>NC_136065.1:1884470453-1889380154 GCF_964261635.1 Lissotriton helveticus | reverse complement strand
AGTCTAAAACCTCCCTTTATGTGCACGCCGTGTTTATGAGAGGAATGGAAGGTAATGTTTAAATTCCCTTGCCTTCCAGTGAGACCACGCCAATCCAAAGGTAGAGCGCCCTTGGTTGCGCCTCAATATTATACATACCTCTACACCCTTCAAGTGGCCTTGGAGACCAGCGGGGTAAGCTGTCTGAGGGAATGGTCGTTTACTCTTTAGTTCCTTAAAAGGTCTTGAATGAAGTTTTTACATAGAGATATTTCTCTCTTTTTCCAGATACTTCTTTGGCCCTGATGAGAGTCCCCCTCCCAACCACTGATTGGGACTCGAAACGCGTAGGCCTTTGTACATAGTGTTGCTCACATTACATTTAAGAATTGAGAAACCCAGTGCTTTAATTTATGTATATACAGTGTGTTCCACCAATCAAGTCGATTGAGATTTATTTCCAAGTGTATATATATATATAAAAGTATATCACAGATGTTTACTGTTTCAGCAACCTTTGTTTCTTTTTCTTCCTCTCACTTTTTCCCCCCCTCCCACCACTATAAGTTGTTTTTTTCCTCCCCGGTAATTTTCCAAAATCCTTATGTATCAGTTTTGTGTACATATGTATGTCTGATGTTGAATGATTGTGACATGTCTGATAAGGTGAATTAGTCTTGAATAATGGTGTAGTATTTGTATATGAAATGAAAATTTTTTGAAAAATAATCATTTGAATTTGTTGAATAAATCGCTATTGATTAGCAATGTCTCAGGTTGAAATAAGTTTTTCTTCCTTATAGAGTAAATTTGTTGTTTAAATTTTTCCATCAGTTAAGGCATTTTTTTCTGGTCTAGTGGTACACTCCACAGGCAAGCACAGAAAAAGATAGAAGAGGCAGAGGCGGAAGCTCTGCATGTAGGTTTGTGAATAGCATTTTTTAGTCTGTTAATAGGTACTACTCTGGTACTACGAAGCCTGTTACAAAATGCAGTTTGTGAAAAGGCCTCTGAGGCTTTCACAGCAGATTGATTTCCTGCCCCTCTGGGAATGAAAAGGGGATAGACAACCTACAGGCAAAAGATTGACAGTTATGTTGCTGACCACCCATAACCTTGGTGCTCATCCTGCTTCCTCCTGCACAGCCGGGCTTTGCTGACCTCAAGACTCCCGGGCAGCCTCATTCCTATCTTTCCTCTCATTGATCCTTCAGTCAGCAGGTCTTGTGTATACCCTCCTGGAGATCAGGTCACTCCTGGCATGCACACTCCAGCTTCTCACCAGACAAGACCTCTGTCTCTCCCCGTGTGATAGCACCAAGGCAACTTTACAGGCTTTCTCAAATGTATGCCTGGTCTTGAGAGAATAGCAAGTCTGCAGAGCTTCGACCCCAGGTTGATGGTTTTCTCTTCTACACTGGTGTTCGGTACCAATACTGGGTGAAATGTCTAGTGCTTATACCCCTTTGGTAGCCAAGGAGGGATACCAGAGCTAACCAGATGTTGGCACCATTGAACATCCAAAGTTAGAGGTTTACCAATAGGTAGGATGTCTGATAATGATACCATTTTTATCTTATGTCTGTTCTGATGTAATTGAACGTTAATTCAATGTCATAGTCTGTTATATACCCTGTGGTACTGCACAGGTGAAATATGAATTAAAGAACTAAAATGAAATGAATATTAGCATTAACCTAATTAATACCCTATAAACACGTAAAAGAAAGAAGAGGCTTCAGTTTTAGATTAGAAAGACACTTGTCCTAACTGCTTCCATCCGAACAAGCTTGTCAGTAAGGAAGGGGCCACTACAGAAGGGGCAGATGGACAATTTAACTGGTGTACTGATGGCTACTTCTAACCACATGTTCCTCACCTCTTGCATTCTTTCAGGTGGAAAACTAGATCCATAAAGCTTCCTTGAATCCTGCACACCAGAAGATGGTGTCATTGGTATCCATTGCCACATGATAACATTGTAGACCCAAAACCGATGAGCTGACTTTAGTTCACTCCTCTGAGTTTTTGTTTGACTTCAAATGTTTCTCATCAAACTTATATTCTAGTGAATGTCACCTACAGAGACTATAACATTTAAGTCATGTTGTTAGCAGATGTTGGTCACGACCCGCACATTTGTCTGTGGTGTCATGGTTCCACGTCCTGTGATAAATGTTCTCTTACGCATTCCAAGGATATCAGCGCGTGGGAGCCCAAATGGCACATAGCAGCAGTTTGCAAGAAGCGAGGGTGTTCCTGCTCCAGGTTATGTTATGTTATATCATTTATATAGAGCAATGGTTACTCCAAACGGAGTTACCTCTTCATATAAGCCGAAGGCCAAATCTTCGAAGACAAAAAAACAAAATGCACCCAAGAAGAATGCCTCTACATTCAGATGTTCATGGGCCAAATCAAGTGGTGAGTGTCTCCATAATCCAACACTGGTTTCCTTTTCCTCCTATGAGTCTGTCCTAATCCTGGAAAAGCTGTAACCAAGTTATCCTGGCTGTCTTTTGTCCATCAATTGTTTTTTTTGCATTTGTCACCCTGAGTGGGACGGGTATGCCCAGACATGGTTCCCGTGCTCTCCATGCCACTGGAGTCAAGCTATCCTGGCTGATGATGGGTGAAATCCCGAAACTGGTCCTAGGATGCTTGTTTTCAGTCCAGGGCCTGGCCGTTTGGGCTGGACTGTTCCCATTGGGAACAGGGTCAAGACTGATTTGCATATGGATGGGATCAAACTGGAATGGCATGGTGAGCAAAAAAACGATGGATTTAGGCCCAGATCTCTGTACTGGGGTGAATGTATAACATTGTTCTGCAGCCCATCAATTGTTCTTTTTCACTCTGATCTGCAGCAGGTTGCAGGCTACAAAGAGGCCATTCTACAGAATTTCAAGATGGTTCATCATTCGGTTATATTCCCGGGTTGGTCCATGTAGCCAAGCAGCTTATTTCTTATATTGTCGTCACAATAACATTTCAGCTGTGAGCTTTTGCACATATTTGCATGCACAACAATGTTGGATTGGTTTCCCTGAAACTAAACTTGTTTACACATCTAGCTTCGCACAACATTATCACAATGCCCTGAACATCATGTACAAGGTCTCGTCCCGCATGTACTAATGTCATCTCTATCTTCATCCATGGGGCAACAGCGCTATCTACAGACCATAACACCACTAATCTATATGCACATCACAAGGCTTCTTTCTAATATAAAAGATGAGCATCCCAATAGATTGGTAGAGGAGGCACTTCAGCTGACATCAAGGCTCCCTGTATGCTGAGACTTCATCATGTAGCGCTCTGACATCTCGTGAGGGGTGTCCAGTTCATGACCAAGACGGGGACCTTCATTCTCTTCTAACAGGTAATGGAGTTTGATCATCCCTTGGCAGGGATTCTTGGCTCTACACCTACACACACTCTAGGTACACTTAGAGTAGAATTCGCATAGTAGGAGTACGCTTGATTGCTACCTTGTTTTATATGTGTGCATATATACACTACTTCTGCACCATGATAGAACTATATCTATTATTTACACTTTTGGTGCTTGTAATTACGTTTATCTGCTTCTGTCTACTAATCGTTGCAGCACACGTATTTTATACAAGAATAATGTTGGTTCAATAAACTTATTGAAAACGTCCCACTGTGTTTTCCCTGTATATTTCTGTGAGAGTAAGTAAGCACGAGTGACTTAGCGAAAGGTTCTGTACTGTTTCCACAATCCCTGAGGGATCAGGGTTGTCACGTTCAGTGGTTGCCAGAAACCATTCGCTCCCTGGTATGGTTAGGGGGGCTTACGGTGTTACCGTGAGCTAGCTGGTCTATAGGCCAACAAATCCTTCGTGGGTGTCCAGGATCACTCTAGGCACCAAGTCCCTAGTTTATGTTGTCCAAACAACCTTGCAGATCCTATGGATTAGTAGGAACTACACGACAATCCCTCTGGAGCACCTTCAAGCCCCAGAGAGCTGGCAGGCCCCCAGTTAAATCTACTGCCAGTAGCTTAGACTGCTGCACCATCATAACCCCCTTAGAGCCTGCAGGTCCGCCCTCGGCTCCAGACCTTGTTTTTACCCCATTGCCTCGCGGGTTGCAGTCCCACCAGTGCCACTTTCTGCTGTGACAGTGACACCCCTGAATCCACCTGCACCTCCTAAAGAACGAGACTACATTCTATGCAGTGCTCTACCTTACCGAAACAGAACCCTGCTTTGAGGATGAACCGACCCCATTTAGATGCTTCAAACTTTTCTGCATTGATGAGGATGAGTCTCTCAGTACACTCATGCTGGCTGTTACTTTTACGGAATGTCAGTGGTCTTGAGACCTTGCCTGGGTTGGCTCTGGAGTCATCCGATGGTCCTCCTATAGAGGAGAGTGCGTCATTTGCTACTGTCATCAGCATAACTGTAGAGGCTTTTGAATTGCTGCTTCGTTCAGAGGAAACCAAAGCCAGAAAGCTTGTGGAAACCTTCTCCAGTCCATTTTACTGTTCACTGATGCTCTGTGAACTGGCTGGTAGCTGTCTCATTGCCAGGCTTCATAGACAGGTTGCAGGGTACCTGAGTTTCTTAAGGTAGCACCAATTGATGGTGCAGTTTTCCTCTTCCAAGTTTAATCTTATGTTGCCAAGGTTTTTTTACTTGAGGCAATTTGACATTGCACTCCTTGAATGCTTCTTGCCTGCTGTCTCACTTTGGTCATACACTTTGGGACATGGCCCTAAGCTCTGTCTGTTCAGCAGTGGGACCTACACTCTTCCTTTTCACAGATATTTCAGGATGTGGCTAAGGAGATCTTGTGCTTTAGCCGCGACTCAACGGATTTGGTTGCTTGGCCTATGGGAATCAGTGTTACCATTCATTGACATGCCTGGATGCACCCTAAGGAGTTATCTAGAAATAGCTTGGCTTTCCTTATGTATATGCCCTTTGATGGCGAGGCCAGTTCTACCCTGTAGAAGTTTAACATGAGTTATGCAATGGTTCACTCGCTGGGCCTGTCCTCCACCGGCTTATCAGTTTCACTAGCTCTGGTGAAAGCTTCAGAGCTACTCCGAGTGCCTCTTCTTCTTCCATAAGTGACAGCCATCACAACCCATTCACCACCCCTTTGAGATCTTTTGGGACATTAGTGGCAGAGATGGTGTAAAAGGTAGGGGTAACAGCAACTGTCTTCCTCCTCTTCTGGCACCGTAACAAAATTCACAGTTGTGAACATAAGCATTCAGTAGGGGGCTCACGTCAGCCATTTTCTGGTTCAGTGGCATTCAACTGCTTTACACCAATGGGTGCTACACATTGTCCAATGTTTCTGCCACTCTTCCAGGGCAAGTGGAATCTAATGCTCACTGACAGTTATCATGTATTACTGCAACAAGCTGGGTGGCATAGGCATGCGCGCACTATGTGTGGAGGCATTGACGTTGTGGCGCTGACTGACAATGACACCAAAATGATGGAGCTTTCTTCTAGCTCCATTTCAGTGGCGACAGCCTTATTTAACAATGCTTTTGCTGGGTCATTTACATTTTTTACTGTTCGTTACAATTATTAGTCAAAATTCTCCCATGGGTTTTAGTTTTTAAATCATCCGTTTTCACCGCATTATTTATGCAAGGGAATGCCAATTTTCAAAGTTTCTCATGATTTGGTGGGCCATCCGAACCTCTCAACCATAATCACGTACAAAAAGCATGGTTCTCTTCAAGCAGTATATTTATTTGTCCATTTTCCAATGCATTTCGGACCGAACTGGCCCTTCGTCAGGGAAATACTGCAAACAACAATGGAACATATTTAAATAACCATCTTCAAAAAAAACCTTTTATATTAACATACAATTTTTCATTAATCATCCATAATGTTCACAATGCTGCTGCTAAACGATCATATTGTTTATGATTATCTTTTCACACTCGGTTTTCAAAGTGTCCTCTCCCCTTCCCTTTCTCTCTAAAACTCCTCATTTAACCTCTCTCCCGGTACATTTCTATTCAGCTCTACCTTTAGCGCACATCCTTCCCACTTTGCTTCTTTTTACACTTCCCTTCCCGCAGTCTACCCGCCGTTCTCAAACTTTACATATCACTCCTTCTTCTCACTCCACTTAACTCGCAACGTTTACCTGCTTGGACTGCTCACTGCCTCATCTCTCGTAACAACAAACGCTAACCCTTCTACGTTCCTCCCCGTCATTTGAATAGAATATCCCGCCATCTTTCATTTGACCCGCCCCTGTTTTACTCAAGCGGACTCCCGCCTACATGCGTGAAAAAACTACATCACCCATAATCACTAGTTTTAGCAACATTTCATGTGGAACCACAGTTTCCTCATAGTTGGACTTAATCTCTCATGCAAACTGGATGAAATCTGTCTTAATCCGGGGATTTAAAGATGTTTTGGTCGTATGTCCACTTTTTCTGATCGTCGTTCTGCCATATTCAACTGGCCTTTTCTTTAAGGAAAAAATAAATAAACTTGTCGCGTGAACCAAGATTTTCCTCCTTGCATAACGTGCATTATTTTTTACTTCTCAGAGTTCCTTGTTGAATGTTCGTAATTTTCAAGCTGGGTGCTAACCCGTTAGGCTTGATAAACGACAGAAAAAGTGGACATACGACCAAAACATCTTTAAATCCCCGGATTAAGACAGATTTCATCCAGTTTGCATGAGAGATTAAGTCCAACTATGAGGAAACTGTGGTTCCACATGAAATGTTGCTAAAACTAGTGATTATGGGTGATGTAGTTTTTTCACGCATGTAGGCGGGAGTCCGCTTGAGTAAAACAGGGGCGGGTCAAATGAAAGATGGCGGGATATTCTATTCAAATGACGGGGAGGAACGTAGAAGGGTTAGCGTTTGTTGTTACGAGAGATGAGGCAGTGAGCAGTCCAAGCAGGTAAACGTTGCGAGTTAAGTGGAGTGAGAAGAAGGAGTGATATGTAAAGTTTGAGAACGGCGGGTAGACTGCGGGAAGGGAAGTGTAAAAAGAAGCAAAGTGGGAAGGATGTGCGCTAAAGGTAGAGCTGAATAGAAATGTACCGGGAGAGAGGTTAAATGAGGAGTTTTAGAGAGAAAGGGAAGGGGAGAGGTCACTTTGAAAACCGAGTGTGAAAAGATAATCATAAACAATATGATCGTTTAGCAGCAGCATTGTGAACATTATGGATGATTAATGAAAAATTGTATGTTAATATAAAAGGTTTTTTTTGAAGATGGTTATTTAAATATGTTCCATTGTTGTTTGCAGTATTTCCCTGACGAAGGGCCAGTTCGGTCCGAAATGCATTGGAAAATGGACAAATAAATATACTGCTTGAAGAGAACCATGCTTTTTGTACGTGATTATGGTTGAGAGGTTCGGATGGCCCACCAAATCATGAGAAACTTTGAAAATTGGCATTCCCTTGCATAAATAATGCGGTGAAAACGGATGATTTAAAAACTAAAACCCATGGGAGAATTTTGACTAATAATTGTAACGAACAGTAAAAAATGTAAATGACCCAGCAAAAGCATTGTTAAATAAGGCTGTCGCCACTGAAATGGAGCTAGAAGAAAGCTTCATCATTTTGGTGTTTAAGTTGAAGTCGTGCAATATGGGCTTGGCACGACATAGTGAGCACGCCGCGCGGAAAAAATACAAAGAGAGAAAAAGGAAACAGTTGGCAAAACGAAGGTGTGCAATCCATTCCCATGTGATATTTGTCGTTTATCAAGCCTAACGGGTTAGCACCCAGCTTGAAAATTACGAACATTCAACAAGGAACTCTGAGAAGTAAAAAATAATGCACGTTATGCAAGGAGGAAAATCTTGGTTCACGCGACAAGTTTATTTATTTTTTCCTTAAAGAAAAGGCCAGTTGAATATGGCAGAACGACGATCAGAAAAAGTGGACATACGACCAAAACATCTTTAAATCCCCGGATTAAGACAGATTTCATCCAGTTTGCATGAGAGATTAAGTCCAACTATGAGGAAACTGTGGTTCCACATGAAATGTTGCTAAAACTAGTGATTATGGGTGATGTAGTTTTTTCACGCATGTAGGCGGGAGTCCGCTTGAGTAAAACAGGGGCGGGTCAAATGAAAGATGGCGGGATATTCTATTCAAATGACGGGGAGGAACGTAGAAGGGTTAGCGTTTGTTGTTACGAGAGATGAGGCAGTGAGCAGTCCAAGCAGGTAAACGTTGCGAGTTAAGTGGAGTGAGAAGAAGGAGTGATATGTAAAGTTTGAGAACGGCGGGTAGACTGCGGGAAGGGAAGTGTAAAAAGAAGCAAAGTGGGAAGGATGTGCGCTAAAGGTAGAGCTGAATAGAAATGTACCGGGAGAGAGGTTAAATGAGGAGTTTTAGAGAGAAAGGGAAGGGGAGAGGTCACTTTGAAAACCGAATGTGAAAAGATAATCATAAACAATATGATCGTTTAGCAGCAGCATTGTGAACATTATGGATGATTAATGAAAAATTGTATGTTAATATAAAAGGTTTTTTTTGAAGATGGTTATTTAAATATGTTCCATTGTTGTTTGCAGTATTTCCCTGACGAAGGGCCAGTTCGGTCCGAAATGCATTGGAAAATGGACAAATAAATATACTGCTTGAAGAGAACCATGCTTTTTGTACGTGATTATGGTTGAGAGGTTCGGATGGCCCACCAAATCATGAGAAACTTTGAAAATTGGCATTCCCTTGCATAAATAATGCGGTGAAAACGGATGATTTAAAAACTAAAACCCATGGGAGAATTTTGACTAATAATTGTAACGAACAGTAAAAAATGTAAATGACCCAGCAAAAGCATTGTTAAATAAGGCTGTCACCACTGAAATGGAGCTAGAAGAAAGCTCCATCATTTTGGTGTTTAAGTTGAAGTCGTGCAATATGGGCTTGGCACGACATAGTGAGCACGCCGCGCGGAAAAAATACAAAGAGAGAAAAAGGAAACAGTTGGCAAAACGAAGGTGTGCAATCCATTCCCATGTGATAGCTGACTGACAATGAACATGATCTTGCTACCACTGAGTCACCAGACATGCTCTCTCATCATCAGGGAAGACCAGCGTACTCTTGCTGACGATGAATGGCGTCTCCACCGATGGTAGTTCAGGGGATTTTTGTCCAGTGGTTAGTCCCTCTTGGACCTTCTCGCCACTTTGGAAAATACTGAGAGCTCCGCCTTTTGTGCCTCGTCGTTCCCTCTTCAAGGGGCTCTGAGAGGTGCATTCCTCATTCCGTGGAATTCAACTTTCTACAATCACTTTTACCATGTTGCTGTGCGTTCTTGGGAATGTGATGCTAGATCGATGGCCCCAGTTTGGGCTCTGAGTTTCTGATACTCAGAATCTTTAGCCTGAGCATCTGTCCTCCTCTTGAGCTACCTGCTCAGGAGGATATGTGGTCCCAGTGACCGGATCTCCATAATCTTCATGTTCATATGTAGAGATTGAGCTGGACCAAGATAGAGGCTTTGACCTTCTGGCTGATGTGGTAGATGTCATTCTGCCTGCACACCACACTTCTGTCAAGTCCATATACTCCGATTGCTGAGCTTGCTTTGTTTCCTGGCATGTGGAGAAGTGCGTATAAAACTGGTCAATATTATGTACTGTAAACAGAGTATTTTAGATTCTGTACTTAATACACAAGACTTCAATTAATGTGTTTATACACACGTGTATATATAGATATATGTGTGTGTGTGTGTGTATATATATATATATAAGTTTGGGAAGAGTTCATATGTAGATTAGTTATATCATACAGATGTACATAACTTTGGTATCATTGAGATGGCAAATACTTTAGCAATTGGATATCTTGGAGCTGTGTTGTATGCATGATGGAAGGAATTGTCTGATGTGTATTGTTATTGTTGGGTGATTTGTCAGTATGGCTTGACCTGAATGTGACTACAGGTGTTACAAATATTAGCCTGTTCACTATACGGATTGGAGTCGTGCTGTATGCATGCTGATGCCAAGAGTTGTAGTTAATGTGTACTGTGTTACATGGCAGTTTGTGAAAATAGCTTGCTCTGTATGTGCTTCTGAGATAGCAAATGCTTATCCAGTGCTTAAAAAGGTTCTCTGTACAGGATGCTGCTGAGGTGAAATCTAAAATGTATTGCTGGCATGGATCAGGTGTTAGTCCCACTAAGATTGTCTGCCTGTATGTGTGTCCTGCAGGAGACACCCATAAGGAAAGGAAGTGCAATCTCTGTGGCCACGGACGTATTGATCCCAGATCATTCATTAGGTTAGGCTTTAGGCATTAGCAAGCATTGAATAACAAGATACACTGAGTGTCCTGCGTTTGATTGTGGAACATTCAAGGCAAAGAAACATGGCATATTGAACTGTTGCTGCTATTTTTATCTGAACCCACTTTTAAAACTTGTAATTATTCGTCAACGATTGGTTAGTTTACCAGTCCAATACTGCTAATCATCGGTATAACGACCTCCTTACCTTTTAAAGTCAGTTTAATGCCATGTGGACTGTTTATAATAGGGAGTTGCAGAATGCCATGTGGAAAACTTGTACCTACCCACCGTTGGTTATTTGATGTCAGTTTTTAGCTTTCACAATGTGTATTGTTGTTGCTGGTGCTCCTTTTAAGGATGTTATTTTATATCCAAATAAAGACGTGTTTATAGGATGAACCTGCTGAGGAGGGCTGCCGGAAACCCCTGCCCACTGCTATCGCAGCTGCTCCCTAGCTTCTCATCTTTGAGGCAATGGGGCTTAGCATGAAGATAGTTAAGGATGTACCAAGAGTGTAGAGATTTGGGTGAAACAGGGCACGGGAGGGTCTGCAAGAGGGTGTATCCTCTGAAGGAGAAGAGATGGGCAATTCCTTCCCTTGACGATAGCTGATGATAGCCGTCTCAACCGCAGCGTAATCCCAAGAACTCAGCAGCCCAAAGGGAATCATTGGCATCTCAGTGAACAACAGCCTCACAGGGTAGACCGCCAAACCCTCATTGCCAGCCATACCCGATATTGAGCACACCGGGAGAGGCGGTCAAGAAATGGCTATGGCTTCTTAAAAGGAAGCAGCCAATCTCTGTGCAAGCACTCTTCTATAACCCCTGCTACTTTCCTCATACAGAGATATTTGTCACTTCTACAGATACAAGAGGCGGGGTGCCTCTTCTTTTCTAGAAGGCTAGATTATTTTAAAAACATCTTACTATTTTGAGAAAGTTGTGAATGAACCTGCTACGAACATACAGCAGTTATCTGAGCAGAGAGAAATTTACAAACAGCGTTCAGATGACAACCTAATATCTTAAATACCTTCCTGGTTTATCATTAGCTGGCTGCTTACATCACTGCATAGGATATACTGCTAGGAGGAGTTTTGTACAATCTAAAAAAGATGTCCTTTGGGACATTGGGAAACACAAACATTTACACCAACCATTCAGCCTTGAACTCACACTGACCTACCCAACTTAGGCCAGGGCAAAATTTTAATTATGCTGTTGTAATTTACGTTTTATGGGAAATGTCATGTTATACTTGTTACATTAAATTCTAGAAATTACACCATTATGCCATGTTGTGTAATTATGCGTTGTTTGGGGTAAAAGTTTAATGTGAGTTATGCAAGAATAATATGAACCGCAAAAATGTGAGCGGCTGTTGCTCCTGCCACTAGTTTTTTTCGTGCAATTATTTTTCTGTGAAATGCATTCTTACAGCAAAAAAAAAAAATTGTTGTGAGGACGTATTTATCGCTAAAATATCGCGCTAAAAGACACATTTGCAGTGCTTGTAATTCTGTTGAATTTTGCAGAATTGTCCTGGAATTTAGCATACTTATATAAAAGGAAATTACATGAATTTTACCCACCCTTAACCTAATTCATGCATGCTGGATTTAATATTTCTCAGTTCTTCGGCTTCTTGCAGTTGAGCAGTCATGTGACAGGAAGTCTTCATTCCCTATCGGTATGAGCAAGGCTTGCAGGGAGATAAGATAGGAAGTCACAGTGTACAGGAAATCAAGCTGAGGTCAGAAGATTAGAAATGTGGAGTCCAAGCCCAGATACTGTATCACCCTCCGTGCAACAGAGGACAAGAGGCTCTTAGACTAGAAAGGAGAAGCAAGTGGAAGCAGAGGTGAGGATTTCAAACAGGAAGTGGAAGCAGAGGTGAGGATTTCAAACAGGAAGTGGAAGCAGAGGTGAGGATTTCAAACAGGAAGTGGAAGCAGAGGTGAGAATTTCAAACAGAAAGTGGAAGCAGAGGTGAGAATTTCAAACAGGAAGTGGAAGCAGAGGTGAGAATTTCGGACAGGAAGTAGAAGCAGAGGTGAGTATTTGGGACAGAGAGGCATAAGTGAAAGCAGAGGTGAGAATTTCGGACAGGAAGTAGAAGCAGAGATGAGAATTTCAAACAGGGAGGAGCAAGTGGAAAATTAACTCTACAGCATATGACAGAAGAACCGCCCTCTCGCCTCGGCTCCAATTGGGAAAAATATGAGATAATAATTGGACCACCAAACCCTACTAGGCTGCTAAAACATACATTGGCTAAACAAGAGGCCATCCTGCGTTGAGTACCGTTGCAGAATGACCAGACAGCCCCTAAAGCAGATCAGGTCAGCCGGAGGGAACCAGCACAGAGCAGATGGAGGCCAGGCAAGAAACCCCACCTAGTGGCACCATTGGAGAGGCTTGTGTTATTTCACTAATAATAATGATTTATCGAGCTCAATACAAACTGTTTTGATACTTGGGTCCTCACTATAAGTGGACAGGGAAATGGGCCTGTAGTTCTCCCTCCCCCAGACTTACCAATGCCAATGATAATGGAACGTCTGGGGGAAGGCGGGATGGGGAGGGAGAAGTTAAAATTCAGCCCATTATGAGCTAGGCTCTGAAGGTCCATGAGGAATTGAGATATTGTTGTGATAGCGAGGATATTGTGCCCAGTTTGTCTCTTAATTCCTCACTATCCTCCCAGTTTTTCCTCAAGAGATTTTGAATGCTTGGAGCAGGCTAATGTCCAGGAGAAAAACACTGGGTTAGCGATAAATTCCCCTATAACAATAATAACTATTGTTACTGGGCACCCATATTGATTACCTTAATGCTGCTTATTGCACCAAACTGAACCGTTAAGAATGAAAAAATAGATAAAAATCTGCAAGGATTCACATTTTCACATTGCATGTTTCATGTCGTTTTCGGCAGTGTGTGTATAACTCACTGAGTTGTTTTATAAGGATTGTAACGTATCGCCCAAGGGTTATACAAGGATCCCTACAACAAAAGCATGAACCCACTTATTTGTGATAGAACTCATTAAGGTGACTGTACATGCAATGCTCTGGAGTAAGATATTAACCCTCTATTTGATGGGGATTTTATGAGCATTTAAACCTGTATTTACAAACTCACCTCTGACTCTGTGAGACTGGGGAACAACCCTGGATCCTCTAAGATCAGATTTAGGGATTGACTGAAAAAAATTAGCCCTATAGTTGTTGTCCAACTGTCTTCAACTAAATACAGGAAAGACGGAAATCTTGCTTTTTGGAAAAGCTCACTCCTATTGGGCTGATGACTGATGGCAGCTGGAATTGGGGCCAGCGCCCACCGACCACCCCCAAAAAGGCAGTGCTAAATCGGAGCAGACCGATTGATTATGCACTCTCTATGAGAGATCAAGTAAACTCCATCTTTGGGTCCAGTTTTGGAACTATGCCCCTGCTTAGAAGAGCTTTTCAATGGCTACCTTTTCAGTCTAGACAATCCATCTCTCAGGTACTTATAAATCGCCTGGATTATGGAAACGCCCTAATGGTCACGGCAAATGAAGCTTTGTTTTAGCTAAGCTTCAGGTGGTCCAAAAAAACGCTGCCCATCTGATCGGCAATCTGCCATCCAGCTTCCATCAGAGCCCACATTGAAACTCTTGCATTGGCTTCCGATAAAAAAAGTGTTCTTTATTCAAAGTGCTCTGCCTTGTACACAAGTCCCTCTTTGGAAATAGGCCGCTCTATTTACAGAAGAAATTACAGTTTCATGCACATACTCGCAACCTTAGATCCAGTGGACAATTCTTACTTCATCCCGGCCGTGTTTGCCCTGCCAGAAATGGGGGAAGATCTTTTTCGTATTTGGCCCCCCATCACTGGAACCTGCTACCCTTGCACATATGAACTTGTGCAGATTTTGCCTGTTTTAAGAAATTTCTCAAAAGCCTGGATTGTTTCATTTCCTCTGGTAATTCCTCTGGCAAGATCCTGCCCCTTCTCCCAATGAGCGCCAGGAGGACCTTGATACAGGCCCTGGTTTTATCTCGACTAGATTATGGAAACTCCTTATATCTGGGAGCGCCCATAGCTACCCTGAGGAAACTCCAGACTGCACAGAATTGTGCTGCTAGACTACTGATGGGTGTACCTAAAAATAAATCTGCCAAACAAGCCCTTAGAACTCTACATTGGCTACCGGTCGCAGAGAGAGTTAAAAGTAAGGCCCTTTGTATAGCTCATAGGAACTATTGGGGTTTGGGACTAGCCATTAACAGACCTCTCATCACCCCCTACCAATCAAGGAAATTCCTTCGCTCCTCCAATCTCCATTTGGCAGTCACATTGAAAATAAAAAGGTCGAGAAGTGGAGGCAGATCATTTACCTACAATGTAGCCAAACTCTGGAACACGCTGCCCCCCCTTATCCGTGGCGAACCCTTTCATCTTCCATTCCGGAAACTGCTCAAAACGTGGTTATTCAACCAATCCACTTAGCAATCATACAGCTCTCTGGCTAGTCGCAAGTGCTGGGACGCCCTTGGGTAGCTATGCGCTATCCAAAGAACCAATAATAATAATAATTCTGCCCTGTTATAGAGTGCCTTGTGCCGAGAAACCCTCTTGGGGGTGATTTTTTTGCACTTTACAAATATAATTACCATAACAGAATATGAAGTGCATGAAGCAACCATTATTTACAGCGCTTTTGAATTGCATTGCAGCAGCAAGCAACACTATAAACACTAATCGTAGTGCGGCAACTACTGACTAGAAAGGTACCTTTCTGTAGGTGGGAAAAGATAATCAGCGGGCACCCCTTACGTTAACACAGCCTGTGCATCACCACACAAGCTCTGTGGCCCACTGACACTGCAGGGATACAAGGGTGGCACTTTGGAAGAGTCAGAGGAAGGCTGGGTGTTGGTTGCATTGTTTCGGGGTCTCAGAGTAAGTGCTTTAAGTGGGATGAGAAATGCGGCGATTCTCTGAAAGGGTTGTGGCTAAAGAAGCTTACTAAGGATCCTGTCTAGAAGGTGTTGCCTATGTCATTAAGGGCGTGGCTTAAAACATGTAAACTAAAATCCTGTGTTACACACAGTATGCTTCCTGGCCAGTGGCTGGGTGCCTCTCTTAGAGTTTTCTGTTATTGCGTCCAGATATTCAACACTATAGATGTTTATGCATAAAACCGGCCAGACCAATTGGCTTTGCCAATGCTTGTTAGCTGTATCAGATATGTTGTGAATAATTGCAATTAAAAGCATTTCAGTTCCGAAAATCTGAGACTGAACGTATCATTACTAAGGTTTGTGAAAGCGATAGTGATCTAGGAATGTCTCAGTCATTTCTGTTCTCTCCTTTACACCTATATCCTCTGCATTACATATCCTAGTGCATGTACTTTCTTGTGTCACCTCACCCTTGCCATGCCCCCTCTCTCTCACTCGCACGCATGCATCCGCTCGATCTCCTCATTCCTGTAAACATAGCCTTTATTCTTTCATTTCCCAGTGCAACTTTTTTAACACCAGGTATATTCAAGGGGTGGGCGTAACTCACGTAATTCAGTGTAACATAGTCACGCTGAATTACGCAAAAAGTGTAATTCTGCATTTAGTGCTATTTCCTAGCTGAAACGTGCATCATCCAAACATCCAAAATGAATGCAATGATGCATTTTGCGCTAAGAAACACCACAAAATGCAACAGAACACAAATAGGGAGTGTGAGCGGCCACTCTCACTTGCTAAATGTGCCCTCACGGCAAGATTTTTTTATCCCCTCCAAATTACTCTCAATTATGTGAGCAGCAGTAATCGCAGGATTATAGGTAATTTCTGAAATTACTCCGGTGTAATCCTAATTCTTCCTAGGCCTGGAATATACCTCATTCACACCATTTCACATAAAATGGTATTACTATTGCCAGATAAGTGACCATAGCTCTGTGCACTCTCCATAGAGGCCAAGGATTGGATGTGCATGTAATCTGAACACATGAACCACTGACAGGACTGTGAAAAACTTGCACTTCCTTGAACTCTCAATCATGCCCTATACACTGGCATGAAAAAAAAACTTCAGAAACCTCAGGAAAAAGCAAATACTCCTAGGGAATGCAAGATTAAATAAAAAATGTGAAATGTAAAGAGACACAGCATAACCTGAATTGTCTTAGTGGTTTTTACAGTTACGACAGCTTGTAAAGTTAAGGACATGAATGTAGTTCCTTGTTGGGACCTGTTTCAAAGTCAGGGTTTAATTACAGCTTGTCTTAGAGCCGAGGTTCCACTCCCACTTAAAGCCCTGATTGGAGTCCTAAATTAAAAGTCGTTATTTAGGGCCCGATGTAGGTGCCCAAATACCGGTCGGAAACGGCCGAAAATACCGATTTTCGGCCGTTTCCGACCGGTATTTGGACATTGTCATGTAGGGGTGTTGAAAACATACATATTCGGTAATTTTACCGAATCGGTAAAATTACCGATCGGTAAAATTACCGAATATGTATGTTTTCAAATGTAGGTAGCACTGTTAACAGTGCTACAGGGCTTTCAGGATTCGGTATTTACCATGTAATACTATTACATGGTAAATAACGAATCCCTGTGTACATGCACATCTGTGCATGTACACCTGTGCCATGTGGCACACAGACATGCCCTAAGGGCATGTATGTGTGTCACATGGCACACAAGCCTGAAACAGGGGTGCAACAGGGTGTCAAAGTGACACGCTGTTCCCCCTGTCAATTCGGTAATTTTACCGATTCGGTAATTACCGAATCGGTATTTGCTTTTGATTCCTATGAGCTTCAAGGCCCATAGGAATCAATGGCAAATACCGATTCGGTATTTACCGAATCGGTAAATACCGGATCTTACAGAATCGGTATTTTGTGATTACCTACATCGGGCCCTTTATGTTGTAAAAGGTAAAAGAATGTGTCCGGAACATGCACAAGTAACTTTTTGTTACTTACACAAAACTTTTAAGTTACAAAACTAGTGAAAGGTGAGTAAGGTGGGGAAGTTGTGCCCCCGTCCTGAAGAAGGAGCACATGCTCCGAAACATGTCGACGCACACATGAGGTGCTGTCCATAAATACGACAGACACAACCTCGCACTTCACTTCTTTTAGCAGTACCAGCCCGGGGTTGTGAATAAAGTTTTTTCCTTACACCCACGAGCCAGGTACTTTTTAATTCTTCCCTAAATCCCACCACTCACATAAATATCCCTATCACTTGCACCACACGCATCACACATAGTCATTTCTATTTAGTGCTCCCGCGTAGTTGTAGGTCGCAGCACGCCGCATCCCGCTAGAGGGGTGCGAAGATCCCTATGATGAAGCATGACACCCAGGGGCCTTTTGGTGTGTGAGGGGTATTTTACAAAACACTAAGTGCTCCCACACTTTTGTGGGCAACACTTCCCTCTGTCACTGTTAGTAGGATTCTCTTTGTTTATGTAACTAAGCCCGTGGAGTAAGAATCCTACACCATTACTCTACCTCCCTCCTTTGTTAAAATTACGTAATTCCAGTAGCCCTGCTTATCACAACCAGGCTGACTAGGGCCACCAGACCCAACAATCATAAATTATTAGGGGGGGATGTTCCACTGCATATGCCCACCTAAAGATACTCCCCTGCTTGACTGCCATCCACATCTACGAGAGCTGCTACCTAGCACTGTCTGGATCCAGTGTCCTGGTTGATTCTGGCACGGTCAGTGGTGCTGAAACCATTTTCAGACTGCCATCAATGTTGTATCACTGACTTCATAGGGAGTCTGAAAAGTCCAAAGTGGTACAAAAAGGGGTGGTGATGGACGGAGCATCTGAACCAATCAAACACTCACATCCAGTCAACAGATCGGGGTTTAATCCATCACCGTTCTTTAGCCCACTCTTCCACCCCAGTTCAGACATGGCCATATGCAAATCAGTCTGACCCTGTGCCTCATGGGAACAATCCAGCCCGAACTGCCAAGCCATGCCTTCCCTGGACCGGAAACAAGCTTCCGAGGACCGGTTTCTGGCATTTCAGCCGTCTTCAGCCCGGCTTGCTTGAATCCAGTGGTAAAGAAAAGTCCAAACATTGCACAAAGGACTAGCATATGGACTCGCGCCCATTGCGCAGACGAGTGGTAAGGGTGTGGTATGTAGCCAACGGTGCCCTTTGGAGCACACTGTTCCAATCATATTACTAAAGTATGGTGTGGTAGCACACTGTCATTTACAGACAGCACATCATCCTTTGAAACAGCCACTGAATTGGCACAGACGTGCAGTTTTACCGATAAAGCTATCTAGCACCCATAAATATGTGAGAATTGGGTTTTAGCGAATAGTTCTCATTTGTGCATCACCAAATTAAGTTCTTTAAGCCGATTACAATCTTTGTTTCCATCACACATAACAACTACAAATAAATGTGCTTCAAATGTGCTTTCCTAACCACTGATATATTTTGAAATATTGTATAGGTCATTCACAGGTATTTAAATGTCAATGTGTGTTAGAAAAAAAATGATATTCCACAGCAGGGACGGCTCCTCCGTTATGGCGAAGGAGTGTCGCCTGCCCCTGCTGAAAGCCAGCAAACACAAAGGACAAAAATAAAATGATGATAAAGCATTTTATTATCATTTTATTTTTAGCCCTGTAGGCTACGAGCCGAGGAAGGGGCATGACCTCCCATTCTGACATTGCAGCTGCAGCACCAGGGAGGTGGGGGAGTGATGGATACTGCCAAGTGCTCATGACGGTTTGGCCAGCCAAACCGTCATGCGCACTTAGGGGTTGATTAGGATGTCATTTGGAAAGCCTCCGACCAACAGTCGGATTCCCCTAGACCATGTCGGTACCCATCCACCTGAATGATTATTATGCTCGCGGTCGGAAGGGAAACAGTTTGGTCATTCCAAATCAGTTCCGACGGGCAATGGGGGAATCCTAATCAGTCGGATCTCATTCTTACAGCTCTATGGACTGCGTTTCCAACCGACCGATTATGATTTCGGATTCTGAGGGCCTTTCCAACTCTGTCGAAAAGGCTGTCATGAACTGACTTTGGGGGCCCCTAGCAGGCCCCCCTTCATCCTGAGGCTTTCAGTTGGGGGCCGCAGGGGTACCCATGGGATCCCTCTTGAAAACCATGCACAGTGGAGGGTGCAAGATTTTCTGCAACCACCCCTTTTTGCAATGGGAGCCTGTGTTGTCGGTCGGACACAGGCTCCCTTTGAAGTCAATGGGAGACCTTTCAAACAGTACGCGAAAATTCGAAAGAAGATGCATCGCAGAGAACAGTACTACAGTTACCATGGTCCTTAGGGGCGATCCCGCTGGTGTATTAGCAGTGTGCGACCCCATTTTGGTGAATGTTTATGCTCCTTGGAGCTTTGAGCTGACGAGCTCGGGACCCCGCACCTGCGCGCCTTTGTGTGGTACTATACCTGGTAATATTTGGCAGCATGCAGCAACCCCAGAAGATAAGAAGATTGCCTAATCCCTGCTGATGAGCGGTAAATACCCCGAAACATGTGTACAGGGATGGCGAAGATTTGAAGATACGCGAAAATTCGAAAGAAGATGCATCGCAGAGAACAGTACTACAGTTACCATGGTCCTTAGGGGCGATCCCGCTGGTGTATTAGCAGTGTGCGACCCCATTTTGGTGAACCTTTCAAACAGTGTTTGGAAGCACTGTAATTGATCATGCGGAAGCGCTGACCGCGAGTCAGTCGGAACAAAATCCGACAAGGAATCGGGCAGTTTTGTTTCCGACCGACATCGTAATGAGGCCCTTAGCCTTTCTCCACCAAGCTGTGTTGTACAGCGGAGTGAAGAAACCAACACAGGCTCCCAGTAAATGTCTGAGCGCTAAACTGAGGTGCTCAGACCAATCCCAGTGCTGCTCACATGCTGGGAATAACATGGGATTGGATTGGGAGGTGGGAGCCTGTGGAGTGTGCAGTAGGCTCCTGTACAAGGAGCGAGGATCAGGAGAAAGGCGGTGGCCCTCGGAGCAGTTAAGTTTTATTCCTTTTATTTACACTTGTTTTAAAAAAAATGTGTGTGTTCCATCGACCACCTTGTCTCACCTCTTCTCAGTATGAGTGGCAGCTACCTTTCTACAGCCGTGTTTTCACACTCCGCTTACCCAAACAAGACTCTCACATATTTCACTTTTCAAAATCCACTCACTTTACAGTCAAAAAGAAAAGTAAACATCAATCTCCATGTTAAAATAATAAGCAGCAATTTGTCAGACCACACAGCCTGACATTTGACTTCTGTCTTTAAACAAACAGCAAATGTGACCATATTAAAAACAAAATGTAAAGGCATATTTATTCCTCATTAAGGTTCTGAAATCCAGCATGGATATTTTGGAGATATAGCAACACCCCGCCCTCCCTGTTCCCACGCAGCCACACCGCCCGTCCCCCCTCCCACACACCCCAGCTCCAAGCCCCTTTGTACAAGTTGGGCAAGAGTCGAAGTAATTTCGACTTGCAGGGGAAAGGTTTTCTCTTCCAGATTGGGTGTTTCTTTTATTTTTGAAACTTGACTCTGGTTGGTGTCTCTAGTTACAAAGGGGTGGCTGGTGATTCTGCTCAGGGGCGTCATGAACTCCCCCCGACCTCCTCCACCGCTTTAGCACTACAGAGCGGTTGGAATTTTGGAAGGGCTTTCTGTCTGCAAATTGGCAGGCAAAGACTCATCATTATCATGAAAGGTGGGTGAGTGGATGGATGGAAGTGAGTTGATGGACAGTGTGTGTGTGAAAGGATGGATGTAAGGATGGATGACTGAATGGAGGGATCAGTGAAAGGTAGGATGAATCGATGGAGGATGGATGGATAGATGTATGCGTGAAATGGGGTTATGATGATGAGATAAAGAATGGATAGATAAATAGATGGATCGATGAGTGAAAGAGTTGATGGACGGATGGGCGTGTGAAAGGATGGATGTAAGAATAGATGAGTGAAAAAATTGATGGATCAGTAAAAGGTAGGGTGAATTGATCGATGAAAGATTGAAAGGGTAGATGGATGATGAGAGGAAGGATGGATAGAGGAATGGCTGAGTGAAAGAGTAGATGGATGTGCCAGTGCAAGGGTGGATGTATGGATGGATGAGTGAAGGAATGGATGGATGAGTGAAAAGGAGGATGGATGGACTTATAAATGGAAGGGTGGATGGATGCATGATGAAAGGATGAATGGATGAGTAAAAGGATTGATGAGTGGATCGATGGGTGACAGAATGAATGGATGAGTGAAAAGATGGATGGGTGAAAGGGAGAATGATGGATGTGTGAGTAAATGGATGAAGTGAAAGAGTGGATGAATGGACGAGGGAACGGATGGATGGGTGCATGTACGGATGGATGAGTGAAAAAATGGATGGATAAGTGAAAGGGTGGATGTATAAGTGTAAGGGCGGGTCGATGGATACATGGATGAATGAGTGAAAGGGTGAATGGATAGATAAATTAGTGATTGAATTCATGGATGAGTGAGTGAAAGGGTAAATGGATGGAAGGTGATGGATGAGTGAAAGGATGTCTGAAATGGTGGATGAGTGAAAGGGAGGATGGGTAGACAGATGGAGTGAAATGGTAAAAGGATGGAGTAAAAGGGTGAATGGATGGATGAAGAAAGGGTTGAAGGATGGATTGATGGAAAGGTTTGATGGATTGGTTTGGAGATGGATAGATGGAATGGAGAAAGACTGAGTGAGGGATGAAAGAAGGAATGGGTGATAGAATGTGAAGGTGAAATGGTGGATGGAAGGAATATGTATATTACCTACTGGTGGTCGCCAGTAGGTAGTTATAATTAGGAACTAGTTTCTATAGGAAAAGTGTTTTTTCTTTTCCCAATAACTTTGGCGCCAATTGACGAATTTCCGCAAATTTTTCAAAACTAGGTACCGGCTCCGGTCAGCTTCGGGGTGATTCGTCAAGTGGGGCCAAGAAAAAAAGGGGGTCCCAAAACGTGTTTATCCCATGTTAATTTCCATAGGAAACTTAAGACAAAGCTACAGCCCGAACTGCTGAACGGAATTACAAATTTGGCAAAAGGGTAGGTATTGGTTCAGAAAGAGCCCTTTGCTTTAAATGGTGTAAATCCGATCAGTAGTTCCTGAGAAATTAGAAAAAGAAAAAGTTTCGATATCTGAGCACCGTGGAGGGGTCTCGAATCCTCCCGGGCACGAGCTTCAGGTAGAAACACCCTGATCCCCTAGGTCTGCTCAGGGGTTCCCAAAAAAGCATTTTTTTAAAAATTATTTCTGCAGAATTCGTGTTGGGGTCACGAATCCCGCCGAAAAAAAACAAAAAAATTAAGCGCGGGCTCCTGTGCTTCATTTTAATGAGGCCCCCGGGTTGGCCAGGTCCCGGGGGCGCCTGCTGCCCGGCTCCGGGTGAGCACCGAGTAACCTGTTGGAATACTTCACTCTGACAGCCAAGTGCTGCTGTGCACTTTCCTCCTCTCTACGGCAGGAGTGTTCTTCAAGGGAACTATCGGAAGAGTTCCTTATGCTGACCGTTACCATTCTGAGGAAATCCAAGTATAACCTGGTGGACGATGGGCACGGCCTGCGGACTCCGCTGCACAAGGTAAGGAAACGGAGGGCACTCAGTGCCTGACACCCAGGGTCTCCCTGCACCGCGGGGAGTCTCTTTGCACCAGCGGGTCTCCCTGAACTGCGAGAGACTGCCTCTCCCCGCAACTCTGTGCTTGTCTCCCTGGACAGCGAGAGGCTGAGTCCACTGTAGTTCCAAGTGGGGTTTCCCGTGAGTCACCTCTTGTATTGCGAGTCTCCTTGAACTTCTGGGAATCTCCGCAGAACACGAAGAGTCTCCCTGAACTTCGAAGAGTCTCCCTGACCTCCGAAATATTGCAGGAAGTATATCTGAATGCTGCATAAATGCCTGAGTGCAACCAATGTACATTACAAACAATATATCACTGGTTAAATATTCGTATCACTCCCCCGCCGTCCTATTAGAAGGCTATTCGTGAACCATGTTGCAAGACAGTTGCTATTGTTGACGGGCCAACATTAAAGTCTATCAAAACATGCACACCATTCTGATTTATTTCAAGGTGCTCGTACATGTGATAGGAAAAATGGAGGCACGGTAAAGTAAGGTAATTGCTTAGGGCCACACAATGTGTTCATGCATGGAAGCCGGGATTGATCATAGGGTTCCTGCTTCTGCATTTCAGCCACTAGATGGGTATCTTTGTCGCTCGTTTGACATCAAATGTAAATTCTTTCTCTCGGAGGAGTTAGACCGGTGCACTGTGTTAAATAATACATGTGCATCATGTTAAATCAAATTGAGGGAAGAAGATTGTCATTAAAATGGCTATTGGCTTTAGGTTTCAAGAGGACCTCGAGCTCAGTCAGTGCCAGGCTTCAGTTCCCACTCGTCTTCAGTGGCTCGCCCACCTCTAACTGACATATATTTCACATAATAATAGGTTTAACACACTTTAGCATCATCATATTTGCCAAAAACGAAGCACATGCTGCAGCTCCCCCTGCCCCAACCACAAACAATAAAAAACCCTGAGTAAGGATACAAAGACTGAAGAGGAGACGCGTATCACAAAAGTCGAATGAGTTCTGTGGAGCGCTTGTGACGCTGCAGACATGTTGGCGCTATCAGAGACATTCTTAACACTCACTTCACTGACAACACGGCCCCCGAAAACCGCACATCCTGAACTTGGGCTACATGTCGCCATGCGTTACAATCTGTCCTCACTAAATGAACTAAATCAGTACTTTTTCTCCCTGCTTATTCAGACAGCAGTGCTTGAAGCGACTGTCTTGATAGCCTTTGATGTTTTTTTAAATGGCTATAAAGTTTATATAATGCCTTGGAGGTGGGATTTATGCACTTACTATAGAAATATGCTAACAAACTAAGGGGCATAGTATCAAGGGGGTTTATCTCTGCTTTTTTGGCTTTAAAAGCCAAGAAGGCGGAGATAAAATTATCTCTCTATTACCTAGCTGTTGCTAACACCAGTTAGCGACAGCTAGTAGGAGATAGCGACCATCTTGGGCCCCACTTTGCATGTCAGTGATATTTATCACTAATGACATGCAAAGTGGGAGTGCCAAGATGTTAGCGACTGGAAACAGTCGCTAACATCGCTATCTCCTATTACCAACTTATGGAGATATTCGCGCTAAACCTGCCCTGAGCAGTTCTTAGCCATGTTATCCAATGGGAGGTGGATAACATGGCTAAGAGCATTAGCTCGGTAATGCATGAATATCGCTGACTTTTCAGCGATGTTCATGCTTTGCGGCCGATTTTTATCGCATTTGCAATAAACCTTGGTAATACCAAGGTTTATTTGCGATAAAAATCGCCGCAGCTTAGCGGTAAAATTTTGTCTCTAACCAAGCAATAGCGATAATTATCGCTATTGCTTGGTAATATGCCCCTAAAGGTCATAGGTTTGAAGCCTCCTGCACAGACTGCTCGTCATCCTTCTGAAGTCAATAAATAATTATTCTGTCATAGTAAAATCTGTTTATACAATGAAATTATAATTTGATTACAGGGTTTTAAAATCGATACGTAGTAACAGAAGGATTTTCTAATTGTTCGAAGTCTTTGAGTAGTTCTTGCTGATGGTTGGGGACATGTTTGTGTAATATATTACGCACCGACTCAATGACACGAGCACAAGAACAACAGAGGAAATAAAACAGCCCCTTCAGTGTGCAATGGAATATAAACACTCAATGTGACCTCCTGAGGCAGTGGGGCGCCAGGTACAGTCCATCAGATAGGATAGGATATAGTTTTGTAGAGCCCTCGAATGCTGAGGCGTCTTGGCGCTAGGAGGTGAGAATAGGAGGAATCATGGCGGTATGGCTAATTTTTTAAAGATGGGAACAGCCATGATTTTAGTGCTTTCCTGAAAAGTAGCCTATTGGACATCAGTCTCATGGAGAAGGGCAGCTGATTCCACAATTTGGCTGCACAATGTAACAAACTCCTGCCGCCCCATCTGGCTTTACGAATTTTAGAAATACATATGAAACCTGCATCTGTAGATCTAAGGTTTCTAGGGGGAATATACCAAGAGAAGAGATTCCACAAATCGGCAGCTCCTCCACCTAAGAGTGCCTTATGGACCAAGCATAAGGCTTTGAACTCCGTCCTTTCAGAAAAATGTCCCATTACCTCGCCGCCCCTTCTCCTCTTTGACCCAGTCATTATATTATGAGGTGAATCCCAGTCCACAAAGTAATGATGAGGAAGGTAGGACTAAGAATATGGAGGATTAGCAGTACATAATCCGGCCTTTACCTCTACGCTACTCATCCCCACCCCAACAACTGTAACTGAGATGAATAGTGGTAAGGGTGAAAAGTGGCGGAGAAAGGGGGCATGGCCTTTGTCTACCTCTCAGCAATCCCACTGCGTGGGGCTTACTTGAGGGAAGAGGTAGGCTAGTGGCCCCTAAAGGAGCCCCAGCAGCAAAGGGGACTTCAATCCCCATCCAAGAGCGTGCCAGGGTATGCGTTTGTAGAGTGGTGGGCAAAGTGGGCGTGGCCTGGTACGAGTACTTACCAATGCTGCTGTGTGGGACTTACTGGAGGTAATAGGAGGGGAAGCTGGGCCCCAAGGATGTCCTTGGGGGCCAACTACCCCTCTTGTTACCTCCAGTAAGTCCCACACAGTGGGATTGCTAAAACGTCTTCGGATGCCATGCCACCCCTTTCTCCACCACTCTGCAAACGCGCCTCCTGGCAGACTACGGGATGGGGGATGAAGTCCAATTTAGTCCTGAAGGAGTTTGGGGGCCAAGAAGCCCTCCTGGTACCTCCTTGTAAGTTCTACGCAGCGGAATTCCTGAGCGCTGGTCGGAGGCCCAGCACCCTTTCTCCACCACTCTGCAAACTTGACTACTACTTAAAAAAGCATCTTTCTGCACCTCTGACTTAGAGGTAGTTTTAATCCCCCAGCCCTATTATGTACTAGGGCCTTACAGAGGTGGTCATGCTAATCACAGGGGTACCCTAATGCATAGTGTTCCCTAGTGTATGTAGGTGTTTTCACTGCATTCTAAGTGTCTTTTAGCATAGCACTGCCTCTAGGCCTGGTTAGTCAGAGTCAGTTACCACCAGTACCCGGCAGTAAAAAGTTGGGGTTGCAGGAGGACTTTCTGCTCTTCTGTTGGTTCTTTCTGCACATCTCCTACTTCTTCCTGCGCTTTTCTTCGTCTTTCTGGACTTCTGTTGCCTCTTTCTGCATTCGCCTTTCTGTGCCTTTGTTCCTCTTTCTTCACATGTCCTACCTCTGTAGGCATAGTTAGAAATTAGCATTTAAAAAACCTTTGAAATTCGCTGAAAAAACCATAGCTTTCAGGGACGTTATAGTTAGAAATTTGCATTTAAAAAACCTTTGAAATACACTGAAAAAACCATAGGTTTCAGGGACGTTATAGTTAGTTGGACATTTCACTCTTACAAAACCAGTGAAATTCGGTCGTTATAGTTATTTCGGCTAACTATAACTCGCTCCCCCGCAATGCACTGCTGCTGACGTCACATATTACATCATTCATGACATGGTCAGTGACATCACTGATAACATCTCAAATGACACTGATGTAGTAGAATCTGGGGTTTCGTCAAAGACAACTTATACCCAGTACCAGTGGAGGTCTTTTTTGCCACACCCAAATGGATCCTACTCCTCACCTTCCACTTCATTAACTCAAATCAAAGATTTATTCAAGACAGAATGGGAAGACATAGACAAAGGGGCACTTCCTATGTTCCTGGGTCACCTCCATGACCTGGAAGGCATAAGTACTGAAATTCCTCCGATTATGATGGATTCTTCGGAGCCCAACTTCTCTGGTAAATTTTCAAGTCTGGGGGAGGACGCTTCTCCTTCACAGCTCGGTATCATAAAACTGGTATTAACATGGCAACCAGAATTGAAACCTATGCCATATGTACTTTACATTTGTTAGTCAAGGATTTTCAGAACTTTTTGGATAATCAAAATGAGGAGGATGTTTTCTGGCATTCTTGTTGCTATGGAAGTGCAGGCCAAATTCCCTTTGGATGCTCTTTTGACCACCATAAAGCCTCTGCCTTGGCTTCTGGAGCTACAATATCTGACAAAAGCTGTACAACAAAATGTTCTTATTTCAAATTACCTTTCTCAGGATATCAACCTTTTTGTCCTCACTTAGACAACTGTTGACAAAGGTCTTTAAGGACCACAAATATCTTCCAGTTCCTGACTAATCCAAGACTAATTCCAAAAAATGTCATTCTTTTCATCGCTCCATCAGAGGTTCAAGATTTTCTCACTACTCATACGAAAGTCTTGGCACGTCTAGTTGGAGTTCTTCCCAACAAATGGAGGATGGTCCCTCCTTACATGTATGACTACTGTGTATATGTAGCAAACCAGGAACAGACTTCTCACAAAATGTCCCATGTATGCAGTCTACTTCTAGAATACCTATTCCCTCTGTACTAGAAAAAGCCACAGCAGTCACCACCCCAGGAGCTTCAGTACATCAGGCCAGATTCAGAACAGACCTGACCAGAGATTTCTTTCGTGGTCACAGGATTCTCAAACTGAGATCCCGTATAATAAGGATCACGTGGTGCTGCGATGCTTCATCACTCTGGTGACTTTAGCTATAAGGGCATATATTAGATTAATGGGATCTGCTTCATTTGGAGATTATGATATGCTGCATCTTCAGTTTTCATTTCCTTCTTCAAGGAACTCTGATGGAACGTATTACTGCTCTTCCTTTTGTTTATATATGTAACATCAGTAGCTGACATTATATCTACTAGTAGACGGAAGAGGGAAATTACTCCGGTACTTAGTTATATGACATTTTTCTTTCACTTCGGAGGAGTCTTACACTGGCTCCGATAGACACTGGTACTATTGCACAGTCTTCATGGGACATTCTTTTTGTTTTCTCTTCCCTTCCTCTCTTCTTCTTGGATCTGGGTTGGCTTTGACTATTGTTGGGTTACCTTAGTCGTTAGGGAGGTTGGGACATAGCATTGTGGCCTCCTCTCGCTCCTGCAGAAAATCAGGTGAGAATCTTTACACTTAGAGGCATATTACCAACGATTAGCGATATTTATCGCTAACGAGGCTTAGCAACGAATTTTTTAACGCTAAGCATCGCCGGAAATTATCGCAGAGATAACTTGCTATTAGCAAGGTTTATCTCAGAAGTGATAAAAAATCCTCACGCTAACTGCCAAATGAGAGATTATCGCTGGAAAACCAACGATAATCTCTCGAAGTTTGGCGTTAGCTTGATGATAGGGGCTCACAAACTTAGCCATGATATCCACCTTCCATAGGATATCATGGCTAAGTCAGGAAAATACCAGGTGTAAAAAAAGCTGCGCTAACCGCGGTTAGCGCTGCTTTTTTTTATCACTAACAGGGTTAGCGAAATCCTTGATAATAGGAGAAATGTCGCTTAACAACATGTCTCCTATTATTTTTCTCTGGAACACCCCCTTTGCATCTCATTAGAGATGCAAGGGGAAGCGTAGAGAAAAAGGGTGCTAACATGCGAATTTGCGTGTTAGCACCCTGTTGCTGATAGGGAGATAATGTTATCTCCGCTTTCTTGGCTTTTAAAGCCAAAAAAGCGGAGATAAATCCCTTGATAATATGCCCCTAGGTTTGGCTAGACTCACACCAGCTCAGCACCAGGCTACCCTCCTGGGAGATAGTACACTCTACAAACCTGTATAACCTAACATAACATAACAGTAGCAAGGGATGACGAGACACCACGTGCAGATCAATGTCTGCTCAGGGATGCTGGATAAAATGGAGGACTTCTCATTATTCAAACTGGAAATAGGCAGTAGATCTGCAAGCTCATCGGATGTTTCAATCTCATTTTTGCACTCTGAGGTGTATATGTAGATAGTTAATGAGTCAATATATCAATCGGTGAAAGTTCATGTCAGATGTCTCTCGGCTATTTATATCAAAGGGCAGGATAGTTGCCGGGCGTATGCGCTCCAAAGACATTTTGCGTCATATCTGCCCTTCTGTAACCCAGCCCCCCTCCTCCCCCCCTCCATCTTGTCAAGAATATGCCCATAGTTCAGTTTCCTTCTTTGCTTCCCAGCACACTACCTTGCGACCCCAGTACTGTGCCTGGCTTCAGCTTTCAAAGAACTGAGCGCTCTGATATCCTTCGGGATCAAGTTCGCGCTATAGAAAACGTTATAAATCAAAATAAATAAATACAATATTACTTTTTCTAATTCACCAATTGATAGAAGGCCCAGGAGAAATGTAGCCGCCGCGGAACGTGCAGGTAAGAGCGGTGACGCTGGGTTGGGGTGGTGGGATAGGATTTTCAACAGACGGCAACGAGGGGAAATTTCCCCTCATCTTCGTGTGTCGTAATCGCCCCCCCCCCCTCCCCCCTCCCCCCTCCCCCCTCGCACCCCACCCCAACACTCTTACCTGCACGGGCCGCGGCTATAATGAAAATGTAGATTACAGAGAAGTAAGTGTGCCATTACTATTATGCCGCAGCCCTTTGCACATTTGCTATGCAATCTTCATCTGTTGAAGGCAGTCGATTGACTGCGTTTTTATGAACACAAAACGTCTATTTCTTTGTAGTGATGTAAAAGATTTTTAGGGAAAAAAGTGTTCTAGGCTTCTATTAGTGCGTTTCTCAGTGTACACACAAGGTGGCGCCATTTGCACAGATTTGGTACAGCTGGGAAAAGTCAGAAGATTTTACTTCAAGTTGTAAATAGTTTTTCAAAATTCCACTCGTTAGTTTGCTCTTGGGTATCACCCAACGCTCATGGAGGATGCAGAATCAAACACCATATGTACGTAGAGAAAACTACACACGTCCCCTTAAGCACTACTTCAGGTACTGCGAGAAGTCTCCACTCTTAATCGATACTATCGTAGTTCTAGAGACTCCTGATTTTAGTGCACTTTCCCCCGATGAAAGGCTCCTCCAGCCTGAAATGCCCTGGGGATCAGGGGAGCACATGATTGTAAAGCCATCTGTAAGTGAGGGGATGGTCTGGTACTGGTGGGAAACACACCTGCTGCTTTAGGTACAGGGGGCCAATATTGCAGCACTGCTGCAAAACCGGCCCCCACTCGTCCAACACCATCCCCCACAGGAAAACGCCTGGTGCCCGCTACAACCAGTCCGGCCCTGGACGTTTGTTATACTGTGGAAACGAAATGCTAATAAAATGAAATGATTCCTGAAAATGTGAACTTTTTGATTAGAAGATGATGAAATTAAACTACGATAATATGAAATAAGGGAGGAGAGACTGCTCGCAGTACCTGAACTACGCAGTAACAACAAACTCCTGATTGATTGAACTAGTGCGTAAGGGGATGCGTGCAGTTTTCTATACATGCATGTGGTGGCTGTTCTAAGAACGCCGCTTGCTAGGAAACACAATCAATGGCCAATTTAAATGATATGTTTTGGTTTATTTATTTATACATTTAAACATTTTATTGCAAGCATATTACAACCGTGTTTAGTCTGCAGCATTTTTTGTATTATTCTTTTTATGCTATATGCTTACCATGGAAACAATTTAAAAATGGAACCCACAATTCTCAGCTCTCATCTGTGCCTCAAGCCCACAATATACCCACTAATACCACAGTCACACAACCAAGGGACCATCATTTTCAACCTCACCAGCATTGCTCTAATCACAACAAACAAACTGAACATGTATACATATGCTTGTGTTTATACAGAGAAATTCTAGTTAGAGAGCAACAAGGGGCTGTTGGTTTTTGAGGTGTTGGTGATGGGGGTGGGGGGTGGGTGGGGGGGAGGTGGGGGAGCATGCAAGGCAGAAAGGATTCAAACCCAAGTCTCCAGGTTCCAAGGTTGTCAGATTAGCCTCTAGACCACATCTCCTTCCTCACATATTACAATTCATGCTGATAAATGAACAAACAGCAAACACAGTGGACCTCATCATGGCCAGAACTCACTGCCGAACACCAACTGCATCAGTAAAACCAGGCTTACCCATCGGCACACACATCTTCACCTCACTGGTTCCAGCTGGTTACAGCATCCAGCACACCAAATAACCCAACAGCAAAAGTGGAGACACTGCTGTTATCCCAGGGCCGGATTGGCCGTATCGGGCATCGGGCGTTTCCCCAGGAGGCTGGATGGATGTGGGACGTTTTGCAGTGTTGGGGGTCCATTTTGTTAGTGGGGGCTGGTGTACAGCAGTGCTGCAATATCGGCCTCCAGTAACAAAGCAGCAGTGCCTCACACTTGCACCCCCATTCCCCCCCTGGAGCTGGTCCAACAAAATTGCCAGAGGACAACTACAACTGTCAAAGCAACAGTTTTGGACATTCAGGAGCTTTTCAATCAATGCACTCCAGAAAAATGTAAACAGTGTGGCATGTGCACCTATCCCTGACTGGACATCAACTCATACTCTACTATCTTAACCACATCTTCCAGACCACAGCTCAAACTGTGGGTTCCGCAAAATCTACAGATGGATCCCGACATGTTCATCTAACCCCTTTAGTGTGGATAGTGACTGATGATATCCTGCACACTACCGCCGTAGTACAGAGGACGTCACTGGGTCATCAAGAGGGAAGGTTTGGTGGAAAACTCCTGGGCTCACAACAGAATGCCTCTTTTTAATCACTTGTGGAGGCCAATGCTGAATCACTTCCATGTCGCCCTTACCCCACCCCTCCCATGAGTGAGATCAGAGTTCTGTAGGCACGCTGACATCACACACCCAATTGTACGCAGCCATGAGGAGCAGATAAGTGAGCTCCGCACGCGTCTGGTGGGCATTGCTTCCAACAGTGGCCCTCATTGGTTTTGAGAGCAAAATCACTGGACAGGGGAGACACTCCTCTTTCCAGCAATGCTTCTCTTAAACTATTTCCTGCTCAAGGATCGCGGATTCGTCGTAGTCCAAAAGCAGAGTATTTTTTGGGGAAGCAGGGGTCGGACCCTGTCTTGGCTCGACAGGGTGCCATCATTTAATTTAGAGATTTCTCTTTGTTAGGTTCGCTGATCCGGCCCCTTAGTTGAGTGTTATATGCCCCCTGGAGGGAAAGGCACATTTCACAGCCATTTATTTGTTTTACTGCTACTGCCCCCTAGACAGTAGACCGAAATCTACCCATTAAATATGATGAAGTCTGTGGTGCATGGAAGCTTAATGTGGATGGCTGAACAACTGGTCAATGCCTGAAGCATCCTCGCCCATTGCCCCATAACATCAGCTGTGCTGGGTTTAAGTACAATGCGAATGGCTCAATGACTTATAAATGACTGAAGTGAGGTGACACATTGCCATATGTTGTGGTGGGTGGAAGCAAAATGTGCATGCCTGAATAACTGAGGAATGGCTGAGGTGAGCTGATACATTCTGCCCGATGCTGTAGTCAGTGGAAGCAAAATATGAATTGCACAATAGTAGAACAGTGGGTAAAGTGGACTCATCTATTGTCCCATGATGTATGCTGTTGTGGGTGGAGGCAAAATGTGAATGATATCATAAATGATCAATGGCTGAAGTGGCTGGCATGTTGCAGTATGTTGTGGAGGGCAGAAGCAGAGGAACACATGGTGCTCATGGCTGACTTCATTATGAGCCACCCGGTTTCTGCTCTTTCTCAAAGAACCCATCCACAACACAGTTTGTTTCAGTGCCAGGGATGACTGTGGGAATAAGAGCTTTTTCCTTATTGCAGGTGTTGGCATCTTTGGAGAACGTCTTTGCATCATAGAGTGGACACAGATAAGTCTTTTTTTCCTTTGTATTGAGGCAGTGTTTTTCATAATTTCTTTTCATAGTATTTGCTGAAGATAGTTTTCTCACAGGATGACGGTTGCCCAGCTCCTAACTCAAATAATGGAGGAGAGCACTGAGACCGGACCTGTTATAGAGACAGAATTTGGGCGAGAGGGTCATGGAGCAGAATCTGGAAGTGATTTTTCAGTCTAAGGAATTCCATCTGATGATGACTTGTCTTCTAGTGATTCTGAGGAACATGGTAGTTGTGATGTCCCTTCACAAGAGAGTACAGGCAGGTACCACACCAAGCACATGAAGAGCCCCTGGACAATTTAATTCAGCCACAAATTCTTCCTTTCACTGCAGATACTGAATATAAAGTCAATACTGCAAATGTTATGCCTACTGACTACTTCCAGCTTTTCCTGGATGATGACTTCCTTGAGGAACTTGTGCACCAAACTAATTTAATTGCAGCAGAGCCTGGAGGCACTCCATGGTCTAATTTTCGGGCATACCAAGCACACCTGAACTTTACTTCACTTAGAGAGTTTAAAGTATGTCTGGACCTTACATGCAACATAGAAAGAGTGCACAAACATCAGTCATAAGCAGAAACATGTTTTTAATTCTGCAGTGTATGCTGCATTGAGTGATAGTTCTGTAACATTGTCCTGGGACCCTCAGACCATGACAGGATGTTTAAAAAACATGGAAAAATTTTCTGGCACATTTTAAGAGATGTATACTCTTCAGAAGAATATAATGATTAGTGAGTCCTTGATTCTATATATGAAGCTGCTTTCAGGCTATACGTACCAAGCAAAACGAGGAGTGCTCCACTAGCTTTGTTGCCCTTCAATGTTAGGAATTATTGAGACGATTGAATGGAAGCTTGTGCAATCACTCCTTCATAAAGGTTTCCCTTACAGTATCATTTCCAGTGAATGTGTTGCAATCTTGGATGCAAGTTGCGTATTATTCTATTTGTGATTTAAAGTTTTTAAAGTTTTAAAGTTATAATGTACAATACATTTAATTAAAATGCTTGTTTTATTAAAATGCTATCATGAGTACTAAAAACATTTTTTATTTTTACAAATTCAATTTTATTAACCCTAAAATGAATAAAAATAGAGGTTACTTTAAAATTTTATTTAAGTTGATTAATTTGATATGGTTTCCTGTATGTTAAAGTTTGGCCATGTGTGGTGCTTGATTTATCCTCAAGCCTCCAAAGCTGGAGTACATTTAAGCCAGTTTTGACAGTAGTGCTATAGAGGTAAATGTATGTGTGTATTTTGTGAATAGGAATTGTCTTACTTCTCTGGGTGTGCTTTTTGTCATGTCCCTCTCTAAACCCTCCTTTAATTTCCCTAAATCAAGGAAGTCCTATTGAGCAGACAGGAGAGAAACGAGAGAGCTCATAACATCTAGAAATAGTAATGGTTTAAATCGCAAATAATCAAGAAAGACTGAATGATTTAAGAGAATAAGAAAAACATCAATTAGAACAGGACTCCGTATTCCTACTCCCTGGTTCTGATCTTACACATTGCTTAATTTGAGCTGGTGGTTTCCGGTGCTCGGCACAGGCACGGGCACTTAATTGTCAACACCGGCACTTATGACGGTCTGACACATGGTGGCCCTGTTTGTTTAATTTAGAGATCAGTATAACAATAGTTTTTATTATTCAATGTACATTAAAACTGACTAATGCCTATTACCAAAGCCATTCTTATAGCTTTAGGGCCTGGAATAGCCTGAATTGTCACACTTGTAGAAGTAGTAGTGTCGGTACAGTCATTGGCAGCGCTGGCAGGGGGGCAATAGTTGGTGCAATCTGTAGTGGCCTCCAAATGCTGGCCCTGGCATGACTATTTTTGCAAATTAAGCACTGATCTTACACATGCCCAAAAGTGCAAATCACAACAAAGGTTGACTTCCCTTATACCATCCTAGCAATGCCTGGCTGACTCACCTTAAAGGCGACTCAAACTAGGATTTGTTGCATTGTGGAGAAAACGATTTGAGCCTTCAGTTAAAATACAACATTCTGAAATAAGAGCTGGTGTAAGTCTGGGCGTCCTGACCGAAAGAACACACTGACATTACTCTCAGCAATGGAAGCAAGATGACCTTCAAACAACATGCCAAAGCACTGCTCGAATTAAGCACTGTCTGAACTTAGATCAACCCTCCTCCTCCTGCCTACCACTGGGGGGAACAAGGGAGTGATTAAAGCAGAAAGAGTCCTGACAGCACTGTAATTATCTGCTGATGAAAAACCTTCTACATTGTAGGTCTTGCTGCTTTTTATTGAGCACAAGAGAGTGAATATCTCAAGTTTACATATGATGCAAAGCTGAGGTTCAGAATATCACTTCTCTGTTTTAACTCAACAAAGACTCACCCACATCTAGCAGACCCATGGAAAGAGATTAATAAAGAGAGTAATGGAATAATATATCAACAAATGCCCCTAGGTAAACATGTCCCTAGAGCCCCTCACTCCCATCATTGCTGGAGGTGGTACTTTACCCTGCTGACTACAAAGAAAGAGGGAACCCTGTACATTTAGGGGGAGTCCATCCTGAGCAGGCTGTCTCATCTCTTGGCCTCCAAGTACTCCCTTGCACGTTGGACCTGTGCAAAAATATTAATTCTTCCACTCAGCTGTATCTGCATCTTGACGTGACAGCACAAGGAAGCACAAATATTCCTTCTTCCACTCAGTTGTATCTGCAGCTTGGCGGGACAGCACAAGGAAGCACAAATATTAATTCTTCCACTCAGTTGTACCTGCACCTTGGCAAGACAGCACAAGGAAGCACAAATATTCATTCTTCCACTCAGTTGTACCTGCAGCTTGGCGGGACAGCACAAGGAAGCACAAATATTCATTCTTCCACTCAGTTGTACCTGCAGCTTGGCGGGACAGCACAAGGAAGCACAAATATTCATTCTTCCACTGGTATCTGCAGCTTGGCGGGACAGCACAAGGAAGCACAAATATTCATTCTTCCACTCAGTTGAATCTGCAGCATGGCGGGACAGCACAAGGAAGCACAAATATTTATTCTTCCACTCAGTTGTATCTGCAGCTTGGCGGGACAGCACAAGGAAGCACAAATATTCATTCTTCCACTCAATTGTATCTCCATCTTGGTGGGACAGCACAAGGAAGCACAAATAATAATTCTTCCACTCAGTTGTATCTCCGGCATGGCGGGACAGCATAAGGAAGCACAAATATTAATTCTTCCACTCAGTTGTATCTCCGGCTTGGCGGGACAGCACAAGGAAGCACAAGTATTAATACTTCCACTCAGTTGTATCTGCGGCTTGGCGGGACAGCATAAGGAAGCACAAATATTAATTCTTTCACTCAGTTGTATCTCCGGCATGGCGGGACAGCACAAGGAAGCACAAATATTAATTCTTCCACTCAGTTGTATCTGCAGCTTGGCGGGACAGCACAAGGAAGCACAAATATTCATTCTTCCACTGGTATCTGCAGCTTGGAGGGACAGCACAAGGAAGCACAAATATTCATTCTTTATGATCTACAATTGCTGACGTCTACATTGAGGTGTTCCGCTTTAATATGTCTTGGAACAGAAGACTGCTCTGCCTAACTATATCTCATCTACTCACCTACACCAGCTCAATCTTGATGGGAACCCTTCCTGACGGCCCCTGCAGGATGTGGAGGACCTGTGGATCTACGTCAGTGTTTGGTGAGTCCTGAAGCACCCCCGATTTGAGGAAACGACATCTGAGACACACCATAACCTCTGCTTCATTCAAGAGTGGGACACCCAGCACTCTGATCCTATTGGCTTAGTCTATTCTCCAAACTCTCAACCTCGGATTACATTTGCATCATGGCTGACACAACATCCTGTCTGAGTGTGGCACTCAGATGTTCATCATCTCCACATGTCTGTGTCTGAAGGCTCTACAGCGGCAAGCACGCCTTCCCTCTAGAGCGCTAACTCTGTTTTCCACGCTGGTTATTCTCGAGGCTAAGTCTTCAAAGCAGGCTTCCTAGAGTCCCTATCTCTTGTCCGTACTTATCCAAGACATACTCAAGTTTCTCAGTGTAGTGTATCCATCCTGAGTGCTTCGCCCTTTGTCAGCTGGGCCACCTCCAACTTTGAATCCTGTCCTATAGTGACTAAGGTGCCTTAGGACATAGGGGACTTCTTCCTTGGATGTTTCCGAAGTTGTTAGTCCTTTTTTCCCTTTGGGGGCTAAGTTGGCACCTCCAGTGTTCATGAAGAGTTCTTGATCTGGTGTTCCAGGGCCTCTCAGGCACAGGTGCTTTCAGCCTGAGGCTATCTGCACCCCTTTTCCTAGTGGAGTGCCCACGTTCAAACACTCAGGGCCCCATCCTTCTCGCCTGTTACAGGCAGTGGTACTGAATTCCACCTCCAGATGGTGCCGCAGGCACCTTTAGCTGCCACACTGCCTGTGCACTGCCAGGGTCCTCAGCTCTCCCTCCCCCAATCCCATTTGCCAAAACATCAGATCTCAAAGGCCTCATTTATGAAAAGTGTTGCATCGCTGCATGAAAACAGCGATGCGTCACTTTTCACTACGCTCTCCCTGCGACACTAACGATGCATCATATTTACAGTATGGCGCATCATGTCGCAAGGAGTTACAGATACGTCAGTATTTCTGACGTATCTATAGGCGCAAAAGTGACGCACTGCTGGAGTATGTCACAAAAGTGACGCAACTCCAGCAATGTGTACTTTCACTTGGGCAAGTCCCATGTTGTTAGTGCCTGCGTCAGTCTTGATTTCGACGCATTAGCGACCAAGAAATGGCGCAGTGAAATCTTATAGATTTCACTGCGTCACTTCTATGACTCTTTCTTGCGTCAATTCGCCCCCCTTGCATACATTATACCTGGCGCAGGTATAATGTGGCACAGGGGTTTACAAAGTGACGCATCTACCTAGATGCGTCACTTTGTAAATATGGCGCAACAGGGCGCATGTTTTACGCCACTGGTGCGTCACAAAAAGTGACGCACCAGCGGCAAAAAAGGGCCAGTGATCTCTGCTCTGTATATCCCCAGTGCTGGTGAGCACCACGCCCCACCCTAGAATATAAGCCGTGGATGGGAGATGCCATTTTCTGCAGTTATCCCGCAGAGAGCCGGTGCCTCAGTCTCCTCAATATTTTGGTGCCAGCATGGACAATTCGAGCAAAACACAATCAACCGGCTCGCCACAGCTTCAGATTGTCTGGTTTATCTCCCATAAGGACTCCACTTGGCTAGCCTTGCCCCCAACGTCTTGCCTTTTCTTCTGGAGAGATTTTTTACTTGTTTATTTTGTGAATGAGTAAAGGAGAGCACCGTCCCCTTTACAGTTTCAACCTCATTTACCATTCATTATTGCAAATCACATTAAAGAACAAATATCATTCATCATAAAGGTAGATCGCACCGTTTTTAGGGTGGGAAAACTCTAAATAAATAAATGCAGTAATCTCAATTATATATATTGTATGGGCAACCCAGGTATTCAGTGCTAGGTTAAACATTAATAGATAACACCCATTATGAGATCCAAGCCAGAGTCACTAGGAGTAACAATACCTACTGATAATAAGTGCTTGCATTTGAAAAGTGGGGTTGTGGCTCCACACGATTCGTGAGCTGGTGAACCCAGGAAATACAGACCAATTAAAAGCCAGTTCCCAGTTTTAGGGATTCTATCTGTTCTCTACCGAATAAAGAAGTTGTCATTTGGAACAAAGACACCAAGGGGCCTATTCACATAGGTATATTTACACATACGTAAATCTACATGTGTAAGTATATTCTTACACTATGTAGTACATTTTCTACTTTAGTCTATTCATTTCTTGATCCTGAATTACTATAAAGTGTATACTTACATGTTTCCACCCCTCAGATTAGAGGCTGGAGTCAGAATAAACATAATGTACGACCTTATAGTTACTACTAGTAACGTTATGACCATGTTTTATGTAGTAAATTACTTCTCTACTGTTCTCCACTAAATAGAATGTACCATGACATCATAGAATGACTGGGTGTCTCTCTGGCTCACAGTGTCAGTTGGTCAACTCAGGCTGAGCTGCTTGGAGCTTGCTCCTGGTGGGGCTACATCTGTGCTTCCTATCTTCTCCTACTCATCTATCCTAGAAGCAAGCTACAATAAAGGATTATCTAACTATACAGCTGGACTGTGCATCTTCCTTTACTACAACTTAGCGACGATCTTGAACCTACGCGTGGAGTAAGGAGAAAGGACAACTAAGGAACCAAGGAACCTAAAGAAAAGGAACCAAGGACATCAAGGACTTTCAAAACGTCATTTGAAACTCAAACGTAACGCCCCAGCTAGCCCCACAAGTGTCCTGTACTACCTGGACAGCCTGCAACCTGGGCGTTTCTTATGTCATCACCAAAGACCCTGCTGTCATCTGAAAGTCGGTTGCAACAGTCTTTACAGCGACAAGTTTCCCTGTGGCACAACAGGTTTGTGCACCCTGCTGTGTTTCACTGCCTTATCTGGGTCCTGCATTGGGAAGCGTCGCAGTCTGACAGCAAGACTTGTGAGTAAAGTATGATTAGCTTTGTGTGTCATAATTGACCTCTCAACAGCCTCCTATTTTAGTAGCTGCTCACCGTCTTGAAGTGTTCAGCAACGTCTTTAATGAACACAAACAGAGGCTGATCAATCTGTCTGTTTTGTGAGTGACTGTTTATTCTTGTGCCGTGCATCGTGAATCTTTACAGTTTCAGCTGTGCCACTTGTGACCGTGGACAATTTTCACTGAGGAACCATCGAGTGTTTATCTTTAACAATTAAAGATAAACAATTAACATGCACAATGTTTAATTTAAAACCCCATGCACGCACACCTTACCGGTCTCTTGGTGCCACACGGAGGCAAGAGGAATCTACAATGACTTTCTTCTTCCCTAGTTCGCAGCTGACCAGTGACGCCTACATGCAGCAGCTCGCCGTGAGCCACACGGCGCTGCGTCTGAAAGCGTGCCGCCATTTTGTGATTGGCTACAGCGCATCAACTATGAACTATCTCTTGAGGCTCCCCTCTGCCAACCACTTTTTTCTCGTGGCTTTCAGTCTACAGGCCGCAACGTTTCTCCACACCGATTTCTCTGCCTTGGCTTCAACATGTCGTTTTGGAAGAGTAATAGTGAGCTTCTTCACGTTTATCTTAGTTGTGTGTTTACCACAATTCTTGCTGCCTTGTACACACAGCAAAGTCAATACTAGGCCAATACCAAGAACATGTTGTCGGTTCCAGTGATAGTTACAATGCTAGTCTGTCCTTGCCTGCTACAAGTCACAATGCCTTTGACAATGTCTGAGATGTCTATTCCATACTTATAAGGGACAACTCTTCTGGAGCTACATGGACCTACAAAGAACAAGCAAGGAACAAGTCTTTCCTCGCTGACGACCCGGGTAAGCGACCGCTTACCGGAGCTCAAGTCTTCTGTTTATGTATTAATTTTTTTTAAGTGCTTAGCATCTCAGTGCATGTTTTGAGTGTGCGTTTGTTTGGGCATAGTCTATTGTTTTGGTTGCATTATCTTTGTGAAGGTTTCTGGTGTGTTTGCCCTATTGTGTGTATTTGGGGTCATTATGGAAAGTGTATCGGGAGCTGTTGTGGCTGTAGTTTCCTAAGGCAACATTATTTTTAACTCTATGGTGTACCCTTCTTTGGGGAGGTTGTGAGGCCAGTCAATGCCAATTTTGTTTTCTAGGGTGATGTTGTACCTATGGTATACCCTATGTAGGGGATGTTGTAGTCTTAGTCCCAGGGTGAATATCCTGTGGTGTACCCTACTTTGGGGAGGTGGTGGTGTTTGTGGGTAGTCAATGCCCATATCAGTTCCCAGGTTGACTATCCTGAGGTGTACCCTATTTAGGGGAGGTTGTGTTATTTTATGGTGTTTGTGGGTAGTCAATGCCCATATCAGTTCCCAGGTTGACTATCCTGCGGTGCACCCTATTTAGGGGAGGTTGTGTTATTTTATGGTGTTTGTGGGTAGTCAATGCCCATATCAGTTCCCAGGTTGACTATCCAGTTGTGAACTCTATTTTGGGGATGGTGCGTTATTTTACAGGGTTAGTACTCTGCGTTGTTTTTGTTTTGTTTTTTGTGGTGATTGTTGGGCACCTTTTCATTTTGACACTATGCTCCGGTCGAAGTCTACTTGCTTGCAACTCGTGGCCAAGGGTTTCATGTTGGTAGGACTTTGAGTTAGGAGATTTATCATATTTTCAGTGTCAGCATGCCTTGATTAGGGTAACTTTTGGTTTCTTTCCAGAGCGTTTTTCTCTGATGAATTTCTGTTTTGGGGCTTACACTCTTCCGGTTATCTAGAGTGAATTTTACCCCTATTGTACCTTTTTATTGAGTATGTTGTATTTCTCCCAAGGGTCTGTGTCTACTGTCACCTTTGTTTACCAGGGTGCCTACCCTGTGGTGTACCCATGTATGGGGAGGGTGTGGGCGTGGCCACCCTACTTTGTTGCATTGGTTTTTATTCATCTAAACCATGCTTTGTTTGCCTAAGGGAGGGGGATGGGGCATGTAGTAGAAATGTTTAGCATCTTATTGTATTTCTGTTCATGTTAATGATATTCCTGCTACCTTGTGTAGTACATAATTAGATTTGTCTATCTCATTATGGTACTTCCATGTAAATGTTGTATTGAGGTATCTCACTTATCTTTCTTTCTATTTCTGCTGTCATTCCGATAGGAAGGAGGATGTGTAGTAAATTACTTCTCTACTGTTCTCCACTAAATAGAATGTACCATGACATCATAGAATGACTGGGTGTCTCTCTGGTCAGTTGGTCAACTCAGGCTGAGCTGCTTGGAGCTTGCTCCTGGTGGGGCTACATCTGTACTTCCTATCTTCTCCTACTCATCTATCCTAGAAGCAAGCTACAATAAAGGATTATCTAACTATACAGCAGGACTGTGCATCTTCCTTTACTACATTTTACATTTTGCGATCTTTGTGGGACCTCACCATTCAGAGTAGAGCTCTGCACATTTTCCAGGACCTCTGCACGTGGAGTGGAGATCTTCACACACTTTGCGGGTCAATGGCATTCGGGACTGAGACCTCCACAACTGGGGCAGAGACCTTTGCACAAAAGGGAATATAAGTTGCATTTACATAGCCACACCTTTAATATAATGCACTCTGCCTCCTGGGCTTTAGGAGGCCTTCCTTATCGGTGACTGGCATATATCAAAAATAGTGCATTGGCTTTGCCAAACATGGGGAGGGCAAAGTCGCGTTTGAGCAGTTTACACTGCAATGCCAGGCCTCCTGTCCATAGTTTACTTGGGTCACTCAGGGTGGCACAAACAGTGCTGCTAGCCCTAGTGACTCCTTTAACACCCATGCAATGGGTATCACTGATACCATATACTATGGACCTATAAGGGGGTTAAAGGCCTTGCCAATTAGGATTTCCAGTTCACACATATCAGTTTTAGGGAGAGAGCACTGGCACTGGGGCCTGGGCAGCATGCTCCAGGGCACCATTCAGATCCAGAATTGGGGCAAATGTTTGGGGGCGACCATACAAAAAGGGCCATTTCCTACACAATATTATACGATCATACTTTTATTTCATTTTATTATTCACATAGGTAAATTTACACATGCATAAATTGATGGGATTGACACTGATCTAACCTTTTCATGGTCCTGTGTTCTTCTCCCATCCAACTCCCGCAACAGTGTTGATTGCTGCTCCACCAAAACCAGACTGGCACCACATAGAGGACAGATGGTAAAGAGTAGTAAGTTCAATGTCTGTTCTTTTTCCTTTGGATCTTTATTTATTATTCATAGGGTAGCTGTATGTCTTTTGTCACACATCCCTAAAGCGCAGTCCTCAATATGCAACAATGCTGTTTTAGATATTATATGTTGTCTTATAAACGTGCCCTAGACTTGCCAGTATAAGGGTAGCACTATAAGATAACTGGTATGCCTGGTCTTTCTTTACAGAAAAGCAATATGTAGGTCTCAAAATGAGTATTCAAACCATATAACAAGCATCCATTGTATGCTTTAAGATGACTTACTCTCCTATGTATGTGTGTCTCCCCTGTCAGCTTCTGTCATTCAATAGCCCCTGATGCCCACCTTGAAAACATCAACACCGATGACATCAGGAGACATCCTCATAGCTACTATTAGGCCTTCTACTATCCATCGATCAGGTAAGTCTGGAATCCTATGATTTTAACTTTTGTATCTCATCATTAGTCCTTGCAATAAGTTATTTAGCTCTGCTTTGTAAGTTTATCAAATTTTGTAAGTCTTTTTAAAGGTGATGTGTGTTTTATCTTTCTTGTATGTATCTATAATTTGTCACCATTTGTGATCCCGATTACTTTCATGGATTGACACTATCCCTTGAACATTATTTATGTATGTATGTATGTATTTGGTATTTGTAGAGAGCATATATCACCAGAAGGTCTCATAGCGCTAGCCAGTGTTCACGGAAGGACAAGACAGAGAAACGGCTATGATTTATTTGACTGAGCTAAACAGCCAGGTTTTGAGGAGTTTACGAAACTTCTTATGATCCGTCTCCAGGCGGAGGGGTAAAGGCAAGGTGTTCCAGGTTTCTGGGGCCACCCAAGAGAAGGATCTGCCCCTGTTTCTGGCAGTTCGGATCCTCAGTACTGTCAAAAGAAATGTACTATTCGACCTGATGGATCTAGCCTGTAGGTATAAAATAAGTTTTTTAGCTAGGTACAGGGGTCCTTTATTATTGAGTGTCTTATGCACCAGGCAACATAATTTAAAGTGGATTCTTTTTTTGATTGGGAGCCAGTGTAGTGTCTTCAAACTAGGTCCAGATGGGGAGCATGTGGGCAGGTTGAGGACCAGCCTTGCTGCCGTATTTTGCACGACTTGGAGCTTAGCCAGGAGTCCTACATTTATGGAGGCGAGTAACAAGTTTGGAGTCCAGAGGTATGCCAAGATTACGAGCAACTGTTGTAGGTGAGGGACAGTGACCTAATATGGTGGGCCACCAGTCGCTGTTCCATAGTTTGTCTGCATCCCCAAAAAAGCACAATCTCTGTTTTGTTAGCATTTAGGAGAAGGTGGTTGTTTGTCATCCAGTTGTTTATAGCTATCATACAGAGTTTAAAGTGTTTCTTGGTTTCAGTGACATCTGACCCCATGGTGATTAGCAGCTGAGTATCATCTGCGTATGACACTGTTTGGAACCCAAAAGACTTTATGAGTTTGGCCAAGGGAGACACGTATAGGTTAAACAACGTGGGGCTCAGAATTGAGCCCTGGGGGACCCCTTTATTGATGATTTGGCTTTCTGAGGTGAAGTCCCCTATTTGGACTTTAGATGAGCGATCTGCCAGATAGCTCCTGAACCAGTTAAGGGCTGCTCCTTCGACACCAGATGCACCCAGGCGATCAAGGAGGATGCTGTGCGAAATGGTGTCGAAAGCAGCCGACAAGTCAAGCAGGACCAGTATAGCTGATTGCCTAGCATCCAGGGAAAGTCTGATGTTATCGACTATTTCAATCATGGCCGTTTCAGTGCTGTGGAAGGCCCTGAATCCTGATTGAGAAGGGTCCAGCCGTTTATTGTTTTCCAAGTGTTGGGTAAGTTGGCCATTAACCGTGGATTCTAGGATTTTGCCGAAGAATGGTAGGAGCGATATTGGCCTATAGTTGGATAGTTGCTTGGGATCAGCAGAGGATTTTTTTAGGATGGGTTTAATAATGGCCTCTTTCCAAAGGGTGGGGACTATGGACTGTGACAGAGAGTAGTTGAATAAAACATTAAGTTGTGGGAGAAAGACAGAACCAATTTTAGATAAGATTTGGGCTGAAGCTGGGTCTGTGGGGGAACCTGATTTTATGTGGTTAAGGGCTAGCAATACTTTCTCCTCCGTGACTATGTGGAAGTTAGTAAGGGGGGGCAGTATAAAGAGATACAGCGTCGGGATTACTCCCATTCGGTATGGTGTCAGAGGAATGTGTAAATGTTTGATAAATATCATTGATCTTTTCGCCGAAATATGTGGAGAGTAGTTCACCCATTTCTGGGAGTTAGGCATCGGGGGTTGACAGGAGGGAGGGTTGGTAAATTCTTTAACGATGTTGTACAGTTCTCTCTGTGAATTAGCTGCAAGGGTAATTCTATTGCCTAAGTATTCTTTTTTAGCCTCGGCTATATGATTCATATATAGCTGGTGAGTGCTCTTATAATGCTGTTTATCCTTCCTTCCGCCTTTCTAACTGCAAGTTTGTCTGTTTTGAGTTTGGAGGTAAACCAAGGGGAGAGTTTTGAGGGATATTTGGTTAGTTTTTTTGGGAGCAATGCAGTCCAGAGCGGTAGTTATAGCGAGGTCAAGGCCTCTGGCGCCATAGTTGGGATTGATTAATTCAGACAGGGGAATGGGGGAAAAATGTGCGGAAAAGGAGTCTGGATTGATCTTGTTCCAGGGTCGACTTAATCCGATTATCTTCGGAAGTGAAGATATACTTAGGGAGTCTTGAAGGCTGAACCTTATCACATAATGGTCCGACCATAGAATAGGATATGGTGGATCAATGTCAACTAGAGGGGAGTTGGTCAGGAGAAGGTCCAGGGTGTGCCCTGCCAAGTGGGTAGGACCGGTAATGTGTTGGGAGAGACCTAAGGTGTTAAGGCTATTTAAAAGATCACTAGTGTGGGGCTCAGATAGAAGCTCAGCATGAAAATTAAAATTCCCTACTAAAAGAAAATCATCTACTGCCAGTGTGTGGGGGGCAATAGCCTCTATAAGATTAGTAGAGAAATGTGTTCTATTGGCAGGAGGCCGATAGACTAGAGCATCCCGCCAAGATTTGTGGCTAGTACTTTCTATGGAAAATGTAAATGTAAATGTAAATGTAAATGTAGTATACTTGTAAAGCGCACAGCTGCCCCAGCAACAGGGCGTCCCGGCGCTGTATAACTCTGGGGAACCCGTCCTGGCTTTCCCTGTGGGATGGTCCCAGCTGGGAGTCCCCAAGGTGGAGCCAGGCATCCCCGGAATTGGTGGGGCCATTGTGGAGATTAGGCAAGCTAATGCCCAGAGTTGCCGAGTGTGATCTCTGATTAGAGTAAGCACCGAAGCGAGAATTATCGAGTCCGCTGACCAAGGTCCACGACCCTGCCGCGTCGGGAATCGAACCCTGGTCCCGGGCCGACTTCTGCTCTCGGGTCTGCCGCCTCTAACCAGTGAGCCACACTACTCCATAAAGATACAGATCTCCCCCCAGTCTGCTTGGGATGTCTCAATGATGTGGATCCTTATGTTGGTTTTAAGCATGGGCGAATTTTGCGAATTCGCGATTCGCGAATTTGCGGATTTGCTAATTCGCGATCCGCAAAACTTGCGAATTTGTGCGAATTTGCGGATTTTTATATTTTTGCGTGTTCCCGTGGCGCTTTGCGTGTTCGCGGGGCGTTTTGGCATGTTCGCGGGGCGCTTTGCGTGTTCGCAGGTTTTTTTTGGGCGAGACCGTGATGCGCCCTCTGGTTCATCACTGCCACCCTCTCGTTTTTTATGCCCTTCTGCCCTCTGTGCCACTCGTTTTTGTGCCTTTCTGCCCTCTGCCCCACTCGTGTTTGTGCCCTTTTGCCCTCTGCCCCACTCGTTTTTGTGGTCTTCTGCCCTCTGCCCCAATCGTTTCTGCCCTCTGTCCCACTCGTTTTTGTGCTCTTCTGCCCTCTGCCCAACTCGTTTTTGTGGTCTTCTGCCCTCTGCCCAACTCGTTTTTGTGGTCTTCTGCCCTCTGCCCCACTCGTTTCTGCCCTCTGTCCCACTCGTTTTTGTGCTCTTCTGCCCTCTGCCCAACTCGTTTTTGTGGTCTTCTGCCCTCTGCCCCACTCGCTTCTGCCCTCTGCCCAACTCGTTTTTGTGGTCTTCTGCCCTCTGCCCCACTCGGGGGGGGGGGCTTCTGTGCGAGTTCAAGTGCCTCTTGTGTATATAAATGGTCAGAGACCGATCAGAGCAGCATATGAAGAGAAAGAAGCTCCTGGTCACAGGAAGAGCACGAGGATTGCGCTCGTGAAAGTCAAGGATACAAAGGCCTCTATCCAGCATCACAGCTGATTTTCGACGGTAGATTTGGGAAGAAGGCACACCTGCCCAGCCTCGACACTGCTCACGATTGTTTTTGGGCTGATGAATGTGTCACTGAATTGAGCTTCAACTAGTTCCAGCAACTATGTGTGTGTTACTATGCAATCGCGCCCAAGGGCGCAGGGGTCCCTTGAGTGAGCTGTCCATCATAGTGGGTAAATGGCGGGAAGACTGTGCACACCGCGAGTGTGTTGGCGGGGCTTCCATGCGAATTCACATGCCTCTTGTGTGTAAAAGGTCAGAGAAAGATCAGAGCAGCAGATGAAGAAAAAGAAGCTCCTGGTCACAGGAACAGCACGGGGATTGCGCTCGTGAAAGTCAAGGATGCAAAGGCCTCTATCCAGCATCACAGCTGATTTCCGACGGTAGAATTGGGAAGGAAGCACACCTGCCCAGCCTCCTCAACGCTCACAATTGTTTTTGGGCTGATGAATGCGTCACTGAATTGAGCTTCAACTAGTTCTAGCGACCATGTGTGTGTTACTATGCAATCGCGCCCAAGGGCGCAGGGGTCCCTTGAGTGAGCTGTCCATCATCCTGTAACTATTTCAGGATGGCGCCGGCAAGCTGCCATCGCCATCCTAAAATAGTTACTAAATTAGCTTCATCAGGAAGCACTAATAGATAAAATACCTATAAAGCACCTGCTTTATTTTATCTATTAGTGCTTCCTGTTGAAGCTAACTTAGTAACTATTTTAGGATGGCGCTGGCAGCTTGCCGGCACCATCCTAAAATAGTTACAACAACTTCAAGCTTGAAGGCTTGAAGTTTTGCCCCCCGGATCCGCCGCTCGCGGATTTTCGGTACATTCGCGGGAGTTCGCGGATTGCAAATTTACCGAAAATCCGCGAGCGGAACGGATTTTGTGCTCATGCTTAGTTGGTTTTAAAAGCAATGGCAATCCCCCCACCTCTTTTTAGGTCTCGCGCCAACGAGACTTATAGTCGCCTTGCTCTCTCCCAAGGGAGACAGAGCTGTGCACGAGCCGATCCAGACCTGGGCACGAGCCGACTCAGGTCTGTGAACGCGCGGGAACGCCAACGTGCACGCTCACGGCGTCACGCTCCTGTCCTCCCGCGTCTCTTCCGAGGCGCGCTCCACGCCGACTTGCGGTGTGCGTGCTCCAGGGTTTCTGTGGCCGGAGCTAGACGGCATGTGGTAAGTGAGGGCGGGGGGGATTTGTTTGCTTGTTTATTTTGTATTATAGAGATTCCCCCTAGGTTGTGGTTTCTCGAACTTGTGATGGTTAAGTTTACCCCTTACTTGTTTCTTTCAGCACTCCAAAATAATAGACATGTTTTCTAGCTGTCTGCCTTGCGTTCTGCTTCCCCCAAATCACTCCCGCACCCTCTGTGCTTGTTTTCCATGTTACTTCCTCGTTCCCCATCCCGGAGTATTCATTCCCTTCCCCACCACTCGCTGTGTTTTTTTCTTTTCCCCCTGGGCCAAGTCTTAAGCGCCTGCTTTGCTCCTTCTCCTTCTCCCACGCCCACTGCCAGTTGCTTCCCCCACACCTTCCGCCGTTACTCTCTAATCCTTTGCAGTCTGTTCAATGAAATGTTAATTTTTTTACTTTTTTGTAGGACTCAGCAACTGTCATTTGCTGTGCTGCCGGACAAAGATGACCTTTCACTTCTTTTTCTTTCTTTTTGATGTTTTTAATTTAATGACCTAAGTAGTGTCTGGCATCTTGGATTAGAATGTACAAACAAAAAAGGAGAAATGGCACCGTCGGTATTCTCTAGGCGTGTGCATGTGTGGTGATGCCTAGTCGCGCATTCAACATGTGCATGCTTATGGTCACGTCACTGTGCCTTATAATTTTTTTATTTCCAATGCAGCTAAGCATCGGCAAAAAGCTTTGATAAGGTTAACTGGTTAAAAGGCGAGACCTATTAGCTTGGCCACTGTGCGTACTCTCAGTTGGCTTAAGTTACACTTTCTCCTTAGAAACTATATACACCTGCAGATATGCACTTGCTGAAATCAAGCCGGTCATTCTTATCTGGGCTCCAGCGTGCATTTTGGCAGGTGAGCACATGACTGCTGTTAGGGCCCCCACCCAATGCATGCTGCCATCTCAACAACTCTCAGCAGCAAAGATAAAACCAGAACAGCGATGCACACTGTTTTAGGAGGCCTGCACCCTAGGCCTATTCAAAAGAAAGAAAAAAACACTCCGTGCGCACACGCTTTGCTGGTCTGTCCCTACTACTCGCCAAGAGGTTGTGAGGTCTGCATCAGAGCAGGCCTTGCTTCCTAGTAGGGTAACATAATGTTTTCCTTAATTTCATCAAGGACCCTTGGTTTCGACAAGAAGCTAAATTATGAGATGCAGAAAGTGGCCAGGCTTGAGTCTACAAATTATTTCCAAGGTTGATTCAGGTTTGGAGTGGTAATATCTAGATTGCACTGAATAAATATGTATGCACAAAAGTTATTGTTTTCGATGTAAAAAGAATTGCAACAGTTGTATTTTTGAGTTGTGACTATAATAAATACAACTTGAGAGTTATTCTCAAAACCAAAAATATGCGGTCTTGGGTGAGTTTGTGTGCGGTCTTTGCTCTTATGCTCCCTCGCTTGACGAGTCCCCTCCTATTGTTCTCGTCTTCCTTATCGTGGTGAGGCAAGAACTGTACACAGAGATGAGGTGCACTTTTGTTTTTTGTCTACCTATGTTTTTATGCTAAGGCAAATGGTGATATCCTTTTGTGCTGCTTATTCTCATTGTGATGCTAACAGTTTTTGGAGAGTTTGAACATTGCATTTTGCTCTCTCTAATTTTTGTCGATGGTGTTTGCTTGTTTCAGAGACCTGACACTATGCAGCCTTATTTTCTCTGGCACTTAGACTCTCCACGCTATTGCTCATCTTGTTTCGAAATTAGTATTGATTATTCACCACTTCCAAGCTGATTAATACCTGCTATTCCTTCTACATTTGCTCAGTGTGTGTCGTGCAGCCAGTGCAAGAAAGCAATAAGCATAGATAAGTGCACGTTTCAGGTAGTTTGATATTCAGAATTGTCTTCACAATAATTGAGTTTGACTGAGATTTGTAACTACAGTTGTTAATCTAGGAGCCTGAGAGGGAGTGTAAAGGAGATTAGCCCATTTATTGACCTGTTTTCCTAAATTTATTCACACAGTAATGATTATTTCCTGAACCATTAATACTGAATTAAAAGAGGTAGGATTGTATGGTGTTAGCTATCTCGTTAATCTCCTCCTGGTTCTAGTCTTAGGTCCAACGATGGACGAGGCACTCTCTGTGGTTCTGTGCAAACATCTGAAAATGACAGCATTATTAATTAACCTGATAACTATTAAAAACCAATGTATTGTTCTGGTAATAATCCATAGCGGGTAAGCTTTGAGTTCAGGATGTTGTACATTACCTGAAGTATGCATTTGTCATAATGAATTAAAATGTGTCTTTCTGTTTCTAGCTGAGTGTATGTCATCATAGTACTGTTAATTCTATCACTTGAACAGGTTTGCAATAAGTGACCATTCCACTAGAAATACCGTAGTTGGGGTGAGATGTGTTGCGCTTGTCTTCTTCTGTGCCTATAAATATAATCTGAATGTTACTATGACGAGTGGGTACAATATAAAAACATCTGCGCATTTCCAAAATGTAACCATTTTGAGCTACTTCTAATTCACCCAGATTTCTCACTGATTGTATACAAATACATGCAGAATCATGTTGGCAAGATTAGTGATTTCATTCAAAATAAAATGTAAGCAAAAAACTGCACATTAAAAAGGTTTTACTAAACTAAGGGGCAACTTTAAGAATCATTTGTCTAAGGCATCATTTAGTGAAACATGTTGGATATATGCAGATTTGTTAAAAACAAAAACATTTAAAAAGAGAATGTCACCATAGTGGATTTGCAGGTATTCGTCCTTGCATTAGTGCAGAGTTACAACTTTTAGGACTTCACAAGGGTTTATAGACATAGGCCTGGAAACCGTACTCCTAGTAAAGTTTTCTAATATCTGCCTTCTCACAAGCAAATATGGACACATGTATTTGCTCATGCAAAAATCTTCTGAACAAATGCAAACTCACTTTTAATAAGTCCCCGTTTTCCCACCAAGAAATAGTTTTACTATATTTAAAAGGAATTAGTGAATAATCTTAAACATGTAAGTTTGTGGGTATGCACAGACTCACAGGGCATTCGAATACTGGAACTACCACTTCCCACCCTATATACCCTGATTACGAGTTGCATGGTACTTATGGGGTGGTAAATCCGCAATCATTAAAAAGAATACCATGAGGTAACCATGCAGCTCTGGATATTACCAGTCGGAATTATACATGGTATTACCAGTGGTTATTATCGCTCACTGTAGTTTGGTCACTGTGTGTCATGGCTGAGTGCTGGGTGGAGGCAGAAAAACAGGCCCAGGCAGCGGATTCCCAAAGCAATTTTTACAGGTCAGGTTTTCCCACCAGTAAAATCAGGTCTGTTCTCACACCCGGTAAATCCATGTGTGGGAACAGTCCACTCACAATGGAGTGGAGTGGAATTTCATACAGGATTTTAAGTCTGCTTAACTCCTAATTGAGCCTATACAGATTTACTGAAAGGTGGCAAAAGCAATTGTCAGAACATTTATATAATAAGTATGCTGCCATAATTTGTAACCTCTCCGCATGGCAGCAAAAGGGATACATGGATTTTTAGGTCTCGCCTATCCCATTCCGCAAGGAATGGATAGGGGAGAATTTTAGTGGGCAAAATAAGTTCTCAAACCATCGGGCGGATTTCAAACAGTTCACGTGAACACAAGCAGGCGCTTTTCCCTCGCTCCCGAGCCGCCTGCGTCCGAGAGCTTCACTTCAAAGGGCTCCGCTCCCCCGCCCACTGCTTCACACTTTTCACGGCCGCCAGGCCGTGTCTCCCATTTCTCCTCCCCCGCCCCCTGCTTTGCACTTTTCATGGCCGCCAGGCCCTGTCTCGCATTTCTCCTCCCCCCTCCCCACAGCAATGCCAAGAGAGCCCTCTTGAATGTGTAACATACCCGTGCAGCTCCCCTGTGCCATGTCATTAATTCTCTCTGCATCATTTCGAAGCAAGCTAATTGTATCTTTTGTCTGTGGTCAGCACTGCACACCCCAACACTCCGATAAAAACGTGTGTCTGGTGGGGGTAAAAACTGCTCACATATACAATGTCCCGTCTGAAAGAACAAACTCTGGGGGTGCGCATGGAAATGCCTGGAGGTGTACACCGCTGCATGTAGGAGGGGTTGGAGGGACGGGGAGGCTGTGCAGAAAGTTGGCTGACCCCTGGCTGCACTACTCTGCATTACTCCCGCCTTCTCAAGTGTTTCATACACGGACAGACTGCATGCTCCTGTGCGTGTATCTGCCGTGGTATTCGGCATACATGGCGACCTGTCTCCTTAATTCTAGCCTGGCGTTGATTTGAGGGGGTGTGAATGTACCTGGCTTAGCTGTCGACACGATTTTACACCTGCCTTCGGCGGCGGAATTCAAATGTATTTCAACTGAGCATCTGAACCTTTTTCGCAAACAGACGAGCGTTTGCAGTTGAGTCAAAGCACGTGTTCTGAGCTTTATGGCTTTCACGTCTCCACCCATCATCAAATATAAACACAAATGAACCGTGCCATGAGCACTGCTTTCTGCTGCTGAGCTTCTGGGCCGCTAAAACGAGAAAAACGCATGGCTGTCTTCTTTCATTTCGCGTTTGTGTATCGACCCAGTGGACCATACGCAAGGACACACACAGACTGACATACGTAAATATGCTTTTACAGCAAGATGGCGTTGGCTTTGATGGCGGCAGTTACTATAGCTTGCATGTATCGGGGTGCAGATGAAAGCATACGGTGAGCTGTGCCATCATGACTGGTGTGTGTACACTGTATGCACACACCTTGGTGATGCCCTTCCACAGTGGGTTGTACATGTATGTATAGCTGCTCTGACATTCTGCGTTCACGCCTGTAGAGGACTGATGCATCTGTAATGCGGCATATATTGATGTCTTCGGTGTGCACTCTTTGCAAAGTGCCCGTTGTTGTGATGCGGGGAGGCATATATTGATGTCTTTTGTGTGCATTCTTTGCACAGTGCACATTGTCATAATGTGGGGAGGCATATATTGATGTCTTCTGTGTGCACTCTTTGCACAGTGCATGTTGTCATGATGCGGGGAGGCATATATTGATGTCTTCTGTGTGCATTCTTTGCACAGTGCATACTGTCATGATGCAGGGAGGCATATATTGATGTCTTCTGTGTGCATTCTTTGCACAGTGCATGTTGTGATGCGGGGAGGCATATATTGATGTCTTCTGTGTGCACTCTTAGCACAGTGTACGTTGTGATGCAGGGAGGCATATATAGATGTCTTCTGTGTTCACTCTTTGCACAGTGCACGTTGTTGTGTTGCAGGGAGGCATTTATTGATGTCCTCTGTGTGCATTCTGTGCACAGTGCACGTTGTAGTGATACAAGGGCACATCTACCGCTGGCTATGCTTCGATGGCTGCTGGGACCGCAGTGTGATAAGGTTCCAAACACTGGACTGCGTCTTGATGGTGTGTACACTATGTGCACGTGACATTGGCGTGCACGTGCACCTTCGCAGTGACGGATGTATACAGAATCCCGTTGCTGGTGTATTATTGGGCCTCTGCTGCCGACCTCCTGGGGGGGTTGAATCATCTCATCTCCTGCCAAAGGTTCCTCCTGATTGGCTGCAGTGTGTATATATTCCGATTATTTTTGCATGCTTGCCCGCCCCCTTCACCTCCTAAGTGAGAGAGAGAAAACAGTGTTTCCGATTTTTAGCATTAACCAAACACAGCAGCAGCTCCTTCTCCCTCTCGGAGTCGGCTTCCCCCCACCCCCTCCTCAACCGGCTGTGCTACAAATTGTACATTTAAATGGGACCTGCCTCCCCCCATCCGCTTGATTCCAGCCATCCGTGTAGAATTGGCCCGGCGGCCCTACCGCGCGTGCACGACTGGCCCTAATCACTGCTTCCCCTGCTACAAATGTACCATGATTCTATTTTGGGTTTAAATATAAGTCACGCTCCCAAAAAAAAAAAGCTCCCAGCCGAGAAAGAGTCTATTGCGAGCGAAGCGGAGATGTCGCCTCAGAGCAGCGGTATACTGTGGTTTATTTAGCAAATAACTACCTTTTGAGCCCCGCGGGACAGTTGTCCACTTCTACGGTATTTGTAGATACTCTCAGCGCCAGGTATAGTTCCAGGGAGTGCCTGGCCAGGCAATGTCGTGCTCTGTTAAGTATATATTGAGATAGTGCTGGCAAACAGTTTTCTATGGGGCGCTTGTCGGTTTTGACATTGTTACGAATATATCGCGACACACCGCTGAGAACACTTTTCTATGAAACATCTTAACATAAACTGTGTGTCTTCTATGTGGTTATACTGCTAAGAACAATTTGGAACACTTAATATAGGCCGTATTTTCAGTGGTATATATGGTCGCAGTGCTTGGATCAATTATCTACGGGGCAGCATATCGAAGACAGTAGATTGTTTTAGGTCTCGTCTATTATATTCCACAAGGAATAAATAGAGCATCACTGAAAGCCACAGCATCACTCGTCGCCACCACTGCATCACTCAGCGCCACCACCGCATCAATCTGTGCAACCATTCAACAACAACAGGTTCAAATATGTTCTCTCAATGTTTCAAGCTTTATTACAAATGTCACAAAAAAATGTTAATATTTCACTTCTGTTCTTGGATTTACGTCACAATAAAATACACTGAACATAATCTTCATAAGTTATTTACAAAAGTTTAAGCTTTTGCCATTATAAATTACAATAACTTTTATTTAAGTATTAAATAATAAAAACATTAAAAGCCATTGTTATTTGTAATATCAATACATGTAAGTCACGTAAATACAACACATATTGCATTACGAATGCTATAGGTGTCACATTTGCAAAAATTATAACTATTGGCATTGTAAATGACAAAGCTATTAATTTCGCTACTTTTAAAACCAACACATGAATAAAAAATTTGTCATTTTCAATACCAATAGCTCAAACTTTCCTAATGCGAGACCTATTGCATTGCAAATGCTTGTTTTCCTTCCTGTCCAGCCTGAGTAATTGATACTCCTGTGGGATAGCCGTAGCTATGTCAGGGAGAGAGTTTTCTTGTAGCCAGGTCTCTGTGATGAGAAAAAAGTCTGGGTTCTCCGAATCTATTAATGCCCATGTTTCTATAGCATGTTTTGCGATAGAATGGGCATTACAATAGAGGCCCGTCAAATACTTCTTTATGTTTGTTTGCTGGGTAGTATGATTGAGTTCCACCGCCTCTTTATCTGGTGTGAGTATGCAGTTGGGAGTAGGTTTGGGCATTGGGAGGACATCGATAGCATTCTTAGGTAGTAAACGGCAATGAACATTCTTACTTGTTGTTGTATTTAACGAGTGCAGTTCCAAACTGGAGTACTGAATGATGGCCATGATGGAAGGAAAAAGATAGAAGGCTAAACGGGCAGCGTGACTGGCGGCTGGCAGCGATCTGGCGCGAGTGGGCGCAGACGGGCTTGCCTTTGGCGCGCGTCCGCACGGCGCATCTTCTTAAGTGGGATAGGAGGTGGGCGGGACCGCTGCACTTAAAGTGACCTCCGAGTGTTGTAGGCGATAAGAATATGGCGATGCTGGGTCCCTCCTCTCAAACGGCACTTGCCGCGGCGGACCAGGGAGGCGTGCCAGAAGCAGTAGGTAGTATTTAAGAGTAGATTTTAAAAATGCGCAGAGCCGCACAACATACAATTTTTTAAATAGGGAGCAGGTCTTGTAAATGCCACATGAACCTTACCTGTAATGCCGTGGGAGCACTGGCAGCGCGTCCTCTTGGCGCACCTCCTTAAGTGGGATAGGAGGTGGGTGGGACCGCTGCATTTAAAGTGACCTCCGAGTGTTGTAGGCGATAAGAAAATGGCGATGCTGGTTCCCTCCGCTCAAATGGCACTTGCCGCGGCGGACCAGGGTGGCGTGCCAGAAGCAGTAGGTAGTATTTAAGAGTAGATTTTAAAAATGCGCAGAGCCGCACAACATACAATTTTTTAAATAGGGAGCAGGTCTTGTAAATGCCACGTGAACCTGACCTGTAATGCCGTGAGAGCACTGTAGCTGCTGTATTTGGAGATACTTTGGAAACACAAACTACAGGAACGAACGAATAAATGAGATCATCTGAAAAGCGCAAAAGCTGCCCCAATGAGCATCCAGGCACTAAAAGGAAGGCAGTCAGTACAACATCTAGCATCAGACAAATGAAGTTAACTGCTTCCTAAAATGAGTTTCGTCTGTAGGGTAGCGTAGGACAAAAGGAATATAATTCCATACCTTAGCCACTAGATAAGAGAAGAAAAACCCTGAGCTTTCCAGTGAGCCTGATCCTATGAGTCCTCAGGAAACGGGCATTAGCACACCTCAGTTCTCTGGAGGCATGATAGTGGATCAGCCTATCACAGAAGTATCTAGGACCAGCCCTGTTTGTTATGTTAAAGGTTTCTTTTATAGTTCAGTATCAATCCCATTAGAGTATCCCTTCTAATACCAAAAAATGTTCTATAGGCTAATGCTAGAGCTTTAAATAGGATTATTTTTGATTTAGCAACTAATGTAGCTATACCAGATATTTAGATATTGACTGCCGGTGCAGTGTCATTAAGATCAATCTGGCTGCTGCATTTTGAACAACCTGCAAATGATCTGTCAGAAGGACATAGGTTCAGGAGCTGACCTCCTGGGGCTCTCCAAAAATCAAATCACTGTGGCTAACGCTAGTGTCACAGGGATTCTGCTGGTAAGCAGAACTGTGCCTTGGGATGATAGGACATCAGAATGTAGGAACTGATGTTGCGTGGCGTTTTAGGCTCCAAGTGAATTTTCCCGATTCATGCCCTTATAGAGGTACAATTCACATTGCCCTTATATAGGCATAGAAATCAAGCCCTTATTTAGGCATAACCCATGCTACCCAAATACAGGCATGGCTATTTCCACCCGTACCAAACGCCACAACGATTTCTTGGAAAATTGGCTTAAGCAGTTAGGGAACTTCCCCTTGCTTGAATATTGATTTCTCCAAGAACTCAGTTACTTTACAATGAACAACTATTCCCCAGGAGTTCATTATGCCGTTCATATGCCCGACCTTACGTCAAACTATGACATTCCTAAACAACTTCAAGGTATAAATATACCTTCACTTGCTATGGCAAACTACGGTGGTTCGTAGCAGTTCGAAGACCTGCTTGCCCGACGCAGCTCGCTACAGCAAGTGCCGAAGGAAGCCGACTCTCCAGCTGACACACTGATCAGGAAGCTGCCCTCTCTTGCCGAGAATCCAGCTCCAGTGTTTCCGGCTCCCCTTGTGGGGTGTTGGAAAATCGAGTCCCAAGACTGAGATACCAGACCTCCCTCATTCTAACCAAGGTATGGAGCTGATTAGAACCTAGGACGCGCTTCTTTGGTAAGGCGCTAGCTGCTATTTACGGAGTGCCCTGTTTGCTAACTTTGCACACCCTCTGAACTATTCCCTTTTTAAACTGTGAGCTGCACTGAATTATAATTACTTTTTGCACATATCACCGAATCTTTTAATAAACTCTGAGATACTTTTTAATAATCAATGTGAGCGTTTTAAACCTCAGGAGAGCCTTACTTTTAAATCGTTTATGAACTGTTGTTGTGCTCGATATTACATCCTGTTTGAAACGCTGGTCTCCCGCCCCGTTCCACCACGGCTGCTGCCGCTTGAGTGGAGGGCTGTACCGACCTATAGCTGTGCTTCCCTGGAGGCGGGCCTTCCTGAGTGACTACTACTTTAGGAATGGCGGCGCCGTCGCGCAGCGGACGCGCGCAGCGGGCGCGCCCTGTCTGCGCCCGTCCGCGCTAGGCCGGGCCCAGGGGCCAGGACCCCTGTTCCTCGGGTAGTCTATGATAGGCAGTCCCTACTACACTGGGAATCCTGGGTCCAACCACTGCCTGACAAAATACTGTCAAAACTCAAGCGGGAAGGGCTCCTGAGACCTCTTTTATGCTCTAAGTCGATAATCAGGGCTCCTTCCTTGGCGCTCTTGCCAAAGCAGGGGTGTAGGTTTTCTTTACTTAATACTCGTTCATTACAAAAGCACTGTTTGGGGGTTTTCTCCCTCCTACAGGAGAATAACATAGATCTCCTTTGCGTTACCGAATCCTGGCTTAACGATTCCTCGACGCCAGAGTTGGTGGCAGCCCTACCCCCCGATTTCTTTGCCATCTATGCTAATCGCCCAGAGAACATCAGAGGGGGGGGGGGGGGCGTCTTGTTTAGAGACACTCTGAAAACTGAAACACTCTGCTCAGAGTGTATTGAAGGTGCTGATGTCCTAGGCGTGAAGTTCTGTTCCCCTACAGATTGTGTGGTATTTCTGTTAGTATACCGCCCGCCTGGCACATCAGTTAAGTTCATGGAACCATTCCTGAAGGTGGTGCATGACCTTCGCTCCCGCTATAAAGGACTGGTGGTGCTTGGTGACTTTAACTTTCACTGGGAAAGGACCCCGAAAGATAGCCAGATTCAACAATTGGAAGAGGTCCTGGTATCCCTGGGCCTTACTCAGATGGTGGGAGAACCTACACACGAGAGGGGCCACACGCTGGACCTGATTTGGTCCTCCTGTCCACTCCTAGCCCCACTTGTGATTTCCCCCTGTCCCTGGTCAGATCACTATCTGATCAAAGGTCATTTTCCACTCTCTAGACAACGGCCAGAAGTTAAAACAGACTGGAAACGGCTGCGTAGCTGGAATCAGGTCAAGGCTGCAGACCTGACAGCCATTTTATTACCCTCTGACTATCCCCCGTCGCGGGTAGATAATTTGGAAAATGAAAGCACTGCCTTGATGTCCATACTTAAGGAGGCTATCGAGGTAGTTGCTCCGGCCCACAAAATCAGACTGAGGGACAAGGGCAAAGGAGCACCATGGTTTAATAGTGCTCTTAGAGAGAAAAAACAAGTCCTTCGGAAATACGAGAGAGCTTGGCGGAAATCTCGTATGGCTACTGCACGGGATGCCTATACTGCACAATTTGCAGCGTATAAAAAAGCCATCCACTTGAGGAAGGCTGATTTTTATGAAGCTGCTATCTCGGAGGCGGCTAACCCGCAGAAGGAAATATTGACATACAGTGAAAGGACCAACTCCGACGTTTAATTTGAAGGACTGTCAACACTTTCAGGCCTTCTTTTTAAATAAAATAAAGGATCTGATGGCAGAGATCAGTCAGGCCCCACATTTCCTTTGCTCTATTGAGTTACCCCCTATAATCCCGAGACCAATCCTGGGCTCCCTGACAGGGCTGCCAGCCCTTACAAGGAAGGCATTATTCACTATAATGAACCGAGTGAAGTCAGGATCCCCAGCAGACCCCTGTCCGCCTAAGGTCTTCAAGCTGGGTTGGTCTGGTATGGAGGACAAAGTTCTCACCCTGTTGAACCGCTCCTTAGAAGAGGGACTTGTCCCCTCTAACTTTAAGGAAGCACGGGTGATCCCCCTACTAAAGAAACCTGGTGCTGACCCTAAAAACCTAAAGAACTTTAGGCCTATTTCCCAGCTACCCTTTCTTCCTAAAATCTTGGAGCAACATGTATTACACTCTCTTACATGTTTTGTAGAAAATAACCATCTCCTTGAGTCTAATCAGGCAGGTTTCAGAGCTCATCACAGCACGGAATTAGTGATGCTTTCCGTGCTGGATGACCTGAGACTGAAGGCCGACAAAAGAAATCCATGTGCCCTGGTCCTTTTGGACTTATCCGTGGCATTTGATACCGTGAATCACTGTCAACTTTTGTCGCGGGTTAAAGACCTAGGGATTCAGGGTACGGCCCTGGCCTGGCTGACTTCCTTTATTAAGGATCGCTCGCAGCGAGTCCAACTGTCTGAGCTTATGTCAGATCCAGCCAAATTGTCATGTGGAGTGCTCCAGGGTTCAGCCCTCTCGCCCTTGCTTTTTAACATTTATCTTCAACCTCAGATTTCAGCCCTGAACAAATTGGACTGCAGGGTCTATAATTATGCCGACGACACACAGATCTTGATCCAGATTGAACATTCATCGGCGGCCTATTTGAGAATGCAAGACATTCTCAAATTCACAATTAACTGGATGTCGGATAACTGTTTGAAAATCAACCCGGACAAGATGGAAGTCCTTGCAGTGACCACAGCAACCAACCCATGGAATGATCGGTTTTGGCCAGCCGAATTGGGGCCATGTCCAGAATCAGTGGTAGCAGTCAAAAGCCTGGGAATCAAAATTGATGCCCCGTTATACATGTCACAGCAGGTGTCGGCGGTGGTAGGCACTTGTGTTTTTCTTCTACGCCAGCTTCGGAAACTTTCCTTACTGCTGTCCGTCTCCACTCTTAGGCTGGCTATCTCCGCTCTGATTTTGGCGCGGCTGGACTACGGTAACTCCTTATATCTGGGTCTACCAAACAACCTTTTAGCCAGACTCCAGGTAGTAATGAATGATGCGGCCAGGCTAATTTTTAATAAACCTCGACGTACTAGGGCAACACCTTTACTTCAGGGTCTAGATTGGCTGCCAATTGCTCAGAGAGTTAAGTTCAAGAGCCTCTGTATTGTGCATAAAGCGGTCCATGGTTCTGCCCCTACTTATATTAAGGATCGATTGATCAAATATACACCAAATAGGACCCTCCGGTCCACTGAGGCATGCAATCTGATGTGCCCTAGGTTCAACCTGGTGTCCAAGGGTGGCAGAGCTTTTTTCATGCACGGTCCCCCGAGCTTGGAACTCTCTGTTAGTCACACTGAGAAAGGAAACTAATCTTCTTACCTTTAGAAAGAAACTGAAGACGGTGCTCTTTTGGGAAGCATGGGGGCCACTGTAGTGGGTGGCATGGTGCTCTTACTGGTGTTATGTGTCCACTGTCAGCGCTTAGAGACCTCTGGGTGATAAGGCGCTTTATAAAAATATAATAACATAACATAACATAACCTAGAGAAACCTTTTGTAGATTCTTGGCAAAGAAAACTAAAACCTATGTTACACAATACTTACTTCTTCCCGCGTACTAGACTTAGGTTAGGTACATTGGGGTAGGCGTATTTTAGAAGCACCAGTTGAGTATTTTAGCCTGTGTATTTATGTATGTATTTTTATATATTATTTTATAATACTATTCTCGCTGTACCCATTATACTTTGCAGTTTGCCTAACGATTGTAGCAGTTCACTTCTCTTGCATGAGAAAGAAGACTGTTTAATAAACCTTTTTATTGGAAATGCCTGTCTCACTATTTCTCTGCAAACTCTGTAGAAATGAAGCATGCACGATTGACTGAGTGAAATACTTATCTATTGTTTCCGCGACTCTGAGAGATATATTCTTATTCTTGGGGAACAAAGTTGTCATGTTTATGCAGTTGCCAGAAACGTATCCCTTCTTGTGCATTCGGGAAAGTTTCTAGTGTCCTCTGAGTTAGCTGGCACACAAACAATTAAGTTTAGTATATTCGATAGAGACCTAGTTGACCTCAGTGGTACGTCTAATCTATAGGATATATTATTCTAATACGCAGAGCCTATTGGGAATATAGGAACCTCATTACACTGAGTCTCTCTACAATGTCAGTATCTGTCGGCCCAAATCGTAGCTAGCTCACAGTGCCTTACCTGAACTCCTAACCTTCCCCAGTGGAACCTCCTGTAGTGTAGCTGGACAGGGAGGACAGAACTGGTTCTTGTGAGCAAGATAGACTTTCTTTAAAGTTTGCCACCTTCAAAGACCAAAAGGGGTATAAGTATTAGACCTAAACCCCCAGACTTTTAGAATACTTCTGGATCAAGAGGAACCTCTGCCAAGAAGAAGAGTGGAAGAGCTGTGAGGAGCAGTATTGCCCCTTTGCTGTGTGTTACTTTGCTGGGTTTGTCTGCAACGGCTACTTCTGCTTTGGAGAGGAAAAGGACTGGACTTTGCTGTGTATCTTGCTTGGGAAGTTTCTCCAAGGGCTTGAGTGTGTGCTGGCCTCCTGTCACGAAGTCTGAGGGACACAAAGACTTCACCTGCAGCATCCCTGAATTCCACTGCTGGGAGTTCTGACCTGCCTTGTGGTGTCAATTCCAGTTCTCGTCCTTTGTAGTAGGTGTTGCTGCTCCTGCTGCTGAAAATCCATGTATTACCCTTCCAGCTACTGTTTTTCCAATGCAGCACCGCTGTGTGGGAAGAATTTCTACGCACCGCCACACTTGCGACTGAAGGAATCGACGCAGTGCCTGCCTGCGCCCAAAGAAACCAATGTAGCCCGGGTTCAATGCACCGTGTCTCAGAAGTTCAAGACCACCTCGCTGACTCTGATGCATGCCCTGCTGCACGGCTAAATAAATCGACACATCACCTGTCTGCGGCTGCAGAAATCGATGCAGTACCCGGATCTCCACCCCATTGACCTGCAGTGACTGGAATTTCCAAGCATCGCACTTGTGCGCCAAGTCTACATCGACGCTGGGCTTCAGTAAGAAACCAAGGCCGCCTGATTGCGTAGCAGTAGGGAACCGAAGCATCAACTTCCCTGCATGTAAGGAACCAATGCATTGATTTTTTTCTTACCTCTCCCCTCCCTAGTTTCATCTTTCATTTTCATGCATCCCAGGTACTTTCTGCTAAGAGTGATGCATCCATAGCTTTATATGGACTGAACTGTGATAACCTTTTAAAAGTGATATGTTGATATATGCATGTGGATTTTTGTTGTTTTGGTCTTGTTTGGTTTAGATAAAGATACTTTATTTTCCTAAACTGGTGTGGTGTCTATTTGTAGTGTGTTACTGTGTGTGTTATGCACAAATGCTTTATACATTGCCTCTAAGATAAGCCTTACTGCTCGGGCCAAGCTACAGAGGGAGTGAGCAGGGTTTATGTTAAGTGTGTAATACCCTTACCCTGACTAGAAGAAAGGGTTCCTACTTGGACACAGTGCACGCCACTGTCAACTAGAGAGCCTCATTTCTAACATGTGTTATGTCTAAAACATTTGAAGCGGTTGCTGACTCAAGCAAAGAAAACAGTACACCACGTTGTTATGTATTCTATGCAACCTTAAATAAAATGTGCAGACTGAATCCCGAGAAAAATCACTGAATAAAAAACAAGTACAGTGTGTTCCTAAAATAATGTCACAAAAACAATTGTATTCTGTTTGGCTGTGCAAAGCAGAGGTAGCCTAAAACATCCAATACGCAAAACTGAGGGAGAACCAAAGGGGGCCCAAATGGCAAATCACTACACTAGCAAGGAAACATTGTTGAAATGCAATAATTCCACCCATGGATCATCCCTTAATGTCATATCTTTCTTTATGTTCACATGGTTCTAACTTCATTATGTTTACTAAAGTACTATATTGAAATGTAGACACAAAACTGCATTTAATATACTTTAACTATGCAAATGTTCCTCTTCTAAATACTGGCAACAATGCACCAGGAAATGATGCTGAACCATTTATAAGAGGAAGGTTGCAGGCAATCTGAGGAGAGAATCCAAGCAATAATGTCAGCAGCCAGAACTGCTCAACCTAAGGTGTTGGAGGCGCAGGAGCTGGTTAAGGAGGATGAGGAGGACCTGGATGAGGAGAACACTATTTCCCCCACACAGAACATCTTCAAGAAGATCACTTCACAGCTAAGCATCTCTAGTCTTCCATCCATCATCCCCCCACCCCACACAACCACCTCGATCACACCCCTCTTCATGCCTGGAAATCCTGCTGGTCTTGTTTGATGGTCAGGCATGCACGGGAGGGAGGGTTGGCATGGTTTAATGCTCCTCACTGAGAGAATCAGTTTTACTAATAGAAGTCTAATGTGTGCGAGGATATTCATGCAATGGGAGCTTTTCTTTGTGAGATAGCTGCCTCCCTTAACCGCATGCATGCGGGCGGAATTCCGCTCGTACGCTGAGTTTTGCGAAACCGCATGTTACGTCACGAGCTTGGCTCGTCATCAGCGTAGCAAGAGGCTACCTCATGACGAGCCCAGCTCGTCATCAGCGTGCAAGGGGTTGAAGTACTCCTTCAGATAATTGCAAGGCAGACCCATGACTTGGATAACTTTGCAAACTGTTTGCAAGACTTTGCAAAGATGCACTAAGAACAACTTCAAATGTTTTTGGTAGAAAGTGTAAGGCAGTGCTTTGGCCATGAAGCTGATCGAGGCAATAGGCAAAAAAAGCCAATGTCAATCTTCATGGTAAATGCAGGAGATTTTACAGAGGTACTTCAACATGGGAGGGACACCACTAGCTGCTAACCTCTACCAAAACCACTAGCAACACCTCCACTTGCACCACCTTAGCCTCCAACACTACCATATCAACCACTTCCAACTCAACCACCCACAACACATGCACAGTCTCAATTAATCTCATCACCAGCACTGTGTAGGTGGAATAGCAGGCAAAACCCCCAATATAGGTTTTTCCATCTTAAAAGTAGCAACTCTATAATTAACACAGTCACTGGCAACATTTTCAATTATTAAAAATGTGCACCATTTTATTATAACAAACCTGTGTTTAACTTTTATCTGTGTTGAATGTTCGATGCTCCATTTTCAGCATTGCATGTTCTTTATTTACCTTCAAGGTGTAATGCATTTATAGGGGTGGGATCCTGGCCTGTAGGACTACAACATTCCAAATCACAAAAACCTTGGAAGACCCACCTTGATTCTGGGCGGTGGTGGGAGTGACTTGGAACAGGGAACCTCTGATAGTGGCCTACTGGTACTTACCGCCCAGTCTGCAGCAGCCTGGGCTGAAGGAGTTGGGAAATTGATTGTTGACTGCCCAGAGGCATTGTTACAGATTGAGGGATCTCAACTTGACCCTTCATGAGGTGATGGATCACATGGTACACAGGGGGGGCACAGATGGATGCCCCACAACTCTGCTCCTTTCTGGGGCCATGGGACTGGAGGACCTATGGCGGGCCACTGATCTAGGTGAAAGACAGTTCTCCCATGCAGACAATGCGTCTCGCTCGCTGGCACCACTTGATTTTTTTCTGGTGTCAGAGTCTCAACTCCACAGATACAGGAACACAGTTTCTGTAGTAGGGGATCTCTGTGTATTGTCATAATCTTGTGACTAGTCCCTCCCATTTGCGGGGACCCCGGAGCAATCGAAATAGTCTCTTAAGTTGTCTTCTTCTGTAGTCCTGCATAGACACTTAAGAGAAAATCAAAGACAAATAATGCAGCCTAAAACTACAAGGCTACATTGGCCAGCACTTCATCTCGAAGTGAAAAAGATAGCCAAATAATATTAAATTTTACACATTTTGTAAAGTTTCACACCTAGAGAAACTCCCCTTCACAAAAATCCTTTGTCATGTTAGAGAGTAAGGGTTGGACAGACAACCCCATAGGCTGCCATTATGTGTCTGGAAAAGGGATACTGTGCCTTTAAGGAACTCTCCAGAGACCCTCAGCATCCCAGGATGCACAGCCAAAGGCCTTTTACTTTCAGTTCTTTTTTCCAGCTCCTGCTAGCAGGACCCTGGAGCATTGAGCTCTACCTTTTTTGGTATATCCTCAATGTTTGAGCTTTTCCAGTGTTTTGAGTGTTTCACTCGACATCTGGGGTCTTCCTCTTCCAGTTGCTGTCTTTTTTGACCAATTTTGCCACCTCTATTCTGTCGAAATGCCAGCTTTATTCGACAAGTGCCCTGAGTGTGGTAGGAAGAAGCATAAATCTGACCCCCACAGAGTGTGCATACTCTGTCTCCCTTCTACCCATGTCCCTGACTCCTGTGATATCTGTCACTCTTACTCCAGGAGGACCCTGGGTGAGAGGGAGAAGAATCGTCTCCAAGGCCTGGAGAAGAGGAGACATCAAGAACCAGGTGGGACTTCTGGGCATGGAGGGACTTTGTCATCGTCCTCTGCCCGTGCATTGGCCTCTGGGGGGCTCCCCAGTCAAGAAAAGGCCCAGAAAAGGCACCAGTCCCTGTCGACGTCGATGGCTTCAACATCGGCATCGAGAGGTATGACTACCATATGCTCCCCGTCGACCCAGGACTCTGGGTCGAAGCGACGTAGACGTTCGGCGTCGAGGGGTAGGACGTCGGGACCTCGGACGAGGTCGATGTCGAGGACTTCACCGGCGTCGACACACCATCGACGTCGTGATGAGTCCCGAAGAGGCAGGTGCTCGCCGTCGAGGCGACACCGCAATTCGCCTTCAACATCGACACAAAGATCGACGTCGAGGAGAGAAAGAACGACGGCGAGGCGAAGACACTCAACGTCGGGGAGTTCGTCGACGTCAGGAAGAACAACGTCGAGAAGAGAGACGTCAAAGAGGTCGACGTCGAGGAGGGAAAAGTCGATGTCGAAGAGGAAGTCGAGGCCCAGAATAGTGTCTAGTGCCTCTGTGGTCAGCGTCTCATCGTCATCATCATCGGCGAGTCCCCGGTCGTGGCGGCGCCGGCGCTCGCGCTCAGAGAGGCCTACCTCCAGAGCGTCCTCCCTGAGGCCTGCTCGTAAGAAGAGGAGAGTTCTTAGGTCACCGGATTCTGATTATTCCAGGACCTACTCACCCTCAAGGCCCAGGACGCCTACGCCTCCTCTTCCGCAACTGTCTCCTCCACCACCTTCGCCTCCTCCTCTTCCTCCTCCTCCTCCACCTCCACCACCTCCTCCTCCACCACCACCGCCTGGGCCTCCACAATCGAAACCTTTGGTTCCGGCTCAGCCTCTTCCTTTTCTGCAGCCTCCTGGGCCAGTGGTTCCTACAAAGCCCAGAAAGCCAAGGTCAAGATCCAGAGGGAGGCATCGCTCTCGCAGTGAGCGTAGATCGTCGACGAGGTCACATCATCGTCGGCGGAGGGAAAGGTCACGGTCCAGGTACACGGACTCGTCCAGTGACAGGAGATACTCTCCCACTTTGTCGGACTCTCCTCCTACGAGAGTGTCGCCAGTGGATGACATTGTGACTTTCCAGGATGTGCTGCTGAGGGGGCAGCGAAGTTGGGGATCACATTGACTGTGCCCACCCCTTCCACTTCTGTGATTTTTGAAACATTGCAGCGCAGGCACCTCTCTCGCCTTTTGCTGCCTTTGGTGCCTGATATGGGGGAACCGGCCATGGAGCTGTTTCTGACGTCGGCCTTGGTGAAGTCAGCGCCGTCTCGACTTCAGAAGAAGTATAGACCCCCGGACTCGGATCCAGCAGTCTTAGGAACAGATCCTGTCCCGGATTCTGTCATTGTGACAGCGGCCAAGAAGCAGCACTCTACTGCCCCTTCGTCTACCGTCCCTCCCGACAAGGAGAGCCGTCAAATGGATTAGGCAGGAAGGAAAGTCTGCAGTACAGCTGCCACCTCGATGAAAGCGGCGAGTTCATCAGCGCTCTTGGTTCGGTATGACCGTTCCTTGTGGGAGTCCCTGCAGCAGTTCCTTGAGCTCCTTCCGAGGGACAGGAGAGAAGACTTCTAGGAGATATTGAATGAGGGCATGATGGTCTCGAATCAGATCATCAGTTCGGCGGCAGACACCTCTCTCCTGGCTGCTCATGGGTACTGTCATGGCATAAACTTGAGACTCCACTTCTGGTTGCGCCTGAAATCACCTCCAGGTTTTACCAACCGGGGACTCTGGGGAATGCGCTATGGATCAGCTGGTCGAACAGCTTTCTGTACGCTTTTCCGCCCAGTCCCCTGATTCCGGCAGTACTCATCAAGCTGTCACAATCCAGAGCGCGAATGATCCTCATTGCTCCGGAGTGGCCTCGACAGTGGTGGTTCACAGACCTGCTCCACCGGTCTCTCCAACCCCACCTGCGGCTTCCATGTCAGCCGGACTATCTAGCGAAGTTCGGGGGACAGATGGTGCTCATGAGATAGTACAATATGGACACCTGAATTTGCCTGACAACTGCATGGAAATACTTAAGGAGGCTAAAAGACCATCCACAAGGACTTCCTATGCCTACAAGTGGAAAGGTTTCTGCATCTGGTGCACATCCAAGAACGCTGATCCTACCTCCTGCAAGAAGATGTCATCCTTCCATACCTCTTGCATTTGGCTCAATCTGGCCTTAATTTTCATTCTATTAAGGTCTACCTCGCAGCATTAACTGCGTATAGGAAATGCCCTTCACAAACATCCTTTTTCCAGATTCCTGTCATAAAAGATTTTTTTGAAGGATTGAAGAAGGTATTTCCCCGTTAGGCGTACTTCACCTTCATGGGAACTGAATGCGGTGCTGTCCAGGTTGATGAAGGAGCCTTTTGAGCCTATTCATAAGGCTACTCTACAGCATTTATCTTGGAAGGCGTCCTTCCTTGTGGCTATAACATCGGCCAACAGGGTGAGTGAAATCCAGGCTTTGTGTTGCCAAGAGCCGTATACTGTTTTTCATGCTTCCAAGGTTGTCATGAGGACTCACCCTAAATTCCTTCCTAAAGTCATTTCTGATTTCATGTTAATCAGACGATAACTTTACCTACGTTTTTCCAACATCCTTCTTCTCCGGCGGAGAGGTCTCTTCATTCCCTGGATGTAAGAAGGGTGTTGAAGTTCTACTTGGATAAGACCAAGGACATTCGTAGGTCAGACCAATTGTTTGTCAATTGCGGTTCGGTCAGGACTGGTCTTGCCACCTCAAAATAGTCCATCTCTAGGTGGATTGTGTCCTATATCCAGCTATGTTCAGGGCCGGACTGGCAATTCCGGGCACCGGGCAATTCCCCGGTCAGCTGGACGGGGTGGGGGCCGGTTTGGTAACAGGGGGCCGGTTTTATGTTGCTGGGGCCGATTTGGACCCTCAGGCGTGACCGAGCAAACAACGTGGAGCTGCACGCATCGTCCGGGACCGTCCATGTCTGATGTGATGTTACTCACCCGATTTATTGTATTTATTAAAACTGCACCTGTGACCTCTGACCTGCGTTGGGTGGGTACACCGTGATGCATGGCGCGCAGTGACGTGTACTCTTATTCGGCGCGCCGCGGTACAGTCAATAACGCTCAGGGTGGAGTCTGAAAACAGCGCAAGCGCATTGGGGGTCGCTCTGTGCAATACAGATAAGGCTGGCATGGAGCGGAGTCTGCCTCTGTGTCTGCCGCCCGGCGCCCACAGGCCACAGCACGCAGCAGAAGGCGAGTGACAGGCCGTCCCCTGCGTGAGTTTCCTGGCCAGGCTGGGGGGTGGGAGGGTTGTTGGGGTGAGTGTGATAATCGCGACCGGGACGCAATTTAAAGCAAAAGCAATTAGGCCCCGACCTACCCATGATGATCGGCAATGAGGGATTCTGAGAAGGAGCAGGGAGGAGTAAGCGAGATTGGAAAATATTTTCTTCATATAACAGGCATTTTTTTTTGCGCGTTATGCATATTACACAAAAAGCATTTCATCAGTCATCAACGTGAGCATTATATGCAAGGGCATTCTTCGCATGCAAAATAACTTAAGGCACCACCCAGAGACTGGTACAAGCAGAAAATGTCTTGCGGCCGGCCACAGCTTCCCAGAAAAGACTGTCTTTGCAGGTCCCCATAGCTATCTCCAGCTGTAAATCCTCTGGCGATGCCATTACAGTAAACTAGTTCAACAGTAGAGATTTTGCATATATTGTCCTTTACATACATTAGATCCTTGCCCTCTTTATTTTCCTTTCTCCTTTTTTAGGATGTTTTTTCAAGCTTTCGATTTGCCTTGAAATCTAGAAACAAAATATACAGAGTTCTGAAAATATCCAGAAACGTAAAATATTCCTGAATCTGTGGTAAAAGTGAAAATAAAAGAAATCCCAAATGGGGTTTCCACTTTCCTCGAACAGAGATGCTGCATTTCTCACGCTCTTGGGACAGGCTCAGAATACACTGTTTTAATCAGTTTAGTAATATTGTTTGGTTCGGCTCATCTCGATGCAATGGTTGTACTACAGGTTAGACCTATACAGACTCGAATCCTCGTATTATTGCAAATCATGAAGGTCCGATCTGTGAACTCCGTACCAGATCCAAGGTCTTTAAAAAATGCTGGGGCGCTTTACTTTTGGATGGACTAGCAGCTTCGTAATGATCACGAGCGACGGTGTTGGGCCCTTTCTGATGTTCATGCAAATGAGGGCAAAATGAAGGTTTTGGGTCCTTGTCACCCACTTTGGTTTCGAGAATCATTGCGATTGGGTTGTAGTGACACACTCTGGAGAAGGCACTGTGGTAGTGAGGGACGTGATCGCTTTTTCATATATTGAGCCACCACTAACGCACAAACACAACATGATGCAGCACCCAGACTGAACAAAGCTCCCTCTTGCTTCCACTTATGCCGCCAACCTGACCCCCTTTCTCCCTCCCATCTGGTCACTCTGCACATGGGACTCAGATTCCCTTCCTTACTTCCTGACCATAACCTATCACCACTTACGCCCTGCATCATCTTTTAGCACAAGCATGGGTTCATTTGAAAGACTTACAAAGTCTAACGTCCAGATGGCCAGTAACACCGAGGAGCAGTTGTAGTATTTGTAAACGGAGCGACATTCTAGCCTATTTAGGCATATCCAAGAGAGGTTTATGTAGGGCGCGCATCCAGAACTGAGTTATGTAAGCGCTTTCAAACGCAATTATCAGAGAAAGGAGGCGCACTGAAGTCGTTTAAGTGTCTTCTCTAGGATGACGCAATTTGATCAAGGTTCCAACTACACACTGTGCAGGGCAGCCACAGGACGGTTATGTCATCCATTCCCCCGTACAATACCAAAGAAGATTTTTTTTTAAGAGCTAAGTCAGGACAGTGTATTAAGTGACACGCATAATTCAAATCAAGCACACAAAGTCTTTCTATGAAAAAAGATACAAAGTGAAGTTAAGAGAATGCAGGTGACTGGACTTTTAAACTGATGCCACATTTCTACACATAATACATATGACCGGACAGGTTTTACTTATGGCTCCTTGTTGTCCTGGGGCCGTTCCTTTCCATGAATCAACGAGGGCTGGATAATAAAAGGCACCTAAACATGTCAGGCATCCTTTGCTTCATCATCACATTAGAAGAGCTTAATACATTTCTTTCTTAAGCCACATCAAACCATTTTTCAGCAATAACGATGATTTGCAGCAATTGAATGGCTTTGCTGTATACAGCAACGGCTCTGTTTTTAAAGTAAAGACCTGCAGAAGTAGAAGGGGGTTAGCTGTTTGCAGCTTATTGGTACAGTGAGGAAGGGATCTGCACTGTTTTAGATGTTATTTCTATACACACATTCCAAAAGAACATAATTGGAGAAGAAATGTCAAAACTGGAAATCTAGAAAGCATATCCCATTCGAGAACATAATGATTAAGAACTTAGAAGCCACTCTGAGAGTCCGGCTACACTAGTAGTCCTACTCCCCCTGAAAGGGCGAGATTTTGATCGATACCTTATATCTATTGATCCAAACCTCGATCTGGTCGACTGAACCTTTATTGCCTGTCTTGGAAGGAATCAGTACACCTATCTGCAAATTAGTTCACCCAAGAAAGGACTCTACTCTCAAAGATCACGGACAACTTCTAGGTTTCAAAAGTTTATTGTAAAGATATAATGAGCTGCAAATACAAACATCTCAGAATGAGATTCACGAGATACACAGGTCCAATTACATACATGTGCTCTCGAAAAGCCCTCAGACGAGCAACAGAAATCACTAACACAAGTTCTAAAAATAGCAAAGCTATCAGCATAGACGCATATCTCTCCTTCATTTAGGTTGGAGGAAAACAAACACAGGTTAGGCGTCCCTACCCTGTTCTAGATGGTATCCCTACTTAACCAAATCCCAACCTAACAAAGGTGTCAGCAATGAATGACCCCCAAGGGAAGTCACCCACTCTAAGTCTCTTGGTGAAAACCTAAAGTTCTCCAGTCATGACCCCTCACTGCCTACCCATCCGCTCTCTAAAGGGTCCTCAGGTCTCTGCTCTAACTCCACCCAGGGGTGCTGTCCCTAATACAAAACAGTCAACAACATTTTGAGACGCCCCTTGCGAAACGCCTCTCACGTGGTGCAACTTCAGGCTTTTTCCATGATGCTTTGTATTGGGCCTCAGACGTTAGAGTTGACCTTGCTTCTCAGTCTCTTCTCCGGCCCGCTGATACCCCTTAAACATTCCAGAACCCTCCTCCATGTCTGGGCCGTCCACTGAACAGACCTCTATTCATTCACTTATAATTGGATCCCCCCTTTCCTGTTGCAGACAGATATCTGCCGCCAAGAACCCAACTCTCATAGACTTCTAAAAAGGCTTGCAACATTTCTCAGCCCAGACATGTACATGTAAATCACTGCTAAAACATTTCAGGCCTACAATATTTCACATTATGATTATAGCATTCTATTTCTTCATTTAATTAAAGCATGTTAAAACTCTTATTCTATTATTTGGAAAACATTACTCTAAATCATGGCCCATTAATGCAATGATCAAAAACGTTAAACAATCTGTGTCGTGAAAAGAAACACCTTCCCTTTTAGCTCCAGCTCTGGCCCTGAGGCCTACCACGTTCTGCGTTTTACCACAGACCATCTTATATGTTAACAGCTACACGACATAGATTCAAAATAATCACGTCTAATAAAATCATATAATGTCACACATTTCTGTATTAGTTCCACTTCTACTTAAATCTCTATATTAGCTATACATTTAGAATATAATTTCATATACTATTAGCACTCATGGCATTTCTCTTCATGAATTATGCTCTCTATAGGTAAGTGTGATGTACTCATATATTTATATCAGTTTGCGCTCTCTCAGTTCCCCCCTTTGATGACCTCTCGGGGTCATCACAAACATTTAAACTGCAGTTATTGCTGGCATTCTCTGCGCTTCCAGAGCTCTCAGGCTCCTGTACTGATTATCTTGTATGGCAGCCAATCTCTGCAACTGTTCTCTTTGGGCCCTTTCTGACCTTCTTGCTCTGTACCATTTGAATACCCTCACCAATCCCCACAATATTATCCCACAGATCAATATTATGATGATAGGCTTTAGGATATACCAAATAAAGCTTTTGCCTAAGGTGGAAAACCACCCTCCAACTGCACTCATTCCGTGGCCCACCTTTTCCCAGACATTTTCTCTACTCAAGTCTTCGATCTCTTTGTGTATATTAGTTATGTTCTTAATAACTTTCTCAAGGGGCTTTGAAAGGTCTGGAATGTAAGTGCAACATTCCTGAACCTTCAAAGCCTTACAGACTCCGCCCTCTTTTGCTAATAAGACATCTAATGCAAGCCGATTTTGAAGAACCATAGCCCTTATCGATTGCATCTCTCCTTCTACCAGCATTAAGGACTGAGCAGTGCTGGCAGACAACCTGTCGACAACTGTTGCCAGTCGTCTAATTTTAACATCATTAAGGATTATTCCCACAAGAGGGAACATAGCTCCAAAGACATCTCCAACCATTTCTGCATCGCCTAAATCTCTCCTTCCCCTCGATGATGTCTGGCCCTCAATGATCAATAAGTCTTGTGCATGATATATTTTGGGGAAGACAATTGCCAAGTAACATGATCCATACCAGTTGTCAGGTAGTCTCACGTAAGCATTTCTTCCACATACAAAATACACATTTGGAATCACTTGCATTCCCTTCAGGAAATCCTTAGTGTAGTACTCTAAATTAAAAGCATGTTCACAGTCAACTTCACCCACGTATACATTTTCATAATACGTTTTGGCTCGGTGAAGACATAACTTTCCTCTCTGCGCTTTATCTAAAGCTATTGGACCACTACTACCCTTTCTCTTGTGTGACTTCTCTTCCTCGGTCCAATCTAATTTCCCTTGTCCTGATTTTTTCAAAATCGTTTGTCTCCTGTAACGATCATCCACCTGCCCTATGAACTTTTTCTCGACTTCTGACACCTTGCATGTCAGATTATTTCTACGGGCATGTGAAGTATCTAAGGTAATCCAAGGAATGAAGAACTTGGCCAATCTGTCTTCACTCTTCCAGTAATCCCATTTATTCATCTGCTTATAATTCGGGACTTCTGGCAACACAGAATCATAATTGGAGAAATAGTATTCAAAACTATCTCTCTCATAAAATATACTAAGCAATAAGCTACATGTAATGCCATATGTCAGAGGGAGGTGATGATATCGAATTCCTTCATCTACCGACGCAGGCAACTGCATGCAGACGTAGCAATCCTTAACCTCCATGGCATCCACGTATTCATACAAAAGTTTAGCATAAGCATTTGACCTAAAGTCTCCTTGGGACTCGTCTACATGTAACCTGCGGGCTTCTGCAGCCAATAACGCTTTCTCTTGAGTGTTTTCCCTTTTCTCACCTGCAACAGTGGGTGTAAGTGTTACTACAGAATTCGCATCAGTTACCTTTACCTCTTCCTCATGTCCCTTTACATAAGAAATTGTTACCACTAAAGCTATTAATATTATCACTCCTACTATTAGTGTACCTATTATACATTTAGCTCTGCGGTTCGGGGTGCCGGCCTCCATTTCGTCAGACAATCTAGCTTTTCCCTTTCTCTTTGCAAAAAAAGTTCTTTTCCTCTCGTTCCTTTACAGTCTCTTTCAATCCTTTTTTTGTCTTTAGAATCCACACAGCTGGAGGCTGACAGCCTTTTTTTTTCAAAAAGTCCTTTCACAGTTCAAAAAGACAACCCTAGCCCTTCTCCATCCACTCAAGGGGTTCCCTAAAATTCTCTGCTTCCTGGGCGCTAGGTAATCTTCTTTTCTTCTGCTTGCTTTATTTACAAAGTCCTTTAACAATCGACTATTAGATTTGTGGTTGCAGCTTCAATAGCATAGTTCAATATTTCCATGCGAAGAGTATGCTCTTCATGTGCTGTTATCGTGGTACCAAAGTCGGGGAATTTCAATTCTGTAAGAAACATGTGTTTTAACTTGCTGAGGCGGGGAGGTCTGGGGAGCACGAATGTTAGTGACCCTTCTTGTTCGACACCGGGTACCAACAGTTGTATTTCCACGGTGATAATGGGCTCAGAACTGGACACCACCACCGCTCGGATCCTCCCTGTCTCCGGTTTCACAGACATTTGTCGCCAGATATGTCCACTCAGGTGTGGAGTATCTTCTGTTAGGCACACGCACTCTTCTTGACCTCCTTCGGTTCGGTGCCTCAGCGCCCTGAGCACCTTCTTCTGGGTCTGAGTCTTCTGATATCGGAGGAAGGGTTGCTTCTGGAGTTGACCTCAGGCTAGAACTTCTTCTTTGCGGCCAATTTGCTTCTCCACGTGCCCTTCTACTCCTTCTCCTTCTGGTCTGTTCTCGCTCTCTTTCAGACCTGTCAGGGTCAGACTCGTACTCCCAGCTGTCTTCTCCTTCTGTAGCGTCTTCTGTTTCGCTGTTGTACTGACCGTCCTCAGCTTGGTCAGACTCGTTCCCTGCTTCCACTGGCACCTCTACAGCTTGGCTAGCCCCCTCTATGGCTTCTTGGTCCTCAGCTGGACGTCCATCCGAGAGAGGAGCTGTTTCCAGAGGTGCTGGAACCCTTTTCGTATGCGACGCGTGTATCCAGTTGGGCAGGCCTCCCACCTTTACAGCTGTACTTGTGATCAGGATGACCTGGTAGGGCCCACGCCAACGAATATCCAAGCAGCTTCTTCTCACATGTTTCTTCACCAGGACCCAGTCCCCCGGATACAGGTCATGGCAAGGGCCCTGGCACGCTGGAACCTCTGCAGCCTGCACCTGAAGGGACACAGAACGCATGGCGTCAGACAGCCCCTTACAATAGTCCAGGATCATATCATCTGTGATATTTAACAGTGCAGTAGCTGGAATAGATGGCAGTCTCATTGCTCTCCCCATTAACACCTCATGTGGTGACAACCCTGTTCTTCTGTCTGGGGTACTACGAAGGCTCATGAGTACTAATGGCAGGGCATCAGGCCAACTCAGGGTCGTTGAGGAGCACACTTTCGCTATTCTGGACTTGATCGTGCCATTAATTTGTTCCACAATTCCTGAGGCTTCTGGTCGGTAACTGCAATGGAGCTTTTGGTCTATATTCAGTGCAACACAAATCATCTTCACAAGCTCGCTGTTAAAATGTGTTCCCCTATCTGATTCCAAAAAGGCCGGCACCCCGAACCGAGGGATAAGTTCTCTAAGCAGTAACTTAGCCACTGTGAGGGTGTCGCACCTACGTGTAGGGTATGCCTCAACCCATCTGGAGAACACACAAACAACCACCAAGACATAGCGGAGGCGGTTGCATCTTGGCATTTCAATGAAATCTATCTGCATTCTGTTGAATGGACCTCCAGACCTTCCTATGTGACTTAGTGCAACTGGTGTTCTTTTCCCTACATTCAGCTGCTGGCAGGTCACACAACGCTGGCACACTGCTTCTGCTGCTATTCTAAACTTAGGATTGTACCAAGTCTGTCTAAACACTCTCAGCATAGCATCTCTCCCTAAGTGTACGGGACCATGTATGAGTCTAGCCATTGGACTCACCATCTCATTGGGCAACACTGCTCTGCCGTCTGCTGAGACCCAAAAATGAGTCTCACCCATTACACATCCTGCCTTTACCCATGTTTCCTTTTCTGAATCAGGAGCATTTTCTTGCATGGTTGACAATTCATCCCAAGTATCAACAGTTTCCAGTATCATGGCTAATTCAGTTCTCACATTTATTCCACCCACATCCACCTCTGTGAAAGAGTAACCTTGTTCTGCGCAATACCGCGCAACTTCATCAGCATATCTATTGCCTTTCGAAACAAAGTCCTCATTTTTGGTATGTGCGATGCACTTTACAACTGCGATACTTGCTGGACATTGCAATGCTTCTAACAACAAGCGCACAAACTCTCCATTGCGAATGGGAGAGCCTGAAGAAGTCATGAACCCTCTTTGAGACCATAACTGCCCGTAATCATGAACTACCCCAAACCCGTATTGGCTGTCGGTGTAGATGGTGACTCGAATTTGATTGCCTGCTAAGCAAGCACGTGTTAGGGCAATAATCTCGGCTACCTGAGCGGAGTTTACTCCTTCCAGGCACCCTGCTTCCACAACTCCTTCAATTGTACAAACAGCATAAGCTGCTCTCAACTGCCCAACTTCGTCTCTTACACATGAGCCATCGACAAAGAAAACTTCGTCTGGGTCGGTCAGTGGCTCATCTACGATGTCGGGTCTGGGTTTGGTGCATAGTTCAGTCACATCGAGACAGTCATGGTCTGTATATTCATCATCATCATCAATATCATTTGGAAGTGGCATTAAGGTAGCAGGGTTCAAAACAGAGCATCTCTTGAGGGTCACGTTCTCTGCAGCAAGAATAACTTGCTCATAGCGCGTGAGCCTGCTATTGGTCAGATGCTGTGTTTTGGTCCTGGTCATCAACAGTTCAACAGAATGTGGCACGCACACCTCTAACGGGTGCCCCATGACGATATTTTCACATCTCTCAATGCTGACACCCGTTGCAGCAACGGATTTGAGACATCCGGGCAACGCTGCGGCTACTGGGTCTAAAGTAGCTGAGAAATAAGCAACTGGTCTACGGGCATTCCCATGGATTTGGACCAACACAGACAACGCACAACCTTCTCTCTCACAACAGTAAAGAAAGAATTGTTTATTGTAATCAGGCATTCCCAATGCCGGAGCACGACACAGGTCCTCTCTCAGCTGTAAGAATGCCATCAAACAGTCTTTGTCCCATGGTACCGGATCACTCACCTCCTTGTGCGTCAGTTTTTGCAAGGGCTTTGCTTTCAGTGAAAAGTTCACGATCCACTGTCGGCAATAACCCACCATCCCTAGGAACATCCTGACCTCTCTCTGTGTCTGAGGCGCGTTCATTTTCATGATCGCCTCTATCCTGTCTGGTGACACCTTTCGTTTGCCTTTCTCAATTCTGTGTCCCAAGTACTGTACTTCTGTCAGGCAGTACTGCAATTTTCCCGGGGACACCTTGTGCCCATTAGCAGCTAGGTGATTTAACAAAGCAATGGAATCTTCCCTGCAAGCTTCTTCTGTTTCTGACGCCACAAGGAGGTCGTCTATGTACTGGACCAGAACTGACTTCTGGGGCAGCACTAGACTTTCAAGATTTTTCTTCAGAAGCTGGTTAAAGATCGATGGACTCTCTGTATACCCCTGAGGGATACGACACCATGTTAGGACACGATTTTCCAGCTTAAATGCGAAAAGAAAATGGCTATCTTCGTCCAAAGGGATCGAAAAGAAAGCCTGACAAAGATCTATCACAGTGAACCACTCAGCTTGGAATGGAATCTGAAACAGTATCACTGATGGATTCGGTACCACTGGACAACATGAAACGACTATGTTATTAATCTTTCGCAGGTCCTGTACTATCCGAAATTTCCCATTGGGTTTCTGCAGACCCATAATCGGGGAGTTGCATGGACTACCCACAATTTCTTTCAGTATTCCCTGTTTAATCATGGACTCGATCACGGGTTTTATGCCTGCAATCGTTTCTGGAGTCAATTTATACTGGGGTGTTCTTGGGAACTCAGCATGCGGTTTCACTACAATTTTCACTGGGTCCACCCCTTTGACCAATCCAATCTCTTCCCCAGTGAAATCCCATACCTCTGATGCCACTGTCTCTCTCAAATCCCAGGGAAGCTCGTCCACTGTCAAAGTAGGGTACAGCTCCACACATATTCTTGAGTTTGCAACTTTGAAATCTGCATCATCATCATTAGTCAATACCTCCACTCCCTGGGGTGTACAATATATAGTACAATTCAATTTGCACAACAGGTCTCTTCCTAGCAGACACACAGGGCTTGAATCGCAAACCACAAATTGGTGCTCATCGCTGTACTTCCCTATTTTCACCTGTACCGGTTCTGTCAATTGGCTGGTTATTCTCCTGTTTGCGACCCCTACCACCTGTATGGTCTCTCCAGACATGGGCAGGTCTGGAACTGCAGCTGATCTGATCGTGGATCTAGTGGCTCCTGTGTCCACCAGAAATGTCGTAGGGCACCCTGCTACTTCTGCTTCCACATAGGGTCCCCTCTGATCTACCTCTAAGGCTGCCCCGAGGGTGCAGTCTTCTCTTTCCACTCTCTGTCCGGTTAATGGGTCCACATAATAGCATTCTTCACCTTCCACAAACAGGGGCATTTGTCTATAGGTCTTACCCATACTCCCTACTCGAGGAGGTTGCGGGAACTGGGCTCGGGGAGGAGCCCCCCCCCCTTTGAGCACCTTTCCTTGGTATGGCGTCGCCCCTCTCATAGGTGCGCTCTGGACCTCTTCCTCCTCTATCTCTTGCTCTCCGATCTCTACATTGTAAGGGCACTCGCGTTTCCAATGCCCCAACTCGTTGCACTGGTGGCACCTAGTCGTTTTCTTCAAGGTAGCTATGTCTACTCTGGGTCTGAAGGTAGTACTCTCCTCATTACCCTTGTTCTGACTGTACTGCTTCTTACCTCCTGTACCTGTCCCTTGCTGCTGTTGTTGCGGTCCCCCCTTTCCTGCTGCCTGCAATTGTACCACCATCAGCTTCTCTTTTAGTTTCTTAGCCTTGGAGTCTACCTCATCGCAGCAGTACCTGGCATATCTCAGTATTTCATCTAGGGGTCTACTTTGCCAACAAATCGAGTGTTGCTGAATCATTAAACTAATATCCGGTCTCAGTCCCAGGACGAACTTGGACACGAATTGCCCTATGTCCTTTGGATCCATTACATCCAAGCCGCTATACTGTTTAAACGCCTTCAGCAATCTCTCGTAATATTCATGGACTGTCTCTTTGGGTTCCTGTCTCGTTCTGTCTATTCTGACCCAATCTATGTCTTGCATTGGCACCTTCTCTTTCAGCCAAGTCATCACTCTCTCGAATTTTGCCATCACGATCTCGGACGGCCCATTAGTCCTAGCATCTCTCTCTGGCTCCGTTGTGGGCCACTCAGCGCTAACCTTGCATGCTGTCCACAGATCTCCTGGTACTACAATGTCAAACAGCGTGTTCAGATCTATCCATAGGACTTTTGAGATCTTTACAAACCTCTCGACTTGCTTGTACCACTCCACGGGGCTCTCTCGTAACTTGGGGAAAGATGTGGTAAAAGCAGCTAAATCTCCCCTACTCCAAGGGACATGTACATAGCTCCCATTGGCAACTTCACGCAAAGGGTAAGCTTCTATTCCCTGCTGTCCTGGTGTTATACCAATCATGCTTCTTCTGCCGGTCCCTTTCTTGGACCACCTCTCTTCCCATTTATCTAGTGCCCTCCATGTCCTTATTCCAGTAATCAATTCCCTTATGTGTGTTTTCAGCCCAATCGTTCTCCTCTCATCTAGATCTCGATCTGAGTAATGTAGCCTGTGGTTACCCTGTAATGCTTTGGTTCTTGACAAGTCCACCATATATTTGCCTGCTAGTTCGACTAACTTCTCATGGACTGCTCTCGCCTTTCGTGTGATGTCCTTTGCCATATACAGTATTTCATCCTGTTCATACATTTCCATTCTTTCTAAAGGCAGGGTACCATCTACCATGTCATCCAGATCTGACCTTAAGCTGGAGACATCAAGTCTCTTGGCTTTTATCTCAGCTCGCAATATGTCTTTTGAAGGGGGCTCACTGGTCTCCCTACCATCCCAACTTCGAGCTCTGCGTTTGGGCTCAGGAGAATTAATGGGTGGCCTCCCTTGCTCCCATCTCTCCAGGTCCCATGCTCGGCCATCCAATCTTGGAAGGTGATGGAACACGGGCCTTTTATCCCTACTCTCTCTCTGCCCACTCTCGTCTTCTTCTCTCCTCTCACCGCACACCTCTCTGTTATTTTCCCTCTGGTCGCTACACTCCCTTTGCCTCGTATCGCTCAGTATCCGATACGATCCTTCCTGGTTCCCCATATTTCCTGGGCTGCGCTCATTTCTGTCATCACAGGGACTATGGTGCGACCTCTCACAACTCCCATTCTGTTCTCTGGTGCCAGGCACACAGTGTGGACACTTAAAGCTGTTCCTGTACTCTTGCGCTCTCCTCCCCCCTTCACTGAGTATTGGGCACGCCACCCCTCCACTCCCGGGGCCCCCGTTTTCCAGGTCTGTTCTACCTCCATTCCGGGCCCAATGGGTGACTCCCCTACTCCCTCTACAGTCCCACTCCGGGCTACTCTCCCCAGCCCCGCAGTGAGTTCGTGCTCTGCTGTCCTGACTTTCCCTTTCTGCTTCTGCAGCATTGATGCACTTTTGAGCCTTCACTGCCTCATCCCACTGCTTCATGTACTCATTTAGCTCTTGAAAGGATTTTCGTCCAGATCCCCTCAGATCCATTGGCCATCTAGGGCCCCCAGGATCTCCTCCTGGGTCCCCTGCTGTGTGCATCGGGGTGCTCCACTCTCTGGGTATCGGCATCTGACTTGGGGAATTAGTGGTATCGTTCCTCCTTGCCTGCTCTGCTCTTTCTCTGTCTTTCCGTTTCCGTTCTTCCCCTTTTGCTCTCTCTTGGTCATATATCGATATTATAGGACCTATGGTAACAGGTACCTGTAGTGCATCTGGTAATGGGTAGGATGTGGCGCTTTCCGTTTCCGGCGCTCTTTGTACCACAAACCTACCGACTACCTGTTGCACCTGACTAGGCTGGAGCAACTCTTTCTTTGGCTCAGGATCCCACTCTGAACTGGGAAGCAGTCTATGCTCTCCTGCATTGCCCCCCTTTTCTCCTTCAGTATTCTCGACCTCTCCCCCCGCTCTATTATACGGGGGTGGCCTGTCTGTCAGTAATCTGTTTATCAGGCTGTCCTCTGTTTCGCTCTCATCATCTTCTTCTAGGGGGCTTTTATTTACTGGCGCCTCTAACACTGGGTACAGTTTATTTATTTCCAAATTATGCACTCTCCATCTTTTAGCATCCGCATCCCACCTGGCATCCTGTACTGCCCTTACCGAGCGTTTCACCCTTTCTTGTCGTCTGTTCATATTCCTTTCATGCGCTGCCCTAAGCCATGCTTCAAGGGCTTCAAACTGGGTTGGTCTAGGCAAGGGTCTCTTTGAGGTCATGACTGATTTCAATCGATGTAACACCTCTAATCTGAACGTCCCGTACTTCGGGAACGTCAGTTCCTCGTTTCCTTCAGTAATCTTACTCCACTCTGATATCCAAAGGATCGTATGCAACCCAACATTTACTGCCATATAACGAGCTGGCGTACCCTCCGGCGGGGCTTCTTCCCCTTCATACGATCCTCGCCTCTCTTTCTTAAACAGCGCTTTCAACCATTTAAAACACTTCATAATTATGCGCACAAAATTCAGCCTCGCTACTCTGTTTACTTCCTGATGACAATCCACCAATCCTGTCGCGGCTTTGCTAGCTTGGCCTATCACAGCGCGGTCTTTCTCCTGTTGGCCAATCACGTCGCGACCTTGTATGACGTGTTCGCTAGCTGGCCTATCACAGCGCGGTCTTTCTCCGGTCAGCCAATCACTGCGCGACACCACCTGACGTCTCTTTTCTCCGCTTCGCAGCAGCACCCCTCCTTTCTCAACTCGTCTCCCGGTTATGCATGCGTCCCATTCATACACTGAAAAATGACTACTTCCGACCAAGCGGTCACTTCTCTCGACTGTACGTCCACAGTCTATCTGTAATTGTCAACACAACTGACGAGATGTCTATCGTCTCTCTGATAGGTTACTTACACACACAGTAACTTCCGACCAGCGTCCGTTACTCACGCACTCACTCTTACGTTCCCCCTATCTCGGTCTCTCGGGTGATCAATGGTACCTCATGACCCCCTTCACACTAGTTGACAATTACTCTGGGTGTCCGATACACCCGAACCACTTAAGCTCTCCTTGAACTTAAGATTTCCACCGGTTGCGCGCGCTCACAACCTGTTCCACAGTCACTCTACAGACATTCAACTCCGCCAGACATTACAACATAGATACAATACAAAAACACCGCAATCTAACACGCATAACCCTTTATACTCACTCTCAACCGATACTGCTGCTTTTTCTGTCTCACGTCATCCGGATCTTCATCTGCGGGCTGTTCTTCCGATCATCGATTTCTAGGGGCCTTGGGGTAAGCTAACCTGGCCTAGGTCACCGTCCTCAAGAAGGCAACCATCCTCTATAGCTACCAACTGAAAGGGCGAGATTTTGATCGATACCTTATATCTATTGATCCAAACCTCGATCTGGTCGACTGAACCTTTATTGCCTGTCTTGGAAGGAATCAGTACACCTATCTGCAAATTAGTTCACCCAAGAAAGGACTCTACTCTCAAAGATCACGGACAACTTCTAGGTTTCAAAAGTTTATTGTAAAGATATAATGAGCTGCAAATACAAACATCTCAGAATGAGATTCACGAGATACACAGGTCCAATTACATACATGTGCTCTCGAAAAGCCCTCAGACGAGCAACAGAAATCACTAACACAAGTTCTAAAAATAGCAAAGCTATCAGCATAGACGCATATCTCTCCTTCATTTAGGTTGGAGGAAAACAAACACAGGTTAGGCGTCCCTACCCTGTTCTAGATGGTATCCCTACTTAACCAAATCCCAACCTAACAAAGGTGTCAGCAATGAATGACCCCCAAGGGAAGTCACCCACTCTAAGTCTCTTGGTGAAAACCTAAAGTTCTCCAGTCATGACCCCTCACTGCCTACCCATCCGCTCTCTAAAGGGTCCTCAGGTCTCTGCTCTAACTCCACCCAGGGGTGCTGTCCCTAATACAAAACAGTCAACAACATTTTGAGACGCCCCTTGCGAAACGCCTCTCACGTGGTGCAACTTCAGGCTTTTTCCATGATGCTTTGTATTGGGCCTCAGACGTTAGAGTTGACCTTGCTTCTCAGTCTCTTCTCCGGCCCGCTGATACCCCTTAAACATTCCAGAACCCTCCTCCATGTCTGGGCCGTCCACTGAACAGACCTCTATTCATTCACTTATAATTGGATCCCCCCTTTCCTGTTGCAGACAGATATCTGCCGCCAAGAACCCAACTCTCATAGACTTCTAAAAAGGCTTGCAACATTTCTCAGCCCAGACATGTACATGTAAATCACTGCTAAAACATTTCAGGCCTACAATATTTCACATTATGATTATAGCATTCTATTTCTTCATTTAATTAAAGCATGTTAAAACTCTTATTCTATTATTTGGAAAACATTACTCTAAATCATGGCCCATTAATGCAATGATCAAAAACGTTAAACAATCTGTGTCGTGAAAAGAAACACCTTCCCTTTTAGCTCCAGCTCTGGCCCTGAGGCCTACCACGTTCTGCGTTTTACCACAGACCATCTTATATGTTAACAGCTACACGACATAGATTCAAAATAATCACGTCTAATAAAATCATATAATGTCACACATTTCTGTATTAGTTCCACTTCTACTTAAATCTCTATATTAGCTATACATTTAGAATATAATTTCATATACTATTAGCACTCATGGCATTTCTCTTCATGAATTATGCTCTCTATAGGTAAGTGTGATGTACTCATATATTTATATCAGTTTGCGCTCTCTCACCCCTTTTGCAGGCAGCCCTTCTGTTCCTCCTGCCACGGGCCGCCGCCCCAGCAGTCAAGTAAAAGTGAAAGTGTGCAATGTTTTATGGAGGTGCTGGCTTGATGTGGAGGGTGTAGCACACCCACACTTCACTAAAATGAGGTAGAAGTGCGTTTTAAAACTATGTGTATGGCCTCTTTCTAACTAAGGAATAAACCTTTGATCTCTCATTTGCGGGCTCACACAAATTAATTTTTCCATTCTACTTATGTTGTTATTGACAAAATATGGTTCATGCCATGCTGACAATAATTGTAAAGCAGTAAAACATGGAAGAATTTTGTAAGCAGGTTATCAAGCAAACTCAACTTCCAATCCCGGCTTTCCCTGTTAACAAAAATGTGTGTTCCTGGGCAAATTGTTTTCATGTGCCAAGTTTTATGATCTGCTGCAATGAAGCGGTGTTTTTAGAAACAAATTTGGGTAGATTGTTAAGTGCTATATGTAACAAAAGCAGACCATTCAGTTCAGCGCATAGAAGCATTTTACTTTATAATGTTTTTGGGTGAAAGTATGGCCTTTTAAACATCCAAGGTATCCAGGCACTGGATTGTCCAGTGGGGATTAAACAGTCCACCTAACGACTTTTTTGCTTATTTTGTACTGAATTTATGAGCGTTTGTTTGCCAGAAACAGGAAGAGCGCCAGGGCAACCAGGGCGCCCTCCACCAGCAGGGAGAGCAGCGCTACACACTATGTGGGGGCTGGTCTCACTTTTACTTTGTTCTTTCTGATTCACTACTTCTGTTTATTTTTGGTGCTCTCTGAAAGAATGTCTATGGGTACATATGACTGGGCGGGTAACCTGGTGCTCTTTAAGGTCATCATCTACTATTTACTGTGCTTTGAAAGTTGATACAATTGAATATGTAATGAAAAATGTGCTGTAAAATTCCCCATTTTGGCCTGTCGTTTTCCAAAATTTTCTTGGGGGAGAACCCCCCCAAACCCACTTAGTAGCGGTTGGACGCTCGCGCGCTAGGCGCCGGGTGAGGGCTGGTCTGGCAAAATTTGCCAGGGCTGCTTTCAGTTCCCAGTCCGGCCCTGGCTATGTTACCAAAAGGCTAACAAGACCTTAGGGGGTAAGCCTAAGGCTCATTCCACCAGGGGCAAAGTGGCTACAACCGCTTTGCTACGTAATGTTCCCATTGCAGATATCTGTAGGGCTGCCACTTGGAAGTCGGTCCATACCTTTGCCAAACACTACTGCCTGGACTCTGATGCCAGGGCAGACGCTCAGGTTGGGCAGGCTTCATTGAGAAACCTGTTTTCACAGTAGTGGTTTTGTCTGTTTCCTCCACCGCTGGTTTGGTTTGTTGGGATGGGCTTGCCATTCTATTCACAAGATTATGACTATACACAGAGATCCCCTACTACAGAAGGAGTAGTTTCTTACCTGTAACTCCAGTTCCCCAGTAGTAGGGGTATCTCTGTTATAGTCATAAGCGCCAGCCCTCCTCCCCGGTGGATGAAACAATAATGTACTGAATGCTACAGGCCTGGCTTTATACACCTTCAAAAAGAACTGAAAGTAAAAGGCCTTTGGCTGTGCATCCTGAGATACCGAGGGTCTCTGGAGAGTTCCTTAAAGGCACGGTATCCCTTTTCCATACACATAATGGCAGCCTATGGGGCTTGTCTGTCCAAACCTTCCTCTCTATCATGACAAAGGATTATTTTGAAGGGGAGTTTCTCTAGGTGTGAAACTTTACAAAATGTGTAAAATTTAATATTATTTGGCTATCTTTTTCACTTTGAGATGAAGTGTTGGCCAATGTAGCCTTGTAGTTTTAGGCTGCGTTATTTGTCTTTGATTTTCTCTTAAGTGTCTATGCAGGACTGCAGAAGAAGACAACTTAAGAGACTATTTCGATTGCTCCGGGGTCCCCGCACATGAGTGGGACTGTTCACAAGATTATGACTATAACAGAGATACCCCTACTACAGAACTGGAGTTACAGGTAAGAAACTACTCTTACATGCCATGGGCCATATTGGACCATTCCCCAATCATCACAGAACTATGGGTGCGGGGGCTCATGCCAGTCCTAGTTGGTGTCTGGACCCTTGGGAGCTGACAGACTGGGACACGAGATGCTCTCTTTTGGAGATGTCAAACCTGTGTTTCCAGGAAAATGAAGGCTCAGTGACTTCAGCGACAATACTCTGGGAGGCCTATAAAGCAGTAGTGCAAGGCCATCTAATAACTCATGTATGGTGTAGGGATTGGACCAGGAGATGACAGATTGAAAGGCAGCCTAGGCAGGACAACCAGATGTAGAGCTGGCACAGACCTTAGTCCGGCTCTGGGAGGAATATAGGCGCAGGAGGAAAGGACACTGTGCCTGGCACAACAGTGCAGACTTTATGAGATAGGGAACTAGGTAGGGAAGATGCTGGAATAGCTGGTCAAAGAAAAAACAAAGGAAATGATGGACGGAGCGTTGACATTAATAGCTGGTCAAGCACGATGAGGGCCAACGGTGGATTTCAGTAGTCTGCACACAGTGGTGGGAGTTGGTAGAAACACAGGCTGACATCACCCAGACCTTTGCGCATTATCCAAAGGGGTTGTACACCTCCTGTATCTCCCACTTGAAGTAAGTGTACATGCACAGTTTTGTGTGTTATCTTCTGTTGTTCAAACTGAGAAGGGAGGTCAGGGGCACAATGGAAGTGGTTATTATGGAAAGAAATATTGAGGATGCCTTGATCTAATCAGAGGGACACGGAATGTCCATATTTTTCTAATTTAAGAAAAACAGTCCCCATACTTTTTTATGAAAAGAGAACCCTCCCGCAACGCTTAATTCCGAGATATAAAAAAGGCTTCAGTTGAAATGTAATGCAACGAGTCTCCTGTGCTGTGAAACTAAGAGAAGGGCAGACAGCTAAACAAGCCTTCTTGCCAGGATGCCTGCTTGCCTGAAAGAAATGTAAATGGGGTCAACTGCTTAATGAGCAAATAGAAAGCGAGCCTGGATGCTGGTATTGGCTTTAATTGATGGAATCCCTTGAAGCTTCCTGATGACACAGATTTATTGTTTTTGAGTGGTTACAGTAATACACCTGTTGGGATTGATTTAGGTGCTAAAGGCTCAGGACTTGGGGAAGTGCCAGAGAGGGCCGAGAGTAGGATTGCACACTAGGCCTGCTCCCTGAAGTCCTGTACTGCCTATATGCTGTCCACCAAACCGTTTTCTTTCCTTTGCATGGAGATCATGTATTAGCTAAGGATGGTACAGGGAAGGTAATACAGTTGCTTTTTCTCTGACAAAGAGTTAGCCCATTTGCAGTTACACTGATGGTTCATTTTTAAATTGATGTAATTCCTAGAAACATGATAAAATAAAACGTCATATCGGGTGTTCTCAGCTTGAAGATAGAAGCAAGTCTCATAAAAACCAAAAGAAAAGAAAAACAGGTATTGATAAGCACAGACGTTCACACCTCGGCTTTGCCAATGGCTTTTCACAGTGGTGTACAGAATCGAGAACAAAAGCAAAAATATTATTTCCTAAATATGTACAACATTAATAAAAAATGTTTTTACGTGTGCCTGCATCACAATGCATACTTGCACCAACATAATGACAACATGATGGATGTCATTATGGGGGTGAGACGGATAAGTAGATGAGACAAAAGAGGTGAAAGAAAAGCACAGTTCACAGGCAATTTGGGAGGAGCACATGAGAGGAAAAGTGCCTCATAGAGTGCTTTATTCAAGAGAAAAAAGTAATTCCCTAAACGTGAGCGGTGGAAAGGCACTGGTCACCCAAATGATCCTGACCCCCTGATATACCTCCGTAAAAATATTGTTGTCCAGAGATTTTCATTTTTGATTCATGTTTTTGTAACACAGAAGAAGAATGTGACTTAAAAGATGCAGAAAAATACCTTGTAGATGCTTGCTTCACAATTTCTCAGACAGTAAACTTTCTCTGAGATGGTGTGAAAAATGAAACTATATATATATATATATATATATATATATATATATATATATATATATATATATATATGCTGCTCATTAATTCCGCTTTTCGGCAAAAATTACAGCACTCCAAAGGGGTAACTCAGATCCCCAGTTTTATTTTCTTAGGGGACCACACAAACGCGTTTCGGCGTACTGCCTTCGTCAGTGTCGTTGACACTATCCCATTGACATGTTAATAAAGTTTCTTAACATTCATGGACATAAAAAAAGGACTCAACCCCCCCATCCAACATAGGCGCCATCTTGGAACATATATTGTATCATTACATTGCCTACACGTTGTTACATTTCACCTGCTACATGGGTTACTACATGTTTTGCGAGGGTATTTATGTTATATTTCTGAAATTGTCACTTATACAGCCGTGGATCGGCTGGTGTCTGTCGTTTCTACGCCAATTTTGTTACCAATCTTTCTAATCAATATAGAGCAATGTGGTCTCCAAAGGATTCAAAAGTTCAAAAGATCAATCAATCAAAAGATCAGAGAAATCGAAAGAAAGAGAAAACATAAGAATCGTCAGACATAATGTGAAATCCACGTTAAAATCCCACACAATTATTCATAATTGATATAACTAATGCTCTTGCCGTTACTATATATACATATATTTGATCAACCGACAATTTTAAGATAATCCCTATGAGAATCCACATCTTAATCTGTGCCTTCGTCATATCTCGATCTCATGTTACTCAAAAATCAGACTCTCAATATCCGTTTGCATATAAATCACAGCCCGATCCTAGTAAGCAAATCAGCATGTTCCATTATTCTCCTATCTCTGTATCATTTCCCCAAATGAACCGCCATCTCCTCCCCGCTGTTCAAGCCCCTATGATGTTTCGTAGACAGGTCTATTATGTATCTAGACTCTAGTCTACGGAGTCGTCTCAGCCTGTCCCCACCTCTGACATTCAATGGAACGGAATCCAGCCCAAAATACTGCAACTTCTGTCCTTATCATGCAGTTCTGCGAAATGACGGGCCACCGGATAGGCCGGGTCCGCCTTTTCAATAGCTCTCATTTTCAATTGGTTGATCGTGCTACCAATGTAGCGTAAGCCACACGGACAGATCAAACAATAGACTGCATATGGAGTACTGCAGGTGATACATTTCTTGATCTGCATTCTTCTCCCTGTGTCAGGTATCTCGTATGCGAGGACTCTCTTGCTGCCTGCACAGGCCTTACAGCGGCCGCAGGGGTAAAAGCCCTTCATTTCCCGTAAAGTATTGATTTTTGTGATCGGTTTTTCCAGATGACTAGTAACAAGCATATCTCTTAGCGACCTAGCTCTATTAAAGGTCACATGGGGATGTGCTGGCAAATCCTCCTTCAACACACTGTCAGTCTGGAGAATGTGCCAATTTTTTCTCGGCATGGCTCTTAAATCATTTGCCCCTGAGGAGAATGGAGTTATCATTCTAAATTTCCCTTTGTTAGTGCTATCCTTACTCTCACAGGATTCTTTCAAAGGTTTTTTACACAACAATTCCTTTCTCGGGATTCTTCTCACCTTTTTTAATGCGCTTTGCAATAGCCCCTCACCATACCCTCTCAATGTGAAGCGTGCCATGCATTCCGAGGCAGCCGCCTCGAAGTCCATGTCCCTAGAGCTATTTCTCCGGAGTCTCAATAGTTCCCCGTAGGGGATGCTCTTGACTATTTGAGGTGGATGATTACTGCTGGCAAAGAGTATTGAATTGCCAGCAGTCTCTTTCCTATATAGAGCAGTGTGTATGTGGCCCTCATCAATGAACAACCTCAGGTCCAAGTACTCCGCTGCCACCGGACTAACCGAACCTGAGAAGTGTAAATTGTACTCATTGGTGTTCAGTACCTCTATATATTTTTCGGCCGTATTCATTGCCCCATGCCACACAATGAATAGGTCGTCTATGTACCTATACCAGCACACCACTTTACCCCTGTCCTGCCCCACTGTACCGCTCCTGGGCACCCGCTCCTCCCACCAGCCAACGAACAAGTTCGCATAGCTGGGGGCAAAGCAGGTGCCCATCGCCGTCCCAGACTTCTGTTTGTACAACTGCTCTTCAAACAGAAAGATGTTATGCTTGAGGCAGAATTCTATGAACTCCAGAATCATTTCATTATGTTAGGAAAAGCGTATTTGTCTTTGGTCCAAAAAGTGCCGGACCGCCTCCAAGCCGTGTCCATGTTCAATACATGTATACAAGCTGGTGATATCCAGCACCATCAGAGGTAGTCGGAATCCCATATTAAATCCTGGATTTTATTCAGAAAGTCCATTGTGTCTTGTACATATGACTGTAAGGAAACCACAAGAGGAAATAGAAAATTGTCCACAAATTTAGATATATGCTCCGTAAGACTGTTAATTGAGGGAACGATAGGGCGTCCCGGAGGACGTGTACTGTTCTTATGGAGTTTTGGAAGGTGGTAAAAGGTTGGGGTCATTGGATGGTTGCTGCGCAGAAAGAGATGTTCGTCTCTGCCCAGCATCGATTCGTCGTACCATTTACGGATCAGGACATCATAATCCTTGATGCTTTGTTGGTATACTTAGTTGTTACACTTGTGGTAGTATTTATCGTCCGAAAGCTGTCTCATTGCTTCACTTTTGTAATATTCCCTACTAAGAAGAACTAAATTCCCTCCTTTATCCGAGGGTTTCACTACAACGGTGCTGTTACTCATCAAATTTTGTAGTGCAGTCTTCTGAGGGTCTGTAATGTTTCTGTTACTCGGATATGTGGTCTTTCTATACATCATCAGATCATTATTCATCGCCTCCGTAAAAACATCCACGGCATCCCACGGTGTCTGTGGGACAAAAACCGAAATTGGTTTGAAATTACTTTCATCCCTTTCCTGTTCCACTCCTAGCAGTTCTGCCCGTTGGGCCATGCCTAGAGCATCAAAGTTGGATTCCTGTTCTGTTCTCAGATCCTCTAGGGTTTCCACTGCCGGTATATCTCTGCTACTCAGCAAATCTGTAGCTGTTACTCTCACTCCTTTCTTTGTTTGCTCTTTCATATGTGGGCGTAGCTTGAAATATTTGTGGAGTTTCAATTTTCTTGTGAATCGAAAGAGATCGATGTGGGTCTGAGTATACTCTAAATTGCTGTTAGGGCAGAATGTTAGCCCAAGGCTTAAAACTTCCATTTCTGTGTCCGTCAGAGTCCTTTCTGTGAGATTGACCACAGTTAGATTGGTCACCCCCACTTCTCCCGCTTCAATTACTTCTTCTTGTTGCGGCTGGCCCAGTTTGTGGCTCTTGTTCTTCCTCTGCCTCCGCTTGCCGCCCCCTGCCCTCCTGGTCCTCCTGGTCCTCCTACTGTTACTTCCGGTGGTTTGTTCTTTCCCCCATGCAGCCATGATTTTCTGATCACCTTGAACTCCTCCTGAAAAGGAGTAGCCCTAGCCTTCTCCCTTAGAATCTTTAAATTGCCCCTGGAGTCTTGTTGATCATCGCTGGATTAATTTCCAGTGATATCAGATTCCGAGGTTGCTGCCTCCGAGCCCGTGGTAGCTTGTGTGCCTTTGCGGAGTGCTTTTCGTGGAGCCTCAAACTTCTTTGCATATGTTAATACGTGACCCTGTAAATAGTCATTCTCGTCGCGTTCATATTTTTCTTGTTTCCTAAATCTTATCTTTTGCTCATATTTGATAAGACGCGCTTTCATAAGCTCCTTCAGTTGTATTACTTTCTCCAAGTCTGGCTCCTTATCAAGCTCCTCTTCGATCAATTTAATCTCCGCTAATGCCTTCTCCCTGTCACTCCAGGCATACTTCACGAGTATCTTAAGAGTTCCTTCACAGTACATGGCCGTGTGCTCTGCCCAATCCGTGAGTAGTTGTGGGTCAGGGTGTTCATATGATGGCACAGTATGGACTCTCAAGCCTCTTGGTACCCAGTGCTCTTCAATATAGCTTGTTAAGCTTGTTGCCTCCCACCACTTCCTGACTTCATGTTGTGAAGTCTTTCCAATTTGGACATGGTATCTTTTAGTTTGCTATGTTGAGGTTCTGTTGATTTTGTTTTGGATAAAACCTCAGACGGCTTCTCTCGTCGTTTGAACATATCCTTTGCCGCTGTGCGGCGGTCAGTATCTGAAAACATGTCAAAAAGTCAAAGACCGGGCAGCGCTAATCAAGCTGCGGTCTACTGTAGCCCCCGTTCTGTGAGTACCGGTACCTCTCTGAGACGCCCTGCCACAATTCCGCTGTCACACGGGTATATATACAGTGGGCTCACCAGAGGACGTCTTCGTCAGTCAGTCGGCTTCCCGGAATCCCCCAGGTACACCACAGCGCTTCGGTCCTGGTCCTCGGGTTTCGGACTCAATCCACGCCCACAACAGCAGTAGTGGTACACGATGCTACTCAAAACCACTCGTTTTCCACGTTGCTCTCTTTCGCGCACTCCCGGGCTGGTAATGTCAGCGGCTCATGAAAGCGCCGCGAAACATGCTGCTCATTAATTCCGCTTTTCGGCAAAAATTACAGCACTCAAAAGGGGTAACTTAGATCCATAGTTTTATTTTCTTAGAGGACCACACAAACGCGTTTCGGCGTACTGCCTTCGTCAGTGTCGTTGACACTATCCCATTGACATGTTAATAAAGTTTCTTAACAATCATGGACATAAACAAAGGACTCAATCCTCCCATCCAATATATATATATATTATCATAAACCAAGAGTCAATAATACACGCTTTCAGGGCATAAATAAAAGTAGTCACCAAATCCAGGAAGTGCTGTTTATTCAACACAAGTCAAGCCTACACAGAAGAGAGTGTAACCATTTTGGATAGATTCAGAGAGAGGGGTTATCCAAATTGGGTACTCAAAAAGGCTAAGGAAAGAGCGAACACCATAGAAAGAGCAGACACCATCGCTGATAAACCTAATGAAGATGAGAAGAGAGATGATGTCACTAGACTCATACTAACCTATAGTTCAGACGCCCAAGCAATCAAGAAAATAATAACAAAAAATTGGGATGTATTAAAAACTGATAACGTCATAGGCAAAGATTTTCCGGTTAGACCCAGTATCACATACAGACGTGGCAAAAGTATCCGCGATATGTTAGTCCGCAGTGATATCACAGCTTATTCGCCAACCAACATACAGGGCATTGATGGCTTCTTTCCATGTGGTCACTTTAAGGCCTGTGCCAACAGTAAATCATGTAAAGAGATCAAATATAATGGGATTAGTATTGTGCCTTTTCTCACATGCAGTTCTACATTTGTTGTATATGCGATTGTGTGCACATGCAACAAATGGTACATTGGCAGCACCACATGCATGGCAAAAAAACGGATACTAGAGCATACTAGAGCCATCACAAATTTTGATCCGAAATACCCGGTGGCCCGGCACTTTAGAGAACAACATTACTCTAATGTTAAGGGCCTGAGTTTCATTATCCTGGAACAAATCATAAAAAATCCCAGGGGGGGAACAGAGTTCTAAAATTACGTCAGAGGGAGTCAAGATTAATCATTGACTTCCAGACCAAGGCCCCAGGAGGATTAAATCAGTATGAGGAATTATCAGTTCATTTAAAGAGTTAATGCCTGGTTAATACATTTATGCATATGCTCTTCTGCTAACTTCCATTCCTTAGAACATATATAACTTTTAGTTCTATGTTGAAATATGTGTATATGTAATTGTATTATGATACTTTTAAGTATTTTAATTATGTTTTGTCATTTGTTTACTTTTTCAGGAACAAGAGAAGGGGCCCATTTCACCAACATTTCACTTTCACGGGATTCCTCCCCTTCTATGTTTCCTGTTCACATGGGCACTAGAACGCTTGTGCAACTCGAGGCGTGACGAGGAGGGTAAATGTAATGATACTGCATGAAAGACACATCCGTTGATAAAGTTTTGGCACTTGCCATTAATATATTGTTACACCTGTGCTAATATAGCTCTGACAGGTGTATCTTAATTTACGACAATTTTGTGACATGATACCTCTCTCCTTCTAGAGCATGTTTATAGAGCATGTTTCACGACACAGAGTGAACGTGATAACGCACAGATGGAGGCCTTTTGAGGGATTAATCGGACATGAAGTACCCTACAACCTTTGGCCCGTTAGAATTAACCTTACTCTGTGCACAATTAGTCGACATGATTTGTTTACACCATTGTGAATGAGAGGGGGCGGAGTCTCGTCACATCACTGTGTGCAGACCAACAGGTTTCCATGAGATAGTGAGCCACAGTCTACAATTAGGCAGTTACTTCTGTTTCTAGTATGCATTTTGCTGTTTATTATATTTCTGGAAGGAGAGACTTGAGAGGAAAGACTTGAAATGTACAATTTATTTTATCACACATATACAGAATTATGTCATCAATTTTGAAATTCAAAATGTTATTTTCGTTTTTACGATGCTGCAAAATGCCGACATTATGAATTTGATAGTAGACTCGGTTATAAGGCTATTTGTGTCAACATGCATGGAACTGAGATCAAGTCTTTTGTTTATGTTTATGACTGCATCCACTTCATATAACCAATGAGTTACAAGCAATCTTCACGTGATAAAGCCATTCCTTGGCGAAACGCGTTGTGAATAAACAGCACTTCCTGGGAAAAAAAAATTTGAATAAACAGCACTTCCTGGATTTGGTGACTACTTTTATTTATGTCCTGAGAGCGTGTATTATTGACTCTTGGTTTATGATAACATTGGATTGCCGGAGTGACTCCGCCGGCGCACACCCCACCTTTCTCGGGTCGTGGAGTTCCAGGAGTAATTGGTTTGTGTATATATATATATATTAGTTCCGTTTTCCCCTTTCGGGGAGTTATTTCTTCATGCACTCTCGGGTCTCCCAAATTACACTACACGTCTTTTTGTCATGATCTGCCTCGATCCACATGAAGCGCCTGCATGAATAGCTGAATTCGGATGTGCAGAACACTATCGCGCTTCGTCATGGACTACAGGTCCCATAATGCTTATGAGAGGGAGGAGCTAGATGTTTACTTAGGTGGCCGTTCACGGCCAGCAAACCGTACGTGATTTGCTACCCGAACTTGAGACTGGTTCTGAGCTTGTTTGGGTCTTCCTGTTCGTTTTTTCGTTCAGCGGCTGCTGAACGTCCGAGTTTTCTTCAAGGTCGTTGCGTGTCTCGGCTGAGATACGCAAGGAGCAGTGACCTTTAGGATTGTTTACTGGCAGAGGGCGCCTGCTGAGCGTGCCCAAGACTCGCTTGCGTTGCTGGTTAAACACGAGGCGGGTTGTTTTGTATCCTGACTTTGGATGCACGCATTTCTGGCGGCTGCTGGTAACATATCTGTCGGTGTTGGAAGAGAACGGAATCCCAGCGTTCTTGGCTAACCATCGGATTGAGTAACTTGGAGTTTCATCTGTTCGTGAGTACTCATGTTCTTGGATGAGAAGTGTAAATACCTTAGTTTCATTTATCCGGATAAACATTTCATTTGCTTATGAACTTGGCTGTTAGTGATTGGAACTCTTACCGACTTCAAGAGAAAAAGACATAATTGTTCCTCATCGGATTGGATGAGTCGGATATAACTTTGTTCAGCCTTGGATCACTACTGGAACTATTCTTTTTTTTTTGTACGTTCAGTATTTGGAATGAACTAAGGGGATTTTTGCAGATAATAAGGGAAGGCTGGAAGGTATGCCTGGTTCTGAAGAGTGGTGATTGTTGGGGCATGTTGTGAGACCTTCTGATTTGATTATTTCCTCGGTTTATGTATTACAGAAGCGGATGTTAGGGTAAGAGGTTATTATCCGACACCTGCCACGAAAGAGGAGGAGAGCAGTCCACAGTTAGATAAATTGGTAGGTGGGGTTTTTAGCGAGAATTGAATGAGCGTAGTCAGTGATTTCTTGTATGTAATCTTATATGTGTTCTTCTTTTCTCGTTTCAGCCTCCCTTCCCGTTCCAGTCCCTTCCTTACCTTTTCCCTCACCTGATTTCCTTTATGCTCTGTGTATTTATTACAATCGGAGTATAGGGCAATCTGGAGGTGGACCCCTTTTCAGCATCACCTGATCCTTAGGAAGCGAAATCGTGACAGAATCACGTACCCAAGTATATACTTCCTCCTGGTCAGGGGTGTTTGAAACATGGCCACCATGGAGGATGTGCTCCATGCCTTAGGGTTAGTCCAGCAAGAGCTGGAGGCATCCAGGGCTGAAACGGCAGCGTTGAAAGAACGCCTAGATAGACAGGGGAGAAATCCTTTTGATGCTACAGCTGGTGGTTCACCATTACAAGTCACTGTATCCCCTCCTGTACCGTTAGCTAGTCCAGAGCGGTATGCTGGTGATCCCACTAAGATACAGACGTTTTTGACGCAGATAGCGTTACATTTTTCATGCCGACCTGCCTCTTTTCCCACTAACATATCTAGAGTAGCCTTTGCGATTTCCTACTTGACTGGGGATGCTGCTAGTTGGGCCGTGCCCTTGGTACGCAATAATGACCCTTTGCTGACAGACTGGGATGATTTCCGTAAAGAATTTGAAAGGGTCTTTGATAGGCGTGCTACTACCTTAAGTGCGGCTAGAGAGTTGTTGGGTTTGCGACAGGGCAAGAGAGAACTCGTGACTTATATGACTGCTTTTAATCGGTTAGTGGCGGAAACGTCATGGCCCGAAGAAAAGAGGATGGCTCTGTATTATCAGGGACTAAATGAGGATATCAAGGATGTACTGGCGCAGATAGATCCTCAGCCCACTACTTGTACGGCTTTGATAAACCTCACCTTGAGATTAGACCATCGCATGTCAGAAAGGGGAGGGGAGCGTAGAAGGGTTGATAGAACAGGAGGTGGTTTGGGAACGGTAGGACGCCCCGGACCGAAAGACGCGGGTCCTGAGCCTATGGAGATCGGAGCAGTTAGACCACCTTTAACTAAGGCCGAAAGGGAGAGCAGAAGGGCACAGGGTCTCTGTATGTATTGCGGCAAAGAGGGGCATTTCCTTAGGGAATGCACCATGAGGCCTAAGAAGAGTACTCTTTTTGTTCCCGGTAAAAGAATAGCAGTCATGAAGGCCACTGATGCTCCTGTAAGTCAGCAAGACGGTACAGATAAACTGACAGTCCTTCCGTACTCTCCTGAGTGGAAAATCCCTTCTTTGGAGGTGTCTACCTGTAAGAAGACGGAATCACACATAGTTGTCCATGTGGTTGTGCACCACACAGAGTAATTTCCCGGTGTCGACAATGATCGATTCCGGTGCCACAGGGAATTTTATAGACCAGGGTTTAGTGGACAGACTAGGGTTGGTGAGAGTGCCCACTACGGCACCTGAGGCAGTTTTGGCAGTGGATGGCACGCCGCTGAAATCAGGACCTATTGTAGCCCATACTGAGGAACTGGAACTCGTAATGCCTGGGGGGACCAATGATCATAGGGAACGGATTGTGTTGAACATTATTGCAGCTCCTCAATATGAATTGATTTTGGGCATGCCGTAGTTGTGTCAACACAACCCATCCATGGACTGGAAGAATAAATCACTTGTATTCGAGTCTGAGTGGTGTATGGGTCATTGTTTGCAGTCTCCGTTTTCGCATGTTTTCTCTCTGGCCCAGGTGTTTACCGCCGCTACTGCAGCGGAAAAAGTGGTTGACTTGCCTCCAGCATACGCTGGACATCTTGATGTGTTCAGTGAAGTCATGGCTGAAGGCCTTCCCCCGCATAGGGCATATGACTGCCGGATCGATTTGGTGGAGGGAGCAGTGGTGCCGTCTTGTAGGGTGTATGCCTTGTCAGTTTCGGAAACGGAACATTTGAAGTCATACCTGGAGCATTTCTGTTCGATAGGGTTTATCCGTCCCTCGCGTTCTCCTGCTGCATCGTCGCTTTTTTTCATATCAAAAGCGAATGGTGAATTGCGGGCTTGCATTGACTATAGGCAGCTCAACAAAGTTACCATCCGTAATCGATACCCGCTTCCACTCATCCCTGTTCTGTTGGATCAGGTTCGGCGGGCGGTTATTTACACCCGACTGGATCTGAGAGGCGCCTACCATTTGGTCCGGATCAGGGCCGGGGATGAGTGGAAGACGGCATTCAAGACTTGTTTTGGACTCTATGAGTATTTGGTTATGCCGTTTGGGCTTTGCAATGCCCCGGCGGCATTCCAATTCTTCTTAAATGATATCATGAAGGAGTATCTGGACCGGTTTGTTGTTATTTATATTGACAACTTGTTGATATATTCTGAGTCCCCAGCACAACATGTTAGCCATGTACTCCTAATCCTGCAGAAGTTACAGGAAAACAGCTTGTATTGCAAACTGTCCAAGTGCGAGTTTGACGTGAGTGAGGTGGAGTTCTTGGGGGTGATTCTTAACCCGAGAGGTTTCAGAATGGCGGAGAGAAAGGTGTTGGCGGTCCTGGAGTGGCCAGTGCCTGGGAGTGTGAAAGACGTCCAGTGCTTCCTGGGGTTTTCAAATTATTACAGGAGGTTTATCCCTCATTTTTCGCAACTTGCTTCTCCAATCACTCGCTTGTTGCGTAAAGGTGTTTCCTTTACATGGACTCAGGAGGCTTCAGAAGCATTTGAACAACTGAAACTGGCGTTTAGCACTGCTCCGATCCTGACGCATCCCCAGATGGATGTGCCCTTCATAGTAGAAGCGAATGCGTCTGAGGGGGCAATAGGAGCGGTACTATCTCAGAGAGACAAACAAACCGGCCAAATGCATCCTGTTGCCTTTTTGTCAAAAAAGCTCAATTCTGCTGAAGCAAATTACACTATTGCTGAAAAGGAGCTTCTGGCGGTGAAGAAGGCATTTCAGGAATGGAGGCATTACTTGTGGGGGGGACTCCATCCAGTGACAGTATATTCTGACCACCGTAACCTCCAGTTCCTCAAGACTGCTCGTCATTTGTCTCAACGCCAGATGCGTTGGATGCTCTTCTTTGCGGAGTATGAGTTCACAATCACTTTCCGTCCGGGAGTAGACAATCGGAAGGCAGACTCCCTCTCTAGGCAGTCGGACCCTGATGGACAACCAAAATCTGATCCACGACCCATTCTTTCTCCAGAGGTAGTGTTGTGTTCCATACAGGTTGAGCAGTTTATGGAAATGGTGGCTAAGCATAGGACACTGCAACAATGGAAGAAGTGGGCTGCTGCCGACCCCCATCGTTCTCTCAAACATGGTATGCCAATGGTACATAATCGTCTGTTCCTTCCTGTTCATGCGCTTCGGCTAATGGCCTTTAATTGGTGCCACAATGCATTGGTGGCAGGGCATCAGGGACAACAAAAGACTGTTCATGCGTTGAGACGTCACTTCTGGTGGGAAGGCATGGTGAAAGACGTGCATTCGTGGGTGAACCAATGCGAGACGTGTGCAAGAGCGAAGAGTGTTCAATCAAAGGCTTCGGGACTGCTTATGCCACTTCCGACTCCTTCCCGGCCATGGCAGGTCATCAGTTTGGATTTCGTGTTGGGTTTGCCTTTGGATGCAGGTAGCAATGCCATCCTGGTGGTCGTGGATAGCTTTACGAAAATGGGTCATTTCATCCCCTGTAAAAACCTTCCAACAGCCTACCAAACCGCTCAGCTGCTGTTGACCCAGGTGGTTCGTCTCCATGGTCTTCCTCGGGTTATCATCTCGGACAGGGGTCCGCAGTTCATTGCCAGGTTTTGGCGTACTTGGTCAAGGCCTTGAATATATCCGCTGCCCTTTCAACAAGTTTTCATCCGCAGTCTGATGGACAGACCGAGAGGTTGAACCAAACCTTGAAGAAATACCTGCGTTGTTACGCAGACGAAGCGGCTGACTCATGGGTTTCTCTGTTGTGGCTAGCGGAACTGTCATATAACAACGCTTGGCATTGTTCCACTGGTGAGTCTCCTTTTCGTGCCAATACTGGATTCCATGCAGATGTTTTGCCTGTGACGATTCCGAGTGATGTGATGAACCATCCCACGGTAGCGGGCCAAGTGAAAGCTCTTCTGAAGATACACCAGAAGGTACAGACACATCTGGAGAAGGCCAAGGTGTCGTATAAGTCATGGGAAGACAAGCATCGGAGAGAAGGTCCAGTGTACCAGGTGGGGGACTGAGTGTGGCTGTCAACCAAGAACATTTGTTTCCGACTTCGGAGTATTTTCCATCCTCGGTTCATCGGGCCTTATACAGTGCTGTGTCAAGTTAATCCTGTGGCGTATAAACTTAAGCTCCCGGCGACGTTGCGGATACATCCTGTATTCCATTGTAGTCTGTTGAAGCCAGCTCGATCGGCACGCAGGAAGGCGGTGCCTCCGGTCCTCCGTGATGGGAAGTACGAGGTCCGTCGGATATTGGATTCCCGGTTTCGGATGGGACGCCTGTGGTTTCTTGTCTCTTGGAAAGGGTATACGGCGGAGGACAATTCTTGGGAGCCAAGCTCGAGGGTCTATGCCCCTCTTGCGGTTCGCAGGTTTTATGCCCGCCACCCGGAGAAGCCTGGTGCTAGGAGGCGCTAGGGAGAGGGACATATTGTCATGATCTGCCTCGATCCACGTGAAGCGCCTGCATGAATAGCTGAATTCGGATGTGCAGAACACTATCGTGCTTCGTCATGGACTACAGGTCCCATAATGCTTATGAGAGGGAGGAGCTAGATGTTTACTTAGGTGGCCGTTCACGGCCAGCAAACCGTACGTGATTTGCTACCCGAACTTGAGACTGGTTCTGAGCTTGTTTGGGTCTTCCTGTTCGTTTTTTCGTTCAGCGGCTGCTGAACGTCCGAGTTTTCTTCAAGGTCGTTACGTGTCTCGGCTGAGATACGCAAGGAGCAGTGACCTTTAGGATTGTTTACTGGCAGAGGGCGCCTGCCGAGCGTGCCCAAGACTCGCTTGTGTTGCTGGTTAAACACGAGGCGGGTTGTTTTGTATCCTGACTTCGGATGCACGCATTTCTGGCGGCTGCTGGAAACATATCTGTCGGTGTTGGAAGAGAACGGAATCCCAGCGTTCTTGGCTAACCATTGGATTGAGTAACTGGGAGTTTCATCTGTTCGTGAGTACTCATGTTCTTGGATGAGAAGTGTAAATACCTTAGTTTCATTTATCCGGATAAACATTTCATTTGCTTATGAACTTGGCTGTTAGTGATTGGAACTCTTACCGACTTCAAGAGAAAAAGACATAATTGTTCCTCATCGGATTGGATGAGTCGGATATAACTTTGTTCAGCCTTGGATCACTACTGGAACTATTCTTTTTTTTTGACGTTCAGCATTTGGAATGAACTAAGGGGATTTTTGCAGATAATAAGGGAAGGCTGGAAGCTATGCCTGGTTCTGAAGAGTGGTGATTGTTGGGGCATGTTGTGAGACCTTCTGATTTGATTATTTCCTCGGTTTATGTATTACAGAAGCGGATGTTAGGGTAAGAGGTTATTATCCGACACCTGCCACGAAAGAGGAGGAGAGCAGTCCACAGTTAGATAAAGTGGTAGGTGGGGTTTTTAGCGAGAATTGAATGAGCGTAGTCAGTGATTTCTTGTATGTAATCTTATATGTGTTCTTCTTTTCTCGTTTCAGCCTCCCTTCCCGTTCCAGTACCTTCCTTACCTTTTCCCTCGCCTGATTTCCTTTATGCTCTGTGTATTTATTACAATCGGAGTATAGGGCAATCTGGAGGTGGACCCCTTTTCAGCATCACCTGATCCTGAGGAAGCGAAATCGTGACACTTTTTGCAGATTTGTTCGATTTATTTCATATTGTGACAGCAAGCCAGCAACACCATACGCGTTTCGGTCTCTACGGAGACCTTGCTCACAGGAAAACTAAATCAGCATTTTTTGCAGTTTTAAATAAAGTGCTTCCACATTACTCTTACATCACTTCCTGTTCACTGCACAGGACTTATGGGACATGTAGTTTTTGAAAAACATTGCACTCATGTTGTAATTTACTACGAAAACAAATATATATATATGCACAGTATTGTCTCTCAGTTCGTGATATTGTCCTGCAACGGATAAGTTTCAAACTTTTATCCGAATAGTGTATTCGAATATTCAAAACAAAATTGGTTTGGAAGCATGTAAATCCTTCCTTATGGACAGAAATATTCAATTTGCAGATCACAACGATATGCTTCTAGAAATGATTTCAATGTGTTTGGAGCAAAATATATTTATGTTTGGGAAAGAACGGAACTAATTTAAAACGCGGTCGGTCCCGCCGCGCTTCGCGTGCACCGCCGTAGAGCACCCGGAAGCCTGCAGTTCGGATCAGACGGGAGGTGATATATATATATATATATATATAGGGTTCTCACCCACAGGTACCACCTGTGGCATGCTTCATCTTTGGACCCTCGTCCAGACACTGAACGTGAATGGGTGGGCTTGACACGTTTGTAACTGGAGCTCTTTGAGTGGTAGCAGTGAGTGAAGGCAGGGTTGAGTGAGTGTGTTAAAATAGCCTTTAAATCCTTTGTAACAAATGTATTATTCTGGGATCTAAGGTAGGTTAAAATAGAACAGTGTGATGCTTTTAGGAATTAATGTTCCTAGGCCTCCTAGTTCGACATGTTTCACCTTTTATATAGCCCGTGAAGGGTCAGTAGGCTTTCCTCAGGACCTCATTTTGCCATGCTTTTTGCGAATGCTAATTTTCTGTGCAATTAAATTGTAAAAAACATGCACAAAACCACATAGACCATATTTATAGGACCTTTTCCTTGTATGGTTGTAACTGAAAAGAGAAAAAGATGGGGAGGAACTCAGCATCAGTGTGCACTCTTACTTTTTTGGAGCACCCCCAGTAGTGGGGATATTAAATAGGCTATATATTTTTAGGTGAAAACAATGTGTTTGCCTTAAAATAGTTGTCACCACATTTAGAAACTCAGCATATTTAAAATGTAAAATAGCGCTAAGGAAAATACATTTAGAAGGAAAAACAGAGTAGGCCTATTACGTACATGACTTGTATTTTCAACAGACATCATAAGGGTGCCAGGGGAGGACGGACTCTGTAGTCACACACTAGGAGGAGAAAATTAATTTCAAGTCATTTTGTTGTAAGAAATTCCTTTCTGCATTAGCAGAGCAATTCAGCTAATCAGCATAGAAAAATGGGAGGTGAAATAGGAGAGAAAAGACCTTACTTCATCAAGAGTACACGTCTGCTTGCTCTCCTTGTGTCTCCCTGTGTCCCTGCGTGATGGGGAAGGTCTCTTGGTTCTCTCCTTTTAAATACCTCATGTATCCTTGTCATGTGATCTTTGGTCACATGATCGGGACCAGAAAGGAAATGAAAAAAATACTCTTTTGGTTCCATTTAGGAACTCTGATGTTTGTGTGAGCCTCAAAATATTTCCACTGGTATGTGGTCAGAACAATAAGCTGCCTCGTTGCCAGTGGTTGTGTGCAGGTACGCTGGTCTTTGTCAAATTACTGATAAATGTTATTGCATGTGCATGAACGCGGCTCCTCCCTTTCAATGTATCAGGATCTAAGGATTATGGAACCTTGAGTCCAAAATCGAGATTGTAGTTAAAATACCTTGTTTGTAACCTAAACGGGGTGTCAAAGCTATCTATGATCGAATCCTATTTGCATAATGATCCTACTCCATTTTCAAGTAGTATTTCCGCTGTGTAAATAGGGGAATGCCAATATTTGGGGTGTCTTGATTCAGAACTATCACTATTCCTCATTCTCGACTTATCTGCAAAAAAAATATATGAGAATATTTAGAGAATATTACCCCATAGAACATAATCATGTAATCCTCTGGAATGAATAGATAGTTTATAAATCCATCTTTGTTCCTTTTCAAAAATTATTTTTTCCAAATTTCTTGTCTCTGCGGATACCTGTTCTAAAACTATCCATCTCATATCATTCGGGGTATGATTGGTTGTTATGAAGTGTTCCGCCATCTTGGTGGTACTGCGTCTATGTCGTATTGCGCTCTTATGTTCCACGATATGTGTGTTTACTTTTCGTGTTGTCATTCCTATGTATTTGATATTACATGGGCATACAATCAGGTAGATCACTTGTTTGGTGTTGCAATTAGTATGATTTCCCAACTCCCACAGAGTATTTTGTCCCAGTTCTATAGTTTTTGTTGCTGAAGTCAGGTGGTAAAATCTACATTGCCCACAAGGGTAATGTCCTATGATTGGTGGGAGCCCCAGCATCATGTGCATTGTCTGTCCTGGTGTTTGTTGTTGTTTATAAGGGCCAGATGTACGACCATTCAGTTTAGCGAGTCGCAAATTGCGCAGAATTCCGACTCGCAATTTGCGACTCGCTAAACTGAATGTACAACAGTGTCTCAGACACTTTGTGATTCCCAATGGGGTCGTAAATTGCATTCCTTATCAATATTCATGAGGCAAGTGCAACTTGCTACCCCATTGGGAATGGCTAGCACTCAACGGACCCCCATGTCTGTGACTGCTTTTTCAATAAAGCTGTTTTTTTTTTTTAAATGCAGCCCGTTTTCCTTAAAGGAAAATAGGATGCATTTAAAAAAGAAAAATGAAACTTTTCAGTTTCATTTTTTAAGGGCAGGCAGTGGTCCCATTTGCGAGTGGTTTACCACCTACTTCAAGTAGGTGGTAAACTGCGATTGTTTTGCAAATGCGGTCGCAAAACAATCATACATTGGTGTTAGGCTCGTTATTAGGAAGGGACGCCCTTGACACGCACTTCCTAATACCGAGCCGCAAACCATATTTTGCGAGTTGCTAATAGGTTAGCAACTCTCAAAATAGGGTTTGTGCGTGGGGCAGACCAATCTTGTGGTTGCAAATGGGCCGAACTCCTGTTTGCGACCACAAAAAACGGTCGTACATCTACCCCTTGGTCTTGTGTTACCCAGATTGTCACGCATGCTTCATGCTCTCTTGTAAGGGAATAGGGGATGATCCCAATGTCTGCCTTCTATATTCGGAGTTCTACAATTACTTTGAATTATTTTTTAATTCAGTTAGATGCTATGTTATATGTAGTGACGCACACCAGGCGGTGATCTGTTTTGTTGCGTGTTGCGCCCTCCAAAAGTGCCTCTATGTTTTGGTTTCTAGCTCTTTCTTTGATATCACTATCAGTTGTTCAGGGTAGTTCCTGGCTTTCAGCTTGTTTGTTAATATTTCTGCTTCTTTCTTGAAGTCTTTTGTTTGGCTACAGTTGCTTCGTAGGCAGAGAAACTGGACCTAAGGGAGATTCTCTCGCAAAGGGTGCGGATGAAAACAATCACAATTTAAAAGATTATTTTTTTTACATGTTTTTACATGGTCGGGGAAGCAGATCCCTTTCATGTGGTTAGTCCTAGAATACTGGCCTCTGCGCGTTGCTGGGTGCTTTTTACTTTGGAAAAGAAATCACATTGAATATTTCCGACAATAATTTTTGTTTCTCTGTTTTTCCATTTTTTCATGCATGCCTGTGGATGAGTTTATCTGCTGTGGTACATCCTCACGATGTAAGGACAGAGACAAGGAAGAAGAACGAAGAGGTAATACAAGATTACTTACCTGTATTTTTCATTACTCTGTGTCCCAGTCTTCTCCATTGCCGTCCTCAATGGCCACCCTGCTTACCCACCGGGTTTGACCACAGGGCTGTCGCGGTGCTTGGTATTTCAGGAAATAGGGTAAGTGTAATCGTTCTTTATGAATCACAGGGAGGTGCTGGAGCCAATGCTAGGGACCTGAAATAAGTATGTGTTTATAAGTTTATTTTAGGTCTAAATCTGGTAAGCCCTGTCTGTGTAATGTGGGCACACCTCACGATTTAAGATGTGTGACTAGGAAGACGAGGACTTGGAGTAATGAAGAGTATCAGTAAGTAATTTGGGCATTTGTGCCAGGCACTAGGCAACTTGACTGCATTCCCAATAATGCTACTGAAACCTTCTTTACCTGCTGTATCTGTAAAAGATGTTATCTGTTGGTTTGTTACACGGAGTGCCATTCAAAATATGGGGCAGTTGAAGGCCTTGTGAAAAGTGACCACATGGCCAAGTCCTTTTTCATACCTAGTGGAAGATTGTCAAACATTATGCACTGGGTTAGCATAACAAAGTGAAGCTAACCAGCACAAAATGTTTTTACCAGTTTAATTTCCAGTGCAAAACTTGTTTTGTGTTGGAAAGTACCCTACAAGTACCGCAAAGCAGCGTGAAGCATTGCTTTGCGTTACTTAGTGCCAAGGGGGAGTTACATGGGTGGGGCATGGGAGTTACTATGCAACCACCCATACCTTTTGACACAAATGCCTATCTACAAACAATTGTAGACCTGGTTTAACACCAAAAGTTAAGGCCATCTCAAAGCAGGCATTAGGAGAGATGTTTTCAATTCTCCTTTCTTTTCCTACTTTGCATGTGTGCTGCACTGGCAAGCACACATACAAAGTGGTAAAAGTGTTTGAACTTGTCTAGGCATAGTATTTCGTACAGGAAGGATAGCCTTCCTGTACAAAACCTATGCTAGACTCAGGTACACCCCTTTGCTCTATGGCGCTATGGTGTGTGCCTGTCGCACCGGAGCTGAAATCAGCGCCAGCACTAGGGAGAGGAGAGAAGAAAGCCATATCTGTGTGGATATGACGCTCTCCTGCTCCCTCCCCATCACGCAAAGCAGCACAGCATGTTTGGCTGCTGTGCTGCACTGCGTTGCGTGACGTCTTTGAAAATCTGCCCCTAGATACCTATCAGGCCCTGGAAAGTACCCTATGTTGCCTTACCCTTTGCAGGGATCTCCATAATCACAGAGAACATAGCCTGAATTTGACAACATGATAAGAGATATTATAGGCTCACATGCCTACCGATGCCCAGGAATATCAAATGGTCTTTGGTCTTATGTGGTGCCAGTCACACTTCCAAAGGTCCTGGAAACTTTCAGCATTACATGGGAATTGGTAGCTCCTGGTTTGCCAATGAATAGAACTCATCACATTCAGGTGGGATACTCACTTCTTTATGCTGAAAATGGCTTTGTTTTAGCTTTCTCTGACCTCTAACTTCCTCCTCTTCAGTGCATGTCAGCAGAGAAAATACATTTCCCCACTTTTTTAAACATCTCCCTCTCTTCTGTCTCGAGATATTGGTATGTATGCTGAAAATCCAACCCAGGTGACAGCTGAACACCTAAAAGCATGAACAGGAGAGCACGCAGCACATTGACATGGGGAGCAGATGAAAAGTTCTCGGTGTACGAGTAGCAGTGTGAATGGTGCCTAAATCCCGGATTTGCCTCAGAGTATACTCACCTACTGAGTGGCTCAAGTCCAGTGCATCATTAAATGAAGCACAAGCAGTGCTTTATTTGTGCAGGTCTTTGCTAGTGCTAGCTCCTGCTCTTATTTGTAAAGACCAGCACTTATACATGACAGTCTCCACATGGTGGTGCTGTCTGTATATTTTTGAGTATAGCTCACCAAGAACGTAGTCAATATAATTTAAAAGAAAAAAAGATGTGGGCTCAGTCCATATTTACAGCTTTACGTGACCTTGAACAACATTACCGAGTGTTGCCAGGGAGGGTGGGTAGCATCAACTACGGTGGTTTTTCCAGAAACACATCGGGCCCTCGCGCTTACAAGTCACTCAGGAGGAACCTCCCACCAAGCAGTCATTCTGCAGGAGCCCTTAGGCAATATATGCAATATTTGTCCTGCTGTTTTTTCTGCCACCAAACCCAAGCAAGAGATAATCATGTTGGTCAGAGGGAAAGAAAAAACCTTTCACATTTTAAAACTGTGCGCCTGGCGTTTTCTGCCCTGAGAACTCTTATCTTTTGTTTATTTTGTCATTTGTTCACAAACACAAAATCGCAAAATATCTTTGCTATGATGGGAAAGGGAGAGTTGCAGCTCCCTATCAAGCTGCTCTTCTGCTTTTGGAGAGGAGGGTGGGAAAGCAGGACAGAAGTATAGGGCACCTCTCCATGTATGTTATAGGGCACATAGGGGATGTGCCTAGAATCCACAATGTAGCTGTTCTCACGCCACAGATGACTCACCTCAGTAACACAGTTCTGAGCACAAGTGCGTATGCAATGTAGATGTTTCATCTTCAGAGTTGCAGAGCAATTGTTTTATTGCTGGTGAGTGCAGCAGAGGATAAAATGTTAACTATACATTAGTACTCTACAAAGTGACAAAAATATGTGTTACCATATTATACGTTGCTCATTTGAGTACTGGTGTCGACTTCTCTGTCATGATCTCACGTGTGTTCTTCTGCAAACAAATTTCACGAAATGCATACTTGCATCCATTTCACTCGAATTCATGCAATTATTTGGAAATGTTGCTTAAATACGCGAAAGGAAATTACGCTAATTTCACAGACCCCTAATTAAACCATTTTGAAATTTCATTGTTGCACATAGAATTACCTCAAAATGATCACAATTAAAAATACCATAAACCCAAACCCTTATCAAATTGCACGTCCATATGCCAGGATTGTTGTTCTTTGCAAACACTATTAATATAAAAATTCACCTCAAGATTAATATGAAAAAGCTGATGCAAAATGGTGCTCTAACTTGGTAAAGAAATAGCTAGAGTCAGGGCCGGACTGGCTACCGGACAGTTTGGAATGCTGCTGAGCTGGGGGCTGATTTCCTTCATGGAGACCTGCGTATGCTAAACGAATTTTGTTTTGCTTTAAATATTTCGATCTCCTGCGTGTCCTAAACGAAATTCGTTTTGCTTTAATTATTTTAAAGCACACACAGGTCTCCATGAACGAAATCAGCCCCCACCACAGTGAAATCAGCCCCCAGCTCGGCAGCATTCCAAACTGCCCGGTAGTCAGTCCGGCCCTGGCTAGAGTAGACAGGGGCAGCATCTGCTGGTACAACCTGCAGTGCATCACAAATCAGTAGAATCAGAGTAACTCTGCTAGTAATCACACACTGGGGGGGAAACATCCTTTACAACGCAACTTTTATCACGCAGTGCCTATACGACGCAACTTTTACAACGCAAACCATTACAACGCATTGCGCTGGGGGGCGCTCTAGGATAGGGAATAAGTTTAATTTACTATCCAACACCTTCCCTAGTGTCCACAGGGACTGGAGTTGGAATAGTAAATTAAACTATTCACTATCCAGCACCCCAAAGCGCTATGCGTTGTAAAGGTTTGCGTTGTAAAAACCACTTTGTAAAGGCATGCGATGTAAAAGCATGCGTTGTAATGTCATACATCCCACACTGGGTAGCAATGACTCTGTGCAGTGTACATGCACGCAACCTGGGGTGGCCACAGCTTTGCGCAGGGAGACACTCAAGCCTGGAATAAGCTTCCTCTACATATCAAAACTTCCCCTAATCTGCTGATCTCCAGAAAGAGCCTCAAGACTTGGCTTTTTAACTCTACATAATAGGTCTCGGTTCTTATCCCGGTCTACCAGCCACAATGTTGCTTGCGCCATGACACCCCCAAGGTAAACATGCGCTTAATAAAACTATTGAACATAACATAACAGGCAGTGACCTACTTCTATGTAGTGCTCTGGGTCTATACTCAGGCGAAACAGATGAAGGAGCAGAAAATTCCATGTCTTCTTGTGTTAAATGGCTAGGGGCACAGAATACAAACCTCTTTCTTTAAATCATATTCAACTTCTCCTAAACATACCTTAAGTTATGGAATGGAAAGGTTTAGTGCAGAGGTGAGCAGGAGATTTGGCAAGCTCGTGACACTGCACAGTTATCAGGAATGCCACTAATGGTGACATTTTGTGAGTAAAGTTACTTGTTTGCTCCAACTTTACAACAACAAGCCCTGCTGGAAAATGCTGGTACAGGACATACTGTCTCCAAAGAGATTCCACAGGTGGAGGCTATGAGGGTGAGCGGATAAGAAGTCTCTGTCAGATCAGTGTCTCTTTAAGACTTTGTGTGGCCGGGGGGGTGGGGCGCATATTTTGAGCCCCTCTGTTTTGAGCAACTTTGAAAATAATTGCTTTTTCTGTGAAATCTTTATATATATATATATATATATATATATATATATATATATATATATATATATATATATATATACACAAAGGCACTTTAATTCATTAATTTAAATGTTTCAATTATAATCAATAAATAGCTTTATTCGATTATTTATATATATTTTTTCCTATAGTTATGATTGCATTTCCACAGTAGAAGCATTTTTTGTATTGCTAATAACTTTAACACCGTTTGACGAATCTCCACAAAACTTTCCAAAAAGGTGCTATTCTTTTAATTAGTTTGTGCATGGACGGTCTCATGGTGATTCCTCAAGCAGGGGCAGTGAAAAAAGAAGGGTCCCAAAACACAAAAACCCCAATACATTTTTCATAGACTTCTTTAAGATGGGCTAACATAAAAACTGCTAAACGGAATTACACCAAATTTGGCAGGAAGCTAGATCTTAGTCCGTGGATTGTGTTTTTTGTGATTTGGTGAAAATCCATTCCATAGTTTTTTTTAATTAAGGTTAATAAATAATTGTATATCTGGACGGTTGGGTCTGCGATCGCAGGAGCACCAAATCTAAAAACAGATTTTTGATGGGCCATGGAACTTTATTTCCTTTGGATTATCTCTCTCCCATGGGAATTAGTCTCCCATAGGAGTGAGTGCTCTAACTGGCTGCCAGAATTATCAGAAAAATGTTGCTGGCAGCCATTATAGGACTCGGGGACAAGTTCCCAATCCTGAGGTAAAGAAATAAAAATAATATAAGAGGGAAGGTTAGGTATACCCTGACTCCTTAGGCCCAACGGGGGACCCAGTGGGGCCCCCCTGGGACCAAAAAGAAAACAAATTGGCAAAAATTGCTGTGTTCCCTCAGAGCAGAAATAAAAGTGTGGGCCGGGGCGCATTGACTACGTTTATGCCCCAGGAAGCCCCCCCCAGGGTTGTATTCATAAAAGGGAGGGGTGCTGTGTGACCCCCTCCCTGAGCCATTAAAGGCACCAGGGTGCCCACTCTGGGGGCGAAATCATGAAAAGAGGGAGAAGGCGATGGGATTAATTGCCTCTGGGAGTCCATTCCTGGGGTTGTTATTTCCATATAAGGGGAGTGGGCTGTGCTGCCCCCTCCCTGAGCAACCAAAGGCCCCAGGTAGCCCCCACCCAGGGCTGAGTTTAGTGTAAATGGAGAGGGGGGCCATGCAGCCCCCCTCAAGAGGTCCCGGGGAGCCCACCCCCGGGATGTATTCATAAAGGGGAGGGAGGCTGTAAAGCCCCCCTACCTGAGCCATTAGGGACACCGAGGAGCCCATCCTAAGGCTGAAATCATGAAAACCAGGACTGGGGCTGTGCGGCCTCCCTCCTCGAGCTAATAAATGCCCTGGGACTGCCCACCCTTGGGGATGAAATTTCCATGTAAGGAGAAGGGGCCACACAGCCTCCCTCCCCAAGTCTCCAGAGGTTTCGGAAGCCCTCCCTTGGGGCCGAAGTTTGTGTAAATGTGGAGGGTGGCTCTGCGAGTCTCCTGTCTGAGCCATTTATGGCCCCGCGGACCCCATCACCCGGGGCAGCTCCCATGATGTGTCCTGGGGAGCATACCCCCGGGGACACCGTGGTTTCTTTGCCCACATCGGCACAGGCAGGAAAACCTGTGTTTGCTCCCACTTGGTGGGAGCATTTCCAAAACTCCCACCAACTGAGAGCAAACACAAAGTTTGCTGCCAGCCGTCAGGAGCTTTAAAAATGCTCCCGCCAGCTGGGAGCAGATTTTTGATCTGGTTCCCTGTCCGCACTGATGTGGGTAGGGAAACAGATCAAAATATTGCTCTCACTAGTAATGCTGCTCCCATCAGCAGGACCCATACAGATTCCCGCTGCATGCGGGAAGCCCGCTGGGGCAGCAGGTGCCTTGGGGAGTATAAAGTGGGTGTTGTGGGTGAGCACCAGGCCACCCACCTTTCAGTGAAGACAGCCCCTGGGAATGTGGTCCCCTGGGCCGATAAAAGCTCAGGGAAGAGGCTACATGGCCATCCTCCCTTTCATTTAAATGAGTCACCCTGGGGGATGGGGAAGGCTCCGAGGGGGGGCAGCGCAGCCTCCCCCGCACTTTTAGTTTTAATGATGGCCCTTGGCAATGGGGTCCCCAGGACCTTACAATGCTGGGGAAGCCCTCCTCCTTTTTTGTTATGGCCCTCGGGGATGGGGCCCCTAGGGCTTAATAAGGCTCAGAGAGCAGGCCACACTGCCCTCCTCGCCTTTGATTTTAGTATTGGCCCTGTGGGATGGGTCTCCAGGACCTAACAAGACCTTTTCATTAAAGAAAGACCCTGGGGTTGAGGTCCAAAGGGCCTAAGAAGGCCCAGGAAGGGAGGCCACGCAGCCCATCTCCCCTTTAATTCAAGGAAACGGCCCTGGGGGATTGGGTCCTGAGGGCCTAATACGGCTCGGGAGAGGGGCAATGCGGCACCCCTTGTCCTTTGATAAAAAACAGGTCCTGAGGGATGGGATCTTCAGGCCTAATAAGGCTTGGGGAGGGGGGGCAATGGAGGCTCCCATTGCCTTTCATAAAACAAGCATTTGCAATGCAATAGGTCTCGCATTTGTGAAAGTTAGAGCTTTTGGTGTTGAAAATGACAATGTTTTTCACTTTTATCTTTTTTATTGCAGTGGAGTGAATATTATTGTATAGCACTATAGCCATTTGTATGACTTTGTGGCGCTGGAGAACCTGGAAATAGGTTATGAGGGAGGGGAGACAAAAGTGATATGCTACCTGATAAAAAAGGTACTAAATCCTTGAAAGAGCAAACACATAGGTATTGCAAGATTAAGTAAAGCATGTGAAATATAAGCAAAACAACAAGCTTTTCATCAGGAACCAATTTACCTCCTTTGATAGTTTAATAGAAAATAAATCACGAGTCAAGCGATTAGAACCCCTGCTGTTCAAGGCTTTATACACATACACTTTATTGGGCGATTACTAAAACCCATTGCAAAATACTTCTGTAAACAACATAAATCACGATCACTTTCGTGGCCTAATAAGTGCAAAAAGTGAAACATAGTTAGTCATACAGGAGCAGAATACATACTAAAGAACAAGAAAGCAGTAAAATGCAAAAAAATACCAACTGAATGTGTTAATCAGAGGTGTTGACCGTTGTACTGAAATTAGGATATTGAACTGTTAAAACAGGGATAGGATGTACTTTATTGATGAATTTAATAAAACACAGACTAACCTGCGGATCTCTGCTACTCGAGTATGGCATGACTGCGTTGTTTTAAATCCTAATGCCCATACGATTAAAAATGGTTTTCCAGAGACACTCTAGGACTGTGCCAGATACATAAAGCGGGAATACAAGATTCTGTTCCAAAGCAACATATGCAACAAAGTGATTTCACAGGTTTGTTTCCACCCGTTACCTAAATTTTAATAACAAAAAAGATAAACGCGCAGCTTTATAAATGTAAGCTTGTGATCAAAATCTAACAGTAAGCTTAAATATGTTTGTGGCTGATTAAAAGTGTAAGAGTAAATTAGTAAGCATTATTTCATTCCCCATAATGTTTGAGCTGCTGCCTAAATATCCTGAGAGCCATGAGCTGGTGAGTAGCAAAATACTAATTGATGAAGAAAAATACCTTTTCTGATGGATGTCAGTTTTATTAATTTGCTGTCCTCCTGAGGCGAAAAGCCGGGAGTTTGTTTGCTCGTTTTTAAAACTTTGTGTCACCACTTACTTGTTGTTTTTAAACGCACTCTTCTCCTGGCACCACAGAACTCTGTTTAAAAAACTCTCTGCACAGCGGATTTTAGCGCTGGCTGTGGAATCGAGTTTCCCTAACTATTCTCGCTGCCATTGACAGCGAGCCGCGAGGCCACGCCCACTCGAGGCCACGCCCCCCGCCTCGCTCTGCTTAAAACGCTGAATACAAGCGTCTTCAGTCAGAACCTGTTCCCTCCTGAGGCGAAAAGCCGGGAGTTTGTTTGCTCGTTTTTAAAACTTTGTGTCACCACTTACTTGTTGTTTTTAAACGCACTCTTCTCCTGGCACCACAGAACTCTGTTTAAAAAACTCTCTGCACAGCGGATTTTAGCGCTGGCTGTGGAATCGAGTTTCCCTAACTATTCTTGCCGCCATTGACAGCGAGCCGCGAGGCCACGCTCACTCGAGGCCACGCCCCCCGCCTTCCTCCCTCCCTTGATAGTATGTGCTTACACCGTACGCGCAGCGAACGGGCGCAGCGGGCGTGCCGAAGGCGCGCCTAAGGCAAGCCCATCTACGCCCGTCATCGCCAAGACATCGCCTCTCGCCTGTCCCCCTGTTCAAATATCAAGAGACGACCACAGATACAACAGGGAAGATCTCCTTGCACTGAACCTGGCCCAGAGATGTAACAATGCAGTCAGTTGCCTCGGACAGACTGGCCTACAATGTAAGTCATGTAACTTTGTCACTACAGAACCCTGTTTGTCTGGATATAAAGTTAGGGTGTCCAAACACACTCCTCTTACGATCCTCCAGTTAAATGTCAGGTCTCTTGTAAAACACTATCCGGAAGTTAACTCTCTCCTAATTGACGAGAATCCGGATATTCTCTTTCTATGTGAGACCTGGCTTCAGGACGATCTGACTAGTATCCCAGGCCTTACCTTGCCAGAAGGTTACTCTATGAAGTCTATCAATAGAGACACCAGGGGAGGAGGCATAGCTGTCATATTCCGATCGCTATTTACCTGCTCTTTCTTGAATGAAGGCATTAAGGGATGCGAAAGTGCCCGCTTCAAAATCATAACGGGCCCTCACTTCTCCCTCTCCGGGCTCTACATCTATCGACCACCGGGTCCCTCATCTAAGTTCATTGAAGCACTTTTAGTGGCAGCCCATGCCCTAACGGTAACTTCACCCAACTTCACTATTTTGGGAGATCTCAACCTCCATTTCGATTCTACCCTAGACTCCACTGTTAAAAATCTTCTGGCGGACTTTGCCGCCCTTCAGCTAATTCCACTTATTCACACTCCCACACACTCCGCTGGTCACCTACTAGACCCTGTCTTCACTAACATCTTGGAGGTCAGGGCTGATCCACCCAAACCCATGGGGTGGACCGACCACTTTCTCATTAGACTCATTATAATGGTAAAAGAACTGACCAAGAAAGAAATGCCTATCCCTCGCCTTAAGAGACCATGGCATAGATTACATTCTGCCGACCTTCTCACCACCTTGGGAGAATATCGCCATAATGACAACGAGGACATCAATCTGTCCTACGCGGCATTCCAGAATTGGATTACTGGGGGACTTGACACCCTTATTCCTGCCAATTGGACTAGGGGACGCGGCTCCACTAGTAACCCATGGTATAATGATAACCTAAAAACTATGCGGAAGGAGTGTAAAGTGGAGGAGCGTAAATGGAGGAAAGAGTACAAGGATATGGATAAATCGTCCTATTTGTCCAAACTGAAATTGTACCACAAAGCTATACGCGCTGCACGCGCGTCTTTCTATGCCAAAGAAATTAGCCTTAGCTCTAACCCTACAAAAACCATTTTCAAAATAGTGCAAAAACTACAAAATTGTGGCAATACAGCCTCGTGTATCACCTCCACTCAACAGTGTGAAGATCTTGCCGCTTTTTTTGTAGATAAGGTGAGGAAAATCTATAGTGCCTTTCCACAGGCTTCACCCGATCCTACTAACCCCTCTAACAACCCATTTGTCATCGACACAAAGCTGTCGAATATACCGGCGATTTCATATGATGATCTAGCCAAGCTCTGCAAAAAGGTCAAGTCCGGCTCTCCTAACGATCCCATGAGACCGGCTCAATTTCTTGAGTCCTTAGATTTTTTTCTCCCTTCCCTTGTTACGCTACTCAATCTCTCCTTCTCCTCGGCTGTTGTCCCTTACTGCTGGAAACAGGCATGGGTTACTCCCATTATTAAAAAGCCCACTCTGGATCCCACTAAACTGGAAAATTTCAGACCCATCTCTCTGCTCCCCTGGCTATCCAAGCTAGCTGAAGCCCACGCTAACAACGTTCTGTCCCACCACATGGCCACGAATAACATCTTGGACCCTTCCCAGAATGGGTTCAGACCTGGCCATAGCACCGAGTCTGCCCTTCTAGCTACCACCGAACACCTCCGTAGGATACTGGATGCCGGTCAGAGTGCTGCGCTGATTCTGCTTGACCTCAGCGCAGCCTTTGACACGGTGTCCCACAGCATCCTGCTAAGACGCCTTGAGGCTATTGGGATTTGTGATCTCGCACTTGGCTGGTTTCGTTCTTTCCTGATGGATAGATCCTTCCGGGTCTCAGCTCCTCCGTTCATCTCCCGGTCCCACTCCATCGGACAGGGAGTTCCCCAGGGCTCTGCACTCAGCCCGTCCCTTTTTAATCTTTATGTTCAGCCTCTAGCTGCAGTAGCCAAAAAGTGGGACCTCGCGCTGGTGTCGTACGCTGACGACACACAGCTAGTTATCACTCTTACTGAGGGCCCCTCGAACTCGGCTACAAGATTCAGGGATGGCCTGGCGGCAGTTGCCCAGTGGATGACGGACAACTGTCTCCAGCTGAACGCAGGAAAAACGGAGGTGCTACTCCTCGGAAGGAACTCCAGTCTTTGGAGCGACCACTGGTGGCCTTCGGTGCTGGGCCCAATCCCACCCCCAAAAACCCTGGTGAAAAACTTGGGTGTGTGGCTCGATCCATCGCTCAGCTTTCAGGCCCACACAAAGAAAGTGGCAGCTACCTGTATGGGCCTGCTGAGGAGCCTCAACCCAATTCTTGGATTTTTTGATTCAAAAACACGCCAACTGATTATCCAATCCACTATACTATCCAGGTTGGATTAGTGTCTTATTCTTGGGCGCTAATAAAGCGGAGATAGCCCGCCTGCACCGGGTTCAAAACTCAGCAGCACGGGCTGTGGTGGGCCTTCCTCGTAGGTGCTCCGCTAGAGCTACCATCCAAAGACTTCACTGGCTCCCCATTGAATCCAGAATTAAATTTAAGACCCTCACCATTGCCTTTAAAATTCTTAAAGCTGAATGCCCTGAACTACTGCGTCCCCTCCTAGAACCCTATATCCCTCAGCGCGCTCTGCGCTCTTTAGGCCAACATCTGGTGACTGTCCCCCGAACGAAACTGTGTCGGTTTGGAGGTCGTTCCTTCAGAGTTCTAGGGGCTAAGCTTTGGAACTCCCTTCCACCTTCTATGCGCTCCATCAACAGCCTGTCCGCCTTCAGAAAGGCAATTAAAACCCACTTGTTCCCACTATGCTAGGCCCCTATTCCCAGTTCCCTTCTCTCCTTAGCAGGTTTACAAGGTTCCCTAGCGCCGGGACGCCTCTTTGCCGGGGCAGCTGTTTGCGCTTTACCAAAATAAACATAACATAACATAAGGAATTTCAAAATGCACTCAGACACTATTCGCAATTTACGGCAGAGAATTAACTAAGAAATGTGATGGATTCTAAGCTATTTATGCAAGTTAAATTCTAATCTGATTTACACTTGCACACTGCTGTCTGAGAAAGAAAAGTGTTCACTATTCAAGGCACTAAAGAACAGCAAAAAGAAAACTTACCACTTGCCTGAAAAAACGAAGACAGTGTACCAAAAAAACGAAGTGTGGGGATTAATTGTATCGACATAACTTTTAGCATTGGACCTGATGATGGACGAGATAACTTTTATTCAGACATAAAACAGGAAGATGAAAGGTACTCCGGATCCTCATCTCATCGGGATGGAAAGATACCACCGCTCCCTCATTCCAAATGTGGCTTGCAAGATTATTGGGCATGCATAATATAGAGTCGTGTCTATATGAACAGAACGGTAGAAAAACCCGGTAAATGGGTAAAAGTATATGAGCACCTCTTAAAAAGTGGAGGGAAGCTAGACTATAACGGTAATTTAAATTATTGTATGTCAAACGCTTACATTAACTGCTGAATCTTTTTTAAACATCATTTTAGGTTCTTTTACTCATGAGATGATTTTATGGAATGTATACTTTTAACATCCGACCTGCGCTTTTAATTCTGTAATTGCTCTGAATTGGAATTTGTACAGTATAGTTGTCTTTGTATTTTTTTTCTTTTGTAAGGAACAATGAAATTGTATCTGTCTCTTTTTACTGCACCAGAAAATCTCAATAAAGATATTTAAAAAAACAAAAAAAGGAAGATGAAAGGCTAACACTGTTGCTCTCCTGGTTACCCTGTTGTGAAATTTAGGGCTCTCTTGGGGTCCTTCTTTTGGAAGACCTTAAGGGAGAGGTGGCTCTTTTTGATGGAACTTCCATTTTTGGCAAGGGGAGGCGCACTGCTGGCATCGCTGGGGGCACCCCTCCAGGCATTGTGTTTTAAAGGACCACAAACAGAGCTGGCAAGGCAGATATGAATGGGTGGGGGTGGCGGAGCGCGGGCGGGTAGCTCCAACCACCATTTCATGAGATCGCTCAGAGTCTGCCGGGTCAGCATTCGGACAACTGTCTCTTTTCTTCAGAGAAATGTTTAAGAAACATGCAGATTATGACTCCAGAGAGGCTTAACAGAGTTCCACAAACAACCGGTTTCTCGAAAGGGATGTGTAGACATAAAAGGACATACAGTAACATCCCAGTCAGTTTCAGTATACTTCAGATCGCACCCAAAAGCAGTAGAATAAGGAACAACATCGTCTTTTTGAACCCTTTTCGTGTGCAATGTGGAACTCAAGCAAGATTTGTTTAAATCATCAGTGAACAGGACTGAAGCTAATTAAATAGGTGCCTGGGTGAATAACTAGCAGGATATAAAATAAGTAGTCTTGAAAGGAACACTTAATCACCTACTACGCAAGTAATCTGTACTTGGCCGGTGCTCCATGCTATAAAACGGAATTCATGTTTCGGAGCAATAGCCAATAAGAAGCCATAAAAAAGAGCAACAGAGGTGTGAGCCAATGGGAAGCAGCGGGCAAAATTACACTCTACAGAGTGATTACTACAGGTCTTCCAGACAGCGCATGCGCTGCCTAGGCTAGACCTACAAAAGGACCTTGGGGGTAGGGGTTCCCATAGCCTAATCAGGCTGGGGGAGGTGGGCACGTGGACCCATCCCATTTAAAAAATATAAGATCCTCTGGCCAACACCCCGCTGTCAAAGGCTGGCATTACGTACGGTAATAAAATATTACTTTATGTTTAAAAAAAACTAGAAATCCACTGGAAAAAAACAAAAAGTTAAAGTAACGTTATAGTTATGTTTGATAAAAAGATCTGTGTTTTTTTTTTTACACATAGTAATTCTCTGAAAAAGCCAAAGGTTAAAGTACTGTTATAGTTAGGTGACTATGACAATAACAACATTAACGTTTTAATCAGTTATAGTTAGTAGAGCTAACTCTAACTTGTGCTCCTGCCATGCACTGCTTATGACTTCACATATAACATCACTCATGACAGGTTCTATGACATAATTTATGACATGACTGATGAAATCTCAAATGACATTATTGATGTCATCACTGATTACATCATTTATATATATATGAGCAAGGCCAATGCTGTGGCCAAAACGTATCATGGCAGATGTTCATGCAATGGAATAAACTTCTTTAAACAGGAAATTGGTGTCTGCACCTGGTCCAAAAGGATTATTGGAGAGACAGGAATTGATATATATATAGTCCAGTGGAAGGCAACTCGCCAAAACGCGTAGGTCCTTACTAAAAGGGTAATGAGAACTGTGTGAGAGATTATGCCTTGAACATATATATTGAGTAATAAAACAATTTGATTTACAGAGAAAGCTGTGTGGGTACTTGAATCGTGAACAAGGTGTTTGGTAACATCGGAACACGTTGATCTGACACGCTATCAGCCCTTTCTATAATGAAGTTTATATAAAAAAAATTAAAAAGTGTAAAACTCCACTTCGGGAATGCGCCCCGTTTTTCTTTCATCGAAGGAGAAGTGCACTAATGCAAAGCGGCGTGGTTCAGCGGCAGGAGATCGCACCCACAGTGAGCGCTGCGAGAGCTGGGAGGAGGGAACTAGTTTGCAGAAATATATATATATATATATATATATATATATATATTTTTTTTTTTTTGAGGTATTCCACCTCTAGCCAGGGGGCGAGCATTGCCTGGCTGCCCCCACTGAATATGATTCCCAAACATCAAGGCTGGAGTAGTTGGGGACCCGAGGAGGTGCTTTTCACTGGATTGTCAAGCAGGAAGATTTCGCTTGAACTTTGCGCTGTGTCCTGCATTAAGCGCTACCATTATGGCAGAATTTCCCCCACCCACACCTTACCTGGCAGCCTCATCGTGCATTCTGGGTCCTGCAGTCCACGGAAGATCACGGACTTGCATCAGGTGTGTCAACATCCTTGCTGGGGGCGGAGCTTGTGTTAGGATTACCTACATAAATGTTTGGACGCGCAGTGGCGCAAGGGACAAGACTTTGACTGCTTGGGCGCTGAAGAAGGCATTAACAAGCCGAAATGCATTCGCCACAACTCGTGAAATAAAGCAGCTTCCTCGATGTTCCCCGTGTGGCCTCTGCTTTCTTTCGAGTGAAGAGGGGTGTGTTGTACATTATCACGCCGGCCAGAGGCATGTTTCGGAGGCCCCTGCTCCTTTAAGCGGCCCAGACTTCACTGGCACCCTGCTGTTGGCAGTTTTGTGTTTACCGAGGGATCGGTTAGCCTGGGCTCGCCCGGGTGTTGGGAAGACAAGTAGGAGGTTTTTGAGGTATTCCACCTCAAGCCAGGCGGCGAGCATTGCCTGGCTGCCCCCACTGAATATGATTCCCAAACATCAAGGCTGGAGTAGTTGGGGACCCGAGGAGGTGCTTTTCACTGGATTGTCAAGCAGGAAGATTTCGCTTGAACTTTGCGCTGTGTCCTGCATTAAGCGCTACCATTATGGCAGAATTTCCCCCACCCACACTTTACCTGGCAGCCTCATCGTGCATTCTGGGTCCTGCAGTCCACGGAAGATCACAGACTTGCATCAGGTGTGTCAACATCCTTGCTGGGGGCGGAGCTTGTGTTAGGATTACCTACATAAATGTTTGGACGCGCAGTGGCGCAAGGGACAAGACTTTGACTGCTTGGGCGCTGAAGAAGGCATTAACAAGCCGAAATGCATTCACCACAACTCGTGAAATAAAGCAGCTTCCTCGATGTTCCCCGTGTGGCCTCTGCTTTCTTTCGAGTGAAGAGGGGTGTGTTGTACATTATCACGCCGGCCAGAGGCGTGTTTCGGAGGCCCCTGCTCCTTTAAGCGGCCCGGACTTCACTGGCACCCTGATGTTGGCAGTTTTGTGTTTACCGAGGGATCGGTTAGCCTGGGCTCGCCCGGGTGTTGGGAAGACAAGTAGGAGGTTTTTGAGGTATTCCACCTCAAGCCAGGCGGCGAGCATTGCCTGGCTGCCCCCACTGAATATGATTCCCAAACATCAAGGCTGGAGTAGTTGGGGACCCGAGGAGGTGCTTTTCACTGGATTGTCAAGCAGGAAGATTTCGCTTGAACTTTGCGCTGTGTCCTGCATTAAGCGCTACCATTATGGCAGAATTTCCCCCACCCACACCTTACCTGGCAGCCTCATCGTGCATTCTGGGTCCTGCAGTCCACGGAAGATCACGGACTTGCATCAGGTGTGTCAACATCCTTGCTGGGGGCGGAGCTTGTGTTAGGATTACCTACATAAATGTTTGGACGCGCAGTGGCGCAAGGGACAAGACTTTGACTGCTTGGGCGCTGAAGAAGGCATTAACAAGCCGAAATGCATTCGCCACAACTCGTGAAATAAAGCAGCTTCCTCGATGTTCCCCGTGTGGCCTCTGCTTTCTTTCGAGTGAAGAGGGGTGTGTTGTACATTATCACGCCGGCCAGAGGCGTGTTTCGGAGGCCCCTGCTCCTTTAAGCGGCCCGGACTTCACTGGCACCCTGCTGTTGGCAGTTTTGTGTTTACCGAGGGATCGGTTAGCCTGGGCTCGCCCTGGTGTTGGGAAGACAAGTAGGAGGTTTTTGAGGTATTCCACCTCAAGCCAGGCGGCGAGCATTGCCTGGCTGCCCCCACTGAATATGATTCACAAACATCAAGGCTGGAGTAGTTGGGGACCCGAGGAGGTGCTTTTCACTGGATTGTCAAGCAGGAAGATTTCGCTTGAACTTTGCGCTGTGTCCTGCATTAAGCGCTACTATTATGGCAGAATTTCCCCCACCCACACCTTACCTGGCAGCCTCATCGTGCATTCTGGGTCCTGCAGTCCACGGAAGATCACGGACTTGCATCAGGTGTGTCAACATCCTTGCTGGGGGCGGAGCTTGTGTTAGGATTACCTACATAAATGTTTGGACGCGCAGTGGCGCAAGGGACAAGACTTTGACTGCTTGGGCGCTGAAGAAGGCATTAACAAGCCGAAATGCATTCGCCACAACTCGTGAAATAAAGCAGCTTCCTCGATGTTCCCCGTGTGGCCTCTGCTTTCTTTCGAGTGAAGAGGGGTGTGTTGATATATATATATATATATATATATATATATATATATATATATATATATATATATATATATGTATATCCTTGTAAATTCTGTACCACAGAATAACGGACCACCACGCAGCAAGTAAATATTTCAGGAAGATTTATTCTCTCTTCTCACGATCCTTCTCTGGCATGACGCGTTTCGGTTACCAAGTAACCTTGATCACATGGCAACCATGCAGTAACCTTCCACATTAAATACTTAATTTTTTCAACCATTCACACCACGTGGTGATAAAAAGTGAAAAAATACTATTTAAGACAATACATTTTCCTCCTTGTGTATGCTTTACAATATATCAATTCCTTATATATTCTTAATGGCTTTGACTATTGATAGTTGCTGTTTCGACAAGCAGTATTTCATGAATGTGCAAAATATATGCCATAAATATTAAATAAGCAATAAATATAAACAAATACAATTTCATGATATTTTACATTATTTAAAACAATCTAAAATTAATTCCATTTTAGTGAGTTAAATATAGCAGCTTAAATGCTAGACAATCAATCTACTGTTGTGCAAAATTGCGCGTTGGTTCATATTAAAATTCTAAAATACCAAATTATTAAAGAATAACAGCATAAAATGCTTTAAAACCAATAATGTGCAAAGTTACGCAGTTACAGTACATAGAGGAACATCCTCCTATATGTGCAAAAATTGCCTATCGACAACTATCCCCAAAACCAATAAATTAACATAGCATACTTGATATTCTACAACTCTCTATGATTCTGGGTCCGAGCCCGGGCCCAAAACCACATATGATGTCTGTATTTGTCTTAAAAAGTGCTCTGTGCATATACAAATAATAGATAAAATGTAAGTGTATTTAAAAAAAATTTAGGAATGAGAGAACGGCTTCTGCAGTTGCATAAAAAATCTGATTTAACTTTTGCCGTATTTTACTATATACTTTATAGATTTCAAAGGAACGTGTGCATGTCTTCCGTGTTATTTAATCCATTTGGAGACTTACTGTTCAGATTCAAAATATATTTCGTCTCCAACTGCCTTAAAAGCTTTTCTCTGTCCCCACCTCTTTTGGGTACCGGTACCGCATCAATGACAAAATAAGTTAAGCAATTACTGTTTTTATCATGTATTGCCTTAAAATGCCTTGCTACCGGGTAGGTGGGATCACTATTGATAATTGCTCGTATATGCTGCAGTATTCTTACATGCACTGGTTTAATAGTGCTGCCCACATATCTGAGCCCACATGTACATGTAAGTATATATACAGCAAATTCTGTACGACAATCATAATTACCTTTAATCTTGTATTCGCCATCACTGAAAGGGGTGTTATACTTAGTGGTGTTCACACCAAAATTACAGGCCCGGCAGGTTGTACATTTAAAGAAACCTTGTTTAGTTGGAAACCACATAGATGCAGGAGCCCCTGCTACCAGTGGTTGTGATACATACGCGGCCATGTTTTTGCATTTTCTAAAAGTTACCTGAAGTTTTTCTGAAAGGTCTTCTTTTAAAATGCTATCGGTTAAAACAATTGGCCAATTCCTGTTCAATATTGCTCTTATTTTACGTTCCTGTCTGCTGAACGTAGTGATCCATCTTGGTGCCTCTTTACTATTTACAATTTCATTATCTGCCTCGATATCTGGTGGTAAAAGTTCTATTCGAGGTCTTTCATCTGCTTTGATGGTAGCTTTATTAAGCATGTCCTCTGTATATCCTCTGACTCGCAACCTCTCTAAACTTGCGTTTTTGCATTTTTCATATTCTTCGGGGGTACTGCATATTCGTTTTAAACGCAATACTTCCCAGTAGGGTATACTGGCAATTAGGTGTTTTGGGTGCGCACTAGATGCGTGGAGGGTCGCATTACCTGCAGTTGGCTTTCTATATGCAGTAGTGATTAATTTGTTGTCTGCTACCTGTACTTGAACATCTAAAAACTCAATTGAGCTCTTGCTACAATGAGACGTAAAATACAGGTTGTAATCATTCACATTCAGTTTTTCAAAAAAGTCTTTTGCACTTTGACTGTCGCCCCTCCAAACAATAAAAACATCATCTATAAAGCGTACCCATAGACAAATTCTTTGTTCCATTTCTTGTCGGTAGTTTTTCCAGAGGACCTGCTTCTCCCAGAACCCAACGTGCAAACACGCATAGCTCGGGGAAAAGCAGGCCCCCATTGCCACCCCTCGTTTCTGTCTAAACACCTCTTTGCCAAAAGTAAAGAAATTGTTATTCAAACACCAAGTGATCAGTGACATGAGCATCTTATTGTGAAGTACATATTCTGCTGGACGTGTATTCAGAAAGTATTTTACACCCTGCAGACCTTGTTCATGATTAATGCTAGTGTATAGCGACTCGATGTCTAGAGTTAATAGCATTAAATCATCAGTCAATATCATCTTATCAATCCGTTTTAAAAAATCGCCAGTGTCTTTTATGTATGACGGCATACCTTTTACCAAATCTTGTAGATAAAAGTCTATATATTGTCCTATTTGTTCCGTCATACCATTGATGGCTGATATTATTGGGCGACCTGGTATGGGCATTTGTCCTTTATGTAATTTGGGCAGCAAGTATAAAAAGGGCATTGCTGGATGGGTGTTGTACATGAATTTAAACTCTTCACCAGTTATTAATCCTTCATTTTTCCATTTTTGCAATTCCTTTTTAATACTGTCCTTGGCTTTATTGTACATTTTCATTGATGTTTTTTCATAGCAGTCTGTGTTGTCTAACTGCCGCTTTGCCTCTGCCTCATAGTCTGTTTTACACCAAAGGACAATATTGCCCCCTTTGTCTGATTTTTTCACCACTACCTCAGGATTTTTATTTATTTTTTCCATTAATTCAGTGAACTCTATCAGTTGCTGGTTAGGTCTGCATTTATTGCGATTTGTTTGGCAGTTCAGTTTTTTCATTTCTTCAGTAACACGGTCATGGAACACATCGATCGCGTCTTTTGGCATGAGAGGAATGAATGTCGATTTGGGCTTAAAGGGGCTTTCTCCCGCACCTTTCTGAAGTAGATTAATTTCTCGTAATTTTATTTGCGTTCATAATTGTGAATCACTTTCTTCTTCATTGTTTAATTCTTGTAACGCCCATAGCGTAGGTACTTCTGAGGCCTGTAGATTTGAACCTGTTGTATCTGAGGCCTGTAGATTTGAACCTGTTGTAATGGGTGTTCCTGATTTTTTTCTCATCCCATACACTTTTCATTGCAAAAAACTTTCTCAACTTTAATTTTCTTATAAATTTGAAAATATCAATTCTTGTGGTGGCGTGGTTAAAATCAGTGTTAGGACAGTAGTTGAGGCCCAATGCTAGTAATTGTTCCTCCGCTTTTGTAAGCACCATTGTTGTTAAATTTACCACTGTATGCGCATCAGCCTTTACTTCTTGCGCCAGAAGTTTTTCTTCTTTTTGGGCTTTCCGCTTGCGTTTCCTCCTGATTGTGTGTCTAATTGTGTTCCGCCTTTTCCGACCTGATTTTGTTCGTTTCGCGGTCTCAAGGTTCTCATTCTGGCAGCCACCAAAAAATCCACCTCTTCCTCCATGCTTAGTGCCACAAACTCAGTATTTCTACTACTGTGGCTGCCCGTTTCATCACTTGAGCCACTCGTTAATGAGTCTGCATCAGTATTTGTATAATCTTCGATTACATTTGAGGCACCAGTTTGCAAGGTATTTGGTTTCAAGGTGTTTTTCCCGTTTAATTTCCGAAGGTTGTCATATTTTTTTGAGAAAGTATATATTTGCCCTTTTTGGTAATCTTCCAGGTCTCTAGCAAATTTATGTATTTTCCTCGCAATAATTTTTTCTTCATATTTTTTCAGACGGTCTTTAATTTCACTCTTTATATATATATATGTATATGTATATATCCAACAAATGCTCGCGCAGCAGCGCAAGTGAAGTCTGCACTCTAAAGGTGTGTTTGAAATGATTTTTTCGACCGAACCAGTCTTCCTCAAAAGCTCTGAGGAAGACCGGTGCAGTCAAATTTAACCAGCCACAATGAATCTTTTCAAACACCCCTTTGGAGTGTGGGCTTCACTTGCACTGGTGCACGAGCATTTGTTTCAAATATATGGGGTCCTGTGCCCCTTCACCCGGCCCAGACCTCGCCTAGTGGAAGTGACCGGGTTAAACACAAGGACCCATACTGGAATATGTATATCAAAACAAAGCGGTCAAACCGGCGCGCTCAACTGCTGGTGCCAGCGTTGGAACGTGGCCAATGTTCCCACACTACTAGTTACAGAAAATGTATTCACTCTGCACGCTACGAGTTACAAATATATTTACTCAACTTTTTCTCTTCCACCAACGAGTTTCTGCCATTGCGGCCTTGATCATGGTGGCAAGTCTGTAAACAATTATGTTGTTAAATTGAATATATATCCTACTGGCGATAGCCAGTATGTAGTTATAGTTAGAACCAAAGCTTCCATAGGAAAAACGTTTTTTGTTTTGCCAATAACTTTGGCGCAGCTAGATGAATCTTCACGAAATTTTCCAAAAAGTCCCCTTTTTGGTTCAGCTGCTGTGGTTAAAGTTTTGGGGTGAGCCATCAAGTGGAAGCCAAGAAAAAAGGTGGGTCCCAAAACGCATTTTCCCTATGTTATGTCTATGAAGAATTTTCAATTTTTGAACATGACGGAATTACACCAAATTTGGCAGAAAGCTAGATGTTGGTCCAGAAAGCGTGCTATATGGTCTAAATCTGTTAAGTAGTTTCAGAGGTATTTAAGTTTAAATAATATAGATATCTTGGAGCCAAAAATCCTACTGAAACCCTACTGACATTTGTTTGGTTGCCACCACTTCAAACTAGGCAGTGTTAGCAGACATCTTGTGACTCGGTTGAACTGAGCCACAGAAAAAAATAAAAAAATAAAAGGGGGCAGGGTAGAAACACCCTGACTCCCAATGCCTCTGGGTGGGGGGGGTCCCACAAGGACACCAAATGGGCCAAAAAACATTTTGTTTTACATTTTCGCCAGCAGTCGTTCTGGATCCGCCAATCCCACTGAAAACTAAAAAATTAACAAAGTGAAGGCTCCTGCACTTCTTTAATTATTGGCCCCCGGGTGGGTTGGGTCTCTGGGGCATTATGAAAAAGGTGGAGGGAGATGTACGGGCCCCTCCTCCTGGGGCTTATTAGGTCCCAGGGACCATCACCTCCACTGGGCCTATTTATTTTTAAACTGGTGGGCTCTTGGCCCCCACCCAGCCCCAGGGACCGCCACCTCTCCGGGGCTTTATGCTAAAAGAGTGCAGGGGACCACCCTACAGCCCCAGGGCATCTCCACTTTTCGGGGGGCTTTAAATAAAAAAATGCGGGGTCCGTGTGGACCCCTCCCCAAAGCCCCAGGGACCACCACCTCCCCAGGGCCTTTTTAACATTGAGTGAAGGGGGGCAGCGCCCCCCACCCCGGCAGCCTGAGGGACCATCACCTTCCCGGGGATAAATCAATAACAGAGGGGGGCCACGTGGCCCAGCTCCTGGACCCATAAATGGCCCTGGGGACCACCGCCCCCCAGGGCTGGCTCCTGCTACCTCCTGAGGTGCCAACCTTCAGGAGGTAGCTGTTTGCTATGTCTTGGCAGGAGCTTTACCGCTCCCGCCAAGCCATAGGAAACTCTACTCTGCTTCTAGCAAGCAAGAGCATTAAAAATGTTCTCGCTTACTGGAAGCATAGCATAATTTCTTTTGGACAGAGGGAGCTACATGTTTACAAGCTCCCTCTGTCCAAAATCAATGCCGGATCCCGCAGGACATGGGGAGCAGGCAGGGACCGTGGTAGCCTTCAGGCTCCCTCCATGGTCCTCAACATTAGAAACTGGGTGCCCTGGGTAGGAACAGGGCACCTAGTATTGTGGCAGGCCCTGGGGGATGGGGTCCCCAGGTCCAAAGTTGGCCCAGGGAAGGGTAGCCAAGCGGCCCCCTTTCCTTTATATTAAAAACAAAAGCTATTAGCACGATGTCGGAGGCCCCACCCCCTTTCTGCACCACTCTGCAATCGTGCCTCCTGGCACGCTGCTGGTTGGCGGATGAAGCCCCCTTGGCTGCTCAGGGCCCTTGAGGGCCAACAAGATCTTCTGTTACCTCCAGTAAGTTCCACATAGCGTGATTGCTGAGAGGTGGTTGGAGGCTACGCCCCCTTTCTCCACCACTCGGCAAACGTGCCTCAGCACACTGCTAGTTTGAGGATGAAGTCGCCTTGGATGTTGAGGGTCCTTGTGGGCCAACCCTCATGTTACCTCCAGTAGGCGAAAAGTCACAAAGTCACATAGCCAGTAGAGATAAGGACAAATGACTAGCTAATCAGCTAGGAATAGCACTTTGAACTGCTAACCAGAAATGTCTATGACTAGGAAATGAATTGAATATGTACCGCTTATACTTAAATGCCAATAAAGTACGTTTAAAAAACAATGTTACCTCCAGTAAGTCCCACTTAATGTGATTGCGGAGAGGACTTCGGAGACCTAGCCCCCTTTCTCCACCACACTGTAAATGCACCTCCTTGAACACTGCTTGTTGGGGGATGAAGTCCCCTTGGCTCTAGAGTGTCCTTGGGGCCGACAAACCTTCCTGTTACCTTCAGCAAGTCCCACACAGTGGAATTGATGAGAGGTCTTCAGAGGACACACCCCATTCCTCCAACACTCTGCAAATGCACCTCCTGGCTTACTGATGGTTGGGGGATGAAGTCCACTTGGATGTTGAATGTTCTTGGGGGCCCAGAAGCCCTCCTGTTACATCCACTAAATACGGCACAGCAGGATTCCTGAGACCTTTGTCCACCACTCTGCAAATGCGAGTACTAGTTAAAAAACATAGAAATTAAATTAAAAAACTAAAGGTTACAGGGTCATTATAGTTAGCAAATAGAATTAAAAACACCTTAGAAATTCACTGAAAAAAACAAAAGATTACAGAGAGGTTATAGTTAGGCTCAGATTTCACTCGTACATAACCAGTGAAATTCGGCAGCTATTGTCACCTGAGCTAACTATAACTTACTCCCCCGCAATGCACTACTTATGATCTCACATATTTCATCACTCATGACATGGTATATATATATATATATATATATACACACATATATATATATATTCACTGAAAAAACCATAGGTTATAGACCATATATAGTTAGGAATTAGCATTTAGAAAACCTTATTTTACTCACACAAAACCATTGAAATTCCATATATAGTTAGTTGCACTAACTATATATCGCGCACCCGCAATCCACTGCTGATGATGTCACATATTACATCATTCATGACATGGTCAGTGACATCACTGATGACATCACTGATGACATCTCAAATGACATCACTGATGACATCACTGATGACGTCTCATTTGGCATCATTCTTGTGCTAATACGATAAACCTCTTCAGACTCTAATATAACCTTAGATACACTCAGTGTATACAGACACTCACACACTGCCACTCATCCATGGAGTTACTCACACACCCAGTCAGTCATGCAAAGAAACAATCTCACCTCCATTTCTTCAACTATACAGTTATACACACCTTACTTATTGAAACATATACTAACACATATTTACTCTCTTATACAATCCCTGATACAAGTTCACAATGATCGATACAACCACTCACTCAGTGGCTCTCATGCACAGTTATTTATATATGCCAACTCTCACATGTACTGTGTTTTACATATGTACTTACTATGACATGTAGCATTGAGATATCCATTCACTCATCAATACACTCATGCACACAGTCAACTGCCCATGTAGCTGTTTCCACATGCACTCTTGAACTCATACACCTAGTGAATAAACTGCTCACACATCTATGCACAGAGTCACACACCTTCCAGCCACCCCCACACAAACTCAATCTCCCATAGAAATACTTGGGCAACCAATTAATAACACATATAGCCTCTCGTATAGCTAATGATCAACACATGCAGCAGTTTACATCACAACAGACATAATGATGCACAAATTAAGACAGTTTAGTCACTAACCCATGCATTCAGTGAGACACATTTAATCACTCACTCATACAGTCAGTCACGCACCTACTAAATCCTTCATCCAGACACTTATACATCCACTCATTCTTCAATATCTAAGACATATTTTAACTTTACAGAAACATACAGTCACTGGATGTTGTCATCAGTGATGTCATTTGAGATGTCATCAGTGATGTCATCAGTGATGTCACTGACCATGTCATGAATGATGTAATATGTGACATCATCAGCAGTGGATTGCGGGTGCGCGATATATAGTTAGTGCAACTAACTATATATGGAATTTCAATGGTTTTGTGTGAGTAAAATAAGGTTTTCTAAATGCTAATTCCTAACTATATATGGTCTATAACCTATGGTTTTTTCAGTGAATTTTCAAGGTTTTGTAAATGCTAATTCCTAACTATATATGGTCTATAACCTATGTTTTTTTCTGTGAATTTCATTGGTTTTTTAACAGCTAATATCTGTAGCTGTAAAATGTATTCTTCTTTAAATCCAAAAATATATTTTATATGTTTATGAATAATTTTTTTTTTAAATATTTTTTTTTCTTCGTTCCCGCTTCGCGAATCGGGAAGCTTCCCGTTAGCTGACCTTGATGCCGCGAAATAGACCGCGAGCCGGTAAACGTTTCTTTACCGCAAGTGCCGCGTTAGAAAACAACATCGTGACGCCTCCCGTCCGCATGACGTTTCACGTTGTCGCGTGATACGTCATATGACGTGCTACGTTAGCGAACTGGTACGCGAAGCGAGTCGCAAAGCGCAGGTTTCTGGAAGCAAACCGGGAGGCCCTGCAAAGCGCTTAACGTAAACACAGCAAGTCATGTGACTTGGTAATAACACTTTTCATTGGTTCATTTCACTTTTGGTTTCCTAATGATGTAAGACTAGGTCATATAATCTAAAATGAACACTTTTGATTGGTTGAGAACTCTTGTTTTTCCCAAATGATGAAAATCCCTCCTTCTTTCCTCACTCTGACTTTCATCATTGTGAGAGAAAGACCCTTTGTGATCACTGAGCAATGGCTTCTTTAGTAGCTTCAGCTGGTGCTTCCCCACCACCTCCACCACATCCAAGGAAGAGTGGACCACCTGCTCAAGTTGTAATTCAACAAGAAGAAGAAGAAGAGGAACAGGAGGACGAGCACGAAGAGAGGCAGTTTTTGCCTGAGCAGCCCAGGACGTCTCACCGGAAAGAAAACTTCATTTGGCAATTTTTTAAAATTCCCAAAGGTCAGAAAAAAGTAAATGCAAGATACGTAACTTGCCTTATATGTCAAGATAGACTGTCCAGAGGGACCGACAAAAAATACAGTTTCGGAAACTACACAATGCATCGCCATATGACTAGGTAGCATCCTAACAACTACAGTGCTGCACAGTTTCGGAACGACCTAGATAATCTCCCTATTATGGCCAGAAGATCTGTTGTACCGGAAGTAACGGGACCAGAGGGCAGGGAGATGGTGCCAAATATACAAATGAGATTTGGTGATGTAAAACACATCTGCGCATTTTGCGATGGATTCATTTCCTACGGAGAAAAAAGCATCACTCTGATCAACAGAGCTATTGACTATCATATGCAAGTTTGTCCGAAACGCCCAAAATAATAAATACTTCTTTTTTTTGTTTTGTTGCTCCTGTTGAGCCCTTTACAATGAATCGTTTTCATTGCCCCCTCCAAGAAAAACCCAAAAAAATATAAAACTGTTCCGAAAAATTCAAAAACAGTAAAAAAATGTTCAGAAAAATAAAAAAAAAAGTTCTTTTCAGAACTACCTCCCCGTTATTAAAAAATTGGTACAATATTTGGAACTGTGCCAACCTCTATTTCTCTTAGTTCGCTTCCCAGTTCGCTCGCGGGTACGCGAACCGGAAGCGACCCAAAAACAGTAAGTATAAGGTAAGGAAACAGACACTTATGTTAAAAGAAAGACAGCTATAAGGGAGTAAACTAGAGATACCATTACCCGTAATCCACTGCTGATGATGTCACATATTACATCATTCATGACATGCTCAGTGACATCATCAGCAGAGGATTGCGGGTTTTTTGGCAACATGCCTTATCCACGGTTTAATAACGCTGCCTTTTGCTTTATATAAGTTTTCAAATTGTATGAAATATATACCAATAGGTCGTTATGAACCTTTAGGTAGTGCTTTTCTTCATGAGGTCTGGTCGCTTCCATACACATACAGATGTTTCAAAGATGATCAAGAAGTTTATCTGAATGGAGAGGAATGCACTGAGACGCCAGATCATTCACTAATGTGTAGGCACATACATTTACACGGTTCATGCAACAAACACCGACCAAATATGGCTTGCGTGTTGCAAGGCACGCCAGTTCCTGCTATCATCCCCACGTTCAAGTTGTTGGAAAATGGTAGTTATTTGATGCTCAATAATGAAGATTGTTCTGAGTTAATTAAAAGTATTCCTTTTATCGTAACAGTAAGTGAACGGGTTATTTGCTGCAGAAATGTTCTATTTCCTCCCACACATGAACATAGGGAGTTTTCAATCTGGCCACAAATACCAACCTTGAGACACGTTTCAACGGCATGGCAAGAATAAGAGCTCTTTTGTCTCAGAGAGAGGTGGCCTTGAGTTCGGCCCGTGAAACTTTCGTACTTCACATAGCGAACACCCATACAGAGGTGCAAAACCTTTTTCAATTAACATTTGCCTTTCAATTTCAGCAACATGTTTCCGACTATCTTTAACGCATCCTCCACAAAGTCCCTGGTGCACTTTTTTAAAGTTGTTACCAGTGGTCTCGTGACTTCATTTGAGAAAATCTTTGGAGTCATCCCGGCTTCCTTTCATTGTATTTTCTGCACTCTGGTTTGTGGATTGGCATTTTTACTTGCATTACCAGCGGACGCTCTTGTGCTTTTTTACATTTTTAAATATGGATGTCCCTCCTATGCAACCTCCGACCCTGCAGCTGCTGACACTGTTCCGCAATCGCATGCTAGAATATTATGGCACAATGCCGTTGGCGATATTAAGCACGGCATATGGATTATCTTTTCGGTTCTCCTACTTCACCTGTGTCCAGCCTGTATTTCACTGCCTGACCTGTGATTTCGATTGGGCCATTGATTTGTGTCTCTGCGGACCGGTTTCTCCTGACGTCGACTTTAATCAGCTGATGACTCCTATCATTACTCACGAGTTGGTTTGTCCTGGCGAAAGGATTATGGCTGTGGCATTGATGCATGGACTACTTGGTCCCTGGAATTTACTGGCGGCAGCACAGTCTTTCTTGGAACAGAGCTTTCTTGAAAACCCACCGAGCTGTCCTCTGATGGTGATAGAGGATCCGGTGCTGGGAGAGCACGTATGTTCTTTTCCGCTTTTAAATTGGATGGCTGAACTGTTTTCGGATGAAGACGGTGACTTCCTATTGGAGGCTGTTGCAGCTTATTTTGCATACACAGTTATGTCATAGACCTTTTTCATGTTTGATATGCTGAGTACTAGCATTTCATTGACAATTCATTGACTTATTTGTCAAGTTTTTATTATTTACCTTGCCTATTGGCTTAAGACTCGATAAAGTACTTGGCTGTTTTATTTTTCTTTAGCATTAAATTTTCCTAGTTTTTAATGCTTTACCTTGCGGACCGTCCACATATAAACTTGCAATCTGCTCTCATGAGATGGCACTTCTATTATCTTATTCAGTTCGTTTCCGGATCATGAGGAGGTGTCATCTAGGTCCTGGATATCTTTACACCGTGTTAAGTTAGCATGGGCTCATTACCGGTTTAAACGCCATTTTTCCTTTTTTGCAACTTCTGCACACGACACTTAGTTGTTGCTTTAGCTTTCCACCTAGTAGTTCATCGTGGTTTACATGAGAATAATATGTTATTGGTCTACTATCTGCTTTACTTGTTAAACTATATCTGTACAGCGAGTGCTAAAGTTTCAAGAACAACACGATACAGAACTGTTATGAGGTCTGATCTCCACGACTTCATACTCATAACATAAGTGCAACTTCTGCCAATTCTGGGCATGAGGCGGGTTTTATATTGCTTTGCCGAACACACATACACAACAGTTGATGCGGTTCACATGAAGAGAGAGCTGGTGTATGCTGATGTGATTCCTTCAAATCTAAGACACTAAAGTATGGGCACGCCCTAAACCAACACAAAGAGACCTTCTTAGCAAATAATATAATATGTGTATTAGGGAGGGTGAGATATAAGCAGCCGCGGGCCGTGGAGGGAGTTACGATGGGGCAGGGAGGCGGGGAGGGGGAGAAGCAGGGTGGAGCCCTCTCTACCTTGCCCCTCCCCCTCCCCGCCTCCCTGCCCCACCGTAACTCCCTCCACGGCCCGCGGCTGCTTATAAGTGTTGCTAACTCTTATTCATTTACAGCATGTTAACATACTGTCACCATTCGCTTTTTATGTACTAGTAACTATGCTGGTAATTTTGCTACTGATAATATGTGTACTTGTATTCTCCACCCTGCTTCTCCCCCTCCCCGCCTACCTGCCACACCGTAACTCCCTCCACGGCCCGCGGCTGCTTATAAGTGTTGCTAACTCTTATTCATTTACAGCATGTTAACATACTATCACCATTCGCTTTTTATGTACTAGTAACTATGCTGGTAATTTTGCTACTGATAATATGTGTACTTGTATTCTCCACCCTGCTTCTCCCCCTCCCCGCCTCCCTGCCTCACCGTAACTCCCTCCACGGCCCGCGGCTGCTTATAAGTGTTGCTAACTCTTATTCATTTACAGCATGTTAACATACTATCACCATTCACTTTTTATGTACTAGTAACTATGCTGGTAATTTTGCTACTGATAATATGTGTACTTTTATTATCTAAGGTACTACGCCTGAGAAGACGGCATTAGTAAATAAACATTTCAAATACACATCTGTTCTTCTTAACTCCATGTTCTGGTTTCTAAGAAATCTATAACGACCGACTGTTCATGAGTTCCACGTATCCTGAGGTACTATAAGTTCATATTCTGGATTGTCTAAACATTGAGAGTTTGTTATATCCAATGTGACACTGTACCTAGCTTGCTAAGGAGTTTTTGATTACTAACGTGAGTTTTGGGACACCCTAATTCGCCGAGGTTCCAATCCTCTGTCCACAGTTCTGTGTGAGAACAGAAACCCTGCGACAGGGGCACCCCCGACCCTTGCTGGAGCTTCATCACACTTGCGATACAACTCCAGCAATGCATTCGCCGAGGTTCCAATCCTCTGTCCACAGTTCTGTGTGAGAACAGAAACCCTGCGACAGGGGCACCCCCGACCCTTGCTGGAGCTTCATCACACTTGCGATACAACTCCAGCAATGCGCCACCTTTACGGCACAGATACATCACGCATCTGTGCTGTTTTTGCCCCATGATGCGCCGCATTGTAAATGCAGCACACCATAGGTGACGGAACAGCGGCACAGAATGACTAACACATCCCTGGTGATGCGCCAGTCATCATAAATGTATCCCTATGCTTCTTATCTTGTTAGAGATGAACCGCCATATGTATCATCAAAGTTATTTGCATTTCCTAAATAGCGAACTTTAAGGAATAAATAGCGATTCTTTACCATTCCTAGTTTGCGATGAGCTATTTGCTAATTAGCCGAATGTAGCCCAATGAAGCCCAATGTAGCCCAATGTAGCCCAAAGATGGCCGCCAGACACACAAAAAAACAAATGTAGCCCAAATATCAGCCAGATGTAGCCCAACTATAGCCCAGTGACAGAATGACCAATCAGCTTCGCAAACCTCCGTTACGCGAAGCGGAGCGCTGTTACAGATATATATCTTTTTTTGAACGTTAATTTCTCAAAATCCACTGGAGCACATATATTGAGACCTAGCAAAGGCACATCGGGCTACCAGTCCCTAATATTTTGCCAAGTTTCGTGCAAATCCATTCAGCCGTTCAATTATTATTATTATTATTTTTTTTTGCCCCGCGGGGCCCTTTTAAAACCTCCACATCAAACCTAGGGGGTCAGCGAGGATCTACTATGCCCCCTTATAGTTATTTCCCCCTTTGTTTTGACCTCCTCTTGTCTCTCGATCCTACCGAGAGACAAGATGGCGGCCGCTACGGACTGTTTGGAATGTTGACAGACGCCGGAGAACCAATCAGCTTCGCTTCACAAAGCTCCGTTGCGCGAAAAGTCCGCGAACCAGTGCGCTGCCCGGTCCGCTGTTACAGATATATATCTTTTTTTAAACGTTAATTTCTCAAAATCCACTGGAGCACATATATTGAGACCTACAAAAGGCACATCGGGCTACCAGTCCCTACAATTTTGCCAAGTTTCGTGCAAATCCATTCAGCCGTTCGGGCTAAAAGTGAGGCCAACCGCCCTATGGAAAACTCAATGTTAAAAACACGTTTTGGGACCCCCCTTTTTTCTCGGCCCCCACTGGACGAACCCCCCCCAAATTTTCAAGGGCTGCTCAGAAACAAAATGTGCCATTTTCCTGAAAATTTCAGCCAATTCCGTCCACAAACGCCAAAGTTATTAGACATAGAATTTTCAAAAAACCCATAGAGAAAAAATCCTAACTATATATACCTACTGGCGACCGCCAGTAGGTAATATATATATATATATATATATATATATATATATATATATATATATATATATATATATATATATATATATATATGTATATCAAACATCAAAGAGAGTTGTCCCCTCGAGGAATCCTCACACAGGTAGGTGAAAACTGCGAATTTCATGGAACAGGCTACAGCAAGGTTGTCAAGGCTCCTCACCATGGAAAATAAAAAAAACGACGCGTTTCGTGCTCCTTCTGAGCACTTCTTCACAGGCTGAGTCTCAATCTGCAAATGCCCAACTTTAAAAGCACCTGATGTCGCTTCTGGAGGCCCGCTCCTTTGGGCGTGGCAGGCACACTGCCTGTTGGTCCCTGTGGTGCTTTGTTGTTACAACTCGAGTGAGTAGTTGGTACGATGCATAATGTGAGCTAGATCACTACCCCAGTTGGTTGGCAAGTGTTCTGCATGTTCGTTGCTGCACATTATGACCTGCACAATGCTCCTCCTGTCCTCTTAACCTCCGGTTGGGGTCAAGTTCGGGCCGCTACCTTTGCGGCAGGGAGCCCTCACGGCAGGACTGGCCGTAAACATCAAACATCAAAGAGAGTTGTCCCCTCGAGGTATCCTCACACAGGTAGGTGAAAACTTCGCATTTAATGGCACAGGCTACAGCAAGGTTGTCAAGGCTCCTCACCATGGAAAATAAAAAAAGCCAACGCGTTTCGTGCTCCTTCTGAGCACTTCTTCACAGGCTGAGTCTCAATCTGCAAACGCCCAACTTTAAAAGCACCTGATGTCGCTTCTGGAGGCCCGCTCCTTTGGGCGTGGCAGGCACACTGCCTGTTGGTCTCTGTAGTGCTTTGTTGTTACAACTCGAGTGAGTAGTTGGTACGATGCATAATGTGAGCTAGATCAATACCCCACTGGGTTGGCAAGTGTCCTGCAAGTTCGTTGCTGCACATTATGACCTGCACAATGCTCCTCCTGTCGTCTTAACCTCTGGTTGGGGTCAAGTTCGGGCCGCTATATATATATTGGCTGGAGTACCGGAGTTGGAAACAGGTCGTGTAGAACTTTACCCAGAACTAAAAAACAAAACTATCCATTGGTTAATTAAAAACAGACCATTACCACCCCAGATTCACAGCGAAATTCTGTTCGCACATAGGGGGAGCTGGCTGGGGCTGAGGCAGAAAGAAATTATGGGAGATTGTGTCTTTATTCATTTCAGAGACAGTCGGGCAGTCCAACATATCCTTGAGCGGGGACACCATAGGGTAACTAGTGGCATTCAGACACTTCCCTTAGGCTACTTTTATCCCTCAAGCCACCTACCTGTGAGAATGGGAAGTGTGTTTAAAAAGTGGGAAATGAGAGCTCAGCCAGGTAATCCATCAAACATGGGCTGGGGTTCTGAAATTAACTCACCGTTCAACATTCCTGTCAACAACCGATACAGTTCTTTAGACCAGGTGGACTGACTAAACAACTGTGTTGAACACAAAACTCCCATAGATAACCAGCTAGTTGAGTCCCATAATTATGAAATAATTGAACTCTCCGACCAACATACCATGGGACACCAAGATGCTCTACCGGTGGCTAGTATTGTAGGAGCCATTGATGGAACATCCGAGGTTCTTCCTTGCTCTACACAGGGACGGGCGGGGGCCCCATATTTAGTACCACGTCAACAGGAGGAACTCTTACCATCACAACTCTTGCCCTTGCAACCCGCAAAGGTAGTAAATATGCAGTGCACTATGCTCTTATCCTGGAACATAGCAGGTTTAATATCAAAAATGGATCTCCCGGATTGGGGAGATTTCATAGATACCCATGAGCTATGTCTCTTTCAGGAAACTTGGGCAATAACACCATTGTACAGAGTAGGATATGTCGCTTCTGCATACCAGCTGCCCAGGAGCCCAGGGGGACAACCTCAGGAGACCTATGTATTTGGATTGGCATTCATCTTGGATGCACCATTAAGATGGTAGACACCTCCTCCCCGATATCCTGTGTATTCTTCTCTCATCAGATACCCTCCCTAAGCTAGCCATTATTAACGTTTACTCACGCCCAGTGAGATATGGCCAAACCTCGCAGACTTTAGATTGCTTGCCCTCCTTTCTTTCTTCACTACCTGAGTCAACACATGTAATCAGTGAAGGAGACTTTAATTGTCATTTCAAACCTCTTAATGGCATATCCTCATCGATAACAAGGGAGGAAGTTTCGGTTTTGGGAATACCAAAATGTAACATCTATTCGACTAGAAGGTGAACACGCCTTGTCCTCCAAACGAACACGCTTACACTCACTCACTCGCTCAGGGCGTGTAACAGTCGCTTTCCATCTGATAGTCTGGTTAATCCCACCTTGAAAAAAATAGGACAGGCGTCTACAATCGATTATATTTTGGTAGACGTTGAGCTGTGGTACAGGTCTAAGACTTTTTTGGTCCACCCACGCTGTGAAAGTCACCATAATCCATTGGTTGTAGCTATAGAATGGTTTCAGATTAAAGAAGCTCAGGGAACACCAGAACCATGTCCCCCCAATTTAATCGCAACTGAAGGTGGCAGAAGAGTACGCTGGGGAACATTAGTACAATCAGATGAAAAAATGTCTTCCATGTATGAACAAATCATCCCCTTTTTAGAAACAGCATTTGTAGCTGTTCAAAATAGTGGTCGCTATGAAACTCATTTAACGATAGCTAAGAACCACCAAGATATGGTTTTAAAATTGTCAGAGTTTTTTTACATCAATAAAATTCCTAAAAAATCTCTCCCCAAAACCAAAAATCCCTGGTTTAACAAAGCGTGTAGGGAAGCTAAATCCGCTTTGACTCTAGAGATTAGGTAAGGGACAGTATAAGTATCAGAGTTGCCAGGACGACTACAAAAAAATCCTTGCTGAAGCCAAAACAGCATGGGATCTCGACAGATGGGAAGCAATTAAAAAAGCTTTAGACGACAGAGATATGATATGAGAGGATTTGGAATTTAGTTAAAACAGAAAAATCCAAAGGCAACTCAGCAATCGAACCCAACTTAGGAGAAGAAGCTTGGAGATCCCATTTTAAAGTTTTATATACAAAACCCGTGATAGAGAAATGGATGATATGGTTATAGGTTTTAACCAGATCCCCTTTAACAATACCACAACACCACTCTGCACATTGGCAGAGATAACCTTGGTGTTGGCCAAATTACTGCCGAATAAGGCACCAGGGTTAGACAGGATCCCTGGACACTTGTTTAGAAATGACCAAGTTGTATGGGCACCCTATTTATGGACCTTATTTAAAGCCATTCTCCAAGGTATGGAGCTCCCTCCCACTCGGGCTGGTGCAGACATTATTCCAATTTATAAAAAAGGCTCCCCACACAATCCGGCAAACTACCGCCCAATTAGCCTTATTGATGTAACGCAAAAGATTTTTGCTCGTGTACTCCTTGGTCGACTACAATCATGGATGGATGAGACGAATGTACTGACCCCTTGACAAGCTGGCTTTAGGTCTAAATCTCAACCATTGATCAGCTATTTAGATTGCAACTGATCTACTGGAAAACTGTAGTTGTGGAGGGTGGTAGTCTTTATTTAACTTTTGTGGACCTTAAATCTGCCTTTGACATGGTGCGGCACGATCAGCTCTGGGGCTTACTCCACGATATGGGAGTACCATCATACTTATGCCACCAACTGAAGCGCCTGCACACAGGCACTTACGCAAGGGTAAGACACTGCAAGAACGGAGAATTAACAACTCCATTCCCTGTTGAGAAGGTGGTGAGGCAGGGATGCGTGCTATCCCCGACTCTCTTCTCCCTTTTTCTCAACGGTTTAATTATCACTCTCCTTGCTGTCAAGGATACAGACTCCCCTAGGTAGGCAAATCCTAAAATGCCAGCTCTAATGTTTGCTGACGATACCCTCCTTTTATCTAAGTCACCCATGGGTATGCAGTGGGTATTGGATGAATTTAGTTTATTTTGTAAGCAAAGGGACCTGAAGATAAATCTCCAGAAAACTAAATACATGGTTTTCCACGCCAATACCAGTAACTGTCCACACCCTTGATTGTAAGGTAGGCACTTGGAGCGGGTGTCTACTTTCGATTACCTGGGTCTTACTTTAACTGATAAGATGGATTGGGGGACTCAGGTTAAGAAAGCCAATCTAAGATTAATACAGTCCACAGGGGGTATCCTAAAAGATTACAAGAGCTGCACCCAAAAAATGGTAGGCCCACCAGCAGAAATGTTTAAGACTCAAGCTAGGGGAGCTTCGCTATATGGCGCTGAACTTTGGGGCCACTCCCCGTCCAATGCCCTTACAGCGACAGAGAAAAGTTTCATCAGGCAGCTGTTGGGACTTCCAAAAAGTACTCCCTTAACCCCACTTAGGATGAACCTGGAAATTGGCCCTACTGCCGATTTAATTGCCGCTCGTCCTATCCTCTACTGGCACCGTCTCTGGAGCACACCAGAGCTCCCTATAGAGAGGAATTGAAGGATGTTATCTCCACTCAGCATGCAGGGAAACTCCCTTGGTTGTCCTATATTAGGAACTTAAGCCACGCACTGGGGAGGGAAAACATGTAGCTATCACCAGAAGATACTTGCCCTCTGATTTCTAAAAAGTCACTAACTATTGCTTCTAAGGAATATAAATTGGCCCAAATCCTACAGAGCCCAGACCCATCTTCCTTGACTTCTAGGTTCCTTGAGATTAAAGATCAATATAAGCTAGAGTCGGTTTTAGATAGTATCCAACCTCTAATGGCCAAGAAGTTATTCCTACAATTTAGACATGGGACGCTCCTGTTGCGTGCATTCACGAATAAATGGAAAGGAGCCATTAAACAAGATTGTCCTGGGTGCTCTCCAACAGAAGAAACCGAACTCCATGTTACACTCTTTTGCCCTGCTTATAAGAAGACAAGGTCTAAGTGGGTTCTTCAGTTCTGTAGGAACATGGGCATACGTAATTACATCGAGGTTTTCAGACTACTACTACCCTTAATTGTAGCTGTCACCTCCATTTTTTTTTTATTTGCGATGTTGTGCATTCGTAGAGGCATCATAAAGGATAATCAGCTGGCCAGTAATGTAACTATGGCCTCCAACTAGAACCATATCTCCCCAAAATGGGGAAATTACCCGAAATCTTTTTATAGTCATTTGTTCTTAAATGCTCTTATTTCTAAATTATTTTTTTATTTGTGCAGATTCTAAATTCTCTTATTGTCTTAAACAATAGTTTTGGCTTTTGGTAACCTTTATTGTAGAATAATATTTTACTTGTCATCAACTACATTTTGTACAAACTTTTATAAGCTTTTAACTGTCGTCTTGTAACTCTTGCAACATTGTGTAATGTTTTAACAATTTGTACTTTTACGGCTGTAAAGTCGAAATAAAGTTTTTTGACTGACTGACTGATATATATATATATATCAAGGCTTTGGCTAATCTTCTATTAGCGGGTTTTTAGATGCACTCACTCGAGACAAGTTTCAAATTTAAAGCGTCTTTATTTGCAACCAAAAACACCCGACGCGTTTCGCCTCTACCTGAGGCTTGCTCACGGGATGTTGTGTTTAGTCCATTATCTCTTTTTATTCTCTTGAAGCACCATGTTATTCGTCACTGGTGCATTCTGGTCTATGGAGTTCCTTCACTTCAGTGCTCCGACTAATAAAGTTAATTTACAACAAAAGTATTTCGGGGGCTTTTCCGAATTGCTGATTTGTATACTCAGTTGATTTATCTCTTGTTGTTACAAGGATAAAGTCTCAATGGTGAATTATCCATTAATTTCACTCCACGATGGTTCTAATTTCTTCATCCAACAACTGATCAGTTTGAGGTGACTTGTGTTGCTTGTTTTGTATTCCTCACAAGTGAGTTTTATCCACTGCTGGGTTCTCGCTCTCTAGTGAGCTGGTCACACAAGTATTTGATGTGGATTAGTTATACTCTCTGGTGAGATTGCGTTTTCAAGTTCCAGATCCTGTCCATATATTTTTTGTGTTGATATTTTTTACAAATGTACATGCAATTCCTCACTTTGATTCAAACCCCTTGGATCCAGTGTTCTGAAGTTGATGATATGATGTGATTCTTTTTGTCGGAGGGACTTTCTGCGGTTTCCACCTCTTTCTGACGTTGGTATCTGATCAATGGCGTAGAAGCGCGGAGTTTCCCAGTTGTTATTATGGAACCTTTCCATATGCTTGGCAATGGCATTCGAGCGGTCCGCATGTGTTGTGGCTCGTGTATGCTCCTGGATTCTCTTTTTTACATCGAATATAGAACTGCCGATATATTTCTTATTGCATGGGCATTCTACTATATGTGATCAATTGGTCCACAGTCACTTTAGCGAACCGATGAACAAAATATGGCTTCATAGAACAGGCTTTTGGCCATGCAAACATTGCAAGGTTTGCAAAATAGCCAAACCAACAAAAGAAGTGGAAATATCAAATGGATGGAAGTGGACAATACGCCAGCACCTAACATGCAAAAGTACTTTTGTTGTCTATATAAACACACTTGTCAGAATGTAAGTGAGTTGTTTTATACACCAATCAGTGGTTATTGTCAAGAACTACATGATTCCTGCTAGCTTCTGACATTCCATTAGCTCTGTTATTTACCCTATATATATATGTCTTTACCCTATATATATATATTGAGATTAAATGCACTGACTCATAGTAAATATACAAGGTCAGAATCAAGTCATTTGTAGTGTTTGCTTTAGTTTATGGGGTACTAGTCATACTCCTGGGTGGCCCTCCACTATTGAGTTTATAGGTGGACAGATGTGACGTATTAAGCAGGGAATACAATTAGACATCTGTATAGACTCTAAATGAAGTATTGAGTTTTGATGCCTTCCCCTGTTCGCATTTTTCTGTTTCACAGTGTGGGGCCTCATATACCTGAGCACGGTCCAGGTGAGGTGAGTTCCAGTTCCCTGTCATGTTGGGTGAGCAATCAAATGTTTAATACGTTCTTTTTGAACTGTTTATCACATGTATAAGAGAGGATGAGAGCACATTTGTGCATCAAAATAATGTCATATATATGTTTTCCTAGATCACGTTGAGCGTCCACTGACAAGGAGGATGTGTATATAACTGTAGTTACAGGTTGTATCGTTCCTACCTATATCTTTTTTCACTATCTTTTTTCACTGTTTAGATAGATTTATGATTGATTTCACGTACACCTAACAGTAGCAACTATTTTAGAGCAGTGGCCCTGATGAAAGCCAAGGGACGAGTTGCCCGGTAGGCAGAAACATGTTGGCCCGAATTGTGACAGTCATTTGTTCCATACTGTCGTTTGCGCTGTTCCTATTTTTTAACCACATTGGTGCTAAGGCAATTCCCGCTGGGTGCTGAAATTTACATGATCCCATTGTTCATGACAAGGTCAGCTCGTCATAAGCACAGAAGCAGTGCACTGCATGACGAGCTGACCTTGTCATGAGCATGGAAGGGGTTAATTAGGGGATGTGCCTGGTTCCTATTAAAGTGTTTGTTTAGACACATCACCCTATTTTAGACTCACCACTTTATTGTATATTGCACTGTTTTTTCATTACTTTCCACTAACCATCACAATCAGACCAACAATTGGAGGTTCAATTTTCACTGTAGACCGTATCCAGTACTCACTACGGCTGTGTGGCATGAGGTCTAGATGATCGAAGGACCCGCCAGGTCACAGTGTGGACAGCCAAATGATAGGACCAATCACCTGGTTTGTTTGATGGTTATCCACAAACTATGTGTACTGGATTTGATTTGACCAGTTTTCCAATTGAGTCTTAGACATCACAACTCTTTTTCCTTTTTTTTTTCTTCCCACACATGTGTCTTTCGCTCTCTTTCTATTTTTTTAGACACTGTTACATGGTGACTGCAGCACCAACTGACATAGAGATATACTTGCCAGTTTTTGCCAGCAAGATGCTTGGCTATAGACCTCCTAGGTTCCTGTTTGTTATCTATATAGTAGAATGCCCATGCAATAAGAAATACATCGGCAGTACTATATTCGAGGTAAAAAAGAGAATCCTAAAGCATACACGAGCCACAACATATGCGAACCGCTCGAATGCCATTACCAAGCATATGGAAAAGTTCCATAATAACAACTGGGAAACTCTACGTTTCTACGCCATTGATCAGATACCAACGTCAGAAAGAGGTGGAAACTGCAGAAAGTCCCTCCGACAAAAAGAATCACATCATATCATCAACTTCAGAACACGGAATCCAAGGGGTTTGAATCAAAGTGAGGAATTGTATGTACAATTGTAAAAAATATCAACACAAAAAATATATGGACAGGATCTGGAACTTGAAAACGCAATCTCACCAGAGAGTATAACTAATCCACATCAAATGATTGTGTGACCAGCTCACTAGAGAGCGAGAAACCAGCACTGGATAAAACTCACTGGTGAGGAATACGAAACAAGCAACACAAGTCACCTCACACTGATCAGTTGTTGGATAAAGAAATTAGAACCATCGTGGAGTGAAATTAATGGATAACTCACCATTGAGACTGTATCCTTGTAACAACAAGAGATAAATCAACTGAGTATACAAATCAGCAATTCGGAAAAGCCCCCGAAATACTTTTGTTGTAAATTAACTTTATTAGTCGGAGTACTGGAGTGAAGGAACTCCATTGACCAGAATGCACCAGTGACGAAAAACATGGTTTTTCAAGAGAATAAAAAGAGATAATGGACTAAACACAACATCCCGTGAGCATGCCTCAGGTAGAGGTGAAACGCGTCAGGCGTTTTTGGTTGCAAATAAAGACGCTTTAAATTTAAATTTATCTCGAGTGAGTGCATCTAAAAACCCGCTAATAGAAGATTAGCCAAAGCCTTGATATTTTCGGTCGACTCTACCGAATTACATGCACCACGCCAAATTGGGAGCGCTGGCGTCCGAGTGAGTCAAAACCAGTGCAATATATATATACTAGCAGCCCGTCCCGACGTTGTCCGGGTGCAATCATGGCTCAGGGCCTCCGCCCACCCTGACGTTGCGTAACCTGCCCACGTCACTGCTCACGTCACTTTTTCCTGCTGTAATGCCCCGTTTGGTACCTGCCCACGAGACACATTATTAGGACTTGTTGACTGTTCTCCGCAGAGGGGTGACCCGGGTGCTCTGCGTGACGCACAGGCGGTCACCTCTACCTTTTTATATTTTTAATCCCCTCTATTTTCATTGTGTTGAACGTTACCCATCTACCTGCCAGTGATTAACATAACAGAACAGATTGTCTACGTGTGCTTTCTCTTTCTTTCTTTATACATTCTTAGCTTATTATTTTGTTTTTTTATAAATGCTCTTATTATTGAGCCTCCTTTGTCTCCTTAATGGAAAAGTGCAGGTAGTTAGCGTCACAGAGTACCTGCTTGCCCCTCAGAAGTTCCTGTACTGTCCCGTCACTTCCCCCGACAACTAATTGATTCAATTTCAAAGGAAATGCCTTTTCTGAACAGCGACACGCTTTATATTCACTGTGCTCATGGGCCTGATAGCAGTGCTCTGCGCGTTTCACAATTCCATGTTATCAACACCTTACGCTCTCATCCGAGAAGAACATGGCAGCTGCTCCACTCTGGTGCACACCTGATGATTCGACATGATTTTCAGCGGTTAGAAGCAATCCATGGCTGCCACAGGTGCTATACAAACAGCCTCTACCTTAACATAAAACAGCATACCAAAACAATGCAGAGATGGCATGCTTGTACCTTCCCAGCACTGGTGGCGATGTCCAGACGGCTGCAGCGGGGGGCTGAAAAGATGGCAGTGGTACAGTGGTTGCTATGGGGAAGAAAGCGTAAGAGCTCGCAGTGTTTGCAGCCTTATAAACCCCGGTGCGGGCCCTTTATTAGGAGAGCAAGTGCAGCTCCTCCAATAGGCCCCGGTACCAGCTCTCACTAAATTATTAGAGCCGTACAGTACAGTGAATATTCAATCTCTACAGCCCCTCACTGTCTGCCCGCCGATCCTCACCGCCTGTCCGCCGGTCATGTCCGCTGCTCCCCTGATCTCCGCCGCTCCTCGTCACTGCTCCTCCCCGCGCTGATCTCCGCCGCTCCTGTACGCCGCTCCTCGCGTGTACGGCGCTCCTGATGTCAGCACGCACGTCGCGGCCGGCGCTACTTTGAAGGGACTACTTTTTTTTTTACTTATATTTTTTATAACTTATTTATTTTTAATTTATATAGCCTATGTCCATCTGCACACCCTGAGGATTACAACGATGTATAGGGTGTGTGGATTGGCGCTGTGGTTCCTGAGTTTACCCGCCTCAAAGCCTCAAAGTTCTTCCTTTATAATAGTAGTATAGATATATAGAGAGAGAGAGAGAGACAGAGAGAGAGAACAAAAGAAAGAAAGAGGGATACCCTTAAAAGAGACAAAAAAAGGTAGAAAGGTTCTTGGTTCTGAAAAATCGGCAAAGGTAACCTAGAGTGACAGGTCACATTACCAGGGGCCCCTTGGAAGGTGGGGCTCCAGGACAACTGCCCACTTTGCCCATGCCTTAAAACGTCTCTGTTTCAGATGTTGATCTAAAAGCCTAGTGTTAATTTATATGAATTTCTAAAAACACAATAAATAAACTTCTGACTTTCCTATTCTGTTTCCTCAACAAAAACAATGGTTTGCTTTATTTCTTTTGGGAAATGTTTATATAGTTATTCTATATGCAGCAAAAAGGCTTTGCTTTAACTTTCAAGTAAACCACCGACCCAAGAGCACTCAAGCTGAAGAGGACGCATCTTTTACCTGGCATCCTATTAGAGAGCTTTACACTGTAGAGCACTGGCCAGAGGGGATCACTGACACAACATCAACTCTTACAATATCGACCTACAAAATTATCGAGTTACTAATATCGTATACGAAAATATCGACACCCAATACACAAAACTAAAATAACATAAATATCGATAAAATAATATCGTCAAAATAATTATCGACTACAAAAATATCGACAACAGAAAAATAGAACACAAAAATATCTATAAAAATAAAATAACATATCACAACAAAAATATTGATATGCATAATATTGACAGCACAAACATTGATGAAATACATATTACCTATACAAAAAAATAACATTTAAAAATAAATTATTTTCAAAACATTTAAACATAAAAATAAATTATTTTCAATACTATGAACAAATAACATATTTTAAACATTAAAAACAAACACAAATTTACAATATTAATTAAACTAAAACATAAACTAATATACTTAAAAAATCAAAAACAAATAAACAAACACTACAACATAAAAAAATCACAACTATCAAACATAAACAGGCATATATATAACATAAAATATTTTATTGTTTAACGCATAAATTATAATTATATTACTAAACAAAACAAAAACGAACATTAAAGAAACATAATTCAAATTAAACAACTTAAATTATAACTGCCAAAAAATTCAGAAAAAGCTATCTCAACCATTGAATTTAAACTAAACCAACACAAACCAATAGAAAACTCTTACTAATTAAATACTCACTATAAAAGCAATCAATTAACACATAATTTACAGTGAAATGGACAAACATTGAAGAAGGACGAAACTTTCCGAGACAGAATACAGAACGATGAATATCTACACATACGACACAGAAAAGCTCTCATTAAAGGTAAGAACAAAACTTTTGAAATAAATAAATACATCCATATAAACAGAATAACTTAAAATATAATATGTTTTTGTTCATGTATCACAGATTAAACTTAACTAAAACTCTACCTAGAAATTTCAAAACAATGATTTACTTCCAAAACATCTACAAAATCAACATTAACGTACAAAATCAACATTAATGAAAAATATAAAACAAAGTATGTATATATATTTTTGAACTAACTAATTGAGTTAACTGATTAAAACAAAAAAAAATGTCACTTGAAGACCCAGCCACCTCTCTCCCCGCACTGCAATCCGAACTGATGAGGTTTGAAGCGGACGCAGGGTTTAAAGTTAACCTGAACAAATCCTATATACTTAATCTCACAGTCCCGGCGGAAGAGGCCAATGCACTGCAGGCAAACACTCAATTCCAATGGACTACTAAGTCTTTACAGTACTTGGGGATACAGCTGACACCACGCATATCAGGGCTTTACAAAGTCAACTTCCCATCCTCTCTCCTTCAATTACAAAAGCAACTTATGCACTGGAAACCCCTTTTTATCTCATGGCTTGGTCGCATACATGCAGTAAAGATTACAGTTCTCCCCATACTTTTATATCTTTTCCAGGCACTCCCTATCGAACTTGATAAACCTTTCCTTCCTAAGATCATATCCCTGATCACGCGGTTTATTTGGCAAGGGGAGAGGGCACGACTATCTTTTTCAATGCTGAGGTGACCAAGAACTGAGGGAGGGGTGGGACTGCCAGACTTTGGTCTTTACTACAAAGCAGCCCAATTACGAATTGTGACAGAGTGGTCCAAACGGGAATCAGAGAAACACTGGCTCCACATGCATCGTGACATTGTGGGGAGAACCACCTGTGATCTCCTGTGGAAATCCAAGAAAGACCGACCCGAGAACGCATATATCTGCACCCCCAAATGCACTACTCTGAAAGTATGGGACTCTATCTCTGGGAACACACAGTGGACTATATTCCTCTCACCCTATACACCAATACACTTTAATCCAGCCTTCCCACCAGCACTCCACAAAGGACCCTTTACTCCATGGAAAGAAGGGGGCTGTCTAACATTATCCCAATTATTTCATAACTATGACATGCTCACTTTTGATAATTGCAGGAGGGAGTTCCACCTAGAACAGGCTGAACATTTTCACTACCTACAGCTCAAACACTGGCCCTTACCCCCCACATATGCGACGTGGCTACGAGAGAAAAGATGGGGTTCGAAAAGTTTATACAAAAAGTAGGCTGTATGAGAGCAGTGATTTCATTTCTGTACAATTTGCTACTCTCCTCCACGCACTTACTGCGACCACGATACATGGCAATGTGGGAAGGGGTAAAACAAAGAAACATACTGGACAGGGTGTGGGCCGGGCTGGGGTCGGACATTACAAAATCTAATCATTCACTAGAACTCCGGGAAGCACACCTCAAAACCCTGGTAGACTGGTACATGTATCCCACCAAACTTAAGAGAATCTTTCCAAATTCCTCATATCAATGTTGGCAGGGCTGTGGGCTACTGGGCGACTTCCAACACATATGCTGGAACTGCTCTATGATCAAACCTTTCTGGGAGGAAATCCTAGCCCAAATTAAAAGCATGTTGGGATATCCTATACCGACCACCAATCCTTTTGGGCCTGCGAGACCCGTCACTCGAACACCAAACTAAAGCTGATAAGACCATTATGTGGACATGCATAGGAGCTGCGAAAGTGACAATCGCAGCAGCTTGGAATAAAAAGGCAGCCCGCCCTCTCTCTATGGCACTCTAAGCTCTGGAAAATACTTTGTCTCGAGAGAATGACAGATATATTCTGGGACGATTATAAAAGTTTTGAATATAAATGGGGTCCCTTGGTTGCCTTTCTCAAAAAAGGATTACCACTGGCAGTGTGTCCACCCTCAGTCAGGGGCATGCACCTCTTTCAATTCCAACTACCTGCACATGACTATATAGTAGAGAACACCACAATGTGTCGCCACCACCACTCATTCTGTTTGCTGGGAGGAGGGGAAGGTGCTTACTTTTCAGGGGTATTTTATTTTCTGGGGGCACCTTCCCAGTTGGAAGGGTCAGCGTTAAAACCTATCACAAAAGAAAGATGGGTTGAATGTGTACATACCTATTATACAGAACACTCCATGCCGGTAGAAATTTAGAAACTGTACCTATTAATGGCAGCTTAACACCGAGAAGGCGTGGACCTAGGCTATATATGGAAGTTCAACAATGTTATAAGCACTAAGCCATACATTGTCCAACTGATGCATAATTCTTTAAAAAATGGTAATGTAATGTATGTTGAAATGCTAATAAACATATGTTTGGGGAAAAAAATTATTAAAGAAGCAAAACATAACTAACGAATAATTTTATTTTACTTGCTTCTACAGCCTACAACAGAAAAAAACATTGAACTAAAATACTAAGGGCCTCTTTACGATGGCAGACAGACTTCAGTCTGTCCGCCATCGGGACGGATTTGGGACCAGCTGCCTATGAGTCATCCTCCCCGCAATCCTCACCACGATGCAACCGTCCTAGTTGACGGCCAGCATGGCAGTCGCATCACCAATGCAAAATAGAGGGTGCAGACACATCCCTGCACTAAGTAGCAGGTACCCTGCAGTACCTGCCACATGGGGCAGGGTTATGTAGGAGGGCACCAAGGGTGCCCCCCTGGGTACATGTCACTGCACCTGCGATTGAGGGGGCCCGCTATGGGCCTCCAAATCTGCTATTCGTTTTGCTGCGGGTTGTCCGCCGAAAAATGAACAGAGGAAATGGATATCATAATCCATGAAATGTTGGCCAATGGTTTTGTTCTGACTGGCAGTTGAAAAAGGACCGCCTGGCTGAACCATGGTGGTCGGTCTTTACGACCACCACGCTTAACCAACGATTCCCCCCTCCATCATAATATTGCGGGGGGAAAACATCAGTACGATGGCGGAGGGCCCGCCACCGACCGGCTGGCAATGGCAGGCACTCTGCCATCGTAAATACCCACTAAGTATTTTTTGTAGAATAAAAACAACTAAATAAAAATAGGGACTAGCTAAATGAAACGAACAAACTAAATGTAACACTTCGATAAAAATAACATTTTATTTTTTAACCAACAGAACAAAAAAGAAACCAGTGAATAACCTACAAACTTAAAAAAAGTATCCAACAAGAAAAGAAAAACAAGATATATGTAAGTATATTTTAAAATGTAATAATTTTATGTAAATGTTTACTCTTCACTAATTAATAATTAACATATATATATATATATATATATATATATATTACCTACTGGCGGTCGCCAGTAGGTAGTTATAGTTAGGATTGGCTACCATAGGAAATCCGCAACATTCTATTGGGAATAACTCTGGGGCCGGTTGAGGAATTTATGTGTAATTTTCCAAAATTTTGGCCAGCTCCGCACCGCTCCTTCCCTGGAAGTTTCGGGGGGATTCATGAAGTGGGGGCTGAGAAAAAGGGGGGTCCCAAAACGTGTTTTCCCCATGTTAATTTCCATAGGACGGTCTGACAAGTCTACAGCCCGAACCGCTGAATGGAATTACGCCAAACTTGGCAAAATTGTAGGGACTGGTACGCAGATGTGCCTTTGCTATATTTAGTGGAAATTGCTCCAGTTTTTTTTGGAAAATTAACTTCAAAAACACATATATATCTATAGGCGCGCTCTGAGCGCTCACCGGTACGCGTACCGGGGAGCGCACCCGGCGTGCTACGGGAGTGCGCGAGCGGAAAGCTGATTGGCTGTCGGGTGTCTGTCAACATTCTAAACAGTCCGGAGAGTCCGCCATCTTGTGTCTCGGTAGAATCGAGACACCTGCGGTGAAAAAGAAAGGGGGATATAATTAGACACCCTCTGACCCCCTAGGTTTTCTGAGGGGGGCCTAGAAGGACCCTGAAGGGCAAAACATTTTTTTTTAATTTTCGCGGGTACGCGCACCCTGAGCACACCACGGGGAAAAACAGTGTAAAAAAATAGAGTAAAAAAATAATGTAGAGTGTTTAGAGGTAAGTTAGCTCTGAAAAGAGCTGTTGTGTTATGTGGGCGTTTTTTGTACCTACAAGTAGGTACCAATGCAGAGTCTTATATTCAAGAGGAAAACTCTATTCCCCTCATCTGTAAAATGCACACCATCTCTCCTATAGATGTCTTGCATGTTGTAACGCAAGTTGTTGTGGTAAATGGAACCCATACCATAGTCTCTGAGGAAAGCAGAAACAGATTTATTTACATGTTTCCTTGCTTTCTCAATCTGTGGACAAAATTAGTTGCACCAGTTCCATTTTTGCCTTTGGCATATATTAGAAAATACCAAGGCAGTTTTTGGAAAAAGTGACATCAACTGCCCAAAGATGTCCTTTAAAAGCATTTCCAGACCTACCCCAGTCAAAGTGCATGAGTCATTTCCACCACAGTGCACAATTATAAGGTCAGGGTGTGGTAAATGCATAAAGGATTTTACCAATGGTATCAATTGGTGACTTCTCAATCCTCTCTGTCCAATCCATACAATGTCCACATTTGGTAAATCAAGGTTGTAAATACCTCTGTTAGCTGCGTATTTTTGACTCCAGTGGACATAGCTATGACCCACAAACCAGACTTTTTGCATGTTGAAGGTAGATGTGCTTCTAGTCAGATGAATTGTGGAAATGAAATGGCAGTTTGATTATGAAAAAAAGTGGTTGGGAATCAGTGCAGTTGAATAACCAGAAATGATCGGAGCTTTCTTAAAAATTTCCACTGAAAATTAGGCTGCATGCTTTTTTTTTTGTAAGAAGTCATTTCAATGGTTGAGAAAAAGTCATTTAAAGAAACATTGCATTTCATTAGCTAGTAGATTGAGAGGTCAAACAGCCTTGATGGATTTTTTTGCAACATAGTATGATGAACTTGTGAACTGTGTGCTGGTCTAAGAGGGACTTACCATGGTTACTTGGTGAATGAGCACTGGGGGGATGGGTGAATGTTATATGAGTTTCAAAGTCTTGAAATGTACAACCAATTAAAATGTGCAGTTTGGTTTTGAATTTGTGTGGGAACAATTTTAATCGGTTAGGTACAAGAATATGGGTCTGAAATGAGAAAAAATCTATGCCATTATTCTTTTCTTCCTCTCTCTTCCCATCCTTTGCTCTTTCACTGTTTTCCCTTCCCTTACTGTCCTTACTCCACTTCACTAATTCCTTCTCTTACTCCCTCTGTTCTCTTACTTCTACACTCCTCTTACCTCATTCTCTTTCTGTTAGCCTCATTCTTTCTGACCCCTTAGTCTGTCACTCCTCTTCTATCACACTCACTCCCTATAACACAGCCACACTCCCTCACTTATGTTTCTTTCCTCTCTCACTCAGGGCGTCATTTATGAGAAATGACGCATCGCTGCGTGAAAGCAGCGATGCATCACTTCTCAGTGCACTCTCCTTGCGACATTCCTGATGCGTCATATTTAATGTATGACGCATCATGTCGCAAGGAGTTACAGATACGTCAGTATTTCTGAAATATCTGTAAGTGCAAAAGTGATGCATTGCTGGAGTGTGTCACAAAAGTGACGCAACTCCAGCAATGCATCCTTTCACATGGGGCCTGCGTCAGTCTTACGCCTGCTGTGAGGCAGGCGCAAGATTTTGATGCAACGGCGTCCTAAAAGTGACGCAGTGAAATCTCATAGATTTCACTGCGTCACTTCTACGACCCTTCCTTGCGTCAATACGCCCCCTTTGCATACATTACACCTGGCGCAGGTATAATGTGGCGCAGGGGTTTACAAAGTGACGCATCTACCTAGATGCGTCACTTTGTAAATATGACTCAACAAGGTGCATTTTTTACACCACTGGTGCGTCACAAAAAGTGACGCACCGGCGGCGTAAAAGTGACGCATGGCCTCATAAATGCGGCCTTCAGTCCTCTACTCTCACTTTTTCTTTCACTTTCTCTGTCTCTTCACTCCCTTACTCACCTTGTCTCACACTCACTTGTCTTTATCCAGTCTGTATATCCACTCTTTCCTAAACATCACTGCTCTTTTCTTACCCTTCCACACCCCCGTTCCCTTACTACATTTTCTTCACTTATCCTCATTTCCCATGTTCACTCTCCTTCTCCTCACTCTCCTTCCCCACACTCACCTTCTTTCAGTCTCCCTACTGCACTTCCCTTCCCCTGTCGTCCCTTTCTTTGCTTTCTCACTCATTTTCCTCTCCTCTCTCACTGCACTCCACTTCAGTTACTCTTTTTCATTTTTTTAAGAATACAGCTCTTTTTTAAGAATTGGAGGTAGTTCTGAAAAGAACTTTTTTGTTTCTTCTTTTTTCTTTTTTTTCAGCAAAAACAAAAACAGGGAATGGCAAACTGCTCAACAGGAGCAAAAAAAATATTCAAAATTAGATCTGGGGACGGCAGCGGTGGTTCTCTATTGCTCGAACAATGATCAAAATACTTTGTTCCCCATAACAAAGTAGTTGGTCACAATGTTTGCATTTGATTGTGGCTTCATTAAATACAGGCTGAATATTTGGGATCAGCTGTTCTGGTCGCCCCCTCACCGATACAGTTGCTGCTCCAGTTGAAGTTGAAGCACCATCTCTTGGAGCTTCTCGTGCCAGAGCCCTGACACTCTCCCGAGCATAGTTCTGGGGGTGCCTCCTCTGGACATGACGAATCATAGTTGAATTACCAAATCTGTACTTCTTTCTGGGGTCTCCTCGAGAAAGTACAGTTTGGCAGATTTTGCATTCAACTTTTGGTGCATTTACTTTTTTATGTCCCTCAGGTATAGAAAATAAATTCCAGATAAAATGTTCTTTCACCTTCGGCTGAGGAGGCTCTTCATCAATGAAACCATCTGACTCCACACTGCTGCTGGATGCTCTGGCAGCCATTCTATCCACAAATTGTTAGCACAGAAAAAAAGAGGTCTTGCTCTCACCAAAGTGAAAGAAGAAGTGAAGGAAAAGGGTGGAGTTTTCATTAGTTGTAAAAAAAACTGTTAACCAATGAAAAGAGTTATTTTAAGGTCACATGACTTGACACGCTTACGCTGCGCGCACTGGAGCGCTTCCGGGGGGGCTTACGCGGCGCGCCTGAGTGACGTTTTGGGAGCTTTACGGAAATGCAAAATCATTTTCATTCGGAAAATCAAAAATACTGCTTTTATAAGTAAGGTACTGAATGTCTTGCATTATTATTTAATTCTCATACATATTTTTTTTTACGAACGCAGAAATAGCGTTCTCGCTGCGCTCTCGGGAGAGCTTACCGGTGCGCGCACCCTGAGCGCTCCAAGACAAAATGATACGGGTAAGCTTACCGGTGCGCGCACCCTGAGCGCACCAACAAAAAATGATTTAAAAAAATATATACATTGAACAAATAATTTTTTTTTTTAAAGATATAATTAATAGTTATAAAAAACAGCTAATAAAAAAAATCGTAGGTTACAAAGTCGATATACAAAGGAATTAGCTTTTAAAAAAACTATGAAATTCACTGAAAAAACCATAGGTTTCACAAATGTTATAGTTAGGAATTAGCATTTAAAAAACCTTTGAAATTCACTGAAAAAACCATAGGTTTCACACTCGTTATAGTTAGGAATTAGCATTTAAAAAACCTTTGAGGGCTTGCTATTCACAGCATTTAATAGCTAAAACCGAGGCAAGATGGCGGCCACTTGAGACCGCAGTGTGGGCCGTCCGGTGCTCATGGTAGAAAAGTTTGGATTAAACTGAACATGTAACGTGGGAAAAAAAGGCAGCTCAAGACAGATGAAGATTTGAAAGAAAGAAAGAAAGAAACTACGTCTGGATGGCTGATAAGAGCCAAGCAATTGCGGAGTATAATGCTGGAGGGCGAGATTACAGAGAGACATGGAGCACTGGTAAAGAGTCAAGTACCGGTGCTGGCCACAGTAATCGGCCTCTCCCTGATTCGGTACTTATGCTATATTGTCAAGAAACATAAGAACTGTTGCCAGACCTACCTGGGCGGCGTTGAAGAGCAGGAGCAGGTGCAGAGTTCTGGTCTGGACGACATGGTTCCGAAGAATGCCGCCACGGCTGCAGCGGCCGCCGCGAAAGCAAGGGAGGCAAGAGCAGCGAGGCTGGCCATCCGAGAGGCTGCAGAGGCGTCCGGGAAAAGTGCAGGCGTAGGTGCAGGGCCTCCAACGACAGCGGCGGGACCCGTGGAGAAGACCCCCGGCAAGGCTCCTAACCAGTGCGGTGTTGCCCGGAAAGGCGGCCAGAGTGCTCCCTCTGTAGTGGAGCTCGTTCGCAAGACACCGGTGAGGCTCCTTCCGGGTCAGGGAGGGAAGAGCCAGCCGTGAGCACAGCACACGCCCGAGGCAATGCTTGCGGTAAAAACGGTGCCGGCTGTTGAAACTGCTAAAACTGTCGGAGGTGGACTGGCTGAAGATGCTGGGGGAGAGGACAATACGGGACAGGACAATATGGTGAGCGGGAGGGGCACCCCCCAAGTCAGCGGGGGCATTACTAAAAATTTAAGGAATGATGTCACATGCGATATGGAAATGCAGGATCAGACGGATAAAATAGTTGAAAATGCCAATGGACCCGCTGTACCAGCTCTAACCCCCGGGAGTGCTATCACCGTAGGTAACCACCCGCAATCACTCCCGTCTGCATCTGGGAGCACAGAAACTCAAGTAGACAGTCTGGGGGGGACACTCGCTACACAGATAAGGCAAAAGGCGGTAACACTTCTTGATGGCTCACAGCCTCTGCAACAGGGGTCTGAAATTGTTAGCGAGGATGATCCTGACAAAGACAGAGATAAGGACAAGGATCCTAGCGATTTTTATTCTTTTTCTGAGGAACTGTGTTGGTCAACAGATACAGGATCAGGATCTCACTTGAGTGATTCTAGTGATGATGAAACCAGCACCAAGGAGATTAGAACTGCTCAGAAAACGGCACTGAGACACAGAAAGAGCCATCGAGATTCTGCTGAGCTGGCTTGGGACTACACACCTACCAGTAATCTTCTCCCAGTAGTCACTCCAACACGTTCACATGGGCTAACCTCTGGCCCAACTCAGCATTCGGAGCCCGGAACCTCCCAAGACAAGTTAGCACCAACGAAACTGTTTTGCTAGCCATAGCCGCACACAGAGAAGAGACATCCCATGATGGCCGTAAGGCCCAAGCAGAACTATGTAAGGTGCAGGGGGTGGTCCGCAATCTCTCGAGGAAAATTAGTTCCTTCAATGACCGAATGACTGAGATGGAGTCGAGAGTGTTGGTGAATGAGTCAGAAACTGCCTCAAATCGTGAACAGATCGATGCCCACGAGCTAGAGCTCTCGGATATGATGTGGAAACTCGAGGACATGGAAAATCGTTTACGGCGAAGTAATCTACGGGTTCTGGGAGTCCCTGAAGGAGCGGAAGGGGGGGACGCTAGCTCCTTTGTGGTTAAGTTATTTCAAGATTACCTCCCTGAACTGTCAACCTGGAACTGGGACCTAGAGGTGCAGCGTGCACATCGAGTACCTTTCATTATGAGAAATACACCTAAACCAGGAGCATATCCGAGGGCCCTATTAGTGTATTTCGGCAATTTCATACTGAGGCAGGCAGCCTGGGAGAAAGCGAGACCAGAGGCTAAAAAATCAAGTGGGCTTATAACGTACTTTGTACGCCCTGACTTCTGTCACGCAACGGTTGAGAGGAGGTGGCGCTTGCGTCAACTCATCAAACCATTTCAAGATAAGAAGCTTCAGGCATTTCTAAATAATCCAGCTCGGCTCAAAGTTATCAATGGAGAACAGATAAAGTTCTTTACCTCCGAAGTTAAGGCAAAAGAATATTTAGATAGCCTTTCGAGATAAAAAAAAATAAAAAAATAAAAATTCTTTTTTGGTATAGAATCGAATGCCATATAGGAGAATATGTGAACCCCTAAAAATTTCCTTTTGGTTTTCATCTCTTTTTCTAGTAAGATTTACTTTTTCTTGTGCCTGGTGTACTTTAAAAAAAAAGAAATTGGGGGTTAAAAGTGAAAGTAAAAGAGGGTGAAAAAATACAAATAAGAGGAATTCATGTACATGTTTCATGGTGTGATTTGGGAGCACTGGAGTGGTACTGCACGCTCATCACTATAGACTCTTATGGAGTCTATTTGCCTCAACTGTGGGAGGGTGGGGGGTGGGCTGGGGGTTGAAGGGTTAAGGGGATGGGGAAGGATAAGGGGGGGGGGGAAAAGTTCATAAAAATGGCAATCGTAATTGTAGAGATGGAAACAGAAATAGAAAGTGTGATGTCAATTTTAAGTTTGGTTACATAGCAGAATTGGACGGGAAAACAAATACAGCACAATATGGCTAGGTTAAAACTCTGTTCCTGGAATGTTGCAGGGCTTAACGATAGGGGGAAAAGGGATCAAATGTGTGGGATAATTAGCCAAAATGCATTCGATATAATATGTCTCCAAGAGACCCATATCCCATGGGCAGAAAGGGAATTATTGAGGGTTCCGGGGTTTAATTTATTGGTATGTACAAGTCATACCACAAGGACAAGAGGTGTTGCTATTCTAACGAAATCTTTTTTGGGGCAGGCCACACTTAAAGCTGCTGATCCTATGGGTAGGTGGGTGATTGCGGAGCTTAAGATTGGAATTACAATATGCTCTATTTACGCTCCCAACCAGGATGATCCTTCTATCTTTACTGATCTTGAAATGGAACTTGCATCCTGGCCTCAGGCACTGATATTTTGTGGAGACTTTAATATCTCGTTGACTCAAACTGGATTAGCACACAACCAAGGTCAATATAAATACGTTGGTCGTAAGCCAAAAGTATATAGCGCTATTTCACAACTCAAAGAAAGTCTAGGCCTGGCCGATATATGGGATCTAAAGCAGCATCAGGATCCCGGGTATACGTACTTCTCACACCCCCACAACAAATATGTCCGTATCGACTATATTTGGATGTCAAGTAACTGTGCTAGTCGGACACAAATTAATAAACTGCCAAAGATTATCTCAGACCACAACCCCTCTACTACTCACTGTATGTATTAATAACATGACTAGACCTCGCTCAAGCTGGTCCTTTGATAGGAAATTGCTTGTCAATATAGAATATATAGAGTATAGGAAGGTATGGGCGCAAGGATTTATTGACTGTAATCGCTATAGCGCGTCTAGAAATATGGTCTGGGACTGCTGCAAGGCGTCAATTCGTGGGGAGACAATTAGTTATGTGGTCAGGCAGAGGAAAGAGGCTGCTAGGATAAACGAATTACAGCTTCAAGAACTAGCTAGAATAGAGGAGAAGCATACTACTTTAATCATGAAGGGCGGGGATGGTGGTCCAACTCTAAGAGAAATGGCGATCTTAAATGCCGAGATAAATAGTAAGCTTACTCAAAGGGCGGCCGAGACGTATCAATCTCATCGTAATAAGATCTATGAAACGGGGGAGAGGGTTGGCAAGCAGCTGGCACTCCGTACTCGCCAAAAACAATCTCTTAACTTAATTAGGTGCATTGAGTCAGATGGCCAAGAATATACAACACCTGAGACTATTTTAGAAGTCTTTAAAAAATATTATGAAAAACTGTACCAAAACGAGGATACTTTAGACCCTATAGTAATTAAAGAAGCACTTGCTAGATGGGCAACTGAGCTCGAAGGTAGTCTAGGAATGGATATGGCTACTAGGCAAGATTTTGAAAGAGACATAACTCAGAGGGAGGTGCAAATAGCCCTCGCAGAGCTAGCCTCGGGGAAAGCCGCAGGCCCAGACAAAATATCACTTGAGCTCTATAAAATTCTCGGCAGTATTATAACACCTTTACTTCTTGATTTATTTATAGGGATTCAAGTGAGTGGCACCCCTCCTAGCTCATGGATGGAAACTAATATAGTGATTTTTCCAAAAAAGATAATCCCCCTAACATACCCTCATCTTATCGCCCTATTTCTCTTATAAACTCTGATTCGAAATGATATTCTAAGATCTTAGCTAATCGGCTCAGGGGGATCATCGAACATCTGGTCTCACCGTGGCAACATGGCTTCATTCCGGGCAAGGGCACTACGGATCATACCCGTCGGGTTATTCCACTGTTTGATGCCAGGAGTGTCGCGGGGGGCCGAATGTCGATGGTCCTCCTGGACGCCGAGAAGGCTTTTGACAGGGTTTCGTGGGCATTGTTGTGGGCGGTTTTAGATCGAAATAATATGGGACCCTGTTTTGTGAAGTCTATTAAGGTGATGTATTATTCACCTAAGGCTAGAGTATTGGTAATGGGTCAGGAGTCTATGCTTTTTGATATATCCCGTGGGACTAGGCAGGGGTGCCCATGCTCTTTGATTCTCTTCGCCCTATATATAAATCCTCTTATTTTAAAACTGTTAGACGCTGAGGCAATCAAACCAATCATCGTTGGTCCCTTTGACACTAAAATATTAGCATATGCCGATGATGTGGCGGTAGTAACATCTCACCCCACGGAGGCAATAACTGAGATTGAACAGATTACTCAAGTCTTTGGCCAGTTCTCGGGGTATTCCCTAAATAAGGACAAAACAATGGTTATTTGCACTCAGAATATACGATTTGAGGACCCTAGAAAGGTAGAAAGTGCTGTATATTTGGGAGTCCGCTTATCCCCCAAAATTGATGAGATCATCAAAATAAATTATGATCCTCTTATTCAAAAGGTTAAGAAGGATTTAAAAAGGATAGACGGCCTGCATCTCTCGATTCTTGGAAGAGGGAATTTCCTCAAAATGAATATTCTACCTAGGGTCCTATATTTGTTCCGTGCGATTCCGCTATTAGTGGATGATAAAACTATCAAGGCCCTGGAATCCCAGATGAGTAAATTTGTATGGGGATATGGGAAGATAAGGAGATCCATCCGGTTCCTCTCTTTACCAGTTATAAGAGGGGGTTTGGCAATTCCTAATTTAGGATTTTATTTATGGGCCGCTCTGCTTCAGCAGATGATGTCATTATTTCTTATTAAAACATCAGAAATAGTGGTAGGGGATAACTATATACCCTCAATATATGAATTGGTTATTGGAGATAAGGCTAATGGCCTCCTATTAAAGCAGCTAGAACCATCATACTTTAAGAAAGTGAAGTTCAAAACCATATCGGGCGTCTGGGGAATTTGGAGAAAAACTGTGAGGCACCTTAATATTCCTAAATATAATAAGTATATTTCATTATGGCATTCTAGAATACTACCACCACAATTATATGATGTTATCTCTAGAAGATGGGATACTTTAGGAGTGTTAACAATAGGAGATTTCCTACTCTCTCCCTACGGCAATAGATTCCAACAACTTCAAAGCAAATTTTCTATTCCTAATAGTAGTGTATTTAAATGTATCCAAATTAATACGATTCTTAATGTAAAAAGTGCCTTTATTTCATTGGATAGTATTCCCCTATTAGATTGTATGGCTAGACCTTTAACTAGGATTGGTACTATATACGATATTTTAATCGAAAACCAACGAGATGACGTAGAGACTATTGAAGCAAGCTGGTCGAGGAAACTAAATAATCCTAATGTGGACATCGATATGTCATTAACCCTCTTAACGAAGCTGTTTATCTCTTCTAATTTGAAAGCTCAACTGTATAAGACTATTTATGATTTATATTTTACACCTGCTAAACTCTACTCTTGGGGGAAAAGAGCTACCTCAGAATGTCCGAGATGTGGAAAAACCACGGCACACTTACTCCATATGTTATACGAGTGTGACAAATTAGCAGGTTTGAGAGGTATGATAGCAGGTTTTTGGCGGGAAGTGTTTGGGCATTCAGTAGCTGAATCTCCTACCCTCTACATCTTGGGTTATGATATTGCACTGAGGCATACCAAGGAGGAAGAAACATCTCTCTTTTTGGGGACAGCTGTATATAGGATTATTTTAACAGCTCGTTGGAAAGATGCAGATTCCCCCTAACTTTCAGATTTGGCTTGCCCGGTTGTTAGGTATGTACAACCAAGAGAAGGCGATTTTCGCCTGTAAAGGAAAGAAGGCGAGAGCCCGAGGCATCAAGATCTGGAAATCAATTGAGAATTGGAGAAATAATAATAGAGTTTTCAATTGAATCGTGTTTATTAAGGTAAAAAAATTGCCTTGGCCATTCTATTTATTTGTATGTAATTTGTTATGTATTTAATGTTTTGCTTCTTGTCTGTGTATCCGTTGAGCATGATGGATTATGTTAATGTGGATTTCTAATCTGTTTCTGCAATTATTTGTTGCCAATAAAAAAATTTTTTAAAAATAAAACAAACCTTTGAAATTCACTGAAAAAACCATAGGTTTCACACCAGTTATGGTTAGCTGAACATTTTACTCATACAAAACCATTGAAATTCCCACGTTATAGTTAGTTGGACTCACTATAACTCGCGCGCCCGCAATCCACTGCTGATTATGTCACATATTACATCATTCATGACACTGATGACATCACTGATGACATCACTGATGACATCTCAAATGACATCACTGATGACATCACTGATGACATCATCCATGTGATAATACGATGCACCTCCTCACACTCTAATCTAACCTTTGATACACCCAGTGTTAAATACAAACTACCATTCCTGAAATTATTGACACACCAATACCAGTAAGTACATAAGCACTCACTGATTTCTAGGTCTACACACACATCCACTCATTCACCCATACAATCACTCATACATACAGTCACTCATCAATAGAACACTATCATATCCACTCATACACCTATACAGACACTCACACGCTGACACTCATCCACAGAGTTACTCACACACCTAGTCAGTTATGCAAAGAATCAATCACACTCCCATGTCCTCAACTACACAGTTATACACACTAAACCTTACTTATTCAAACATATACTAACACATACTTACTCTATTTTACAATCACTGATACAAGTACACATTGATCCATACAGTCACTTACGTAATCACAGGCTCTCATGTATAGTCATTTATATATGCCAACTCTCACATGCACTGTGTTTTACATATGTACTTACTTGGACATGGAGCACTGAGATAGCCATTCACTCACCAACACACCCATGCACACAGTCAACCACCCATACAGCTCTTTCCACATGCACTCTTGAACCCATATACCAAGTGAATCAACTGCTCACACATATATGCACAGAGTCACACACCTCCCAGCCACCCACACACACTCTCACCCTCACATACAAATACTTGGGCAACCAATCAATAACCCATATACCCACTCATATAGCTACTGATCAACACATGCAGCAGCTTACACAACAACAGACATACTGATGCACACATTCAGACTGTTTAGTCACTAACCAATGCATTCAGTAAGACACATTTAATCACTCACTCATACAGTCAGTCACGCACCTACTAAATCCTTCATCCAGACAATCATACATCCACTCATTCTTCAATATATAAAACATATTTTTACTTTTCAGAAACACACATTCACTGGATGATGTCATCAGTGATGTCATTTGAGATGTCATCAGTGATGTCATCAGTGATGTCATTTGAGATGTCATCAGTGATGTCATCAGTGATATCACTGACCATGTCATGAATGATGTAATATATGACATCATCAGCAGTGGATTGCGGGCGCGCGAGTTATAGCGAGTCCAACTAACTATAACGTGGGAATTTCAATGGTTTTGTATGAGTAAAATGTTCAGCTAACTATAACTGGTGTGAAACCTATGGTTTTTTCAGTGAATTTCAAAGGTTTTTTAAATGCTAATTCCTAACTATAACGAGTGTGAAACCTATGGTTTTTTCAGTGAATTTCAAAGGTTTTTTAAATGCTAATTCCTAACTATAACGATTGTGAAACCTATGTTTTTTTTAGTGAATTTCAAAGGTTTTTTAAATGCTAATTCCGAACTATAACGTTTGTGAAACCTATGGTTTTTTCAGTGAATATATATATATATATGGCGGACTGGTGCTGGGCTAGCACTCAATAAAGATATTTGCACTTTCCTTGGGTCTCGCTGCTCTTGTTTGGTTCGACGGCGATTGCTGCTGCTGTTGCTGAGCATTTCGACTTGAGAGCACCACATACCTTATATATATATATATATATATATATATATATATATATATATATATATATATATATATATATATATATATATATATATATATATATCTATACTACTATTATAAAGGAAGAACTTTGAGGCTTTGAGGCGGGTAAACTCGGGAACCACAGCGCCAATCCACACACCCGATACATCGTTGGAATCCTCAGGGTGTTCAGATGGACATAGGCTATATAAAGTTAAAAAATACGTTATATTTAAAAAATGTACATTATAAAAAAAGTAGTCCCCTCGAAGTAGTGCCGGCCGCGACCTGCATGCTGATGTCAGGAGCACGGGGAGGAGCGGCGTCCAGGAGCGGCGGACATGGCACGGGGGAGGAGCGGTGCCGATCGGCGAGGAGCGGTGGACTGAGGAGCGGCGGCTGAGGTAAGGCAGCAGGGGTCGGGGCAGGCGGGGGACGGGGTGATGTAAGGCTCCAAACTACCACGATCACGCTCATAACAGCTCAGGAAGTTGAACTGCAGAGCGCCAGCGTTTCAGCGTTTCAGCTTTAAGGGTCATTAGGTTGACACGCGGGCATTATGTTACCATGCTGGAATCTCGGCACGCCGAGCTCCGTCAAGGGTAAACCCTGCTCAAAGAGACCCCACAGGCGAAAGTGATCCGTCAACCTCGGAGCCGTGTTTAAATGTGCCCTCTTTTCGTGGTACTTTTCATGTGGACGGGGAAAGCAAACAGCCCGAAGCGCACTGCTGTGACTATCATATGTCGCCTTTTTAAGGCTCCGGGGGACAATGCCGGTGCAGGCGGGGGTCGGGGCAGGCGGGGGACGGGGCGGGCGGGGACGGGGAAAGCAAGCAGTTCGAAGGAAAGACAGGAAATCTGGTTTGGTTTATCCCCACTCTAAACACATGGAAATGGTCATTTCCAGGCGAAGGCTGTAGTAATAGCTGCAATACAGTGAGACGGTTTTACATTATAGTGCACTGCTGTGACTATCATATGTCGCCTTTTTAAGGCTCCGGGGGACAATGTCGGGGCAGGCGGGGGTCAGGGCAGGCGGGGGACGGGGCGGGCGGAGACCCGAAATGCTGGACAATGTCGGGGCAGGCGGGGGTCGGGCAAGCCTGATTGCTCCCAGACAGGTCGGGACGGGCTGCTAGTATATATATATATATATATATATATATATACATATATATATATATATATATATATATTCACTGAAAAAACCATAGGTTTCAGGGGCGTTATAGTTAGTTGGACCTTTCACTCGTACAAAACAATAGCAATTCCCCCGTTACAGTTCGTTCAGCTAACTATAACTCGCGCATCCGCAATGCACTGCTGATGACGTCACATATTACATCACTCATGACATGATCAGTGACATCACTCATGACATCAATGATGACATTTCAAATGACATCACTGATTGCATTAGTGCATAGATGCATGAATGAGTGACTCACTGTTTGTATGTGTTGAAGAGAGCATGTATGCAGGACTGTATGGGTGGATGAGTGTGTGTATAGGTGTGTTAGTTGGGGGATTGAGTCCCCTTGAATACTGAGGGTCTCTGGGGTACAACTAGCCCACCAGGTACCTCCAGTAAGCGCCACAGAGCTGTGTTGCAGAGTGGTGTAAAAAGGGGCGTGGCCTCTGAACATCTCTCTGCAACGCAGCTCCCTGGCGCATACTGGAGGTTCCTGGTGGGCTAGTTGGCCCCCAGGGACCCCCAGTATTGAAGGGGAATGAATTCCCCAATTTAAAACGCGCCACAGGGCGCGTTTGCAGAGTTTTTCCATAAGGGGGCGGGGCCTAGGCACGATCTCGTGTCTTTTAATTTTTTGAAAGGGGAGCTGTGTAGCCCCCCTTCTTTTTACTTTGTTGGGACCCTGGGAACCCCATCCCCGGGGCATGGCCATTTTTAAAAATATTATTTTGGAGAGGGGCTGCGTGGCCCCCCTTCTAAGGCCATTTATGGCCCGGGGACCCATCCCCCAGGGCTGGTCTTTGCGTGTTTTAAAAAATATATATTAATATTGGGGAGGGGAATGCGTGGCCCCCCTCCCATACCACTTCAGGCTCCGGGGCCTGGCCACCTCGTTGGGGACCGTGAGGGGAGCCCCCATGGACCGAGCCGGCTCCTCGCGTCCTGCGGGAGCCTGCATTGCTTGTCCACCTGGGGGGCTGCTGAGATGCAGCTCCCCGTGTGGAAAAGCAATCTGCTTTGGTTTTTGGAAGAGAGAGCAGATTTCCTGCTCTATCTGCCAAAAACCAAAGCAGAGTTTACTATGACAGGACGGGAGCCGCACGGCTCCCGCCCTGCCATAGCAAACTGTAGTGTCCCGGGTGTGGGCACCCCGGGACACTGCAAGAGCCGGCCCTGGGGGGTGGCGGTCCCCAGGGCCATCAAGGGCTCCAGGAGGGGGCTGCCTGGCCCCCCTCCCACCATTTGCAAAGCCCCGGGGGGGGGGTGGTCCGTCACGGACCCCCAATTTTAATAATTAGAGCCCCGGGGAGGTGGTGGTCCCCGGGGCTTGTGGGGGGGCTTGAGCCCCCCACACAGGAATAATTGTTTTAAATAATAGCCCGGGGGGGTGGCGGTCCACAGGGCTTGAGGGGGGCTTGGATGCCTCCCCCACGGTAAAAATCAAAGCCCCGGGGGTAACGGTCCACGGGGCTGCGGGGGGCCGTGTGCCCCCCGCAAATCTTTGAGCAAAGCCCCGGGGGGTGGCGGTCCCCGGGGCAGTGTGGGAGGGATTGGGGCCACCCACACTTTTTTTTTCTGCCCCCTGGGGCTTTATTTAAACAAAGCGTGGGAGTCCGCGCTACGTTTTTTTAATTTCGCGGTTGGATCCGTAGATTCTCCGCGCATCCCGCGATTATAAAAAAAGAGAAAAAAAATTCGGCCTCTGGGGTCAGGATGTTTCTACCCAGCCCCCTTTTCGGGTTTGTTTTTCTCTTTTCTTGTGCCTCGGTAGAACCGGAGGCACAAGATGGCTGCCAACACTTCCTGGTTTGGAGTGTTGACAGCCAATTAGCATGAAGCTCCTGATCGGGAGGGTGCGCGGATCCTGCGCGCCTCTAGATATCGAGATAGCGCACGTTCACTATGCAGTTTCTTGGCGCTGGGGGGAATACAGGGTAGGAAAGGCACAGGACTAAGAACTAAAAGCTTGGTGGAACAAAAAAGTATTAAGGGCCTTGCGGAATTCCATGTAAGAAGAAGAGTGTCTGACTGAGGGCGGGAGGGTATTCCAAAAGGTGGGTGCCAAGACCGAGAATTTCTGGCCTCCTGACCATAATTTCTTAATACGAGGGATAACTAATAAAGATTTGGTGGATGAGCGAAGATCTCTGGATGGGCAATAGTTGGTAATAGCCGAATTGATAAAGGCAGGAGCAGTGCCCGCCCTAGCCTGAAAAGTGAGGCATCCAAGTTTGAAGAGGGCCCGTTGTTTGATGTGGAGCCAGTGAAGGGAAAGAAGGAGAGGAGAGGAGTGATGGAATTTGGGTAGGCCATATACCAGTCGGGCTGCCTGGTTCTGCACCAGCTGAAGGCGTTGAAGTGCGTAGGCAGGAGCACCGGTGCCGTAATCAAACGATATATTTTTATTTTGGTTTTCTCAGCAACTTCAGAACGGATTTACACCATTTAACAAAAAGAGTTCTTTCTGAACCAAGGGCTACCTTTTTGCCAAATTTGGTGTAATTCCGTTCAGCAGTTCGGGCTGAAGCCGCGGCTAAAGTTTCCAATGGGAAATTGCATGGGGAAAATACGTTTTGGGCCCCCCCCCCCCTTTTTTCTTGCCGAATCACCCCGAAACTGAAAATTTTGTGAAGATTCGTCAATCGGCGCCAAAGTTATTGGGAATAGAATGTTGCGATTTTCCTATGGCAACTAGGTCCTTACAATAGTATGTGATATATTTATATATATAAATACATTTACAGATACACGAAGAAAATGACAGAAGGGGCAAAGTTAATTTCCTCACAAAAAGGAAAACTACTTCTGAGCTAAATGGGCTAGACTTATACACAGTAGAAAATAAACGAAAATAAAACCCATTGGAAATGTAGTAAATACTACTCCAATTCCAACTATGGGAGGGCAACAACAATAGAAACAAATGTTATCAATGTTAGGGAACTCAACCACCCCCCCTAATGTCACAGAAATTTAGGTGAGAAATGTTTTAGAAAACATCAAAGAAGCAAGCACAAGCTCACAACAAGCCAGTACACAAATATTAAAAAACGTACTAGGGGCCAAGACTCCACTGGAGTAAGACGCACTTTGTGTTTGCTCCATCTCCCAGCAGCCGGCCAAAAGCACAAAATAGCAGCGAGACCTTGGGGGCACAGCCTGGCCTTATCCTGAGGATCGTGAGACACCCCGCACAATGTTGTTTGGCCCTTGGTTGACTCCGGTCCCGAGTCGGGGCCGATAAGAGCCGTTCACCGGTGAGGGCGGCCTCACCTGCCATTTTGGACTTAGCTCAAGCAGAGACGGATCGCCTGACTGCGACCTGGGGCACTGCTGTGGGGGCCTGGCTGACAGACTTTCCCATCCCGAGGAGGGCCTTGAAGAATCGGGGGCCGCGGACGGTTCGCCGGCCAACATCTGTTCAGCTTGAATTATCGGCCCCGGATGCATCTGAGGCGGCCCCCCGGTCCTACGGAGTCCTCGGGCGGGCCTTCTTTGCCGGGGGTCGGTGAGGTCACCACATACCCGGTCTTCTCTCTGCCTCCTTGTGTCCTTGTGGACCTGTGGATGGAGCCCTGAGTGACCGGGCTCCTCCCTGGGAGCAAAGTAACTGCCTTAGGCCGGCGGGCCTCCATTGAGCCGGCATTTTGTGGGCCCTCTCCCCATGAAGGGTGGAGGGCCTGCCACACCATCGTCACTGAGGGTGAGCTGCCTCACCCCAGGGAGGGATGAGGGGAGTGATCCTGCTGCTCCCCGGAGTGGAGGAGGCGCCAGTTCCATGCCCTCAGACCGGGGGGCCTGATCACTGCGGCGCTGAATGAGAGGAGAGCCGGCATTGTTTTCAGGCACATTCAGACGTTCCTAAAGACAGGAGTAAACCAGCATGAGCTGAGGTGAGGTGGGGGCCCGTTGCCAGAGTGACGATAGAGCATGTGTGTGGCCTGCAGGGGGCAGAGGAAACCGGCTGTGCAATCAGCCAGCCAACTGAGCCCCGTTCATTCACCTACCTATCCTTGACTTTTGCTGTCTTTGTGGTGGGGATTTGAGCCTATTCTGCTGAGATGGGCCCCCATGTTATGAGGCTGCAACTGGTTGCTCTAGGGAAGATTGGGGAGATCGGCTTCTCAGTCGGGCAGCAAACCAGATCCTAATTGAGTACCTTACTTACTCGTACCCTGGCGGGACCCGGACCTGTGGGTTGGGATCATATTGGTCTCCCTCTTGACCCTTTCTGCATCCCACCACCCCCGCAGCATCCACTGTCACCGGAATGTACTTTAGTGACAAAGTTGGGGCAAGATTGGCTATTTGGGTGATCTTCCCCTTCTACAGGCAACCTTGTTGCGGGCTTTGGCTATTGCATCGGGCGACAGGTGTGTGAAGCCCCACTAGTCTTCCTCTGGGCTCGAATCGGCTCCTCCCTCTCCAGGGTGAACCCTTGCCTTGCAGCCTCCCTGTGGTAACACTCTCGATAGCTCTAGAATGAGGGACTTCTAGGTTGATTCCACTGCCTTCCCTAGACTGATAACCCAGAGCTCGCCCTTGAGAGTGGGCCACACTGATTAACGGGAATCCTTGTACACCAAGGGGGGAAAAGACACTGCTCCTGGTGCCTCTAAGGAAACAATAGTTGCTTTGCTCTGGGCGAAACCACCCTCTGCTACGATGGCTCAGCAGGCCCCCATGATCGCGGCATCCACGGAGGATACTAAGGCGAGCCCCCTTATACAAGGCTTCATGACCAACTTCCTTCAGGAGATAAAGGCAGAAATTGGCTCACTCAAATCACAGTTCAAGTCATGTTTCCAAGACATTCGGCGCAATGTGGTGGAAATCAGAACCAGAGTAGACGACATTGAACGAACACTCGACACGTAAACGGAAGACCAGGAGGAACTTTGGCGCCGCATAACAACAATCAAAGAACAGCACAGAGAACTCCAGATCAAGCAGGAGGATTTGGAAAATAGGAGCCGGAGAATAATCTACGTGTTAGAGGGGTCCTTAAGGGCATGGAAGACCAGGACATAATGACTTACACAGCTGAAACGCTCCAGGAGATATGGGGTGATGAGGACGCCTTCCCCCCATACACTGGATAGAGCACACTGAGTACCAGCTCCCGTGCCAATCCAAATCTAATCCCTGATATTTTAACCCAAGTTCACTTCTTCAGGGAGAAAGAGGCAATCCTTAGTTCAACCAGGGAAAAAACTGATCTATCCTATGATGGGCACCCCATACAATTTTTTCAGGATCTAGCCCCAGTCACCCTGCGACGACGCAGATAATTTAAACTGGTCACTGATAAACTGAGGGATCTCAAAATTAAGTATCAGTGGGGGCACCCTTTTTCCCTGATCTTTCCTTAATAGGGTAGATGTCGATCTCTCAGATTCTTGAAGGAGGCTCAACAGCTGCTCCAGCTTCAGTCGGAATCTCGACCCTCCAGTCCGAAATCGGGGGCAACCCGCCCTAGAACCTCTCTTCACCTGGAATGGTCTACTGTCCCTCCCCCTTTGGGGTCGGTCTCGGAGGCCAAGCAAGGTTTCACAGCAGGCTAAACAGGCTTTATAAACCACCTTCCATTCATGGGCGGTGCGCAATCCCCGGCCCGCTCCCGGACAGTTTATGGGCCCCCCTTTCCCACTGCATCTTGAACAAAAGGACATAGTCTTTAGAGTGCTTCAGGCCCCCAGACCGGGAGTAATGAGTACCTAACCCTATACATGTATGATTCCTCCAGACTATTTGTTTGATTTGTGGATACAACTACCTGGCCAGGGAGCCCCCTCCAATCTTGGCTAACCGCCTCCAGGCATGGTTTCGTAACGAGAGTTCCCAGATCTCTCGGGGGGGAACTAAGTCTTACTCCCCGCAATTATACAGCGGGCCGGCCGCTGGACGGAGTGGTATCGACCAGTCACATGATCCTGATGACACCCCGCCATTTACCCGGTCCATATGAGGAGGGACTTCCTCAGAGTTGCCCTGGTCCATACCAACGGGTTTCTCCAGGACTGGAATGGACTAACATGGCCCAGTTGGCCATTTCTTTATTTGGTTTGTCTATTCCTTTTTCCTCTTTTTCTTTCCTCCTTTCATCCTGTGGGTTCTTGGGTGGGGTGGGGGGCACGCATTACACCCTTTTGCCCTGTTTCCCTAATACGAACAATGTTTGGCTCTAGAAGGGATGGTGTTCAGGGTTTAAACCTGTAGGCATACTTCCTTTCGTATTCTCCACTTCACAGTCATGCTTCGTTGGTTTGGTTGGGGACGCCCCCGAGAGCGGGGTGATGAGATATTGTCCTGAATGGCTTCCTCCTTGCACACGAACGGCCAAGGCACAGATTACATGTCGCTCTCACAATGTGAAGGGTCTCAATGCACCTAATAAACGGTGACAGGTTTGACACTACCTCCTGATTCAAGACCCGGACGTTATTTTCCTATAGGAAACCCATCTTCTACAGGTAGACACCAAGCGCATGGCACATCCTAAAATCCTGGCCAAGCCTGGGCCTCTTCAACGTCTAAAACATCGGGTGGCCATTCTCCTTGAACTGGACATACACATATAGGGAGTTCAGATGGTTTGCGATAAGGAGGGACGGTATTTGAAGCTTAAGGTGTTAATTACTAACAGGCCTCTTACATTGATCAACATTTATGCTCCTAACCACTCTCAAGACACATACACTAGGAACCTACTAAAGGAGCTGGTCTCTCAGGAAGGGGGCCCGATCGTTCTTGGAGGAGACTTTAACTTAGTTTGGGACCCATGCTTAGATCGCAGTACATCCTCCTTCCAAGGTACTGGGGGTATGTCCACAGCGCTCAAGCAGGACTTCATATCCTTGGGCCTTCTAGATGCATGGCGTTATGCAGAACCACAAACAAAGGATTATACTTTTTATTTGCACGTTCATCAGTCTTACTCCCGTAGAGACCACTTCTTTTTATCTTAATCACTATTCGCTCTCTAGAGCCGGCGAATATATCGGATATATTGATCTCGGATCCTGTTTATCTGGAAATCATTCTGGCTGGCCTGGGTGCAACAGCAAGCTCTGTGCCTCACTGGGGGTTCCCCCCACATATCTTACGGGATCAGGTCAACGTAGCTGTAATACGTCAGGCAATCCAAATGTATTTTGAAACAAATTACCTTCCAGACACTAGTGACCAAGTTCTTTGGGATGCAGTCAAGGCAAATATCCGAGGCGTTACGACTTCAATTTAAATGCCCAAACACGTGAATCTCGCCTGGTCGAAGCCGGCCTTTCCAGCGATATTAAGGTATTGGAGAGGAAAGAGCATGTCACAAATTCCAGACAGCGCCAAAAATGTCTAGCCTCACTCTAGGGCCAATTATAAGCACTCCGGGTAAATAAAACTGAACCCTCTCTCCTTGCTCTGGAGAAAAAGTTTTATGAAGGGGGGAAGAAGGTGGTCTCCTTATTGACTCTGCGGCTTTGTATGCGCATCTCTCAGAACCATATCTCCAGGATCGAGATCGGTAAAGGTCAATGGGCCACATCGGAATCAGATAAGCAACAGGCTTTCTCTACCTTCTTTTTGTCTCTCTCTCTCTCTGTCCTTGCCTAGTGCACCTGGGAATCGCTGGATCCATCCCATGCACAGCAATTATAGGATCGGATTACCCCAGAAGAACTTCGAAAAGCATTACAAAGCTTCGCACTGGGTAAATCTCCAGGGCCCGATGGCCTCATGGTCTCTTTTTACCGTCTTTTTCTCCCCCAGCTGCAGGCTCTGATGCTTTGACTATTTAATTCCTTTGCAGACACTGCCAGTGTGACCCCTGCGGGCAGAAATACCCCTTATCCCTAAACCGGAGAAAGACCTGATGTTCTGCGCCTCCTTCCACCCCATCTCTTTCCTTAACGTTGATTTCAAAGTATACACCAAAATGTTGGCATATCGCCTAGCGCCATTCCTTCCTGGCTTGGTTGATCCAGACTAGGCAGGCTTCATCCACCAAAGACAGGGGGCGGACAACATCAGGCGGATAGTCCACTTGGTGGAGAAGGGCCACCGGCATAATATCCCAGCATTTTTGCTTTCTCTTGATGCTGATAAAGTGTTCAATAGGGTTGATTGGACCTTGCTCAGAGTGGTCCTGCGGAGGATAGGACTGGGACCTGTTATGACGTCCCACATGATGGCCTCTTATATTTCACCCTTGGCACAAATTAGAATTAATGGCTTACTAGCCCTCCCAATTCAGATACAAAGCAGAACTCACCAGGAGTGTCCCTGGTCACCCTTGCTCTTTGCCTTGGCCATATAACCCCTATTGATTACAATATACCAGTCGGTGGCGGTTAGGGGCATTCCATTTGAGGGAATTGAACATAAGGTTGCTCTTTTCGTGGATGATCTGCCTCTGACTCTTACCAATCCTCAGAGTTCCCTTCCCGCCATGCTCCTCATTCTTTCTCAATTTGAAAGTATCTTGGGGTTTAAATTAACATTAACAATTCATAGGCATTAAACCTCACCCTTTCCCCTCAGGAGATTGCAAAGTTAAGTGTGCACTCCCCGTTCCAGTGGGCCCCTCATTCTATTCGATACTTGGGCCTTAACCTTACAGCCACACTGGACTCTTGGACCCAGGCACACTGGCTAGAGTACAGATGACCTCAGGAGATGGAAATCACTCCCCATATCGTGGCTGGGCCGCCTTAACGCGGTGAAGATGTTTATCTTGCACAAGTTACTGTATCTCTTCCAGGCACTCTTGACCGCCATCCCCCAACAGAACATTCTAAGCCTTCAGAATGAGGACAATTCCGTTATCTGGGGAAAAGGAAGACCGAGATTCTCCAACAAACTCTTAATGTCACCAAAAGACCGAGGGGGTCCTGCATCACCCAACCTCCTTGTTTATTACTGGGCGTCACATCTGCATTTTATCTCGGAGTTGGTGGTTCACAAAAGCGAGAAGCATTGGTTTCATATGGACAGACTCTTGGACCCAGGCACACTGGCTAGAGTACAGATGACCTCAGGAGATGGAAATCACTCCCCATATCTTGGCTGGGCCGCCTTAACGCAGTGAAGATGTTTATCTTGCACAAGTTACTGTATCTCTTCCAGGCACTCTCGACCGCCATCCCCCAACAGGACATTCTAAGCCTTCAGAACGAGGTCAATTCCTTTATCTGGGGAAAAGGAAGACCGAGATTCTCCAACAAACTCTTAATGTCACCAAAAGACCGAGGGGGTCCTGCACCACCCAACCTCCTTGTTTATTACTGGGTGTCACATCTGGGTTTTATCTCAGAGTTGGTGGTTCGCAAAAGTGAGAAGCATTGGTTTCATATGGACAGGCCGGTGACCTGTCGTCCCCTGTGGGACCTGGCCAGGCTACCAATAAGAGCGCGTCCTAGCAGTGCCTAAATCGCCACCCCGACAAGAACGGTCCTGGAGATATGGGATAAAGTAGCGATCAGTCATGGGCTTCCCTCTTTCCCCTCCACCAACAAGCCCCTCGCCCGTAACCCTGGCTTCCCCCGGCCCTACAACCTAACTCTTTTAAAGCCTAGGTGGCCGGTGAGTGTTGTACAATAGCTGACCTCTTTGTGGGAGAGACCGTTAAAACATTCGACCAATGTAGACAAGACTATCATCTCCCCCCTAGGGCACACTTTCAATATTATCAAATTAGGCACTGGTTACATACCATTGAAAATACACTGGAAGCTACAAGCTCACTGACCCTTTTTGAATTGTTAGTATGATCATTTGATGGTTCCTAGGGCCTGATTTTCCGAACCTACAGGGTTCTGCAACACTCTCACCCTTTGCCTCTCCACCCTTATCAAAGGAAGTGGCATGTAGACATTACAGACAATGCCCCCCTGAACACTAGGAACAGCTATGGAGAGCCATTCATAACACCTTTAAAAGTATCACACAACAAGAGTCGACCTACAAAGTAATGACACATTTGTATTATACTCCCCTTCGTCTCCAGAAAATGTTTTTCACTTACACGGCCCTGTGCTGGAGATGCAGGGCGGACAAAGGTTTGTTTATTCACATATGGTGGTCATGCTCACTACTGATGATCTTTTGGAAAGAGGTGCTCAGTCACATCAAAGACGTAATATGGTTTCCCATTCTGAATACTCCCAAGGTGGTGGTTCTGAGATTTCTACCTCAGTCTCTCAAGGCTATGACACACTTAGGCGTTTGATACTACACATGTTAGGAGCAGCAAAACAGATCATTCAACTCCACTGAAAAAAGTCTCTGATCTCCCCATCTTCGGTATGGCTCACCCTCCTCTCGCAGGTGATGGAGCTTATTTCCAGCCCCCTTGCACACGCCAACGCCAAATTCACAGGTGTCTTGCAACATTTATCTAAATTAGAGAATGCTTGATCCGTCCCCCAGCCTACGGGCTCTTCAGCTTTTTGAGGATGCCTTACTCCTAAGAGGGGAGGACTTATCAGAGTGAGGCAGAACAGATATAAGATTTTACTACACTCTTGTTGTCCTTCCTTTTCTTCTCCACCTCCCTACTGGCGTGGCGAGGGAACCTCCCATGGTCAGGGTTGGGGAATATCTCTTGATATATCAACGTGGGAATTGTTCCTTCCCTCCCTCCCTGTTCTGCCCCCCCTCCAGTTCTTGGTTTTTCCTTTTTCTTCTCTTTGTATTTCTTTTTATAGAGTAGTCTTTCATGGAGGAAAATGCGTTATTAACCTTGCTACTACACCATTTTTGGCTTAAATGTTTCTTCACAGATGATGTTAATACCTGTTGGCCAGGTTGCCTAGACAGAGCCTAGCGGTTTTTGCATATCCAATAGCGACCCCCAGTGGGCGCACTTTTATTTTGAGCTTGTGCCTTTACACATGGCTAGCGGTTGTAACTTTGCTTCTCCAATAGATATGACCCAGCCCTCCGGTTCTCGCAACCGGATCGAGGTGCCTCTATATAATCATCGGTAGACCTTGCAAGTGCCCATATCATTTATTGCTGACATATCCTAACAACCCGTTTCAGTCCATACAGACACGGAACTATTTTTTTTTGTAAACAGCGGCAGGCACCAGTACAGACGCTAAGACCTAGGTTATGCACAGTTTATTTCATTAATTTGAAGCCCATGTATGGAGGCGTTTAATTTACCGGAACTTCATTACTCTAAGGGGCCGATTTCGATTCGGGTCGGAAGGGCTCCGAACCACGTATAAAGCCCTTCCGACCGAATCGGTCAGTGCCCTCTGGATTCCATTCCAACCGAGCCATTCCGATGGGTTCGGTCGGAATGGAATCCGTCTCGGATTTACGGATGGCCTACGACGGGCTCGGAGAGCCCGTCTGCCATCCGGAAATCCTTCAGTACTCCCTCTTTATGACCAAAGGAGTACGATGGCAGTTTTTCACTGCTTTTTTGTGCCGGTCTGTCCGGCACGAAAAGGCAGTCAGAAACTGTCTATGGATGCCCCAGCAGGGCCCCCATGGGTGCAAGGCTGCTGAATGGCAGCCTGGGAGCACCTATGGTGCCCCTCTGTCGATCCCTGCACCCGGTGGCAGGCACCTTGGGGTGCCGGCCACAGAGTGCAGGGATGAACTGCACCCCTGCTTTTCTCAATGCAGGCATGCATTCCGCTCAGAATGCATGCCTGCAATATGACGTATACGAATGCAACTGAACCCTGTTCGGTCGTATCGTATTAGCAGGGCCGTAACCCACGACAGCAGGTCGGTGGGTTACTGCTCCTGACTGATGTCAGACGGACCTGAGTCCGTCCGATATCGGAATCGGCCCCTTACTCTCCCCTTTTTCAGTGACTACTAGCAATGGAGCTACCTTGCCCGATATGTTGAAATAAATTAAAATTGGAAGAATTACAAGGCCCAGCTGATTTTTCATGTTAGGCCACTTTTCAATCATTCAGGGTTTAATACCCTCTCTTGTAAGTAGATTCATGGGCCCAACTTTCTCAACTGGGTGGAGTGGGCGTTTGATCCATTACTGAACCTGCTTATTATTTTTGCAGGTTTTTGTTCTCGCTCACCCAACCGGAGCACACGCGTCCACACTCTCCCCTCCAGGCTCATCAAGGGCCGTTTCATGGTAAATTAATGGGCTTAGGCCCTTGATGCATTTAATTTCCCATATGGAAATTCGTAGTTCTCTATAGTTTTTTGTGTTCTTTTCCCAGGTAACCACCCCTCCCTCCCCCACCCCTGTCCTGAGGAAGACCCCGGCATAAGGGACACAATAACCTGCTATCCTCTAGGGGTCGAAACGTTGACATCTGATACACTAGCCAGTTTTAACAACAGCGAAGAACCACTGTGTCTCTGTCATTGACCATGGCTATCCGAATTTTGGCTATTGTGTGAATAACTTGGCTTCAATATGAGCCCTCTTGCTGTGTAAATACTAGATCTTGTGAATCGTACTTTCTTTCATTCACTTCCTCATCCTCACCTCAATCACTATACCCCCACCTTTCCCTTCCCCTCCTGGGGCACTGTTTTAATACTGTGTTAACAAATGTTATAAATCATCGTTAGTCCAGTGTGATTATACAAAACTGGACACTAAGCTTAATACCTCTTTCTCATCTTTTGCTTTAATTTTTATTTGAAATATTGGACACCCTTGCCACATGTAAAATTGAACACCCTTGCTTAACCTGATATATGCGTTCTGTATACCTTGTCAATCAATAAAGTATTTTGGGAAAAAAAACTTTTTGAAAAAATTGTTTTTCTTTATGTATATGCAGTTGTTCACTGGGACCACTGTTCCAATGTACTGTTTGATACCCGAGTCCCAGTGACTTTATTTGGGTTTACCCTTCTAGGTAACAACACCATTCTTGGCTTAAATGTTTCTTCACAGATGATGTTAATACCTGTTGGCCAGGGAGCCTGGAGAGAGCCTAGCGGTTCTTGAAGCATTGATGGATAAGCATTTCTCCTGTGTTACAAACTAATATTTTTGTAGCCCCCTCGCTTGATGCTTATATTGTCATTGTAGACGTTATATAGCATTTTTGATTGTGAAATGAATAAGGCCTATACAGTTCCCAGTCACCACTATGGGCCAAAATTCTTACTAACATTTTTAATTCAACTGTTAATGTGGGATTCCCAAAAACCTGGTCCACCTCAACTATTATTCCTATATTTAAGAAGGGCTCCAGATCGGATCCGGCCTGTTACAGGCCGATCTCGCTAATTGATTCTGCCGTAAAGATTCTTGGCAGAGTCATTCTACACAGACTAGGCGAAATTATTAAGGAGAAGGGGGTGCTCTCTGACCTACAATACGGTTTCAGAGAGAAACGAGGTACAATAGAGCAGTGTTTGAACCTCCACATGCTGGTCAGTAAATACACTATGGCAAAGGAGGGCCATTTATATCTGGCCTTCATGGACCTCTCCTCGGCCTTTGACCTGGTCAATAGGCCCAAGTTATGGGCCATATTGGCTGGCATTGGGATTGACCCCCCTCTGGTAGATTTTTTGGCCGCACTTCACGCAGACCTGTCAGCCACCATTAGAACTAACCGTGAAGGCAGTACCACCAGACCTTTTAGTTCTAGAAGAGGTGTGAGACAGGGCTGTATTTTAGCTCCACTTCTGTTCACCCTTTATATTAACTCTTTAGATAAAGCCTTGGAGGGGTCCACACCCGACATACCCTACGTGGGGGGGTCCGCAGTACCCGTACTCCTCTACGCGGACGATGCGGTGCTCTTAGCCCGCACAGGGGTGAGGTTACAGAGGCTTCTCGACGCATTTGGCCACTTTATGACCTCGTTAGACCTCTTGGTCAATAACAAAAAATCACATATCATGCTGGCAGGGAAGCGACCTAGGCCAAAAAAGTTGAAATCGTTTAGCTGCTGCGAAGAGGGGATTTCGAGGGTACAAGTGTTTACCTATTTGGGTGTGATATTTGAAGAGAAGGGCTCGTGGACCCCACAGGAGGATGCGAAATCTCTAGCTGTTACTAGATCCACCTCCGCACTTTTGAGTTTCGCTAAGCGTCTTGGGTCTCGACCGATGGAGGCATTATTGAAGGTTTACAAAACCAAATGCTTATCTATAGCCTCCTATGGAGCCCCATTGTGGGGTTACTCTCACTGTGGTAAATTACAGACAGTAGAAAATCACTTCCTTAGGTCTTTATTGGGTGTTCCACAATCTACACCAGTCCTATCAATACACACTGAGTTAGGGCTGGGATATATCACTGACTTGCTCCAACTAGCGCCCCTAGTATGTTGGACCAAAACCTGGTTGAACAAGGACATTACACTAAACCATACTATTCTTAGGGACTGTATGTCCTTGGATAACGCCTCAAAGATCCCGTGGCTGGAATACGTAAAGGGGGAGATGGGCAGACTTGGCAGGCCTGACCTTTTTAGTCACCCAAATACTATACTTAGGGAAGATCTGAAATGGATTAAAGAAAACTTTATGAGATGGGCAACCCAAACACGGGAGGAGAAAGAACTTACCAAACCTAGAGTCAGAGCCAACTTCCTCCTTCTGACCACGCCCCAAATTGAACCTTATCTAAAAATCGTGAGCAGACCATTCCATCGTCATCTGCTCATTAGATTTAGGTTCAATATAATCCAATATTCCCTGGGTGACTTTCCTGTGTGGGGTGTTCCTGATGAGTCTACCCCGTGTAGCTGCGATAATTTTTCTGAGCAGACCCTCATGCATTTTGTTATGTTTTGTAGCCACTACAAAGAGAGTAGAATGAGGTTTTTGGCACCTATCTTAAGAGACGCAGGTTTTGTCCAGTTACCCCCAGCTTAACTTTACCTACAGTTATTAGGTAGTACCAAGACAATCCTCGGGGTTGCTAGCTTCCTGGTCGCAGCCAGGATGCTATCCCCGAGGCAACTGGAAGGGTAACCCCACTATTTTGTATTTGTTGCTATTGTTTTTAACTGTATTTAACCTTTTTATACTGTGTATGAATTATAGTGGTGTGAACTTTTAGATTTTTGTACATTGGACAATGTCACAGATTTTGACCCTTGTATGTTTCTTAACCTCTTGAACTTCGTTTCATTGTAATCAACTTTTAAATTTATGCTGTCTTGTTGCTTTTATGATTTTAAATGTAATCGAATAAAGCTTAAAAAAAAAAAATTTGATTTCAAAGAAACTCTTGTTCCTGAACATGTAACAGGACAATTACCTTCTATCACAACTCTAAAATGCCTCATAGCCAGAACTAAAATATCCACTGCTCAAACACCACTCCTCCCCAAACTTTTGCAGGAATCGAAATTTTACAAGAATAGAATACACAGTTACACGCAATGATGAAAAATTCCTTCTTTATGACAACAACAGTCATGAAAAAATAATTATCATCTTTGCCACCAACACCAACATTCAAAAGTTAAAACAATATGAAATATGGATGATGGATGGAACATTTAAATTTTGCCCTAAACCTTATTTATCAACTCTATACCATCCATGGCGAATATGAAGAAACTAACATCCCCTTCATACACGCCCTACTCCCCAACAAACAAAATACTACTTACAGAGAACGCCTTACAATAATTAAACAACAAACAGAAAACTACGTCCCACAAAAAATAATAATAGATTTCGTGCAAGGAATCATTCAGGCAATTTAAATAATATTTCCACATACTGCAATACAAGGATGCTATTATCATTTCAACCAAAGTATATGGAGACATCTCCAAAAACCTACCCTAAATATAGAATATGCCACAAACAGCAACTATGCTTACCAAATAAAAAACACTAATAGCCCTTGCCTATGTACCAACAACAGAACTACCCAACCACTATATTATACTTATTGAAAGTCCTTTCTACCAAGCAAACGAAGCAAAGCTAACACCTTTGCTTGACTACTTTGAAGACACCTGGGTAAGAAGAATACATAGTTAAGGATATCGAAGACAACCCATATTTCAAATCCCCTGGTGGAATGTCCATGAAAGCACCCTAGCACAAAAAGCTAAAACAAATAATACAGTGTAAGGATGGAATAATGCCTTCCAAGCCACAATAGGAAAAGTACAACCAACTTTCCACAAACTAATAGAAAACATTAAAAAAAAACAAAAGGGGTCATTATGATGGCGGAAGGACCGCCGGGCAGGCGGTGGTGGTCCTTCCGCCATCACTTAGCATTTTTCCCAATGCCCAATTAGGATGGTGGTGGGCACCGCGGCAGACTCAAAGTCCGTCCACCACTTCACCGCCAAAGGCAATCGTCCCGATTGCCTAGAGGAGGGTGCAGGACACCGAAAATGGTGGTGGTGCCTAGCAGGCACTGTCCACCAAATTAGGATGTGGGTTTTGGAAGGCCTTTCCATGGCGGCATTGCCATCATGGAAAGGCTGGCAGGATTGGGTTTGGGGGCCCGTGGTGGGTCCCCCTAGTTAGGAGGGGGGGTGTTTGCTGCACTGGGGACGACCCATGGTACCCCCCCTGCATTTCCATTCACAAAGTGGCAGGCACCGTGTGGTGCCTGCCACGTAGTGCAGGGAAATGCTCAGCATGGCATTTTAACATTGCAGACGGTGCTACAGCCAGCAGCACCACCCGCAAAGTTTAGTTTAGTTTAGTTTTAAAGGGTTTTATAGCGCGCTCTATTACTTGCTAGTATCCTGGCGCGGTGGAGAAGAATGTGGCAGGTTTGCGGGGCATAGAGAAAGAAAAAGAGGCAGCTGGGAGAAAAGGGGGAGCAGTTAAATGGCCGCATTAAACAGATGAGTTTTTAACCCTTTCTTAAAACAGGTGATAGGCTGGGCTGCACGGAGGTGGAGCGGAAGCGCATTCCAGGCTCTGGCAGCCCTCACAGGGATAGACTGGCCCCCCAGCCTGGCAAACTTAAATCTGGGCATAACCATCTTGCACTGATTGGCAGATCAGAGGCAGCGATTAGGGACATAAAAAGAGAAGCGTCTTCTCAAGTACAGGGGCCCGAGCTGATGGATAGCTCGGAAAGCAAGAACCAGAGCCTTGAACATGATTCGCTGAGCTACTGGGAGCCAGTGGAGGCTATGCAGGTGGGGACGAACGCTAACCCTCCTGGGCAGATTAAACAGGAGTCTAGCGACCGCATTCTGAATCACCTGTAGCCGTTGAATCAGGTAAGATGGTAAGCCGCTGAACAAAGCATTCGCATAATCGAGCCTAGAGAGGATGAGGGCCCGCGACACCGTCTCTTTGGCCTCTCTCGGGAGAAAAGGAAAAAATCTACGCAAGGCTTTTAGTGTGCCAAAACACACCCCCGTGAGTCTTTTGATATGGTTTTCAGACTTCAGGTCACTGTCAAACCAGACCCCTAAGTTCCTAGCCGGGCCCCCCATAGATTTGGGGCAGGGTAGATCCGATGGCCAAAGAAGGGAACTGAAATTGTCGGGAAAAGATCCATAGATCAGAACCTCTGACTTATCTTCATTGCACTTTAGCTGTGCAAGTGCTAACCAACGGAAGACAGATGAGAGGCAATATTGGACCGCCGATGTATCCAATTGGTCCCCTGGCCAAGTGAACAAAAGTTGGGTATCATCGGCGTAGGCCATTATTTTAGCCCCAGGTGTTCCGCCAGGTAGATCAAGGGAGTCAAATAAATATTAAAAAGTAATGGGCTAAGAGTAGACCCCTGTGGGACTCCCGTAGTGAGATTCCTGGGCAGAGAAGCATACGGGGGCATCCAGACCTGTTGCATCCTGTTAGTCAGGAATGAAGTTAGCCAGTCCAGAGCTCGACCCGCAACGCCAATCTCAGCCAATCTGGTCAGGAGAAGCCCATGGGGCACCATATCGAAGGCGGCAGAGAGGTCTAGTAAAATCAGAACCGCTCTGCCACCTCCGTCCAGGCACTCCCGAATCGCCTCTGACATCTCCACCAGGGCAGTTTCGGTGCTATAAGCAGCCCGAAACCCTGATTGGGCGGGATGCAGTGCATGTGTTGACTCAACAAAATTTTCCAGTTGGCGAAATGACGATTTTTCACAGACTTTAGCCAGAGCCGGCAACCAGGATATAGGCCGGTAACTGGATGGTGCAGAAGGATCCGACCCGGCCTTTTTGAGGAGCGACAAGAGTTTAGCCTGCTTCCAGCAAGCTGGGACGGTCGCAGAGGAGAAAGAGAGGTTTACAATCTGGGTGACCTCTTTGCAGACTGTAGCAGCCACCCCCCCAAGCACCCTGGCTGGGCACGGGTCCGCCAGAGACCCGGACTTCAGGGACTTGAGGACTGAAAGAATGTCTGATTCAGCCAAGGGAGAGAAGACAACAAACTGGTCAGTAGAATTGGGCAAAAACAAGGGGAAGGTACTGAAGAAGTCTGGTGTCTACCACTAACGCTGCGCAAGTCCACCTGAATCTTAGCGATTTTCTCTATAAAAAAAGAGGAGAGTTCTTCACACCATTGGTCAGATGATGGCAATAAAGGTTGTGCAGCGCAAGGAGAAAGAAAGCTCTGAACAATGCTGTTGTTGTTGGCCTTTTCAATCCTCCCTGTATAATAGTGACTCTTAGCTGCATTAATCGCAGCGTAGTAGTCCTTCTGAGCAGCTCGCAGAGCAACCTTCGCCTAAGGCAGATATGCTTGCCTCCACACACGCTCAAGTTTCTTACAACCTAGTTTTTGTTCCCGTAAGATATGGGAAAACCAAGGTTTTCGAGGGGGAGAAACGCATCCTGCGAATACAGGCCTGGTTGACCGAGGCAGCTGACCCCTGTTCCAGCCATGAATTAAAAGAGTCAACGGCCTCGCCTACATCCGAGGCCAGAACAGGACGGTCCCGGATTAAGGAATCAGAAAAAGTGGCTAAATTAATCCTCTGGAGATGGGCGGTGGGAGAAACAGCCCCCGCCCCTGTGGATTTTTCCAAGGACCAAGAGAACCTAATCAGCTCATGGTCTGACCACGTCACCCTCTCAGGATGGGTCCTTAAAATATTAAAGTTGGAGCATACCAAGTCTAAACAGTGACCGCCTGCGTGGGTTGGGAATTCAACCCGTTGAATGAGCTGGGCCAGGGTCAGGGTCTCATCTAGGCGTCTCGTCTCAATGGCGTCTAAAACATCAACATGGATGTTAAAGTCCCCTAAGAGGAGAAACTTAGAAAATCTCAGGGCGCGTTGCACAATGACCTCCTGCAAAGACTCAATAAAAGGCCCAACATATCCTGGAGGCCTATACACCAATGTGCCACCCAAAGTGAAGTGCGGGTTAAGCATAAGAGAAAAATGGAGCATCTCTGCGTCCCCCTGTTCTCCATGGGGTTCAAAGTTAAAAGCCCAGGATGCGCCCGCCAGTATGGCGGGCGCATCCTAATTGCAGTGGTGGGACCGCCACACTACTGGTGGGCGGTTCCAGGACCGCTACGATGGCGAGCGGACTGATGTCTGCCCGCCATCATAATGATCCCCAAAGTTATCAAGAATTAATGCTAGAACAATCCCTCACTAAAATAGGTCCTAAACTTAGTAAACACGCAAAAACAATGTACTAACACCTCCAGTACAACACTAAACACTACCCAAGCACCAAAGGACTAGAATACCTAGACACAATAGCCAAATCTATCCTTTAATAATAAGAGGAGAGCAAATACCGTTCAGCATTGAAAAATTACAAAACAATGAAACAACATGTTTCTACTTTCTTAAAATTAATAATTGTAATTATGTCATTTAATAATTAAAAACGTACATTAAAATATATGACATAATATAATCATTAACATAAAAAAGAAACAAGCAAACAAAATGTTAACAAAAACATTTCCCACCCATAATAATTAAAAATAACTTACAGTTTTGTCGCAGCAGATGGTCCTCAAAAATGAACAAATCCATGGGGGCCCATTAGCATGTCAGGCGGATCGTCACCGCCCCCATGTCGGTGGCGATCCGCCCGACATTTGTGCCCGCTCGCATGCCTATTCCCCCGCCATATTACTATGGCGGGGGGGACCCCGGCGGACGGAAAGACTGTCTGCCGGTTTTCCACCGGTAGGTAATCCGCCCGGTAGGTACCGGGCGGAAAAGCAATTAATATGGTGGCGGTATCTGACAGACACCGCCATCCATATTATGATGCATGTGGGGTCATGCCTTTCCATGGCGGCAACGCCGCCACGGAAAGGCAGGCGGTCCTCGCCATTGGGGGCCCGTAGCGAGCCTCAAGGGATTCTGGGGGGTGGGGGTGCACATGGGGGGTACCTATAGTACACCCCTGCATTTGCCAGTACAACATGGCAGGCACTGCACTGTGCCTGTCATGTTGTGCTGGCAAATGCACAACTTCCATTTCTGGCATTGCGGTGGACAGTGCTTTCAGCACCGCCCGCCACAAATGTCAGGAATGCGGGATGCGCCCACCACTGTGTCGGGTGCATCCTAATGCAATGTGCGGGACTGCCGCACCCTTTGCAGGCGGTCCCATTTCCCGGGAGTATGGCGGGCGGACAAAGTCCGCCCGCCATACTAATGAGCCCCATAGTATTTAAAATGAAATACGAATCCATTTTAAAATGCCCAAAAAAATGTAAAAATACAACTGTAGAAAAAAGGCTCCAATGACGCAATCCTCTCAATAACGAAACCCTCAAAAAACCTGAAAATTGTTTTTTTGAAACGCTCCAACAAACTCAAAAAATAAAAGAAAATGTAAAACAGTAATTTGTATCAAAGAAACAAAATACATTTGCCTTTTTTCTTTTTTTTTAAATGTATCTTCAGCACCATAGTTTATCGAAACGGGAAACCTGCACAAAGAAAAAAATAACACCCTCCCACATAAACACACACAAACCCACACACATTAATTACAACATTAAATACGACATAACATAATTAAACATCACATAACTAACGCTATATAATACTCTTCTAAACTATGTAAAAAAATCAAAACACTAAACTACCAAAACAACACCAAACTACTCACAAAATGGATATTTAAATGTAATATATTTTTATATTTTGAAAAAATAATTGAAAAATATAGAAAAAACGTACAACAAATGTCAAATATATATTCAATATTACATTAACACAAAACATAAAATATAATATTTGATATATATTAAAATGTACATTTCTTTGATGTACTTACTTTCAACATATAAAATTACAAGAAAACTATTGTGAATGTGCAAACAATATAACAATGTTTAAGTAAACAACATACTATATAAAAATAAATGTGTGAAACAAATTTGTAAATTATTTAGTATATTAAATATATATTTTTTATAATAATATTTAATATACTAAATAATAACCAAAAAATGTATTAGCTATAACAATGTAAAATACATATTATATAATTGTATAACAAAAATAAAATTATCTGAAATGTATAAAAAATGTAAAAACAAATGTACTAAAATGGTTACTTTTTTTAAATAAATACAAAATATAATAAAAATCAAAAAGTCTAAAATGCAACAACAAAAAATATACTTATTTCACTGTTGCATAAATGTGCTTTCATACAAATTTACCATTTTTCAAAATTGTTTAAAAAAAATCAATGTATTTAAAGATATATGTTTAACATTGTAAATATACATTATAAATATATGTTAAAATGAGTTATGCTTTATAATATATTCTGAATAATGTGTTAATCTTTTTTATTATTTTCAAAAATTGCAAAATTAAACTGAATAGAAACAATTACATTGTGAACAACTGAAATAAATACACTTTATTGTGAATAAAAATGTTTTTTTAAAAATTCACATACGTCTCCTTTTTTATTTATAATTTACATATAAAGTCGGAGAGAATGCTATATATTAAAGCTGAAAAAAAATACCATTCCAACTCCAAACAAACCGAACTCAGGGAAAGTGCTGGACAATAAACCATAATAAATTACTATTCCAACTCCTAAACAACTAAACTCAGGGAAATTGCTGGATAATAAACTAAACAAAATTACTATTCCAACTCCAAACAAACTAAACTCAGGGAAAGTACTGAGCAATAAACCATTAAAAATTACTATTCAAACTCCAAACAAACTAAACTTAAGGGAACGTGCTGGATAATAAACCATAAAAAGATTATTGTTCCAATTCTAAACCAACTAAGTGCAGAGAAAGTGCTGCATAATGATTAATACAAAATTACTATGCCAACTCCAAACCAAATAAACGCAGGGAAAGTGCTGGATAATAAAATATAAATAATTGCTCTTCCAACTCCAAACCAACTATAATAATGGAAAGTGTTAGACACTAAACCATTAAAAATTACTATTCCAACTCCAAACCAACTAAACTCAGGGAAAGTGCTGGATAATAAACAATAAAAACATGATCACCCTAACTCCAAACAAACTAAAAACCAGGCTAAGTGCTGAACAATAAACAATTACAAATTACTATTCCTACTCCAAACCATCTAAACTCAGGGAAAGTGCTGGATAATAAATAATAAAAATGTACTATTCCAACTCCAAACCAACTAAACATAGGGAAAGCGCTGGATAATAAACTATAGAAAATTACTCTTCCAACTCCAAAACAACTAAACTCAGGGAAAGTGCTAGACAATAAACCAATTAAATTTACTATTCTAACTCCAAACAAACTAAATGCAGGGAAAGTGGTGGATAATAAACCATAAACAATTACTATTCCAGCTCCAAATAAACTAAAATCAAGGAAAGTGCTGGATAACAAACAAATAAAAATTACTATTCCAACTCCAAAACAACTTAACTCAAGGAAAGTGCTAGTCAATGTAGAAAAAAAAATTAAATTAAAAAAATATTTAAATAAACTACTAAAAAACATACATAAAAAAACAAATACTTACAAAATTTAGAAATGTAACACAAAAAAAGTCAATATATTTTTAAGAACATTAAAATGATTTAAACATTTTCTAGAAAACTATATAATATAATCTACAATCATTCAAAAAATGTTAAATGTGTTAAAAAAAATAGTTTCTTACCAAAATAAAATACATATTTTTAATTCTAAATTTCCCAAGATTTTGTTTTAAATGTAAATTACAATTCTTTTTTAAATGAAAATCGTTAAAAAAATGATATTAACATTTTTTATAATAAATAGATTTTTTTAACATTTGTAAAACAAAAAACAGAAAATAAAAATATATACATACAAATAAACGTATAATTTGTGTTTTATATATATATATATATATATATACCCCACAGCACACTTCAAAGAAGCACTCGCACTCGGAACAAACCAAGATTTATTTTCCAAAGGCTTCGCGTTTCAACAGCAAAGCTGTCTTGATCAAGACAGCTTTGCTGTCGAAACGCGTAGCCTTTGGAAAATAAATCTTTGTTTGTTCCAAGTGCGAGTGCTTCTTTGAAGAAGTGTGCTGTGGGATTATAATTGCTGGGAGAACTACCTGGCGTACACTCGCCATCTGTCTACGGGCCACGGACTTCGTGACTCTGGGTCTTTTGTGTGTGTGTATATATATATATATATATTCACTGAAAAAACCATAGGTTTCAGGCCTTATATAGTTAGGAATTAGCATTTAAAAAACCATTGAAATTGCTCCTATATAGTTAGTTGTACTAACTTTATTTCGCGCACCCGCAATCCAATGCTGATGATGTCACATATTACATCATTCATGACATGGTCAGTGACATCACTGATGACATCTCAAATGACATCACTGATGACATCACTGATGACATCATCCAGTGAATGTGGTTTGCTTCGTTATTTAAATATGCATTATATATATAGTAATTTGCATTGAAGAATGAGTGGATATATCAAAATAAATATTTGGATGGAGGATTTAGTAGCAGTGTAATTGATTGTTTACTTTACCAATTTATAGTGTCTCACTAAATATAGTGGATAGTGACTAAACTGCGTGAATATCTGTATCACTTTGTCAGTTGTTGTGTAAACTGGTTCTCCAGTTGGTTACTAGCTATGTGAAAGTCTATATTAGTTATTGATTAGTTAACTGAGTATTTGTATGGGAGAGTGAATGTGTGTGTGGTTCGGTGGGGGGTGTGTGACTGCCAAAAGATGTGTGAATAGTTGATTCACTAGATATATGAAGTTAAAACTACATGTTCTAACAGTTGTTTGAGTGAGTGAATATCTTTATGGGTGTGGAGATGAGCAACTATATTTCTCAAGGGTACATGTCCAACAAACTAGAAAAATAAAAGGCAGTGTATGTGTCAGTTGTTGTATATAAATAAGTATACATAAGACTCAATGATTGTGTGAGTGACTGTATGGATAACTTTATACTTGTAATAATGATTTTATAATTCACTAAGTATGACTTACTATCTAAATGAATAGATGAAGTTGTGTTTGTATAAGTGTGTAGCTAAGTAAGTATGTAAGTATGATCCATTGTTTGCATAAATGAGTAGGATGACTTCATATGTGAATAGGTTGTGTGCTGGTGTGTAATGTCGATATAGCTGTATAAGTATTTTTGATAGTGTTCTATTGTTCATTGACAGCATGTATTAGTGAATCTACAGGTAAGTGATTAGATGTGTGTATACATCTAGGAATCACTGAGTGGGTTTTTAGATACTTGTATTGCTGTGTCAATTGATTCAAATATGATACTCTGTATTTTACAAAGAGTGATGAAAGATTTTACCAGTGTATGAAAAGGTGTATGTGATTGTCACGTGGATGATGTCATCAGTGATGTCATCAGTGATGTCATTTGAGATGTCATCAGTGATGTCACTGATCATGTCATGAATGATGTAATATGTGACATCATCAGCAGTGGATTGCGGGTGCGCGAAATATAGTTAGTACAACTAACTATATAGGAGCAATTTCAATGGTTTTTTAAATGCTAATTCCTAACTATATAAGGCCTGACCTATGGTTTTTTCAGTGAATTTCAAAGGTTTTGTATATGCTAATTCCTAACTATATAAGGCCTGAAACCTATGGTTTTTTCAGTGAATTTGCAAGGTTTTTTTAATGCTAATTCCTAACTATATAAGGCCTGAAAGCTATGTTTTTTTCAGTGAATTCGCAAGGTTTTTTAAATGCTAATTCCATTAGCAGATAACGTTTAAATATGTTAATATCCTTGTGGGACCACCTGAGCATCCCTAGGGAGTCAGGTTGTTTCTACCCTGCCCCCTTTTTGCATATTACACGTTTGTTTTTCTGCTTCTTTTGTGCCTCGGTCTACCTAGCACAAGATAAATGCCAACACTTCCTGGTTAGAAGTATTGACAGCCAATGAGCATGCTGCTTTCCTGTGAAAGGCATGCTGATTGGTTGCCACTGTCTGTCAACACTCCAAACCAGGAAGTGTTGGCAGCCATCTTGTGCCTCGGTATAACCAAGGCACAAGAAAGCAGTGAAACAAAGGTGCAAAACACGCAAAGGGGGCAGGGTAGAAGCCCCCTGACCCCCTAGGCCTGCTCAGGGGGTCCCACAAGGAACCCCCAGGCCCAAAAATATTTTTTTTTCTGTTTTTCCTCGTGGTACGCTCAGGGTACGCGTACCTGTAAGCGTACATGGCAGCGGACCCAGAGCGTACTCCGCAAAATTAAAAAAATATATATATCGTTTTTTGCCCTTCAGGGTCCGCCTAGGCCCCCCTGCGAAAACCTAGGGGGTCAGGGGGTCTCTACCCTGCCCCCTTTTAGAGTTTTCCCCTTTTGTTTTTCACCTCTTGTGTCTCTTTTCTACCGAGACACAAGATGGCGGACTCTCCGGACCGTTCGGAATGTTGACAAACACCCGAGAGCCAATCAGCTTTCCCCTCGCAATCTTCCGTGGCGCGCCTGGTGCGCTCCCCGGTACGCGTACCTGTAAGCGCTCGAAGCACGCATATAGATATGTATGTGTTTTTGAAGTTAATTTTCATAAAAACCACTGGAGCAATTTTCACTAAATATAGAAAAGGCACTTCTGCGTACCAGTCCCTACAATTTTGCAAAGTTTGGTGTAATTCCATTCAGCGGTTCGGGCTGTAGCCGTGTCTGAACGTCCTCTGGAAATTAACATGGGAAAAACACGTTTTGGGACCCCCTTTTTTCTCGGCCCCCGCTTGACGAATCCCCCCAAAACTTTCAGGGAAGGAGCAGACCTCAGCTGGCCAAAATTTTTGAAAATTGCACGCAATTTCCTCAATCGACGCCAAAGTTATTCTCAATAGAATGTTGCGGATTTCCTATGGTAACTAGGTCCTAACTATATATACCTACTGGCTATCGCCAGTAAGTAATATATATGCAGGTCAGGACACCAGAGACAAGAAGGTATTCAGAGTCATTACGGGCTACAGCAGGCAACACAGGGCCATATACAACATCATTAATAAGAATTGGCCTATCCTTACTGGTGTCCCTGTAATTGGCCCCATGTTACATAAGAGGGCATCTTTAACATTCAGTAGGGCACCGTCATTAAGGGACCAGCTAGTGAATACTTGTCCTGAGGTCCTGGAAAGGGCAGCCTGGTTGCAGGAAAAGAGCGGATTTTACAGGTGTAAAACCTGTAAGGCATGCACGCACGGAGTCAATAAAAAGTCATTCATGGATGCCTTTAGCAAACATGAACATCCCATCACCCAGGTGTTAACATGCAAAACAGAATTTGCAATTTATATACTGGAATGTCCGTGCCTGTTGAAGTATGTAGGAAGCACGAAGCTTCCAGTACATAAGCGCATACTTCAGCACTTACGAGCTATAACGAACCAGGACAATACGTACCCGGTGACACGGCACTTCCGGGACTTCCATCAGAGCAATAACATCAGCCTTAAATTCTATGTTATTGATTCTGTCAAGGCCAGTCGGCAGGGGGGGGTGGTAGGGAGGGAAAACTCCGCAAGCTGGAAACCAGCCATATATTACAGCTTGATACCAAGGCACCAGGAGGCCTGAACACAACTGAAGATTTATACACCTGTCTGCCTTGAATGCTGGATTCCATAGAACCCTTCTTTAACTGTGTAGTACAGGTAGTACGTTAGGTATAGGGACAGCCGGCTGGCTGCCCGGCCATTTGGTGAACATGATAATTTGGATTTGCGATTTAAGTCTTGTTCTCTTTGTATATCGGATAAACACACATACATGCCTCGGCTGGGGTATTAATTTGGAGTATATTAGGAATGGAATACTGACATTCCATCCAGTCCTGCTCTTGCATATAGGTCCTAATTGTGACTCAACTTTAGGCATACATGAGCTACACGAGAAACTTTGCAGTGAGATAACATATACACCACTGTGGGTCTATTTGCATGCTGTTGTTATTGTGCTCTCACAGCATTAGAAGACATAAGGAATATCATATTTGATTTTAATCATCACAATCACACGAAATATCACAAAAAATCTAAAAAGAGACACGATTTTTGTGGAGGGCAGGTCATCAGTGACAGACATGAATTTAATATCACATCTAGATCTGTCAGGGTCACGAATAACGAATGTGTATATTTAAATTCCATCTCATCTATCACATAATTGATGTTATGGGATTGCAGCCTAAACCTTATGACAGCACTCCTGAAAAGGATGTCCATGTTGAGAAGTCTACAATTGTTTACATTAGAGTATTGTTTACATAGCGTATTTGCACACGATATTTCAGGCACTTGCACTTTTTAACTCAAGTGTTAATGTTTACATTTCGTCTTTTGCACTTTAAACATATATTTGCACTAAATTGGACATAAGTACTGACATGGTTACAATTGTATTTTTAGAATCTAGACTTGCCTATAGGATTACGATATATGTGATTTTAAGATGGATATTCCACATTTAAATGTGATCCTGAACACTCCTTTATATAGATTTTATGAAGATGTTGAACTGGATGAACTATATTGATATGGGTTATAAGGCATTTTACCGGTATTGCGAACTCTTCTGAATCACTGTGCCAAGTTACATGATTTATTCCTTGTTTATTGATTAAATATATTCATGTGATTTATTAATATATTTCAATATAATGTCGAATAACTGGTGAGCCCATCGAACTACAAAAATCTTTTTTCACTGTTTGTTATTGAAACTAGTCACGTGGTGATGACGAAATGAAGCACTGGCACTTTAAAAATGAGCAAGTAAATATGGGACGTTGTCATGTGAGCAAGGCTCCGAGGAGCCGAAACGTCATGCGGCATACTCTGTTTCAATAAATGAGTTGCACAGAACTGGTCCGTGTCCGAGGTATCCTTGCAGCACTGCGAGAAGGCGAGAGGCTGGCATTGGGACGCGGAAAACTGTAATATATATATATATATATATATATATATATATATATATATATATATATATATATATATATATATATATATATATATATATACAAGCGACGGTGTATTTTTCAACAGCGGGAAGTGAGGGGACTATGCTCGGCTTCATATATTACGACTGGTATAAAAATCATGACTGCACTTGAAATTGGCAAACATTATGAAAAAGTCTAAGAATTATTAAAACTCAGATAAGGGACAAATATCATGAAGGTGCATTATGGATATTGAGTCCCTGCCAATCCGTCATCTTTGCCCAATGGGGAGTGTGCCGTCTTGCAGTTGGTTGAAGCCGCGCCAATGGAGTGCATGAAAGAGTTTAACCCCTTCCGTGCGGGGGTAATTCCCCCGCTGTGCTGGGGGCAGGGGGGCGCGCGCAGCGCCCGCATGCTCATGACGAGTTCAGCTCGTCATGAGGTACGGCGCTCATGTGCTCATGACGAGCTGAGCTCGTCATGAGCAGACCCGCTCCCGTGGAACGCTCAGCACAGCAGGGGAATTATCCCCACATGCGAGCGTTCCATGGCTCATGACAAGCTGAGCTCGTCATGAGCACCGAAGGTGTTAAAACAATGGAAGCTGAGCAGAATTGGCTGATGGTTCTTAAAGCACTGAAGGTGAAATACCGAAATGCATTTGCAATATTAAACCATTCTACAAAGATCCCCGAGTGTGCTCCGTGTGTTGTGAAGTTGTTATGGAACAAGACGGAGTCACCTACCGTGACGGAAGCACCCGCTGTTGTGTTCGGCCACCTGGTGAAGTTGTTGTGGAGTAGTTTTGACGTGCCTGAACCACCGCTACCAGCGCTGGTATTCCTGAGAGGGAGTCGGCTATTTAGCCTGGGGTGCCTCGACATGTTAAGGGACACCCACGAGCGCCAGTGTATTTTTCAACAGCGGGAAGCGAAGGGACTATGCTCTGCTTCATATATTATGACTGGCATCACAATCATGACAACACTTGAAATTGCCAAACATTATGAAAAAGCCTAAGAATTATTAAAACACAGATAACGGACAATTATCATGAAGGTGCATTATGGGATATTGAGTCCCCGCCAATCCGTCATCTTTGCCCAATGGGGAGTGTGCCGTCTTGCAGTTGGTTGAAGCCGCACCAATGGAGTGCATGAAAGAGTTTAAAACAATGGGAGCTGAGCAGAATTGGCTGATGGTTTTTAAAGCACTGAAGAAGGTGAAATACCGAAATGCATTTGCAATATTAAACCATTCTGCAAAGATCCCCGAGTGTGCTCTGTGTGTTGTGAAGTTGTTGTGGAACAAGACGGAGTCACCTACTGTGACGGAAGCACCCGATGTTGCTTTCGGCCGCCTGGTGAAGTTGTTGTGGAATATATATATATATATATATATATATATATATATATATATATATATATATATATATATACATATATATATATATATATATATCTTTAAAAAATGTCATATTAAAATATTTTATATAACTTTTATGTTTTTTACATAGAAATATTTACACCTAAAAAAAATGAAAGAAATGTTTACATTAAAATGTGAAGTTTTGGAGAAAAAAATCTATTTTTCAAATGTTTCCTTAATATATTTTATTAAAATTACTTTAAACAAACATTTTTAAATTACTCCCACCCTTATCCCCTAAAAACCCAACATCCCGCTCCTAAAATTATACATAAAATGTAACAAAATACTACTATTTTTATTCTAATTTTTTAAATCAAAAGCATTTTAATATTTTTTGAAGATTTCTCACATTTAAATAATATTATTAATAGTGATTCCCAGACAATTCCCATGGCGCCTCCCACATTTGCTACCAAAATGTATCTTTCCATGTTCAGAGATCTCCACATAAGTGGTGGAGAGCTCCGCCTGTAGGTTAGTAGATGGCATTTTGTAGTATGTGACTTTTGTCAAACTGAAAAAAGGCACCAGATTTGGATCTTGCAAAATTGAATTTTAATAGACGTAACCAATAAACATTTACATGAAAGTGGTCTTTTATTTTTACATATTTTGCAGGATAACGGATTCAGCAATATGCAGACCTCTCTCCTAAATAAAGTCTCGACTTTCACTTGAGGTTTATTGCATTAAAGCTAGAACTATAAATGTTGGGACACACATTTGTATGAAACTCAATGAGACATCTCATACAATTTGTGCAACCCTGGATGGTATTGGCTGTTTGACGAAAATCACTTAAGATTCTGGGATACCTGTAGATGTCATGTCTTAAAAATCTCAGCAAGATAGGACTGGCTCAAAGTGTCACACATAAAACAGCCCGCTAAGAATCTATGTTTTATTTTAAGATAGTCCAGCTTTCATCTGTACGTCTCAAGGTGCTTGTAGTTCCTGCCAATACAAGTGGCCACAATCTACTTTCACTGTTGTAAAAGAGGATCAGATTCAACATCTTGCCTGAAAATAAATACCATCTTTATTTACAGATCAGTGTCACATTCACTGGTTGACCTGCAGCTCACTTCCTCTTTGATCACTTCTTGGACCCACAAGCAGCTGTGCCATGCACTTTAATCCTGACCTACCACAACCACACACTTCTATTCCATCATCAGTACCTTCATGCAGCTCTACCATGTTGCTGACCTGACCTCCAGCCCCCTACTCCTCACTGCTGTTCCAGTACTAGGACACTGGGACATGTGCAGCTTTGTCATACACCAGTCCTGGCCTGCAGATGCAACCCACTGCCTTCCAGTGGTGGAACATAAATGCAGCTCTGCCATATATCTCCTAACCTCCAGCCACACCAACAACTCCTGCTTCAGATCTAGGATTGAATACACAAGCAGCTCTGCAATAGAGCTTAATCCTGACCTACCACAGTCATTCCATTACATGGATCCATATGCAGCAGTGCCGTACGGCTTACTGCACACATGCAGCAACCAGTGCTTAATTTGTGCCGGTGCTTGCTGGTGCTAAGCACCGGCACTTAAATATCAGGGCCGGGTCTACATGCATTGCTGCATGTAATTGATTTGATAGTAGTGTACCTCACTAATCACCACGCGCCGCTATGGGACTTGGCAGTGGCACAGAGTGTTACTGTGTTGAACCTGTTTGACTCTGATTCTTAAAGTTCTTCTCAATCTCCAAATGCTCTTGATGCAGTGTCACTGGTGGCCCAACGGCCGCAGTCCATAGGTCAGTGTTGCTGGCCCAGTGGGCGGGACACTGAGTTGGACTGGATAATGGATTTAGGTCTTCTGCGAGGGTTGGGGCTGTGCGCGGCAGCGTGCGCAGATTTTTTCAGATTCATTGCACACGCATTCGCTGCAATGCCATGCCCACGCCCCAGCATACCCGCACCTCACCAAGAGTCACCGTGGGTAGTTCAGTGGCCTCCGTTCAGTGGTTCAAGAACCGTTTGGTTGACACTAAGGGGTCGATTTCCATTCGGGAAAAAAACGATTTGTATCCGGAGCCCTCTCCGTACGAATCGTACCCGTCCATCCGAGTCGCGAAGTACGATCCGTATTCCGTGAATCCGTCCGAATCGTCGCGATCCGTACGTATTGCAAGGCTGAAACCGTGAACCGTGCGACTCGTACACATACCGTACGACTCGTACACATGTCGTACGACCCGACGAGTACGATTCGGACCGGTGTATGAGGACGCGATTCGTACGGTCAACATACACACCGTACGGTCCGTACCCCCCATGATCGCGGGGGTGCGCACCGTACCCCTGCGATCATGGGGTGTACGAGCCGTACCCCCATTGTACGATCGGTGTACGAGCCGTACCCCCATTGTACGATCGGTGTACGAGCCGTACCCCATTGTACGATCGGTGTACGAGCCGTACCCCCATTGTACGATCGGTGTACGAGCCGTACCCCATGTACGATGGGTGTACGAGCCGTACCCCCATCGTACAATGGGGGTACGGCTCGTACACCGATCGTACAATGGGTGTACGGCTCGTACATCCCATGATCGCAGGGGAATGGTGCGTACCCCTGCGATCATGGGTAGTACGCACCGTACCCGGGGGGGCCGTTCTGTACCTGTTTCGGCGCAAACTCTGCTTTTACGGCTGTTTTCAGCTCCCGTAGAAAAAGGGTCGTACGGTGCGTACCCGACACCTATCGTACTTGCTGGTTCATAAAAACCAGTCGCGAACCGTACAGATGTCGCGTACAGCGGGTTCCGAGGGAGAATCGTACGGAGATTAGAGTCGTACGGTGTCTTGTACGACTCGTACGGAGTACGGCTCCTGGTACGAATCGTACTTCGTCGTACATACGGGGGACGTTGCAGGGTACGATTCGTATGGGAAAAACGCTCTGAACGGCTATTCGGAGCGGTTTTTGCCGAATCGGAATCGACCCCTAAGTGAAAGTCTGAGAGCCAGGAAGCGCGAGCAAGCGCGACTAGAAGACGTTGTTCCGGTTGCATGAAGAGTAGGCGCTGCCAGTGAGTACTACTAGTGGCCAGCAATAGGTGAGGCAGGGCCTGGCAGGCCCAATCACAGTTCACTTAAAATAAAGCTGTGCAGCAGCCTAAGGCAGTGTACTGCAGTTAGTGTGTGATTCATTCGACTGATAAATTGATGGCGTGTGTGGCGGGCGCAGTACTGGGCGGCCCTTAGTTTAATGTTGCCGGCCCAGGCTGGATTTTGGTTCTGGTTCCGGCTCTACAATCAAATCTGTGGGGTTGGGGCTGTGCACTGCAGCAGGCAGCGTGCGCAGATTTTTTCATATTCATTGTGCGTGCATTCGCTGCATTGCCATGCCCACGCCCCGGCATACCTGCACCCCACCACTGAGTCATCGTGGTGGGTGGTTCAGCGGCCGCCGTTCAGTGGTTCAAGAACCGATCCGTTCGGTTCTTCACACACGAAGTGAAAGTCTCAGAGCCATCAATTAAGCACGACCGCCTGGCCAGAACTTGAAGACGTTGTTGTTGTTGATTGGCGTTAAGGAGTAGGCGCCCGCAGCTGGCCGTGAGTACTACTTCTATTACTGGCCACCAGTAACAGCAGCAGGTGAGGCAGGCCCAATTAGTTAACTTAATATAAACCTGTGCTGCGCAGCAGCCTAAGGCAGTGCACTGCAGTTAGTGTATGTTCGGTGCCGTCCACCCGGCCCGAAAAGGGTACCTTAAGTTTTACTTGACAGTTACTTTAACAGTAACACAGTAGTTAAGCAGTAGTTATGCAACCATCACCATGGTCATCAATATGCCGCTTCCCGTGGGTGGTAGTGCCGTGGCGTGACTGACCCATGCCAAACAAACCAACACTGCTTTTTGTTTGAATGCGTGCCTCCACCCTCGGAATCCATCAGACTGTTCAGACAAAACACAGACCCTGAACAAACTCCTGCATGAACGTGGCGGATTTAATCTTATACGGAGGGATAGTGTCACACTATCCCCACGTATAAGATTACATCCGCCACGTTCATACATAGTGTGTACCTCAGTCACATTTACAGCGACCCTCTTTCCCACCCTACCCCCTCTAACGCAGTGCTGGCTGCACACACGGTGCTCGCAGACTCCTTTCACACCGTTAAATTGCCTCTGGCGACCAAACATTGAGCTCCAATGCACCTCAATCTTTGCCCCCATGCATCCTTTTCCAATCTGGAGACTACACACAGACCTGCCTGTGCCCGACACTACATGTCTGCTCTGCCGCTTCATTTCAGTGTCCAAGCTTAGATTCACCAATGCACCTCCGCCCTGCCCCAGAGGCCTCGGTTTATTCCATTACCAAATTCAGGGGTAACAGTAATGTATTAAAAAAAAAGCACATCAGTACCAGCAGATAACCCGTATTCCATTGATGAGCAATTAGGCGGCAAATCACCCCATGCATAATGTGCAATCCCACACATCATCACTTAAAGTCCTCCACCAAAGTTGAAAATGAATAAAGTGTCAAACATGTGATTAGTGAAAAACTAATGTGCTCCATGCAAAATCCTTGATTACTGTGCAAAGAACTCCATGCCACCACTGAATGAAAAACATTCAACACTCATAGTGTGCATAAATTTCACGTGCAGCGCTCTGCTTATTCGCCCTAACCATGACTTCCTGGTAACCTTGCTCTGGATATTCCCGTCTTGAGTCAAAATGATAACTCAGCCGATGCACCTCATTCCCGGCCATCTGCATTCCATTATGCAGCACAGGGGCAAACCGCAACTGTGTTCGAGTCTGCGCAGCCCTCAGGAGCAGAGTACAGTGAAGTACAATTGCTTTCAGATGACAGTTCCGTTGACAGGATGTGTACTGGGGGTGGGGGTCGAAGGGAGACCCCGGAGACATTGTACATGGAGAGCATCAATTTGCCGATCATTAACACATTAGTAAACTACTCATTTGTCTGGGTGGGAGAGGGACGGGTCTGCTGTGAAACTGGGACGGGGAAGTAATTGTTACTGTTCTCTCGAGACAGTCTGCTTAAAGTTCTGGTACATGTCAGTGGTGCTGGTGGTCCACAGTTTTTAGCATGTCCTGATTTCCTGTTTGTTGCACTTCACCTGATGTCTCTTACTGTAATATTATATATTACTACACAGCAGCCCCAGCTCCTCTACTTAATGCATGTATATGCCACGGCATCACTACTTCCTCTAGTGCACACAGGTTTATTTTTGTGACCCTCTCGTCAGTGCAATATGCATGTTACTGTTTCCACCATTTCCCTGAATTGTTACTAACAGGTGTTTGTACTTTGTATTACATCTGACTTTTAGCAGTGCCGGTTCAGGATGTGGGTGAAGCTAAAAGAGTGAGTGGGTGGAGCCAGTGGAGGAAATAGGTGGAGCCGAAGAAAAGTAGGTGCAGCCTCCAACAATCATTTGAGCACCTGCACTTCATATTTTACAAATTAATCTTCTAGTACTGGGCGCCACACATGGGCCACACGCAAATCAGAACCTGCTACCCCCACCCACTGTAATCCAGAATTGGAATCCAAACAGAGCTCTCTAAACACACTTCAACCCTGACATGAGGCACCCCTTCACAAATTCACAAGTGCACCTAAATCCTTTACTGCAGCACCTGGTCCTCTCCAATACACAAGAATCCTGAACTTCAGAGCTCCATCCTGTACCATCACTTCTTGGACCCACATGCAGCTTTGCCAAACATTTGAACCCTCACCTTCAGTGGCCACCCAGTGATATTCCAGAGCTGGGATTTACATGCATCGTACACCTCAATCCTGACCTCCAGCACTCACCACAACTGTTCCGAGAGTGAGGTTAACGTGCAACTCTTCCGTGCACCTCAGTCCTCACCTGCAGACCATTAAACCAGCCCGCTCAGGCCAATCCCCGTGCTTCTCTCATACTTGGTAATAGCATGGGAGGAGCGTGAGGATTCGATGGGGAGTCTGTGATACTGTCCCAGGGACTGCTGGAAGCAGGAAGAAGAGAAGCACTGAGGCGCGAGGCGGCCAGCAGCATCAGGTACGTTTTAATTATTTATTAACCCCCACCGCCCGCACTTCCCCTTATGCTCCCACCACTTTTTATTTCTGTCGGATACCACGGTCCAGGAGTAAGGTCCTGTTGTATGCTACTTATATGCCACTTGGCATACAAGCTGTATAGAACTTGGAATGTTCTATTACTGTTCTATGTTGGAGGTTCTGTGCAGGGTCAGTTGGAGCCTGACTGTGCTTGTAGCCAGTCCCTGTGGTTGTTAAGCTGTTCTACCTTCTGACAAATAAACCTTGATCCTGGAACTGAATATACATTTGAGGACCTGGTTTCTTTACAACATATTGGCGACAGTGGGAGTACTGTTCCAGGAAAGGAAAAGACAAGTAAGGAGGAGACAGCGTTCACTTCGTTGAAAGTAAGGAATTTGAATTTATTGGAACTTGTGCCTTGATAGCACCAGCGGCTGTATTACTAATTGTGCCTTGATTGCACCAGCGGCTGTGGAACTGTTCGTTCCATTTTCTAAGGAGAAATTTTATTTTTGCCTTGAACTGTGTTTTTCTTTAGCGTTGAATGCTACTGTGGCTGTGTGGTTGTGTAACATCGTGCATTTGATAGCACCTGCGGCAGATGGTTACTGTAATCCTCGTTACTGGTTCTTATGGGCAAAAGTTATATCTTTAGCCAAAGTCTAAACTTGTAGTCAACGGTTACTCACAGAACGTGCACAGCCTCGAGAGCATCGTCGCTTGTAGCTTGCTTGCGTGACTCCATTCTTTTTGTGTTCAGAGCGTTCGGAGCTTCTTGCCTGATTACGTACTTGCTCTGATTCGACATCGTCACAGTGCATACTGGGAATACGGTGCATTGTGGGAGTGACGCCATCACGCCATCTCACGTTTTCGGCCATCTTGGATCCGGGAATTATTACGAGTGCACAACGAATGTAGTCATCGTTTCAAGAACGAGATTTCACAGCGATGCACACGCTACTTTTGCAAAGGAGTTCTACAGCGATGCACACGCTAATTAGTGTGTATTATTATTAACAAAATATCGGATCATTTTTTTTTAAATAAGAATTATCCAGTAACATTTGAAAATAGGCAATTTGTAATTTAGTGAAGTATTCATTTTTTTTAGCTTTTAGATTTAAATTAAATAGGTTACTAGATAATTTCTAGGAGGTTATAGACATGTCTAATATAATGGTTCCACCCCATTTTTTAACAGTAGCAGGTGATCCTAAAATGGAATGGGACATGTGGTATCCCATGTTTTTGGCATATGTGAATGTACTGGAAGAAGATGGTTGTTCTTCTAAAAGAAAGTTAGATCTTTTACGTTTGTCTTTAGGGGGTCAAGGCATCAAAGAGTTATCTGAATTGCCTCCATTGGAAGACTCTGAAGAATCTGATGTATTTCAGGTTGCTATTAAACAAGTCAGTATTAGATTTGGGAAAAAAGTGAATACTGTGATGGAACGTTTTAAATTTTACTCAAGGGCACAAAAAGATAACGAATCTGTCAAAAATTATATTTCTGCTTTGCGTGCTCTAGCTGGATCCTGTGCATTCTATACAATTAACTATGAACAGGTTTTAAGGGATCAAATTATGATGAAAACTAAAAGCAAGAAAAGACAGGAAAGATTGTGGTTAGGGACTGAAACTTCACTTAAAGCTGTAGTCAATATAGCAAAAGGTATCGAACAATCAGAAAAATTTGTGAGCGAAATAAGAGGTCAAAGTCAAGGTCTGTCAGTTAAAATACAAGAGTCTGTACCTGAAGTTTCAATTGTTAAAAGTCAAGCAGTCCAAAAGAAAACTGTTTATCCTACTTCTAAAAAAGATGGTATTATGAAAGAGAATAGGTTGGGTAACAGACGTACATTTATAATATGTTATATTTTAATTTCTTATATCGCGCTGGACTCAATCCCGTAAGGGTATCTCCGCGCTTTGCCAGCCAGAACATTAACAGAGTCAATGAGATATATTAATGGGACTGAGATGCTTCCTGGAAGAGGAGAGTTTTTAATGCCTTTCTAAAGGACAGATGGTTGGTGGTCATTCTCACATCTGTTGGAAGTTTATTCCATAAAGCAGGGCCAACTGAGGAGAATGCTCGGTCTCCCTGTCTGGATTTTTTTGTTGCAGGGGGTTTTAGGAGAGCTTGGTTACTTGAGCGGAGTGACCGGCTGGTTATAGATGTGGGAGTTTTGACCATGTGGGGAATTTTAAAAATTGTCCTGCTTTAAATAAAATTTGTGTAAAATGTAAAAAGACTGGACACTTTGGCAAAATGTGCTGTTCCCTCAAAAGGTAAATTGTATTTCTTTTGATGAAGAAGGGTTAGTTGAAGAATTTAGCAAATTCAATTGCATTTCATGTATCTCTTCGGATAACTGCAAAAGTTTTCCTTCGGGAATATTTAACATAGATGGTAAGCAAGTTTCCATGTTGGGGGATTCTTGTGCATGGTATTCTATAATTGGCAAAGATGTTTTTGAAGAGTTATGGCCGAACAGAGAATTTTTAAGCCCTGATATCAAACCTGGTAGTTATTCGGGACATAAAATTGAACTAGTAGGTTTTTTTTGGGCCAATGTAAGTTTCAAAGATAGGTCTATTAAGGCGAAGATCTATATTGCTCGTAAAGGGGAGTCTATTTTGGGTTGGCCTCACCAAAAAGAAATGGGTATTAAATTAGACCCCAATGCTTCACCACCGGTATATATTGGAACATCAATAAATAGAGAATTTGTTGAGGATATTAAGAATATGTTTCCGAAAGTATTTGAGGAAAAGTTAGGAGAATATGCTCAATTTAAACATAAAATTGTACTTAAAGACAATGCAGTGCCCGTTAGGCATAGAGTTAGGAATGTACCGCTAGCTTATCGTGACAAATTAAAAGATATTCTCAATAACCTAGTAAAATCTAACATTATTGAACCTATCGAATCGTCCCCTTGGGTTTCCCCCATTGTTCTTTCTCTTAAAGCTAACGACGAGCTCCGCTTATGTGTAGACCTTCGTAGCTTAAATAAAGAAATCTGGACTGACATGCATCCGTTACCCAAAATTAATGAACTAATTTCTACTCTTTCAGGCGCTTGTGTGTTTACAACTTTAGATCTCGCAAGCGCATATCATCAAGTCGTACTACAAGAGGAATCTAAGAACTTAACAGCTTTTGTTACACCTGAGGGAATGTATAGCTATCTGCGTATGCCATTTGGACTTGCGAGTGCTGCATCTGTTTTTCAACGTTTAATGAAAGAAATGCTGGAAGGTTGCAAAGGGGCTATTGCATTTCAGGATGATATCTTAGTTTATGGCAATGATGTGGTACAGCATGATGAGAATTTGAAAGCGGTTTTGGAAAGCATACAATCAAAAGGTTTAACACTTAAGTTTTCTAAATGTAAATTCAGACAACAGAAGGTCGAGTATTTGGGACACGAGATTTCCAAGGTATAAAGCCTAAATTTGATCATATTGCTAGTATTTCCAAAGCACCTGCTCCGATCAATAAGGATCAATTGTTTTCTTTCCTAGGTTTAACAGAATATTTTAGCAAATTTGTAAAATCTATGCATCTAAAGTGTCTTCTCTACGAGTGTTACTTAAAAAAAATGTTACGTTTCTATGGAGTAATGAGCTGCAAGTGCAATTTGACGAGTTAAAAAAGGAAATTTGTTCTGCTCCATTTTTAAAACCATTTGTTGTGGGTAAAGAGTGTATTGTGGCAGTAGATGCAAGTAACACTGGATTAGGGGCAGTTCTTTTGCAGAAAGGTGCTGGGGAAGAGAACATTGTTTCTTACGCTTCAAGAACTTTGAAAGGTGCTGAGTATAATTATTCAACGATTGAAAAAGAATTATTGGCATGTACCTGGGCTGCTCAGCATTTTCGACAGTTTTTGTGGGGTACCAAATTTGTGCTCAGAACTGACCACAAGCCTCTTGTGAATATGCTAGCTGCGGGTGGTGGTAGGATTTTAACAGCCCGATTGGCTAGGTTGGCAGCCAAATTACAAGCAAGAGTATCAATGCACTGTGGAGTATATCCCTGGTAGACTCAATGTACATGCGGATTGCATGTCAAGGTTGGCTTTGCCTCATCAGGATGATGAACATTCAGAAGAATGCGATGTAGCTTATACCATGAAAGACATAAATGTGAATGATGTGGAAGTGATTTCTGAAGATGTGTGGGTTAAAGCTATATCAGAAGATAATATTCTTTGTTTGGTTGATAGCTATCTGAAAAATGGATGGCCTGAAGAAAGGAAACTGTCAGGGGATTTGAGTTCATTTTTCAAAGTCAAGGATGAACTTATTGTTCTCACAATATTATTAGTAGAGGTGACAAAATAGTACCTCCATTTGCTGTCAGGGAAAATTTAATTAGGATTGCTCATGAAGGTCATATGGGCATGTCGACCACTAAGAGGCGTTTACGGGAATATTATTGGTGGCCTTCAATGGACGCTGTTGTTGATAGATGGGTAAGGAATTGTCTTCCATGTTCCGATAGTGATAAAACTGTAAAACCCTTGTCCACATTGGTTACTCCTATTGATTATTCAGAGGGTCCTTGGAGAAGATTAGGGATCGACATCGTTGGGCCTTTGAATTTGTCTGGTAGTAAGGAAGTTTATGGGTTGGTCCTGATTGACTATTTTTCGAAATGGCCGGAAATCAAAATTGTGGAAAAGGTTACTTCTAGTCAAGTCATTGAATTTCTTAATAACATATTCAGTCGTGAGGGTCTACCTTCAGAAATAATTTCTGATAATGATACGCAATTTATTAGCAATGAGATTGAATTGTTTTTCAAAGAGCAAGGTATAACTCACAAGAGGGTTTCCAATTATAATCCGCAGGCCAACGGTCAAATTGAGCGCTTCAACAGAGTGATTAAAGAATCGATTCAGTTAGCAATTAGCAGTAATTTAGATTGGAAGAAGGCATTACGTGCTACATTACTCACTTATCGGATTTCACCCAATTCTGTAACGGGTTGTTCTCCATTTGAATTATTAATGGGGCGTAAAGCTGGTTCTAAATTGTTGCCTTGGTGGTTAAAATCTGATTAATCCAGTATGTCTAGTCTAGATATTAATAGAGAGAACGTGTTAAAACATATCAAGAGAAAATGGGTAAAAGTTCGAACAGGAAGCCGACTAGTCACGAGGTCAGAATTGGTGACTTGGTACGTGTTAAATTTGGAGGTTCACTTTCTAAAAGATGGGCCAAGTGGTCTGATCCTATTAGAGTAACGGAAGTGTTTAGCAAAGCTGTACGTGTTGAAGGGGGGAAAATTTGGAATTTTAGACGTGTATCCATTGTTAGATCTGACAAGTCGTTATTTAATTCCAAGAAATCATTTTCTCATGCTTATAATGGGGAGGATGATCAGAATTTTTTGGATAACTTTAATACTTTGCAAGACACTCAAAATGTTGTGATTAATGATTCTGCTGGTTCTAATGAGCCAATTGTTACTATATTTGATACTCAAGATGTTATCAACAACACAAGTGTTGACTCTGAAGCAATAAGTAATTACGGGGTTGTTAATAATGATCCAGTTGGAAGAGATGACCCTGTGCGAAGAGTTGTAGAAAGTGTTATTAGGAAAAGGTCACGTGTATCACATCCACCTGTAAAAATGAAAGATTATGTTTGCTCTTTAGTTTTTTGTTTTTTTTCTCTTTTATTTTATTATTATTTTTTTTATTTGCTTGTTTTTCATGGTTTTTTTGTTTTGTTTTTTCAAAGGAGGGAGGTGTGTTGTATGCTACTTATATGCCACTTGGCATACAAGCTGTATAGAACTTGGAATGTTCTATTACTGTTCTATGTTGGAGGTTCTGTGCAGGGTCAGTTGGAGCCTGACTGTGCTTGTAGCCAGTCCCTGTGGTTGTTAAGCTGTTCTACCTTCTGACAAATAAACCTTGATCCTGGAACTGAATATACGTTTGAGGACCTGGTTTCTTTACAACAGGCCCACACACAGCTCTGCCATACACCTCAGTCCTGACATGCAAAACTCACCACCGCTCTTCCAGGAGTGAGGTTATTGTGCAGCTCTGGGGTGCACCTCTGCCCAGACTTGCAGCACGAATACCTGATCGTCCAGTGCTGGTAACCAAAATGAGCCACGTATAAGGGGCCGATTCTGATGTCGGGCGAACTCAGGTCCGTCCGACATCGGTCAGGAGCCATAAGCGACCGACCTCCTGTGGTCAGTTACGGCCCTGCTCGTACGATGCGACCAAACCCTGTTCGGTTGCATTCATATGGTTCACAATGCAAGAATGCATTCCGACCAGAAAGCATGCTTGAAATGTGAAATGCAGGGGTGCAATTAATCCCTGCACCCTGTGGCCAGTGCCCCAAGGTGCCTGCCACCAGGTGCATGGATCAGCTTCACACCTATGGGGGCCCTGCTGCGGCCCCCCAGAGACAGTTTCCGACTGCCTTTTCGTGCCGGTGTGTCCGGCACGAAAAGGCAGTGAAAAACTGCCATCGTACTCCCTCAGTCGTGAAGAGGCGACCGGGGGAATACTGGAGGATTTCCGGATGGCAGACGGGCTGTCTGAGCCCGTAGTAGGCCATCCAGAAATCCAAGTTGGATTCCTTTCCGACCGAGCCCATCGGAATGGCTCGGTCGGAAAGAAATCCATCCGACACAGATCTATTAGGTCGCGGAGCCCTTCCAACCCGAATCAGAATTGGCCCCTAAGTGTTATGTGCACTGATGTAAGTCAAAGTAAAACGACAGAACTCCCGGTCAATGTCTTCAAGAATGTGTGATGTGACATATTTCTAGCATATGTTTATTATTCAACTAGACTTTGTAGCATATTATCAAGTAGGGGTGTGCAAAGATGCTGTTGTTGCCTGTGGATGATACTATATCTATATTAATGCTACCAAGAATATTCCTTTAATTTTCATTTCGACTTCGAATACAAAGGGCTTTGGGTCAGGAAAAGGAAATGAATATTAATCTCTGGTCAAATGTTTTGGGTTTAAAATTGAATTGAGTCTGCACCGCTTTCACGCCCAATTCCTAAACAGGTGTGATTCAGAGATTTCCTACCAGAATTGTACAAACACAGTAGAGGCACAAACAGCTCACCAAGGCTACTGGTTGGCTAATTTTAAATATTTTTATTTTTATTAGGAAACGCCTGTCTGTCAAACTGCTGCCCATTAGTAGGTGCAAAGTGAGTACCTAATGAATGTATGTGATAAATTCTGCAGTTTCCTTTTAAACAGTGCTGTTGAATGGCAGCACAGAGACCTGAGAGTCACAGGTTATTTGAGCTGCAGCTTTCTGCACTCTCAGGATAGTCATGTCTCCATCGAGCACAGCTTTAAGTTGAGGATGTTCGTTTTCACAATGTTAATTTCTTTCACAAGTTACGGTGACATTTTCTCCCTAACTTGGGTTGGATCTTGGCCAGGTGCATGCACTTATCAATCAATCAATCACAAGAATTTGTATAGCGCGCTACTCACCCGAAGGGGTCTCAAGGCGCTGGGGGGGGGGGGGAGGAGAGTCGCTATTGCTCGAACAGCCAGGTCTTGAGTTGTTTCCTGAATGAGAGGTGATCCAGGGTCAGCCGTAGGTGAGTGGGGAGGGAGTTCCAAGTCTTGGCTGCCAGGTAGGAGAAGGATCTTCCTCCGACGGTGGATTTCCGGATTCGTGGGACGGAAGCGAGGGCGAGGCTGGCGGATCGGAGCTGGCGGTGGGTGTGTAGAATGTGAGGCATCTGTTGAGGTACTTCGGGCCCGTGTCATGGAGAGCCTTGTGTGCGTGGGTGAGGAGTCTGAACGTGATCCTCTTGTTGACGGGGAGCCAGTGCAGGTCTTTCAGGTGGGCAGAGATGTGGCTGCGACGAGGGATGTCTAGGATGAGTCATGCTGAGGCCTTCTGAATGCGCTGGAGTCTTTTCTGGAGTTTGGCTGTGGTTCCGGCGTAGAGGGTGTTCCCGTAGTCCAGACGGCTGGTGACGAGGGCCTGGGTGACCGTCTTCCTGGTTTCTGTGGGGATCCATCGGAAGATCTTTCGGAGCATGCGCAGGGTGTTGAAGCAGGATGATAAGACTGCGTTCAGTTGCTTGGTCATCGTGAGGGAGGAGTCCAGGATGAAGCCCAGGTTGCGTGCGTGGTCCGTTGGTTTGGGTGCGCTGCCCAGGGCAGGGGGCCACCAGGAGTCGTCCCACGCGGAGGGAGATGGTCCGAGGATGAGGACTTCCGTCTTGTCTGAGTTCAGTTTAAGGCGGCTGATCTTCATCCATTCTGCGACGTCTCTCATTCCTTCCTGGAGGTTGGCTTTGGCGGTGTTGGGGTCGTTGGTGAGAGAGAGGATCAGCTGGGTGTCGTCGGCGTAGGAGATGATCTTGAGGTTGTGTCGGCGGGCGATGGCTGCGAGAGGGCTAATGTAGACGTTGAAGAGGGTTGGGCTGAGTAAGGATCCTTGCGGGACGCCGCAGATGACTTCGGTGGCCGCGGATCGGAACGGGGGGAGGCGAACTCTCTGGGTTCTTCCGGCGAGGAATGAGATGATCCACTCCAGCGCCGCTCCTTGGATTCCAGTGTTGCTGAGGCGCTGTATCAGGGTGCGGTGGCAGACGGTGTCGAAGGCTGCTGAGAGGTCCAGGAGGATGAGGGCAGCCGTTTCCCCGTTGTCGAGCAGGGACCTGATGTCATCGGTGGCTGCGATGAGGGCGGTCTCGGTGCTGTGGTTTGCTCGGAAGCCGGACTGTGAGGGGTCAAGGGCTCCGTTGGTCTAGAGGAAGGCAGAGAGTTGCCTGTTGACGGTCTTCTCAATGACTTTGGCTGGAAAGGGAAGGAGCAAGATGGGGCGGAAGTTCTTCCGGTCCGTGGGGTCCGCGGTGGGTTTCTTGAGGAGGGCGCTCAGCTCGGCGTGTTTCCAGATCTCCGGGAAGGTGACGGATGCGAAGGAGCTGTTGATGATGTTCCGGAGTTGGGGTGCGATGATTGAGTCAGCTTTGTTGAAGATGTGGTGTGGGCATGGGTCAGTAGGGGAGCCGGAGTGGGTGGTGTTCATCGTGCGGGTGGTGTCTTCGGTGCTGACCGGGGTCCAGTTGCAGAGGGTGGTGGTTGGGGGAGCTGGTTCGGCGGTTGGGTGCGTGGTTTGTGCGCCGAAGCTGTTGTGAATGTCGGCGATCTTGCGGTGGAAGACGATGCGAGAGAGTCGCAGAGGTCTTGCGATGGAGTGATGTCGGTGTTGCAGGCGCTGGGATTTGAGAGCACTTTGACGATGCTGAAGAGCTCCTTGCTGTTGTGGGTGTTGTTGTCCAGTCTTTCTTTGAATGCTGTCTTTTTGGTGGTGCAGATCAGCTGGTGGTGTTTGTCGTGGCGTTCTTGAGGGCGGTCATGTGTTCTGTTGTCTGGTCGTGACGCCACGCTTTCTCGAGGGTGCGGCAGGTTTCTTGGAGTTTTTGAGGTCGGTGGTAAACCACGAGGCTTTCCTGCTGCCGGGTCTGCTGGGGGGTTCTTCAGTGGTGCGAGTTCGTCGGCGCAGTCGGTGAGCCACAGTGTGAGGTTGCGGGCTGTTTCGTTGGGGTCCGTTGTGTTGGCAGGAGGGTTCTGGCTGAGGGAGGTGGTGAGCTGGTCGGCGGTGATCTTGCTCCAGCTTCTGCGGGGAACCTGTTGCGGGTGGTGGTGGGTCGTGGTTCTCCTGAAGTTGAAGTGGACGCAGATGTGGTCTGTCCAGTGTAGTCCGGTGGAGTGGCTGAAGGAGATGTGCTTTCTGGAGGAGAAGACGGGGTCAAGCGCGTGGCCGGCGTAGTGGGTGGGGGTGTTCACCAGTTGCTTGAGTCCGAGGTTGGCGAGGTTGTCCAGCAGGGCGGCGGTGTTGCAGTCCTTGTTGTTCTCCAGGTGGAAGTTGAGGTCCCCTAGGAGGATGTAGTCTGAGGAGGTGAGGGCGTGCGGGGTGATGAAGTCTGCGATGGCTTCGCTGAATTGAGTGCGTGGTCCCGGGGGTCTGTAGATGAGAGTGCCTCTGAGGGTGGTCTTTGGGTCAGTGTGGATCTGGAAGTGAAGGTGTTCGGCGGCAATGAGGGTGTCGTCGGAGCTGGTCGTGATGCGGATGGTGTTTCTGTGGACGATGGTGATGCCTCCTCCTGTTTGGTTAACGCGGTCCTTCCGGGTGATCTTGTAGCCCTCCGGGATGGCTATGGCGATGTCGGGGGGCTGAGGAGGCGTTCATCCAGGTTTCCGTGAGGAAGGCGACATCTGGTGAGGTTGTGTCCAGGAGGTTCCAGAGTTCCACGGCGTGCCTGTGGACGGAGCGGGTGTTGAGCAGGATGCACTTGAGGTGGTTGTTTCTGGTGCTCGGCTTGGCGGGCGTGGTGCAGGTTCGGAGGCAGGTGAATCGGCAGGCTTGGCAGGTGAAGGGTCCGTGTGTGCGCCTCGGGGTAGCTCGGTAGCAGGTGGCGTTTCGGCCGGCGTTGAGTGCGTGGAGGGTGGCGGCATCGTAGGTCCGTCGGGTGCATTGGCATCGACGAGGACCAGGGGTTCTGGTGCTGGGCGTTGTCCAGGCGCGGACGGGCGCAGACGGGCTTGCCTTTGGTGCACCTTCGTCCGCTGCGCGTTCGCCGTGCGGCCTCCATATGAAGGGCTGAGGGAGGGAGGAGCAGCTGGGAGGTGGGAGCGGGGTGGCGAATGAGAACGGCGGGGGGCTGGGCCGCAGGGAGCAGCGGCGGGAAGCAGAGGGCGAGGCGGGAAGTGGGAGGGCACAGAAAGTAAAGGGGGAATGAGGGGAAAACCAATTAAACAGATAACAGAAGGCAAAAGGGGAACGAGGGGAAAACCAATCAAACAGATAACAGAAGGCAAAAGGGGAACGAGGGGAAAACCTATATAACAGATAACAGAAGGCAAAAGGGGAACGAGGGGAAAACCAATATAACAGATAACAGAAGGCAAAAGGGGAGCGAGGGGAAAACCAATAAAACAGATAATAGAAGGCACAGGGGACCGAGGGGTAAAAACGGCGAAATCACAGGCACATAGGAAACGAGAGAAATACAGAAGGAAACAGCGGTCAGAGCGCAGCACACAGCACGGGGAGGACCACGCGGTGGCTAGGGGGGCGACCTACCTGGTGACAGGGTCAAGGGTCGTTCCCTTTACCACCGTGCGGCCTCCATATGAGGGGCTGAGGGAGGGAGGAGCAGCTGGGAGACGGGAGCGGGGTGGCGAATGGGAACAGCGGGGGGGGGGCGGGGCCTCAGGGAGCAGCGGCGGGAAGCAGAGGGCGAGGCGGGAAGCGGGAGGGCACAGAAGGTAAAGGGGGAATGAGGGGAAAACCAATTAAACAGATAACAGAAGACAAAAGGGAAACGAGGGGAAAACCAATCAAACAGATAACAGAAGGCAAAAGGGGAACGAGGGGAAAACCAATATAACAGATAACAGAAGGCAAAAAGGGAGCGAGGGGAAAACCAATAAAACTGATAACAGAAGGCACAGGGGAACGAGGGATAAAAACGGCAAAATCACAGGCACAAAGGAAACGAGAGAAATACAGAAGGAAACAGCGGTCAGAGCAAAGTCAAGCCCGTCTGCGCCCGTCCGTGCCTGGACCACGCCCAGCACCAGAACCCCTGGTGGCCGGTCCCAGCACCGCTAGGGTGGCGGGCGATGAAAGTCCGCCCGCCATCCTAATAGGCCCCTAGATGTATGCTCTGAAATGTTTCTTTCAGCCTATGATTGCATTATTTGAGTGTTACAGGTTTGGGCTAGTTTTTGGGATAGGACTGGTTCATTTTGGGCTTACTGTGGGATGGTAGTTCAATAGCTTTGGACTTTGGAAGGTTTTCAAAATCTGGTAATAGTGCAGAGGCGTAGAGTAGAGCATCAACACGGAGAGCATCTGGTTTGGGGCTGCTCTCTTGGGGCATGGCAGCTCGCAGGCAGAGGCAGTCTGCGCCTGACACTCCAGCGACAATCTGGAAGTTGAAACTGCCGGAACCTCCATTTGCCGTCACTGAACCACAAGGGGGCACTAGGTAAGTAAGGTTATCTCTGTTATGTTATGTGACTGCCATTACACAGCACATATTAATTACTCCATTGGTATGGTCTCATAGCGCTAGCAGCTGCCTTGGCCACCTTTCCAAGAGAATTTTGAGTTTTTTGAAGCTAATAGAGTGGTTGCACTTTGATTCCATCTCCTGTTCATAGACAAGACACCAACAACTGATGGAAAAGGCAAAAAAAAGTTCTCTGGGAATGCACAAATTTAGCGCTGGTGGGCGTCATACACGGGGTGGAGTCAGAAGGGGAAAGATTCCTTGAAAGCCATCCTATCAACGCTTCTAAACATGGATACTTTTTCTTGAGTTTTCAAACAAGACAATATATTCATAAAATCGGGAATAAAACTTGATATTTTTACTTTTTTATATATCCTTTAACCCTAGGGACAGTGTAACCATCTAGAGACGCTGTAAAACTGATTTTAACTGGTCGCAATCAATGTTTGCACAGCTCTGGGTGTCAAAGACCCTGTAGCAGAGAGATGGGTGTGTAAAGATTAAGACTCAGTTTATTATAGTGAAAGGTAAGAAACTTGCAGTGATTAATACACCTGCTCTGGAGATCTGCCTGCTATTGTTACATTGGCTTGCATCAGGGCACAAGTCCTAAAAAAAGAAGAGGGGGCGCTGTCACCGGAAGTGACGTCACGACAGGAAGTAAGTGACGTCACGAAAGGTGGATTGCCCCATCGGGCACATTGCCTCCCCTCGCTCACCCCTTAGATGCGATTGCATCTGAGAGGGCAGCGCCTATGCAGCGTCCTGTGAGCTCCGATCTCGCCCCAGAGAGGCCAAAGAGTGAAGTCCAGCTGTTCGGCAGGGGGGACGGCGTCCACCTGGTAAAATAAGTGGGGGGACGCCGTCCACCCTTGTGGTACCCCGACTCGAGCCCTGGCTTGCATCACCACAAAATACTGTACAGAAGTGCTTTAATGGGGCCTGTGCAGTCCGGTACTGAGTAGCAGCACTTTTTAAATTTGAAAGAGTACCCACCATTCTTTATTTACTTTCAATCACTGCCCTACTTCTTTAAATACCAAATGGAGTAGTGTGGCTCACTGGTTAGAGGCGGCAGGCCCGAGAGCAGAAGTCGGCCCGGGACCAGGGTTCAATTCCCGACGCGGCAGGGTCGTGGACCTTGGTCAGCGGACTCGATAATTCTCGCTTCGGTGCTTACTCTAATCAGGGGTTCCACTCGGCAACTCTGGGCATTAGCTTGCCTAATCTCCACAACGGCCCCACCAATTCCGGGGATGCCTGGCTCCACCTTGGGGACTCCCAGCAAGGGACCATCCCACAGGGAAAGCCAGGACTGGTTCCCCAGATTTATACAGTGCCAGGAGACCTATGGACGGGTAGCAGTGCGCTTTACAAGCTCAAAAACATTTACATTTACATTTACATGGAAGCTGGTGGAAGCCTGGTTGTCCTCTTTCTCTGCGCTATTTAAAGTGCTGGCGATATCTGGGCAGCCATGGATAATTCTATCATGTTAGGGAAACCTGGGCAAACTTCTAGGCGAATCACAAAATACTAGACAGCTTAGAAATATGTTTTTGTTTAAAAACACATGAAGTTCCTTGTGCATCAGGCAGCTTTTAGGCAACAATAAAAAGGTCAATTCAATCCTTAGCATTGATGTTAGAAGGACCTTTTGGTCTTGGTTTGGAGTGGTGTGGGTGATTCCACTCCCCTGGAGCAACGCATAAAAATTGATGTTAAACTGAATAGGACGTCAATGTGAGCGCCATATTTTCCCTAGAGTTAATGCACCCCATGTGTTGAGTAAACAATAAAAAGGTCAAGATAACTCTGGTGATTAACGTTCCTACTGGTGAGAGTTCGAAATTTAGTCTAGTGGCAGTTTTGGCTTATGGTAAAGTAGAGTGGAGGGTTATTGTGCTTGCTGCAAAGACCGTGTTCCATGCAGATCACAGAACTGAGTGTGAGTGAACTATGAGTAGCATAAAAAATTAAATGTACGCCCTAACTGGCCTCAGGAGTCTTAGCTGTCTCCCCCCACTCCCTCCCCCCTCCCCCCCCTTTGAAGTTCGGGTCTAGTTGAACCCCTGGCTGGTATTCTATCTCGTGACCTCTCACTCACGGCATAGGTCAGCGGCGAGCGTTGAATCCAGAAACAAGTAACCGTGGCAGGACGCCCCAGGAGAATTCGTGCGCTACCTTGAGTGCCCCAGTTGGCTGTCTTCAGAAGGATGTGACCACCCATGTTTTGGCAGCATTGAAGGCGGCTTTCTACAAAGCTCCCCACCCTCGCATTTAATGTCGTCAACCAGATATCTGCTCTGGACGCCTACTAGGCCGACCTTGCATCTGCAGGCCTCGGGTTACGTTCGCACAGATGTTGCCAGCGCCTGCCTCAGAGAGCGCGGCCATCAATCGAGCCAGGCCGAAAGAAGCCTCATAAAACGGGGTCCTGTCCTCACGCGACCCCGGGGGTTCGGGTGCCCAGTGCCGCTTCCCCTTGAGCGCCCAGCCAGTGGCAGCTAGAAATATATGTGTGCCCTTTCACATTTTACGAGGTGAGGTGGGAAACAGTGAGTCGGAACAGGGTTCACAGCCAAGGAACAGCCAGCCAGAGCAAAACAGTCCAAGAAAACCTTGAGATAAGGGGGCAGACACAACACGAGAGTCGTGCAACATAAACCATAGGGAATGGGAAAAAACGAGAATGACAAGAGTCAGGGGTTGGCAGCGCATTGAAGGAGTCTCGGATCCAGCGCGACGGTCTCGGCCGGGACCATGGAGAAGACGGTTGTGCTCATAACAGGCTGCTCCTCCGGGATAGGGCTCGGTCTAGCGGTCCGCCTGGCCTCCGACAGCGCCGGGGCGTTCAAAGGTAAAGGCGCTATGTGAGCAAGCTCTGTGGGTGGCAAAAAGTGACGCAGCATGGGTGCCGTGGGTCTTAATGCGAGCCAGGAAAATGAACCCTTCTGACCTCCCGTGAGTAGGATGGCAGCCATGAGCCCGTATTACTCCCAGACCCTGGCGCCACTGTACCTGCTGCACTGATAGCATAGCCCTGGTGGCAAACTTCAAACAGAAATTGTGCTTACCCTGGCCTGGTCTGTCGTGTCATACCTGCCCTGTTATATGTTATTGGCATTTGTGTAGCGCACACTCTCCCTTTGGTGTGGCATCTTGGCGCTTTCCGTAGCTTGGGCAAGACTTTCCAAACAGTTCTCGGGGTTCCGTGAGTCAGATTCGGCTTGTGAATAAATATGTACTGTTCGTACTTTGAAGGGGTATGTATGTTTATGTGTTAGGAGTCAGCTGAATGTGTGTACATCGGGTGTGTGGCGCGTACGTTCCTGTCGTTTGAAGGTTGAGACCGTAGAGCTGTACTAAATACATCATTACGCAGCTTCTAAGACGGGTCCCTTCTGTGCCACCAGATAGGTAGGGCCCGGCTCACCGCAGTTTTACTAGAGTCAGCAGCTGTTTCTGCGACATCAGTGCCGTCTCTTGACGTCCTTCCCATCCCACCCCACACACTGCAAGGACATCAGGCATGTCCTCCGGTGACAGGGGGCACGGTACTACTAGTCAGAATTACCCTATGGTGTTGTGTCCAGCCTCGTCTGGTCTAGCGTGCTCTCGCGTGCGCATAGAAGTCGAGTGTACGTACGTCGTGGCGCAGAGCGCGCACACGGTGGCGTGACTCCCGCACCGCTGCGCGTGGAACAGGTGTCTTGATTGCGCAGGCTTCAGCCCCACTCTTGCAAGGACTTGCCGACCTGGTTTTCCAAAATACAGGTGCAATGTTTCAGCTGCGCACGCGTGCTCGTTCATCCTTACGCGCACCACATGCTTAAACAGTTTACAGCTCGACGCAGCTGGCTACGCCAAAGGGCAATTTGTTCTTGTGTCCGTGCATTGAAGAAATATGTAATTAAACTTTACCTCATTTTGGCAAATATTACCGACCCGGTGGTTATAACATATACCATTAACAAATTGCTTTAGACACCCCAAGTCCACTTGAAAGTAATACTTCAATTCTATCCTGTTATGGCCTAAAGACAAGTAATTATAATCATAATAATAATACTCAAGGCCTAATGTGGGGTTTCAAGCGCCCGCGAGGCAGTGTAAGCTCTTTAAAAAACCGTCAATGCCAAATGAAAAATACGAATTAACTATTTGCCACTGTAGTTCCCTTCAACAACTCCTGTGCATTCACTGGTAACTCATTTTTTGGGACCGGCGCTTTTGTTTTCTCATCAGGCTTTAACCCAGAGGAAAAGAGATAAAATAGAAGGCAGAAGGGGACAAAGACTGAAAAAATAGTGATAAAGAAAGCAATTATATTAAAAAAAAAGCTGCAAGAGTGAACTGTTGGTGGATGAAAGAGGCCTGAGGTGGAATCAAGACTATAGCGCCTTGGTATTCATTCAGCATGTCAGACATTCCATAGCACGGTCCGTGGCTTCGGAGCCAAACTTTGTCATAGGCAATCACTCACTCACAAATTGAGGAATGCGTACATTGGTTCGTTCCCTGCTCCCCCCACACCCAGCATTGCTGGCTATAACTGTTTCTCAACATTCAACATTGTGATAAGCAGTGGCTGTTCAGATTTCCAGTACATTTATGTTTCCCAAAAAATGCATAGTTCTTATTTTCCTACAAAATTCTTTGGTCACGGTGTAAAAAAAAAGACCTTTCCCGTCACAGTCTTGCCATTCACAAAACCAGCAGGGGCTTCCACCTGGAAAGAGAGTTTCGAAATGTACACAGCCCTTTTCGAGAGTCGATACAGCTTTTTTGTCATGTAAAAGTCCTAGCGAATCGCAGTTAGGAAGGATTATGAAAGGGTCATATCGCTTCCCAAAGGCAATTTGTTAATTAGATACCAACACCTCAAATGTGGTGCTATTTGATTCCTAAGGGTGAAGCTTTTGCTCAGGGGAAAGCCCCCCTGTTGACGATCGTTTCAGGTTGCGGGATGTGGGTGGGGGAGGGCCAGTGGACCACTGCTGCTCTCTCCTGATGTCATCCCAATTTCATTTTTTTCAACGCAGCAGTTGTTCCTTTGATGGACACAAGGTGCTTTTAGATTAAAGTCTTTCTTGTTCGAGAAAGCAGGTGCAGGGATGCAGGTTTGCTGTCTCTTACAGGCCACCATCCCTGCTTGCGCAGCCAATTACGGAGGGTCACAAAATAGTGACCTACCTAATTAATATTCATGAGGCAGGTTGTATTGAGACCAACAGAAAATGGGCAATCCGCAATTCAACCTATTAGTCAATAGTCACATCGCAAATGACATTCGGGTACCCAGCGCCGCTTCTAGGCATGTGCTAGTAGGCGTTGGCACAGAGTCCCACGTTGTACCATTTGGGGGTGGGGAGGATAAACTACCCTTCATCCAGCAGTGTCTGACTTTGCAGCAGTTACATGCCCTGCTCTGCAGTGCTAAAGTCCACACATTGGCTGCGGCATGTCGGGCAAAATGTAAAAGAAGGTTTAGTGTGACACAGCAGGAGCCTTCCTGGGCCCCCAGCTAAGCAAGTATGTACCTGCAGACGCACATGGTGCACACATCACATCTCCTTCCTCTCATCCACCCAAGACACCACCTTTCAACCTGTCACTGAAAGTTTGGTTGTGCTTGGAAAAATCGTTCACAAGTGACATTTTGTGCAAAACTGTGACTAACATGCAACTAACCATTTGCCATCATGAATGACTCCTTTCCTGCGAGACAGATTTGGGTCAGTCCAGGGCTGGCTTTGGTACTGGTGGCACCTGGTGCGACAGTCTTTTTTGGCGCCCCCTCCCCCCACCCATGATCTCCTCCTCGGATTCTCTATCACCTGTGAAGGTGCCCATCATCTCTCTATAGCCCCTCTTGCACATACATTTAATTTGTTTTAAAGTGCAGGTAAAGTCTCGCTTTACTAATCCACTCAGCTATGCACCAAAAATACAGATTTGCTCTCTGCAGCAGGCATATTAACCCTCTGTGCTACTTTATGGTGAGTCAAAACTGCCTCTAGACAAAACTCCGATTTCTCTCTCTAGCAAGAACAATAATCGCAAGAGTATCTTGACATTTTTATTGCTGCTGTTCAATGCAGGCACTATATTGAAAAATTGAGGATGCGGCTTGAAAATATGCTGCTTGAATTAATGAATGTTAGCGTCTTTTTCTATAGCGTCTTTTTCTAAAGGGTGCTTCAGTATGGCTGAACGCCGTTAGACGATATCGGAAGTTCCGCTGAGGTCTCCATTACCAATAACTAAGAGACCAAGGATGTATCGAGGCCCCCTTTAGAACAAGACGCTAGCATTCATTAATTCAAGCAGCATATTTTCAAGCCGCGTCCTTAATTTTTCAATATAGTGCCTGCATTGAACAGCAACAGGTGCTCGCCTGGTGTATATCTCCACATCGAGATCTAGTAACAGATATCGGTAGTCGGGGACCACATTCGTATTTTTTAAAGAAGAACCTATTATCTACGTGGCACTCAATCGTGTGAAAGCTGTGGCTATACTGCAAGGGGCAGATTTATGAAGGGCTTGCGCCGCCGGTGCGTCACTTTTTCCCATGTTAAAAATGACGCACCGGCGGCGCAAGGCCTTCATAAATCTGCCCCCAAGTCTTTTGGTATCACGCATATTATAGGAATCTCTACGTTCAAAACTTCTGTACTGTCCCATAATTCATCAAACATCTTGACAGCGCTAATCAAGCTGATTGAGGTTCTACACATAAAATTTCATTGCAATAGACGGTCCCCTGATGAAGGCAGTTTTGCCGAAACGCGCATAGTCTCCATCTACCGCTTTGCTCTCATCGACTATACATGGACGGTATTTTCAACTTTACCAGATTAAATTGCTGGATTGTTTAATGAATTTGTTGACCTCCCCCCTTTTTCCGTTTACTTTCTTGATATATGTGATCTATTCTTGTTAATATTTATTGGTACTGTATATTCTTTCTATTTTTAGAAAAAATGAAATGAATTTAATGGATGAATCAAAAAAAAAAAAAAAAAAAAAAAAAAAATATATATATATATGTATATATATATATATATGAATGATGAATACAAATAAAATTATGCATATATTTTTCTTCACAAATTTGCATTCTTGATCTAGGTGTGGGGCATAGTTAGTGGTTACTTCCATGCATATACCTAGAATTTTTTGGCATATTTTGATTGTAGCTTGCTATACTTCCTTTACCCATTGCTGTTTTGTACCTGCGTATAGCGAGCTTATTGGTTATGCAGGGGTCCCCTTCTTCTAAAAATCTAATGATGGTCCTCTTACATTTAAATGTTTGTCTAAATTGAACTTATTATTAAATGCATCGATCTGGAAGAATATTTTGCAGTGTTACAGCCGGAAACTGGTAATTTTGGGATGGAATATATTGGCCAAATGAGATCTCGGCCACCTAACAAGGTCAATTGAGAGCTATCCGGTTCTCCTGACCCCAGGAAAGATGGCTACTTATTAGCCAAGATCGTCTCTTTAACTTTACTGTGCTGTTTAGGTCTCGCCTAGCGTCGCAGAGCATGCGCTGCTCGCTCAGCGTGATCTATTGGCGTCGGGTGTCTTTTGGAAGTGGGGTTGGTGACTGCCCTGTCTCCCTTAGTCCCCGCCCACCCAAACTGGACTCGTCGACTGTTGCTCGCAGCAAACTTCCTGGCCTCATCCTCAGCCTGAGGATAATGACATGTTGTTGTTTGAAAAGGACTAAAGGCCGGTGAGTTTCCAAAAAGTCACCTCCCTGCGTGGCTCGGTGATGCAAAGCCTGCTTGCACCACATTGTAATATGACCTCTTTTAGCAGTTTTACATTTTGTTCGATAACGACAAGTTTCAGCATCTTCTTAATGCCAGAATAACGAGAATCACCTCAGCTTGTCAACGCAGCCTTTGGGGGGTTGATGTTCATGATACACTGTCTTAAGAGTTTTTATAGCCCACCATGTGACTTCTCCCCCGTCAAGATGCTCACGGCTTCACAAGACGTTTGGCAGTTACTCATTGCTGGTGTAGAGCTAAAGTCATGTGACCTGGTAACATGCAGGCACAAGGTTTTCAAAATCATTTCAATGTTGCTAACTTCCATCATCCCGGAAGCACACATTTCACTATTTGTGCCCGTGGGCGTTGATATAATCAGATATAAACATCTGGGTGTTGCGCTGAGGTTTTTACAGTATGTTCTAGTTATCATGACGCAGTCGCCCTATCTGCATAAATCCAGCAGTTCTCTCTACCCTTGCTCTAAATTTGGAGTATCTGAAAGCCTGCGACTCCATGCTCTCAGCAGACGTTGTAAATGTCTACACATTACTTTTAATAGTTGCGCCAAAGTTCTTGGCTGACAAGGTGAGAGGCATAAGCAGGTCTTGTTTTTTAATCAAATCGTCTAGGACCATGAATGTGAAATAATTTATAGTGTGGCGGTAATAGCCCTTTGACAGAAGAACCCAAAAGGTTTATTCTAGCGCTGCTTTCATAGTGTGGGCGCCTTCTTTCTTGAAGGCTCTTCTCATGCTCTTTTGTTCTTTTCTGGTCATTAACCCCAGTTCCAGAAAGGGTCCCAAGGCTGCGACATTGTTCTTCCATGACTGAAAATGCACCTTCACAGTCTCATTGCCCTGGCCTAGCACCAGGAGTCCTTTTGCTTCGTATATGTTGCCGTTGCACTTTTCTCCTACAAACATATATTCAAGCATGCCTTGGCATACTCCCTGTAGACATGGCAACGTAAGCTCAAAAAAATAAAGTGCCTTTTTCACAGTCATGTACTAATATGATCATTTGACACTCCCTCTAGAGAGAATAAATACAGAACACTATCCTGAAGTGCACGTGCACACATGCAAGTTTCTTTCCTGACTTGAGATGAGCACACAGAGTCTAATTTAGAAGCAGTAATTGAGGGAAAATTGACCGAGGCATTGCATGCAGTAGCATGCATGTATTTAGTAATATGTAGCAGAAAAAGTGAATTTCTGGATCAAACCCACGTCTTTCAAGTGTCCACGGATGTGTCCAAATGGGGCCTTTGTCAACAGTGCTATGTATGATTTGGGTGTCTGAGAAGAGTCGGTGCTCAGTGAGTCAGAATATTTGAGGATGCCCAGACAACTACTCCGTTAGCACAATGCCCAGGTTATAATCGTCACACTGTGTTTAGTTTTCCATTGGGCCTACTCACTGCATGGTGTTTTTAATGTCTCTTTCATAGCATCCATTGAAGCTTTAATGTGGTTATTTGTTCCCTATTTTGACAAATCGCTATAGACCCACACTTGGCCGGAGGACTGATGCTGGTTTCAGGACCACCTGTTTCAGTGATTCAGTATGATGTTGCAGCTGTTGTGCTCTAAAGGGATGAGCAGTATCTGTCATTTTAAGCAGTTTATAGGCATTCACACTAGTGTTCTTGCTTACGACTCGCTAATGTTAGACAATGGATGAGGTGAACACTGCAAACCTAAAGCGTAGCGGGGTCTAGTAGGTTGAAAATCTGATCTGAATTAGTGTGTGACCGTCCTCATTCCGATGGCTCCAAAAGGGACTTCTGGAATGTGTTTTCACCACTGCTGGCCCCTGGGTTCTCTCTCGTGGACAAGACCACACGCGTGTTGTTTCAGCGACAGATCCTAGCATAAACAGTATGAAAAAGGTCTCCCATGCATGCAATTCACACAGATGTAAGAGAGACACTCCGTAAACTGTAAATTGCTCAAAGTCGTCCAAATAACAATACATCAATGGGATTAATATTCCACATTATCCAAATACACAGTGCATTTATAAACAAAAACTAAGCGAACAAGCATTTGCAATACAATAGGTCAAGCATTTTAAAAACTTTGACCTATTGGTATTGTAAATTACAATGTCTTTTAATATTTAGGATTTTAAAACACATAAATAAAAGGCATTGTCATTTACAATGCCAATAGCTCAAAATTTCGCAATTATGAGACCTATTGCATTGCAAATGCCTGTTCTTCTTCCTGGTGTCTCGGGAACTGAAACAAGAGGTTCTAGAAAGGACAGGCCTTAAGGACCTGGAACTGTTCTTAGCATTAAAGTGAGTTCCACTTTAAGAAACCTGCTTTATTATCGTATAGTGTTTACAGTCAAGCTTGGTATTCGTCATGGAAACAATGTAGATTCTCTGAAGTCTTGTATACATATCTGCATCCACTGATTTTTTTTTTAAAAACAAACTTTGTTAGGTTTATAAATCAAGACATTCACATTATACATAGCACAGAATAATCTCCCTCCTTCCCAAATAACTCCCATTCTTTTATTTATAAGTTCTTTGGTATTACCCCATGGCCCATCTCCAGCCTGTCCTTAATAAGCAACAATCACAGGATCAGGGGTGCAACTTCCAATACTCAGTGTGTCCCATATAAAGCTACATCACTTGCCCTAATAATTCTTAACCTAAATCTAACTTCCCCCTGCCACCCACCCTACAGGCATGTCACGTCCAGTGCTACTCTGCATTCAGCAGTAACAAGTAATAGTGCGCAGTAGGTGGTCTCCAACTCTCAATTAATACAGGTTTATGCAGGTTTTCACTCTAGTCTCACTCGTCTTATATATGTAAATGTGGTCGGGCAAAATTATTGCTATGCGCTACAAAGGGTCTATCCGGTGTCTGGGACTCCCGGTTCTGCATCGTCATCACTCATATCATCTGGGTACTTCAATAATCCCACCATGTGTTCTCACGCTCTAGCTGCCTCCGGCGCCCTCTCACTCTCTGCTCTCCTTGCTAGCTGCAGTCAAACAATTCCATCACATTCTGCCAACTTAATAAAATTTCTCTCCGTCTAACTACCTCGGGGGCCCTCTTGCCTTACAGTGCATCGTAATTTTCCTCTTGGCCAACACCAACCCCATGTCTATAAACTTGCTGGTGATCTAAGTTTTAGCTGTGTGGAGGAACCAGTGCAATATACAAGTTCCCAACGCCAGTTATGACTCTCTTTTAGTCACCTTCTTCAACAGTGCACTTACTTGCTTCCAATAGCCAGCTAGTAGCGGACATTCCCAAACCATGTGGGGGAAATCCGCCCCCTCCCCTCGGAACCTTGGGTATTCATCTGAGTCAGTGTTGAAGTATGTTTTGATTTTCGCTGGCGTGAGGTAGGCTCGGTGCAATATATAGAAATGAAGCAATTGAAAGCGGGCATTCCTGGTGCTTTTCCACGCTCGTTCTACCACCTCAGCCCAGGCTCTTTCCGGAATCTCTTTTCCCACATCTTCTTCCCACTTTCGCTTTAGTACATCCAAAGGGGGCCGCTTCTCAAGAGTCATCCGCTTATAAAGGCATGTGATCGCTTTAAACATACCCGCTGCAGTTACCATATATTGACATCCCAGCGAAACCCTAGGTTCCGCTTGGCCCACTTTCCAGTGCGCACAAATAGCCGCAATAAGCACTGCGTGGAGCAAAAAGTTCCCCCCTCTCAAATCAAATCGCTCCTGTAAAGCACCAAAATCTGCATCCACTAATGGCAAAGAGCCAAGCAGCAGGTGCTCTTATGAACTCTATTTACAACATGCCATCTACTAAACTTAGAGACAAGGCGTATTATAAATGCCCATTTCGAACTGAACAGCAGACAGGACTGCCTTCTCACCCATTTGTTCGAACTCTGAGAAAAGTTTGGAACAAGGGGGTGTCATGACACTTTTACCTGACCGTTTTTTAAACAAAGTAGCTACAAAAGATTGATTTTACAGCCAGTTTTTAATTTGCACTCTTCAAATACACCAATAAATACTTCATGGTCTAACCCCTAAGCATGACTTTCCACAGAAGTATTTTGAAGTTTTCACTCCCCAATAGGTAACTGAAAAATATCAGGACCAAACTGTGCATTCAGTAGCACATTTGTGCCTTGGAATTTGATGAAAAGTTATAGCTTTTACATTAAATTCAAACAATTGTGATGTTTACTTGTAAACGACCTATAATTGTCGAAGTGCAGGATGTACGTTGTTACAACGCATGCTTTTACCACGCATGCTGTAACAACGCAAGTTTTAAAACGCATTCCATTACAACGCATTACACTGGGGGGTGCTGGATAGTGAATAGTTTAATTTACTATTCCAACACCAGTCCCCGTGGACACTAGGGAAGGTGTTGGATAGTAAATTAAAACTATTCCCTATCCTAGAGCGCCCCCCCAGAGTAATGCGTTGTAATGGTTTTCGTTTTAAAGTCTGCGTTGTAATAGCACTGCGTGCTAAAAGTTACGTTATAAAGGTTGTTCCCCCGAAGTGCATTAAATCTAACTGGCTCAATGTTTTAAGTATCTCCCTTCTATTCTCTATTCTTTTCGGTTCCAAAAAAGCATATAATTAAGCAGATCTCAGAACCTTCGACAATACGCCCACCTCTATACAGCTGAGGGACCTTGAAAGTGTCATGGAGTAAATACCCTTCCTGCATTGTATGGTGGGAGGGGAGTCCTCCCTTTGAGCAAAGTTTGGAATGACAATTAGTAACGCCAATAGGTTTGACTTTAAAGGAATGTTGTGTGTTAATGTGACGCATTACAAGTAAATAGCATGGGAATATGTATGTATTTTGTGGAGGCAAATAACTGTTGAATAATATTGATGTATTTTAGATGGTCAAGTGACAGGTGCACTGTCAAGCCAGTTCTAAAAATCTATGTAGGTTAAAGGCTGCCCTCCATAAGAAAATACATACATTATCTAGTTAATTTAAGACACTTTAATAGCATATGTTAGTGTCCTTGAAAGTTCAAGCTTAGGCAGCTGGACAAGTAAACAAAATGAGCACGGCTGTGGAGGACAAGCACTTTTTTGTGGAAGCACACACCTTATGTTCAATCAAAACATGTATTCTTGGCTCCCAACACATTGGCAGAGCCAAAGCACCTCTCTACAGATGATCATATAATTGTTTGGCAACAGGTGCGCTGTCAAACCATAACAAGCATTGAAAATGCAATAGGTCTCGCAATAACGCGAGTCTGAACTATTAGCATTGTAAATGATTATGCCCTTTATTTTTGCGTTCTGGTTTTTGGAACATAAATAAAAGGCTTTGCCATTTACAAGGCCTATAGCTTAAATTTGCGTTAAAACGAGACCTATTAATATTCCACATTATCCAAATACACAGTGCATTTATAAACAAAAACTAAGCGAACAAGCATTTGCAATACAATAGGTCAAGCATTTTAAAAACGTTGACCTATTGGTATTGTAAATTACAATGTCTTTTAATATTTAGGATTTTAAAACACATAAATAAAAGGCATTGTCATTTACAATGCCAATAGCTCAAAATTTCGCAATTATGAGACCTATTGCATTGCAAATGCCTGTTCTTCTTCCTGGTGTCTCGGGAACTGAAACAAGAGGTTCTAGAAAGGACAGGCCTTAAGGACCTGGAACTGTTCTTAGCATTAAAGTGAGTTCCACTTTAAGAAACCTGCTTTATTATCGTATAGTGTTTACAGTCAAGCTTGGTATTCGTCATGGAAACAATGTAGATTCTCTGAAGTCTTGTATACATATCTGCATCCACTGATTTTTTTTTTAAAAACAAACTTTGTTAGGTTTATAAATCAAGACATTCACATTATACACAGCACAGAATAATCTCCCTCCTTCCCAAATAACTCCCATTCTTTTATTTGAGCTCAAATCAAATCGCTGCTGTAAAGCACCAAAATCTGCATCCACTAATGGCAAAGAGCCAAGCAGCAGGTGCTCTTATGAACTCTATTTACAACATGCCATCTACTAAACTTAGAGACAAGGCGTATTATAAATGCCCATTTCGAACTGAACAGCAGACAGGACTGCCTTCTCACCCATTTGTTCGAACTCTGAGAAAAGTTTGGAACAAGGGGGTGTCATGACACTTTTACCTGACCGTTTTTTAAACAAAGTAGCTACAAAAGATTGATTTTACAGCCAGTTTTTAATTTGCACTCTTCAAATACACCAATAAATACTTCATGGTCTAACCCCTAAGCATGACTTTCCACAGAAGTATTTTGAAGTTTTCACTCCCCAATAGGTAACTGAAAAATATCAGGACCAAACTGTGCATTCAGTAGCACATTTGTGCCTTGGAATTTGATGAAAAGTTATAGCTTTTACATTAAATTCAAACAATTTTGATGTTTACTTGTAAACGACCTATAATTGTCGAAGTGCAGGATGTACGTTGTTACAACGCATGCTTTTACCACGCATGCTGTAACAACGCAAGTTTTAAAACGCATTCCATTACAACGCATTACACTGGGGGGTGCTGGATAGTGAATAGTTTAATTTACTATTCCAACACCAGTCCCCGTGGACACTAGGGAAGGTGTTGGATAGTAAATTAAAACTATTCCCTATCCTAGAGCGCCCCCCCAGAGTAATGCGTTGTAATGGTTTTCGTTTTAAAGTCTGCGTTGTAATAGCACTGCGTGCTAAAAGTTACGTTATAAAGGTTGTTCCCCCGAAGTGCATTAAATCTAACTGGCTCAATGTTTTAAGTATCTCCCTTCTATTCTCTATTCTTTTCGGTTCCAAAAAAGCATATAATTAAGCAGATCTCAGAACCTTCGACAATACGCCCACCTCTATACAGCTGAGGGACCTTGAAAGTGTCATGGAGTAAATACCCTTCCTGCATTGTATGGTGGGAGGGGAGTCCTCCCTTTGAGCAAAGTTTGGAATGACAATTAGTAACGCCAATAGGTTTGACTTTAAAGGAATGTTGTGTGTTAATGTGACGCATTACAAGTAAATAGCATGGGAATATGTATGTATTTTGTGGAGGCAAATAACTGTTGAATAATATTGATGTATTTTAGATGGTCAAGTGACAGGTGCACTGTCAAGCCAGTTCTAAAAATCCATGTAGGTTAAAGGCTGCCCTCCATAAGAAAATACATACATTATCTAGTTAATTTAAGACACTTTAATAGCATATGTGAGTGTCCTTGAAAGTTCAAGCTTAGGCAGCTGGACAAGTAAACAAAATGAGCACGGCTGTGGAGGACAAGCACTTTTTTGTGGAAGCACACACCTTATGTTCAATCAAAACATGTATTCTTGGCTCCCAACACATTGGCAGAGCCAAAGCACCTCTCTACAGATGATCATATAATTGTTTGGCAACAGGTGCGCTGTCAAACCATAACAAGCATTGAAAATGCAATAGGTCTCGCAATAACGCGAGTCTGAACTATTAGCATTGTAAATGATTATGCCCTTTATTTTTGCGTTCTGGTTTTTGGAACATAAATAAAAGGCTTTGCCATTTACAAGGCCTATAGCTTAAATTTGCGTTAAAACGAGACCTATTAATATTCCACATTATCCAAATACACAGTGCATTTATAAACAAAAACTAAGCGAACAAGCATTTGCAATACAATAGGTCAAGCATTTTAAAAACGTTGACCTATTGGTATTGTAAATTACAATGTCTTTTAATATTTAGGATTTTAAAACACATAAATAAAAGGCATTGTCATTTACAATGCCAATAGCTCAAAATTTCGCAATTATGAGACCTATTGCATTGCAAATGCCTGTTCTTCTTCCTGGTGTCTCGGGAACTGAAACAAGAGGTTCTAGAAAGGACAGGCCTTAAGGACCTGGAACTGTTCTTAGCATTAAAGTGAGTTCCACTTTAAGAAACCTGCTTTATTATCGTATAGTGTTTACAGTCAAGCTTGGTATTCGTCATGGAAACAATGTAGATTCTCTGAAGTCTTGTATACATATCTGCATCCACTGATTTTTTTTTTAAAAACAAACTTTGTTAGGTTTATAAATCAAGACATTCACATTATACACAGCACAGAATAATCTCCCTCCTTCCCAAATAACTCCCATTCTTTTATTTGAGCTCAAATCAAATCGCTGCTGTAAAGCACCAAAATCTGCATCCACTAATGGCAAAGAGCCAAGCAGCAGGTGCTCTTATGAACTCTATTTACAACATGCCATCTACTAAACTTAGAGACAAGGCGTATTATAAATGCCCATTTCGAACTGAACAGCAGACAGGACTGCCTTCTCACCCATTTGTTCGAACTCTGAGAAAAGTTTGGAACAAGGGGGTGTCATGACACTTTTACCTGACCGTTTTTTAAACAAAGTAGCTACAAAAGATTGATTTTACAGCCAGTTTTTAATTTGCACTCTTCAAATACACCAATAAATACTTCATGGTCTAACCCCTAAGCATGACTTTCCACAGAAGTATTTTGAAGTTTTCACTCCCCAATAGGTAACTGAAAAATATCAGGACCAAACTGTGCATTCAGTAGCACATTTGTGCCTTGGAATTTGATGAAAAGTTATAGCTTTTACATTAAATTCAAACAATTGTGATGTTTACTTGTAAACGACCTATAATTGTCGAAGTGCAGGATGTACGTTGTTACAACGCATGCTTTTACCACGCATGCTGTAACAACGCAAGTTTTAAAACGCATTCCATTACAACGCATTACACTGGGGGGTGCTGGATAGTGAATAGTTTAATTTACTATTCCAACACCAGTCCCCGTGGACACTAGGGAAGGTGTTGGATAGTAAATTAAAACTATTCCCTATCCTAGAGCGCCCCCCCAGAGTAATGCGTTGTAATGGTTTTCGTTTTAAAGTCTGCGTTGTAATAGCACTGCGTGCTAAAAGTTACGTTATAAAGGTTGTTCCCCCGAAGTGCATTAAATCTAACTGGCTCAATGTTTTAAGTATCTCCCTTCTATTCTCTATTCTTTTCGGTTCCAAAAAAGCATATAATTAAGCAGATCTCAGAACCTTCGACAATACGCCCACCTCTATACAGCTGAGGGACCTTGAAAGTGTCATGGAGTAAATACCCTTCCTGCATTGTATGGTGGGAGGGGAGTCCTCCCTTTGAGCAAAGTTTGGAATGACAATTAGTAACGCCAATAGGTTTGACTTTAAAGGAATGTTGTGTGTTAATGTGACGCATTACAAGTAAATAGCATGGGAATATGTATGTATTTTGTGGAGGCAAATAACTGTTGAATAATATTGATGTATTTTAGATGGTCAAGTGACAGGTGCACTGTCAAGCCAGTTCTAAAAATCCATGTAGGTTAAAGGCTGCCCTCCATAAGAAAATACATACATTATCTAGTTAATTTAAGACACTTTAATAGCATATGTGAGTGTCCTTGAAAGTTCAAGCTTAGGCAGCTGGACAAGTAAACAAAATGAGCACGGCTGTGGAGGACAAGCACTTTTTTGTGGAAGCACACACCTTATGTTCAATCAAAACATGTATTCTTGGCTCCCAACACATTGGCAGAGCCAAAGCACCTCTCTACAGATGATCATATAATTGTTTGGCAACAGGTGCGCTGTCAAACCATAACAAGCATTGAAAATGCAATAGGTCTCGCAATAACGCGAGTCTGAACTATTAGCATTGTAAATGATTATGCCCTTTATTTTTGCGTTCTGGTTTTTGGAACATAAATAAAAGGCTTTGCCATTTACAAGGCCTATAGCTTAAATTTGCGTTAAAACGAGACCTATTAATATTCCACATTATCCAAATACACAGTGCATTTATAAACAAAAACTAAGCGAACAAGCATTTGCAATACAATAGGTCAAGCATTTTAAAAACGTTGACCTATTGGTATTGTAAATTACAATGTCTTTTAATATTTAGGATTTTAAAACACATAAATAAAAGGCATTGTCATTTACAATGCCAATAGCTCAAAATTTCGCAATTATGAGACCTATTGCATTGCAAATGCCTGTTCTTCTTCCTGGTGTCTCGGGAACTGAAACAAGAGGTTCTAGAAAGGACAGGCCTTAAGGACCTGGAACTGTTCTTAGCATTAAAGTGAGTTCCACTTTAAGAAACCTGCTTTATTATCGTATAGTGTTTACAGTCAAGCTTGGTATTCGTCATGGAAACAATGTAGATTCTCTGAAGTCTTGTATACATATCTGCATCCACTGATTTTTTTTTTAAAAACAAACTTTGTTAGGTTTATAAATCAAGACATTCACATTATACACAGCACAGAATAATCTCCCTCCTTCCCAAATAACTCCCATTCTTTTATTTGAGCTCAAATCAAATCGCTGCTGTAAAGCACCAAAATCTGCATCCACTAATGGCAAAGAGCCAAGCAGCAGGTGCTCTTATGAACTCTATTTACAACATGCCATCTACTAAACTTAGAGACAAGGCGTATTATAAATGCCCATTTCGAACTGAACAGCAGACAGGACTGCCTTCTCACCCATTTGTTCGAACTCTGAGAAAAGTTTGGAACAAGGGGGTGTCATGACACTTTTACCTGACCGTTTTTTAAACAAAGTAGCTACAAAAGATTGATTTTACAGCCAGTTTTTAATTTGCACTCTTCAAATACACCAATAAATACTTCATGGTCTAACCCCTAAGCATGACTTTCCACAGAAGTATTTTGAAGTTTTCACTCCCCAATAGGTAACTGAAAAATATCAGGACCAAACTGTGCATTCAGTAGCACATTTGTGCCTTGGAATTTGATGAAAAGTTATAGCTTTTACATTAAATTCAAACAATTGTGATGTTTACTTGTAAACGACCTATAATTGTCGAAGTGCAGGATGTACGTTGTTACAACGCATGCTTTTACCACGCATGCTGTAACAACGCAAGTTTTAAAACGCATTCCATTACAACGCATTACACTGGGGGGTGCTGGATAGTGAATAGTTTAATTTACTATTCCAACACCAGTCCCCGTGGACACTAGGGAAGGTGTTGGATAGTAAATTAAAACTATTCCCTATCCTAGAGCGCCCCCCCAGAGTAATGCGTTGTAATGGTTTTCGTTTTAAAGTCTGCGTTGTAATAGCACTGCGTGCTAAAAGTTACGTTATAAAGGTTGTTCCCCCGAAGTGCATTAAATCTAACTGGCTCAATGTTTTAAGTATCTCCCTTCTATTCTCTATTCTTTTCGGTTCCAAAAAAGCATATAATTAAGCAGATCTCAGAACCTTCGACAATACGCCCACCTCTATACAGCTGAGGGACCTTGAAAGTGTCATGGAGTAAATACCCTTCCTGCATTGTATGGTGGGAGGGGAGTCCTCCCTTTGAGCAAAGTTTGGAATGACAATTAGTAACGCCAATAGGTTTGACTTTAAAGGAATGTTGTGTGTTAATGTGACGCATTACAAGTAAATAGCATGGGAATATGTATGTATTTTGTGGAGGCAAATAACTGTTGAATAATATTGATGTATTTTAGATGGTCAAGTGACAGGTGCACTGTCAAGCCAGTTCTAAAAATCCATGTAGGTTAAAGGCTGCCCTCCATAAGAAAATACATACATTATCTAGTTAATTTAAGACACTTTAATAGCATATGTGAGTGTCCTTGAAAGTTCAAGCTTAGGCAGCTGGACAAGTAAACAAAATGAGCACGGCTGTGGAGGACAAGCACTTTTTTGTGGAAGCACACACCTTATGTTCAATCAAAACATGTATTCTTGGCTCCCAACACATTGGCAGAGCCAAAGCACCTCTCTACAGATGATCATATAATTGTTTGGCAACAGGTGCGCTGTCAAACCATAACAAGCATTGAAAATGCAATAGGTCTCGCAATAACGCGAGTCTGAACTATTAGCATTGTAAATGATTATGCCCTTTATTTTTGCGTTCTGGTTTTTGGAACATAAATAAAAGGCTTTGCCATTTACAAGGCCTATAGCTTAAATTTGCGTTAAAACGAGACCTATTGCATTGCAATGGTGGTGGTGCTGCTGAGTTTTCTCTGAATCTGCACCCACAATCTGCACCCACAATCTGCACCCACAATCTGCACCCACAATGTGTGAGTGGCGTTGCGTGTGTGAGTGGCGTTGCGTGTGTGAGTGGCGTTGCGTGTGTGAGTGGCGTTGCGTGTGTGAGTGGCATTGCGTGTGCGAGTGGCGTTGCGTGTGCGGGTGGCGTTGCGTGTGCGAGTGGCGTTGCGTGTGCGAGTGGCGTTGCGTGTGCGAGTGGCGTTGCGTGTGTGAGTGGCGTTGCGCGTGTGTGTGGCGTTGCGCGTGCGAGTGGCGTTGCGCGTGTGAGTGGCGTTGCGCGTGTGAGTGGCGTTGCGCGTGTGAGTGGTGTTGCGGGTGTGAGTGGCGTTGCGGGTGTGAGTGGCGTTGCGCGTGTGAGTGGCGTTGCGCGTGTGAGTGGCGTTGCGCGTGTGAGTGGCGTTGCACGTGTGAGTGGTGTTGCGCGTGTGAGTGGCGTTGCGTGTGTGAGTGGAGTTGCGCGTGTGAGTGGAGTTGCGCGTGTGAGTGGCGTTGCGTGTCAGTGGCGTTGCACGTGTCAGTGGCGTTGCACGTGTGAGTGGCGTTGCGCGTGTGAGTGGCATTGCGCGTGTGAGTGGCGTTGCGCGTGTGAGTGGCGTTGCGTGTGTGAGTGGCGTTGCGTGTGTGAGTGGCGTTGCGTGTGTGAGTGGCATTGCGCGTGTGAGTGGCGTTGCGCGTGTGAGTGGCGTTGCGCGTGTGAGTGGCGTTGCGCATGTGAGTGGCGTTGCCCGTGTGAGTGGCGTTGCGCGTGTGAGTGGCGTTGCGCGTGTGAGTGGCGTTGCGCGTGTGAGTGGCGTTGCGTGTGTGAGTGGCGTTGCGTGTGTGAGTGGCGTTGCGTGCGTGAGTGGCGTTGCGTGCGTGAGTGGCGTTGCGCGTGTGAGTGGCGTTGCGCGTGTGAGTGGCGTTGCGCGTGTGAGTGGTGTTGCGCGTGTGAGTGGCGTTGCGCGTGTGAGAGGCGTTGCGTGTGTGAGTGGCGTTGCGTGCGTGAGTGACATTGCGTGCGTGAGTGGCGTTGCGTGCGTGAGTGGCGTTGCGTGTGTGAGTGGCGTTGCGTGTGTGAGTGGCATTGCGTGTGTGAGTGGCGTTGCGTGTGTGAGTGGCGTTGCGCGTGTGAGTGGCGTTGCGCGTGTGAGTGGCGTTGCGCGTGTGAGTGGCGTTGCGCGTGTGAGTGGCATTGCGCGTGTGAGTGGCGTTGCGCGTGTGAGTGGCATTGCGCGTGTGAGTGTCGTTGCGCGTGTGAGCGGCATTGCGCGTGAGAGTGGCGTTGCACGTGTGAGTGGCATTGCGCGTGTGAGTGGCGTTGCGCGTGTGAGTGGCGTTGCGCGTGTGAGTGGCGTTGCGTGTGTGAGTGGCGTTGCGCATGTGAGTGGCATTGCGCGTGTGAGTGGCGTTGCGCGTGTGAGTGGCGTTGCGCGTGTGAGTGTCGTTGCGCGTGTGAGCGGCATTGCGCGTGAGAGTGGCGTTGCACGTGTGAGTGGCATTGCGCGTGTGAGTGGCGTTGCGCGTGTGAGTGGCGTTGTGCGTGTGAGTGGCGTTGCGTGTGTGAGTGGCGTTGCGTGTGTGAGTGGCGTTGCGTGTGTGAGTGGCGTTGCGTGAGTGAGTGGCGTTGCATGAGTGAGTGGGGTTGCGTGGGTGAGTGGTGTTGCGTGTGTGAGTGGCGTTGCGTGGATGAGTGGCGTTGCGTGGATGAGTGGCGTTGCGTGGATGAGTGGCGTTGCGTGGATGAGTGGGGTTGCTTAGATGAGTGGTGTTGCGTGGATGAGTGGGGTTGCGTGGATGAGTGGGGTTGCGTGTGTGAGTGGTGTTGCTTGGGTGAGTGGCGTTGCGTGGGTGAGTGTGGTGTTGCGTGGATGATAGTGGGCTTGCGTGGGTGTGAGTGGCGTTGCGTGTCTGTAAGTGTTGCTGTGTGGGTGAAAGTGGCACAGAGCCTTTGATGTGGCCTGGCGCAGGAGAAATGCTGCTGCTGCTAATTAAATACAAGAGCGGCCGGGAAGCGGCCAGGAAACACAAGTACGGCCGGCCACATAATTAGGGGAGGAGAAGCCGCACAGCACACGCTGGGAGAAGCCCTTTGATGTGCTGTGCGGCCGTGATGCGCGCTCTGTGCTGGGGGAGGGGGGAGGGCCATTAGCCTGAACTCGCGGCAAGATCAAACGAAGGGTGGGAGGGACATTGAGGAACAGGAACAGATGGCCATCAAAGTGTATGGGCCAAAAGCGCGTGCCTGTACGTGCACTCGAAGAAAACGCCACGAAAAAAAGCGGTGGTTTGACAATCAGTTCGAGCACTTGAATTCTCGCCATTTACCATTGCTTCGGAATGTTAAAGGACGAGACCTAAAAATGGGTACAAGACCTCATTACAAAGTTTCCAGATTTTGGTGCTGGGTGACTGGGGGCCCGAAATATCCAATTCTGGACGGTATTTTTGCCCCAAAATAGAGCAATTACTACATGGCTTGTCCCCATAAAGTCCCTTGATTTCAGGGACAAATTATGCCAACATTTTCAGCCTGGTCGGAGCAGGTGGGCAGTGTCTGGAGGAGGGTCAGTGGTGCAGATAGCGGTATGGTGGGGTATGGCAGGGCAGAATTAGGACAGGGAAGAGTATGTTCACCCTGCAGTGCTGGCTGTGCTCCTGCCCCTGCTTCTGCAATGTATCTAGTGCTGGAAATATCAGACCCACAGACACTGGGCTACTTGGAACAGCCGGGGGCTGAATACTTCCAGAATTAATGCTCTGGGGGGACCATCACTCATAATGAGAGCTTGTGTGGTGTGTCAAATGTATGATGCAGAATCATCACATGCACTGGAAAAAAATCCAAGTTCTTCTACTTCAAAATCAAACTCACTCTGCAATCCACTCGAAAGGATAAAAATTGTTGAAGTACAAATTGTGCAGACAGGGAATGCTAATTTTTGTAGCAATGATTATGATTTGGAAATGAGATGATACAGCAGTGATGAGTTATGTGTGGGACATGTTTTTTGACTAGATGAAGCTTATATTTATAAATAAACAATGAGATTCTACTCTATCTAGCAAAAAAAGTTTTTTATTTTTCAATAAAGTTTTTTGTGATTGGAAAAAGTGAGTGTTGCTGCTCATTGAAATGTCAAGAGGAGCACTTAGTGTTTCTTAAAATACCCCTCACACACTATGAATCCCATAGCGTCATGCTTCATCGTAGGGGTCTTCCCATCCCTCTACGGGGCGGGGCTTGTTGCTACCTACGACTACGCGGGAGCACTTTATGTTGTGAAATAGGCTATGTGAAGTGTGGGTGGTGAGAGTGGTGGGGTCTGTGAAAAGATACAAAAATATAGGGTACTTTAAAAATTCCCTGGCTAGTGGAAAAAAACAAACTTTTTTTCACTTTCCCTAGCTGGGAACATTAAAAAGTCAATAAAACTCTCAAAAAGTGCAATCAGCAGAGTGAAAGGCTGGCCGTTCCCTGGATGTCCTGATGAGTTTACATCATTGGTGTGATAAGCGTGGCTAAAATACCACCCGAGTGACTTACCTCACTCACCTACAATTACCCAAAATAAGTCAGCCGGACAGTGGAGAAGAATAAACAAAGCAATTTTATTAGGCCACAAACTCCCATATGAGAGGGCCCTGTCTGACCTCACTCTCTAAGAGTGTGCCGAGAGGACTGACTCACATCATCATGGTGATACATTATATTACGAGAAGGCAGAGTAAACACGCCCATAATGGAAAAGTACTGGTCCACCAGGAGTGTGGACAATGGCCTCATACAAGAGGCATCTGCACCTGTAATAGCAACACTTGTTATCATCTCCCAAGGACACAGAGCCAGGCCGCTACATCCCCAGCGCATGAGAACGGCCTGATAAGGAGTTTCGCTAGCAGGAGCCTCAGCTACAGTAAACCAAGAAATGCATATATGCTGACACGAGGAGTTATTCCTATTCCTACGGGAGGGGGAATGAGCAAGTACAGTTTGCACGTAGAGAGAAATAATTCAAAATGGTGACACACATGCTAAGCTAAGAACACTGCAAACGATATCACACGCATAAGTGAATAACTGCATAATGAGAACATAAACGTAAATGCGTAAATGCAAGAAATTAGTTAGACACATTCCGCTAACTCATAAGCATAATGTACGAAGGGGGCGGGGCTTGGAATTGACGCCTATCAGACCCTCCTTTTAGCGGACTGTGGCTAACACGTTTGTTTCCATTTATTAACCAAAAGGAGGGCCTTTACAGCAAAATCTATGGGCTGGGCAAAACTGGAAAGACATACTTAAACCAGAACATCATCATGAATGAGTATCAACCAATTAGCATCAGTAAGCTCTTCAGCATTGGAGACAGGGTATTGTTTCAATCTGTTCGTAGACTTTTTGATATTGCTGGCACACATGGAGCAACAAGGGGGAAGGCAGTAAACGCAGAGGCAGCATGACAGTAGGAAACCTATAACACCTATAATGACCATTAATATTTTCCAACCCCAGGAAGAGAAAAGACCCCACAACCATGTCTGTAGGGACCAGGTACCAGTATCTTGATGAAGTTCAGCAGCCAACCTATGAAGTTTCTGCACAGCCAGGTTAACTGTCGGGGCGGAGTCAGGAATATACACGCAGCAAGACGTCCCGATGACGCGGCAAGCTCCACCCCTATCTGCCAAGATGACGTCAAGAACCATTCTATTCTGAATCGTAAATAATCTCATAGCCTGCATCTCCAGTGACATATTAGCTGCAATATCAGCTTCAGTATTCACTACCTTTTCCATAACCCGTGAAAGACGTCTGATGGACCTACTATTAAAAATAGGGCCCCAGAATGGCAACAGGCCTTTAGAAAAATCGTTAAACTGCTGTCCAGCGGTATCCGTCTTATCAACGTCATCAACTTGGAGATCCCTCCTTTTTCGCTGTCCTTGCACCACATCAAACCTCCTATGTGTCTTATGATAATCCGAAGGTGCTACATAAACAGGAGGGAGTAAATATGCCAGGTAACATGTCCCACCCCAACCCTCAGGCAACCACAGGTACCCGTTATCTCCACATACAAAGTAGACATTAGGGGGAGTGACAAGCGAAGGACTAAGGGTCAGCCGAGTCGATGTCGTCACATTACAAATACTGTCGCCCACCTTAATCGGACCTCTACCCTGTATACAGAAATAAGGCGAGGGTCCCACTACTGCTAGGGGCACCAGAGAATGACCACTACTGTTTGTTGCAGGAGGGCGTCCGTATGCTAGAGAAGAGTTTAACTGTAGAAAACTCTCTCGTACCTTATCAGTGTCATTAGGTATCAGAAATTTGTCCAACTTTTTCGAGCAAGTCTCTAAAAACTTTTGGTCGAAACGTCCATCAGTAAATAATCGTCCAAGGGATGAGGGAGGCAAAGGGCGTACTCGCATCGTCAATGTAGACTTACTGTCGGGGAGTCGTGGGGTGAGAGAGTCGGGCTGCTGGAAAAACTTCACCCTACCTATCAAGGTATACCAGCCCACGCAGCTATTCACAGGGGTCAATTGCAGCGCCAATAACCTGTCCTTCTTATATGCTGCAGAAGGAAGCAACCCACATACCCAGCAATCTGTCACATTGTATACAGCGTGTGCATGATATAGCGTTTTTATGAAGACATTATCACGGTAACCTTTTCTCATACATTGTTCACCATAATCAACAGTAACCATATTATGTTCTGGTAAGGGAGAAGGGGTAGGAACCAATTTGTGGACGGGGTAAGTTTTATCCAGAAAAAACAGTATTCCAAGCATTATCAGAAAGACAATAATGAGCACCACAATAACCACAATTTTGCTTTTTCGTGATAGGGCACGCCATGGTGAATCTGGTTCTGGTCTGCGAGGGGCAGCAAAAGGCTGTTCCTCATCTGGTATTGGACGGCCAAAAGGATACATGTCTGCTAGAGAACGGGGCAAGGGATATCCTAAAAGTTCAAAAGCTAGGGACACTGCTAAAAGTTCAAACACTCCAAAACCGGCCAGAGGGGTTCTTCACCCTTCGATGGGCTGTTCTCCCTATGTCCGTTAAAGCCTCATAGGCAGGCTTTCGACTTCGCAAACCTTATTCCCTCGACGGAGTCACACAACTGCAGTGACTCAGGAGCACAGAACTTGGGCCCACGTACAACTCTAGTGTTCCATTCAGCAATATCTCAGAAGCAATGTCTCAGAAGTGCACCAGGGCTCCTTTCAGCAGTCCATCCCTATTGCTACAATAACCTATCGACTATAGTCCACTCCTAGTCCCTATCTCAGCCCTTCTTCCAGTGCTCAATGCGTTTGCCTCTCTTTCCTGGGCCGCAAGTTATAGCGAGTGCTCCCTCGCACTTCGGGGTCTGAAAACAGAATTGGTGGGTCGTTTTGAAAAGAGGTGGCTTCGGTCGCTTGAGCACCGTGACCGATAGAAGCCTCGCTACTCGTACTCAGGGTTGGCTTTCGTGCTTTTTCGTCGTGCTCCTCCCCAATCAACACAGCATCAGAAAAGGGGAGATACTTAGGCAACGATTCTGTTTCGTGATCTGCAATGCCACCTCTTACCCATGCATCATAGGGTAAAGGTAGTGGAACCTTCCTTACGTGGGAGGCATGCGTCCACGCCTTTCGACCCTCCACTCGAAGTGCGGTGCGGGTGGTGAGCAGCACCAACCGTGGCTCAGACCAGCTGGGCTCCAAACAGGACTTCCGCTGGTACTTCTTAAGGACGACCCAGTCCCCTGGGTTGATGCCGTGGCCGGGCCCCTCAGGCAGCGGCTTCAGTGTGTCTGCTACCTGCTGGTGAACAGAATGGAGATTTTTAGTGAAAGCATACAAGTAGTCTGTCAACATAGGATATTCTATTTCTGAGAAACATTTGGGTCTAGGAACTCCCCACACATTGGCGGGCCTGCCGAATATAACTTCGTGGGGAGAAACACCTGTCTTGGAATTTACTGTAACTCGTGTGGAGAGCAGAGCAAGGGGGAGAGCGTCTGGCCAGGGTAGCCCAGTACTTTCCTGTATTTTGGCCATTTTCAATTTCAGTGTACCATTAAATCTTTCAACTAAACCCGCAGCCTGTGGGTGTAGGGCTGCGTGGAATTTTTGAGAGATTTGTAATCCCTTACAGATATTTTTCATCAGTTCAGCATTGAAGGATGTACCGTTATCGCTCCAGATCACTCTAGGTAACCCGAACCTACTAAAGTATTCCTTAATCAACATTTTAGCTGTCGACATGGCTGTACAGTCTTTTGTTGGAAAAGCCTCCACCCACCTGCTGAATGCGCACACCACCACAAGTACATACTTAAGGTTGTTCACTCTTTCCATTTCAATGTAATCCATCTGTATTACTTCAAAGGGGTATGTTGGGGGTGCAAAATTACCCACAGGGACGGGTGTTCCCTTCCCAGGATTGTGTCGTAAACAAATCATGCACTGTTGTACCAAACGTGTGGCCACCCTGGAAATGTTCTTATTACTCCATACTGGGTCTAATAATTTACATATTCCCTTGGCACTTATATGAGCTGGTCCATGAGCCATTGTCACCACTGGGAGGACATATGCATTTGGGAGCAACCATCGTCTTTTGTCTGTCACATCCGTCCAACACTCATCCGAGTCCAACTGTCCCTTTCCATTCTTCCATTCCTTCAGCTCCTCCTCAGTCACTTTCTCTTGTATGTTCCGCACACTCTGTACAGTGTCTGCAAACATGTTAACGTCTGGTACCCATCTAGCCGGTCCAGCCACAAACATTCGCGGGAGTCTGTTCCTGGCAGTTTCTTTAGCTGTCTGATCTGCAAACGCGTTTCCCCGCCCTACGTCATCAACCACCGCTTTGTGTGCACTGCACTTTATTACTGCTAGCCGTCTGGGAAGCGTTAGAGCCGTCAGCAGGCGCAATATCAATGGGCCATGTTGAATTCGTTGTCCGTGTGATGTCAAAAATCCCCTCTCTGCCCACAGTCTTCCATAACTATGAGCCACGCCAAAGGCGTATTGGCTGTCAGTATAAATGTTCACATCCAATCCTTCACTCAGTTCACATGCACGCATCAACGCTATTATCTCTGCAGCTTGGGCTGAGTTGTACGGGACTCTAGAAGTCTCCACCACTGTTTGTAATGTTGTGACTGCATATGCTGCTGTTGTGGTACCGTCCGCTAGTTTAAAACAAGACCCGTCGACATACAACTCTCCGTCAGGGTCATCTAGGGGCTTATCCGTCAAATCTACTCTCCCTTTTGTCTCCTCCTCTGTTCGGAACAGGCAGTCATGCACTTCACCATCATTCTCATCTGAAGGGAGAGGCAACAGTGTGGCCGGATTCAGGGTAGCGCATCTTTTTATCGTTACATGTGGGGCAAATAGTGTCATCTCATAACCAGTCAGGCGGGCGCTAGTTAAATGCTGCGTCTGTGTTCTGTTCAGCAAAATGTCCACTGCATGTGGTACCATTACCGTAAGAGCTGAACCCAGTACGAGCCCTGCCGATTGTCTTATCGAGACTGCAGCAGCCGCTGTAGCCCTTAGACAGCTCGGAAGCGCTCTTGCCACGTTGTCGAGCATTGCAGAGAAGTAAGCACACGGTCTCTGTTTCCCTCGAAAATCTTGTGTTAAGACAGACAACGCGCAACCTTCCGCCTCGTGCACATAGAGTACAAAAGGCTTCTGGTAATTGGGTGTTCCCAAAACGGGTGCAGAACATAGAGCAGTCTTCATCAACTCAAACGCTTCTTGGCATTCAGGTGTCCAAGGTAGGGGCTCGCACACCTCTTTTGTGGTCAGATACAGCAGGGGTTTCGTTAGTAAAGCATAATTAGGTATCCACTGGCGACAGTACGATGTTATGCCCAAGAACGCGCGCACCTCTCGCTGTGTGTTAGGTACTGCCATGTTAGTTATTGCCTTGACGCGCTCTGGTGTCAGCCTTCTCCCGTCCTTCGATAGGAGGTGACCGAGGTAGGTGACCTCCTGTCGACAGTATTGGAATTTAGGGAGGGACACCTTGTGTCCCTTACGAGCCAAATGGTGTAACAATTTAACAGTAGACTCTCGGCACCCCTCCTTAGTATCGGAGGCGATGAGAATATCATCCACGTATTGCAACAAGACATTTCCTTGCGGGAGCTCCAAATCATCTAACTGTGCTTTTAATGCTTGGCTGTAAATACTAGGGCTTTCTGTATAGCCTTGAGGAATTCTACAAAATCTAAAACTGCGGCCAGCCAATGAGAATCCGAAGAGGTACCTGCTATCTGGGTGTACAGGTATACTAAAGAACGCATTCTTAAGGTCCAACACTGAAAAGTATTTAGCTGAGGGGGGGTATCATAGTCAAAATGGTAGTAATGTCAGAAACCACTGGGTACTGGGGCTCAACAACCTTGTTAATATGGCGTAAATCAATCACAAAACGATAGACATCAGGTGTATTCTCACCAGCGTCACCTGAGGATCTTTTAAGTATCGGAAGTATCGGACTATTACAGATATTCGAGTCCGTTTCCTCGACTACCCCCGATCCAATCAAATCCTGTATAATCTGCAACAGAGCCCTCTCTCCATCCCTAGAGATCTTGTATTGAGGTATGCGAGGCAGCTTCGCTCCCACCTTAACATTTATGGACACCGGTGCAATGTCCATTTTTCCCACATCAGTATCGCTACTGGCCCACAGACTCGGGGGGACATCCCTGAACTCAACTGGGAGGGGCTCGTCCTTTGAAAAACATTGCTGCGCACGCGCGACAGAAGGACCCATCGTAAGGTACACATCATCCGGGGAACAGTAAATCGTAGCATGCAACCTTTTTAACAAATCCAAACCCAGTAAATTCTCACCACAATTCGAAGTTAAGAGAAAGGAGGAGTCAACAGTGAAGGGGCCAATCGTAAGTGTCAAGGGCTTAGAGATGGGGCTAACCACCGGGGTACCAGAGAACCCCACTGAAATATTAGTTTTGCCAGACAGAGCCGCCCCTGGAACCTGAGAACGTGCTACAGAACTTTTCGTAGCACCTGTATCCAATAAAAATTTCTGATGGGATCCCGACAAGTCTGCCGTTACATAAGGCCCACGTTGATCAACATCCACAGAAACAGGTCCCTCACTCTGCCCTACGCTGTCCTAGTTATAGGAAAATCCTGTGAAATCATCCATGGCGTACGTATCGTTGTAGAACTGTTTATCCCTGCCGCCATCGCCCTCCCTCTGAGAATGCTGTCTATCCTTTCCTCCATCAAAATAATTTCCTCCCGGTCTTCTGCCCTCCTCGGACTGTCTAGTGTCTCTATTCGCATCTCCCCGACCTCGTCCTCTGCCAGGTCCACCCTGGGACCGTAGTAGAGGACAATCTTTCCACCAGTGCCCTTCCTGTTTACAGTTAGCAAACTGGTTGGGTCCCAAACGCTCTCTTCTCTCTCCCCTTCCGAAGCTACTTCCTCGACCACCTGACACGGGCGGGGCTCCCCGTCCTCTCCCCTTCGCTACTTGCTGCAACAAGACCTTTGTCTTCAAATCTTTCGCCTTCTTTTCTTGCCTGTCCTTATTCTCATTCTCTCTATGTTCATAATACTGGGCCATGCTCAAAATTCCTGAGGGGGTAGATGTTGTCCATGTACTTTCTGACGCTTGCAGTCGGGCCGATATTTCTGGCAGCAGATTCGTAACGAATCTGTTGACAAAAAGACGGAGCCCTCCATCTTGAGAGATATCTTGTCCGCTAAAATCCATAAATGTTTCTTCAAAACGAGTGAAGAAATCTGAAACTGCCTCATCCTTTTTCTGTTTGCAAGCCGTTAACTTATCCCAATCTACCTTCTTAGGAGGAATGAGTGAATGCATATATTTAATAATACGCCCAGGTAATGCTAGTATCTCGGGCTTCGGCTTCTCACCTGGCTTTCGTTCCTTATCCCAATCTGTAAATTCTTCCCAAGTTCCGCCTAACTCCTCTCTATGTTCCGAGCCCTTCACCTGTCTCCACACATCCACGGGGACCAATAATCCGAAAAACAGTTCAATATCTGCTAACGTCATTACTGTTGAGGAGGCTGCCTCCGTTAATTCTTTGTAATAAGCCTTTGGATTTTTCCTTGAGTCGGGTAACTGCGCTTTCAGAGCTAATACCTCGCTCCTTTTCCAGGGCGTATACACCCATTGTTCTTGGAAATGAGCATCTACACGTGGTCTAGTCACTACCAGGGTGGTCGGGGCTACTATTTCAGATACCTCAGGGTGAAATATAGGGTGTACTTCACGCATTGGATGTATCCCCGGGAAGTGGGTCTCACCTGTCGCTGTTAGCTCATTCCTGTACTCCAACAAATACCTCAAACTACGGAGCACTTCCGCTGCTCCAGTATTAGCCCTGTAAGTATGAGTCTTAATATCGCGAAGAATCGCTGGTGCCACACCACCATATCCCTGCTCCCATAGCGCTATTAGGGTCGTTGACATGTGCCACAAAGCATGCTGTTGCATCAAAGGCTCATAATCCTTCATAGTAGACCAAATATCCTCTAGTGAATAAATATTATTCCTGGCCCATTGACAAGCTTGATTAGCTACCATGGTCTTCTCGTCTAGGGGTACAGTAGCACGTGTGAGTAACTTTCGTACCTGAGTAAATAGTCCTCCCTCCGCTCCTCTAGCAGGTGTTCGCAACGCGCTCTGAGGGGTGGCGCTGGCAGAAACAGTGGGGATAGCGGGGCCGGCAGAGAACACCGGGGATAGCGCAGCAGACGCAGGGCTCGCCGCCGAGAAAGGGAGCAAGGGTGCCGTGGTAGAAGGGGAAGTAAGTCCCCCTGCAGAGGAAGCAGGTGTACCGGACAAGGGAGGGGCACTGACTTGGGGAACTGAAACCACCGCCTGTGGGGCGGAATCTCCGAGCACGGGGTACAGCGGCTGTGGAGCATATGGGGGAGGGGGTCGGGTGCTCAAAATATCTTCCATCTCGTCTATATCCTCTTCCTTTACCACATAGCACTTATTTTCCAATAACCTAAAACGCCTATCTGCGCGCTCAATCCGCAGCTCATTCTCTTTCTTAGTGTGTTCCTTCGCCTTCTGCGCCATGGTCTGTGCCGATCTTTTCTGAGCTACCTTCTCCTCCCTTATCTGCCATTCTCGTGCCTCCTTCTGCCACATTCGCAAAGAATCAAACATACTCTGACGGCTGCGCCTAGCAAACAATTTGTCTTGTAAATAGTCTAATTTTTCTGCGTCAAAAGAGCCCAGCAAAGGCCACTGTAAGTCCACATTATCCATTGTATACTTATGCCACAAAGAGGAAAACAAAATAGGAGGTAAGCCATGTTTGACGTACATGTCGAAATTCGGAGAGCCTTCCTGCGGGGCAGGTTGGCTCTTAGCCAATCTCACATCTGAAACCTCCTCACAAAACCCGAAACACCGCAATTTACTAAAGCACGGCATTTTTGTTCTCTTACAAACACACAACAGCACAAAAAAATAAAAATAAAATTCACAGCTTCAATATGCATATATCGATCAAATAGAATCCGCACCAAAACACGTGTTACCAAAATGGGACTAGGCCCGTCGACCAAGTCCTGGGAAACCTGGACCCTACCGCAGACTGAACAGCACACACCCGCTGTTCCGAGACTGGGAAACCAATCCGTTTCCCGGGCAGCACTACAAATCGGCAGGCGCCACACCGCGCGGGACCCGGCACTCTCCCGCAAATCACCACATTAGGTGTTCGGTCGAGCCCAAAAGCCTCGCGTAGCAAGTCGCTCACCAACCCGCAGTACTATCCAGTCGGATTTTCACAAACCAACGTTCCCCAATCTCCATCAAGTCTGTCAGAGCGCTATCTGCACCCTGAGTTTCCCGGAGCACACTAGCCCCAGAAGCACACCGGCTCCTCCAATCACCAGAGACACACCGGTCTCACGGAGCACTCCGGCCCCTCAATCACCGGTCGGACCACTTACCTTCCGTGCGCGGTCCCGACCTCTACCGTTCTCCACTTCCGGCTGGCTGGACCAACACGGTCAGCTCCAAGGTTCCGCCTTCCGGACTCCGGCGTAGGATCTTGGACCGAGACCTCCTCCGATCAGCAGGGTGGGGCAGCGCTGCGAGAACCAAGCTCGGCATCAAAGTGGGTACCCAGACCCACCGTGCCGACCAGGGGGTCTCCGGCCTTCTGCTACCCACTTACGGGTGAGAAAGGTCCTAATCGCGGAGTTCCTGTTCGGGCGCCATCTGATAAGCGTGGCTAAAATACCACCCGAGTGACTTACCTCACTCACCTACAATTACCCAAAATAAGTCAGCCGGACAGTGGAGAAGAATAAACAAAGCAATTTTATTAGGCCACAAACTCCCATATGAGAGGGCCCTGTCTGACCTCACTCTCTAAGAGTGTGCCGAGAGGACTGACTCACATCATCATGGTGATACATTATATTACGAGAAGGCAGAGTAAACACGCCCATAATGGAAAAGTACTGGTCCACCAGGAGTGTGGACAATGGCCTCATACAAGAGGCATCTGCACCTGTAATAGCAACACTTGTTATCATCTCCCAAGGACACAGAGTCAGGCCGCTACATCCCCAGCGCATGAGAACGGCCTGATAAGGAGTTTCGCTAGCAGGAGCCTCAGCTAAAGTAAACCAAGAAATGCATATATGCTGACACGAGGAGTTATTCCTATTCCTACGGGAGGGGGAATGAGCAAGTACAGTTTGCACGTAGAGAGAAATAATTCAAAATGGTGACACACATGCTAAGCTAAGAACACTGCAAACGATATCACACGCATAAGTGAATAACTGCATAATGAGAACATAAACGTAAATGCGTAAATGCAAGAAATTAGTTAGACACATTCCGCTAACTCATAAGCATAATGTACGAAGGGGGCGGGGCTTTGAATTGACGCCTATCAGATGCAGAAAGTATTTATCACGCTCTAAGAACCAATGGCAAAGTCAATAGGTCTGGGTTTAATGTACTAATACAGGCAGTGTTGTCACAATAGAGTGAGGCACTCAAGAGGGAGCGAGCAGGAGCAGACAGGAAGGACTACAGCCTTAATGTAGTGCCTCATGCAGATCAATAGAAGCACCCAAATAGCCATTACGTGAGAGAAGAATACCGCAGTTGGCAGGACCACAAAATGATAGACAAAGACACCAGCCAATGGCTGAAACAGGCTGGTTTAAAAAAGCCAATTGTTGAAAGGGGCATGAGCCAAAGGCCACTCTGTGAATATTCTTACCAATAGGCGTGTTTTTCATCTGTCCACTCAAAACCAAGATCTAACATATAAAATGAGTCTGCTTAAGAAACCAAGGCTGGATTCTGAAGACTCCAACAGTTATTGTCCATGGTTCTTTTTTATGGCTATCTATAAACGTTTTCTATAGCCCAACAATACCAGCCGGGGGTATTAGTATATGATTTACAGGCAACATGGATTAGTACACCAGCATAGCAGGAGGATGAAGTCATTTCATAAATATCTCATTGCGTGAAAGTTACATGAGTTACTCTTCAAATGAGGCCAGAACAGATGAGCTCTAAAGACCCCCCTCATGGTGTTGTTTCCAAATGGAAAGATATCTTGCCTCACATTTGCCGTCAAAGATAATTAGCAAGTTGGCAAAATGGAGATCTCTCAGAAGTGAGTAAAACAGAAGAAAACATGTGACAACATAGCATCAATCCCATGATGGTGATTACTTATTAGATACTCAACAGAGGGAGTCCAGATTTTGACACAGAACAGGGACAGCACTTCGAGATGTGGGAAATAGTTTCAGAGAAGCCATTGACAAGGATATCGTAAAATGTTTATTTTCTGGGTCTGCTGTCACTGAGTACGATTGACTGCTGTTGCTGGAAGACCATTTAGTGGCAGCAGTAAAAACTGAGAGGGAAGCTTTAAAATGTGTCCTGTCACAACCATACTCAAATATGAGAATGGTTCCAGCAGAACACTATTGCAGGATCCCACTATGCTCTCTTTTAGCACAATGCTAACTTAAACTAAACCATTGGTTTTCTCATCAAAGGGTATAGACTGGACTTCCAGTATTTTGCTGACAAGGCAAAAATTACAATTAGTGTTTACAGGAAGAAATGTCAAATTGCAAATCTCGCCATTTGCCCCTCTGACCTAGAATTATGGATGTATTGTAGTTGGTTACAATTCACTACCTCCAAAATAAAAACAAGCATTGGGAAAGCCACTTACTTTGGCGTTGGTTGCCAGCCTTCTGGCTTTGTCAATGCCTGTTGTGGCATATATTGTTGACGGGCAGATGGCCTCTCCTCATTGTACAAACAAAATACTGGCTAAAAACGTAAATATTTTTTTGGGTCTCAAAAAGCACATATTTCTATTATAGTCCTTAGCACTGAAGGGAACTAATTTGTTTGTGGATGTGCGGCATGTGAAAGAGTGGAATGCTGGTACTCACAGTGAAGTTAGTCAGTGGCTGAAAGGGCTGTCCCATGCTGTATACTGTAGTGGTTGGAAAAATATTCTGTATGATACAATAGCAAACCAGTGCATGAAGAGGGCTGTCTGAACACCCGTATAAGTTAGTATAAACATATATATAGGAGACGGGTTCACTGTATCTCTGTCCCACGGTTCAGCCGGCACCCGCATTATGAGGCTGGAACGTTGAAGGGGACTGGAGGAAGATCGACGATTATTTTATTAAAAGACTCACAATTGAAACACTCTGCACCTTTCCAGTACAAATACCCTATACTTATGTGGGGTAATTTATTCAGCCACTACCTAGTAACACTTAAAAGTTTCTACAGCATTCTGGGAGCTGTAGTTGTGGCAGAACTGCAGTGGAGCTGCATCCATGTGGCCTATGGTCAGCGGATTTCCGCCAATGGTAGTGCCTCTGGACATTCAAAGGTTGGGGTGGAGTTACTCTTTGCTAAACAGCAGCATCTGATGAAGGCCGTAGGGCTGAAATGCATTATGCACACGCTGTAATTGAATAAAGATCTTCCATCGTTCTCCCCCGAGTGGCCTCCACCTGTTCTTCACGGAGTGTGCGTTCTTTGGATGTGTTCGTGCCAACCAGAGGCGTGTGGGAGGCCCCGTTCTGAAAAGAGGCCGAAGCTTTACTGGCATCCTCTGCGTGCAGCTTGTTTTGTATTTCAAGGGATTGAATGGACTCCGGCCCGCCCCGAAGTGCATGCCTGTACCCTGGACCGCTGCGTGGTGTAGCTTGTCATTTGACAAGGAGACGGGTTCACTGTATCTCTGTCCCACGGTTCAGCCGGCACACGCACTACGAGGCTGGATCGTTGAAGGGGACCGGAGGAAGATCCACGATTATTTTAAGCAGAGACTCTCAATTGGAACACTCCGCACCTTTCCAGTACTAATACCCTATACTTATGGGGGGGTCATTTATTCAGCCACTACCTAGCGACACTTACTCGTTTCTACAGCATTCTGGGAGCTGTAGTTGTGGCAGAACTGCAGTGGAGTTGCATCCATGTGACCTGTGGTCAGCGGATTTCCACCAGTGTTAGTGCCTCTGGACATTCAAAGGTGGGGGTGGAGTTACACTTTGCTAAACAGCAACATCTGAGGAAGGCCATAGGGCTGAAATGCATTATGCACATGCTGTAATTGAATAAAGATTTTCCATCGTTCCCCCCCGAGTGGCCTCTACCCGTTCTTCACGGAGTGGGCCACGTTGCTTTGTAGCCGCATTAAATATCTGCTGCATTATAAACCACGGTGTCCGTGATACTTTCTTGAGTGGATGGTATTGAAGCGCTATATTGCAGGGTGTCTGGTACCCTGAACACGGACCGCCCTGCTGACGGCCCCTACCCCGAGCGGTGCCTGCCACTTGGTGCGTGGAAATGAGGGGGGTACCATGGGTATCCCCCGGTGCAGCTTCACCCCCCCCCCACAAGCGGGCCCGCAATGGGCCCCCAAACCCAATCCCCGCCAGCCTTTCCATGGCGGCATTGCCGCCATCTAAAGGCATTCCCAAACCCACATCCTGATCTGGTGGACAGTGCCTGCTAGACACCGCCACCATTTCAAGGGCCCTGCAATCGGTGCGATTGCCTTTGGTGGAAAAGCGGCAGACGGAGTTTGCGTCCGCCTCGATACCCACCGCCATCCTAATTAGGCGGTGGGTAATGAGCTTGGTGATGGTGGAAGGACCACCACTGCCGCCCCGGCGGTCCTTCTTACATCATAATGACCCCTTTAATTCTTGCATTCGGTTTCAAAACAATCCCTCCATCAAAGTTTGGGTCCCAAGACTCCACCGCTTGGTCAGTGCCTTCAATGCGGTGCCCAGCTCCAAGCCTGGGTACTGGATAGCAATCCTAGGTTGAAACCACGACTTGTGGTGAAGGATCAAAGTCCCAGCCAAATGAATCTCTGCTCCTAGCGCTGAACTTTTCACTTCACCTCTGCCTCTCTCTCGTTTCCATCGTCTGTCCAAGCTTGGGGGTATGCCTGCCTTATACAAAAAAAATAAACTGCGGAATGCTGGTGTGCTGCCCAATTGCGAAATATATATATATTATCTCTCTCTCTATATATATATATATATATTCACTGAAAAAACCATAGGTTATAGACCATATATAGTTAGGAATTAGCATTTAAAAAACCTTATTTTACTCACACAAAACCATTGAAATTCCATATATAGTTAGTTGTACTAACTATATATCGCGCACCCGCAATCCACTGCTGATCATGTCACATATTACATCATTCATGACATGGTCAGTGACATCACTGATGACATCACTGATGACATCTCAAATGACATCACTGATGACATCACTGATGACATCTCAAATGACATCACTGATGACATCACTGATGACATCTCAAATGACATCACTGATAACATCTCAAATGACATCACTGATGACATCTCATTTGACATTACTGATCACATCACTGATGGCATCATTCATGTGATAATACAATTAACCTCTTCAGACTCTAATATAACCTTAGATACACTCAGTGTAAACAGACACTCACAGACTGTCACTCATCCATGGAGTTACTCACACACCTAGTCAGTCATGCAAAAATCAATCATACCTCCATTTTCTCAACTATACAGTTATACACACCTTACTTATTCAAACATATACTAAAACATATTTACTCTCTTATACAATCCCTGATACAAGTTCACAATGATCCATACAGCCACTCACACATTCACTGGCTCTTATGCACAGTTATTTATATATGTCAACTCTCACATGTACTGTGTTTTACATATGTACTTACTTTGACATGTAACACTGAGATATCCATTCACTCACCAATACACTCATGCATACAGTCAACCGCCCATACAGCTGTTTCCACATGCACTTTTGAACCCATACATCTAGTGAATCAACTGCTCACACATCTATGCACAGAGTCATACACCTCCCAGCCACCCACACACACACTCAGTCGCCCATACAAATACTTGGGCAACCAATCAATAACCCATATAGTTACTCATATAGCTACTGATCAACACATGCAGCAGTTTACAGAACAACAGACATAATGATGCACAAATTAAGACAGTTTAGTCACTAACCCATGCACTCAGTGAGACACATTTAATCACTCACTCATACAGTCAGTCATGCACCTACTAAATCCTTCATCCAGACACTTATACATCCACTCAAGACATATTTTAACTTTACAGAAAAATACAGTCACTGGATGTTGTCATCAGTGATGTCATCAGTGATGTCATTTGAGATGTCATCAGTGATGTCATCAGTGATGTCATTTGAGATGTCATCAGTGATGTCATCAGTGATGTCACTGACCATGTCATGAATGATGTAATATGTGACATGATCAGCAGTGGATTGCGGGTGCGCGATATATAGTTAGTACAACTAACTATATATGGAATTTCAATGGTTTTGTGTGAGTAAAATAAGGTTTTTTAAATGCTAATTCCTAACTATATATGGTCTATAACCTATGGTTTTTTCAGTGAATTTTCAAGGTTTTGTAAATGCTAATTCCTAACTATATATGGTCTATAACCTATGGTTTTTTCAGTGAATATCATTGGTTTTTTAAAAGCTAATATCTATAGCTGTAAAATGTATTCTTCTTTAAATCCAAAAATATATTTTATATATTTATTAATAATTTTTTTAAAATATTTTTTTTGTTTCGCTCCCGGTCCGCGAACCGGGAAGCTTTCCGTTAGCTCAAATTGATGCCGCGACCCGGTCCGCGAACCGGTAAGATATCAACATAGTGACGGTATCGCGTTGCCGCGTAATGCGTCTTATGACGTACTGCCTTAGCGCACCCGGAAGTGCCCCGGGGCGCGGACCGAGGCGCGAAACGCAGCTCCCCGGAAGCGATCCGCGGCGCGTCGCGAAAGCGCGACGTATCGCGTTGCCGCGTAATGCGTCTTGTGACGTACCGCGTTAGCGCACCCGGAAGTGCCCCGGGACGCGGACCGAGGCGCGAAGCGCAGCGACCCGGAAGCTATCCGGGGCGCGGACCGGAGCGCGTAACGTAAGCATAACAGGTCATGTGACTTGTTAATAACACTTTTCATTGGTTCATTTCACTTTTGGTTTCATAATGATGTAAGGCTAGGTCAGGTGACCTAAAAATAACACTTTTCATTGGTTGAGAAGTATTGTTTTTCCCAAATGATGAAAACCCCTCCTTCTTTCCTCACTCTGACTTTCATCATTGTGAGAGGAAGACCTTTACTACTATATGAGAAATGGCTTCATTGGTAGCTTCAGCTGGTGCACCCCCACCACCACCTCCACCTCCTCATGGGAAGAGAGGACCACCTCCCCAGGTCATTACCAACACTGAGGAGGAAGATGAAGAAATGGATGAGGAGGGAGAAGAACCACAGTTCTTAGAAGAGGTGCCCCGGGTTTCCAGAAAGAAAGCCAGTTTCATCTGGCAGTTTTATTCGATCCCTCGTGGCCAAAAAAAAGTCAATGCGAGGTATGTCACCTGCCGCATATGCAAAGAACAATTATCAAGAGGGACGGACAAGAAATATAGTTATGGAAATCACACAATGCACAGGCACATGACAAGGAAGCATCCACTAAACTACAGCCGGGCGGAAATAAGGGATATGCAGGACAATCCAAGACCAACTCCTGTGGCCAGACCAAGATTACCAATTTCATTAACACCAGAAGAGGCACGGGAAACTGTGCCAAATATACAAGAAAATTTTGGCCACATGATACACTCTTGTATGCACTGTCGTGCGTTGTTAGCGTGTGGCAACATGAGCATCAATGCACTCAACCTGGCGTATGAACACCATGATTGCCCTAACCGCCCCCAGTAATTTTTTTTTTGCTCCTGTTGAGCCCTTTTCAACGCCTGTTTTTTGTTGTTTCCCCCCCCCAAAAAAAACCAAAAAAAATATAAAATCGTTCAAAAAATACAAAAAAAACAAAAAATGTTCCAAAAAAAAAAAAATATATAAAACAACAAAAAAATATTTAAAAAAAAGTTCTTTTCAGAACTACCTTCCCTTTCAAAAAAAATTGCTAGAATGTTTAGCACTCTGGCAAGCTCTATTTCTTTTGGTTCGCTCCCGGGTTAGCTTCCCGGTACGCGGACCGGGAGCTAACCCAAAAAAATTTAAAAAAAAAAAAAGAGTAAGTATAAGGAAAGTAAACAGAGAGTGATGTTAAAAGAAAGACAGCTATAGGGAGTAAAGAAGAGATACTGTTTAATAGATCTATTTACCGAAGAAAAGACGGAAGAGGGTATAATTGTGAAAAACAAAATAGATAACGAAGTGAAAGAAAAAAAAAGAGAGTATAACATTAACAAAGAAGAGTTTCTTGGAGAATGTGAGTGAATGTTCAAAATAAGATTAAAACATGAGGAATAACAGAGAGAAAAAATAGAAAACAGAAAACAAAAAATAACAGAAAAAGATTAATTGAAACAGCAAAGAAATGTAAGTAACATAGAGCCATATCATCAACATAGGCAATAAAAGTTTTGCAGCTTTTATTGGCAGAAATGTGTCGCTAAAGCTGCTTTTGCGGCAGAAAACTGCCGCTAAAACCACTTTTGCACCAGTTTTCTGCCAATAAAAAGAGCAATACTTTTATTGGCTGTATTCATAATATGCCCCTTAGTGTGCTTCAACTACACAGAGAAAGCATTATGAACAAGTAGTGATAGAGTGATCAGTCAAAGACACTAAGAGTAATAGAGACGGAGTGAGTGAACAAGAGTGAGGAACTATGAGAAGAGAGGGACTGAGAAAAAGAGTGGAAGGAGTTGAGTAAGTAGGTAATAGAGAAAGGAATGAGGGAAGTAGCAAAGGCAGGAAACTGAGGGTTAAAGAAATGAAGCAGTGGAACTAATAGTAGGTGAATGTGATAGAAATGTAACGAAAAGAGTACAAAGCATTTACCTTATAATTGTCGTTAAATTACTCACTTTTTGTTTTTATACTTTCAATCTGTGAAAGAGAGAACAAACATTTCAAAAATATTAAAACATGTATTTAAAAATTACAAAAGACAAGGGAAAAGATTGAAGGACAAACAGTTTTTCAACAACTTTGACACTTACAGAAGCTTCTGCTTCTCCAGGCCCCCTACACAGTCCTAAAGATATACATTTTGAACTAACAGTATCTTGATGCAGATGAAGTGAGGCCTATCTTAAAACATGGTGCATCTTTTGCATTGCTGTTGTCTCAGAAAAGTGTCGCAAGACACTAAAATTTTAAATAATTGCTTCAGGATGCCAATAAGATGTGTCCTATCCAGAGGTTTGTTTGAGGTGAGGCCTACTGAGGGTTGCAGATGAAATTTCGAGTTGTTGAAGAGAATAGAGGACATAATACATGTGAAGGTCTACCAATGAAGTGAGTCATGTCCACTGCACTCTTGAACAAAGTCCAAACCTCCTATGTTTCCCTGTACAGACCTAAACTTGATCTGCACAATGTGATTCGTAATGATAGGAAACACAGGTGATGTAATTGAAATACGTGCAATTTATTTTGCTCATCACTTGTGTTTCCTTTGCTTAGGTATCTCATTGTGCAGATGTAGTCTAGCATATGAAAGAATACGCAGAAGTGCAGCACTGCATGCAACAACTTTGACACTTACAGAAGCCTCACCTTCTCCATGCCTCCTACACAGTTCTACATATACATCATAAATGCAAACAGTACAGAATTAATTATACATGTTAAATGGTTTATTTTTGCTGTTCTCAGAATGTATCAAAATTCACTAAAAACAGTGACTTGAAGGTATTCATCATATACCAGCGGGGAAAAAAAACACAATCAAAATGATTGTGTTTAAAAAACCCATACAACATAAGAAATCAGAATTCAGAACTCCTTAAAGTTAACTTACTTTCCATGACGTCAAAGGATGTCCTATGAACAGCTTACACTCTTTTGTGCTGTTATTACTTTCAGCCCGCCACTTTCTGAAAGAAAATCTCCATCGTTTTTAAAAACATGTTACATGCAATAAATGACTTCTTGCTCTCTACCACAAGTTTCCACAAGGCCAAATCTTGTCAGACCCATTTATAACTCTTGGATTTCTTGTAAGCCAATCCCGTCATTTGGCATTTTCGCAACTTTCAGAATTAAAATGTTGAAGATCATTTTCACAATCCTGGAATAGTAATATCTTCCCCTTCTTGCTCAGTCATGTTCTACATTTCCTATGACACTGATACTGCTTACTATGAAGCAGACTTACACTAACTCTATGACTACTACAATTATTGAATTCTCTACATCACTTTCAATCACAAAGCAATGTAAAACAGTAGACAGCGTTGCAGACTTACATTCCCTCTACTCTATGTTTTGATTGGCTGCTTCAATTAGCTTATAAAAAGAAATAGTTTTTCTGAACTCATTCAAAGTGCACTTATTTCTCCATGACGTCCAGTCTTATGGTTAGAACTTATGTCTCTGAACTACACTTATCCTCAAGGCCAAATTGTGTAGGAGCCATTAGAACTTCTTGAAATTCCACAGAGCACATCCCAAGATTATTTCCCTAAAATTTTGGTTTTAAAAACACCAGGTAAGAGTTTTTAAGGTCATACGGCAATTTTTTTTTGAAAATTAAAACAGAATCGTTGCAGAATGACCAGCCATTTCTAGACTTTAAATAAGCTGTGTAATGTCCTGATGTTATTGAAGGGCCGTCATGATATATAATTGCTGCAGTTACAAAAGTCCTTCCTGATATTGCTACAAAATTTTTAATTAAAGTTGTCAATTTTGTTCCATCAGGCCTACATCGTTGGAACATTAAAATGACATACTGGCCATATGTTCGTATAAATAATGTGGACATCATTTCAGATTTACATTGGCTACACTCCATGTTGTGATCAGCTGCTTTTACTAGCTTATTAAAGGAGACTGATTTACTGTCTGGCAAAGTTAAATATATAAATCTTTCTGAGTCTACACTAGTAGTACTTGATACCATACAGTTCTCGCAGTCATGCTGCCATTGATAAGAAAGCCCAAACAGCTGATCTACATCTACACCTTCAGCATGCAATACATCAAGCATATACATTAAAAACTCCTGACAATCTTGCTGAATATTTTGAGAGAATTGTGTTTGGCCTGAACATCTGTCTAACAGATTTCGAATTTCAGACACACTTTCTATGTTTCTTCTATCAGTGCTACATTTCTCTAACACAGAATTTAACAAACTGCAAAATCTTTGATCAGAATTGACCACAATCTCTTCTTTTACATTTTCTAGAGAAAACAAAACATTAACCACTACATTAGCATAGCAGTTGACACCAGAACTGTTTTCAAATTGAAAACCAACAACATCTTCAACAGAATCCTTTTTGTTTCTGCTTGTAATTTTAGGTTCATCGACTTTTCGTCTTTTTGCTACAACCTCCCCAGTATTGGTCACATTTCTTCGTTTCCGGCCTACCACACGTTTCTCAAACAAAGGATACTGAGGCAAATGTGACACATACTCTCTTCTTAACCTATTGTATTCCTTAACACAATCTAGATCCGCACAAATGTTTGTGACATCACACTCAATCAAGTACAATCCCGATAAAGTTCTAACTCGTGACAATGCCACATATGCCATACCCTCCTTGAACACAGAACTGCCAATATTCACCAATTCACAGTCTACACTTAAACCTTGCGATTTATGGATTGTCACCGCATATGCCAAGCAAACAGGAAACTGCTTACGGCGAACATATAAGTCTTTTACAAGCAAAAATCTAGCAGAGCAACGACCAATTAGCTGTACTTCCTCAATGCCATCAAATTTAATTTTTAAAAATTCAATTCCATCTCTATTTCTGTATTTTACAAAATCAACAACATTACCCATTGATCCATTTACCAGACCTCTTTCAACATGTAAATTCCTTCTTAAAATTATACGGCAGTTCAAGCACACATTCAGAGTCTTTTCAAAACCTGCAGTTTTAGATATACTCTTCTCTAATGAATCCAATTTTGTTTTCAGATTCTCAGACAAAATAATTGTTGATCCCATATGCTCTACTCTGTCAATAGCTTCCAGTTTCACAATCTCTTGCTTTTCTAAATGCAACATTTTGTTGTTGAATTTGGCACATTCTGCAAGAGTTGGCATCAAACATATTCCAGATTTCTTATCAGTAATTTTCTGAAAAATATTCTCAGGCACAACATCTTGTTCTGGATATAAATTTGACAGTAATCGTGCATGTAAAGCTTCTTTCCCATGCTCGGTCACTTTTCCAATTCTAACATCTTGTAGAATAGTCTTGTAAACTTCATCCTTCGCCTGACGCATATTTTCATGCAGTTCAGCATAATTGAAGTTTAACCATATATTGACGTTGCCAATGCTGCCTAGGCACTTCCTGGTATCTTCATGCGTGAGCATTTTGAACACAGGTTGCCCTTTCACTGGTGTCAGCTGCAGAAGATCTCCGAAAACAATGATGTGTTTGCCACCAAATAACACATCATACTCTGTTTTGAGAACTTCTTGCATTCTCAAATGCACAAAGGCAAGCATGACATTGGAAACCATGCTTACTTCGTCAATGATAAGAAGTTTCATTTTCCTCAAGATTCTTGAAACTTCAAAACAAGCATCTCCAGATAGCTTGTGATATTGTAATTTGTTGTCATGCTCCACTGGCAGCATCAGTAAACGATGTAAAGTAATCCCTTTAATGTTATGTGCTGCCAGTCCAGTTGGAGCGGTGACAACACAAGACAGCGATGACTCTGTCCTTTCCTGCAAATAGCATGAAATTGCTTTAATGAGGAAACTTTTTCCAGTTCCCGCTTCTCCACTCACGTACAGTCGGACAGGCTTCAACGCCGTACATGAGCACTCTTTCTTGTCATGACTTAATCCATGATCAATTTGCATGGTAACTTCGTCATATATTGTCCTCTGCTCAACGTTGAGTTGTCTTTCCAACTCTTCTAAGTTAACCGCATCCTCCTGAGCATGTGCCATGGCTCTTTCCACTTCATTCATGGCAGTGGCAGCTTCATTTTCGATAACAGGTCCTCCTAGTGGATCCTGACTCAATGAAGCAGAACTCTGACTGTCCTGAGAACTGTCTCTGGCAATCTCGGCTGCAATCGTTGCTTCCTGCTCAATTTCCGCATTCAACATTTCTACATATTTGGGAAAAGCAGGACATTCTATGGTCTCCTTGGCGGCATTGAAAGAGTCTTCGTAACAGAGGAAATCTCCAAGCAGTTCCTCTTCTGCACGCCAAGGCTTGAGAAGTTGCAAAAGTGCTAAATAGAAAAACTCCTTTTTTTCAGGAGATTCGCCACTCAATTTTCGATGGTTTACCAAGTGGCATTTTCTTTGCTTGACCAGACATCCCTCACTTCCTATTACAGCATACACTCCTTTCTCAGTATCTTCTTTGATGTTCCTCTTGAATATGTAATTTTGAAGAACCTCATACAGACAAACATTGTCGAGGTGACTGCTTCTATTTGGATAATATGTATCCAACATGTTGGTCTTCAAAATGTCGGTACTGTTTGGCTCCTTTTCCGCCAAATACTCAATTTCCCGCACAGGTTTCAGAACTCGATTACGCGTTGCAGCAAGACCAAGACTCGCCCAAACGATACTCCTGGACTTGGCATAGAGACTTGCTGAAGACAACCGGTCAGAGCATTCGTAAGCTCCAATTTCTCGATGCGACAACATCTTCAGACTGAAACTGTACAACTTCTTGCTGAGGCTCTTTTCATGGGAAATGTCCTCCCACATATCCTTCAATTCTGTCTTCTCTTTTTTGGTGATGTAAGACGTCACATACCGAGCCACAGCCATACAGTTATCAGCCACAAACTGTATATCCATGTTAGCATTCCACATGGACAAAATCACCGGGTTGTAGTCGTTGATGTACTTGGACTCTTCGTTCCTCTTCAAATTGTATGTGTTTTTAGGTGATTTCTTCATGACATTATGTCGCAGCGAAGACATCAAACTGTTTACTCTTCCTTTAGAAATCACCGGTCGTGGAAAGCCGAAACGACATTTGGTGTAGAACTTGTCCTTGTTTCGGAATTTACGACGGCAGTACTTTCCACATCGATGGCTTTGGAAACGCAGAACTTTTTCTCTTAGGCTTTTCTTCTCCTTTGCGTTTGGAACAGCACACGTAGAATACTGTTGGATGAAACTCATCACTGAGTCTTCTGGATCCGTTCCAAATTTAGGTGCATCCTTGATCCACAGCAACATATGTATATGAGGAGCACCTCTTGCTTGGTACTCCTTTCTCCAGAAGAAATCCAACACCTCTCCAAGAGGTGGATTCTTCTTATTCATGATGAAAGACATCATAGCTTCAAATCTATGATTGAAGTACCTACATACATTGACTGGATCCAAAGAGCACAGTTCTCCGGGTGTCTTGAATTTGATGTTATCTACGTTAGCATTTGCCTCTCGTAGAAATTCAAGTAAGTCTTCCTAGCCATACTCGGCACAGCTCAGAGTGAGGAACCATGTGGGAGTACCTAAGTTCCTCAGCATACATTTTAAATCACCATGACGACGGTACCAGTACTCATTAGTACCACGCTGACACGCCATGAGATTAATCAGGTGAGAATCCAAAATACTGTCTTGGACATTGACTTTATCCATAAAGTCACTTGCCGAGATGTTTTGCATGTGTATACCACTTTTCAAGATGTGGTTCACTGCATATGACAGTCCAGACAGATCGCTTTCAAACAGGAGATGAAACAAATAGGGAATGCATTGTCGAAACCTAGCATCTCCTGCATACAATCGCAAAGTCCGGTATTCAGAAGCAGGAATTTGATGAGGTCGCTCATCATATCTTCCTCCCTGACCTGTTGGAAAAAGCTGTGGGAAACACCGAGCTTCCAAACTTTCCTCCCAAACACTAATGGGACTCCCTTTGGCTTGTTTCATTTGAAACAACTCAATAGCATTCCCCATGACTTCCTTGGAATGCAAAGGATGAACACTATAATGTTCATATATTTCTTCACTAGTAGAGGGTTCTACTTTCTCAATTTGACCAGCACACAAATCGCTATCCTCTTCCTCACTTACTTCCTCTTCTGCAACATATACATTCTTATAGTATTTATTATTTTTTTTCAAATACAATGTTGCCTTTTTAACTTTCCTAACATCTACTAAATCTTGCCATATTTTCTTATTCTTTGTCGGAACCCCATTAACTAAGATAACCAGAGGTTCCTCTTCCACTTTTTCTACTCCAATTGTGTTAATGTTTTTCTTCAAATCTAGAGGCAAATAAACAACTCTTCCCTTTAATCCTCTCTGTAAATCTGATGGAGGCAATTTCCCTGTCTTTGGCTCCATTCTTACAATAGCCTGAAAGGGATGGATACTTTGAATCAAAATAGATTCATAAGTATTTAAATCCTTCAATTCAGAAGGAATCTCAACCAATTCCAGATTATTATGAACTGCTCTAGCAGGCATCTGGTTTTGATTTAATTTGCAACAACAATAAGTACACACACGTTGATCGAATCCCAAATCAAAACAATTTTCTACCATCAAGTATGTTGCAAAATCCTTCCATTCACTATTATTTTCCCTTTCACTTTTTGCATATAAATCCACTAACTTAGTCTGATTCTTATAATAAGTGCGTCGACAACACACACAAGTGAAATTAGGCCTCTCACTTGATTTCACCTGAAACGTCGCAATTTCCCTCTGGAAATTATCTGTACTGGAAACCTGTACACTATCTTCCACATTACCCTCTTCTTCTGGGTCAATTTCAACATTCTCCTCTTTACTTCCAAAGTAACAAAACTCAATTTCTTCACATATGTTCTTCACATCTATTTCAGAACCATGCAAAAGAGCAGCGCATAATTGTTTAAGCATAATTGCTGGACTCTTAGCATAATACAACATTCTAACTAATTTCCTCACTTTATTATGATGCACTGCTAGCATCCTGAAATGATGAAAAACACTCTGGCATACTCTCCTGGAAAGACAAGCCAGTGAATGACCATGCAAACCTGTCACTTCTCTCACTCTGCAAGGATCTAATTCTTGCAAGAACCTTATTTTCTGCTTCAAACTTTTCTTATTAAATGACCGTACAAAATCACAAAGCAAATTGATGGAATCCTGTCGCACACTACAAATACTACTACACTTCCAGGTGTACACAGGACCCTTAGCACGTCTTCCTAAAACCTCATTACCTAACACCTCTTCTGTCTCTGTTGTCACAAGTTTTTCTTTTTCAACTGGACAACCATCTTTCACTTCATAAGCACGACCACTGGTGTCAACTGCACGCACCAAATCATTATCCTGGAAATAACTCTCCTCATTAAAAAATGCCTCACAGCTTGAACTATGCATCCATTCTCCAGAAAAAACTTCACAAAAATTACTACGATTAACTATTCTCTTCCATCTACTATTTCTTTTGAAATCATAAATTGCCTTGTTTAGCTTCCTAATTCTATTGATTATCAAAATAAATAACTTACGTTTAATTTCAAATGCCTGATCAATAACTTTCTCAACTTTTTTTTTTCTCTTATAAAAAACCAGTTTCTGTTGACCTTTCTTAATATTTTTTAACAAATTGCCAATTATCCTGTTGCGGAACATTCGTTTACGAATGTCCCTAAACTGTTGTTTCCTTCTACTATCATGCACAGAGTTATCTCTTGCTCTAGCAGTAACATTTTTGATTGGCCTTTCCTTTCCATTTGATTTGCTTCTCTTTTTATGGACTGAAACATTTTCTGTAGTAATATTTTTTTTACTACACATATTTCTTATGAAATATTTTGTGCTCTTACCCGGTGCTTTCTTCGTGACTTGACAAATCTTTTTGTTAGAGGACTGCTGCTTATTTTGTTTCACCTGCTGTCTTTGACGTTTTGCAGCTTTTCTCTGTCTTTCTATTGTTGGCATGGTGAAATCTTGAAATGATCTGCAGTTGAATCTGTGGTAAAATATAATAAAAAATGTTATTAACCATTATTACCAAACAGTAAATCAATAACAATGATCAAAAACTTAACACACTACTTGACATTTTAAATAGAAGATTTTTTAGTCCTTGGCAAATTTACAATACAGAAATAGCAGAAAAGAAATGACATTTATATTTATGTTACCTGTGCTATTTTATATGTGAATCTGATCTAATTTTATGAGCATATTTTAATATTTTATTGAAGACACTACACATAACCTGTTTTTGAAGGTGTCTTTATTTTTAAATTAAACGGTTTACATTTTTACTTTTTATTAATTATACATTTTAAAAATAAATGTTTATATTTCCATAGGCTCAAGCAGGTCAGCTTCCCACCCTATGTCATATAATTCGGACAAATCTGCATCCTCATCACGCTCTTCTTCATCCTCAGGATTTAAATCATCCAATGGATCAACATCCACTGATGTTTCAATTACAAGTTCAATGATGAGGTCAAAATCAACTGATTGCAGATTGTCACTCATGTTGATGTTGTCTTTATCTTTAAAGAAAGATAACAACAATGAGATGTTGCAGAGTAAGAGACAAATCTCAGAGATTATAATAGTAAAATTGTTTAACAAGAGTAATATTTTGCAGCTATTATTTAGCCATGTCCAGCAATGCTGATCAGGTGAAGACTATGTCTAATTTTTCAGTGAACAGGACTCATCTCTTCTTAACCTTGGATAAGCCTCACCGACTCTGTGTGTCCTGCACATACTTAAATGTAAAGGGGCAGATTTATGTTAAATGGCACATCCCCAGGCATGCACCAGTTAACGTGCACCGCTGCTCTGCCACCCATGGTGTGCCGTATTTACAATCAGATAGGAGAAATCTGCGTCAAAACCCTGCGCCTGCTTTAAGCAGGCATAGGTCTTGACGCAACATTGTGGAGATGAGGCACCCCTGAGCCTTGCTTGAGCTGCATCGCACTTGCGATACAACTCCAGCAATCACTATCTTTACAGCACAGATACATCACGCATCTGTGCCATTTTTGCCCCATGATGCCCCGCATTGTAAATGCAGCACACCATGGGTGGCGGAACAGCGGCGCAGGATGACTGACACATCCCTGGTGATGCACCAGTCATCATAAATCTATCCCTAAGCTTCTTATCTTGTTACAGATGAACCGCCATATGTACCATCAAACTATTTTGCATTTCCTAAATAGCGAATTTTAAGGAATAAATAGCAATTCTTTACCATTCCTAATTTGCAATGAGCAAATTGCTAATTGCAAGTTACCCATTCATTTCCATGGGCTAGGAGCCTCATAGGAATGAAGGTTTAATTTGCGATTAGCAATTTGCTCATCACAAATTAGGAATTTTTCCAAGGGTGCAGGGGTGTCTCAAGAACACCCTGCTGCACCCCTGAAAAAGAAATTTGGGGGCATATGGCACACATACATGCCCTAAGGGCATGTGTTGGCGTCATATGGGACCTTTTGTTTTTTTGAAAAAAAGCTTTTTGAAAAGAATTCACAAATTACCACCAATTTACCACAATAGTTTCCAAATCCTTAATGTCATTTTTTACATATTTTTTGTTTGATACATTGCATTTAAGTAATCGCAAAATTTGCAAATCCTTCAGTGCAATCGCAAAATAAGGAATAGCAAATTTTGCTACTCCTTATTTTGCATCAAACTTGTTTGATACATACCATTTGTCTAATTAACATTCGCAAAGGCCGAAATTCGCAGAATTTTGATCTTTGCGAATGCTAATTAGCTTGATACATATGGCCCCAAGTGAGGCCTGTCTTGCAACATGGTGCATCTTTTGCATCACTGCTGCATCGGTTTCATGTGGTACGTTTTTTTTACACCATGACATATCTGCCTAAATGCATCAATTTGTAATTTTGTCGCCTCATAGCAAATCTTTTGCACCGCCGCTGCATCATAAAAGTGACGCACAGTGGCGCAAAAGAGGCATACACCTATCATAAATCTGTCCCTAGCATTTTAAATGATTAATCCAGGATGACGATAAGGTGTGGCCTACCCAAAGGTTTGTTTAAGGTGAGGCCTACTCAGGATTGCAGATTAAAGTTACGCTTGATGAAGAATACAGAGGAGATAATACATGTAAATGCCTACCAATGAAGTAAGTGATTTGCACTTTATTTCGCCAGTCATCATAAATGTATCCCTAAGCTTCTTATCTTGTTAGACATCAACCGCCATATGTATCATATAACTATTTTGCATTTCCAAAATAGCGAATTTTAAGGAATAAATAGCGATTCTTTACCATTCCAAATTTGCGATGAGCAAATTGCTAATTGCAAATTACCCATTCATTTCCATGCGCCAGGATGCCCATATGAAAGAAGGTGCAATTTGCGATTAGCAATTAGCTCATGGCAAATTAGGAATTTTTCCAAAGGTGCAGGGGTGTCTCAATAACACCCTGCTGCACCCCTGAAAAAGAAATTTGGGGGCATATGGCGCACATAAATTTTAACAACATTCCTTTACCTCAAAAACGATTTTCAATTCATAATTTGAAAACACTGCCCACAGGGAAATTACTTAAAATGTCCTTAAGACACATGAAAGTGTTTTTTTATTGCCTTTCCAGCATGGTTGGGTCACTTTTAACATGGCTATGTAACACAAACATTTAAAATCTAAATTTGCCATGCACAGGTGGGAGCATATTTACAAGCAATTTGCGCCACAGAGAAAGGTCTTACATTAAAATGGGAAAAATAACATCAGGGACAGTCAATTGCCTTATAAAGAAGCATACACCATTATGTCCTTGTCATAAATTTAAAAACAATTCCTTTTCCCCAAAAACGATTTTCAAATCATAATTTCAAAACACTGCACATGGGAAAATTACTTAAAATGTCCTTAAGACACATAAAAGCGTTTTTTAATTGCCTTTGCAGCATGTTTGTATCACTTTTAACATGGCTATGTAACACAAACATTCAAAATCTAAATTTTCCATGCACAGGTGGGAGCATATTTACAAGCAATTTGCGCCACATAATTCATAATTTTCTCCTTAAAGCACACTATTCTCTATCTAAATTAAAGAAATATTTTCTCACCTTAGCAAATACTTTGAGTTTGAAAACAGTCTCAGAAACACACCAATTTGTCTTCAGCAGAGCAAAAGGTATGCACTCCAGAGTCTGCAGCTATCAAAAGCACAGAAATGCTGTAATTCTTCACACATATCTCTCATGTCACCCAATCAAAACTCTTCCCTCACTTTTTTTCAAATGAAAACCCTTCCCCCCTCTGCCCTTTCTGCCTTTTCTGCATGGCAACCACCTCTTGGAAGACTTCTGGTGTTTGCAAGTTCACACAACAATGTTGCAATTGAACTCTGAACTCTCAGTGCACCTGCATATCCAGTGCATTCTTTCATTTAATGATTTTTTATTGACCATTCAAAATACATCTTTCAAATAACTCATCCGTACACCCTAACTTTCTGTTTTCAGCAATCAAAATCCACCAATCACTGTTACTGCTTCATGAACACAGAAACTCCACAGTTTTTTTCATTTTAAACTCTCATTTTTTCAACTGCCATTTCATTGCCACACTTCATCTGACTGCAGGAGAACCTTCTCTCACCATGTTTTCTGTCTGGATTGTTGGACATAGTTATATTCACTGGGCTCAAAGGTACACTGAAAACAGGAATTTACCTAACCTCAATTTACAAGATGTGGAAATTAAGTGGTTTGGCCACAGAGGATTAAAATGTCACCAATTGATACCATTGGTGAAAACCTTTATGCATTTGCCCAAACCTGACCTGTTAATTGTGCACTGTGGAGGTAATGACTTGGGCACTTTGACTGGTGTAGGTCTGGAAATGCTTTTAAAGGACACCTTTGAGCAATTAATGGCACTTTTTCCTCAGACTGCCTTGGTATATTCAAATATATGCCAAAGACAGAAATGGAGGTGGTCAAACCAATTTTGTCCACAAATTGAGAAGTCGAGGAAGCATGTAAACAAATCTGTTTCAGCTTACATGAGAGACCATGGAATGGGCTCCCTGTACAACAATAACTTGCGTTACTACATGCAAGATATCTACAGAGGAGTTGGAGTTCACTTCTCAGATGAGGGCAACAGAATTTTCACTCTGAATTTAAGAATGTGCATTGGTACCTACTTATAAGTACCTAAATGTACCATAAACCCAAAAGCTCTTCTCAGAGCTACCCTACATCTGATCACTCACAATTGTTATTTTTCCTCTAACTTTTTTCACTAATTTTCAACAAAGTACGCTCCCTGGGGCGCTACCCGGTACGCGAACCGGGAGCTAACCTCGCGAAATTTTTAAAAAAAATGTTTTTTTTTCGCACATATAAGCCTCCTCAGCCACCCTCACAAAACCTAGGGGGTAAAGATAAGTCTACCGTGCCCCCTTCTACCCATTCTGAACATTATTTGCCCTCCATTTTGTATCTTAATTCGACCGAAACACAAAATGGTGGACTCCCGTAACGCTTAAGGTTCGCGAACCGGGGCGCTCAACGGTTCGCGTACCGGGTCGCTCCCTGGGAAGCGCACCATCAAAAAAGGTGGGAAAGTAGTTCACAGAAAAGCCACTGGAGACAATTTCACCAAATATAGATTAGCTCATACTACATACCAATCCCTACCATTTTCACAAATTTGATTGGAATTCCATTTAGCCATTTAGCCTGTAGACCTCTCTAAATACCGTGAGGTAAATTACTTCACAAAACACATCTGAAGTGTTGGAATTGACAACCAATTAATATGTTACTTTCATTTTCTACTTTTTTTACCTGACATTTCATTGGTTATATACCGGAATATATATAAAGGAAGAGAAGAAAACACAGCCATTTTGACTACTACTTCTTGGTGTACATTTCAATAGGATTTTCACTAATTCCTTCAACTTCTTTCTAAAGGTAAGTTTTTATTTTTAAAACTGAAGTATATTGTGCACTATAAGTTAATATGGTAAACTTTTTCTGATAGTTATATACTATCCCTCTGTAGTAGTTATAGATTTAGATAGACTTCTCTGTTATAGTTATGGATGGAGTTAGGCTTCTCTTGTATAATTATGAATTTACTTACGTTAAATCACATACACTTTTTTATATTCCTACTTCCACTCTGATACTATACACTGCCCAAAGATAAATTCACTGATAAAAACTGCCTATCTAAAATTAATCCCAACAGTGCCCTATCTCTACTAATATATATTTTTTTAATCTAAATTTCAGGCAAAATGGAAGGCGAACAGAAAGTTGAATTTCAAATTGTCCTGCAAGAGAGCAGCCAAGAAATCATTGATGAAAATGATATTGAATTTTTCGATGAAACTTTAGACAAAGAACTACTGCAATGTGTACAAGCAGTAGATAACCTCCTTGAAAATGAGGACATTTTACACCCTCAGAGACTACAATGTATATTCAATGATAATTATGAAATTTCTGACAATGAAATGTTAGAAAGTTTAATAAATTATGAAACACAATCACAATAAAAAAAAAATGCTTAAAAAATAAAGAAAATAAAAAATAATCAACAAAACCAACAATCAATTAACATACAGCATTTGAAAAGTCTATCATTCATTTTTCATTGTAGTACGCTGCCTAGAACGCTTCCCGGTTCGCGGACCGGGCGCTCCCCACGCAAAAAAACAAAAAAACTAATTTTTTTTTTTTGCCCCGCGGGGCCCTTTTAAAGCCTCCACATTAAACCTAGGGGGTCAGGGAGGATCTACTATGCCCCCTTATGGTTATTTCCCCCTTTGTTTTGGCCTCCTCTTGTCTCTCAATCCTACCGAGAGACAAGATGGCGGCCGCTCCGGACTGTTTAGAATGTTGACAGACACCGGAGAGCCAATCAGCTTCGCTACGCGAAGTTCCGGTACGCTTAAGGTCCGCGGACCGGAGCGCTGCCTGGAGCGCGCTTACAGATATATATCTTTTTTTAAACGTTAATTTCTCAAAATCCACTGGAGCACATATATTGAGACCTACAAAAGGCACATCGGGCTACCAGTCCCTACAATTTTGCCAAGTTTCATGCAAATCCATTCAGCTGTTCGGGCTAAAAGTGAGGCCAACCGCCCTATGGAAAATTGCATGGGGAAAACACGTTTTGGGACCCCCCTTTTTTCTCGGCCCCCCCTTGACAAAACCTCCCCAAATTTCCAGGGGCTGCTCAGAAACAAAATGTTCCATTTTCCAGAAAATTTCAGCCAATTCCGTCCACAAACGCCAAAGTTATTAGACATAGAATTTTCAAAAATCCCATAGGGAAAAAATCCTAACTATATATACCTACTGGCGACCGCCAGTAGGTAATATATATATATATATATATGTATTTATATATATATATATATTACCTACTGGCGGTCGCCAGTAGGTATATATAGTTAGGATTTTTTCTCTATGGGATTTTTGAAAATTCTATGTCTAATACCTTTGGAGATTGTGGACGGAATTGGCTGAAATTTTCAGGAAAATGGCACATTTTGTTTCTGAGCAGCCCTTGAAAATTTGGGGGGGGTTCGTCAAGGGGGGGCCGAGAAAAAAGGGGGGTCCCAAAACGTGTTTTTAACATTGAGTTTTCCATAGGGCGGTTGGCCTCACTTTTAGCCCGAACGGCTGAATGGATTTGCACGAAACTTGGCAAAATTGTAGGGACTGGTAGCCCAATGTGCCTTTTGTAGGTCTCAATATATGTGCTACAGTGGATTTTGAGAAATTAACGTTTAAAAAAAGATATATATCTGTAACAGCGGACCGGGCAGCGCTCCAGGACGCGTACTTTTCGCGCAACGGAGCTTTGTGAAGCGAAGCTGATTGGTTCTCCGGCGTCTGTCAACATTCCAAACAGTCCGTAGCGGCCGCCATCTTGTCTCTCGGTAGGATCGAGAGACAAGAGGAGGCCAAAGCGAAGGGGCAAATGACCATAAGGGGGAATAGTAGATCCTCGCTGACCCCCTAGGTTTGATGTGGAGGTTTTAAAAGGGCCCCGCGGGGCAAAAAAAAAAAATAATAATAATAATCGAACGGCTGAATGGATTTGCACGAAACTTGGTAAAATATTAGGGACTGGTAGCCCGATGTGCCTTTGCTAGGTCTCAATATGTGTGCTCTAGTGGATTTTGAGAAATTAACGTTCAAAAAAAGATATATATCTGTAACAGCGCTCCGCTTCGCGTAACGGAGGTTTGCGAAGCTGATTGGTCATTCTGTCACTGGGCTATAGTTGGGCTACATCTGACTGATATTTGGGCTACATTTGTTTTTTTTGTCTCTGGCGGCCATCTTTGGGCTACATTGGGCTACATTGGGCTTCATTGGGCTTCATTGGGCTACATTGGGCTACATTTGGGCTCCAACATATATATAGGCCAATGTAGCCCAATATATATTTTTCAAAGTTAATTTTCGTAAAAACCACTGGAGCATATATCTTGAGACATAGCAAAGGCACATCGGGCTACCAGTCCCTACAATTTTGCCAAGTTTCGTGGAAATCCATTCAGCCGTTCGAGCTAAAAGTGAGTCCAACCGCCCTATGGAAATGAAGGAAATGAATGGGTAATTTGTAATTAGCAAATAGCTAATCGCAAACTAGGAATGGTAAAGAATCGCTATTTATTCCTTAAAGTTCGCTATTTAGGAAATGCAAAAAACTTTGATGATACATATGGCGGTTCATCTCGAACAAGATAAGAAGCATAGGGATAGATTTATGATGACTGGCGCATCACCAGGGATGTGTTAGTCATTCTGTGCCGCTGTTCCGTCACCTATGGTGTGCTGCATTTACAATGCGGCGCATCATGGGGCAAAAACAGCACAGATGCGTGATGTAACTGTGCCGTAAAGGTGGCGCATTGCTGGAGTTGTATCGCAAGTGTGATGAAGCTCCAGGAAGGGTCGGGGGTGCCCCTGTCGCAGGGTTTCTGTTCTCACACAGAACTGTGGACAGAGGATTGGAACCTCGGCGAATTAGGGTGCCCCAAAAGTCACCTTAGTAATCAAAAACCCCTTAGCAAGCTAGGTACAGTGTCACATTGGATATAACAAACTCTCAATGTTTAGACAATCCAGAATATGAACTTATAGTACCTCAGGATACGTGGAACTCATGAACAGTCGGTCGTTATATATTTCTTAGAAACCAGAACATGGAGTTAAGAAGAACACATGTGTATTTGAAATGTTGATTTACTAATGCCGTCTTCTCAGGCGTAGTATCTTAGATAATACAAGTACACATATTATCAGTAGCAAAATTACCAGCATAGTTACTAGTACATAAAAAGCGAATGGTGACAGTATGTTAACATGCTGTAAATGAATAAGAGTTATCAACACTTATAAGCAGCCACGGGCCTTGGAGGGAGTTACGGTGGGGCAGGGAGGCGGGGAGGGGGAGGGGCAGGGTGGAGAGGGCTCCACCCTGCCCCTCCCCCTCCCCGCCTCCCTGCCCCATCGTAACTCCCTCCACGGCCCGCGGCTGCTTATATCTCACCCTCCCTAATACACATATTATATTATTTGCTAAGAAGGTCTCTTTGTGTTGGTTTAGGGCGTGCCCATACTTTAGTGTCTTAGATTTGAAGGAATCACATCAGCATACACCAGCTCTCTCTTCATGTGAACCGCATCAAGTGTTGTGTATGTGTGTTCGGCAAAGCAATATAAAACCCGCCTCATGCCCAGAATTGGCAGAAGCTGCACTTATGTTATGAGTATGAAGTCGTGGAGATCAGACCTCATAACAATTCTGTATCGTGTTGTTCTTGAAACTTCAGCACTCGCTGTACAGATATAGTTTAACAAGTAAAGCAGATAGTAGAGCAATAACATATTATTCTCATGTAAATCACGATGAACTATTAGGTTGAAAGCTAAAGCAACAACTAAGTGTCGTGTGCAGAAGTTGCAAAAAAGGAAAAATGGCGTTTAAACCGGTAATGAGCCCATGCTAACTTAACACGGTGTAAAGATATCCAGGACCTAGATGACACCTCCCCATGATCCGGAAACGAACTGAATAAGATAATAGAAGTGCCATCTCATGAGAGCAGATTGCAACTTTATATGTGGACGGTCCGCAAGGTAAAATATTAAAAACTAGGAAAATTTAATGCTAAAGAAAAATAAAACAGCCAAGTACTTTATCGAGTCTTAAGCCAATAGGCAAGCTAAATAATAAAAACTTGACAAATAAGTCAATGAATTGTCAATGAAATGCTAGTACTCAGCATATCAAAAATGAAAAAGGTCTATGACATAACTGTGTATGCAAAATAAGCTGCAACAGCCTCCAATAGGAAGTCACCGTCTTCATCCGAAAAGAGTTCAGCCATCCAATTTAAAAGCGGAAAAGAACATACGTGCTCTCCCAGCACCGGATCCTCTATCACCATCAGAGGACAGCTCGGTGGGTTTTCAAGAAAGCTCTGTTCCAAGAAAGACTGTGTTGCCACCAGTAAATTCCAGGGACCAATTAGTCCATGCATCAATGCCACAGCCATAATCCTCTCGCCAGGACAAACCAACTCGTGAGTAATGATAGGAGTCATCAGCTGATTAAAGTCGACGTCAGGAGAAACCGGTCCGCAGAGACACAAATCAATGGCCCAATCGAAATCACAGGTCAGGCAGTGAAATACAGGCTGGACACAGGTGAAGTAGGAGAATCGAAAAGATAATCCATATGCCGTGCTTAATATCGCCAACGGCATTGTGCCATAATATTCTAGCATGCGATTGCGGAACAGTGTCAGCAGCTGCAGGGCGGGAGGTTGCATAGGAGGGACATCCATATTTAAAAATGTAAAAAAGCACAAGAGCGTCCGCTGGTAATGCAAGTAAAAATGGCAATCCACGAAGCAGAGTGGAAAAAATAGAATGAAAGAAAGCAGGGATGACTCCAAAGATTTTCTCAAATGAAGTCACGAGACCACTGGTAACAACTTTAAAAAAGTGCGCCAGGGCCTTTGTGGAGGATGCGTTCGAACCATGTCGCTGAAATGCAAAGGCGAATCAGTATTTAAAAGGGTCTGCACCTCTGTACGGGTGTTCGCTATGTGAAGCACGAAAGTTTCACGGGCCGAACTCAAGGCCACCTCTCTCTGAGACAAAAGAGCTCTTATTCTTGCCATGCCGTTGAAATCTGCTCCCAAGGTTGGTATTTGTGGCGAGATTGAAAACTCCCTATGTTCATGTGTGGGAGGAAATAGAACATTTCTGCAGCAAATAACCCGTTCACTTACTGTTACGATAAAAGGAATACTTTTAATTAACCCAGAACAATCTTCATTATTGAGCATCAAATAACTACCATTTTCCAACAACTTGAACGTGGGGATGATAGCAGGAACTGGCGTGCCTTGCAACACGCAAGCCATATTTGGTCGGTGTTTGTTGCATGAACCGTGTAACTGTATGTGCCTACACATTAGTGAATGATCTGGCGTCTCAGTGCATTCCTCTCCATTCAGATAAACTTCTTGATCATCTTTGAAACATCTGTATGTGTATGGAAGCGACCAGACCTCATGAAGAAAAGCACTACCTAAAGGTTCATAACGACCTATTGGTATATATTTCATACAATTTGAAAACTTATATAAAGCAAAAGGCAGCGTTATTAAACCGTGGATAAGGCACGTTGCCAAAAAACCCGCAATCCTCTGCTGATGATGTCACTGAGCATGTCATGAATGATATAATATGTGACATCATCAGCAGTGGATTACGGGTAATAGTATCTCTAGTTTACTCCCCTATAGCTGTCTTTCTTTTAACATAAGTGTCTGTTTCCTTCCCTTATACTTACTGTTTTTGGTTCGCTTCCGGTTCGCGTACCGGCGAGCGAACTGGGAAGCGAACTAAGAGAAATAGAGGTTGGCACAGTTCCAAATATTGTTCCAATTTTTTAATAACGGGGAGGTAGTTCTGAAAAGAACTTTTTTTTTTATTGTTTTTGTTGTTTTATATTTTTTTTATTATTTTTCTGAACATTTTTTTACTTTTTTTGAATTTTTCTGAACAGTTTTATATTTTTTGGGGTTTTTCTTGGAGGGGGCAATGAAAACGATTCATTGTAAAGGGCTCAACAGGAGCAACAAAACAAAAAAAAAGTATTTATTATTTTGGGCGTTTCGTACAAACTTGCATATGATAGTCAATAGCTCTGTTGATCAGAGTGATGCTTCTTTCTCCGTAGCAAATGAATCCATCGCAATGTACGCAGACGTGTTTTACTTCACCAAATCTCATTTGTATATTTGGCACTATCTCCCTGCCCTCTGGTCCCGTTACTTCCGGTACAACAGATCTTCTGGCCATAATAGGGAGATTATCTAGGTCGTTCCGAAACTGTGCAGCACTGTAGTTGTTAGGATGCCACCTAGTCATATGGCGATGCATTGTGTAGTTTCCGAAACTGTATTTTTTCTCGGTCCCTCTGGACAGTCTATCTTGACATATAAGGCAAGTTACGTATCTTGCATTTACTTTTTTCTGACCTTTGGGAATTTTAAAAAATTGCCAAATTAAGTTTTCTTTCCGGTGAGACGTCCTGGGCTCCTCAGGCAAAAACTGCCTCTCTTCGTGCTCGTCGTCCTGTTCCTCTTCTTCCTCTTCTTGTTGAATTATAACTTGAGCAGGTGGTCCACTCTTCCTTGGATGTGGTGGAGGTGGTGGGGAAGCACCAGCTGAAGCTACTAAAGAAACCATTGCTCAGTGATCACAAAGGGTCTTTCTCTCACAATGATGAAAGTCAGAGTGAGGAAAGAAGGAGGGATTTTCATCATTTGGGAAAAACAAGAGTTCTCAACCAATGAAAAGTGTTCATTTTAGATTATATGACCTAGTCTTACATCATTAGGAAACCAAAAGTGAAATGAACCAATGAAAAGTGTTATTACCAAGTCACATGACCTGCTGTGTTTACGTTAAGCGCTTTGCAGGGCCTCCCGGTTTGCTTCCAGAAACCTGCGCTTTGCGACTCGCTTCGCGTACCAGTTCGCTAACGTAGCACGTCATATGACGTATCACGCGACAACGTGAAACGTCATGCGGACGGGAGGCGTCACGATGTTGTTTTCTAACGCGGCAGTTGCGGTAAAGAAACGTTTACCGGCTCGCGGTCTATTTCGCGGCATCAAGGTCAGCTAACGGGAAGCTTCCCGATTCGCGAAGCGGGAACGAAGAAAAAAAAATATTTTAAAAAAAAATTATTCATAAACATATAAAATATATTTTTGGATTTAAAGAAGAATACATTTTACAGCTACAGATATTAGCTGTTAAAAAACCAATGAAATTCACTGAAAAAACCATAGGTTATAGACCATATATAGTTAGGAATTAGCATTTACAAAACCTTGAAAATTCACTGAAAAAACCATAGGTTATAGACCATATATAGTTAGGAATTAGCATTTACAAAACCTTATTTTACTCACACAAAACCATTGAAATTCCATATATAGTTAGTTGCACTAACTATATATCGCGCACCCGCAATCCACTGCTGATGATGTCACATATTACATCATTCATGACATGGTCAGTGACATCACTGATGACATCACTGATGACATCTCAAATGACATCACTGATGACATCACTGATGACATCTGATTTGACATCAATGACCACATCACTGATGATATCATTCATGTGACAATACAATGCATCTCCTCACATTTTAATATAACCTCTGTTTCACCCAGTGTTAAATACAGAGTATAATTTTTGAAACCATTGACGCACCAATACTAGTTACTACATACGCACTCACTGATTCCTATGTCTACACACACATTCACTCATTCACCCATACAATCATTCATACATACAATCACTCATCTTTACAACACTATCATATGCACTCATACACCTATACAGACACTCACAGTCTGCCACTCATCCATGGAGTTACTCACACACGTAGTCAGTCCTGTTAAAGAATCAATGACACTTCCATTTTCTTGTCTATACAGTTAAACATAGAGCACCTTACATTTTCAAACATATACTAACACATACTTACCTTCTTATAGAATCATTGATACAAGTACACATTGATCTGCACAGAGTCACACACCTCCCAGCCAGCCAGCCACACACACACTCAGTCTCCCATACAAATACTTGGACAATCAATCAGTAACCCATATAGTTAATCATATAGCTACTGATCAACACATGCAGCAGTTTACAGAACAACAGACATAATGATGCTCAAATTAAGATAGTTTAGTCACTAACCCATGCACTCAGTGAGACACATTTAATCACTCACTCATACATTCAGTCATGCACCTACTAAATCCTTTGTCCAGACACTTATACTTCCACTCATTCTTCAATATGTAAGACACATTTTAACTTTACAGAAACACACAGTCACTGGATGATGTCATCAGTGATGTCATCAGTGATGTCATTTGAGATGTCATCAGTGATGTCATCAGTGATGTCATTTGAGATGTTATCAGTGATGTCATTTGAGATGTCGTCAGTGATGTCATCAGTGATGTCATTTGAGATGTCATCAGTGATGTCATCAGTGATGTCACTGACCATGTCATGAATGATGTAATATGTGACATCATCAGCAGTGGATTGCGGGTGCGCGATATATAGTTAGTGCAACTAACTATATATGGAATTTCAATGGTTTTGTGTGAGTAAAATAAGGTTTTGTAAATGCTAATTCCTAACTATATATGGTCTATAACCTATGGTTTTTTCAGTGAATTTTCAAGGTTTTGTAAATGCTAATTCCTAACTATATATGGTCTATAACCTATGGTTTTTTCAGTGAATATATATATATATATATATATATATATATATATATATATACATATATATATATATATATATATATATATATTCCGAAGCTCGTCAAAGCTGGTCAAGCACTGCTCAGGCGCTCGTCTGGGCTGGCATATGGGTGACCAACCCCTCTAATGTTGATTTAAAGCCAGAAATATGCCGAACTGAGGTGGTGGTTGTGCTGGATGTTGGTCCATGCCGGGCCTTTGCAAAAGCAAATATGAAAGCTGGAGGTGGTGATGGTGTTACCTGTGTTGGGGGTATCTGTGCCACATCCCTCACAGCAATTTGGGATGGGGTAATTACTAATATTGTCGGTCTCCATCTCCACTGGGGCGGGAGTGATGTTCATGATGACTGGCTTGTCATCATTCTCTTCTACATCTACCTCCATAACTCTAAGACTTTCTGGAACCTTCCTTTTCCTTAGCCTTGTCTTGTGGTGTGCCTCACTCTCAGACTGAGCTGGTGGCTTCCAAGTGACATCTAGATCATCAGAAGGGGGGCTTAAAGAAGAAGTTGATGGACTAACCCTCCTTTTCCTTGCTGGGGATCAGGAAGACAATGGATCTTCTGAAAGAGTGGCTTGCTCTTCTTCTTCCTCTACAGGAAGCTCGATTTTATGAACTGCCCCTACTTCGGGCGGAACAACTACTATTGTGGGTGGTGTTTGCGGCTGTTGTTGCTGCTGTTGCTGTGGCTGTTGTTGCCCACTTATCTGCTAAGTTTCCTCCTGGGTTGATTGGGTACTACTTTGGATAACGATAAGTCAATTTCAACATAACTGTACAATTAGACAGGCTACATCTGCGACACTCATGGGCTTGGGCCTAGGTTAGTGAGGTGGGCCCATTGATGCGGAGGTGCTACTCCCAGCTTGCTCCCCGGACACTGCTGCTGCAAGCTTAAATTTTGGTGTCCCAAAAAACAACCTGGGCGGCACACCAGTCTTGGTAAGTGCCACTTCTTCCTTCTTCTGTTCCTTCTTCTAACTGGCAACTTTCTTGGTACTGGAGAACTTGCTACCTTTCTTTGGGGCCATCTTCTTCAGATGTCAGCTGGACGCAGTTGCACGAGTTGCAGAAATGTCTGTGGTCACATGTCACTTGACATCGTGATGAAAAGGCTTCTGTCTGGCAGTACAATGGGTGATGATGATGATGACACCTCCTCCTCAGTCTTCTGTGCACCTAAAAGCAAAGAAGCCAGAAGAACATCAGTGAAATGTTGCATTTGTTGTGGTGGTTCAATTTCTACTTGTACAAACAAACAAATATTATATATATCTTAGTGTTTGGTGGGCACACTTGTTAGGGTTATAATAGCTTATATTATCACAATTTATTAACTCAGTTATTACAAAAAACTAAATAACAGTGTAGCCATTTGTGAGACTTTGACAACAAGGACTTTCATGATATACTGTGTACAATCAGGAGGGATAGGAAAGAAGAAAACCAAAAAACAAAAATTCAAATGTAATGGAAGTGGAACCTGTTTGGCATTAATTTGCGCATCACGTCATTCAGGGAGCTTCAGCTGGCAAAGGGGATGGAAGCAGTAAGCCAAGAGGAACAAAGGAAAGACATGCAGGCCTATATGACAAAAGCAACACACTACTAAACTAAAACTACCACCACAAATTGGCCAACAGCCAAATGGTCACTCAAAGTCACAACGAGCAGGAGGCCAGGCAAAGGAGGCATGCTAAACAACACAGCTTTAATGCAAAAATGCAAACACGAAAATCCACAGGGCTAAACAAGGTTTGCAAGTCACACAACAACAACCACACCACACACACACACATCCAACAAAGGCATTTATTTAACACCCACCAAAAAAAGAGAAATACGCCCCAAAAAACGCATTTTGCAATTCAATCCAATGCTATCCATGCCCTAAATGATGTTTAAATTCTACAGACACCACAGAGACAGTTGTTTCAGCCTACTGGCTGAAAGGCCTGTATTGGCAGACTAGGCCACAAGCTTGCAGGCCTATGGCAAAAGCACACTGGCTGGCTCCACAAAATGGCCACCAGCCACATGGCCAGGCCACCCACAACAACAAGAAAGGGAAGACAGACAATGCAGGCCTATGGCAAAAGCACACTGCCTGGTTTCACAAAATGGCCGCCAGCAACATGGCCAGGTCACAACAACAAGAAGCATAGGCCAAGAGGAACAAACGAAAGACCTGCAGGCCTACATATGGCAAAAGCAGCACACTATTAAACTACCACCACAAAATGGCCACCAGCCACATGATCACTCACAGTCACAACAAGCAGGAGGCCTGGAAAACAATGAACTCAAGCAGGCCTATAATGGCCAGGCAAAGGAGGCATGCTAAACAACACAGCTTTAATGCAAACATGCAAAAACGAAAATCCACAGGGCTAAACAAGGTTTGCAAGTTACACAACATCAACCACACCACGCACACACACATCCAACAAAGGCATTTATTTAACACACAACAAAAAAATGAAATACCCCAAAAACACATTTTGCAATTCAATCCAATGCCAGCCATGCCCTAAACTCTGTTTAAATTCAACAGACACCACAGAGACAGTTGTTTCATGCACCCACCATGAGTAGCTCTGGGCCTACTGGCTACCCACTATAAATTATAAAAAACTGATGAAAAGTACAAAAAATTGTTGTTGCAACTTACAAAGTCCCAATCAAACAAACAACACCAAGTCTCCAACTTACTTGTAAGATCTCAAATCCAAAAGTCCTCAAATCCAATGATATATGATGCAGCAGACACAAAGAGTGATTCTTCTAGCTCCAAATCTAAATGAAAAGTGAACAGGACATGGACAAAGCACTGGGAGGAGCCTTCTGGACAGGAATAAGCAGTTGGAGACTCTGGGCACTCCCTTCCCCTTAAAAAAAGAAATAAAAAAAGAAAAAGTACTCCTTGCACTAAAAAGTACAGCCAAATGTCAATCTGAGGAGTTTTTTCATCCAAATCATCATTTTCGAGAAGGCTTTATGCTGCTCGAGAGATATTCTTCTTCAGATTGCAATTTCTGCATGTTTGGCATTGCGAGCGTCGTCGAACTTCCCTCGGATGTCCGATGGCGCGCCCGAATCACGTGTTCGCGATCGCACGCTCTCGCGGGATCTTGCGGCTGGCTACCAAAATCTCGTGGCACACACCAAAGGATAGGAAATCTCATCGGCGAATGCAGGTTTCTCTGTAAGTCGCTACCACGTGCGCAAAAACGCATTTTGAAAGTGCAAACAAAAAAAACCTCTGCTACACTGCAGAGCGCGGAGTTTTCGGTAACTCCACATTCGATGCGGTACGTGGAGTTACAAAAATCCCAAAACTCAGCAAGCGGAGCTGATTTTAACGCCCAGGGTTACCCTGAACCTGGATGATTTCCTTGAAAATTTTAATAAGCTCCTTTCTCCTATAAGCCTACGTTTAGAATCTATTGACAAGACAGTAGAGGCGCTAGCATCAACAAGATATATGATGTTGGGGCCAGAGAGAATCCTACAGGGCAGTTGCAAAATCCTGTCGGGAGTGATCCTATTGGCATGGTGAATAACAGTATGAATCCCCCGCCAGTGGCAATCCACCAATCTCATATCGTGGCACCTTTAACCTAGCCTCCATCTCGGTGTAATGCCGCCTGTTTCCTCCCGGTATCAGCCTCGACCCAAGGAGCAGAACCAGTGATGGTGTACCGACCCTTGCTGGACCCAAGGAGCACAGAACAGGGTATTTCAGCCACAAGGGTAGGGGCACCTAGTCCTACACAAAGGTTGGAAGAGGGGCCGAGGTTAGATCTTCCACGAGCTGCATGGCCTTATGTGGTTATTTTGGCAAACACCCCTGTTCTAAAAAGAAACCAAATAGAAACCACCTCTCAGCTACTCCACAAAGCTCGACACTGGATTTATAAAACCATTAATAATTGGTCAGAGAGACTTTTTAGGTCTCGACTACAGCATTGCTTTAGCAAAGCTTGTTTGTTGAGATTATAGTAAGGCTTTCAAAAGTCTACCCAAACTGCGGATCGGTTACAGTTCATGTGAGCCAGGCGCATGCACATCGCCAGCCACATCGCGCACCATACCATTTGTCTGAGCCTCGGCATCAGACTTCAAAGGAATCCGCTCCCCCGCCCCCCGCATCAGACTTCAAAGGAATGCGCTCCCCCGCCAAGAGCTTGTTATTTCACGTGCTTTCCCCTCTGCCTCTGTCCGATCTCTTTCACTTTCGTGGCTTTTTTTTTCTTTTGCTTTCAGCACTCATCCCTTTCCCTTGCTCTCTGTATTGCCCCAGGTTAATTTACTCCAGCCCCCACCTTTACCTGTCCTGCTCAGCTTTTTTTAAGCCTCCCGTGGCTCCTCCCTTTCTATCTTGTGTCTCACTGCTCCCTATCTGCAACGTTCAGTTGATCTTCCATCAGGTCTCCTCCGTTTCTCATCTGCCCCTGGAAGTCAACATTGTCTTGCCGCACTGCACGATTCCCCTACACAGCCCTCCTGAGAAGAGGCCGATCCATCCACGCACACTGCCCCTTCTCCACCCCATGTCCTTAGTCCCTTACCATCTCCCCCTTTAGAATATTTACCCCCCCATTCCCATTTCCCCATCCATCTTTAGGATGGCTTCTCCTCTCTTCCTATTCGCCCACCATTTAAAGATCTGTGACCCACACTCCTCATGTCCCGTATTCCTTTGCCGCCACACCCCTTTGGGGTGTGCGCCCTGGTCTCCCCAATCTCCAATTATGTCCCCACCTCTTTCGGACGTGAGCGCCCCCCTCCCACCCTTGCATGGTGCCGAAGCTTTGCTCCCACTTACTCTCACTCCCCTCCACCACCCCAGCCTATGCATCCTCCCACGGCCCCCACTGCACTCCCCCGACCCCTCTTTGGTGACTTTACCCTTTCCCTGCCTTCCGTGTGAGCAGGATTTCTGTTTTGGGGTAACACCGTGACTGCTTGGCTCAGATGGCTGTCTATCTTGTTTTCACCAATGGCATCGCATCTTGTGCCTCTTGTAAGAAAACAGTAAAAGAGCGCACTGTGTGCGGTGGCTCGAGCTTCTAAAGAGGCAGCTTTACCTCAGCAAAGTGCTCTGAAAACTATGTGCCCGGGGGCCTTGAGAGGGAGAGCGGCGAGACACCCCTGCAGCCCCGGCTTTGCAGTGAACTCTTCGGAGCTCGAGGGCGTGCGCTTTAAACATCACTTTCAGCCTGATTCATGTAGGTAAATTGCACTCGCAAAGGGCCAGATTCTGAGAATCTGGCCCTTTGCGAGTGCGATTTTTGCATTTGGTATTCATGATACCAAATGCAAAAATCGCTATGTAAGAATTCGCATATTTGCGTGGAATGGCATTTAAGGAATCTCTAATAGAGATTCCTCAAATGCTATTCATGACACAAAACAAAATAGCGATTTTGGACTTTTGGGGCCGCTATTTACCGACAGGTCAGACCTGTCGGTAAATAGCAAAAGCTCAGAAAAATGCTTTTAAAAGCATTTTTCAAAGTTGCATGTAGCACACACACATGTCCTTTGGACATGTGTGTGCGCAACACCTGTCCAAAAGTGCATTTTAGGGGTGCTACAGGGCTTCCTTTGGACACCCCTGGCACCCTTAAAATCGCTATCTCAGTTGCGAGTAGCAAATTGCTACTCGCAAATCCCCATTCATTCCTATGGGCCTCTTGGCCCATAGGAATGAATGGGGAGTATTTGCGAGTAGCAAATTGCTACTCGCAAATAAAGAACATGTAGGAATCGCTATTTAAGTAGCAATTCCTACATGAATGCCGTTTTGCGTGTCCTCAATAGCGAATCGCTATGATTCGCTATTAGGGACACGCAAAACGGCATGTACATGAATCAGGCTGATAATTCCTTGTACCAGTGCAGGGTGCGCTGCTGGATTCAGCGACTGCTGGTTATATAAGTGCTAACTTTTTCCTTGTCGAGGCATTTTCTGTCCTCGTCTTGCACACATCAAAGGAGTTCAGCTGCACAGCCCACAAAATGTATGCAGATTTTTTTCCCTGGAAAAAGTTTGCCCCCTATTGTTTTTTCTCGGTACTTGCCTTAATCCCTATTTGTAGCATCAAACATGCCACCGACTCTGTCTCTCTCCCTCTCTCGTTTATCTTCGCTCTTTAGTGCATGATTTGTTTCCCCCCAACCCCCAGATAAGCTTTTGACTTTCAGTCACAAAATAGAACAGCAGTAACGTTCAAACAACTTTGTTTCATAGTATTTAAATCTGGCTGGTTTGCGCTTTTTCCCATTGTACATATTGTTGTCAGATAATGGAATCGAGGGACATAGAGCTAAATGGATTTGACCAGGATTACGCAGTTTATCCAAGTAGCGAACAAGTGATCCAGATAGGGTTTTTCGTTTTTTTCAGTGCACAGATTGGCGAATGGACGCCACTCTGAGCCTGTAGCTCTGTCAGAGAAAGACTAGAACAAGCCTGGTAATTAGAGAAAATTCAGCGAAGTTCCCTAAACATCTTCTAGGCATGCACAAGTATAGACAGATGTGATTACCTAAAAGAAGTAGCTTGCCCAGAATCACACGTTTCAGTCAAATGGGGCACTGGTTCAGTTCACCAGGACACGTCACCACTGCAGCACGACTGTTTCAACTGTGCAGTCTTGGCGCTTTACTTTCATTTTACCCAACAAAGGGGGCCAAGGCTTGGTGTATTTTTGAAGTTGCTCTAAAAAAGAACTGTCCATCTCTTTGACGTCTGAGAAATGAAAGAGGCCAAACGTGGGGAGCGAGGTTGAGAGTTCAGATGACATAGCTTAGGACTGATATAGCCGAGCAGATCTCTGTCCCTAGTTTCCGACTAGCCCCCTCTCTTATACACCTTTCTTCTCTCGTCCCTCCTCTGCTTTGCCGTCTCCCTTCCACGACCATGCCACCTCTCCCCACCCTGTCCACTTTCCTCTCATCTGGACTCTCTCGCATTTACTGTATCCACCCCCTCTTCATCTTGTCTTCTCCGCCTGCCCTCTACGCCACCCCCTGCTTTCCACAACTTCCCTATCCGCCGCTCTCTCCCTCTCTACTTCCCACTTCGCTTCTCTCTTTCTTGTCTGTCTCCTTTTTTTAGGTCGAGCGTCAGCGAAAGACCTATTGTCAGCCGTATTTTGGAATGTGGACACGAGAGGGTGCACGAGCGCAGAGCGCAGATTTCACCTCGTGGGCGCGCACGGCGCCGTGCCCCTCTCGTGCCTCATTCCCATGCGCAAACACACTCACACAGACACACTCACGCATGCGCACATACACAGCCACACACATACACAGGCACACACACACTGCATACACACACGCACCCCCCCTTAAACAGACGCACACGCACACAGACAGACACACGCACAGACACACACACTCGAACAGACACACGCGCGTACACCCCCCCATACCACTCACCGGGCTCTTTCGGCGTGTTCCGTGTCTCCTCTGCAGCGCTGGTCTTCAGGCGTGTTCCGTGTCTCCTCCGCAGCGCTGGTCTTCAGGCATGTTCCGTGTCTCCTCCGCAGCGCTGGTCTTCACCCGGGCCCCCTCCTGGGACCCAGGACTTCAGATGCCGCACTCCGCTTTGGCGCCGGGGCTCGGAGCGCGCATGCGTGGGCAGCCCCCGCCCTCTCACTCAGCCCGGGCTGCTTTCTGTTTCTGTTCTGTGTTGCTGGTTTTACAAGCACCCCGTTCGGTGCTTTAACATAATGGCAGCAGCGCCACTGTCTATAGAGGCAGTGTGAACTTTTTAGTGCACACGCTACTTTGCTTAATCATCATAACATCAGAACATCGTAAAGCTTTTTGTGTAAATCCCAAAAAAACGAGCCATGAAACACAAGGGAGGTGTGGAGGCTTGAAACTCACTACGGGAATTCCCGGCGATAACTCTGTACACATACAGATTAAAGCGCCAACACTGAAAATAAGCCGCACCTGGAAACAATTAACGAATAGAAGAGGGGTTTAAATAAATCTGCAGCAGTGCAGTACGTCCCTTTTCAACTCCCACGGGACGCGGTCGGTGCTCCAGAGGACCTCTGTAGACAGCGCGCGGTGCGGAAAATCGAAAATGGAAAATTCGAGGTGAGGACAGCACCCCTTCTAACTAGTAGAGCGCTAATGTCCATATATTTTTTACAAATTGAAGACTGATCCCGCGTATTCATTTCTCATTGCTCCAGGATAAAGCCAGCTAACAATACCCACCCCAGACCCGAGCATTTAACAACGTGCAACCCATTGCAAGATAGGTGAGATTGATGGCACATTAACCAACAACGCTGAGTCTTACTTGTGTGGACCATTTCACAGACCGAAATTTTTTTTCCTATTTTTGCAGATAACTGAAAAGTATAATGTTTTTAACCCAAGACAGAGGGGCATTAATTTAATAGAAGACCCACCATTGGACCACATATAAACACAGTAATACAAAACAAAAGGTAAAAACTAATAGTCTGATAAATGATAGAAAACGAATTCAGCATTTAGACTAGAGCTGAGGGTGAGCTTGTCCCTTTTTCTTATAGGAAGTAAAGTGTGACAAACAGGTGTTTAGATAAATGAGAGGCGGCTTCCAACAAATAAAGGACTACCAAGAGATGGTAAATATAAAAACAATTGGTAGCAATAAATGATGTTATTTGAGCCCATAACCATACAATATAATGAAACTCCTCATCCACGTTTTTAGGAAGAACTGAACAATAAGAAGGTCTGAAAGGTTCAGATTAGAAAACTCACAACAATAGGACCCTGTACTATGTAAACAGGTAAATGATATCTATGTTTAGCAAGACTAGAACTACGTGCTAATGGGTTATCATGCATAAGCAGGGAGGAGTCTCAGAGTAACATGCCATGAGTTCTTGCGCCCACCATGCTATAAGTTTGGGTTCTGGGGGCATTATACTCTCCAAGATTAGGAGGGATGCATGACTAAGATGTGTTAACAGGGGGCTCAAATTTAATAGGTTAAACATGTGCTTGATCTATTATTGGGCAAGTCGCGAACTAGCATGATTGCACACTGATAAATTGCAACCTGACCAGCATTATGAGATGCATTAGATGTATTAAATCGTAGCATGGAAAATGGATACATGGATATTTGCAGTAGGTCACACAGTTTCCTGCCACATGAATATTAATGAGCAGGAGGAATTTTGCAGCTTCCTGTGAATGCAGAGAAGAAGTACTGTTAGGGGCAGCAGACCTCCATGCTACAGTCGCATCACTTTATTGTGTACTTTTTTTGGTATTTTTATTTTTAAGTTTCCTATTTTGCAAATGCCATTTTGTGAGTTGGAAACCTCTATCCCACTCCCAAAAAGGCTTTTATACATTGCACAAAGATCCTTTGCAGTCTCACACACTGATGTGTTAGACAACGTTATACCTTTGAACATAAAGCTCCCGGTGGCCTATAGAAAGCATCTCCGTGCACCCTCCCGATCCAAGTTCCCTGTAACCCATATCTTCACGCACCGCTCAGAACCAGCAGAGGATGCCAGATAGAATGTGAGCGCTAAGCGTCTCGAGATGAAGGCGCGACGTCACACGTCTCTGAGGACTGCACCGCTGCCCGGAGATGCTTGCATTGAATCTTATCCATGCATTGTAAACACGATTTAGCGCAGTCCTGTTTGAACGCAGATTCTTCCAAATAAAACCTGTAGGGCTTGAGCTTCTTAATGATTGTTTACCGTCCCTGGCCCCTGCTCCGTAGGCCATGGAGCCCGAGGCAAGGGCCTTTCTCGCTTAGGGACCTCATAGCGTCATAAGACGTTTTCGTCTAAGACACTGGCTAGCGAAAGGCCTGTAACCCACTAGCCTGTTGGGAAACGGGGATATTGTGTGACAGACTACTGCCTCGGAAAGTACACCAGGGCTGGGGTCGAGTCAGTCATTTTTTGGGAAATTTACGGACATTTGTGTGTTAGGTTGTGTGTTAGCACCACTCAGCACCACCACAGCATGACTCAGCGCAACCCCAAGTTATAGGTGTCACATTTGCGAAAGTTATAACTATTGGCATTGTAAATAACAACGCTATTAATTTAGCTATTTTCAAAACCAACACATAAATCAAAGAATTGTCATTTACCAATAGCTCAAACTTTCCTAATGCGAGACCTATTGCATTGCAAATGCTTGTTTTCTCACTGCCTCTCATATTCAACCCTCCATACTACCACACCCACCACCACCACAACATCCACCACCACCACCACATCCACCACCACCACGTCCATCACCACCATGTCCACAACCACCGCGTCCAGCACCACCACGTCCACCACCACCTCACCCACCACATCCACCACCACCACATCCACCACCACTATGTCCACCAACACCATGTCCACCAACACCATGTCTACCACCACCACCACATCCACCTCCACCACGTCCACAACCACCACCACCACGTCCACCACCACCATGTCCACCACCACCATGTCCACCACCAACACCATGTCCACCACCACCACCACGGCCACCACACGTCCACTACGAGGCCACTACCATGTCCACCACCACCTCGTCTACCTCCACCACCACCACATCCACTACCAACACCATGTCCACTACCACCTCCACCACCACCTCCACCACCAAGTCCACCACCAAGCCCACCACCACCACATCCACCACTACATCCACGACCACGACCACAACCATGTCCACCACCACCATGTCCACCACCACCATGTCCACCACCACCACGTCCACCTTTACGTCCACCACCACGTCCACCACATCCACCACCACCACGTCCACCACCACCAGATCCACCACCACCACGTCCACCATCACAACATCCACCTTCATGTCCACCCCCACCACGTCCACCACTACCACGTCCACCACCACCACGTCCACCACCACTGCTTCCACCACCACTGCGTCCACCACCACCGCATCCACCACCACCACATCCACCACCACCACCATGTCCAACACCAGCACATCCACCACCACCATATCCACCACCACTACCATCACCACCACGTCCACCACCACCATGTTCACCACATCCACCACCACGTCCACAACCACCACGTCCACCACGAGGCAACTACCACATCCACCACCACCACCACGTCTACCTCCATCAACACCACATCCACTACCACCACCACGTCCACCACCACGTCCACCACCACAACATCCACCTCGTCCACCACCACCACCACGTCCACCACCACCACGTCCACCACCACGTCCACCAATACCAAGTCCACCACCACCGCGTCCACCACCACAGCGTCCACCACCACCACCCTGTCCAACACCACCACATCCACCACCACCTCCACCACCACATCAACAACCACCACTATGTCCACCACCACCACATCCACCACCACTATGTCCACCACCACCACTTCGTCCGTCACCACCTTGTCCACCACCACCACATCCTCCACCACCACCACCACCATGTCCACCACCACCACGTCCACCACCACCACATCCACCACCAACACATCCACCACCACATCCACCACAAGGCCACCTCACTCTATCTATCTATCACCCTCACTATATCTATCTATCGCCCTCACTCTATCTATCTATCGCCCTCACTCTATATGTCTATCACCCTCACTCTATATATCTATCGCCCTCACTCTATCTATCTGTCGCCCTCACTCTATCTGTCGCCCTCAATCTATCTGTCGCCCTCACTCTATCTGTCGCCCCCACTCTATCTGTCGCCCTCACTCTATTTATCGCCCTCACTCTATCTATCGCCCTCACTCTATCTATCCCCCTCTATCTATCTATCTATCTATCTATCTATCTATCTATCTATCTATCTATCTATCTATCTATCTATCTATCTATCTATCTATCTATCTATCTATCTATCTATCTATCTATCTATCTATCTATCTATCTATCTATCTATCTATCTATCACCCTCACTCTATCTATCTATCTATCTATCACCCTCACTCTATCTATCGCCCTCACTCTATCTATCACCCTCTATCTATCTATCGCCCCTCTCTCTATCTATCTATCTATCTATCTATCTATCTATCTATCTATCTATCTGTCTGTCTATCTATCTATCTATCTATCTATCACTCTATTTATCACCCTCGCTCACTATCATCCTCACTCTATCTATCGCCCTCACTCTATCTATCGCCCTCACTCTATCTATCTATCGCCCTCACTCTATCTATCTATTGCCCTCACTCTAACTATCTATTGCCCTCACTCACTCACTCTATCTATCTATCTATCTATCTATCTATCTATCTATCTATCTGTTTATCTATCGCCCTCTCTCTATCTATCTGTCTATCTATTGCCCTCACTCTATCTGTCTATCTATCGCACTCACTCTATCGCCATCACTCTATCTATCTATCTATCTATCGATCGCCCTCATTCTATCTTTCTGTCTATCTATATATCGCCCTCACTCTATCTATCTATCGCCCTCTCTCAATCTATCTATCGCCCTCACTCTATCTATCTATGCCCTCACTCTATCTATGCCCTCACTCTATCTATCTATTGCACTCACTCTATCTATCTTTCGCATCACCACAGCATCACTCAGCACCACCACAGCCTCACTCAGGGGCACCACAACATCACTATGTGCTACCACGGCATCACTGAACGCCACAGCATCACTCGTCGCCACCACAACATCACTCAGCGCCACCACAGCATCAATCTGTGCAACCATTCAACAACAACTGGTTCAAATATGTTCTCTCAATGTTTCAAGCTTTATTACAAATGTCACAAAAAGATGTTAATATTTCACTTCTGTTCATGTATTTTTGTCACAATAAAATACACTGAACATAATCTTCACAAAAGTTATTTACAAAAGTTTAAGCTATTGCTATTATAAATTACAATAGCTTTTATTTAAGTATTAATTATTTAAAAAAAAAAATAAAAGCCATTTTTATTTGTAATATCAATACATCTAAGTCACGTAAATACAACACATATTGCATTACAAATGCTATAGGTGTCACATTTGCGAGAGTTAAAACTATTGGCATTGTAAATGACAAAGCTATTAATTTAGCTGTTTTCAAAAACAACACATAAATAAAAAATGTGTCATTTACAATACCAATAGCTCAAACTTCCCTAATGCGAGACGTATTGCATTGCAAATGCTTGTTAACATTTTAATGGCTCGCAGAGTCTCAGGAACGGTGTGGTTTTTAACTCTTAAATCTCTGGCCATGGCTGAAAAACTTTTACACTCATTACCCAACATGCCATCAGCATCAACACAAATATTTGCCCTACCTCTTGGTTTTTTCTATAAAGCGTTGACACACCAGTAAGGTACAAAACAGAAACAAGGCTCATAACCTCACTTCCCCCTTAGCGGAGGCTCAATTACATTTGCAGTGTGGAGGAAATACCGCTCCATTTTTATCAACCTCTAACCGCTTTATGGCGTTGTCAGACCTGGATCTTTGTAATTGACTGAGTATTAGGGAGGAGTCCCAAAATGTAGTAGTGAATGATGTTCTGGAGCGTTTGGAACATTGCAGGTTTGGGACATAAATTGTTGGATCCAGATTGGCTAAAGTATATTTCCACCTTTGACTTAGTTTGTTTGCAAGAGACTTGGACAGTGGGTTCTGTTAATACAGATGGCTACAGGTCCTATTATACTCCTGCAATTGCCTCAAATGCTGGTAGGGCAAGGGGCGGGATTGTGACATTTCTAAAGAATACTCTGAGATTTGGAGTACTGTCATCTCACAATGACTGTCAATATTTTAATATGCTACACCTTAAAGGTGTTGAGGGCAATAACATATTATTGATTAATTTCTATAATAATCTATTTGGGGGTGAGATGTATAAAGTTGTCTCTATAGTGGAGGAAAATATGAATAGGCTAATTAGCTCGTGCAATAAAGATCCAGCTTCGCAGGGGTATGATATGGATCAAATATAGTTTTAAAATGTTTTGTTCTTAGATTGAAGAAGATGAAATGGGGGGGGCTTAATGATGGGAAATATTTTAGATGTGGGGCAGATGTGGCTGATATACATATTTTTTTATGCGTGTAGGAAGTCGACTCAACTTTTGGACCATATAGAGAAGTTCCTCTTGGAAATTCAGGAGTTAAAATTAATATCATTCCGTCCATGATGTTATTGGGCACAGGGGAAGATCTAATTGAGGGACGTTCAGCTTTTGAATTCAGATATTCAATTTTTATAGCAGTGGCGGTAGCCCGTCTATGTAACGCCTTATGGCTTCAAAAAGAGGTCCCAACCTTTGAAATCTGGAGAGCTTTGTTATTTTTAATCCGGAACATAGTTTATGCGCTCTCAAGGGGATACGGAAACGGAAGCCAGGCTTGTCAATTTGGGTACCAGGTATTAATCATATGAAGGAATAATATGAAATTAATTATGCATTGTCGCCCTTGGTTGGTTCTTTCAGGCGCTTTGTAGCTTTTTATATTCAAGAAATGTATGTTCAGAAATGTATGTTAACTTCTGCGGAAATAATATGGATATTTATATGCTACTTACCTCATCTGCAATATGAAATTGTTTGTATCAAAAATTCTGGATTGCAATAAAACATTTTTTTTTAAAAAAGGTCCAGCAGTTTTGTGGATGGGCGATTTTGATGTACACCCTTGCCCTTTTGCACTAACCTCAATCTGTGGCCTAACAGACGAGGATGGAGGGGGTTGTGTGCATTTTTGTCACAATCATTATGGGAACGTAATAAATAAGCTCACTATCATAAAAGACCTGGAGATAATGAACCCTCTGTCGGAATCTACTGGCCACCCGCTAGAAACCTTCCGCTCCACTTCAACCAGCTCCACGATTGGGAGGAGTTTTCAGTAATAAGACAGTTGAATTATTGGGCTTTAGTGACCATGCAGCTGTAGCTTGTCATATGCAATGGGTAGGCATCCATGGTTCTAACATCTCACATATAAAACCCAATATTGTAGGAAGAATGGGAGAGCATTGCCAAGGCAGTCCTTATCCCCTGGGTAGTGTCTAGTAGGCTTAAAGAAATAGTGATGTGTCTAGATCTAATTCCAGACCCCCAGGCCATTATTGAGGCCTTTGAAGCTATTTGGCTAGAAGAGAAAAAGAATCTCTCAAAGAGCGGTGGGTTTCAAAAAAACAAGGGCCAGAAATGGTTCGACCAGAATTGCACTAAAGCACTTTCTTATTTACATCAAATCCAAATCCTTAAGTGTGTGCCAAAAGACCAATCCCTGTTTAAACAGGCTCGCCTAAGGTATTCTAAGGCTAGGAAGAATAGGTTAAAGTTACTGAAGGAAGAAGCATGGGAAAAACTGCTCAAAGCATCTATTACAAATAATGTGAGGGGTTTTTGGGCAACGATCAATGCCCCATTTTGAAAACCAAGTTCAGATCCCAACCTGGACAACCATGTGGATGAGGATTCAGGGGTGGAGCATTTTAGTAAAATCTGTAATGGAAAGAGAGAGGGTACCCGGATGTTGGGCGAAGAGCCTGTCTCCCCAACTAACGTTGCTCTCACCTTTAATAACCTGGAGATAAGCGTAGCTTTGGCACAATGCACTAGTAATAAGGCGCCAGGTCTAGAAGGCACCGCAATAGCCTTGTTTATAGATTGCTCTGACCTTTGGGGAACCATGCTCAATAATGTATTCAATGCCATAGCCAAAGAGGGCCCAACTACTTCTTGGCATGAAGAAATTTTAATACCCATTTATAAAAAAGGAAAATCTCCCTCCTTGATAGCACGGGAAAACTTATGGACAGAGTGCTATTACACAGAATGGAGGCTTGGACACTGACAAATAACATCCCGACCTCTGCCCAATATGGCTTTTAAAAAGGTAGAGGCACCCAAGACCAATATCTTAACCTGGGTCTACTCATAGCAAAGTTAACCAACACTAAGCAAGGTAATTTATACATGGCCTTCGTGGACCTTAGCACAGCTTTTGACTGCATAACCCATTCCCATCTTTGGAGGACCATGAAGGAAATGGGGGTAGATCATGAAATAATTACTCGTATAAGACAACTGTATTCAAAGGCCAAAGCGTGTGTAAGGTATGGGCAGCCAGCAGGGTGAGTCACAAGATGGTTTTCAATTTCTAGTGGAGTTCGCCAAGGGTGCGCTCTCGCCCCTTTTTGTTTTCTTTATATACAAATGGTGTAGAGTCTCAATTGCTTGAATCAGCTATAGATGTCCCTAGAATAAACAACATGCGTATCCCAATTTTAATGTACGCAGACGATTCAGTTATATTTGCACCTAGGGGAAGGTTCCTCCAGAAATTGCTAGACACCTATGTCAAATTCATGCAAAGTTTGGACTTACAAACAAATTAATCTAAGTCATTTATTTTAATTGCAGGCAAAAAGGTGAAGAACCCCCCTTTATCTCTGATCGCAAAGTGGTGCAGGCAGAGTTGTTCTCTTATCTAGGGGTGTCTTTTGACTATAGATCATCCTCATTTAGCATGGTGGCAAATCGAGGGATCATGCTTGAAAAGAGCATAAATGGCATCCATTCGTTCTCTAAAAAGCTGGGCACATGACATCTAGATATCATAAAAAAGGTTTACAGGCCAAATCTAGTGCAGTAGCTGCCTACGGTGCTGGTGTATGGGGATACGCCAACGTAGAGGTGATACAAACAACAGAGGATTCTTTATGGAAATCAATGATGAGCCTCCCCATCAGTTGCCCCAATTTTAATTTACATCATGAGCTGAATATCCCCTATATCACCGATCAAATAAATGTAGCACCTATCCTCCATGGCATTCAATATGACGAAGAAACACTGTGATTCTTACTCAACAAATTATCATGGATTGTTTATCTCTAGAATTAACACAGAACATCCAGTGATTCATGTATGTTAAAAATACTCTACATACTTTAGATCTAGGGAGTTTATATGAATCACCAGAAAGTTGTGTATCTATTTCGAAAAAAGTTCTAAAAGCCCACTTTTTAAAATTTGCGAATGATGTGAAAATAACCGTTCAGAATAGGAAATCTAGTCAGAGAGTATCTTGTTGGCCCAATGCAGAGTGAGGGGGTACCATCTTATCTGTAATTTGTAACAACCCCCGGCACAGATTTATTTTGTTACGGTTTCGCCTTAATTATATTACGTGTATGTGGGGCTTTCCTGCTGGAACCTATCCTATTAATGATCTCCCATGCTGCCCATGTGATGGTTCCTCGTGCCAAACTGATTTGCACATTTTCTTCTTTTGTAAATTTTATTGTAATCATCGAGATATTTTTAATTCCAATTATGCGCAAACACAATTTTAGACAATGTCGCCCGGCCTTATATTTTTTACAAATGCTGCCTGACCCTCTAACTTGTTACAGTGTTGCCTCCTTTTTATGTTTTTCTCTGAGAACCAAGTAATTACACATTTGATGGATAAATTAATTGTTTTAACTGTTTTTTATAGCTATTATCTGTGATGTACATTTAAACTTTTATGATTAATTTTGTATTAATCGTATAAAGTATGATGATGATGATGTGAAAAAGCTAAAACATAATGTTTTAAACTAACCATTGAAATTCATCAGTTATAGTTAACTCAAGTAACTATAGCTCGTGCCCTAAAGTAACTACAACTTGCGGGAGCATATGACTGACTATGTGATGTTACAATATAAAGGGTGTCATTTTAAGTAAGGCAGACCTATGTACTTTGTCAAAGGGTCAGAACACCAAAGTATAAAAAGTGGGTTTATTGGCTTTTTGAAGGGGTCAGCATACTTTGTCTCTGTTTTTTCATTTTCTTCTTCCTCCTTCTTTCCCCCTTTTCTACCTTTATCTCTGTTGCTCATAGTCAAAGGCTGATGATGAAAAGTAAAACCCGGGCCATTAAATAGCGCTTGTGGGCCCAACCAGCACTTTACCCAAATCTTTTCCCTATAGCACCCCATTTTTATGACCAGTGTCTTAAGAGAACTATCCAGTACCCAGAAAGGGTATTGTTACGGCGCAATATAAGTGCACTTAATCAGTCAATAATGCTATTACACAATGTGGTTATTGTGTTTAAAGGCACTTAAAAACTTGGAAAAGGTTCGTGCAGTTTAATGTGAAGCTAACTTTGAACAAAAACGTCTCTGAATGAAAGATCTCTGTGAGTCATAAACCTATAAATAAACGGTCCATTAACGATGAACATCAATGTGTTGGACTGAAACTAACTGGAAGAAAAAGTGTTTATCTTGGAATGAAAAACACACTGGGGTGAATCAAGGTAAAAAGAACTGTTCATTACAAAGTTGAAGTTTCTTGAAATAAAAATCTGACAAAGGGCCAGAAAACAGAATCAATTGTGCATCATTTAGATTTGATGTTAGTCATATAGGGCCATATGTATGAAGGTACAGATTTGCGATTCTGAAATAGCTATTTTTAAGAAATCGCTATTTCAGAATCGCAAATTGGTATGTATGTACAAATTCGCTTTTTTTTTGCGAATTCTTAGTATTCCTTAATTCCGATTAGCAAATTGTGAATCGCAATTAAGGAATACTTTCCCATTCATTTCTATGGGCAAGGTATTCTCAATTTTGCAATTTGCAATTTGAAAATCGCAAATTGAGAATAATTTCAAGGATGCAGGGGTGTCCAAAGGACACCCTGTTGCACCCCTGAAATATGCATGGGTGCACATGTGGCGCCCATACATGCCCTAAGGGCATGTATGTGCGTCACATGGCACTTTGAAAAATGCTGAAATGTGCATTTTTCAAGGAAATCGCAACTTACCGCCAACTAGAAGTTGGTGGTAATTTGCGATTCCTTAAAGGCATTTTGCAAATTTTTTTGGCTTCATACATTGCATTTAAGGAATCACAAAATTTCGGCCTTTGCGAATGCGAATTTGCTTCATACACATGGCCCATACTTCGCTAAAAAAAATACTAATTACACATTATATGCAGAATTGGTAGATTGTACTCTGAGTAAAAGCCAGACTCACATGTTCCACAAGTTTGCGGGCAAGAATGAGGTGTCGGCCTTTTCAGTGACGTTGTAGTATCTATAAAAGTCACCATTTCAAGGTGTCAGCTTCAGTCACAACGACCAACTATCCAGTCACTGGGAGATGACAGCAATCTGCTGTCAATATGCATTCAAGAGGATCAATGTGCCATTTGTGCAAGCATGGTCCATGTGCCAATGATGCACATAAAATGTAGGTGTAAATGTTAAGCATCCTTTCTCCCCACACCCTATGCTTCACTTGTGTTATAGCACTGTAGATTTTTCCCGAGTATCACTAGGAGATCACTCTGAGCTGAGGTGGAATTATGTGGTTGGTTAGTTGGCAATTATTTTCGATACAATAAATGTGATACAACAGGAAGGGTGATGGAGCTGTTTTATACACTCCTCTAATTTGTTATGCAGATACCTAACTGTCTAGCTCTTTCATGGAATGGAAGAACACATATTATGCTCTTTGGTGTAAAGAGACACAATCACTGCATGAGGGAGTGATGTCTAGAAAGGAGGCTGACCCCTTATACAGTCTGACCCATTCTACAGCCTGCGCTGCATCAAAGATAAGCTGATAGCAGTGGCCTTTTCTCCCAACTTTCACAAGTAGGTGGTAAAATTGTCCCATTTTAAAATCTTTTCTGGAGCCCTGGCTGACCCATTGGTTTGTCTGTCCACCTTCTTGCCTCCTTGAGCCAGTCTACGCCACAATGCGGAACCTGTCCAAGAAGCAGCGCCTCCTGGAGTGTGTCCGGGACTGTCACTCCAGCACCCTGGAGATTCTGCAGATGGACGTCGCGGATCAGCAGTCAGTGTTGGCGGCAGTGGGGAAAATCAAGGAGCAACGAGTAGATGTGCTAGGTAAGAGCATCGTTTTACATTTGATTGTATTGTACTTATATTTACATAGCACTTACTAGCTCCGAAGAGGCATTGAAGCATTTTGTGGGGAGTAACATAAGACAGGGATATCATTAATGGTTATTGGTTATTGTTGGTCATTGGTGGTCATTGAGCTATCAAGGAAACAATTCCACACATCTATTGCAGTCTTTTGTGGCTGAATAAATTAATAGCAGTTAGGAGCGATAATTTTTGGTAGGTATGTGAGTTCATGCGGAAGGGTGGTGGGGTGATGAGAAATTGGGATGTCAGTTGAGGGGGCAAGTATTTACCACAAATAAGAATCACAATCCTTGTTAGGGTGAACTCCTAAAGTCTCTAAATTGTGCTGACCTCAACCCCCGGGTAGCTATGGCACACAGCAGACAGGCTTAACTTAGAGGCAATGTATAAAGTGCTAAAACAGTGTAAAAGTCAAAATGCAAAACAATAAAAATCCCAAAAGAATTAGAAAATGTAACAAACAAAAATTACTATAATCCAATAAGAGGAAAAGGAGATATACATTTTTTTAATTTTAAGTTGAAGTAGCGCCAAGAAGCCCAAAGTGCCAGTGACAGTTAATGGTCACAGTAGAACTGGACCTAGGTGTAATTTGACTCTGACCGCGATGGAGCAGGTCGGACACATTAACCACTTCATCCTGGTCAAATATATTACCTTCTGACTTTAGTCCTTTAATGCATCACAGGACTATGCTTCTAAACCCCCCCAGGACCTTAGGTGAGACGCTTAGAGACTCACAGGGTGACAGGCAGGGAGCCCAACAGCAGAGTCCAGTCCAGGTCCTCTTGCTACTGGTCAGCTGGATAGTTTCAGAAAATTCCCCTTGTAAGTTGTTTTGTCCCTACAACTTTAACAGGAGGTCAACCGTATGGCCCTTGGAGCGCACTACTTAAGTGAAAGATTAGTTCCAGTCCTCTAGGCTCTTCTCAGGGCTCAGACAGCAGGTTCAGTAGGCTTCTTATCTTCTACAGGCCTAGGAGTGTTCTGAAGTGGGTGCCTGAAGGTACCACATTTATTCCTGGCACAAGCTTGTGGGTGGTAATTAACCCTGGAGACTCTATAACTAATGAGGCAAGGTTCCCGAGGCGAAACCTAACCCCTTTGGCATTTTCAAGATGGCAGTAGTCTCCGGCCACACTAAACCTGGGATCTGAGGGCTAGGGTGTCTCCTTTAGGGAGTGTACTATGGTAATCCTACTATCCTCCCACATCGAAAACCAAAATCCAGTTTAGGCATTCCTTGAACCCCCACCAAACTTAGAGACAGAAGTCTTGCAAAATCAAAACAAAATTTCAGAAACCAGAGAGTGGATAGACACAAAGTGCTTTGGGTCGGGTTCTTCCAGCTACCATGCCAGGAGTCGTCGTTCTTCACGAAGTTCTGTCCTGACACGTATGGATTAGAGCGATACTTGTTACCCGTCTCATCTCACTAGTTCTACTATTGTATGTGTATATCTTCATCGGAGAAAATTATATACCGACACCTTTTTGCGTCAAACGATATATTCTTGTATTTTTGCACCGGCAATTGATGATATTGACACATTATTGCTAGTGTGTACACCGAGCAGTTTTAGGCTATATACCTTGATTGACTCCATTTCGGTTGAAGAGATGAGACGAAGCTCCACGCAGATTCTGTATATTCAAAATTTTTTGGGCTAGTTCTCCTATAAATGAATTAGATCACTGTCATTATTATTGACATTGCATATTGTGCTTCTTGGAACTTTCCGTCTGTACTTCCTTTGGATTTTTTCATCGCCTCTTGGTCCAATTTTAGTAGAGCCCTGACGAAGTTCCTGTTCGGAACGAAACGCGTTGGCTGTGTGCCTTGGTTGTTAAAGATTATCTGAATAAAAGAAAGAAATATTACTGGATTAAAAGTGCGTGTGTCTACTTTCAACAAGTGTACCTTCCATCTTCTGCTGAACATTTTGATTTACTTTGCACCTTGGGACGAAGGGTGCGGGAAGTGTGTTGCACCAATCTATGATTATTGATGGTACAATTGTCTTGGTTGAGCTAACCTTGGTCGGTCGTTCTGTTTTTCATTGTTTGCTTTGGCATTCTGTTTCTCTACTTTGAAGTGCACCTCACATGTTATACATAAAACCTCAGCAGACTTGTCATGCAGGAAGTGAAATTCAATCAGAATTTGACACTCTAATTTCAAAGATGATGCTCACAGCCACACCCCAATGGTCGCTCTAAACCAGTTCTGGAGCAGCAATCCTTCCCACTGGCGTTGATGCCTGGGTGACTAGAACAACATAATGGGAGGCAGATGCAGGTGTGAGCATCCCCTGTGACAGGGGACGCACCTTTGAAGTGCACCAAGGGTCTAGGTGCAACCCCAAGGACATCCTGTCAAGGGGAAGACAACACCACTCCACACCCAAGGCCATTGTCCCTGACCTGGGAGCAGTTCACAACTCACCACAGGAGAGCCATCAAGCTGTCAGGTGACCGTTAAATACTAACCTAAAGTCTTCCAGAGACTTTAGGCAGGCAAAAGGTAACTTTTCTAAAGAACCTTTTTCTGTCACAAAACTCAACTTTACTTTTTTTTTTGAGTCTTTATTTTCAGTTTTTGCATAGTAAAGGAGATTGATCATATCAATGCAATCTGCAGCATTGTTGACAACAAATCATGTGCATAGAGACTGTCGTGCAAAATGGTTAAATATAACATTGTGAGTAGAAGATGCAATACGATTAAATGTCAAGGGTATACAGCCAGGGAGTGCAACATAGAAGTTCAGCAATAGATAGAGACAATAATCACAGCAGCAATCAAACGTCATCGATAAGAATACATCGACATCAGCAATAGGCAAAGCAGCAGAACACTGGCCCAACACCCCTTCTTGAACTGACGCCTAGCCAATACCTTTGGAAGTAATGCCTCTCGACGTCGGCGAGTCTTGCTCAGACCGCTTTTTGGCTATGTAGTCCCTGTATGGTCCCCAAATATCTACAAGGCGGGAGGCACTGGGAATCAGGGTGGAATATTCTTCGCTATTAACATTGCAACAAGCTAAACTACGGAGCCATGCCTGCAGAGAAGGAGTTCTTTTGTTGCCTCATAATAGAGCAATTTCGCGCTTGGCCAGCAGGAAGCCCAGAGCTGCCAGCTTCCTGATCTTCTTGGGGAAGTTTGCAACGTAGCCTAACAGCGCGATCTCCGGGGTGGGCAATATTTGCATGGACAGTATGTCTCCCAGTGTGGAGTGCACTAGGGACCAATACTGGTGTATCTTGGGGCAGGTCCAGGCGAGGTGTGCAAAATCGGCAAATGGAGCCAAGCATTTCGGAGAATGATGAGGTCTATTGTGATCAATTCTATGAGAACGGGCGGGGGTGTGATACATCCTACGAAGGAATTTGAAATGAAGTAACTTGTGTCTACTGTTTAACGAGACCTCCCTGGTAGCGCTACAGGATCATTCACATTGATCGTCAGTAATGGGCCTGCCCAAGTCCACTTCCCAGGCCGCACGCACCTTAGCGTCGGATACAGGTCTGGACGCCCCACACTGTTTGTATAGTTTGGAGACCAAGTGTGCGCCAGTAGGGCTCTGTATTAATAATGTCAGTGGAGGAGTAGGTTCAGGGGCTGCAGGAACTGAAGGGAAAGTGGCACGAAGCATTGAGTGCATACATTTCATGGCAAAAGTGTCCATAAAGGAACGATCCGCGAATCGGGCCTCCTCAGACACAGAGAAAATGTGACCATCAGGGAACAGATCGCCCACTGTACGAATGTTAAACTTTTCCAGCGTACGCTGGACCAAAACTTCGCCAGTAATTGGAAGTAAGGAAGGGTTAGGCAGGGGCAGTGCAGGAGAATAGAGCATCTCGAGCCCGAGCAATCTGCGTAGCTTGACCCACGCCCAGGATGTGGTTGAGACTGTTTGAATATCCCGGGGGTCCCGAGGGAATCCAGTAGGCAGGATATCAGACAGGGGCGTGGGAGTACCAAATCGGCCTCCGGCTTAGAATATGGGACGCGGGCGTCAGGGTGAAACCAGACGTGTGCATAACAACATTGTGCTATTAGGTAGTACAAATGCAAATCAGGAACCCCGAAGCCCCCCCTCTCATATGGCAAAGTCAAGGTCTGCCAACGAACCCGAGGCGTCTTGTCTGCCCAGACAATATGCAATAATAATTTACGCAACTGCGTAAAAAAGGCTTTAGTAAGAGGTATGGGGATGTTATTCAAAAGGTACAAAAACCGAGGGAGAACGACCATTTTAATTATGGCAACTCTACCTGCCATTGATAAAGGCAGACGCAGCCATTTCGTGATTTGTGATTCCAGGGATCCAACAGCCCTGCAGTAGTTCAGTCTGATCATGGTGGCAGTATCAAGATGAACATAGACCCCAAGATACTTAATTGCGTCATTGCACCATTCAAGTGGGAACTCACAAGGCCAGGCGGTCGTGCCAGTTGTGAGCGGAAAGATGACCGACTTATGCCAGTTAATGCTGAGCCCGGAAAATTAGCGGAACTGTACAATTTCCAATATGAAGGGTTCCAAATTCAAGTGGGGCATTCTAACATATAAAATAGTATTGTCCGCATAAAGCAAAACCAGAAGGGGGCCTGTACGAAACTGGAGACGGCGTTGTAAATGTTTTTCCTGGACGTGGCGAACTAAAGGATCCATTGCTAGAATAAATAGCAATGGAGACAAAGGGCACCCTTGTCTAGTACCGCGGGATAGGGTGAAGGGCTCGGAGAGGGTACTGTTGAGGCGCAGCCTGGCGGTGGGTTCAGTGTATAACAGCACCACCGTGGAGACAAAGCATTCTGGCATACCCATGCGCCGCATTACAGACAAAAAAAGGGCCACTCAAGAGAGTCAAATACTTTTTCAGCATCCAAAAGGATAGCGGCAGCTGGTGTGGCAGAGTCAATCCTATGTAGTACCGTGAATAAGGTACGAAGATTTAGGGAGGTGGACCTATGAGGGACAAAGCCAGATTGCGCCGGTGCAATAATGGATTCCATAAGTAATGACAATTGTATTGCAATGACCTTGGCCAATATTTTATAATCGGTGTTTAACAATGATAACGGCCTGTAGGAGCTACACAGTGAGGGGTCTCTTCGGGTTTGGGAAGGAGAATAATAACCGCTTCTCTAAACGTCAGGGGAAGTGTGCTTGCCTCAAGTGATTCCACATAGACTTCAACCAGTCTCTGGACTAAAATATCCTTGTATGCCTTATAGAAATCGGCTGAAAAGCCGTCTAGTCCGGGTGCAGAGGAGCCCCGAAGTGCATCAATGGCTTCAATTATGCTGTCCTGTCAAATGGGGACAGATAAAAAGTCTTGCATATATCTTTCTAGATATACCAGTGCTATTTCAGATAAATATTCCCCCTGTTCACGCAGATCTCCAGTGATCTTGGAAGAATACAACGTTTTGTAGTAGGAAAGGAAATGATCGCAGATTTCCGGGGTAGAATGTAGTAGGTCGTCCTGTGGCCCAGCAATTGCCGTGATGTAGGCAGAGTCACGTGGGGGGCGTAAGGTGTGAGCTAGTATTCTTCCAGGTCTCTCACCCTCGCCATAGCGTCGCGCGGAGTATTGCCTATTAAGGAATAGTAGCTCACATTCAGCCGCTTCTCTAAATTCAAGCAGCAGGGCCAGGCTCTTTGCCTCACCCGAATCAGAGGCCGAGATAAATAGTTCTCGGTCATAGGCCGCAATGTCCCTCTCAATACGACTCAGCGTCGAGCGGAGATCCCGAGAAACCCCTGCATGTTTGGCAATACAGACTCCTCTGATATAGGCCTTAAATCCCTCCCAGAGGACCGTCCAAGTGTCGACTGTCCCGGTGTTAAGTTAAAAATATTCTTCAATTGCAAGCCGAACCTCCTCGGAGAAAACTTGATCTAGTAATACGCTTCCAGGGAAGCCCCATTGTCGCTCGTAACCACCCGGTCTAGGTACGTTCAGTCGGAGTATGACAGGAGAATGATCTGAGAGTGTGCGGGGAAGGGTGAGTATACTGTCCAGCCAGCCCACCACCCCCGGAGATACCAACCAATAATCTATCCTGGTCCACGTGTTGTGAAAACCTGAGTAGTATGTGAAGTTTGGAAGGGTAGAATGGAGCCGAGGCTCGACATCTATCAAAGAAAAGTGGGTGCATATGTCTCTGAGGACCTGCCGGGCACGGGGCTTGGTGTCAGGAGAAAGGGAAGTACTGTCTCTGGATGGGTCTCACAATAAATTGAAATCTCCCCTGAGTATCAAGAGCCCGGGGTCAAGTGACAAGAGCCGGACCTGGAGGTCGTGAAAGAAGGATGGGGAATCTGTTTTAGGGCCGTAAACCCCTACAAACTAAATCTTGTGCCCCATCAGTGAACCAGTGATGATCAGTGTACATCCATCAGTATCAATCATAGTTTTTTGCAGTGAAAAAGGGACTCGCTTGTGTATTAAAATTGCCACCCCCCTGGCGTAACAACTAAAATTAGAAAAGTATCTATGGGATCCCCAGCTCAAAGCCACAGGAGTGCGGTCTGCACCAGACAGATGTGTTTCCTGAAGAAACACTATATCGACGTGGTGCCTGGCGACATAGTTGAGGACCTGTCTGCGTTTCCTAGTGTTATTTAATCCCCTGACATTCCATGACATCAAAGAAAGCCCGGAAGGACCGGGCTTTTGTCCTAGCTTAACCATGGAGGAGTTGGTACCTTAATTGCACCCTGATGCATGTCTATCACACGCCGCCAACTAGCACCTTGATCAATAATACAGCAAAAACCATGAAAACTAAACAAAAAATCCCCCTTCCGCCCACCACCCAGCCTCCTATTAACACATAAGAGGCGAACCCTGTCCTTGTGAACCAAATGCTTGTGCAGCCAACATAATATACTAATTTTAGGAATCAAAGCAGCACATAGCAGAAAAAACATATTAGAAAAAAATATTGTGGTATACACCATAGGGCGTGACAACGCCACGCCGGTCGGGCAATATAAAGAACCATAACTGCATGTAGGAGAGATAAAAAAGAAGGAACAAAGGAGCATGAGTAGAGTGCATCAGAATAAAGCAAACCACATATAGGATCGGTCAACCAATCCCGGGTTGGGAGAAAAGTTCAACACTGTCCTGTGAGCCACCCTGCGAGGGAGAGGCCGGGTGCGGCACAGCAGGAGATCTAGAGTGGTTTCTCTTATAGTTCTGGCAAAACTCCTGAGCCTCCGTCGGGGTGTCAAATATGCGAGGCCTTCCGTCCACATCCACCCTCAATCTAGCCGGATATAACATGCCGTACCTAAGTCCCAAATTCTTCAGGGCAGCCTTGACTCCCTGATATTTAGGCCTCGCCTCCTGAACCATGATGGTAAAATCAGGGAAGAAAGCCAACTTACTGCCCTGCCACTGGACATCTCCCATGTCGTGGGTCGATCGCAGAGCAGCATCCCTGTCTCTGAAGTTCATAAGTCTTGCATTGATGGGTCGCGAAGGGAGGCCCGGTCGAGGTCGGGGACCCAGTGACCTGTGAGCGCGTCAACTACGAAGCCCTGCGTGAAGGTCTCCCTGCCAAACAGATCCGTAAGCAGCTTTTCCACAAAGGTGTCCATACGCCAAGTGGCCGTCGTCTCCGGTACGCCGATGATACGGATGTTATTATGGCGGCTGCGAGCTTCCAAATCTTCGTTTTTGATAGCTACTTCTTTGAGGATCTTTTCCACTCTGTCAAGTCTTTTCAGGGAGGTTGATGCGCCGTCCTCAACGTCGGAGACCCTCGCCTCCACGACATCAAGCCGTCGATCATGTGCTTGAATTTTGGTGCCGATGTCAGCCAGTTTCTTGTCCAGGTCATCAAAACGACCATCCTTTAAATCTGGCCCTCATCTCAGCTAACATGGCTGTCGCAAGGGAGGCAGGGTCCCTGGAGTCGTTTTGGCCCGAAGCCCCACCAGGCAGGTCTGGAGGGACATCGGAAGCATGCCCGGAAGCCTTGTCAAACTGCAGCTTACTCTGCCTAGGGTCCTTCTTCCCCATTGCAAGAGGAGCGGAAAGAGACGTGATTATGGACCAGCAGACCAACAATCACAACAATTCCAGAGGGCAACAAGGTGAAAGGCGAGCGGGTGAGTGGTACACAGTTAAGGCGCTGGGTAGCAGACTCCAGAAATGTCGGCCAGGTCGAAACAGCGTCAGATACAACACCAGGCAGCAACTGGAGACCAGGCAGGCATCCACAGTAGAATGGGAAAAAACAAGGGCTCACTAGACCTGTTTCATGTGCCGGGCTGAGCACTAGGGAGATCAAAGACCTCTGCGCCCTCAGAACGTCAGGCAGGCAAACGGCTCAATGCAGGGAGTGCAGGGCGCATTATGATTGCGTGTATTATGATAAAGATGGTGCGCAGGTATGCTGGAACCAAAGTCAATAATGAACGCCAGGCAGCGGCAGTGTGTCAAGGGCCCAGAGCTCACCGCGCCATCGGTACAGCAGCATCAGGGATCGAGGAGGGCAAGGCAGCGCAATCACGCGCTTGTGTGTCCATCCAGGGGTGGGCTGCCGTCCAGTTTGGCCGATGTGTACTCAGGAGGGGGCAGGAGGAGGAGAGCCAGAGCACCCGACGGGAACCAGCGCCACCGCAGCTCCAGGGTGTTAAGCCGGGGCCCTCTCACTAGCCTGCCACTCACCCCGCCGAGACCCAAAATCCAGGCCCCGGCGTTGACACGCCCACAAGATCCACCGAGGCCCGAGAGCTCTGCGCTAGCGACGGGACCCAGACCAAGCCACAGCAGGAGGGGCGGGGGGAGAAGGACCCGCAGCAAGGAGCGTGAGGGGGAGTGCAGGGCAGCACCAGGAGAACTCAACTTTACTTTTAAATTGGACTTTGTTCAACTGTTAAAAGGAGCCTTCAAATATTTCTGTAGCTGTTCCCTATCCAAAAATATCATTATAAGGTGTTATTATAAAAGACTACATTTCTTATGTAGCAGATAGCCTTGCTACAGTAAAAATAGCTTTTATGCATTTTCATTGTAAGGACCTGTGGAATGTCAAACATTTACATGTACATGTCCTAATGTTAATTACCATGCAACCTACTCTATGGGCAATAGGGCATAACCATGGGTGACTTCCTAATATTTAAATGAAAGTTTTGAGACTGTCAAGAGGGATTATTTTGATGGGTCAAATTGGCAGTTTATAAATTAACAGACAAGCTGCAGTGGTAGGTCTGGAGACATAATGTCCTCTGTCACTGTAGTGGGTGACAACATGATTGCTGTATGTAGCCCATTTGTGACATTTAATTTCCAGGCCATAGACACAATGGATACCACATATTAGGGATGTAATATAAGTGAAAAATGCCAATGAGGACTATACCAATTTTACCATGTTGAAAGGAGGTGTATAGGTACTTTACCACTGGTTAGCATTGATGAAGTGCCCAGAGTTCTATGGTTCAGCAAAAAGCCCAAAACAATTTAGAGTGACCCTACAGAAAGGGAACATTTCCAAAAATAGGCTAGAGGAGAATAGATACTGTTAGGTTGCAGGGAACTTGTTTCAAAGAAGGGGATGTTGTGTTCTATGAAATTACTTGTGGGCATTTTACAGAGATATAATAGTAGAGAATAAAACTGGCAGTCATGTGCTTTCAGTAGGCTATCCTCAGAGAGAGAAGGCGTGCATGCAGAGGAAGCATGGTAAGGAGAGGGAAATTTGATAGAAAAAAAGGAGAGAAAAACAATTGATAGTTTTAAGTCAATTTTCATACACAATTTTAGGAATATAGCAAGAGAGTGCTTTTTGATATATAACGTAATCTAAGTGTGGAAAAATGTAGAGATCACTTTATTTGCATGTGAGATGGTATATATTACGTGAAATAATAATTTAGCATCAGCTGCAACTTAGTTAACCCTCTGCAGTTCTTGCAGTTTGCAGCACTTTAATTTTATAACAAGGGCTGTCCATGTTTCTACACATTGTACAGTGCTGACCTCAATGGGCGGTGCCTCCATGAGGGGGTGGGGGTGTTGCCCGCTTATATTATGTTACCCCTCCCATAACAACAGTCCATGTTACGTGTTATTATTCAGGATGTATTATTTACAGTTTATGAGCGCTATTTTTGTAAATACTTTATCAGAGCAAAGCAGAGCATCACACCGCGCTTCACCTTTAAGAATGGCGGCCGCCTGTCTTTAGTTTTCTTATGCATGGCTTGCTAAACTTTTGTAAGCAGACTGGCATGCCGCGTTTGATCTTGAACAGTGGAGGCCGCCTGCCTTTCTTATAGCTGCACGGCTCGCCTAAATCCTTTTTTTTATTATCTTTTTATTCAGCGTGGAATGCTGTGTTTGTTTAATATCAATTTTTTGACCCCACCATGGAACTGCAGGTTTCTGGAACCTGCCCAGCTTTATTTTATAGCAGCACTGCGCCCGCTTCACCAATGCCACGCATCTGGTTTTAATTGTTTATTATCTTACCATGGAGCTTGTGGAGATATGTGGCTTTTTATAACGCAGCACCGTGCCCGCTTCACAAACGCCACTCGTCTGGTTTCCAATACTTTTTTTGGGGGTCTGCTGAAAGGGCATCCACGTCACTTCAGATCCTCTAAATGTTTGCAAGTTCCACTGCCAAGGTTTAGTGCACAAAAGGGTGCAGCACCACAGACTGTTACTAGATGTCCCTGTGGAGTTGAAAAGGGACTCTATTGGCCACATAAGGTGCTACAACCTTAATGCTGACTTCCTCTTTAAAATTGCATTAAGGGTGCAGTACCCTATAAGGGTAATAGAGGTGCATTTACAACTCCACAGGAACACCTAGTAACAGCCTATGGTCCAGCAACCTTTCGTTGCTTCATGCCTTTCCATTTATTTCTTATGCTACTGGTAGTATATTTTTTGAAGAAATAATTGCAATTTAATAAACATTAATATTTGCAACACCAATAGCTCACTAATTCGAGACCTATTGCATTGCAAATGCTTGTTTTTAAAGCGGGCCAGTGGGAAGCAACATGGGGGTACAGAATCAACAAGGGTCCGCCGCAACAAAGGAGGCCAGGGGGACAGAAGCAACACAGTGAACTGGGGGGCAGAAGCAATACAGGGGGACATGGGTGGAGGTGTGAAAGTTACACAAGGGTGAGCGGAAGCAAAATGGAGGTTATGGGTGGGATGTATCAACATAGAAGATGCATGTGGGGTAAAGCAAATGAGAGAGAGAGAGAAAACTGGAGCTTTGGGGGCAGCCAACAAATGAAAGAGAGCATCATGGGCCGGCAGGGAGATGCAGACGAAAACAACATGGGATGCGGAGAAGAAGCACACAGGCAAGAGAGAGGAACATCAGAGTGCATCAGGTTGAGGCAGAGAAGTACATGAGCGAGATAGCCGCAAAAAACATGCACTCTTGTGGAGTGCTTAGATAAATAGAAACAAGCATAGAAAAACCTAATAGATCTCACCTTTGGGACATATTGGCTTTGCCTATGGTTTTAGCCATGAAGCACAGTATCCCCAATGCTGAATAATGCTTTTTTTTTTTAAAGTTTGATGCGGTCGGCCGCGTTACTTTTTAGGCTTATTTATTTATTTATTTATTTTACAACATTTATAGAGCGCGAACAAAGGCCCTTGGGCATCTCGGCACTAGCTTACACACCACAATTGCATGCATGTGCCCACAAATTGACACAGCCGGCTTTTTTTTTTTAGTTACTGATCTCAGCTGCATGAATAACTAAAAAGAAAAAACATGTGGTAAAACATTCTTTTTTTTAAAGCAGGTTTGGGCTAAATGGCAGCATTAACTAGTGGAGTGCAGTGTAGGGGCGTCAGCAACATGAACGGCGAGGGGCAGAAGCAACATGGGGCTAGATGAGGGGTGGGTTTTTAAAGCCAGTGAGGTGGAAACTTCACAGGAGCAGAAGCAAAAGGGGGCTGAGAATGGGGGGGGAGGGGAAACACAGGGATGAGAGACAGACGCAACACAGGGCCTGGGTAGAGGTAAGCAAGGTGGGGAGAAAGCAACACAATGGGAGTGGGGGAAAAGCATTCTGGCGAAAGAGAGGAACAGGGACTGTGGTGGAAGGGTGAAGAGAAGCACATGAGGAATGCAGTGCAAAAACAAAGGTGTATAGAGTGCATAAACAAAAAGAAAAAAGAAGCACCTGAAAAAGCAAGAAATGGAAGGACATAGTAATGTGACCATGCTCCAGGGGCAGTATAACATGATTGATTCACAAAACGCACAGAGGGACATTAGACACCACTTCCTGTGAACGAGAATGCACCCCAAGTGATCCCACTACCCTTTATTCATCCCTTTGGCTGCGCCCAGCCATCAGGATGAGTATGGGGTAAGTGATCCTTCATGTAGGTATCAGATGGTGCTCTACAGCTGGGATAAACACAAGACGCTGAAGGAAAGCCTGCATAGATAATGAATAACAAGCAAGCAAATAAGAGTGGCAATGAAGCCAACCAATGTTAAGCAATAGGCAGGCTCACTCTAAGAAAACAATATGTCTTGCAACCGACAGCACATGCAGTGTCATAGGTAAAACCTAAAAAGTTGCACCTGAAAAGTGAGCAGTTGAAGGACAAAAGCAATGTGTCCATGCTTCATGGAAGGTTAATATCAGAGGGAAAGACTACAAAAGTTAACCCCTTCCACACTCATGACGAGCTGGGCTCGTCATGCAGTAGCCTCCCAGCACGCTCATGACGAGCCCAGCTCGTCATGAATAATGGGTTTTTGCATATTCCAGCACAGGGCTGGAACTCATCGAGCATCGATGTGGTTAAACATTAAGAAGAATGCAAATGATACGCACATCTAATTATAAGCAATGGGCAGTCTCTAAGCCCACTGTAAGCTAGCAATGTCTCTCAACAGACATCGCATGCGCTATCTAGTAGACAAGACCTAAAATGTGCAGCTTCAGCGGCCCTTAGAGGCAGCATGAAACTTTATGCTGCCAAGGCTGTAAGGGGCAGGGAGTGGGTCATCCTCCCCCAGGGACGTAACTAGCCACAAAGCCTCTCTCATCTGTCTCATCTACTACTTTGTTAGTTCTTGCTCCTCCACCCTGGATTGTTCGTTTCTCACCCTTCTGCATTACTGTATGCTCTCTAGGGATTCTGAGCCCTCCATGTTCCTGCATCCCGATGCTCCAAGTCCCTGTCCATTCCCCACCACATCATAGATTGAGAATCATCCTACATGATAGGACATCCAACGGCTACAAAACAACTGAGTTGTGAATACCCAAACTGGCAGTCAAACGTTTTTTATTTGCCTGCAGTTAAAATATCTATGATTAGTTTAAACAGTTGCAGTGCATACATTGCATGCTTGAAGCTGGGCCAAAGGCAAGCCTGCCTGCACCCATCTGTGCCTAGGCCACGGCCAGCGCCAGGAACACTGGTTCTCACCCTACCCACTGCTACACTGCCGTACTCCTCTGTGCTCTCAACCCCAGCCCCTGCCCACTGCACTGCTGCAACATGCACCTCCTGCAACTTATCTTGTGCTCTCCGCACCCAAGACCCACCACTCCTGCACCAACAGCACTCAGCACGCCACAAGCTCACACTCACACCAACCAGCTACTGACTCACAAAGACTAAATGCGCCCAACACAACATGCCAAACTCTCATGCATGTTCCTCAACACCTGCTTGCTCACCAAACATACCACAAAGGCATGGGACCTACTGTATGACCATGCTCCCAACCTGTTCTTCCTCGCTGAAACATTGCTAAACCCAATCTCTGCACCGGACATCACTGCATCCATTCATGCTGGCTACAAGATTGAGAGGCAAGACCATCAGCAAAAGCCTAGAGTTGCACTTGCCATCATAGTCAAAGATGCCATCAGCTGTACCACCTACAAGGACACCGCCACCAGCTACAATGAACACCTCAGAGGCAAGATATGCATCACAGCCAACTTTTACCTGGGTGGAACTGTCATATACACACCAGCAGCATACCGGACCAAATGAGCAAGATATATCATGGTCGTCATCGCACCCCTCGTCATCAACGTCAGAATCTTCTTCCTCGGAGACTTTAACTTTCCTCAGAATGCTGCACCAACTCAGACTCGACTGTCATTCTAAAAACCTTGCCAAATTTTGCCTCGTGCAGCACGTTACCAAACCCACCTATACTGCTGTGCAACATCACAGTCGACTAGCCAGCACCTATTACCTGGACAGACCATGCCCTCATCAATTTCAACCTACCCATCCCACACCACCACAGACCTACCATCACTGGAATCACTCGACCCAGCTGAAAATGTATCACAGAAGAGGAATGGGATTTCACCATCTCTATACACTGGCTTCAGCACACCAGCAACTTGCCAAAAGCCATCAAGAACCTGGATCACTGCTTGCACCAACATCCTGGCTCCCCTCAAGCGCACCCCAACGACAAGAGCCTGACCACAGGCCACTTGGTACACAGAGGAACTTAGGCTGACAAAATGCCTCTGGAAGAAACTGAATTGCAAATGGATATGAAGTCAAGATACCACAGATAAAGACATCTTCAGGTCAGTTCTAAGATGCTACCACCAGCAGATATGGAACACCAAGCGCTCTGCTCTTGCAGATCGCATTACCTGCACTAGCAGCAGTAAGAAAATCTTCACCATAATCACAGATTTCACCATGCCTCCTGCTTCTTCTAGCAATATTACTGCCCCACTATACCTACGTAACAAGATCTCAGAATTCTTCTGTAACAAAATTACCTTTATATACACCATTTTCGATCCTCAACTGGGCCCTGCACCAACGCAATTCAACTTCACATCATGGCCATAGCCCAAACCCTGACTTTGTGGCCCACCATCATCACTGTTGAAATCGCTGCTAACCTGAAGACCATCCACTTGGGGCTGCGTCTGACCTTTCCCCACCACATCTTCAACAAAGATCGCCTACCGATCAGTGGAGCACTTGAACCCATACTCAGTGCCTCCATTGAGTCAAACACATTCCTAGACACCTGGAAACATACCCCTGCAAAGGAAACCATCCACAGACCCAGCCATGCCGTCCAAATACAGAATCCCCCTTCCATACCCATTAAATGTCTTATTGAAACTTATCAACTTATACTTCACCAACCACCTCAGCAACCCTCAGATCCTAGAGGCCATGCATTTCAGATTCAGGCCCAACCACAGTACAGGAACAACACTCATCGTTCCCAAAGATCTACATGATCCGTGACAGAGGAGACACAGCAGCCGTCACTCACCCGGCCCTCTCTGCAGCATTTGACACAATCTCACACCTCACCCTCATCAGGCACCTGCATGAAATTGGTATCCAAGGACCCGCTCTCAGCATGGCATCTTACTCCTTGGAAGCCACAACCACATCTGTAGTGTGCCTCAAAGTTCACCACTCGGCCCCAACCTCTTCAATGTATACATGATCCTTCTTACCATCATCATCCACGCACATGACATCAAGATCCTCTCCTATGCCGACGACATGCAACTCATACTCTCCCTCTTGGATAAAACCTCAAAGCAAGAAATAACTTCACCACCTGGATGAAAGCCAAATATCTCAACCTCAATACTGACAAGACAGAAGTTGTGATCTTCAGCAAGAAAAACTCACTGTAGGACTCCAATTGGTGGCTGGTTGTACCACTCCCATCCCCAGCACCCACACAAGAAACCTTAGAATAATCATCTACAGGAAATTCGACATGACTGCACAAGTCAACACTGTCAGTGCATCCTGCTTCCACACCATGAAGGTGCTAAGGAAGATCTTCAAATAGCTCCTCAGGAACACTAAAAAAACTGTCACTTACGCCTTAGTAACCAGCATGTTTGACCATCAGTTTTCCTCAAAGTGCAAAAAAACTCTCTATAATGTGGACTGGAACAAAATCTATCTTTTAGTCTGTATTACATCGATAGCAAATACAGTGCAAATGAATTTGCCTTTTTGTGAAGGGGCATTTTATGTGATATGGCTCTGATTTCTGCCTTCTTCCTGAGTGCACATCTGCATTCATTGATTTTGTAGCACTGGCTCTTTGTTCTTCTCAATGTGCAGTACCTCATTCTTTACTGACACCGCTAATAGATAGCCTACTCTTTTGCTGAAATTTTGCAGTGTATGGCATTTGTTTTCACCTTTATGTAATGCAGGGTTAAAGGGCCAGATGCATCAAGAATTACTTTTGCGATTCTTAAATAGCTAATTTTACCGATTTGCTTTTTAAGAGTTGCAAAATGCAATTTATGTAGGATTTGCAAAACAAATTGCGAATCCTACATATTCCTTGCGAATCGCTATTAAGGATTACCTTCCCATTCATTCCTATGGGCCTTTAGGCCTGGAGGCCCATAGGAATGAATAGGATTGTATTCGTAATTTGCGAGTACCAAATAGGTACTCGCAAATTGCGCATGTAATTTCAAGGGTGCAAGGATGCCTAAAGGACACCCTGTTGCACACTTCAAATATGCATGTGTGCACATGTGGCACACATACATGCCCTAAGGTCATGTATTGGCGCCACATGCCACTTAAAAAAATGGAAAAAAGTGAATTTTTAAAGGAATTTATTACCCACTAGAAGTTGGTGCTAATTTGCGATTCCTTAAAGCTAGGTTGCAATTTTTTCTTGCTTCCTGCATTGTATTTAAGGATTCGCAAATTGCGATTCCCTAAATGCATTCGCAAAATAAGTAATCGGAAAAATTGTGATTACCTATTTTCTCAATGCCTTTTGGGATGATATATCCCAAAAGGCTTTTACGCTTGATACATATGGCCCTTAATCATTCTCAATTTGTAGTGCAGAACATTATTCTTCCTTGGTTGCAGGAATGCATGCATCTATCCCTTTCATATTCCAGACAGTTTGCACTGCTAGGTTTATACACTTCTGCTGTGCAGTTCTTCATTTTGTATGATATGCAGAGCACTTCTTTAGTCTTTAGGATTTATCCTTTATTGGCACTAGGCAATACTGAGTTTATTTCCTTCCCACTGTTAAGTGCATATTTCTGTGTATAACTGACAGTCTGCAGTGGTGGTTGTATCCACTTCTGGTGTGCAATGCTTCATTCTATATGCTTTATTCTTTACTGACAGTACACAGTGGTGGACTTTTCTGTCTTCTCAGTGTGCAGTGCAAGGCTATATTCTTCTGTGACAGTAGGATGCGCTGATCTACAGACTCGGCAATGCCGCCACGGAAAGGCATGTTCAAGGCCACATTCTAATTCGGCTGGCGGTGTCTTTAAGACACCGCCACCATATTGAACCCTTTTCCGCCCAGTCAACATGTCGACCGGGCGTAAAAGTGGCGTACGGTCTTTCCGTCCGCCGCAGCCCCCCCCCCCAGCCATTGTAATATGGTGGGGGGTCTTTTCTGCAGGGATGGCGGGCAGATTGCCTCTGCCGGGCCTGCGGTGACAACCGCCGGCCCGGCGGGGGTGATCCACCCACCATCCTAATGGGGTCCCAAGTGTTGAAAATGGATGACAGGTCCCACTAGATAGATCCTGACTGCCTTGTTTGAGAGTCTGCAAGTAAATGTGAGACGATTGGGTTGTATGTCTCTTTCCAAAAATAGCAATAAACTGCGTTGTAAATTGAGTTCAGCTGGATAATAGGGAACCATGTCTCAAAATAAACGGAGTAGCCAACAACATTGTCTTTAGTAAGATACAAGAGTTCAAAAGTAATCCTGGTGAAATCATTGTTATAGAATTTCGATTTAAATACAAAAAGGGAATTAACACTGGGCCAGAAAATGTTGAAACTTAAGAGGATCTCCCCCAAATTTGTTCTGAGGGGCTAAAGTCAAATTTGGAGTGACCGATAACTTATGATCTACACAGATATTACAACTCATACCTTCCTTTGCCATAGAGGCAATGGCTTTGGGTTGTCATTACGTGGCAAGGGCGGTGTAGCATTACTTGAAGTTGATTCTAATTGATTCAATTGGTTAAGCACAAATCTCTGCCCCTGCAACCATCCTCAAGCTCTTCATTGATCTTAGTAATAGTTTGGGCCACCACTTGTATGGGTCTTTGAGATGAGCCCATTTAGAGGCTTGGCACACTGTCAGGTTTCTGTACTGTGGACCCGCTGAAGTCCCTGCCTTCTTCACTGTGTAACAAGATAGAACATTGTAGTATTTGGCTAGGAAACAGAAGATGTCTTGAGTAGTTTATTGGTAGGTTACATGGAAGAGAAACTAGCAAAAGCACAGCCAACTCCAACAAATCTCAACTCAAGAGTAAATCAATCTACATTCCACAGTATCTAGGCAGTGGCATAACATTCTTAGAAGAACTAGCACAGTACAGTAGCAATGTTCAATACATTACAAACTTAAACTAAACACAGATTACTGCATTACCTTCCTTTCTTCCAAAAACAACAAACAAACAAAACAAAAACAAGGAAAGAAAAATTAATAAAACATCAATCTCTATATCTGGCAGGTTTAACAACTTTGCGGGAACTTTTCCTGATATTCCTCGGAGTAAAATCCTTAGTAAGAGATTGTTTTGAGGCAACTTGTGGATCAGAACATTGAATTTTAGCAACTTTGCTTAAGTTCCACCAAAATCCACCTTCAACTTGAATAGCATTACCCACAATCTTAATGACTTTGACAGGTGCACCAAATCTGCTTTTACCCTTGTTAACATGAATAGACTTTTTGATTCTCACATTATCCCCAACCTTGCGAATAGCCGTTTTCGAGCTTTTCTTAGAATCAAAATTATCTTTCTGTTCGGCTTGAGTGAAAGCAACATTACCTTTTAAAATAGACATCAATTTGGGTAAGTCAGACTCAGCATTAATCCATTTAGACATCCACCCTGGACAAAAAGAGGTGTTAGGTTTTCTTCCCCTCATCAATTCAAATGGCGATACTTTGGTGGATGAATGTGGCGTAGTTCTATAGAACCATATCATACTCTTAAGGGATTTGGCAACATCATAGTTACTAGCTTTGATCCCCTTCACACAGTCCCCAATCACACGATTCATCCTTTCCACCAGTCCATTTCCTTGAGGATGATAAAGTGAACTTTTTATATGTTTAGCTCCTGAATTTGACAAGAAAGATTCAAAATCCTTACTAACAAATTGCTTCCCATTGTCTGATACTAGTATTTCGGGAAAGCCTTCTCTAGACCAAACATCACTCAGGAAATCAATGATACTTTTTGTGTCGGCTTTCTATTTGTACTCAGGCCACTTAGTTGCATAGTCCACTAGAACCAAAATAAATCTAGAATTACCATGTAGTGTCAAATATGGTCCCATGACATCAATTCCCAGTTTAACCCAGGGACGGCCAGGACACTCAACAGGCATGAGTGGAGGAACAAAAGTTTTAAGAGACTTGTCTGATGATTTACAAATACAACAATCTGCCACAAACTCATCAATTTCTGAATCCATTCCTGGCCACCAAAATGTGTCACGAATGCAACGCTTAGTGAAAGAAGAGCCCAGATGTCCTTCATGAGCTCTTACAATAATCCCATTCCTAAAAATATGAGGAGGAATAGTCTTTTCATTACGCAATAAAATACCATCTTCCAAAGATATATTATCCTCAACTTTAGAAAAAGGTTGAAGTGAGGAAGAAAGAACCTTTTCTCTTGGCCACCCTGATCTAACAAAGTTACAAACATCTTGAAGAACACAATCATTGGAAAATGCTTCTCTCCATTTATCCTCCGAACAAAATTTTAGCTAAGGAATATCTACACCAGCCACCAGGCAATCTTCACAATCCTCTTCAATGAGGTCAGAAAAAGTAACTTCCTCTTCATGACAAGTAGTGGGAGGAAAACGTGAAAGAAAATCTGCTCTCCCATTTCTACCGCCAGAAATGTGTATAATATCAAATTGATATTGGAGCAATTTGGTAACCATGCTCATAATTCTAGGAGTACAACACTTTGTCAGACCACCACCCAAAATATTGACTAGAGGCTTGTGATCAGTTTGAAGCAAAAACCGCTTTCCCCACACGTATGCTCGAAACTTTTCAATGGCCCAAACACAAGCCAATAATTATTTTTCAATGACTGAATATTGTAATTCAGGTGATCTCAGTACTCTAGATGCAAATCCTATTGTTTTTTCAACTCCGTCTTCAACCTGTGTCAAAGTGGCACCAAGTCCTACCTGGCTGGCATCTACAGTCAAACAACAACTCAAACTGGGATCAAATGGCTTAAGAACCGAACTCTTCGTTAAGAGATTTTTAACCTCCTCAAAAGCTAAAACACATTCATTATTCCAAACAAATTTAGTACCCTTTTTTAGCAAGTTGCTGATAGGGCAAACTATTGTTGCATAATGAGGGATAAACCGTGAATAATATTCACAAAGCCCAAGAAGGGATTTTACTCCAGTCTTGTCAGTAGGAGTAGAGGCATTATAAATAGCCTCCAGGGGACCAGGTCTTGGCTTGATACCATCTTGATTGAGAATATGACCTAAATACTCCACTGCTGTACAAAGGAACTTGCATTTTTCCAATTTTAAAACAACTCCATGTTTCTGAAAAAGTCTCAAAACTTTATGTAAAATTGAATCATGTGAAGCAGCGTCTTTTGCAAAAATGAGAACATCATCTTGAAAAACTGATACTCCATCAACACCTTTCAGAATGGTACCCATCACTCTCTGCAATACCGACACAGCCGAAGCCAAACCAAAAGGCATGCGCCGGTATTGAAATGTACCTAGAGGGGAAATGAATGCGATATGATAGCAAGAATCAGAATGTAACTCAACCTGGTGATATGCACTAGCCAGGTCCAACTTGGTGAAAAATGTAGCACCTTTGGTTGCTGCAAAAAGCTCATTGATTTTAGGGAGAGGATGTGAGTCCACCCATATCTCCTTATTGAGGGATCTTAAGTCAACACAGACACTGAGTTGCCCACATCTCTTCCTAGCGACAGCAAAAAGTGAAAGTCAAAGGGAAGACTCAGTGGGTTCTATAACCCCCTTTTCACAAAGTTGTAGTAATTCCTTTTCTAAGTCATCCCTGACACTAAAGGGCACACCCCTGAGTTTGTGTTTAACTGGAACAGAACCTTGTTTGACAATAATTCTATGCTTTGCCTAGCTCGGAGCTGAAAACAGAAGGAAATTTATCTTTAAGGGATTGTACTTCATCTGAACATCCAACCACAAGAACATGTTCTCTTGCTCCAGGTCTAAGGATCATTCCAAAAAGACCTTGGTGGAACCACCCTAGGATATTTAAACCTTTAACTGCAACATAGATCTTTCCTCTAATTCTCCTTCCCTTAAAACACAATTCTTCTTCGAAGAAATCTAAAAGGTAAATTTTACGACCCTCATATGATACAGGTGTAAGATCAGGAGGAAGTAGAGGTTGACCACCATTCCAAGTATCATCAATATTTTTTTTTAGTGATCATGGTTATTTTAGCACCAGAATCAACTAAGAGCTTGAAGCTTTTGTTTCCCACAGAAATATCAACAATAGGATCAACGCATGACTTGGGATCACCCTCAATGACAATACTAGTAGTTTGATCAGTAACTACAGAAATTGTTTCTGAGTCAGAAGAAGACTCAGAATCAATCAAACATACAGTAGGTTTCTTAAAGTTTTTCTGTCCTTTTAACTTAAGACAAACCTTAGCAAAGTGACCAACTTTCTTGCAGTAATTACAAGTGACATTAGATGCAGGACAGCGTGACCCTTTAGAATGAGGTGGATTACCACATCTTAAACAAAACGTGGACTGAGTATTACTTGGTGTTCCAGATTTTGTTGAGGTACTAGAACCACTATGGTTAGCTTTAAGAGTTTTTTAAAACAGTTTAGGCAGAAGAATTTAAATTAATAGCATTAATGGGTTCCACAACTTTTTCTTCAAATTCTTTTCAAGAAACCATAGCGATTTCAATACTTTTGGCTAATTTAATAGTTTCATCTTGTGATGGAACCCCCATAGTTGGTAACTTTTGCGACTCCAGAAAAACTGTACAAATCAGTGTATCTGTAAACTGAAAGTCAAAATCTGAACGCAATTTAAAGCAAGCTGTGCATATCAGCGTTAACATGTGAGTAATATAAAGTAAATACAAGCTGTGCGCATCAGCGTAATTCTTTGTAGCTGAAGCGGAGGTTGAGAATAAACAGATGAGTGCAATGAAAGCAAGCTGTGCGCATCAGCGTATATCTAAACAATACAAACTGCAGATAAACTGTGCACATCAGTGTATATTCTTGTGACTGAAGCTCAAATCGGAAATCAAAAGCTGAACGCAAAGGAAAGTAAGCTGTGCGTATCAGCGCGAATTGAACACTATAACGTGATGACAAGCTGTGCCCATCAGCGTAAATTCCTGTGGCTGAAACGCAAACTGAATGTGGTTCCTAGGAACAGAAAACACTGGTGCGTACTTTCTCTCAGGACTTGTGGTTGCTAAGAAACCGAGGACGCTGGAATACGTATTGCTGAATACTCTTCCAACGACGTGTTGACGGTGAATAGTTTCAACACTGACGTCACGGCGTATATTACGTTGAGATGGAATCACTCGCGGCAAGAAGGTAGGACGCACACAGGATTCCGAAGTAAGTCGCGAGTCAGTTTCTAAATGATGCGTTGCGCGCGAGGATTTTTAATAGATGCAAATGTTGTAAACGAGGTATTAACAATAAACTTTACCTGCCTGTGATAAGAATTGTTAATATGTAGCAGGTCAGAACAGTTTAACGGTTAAAACAAATGCAGATGCAATCATTAAGTGAGGTAAGGCACTGTCACTAAAGCGTTCAAACATACAGCAGCGCAGGAGGTTAGAAACAGTTCACAGGTCCTCCGCAAGTAATACGAGAAACAAATATGTGGCAAACACATCCGAGAGTCAAAAGGCACACTGCGTAGGGCGAAATCCAAGGCAAAAGAAACGATAACACCCTACCGTGTCTGCTGAATTGACTAGTTTTGAGCCACAGAAAACGCTGCTGTAAATTGGTGAAGACTAGGCAAAATGGGACTCGAAATTCAAAACATCAGGATTCGATGTGAAGTCCATACTTGATAGTAGACACTCCCATGTAAAAAAGTCTCATGGATGAAGTGTGGTACGCTGGGTTCTCCATGTAACCAGGATTGTCACCGAGTAAATGTAGTAATTGGCCAGGAAACAGAAGATGTCTTGAGTAGTTTATTGGTAGGTTACATGGAAGAGGAGCTAGCGAAAGCACAGCCAACTCCAATAGATCTCAACTCAAGAGTAAATAAATCTACATTCCACAGTATCTAGGCAGTGGCATAACATTCTTAGAAGAGCTAGCACAGCACAGTAGCAATGCTCAATACATTACAAACTTAAACTAAACACAGATTACTACAAACATATCACCAGATACAGAAAAGGGGCTAGAAACAGGGAAGGGAGTGATAAAGTGAAGTCCAGGCTGGAGTGCACGCTCTGATGTTTCGTTTGTTTCAAATGATGGTGCCACGCTGTCTGGATGTTACTGTAAACACTAACACTCACAGGTGAGACTCTACAAAGAAATAGGACAATATAATGCACAACAAATAATACAGAAGACTACCTGGAACCCAGGAAACCATAGGGGGAAAACTACTGTGAAGAGATGCTAAAGTAGTAGATATAGGAGGTGGCCAACTTGCGAATCCGGGACAGGCATACCTCTCTTACCCTGTGATATTAGAGTGGCCTATGTACCTAAGAAGGTTAATGGGATGCGACTTTTGGGAGCGACCCAACACTTCTCGTTCCCTGGCAGTAAGCAGCATCTCTTCCCCTTAGAGTGTGCAGAACAAAAGAGTGCAGTGTCCAGTGTGCACTGTGGGATTGAACATGCAGTGTGTAGATCAAGCACTGACATATTTCCTTTCTTTGCAGTGTGTAATGCAGGGGTGGGGTTAATGGGCCCCCTGGAATGCCATTCCTACCAGACCATGAAGATGATCTTTGATGTGAACCTGTTTGGAACCATCAGCACCATCCAGGCCTTCTTGCCAGGGATGAAGAGCAGGAAGTGTGGGAAGATTATCGTCTCCAGCAGTGTAGGAGGACTGCAAGGTAATGTAGTTCTAAAGTTATGAGCAGTTATTTTGTAGGGTTTAAATGCGGTTGTAGATTTTTGTGTGTTTGTGTGTAGAGTGTTGAAGGTACAGAGTTTTGTTTCTTTATTTTTGTAGTTATTGTGTTGCAAATCTGCGGTTGTATGATAGAGTTTTATTGGTGTAGATTGCAATATAAGGGCCTGATTCACAAAGGTATGTTACACTTTTGTTTAAGTTAAATTTTACTAAAAGATAGGACATGCTTCTCTTTTTACGTGTAGATCCTTCACCATGAGTGCAGTCTATGAAGTCTTGAAATTACTATTGGTAACATTAAACTCTTAGTTTGTGAATACTAAAAGAATAGAAATAGTAATTGTAAGCTTACCTTTGTGAATCAAGATATAAGATTTTAGCTTTGCAGTTAGTCTGGTGTTCCCAGTGCCATGAAGTTATTTGAATTATAGTGTTGCACAACTAACACCATTCTTTTAGTTGTGGTGTTGTGTTCATCAAGTTTATGGGGCTATGACTTCTTCTTGCTGCACACAATGAAGAATGTAAGTGCACCAGCCCTGGAGCTGTTTTACCTGAACAAGTTAATGCTACACCACATACTAGGTGGAAGGAGCAACATGCATGTATTTAAAAAATTTGTTTTCTATTGGCAAGAAAGTTTTCAACAACTGATTTCTAACATAGCGCCTAACTTTAAGGTGTACTTGAGGCCAAACCTAGAAGTAGACATTTTTCTAAATCATTTTGGGATTATTAGTCGAAATGGTTCCCAATTTAATGTGAACTCCTGCTAGCATAGGTAGGACTGGATCTGCACTTGAAATTATACTGTCATTTAAACAATCAGAAGAGGAGTCCACATCTATAAATTCACATGGACTGGATGGTGTAGATGTGAAAGACAGAACAAGAAAACCTGGCCTAAAGTTAGTTTCAAGGTTGTAATGAACTTAGTAGCATATGATGCATCTCATCTTATAAATCTGGCTTAGCTTTGGAGGTCCAGAGATGCGGCTTTAGCTCTGGTGGAATTGTCATGAAGTCTGCCAGGATCAGAATTCTGTTAATATGATACCCAAGAGAGAGCCAAATAACAGCTGACCTGGCAATGGCTGCCTTAGCGGCCTCCTTGCGAGAAAAAACCCACAATAACACATAGTTTTATTAAAGACTTGGAAAATGTAGCTGCCTCCAAGTAAAACCCATAGCCTGCAAGGTAATAGTGTTGGTTTGAATAAATTTGTAAGTGATTTAGGTTAGAGCCTGATTACAAGTTTGGCGTATTTGGAATGCCAAAAACAGTTCCTGCACGGCATGGACTGAAATGTCCATGCAGTGCAGAAACTGGGGTGCATGCACCCAGGGGGGCAGATCTTGTGCTGCCCTGCATGCACCCCAGGGTCAATTTACTCTCCACCAGGGTTTTCATGGAAGAGGAGCAACCATGAAAACCATGGCAGAGAGGAAACTCCTAATATACTGGGCGGGACTGAAGTGGTCCCGCCAAGCATAATGATACTTCCTGACCCCCGCAACACTGCTAGGGAATGGCGGTTCTGTAGCCGGTGTGTTGGGGCAATGGCAGTCCGATTGCCCGAATCGTAATAGGGCGCACAGGAGACCACTGCCGCGCCCCATGAGTCTGGAGGTCTGTGGACTGCTAGACTCGTAATTGGGCCCTCAGTGTTGTTATTGTGTGGAGTTATAATGTTTCTGTATAGAGCCCAACCATCAAGAGTATTCAAGTCCTCCATAAATGCAAGACCATGAGAGATTGGTTGAAATATAAGTCACGTGAGATGAAACTTTGTCAATATGTTAGAAATCAGCATGAAACACTATATATAGAACCATTCTGTCATGAGCACACTTGCACAAAATCCTTCTGCTGTAAACAGCAGAGGGATTTCCTATTTTTCTTTTTTGCCTTGGAAGATGGGGAAAAGCTTAGCCAACATCCTGAGTCATATTTTTTGTTTTCCTTGTAATGACGATCATGCACATGGCGCACTGATACCAGGGGAGTCCAGGGAGTTGTGACTTGCGTGGATCCCCTAACGTTTTCCTACCCAAAATCCCCTACAAACCTCAAATTAGCTGAAAAAAATCAAATTTCTGTGTGGGAAAGATGTGGGATCACCAGGCTGACACAAATTTCCTACCACCCAGCATTCCCCCAGGTTGCTTGATCAAAATGGTACCTCACTTGTGTGGGTGGGCCTAGTACCCGCGACAGGTAAGGGCCCAAAACGTATTGTGGAGACATCAAAATTAACTATCACGAAAAGTCCTGGTTTTGAAAGGGGGGGGCACCTGGGGTTTTTCCCCCGGGCTCGGCGGCCATCTAGGGAAACCTACCAAACCCACACATTTCTGAAAAATAGACATGCTGGGGAGTCCAGGGAGGTATGGCTTGAGTGGATCCCCCAACGTTTCCCTATCCAGAATCCCCTGCAAACCTCAAATTTAGCTGAACCAAATTACTTTTTCTACACATTTTTGTGTGGGATCACCTTGCCAGCACAAATGTCCTACCATCCAGCGTTCCCCTTGTTCTACAGAGTAAAATGATACCTCACTTGTGTGGTTGGGCCAAGGGCCTGTGACTGGGAATGGCCAAAAACATAGGGATTAAGAGTATAGCACAGAGAATTCTAAGCGCTACATTTAAAAAATATTTGTTTTTAGCTGATTCTGCATTGGACAGCCACACTAGTATCATTTTACACGAGTGACCAAAGGAAACGCTGAGTGGTAGGACATTTGTGCCAGCACAGTGATCCCACACACAAATGTGTGGAAAGAGTGATTATTTTCAGCTAAAGTTGATGTTTGCAGGGGATTCTGGGTAGGAAAACATTGGGGGCTCCAAGGCAGCCATACCTTACTGGACTCCTCCGGTGTCTAGTTTTCAGAAATGTGTGGTTTTGGTAGGTTTCCCTAAATGGCCGTCAAGCCTAGGTCTAAAAACCCAGGTGACCCCCTCTCGAAAACTAGGTTGTTTTGTGATAAGTAATTTTGATGTCTCCACAATACGTTTTGGGTCCTTGCCTGTCGTGGGCACTTGGCCCACCCACATGAGTGAGGTACCATTTTGATCGGGTGACCTTGGGAAACGCCAGGTGGTAGGAAATTTGTGTCAGCCCGGTGATCCCACAAATTAACCACACAGAAATTTGAGATTTTTTAAAATATTTTTGCAGCTAAATTTGAGGTTTGCAGGGGATTCTGGGTAGGAAAACGTTGGGGGATCCATGCAAGCCATACCTCCCTGAACTCCCCAGGTTGTCTAGGTTTTGGAAATGTGTGGGTTTGATAGGTTTCCCTAGATGGCCGCCGAACCCTGGGCCAAATACCTAGGTGACCCTCGTTGCAAAACCAGGTTGTTTTATTATAGGTAATTTTGAAGTCTCCACAGTATAATTTGGGCCATTTCCTATTGCGGCCACTAAGCCTACCCATGCAAGTGAGGTAGACTTTAAAGAATGCAGGGTGGGTATGAAGTTTGTGGGCCCATGCAGATTCCAGGACTTTCCATCACAGAAATATGGAGAAAATGTGTTTCTTTTTACAAAGTCTGAGGTTTGAAAGGGATTCTAGGTAACAGACCTGGCAAGAGCCACAGAAGTCACGCCCTGCAGGATTCCCCTGTGTGTCTAGTTTACAAAAATGCATAGGTTTGCTAGATTTCCCTAAGTACCGGCAGTGCTCTGGTTCAAAGTCCACAGCTAGGCACTTTAAAAAAAAAAGGTCAGTTTTCACTGTAAAAATGTAGTGTGTCCACATTGTGTTTTGGCCTGTTTCCTGTTGCGGGCACTAGGCCTACCCACACAAGTGAGGTACGGTTTTTAACAGAAGACTTTGGGAAATGCAAAGTGGGTAGAATTTTGTGGATCGACACAGATTCCAGACGTTTCCATCACAGAAATGTGAGTAAAATTTGTTTTTTTACAAAGTTTGAGGTTTGCAAGGGATTCTGGGTAACAGAACCCGTTGAGAGACACTCAAGTCACCCCATCCTTGATTCCTCTGTGTGTCTAGTTTTAAAAAATGTATAGGTTTGCTAGCTTTCCCTAGGAGCCAGCTGAGCTAGTGTTCAAAATCCACAGCTGGGTACTTTGCAAAAAAAGGGTTTGTTTTCACTGTAAAAATGTGGTGTGTCCACGTTGCATTTTGGGCCATTTCCTGTCGCAGACACTAGGCCTACCACACAAGTGAGGTGCCATTGTTATCGGGAGACTTAGGGGAACACAGATTTGTAGAGCAACTGGTATTACCTATTGACTTTCTATGCATTTCTGCCTTCCAAATGTAAGACAATGTGTAAAAAAGAAGTCACTTTGAAAAATGTCCTATAATTCACATGCTAGTATGGGTACCAACAATGTCGTGGGATGGGCAAATAGCTAGTGCTTCTAAATTCCCATTTCAGAAATACATAGGTGTCCTTGATACTTATTTTTCACTCTTTATATTGTACCAAATGATTTGTTATATACCCAGTACACAATGACAAACCATTGCAAGACACAGATCAGTTATTGGCTGTGGGTTCCTCGGGTTCTTGATGAACCTACAAATCCTATATATCCCCACAACCATAAGTGTCCAGCAGATGTAACAGTATATTGCTTTATAAAATCTGTCATACAGTAGTGACAGGTGAAAACGTTGGCACAAATGGCTGCTTTTTCAACTTATTTTCAATGTTTCTTATTTTCAACTGTTAGTTTCTATAAATAAAACCTTGAAGGATTTACACAAATGAAAGCACAAAAAGTAGCAAAAATAGGCTATGTTCCAGTAAAATGCCAAAACTGTAAAACGTTTTAGATTTCTGACAAAAAATACCTGTCCCTGAAAGCTGGGAAGATGGTGAATTCAGCACCACAAACCCCTGTTAATACCATTTGCAGTGAAAAAAACAGACGCTTTCTTCTGCAGCACATTTTCCCCATTACAAATATATAAATTCATATTTAGATCTATTTTGGCTAATTTCTGGGTCCCCTCCAGGGGAATCCACAAGCCCTGGGTACCTTTAAACTCCCCATGATGATGGAAGAAAAGGTCGCAGATTTGGCATGGATACGTTATGTGGAACAAAAGTTACAGGGGCCTAAGCGCGAACTACCCCAAATAGCCAAGAAAAGGCTTAGCACAGGGGGAGAAAAGGTCTAGCAGCGAAAGGATTAAAGTGGACACAAATCACAGCATGCACAAGCTCAAAAAGGAGTGGCACTCTAGATGTCAACCGAAGTGGGGTATTTTGAGAAAATATTGATTTAGAAATATGCCAACTGTAAGAAAAGTCCGTGAAAACTGAGGGGCACATTTATCATTGAGTTACATTGCCCTTGCACCATGGAAGGGAGCACTAGGGCAACAAAACTAAAAAGGAGTCAATTTCGATGTCGTCAGGAAAAGCTCTGAACAGCATTCGATTTGTCAAATCCAATTCAGAAGCCTTGTTTCCGACCAAATCGGTCACCTTTCCGGACGACCGAGTACGATGCAAGGGAGCCCTCCGAAGTGTCCGAATCGGTTCCAAACAGGATTCAGGCAGCCAGAGTCGTTCGGAGCCAAATCGTACAGCCCAATGGAGATGGTTTCTCACCGAGAGAGTACTATGACCAATTCGACAGCCGTTCCGAATCAGTTTGCCTGAGACGAAAAGGCAGGGGGAATTGGACTTCGGGGGCCCGGAGCAGGCCCCATCTCACCTGCAGGCCTCCAGATAGTGCCCGTGGGGAACCCATGAGACCCCCTTTACCAACCATGCACAGTGTGGCAGGCACCATGTGGTGCCCGTCACAGTGTGCAAGGTTTTCCCCACCCACCCCTTTTGTCAATGGGAGCCTGTGCTCTCGTCCGGAACACACACTGCCATTGAAGTCAATGGGATTCCGACCGAACCGGGTCCGTAAGCATCCAGACACATCGTAATCGGTCGGTAGGACTCCCAAGTAAGAATCATCCACAAAGCATTCCTAACCAGATTCCGTGGGAATGCTTTCCTGGCGACATCGTAATAGGCACCTAAGTTAGATTTATCAAGCCATGCACGGCAAAATCTAGAGTAACGCAATGCAGTACAAATCGCTGTGTTATGTTACTCTGCCCCATGGAGGTGTTCCATGAGTGGAGCGTGGGTGTTCCCATGCATCCACCCATATTTTTTGGTGCAATCTTATATTTACTATTACTGGTATACCTGAGAATGCGTCTAAATGCCATGCCTCCCCAGGTGAGGTGTGCTGCATTTCGCATCACAAATAGAAAAGGGAAAATGCCTCAGAGGACTGTTTTTGAGAAGCTAAGATGTCCCTTTCTACACAAAAACAATCTTGTCTGCAATCTAGGCACCCTTGCCCCGTGGCTCAAGAGTGCCTACTTTGGTGCTAGGCAGCACATTGTGCGCCAGTGAAAGGAAAGGACAGGACTCATGTGAAATACGGCACATTCCTGCCCTTTCATGCAGCAATATGGCCTTCTAGGCTGTGCAAAATAATGATAAATCTACCCCTGAGTTGTAAAACCACTTCGATAAATATGAATCTATTACAAGGAGCAATGAAGCAGACAGCAAGACAGCAAGACAGGTTCATCTTGTAGGTTGTCATTAATTGAGCCTAATAATATATGTTGACGGGCAGCCGCTAACAGCTCCTGAACGCCCTCGGCTCGCAGAGAACAACACCCACCACCCCACTAACGCATAGACAAATGCTCAAGCGCGAAGCTGGCGGAAGCGCCCTGAGCCGGACTGTCAACGAGCTCCTGCCCAGAGAACAATAAACAACAGACACAACAGTATCCTTTAATGTCAATTCAGATTCTGCCTACAGCATGATACGGAGTTGGCTTTAGGTAATGTATCAAACAACCTCTTGAAAAGGATGGATAAGTGTAATATTGCAGTGATAATTTTGCTTGACCTCTCTGTGGAATTCAACTTGGAGGACAGCATTCTTTATATTTAGCATCCTGAACAGATCACAATAATCAGGAAATTCTTTTTTTCATTTCAAAGAAGTTTTTATTAGGATTTTTTTACAAACATAGACAATACAGCTGAATAACAAATAGAAAAATTAATCCATTGGGTATCTTTTAAATGTATATAATGTTATTTATATAGCAAATCCCTAGCTGGGAAGCAGTATAAGCAAGCACAGAATGGTTAAGGGAAGGAGAGAAGAGCAGAATAATACAGGATCATGTACAAGAATAGAGAAGGTATCAGGTGGTGGGGTTGTATTGTAGGCCCAGCCCTTATTGAAGTAGTCCCTCAGTTCGTTTCTGAATTGAAGGCATGAAGGTGAAGCACAATGAGGGAGCAAATCCTAATTCAGATCTTCAATGCACAGAGTGGACTTGGCTATTGTTTCTGCTTTTCCCGCTTCATAAGTTGAGTTATAATGTGGCATTGACTGCCTAAGGTGGTGCATTGTTCAGGCAGGTGTGCTGGTATGCCATATTTCACAGTTTCGTAGATATTGCAGCTGAGGTATGGTAACAGAATATCATTGACTAGGGGGCATATTTACGAGGCCCGTTGTCATGTCATCTCTTGGCGCTAGGTAACAGTCTCAGCACAGCTCAGGATACTTATTAATAGGCTTGCATAAAGAGCTAAGTCTTCAAAATGTGTCTGAAATTTCCATAGTTTGAAGTGGTCTAAAGTTTCAGAGCAGGAAGTTCCAGACACTGGGAGCGGTGACCGAGAACTTGACACCACCCGTCCCATTCCTCTTAAATTGTGGGATCACTAAATAGTGTAGATGAGTGGATCCAAGATCCCTAGTGGGAGAATACTTATGGATCCAAGATTTGATAAAAGCTGGACTATCCGTGTGCAAAGCCTTGAAGATAACTCAAAATGCTTTGAACACGGATCTCTGTGCAACAGGGAGTCAAAGATCTTTTGTCGCTTGAGAAGTGTGACAGCATTTGGGAAGTTGATGGATCAGCTGATCAGCCTGGTTTTGAATCAATTGGAGCCTGCATGTAAGATATTTAGGAAGACTCAGGTAGAGAGAACTAGCATTGCCAATTCTTGACATGACTAAGGCAATTATAACTTGGACCAAGGCTTCAATAGTAAGAAATTTCTTTATCTTCTTAATCCTGCTAAGTTGAAGAAAGCAGGAGGAACTCACTGAACCAATCTGCGGTTTTGGAGATAGCTCCTTGTAAATAATGAATCCAAGACTTTTTACCGACTTCTTAGGGGGCGAGCCAGAAGCAGTGGCTCCAGAAGATTTAAACCTATTTTTGATAACTATCTCTGTTTTGTCAGAGTTAAGTTTCTGTTCATCCAATCCCAGAAGAACAGCATGGTGTCTTGGAAATGCAATTTGGAATTTATATTATCAATCGTAAAAAGGAGTTGCATGGCATCAGCATAATTAAAAATATTTACTTTCCTGTTTTTGAGAGAATAAACAGGAGGATGAATGTACAGATTAAAGAGATGAGGGGAGAGAAAGGAGTCCTGTGGCACCCTGCAATTCATCTGGACTCCAGGAGAGTTAAAGGCGGAAAGTCTACCTGATTGAGATCTGTCCTTGAGAAAAGAGACAATCCTATTGAGAGGTGCCTCCTGCAGCCCCGTGGCCCTGACACAGTCAACCAAGAGACTGTGGTCACCCGTGCCAAAGGCAGCCAACAGATCGAGGAGCACTAGAGCTTCAATGTTACCTCTATCCCCTCCTTTGGCATGTCATCAACTACCGAGAAGATCACTGCTTCAGTAGAGTGCGCAGGGCGGAAGCCCGCTTGGCAGGAATCAATCGGGCCTCTATAAACGAGCAGAGGTGACAAGCTACATGCGCCTCAAGCAGTTTTGCCAGATAGGAAAGGTGGGAGATAGGCCGGTAATTTTTCATGTACATGGAGTCCTCACCTGATTTCTTTTGTATGGGGACTACAAATGACTTTTTAAAGGAAGTGGGACTATGCCTTGATTGGGAGACTGATTAAGAAGTGATAATGCCATGTTTGGAAAGTGGGTGAATACCGTTTTTAAGACATTTGGAGGACAGGTATCATTAGGCAACCCTGATTGAACTTTTATCACTAGGTTCATTAGGCTCTCTTTAATGATTTTGGGGAAGGACAAAGAGTTGCGTGTATTTGTATAATCGAATGGCAGACAATTGTGCAACGGGATGGAAGGAATACTCTTTTTGATGAACTCAATCTTATTAATGAGAAAATAATTGATAGAATCACAGAGGTTTTGAGAGGGCATGATATGTAAGGTAACTCTGTCCAGGTTTTAAAGTTCAGAGGCAATTTTAAAGATTTCTTTACATTTGTTGCTGGCATTCAAGATCTTACTAGTGAAAAAAACTAGCTTTGGCTTGCCTGATCGACTGTTTATACTCTTTAAGTTGTCTTACAATGGTGTTTCTGAGGTCAGGAGAGTAAGCAATGCACCATTTCCGTTCAGAGGGCCACAGTTCAAGTTTAGTTATTTTCAGATCATCTGAAAACCATCTGCTGGCGTCATGGCGACTTGTCTGATTCATTTTGTGGAGAGGACCATGAACATTCATTACTTGCGTCTGCACGCCATCCTGTAATTGCTTCCTCTAAGTCATCTATGTCTTCCTTAGGTGATGGCAGGGATTTTTCCAAATAGTTACAGAAGGACGTCAAATTAGCTCGAGACCAGTTCCTGGATGAAGTGCCAGGATCGGTTGGAGGTCTATGTGAAATGAGGACTGATAATGAAATGGAGATCAAATTATGGACTGGCCATACACAGAGGACAATGCTTAAGTTCCTCTAAGAGAATATGGCAGCCCAAATCTGATCCAGGGTATGCCTTTAATGCGCGTGGGCTGATATACCTGCTGTTCTAGGTTTAAATTACTGAGAGTATCCGTGAGGTCAGACAGGATGCACATCAAGGATGAGGTGGAAGATTCCAGTTTAAATACCAGATTCTCCACTGAAGGAAGGTTTAATAATGTCAACTTAGTAAACTGAATAGTTTTCTTGATTATTGCTGCAACACCACCACCCATCTTCCCTGCTCTCCTATTAGTTTGTAAAATGTATTAATCATTCGGGAGCGGTGATAGAATATCTTGGGGATGACTCATCTGTGAGCCAAGTCTGAGTTAATAATAGCAAATCTGGTGCATCTGAGTCTAATAAATAGAATATTTCAGCCTGGTGTTTAACCAGGGAGCATGTATTAAGATAAGTCACCATACGTTCGGTGAATTCTTGTCTGTGTATTGTGCTAATGGGGCTATTTAGGCTGAGGGGTGACAAAAGTTTAGGGCAATTGAAAGCGGAGATAGTATCATGGAGATTTAATAAGCCTAACTTACTTAACTGCATTGTAAGTGAAGGGCATATATTTTGGCTTACTCAACTGAGGTGCCGTAGCTCTTCCGAAGAGTAAGCGATGATTTGGGCATGGTGCCTGGCCCTTGGCTCCGGCCTGACGAGGAAGGGCGCAGACTGGCGTGCCTTCGATGCACCACCGGCATTTCCGCGCCGTGCTTCTCACTAAATAAGCATGGGTCCAAACACCTTTGAATGACTACGTTCCAACAAGGCCTCTGATTGGTTCCCCCCTTGATCAATCAGGTTGCACCATGCAACGTGGTGCAAGAGGGGCACAAATCAAATTTTTTATTTATGAAGCCACGCAAGGTCACCTTGGGTGGCCCTGAGTGGCTACATAAATCTCAAGAAAAGCAATGTAGCGCAAATCACTGCATGGCCTTACTCTGCACAAGGGAGGCATTCCTTGGGTGTTGCGTGTGTGTTCCCACCCAAGATCCATGGATTTTGACGTATTCTCAGATGTACCTGAAGTGGTAGACCTGCGAATGCGCCAAAAACATACACCTCTCCAGATGAGATGTAATAAGGAGAAATATCTTTATTTCTCCTTATTTTTTTCCCTTTTCTATGTGTGCTACATTTTGTAGCACACATAGAAATAGTAAAACTCCTCAGGGGATTATTTTTGTGCAGGAAGGGGCACCTATCTACCTTACAATGCAGGCACCCGTGTACTATGGTGCAAAAGTGCTTGCGTTGTCACTAGGCTGCCAAAACGGCAGAAGCACAGGGAAAAGACAGGAAGGGACCATTTTCTTTTAAATACAGCTCATTCCTGCCCTTTCTCAGTGATGCAGTGCAGCGCATTGCAGCTGTAGTGTCGTGTGAGTCAGCAATGACGGAACCCTTTTGGCTCCTGATGGACTCCTTAGAACTGTGATGTAAGGGTCAGAGCATATGAAGTGAATGCGGGTTTAGAATGTTAAGTTCGAGGTTACACGCAGCCGAATATTGACCTGTAGTACCCAGCGCCGCGTGTGGCATAGTCATTGGCGAGTACCCAGGCTGGGGAGGACGCTAAAGCAGCAAGGTAACATGTTGTACGGCACTGCATGACTATCTCATAAATCTGGCCCTAAATATCATCAACAAAAATATTGTATTCTAAATATAGTTTACAAAGACATTGTCCCAATGGAGTTAACAATAGAAACTCTACATCCAAAGGGCAGATATGCTTGAACACCACAATTAGAACACCATATATATCAAACAATATTTAGTGTTGCTTATTCCTCTTTCCTGAATCTCTTCTTGCACTTTCAATAAAACAATTCTCATATTCATTAATATATGATGTATAATGTGCTTGAGTTTTTCAGTGCTATACAGGACAGACGATACCACAAAGGGTAGTTCAGTTGATATTGGGAAATTCAGTAATCTGGCTTCTGAAGAGCAATGTGTGCATTTATACATGAGGGTATACAGAGGCTCTACTCATGGTCCCCCCTTTGTCTTCCCCAGGTGTTCCCTTCAATGACGTGTACTGTGCAAGCAAATTTGCAGTTGAGGGTCTGTGTGAGAGCCTAGCCGTTGTCCTGCAGCACTTCAATATTCAGTAAGTCACCCCATCTGCTAACTCACTTACAGTAAAGGAGGTGAGAAACTGAGGCTCAAATCGTCACTAAATACAACTCATACAGCCACATCTATCATTATTCCAGCGTACATATTGTTGCTATGATGTATTGACATTTAGAAGCTCATTGGAATTATACCCGGGCCATATCTCCCTCCCTTTCCTTTTTTCTCTTCTTATATGTTATTCTTTTTTGAATTTTCTTTTTCTCCTTAAATTAACATTTTTAATATTTAACTTGACTGCTCGTGGATCATATTGTACATTTACTTCAATTCGAATTGTACGTAATTTGCAGGCTATATATTTTGGTGGATCTATCTTTTAGATGGACAAAAGTGACAAATATTACCATGCTTTAGGTTACATTAGCACTAGCAACTTGCTTTCAATATTTAATGAAGTTTTATATGATATCGCACCAGCTTATAGTCATCAACTTGGCATTAATTAAAAATGATGGTGACGCAAATGATAATTCCAAGAAACAGAACTGGCGTGCATAGATATAGAGATTCATTAACGAAAAGTCACTAGATCCAAGACGTGGTGATTTGTATCAGAGATCTCAATATGAAGACAGAGACAGCATTACAACTGAGAGTGTGTTTCATCATGGTAGGTGAAGAGAGGTTCAACAATCATTATGTCTCTAACAGGATATGAGGTAAACATTGAGCTCTGCAGGTGTTATTTACATTTGGAGTGGGATCTTTCTAGCATGAATTCTTTAAGTAGCTTCTTGAAAGTTGCCAATGTAGGTACCAGTCTGACAAAGAGTGTATTGCTTCCATGTGCTAGGTGTGATTACAGATACAGAACGAGCCAGAGTAGATTTACTTTCAAACCTGTTGGTATTGCAGTGGTTCCCAAATGTTTTAGAATCACAACCCAATTTTTTTGAACGACAAACTTCTGCAACCCACCCAGCTTTACTGGGTATGAGGCGGGTGATTTTTATGTACCTAAAGCATCATGTGGTAGTGCACTGTCACATACAGGCATCACATTTTCCATTCAAATGGCTATCCACTTTTACTAATAAAACAATAGTGCACTCAAATCATAATGTGTGGAAATTGGCCTTCAGTGAATATTTATCACTTGTGCATCACAACTTAAAGTGTCTTAATTTTTTTGCCCCTATTAAATCTATGTTTGCATCACTTTTTGGAATTACAAAAAATGTGTTTCATATTTGCTTTCCTAACTGCTGAATGGGTACAGTTCATTTACAGGTGTTAACATTTTGTTGTGTGCGTTACAAAAAATTACATCCTTTTACACTGTCTGTATCCAAGCAAGATTATCGCATAATTCACCTTGCTTTCCTTTCACTGACTGCAATCCCTATGATAAATATTTAGGCAGCAATTTGTCAGAAGATAGCCTGACCGTTGACCACTGTCTTTGAAGTGCAGCAAATGTGACAAAATACCGGATTAAAAGGCATCTTTATTTTTTGCTTGGACTTTCGTGGCCAACCAAAAATTATTCCAAAACCTACAGTTTGGGAACCAATGGTCCAGTTGGAAGATAGATTTATTTCTAACATTTCTGTGCTCCCAGAGTTGGTTAACTTCTAACTTCTGGTTGTTGAGCTTGAGAGTGTTTTAAGTGAAATATGCTATTTATTTTACTAAATAAACTTTCTGCTGGATCCATTTCAAAACAGCTATAAATGGAGAGATCGTATGTGTAGATTAGATGAGCTATTGGGAATAGAACTTGGCACTACTCTCGCTTGTTGGCAGTAGAGTGGGAGTAAAGCAAATATGCATTTTATTGAGGCTTGAAAAAATTATCACCTGTAATGTCACAGATCATTGTTAAATCACCCTTTCCATTGGTCAGTGCCTCATGTCTGGAAAATCACATAATGGAATCCTCATTAGATAACATGGAAAGTCATATTTTAATTTACCCCTTGTTTCCTCCTTCCAAGTGCGCCTGCCAACTGTTGACATCATAGGGTAGACTAGGACATTTTAGAAATTGCCCTACAACCCCACACAGATCATAGATTGTTATATGGACACAGCTTAGCAAATAAAGTTGAGATGCATGTTCTACAAAGTGTCTCACAGCGGCACCCCAGCTTGTTCCCAAATCCCGGCAGTTTAATACATGGTTCAAACAAGCTGCAGCATGGTTGCAGCATGTAGGAAATGTAAGCTTTCCTAGTTTAGGTTTTAACCTATAATAACTGATAAAACATAATTGAAAGGGAAATAGATGTTAACATTGCTAAACACGTGCAGTTCCACAAACTGAACTGTAACACTAAGAAAATATAGTGTGAAAGAATGAGTTATTTTTTTATTTCTCCCATATGGGGCCAAAACAATGTGATTTTGGTGTACAAGCAGCAAGAAAGATTAGTCTGTTTACGTTTTCTTGTTTAGGGGTATCACTAAAATGTTATTTCTTTTTCAACTTGTTTCCTCCCGTTTTGGTGTTTGGATTAAAGGTGCAGGGTTTAGAAGCATGTTTTCAGGTCAGATCTAATTATTTTATCCATTGCTGAAAATCTGGGAGTAGAAAAAAATTATTTAATATTTTGGCATTGTTTAATTCTGCCACTGATTGGAGAAATAGTTGGCTCATACGAATCTTGGGCAACATGTACTTTCACATTTCCCCATAAATACAGATTGGGTAAAACGTTTGAAGAACCAGGCCTCTTTGCTCACAAGCCGGTATTGATAACAGGTCAACTGGCAAAACTCCAGGCTTTAAACATTCACTACAAGTTGTAGTGACAAGTACCTGTGTAAAGTATGTTGTCACCATGTGAATGGGACAGTGGTAAAAGCTTGATACCATATGCTCCACACACCAAAAGAGCATTAAAACAAACATTAATTGCAGCAAGGTGCCCCATTGTAATGTGTGACTAGTTCAAATAATTCTATTTTTTAGACAATTGCTAGGGATTTTTAGCCATTGATCTTAACATAAACATTTTAAATCCTAAATTGCAATGCAACATCAATTATAAGGCTAAGAATGGGAAACTGTGACATTTTGCATGGGGTTACTTGGCAGCTATGAATCTCCATGCAACCACAGTTGCACAACTTTCACGTAATCCAATAAACAGTTCAGAGCAGCAGTGTCAGACCTGCATGAGGTTTCAGATGTTTAGGCACCAGGGCAGCAAATTAACCTCGTGTAGTTTGAAGTTTTACAAGTACTGAAGGTTCCAAGCTGTTGGCAGGGCTGGCCACCCCTGCAATGTTATAATATTTAATACAGAGTAGGTTAATGACCCACCCAACTGTGTCGAGGAATTGAGTCCTGTAAACCAGACAGAGTCCATACACACAGAATGTGAGCGGTAATGAGATATAAGAGAGTCTGTGAGTGTGAGTACAATACACAGACTTCTATGCTTATCAATCAGCCATAAGTCCAATGGAGACACTGCCATTGGAAAGAGAGAACATAGCCTCCTATTATACACCTCCTTACCTTAAATGTGAACACTGTGACAATCAATGCAAAAAGCAGTAATTTTGAAAATCCTGAAAAAAATGCAGTATTATGTCTATTTTGGGGGTTAAGCAGCTAAATAAGCACGGCAAAACCCTGAGAAACCACCACTAAAATCCACAAAAAGTCAACATTGAAAACATGAAAGCCTTGAATATTGCTCTCCTCACGCAGAACGATTACTGGACTGCAACTGCAGTCTATATCCTAGAGGCGGTGCAAGGCTCCTGTGCTTAAATGTGATGTGCATGAAGACAATAAGCACCTGTGCTTACATGTGGTTTTCAAAAAAAGTGTGCAACTGTGCTTAACTATAGTGTGCCTGAGGGTGAGGTGTGAGTGCACTGTATGTGGTATGCACAAAAAGAGCTTGCGACCGCCACAGATTAGATTTTTATTTTGACATCCCAGAAATGCCCTGACATGCCCTTCCCGCTCAGCTTCCTTTATGGGTCTAGAGAGTATTGAGCTGCCGTACCTGACTGCTACCTCGGACCAGACATCCACAAAGAAGTAACAATCATTGTAAAAGACAATAGGTCTGGGTTTTATGTGGTAACACAAGTAAATAGCAGTAGTGTAAAATAGCCCCTGACTGGGTCCGGAGCATGGGGGTGGCCTCCATGTACTTTGCAGGGGCCCCCTCAAGTTTCACTATACATTTGGTAAATAGCATTTGTGCATGCCTGGGTCTGCATACATGAACACTAAGCCATGCCTATTAGGCCTTTAACAAACACAAACACACACACAGAGTCACACTCGTGCACACACAAACAGACGCACCTACATATACAGCCCGACAAGGTAGGAAGCCTTACACACACACACTGAAGGTCAATCATAAAGCCAGAGAGAACACATGCTCACACAATAGATATAAACATGAACAACACAAAGAGGTGGCAGTGGTAACACCAAACAGCTCGCACATCCAACATATAGGGCAATAGTGAACAAGTAGCGTGTGCTCAAATGGATAGACAAATTCTAAGCCACCCAACTAGTGTAAAGATATGTATAAAAAATGCTCTTCCATATATTAATACAATCACAGATACAGGGCACTACACAGTTATTTCATCATGGTCTGTCAATGTAGCAGATCCAAAAGACCATGATGAAATAACTGTGTAATGTTCTTAATTTGTGATAATATATATAACATGCATTAGAAGAGACACGTCTGCCGTACTTGCGTTATCACTAAGGGTGGACGTACCTGGACGTGGAATTCCACGAAGTTGAACCAAAACTCAGTGAATTCCGCAACTTCCCTCCGTCTGACTCCCAATTAATAAACCAGAAACTTCATAAACAGAGACCTCATATACTTTTGGTAAAATAACAAGTATCTCTGTCTTCACATGCTAAAATGCATATAGTCATTTCACAAAAGTGAAAATGAAAATTTAGCAAGCAGTGAGAGAGGTGATGATTTTGGGATCCTCCCTAACCTTGGGAGAGAACTAAGCAGATGCCTTGAAAACAAAGTGCACATCTTGCTGAACGATTCAGTTGTGGTCCCATCCTCGTATGACCACCCCAAGCACAGTTATGGGCAAAAATACAATCCCAACCAAAGGCTCTGCAAAGCATTATGTGATGAGATTAGCAGTGGGCAGTGAATATTATTGTATCCAATATCAAAATAATACTACAAAGAGCTGCAGTTCAACTAGTAAAGACTAGTTGAACTGCAGCTCTTTGTAGAATTATTAGGTGTCCCTCACGAGTCAAATGCAAAAGCATTGAAATTATTACATCAAGCTGCAGCTCCACTAGTCGTTACTAGGTGTCCCTCACGAGTCAAATGCAAAAGCATTGAAACCCTTTCATTAAGCTGCAGTTCCACTAGTCGTTACTTGGTGTCCCTCACGAGTCAAATGCAAAAGCATTTGCCTTGAGGGGCACCTAGCAACGACTAGTTGAACTGCAGCTCTTTGTAGAATTTATAGTATTAGCTCTCAGCTCAGCCCCAGACCTGCTGCCCCTTGAGGATGTTTTGATATTGTATACTATAATATTCACTGCCCACTGCTAATCTCGTCCCATAATGCTTTGCAGGGTATTTGGTTACGGAGTTCATGCCTGAATTCTGTGTTTTTAATGGAATGCGTAGTTAACAAATCTCTGCAACTCGGAGCTTGCCTACTATCCCATCCTGGTAGACAGGTAAAGAGAACAATGGAAAAAGTATGGAGATAGAGAAGGAAAAGTGCACTGACATGTAGGCCTTGCCAGCGCAGATGGTATGCAGGCTAAAAAACAAGAAGTTAAACTGGAGTTTGAGGCTTTTAAAGAGAAGATGGGAGGAAGAGGTGTTTTAGGGGTAGGAATTGTGCAGAGGTTTGGGAAGGGATAGTTATTCAATGGTATATCATTGTTTAGGTCATGTTAGAGTGTACCGTATATCCAAAGGTTTGTACAATGTAAACACAACTTGCTCCTGAATAAAGCAACCATTTACACCTTAACAAGAGTATCCAGGACACTTCCACTACCAAGGATATAACTGCTCCATTTTGTTTTTAAGTGTAGAAAGAATATTTAAGAAAAGTATTCAGGTTCAATGAAGCCATGAAATGTTACATGGGTCTGCAATTGTAGATAAGTGGAATTTCAGAAATTGATCACGAGAGGGAAATGAGTGTCTACGGCGTAAAGAAGTCTGTTATTTATTTTTTAGCTACAGATTTTTTGGGGCTGCAGACAAATAGCGTGGGATGGATAAATAAACTTCTGTGTAAGTAGAAAGCCACTTCACTGTTTGGGAGGGTTGTACAGTGCAAACTCAAAAAGTCCATATCTATTTTAAAATTGCACTAGAAACGATCTAGTCCCTTGAGGTGATTGCACTGTGAGTTCATACACCAGATAGCCTCCGAAATATCTTGTATATTTTTTTTTAACGAGAAGAGCTATAATCTTGAAAGTACCCTGTACACTGATGCTGTTTCTCCTGTCTGTGAAGGATATCACATACAGATATTGCAAAGTGACAGGGTACATCTGGTGTGATTCTGGGTACAGATGTGCACCAGCAGATTCCACACCAATGCTGAGTCTTAACTGATGCGGTCTAGCTCTCCATGTGTCCATTTGGTGCATGAACATTGCCACAATATATCTGTGAGTGGAGTAAGCAGGTTAGACAAATGGCACACGGTGGGAGGTTGAGTATGCAGCACAAACTGAGTTGTAAAATAGTCCTTTGGGCATTCCGATTTTGAGACAATCCACCCAAACAGCCAGCAGCATTAGGTGGCAGGGGAATAGTCCACTGGGCTGACCCAAGATGTAATTGACTAAGTCTCAAGCCAATAGATGAAACATCCGGATTGTAGAAAGCCAATGGCCGAAAGATATGGACCCAAGTCCGCTCTATGGGGCCGATTCACAGAACTAACTTAAGACAAAATCCTAAACTTACTACTTTTGGTATTCACAGAAGTTAGGATTTTGTCTTAAGTTTGTCTTAAGACAAACTTAAGACAGACTTAAGACAAAATCCTAACTTAAGTCTGTCTTAAGTCTTTTTTAAGTTTGTCTTAAGACAAACTTAAGACAAAATCCTAACTTCTGTGAATGCCAAAAGTAGTAAGTTTAGGATTTTGTCTTAAGTTAGTTCTGTGAATCGGGCCCTATGTATATTGTTAGCAATAGGTCGCTGTCAAAAGCCAGACCTAAAAAGCCAAGAATTCTTCTCAAATGTATTTTTCCAAGGTGTCTAACCTTCTACCAGCAGCTGGCCTTCACCACTCTGTCAGCCTAGCTTCACTGCCATCAGTGCATTAGACGCACAAACCACTGCTGCGGCACTCTGTGAGGTAGTCACTATAAACTTTAAACTGTTATGCAGAGCCGCAACTGTGCTGTACAGTGCCATACTGAAAAGCGCCATGGCTTGATCTTCCAGCCGAGAATCCTCTTTTGTGAGAAGTGAGTCCAATAAACCCACTGCAATATGGCACTACCACTGCCAGCAGATGAGGTGGTTCACTGTGCACAGCCTGGCAAGGCCCAGGTGTCAAAATGACTAGTGATCTGTGGCGGCACTTGTAAAACAGTTGGTTCCCTTTGGCCAGCTGTGTCACCAGCAAGACCTGTTGAGTCGTCTACTAAACAGCGGCCTTCAACTTGCCGCCATACCCAGGACACTGCCAGGCTTGTGTTTAAGAGCACAAATGAGTTGAACAAGAACACCATGTCAACCAAATCCAAGCAGCACCTTCTCTCCTCCATTTCAAGAAGAAATTTAAGAGACAACTCTTCAAGGATCACCTAGTATAATATCTATGGGTCATTAGTTTCCCGGGATCCTACACAATGAAGCTTCTCTAAACGTTCTTCAAACTGACAGTTATCTGCAACAAACAAGATACATTGGACCAGCTTGTACTCTGAAGGTAGACTGTAGCAACTAATTAGGGCATTCTACCGCTATCATGTAAAGGAAATCATTTGACATGAGAAAGAAAGCAAAGACTGTAATGAAGGTCTAGGCCATTTGTTGAGGTAATACGCTTTAATGTAGATAAATAGATAAATACAGGTGAGCGCCAGGGAGCGTCCGCTGCCTTACACCATGGCTCCTTAACTGCCCCCACAATCATAAGATACATACTACATTCCAGATGTCATCATGACATTCTAGTCTAACACTCACGAGTCTTAAAGGTAAAGCACAACACAACACAACACATCCCCCTCTTCTCAATAAGAGAAGGAAAGAGACATGCAACTAAAACAAAATAAGGGAACATAAGGAACATAAAAAAAAACAATAGATAGCACTATTATTCAGTAACATAATCTTTGAGCCAAGAGGGTGAAGTGCGAGTTCTTTTACCCAAACTTTTCCCAGTAACATTCAACTCACTACTGGCATTGTTTGAAACATCACCAGCACTGTGAACCCCAACACTTCCCCCCTCCTCACAAATAGGGTCATTGACCGACTCGTCAGTGTTTCCAACTCCCCCAGCGAGTTGTGTTTGTAAGTAGCTATTTTCAAAATGATCCTCCATCCAATCATACATATTTGGAGAATGAGGCGTTTCTTCCCTCATTCCATCATGCAGATCACGACTAAAAGCTATACTTTTCAGGTTCCAAACCTTTCCATCACTAAGTCTGACCACATTTCTCAAAACCTCAATCACCTGTTTCTGTGGTTCGAAACGACTTTCACCCTTAGGTACTTTATAAGGTTTCTTCACACGCACCCATTCACCAACTTTAATTTCCACATCTTTCGTACCATGGTGATTGTCATAAAACTCTTTACTTTTGGAATGAAGTAGTTCTAGATCTTTCCTCACCTTCGTAGGTGACCATTGTGTGACTTTCCCATCAATTAACCAACCAGGATTGATTTTACTTCTCGGTAATCTCCCCCTCATCATAATAAAAGGGGACAACCCTGTACCAGTTTGTACAGTAGTTCTGTAAGACCAAATTGCTTTTTGCACTTGGACCTTCCAATCCAAATTTTTACTAACAGCTGCCTGGATGACACCTTTGATCACTCTGTTGAACCTTTCAACAGTGCCATTCCCACTCGGATTGTATAAAGCAGTTGTTTTACGTTTTACACCACACTTCTCAAAATAAGTGCTAGCCATGTGTGACAAAAATTGTACGCCATTGTCCTTGAGCACACACACTGGCAAGCCCTCCAATATAAAGATTTTGTCCAAAAATTTCAAAACATTAGATGTGTCTGCTTTGTCCACGAATCTCACTATAGGCCATTTAGTGAATAAATCAATAGCCACCAAACCAAATTCCCTGGACTCCCCAATAGGCCCAATGATGTCAACTGCAATAGTTTCCCACGGAAGCCCCGGAATCAATCCCTCACTCATACAAGGTTTCAAAGTCCTGAGAGTTTTATCCGCAGAACTACAAACTCCACAATTCCTTACAAAAATCTCAGTGTCCTTATCCACACCAGGCCACCAGAACATACTTTTCACCATGACTTTGTTCCTCCCAATGCCAAAATGTCCCTCATGACATAGCTCTAAAACCTTTTTCCTTAAAGATACTGGTGGAACAACACTGTCTACTCTGAACAGTATATCTTTCTCCAAGGACAACTCCATCCTAACCTCCCAAAACGCCCTAAAGTTTCCTTCCAAAGAACACTGTCTTGGCCAACCAGTACAGATATACTCCTTAACCTTCTTGAGCTCAACGTCTCTGTCTTGTTCCTCCATCCACTCCTTATTACTAATGGCAATGCTAACATTCCCCCACGGGTCATCCCGACACTCCTCTAACGGAGACGGCAATCTAGACAGGCAATCAGCAATTATATTGTCTCTTCCAGGTAAATAAATCATTTTGTAAATTAATTCACACATGCGCATGGATAATCTTGCCATTCTAGCTGAAGCCCCAGAAATGCCCTCAGATGACAGGATCTTTACCAAAGGACGATGATCCGTTCTGATAGTTACAGGTTTCCCCCACACGAAAGCCCTAAAATGCTCCTAAGCCCACGCGCAAGCCAACGCTTCCCTTTCGATGATGGGGTACCTGACCTCTGCCGGGGAAAGCGCTCTAGACGCAAACAGAATTATTACCTCCTTTCCTTTCTCATTTACTTGAGATAATACAGTACCAATACCCTTATCACTCGCATCAGTAGTTAATAAACATTCCGCATTAGGATCAAAACTTGCCAAAGCGCTGACACTCTGTAGCTCAACTTTAATCCTATCAAATTCCTCCTGGCACTCTTTAGTCCAAATAAATTTCACGTTTTTCTTGAGCAAACTACGAATGATAAACACCTTAGACGCAAAGTCTTTTACAAACTTAGCGCAATACTCCGCCATTCCAAGAAAAGCTCTTATCTCCTCTTTGGTACTAGGTGTACTTGAATTTACAATGTTTTCAATCAATTCTGGCTTGGGTTTCACTCCCTCCTCACTAATATGCCCCAAATACGATACACTCCTTTTGCAAAATTTACATTTCGACAACTCTACTGTAAGTCCTGCCACCTCCAAAACTTTCAAAACCTGTCTTAACTTATCATCATGTTCAACTTTGTCCTTCGCAGCCACCAAAATATCATCCTGAAAGAATGCAATCATGTCCAAATTCCCTAGTAGCTTATACATTAATTTCTGAAATACAGCCGCAGCTGACGCCAACCCAAAAGGCATTCGTCTAAATTGGTAACACCCAAAAGGTGTGACAAAAGCATTTAGATATCTTGACTTACTCTCCAATTCAACCTGGTGATATGCAGCAGACAAATCTATAGTTGAGAACCAAGTAGCATCTTTAAATGAAGCCACCATTTCATTGATCTTAGGCTAAGGGAATTTCTCCACAATGATGTTGTTATTGAGATGGCGCAGGTCGATGCACAAACGGATTTTTCCGTTGGGTTTCCGTGCCACGACAATAGGACTGATCCACTCTGAGGCCTCCACTTCCTCAATTATCCCTTTAGCCAGTAGTCCTTGCAATTCCCTCTTTACCTCATCTCTAATCAACATTGGGATGGGTCTAACTTTGTGCACTTTTGGTTCCGCATTTGCCTTAAGTAATATTCTATGTTCGAACCCCCTTAATTTCCCCAAATCCGTACCAAACACTCCTGGAAATTCCTTGCTCAAAACATCACTCAACTTGCTCTCCTCATCCACAACCAACACTTTTTCTTCACTGTTAGGGTCTAAAATTATGCTTAAGCTTTTCTGATCCCACCATCCCAAAACCGATGGTCCTATTTTAGACACGTACAATTTTCCCCTTGTGCTCCTTCCTTTAAACCAAAATGTGAGCCATCTGTAGCCCAACATCTCAATTCTTTTCCCTGTAAATCCTACTGGACAAATGTCTGAACTCCTCAACTGATCACCAATTTTCCCCATAAAATGTTTCTTCCACACTTCCTCATTTACAATCGTGTAAGGTGATCCCGAATCCGCATAAACTTCCACCACTACACCCCCCAAGGACACTTTACATAAAGGTTTCCCTTCTAAGGCCTCATCAGATATATTGATGACGTAATTACCTCTCACATTCTTTACCCATTCCAAACTCTCTTCCTCTTCTTCAACAACCACCTCTTCCTCATCCCAAACATATTTAACATTACTGCGTTTGCGGCACATTTTTTAAAAATGTCCTAACATTCCACAAATTCCACATTTCTTATTTATAGCAGGGCAGGTCCTACTAAACGCTAAGTGTGCTTTGCTATCGCACCGATAGCATCTTCTTTCTTCTCCTCTAATGTCTTTTTTCTGAAATCTATTGGGTTGAGCGTTCCACCTTCCCTGTGGATTTGGTTGAAATCTTGCTGGAGTTTTGTTATGTGGTATAACCTTACAAACTGCACCTGATGTTTTCTCATGTTCAGTCTCTTTAACCACAGAGGAACACCTTCCTGACATTTCCGCTTTCCTCATAATGGCTAACACCTCCTCCAATGGCGCATCGCCATTTACCTATAGTCTATCCTGTAGAGTAGTGTTATTATTATGCATCACCAGTTGATCCCGTATCAATTCATCATTTACAGCTCCAAATTTACAGTCAATTGCTAACTTCTTTAATTCATCTACCCATTCATCCACTGTTTTCGTTTTGTTTTGTTTCCTTTGAAAGAATTTGTGTCTAGTTACACCCATACACACTTTTGGTGCGAAATATTTATCCATGTTTTTTATGCAGTTTTCAAAAGCATCCACATCCGCATCCTCAACTTTATTCATTCGGGAATACGTTTTTAGACCAATAGCTCCTAAACAATGTAGTAGAATCCTCTTTTTCTGTTCTGGTTTCATTTTCTTCTCTTCATCAATTGCCTCAATGTAGTTGATAAAATACTCCTTCCACTCAATCCATTTAATCTCCGGCTGAGTTCCCATAGCCCAAAATAGTTGTGGAGTATTTATGGTAAAATTCTGTTGTGCCATCCTGTATTCTATAACTTCAGTACCTTCACTAATGATGTTCTCCACAGAATCTCCACTCTCCATAAACTATATAATAAAATACTTCAAAAGGTCTCTCTATTGTATAAATGCTTTTCCTCCTTATTATGCTCCCCGACCGTCTCACCTGTATTCTTCTTTATGCCCCGTAATTTCAAGTGTCTTCACAGCGTGTAGTCCATCGCGTAATGACAAACGCGATATCAGTGTTAACCTCAACTTCCCAATATGCTTTACCAAAATGGCCGCCGCGCAAGGTTACGCTGCGTGACCCAGCACCAATGCGTCACTTCCTCCTAGATACTGACACTCGCCGGCTGCTGCTTCACGAGCTAGACACTCGCGCTTCCAGACAGGTCGTTGCTCCTCGCGCATCAGCCTGGAACCTTGCCGCTCTTCATAAAATGCACTACAGGGATCTAGCTGGCAAGACGTGATTCATACAAATTTCCAAACATACGAGGTTTGCCGCTTGGATACACGCTTACACGCTTACCGCTTTCAAGTCCCAGTAGTCTTTTTCCCACGGAGTAAAGATAAAAACTACCGTGATTCTTCTCCGGAGTAGTACCCTCGAAAGTTGTACAATAGTCTCCAACGGGTTCTTCTATTAGTCCAATCGTCGCCAATTGTAATGAAGGTCTAGGCCATTTGTTGAGGTAATACGCTTTAATGTAGATAAATAGATAAATACAGGTGAGCGCCAGGGAGCGTCCGCTGCCTTACACCATGGCTCCTTAACTGCCCCCACAATCATAAGATACATACTACATTCCAGATGTCATCATGACATTCTAGTCTAACACTCACGAGTCTTAAAGGTAAAGCACAACACAACAAAGACACATTGTGTCTGTTAATTGTGAGCTCTGCTTCTCCTAGAAATAAAATACACACATGACATGAAACAAGATAGCTCCTAAACGTTAGTCATACTAACCACAGGTCTACATTAGTTAGGGTGAATTTAAACTTGAATTACAGCATTTGGGTGTTTACTTGCTAATATCAGTGTAATGGAAACACAATTAATATAAAAAAAGCATGTTGTCCCTCTTTCCTGCTTTAGGTTTATATTTAGAGTAGTTGCACAATTCTTTAGCTGTGATTTTTGCTTAATGTGCAATATTTACAGAGGAGCAAACACCACACAGTTACTTTCATTATCTATTAAACGAATGCCTCGAAAAGTTATAATGTGTCTTTCTCTCTCTGGCTTGTCCTGCTAAGTGTGAGCTTGATAGAATGTGGACCTGTGAACACCGACTTCCTGAATAATGTCCAGTGCTCGGACCCAGAAGATGGGAGTCTGGAATCTGTGGATCCGGAGACCAGAGACCTGTATGGTCGGTACCTTCAGCACTGCCAGACTATATTTCAGGATGTTGCCCAAGACACAGAGGATGTTTTGCGGGTAAGTGTTCAATCAATCAGGATTTATAGAGCACATCTAATCAGCCGATAGGGTTTTCAGGCACTTGCAAATCCCTGACGCTTATTCGAACAGCCAGGTCTTGATGGCCATTAGAAATTCTGGAAGTGAGGTGATGGTCCGGAGATGCGTGGAGAGGCTGTTCCAGGTCTTTGCTGCAATGTAGGAGCATCCTTCAAACAGTAGTTTGCCTTTAAAGCAAAAGACCATGCAAAACTATCCATTAAAAATGTGCATTCCCGAATGGCCGCTCAACATTTCCTTGTCCTCAATAAATGAGAGCCAAGAAACTCTGGATATTTTCCCTATACAACAAAACATATCCATAGGGCATAGTGCACACTAACACTGCTTAAAGACTAGCTAGCTAAAACTGTCTACATCCGCTATTAATTTCACAGGATGTCTTGAAATGTGAAAATCCATTCTAGGATTGTATGCCGATAATGGTGTATTTTAAGAATTGTTTTCAAATGCATTGCAAAGTCAAAAATGTAACATAATGCTTGTAGATTTCTGTATCCTAAGACCCCCTCCCCCCAACCTTCTCTTTGCTTTTGATTCTTATTCTTGCATTGCTGTGTCTCCTTCTTAAGCTTTCCTGCATTTATGATATGGAACATGTTATATTTATTCTTTTGTTGCCTTGGAACAGGATATTTAAAGTGTTATTTCTGTCGTTGCTTATTTTTAATTTATTTATTTATTTTAAGCTGATCCAACAGTTCAATTAAATGATGCATAACACATTAAAGTAATTTCTTTAAAAGTCCAATACCAAAAAGGCAATATGGGGAAAGCTTTACTCATCACATCAGCCTTTTTACTTGTCCATTGGCTGGATGTATTTGTCACCCATGGATTTCAATGTAACTGATGAGCCATACTTAGTGTGTATGCTTTCTATCCTTTAGGTATTCATGGATGCTATACAAGCCCCCTGCCCCCCACTGAGGTATTTCACCACCCAGTTCTTCATGCCCCTAATGAAGCTGAAGCTGTCCTGTACCAATGGATCGGATTACGTCCGGGCTATGCACAAGTTTGTGTTTTCCTCGAAAGATGACAAACCATAAACAAACAGAAGACAAAGGAGGGCTGGGATGAATGGGATTAAGCCCTCCTCTGCAGCATTTGAGCTGACTACTGGTAGAATTGCAGAGGCAATGGTTAAAAGCTTTAGGAGAAGTCAACATCTGATTAATTCATGTCTGGATATTTGTAATTTGAGTTCGTTCCGCAACACGAGGCCCCGAGAATCATAGAAACTAGGTGCTAATAATAATAGTGTAATCCATCCTACTTCCTATCGCAATGCTAGACAACCCAAGAGGGTCTTACATTTTTCAGTCCCTTGCCAATGCTTGTCTTGTAACACCTTTGACTCGTTCACTTCTTTTGATTTTACCACTTGTTCACCCATGCAGTAGTGTGGTCTACCACCCCCAGAAAAGAAATAGAAAATATATTCCTCTTCAAATTATTTGCAGGGGAATTTTCATATAAAGGCATGTATGAAAATATATTTTAGCAAAAAAAATATAACCTGGCAGTTATTCTACAATGACAGATTTCGAAATTAGACTAAGTTGCATAATTTTGTCACTTTCCCAAACTTTACTTTTTTGCAAAATGTTTTGGAAAAAAATAGATTTGCAGGAGTCTGATCTAGCAAAGCATTTTTTGCAGGAACATCATCAGATGAAAAGAGTAGGGTGCGCAAGTTTTTTCTATCACAAAACCTACGTTTTGTGGGATTTTCCACGTTCTATTTTTCTTTAAAAATGTGCCTATTTTGCAGATTTGTAAATATACGCCTAACATTTCAGAAATGTTACAAAAACAAAATCGTAAATTTCACACACCCTCTCTTCTGGAATTTAACTATTCTAATCCTCCCTCCTTCTCAATGACTGTGTACAGTGCGTAGTGTAACTGATTTAACCACATAAATTCAGATATTTTCAATCTTTGCTGTATCTGTGAAAGCTGACCTTACTGTGGAATATTGTAACTCTGCCTGGCTCTGGCAAAACTTGCCCTGATTCGCATGATTTACCTAAGAAGTCTTTGTTTCTAATAAAGTAATTTACAACAAAGGCAGCTTTCTTACCGAAAACTAATGGGCTGTCAATAATGCTGTTTTCTTGCACTGTCCTTTATTTTTATTTTTTTATGAAGTTTTCTATAGCGCAAACTTGACCCGGTATCGGGTATCAGAGCACTGTACATAGCACCAGTTGCGTTACATGAGGACACGTTCATTTTTGTTAGGCACTGGGAGATTAAGGGGCATATTATCAAGGGGGTTTATCTCCGCTTTTTTGGCTTTAAAAGCCAAGAAAGCGGAGATAAAAATATCTCCCTATTACCAAGCTGTCGCTACGACAGCTAATAGGAGATAGCGACCATCTTGGGCCCCGCTTTGCATGTCAGTGATATTTATCACTAATGACATGCAAAGTGGGCGTGCCAAGATGTTAGCGACTGGAAACAGTCGCTAACATCGCTATCTCCTATTACCAACTTTTGGAGATATTCGCGCTAAGCGCGAATATCTCCAAAAGCTAACACCTGCCCTGAGCAGTTCTTAGCCATGTTATCCAATGGGAGTTGGATAACATGGCTAAGAGCATTTGCTCGATAATGCATGAATATCGCTGACTTTTCAGCGATATTCATGCATTGCGGCCGTTTTTTATCGCATTTGCGATAAACCTTGCTAATAGCAAGGTTTATCTGCGATAAAAATCGCCGATTTGCGGCGATAATATTTGTCTCTAAACAAGTTAGAGACAAAAATTATCTCTATTGGTTGGTAATATGCCCCTAGTGATTTGCCCAGAATCACAGGATGTTCAGCGTCATTGCCGAGACTCGAACCCGGTTCCCCCGATTCAAGGTCGGCTGCCCTAGCCGTTAAGCCAACTCCTCTCCCCTTTATGATTTTCGACACATTTTTACCCCCTCATACATTTCTTTGTCTGCCCTCTATGCTAGTAAACCTTGGCATTGCAAAATTATTTCAGCTGTACTAAGTTGATCTCATGAGCCTTGAAATGCAATTAGGACAATTTGTTTACACAATGAAGAGAAAAAGTCGGATCAATTGCTAAGCTGCCTCACTGTAGTTAAAGATTGGAAATATTCTCTACAACAGAAGTAAAACAAGCTTATAAGAGGTACGTTTTTCTTTTCAGGCAACATACTTGATGGAAAGTTGTGGCTACAATTCAAAAGGCAGGTTTCTAAATGGAGTAAATTTGTGAGATTTATAAAGAATTTTAAGAGATTTTCCCCTTGAATGAAAAATCAACCAAAATGCATGCATGTAGAATTTGCACCAGATGGACATTTTGCCCGAACAAATAATGATGAAATGTGAATGTATCATATTTTATCACCACTCCATCTATATATCTCCATTAAATGTGGGGGGCTGCTCCTCCTTTCCACTCTGGAAGACAATGGCTGCTACTTTTTATGTGTCTGAGTTTCTGATTCATTATGCCATGCAGTCAGGGCTCCTCGGAGGCATTGTGCACCCTGACCTTATTTTACTTGTAGAATCATCTCGAATGTCCCTGCATTATTCTTCTATAAATAATAACCTTAGAGTCGTGCTAAGGAAGGAACCAAGGGTATACTGCAAAAACCCTGTCATTGGGAGCGTTTAGAGGTAGCGAATGCTGCTAGAAATCTACATGAACTGCTTGATCCACTGTTATTTAAATGATTTATCTACGGATATTCTGTTTTAGTAGCTGGTTTAATGTGCCTGCTACAGATCACTGATAGTTTTCTTGCTAGAGCCTTGATTTTTCAATAAAGATTATTTAAAAAATCCAAACCGTCCTGTTATTGGACTAACGTTTGTGTACTGTCTATTCCTATAATTTTATTATGCATCAAATGTTGTGTAATGTTACGCCATTATTTAGAGGGAAATGATGGTGCCCATTCTGTCACAGTACTTCCACTGCCAATTGGGTCTGGCACAAGGAGTTTCGAAAACTCAAGAAGGCTGCTTTTGTCAAATTGGTAAAGAGAAGGGGGCATATTACCAAGCTATAGCGATAATTATCGCTAAGCTTGGTTAGCGTGTATAATATTATCACCGCGCTCCGACGATTTTTACCGCTGAGATACCTTGATATTATCAAGGTTTATCTCAAAAGCGGTAAAAATCGTGGGAAATGCATGAATATCGCTGAAAAATCAGCGATATTCATGCATTATCGTGACAATGCTCTTAGCCATGTTATCCACCTTCCATTGGATAACATGGCTAAGAACTGCTCTGGGCAGGCGTTAGCTTTTGGAGATAATCGCGTTGAGCGCGATTATTTCCAAAAGTTGGTAATAGGGGATAGCGATGTTAGCGACTGTTTCCAGTCGCTAAAATCTTGGCGCGCCCACTTTGCATGTCATTAGCGATAATTATCGCTGACATGATAAGTGGGCCCCTAAATGCCCGCTATCGCCTATTAGCTGTCGCTAACTGGTGTTAGCGACAGCTAGGTAATAGGGCGATAAAATTATCGCCGCTTTAGCGGGAAAAATTCCCGCTAAAGCGGCGATAAGGCCCTTGGTAATATGCCCCAAGGTTCCCTAAATGTACATTCTTTGTGTTTCTAGAAGAGTTTTCTACATGTTGTTTAAAAATTTGAGCTGGCTCCTTTATGCTGGGTATTTACTGACAATGAGAACTAATCACTCAGAGGCATTATTCTTACAGGAGTACCTCAGACAAGTGTTTACACCTTTCATACGGGTAGATATTGCTTATGGTAGGGTGGGTAAGACTGAGCAAATAGTAAAATGAAATTAAAAGGAATATAACTGCACCAAGCACTAAGAGGAGACTAACAACATGGCCTACTCTGAAAAACAAAGTAGCTTACATTTCTAGGCTTCACAGAAGGGCATGACTGAAGAGGTACAAAAATATTGTAAAATGTAGAAAACAAAGCGGGCCTGCCACCATATTATAAATGAGAGAGACAAATGCAGTGCTTAATTTGAGCCAGTGGTTGGAGGTGCTCGGAACCAGAACTTATTTGTCAGCACTTATGACTTATGACAGCTGCCACATGGTGGTGCTGTTTGTGTACATTAGAGATGAGCAATGCAACATTTGCTTATTTATTCAGTATGTATTAAAAACAACTAATAACTTTTGCTCAAGCTATAGCTTTTGGGGCCTTGAACAGTCTGTATTGTCACACTTGTAGTAGTGTGTTGGTTAGCAGTTGTTTTGGTACTGTCATTGGCAGCACTGGCAGTGGCAATGGGTGGTGCAAGCTGCATTGACATCCTGACAAGGGCGCCGGCACTTATGTTTTTTTTAACAAATTAAACACTGGAGGAATGTATGGACTTATACTGCGCTGTGCTACTCTTAATGGCAGCTCCTGGATAAAACTTGGGCCTCGCCTTTCAGGGATTCACGTGACACTCGTACTCATGACCGCCTTTCAGAGATGGCCTGTCCGGAGTGTTCGTATTTTCCCATTGGGTCAGCCAATTACAAGTCCTCTCTCTATTACAGGTGGCTTGGTTCAATGAAGATTCCATTGTACTATCCTTAAAGGGGGCATATTCGCCCTGCCTACGACTCTAAATATACAATTTTAGAGCTCTGTCAAGGTAACCTTCTTATCCACTCCTTGCTGAATGAGTATGGCGCTTCCTCACCAGTTCTTTCCTACCTCATTGTCCCCCTCCCCTTCATCTTGTTGACAATGCGAGGCCTCTCTAGGGTTTTTTTGTGTGTTCATCTCTGAATGGAGGTTTTTCACAACAGATTGTATCTAAATACGTAATTAACGCAAACCGAGGTGCTGTGCCCGGAAATAGCTTTCTACTCTAAGGATAGCTCTAGTGGTTTAAATGGAAAAACATTAATTAAAAAAAAGAGTGCCCTTGTCTAAGTGAAACGCCATTGATTACTTTTGTGTACAGGAGCAGTGGCTTATTTATAAACATAATTTCAATGAAAAACACACTTGAATTTCTTTGCCATTCATTCTAAAGTGTGTCTTGTTTACTGTGACAAATGAGAACACACAAGGAAAGCTAAAGCATTTTCTTGCAAGGAAATAGTGGGGTATATTATCAAGGGGTTTATCTCCGCTTTTTTGGCTTTAAAAGCCAAGAAAGCGGAGATAAAATTATCTCCCTATTACCAAGCTGTCGCTAACACCAGTTAGTGACAGCTAATAGGAGATAGCGACCATCTTGGGCCCCGCTTTGCATGTCAGTGATATTTATCACTAATGACATGCAAAGTGGGCGTGCCAAGATGTTAGCGACTGGAAACAGTCGCTAACATCGCTATCTCCTATTACCAACTTTTGGAGATATTCGCGCTAAGCGCGAATATCTCCAAAAGCTAACACCTGCCCTGAGCAGTTCTTCACCATGTTATCCAATGGGAGGTGGATAACATGGCTAAGAGCATTTGCTCGATAATGCATGAATATCGCTGACTTTTCAGCGATATTCATGCATTGTGGCCGTTTTTTATCGCATTTGCGATAAACCTTGCTAATAGCAAGGTTTATCTGCGATAAAAATTGCCGATGTGCGGCGATAATTTTTGTCTCTAAACAAGTTAGAGACAAAAATTATCGCTAGTTGTTGGTAATATACCCCAGTATTTGGGTGTTTTTGTCGTTATATTTAATGCACCGAGCGTCTGGATGAACTTGTTTCTTTCAAATGCAGCACATTTTATTTAGAAATCTTTTAAAAGACATTTTATTTCCCCAAAGTCTTGCACTGGCTTCCATCTTCCCCGTCAGAGTGAGTTTTATTATTACGTTTGGGGCTTGGTATCTTTGCACTTTATGTCTCAGGAACACGTTTTTTATATCTTTGTACTTTATAATTCACTTATTACTTTAAAATTCACTTACTGAGGAGCTCTCTTGTTTACTGTTCCGGATTTTGATGGCTGGTGATATCCATACTAATATTATAAAGAGAGAGCCCAAACCTTTGAGGCGGGTAATCTCAGTAACCACAGCACCAATCACAACACCCAATACAGCGTTGGAAAGGACAGTTGCAGCAGAAGGACATAGGCTATGCAGACGGCCACCATATATATATTATTTTTTTGCAGAGTTTTATACGGCGCGAACTTGACCCGAACTGAATCAGGTATCAGAGCGCTTTACATAGCACCAGTTACGTTACATGAGGACACACATTCATTTTTGTTAGGCATGGGGAGATTAAGTAAGTGATTTGCCTAGAATCACAGGATGTTTGGCGTCGTTACCAAGACTCGAAGCCAGATCCCCAGATCCGAGGTCGAGCGCCTTAGCCGTTAGGGCAACTCTTTTATACATTTAAAAGGTAAAAGAACCGTGCCAGCAAAGTAGTCCCTTGTGGGCATGTCTGCGTTGTGCTGTGGGCGTGGGCTGGGGGCGTGACTAACGCTGGGGGCGTGTGGTACGGCCATCACATCGTGGGCTGTGGGCTTGTGTTGGGGGCGTGACAAACGCTGGGGGCGTGTGTCCGCCCTTCATGCCATGTGAGTCGTACATACAAGCGCCAATTACGTTGCTGCGCAGCATCAAGGGGCACGCTGGGGGCATGAGAAACACTGGGGGCGTGTGTCCGGCCTTCATGCCATGTGAACGCAATTGCGCCGCATCAAGGGACACCCGGGGGGCGTGTGCTACGTTCCGCCCTTCATGCCATGTGGGTCGTACATTAATCAGAAGATCGTCTGCTGTGGCCGTGTGCTGGGAGCGTGACAAACGTGTTCACCTGGAGGCCTGGTAAGTAACGTTACTGCAGCCTCTCCTGCGCACTGTGACTGAACTCTCTCATTCAACGAAATTACACGCGCCTGCTACCATCAACCAGGGCTCTAGCCGGGCTCAGGCGGCCGATCAGTACACTAATTACACACGCCTGATAACATCAACCAGGGCTGCAGCTGGGCCTCAAGCGGGGGAACACGCGCCTGCTAACATCAAACAGGCCTGCATCTGGGCCTCAAGCGGGGGAACACGCAAATGAGCGTGTCTGCGGGGACAATTACTGCAGCCTCTCCTACTCGCTGTCACTCAACTCTCTCATTAAACGGATTTACCCGCGGCTGATAACTCTCTCATTCAACGACATACACGCACCTGCTAACATCAACCAGGGCTGTAGCCGGGCTCAGGCGGCGGATCACTACACCAATTACACGCGCCTGCTAACATCAACCAGGGCTGCAGCTGGGCCTTCTCGTCCCTATTCTAATGAAACAAAAAAATGTGTCTACCGCGAGATATTGAAATAAATTGCCCTTGCCAAATACACACATTACACACAATCTATTTCATACCCGGACAACGTCGGGACGGGCTACTAGTGTGTTTATAAAGATTTGTGATGAACTGCTATCACTGAGTTTCTCCTGATATTTTTCATTTTCATATTTCATTAATTAAAATCTGCCTTGTTTGTGGGTATTTTTTGGGAAGTTACTATTTACCTGCACATGCCAAATAGTACACAATCTTCTATTTACCCAGTGCGTGGTAAAAGAGTACATAATATCTGCAATTTAGGCAAGAATCAACTAAAATATCGGACTCTTCACTCCTTATCCAGCCGCAAGCTAAATAGTAGAGATTATGCAATTTTTTGACTAGCGACCACATACAGAGCGTGATTAGGTCTTTATTTAGCCTGACATGAACAAACAAGTTTGGCATAGCCAATAGGTCTCGCCGACGGAAGCTTATAAGTGTTTAGCCATGCAGTAGAATAGGGTTTTGGAGGGGGGTTGGGTGGATTTAGTTTTAAGCAATATTGCACCGTTAAAGATAGGTGGTGGTAATTTGGTAGCACAAAAGAGAAGCTTTATGTGCACTTGGTTATTAAGCGCTTCCATGTGCAGCTTCAAATGCAACACTAAAGCATGCAAAGCAAGAGTGAGGAGAAAGGCCGGCGGGACTGTGTTACCATTTCAGAGAAACTTACATATGTAAATTGCTATGACCACCGAGAAGCATTGGAGATTCTCTGGGTGGAAGAGAGTGAAGGTTTAAAAAAAAGGGGGGGGGCATGTGCGCATGAAATAGCACGATAAAGCAAGCCATTACATTTACAAAAATGTGAAAGATTAATCTGCAACACAGAACAATTTGTTTAATACAGTGAATTAATTGCTCCTGCCCCTACTCTGGGAGAGGATATACTCTCCTGGAAAGTAATAAATGAATGTTGGTGGAATACACACAACCAGCAACACAGGGTAAATATATGTGAATAAAATGAACTGGGTTCCGGTGATTCAAATATGTACGGCTATGACGTGCAGACCAGTGGTGCAACTTAGTGAAGATTCCTGCTTTCTGAAAGGATAAATAAAAAGGGGAGGGTGAACAAATGAATGAAAAGTAAATGAATGAGACGTGCACGGATCGTATCATAAAAGCTGCCATTTTAAGTCAAAAAGTAAGACTGTCTTTTCCCCAGCACGCGGGAGCATTATGACTTGTACACTGAAGTAAATTATGAGTGCAATGATGAAGAGAAACCAAAACATGCAGCAGCTCGTGAAACGTGTGAGCACATAAAGCAACAACCGTGTCCTCGTAGGAATCTGGATCTCAATAATACAAAAGTGAAAGTCGCATTCCCGAATATATTGACGAGTGGACTAAAGTCACTTGCTCTTTTGCTTTCAGTTTCCTGTTGCCGTAAACTTAGAGAAAAATACGGTGTGACCATGTAAACCTTCTTACTGTGAATCTTATTTTTTATGAGACACCCTTAGTGATGGTGTACTCAAGGGATAGAGTGTTTAGACAACCATAGTGTAAAACAAAATTTAAAGACACGTAACCAATGGTAAACAGGAAAAGCGGACTGGGTCGGAGTGTTGATATAAACAAATATAAACATGTGTGTGTGCTTTAGACAGACAATGCCACAGAGAGCAGAAAAGAGACACAGGGATAGGATACAGAGATAGAGAGAGAAAGTGGGAGATAAAGAAAGGATGAGAACATGAGAAGGAGGAGAGGACTATAGGGAGGGAGAGAGGCAGTGAAGGAAGGGGAGAGAGAAAGGGGAAAACGAGAGAGACGGAATGCACGCGAGAGAGCGTAATGCTAGGGTGTTGAAGAGAGTTAAACATCCAGAGTTTACAATTCCTCACCACACAGAGTAAATAGACATTTCCTTGCTGCACTGTTTTAAGTCCACGATTTTACCCTGGGGACACAAACCTCGCAGGCAGCAGCCGGTATGGTAGATGTGGAATGCAGATATGACGTGCCTCCTTAAGATAAACAGGGCATTCGCTTACTTATAAGCAGTTTATTTGGAGGTATATGGTTCCCGCGTCACGGATGTAAGGAAATGGCTGGTAAAACAAGGGATAGTGAGGGCAACCAGGAAAATGCAAACAGCTGTTTACAAGCACTCGCGCTTGTGCTGGCATCCACGTTGCGGGAGCGAGCAGCGGCGGCGTGAGACCCATGGGCTGCTCACTCCCGCAAGGTGGATGCCAGCACAAGCACGAGTGCTTGAAAAGAGCTGACCGATTACTAAAGGTCACTCCTAGAGCAGGGCTGTGCGCTGCCTATGCGAGACCTAAAAAGGGACTCCAGGAAATGTCAGTTTGGCGGCTATCTTGTAATGGAAGTGCAGGAACGTGTGTGAAGCATTTGAAAGTAAGTGTATAAATAAATGTACAAAAGCATATATGCCATTTGACCCAATCCAGTTGAAAACTCACGATTTGTGAAGCCAAAAAGTGTCTTTATTTTAAGTGCCTCCCGCCTATGATTGCCTCTGCTTTAATATAAGCCAATGGAAAAAATACGTTACTCTGATTTGTTTTCAAAATCTCCCAGTTTGAAAATGTTGGCACATATGCAAACGTATATGCAAAAGTAAATGCATGAATTAAGGCAGATACAAATGCAGATAACAAAAACAGTAAAACCATTTTGGAATAAATATATTTGTGCTGGTATAAAGTTAAAACACGAGACGTAGAAGTCAAACCTAGTTAGGAAGCTTCAAGATATGACAGGCAAATGTTTTGTGCTTCAGAATGGGACTATCTGGTTGTTTGAATATGGCTCTAAAGTTGATGTCTGCAAAGAATGACTTTGTTCTTAATGCATACTACATAAACGTTTTCTTTACTCACAAGAATACATTGTGTTTTTTATTTTTCTTGATCCTCCTTTTGATGTTTTTTAGGGCTGGATTCATTTTGGGCTTTTTTTTGTTAAAGCATTGCACTTGTTTTGAACTTTAAAAAAATGGATTGTGCTTGATTAAGTTCAGATCTGGCAACACAGGAGCAGCTGACAAGCAGCAGCAAACAGGGAGTGCAGAGAGACAGGTGGAGCCTGGGCCACAGAGGGAGGGGTAACAACTTAAGGCAATTAGTGTTAGGGGACTCAGCTGTTTGGGGCCACTTATAGGAGGTAAATGAGTTAGAGAAACTAGAATGGGGTTTCTGTATAATAGGAGAAGTGAAAGCAGGAGTCAAGGAAGCAAAGCATTCTGGGTGATTAATGAGAGAAATTTTTTATTCACTCTGCTGCCAACTACATAAACTCACCTTTTCACACTATTCACTCAGCGTCGGTTTTAGGCTTAGGTGCTTAGTGGTGCCATGTCATGAAGGGCTCCTTCAGCCACACTGTCAAGTTAATCACCTACCCAATATGTATTGGGAATTCATTTTTAGCATGCTAAGCAGTACCCAACTGAAGCAAACGTAATTTTGGATGGGACCTAAACAAGGAACTAGGAGGGCGGGTAGAAGGAGTATGAAGACCAGTAGGAGGATAACAACCAGGGGTTGGACCACCAGGAGGGCCAGAGCCACGAGGACCAGCACAAGAAGGACCAGGAAGATGTAATCCACAAAGACCATGTTAACCAAGGCCAGAGGGGACCAAGAACAAATGAACCTGGAGCAGGACCAGGAGAAACAGAACAAGAGGTGATAGCACCAGGATGAGAAGGAGAAATTGGAACAGGAGGATCAGGACTTGGAGGACCAATGCCAGAAGGAACAGATGTAGGAGGACCATGAGGCACTGGACCAGCAGGACTCAGAGGGTTAAGGGAATCAGAGAGCACCATCCAGTACCATGAGGAGGAGTAGTGCCAGGAGTAGTAGACCCAGGTGGACAGGACCAAAAGGGGCAGTACAAGGAAAACAATAAAAGATAAGCCCATGTACAGGGAGACCAGGGCACAAAGATAAAATCATGGTGGGACCATGGGCTTGGAGGTCAAGAAAACAGGACCAGAAAGGCCACCACAGGGATGGACCTGGCCTAGCAGCACAAAGAGTCCTTAGCTCAGTAGGACCAGAAGGAATAGAAAGGACCATGAAATCGAGACCCAGTGGGATCAGGGCCAGAAGCTCCATGAGCATAGGGCTTAGGAGGACCCTAATGAAGATGACAAAGGTGATCCGCACCACAGGATCAAGAAGGGAAAGGGGGATAGGGAGAGGAACAGAATAAGGGTGAGGATGATGAGAAGCGCCAGGAGTGGGAGTCTCTGAAGCAGTAGATCCAACAGAATCCAAAGTACCAGGGACAAGAGTGCCAGGGACTGAAATCCAAGAGCACCAGGATTGGGAGGACAGGAAATTATAAAGCTACCACGGACTGGCAGTCCTTGACCATCAGAACTAGGAAAGACTAGGATGATCAGCAGTTGGCCAGAACAGCCAGGCAGCCGTAAGCAGAAGGATAAGCAATAAGAGGAACAGAACACAGAGAGACCAGGACCAAGGGGCTCATAAAGATCAGGACAGAGATGACAACTATCTGACACACAAGGACCAGGAGGACTAGTATGAAATAGAAGGTCAAGACAAGGGAGACCAGGACCAAGGTGACTAAAGCCAAGAGAATCAGGTCAGAGGATGGTTGGGTGGGCGAGGATGAGATGGCCATGCCGAAAAGGACTACAACAAGGAGGACCATAACCAGTTGGTTTAGAACCATGAGGACAAGGAGCAGGAGGGCCATCATGGCCAGGATAAACAGGATTAGGAAGAATTGGAGCATAAGGACTAGGGCCAGCAGGACCAAGGGGATGGAATAAGTAAGGCAGGTGAGGGGAGCACTGCCAAGAATACCAGGAGAACCAGGCTTAGACCAAGTCCAAGAGAACCAGGAACAAGGTTTTGAGTGCCATGGGACCAGGGCCCTAGAGCAGGGTCTGGAGGATAAAGAGTAACAGAAAAACCAGGATCTAGGGTAGCATGACTAGGTAGAGGATGATAAGAAGGACCAGGATAGACAGAGCCAGGACAACCAAGGGGACTGGTCCTGGATGGCAAGGAAGACCAGTGTAAAAATTACCAAGGTCTGGAGAATGCAAACAAAGAGAACCCGGACAAAAAGGGCCAAGACCTAGAGCACCAGGGCTAGTGAGTGTAGTAATAGAAGGATCAAGAAGGTAAGGAACAGGGCTCAGATGACAAGGAAATGAGAGACCAGGTACACAAAGGGGACCAGCAGTGCAAGAATCTGGGATACCAGGAACCAAATGAACATGGTGGCCAGGATCAGAAAGACAAGGGGACCAAGGCTAAGAGAACTAGGAAGAATGAGGACCAAAAAGGGACAAGAGAAACTGGGCCTGGAAGAACCAGGATAGCCAAGAGGACCCAGAGCAAGATGTCATGGTTGCACCTACATGTCCCTGATGTGTAGTGCAGCTGACACTCAGAAATTGAGAACAAGGGTCAGGGGATGTGGTCTAGTCTTCCATGCTCAACTACATTGGCCTACCCCCTGGAATCTGCCCTAGTCATGGTAAGCCAGACTCGGGAACCTGTTGGCCTGTAACTGTGTTTTTATATTTATACTTAACTTGATTCCTCAATGGCCTTACTTCTTATGACTTGCTCTTGTTTTCAGTCACCTTGCTGACTTACCGGTTACCCATGGAGAGGTTATCATGTTGTTTTTATTGGCTGCTCCTGAGTGGTTGCTTGACACTAGTTTCTTCAGCTGTTTTGGAAGGTTGTATTGATTTCCATACTCTTGTGGTTACTCAGGGCACAAAAGCATTTAACAACAACTGAGGGATCTTCAGATTTGGTAAGATGCATGCTATGATGCCACCAAAGACCATGCAAGATTGGTCTGGGTTATGACAGATACACTCTTGCGACCAATAGAAAAACCAGAAAGCCAAACAAGGTACTCTGAAGACAAAAGTGATCCTGTGAGAGTCAAAATAGGGTGTGTGTGCTCATCGAGGGGCAACAGATGTGTTTAGTGGTTTTTGAGGGATGGCAAATAGGTGAACAGACTCTTTTGGGGCAGCAAGGCAGGGGTGATGGTAGACAGAAAGGAGTGATAGCTGGCAAAAAGGAGTACTTGAAGGTGGCAGGGCAATGAGAAGAATGCCAGGGTGGTGGATGAAGGTATGAATGCCAAGATCGTTATGTGGCAGCCTAGGGGCAGCTAAGGATGGTTCAAAAAGATAGTTTCAAAGAGTCATCCAGGGGTCACAGAGGGTAGAAGAGGTGTCACTAAAATGAAACTATGGCAGAGGAGGTCTAAGTGCTGGTATAGAGGCTCGGAATGCTAACAAAATGAAGGTCTGTGAAAATTCAATGCTAACTGAAAGGTTGTGGTGCCAATAGAGAGGGCTGGATGAGCTCTTATATCAACAATAGAGTAAACAGCATTCATTGAGAGTAGCATTTGGATTCATAGGGGTGAAGCTGGCAGAACTGAACTCAGTATTTGCAGAAAGATCTGACAATGTGTGAGGGCTAGCAGAGGGCTCTAAAATCAAGTACAGAGAGAGAGAGATGGATGGATTTGGAATCTTAGGGATGAGGCTGGCATTTATTTATTTATTTATTTTGAAAGTTTTATATAGCGCGAACAAGATCTTTGCAGATATCAGAGCGCTTTACAGACGAAAGGAACAGCGTGTGAGTAAATAACAATTGGGGTGGGGAAGGTACATGTGGGAACATAGTCAGCCAGATACATCAATAATGAAACAAGTACAAATAATTGATAGCGTAAACACTCAGGCAGGTCAATAACACGAGTCATACAAAAATGCAGAAAAGATCAGTAGAACTGAATGGTACAGCGTCTGTAAAACCATCCCCAGTAATAATTCAAGTGTATTTAGCCATGAGGATAGCTTTTACTTCTTTCTTTAAAAGTATGGTAGAGGAGATGAGCCTGATTTCAGGGGGGAGTGAGTTCCAGATCCTGGGTGCCATTCCTGAGAAGGAGCGTTTATACGTTTTTTCCTTGCGGAATCTTTGTGGCTTTAGCAGGAGATTGTTTGTACCTCTAGTGTTTCTAGAGCCTCCGGAAATCGTCAGCTTCTGGGCGAGATATCCGGGTGAGCTCAGGTGGACAGCCTTGTGCGTGATGCAGGCGATTTTCAGATGTATTCTGGCTTCAAAAGGCAGCCAGTTCAGGGCTCTCAGGTCAGGGGAAATGTGTGAGTGTTTTTTTGATCCGGTGATGAGTCTCGCTGCGGCGTTTAGAGAAGCTCTTATGGGTGCCGTGGTAGTTAGGGGGAGACCGCAGAGGGCGATGCTGCCGTAATCTATTCGCGGGATGACTAGAGCTTGTACCACAGTTTGGAAATCTTTGGCTGGAAGGAAGGGTTTGAGTTTCCTTAAGGTATTGATCTGGTAGTTCGCCCCCTTAGTTGCTTTGTTGATGTGTTCCTGCATGTTGAGGTTGGTGTCAAGTGTTATGCCTAGAGATTTTGCTGAGTCCACGATGGTGGGATGAACATTGAGTGCGGTTAGGTGTTTAAGCCAGATTTGAGTGGTAGTGATCGTCGCAGGAGGTGAGATCAAGAGGAACTCTGTTTTAAGAGCATTGAGTTTGAGATGATTAGCGGCCAACCATGATTGGGTGCTTCTGATCGTTGAATTCAAGAGCATAATGTCTTTGGGTGATTGTAATTTGAGATAAAGTTGGGTGTCATCGGCGTACATGTGGAATTGAACATTGGATGCTTGTAGCAAGGTGGTGAGAGGTTCCATAACTAGGTTAAACAAAGTTGGGGATAGGGAGGATCCTTGTGGGACGCCTAGCGATACCGGTATTGGAGAAGACATCATGTTGTTACTCTTGAATTTCTGCGTTCTGTTGTGTAAAAAGGACGTGAACCACTTGAGCACAGTTCCAGATATACCCATTCTTGTGTTTAAGAGCTCGAGTAAGTTCTCATGTTTGACGGTGTCGAATGCAGAAGAGAGATCAAGAAGGATAAGGAGGCAGGTATCGTTTTGATCCAGGATTTGGAGGGCGTCGTCAATTATGTGAATCATAGCAGTTTCTGTACTGTGGTCCGCTCTGAAGCCTGATTGATGAGGGTTGAGTAGATCAAACTGATTATTGTGTCTAGTTAATTGAGTTTGTGTGCATTTTTCCAGCAATTTGGCAAGAGTTGGAATATTGGTAATGGGACGGTAATTATTTAGATCAGAGGGGTCTGCTGTAGGTTTCTTTAGTAGAGGTGTGACTTGTCCAACTTTGAGGGAGTCGGGGATGGTCCCTTGTTGAAGTGAGCTGTTGATAATTTTAGTCCAGAGTGGGAGGAGCGACGGGGTAAGGTCTTTGACAGCGTTGGCAGGAAGGGGGTCCGTGAGGTGGTTGGCTGGTTTCACAGTGCTGAGCAGTCTACCAATTTCTTCTTCCGAGTAGGTGGCAAAGGATGACCATGTAGCATTGTTTTTTGGTTCAGTGGGTGCTGTGCAGAGGAGTTTGGGGTAGAAACTTACGTCAATGAGGAGATCGTTCTTTATGTTGTCTGTTTTTTGGATAAAGAAAGCAGCGAAGTCTTCACAGGAGGGTGCTTCGCCCAGTGTGCTGAGTGGTTGGGGTTGTTCCTTGGATTGTGTTCTGATTAGCTCAAACAGCTTTCTCGGACGATTTTTGGCTTGGTCGAGCTGACGGCTGAAGAAATCTGATTTTGAGCGTTTTGTTTTCCTGAAGTAGGCATTTCTCTTTTTCTTCAGCGTTTTTAAGTGCAGTGCGGAGGGAGCTCATCTCCAAGTGCGCTCTGCCATTCGCATGGCCCGTCTATCGTCATTGAGACTCCCGTCGTACCAAGGATTGGACATTTTTGTGGATGCTCTTTTTAGCTGCATAGGTGCAGCTTCGTTAACTATAGAGGCTATAGCGTTGAGATAGTGATCCGTCAAGGATTGGACATCCGTAACGCCAGTGGGAGGAAGTAATATATTGCAGCTGTTGGGGGGTAGAGAGTTTGGGTTGAGTTTTTTCAGGTCCCTTTTCCAGACTTTGGGCTTGAAGGATTGAACCGGGTTAAATTTGACTTTTTCGTTGATGAAGAACGTGACAATGTGATGATCTGACCAGTCACAGGGTTGGATAGATTCGAGTTGGATAGAGTCCTCTTTGGAGATGATAAGGTCGATGATAGAGCCTTTCTCGTGGGTCGGGCTGTTGCATATTTGGGTGAGGTCAAGGGCGTCGAGGAAGTTTTTAAGACTATTTACCACCGCATCATTATGATCGTTCCAGTGAAGGTTGAAGTCACCAAGGTAAATTTGTGTGAGTTGTCGCCCTGAATTGGTTGTGATCAAATCCATGATTTGTTGCGAGAAGGTAAAGTTGTCCCCTGGTGGGTGGTAAATGCCGTGAAGAGAGCATATCGGTTTGCCCTCACTGATAATATCGAGGCAAATGTATTCACAGGAGGTTGGGGAGGGTAGGGAGGGAGAGGTTACTTTCAAGACAGAGAGGTTACTCCTGTGTATACATGCGATTCCCCCACCTTTTTGACCAACCCCGTCTAGTCTGGTGATGTGGTAGTTGGGGGGAACCAGTATGTCCAATATGGGTGTAGAAGATTCAGTTAGCCAGGTTTCAGTCATGATGATTAGGTCAAGGTCCTGTGATAAGATGAGATCAGCGATTGCAGAGGAGTGCCTAGAGGCCGATCTGCAGTTGAGGAGGGTGCATTTGAGACGGGGTGTGTCGAGGGTGGAAGGGGGTTCTAGAGAGAGGGGGACTTTTCTCAGGTTACTAAGGATAGAAATTCTGTTGTTTTGCGTGGGGGGGGGATTTGGATGAATCGTTGGAATGGCGCGGAGTGTGGAGGGTATGTTGTTAAGGGGAGCTGGGTCGTAGGAGCGGAGGAGGGTAACTGTGTCGAGGTCCGATAGTGTGTTGCAGGAGCGATGGGGACGGTTTTCCCGATTGCGAACAGGGATTGAGGTCCAGTGCGGGGGGCGTTGAGTGCGCGAGTCAGCCGACCAGGTGGAGGTCCTGTTAGGAAGGGTGGTGCTGGTGAAGGCGGGTGCGGGGTGTCTGGGATGTGTGCAGAGTAATTGTTTGATGATGTGAATGTCTTGTTTGAGCTTGAGGAGGGTGGTGGGCGAGGAGTGACTGGAATGCGTGCAGAGTAGTTGTTTGATGATGTGAATGTCTTCTTTGAGCTGGAGGAGGGAGGCCATAACGTAGTCTAGTGTGGGATTTGTGTTGGTAGTGGGTATTGGAAGGTTGTGGGAGGATGACATAGTATGGAGGAGGGTATTGGTGGTAGGTGGAGAGTGCATGGTGGAGGATGGGCGTGTGTTAGTGGTGATGGGGGCGCATGTAGGGTAATGGGGGTGAGAATGGGAGGGGAAGTGTGATTGTATGTTGTTCTTTTTTGTGGAGTCGGAGTTGAATTGATAGAGGCGTGCTCAGTGTGGTTGGTTAATGGGTGGAAGTGGGGGCTGAGAGTGGGGGGGAATAAGGGGTGGGGTTTGTCTGTGTGCGTGTCGGTCTGGTGCTGAACTTGGTTGGGCGGATTGTGGGTGGGAGCTGTGGTGTCATGGGTGAGAAGAATGGGAATGTGGGCTGGTGAAAGGGGGGAGGGGGTATGGTTGGTGTGTGTGGGTGACATAACTGTGTCTGTGATTGAGGGGTGTGAGGTATCAACCGTAGGTGGGTGTATGACTAAGGTGCCGGTGGTAGAGGAGAGGTGCGTGTTCTTTTGGGGCTGAGGTAGGTTAGAGGCGTTGTGGTTGGGGGCTGTGTTGTCAGGGGAGAGAGGAATGGGAGTGGTATGAATGGAGGTCAGGGTGTTGGTGGGACGGGAGGGGGTGCGGCTGGTGTATGTCGGGGAGAGATCTAAGTCTGTGATTGAGGAGTGTGAAGTGGTTGCAGTAGGTGGGTGGATGACGACGGTGCCGGTGGTGGAGGAGAGGTGCGTGTCGTTTGAGGAATGAGTTGGGTTACCATCGTTATGGTTGGGGGCTGTGAGGTCAAGGGTGATCGGACTGAGTGGGGTCCGTGGATTGGAGAGGTGCTGTACGAAAGTGGGGAACAGGTTGTCTAGTAGTTCCAGGTTCCTGTCTGTGGATTGGATTAGGACAATCCCGTTGTTATAGATAGTGATGGAGGTTCTGCCTGGGAAGAGTTGGGATGGTGTGATGGAGAGTGTTTGGCCATGAGTGGATTTCCTGGAATTGGATACGGTGAGTAAAGAGAGGAACGTTTTTCTCCATTGAGCTCTGCGTGCGGTGTGGAAGATGATATCAATGTTTACGGCACCATTGACCGGTGAGTAGTAGGTGTCTGCAAAGGGTATTTCAGGGTGGGACCTCAGTAAGTTGTGTTTAAAGCGTTTAGCTGCTTTTTTGGTGAGTGCGGGTGGGTAGTTGATTCTGTATGTGTGCTTGCCGATGAGCTCCATGTTGGGGTGATGGAGTCGGTAGGTGTGGGAGGGTGCCCAGTAATCGCCGGTTGCATGGAATGAAAGTGACACTAGTGGGCAGCCAAAGTGTATGCTGTAGTAGTCAATGCAAACAGGGATAAGATCTGTAGTGGGTGCGGGTTGCACAGATGTAGGGTGCACAATAATGATATACGGGAGCAGAATACAAACACATACACTAATACCCAATTGCATATAACAACAGTGACATTAATGAGCAGCCAGAGTATATGAGGTAGTAATTGGTGCATAAAGGAATGAAACTTGAAATGGGAGCAGGTTACATAAGTGTAGCAGGTCAATATGAGCAATTATTCGGTGCATTACAGTGAAGTCGTGGTGGGTTACAAACATGTACAGCATAAAATATAGGTATAATACTGATGATATGCTGGACTGAAATACTGATGCAGATAGTAAAATGCCTGAATCAAAAGTGACAATAGTGAAAAGTCAAAAATGGGTGTTTCAAAATAAATGAGGTACATGAATCAGTAGCAAGATAGAGTTGCAACAAAAGTTATATGCTATATAACAATAGTGAGTAGTCAAAAATAAATGAGGTATATGAATCAGTAGCAAAATACAATTGCAACCAAAAAATTATATGAGACCTAAAGTGACACTAGTGAGCAACCAAAATATATGAGGTAGCAATTGGTGCATAGAGGTGCAGAAAAAGTGGGATGTGCAGTATACCATTAAGAATATAGACATATAATACCACCGTAAAAGGCAGACACCCTATCATAATCTTGCGTGTAAACATATGATGCAAATATATGAGGTAGCGTCGGTGCATTACAGTTGACTAAAAAGTGAGATGTGCAAGATACAAATAGGCATATACATAAAGTACCACTGTAGTAAGGCAGACATTTAATCGTGAGGAATGACTAGTCCATTATGGTCGCCAAGGATAAACAGTCTAAGATGGCCGAACCGCTAGGGGAGATAGAGAAATTAGTCCTCTGTCTGCTGCTATTACTTTGAGCACAGGGAAGGGCAGTTTCACTTTCCGTTAGAGCAAGCACTGCTCGTAGCATGCTGAGAGGGAGGCTTATCTCTACTTCTGGTGGACTTGTGTGGAGGAGTTGAGCTGAAGAGCCTCGTGGACATCAGGGGCATCAGTGGGATTTATTACTACAGTTTTATGGCCCCAGCCATTTTGAACAAAGGATATAGTTTAAGATGTGAGCAGGCGGGTGGAGTGAAATAAATACCTTATATACCAGCTGCACCGTGTGCATGTTGAGTTTGCCAGCAGAGATTGTCAGGTTGCTGTTGCAATGTTTAATCAAATTGTATACAGGGCTGGAGGGGGGTCTCTCTCTCAGCCCTCCGATGTCTCTGTCTCTCCAGCCTCCGATGGCAGGCTCCACTCATCAGACGTCCCTCCTGATCCCTCCTGGTCCCGTTAGTGTGCCGCGTCTGAGGTCTGAGGTGTGGGCTGATCGCATCACCGGCACACCAGCCCCCTTCTGCCGAGGAGCGAGCGAGGGGGGGGGGCCTCTCCCAGCCCTCTAATGCCGCCACGCTTCCACCGCTGTTGAGCCGGCAGCACTGCTTCACTAGTGATCCCTGCTCAACCAGCGCAACAGCCCACGTCTCCGCCGCGGAGCGGGCGGGGGGGGCCTCCCGGTCCTCCGAGGGCACCGCGATTACTATGCTGTGGTGCGGGCGGCTCCTCTCTACGGCGGCTCCTCTCTGCCAATCCCCGCCAGTCACAGCAACCGGCGCAACAACTCGCGCCTCTGCCTTGGAGCGGTCGGGGGAGGGGGGCCTCCCTCAGCTCCCCAGTGCCGCTGCGAATCCTCTGCTGTGGTGCGGGCCGATCACCGGGCAATCCACGGTGCAGGTTGCACGGTGCACTCAGCAGGTTCCCGGAGCCCCAGCCGCCCAATCCCGGCGACGCGACGGGGGAATGTCCAGAGGCAGGTCGAGGGGCTTTGCAGGCACCAACCTCCGCCAAACAGCCTGACTCGTCAACCCGCTCTGGCTCTGCAGTCTCCCGGCGCCCCAGCCGCCCAGTCCCGGCGACAGGATGTAGGTGCCCGCGGCGAGTGTCCAGTGGCAGGTCGCGGGGCTCCCCAGGCTCCAACCTCCGTCAATCCGTCGATCAGGTCAGCAATCCAGTTACTTGTAGTAATCCAGTTACTTGTTGACTATTCCAGTTACTTTTTCTGCTTTCGTTCCGTCGTTCTGGTGGGTGCTAACCGGGATAAAGCCCGAAACGGGATCCCAAGCACTGGGAGCTCTTCACAGGAGCTCCTACCAGGCGGCCATCTTGTGACATCTGTGGCATAACTGAACTCTATACTTACAAAAAGAGGAGGGGGAGATCTGGAAGATTCTGAAGGCTTGTATGGACCGGCAAGGGGTCTCAAGTGGAATTGGCCTATAGACGGGCTCTGAAGGTTAGTGGAAGTGGTCAGAGAGATGTTGGGGTTAATAGTAGGGATGTGAGCTCTAGTAGCGAGAGGTGTTTTCAGCAATGAAGGGTATTATAGGAGTTCAAAGTCTCTTTGTGGCAGTGGAGGGGGTAAAGCCCAGACACAGAATGTGTAGTAGATGTTGTTGTTCAAGTTACACGAGCGCTTGAGCGCGCATGGAACTTGAACAACAACGAGAGCGTGTGTATTTAGACGCGTGAGTGAGCGGATGAATGTGGTGAGCGTGAATGTGTGTTTGTGTTCAAATGTTCGCGCGTGTGTGTGGTGCATGTTGTGAAGGCGTGTAGATGTTTGAATGTGTCGCGAGTGTGAATACGGGTTGGTTGGAGTCGCATGTAATTGTATGGGTTTGAAAAGACCGTGCTTGATACAAAACAGAGGAATTTACTGTTACTGGGATTCTTGGTTAGGCAACTGAATCTTGAAGGAGCAAATAAAGTACGGCTTCACTTACCTGCTATTTCCTGGATTTCCTTTACAATTATTTAGCATAATTATGCACTTTACAATACTGGCGGCGACGGGAAAGCACCTTTAAGCAGAAGGAAGACCGGATTATATTTCTTATTATCAAAGGAGGAACATAATTGGCCGATTTCACGTTTGGACAACCTCTTTTGGAAAAGGAGCAATACTATTAGGCAATACTCAACCGTTCATGATCCACCTTGCAAATCAGAATTTTCTTGTTGTTTAGCTGTGGAAATTCGGTTTACAGGAAGGCTACTCGCTTTTGAAACTCGTTTTTTTCCACTAAGGCTATCTTTGGAGTGCTGATACTAAGGGAATCATTGGATTATACCTTGGAACAAGAACCTTACATATTCAAGATAAAAGTGAGTACTCTTCTGTGATACGCACACATATATATATATATAATTGCGTGTCACAAAAATGTTCCTTATTATTTATTAACATCATTCATGTACAATATTTACAAGAAATTAAATATAACAATATTTACAAGGAATTAAATATTTATCATTCAACTATAAAATGGCTGGGATTCAACCTCCTTCTCCCTTTCTTAACTTACCTGGTGAACCTCAAATTGATTGGAGTATTTGGGAAGCGATGTTTCTAGCTTATGTGGAAGTACTTGAAGGTGAAGAGTGTGAACCTGAGAGGAAATTGTCGTTACTTAAACATTGCTTAGGAGGCACAGCTCTCAAAGAATATAAACATTTACCAACTTTGAGTGATAGTACCAATCTAAATGTCTATCAAATTGCTTCAAAGAAATTGTGTATCAGATATGGGAAAAAATATATATGGTTATGGAACGCTTCAAATTTTATTCCAGAAAATAAAAAAGTGAAGAGTCTATAGATGACTATGTATCAGCTTTGAGAGCATTAGCAGTCACATGCGATTTTGAGCACATAAATTATGACCAGATTTTAAGAGACCAAATTCTCATGCGAACCAATAACAAAAAGATCCAACAAAGACTCTGGACCATATCTGATATGTCTCTTAATGCAGCTGTTGAAATAGCAAAGTCTATTGAACACTCAGAAAAGTTCGTAGATGAAATCAGGTCTGGTGAAAAATCTGATGTGCATGTGGTTAACAAAGAAAGTGTGAAACAAAAAGATTTTGATAAACAGAGAAAGTTTACTTACCACAAAAATTAAAATTATAACAAATTTGAAAACAGAAATGACAACTACTACAGACAAGACAACAGTTATAGATAGCAAAAACAAGATCCAAGAGTAAATACCATGTATTGTTTCAGATGTGACAATAACAATCATTTGGGGAATTCAAAAATGTGTCCTGCTATAGATAAAATTTGTGCAAGTTGCAATAAAAAGGACATTTTCCAAAAGTATGTAGGTCAGCAGGGTTTAAGAGAGTCAATGCTATTCAGGATTGTGATGAAACAAGTGATTATGAATATGATGTCAATACTATACTTTGTGTAAACAAACAATCCAATACAAAAAAGAGTTTTCCATCTTGCCAGGTTGAAATCAATGGTATAACTACAAAAGATTTAGTGGATTCTTGCTCATGGTATACAATTCTACCTAATTCATTAGTCAAAACTAATTGCCAAACATTCAACTTTTACAACCTGACATTTCACCTTATGGATACACTGGACACAAATTACAACTTGATGGATATTTCATGGCAAAAATAGTATTTCAAGAACGCAGCACATTTGGGAAAGTATATATTACTAGTGTTGGTGAAGCTTTATTAGGTTGGCCTCATCAAGAAGAATTAAACATGAAGATAGATCTCAATGCAGTTCCTCAAGTGTTTTCTATTGCATCTTCTTCTGCAGTTCCTAGAAAATCTGTCCCTAAAGGAATCTGTGTTGACTCATTTGCAAGTGAAATGGAAAAGAAATATCCATCATTGTTCAGTGATAAACTTGGTGTGTGGATGCATGTTGTGAAGGCGTGTAGATGTTTGAATGTGTCGCGAGTGTGAATACGGGTTGGTTGGCGGTCGCGTGTAATTGTATGGGTTTGAAAAGACCGTGCTTGATACAAAACAGAGGAATTTACTGTTTCTTGGTTAGGCAACTGAATCTTGAAGGAGCAAATAAAGTACGGCTTCACTTACTTGCTGTTTCCTGGATTTCCTTTACAATTATTTAGCATAATTATGCACTTTACAATAGAAAGGATCTGAGGGCCAGTAGTAGGCATCCTAGAAGAGCCCATCTGGTGTGGTTTGAGTGGTCTCAGAATTGCCAGAGTTATTATGGCTAAGGCTTGTTGAGATTTATTTATTTTATTTTATTTTATTTTAAAGGTTTTATATAGCGCTGGCTAGACCCGGAGGTATCAGAGCGCTTTACATGAGCATCAGATCATAGTTACAGGTTACATCGTTACAAAGGTTACACAGTTATTAGAGCATGGCAACATAGTTACTTGTAAGGTCGAGATAAAACAATAAGCATAAATACGTAAGGGGAAAAGCAGGCAAGGGGAAAGATTCAGGGGAGGGGGAAAGAGCAGAGGAGGGTGACGGACACAGCATGGAAAGAGGAGGGGAAGGACAACGGGGACACAAACCGGTAGACGAGTCAAAGCAACGTCCAAAGTCCAGTAAGCAGTTAACCCAGGGGAAGTGGTATCACTTCCCTATCTCAGTTGGGGGAGGCTCCCTTTACGCAGTGGACTCTCTCAGAGGGGTCTCTGGGACTTCAAGGCCTACAAACTGGATCCTTCCCTAAAAAGGAGAGAGGGAGTGCTTTGGCAAGGGGTGCCACACCATACCTCAGCTGTGAGTGGCTCCCGTGGCGCAGTGGACTCTCTCAGCGGGTACGCTGAGACTCCAGAGTATAAATATTGGATCTTTCCCCAACAAGGGGATAAGGAGTGCTTAGTCAAAGGGCACAAAGGACAGGGGGGTAGGCAGACTAACAGGCGAGGTGAGAGATTCAGGGGAGAGGGGATAGGAGCTAGGAGCTAGGGAGGTAGACAAAGAGAGAAAGAGTACTAAATGGGAACACATTTAAATAATGAGTTATTATATAGCTGGCTAGACCCAAAGGAAACAGAGCGCTTTACATGAGAAACAATGATGTTGCATTTTACAGCAGTTAAAAATTACATAAGTATCAAGAAAAGCATTTAAAGAACAGAGGGGATAAGGTGAATGGTGCAAAGAAGGGTAAAGGGATAGGGTAAAGGGGTAGGAGGAAGATAGGACATAGAGACGAGGGGAAGATCTGCCCACGGTCCGGCTGGTCCGGCTGCTATAGCACAACTGTGGGACGTCCCAAAAAAAAAAAATTGCATGACCTACAAAGGACCGGATGCATGCAGGCTATGATACCTGCGCTCTTAAACCATACTCTCAAATACATGTGGAGTTTATTGGGAACTTAGTTTTTGTGAGGCCGGTATTCGGAACGGAGTAAGGATCCGCGTGATGGAACACAAGAATGGTCCAGCTGCCCTGCACAAACGTTAGCCATATATAGAAGAAAACAGCTTTATAAAGAGTTCTTGGATATAGGTGTGAGTTACACTACAGTATATACAGGTGTTTTTAAGTTACATTAACTATCTCCACACTATGAGGCATACGTACAAATGTGATGATACTTTAATCTGCACTTGCTTCTGCTTCTTCACCATAAACAAAGTGAAACTGACAATGTCCCAAGGAGAGCATGATGGGCACTGCTGAAATAAAACAAAGATATTGCACAAATACGAAATAAAACTGTTCTGCTTATATATGAATGATTTTGTCAATTAGGGAAAAAAGTTATTCTCCAGCTGGTTGTTTTTTCTTCGTTTTCCTTTTTTTCTCTTGTGCCCCTGTTTTCTTATTTTCCTTTGTGCCCTGGGTGCTCTTTTCTGGTTTGTCAGTGTTCTCAGTTTCAGTAAATTGAATCTTCTGTTTTTTCTTCTTGGGTTTTAAGCCAGATTCCTCAACTGCAGTGGATTGTGTGCATGTGTCTACGGTGTCTTTTTCTTCCTGTGCTTTTTCGAGCCATACACACGGGCATGTTAGTCGAGCGGAAGTGTCTACTTCACACAACAAGGATGGTGGCTCCGGGATTTTGTCCAGCTCAAGCTTCCACATTTTTATGAACCCATCGGTTGATGCAGACACCAACTTTTTGGATCCTTCAAGTTCAAAACTGTAAATGCTTTTCACTCTTTGTTCATGAGCTTTAAATTCACACAAAGACTCTAAAGAATTGCAATCATATATTCGAACAACCTCTTCTTCACCAGTAAGTGCAACGATGTCATTAGTGATGAACTGAATGGAAGAAATCATCTTCTCTGTTGTGATGGAACCAATGACTGAAGCAGTCTCTAGTTTGTATACATCTGCCACGTTATTTGCCACCACAATATACTTATCACCTTTAGGAGACCATCGAACAATGTGCGCATTTTGCTTCAGGTTTTTGATAAATGCTGACCGGCCTTCAATCAAGTTCCATGTCCTTAAGGTCTTGTCCGTCCCCACTGACAAAGCTAATTTTCCAGAGGGATGAATGGAAAGAGACGTCACATGTCCCTTGTGAGCTTTGAACGATTTCAAGCACTCCCATTTCTTGGAATTCCACACACAGATCAGTCCATCTTCAGCACCGCTGAGTAAATGTGACGTGCCATAAAATTCAAGGCAGGGCACTGTCCCATTATGGTGCAGCAGTCCCCCATGCTCGACTTTCTTCTTCATGTCATAGATCAGTATGGTTTCATCCTTGCTCCCCGTTGCAACATATCTGTTGTTGGCAGAAATGGCCGAGAGTGAGGCTGTGTGGGCATGGTGTGTGTAGTCAGCGACGGCTGTCCACTCCTGCCCGTGAAGCTTCTCCACCCGGTAGCCGAAGAGGATCTGCTCATAACAGCCACCTAGGAGCCGTACACGCCGAGCTGATGGATTTTGACGGCTGTAAGAAATTGGGGTATTAGATGAGGGGGTGATTGCCCACCTCAAGTAGTAACTTCAACCCTTGTCAGGATGAAGCCTCAAAGTTGCTAAATTAACCAGGAACAAAGGAGACAGGCTTAGCTTAGAGGCAATGTGCAACGTATTTATGCAGTACCTAAAACAATAATAAAGTTGAAAAACAAAGCAATGGAAATCCCAAATTAATTTACAAAGATATAATACAAATCCCTACACAACACAGGACAAGAATACCTGAACAACCGCATACATGTTCACCAACCCACCAGACACCTACGCTCTGCCTCCCACTCAATCGCACACACTCCCTGCATCCACAAAAGCAAAACTGGAGGTTGCTCATTCTCCTTTATCACACTCAAGATATGGAACAACCTCCCTCAACACACCAGGCCCTCCTCCTCACTTCTTGAGTTCTGCAAGAAGCTGGAGACCTGGCTCTTCATATAAGCACCCTGGGGACCCCACACCTACACATCTGCTCAAGCTCCTGGATAACCTCTCGAGTGATTAGTGCGCCATACAAATCAACATAACATGACACTGTTGTTTGCCCTGCTCAATGCAAAATGTACCTTTCATGCGCTAAAGTCAACCTGTAAAGGCATGCTGTTCCAGTACCGTGTGCCCCTCTTGCTCTATCAACAGCTAGGGCTGTATCTGTAGCAATGCCTTCACTAGGTTCCAAAGATATTACTGAAGATGGTTCTATATATAAAGTAGTCTTTAGTGAACCTCATTGAAGCGCCCAGCAAAATAGAAAGTCCTGATTCAGCTCTCACCCCTTAAGTCTATCCCTCCCATTTCCTTCTACCATTGTCCGCATCTTTGCATATGGCAACACCCCACTTTTGAAGAATGGATCACCATATACTTGCAGAAGGTAGTTTATTTAAGTAAAGAGGAGCAACCCCCAGCAGCTATCCATCCAGAACAACGTCCGCCTCCATCTATGGGACTCCAACTAACTGGATTCCAGTAGTGGAAGCCTGCAGTTGCTAAGCTGCAGTTGCTAGGAAATATCATGACAAGTACAATAGAATACAACATATCTATTTCTTTAACAAACAAAAATGATAACCAGGAAAACATATCATAAATAAAATGTCCAAAGTTTATAACATTCCAAACATTAATTTAGATAAAGATTACCAGACTAATCACAAATATAATCTTTGAATTTTTTAGGCAGTTTTTTGGGACGCGTGCTAAATTCTCTGTTCATAGGCAATGCATTGAGATGTGCACTTGATCCTTTGATAGGGACATCATTAAACTCGTTGCACACAGCTGGTTTAGATTTAACTATACTGATTGGCATTCCACCACTTTCCATCCGAAAGCTTCAGGAAGTCACCATTAATTGACTCAATCTTCCTAGGATCAGACAGTTTGGAACTACCTTTACACTGAGTGGTTCCCAATGTTACTCTCACATACATACCGAATTCAAACATTCTTGGTTTTTTGACTAACTTGTCATTGTGCCTCTGCTCATACAAACTTTGATAATTTTCAACTTTTGTCCTAATGGTACTTTCATTAATTGATTTCTTCCCACACCTCCCCATCCATGCAGGCACAGCATTGAACACGGAACTTTACCTTTAAGTAAACAAAAAGGAGTCTCACCCGTAACTGAGTGTGGAGTAGTTCTGTAATTCCACAACATCTTTTTCACTAAATTCTTCCAACATACATCATTATCTACAGCCATCTAAATACATTCACCCAAGACACGGTTAAATCGTTCTATAAGACCATTATCCCTTGGGTGATAAACCAGAGTCTCAAGATGTGTGATGCCCCATTTTTTAAGAAATCCACCAAATTCATTAGACACAAACTGGGGGCCGTTATCAGTCACAATTTCTGCAGGACACCCTTCTCTGCAAAAGATTTCTTCACAAAAATCAATCACATTGGTAGTTTTGACTTCACGTACAAAAGTCACCTTTGGCCATTTAGAGAAGTAATTCATCAAAACAATAGCATACTTACTATTAACGCCAAGAATCTCAAAAGGGCCACAAATGTCCATTGCCACTCTTTCCCATGCCTGCTTTGGCCAATTTACATGATGAATAGAGGTTTCCTGTATTATGTGTGCCTTGTCACTACGAGAACATGGTACACAATCCCTTACCAACATTTTAATTTGCCTGCCCATGCCAGGCCACCAGAAGTCTTCTCTAGCCTTCCTCTTCATGGTGGTCATGACACCAAGGCCATAATATAACAGTTGCAACAATCTTGGTCTCATAGTGATGGGGACCACTAATTTATCATTCCTCCTCAATATGCCATTTACAACAGATAATTCACACCAGACCTCTTTATATAGTAGTAGATCATGCTTCCAACCTTCCTTCATCGGCAAACAGTCTGTAACCTTTTTCGTAGTGACATTATCCAAAATGGCTTATTTCCAATCAGATTCTTCTATGGCCTGACATACATCACTCAAATTAGCCACTACCCAATCTTCAATCTCTGCATCAAGTTCTTCACTGTCCATTTTCACTAACGGAAGGCGTGATAGACAATCAGCATTTCTCACACCTGGAACATACTCTTTTTTTTTTTTTAAATCTTTTTATTGAAGAAAACAAGAGGAGGCATTACAGAAATAAGGTGTCATACTTTAGAATACAGTACGGTAGTCGATGGGCAAATAAGGCAATGCAGATATACAAATACACATGGGTATATGACGTCATCGTAGTGAAGCATATAAAGAAGGATAGACAATGTGCTAAACAACCCAGTTTAACTTCCGTCTGCAAGACCCATCCACCCAAAAGACAGAATAATTAAGGCCAGAGTAGACACCCACATGAATGAGGAAATCAGTTTAGGATAAACAACCCACCTCTCGTAAAAGGAAAGAAGGAAAGAAAAAGGCCATAGAACAAAATAAGATAAAATAACAAACCCCCCCCCAAACCACCCACCCTGCACCCCTGCAATGGCTACGGCCTAACCCCACTAGCAGCGTGCCTGTCGCCCAAGAACTAACCCTAAAAGAAGGAAAAGAGCGGAGGAGGAGAAGTCAAACATGCCCCCGATCTCCCTTACCCCCTGCCAGAAGCGACCACCCCGAAACATAATCAAGACAGTATGAGCCTATAATTATAGAACAAACGGGGGAGTTAGCAAAAACCACCCGACTCCCACATCATTATAGGTTACAATTCCCTTATTGAATCAAGGTATTTTATCAAACCCAGTCAGTCAAGTTCAACCCTGGCCACTACGGTTTTTCGTGCGAGCCCTTCTCGCCCGTACCGCCATCTCAATAGAAGAATCTGAGCACACAGAAAAGTCCAAGTCAGTGCAGTAGGATCGAAACCAAGATAATAGTTCTCGATGTCCACAAATCAAACGAGGATAGCTGTCCACCGAAAATGAGTCCCAAGAACGTGGTTGAACCAAGGAGGAAAAGGATAATGAAACACTCCAATAGTCACTGAGAAACTTATTACGGCGTATAAAACTGTCCATGTCTATCTTAGGCAGCATCGGGATTGGGCCGGATGAGCTGACGATATTCCGAGGCTCGCAAGCTGTTATTTGGGAACCAACCAAACACATCAAATCCGGCTTCCGAACGGGGTCCTCAGTCTCCGGCGCACCCTGCAGCGCGGGCACCACAGCTTGCTGAAAACATACCGAAGGGTCGTAGTCCGGTCTCAGGCAGATATCGTCCACTGTTACAATCATTTTCTGGATGGCGGCGGTGAACTGCGAGTGGAGCGCCCCAATGGTGGCCATTACGGCCTGGAGTGATGGCGTACCGTCCACCCGCTTCATCCCCTCCCACGAAGCGACAGAGCAGGATTCGAACCCCAGAGGTCGACTACTCCGGGGTAACAGGCACACGTAAAGCCAATGACAACGATGGGCGCTCTCAGGCTCTCAATATCGACACCTTCGCCGCAAGCGAGGGCCCAAGCCCGTCGACCCCGGACGGCTAGCAAAGTCTCCGGGCGGCGGACCCCCGACCACAGCAACCGGTGCGTCACGCTGCTGTATCCTCTGAATCAACCGATCACAGTGTTGCCATCCAAAACTATCAGAATATGCCCCACTTCGGGAGACCGGACGAAGCCCAAGTCCCGCGGCCGATGTTGTTCAATTCCAACCCGGGTGGGTCAGAAATCGAGGCCCCGGCTTCCATGCTGGGTTAGGCCGAGAATGTAAACACGGCGTATCTTCATAATTCGAGAAGGTGGAAATCTCGGGATTGCACCTTTAGATTCAGGAACACCTCATGAACACGGGGGTCTGGTGCAAATTCAGGATCCATATCAGGATATACGAGCTGCTGGCGGAGTTCGGAGGAGCCGGGAGCTTACGCGGCCATCTTGGTTGCTAGCGTAGCTCCTCCCCACCTGGAACATACTTAAGAATAATATTGAATTCTTGCAAGCAATATATCCACTTAGCAATACGCAGTGGAGAATATGTCAGCTAAGGGTTTGTGATCTATGTGTAATTCAAAACTAGTACCCCCCACAAAATTCCGGAAGTGTTGCACCCCCACCAACACGCCAATGCTTCAGTGGAATACGTGCCCCGGCACCTTTAAGCGTGCATGATGCAAAGGCTACTACTTTTTCTTTACCCTCATGAATTTACATTAGCACTGCACCCAATCCATACCCACTAGCCTCTGTTACAATAATGCACTTACACCTGAAATTGAAAGGTTTAAAGGAGGTAGCATTAGCGACTGCTTTCTTCACCTCTTCGAAAGCATGTTGACACTTGTCAGACCACTCATAAGTCAAATTTTTCTTCATCAGTTAGAGAAATTGAAAATTAATCTTGAGTAATACTCAGCAAGTCCAAGAAAGGACCTTAACTGGTCTTTATTTTGTGGAACAGGCGCTTTTTCTAAATCTTCCACCAACTTAAACTTAGATTTTAAACCTTCTTGAGATAGTGTGTGACCTAGGTAATCCACTTCCGTTTGACAGAAATTACATTGCAAACCAATGGTCAAACCAGCTAGCTCCACCTTATCTTTTCCCCACACTAAAACATCATCCTGGAACACAAGAAAATTAGAAACATACTTCAAAACTCCCTGTATTACCCTTTGAAAAACTGCCGAAGCAGATGCCAGACCAAAAGGCATTCAAACACATTGAAATGCTCCCTCAGGAGTTATGAAGGACATCAGGTGCTTAGATTCTGGTAGCAACAAGATCTGATGATATGCACTTGCAAATCCACAGTGGAAAAGAACTTTCCGTTGTCTACACTAACTAGCATTTCATTAATATGAGGCAAGGGTTGGCGATCTATCCAAATACACTCATTTAAATCTCTTAAGTCCACACACATGCGGATACTGCCATTGGGTTTGCGTGCAATTACAATCGGACTAAGCCATTCAGATGTTTCAATCGGTTCTATGATACCCTCCTTGCACAATCTATTTAATTCATCTTTGAGAGGTCTCTTCAGTGCTAATGGCACATTCCGCACTTTGTGTACTTTTGGAATAACTCCATTCTTAAATATTATGCGATGTCTAAATTTTCTCAGACATTATAACTCTTTTTTAAAAAGATTAGGAAATTTTGACTCCCATTCATTGCCATCTTGAGGTTCAGTCAAGAGTACCTGCGCAGGATGAATAGGATTAAGAATAATGTTCAGACCATTTTGTTCTCTCCATTCTAGCAAGGATTTCCCTTTTTCAACAACATAGTTTGGCTACAGTTTCTCTATCTTGAAACTTAATTTTTGTTGAAAAATAACCTAGAACAGGTAGGATCTGCACACAATATCCTACTGGATTCACGTCAGCAACCTGAAGACTCTTAGAACGCAAATGTATCCAATTTTGTTTGTCAACTAAGTTGAAAGGAGAGCATGAATCTGCCCACATAGGTAAGACCATGTCATCTATATAAATGTTGCATTTGGGAGGGCTGTAATTTTCACCGTTGCTCATGCATACATCATTGACTTCATTAATCATATATACTTCAACATCACTCTCATTTGAATCAATAGTAGCATCTTCTCTAATTACCTTTATAACTAGTTTTGAACGAGATGTGTTGGACGCTTTACAAACCCCCGAAAAATGCCCGATTCTTTTACATTTGTAACATCTACTTTTTGCAGCAGGACAATGAATGGCATCAGTAGAATGCCTGTTACTTCCACATCTATAACATAACTTATTAACACTAGTTACATGTTTTTTCTTTTCACTTTTGTTTTCGTAATTTCCGCTACTCTTCTTATTTTTATCACCTATATTACATACTTTAGAAGTATTATTATCAACCATAGATTCAACACCCGTTAATTCTTTAACATATAAAGAGGTATTTTCAATTCGATTGGCAATTCCTATAGCCTTCGCTAATGTGGGATTAATTAAATCCAGCAATTTGTCCTGGATTTTTTGTTACGAGTAGAGTTTATCATCTGATCCCTTATGATTTCATCTCCAAGGTCTTTAAATCTACACATAGTTGCCAATCTTCTTAAAGCAGCAACGTACTGTTCAATTTTTTCTCCTTGTAACTGTTTGCGAGAAAAAAACTTGTGTCTCTCTACTACAATTCTTCATTTCTTACCATAGTTCTCCTCCAACATTGCTATAGCTACTTCATATGTATCTTCCTCGTCATCAGAGTCTTCATTAGCATTTCTTGATACAGATGAAGGTTTGGGAAGAGTTTTTAGCACATTTCTACATTCCACGCCTAAATGGTGTTTTAGAATAGCCAATTTTCTATTGGGTACATAAACATCACCTCAAATTGCCTCCATATATGTTGCAAAGGACTCTTTTCAGTCTTCCCAATCCATGCAAGGGGAACCAGGATCTTGTAGAAATGTAGGGGGAGGAGAAATAACTTGAGTGGTCATGTTACATGTAATGTCAGGCGGTGTGCCTATCACCGGTCTTCTGAACTACACTCAATCCTTCAGTAACCACACCTCAGGGACAGGCGTGTGATTATAATGACAGGCGGGGTGCCTATCACCGATGTCTTCCGTGTGATTGTAATGACAGGCAATGTGCTTATCACTAACGTCACCCGTAACTTTGTACAAATAGTTAAATAATCACACACAACGTAATTGTCTCTTCAGACTTCCTCTTACGTCTTTATGTCGATGCCTCCGTGGTAGGCAAAAACGTTACCGCCGACAAAGCACCATAACACTGTAATAAAAACCAAGATGGCGGCACACAAGATGTGGGATCAAAGCAATAGGTCGCACCCCGTTAGACACGCAGTGTCAAAATGATGTCATCTGGTAAGAACGCTTGGCGCAGTGCACTGGAATCAAGGAGAGAACCTGTCTACGCGACTTCGTGATGACTCAAATGGCGTCCACCTCAGCTCGTGCTCGCCGGAGGAAGAACTGTTCCTAAGTAAAAAGTAAGTTTAGTTACTTACTCAAAAATTTCCGTAGCAACACAAATTTGTCGAATTAACACTTCTGAAATATACTCACACTGCCGGGTGTCTTCAGTATTAAGTAGACAAAATACCCTGTAGATACCATTCAATACTGCTCCAAATAATGAAAACTTCAAATCTCGGTGAAGTCATCCACACTTCCTTCTTCATTAGGTGTATTCCATCCTCGACGCCACCATTTTTGAAGAATGGATCACCATATACTTGCAGAAGGTAGTTTATTTAAGTAAAGAGGAGCAACCCTTTTCTCTCCATTCTAGCAAGGATTTCCCTTTTTCAACAACATATAGTTTGGCTACAGTTTCTCTATCTTGAAACTTAATTTTTGTTGAAAAATAACCTAGAACAGGTAGGCTCTGCATACAATATCCTACTGGATTCACGTCAGCAACCTGAAGACTCTTAGAACGCAAATGTATCCAATTTTGTTTGTCAATTAAGTTGAAAGGAGAGCATGAATCTGCCCACATAGGTAAGACCATGTCATCTATATAAATGTTGCATTTGGGAGGGCTGTAATTTTCACTGTTGCTCATGCATACATCCTTGACTTCATTAATCATATATACTTCAACATCACTCTCATTTGAATGAACAGTAGCATCTTCTCTAATTACCTTTATAACTAGTTTTGAACGAGATGTGTTGGACGCTTTACAAACCCCCGAAAAATGCCCGATTCTTTTACATTTGTAACATCTACTTTTTGCTGCAGGACAATGAATGGCATCAGTAGAATGCCTGTTACTTCCACATCTATAACATAACTTATTAACACTAGTTACATGTTTTTTCTTTTCACTTTTGTTTTCGTAATTTCTGCTACTCTTCTTATTTTTATCACCTGTATTACATACTTTAGAAGTATTATTATCAACCATAGATTCAACACCCGTTAATTCTTTAACATATAAAGAGGTATTTTCAATTCGATTGGCAATTCCTATAGCCTTTGCTAATGTGGGGTCAATTAAATCCAACAATTTGTCCTGGATTTTTTTGTTACGAGTAGAGTTTATCATCTGATCCCTTATGATTTCATCTCCAAGGTCTTTAAATCTACACGTAGTTGCCAATCTTCTTAAAGCAGCAACGTACTGTTAAATTTTTTCTCCTTGTAACTGTTTGCGAGAAAAAAACTTGTGTCTCTCTACCACAATGCTTCATTTCTTACCATAGTTCTCCTCCAACATTGCTATGGCTACTTCATATGTATCTTCCTCGTCATCAGAGTCTTCATTAGCATTTCTTGATACAGATGAAGGTTTGGGAAGAGTTTTTAGCACATTTCTATATTCCACGCCTAAAAGGTGTTTTAGAATAGCCAATTTTCTATTGGGTACATAAACATCACCTCCAATTGCCTCCAAATATGTTGCAAAGGACTCTTTTCAGTCTTCCCAATCCATGCAAGGGGAACCAGGATCTTGTAGAAATGTAGGGGGAGGAGAAATAACTTGAGTGGTCATGTTACATGTAATGTCAGGCGGTGTGCCTATCACCGGTCTTCTGAACTACACTCAATCCTTCAGTAACCACACCTCAGGGACAGGCGTGTGATTATAATGACGGGCGGTGTGCCTATCACCGATGTCTTCCGTGTGATTGTAATGACAGGCAATGTGCTTATCACTAACGTCACCCGTAACTTTGTACAAATAGTTAAATAATCACACACAACGTAATTGTCTCTTCAGACTTCCTCTTTACGTCTTTACGTCTTTACGTCGATGCCTCCGTGGTAGGCAAAAACGTTACCGCTGACAAAGCACCATAACACTGTAATAAAAACCAAGATGGCAGTACGCAAGATGTGGGCTCAAGGAAATAGGTCGCACCCCGTTAGACACGCAGTGTCGAAATGATGTCATCTGGTAAGAACGCTTGGCACAGGGCACTGGAATCAAGGGGAGAACCTGTCTACGCGACTTCGTGATGACTCAAATGGCGTCCTCCTCAGCTCGTGCTCGCCGGAGGAAGAACTGTTGCTAAGTAAAAAGTAAGTTTAGTTACTGTGATAGGCTCAGTTGGAATAGGCAACCAGCGTGTCTTTGGTATCTTCGTATTTATTGTTTGGTACAAGAAATCAGTACATGTTTTTCTCCTTTCCAAGGTTCGACATGGGGAACGGCTCCGGTCAAGTCTTCGAAGGTCGGACTTTGTTGAGACGACTCGACGAGTTCTCTCTCGAGTCCGTCTGGGCAGCTCTCCTTTCTTCTCCGTTTTGGCTCTCGGAATAAGTTAGATAAGAAAGTACTGTATCAGTGTACTATTCTGTATTGGATATTACGTTTAGGGATAAGGGAGTGAGGATACACACCACCCGTGCTCTGGCTAGTGTAAGGTGAATACGTGATAGTCGGTGCTCAGGAGGGGGAAGTAACACCGGGACCATAGATACCCAGGTCAGTTACTAAGAGCGCCCTTCCGCCCGGCCCAACCCCTGATTTTGTCCCGTACCTGGGAAAGCCACACACCTCCCCTGGGTGTATGGCTGGGCGAGTCGCGAGGTCGGTGGCCTCCTGACTTTCCTCCTTGCTGGGTCTTCGATCTTCCTCCGTCCTCCTCTTTGTCGGGGTTTCTCCACAGGTCCTCTTCGGTCTCGCTCTCCTTCTCCTTGTCGCTCTCCTCGCCAACTCTTTCCCTTCGGGTGAACAAGCACACTCCTGATTGGCGGTTTCCTGTATAGGACGTTTCCGTCTCTTGGTGCAGCCCCGCCCACTCTTCATCCGACTCACAGTTAAAGGGCCAGTTTGTTGACTTATTGTCCGGATCTTGAACCTCGACATTGATGTTCTGTAAGGAGCAGAGAGAAGGGGAGGGGGTGGGTGAACGATCATTTACTGTTAATGGGTCCAAAATAGGGTTATACGGCCGACCCACGTTGTTACACACCTCCCCCTCAGGACACTCACGATCGGTGAGTGGGTGACGGGACAAAAAGTCAGCTCCCACATTATCCGAACCCTTCCGATGATGAATAGAAAATGAATAGGGTTGCAGGGACAAGAACCATCGCATGACTCTGGCATTGTTCGACCTATTGCGAGCCATCCATAGGAGGGGAGCATGGTCGGTATAGAGGTCAAAGTGGTGACCCTCGAGATAATACGACAGTTTATCCTCAGCCCACTTGATGGCAAGGCCTTCTTTTTCAATCGTAGCGTATTTCAGTTCCCGAGGGAATAGTTTTCTGCTAACGTACAGAATTGGATGGTCACGGCCATCCGTTCCCATTTGCGACAGTACTGCACCAATGCCATAATCAGAAGCGTCCGTGTGTAGAGAAAAGGGACGTGAGAAGTCTGGGGAAGACAGGACAGGTGCTGTCGTAATTATGCTGAGGTGAGTAGACCAGTCGGGGCTATACACGACAATGTCGTCTAGGTAAGCCGATGCAAAGTCAGATAGGCCAGACAGAACAGTATTCATCAGACGTTGGAACGTGGCTGGCGCTCCGTGCAGTACAAAAGGCAGGACCGTAAATTCGAAGTGCCCTTCATCCGTGGAGAAAGCCGTCTTTTTCCTATCCTCCGGCCGGAGGGGCACCTGCCAATAACCCTTCGTCAAATCCAGGGTGGTAATGTATTTAGAGTCTCTCAATTTCTCAATAAGTTCGTCCACTCTGGGAATAGGGTATGCATCAAAGAGTGAAATATCATTCAGTGCCCTAAAGTCCATGCAGAAACGTCTGCTGCCATCAGGCTTCGGAACCATCACAATGGGGCTAGACCACTCACTACTAGAATGTTGTATTACCCCCAATAGAAGCATCTCACCAATTTGCTTTCTGATAGCAGCCCTCCTAGCCTCAGGGACCCTGTAAGGCCGAATCCTAACCTTCTTGTCAGGGGGAGTTATAATGGAATGCTCAGCGAGGGACGTTCTCCCGGGAATGGCAGAAAAAAATCCGTCATGAATCAACAACGTATCCTGAAGATCAAGTCGTTGTTGTTCACTCAAGTCCTCATTCACAATTAGCTGCTCACGAGTGGAAGAGCCGGACGTGGGAGAGGCAGTCAAATGTACATCGGACGGGGCTGGGCCCAACCATTTTTTTAAGAGATTAATGTGGTAGATTTGATGTTTATGGGCAGTAATTCGAAGTTTATAGCTAGTGTTGCCTATTTTTCCAACCACTCTATAGGGACCGGCTCCATTCGGCCCTACATTTTGTCGTGGAGGAGGGTAGAAGAACTAAAGCCCAATCGTCAACCTGTAAGTCTCTCCATTTTTTTCCCCCATCATACGCCACCTTCTGGCGACTCTGGCTGGCTTCAAGGTGGGCGAACGCCAAATCCCTCAGTCTACCAATTTTGGATCTGAGGCCTTTGGCGTAGTCCAGAGTTGCCGCCGTCTCCTCCGGGGTTTCATTCTCCCAGGCATCCCTAGTCATCTCAAGAAGTGAACGGGGCTGTCTGCCATATAACAACTCAAATGGTGAGACCCCCATACTACTCTTTTTTTGGGCGCGTATAGTATACAAAGCTAGGGGTAGCCTCCTATCCCAGTCGGCCACACTAACTTCCATCATTTTTCGTAGTGTCGTTTTAAGGGTACGGTTATACCGTTCCACCAGACCGTCCGTCTGAGGGTGGTAAACAGAGGTACGGATCTGGTGGATATCCAAAGTACGACAAATGTCTTTCATAAGCCTTGAGACGAATTGGGTGCCCTGATCTGTTAAGATCTCTTTAGGGAATCCCACCCGGCTGAATAACTCAATCATTTTCTCCCCAACCTGTTTTGAGGTAGTAGAGGACAGAGGAAAAGCCTCCGGAAACCTGGTGGCGTAGTCGACCACTACTAGCACATGTTGGAAACCTTTTCGGGTTTTCGGGAGGGGGCCAATAAGGTCCATACCTACTCTTTCGAATGGCTTCCCAATGATGGGTAAAGGTTAAAGAGGAACTGCCGTTGGTTTAGTCATATTTTTTTTTTACTAATCTCGCACTTGCTGCAATATAACGAGGTATCCTTATAAATCCCGGGCCCAAAAAAATGTTTGAGGATAGTTTGCGTGGTTTTATCGGACCCCGCATGTCCAGCAATGAGATGGCTGTGTGCAAAAAATAGCACTTGGTCACGAAAGGAAACAGGCACTAAGAGTTGCGGTTGATCGTCCTGTTTACCCTTCCGGTAGAGTAGCTCATCTTGCAGAAAAAATTGTGGGTAATTGTCGTTATTCAGAGGGGACTGTTGTGCTTGTTCCCAAGCGTTAAAAAGCGTGGGATCATTAGCCTGTGCAAATCGGAAACTCTTGTCTAATATCCAGGGATCTGGCGAGAGTAGTGCAGGTAAGGGTTCTATATTCATGCCTGTGGACCCAAAACCATGTGAGCCACGTTCAGTGTGGTCCAAGCTCTCTAACTCCTCTAGATCTGGGTAAGCGATGCGTTCACAAATTAATTGGGCCACCCGATCACCTTTTTTAACAGAAAACGTCTCAGTTCCCAGATTGAACAGGACTATACCCACATTACCCCGATAATCAATATCAATGACACCGGCCCCTACATCGATGAAATGAGCATTAGCCAGGCCGGATCTGGGGGCTACACGGCCATAGCAACCGGGGGGTATTGAGATCTGAATGTCCGTCAGTATCAAGGCTTTTCCTTTCGCCGGGATTTCATACGCATAAGCACTATACAGATCATACCCTGCAGCTTTCACGGAACCCCGAGTGGGAGTAGTGGCATGTTTTGAAAGTTTGGCAAACTTCAATACCGGCCCAATTTGGTTCTTCTCCAGTTTGTTTATTTCACTTCGAACCTGTCCCTCTTTAATGTCTTCTGTGTGCTGAGTCATTTCTAATGTTTTTCTAAACATCTGTAGGAAGCCTGGGTTATCGGTACCTATTATAAGATCTTCTGGTAAGGAGGAGAGTACCCCAACTTTTATAGTCTGCGGACGGTGTATGCCGGGTTCTATGGTGACTTTAGCCACTGGGTAAGGTTTGACATCTCCGTGCACACACCTGATATTTACTTGGCCCTGTGGGATATATTGTGTAGAGGCTACGTGTTGGGACTTTATGATGGACTGGCGACAGCCGGAGTCTACGAGAGCATGTACAGAGGACCCATTCACTTTGACACTTACTCTGAAAGATCCACCCATTTCAGTCGAATATAGAACTGCTTTGGGAAGATAGCCGACTTCCATGGGTTCTTCAGTGTTTCTTTTCTTGGGACACAATCGGGCAATATGTCCCCAATTTCCACAATCGAAACACTGGGGCCCGGAAGTTCCTCCATGTTCAGTCCTCCAATTGTGGGTTTTAAGAGGCTCTTTTATTCAAGGTGAATTTTTTTCAGGTCGGTTTGTCATTTTGTGAAATTTCTCCATCTCCCAGCTATTGACTTTAGGTTGGGCCCTAGCAAACGATGAGGCCATTTCTACGGCTTGGGTGGTGTTTAAGTTATGATGTTGTCTGAGCCTTTTTTGAGAGGCATAGGGGAGGGCTTCTAGAAATTGCTCTAAATATATGCGGTCTACGATCTCTTCTTTGCTACTGGTAGTGGGAGTTAACCATTTATCCGCGGCCATTTTTAGTCTTACAAATAAGGTTTTTGGATTTTCTCAGGCTGAGCCTCTCTTTCTACGAAACCTCAAGCGGTACGCTTCACAGTCTAGACCCAAATGATCCAGGATAATTTTCTTAATATCTGCATATGCGGTATCTCCAGTAGGATTTGCGACCTGATAAGCGGCCTGGGCTTCGCCTCCTAGTAATGGGGCTAAAAAGAATGGCCATTTACTTATGGGCCACCCGCATGCTCTGGCGGCCCGTTCGAAATTTAGTAAGAACGAATCAGGATCTTCCCCTGGTTGATATTTCTGTAGAGAAATGGCCGGGGCTCCCTGGGAAATAGGTCTGTCTGTTGTCCCTCCCCTGATCGTCGGGTTCACCCATGTTTGTTCTGCCTTCTCTTCCAAGGCTTTCTTTAATATTTCTCTATCAGCTTGGGCGGCGTTCAGGTGCTGTTCCATCGCCCATTCGAGTCTTCCCTGGCCTTTCACTAACTAATCAACTACGGTTTCCATCTTTTCGTCAGAGATGGTTACAATGCCCGCATTCTCCACCACTGTGATAGGCTCAGTAGGAATAGGCAACCAGCGTGTCTTTGTTATCTTCGTATTTATTGTTTGGTACAAGAAATCAGTACATGTTATTCTCCTTTCCAAGGTTCGACGTGGGGAACGGCTCCGGTCAAGTCTTCGAAGGTCGGACTTTGTTGAGACGACTCGACGAGTTCTCTCTCGAGTCCATCTGGGCAGCTCTCCTTTCTTCTCCGTTTTGGCTCTCGGAATAAGTGAGATAAGAAAGTACGGTATCAGTGTACTATTCTGTATTGGATATTATGTTTAGGGATAAGGGAGTGAGGATACACACCACCCGTGCTCTGGCTAGTGTAAGGTGAATACGTGATAGTCGGTGCTCAGGAGGGGGAAGTAATACCGGGACCATAGATACCCAGGTCAGTTACTAAGAGCGCCCTTCCGCCCGGCCCAACCCCTGATTTTGTCCCGTACCTGGGAAAGCCACACACCTCCCCTGGGTGTATGGCTGGGCGAGTCGCGAGGTCGGTGGCCTCCTGGCTTTCCTCCTTGCTGGGTCTTCTATCTTCCTCCGTCCTCCTCTTTGTCGGGGTTTCTCCACAGGTCCTCTTCGGTCTCGCTCTCCTTCTCCTTGTCGCTCTCCTCGCCAACTCTTTCCCTCCGGGTGAACAAGCACACTCCTGATTGGCGGTTTCCTGTATAAGACGTTTCCGTCTCTTGGTGCAGCCCCGCCCACTCTTCATCCGACTCACAGTTAAAGGGCCAGTTTGTTGACTTATTGTCCGGATCTTGAACCTCGACATTGATGTTCTGTAAGGAGCAGAGAGAAGGGGAGGGGGTGGGTGAACGATCATTTACTGTTAATGGGTCCGAAATAGGGTTATACGGCAGACCCACGTTGCTACAGTTACTTACTCAAAAATTTCCGTAGCAACACAAATTTGTCGAATTAACACTTCTGAAATATACTCACACTGCCGGGGGTCTTCAGTATTAAGTAGACAAAATACCCTGTAGATACCATTCAATACTGCTCCAAATAATGAAAACTTCAAATCTCGGTGAAGTCATCCACACTTCCTTCTTCATTAGGTGTATTCCATCCTCGACGCCACCATTTTTGAAGAATGGATCACCATATACTTGCAGAAGGTAGTTTATTTAAGTAAAGAGGAGCAACCCTTTTCTCTCCATTCTAGCAAGGATTTCCCTTTTTCAACAACATATAGTTTGGCTACAGTTTCTCTATCTTGAAACTTAATTTTTGTTGAAAAATAACCTAGAACAGGTAGGCGCTGCACACAATATCCTACTGGATTCACGTCAGCAACCTGAAGACTCTTAGAACGCAAATTTATCCAATTTTGTTTGTCAATTAAGTTGAAAGGAGAGCATGAATCTGCCCACATAGGTAAGACCATGTCATCTATATAAATGTTGCATTTGGGAGGGCTGTAATTTTCACCGTTGCTCATGCATACATCATTGACTTCATTAATCTATATACTTCAACATCACTCTCATTTGAATCAACAGTAGCATCTTCTCTAATTACCTTTATAACTAGTTTTGAACGAGATGTGTTGGACGCTTTACAAACCCCCGAAAAATGCCCGATTCTTTTACATTTGTAACATCTACTTTTTGCTGCAGGACAATGAATGGCATCAGTAGAATGCCTGTTACTTCCACATCTATAACATAACTTATTAACACTAGTTACATGTTTTTTCTTTTCACATTTGTTTTCGTAATTTCTGCTACTCTTCTTATTTTTATCACCTATATGACATACTTTAGAAGTATTATTATCAACCATAGATTCAACACCCGTTAATTCTTTAACATATAAAGAGGTATTTTCAATTCGATTGGCAATTCCTATAGCCTTCGCTAATGTGGGGTCAATTAAATCCAACAATTTGTCCTGGATTTTTTTGTTACAAGTAGAGTTTATCATCTGATCCCTTATGATTTCATCTCCAAGGTCTTTAAATCTACACGTAGTTGCCAATCTTCTTAAAGCAGCAACGTACTGTTCAATTTTTTCTCCTTGTAACTGTTTGCGAGAAAAAAACTTGTTTCTCTCTACCACAATGCTTCATTTCTTACCATAGTTCTCCTCCAACAGTGCTATGGCTACTTCATATGTATCTTCCTCGTCATCAGAGTCTTCATTAGCATTTCTTGATACAGATGAAGGTTTGGGAAGAGTTTTTAGCACATTTCTACATTCCAGGACTAGAAGGTGTTTTAGAATAGCCAATTTTCTATTGGGTACATAGACATCACCTCCAATTGCCTCCAAATATGTTGCAAAGGACTCTTTTCAGTCTTCCCAATCCATGCAAGGGGAACCAGGATCTTGTAGAAATGTAGGGGTAGGAGAAATAACTTGACTGATCATGTTACATGTAATGTCAGGCGGTGTGCCTATCACCGGTCTTCTGAACTACACTCAATCCTTCAGTAACCACACCTCAGGGACAGGCGTGTGATTATAATGACAGGCAGTGTGCCTATCACCGATGTCTTCTGTATGATTGTAATGACAGGCAATGTGCTTATCACTAACGTCACCCGTAACTTTGTACAAATAGTTAAATAATCACACACAACGTAATTGTCTCTTCAGACTTCCTCTTACGTCTTTACGTCGATGCCTCCGTGGTAGGCAAAAACGTTACCGCCGACAAAGCACCATAACACTGTAATAACAACCAAGATGGCGGCACGCACGATGTGGGCTCAAGGCAATAGGTCGCACCCCGTTAGACATGCAGTGTCGAAATGATGTCATCTGGTAAGAACGCTTGGCGCAGGGCACTGGAATCAAGGAGAGAACCTGTCTATGCGACTTCGTGATGACTCAAATGGCGTCCTCCTCAGCTCGTGCTCGCCGGAGGAAGAACTGTTGCTAAGTAAAAAGTAAGTTTAGTTACTTACTCAAAAATTTCCGTAGCAACACAAATTTGTCGAATTAACACTTCTGAAATATACTCACACTGCCGGGGGTCTTCGGTATTAAGTAGACAAAATACCCTGTAGATACCATTCAATACTGCTCCAAATAATGAAAACTTCAAATCTCGGTGAAGTCATCCACACTTCCTTCTTCATTAGGTGTATCCCATCCTCGACGCCACCATTTTTGAAGAATGGATCACCATATACTTGCAGAAGGTAGTTTATTTAAGTAAAGAGGAGCAACCCCCAGCAGCTATCCATCCAGAACAACGTCTGCCTCTGTCTCCTGGACTCCAACAAACTGGATTCCAGTAGTGGAAGCCTGCAGTTGCTATGATGCAGTTGCTAGGAAATATCATGACAAGTACAATAGAATACAACACCCACCCTTTCAACTCTGTGGTGACTTCACAACTACCACCGGTCTTCTGAACTACACTCAATCCTTCAGTAACCACACCTCAGGGACAGGCGTGTGATTATAATGACAGGCGGTGTGCCTATCACCGATGTCTGCAGTGTGATTGTAATGACAGGCAATGTGCTTATCACTAACGTCACCCGTAACTTTGTACAAATAGTTAAATAATCACACACAACGTAATTGTCTCTTCAGACTTCCTCTTACGTCTTTACGTCGATGCCTCCGTGGTAGTCAAAAACGTTACCGCCGACAAAGCACCATAACACTGTAATAACAACCAAGATGGCGGCACACACGATGTGGGCTCAAGGCAATAGGTCGCACCCCGTTAGACATGCAGTGTCGAAATGATGTCATCTGGTAAGAACGCTTGGCGCAGGGCACTGGAATCAAGGAGAGAACCTGTCTACGCGACTTCATGATGACTCAAATGGCGTCCTCCTCAGCTCGTTCTCACCGGAGGAAGAACTGTTGCTAAGTAAAAAGTAAGTTTAGTTACTTACTCAAAAATTTCCGTAGCAACACAAATTTGTCGAATTAACACTTCTGAAATATACTCACACTGCTGGGGGTCTTCGGTATTAAGTAGACAAAATACCCTGTAGATACCATTCAATACTGCTCCAAATAATGAAAACTTCAAATCTCGGTGAAGTCATCCACACTTCCTTCTTCATTAGGTGTATCCCATCCTCGACGCCACCATTTTTGAAGAATGGATCACCACATACTTGCAGAAGGTAGTTTATTTAAGTAAAGAGGAGCAACCCCCAGCAGCTATCCATCCAGAACAACGTCTGCCTCTGTCTCCTGGACTCCAACAAACTGGATTCCAGTAGTGGAAGCCTGCAGTTGCTATGATGCAGTTGCTAGGAAATATCATGACAAGTACAATAGAATACAACACCCACCCTTTCAACTCTGTGGTGACTTCACAACTACCACCTCTCACAACAGGCACAGCGTGAGATCCAAAGTGTTTGTCACAAAATCAGCCCCATGGATGGTGTCAACAAAACAGGCCCATGGATGGTGTCCTACTGCGTGAGGTTTATTCACAATCTTATCTTTCTCATTGTTCCCTGTGTGACTTTCTGAAATTATATTCTATGTGGAAATTGAACACTAAACACCAGCAAGCATTTCAAGGTACAAGAAGGTTCTGTCAGCAGATACAACTAAACTAACTATAGACAGCAGTCCCACAGTCCTTGGCACAATTCTGTTGCAATAGCAAAACTTCTGTGACTGGGCCCCTGTTTTTATGACCAAGCAAATATATGTCATATAGAGAAAAGGGTATTACCACCCTTGACCCTACCAGGTAGGTCGCTCCCCCTCCGCACAGCACCGCCTGTGTCTCCCTGCCCCAGCTGCCGCTGCTGAGGAAGTTCGAGACCCTCTACCACCCGCAGGCTACCACCTACGCCTCATCCCTGGTGGCCAGTGGTAGGCTGTAGGTAGGTTTGTTCATCCTCCGCTTGATTGCTTTTATTGTATTGCCTGTATTTTCATTGTTGTGTCTTTGACTGCTGTTGTCTGTCTTCACCCGCTGTGTGTATGTGGTCTGTGCCCCTTTTTCTTCCCTCTGTTCCCCTCGCTGTCCCTGTGCTCTCTCTGCCCGGTCTTTCCTTCTGTACCCCCCGCTGCCCCCGCGCCTCTCTGCCCGTTTTGCCTTCTATTCTTAGCTACCGCTGTATTTCTGTATTTTGCCTTTGAACCACTCGTTTTTCCGGTATTTCTGTGCCCTTTTTGCCTTCTGTGCCACTCGTTTTTCTGTTTTTGTGCCCCTTTTGCCTTCTGTTCCACTCGTTTTTTGTGCCCGTCCGCCTTCTGTGCCACTCATTTTGCCCTTGTTTTTGTGCCTCTTTTTCTGTTCCACTTGTTTTTTGTGCCCTTCTGCCCTCGGTTCCACTAGTTTTTTTGTGCCCTTCTGCCTTCTGTTCCTCTCGTTTTTGTGCCCTTCTGCCCTCTGTTCCACTCTTTTTTTGTGCCCTTCTGCCCTCTGTGCCACTTGTTTTTCCCTTGTTTATGTGCCCCTTTTGCCTTCTATTCCACTCGTTTTTGTGCCCTTCTGCCCTCTGTGCCACTTGTTTTTCCCTTGTTTATGTGCCCCTTTTGCCTTCTATTCCACTCGTTTTTTGTGCCCTTCTGCCCTCTGTGCCACTCATTTTTCCCTCGGTTTTTGTGCTCTCCTGTCTTCTGTTCCACTCGTTCTTTGTGCCCTTCTGCGCTCTGTTCCACTTGTTTTTGTGCCCTTCTGCCCTCTGTGCCACTCGTTTTTCCTCAGTTTTTGCGCCCCTTTTGCCTTCTGTTCCACTCGTTTTTTGTGCCCTTCTGCCCTCTGTTCCACTCGTTTTTTGTGCCCTTCTTCCCTCTGTGCCACTCGTTTTTCCCTTGTTTCTGTGCCCCTTTTTCCTTCTGTTACCTTCATTGTCCCTCACCGACCTCACCGCTGCGTCCCCGCCCCCCCTGACTGTCCACTACTGCCCATTCCCTGCCCCCGCCTCCCTGCTGCTCCTCCCTCCCAACTCCCCATATATGCTGGCCGCTGTGCAGGGGCGGCTAAGGCAAGCCCGTCTGAGCCCGTTCGCGCCTGGAGTGCGCCCAGTACCGGAACCCCTGGCCCCCACACCCGCCACGATGACCGCCGCCACTACGACGCCAGCACTCTGCAGGCTCTCAACTCCGGAGGGAGCCACACCTGCTTCAAGGCCGCCCTGAAACGCACACACGGCCCCTTACCTGCTGGAACTGCAGCTACACCGGCCTCAGAGCCGACGAACCACCCGCCAAGAAAGACCCCAACCACCTCTGATGCATACTACTGAACACCCGCTCTGCACGCAAGCATGCCATCGAGCTCTGGGACATGCTCGATACAACATCCCCGGACGTCGCCTTCCTGACAGAGACCTGGTTTAACGACTTCTCCGCACCCGACATCGCCATAGCCATCCCAGACGGCTACAAGATCACCCGCAGAGACGGCACCAACGGAGTCGGAGGAGGAATCGCCATCGTCCACAAGAACAGCATCAGGGTCTCGACTAGCACCAACGACGCGCTCAGCACCGCCGAACACATGCATTTCCAGATCCACACAGACCCTAACTCCACCCTCAGAGGCACCCTTGTCTACCGAACCCCTGGACGCACGCCCTGACCTCCACCGACTACATCCTCCTCGAAGACCTGAACTTTCACCTTGAGAACAACAACTCCACAACCCTGATCGATAAACTCGCCAACCTCGGACTGAAGCAACTCGTCACAACACCCACCCACTCCGCCGGCCACACGCTCAATCCTGTCTTCTCCTCAAGCCTGCACATCTCTGTCAGCCACACCACCGAACTCCTCTGGACCGACCACCACTGCATCCACTTCACCTTCCAGAAACCCACCACACACCACCACACCCAACAGATCCCCCGCTGCTGCTGGAGCAAAATCACCGAAGACCAACTACACGCTAACCTCACTCTCAGCCCTCCCACGAACCCTCCAACACCGATGACGCTGCCCACAGCCTCATACGCTGGATCGAGGACTGCGACAACACCCTCGCCCCGCTGAAGAAACCCCCCACAGAGACACCAGCAAGAGGGCCAGCTAGTTCACCTCAGAACTCCTAGCCTTCAAGCAAGCCTGCCGGATACTAGAGAAGAAATGTCACAGTGAACAAACTCCGGACAGGCACGCAGCACACAAGGACGCCATCCGCAACCACCACCACCTCATCAGGGCGGCCAAGAGGACCTCCTTCAAAGACCGCCTCAACAACAACGCACACAATAGCAAGGAGCTCTTCAACATCGTGCAGGAACTCTCCAACCCCAGCTCCAACACCAACGACATCCTGCCGTCACAAGCCCTGTGCGACTCCCTCGCCATCTTCTTCCACCGCAAGATAGCAGACATTCATGACAGCTTCAACACCCAGACAGCCCCAACAGACCCTCCGCAAACCATCAACCACGACCACCTACTAGCCTGGGCCAGCGTGAGCATCGATGACACCATCAAGACCATGCGCACAATCCACTACGGCGCAACCGCAGCACTCATCCTCCTAGACCTCTCTGCCGCCTTCGACACCGTCTGCCACCGCACACTACGCGCACGCCTCCACGCCGCAGAAATCAGAGATAAGGCTCTGGATTCGACCACCTCAGAACCCAGAGCGCCCGCCTTCCCCCATTCCGTTCCAAAGCCTCCGAGATCATCTGCGTTGTACCCCAGGGATCCTCTCTCAGCCCAACGCTGTTCAACATTTACATGGACCCGCTCGCATACGTAGCCCAACAGAACAACCTCAACATAATCTCCTACGTCGACAACACTCAGCTGATCCTCTCCCTCACCAAGGATCCCATCACCACCAAAGCCAACCTCCACGAAGGAATGAAGGACGTCGCCGAATGGATGAAGACCAGCTGTCTGGAGCTGAACTCGGACAAGACGGAGGTCCTCATCCTCGGCTCCAACCCTTCAGCCTTGGACAACTCCTGGTGGCCGACAGCACTGGGGGCAGCCCGACACCCACTGACCATGCACGCAACCTGGAAATCATCCTCGACTCAACGCTCTCAATGACCAAGCAAGTCAATGCCATCTCCTCCTCCTTCTTCAACACCCCCCCCATGCTCATCAAGATCTACAGATGGATCCCGACAGATACAAGAAAGACAGTCACCCAGGCCCTCGTCAGCAGCAGACTCGACTACAGAAACGCCCTCTACGCGGGAACCCCAACCAAGCTCATCAAACGACTACAACGCATCCAAAACACCTCGGCACAACTGATCCTCGACGTACCACGCCACGGCCACATCACCCCCCACCTGAGAAACCTACACTGGCTGCCCGTCAACAAGAGGATATCCTTCAAGCTCCTCACCTACGCACACAAGGCACTCCACAAGACCGGCCCAGCCTACCTCAACAGATGGCTCTCCTTCTACATCCCCAACCGCCAGCCACGCTCCGCTGACCTCTCACTCACCACCGTCCCACGCATCTGAAGAACAACCCCCGTGAGAGATCTTTCTCCCACCTCACAGCCAAGACATTGAACACCCTCCCACTGAGCCTACGACAGACCCAAGACCTGCTGACCTTCAGGAGGATACTCAAGACCTAGCTGTTCGATCAGTAGCGCCCCCCACCCCCAGCGCCTTGACACCCATGCGGGTATGTAGTGCACTTTACAAATGATTAATTGATTGATTGCCAGTGACTGGGTGTATTTATATTTTTACCTGTATCTTAATGGTCACAGCTTCAAAGTCAGTAGCAATCATAAGCAATTGTTCCCCTGTCTCAAAGTTAATAATCGTAGCCATTTGCAAGTATTGAAAAATGGATGTCTGATCCCGGAGAACTATTTCAAGGCTGAGTGCAAGCCTGGTTCTCTGGTTAGCTTTCTCAACATCTACACCAGTCATGGAATCAGAACCATGACATACTTTAGAGACTGAAGATCATGTACGTTTGATTGTTAAAGGCTCAGATGCCTGCCCATGTCTCTCTAAGATAAAAAGAATTCTTTAGCAACAGATAATAGTCTGCAACTAGCCATCTGGACCACCCTGTATGGTGAATAGAACTATTTCATGCAGGAACAGTCGCACCACACAGAAGCCACAAGCTAGATCCAGACATCACTCCATTATGTTAATTTTCAATTAGCTGCAACACATGATGAACTGCTGTTCCGGGACATCGTCTTGTCAAACTTTCCACCTCCGCCTGTGCACCTGACCCAACTGAGTGATTTCTCACTTGAGAATTCCTATCAGCTCAATACCTCGAGATTTAGAACAAAATACATCGGTGTAAGTAATCATCAGAAAAGGGAAGAAGTTGCTGGCAACTCATGGCCTCAGGAAATAAGAAACAGTAATTAAACCCTATTTCAAGGCCATACATTATCAAATTTATCCTACCCAGACACATCAGGCGCACATTAACATTACTCCCAGATTGCCCCAAACCAATAGGCGTCAGGATCCTATTATAGAAGTTGATCATAATAGCTTGTGCACCTGAAAGGATATACAGTGATCCATCTACACATTCTTTCCAGGATATTGTAATACCCCACACAAATGCAAAGGATGTTTCTTTGCTCAGATCTGCATTTAAGAATCATTGCTGGCTCAATCCTTACTTGGTTTCTGCTCTCCAAGACAATGTAGCCGTTGGGTCCCCAAGACAGAACAATAAAAAAAACGAGCCCAAAGCCAAGCAAAGCACACCAGGGTGGCATAAACACTCCGACCCTAGGAGTAGGGATAACTGGGGGGTAAAGAACTCTTCCCCCGTGGTACTGAATAAAGAGCCTGCATTGGTAGTCACCAAGGAAGCACTTTTGAAAGAAAAAAAAGTAAGAGTCCTTGAATCTGTCTCGAAGTCAAAAGCCCTGAACATCAATACTCCCTCAAAAAAAAAGAACGGAAAAGGTCTTCTAAAAACAAGATAAGTAGTACAAGAGTTACACCATCACTAAGATCCTTCTTTAAGGTTCAGAGTGCGGAGCCTTCAGTAAAGGAAGTAAACACCCCTCTAGGTACTACATCAGACTTAATAGTGGTTGTAAGTAGTACGCCTGCCTCAAAACAAACTCAATTCCAATCTCTTAATAAGAACAATACAGGGGAGATGGAGCCTCTATCTCTAGAGAATAGATACGAACCCCTTAGACAGGAGACCAGTGAGGCTGCGGAAAACCTGTTAAATTCCCCCTCTGCATACATTACTGTGAAAGAAAAGGGAGTTATACTAGATGAATCGAGCCCCTCATGTTCTTTAAGCACATTACGCGATAAGAGGGCGACATCTCACACTGAAGGGCTACTAACCACACTACTCACGGAAATCAGAGATAAGTTTGAAGTTTCGGAAAGTAACCAATTAAAGATCCAAACAGTCTGTGAAACTCTTGAGGCTAAGATGAATGCCATCTCTGACAAAGTTGGAGCTAAGGAAGTAGCAGTTGAGGACTTAACAAAGCAGGTTGAGAAAAACTCTCAAGATTTTTAGACACTAAGGGTAGAGGATAGAACCCTGAAAGAAAACTGGAAAGCCTGGAAAATGCTGCAAGGAATAATATTAGACTTCTAAATGTTCCGGAAAACGCAGGAGAGGATATAAGATCATTCATTATTAATCTCCTTGTAGAAACTAATGCAGACATTGATAAGAAAACTCTAGAGGAGGACATTCAAACAGTTCATCGAGATCCTTATCTTAAAAAACCTGGGAAGAAAAACCCTAGGAAGATTCTGGTGAACTTTAAAATGTTCACATTAAAGGAGAAAATCCTGGCAGGAGGCCTGAAAGTAGGGACTAATAAGAAGGCTGATTGGGCATTCCGTATCAGATCAGATATTTCCCACATTACTCAAGAAAGGCAAAGGGAGTTGGGGAAATCAATGCAGGAATTAAAAAACCTAGGCGCAACTGCAAATTTACGCTTCCCTGCTTTGCTCAAAGTCATGTGGACCAATACAATGTTTACCTTTAAAGATCCAGCTGAAGCAAACGCCTTGATAAGCCAGATAAAGAGTTCATCTAGATAAGTGCGGCGGAAGCCTTGCTAGAGACAGAGCCTAAAAATAGAGGAGTCCCTCTAAATAGTAGTAAGGGAGGTTTCCCCGTGGAATGGGGGGTGGTTCTACCCTTTAAAATGTAAAAAGAGTAAAAAAATGTTTCTTAGCTTTACACAGGTTGGGGGAGCATGTGGGAGAAAACTAAAAAAAATAAATTCTCATTTAAATTTGCAGATTTAAAAAAATCTCTGGCCTTCTATGTCTAATACATTATACGGCAAATACTTGATTTTTTTATGTCTAAAAATATTAGAGTAAATGACCTGGAAATCATGACATGGAATGTAAATGGACTGAGGGTTCCCTGGAGAAGGGAAAAGATCCTGGAATACCTGAGACTATCAGAGTGTAAGATTTTCTTCATACAAGAATCCCATCTACTTAAAGAGGAATGGTTATCGATCTTAAAGAATCAGAGATGGATTGAATATTGCATCTGCACTAATCAATCCTGTACGACAAAAGGGGTCGCTATTTTAATTAAAAAAACAGCATTGGCTGTGTTGAGTGAAAGTACAGTCGAGCCTGCGGGGAGGTGGGCTATTGTTAAATTAAATATTAATGGGACTAGGATGACTTTAGCAAGCTATTACGGCCCTAACCTGGATGACCCGGGTCCCTTGTACACTTTGCTTTCTCACTTAACAGAAGCTAACAACTACACCAACCTAGGGGGGCGATTTTAATCCGGCCCTAAATCCAAGCAGCGACTCTACATCCAACAGAGCTATATTAAGCACACAAAAAATGAGAAGAGTGTTAAGACAACTAATGTCCGATATAGGATTAATATATATTTGGAGCAATATGGTTACTAAATCTAAAACCAAGGGTGAGAAGTTCACTTTTTACAATAGAAAATGTGGACATGAGTCAAGGATTGATTTTTTTTCCTAGTCAGTGCAATAGTAGGCAGAAACACCACTCAAGTTAGTCATGCTCCTGAGCATTTGGCGGACCATTCGGCAGTCACTATAAAAATAGCGGTTAGTAATGCACAAGTACCGCGCAGATGCACTATTAACCGAGCATTATTACTGGAATATAATATAATCGAAAAATTTAAAACAGAAACCAAAGAGTTTTTTAACATCAATTTAAATTCTGCCCCAATTCAAATGGTTTGGGACACATATAAAGCATTCTTAAGGGGATTACCAATAGCCATCTCTTGCACACAAGCAAAGAAAATAAAAGAGGAAACTAAAAAACTTGAAGACGAGATTCATAGATTACACGAGTGTCTTGAGAAAGATCAGGAGAATGCTACAACTTTAAGCAATTTAGCTTCCGCTAAACATAATTTAGCTGACTTCCTAGAATCTATTATTAAAAAAAAGTGGGATGCTAGCAAACTTGAATATGGGGAGGGGTGTAGTAAACTTCTCGCCTGGAAAATAAAAACTGACCAGACGAGAAACTGGATAAAAGATATATGATGCCCAGACACCGACAAGATATTTTCAGAAGGCGCTGAAATTGAGGAGGCATTTGCCCAGTTTTTTTAATAAAAATGAAACAGGGACAAAATAATTTAAAAAAATCAATGACAGAATAATAGAAAAACAACGCAGTGACAAAATCATAGAAAAACAAATCAGTTACACGATAATAGAAAAACACGTCAGTGACAAAATAATAGAAAAACAAATCAGTGACAGAATAATAAAAAAACAAATCAGTGACAAAATAATAAAAAATCAAATCAGTGACAGAATAATAAAAAACAAGTCAGTGACAAAATAATTAAAAAAAATTTAGTGACAGAATAATAAAAAAAAATCAGTGACAGAATAATAAAAAACAAATCAGTGACAAAATAATAAAAACAAATCAGTGAATACATGTTTGTGTTCCTGTTCTCAGTCAGGCCAAGAGCCCTTTGTGGGTATTGTGTACTACTTCCTGGACAGCACAATAGTTGGGCCACAAGATGTATTGGGGGCTTGCAGAGAACAGCTAGCATTGTGAGTCAAAGTGGCTGGACAGTTTCCTTCAGCTTCTCCAGATGCTCCTGTCATGTCGACCAGGTTTTATCAGTCTCTCGCAGACAAGGCATTGACTAAGGACAGCTGAGAGCAATTACATATTCAAGGAATAATATTAACTGCCACACTATTTTCTTCCTCTGTCTATCAAAAGCAGCCTGTTTAAAGAATTATTCCTACTATTCTGATTGAGTTCAAATATGGTCCTGGTACATTTTACTTACCCAACTGAGGCAGCCAGCGGCCTGCGGGTCCATGCACAGTTTGGCAAGAACTGGGTTACTGCCAGGTGGAAGACAAGGGATGAACATGGAATTTAGTTAAGTTTACCATGAGTTGTTAAAGCAGATATACAAATCTGAGGTTGAGTGCACACACACATTCAGGCTCTTTGGACTGAACTGAAACTCATTAACGAATCAATGGAAACCATTTTTCCCCACATACTGAGGTCTACTGTGGTGTCCTGCAAGGCCCTGTATTGCATGTGTATGGTCTGGTGAAGGGTTCATGGGGCCACCAGTGATTATTCAAACTTTGTGAGGGAATGGAGTCACAATGCAAGTAATGGATCCTGCCACACACTCAGGGACCTTCCTGGGTGTAGCTGCATTTGTTGATCTGCTGGACTGCAGCCAATGGTAGACAGCACAGTCGAGTGGTACAGGGGTATAGTTACATTCCACAGGTCTGTGTGCACTAAGAGTTCACTGCCTGAATGTGGAATTAATTGGTGAAAGTTGCATGTCAACCTGGAAATTTGCCAAATACTTTCTGGACACTACACCCGTCTGCCCTATAGTCTGAAGCTATTTATACCAACAAACCACAAAGGCCTACAAGCATGATGCACCAGGTCCAGAATTGGTTCAATTTACCGTCTACATGCTGGTGAAGGTACACTGTGTCCTTCATTGCCAGGGACATGTAAAGTGGATCTGTGCCCAGTGCCATGTAGCCCAAGGCCTATGATTTTCATCTAGTACCAGAGAGCCATTGCTCTAATGTAATGTATATGTGTTTGCATGTAATCTGTACAATTTTAGGCTTGAATTGTTTTTATACAACATTATAAGCCCCATACCCACTCCTCTTGTGCCTCGGTGCTACATAGCCAAGTCAGCTCCTCCAGGTGATCACAGTGTGGCTCCTAGTTGATAGAAGGAACCACAAGATTGAAATGGGCATGTAGCCTAGATCATCAGGCAACGCTCTCTTAGGTAGACATGCATCTTAGAGTGGTTGACTCATGCTCCTCTACGCAGCAGTGGTCCAAAAGGCTTTCACATAGCTGATGTCATTTGTGCTGCATCTGGGGAGATAGACCTGGCAGAGTGTCCAAAGTTTTGCATGTCTGGCCTAACCTCAATTATACATTTCCCACAATGGAAACTCTTTGGGGGTGAGGGGCGGGGGTGATCTAGGATCTAATCCTACGATTTTAACAGCATCCGCCCGCATATGCATTGACTATGCCCAATCATCGCAGAACAAAAATAGCTGAGATTCTTAGCCCATTGCGATATTTGGAATGGAAGCATCTTAGAACCCTGATCATTCTTACGTTTAGTGTTTGTAGTGTTAAGGTAACAATAAGGAGTTTGGGTCTATATTGAGGTCACAACACTGTATTTGGGTTCAGAGTGTCACCCACTGAAACATGATTTTACTATTGCAGTAAGGTACACAGATATAATGATTTATCCAGGATCAAATACGTTTTCACTTTAAACATGAAAACAGAGGAAAACCCCATTGAAAGGGATAATGTTCTCATTAGTCTAAACAAATAACACCAATAAACACAGATTTCCTTACAAACACACAGATAAAATGCGCTCTGCAAAATATAAAGAGAGAGGTTCTGTAATTTGTCTATTCTTACTCAATGGGCTAACACCATGTGGCTTTGCTATACAAGACAGGAGCAAGGAAGAATAGTGTGGATTAGTTTATCCCACTGATGTCTGATTGCTGCAAAAACACAAGGCTTACAAGTATATTTTCATAAAGAAACTTGGGAATTTGAAAGACTGTTTTGCTCTGTTACTAATTGAACAAAATAGCTGGTTAAAAAGCCAGTATCTATATTAGGACATTTAGTGAATTCTATGTTTTAATTATTCAATGCATGGTTGTAGAACAGGTATCTTTAGAAAGAGTGTGAGCACCATATGGGTGGAAGAGTGGTGAAGGTGTGGCACCACCTTTCCACCTACCATTACTGCGCAATGGCAGTATTCTTAATGGCCTGGTGACTGAATGTTATGTATAACACATTCGGCCATTTGGGTTTTTTTAGTCAATAAAATGTTGCATTCAGTGGTTTTGAAAACATATGTACAATCTTCAAAGTGAAACTATAAGTACTAGAATGCAATGTAATGCTGTTTAAAAGTCATGACTGGCTGAAAGTGTGTATGCATACAATAGTGGCATCATGTTACTATGCAAAGAGTAAATATAATTAGAAAAGAAAAAGATAAATGAATCAAGTTTTAGAGGTTTATAGATACAGGGTACACTTAATTTGGTGCTGCTCAGACGTTGAAAAGTTCCACAATGTATTTTCTCATAGGGAAGCGTGACCACCCTTGCAAATGTTATGATGTGAATGACTTCTAATTGTGTCCAGGCATTCATGTTTTAAATAATTATTTGAATAAAGAAAATTCTTTATCCATGAATAATCTCCTGAACAGAACATTGTTTGTGGCAGTGAGCATTTGAAATAAAGTGTGTTTGTTAGAGGCATTGTCCATAAAACACGACAGTGAGATAACTCCATGCAAAACAAACACTATACATTATGCAATATTCCTTCTTTTAATGATATTTGCATGTTGAATAAAGGCACTGCAGTTAAGTCTTGTGATCACCTGAAAAACAAAGTTTCCGCATCTTGTCTGGGAGGAATGGAACGTTTCCAAAAGCTGGGAAAGCCCTGGAAAAGCACCGGAAAAGCACCACAATCCCCCCAAAACTCCACTGAAAGCAGAGAACCCTAATTCTTAAGTGTGGGGTGGAGGGAGTTCTTGTTTTTTTTATCATGGGCTTAGGTCTTTTGCGATAATTCATGAGCAGGCTCCTCTTCTTTAGGAGATGGTGCATAGACATAAGGCCTGTTCAAGTTATACCTAGGTGGGCCCTCCTTTTTATCTCTCTTCTTACATCCCTAGAACAAATTCCCGAGACCAACTCTCACTTCTTGTTTCTTTAGCGTACAGGGTTGCATTTTCCCTTACTACCTTGCAACCAGGGAGTAGAGGCCTAGTGAGAAGTGTAGTCTCCACAGGTGAGGTAGGAAAAATATCACCATGCTTGTAAAATAGAAGGGTCCTAAAAAGCAAATTTGTGGAATACCATAGACTGCAGCCTACCTTCCTCTGCTCCCAATTTTCACCGCACACTGCTTTTAACCAAATGCTGCAGTCTTATAACTGGAAATGGAATCTTTCATTGTAAAGTTGCTAGTCTAACAGGCTACCTCAGAAATAGGGACTTGTTTTCGTACTGGCTAAAACGTTTTGATGTGTGTAATATAATTTTTGAATGGCTCTACACCATATCAGATTGCTGACATTTCAACTGGTTATTTTTTGTGAGACCTTTTGAAGTAATGAGTCCACACAACGTGAGAAGGTAAGTGGGTTTATTACAAACAAGAGTTTCCCAACTGCCGTCCAACATTAACTCAGTCCTGCGTTCCACTGAGTTCCCACATCAACATTCCATGGTGAGCTTCAGAGGGTTACGGGTGGAACCAAATGTTCCAAAGATACAGGGGAGGAACGTACCATTGATGAGTAAAGAAAAAGATAAAGAAGCAACAGGAAAACAGTGATAAAACTAGTGATGATAAAGTTAGATTATAACACATCTCCCTTAACAGATGGAGCAAAAAAGAAGAAAGTTGAAGGAGAAATTGGAGAGGAGAAGAGACAAGTGGACGGGTGGAAAGGAGGAAGAGAAAGAGAGAGAGAGCAAAGGAAAGAGACAGGGGAATAGAAAGAGAAAAGGCATTCCTATATAAGATATACTGAAAAGGAAAAGTTATTTCATGACAAAATCCCCATGCCACTTGGGAACATTAATTTTTCTTCTACTGCGTATAACTTCCAAGGTGAACCAACCTCCTTGGCCATTTCAGTGCACTGGTTACCACTATTTTGCTCACAATGTGGCACCAATCTGTCCATGCTCCACATTCGTCCATCAGCCATAATAACTACATTTCTTTTCACTTCTTTGATTCTCACCGGACCATAGTATTTATTATACTTGTTCTGCTGTTGTCCGGTTTCTTAACTAGGACCCATTGTCCTACCTTCCAGGTACGTTGTTTGGTACCCCATTTGTAGTCGTAGACTTGTTTGTATTTCTTTTGATGAAGCGCAGTTCTTTCCTTGGTAACTTGAATATCCCATTCAAATGAGTTATTTTCGAATAGCCAGTTGGGAGTACGTTTAGAGCCAGGTTTGCGCCCTCTCAAAAGGCAAAAAGGGGAATAATTGGTCACACTGTTTGGCGTGATATGATAAGACCATAACATGTCTCTAATGGACTGAACAATGGGCTTCTGAGCGTCCATAGCTAATTGCAAAGTGTCTTTGATTAATCTATTGCATCTTTCCACCTATCCATTTGCACGGGGGGCAATATAGAGGAGTGGAAATATGTTTGATGGCCAAACTGACCAGGAATTCCCTCATTTCTTCCGACACCAACTAGACTCCATTGTCAGTAATGAGGGTGTGGGGAATACCTTCGCTGGCAAACACCACCGAAAGAAAACAAATAATAGTTTTAGTATCCACTCTATTGACAAATTTGATGGTGATCCACTTAGAGAAATAGTCCACCAAGACTAAAATGAATTCTTCTTGCATTCCTGAAATTTGTAAAGGACCTAAGATGTCTAATCCTAGTTTTTCCCAGGCTTTAATGAGAGTTTGCACTGGTTCCAGGGGTGCCTTTCTGGGGTTTTTAACTTTATCACTGAGACCACAGGCATGGCAATGTTACACTCATTCCTCTATCATGGTGTCCATGTAGGGGAACCAGTATCCAGAACGCAACTTACTCTTGGTAAGATTTCTCCCAAGATGACCTTCATGGGCAATTTCGCAAATGTGCCTTCTGAGCCTTTCCGGCGGAATGATCTTGTCTGACTTAAAAACATTGATTCCAGCAATTGATAGTTCCTCCCTTACATTTCAAAATGGCTGTGTTTCTTTGGAGAGGTCACCACATTTCTTAGGCCATCCTTTTTTATATATTCTGCAACCACTCTTAATGTGGCATCTCCTGACATGTGACTATCCCAATCCTCTTTTAATATGGCAGGTATGGCAACTTGTAAAACATCAAAGTCTTCGACTACCTCATCTTCAGGATTATCTATGGGTAGCCTAGAAAGAAAGTCGACTACGTGATTCTTAGTGCCCGGCACGTATTCCATTTTAAAGTCGAAATTCTGTAAAGACACCATCAATTTGCCAATTCTTGGAGTGTTTTTTTTAATGTCTTTTGAGGCAAATAAGGATACTAGCGGTTTGTGGTCTGTTTTAAGAACAAAAGGTATTCCCCACAAAAAATGCTTCAAATGATTAGTGGCTCAAAAACATGACAGAACGTCCTTTTCAATGGTAGAATAATTGATTTCTGCTTCTTTCAAAGACCTGGAGGCAAATGCAATAATCTTTTCTTTGCCTCCATCCATTTGAGAAAGCGTGGCACCAATGCCCTTGTTACAGGCATCAGTGGTGAGAAAAGTGTCCCTGGAACTATAAAAAAATCCCAATACACGGTGCTGAAGCAATGTTTTTTTTAATGTCATTAAACGCATGGTCATGGACCGGTAACCAAACAGAGTGTGTCCCTTTTTTCAACAAGTCCCTGATGAATTTAACCACCTCAGAGAAATTCTTGATGAATTTCGACATATACTCCGGGATGTATGACATTACAACGCATGCTTTTACCACGCATGCTTTTACATCGCGGTTTTTACAACGCATACCATTACAACCCATAGCGCTTTGGGGTGCTGGATAGTGACTAGTTTAATTTACTATTCCAACTCCAGTCCCCGTGGATAGTAGGGAAGGTTATTGGATAGTAAATTAACCTATTCCCTATCCTAGAGCGCCCCCCCAGCGCAATGCGTTGTAATGGTTTGCGTTGTAAAAGCTGCGATGTAAAAGCATTGCGTGGTGAAAGTTGCGTTGTAAGTGATGTTTCCCATACTCCGTTAAACCCAAGAATGATTTTATTTCCTCTTTGTTGTTGGGAATAGGAGCTTCCGACACTGACTCAATAAGTTCATTTTAGGTTTCATGCCTTCACTGGACAGGGTTTGACCCAGCAGGTCTACAGATGCTACACCAATTTTGCATTGTTCATTCTAAATGGTATCACCCGCATCTCTAAGTTTAGCTCACACTACCCTCAAATTGTTATGTTCTTCTTCATTTGAACCATAGAAGAGGATATCATCCTGAAAACAAATGGTTTTATCCACTCCTTCCAGCACATTCTGCATAATTCTCTGGAAAAGCTGCAGCAGCGGAGGCCAGACCGAACGGCATTCTTAAAAATTGATATGTGCCGAAAGAAGTGGTAAAGGCCGTCAGAACCTGGCAATCTGGATGCAAAGCAACCTGATAGCATGCTGATGTGAGGTCCAATACCGAAAAGTATTTTGCACCATTAATGGTAGCCAACATTTCATTCATTTTGGGCAGCGGATATCTGTCAATCCAAATATTTGCATTTAAACTTCTCAAATCAACTCGCAAACAATTGTCTTTTCCCTCTTTTTTGAACATAATCACTATGGCGGCCAACTATTCCGAGTTTTTCACAGCCCTAATGATACCATGTCTTTCTAGTCTTTGCAATTCTTTCTTTAAAGGTTCACGCATTACCAAAGGGATGGACCTTGTCTTGTGCACAACTGGATGGGCATCATTTTTTAATTTAATCTTGTGTACATCATTTCTCAACATCCCAATCTTGTCAGTGAACACTTCAGGAAATTCCTTACATACATCAACAGCTACCAAGGATCTGTCAATAAGCAAAACTTGTTCACTGTTATTGGGATCTAGTGTGATTCCTAAATCTTTCTGATGTTTCCAACCCAGCAAATTACTGCCCCTTTCTGCAATGTATACCTTGCTGAAAGTGTTCCTGTCTTTAAAAGTGATGCACATCTGCACCATTCCTTCTAAAGGAATGGGGTCCTTGTTATACCCACCTGGGCTTAAATCTGGCTTCTTCAAAGTGTACTTATTATCTTTGAACATATCATGGAAAGTTACTTTGTCTATTAACGTGTAGGGTGAACATGAGTCTGCGTAAGCGCTAACGTTTTTGCCATCTAGATGTATATCGCATACTGGGTATCTGACCTTCTCTTCATTGTCTAAATTGTACACTTGGAATACAAATTTGTCATTACCTAGCTCAGAGTTTGGTTCTTCATGTACTACATGTATATCTTTACTTTTTTCTTTAGAGTTACACCACTTGGTAAAATGTCCAATTCTATTACACTTTTTACAATGGACACCTCTGGCTGGACATTTAGGAAAATTGGCCAGGTGATTAACATTACCACATCTATAGCATCTGACATTCACATTTGTTGGCTTACTTTTGGCCATAGTGTGTGTACTTTGTACTTTACAAACATTATTTTCATCCTTTATTTCATTAATGCCCTTGTCCTCCTTAGCGGTCTCTTTGTTGCCCTTCATTTCCTTAACACAATAAGCGTGTATTCGATACTCTTGGCTATCGATATAGCTTCTTCTAAGTCAGGATTCTGTGTCAACAACCTTTCTTGCACTTTATGGTCATTGGTGCAACAAACCAATTGATCTCTAATGAGGGAATCATTAAGAACTCCGAATTCACAGGTTGCTGACAATCCCCTCAAAGCGGAAATATAGGAAGTAACCTTCTCATGTTTTCCTTGCTGCCTCTAAAAAAACTTTATCCTTAAAGTGGGTGCCTAATTTTCTTAAGGTGGTGGTAAACACATCTACATCACCATCCCCTTCCTCTTCAGCACGGTCAGCTAAATCCTCGTAAACTTTACTACCATGAATGCCTAAATTATGCAACAGGATGTGTTGCTTCCTCACGGACAAAAACTTTTCATCCCCTATTGCAATTAAATAAGAATGGAGTATTTTAACCCATTCGTCCCATTGGATTTCAGGTTCACCTTCTTCATCTAAGAAGGGTGGAGGCTGGCTCATGTTTGTGATAGACGTGACTAGATAGGGAAAAAAAAACACAGGAAAAATAAGAAAAACTACCAGCGTGGCTTAAGAGTCAGAGAGCAAACACAGTGGCAGAATTAGTCAGCAAGGTGCAGACGAAGGGTCTATAAGAATGCTGTGCCCATCAGCGTGAGAATAACAGCTGCAGGTAGGTTGTAAATTGGGATGGTAATCCCCCCCCCAAAAAGCTGATAGAGCGGTAGTCAGCAGTGGGCTGAGCGTGTAGAAGTGGGGTAACACTCAACTGTGCCAGTCAACACCATGTAGTAGTAAAGATTGACCTTGTAGAGGATGAGTTAATATGTAAGCTGTGCCTGTCAGCGTAATAAAAACACAGCAGCAGGCAGTAGAAAGCTGAGCCTGTCAGCGAATAACGATTTTGAAGAAGCAGGCGCACAATAGAATGAGGGACCCACCATGTAGAGCGGTTGCCCATAAATACCTCCGGTGAAACTAGGATACCATAGGCACACCCTCACTGGAGCACAGTAGGGGTGGGCGGAAGACGCGTGAGGGACTTACACGGAGAGGCTCGGAGATTGAACCAATCTCCGTGCCCCACAGCGTAAGTCCGTTACGAGCTGTCCGCCCGCCCGCCGCCCGCCTCTCGCCCGCCTCCCGTCCGCAGTATTAAATATCATTTAATACTGCGGGCGGGCGGGTGGGCGGCAGGCGGGCAGCCAACTTTCGCTCCGCTCCCGAATGTGCGGAGATTTGCCTAATTTCTCCGTCTTGTTTGCGAAAGGCGGAAGGGGCAAATCTCCGCACATTCCGTGGGTGGAACGGAGCTGTCCGCCCACCCCTAGAGCACATAGGAGAAAAACACACCTCTCCGCGAATCACAAAACCTGAGGTAACCACCAGTGAAACGCTTCCTGAGGAGTGATGAAAACTGACGGTCCCGCGATGAAATGAGGAAACTGACGAGCTGTGCTTCCAGTTGATGACGCCTCCTGTGAAACGGGCCGAAAGGAAGGAGAAGCCGAAAGGCAGAAAGACTCCAGGAGGCTGATCCTCTGAGAGGCAATGAGGGGAAACACAGCTCAAAGGAGAGTGCTTGCGACAAAGCAGCAACACTACTCCAGAAAGAAATGCCTCACCAGGGCATGCTCCACGGAGAAATGCTGCGGGAAGCAGAATACCTCACAGATGGTTTCAAATGCTGAAACTGTAGTGCAGGGAAAACGGCAACCGTGGAGCACAGTTTTCCAAAGGAGAAACGCCAGGAGGCCCGGGGGATAGGCTGCTCCACTGACAGAGACTGAAGGAGAAAAGATGAAAATCTCCACACCGGAACCAGACGGCAGAACAGAAGAAGTGAACTGGCGAAGAAACAGGGGTGGGAAACTCAGCTGCCCCCTGCGCAGCAAATCCGGTCCTCATCGCCAAAACGAAGTAATGAGTCCACACAATGTGAGAAGGTAAGTGTGTTTATTACAAACAAGAGTTTCCCAACTCCCATCCAACGTTAACTCAGTCCCGCGTTCCACTAAGCTCTCACATCAACATTCCATGGTGAGCTTCAGAGGATTACGGGTGGAACCAAATGTCCCGAAGATACGGGGGAGGTATGTACTATTGATGAGTAAAGAAAAAGATAAAGAAGCAACAGGAAAACAGTGATAAAACTTGTGATGATAAAGTTAGATTATAATACAGTTTTAAAAATAGGGACCCAGGTGTCAATGAGAGACTGGTATCAAGGAAGCAAAGATTCAGCTATTGACCTAGATTCTTAACGGGGGTTACAAATACCCTGTTGTACCAGTTCTCATTGTATTGTGCTACCACTCCTCGCCTACATGAATGCTACCGTTTGAGAAACAAGATTACAAATCTTTTTGGAAGGAGCAATTTCATGCAATAACAATACAACACAATCAACACTTAAATAGTACACAATACAAACTCAAACGTCCGCAAGAATTAATAACCAGAATTACTATTAGACAACCTTCTGATGCCAATTTTATCAATGGCAGAATTATAAAACATTTTGCCTGACCCACTTGGCTTCCAACAAGTAACCCTCCGATTACATGTATTTGTACAGTGTAAACCTAGCTCGAAAGCAACGGAACAATGCTGTGCAATGAAAAACTAGGGAAGAGGATACAAGAACGGGGATACTAATCATACCTGGGTGTATGCAGGTAGTGGGGTAGGAAGTCTTCCACTATTACTAGTGAATAAGATGTTACTCATAGAAATTGGTCTTCAGCACATTTCTGAATAGATGCTGGAAGATGGTGTTCTACATTCTTGGTCCCTAGCTGGAACAAAAGTCTCCTGGTTGTTTCTCAATTGCACCAGTAGTGATGGAACATTTTTCCAGCACTCAATGTTACATATCTTGAGTTATAGGGATTGTGGAAAATCCAAACATCACACAATGAACAATGGTAGCAAATGAGCAACGGCCACTCCGAAGGAAGGTGGTATGGCTGTGGTAGCTGATGGTGCATTTTAGAGCACACCGTTTTGTTGTGTGTTAGAAACAAAATGGTAAGGATGGGTCCTTCAAGTGGTTGATACTATACTTGAAGGATTCAAAGAAGCTTTGCTTCTATTGGAGAAGATGCATAGGTGGTAGTCTTAGCTGCAGAGATGAAGATTTAGAAGATCATGCACTGCTGTTCAGTTCTTGTTTATCGTCAAGCAAATACATTTTGAGAATTATTTTTTTCTCTTTTTTGTATGGAGACTGAGAATTCTTTGGTGTACCTGTGCAAAGGGATATGTGGTGGTTCAGTCTTTCTAGTGAATAGCTTTTATAATGCATGGATGTCATCACAAGATACCATAGCATTTTGAAGAAAGTAAGAACCCATACTCATGGAATGTTCTTTCTGATTTCAATTATAAAGTAGTAGAAGGAAACATCATAAAAAGAAAGTGACTTGAAAAAATAGCAGATTCCCCCACAGTATTGAGCTGTTTTATCTGATATTTGACTTTGTACCTACTGGAAAGTGATAAGGGATTGATGGATACTGGATACGTGATTTTTTATCACATCTGGTGGCCTTTAACTAGTCCTCGCCAGCTCCTCCAATCCAACTGCATACCTAGTGCACACCAGTGAATGTAGTGCTATACAAAAACCTTTAAATAGAATACATTTATTTTTAAAGTGATACATGTAAGAAGTACAACTTGATCACCGACACAGTTGTTCAGTGATCGAAATTAATAAATGTCGTCACATTCTGTTAATTAGTTCATGTTAGTCTGGTTTCCTGTTATGATGAAGCTCATTTATTAATCACTCAAATTTGGAACAACGCTGATGTCTAATTTACCCTTCTAACGATGTATTGACTGTATTTCAGCAGCCTTCTTTGAAGAAGATATCCCTGCACTTTGACACTTCTTGACACAGGGTCTCCTCCATTGATTTAAGGGGCTGAACGAGAAAGAAAAAAACAAGTGCAACCAGTTTCAAAAGAGAGTTAAGAGGCCCTCCCAGACACGTCATTACCATGCGTGGGTCTACAGAAAGAAGGGACAGCTTTCTAAATCTGCAGCAATGCGAGGAGATCTGGCAGGCACCTCTATGAAAAGATTAAAAGGCAAGATGAAAAATCAATCTGAAATGGGTCTCTGCATTGAATTTTTTGTTTTTAGACAACTTCAAAACCTTGTGAAGAGCCAGGGCACGAAATAACAGAGGGACAGAGAAGCACATTGTACAAGTACTGTCGCATGAACATTAGTCCTTCATTTTTAATTAATAGAGCAGCTGGTATCGACCCAACTCAGCACGTATAAACCTCATTAACAGTCCCAATTTTAAAGAAAGATGGCGTCTTCTCATGGTTATTTTTCTACTGGGGGAGTGGGCTGTGGGGAAGCAAGGAGGACTGCGCAGCAAGTGAGCAAAGGGGATTGTGTAGCAAAGACGTCACCAATTATGAAATCAATGGACTTACACTTACTTCCAGTAGGCCAGTTAATAAAGGTTTTTTGTTAAATCCATATGGGGCCTGACTCACAAAGGTGAACTGATACTTTTGTGTAAGTTTACTCTTTTTCAGTATTCAAAATATACGATTTAATAGTAACTTTATGACTGCAGAGACCCCGACTGCAGAATCTCAGAAGTTGTAAAGTTAAGATTAAATCTGCCCTATCTTTTTATGTACAGTGTCCTCTTATTTACAATCCCCTTGCGCCGCTGGTGCGTCACTTTTAATATGGGAAAAAGTGACATATAGCGGCAGCGCAAGGAGCTTGTAAATAAGCCCCTGAGTTTGCAGCCGTATGGATGTGACCTCTTACAGGTGCAAATTTAGGATCTTCAGAACTCCCAAGGGTTACCAGAAGTATGCCTGGAACCCTACAATCATTGCAGGTTTCCTTATGAAAGTCACAGGTTTCTCCATTTGTGAACTCAATTGTAATTCAAAAATATACACACACAGCGGGAATAGACACAGAGGGTTTGAAATATTTAGGGGTCTACGTGTCCCTAAATAGAGAACAGAACCTTTATCAGAATATTTGGAGGATAGCGAAAGATTTCTGCAGTGACTCAGAACGGTGGAGAACATTTGATGGGCAGAACTGCACAGGTTTAGATGATCACACTATCAAAGTTATTATACATCCTCCAAAACACCTATATTAAGATCCCAAAGAAAGTCTTCATTAAGATAGAGGTAGAAGTACGGACCTTATTGTGGGATGTGGAACACCCGCGAATAGCGCTGCAAACACTGTAGTGTAACCCATACAATGGGGGACTAGCCCTCTCTGACATATGTGCATATTATCCGGTGGCCCACCTACTAGTGGTTAATGACTGGGGGCATACAAGGGGAGATCACCCTACATTCCTACTTGAAAGGAGTCAATTCCAGCCTAAATCGTACCTACACTACATGTATGGAGGTAAAGGGGTGGAGAGATTATTCACGGCTACACAAATGACAATAGTAGCCTGGAAAGGAGCAGGGAAATGTATGCGATGGGACACAAAACTAACTCGAGAAACACTGTTATGGGGGGGAGCATGCCTGCCTGATGTCGGAAAACTAAAGAGTTTTGGAAGTTGGGATATGATCAGCCTTTCCCAACAGGGTGACCTAATAGAGCAGGGAGACTTTGTTCCCTTCAGCTCTTTGCAGAGAGACTACCAGCTAGAAAACACACAATATTATAGATATCTGTGACTCAAGCTTGTCTGGTAATCGAAGATCCATCTGATCTCCTGGAGTAATCACATCTTGAGGGGAGATTACTGCAGGGCAAATTAGTATGTAAAGCTATTTTCTGGACATACAAAACAACCAATAATAAATTGCTGACTCCCTTAAGTAGTTACAAGAGAGGTGGGAAGGTGAATCAAGGGTGATGGACAACATGGACTGCAGGGCAACCCTGATGCAACCCCGCGAGGAGGCAATTAGAACCAGGCTGCGACTGATACAACTGAAAAACCTTCACAGGGTAAAATATGACGCGTATACACAGGTTTGGGAAGGCAGTCCACTAATTGCTTAATATGTGGGGCAGATGGAGGATCTTTTTGGCACACACTCTGGGATTGTCCACACATACAATCATAATGGTCAGTCATTTTGAAAGAACTGGGGGAGCAGTGCAGGGTGAGGTAATCCCTGCTGATCTCAAATATGTTTTACTGGGGGATACCAACTGAGATCGCCCTCCCGAGACCCAAGCTCTTATTCAGTAACCTTGGATTAGTAGTGGCCAAACGAGATGTGGCCAAGTAATGTGGAGCGTTGCAGGTATTAAGCCTACGGGAGTGGAAAATGGGAATGGAACTATACATGGTGGCCGAAAGGTCACATATAAAGCTAGAGGATGCCCATGGAAGTTTCACAAGATTTGGGGTCCCTCGAAGACATAATACGGTTTAAATGGAAGAGAGGCGGAGAATAGACAACCCCTCACTACAGATCCACCAGTACTACCTGTCTGAAAGCCAAACGTATGTTACAATATGACCGCAGGAATATCCCATTGTATTCGGTCAGAAAATATTGCATCGCTGCTACTATGAAGCCATTGCACTCCAATGTATGTATTGTTCTGAGTGCCTGTTGGGCACCATGGTTTGTGTTACTAGATAATCAAATAAAATATTTATTTAAAAAAATAAAATATACACATGAAAGATGAGTTTGGGAATAACCACAAACATTTTGTTTGTGTTCACAAAACCTCTTAAGCCTACTTTACCTCAACTTCCGACCCCCTTCTGGTAGATGTGACAAAATGAATTCTGGAGGGCAAAACCAACTTTTCTAACACAGAAAAGTGGGTTTGCACACGTAATAAATATTATTTGCCATAAAAAACACTTGAACTGAAAAACACATTTGTAATCAAACCTTATGCAAATGTAAATGGCCCTTTTCACAAGTATTTTTAAAAACTACCTATTGATGGTAGGCGATTTGTTGTAGGAAGAGAATAATCCAGTCGCTCACGGCAATAACTAAGGTTTTAGTTAAAATCAAATGACGCCAATAGCTGTGATAGCTTCTTCTGACAGGGAGTAGCAGGGGAGGGGTCTCTCTTTGTTTCTGATTTCATTATTTCTGAACTCAACTGAAACCGCCTTTTGGTGACATCAAGACCGCAATTTAGTCACAAACCAAGCTCACAATACTATGGGTGATTTTGGAGACTGTATTAGCTGCAAAAGGGAAACCACCGGGACTATTGTATTACAGGGAAGCAATTAGGTAACTGTTTATTCTAGAGCAAAAACATACAGCAAGCAGAGCAGAAAGTTTTCTGGATCAATCAACAAGGCTTGGCATTTTCTCACCCTGAAGCTCATAAGCCATGAATTGGTAAGACTTATACAATATTGACGTTAACTTTGGTTTACATTTGTAATCTTGTGACCTTTCTTGCAGCTCTGACATCCACATGCTCGGGAAGTAATGTGTGCAAGGTAGACATAATGGTTATATTTATGTTTATGCGTTTGTGTGTGAAGAGGTTATTTGCTGTTTCATTTTCAGATCAAGACTGTCATTTTAAACCTTGCTTGTGTTCCAGATTTCCCTTCTAATTTCAGTTCCCCTTATTTCTGTACTCCAAATGGCAGCATACCTAAACAAGCATTTGCAATGCAATAGGTCTCGCATTTACACGAGTTTGAACTATTGGCATTGTAAATGACAATGCCTTTTTTAAAGTTTTGTTTTCTAAAACATACATAAAAGGCATTGTCTTTTAAAATGGCAATAGCTTAAACTCATGTAAATGCGAGACCGATTGCACTGCTTGCTTCCTGGAGCTAGTTTGCTCGCTTGTTGCTTTTAATTCTTGCACTTTGATATTTTAAAATTGCCCCTGCTGCTTTCTGAATAGCGGGAATTTGGGAGGTTGGTTAGGTGGGTCGTGAAAACTCGGCAGCCGGTGCTGGTCAACTTACCAATCACAGCGGTCTTCTGCTGTGTGCTCTGTTGCCGCATTCTTTTCTGGGCATTAATTTAATATTTCCCGCTACCTGGGGACTGCACCTTGCTGAGGCGGCTCTCCCGGGGGCGGTAGTTGGTGACGGCGGCCATTTTGGGCGAGCCACGCGTCACGAGCGGTCAGCGCTCTAGTCTTGTGACACGGACCGACGGCCTCAGGCAAAGCAGGAAGTTATTTAGGTAGGGCTCTTCCGTCGAGCGGTGCTTCCTGGAGCTAGTTTGCTTGCTTGTTGCTTTTAATTCTTGCACTTTGATATTTTAAAATTGCCACTGCTGCTTTCTGAATAGCGGGAATTTGGGGGGTTGGTTAGGTGGGTCGTGAAAACTCGGCAGCCTGTGCTGGTCAACTTACCAATCACAGCGGTCTTCTGCTGTGTGCTCTGTTGCCGCATTCTTTTCTGGGCATTATTTTAATATTTCCCGCTACCTGGGGACCTCACCTTGCTGAGGCGGCTCTCCCGGGGGCGGTAGTTGGTGACAGCGGCCATTTTGGGTGAGTTACGCGTCACGAGCGGTCAGCGCTCTAGTCTTGTGACGCGGACCGACAGCCTCAGGCAAAGCAGGAAGTTATTTAGGTAGGGCTCTTCCGTCGAGCGGTGCTTCCTGGAGCTAGTTTGCTCGCTTGTTGCTTTTAATTCTTGCACTTTGATATTTTAAAATTGCCACTGCTGCTTTCTGAATAGCGGGAATTTGGGGGGTTGGTTACGTGGGTCGTGGAAACTCGGCAGTCTGTGCTGGTCAACTCGGCAGCCTGTGCTGGTCAACTTACCAATCACAGCGGTCTTCTGCTGTGTGCTCTGTTGCCGCATTCTTGTCTGGGCATTATTTTAATATTTACCACTACCTGGGGACTGCACCTTGCTGAGGCGGCTCTCCCGGGGGTGGTAGTTGGTGATGGCGGCCATTTTGGGCGAGCCACGCGTGACGAGCGGTCAGCTCTCTAGTTTTGTGACGCGGACCGACGGCCTCCAGCCATACATACTTAGGAGAATGTTGACCTGGAAGCGCAGTGGACGAGCGCAGTGGGCGCGCCTAACGCAAGCCCGTCTGCGCCCGTCCGCGCTAAGTTAGCACTCAGGGCGAGACACCCTGCTCAATTCGGCTAAACCACTCTTATGGATAGCTTCACTCGATTTACTGGTGAAGAGCTGAAGGCTCTTAGGCCCCCTAGCTGCTCTGCAGTTGGTGCTTGCGCTTTTGGCCCTCCCAGCGACTTTGTATGTGCAGAGTGTGGGTATTCTTTCCTCCGTGAACCATGTACGCTGATTCTACCGGTATCCACCACTCCAATTGGGACCATCAGGGCCTGCCTTATTAACACTAGGTCAGTAAGAAGGCATTATGTCGATATTGCTGATCTCATCACAGATAATGACTTGGATATGCTGTTTGTAACGGAAACGTGGTTTGATGTGCATTCTAATCCGACTGTGACTTTGGCCACTTATAAAGTTCTCCGGCTGGATCGCCAGTCGGGCAGGGGCGGGGGACTCGCCTTTTGGTTCAGGGATAGCTGGTCTCTGCTGGGTGAGCCCTCTTCACTCCTGGGTGACTGTGAGGTCCTTAACTTCTGTATCCAACTATCAGTGCATTTTACGCTCGGTGGCTCACTGGTCTATCGTCCCCCTGGACCGTCCAAGCATTTCTTGGAATCCTGCGGGGACGCTCTAGCCGAGCGAGCACTGCGCTTCTCCCGCTTCATTTTTCTTGATGATGTAAATATTCATCTTGACCACTTGGAAGCCGTGGATACCTCTGCCCTGCTGGATGCCTTCCATCTGGCGAACCTCACTCAAAGAGTCTTGTTCCCCACTCATCTTGGTGGCCACACTCTAGATATTATAGGGGCCAATTTCCATCTATCGGTGGAGAAACCATGCCCAGTTGCTTGGTCCGACCACTTTCCCATCTTTTTTCCTGGTGCTTGGCAAATCCTTTCCGCCCTGCATATGGCTCTCGGCCCCCTGTCTTTAGGAGACCAGGCTTAGGGTCCCTGAGCGCTGCGCTGGCCGCTTCTCGTCCCTCCTTTTGTGGGGAGCTTGAGGACAATGTTGCACAGTTTGCAGAGTGGATCTCGGGGTCGGTCTCAGCACAGTCCGCCTTGTGCCGAGCTAAGCTAAGGAGAGATTCCCCTTCTAAGCCCTGGTTTTCCTTTAAGCTAAGGATTTTGAAGCGGGAGTGTAAAGTGGCTGAGAGAGTCTACAGTCTAGCAGACAAGATCATTCTCAGAGCAAGACAGAGACTATATTATACAGCCATTGGAGAAGCTAAGGGCCTTTACTTTGCCACACGTATTGAGCGGGCCAAAAACAACTCTAAAGAGATCTTTTCCATCGTGCAAAGCTTTTTGGCCCCTTGTGCTCAGTCAGTGGTGGCTCCTGCCTCTGATACATGGTGAAATTCCTTGGCGACCTTTTTTAAGGATAAAATAGTGAACATCCAAGCCTCTCTTTCCATCTTCTCAGGGCATCTCGTCACGGGGTCATCTCCATCTATCAGTAGGGCAGAGCCCCTCTTCTCTTTTGCGGACTTTGTCCCGGAGGATCTGGCTAGCTCTTTTAAAATCCTGAAGGCTCTTAAGCCTGCCTCTCCAAGTGATCCCTGTGCCACCAGGCTTCTGTCGGATCTGGCCGATATTGTCAACCCAGAGGTGAACTACTTGATCAATAAGTCCCTTTGTTCGGCCTCCGTGCCTAGAGCTTGGAAACTTGCCCTGATTCTCCCATTGTTAAAAAAGCCGTCCTTGGACCCTCTGGTGCCAGAGAACTATCGCCCTATTTCGCTTTTGCCCAGCCTGGCGAAAGTGTGCGAGAAGGCCGCCACTTTTCAACTTACTAAGTTCATCGAGGAGTCCAAGGGTCTCCATCCGGCTCAGTCAGGTTTCCATGCAGCTCATAGCACGGAATCGTCTTTGCTTGAGATTACAGAGGCTGTTAGGGAGTGTCAGGATACCGGCGGGAGGGCAGCATTAGTCATGCTGGATCTCTCGGCGGCATTCAACACGGTCCCCCATGCCATGCTGCTCAATCGCCTGTTTGCCATCGGCATCACTGGCAATGCCTGGCATTGGATTAGTTCCTTCCTTGAAGGCCGTCAGCAGCAGGTGTGGCTTCCCCCAAGCGTCTCGGAGCCGCTTCCGGTCTCTACGGGTGTGCCACAGGGTTCATCACTTAGCCCCTTCCTTTTTAACATCTATGTGACCCTGCTTGTGTGTCTGGCAGAGTCACTGGGGGCTAAGGTGATGGCCTACGCCGATGACACCCAGCTGCTCTTCACTTGGACTAAGGAAGTGGACTCGGTAGGGTTGGCCCAAAATTGCCTGTCTGCTGTCTTTCGCTGGCTTTCCAATGCCCAGTTGAAATGTAATGAAGGGAAGTCTGAGGTGCTGTTGTTCGGCTCTTTTCCCTCTGATTTCAGAGAAAGGCTTTGGCCTTTGGGTTTCTCTCGGCCTTCTGAAAGATCAGACGCGGTTACAAACGTGGGCGTTTGGTTCGCCCAAAACCTGCACTTTGTGACGCACGTCAAGAAGCTGGCGGGCTCATGCTTTGGCATTTTGAAGAGCTTGAGGAAGTTTCTCCCTCTTTTGCCGGGTGCCTCTAGGCAAACCGTGTCCGGGCACTGATACTGTCCCGCCTGGACTACGCTAATGCGCTCCTAGTAAGCTGCTCAGGGTCTCTGGTTAAAAAACTGCAGGTAGTGCAGACCTCAGCGGTCAGACTCCTTATGGGGCTCTCTCCCAGAGATAGTGTGCGGATTCATTTGCGCGCCTTGCATTGGCTGCCAGTTGAGTCCCGCTTAAAATTCAAAATGCTTACCATTGCTCACCGGGCCTTGTACGATATGAGCCCCCTTTACCCACAGAGAAGATCTATGAGCCTGGCAGAGTGTTGCGGTCCTCGGCCCTATGGCTGATGCAGATCCCGAAGTTCAAGCGCCAGCGTCTCGGTGAAAACTCCTTTGTGCATAGGGCTGGCCTGGCCTGGAATCTATTGCCTTTAGCCTTAAGGACTACCCAGGATCCAGTGCTTTTTAGAAAGAAACTCAAGACCTTGCTGTTTTAATCTGACGCTCGTTCAATCTTCTTCAGGAGCTAGCGCCGGGACACTCTGAGTATCTGTGCGCTCTATAAGCTTAATAAACATAAACATAAACACAAACTGCAAATGCTTGTGTTGCTCGCCCTCGCTCCGACTGGTGTGATATTCCGCTCACCGTGAGTGCATTGAAACCGCAATCGTGCCTGTGACTCTCCACCTGTGGCACATGCAGATCTGTGTTCCGAGCCCACAGGCACAGGGTCACACAGTGTGATGCATGCCAGCGGCAATTATGACTGCGCTCTCACGGATGAGGGACTGTGCTTCCACCTGCGGGGCATGCAGCTCACTGGGTCATGCCTGCACGTGTAAGGTGCATCCTTGGTATTCCATACAAGGCGTGGCGTTAACTCTACCATGCCTTCTCAGGAGGTATAGCGATTCATAGTGCAGCAAGTGCAGTGGCACCAGGCCGAGGGGTGAGAGGGACTGTCTGCACCCCTATTTGGACAGTTTCCACTATTTAACTGCGGTTAGGGGGTGTACTCCTTGCTTGCTTTAGGGCTGTTACTTCCCGGACGCAGTGCACACTCCTGCCTGCTGCAGCTGGTACAAGACCACAGGGAAGGAAGGCACCTGCTGAGAGGACAGAGCTGTGAAACAGAGAGGGTCTTACCTGAGAAGTCTGCCAGCGTGGAGCTCTCTGGGGCGCCGAGCAGCCGCAGGGTCCAGCAGAGCAGGACAGGGAGCAGCAGGGGCTCGCTGAGGTGTCTCTTGGGGCAGCCGCCCAAGTCCACCATGGTGCGGATCCGTGCATACATGCATTGCTCGCTGTAATAATGTTGTCTCTTAGCATCTAAAGCTCCACAGAAAACATGTCAAGATTTATTTTTCACAAAATTGTGTTGAGTTGTTTCAGAAATTCTACACGAAATGCTTTCTGTGGAAGATATGTTTTGAATAATAGTACATATATCACTATGGGAAGTGATACCAATTAGCTAGTTTACCAGCTGTTGCATAATTGCCAGGACCTCACCATTTCCATGCGGTTTACCCTTGAGATGCAAAATGGTGTCTTGACATAGACTTACAACAGTGTGACATCGGCTTGCACGTACAAGAGTGGACGTCGAGCATGCCCTGTAGTGATGCTACATCCTCCCCTTCCACTGCACTTGATCCCTGGACAGTCACAATGACCTTTGCACTCCCAAACGTCAATTAAGACTGTTTTGCACCAGATTTTTTTTAAATGTCCCTCGGTCCAGCAGCACCCTCTCTCTGAAAGGGGCAGGGCTGGTATGGAAGAAACATGCAGATGTTGCCGGAGATGAGTTCAGGACCCAAGTGATGCATGGGCTGCGCGCGTGACTGGTGAAGAGTGCGGGCGACTGGGAGAGAAGCAACAGAGGGGGGGGGTTTGCTATGAGAGCGGTGTGGGTAGAGGGCGCTGCGCCACCTGGTGTCCGAGGACGAGGTAAGCTGTCGGCATTGCGACAAAAATATAGTGCATCCCAACTAATGGAGGAGACTGTGTACTGCCGCAAGTGAAAGATCCAGTCCAGATGGGCTGTCCGAGAAGGAGACAGGGCAGTAACAAAGAAGCCTCATTTTTAATTGGAAGCCAGCGTTTAGCATAAATGATGATGCCAGCCAATAGGAATGATGAGCTGGGCTTCAAGTCCTCTTCTAAAATCTACTCGATTACAAGAATCCTCGCAGAGCAAGCAGTGCGTGCGCGCTGCAATGCAGGTCTGCAAAACCTAAAAATAGCAGTCAGTATATTGCAAAAACATCGTTTGGTAGGTTATCTGGTTCGCGTTCAGTTGTTCACTGTGCATAGATCAGAGTCCTTCTGCTCCTGTTTGACTTTTTTGGCTGTTCTGTCTGTATTTTTACCTCAGTGTTCTTTGATGTTGTGAGCCCACTGGATGAGCTCGAGTTGTCTTTGTGTCCTCACCACTACAGCAGAAGGCGCAGTTGGACTGTGGGCTGACCACAGTGCTTCATTTGTAGAAGAATAAGTGTCGGCCCAAAGTTTTTCTCAGAAGCCTGTAGCTGGTGCTATGGAAGGCTGCATTGCCGAATACCAAACCTGCAAAGTCCTGATTCTGCCTCAAGCTTCTCCCTTGTCACATAACAATCCTTGCCTCATTATCTCACTCTTCCAAGTTCTTTTTTATCTCTGCTTTATTTCTTTGTCACCATTTGTCTGTCTTTTTTTCCCCATTCTTTCCCCCTTTGGTGTTTTTTGTCCCTTGCTCTAGGTCAAAGACTGATGAAGAAAAATAAGTGTTGGTCCCCAAAAATGAGTTCAGATGGGCCTCACCTGCACTCACCGACTCAAATTAAGCAATAGTTCACCCAAAGTCAACCGCCATCCAAACTCTGAGGCAATTAATACCCACTTACCATGCTACGGGAGGCTGCTTTTGGTGGCAACTGATTAAAAAAACAGGAGTGCAGCTTTCATTTTCTGCAGATCTAGAAAATAATCTACCGTCTACCTGGAAGCAAATCTGTTCAGCCCCTCTAAGTGGGGTACTTCACTTAATGCTAACCCCCTGGGTGTTTGTCGAGTGATTGTGGATACATGTGGAATGCATGAGACCATAAGGTGAACGAATGCTGCCCTCAGAGGAAAAACTTCATGTCGCACAAGGACATTCCCTACATCAGAGTTGAGGCCATTGAGCATCCCATTGTCCCTACCCCTGACAACTAGCCCTTGGAGCAGCTCCTTAGGTCTGCTTCACTACTCCCTGTTGTGCCCTGGGTCGACCTGGGCAGGAAAATAGGCCTGGGAGCCAAACATAAAAGTTTCCCCCATTAGTGAATCGGATAGCTAAAAAAAGTGTTGGCTGTTTGCAAAGCAGGGCAGTTTTAAACGTGTAAAGACATGCTGCATAAGTGTTTTGCAAGGTATGGAAGACGGTATGCATTTGTGCTTGCTGCAGACAATGTGTATGCTAATATCAGGGAAATCAGTGGCAAAAATCACACTCTCCAGACATAAAACAGGACAACAAACCGCCAAAATACCACCTTACACATTGACTTGTCAGACCGCCCTTTGCGCAATGCTGAATTGCCCTATAGGGCAGTCGATCCTGGTTGTTGAGAATAAGAGCTCAACCCTGTTTGGAATGTCTGTCCTGGGAAATCCAAGCTCATATCCTTGCTGACCAGTCTTGCTCTACCATTCAGTGTGGGCTGGCCAGTTAAATGTACATAAAGCTACATCCTGCTCTGCTTGACTGTGGCTATGGATTTGGAAGTTGGCAAACATTTTGGTCACACCATGGCTTCCTCCCAGTGACCACAGTTAGCAAAAAGTATCAGTCCTGAAGAGTAGGTACCCACTGAATGTGACCTCTGAGGTCCCATTCAGCTGAATGGAGGTGTGCAAGCCTTTACATTGTGGAATTTGGAATCCAAAAACATTAGGAGGAGAGTGAATGGTGAAAGACAGATGCAGATAAAAAGGGAGATCTGGAAAGGAGTAATACTGTGGCCAACGTAAACATCAGTGGAAAATGGAGAGATTCACGCGTATTGTGGAAAGTACAAGGTAGGAGGTGGTGTGATATGGTGGTAAAGGCCTCAGGGTCACAGCGCAAAAGTTGCTGAAATCCTTTCTCGAAGACAGATACCAAGAAGTATGGAGGCCACCTTTCTAGTCCTACAAGAGCAGTGTCTCAGTTGGAGTGCCCTAGGGCTCGGCCTTTAGCTCGACCATATTTAACATCTATATGATCCCTTTACCTGCACTGGTCAAGTCTTTCGGGGCCAAGAGAATCTCGCGTGCCGATGACAATCAGCTGCTGTTTTCATTCAAGAAGGTGAGCCAATTGCCTATGACGCAATTGAACCCTGTCTATCAGCAGTGTTCCACTGGATGAGTATTAACCAACTCAAATTCCAACACTGACAAGACAGAAGTTCATAACTCTGGCTTCAATTTTACTCTCAACCTGCAAGCTCATTGGCCAGATGAGGCCCTCTCACCCAACGTACAAGCTGATGCAGTAAAAAACTTGGGAGTTAAGATTGATAAACAGCTGACACTACAAAACCAAATAAACATGGAAGTGAGCACGTGTTTTGGCCTTATGCAACCTGCTAAAATCTTTTTGCAGACCCTATTCTTGCCCGTGAGGAAAATAGTGATCTTGAACTTGATTGCATCCAGGCTTGATTACCTCAATGCCCTTTATGCTGACTTCCCACACATTTGCTGACAAAACTACAAATGGTCCAAAATGTGGCGGGCCACCTGCACTGGCTCCCCGTAATAAAAAGGATCCTGTTCAAGACTCGTGTCTTTATGCACAGAGACTTGACCCACTCTGGCCTCGAATACCTGTCTTCCAGGATTCACTACTACACTCCCCCCTTAGAACTCTTCGCTCTTCCCATGGCCATCTGGCCAAAGTTCCTAGGGCTTGATTGGCAAAACTGGAGGCACATCCTTCTGGGCCCTCAATCCTCTAACAGACTTCCTGCTGAACTCCGTCAAATTGAAATTGAGAGGCCTTTCAGAAAACAACTCAAGGCATGGCTTTTCACCCTCTAGTTCTATCATCCTCTGCTCTCATACATTCCGCTCAGTGCCGGGACACTCCTTGGAGTAGCTGTGCCCCTAGAAATTTCACTATTCATTCATTCATTCAAGGGGAAAGGTACATGTGGGAAAGATGCAGGGGACAAGGAGTATAGTTATCATTACTGCAGCAGGTTTTGTAGCAACGGTTACCAGGGCAGTGTATTACATTGAGGATGTATGTCAATACATCGCATACTAATACCACGCGTGCCATTAAAACGCCGGCATTACTAGGCGATGTCAATGACATCGCATACCATCACATCGCATACTTTTACAACGAGTATGCCTTTACCACGCATGCCATTACAACGCAAAACATGCGTGGTAAAGCCATTCTCGCAGTAAAAGTATGCAAGGTAAGTAAAATCCCTACCCCTTCACCTACACAACACACTACTCCTACCCCTACACTACCCCTAATGCAGAAACACTACAACACTACCCCTACCCCTACACCTACACAACACACTACTCCCACCCTACACTATCCCTAACCCAAAAACACTACAACACTACCCCTAAACAATAATACACTACACTAAACAAACACTACACTACCCTAAAACCTAAACCACTACACTACATAAACACTTCTACACTACCCTAAACCATAATACACTACACTAAACAAACACTACAACACTACAATACACTACCCTAAAACCTAAATCACTACACAACATAAACACTACTACACTATCCTAAACCATAATACACTACACTAAACAAACACTGCAACAATACACTAGACTACCCTAAAACCTATATCCCTACACAACATAAACACTACTACACTACCCTAAACCCTAATACACAACACTAAACAAACACTACAACACTACACTACCCTAAAACCTAAATGTCTTCACTACATAAACACTACTACACTACCCTCCCTAATACACTACACTAAACAAACATCACAACACACACTAAAATTTTTTTTTAAAACCACACACAACACAAACATTACCACACTACTTTTACACTTCCTTAAACACTACAAAAGTAACCCCCACCTCATGCGCAAACCCCCTTACCTCTCCCCTCTCCAGCGTCGCCGTGGGATCCCGCTTCCTCCTTCCTGCTTGGTTCACGTCTTTGTGAGGAAACCACGACGTGGATAGCCTCCCCCGCCGCCGCCATTACACATTACATCGCATGCGTTGTAAAAGCGCATGCGATGTAATGGTATGCGTGGTTTTATCATGCGTTGTAACATCGCATGTGTTGGAACGCATGCGATGTAAAAGCAACGAGTGGTAAAACCCGCGTTGTAATGGCTGTTCCCCCCACATTGATGCCGGTTTTTGTTAGTCCCTACCAACTGGGGTAGGGCTGTTACCCTTTGAACCAATAAAGCCCATAGCACCTTTGCTATGCCACTGGCATTAAGCAAACCCCGTCCATGATGACCTGAGCAGGAAGCTCCTGCTCTTGTGTGCGTGTGCTCCCTTTGCACCAACAGAGTGAGCAGATATGCAGGAGCTGGAACGACCGGAGGAGACAGAAGGCTCCTTCCTCTGTGGTACCAACTTATTGTGTATTATTCCTACTTCTCTGAGAGCACAAAATCTACGCTGATGCATGCACAACTTATGTTCTGTTATTCCTAGATTCTAATAATTGGAAAAAGATAGAATCAGTTTATCGCAGTTTTTTGGTCTCTTTTCTGCACACTATCAGAAGTGTTGACGAGAGCCATGGTCGGACTGGCAGTAATAGAAGGGCTGGTCTGATGGTCATTGTGTGAACCATTTTTCATGGCGTGGCTTCATAGCCAGTTGTTGACAGACAATTATGTGAGCATCTCTGGAGAGGGACTTTGGCTCTACCCACATGTGAGGACCAGAAGTACATGTTTTGATCGGGCAGACATTGTGTGGTTCCACAAAAATGTGCTTGACATCTACTCAGATGTGATCATTATGTTTATTTATCTAACTGACTTAGGTTGGACTTTCAAGGGTACACACATGCCATTGTAATGCTGTTAAAGTGCCTTAGATAACTAAATAATGTATGGTGTTTTTCTCTGGCAGCAGCACAGATGGGAGGAGGGCAGTCATTAACCTACATAGATGTTTAGGTCTACCTTGAAAGTGCAATTGTCACCTGACATTTTAACCTACACCAGTATTATTCTATAGTTCTTTTCTTTAACACAAATTACTATACATTACCATGCTATTTTCTTGTAATGCTTTACATTACCAAGTAGCATTCCTTTAAAGACAGACCTATGGGCATTCCCAATGCATGTAGTGGCTATTTGTGGGCTTGTTGTGTGTACTAGTGGGCTGGTTTTTACTGTTGATTTCCCTGATATTACCACAAACATTGCCTACAGCAAGCACTTACACATCATATTTACAAGTTCAAAACTGCAAATGTGGGCAACTTTTTTTTTTGCTGATTCGCTCATGGGGAGTTACATCTATTTTGGTGTTCGGGCGTATTTTCTGACCCAGTCCACTCTGAAGAGAACTCATGTCGGTGGGAAAAATAGGTAGAGACATGCGGCTGTCACGTGTTTAGTTGGATTTGCACATTAGTGGGGTGCTGCTGCAGATCATTTTCTGCCTGTACCCTAATTGGTTTTTTTTTCAGCCTTGCAAGTGTCCCAAACACTACAGGCTGCACTAGAGGTGAGTTAATATTTCCTGGTAGGAGTTGCGTTCGGAATGCATTAACATGTTTCTTGTATGTTGTGTTGTTCACTTGATTTAGCATGATTATGAAGGACTTTGTTAACCCACGACGAGAGGCACAGATGAGTTCCATTATGACATAAAAAGCATTAATGTTTAAGAACAGTTTGTTTTTTGATATATGGAATTTAAGATCTATAGATGCAAACAAACAGCGTTTCCAGGCCTCCACTTTATTATACATCAATATCATACTTACACTGCTGAAAATAAATGTGTCGGAGAATAACTATTTCTAAATAAGTAAGCATTGAAAGTAAATTAACCGCATCAGCTCTAGCGGTTTTCCCGCTGTGCGCTGACTTTATTAAAATACCGCGTTACATGACGAGCTGAGCTCGTCATGAGCGTGCGAGCGGTGCAACTCATGACGAGCTCAGCTCGTCATGAGCGCGGAAGGGGTTAAAGGATAGTTATCATTTAGCCTCATATATGTCTGTAGTAGCATGTAGTGCATTATTCAACCTAAACCTTTAACCACTGTACCATGGAAATTGGTTTGTGGTAACCAGTGCTTAATTTGAGACGGTGGTTGCAGGTGGGGCCCACCAGCACTCATTTGTGGTGACCAGCACTTATTTTTCCTCAACAGACTTTGCTCCAGAGCAAGAGAGAGAAAAACGCAAAAGGGGAATTAAAGAGGAAGAGAAAAACAGAAAGCCAGTGACAATAGGAGAAAGCAGGGACATAGGCGGTGGAAGTAAGGGCTGGAGTTCCAAAATTGAATGAGCAATAAAGATGCCTTTAAATTTATCTTTTATCTTGTCACATTTGCTGTGCATTCAAATACAGAGGTCAAATCTCAGGCTCTGTCTTTTGCCAAATTGCTGTTTATTCTATTAACATAGAGATTGGTCTTTACTTTTCTTTCCCTGACTGCAAAGTGAGAGGATTTGGTAAAGTGAGCTATGTCACTATCTTGCTGGTATGAAAGGAAAGGCTGTGGATTTCATTTATTTTTAGAACAAACAACGACATTTAAATACCTATATATGAACTGTATACAGTTTACAAACAATGGGACTAATGTATATGCTGATGGTATGTATACTCTGTCACAAAGGAGCGGGAGTATACATTCTGCTAACATAATGGTCCGCCCGCCCAATTTAGATGCTAGCGGGCCAGAAGGTTTGGCTATGGCGTAGAATACTCTGTCACAGCCATAGCCAAACCTCTTCGATGGCCCAACTGGATAAGGGCACTCAGAGAAATGGCTATGTTTCCGCTCACCCAATCAAGATGGGCGTAAATATAGCCTTTTTTGACCATCCATCACCGTCAGGCAATCCATGGTGGTGAGGGGCAGTAAAATGCTAATAATGCTCCCGTCATCATGGGAGATGACTCCCATGGTGATGAGAGCATTACATATTTTATTTTCATAAAGAAAATCTCGTTTGGGAATTTTGTTTTTGAAAATAAAAGAATTCAACCTTATTGGTACAGGGTTGTGTCATTCTGATGAAGCCCTGCACCAAAATGCGAAATGCATTGGCAAGAACCACTGTGACGGTAGTTCCTGCTATTGAATTATAAACGACCAACTGCTTGGCTGTCATTTTCAAATTTGGCAGAGGATCCCTCTGCCATGGAGATGGAGACATTCACTCCGTTACCCTGGTAGAACAACGGGCTGTCTGCCATATATTTAATTACGCCCTTTATCAGCAGTTAGGAAAGCACAAATAATGCACTTTGTTGTAATTTTGAAGTGACATAGAAATAAAGATTCTAATAGGATCAAAACAAATCAAAACATTTTACATGGTGCTGAGCAAATAACAAATATTTTCTAAAACACAATTTCCCCACATTCTCGGATGTGCGCTATATAGTTTTTCAGTAAAAATGCATGTATGTGCAAAATGTGTGGCCATTACAGCAGAGAATGTGTGCTCCAAAACTCACCACCAGCTACATGCCACAACTCCTGCAAAATGGGCGTGGCTCATTTGCTGCACTTGTTCTGTGTGTGATGCTTGGATGGTTCAGAATCTCTATGAATTCAGTGATGGCAGCACCCATACTCTCATAATTATTCAAGCACCACTGAGCAGGGATGAAAAAGAATCTGCAAGAGTATGATAAAAGGACAGGGAGTGTCAGGTGGTGCACTAAAAAAGCATGAGATGGAATCAAGGCAATGCAAATGTATTATTCGGCACCCTGAAGTAAGGATCCACACAGAAGGTAAGTGAGAAGTTCTTTATTTTGTAAAGTAAATGTCTGTACCCTCAGCTTGTCAGTGCCAGTATGTCACTCGGAAGCACTGCCTGTCAACATTCCAAAGCTGCCTTCACCTGAGGGTTCTATTGATGAACCAAAAGGGAACGAGGTGGGGGGAATGTACCAAGTGGGAAGAATGTGACACATCTTCCTCCCTGAAGAATGAGGATGGGGGAAGAGGAGAAAGAAAAGGACAGTGGAGCAAGGGAGAGAGAAAGACAGAAAAAGAAAGAAGAAGGGGAGGAAGGGAAGGAGAGAATAAAGCAGGCATGCAGGTCCGAGAGTAAGGAAAGGCAGAGGGAGAAAGAGGGAGGCAAAACAAGATAAACATAATAACAGTGGTCTTGCGCAGAAGACCCAATTACATTAGATACAACCGTAGGAGTACAGGTAATCACACCATTCTATCATCTTTGTGCCAGGCTGGAAAGTTTTGGGATCTTGTCCCTCTTCTCACAAGAAACTCATCCGACGGGGTACCATGTGTGAGAGGTACCCTAGCCTCACTGCGCCCCTTATCGTCCTGGCCTATTGCAACGCGATCCATGCTCCACATTTTGCATTCTTCCAGAATGACTACATTCTTTTTAACCTCTCTAATTTTCTCTGGAGCATAATATTTGTCGCCTTTGCCACTTACCCCATGGGGTTTCCTGATATAAACTCTTTGCCCTTGTCTGAGTGACCTGTCCTTGGTACCCCATTTCTTGTCATACCTCTCTGTATTTCTTTTGTTTGGATTCCACCCTCTTACTGAACTCCTTCGGATTGACCACAACCACATCCTTCGGGTTCAACCAGTTGGGGGACAACTTATAGCCAGCCTTCCTCCCCCTCAACAATTCAAAGGGAGTATGACCTGTGGTAAGATTAGGTTTGGTATGGTATGACCATAGCATATCTCCAATAGCTGACTCCGTAGGCTTGCCTGACTTGACAGACAGTTGAATGCAACGATTTGCTCTTTCTACTTTCCTGTTAGCCTTGGAACAATACAATGGTGTGCGTATGTGGGCGATGGACATGTCCCTAAAAAACTCCTGCGACACAAACTGTACACCGTTATCCGTGACTATGGTGGAGGGAAGAACTTCCTTTGAAAACACATCACTTAAGAAAACAATTAGGGATTTTGTGTTGATGCTGTTCACAAATTTGTATGTGATCCAGTTTGAATAGTAGTCAATGAGCACTAAGAGGTACCATGCCTGAGGTCCCCTAGCATGTATGGGTCCGGCAACGTCGAATCCCAGCTTGTCCCGTGGGACTCTGGGGACTTCAACTGGTATGAGGGGTGTGTGCCTGGTACTTTTAGATTTATCACTTATGCTGCAAGCATAACAATCACGCACCTTTTCTTCCATTAACAGATCCATATAAGGAAACCAATATTCAGATCTTAACCTTGCTTTGCTGAGACTTCGCCCCAAATGCCCTTCATGTGTAAGATCAATTATATGGTTCCTTAGCCCTTTCGGCGGAAGTATCTTCCCTGACTTGAGTAGAAACCTCCCCTCAACTGACAAATCATCTCCTACATTCCAATATGGTTGTATGTCCCCAGGAGGTCCTTGCATTTGCTGGGCCATCCCGTCATTACATAAGATTTGACTCTCTTGATGATACCATCATGCTCCATGTGGGAGTCCCATTGATCTTTTGTTACAGCTGGAAGCGTTACCTCTAGAACAGTCTCATTGCCTATGGTTTCAACATCTTTCAACACAACTGGAGCCCTGGATAAAAAGTAAGCTACCTTGTTCTGTTGCCCAGGAATATAAACCATTTTGAAATTGAAGCTGTGAAGGCCCAGTAGCTATTTTGCAATGCAGGGGTCATGTTTTCCATGTCCTTTTTAGTGAACAACGACAATAAGGGTTTGTGATCTGTGCATACTTCGAATGGCAAACCCCAAACATAGAATCTGAAATGTTTTATAGCTAAAAAAACAGCCAACGCCTCCTTTTCCACAGTAGAATAATTGGATTCAGCCCCTGTCAGAGTTCTGGAGGTGAAGGCCACCACCTTAACTTTGTTTTCAATCCTTTGTGAAAGAGTGGCTCCAATGCCTCTACTGCTGGCATCCGTGAATATTATTGTGTCTTCATCCACATTGACATTGCCAATGAATGAGGCTGAAATGATGGCATCCTTTATGCTCTCTAACGCCTCATCTTGATCTTTGCCCCAAACTAATGTGGAGTCCTTCTTTATCAGATCTCTAAGAGGTTGTGACAGCAAGGCAAAATTCCTAATATACTTTGCCATATATTCCGCCAAACCTAAAAATGACTGAATTTCCTCTTTGCATGTGGGTGTAGGCGCTCTTCTCACTGCTTCAACAAGGTAGATCTTTGGTTTAATGCCCTCCTCTGAGATTGTGTGCCCTAGATAGTCAACAGAAGTTACTCCTAGTTTACATTTGCTGTCTTTAGTTGTAAACCCAACCTCTCTAAGTTTCTTGAGAAGCAAACAAGCGTTAGAATTGTGTTCCGTTTCGCTTGAACCATAAATCAGAATATCGTCCTGAAAACACATAGTCTTTGAGCAATCTTTTAGGACGTGTTGCATTACTCTTTGAAAAGCTGCGGCGGCAGACACCAACCCAAAAGGCATTCTCAAGAATTTGTAGTTGCCAAATGGGGTGGTGAATGCCGTCAAAGGCTGAGACTCAGGGTGGAGGTTGACCTGATAATAGGCAGAGGATAGGTCGAGCACACTAAAAACCTTTGCCAGGGAAGGTTCAGCGCTGTCCCTGTCACAGCATCCCATCCTCGTCGCCAAAATGGAGTAAGGATCCACGCAAAAGGTAAGTGAGAAGTTATTTATTTTGTAAAGTAAATGTCTGTACCCTCAGCTTGCCAGTGCCAGTATGTCACTCAGTAGCACAGCCTGTCAACATTCCAAAGCTATAGTGGATGGTGGCTGTGCACTGCTTAGTTAATATAGAGTATACTGGTATACCGTGCTCCTAGGATTACTCCCCGCCCGGGAGTATACTGAAAATCTAAAAGGGGTAGCACCGACACTAGTTGTGTGGGTGTCTCCTGGGGCACTGATTTGAGTGCTGGCAACGTCCAGCAAAAGTTTGTCAATAAAGTTTTTCTTTGAAGAAGTTTTTTGTATATTTCCAACGTATTTTATTCATACTTCTGTAAAGATACAGTGTTTGATGAATTTTTTGCAACCATTCAATTCTTCATTTGATAAATCACAACAATCCTTCCAATGCATTTCGGCACTAGGCCTTCATCAGGGAAGCCTGTAATGCAAAATATACGTATGTAACTCCTCTATGTCAAACAAATGTTAATCTATTCAACACAATTAAAATGTTCAAAACAGATGCTCTTAATCAATTTCATAACCACATTTGTAATCATGATACAGACCAATAACTAAAAGTGCTCCACAAATAAATGATTCAATAGTTCATGGACTTGGAAACTTAATATAGGATGCTCGAGATAACATCAGTTAAAAACTGAACTCGGTGTTTCGGGTGATATCGTGATCGAAATAGAATAAACACTGATGGTTTAGAATAACTAATTATCACGATACTCACTAAGAGAAAACGATGTGGGAAATGGTATTTCAAGATTACTCAAACGACGCCATAGTAAATAACCAAACTAATTGTCAGTACATGGTGGCTCAAAAATATAGTTGCCCTAATGCTAGTTACAATGCTTACCGTGTACCGCTTGAGACTGCTTCCAGAAACGAAGCTGCAGCCATTGTGGATCACGCGGAGAAGCCGGCGTGTGATGTATATAGTTGGATGGGGGCGTGATTCCTACTATAACGCTACTCACGGGGAGCCTCAAAGGCTACATAGATCTTAAAGGGGCATCGCTAAATAATTCTACCTCGTAATCTCCAAGCTGTTTCAAGTAAATATGGTGTGACGTTAAGAACATCACTAAAGCAGTTAATCCCAAATTATCACTAGATATACGACATGGTCATAAATAACGAGTAACATAAACATGGATGAAAATGAATTAAATGCATGCAAGGTAATAAGTAATTGTGTAGACACTCCATAAATGTGAAACGATTAAAAAGAAAATCAGCGAATACTCTGCCATATGGCTTAATGGGTACCATAGTCTGTATCTATAATGTTCATAAGTAACAACCAAATTCTGTCCGTTCGTTCATTCCTCTTGGTTGCAAGGTTTGTAAGAAATATATCCAGTAGTTCTCACGCTTCAAAAGCGTTTTCTTATTGTCTCTGTCATGGCTTTTTTCCACCACTTCCAATATACATGCTTTTAATTGGCTTAGTTGATGATTCGCCTCAATGAAATGCATTGCCACCACTGATTTAGGTGCTTTTGTCCTGATGTTACTTTTATGCTCATTGAGTCTTACTTTTAGTTTACACTCCGTTTGTCCAATGTAAGCTTTACCACAAGGACATTTGATCATATATATTATATTGGTGGTATCACAGGTTGCGTTTACATTTAGGTTTATCTTATGCCCTTTCATGGGATGGTTGATGCTCTTGCCTGCATTTATATTGTTGCAGTTGCTACAGTTTCTACAAGGGATTGTGCCATTGTACTTTACTTTGAGTTTTGTATCTGGAGCGTGTTTTACGATTTCTCCCAAATTTTTTGCCCTGTTATATGCAAAAACTGGCATTTCCGCAAATATGTTATTAAAATTCGGTTCTGTCTGAAGTAAAACCCAATATATTTTAATCGTTTTCTTGAATAGTGGACTCATGGTGGAAAATTTACTGACGCAAGTGATTTTTATTTGCTTATCAGTTTTAGGTGCTGTCAGTAGGATATTTCTTTCCTTAGATTGTACTCTTTCCGTTGCTGATTTTAAGATAGACTCCGGATAACCTCTATCTCTAAAACGTTGTACCATTTTTTGAGATTGCATCTTGAATTCCTCTGGTTCTGAGACGATTCTTTTAATTCGTAATGACTGTGAGTATGGTAAGTGATGTTTCAATGGTGATGGGTGGAAACTCTGGTAGGCTAATAGATTATTACGATCTGTCTTTTTGGTGTGTAGTGTTGTTACAAACTTGTTATCCTTTTTCATTATGGTAACATCCAGGAAATTGATTATGTCATCATGAATCTCATATGTAAATTGTAAACGTTCGTCTACCTCATTGAGTTGTTTAATGTTTGTGATCAAGGTTTCTTTGGGTCCCTTCCACAAAATGAATATGTCATCTATATATCTTAGGTATAGACGTAGGTTGTTTTTCCATTGGTAGTTTTGTAGAATATGTTTATTTTCATAGTAGAACATGAAAATATTGGCATACGAAGGCGCTGCCGAATTGCCCATAGATGTACCTGACTTCTGAAGATACCACTGGTTCTCCCATTTAAAGTAACTGTGCATTAGAGTGAAATTAAGAAGTTCTATGAGGAACACTTTCATGGCTTCTTCATATTCTACAAAACTACCAATGGAAAAACAACCTACGTCTATACCTAAGGTATATAGATGACATACTCATTTTGTGGAAGGGACCCAAAGAAGACTTGATCACAAACATTAAACAACTCAATGAGGTAGACGAACGTTTACAATTTACATGTGAGATTCATGATGACATAATCAATTTCCTGGATGTTACCATAATGAAAAAGGATAACAAGTTTGTAACAACACTACACACCAAAAAGACAGATCGTAATAATCTATTAGCCTACCAGAGTTTCCACCCATCACCATTGAAACATCACTTACCATACTCACAGTTATTACGAATTAAAAGAATCGTCTCAGACCCAGAGGAATTCAAGATGCAATCTCAAAAAATGGTACAACGTTTTAGAGATAGAGGTTATCCGGAGTCTATCTTAAAATCAGCAACGGAAAGAGTACAATCTAAAGAAAGAAATATCCTACTGACAGCACCTAAAACTGATAAGGAAATAAAAATCACTTGCGTCAGTAAATTTTCCACCTTGAGTCCACTATTCAAAAAAACGATTAAAAAACATTGGGTTTTACTTCAGACAGAACCGGATTTTAATAACATATTTGCGGAAATGCCAGTTTTTGCATTTAACAGGGCAAAAAATTTGGGAGAAATCATAAAACACGCTCCAGATACAAAACTCAAAGTAAAGTACAATGGCACAATCCCTTGTAGAAACTGTAGCAACTGCAACAATATAATTGAAGGCAAGAGCATCAACCATCCCATGAAAGGGCATAAGATAAACCTAAATGTAAACGCAACCTGTGATACCACCAATATAATATATATGATCAAATGTCCTTGTGGTAAAGCTTACATTGGACAAACGGAGCGTAAACTAAAAGTAAGACTCAATGAGCATAAAAGTAACATCAGGACAAAAGCACCTAAATCAGTGGTGGCAACGCATTTCATTGAGGCGAATCATCAAATAAGCCAATTAAAAGCATGTATATTGGAAGTGGTGGAAAAAAGCCAATAGGAAAACGCTTTTGAAGCGTGAGAACTACTGGAAATATTTCTTACAAACCTTGAAACCAAGAGGAATGAACGAACGGACAGAATTTGGTTGTTACTTATGAACATTATAGATACAGACTATGGTACCCATTAAGCCATATGGCAGAGTATTCGCTGATTTTCTTTTTAATCGTTTCACATTTATGGCCTGTCTACACAATTACTTATTACCTTGCATGCATTTAATTCATTTTCATCCATGTTTATGTTACTCGTTATTTATGACCATGTCGTATATCTAGTGATAATTTGGGATTAACTGCTTTAGAGATGTTCTTAACGTCACACCATATTTACTTGAAACGGCTTGGAGATTACGAGGTAGAATTATTTAGCGAGGCCCCTTTAAGATCTATGTAGCCTTTGAGCCTCCCTGTGAGTAGCGTTATAGTGAGAATCACGCCCCCATCCAACTATATACGTCACACGCCGGCTTCTCCGCGTGATCCACAATGGCGGCAGCTTCGTTTCTGGAAGCAGTCTCAAGCGGTACACGGTAAGCATTGTAACTAGCATTAGGGCAACTATATTTTTGAGCCACCATGTACTGACAATTAGTTTGGTATTTACTATGGCGTTGTTTGAGTAATCTTGAAATACCATTTCCCACATCGTTTTCTCTTAGTGAGTATCGTGATAATTAGTTATTCTAAACCATCAGTGTTTATTCCATTTGGATCACGATATCATCCGAAACACCGAGTTCAGTTTTTAACTGATGTTATCTCGAGCATCCTATATTAAGTTTCCAAGTCCATGAACTATTGAATCATTTATTTGTGGAGCACTTGTAGTTATTGGTCTGTATCATGATTACAAATGTGGTTATGAAATTGATTAAGAGTATCTGTTTTGAACATTTTTATTGTGTTGAATAGATTAACATTTGTGTGACATAGAGGAGTTACATACGTATATTTTGCATTACAGACTTCCCTGATGAAGGCCTAGTGCCGAAATGCATTGGAAGGATTGTTGTGATTTATCAAATGAAGAATTGAATGGTTGCAAAAAATTCATCAAACACTGTATCTTTACAGAAGTATGAATAAAATACTTTGGAAATATACAAAAAATGTCTTCAAAGAAAAACTTTATTGACAAACTTTTGCTGGACGTTGCCAGCACTCAAATCAGTGCCCCAGGAGACACCCACACAACTAGTGTCGGTGCTACCCCTTTTAAACATTCCAAAGCTGCCTTCACCTGAGGGTTCTAAGGATGAACCAAAAGGGAACGAGGAGGGGGGTGGGGTGAAAGTACCAAGTAGGAAGAATGTAACACACCCTCATCCCCAATATCGCTGACCGTGGGTTTCTGAGCAAAACTTTGCAGAATGGGACTTATTGTTTTACAGATTAAGCACTGGTTGTAATAGGTGGCAGCAGTGCCATAGCTAGAGCTTTTGCTGCCCGAGAAGATCCCTGAGTTTGCCGCCCAGTGACGGCCAGTGCAGGTAAGAGCACGGAGGAGGTGACAGATGCTGACGAGCGGGGGGAGGCGACAGACAACAAAAAGAAAACTTACCATGCCAGGGTGGCAGATAAGGAATGTACTGCAGTTTCCATGGTGGAGATTGCCGGTCTGACGAAACCAGGCTGATAAAACCTAATTTTGCTAGAAAATCTGTTGATTTTTAAGGGAAAAAATGTATCGCAGTGGGGCTTGAATCCCAGTTCCGGTATATTAAAAAAAAAAGTCTAACAATTCTTCAAATTATATCCACTGTAAGTTTATTTTGCGTAAAAATGAAAACTGATGGGAAAGGGAAATGGAACACAAAAACCTGTTTGGGTAGCCCATCTTCTAAGATTACCATGACTCGGGAGGGGAGTATGTGGGAAAAAAGATGAGAAAGAGTGGCCAAAACAGACGACCACCGCAGTAAAGGAGGAAAAAGAAAAGGCGAGTTTTTAAATATTGGAGGCTGGGGGAAGAAGCGGTGGAAATGCTCCCAAGAGCGTTAGAAAAAAGGTAGCGAAGAGGATCAAGGCCAAGCTTTTGCTAGGGTGGGAAATTGAAGGGGGCAGGAAATGTAAAAAAATTAAAGAAGTAAGAAAGTAGGAAAGAAGTGAAGGGAGAAATCCTCCCTGAAAATAGAAGCAAAATACAACTTCAAAACAAGTGGGGAAAAGGGAAAAATAAATTAGAAAAACCAATCTGTATTTAATTTTTTTCGCTGGGAATGACATTCACCAAGTTGGATTTGACAGCCAGGTGAATGCCTTTCATGGTGAACAATTCATGGAAACTGGTTGGATGAAAAAATTTCATCAGAACTTGTTTCACCAAGACAAGACTATTTTTCGTTATTTACACATACAAGCACAGATTATATGTGACTAGATTATTTGTGCTCATTTGAACAGTTCAGACATAACTAAGCATTCCTTCTCTTTAATTTTCAATAGCCTGACACGAATTGAGAATAGCATTGTTTTCATAGAGTGTTTATGCACTGACAACTACTCTACAATCATAAAGTACATCAAGCATAATGTATGTGATCGTTAAAATACTGTTCTCGTGAGCAAGGAAACTGCATTTCTTAGGCACGATTGTTAAATTGCAAACTGGGGCAAATCACTTAAGCCTTCTTGTAAGGGCCACCCCTAGGTCAATTGTAACTAATATTTATACAATACATGTCAAATAGGCTAGAAATGATAATTCAAGTGCTTTCCTGAGGAAAGCATTCACAGTCAAAGATTGTCTAGAGCTGTTCACTTGTAGTGTGAACTACACAAACCCCTTCCCTGCCAGGAGAACAAATAAAGGAGAAAGAGTTCAGTGTATGCAGTGGAGACAGCCTCCAATGCACCTTTGCTCGTCTCTAAAAGCCTCTTAATGGGATGAAAGATGACGTCTGCTTGCAGTGGACTTGAAAGAGCCTGCAACAGGTCAGAGAGTCTAAAACCGACATATTGTGAAGGGCTTTTATCTCTGGCCACATCAGCGCCCTTGAAGCACAAAGCTGGCTGGGAGTGAGTCAGCCTTTGAAGGAGAAACGACTGCCTGTAAAACCAGACAAACACATCCAGTCACATAAGTGTCACAGCAGTGAGAGACTTCAGCAGAACCCTAACAGGTGCATTTTTTCATAATTCAGTCACATTTCTGAGAAAGGGGCCTTTTTGATCATGGGACCTTTCAGAAATACTTCTTTCTAAACTATTTTATTTTCGTTAACAAAAGTTCACGTCATCTGACTACCACTACTCTCCATTGAGTGAACCCCAACATTTTTTTAAGGATCTGCTTCAGAAATAAATTCTGCATTTCTGGATCTAACACTTGCATTGCAGACACTTTTCATTTTAGACCTATCCACAGACGTGATGGAGCCAGGAAGGACCTTCCACTAGCTCATCCGGCATCTTTTGGTCCAGTTGAATGCTGATGTTGGGGAATATAAGGTCTGTAACAAGCAAGGACTCTGTTACCTGTTTTGGATAAGTCGTTTTAAGATTCAGTACCAAGCATTTTGCAAATCATTTACATTTTTGGGAAGTTTAAAACCTCTATGTGCAAGGCTTTGGCAGTGAATGATATCCATGCCTAAAAAATAAGAATTGGCAAAGCCAGTAGATCTGACTTCAATGTGCTACGCAATTGAGAGACCTTTGCAAATGCTATTTGCATGTTAGATTCTCACATGCAGCTTAGCAAATTAAAGCTTGCCTTATTAGCTTTGCCAGTGTTCGGGAAAATAGCAAACAATATTGATTTTTGATTGGATTGCATATAACAGTAAAGTGCTGAATGTAAAACTGTGATTACAAGGTGTAGTTTTCAGAGATTGAATAGTCCCTCATCCATTCCAAAAGAAGCATTATCAGGAAGGTGGAATGATACACCAAGCAGTCAATAGCAGGTGGTGAGAGAAGTATATTCCTTGGGATGGAGACAAAGGCCACTCTACAAATAGCTTAAAGAATTGGCAGCAATAGGTCACCCAGTAAAGTGCTGAATGTATAAGTGTGTTTACAAGGTATAGTTTTCAGAGGTTGAATAGTCCCTCGTGCATTCCAAAAGAAGCATTTTCAGGAAGGTGGAATGATACACCAAACAGTCAATAGCAGGTGGGGTTTTCGGTAGAGATTTCATGTAACTGTAAAGTGTGATTACCAGGTGTAGCTTTCAGAGGTTGAATAGTCCCTTATGCATTCCGAAAGAAGCATTTCCAAGAAGGTGGAATGATACGCCAAACAATCAATAGCAGGTGTTGATTTCTGTATGGATTGCATGATACAGTAAAGTGCTGAATGTAGAAGTGTCATTACCAGTGGTGAGTCGCCGTGGGAGTGCAGCAGGTTGGTGGGGCGGGGTGGGGGAGGGGCAGGGTGGGGGGTGGTAGTGGAGTCCGACATACAACGGACAGGAGTAAGGTAAGTAATTAAATAAATAAAACCATTTACCTAACGCACACTGCATCCACGAGTTGGCGATGCAGAGCGCCCAAGTAAATTGTTTTATTTATTTAATTACTTACCTTACTCCTGTCCATCGTATGCCGGACTCCCCTTACCCCCACTCTGACCCTCCCCGCCTCACCGCTCCGCAGCACTCCAACGTCGAGCCGCCACTGGTAATTACAAGGTGTAGTTTTGAGAGGTTCAATAGTCCCTCATGCATTCCAAAAGAAGCATTTCCAAGAAGGTGGAATGATACGCCAAACAATCAATAGCAGGTGTCGATTTCTGTATGGATTGCATGATACAGTAAAGTGCTGAATGTAAAAGTGTGATTACAAGTTGTAGTTTTCAGAGGATGAATAATCCCTCATGCATTCCAAAAGAAGCATTTTCAAGAAGGTGGAATTATACACCAAGCAGTCAAGCAGTCAATAGCAGGTGGTGAGAGAGGTACACTCCGTGGGATGGAGAAAATGACCACTCTATAAATATCTTAAAGAATTGGTAGCAATAGGTCACACAGTAAAGTGCTGAATGTATACATTTGATTACCAGGTGTAGTTTTCAGAGGTTGAATAGTCCCACATGCATTTCAAAAGAAGCATTTCCAAGAAGGTGGAACGATACACCAAACAGTCAATAGCGGGTGGTGATTTCGGTAGGGATTTTATGTAACAGTAAAGTGATGAATGTATAGGTGTGATTACCAGGTGTAGTCTTCAGATGTGGAATAGTCCCTCATGCATTCCAAAAGAAGCATTTACAAGAAGGTGGAATGATACACCAAACAGTTAACAGGAGGTGGTGAGAGTGGTATACTCCTCTGAGTGGAGACAGAGGCCACTCTACAAATATCTTAAAGAATTGGTAGCAATAGGTGACACAGTTGCATTGTCAAGTTGGACCTAAAAATGGAGGCCAATCATTAAGTCAAGTGCCAGGGCATTCTCATGATCTTTGCTTTTCCATTCTGAGAGATAAACAGATGGAACAGGGTTTGTTATACTCTCAATCGTAGCTCAGATAGTGGACAGATGGAACGGAGAGTCTCAGATGGAGGAAAACAAGACGATGAAGCTTATAACAACATGACTGAAGCTCTAAATGTGAAAGTAAAATGTAATCACAGTGCAGTCCATAAAGGTCCTTTACTTCATCACCCACACTTATTTGGTTTTTAGGCTGTTGTGGATCTAAAGAAAAAGTCCAAGAAGGGTCTAAATGAAGCTTTGGAAAGGGAGTAGAAGACTCGGCGAGTTGAGGATTACCGCTAAGTAATCAGCACACTGAATTTTCCAATCTGTCTTAGTGCAGGCTAATTGAAGATTTCCTGATGCTATTGGTCCAGCAAGTGCCACAGTCACAAGGGACCCAACTAGGAATGTACAATATGACTAGTTTTAAAACTTCAATCATCACCTAAAGTCATTCTGTTCCAGTTGGAAATCCTAAAATCAGAGGTGCCATCGGATGCTCCCACCTGGAGCTGGTAGTGGTGAATAAAAGGGGAGTGGGAAGCCCAGGTGAGGGCCTTCCATGCTTCAACCAATGGCACCGCTGAGGCCTTAGCCAATGATGATGGGAGTCTCCTTGCATAATGCCCCTGAATTACTGGTGGGAGAAGAATCTCTGCCCCTTCAGTCGCTATCTAGTGACTGAGCCTCTCAGTAATTCGCTACAAACCTTTCTTATCAGCTCTGAAAGTACTTCTTATTCATGTATGTCGCTTCTGTAGCCTTACTTGGAGTATTATTGTTGGGAAAGTTTTGATCTTCCAGATGGTGGTATTGATCTTAAAGGAACATCGATGCACAGGAGAATAAGTAGAATGTTCCACAATTATAAACCGTGTTTTCAGTCTGGCCCCTGTCTGAGGTAGGGACATGTTCCAAATAGGGAAATTAAAAACACTACCATTATTCTTTTGAAGAATAAACCTACTCTATACTCGCCTCTGATCTGAAGTGCCTTGATGGCCGGTTTTCAAATGCATAAAAGTAAGTCTTAGGATCTGATGGCAAATTTCTCCATCCTCTTCTTTACAATATTTGTGTTCCACTATTGTTGCTGTTGTCCTAAACCATTCAAACGCACAGGTTAATTAACATTTTATCTAACATACCACCTGCTAGCATCATCAACACCTGTGTACTTTTTCTGCACACTGATATTGGTTAGAAAGGTAAAAGTCACCTTGTCTTGTAGGATCAAAGAAAAGACCTAATACACTATTCCTCTAGTGGTATTAAGGTATGTTTAGATCAATTTAACACTGTCCAGTAGCACAAGAGGAAAAATACCCTGACATATACATGATAGTAAATCACAATCTCATGAGAAAATGATAGAATCCATAATTCTGTGTATGTGCAATTCACCGTAGGATTTGAGAAGAAAATGGCAGGCCACTGGATTTAAAATAATATTGTTTTCACGCTGCATTCATTGTTATCAAGGTATGATAAGTTTGCTTTCATCAACTTTCAAATTAACGATAGCGATTGGAGCCCACATTTACATTTATTGGTAAAAGGTATGTTCAAATGGTTTTAATAATGGGTCACGCCACAAAAGCCAACAACTGTAATCATTATTTATATTATGAGGTGGAGTAATGTTTATCTGGAATTTATTAATATAGTTGTTTTTTCACCAAGCAACATGAGTCCTTGAAGAATGGCAATTGTCTTTCCCAAACACATCTAGGGGGATAGTCTTCTTGTATTGCTAGTACAGTAAGGAAGGAGACAAACGAATGCTTGTGAGGGAAACTTGTCTCTTGATGTACTGTAAAGTGCACATTATCACAAGTATAAAGAGATTTTAAAGTTTTGTAGTGAGATCCATGGCCCGCTCAGGTTCATCAGCAGCATGGAATATAAGAAGGGCTGCTGGAATAATAAAGTAACTGAGGGCCACATTATGTGGCAGGATTGATAAAATTATGCAGTCAAAAAGGTAAATTATGCTCCATAATGTGCCTTAAATTCAAACATAAATGTCTCAACTCCATAGTGCAGCCTAAAGCATGTCTCTGAGGAATTTAAGGCTTGAAGTCAGGAAATTTTCTGCTGCTGAATGAGACAAAACGAGATCTTTATTTTTGAGGGGAAGGTTCATGTTGGACTTTGGTCTTGCGGACTTCCCAACCGGGGTATTCATTTTGATGGGGAGGTATTCTTCTAACCCCAAATCGAAATGTCTGATCCAATTGTTTTCTTAAACTTAAAAGTCTAAAGAAAGTAACTTTTGTTCCTGTAGAGAAACATGCATCAGTGGTTGGTTTTTGTGTTTTTGCATTTTACTGTTATGCATGCCATTTATCTTGATCTATCAGATTACTGCACTGTTAAACTCCTGTGTCTCCAAAACCTAACAGCGAGGCTGGTCTGTGGATTGCACAAACATAAGCATGTTTTCCGGGCCCTGATTCGTGCTCTACCTTGACTCCCAGTAAAGCTGAGGATTCAGATTAAGGTTGCCTGTATGTCGCACCAAGCTACAGAACTGGTGCTGTCTTCATATTATGGAAGCTGACTCCATAAGTCCCAACATATTCCTCTGTATGGAACCTTCTACTTGATAAAGGTACTACCACTTCAATTACTGCTGATCCTAGAACTTGGTTTTAGATCATCCTCTTACTTGGGTTGTCCCTCTCAAATCTCGCTTGTATGCTTGGGGGTCTCAGTGCTTTTGTTCTGTTCTTTTACTTGTTAAAACCCAATAAATACATTCAATAATAAAGAAATAAAAAATCTGCTTCACATGCTTTACGCACGACAAGTTGCAACATTTCTCCAATTTACTAGTTCTTACCTAAGTTACACTTCTATTGCCACTTCTAATACTTTGCTGCACCTTTTCCCTCTATCAGAGGCTTGAATATACACCACGTAGACATAGTCACTGAACTGGCGTCTTCAGTCTTTTTGCTCCAGTGGGAACAGTGAGCTGAAAGTAGGGGACTAGAGACTTTTGTTTTTAATTACTTGCCAAGTTTTCTCCTAGACCGCGGGTGAAATCAAACATTTACCAGGGCACCCTGCTATCAACATGCTGCATTGTGGGACCGGCAGTTTCCAAACTCGAACTGCCGTAGTCAGCTGCAGGTAACGCGGTCCAGGTGACTGCTTCACCATTTTGGAAGGAGGCGCTTACATAAAGACACTGTTTTGAAAATCTTGTGCAAAGATGGTGGCATCTAAGGACGGCAGTTCGCCGAAACGCGTTATGCCCAAATCTTGAAATAAAAGTCATTGAAGCCCCGCTATGTCCCTTGATCATTCTAGAAAGGGAAAAGAGTTGGTTTTTGTATACATATCTTTTTTTTTTTTTTTTTTTTTTAAAAAGCCGCGAGGCGAAACGCGTCTGTCGATAGGGGGAGAAGGCTGAGCACCGAATAAAGCATCCTGAGCTTTAAATTTAAACTCCGAGTGTGCCTTTCATTTTTTGTAAGCTGAAGGAGTGCCTGCTGTTGAAGTATATATATATATATATATATATATATATATATATATATATATATATATATCCACATCATCGTTCGCCCAACATGGAAAGGCCCACACAGGAGTAAGTATGACCACAATTTTATTGGAGGTTGTGGCGTCATTGCAGGAAAGAAAGCTTCGCAGTACTTCAAAGTCCCAAAACCCGAAGCGTTTCGTGCTTGAGAGCACTTCATCATGGGTCGCAAGTGCCGGTAAAATGCCCGTGCTAAGCCGGCAGTTTGTTCAGGCAGCTAGTTATAAATCACAGTCACTGCCCTGATGGGCGTGGCCACCCTGTGGCCTCGTGGTCCTTGGAGTGCCTATATTTCCCTTCAGTGAGTCGCCGCTTCACAGCACTAGTGTCTCAAAATTAATCCCAAGTGGGTCTGCGCTGTTCCAGTCCTGCAGTGCACCACACTTCATAACCCCCATTACCGGCTCCCATCTTTGGCGCTGCAGCGTTTACCGTCACAGCAGGACTGCATTCACAGCGGGGCACCTTCCGCGGCCCAGGCGTAGCCGCTACTATCCACATCATCGTTCGCCCAACATGGAAAGGCCCACACAGGAGTAAGTATTACCACAATTTTAATGGAGGTTATGGCGTCATTGCAGGAAAGAAAGCTTCTCAGTACTTCAAAGTCCCAAAACCCGACGCGTTTCGTGCTTAAGAGCACTTCATCATGGGTTGCAAGGGCCGATAAAATGCTCGTGCTAAGCCAGCAGTTTTTTCAGGCAGCAAGTTATAAATCACAGTCACCGCCCTGATGGGCGTGGCCACCCTGTGGCCTCGTGGTCCTTGTAGTGCCTATATTTCCCTTCAGTGAGTCGCCGCTTCACAGCACTAGTGTCTCAACATTAATCCCAAGTGGGTCTGCTCTGTTCCAGTCCTGCAGTGCACCACACTTCATAACCCCCATTACCGGCTCCCATCCTTGGCGCTGCAGCTTTTACCGTCACAGCAGGACTGCATTCACAGCGGGGCACTTTCCGCGGCCCAGGCGTGGCCGCTACTATCCACATCATCATTCGCCCAACATGGAAAGGCCCACACAGGATTAAGTATTACCACAATTTTAATGGAGGTTGTGGCGTCATTGCAGGAAAGAAAGCTTCGCAGTACTTCAAAGTCCCAAAACCCGACGCGTTTCGTGCTTAAGAGCACTTCATAATGGGTTGCAAGGGCCGGTAAAATGCTCGTGCTAAGCCGGCAGTTTGTTCAGGCAGCTAGTTATAAATCACAGTCACCGCCCTGATGGGCGTGGCCACCCCGTGGCCTTGTGGTCCTTGTAGTGCCTATATTTCCCTTCAGTGAGTCGCCGCTTCACAGCACTAGTGTCTCAACATTAATCCCAAGTGGGTCTGCGCTGTTCCAGTCCTGCAGTGCACCACACTTCATAACCCCCATTACCGGCTCCCATCCTTGGCGCTGCAGCGTTTACCGTCACAGCAGGACTGCATTCACAGCGGGCACTTTCCGCGGCCCAGGCGTGGCAGCTACTATCCACATCATCGTTCGCCCAACATGGAAAGGCCCACACAGGAGTAAGTATTACCACAATTTTAATGGAGGTTGTGGCGTCATTGCAGGAAAGAAAGCTTCGCAGTACTTCAAAGTCCCAAAACCCGACGCGTTTCGTGCTTAAGAGCACTTCATCATGGGTTGCAAGGGCCGGTAAAATGCTCGTGCTAAGCCGGCAGTTTGTTCAGGCAGCTAGTTATAAATCACAGTCACCGCCCTGATGGGCGTGGCCACCCCGTGGCCTCGTGGTCCTTGTAGTGCCTATATTTCCTATATATATATACAAAAACCAACTCTTTTCCATATATATATATATATTACCTACTGGCGGTCGCCGGTAGGTAGTTATAGTTAGGATCTACTTTCCATAGGAAATCCGCAACATTCTATTGGGAATAACTTTGGTGCCGGTGGACAAGTCTTCGCAAATTTCTCAAAGAAGATGGCCCGCTCCGCTCCGCTCCTTCCCTGAAAGTTTGGAGGGGATTCGTGAAGCGGGGGCCGAGATAAAAGGGGGGTCCCAAAACATGTTTTCTCCATGTTAATTTCCATAGGGCGGTTGGACTCACTTTTAGCCCGAACGGCTGAATGGATTCCCACCAAACTTGGTAAAATTGTAGGGACTGGTAGCCCGATGTGCCTTTGCTATGTCTCAAGATATGTGCTCCAGAGGATTTTGAGTAATTTAGGTTAAAAAAAATATATATATCTATAAGCGCGCCCCGGTACACGCACCGGGGAGCACACCGGGCGCGCTACGCGAGTACGCGAGCGGAAAGCTGATTGGCTCTCGGGTGTCTGTCAACATTCCAAACAGTCCGGAGCGGCCGCCATCTTGTGTCTCGGTAGGATCGAGACACAAGAGGTGGCAAAAAGAAAGGGGGAAATGACCAAAAGGGGGCAGGGTAGACCCCCCCTGACCCCCTAGGTTTGATGTGGGGGCCATAAATTTTCGATTTTCGCAGGAGGAGCGCCCGGTACGCGCACCGGGGAGCATACCGGGGAGCGTACCGTGAAGAAAAAAGAATGACAGAGTTTTTTAAAAATATAGTTTTTTTTTTATAAATTGGAGGTAGTTCTAAAAAGAACTGTTTTTTTATTCTTTTTATTGTTTTATATTTTTTTTATTGTTTTTATGAACATGTTTTAATTTTTTTGGCTTTTCTGAACAGTTTTATATTTTTTTGTATTTTTTATGGGGAGAAACAAAAAACAGGGAATTGTAAACGGCTCAACTGGAACAAAAAAAAATCTGGAAAAAATTAGGGTTTCTTCGGGCACTTGTGGTTATCACCAGCAACGTTGCTGAGGGTAATACTCTTCTCACCATAAGTGATTGTTTTGCCACAATATATGCAAACGATTTTGTATCGTCCAAACTTGGGTTGAATGCTTGGGTTCATTGGTTGTTGAGGTGCTGGCAGACGATTGTGGAAGGTTTCTGCACAGTTCTCTTACCTCTGCTGCAGAATAGTTATTTGGGTGCAATCGTTGCATGTGCCGAATCATTGTATGATTCCCAAATGAATATTTTTTTGCAGGGTTCCCCCTGGATAGTACAGCGCCACAGATGAAATAGGTCACCTTTGCAGCGTTTACCTTCTTTGCACACCTTGGGATTTCAAAAAACTCCCATATAAAGTGCTCCTTAGGTTTATATGGAGCATTGTCTTCAGGCAGGAAATGTCTTCTCTGCCTTCTCTCCTCCTCCTCTTCTTCTTGACCACCAATGTGATGTTGTGGTGGTCCTTGTGGTGGTGGTGCAGATGCTCCTGCTGCTGCTACTACTGAAGCCATTTCTCTGTCAATAGAAGCAGGTCTTCCTCACTCAAAGAACAAAGTGAGAATGAGGAAAAAAGGTGGGGGCTTTCATCATTTGGAAAACAAAACTGTTCTGAACCAATGAAAAGTGTTATTTTCAGGTCACATGACCAGGGCTTTCATCATTTGGAAACCAAAAGTGTTCTGAACCAATGAAAAGTGTTATTTTCAGGTCACATGACCCGACGCGCTTACGCTACGCGCCCGGGGGCGCGTAGCATAAGCGCATCGGGTCGCGCCCGGGGGCGTTTACGTAGCGCGATCGTATGCGCTCGGGCGCTTCCGGGTGCGTTTACGCCGCGCGTCATAAGACGCATCACGTGGCTACGTGATACGTCACGATGATGTTTTCGTTCGCGGCAATAGCGCTAACGGGACGCTCACCGGTACGCGAACCGGGGCGTGGCAATATTGCGCTTACCGGTGAGCGCATCGGTACGCGCCCCGGGAGCGCTCCAGGTCAAAAAAATACAAAAAAATAAAAGATAAAAAAATAGATTATATAAATATACAATATAAAATTCATTATAAAAAATATTACATTATATATCTATAGAGATTTGCTATTAAAAAACCTTTGAAATTCACTGAAAAAACCATAGGTTTCACACCAGTTATAGTTAGGAATTAGCATTTAAAAAACCTATTAAATTCACTGAAAAAAACCATAGGTTTCACACCAGCTGTAGTTAGCTGGAAATTTTACTCGCATAAAACCATTGAAATTCCCACGTTATAGTTAGTTGGACTCACTATAACTTGCGCGTGCAATGCACTGCTGATGACGTCACATATTACATCACTCATGACATGGTCAGTGACATCACTCATGAAATCACTGATGACACCATCCAGTGAATGTGTGTCTTTCTGAAAAATAAATATTAGTGAGTAATGTTTAAATATTTAAATATATGTATTTGTGTTTCACTTTGTGTATAAGTGGCTGCATGGGTGGTGAGTAGTTACATGTGTATGTATATGGGTTATTAGATGTTTTTTTAATATCAGTATGAGTGTCTATATGGTTTGGTGGGGGTATTACTTAGCACATAGATGCATGAGTGACTGACTCTCTGTTTGTATCTGTTTTGAAGACAGCATATGTGCAGGACTGTATGGGTGGATGAGTGTGTATATGTGTATGTTAGTGAGTGAATGACTGTCTCACTAGTGTCTTTATCAGTATCTACATATGTTTTAATCTAGTATGTGTGAATAATAATGTATATAAATGAGTATATGTGAGAGTAAGAGATTGTAAGAGTTCCTGTTTAAATAAGTATGTGTTTCTATAAGTGATTGTTTAAGAGAATAAATATGTGTAAATTTCCATAGAAGTAAGGTGGTAGTGTGTGTATAGCTCTATATGCAAATAAATGGATGTTCAATAGTTTATTTGCATGTGTGAGTATGTGTGTGAGTAACTTTTGGATGACTGTCGGTGTGTAACAGGATGTATAGGTGTATCACTACATATGATGAGTGAGTATATGTTTGTATGTCATGTTCCAAGCCATAATTTCAGTATTTGCTTGATTGATCACATATCCGAATACCCATCCAAAATAGTGCATTACTTGCTTGATGTGTGGTACAGATTTTTCTAAATAGGATGTAGAAATCATTAAATCATCTACGTATACGCCTAGTTTGTTTTTACTCTAATCCATTGTAGGAAAATGGGATTATTTCCTAATTTTCTCTAAACTGTTGAGGTAATGGTTCAATATACAAATCAAAGAGGAGTGGTGATAGGGGACACCATTGTCTAGTGCCTCGACTTATCTTCAACACTGGAGTCAACTTTCAATTTATCAGCACCCTAGCTGTAGGTATATTATAGATTTGTTGGAGTATTCCAACAAGCCCACCTTTAAACACGAAATGGGCCACAGTCTCCATGTACCAGATCAAAGGCTTTCAGTGTGTCAAAAGACATGACTGCTAGGGGTATATTGTGGCCAAATCTATAAATCCAATTAAAGTATGGGTCAGCCCATGCAGGTACCTCTCAGTAATAAAGCCTCTTTTTTCTTGCTGTATTAACATGTTTACCACGTTACTTAGCCTCTTTGCTAAAATGCTAGAAAAGATCATATAATTCAATTTAGGAGTGATATGGTCTACTGTGACTCACACTTCATCAGGAATTTATTTGATTTTTGGATTATATTTTTAGTTGCTTTATTCCACAAGGCTGAGTTTTGGGTTTCCTCCACAATAATGGAACTAAACAACCTCTTCACATTGTAATGATATTATCACACAACTTAAGTATATATCTCTTTCACTGTGCCATCTGGGCCAGATGCTTTACTCTGTTTAGATTTGTTTTATCTCCTCTCTAATTTCTTCTTCCTTTATTTCTTGAAATAAAAATATTAATTGTTCTTCTCCAAATTTAGGGATCTTCCTATTCACTAGCCAACACCACCAGCCCCTACACCTCCTCTTCTTTATACAGGTCCTGGTAAGACTCTGAGATGACTTGTTCAATCGTTTTATTTTATTTTATTTAGAATACCTGTCTTTTCATCCCTCTTTCATGTTGCTCTTAACTCAATCTTGTCTAGCTTTGTATACAAGCAGTATCCCGCTCTTTTCACCATACTCAAAGTGGTCAGTGCTCCAGCCTGACAACCTCCCATTCTTTTGCAAACCGTATCTTGTATCTAAACTCTATAGTTGTGTTGGAGAGTCTCTAATGATTGCCCTTAACCTTATTTTGCCCTCTTCCTCCACCTAATTCTTTAGGGAAATTTCAACTTGTTACAAGTCTTCTTCCATTTTCTTCATCTCATCTCTCTCTCTCATCTACTGTGTTATGCTACTTATCTTACCTCTCATAAAGGCCTTACATGCATCCCACACCATGTTTAGCAGAGCTGACTCCGTGTTATTCTGCCAGAAAGTGTCTGTATCCCTCTGCAATTCTCGTACTGCTTCTGCATCGAAGAGAATCTTCCTATATAAGTCCACCTAGAAATATTTTTCACGGTTGGTAAATTCATATCTGAACAGAGAAGACTCCTCCCCTAGGGCAAGCATTCTATATCAGGGGAGAAAGCACTCTTGAAACACAGAAGTCAGACCTGAGAACAGGGTAGAAGTCTTCTCGAAAGTTCCCTGTCTCCTTCACCATGACTTGCCTGATGGGCAGGCAGGTGATTTTAAACTGAAAGTGCAAGATCACTAGAAACCCATGAAGCCTTCCACACATAGTTGATATATGTGCATGTTTGCCTTTCTTACAAACTAATCAAAATAAAGCACCTGAAAGTGAGTATCTAACTGCTATTCAATTCAATGGATGTGAACTCTTGTTTATATGAAAGCCCATGGGGCATAAGAATAGCCCTGGTTTATTTGCACAACATATTATGGAGATCTTACAACCAGATCCTGAAGCACATCATACATTGACTTCATTTACATCGCAGTTGATGATCTGAATACACACCTAATGAGGGTGGACCAAATAGTGACACTATTGGCTTCACATGGTCATGAAATTAATTTTAACTCTAAAATTGCCTTTTTAACTGTGATTTTTCTCAAGTATTCAGTGAGGGCAGGGAACTTGGCATCAGACTTCCGTCAGAACTGTGCTACCCTGCAGCCTCCGAATACATTAAGAATAGTGCAGGCTTTGCAGGAATTTCTTAGTTTTGGGTAGATTTACTTGCCACATTATGCTGAGCATGTTAAGCCTGTTGTATGCTTTAATTACTCCCTGTTTCCTTCAAAACACTGGATGGAAAAACACACAGACATCTTGCACACTCCAAGCAGACATGCTAGAGACAAAATATTTACAGACTTGGAATAACACAGTCAAGCTATTTGTTAGAATTATTCAAAGCACTCGGGATACACTTATATAGTCTACAGTGATGAACAGACAGGTCATATTGCTTACAAATCACATCTATATTCATAAATAAACAGCTTTGGGAACAACTGGCAGTCTGAAAGATAAGCTACCAGAAGCCTATGTTATACACACCATGTCTCAAGAGTGAAGGGAACTGTACAGCCAACTCAGCCGCAAAGGCGGCAGTGCAAATTATCAAATTAACAGTGGCAATGAGGTTGCAAACAACGATCGACACAGATATACTGTTGGCTATACAAGCCTCTCCTAGGAGTGAAAAACCTCCAGAGGGCTTTTCCTGTAAATACTCCTACACCATAAGTTCAGGTAAAACTCCATTGGCTACCATACCAGGAGAGGGAGAAAGAATAATACATAATAAGCAAACCAGGTCGGATCTAATCAAATCAGATCATGAATGATTAACATATGTCATGCTAGTATTTGTATTACTGTATCAGGGCTGCAGCAGAGATACTAGTGGGCGTATTTACCTAAACAAGCTAAAGACTATGGGGCTCATTTCGATGGCGGGCGGACTACAGTCTGCCCACCATCGTGGTGGGGATCGGGACTGCCCGTCATGCATGCGGCGGTACCGCACTCCAAATTAGGATGTGACCGCCACCATGGCGTTCGCATCTTGCAATTTAACATTGCGGCGGGTGCTGCTGATGTTAAAAATGCAGGTTGTACATTTCACTGCACTATGTGGAAGGCACCACACAGTGCCTGCCACTTAGTGCAGTGAAATGCAGGGGGTACACCCCCAGTGCACCCACACCTCCCCCCTACAACACAAGGGGGGCCAGCAGTGGGCAGCCGAAACCAATCTCTGCCAGCCTTTCCATGGCCGCTTTGCCGACATGGAAAGGCTGGCTGTAGCCACCATCGTAATTTGGCAGACAGTTCCTGCTAGGCACCGCCACAGCTTTACGCATGGGATCTGGACCTGACGTCGTTAAAGCTACCCCCCTGGCTACTTATGCCACACACTCAATAGACAACAGAAACACGGGGGCCTTCCCATCATTTACCATCACTCTATCACTGCTTCTTTTAATTCCTTAACTATGGAAGAGTGTGAAGCACTTGCATTTTGTCTCAACCTCTCTCATTACTATACTTTTAGAGGCATCCTCCTGTACAGAGCACTAGGCCTGAGAGGCCCTTTTCTAACTCAACTCAGCAGCATACTAGAAAGGAGCATCTGCTCCAATTCCTATACCATCTTAGGTGATTTCAATTATCATCTGGAATTACCTTTGGATCCTGACACATCTAATTTATTAGACCTCATAAGAGGTGGTAACTTGGAGCAACTAGTCAGCGGTGCCACACATCTAGTAGGTCACACCTTAGATAGCATCTTTTCTAATAATCTACAACTTTCAGTAACTAAAACGCTGCCGCTAGCCTGGTCTGACTATTCGGCAATTTTCTTTGCGCTTTTAATACCGGACCGCAAAATGCAGAACTTATCCCTAAGCCACTCCAAGAATAGAGTTTGGAACAAGATAAAAGCGGAAGATTTTGTTCATACACTAACCGATTCCATCACTTCCATTCCTAACAATTTAGATGACGCAACCAGATCATATACTAAATGGCTGGAAGCTGCAGGGAATCAGTTAGCCCCCCTAAAATGCTTTAGACACTCCAGACAGCATCCCTCCGCCCCATGGTACTCGAAGGAGTTGAAGGACCAAAAGCTGGCCTGCAAACGCCTGGAGAAAATATGGAGGGGGAATTATAAGGAAAATCATAAAAAGGAATATAAAGCAAGCCTGGCACTTTACAAACAACTTCTTAAAAACACAAAACACGAATTTTTTTGCAATAAAGTTTCTTCAGCAAAAAACTCCCTTAAAGAACTTTTTAAAATTGAAAAATCATTGACTCACACCCAGACTCCTCCAATCGTGGCCAGTCAGGAGCTCTGTGACAGAATTGCCCAAAGTTTTTTTGACAAAGTCAACAGTATTTTCCTTACTTTTTCAGATTCACTGTCTGACCACAACATCAGTCAAATGAAATGTGTTCAGGCTACTAATCCTGATATGACAACTCTTAACCTTTTTGCCAACCTAGAGGTAGCAGATACTCTCAAACTTCTGGACAAAGCTAAATCAGGTTCTCCAACGGATCCTTGTCCGTGTTCAATTGTAACGATGGCAGCTAGGCCTGTTGCTACACAATTGACCGACATTTTAATAGCATTTATCAAGAGGGATCTTTCCCTAAGGAATGGAAACACGCCTCCATCCTACCTCTTTTAAAAAAAAAAACTTGGATGCTGGTGATCCCAACAATTTTAGGTTTATTTCTAGGCTACCCCTTCCCGCAAAACTCATAGAAAGTAACTTGAATTCCCAACTCAATAGATTCCTGCAGGTCTCACAGGCCCTTGACCCAACCCAATATGGGTTTATAGAGGCCCACAGTACAGAAACAGCTCTTCTGAAGTCCACAGAAGAAATCAGAACTATTCTGGATCGTGGGGAGAAAGCCGTACTGATCATGCTTGATCTATCTGCGGCTTTCAACACGGTCCTTCATACTTTGTTGATGGACCGGTTGGACAAGCTAGGGATTAAAAACAATGCCTGGAAACTTCTTAAATGGTTTCTCAATGATAGAACCCAAACAGGAACATCAGATGGATTTGAAGCTAACTCCTTCTCCCTGCCCTGTGGGGTGCCTCAGGGTTCATCATTGAGCCCTACCTTGTTCAATGTATACGTGTCATCTCTGGCTCCCCTGATCCAAAGCTTTGGGTTTGCACTAACCTCATACTTTACTCCCCGGGAATCTACACAAAACTGCGACTATGATGAAGGAATGTATGAAAGCAGTAGGAGATTGGATGTTCCAGACCGTTTGAAGCTGAACACCGGTAAAACGGAGGTTGTTCTCTTCGGAAATAACCCTACCTTCTAGACACCTAGTTACTGGCCAGATGAGATGGGACCATTACCTGTCCTAATAAAAAAGGTCAAGAACCTGGGAATCTTGATCGATGACAAAATGAGATTTAGAGAGCAAATGAACTAGGTTGCCTCCACCACCTCATACATCCTCAAATCCTGCAAAAAAATCATGCCCATGCTGCCCGAGGAAGCACAACAAACTGTAGTCACCGCCCTCATAATGTCTAGACTAGACTATTGTAATAGTCTATATCTTACGCTTCATAAAGGATCAATGAACAAGCTGCAGATGCTGCAAAATGCTGCAGCTGGACTTATAACAGCCACACCAAAATACAAATCCATCTCAGCCAAGATAAAACAACTTAATTGGCTGACGATCAGCAAATGTACCCAATTTAAGTCACTGTACCTCGTTTTTAAGGCGCTTCATGGCATCGGACCAAATTTTCTAAAACAACACTTTACCTGGTATATGCCTAAGAGAGTATTACGGTTTGCAGACCAAAAACTTATCAGCATCCCTCGAGTCAAAAACGCTAACTGGGGCGGAATACGTTTCACAATCAATGCGGCTAAGTCGTAGAACTCCCTACCATTGTACATCAGAAACATTCCTAATCTCCTGCCTTTCAGAAAGGCATTAAAAACATGGCTTTTCGCAAGGTAACAGCTAGTTAACTCAACTGAAAGTAGGTCTTCTCTTCAGCACCAGGACACCCTCGGGTATCAGTTTGAGTTTTACAAATACAAATAACAAATAACATTAACATATGCGTACCGCTCCGCCAGGCAATCGTGACGATTGCCTGTGTGGTATCCGTGGTGGGCAGTCTTTGTGCCCGCCACGGTCGCGGTCAGATTCCTCACGCCATCATAATATGGCAGGGGTAAAATTACTTTCCGATGGCGGAAGGCCCGCCACCACACTGCTGGTGGTGGCGGACCTGCTGCCTTCGTAATGACCCCCTATGTGAGGCAATGTAATAGTTGCCAGTAGACTAAACATTCTTCAGTCCAAAGACAAGCACAGACTTTTAGCTATCTCCAACCGCATGTTTGACATGGTGTATGTGGATCATATTGATCCCCTCTTATCAATTAACAAATATAAATATAGATTAATAGCAACCAATTCAAGCTCAAGATTTGTATGGGTATGGCCACAAAGAAATGCAGCTACTTGCACAGTTGCAAAAGACTTGCTGTGCTTACTAGTGATGGGGCAGTTCACACATTTCATTCATACAATGGTCTTGTGTTCGCCTCAAAGGCTTATAGGTATGATATGTCTGCCCTGAAAGTGTGCCTGCATTATTGTGAGCCTACTCACGCATAGCAATGGTGTTATAAAAGGGCAAATGGCACTCTCAAACATGCCTTAACCTCTAGGGTACTAAGTTCAGGACTTAGCTTAATACATCACCCATAAGATGTTCAGATGGCATTCAATAACCTGTATAGAAACTACTCAATGGATGTACACCACATGAAATTTTGTGTGGAGTACCAATGTATGTACCATACCTAGATAATCCTGGAAAGGTGGCTGAGGAGCAATAGATTGACCTGAAGCACCGTGTACCTGTCTTACAGAATGTCCAAAAGGTCAGAGGCTAAGGGCCTGATTTAGATCTTGATGGACGGGTTACTCAGTCATAACGGTGACAGATATTCCGTCCACCGAAATATAAATCCCAATAAATCCTATGGGATTTATATTTCGGCGATGGGATATCCGTCACCATTGTGATGGAGTAACCCATCCGCTGAGATCTAAATCAGGCTCCAAATGTTTAATTTGAAGCCTTCAGATTCTGTCACCAGCAAAGAAACATTTATTTAAGCTGCTTTAGGGTGGATAACCAAAATGGGTGATCTAGTTCAAGAGGAGATCCATAATAAACAAGTGAATGGGACTTTATGCAGACCACCAGGTCCATTTCGTGGGGTACAAGGCAAACAAACTATAATTTTGCCTTCATTGCCTGGTTCAAAAGAAAACAGGAAGGTGTTGATCGATCACATTAAAAAGTAATATGTGGCCAATTCTGAAAAGCAGACCCTTTAAGATACCAAGACGTCTTCAGAGTCAAGCCTCACAACCTGAATGAGTATGATAGTTTCAGCCTGAGTATGGAAGTTAATGAACTTAATAGGTCCCCAGCTTTAAACCAAGTGACAGGTTCTATGGAGGAATCCAGCATTAAAATGTCCACAGTCTCAACACTTCCACTGCGCACAACATTAATGTTATGCTGTTAATATTACTGCATATCCTGTGCCTGAATGCATAGTTTGGGAGAAGGTTCCATATCAGATAATGCAACCCACTGAAGTTGTTCAAATACATTATGTGTTAAATTTGCACTTGATGACATAATAGCACCTGGTTCCTTTTCAGATGAATGGGCTGTTAGACAAATGATTTCTGGTCTTCAGGCTTACACAACCCTTGATAATGAGGACTCTTATTTAAATGTAAACAATCACAAAGGAATGTTTTCCTTCCTCCACTATGCACACCATTTCACACACAGGACTAGTTATTCTGGAGAAATATATAACTATGCACAGTGGGAACATTGCCAAACAGCACCTTTGAACAGTTACCCGAATTTCTTGAAGAAATGTCCTTACTTTAATAGTGCTGATAGGGGAGACCTTTCAGCCTACTATTATTTAAATAAACTGAGAAGTTTCAAAATATCTTCCTTACAAGTAGTAAACAGATTTACTCGTGTGAATTTGTTGAAAACCTTGCCATACAAGGGTATGGGTATTGGAAGCAGAAGATAGTATAGAAATAAATAAGTATCTTCTGTTTTATTAAATACAATGCGGTCATTTAAACTTAAACATTCACATAAAAATAGAAAACAAATACAAAAACAATTGTCATTTTTACAATGAGGACAACATTAGTTGCTGAAATTGGGGTGCAATGACTGATAGAGAGGAGCAGGTTTTTCTTTTCATTGTAACAATGGAACCAAATTGTCGCTATGACAATGTTCAAATTCCAACCTGTACCAGATCTTATAATTTCTTTGGCAGAAGTGGCAATCTGCCCAGGTTTTATCTTTTACAGAGAATACAAAGGACGATTGGAGAGAACACGTCCTAGGTTATTTGCTTAGTTTTACTACACTGGCCACCTCATCCTGTATCTTGGTTATTTTCAATTATTTTAACTACCTACATTTCTACATTTTTTGTTGTAATTCATTGTCATCCTAGGATCATGCAAAAAAGAGTGTCTTAATAGTTCCTGAGTATTCTTAGATAAATGATAATCAATTACACTAAAATCATAGTCCTTCTGCTAATGCTAATTTTTTTATACAACACTTACAACATCACTTCACCTCCAGTGGTTTCCCTTTGCATTACCAACTGCAAACATATGGTTATTGTTAAATGTCAACATCTTTGTTAATGTGCAGTATATTCTGTTTAGTGTAAAAATATCTGTAAAGGGTTGCAAGATTGTGTAGTAAAAATTAGATACTTCTCATGGGTACTGGAAATCAGTTGTCAAAATATCTGATTTCTCACAAAATATCCATATTAGCCTGTTCTTACTTCTGAGTGCCTATGTACATGCTTACATCATGAATGTGTTTTTGTGTCAATCGATTACCCAAAATTACGTTCATAAACTAACTTATAGCATAGGTTCATCCCTGGATAGTATTTAATTATTGACCATCAAGTCTCCAATTCCCTGGGCTCTTTTTGAAATGAGCAGTGAGAGCATTAGTGACAATTTCTAGGAAGACAACAGAACCTATAAAGCAAGATGGTGATTATTTCAAAATAAATTTTGAAATCTAGTTAAACTTTTCCATGATTTCAGTGGATCTTGAGTCTGAATTTATTTTAAAAAGCTCACAGATTTGAGATTGTTCTCACATTCATGAATTTTATCATCCAATGGTGGATTCACTTTCACTCTATAGCACCTGGGAATGGAACAATTGAACATTTCTGTCTATGCAATTACTTTTACACATTTGTTGACTTCAAATACAATTTCATATTTATCCACAAGGTCTTCAAAGAAACATGTTAGCATTTTAAAAGTACAATTGATGAATGGTACATTACATACCAAAATACAATTGTTGAACAGCATTTGATTTCAAACCCTGTAACTACAGCACACTGAACAGGCAAGCTTTCTAGTTCCACTATACCATGTGGTAGCAAGCCCTTTACCAGATGGAGTAACAATCACAATAATACGTGATTGGTACATGGTTACAATTTGAAGGCACCTCACACACCTCGCCAGAGCCTTTTCCTCAAGAAGGAAAAGAGCCTGCACTAATATCCATGTATTATATATCAATGGAGCCCTACATAGAGGGTCCTATTCATACTTTACCTGTACTCACTTGATATGATCTGCATCTATTTTTCATTTAGGCATCACCTTTTTGCATTATACATGTTCATATAGTCAGGTGTTTGTCTTTAAATAAAAATTGCCAACATTGTTAAAATATTTGTTTGAGTGTACTGTGATAATTCAATTGGCTCAAATATGTTGTTTAATGTTTGTTCTTGTTTTATAATTATTATGTTTTAAATAGTCAACAAGGTTTCATGAAATCTGATATCTTACATTCTAACTAATTGTTTCCAAACAGTTGAAATGAAATAAAATTAGATTTATAGAGCGCATGGCTGCCAGGGAGCGTCCCAGCGCTGTAGAACAAGGAACAACTGTATAGGGAAACCGTCACTTAGGAGTCCTGGGGAAACAGGAATGTCTTCAAGAGCTTTCGAAATCTAGGATAACTTGGTTCAGTACGGAGTCTTACAGGGAGGGCGTTCCACAAAGTAGCCGCATTAACTGAGAATCGATGTCCCCCTGTTCGAGTTAACAATGTTTCATGGAACATAAGTAGGTAAAAAGCTATAGGGACTTCTATATTGCTTATTTTAAAACCATCAACAAAGTCTAAGCAGAGTATATAAGCTGCATTGTTCGCTAGAGAAGAACTTCAATCGAGGGATTGTAAGCTGTTTCCTAGAAATTGGTATCTTAATTTCTTAGTTATTGTTTCTAAACAGTATGTGAAACGCTAGATGGACTTCTTTAGAGATTGTTTATTTTAAATCATGTAACAATGTTCAATCAGAGTATATAAGCTACATTGAAGCACTGTTTTCTATTATTTCGTTTATTGATAAATATCATTCCCACTATCATAGTAACTACTATTCATATAGTGTGTACTAGGATAGGTTTTGATTTGATAAAATATAAAATGACATTCCTAGAGTGAATTCTTGAGTGCAACTATTTAGGATTAAAAAGGGCTTGGGCACACCAATTACAACTTTTTCTGTGAGTCTCCTAGTACTGATTGTTACCTAATACGCACCTTACTCATGTAATGCTAAGTGGGTTGCGGCATGTTGCAGTCCATCAGGTTCTCTGTCCCATGTTGGTACTTTTGTACCAGAGGGACTAGAGAACCCTTTCTCCGACCATGTTCTGGGCATAATTCCAGAAAGTGTATCACACTAGTCATGGTGAACATGTGAGTATCAATAGAAGCTGTAGCATATTGATGTTATACTCACTAGGACCCTCGTGATTGTGGGGAGGACTCAGAACAGGAATTATGTCATATGTGAGGAGGTGTTAGGGTGTGGTTAATGTTGAGTCTGATGTAATGCACAGTGTGTGAGTGTATGGTTAAGAATTAAGAAGTGTTTGATTGCAGCTCCAGTGTGGCGTAATTCATCTGCATGCTCCAGGGCTGGGGAAGAAGCTACATCTGGCGACGAGTAGGTGATACACGTACCAAAGAAAACAAGGTTGGTCCCCCTGAAGAGTTTACAAATGTACGGCAATCTGCTCATGCGTGCCACGTGTGCCTCAAATCGATGCAAAGCAATTTGCGACTGGTACATGCAGAGTTAATGTCCTGTTCCAGCCCATCACGGCTAAAGAAGAAAGCGAAGGCCCTGCAGAGGAGAACATTCAAAACGGCTGACAAAACCACCGGTGAAGCAGACGATGGAGACGCTGCGCTACGCCTCGAATACAGAGCAATTACTCAAACTAAGCAGAAAGATAACAGCAGTGACATCCAGGTACGAGAAACAGAGAATTTACTCACCCTCATGGACAAGGGAAGCATTCTAAGACCTCAGATCGCGTGTGGTGACCCAAGTTCAAGCACAATGATTGTACTTGCAGAAGTTGCAGCTGCTGCTGGGTACAGCGAAAGATGTCTGGACAGCACATCCTCTGACTGGTCATTCAACACATTTAAGAAGCAGAACATTGGTGCTTGGTGGGCTATATGGATCAAAACATTTTATGAATTCATAGATGCCCTAGAAGAAGAAAATGAAAAGATCATCAAATATTTAAAAAACATTGTAGGTGATGCAGTGAAAATTTCACAAACTGATGCAAAATCGTACCAAAAGGTAAAAGAAGTGTTGGAAGCCATATTCAACCCAATACCAAATGTCGACTATGAAAGGTATATCGCCAACCAAGTACCAAAACAGGTTGGTGAAACAATGAACAAATGTGTTGAAAGACTTGATACACTCATTAAACACTGCAAGTTCTGTGATTTCACCAATGAAGAAGCTATGTGCCTCACAGTAATTATGGGTGCCTTTCAGATTCGTTTAGAATGTGCATGCTGTGAGAAACATACACTCTAGGGAAAATGCTTATGGCTGTGACGGACGAAGAACGAGCAGACCGACAAGCTGCTGACATGGTAGCAGGAACAACCCACAATTAATTGACCTTGACAGTGAAAAGCAAGCACAAGAAAAACAAGATACGTTTCGGTTTTCCTTCTTCAGTGTCTACCATCGACACTGTTTGCAGTCATTTTAAAGCATGTGACATCAACTTATTAAACACAGACAAGAGACTCCATAGGTACAGTGACTTGTGGCCATATTGGAGTGGTTAAATACCCGTAAGTGTATCATTTTCAACTTTCATTGTTTTACTCGTATTCGCATATATGTTTGCGATTACTCGAGTTGTTCCGCATAAGATTTCTCATTTCCAAGCATCTACTTGTCTACTTGTCTACTTGTTTTGATAAATAAACAACAATTGAAAACTCTCCCCGCAAGTGCTTTTTCTCTTTACGAAAAGTAAGGAAGTTGGAACAAGGATATTTCGTGGGTCACCACCACGCACAGCACCCGTCCATGAGTGACCCGACTTCAGTGCAATTTGGAGCGGATATATATCTATATACATATATATATATATATATATATAGATATATATAGATAAATATATCAAAAGCACACTCCTTGTCCCATAAGGAGATGACGCCGCCGCGTCTTGACAGTTCGTCTCAGATTTTAATTCGCGGCAGTGTAGATATATATATATAGCCACTAAGGGCGGATAATTGACAATTAAAATGCCGGAAATAAATGAGTACCGGAAAGAGTAAACAGCGTTTCGAGTGTTTTTGTTGAGCCCATGAAGAAGGGGCTGCTTGCCCTGAAACGCGTCGGCTTTTAAAAAAAATTGGAGCACAGGAGGCAGGCTGCTATGGACATGCCAGTGTGGCTGGGGGAAGTCGAGTGCACTCCTATGCGCAAGGGCACATTGGAATCATATATATATATATATATATATATATTCACTGAAAAAACCATAGGTTATAGACCATATATAGTTAGGAATTAGCATTTAAAAAACCTTATTTTACTCACACAAAACCATTGAAATTCCATATATAGTTAGTTGCACTAACTATATATCGCGCACCCGCAATCCACTGATGATGATGTCACATATTACATCATTCATGACATGGTCAGTGACATCACTGATGACATCACTGATGACATCTCAAATGACATCACTGATGACATCACTGATGATATCATCCAGTGACTGTGTGTTTCTGTAAAGTTTAAATATGTTTTACATATTGAAGAATGAGTAGATGTATAAGTGTCTGGACGAAGGATTTAGTAGGTGCGTGACTGAATGTATGAGTGAGTGATTAAATGTGTCTCACTGAGTGCATGGGTTAGTGACTAAACTGTCTTAATTTGTGCATCATTATGTCTGTTGTTCTGTAAACTGCTGCATGTGTTGATCAGTAGCTATATGATTAACTATATGGGTTATTGATTGATTGTCCAAGTATTTTTATGGGAGACTGAGTGTGTGTGTGGCTGGCTGGGAGGTGTGTGACTCTGTGCAGATCAATGTGTACTTGTATCAATGATTGTATAAGAAAGTAAGTATGTGTTGGTATATGTTTGAAAATGTAAGGTGCTCTATGTTTAACTGTATAGACAAGAAAATGGAAGTGTGATTGATTCTTTACAGGACTGACTAGGTGTGTGAGTAACTCCATGGATGAGTGGCAGAGTGTGAGTGTCTGTATAGGTGTATGAGTGCATATGATAGTGTTGTAAAGATGAGTGATTGTATGTATGAATGATTGTATGAGTGAATGTGTGTGTAGACGTAGGAATCAGTGAGTGCGTATGTAGTAACTAGTATTGGTGTGTCAATGGTTTCAAAAATTATACTCTGTATTTAACACTGGGTGAAACAGAGGTTATGCATTGTATTGTCACATGAATGATATCATCAGTGATGTGGTCATTGATGTCAAATGAGATGTCATCAGTGATGTCATCAGTGATGTCATTTGAGATGTCATCAGTGATGTCATCAGTGATGTCACTGACCATGTCATGAATGATGTAATATGTGACATCATCAGCAGTGGATTGCGGGTGCGCGATATATAGTTAGTGCAACTAACTATATATGGAATTTCAATGGTTTTGTGTGAGTAAAATAAGGTTTTTTAAATGCTAATTCCTAACTATATATGGTCTATAACCTATGTTTTTTTCAGTGAATTTTCAAGGTTTTGTAAATGCTAATTCCTAACTATATATGGTCTATAACCTATGGTTTTTTCAGTGAATTTCAATGGTTTTTTAATAGCAAATATCATAAGCTGTCGAATGTCAAGTACGTGGTAAGTGAAAACATTTTCGTGTTTATGCACACTGATCTGCTTTGAATGGTGCCCCACCCCCCCTCATTTCTATTAGGAGTACTCTCTCTTTGCAGATAGTGAAAGGTAGTTAACGCAGGCCTTTGCCCCCGTTGTAATACGTCGTGCCTGCTTCTCTCTCCATTTGATTGATTGTTATCCAAGCATTTACTGTTTTAGAATTGGTTCTCTTTGGTTCATTCTCTATTTACAAACAGACACAGAGTCGCAATACTCTGTTTAGTCTTTGCAGATAACGAAAAATCGTGTAAAAAAAAAGAAAAGGAATCGAGCAAAATCAGTAGGCCACTAATGGGATCTCTTTTTGACCTCGCTAAAATAGAAACATTAGGAACAACCCCTCATGACAAATACAAAACTAGTGAGATGAACTGAACTCCACACAATGATGGCTGCAAAACAGCTCGGCTCCGCCACCCACCCCGCCCAAAATAACGATAAAGAGCGGCTGCCATGATTGGTTGCGGAATGGCCACGACGGAGCTACGAAATGGTGGTGCTCTCATGCTAACCCCAGCTTCAGTCTGAAACATCCAGAAACACTGTAGACTACCAATTCGATCAGTTCCGGTAGCGCCCCAATGTAACCCGGTAGAGAAGAACTAGCCCTCCCCTCTTTGACTGATGGTTCTTGTTGCCTGTCCCTTCTGTTGTCATTTAACAGAACTATTTAGCCTGCTGAAAGGGGTTGTGTTCCGACCGCTGGTTGGTGGAGACATTTTGACTATATTCTGGACCTGCGTTGTCGCGTAATGCGTCATATGACGCGCCGCGTTAGCGCATCCGGAAGTCATCCGGGGCGCGACGCGCAGCGCGTAACGTAAGCATAACAAGTCATGTGACTTGTTAATAAAACTTTTCATTGGTTCATTTTACTTTTCTTATTCTAATGATGAAAGGCTTGGTCATATGACCTAAAAATTACGCTTTTTATTACTTCCGAACATTATTTTTTCTTAAATATATGTTATAATGTTCCAGGCTAATGTACTTTCCCGGAAAATTTACAACTGTCCTGCAAGTAAAATATATTCTTTTTTCGAGAAAAAGAGCGTTTCTTCGTCCCATGACGGAGCCGTTGAGCAAAAGAGGGTCGACCTGCTGTCTTAGTCGCCGATACGCCTGAATATCAGATTCTTATCGATCACTTTATGTTGCAGGAGTAGAAAACACAACAGCCCTTGACCATTTATCTTTACTGCGTTCCTGCGTATTATACCTTTTACCCTTCATGTAATTGGTCTGCTTTATTTCACTTGCCTTTTAATGATTCTAAAACAGTGACTATTATTAAAAACTTTACCAATGTATATACTACTACCATGTTTTCTTTTAAAAACCTTTATTGTGAAAATTTCATTATACAAATACGAGCCTATAACCACGTGGGCCGGCCACGGAGCAAACTGTAATCGTATATGATGAGTAGACATTTACACTGTAGAGGAACGTAACGGGCGGGCCATTAGGTTGCAAGAACTAAGGTGTCTAACAGTTGCGGAATCGGTGGACGTACATTTTATAATTAAAATACGACAGGGCCAGTTACAATAAAATTATCTAGATATACATTTGCGGGCAAGTACCATGGGTGACGTTAATTCGAACTTTCAATAGTACAGTAATCAATAACACATCAGAACTTAATATCAATAGGGATGTCGAAATATTCAATCAATTCTCGTCCCCGCCCGCCATATGCTTCAAAACTGCATACGTATCTCGTGATTTCAAGGTTCTGCAACCAGTACACAACAAGGAGTTACGAGTCCCATTTATTCCGGCGCCATTTTGGGCGAGGACGGGCAGGTCCAGGATATAGTCAAAATGTCTCTACCAACCATCGACTATGATGATGTTCATATGCTGTATTTATTAGAGTAACACTCATCTGTCCACATGAAATTAATTTGCCACAATCTAAACATGTCATTTTAATCTTTCCAAAGTTCTAAATATTTGGGACCATTTCCCTTGCCTCTGATGCTGTCAGTGCCACTTCTTTGATGAATGTACTGGCAGGTCGGGGGTTCTCCTCCAAATCTCTCTTTTATGCAGCACTATAATTAATTGGTGCCACCTCTCCATATGACGATGCATGGTATAGTTACCATAACTATATTTTTTTTCGGTTCCTCTGGAGAGTACATCGTGGCAGATGAAGCGTGTAACGTACCGGGCATTTACCTTTTTTTGCATGTACAGGAAAGGAAAAAAAAAAATCGAGCGTCCGAGTTCTAAAGTGTCCCAGGGCCATTTTAGTAGACCAGGCCCAAATCCAAAGAACAAGCCGCCATTTTGAGAGTCCTGTTGCAGCCGCCTGTCGCTGTAGCATCAAGAGCAGCCGAAACTCAGCTGAATGGCAACTGAAACGGTAAAGGGGCGCCCCACTACAGCAGACGAGCCTCCACCTAGGAAGGCCCGTTCACGCCGCCTCCCCCCCCCCCTTCGGGCACCCCACGCCGTTATTCGGAGCAGTATTGTAGGATGGCCACACCAGTGCGGCAACTTGCTAGACATCACCTCGGTGGTAACCGAATCTCAGCGCCTTGTGGTGTCTTCTATTCAGAAAACATTGTTGTGCTGCCTTCGACCTATTCGCCGCAAGTGCGCACGCAACTCAGCTGCATAGCTTGCTAGACACCACCTCGGTGCCATCCGAATCTTGGAATCTCAGCGCCTTTTGGTGTCTTCTCTTCAGAAAATATTGTTGCGCTGCCTTTGGCTCCATTCGCACATCGGTCCGCTACTGACGCCATCTCACAGGCTAATGGGGCGCCCCACGCCGAGTTTCAGCATTGTAGTATGACCACACCAGTACAGCAACTTGCTAGACATCACCTCGGTGCCATCCGGATCTTCGCATCTCAACGCCTAGTGGTATCTTCCATACAGAAAATATTGTTGCGCTGCCTTTGGCCCCATTCGCACATCGGTCCGCTACTGACACCATCTCACAGGCCAACAGGGCGCCCCACGCCGACTTTCAGCATTGTAGGATAGCCAGACCAGTGCACCTTACTAGACACCACCTCGGTGCCATCCGGATCTTGGCATCTCAGCGCCTTGTGGTGTCTTCTATTCAGAAAATATTGTTGCGCTGCCTTTGGCCCCATTCGCACATCGGTCCGCTACTGACGCCATCTCACAGGCCAACGGGGCGCCCCATGCCGACTTTCAACATTGTAGGATGGCCACACCAGTGCGACAACTTGCTAGACACCACCTCGGTGCCATCCGGATCTTGGCGCGTTGTGCTGCCTTCGGCCTATTCGCACATCGGTCCGCTACTGACGCGAACTCACAGGCCAACAGGGCGCCCCACGCCGACTTTCAGCATTGTAGGATGGCCACACCAGTGCTGCAACTTGCTGGACACCACCTCGGTGCCATCCGGATCTTGGCGCGTTGTGTTGCCTTCGGCCTATTCGCACATCGGTCCGCTACTGACGCCGCCTCACGTGCCAACGTATTTTCTCCGCATTTTATACCCTATGCCGCATAACAGGTCATGTGACTTGTTTATAAAACTTTTCATTGGTTCATTTTACTTTTGGTTTCCTAATGATGGAAGGCTTGATCATATGACCTAAAAACAACACTTTTCATTGGATGAAAACTTTTTTTTTTCCCCAAACGATGAAAGCCCCACCTTGTTTCTGGATGTTTCAGACTGAAGCTGGCGTCACCATGAAAGCACCACCATCTCGTGGCTCCGTCGTAGTCATTCCGCGAGCAATCATGGCAGCCGCTCCCCACCAGAAGCCTGCAGGAGTCGGGGGCCCCCAAAACTTTTGATGAATCCTCAAGGCGGAGGGGACGCTTTCGAGAATGGGGTCCAAGACCTAGCAGACAAGCGTCCGATTTCCAAGGTGTCCCAGGGCCATTTCAGTGGACCAGGCCCAAAAAGGAAACAGCCTGCCGCCATTTTGAGAGTCCTGTGACAGCCGCCTATCGCTGCACCGCAAGAGTGGGCGCAACTCAGCTGAATTGCGGCTTTTGACACAGTGGACCAAAAGCGGACGGAATGGCAACTGAAACGGTAAAGGGGCGCCCCACTACAACAGACGAGACTCCACCTGGAGAGGCCCGTTCACGCCGCCTCCCCCGGGGCGCCCCACGCCGTTATTCGGAGCAGCATTGTAGGATACCAAAACCAGTGCGGCAACTTACTGGACATCACCTTGGTGCCATCGTTCTGCTGCCTTGGAACTATTCGCACAACAGTTTGCTACTGATGACCCACCCCCCGCGACGCCCCACGCCGTTATTTGCTGGGTGGCAACTTACTAGACATCACTTTCGTGTCATCTAGATTTCGGCGCGTTCTGCTGCCTTGGAACTATTCGCACAACAGTTTGCTACTGATGACCCACCCCCCGCGACGCCCCACGCCGGAAATCTGGACGTTGTGCTGCGTTGGGACTATTCGCACAGCCGACCGCTACTTCGTTGTTTTTCCCTAAAAATGTTTATATGTTATTACTATTTTTGTTTTCTTGTATATATTTATAAATTATTAAAGTTTTATAATCTTACTACTTTGTCGGAGTGCTATATATTTTTAATGTGACACATAATTGTAAAAACTTTGATGTACAAAGAGTCATCCCTGGAATCTTCCGCTTCAGGCTCGGTCCCCTCCCCAATCACAATACAGGATGGTTTTCAGATAATAGCAACGCTTCTGCTGTGACGGATCTCATCGAGTGTGGGCCTTGATCTACTATAACTCCTTTGAAGAGGGGTGATTCTTTACAGCTGGGGCCATAAACTACATCTGCAGGGCTAGCTGATACCCTAGGACCGGCCTGGACAATCGGACACAGAGGAAAAGGAGTGTCAAAGGGTGCGGTAGTGAATAGGGCGAAAGGGAGGTGTCGGGCGGGCACAGGGTGTGATTCTCAGTGAAGAGCAGCGCAGATGGGGGGTGGTTTATTACCCATGCATAAGACAGAGAGCGGGGGTGACCACTGCCTGGGGGAGATGCTTGCGAGGGTGGGGAGCCATGCTAAGGATCGACAGCGTGCAGAGAGTGGGTCTGGTCAAGGCATCTAAAATGACTGCCGTGCACGACAAAAGTGTGGCATTTGAAAAAAGGCAAGATGGCGCAGACAATGTTTTTCAATACTTCCTGATTTCCTTCTAATCGAACGTTAACAGACGTTGGGGCATATTACCAAAGTTAAGCGATATTTATCCCTAACGATGATTAGCAACAAATTTTTTACCGCTAAGCATCTTCAGAAATTATCGCAGATAAACCTTGCTATTATCTAGGTTTATCGCAAATACGATAAAAAACGACCGCAATGCATTAATATCGCTGAAAACTCAGCGATATTCATGCATTACCGAGCTAATGCTCTTAGCCATGTTATCCACCTCCCATTGGATAACATGGCTAAGAACTGCTCAGGGCAGGTGGTAGCTTTTGGAGATATTCGCGCTTATCGCGAATATTTCCAAAAGTTGGTAATAGGAGATAGCGATGTTAGCGACTGTTTCCAGTCGCTAACATCTTGGCATGCCCACTTTGCATGTCATTAGTGATAAATATCACTCACATGCAAAGTGGGGCCCAAGATGGTCGCTATCTCCTACTAGCCGTCGCTAACTGGTGTTAGCAACAGCTAGGTAATACAGATATAATTTTATCTCCGCGAAGCGGAGCGCTGTTACAGATATATATCTTGTTTTTGAACGTTAATTTCTCAAAATGCACTGAAGCACATATATTGAGACATAGCAAAGGCACATCGGGCTACCAGTCCCTAATATTTTACCAAGTTTCGTGCAAATCCATTCAGCCGTTCGATTATTATTATTATTTTTTTTTTTTGCCCCGCGGGGCCCTTTTAAAACCTCCACATCAAACCTAGGGGGTCAGCGAGGATCTACTATGCCCCCTTATGGTCATTTGCCCCTTCGCTTTGGCCTCCTCTTGTCTCTCGATCCTACCGAGAGACAAGATGGCGGCCGCTACGTACTGTTTGGAATGTTTACAGACACCGGAGAGCCAATCAGCTTCGCTTCGCAAAGCTCCGTAACGCGAAAAGTACGCGAAGCGGTGCGCTGTTACAGATATATATCTTTTTTTGAACGTTAATTTCTCAAAATCCACTGAAGCACATATATTGAGACCTAGCAAAGGCACATCGGGCTACCAGTCCCTACAATTTTGCCAAGTTTCGTGCAAATCCATTCAGCCGTTCGATTATTATTATTATTTTTTTTTTTTGCCCCGCGGGGCCCTTTTAAAACCTCCACATCAAACCTAGGGGGTCAGCGAGGATCTACTATGCCCCCTTATAGTTATTTCCCCCTTTGTTTTGACCTCCTCTTGTCTCTCGATCCTACCGAGAGACAAGATGGCGGCCGCTACGGACTGTTTGGAATGTTGACAGACGCCGGAGAACCAATCAGCTTCGCTTCACAAAGCTCCGTTGCGCGAAAAGTACGCGTCCTGGGCCGCTGCCCAGTCCGCTGTTACAGATATATATCTTTTTTTAAACGTTAATTTCTCAAAATCCACTGGAGCACATATATTGAGACCTACAAAAGGCACATCGGGCTACCAGTCCCTACAATTTTGCCAAGTTTCGTGCAAATCCATTCAGCCGTTCGGGCTAAAAGTGAGGCCAACCGCCCTATGGAAATTAACATGGGAAAAACGCGTTTTGGGACCCCCCTTTTTTCTCGGCCCCCACTGGACGAACCCCCCCCAAATTTTCAAGGGCTGCTCAGAAACAAAATGTGCCATTTTCCTGAAAATTTCAGCCAATTCCGTCCACAAACGCCAAAGTTATTAGACATAGAATTTTCAAAAAACCCATAGAGAAAAAATCCTAACTATATATACCTACTGGCGACCGCCAGTAGGTAATATATATATATATATATATATATACATATATATATATATTGCTGCACGTTCCTCCTTTCATCCGTTTGTTTGGCAAAGAAAGAAATCGGCTGGCACTCAGGTATCCGTTTTAAGAATTTATTCCACCAAACCCCCCTCACCCCAAAAAAAAAAAAAAAAAAAAAAAAATATATATATATATATATATATATATATATATATATATATAAAACAACAAATCTCTCCAAATGAAGAAATCAGAGGCCAGAGGGGAATCCATGGAAGGTAACTCGCTTTATTTAACACTTCCCAGTGGTGGCGAATGCATTTCGGCAATAAGCCTTCCTTAGCGCCCTGCACTGCATGGAGCCCTTCCTTGTTTGTCCCAAGTCCTGCTGTTCAGTTCGTACTTGCATGCCCTGTAATCTCCTCCCCCATAAAATGGCTAACTCAGCACACCTGTTGGTCATTGTGATGAATGCACAAACTGCAACTTCCAGAATGCATCATGATTATGCATCTGGGCCGGCGGCATAGGGGGAAGGAAGTAAAACACGTTGGTGCAGGCATGGTGGTCCTATGCAGGTAGGTGGTGCAGGTATCTCCACAACAAATGCCAAAGTCCACTGCCACCTCCTTGGGTTCCCTCGGACTGCTGCTACCAATCCACACATGACCGCAATTGAGTGGGGGCAGTCACGCGGCAGCATAGCACCCTAACGGAGGTACAATACCTCGCTCCGCTCGTGTTGGCCTGGATAGATTGGTGGTCACCGGACATCTCGATACCTCGAGTCATGTAGACGCTGTAAACAGCATGATGCCAGTAAAAGTCCGGGTCACTTGTTGCAGCAGGGCCATCTGTACTGCACCCCTGGCCGGCGCAGAAAATATAACAACACATCTCTCCAAATGAAGAAATCAGATGCCCGAGGGGAATCCATGGAGGATAACTCGCTTTATTTAACACTTCCCAGTGGCGGCGAATGCATTTCGGCAATAAGCCTTCCTCAGCCCCTTGCACTGCATGGAGCCCTTCCTCGTTTGTCCCAAGTCATGCTGTTCAGTTTGTACTTGCATGCCCTGTAATCTCCTCCCCCATAAAATGGCTAACTCAGCACACCTGTTGGTCTTGAGATGAATGCACAAACTGCAACTCCCAGAATGCTCATCGTGCTAAGGCTCTAAAGCGTCGCTGTATAGCATCAGCGAAGAAGATGGGTGTGAGCTAATGGTATCTACTAAGGAGCAGTGTGCACATGTGGGGTTAGCTGCCTGTAAATAAGATCACAGTTCAAAGACAACTCACCAAACAAAGAGACAAGCTTCATTAGTACATTGTCACAAAAACAAGTTAAAAATGAAGATCACCCAATAACTTGTATTATAGACAGTGGTGTGTTGATTAATATCATGCGAGTGGAAAAGTTTAATGGCTTATCCCCTGTGCCTCGCCTCACTCCATCAGGCACAAAGGTGTTCATCTGGGTCGCTTCTGAGCCACTGCAAAGCCAAGGGTTGACAATGCAACATAAAAAAGACATCAGTGTAAGCCACTAGTCATGTTCTACAATGGACTTCGTTGAGTGCCTGTTTGTTCAGTTTTGCTTGGTTTTGCCACCACTGCTCAAGAAAATGAAAGTACAGCTTCATATCAATGAACTCATTCTCCCTGTGGTTCATGAACACCGTAGAGTTGCTTTCCATCTCAAAGAAGCTGTAGAGAAACAATTGGAATTGCTTTTAAAGCATGACATAATTGAACATTCCACAGGCACCACACCATGGGTTTCGCCCATAATAGTAGTACCCTAAAAAAGGACAGTAGCGGATCAGAGCATATTTGCATTGATATGTGCCATGCAAACAAAGCTATTGAAAGTGAAAGACACCCTGGCCCTCACATAGTGGACATGATCATGCAATTAGAGGGAGCCAAAGTGTTTTCCCGTCTCAACGTGAATAAAAGATACCACCAACTTGAACTGGAGGCGAACTACAGGTACAATAAAACCTTTTCGACTCAAGTTAATTTGTTCAGAAACAAAAGACTGACTTTTGGAGTATCCTTGGCTGCTGAGATGTTTCAGCATGTTATTCGCTAAGTTGTCCAACCTATTACACAGCTTTCAAATACAGTGGGGACAAACTGTTTTTTGGGAAAACACAAGAAGAACATGATAAAGCCCCTTACCAAGTGTGCCATTTACATGTGTATACTGATCTCACTCTGAATGCTACAAAGTGTAAGACGATTCTACAGGTGTAATGATATCTTGTAAGCACATATCATCCAACAATTTTTTTTAAATCATCCCTAGCAGACAAAGGAACAGGTCTGCATTTCTGAATCACTGGAATGGCATTTTTCTTGAGTTTAATGGTGTGTTGGAACCCTTTAACCAAGCCTACCTTGTTGCTGAAAACACATGAATATTTGGAGACTAAATTAGCTAAAGTAGAATCGGTACAGGGCTGGAAACTGCTTGTAGGGTCTTGTTGAACAGATAAAACAGGTATGTCTCCCAAAACGACAGGCTCCAGATAACCAGGTCTCAAAATGATGCCTAATTTGTCCTGGTCTTGCCAACCAAGGATATCGGACCATTAAGAGCTACATAGATTTTGGTATAAATCTCTCTACCTTTAAATTTGATTGAATCAGAAAAATAACCAGACATGATAAAATCATATTCCCCTAAAGCTTTGGGATTGACATCCGTAGGTTTGAGTAGCACTTTTGACCAACATTTTGTAAAGGTCTTTTCATCCAGTATAGTGATGGGAGTACCAGAATCGCCATAACATTCATATCGATTGATCCCAGTAATACACTACACATGGGCCCTTTACACCTTTTGGTATCATTCCGTAAAGTATTAATTTCAATAGTGATCAACATATTTCTCATAGACTCACAAAGAGCACCCTCTTCAACATAAATGATATTAACTTTGCCCAGTCGTTTAGCAGATCTACACACTGTGTAAAAATGTCCTATTTTTTTACAAGTGTTACATCTCCTACCTTGTGCGGGACAATTCACATTGTTGCCCATGTGATACTCAGATCCGCATCTGTAACATGAACCCTTTCTTTCAACATTTATGTGTGCTTTGGGTTTGGTAGAGACAACATTTAAATCAAGATCATCAGCACTGCAAGTAGCAGAGACTTGCATAACTTTGGGACTCTCAGAAAATTTACATGCACTATCTTGAGTTAACATTTTTGAAGATACCACAGAACGTTCTATGCTACGTGCTATATCCATTACTTCCCCCAGAGATGAATTCTTGCAAGTTAAAATACGCAATTAAAAACTAGTTGGTCACGCAAAGAAATATCTCAATTAGCTCCAAATTGACATTTAGATGCCAAAACACGCAAGACTGCTAAATAATCCTCAATGGATTCATCTCGTGTCTGCTTGCGTTTAAAGAACATATGTTGATCAACCATTACAGATGGTTCATCAACATAATGTTTGTACAATTGTGCCAATGCTTCTGAAAATACATTCCAGTGTTCATCTCTAGGTGGGGCTTGAACTACAGGCACATTTTCAAATACATCTTGAGCTGCACTACCCAAATGATTGAACAAAAGTGCTCTAACTTTTACTAGAATCAAAATATTTGGTAGCAGCAATAGCCTCCATGTAATTATCAAATATTCTATACCATTTGTGCAAAGGAGTGTTTGGTTTACCAGGAGTTTGTAAAAAGGGAGGTGGTTGCATAGCGTTATTGGACAAAGAAGACATATTGCTAAGAAAATGAAAATGATAAAACAAATAGAGTGTAGAAAAAGGTAAGCAAGGAAACATTACGAAATGATTAACAAGAATTAATATAATGCCCAACTTTAACAGAAATAATTACTTAAATATCAAATAAATGTCACCATGGTAAATTTTGTGTTTTGAATTTTTGTGCCTTGAATGATGAGAAACTGCAATATGAAGATTTACCATGCAAGATAAAGCTTGTGTGCTGTACTACCAAAATCATCGTAGATTGTGTGCTTATCACGGGAAACAAGCACTGGTGAAATCCTTGTTGTTCGTGTGCTTATCACGGAAAACAAGCATGGACGAAATCCTCGTAGTTCGTATGCTTGTCACGGAAAACAAGCACTGTTGAAATCCTCGTAATAAGCATGTAAGTGTTAACCAAGTAATTGACGAGTTAGGATGGCCGCCATGGACGTGGCTGATGCGATGAGCAAACAACGTTCTAATCGTCTTAGAGTGTGATGACAAATAGACGTAAACAGCATGTGATGCATCTTCAAAGGAAGACAGCTGACATGCAGATCAACACCAAGTAAATGTCGAAACAATGGAAGAGATGAAGGTGGGTGCCATGGAATGCCAGGGAGGTTCAAAGAATAACACGGCAGCAACAGTACGATGCAACGGTTGAAGGTAAAGAGAAATATTCTTAATATAGTAGATTGCAGGCAGCGAAAGAAGCAAATTTCTTCAAACACGGCCCTGACAAAATGTGTAAAGTCAAAACATCCTGGAGGGATGGTGCGCCAGGAGATAATAGTGGAAATGCTTAAACGAAAAGCACTTCAATTTTTTTTGTTGATCTTTACATTTTAGTAGCCATCAGTTTGATACCTTAAACATATATAGTACAGAATAACAACGCAAATAGCTAACTTCAGAACACACCAAAAAAAAAAAAGACAAGAGCACAGAGAGAAATAAAAATACATTCACAATATTTTAAAAAGTGTGAATGATTGCAGACAGTAACATAGAACGCATATCGTAGACAATGCATCTTCTGGTCCCACTGAAGGCTCGACCACACCCTTTTGAATTTTGCCCTTGGGCGTGGACCCCAGCTTTAGCTAAGGCTAATTCCATTTCATAAACCTCCCTCAGTAATGCCCAAAATTCAGTAATATTTGGAATCAGTATTTGAATCCATGCCCTAGAAATGCATAAACGAGCACAAACTATAACAATCGAAACTAGAGATTTCGTTAGATTACCCGGATCTGATACTACCCCCAATAAAATTTCTTTCTCAGTTAGTTGGATATCATAGCCTGATAGTTTAACCAGCTCGAGAGTTACATCAACCCAAAACGTATTTAGCTTTGGACATGTAACAAACATATGATGGAGATCAGCGGCATATTCTTGACACTTCGGGCAACGTTACTTTACAGAAGCGTGGCTCATGGCCCACTTTGAGATGACCTCTGGGGTATAGTAAAACATAAACATAATCCGATGTTGCTGTAACTTCAAGTTAACTGAGGTAACTGCATTTCAAAAATCCGGTTCAATTTAGCTACAATATGTATGGCATCGTCACTAGCGGCCGGTAAAAATTTCTGATAGAGTTTTCCTATACAGGCCCGGCCTGAAATCTAAAAAATTGCAAATAATACCTCAGTTGAGCTGGGTAGGGCTAATAAACCCTCTCCATGAATAAAATAATCCCTGATTTATAAGTACTTAAAGAACGAATTATGTGAAACCCTAAATTCTTCTTTCAGTGATGCAAATGATCTAAAACCTTGCTCATCATACAGCTGCCCAAGCTGTAATATACCACAGCGTTGCCACTGTTAGACCTGACAGTCCTTTGGGTGGTCCCTCCTTATTTTTTTTACCCTTTTGGCCTTCTGAATTTTTGTCCACTACATTTTTTTTGGTGTTGACCTCAGGTCTCTGGGTGCCTCATTATTACTAATTAGTAATGAGGCGCATGTGCTCTTGTAAAATGGAGGAAGAGTAGGTACCCTCACAAAAGGGTGGCCTGCCAACTGTCAATGTTTTACCTCATAGCTTGGTGCCATAAGGTAACATAAGGGATTCCAGAACCTTCTGGCCCATTCTGGACACTCTGGCCTGAGAAACCCTAAATAAATGTCTGAGGGCCTGTCTGGCAAAATGGAGTTTGAGTTGGCTGAGTTAGAGACTTACACAGCGGCCCAATTTAGGGAATTTTGCCAGGAGAAAGGGGTGTTCTTCAAGCGTGGTGCGAAGAAAGTAGAACTCCAAATCAGCTTGAGAGCATGGGTGGCAGCTCACCCAGATGGGGAAAAGGGGGAGGAAGAAGGGGATCGTGACACCATCATAAAAGTGGACATGCTGTACCAAACCAAAGGGGGGGATATGTTACCAGGTCCTGGGACACCTTCAAGGGCGGGCGGTAGTGTGTCTGGAAGGAGCCTGTCCTCAACAGAATTAGCGGACAGGAGGAAGAAGAGACAACTAAAATTAGAATTGGCCCGATTGGAGAAGGAGCGGGAGGAAAGGAGGTTTCTCCACGAGCTTAGCTTAAGGGAGTTAGACCTCAAAGCCCTACAGATAGGGACCCCCAGTAATCCTATTGGTGGCAGCGTACCTAAGGAGGTTACCAGGGAGCCCAGACCCTACTTGCCCAAAGATGTAGTCGCCAGTTTTAGTGTAGGAGATGACACTGCCAAATGGTTGGCTGCCTATGAGGTCTCGCTAAGAGCCCATGGGATTTCAGAAAGTCATTGGGGGTGGCCTGTACAAGTACATGCCTCCAGTGGGGAGGGATGCTCTTTTAGCTCTGGAGCCGGAGGAACAGACCAATTACCCCACAATGAAGGTTGCCTTAATCAGAAAGTTTGGGCTGACCCCTGAAAAATATCAACAGAAATTTCGGAACAGCCACAAACTAGCTACACAAAACTGGGTGGACTTTCTGGACTACGCTAAGAAGGCATTAGAGGGCTGGGTGCAAGGCAGTGAGGTTACCGATTATGAGGGGTTGTACAATCTGTTCCTGAAGGAGCACCTCCTCGAGAAATGTTTTCCGGAGCTGCGTCAACACCTGGTGGACAGCAAGCTGACTCACCTGGGAAGCTTGCAGAGGAGGCGGACATCTGGGCTAGTACCCGGGTGTCCTCGAAGGGGACTGGAGGAGATTCCTAAAGGACTGGTCAGGGCGCTCCCCAGAAGAAAGAGGGGGGAGACAAAAAGAAGGAGTTCTCGAAAAAGGCCCCCAAAATAGCTTGCAGGGGAAGGGATCAGGTTTCCCTCCTAAGGTTAATCAACAAAAATCTCCCTATCCTGACCATAGACAGCAGCCTAGGGTTGTCCGCTGTTATGAGTGTGGCGGGATTGGGCACTATAAGGGAGACACCAAGTGCCCAAAGAGACCACCCCCTCCCACTGGAGGAAAAACCCTGGGAGTGGCTAGTGTAGTGCTCGGGGAGCAATTGCCCTTAGACAAGGGAGGTGAGTGGGCAGGGATAACCTTAGTGTCCCTGGGAGACAACGAGGTGGTTCCTAAGATCCAAGTGCCCCCAAATACCACCAAGTATGGGCAGTGGGTCACCATCAATGGCCAGAGATGGGAGGCTCTGAGGGACACAGGTGCCAGCATGACCATGGTGAGGAAACAGCTGGTGTCCCTAGAGCAGGTGATTCCTAACGTACTCCACCCAGCTGTGATGGCTGACGGCAGAATAGGTCACTATCCCATGGCCGAAGTTCCCTTTGAGTGAGGAGGGTCTGGACCAACCTGTGGTTTTCCTATCAAGGAGACTGCTCCCCCGGGAACAGAGGTGGAGTGCGATTGAGCGGGAAGCTTTTGCGGTGGTATGGGCTCTGAAGAAGTTGCGGCCATACCTGTTTGGCTCGCACTTCCTTGTTCAGACTGATCACCTGCCCCTTCGTTGGCTGATGCAAATGAGGGGCGAGAATCCCAAACTGCTAAGGTGGTCCATCTCCCTACAGGGAATGGACTTCAGGGTGGAACATCGGCCTGGAGTGGACCACGCCAACGCAGACGGTCTCTCAAGGTATTTCCGCCTTAGTGACGAGAACTCCCAAGGGGTTAGGTAGCTCTCCCCACTTTCAGCTGGGGGGGACGTGTGTTAGACCTGACAGTCCTTTGGGTGGTACCTCCTTATTTTCTTTTACCCTTTTGGCCTTCTGAATTTGTGTCCACTACATTTTGTTTGGTGTTGACCTTAGGTCTCTGGATGCCTCATTATTACTAATTAGTAATGAGGCGCAGGTGCTCTTGTAAAATTGAGGAAGAGTAGGTACCCTCACAAAATGGTGGCCTGCCAACTGTCAAAGTTTTACCTCATAGCTTGGTGCCATAGGGTAACATAAGGGATTCCAGAACCTTCTGGCCCATTCTGGACACTCTGGCCCAGTCTATAAAAGATGGAATGTTGGGAGGCCATTTTCTGAAGTGAGGAGTTGGTGGAAGAGAAGAGAGGTCAAGCTGGAGTCCAGGCTGTGGAGTGAGGAGGTTGGCACTGTGAGGGGTTGATTGCCTTCAGAGGCTGCATCTCCGTTATGTGATGCTGCCCCCAGCCCACTGATCTGACCTGACCTCAGGACACCCCCCACGCCACACGGCTCACCAGCGGCCCCCCTCGCTGCTGCTCGTTCTCCCTGCTCCATTTGTCGGCCCGTTTTCGTGCTCACTGTAATTTTCCCTATTATTGTGTGTTGAACTTTGCATTTGTATTTATTTTCATGTTTGTGTGTTTTTAACTTCTGCCTTTCATCATTTGTACTATATCAGCGTGCCTCGCTTTTTCCTCTGGTGCCCCCACCCGCTCCCCGCTTCCTGCCGCTGCTCCATCGCGGCCCCACCCCCTTTCTTCGTTCTGTACCCGATTGGCCCCCCCGCTCCCGCCTCCCAGCTGCTCCGCCCTCCCACTTTGCCTCATATGGAGCCCGCACGTACGCGCAGCGGGCGCGCCGATTGTGCGCCGAAGGCGCGCCAAAGGCAAGCCCGTCTACGCCCGTCCGCGCCTGGATCACGCCCAGCGCCAGGACCCCTGGCTCTCGACGATACCAGCCACATGAAGGACTTACGACGCCGACACCCTCAACGCACTCAACACCGGACGGAACCCCGCCTGCTACCGAGCTGGAGGAGGCATCGCCATGGTACACAAGAACACCATCCGCATCTCGACCAACTCCAACGACACCTTCACCGCCGCTGAACACCTCCACTTCCAGATACACACCGACCCCAAGACGACCCTCAGAGGCACCCTCATCTACAGACCCCCGGGACCGCGCTCCCAATTCAGCGAAGACATCGCAGACTTCATCAGCCCGCACGCCCTCACCTCCTCGGACTACATCCTCATAGAAGACCTCTACTTCCACCTGGAGAACAACAAGGACAGCAACACCACCACCCTGCTGGACAACCCTCGCCAACCTCGGACTCAAGCAACTGGTGAACACCCCCACCCACTACACCGGCCACACGCTTGACCCCGTCTTCTCCTCCTGAAAGCACATCTCCTTCAGCCACTCCCCCGTACTCCATTGGACATTCCACAGCTGCGTCTACTTCAGCTTCAGAAGAACCACGACCCACCACCACCCGCAACAGGCTCCTCGCCCGAGCTGGAGCAAGATCGAGCAGCTCACCACCTCCCTCAGCCAGAACCCTCCCGCCAGCACAACGGACCCCAATGAAGCAGTCAGCAACCTCACACAGTGGCTGACCGCCTGCACCGACGACCTTGCACCACTAAAGAACCCTCCCAACAAGCCCGGCAGCAAGAAAGCCCCCTGGTTCACCAACGAACTCAAGGACTCCAAGAAGAACTGCCGCACCCTCGAGAAAGCCTGGCGCCACGACCGGACCACAGACAACATGACCGCCCTCAAGTACGCCACCCGCAAGCACCACCAGCTGATCCGCACCACCAAGAAAACAGCATTCAAAGATCGACTGGACAACAATGCCCATGACAGCAAAGAACTCTTCAGCATCGTCAAAGAGCTTCCCAACCCCAGCGCCGGAAACAATGACATCACTCCTTCGCAAGACCTCTGCGACTCACTCGCCTCATTCTTCCACCGCAAGATCGCCGACATACACAACAGCTTCGGCGCACCAACCACGCACCCAACCGCCGAACCAACGCCCCCACCACCACCCTCCGCAACTGGACCCCGATCAGCACCGAAGACACCACCCGCACGATGAACACCATCCACTCCGGATCGCCAACCGACCCCTGCCCCCACCACGTCTTCAACAAGGCCGACTCCATCATCGCACCCCATCTCCGGACATCATCAACTCCTCCTTCCTCACCGCCACCTTCCCGGAAAGCTGGAAGCACGCCGAGCTCAGCGCCCTCCTAAAAAAACCAACAGCGGACCCCACCGACCTCAGGAACTTCCGCCCCATCTCACTCCTCCCTTTTCCTGCCAAAGTCATCGAGAAGACCGTCAACAGACAGCTCGCCGACTTCCTCGAGACGAATGGATCCCTCGACCCCTCGCAGTCTGGCTTCTGAGCCAACCACAGCACCGAGACCGCCCTGATCGCAGCCACCGATGACATCAGATCCCTGCTCGACAACGAGGAAACAGCAGCCCTCATCCTCCTGGACCTCTCCGCAGCGTTCGACACTGTCTGCCACCGCACCCTAGTACAGTGCCTCAGCAACATCGGAATCCAAGAAAAGGCACTGGAGTGGATCATCTCGTTCCTCGCCGGAAGAACCCAGAGAGTCCGCCTCCCCCCATTCAGATCCAAGGCCACCGAAGTCATCTGCGGCGTACCACAAGGATCATCACTCAGCCCAACCCGCTTCAACGTCTACATGAGCCCCCTCGCAGTCATCGCACGCCAACACAACCTCAACATCATCTCCTACGCCGACGACACTCAGCTGATCCTCTCCCTCACCAACGACCCCGCCACCGCCAGAACCAGCCTACATGAAGGGATGAAAGATGTCGCCGAGTGGATGAAAAACAGCCGCCTGAAACTGAACTCCGACAAGACGGAAGTGCTCATCCTGGGATTATCGCCCTCCGCCTGGGACGACTCCTGGTGGCCCCCAGCCCTGGGCACCACTCCCAAGCCAACGGACCACGCACGCAACCTGGGCTTCATCCTGGACTCCTCCCTCACGATGACCAGACAAGCCAACGCCGTCTCTTCATCATGCTTCAACACCCTGCGCATGCTCCGTAAGATCTTCCGATGGATCCCCACCGAGACCAGAAAGACCGTCCCCAGGCACTCGTCACCAGCCGACTGGACTACGGGAACACCCTCTATGCCGGAACCACAGCCAAACTGCAGAAAAGACTCCAACGCATTCAGAACGCCTCCGCACGACTCGTCCTGGACATCCCCCGACACAGCCACATCTCTAGCCACCTGAGAGACCTGCACTGGCTCCCCGTCAGCAAGAGGATCACGTTCAGGCTCCTCACCCACGCACACAAGGCTCTCCACGACCTGGGCCCCAAGTACCTCAACGACCGCCTGACCTTCTACACACCCACCCACCAGCTACGATCGACCAGGCTCGCCCTCGCCGCCGTACCACGCATCCGCAGAGCCACCGCCGGAGGAAGATCCTTCTCTTACCTGGCAGACAAGACTTGGAACTCCCTCCCCATCCACCTTCGGCTGACCCAGGACCATCTCTCCTTCAGGAAGCAACTCAAGACCTGGCTGTTCGAGCAGTAACGGACCCCTCTCCCCCCAGCGCCTTGAGACCCGTCCGGGTGAGTAGCGCGCTATACAAATGATTGATTGATTGATTGACCCCACGAGGACAATATCATTTGAAGCCACCAGTACTCCAAGTGGAAGACCAGGTTGTGGACCAAGGGAACTTGACTAGGCTGGTGAGGGTGAGTGGGGCTGCCTTTCCTATGGGGCTGTAGCCTTCGTGAAAAAGACCCTTGGATTATTTATCACCCCGTGCCTCAGCACAACCCCTCACCAATCTGCCCTGCTGTGACCCACCTAAACCTGTCACCTCATACAGCTGGACTGACCTGTGTTCCCCCCGCTAATGGGGCTTCTCCCCGCTCTTCTAGCAGATTTCCTGTGGTGTTAGCGTATTTCCAACGGTTTGGCGCCGGCAGCGACCCTTGAGACTGTATCCGCATAGTTCAGCGGAAGGGTCAGAGGAGAGTCCGGGGCCTTTGGAGCGTTAACTTTCCCGCTGAGGAGGCTGTGGGGAAGGTTCAAAACTGACAGGGTGTGCGCGGCATTGTATCGGCAGTTGCCAGGCAGCGGAGGCCGGAGTAGCATCCTGCCTGACAGGAAGGAGCGGGGCGGGCCGAAGGAGGTGCGACCTGCCTTGAGGGAGGAGCCGCAGCCGGGGAGCGCCTAGTCTCCGGCAAGACGCCCCATCTCTGTGAGGGCGAGGAGGGAGTTGCATAGAGATCGGAGCAGGAATCGCTGAGAGGAGTCGCCCGTGCCAGGGGAAGATTCTGCCACCGGGGGCTGCATCCAGTGACTGAGGAGGGGCCCAACTTAATAAGCCTTTGCCCCCTTTCATTTGGCTAATGACCGGACAGTGCACAAGGATTTTTCCGGTAGGAGAGAGCCGGGAGTTGAGCCCAGGGGAAAAGAAAGGAGGGGGAAAAGCACGACTCCAGGGGCAATTGCTGATTCACCTGAGAGGTATACTTTTCCCATGTGAACCGAACTATCCAGGAAACAGAGTGGCTTAATGTAATCTTTAGCAGTGTTCACTTAAAGGTACGGATCTTCCAGACGATTGAGATAACCAGCTGATTGATTCAAACTAAAGAGGCCCTGCCGATTTACCTCTAGGCCTCCCTCTACTCGCTCCCAATAATTAAATGAGTGATGGCCTGCAATGAATATGCATACTAATCTGCTTCTGGTGATGTAAATGAGTAAGATTCACTAGTGCAATAACTTGTATTTCAGGAAACAGGAATTCTAATGGTGAACCGTTTAAAATGATGATATGTTATTGCTGTTGCGTGTAAAGTAAAAATAAAATTTAAAGGAAAGATAAAGTTTTTCTACTTTTCTAAAAAAAGTCGGTGTGGTGTCATTTTTGGAGTGGAGTTGCGCTGGGTTACTGAGTTGAGTGTGACGCAAGTACAACACAGAAGTCCTGGAGTTAGGCCTTTCTACTTGGTGCCAGGCTACCCTAGGTGGACCGGTGATCCCGGGTCCAACAGCCACCCTCTCCCCACAGAGTCAAAAAATATTTCAGACATACTCGGATTTCCCCAAAGAATTGTATATTCATGCAATTCAGGCAGTGTATAGGCCTTGCATATGTCTTGCCAAATCCGGGCAATATGTCTGACTACCTTGAATCGAACCCTCTTGTAATGATTAGGGTCGGTCGTCTTGTACAGTAAAAACCCTGAGTTTGGGCCACAGGCCAACTGATATGCAAATTAAATCCTACCCGGACCAGGCCCCTTGAGTAGGCTCTGAATCTGACTTACAAAAGCAGCCCAGAAGTAAGCTTTAAAGGCTGGGAGTTTGAAACCACCTTGTTTGTATGTTAACTTAATATACCTAAGAGCTCTCCTTGCCCTCCTATAACCCCATGTAAAACTGCCTACAGCACTCTCAAGCAATTCAATGGAATAGTGCGAAACAGGTCCAAGAACTTCGGAAAGATGTTCATTTTTACTGCCTTACACCTCCCAATAATGCTAAGTGGTAACTTATGCCAGCTACGCATATTTGCAACAACCTTTTTGAGCAGTGGCTCATAATTTAGAGCAATGACATCATCAGTGTGACAACTAAGGCAGACTCCAAGATATGTAGCAGTTCTGGTAAGAGAGTGGGGCTGATTCAAGTTGAAAATGTAAAATTGACTGTGTCTTGTTTAAGTTTAATTTATAGCCCGAGAAAAAGCCGAAGCGCTGAGCTTCTTGAGTTATCACGGCTATAGTTTCCACTGGTCTCATAATGTATACAGCGATATCGTCTACGTACACAGTTACTTTTAAAACCATACCATTGAGGGACACTGGAGAGATGAGAGCATTATGGGGCAAATGCTTAATAAAGGGCTTGATGTAAAGGCCAAATAATAGTGGGGATAGCGGGCATCCCTGCCGCATACCCCTCTGGATACTAAAGAAAGTAGGAGAAAGACCATTAAGTCTGATAGCGGCAGTTGGTTTATAATATCATTTCTGTACCGCCGAGATAAACCTCCGACCGAGACCTAGAAATGACATTGTGTACCATTAGGACCCCCAAGCCACTCGGTCGAAGGCTTTCTCAGCGACAGACATCAGCATCCCAATTTGCTGGTTCAAGTGGGCAGAGACATTGAATACAGCAATAGCTGTGTTTATGTGAGCAGCTGTGTCTTAAACCGGGACAAAGCCATTTTGTTGTTCAGACACTAAAAGATGGATCATAAGGGCTAGACGGGAGGTGAGAATTTTTGAATTTTTTTGAGATCCTATCCGCTACAGGTTTACCCTTTTTAGGAAAAACAATAATGTCAGTTATATTCCAGGAGGAAGGGGCATCCCCACCTTGCATTATTTATTACCAGCTCAAGCTGGACCGGGACCAATATATCCTTAAAAGTTTTATAAAACTCAAGAGGAATAGTATCCTCGCCTACCACATTGCCTGAGGTAGTGCACTTATTGCTGCATTTATTTCTATTAGATCAACATTTTTTTGCAATTGCTTGGATTTAAGTGGATTCAAAACAGGCATTGCGCTTTTTGTGTGTAATCCATAGCTATTTGCTGATTAAAGCATGCTGAATCGCTATAAAGCTCAGCATAGAAGAACATAAATTGTTCTATTATATCTTGGGATTTAGTATAAACGAAACCATCTGCTCCTTTAATTTGCTCAATATGTGATTTGGCCCACTGATCGGCTAACTGATAGGCCAAAACACGTCCAACCCTTTCTCCGTATTCGTCTTGTCTGGTTTTAAATTTATGAAAGCTGTTAGCTACTTTGTCCCTTAGTCTTCTCCTGAGCTTTGCTCTTTATCGATAAGCTGATAATAAATCAATGTCCAGTGATCTTCTAGGCAATAGCTCTAGCATGTAGCTGCTCTAAATCTAAATACTGCCTATGCTCATTTTCTACCAAGCTTGCATTTATCCGATTCTGTTTGATAATATATTGTAATATTGCCCCTCTCACATATGCCTTCAAACAGTCCCAAACTATAGCACAATATGCAGTATGTTGATTAATCTCTATGTATTCCCTCAGTTCCTTAATTGTAATTTACCTAGTCAAGGTTACTGAGGAGGTGCCTGGGAAACGAAAATTCCTTTGCTAGTTCTTTCCTCCCCAAGCTGAAGCTAAACTGTCAGCATATTAAAGTTAAGGTCCAATGTGACTTTTGGGCAAACCTCCATGAATGTGGCTTTATTAGTAAAAATCATATCGATTCAAGAATACTGTTTATGCGGTATCGAAAAAAAAGTATAGACTGGTATTTGTAGAAAATAATTTTCTCCAAGCGTCTTCCAATTAATGTATATGAAGTAGATCAAATATAGCTGCCCTCGTCTGAGCCATTCGGACTCGTGCTACAGTATTCGTGGTGTCAATTTTTTAATCTAAAGTACAATTAAAGTCTCCCATAACTATAAGTTCCACTGCCCGATCCAACAATTAAGAACACAAAAAAGAGATGACCTTAGGGCAGTCAATATTAGGACCGTAAACCATACATATCGTAACCTTACGCCCAAAAATCTAAAGTTGGGCAATTGTCCATCTTCTTTTAGAGTCGACCATAGTACGTAACACCGTGCCTGTGCATTCTTTAGACTTCAATAGGGCCACCCCTCGAATAGACACTGATTGTGAGGTGCACACAAGTAAATCATAACCAAGTTGTTTAAAGAGGGTTCTGTCCTTAAAGGCCAAGTGTGTTTCAGCAAGGCCGACTATTTGACATTTAAATACCTTAAGTTCTTCTGCTACCAATCGTCTTTTACTGGCCTCATTGAGCCCAGATACATTCCAGGCCATAAATTTAACACTTGGCATTGTGCAAAATTTGTAAGTTCAGACCAGTCTCCATCCCCCAAAATAAAAGTTCCTTACTCTTGTGCCCTGTGCGTTTTTTTACTGTGCTTTGGCTATTTATCCCCCTTCCTCCCTGGCAACCCCTCCCCACCTTCTGACACAGAAAAATTACCAAAATTGGCCATGCAACAATTTCCACTCATCCCTCACCCTTCCAACCCCCCACCCCGTGTCTAAGAAAAAGAATCGCCCCCTTCCTTGCTGTCCTGGAGTGACAACATACAGAAGACGCCACCCTCACCCCCACCCCTAAAAGCCCTCGTGACCCCACCGCATCCCAACCACGCCACCCCCGAATGAGCATGAAAAAAAAATGAAAGAAAGAAAAAGGCAAGATAACCACAAATCTTAACAGTACTGTGAAAAGTGAAAAGTGAGAAAGCTTAGACAGACATAGGGGCCGATTATGATGGCGGACGGACCTGAGTCCGTCCGCCACCATAGAGTAGGAGGGAACCTCCGCATGGCCTGCGGAGGTCCCTCCTGTGCAATTAGGATGTGACCGCCACCCTGGCGGTCACATCCTCTATTTTTACCATTGCGGCGGGTGCAGCTTCAAGCTGCATCCGACGCAATGGTAAAAATGCATACATTGCATTTGTATGCAGAAAGCGGCAGGCACCGTGCGGTGCCTGCCGATTTCTGCATACAAATGCAGGGGGGTACCATAGGTACCCCCCATGTGCACCCCCCACGCCCCCTTCACCGAGGGGGCCCGCAACGGGCTCCCGCAGTGAAGTTACACATGCTTTTCCACAGCGGAAAACCCGCCGCGGAAAAGCATTGTTCACAGGCCATCCTAATATGAATGACGGGGTCTGCGAGACACCGTCACCATATTAGAGCTTTTCCGCCGCGGTTGTAAGCCAACCGCGGCGGAAAAGCGGCGGACGGAAACCAGGACCCACCAGCCATCCTAATGTGGCGGTGGGTCTTTGGTGGGTCCGCAGAGGATTTTCTGCATCCTCTGGGCCGGCGGTGGCTTCCGCCGGCCCGGAGGATGCGGAAAATCCTCCATTTTAATAGGCCCCATAGTTTGGAGCTGTTTGTCAATTATCCCATACATTTTTTAACACCATTAAGCATCAAGTCAATCTGTGGCGGTAGGCTGCAATTTAACGAGTGCCTGTTTAGCCCCCTGCTCGTTGAAAAAAATGTGTACAGCCATCCTTAATAATTTTTAGGCCGGCCGGCTCCTGTAAGAAAACCTGTGAACACACCGTTTTCAAGGGATCCATAAGTTGACGAAGCTGCCATCACTTGTCCATAGCCGATTTGCACAGGTCTGAACGCACAAAGATAGACATAGTATCCACTTTGACAGGAGCAGATGGACGCTCCTTAAAGTAAATTGCTTAGCGAAGCAGGAAGTTACCCAAAAACACAACTATAGGCCTTGCAAAATTAGTTCTAGCTTGGCTACTTTGTGAGTGAAATAAAGGCAATCTATGTGCTCGCTGAACCAGTGTGTCCATATCCCAGTCTGCTAAATCGGGGAAAGCTTTCTGTAAAAGATTTACGATGAATGACCGTGGATCAGAGCCTTCCCTGCCTTCCGGAATTCCAAAAATCCTCAGGTTCTGACGCCGCTGCCGGTTTTCAAGATTTTCAATCTTTAGTTGCATAGTAGACATTTGGGAGTCTTGTGATTTTACCATGTTCACAGTATGGGTATTGACCTCCTCTACGACTGACACCCATTATTGAAGATCTGAAACTTCAGAAGATAGCTTAGAGGCCTTGAAGGTCACTTCTGACAGAGCTTGCTTGATCTCAATACTGTCAACCTTGGCCTGCTGATAATAGTATTTTGTTTCAGCTCTCTGAATGGCGAGCGCCTGCATAATTCTGGAAATTGAAGGTTCCTCATCCTTGTGATCACTAGCAGCGTGCTGGGTATGCTTGGTGTTGCTTGCACTTCCTGTTTCTTTTACAGGTATTGATAAGGGAAATACTGTTGAGGGTGTTGTGGGAAAAAGTGTAGGAGAGATTGTAAAAGTAGGAGATGTGGTCTCCGTAGCTTGTGCTGTCTCTGTAACTGTTGACATTTGGAAAGAACCTTGACCCCATCATTAAACCCATTTTGTAAACTGCTCTGTCCAACCAGGTCCTCAATGCCAATACAAGCAAATAAAGGAGCCTCAGAGATGTTTGCTGCCGATTCTAGGCGTTCATTGTCTGTTGTAACAGTTAGAATAATACAAGGATTTCCCGGATTAGATAGCTTAGAAATAATGGATTTACTTCGCCTTTTGAAGAAACCCATTTTCACAGTGGGCTCACCCCTGAACCGGCCTTTGCAGAACTTGCTGTTCCCTTAAGACGTCCCAGCACCTCTGTCAGCTGTGTCTTGGCTCCAGCGCCCCGGCCTGTACCACCTTTGCCTGCCCGGACTGTTTTGGGGCCTTTTCCTTTGGCAGCTCTCCCCTCCACCGGGGTGCTGTTTTTTGGACTGTAGGGAACACCTACTTCACTATTGGAACTAGGCATATTATGCGCCTGTGCAACATCATTGAAGGGATGATCTGAGCATTCGGGCTGTTAGCACTATTAATCCCATTGCCGTTTAGAACACTGGTCAGCTCCTTGTAAATGCCTTTCTCGCAATTCTCGCCATTCTCCCCCACCATGCCGAAGCCAGTGCTCAATGAGTTGGCGTTCAACTGCTTCAAATTTACCATAGAGTCCCTTATAGTCGACTCATTGGGCACTGAAGCCTGACCTATATTAATCATAACAGTGTCAACAAGGCAGGAAGCTGGATCAAGCACTTTCTCGTCAACAGGTTCTGCCACAATTAACTCTGGAACTTCTGCTAGGAGTGCAGTGCTACTGCCAAGATTTTGATTGAAAGAGACAGTGGGTGTTGTGGACATAGCAGGATCTTCCACACTCCCCCAGCCCTCACGTACAGCAGCATTCAGTACTTCGACCATTTGAAGACCTGGGATGGCAGTCTCTGAACCACAGGATCGGAGGAGCGCCATTGCCCACTCAGAGAACAAAAGTTTCAAAATTGGCTTCCTCACCTGGGGGCCCGCTGCAATGCCAGAGCCTGAATTGCCTAAGTTACATGTGCCCACAAGTGTTGTCTCGCTTACCGGCGCTTCTCCCGGTGATGCTAAGTAGTCACTTTAAGCTCTTCCACCCTCCTGTGACTTCGGGGCATCCATAGTTTCAGCGGCATCCCCAGCTTCCATCAGGATCTCTGCTCGTCCTTGTCGGGTGGTTTCTGGTGGAGCCATTCCCTCCTCCAAGTCGGCACTCAACCGCGCAACCCAAGTCGGCACCCAACTGCGTAAGCTTCAATACCTTAAGTTCTTCTGCTACCAATCGTATTTTACTGGCCTGATTGAGCCCAGATACATTTGAGTCCAGATACATAGCACTTGAAAATTGTTGTTGAAAAATCCACAGCATGCAAGTTGAGACAGGAAACAGTTGGTTGGTGGGTTCTCTGAGAAACTTCAAATCGTCGCCAATAAATGTAGTAAGTATCTCAATGAATTAATGAAGAAGGAACACTTAGTAAGTTTAAAAGTGTAGGAACCTTTATTCCATCATAGAGACCCACAACTTCTCCAGCAGTTAGAATGGCATAGAATGAATTTCACATACAGTTTTCTAGATCTCTGAGTACGGTGACCTAATACATTCTTATTACCTCACATAGAACTACATACAACTTTATTGATATGCAAGTGAATACAAGAGAGCTAAATAATAACAAATGTACAACTCTCTACACTCGCATAGCTACATTTTTGCATTGGAGTGTACTTTACAAGGTGGGCAGGAGATGAGTTATACATTACTAAATACTGCAAGAAAGGAACAGTAAGGTGCAGCATTGTCTTATACCTTCTTCTTGTGTCACTGGACCAGCTATGGGTGCTTGTACAGGGATAATGTAGGCATTGATTCTTTGCCTCTTTCTTAGAGACTCTGAGGAAAGGTCAACCCCTTCTAGAAACTCTAATGTCTGTCTTGGGTGTAACCCAAGTTCCAGAAAGAATTCCCTGGGGAAAAAGTGCTACAAAGTATCATGAACAAAAAATATAAATAATCGAAAAGCCTTCAAGATGCTGAACTCCAACTTCAAGAATGTCCTTGTGCTGCAGTAGCTTTGAAATAGGTATGTTCAAAACTAGAGCTTTGCAGGATCAGAGCAAAGCAGAGTACTGTTAGCCAGTAGAGAAGATCGCCGCCGTCTATTGCCACAACATCTAAATGCCGTCAGCTTGATGGAGTACTTGGGACCACCACCACGGCAGGACAGCACTAATACTGCTAAGATCTAAATCAGGCCCTAAGTTTCTTAGCAATGGACCGATAATTGATACAGTACCATCTCTTGAATCAAAACTGGGAGCATAGGCTTGCATCAGTTTTCAACACTAACACCACTAATGAGTTCCACTAGCTTTGTGATGGGTTGAAGACACCAATCTGAATTCTATTTCTTCCTAAATTACTCCTCTTTGAGCTTCTGGGATAGTCTGGTTTTTGTCTAATGACGTTTCCTGGTTCTGGAATATTATATCAGTATATGAGGTTCTTCCAGGTTCTTTGGAAAATAGCCCTTGAAACAAAACTGGTAGCATCATTATTTGTTTTAGCATATTTAGTAAAGTAATATATTACAATTAACTCTACAGTGCTTTTTTTTATGCAGGAAGATCTTTAATAAAATCCACACAGATTATTTCCAAGGTCGATTGGGAGTAGTTAAAGAACCTAAGAGGCCTACAGTTTCTGATGAAATGATGTCATCTGGGCACAGCTAGAACATTGTTCGACATTTCATCTCACAACTAGTTTTACAGTGTCTATTAACTAAATCATTAGTTTTCCTTTCTCCTAGATGCTATGAACAGGCAGCATTATGACACCAAGACACTAATTTCTCTATTCTATGTAATGCAACTGGTGCTATGTAAAGCGCTCTGATACCCGATTCAGGTCAAGTTTGCGCTATATAAAACTCTGTAAACTGAATTTAAAAAATAATTCAGATGAGGTAACAGTTTTTTGTTTTTTTACAGAATAATCCTTCTAAAATGGGGTGATCATTGGAATCATCCTAAATCCCGCATTATGAATCCCAAAAGCAGAGCTCTTTTTCCAACTCAAAAATCCCTCAAATTGGTTTTTCATCTTACAAATGAAGTAAGATGGTCTGTATTGAAACCATGAGAAAAATAAAATCTGCCACATGTGCATGCGAGTTCGTGGATTTCATGGACTTCAAGCGCTCTAAACTGTTATGATCCATCCATGCAATTAGTGGGTTTAAGGCGTCCGCTAGATGAGATCACCAATAAGTAAAAACCCCTTTGAGGTGAATTTTGTTCTGCTGAATTTAAGGTTCTTGACAAGAAAATTATAGGATGCACGGTTTGAGTAAGCGGATCACAGGATACCTCCCAAGGCGAATAAAGATACATCAGTTTCCAGGGTAAACAGTAGGTTTCAATTACTGTGCCCTAAAGTAACAGCCATATTGAGGGCTGATTTCAATTGATTAAAATCTTCTTTGTTAGATGCCACCCCACCTCCCCCCAGAACAGAGTTCCTTTTCTGGTCAATTATACGATTGTAGCTGCCACTGTAGAGAAGGATTTGATGAAATGTTGATGAAACTAGCAAGTACTAAGACCCTCTATATGTCCTTCACAATGTGGGGCTAAGGCTACTGCCCTACTGCAGATTTTTTTTTTTTAGGGTCCATACTGACTGCTTTATCTGAAAGGATGCATCCTAGGAAATGTACCAAATGAACTTCAAAGATGCATCTATCTAAATTACCATATAAGGAATGGGCTCATAGGTGTCTCAAAACGTCTTGTACATGCTGTTGGTGCATTTTCAGAGATTCAGGAAAAAAATAAAATGTTTTCTAGATAGATAACGACAAAGGTATTCAAAATGTCTCTCAAGATGTCATTCACTAGATGTTGAAAGGATGTGGGAGCATTGCACTAGCCAAAAGGCATAAATACATACTCAGAGTGGTCATGTCTAGTATTAAGGGTGGTTTTCTATTCGTCACTTCTTTTGATTCTGACTAGGTTATAAAAGCTCCATAAATCTAATTTTGTGAAAATATTGGTGCTGCGGTCTTGCTCTAGTAAAACTGAAATTAATGGTAGGGAATAACAATTCTTTACTGTTATAGTGTTCAATTTTCATTAGTCCCTGCATAATCTCAATTCTTGATTGGATTGCAGGACAAGGAATAAGGGAGCGCCTGCTGGTGATATAGAATATCTATTGAAGCCTTTCTCTACGTTTCCCTCAATATATTCCTTTAAATGTCTCGACCTCTTCAATGGTCGAAGGATATATTTAACCATGCAGAATCATGGCTTTTGTAAACAATTCTATTGCACAGTTGTGTGTTTAATACGAATCCACATTTGATGTGTTTAATAAAAATTCACACCATTTTTCTTAAATACATTTTGAAAACTGCAAATGCTTCTGAAATTTTCTTTTCTTTTTTGGTTGTGCTCAAAATACAATTAAGGTGCCCAATCTGATTAAAAAAGGCAACTTTAGCAGTATCCGTGAAAATTTACATTGATCAGGTCAAGAAATGTAGATTGCAGAGAGCCAAAAATTACTGAAAAAACTATGGGTATCTCTTGAATTTATCAGGTGTCAGGTTAGCTGCCCCGAAGCGGGAGCATGCTAGACCTGACTAAGGGCCACATGTATGTACCTTTTTTAAGGTCGCAAACAGCCCAATTGTGACCAAAATAAAAGGCTTTGCCAATGTACCAAACACTTTTTGCAACTCAGTAACCTATTACCGAATCGCAAAATGGGTTAGCGATTCACTGTTAGGAGGGGGCGTGTTTAGTGCATCCCCTCCTAATATCGAATTGCATCGTTATGTAGGAATGTCTTGTGACCGAAATGCAGTCACAAAACCTTTGCATTTTACCACCTACTTCAAGTTGGTGGCAACCCATTTGCAAACGGGAAGGGGTCCCCAAGGGACTCCTTCCCCTTTGTGAATATATGCAAAAACGTTTTTTAAGAGCAGGCAGTGTTCTCACGGACCACTGTCTGCTCTTAAAAAAAGAAAAGTGAAGTATTAATTTTTTATTCTCAAACGCAACCTGTTTAACTTTAAGGAAAACGGGCTGCATTAAAAGAAAAAAAAAGATTGCTTAATTTAAAAGCAATCACGGACATGGTGGTCTGCTGACCCCAGCAGGCCACCATCCCCCTGATTTAGCGATCCCTACGTGATTGCAAATTGTGACCTACCTCATCAATATTAATGAGGTAGGTCGATTTGTGACCCCCTAGGAATTGCTATATGAACCTTGTGGAGTTTCATACATTTGTAATAGCGATTACCTACTTGCAATTCACAGACAATTGCAATTAGATAATCGCTATTACAAATGTTGATACATGTGGCTCAAAGACTCTAAGGTCGAATGAGAACTGGAAGAATTGCGAGCTGAATTATTGGTATCTCTAAGGGGGGAGAAATTTAATTCGAAAGAAGTAAATAAGCTTGCTTATTACAAGTTTCTTTTAAATCATCCTGAATATATGTTTGGCCTATACCATGGTCTACAGCTGACTGAATTCAGAACTTATGTAGAAGAGTATAGTAGCTTGGTAAGCTGTCGGAGTTCGCGGGTCGTGATTGACTAAGTCTGAAGACAATCCACCCTACTTCCCAGTACATATGTTATGTTATTAACTATTTTTAAAGCGCACGTACACCCATAGGTTTCTTGGCGCTATTTCGGGGAGACAAAAGTACAATTCCTAACAGTAGGACTGCTTGAAGAGCCATGTTTTCAGAAGCTTTCTGAAGTCCAAAAGATTGTCACAATTCCTAAGTGACAGAGGGAGAGAATTCCAGAAAGTGGCCGCTAGATAGCAGAAGCTGCTGCCTCCTTGCCTTTTTTTGTTAAACGAAGGGGTGGTGGCTAGGCTGAGATGGGCAGACCGTAAATTGCGCTGGGGCTTATAGTTGACTATCATATTTCTTATGAATTTAGGACCATTGCCATGTAAGGCTTTAAAAGCAGTGCATCCTGTCTTAAAGGCAATTCTTTGGGCCATCGGCATCCAGTGTAGTTTCTCCATGCCAGGCCGTGCTGACTGCCATTTAATTTGTTTCCAAATCAGTCTAGCCGCCTGATTCTGGACCATCTGGAGTCGTTTTAAGAGTCCCACTGGAAGACCAAGATACAGGGCATTCGAAAAGTACTAGTGTACCATGAGTGTGCATGAATGGCAGGAATAAACCCTGGATCGGAGGGGATTTGGGGAAGAGAGGAAAGACACCTTGACTATAGCGATATCACCTATCACATGTCTCTCATACTTCAGGGGATTTACAATAGTGTTTCAACTGCGAATGCCAATTGCATTCAAAACTGAAATTAACCTAAGCCACAGTTAGAGGAAAGTGGTACAGTCAACTGTGGAATTACAGGTTGAAAGTGAACTTGGAATTCAGAAAGACAGAAGGAAAGCAAACACAGCAACCAACACTAAAACACAATCCACAGGCAAATCAGAATTCAGGCAACCAGTCTGTACACATAACTAACTCGTAATCCAGAAGTTAGTGAAAATTCAGTATTAAGAAACCAAAGGAAACAAAACAGCAAAGGTAACACTGTGGTGTTAATGGATCCAAACTTCAATGGTGAGAGGTACAGAATTTAGAAATTGTTCTAAAGAGATAGTATGTACTATCTTCTCCTTAGTGGAGGTTTAGACATAACCACTTATCCGCTAACTTCTTAAATTGGTAAAATATTGTATGTGGTATTTCTATCAATATCCATTTTTCTTTTCTAAATCAATCCTATACTTTTGAGAGTAAATTGTTAACCTTTTTACGGTAGCTCTGCTCAACTGTGATAACGCATTACTTATTATAGTTGAATTATGTTGTCCGAATGCCTTCTGCCAGAGCCAGCAGTCCAGGTGCAAGACAGGTCACAGACACAATAAAAACAATTATTTAATTCTTATGGTTTGTTCTAAAACAAACAGTGAAGACAATAAAGGACACATTTATGGCAACATGTTTATTTTTTGCCCACTAAAGGTCCTTAGAAGAAACATAGAATTTCTCTGTCCTTTACTACATATTCTGAGCTTTAGAACTTTTTAAATTTAACTTATTTTAGCCTGATTCTAATATTCTTTACAACAAATTACTAATGATCTTTCTCTGTGTTAAATTTCACATTAAAGTCCACATTTATTATTCATGTCTGCAACTATACTTCCTCTTAAATATGAAAAGGAAAAAACAAGGGCCTTAAGTAGTTTCAGGAGGGGTGTTGGTGTGATTTATTATCAAAGAATAAAATACTCTCTGTTGTACATTTAACCAAAAGAACTCCAAATTTTTAGGTCGTGCATTCGATAGAGCTTTTAGCTGTCTGTAGGCAAAAGTCTGTTATTGACCACAGTGCTTTAAGTGGGATAAAAAAAAAGTGGGGGTGGGGGGCTCTAATACTTGAATGGCCCTAGTAATTAATGGTGTGGCTTAAAACATGTGAACTGCAATCCTTTGCTTTACTCAACATGCTGCCTGAGCAGCATTAAGGTGCCTCTTTCTGAGTTTTTGTGTTATTACATCCAGAGATATAATAGAGCAACAAACATTTGCCTAAAACAAGCCAGACCGATCGGCTATGTGAGTGCTTGCTAGCAGTTTGAAATAAATGGATAACAACAATGATTTTGTAGTAAATAATTAGAATTGGTAATTACAGATGCTACATATGTGAACTAATAGTCACATATGTGCCATTTGTAATCACCAATTGCAATTTCTAAGGTACGCACTGGAGAGAAGCCAAGGATTGGATCAGCATGTAATTTGAACAATGTTATGGCCCACTGACTCTCACTGCCTACAGACTCTGCCCCAGAGTTCTCAATTGTGTCGCATTATAAACACCAAGACCAGAACTCACCCACACACCTAAATGCAACTTAGCTCACATGTACCATACAAGCATTGGAAACCCCGATAACATAGGCTTGTGGAACTGAGACCCCCTTGACTTTGCGTATAGGTATACTAATTACAATACAAAATTGCACTAAAGCAAAGAGAGTTTACAAATGTTAACAAATTCAAAGTCTTTATTAATGCAGAAGATGCAATGCATGTACAGTGGCATTGTGTGTCCACGCAGACTCGCTTGTTTAAGCTGTCTACCCGAGATATGGAGCACGTTATATAATGTGTTTCTTTCTATAGCTTATACATCCTCAGACTGCCTCCTACCTCAGGAAGAGGTTCCTACTGCACTTCTAAACCCCCTGTATGAAATATTTACCTTGAGTAATTTCTGCTTGATTCCTCTCGTTTCTCTTCTGCAGAGTGATGCTTTTCTTACATTCCATTCTCTCTGCATGCCTTCTCTTTCTGAGTATAGTCCTCTTAGTCTCATGTCTTTCTGCTTTAATACTTCTTATTGTAATTATGCAATTAGCAGAAACTTCATTTAATTGTTCACAACCTTGCCTCTTTAAATTTGTATCCTGTACCTTCACACTAATCCGTGCCAGCCTATCTATCTCGTTAACTATTCACCTCAAGCCACATAGCCCACTAATGATCACACCTAACAGGTATTATATGATCTGTCACAAAGGACCTGGAGTAAATGCATGGATTTGTTCTTGAGAGCACAATTCTAATCCCAATAACTAATAATACCACTGGATTAACTGCTAGCCTTGAGTTCTCAAGTAGTGTGCTACTCACCGTAAAGTGCTTCAACGCCTCAAGGACGTCTCCTCTTGCTTTCAAAAAGATTCATTTCTATCTTTTTCCTTGCTTGTTGCTCAATTTCTTATATATATTTCCAGTCTTTCCTTTCTTTACTTATCCTAGTCACATGATAAATACATTTAAAGAAACACTTTCCCAGGAAATCAGGAAATGCATGATTAGAGAAAATTCAGGATTCACAAGCCAGGATTTCTACTAAAATATATTCATTTCCCACAAGCAGTTGTCTCACTTTTCCCAGTCACCCTACTTTATTCCCTAGGTACTTGTCTGGACCACAACCTATCCACAAAAGTGTGACTGCTTAAGTAAGATGTGTTTAACCTGTCTAGACCTCAAACAGCTTGCATACACTTTCATTTTACATTTGCAGAAAGAAAGTGCACTTTCACTTTATGTGTATGAACATTCTCCATGTGCATGTGTTTCTATGTGTATTTTACAATTTCAGAAAATTAGCAAAACAGAAGCCTCATTAATGGTGTTGTTTACTGTACTTATATAATTGTACTAATGTGCCAACTTCATGAGGAAGCCATGTCCAGGGTGTTCCTGTATGTTTCACTTTTCAAGGCCCCTTTATTAGGTTTGAATAAGCGAGCCTTTCCTTTACTGAGCGTGCTACTCTTTGTTTTTCCAATAGCAGATTGTACCCGGCAAAGGTCTTAAGGAGACTAATCAACCCGATGCCTCACTTATCACCTTGGCAACCACTAGTTCTTCAACGCCACATAGTCCGTATTCTGGCCCAACCACAACACAGAAACAGCACTCATCGCCGCTACAGACAACATCTGCATGATCCTTGACAGCAGAGATATGGCAGTCCTCATTCTCGTACACCGACAACATGCAACTCTTACTCTCCCTCTTGGACAAGACCCTAAACACAAGAAACAACTTCACCTCCTGCATGATCAAAGTCTTTAACTGGATGGAAGCCCACTATCTCAAGCTCAACATCGACAAGACAGAAGCAGTGATCTTCGTTAAGAACATCACACCATTGAACTTCAAATTATAGTCATCCAAACTGATACAAACACCCAGTACCAATGCCAGACACCTCAAATAATCATCAACAGTAAACTGGACCTTACCACACAAATCAATGCCATCACTGCAGCCTGGTTCGACACCCTGAAGATGCTGAGGAAGATCTTCCGATGGCTCCCAATCAACACTAGAAAAACTACCACTCATTCCGTAGCCACCTGTTAGATGGACAACAGTAACACCCTCTAAACTGGGATCACCAAGCAACTCGCTACAAGACCGCAAACCATCCAGAACTTGGCAGCCAGACTTATCCTCAACCTCACACAAAGTACTCATATCACACCTCAGGGAGCTCCACTGGTTATCAATACACAAACACATTTCCAACTCCTCACACAAACATTCAAGGCACTACACAACTTAGGCCCCACCTACCTGAACAGTTACATCTCCTTTCACCAACTACCCAGACACCTCCTCTCCACAGGGCTCCTACTCGCACAAATCTCACACATACACAGAACCAGATCAGGAGGGCGGCCATTCGCTTACATCTCTCCTAAAGCATGGTGTGGCTTTTGACGCCACAACAGAGCCTCCTCCTCTCTTCTTGAATTCCACAAGAAGCTGCTGAAGACCTGGCTTTTTATTTAACAAACCTACTATAGGCAAGGCTAGGCACACACACTTGCTCAGAGCCAGGATACCCTTGTGGGTGATAGTGCCCTTTACAAATACACATAAGTTACATATATGCACTGTCATCTTCATTTTCTATGCACACCTTATTCATTATTATGTAATAAAGTTGGTATTTGTAGATGTATCTTATGCATATGAATGTTTATTGGTTTGTGCCTTGTAACATTGCTAGTACAACCCTGTGAGACCATTAGAAGAAACTAAATGTGTGTAGCTTTCTTTGCCTAAAACCCTTTAAAAGATAACATTTTTGGGAAATGTGCCATCTTTTGACTTACTTCCATTGAAGTTGACTCTGTGTCGGACCTTTTGCTTAACTATACTTTGGTTCTGGCTGCCACTTGCTTTAAACATCGGCCTTTTGCTAAAGTTCTTGTATTATTTGATTTTGAAAAATTATGATTGCTGATTCCCCATGTTTACTTATGGTAATTCTCTTGTATTATTTGATATTGAATTATTATGATTGTTGATTCTCCATGGTTTACCTAACAACGTTTTACCTTCGATATTATGATTAACATTGAATATACCTGTACGGTCTTGACATGAATTCTTGTCTTGTGGAGGTTTCATTTAATGACATAGGGATTCGACATGTGAAGACTCAGACAGCCCTTATCCGCTTTAATATTTTAATTAGAGCGTCAAAAAAAGTGATATGTTATTTCACTTTGTGGAGAAGGGAGTGCCAGCAGTCGTCTTCTGAGTCTTTCCTCTCGTTCATCTCTCTTGATAATTTGATTTCTGTCTCCCTTTTGTCTCCTTAAAGCTATGTCGGTTGGGATTCAGTCATTGTTCCTTTCTCTCCTACCAATCCTGTGTGAGGCTGTAATGTGACATCTTGGTCTCTATAACGTTCTCCCACTCTGTTCATTATGTCCAGTGTCCTTGACTTCTGCATGTGTATGCCAGCTGACTCTGCTATCTCTGTATCCTTGGAGTCCACGTCAGTTGGCATCCTTGCATCTTAATTAACCTGCATGAATGAAAGTCTCTCATCACTTTCCACGTTTCTAGCCTTTAGATACTCCTCTTTCCTTTCTCTATCCCTTTTCATTCCAGCTTATCTTCCTCATCTTGTTTGCCTTTGTACCCTTCTTTGTTCTGCTTCAGTTTTCTCTCTACTTTCTTCTGCAAGTCTTTGCGTTGGTGATCTGGCTCAGGTTTCCTGTCATGATCTAAACTCTTCCTATCGGGTAGGATAGGGTCCATGGCTACTGTTCTATAACCCATGACAGATTTACACAATGACACTGGTGGGGTAAATGTTATTTTGTGAGAGCACACAGCAGTTGGTCAATACCGCCTTCTTTACCCCATTTGCTTTGGCTTACCATGCTCAGAAGGATCTTAGTCTGGAATCACATTTTGGAAGACGTCTGATATGTAGGCTGTTAGGCTTTTTATTAGGACACTTGGGGCCTTATTTAATACAGTGCCCGGAGGGCATAATAGGTGCATGCACCCGTTTTCTGCATGGCACAGGGCACTTTAGTATTACAGAAGGGGCTGCAGTTACTTATGCAGCCCCTTCTGTAATACAGAAATGGCAACGCATATATTGCACCACTGCTGTCTTAAGGGGCTGCTCCCTCGATAGCATGGAGGCGTGGACCCCGGCTAAAGAGGTAACACTTTTCCTTTGTATCCACTCTGTATTATATACGTGAGTGCAAAGGTAAAGAGACTGTAAGAAGGCACTCCAACTACACAACAAAGAGGTGACATACAGTCTGTACGGCCCCTAAGTGCTCTATAAAAGGCAGGGCCAAGGGGGCCAAATGGGCCCTCCAAAATATCCCCTTGCAGGCAGGTGCAGTCACTCTCTGCACCCGCCTGCAGGGGGATCTCTGTACCCCTTTAATAAAGACGGACTAGCTGCTTCCAACATCTGGTCTGGCTAACACTAATGCATAATCACTATGCCTCATCTATAATATGGGGGAATATCAATACAGGACTAGCTATGTTGTGTTAATGAAACTCAGAAGGTACATCTGTGGGCAAACCATTTGGTTTGGTCATGAAGCCCTCACACACCAACCTAGTTGGTGTCATGCTTCATCATCGGGCCCACCACAGTGACACCGAATGTGTTCCGGGTGTGCTGCGACTCCAGATTACTGAGGAGCTGGTATGCTTACTGAGTGTGCAGTGAATAGTGGGTATGAACGTGAAGTTTAAAAGCTATACAGGTGGTCCCAGTTCCCGAGGGTGCAAGGTAAATTTTAATAGCTGGGCCCCTGTTAGCAGATAAAAAGGCTTGTGGACGATGTGGAGTGTATTATGAGCTCCTACGTCCTATGTGGGCTACATGTTTCAGCCAGGCCTTTTGATTAAAACTGGCTTTCCTCAGGACCAATGAGTATGTGTGAGTGAAAAGTACAAAAACTATATTAAGTGATCTGATGTGTGGTACAAAAATGTGTCGCACTCGCTAAGGTGCTGTACGTGTTAGAGGGGGATTCCCTCTGCTTTACTATACATTAAACACAAAGACATTAACAGACATACAAGGGAGAACCAGTGAGAATGGTATTTAGGTAACACAACTTGTTGCCCGCTTCTAAAGTGCGTGAGCGACCTAGAGCGGCAGACAAAAACGTGGCCATGAGCGTTTTTCATGGTTATGGTGAATTATAGCGGTAAAGGTTTAAAACGCAGTGGCGGTGGTGGGCTACACAGCGAAACAAGCATAGCGTGAGGTACAGGTAAGTATTGTACATAATTCCTCACACTTGCTACTTGCTGTTAAAGCCTCATGGGTCACTTGGCAGGGAGGGGAAGAAGACCCTAAACATTGTAAGAGGCATGAGTTAGGACTGAACCTGTGGAGAGAAGATGCTGCTTACCCAGAGCGTTGTGAAGGATCAGCATGTTTACTCACGGTAATTCCGATCAGCATGCTCCCGCGACCTATCGTCCTGCTCCGGTGTCCCGAGTGAGGTTGCCTGGCTCAGGTACGGGCTTAAATAGCTTGTTCTATTGGCTGCACCTGGAGCGGGGAGAGGAGGGTGCGGTCGCACTGGCCCATAGTGCGCGTTTGTAAGGAATCAGTGCTGCTTGTATTGCGCATGCGCGAGGATCAAATGCTGGCCATATTGCGCATGCGCGTGCTGCAGATGTACTCACCATGCGCTTGCGCATTGTACGCTAAGACGTTTCAGGTGACAGCACTGGGACCAAACAATATTGGTCTAAGTGATGGGTGAATAAATAATAGCAACTAAAGGGGAAGTTTAAAATAATGTTAAAAAGCAATGTTAAAAAGCAACTACAGAGATGGGACAGACCACGAGTCTGAGAGAAAACAAGGATACAGACTGAGGGTGGTTGTTTGGACAGAGCCTTCCACGACTAGGATACAGATAGGGGGTGGTTTATTTGGACAGTGCATTCCACGGAATCGAATCATTAAGCCCCTCTGTGTGGGTGGAAAGGCGGTAAATCCAACGCTGCTCTTTGGTGAGCAGGGTTTTCTCATTGCAATCTGATACAGCAAATTGTTCAATGACTGTCCATGAGAAGTCATTTGGGGTATGATTTTGGGTGAGGAAATGTTGAGTCAGTCTACTGATGTTTTTTCCACAGCGCATTGTGCTTCTATGTTCGGTCATCCTAGTTCTGACTTTCCTGGTAGTCATGCCGATGTATCTCAAGCCACATCGACAAGTGATCAGGTATATTAGGTTGGATGAATTGCAGTTGGTAAATTGTCGTTGTGTCCAGGTTTTTCCGTTTTCCAGTGATAGTGTCTTGGAAGGGGTGGTGAGGTGACAGACACTACAGTTGTAACATGGTTGGTGGCCTGTTTTTTCTGGTAGTCCCCACGCATTTAGGATCGTTTGGCCTGTTGGTCGTTGGTTCCTCCTCGGTCTGGTGGATACCAGTTGGTCTTTGAGGTTCTTTGCTCTTTTATAGGCAAAACGTGGTGGATCCCAATTTCTGGTGCCCGAATTTATGATCCTCCAGTTTTTGCGGATTATGTTTGATACCTGATTTGAGGCAGTATTGTAGGTTGTGACGCATGTCATTATGGGAGTTTCTTTAGGTTTGACAAATGTTTCTAACTGTGCCTCTCTGTTCTGGTTGCGTGCTCTTTTGCACGATTTGGAAATGATTCTGGATGGGTAGCCCCGGTCTTCCAGCTTGTGGATCAAGGCTTTTGACTGGTGTTTGAAATCCTGGAGGTTACTGCAGTTCCGCCGTATGCGCAGGAACTGCCCGAAAGGTAAATTCTCCCTCAGGGGTCTGGGGTGGAAGCTGTCAAAACGCAGTAAAGAATTTCTTGACGTCGGTTTATAGTGGGTGGTCGTGGTCAGACCCCCTTGGTCAGGTCTTATATTGAGGTCTAGGAAGGCCAATTCAGTTGAGCTGCTGGTGCAGGTGAACTTGAGGAAGGGGTCAAGGTTGTTAATCCATGTTAGGAATTCTTTCAATGTGTCATCGTTGCCTGCCCAGACAATGAGAATGTCGTCGATGTAGCGACGCCAGGTTGTGATGTTGGCTGAGTAGGGGTTCGTGGAGGCTTCAATGTGCGTCTGTTCGAAATGGTGGACATATAGCCCTGCCACGCTGGGGGCAAAAATACTCCCCATAGAGGTTCCATTGGTCTGGAGGAAGAATGTGTCTTCATATTTGAAGTAATTCTCTTTTAACGCGAGTGAAGCACAGTCCAGGATAAAATGACGCGGAGTGCGGTGTTGCCAATCAATCTCCATCAGTAGATCGTGGAGTACCTTTAGGGTGGCGTCCTGAGGGAGGCTCGTATATAAGCTCTCTATGTCTAGTCCGACCAGGAGTTGTTTGTCTGGATCGAAGCTGACATCTTTAATGATGTTAAGGAGGTGTTTTGTATCTTGGATGTAGGATCGAGTTCTTTGAACTAGCGGGTTGAGATAGTAATCACAGAACCGTGAAAGCGGTTCTAGAAGAGATTGGATGCCTGACACTATAGGTCTGCCGGGTGGCGGGGTGACCCCTTTGTGCACTTTAGGCAAGATGTAGAAATAGGGTACTCTGGCATCGTGTGTGTTAAGATATTCAGCCTCTTGTTTTGAGATGTAGTCTGCGTCAGACGCCTCTTGCACTAGTTCTTTAATCCTCTTCTGCAGATCTTCAGAGGGATCTCTCTGTAGTTTTTTGTAGTTGCGTGTGTCGCTTAGGAGTCTGCGGCATTCAGTATCATAGTCGCTTTTGTTCATGATCACTATTCCTCCTCCTTTATCCGCTGGTTTTATGATGCGGGTGGGGTCATTTTGAAGCTTTTTGACGATTTCCCTATCCCGGTAGGAGAGGTTGTTGAATGGATTTTGAGGTTGTAATTTCTCTACCTCTGAGTATACTGCCATCTCGAAGGTGCTGATCTCCACTGGTATGGTGGCAGGAGGGGGGGTGAAACTGGACTTTGGTTTCAGGCCTGTTTCGTTGATGTTCTCTGTGTCATTGGATTTTTCTTTGTTTTCGAAGAAGGCTTTCAACCTGAGTTTCCTGAAAAACTCAGCCAGTTCGACATGGAGTTTGAAGGTGTCTAATCTGGTGGTCGGAACAAAAGATAGCCCTTTATTAAGGACAGTGGTTTCCTCATTTGTAAGTGGTATGTCAGAAAGGTTGAACACCAGGGTGCTGCTATTCGTTGGTGTAATTATTTGCTGGGTCCCGCTTGTTCCTTGGCTTTGTTCCTTGTGTTGGCACTCACTGGGTCTTCTTCTGGTGCCCACTGAGCTGGTTGTGGTGCCCACTGTACTTGTTGGGGGGGATTCCTTCTCTTGCCGCGAGGTCTGCGGCCTTGGCCTAAAAAAGGATATCTTTGATTTGGGTTGTTTTGGTAGTACGGCATCTGACCAGGGGGGTATAGTGGTGGATATCCAAAATATGGAGGCATGGGTCCCAAGGGTGGTGGTCCAAAGTTTTGGAATTGGGGCGGGCCTTGCCATGGTTGTGCCCGTTGTTTACCTCCGCGGCCTCTCCCTCTGGCTTTGTAGGATCCGCTGCTGGAACCACTGGATATGGAGCTGTTGTCTCCTGAGCTGTCAGTGCTTGGGCCTTTTGTGGGTACAGTGTATCCGTCATCAGCATAGGGATAGGTTTTTGAGTAGCTGAAATTTTTGAGGTCCTTTTCGAATTTCTTTATCTTGGTTTGGGTCAGGTACTCTTTGTATTCGTTCATCTCACGGTTCTGATCATCTAGTTTCTTTTTGTATCCTGTCAGGGTGGTTTTGAAATGGGTTTCAGTTGCCTGGATCTCTATTATAACTGCGTCCGACAGGCGTTTAGCAGTTTTGATGATAAGGATGAGCCAGTCCCTGGTGCAGTGCCATGCTATCTGTGCCCAGTCCTTTCTGAATGTGGCATCGTCAAGGAATATTCTTGGTGCGTTAGTGACTAGTAGGCCTTTAGGCGCTGTGTTGGTTCGGAGGTATTGTGCGAGGATAACACCGTGTAGAATAGTGCGTATCCTGTTCCACTTTTTCTCAGTGAGAGTGTCCCAGTCTGTAGTTTGTGCTATTGTAGTTGCTGTGTTAAAATCTGCCAAGAGCGAGGGGTCGTCGAGGATTTCGGTAACATCATCCTCGGTGAAGGTTAGGCCGGTATTTTGTGCCATCTTGTGTCGATAAAGTGTCTCTCGCAGCTGTGCGCTGCCGAATGTCAGCAAATCAAAAGGGAGAGAGAGGACTAGGTAAGCTAGTCCGGGTCCCCTGGTTATATATAGGAATATCAATACAGGACTAGCTATGTTGTGTTAATGAAACTCAGAAGGTACATCTGTGGGCAAACCATTTGGTTTGGTCATGAAGCCCTCACACACCAACCTAGTTGGTGTCATGCTTCATCATCGGGCCCACCACAGTGACACCGAATGTGTCCCGGGTGTGCTGCGACTCCAGATTACTGAGGAGCTGGTATGCTTACTGAGTGTGCAGTGAATAGTGGGTATGAACGTGAAGTTTAAAAGCTATACAGGTGGTCCCAGTTCCCGAGGGTGCAAGGTAAATTTTAATAGCTGGGCCCCTGTTAGCAGATAAAAAGGCTTGTGGACGATGTGGAGTGTATTATGAGCTCCTACGTCCTATGTGGTCTACATGTTTCAGCCAGGCCTTTTGATTAAAACTGGCTTTCCTCAGGACCAATGAGTATGTGTGAGTGAAAAGTACAAAAACTATATTAAGTGATCTGATGTGTGGTAAAAAAATGTGTCGCACTCGCTAAGGTGCTGTACGTGTTAGAGGGGGATTCCCTCTGCTTTACTATACATTAAACACAAAGACATTAACAGACATACAAGGGAGAACCAGTGAGAATGGTATTTAGGTAACACAACTTGTTGCCGGCTTCTAAAGTGCGTGAGCGACCTAGAGCGGCAGACAAAAACGTGGCCATGAGCGTTTTTCATGGTTATGGTGAATTATAGCGGCAAAGGTTTAAAACGCAGTGGCGGTGGTGGGCTACACAGCGAAACAGGCATAGCGTGAGGTACAGGTAAGTATTGTACATAATTCCTCACACTTGCTACTTGCTGTTAAAGCCTCATGGGTCACTTGGCAGGGAGGGGAAGAAGACCCTAAACATTGTAAGAGGCATGAGTTAGGACTGAACCTGTGGAGAGAAGATGCTGCTTACCCAGAGCGTCGTGAAGGATCAGCATGTTTACTCACGGTAATTCCGATCAGCGTGCTCCCGCGACCTATCGTCCTGCTCCGGTGTCCCGAGTGAGGTTGCCTGGCTCAGGTACGGGCTTAAATAGCTTGTTCTATTGGCTGCACCTGGAGCGGGGAGAGGAGGGTGCGGTCGCGCTGGCCCATAGTGCGCGTGTGTAAGGAATCAGTGCTGCTTGTATTGCGCATGCGCGAGGATCAAATGCTGGCCATATTGCGCATGCGCGTGCTGCAGATGTACTCACCATGCGCTTGCGCATTGTACGCTAAGACGTTTCAGGTGACAGCACTGGGACCAAACAATATTGGTCTAAGTGATGGGTGAATAAATAATAGCAACTAAAGGGGAAGTTTAAAATAATGTTAAAAAGCAATGTTAAAAAGCAACTACAGAGATGGGACAGACCACGAGTCTGAGAGAAAACAAGGATACAGACTGAGGGTGGTTGTTTGGACAGAGCCTTCCACGACTAGGATACAGATAGGGGGTGGTTTATTTGGACAGTGCATTCCACGGAATCGAATCATTAAGCCCCTCTGTGTGGGTGGAAAGGCGGTAAATCCAACGCTGCTCTTTGGTGAGCAGGGTTTTCTCATTGCAATCTGATACAGCAAATTGTTCAATGACTGTCCATGAGAAGTCATTTGGGGTATGATTTTGGGTGAGGAAATGTTGAGTCAGTCTACTGATGTTTTTTCCACAGCGCATTGTGCTTCTATGTTCGGTCATCCTAGTTCTGACTTTCCTGGTAGTCATGCCGATGTATCTCAAGCCACATCGACAAGTGATCAGGTATATTAGGTTGGATGAATTGCAGTTGGTAAATTGTCGTTGTGTCCAGGTTTTTCCGTTTTCCAGTGATAGTGTCTTGGAAGGGGTGGTGAGGTGACAGACACTACAGTTGTAACATGGTTGGTGGCCTGTTTTTTCTGGTAGTCCCCACGCATTTAGGATCGTTTGGCCTGTTGGTCGTTGGTTCCTCCTCGGTCTGGTGGATACCAGTTGGTCTTTGAGGTTCTTTGCTCTTTTATAGGCAAAACGTGGTGGATCCCAATTTCTGGTGCCCGAATTTATGATCCTCCAGTTTTTGCGGATTATGTTTGATACCTGATTTGAGGCAGTATTGTAGGTTGTGACGCATGTCATTATGGGAGTTTCTTTAGGTTTGACAAATGTTTCTAACAGTGCCTCTCTGTTCTGGTTGCGTGCTCTTTTCATCATCAGTAGACTGACTCAACATTTCCTCACCCAAAATCATACCCCAAATGACTTCTCATGGACAGTCATTGAACAATTTGCTGTATCAGATTGCAATGAGAAAACCCTGCTCACCAAAGAGCAGCGTTGGATTTACCGCCTTTCCACCCACACAGAGGGGCTTAATGATTCGATTCCGTGGAATGCACTGTCCAAATAAACCACCCCCTATCTGTATCCTAGTCGTGGAAGGCTCTGTCCAAACAACCACCCTCAGTCTGTATCCTTGTTTTCTCTCAGACTCGTGGTCTGTCCCATCTCTGTAGTTGCTTTTTAACATTGCTTTTTAACATTATTTTAAACTTCCCCTTTAGTTGCTATTATTTATTCACCCATCACTTAGACCAATATTGTTTGGTCCCAGTGCTGTCACCTGAAACGTCTTAGCGTACAATGCGCAAGCGCATGGTGAGTACATCTGCAGCACGCGCATGCGCAATATGGCCAGCATTTGATCCTCGCGCATGCGCAATACAAGCAGCACTGATTCCTTACACACGCGCACTATGGGCCAGCGCGACCGCACCCTCCTCTCCCCGCTCCAGGTGCAGCCAATAGAACAAGCTATTTAAGCCCGTACCTGAGCCAGGCAACCTCACTCGGGACACCGGAGCAGGACGATAGGTCGCGGGAGCACGCTGATCGGAATTACCGTGAGTAAACATCCTGATCCTTCACGACGCTCTGGGTAAGCAGCATCTTCTCTCCACAGGTTCAGTCCTAGCTCATGCCTCTTACAATGTTTAGGGTCTTCTTCCCCTCCCTGCCAAGTGACCCATGAGGCTTTAACAGCAAGTAGCAAGTGTGAGGAATTATGTACAATACTTACCTGTACCTCACGCTATGCTTGTTTCGCTGTGTAGCCCACCACCGCCACTGCGTTTTAAACCTTTACCGCTATAATTCACCATAACCATGAAAAACGCTCATGGCCACGTTTTTGTCTGCCGCTCTAGGTCGCTCACGCACTTTAGAAGCCGGCAACAAGTTGTGTTACCTAAATACCATTCTCACTGGTTCTCCCTTGTATGTCTGTTAATGTCTTTGTGTTTAATGTATAGTAAAGCAGAGGGAATCCCCCTCTAACACGTACAGCACCTTAGCGAGTGCGACACATTTTTTTACCACACATCAGATCACTTAATATAGTTTTTGTACTTTTCACTCACACATACTCATTGGTCCTGAGGAAAGCCAGTTTTAATCAAAAGGCCTGGCTGAAACATGTAGACCACATAGGACGTAGGAGCTCATAATACACTCCACATCGTCCACAAGCCTTTTTATCTGCTAACAGGGGCCCAGCTATTAAAATTTACCTTGCACCCTCGGGAACTGGGACCACCTGTATAGCTTTTAAACTTCACGTTCATACCCACTATTCACTGCACACTCAGTAAGCATACCAGCTCCTCAGTAATCTGGAGTCGCAGCACACCCGGGACACATTCGGTGTCACTGTGGTGGGCCCGATGATGAAGCATGACACCAACTAGGTTGGTGTGTGAGGGCTTCATGACCAAATCAAATGGTTTGCCCACAGATGTACCTTCTGAGTTTCATTAACACAACATAGCTAGTCCTGTATTGATATTCCTATATATAACCAGGGGACCCGGACTAGCTTACCTAGTCCTCTCTCTCCCTTTTGATTTGCTGACATTCGGCAGCGCACAGCTGCGAGAGACACTTTATCGACACAAGATGGCACAAAATACCGGCCTAACCTTCACCGAGGATGATGTTACCGAAATCCTCGACGACCCCTCGCTCTTGGCAGATTTTAACACAGCAACTACAATAGCACAAACTACAGACTGGGACACTCTCACTGAGAAAAAGCGGAACAGGATACGCACTATTCTACACGGTGTTATCCTCGCACAATACCTCCGAACCAACACAGCGCCTAAAGGCCTACTAGTCACTAACGCACCAAAGAATATTCCTTGACGATGCCACATTCAGAAAGGACTGGGCACAGATAGCATGGCACTGCACCAGGGACTGGCTCATCCTTATCATCAAAACTGCTAAACGCCTGTCGGACGCAGTTATAATAGAGATCCAGGCAACTGAAACCCATTTCAAAACCACCCTGACAGGATACAAAAAGAAACTAGATGATCAGAACCGTGAGATGAACGAATACAAAGAGTACCTGACCCAAACCAAGATAAAGAAATTCGAAAAGGACCTCAAAAATTTCAGCTACTCAAAAACCTATCCCTATGCTGATGACGGATACACTGTACCCACAAAAGGCCCAAGCACTGACAGCTCAGGAGACAACAGCTCCATATCCAGTGGTTCCAGCAGCGGATCCTACAAAGCCAGAGGGAGAGGCCGCGGAGGTAAACAACGGGCACAACCATGGCAAGGCCCGCCCCAATTCCAAAACTTTGGACCACCACCCTTCGGACCCATGCCTCCATATTTTGGATATCCACCACTATACCCCCCTGGTCAGATGCCGTACTACCAAAACAACCCAAATCAAAGGTATCCTTTTTTAGGCCAAAGCCGCAGACCTCGCGGCAAGAGAAGGAATCCCCCCCAACAAGTACAGTGGGCACCACAACCAGCTCAGTGGGCACCAGAAGAAGACCCAGTGAGTGCCAACACAAGGAACAAAGCCAAGGAACAAGCGGGACCCAGCAAATAATTACACCAACGAATAACAGCACCCTGGTGTTCAACCTGTCTGACATACCACTTACAAATGAGGAAACCACTGTCCTTAATAAAGGGCTATCTTTTGTTCCGACCACCAGATTAGACACCTTCAAACTCCATGTCGAACTGGCTGAGTTTTTCAGGAAACTCAGGTTGAAAGCCTTCTTCGAAAACAAAGAAAAATCCAACGACACAGAGAACATCAACGAAACAGGCCTGAAACCAAAGTCCAGTTTCACCCCCCCTCCTGCCACCATACCAGTGGAGATCAGCACCTTCGAGATGGCAGTATACTCAGAGGTAGAGAAATTACAACCTCAAAATCCATTCAACAACCTCTCCTACCGGGATAGGGAAATCGTCAAAAAGCTTCAAAATGACCCCACCCGCATCATAAAACCAGCGGATAAAGGAGGAGGAATAGTGATCATGAACAAAAGCGACTATGATACTGAATGCCGCAGACTCCTAAGCGACACACGCAACTACAAAAAACTACAGAGAGATCCCTCTGAAGATCTGCAGAAGAGGATTAAAGAACTAGTGCAAGAGGCGTCTGACGCAGACTACATCTCAAAACAAGAGGCTGAATATCTTAACACACACGATGCCAGAGTACCCTATTTCTACATCTTGCCTAAAGTGCACAAAGGGGTCACCCCGCCACCCGGCAGACCTATAGTGTCAGGCATCCAATCTCTTCTAGAACCGCTTTCACGGTTCTGTGATTACTATCTCAACCCGCTAGTTCAAAGAACTCGATCCTACATCCAAGATACAAAACACCTCCTTAACATCATTAAAGATGTCAGCTTCGATCCAGACAAACAACTCCTGGTCGGACTAGACATAGAGAGCTTATATACGAGCCTCCCTCAGGACGCCACCCTAAAGGTACTCCACGATCTACTGATGGAGATTGATTGGCAACACCGCACTCCGCGTCATTTTATCCTGGACTGTGCTTCACTCGCGTTAAAAGAGAATTACTTCAAATATGAAGACACATTCTTCCTCCAGACCAATGGAACCTCTATGGGGAGTATTTTTGCCCCCAGCGTGGCAGGGCTATATGTCCACCATTTCGAACAGACGCACATTGAAGCCTCCACGAACCCCTACTCAGCCAACATCACAACCTGGCGTCGCTACATCGACGACATTCTCATTGTCTGGGCAGGCAACGATGACACATTGAAAGAATTCCTAACATGGATTAACAACCTTGACCCCTTCCTCAAGTTCACCTGCACCAGCAGCTCAACTGAATTGGCCTTCCTAGACCTCAATATAAGACCTGACCAAGGGGGTCTGACCACGACCACCCACTATAAACCGACGTCAAGAAATTCTTTACTGCGTTTTGACAGCTTCCACCCCAGACCCCTGAGGGAGAATTTACCTTTCGGGCAGTTCCTGCGCATACGGCGGAACTGCAGTAACCTCCAGGATTTCAAACACCAGTCAAAAGCCTTGATCCACAAGCTGGAAGACCGGGGCTACCCATCCAGAATCATTTCCAAATCGTGCAAAAGAGCACGCAACCAGAACAGAGAGGCACTGTTAGAAACATTTGTCAAACCTAAAGAAACTCCCATAATGACATGCGTCACAACCTACAATACTGCCTCAAATCAGGTATCAAACATAATCCGCAAAAACTGGAGGATCATAAATTCGGGCACCAGAAATTGGGATCCACCACGTTTTGCCTATAAAAGAGCAAAGAACCTCAAAGACCAACTGGTATCCACCAGACCGAGGAGGAACCAACGACCAACAGGCCAAACGATCCTAAATGCGTGGGGACTACCAGAAAAAACAGGCCACCAACCATATAACAACTGTAGTGTCTGTCACCTCACCACCCCTTCCAAGACACTATCACTGGAAAACGGAAAAACCTGGACACAACGACAATTTACCAACTGCAATTCATCCAACCTAATATACCTGATCACTTGTCGATGTGGCTTGAGATACATCGGCATGACTACCAGGAAAGTCAGAACTAGGATGACCGAACATAGAAGCACAATGCGCTGTGGAAAAAACATCAGTAGACTGACTCAACATTTCCTCACCCAAAATCATACCCCAAATGACTTCTCATGGACAGTCATTGAACAATTTGCTGTATCAGATTGCAATGAGAAAACCCTGCTCACCAAAGAGCAGCGTTGGATTTACCGCCTTTCCACCCACACAGAGGGGCTTAATGATTCGATTCCGTGGAATGCACTGTCCAAATAAACCACCCCCTATCTGTATCCTAGTCGTGGAAGGCTCTGTCCAAACAACCACCCTCAGTCTGTATCCTTGTTTTCTCTCAGACTCGTGGTCTGTCCCATCTCTGTAGTTGCTTTTTAACATTGCTTTTTAACATTATTTTAAACTTCCCCTTTAGTTGCTATTATTTATTCACCCATCACTTAGACCAATATTGTTTGGTCCCAGTGCTGTCACCTGAAACGTCTTAGCGTACAATGCGCAAGCGCATGGTGAGTACATCTGCAGCACGCGCATGCGCAATATGGCCAGCATTTGATCCTCGCGCATGCGCAATACAAGCAGCACTGATTCCTTACACACGCGCACTATGGGCCAGCGCGACCGCACCCTCCTCTCCCCGCTCCAGGTGCAGCCAATAGAACAAGCTATTTAAGCCCGTACCTGAGCCAGGCAACCTCACTCGGGACACCGGAGCAGGACGATAGGTCGCGGGAGCACGCTGATCGGAATTACCGTGAGTAAACATGCTGATCCTTCACGACGCTCTGGGTAAGCAGCATCTTCTCTCCACAGGTTCAGTCCTAACTCATGCCTCTTACAATGTTTAGGGTCTTCTTCCCCTCCCTGCCAAGTGACCCATGAGGCTTTAACAGCAAGTAGCAAGTGTGAGGAATTATGTACAATACTTACCTGTACCTCACGCTATGCTTGTTTCGCTGTGTAGCCCACCACCGCCACTGCGTTTTAAACCTTTACCGCTATAATTCACCATAACCATGAAAAACGCTCATGGCCACGTTTTTGTCTGCCGCTCTAGGTCGCTCACGCACTTTAGAAGCCGGCAACAAGTTGTGTTACCTAAATACCATTCTCACTGGTTCTCCCTTGTATGTCTGTTAATGTCTTTGTGTTTAATGTATAGTAAAGCAGAGGGAATCCCCCTCTAACACGTACAGCACCTTAGCGAGTGCGACCCATTTTTTTACCACACATCAGATCACTTAATATAGTTTTTGTACTTTTCACTCACACATACTCATTGGTCCTGAGGAAAGCCAGTTTTAATCAAAAGGCCTGGCTGAAACATGTAGACCACATAGGACGTAGGAGCTCATAATACACTCCACATCGTCCACAAGCCTTTTTATCTGCTAACAGGGGCCCAGCTATTAAAATTTACCTTGCACCCTCGGGAACTGGGACCACCTGTATAGCTTTTAAACTTCACGTTCATACCCACTATTCACTGCACACTCAGTAAGCATACCAGCTCCTCAGTAATCTGGAGTCGCAGCACACCCGGGACACATTCGGTGTCACTGTGGTGGGCCCGATGATGAAGCATGACACCAACTAGGTTGGTGTGTGAGGGCTTCATGACCAAAGCAAATGGTTTGCCCACAGATGTACCTTCTGAGTTTCATTAACACAACATAGCTAGTCCTGTATTGATATTCCTATATATAACCAGGGGACCCGGACTAGCTTACCTAGTCCTCTCTCTCCCTTTTGATTTGCTGTCATCTATAATATGCACTTTGATGTATCCAAGGAAAAATAAATAAACAAGGGGAATATATATCAACATTGTGTTGCTTTTTGTATCTGCAGGAACAGCACCCAGTTTTGCAGCTTATATTCATAATGTTAATGATAACTACTGTGTCTAGGGGAACAAGTATGTAGATCAGACCTTCCTTAATGCCATGCAGCCGCAGGGACAGTCCACCAGTATCAAAAGTGAGAGCGCTGGCATCCCTCACTGATTACTACACTAGACTGTGCATGTGTATAATTTTTATTATGCACATGTAATCTTGATCATATTTATTGGGTTACTGGTAGCTTGTGTAGTATCTTTATACCTCTGAGGCTATTCTTAAAAGAAATATAGGTCAGCCAGAGGTCTTCTCATAGTTTTTGCCTGATTCTCTACCCCTCCTCTTGGACCTGAAATTAAACTAGGGGGGGCCTTCTTTATCTTTCTTGTATCTTTATACCTCTACCAGCATAAGAGCTTTATCTCCCACAAGACTTGATTGCAATGCAAATGTCTTGCTGGAAGTGCAAAGCCAATGCATGCTGCAGCTGTTTGTTCTGCACAAGCAACTATCACCCCACAGAAAGTGGATAGACATACCTTGGTGCCATTATCTCAGAAGTTTTTGGCATGTGGCTGCATACCTCATGCATTTTTGCCTTGTGACTGACTGGACAGTGGGAAAACGACATGAGGTCATTTACACATGCAAACAGATGGCGAAAATGTGGATGTTGAAATGAGACATTTCAAAGACCATAGTTTTTACTGAATGGTTGATACTGGGGGAAACTTTCTCTCTAGGGTTCTACACAGCATTCTGCTAACATTAAATAATTTTTTTTATCCAAAATTGATTACAATGCACAATCATTTGGATGATTAGGAACCCGTGCTAACAAAACATTCATTGTGACATGTTTTTTTTTTAAAACAAAGCCACTGGGATGTTATGCAAAAGAATGGTATCGGGTTTTGAATGGTATGTTTCACCTGTGTTGTGAGGTACAGCTGTCGGAGAGACACATAGGAGCTAATATACCATTGTAGCTTACTGCCAAAGGCTATAAAGATGATTAATGCCACTGAACCTGAGTTATAGACCTGAGCCGTGGGATCACACGTAGAATGTTCTAATCCCTTTAGAAGAATCTTCCCAATGGCTGGAGAGCAGAGAAGGGAGATAGAGCACCAGACCAGCCACTGAAGTGATAAAAATAGAGATAGGGCTTCCCTTAGAAATTCAACTAAGGCCTTGTTCGAAGGGGCTGCTGATTACTTGTTTCCCTCAGCACTGAAGGTTTGGTACATAGTGTGAGGGGTGGGACTACAGTTTCTATTATCATGTGTGGAGCTTTATAGGCCGGGCCTTTCTGTTGTGTGTCTGATTACTGCTACAGGAAGGCTGAATGACAACCAGATGCAAAATCTCATACTTCACTATGCCTATACTGTGGGTGCTCCAGATTAGATACAGACTCAGTGCTCCCTGCCCTGAGAAGCATAAATGTACACAAATTCAAAATCAGGTGTTTCCTTCATGCCACCCTGATCACTAGAGGGAAATGGGAGGTGCATCTCTAGCACAAACATTTAAGGTACATTATTCCTGTTTTCTATTTTTCTTCCATCTGATTTTGTGGGAAAATGAAACCTGACTTATTTAATTCTATTTACCCATGGGTGATGGTTGTGTGTGTGCAATGGTGTTTGTATGGTTGCTTAGGTATAGCTGCACAACAAGTTTTTGAGAACCTTCCTCAATTTCCTGCTCCAAGTGGTTAGGTGATAATTGGGACGTATATACAAAAAGCCTTAGCACGGTCAAATAAACAATATTCTGAAGACCGCCACAATTTCTTTAAACACAAACAAAATTCAGATGAGAGCGTTGAGGATTACATTGCTGAGCTGATAATTTTAGTATCCACGTGTGAATTTGGTGCCAGCACAGACATGTATATTACAGACTAATTTATATTTTCCTGCTGTTCAAAAACAGTTCTAGAGAGATTGTTAACCTAAAAAAATCCCAGCCTTTGCAAAGGGAATAGAACATGCCACAATCTTCTCCAAGATACTACAAGAAAGTCAAACACACCAAAGTGTTCATATGGTTGAAGACTGTTCCACTTTCACGTGTTTAGTGAATCTTGTAAATAAGTCTTCAAAACAATTTTCCAGAAAACAATTTATATGTTACAGATGCGATTCAAGAAACCATGTAGGTAATGCTCCCCTCTTTCCTGCTTCTGGTAAAAGATGTTCTTCCTGCAAAAAGATAAGAAATGTTCAAGCCGTATGTAGAGGTGGAAAAAGATTCATCAGAGTCAACAACGTAGACATCAACGAGTATGTAGATTCTTGTGCTGAAAAATTGAACAATGTACTTTTGTCAATTGAATATGATGCTGTCGACATATGCAAAGTTAAGGGTCCTTGGTGTGAAGTAAGTGTTGGCACCATTCTTTTGCAAGTGAAAACTGACTCAGGGTCACCCATCACCATATTGTCAGATACTACTTTTCATACATACCTGGGTGACAGCATCACTGTTATTCAATCAGATGTAAATCCCAAAGCTTTTGGAGAAAAAGAAATTAATATGTTGGGATACTTCCATTCTAGATTAGAATGCTTAGGCAGATGTATTTTTAGTAAAGAATATGTTGCTGTTAAGGGAAGAAACTTCTTAGGCTGGCAGAGTTTAGCTAAGATGGGTTTGTATCTTAAACCAGGCTCAGACCAACCTATTGTTCTAGGGGATATTCCTGCCGATTATTAGTTATCATGATGATAAGAACATTAGTGTGTCTAACCTTTCCAGGTACTGACATGGATCATATTCTTTATTGATTTCCTTCAGTGTTTCAGAACAAAGTTGGCAATGTTATTGGTTTAGAGCACGAAATCCGCCTCAAACCCAACGCACAACCAGTCATTCACAAGGTTCGTCCCCTTCCTCTAAGTGTCAGAGAGGAGTTGAAAAAAAGTGTTGAAAAATGTATGTAATTAGAAGAAATGTACACGATGCAACTCCTCTGAATTAGTTTTTTCCATAGTTTTGGCCTGCAAAAGTTCAGGCGAGGTCAGATTGTGTGTCGACTTGCACTCACTTAATCACAATATCATAGTGGATTGTCATCCCTTGCCAAAGATTCACGATTTGATGGCCAATTTAAGTAGAGCAAAATATTTTTCTTTACTAACTTTAACGTGGGAATACCATCAGATTCCACTTTCTACCAAGTCACAAGAACTGACCATTTTGTAACTCCATTCGGGGCATATAAATATCTTAGGTTACCCTTTGGCTTGGCTTCCGCAGCCAGCGTATCCCAGAAGTTAATGGATACTTTGTTGAATGACATTCATGGAGTACAGGCTTATCAGGATGACATTCTGGTGTATGCTGGCAACCCCGCGGAACATGATAAAGTTCTCGTCAAGGTATTGGAGACACTTAAGAAAGCTGGAATGACTGTCAGACATGACAAATATAAATTTGCAGTTCAAGAGCTTGAATATTTAGTCCATACCCTATCACCTAATGGCATTAAGCCCAAACTTTCACTGTTAAAGGCCATCAAAGATGCCACACCACCTAATGATAGAGAAACCCTTCATTCATTTTTAGGACTGGCAGAATACTATGCCAGGTTCGCACAAGGCTATGCACAAATTGTAGAACCACTAAGGGCACTTTTAAGAAAAGGTGCAAAGTTCGCATGGTCTGATGAATTACAAAAAGTATTTTATCGTGTTAAAAAACGTATTGAGGATTTACCAGCGTTACATCCATTTCTAGATGGTCACAAGTGTTTTTTAACAGTTGATGCAAGCCTCACCAGTTTGGGAGCAGTATTAGGACAATAGGTGGCAGGCAAGGAACATACTGTTGCCTTTGCGTCCAGAGCACTCCAACCAGCTGAAACGTGCTACAGCACTATTGAGCGGGAAGCTCTAGCATGTGTTTGGGCTATTCGCAAGTTCAAATCATACATTGAGGGTTGTGAATTCGAGCATTATAGTGATCATAAACCACTAATGCATATGCTCTCCAACAGTGGGTCAAACAAGGCGTCTGCTACACTTGTTCGCTTACTTTCAAAACTTCAAGAATTGCACTTCAATATCAGACACATACCCAAAGGAAAATATTTCAGAGCAGACTGTTTATCGAGAATGGCTTTGAATGGACCACCCAATGAGGCTGATGATGTTGAGTGTGTGGTGGCAGTTGTAGACGTTGTGTCTGAATGCCCACCCATTACAGAAAAATTTTGGAACACAGCGTAAGCTAATGATACTACACTTTCCAAAGTCAAAACTTTCATTACAAGCCAATGGCCTGAGCACAGAACCTTGTCGGGAAGAATCAATCTCGGAGGGTGAGTCAAAGGAGGCAGGAGTGCGACGCGTCACCGACGTGAGTTCAGGGGCGTAACACAGGCCCACGCATCCCCCGGGGGGGCCCTCAAGCTCAAGGGGGCCCCCTCAGCACTGCACTTCGGCCTGAGAGCTCCTAATAGAGTCCGGAGGGGGCCCCTCCACGTACCTGGCAGGGGGACCCCCTCAATTATAGTTACACCACTGCGTGAGTTCGGTGGGGTGTGTCACCCTGAGAGGGGCTGCTCAGGTGCTTTATTGGCTGATTTGTCCATTATTGGAGGAGGATCGCATTGGGAGCAAGGTGCAGTCTTCTGTGGTCGTTGCTGGGAGGATGAACTGGCGTGACCTTTGACTCGCCCTCCGAGATTGATTCTTGCTCCAATTGCAAATTATGAATGGACGCTCGAGCCTTGACTTTTATTCAAATAGATTTTCCGTTATTCAGCGTGATCCGGATGTACCCTTATTGTACTTGCAGCTGGCCAATAAGTGAGATGCTTTCTCCCCATTTTCCCGTCTGCTCTTTCAAACCTGCAAGGCCGTCTCCGTGGTTCCCTTATTGCTCAGAATCCACAGCACTGTAGCTTAAATATATCACCTGTCGACTTCTACAGTGTAATTTACGGCACCTCCCTGGTGATTGCCCAGAAGAATTTATCTGTTCTTAATGTATCCAATGTATGGGCATCACTAAGAGTACACTGTATATACCATTCGTTTTTTTTTTGTCCTTTTCCCCCCTGTATATACCCTTCCACATGTCACCAGCGCCGTTCACCTTCTCACGAGCACTTGTGTACAGTATAAGGACAGAGTACATGACATTCAATTTAACGCAGTGCATTTATGATTGTATATTTTGACTGGATAACCAAATATATGTGGAAAGCTATTCCCTAATCATTTGTTTCCTGTTCTTTTATATATCTGCTCCCCTTTCCCTGGTCATGGCAATTCATTGTGCTTTTTTTATAAACTGTCTACCAAATAAAACCCCTTGAGACACTGCTACATGCTATAAAATATTTACGGGTAACCACCTGTAGTTTGTTACTTTAGGTTTAAAGTATTTTATTAGAAAGGTACAGCGGCAGAAGCAAACAATTATACAAAGGGTCAGTACTTGCGTCAGGGGGCGTCTCGGGAATATAGTTCGAGTGTCCCAGCCTTGGAAGGCCGCCCTAGTATCCGGCCCCGTGCGTGGAGATGTGCAGAAGAGTTCCAGGAACAATTCCCCAACCAGTCGTATCCTTCCTTGAATAAACATTTTTCCCCCCAACAACCCCTTCCCCCTCCCCCCCCCCACCCTGTCCAGCGTTGTGTAATATAAAACCCAGGTATTGGCTCGGTCACCCTCTCCCTCCTCAACATCGCTCGTAAGGTCACACTCATACCCCCCCAATCAGACAGACCATCACAACGGTGGCGTAAGCCTCATGAGTCTCAGGTATCTCGGGCATGTAATTTCCTTGAATTCCGTGGCTAGCAATGTGTGAAAAGGCTGCCACAGCTCCTCAAAGCTGTCCACTTCCCCAGCTAGTGTGAGTGAGAGCTTTTCCATCCCCAGAACATGCCACAGCCTGTGTAGCCAACCCGTTAGAGAAGGAGTGGTCGGTGTGCGCCAGTGTATTAGGATATTCTGAACAGCTGAGCCCAGCATAATTGCAATCTGCCTCCCCCTTCGAGATTTCAATGGGTACATTAAGCCATTGGGGAGGCCTAGCAAGGCGTATGCAGGAAATCGGGGCAGTTCAATCTCAAAGCATGTATCTATCTCATCAATTACCTCCGACCAGTACGCCTGTATTACAGGACAGTCCCATAGGATGTGTGTTAGTGTGCCTACCTGCCCACAATTGCGCCAGCATCCGTCATCTATCAGCCGGTTCATCTCGTGCAGTCGTTCCGGAGTGCGGTACCAATAAGTGGAGACCTTGGTAAAGGTTTCAGTGAGACCTACATGGTAAGCTGAATGTCTTGCCCGGTATGAGATTTGTTCCCATTCTTTATGGCTAAGTGTCCTCCCTAATTCTCTGTTCCAACGTTCCCTACCAGGAATATGGAAATGTGTGGATGGAAGCTGTAGCATCTTATATAGGTCAGTTATGAGTTTCGCGTCCGAAGTGCGTGTCACCAGCCATTTTTCATACGGCAACAGCTTCCTGTCCGCCGATTCTCTGACCTGTGGTTGCAGAGCCCAGTGTCTCACCTGCCAGTATCTCATGCGGTCCATTTCGTCCATCTGGAAACTGTCTTTAAGGCTTTGAAAGGGGACAATCCCCTCTGCCGTGTACATGTGGTAAAGTGCTTTACAGCCCTTCTCCCTCCAACGCGAAAAGCCCCCAGGTTCTGTCCCCGGTGTAAAGTCAGGATTGTCCACAATAGGTGTGAACGGGGAAGGGAATGTGGTGAGATCGTATGTACAATTGGTAGTGTCCCACACCCTCAGCGGTACCCGTGTGACATAAGAGGCATAGAGATTCGGGGGGCGGTGTGACCGGCGGAGAAATGGTATCTCCTGTAAGGGGCGCCCGGCTACCGCCTGATCTTGGAAGAGCCAGTGTTTGTCTGATTCCCACCTACTCCATTCCACCAAGAACCGCAATTGGGATGCTTGGAAGTATTTGCGTAGGTCCTGGACCCCCAGTCCCCCTGATTCCGGCGCCAAAGTAGTAAGGGCACGGCGCATTCGGGGTTTGCGGCCCTGCCACACAAAGCGGGACACCTCAGTTTGCATCTGCTGAATCCATCCTCTAGGGGGCTGTAAGGGCAGTGCTCGAAATAAGTACAGAATTTGGGGTAAGACCGTCATTTTAATAGCTGCAACCCGGCCCAGCCAGGATATCGTCCCTTTGTTCCATCTCCCCATTTCTTCCTTACCTTTCTTACTCATCGCCTCATAGTTGATGGAAACCATCGCCTGCAACGTAGGTGCCAGCGCAATCCCCAAGTATTGCACTTGGTCCCGCGACCAACGCAGAGGGAAAAGCCCCTGTAGTTCGCGTCTCGTTGCGGGCGTGAGGGAGACATCCAGAGCTGTGGACTTCGCCACGTTCATCCTAAAACCTGCTACCCCCTCAAAAGCCTTGAGTTCAGCCATACTTGCGGGCAAAGCTCGCCTCGGGTTCTCCAGCGCGAAAATTACACCGTCTGCGTAAAGACTGATCGTGTGGGTATAACCGCCCATTCTTACTCCGGTCACGTCAGGATTCTGTCGCACTCGTTGAGCAAAGGGCTCCATGTAGAGCGCGAAGAGGAGAGGAGAGAGGGGACATCCCTGTCTCGTTCCGCGTTCAATATTGAATCGCCCCGAACCGCAGCCGTTCACCCGCACCACTGCAGATGGGAATTTATAGCAGTTAAACACCATGCGTTGAAATTTCTCCCCCATTCCCAGCCGTGCCATCACTCGCTCGAGGTAGGGCCAATGCACTCGGTCAAACGCTTTCTCAGCGTCGATCGAAAGCAGCATCCTCTCCCCCGGAATACGCGAGGCTTTTTCCAAAACGTGCACTAGTCTTTTAGTGTTATCCACAGTCTGTCTGCCTGGCACAAAGCCAGATTGGTCCGGCTCAATCAAGCCGGGGAGGTATTGTGCCAGTCGTGTTGCTAAGATCCCTGTGTAAAGTTTTAGGTCCACATTAAGGAGGGAGATCGGTCTATACGAGCCGCATTGGGTCCTATCCTTCCCCGGTTTGGGTATTACCGACACCGTTGCCTGCAAGAGGTCTGGAGGAATAGCCCCTGGGTCAGAGAAGGAGTTATACAGCTTAGTCAAAATAGGTGCTAGCGTCGAGCTAAACGTTCTATAGAAGAGGGTAGTGTAACCATCTGGGCCTGGGGCCTTTCCATGTTTAAGTCTGGAAATCGCTGCAACCACTTCCTCAATCCTTATCTCTCTTTCCAAGTAGGTAGCTTGTTCTGGGGTCAGGGACGAGAGGGGCACTGAGTCCAAATAAGCCTCCGGCTCCTCCATCTGCGCATCCTCCGCCGCATACAGTTCAGCGTAAAACCGGCGGAAGGCGTCAGCTACGTCAGCGTCATCCGTAATCCGTTCCCCTGCCTCTCCCCGCAGTTCTTTCACCTGACGACACTGGTGCACTGCTCTAAGTTTAGCTGCCAGTAGTCGGCCACATCGATCCCCCCCTGTATAATAGGCGTGTTTTAAACACAACGCGGCGTATTCAGCCCTATCTAAATCCATTGATGACAAGAGTTTCCTGGCCGCCTTTAGCTGCCTCCAAACTCTGGGAGCCCCTGTCCGGCGGTGCACCTGTTCAAGTTCCCTGACCTTCTGCTGAGCTCATCCCGTTTTAGTTTCCTATCCTTATTGTCTGCCGCTGAAATCGCTATGAATTCTCCCCGCAGCACTGCCTTGAGAGCGCCCCATTGAGTCGACAGTAGGGTATCGGAGTTAGAGTTATGCAACTGAAAGTCCTTCACCGAGTCAGTTATTCGCTGCACCACCGTTTTTTTATGTAGGAGCGCGTCCCGAAGCCGCCAAACCCCTCGCCTAGCAGAACTCGATGGGAGAAGAAAGGATCCTGAGACCGGCGCGTGGTCTGAAAGACTGATAACCCCTATTTCAGAAGCGGTGGCCATGTCGCGGACCGGGCCCGAGACCAGCAAGTGGTCCAACCTAGCGTATGTCTTGTGTGCATGTGAGTAGTAAGAGAAGTCTCTGTCTGACAGGTGAAGCCCTCGCCAGAGGTCGTGCATGTCCAAGTCCGTTAACTGCGTTTTAACTGCTTGGGATAGTTCCCCAGTCTGTGGGCGTCGCTGCGCTGATCTGTCCGCGGAGGAGTCAAAGACCATGTTAATGTCCCCCCCCAGTATTATGTGCCTATCTGGTGAGGCTGTAATGTCATCTAGAGCGGTGCGTAGGAATCTATCTTGCTGCTCGTTCGGGCCATAAATCGTTCCTACCGTGAACAGTTGGGTTCCCAGCTTGAAACGGTAGGCCAGAAGTCGTCCTTTCTGCTCTGTGAGTTTGTGCAACACCTCCCCCTGAAAGGATTTGGACAAGAGGATAGCCACCCCGGCCGTTTTGGTTGTGTTGGAGGAGAAGAACTGTGTGGGGAAATGGCGGGACCGCAGTCTGTGACAGTCACCAGCCAGCAGGTGGGTTTCTTGAAGCAGACAGACGTCTGCTTGTGAGCCTTCCAATAATGATAGGATTGCCCTCCTCTTCGTGGGATTATTCAACCCCTTAACATTCAGGGTCAACACCTTCAGTACTGCCATCAATTGTCGGGATTACCTTCCTTGCTCATTGAATCTGAAGTGTGCGGCCTCGAAAAGACATTCAAATTAGCTCGTGTGCCAAGACAGGTATATGTGTATGCCCCGAAAGCCCTGGACAGGGTAGCCCCGAACCTCCCCCCCCCAAACTTCCCCCTTCCCAACTCCCAAACTCCCCCACCTCCCCAACTCCTCCTCCTCCCCATTCTCTCAACCCACTATCCAACCCCTGAACCCGTTCCTCCCCCCCAAACTCCCCACAACTTTTGAAAGTAGTCCCAGACAAGTCTGTGAAGACCAGTCCGTGGTGTGTTACCTTAGTGGACGTCCAGCCACACGTGTTTGAACCGTCGCTCCCACCCCCCCACCCCAAGCCAGCAGTCACAGCAATGCCAAGGTAGACTCCCCCCGGAGCACTTTCAAGCAGTCAGGGCGACTTCCACCGTTCCCCCCAGGCCCCCGGCAGCCGTCCGGACAGCGTCCTCCATTTCCGCTCGGATGGTCGGAGACCCCGGCCTCCGGGATATTCCCTGCGACCTCCTCCGTGCGACTCTATGCCATCCTCCATCAGCCGTGCGTCTTCTCCGTGGTGAGGGAGACTCCCCTTCCTCCGTGGTGATGCCCAATACTTCGCAGGTGTCTTGCAGGGATCGCAATTGATGGGTCTCTCCACGCCACTTAAAGATAATACGGAAAGGGTGACCCCAGGAGTAGGGCGTTTCGTGCTGCCTGAGGAAGTCCGTCACTATCTTAAATGCCTTACGCCTCTGAAGCGTGATTGAGGAGAGGTCCTGGTACAATGCTACAGGGTGACCGCGGAATGTGAGTGAGCGTTCCTTCCGCGCCTCCGCCATTATTCTTTCCTTCAGTGGGAAGTCCGGGAGGAACGCCAGAATGTCCGGTGGGGGACCATTTGCCCGTCTAGTGGGTCCCACCCTGTGCGCTCTGTCAATCCTGATGGGAAAATCAGCCCCTTCCCCCAGCACAGCTCGAAAGAGTTCCTGCAGGTACTTGACTATATCCGGGTTCTCCTCCGAGGATGGCACACCCCGGACCCGTATGTTGTTTCGGCGCGACCTGTTCTCCAAATCTTCAGTATGTAATTGGAGGTCCAGTTGTTGTTCCCTGAGAGTCAACACCTCCTGCTGCAGCATAGTGATTTCCTCGTCCTGTCGTTGCGTGGAGCTCTCAACTGTGGCCACCCTCTCGCCCAAGCCATCCACGTCCCTGCGCATTTCTCGCACCTCCCCTGCCACTTCCTGTTTCAGGGCCAGGAAGTCTTCCCTAAGTGTGCCAAAGAGAGATTCCAAAAATGATCTTGTGACTGGGGGCTCCGCCGAAGCACCAGCGTGCGACCCCCCAGCCGCTCCAGGTGAGGAGGGGGCCTTATCTCCCTTGTTCTGAGATCTGCTGAGCATCTCCGGTAGCGTGCCGCCAGTGCGTTTGCCACCCCTCTGACCGGCCATGTTGCAGGCACTTTTACAGTTCCGCGTGCCTGTTGCTGCTCTGGACCCCCCTGTTCGGCTCCACTCCAGGTTACTGCTCCCAGACCGGGGTGGATGCCGGGCCACGCCACCCCCAAAGGCCGTAAAGGATCTGCTCACCTGCCGCACTCCGGGCCGAGGCGGGAGAACTATGTCTTAATGTCAGCTAGTGCCCCAAGCGTCGTGTAGTAAATAGGCTGGAGATGTGGTGGTTACAAACGAGTTCTACATGCTGTACCTCTAGGGCGATCGATGGCGCAGAGCCCAGAGCGCTGCTCCGGCCTCCGGATCCAGGCTCCGGCCGGGTCTCAGGGTCTAGGCCAGAACCCCACCAGCAGACCTCCCTGTGGCCTCAGTGGGTCACCAGCCGTTCTCCCGCTCCGCTCGGCGCCAGGTTTGGTCCGCAGTGAAGATTGGGTGAGGGCAGCAGCACGGGGCTATGTAACCCCCTTACCGACTGTTCCGGTATGCCCGTGGTGGCGAGAGCTGCATCGGAGGTACTCCCTCTACTCTTCCGCTGGCCCCGACTCGTCCTGTGTGCGGCTTCGCTCTGTCAGGGTCCCGCTGATGAGGCCGTACAAATGTACCTGGTGCCGGAGGCAGTGGGTGCTACCGGTCGGCCAGGCACCGAGGGACTCCCCGCCCCAGCCGGTGTGCGTGTGGCCCGCGGCGCTCCGGTCCGCCGTCCTCAGACGCCCGCAAGGCTCGAAGAGGGCCCCCAAGCCAGGCGCTTGCGTAGCTCCGATGCCGACCGAGCCGGTGCCCCAGAGCGAGGCAGTCTCAGGGCATCGGCAATCGGACCTGTTGCTTCCGGCTCCTCGCCCGTCCCACCGCCTGTTCCTCTGACCTGATAGCGGTGAGCGGTCGCTCCGATTCGCCCCTCCGTCGTCCGAGCCGTGCACTCTCCGCAATTCCGGGTGCGGGCTCCGGCTTCAGCCCACCGCCATCTTGTGCCTCGGGGGGTGGGGCGGGAGCTTCTCGGACACCGCTTGGCGCCGGGTTCCTGCCGCCTGTTCCCCGGTTCGCCGCCACCGACCCGCACCTCTCGGCTCAGCTGGCTGAACCACCGCTCTCCTGCTGCCCCGCCGATTGCCGCCTCTTCTGGTCTGAGGAGCTGCGTCGGCTCCGGTCGGCACCGATCAAGCACTCGGTTCTCCGGCCTCAGCGAGTGCGTGTTCCGTGGGGCTCATCCGGTGCTATCGACAGGACACTGTTACCCCCGCCGTCTCAGCTCCACTTTGCGGCTCCGGGGGGGAGAATCAGCGTAAAGTAGGGCTTGGGGCCTAGGAAGGGAACAGGAGCTCCGGAACACACGTCCTCCTACTCCGCCATCTTGGCCACGCCCCCCAGTTTGTTACTTTAAACATCCATCAGCAGGCAGTCAGCTGTTGTGCAATGTGATGCCTCACCCCGCATTCAAAATGGCAGCGCCTACTGAGGAGAGGAAGTGAGCCACCTAAATTACATCATGAACGTGCTCCCCCACTTCAAAAAGCTGCCGGAAGACAACTGGAAGTCGGGAGGCCATCGTTGCACTGTCTCCTCAAGCACCGCTTCCCAGAGCTTCACAGGAACGCAGCCATCTTGCCTGTGCGGTAAGCAACCGCCGATTGCTCAACTTCTGCTTATTGGATTTTTATCACTTTGGTCTTGATTTATTTATAAAATTATTGCGTGTGTTTCTAAACCAGTGTGGAGTCATTTTGTGGTGTTTTCATTGTGTTACTGTGTGTGTTTCTGTGTATGTGTGTGTGCGTGTGTGTGTGTGTGTGTGTGTGTTGCACACATACTTTACACATTGCCTCTTTAGATAAGCCTACCTGCTCTGTACCAAGCTACCACAAGATAAGCACAGGTTATCTTTTAGTGTGTATCTAGTTTACCCTGAGTAGAGTGGTGGTCCCTACTTGGACAGGTTGAATACCTCTGCCAACTAGGCAGCTCATTTCTAACAGGGTGGTAGTAAGAACGTCCACCCCAGAATATCTCTGAACCATGTCTCCCTCCTACTTGTGCCAGAACTATAAATTTAAACTTTAAACAAGATATATCAGAATGGACAACCCAGTGCAGTAACCAGATCAGTGGACTATAAATATGGGTCTTGCAGAGCTGCTTAAAGCTTCCAGCTTACTGAAAACCGTAAACTGTGGGTCTGTCTCTCATGCTTCTTCATCCCTCACACTGCTAAGCGCTGCGTCTCATAACACGATAACCGCACCTCCGTGGTCATCAGGCATGGCATGGAAACACTTCCCACATAGGATCAAAACAAAGACAACATCCTTCCACCCACACACCCTACACAATGTAGGCACCCATGTAAGCAAGTGCTTCAGCACCCCATATAGGGGTAGTAAGAACTATATAAATGTTGCAGTGCAATGCAATACAATGGCAGAGAACAGAAAGTTAAAACTTAATACCACAACTACGCAATTACAAGAGCATTTTCATGATTCAACAATATTTGCAAACATACTGAGAGCTATTGATACCTTATCACGATTAAAGCACTGTTAAATGGAATATGTCAATCCTCAAGCAAAAAAAGATATTTTGTGCCGAGTCAGTAACCTGTACTATCCGCAACACTAACGTTCAGAAGCATCGACAACAAGCTGCAAACAAAGCAAACACAAGAGAAGCGTTAATGCATCATATCTTTCATTTTCAGGGACAAATTCATAATAGCAGGGTGGCACAGCTGCAGAGGTTGTCAAGAACTTTCATCCTGACGGATTCACTCGGGGCTAGAAAATTAATTCATTTTAAAATGGTCGTGTTACTACATGAGGTCTTTTAAATCAGTCACCTACCTCAGTGGTTTAGTGGAGAAAGATGTGTGCAACCTGTGGATCAGCGGTTAGGGTGTAATTGGGGCTGACTCAGCCCGTCATCCTTCAGAGATCGATAAAAGAAGTACCACTGGGTTGGGTAACAGTAACACCAGTCACTTTCCGGGTCACAGAGGCACAGGACTGGAGCAGAAAGAACAGTATGAAAACTTACTATCATTTAACATATTTCTATTTATGCTCTAGCCGGGCATCACGGTGGATTGTTCGGTGCCCAAGCTCCTGAAAACCGTGGGTACCAGAGCCTCTCGCAACGATTTGAGGAACCGAAGGATGCTGACACGCCATGAGCTACGCGAAGCTGCAATAATGGGTTTCCCAACAGCCAACCCTAGATGGAATAGCGCCTCTCCTCAGGGACTCGTAGCACTCGCTGTGGTCCCCTCTTGTACCACATGCTCGATTGAGAACTCTGAGGCGTATATAAGAGAGGGAAGGAGGAGGTGCCCACCCAACAGAGGAATCCAGGTGCTCGACTCGAAACCAGCAGGACATCACCGTCTGTGGCAAGGAAACCTAGCTGCTTAACGTGGTGAGTTTATTTCCTTAATACCTTGTATGGAAAAATGAGAAATTTAAAATGAAAGTTGATGGAAAACTGCTGATTGAAAAATGTAACCTGATTTTTTTTTAAAAAGCAACGCGTGCCTACAAGTAGCCCTTTTGTGAGAACTCCCGACTATAGCAGGTAAAGAAATTGAGGTCTGTGGAGACTTGCCCAAGATCACAGAATGTAATTTAATTACATGGGGACATTTGAGACTTAACACTGGTTTCCTAGGCTGTTGTATCTTGCGTGCAGTATAATTAAGTACAGATGGGGAAGGTGTCCTGTTTCTCCAGGGACCTGACTGTAGGTGGGCGCTGCCCGCGACGCAGCGTCCTTTTAATGATAAAGTTAGAACGATTGGGGACTGAATAATGTCCTGCCAGAGTGAACGAAGAACGCCCGCGCCACCCCCCTCAACAAGTGTCCTCTCAGCAGGTGGAAAGCACTTGACAGTATTGTACTGCAATAAGCATCTTTGTGAAACGCGGATGGAAATGAAAACAATGGAGAATACTGGATACCTGTGTCGCGTTACTCTGAGAACGGGATCGCCGCCAGGGGCATCTTGTTTAGAAGGAGAAACGCGGAGGATTCCGACCATGGAAGGGCGGCGCTGAGGAGGACAGCGCTGTGGAAATTTTAAGCAATAATGTCTCTCATTCAAATACAACACGGTGACAACAGGCTGTAGAAGAGTGTACCTCCTCGAGATTAGAGCAAAGAGCCCGTGCTTGAGTCGGAAGTAGCCTTGAAAGGATGATATCAAGACTTTCCCGCCAACAGTGCGGTTAAAACGGCATGCAGAACTCTGTCAGTAAGCCTTTCATAGAAATAAGGTGCTAAGTAATGCTGGTCTACTTTTAATTTTTACCAAATTGTAAATATTTTTAACAGTGCGAAGTATGTTGGTTAACAAACCAAAATCCACAATTCGCCCTCTTTAAAAAGACTTAAAAGGCCGTTTAATCTTGTTTGCTCAAAAATATACTCATGTTATAAAAATGTTTTATATATTTATATATATTGCTCCCTGCATATAATTTAAGAAAATGCTTACATATAAAAAAAAAATAGGAAATACAACATGCAATCTTGCATAGCATAGTTCTACTTCATAGATTAAAAAAATAAGTATAGTCCTTCCTGGGGTAGCCTGCAGCAGGCAGAAAAGCTTTAGTTAATGTTTTGGGAGATACAGCCATAAAATGCCAAGCCTAAAAATGCTGAAGGTGATTTCATTTTTCGGAAGTGTAAATCTATTACTGCCTTTAAATGTTGGAGCAAATGATTTTATTGCCATAATATGGTTACATTAAAAGCTAGGTGAGGTTCCAGGCATAGCCCTCCTGCTGGCCACGTTTAACTTCAAGAGCAAAATAAAAGGCAGCAAAGCTAATGGGGTTTACAAAACAGCCTTTTTGGATACTAGTAAAGGAAGGGAGATAGTTTAAAAATGATAGAAACTGACTCCAGCACGTCTGAGGCTTCCAATCTGCAAGTCACACTTAAAATGCAAGTACATTTTTAGAGTCTTTCACTTAGGCACATCATTCTGAAGGATTCATGTTTTTTCTGGACTGAAAATGGCAAACGCAGCTTAAATGAAGTACCGGGGGAGGGGGGATATGTTCTCATGTAAACGTAACAACCAGAAATATGAGTTTGCATTGCATCCAATATCACGTGTATGTTTATTTCGTTTTTGTGTTTTTTTTAAATAATACGTTTTTTTCCCCTCGGACTAGATGCTTATCTACTTTTAAATGTTTCTAATTAAACGTCAATTTAAATCTTGTTCAGTCAGTGCCCACTTATGACATATTCCTCTAATCAGAACTTCTATTCATCACCCTTTTTAGTATATAAGCATGGGCAAAGAGTGTAATATGCTGTTTATTACGGTTGTTGAGCAGGGGTGCGGAAGGGGAGGTACATGCCTCATAAAAGACAAAGCCTTAAGTGGGTGATACTGCCTCTCATGTCCAGCATGTTACATTCTGCATAGCCCTATGTGTGGTGTCGGCTGTTTTTTCCAGTGTGTTAGTTATAAAACAGGCACTTGAGCAGACCTGTGCAAAACCTCATTGCAAAAGCCCGTAGGGTGAGTGTGAAGACCCAAGATCAGGATGATGCTGAAGGTCCATGTTAGAAACGGAGGTTCCCAGTAGGCTAGGGCACGCGCCAGAGCCAGGCAGAAACCCCCGGTCTAGTCAGGGCGAGGGAAGTGCACCCTGAGGATAACTCCTGCTCACCCCCTTGGTAGCTTGGCACGAGCAGTCAGGCCTATCCCAGAGGCAATGTGTAAAGCGTTTGCGCAACACACACACACACCGGAGACACACTAGGCACACTACAAAAGAGACTCCACACAAGGTTATATAAAAATAGCCTTTGTATTATAAAAACACATTAGAATCACAGACATATACACGATGCCTACAGGCACCAGGACATTATTTACAGGGAATTATGTACAGGGCAGCGCCACTTGGGTCACTGCTAGAACCATCACCAATCATAAACAGTAAATGTAAAACCACCATTCCCTACTGGTAAAATAATGAGGGAAGCAACACTGCAATTAGCGTAACCCCCATTAGGCATACGTCATGTTAGAATTAGGCATACCCCCAATAGGCATAAATCAGATTATGCATAACACCAGACATAATCATATTACCATTGGGCATAATCACATGAGGCATCTCATTAGGCATAAAAGCATTAAGTGAACTCAGCATTATCAGGTTAATCATACATTACATTAGCATGAACCATTAGGTCAGGCAGAGCCTGAAAGCATCCTCATCAGTGTAAAAACATGAGGCTGGGCATGGGGCATAAAATACAATGTATTCTCATTAGGCCTCAGACACAAATTAGACAGGATATTAGCAATGCAAAACCTGAGGGAAAAACTGATCACAGTTTAATTGCCATCCACGGTGTAGATCAGCCTCTGGCGCTCCTGCGCCGGGGGAACCCCTACTCTGAGGCTTGAAAGTGCCAAAGTGCCCACACCGTTGCAGCTGCCCACTCCTGCGGTGCAGCTGTGACCTAGGTGAGCCCCCCCTCTGGGACTCAAAAGAATGTGGCGCTAATTGTACATGTTGGAGCCCCACTCTGGGACTCTGAAAGAATTGTCACCCACACATGGCAGCTGCTCGCCCTTGCGACGCAACTGGGATGAGCCCAAAACAAGTACTGGCACAAAAGTCCACGTTGGAGCCCCACTCCGCGGCTTCTGGAGGTCAAAAGAGTGCCCCCAAAACGTTCCAGTGGCCAGCAACTGCGGCGCCGCTGTTACCAATATGAGCCCACCCTAGGATTGAAAAGAAATGGCACCCACGTTGGAGCCCCCTCCTCTGGGGCTCGGGAAACACATCAATGCCCCCTTGGTGCAGCTGTCCTCTGTCAGGCGGGGCAGCTGTGCAGAGCGTCAACACGGGCCCTCCTGGTGCCCCTCCCAGCACCCGCGATATTCCCCAGAGCCCCTCACTCACACGGCAGTCCTCTTGCGCGGCTCTAGGGCTCCTTCCGACACCGGTGACCTTTTTGCAGCAGGCGCAGTATGCGGGGCTCCCCTCAGCTCACGGGAGCCCCGCCAACAGCAGCATCTCTCTGGCGGTTTCCCTCGACCCTCGGGCAGGCGTGCGGGTCTCCCATGGCACACTGAGGCCCGCCTTCCTCACAGCCCTCCAGGTTTACCGGTCGCCTTGTTGGACGGGGGGGGAGGTGAAGTGGAGCCCCACCCACCTCCAGGCAAGATTGCCTTCTTGGTCGCTTCTTCCCCTTCCGGGTCACCTCAGGCAGCGGGGCGACCCTCAAGAGAACCTCGGGTCGTGGCAGGGATTTTTCCCGGAGACTTTAGCGAGCGGGGTGGGCACCCGCTCCTGGATTTAAAAAATAGGCACCGAGAGTAAAACAAAATAGGGATGTATGTAGTTACTACGCATGCATTTACAACGCAGGTTTGACAACGCATGTCGTTACAACGACTTGCGCTGGGGGCGCTGGATAGTGAATAGTTTAAATTACTATTCCAACTCCAGTCCCCGTGGATAGTAGGGGAGGTTTTGGATAGAAAATTAAACTATTCCCTATCCTACAGCGCCCCCAGAGCAAGTTGTTATAACGACTTGCGTTGTAAAAGTTGCGTGGTAAAGGTACTGCGAGGTAAAAGTTGCGTTGTAAACGCTGTTCTCTACAAAATAGGAACCCGGGGTGGGCACCTGCTTTTGGTTAACAAAAAGGCAGGAAAAACACAGGGTAGGCTCCTGCAGTTTAAATATGCAGAAAGCGCTGGGATTCCCTCATAGCAGGCAGGCAGTCCAGCGCTGCAGTGTCCACGCTCCCCTCTTCTCTTGGCAATTAACATGCAGCGCTAGGGTCCTCAAAGCTCAGGGGTCCCTCAGAATAAAGTTGTAGCGCTTCACGAGGCACTAGAGAAGCAAGCAGGGTTGGGCAAAGGTCAGCAGCCTACAGGGCAGCTCTTCCCCAGCCGAGTGGCAATCCTTGGGACAGTCCAACGCAGTGTGGATGGCAATCCTAAAGGGCAGCAGCCCTGGCTCCAGCGCAGCTCCTTCCCAGTCCAGTAGAAGGGGCAAAGTTGGGCACAGGGGCCAGCATGCAGTGTCCCACGGCGGTTCCTCCTGGCAGAGTGTCCCCTCTACGTCAGCACAAGCACAACAACCCTCATGGGCTCACAGCCCCTGTATTTATAAACCTCCATGCCCTGCGTCTGGAAGGAGGTAGAAGTTTCTGGAAGGGTCTGGGGGTAGGGGCTTCTAGGAGGGTCTTGGAGGTTCCAGTCCCAACTGGCACTGGGAGGGGTGTTAGTAGAGGGAGGAGCTAGCCTTGCACAGGGCAGACACTGACCTAGTCAGGGACAGGTGATTCCTCCGCCCACTACTCTAGTTGCAGACCTCCCACTCTGACCCTACCTCTCTGGAGCCACCCACTCCTCACCAGCCCCGGTCACTTCTAGAAACAGACATGCAGGCAGACACACAGCCCACAGAAATGCCAACTTCTAAAAGTGGCACTTTTAAAATAGTAAAAGTAAATCTGCGCACACCATTGCGCAGCATTTATTATTCCCATTCCACACATACCAAACATGACATATCTATTTTGTCTTATTTAGGAATTATCCCATAAGGGGGGAGTTCCCAATGTTAGCCTATGGAGGGCAGAAAGCGCACGCACTCTGCACTGCTAACCAGTGCTAAAGCGCCCAGAGTCCTTAGACCACCAACACCAAGTCAGCAAAAAGAGGAGGAGGAAGGCAAAAAGTTTAGGGATGACCCTGCAAAAAGGGCCGGGTCCAACCATCCAGAATGTCAAAAAATCAAAATATGATACGGTAAAAACAGAGGATTTGACCTTTGCTCTGTAGTCATAAATGCCGGAAACTGAATGTAGTATTACACTTGCTCCAATGAGCATGTGTTACTGAGCTACATTATTATCAAGGGCCTGGTAGAAACTGTCATATTACTACATGGCGCTTGCCAGTGGCATTTATTTCTTGTACAACTACTCTTTGTTTCATTTAGATATATTCTTCCATTCCATCCATAGATTAGATATTCAAGAGATTATTTGGTCATAACTGGTAGAGGAAAAGTTAAAAAGATTTAGTAACATCTTTAATGCATGGGTGGCTGTATGATTTCAATGCAATATTATTCAGCAATGCTCAGAAAGTTACACAATTCAATATTCTGGGTGGCGTGATGATGCTTCATAGTTTTTCCAGAAATACAGTCATGGGCTGCTTCTATGATAAGCTGCAGGTTTCAAAGTCTGTATTCAGGGGTGATTTCCACTGCATGGACACTAATAATCTACCAATTTGATGATACCCTCAGAAGGTGGTTTCTGTTTTGTGAAGGGTTTTAACAATTTGTTATTCTGAGTTTGAAAATGATTGTGCAGTTCAGCTCTATTAAGACAGATAGATTTCACTCACCATATAAAGCAAGAGTATCCTAAGCAGGTATGCTGCTAAGGCCAGAACCAGGATATACTTGCAGGATATCTACCTAGGATATGGAGCAGCATCCCTGTATCCATTAAGATTGCCCTGCCCCTGCTCCAATTTAGGAAAGATCTGATGACACTCCTCTTTAGAGAACACTACATCATGATGCAGTAAGTGTCCATTTTCACTCTTAGAAACCAGCGTCCTCTAAAGTCATACTATATCTTGTGCAGGGACCCACTAGAGGGCTCAGGAGCCTCTCAGCTATGCTTGTGCTATATAAGTAGTGCGAAAAAACACATGCAGTTAAATTTACATAAAATAAATGTAACTGAAAATGAGTTACATAGTCAGTAGCTATGCAGACAATGTGGCATAGAACAGTCTCCATTATTGACCAACAATGGGGAACTCTGGCAGGAATATACCATATAATTCAAAGAGTGCAGGGTCAAGCACCAGTCCATACACCGGAGAATCAGGTTAGTAGTCAATGTGCATTTTAAAATACATTATAATGTTTGATTGCTAAAACGTCTGTTCACTCTTTCATTGCACATCTTGTCTTACATTTTGAGTCCAGAATTTGAATACATTTGCACTTTTTAAATAGTGGCGAGTTACTATTGTAATGATGCAATCTAGCAGGTACTCATGAAGTTCACCACCTTACAGTGGTGGCTCCTCCACTAATGCGTGGGATCGTCGCCCCACTGCTCTTTCAGCAGAAAAAATAAAATGATAATGACATAGTTATCATTATTTTATTTTTTGCAGGTTAAGGGCTGGGTTAGGGTGGGGTGAGGCAGGAGGCATAGGGGGAGGAGTGGTTTGCACACTCCTAGTGTGCATGACTGCTTGGCCGGCCGGCCGTCTTGGTCAGGCCAGACAGCCATGCGCAATTTGCATGTTCTCCACCAGGCTGCATTACACAGCCTGGTGGGGGCCATGCCCAGGTCCCTAGTCCCCATGTGAACGCCAATCCTGACGCTCAAACCAATTACAGTGCTGCATTGCAGCGTTGTGATTGATTTAGGGGAGCCTGGGTGCTTTCTGGTTCCAGGACTTGCCGGAAATGCAGAGGAGAGACGCATCCGGCTGAAAAGGTAAGTGGTATTTTATTGTGTCTCCCCACACCTCGACCCTCATTCCCTGTCAGGCACTACTGCCTACGTATGAAGACTTCTAGGTGTTAAGGATGAAGCCACCATCCCGTTAGAGCAATACAGCAGATGGGGGGCGTGGCTTGCGCCCGCAGGAGATGGCGGCGTTTCTGTGACTCTCCCGGGCAGCGGCGGTGAAGGAGGGTATGACGTGACTCCTACATGTGGCTGCGGAGTCAGGAATGCTGGGTTAGCTGAGGGAAAGACTGTGGCATCGGAGCGATACTCTGAATGGCATTTGCGGGGCCAGAACGAACTGCTTTCTCACTCCAAATGTCCGACGGAGCCTGGTGAGGTTGTGGCCATTTTCCGGTTCCCGCTGACGGAGCCTTGATCCTAGCGGCACTCCGGTCTGTATACACTTGTGGAGAGCAGCTTCTTCTGGTTTTGCCGACCTCCTACCCAAATGCTCTTGGGGTCGTATTTCCCTGTTTAAACTGACTAACTCTGTATGCGCAGCGTTATAATTACCCTGTCACGCATTTAGTGTGCCTCTGAGGTGACACGACTGCCATTTTCATGAGCCTCGCTGACGGAGCTCGTCTCCTAGCGGTAGCTCGGTTTCCTTGTGAAGGGCAGCGCCTTTAGTCACTTCTGCCTTATTTCTGCTGCTGCTTCTCAGAAAAATGACCCCCTCAGTTGTTTATGACTGCCACACGATTATTCTCCTTCACTGTGCTTCGCCTTCCTGATCAGATGACGCCATTCCATATCTACTCAGTAAGACAGCCTGTCTCATAGCACAGTTTCTGAATTATGCATGAGGAAACCGTTTATTCATGATTCTCATTTCCTCGGAGCTGCTTCAGGTCTCAGCTGGTTTTATGCTATTATTCATTACTGCTGAAACAGCCTTGATGTTTGATTGTGCTTGCAGCCTGCATTCTACGCCTCACCTTCATCTTTCTACCTGGTTTTTGGTACCTTATGTCTTATATTCACTCCAGATGGCGCTTGCATATTTCTACATGATACATTGACTTTCAGAATAGCGAACTTTTATACTTTTCATTACAGGTTCTATATGCATTATTTTTTCACTGTGATTTCTTCTAATATGTTTTTTATATGCATGTTTTTCATGGCATCCTTTTCTATTACGCAACAATTGGTTCTGTAGTAATTGTTTGCAATTTGCCTTGGTATCACATTATCCTATGTTTCGATATGTCAGTACTAAATGCATATTAGGATATTGAATTCACTATCTCTGCATTAGTGGCACTTCTATATTTACTCTAATTTACTGTTATCTCATTACATGCTTCGCATATCTCTATAAACAAATTTACTGGTGTTACATTTCTTTCTCCTTAGTGTCTTGTAGTAGTATTGGTTTTACTTTGCTTTCTTTTGTCTCCAACTTGTGCTTTTTTGAACCTGTTCTTTCCTTAATGGGCAGGTTATCCAAGGATTTGCATAAACCATCCTCTTCCTCACGTAAATTTCTAATTCATACGAGTTCCAGATATCAGTGCCTTGCAATGGAGGATTCGCTGGAGTCATCTTCTAAACATTCATCGCCATCATCAAATCCATCCATGTCCTTAGCCAGCAAAGGCCCTATGAAAAGGTTAAAAAAAGATCCTCCTTCTCCCCCAAAGCAGCCCAACTCAGCCACCATGGATATCCTTTTGCAGGAAATAAGGGCGTTGCGCCCCTTCATTGATGAGACTAGAGCTACATTCCAAACGCTCACGGATAAACTGCTAACTGTAGATGGTCGTGTTACCCAATTAGAACAAGATGTTACTCCTGGCTTCGTCCGTCTCTAAGGTGGACCCACTATGCGCACAGATTGCTGTCATGCACAAACATCTTGAAAATTTGGAAAATCGTAATAGAAGGAACAACCTACGAATTTATGGTCTTCCGGAGGGGTCAGAGGGAGCGGACCCCCTGGTGTTTTTCAAAACTTTCCTACCAAAAGTTCTTTCATTACCCGATAGTACTAATCTCAATATACAGAGGGCACACCGTTTAGGCCCCCCCTCCTAACACGATGTCAACTCCGGTTGTCAGGAAACCAAGGGGAGTTATTATTTACTTCCTTGAATATACTGATTTGCTCAAAATTATCTCAGCTGCAAGAGCCATGAAAAGAGTTGTATGGTCAGGCAATCCTTTGTTTTTCTCCCAGGATTATGCCAAGGCTACCGCTGACAGGCGCAAGGAGTTCTTGTCCCTACGTCCGCAACTGCGCTCGCTTGGAGCGCGTTTTGGTTTGTTTCATCCATGTCTCTTTAGGGTAACTCTCAACAACAAAACCACCACTTATGAGGACCCATTAAAGCTGAAGAGTTTTCTTTATTCCCATAGCTCTACTAAGATGGATGTCGCATCTGCATCTCATTTTACTTGATGTTCATTATTGTTGACTTAAGGATTTTTTTCACATGCATTTACTGCTTTTGATTGTTAGCTCTTACACACTGTTTATCTTGGTGTATATTTCTAATCTCTAGTTGTTAATGTTTTTTATATGTTCTTTTATCTTTATTTTTATAGATCATTACCCCATGCGTTCCTTCTTCCCTCATTTATTCCTGGAGTCTGATGAGTCGTCTCTCCTTCCCGCCTTCCCTTACGAGTTACGAACCCGTCATTGTCCTATGTGGTCTCCATCCTCCCCACCCGCACATGTCCTGGATGTTCTGTAAGTCATTCTTCTACCTTCATATCTTTCTTCTTTATCTCTTTCTTTATTTCCTTCTTTCTTCTTCACGTCCCTTGGTTCCTAGTCTACTCTCGGCTTTTTTCCCTTCTCTTCTTTCTTCCTGGACGATTTCCTGTTCTCTTCTTCTTTCTCCTGTTTTCCTTATATTCTTATATCCTTCATCACTTGCTCTTTCATTTGTTTTAATTGTTATTGCTTACAGTTTTTTTTCCATAGGTTACTGTAATGAATGTTATCTTCAGTTTAATCTTAATCTTTTTTGCATACAAAATTGTAGTACTTTGTATTTTTCATGTATTCTCACTTTAAGAGTTTCACGCCGTTTATTCTTATTACTTGCATTCATTGTTATTAAGCATGGGCGGATTTTGCGGATTGGCAATCCGCGAACTTGCGTATTTACGGATTCGCAATCCGCGAAGATCCGCGAACTCTAGCGGACTTGCGGATTTTTCCGTTTTTTGTGTTGGCGCGTGTTCGCGCCGATTTTGGGACAAGTTCGCAATTGCGAACTTACTTTTCGGCTTGCAACGGCCGCGACTATGTTGTTTCTACGTCTGGTTTATCATCACAGGTTCACAGCACCCTCTGTTTCACCACTGCCACCCTCTGGGACACCCATGCCACCCTCTAGTACATCCTCACAGGCACCTATTAGGTTTATTTATTACTGTAGATTATGGTGGTTGAAAAAAGCTAGCACACCTGCCCTTCTTCAACTGCCATCAATTAATTTGTGTTTCATTAATGTGTCAGTAATTTTGAAAGTTCCAGTCTGGCTGGCACCTGCTTCCTTCCTTATCTGTAATTTGCTTTTTGTTGCAGTGAAATTTTTTTTTTACAGGACCTTTATGGTGCTATTCTATGAGCCTGCTGTTTGGGTCATAGCAGGGTCATAGAATTGTTGCAAACTCTGGAGGGGCCCATCAGGAAGCACTACCTTGAATGTTACTAATGTTAAGTTTGAACTTTTGCACCTGCTCATTGCTTTCATTTTAGCTAAAATCGTTTTTTTTGCAATTTCGCGCGTTATTTGGGGCGCGAATCCGTGCGAGATCGATTTCGGAAGCCGCGAATACGTGCGAATACAAAATTGTTTTTGTTGCGACGTGTATGTTCGCGTGATCTTGCGCGTGTTCGCGAGGCGCTTCTAGCTATTCGTTTGCCAAGTTACCCTATCGGTCGTACACGGGCGCGGCCATCTTGTTGGCGTGACGTAATTCCGTTTCCGCCCGCTATGTGTAATCTCGCAAAGTGTGCTGCTCGCGAGTACAAGTTCGCGCGTACTCGCAAGGAAAATCTCGCGCGAACTTACCCACGCGGTCGTGAACGGGCGCGGCCATCTTGTTTCTCATTCATTGCTATGGTTCTGGGCATGCTTTCTCTATCCTCTCTCAATCTCTGCCATCCTTTGCTTGTTTGAAGTTTTTTTGATCTAATTTTACTTATTATCTAACCCTCTATTTTTCTAGCTCTATATTTTTGTGTTTTCTGCAGCTTTTAGTTACTTTTAAACTACTTTTTTAAACTCTTTTATTTTCTTCTTCACTATTCTATTTCTTCTTTATCATTTAAGTTTATTTCTGCCCAGACCATGGTAAAGGGAGCCGGGAAGCACCCTGAGAAGGGGAAGGGTCCCGCACCCCGTGCCCGGCTCCCGTGCGGGCGTTTAAGGGGGGAGCAAGTGGTCCCGAGGGAGATCTTTAGCGCGGAGGAAGTGGCGGCACTGATCTTCCATGTCCAGCGCCGCCTCCCCAAGACGATCCTGGGAGGCGGCAAGATCGCGACCGGCTATGGCATCCGGGAGCGCCGCCAGCGGTGGGAGAAGGTGTGCCGGGCCATGTACAAGATCTCTGGGGTCCGGCGCACATATAACCAGGCCACCCACCGCTGGACCGATGTCATGGACCGGGAGCGGGACTTGCTGGACGCGCTCGGCGTAGAGGTCCCCGGGCTTGGTGAGTAGTAGTAGTAGTACATTTACTACTCTGTTTTATCCTGCTCTGTTATTTGCAAATCTTTGTTCTTTACCAAGAGCAATAATGCTGCCGATTACATTGAGGTAAATTATATTTCAAAATCTTCTATGCATTTCATTTTCAGGTGCACTGCTCTCCTTCTCAGTAGCCTTGCTTGCTACTATGCTTCTTTGTTTTGTATGTTGTGTTCAGAAGCATTTCATTGGCCTGAGAAATTATGTATCAGTGTACTGTAAAGAAAAGAACTGCGTAATGCTAGACAGTAAGGGTCATATTTTCAATTACCGGCGCATCCCTGCAAAGTAGCAGGGATGCGGCAGTAATTGTGTGCCATGCCACCACCACCCATTGGCCCAAAACGTCACAGAAGCCTTACGCATCTGTGCCGTAAAGGCAGTGCATTGCTGGAGTTGCGTGCCAACGATGGCGCAGCTCCAGCAATGCTCTGGGGTACCCTATCTCCCCAATGCTGCATCAAGCCGTACGTCGGCTTCAAGCGCGCAGGGTTTGAGTCATGCATCATTGTCATAAAAATGACTGATTGACATCTTGTAGATTTCCCTCAGCCACTTTTAGGATTCGTTCCTGCGCAGGTACGCCCTCCCTTGCGCCGGAACGCCCCCTGATGGCGCAGGGCTTTACAACGTGATGCATCGCCCATATGCCCATATGTGTTTTTTTTTTTAATATATACGCCGCACCAACACCATGGCGAGTCTTTTGTTCTGCCGCTGCGTCAGAAAAGGCACGCAACAATGGAGGAAAATCAGCCGCAACTTCCGCAAGGGACTTATAAATCAGCCCCAACAGACTGAAGTCCAGTGTCCTTCCTTTAGACAGTCACATGGCTATCAGAAGAAATAGTGGCGGTGGTGGCGGGTGGATTGATAGTTTGAGTATTCACTGATCTGCAAGCAGGATGGACTTTGTCTGTCACGTGTTGTGCACTACTGCCTGCAGTGCCAGGCCTAGGCAAACCTCTTTAGTAGTCTGTTTATTGAGTTACATAGGAACTTTCTAAGTCAACGTTCCGCAAATCAGGCAATACGAATAACGTAGTATACCACATGAGATAGATCCCGTGGAATAGTTGTCTATCTATTTGCTATTTTTCCAAAATATGTTGTTATTGTTCTTTTGAAATGTTTGATTTGGTTGAAAAATCTCATCCATGTTTTATGGTTTTTCTTTCCTTCATGTTGTACATCAGCTCCCCCCAAGGGCAAGAGGACACAGGAGGAGGGTGCTGAGGATGCAGGCCAGGATCGGGCAGGCGAGGGCTCCTTTGCTGGCCCCAGTAAGTTTACATTTTACTAAACAGTACCTATTTTTTCCTAGCGTTCCTCATTCGATTTTTTCTAAATCGTCTTTGATCTTCTTGTAGACTGGATATAAATTCTTATCCTGCCTCGAATATGACTCCCTGTGGTATTACTAGACTATTCTTATTAGTCTGTCTGTGTAGCTAACTAAGATTGGACATTTAGCAATTCCATTGGACTCCCATTATATTCAGCAATACCTCTATGCACTGTCTCCTTACTGACTAGATAGTGTGGCAGAGTCATTCAGCTCCCGAAGTCACCGATTATAGATCCCCAATGATCTCTAGATTATCGTACGCAGGACAAGAGAGTAGTACGGAGTCACAGCACAGTCAAGAAGTGTCAGAGGCACTCATGCTTGCAAAAATTCCAAAACCTTTAGCTCATCCACTCTAGTCTAGAGGAACAAAAACCACAGAGTCTATTTAAGTGTAAAAGCTTTATTAAAAGTAAACACATTTATTGAAATCTACTTTGTCATAAAACTATTTAACTGTAAACGGAAAAGTGGTTAGTGCTGACGATTAATTGGACACATTTCTTGTGGTCGAGCCGAACTCTCACCTACTTTGAACTTGATCCTGGTCGTGTTCTTAGGACTCAGGAGTCAAGCTTCTGTCTGTTAGGAGAAAAAGTGGTGCGTGTTAAAAATCAAAAGCAAGCATTCATCAGTTGTGCATAAAAGTGCAGCAAGACAACAGCCTTCCCTGGAAAATGGGACATTTTTACTATGGAGTAGACAGTCACAAATTATTACATTGTATTCTGTTTTTTTAACATTTCTCCTAGACCAAATATTATATAGTAGTGAGTGGTGTATTCTAACTTTCTTAAATGTACTTTGTAGGTGTAACATCTGGTGACGGGGCCAGCGCGGAGGTGGCTGATGTGTTGGACTTGGACTCGGAGGCCTCTGGGGAGGATGCGGCGGTAGAAGAGCTGGTGGCCGTTCCTGTGGGGGATCAAACGGTGGTGGCGGAAACAGGTAAGCTATATATTCCTTACTTATTGAGATTGAAGACTGCATAGTGTGCTTTCTGCACGGGTGTATTACAATTACAAATCAACCAGGTAGAAGCCTCCTCGAAATGTACTTCGACTTAGCTGTGAAGTTTTTGGTGAGAAGAATCCCAATAAGTTCTTAGACGAACGTGATGGATGGGATGAACGAAAAGCGAAAGAAGGGTGTAAGTAAGTGGGACGCGAACTTGTATGATGGCTGGCAAAGAAGAACGATATGTGTTTGCTTGGACCCAGAGGTGGCTGGGAAGGAAAGAATATGGTATGGTGCATGGCTGGGTCAATGATGAAGCAAGGATGGGTGGAAGGACAGCAGCCTGGGTGGGTGAAACAGAAACTGTATGTGTGCGTATACTTTGAATGAATGGATGCCTGGAGCATGGTATTCTCTGACTCTTACATAGCAAATGTGTATCTAGAGAGAGTAGATGGTCGCCAGGTGAAGTAAGTGTTACCTTGAAGAGCATGTACCACCGCACCCGCACGTCCGTCCCAGTGCAGGGAAGGCAAGGAAAAGAAATTGTAAATGTGTCCAATACTACCATGAATAGTAGCAGTACTTTGTATTGCGTTTGCATTCACAGCATATATCTGGTTATTACGGTGGACACTCCGTACCTCTCTTAATAACTTTAGTTTACTTGTAGTACGTCATTCATGTGTGGGTGTATCACTGTGTTCACTCAATATTAAGCAAAGCACCTAAAGTCATCTCATCTGTCATTAAATACGTCCCATGTGAAGTGATAGATAATCAAATTAGTTAGCTTCTTCAGTTTCCTTTTCTAGTACTCATTTGCACTGTAGGGTGAAAGGTAAATTAATTAAGCAGTAGCCCTTGTAACAGAGTATTCTCAGTGCCACCCGTAATAGAAAAGTAATAGCTTCACCACCTGCATGTACTGGACCGGTACAGTAACGCAAGTCTGTCTCCATCATCATGGTGTGCAACTTTTTTTCTCGGGTGCAACTTCACTGTGCTGTGTCCATGTCATTCTGCCGGCTTGCATAAGATAACGTACCCATTTCCCTAAACAAGAGAGAAGAAGAAGAATAAGACTGGTGTACTGTCATAGTCGACTGTAATGGAAGTCCATAGTGGTCGTAGAATTAGTTCATTAAACTACCACTACTGTTAGAGCAAGGATGCAGAAGTGGGAGGGTTACATAGATACTGTCCTCAATAGTTATGTACTGTGCTTTCAATTTGCTACTTGTACTCTGTGACCCAACTTTCGGCTCAATCACTTTGTGTTATTAATAAGGAGCATTGGTTACAGACTATGTCTTTCTTTCTTCATATAGTTGCTCCTTCCAAATCAACAACAAGGAGGGAGCAGGCTAGATTGGCCCGGCAACGGAGGCTGGAGGCCACAGTCGCCGAGTATCGGCGGCTGGTGGCCCTGGAGGAGGAGGAGGACACGCAGTCGAGCGGGGCAACATCTTCGACTGTGACCACTGCATCCTCCTCCGTGACTAAACCAGCGGGACCGAGCCGGGCTAAGAAAGCCGACCGCCACCGCCAAGCACCCGAAACACCAGCTGCCCCCCACAGGAGCTGCAAGGAACGCCAACACCGCCTACGAGTCCGCATGTCCAACCTGGAGCAGGAGGTCCTGAGGTATAAGACCTTGGTTAAGGGCCTCCGCTCCGAGCTTGCCACCCTCCGCAAGGAGTATGATGCCCATGCCGCATCATGCACCAGCACCAGCCCCCTCCAGTAGTGGAGTGTCCCTTGCCCTTTTTTTATAGACTTTTGGGGGGTGGGATTTGGGAGTTGGGATCGTTTTGGGACGTTTCAGAGACAATCGTTGGGGTTAGGGTGGGTGAGGGAGATTATTTTGTTAGGAATAAATAAATATATTTTTCAACTACTTTATCTGACCATACCTGTTTTTTACTGCTTTTCAGTCTGGTGGGTGGGGGGCGGGGGTGTAACAGTAACTTTGTTTTCCTGAACAGTCGTAGGACTTTAGTAGTACAACCGTCAAACTCTTGTCTACTCCGAAATAATACTCCATTATACTACCTCCCACCAAACGCTTATCTTACCTGTAATTTGTGTTAGAAATTAGGGCTAGGCCCAGGGCTGGCTCCAGGTGAAATGGGGATTAACGTTGTCATTCCTGGGCGGGTGACATTTCCTCATTGCGGTGTTACTAGTGGTGTGACACAGTGGCAGTTGCATGCCTATGGAAAAAAAGAAAACGAAACCTTGTTTGTACTCCTTACTGTAGCATTACAACGGTTACGGTACGATCGAGAAAATAGCAGGTGACAGTACACTAGAACAGTGCCATAATGTAGCCTAACAAATGGTAAAGTATTGCAAGTATAACTAGTACTTGCGTTGAATTTATTTGACATTGGCTACTACTACTAGAAGATATAGTACTGAAGCTGAGTAAGTCTAGAAGATATCCTCGTATTCCTTCACCAGCCTGTTGCTGCTATCACCTTATCCTCCCCAGCAAGTGTGTGGAATTATTGATGTCATTTTAGTCAGACATCAAGCAAAACAACACAGCCCGGGGGAAGAGGGTTAGGGTTTGTAAAATGGATGGGAATGGGGGTTTCTTTTTGGGTAGGTTTTGTTGAGAGAAGAAAAAAAAAGCAGAGCATGGACAAACAATAATTGAAGATACAGAGTTTACAGACAATCTTTGGTTACAAAGTAAAGGTAAGCACATGCAGTCACACTCATAGAATAAAAGACAACAATGGATACTGTATCTGTATTGCGTATGTTGTTGGAGTTGTCCTGTTGAAATTGGTAAGTAAGTTGCATGCAGCAAACAATTCCTCTTATTGGCGGCACTCCTCCATTCCAGCTGACGCTTCGTCCATCAATGTGGTGGTGACCACTGACAGAAGAGACACCCTGTCCACTGCCTGCCTGGCGGATGTTGACTGAAACCCGGCCTGTAATTATTGAACGGAAAACAGGAAGTGCTATTACAATACCACTGATAAATAAATAAAAGGTATGTACGCTGTGTGGTTCAAAAAGTCACACTTTGATTTCCCTAATAGACAGTACAATATTTTTGAAATTGCGTGCTCTGTCTGAGTCACCTTTTTAAGGATCAATAAGTATGGCCAAAATATTATAGCGGATCTTTCCCCTCAAGGTGGGTGTACTACTGTGTTTTAGAACAAAATTTGACCTTCCCAGCAATGCTCCCACCAAGACCCTTACTAAAGCCAGTCGCAAAAATGTAGAAGAACCCAATCATATCTCCAAAAACGATGCCTAGCAGAAAAATGGTTACAAAACGTACTTTGAAAGTAACAGTAGACCCAAATACAGACCGTGGATTGTATTCAAACCACTTGCCTGCAAGCAAAAGTATCCATAGCCAGCATCGCTCCAACAGTGCTCTACAACAACAGAACCGCGTTGCAATAGAACCCCCCTAAACACATGCAATCCTGCTGCTAGGGCTAACCCTAACGAACCCTAACTTACAAAAAGTGCCAAAACTGGTGTTTCCTTATGGATTTTGTCCAACTAACTTCTAGCCGGTATTAGACCTTCCCAGGAATGCCCCAGGCAAGACCCGCCAACCCACCCGCAAAAAAACACCCGACACAACACCACCAAACAGCGAAAAAGCTAAATCTCATACTTACAATGTCTCTCGGCCTTCGGTCCAAACGCGGCGCTGTGCAGCTAGGTCGTCATCATCATCATCAATCATCATAACTCCTGTTTTCCACCACGGATTTCCTGAAAAGCAAATGCAATCAAGATTAGACTGTCGCAGCAGTGCTTCGACAGAGACCCCGGCCGCAACCCACCCACGAACAGCAGGAAGCCCCCCAAAACGCTACATTGAGCAAGATGTCTGAAGAAATGGCAAAAAAAAGGCTGTTCCTTATGGATTTTGTCCAAAACACTTGTATCCGGTATTAGACCTTCCCAGGAATGCCCCAGGCAAGACCCGCCGGCGCCAACCCACCCGCAAAAAAACACCCGACAACACCCCCAAACAGCGAAAAAGCTAAATCTCATACTTACAATATCTCTCGGCCTTCGGTCCAAAGTAACGCGCTGTGCAGCTAGGTCGTCATCATCATCAATCATCATAACTCCTGTTTTCCACCACGGATTTCCTGAAAAGCAAATGCAATCAAGATTAGACTGTCGCAGCAGTGCTTCGACAGAGACCCCGGCCGCAACCCACCCACGAACAGCAGGAAGCCCCCCAAAAGGCTACATTGAGCAAGATGTCTGAAGAAATGGCAAAAAAAAGGCTGTTCCTTATGGATTTTGTCCAAAACACTTGTATCCGGTATTAGACCTTCCCAGGAATGCCCCAGGCAAGACCCGCCGGCGCCAACCCACCCGCAAAAAAACACCCGACAACACCCCCAAACAGCGAAAAAGCTAAATCTCATACTTACAATATCTCTCGGCCTTCGGTCCAAAGTAACGCGCTGTGCAGCTAGGTCATCATCAATCATCATAACTCCTGTTTTCCACCACGGATTTCCTGAAAAGCAAATGCAATCAAGATTAGACTGTCGCAGCAGTGCTTCGACAGACACCAAAAATTACACACAAACCCCCGGAACCCCGCCAAAGAGCACCTCAAAGGCAAGCAAGTCAGCAAAAACGGCAAGAAATTTCCACCTCATATTTGGTCCAAAACACTTTTGTCCATTATTAGAGCTTCACAGCAATGGGCCCAAAACCGTCAACTCACCCGCAAAGAAGTACAACACCCCCACAAGTGCTGAGTCTTTCTTCATTGTGCGTAATCCAGCACTCTGCTTGGAGGGAAATCGCAGTCTGGAGGAGGAGGATAGAGGAGCATGTTCTTCAGAACTTGTGAACCTGAGGAATGTAGACTGCGGCACCTTCAAATCAATAAGCAAACAAGTGAAGACAGTTCTGATGATGGTCTTGTTTTTGGGATTAGGTGATTAAAGTTTGAATTAAATTAACTGTGCAAAACAAAGAAAGAGAGACACAAAGCACACAGGAATAAAAGTGAATAAGGACGAAAAAGAAAGTTCTTGATTGATTGTCTCATTTTCAGGGCTCGGTGTCAGGGAATAAGAACAAGATTTCGTCATCATACTCTGCGAATTCAGGCTGGATGAGGTCAGTGGCACCGAACAGAGAAAAAATCCCCTCATCTACGTTGCTGTCCTCATCGTCTTCATGTGGCGTGCTTTCTCGCACTTTGTAATCTGGTGGTATGAGGTGCTGATTCATCTTGATCATTGTCAGCCGCTCCACATTTTTGGGCGATAGGCGGCTCCGTTTGGCAGTTACAATGCCACCAGCAGCACTGAAAACACGTTCAGAAGACACACTTGCGAGTGGGCAAGACAAATAGTTTATAGCCAGGTTGTAGAGCTGTGGCCACAATTGTTTTTTGCCATGCCAATACTGCAATGGCTCCTCATTAAGAAAGACCACTGTTGAGTCATTCAGATAGTCCTGCACCATCGACTCAAGGTCATCAACTGTTCCTCCACTTTGCTTACTTTTTGCTGTGCCTGTGACATTTTTTAGAGAACCATACCCCATCAAACTTAGCCAATCCTCCTCCCCAGCCACTGTTAGTGTTGTCATTGTGTGTGGTGCAGATGATCCAGTTGCCGGTGTCTTTAACGGCTGAGAGGTCACTTGTGCCCCAGCCACAGGTGCAGAAGTGGATTCTTGTGACTGCGGATGGCCTGCTGATGCTGATGCTGATGTACTGGCTTCTCCTTCAATAACCTGCCGTTCTTTTTCAAACCTCTTGGCTGACCAGGCTAACCAATGTTTGTACTTTTGAACATCTGCATCAGCGAAAGGAAAGAATGCGTTGTCTGCCAGCGCCTTTTTGTAGCGTGGATCCAGAATAGTAGCACAAATGTAATGCTGATCTGAGTTGATGTTTTTAAGACGTTCATCACCACGTAGGCGATGTAATAATTTCTCAGACAAAATGAAATGGTTTTTTTTTTTTTCATCTTTTTCAAACTCAGAAGAAACCGCCATCAGTTGGTGCTCCAGTATGCACAACAATGGGATAGCTTTTCCCAAATTACAGTCCTCCTGGCTGACTGCACGCGTGAAGAACTCAAAAGGACGAAGCATGTCTGTCAGGCTTTTAACTATGGCCCATTGCGCCTTACTCATCCGCAGGTCCTCCTTCTGAGATGTAGCCTCTGTCAAGAAATAGTGATCGAGTACCGTATACTGCTCATGCAGACGCTCAAGCATGTAGAAGGTTGAGTTCCAACGTGTTGCCACCTCCTGGATGAGTGCTTTCACTGGCATTCCACGTTGAAGTAGCAGTCTCCGCAGATGCTTCCGGGCCTTAAAAGAATGGCTGAAATGGTTGCACATTTTGCGGCATGTGGCCATTACCTCGAACGCTGGACTCTCTTTATCACTCAAGAATTTTTGAACTACCAGGTTGATACAGTGCGCCAAACACGGCACTCTAACATGGTGACCCTGTGACATGGCCTTAACTACATTGGCGCCATTATCCGTGGAAACATAACCAATCTTGCGTTTTAGGGGGGATAGCATTGACAACACCTTTTTGTCAAACTCTTCCAAAAGGTTTTCTGCTGTGTGACTTTTCTCCAAGGCAAACATGGCTAGTGTTGCATGTTTCCGAGCAGCTTTGAAAACTTGGTCCGGGTCAACACCTGCGTTTAGCTTTGCTATAACACCTGAAAAAGAGACCCAGTGTGCAGTGATGCACATGTAATCATCGCCTGGGCCACTGGTCCACATGTCTGTTGTCAGATGTATTGTGTGAACAGCACTCTTCTGCAAAGCTGCCCCAATCGCCTGCAGCACATCTTCATGTAGTGCTGGAACCGCAACTCTGGCAAAATAGAACCGGCTCGGAACCTTCCATTTAGGGCAGAGCGTTGCAACTAATTCAAGAAAACCTACCGCTTCTACAAAAGAAAAAGGTAGAAGGTCCACAGCTAGCATTTTAGCCAGCTTAGTGTTATACAGACGCGTCAGTGGGTGGTTGCGTTCATATGGCACGTCTGAAGTAAGCATTGTTCTAATGTTGGCCTGGACCAAGCATTTACGGGCTGATAATGACTTCGTTGACCCAATTTTGCTCGCTGGTGAACTTTTGTGCGTTGGTGTCTCACTCGCTCCAACACTCTTAGTGTGCCTCACATTGGGTGTGCTGCTGAGAGGGGTACTGGGTGTAAGGGAAGTGTTTGACACGTCTTCTTCCTGCTCGTCAACATCAGATGAAACATCAACGTTTCCTTGATTTTGGCCTTTCTTGATCGCAGCTAGGTGCGCAAACCATTGGACACCGTGCTTTCTGTCAAGATGACCACTCTGGCCGCCGGTACCATAGTTGCTACCTGGCTTACCACGACTAACTGCAAGCTTACAAAGGGTACAAATGGCAAACCTTGGATTTTTGGGACAAACAGTAAAGAAGTCCCAAACTGGGGACTTGAAGTGTCTGTGGGACCTGGAGGAGGCGGCGATACTGGTGGTGGTGGTGGTCATGAAGCTAATGCCAGATGAAGTGGAGGATCTGGATTGGCCAACTTTTGTACGTTTTCCACTTTCACCGCCACTAATTAAGGTCGAGGTTGACGCAGGTCTCTTCTTGCCAGAAAGAAATATGGAAGCGGGACGAGTTGGTGTACTACTTAACTCCAATGATTGTGGTGTTTCCACTGCCTCCTCATCGACAACATCATCATCATCATCATCACGCGCAGCAGCTCTTCGGGCTAGGGTCAAAATGTCTGTTTGCTGAATGCCCGCTGGGGCTGCAGTGACCTTTATGATGACTGGGTCGTCGTTGGCAGAGTCTTCATCAGCAGCAGTATCCGCCACTTCTTGTTGAGCCTCATCACACTCCATAAGTCTGAGACTTTGGACGAGCTTCCTTTTACGCTTAAGTACCTTTGTTGGATCATGGTGTGCCTCACTCTCAGACGGCTGTGGTGCTGGTTCCCAAGTTTGATCCGTATCATCAGAAGGAGGTGTGCTTGAAGAGGATGTAGACACCACCCTTGATCTCTTCCTTGCTAGGGTTGTGGAAGACAATGAAGGATCATCAGGAGGAGTGGCTTCCTCAAATGATACCTCGCCTTGATTGTCGATTTCCTGATGTGCCCCTACTTCGGGAGGAACAACTATTGTGGGCACTTGTTGTGACCCTCCATGCACCTCTGCATGCGCATCTCCTTGCGCTGCCTCTCCTTCCACATGTACTTGGGCTTGTACTTGCACATGTGATTGTTGTTGCCGCTGTGGTTGTTCAACACTCGTCAGATGAGCTACAACAACCTGTGTTGATTGAGGGACATTGCTGCTGCTTTCTTGCGATGAGCCAACATCACTGGTCGATGGTGATTGAAGAAGTATACTGGCTGCCTCTGCAGCACTCAAGGGCTTGGACTTAAGTTGGCGTGGTGGTGGTGGTGGCACTGAGCCCAATGGAGCGGGGGTGCTGCTGCCAGCTTGGTCCCCAGCAGATCCCGCTGCAGCTGCTGCAGGCATACTTTTTTTTTTACTCACAAAAAAAGGGGCGGGCGGCACACCAGTGTCCTTGGTAACTTGCTTCTTCTGCTCCTTACTGGCACCTTTCTTGCTAGAGGAGCTACGGGTTACTTTTTTTGGGGCCATCTTCTTCAGAGCAGGTCAGCAGGCAGCAGTTGCACGAGTTGCAGAGGGTTCTGTGTCCAGACGTGACGTCGCGTGACGTTATGCTGCACACACCGCTGCAGGACTTCTTCCTGGCACTGGTGGTTCTATTGAGTCTTCTTGTGCACCTAAAAGCAATGGAAGACAGAGGAACATCAGTTCAGTTATACACCCCAAAAAATCGACAAAACACAGAAAAATGAGCACAATCCCATGCCATCCATGATGTTTACATTGAAGACACCCCACAGAAAGACTAGGGACATGCAAGTATGCAACACTCACTACCCCTGGGCATAAGGGATGAAAAGTAGGCAAAATAAGTGCAGGCCTCAGACACTGCCTCTCCTCAAAATGGCCCCCTTACACCCCAAGCACATGTTGCCTGTACCAGCCAGCACTCAAGATGGCCACCACCACCACCCACATGGCCAGTCCACATCAACAGTACACCCCCAAAAAACAGAAAAACAGCCAGAAATCACCACAATCCAATGCCATCCATGATGTTTACATCAAAGAGAGTGAGACAACACCACAGGCACACTCAGTCCATGCACCACCACCACCCCTGGGCAAGCAAAAGGCCACACCAGCAGCCCCCCAAAAACGACAAAAAACAATAAAATAAGCACAATCCCAGCCCATCCATGGCCTCAATTATGTTTAAATTCAAGAAGACACCCCACAGAAAGACTAGGCCCATGCAACACTCACCACCCCTGGGCAAAGGGCCACACCAGCAGGCCCAAAAAAACGACAAAAAACAATAAAATCTGCACAATCCCAGCCCATCCATGGCCTCAATGGTGTTTAAATTCAAGAAGACACCCCACAGAAAGACTAGGCCCATGCAACACTCACCACCCCTGGGCAAAGGGCCACACCAGCAGGCCCAAAAAAACGACAAAAACCAATAAAATCTGCACATTCCCAGTCCATCCATGACCTCAATGGTGTTTAAATTCAAGAAGACACCCCTCAGAAACACTAGGCCCATGCAACACTCACTACCCCTGGGCATAAGGGATGAAAAGTAGGCAAAATAAGTGCAGGCCTCAGACACTGCCTCTCCTCAAAATGGCCCCCTTACACCCCAAGCACATGTTGCCTGTACCAGCCAGCACTCAAGGTGGCCACCACCACCACCCACATGGCCAGTCCACATCAACAGTACACCCCCAAAAAACAGAAAAACTGCCAGAAATCACCACAATCCAATGCCATCCATGATGTTTACATCAAAAAGAGTGAGACAACACCACAGGCACACTCAGTCCATGCACCACCACCACCCCTGGGCAAGCAAAAGGCCACACCAGCAGCCCCCCAAAAACGACAAAAAACAATAAAATAAGCACAATCCCAGCCCATCCATGGCCTCAATTATGTTTAAATTCAAGAAGACACCCCACAGAAAGACTAGGCCCATGCAACACTCACCACCCCTGGGCAAAGGGCCACACCAGCAGGCCCAAAAAAACGACAAAAAACAATAAAATCTGCACAATCCCAGCCCATCCATGGCCTCAATGGTGTTTAAATTCAAGAAGACACCCCACAGAAAGACTAGGCCCATGCAACACTCACCACCCCTGGGCAAAGGGCCACACCAGCAGGCCCAAAAAAACGACAAAAAACAATAAAATCTGCACAATCCCAGCCCATCCATGGCCTCAATGGTGTTTAAATTCAAGAAGACACCCCACAGAAAGACTAGGCCCATGCAACACTCACCACCCCTGGGCAAAGGGCCACACCAGCAGGCCCAAAAAAACGACAAAAAACAATAAAATCTGCACAATCCCAGCCCATCCATGGCCTCAATGGTGTTTAAATTCAAGAAGACACCCCTCAGAAACACTAGGCCCATGCAACACTCACTACCCCTGGGCATAAGGGATGAAAAGTAGGCAAAATAAGTGCAGGCCTCAGACACTGCCTCTCCTCAAAATGGCCCCCTTACACCCCAAGCACATGTTGCCTGTACCAGCCAGCACTCAAGATGGCCACCACCACCACCCACATGGCCAGTCCACATCAACAGTACACCCCCAAAAAACAGAAAAACAGCCAGAAATCACCACAATCCAATGCCATCCATGATGTTTACATCAAAGAGAGTGAGACAACACCACAGGCACACTCAGTCCATGCACCACCACCACCCCTGGGCAAGCAAAAGGCCACACCAGCAGCCCCCCAAAAACAATAAAATAAGCACAATCCCAGCCCATCCATGGCCTCAATTATGTTTAAATTCAAGAAGACACCCCACAGAAAGACTAGGCCCATGCAACACTCACCACCCCTGGGCAAAGGGCCACACCAGCAGGCCCAAAAAAACGACAAAAAACAATAAAATCTGCACAATCCCAGCCCATCCATGGCCTCAATGGTGTTTAAATTCAAGAAGACACCCCACAGAAAGACTAGGCCCATGCAACACTCACCACCCCTGGGCAAAGGGCCACACCAGCAGGCCCAAAAAAACGACAAAAAACAATAAAATCTGCACAATCCCAGCCCATCCATGGCCTCAATGGTGTTTAAATTCAAGAAGACACCCCTCAGAAACACTAGGCCCATGCAACACTCACTACCCCTGGGCATAAGGGATGAAAAGTAGGCAAAATAAGTGCAGGCCTCAGACACTGCCTCTCCTCAAAATGGCCCCCTTACACCCCAAGCACATGTTGCCTGTACCAGCCAGCACTCAAGATGGCCACCACCACCACCCACATGGCCAGACCACATCAACAGTACACCCCCAAAAAACAGAAAAACAGCCAGAAATCACCACAATCCAATGCCATCCATGATGTTTACATCAAAGAGAGTGAGACAACACCACAGGCACACTCAGTCCATGCACCACCACCACCCCTGGGCAAGCAAAAGGCCACACCAGCAGCCCCCCAAAAACGACAAAAAACAATAAAATAAGCACAATCCCAGCCCATCCATGGCCTCAATTATGTTTAAATTCAAGAAGACACCCCACAGAAAGACTAGGCCCATGCAACACTCACCACCCCTGGGCAAAGGGCCACACCAGCAGGCCCAAAAAAACGACAAAAAACAATAAAATCTGCACAATCCCAGCCCATCCATGGCCTCAATGGTGTTTAAATTCAACAAAACAGTTGTATCATGCACCCATAACCAACCCTGGTCCTACTGGATACTGTGGCTACCCACAATATAATTTATTTAATTTTCTGAAAAAGTTCCAAAATTGTACTTGCAACAACTGTAATGCCCCAAACAAACTTACTTGTGAAAGTTGATTTCTAATCCAAAAGTGATCCAAAGACAGTCAAAAAGGCCTCAAATCCAAATATCCAGCAGCACCCACAAAAAGTAATCCTTCCAGCTCCAGATCCAAATGAAAGTGACCAGGAGATGGACAAAGCACTGGGAGGAGCCTGCTGGACAGGAACAGGAAGTTGGAGACTGTGGGGCACTTCCTTCCTCCCCCCCCCCCCCAAAATGGACTCCTTGCAAAAAAAAAGGCCATGCAAATGTCAACCTGAGGAGTGATTCTGATAAAAATCATAATTTTCTGAAGGTTTATCCTGTTTGCTGGTGATTTTCTTGTGCGAAATTGCAAAATCTCTATTTCGCAAGTGCGAGATTGTTCCTTTCCGCCGCAACTACATGTTCGCAATTGCGAACTCTCGCGAGGTGTGCTGTGCAAGGTGGCAAGCCGCGAGTACGTATTCGCGGGCGACAAACTCCCGCGGGAACACGCAGCAAGATCTAAAATGGCGCGTCACTCGCAAAGAAAAACAACTCGGCAAACGCTAAAATGACGGAAAGTGAACGCCGTGCACCACGCCGCGCGCCGCAACCAAGCAAAAAATCCGCCGCGAGCGGATTCACGGATTTTCGACAAATTCGCGAGCGTTCGCGGATTGCGGATTTGCCGAAAATCCGAAAAATCCGCGAGCGGAGCGGATTTTACGCCCATGCTTAATTGTTATACATTCATTTTTAATGTTCTTCTATTACTGCCTTGCCTTAATCGGCTTAATATACATTTTCTTTTGCCTTGTTGAATGCCTTTAAAAATTGTTTCATGGAACGTTAGAGGTTTGCACTCCCCCATAAAGAGGCAGAGAGTCCTAACACACTTAGCCAAGCTTAAAACAGACATTGCTTGTCTACAAGAGTCACACCTTTCACCTGAAGAATCTGTCAAACTTAAAAGAGGTTGGGTTGGGGAGGTCTTCTTTTCCCCAGGTGACGGAAAGCGTAATGGGGTTCTCATTTTATTCCATAAATCCCTCTCAGTCAAGATAGTTGATGATTCAGCAGATCAGCTCGGTAGATGGGTATTTGTTAAATTTGTTGTAGATAATACTCCAGTTTCACTTCTAAACATATACGCTCCAACTGCAGGAGACTCATCTTTTTGGTCTTCTTTATCTCCTCACATTACCCAACATTATGAGGATAATTTTATCCTAGCAGGAGACTGTAATTAAGTTTTTGACCCCTTTTTAGATAGGCACTCTACCAGCACATACATTCCCCATAAGTCACATAAAGCTTTCAAACAACTCATTCATCAGTTTAAATTTATTGATGCTTGGAGGTTATGTAATCCCACGTTACGTGAATATTCTTTTTTCTCTCCGCCTCACCAGACTCAATCTCGCTTAGATTACTTTTTCATCTCACATCATCTGTCTCAGTCTTTGTTTGCCTCTGATATTGGTTCTATTCTGATCTCGGATCACGCTCCAGTTTCCATTCACCTTGACATCTTGCAGAAACAACCCCTCACTAGGAAATGGTGCTTCAATAATTCTCTGCTCCTTGATTCTAATTTTGTTTCATTCTTCACTGCCTTCTTTCATGACTTTTTCTTACTTAATGAATCCAACGAGGTGCCCTTTCCTGTAGTATGGGATGCCTTCAAGGCATCTGCTAGAGATTCTATTATTGGGTATGTCTCCCGTAAACGCAAAAAGGCAGAACAAATAACTAGTGATCTTTTCTCCAAGATTAAGAGTTTGGAACATTCTTACTTCACTTCCAAATCTAAAGACTGATAAATGAGCTCATTGCTACTAAACTGCAATTTAATAAGGACACCACAAATAATGCTTCCAATTATTTATTGCGTTCTAGTGCTAAATTTTACGGGGGTCAAAATAAGGCCGGCAAATTACTGGCAAATTATTTGAAAGTCAAAAAAAATAAGTCTACTATAGATAATATTTATAGTCAAGATTCTGTTTTGAAACACAAGGATGAAGACATCCTAACGGAATTTCTTCAATTTTAAAAAACATTATATTCTTCTGAATCAACTTCTACGACCCAAGATATCTCCCAATACTTTTCTGATATTGTATCACCTTTCGTTACTCCTCCTGACTTTTCCCCATTAGAATCAGATATAACTCAGAAAGAACATAAGGCCCCGGGACCAGATGGTTTCACAGTAGAATTTTTCCTTCATTTTTCGGCATTACTTCTCCCGAAATTATGTACATTAATTTCCAATTTTCTAGATTCTGGTTCTTCCTCAGGTTCCTTTTCTGATGCTCTCATTTGCATTCTTCCCAAACCAGGCAAAGACCCACAGTACTGTAAAAATTATCGACCCATCTCTCTAGTGAATATTGATTACAAACTTTTTTCTAAAAACTTTGGCTCTCCGTTTAGAATCCTTTTTACCAGATTTATTGGGGAAAGAGCAGTCTGGTTTCGTCAAGGGCAGGCTGCTATCCGATAATACTAGATTGTTTTTTGATATCCTTTCTAAGACTTCACATTCTTCTCACTCTATTGCTGCAATTGCCTTGGACGCGGAAAAGGCTTTCGACAGAGTTGAGTGGTCGTATCTTTTTCAGACGTTGAAATGGTTCGGCTTTGGCCCGAAAATTTCTACCCTCATTTCTCTTTTATATTCACATCCTAGAGCCGCTATTGCGGCAAATGGTGGTATTTCCTCCTATTTCTCTCTCGGTAGAGGGGTTCGCCAGGGTTGTCCCCTTTCGCCTTTCTTATTTAATCTTGCCTTGGAACCATTTCTTTTGCGAATTCGCCAAAATATTGTCATAAAGGGCTTTACGTTTCAACAGTCCACAATTAAAATGGCGGCGTATGCAGATGATGTTCTATTATTCTTATCTGAGCCCAAGACTTCGTTACCTGCTTTCCTAACTGAAGTTAATTAATTTGCCTTTGTCTCTGGCTATAAATTAAATAAAGATAAGTGCGAGATTCTACCCTTGACTAAATTCACTTATAAATCAGATTTCATTTCCTCGGGCTTCACATGGAACCCCAACTGTATCAAATATTTAGGTCTTCACTTTACTACCACTCTCTCAGGTACGGTTTCGCGTTGCATGGAGGATTGCTTAAAAAAATTGACAGACCTCACCACAAATGGCACCCTTTATATTTATCTTGGTGGGGCAGATTGGACACTATCAAAATGATGCTTTCCCCCTTGGTATTATTCACAATTTCCAACCTCCCATTCTCTATTCCTTTATCTTATTTCAAGAAAATTAATTCCATCTTATCTTCATTCTTGTGGGGACGCAAAAAGGCCCGCATGTCCATATCTAAATTAACGCGCCCAAAAGCAGAGGGTGGGGTAAATTTCCCGAATTTTTCTTTGTATCACAAGTGCTTTTTATTACATCAGGCCTCTAGATGGATTGGAGAATCTTCCCCATTCTCTCCCTTGTGGACAACGCTAGAATTGGCATATATCTCTCCCTTTTCTTTTTTGGAATATCTTTCTTTCTCTCGTCCACCGCAGTCTATTTCCACTCCGATTCTCAAGTACACTTATAAACTCCTACCATCTCCGTTAATCTCTTCCTTTTTTGACCAACCTATCTGGCATAACTCGTCGATTTTAATTAATAATAAACCATTTTTTTGGAAGTCTTGGAGAAGTCGTGGTGTCATATGGGTGCATCAATTATTCCAGCAATTTCGTATTATTTCTTTCTCAGAAGCTATGGCATCCTTTCATCTTCCTTCTTCTTTTCGGGCTAAGTACCTTAAATTAATACAAGCACTTCAATCAGCGTATGACTTACACATCACGCTGCCTTCCACGTCACCTCAAGAGTCTCACACCATTTCTCAATTGCGCTCTCAACTTCTCAGAGGGACTAGGGCGTCCAAGATTTATTCTCTGCTACATGCTCCAGCATCACCACGCACAAAAACTAAAGTGGAAGAAGCATGGGAAGTGGACATGTGTCTCTCATGGTCTGTTGAGTTATGGGATAAGTTATGGTTAAGGTTACGGAAATCCTCCAGGGCTGCAAATACTGTTCATACTTTGTTTTTTATTTATAATCAACTCTTACTTTCCCCACTTATTCTTAGTAAAAGATACCCTGACTTGTCACACACATGCTGGACTTGCTCTACACCACACGCAGATTTGCTACACTTACTTTTAGATTGCAATCCGGTTCATACCTTTTGGGTTAAGGTGTGGTCTCAAATTAACAATATTTTTTCCACTACACACCCGTTCCATGCATCTCATATTTTTTTAGGTAGTATTTCCCCCATTTGGGATCATTGCCCTTTCAACATAAAAATAATTGACCTGCTTATTGCAGTAGCTTTTCAACAGATTACTAAAGCTTGGAAAGATCTCACTAACATCTCGTATCAGGCTTGGTGGTATGCTATATGTTACAATCATAGGCTGGACACAACGTTTGTTTATCCACTTGTTTTGGCTCCAAAACGAAAACAGTTGTGGGACCCAGTTGTCTCATTTTTTGATACTTGTGCTCTCCGCTCTTTGCCTCAATCTCCCTTTCAACAGGAAGTCGCTAAACCTCCTTGAGTTCCCTTCATTCTTTTATCTAATTTGTATTAATAATTGTTCTATCATTCTTTCGTATATCAACAAATTAATGATTGTTGCATATTTTATTATAGCTAGTTATTTATGTAATTTCTTTCCTATGGAATGTCTCTTTTATTTATATTAATGTATACTTTATCTTTACATTGATGTTTTTAAATTGTACAAGTGGTTTATATGACTGTTAATAAACTTTATTCTGAACTTAAAAAAGAGCAATACAGCAGATGTATGCTGCTAATAGAAAACCTTATTGATCTTTCAAAAGCCCAGTTCAGATGATATATGAATGTGCAGTGTCTTCAGAGAGGTAAGAGGACCAGTCACCAAATAACTTGCTCTCCGATTCTAAATTCTAAAATTCTGTTCTGTCCTTTTATATAGCTTGCATTGACAAGACAAAGAAGGGATGTTTCCACTCTTAGAGGTTGAATCCAATGTTGTTCAGAAGGACTACGAATCAGATTCGTGTTTGCTGGATCCGATCCGGAGACCTTGTTTCCGACCGAATCGCACACACTTCCAAACAATCGAGTATGATGCCTGTAAACCGGCAGGGCTGTTCGACTCGGTTCTGAAAGGCATTCGGACAGCTCGCATCTTTTGGTTTCTCCGGAATGAACCGTTTGCCAAAATCTGCCTTTGAGGGCCTGTAGCAGGCCCCCCCCTTCACCCAGGGTCTTTTGAATCAGGCCTGTGGAGGTACCCAAGGGACCCCCTTTCTAACCCCACACAGTGTGGTAGGCACCATGGGGTGCCCGCCACAGTGTGCCCGATTTTCCACAACCATCCCTTTCTTCAATGGGAGCCTGTGTTCTCCTTTGGAGCACAGGCTCCCATTGAATTTGATGGAAGTCCGACCGAATCGTATCCGGAAGCATCCGGATGCATCGTGGTCGGACTGCTTTCCTAATGAGTTCGGAATCGGGGCCTTAGAAGAGCTTGCTGTTGCAGAGTCTATAAATGGCTTTGCTCAGTTCCATTTTAGAGGAACAGACAAAATGAAGAAGTGGTATGTCCCAAGGTGTGAAAAAAAAGTATTTTTTTCCGTTCAGAATAACTGAAATATAAATCGAGCATGAGCAGACCCCTTCTCGCTCCATAGACTACCATGTAAGATAAAGGTGTATAAGGGACCCTAAAAATTTGAAAAATTTGTCTATATTTTTTCTATAAAATTTTACAATATTGTTCTACTTTAAAATATGTTGCAAAATGTATTTGATATAAACAATCGTTTTTTTTTTATAACATGTATTTCATATTTACACATTCTGATAGAGTATATTTGTTCTTAGAGTGTATGGAGTGAGTAAAATTGTTAACAATCTATATTGATGTACATTTTGTATATTATACTACATTTGAATAGTCAAAATATAAATTATTAATTAGAAAAACTTATTTTTTATACATTAGTATAGTATATAGTGTTTAAGGTATGTATTTTTATTTAACTAAACATATATATTAAGCATCTACATGCATTTAATGTACCTTGGAGTGGGAATCTAAAATTACATGTAAATAGTGTGCAAAAGTACCCCTAATTAATGTAGAATGGAGTGGGAATAGTAAATTATATTTAATAAGTGTCCAGCACCTACCGCAAATTAATGTTGACTGGAGTGGGAATAGTAAATTATATTTAATTAGTGTCCAGCACATACCCCAAATTTATGTTGACTGGAGTGGGAATAGTAAATTATATTTAATTAGTGTCCAGCATCTACCCCAAATTAATGGTGACTGGAGTGGGAATAGTAAATTATATTTAATTAGTGTCCAGCACCTACCCAAATTTAATGGTGACTGGAGTGGGAATAGTAGATTATATTTAATTAGTGTCCAGCACCTACCCCAAATTTATGTTGACTGGAGTGGGAATAGTAATTTATATTTAATTAGTGTCCAGCACCTACCCCAAATTTATGTTGACTGGAGTGGGAATAGTAAATTATATTTAATTAGTGTCCAGCATCTACCCCAAATTAATGGTGACTGGAGTGGGAATAGTAAATTATATTTAATTAGTGTCCAGCACCTACCCCAAATTAATGTAGACTGGAGTCGGAATAGTAAAATATAATTAATTAGTGTCCAGCACCTACCCAAATTTAATGGTGACTGGAGGGGGAATAGTAAATTATATTTAATTAGTAACCAGCACCTACCCCAAATCTATGTTGACTGGAGTGGGAATAGTAAATTATATTTAATTAGTGTCCAGCACCTACCCCACATTAATGGTGCCTGGAGTGGGAATAGTAAATTATATTTAATTAGTGTCCAGCACCTACCCCAAATTAATGTAGACTGGAGTGGGAATATTAAAATATATTTAATTAGTGTCCAGCACCTACCCCAAATTTATGTTGACTGGAGTGGGAATAGTAAATTATATTTTATTAGTGTCCAGCACCTACCCCAAATTAATGTAGACTGGAGTGGGAATAGTAAATTATATTTAATTAGTGTCCAGCACCTAATCCAAATTAATGGTGACTGGAGTGGGGATAGTAGATTATATTTAAACAGTGTCCAGCACCTACCCCAAATTAATGTACACTGGAGTGGGAATAGTAAATAATAATTAATTAGTGTCCAGCACCTACCCAAATTTAATGGTGACTGGAGTGGGAATAGTAAATTATATTTAATTAGTGTCCAGCACCTACCCCAAATTAATGGTGACTGGAGTGGGAATAGTAAATTATATTTAATTAGTGTCCAGCACCTACACCAAATTAATGTTGACTGGAGTGGGAATAGTAAATTATATTTAATTAGTGTCCAGCACCTACCCCAAATTTATGTTGACTGGAGTGGGAATAGTAAATTATATTTAATTAGTGTCCAGCACCTACCCCAAATTGATGGTGACTGGAGTGGGAATAGTAAATTATATTTAATTAGTGTCCAGCACCTACCCCAAATTAATGTAGACTGGAGTGGGAATATTAAATTATATTTAATTAGTGTCCATCACCTACCCCAAATGTATGTTGACTGGAGTGGGAATATTAAATTATATTTAATTAGTGTCCAGCACCTACCCCAAATTTATGTTGATTGGAGTGGGAATAGTAAATTATTTTTAATTAGTGTCCAGCACCTACCCCAAATGAATGTAGACTGGAGTGGGAATAGTAAATTATATTTAATTAGTGTCCAGCACCTACCCCAAATTAATGTAGACTGGAGTGGGAATAGTTAACTATATTTAATTAGTGTCCAGCACCTACCCCAAATTAATGGTGACTGGAGTGGGAATAGTAAATTATATTTAATTAGTGTCCAGCACCTACCCCAAATTGATGGTGACTGGAGTGGGAATAGTAAATTGTATTTAATTAGTGTCCAGCACCTACCCCAAATTAATGGTGACTGGAGTGGGAATAGTAAATTATATTTAATTAGTGTCCAGCACCTACCCCAAATTAATGTTGACTGGAGTGGGAATAGTAAATTATATTTAATTAGTGTCCAGCACCTACCCCAAATTGATGGTGACTGGAGTGGGAATAGTAAATTATATTTAATTAGTGTCCAGCACCTACCCCAAATTAATGTAGACTGGAGTGGGAATATTAAATTATATTTAATTAGTGTCCATCACCTACCCCAAATGTATGTTGACTGGAGTGGGAATATTAAATTATATTTAAATAGTGTCCAGCACCTACCCCAAATTTATGTTGCCTGGAGTGGGAATAGTAAATTATATTTTATTAGTGTCCAGCACCTACCCCAAATTAATGTAGACTGGAGTGGGAATAGTAAATTATATTTAATTAGTGTCCAGCACCTAATCCAAATTAATGGTGACTGGAGTGGGGATAGTACATTATATTTAATTAGTGTCCAGTACCTACCCCAAATTAATGTAGACTGGAGTGGGAATAGTAAATAATAATTAATTAGTGTCCTGCACCTACCCAAATTTAATGGTGACTGGCGTGGGAATAGTAAATTATATTTAATTAGTGTCCAGCACCTACCCCAAATTAATGGTGACTGGAGTGGGAATAGTAAATTATATTTAATTAGTGTCCAGCACCTACCCCAAATTAATGTTGACTGGAGTGGGAATATTAAATTATATTTAATTAGTGTCCAGCACCTACCCCAAATTTATGTTGATTGGAGTGGGAATAGTAAATTATATTTAATTAGTGTCCAGCACCTACCCCAAATTAATGTAGACTGGAGTGGGAATAGTAAATTATATTTAATTAGTGTCCAGCACCTACCCCAAATTGATGGTGACTGGAGTGGGAATAGTAAATTATATTTAATTAGTGTCCAGCACCTACCCCAAATTAATGTAGACTGGAGTGGGAATATTAAATTATATTTAATTAGTGTCCATCACCTACCCCAAATTTATGTTGACTGGAGTAGGAATATTAAATTATATTTAATTAGTGTCCAGCACCTACCCCAAATTTATGTTGATTGGAGTGGGAATAGTAAATTATATTTAATTAGTGTCCAGCACCTACCCCAAATTAATGTAGACTGGAGTGGGCATAGTAAATTATATTTAATTAGTGTCCAGCACCTACCCCAAATTAATGTAGACTGGAGCGGGAATAGTAAAATATATTTAATTAGTGTCCAGCACCTACCCCAAATTAATGGTGACTGGAGTGGGAATAGTAAATTATATTTAATTAGTGTCCAGCACCTACCCCAAATTAATGTAGACTGGAGTGGGAATAGTAAATTATAATTAATTAGTGACCAGCACCTACCCAAATTTAATGGTGACTGGAGTGGGAATAGTAAATTATATTTAATTAGTGTCCAGCACCTACCCCAAATTTATGTTGACTGGAGTGGGAATAGTAAATTATATTTAATTAGTGTCCAGCACCTACCCCAAATAAATGGTGACTGGAATGGGAATAGTAAATTATATTTAATTAGTGTCCAGCACCTACCCTAAATTAATGTAGACTGGAGTGGGAATATTAAAATATATTTAATTAGTGTCCAGCACCTACCCGAAATGTATGTTGACTGGAGTGGGAATAGTAAATTATATTTAATTAGTGTCCAGCACCTACCCCAAATTTATTTTGATTGGAGTGGGAATAGTAAATTATATTTAATTAGTGTCCAGCACCTACCCCAAATTTATGTAGACTGGAGTGGGAATAGTAAATTATATTTAATTAGTGTCCAGCACCTACCCCAAATTAATGTAGACTGGAGTGGGAATAGTAAATTATATTTAATTAGTGTCCAGCACCTACCCCAAATTAATGGTGACTGGAGTGGGAATCGTAAATTATATTTAATTAGTGTCCAGCACCTACCCCAAATTTATGTAGACTGGAGTGGGAATAGTAAATTATATTTAATTAGTGTCCAGCACCTACCCCAAATTAATGTAGACTGGAGTGGGAATAGTAAATTATATTTAATTAGTGTCCAGCACCTACCCCAAATTAATGGTGACTGGAGTGGGAATAGTAAATTATATTTAATTAGTGTCCAGCACCTACCCCAAATTAATGTAGACTGGAGTGGGAATAGTAAATTATAATTAATTATTGTCCAGCACCTACCCAAATTAATGTAGACTGGAGTGGGAATAGTAAATTATATTTAATTATTGTCCATCACCTACCCCAAATTTATGTTGACTGGAGTGGGAATATTAAATTATATTTAATTAGTGTCCAGCACCTACCCCAAATTTATGTTGATTGGAGTGGGAATAGTAAATTATATTTAATTAGTGTCCAGCACCTACCTCCAAATAATGTTGACTGGAGTGGGAATAATAAATAATATTTAATTAGTGTCCTGCATCTACCTCACAATAATGACTTTGATTGGGAATAGTAAATTTATGTAGATTGAAATGTCATTAAAAAATATTTTAGTGAAGTAAAATATTAAATACTGTAGTGTTTTTTGGAACACATTTATTTTTTATTAACACGAGAAAGAACAACAATAAACCTTAGTATAACTTATATATTTTTAACACTTATATTTTTTAATATATTTGTGTAATTTGTGAACATTTTATTAAACATTTCAAACAATATTGCTAATATTACTTAATTCAAAGAATACATATTTAATAAACATAAGTATTGTTAGAAGTAAATAAAATATACTGTTTGAAAAATACATATACAATGTATATATTGAAATACATGTTGTTAGTAAACAATAGTTTAGTATTAATATTAACATAAATATATTAATATTACATTTCTTAACAAACATTTTAATTGAAGAAAATATTGTAGAACAGATATATTTATATACATTTTGTTAAACATTTTTAAAAAAATTTTTACACCATTTCAACATTTTTACAATTATAATAATAAATATTATGTATTTTATAATAGTTATTTTTATAATTTTACAAATTGTGTACATTGTGCTAAGTAATTTAATACAAATAAAAAATTACTATTTTTTCATAGTATTCCTTGGTTCATTTAATTAACTAATACTTTGCTTGCATTTAATAATAAGTGTGTAATTTCTATCATTTTCTTTAGTTTTGGGTCCTTTATTTTGTAACCGCTTTAGGTTGTTTTGTGTCATTTTGAGGAAGTTCAGCTAGCGGTTGGGAAACACTTCACGTCTCTGAAGGTAAGGTTTATTTAATATGTTTTAACTGTGTTTTAAATTAATTTTGAGAGTAGTTTGGTCGTATTTAGTGTTGTTAGAAGTAAATGTGTTGTATTGGCGATTATGATATGTTGTGTTTGCGGATGTAGATTTTACGTACTTTTTAGTGTTGTATTGGCTTGTGTGTAGAGTTAGTGTTTCGATGTTTAAAGTTTATTAATCTAAATATTATGTTGCTATTACTTTTAGTAGGACTGTATGTGTTATTTTATGTGGGTGGGAATATTTGTTTTATGTATTTCACTTGCAGGAGTTCCTGATGTCGGAAGGAAGCGGTTTTTTTTGGGGAGAAGTGTTCGTTAGTTTTATTAACTAATGGTTTGTAGACACTTCTTCAAATTTTTCGGCTTTCCTGGAGCGTTTTTTCTATATTTGTACATTTTTCTGGTTTTTTATGGTATTTCGAAAGACCTTCGTGGAATGGATTTATCTATTTTGGGACACTTGTATTTTTTCATTTTCTTTTGGGTAACTGCTTCTCGAAACTGGATTATTTTGGTGGAAATGGATTCTACAGCATTTGGAATATCTTTGGTAAGTTTTTTTAATATTTATAATTGTGGGTGGGTAATGTTTTAATGAATATTGTTTTGTTTTATTTATTTCAAACATAATTAATGTGTGTATATATATATAATTATATAATATATATTGCATACATTAATTATTTTCGAGATAAAATATATGAATGTAATTATATTGTATTAGAACATTTTTCTACAGATATTGTTTGTGGCTTAGAGTAGTTTACAGTAGTGTTTTGGCTATTATATTGAGGTATTCCATGCCTGTTGTGCTAGGGTACAGCTTTACTTGTTGCTCTAGGTATTTGTGCATTTGTTTTGTTTGTTTGGATGTTTTTGGAGTTAGTTCAGTAATGGATTGCGCCATTCTGAATTCCTGATAACTTTGCTCTTTTTGGAGGCATGTAATGAATTGTTCTAATGTTGGTTTAGTTCGGCCTGTTGATTGGAGGAAGGCATTGTGACAACCTTCAACTGCGTTGTTTGTTTTAGATTCTCCATTTAAGGTGCTTCTGTAAACATTCCACCAGGGTATTAAGAATTTTGGATTTCTCCTGTGGCCAGATCTATGGAGTCTACCTATCCAAGTGTCCTCAAAGTAGTCTGAGAGAGGACTTAACTTAGCTTTATTTTGTTTGTAAAATTGGCTGTCTATTAAAAGGTTGTAGTGTTCGGCCACATCTGTTTCAGGGACGTAAGCTAGTGCTATCAGTTTTTTTATTTGATATGCAAAAGATGAGCTTGTAGCATATTCTATGCTTAGAGTAGTTTTTTGTAAATGCCTCCAAAGACACTGATTAAAATGATAATAGCAGCCTTGGATACAGGTATGGGGGTGTATTTTTAAAATAGCTGAGAGCATTGCTTGTTCAAAATCCAGTATGATTTTTTCAGGGGAATAGTCATTTGTTTTTTGTTTGATAATGTTGAATTATTATCATATATGTTGAATTAGTTTTATTGGAAGCAGTGCATATAGTAGAGGTATGTTACAGTTTTGATATAAGCCATGTATTGTGTAAAGTTGGTAGAAAGGTCTAGATTTATGGCAGTACCAAAGATTATTAGTCTTTTCTCATTGTTTTTATTGTCGTAAATTATAAAAGGTATTTTGTTTAAAGTTATAGTTTGGTCATGAGTTAAATTTATATCACTAGTCTGTGATTTTGATGTTCTTTACTCTTTTCCTTATGGTCTGTATTTTCTGGTTTTTCTTTGCTGGAAATACGTTTATTTGTGTTAATTGTTTAGTTATATTTATTTGGGTAGCTTTTACATGTTTTGCTATAAGTTTAAGCTTTTACTTATTTTATCTTTTTGACAAGTGTTTGGATATACTTACTTTGGTAGTTGTATCTTTGTTTGTTGAAATCTGTTCTTTGATATTTGTTGGTAGAGGATGTTGTAGTGGTGCTAGAAAAAAAAAGGATATATGCATAAATTATTACAATATGTTAGTAATTTTTAATTCTTTAGGAGTTAGTGTTTGTCACATCATTTAATTGACTTACTTTGTATTAGTTGCTTGTTATGCTGAGTTTTAATGTTCTTGTAGGTGTAAGGCAATCTGTTCAATTTTCAGTTGTGGCCTGTATCTTCTTTGATGTCTTTATCTGTAAAAAAAAGAACAAATTTAATATCAATGTTTAGAAAAATATTTTTGGTTGCAGGTCTGTTAGCTGTTTTAATGTTAAAGCTTCAATTAATTAATGTTGTTCGAGAAAAAAAAGAACATGATTACTTTGTTAGTAGTTTCGTAGTTTTCTTCTTAGTTTTTTCTGTTCTTTAGTAGTGAAGTTTTCTGTAGTGGTAGGAGATAATATACAATACATATGTATGAGTAATTTGTCCTTTTTACAAAATGTGTAATTTTAGCAGTTACTTTAATTAAGTTACATTTTATTACTTACTTTCAATCCTCTGAATGGTAGGTTGAATCTTGGTTTTCTTGTAGGCGTCGTTCAGTGTATCCACAGTATTCTTTCCTGTCTTCTACTTTTGTCAGGTAATTTGTTTGTTGGATGTAATTGTTTATATAGTGTTTTGGAGTTAGTAATTAGTTAGCTATTGGTGAATTTATGTTTGTACTGTTTTGATTGGTTGGTTTGTATTTTTGAAAAACTGTTGGTGTAATTATTTACCATAAAAGGTTAACGCTAATTACAGTGGAGCATACATACCTTTATATATTATGGTAAAGAAATAATTTATAAATGTGTAAATCATTTATTTGTAATTGTGAAAATAATTATATTTATACATTGTTGTAAAATGTTTATTGTAGTGCTAATAGTATTTTTTTAATGTTTAAAAGTGTTATAGAATATTAATAAAATTGTTCGATATTGCTTAAAAAACGATAATATTGTAGCCGATATTTTTACTCTCGATATTTTTAACGTACTGTTTATATATTTTAATGATCGATATTTAAATATTGGGATATATATGTGGTCGATATAATTGATATCGATGTTTATGTATTGCGATAATTTAATTTCAATATTTGGGTATGTGTTTAAATAAGTATAGGATGACGATATATTTGATGTCGATATTTTTGTTTTGATAATTTTGTACTACGATATTGTGTCTTTCGATATTATGTCATAGATTCGTGAGAGCTCATGAAGGTTTTTCAAACAAACCGTAAAAGGTATCGGAGGTTACCCTGTTATATATAGCAGGGAAGGGGATCTTGACATAGAAAAAGATTTTGAGTCCCTGTTGTAAACGTAGCAGGCTATGATCACTGAACCATCACTAATTGAAGGGGTCTTGGTTGAACAGTGGAATTATTCCACAAATCCCTAATTAATACAATTCAAATAACAAAAACAAGGCAGAGCAGGCAACTTAAAGTAAAGCGACTAGTAGATACACCAAGAAAAAAATTTAAATTATTAAAAATAATAACATTTATTATTATCCTCCCGGCTGGGTTACAATCTAAAACATAGTAAAAAACCATAAAAAACCACCGACAGTGGTAATACAGTGAATATATGTACAATCAAAGTAAAAACAGTCTACACGGCGTTTCGGTGCTATTCAATCTTGTCACCTTCCTCAGGACATTAATAACATTTGACTCCGTATCTACAAATTAAATAAAAATATTTTAGCATTTATTATATACTTTGTTAATTTTTGTTACACACACCTTGCTCTTTGTTTCTTTATCCTAGACATTATTAACCATGCTTGACCCCTTATCTTTATTCAACTAATTCTAAGAGAATCCAACATTAGTAAACTCATTATACAACCTCATAGTGAGGGGATCCTTATTTGCTCTGAACCAGAGTACAAATTTCATCCATAATATGTTAATTCCACCCATCATCCATTAGGGTCCACCCTCATGTACCTATAAAGAGTTAGTAACTATACCTGAATTTCGAGTGGGAAAAGCGTTTCAATTGCTTTCCAACTTGTTGTGGACTTCTTTGGTATTAATAGTCTCTTGAGCTACATAAATATAAGCACAATGGAACCCTATTATTTATATATATTATTATTGATGTCTCACCAATCATGCTTCTACTAGATACATCATTATTTACCTTATGGATTAAGAATAGGATCTTCTATGTGCACGGAGGGGCCACCGTTGATAAGGGAAGTAGCTTCATTAAGTCTTTTGACCTATACATATAAAGATCACATCTATATGAAGCACCTACTCATACATGTTGGTTTTAAAAGAAACTCGGTTTTTTTTAACATATCTCAATATAGTACTCACCCACTCTGGTGTCAGGTGAGTATCTCAGTGTAATACTTTGATGATAGTTAGTCATCCGATTCTTATCTTGATTGAAAGAAAGGGATATCTGTGGGTGTACCTAAAAAAAGGGGGGGACTCTGATTAACGTCCATGTTCATAGATCGTTAATCCAGTGCATACATGCTGATACAATGCTCTATTTGGGAACTATCTGTATTCTCTCCCACGGGGACATAATACATTCTATTTCTATTGGCTTGGCACAGAGTATTCTTGGTTTAAACGATTAACATCTCTATATTTCTACTGCTTCATGCACTGACCAAACCAGGAACCTATAGATTTTGTTAAGTCCTGAGCATAAAAAACAGAATTAATTGGTGATATTGTCCCTAACAGACAGGCATAAGTTCTATACAGTTATCCCTATCATTGGTCCATATAGCTGGTTGGGGTGGTATACAACCTATGGACAGGTCTCAAAAGACTCCTACCAATTGGGTCGCCTGATTTCTAACAGACTGCCTAGAAGACAGAGTACTCTCCCAGTTTACTCTCGTCCTGAAAAGCCCTCGCCTACCTTTTGGTGAATATTCGGCCTCCCTGCTCCTCCGTGCTGTCGGCTTGGTGATATTTCGAAGTATACGCTAGTCTCGTGGGGTCGGCGTTTTTATGCTGCCGCTTCCCATTCTGACCCGGAAGTAAAGGGTCACGGCAACTCCGTAATTTCAACTTATACATTTCAATGATTTATTCCTATATTATTTATTTACATATAATGGTGCATGTTGGAGCCGCATTTTAAAGATTAATTTCTCCGTCTGAACCGAAAAACGGGCTGCCCGACCCGGAAGTAGATTTCCTTAATGCGCAACCACGGCGATATCGTTTTTCTAAATATGAACATTAGAAGAGATACCTTACTTTGTTGGGCATTGCACAGTATGTATTTATGCCTGTTGTTCACAACTAGGTTTATACATGCATATTTGTAAACCTAATTGGTCCGTCGTGGCGGCCATCTTGGATTGGGAAAGCTCGAATTCACGTCTATTCAGAGTACGATGTATGACTCTGAAGTTGCCCTGAATGTGGAACTTTGTAACTCATATAAATGGTAACATACCTTAGTCCTAAATTACCAATGCGGAACTCAATATCTTAATTTGTATAATTTCCCAAATGTATAATTCCGGTACAACATTACTTTTAATATTGTATTCATGTAATTCATAATATACATATAGTTTCAGCGGTGCGGATCTAGATCTAACAACAATCTCGATATACCCGCAATTTATGGACATTCTTCCTATCCTGACAGACTCATAACACGTGCTCTTTATACAAACACAAGAAGAAGTTAATATCATACATCTTTTTAGGTGAGATCAATATATTTTGTTATAACAGTGGGTACTTTGTTAATCAGCTCATTTGCAAGACGGAAAAAGAACTGTGGAAAGTGCAATTTTTACAGTGATATGAATCCTAATTAGGTTTTTTATAGGATTAATCTTTCCCATTCCTCTCTGTTGTTCAATCCAGTGCGAAAGGTGTTAAATAAAGACATGTAAAATTGCTCTCTTTTCTTTCTTTTGCTATTCCCATTTCCGCCTCTTGTACTATGTGATATTACTTCGACCCCACACCATTTTAGATCTTCCAATTTGTGGTTATGTGCTAACCAATGTTCCACTAGCGGGCGGATTTCTTTTGTGTCCTAATGGCAGACTTGTGTTCTGTTATTTTTGTCTTGCCTCTCTAGCGTCTCTCCGATATAGGCTTTATTACAAGGGCACTTTATCATATAAATCAGATCTTTAGTTTTGCAATTTATGAAGCTTTTTATCTTGTGTTCTAATCCGTTGTAAGAGATTGAATTGCCCTTCATCTGTGATGAGCAATTCAAACACATATTGCAGGCAAAATTCCCTGTAGGAAGGGGAGTTTTATTGATTGTACCTTGAGTATTACGGGTATTCTCCTTAAAAGTATGGACCAAACAGTTTTTTATAGTTCTATTCCTCCGAAAACTGAACATTGGTTTTGGGATATTCTCTCCTGGCCTGTCATTGAGTAACGACCAATTTCGATTTATGATATTTTTTATTTTGTTACTCGCTGCACTAAAATTAGTTACAAAAATTAATTTGTGCTTAGTTCTGTCGTGTTTTTCTTTGTTTTTATCAAAGAGTGCATCTCTGTTGTAATATTTTGCGCGCTTATATGCTCGTTTGATTAGATTTTTGGGATATCCTCGGTTTCTGAGTTTAACGGATAGCGCGTCTGCGTGTTTATTAAAATCTTGCATATTGGTACAGTTTCGTCTGATCCGTAAGTATTGTCCAAACGGTATGTTGTCCTTTTGGCTGTTAGGATGATTACTCTTATAGTGTAACAGAATGTTTCGATCAGTTGGTTTGGTATAGAGATCAACGCCTAAGGCTGCATTATCTACTCTGATTTTAATATCCAGGAATTCAATTACTTCCTTATTATAATTGGAAGTGAAATTGAGATTTTTATCTCCTAAATTTAACCAAAGTATGAATTCATTAAGTAAATCAAGAGTGCCTGTCCAAATAAAGAAAATGTCGTCGATGTATCTCGACCAACATGTGATGTTTTCACTAAATGGTGCTATGTTATTAAAAATGTGCTTCTCCTCAAAGGCTGCTACGTATAAACATGCCAGACTTGGGGCACAGGTTGCCCCCATGCTGGTCCCTTTTATCTGTTTAAAAAAATTGTTATTAAATAAAAAAATATTATTTTTTTAAATAATCTCTGCGCAATCAAGAATAAAAATTGCGTGCTGGCTTAAATCTTCTTCTCCTATTTTAAGGAGGCCCGCTAACATCTTGATGGTGTCATCCTGTGGGATGTTTGTATAGAGGGCCTCTATGTCCAGAGTGACCAGCCATTGCGTAGTGATGTCGTACGGTAAACCCTCTATCTTTTCAATCATACATGTTGTATCTTTTATGTATGCCTTCTGATTCATTACAATCGGTTGAAGGAACCTGTCTATGTATTTACTCAACGGTTCTGTGATGGAATCAATAGACGACACAATGGGCCGCATGGGCGGGTCAGCTATATTCTTGTGGACTTTAGGGACCCCATAGAGGGCAGGGATGATTGGTGCCTCATTTTTTAAAAATTTATATTCGTCTGGGCAGATTATCTCATCTTCTTTAGCAAAATTAAGAAGCGTATTTACTTTCAAGATCAAAGCATTCCACTCTGGTCTGCTAGATGGACAATAATGTTCAGTATTGTTTAAAAGAAGCATCATTCTTTTCTTATAGTCTTCAGTTTTCATTAAAACAATACTACCTCCCTTATCTCCAGGTTTAATGGTTAATTGATCATTGTTTTCTAAGTTTTTTAAGGCAGCTCTTTCATCAGGACTCAGATTATTGGTGCCTATCATTGGATGCGTTAATAATTCTGAGATGTTGCTTTCCACCACCTTTTCAAACAGATCTACTTGTTTATTAACCATGCCTACATTAGGGGTCCATATAGATTTAGGTTTAAGGCCCGATTTATTTATAGGACCTTCTCTTAGGGGTTTATCTCTAAAAAAATCTTGCAGTCTTATTTTCCTATAAAATCCCTGTAAATCTCTTTCTAAATTGTATTTATTAACTCGAGTGCTAATGGCGAAACCTAAGCCTTTTTCAAGAACATCTTTCTCTGTTTTATTTAGAGTGATGTCAGAGAGATTTATGATTGCCGCTTTTAGGTTCAATCCCACTTCGGTTGACTCCTTGTGTAATATCTCCTCTGTTGTTGAGGTTGAGGGTAGAACTTCCCTCTCCCATTGCCTCTCGAGTGATTTTGATGGTTTAGGGGGTTCCCTCGGCCCCGTTGGCCTAAAAAAGATAACAACTCTCTATTTGAGGTGTATTCTCCTGCTTTATTTTTCTCCCCTATGTTTTCTTGTTCAGAGTCAGTACTTGTATATGAAGAGTCTGTAAAGGTCACTCGTTTTTTGGGATATGTACGCCGAGGTTGTTGCCATTGATTTCTATTTGCGAAAGTCTCTCTAGGCCGATCAAAGAAATCTTTCTGTGTATAGGGATAGACTAACTCGGTGTTGTAATTAGAGACATCTTTGTTGAATTTATTCGTTTTTTTACCGAATAGATAATCCCTATAGCCAGAGACGTCTTTTTGAATTTCCTCTAGTTTCTTCTTTGCATCTTCAAGTACTGAGGTATCTAATTTGGCTTCTAGCTCTGCTATCTCTTTTCTCTCTATTATTAAAATGGAATTGGACGTTTCAATTATTAACAACATCCAATCCCTGCTACATCTATTAGCAATCAGGGTCCAGTTTTCTATAAATTTTGCATGGCGTATAAAAACACCAGGTTCATTTTTAATCTGTAAACCACTGGGGATTATGCCTTTCTTTAGATAATCAATTAGGAAATCCGCATGCAATTCTGTGCGGACTAGTTTCTTTTTGTTATTCCATAATTCACGCCATTTGTCTTCATCATTATTGGTACTAGCAATAGAGGTACAATTTTTTGAAGTACCATTTACAATTTTATTAAACTCTTCTTCAGAGAAACCATAAGTTTTTAAAGTGTCCATTTTCAATTGGGTACACTGTATCGGTCAATGCCTCTAACAGATTTGTTAAGACAAAAAAAAGGCCTCCCAGCTAACAAGCGGTGCAATTAATCGTAAAAGGTATAGGAGGTTACCCTGTTATATATAGCAGGGAAGGGGATCTTGACATAGAAAAAGATTTTGAGTCCCTGTTGTAAACGTAGCAGGCTATGATCACTGAACCATCACTAATTGAAGGGGTCTTGGTTGAACAGTGGAATTATTCCACAAATCCCTAATTAATACAATTCAAATAACAAAAACAAGGCAGAGCAGGCAACTTAAAGTAAAGCGACTAGTAGATACACCAAGAAAAAAATTTAAATTATTCAAAATAATAACATTTATTATTATCCTCCCGGCTGGGTTACAATCTAAAACATAGTAAAAAACCATAAAAAACCACCGACAGTGGTAATACAGTGAATATATGTACAGTCAAAGTAAAAACAGTCGACGCAGCGTTTCGGTGCTATTCAATCTTGTCACCTTCCTCAGGACATTAATAACATTTGACTCCGTATCTACAAATTAAATAAAAATATTTTAGCATTTATTATATACTTTGTTAATTTTTGTTACACACACCTTGCTCTTTTTTTCTTTATCCTAGACATTATTAACCATGCTTGACCCCTTATCTTATTCAACTAATTCTAAGAGAATCCAACATTAGTAAACTCATTATACAACCTCATAGTGAGGGGATCCTTATTTGCTCTGAACCAGAGTACAAATTTCATCCAGAATATGTTAATTCCACCCATCATCCATTAGGGTCCACCCTCATGTACCTATAAAGAGTTAGTAACTATACCTGAATTTCGAGTGGGAAAAGCGTTTCAATTGCTTTCCAACTTGTTGTGGACTTCTCTGGTATTAATAGTCTCTTGAGCTACATAAATATAAGCACAATGGAACCCTATTGTTTATATATATTATTATTGATGTCTCACCAATCATGCTTCTACTAGATACATCATTATTTACCTTATGGATTAAGAATAGGATCTTCTATGTGCACGGAGGGGCCACCGTTGATAAGGGGAGTAGCTTCATTAAGTCTTTTGACCTATACATATAAAGATCACATCTATATGAAGCACCTACTCATACATGTTGGTTTTAAAAGAAACTCAGGTTTTTTGAACATCTCAATATAGTACTCACCCACTCTGGTGTCAGGTGAGTATCTCAGTGTAATACTTTGATGATAGTTAGTCATCCGATTCTTATCTTTATTGAAAGAAAGGGATATCTGTGGGTGTACCTAAAAAAAGGGGGGGACTCTGATTAACGTCCATGTTCATAGATCGTTAATCCAGTGCATACATGCTGATACAATGCTCTATTTGGGAACTATCTGCATTCTCTCCCACGGGGACATAATACATTCTATTTCTATTGGCTTGGCACAGAGTATTCTTGGTTTAAACGATTAACATCTCTATATTTCTACTGCTTCATGCACTGACCAAACCAGGAACCTATAGATTTTGTTAAGTCCTGAGCATAAAAAACAGAATTAATTGGTGATATTGTCCCTAACAGACAGGCATAAGTTCTATACAGTTATCCCTATCATTGGTCCATATAGCTGGTTGGGGTGGTATACAACCTATGGACAGGTCTCAAAAGACTCCTACCAATTGGGGCACTGGGGTGGTGGGAGGGGGACATTCTGCTGCTCCGAGCAATTTGTTGAAGAGCCAGGTCTCTTTCTGAACTCCAGTAGTGTTGGTTCTGATCAAAGAGCTAGGGGGAGGTTATTCTAGAGTTTGACGGCAAGATTAGAGAAGGATCGGCCAGCACTTCTGGTTCTGATTCGTGGGGAGTGGGCGAGGATGGAGGAGCGAAGCTTCATTTTGGGCTGGTCGCAGTACACTCTTTGGTTGAGGTAGGCTGGGCCCCCGTTGTGGAGGGCTTTGTAGGGTGAGTGAGGAGTTAGAAATAGCAGCATTTGCTGACGAGTAGCCAATGCAATGCTGTGAGGTGGGGGGTCATGTGGGTCTGTCTAGGGACGTCGAGGAAGAGCATGGTGGCTGTCTCCTGTATTGTCTGGAGCCTGTTGTGGAGTTGGGTGTTGATCCGTATACAGAGAGTGTTGCCGGGTAGACTCTGAGTGTATAGACGGCAGAGACTATTCTACCTCTGCTGCCTACACACAACTCTGATGGCACAATGAAATAAAGCTGTCTGATGTTTGGGCATGTGTCTGCCAACTTTAAACTGGGCAGACATGTGGCTAGTTTTTACCACCCATCACCACCATGAAAACAAGCATTTGCAATGCAATAGGTCTCGCATTCACGCAAGTTTGAGCTATTGGCATTGTAAATGACAATGCCTTTTATTTATGTTTTGGGTTTTAAAACATAAATAAAAGGCATTGTAATTTACAATACTAATAGCTTAATGCGAGACTTATTACACTGCATTAAAGGGCTTTCTCGACCGCTTGTTAGATTGTAGATATCAGAGGAAGAGACCGGTCTGCGACATCTTCAAAGTAGTGATAAATAGTGCAGTGAAGAAGATGTGTAAGTGTTGTAAATTACACAGACACAAAGTGTGAATTAAGAGTTGCATATGATCCGAGCAATAAACCCTAAATAGGCGCTCCAACACCTTTCGCTCTGTGATTACACTGTCGTTTCTCAGGAGGAAAAGCAAGGGGTAGCGGCTATTTCCTGTCCTCTCTGTGATTTGAGTGTGCAGTGTGGCATTGCGTGATGTCATTGTTATCTTTGGCCTAATAAAAACACTTCAGCTGTAGTAGGGCCCTGGCTTCACCTCCTGGTGCAGGGCAGGCTGTGCTTTATGGCAGGCATAGAAGGAGGGAGGGATGGTCTCGGCTGCAGCTCGGGCCGCGTACAATGCCCCTGCTATGACTAGTGAGCGAGAGGTTCTGCATGGTGGTATTGGTGGAAGTGCTGGTATTGGTGGGGGTGGTATTGGTGGTGGTGGCATTGGTGGTGGGATTGGTGGTGGTAGTGGTATTGGTGTGCTGGTATTTGTGGTGGTGGTATTGGCAGTGGGGGGTTTGGTGGTGGTGAGATTGGAGGTGGGGGATTGGTGGTGGTGTTGGGATTGGTGGTGGTGGTAGTGGTATTGGTGGTATTTGTTTTGATGATGGTGGTATTGGTGGTGCTAAAGGTGGTGGTGGTTTTGGTGGTGGTGGTATTGGTAGTGGGGGATTAGTGGTGGGGGCTTGGTCGTGGTGGTATTGGTGGCGGTATTGAGTGGTGGTATTGGTGGTGGGATTGGTCATGGTATTGGTGGTGGAGGTACTGATAATAGGGGTGGTATTGGTGGTGGTGGGATTGGTGGTGGCAGTATTGATATTGGTGGTGGTATTGGTGGTGGAGGTGGTATTGGTGGTGGTATTGATGGTGGTATTGGTGGTGGTTGCAGTATAGGTGGTGGTAGTGTGGTGGGTATGGTATTGGTGGTATTGGTGATGGTGTATTGGTGGGGGTGGTGGCAGTGGTGGTATTGGTGGTGGTAGTATTGGTGGTATTGGTGGTGGTATTGGTGGTGGTATTAGTGGTGGTATTGGTGATGGTATTGGATTTGTGGTGGTGGTGGTGGTAGTGGTATTGGTGGTGGTAGTGGTATTGGTGGTGGTTGTATTGGTGGTGGTATTATTGGTGGTGGTGGTATTGGTCGTAGTGGTGGTGATCCAGCGAAAGGCCAGGATGAACACTTCACAATCAACAACATTTTCAAATGGGCCAATATACACATTCAAGTATCCTGGCTGTTTCGCTGGTGGTCAACTTTTATGTTCACTTTGATCTTGATTAGTCAATATCTAACTAAACTTCACAGATCAACACTCTTCCTTTGGTCAATGGACAGTTGAGTAGTTAATGGTGATATTAACGATTAACTAACAAACTTACAGATGTTAGTGAAATAACCACAGACTCTGGGTAAGATTCAATTAATTTTATCTAAATCATAGTCATAAATGAACGCTCATTAGTACAAATTCACAGTGCAAATTCCATCAACTTTTATGGGAGAGAAAATTCAATTAACAATACATTCAATTCACAGACTCATTAAGAGTGGATAGATGAAGAGACAAAAGGTATGATGAATCATTCATTTGCAAAAGAAATGCAAATTTAAAGACAGAATAATATTTACCCAAGGGTGATAACGGGAAAACCAGCCCTCTGGCCAAAGGACTGATGGAGGTCCCCTAATTTAGAATCAGGAGACAAAGACTATAGGACAGGATCAGGACAGGATCAGGACAGGGCAATACTTACTAAGATTCTCTACAGACCCGACGCACCGGGGCGCATCCCTCTCTTTTCACTCTCTCCCTCCTCGATATTCTTCCGGAATCTTCAATCTAATCAGGTTGTCATTCAGGTGTGAATCTCCCCAGTATGTTCTCTCCTTTCCTCATCAGCAGCAACTCTTGCCTCTCTCTCTCTCAGCATCGATGAAGAAGACGATGAGTCTCTCTCTCTCATCTAATCTTTTGTCACTCTAGTTATACTCTTTATTTCTGCATGCACCACCCTCAAAAGTTGCAAATATCGGTGATTGGGCAGGGGAGTTAAATTATTTTGTCTAACAAACCCTTCCCCTTTAGCTCATTTATTATTCTGCCTTATTTCTTTTCACATGTATTTTAAGGTTTCAAAATAAAACCTATTTCAATAGGGTTTCACAGTCGAAGAAAGTGTTCACACGGTGGCTTGGCCTTGGCAGCCTGCCAGCAACACGGTCAGCGGGTCACATCATTATCACACTGCGCATGTCTAGCTCGTTTCCATCTTCGCCGCCATCTTTTTTCTTTGCACTCCACATTAGGCCCAAACGTGCACTATTAATAAAGGAATAATAAACAGATGTTAATTTCTCAAATATGTGATTTTCACTGTTCACCACCCACTTCAACTCTATCCCATGTTAATTTATCTTTCTTTAAGCAAAAGCATTAACAGCAACAGCTCTTTTTAAGTTCAGGCAAGCATATGCCAGGCATGGGGGGCCTCAAGACCTAAGGTTAGTAACTCTTGCGCATGCATGAGAGATTTCCCTCTCAAAAGGTTTAGTCACGTGGTTATCTACGTAGTTCTGGTTTGCACATGCGCAAAACTATTTTTCGGTTTAAAGTGAGGTTTGGTCGCGCTGCAAATTATTCTTTGTTATTTAAGCGTGCATAAAGCTCTTTTCCCCATATGTGAATGTCGTGTGCATGTTATTTTTGTCTTCTTTATTATTTCTAGTGATTAGTACTTGTTAATGAGAGATTGGTCCGAGCAAGTTTCATTTCCTTGAATCCTTGCTCCATCAACCCCCCCTCTGATGGCATTTTAGAGCTATCATAAAATACACATCACTGCCAAGTGCCAACTTTATTATTTAATCTTGGTATCTACATTATTCTCTACTCATTCTTTATTTTTCTCTTTCATGTTCAACTCTTTAATTCTTCCATACAGATTTTCTTTCATTTCCTATAGCTCAATTTCTTCCCTCTTTCACTTTCTTCCCATCCCTTTATTTCTGGTTTCAATCATCAATCCAGTTCTCAATTTTCCCTTACAACACTTATAGGTCAATATTATCATCAGAATTACTAATAGTATTGAAATTACGGAGATTCATATTTTTCCTAATAAACTACTCCCAAAAGTGGAAAACCAGCTACCTATAGTTGAAATACTTTTACTGAGTCTTTCCCAAACACCGTCAACCTCCAGTTGAGTCAAATCTTTATGAATCTTTGTAATATTCTTGATATATCCCTCAATACCTTTACTTTTGTCTGGTATATATACAGCAGTGCTGAACTTACAACATGCCACAGACTCCACCCTCCTTTGCCAATAAAATATCGAGGGCAAGTCTATTTTGCAAAACCATACATCTGATCGCAACCATTTCAGTATTGATCATTAGGAACCCTCTAGCAGTATCTGTTGATAAACGGTCAACTACTGTGAACAATGGACGTATTTTATGTGAGTTTAATATGACTCCAACTGACGGTAGCAGTGCACCAAATATGTCACCTACTATTTCTGAAAAACTTGCTCTTTTACTTCTTGTTAGTCCTTTACTTATTACATCCATATAATTGTTCTTAGTGATGTGGTATACCTTCGGGAATACAATGGCAATATAACAACTACCATACCATCGTACAGGCAACCTATAATAGGCATTTTTACCGCACACGTAATAAATACCTGGGAAAACAAGATCCGTTCCCCCTTTCAGTCCCCATCCCTCCATTATTAGGCAGGTATGTTCACATTCACTAGTTCCCATGAAAATACTGTTATACTCTGTTCTTGGTCTATTTAGATAGAATTTCCCTACTTTTGACTAGTCTAGGGACATTACAGCATGAGTCTCGCCTTTCTTATAGTCCCCTTCTAAAGTAGCCCATTGAGGTACATGTGACTTCTGCTCAACAGTTTACTTTTGGAAATCCTGCCTTCTTTCTTCTACTAAGTTTAGAAAATCTTTTTCTTCATCACGCAAAAGACATGTTAAGTTATTTCTATGAGCATGTGTTATGTCTATGGAATTCGTTGTTAGGCAAAATTCGCCCATAAACTCTGCATTCTTACTACTAAGTACGGGTTTTAAATTTCTACGAATAGGGATTTCTGAAAAGAATAAATCCATTTTATAGTACTAGTATTGCAACTTACCGGTAACATAAAACAAATTAGTGAACAATTGGCCTATTTCTCTTCTCCCTGCTTTGGCTAAGGTTTGCAAGAAGGCCGTTAATAAACAGCTTACTGACTATGTGGAAAAGGAGGATCTGCTTCACCCAGCACAAACTGGGTTCCGGCAGTCGCACAGCACGGAAACAGTACTGGTCGAGGTGGCAGATGCCATACGGGACTGTTTGGACGCATGCTGGAGGGCGGCACTCATCCTTTCTAACCCTCTTTAACTTTACTGCCTTTTCACCTTCTTCACCTATTTCAAGTGTCCTTTTATTTTCTCTTTCTTTTGGTTGGACTTGTTCTGAATTATCTTCTTTTTATTCTTCTGTTGATTATTTTTTGTTTTGGACCCTCTGGTCTTTTCTTTTCTCCTTCTAACTGGGTTTGATCTAAATTTTCTGCAATTGATTCTTTTCCTTTTCTAAACTGAGCTGGGTCTGAATTTTGTGCAATGGATTATTTTTCTTTTTCTTCTTCTAACTGAATTTGATTTCGGTTTACTTTTTCTTTTTCTGACTGAGCTGGCTCTGGGTTTTCTGCAACGGATTTTTCTATATTTTGCTTACTACGATCTGGTCTTTCAAGTACAAGCTCTCCTTTGGTCTTTACAGCAGCCACTTCAGTCCCAGTAACTGGTGCCCACTCTACTTGACTTCTATCTGGTTATTCACGTTAATGTGTTCTTCAGAGTCTGTTTCTCTAATTTCTTTGACTTCACAACTTTCAGCTTCTGGCTCTTTTCTTTGTTTTACCAGTTGCTGCTTTTGGTCGTTCAGGTGGACTTGGGACTCTTTGGGTATTACTGGCATGGATCCAGTTCGGCAAGCCAGCATCACTTCACTGACCAATACGATCTGATGAGGTCCTTTCCACCTAGGTTCCAAAAACTATTTCCTTGTGTGCTTCTTTACCATAACCCAGTCTCCAGGACACAAATCATGAGCTTGATTCAGCTGTGCTGTAGTTGCATCTTCTCTAACCTGGTGAGACACAGAACATAACAGATCAGCTAGTCCTTTACAATAGTCCAACACTAGATCATCAGGTATATTCATAAATTTGTTTCCAGGTTCAAATGCTTGTCTAGTGGCTCTTCCCATGAGGACTTCATGTGGACTTAAACCTGTTCTTCGGTCAGGAATGCTTCTACGGCTCATCAATACATGAGACAAAGCATCAGGCCTTTTCAGTGAAGTGGATTCACACACTTTCCTTAACCTGGATTTTATTGTGCCATTGAGCTGCTCAACCACTTCAGATGCTTCTGATCGATAGGCACAATGTAATATTTGCTCAATTTTTAAAGCTTTACAAATTAATTTGATTACCTCATTATTAAAATGAGGTCCTCTATCTGATTCAAAGTGACTGGAAATCCAAATCGTGGAATGAGCTCTCTCAACGGTAGGTTGGCAACTGTGAGACTGTCATTCCTTCTCGTTGGATAGGCTTCTACCTATCGAGAAAACAGACACACAATGACAAGGACATACTTCAAACCGTTGCACGGTGGCAACTCAATGAAGTAAAGTTGCAATCTGGTGAATGGTCCCTCTGCCTTTCCAATTTTTCCGCAACTAACAACTGTCTTGTTACCTGGGTTTTGCTGTTGGCGGGTGGAACATCTTAGGCAGAGACTCTTTGCAATTACCCAAAACTTGGAATTAAACCATGTCTATCTGAACTGTCTAATCATGTCATACCTCCCAATGTCTGTGGTTCCATTATATACCCTAGCCATTTGTGACAACAAACTATCTAGCATTATTGGTCTACCATCTGGACACACCCATACTTCATCGTCTGCTCTTCTCGTGCAACCTGTTTTGATCCAGTGTTCCTTCTCTTTTGTGTCTGCCTCATCCTGTAACTGTCAAACTTCGTCCCATGTTTCAAAAGCAGAGAAAAACATTAGTTGGCAATTGGTAACTTCTTTTTCCATCCCTCTGTTCAAAGACATTGTATTTCGAGCACAAAATTGTGCAACTTGGTCAGCGTACCGGTTACCCAGTGTCACATAATCATTTCCTGACTTATGGGCAGCACATTTGACAACTGCCATCTCTTTTGGTAATTGCAATGCTTCCAATAGTTCTTTAAAATCTTTATCATTTTGGATGGGAAATCCTGAAGAAGTCAGAAATCCCCTCTGTAGCCACAATTGGCCGAAGTCATGCACAACCCCAAAACCATATTGACTAAATGTAAATATGGTTACTCTCAATTTCCTCCCAATTTTGCAGGTTTTGCGAACAATTCGGCTATTTGAGCTAACTTGACTCCTCTTAGGCAAGAAGCTTCTATGATACCTAATACAGCGCATCCCTCTCTTTTCACTCTCTCCCGCCTCAATATTCTTCCGGAATCTTCAATCTAATCAGGTTTTCATTCAACAGTAGCAGCTCTCGCCTCTCTCTCTCTCTCTCGCTCAGCATCGATGAAGAAGACAACGTTAATCTCTCTCTCATCTAATCTTTTATCACTCTAGTTATATTCTTTATTTCTGCATGTCCCACCCTCAAAAGTTGCAAATATCGGTGGATCATGGACTTTGATTGGGCAGGGACAGGGGAGTTGTCATCACCTCATGCTGTCATGTTTAATTACTTAATACATTATTTTGTCTAACAAACCCTTCCCCTTTAGCTCATTCATTATTTTTCCTTATTTCTTTTCACATGTATTTTGATGTTTCCAAATAAAACATATTTCAATACGGTACCACAGTCGAAGAAAGCGTTCACACAGTGGCCTGTCCTTGGCTCTTGGCAGCCGGTCAGCGACACGGTCAGCGGGTCACATCATTATCACACTGCACATGTCTAACTCACTTCCATCTTCGCCCCCATCTTTTTCCTTTGCACTCCACATTAGGCCCAAACGTACACTATTAATAAAGGAATCATAAACAAATGTTAATTTCTCAAATATGTGATTTTCACTGTTCACCACCTACTTCTATTCTATCCTATGATAATTGCTCTTTCTTTAAGCAAAAGCATTACCAGCAACCGCTCTTTTTAAGTTTAGGCAAGCATATGTCAGGCATGCAGTGCCTCAAGACATAAGGTTAGTAACTCTTGCGCATGCGTGAGAGTTTTCCCTCTCAAACAGGTTAGTCACGTGGTTATCTACCTAGTTCTGGTTGCATATGCGCAAAATAGTTTTTCGGTTTAAAGCGAGGTTTGGTCGCACTGCAAATTATATTTGTTATGTAAGTGTGCATAAAGCTCTTTTCCCCGTATGTGAATGTCATGCGTATGTTATGTTTGTCTTCTTTACTATTTCTAGTTATTAGTACTTGTTAATGAGAGATTGGTCCGAGCAGTTTCAGGTTTTTTTTTTTTGGTTTTTTTTCAGTTTCATCAACTTTTATTCGATTATCAGTTTGAATAATCATGAAAAGTACATATTAAAATTTTAAACACATAAATGAGAATAAGATGAGTAAAAATAGGAGAGACATTTAAGTAAAAAAATAGGTTTTACAGATCTATATGATACTGGTTTGACTAGAAACCTTTCGACGTAATATTAAGACTGCTTTAAGAAAAGCCGCTATAAGTTTAGCTTCATGTGATGTTTTTAGAGTTTGCAAATGGAGAAATGCTGGAAAAGATTGTCTATATCCACTGGTTCGGAGAATCGGGATAATCCACGTTTTCCTTGGTAGTTCATAGTATTTGCAAAAAAGGACAACGTGGATTGTAGATTGTGGGGAGATTCCGTCGCAGGGACATTTCATCAAATTGCGCGACCAGTTATGCATTTCCGGAAATGAAACTAAGCGAAAGAAAATATTGAAGCGTAGTCTAATTAGATAGAAAATAAGTCAGATAGGGCTGTATGCATTTTCCAGACTGTTGGGCACAGATTTTTTCGTTTAATGGTTTAGTGATCTCTGTCTGGTTACGTAGATCCCTCAGGTGGGCCATACACATTGTCTTTAACTGTTTCCTAGAGATGTCTTCCACTGAGGGAGGTTCTTCAAAGTAGGACTCACGGTCGAGATCTTTGAAAAAGTTACTTATATAAGTTAGCCACGGGATTTTCCGCCAGTTTGTAAGCGCTAAACAGTCAGTGATGAGGGAGCGAGTTAGGTGGCATTCAGGGTTGCTCCAAATTCGGTGCCACAATAAGACAGGCTGGCATCGGACGGTGTCGATGATGTATTCCATGCCAAGCTCTCGGTGTGAAGCAAGTATCGGGGAACTTTGAGGGAGGGCTAAGATGTATTTTATAAAAGCATTTTCAGTGACCTGTAACTGGTCGATACGTCCATGGCCCCAGATACCAGCTCCGTAAGTGGCCACACTATGGCATTTTGCATAGTATATGGTCAGGAGTTCGGGTGGAGCTGGTTTCCCCAGTTTCCTCGAGAAGGAGGTTAGTGCCGATGTTGCACGACAGAAATGAAGATTCCTGGCTTCAATTGCCTTTCGCCTTTCGCCAATTCATAGCGTCGTCCACTAGGATTCCCAGGTATGGATAAGCTGGGGTTTTTTCCAGTTTGTTGTTATCAACCATTATTGGTTTAGGGTTTTTAATCCTGGGACCGATATGCATTGTGAAAGTTTTCTTGATGTTTATTTTGAGACCAAGTGAGTCCATAAATGCTGAGTATTTATTGGTTTGTGTCTGAAGTTGATTTAAAGTCCGTGCTAAAATGACTGAATCGTCAGCGTACAACAATGTGGGTATCGAGCGATGGTTTATCTGGGGGAGGTCCTGGCTCCCTTCCAACATAGCCTGTTCAAGCCCATTTGTGTAAAGGTTGAACAGGAAGGGAGCCAGTACACATCCCTGTCTTACTCCCTTCTGTATTTGGAATGAGCGAGACAGTTCGCCACTGGTACCAAATCTTACTCGGCCTTCTGCATTTGAGTAGAGTTCTCGTAGAAAGGTTATTATTGGGGGATCCACGCCAAGGTCGCTTAATATTTGCCAGAGTTTCGCGTGCTGGACGCAGTCAAATGCCGCACTTAGGTCGACATAGACGAGGAAGATGTTTCCTCCTTTGGCGTGAGCGTATTTGCCGGCCAGGAGAACGAGATTGAGGGCCTGCTCCACGGTCCCTAGCCCCTTCTGGAAACCATATTGCAGGTCGGTTATGATGTTATTCTCCCGGGCCCAAGATTGTAGTCGGTCCAGGAGTACTCGGCCTGCAATCTTACCCATGGAGTCCAGAAGGGAGATTGGTCTGTAGCAAGCGGGATCGTTGCGGTCGCCTTTTTTAAAAATGGGTAGGAGAATTGAGGTTGACCATGAGTGGAAAAGACCGATCGACGCTACTGCTGACATAACCCGGGTGATTATCTGCAACCAAAAGTGTACATCGTGAAGGAACAAGTCCATTGGAACGCCGTCAGGGACGGGGGCCTTGTCTGTTTTAGAGGCCCTGATTGCTTTTGTAATTTCATTAAGATGAAAATATATTTTAATCGGATAGACGGTATTTCTCGTTTGCTGGCCCTCATATGTTGTATTATCTGGTGCGAAATCTGAGGATAGTCCAAATATTTTTGCGAAGTGGGAAACCCAGTCTTCCTCGGTTATTGCCACATCGAGATGTTCGGTGTCTGTGCTGTTGGCCAGGAAGGGAGATCTTATGGTTTGCCAAAATGCTGTACTGTCTTTTCTTCGGGCACTATCATGTAAACGTAGCCAAAGGTCCTTTTTGATTTGTTTTTTGCGATCTTGCCTTGCAGAGTTGTATATTTTCCTCAGGCAGGAGATTTCGTGGGGATCTCTCATGGGTTTACGCAGAGCTTCTTTAAGAGATGAAAGTGCCTTCCGACAAGCAGTGTCGAACCATCTCGTGGTAGGGGACTTAATCTTATTTTTCAGATTGACGAATAGCTCATCCCTTATTGTTTCCTGAATTTTCTGGAAACTACTGATGATTATTTGTGGTGGTGCCTCCAGAGACATACATTTAGATAGCCAGTGATCGGTTTTTCCAAGGACCCTCTGTGTCACCTCTTCCTGGTCGATCTTGGCCCATTTCACTGTGTACCCATTCAGTTTGTTCATGGACAGTGTTTGCTGGTTGAGGGAGCTCAGCTTTACAGGGTGAGCTCTTGCCCGGTAGATGGTGATTTTTATGCTGAGCGGATAGTGGTCGCTTATTGGGTTTGACCCAATTTGAAAATTCGCTAGTTGCCCTTTGAGTGAATTGGAAGCTATGATGTAGTCTATGGTAGTGGAATGACCTCGCCCATGAAAGGTAGGTGAGAAGTCCTGCTGCGGGTCAACCAGTTCATTAACGTGATCCATGTCTAAGGAGAATAGGATATCGTTAAGTTTGTTTCCACTTGTCGAGTGGACGAAGTGGGGTATGGGGTTACCAAGTTCATTTTGAAGACCACAGATTCCCTTTTTATGGTTTGGGCACAAAGGGGAGTTAAAATCACCACCCCAGATGATATGCGTTATAGATGCATTATTGTCGTTTTGGAACGAAGATAAAGATGTAGCGATCTCTTCTAGGTTTGAACAGCAATCCGCAGTACAAGAGTTATTGTAGTAATTTATGAATATGTAATTAATGTTGTCTTTGGATGCTGTTATCTGCGTAATTAACATGATTTGGAATATTGGAGACTCCTTTAATAATTTCACTCTGAGAGGGAGGGTATTAGCAACATAGGTCGTTAGCCCCCCCTTTGGTCTACCCATATTTCCCTGGACCGCTGAGGTAAACAGGGTTTTATATCCAGCGAGATGTAATGGGGAAGTGCCCCAGGTTTCTTGTAGGCACAGTATCTGGTGTTCCCTGGCCGTGTCTAACCATGGCCCCAGTGTTATTTTTGAGGATAGGCCTGCGATGTTCCAATATGCGATGGAAAAGCTCAGGTTTGTGGAGTCAACAGAGACATGTGGTGTATCTAACAAAGTATTTGTAGTCTGACTTTCTGATGATTGAGGTATTTGAGCCTGTGCGGGGTTGGGAACAGCTTTAGGGGGTGTGATTTGCTGGTGGGGCGAGCCAGTAGTGGTTCTGTCTCGTTCTATTGAGGTTGTGCAGGTAGCGTTGTTAAAGATGTTGAAGGGGACAATTGCAGTTGCCGGGAGTGGGTTTTTGTAATTACATGAAGTGGAGTCCGAGTCTACTCGGAACTGAATTGGGTTAGTTAGATGTGGGGTGATAATGGGATTTATGATCCTGGGTTCAACCCTGAGAGGTCAGTCGACCATCTCGAGGCAGTCGAAGCGGTTCTGTGTTGGAAAGCCCTGCCAGCCTTCGGTGGATTGAAGAGGCCTATCTTGCCAATATTGCCTTGGCCAATGTCTCGGGGCATTTCTGCTGCCGTGGTCGTAGGTATACTCCGACTGGTTCCATAGTTCTTTAGGAGTCTGGTGCCAGTTCCAAGATGGAGTGTAACGAGGTTGTCTCACTGGAGGATAAAAGAAAGAAAGATGCCGGGCATCAATTCCCCCCTTTTTTTCCAGCGAGGGCCATGCGCAGATGTAATCCACTACGGAGGGGTCTCTGCAGGTTACTATAATGCAGTCCCCGCGGGTCGTTTTTGTTGTTTTACCTACCCATACTACCCTGCGGGTTGAGGAGATCCCTCCCGAGTGATGGGGTTCTAAGGGCCTGTTAATGCTTAGCCATTGCATGACCTTGTTCTTAAGTGACCATGCGGTTTCAGGTGTATCGTGAGTTAGTTCTGGTACACCGGTAAGTATTATTGTATACGGGGTGGCTTCAGGAGGCAAGTGAACTGGGCGTCTGATTGCTGGTGTTTTTTTGGGGAAGATTTTGGTAGAAGGCTGGGGGACCGCTGATTTTGGTGGAGGAGGTGCTGGTTTTTTTATTGATTGCAGATTACTAGGATTATTTGTCACAAGACCTGGAGTGTCTAGGGTAGTCGGGTCTATATTAAGTGTTTGTTGATTCGGGACCGCAGTGGTTTTGCTCTGCTGCAAACGGGGCGTTGTGGTTTGTGAATTTTGGTTCATAGTATTCTGTTTTTGATTTTTTGGGGGTACGGAAGTCGGGTTCGATCGTTTTATTGCTTTAGGTGGTTGTGGTTGGAGATAGGTTTTTGAGGACTGCGGGACATTTCGCTGGCCCTTTATTTCTATGCGTGTGTTGGTATCAAGAATTGTTGCGGAAAGTATATTCAGCTGAGCTTCCAGGTTTCTGATGCTAAGTTGGATAGGTTTCAGATACTGAAACATGAGATCTTTTACTGTGGTCAGAACTTGTGAAGTGACATTACATGTTCTGCAGAGGTTATTAGTAGCCTCGTTTGGGATTGTGAGATGAAGAGGATTGGCTGCGGGGGGGGGGGTAGTGTGTTTTGTTGGAGGGATTGTGTTGTGAGGTTTAGATAGTCTGTGACGTGACCTAATTGAGAAGCAGTGGCTGCTATATCGACCATGGTTTTTGTGCTGCCTTGTTTCGGAATGGCTCCTACCCTTTCTCCTTGGTGGTGCAGATCTGAGTTGGTCTGGGATTCTTCCTGGATTTGACACGCCGCCAAATCAGGGGTTGCCTCTAGGTCGTCTGATATTAATGATAGGTCAGACTCAAACTGGGTTACTGAGAGGTCTACTATGGAAGGGACTGTATTACTGTCTGGAACAGACGCGGACACAGGGAGGGAACAATTATGTGAGTTAAGGTGAATGGGCGAAGTAGCGGTTGCTATGGAACCTAGGGATGATCGTTTCGCGTTCATGAGGTCCAGTGACACTCTTTTTTCAAGAAGCGAGATACTCTGGTTGATTACCTCGTTAGTTCGTGAGATAAATAGGTCAATGGGCCCGGTTATTCGTGCTACCTCCTGGGCATTCTTGGATTTGGTCTTTGTGGTACTCCTAGTTTTCGGCGGCATTGTTTTGATCTACTGGCTAAGGTTTCTGTGGTTGCTGAGATTAAGAGGGGTGGCCCGGTCCGGTCTCTACCGGTCACTAACGGGCAACAACGGGCCCGCCCTTGGCCCGGGCTTCGCCCCGTGCTCCGCCCCGCGCGCGTCCCGCGTCGCGGAGGAGTTGATGATGTTTATAAACGTATCGCCGGTGGGCGTGTCGGTGGGCGTGGTGCCTGGGGGAAGAGGAACCAGCTGGTCGGTGCAGAGGTTGCTGGTCCTCGCAGTCCCCCGGGTTGCGCGTGTGGATTCTCCTGGCCTCTAACCCTGAGGACTCCAGCTGGGAGCGCTGGTCTGAGCCTGCCGACTGCAGCTCTCGCTCACACCAGCGAGTCCTCGGGGAGGCAACACCTGGGAACACGGGGAGTGTGCTAGTCCGTCCTCCTGCAGCGACTGACAAACAGGAAACAGCAAAAGCAGGGTGAGTGGCGCCCGCGAAGCGGGTGTCACGAATTCTTATTCAAATCGCCGGTGGGCGTGTCGGTGGGCGTGGCGCCTGGGGGAAGAGGAACCAGCTGGTCGGTGCAGAGGTTGCTGGTCCTCGCAGTCCCCCGGGTTGCGCGTGTGGATTCTCCTGGCCTCTAACCCTGAGGACTCCAGCTGGGAGCGCTGGTCTGAGCCTGCCGACTGCAGCTCTCGCTCACACCAGCGAGTCCTCGGGGAGGCAACACCTGGGAACACGGGGAGTGTGCTAGTCCGTCCTCCTGCAGCGACTGACAAACAGGAAACAGCAAAAGCAGGGTGAGTGGCGCCCGCGAAGCGGGTGTCACGAATTCTTATTCAAATCGCCGGTGGGCGTGTCAGTGGGCGTGGCGCCTGGGGGAAGAGGAACCAGCTGGTCGGTGCAGAGGTTGCTGGTCCTCGCAGTCCCCCGGGTTGCGCGTGTGGATTCTCCTGGCCTCTAACCCTGAGGACTCCAGCTGGGAGCGCTGGTCTGAGCCTGCCGACTGCAGCTCTCGCTCACACCAGCGAGTCCTCGGGGAGGCAACACCTGGGAACACGGGGAGTGTGCTAGTCCGTCCTCCTGCAGCGACTGACAAACAGGAAACAGCAAAAGCAGGGTGAGTGGCGCCCGCGAAGCGGGTGTCACGAATTCTTATTCAAATCGCCGGTGGGCGTGTCGGTGGGCGTGGCGCCTGGGGGAAGAGGAACCAGCTGGTCGGTGCAGAGGTTGCTGGTCCTCGCAGTCCCCCGGGTTGCGCGTGTGGATTCTCCTGGCCTCTAACCCTGAGGACTCCAGCTGGGAGCGCTGGTCTGAGCCTGCCGACTGCAGCTCTCGCTCACACCAGCGAGTCCTCGGGGAGGCAACACCTGGGAACACGGGGAGTGTGCTAGTCCGTCCTCCTGCAGCGACGTGACTATCAGTCAACGTGAAAGCAAGGTGCTAAAACGGATGGAACAAATTTTGTTTTCTTGAATCCTTGCTCCATCAGTGGTATTGGTGGTGATATTGGTGATGATGGAATTGGTGGTGGTGGTGGTGTTGGTGGTATTGGTGGTGGTACTGGTAGTGATGTAATGTAATGTAATATAAGCATTTCTTATATAGCGCACTGCAAACCAGCGGGTATCCTGGCACTGTGAGACGGGAAGCATGTGACAAGGGAGTAGATTAGCCCAGTAGTTCCCAAACTTTTTTGACCCGTGGCTCCTTTGACTAATTGGCCGTTGGCCACAGCTCCCCTTTACATTACTATTTTTTGATGGGGGGCGTAGAATGTAAGGCCGAACTCGGTAGGACTTCCATTTTAATCCCTGAAAATAATAGGAATGAAGGTATGGAGAGCTTCTCATATCATTTTCCTATAATCGTTCTCTTTTGAGGTACTGCTCAACTGACTAAGTCAAACTTGGTTTATTTTTTAGATTGTTTCTATAAAGAAACACATTTCTAAGTATCAATGATATTCAAATATGATATGAAGTCCTGCACCTTGGGGGTAAATACAAGTGAGAAAATGGAGATTTAACTGAATTTGGGGACACTCTTCATCAAACCCATGAATATAATCTAACTGACATAGCTCTTATAAGCTTTAGTGTGAGGATAGTTAGCCGAAAGTGTGTGATAAATGCATATTGCAAGCTCAGGGCCAGTAATATTTCTATTTATGGTTATTTCTCGAACCGGATTTCAGAAACAAACGCAATAGACATATATAATTTAAAAAACAAAATGACTGCTACATCACACCCCGTGACATTTGGCAAGCACTGAAAGGTTACCTAAAGTCCCATACCATTGACCCCTGAAGGAACGACCTACACCCGTACATTGCTGATTAAGCACTAGCTAGGTCCAAGACAGCTTATGCAAACAAGAATTCTGTCCTTAGTTAGATTCAGCATTCTTGTGGTGTAATTCCCTGTAAAAGTGTTTTCCGTCTAGTTTTTTATGTTTTATAATGTGTTGTTTTACAGTCACTTTTGGAGGCCTGATTTTTTTGAATGCGCTATCTGTACGTTTTGGAACATCATACTGTTGCTGCTTTATGAAAAGAAAGTTTATGATGCATTCCTCGCGATTGGCTCCAATTTTGCACATTCTTTCTGAGTCATTTATTTCATGTCTCCATTAGCTTTCTCTGATGAACTTTTGCACTGCATACTTCTCATTGCTAATTTGACTCTCTACCTACAAGAACATTGACTTTGCCATGAGCTATTATGACATCCCAACGAACTGACAGTGAACTCCACTGAAAACAGGAATGTGTTGTCAGGCTCAAAACTGAAGTTGCCTCTGAGTTTATCATACGCTTTAAGTTGCAAGGTGGAGAATTTGCATCAAACTCTTTACGTTTTTGTGTGGCACTCATGTAAAACAGATGCATTCCTTGAATGATATCTAAACCTTGAAATTTTGCAATTGTCTATAAACTGTTGAAAGGGGTTTTTAACTGGCGAACGTCTTTGAGACGTTTCCTACGCGCTGATAAGGGGCCTTTTTTCGAAGACAAGAATATTGCTTTGAAGTTTTACTTTTTATACCAAAATATCACCGCCCTGTTTTAACTTTTGGCGCCTTGCAAACTCTAATTAGTAGAAAAAATTGAAAACCATGAAAAATTTTTGTGGGAAGAAGAGCAATTAAAAGAGGGTATGTCCTAGAATAAGTGCATCTGTGGAACTGGAACCTCAGCAACAGAGAGAGAACGAAAGAGAGAACGAAAGAAAATACAGAACTACAGCTGCCGAACGGGGTTACAGATCATGGGGCTAAGACTCAGCGAGTGCACCATCCAATGGGCGCCAGGTGCAGTGCTGTGCATACAAACAGCCAACGTAATTCCTGATGGATTCTTGTCAGTAACTGCAACCGTGGCGCCCCTGGCGGGTTTTGGTGGTGCACCAGGGTGCCGCAGCGCACAGTTTGGGAACCACTGGATTAGCCTGATGGGATTCCATTAGTAACGCATTGAAATAATCTAGTCTGCTCATGATGACACTCCTGACTACCAGTGTACGAGTCTGCTGGAAGTGGTATTGGTGGAGGTATTGGTGGTGGTGGTATTGGTGTTGTTGTTAATAAAACAGGCTTTTGAAAACAACCCGTCAGGTGGCTTTAGTGCAGATGACATGTAACACAGATGTGCTGTTGTCACCTTCAGCCCATGAGCACACAATTATATGCTACCTGGAATTCATATGACTTAATTCGCTAATCGGGCAGCCGTGCTGCTTAAAAAAACACAAGCTGTTTCAGCTGAAGCAGCGCATGTCCGGCCTGCAGAAAGAGAAACTCAATAAAGTAAATAGTGCTTACAGACTAAATAACAGTTCCCGTGTAACAACCTAAGTAAAGGGGCCAGTCGACTTGGGAGGTTACAAATGAAGACAAGGCTGTACTAAGGAGGGACTAATAAAGCCTACCAACGAATCTGAAGCCAGCATTTACGAAAAACAATGACACAAGCTAATGAAAAATCTGGGCGGAGAGTGGGCTCAGCTTCTCTCCCATACTCTACTACAGCAGTCTCGCAGAGCAATCAGCGCATGCACGCCCGCGCCAGGCTCAATCTAAACATCGTGGTAAGGGACAGTGACAACTTTAAAATTACCCCCACGCCATGGGAAAATGCTCTTATGGCAAGAGGGTCATTGTTTTTTTAGTTTCAAAAGGAAATTTGGGATTTTCTTTTTGGAAATAGTGGGATTTTCGTTTTCAAAACAAAAGAAAGTTGTAAGTTTAATGGACGGTTCCGTCATGTTGACGGAGCTGTCTGTCAAACTTACAATGCATTTCCAGCAACTGCTGTGTCGGACGTTCCTAAAAATGCCGCAGGCGGAGTACCATCCCCATGGCAGGTGATGGTAATTACTCTATCCACATACAATTAAATCAGCCCCTGAATGTTCTAACTTGCATCTAATTTTATGCTGCAGAGAATCATATAGATGTGTGGAGTTTGTGATGCCAGTGTTTGTGTGGTTTCTACCACTTTGTGGTGTCTACCACCATGAATGCAAGGAAATAAGGTTTTGCAGCATTGTCCAATGGAGGTGGTGTCACCTAGCTCTGGATCACGAGAGTGAAGGGAAAACAAACAAGCATTGGAATAGCCAATAGGTCACATATTTTGGACCTTATATGTGTTTAGGCATGCAGCAAATTATCCTGGGTCTCTTGCTTCGCTCAATTAACTCGTGCTGGGTGACACAGATGTATACACGGACGTCACTTTAAAACTTTAAATGAACCTAAAAGTGTTGGAGTTTACCTATGAAAGGTGAGGGGCCTCTCCTGTGCATCCAGATATTTCAATTTACATTGATTTCAACAATTTACAGCAACACAATATTGTGGAATTTTAAATCGTTGTTAATCCCACTACCAATCAATGGAAAGGTGGCCTATACTGCAAAGGAACAACTTAATAGATCAGTACAGTCAATGCACTAACCTAAGATGGCTCCTCCGTTATACCACTGTCTCCCTTTGTCATATCTATGATCACTGCCTGGATACAACAATAATGAGGCAGAAGACACCCATTTGCCCCATGTTGTATGTTGTAGTGGGCAGAAGAAAAATGTGAATGACACAATAACAAACAGTGGATGAGGACCAGCTGAAAGACCCTATAAGTAAGCATACTGTACATATAATGTAGGAAGATCAAAGCTAACTCCAAACCTAAAAATGTATCTTGTCTCCTTTAAAACTGTCCACTCAAATTCAGACCGAAAATAAATCAAATACAAGCTTGAAAGTACAGCCCTGATAAATAGTAGGTACCAGCCTGCCATTTGCTAGTCTCTGCCACAAACTGAACCATTACCCACCACTCTACCAGCAGTCACGCCATTCATGTTCAGTACAAGAAGGCCCAGCTGAGGCCCTCCCTTGTTGCTGCTACCCTGACATACCGCTTCTCTGTCCATTTCCAACTCCCGCAATCTGGAATGCTAAATGCATTGTACTGCACTATTGGGCGTCATTCCGTTTTCCAGTGACTAAAGAATACATGACCTACTAAATTCACAAAAAAACACCACTGCAATTTTTTTTAAGTTGGGAATTCTAGAATTGGTCACTTTTCAGGCAATATACATAAATGTAGGACATCAAACAAACAAACACAAAAGGGAGACAGGACCACAAACGAATGCACACAAAAGGGAGAGGGTGGTGGGACGGCTGAAAGTGTCCTGATTCAGGGAAATCACGTATAGACACTGAGGCAGACTTACCACTCGCTTGATTACTGAGTTGCGAGATGACCGCCAACTGTGTCTCCCGCTAGATTTTTCTAGCGGAGTAAACTTGTTTATTGAACACTCCGCTAAAAACAATTATGCATGATACTAGTGTCTTCTCTAATTGAGTAATTATTCAACAAACAGGTTATCCTCCCGCAATTATTAACCACTAATGACGGGGAAAAAGGAAGACAGGGGAAGGAGTGGCCGCAACGGCCTTATTAAATAAACAGAATGTTTGTTTACATACGCTACTGGCTGGAAAGTGCATGCATGGCGTCCATGAAGCAGGTGCCATGCTGATACACAAGCCAAGGCAAACTAAAAAATAAAATAGCGCGCACAAAGGAACATAAATCAAAAAAATAGTAAGACCACATGTAATAGAGGCAGTCGCTTGGGAGGGTCCCAAACACCAAAAGGTGGGATTAATTAAGCATTTTCACCAAACAAACGAGGGCATTTAAGAATGGCACTAACAGGAACAAATGGAAAAGATGGGAGGTGCTTGAAGACCACATCTTAGATACAATCAATCAATCAATCAATGACACTTGTAGAGCGCGCTACATACCCGTGGGGTCTCAAGGCGCTTGGGGGACGGGGGGGTGCCGCTACTGCTCGAACAGCCAGGTCTTCAGCTTCTTCCTGAAGGAGAGGTGGTCTTGGGTCAGGCGCAGGTCGGTCGGGAGGGAGTTCCAGGTCTTGGCGGCCAGGTAGGAGAAGGACCTTCCTCCTGTAGTCGCTCTTCGGATGCGGGGGACGGTGGCGAGGGCGCGGTTTGGCTGACCGGAGGTGGCGTTTGGGAGCGTAGAAGTTGATCCGGCTGTTGAGGTAGCTCGGGCCTTGGTCGTGTAGGGCTTTGTGTGCGTGGGTGAGGAGGCGGAAGGTGATTCTTTCTTCATGTGGGGACCGCTTTTGACCCTGAGTGGGCGCACAGAGGGGGGCTTTAAACTTACCTGCTATCCCGGATATTTGCTAGGCACCACACTATCGCTGGGTCCCTGATGCTGTGGTTGCCCCCGCCGCCGAGCTGGTGACATTGCTCGGACGCGGAGCGGGGTGTAAACTACAGCTCCCAGCCTGCCTTGGGAGGACAACACCGCCCACTTCCTGGACAGCGCGCCTGGAGGCGCTTAAATCCCGACAGCTTCCACGGAGGAGCGGGGACCGCTTTTGACCCTGATTGGGCGCACAGATGGGAGCTTTAAACTTACCTGCTATCCCGGATCTTTGCTAGGCACCACACTATCGCTGGGTCCCTGACGCTGTGGTTGCCCCCGCCGCCGAGCTGGTGACATTGCTCGGACGCGGAGCGGGCTGGAAACTACAGCTCCCAGCCTGCCTTGGGAGGACAACACCGCCCACTTCCTGCACAGCGCGCCTGGAGGCGCTTAAATCCCGACAGCTTCCTCCGCGTCGCGGATGCGCGTGGGCGGCACCGGGCGGAGCCCGGGCAGAGGGCGGGCCATCTGTGGCCATCCGAGGCCAGAGGAGGCCGAGGCAGGGGCACCCCCCTTGGTCCTGAACTAATTAAGGAAGAAAAAAGACAAAAGGTACTGATACCCATTGACATCTCCCAGTTTCTTTGGCCCCCCACAAGATTCATTATAGTGGTACTGTTGAACTAATATTTGGTAGTTGATGCTGATTACGCTATGACCTCCCAGAGTGACTTGCTTAGGGGAACGATGGACTACTATATTAAGAGGGCAACATTCCCTATTGCCAGTGAATTAGAGAGAATAGATCGATCTCCAGGTTTGGATAGTTCTCCCAGTATGTGCTCTCCTCCACAGTCTGCCGATGCAGCTCCAGTTATATTATTTCTGGAGGAAGTGAACAAAATGTGTAAATCCACGTATGCAGTCCAGTTCACCTAACCCAAAGCACACAGGGTACTCCCCTTATAACACTATCAAAAGAAAACTTTCAATCTGTAGTGTCCCCTCAGGTATTCTCTGCTAAAAGGAAGAGAGATGGGGTCAAACAAATGGGGAGTCAGGCCAAGCAGCAAAAACTAAACCCAAATCTCCCACTACCCAATACTCCCAGCACTGCCACCTCAAAAATACCTATCCATGCTTCTTTATTGGCCTCGATAGAAAACATGATGAAGTCAATACTATCCCCGCTGATTGATAAAATGACCAGCCTAGAGAATAGGCTCACGGGTGTCGAGGAAGCAATCAAGGCCAATTCGTCACTTGTACAAACTTTGGCAGGACCCTCTCAACCACAGCGCCCTGCCTCCACTGAAATGCCTAAATCCACCATACAAAGTAAGATCACCCGTAATCATCCAGTAACCCCACATTTGAAAATTCCATATCCTCCGAAAGCTGCCACAACAGCACGGAGTTCTTACCCTAGAGTAGGGCCGAACAAAGAAACGACATCACATAAGGGAACAGTCGATAATCGTGACAATATGTCACTTAGAACTAGCCTTCTACATTTGCCACCAGAGGCCGCTCCTATTGTGTGTGTCCTCTCGGGAATCCCAGAACTTACAAAGGGGAAACACGAAAGTCAACAGACCCTAAGAAATAAGGTTGTGTTCTGGCTAACCAAAAACAGACCTCTGCCACCCACCATCGATGGCACTATACTAAGCGTTAGAAGGGTGGGTTGGCTAGGACCTCTTCCTAAAGACATCGCAGGCGATTTGGTACTTGTAAAATTTAGGAATAACTACGTCGTCCCATATCTCCAATCTTGGCAGCCACAAATAGGAGATGGTCCTATATCTATTCGAGGCCTAAGTGAATTCTACCCTAGAACATTATATGTCCAATCTCAATGTCAAAAAGCCCAGAGCAACCATCTGATGGGCAGAAGTGGTCTTGTATCGAGTGGTCCCATCATTTCCACGTTTAATCAATTTGATCGACTATCTCGCCCCCTAATGATTAGCTGATTTATTCTATCAATTTAATCCTATTTTAATAGATGTTATTTTTATGAAATGAAATGTATTGGTGTATATTTATGTATTGTTGTTGCTTTTATGATTTTTATACCAAAATCGAATAAAGCTAATCGAATCGATACAGCATGTCTCGAAAGAGACAGCGCATGCACTGCCTAAGTGAGACCTAAAAACAAACTGCACATCCCTGATGGCCCATAGGTCCACACTCAGCCCATAAGATTTGCACAGTTTGCACTTAGGAGCAGTGATCCACTAATGCTCTGTGTAAGAGTTAGGACCTCAAATTGCCACCTACAGCTTTCCAGTAGAGGTTTATACCTTGGTGACATACAATAAATTACAGGCACTTCTCCACACTACACTGTGATTGAGAGTGCAAGGCCTGAACTGCATTCTGCTGAGGCATGGGGCACTGAACCCAGAGTAAGTCGCAGCATGGTTAGTACTATCATGAAGCAGGTAAAGTTTAAAAAGTGGGGTAATAATGAACCCTGAGCATCAGCAAGAAAGTACTCACTGCATCCTTGGGTGATGAACAATTGGAGAACAGGGAAGTGATACTTATTGTGGAAAAGTTTTTAAAATTGTTGCTAAGGTTCAGGAAGTCGATATGATACATGAATTTTTATAACTATTTATTGTCTATATATTCTTTTTTAATATCTTTTAACTGTTAATATCAACTCTTCTGTTTCTTCTGAAGCTATGTTTTTCTGGTATTTTACCGACCTATATGTGGTTTTTTATTGCAATTCGATTATTGTAATGTGTGCTTTTATGATATCCTTGTGATTATCGAATAAAGCTTATTGATTTGATTTGATTTGCTGAGGCATGGGGCACTGAAACAAGAGTAAGTCGCAGCATGGTTAGTACTATCATGAAGCAGGTAAAGTTTAAAAAGTGGGGTAATAAAGAACCCTGAGCAACAGCAAGAAAGTACTCACTGCATCCTTGGGTGATGAGCGCACTGTTTTGCAGTCAATTACGTCTACATCTCAGTTGTGCTGTATACTTCCTCTTTGCCTCTGCTGAGCGAGACTTCTGACATACGGCAAAGAGAGGACATGGCTGCCAAGTGGTGCCTACCATGCGCCACAGCTACTCAGTCCCAGTGAACCTTGGGTGGCAGTGGGGAAACACTCTCCATTGCAGCCTGAAGTCACATCTTCTTTACTGTGTCATATGGATGCTGGGAATGAGTGTTTGAAGTTCACCTCCCTGGGGGTGAGGTATGAAATCTTGACACAAAAGTTTATTTACATACTGTGGCTGGTATAGCGCTAGCTCGGGCATAATGTGATAAATATTTACATATAGTGGGCATGGGTGGGTTGTAATATAGACCCTTAGTACAATTGTGGCCCAGATATAACCTTTGTAATTCTTGTCATGTTGTGGTCTTTCATGGCCCCATGATGTTCAACCCTGGTACAATGCAGGCCTTGGCATACTGGTGTTAATATTTTGCACATTGTGGGCTTCCATCATAATAATGCCCTCCCCCGGTATAAAGCTGAGCCTGGCACAAAGGTCTCAATATTTAGCATATTGCAGGCATCTGTGGCATGATGATTCCTTAATAATGCTAGTCCCGACAAAATGGGGGTAATCCATGGCATATTCTACCCGCTTAACCGCAGCGGCAATTCCGCTGCGGTGCGGCGGTTTGGCGGAGTGGGTGGGGCCGCGGCGGCCAACGGACGTTCGCAGCACTACGGAGGTAGTGTTAGCGATGGCCATTGGCCGACGAACGCCCGCAAAGGGCTACACATCCATAGCATGATGACACCAATCCCTGGTATAATGCTGGCCATGGCATAGTGATGTTAATTCTTGCCATATTGTGGGCTTCAGTGTCATGATAGTGTCCTCCCCTTGTATAATGCTGGGCAGCTGCTATTAGACATGCAAGACAGTAATGCAGTAATACTCATGCAGACTCGATGGAAAGGTCAAATCAATGTTTTGATAACAGACAGGTGCTCACTAAATATGAACAGCTATTGTTTTAGGACAAAAACAGTGTTTTCATGAAAATAAAATGGCTTGTTTTGGGCAATGCATTGTTACAGAATGAAAAGATGGAATTTGATAGTGAACATGTTTATTTTCAAACTGGCCAAATAAGGTCTGGGACCAAAATAACTGCATTGCTACATATCTATTTAAGGCTTATACTTGAATAATAAGCACTACATGAGACTCTTGCCTGTAAGACTGGTGTAACCTCCCTTCTTCTTCTTCTTGTAAGGCCTCAGTAACCTGAAAAAGGCTGTTTAAAAGGTCTGGCTCACTGTCTACACATCGACAGTACAAGAGATGTGTATTTTTTTTTCAACACAGCCCGAAGAGGGAGGGGTGATGGACAGACGGACGGGCGGGCGAGCTGTAGGGTGGGAAGATTGGGAAGGGAAAATAATAATTTTTAAAAACGTACCTTTTGCCGCAGCATCCTACGGCTGCCTCAGAGCTCTCCCAGCAGTCTCTGGGAAGGCAGAGGCTGCTCAGCCAATCCTGACTCCTACTGGGAGACCAGTGCCAGGATTGGTCTGAGCGGTCTGCTCTGCCGCTCAGATACTGCTGTGAAGCCAGCGCCTTTGCTCCAACCCAGCAGTGAACACAGCTGGGTTGGAGAAATACAAGTGCGTATGTCTGGTTGGCCTAAGACGGCCGGAGAAACATACATGCACACCACCTGCCTGTCATAGCCCTGCCCTGCACGCGCGTCAGTGCCAGTCAAAGAAAAATAAAATGATATTGTTTCATTATCATTTTATTTTTCTGTGACTGGCTCTGACGAGTGGGGCGACGCTTCTCTGCCATTACGGAGGAGCCGGCCCTGTTACAAGGAGATTCTAAGTTCTACAATATGACCAAAAAATTCCCTTCAACGGAGCAGGATGGAAAAAGGAAACGAAGTGCAATCTAGATTGGAGAGAGCAACTTTGAAAAAATATAGGCTGTATGCAATTCCATTTTCTGAACTGCCTGTATCGACATTTTGTTTGGAAATATACCACCATTTTGTCAATTTTGTCATATGGACAGATGGGGCAGATGAACCTAAAACATTCCTGAAGATGGCCAGACTTCCTTGGCACATAATATCATAGGCCTTTTCAGAACCCATGGCTCTTTTACAAATGTATGAGATAATTCTGTGAAGTGCCCTAATTAGCCTCATTTCTAGGTTTGCCTTAATGGAGCTTTTGCATCTTGTAGCAAATAATTACAACCTATACAGTGAAACGGTCAAAAGCATGCCATCAGACATTGATTGATTGTAACTGTAATTTATGGCATACATTCTTTTTTTTCATGCATATATTGTCAATGGCAGCATCCTCTCTAATTCTACTCACAGCATAGGCAAAGTCCACACCAGTGGCTGTTGCTCAGCACCTGCATCAAGATCCTGTTCTGAATTACAGGTGCGTGAGAGTGTCAATCACCCAATATCATCACAATCGCACAGTGCATACGCTAACTCAGTAATCCAAATAGCATAGCGCAGAAACTCAGTGCATCAACCACCACTGCATGCTTCTCACAGTGCAATTTCATTCAAAACAGGCACTTGTCCGATTTCTGCAGGCGCAAAATGGGATCATATTACATACCCAGGTGGCCTCTGCTCTAGGAGGTGAAGCCCAGTAGTAGGGCACCCCTATTCAAGGGTGCTCTTTTGCTTCAGAACTGCCGCAACACTCTTCTTGGATGAACACTGAGTGATCGTCTTCGGACACATCTGTGCTCCACTCACCAATACAGGGCTCACTCTGCCTGGTACCTTTTTGTGCCATTAATACTTAATAGTACCTGAGCCATTAATGATAAGTATAGCACTGGGATATATATATTGGTATTCATTGCAGCTTGGGGCCATTGAAGCTCATTACTACCTGGGGCTACTGACCCTTATTATCGCCTGGGGCCATTGGTGATCATTATTGCTTCAGATCATTGAGAATCATTACAGCCTGGTGTTATTGGGGCTCCTAGTGCTTAGGATCATTAATGTTCATTGCTGCCTGGGCCCACTGAGGCTCATTTCTGACTGCAGCCTCTGCATCTACAGGCTTGGGCCATCAACACTCGTTAATTCATTGTGTCCTCGAGCATCATTGTCTTTGTTAAAGCTTGTTTCCAAAACAATTAGGCTTGCTCACTTTAATTGCTTGATTAAATGTGAGGCCGCAATTCATATCCCTCCACTGAAAGTTTGTCGAGTTTCTTTATTGTCATGTGGTAGACATCCATTCTCCTTTCTGCTTTCTCATCGTTTGAGATTGAATCAAATTTAGATTGCTGTGTTTTAACTCTTGAAAACAATGATATGCAAAGCTTTTCTTTTTTATGTGAAACTAGACAGAGGAGAAGACAGGTTCACACCTTTGCTTCCCCCCTGGCCAAATTTTGTGATCCCTGAAAAATCACTTAAGTCTCTCAATCAATCAATCAATCAATCAATCAATCAATCAATCATTGACATTTATAGAGCGCGCTGCTCACCCGTGAGGTTCTCAAGGCGCTGGAGGGCGGCTGCTACTGCTTGAAGAGCCAGGTCTTGAGGTTTCCTGAAGGTGAGATGGCCTCTGGGCTTGATTTACATCTCGGCGGACGGGTTGCTCTGTCACAACGGTGACGAACATCCCGTCCGCCGAAATATAAATCCCATAGTATATTATGGGATTTATATATCGGTGGGCGGGATATCCGTCATCTGTTATGGAGAACCTGTCAGTTGAAATCTAAATCAAGCCCTTTGTCTCATTTTCCATATCTTCCAAACTAAAAGTATCTCGAAATTATTACAGAGAGTATGGACAGAATCTCAGTAATTTATGTTAATGTCGCCTCTTTTGTAGTAATATTAACCCCTTGCATGCGCGGCGAATTTTCGCGCTGTGCGGCCGTTTTAAAGAGTGGGCGGGATCATGACGGCCCCCAGCCATCATCAGCACACGCCCACCGTGATGCATGATGGACGGGGGCCGTCATCAGCATGGAAGGGGTTAAACATTTGTATAGTGCATACCAAATATAGTGCATACCATATATATAATAGGTTCTTTACTTACTCGGGGCATTCTTTTAAGTTTAACTCATATACATTTTAATAAATCATTCAGTGCAATGATGCATTACACATAGCCACAAAGAATGAACTTTTTAGAGCTACTGAATTCGATAGAGACCTATAATATTTTCATAAGTCATCTGTTACGTCAATTGCATGTTAATTCTTTTCAAGACACCTTAGGCCAAATCACACACCTGGATCACTCTGGTTCAGCTCTCCTGATAGATCATGTGCAGTAACAACCACTGAATATAAGCAGCAGTCTGACACAGCTCTATATTCTGAGCTTGTTTACTGGTTTACAATCCTTCGATTCCCTCAAGGTGATAGTATGCTCTTTTATTGTCCCGTAGACAGAAAACTGAAACGAGATGAATCCAATATGGCGGCTGACTCTCCTTGGGGTACTACTGTGCCTATTGGTGTGCGCTAGCAGCCGGACCCTGAGAAGTGACCGATGGAGTGCGCTGGACTTGCCGGCAAACAGAGAAGCAGTGAGTATACCCATTTAAAGAACTTTTTACAGTGTTAGCAACCTGTAATTGTGTAATATTTCATACAACTTTACATTCAGTTTTTAATGTTTGTTGATTATCGATATAGCTCCTGAACCTCAGTATAGCTTCAGTCCAAGATTGTGACACAAGAAGTTTTAAAAATTTGAAAGAAACAAACACTGGATAGGCTTCTTTAGCAACGACAATGGCAGACACTGGTAGATATCTGGCCCAAAATGAGCCTCTTGAGACTATATAGCAGCTGATGTTTCCTAAAGGGAAATATTTAGTAGAACTTGTAAGTGAATATCTAGAATTCTGAATTTGGGAGCCGGTCAAGTTACATCATATCAAGTGGCATATTAGGAGATCATACGCAACAGTACATAAAATTAAATATCCCTTACGTTCCACTAGTGTACTTAGTAAAGAACTGCATTATCCAGCAGGCACTGCATTTATTTATGAGATACTGGTTTATAAGTGACTTATGATTTGTTTTAGATTTTGGAGGATGGGTTACTCCATCGAAAATGTGCCGTATATCCCATCCACCTTAACAAAAATGCATTATATCCTAAGGCACTTGTAGTGAGTTGGACAGGATATCCATCAAGCTTGTAACACAGTAACTTGTCCGTCAAACTCTGAATTAGCCCCTTAGTTATGGACAAATCGTGCCCTTACAGTACACAGGGATCTCCCTTCATGGCAACACTTTACTTACAAAGAGAGAGAACAACTTTTTGCTAGAATGCAGTGGAAAACTGCATCTCCCACATTTGACGTTTTTTAGTGACGCTTACTTAGCACTCATGCCACCACTGCTCTGTTCTCCGTGAGTTATGCTCTGGAACTACAAATTTCATGTTACTCGGGCTGCCTTGCTTAAATAGTCCTCTGGCGTACCATTAAAGAGGAAGGGTCGCACTGAAGACACTATATTTGCCTCAGTGTGCTCCAAAATGCCCAGTCAACTATATACTACACCCTTACAACTCTCCTGGTGAATACATTTGCCACACTTTGTGTGAAGTTAGGATTTTTCACAATCCCTTTGAATTCAGAAATGTAACATTGATATCAGCACCCCCATGCTAAAAATGTTTCAGCGCTACTGATGAAAAAAGGGCCAAACTATGGCCTAGATGTAGGTAATTTTATTTTACCACTTCTTAAATACCGAATTTTACCGATTCGGTATTTAAGAAGTGGTAAAATAGAGGGGGGGGGGATGTAGGTATGATTCTGTAAATACCGATTCGGTAATGCCCATTGATTCCTATGGGCATTGAAGCCCATAGGAATCAATGGGCATTAACGAATCGGTATTTACAGAATCGGTAAATACCGATTCCAGCAAGGGTGCAGGGGGTGTCACTTTGACACCCTCTAGCACCCCAAATACAGGCATGTGTGCCATGTGGCACACAGACATGCCCTAAGGCCATGTCTGTCTGTCACATGGCATAGGTGTGCAAGCACACCTGGATTCGGTATTTTACCACCCAATTGGATTGGGTGGTAAAATACCGAATCTGAAAGGCCTTTGGGACTCAGAAGAGTCCCACCTACATCTAGAAGTTACCGAATCGGTAAAAATACCGATTCGGTATTTTACCGATTCGGTAAATTTACCGATTCGGTAAATTTACCGAATCGGTAAAATTGGCCCTCTACATCCCAAAAACCCATTTACCGGTCGGTAACGGCCGAAATCGGCCGTTACCGGCCGGTAAATGGCCACCTACATCTGGCCCTTAGTCCCTAAATCTAGATTTAAAACAAACCATTGCAAGTATTACTAAACAAAACTCCGGGTGAACCTTCCAGTACTTTACACAGCTGTGTTTTTTACTTCACAAAGGGCCAGATGTAGGTAGTACTTATTTACCACTTCTTAAATACCGAATTTTACCGATTCGGTATTTAAGAAGTGGTAAATATGAAGGGGGGAGATGTAAGTTTTTCCAGATGTGGAAATACCGAATCGTTAAGATTCGGTATTTACCGAATCTGGAAATACCGAATCGGTATTTCCTATTGATTCCTATGGGCTGTGAAGCCCATAGGAATCAATGGGCAATACCGATTCTGTAATTACAGAATCGGTAAATACTGAATTTTGCAAGGGTGCAGGGGGTGTCACTTTGACACCCTCTGGCACCCCACAAATAGGCATGTGCGCCATGTGGCACACAGACATGCCCTAAGGGCATGTCTGTCTGTCACATGGCTAGGTGTGCATGCACACATGTGCATGCACACCTGAAATCGGTATTTTAACACCCAATTGGATTGGGTGTTAAAATACCGAATTTGTAGGGCCTTTGGGACTCAGAAGAGTCCCACCTACATATGGATTTTCTGAATCGGTAAAATTACCAATTCGGTATTTTACAGAATCGGTAAATTTACCGATTCGGTAAATTTACCGATTCTGTAAAATATAGCCACCTACATCTCAAAAGCCAAATACCGGTCGGTAACGGCCGAAATCGGCCGTTACCGACCGGTATTTGGCTACCTACATCTGGCCCAAAGTCACCACCTTGAATTTACTATAAGTCACGCACCTCCGTACACAGTCTTGTTACCTCACTCACCACACTACTTTAACTACAACTCACCCCTTCTCCATGCGCTGGTTGCACCCTTGCATATTTGATTGACTAATAACATGGAAAATTGTAGAATTCAAAACAACACTTATGACACCTGAAATTACATCATTTTTGTAAACACATTGCATGGAAGCGTGGCAAGTTATAGTTAATTATGTGTGGTGAGTGAGGTGACAAGACTGTGTTCGGAGGTGCACGACTTGTAGTAAATTGATAGTGGAGTTTAAATTAGAAATTAAAGCTATCACTATAATTTAGAATCATGAGGCCTTACCCCATACTCTGTTGCAGAAGGGATTTTTAAAGGTTGCTAAAATCAGTGGTATCAACACCAAGATTTTTCAGTAACCTTGTGATTTTAATGAACAGATGCTACAGGCCAGCACCCTCTCTGTAAAGTTTACCAGTTCCAGTGCAGTTCAGCATCTGCCCATTTTATGTTGGACTTGGCCCTTTCTTCAGGGTCATCCCCAAAGTTTACAATATTGTTTTAACTAATATCGAAAAATATATACAAAAATATGGCTTTTTTAAAGACATATATAGTTACAAAATAGTAAACATTATATATTAGCACATATCAGTAATAGCACATAAATTACATATATTTAACTAATATAAAAAATATATAAATATATACTTATTTTAACAAACACACACATATCTATAAATACACATATACATATATATGTCTGTGTGTGTGTGCGTGTGTGTGTGTATATATATATATATATATCACACAAAAGTTCAAAGTACAACGCACACTCAGGAAATGCCACAAAGTAAAGGTTTATTGGTCCACAACTGGACCATTAAACCTTTACTTGGTGGCATTTCCTGAGCATTCGTTGTACTTTGAACTTTTATATGGTATTATTGACCGGCAGGCTCCGCCGGTATCACGTACCACCTCCCCACGGGCCAAGGTTTTCAGAAGGAGTTCTGCTCATATCGTGATATATAAATATATATATACATACATCCACACCAAAACAACTCTCCAGCTTGCCCCTCGCAGGGTAAGAGAGACACGGACCACAGGAAGGTATGGCTCAGATGTTTATTTTCTCCTCAGTGACACGTTTCAGACTTCACCAGTCCTTGCTCAAACATACAACTTAGAGGCTGTTCGCCATTTTCAAGTTTACATTGCTACACCACGTGATTGGTAAACACTGAAAAAATACTTATCACCATAATAGTATACATAGTTGTTATAGTCTGTTTTTTGCTGTTTTTGTTCCAATATTATACATACACAAATCCTTAATATCACTGTAAAATACTTGTTTGGATATTGTGACATGCGTTTAATAAATATTCACATAAATATATAAATTACGTAAATAAATATGTGTTTAAAAAGATATATAATTTACATTTGATAATATACATATTATACTCTTTTTAAAAAAAACTGGGGATGTACTTCCAGAGTTAAAACCATGTATAAATATAGATTTAAAACCATAGTAATAATAAACGCCTGTGCAAAATCGCAATGTTGTTTTTGTGTAATTAGGTTGATTGGCCACGATTTCACTCTAATCTGTTTGAGGTTACACCGGGCTGGACCCTATTATAATTCAGACTAATAAATTCGCAACCATGCCAAAATATTGAGGCATTAATTAAATTTTATAGTGATTTTGTGTTACTCTAAAAAAAAAGTGCAAGTGCTACCTAATCTAATTTATTATTTTTTTGTACAATTTCAAAAATATATGTAAAAACCAATTACAAACATAGTGTATAAAATGAATAAATAATTACAGTGCAAAGAAGCGTGTTTATCATTTCATAATCTGCATAAATGCAAAAATGCAATTTGTCAGCAAGGTAATAGATTGCTCTAGGTAGGACATCATGTAAATAAATAAATAACTCAGTTCGGGGCCTTGGCAGCATGAAAGACAGGGGATTAATCCAAGTTTCATAAAAAGTAATGGAAGTCCTCAGTGTTATTGAGGCCATTAGGCATCTTACTGTCTAATTCCAAAATGGTGGTGGATTCAAGTTTACTTAACATTTTCTCTTTATCTCCACCTCTACGCAATTTTGGTTCAGCTTTGATGACATAGTATCGTAGACAGTTAAGATCATTGTTGTGTTCTGCCTTGAAATGCCTTGCCACTGGGTACACAGGGTCATTATTCACAATAGCACGGAGATGGTGTAAGATTCTGACATGCACCTATAGCTTAGTGCTTCCCACATATCTTAAACCACAGGTGCATGTTAGAATGTATACAGCATATTCTGCAGCCAAAAGTCCCCTTTATCTTAATGGCAGTGGGACTAAATGGGGTTAGATATTCAGATGTATTTGTCCCAAATGTGCACGCCCGGCACGAGGTGCATTTAAAAAATCCTTGTCTGGTTGTCAACCAACTGCCTGGGGTCTTTAATTCTGGACTGCTCTTAACTAACTGCGTGCGCATAGATGGCCCTTTTCTGAATGTAATGGGCGGATGATCAGGAAGAGTAGGGGCTAGTACACCATCTGTCATTATTATCGTCCAGTTACGCTTAATAATTGACCTGATTTTCCTCTCTTGTCTGTTGTATGTGGTGATAAGCCTTGGTGGCTCTTCCTCTATAGATTCCCCTTCTTCCGTGGGTTTAGGAAGAAGAGATTCTCTAGATTTCTTGTTAACTTTGCTTACTGCTTCCTGTAATCTTCTTTCCTCATATCCCCTCTTTCTGAATCTATCCAAAGCCTCTTCACAACATGTGGTAAAGTCATCTATATTGGTACAGATTATTTTAAGTCTCAGTAATTCTCCATAGGGGATGCTGTCTATAAGGTGTTTGGGGTGCGCACTACTGGCGTGTAGTGTTGCATTCCCAGCAGTGCCTTTTCTGTGTAGTGTGGTAGCAATTTGTCCTTCTTTCACAAACACCCTAACATCAAAAAAGTCTATGCTGGCATTGCTGATCTGGGAGGTAAATTTCAGATTGACTGTATTCTTGTTTATCTTCTAAATACAATCTGAAGCACTTTTAACATCTCCTTTCCAGACAATGAACCTGAACCAGTGTTGTATATGGTTCTCATACTCAACGGAGTGTGTGCGTTTGAGGACCTGCTCCTCCCATCAGCCTACGTGAAGACACGCATAGCTGGGAGAGAAGCGGGCCCCCATAGCAATGCCCCTCCTTTGTACATACATGTCATTATTAAAGGCAAAGAAATTGTTACTCAGACGCCAAGCAGTAAGTTCTATCAATAGCTTATTGTGATTGTAACATTCCGCTGGTCTAGTCTCTAGAAATTCTTTCACAGCTTTTAGACCATCTTTGTGTTGGATGCTAGTATATAGCAATTCGATGTCTAGTGCTATAAATAAAACGTCTTCTGCCCATTTGACTTTTTGTAGCTTGGTTAGAAAGTCTCCAGTGTCCTTAATATATGTTGGAAGTTTTTTGACAAAGTTCTGTAAAAAATAATCCACGTAGTCACATGTTCGCCCATGCTTCCGATTGCAGATATTTTGGGGATAAAATGTAGTCTTGGAACTATAGGGAAATCCACCTTTAAATACTTATGTTCCTCATTTGATATCATACCCTCCATTTTCCATCGTGCAAGTCGTTTCTTTAATGCTTCTTGGGCTTGTTTGTATTGTGAATAACTTGATTTTGCATAGCATTCCAAATCATTTAGATGTCTGTATGCCTCAGTATTATAATCACAATGTGGCCAGATCACTATATTACCGCCTTTGTCAGACTTAGTCACCACTATTTCCTGGTTGTCACTTAGGTGTCGATTAGGATGGCGGACGGACCTGCGTCCGTCCGCCACCCCCGAGGTGGAGGGACCGTCCGCAGGGGTAGCAGCGTTCCCTCCATAGGAATTAGGATGTGACCGCCACCCTGGCGGTCACATCCTGTATATTTAACATTGCGGCGGTTGCTGCTTAAAGCAGCACCCGCCGCATAGTTAAAAATGTATGCTTTGCATGTGCATGCACAAAGCGGCAGGCACCCCCTACCCCCCAACACCCTGGGGGCCCTCAAGGGGCCCCCAGAAGCAAAGGTCCACATGCTTTTCCACGGCGAAATATCCGCCGCGGAAAAGAATGTCTCCGTACACATCATAATATGGCTGGCGGTGTCTTGCAGACACCGCCACCATATTGTGGTCCACACCCCGCGGATCAGCGGCGGACGGACCTGCTGTCTGCCGCTGATCCCCCCGCCATCATAATCTGGCGGTGGGTGTTTTCAAGGACCGCGGCGGTGAATCCGCATCCTCCAGGCCGGCGGTGGCTTCCACTGGCCCAGAGGATGCGGATTCACCGCCATCATAATCGACCCCTATGTTTTTTCATTAAGTTGGTATACAGTTTTTCTTGATGTGTTCTTGATCGTCTTTTATGTTTGATTTGGTAATTTAGTTTCTTTATTTCATTAGTGACACATTCATGATAGATATCTATGGCGTCCTTAGGCATAGTGGGTACAAACGTTGATTTCAATTTAAAAGGGCTGCTACCTGCTCCTTGTTGTCTGATATTGGCATTCCTTAATATATCTTGGGATGTTGACATGTCGGTTATTCTGGCATCATTTTCTTCCTCGTCGACTAGTTCATGCATTGTTTGCAGCATTTGAATGTCAGATACCTGTAATGACTTGGTGGTATGATCAGTAATGTTTTTTTTCTGTTGCGATTCTTTTAGACTTTCTTTAATAGCAAAGAATTTCTTCAATTTCAATTTGCGGATAAAAAAAAGACATCCACCCTAGTGCTAGTATAGTTAAAGTCACTCCCCGGGCAAAACGACAGTACTAGGGATAACAATTGTTTTTCTGCCTCCGATCGTGTTACTGGTGAGAGGTTGCTTATGGTATTTTCATCTACTTTTTGTGCCAATAATTTCGTTTCTTTGGCTTTGCGTTTTCTCTTTTTGCACCTTTCTCTTCTTTTGATTGTTCGTTTGCTTTTTGTTGTTGCTGTTGGTTCCGTGGTCTCAGCGTTTGGCGGCGGTCTATGACTAAAAAATCGACCTCCTCCCCAAGGTCCAGCCTTCTCATATTGCTGGTCTCACCCAGACTGCATGTGCTGCCACTTTCAGATGTTGTTTCACTTGTAAGTGATTCTCCTTCAGCCCCTGATAGTGTTGCTTCTTCTGCATTTCTGTGGCTTTGAGCCTGAATTTCTGTCGCTGCATTTGGCTTAATACAGAATTTTGATTTTCTTGCTTTTTCATATTTCCGCGCAAATGTATAGATACGACCCTCTTCATAGTCTTTCTTATCTCTTGCAAATTTGAACTGCTTGAGCAATTTAATTATCTCTTCTTGATTATTTAGCCTCTCCTGAATGTCTTTTCTTGTTTTTGTGATAAAGTCATTCGGTTCTAACTTGCTCAATGCCTCCTCAATGTTCGCAATTTCTTCAAGCAGGGCATGACGGTCAATATCAGCGTATTTAATTAGTATTTTAACTAGATTCATGGATGCGTGCAAATTAATTTCCCCCCATTCACGTAACATCTAAGGGTTGGGTTCCTGATAACTGGGGGCTAAAAGAATCCTCATTCCTCTTGGTATGCGTTCCGCTTCCACATATTTCGAGAGGGACTTGTGTTCCCACCATTTTGTTACCTCGCTTTTATACATATATATATACACACACAGATACAAATGTAATTAAACATAAAAAATTTAACAATATAAAAAATACACTTTATTAAAAATAATTTACTTATTTCAAACATTACTAATTAAAATATATATAAATATATAATTCTGAATACACAGAAACATAACAATAATATAATTTTAAAAATATAATATAATATAAATAGAATTCTACAAATAAAACAAATACTATTCTCTCTCCGGTTTGTGCAACAGTAGAGAAAGCGCTGGATTCAGGAGGGGTAAAATGTACTATTCCCACTCCAGTTGGTCCAACAGAAGGGAAAGCGTTGGACTCAGTAGGGGTAAAATGTACTATTTCCAATCCAGTATATACACCAGTAGGGAAAGCGCTGTACTCAGGAGGGGTAGAATTTACTATCCCCACTCCAGTCGGTGCAACAGTAGAGAAAGTACTTCACTTCAAACATATACCTTATTTTAACACAAGTATTAGATTCATAAAATTATAACACTATTAACATAAAATTAAATATATATATTTACAAAAATTAAACAATTTAAATAATTATACATGTTTTAAATAATTAATGGAAGAAAAAAGTTATTTAATAATTATTTCAATACATTCCCACACTATAGTCCACATAACAAGCAACACACATTTAACATATTAAAATTGAAAAAATATCATCACACAATATGCATAATCAACAATTAAAAAAGTAATTATAAATAAATCATTCATATTTTATCGATTATTTTTTAATTAGCTTCCCACCCTATACCCTACAAGCCCAACAACCCATACCTAAAATGTACATTAAAAAACTATATTAATTACACTATTTACATAATTATTTAGCAATTAATGAATTAATAATTATTTAATTAACTTCCCACCCTATGCCCCTACACACCCATCCACTTGCAACTAATATCTAAAGTAAAAAAATTATAATATTTACGCAATTTACATACTTAATTAACAATTAATTATTTAATAATATATTGATAATAAACAATTAATAAATTATTATTTAACTCACTTCCCACAATAAATCCCTACAAACTCAACATCCCACACCTAAACTTTAACTTAAAGAAATATAATTTACACAATTTACATACTTAATTATCAAATAAATGATTAATATTAATTAAAAAATATATTTTCATTAATTATACTTAATTAACTTCGCACCCTTTACCCCTACAAACCTCACAATCTGCTACGACATTATAAATTACTATTTTACAAATAAATTAAAAATATAAATTATTTAAAATTACAAACTATATTTAAAAACATTAATGAGAATTAATACATACAATATAAAACATCTACAAATAAAATATTATTTAAACACATAAAGAAACTTAAAAAACGATATTTCTTACCTTAAAAAATAATAATATTTTTATAAGCGATATTGTTGCACATGATATTTCTGTGTCATGATATCAAAAACTCAGTATTTCTCACTCAATATTTTGTCTGAATACCTCCTCTTGGACTACTGGTGGCATGTTTGTTAGTATGTTTTATTTATTTGCAAGAACAACATATATACTATTTAAATAGTTAGTAGCAACATCCTTTATATCCAGAATTTAAAAACACATTATTATTATTATTATTATTATAATCACACAAAGTATAGCTTCAAGTGTACAACAAAATGTACCTGAAAGGCAGCGGACCACTTTGGAGAAGTGTGGCTCAATGGTTAGAGCGGCAGACCCTGATGCAGAGGTCTAGCCCGGGACCAGGGTTCAATTCCCCGCCTCGGCGGGTCTTGGGCTCAAAATTCCACGGACCTGATAATTCTCTCCTCGGTGCCTATTCCAATCATGGAGTCCCACTCTGCAACTCTGGACAATAGCTTGCTTAATCTCCACAACGGCCCCCACAACGCTAAGGATGCCTGGCCTCCACCTTGGGGGTGCCCAGGAGTGGACGCCTCACAGGGAAAGCCAGGATGGGTTCCACAGCGGTATTCGTACAAGCGCCTTGAGACCCTTGCGGGTGAGTAGTGCGCTATACAAGTATCACTTTACATTACATTTACTTTACAGGGTCAAAGCAAGCGATACAGTCAATGGGAGATTGGTGGAGAAGCTGGGTTTTAAGAGTAGAAGTGGAATGTTATTGTGTTGAAATGCAGTATATTTTAAAGTGCTGGGTCTTCAGCTCTTTATGAAATTGGAGCAGGGTTTAGATCGTCCGCGGGATACAAGAATGTTGTTACAGAACCTAACCACACAGATGGAGCCCAATTACCTTGATTTTCTGTTATGGTCTCTCCTGGTTCCGTGAGCAGTGGGAGCCAGACAAGATAGTTAGCTTATCAGTGGCTCTCATTGAAACTCGCAAGCATAACTACTGGATTCTAAATATAGTTATTCACTACTATGATGCAGCATAGTTAGCCAGTTAGTGCCGCACTGGATTTCTGATATAACGGAGAGCCAGAGGGCAGAGCTTCAGGAGGCATGCAGAGAGGGAAAGAAGGAAGGGGTTGCAAGGAAGCCAGGTATTTTTGTTAGGGGTAGGTGAAGAATTCTGCTCCGCCGGCAGAGTTCGTGGAGTTTTGCCAACTATGTGCTCCGTGCAGAGTTCCGAAAACTCCGCAAGTTACGAGAGCAGAGTTTTTTAATTCAAGCAGCTCGCCATCAGTACGTTTGCGAGCGCATACGAGAAAAAACAACACGCTAGACCACCTGGCAAGATTTCTCACTGTGGCAGTCACTGCAGGTCACGACCACTAGCGTTGGGAAATCTGCCATTCACGTTGAGGAAGCTGCCACTGGAGTAGAATGTCTACTTGAGCGGCAGAAAGCAGCAACACCCTCTAGCGCGATGCGTAGTGATGTTTGCGTTGATTTTACAGCGCTGGACAAACTCCTGGTGCTAAAAATCAGTGCAAGCAGTGCGACTTAACAGACTCCGCCACTGACAGAACTCCACGGACTGCGATGGAGTTTTTCTGCCACTTCGCGGAGTAATATAAATAACAAGGGGGGAGAGAGAGAGATAGGGGGTGGATTCCTTCTCCCAGGTAATATAAATAAACAGTAAGAATCCACCAGTATGGGGGATGTGTTCCCTACTGTGGTGGGGAGCACATAGTGTTTTTAAAATACCCCTCACACACCAAAAGGACCCTTGGTGTCATGCTTCATCATTGGGGTCTTCGCACCCCTCTACGGGATGCGGCGTGCTGCGACCTACGACTACGCGGGAGCACTGAAAATGCAGACTATGCGTGGTGCATGTGAGGGTTGGGTGTGAGTATGTGGTGGGGTAGTGTGAGTAAGTGAATGTTTAAAAAGTGCCTGGCTCGTGGGGTAGGTCAGAACTATTTTAATGAGCCCCCGGGCTGGTACTGTTAAAAAGGGTGCAGATTGAGGTGATTATGTGATATTAAGCATATCGCCTCTTGGGTGCATCGACATGTTTCGGAGATCAACTCCTTCTTCAGGACAGGGTGCACCACACCCCACCTTACTCACGTTTTCTTAAGTAAAAAAGAGTGTATTTACAAAAGAGTGGAGATGTAGTACTATAATGTGCCTACAAATTCATTGAAGTTCTCTGCCAATATGCAAATAACTTCTTGTTCTTGGTACAATGCCTCATGAGCCTCCAAACGTTGGGGGTAGCTCTGGCCCAATGCCTCGAGTTACAGCAATCGTAACATCCTTGTTCCCCCGAACGCGGCTCCGCAGTAAATTCGCGGAGTAAAACTGTGCGGACACCGCCCAGGCTTACTTTTTGTACATGTTGGACAGGCAGGTCATGGTATTATGATTCCTCATTACACCTGTGCCCTAGCATAGCAGTTGAAAGTAGCAGGAGATAAATTGGAGGGCCATACATAAAATAAAATCATAGATAAGTAAAAAGTGAATGACGGGGATGTTTTTCACCTCAGTGTTCTGAGTAACATCACAAACAAGTTAAGCTTCGTCCTTGCTGTCTATTTGATGTCACTCAGAACCTTTTAGTGAAAAACAGCTCTATAATTTACTGTCACTCTCTTTTAGAATACTATATGTGGATGACATAGCTGGTTGTCAACATAGTGATGCCAGCAGCGGATGCCAGTAGAGTTCTTAGGGGTGCGGTGAAGTGGTCATATTTTTATCTGGTTTTTGATGAAGGATGTTGAGGCTTGTAGGAGCTTCTTATGGTGTGCCAGTGTAATTCAGGGAGGCCATGCAACAGGGCGTTGTTTTTTGAGAGTAACAGATTTATTTTCTTTAGCAGAGAAAGCTAGTGTGAGGCCAGCTTAGGTTTTTGGAGAATGTGTTCTTCCAGGGTGAATCCGCACGTCTTGTTACAGTATGAAAGTTTGGGTTCGAATCCATGCAAGTTAATGCAGTTGAGGAAGGTTTGGTCTAGTCGTTGCTTGTTGTTCTTGACGATTAGCAATACTTTTGTCTTTGTGGTGCTGATCTTCAGGTCGGTGTCGGACATCCAAGTCTGGGTGAAGTGCAAGGAGTGTTTGAGGTACTGGATGTCAGGAGCAGAAAAGACATTCAGGCAGAATTGTGCGTCATCAGCATAATAGTCCATTTTGATTACCATAGAGTAAATAACATAAAAAGTACATAAACAACGTAATAAGATCTGACACACACATTTAAAACTGTTTAGAAACGTGGCTGGTGTATATTTCCACAATTGTCTGTTGCATTTCAGTCTATGCCTTGTCCTATTGGCGGGGGTTGTATGAAAGGTACCGACTTGTGGCAGCAACTGAATGACAGACACTGCATTGGTTTGGCATGCTGTATTTGGAGAATGCATGAATCGAACTTCTAGTTCTAACCCAAAATACATCTTCTGTAGCCGGAATAGAAATGTATGGATTCCTGGCCACTGCAGACAATAACAATCCTTGAAGGCGCTCATGCAACGTGTTTGAAGATGCAATACTAAACTGCACAAACAGTGGGGTTGAAAACAAATGCTGCAAAGATCACTAATATGTGGTTAAAAGGGATTTGTTTCGCCCCAACAATAAATGCCACAAGTTAACTTATTTGGTGAGGAGTATTTTTACTTCTCCTAAACATGTCAGAAACCATCCTATCTACAATATTCTTGCAACTCTTCTATCATCAGATAATTACTGTTTCACTCAGTTCACTGGTTTATAATTATTGATATGAGGAACTGTGGAATTAACAGATGACATTGTATTGCTTCTAGAAGCTCAAGGCTAAGTGATTGTACAGTAAGTGCCATCCACCGAGGCGAGGCCTTTGTAGATTGAATACATCTCGGGCGCAACAATTTCCGCTCTACATCCTGCCGCCTTTTGACTTGTTTAGAAGAACGTCCTTGAGGGGGCGCTTACAATGAACTCTCGGTGCACGGGCCACAATGGCGCGCGGCCTATGACCCCCGCCAATGTTTAGTCACAATGGTGTTTGTCAGGAAGTATGTGAGTCACCACAGAGGGCCTGCATTTGTATATAAGTTATTCGCCGACAAAGAGCGCGTTAATACGTTTCCACCTCATTGACGAAGAAAAAGGCCTTGTTCTTTGAAAATCAGTTCATAATGTACTACATTTAGACGCATACGAGCCCTACCACTCAAAGAAGACGTAGGGCCGAGGCGCTTTTGGATTCGTTCTCCCAGTTACTGTATTCAATCTATATCTATACTACTATTATAAAGAGAGAACTCTCACCTTTGAGCCAGGTAAACTCGGGAACCACAGCGCCAATCTACACACCCGATACATCCTTGAAAATGTCAGGGTGTGTAGATGGACATAGGCAACATAAAATAAAAAATAAAAAGTAAATTAAAAAAATTAACTTTAAAAACAAAGTAGTCCCCTGAAAGAAGCGCCGGCCGCGACGTAGCGCTGGCCGCGACGTAGCGCTGGCCGCGACATAGCGCTGGCCGCGACGCGCTGCCCGCGACGTGCGTGATGACGGGACATGGTGCGGCGGTGATGTGAGGAGCAGCGGATCAGGTAAGGCATTTACAAACACGGAAAATGTCGGGGCGGGAGCGGGGGCGGGAGGGGGGCGGGAGGTGGTCCTTGTCCGTGAACGTATCCGTGTTCTGACGGCAAGAAGGAGAAGGAGGAGTCCCGTCAGCTGCAGCACTTCGAGCGCAGGGGAGCGGAGCAGAGCTGACCGGCTGAGGGCTGAGGGCGGCCGAGAACGGAGCCGAGCAGGGTGGAGGAGCAATCTGCCAGCGCAGGGTGTCGGGGCTGCGGGGGTCGTGAGGTACATCACACCTACCTCTGCTCGCTCCACCACATGCTGCCCCCAGCCCCCTTCTGCCACGGCCAAAAAATGCAGCCCCCAGCCCCCTTCTGCCCCAGGCAACGCTGGGGCGGGCTGCTAGTGTAATATAAAGACATAAAGTGAACAATTACGACGACAAAGATAAGATAAAATAAAATAAACTTATGGGGCAACTACAAAATGAAAACTGCAAGCAAATTGTCTTTAAAATAAACTATTACTTAATTTAAGAGTTCTTCACATTTCGAAAGTGCCCAAATCACACAGAGATAAAACAATTGACAATGCCAATAGGTATGGCTTATAACTGAAATGACTTTTTTATTGATTTAGTACTATAGGTATTCAGCCATCCGTCATGCACTCATGTATCCATTCATTCAGCCAATGCCTAATTCTTACATTCCCGTTTAGGAGCATTACAGGCAATTATTGATATTTGGTGTCGGAAACCTTTTGCAACAATCAGCGATCGAAGTGCATTTCAAAAGCAGTAAGGGAACTATGATGCAGTGCACTCTGGGGGTAGGGCGAATAAGCGTGGGGGCGTGGGGTCAAAGGGGCGGCTAAAAAGACAAAATATTCTGTAACTTTTTTCGGTCTTTCACGTTCATGTATGTACATATACAATAACACTAAGCTTAAATAAATGTCAAATAATTACAAGTTAAGTTAATCAATGTGAAATGCACTATCAAAGATTATCAAACCCCTAATAGAGGTCTGTGTCTATAACCAGAGAGACACAGAATTGAATCCTAGCTGGAGCAGTGGAGAATAGTTAGGGGCGTAGCAGGGGCCTGTGTTACAGGCCTTTAAAAATCATACACTTCACAGCTCAGCTGGTAACTCCTTTCCAAAATCAACATAATAAATCTCTGTCATCAGGAAGTGTCAAGTGATTCCATTAATTAAAGCCAATACGGGCATCCGGAGATCCCTTTACATTTGCAGACTGGCCCGTTGTGCAAATTTGCATTTCTTTCAGTCAAGCAGGCACCCTGGCAAGAAGGCTTGTTCAGCTGTCCTTCGGTTTCATTGCACAGTAGACTGCGTTACACTGCAGCTGAAGCATTTTAGGTCTTGGAATTAACTAGTCATGCAATGGTTATCTTTTCACAGAAAGTAAGGGAACTGATTTCCTTAAATTAAAAAAGTATGGGCACGTTGTGCCCCTCCAATATCACCCACTGGCAACAACTACAGTCTGGCCTTGCAGCAAAACAGCTGAATCTTTCCCAGTAAGTGGGGGCAGTTAGAGATATCACTGGTGCAAGAGTTGAAGAGTTGCAATAACGAAATACTCTGAACGTGCAAACATATAACTTGTCTTGGAGGCTCACAAAGCAATAAAAAAGCGATGTTATTCAGCATTCTAAAAGTGAAATTACAAAAAAAAGGTCACTTGGGTACACAAACATTCTAGCTTTTAAAGAGTCAAGAAAAAAGCCGTGAAATTTAGATGAAAAACTGAAGCCGTTTGCAATTGTAACATTGGCTCATATGCCTGAAATTGTATCCGATAATTGTTATTCCGGTGTAGTGTCGTGAAATGAAAATAAAATGTATAAAGCGCACTCACTACCCAACCGTGTCTAGGCGCTAGTCTCTTGAAGGTAACCGCTGAAGAGAAAACAAAGAGCCAATTAATGAATAAATTACCAGGTTTTAAGTGCTTTCCTGAAGGCTAAAAATTCAGTTTCCCTTTTAAGTTCCACAGACCTTCAGGAGGATACTCAAGACCTGGCTGTTCGATCAGTAGCACCCCCTCCCCAGCCCCTTGAGACCCTCGTGGGTATGTAGTGCGCTTTACAAATGATTGATTGATTGATTGATTGACAGTCTGATTGTTCCAGCAATGAAGCTTCTGCCACCCCAGTTGGCCCTTTTGAATTTGGGTACAATGAGATTGTGGGCTGAGGAAGACCGAAGGTGTCTGGGGGGAGTACCAATGGAAATTCTGTCTGAAGAACTCAGGGCCTATGACACGAACTGCTTTGAAGGCAATGCATAAGGCTTTGAAATCGATTTGCTTCTTGACCGGAAGCCCGTGCAGATGATTTAGTGATGAAGAAACTGATTGGGATTGCCTAAAATAAGGCGAGCGGCAACATTTTGCAGGATTAGAATTTTGAAGAGGTAATGCATTATTGTGTCCTAGGTTTTTCACCTGTTGGTCAGTGTGGGAAGAGAGGCTACTTCTTGCAGCCAACATCATGGGGACTAGAAGGTGGTGTTTCTGCCGAAGAGCAAAACTTCACTGTTATTAGAGTTGAGCTTTAGATAGTTTGAAGACATCCAATTATTGACATTTAGCAGACACTCATGAAAGAGAATGATGTGTCATCAGGATTGCTGGCTATAGATATGGCAATTTGATTGTCATTGGCGTAGGACACTACGGAGAACCCAGAGGACCTAATCAAGTTGGAAAGTGGGGTGACATACACATGAAAAGGGTAGGGCTTAAGGATGATCCCCGAGGAATGCCGCAGATTAGAGTGAAAGTGGGGGAGTTAAAATCTTCAAGGGTGACGAACTGCTAACGATCAGTGGGAAAAGATTTCAGCATCCATTGATCAATATAGTTGCGAGACGGTCCAGAAGAATGTTGTGGTGACCATGTCAAATCTCTGCTGAGTGGTCTAATAAGATGAAAGGTGCCTTCCCTTCAGCATCAACGGCATGCCGGATTTGATCAGATGCAGTGATCAGTGCAGATTCGGAGCTATGGTGGCTTCTGAATCTGAACTGGGTATGATCAAGCAGGCCATGATTTGCAATGAATGAGGAAAGTTTGGCATTTATAGCCTTTTCGACAATTTTGGCAGGGAAAGGCATGTTGAGATGGGACAATAGTTATTAGGTTCTGCACTGTCTAAGTTGTACTTTTTCAACAGCAGAAGAACAGAAGCCCGTTTCCATTTAGTAGGGAAGATACCCAAGGAGAACATCTGGTTGAAAATGACGATAAGTTGTTCTGAAATGATTTCAAATGCCTGAAGTATAATTTTGGGAGGGCATGGATCAAGCAGATTGCCTGATTTAATTTGGGCAAGAAGATTCAAAACTTGAGTTGGTGAAAAAGGTGACAAAGTAACAAGGGGTAACTGTCAGTGTTAACAGGATTAAAGGAATAAAGGCTACCTGTGTCGTCAGTGACAGCATCCATATGAGGGATTTAGTTCAGTAATATCAAATGCAAAGTGTGGCCCAGCGCACTATTCATGGACTTCCAGCATGTTGTATCTGTTGTAGCCACACCAGTATTCAAATACTGAGAGCAATCTCCATTTCGAAGAAAAACTAAAGATGTGCTATTGTTAGGTCTCATCTAATAGACAGAGAAAGCAGCTTTGCTGCGGAAGTCCTACTGTTAACGTACAGTGGGCTTAAAGCCCGTCCATTGCTTACTATTGTTTGACTTTATTGTCCCTCTCATTTGCTTGTTTCTTATTCAATGGCTTGCCTTTATCTTCTTGTGTTTGCCCCACCCCTGGTGAATAGCCATTTTACAATCCTTTTGATTGGCTGAATTGTATCCTTCCACTGCTCACATTTATGCAACTATTTTTTTATTTTCGATTCAGCACTCCACAGGAGGGCATTTGTTGGCCAGCTCACTACCTATGCGCTGCTTCCTCCCACACAATCATGCCCCCATTCTCTGTGTTGCTACCCACCCCTTCTAGCTTGTCAATAAAAGCACAGGAATATGGATAGTTTTACTGAGGTATGGCCAGGGCCACTGGGATTATTCGGCAGGTAAAGGACAAGTTATGCATCAGGGTTGAGTAAATTATGAGGCAAGAAAAGCAAAATTAAGTGACGTAATGCACCACATTTTGTATAGTATTACTACATTATTTTGTCATTTTCACACTGTCTGGGCATTGGTTACAGCCTATTGGTGCCAGTTTAACACCCAAATATAACAATAAACAACAGAAAGGTGACCAGTCAACCTTTGCAAAGGGCCTTCCACTGCACAGCAACACATGTCGCTGCATTTTTGGTAACTTTTGAACCATTTGAGCTGGAAATAATTGTATTGGTTGGTAACATTTACAGCTTATACAGCATATGGTGGATTATGGGGAAAATGCAGAAGATCTATAATTATGTGAAAAACGCTGCAGCCATATAATTACAACATTCTTGTGGCACTGGCTAATGCTGGAGAGCAGAGTTTCAGGATTTTGTTTTGTTTTATCTCCTGTATTCCACATATTAAATACAAGAGCTTTTGTAGATGTGGGGGAAGGGCCATTTGCTGCATATCAGCTGGTATCTAAGGTAGAAGGTGTACTTAGCATAGCACTTTTCCTAAAGGCCCATAACTGTGCTCTCGGAGCTACTACAAAGGATCAAATGGCTGAATCCTGCAGGTAGTAAATTAGCCTTGTTTCCCTTTACGTTCTGGCACTTCCTTATTATTTTTAAATTCTGTATGGAGTTATGATATCCCTGTGGCTTCAGAGGGCTTCCGTTATTTAGGAATCTATATCACGCTGGACCTCAGTCGTTTTCACGAGGCAAACTAGGACACTTTACGCGTTTCCGAGCGGATGTTAAACATTGGCTTACCTCCCATTGACCCCCATGGGACGAGCAGCTCTTTTCAAAATGTAGGCGTTTCCTCCCTTTCTGTATGCATTACAAAATACTCCGTAAAGAATCCCTGATGCCTACTTCTCAAATATTGACAGCACAGTGCATACCCTGTTGTAGGATGGACGGGCACCGGGTATAGTACTCCAGAAATTATCGGCGGGATGGTATGACAGGGGAATTCCATTGCCTGACCTTAGGTCATACTACTGGACATCACAACTCGTGACAATTAATCGTTGGGTGCATGGGGATCGGGGGGATCCAAGTTTCCACACGTATTGGTGGCTTATGGGACAAGGTGGATATCACAAAGCATTATACATGAACCCCAGGAAACTGGGCCTTACCCGCCCGACGCACACACACAATTGAAATATAGCATGCAGGCAATAAAAAATTGGGCTGGCACAATAAAATCGCACGTACAACTCCTCTCTGGGAACCCAAGCAGTTGGGGTGGCTGAGGTTGTGCCCCGGGTTTGATAAGTGAGACCTGATTGGGATCTCAACAGTGGGGGACATGTGGAACTCTAGGGGATTGATCACATTCGAGGATCTACAAAAAGAGTATGACCTTGCACTAACCGAAACATTTAGATATCTGCAGAATAGTCACACACTCAAAACAGCAATACGAGAGAGGGTGGTCCACTTCCTGAGGCTTCCCCACAAGGAGATAGATTGATACTTGACCCCATGGCCAAGAAGGTCATATCCCTAACATATAGAAAACTGATCAATAACTGCCCTGATCTTTTAATGTGCCTGTGGCAGCGCTGGGAGGTGATCTGGGAGCGCTAGAGGAAGAGGACTGGCGAGATGCTCTGGCCTCCCCAATGGAGGTAGCTATCCCTATGAGATTGCGGCTCGTCCAACTTAATGTCCTGCACCGCGTTTCCTTGGCCACGGGATGTCCTTGTCAAAATGGGCAGAAGAACTGACCCTTATTGCCTCAGACAGTGTCGTCAGGAGGGAACTTTCTTTCATACTATTTGAGAGTTCCAAGTTGCCCAAACATACTGGAAAACAATAGCAGATCAACTGGAGAGCGCCGGTGGAAAAAGTTGACAATTACCCCGAAACTATGCCTATTAAACATATGGGAAGCCACAGACCTCACCCAGACCGAGAAAACATGGGTTTCACCGGGTTGGGCCATTGCAAAACTAAACATTGCACAAAAATGGGGCTTTGATGATATGCCAGTTGTCAGGGACTGGGTAGCTGATATGGATAGAGCCATGATTGCTGAGAAGGATGTGTTCAGACATAGAGGATGACCCAAAAATTGTATCTTAAATGGGCTGCCTGGAATATGTACAGGGGGAAGAAATGCTTGTCTCCCACTGTGGAACTGCAACGCAGTGAAGAAAAACTGTATGGCCCATTACTAATCGAGGGCGAGATGCTTGATTAAATAATCTATTTTGTAACAATATACTGAGAATAATCTACCCATATATTACATATGATTGTATGTCATCGATGATTTGCATAGTTGTGCTATTTGTTATGTTGATTAATAATAAGTTAAAAAAAATCTGTGCAGAGTTTGCTGAGTGAAACCATGCCATTTATAAAGATTGAAGACATTCATTTCAATTTACAGTTTTGAAATACCACAAGATATGTATTTGCTTTTCCTCAAGTATAAAATACTTTACAAACACTGAGAAAGTCAACAGCAAGACAATCACATTATGACAGCAAGACTTATTGACTTTGTCAATGCTTCTTGTTTGAGGTGTCATATCACTTTTCTTTCCTGCTTTCCTTGGAAGAGCAATTACAAAAATCATTGAAGATGGCCACCTAAATTATGAAGTCCCACTACCCATCCTTTCCTGAGGAATTGCAGATGATTCATCCATATAGTGATGTTGGGCTATTCCAACAGCATCCAAAGAAATGAGTATACAGTGCTTTTTTGGAGGGGAAATTCGAGGCAGGGAATGGGACAGGCGAGATCCCAAACTAGAGAAAAATTGTGTCTAGGAAAGGAGGGCAAGGAAGTCCTTCCTTTCGGAATGAGGGCCCTCACACACCCAGCCCGCTGTGTGTCATGCTTCATCATCGGGCATGCTCCTCGTCGGGTCGGCGCTGCAATACCCGACAGGCACCCTATACAGGGGCTCTTTGGCGGATATCTTTTACTCCTTGCTGTATGGTGAGGTTGATCTAAGGGGCCTTGGAAAGTGAAATCCACTATATTCCAAAATTGAGTGGGAATGTTACAACACCTCATTCTAATATTATAGTTTTTAGCTTTATTAGCATTACTAACAAGTATTCGCAAATTAACCAGCTCTCACCAATGCGAGAGCTACTGGCTTTGCCAATGTCTTTTAGCCATGTTGCAGAGCTTAGGATAAAAGGCTATGGGGAGCAACAGAGGTGGTGAGGTGGGAGGGAAGAAGCAAGACAGACAACTGGAGGGTGGGAGGGAATAAGCAACACGATAATTGGAGGTTGGGTGGCAAGAAGCAATACAACAATGGGAGGGAAGAAGAAATATGGGCAATAAGAAGCAACAAGGGTAAGTGGGGTTGGGGGGTAAGAAGCACCACAGGCAATAAGAAGCAACACAGACAATGGGGGTGGGAGAGAAGAAGCAATATGGGAAAAGCAACACAGACAAGGAAGAAGAAAGAAAAATAGTGCCTGAATCACAGTACAAGCAGCTGAAGGACACTAATCAAAATGAAGCAATCCATTTGTTGTCTGGAGGTGCATGTTGCAGCATCTCTGATTGTCACCATATTTGTGCCTGTGCTTGGTCCATGCTCCACACGAAATAAGAGGAAGTGAAACTGGCATGTGCTGGCCATTTAGGAGACAGTAAATAACAATGAAGTCACCTAGTAGTAAACAATATCTCTTGCGAGTAACAGTGTATGCATGCTGTCTTAGGTGGGACCTAAAAATGGTAGAATTTAATTATATTGTCTGAGACATCACTTGTGTTGATATGGAGTCAATAATGTAATTTATTTTCGTGAAACGATAAAAAATACTTCCAGATGCACTGTACCTTAAAAATCAATGTTTAAATCATCCGGACAGGGGGATAATAAGTGTTTACTTTTCCCCTATCAGAAAACTGTGATGTAAACTGTGATACTAAATATTTTTCTGTGTTCACGTGTAAACAATAGGCCAGTGCTAATCTGCCATTCAAATACTGAATGTTGAGCCAGTCAACAAAGAAAAATATATCGTCTTAATTCACTAAAAATTGTCCCAACACATTCTGTTTGTCTAGAACTATAATTCTCTGAAGCCAAGTCACCAATTTTTATTATGTATAAAATGTTTTTTTTGTTTTGTATTGAATGTTAACAACACTACTGTCATAAGCAGAAAGTTAATTTGCATTGATCAATGCAAACACTGTGGAGTGTGCTAAAACAGTGCAGCTGTACATTTGCTCTTTCTTGAAAACTCGATAATAAATTGCACTAGGTTGGTAGGGTTGTGTAATGTACAGTTAAACACACACACACTGCAGTTTAATGCACACCACACCATTTATACAACTTAATTCTGACGTGGGTCCCTGGCTCACTTTGCCACTGGATTCAAGCTAGCCTGGCTGATTAGGGCTGTCGGCCCGAAACAGGTCCCAGGATGCTCGTTTCGGGTCCAGGGAAGACATGGCTTGGCAGTTCAGGCTGGACTGTTCCCACGAGGCACAGGGTCAAGACTGATTTGCATATAACTGTGTCTGACCTGGGGTGGCAAAGTGAGCTAAAGAACCATAATGGATTCAACCCAGATCTGTGACTAGGGGTGAGTGTCTGAAAAGTTTCAGTGGCCGTCCATCATCTCCTTGTGTCAACTTAATTCAACAACAGAAATCAGGGCAGAAATGAGGTAAACTAGTATAACACTCAGGGTGTGGGGTACCCCTCAATTATTACCCCTCAAAAGACACCTCAATAGCAAGCTCACAGATGGGTGGATCGAGGATAGTATTAAACCTCAATTGCATGAGGCAGTGTGTCATAAGATAAGGTTCAAAACAGCATAACAAAAATACATTAAAATAAGGAAGGGCAGAGCCAATAAGTGAGTTCTAGTGTGGAATTAGGACACTTAAAAAAAGATTTGTTACAAAAAGTCATAAGGTACAATACAAATATTGTTAAGTGCTGATGCATAAAGTCATTGCCATAAAGGCTCTCAGTAATAGGACAATACAGAATAATAGACAAAATCTAAAATATTTTAAGTTTTAAACTTCACAAATGGTATGGTTAGTTTTAAAAATACCTACGACGCAGGGAAACTGAAGAAAAGTTTAAAAGAATAAGGAGGTTTAAAGGAAAACTCTTTCCAAAGGCTAATTTTCTTTCCACAGGACTCAGAACTGAAACATGGTCCCACCATTTGGTCCTTAGCAGTATCCCAAGGAGCAGATGTATGGGTCAAGAGAAGGGACAGCTTAATTTCAGCCATGATAATTACTCCTTCTGCCTCAAATGCCAGCTGAGTGCAGCAGCTGGTCCCTCCCCATCTCCATAAAAGCCTTTGCATGCCAAGGGCTGAGCTTTTGTGCAATATGTGGAATTCAGTAAATAAAACAAAGAGAATCCATGAAGCTTGCTCCTTAGTCATGTCCTTGAAAAATATACCTGTTGCTGTGGATTTATATGCAAGGTGGCAGGGGTGGAAAGCAACACAGAAAGTGTGGGTGGGTATTTGGGTGCAAAAGCATCACACCAGGTGGAGAGCAAGAAACCCCATGCTAACTCATTTAGTGCTGAATGAAATAGAAAAAAATAGTTCCCTAAATGTGAGCAGTGGAAGGATACAAGTCAACCTTTTGGAAGGATATAATACAACCAATCATAAGGATGGTAAGGAACCTAAGTTCCACTGCAGGGACAAATACAAGATGTAGGCAAGACACTGAATAAGAAGAAAGCAATGACAATAAAGATAACAATACAAAGTAATGGATGGGCTTTAATCCCACTATAGGTTTTAGGTCTGGTCCACAAGAGGATTTCACCAACCAGATAGCTAATAGGTGGCTGGTAGTCCAGACCTACAACTAGCATCACTGAAAGGCAGATGATAAACAACTTGTTCCCTCCAAACTATCAATAAAAAGAGCCAGTATCACAAATCTTAACATGATGGCATCTTCACAGTTGTTGGAGTTCGTGATTAGGTTGAAAGTGGAACGTATTTCTTTGGCATATGAATGGGCACTGGACTGTGATTGGAGAAGAGTCACCAATCAGTCAAGGAGTATAAAGCACGGCAAATCAACCATGAGGGTCTCAATGCTCTGGAGCGGCTAACTGCCCTTTTAGGTCTCGCCTGTCAATGCGCATGCGCATTGAGCTTGCGAGAATATAGGGGCTTAAACAGAGTTTAACCAGACTGGCGATTTGATGCAGTGCATGTGCGCTTTTAGCTCAATGCGCAAGCGCAATGAGTTAAAATGCGCGTGCACAGCATCAAATCTCCAGCCATCGCCATCTGTTCCCCAGCTTGGTGCCGCCAGCACCTCCCCTCTCTTTCCCCGTACACAGCCTTACTCGCATTTCTCCTCCCCCTCCCCAGCCGCCAGCACCTCCCCTCTCTCTCCCTGCACACACGCTCTGACTAAGTATTTTAAGTTTCACGGCCGCCAGGCCGTGTCTCCTTTTATTTTTTCAGCCTCCTCTTTTTTCAGCCCCTGTTGTGCCGCCCGACTTGTTTTTCATGCTTGTTTTTATTAGTGTCAGAGGTCCTCACCTGTGGCCTGCGTTTAACCCTTACTTCAATCCAGGGACTTAACGCATGCCCATGCAAGGGGCTTAATTTTAGCAGGAGTCTGCCGGTATGTACATGGGCAAACTGAATTTAAACCTAATGGTTTGCAACTTTATTTCTGGTCTAAACAATGCCCCCGCCCCCTGCTTCACACTGCAAAGGAATGCGCCCCCCACCCCCGGGTACATCAGTGTATTTCAGTCTCCCTCTCAAAGCTTCCCCCAGCGTGCGCTCTTCACCTCCCCTAATTATTCACGGCCGGCCGGCCGTACTTTCACTCATCCATGGAAATGTACCTCGCTTCTTCCCTTGTGCGTGAACTCCTCTCTACCACGGGGTTGCCTATATTATATCTTTGTTATTTTTAGTGTCAGGCTTAATTTCAGCAGGAGTCTGCCAGTACACACATAGGCAAACTGAATTAAAAGATGACATTGCCTGCTTCCTGCAATGCTTTACTTGCCATAACAACAGCTGCGTACAAACCACCACATCTTTCAGTAACAATAATGCACACCACAAGCTTTGCCAGTACGCACGTGGCCAAACGAAATTAAAACCTGAAATGCCTACTTCCTGCAATATTTTACTTGCCATAACAAAAGCTGCCCCCAAACCACCACGTCTTTCAGTAACTTTGATTTCAGCAGCAGTCTGCCAGTTCTCAGATGGGCAAACTTATTTAAAACCTGATGGCTTACAACTTTATTTCTGTTCTAAACAATGCATAGTCACTGCAGGTAAAAATAGCATTTATACAGTGCCTCTACGGTCCAATGTTGCACCCCAGTTTCCACTCTCGGCAGCGCAATGGTACATGGGAATATAGCTCGCTTCTTCCCTTGCGCGTGAAATCCTCTCCACCACCGGGTTGCCTGTGCTTCACCACTGTTATTTTTATTAGTGTCAGCGGTCCTCACCTGTGGCCTGCGTTTAACCCTTACTTCAATCCATGGACTTAACGCATGCCCATGCAAGGGGCTTAATTTTAGCAGGAGTCTCAGGTATGTACATGGGCAAACTGAATTTAAACCTGATGGCTTACAACTTTATTTCTGTTCTAAACAATGCATAGGTCACTGCAGGTAAAAAATAGTATTTATACAGTGCCTCTACGGTCCAATGTTGCACCCCAGTTTCCACTCTCGGCAGCGCAATGGTTCATACATGTTGCATTACAAATGCTATAGGTGTCACATTTGCGAAAGTTATAACTATTGGCATTGTAAATGACAAAGCTATTAATTTAGCTATTTTCAAAACCAACACATAAATGAAAAAATTGTCATTTACAAGACCAATAGCTCAAACTTTTCTAATGCGAGACCTATTGCATTGCAAATGCTTGTTTTCCTTTCTATTAAACGAGGGGAACGCAAAGAGAAGGAACTCAAAAAACGTGGGGAAAAACAAGGAGAAAGCAACGAAAACAAAGGGGAAGCAAGGAGAAAGCACTCAAAAACAAGGGAAAAAGCGAGGAGAATGCAGTGAAAGCGAGGGGAAGGTAAAGCAAGCAGAAGGCACTAAAAAAAAACAGGGGGGAAACAAGAAGACCGGAGAAAGAGTGATGCAGTAGCAGGGGGAGATCAGGGGCTTGGGCACAGTAATACAAAATTTGAAGTAGCACTTACATTGTTCCACACAATGCAGACAACACCTAAGAGTGAGACATTATTGTCATATTGCTCTGACACAGCAATTACTGGGTGTCTGTATGTTGCTTAAACCAGTGCTAACATATACAATAAAACAGGTGCAGAATTAGTGCATTATCTAAAACATTTTACTTCATGTTTTTGCATGGCCCATGTGATAATCTTTAAATACAGTAATGCACAACCCTCTAATGCAGTTATGGTAGTAACACATCAGACTACTTTCTATGTTGTTACTCCACTACCTTTCATGAATGTCTACGTGGTCCTATAAAGAATTGCACAAGTCCAATGTGATCAAAGTATTTGAACATACTTTAACTTGAATATTTCCCCAGTTGTATCCGCACAGTGAGTGCTGTGAACTTGACGCATGTGTATGTCTTTTCCTACAGTTTCTGAGTGCCCTCCAATCTTACTTCGGCAGTAAAGGAATTCCTATTGATAGAACTGCTCCAGCCTTCATCCTCCAGGCCACAAAAACGCACGAGATGAGGAATCCTCCTGGCCATGAACGAGGCATCGCTGCCCAAGAAATGAACTTCTATGAGAACGACGTAGAGCAGGTATACAAATATTCTGTGTACGGATATCAAAAATATCCCCTCCTCTCCTCACATCGTCAATCAGTGTCAGTGACAATTCACACACTTGATCGACAAACCTGTATTGCGCCCATTTTACTTTTCAAAGGGTACTCACCCTAGGTTTAGCTTGGCAATGAGGGACGCAAGGCAAGTCCCCAGTGGGCTGGGGTAAACACGTTGCTTGCTCATCCAGCCCTGACTGCAGCCCTGAGGGAACAGCTTAAAGTTGTTTGCTCCCTTGAGTTGGTCTTATGTACCCACGTCACTTATTTTATGAGTGTAAAGCAGGTTTCTCCAATGAGTAGCTCGTCAGCTACTGCTATCTCTCCAGCTAACTGTTAGCTAAGTAAGTGTGCAACCCTTTGCTTGATTTAATGAATATATGCATGCCAGAGCTGTACATTCAAGATGAAAATATGTGTGCCTTCAGAACTCCTGAATTGATGTGGGAGAAGAATTTTTAAAATATATTTAAAGTTGATCTTTTAGTGATAAATCATGTGAGGAGACTTCTTACTAATACTATTAAGTTCATGCCCAGACATTGCAGCTGTGGCTGGCATGTATTACCTTCATAGAGGCATTGCAAATTGACACAGCATTTTTACATTACTTCTGGCAATCCTGCCTCATACACTGAGGTGGTCACTGCTGGTAATTTTGGTGACCACGATTTAATCTTGTCTGAATTGGTCACTACTACAACATTAATACGAAAAGTAGCTCACAATTATTTTTAATGAGCATAAGTAGCCCTTATTACCCAAAAGCTGGCCTGGGCGTAGTTCGCTGAGTTTTGCTACGAGGAACTCCGCGAAGTTACAAAAAACTATGCGAAGTTCCATGAGTGGTGGAGTGCAGTGCGAGCTACAGTTTGTGCTGGTATTCCTGCTGCTCTAGTAGACATTCTGCACATCGCGAAGCAGAGTTTTCTGCACTCTGCGAGCTCCGCGGAGTGCAGAAAACGTAGCAATCTCTGCGAATGGAGTGAAGTTCACCGCCCCGGCCTACCCAAAAGGTTGGAGACCCCTAGTGTAAACTCACGATTTGTACTAACTCGCACAGGGATTAACTCACACAAAATATAATTATATGGTGTTATACTGTGTGCAAGCTAGTGTGCTAATGAGGAGTGGGCATTCCATGGAGGCGATTTCTTGGAAAACAGGTAACTAGCCACAAACTTAACAATTTGATAAGGCACAGTTCTGCCTTATGATACAGTAAGAGATTTAATCCTGATAAGGTGCCCTTGAACAACTGAAAAATTGTTTCACAATGTATTGTACTGTAATTGTATTTATATGACACTTACTACCCTAGAAAAGCCGTTGAATGCATTACCTGTTATCGATGTGAAGGAGCTGTTACATTTAAATATGTGAAAATGCCTTTGCATGAGAGGAACTTAAAATTCACAAAAGATGAACTACCTCCAGGAAGCTAAGATTGTCACATGTTCCCAGGCATCATCTAAGAAATCTCGGCAAACTTTTTAAAAAGTTGGAAATTTACTTCAACTGCAGAAGTAAACCTACTAGAGAAAATGTATGGCCTTTGTTGAATTGGTCTATAAAAGGGGACAGGCTTGCTCTCTTACTGCAACACAGGACTTATATTCAGGCATAGTTCAGGACTGCTCTGAGCTCCAAATCTATCCATGACTCCCCTCATCATGCTGTTGAAGGTCATTTTCACTATCACTTTTTATGTATAACGTAGACACAGCTTTAGCAGTCTTGCAAGCCATATATGTCCACAAAATTCACAATTAGAACAAAAACATAATACACCACAGGCGATAAAGCCTGTATAGTTATAGATTGGTCTCATTTTCCACTGAAAAATAATTTTTTTGTTTCCCTAATAACTTTTACGCAGTTTGACCAATATTTAAGTTCATCAGATTTAAGTTCAACATGGCAGGTTTTGTGCACAGCTGTCAAACTGGAGCAAAGAAAAAGGTGGTATCAAAAAAGTTACACTAGTTCTCAATATAGCAAACTTGCCATAAAAATGAAACTTGCATCAAGGAACTATCTCTAATTGGAGTGGTGTAAATACGTTCAGTAGTTTTTGAGAAATTATTACTAAAAAAGTTGTTTTGGTAGGTGTTGCACTTGGCCCTTTTTGGCTTAAGTTCCCCAAACCTTTTGCTTTCCCTCTCGACCTATTGTCTGACATGGTGTTGCTTACCTAGAAGCTTTGGGCACTTTGCCACTGCTGATCAGTGTTAAAGTGCAAGTGCTCCCTGTGTAAAGTTTAATGGTAATTGGTTGTCCATGATTGATATGTTTGCCTAACTAGTAAAGTCCCCAGTAAAGTGCACTATGTGTGCCAGGGCTGGTAATGCAAATGCTACTAGAGGGCCTGCAGCACTAATTCTGCCACCCACACCAGTAGCCTTAAAGAGAGAGCTCAGACCTGCCACTGCAGTGCCTGCACGCAGTTTGTTAAACTGCCATGTTGTCCTGATAAGTGCACCCACTTGCCAGGGCTTACCCTTCCCTTTTTATGCACATTAGATACCCCTATGGTAGGTCCAAGGTACCCCCTCGGGCAGGGTGCAGTGTATGCGAAAGGGAGGACATGTACTGAGGTGTGTACCATCTCTTGATAGTGGAATACTCTCCATTTAGTTTTTCACTGCTGAAAGGCCATCTTGCCCATAGGACAAAATGGGGAGGTGGTGTAATATGTTTTGCAGCCTATCTTCCCAAAGGCTTAAAATGGAGAGATGAAGTTTAGTGTGCCTGAACTCACAATTCAATAACACATCTTTTTGTGTAGGTCGTTTTTGCATAATGTGTTTAGAAACCACTCTTTTAGAAGTGGCTGAGTTTTTTGTGCTCTAACATTTCTGTGTGTCTCTGGTTGTGGATTGACTGTCTGGATCTGAAAGTGATAGGATCTGGGGAATGTATTGACCCAGGGGAGGAGGTGAGACAGCAATAGGCTGACCTGCATCTGTAGTGTAGGGAGGAGGAGTAGCCCCTGGAGGTGAAGAGGCCTGGGCAGACGCCATAAAACAATGGCTCTATCTCCTGCTGAGTGATTAAGGATCCAGACCCCCCTATCAGAGGAAGAAGGTGTCACTGGCAGGGAGACACCCAGAACTGGTTTGAACAGGGGTCAGTGCCCCCCTTAACACAAAGACTTCACAGACTGAATGTTGGATAAATGGATTGGTCAAGACTGAAAAGGATTGAACCTACTTCGTGGTCAAGAGGAACTTCTGCCAAGGAAGAAACAGCTGAAGAGACGAAGGAAAGGACTGACCTGCTCTGTGTTCTGTGGCTGGCCAGCAGTTTGCTGCTCTAACCAAGGAGAGGCTAAAGGGACTTTGCTGTGTGCTGTGTCCCCCTGCTTGAAAGGACTTTGCTGTGTGCTGTGTCCTGAAGTAACTTATTCCCAAGGACCCGGATAGAGCTGGCTCCCTGTTATGGAAACTCAGGAACACAAAAGTTTCCATGAGTGTGTCCCAACGATGCTGTGTGCATGTGCTTTGTGCAGCCTGAGACCTTCGCAAGGATTGCCCTGTTATCGTGCACACCCGGAGTCCAAGTGAATCTCAGAGACGCTGCGTGCGTGTGCTTCTTGCAGCCTGAGACCTTTGTGTGAATTACACTGTGATTGTGCACAGCAGAAGCTCAAGTGAGTCCCAGTGACGCCTTGTGCGTGTGCTTCGTGCAGCCTGAGACCTTCGTGAGCATTGCCCTGTGATTGTGCACACCCGAAGCTCAAGTAAGACTCAGCGACGCTGTGTGTGTGCCCTGTTGCACCCTGAGATCTTCGTTATCGCCAGCGTTCCGGAGCGGCATCCCCAGAGGAGCTGTGCCGCCGGCCCGAGCCCGCCTTTGCCAGAGCGGGAACTCGAACCCACCCCATCGGGGGAGGGCCTGAGTCCCACTGCCCGGAATCCACAAAGTCACATCGGAGGCCCAAGTCGCGAGGAGGGGAGAGCGAGGTTGCATCCCCCAGGTAACGTGTGTCGCCGCCTGGGGCGGGGTGCGGGCTCGGAGAGAGACGCTCATGGCCTCTCCCATTCTTGCATCGTGAGCCTCTGCTTCAGCTCGTATCGCTGCCCGTACTTGCCAAGGAGTGGCAGTACTGGGGCCAGAGTGCGGAGTTGCACTTTGGTTTACACCATACCAGTGTTGGGGGCATCTGTTGGCGGAAGCTGACTGTGAGTCAGTACCAGTGGCGGACAGACCATCTAAAGCCCTGTGATCAGTGCTGGAGTGTATTACGCATTGTATTATTTCTGTATTACGAACTGCCTGATTGTTGACATACGCATTGCATTATTTTAACATTGCAAAGGGCCTGATTCTTGCATTACGAACTGCATAGGATTGCATTAGGACTGCAGTGGATCATCTAGAATTGCTCATTAATATCACCAGAACCTACAAGGGCTGGCTAGCCTAATAACCAGCCAGGAGGAATGTTACCAATACACATATGTTGGATTTATATTGTGTGGTCTCATTGTATATCTTTTTATATAAATATATACTTGTTTTTATGAAACTAGTGTGAAGTCCATTTGCGGTGTCATCATTGGGTTACTGAGAGCGTGGTTGCAAATACTTTACACACTTGCCTTGAAGATAAGCCTGGCTGCTCGTGCCACGCTACAGAGGGGATGAGCAGAGGCTATCTGAGAAGGTGAACTTCCTTTCCCTGATGTGGAAGCAAGGGTCCCTATTTGGCCTAAGGTATCTACCTCAGCCAACTAGCAACCCCCAGTTCTAACAGTAAGCCTCAAAATATAAATATTTGGACTATGAGACCAACATTTTCATTTTTTTAAAAATTCAATTGCACAAGGGAGCTTTTTCGTCATCCATTTCAGGTTCTCTTGAGGCCATCATTATAGGACATAGGCCACTATCCCCATGTTTGGAAAGGCTACATAATACCTGACCCCAGGCGTACGTGGAGGGAACCTCAGAGGGTCTTCTGTACATCATAATATGTCCATATCTCTCCCATGGTCAGAGGTCTCAATAATGAGACCAATGGCTATGGCAGGGGTGCCAACAATGGTTCACAAGTTTCATAGTCCATGGTACTGCTTCAGAAGGGTGTGAACTATAGGTGCCATTTTGAATGCACAGTCTGCAGCCTTGAATACAAGACTGAAGAACGTATGGATTGAAGTTGGGCCCCTTCAATACTCTGTGGCATACATACCAAGGATACAAGCCATGGGGTGTAGATTTATGTGGCAAGTACTATTAGAATCCTTAGTCTCTTAGTCGAGTGTGTGGACTAAGGATGCAATTTTGAGTGTGCCAAATCCGCTGCTTGGAAAAATAAACTGGTGGCTACAAGCAGATTTGGGGCTGAATATCATTAAATAACCCGACTTTCCCCATGTCAAATGATCTACTTGACTGCGCCAGGGCATCACATTCCATTTTTAAAAGGATGTTTATATTAAACTCAAAATATAGCAGTTAAACATTTTGTCTTGAAAGGCCATGGGCCTGGCATGCATAGTAGGGAGGGACTTGCTGCATAGTCTAAAGATTTCCTATGCAGTTCGCAGACTATTCAATATTTTAAGGGCTATTGTCAGCTTCTCATTGATTGAGTGCTCTGGATTCCTTCCACCACATGAAATAGTTCCTTTCCTTGTGCTACTCACAGCTTCCTATGACTCCACTATTGCTCAATCTGCAGAAGGAGAGATTCCAGTACCATTCTCTGCTGATCCACAGGTGTAGGAAGTAGACAACCAATACCTCAGAGAGAATGCAGTTGTGGAGAAGCAGTGGGATGTGTAGGAGTGCTTTGCAGATCCAGGCAAGGAGAAAAGTAATGCATGCTGGGTCACCTGCAAGTTATGTGACCAGTGTGACAACGAACACACTACTCCTTTGACACGCTGACCGCGACAAGACACCACTAGTCCAAACATTGGATGGAGTACTCAAGGTGGCAGAGGGAAAGCTTGCATCTGGAAACAGAGGAGGAAGAAACTGTGATAAAGAAGAAAAACAAGAATCCACACCTCAGAATATTCACACTAGTCCCATATGTTGTCATCAACAAATCAGACTAACTGGTAAAGGGAAGAAGGAAGAACATGTCAGTTCCATCAGTTAAAAAAGTAGCTATGTGCCAAAAGGAAAGAACCCCCTCCCGCCCCCCCGAAACAAAAAAAGTGTTTTTGAGCACCATCAACAAAATTTAATCAAATAGCTTGTCTCTGTTAATTCTTCGGCCCTGAGTAACTGCTCAAGTCAGGTTGTGTGCAGGGCCTGGCTGATGGAGTTGATCATCTGTGGTGGACTGGCCACTGCCGTGGACCTTCTGCCCAATCCAATTGTGCCTTGCGCAACAGGGGATGGCTGCCCGCGATGGATTGGTTCCAGGGCCTGGCCACAGATCAGGTTATGGCTAGCTTTGGTTACAGCGCCCTAACTCATGTTTAAAAAACAAAGTTAGAAATTCACTTAAAAACACAGATAAAGTGCGGTAATTGTTATGAATTAAAATAACTCATAACACCCATCGAGATCATAATCGCACACCACATGCAATGACCTCAAAAATATTTGTATTACTAAGTAGCAGCACCTGAAAGCTCAATATAATTAAATAACAATATACATGCAAATCAATAAATCATAATTTTTTTTATAGTTTTTATTGATAATGGTAATGTGATCACCCCAAATCTATTGATGACATTTGTAACAGCATTTGCAGCACAGAGTCAGGTCCTAAATATTGCATGTTGTGTGTGAGTTATGGTTTCCATGGTTGTTGTGTAAGACGCAGATGCCATAGTGTGTCCTTCCAACTCAGATAAATCGTCAAGCTCAGGCAGAAACCATTGTTTTGGGACCAAAAGCTCCCAGCGAGACAAAGATAGAGTTCATAGCAACCAATTTCACCTCTATGATAGATTTGCCATCTTGCCTGATCCACCAGTGGGTCAGAACCGGATTGTGTAGCCCACAACCCATTTTTCACCAACTGCTAGGAAAGCTCCTCTTGGTCACTCCTGCAGACCTCGGGCAGGCTTCTAGGTAACAAGTCTTTCTTCTGCCAGGGTTCCAGCATGTTTTAGTCTTTAGTGGTCAGCTAGACCTTCTGGGAATCAACAGTCATTCTTTTTTTCATGCCCCATTAACTAGTAAAATGAAGCCAATCATTTGACCCTTGAAGAGCACGTAAAGTCCTTTGGAGCCAGAAGGAAACATGAGTCCTGGAGACGTCTTCTTTCCAGCTTGCAGTCAGATTCTTCGTCTTGTGAAATGTTTTCTTCCCAGGTCCAGAAATGTGTTTGGGAGTTAGTGGTGAAGTGCCAGTCTTATCCTGAACATTTGATAAGTTAATTCCTACATTAATGAAAACAGCTGAAAGGGTTTTGAGGAAAATCAGAATATGGCGCTCTGCCTGGGGTATACGTTAAGTTCTATGAGGAGATGGGTTCTGATGGGTGGCGCGTAAAGAGCGAACGGATTAACCCAAAAACCGTTCCAAGACAATCCAAGATTACCAAAAACTGAAAACAGCAAAGCTCTCGCAGCCACAAAGACAGTGTAAATTGGAAAAAAAAACAGTTGCAATACATAGGAAAGAAAGCAGCAGATCTCTGTGTTCAAGTTCTTTCAACGAAATTTAATGGGATCCAAGCTCAGCCGACACGTGTTTCATCGCGTTAAAGTGGAGTCAACACGACTCTTCAGGGCTGATAAAATAAATAAAACAGGTGTATAGTACATTCCAATATGTCACATTTTGTACATGGATTCATGACACGAACGTGCATGAGAGTGAAGGTGACGGAATGTTACGTGCCTAGTGGTCGAATATGTGATGAATGGACCATGCGCAACCACAAGCACATCCTGGTGACGATGGTGCTAGAATACAATTAACGGCTAAAGTGTCCTTATCTAATTGACTATTTGGTGTGCTTATAGATCAAATAAATAAACTTTATAAAAATATTTTGTCTCATCTTTTGGTGTTTCATGCTCACGAGGGACCTGCGTTAGTGGGGTGTCAGGGTGTGGAAGTGTTCGAAAATCAATGCAATAAGCATGCCAGTGAAAATCTCATACTATAAAGTGGTCACACGTGTCTGAGAAAAGGTACATGCTAATCTCAGGTCCTACTAGTAACAGTTTCAGGCATACCTATTAGAAGCTTCAGGCATCCACGGTTGGATGCGCGATTCGACCAAAGTTGGTATAGTATCTACGTTAAAAATGAAAAGAAAATATATACATGAATATGTATATATAACAATAGGGAGAAAAATAGGAGCGGGCAATAGGTGCGTTACGTGGAGTGGACTCGATGTTTGTATATAACAAAGGCTCACCCAGAGAGATTGGCGAGTATGCCAAAATGTTTAAGCGATCACGACCCTGGTTCCGGGTTTCACAAGTGTATCTTGCACCAGTAAGGTGAAAATAAACAAACAAAATGTCGCTCGTCTGAATTCGAGGAGACTGCATGAAAAGGAAAAGAAAAACGGGCTAAGTAAAACCATCCAGAAAAAGCCTTCTTATTAGTTGTAACATAGTGAGAGAAACACAGTCCGTCCCACAGACGAACCGCATAGTACATACCTATGCACGTGTGTGTGAATAGCCGTACCGGGAGGGGACTCGACAGTGGACAAGTGGATTCTTAGTGTGAGAATCTTCGTAGGTCGTTTAAAGGCTAAGTCTGAGAAAATATAAAATAAAGACATAAACTAAATATTGTCTCCATCACATAACCGGAGACTGTATTTAAAGCGAAGGTATGTAAACCGTTGTGTCCTCACCTGATAGCCAGAGTCCCTCCTCCGTAGGTTCCCGGTTGCCGTGTTCCATGGACGGACACGTGACCGGAACCGGAAAGGCCTGAAATAGTGTAGGCAAGTCGTTGCCTAGACCACCGCAGTAGTTTTACCACGTCGCGTAGGGACCGCCATCTTAGGAGTATCAGTGTCGGTATTCCGGTGCCTGAATAAGCGAGCAAAAACGGCACTAATTTAAATAAATCGGAAGGAGTTGTAGACGTCCGGGCATACTAACGTAAGCGGGGTTGTGTCTTTTGAAACAACAGAGCAAGTGTATTCAGCACTTAAGACAGATGACTGATATGCATCTCCTGGAAAGTCTAGTGTATGCGATAGAGTAATGACGTAAAGAAAAAATATATAAAGGTCACATGTGACTATTTGTTTAAGTCAGTATTCCGGTGCCTGAATAAGCGAGCAAAAACGGCACTACTTTAAATAAATCGGAAGGAGTTGTAGACGTCCGGGCATAATAACGTAAGCGGGGTTGTGTCTTCTGAAACAACAGAGCAAGTGTATTCAGCACTCAAGACAGATGACTGATATGTATCTCCTGGAAAGTCTAGTATATGTGATAGAGTAATGACGTAAAGAAAAAATATATAAAGGTCACATGTGACTATTTGTCTAAGTATTAATTAGTGGCAAAAGGAATTGTTACTGAGCAATTATGGAGTGAGCCGAGTCTTTACAGAAAACTCAAGTATTCTTTACTTGTCCCGAACCTGGAAATTACCTGTAGTCTGTAGTCAAGTCCACACAGGGACTCAACCATGAAAGCAAGCCACTAATTCGCCGGATGATAGATTAAACTCAAAAGGAGAGGAATAAGTAGTTCCATAAAGTGAAAAATTAATAAAAAACTAAAATAAAACCTTGTATTAATAATTGTGAACGTGGTAGTGATCAAGTGGTGATCTATGACTTTAGCAACACCGAGTAGATTAAAAGATTCATGCTGTGGATCGTGACATTACAATATTCAGGTACATTCACGTCATTATGCCTATAAAATAGTCGGATTACAATTTGTTACAGTTAATGAAGCAACAGATTAGCATTGCTTAATGAGATACTGTAGTATTTAACCCTTCACATCATGGTAATTAAGTATAAGACAGAAAACAAAACTGCAAACATACGCTGGTCATGTGGCCATATTTACAATAGGATCATTCATGCAGGACCCATTGAGTCAGACGATACTATATCGTTATTCTAGTTGTGACTTCATATAGCAACTATGTCAGTCCAAATGCAACATTTTGTGGGAACAGAGGGAAGATTAATTCCCTAAAAAGAACTGAAGCTCTGGGTCATAGTTAAGCCCGTGTTCCACGCATTGCAAACGCATGATCCACGTGGCCTCCCTACGCCTCAAAGTCAGTTCTCTGTTACCACCCCTAATATTGGGGGGGATGACGTCAATCCCAAAGAAGCGTACCTTAATTTCGTCCTCCAGTGGTTGACAGGCTGCAACATGCAGTGCAACCGGGTACTTGGGATCCCTTTTCTGGATGGCCCGCATGTGTTCAGCTAGCCTCTCCACTCATAAAATTAGACTCATTACTGAGTTTAATGCTTTACATCATACAATCTCCAAGAGTTTCAACAGACATTGGAAAATGTTAATGGAAGACACGTGTCCGTCCATGGAACACGGCGACCGGGAACCTACGGAGGAGGGACTCTGGCTATCAGGTGAGGACACAACGGTTTACATACCTTCGCTTTAAATACAGTCTCCGGTTATGTGATGGAGACAATATTTAGTTTATGTCTTTATTTTATATTTTCTCAGACTTAGCCTTTAAACGACCTACGAAGATTCTCACACTAAGAATCCACTTGTCCACTGTCGAGTCCCCTCCCGGTACGGCTATTCACACACACGTGCATAGGTATGTACTATGCGGTTCGTCTGTGGGACGGACTGTGTTTCTCTCACTATGTTACAACTAATAAGAAGGCTTTTTCTGGATGGTTTTACTTAGCCCGTTTTTCTTTTCCTTTTCATGCAGTCTCCTCGAATTCAGACGAGCGACATTTTGTTTGTTTATTTTCACCTTACTGGTGCAAGATACACTTGTGAAACCCGGAACCAGGGTCGTGATCGCTTAAACATTTTGGCATACTCGCCAATCTCTCTGGGTGAGCCTTTGTTATATACAAACATCGAGTCCACTCCACGTAACGCACCTATTGCCCGCTCCTATTTTTCTCCCTATTGTTATATATACATATTCATGTATATATTTTCTTTTCATTTTTAACGTAGATACTATACCAACTTTGGTCGAATCGCGCATCCAACCGTGGATGCCTGAAGCTTCTAATAGGTATGCCTGAAACTGTTACTAGTAGGACCTGAGATTAGCATGTACCTTTTCTCAGACACGTGTGACCACTTTATAGTATGAGATTTTCACTGGCATGCTTATTGCATTGATTTTCGAACACTTCCACACCCTGACACCCCACTAACGCAGGTCCCTCGTGAGCATGAAACACCAAAAGATGAGACAAAATATTTTTATAAAGTTTATTTATTTGATCTATAAGCACACCAAATAGTCAATTAGATAAGGACACTTTAGCCGTTAATTGTATTCTAGCACCATCGTCACCAGGATGTGCTTGTGGTTGCGCATGGTCCATTCATCACATATTCGACCACTAGGCACGTAACATTCCGTCACCTTCACTCTCATGCACGTTCGTGTCATGAATCCATGTACAAAATGTGACATATTGGAATGTACTATACACCTGTTTTATTTATTTTATCAGCCCTGAAGAGTCGTGTTGACTCCACTTTAACGCGATGAAACACGTGTCGGCTGAGCTTGGATCCCATTAAATTTCGTTGAAAGAACTTGAACACAGAGATCTGCTGCTTTCTTTCCTATGTATTGCAACTGTTTTTTTTTTCCAATTTACACTGTCTTTGTGGCTGCGAGAGCTTTGCTGTTTTTAATTCCTACATTAATTCCTGACTATATTCTCTCTGTATCCCCACCCCTTTTCAAGATCTTCCTCTCTCTGTTTACTGCAAAACCTTTCCAGAAGCCCTAAATCAAGATAGCTCCCTCCATCGTCAATCTGGAGGAGCTCTGGTCCTTCTATCTTGTGTCTGCCTTATCAGATGCCGTATTCGCTGGTTCAGATTCAGCAGTTGTGAGGTCAGACAGAGAGAATACCTCAAATCCACCACAGTGAATGACAAGGAAAGATGCTACAAAGTTGTGATTTAGATGTGCCTGACAAAAGTGGAGTGTTGGGATCAGATATTCACAATGATAGGGGAAATAACTGCTATTTGGGTGCCTAACACGGCTCTTCTTAGATATGATAAAATGTCCCAACTAGAGTGCATAAAGTTACTGCAATGCTGCTGCAGGCGAAGAAGCCGCCTGCCATCCACTCGGGTACACCTCTGTTCGAATTGTATTTGGTATCCATGTCCGACCACTGATGTCATGGGGGACACAGCTCTAAGATGATGTTGAGATGGGGGTTCCACTCTGATACAATGTATCTGCTGGGGAATGCATGCTCTTCTCTGTTGTTGTACCCACAGTGATAACTACTCGCTGTGACCTTCAAATCCAATCAGATGTAGCCCATTATCAGATTATTATATGGGTCCACCCTCACCTTACAGATGTTTTGGTATATACATGAACTCTGTTCTATTTGTTTGTTTCCAGAGCTGAGCTGTAGGCGATGTTTGTTTTGTAGTGTAGTTCCTATATTCCCAATAGGCTCTGCGCATTGAAATAACATAAACGATAGTTTAGACATAGGACTTAGGTCGACTGGGTCTCTATTGAATATGTTAGACTTAATTATGAATGCCAGCTAGCTCAGAGGTCACTAGAAACTTTCTCGAGTACACAAGAAGAGATTAGTTTCTGACAACGGCATAAACATGACAACTTTGCTCCCCTAGAACAAGGAGTATATCTCCAGAGTCGCGGAAACAATAGACAACTATTTTACTCAGTCAATCGTGCATGCTTAGTTTCACCAGAAGCGCAGAGAAATAGAGAGACGGGCGTTTTCAATAAAAGAGGTTATTTAATAAACAGTCTTCTTTCTCATGCAAGAGAAGTGAGTTGCCACAATTGCAATACTTGTTATAAAGTAAAGTGCGTACAGTAAAAGGAGTATTATGAAATAATACTGCAAAAGCATGGTATGGTTTCTAAGCCATACGGTGTTTAAAATAGATAAAATATATACATAGATAAAATCATGACTAAACGTACTCAACTGGTGCTTCTAAGATACGCCTACCCCGGTGTGCCTAACCTAAGCCTAGTACGTGGGAAGAGTAAGTGAGCTGCAGTTTAAGTTAAGATAGTTTCTGCCAAGAATCTGAATCAAGAATTCTCTAAGGGTCTAATCAGCTCCGTACCTTGTTTATAGAATGAAGGAGGTCTTGTATCTCTCTCTCAGGACTCGATCTCCCAGCAACCCGCAAGGGTGACAGGGAAACACTGGAGCTGGATTTCTTGGCAGGAGAAAAGACAGCGTCTCTCTCAGTGCGTCAATGGGAGGGTCGGCTTCCTTCGGCACTCGTTACAGCAGGGCGTCGGGCAAGTAGATAGCCGATCTGCTCCAAACCACTGTGTGTTTTGCTAGGGCAGATTCTGGTATATTTATACCTGGAAGGTGCCGAGTTTGACGTAAGGTTGGACATTAGACGTCACTAAGAACTCGCAGTTCTTTCAGGACTCCGGGAGTTCTAGGACAAATCAATACAGAAACAGGGGGAATTCCTGGGCTGCTGGAGGCTTGGTTTGTTTAAGAACGTGTTGTGCTTTCTAGGAGTCTATGGGAGTAGCCTTGCCGTATTTGGACTGCATTGGCTATGACTTAATATGGGTATGATTCTGATGCCTTTATAAGGATATGATTTGATATAACCACATAAGGGCATAAATCGGGAATATTTAAATAGGGTCCTAGATACGTTTACAACACCCACTCCACGTATAATGTCCATCATTACTAAATACTAAGCAATCTTAAACATATAACTATGCATTCCATCCCACCCAAAATACATAAAAGGCATTCGAAATGGTATATACACGAAAAATGAGTATTATACTGTACGTTTTCAAGCAGTGGTATCATTCAGATAATGCATATATTGTACATTCGAATGTTGACTGAATAAATCACGAAAATTACAATTATGAAATGGCTCTTAATACAGAAGAGAAGGTCGAGACCATTTCATTACATATTTATACAAGACTGTACATGTGCTAGACGCTAAGTCAAAATATTGTCCCTAGAGTTTTCAAAATAGAAATCTTGTTCTCTAAGAATAGTTCTACTTTAAGAGGGGTATCATGTGCAAAAAAAGGCAAATATTTTGGGAACGGGGAAAAATAATTTCGCTTTCAGGGAAAAAATAGTTCCACAGTTTTAAAAAGTTCTGTTTATCAAAACTGAAGGTCGAATTCAGAGTTCAGGGAACGCTGTGTGTTCGTGTTTTCAAAAGTTATTCTCGTTGTTAGGAGAGAACATTAACTCAGATAGGCTGGCAAAGAATTCGTCTACAACAGTAGGTGAAAGTTGGACCATGTCCGAAAAAGTAGAAATAGTGCATATGTGCGAAGCATTGCCGTCATCGGTGTCTAGATCAGCAATGGTCACAGAAGGTTGTACCTGTGTGCCGCTTTCATCTCGTACCTCACCGCCACCTAATCGTAATGGTGAGGTCTCAACGAATGCCGTCATCAGAATAGGTAGCCGCTGGGGACAACACGTTGCATGAGCCGTTACCGAACCAAGCAAAGTATCGATATCGATAGGTACTTCTGATGGTAATGTGAGACAGACGTCCAACACGCATTCTTCTCCGCAGAGCAGGCATCGTAGAACAGGTAGGATGCAATCTTGCCAGATTGGTCTGAATGAAAGAAACCAGGTCGTATTCAGATCCCTTAGCCGAGTTAAGCCGAGGACTTTAGTAATCCGGTCTCGGTATCTCATCGCTAGGAGCGTTTCTTCCATGGTAGCCTGAGTTTTGTTTGTGGCTGGATTTGCCATATCAGAGCAGAAGGAACACAAATAATATTACTGCTACGAGTCCCAAGATGAGAGGCAGGCCGCCGAACACAGAGTGCACGAAATTCGGGAAGATGCTCAGGACTGCTTCAAAGGGTGCTAATAGTCCCAAAAAAACTGTCTTAAATACATGTGCGATGCCACTGGTATCAGACATGTTTAAGATTTGACTTAACATTTCTTTTTAAGTTCAAGAAAAATTTTATTTGATATTAAGAAGGAACAACAAAGTGTCAATACAAGATACAGTAAAAGTATAAAGCATTAAAAAACTGTGATAAATAAAGCAAGCATAAAATTGCAAATAATGACAAAAGCAAAATCTGGACATGAAGATTAAAAAGAGAGAGAAGGAATAATAAACATCGATCATAGAAACATGAAAGTACCTGAAAGAAATTTAAAAGCAAGACAATGGAGAGAAGAAAAATTGAATGCATTGAGCAATTAAGGAGGCTTAAGGACTTCTTGTTGGGATGACTTAACATTTCTACGAAATGCACGGGGCAATTTGTCGATAATAATGTATGTATCTCTGCTGCTGTCCTTGCAACTTGCAGATCATACGTTTCTCTAGACGAGGTTAAAGGCACAGTTGTTTGTAAAAGAATGGATTTCATTCTGCTTAAAGTATCAATTCGAATAGAAGAGATATTCAGAGAAGGCCATATCGTTGCCTCCTTGTCTGGTTTGCTATTTGGATACAATACTTGCATACAGCAAGTGACCCTGGAAGTTACACTGACGAGATAGGCCATTCCTGGCACCATGCCACAACAGCTGCGGTCACGTATTATAATGTAACTGCCGTTGGAAAGTTGTCTGAAAAAAGGCTCTATTTGTGTAGCAGGGGTGCCGTGCAGGTGGCATGAAAGGTTATTTGATGAACCTTCACAGGCTCCATGCAAGTTAATTCCTTGACACAGAAGTGTACCGCTCAGTGAATTTTTACAGTTGTTACCACTAAGAAATACCTCTTTTTCCCCCCACTGTAACATCTATGTGTGTAAGGTAGATTCCAGGTTGACTTAATGTAACTTTTACCCAACCTTTCATACAGGCCCGCTGGTATGTGCTTTTGGCAATATTGAAACTGAAAAGTCGTTATCGGAATTGTAATTGTGCCATGTATTATCCATTCAATGACAGGTCTTTCGGAGACTGTCAACGGCAATCTTTCTAGTTTTTCAATGCTCAGCACCGTATAGTCTGCTCTTTTTTGTGCCAAAGAGATTTGTTTATCAGTAAGGTTAAAGATAGAAAATAATGGCATTGTGTTGATTAGACGCCATGGCACGTAGCCTGAACGGAGGTTTTGTAACGTCCAGCCTAACTGTACAATAGAACGTAATTGGGACTGGCCATGTTGTAACATTAGCATATCCTGTTCTATTATATCAATAGAAGATGATACAATGCTGTCCAGTGAATAGATTCTGGAGAACAGAGTCGTTAACCCATTGTCCACTACAGACAGTGTTTTTTTCCAAATGAATACGATCAATTTCTCGTATTTTTTCTGCAGTTTCAATTTGCGTTACTTTCCAAGCTTCGTTGTAAGCAGCATATATACCGGCATATATGAAACGTTTTTGACGCTGTCTGCGAGGTCCCAATAAGAAATCTCGCAAGTCAGCACCTTCTTTAAGTAAAGTCAAGTGTTGCTTAATTTCAGGCAGTGTGGATTTCTGTAGCCATTCAAGGCATAGTTTTCCTACACTGTATGTTGTAATTATCCCTGGATGTTGTCTCTGGGAATATCTTGGGTCTGGCCTGTTCTGTTTGAACCCCTGTGTTTTGTTCAGGAATCTATCTTGACAGTTATTAGTGTCTGTGGGCCAGATCAACCATTTTCTCCAATAGTTCTGTTTTGGTGTAAAATATGGGATACGTCTATTTCCGCATCTGTAGAGCTATTACTATCAGGTATGGGCTTTGGTATAGACGGTTTGTTTAAGTCCTTTATCTTGGCTAGGCCAAGACAGGTTGTTTGTTGAATGGTGTCATTCAGGAACATTATTTGTTCTGGGATCATGCAGGCTCTGAATAATGATTCTAAACCTTGTACCTGCCATTCTTTTGTACCCAGACTGTTTTTGTCTCAATGTTGTTTTTCCAAAATTCAAAACCAAATGTAGACATTTTTTCATAAAATTTTGTAGAATATATCAATTTAATGTTTGTCAACATGTTTTTCATTCCTGTCTTATTTAAAATCTTAAAATAAAACGTTTCTGGATCAGTGATATTAAACCCTGAGAAGTATGGGAATTTCTCATAAAATATTTTCGAGCTGCCTTTTGGCGGTGTTGGACAATGTTCCCATTGATTATAAGCAAAGACATTTCTAGGATTAGTAGATTTATGCAAATAGTGATGCCCATAATGATTAAAGCAATACATTTCTTCATAATCTGATGAACCTTCTAAATAATCATGTTCTGTAAATTTTGCTGACATTTCTAAATCTGACATCATATTATTAATATTTTCAAAGTCCCAATCATCAGAGAAAGTACTAGGTGATACAAAGTCACTTAATGAAACCTTGAACTGATGTGGATATTTCAATAGTTCAACCGGGCCATAGATGTCGTAATCAGAAGAGTCCCATGCTACACCACCAGGTATAGGAATGGCTGTGATGTTTACTGATGATAGTTCTCTTTTTTCAATGTGAGAAGATCTGTGAGGCTTTAGAACCAAGTTGATGTTCTGACTTGCTGTGTCCATTGTACTGTATTTTCCATCAATCATTCTTCCCAAGCTTAAAACCAAAATGAGCCAGAGTAGGAGGAAAAGTACACCTAACACAATCCACAATACAATCCATGGTGAAATCAGATATGTTTCTCCATGTTGGTGAAAGAGTTCAGCTATTTTTTCTTTGAAAGTTTTATTTGCTGGCTTTTCTTAATGTTCACTTGGATCTTCAGAAAAGTCATCGAAATTGATGAAGTAACCAGGTGCAGTTATGTCAATTGTTGGAATTGCTTCCGGATTCTCATTAATCTTTGGATTAGTATAGTCAGAGGCTACATCATTGTAGATTGGTGTTTCTTGACGAACTGTTGTAATTTGGGTTTCAAGAGGCACAAGTTCCATGGCTTTGTTGCATAGTCCTTCTTTATTCACTGCAGGTTTATCAAATGTGATTAGTCTCTCAGTTTGAACCTCTTGAATTGTAGCAAGGTTTGGTCTTCTGCTACATCTTGGGAGTCCACTGGGCCTACTACTTATTTTTGGCCACATGATTGTGGTTTTACCAGGTCGATTGATACAACTCTGTTCTCCTTTTTACCAGCAGGGGGCGGTAGTACTACTGATCTTGTTCCGCTGATAGCTAAGACAGGTACTGCTTTTCTGTAAGAAGGCCCAAATTCCTTCTTCACCGCAATCTTTTCTCTGACCAGATCCCCAATCTTTGGAATCCAGACAGGTCTTGCTGGGACAGGTGGTTTCTCTTCAGTGGCCGTTGGCTTTAGCTTTTTGTTACTTAGACTTCCTATTGTTTCATTTAAGTCCTGTAAAACAGCCAAACGATCTTTGATATCAAAGGTTTTTTGTTCCACCACTGAAGTCTGACTATCGAGGTCTTCGATTATCATTCTAGTACCAAACAAAAGTTCATACGGAGTGATTCCACCCAGAGAATGTCTTGGCAGATTATTAAGACTACGTTGGACATTTATTAGATGTTTGACCCACCCATCACCCGAACCTAAATACCCTCGCTGTTATAGATTGCTTTATGTCACGTTTTTTTCCCTCCACTACCGCTTTTTCTGGATTCTCCCCTGCCTTCCGCGGGAGCTTTACTCGAAGCCCTGTCATTTTTAAAACTTTTTGTCCTGTCTTGTGTTCACTTTGCTTATTTTTAATTAAACTCACCTACCCTCGTAGGGACCTCTCCCTTGCCTCGTTACTCCCCGCGCAGCCGAGGTAGACGCTGCAGCGGGCTCAGGCTCCCTCGCTCGCCGCCATCAGTGAGCCGCTCCCTGAGCCACGCCCACTTTCACCTGGCCACGCCCACTTTGGGTTTAAAACTAGGAGCTGATTACAAGCTCGTCTTTCTGGATTCTCCCCTGCCTTCCGCGGGAGCTTTACTCGAAGCCCTGTCATTTTTAAAACTTTTTGTCCTGTCTTGTGTTCACTTTGCTTATTTTTTAATTAAACTCACCTACCCTCGTAGGGACCTCTCCCTTGCCTCGTTACTCCCCGCGCAGCCGAGGTAGATGCTGCAGCGGGCTCAGGCTCCCTCGCTCGCCGCCATCAGCGAGCCTCTCCCCGAGCCACGCCCACTTTCACCTGGCCACGCCCACTTTGGGTTTAAAACTAGGAGCTGATTACAAGCTCGTCTTTCTGGATTCTCCCCTGCCTTCCGCGGGAGCTTTACTCGAAGCCCTGTCATTTTTAAAACTTTTTGTCCTGTCTTGTGTTCACTTTGCTTATTTTTAATTAAACTCACCTACCCTCGTAGGGACCTCTCCCTTGCCTCGTTACTCCCCGCGCAGCCGAGGTAGACGCTGCAGCGGGCTCAGGCTCCCTCGCTCGCCGCCATCAGCGAGACGCTCCCCGAGCCACGCCCACTTTCACCTGGCCACGCCCACTTTGGGTTTAAAACTAGGAGCTGATTACAAGCTCGTCTTTCTGGATTCTCCCCTGCCTTCTGCGGGAGCTTTACTCGAAGCCCTGTCATTTTTAAAACTTTTTGTCCTGTCTTGTGTTCACTTTGCTTATTTTTAATTAAACTCACCTACCCTCGTAGGGACCTCTCCCTTGCCTCGTTACTCCCCGCGCAGCCGAGGTAGACGCTGCAGCGGGCTCAGGCTCCCTCGCTCGCCGCCATCAGCGAGCCGCTCCCCGAGCCACGCCCACTTTCACCTGGCCACGCCTTGAACGGCCCTATAAATCATGTGTTTCCCCCGTACGCGCAGCGGACGGGCACAGCGGGGGCGCCGTTTGCGCGCCGAAGGCGCGCCTAAGGCAAGCCCGTCTGCGCCCGTCCGTGACCGGCCGGGACCAGGGGCCACAGACCCTGTTCAATTTTTGTCATACACACCTGCGCAACTATCTGCACTCATGGCTCCCAGCCCTCTCTCTCCTTCACTGGCACATCGTCTCGACACACTTGGTGTCCTCGCGTCCCACCTTCCTCGCTCACTTCCCCTTCCTCACCCTTCCACTCCCTCCCTTCCCGCTTATCCGGTAGCACTTCCTCCCCAATCCCCACCATCTGCAGCCTCTGCTCTTCTGCTTAACACTCGGTCGGCAGTTAAGCACCAAATCGAACTTTTCAATCTCTTAAGTTCAGATTCTCCCGATTATTTATTCCTCACCGAAACCTGGTTTTCTACAGATTCACTTCCCGACCTCTCGTCTATTCTCCCAGACACTCATTATGCTCTTCGCTTGGACCGCCCGGCTGGAAAAGCCGGCGGCGGTGTGGCAATGATTATTCGTTCCACGCTCAGATTCCAGCTTCTTGATCATCCACCTATACCCAATGTGGATTTCCTGGTAGCCCGGTCCATTAACCTTACTGATCCCCTCACTTTTGTGCTCGTGTATCGTCCTCCCCTGCCCATGTCTCAGTTTGTTCCATCACTACAGGACCTCTTGGCCACCTTGGCGGTAAACAACTCGTCAGTTGTCCTACTTGGGGACTTTAATTATTGGCCTGATGACCCCAGAGAAAGTTCTGCATCTAAAGACTTCTCTGCTACTCTTCATTCATTAAATTTCACTCCTCACATCACTGCCCCCACTCACGATAAGGGCCATACTTTGGACCAAATCTGGTCATTGCGTCGTCAAATTTCTTCTCCTTCTATCCTTCCGTGTATTTGGTCGGATCATTTTATTATTTCTTTCAGCATCTTTTCTGCTTCTTCTGCTAAAACCCCCCTCTCCAAGAATGTGTTAGCCCGTAGCTGGAACCAGACTGACCTCACTCTGCTCTCCTCTTCTCTGGCCTCCTCAGTGCCTGATTTGACGGATCTCCCTCTCGAATCCCAAGCTGACGCCATTAGTATTTGGCTCTCTTCCTCCTGTGATATCGTTGCCCCCCTCAAGAAAGTCAAATCTGTCCGGCCACACGATGCCCACAGATGGTTCACGAGCGAACTCAAAGATCTTAAACTCAGTCTCAGGCGCTCGGAGCGCCACTGGAGGCGAAAATATTGTCCCCTACTCCGCACCAAATACAAACTTCTGCTTAACAGCTATAAGAAAGCAATTGTGTCGGCCAAAACAAACTACTTTTCAGAGAAAGTTGCTCTCTCTGTAAACAAACCCCGTGAGATCTTTTCCCTTGTCAAGCAGCTTGCCACCTCCGATCGGACGAACATCAGTTTCGCCCCATCTCAATCATTCTGCCTTGCACTCAACAACTATTTCATCGACAAGATTGCCATCATTAAAGCCAATATCCCCGCAGTCTCTCAACCCCAAGCTACCTTCCCCCTCCCACCGCCGCCTTTTTTGTTGGACCATTTCCTCCCTATTTCTACCAAAAAATTTCTTCTCTTGCTTGCTAAGGTCAAGTCCGGCTCTCCGGCTGACTGCGCTCCGGCCCGGATCCTCCAAACCCTCTTCACCTTTTGTCCTGGACCCCCTCTCACCCTGCTTAATTCTTCGCTGGCTCTCGGTTCTGTCCCTTCTTCCTTTAAAACCGCAACAGTTCTCCCCATCATCAAAAAACCTGGTTTGGATCCCTCCTCCCCCCTAATTTCAGGCCCATTTCCCTTCTTCCCTATTTGGGGAAGATTTTGGAAAGCTATGTCACATCTTGCCTGTCCTCACACATTGAGGAACACTGCCTCTTAGCCTCCCATCAGGCGGGCTTTCGCCCGGGCCATTCCACAGAGACCGTCGTCACTGCTGTTTTGGATGAGCTCAAGGGAAAAGCGGACTCTAATCTTCCCCAAGCTTTGGTGCTCCTCGACCTGTCGGCTGCGTTTGACACGGTCGACCATGTCATTCTCCTCGACCGTGTCAGCGCAGCCGGCATCAGGGGTGTGGCACTCTCTTGGCTAGCGTCCTTCCTTCAAGGCAGGTCCCAGGCCGTTCATCTTGCAGGATTCTCCGCTCCCCCCCGCCCTCTTGTGTGTGGGGTCCCCCAAGGTTCCTCTCTCTCCCCTCTTCTTTTCAATCTGTATATCTACCCTCTCATTCTTTCTCTTCGTGAGCTGGGGGTCTCCGTGTACAACTACGCGGATGATCTCCAGCTCATCTTTGATCTTTCTACTTCTGACTCTCCTCTTTTTCTTAGTTCTACCCTAGTCTTCATCTCGGAATGGATGACCATGAATCATCTTAAGTTGAATCCGGACAAGACAGAGCTTGTCCTCACGGGTGGTCCCACCAATCCCTGGTCCCCGACTCATTGGCCCCTTTCCTTTGGCCCTCCCCCCCTACCAGTTCCCTCCGTCCGTACCCTGGGCATCAAGGTTAGCAATGACCTTTCCATGCATGCCCAAGTCAGCTCCGTCGTCTCATCTTGTTTTTTGTCCCTCCGCCTCATCCGAAAAATTTCCCGTTTTTTTTCTACGAATGCCCTCAAATCCATCGTCATGGCCCTCATCACCTCCCGCCTTGATTACGGGAACGGCCTCTATGTGGGCATTCCGGCCTTTGAAACACGACGGTTACAGGCCATTCAAAACCAGGCAGCCCATCTCATTTTTCATCTCCCCAAATCCTCTCACATCACGCCTGTTCTCAAGTCCCTCCACTGGCTCCCGGTGCACTTCAGATCTTTTTTAAATTGGCATGCTTAGCCTTCCTGGCTTATACCCACTCTGCTCCCCTCTTTATTGTTTCTTTAATCACTCCCTATACCCCGGTTCGCACCCTTCGCTCTTCATCTCTCCTCCTTCTCCAAGTACCCCGTTACCGTAAATCCCGAACTGGTGGCACCCGTTTCTCGGTTCTGGCCCCCCAGTTCTGGAACAGTCTTCCATTGTCCATTCGTTCTATTCCTACTTATCCCTCTTTTCGTAAAGCCCTAAAAACCTTCCTCTTCTCCCAGGCCTTCCCCGGTTAGTCCCCTTGGTTGCTTTGTAGAATCCGGTTCCCACCCTCAGCGCCAGGAAGCCGCTTGGCCGCAGTGCGCTTTAGCAAGTTTCTTTTTCATTTCATTTCATTTCCCTCAGGATGGAATGGACTAGAGTACCGCAATGCAATGCCCAAGCTGGCCATGGGCTCCTTGTAAGCTCGAGAGCTAAACGCAGGACCCTGGTCAGAATGTAGCATGCCAATTGCGTATGTGCTGATAAAGACTCACAAATCTTTTATAACAGTTCTGGCGTCAGCCGAGCGCTGGGGCCACATCCAAATGAATCTCGTCTTAATATTTATGGGATCGCATTTTTCCGTGTGGACTTCTGCGTGTAGATAGCCTAATGCTGTCTAATAGAGGTGTCTGGGCTGGTATCTGGTCCGGTTCACAACTGCGATCTCTATTGCAGTCCTGACAATCCATTGCAAAGTTATAAATTTGCACGCTCATCCCCGGCCACCAGTATTGTGATTGCAATTCTATTAGAGATTTCAAGATCTCTTGGTGCCTCAGACCCATTCCCATGTGTGCTTCTTGAATCAAGTAAGCCCTCCGGTTCGTGTTTGGAATTACTCTGTCCCCCACTCCAGGGATTCGAGCAAAAGGAACGGAGTTCGCATCAATTATGTATGTATTATTGAGTGGATAATATAGAGGTAATGCCGCAAAGTCACCTTTTAATGAGGCTTTTACTGCCAGCATGGTTTCTCCATCTATTTGTTTTTAAGAACGCTTTTGTGTAGCTACGGAAGCCGGTTGAACAGCCTCCGTTGTGGCTTTGTTAGCCAATGAATTCCCTGCAACGTGAACGCCATCACATCGAAGATTCTGCGTATGTATCACGTGAGTCTTTCGTAGTTCTTTCTGTTAAAGAACTACTTGTTCCCATAGTTTTTTATGCTTTATTGTGACACCTGTCTCATCTTTGTAACCGTTTTCAATCCAGGTCTGCATGAAATCATTGTAAGACTGGACGCAATAATACGAATCGCACACTATTAGTGTGGGGAATTCGCGATCGGCATTCTCAAGCGCCATCTTTAAAGCTTGTAGTTCAGCTCGCTGAGCTGTACAGTTTCTGAGTGATTCAGTTTTAGTGACCATTGGTCTGAATTTACCTATGCGCCAGCGACCTTTAACAATCACGCATGCTGCATTGTAAACTTGTTTATCCACAACGTAGTGTTGTGTAAATCTGTCTGTGTAGATTACACAGGCGTACTGTTCGAGAGGCAGAATTTCGATCGACAGAGGACATTCATGTTCGTATTCTAGATGTTCTAGCTTTTTCATTTTGGGATCAAATGCGTATACTACGTCTGATGCAGCAAGAGAATTAACCCATTGTATCCATTTTGGATCTAATGCCATAGCATTTGGAATGCTCGGTCTTGTTACTGCCTCAAGGGCTGATACTGCTGTTAAAACAGATATGCTCTTCCCTTGTGCTAGGGCTCTTTCTTTTGCTACCGCAGTTTGGACCGCAGTCAGAATTTTTTCAGTAGAACTGAATTTCATTTCAGCTTGTGTGTACAAGTGTGATTTATAAGCTATTGGTACCGTTTCTCCCTCATTAGAGGTCAGGTACGTAAATCCGCATCTTCCTGGGATGACTCGGATTACAAGGTTGCATTCGTTTGCGCGTGTTTGCAGTTTTGTTTTAGTTAACATGTCTGTTTGTATTGATCGTAAAATTTTTGTGTGTTTCTGTGTCCAATTAATTGGTTTGAAATCAGGTTTTATTAATTCGTAGAGGGGTTTAACCCTCTCTGTGTAGTTTAGAATGTAAGTTCTTCCGAAATTCAGGAAACCTAGAATTGATTGTAAGTTTTTCAGCGTTTTTGGAGCTTGGAGTACTGCACACTTCTCTAAGAAGTTGTCTGCTAGGATTTTGCCTTCACTTGATAACTCATATCCTAAAAATAGGACAGTGAGGTGGGCAATTCGTGACTTTTCAAAATTGAATTTGTACCCTTCAGATGCAAACCCAAGTATTATGGTGTTCACTCTTTTCAAGTGTGTCTCAAGGTCATCGTCTGTAAGATAGACGTCATCGACATAAGATAATGCCTCATCATCATACATTTGTAGTAATTCTGTTACCCTGGCTGAAAATAATCCTGGGCTGTTCTTGAATCCCTGGGGGAGACGACAAAATTGCCAATGGGCCCCCATACTGGAGAAAGCGGTCAAATACCTGCTTTCTGGTGCAATGTTTTGACAGAAGAAACCATTTGAAATATCTAATGTCGTTTTATATTTTTTGCGCACGATGTTATTCATTAGTGCTGCACTGTGTGAGTTTTGTACTGCAAATGTTTTGCAACAAGAGTTTAGGTGTCTGTAATCCAAAACTAGACGATATGAATCGTCTGGTTTGGAGACAGGAAACAAAGGGTTGTTCATTTGTGAGGGGCATGTTTCAATCACCCCCTGGTATTCAAGTTGATCTAAGGTCTCCCTGGCTTGTTTTTTAGCTTCTTGCTTAACAGGATACTGCCTCTGTGCAGTAGGTTGACTTTTTAACTGAATTTTATGGTGAGGAGAATCCTCATCCCATCCTACATGATTTTCGTATAACACAGGGGCGTGGGCCACTGCCCATTTTCTAGCATATGTGTATTTTTTATGAATTGGAATGTTATTTGAGAAGGGAGGCATAATCATTTCTTCGCCATGTGGGCACTCCCTGACAAACACTGGTGCCCAGTCTTTCTCTGCTAGAAGGATATCATAGCCTTTAGATAGATTCTCCCAAAAGAGACCTCTTATTTTCCTAGTTTTGTCCCCTTCTATACGTAATGTTATTTCATATAATTTATGGGGTACACTAACTCTGGTGTCTGCAGTTTCCACCTGAATGTATTCATTCGTGTCCACTGTCTCCAGAAGATTCATCAGGATCTTTCGAGCTATGGTCACTTCTGCTGCGCTGTCTAGCATTGTCTGGGCCCATTCTCCAGTCTTGAGTTGTGTCCTCAGAATCCTCTGCATGTTTTATTTTAATACTAGCTACCTTCTTTTTGGGAAATTGCAATTTTTTACTTTGATGAGCAGGTTCCTTGTCTTTGGACTTCACGCGCTCTTCTTTATGTTCTGACCGTCCTGTTCTTTCCGATTTCTGTGAGGAAGTCTGAAAAGATCGAGAGGGACGTGTATCATTATCTTGATATCTGTCAGGTTTTCTTAAATTATCCCTATTTCTAAGGTTGCATCTTTTTTCAGAGGGCTTCCGTTGTGGAGACCAGTCCCCTCGTCCTGGAGATTTATTTCTCCGTTGGGGAGACCTTCCTCTGTTATGTTATGTTATGTTAGGTGCCATTTATAAAGCGCACTAACGCCGAAGCTTCCTGGCGCTGCTAGACAGGGTAGAAGAAAACGGAGTACAGAGCAACCTAACATAGGGGTGGGAAAAGATGGGTCTTTAAGTGTTTTCTGAATGAGAGGAGAGAGAGGGAAGATTTAATAGATAGAGGGAGGGAGTTCCAAAGAGTGGGGGCTAAGTGAGAGAAGCGGCGACCACCAAATTTCTTGGTTTTATTTTTTGGGGTAATTAGTAAGTCATTGCGGGCAGAACGAAGATTGCGTGTGGGGAGGTAGGGTCGGATGAGGGAGTTGAGAAACCCTGGACTGGAGCAGTGAAGACATTTAAAGGTGAGGCATGCCACCTTAAAGGCGACCCTTTGGTTCATTGGAAGCCAATGAAGGCTGTGAAGCAGGGGTTTAGCAGATTGCCATCTAGGTAATCCATGAATCAGGCGGGCTGCCTGATTTTGGACGACCTGAAGGCGGTTTAACAGGTAGAGTGGGAGACCGTGATAAATGGAATTGGAAAAATCAAGACGAGAGAGTACAAGTGAGGTGACAGATTGAGTGAGTGCCGCGGGGGGGAGAAGGTGACGGACTTTACAAATCCTCCGAAGTTGGAACATGCATGATGAAATTACCGCTCCAACTTGGGCTTTGAGGGAAAGTTCAACGTCAATAATTACACCCAGACTTTTTATTGTTTTAGCTGGGGTAGGGGGGGAGCCAAGCTCCGGAGGCCAGAACTAGGACCCCAATGAGTGTGGCTTAGGCCAGGGAGAAGGAGCTCAGTTTTTCCTGGGTTCAGTTTTAGTTGGTTCTGGTCCATCCAGAGTTGTATGTGGATCATTACTGCGTGGAAGGTATTGATAGCTAGTGGTGAATTAAGTGAAAAAACGAGCTGCAAATCATCAGCATAATTGAAGATTGTGATGTCCCACTTGAGGAGGGATTGGATCAGTGGACTGAAACAGTTTTTCTCTGGGAGTAATTTGTTTATTACCCTCCCACTTATTTTTTGGAGTAATGAGATTATTCTTAATAAAGCTTTTTTTCAGGATTTTCAGTTAGTTGTGGTTTTAGTGGTTTCCCACCCAAACTATCTCTACCTAATTCTTCATAGGATTTTTCAATTATTCTGGCATGTACAAAAGGTTGTTCTGCTATATCTGTTTCTTTCCATTTTTGGCGGATCGCCACAGATGCTACTTCTCCTTTTATGTTGGCTAATAGTATAGCCGAGACTTGCTTAAAGTCTTTCAGTAATTTCATACCTAGATTTAAAGCAGGCTCTGGACCGTATTCATTTTGAATCTGTCTTAATACGTCTGGTATAACCGCCATAGACGGAACACCATGTGTTTTTGTGTATATTGAAGCAAAGACTGTTCCCCAAGTGTCACAGTCCTCCACAGGTGGTGCGATCCCAATTGGTAGACAGATTGTCAGAATTCTGTGTTTTTCATGAGGTGTAGTATCAGGAAATACTGCCTCTATTTATTGAGCTAACCAGAACGGAATTTGTTCCCGTTTTGCGGGTAATTTGCCAATGACTCATTGTATAGTCTGGGTGTAATTTTATTCGTGTTCCCCTGGTGAGGGGTGTGCTGTGGAATTCTTATTGCTGGTTGGACTGTTAAAGTCCGCATGACATATTGGACCAATTGTCTATGTATTTTAATTAGTTGTTTTAGCTGAACTAAAAGTTCTCCGCTTGACATTTTTTCAATGTCAGGATGTGGTGTATAGCTGGCTAGAACCGGCCATGTGGCTCCTCGTCTACCTAGTGGACCGAGCCTGGTAAAGTGATTTTGATGTTTTAGGGTGCCATTAAACCAGAGCTGATGCTCTTGGTAGGTTAGTGGAATTTCAACGTCATCGAAAGGGACGTATTCCTCTGGATGTTCCTCTGTTTTGTAGTAGTGGAACTCGTGTGTCACAGCATTTGCTGCTGGTATATTTATCCTTGAATAGAACACCTCTGTCTGCCGATATTCATGGGCCTCTACCACAAATATGACTGTACCACCTCTTGATGATACTTCATTTTCTATAAGTTTTATAGTTATGGTTTTCCTTATATTTGCCGGGATGATTATAGCATCCGGGTCATTTTGCTGGAGACTTGTGTCCTCCGCTAAAAGTTGAGCTGCCAAAGCATCTCTTTCGTCGTCACTTCCCGTCATTTTACTGACTCAAAGGTTTTTGCAGAGCAAGTTTCAAGGAGACAAAGATTAGGTGCACAATATTTTGGAACACTGTATCCTTCAACGTTGACTAAACCGAAAACTATTACATAGGATTCTCTTCCTACTAAGTTTTTGGCGGATATTAACCTTTCACCCACTCCAGACGTCTATTGGAGTATTTCCGGGAAAAAGGGGTCTGTGTGAAAAGCACAACTGAGTTACTCTAGTATGTAGCGTTAAATTATCGCCTTACCAAACGTTGGGCGCCATGTAGTGTAGTTCCTATATTCCCAATAGGCTCTGCGCATTGGAATAACATAAACGATAGTTTAGACGTAGGACTTAGGTCGACTAGGTCTCTATTGAATATGTTAGACTTAATCATGAATGCCAGCTAGCTCAGAGGTCACTAGAAAATTTCTCGAGTACACAAGAAGGGATTAGTTTCTGACAACCGCATAAACATGACAACTTTGCTCGCCTAGAACAAGGAGTATATCTCCAGAGTCGCAGAAACAATAAACAACTATTTTACTCAGTCAATCGTGCATGCTTACTTTCACCAGAAGCGCAGAGAAATAGAGAGACGGGCGTTTTCAATAAAAGAGGTTATTTATTGAACAGTCTTCTTTCTCATGCAAGAGAAGTGAGTTGCCACAATTGCAATACTTGTTATAAAGTAAAGTGCGTAGAGTAAAAGGAGTATTATGAAATAATACTGTAAAAGCATGGTATGGTTTCTAAGCCATACGGTGTTTCAAATAGATAAAATATATACATAGATAAAATCATGACTAAACGTACTCAACTGGTGCTTCTAAGATACGCCTACCCTGGTGTACCTAACCTAAGCCTAGTACGTGGGAAGAGTAAGTGAGCTGCAGTTTAAGTTCAGATAGTTTCTGCCAAAAATCTGAATCAAGAATTCTCTAAGGGTCTAATTAGCTCCGTACCTTGTTTATAGAATGAAGGAGGTCTTGTATCTCTCTCTCAGGACTCGATCTCCCAGCAACCCGCAAGGGTGACAGGGAAACACTGGAGCTGGATTTCTCGGCAGGAGAAAAGACAGTGTCTCTCTCAGTGCGTCAATGGGAGGGTCGGCTTCCTTCGGCACTCGCTACAGCAGGGCGTCGGGCAAGTAGACAGCCGATCTGCTCCAAACCACTGTGTGTTTTGCTAGGGCAGATGCTGGTATATTTATACCTGGAAGGTGTCGAGTTTGACGTAAGGTTGGACATAAGACGTCACTAAGAACTCGCAGTTCTTTCAGGACTCCAGGAGTTCTAGGACAAATCAATACAGAAGCAGGGGGAATTTCCGGCTGCTGGAGGCTTGGTTTGTTTAAGAACGCGTTGTGCTTTCTAGGAGTCTATGGGAGAGGCCTTGCTGTATTTGGACTGCATTGGCTATGACTTAATATGGGTATGATTCTTATGCCTTTATAAGGATATGATTTGATATAACCACATAAGGGCATAAATCGGGAATATTTAAATAGGGTCCTAGATACGTTTACAACAGTTTATGTTGTATACTTTACTAAAAACTCCAATAAATAATTAATAAGAAAAGGAATACCAGCAACAAAGTTTCATTCATCAAAATAATCTTTAAATTACTCTCCAAAATATCAGATTGATACCACTAAGTTCCTCTTTGAAGGCATATGCCACCACAGTGCCAATTTTCATAAACCTGCATAGACTCTGATTGCTTTAGACGCCCTATAAAATATTCAAAAGAAGATTGGCAAAATGAGCCTGGTAAGTTATTTGAAGCAGTCCAGAGATGTATTAGCTATAACACAACACTGTTGATCAAGGAAGCCAGCTATAGAAATGAAATGATTAGTGCACGCTACTACCCTGAGGTGACTAGGCGCTAAGCTCTGAGAAATAGATCCTGATCCTTCAAAAAATCTGAGATGAGCCCACAATTTATTATAGAGCCACGTTTTAAAACCTTTCCGAAAGGAGAGCAGCTCCGTTTGATGAAAAGACATTGAATTCCAGAGTTTAGTGGTGCAGGTGATGAAGCTCCTGCCAGCCCGTTTAATTTTTTTACATTTGGGAACATCTAATTTTTGAGCTGAGGGTGACCTGAGAGGTCTGCTGGGCAGGTGCAATTTAAAGCGATGTCTGAGATATTTTGGTCTCTGTAATTCCACGAGCGGGACCCCCAAGATGGCCGCGTTAGAGTACCTAGGGGGAAAAGCGGTTACCTCTCCAGCAGAGCAAGACGTAACCCACTTGACTGCTTCGTCTGAAGAAACGTCACGGACACACAGAGCGGAGAAAAGGAAAGACGCGGAGCCACGAGAGGAGAAGACACCGGAAAAGGGAAACAATGAGGAGGACGAGAGCAAGAAACCGGGAAGAGGAGCCCTCGAGGAGGATGTCCCTGCTGAGCCAGCGTGGGCAAGATGCAACAGGGAACAATACCCCCAGCTGAAGCAGACGATGGGTAACAGCCTAGCGGCATCACATGTCAGTCCAACCGTCCTGATGAGAGAGAGGATACCTGGACTCCTCCCGCCACGAACGATAGTTTAGACGTAGGACTTAGGTCGACTAGGTCTCTATTGAATATGTTAGTCTTAATCATGAATGCCAGGTAGCTCAGAGGTCACTAGAAACTTTCTCGAGTACACAAGAAGGGATTAGTTTCTGACAACCGCATAAACATGACAACTTTGCTCCCCTAGAACAAGGAGTATATCTCCAGAGTCGCGGAAACAATAAACAACTATTTTACTCAGTCAATCGTGCATGCTTACTTTCACCAGAAGCGCAGAGAAATAGAGAGACGGGCGTTTTCAATAAAAGAGGTTATTTATTAAACAGTCTTCTTTCTCATGCAAGAGAAGTGAGTTGCCACAATTGCAATACTTGTTATAAAGTAAAGTGCGTAGAGTAAAAGGAGTATTATGAAATAATACTGTAAAAGCATGGTATGGTTTCTAAGCCATACGGTGTTTAAAATAGATAAAATATATACATAGATAAAATCATGACTAAACATACTCAACTGGTGCTTCTAAGATACGCCTACCCTGGTGTACCTAACCTAAGCCTAGTACGTGGGAAGAGTAAGTGAGCTGCAGTTTAAGTTCAGATAGTTTCTGCCAAAAATCTGAATCAAGAATTCTCTAAGGGTCTAATTAGCTCCGTACCTTGTTTATAGAATGAAGGAGGTCTTGTATCTCTCTCTCAGGACTCGATCTCCCAGCAACCCGCAAGGGTGACAGGGAAACACTGGAGCTGGATTTCTCGGCAGGAGAAAAGACAGTGTCTCTCTCAGTGCGTCAATGGGAGGGTCGGCTTCCTTCGGCACTCGCTACAGCAGGGCGTCGGGCAAGTAGACAGCCGATCTGCTCCAAACCACTGTGTGTTTTGCTAGGGCAGATGCTGGTATATTTATACCTGGAAGGTGTCGAGTTTGACGTAAGGTTGGACATAAGACGTCACTAAGAACTCGCAGTTCTTTCAGGACTCCAGGAGTTCTAGGACAAATCAATACAGAAGCAGGGGGAATTCCCGGCTGCTGGAGGCTTGGTTTGTTTAAGAACGCGTTGTGCTTTCTAGGAGTCTATGGGAGAGGCCTTGCTGTATTTGGACTGCATTGGCTATGACTTAATATGGGTATGATTCTTATGCCTTTATAAGGATATGATTTGATATAACCACATAAGGGCATAAATCGGGAATATTTAAATAGGGTCCTAGATACGTTTACAACAGTTTATGTTGTATACTTTACTAAAAACTCCAATAAATAATTAATAAGAAAAGAAATACCAGAAACAAAGTTTCATTCATCAAAATAATCTTTAAATTACTCTCCAAAATATCAGATTGATACCACTAAGTTCCTCTTTGAAGGCATATGCCACCACAGTGCCAATTTTCATAAACCTGCATAGACTCTGATTGCTTTAGACGCCCTATAAAATATTCAAAAGAAGATTGGCAAAATGAGCCTGGTAAGTTATTTGAAGCAGTCCAGAGATTTATTAGCTATAACACAACACTGTTGATCAAGGAAGCCAGCTATAGAAATGAAATGATTAGTGCACGCTACTACCCTGAGGTGACTAGGCGCTAAGCTCTGAGAAATAGATCCTGATCCTTCAAAAAATCTGAGATGAGCCTACAATTTATTATAGAGCCACGTTTTAAAACCTTTCCGAAAGGAGAGCAGCTCCGTTTGATGAAAAGACATTGAATTCCAGAGTTTAGTGGTGCAGGTGATGAAGCTCCTGCCAGCCCGTTGAATTTTTTTTACATTTGGGAACATCTAATTTTTGAGCTGAGGGTGACCTGAGACGTCTGCTGGGCAGGTGCAATTTAAAGCGATGTCTGAGATATTTTGGTCTCTGTAATTCCACGAGCGGGACCCCCAAGATGGCCGTGTTAGAGTACCTAGGGGGAAAAGCGGTTACCTCTCCAGCAGAGCAAGACGTAACCCACTTGACTGCTTCGTCTGAAGAAACGTCACAGACACACAGAGCGGAGAAAAGGAAAGACGCGGAGCCACGAGAGGAGAAGACACCGGAAAAGGGAAACAACGAGGAGGACGAGAGCAAGAAACCGGGAAGAGGAGCCCTCGAGGAGGATGTCCCTGCTGAGCCAGCGTGGGCAAGATGCAACAGGGAACAATACCCCCAGCTGAAGCAGACGATGGGTAACAGCCTAGCGGCATCACATGTCAGTCCAACCGTCCTGATGAGAAAGAGGATACCTGGACTCCTCCCGCCACGACCCGGGAGTGCCGTGGCTATAGGCAAGTACCTCTCCTCCATTATTTCGTTGTAGGAAGGTGGTGGGGACTTTAAAACTGCACCAAGCCACTGCAACGGAGCCTGCAGCACAAGCACCAGGGTGTTTCCGTGGGGGTTAGGTAAGGACACTTTGCTTACATTATTTATACTGTCGCTCTTTTTGAGGGTAAAACTTACTTCCACCCCTCTGTGGCTGACAATTAAGATAAAGCGTAGAGAGAAGCAAGTCCTACCTTATATCCTGAGGGGAGAAAGGACCAGACGGAGGAAAAATACTTCCTAAAGACTGTGGACTTTCGTAAAAGAACTTCTGTTTCCTTAGTTTGATGCTTTGAGATCAGTAATCTCAGTATTTAGTCAGTGTAACTTGCCACGTAATAAAACAACTGCTAGTCCAATAGAATTTTTTTTTTAGTGTCTCCCTTATTCTCCCACCAAGTGAACACCGTCCCATTCCATGAAGTGCCTTAAAGGCGATATAGAATTCAATTATTTTCTTCACAGTCAACCAATGAAGCTGTGCAAGACCTTGGGAAACAAAGAAAATTTGTGAATTCCCAAAAGAAGTTGTGTATTTTGAAGTCTCTTCTCTTGATCTTAATGAAGAGTGCATTACAGTAGTCTATTCTTCAGGTAATGAGAGTGAAGACTACGCCTTTCTTAGATCTGTCGGAATGAACTGTAACATTTTCCTCAACAATTTAATCGAGTAAAAAGATCCAGATGTAATAGTGTTGATGTGTCCCTCAAAAGAGAGGTTACTATCAAAGACCACTCCTATGTTTTCTGCTTTAGGGACAGTAATTAACGTTATGCGGAATTCTTCAGACCGCCATCTAGGAGACCAGAAAGATGAGTCTTTGCCGAACAGTAATATCTCTGTTTTGTTTGAGTACAATTTAAGATAGTTTTGGGACATTCATTTTCCAATCTGTATTATACAATCATGAAATTTGGTGGCAGTAACTTCTGTGTTACTGGCCACAGACACCACATTCTGGGTGTCATCTACCTAGGACACTACTGCAAATCCAAATGATTTGGTCAGCTTTGTGAGGGGGCGTCACATATATGTTAAAAAGTGTGGGGATCAAGGATGAACCCTGCAGAACCCCACAAGGCAGTGAAAAAGCTGGGGAGGAGAAGTCATCCAAGACAACCAACTGCTCTCGGTCAGAAAGAAAGGACCGTAAAAGCTTGAGAGCCTTGTTTTTAATGCCCAGGGAAGATCGACAGTCCACTAAAAGATTATGATTTACTGTGTTGAATGCTACTGAGAGGTCCAAAAAACCAACAGATCATTACCACCTGCATCTAAGGTGTGTCTAACCTCTTCCAAGTCTGTGATAAAGGCTGATTTAGTACGTTGTTGGCTTCTAAAACCAAATTGGATGTCATCCAGGAGGCCATTGCTCCTAATGAACTCAGACAATTAAATGTTTATAGCTTTCTCTAGCACCTTAGCCGGAAAGGGAGGCTCAAGATGGGGGTTTCATTGTTGGGATCTTAAGCGTCTAATGTGGGTTTGTGATGTATTCCTATAGGTCCTGAATCGATCCCCCTATTCCTGACCCTATTCTGGTTAGTAAACTAACAAGTTAACTAGTAATCAGCCCATGAGGCAGAAAATCCCCATGATGCAGATACCGTTATCTGACGCAGTCACACTACGGCACAGGAACGTGTTATCTGATTAGGTCATAGGTGTCCCACGAAACGCCAGAGACGCTGTGGAATTTTCCTGTCCCTTGGAGCTTGCATACTACTGCTCGCCGCTCCCGCTGCGCGGGAGCCGCTTCGCCGCTTTGTCTTTGTGGGTGGTCCCACCATCTATAACAGCGCGGATCCTGTCTGCTGCCCAAGAGAACTCTGTGGGTAAAAAACATCCGAGGAGGCTGCAGGGGTAGCGCGGCAGGGACTCACTATCCCAGGAGTCCCTGCGTGACCACCTGACATCTGGTCAGCGCCCCCCTGAGTGCCCCGCCCACCACCGGCAGTTTGTTTAAAGGAAGTTGACCCACCTACCCTGTGTGTCCCACGAAACGCCAGAGACGCTGTGGAATTTCCCTGTCCCTTGGAGCTTGCATACTACTGCTCGCCGCTCCCGCTGCGCGGGAGCCGCTTCGCCGCTTTGTCTTTGTGGGTGGTCCCACCATCTATAACAGCGCGGATCCTGTCTGCTGCCCAAGAGAACTCTGTGGGTAAAAAACATCCGAGGAGGCTGCAGGGGTAGCGCGGCAGGGACTCACTATCCCAGGAGTCCCTGCGTGACCACCTGACATCTGGTCAGCGCCCCCCTGAGTGCCCCGCCCACCACCGGCAGTTTGTTTAAAGGAAGTTGACCCACCTACCCTGTGTGTCCCACGAAACGCCAGAGACGCTGTGGAATTTTCCTGTCCCTTGGAGCTTGCATACTACTGCTCGCCGCTCCCGCTGCGCGGGAGCCGCTTTGCCGCTTTGTCTTTGTGGGTGGTCCCACCATCTATAACAGCGCGGATCCTGTCTGCTGCCCAAGAGAACTCTGTGGGTAAAAAACATCCGAGGAGGCTGCAGGGGTAGCGCGGCAGGGACTCACTATCCCAGGAGTCCCTGCGTGACCACCTGACATCTGGTCAGCGCCCCCCTGAGTGCCCCGCCCACCACTGCCTCGCCTACATCATCAAGTGAGAGCCCGTCTTGCGGGACGCAAGCGGGACGCCGGGCGAAGCCCGGGCCAAGGGCGGGCCCGTTTTAGCCCGTTCTAGACTGTGAAAGACTGGACTGGGCCACCCCTCTTTCCCCTATCTTTCAAATCTACCTGTGGTAAGGCGACATACTTCTATATTTATAGTGTAATCGGCCTACTATTGTTATATTTACCACCAGGGTAGTGCTGCTTACAATTGACTGACCATTATGTTGAGGCAAAAAACGCCTGCCACCCCGGCTAACACAATGGATAATTATTTGGTCCAGGTAGTGACAAAAATCAATAATGTTCGGAGGTCTTCTTTGGGAATTATGGATTCGCCACCCTGTGCCCAAATAAACCAATCAGGGGTATTTCAGTCTCCCAGTGATGAAATTATCGCCACTGATCCGATTGAGGACCCTAATGATTGCTCCACAATAAATGTATCCACGGCTTCTATCGCCCAGCAACTTGACCCTTTTGTAGACCTAATTAACTTAGAAGAGCCAAATAAATCTGATACAATTGTGGAGCTAGTCCCAGAGAGCAATACCCCTACCACTCCGGTCCCTGCACCAAGAGCTAAAAAAGGGATTACCAAGGCACCGCCTAGAAGAGGGGGCCTACGCTCTTGCAAGAACAAACCTGTAACTCCACCTAGAAGAACAAAGAAAAGGGCGGAAGACGGGATAAGGGAGGAAGAGTACGAAAACGCAGATGGGGAGGATACCCTCTTAAATAAGCTCATGGGCATACTAGAGTCCAAATTATCAGGGCTAATGAAACCCCTCATATCAAAAGTAGACCAACTAGCTAATAAGGTTAACAAGTTAGAGACCCTCCTAAGGAAAACTAATGAGGGGGTGGGGGAAATATCAAATTTAATAATAACCAAATTTGAACACATAGAGGCTGCAGGGAAAACACTCGGGGGGAACACGAATGTAGGCCCACAAGTTCCATCTGAGCAAATTCAACAAGTCAGCTCTAGGCACGGTGACACCCCTGATACGGCTTTAACTTTAGATCCAGTACAAGCAGTAGGCAACACCACCTCTGAGATTCTCAACCCAGAAACCGGCCCAGTCGAACTAATTGTCGAAGCCTCCCCCTTGATTCTAGTACTTGCAAACACACCACCGTTGAAAATAGGACAGATCGAGTCTTCAGATTCCTTAAGAAATAAGGCTCTCCAGTGGCTTAGTAACAACATGCATATATCTCCCTGGGGCAAGGAAAAACTATCTGATGATCTGCTTACAGCAAGAAGGGTTAAGTGGATAGGCACCAAGGCAAAGAAATTCCAAGGGGATTGTGTGGTTTTGAATTTCAAGGGCCCTGAAGTATTGCCAGATGTCCTACGGAACATCTTCTCTCCACAACATAGAACAGCAGAAATAGTACCACTGACACTGGATTTCTTCTATAGCAGAAGAGGTCTAGTAGCTAAACCTAGTATACTGAGAACAAAGTGGACAGTTGTGGGAAATAGAAGGGCCAGGACTAACCCAGTATGCGAGTGGGGGCTAAACTTGGATAACCACTACTCAGTGTTAACTGACCTAAACGAGTGTGATTGACTCGTATGTGCCTCTCCCGTTCCTCCTGAAGTCCAGTTGGACCAAGGATATGTTAAGTCCCCCACTTCAGACGAGCCTCTATCACACAAACTGTCCCTGGTCTCTAATGTATCCTTCACTCCCGTTCCAGAGGAACTAACTAGAGTTCAGATGGAACAAAAAAGAGCATTAGAGGTAATTGAGAAGTTACCAACATTGAGTGGAGCCGTAGCCCGAGGCATAGATCTTGTAGAAACAATAAATACCCCTGATATTGTCCAGATACGCCACCAAAAGGTCACACCGCCATTATCTATTATCTCTTGGAACATAGCTGGAATCGCAAACAAGCTAAATATCCCAGATTGGGTCGACTTTATCGACCACTACGATATTATCATGTTGCAAGAAACTTGGTCGCTCACACCAATTTTCCGGCAAGGGTACTTGAACTTTTACGTTCCGGCCATAAGAAACCGAGTGGGTCGTCCCTCTGGGGGCCTGTTAATTTGGGTACGCCAAACTTTGAATAGCTCGGTTAAGCAAAGGTCTATACCCTCCAATGATATTCTAGCACTTGACATTAGCTGGCAAAATGGCCAACAATTAGCCCTGTTTAATCTTTATTCCAGGGGAGTTGCTAGGGGCAAACCATCAGAGACCTTAATGACCCTTGAGTATCATATTGAAATGCTACCAGTGCCACCTCATATAATAATAGGCGGGGATTTTAACACCACCTTCGAACCCTTGGGCGAGGAGGATAGGATCCTGGCAGAAGATGAGGATACCAAGTGGAGAATTCCTCAATTAGACATCCCAATAATTAAAAAATGGAGCACAGTAGCAATTCAATTGAAAAGTTTTTGTCTTTCTAGAGGGCTCAGAGCAGTAAATGGTCGGGCACCGTCAGATTCAATGGGGAAAAATACTTTTGATAATGGCCGATCGGCCAGCAGAATAGATTATATACTTCTGGATGTAAGAGCCTGGGATAAATTGGTAGATATGGAAGTGAAGGACAAAATAGAAAGTGACCACAATCCTTTGTGCCTGACACTCCATCCCTACCATGAAATGCCCGATCATCCAAGAGGGGATCATATGGTTACACAAGACCTTGTAAGCTCAAATAACCTCCGCCACTTGAAGTGGAGTATGCTCCTAGAAGACATTGCCAAAATAGAGACTTTAAAGGAAATAGTGGTGGATGAAGTCTCTAAGATTAAGTCCCATTATGGGATGACTGACTTCACAGACTACATGATGGCTGCTCATGAGAAACTGTTTTCCAAAATTCAAAGTTTTTTTGTTAAAACAGTAGCCTCAAATAAAAAGAAAAAGGTCCAAGAGACTAGAGGGTGGTATGACAAGAACTGTAGGGTAGCACGAGATAATCTTAGCATGGAACTAAGATTAGGAAGTGCAGAAACAGTAAGGCTGGCGAGAAACCAGTATAGACAGGCTCAAAAATTAGCAAAGAAGCGTTGGGATGAGGATTGTTGGCGAGAACTCAAGGAGGCGTGTGCCTCCAAGGACTCAAAGCGCTTCTGGGCCTCAGTAAAATGGGCAAAGGGTGGCATAGCACTCCAGCCTACGAATCATGTCCCGAAAAACAATTGGTTAGAATACTTCCAACCACAGTATGCTCGTAATCCCATGTTTAACAATGATTGTCCTCCTCTACAAGTTTACTACAAATCACCTATATTTGTTGAAAGGGACGTGAGTATTGTACTGGATTGTGTAGCAGGGGGTAAAGCTCCAGGCATGGATGGAATTCCGGCAGATATTTTTCTATCGGATCGGAAGTCCTGGTGTAGCTATTTTGCAATGCTGGCCAATGCGGTGGCTATGGGAGGGAAAGTGCCTGCTTCATGGAAGGGAGCTGAAATCATTCCCATATATAAGAAAGGTGATCGATCCCTGGCTAAAAACTATAGACCCATTAGTCTGATCGATACAGCACAAAAACTAATGGGCCGATTAGTCCAAAACAAACTGCAGCAATGGATCGACGAAAAAAATATTTTGTCATCTTATCAAGCTGGGTTTCGTCCCTCAACTAGTAGCGTTGACCATGTCCTCCACTTCTTAACCATCTACTGGAGAAACGTTACTCTAAAGAAGGGGACATTGTATGCAGTCTTTGTGGACTTAAAAGCCGCTTTCGACTTGGTTCCCAGGGAAAAACTCTGGCAGACCTTGGCGGACGTAGGCTTAAGCCAGGAATTGCTTACACTCCTTGTTCGCCTTCACGAAAATAATTTTGCAAGAATAAGATGGGGCAAACAAGGAGAAGTAACTGATCCCTTTCCGGTAGAACGTGGGGTGAGACAAGGGTGTGTCCTAGCGCCAACCCTCTTCTCTATTTATATAAATGGTATCGTCGAACATTTAGAGAAGATTGCTATGACGCCCCAGTAATTGCTGGCTCTCGTGTACCAGTCCTCATGTTTGCGGATGATACACTCTTACTTTCCCGCACCCCCAGTGGGCTCCAAAAAGTGGTTGATGCCTTTGGTGTATTTTGCGATGGGAGGGGTCTTGAATTGAACACCACCAAAACAAAATTCATGTGCCTCAACCAGCAGTCCACCTTCAAAGGTGTAATAAAATACAAAGGTACACCCCTAGAAAAAGTGGACTCTTTTTCTTACCTAGGCATCACCCTTCAAGAAAACATGAGCTGGAAACAACATATAACCACAACCTTATTAAAGTTTAGGCAGCTAGCAGGCGCAATTACCCTAAAACACCGCACTTCGCTGACAAAGCCAGTAAACTGTGTGCTGGAAATTTATTCTATGAAAGTCCTGGGGGCTTGTTTATATGGCTCTGAACTATGGGGGTTTTCAAATTTGAGAGAACTGGGTCGAGCTGAAAACAGGTTTTTCCGAGGGATTGTGATGGTCCCCCAAAGTACACCGACAATCCCGCTAAAATTGGATCTGGGAAGAAAATCCATAGAGGACATAGCGAGGCTACGCCCTCTTCTATATTGGAGACGGATTATGGTGACCCCAGAACTAAGCCATTATGCAGCGGCATTGACGGACGTCATTAAATTCGACCGCTTCCATAGTATTCCATGGTTAAGGGAGCTCCGGGGACTCCTTATAAAATTGAAATTGGACTATCTATGGGAAACCAAAGATGTAACCTGCTTCCCTACGAAGGCAAAGTTAAAAGATCTATATTGGGAAATGGTATATCTTACAATGTTTAGTGACAGTACAAGCTCAAATTTAACATCTCGCTTCTTAAATATAAAAATGTACCCTTTTTGCGAACCTTTTTGGGACATTATTGAAAAACCCTACGATAGAAAACTTTATTTTCAATTTCGCATAGGTACACTTCCGCTGAACGCGTTTAAGAAGCATTGGTCCCCGGCATGGGATGAACATTGTCACCATTGTAACGAACAAACTGAACACATTTCCCATCTCTTGTTTTGTTGTCCTCTGTACTCGTCCCCCAGACGTAAATGGTTAAAACCTGTGTGCTCATACTTGGGAACCCGTAGCCAATCTGAAGCCCTCAGGATACTTGAAACAGATTGTTCCACATTGCTTGTGGTTGGGGTAGCAAAATTTTTGGCTTGGTCATGGCTAATTCGTACCCGATCGTTAATGGCAATTGCATCATAATGAAAGTATGTATTTTGCACTTTGTCATATGGATTATTGCATTTTATCCTAGAAAATCTATTTTTTAAGAATTGTGATAATCTGATGTAATTTGATGTATTTTTATCATGTATTCATTCGACATTTAATGTTTAATATGTATTTTTAGAACTATTTTTACATGTAGTATTTATTGTATTAGGGCTAGGTGAACGCTTTTATGACAAATGTCGAATAAAGCTTTAAAAATGAAAAAAAAAAATGATTAGGTCATAACGCTTGCGATCTAATTAGACAAGCGATATTCCTCCAGCCCCTGATAAGGCATACGGAGTTCTCATAACAAATCAAACCTATGACAACCTGGGCAAAACCCTGCGGCCATTGTTTTGATTTCAACGAGAACTTCAGTAAAAGAATGTGCTAACGAGCAAGTCGTATGACATCCTTATTGACGTATCTATGTCCATCCTTACGTCAATCTCGGCACCTTAAAGGTATAAATATTACCGATATTGCCCTATGCAAACACACGCGTGGTGACGAGACGGAGCAGCCATACTTGCCGAAGCGAAGAGCAGAGCAGACCCCGCTGGCGCAGCCCCGCCTTCCTGACGCGCTGAGAGAAGCTGCTTTCTCCTGCCGAGAAATCCAGCACCGGCGTTTCTGGGCAGCCCTCGCAGGCAGCCTGGAATATCGAGACCAGAGAGAGAGATACCATCCCTCATTCATCCTAACTTCCAGGTACAGAACTGAATAACCCCTCACAGAGAATTCTTTAGTTATTCACTTGGCAAAAACAAACTTAACTTAAACTGTAACTTTCTATTCCCGCCCACGTATTAGGCTTAGGTCAGGTACACGGGGTAGGCGTATTTAGAAACACCAGTTGAGTACGTTTAGTCAAATGTATATGTGTATGTAATATATTTTATTCATTTTAAAACATCATATGGCTTAGAAACCATATCAATGTTTTTACAGTATTATTTTATACTATTGCTTTTAATGTATGCACTTTACTTAACTATAAGTATTGCAATAATATCGATCCATTTCTCTTGTATGAGAAAAGAGACCGATCAATAAATAACACCTTTTTATTGAACACGCCCGTCTCTTCCTTTTCTCTACATTCTGATGAGACTAAGAATGCACGTACTGACTGAGTAAAATAAATTGCCTTTTGTTCACACGACTCTCGAGATATACTCTTGATTAGGGGAGAGCAAAGTTGTCATGTTCTATGGTTGTCAGAAACTAAATCCCTTCTTGTCTAATCAGGGGAATTAATTCTTTCCTGAACATTCGAGAAAGTTTCTAGTGAACTCTGAGCTAAGCTGGCAAACCCAAAACTTTAAGTCTAGTATCGACAGTAGTAGACCTAGTTAACGTCTGGTCTAGGCCTTTACTATTGTAGGTATTATTCCAATGCGCAGAGCCTATTGGGATGATAGGAACTACACTACATGGCGCCCAACGCGTTTGGAAAGGGCGATAAAACTAACGTAAGACATTTAGAGTAACTCAGTCGTGCTTTCTCATTCAGACCCCTTTTCCCATAATACTCCAAAGACGTCTGGAGTGGGTGAAAGGTAATATCCGCCAGACCTCGCAGGAGGGAACTCCTATGTATGGTTCTTGGTATAGTCAACGTTGAAGGATACACAGTTCCAAAATACTGTGCATCTAATCTTTGTTTCCACAAGAAACCTGATCTGCAAACAAACAAAATAACCTTTTGGACAGTAAAATGTCAGACAATGAGGATGAAAGAGAGGCAATTAGATTAGCAACTGAACTCGCAGCAGCTGATGCTACCATGCAGGCAGCAGACGAGGATATAATACTCATCCCGGTCATCAAAAGGAGATCTATAACTTTAAAACTTATAGAAAATGGACTGACACCTAGAGGTGGCACAGTCATATTCGTAATTGAGGCACACGAATATCGGCAGACAGAGGTATACTATTCATGGATACATTTTCCAGCAGCAAATGCTGTAACAAAGTACTTCCACTATTACAAAATAGAGGAACCTCCTGAAATGTACACTCCTTTCGAGGAGGTGGAAGTACCACTCAAATTTCAAGAGCACCTGCTCTTATTTGATGGCGCCCTAAAACATAACAATCACATCACCAGGCTCGGTCCTTTAGGTAGACCAGGAGCAACGTGGCCGGTCCTAGCCGGATACACACCACATCCAGACATCGAAGGGATGTCTGCAGCAGAGCTGTTAACACAGCTAAAACAATTAATAAAAATACATAGACAATTAGTCCAATATGTGATGCGGACTTCAACAATTCAGCCAGCGATTAAACTTCCACAGCTGACCCCTCACCAGGGAACACAAATAAAATTACACCACAGAACATCCAGTCCTGTCTAGGGAAGGTACCGGCTAAACAGGAACAAATACCATTCTGGTTGGCACAGAAAATCACCCAAATAGAGGCGGTGTTTCCTGACACCACCCCATTAGAAAAACACAGGATTCTGACTATCTGTCTCCCAATGGGAATCGCACCACACATAGAGGACTGTGACACTTGGGGTACAGTCTTTGCTTCCATCTACACAAAAACACACGGTGTTCCATCCATTTCGGTAATACCAGATGTGCTAAAACAAATTCAAGATGAATATGGTCCAGAACCCGCTTTAACTCTTGGTATGAAATTACTGAAAGACTTCAAGCAGGTCTCGGCTATACTATTAGCCAACATAAAAGGAGAAGCAGCAAACGTGGCGATCCGCCAGAGGTTAAAAGAGACAGATATAGCAGACCAACCAGCTGAAATAGCCAGAATCATAGAAAAATCCTATGAGGAACTAGGCAGAGATAGTTTAGGTGGGATACCAGTAAAACCACAACTGATTGAAAGTCCTGAAAAAATATTTTATAACAATAAATCTACATCACCAAAAAAGAACTGGGATGGAAACAAACAATCCAATCCTAAAGAAAAGAAATTCCAGTCCAGAGGAAGGTCTCCTAGGCGAAGAGAAAAATCTCCGAACCAGAGACACAGGTCACCACAAAGTGACCTCTCTGGGAATAGATATAACCTTAGAAATAGGGATAATATAAAAAAGCCTGATAGATATCAAGACATTGATACACGTCCCTCTCAATCTTTTCAGACTTCCTCGCAGAAATCGGAAAGAAGAGGACGATCAGAACAAAGAGAAGAGCACGCCAAGTCCAAAGACAAGGAATCTGCTCAGCTAAAAAAGAAATTACAATTTCCAAAAAAGAAGGTAGCCAGTATCAAGGTAGTTAACAATGCCGAGAATACTGAGGACACAACTGAAAAACGGGGAATGGGCTCAGACAATGCTAGACAGCGCAGCAGAAGTGAGCATAGCTCACAAAGTCCTTATGAATCATCTGGAGACAGTGGACACGAATGAATATCTTCAAGTGGAAACTGCGGACACCAGAGTTAGCAAACCTCACAAAATATACAAAATAACATTGCGTATAGAGGGAGATAAGACTAGGAAAATAAGGGGACTATTTTGGGATAATCTCTCCAAGGGCTATGATATCCTTCTAGCTGAAAAAGACTGGCCACCAGAGTTTGTAAGGGAGTGCCCTCATGGCGAAGAAGTAATTATGCCTGCCTTCTCAAATCATATTCCAATTCATAAAAAGTACACACTTGCCAGGAAATGGGCAGTGGCTCTAGCTCCTGCTTTATATAAAAATCACGTGGGATGGGATGAGGACTCTCCTCCTCACAAAATCCAGTTAAAATCACAACCTACTGCACAAAGGCAGTACCCAATTAAGCAAGAAGCTAAAAAACAGGTAAATGAAATACTAGATCAGCTAGAATACCAAGGGGTGATTGAAACTTGCACCTCACAAATGAACAACCCTTTGTTTCCGGTCTCCAAACCAGACAATTCATATCGTCTAGTTTTGGATTACCGACACCTTAACACATGTTGCAAAACTTTTGCAGTGCAAAACTCACACAGTGCTGCACTAATGAATAACATAGTGCGCAAAAAATACAAAACAACCTTGGACATCTCTAATGGATTCTTTTGTCAAAACATAGCACCAGAGAGCAGATATTTAACTGCGTTCTCAATAAATGGCACTCAAAAACAATTCTGTCGGTTAGCCCAGGGGTACAAGAACAGCCCGGGGGTATTCTCAGCAAGAGTAACAGAATTACTACAATTATATGATGATGAGGCATTATGTTATGTCGATGACATTTACTTAACAGATGATGACTTGGAGACTCACTTGAAGAGAGTGAACACCATAATACTTGGGTTCGCAGCAGAGGGTTACAAATTCAACTTTAAAAAATCCAGAATTGCCCATCTGACAGTCCTATTCTTAGGATATGAGTTATCAAGTGAAGGCAAAAGCCTGGCTGACAATTTTCTAGAAAAATGTGCCGTACTCCAAGCACCTAGAACACTAAAAAACCTACAGTCAATTCTAGGCTTCCTAAATTTCGGAAAAACATACATTGCAAATTACGCAGAAAGGGTGAAACCCCTTTATGATCTGATAAAACCAGATTTTAAAAGAACCAATTGGACTCAAATACACACAGAAATTCTGAGATCCTTACAAACAGACATGCTAATTAAAACAAAATTAGAAACACGTGATAACACACGCAATCTTGTGATTCGAGTCATCCCAGGGAGATGCGGATTCACATACCTGACCTCTAATGAGGGAGAAAAGGTACCAATTGCATTCAAATCACACTTGTACACAGAAGCTGAAAAGAAGTTCAGCAGTACAGAAAGAATTGTTCATGCAGTTCAAACCGCAATAGCTAGAGAAAAGGATAAAGCTAACGGTAGACATATCACAGTCAGAACAGCAGAATCAGCCTTTGAGGCACTAACAACACCGTGTAATTTACCAACAACAACATTGAATCCAAAGTGGATACAATGGGTGAATTCAATCACAACGGACAAAGTATACTATTACCTTGATCCAGAACTAGAAGAGTTGAAAAATCTAGAATATGAAAGAATATTCCCTCTGCCAATCGATATTCTGCCTTTACGACATTACGCCTGTGTAATTTATACAGACGGACATGCTCAACCTCCCGTTTGGGGAGAACAAGCATACAACCCCACATGTGGGATTACAAAAGAAGTGTGGCGCGGAGGTAAACTAAAACCTCTATTAACAAAAACACACTCAGTAGAAACTAATTCAGAACAACAAACTGAGATAGTAGCCTTGAAAATGGCGCTAGATAATGCGGATCGCGAATTCCCGACACTTATAGTGTCAGATTCATATTACTGCGTCAAATCATATAACAAGGATTTGCAAACATGGATTCAAAACGGTTACAAAGATGACACAGATGCACTAATAAAGCAGAAACTGCTCTGGGAACAAATAGCTCTTTTGAAAAAAGAACTACCAAAGACTCACGTGACACACTCACTGAGTCATCAGCGTGATGGCGTTCACGTTGCAGGGAATTCATTGGCTGAAACAGCCACAGCGGCAGCAACTAAATCGGCTCCCGTAGTTCGAAAAAAGCGTACATTAAAATACATTGACGGTGAAACAGTGCTGGCAGTGAGAACGTCATCAAAAGGCGACTGCTCAGCGTTACCGATCAATTATCCACTCAATTATACATACATAATCGATGCAAACTCCGTCCCTTTTGCTCGAATCCCTGGAGTGGGGGATAGGGTGATTCCAAACATGGACAGGAGAAACTTGTTAATCGCAGACGCACATATGGGCGAGGGTCTCAGACACCTCAAACTAAAAGATTCTCTGAAAGAATTACAATCACGGTACTGGTGGCCAGGCATGAGTCTGCGTCACACCATGTTTGTAAAAAACTGCCCAAACTGCAACAGAGATCGCAGTGGGGAGAGAAACAGTTTAATACCTCATCGTTTTACTCCGGAAAAAATCAAGAGTAAAAAGGAAGGGTTGCGATTAACATATACAGGCTAGTTTCCACTTATAATGTAGATCACCAGCACTCGGCTGACGTCCGGACTGTTATACAAAGATTCGCGAGTCTAAATGGCATATACGCTAAGAGCATGCTACGTTTGACCATTGTCTTCACTCTAGCACTCCAGCCTGAGGGGAAACATGACCAAATGAGCATAGTCCAGCGGGAATCTTCTCACTTCCTTCCTGAGGGTACGGGATGGTGTAAAGAAAAAACCAAGGCATAAAGCAATCTATAGCGGAAAGGGTATTAGGTTCGGGAGCTGGGTGGGTCAAACATCTAATAAGTGTCCAACGTAGTCTAAATAACTTGCCAAGAAATTCTCTGAAGGGATTCAGTGCGTACGAATTATTATTTGGAACTAGGATGATGATCTCTGACATTGATAGTCAGACTTCAGTGGTGAAAGAAAAAAGCTTTGATATCAAAGACCGTTTGGCTATTTTGCAGGACTTAAACAAAACAAGAAAAGACCTGAGCAACATAAAGTTGAAACAACAGCCAACAACCACTGAAGAACCACCACCTGTCCCAGCAAGACCTGTCTGGATTCCAAAAGTCGGGGATCTAGTCAGGGAGAAGATCGCGGTAAAGAAGGAATTTGGGCCTTCTTACAGAAAAGCAGTTCCTGTCTTGTCTGTCAACGGGACAAGATCAGTTGTGCTACCGCCACTTGCTGGAAAAAAGGAGAACCGAGTTGTATCAATCGACCTGGTAAAACCACAACATGTGGCCGATAACAAACAGTAGGCCAAGTGGACTCCCAATAAGTAGCAGAACACCTAGGTTTGCTACCAGTACAGAGGTCCTAACGAAGAGGCTCATCACATTCGAAACGCCTACAGAAGAACAACAAGGACTATGCAGCAATGCAATAGAACTCAGACCTCTGAAAACCCAAATAAAAACATTTAGCAGAGACACACCAATCTATAATGAAGTACCAAGTGAAAATGCAAGAAACAGAAATCCTGAACCAATTGGAACAATTGACAGAACTGCATCCGGCTACTTCATAAACTTCGATGATTCCTCTGAGGGCTTCAGTGAATCAAAGACACAGCCATCATCAAAAACCTTTAAAGATAAAGCTAAATAACTTTTGAAACAACTGAAAGAAACATATCTGATTTCCCCATGGATTGAATTTCGGGTGGGTTTTGGTGGATTTATCCTCATACTTTGGCTCATCATGGTACTTACTTTGGGACGCTTCATTGAGGGAAAATATGCTAAAATGGACACAGCAAGTCAGAAAATCAACTTGATCCTCAAACCACACACATCTTCACACGTCGAGAAAAGAGAACTTTCTTCAGCCAACTTCACAGCCAATCCGATACCTGGTGGGGTAGCCTGGGACAACACTGACTATGAAATTTATGGTCCGGTCGAAATCCTGAAATATCCACACCAAATTAAGATCTCATTGAGTGACTTTGCTAAACCAAGCTCATTTGCTGATGATTGGGACTTCGAAAGCATTAATAATATGATGTCTGACTTAGTAATGTCTGCTAAATTTACCAAACATGATTATTTGCAGGGTTCTACAAATTATGATAGTATGTACTGTTATAACCATTATGGTAACCATTTTCTACATAAATCTGCACAGCCTAGGAATGTTTTAAATTATAATCAATGGGAACATTGTGCAACCCCTCCAAAAGGAAGCTCAAGAACCTTCTATGACAAATATTCATACTTTTCAGGTTTTAACACAAGTAATGCTGAAGCATTCTATTTTAAATTGTCAAACAAGACAGGAACCAAGACCATGATAACCAACACAATATTGATTTATTCAGACTCATTTTTTGAAAAATTGAATATCTTTGGTTTTGATTATTGGGACAAAAATGTTGAATTGAAAAGTGTTTGGGGTACAAAAGATTGGCAAGTACAGGGTATAGAAGCTTTGTTTAGAGCCTGCATGATCCCAGAACAAATGATATTTTTAAATGACACTGTTCAACAAACCACCTGTCTTGGCCTAGCCAAAATCAAAGATTTAATTAAACCGTCTATTCCAAAACCAACAATGTTTAGCAACACTTCTACAGATGAAGAGATAGACGTAAACCATATATTAAACCAAAACAGAACACATCCTGATTGGAAACAGTGGTTGATCTGGCCCACAGATACTAATAACTGTCAAGACAGATTCCTGAATAAAACACAGGGGTTCAAAATGACCAGGCCAGACCCTAGATATCCCCAAAGACATCACCCAGGTATAATAACCACCTACAGTGTGAGCAAATTATGCCTTCAATGGCTGCAAACTTCCACACTGGCAGAAATTAAGCAACACCTAACTTTACTTACTGATGGTGCTGACTTGCGTGATTTCATAATGGGACCACGCAAACAGCGTTAAAAACGTTTCATAGCAGCCTCTGTATATGCAGCATACAATGAGGCCTGGAAGGTTACTCAAATTGAAACAGCAGAGAGAATACGGGAAATTGACCGTATTAATTTGGAAAAATCACTTTCTGTAGTGGACAATGGGTTAATGACTCTGTCCTCCAGAATTTTTTCTTTGGACAGCATTGTGTCTTCAGCAATCGACATATTATCGCAGGACTTACTGTTATTACAACACGGTCAGTCACAATTGCGTTCTATTGTACAGCTTGGCTGGACGTTACAAAATCTGCGTTCAGGCTATGTGCCTTGGCGTTTAATCAACACAACGTCACTATTCCAAATCTTTAACCTTACTGATAGACAAATCAGTATGGCGCAAAGGGGTGCTGATTATACAATCCTGAGCATTGAGAAACTTGAGAGATTACCAATGACAATGTCAGAACGACCTGTCAGTGAATGGATAATACATGGGATAATAAATATTCCAATTTCAACCTTCAGGTTTCAATACTGCCAAAAATATATACAGGCTGGCATGTACGAGAAATTGGGAAAAGGGTACCTTAAAACAACATGGAACCTGCCCTATTCACATGCATGTGTCAGTAATAAAGGACAGAAAGTGTTTCTTAGTGGCAACAATTGTGCGATGTCACTAAGTGGCACACTTCTGTGTAACGGTATTAGTTTGCATGGAGCCTGTGAAGGGAATTCATACAACCTTTCATGTCACCAGCAAGGCGCACCTGCAACAGAAATAGAACCATTCTTTCAAAGACTCTATAATGGGAGTTACATTCTAATTGTAGACCGCAGATGTTGTAGTCATATGCCCGGGACTCCTTATCTAGTAACTACGACTGCGAAGGTCAAGTGCTGTGGACGCTCGTTGTTCCCCAGCTCCTTTCCAGACAGGGAGGCAAGGGCATGGCCCAACTTGAAAATTACTTCTATTCGAATAGATACTTTAAGCAGAATGAAAACAGTGCTTCTTCAGACGCCTACCAGGCTCACGTCATCAAAAGAAACGTATGATCTACAAGTCGCAAGGACGACTGCAGAGATACATTCATTGTTATCAACTAATTCCCCCATACATTTCGCGGAAATTCTAAATGAAATCTTAAATATTTCTGATACCAATGGGGTCTCAAAGGTATTTAAGACAGTATTTTCGATGGCATTAACACCATTCAAAGCCATACTGGGTATTTTTCCAGATTTCGTCCATCCGATTTTTGGCGGACTTCCCCTGATCCTGGGACTAATTGCAGGAATCCTATTCTTAGTCCTTATTTTTCGTTATGGCAACCCATGTCACAGACAAAACTCTTGTGACAAGGGAAGAAACAATCCTAGCCATTGGATACCGGGACCGGATATCAAAAATCCTGGGACTCTCCCGGCTTAGAGACCTGAACATGACTTGGTTTCTATCATTTCGACCAATGTGGCAAAGATGTGTTTTACCTGTATTAAGGTGCCTGCTATGCGGAGAAGAATGCGTGTTAGACACCTGTCTGACGCTACAATCGGATGCGCCAATGGATGCAGAAACATTGTTGAGCCCGATCAAGGTTCATGCTTTGTGCTGCCCTCAAAGGCTACCAATCCTGATGACGGCATTCGTGGAAGCTTCACCACTACGATTGATGGGTAGTGAAGTTCAAGATAAAAGCAGCATCGAACAGGTACGACCTTCTGTCAGCAATGCAAATCAGAATGTCAATGGAGACAATCATGCGCACGAATGCATGATTACACCTATTTCCGAGTTAGTGGAACTTTCCCAGGAAGCTGTTGACAGTTTTTTCGAAAGCCTAAATGATATGATGTTCTCACCAGAGCAGAAATAGAGACTTTTTGAACAAGCTCGCACACGGCGTTCCCTGAATTCGGCCTTCAACTTTAAAAATACAGTCACATGAACAATCTTTCCTCCAGTTCACGGACAGCAATTTTTCAGCAGCCCCAAAATATTTTTTCATATTTTTCGGGACACTATCTTCTGCTTAAAGTAAGAACTATTCTTAAAGAACTAAGGTTTCTAAATTTTAGATAGCTTATAGACATAGTTTATAGACATTAGCTGCCCGCAGGTATGTTCACAAATACTTTATTATGTGATGGAATGGTCTCGAACTTTTTTTTCTGTATTAAGAGCCATTTCATGTGTAATTCTCATATACCAAATAGCAATAATGTATACAAATGCGATTACTTTGGCATAATTATACAGCTTGAGTGCATACAATACATATGACTGCAATATTTTTCCGTATATTTGAAAATTTCAAAATGCATTTATGTATTTTGGGGTGGTAAGGTATACACTATACTCTATAGTATGTTGTACTATGTTATACTATGCATAGATTAGTAAATATGACCATAGTTAGCGTGGAGTGGGTGTGATGTATTCCTATAGGTCCTGAATCGATCCCCCTATTCCTGACCCTATTCTGGTTAGTAAACTAACAAGTTAACTAGTAATCAGCCCATGAGGCAGAAAATCCCCATGATGCAGATACCGTTATCTGACGCAGTCACACTACGGCACAGGAACGTGTTATCTGATTAGGTCATAACGCTTGCGATCTAATTAGACAAGCGATATTCCTCCAGCCCCTGATAAGGCATACGGAGTTCTCATAACAAATCAAACCTATGACAACCTGGGCAAAACCCTGCGGCCATTGTTTTGATTTCACCGAGAACTTCAGTAAAAGAATGTGCTAACGAGCAAGTCGTATGACATCCTTATTGACGTATCTATGTCCATCCTTACGTCAATCTCGGCACCTTAAAGGTATAAATATTACCGATATTGCCCTATGCAAACACACGCGTGGTGACGAGACGGAGCAGCCATACTTGCCGAAGCGAAGAGCAGAGCAGACCCCGCTGGCGCAGCCCCGCCTTCCTGACGCGCTGAGAGAAGCTGTTTTCTCCTGCCGAGAAATCCAGCACCGGCGTTTCTGGGCAGCCCTCGCAGGCAGCCTGGAATATCGAGACCAGAGAGAGAGATACCATCCCTCATTCATCCTAACTTCCAGGTACAGAACTGAATAACCCCTCACAGAGAATTCTTTAGTTATTCACTTGGCAAAAACAAACTTAACTTAAACTGTAACTTTCTATTCCCACCCACGTATTAGGCTTAGGTCAGGTACACGGGGTAGGCGTATTTAGAAACACCAGTTGAGTACGTTTAGTCAAATGTATATGTGTATGTAATATATTTTATTCATTTTAAAACATCATATGGCTTAGAAACCATATCAATGTTTTTACAGTATTATTTTATACTATTGCTTTTAATGTATGCACTTTACTTAACTATAAGTATTGCAATAATATCGATCCATTTCTCTTGTATGAGAAAAGAGACTGATCAATAAATAACACCTTTTTATTGAACACGCCCGTCTCTTCCTTTTCTCTACATTCTGATGAGACTAAGAATGCACGTACTGACTGAGTAAAATAAATTGCCTTTTGTTCACACGACTCTCGAGATATACTCTTGATTAGGGGAGAGCAAAGTTGTCATGTTCTATGGTTGTCAGAAACTAAATCCCTTCTTGTCTAATCAGGGGAGTTAATTCTTTCCTGAACATTCAAGAAAGTTTCTAGTGAACTCTGAGCTAAGCTGGCAAACCCAAAACTTTAAGTCTAGTATCGACAGTAGTAGACCTAGTTAACGTCTGGTCTAGGCCTTTACTATTGTAGGTATTATTCCAATGCGCAGAGCCTATTGGGATGATAGGAACTACACTACAGGTTTTTTAACAGGGGGGATAGGGATGCTTTCTTCTTTTCCTTGGGGAAAATACCTGTCTCAAACATCCTATTGAAAATATCAGTAAGATACTTAGATACCGTCTCTGGTGCAAGGTGGGGCATTCTCAGGGGTGAGCGTCAAGTGAAGAACCCGACTTGACCTAAGTAATTTTTGTATCATAGTGGTGGCTAGAGTGGAAAAGGATGTTCAAGTTTTATTATCCACCATATATCCAACTGAGCTAGTATCTTGAGGGGCCAAGTTGTTTAAAAGAGTTAAGGTTATCATTTCCTGCTCCCTCTTACTCTCCGGCCCTTCGGACAAAGATGTCTTAGACGAAAGTGCACAATAGATGGTCTCAACCTTGAATCAAAAAAATACAGCTAGTTAGTCGAGAAAGATTTCATCAACAACTTTTTTGGGGGGGGGGTCGGTAGCCTTTGTCAATTGTTTTATTACTGTGTAAAGTTCTTTGGAAGTATTGACTGAGAACTGAATTTTTACTGTTAGATACCATAATTTGGCTTTCATGATCATGTCTTTATAGACAGAGATAGCCTTTTTATATTAATCTCTGTTTTGCGTATCGTAGTTGATGCAACATTTCCTTTCCTGTCATCAACAGATTTGATTTTGTACTTAAACCATGGGTTCCAACATAGATTCTCTGTGATTTTTGCATGGTTTAATCAGGGCAAGATGGTTGATTATATTTTTAATCCATTGGTTAAGTGACAAGAATGATACAAATACAATCATGTTTTGGTGGGCAACCTAGTAATTTATCAAGGTACCAAAGTACAATTATATGCTGGACTATCTGAGATGAGTGACTGTTTCAACAGTTGAAAGGAATATTGTCACAATGTAACAAACAGGGGTGACACTTACAATATAAGGCATTCCCATTTGAAGACCACAACAACTTTGATTAGTTCAACTATCATTGACTCATTCCGTAGTAGCAGAACATATCTCTGAATAAAATTATGCGAAATTGCTTTCAGAATACATTTGTTTCCTTGTTTCCCAAAGGTACATTTAGATTTGGCTGCACATTGGAGTGTTTCAAAAAGGGGGTGGTGATGGACAGAGTATCTGAGTTAATCAGAACACTCCTACCCAGTCAACAGATCAGGGCTTGATCCATCACCGTTTTTTAGCTCACTGCACCATCCCAGTTCAGAACCTGGCTACATGCAAATTAGTCTGTCCCTGGCCCAGTGCATCATGGGAACAGGGCAGACCAAACTACCAAGCCAATTCTTTACTGGAAAGGAAACAAGCTTCCGGGGACCGGTCTCTGGCATTACAGCCGTCTTCGGCCCGGCTTGCTTGAATCCTGATGGTGCAGTGAGCAAGGGACTCATGTCTGAGCATACCCTTCCACACTTGTGGTGGCCAAAACGATTTAAAAAGGGGGTGGTGATGGACAGAGTATCTGAGTTAATCAGAACACTCCTACCCAGTCAACAGATCAGGGCTTGATCCATCACCGTTTTTTAGCTCACTGCACCATCCCAGTTCAGAACCTGGCTACATGCAAATTAGTCTGTCCCTGGCCCAGTGCATCATGGGAACAGGGCAGACCAAACTACCAAGCCAATTCTTTACTGGAAAGGAAACAAGCTTCCGGGGACCGGTTTCTGGCATTACAGCTGTCTTCGGCCCGGCTTGCTTGAATCCTGATGGTGCAGTGAGCAAGGGACTCATGTCTGAGCATACCCTTCCACACTTGTGATGGCCAAAACGATTCAAAAAGGGGGTGGTGATGGACAGAGTATCTGAGTTAATCAGAACACTCCTACCCAGTCAACAGATCAGGGCATGATCCATCACCGTTTTTTAGCTCACTGCACCATCCCAGTTCAGAACCTGGCTACATGCAAATTAGTCTGTCCCTGGCCCAGTGCATCATGGGAACAGGGCAGACCAAACTATCAAGCCAATTCTTTACTGGAAAGGAAACAAGCTTCCGGGGACCGGTTTCTGGCATTACAGCCGTCTTCGGCCCGGCTTGCTTGAATCCTGATGGTGCAGTGAGCAAGGGACTCATGTCTGAGCATACCCTTCCACACTTGTGGTGGCCAAAACGATTCAAAAAGGGGGTGGTGATGGACAGAGTATCTGAGTTAATCAGAACACTCCTACCCAGTCAACAGATCAGGGCTTGATCCATCACCGTTTTTTAGCTCACTGCACCATCCCAGTTCAGAACCTGGCTACATGCAAATTAGTCTGTCCCTGGCCCAGTGCATCATGGGAACAGGGCAGACCAAACTACCAAGCCAATTCTTTACTGGAAAGGAAACAAGCTTCCGGGGACCGGTTTCTGGCATTACAGCCATCTTCGGCCCGGCTTGCTTGAATCCTGATGGTGCAGTGAGCAAGGGACTCATGTCTGAGCATACCCTTCCACACTTGTGGTGGCCAAAACGATTCAAAAAGGGATTGGAGTGTGGCTCATTAAAGTTTCACTATGGCTCATTAAAGTTTCACAATCACTAGAGCTAATTAACACAGGCGTATCTTCTAATGGACAGCAGTATTATTGAGGTAATTTCAGTAATGATAAATAAATGAATCTTGTAACTTCTTATACCATCCTATAGACTCCACTTTTCAGCACCCTCTTTATCTGAAACCATCACAATAAAAGAAATAAAAACCCAATACAAACCACAGCTTGAGGTTGTTCACCCCGTTTCTTTTATAGTTATCAACACCTAATCATTGTACAGTCAAGAGAGATAGGGCATGTCTCTGTGTGCTATTGAACATTGATTTTCATTAAAAAGGTAAGATCCAAACAAAGCAGTATCATAATTAAATGCCAAGGAATTTCATGCAGTTTTAGGGGCTTGCAAGGTATAATTTAATTAAGTGATCTCACAATGCTTTTAATTATTTAGCTCTGAAAGATATTGCATTATTTTTTACTATGTCAAGGGAAGAGAGGAGCTACTTCAGATACGACGTAAATTAGAAATGTTATATTATATATATCTATGTGATAATGCAGAAATTTGCACTCTCTGATTACTTACTACGCTCTATTAATTGTTGTGGTGCATATACACCTATATAACCTAGGACTGGCCTTTTTCATGCTTCTGTCATATCATAAATGCACTAGAAGTTTATTATCGGTGAACAAACAAAAAACCCTTTCCAACAAATAGGTATGATAATGCTGAATAGCCCACACACGCTAAAGCCTCTCTCAAGTTTACTATAGTTGAATTCACTATTGGTAAACATCTAAAAGCAAAACCAGTGGTTCATTCTTTTCTTTAATGCATCCGAGTATACACTGCACCAAGACCGATAGCACTAGCATCCAAAATGACTATGGATTCCAAATTCTGATCAATCGCATGTGAGGCGGGACAGAGACAAAGTTGCCAAATGCAATTTGCTCTGTCTCTCCCCAAACATACTGTTGTCAATGAACCTTGAATAATATTCACATAATCCTACAAACGATCAAAGTTGATGTTTATGTGAAGGAACAGGCCAATTAGTAATAAGCTTCAATGAGATCAACCTTGGGTTGTACTCCCAAGGCTGAAATAGTGTGTCCTAAATAGTCAACTTCAGACAGCATACATTTGCACTTTTCCTTCTTAAGAGTGGTACCATTGGTATGTATAGGATTAAACACTTCTGTCAACTACTTCAGATGTTCCGTTTCAGAATTAGAAAAACTGAGGATATCATCTTGCTAGGCAGCACATTTTTGTTAGAATCAAATATATCGTACATCCAATTTTAAAAAACAACAGTTGCAGAGGCAAGACCAAATGGCATCCTCAAACATCTGAATGCACCAAATGGAGTGTTAAAAGGGGTTGAGCGAGAGACTTCGCTCAATTCAACTTGGTGATATGCAGCCCTTAAGTCAAGAGTGGTAAAACACTTAGCATTACAGACTTGAGCAAGCATTTCTTGGATTATGGGTAATGAAAAGCAGTCCACAATAATGTTTTTGATCAGAGATCTAAGATTAATACATAGTCTCAAGTCTCCTTATTTCTTTGGGTGATTACCACTGGGGACATCCAGAGTGCAGAGTCAATGGGTTCAAATATTTTCTCGGCACATAGATTGTGCAACTGTTCTCTAACTTGAGATCTTATGCTCATGGGTATACTCCTTACTTCAAAAGGACAGGAAGGGTGTCAGGTTTCGATATAATGTTATGTTCATAACCTTTCATCACACCTAAACACTCTTAAAAAAGTATTTTGTAATAATTAAACAATGAATCTAGGGATGAATTGCCTGAGAGCACTTATCAAGCAACGATTTAGGAGAATCTGTCCCAGGACAGAGAACCCTTCCAAACAGACCTTGATTTTCCCATCCAAGCACATTATACACATTCCTAGTAACATACAATTTAGTGTGAATAGAACAGTTTGAGAAAGACAGGTTTTCTGGGAAAAATCCAAACATATCTATAGATAATCTGACAAAAAGCTACCATTCTAATATTGGGTGGTAGTAAGGTAACATGGTTCCAAATTTCTTGATAACAATGGTGTAAGGTGAACCAGAATCAACTGCAACTTCTATTGGTAAGTTTCCAATAATAATATTACAGATGGAATCTTTCTCTTTAGTGGATGAAATGGTATTTACATTTTTTAGAGAGAGTACCATCCTGGACATTATCTTGAAAAACAGAGTTCATAACAGTGTTTTCAGCTAAGAAATTAATCTTAAAAGAATTTCTGGAAACCGTAGCAAAATGTCCCATATTTCTGCATCTTAGAATTGACTAAATGGGCTTTGGACCCACATCTAAAACACACCTTGATTATTTGTGTTGTGTTTAACTTGAAGCGGAATGGAAGAATATGCAATGATGGCATTGACTGGAACATTTTTAGAGGAACGGTTTTGAGAGAGTCTACCTAATTCTTTGGATGCTAAAACAGATCTAATAATACCTTTGGCAATTTCCAATGTTTCTTGTAAAGAGGGATTCTTGCAACAAAATAACCTTTCTTGTGTTCTTTTATCGTAACAGTTGACTATTAATTGATCATGAAGGTAACTATGTAAATTGCCTTCAAATTCCCATGATGCTGCAAGAATTTTCAACTTCGCAATTTTTTATTTCAACAGATTCATTTTGTAGTTGCTGTCTAGTGTAAAATCTCTGTTTTTTGACTACTACACTAGTGTCATCTTTAAAATGATTCTGTAATCTGTTACCTACTTCCTTATATGCAGACCATCTGATTTCAGAATAAGGTGTATGTTGGGGTAAATGCCCAAAACGTTGCTGACCTTCAACACCCAATGAAGTGTAAAGTATGGCTAATTCAAATACACCAGAAAATGCAACACCATCAATAGCTATCAGGTAGTTATCAAAAGCTCTAAACTATTGCTTCCCTTTGAAGCATTAAAGACCTGGTTCAGGAAGGAAAGGAGCAGGTGCATTTGAATTAAGTAAGCCAGCCATTCAATAATGAGCAGTATGAATAGCTGAGAATGATTTAACAAGGTTGTGTACAGAACCACACAAAACAATTGTACTGTGCCTTTAAGAAATGTCTACTTGAGAAGCTTAAAAATAATTTGGTAGGATCTTTTAAATAGTACACATGAACCTCAGCCAAAAACCAATGGGCATGCAGGAGAAAAAAATAATCATCACTCGAGAAAGAAATTCATTACTCCCTAGGATTGAATTGCAGGATAGGCATGCAGACAAAAGTCATGTAATATAATGCAAATATTATACACTCTCAAGTTTAAAATGTAGGGTTTACACTTAAATGAAACACTTGAAGCTAATGCAAGCCATGGGGGGTTCCCTGCGTTGCTTGTGATTTCAATTCACCCTGAACAATACTAGTGAGCCAAATGCTACAAATGTTTTCTCTGTCCAAGGTGATTTGGAGAACTACACGTGTGACACAACTCCAAACATATTCCCCACAAGGCAGTGCCATGATGAAGAATTAATGAGCCGTTGTCACGCGAGCCGAGGCTCCCAGCGTGGTAACACCTAAGATAGCACAAGCAGATGTTGATGCCACGTGAGACAATGCTCCAAGCGCAGTGGAGCAATGAGCGCATATCAACAAATGGCAGCGCTTGATCACAGGAGTCTCGAGCAAGGGCAATAATAATGGCTGAACAAGCCAACTAAAGTATTAAATGTAGAATACACTGAGGAGCTAAGAAAGCATAAACAAAGTAAAGCGCAAAGGCATGGCACAGCAATGGAGCGCTTGAGAAGAAGGCAAATAGTACTTATCCAGTTTTAGCACGCAGTACAAGGATGTCGACAACAGTTGGCCACTGACGTGCTGTTCACCGAGTTCTTATCCAGTCACCGGCAATATGTGTAAGAGGGACTCTCACATGAAATAAGTCCAACACATCCAAGATATGTCCAAATAATTTATTCTAGTATAGATGAACAGCACCTAACATTCATCGCAGCAAAGCACCAGCCCAATACCAAATTGGTATCTAGAACCCACTTTGACAGATGCACAGGAGTATTCTAAACTTTAAAGTGACAGTATGAAAACTACAGTATAACAAAATATATAATCTCAATGGCTGTGTAACAGATTACCCCACCTGCTCAAAACATTTTTATCATTTCACCAATATAATAGTTTCTCCTTAATCCTTTTCTAATCCGGTTTCCTGCTGCTCTTTTTCTTTGTGTACACTTCTCTAGCTAGACATTGACCTCCGACTCTCCTTAGCGAGTGAAATGGAGGGAGGTAAAGAGACAGGACAGAAGAAGGGAAGATTTACATAGAACAGTAAGCAAAAGAGATGACAGAGAGATAGAAGACAGTTATCGATAAGGTGCGGTAATAAATGAGCTAGGGAGGAACATATGGTAAACAGAGAAAGGCGAGGCAGCCAAAAAGAAAAATACATAGAGGTAAAGAGAAGAAGCAGTAGATTAAAATGGCAGAGAGATAGATAATGTTTAGGAATAATGTAGACAGAATGAAGCAGTACTTTTCAAAGTCTGGAGAAAACTCATAAGGGATCTAGAACTTGTGCAGAGTACTTCAGTGAGGCTTCATTAACTTCAAATGCTATGGTTGGTGAAGGGACATATTTCTTTGCATCACTGCAAGCCATTTCCCATAGAGTGTCAAATGAAATTTCCTGAATTGCTTCTCAACATTTATTTGCTTACCAAGTGGCAAGAATTCTAACATGGAGCATGTTGCAGTGCTAAAGTCACTAAAAGTGTCGCCCATCCTACTATCAAGGAGATGTTTCACATCTACACCAATAACGCTGAACACTTGGCAGACAAGGGTGTTTTCAGACTCTAGTATTTTGATTAAGTCCACTACAGCAGTCACGTTTTCCTGTAAAAACCTAAGCATGTAGTAGACTGTACTTTTTCACATCACTATCAATATGTGACCGAGGAGCATCATATTTCTTGCCTTTGGGACCATCACCAATCAAAAATTCTGTAAACTGTCGCCACATGGATGATATGGCATTCACAGCCTCTAGGACTGAGAACCACCGGCTAAATGACACAGTCAGTATGACTCTTTCTTTGATACCACACAAAGGACAAACTGAGAAATATTAGCATTTTAGTTCCCAGGCATAACAAAACAGTGCACCAAAATGGATTGAAAAGCCAATAGCATTCTTCATTAACTCTGAAGATTGTGAATATGCTTTCAGCATACCATCTACCACGTGACAAGGATCTCTTACAGGGAAGCACTTCAGCTCAGGTATCGATTATGACAGGCCATCATACAACTTGTTCATATACGTAGCTGGATTACTGCAAATACAAACAATATCACTCCAATCTTTATTGAACTTGGCTGGAACTTTGTTCAGCAGCATTCCAAGTAACACTGCATTCCATGTTCACCAACGTCTAGTGTCATATTTTCACCACTATCTCAGATGCTTGGTGGCAATACTCTTTTCACATATACCTGTCACTACACCTTGCATTGAATGTTTAAAGCCTGGGGTGTTTGGCAATTCACTTACAATCAATACTGACTCGCTAGAAAATAGGGATGATGTATCAAAGGATTTCACCCCTTCTCTGACTGTGGGGGAATGTGAATGTAGAAATTGGGAAAAATTCTTATGAAACCAGCCCTTTTACCTATCAGTGAAATTAAATGTAGCCAAAATATTATATACGATTTTGATATTTCCTAATTCTCTTTAGTTTATAAAATAGCTAAATAAGACCTAAAGCATGCTTCTAAACACTGCATCTTTAGACTAAAGACTACAAAACTGGAAAAAGCATAAGGAAGAAGAGATAATGTTTTAGTGACATCCCTAAACAACAAAACTCAAGAAGAAGAATGTTAGCCTAGTCTTGCTTGCTGATGCCTTGTATAATAAAGTTACATTGTATTGTCCCTTTTAGGAAGAAATAAAAATGGCTCTTTAACTCATCTTTTCCTTTCTTTGAATGGCACTTCGTTTGTGGTTGCGAAGGTGTGTTTTCAGTGCTTATATAATTACACCAGTTATGACTATTTTCCTTTCGGGGGGGTTTATCCGTTATTATAGGTTTAAACCTAAAACCAGATAGCCTACATATCAGATTAAATTGTGTTGGGGTGGACTTGAGGCCAGGCTCCAGTACGGAGACTGACCCTGCCGAGGACAAGCTGGCTGCTAGCAAAGACTCCTTGGACTGATCAAAGCTATACTCAATTTCAGGCTCAACACTAGTGGTGTGTGTATCCAGGACCTGGTGTGAAAAACGCCTACAAAGTCTACTGCAGATTCTATAACCTTCCCACTGTGAATTCCTGAATGGCTAAATCTACTTGGAGGTAGAGCTACTGGTATAAGGGAGATGTTTGATGCTTGCCTAGGAGGAGGAGCTTGAATGGCTGAGTTGCGAGCTAGTGCATCACGCGATCTTGTGGGGGGCAAGTACATAACGCTTTATAATGGACCTGGCTCTCTCTGCATGGTAAACCCAAAGCCTTTTGCCTTTTCCCTTCACTTTTTTGCTGAATCAATTTTTGTTGGCCTTCGGCCTCTGTGCACTTTACCACTGCTAACCAGTACTAAAGAGCATTTACTCTCTCCTTTAAAGATGGTAAAATTGACTTACACTCACTTGGCACAACTAATTTACTTGCAAGTCCCTAGTAAAGTGACACAACATGCACCTGAGGCCTGTAAAATAATGCTACTTGTGGGCCTGCAGCACTCTTGTGGAACCCACATCAGAAGCATTTAAACATGTCTCAGGCTTGCCATTGCAGCCTATGTGTGCAGTTTTAAACTGCCATTTCGACCTGGAAAACTACACCTTTTGCCATGTCTAACCTTCCTTATTAATACAGATATAACTCCCATAGGGTAGCCCCTGAACATCCCAGAGGGCAGGGTGCAGTGTATTTAAAACGTTGGACATGTATTTTTTAGTTTTACATGACCTGGCAGTGAAACACTTAAATTTGTTTTTCACTACTGCAAGGCCTACCTCTCCTATAGGATAACATTGGGTTTCCTTATTACATTTAATAAGTGATAACTTTTAATTGGGAGTACATAGGGATCCCATGTTTGGTGGTTATGGAATTGTAATTAAAAGCCCTCTTTAATGGTAAAGTCAAATTTTTTATCACAATTCTGAAAATTCCACTTATAGAAAGTTGGCATTTTACTATTCCAACCATTTGGTGTCTGCTGCCTACATCCTGGATCACATGACTAGGAGTAGTTGGCAGTTGGTCTTTGTGTATTGCTCCCAGACAGTGAGACAAAGAGAAAATAGGTTTTGGCAGGATAGGCCAATCTAAGTTAACGAGGGGGAGAGCTGTCACCTCCCACACTTGCGTATCACAATGACTTTGACTGAGCACTCTCACAAAGGGTTTGTCTCTGGTGTTTTGTCCCTCCAGACAAGCCAGAACAGAAAGGAAGGGAATGCCTGACACGTCAGGGAGGTGGAAACCTCTAGAGGCCTCCTCTGCTTCAAAGTGGGCACCAGGTATACATATTAGTCCTCAGACCCCACTCTTCAGTACATCTGCTGAAAGGACTGTCCCTCTGCTGGACTTCTACTCTGAATGACTGCTTCCCTGCTTCCCTCTTGCCTGGGTGAGACGGACTAGACCTGCATATCTAAACCCAGGATCCCAGAGTGACTCCACGGGCTAGTTGGCTGGCCTCCCGATCAGAAGCCTCAAGAAGATAAGAGACTTCCCCAAACCTTGAACCAAGCACTTGGACTCTGCCATCTGTGAGTCCTACTCTGCAAAGTGGTGCCACCCCAGGCCTAGACCTTTGGAAGTTGGCCTGAAGGTGCTCTGCCAGCTCCTCTCTTCCCTTGACATAGTAAAAAATAATGCAATATCTTTCAGAGCTAAATAATTAAAAGCATTATGAGATCACTTAATTAAATTATACCTTGCAAGCCCCTAAAACTGCATGAAATTCCTTGGCATTTAATTATGATACTGCTTTGTTTGGATCTTACCTTTTTAATGAACAATGAACAGCATTATTCTATTGTACTCCGCCGCTTGCACAGCTCCGCGTAGTGCGGCGGAGTTTTTTTCCACTTTGCGGAGTTTCGTGTGGTGCAACTCCGCAAATTCTGCCCAGGGTTAGTTATAATGGTTGAATTATTCATCTTTTTCACCATTCATGTAACGCTGGTAACAATGCTTTGTTGCTTTATACAAATAATTGCAGCTCATGTATTTTACACAAGAATCCATTTGCTTCAATAAATGTTTGGAATGTCAATTTGCATATTATTTGTGTGTCCCTTGAGGCATGCCTAAGTTAACCACGAAAGGGTAGATCTGTTCCCACGATTTCCTTGGGGGGTCAGAGTGCCATGTTCTAAGGTTGCAAACACCATCCGGTACGCTGTCAGGTTTAGCTGTCCAGATGACGCACTGTGAGCTGGTCAGAAATTGGACCAACCTATTTTGATGATATGCATGGACTAAGTTCCCATATTTTGACAAATATGTTGTCCAAGAATATGTGTTCAAATCCTGCAGCCTTTTTCCCCGCAGGGAATCACAACGCGGTTGTCACAACAACATCGTTGTATTTTCCGCATACCATTACCATACCATTACTCCGCAAGTCAGAACAATGACTTGCGGAGGGGGTAGGGGAGGGGGCGCTGGATGTTGGAATAGTATAATTTACTATTCCAACTCCAGTCTGTGCGGACACTAGGCAAGGTGTTGGATTTTAAATCCAACACCTCCCCCCTCCGCAAGTCGTTGTTCCGACTTGCGGAGTAATGGTATGCGGATTCACAATCGACCGCGTTGTGAATCCCTGCGGGGAAAACGATTTGGGGTAAACGTTGTTTACTGTTGTCCAACTGTACAGTCTTATTTGATTAGTAGACACCATAAGACAGCAGACACCCTCCTACAGCAAAAATAGCAATGCTGGACATGCCCTGGAGCTTGAAGAATTGTCATACGACCTGAGGCTCACAAACATCGCAACCAGACCAGTGCGTCTCAAACCGCCCAAGATCAGTGATCAACACAAAACTCAAAATCATTGCAAAAGCATTGCCGGTCCATTTGACATCAGTAATCACGTCATTGGTCCACCAAGACCAATATTGGTTCATGCAAATCCACCAGATATAGTATTCATAGGCTCCATAACGCACTGGCACTCATGGAAAGATTATACACCGCTTTGGCAATGCTTATGTTGGACTTTGGGAAAGCCTTCAATATGGTGACCTGGGACTATATTTTCAATACTCTGAAAGGTCAATTTCGGGCCCAGATTCCTTAAATATGTTCCACTATTATACACTAATCTACTTACTAGGGTCTGTCTGGGTCACAAGACTTCAGACACCTTCCCCGTCCTAAGGGGTATGAGTCAAAGCTGCTCCCTTCCCATTTACTTTTTACAGTGGCTATTGAGCCCTTTACTGAGTCTCTCCCAGTGGATGCCTTGGTGAAGGGTTTCTAATGGGCTCCCAGGGTCTCGGATACATTGTTGCTTTATGCAGATTACCTACTCATGTACCACCGAGACCTGCAAGAGTCAGGCGCCAGGGTTCTCCAGATTCTGCAAATCTTTGGTGAATTATCTCTCTTTAAAGGTAACCCAACTAAGTACATAATCTACCCGATCAGAGTGGAGACAGAGAATATATGGCAAGCATCTGGGCTGCAGGTATCCAAGGAGCGCCTCAAATATTTAGTAGTCCTCACTGCATATAAAGAGGACACGGCATGGGAATTAAACATACCTGACTAATTTCCAAGAATAAACAGAGATCTGTCCATCTAGTTCCTGCTCCCTCTGTCTATCATGGATAGTGCAGCCATATTTCAAATGGTTTCCCTGCCTCATCTCTTCTACCAGCTCCGAAACTATACATCCACACAGCCTTTTTACACACATTCTGCTGCTGTTTTGGATTATCCTCTAGAACGGCAAGCAGCCATGAACAACAATGGCCAAGTGCTATAATTCACCGTTTGATGTTGAAATTAGAGCAGCAGACGTTCATGCATATTACGGAGCAGCACACCTGATAGTGTTCTATGGTTGGCTGCCAATCTGACCCCACTTTTGCCACTGAAAGCTGGGCAATAGCAACGCATATTTTTCCTTTACTTGTAAAGAGCCAAAGTGACAGTACGACTTCATCCAATGACTGCTAGATTTCTGGCATTGGACTCTTACAGACTTAGGATGGCATAACAAGCTGACCAAAGAAACACCGCAGTAGCTGGGAACTATGCTCTGGGAAACGGCTGCCTTGGACGGCCTAGAGATTGGGACAGAACTGGAATTTCCAAATAGGTGGTCATGCGTCAGGAGGCGTATTAATCACTCTTCAGAACAATCTGGCTCTAAAGGTCTGTATGATTTATGAAGGGCAAGGTGACTACATTTTCATTAAAATTGAGTCACAACTGTTGGAAAAAAATAACACAAAATAACATACTATTATCCTTGGTTGTATTTATTTATATCCCTCTAAAACCAAGCGAGAGATAACTCTGAACAACATTATTCCCATCATGAGAGGTCTTTTTGAACACTTCCCGAACGACATGTGGCTAATAATGGGAGACTTTAATGCCAACCTAATGGAGAAAAGCTTGGACCCCTCCCTTCTAACCTCACTGGACAACCAAATGTAGGCAATCCCACATATAAAATGCCAGTACAAATGCAAGGATAATCAAGGGACAAAGGTGGCCGCAAGCTTAAACTAACTAGGGCTCCGTATCCTAAACGGTAGACTGGAGTCAGACTCGCCTGCTGCTTACACCCATGTATCTCCCTTTAGAATGGCTACCTTGGACTACATATGGATCTTGGTCGCCCACTTCCAATTCGTCCAGGAATTTGTGGTAACCTCCTCATTGGAAAGTGATCATGCCATTTTAACATGCAAAGTTCTATCCAATCAGAGTTCCCGGCCAAAACCTACCTAATTGGTAAAGATTCAACATTGGAGCCAATTAGAAAATTACACTGGACACTGGACCAACAAGAGGCAATCGAAGAGAAGGTGGTCAATCTTTGGGAAAACTTGAATCAAGAGCCTAGCAGCAAGCTGACGCCGCCACTATGGGAACAGATAGTGGAGGACCTTAAAACGAAATCTATCTGTAAAGAGTGTTAAAAACTCAAACAATTATCTGCCATCTATACCCCACCTCAGCGACCTCAAGCACACCATGCTGAATATTAAACATAAATTAAATACTTTATTGCGTAAAAGCATACATACCAGCTTAGATTACAAATCCTTACGAGAGAAGATTTTGACCAACCGCAAAGAGTATAGGAAATTGAGGTTCAAAGATAAAAGGATAAAAGAAGAACAGCACTGGACATTTGCCCATGAAATCTTAAAATCAAACGATCAAAAGAGATTTTGGAACTGCTTAAACAAGGCTGCTAGACCAGGCCAACCATCCACCGTAACGAATGTCGCCCCTATTGAATGGGAGGCTCACACTGAATCTCTCTACGTTGAACTCAACAAATATATTTGGTGTAACTATCATAGCTCTATCCCCCCACTCCCCTCCCTGGAATGTCACCAATTACCAAGATTACTTCAACTCAACTTGCCCTCATCATAAAACGAATGCGTCCAGGAGGGGCCCCCGGCCCAAATGGATTAGCAACAAAGATAAACAAAGCCTCGACTCACAAGTGGGCATCACTCTTGGTCGCCGTATTCGAGATATGCAGAATGGGTGGTCCCATTCCTGATTCTTGGCGAGGTTCTCTCCTCGTCCCTATTCACAAAAAATGTCAGCGATCTAATCCTGATAACTACCGGATGATTGCACTCCTTGATGTTGATGGGAAGGCCTATGCAAGCGTCTTATTACAAGAACTGACCAGCTAGGCAGAAGACCGTAAATTAATACCTTTTACACAGACTGGCTTTCAAAAGGGCTGCCACATTGAGGACAAACTGGTTTGCTTAGTCCATATGATCGCTGTTACACTTGCAACAAAAGGAAAATTGCAGTTCCTGGGATTTATCGATTTCCAAAAGGCATTTGACAAAGTTACCCGTCCCAGGCTCTGGGAGGAATTGCTCAAATATGGCATTCCGCCGACTCTACTGAACGCCCTCATCGCCCTGTACTCTGATACTTGGGTCAAAATAAAAGTCTCTGCTGGCTGGTCTACAACCAACAAAATCATGACCAACAAAGGTCTAAAACAGGGATGTATTTTGGCCCCTTTACTTTTTAATTTGTACCTCACAGATTTACCGGAGTGACTGGCCCACTCTCATGCTTTCCCACCAAGAATCGCATCTGTTAAAATCCAGTCAATGCAATACGCAGATGATGCGATTCTCCTTGATCAAACACAGGTGGGCCTTCAACGATGTTTTCATTCCTTGGCAACATATTGTGAAACTAATGCACTGAAGATTAATATCTCTAAAACCACGGTAATGATAGTCTCAGGAAGCGGAGGGAGACAGCGCCCCTGGTACATCGCTGGGAAATCTATAGGTAGTCACCACTTATAAATATCTTGGAGTCTGGATAGACCACAGAGGGAGCTCAGGTCCGCAAATCGCTGCAATGCAAAGCCTGGAGGGGGCCTTGCTACGAACCAAGAAAGCTCTCAATTTTCCTGACTTCACCCCGTTAATTAGAGTAATAGATGCCAAATTACTATCCACAATAGCCTTCGGCGCCACTACTTTTGAAGACTTGGCTGGACAGAATGCAATCAGCCTGCTTCCGTAGAGTGTTTCACCTACCCAACTCGACCTCTCATGCCCAAATCTACTTGGAGTTCCGTTTGTTCTCTCAACATTGGATCATGAAAGCAAGATTCATTGCCTACTTAGCAAAAATTAAAATGGCCCTCGCCTCCACACTAAAGAGTTGCATCTGGACACTGTTAAGTAACCCCAGCACTTCCTGGAATACATTTTTAACATTCTGCTTGGACGCATTAGAAGCCCACGATGTCTGGGCAAGCTCGCTACCCATAGGAGTTGCCAACAAAGCCCTGACCAAACAAGCAAAAATACTATTAGTGGAACACGATGCACTATCTGTGAAAAAGCCATCACATGGCAGCTGGGTGTCAAAACTCTATGATCCAAAAACCCTACCACACAACCTGTCATCCTTCATGAAGCCATCAGTGAAAGACCAGTTAATGAGACTAAGATTTGGGTTACTCCCCCTGGTGGCGTACAATTATGGACGGAGGTACAAGGCAAATATGTTCTCCTAGTGCCGCTTTTGCAACACTGGGGCAGAAAATTTAACACACGTTTTGTGCATCTGTGGAACTTTACTCCCCCGTCGAACTTATTGGTTGCGCCCCATCTGGAGAATTCTGAATGTGCGGACATGCCAAGAAGCCTTAGAGGAGTGTATGAAGGGGGACTCAGCACAAATGGCTGCCCGTTTAGTGAAATTTATGACCAAGATTAATTTCATTCTCCCGGCAGATACCACCCATGAACCTTTGCTGTGTCAGATATACATTTTCGTTCCCTTTCTTTTAAATTGAGAACAGAAAGTGTTTTTTTATGTTCTTTTTGTATGAATTGCAATGATTTTAACTAATTGTGCAAATAAATATATCTATCTATATATCTTCCAAGTTGGGAAACGTCATGTCTCTTGTTCACATGAGCTCATCACTCAACCTTCATGAATCTTAAGATATGCATTAACAGCAATTCCTAAGATATTTACAGCTCCACCATGCCCTGTATAACCATTTTTAAAGACCTCCCTGACTTTATTCCACTTGGCCCCAAACTCCCTTTGGGGGTTATGGACCAGAAAAATATCTCATCCTTTTACCACTCCTTGGTTATTACACCTGGCATCTTTTGCTTGCTCTGGTCAGCTTGTGAGAGAGAAAATTGGTAAAATCATAGATGAGGCACAGCAGGATACAATGCCCCCCAGAGAGGTAGCCATTGCTGCTCAGTTTAGAGAAATGCAGTTGTGGTTCCTCCACAGGGTTTATATCACCTGCTTTAAACTCTGGCACTCTCGGAGGATTGGTATTGGGAACTTCCTCCACACTATGTGGTCATTTGGGGTGCTTCAGCCCTTCTGGAAAGGTGTGCTGAATAATCTTGGAAAGGTATTGGGATGCACTATAGACCTAGACCCAAAACTCATTCTCCAACACATGATGGTTAATGTTTACACTAATATATAAGCCGCCCTCCTGCATATTGGCATACTGGTTGCCAAGACAGAGACTGCAAGAGAGTGGATGGGTGAGCTTCCCCAAATTCTTTACAACTGAGCGCAAGGAGTGGACTGTTGTTTGGTATTCGGGATGCCAGAATATGTGTCCCATGGATCCCCAAACAAGCATACCAAGATATCGGGAGATTTCAGGAGTATAGAGGTTTAGTCCTGGGCCCACAGAGACATGAATAGACATGAAGGCAGCCCCAGAGACAATGTGACTGCTTAATAGACATCATAATGGTAGACACTGGATAATCATGGTGGGGTTATGACATGAATGCTTTGTTTTGCTGTATTACTGTTGTTATTGTTGTGCTATAACTACAGATAGTTGTTGCATTGCAATTCGAGACCTTCAGATTCATGCCTTGGATGTTATTAAGTGCCAATAAACTTGTATCATTAAAACATTTAGGCACTGGATGGTGGATTGAGAACATCAAGGAAAAGACAGCCTTTTGGACTGAGGCATCAGAAATTGGGTGTTGATGCTCCATTTTGGCAGTTTTGTGGTGCAATACTGATGGACCAAATGGCTCCTTCAGTATCTTGTGTACACTGTCCAAAAATCTGCTTGAAACAAGTGGAGCTTTTCTCAAATTGTGGCATGCAAGCGCAGGACATGAATGGGAGGGACATTTCCTACAAAAAGCTAGGCCACGTGAGGTGGCACTTTCACCAGAAAATGTGTCACTACACTACACTACTGAATGCGAAGCTAATTGTGTGCTTCATGTAAAACGAGGATTGTGCCAGACAATTATGTAAAATAATTCTGGGGTCTAAACAAAGTTACCCAAAGGCAGCTCATTATAGTAGGAGGTACTGAATATAGAAATGCTTATGTACCCAATAACTTCTTATTTAATGGTCTAAAGGATTTTATTGAAGAATCCACAATAGATGGGAGCAAGAGGTTGGTATTGTGGCTGAAGTAGAACTTTGCAGAAAGGCGTTAGAAAATGTGCATAGAATCCTGTTGCTATCTAATTTAGTAAACACAAATCTTACATTACACCCCCAAAAAGAATGCAAAATGTAAGGCTTCAGGAACTAACTCTCGCTTTATATGAGCAATGGCCCCAGGAGGATATTACATACAGCCACCTATCCAATCCAATCCAATTTTGGGAGGAAGTGTTAAGCAAAGTTTATGAAATTTTGGTGAGAGATGCAACACTAGAGGCAAATCTGCTCAATGTTGGTCTTTACAGAGGAATGTGGACATAAGACTCGTTATGTCACATCATGAGTAACAACTATGACATTAGCAAAACTATTCATTACAAAAAAGATAAAAGATGAAGCTCAACCAAGTAATGGGAAGTAGTTAAAAGATTTGGGGAAATCAAGCTCATGAAAAAGTGAACAAGCTAACCAATGTTGTAGCGCTTTGAGTGGGATGCCATTGAGATTGCTAGAATAAGAGTAATGCTTGTGGATAAAGCAGAAAGCTGTCAAAAAAAGCTGTCGGTGTACTGGAGCTACTCAGATATGCCATTGTAGGTTTAGATGGTAATGTCTTGAAAGGGATTAAAAAAAGGTGTGCATTGACCTTGAAGTTAATACATACTGAGGATCAAATCTTTAGCGCCCAGACAGACAGATGAATATCCCACGATTTAAAACTCTTGTGTTAAAATCACTGCATAACTAGAAGCTTCAAAAAGTGAATCCATCATTGTCAAAAAAGGCATTCAGAAAAGTTTTGATAAAAGTCAAAGCAGTCTACAGGGTTGTCAGAGTTGACGCTTCCTTGATTTTGTATCCTCAATAGTTTCTTGTCTACAGACTGGTTGCAGCTGAGTGGGTCCTTAGAGGAACCCTGTTCAGCACTGACTGGGCAGAGACAACAGTGGGAGAGTTGTAGGGAGTGGGCATACATCCACAGCCCTCAATAGAAGAGCCCTTAGAGGAAACATAATCACGGTTTTGTGAGTTTGAAGTATAAAGCAAGCTGGGTGGATTGGCGCATGGAGATTTTTTTTGCCAGTGATAGAAAAGAACTGAAACTCCCAGAAAATGTGCATATCCCAAGTAATGGAAAAAGATGTTCACATTTTGATAATCCTACATAATTACAACATTTCCTATTGCAAGTAAGAAATATATCAGCAAAGAAAGTTTATCAAAATGTGACTTTAGCTTGGCAGATTTATTAAATGATTCAATGGCCACAAACCCTATGAATCTCTAGAACTAAGGGATTTCGAACACAAAATCACTTTTTCTTAGGCTCTAAACTCCTTTTTATGATTTAGAGAAGTTTATCTGAATTGCAAAATGGATTTGGAAATGATTATAAATTCGCAACTTGGAGGGGCGTGCTGAGCGCTACTTCCACAAATCTATTTACAAATGTTTGTGCTCGTAATTCCAGTCATAAACCATTGATCAGTTACCAGCCCTCATATTGGCAGTTGTGACTGTTTAACAAAGAGGAGGGACTACCCTCTGGTCACTTCCTCTCTGGGAGCCATGACAGCATCATCGGGGGAGGTGGGTAGAGGTGGTAGGCTGTGCGTTTCAGTGGATCAATGTCAACTCTCACTAAACGTTTCAAAATAGTAAACAAACTATTTTCTTCATTTTTTTTAAAACAGCTGTTTGCTTTGAGACAATTGGGTTGTTTTAAAAAAAGTTTTTCATTTTGAAAGGGAATGACAGGACTGCAGCAGGCCCCAACACAGTCAGTACAGCCAATCACAGATGTTAGCAAACTGTGATCTCCCTAATGAATAATAATTATGAAAGTCGTTCGGCGACCCTCTCCAATTCTTTATTTCAAGAACCATCCTACTAGAACATAGGTCAGTTCTCAAAATGAAATACTTCTGGTAAAACGTCAGTGCTCAATTTGCCACCGCTTTTTGAAACCAGTGTGTTAGTACATCTAGCCTTCAGACCCTTCTTTAGATCAAACCTAGTCCAGAGCAAAGCACTTCTGGAGAACACTGTATGTGGACAGGTGGAGCCAGGCAGCTGAGATTACATTAGGATCCCTGGATTAGTAGCTACAAAGTGAGGTAATTGAAACTACCCTCAGCTCTTGACTCAACAGCAAGAAATGTCTACTCAAGAGGTTCAAGAAGTGTGCCAGCCAAGAAGTATCATTACACCTACAAATGCACAGCCTCTACTATATAATAGTGTCTCTTAACCTGTGGTCAGGGGACCCCTGGGGGGGCTGTGAAGCATTCTCAGAAGGTCCACAACTGCTCAGAAAATTAAATAATATTAATAGATTAATGAAGGGTATATAAATAAAGCAAAATGTACAAATGTAAACATTCTGTGAATGTAAATATTAACATGGGATGCTCAGACTGATTTGGGGGAGCAGTACAAGTGCATCAAACAGAATAGCTTATGGATGATGAGAGCCCTCAATTAAATTTAGAAACAATTCAATCTTCCCATTACAATTTAGATTTTTTGTATTTGTTTATGAATTAAATAAAATGTTTCATTATTTGTGTAGTAGTACCTTTATTCGACCAAATAATGACCATTCACAAAAATATACACAACAATCTTCCTTATAAAATACATTATACAATAATGACATAAGATCAACATTTTAAAAGATAAACATGGTAAAAAAATATTTAAAAATTGATAGTCATCACTGTTAAAAAGATTGTGTCAGTAAAAATCAAAATGTCAATTAGCATATGGACCCTTATCCTGAATTATCCAGTGTAATGCCCTGGAATCATATGACCATTTTCTTAAGTAATGGCACCCAACGATTAAGACCGTATAAAAAATTATAGACCTCTCCTGATAACATGATATATGGGACCAAATTCCTTAGTCTAGTTAATGACTTCATCCTAGTGCACCAGGCGTAAAGCAAATATCTTATTAATGGAACACTAACCATTTTGTTGTGTCTGATCTTAACACTCGCAAAGCTTCAGCTACACGCACAAATGATAAGTGACGACAAACCGGCATTATCCACTTTTTTCTGATTTGTGCATAGGAGGGACAGCAAAACATGAAATGGTCTACTGATCCAGGGCTAAGGCTGCATACAGGGCACAGTGGGGTTACAGTGGCCTGCTTCTATTTGCTTAGACAGAGATTCAGGGGCAAAGTTCTATACCTATATTGTAGATAAAGTGCACGTGCATTAGGAGCCTATGTCTCATCCATAACGGCTTCAAATAAAAACATGCATTTAAAATCTAAAAACCTTCCAGTTAAGGTGCCCAGTGCTGCATCATTAAAATGGGATTCCTGATATTGGACCCAAAACGTTGCCTTTAAAAGAGGTACTGCTTCTTTCGTCAGGGATTTGGGATCTTCCCACCTATCCCTCAGCCCCAATCTCATCAACCATTGCCTAACCTCTCTGAACCACTTCACTCATCAGGCTGCTTTGTTGAGACTTTATACTTCAGCTACGGCTTCTTTAACTGGGATCTGAGTTTGCTAGTCCATAGTCTAACCCAGAACACTAAAGTCTTTAGTTCCGCAATGTGCTTATTTAATTATTTGTGTATTCGTTTAATCAATGTTTGTGTCTGTATTTTTTTCTGACTTGTTTTGCATTTCAATTCTTCAAAAATGCTTAAGCGGGGTTCCCAAGCATCCAATAATCACCCAGTGGGGGTCCCAGAATTACAGTAATGATTCAATTGGGGTTCGCAGGTACCAGTAATCATAAAGTGGGGTCCACAGAAGTCAAAAGGTTAAGAACCACTGCTCTATAATATGTATTATTATCACTTTACGCAATCATGCTCATTATATTAAACTGCAGGTGGATATAAAGTTAATTTGGTCTACTGAACTGCGTACGCAGTAACTAGCTAACCAGTTTTACTGCAATTTAAATCGGTAAATGTCTAGCTATGACACATATTTAGCAATCAAACGTTAAATTGGCCCACTGAGCTACTGTACTTAGATTGGAACATTCAGCATGAAGGAAACTCACAGAACTCTCCATAAGTCACATTAAGTCTCCAAGTTATTTTCAGTGGCGGCTGGTATGGAACAATGGGGGGAAGGTGAGGGGGTTCGAAAAAAATATTTATAAGATAGAAAACTTAGCTGCTGGTCGCCGGTCACCAGCCGCCGGTCACCAGCCGCCGCTTCTGTTCCAACACAGGAAACAGGAAGCACCTAGGCTCCTAGACTCCCCTAGCCGGATGTATGACATTACAATGCATGCTTTTACATCGCATGCTTTTACAACGCGGTTTTTACAATGCATACCATTACAACGCATAGTGCTTTGGGGCGCTGGGTAGTGAATAGTTTAATTTACTATTCCAACTCCAGTCCCTGTGGATAGTAGGGAAGGTGTTGGACAGTAAATGAAACCTATTCCCTATCCTAGAGCGCCCCCCAGCGGAATGCGTTGTAATGGTTGGAGTTGTAAAAGTTGCGTCGTAAAGGCACTGCGTGGTAAAAGTTGCGTTGTAAAGGATGTTTCCCCCCCTAGCCAATCACAACGCTGCTGCCACCAGCATGACAGCAGCATCGTGAATGGTCTGAGCGTCATGTTTCTGCACTCAGACAGAGAGCGGGAGGCTGTATGTGTTTTCCACCCAGGCTGTGCAAAAAAGCCGGTGGAGAACATGCTAAGTGCGCATGATGTTTTAGCCGGCCAAATTGTCATGTGCACTTATGGTGCAGCAACCACTCCTCCTCCCTCTGGCGTCACTCGAGCCCAGCCTCGCCTGCCCTAACCTGGCTGCAAGCTCAATACTAAAAATAAAATGATAATAACATTCTGTTTTTTTATCATTTTATTTTTTGTTTGCACTGCCACTGGTTGGCAAACAGTGCAGAAATAGGGAAATGGCTAATGGGCCTGGAGGGAAACAGGGAGATTTTTGCGGCAAACTGGTGCTTCTGAAATAGGCACGTCTTCTGACTTTGTTACACGCCTGCAGAACATTTAATGTCATCAGCAGGCGAGGAAATGTTAACATGGCCATCTCAGTGAGTCTGGGGTCAGAATGCATTGCCTTGAGAATGCTCAATTTCCCTTCTAGCTTCCTCCAAGTATCTGTGAAGCCTTTTATCTAAAGCCCAAAATTACCAATCTAAATATTTCGAGCTCTCTCCTGAATTTCCCAGGGACATTCAAACATTTTCTTTGTAAAATACCGGAATTTGAGAAGAGATTCAGAGATGGAATGGGAACAATTGTTTATTTGTGTGCAGTTTTTTTAGCTCTGGTGTTGTCCATGAAACTAAGACTAGAGAAAGGTCAGTTCAATATCTGGGTGTTGGTATTTCTGTAAATTAGAGAGACTCTTACTATTATAGTGTGACAAGTGACTAGTCACAGTGGCTGAAATACGTTTTCAGAATGTTCCCTGTCCTATGATGGAGTTCAGTCATTTTGAGGGTGGAGTCGGGGAAGGGCTGAAGTGAACTGTTAGGTTTCTAAGTAAAAACTTTTTGTCTTTTCACAGGATGAAATTTACTGAGGCTGCCTTCAGTCCCTGCAGCTTGTACAGCTTTCATTTGACTGCCTGCAGACTATGGACACATAATAAGCTTTATCAATCAGATGATGAACTGGCAGAGGTTGAAGTGAGAAGGAACTGGTGGGAACTCTGTCCCACTACTCATTACAATCAATTTCATGGATTTAATACTTGGTTTTATTATTTACAGCACATCTATTTATGTTGTACAACTGTACCTGGAACTCATTTTATAAATAAGTATTACACTTGTGGACATGCTGATCTGTGAGGCATCTAAACAATAATCTATTACAAAGAGGCAACAATCGTTAACAAATGAGAAGGACCACTCCGCTGTCTCCTCACACCTTTGTGAGCTTGCCTAGCCATATATTTTGGCAGACCGCTTGCATGTTTTCCCCAATCACTCCCAGCTTTCACCCCTTCCTTCTGTCCCAACATAAAGAAAACTTTCTTTTGTTACACTTTGACCTCTGCATATTAGAAGCTATAATGTGTTTTGATTGATTAGGTAAATTAAAAAAGTATTTTATGTGCTGACTTCAGTATTCTATGTCCCTTTCTTTAACACTATTGGTATGTTTATGGATATGTGTAGTTAGAGCGGACACGTGAAGGTCATATTAGTACGACAGCTTCAAAGCGTAGGTTTAAGGAGGCTTTATTATGCCAGAGCGTGATAGGTCAGTTGAGCGCTATGTAAGAGTTTGTGTCACATCCTACTGGGATTGATGAACCACAAGCTACTGTTACACGTCAGAAGAAACTGGTGGAGTTACCAAGTTGGCCAAGGATGAAGTTGCAATGGATATACTGGGTCCTCTTCGTACTTCGAGTGTCATGTAAGTATGGCATAGAGATGAAAATGTAGCTGCAAGTAAGGTTTGTCAATAGAATCAGTTAAAAATTCACAGCAAATTTTTGAGAGATGTTTTTAGTTATGAATTGTTTCGCAATAAGTTAGTCATGGACAATGGCAGCCAATTAGAGTCTGTGAATTTCAAAGAATATTTGAGTCATACTGGAGTTAGGCATATTACGAAACAATGATGAAGGATAACCTATGATTTGTGCTAATCAATCATTTTGAAAAAGAAAGAAGTTTTGAGAAGTCCTACCATACCAAATTAAACAGTTATATCTATCTCAAGAAACTATAACTCGTGCCCTAAGGCGGTGGTTCCCAAACTTTTTCGACCCACGGCTGCCTTGCCCTATTGGCCGTGGCCCCGGCTCCCCAGCAGGTTATTTTATTTTGTTAGGTAGGCGGATATAAGCCCGGCCTCGGAAGTACTTCCATTTTTCTCCCTGAAAATAATTGGGATGAAGAAGATGAAGGCATTATAATCATAGATGTAATCCTATCCTATCTAATTTACAGCCCGCGCAGTGTGAATGACTGATTGGAGGGACTCAGAGTTCTCAGAGATGCGCACTGTTACTCAAGAACATGCTGAAAAGCTTAAACAATGAGTAAATGTTTGTGGCAGACCGCTTGCATGTTTTCCCCAATCACTCCCAGCTTCCACCCCTTCCTTCTCTCCCAACATAAACAGAACTTTCTTTTATTACACTTTGACCTCTGCATATTAGAAGCTATAATGTGTTTTGATTGATTAGGTAAAAAGTATTTTATGTGCTGACTTCAGTATTCTATGTCCCTTTCTTTAACACTATTGGTATGTTTATAGATATGTGTAGTTAGAGCGGACACGTGAAGGTCATATTAGTACAACAGCTTCAAAGCGTAGGTTTAGGGAGACTTTATTATGCCAGAGCGTGATAGGTCAGTTGAGCGCTATGTAAGAGTTTGTGTCACATCCTACTGCGATTGATGAACCACACCTACTGTTACACGTCAGATGAAACTAGTGGAGTTACCAAGTTGGCCAAGGATGAAGTTGCAATGGACATATTGGGTCCTCTTCGTACTTCGAGTGTCATGTAAGTATGGCATAGAGATGAAAATGTAGCTGCAAGTAAGGTTTGTCAATAGAATCAGTTAAAAATTCACAGCAAATTTTTGAGAGATGTTTTTAGTTATGAATTGTTTCGCAATAAGTTAGTCATGGACAATGGCAGCCAATTAGAGTCTGTTAATTTCAAAGAATATTTGAGTCATACTGGAGAAGGATAACCTGTGATTTGTGCTAAGCAATAATTTTGAGAAAGAAAGAAGTTTTGAGAAGTCCTACCATACCAAATTAAACAGTTATATTTATCTCAAGAAACTATAACTCGTTCCCTAAGGCGGTGGTTCCCAAACTTTTTCGACCCACGGCGGCCTTGCCCTATTGGCCGTGGCCCTGGCTCCCCAGCAGGTTACTTTATTTTGTTAGGTGGGGGGATATAAGCCCGGCCTCGGGAGTACTTCCATTTTTCTCCCTGAAAATAATTGGGATGAAGCAGATGAAGGTATTATAATCATAGATGTTTTTTTATTATTATTTATTTATTTATGCGTTTTTATATAGCGCGGACTTCACCCGAAAGTGTCAGAGCGCTTCACAAAAGGAACAGAACTGATACATGAGAACATTACAAGTGAGCAAATTACAAAAGCAAACGTTACATTAAATGAGGCAAAAGTGACAATCGTGAGCCAACAAAATACAAGAGGTAGCAAACGGTGCATTACAGGAGGAAAAAGTGACATGTGTGCAGGTTACAAAAGCGTACAAAGTACACATAGAGGTATAATACTGCAACATATGGAGGACACACAAACACAAGAACAGTTACGTAGGCACTGGTGGTACTTGTGCAGGCATCGAAAGTAAACAAAATGTAAGAGGTAAAACAATGAGTAAATGTTTTCAAAATTGGTCAGTTATATAAGCACCAAATTGCTCTATTCTGCTTGTTGTAGGAGCCCTTGCTTTGCCTACCATCAAATGTAGTTGACTCGAACCGAGGAAGCAGGGATGCTCGTTGTAGAGTACAGAGTAGTTAGTGTACTACGCATCACAAAGGGCTTCGTCGTCTTCTCAGGCATTCATTTGGTTCATTCTGGTACATGCAGTTTTGCTTTTTACTGTAACTGTTCGACTTCAATCAACAGAATGCAGAGTAAAAAGCAAGACAGAATGAACTACTGCAACCTGACAGGGTCATCAAGATATGTTTGGAATGATTCTTTCAAGTGAAGATTTTGTGTTGCCCTCTAAATTAGCTCAATGTTTACATTGTGCAAAAAACGAGCTACTGTTCCATAAAAACCGCTACATGTGGAAGCCTCAGGATTAACTGTTTGTATTAGTCACGTTTTTGGCATAGTTTCATGTAGGTTAGCAAAAGGAAAGGATGCATTTTACCATTGTCAACAGCAGCGCTACGAAGTGGTTCCTGTGGCAAGTGTGCGCTTATTAAAACATTCTTAAATATGCTTGTGTCGGGTGCAGTAGTTCTTTTGGGGAGGGGAGCTGCTGGGAGTATTTTATCATGCTTGTGGTGGAAACGTTCTATTACTGTGAGTTGAAAGATGTCTCCTGAGAGGCCACTGTTGACGTGGTAACTCTGTGGCAGTGACTTGCAAACCTGCACCTCTAGGTGCCATGTGTGATTTGCTTTGCTCTCAGTGCCCCTCAGTGCAATTGTAACCGACGTGTGATGAGAATGATGTGCTCCAGGGATTGGGCTACAGATACACAGTCGCACGGTCAGTGGGCCCTGCTCTGGTGAGCCGGTAATGACTGAGCCCCCAGACGCTGGCAGAGTTAATGCTTATGGAAGGCTGGAAGGGCTGAGGCGTGGTAAATATCATGTTGCTCAGATATTATTATAATATTCAAATTAATCATATGTGGCATCATAGCCGTGAAAGTCCAGGAGATGGTGCAAGTCCAAGCCTCTCAATGGCTAGTAGAATTAGGCAGGAGTCAATTATATATCACTCTGGGAGGCTTGGGAAAACTCCCAAAGACCCTGTAATCTGCCTCACTGTCTCTAACCCGCAGGTGTGTGTGTGTGTGTGTGTGTGTGTGCACATAGCTGCAAGAGGCTTCCGCCGTTTTCCTGCAGCTTTAGGGCATGTAGACATCATTCATTGATGATGAAATCAGTACCACAGACGTCTGCACCACTGTCAACCATAAGTGACCTGGAGCTCGGCCTGATCTTGTTTGCATGTACCCAGCTCTAGGTCACACCCCTCAGAAAGAATGCTTGCTTATATTATTCTTGAACATATGTAGTAGAATAAATTATTGCTGGGTCACCTCTCTGCCAAGAATATGATGCAAGTAGACTATGTGATGTAAAACCTTTGTTCTGCTTTGCCAAAGAGTTCTCCTTGAGTGCTTGGATTTCCACACCCTTCTTAATTTTCCTACCACAAATGCCTTTGTGCATTCCTGGCTTTTGCCCATAAATCATGAACTTAAACACACTTATGGAAAAAAGCTGTGCGAGCCTGCCATCTAGAGGAACTACTGAGTTTTAATCATAGACCACTTCAGCTTAATTTCTGCCTTATGGTTTAAGAGGTGAAGGGTGAGTGAGTGTAAGCCGTGCAGTGGTTCTCAAACTGTGTGCTTAGTGGGTGGGGCCCCTGGCTAGTTTTGAGGGTGCACTAGGGTGTTGCAGCACACAGATTGGGAACCACTGCCCTAAAGTAACTATATCTTGTGTAATGCACAGTTATCTCATCACTAATTTTATGGCAAATGTTGCAGTTATTTTATCGAATGATTTCTCTTAAGATGTCATCACTTATGTCATGTGTGGTAAAGAAGCAGTGCATGGCAAAGGAGCAAGTTATAGTTACCTTAGAGCATGAGTTATAGTTTCTTGAGATCAGTATAACTATAACTGTTAAATTACTATGGTTTTGTGTGTGTAAACTCCGGACCTAAATATAACGTTCCTGTAACCTTTGTTTTTTTCTGTGAATTTCTAGTTTTATTTTTAATGTGAAGTATTATTTAATTGCCTTACATTATTCCAAACCTGCCAAGCACAGCCGTAGTGGCTGGGCTGGCAACCACCCATAGGCACCCAACCCGCCTTTAGCAGTGCACGGAGGTAGGTCGGCACCCAGTGTTCTTTGTTGGAGACCGTGGGGTGGAGCCTCAATCCCTGCAGGCTCCCCAACTCCAGCAAAATGCTGCTCTCTGCATGCAGGCGAAATTCTTTCATCTGTTTTTCTGAAAACAGATGAGAAGTTCACTCCCAGTGAGCGGGATCACATTTCCTGAGCGGACTGACTGTTTGCCCTCGAATGGCGGGAGCTGTTAAAGCTCCCGCTAAGCAACAGTAAACAAGTATGGGCTTGATTATGATATCGGTGGGTCCAACACCAACGGTACATCAGTATCGAACTCACCGACATCTGCCCCTTACAATGCGGCGGGTGGAGGGACGTTTGCCGGTGCTCTCTACGGTGCATCAGATAGACACCCTAATGCCCTAATGACGGTAGCTCCGCCGTTGGGATGATGATGTCATTTTCGACAGCCCTTCCATGACGGCCTTTCTGACATGGAAAGGCTGTCAGAAAATTACTTTCGGGATCCTAGCAGGGCCCCCTTCCCCACTGGCCCTCCGTTATGGGGTATCGGGCCGGGGCACCTATGGTGCCCCACTAAACATCCCAATGCTGATGCACAATTCTTACCTTACAACCGGTGCATTGAAATGAAACAATGCCACCATAAACCTCTAAGCTCCCTGGCGGCCCGGAAAGACTGAAAGTGCATCGGTTCAGGCTCATTACAAAAGGAAAACATGAAGCCAGTAGTGTCAAAAATGAAAACCGAAGGAAGAACCTGCGGGCCAAAACTATCTGAAAACAGGATTCACACATGGAAATGTAAGACTTGTGCTTTGACCTACCAGCTTTCAACAGTCTGTCAATACAAATGAGTTTACCATTGACTGGTTTAAGAGCACATCAGGGATCGGCTGATCTCGTAGCATAGAATAAGCTTTTGGGTCCTGAAGAGAACCCCGTATGTGAAGGGGTTTGAAACACGTCGACCTTTCTGTGTGGCCAATCAAGTATTCAAATTGATGTAAAAAATTGAACGTTTTCTATCTTGAGAATTGTCGTCTGTTTGGCCATTGTGTACATTGGATTTTCTCTTTTTTGCAGTTGTATAAATATGAAATATTGAGAGATGGGTATGGGTGTGCTGGTATGTGAGGGGAGTGTAATGAATGTATGATTGAATTGATGAAACTGACAGAGAAGGGTGTATTGTGGGTCTGAAATAGAGAAGTTTGTATGGGTGAAAGAATGTTTAAAAAGAGAATTTGGGGGTAAAGGGAGCTTGGTTGTTTTCAAAACTTTTAAATTGAATGTAATTTGTTGTTGGTGATTTATATATGTGATTTCTAGAATACATTTTGATGAAATCAAACGAAAAAATAGGTTTATGGTGGCATTGTTTCATTTCAATGCACCGGTTGTAAGGTAAGAATTGTGCATCGGCATTTTGTTGTTATTGTTGGAATAGGGCTCAGCCATGCTGATATAGAGCCCACACCCTCCTTTGTTTTTTGGCCACTAAACATCCCAGCACCGTGTGGTGCCTGCCACACAGTGAAGGCATGTTTGCATCATCCATTACACTACGGCAGCTTTTGCTGCGGGCCTTTTTCGCCCACCGCACAAGCAACCATAATGTTTATGTTTGTGGGATTTGTAAAGCACGTGACCACCCTTGGGCATCTCAGCGCTATCAGATAAGGAGAAAGACAGCCAGCACTTAATCCAGCGGGAAAAACCAGGTCTTGAGCCTCTTTTTGAAAGAGTTCATTTTCAATGAGACAAATCTCTGGGTCTAGGCTGTTCCAAAGCCTCGGAACCAGATGAGTGAAGGATTTTCCACCCCATCTAGCCTTTTTAACTGGGACTATTTTCATCAGAAATTATGAGCTAGATCTGAGGTGCCGATCCGGTAGGTAGTGAGTAATTAATTTTTGCATAAGAACAGGGCCTCTCCCCTGCATGGCCCTATGGGACATACCCAGAGACTTGAATTTAATTCTGGCCTGTATCGGAAGCCAATGCAATTTCCGCAGTCCTAACCTGGATAATGAAATGGATGTTTCCGCCTGACATCGTAATCAGGGACAATGTGCCTAGGGTGGTCATCTCAGGACATAGGGAGCAGGGAGCAGGCTCTGGGGGTTGGGCGGTGTAGAGCTCCCCAGGGCCATTAAATGCTCTAAAAGGAGGGGCCGGCGTCCCCCTTCCTATATCATTGCAAAGCCTGTAATTGGGAGGTGGTGGTCCAGGCTGTAAATGGCATGGGAGGGTAGTTGCATGGTCCCGCTACCGCTTTTGCATAAATCAGCCTAGTCCAGGGAAGGGTATGGCCCCCGTGGCTCTGAAGGGTCCTGGAGGGGGGTCCACTCAGCTGCCCTGATATTTTATTTTTGGCCTTGCCCTGCAGAGGTGGTATTCCCTGGGGCCATAAATGGCCTGTGAGGGCAACCACGTGCCCTCCCTCTTCCATTACATTTCATTGGCCTGGACCCAGGGAGCTAACGGTTCTCTGGCTAATATCAGCAATGGGGAGGGGGCCCTATTCGCCCCCTCCTCCAACTTACTATTTAAATGATCCCCCTTGGACCTGGCCCACACAGGGGATATACTTTTAATAAGCGCTGCAGACGTTGCGTATTTTCTTTACAATATTGCCAAAAATGTTCAGATTTAATGCAATTTTGTGGCAAAATTAAAAAATAAATATTTTTGCCCCTGTTAGAGTCCCTGTGGAGTCAGAGTATTACTACTCTTCCCTGTTCTTTCTTTTTTTTTACTTTCTTTGGAGACTCAGCTGAGTCCTACTTCCAAAATGGCTGCAAACACTTCATGGTTCAATGTTATGTTAAAAATGATTTATTAAGCGCACTGACACCGATTGGTTTCCTGGCGCTGTCGAAGAACAGGAGACGTGACCAGAGGTTTTAATGCGTGCTGGATTATTGATATGCTTGTCTGTAGAGCCAGGTCTTTAGTGCTTTCCTAAATGACATGAGGTCCGGACAGGCCCGGATCTCAAGGGGGAAGGCATTCCACAGGCGAGGAGCCAATGTAGCAAATCTGCAGCCACCCGAGCGCTTGCGTTTAAAGGAAGGTGTCTGAAGGAGGCCCACATGGGCTGAACGCAGATTGCGGGACGGAACATACTTCGTAATAAGTTTATCAATGAATTTAGGACTTTTACAATGAGGGATTTAAAAATTGTGCAGCCTGTTTTAAAGGTGCAACGCTGGGCCATGGGGAGCCAGTGGAGTTTCCTAAGCAGTGGGGTGGCCGACTGCAATCTAGGTTGGTTCAGAATCAATCTGGCAGCGTAATTTTGTACCATCTGAAGGCGTTTCAGCAGGTAGAGGGGTAAGCCTAGGTAAATAAGATTCGCGTAGTCCAGGTGCAAAAGCACAGTGGCGATCACCACCTGGATAATGGCCTCCAGGGTGAGAAGGCGCCGAACCTTCCGAATTTTCCTAAGTTGAAAAAAGCTCTTGGAGACCGCCTGACCCACTTGTGTTTTCAGTGAGCGATCACTATTCAAGGTGACTCCAAGTGTCTTTGCCGAGGAGGAAAGAGTCGGCGCTTGGCCCATGTCTGGTGGCCAGTAGTGCGAGCCCCAATATTTGACACTGTCTCCTGTGAGAACCAGCTCAGTTTTTCCCGGATTCAATTTTAAATGATTTTGGCCCATCCAAGTTTGGATGAACCTCGTAGTGGACTGTAAGTTGGAGATGGAAGTTTCAGAGTTGTCTATTGTGAAGAGCATTTGCAGGTCGTCTGCATAATTGAACACCGTCACCTGTTTGTCTCTAAGGGCCTGGATTAAGGGGCGAATATAGAGATTAAACAAGTGAGGTGATAGGGAGGAGCCCTGTGGTACTCCGCATGTGATGATCTGTTTGGTGCCAACCAGATCTCCAAGGCGGACTGCCTGGGATTGGTTCTCCAGGAAGGACTTCAGCCAACTGGCTGCTGTGCCCCGGACGCCGGCCTGGGTGACACGGTTGATCAGGATGTTATGGTCGACCGCGTCAAACGCGGCTGACAAATCCAGAAGCACTAAAGCCTGTGGGGAGCGTTTGTCTGCGCAATCCCGGAGGGTGTCTAGTACCGTAATTACCACCGCCTCCATTGAATGGGCGGGGCGAAACACCGCCTGATGAGGCTCATGGCCAATCACATCTCAGCATGGCATACACATATTTTAGCAGCTACTGGGTCTGCAGGGTGTTTCTAACTAAAGGTAATAATGATTCTAAACATGCATTGATCTATAAATGTGAGTGCAGCATGCTCTTGGGTTAATCAACAACAAAGTGCATTGTGCATGAATTGGATATCCTGAGGTACTCTGATGATCCAAATTACCAGCTGCACCATCACTTCTGTCAGGCAGCAATTCCATGGGTCTAACAGTATACAAGCATTCATAGATAAATGCCTGCAGAGCCATAAAAAAGCTCATCTGAACAGAATTACAAGGCTGTGCTCCTACAGAATAATGAACATTAATGCAATTCAGCTTGAGTTACAGGTGAAAAATGTTCCAGACCAGGGGGCTGAAGTTCCTCCCTCAGCCCCCTGTTATTTAATCTTTACGTCCAACCCCTGGCTTCAGTAGCTCAGAGCAGAGGACTGACCATGGTCTCCTATGCTGATGATATACAGTGGGTGGTGACGCTCTCGAATGACGCCGAGCGTGACGCCCTTAATTTCCAGGGCAATCTGGCAGCAGTCGCCGAGTGGATGACCACCAACTGTCTCCAGCTGAATGTCAGTAAGTCAGAGGTAATTGCTGATAGGGAAGGACCATGGTCAGTGGAGTGAACTCTGGTGGCCTGCAAGCCTTGTTAGCGCCCCCTGCTAGAGGTTGTGAAACATCTGGGGGTGTGGATGAACTCGTCCCTTGGCTTCTGAGTTCAAACCAAAAAGGTGACAGGGACCTGCTTCGGGCTACTGCAGGGGCTTAGATTCCTATTGGGTTTCGTTGATGCCCCCATCATTCAGGCATCAATAATGTCAAGATTGGACTATGCCTGCTCTCTGTATCTGGGGTCCAATAAGGCTGAAATTCTGAGGCTACAAAGGGCTCAGAACGCAGAGGCAAGAACCATTCTCGGTTTGCGCAGGGCCTGTACGGTGTCAGACGCCATTCGTCGACTTCACTTGTTGCCTGTGGCCATACGTATCGAATTCAAGGCTCATTGCATCATTTTCAAGGCCCTGAAATTTACCACCCCTAGTATCTTGGCCAACCTGATTTCGCCATATGTTCCATCACGACATCTCCGCTCCCTGGGGCAACACCTGGTGGTGGTTCCCCGGACATGGAGAGTCCTTGTTGGAGGCCGCTCTTTTCGCAGTAGGTCGGGTCTCCTCTGGAACTCCCTACCTTCTCACATCCGCGGCCTTAACAACTACCTGGAATTCAGGAAGGCCATTAAAACTCACCTGTTTCCTGCACAGTAGACCTACTCTCTGCTCCATCCGAGCGTGTCAGTTGCTCTGCTGTCAGCGCCGGGACGCCCCTTTGCTGAGGCAGCTGTTGCGCTTTTCAAGTTGTGGTAACATTACATAACATAAATGGCAAACAATGTGTCCTAAATTGCAGTTATGTGGGCACATGCAGCTCACATGATTGGATGGTTCTTTCCATAAAAACAGTGCACTCTTGTAGTGAATAATGAATTAGATAAATCTAGGATAACACATTATATGTAAGATGCATAAACACTTTTGGGCAATAGCACTTAACCAATCACCAAATTTAAATTCAATACCCATAACCAAAAATAATTCGGGGAGAGATATAGCAAACTACAAGAAACAAAACATAGATCCCAACCTTACCTTATACCAGACTCCTACTCTACAAATTCCTCACCATTTACATTAAACCCATAAAAGGCAAATATTATTTTTTTTTGATAACTCATCTTATTCAAGCCAGTAAAGACAAAATCTCTCCAGCAGTACAGACATTAAACGCCATTTGCTAGTACATCTTTCTTTTCTAAAGTATACAGACTGGGGTATCAATGTGGTTCAAAATTGTTCCACTAAAGATTAGACGTTCTTAAGGCAAAGAAGCTTACTGAGTTTTTAGTCAATGCAATAATTGTTTGTTGCAGTCTAAATATCTCCATCTATGAAATATGTATCAGTCTTCGGAAAACGCTCAGGCTTTGCTAGGTGAAACAATTGATGGCAGTTATAGTGTAATTGAGTTATAAGTTGTCTTCAACTTTGTCATTGTGATTATTTGAAAGGTAACATGAAAGATGTTTTATCAAGATATTCCATGAAGTGTTCTTTACTATTCCTCTCATCATCTACCACTAATGTGGGTAGTGAGGCCACTCTACTCAAAGTCCACATGCATCCCAAAAATATGCTGTGTATTGATTAGCATCTTTGTGCTCCAGGATGCTTATAAATATAAGGTGATATAACTGTGTTTTTATTAATTTTGGCCTTCTTAAAACAAACTATAACCTAAAGCCTGAAATATCCCCTACTTACCAACGCCCTTTCATTTGTTCCCAAAAAGGCGAGGTACCAGAAAGATACACAAATTAAAGTTGTGCCCATCTCCCTCCAGAGTGGTTGAAAGAAATTGCAGATCCAAAGAAACAAATTTAACCTAATATCTTTCCACTAGAATACCAAATCTACACTACTTAGTAACAATGCCCCAGATTTTGAGATCGCTCCCTGTCAACGTCAGGAAAGCCATCACTTAAGCGTTATCTACCAGCTAGCTGAACTACGGCAACGCGCTCTACACAAAACTCACCATTCAGCTCCTGAAGAGACTCCAGATAATGCACAACTCAGTCGCCGAACACATCCTTAACCTCTCCAAACGGATCCAGTTCATCCCCTCCTCAGGAATCTCCACTGCCTCTACATCCAGAATAATGCCAATTCAAGATGTTGACACATGCCTACAACGTCATCCACGACCAAGGACCAGCATACATCAACCACAGCCAGAACTTCCACCAACCCTGCAAACTAACCTGTGCTATGCCTCCCTCGCCCTCGTTCACACTTCCCACATCCACTGAAGCAACAGTGAACTTCTCCTCCCTCGCCACTAAATCCTGAAAAGGACTCAATACCTGGCTCTTCAACTGATCCCAGCAAGAACCCAGCGCATGGATACCCTCACAGGTCATTAGTCGCTCTGTAAAAATCTGAGATGATTGATAATAATCAAGAGAGAAGAAGCCAGTGATTCAAGATACTAACAACCTTGGCAATAAAGTTAACAAACAAGCTTTGAATATCTACCATTATTTAAAAAATCCTAGTTACCGCAAAGAGGAACGTAGATCCAAACTGTCCTTACCCCCACATAAGTTAACCATTTCCTCAAAACCATGTAAATCACAAATAAGTCATATGTACCTAATACCATGCACATGATTTTTCTAGCAAAAGATGCAGAAATCAAGTAATCAAATAAAATACTTACTAACCTCAAAATGAAATCATTATTAAGAATTTCTTAAAGAAAGACCACGTCCACTGGAACTTGCTACTTCATTTATCTCAGAAGACTTCACATTGTCTTTGATGGAACATTTTTAAGTTTGATATCAACTTCTGCAAACTATCCGCCTCAGAGTTGTCCAACTTGTTTATGACGTATATGGGTCTGTACTGAAGGTAATCTATTTCATTGTTTGATCAAGCAATGAAAAAAGTACATAGTTGATGTCTTCCTTATCTGGATATAGTAGGAAAAATATTTTATTTATTTTTTATTTTATTTTAGGAGTTTTCTATAGCGCTTGCCAGACCCAAGGGTATCGTAGCGCTCTACAACATGATATGAATAAATCAGATACAGTCAACGATTAAAACACACACAAAGATGAGCATTCAGATAGTCCGCAGGTAAAATAGAGACAAAGATACGCGTTCAGACAGACCACAGGTGATGTGGGCTGAGGTGTGCCGCTGAGGACTAGGGTTCAGGGGGTCGGAGGTCCTCGTTGAGGTAGAACAGTCAAATTGGATAGCTTCTATTACTCACTCAAGAAAACCACTCTTAACCTAAGATTTACTATACATAGCAGCAAAGATAGGAATACATTCTTGAATTATTGATATCACAAGAGAATGATCGAATCTACAAATGCCTCTTCAGTAAATGGACAGATTGAAACACTACTTTATTATAAAAGTGCACATCCCAGGAACTTGAAGGATAATCTGCCCTTGTTCTTTGGATGTGGCACTACCGTAACAAAAAAGATGATTACTTAACCTGTGAAGACAAAAACTAATAAATAGGAATTCACCAAAATACATTAAGCATGCATGATACACATCTAGAGACACTTTTTTCAAAGGCACAAACGAGATTCAATGGCATACCATTCGCATGTTTCCAAAATGTAAGCCACAGAGGTAAATAAAAATGTAAAAGAAAGAACTATAACATGCTTAAAGCACTAGGGGCCAGATGTAGGAGCCCTAATACCGGTCGGAAACGGCCGATTTCGGCCGTTTCCGACCGGTATTAGGGTTTTCAGATGTAGGAGCATGCTTTACAGATTCGGTATTTTACCGAATCTGTATTTACAGATTCGGTAAAATTACCGAATCGGTAAATACAGACTCGGTAAAAATACCGATTCTGTAAAAGCACATGTAGGTAGCACCTCTTTGAGTGCCGCAGGCCTTTCAGATTCGGTATTTTACCACCCAATCCAATTGGGTGTTAAAATACCGAATTCAGGTGTGCATGCACATGTGTGCATGCACACCTAGCCGTGTGACAGACATGACCCTAAGGGCATGTCTGTGTGCCACATGGCGCACATGCCTATTTTTGGGGTGCCAGAGGGTGTCAAAGTGACACCCCCTGCACCCTTGCAAAATTCGGTATTTACCGATTCTGTAATTACAGAATCGGTATTGCCCATTGATTCCTTTGGGCTTCAAGGCCCATAGGAATCAATGGGCAATACCGATTTGGTATTTACAGATTCGGTAAATACCGAATCTTAAAGATTCGGTATTTACAGAATCTGTAATACCTACATCTCCCCCCTTCATATTTACCACTTCTTAAATACCGAATCGGTAAAATTCGGTATTTAAGAAGTGGTAAATAAGAATTACCTACATCGGGCCCAGATGTGCAAGAGTTAAAATTTGCATACAATTAAGGCAAAGTATTTAAGGCATCCCTAGTTCAGCAAACTGCAAACCCAGCATCCAGAATCAAACCCTCACTTAGGTAAAGGGACCACCTCCAATCAGTGGCCACCTCAGATGCAGCACATGCAATGCCTGACTTCAACTATAAACCTTTAAAATGATGGCCAGAAAATTATTTTGGCTCATTATTTAAAATTGCAATACAAAATAAAATGTAGAATACAGGATCATTTGCTCCAGTTTATATATAGGGAGGACTACAAATGGATTATTTGGCTGATATTTCTTTCAGAAGAAACACATCACATAAGTCATGAAGTCAATCAATCAATCAATCAAAGTATTTGAATAGCGCGCTACTCACCAGGAGGGTCTCAAGGCGCTTGGGGAGGGGGGGTCCGCTACTGCTCGAACAGCCAGGTCTTGAGCTGCTTCCTGAAGGCGAGGTTGTCCTGGGTCAGGCGGAGGTGGGTCAGGAGGGAGTTCCAGGTCTTGGCAGCGAGGTAGGAGAAGGACCTTCCCCGTGTGGTAGCTCTTCGGATGCGGGGGACGGCGGCTAGGGCGTGGCCGGTCGATCGAAGCTGGCGTTTGGGAGCGTAGAAATTGAGGCGGCTGTTGAGGTATCCTGGTCCTTGGTTGTGCAGGGCTTTGTGTGCGTGGGTGAGGAGACGGAAGGTGATTCTCTTGTTGACCGGGAGCCAGTGCAGGTCTCGCAGGTGTCCGGAGATGTGGTTGCGACGGGGGATGTCCAGGATGAGTCTTGCTGAGGCGTTCTGGATCCGCTGGAGTCTCTTCTGGAGTTTGGCGGTGATTCCGGCGTAGAGGGAGTTGCCGTAGTCCAGTCGGCTGGTGACGAGGGCCTGGGTGACCGTCTTCCTGGTCTCGGTGGGGATCCACCGGAAGATCTTGCGTAGCATGCGTAGGATGTTGAAGCACGACGAGGAGACGGCGTTGACTTGTCTGGTCATGGAGAGGGATGAGTCCAGGATGAAGCCCAGGTTGCGTGCGTGGTCTGTTGGTTTGGGTGCGCTGCCTAGGGCGGGGGGCCACCAGGAGTCGTCCCAGGCGGAGGGTGAGGATCCCAGGATGAGGACTTCCGTCTTGTCCGAGTTCAGTTTCAGACGGCTGTTCTTCATCCATTCGGCTACCTCCTGGTAGCTCTGGTGATCTGGTGATTGATGAAGAGGGGTAACTGAACACAAATCTGCCCATAAAAATGCACTCTTGATACAACTTTTTAACACATTTCTTAACTTAAGTACAAAGGGGATAATTTAGAACTCAGAGAAAAAGAAGCACTGACACACATAAGCAGCACACCCACCCATCGAACTCGAGGTTTGGGTGCTCTATTAATGCCCTTTGTATGAGTGTTCCAGCTTTTGGTATGATATTTATCAGACCTAATAAAATATGACAGCACATGGTAGGTATTTACTCCCAATCACGCATTTGTTCCCAAAAATGGGGACTAACATGTGGATTTTGACGCTTAATGCACCAAAATATGCTTGCCACGCCTAAAAATTTCAGCATGGCGGACAAACTCCTCCTGCGAAATGTGTGGTAGAAAATGTTGCCTCACATATCGTAATTATATGGACCACTCGTAATGAGAGCCAGGAATTTCAAAGGCCAAGCCTCAGCTGGCTCTGCCATCAAGACACCTCTAATCTGGCAGCCGATCCATCCCAGAGCTGTCAGGACACATTAACGATCACCCTGCCCTATTTACGATGGAGCGACCACCACTTGATTTCCCTGTGCAGTACAGCCAGTTCTTATAGGGTGGTCACAGGCAGAGAAATCGCCCAATTGCCCCCAAATGCAGGTAGGAAACTCCTTCTTTGTTTGGGCCATGTATTTTTTTCTCATGTAAAAATTCCAGCTTTGGGAATTTATTCTTGAATAACAAACAGTTTGCCCTAGCCGGTCGCCAACAAAGTCTGTCATCAAGCTTAATTCCCAGATACTCAGAACTAGCAACTCTGTATAGCACCTTATTTCCCAGTCTGATGTTTCCTTTTTGTAGCTCTTATATGGCTTGAAGATCATAATCTTTGACTGAGAGATGTTAATTTCCAGGCCCCTTAATTCTACAATAGGATTGAAAAGAGGTCAATAAATATTACAGGTCCCTAGGTGTCCAGAAAATCAGGATGGTATAGTTGGTGAACAATAGCGTCGGAACAGTTAGCTCGATAAACTTAGGTGAATCGGTTCACACAGATGTTTGGATGGTAAATGACATAATTTATATCAAATTAAAAAAGCATAGGGGCTAGAACACACACCCTCCTGACAGGCATGTGTTAAGAAAGATGGATCCAAAACCGCATCAGCTTTCGGAAGCAGTTAAAAACGTGGCGGTTCTCAGCCTGGGCTGCATCTGTTCTCCTCTAAGGTGCTCTAACATACTTTCTGCTGCTTTTGTCGTATCAGTGATCAACACCAGGAAACTCTGTATAAACAACAACCAGAAAAAATGTATTTCCCATAACCCCAGAGAAACAATGACGTTTACAAACAAATAACTCCATGTCCAATCTGGTGCTGCCATGGTGTACAACCCGCGTTGTCCTTCATCTATTGCCCTCTTTATCCGCTGCTCGCAGTCGTGCCAGTTGAGTATTGGGAGTCCGGTCCCCTTTTTTGTGTTTTTTGCCTTCATTGCTGCAGTGCCAATTTTTCTTACAGGTCAGATGTGTTCGTACCTTGTTCAGCAGTGGGCGTGGGAAAGCCGCAGATGTATGCATGGATGTATGGTTGAATGTTTGATATCTTTATCACATGAATACTTTGGCAATGTGTCTACCATTCTGCAATTGAGACTATTTTCACTGGTTTTGCATAGAGTGACCCTACGGGTGCGTCACATTATGAAAAGCTGTCACAGCACGATATGGATGAGTGGCACTAAGTGGATCAAATTATCCACCGTAACAGCATGCACACTGAGTTTGGCATGCACCACAACGGATAAAGCACTTACAGTTATATACTAATCATGTCTATAATTCTGTCCCTTTGTGATTTTGCCCCACAGACGGAGCCTGGCAACACAGACATTTGAAACATACACGAGGAGAAGCTAGGGGCCTTCCATTCTTTAATTCCCTACACATAGAGAGGGGGGTTCATTTCCAGCCCTGAAGAAAGTCCTGGACTTTTATGGCCCCTGTGGACTGAAACATGTCGGCACTAGGGTCCTAGGACCATTAAAACCCAAAGACACCCGCTTTTTTAGATTTTTATTGACCCAGCCAGACCCAAGAATAAAGGGAAACCAGGGGTCTGACTGAGATGTTTTAATCTTTAAGCCCCCCCCCCGCTTTTCATCTATCTGAAGAGCTACCCAATACTGTGGTTGAGCCAACCTCGACTTTTAGGGGTCGGGTGACCCGATGATGAAGCATCACACTACTAGGGTGTGTGAGTGTAACTAAAGAGAATTAGTTTCCTCCCCCAAGACACACAGACATGACTAGCATGGCCTTATACCTTTAAGTGCACAATCCTCACTACCACTGTTAGTGTAGTCTTCCTCAAATATTACACTACCAGACATCTTGTTCTGATATAGTGTTATTGGAGTATTTTTTGTGAATAGTTATCCCCACTGACCACTGGAATGTGCACCGGTGGTCTTTTGTGTTAACGTTTTATATGGAGCTCCATATATAGAAATTGTAGAAAGTAGAGACATTATGTCAGCGGGCATACGATGAATAAAGTTCAGCTCGTAAAATAATAAGAGGGAAGAGACATGTTTATATTAAAGTGAAAAGTGTGTGAAGAGGATGAAGAGTGATTATGGCACAGTATGAAAGAAAACTGGATGCAAAAAACAAAAAAAATTGAGTGATTTCAGAACTCCAAACATGTTGGCAGGAGACAAGGAGTTTAAAGGATTCTGGCGAGCTACTTGACGCAGGTTTTGCACTTTGGTATGTACACCCTACAGCAGAAGTGTCAGAGTGAGCTTGAGTCCGTGTTCCTTCCTGCAGCGCTGAGACAAGCTGGCAACCCAAAACTCCCCTACCAGTCTCCTATCAACTCCGTCAGCTCTGTGGCTACACGTCTATGCTTTCTGCATTCTGCCCCGACTACCGGAGATAGTGAGGGCAATCTGCTGAGTATAGTGAGCTCTTAGGTCTATTTTATACTGCCACTCAAGAAGGCGGGATATGGGAGCACTCCATACTCCAAAGGCAGAGGGTGGTGCGGAGAGTCTGATCAAGATTTGGCGGACTGGTGGTAACACCCAGTGCGGCTTACAGTTCTTTGTGACCCCCTCCTGGGAGATAATCCTTCCTTACTGCTTCACTACTCTTACTCCAGAGAAAAATTGACCAAATGGCCCTTGATTTTTCTAGATTACTTATTTCCTTCATCACGCTAGATTCTGTCCACTATCTGTGCTTAGATTCTGTCCACTATCTGGGTGATATAATCCTGGGGGTTCAGGGGATTTCCATTTGACCACAATAAGGAATCTGGCACTGTGGTCCTCCTTTTAGCCAGAAACAGGGCATCACAAATCAAGTCGAGACTCACAATATTGTTTGTTTTTTTTAAACCAGATTTTATTGGCATTTAGTGTATCAACGCTATACATACAGTTCAATTCAAGCATTGCTTACATATATCTTAGCGTATTGCTGAAACATTATATTCAAACTCCCCAACTGGTGCCCTGTTCTCTCCCTCCACCCTCCTTACCTCTTGAGTTGGGTCCGCTAGTTTCTCTCTTTCCTCAGATAATTGGTGATTGGTACCTCCCTAAAGTAGGATCTATTGAGCATGTGTTTCACTTGCCTTTATGCCGATGTGGGGGTTCCTTCCCAGGGTGGCCCTGTCTCCTCTCTGTCTGCCCTGTACCTCATCTGCCGCTTAGTTTCGCGGAGGGGTGCCTTCCTGCGTTGGTTGTTTCTGCTCCTGTTCAGGTGCCGTCAGGTCATCCACTAACTGTCCATGCTGTGGCTCTGTCAATGGTGCCTATGCCTCTTTCCGCCTCTGCCAGTAGTAGACTTCCTTCCGCGCTTGCCCATTTTTCCAGTTCGCGTTTCCATGCCCTCCCTCTCGGTCCCCCTGCTGATTTCTAGTTTCTAGTGATCTCCCGTTTGGATACTACTAGGGCCAGGTCTTGGAATTTTGCAGTCGTTTTAGTCTTGGCTGTTTGTGGTAATCAGCCCAGAATACAGTGCCCCGGGCTGCGTGGGATTTCCTTGTACACTACCGTCCCTAATATTCACAGGACGATTCACAATATTGTTTATCTCTCATTCTTCGTTTAATGATCAGAAGACCTTTAATTATAATTAAGACTCTCAGTTTTTCGATAAATACAGATAAATGCAAACAGAAATCTATTTTCTTATCTTAATTTTTATTTACATCTGGAAAGATACAGCAAATAGGTTTTCTTCTGAACAATTCTCAATACTGTAAATTACGTGGTCTAGGTCAAGAGTTGAAAAAGGAAAAAGATTTCCTAATGGAACTAAAAATAACTGCAGCAGTACAGCTGTTAAAACTGTTTTACAATACAAATGATTTCAGATGACTGTATCATACTGTAAATGGTTAAAACTAATTGGAGATTCAACTAAGAGTAAACATTATTCAGTTAAATAAATGTGGAATAAACCATTGCAGCTTAATTTTTAAAGTAAGCAGAAAATAAATCTGGATAAAACAAATAGAATTAGCTAATAATAAATTAGATAAATACAGATGGAAATGGTAAAAAGAAAAATATATATATCATAAAACCGGGAGCCCTAAATATAATCCGTAAAATCTGCAATTTATTTCTCTATTAATCAAGTGGGATTATTGAATAAACATCTGCACCTGGAGATCTGGGCCACTAAGCATATGAGACAAAGTAATGAGGTTGATCACGCGGCAGGATCCAAAGAATCAAGTATCACTATATTATGAATACAGGATTTCTAAGTAAATCATTAAACTAGCCAAGGTGACAATTAAAAAAATTAAGAAACAGAAATATGGTCATAAAGACACACATTTCTTTGAAGGGATCAAAGGGTACAAAAAGGGATAGCAAAAATTACTTATATATTGATTCAGTGGTCAAACTGCCTCAATTACATATTCTTTTCCAAAAAAACATGAAGAAAAATGGTTAAATGACACTCACCCACCTTAAACAGGAGAAACTACTTCAAAACCTGAATCTCGAAGGTTGTTCAAAGGCTGGAGATTATTAAATGCTGTTAACTCTACTGAACTTCCCATACATTAAATGGTTAACAATAAGACTATGCAAGTAAGAAATACAGAAAAGGAAAAGGTAAACATTTCCTCTTTCAATTTCTATGGATTTCACTTCGCCCGATATCAATCTGGAAAGTCATGTCCACTCAACAGCACAAAAAGAAATGAAGGAAACTTTAGCACTCTTTGATAAAAGTCCACACTCTAGGGAGACTTTGGGACTCTAAGGTATTAGTCCACTCCCAATGGATGATCCGTCTAATACACCTGAGTTCCCGATAAACATTAGTTCTCACTTATCCTGGGATTATGTCCATGTATCAGAGGCACTGCATGTGTTGCAGGGCATCTTGGACTCTTACGAAATGTTTGGAAAAAATAGCTTACAACTATATTCTGGAACTTCTATCTTCCATACTACTGTCACTAACAAGTAAGTACTCTGTAACAAGCCAATCCAAGGAACCCACTTTCAAATCAGTACCTCCTATAAGGTTCTGCGATATTATCAATCTAACAAATGAAAATAGAAATGGAAGAAACATGGCCATCCAATTGGGAAACCCTATTTAGGGAAAAGGAGTGCTGGATAAAAAACTTGGAAGTGAGAAAATATACTACTTACTCAAATTCTGTTCAAAAGAGCAAAAGGACCTGAAAGAAGTAATTCCACCAGTCTGTGGTCCATTATCAGTTATGGTACCAATTCTCCCCTATTTATTATTCAAAAGGCAACTTAAAAAATCCTAACAAAATTCTCCAATCTCAATCAGATGAATTGGCGAGGGGAACAGAAGGGGATGCTTTTAGGGAAAAGACAAAGAAGCAAGTAAAGGAAAAATAAAAAAAAGTAGAAAAACAAAAAAGATGTAGACTGATAAGATTCCTCTCGGATGAGGTATTATTAGTCGAACAAGCTAGAAATAGAGGCAATTCCACTGAAAGACCAACAACCTTTACAGCTAATGAGAAGCTCTCAAATAGGGATGACGTTAAGACAAGGGGACCACCACAGAATGCTCCACCACAGGACATGGAGTCTCTACTTATGGCTGGTCATGGATTTGATCCTCTAGCAAGAAGTCCATATAAGCTATCCAATGAACAATATTAGAAAGATCACTTCTAAGCAGCTAAGCAATGAACACGTATACTACGAACAATGTTGCTCAGACTAATGAATTAGATCTGTGGCTACACACCACAAGTATAATCAAATTTACAGAATTGCTTCCATGCCACTGTGGTCCATTAAATAGATCAAGAATACTGAATTTATTGCATATGTTCTCTCCACTGCAAACACTGTCCTCTGTAGAAATGAAAAGGGTTCTCTCCTCTGATAAAAATTATCTATCAGTAGAGCATAATTCTGGTCAGGCCTCACCCCCATAGCAATTTTGGATAGCTGTGATTTTTTTTTAGATCATTGGCTATGATGTATCTCCTGTACATTATTGCAAGGGAGAAAAGTCCACCCTGGCGGATTTGAAGGTGGCCCATAAAGAGTCCAACAGTAATAAACATACAACAAGGAACTCACCAAGGGGTAGCAGGAAGGTCACACGGTGCACAACATGTTATATAAAAAATATAAAATCTTTATTTTCTTTTAGTCATATTTTATCAGTGCAAACTTAATCCATAATATTTTGTGTTTTAATGCATAGATTAATTGATTCATAAGGCATACTTCAATAAATACATACTACAGTCACCCCACCACAACTCTCAACAGACACACACTTCCTAATCTTTCAGTCACACTCAATCATTCACCAGTATATTAGACATAAATTACACATTCCTCAACGTAATCCCCAGAGAGACAAGAATAGTGATTAGATCCTGCGGGATCTTCATAGCAAATTCCCACAAAATCCAAGTTGATAAAAAAGGATCCAGGACACACGTAAAGCCAACGCGCGTTTCGGTGCTATTCCTAGATGAACAGGCGCACCTTCATCAGGGCTCTCACGCCGAGGTAGTGGGGGACACAACACATAGGAAGATACTCCGTGACCAATCTGTTATCAACAGAGAAATTATATTTTAGAATATATACCCTCATGCACCGTTACACAATTTTTCAATTTATTCTTCCCATCAGTTAAACTAAACATGATTTTCATTCAGTTGAATATACATGACTGATTCCACAAGGTAATATACATAACTGATTACACAAAATAATAATTAGGTCCTATAATATACTTTGTTTAGAAACAAACCCCTACTTTGGTGAGTTCCAATGTTGATAGGATAAATAATCATAAAGTACTTGTAAAGGCCGTGTAACTAATACACAAAAAGGAAATCCTGGAATCCAAAATATCTCATACATTTCCTATATCAACAAACATCCTAGCATTTCATCACTCAAACAATAATTAAGTGGTCACGGAAGGCAAAGTTCAGAAATAATGGCAAAAAATTAAGCTCATTATGTAGGTGAGGTATATTTACCTCTGATCCGAGTCTCCCAAATCTGTATATTTCAACAGGATGAGTTAATTAGCGATGACAGGCTCGGTATAGATAACAGGGTTTCAACAAACTGGTCAAATAGCACCTAATTGGAATAAGACAGGAAGAAACCCCACGGGAACATTTCAAACGGGTTCAGAGGATAGAACAGATTTACACATCCCTCACGAAGGCAAACATAAATCATCTTTTTTTTATTATTAAACACGACTTACCCGCTGTAATAGAGTCTTTAGGAACACGTCTTTCAAACCTCTCGTAGATGGTTTGGATTCAATTAACCGGCCGTTCCCGGTTTCACCTAAAAGATTATATATATACACACGTTCATGAATATCGCCACTACGTCCTTAATTCAACCTTTTTGTTAAAAAAGGAATTAGTTCAAGGTTTCGTACTATCGAAAAAAGCTACATCAGAGCGGATAGAACATTCCCTTGTTCTTCCTCCCAATGCAAGAAGGATAAAGGAGAGGAAATATCCAAACATTCTTGTCCGAGCCAGAGAACATGGGGTTGTAGGAAGCGGCTCAATCAAACAAATACAGACGTACCAAAGAATAATCGGCACGGCATGCTTCACTCCTTTCAACCTTCCAGGACGGCGGCTCCGCTGGAATTTCAGTGAACGCTTTGTTTTCACACGTGTTCTATGAAGTAATCAAGAGAGCACGGAAAATTATGTATGGGACATTAGCGATAGGGTTTCTATTTAAAGTATAAAGCACCTCTGCCAACATGAACGGATGCACATACAATACGGGCCCCTCTTACCTAATAACAAAGGCTGGGTCGAAGCAGATACAACTCGTCTTAGCGGTTCTGGTGCTAGCCGAGATCAAGCGACTGTAGGACGCGTGTTCACGCCGTTAAAGAAGGGTATTAAGGACACGCCCCCTTCTTCTTTAATCTCAAACACCTGCCTGCCCTGCTCCGGTAACTGCGGGTCGTAGATAAGACCTGACATGGATCAGAGAATTCTACCTGTCCTGAATCAGAGAAAAACGTACAACCCGTTCAAAGTAGCAGTTCAGTTCAAACCAATCAGCAGAATAGGCAGTGACGAGGCCTAAATAGCCCTAAGTCAGACACTCAATACCAGTGCATATAATCCAAAAATGATTTTAGTATGCTGATGACATAGCGTATAACCGGCAGGGTAATGTTTGTAAACAACCACGCCGTCAGTTTCAGATAGTGGAAGAATCACAGGAGAGAATAGAGGAGAGACAAATATATTTCATAATAAAGCATTTCTCCCAGGGACAGCAATCGTTCAGGCCAGTTTTTGCCGAGTCCAAGAGGAAAATCCCAAAAACTTCCCTCTTCTTCCTTATTACAGTTTGATCGTTCCCTGAAACCGCACGTATTTTCTCGAGTATAGACCCTCTCAGATCATCATCGTCACTGTGGTTAGCAGTGCCCCAATGGGCTACAAGTGGAGCCCCACTTTTACAGTTTCGAATACAGGATTTGTGCTCACCAATTCTGGTTCTGCACTCGCGTCCCGTCTCTCCCACATAGGGGAGCCCACAAGGGCAGATGATGACATAAATTAAATTTGAACTGCGACAGTTACTCATGCCATTGAGTTGAATGGTCCGATTGCCTATAAATAATGAACTGCCTGTTAGCGCTTGCGGACAGGCATGGCAATTTCCGCAGCGGTGATTCCTGGTCACTGGAGGGAGACCCAATAATCCACCTTGTTTTAGCTCCCTAGTACTTCTCACAGTTCCTTTTACTAGGTAATTGCGCAGATTCTTATTGCGTCAAAACGCAACGATGGGTTTAGAGATCTGTTCTTCTGAATCGTTAGCATTGAGAATATGCCACAGCGAGTTAATCACTTGTCTGATCTTGTTGTTCATTCCAGAATGTTTCATGATACACACCATTTGGTCCTTCTCAGTGCGATCCCGTTCCATGAACATGCTGTCCCTGTTAAATTATCTTGCTCTCTTGAAAGATTCTTTAATCAAACAGCGAGGATATCCTCTTTGCGACAATTTTTTTTTAAAGATATCTGACTGGGTCAGAAAGTCACTTAGAAGAGAACAATTCCTTCTCAGTCTTAGGAATTGACTAAAGGGCATGGAGTCGCGTTGACTACGCGGATGGAACCTTCCATACTCCAAGAATGTGTTTTTCGCCGTGGGTTTAGTGTAAAGGGAGACATAAAGAGATCCCTCCATATGCCTCACCCAAACATCAAGGAACTCGATTTGGGTATCTCCTGTACATCCCTAGAAAAACCTTCACAGATAGATCGGAAGAATTTAATACGTCGCATGAACATTAACGCCCACTACACAGTATGGCCTTCACGAGCTATAACAGTACATGGAAGAGTAGATTTAGATATAGATGCCAACTAGACTAGACAGGGTCCTTCAGGATCATCAATAAAAGATTATGTTATTACAGCTTATATGTCATATAATCTAGTTTCCGAAATGAATATCACAAACAGAATATATAGTGACCACATCATATTTCAAATTGCACTTGAATTAACTTTCAAATAACTTCTGATTTGTAACTGGAAACTGCTTTGGTCAAACAGATATCCAACTAAATAATGCCACACTACACTGGAGCCTGTAGAATATAAAACTCTATAGCGAACTAGTAGTATCATTTCATGTAGATTTACTTAATGCTCCCTGAAATGACCCAATTGGTGTCTTTGGAATATAGAAACATTGCGTAAGCATATGAAAGTTAAGAGTTCAACCAAAAAATGAAGATGTGTTGCAGGTACAATTATCAATTGAAAAAAAGAAACAGTTTCTTTCATATGTTGTAGAACAAATGAAAATAACTAAGATCCTTGGGAATAAATGTAAAAGAAATTGTGTCACACAAAGGAAAAGATATCTCTATGTGAACTGACAATCTCCATAGAGCCAAAAAAGAAAAATATTCAAGAAACCTGTGGCAAATTGTACACTGTAGATTAAAAATCACAGACAATCTAGATTCATTATTTTGTTTACAATTTAACCAATATATTTCTAAACCAAACTGTTAAATCCTTATCTATATAAAAAGAACAAATGCTTAATCAGTGATGGGCCTACATGAAATCTCAAAAACTGTGTTGAATAGGAATGTTGAACTATGGGCCAAAGTACACAGACTTATTTCATACTGCAACAAGACTGGTACTATTCATAAATCAAGCCTAGGGAGTGTTATTATGCCTCTTATAAAAAGTGTTGTAAAACAATTCCTGGGAATTAAAAGCAAATTGCCCTTTTGGATGCAGTGGGAAAAATCTTTACAAGGAATTTATTGGAACATTTGGGGTCATGGGCTTTCAAAGTAATTATCGTCCCTCGTGCGCAATCAGGTTTCAGACTAAATTGATTGTTCACAGATAATATTGCAATGGTTCAGTCTATTTCATACAAATATTTATTGATAAAGAACTAAATAATATACACACCTCCTATTGGCTTTTCAACTGCTTTCAACTAGGTGAACAGATCAACACTTTAGTGAAAACTGCTGGGTATACTAACCAACAAAATGAGACATATTGTTTAATTACACATAGTGCAAAAAATGTTTTGGGGTAAATAAAGGTCTTCCTCTTTCTATTGCTACACATAATGGCTTGAAACAGGGATGTGTGATGGCATACATTTTATTGTCCTTGTATCTGTCTGATTTACCAGATTAATTCTCAAATTTGTAGGATTTGCCACCAAAACTAGAATCTAAATCTATACACACCCTCTTATATGCTGATGATGTGGTATTTATTTATTTATTTATTTATTTATTCAAAGTTTTATATAGCGCGAACAAGATCTTAACAGATATCAGAGCGCTTCTCAGGGGGGGAGTGGGCAACAGGAGGGTGAGTAGACATAATAATTGGGTACAGTATAGTGAACGGTAGCATAATAGGATAACAATCATGTTTATTTATTTTAAGGTTTTATAGAGCGCGTAGTAACCCTAGAGCATCCCAGCGCTAGAACCAGAACTCAGGAGAGGTCAGAATCGAAGGGGGGGGGGGGATTTAAGGAAAGAGAAAGGTTTTCAAGGCCTTCCTGAATTGGAGAAGATTAGGTTCAGTTCTCAGTCTCCGAGGAAGGTTGTTCCAGTGTTTGGCCGTGTGGACCGAGAAGCGGCGTCCTCCGGACCGGGCCTTTTTGACTCTGGGAACAGTGATGAAGTTCTCTCTGCCTGAGCGGAGGACCCTACTCGCATTGTAAGGGATGATGAAATCCTTGAGGATGGGTGGGCCTTTGTCATGGAGGGTCTTATGGGCCAGACAGAGGGCCTTGAAAGCCACCCTTTCTCTGACTGGGAGCCAATGCAGGAGCTTCAAGGCTGGCTTTGCCGAGGATCTGGCGGGGGTGTCGGTAAGTAGGCGGGCCGCGGCGTTTTGGACTTTCTGCAGGGTATTGAGGGTGGCTTCGGGGGCACCCAGGTAGATTGCGTTGCAGTAGTCCAGCCTCGCCATAATGAGGCCCTGAATCAGGAGTTTCTTGGAGGTAGCGGGGAGCAGCATGTGCCAATAAGATACAGGTAAACACTCAGATAGACAGTAAAATAAGGCGGTGCAGAGTCTTTGATCTAACTAGAATAGAGATCATGAAATAGCAGAGAACACTCAAATAGACAAAAATATAAGACGGTGCTGAGTCTGAGCTAGCTACAATACAGGTCTAGAGATAACAATAAACATTCAAATAGACATTAGGACAGGGCGGTGCAGAGACTCTGATCCAGCTGCCATAGGGATCAGTGGATACCAGTAAACCCTCAAAAGACAATACTATAGGACGGTGCAGAGTCTTTGATCCAACTGCAAAAGCGGTCAGTAGGTCATGAACAGAAAGTTACTGGATCATTAAGTATCCAACGTTACAAGATCGGTGCAAAGTCTCTGAGCAGCAACAGTGAGGATCAGGTAAACTTGGCCATAAGGATGGCTTTCACTTCTTTCTTGAAGAGTACAGTGGAGGAGATAATCCTCGTTTCAGGAGGGAGTGCATTCCAGATCCTGGGTGCCATTCCTGAGAAGGAGCGTTTGTATGTTTTTTCCTTACGGAATCTGCGAGGTTTCAGGAGCAGACTTTTAGTACTTCTATTGGATCTCAAACCTCCTGATACAGTCAACTTTTGAGTGAGGTAGGTGGGAGCCTTGTGGTGTATGGCTGAATGTGTCACAACCGCAATTTTCAATTGTATTCTGGCTTCGAGGGGAAGCCATTTCAGGGATTTCAGGTCAGGGGTTATATGAGAGTGTTTCCTTGAGCCCGAAATGAGTCTCGTGGCAGCATTTAGGGAGGCTCTTAGGGGTGCTGTTGTTGCTTGAGGGAGACCGCTGAGGGCCACAATTCCATAGTCTATGCGGGGGATGACTAGTGCTTGTACAGCAGTTTGGAAGTCCTTGGCTGGGAGGAAGGGTTTGAGTTTCCTCAAAGTGTTGATTTGAAAGTTAGCTCCTTTCGTTGCTTTGCTAATGTGCTGTTGCATATTGAGCTTTGCGTCAAGTGTGATGCCTAAGGATTTCGCAGAGTCCACGACGGTGGGTTTGACATTGAATGCTGTTAGGTGATTGAGACATATTTGGGTGGTGGTAATTTTCGCAGGGGGTGATATCAGGAGGAACTCAGTTTTCAACGCATTTAGTTTGAGGTGATTGTCGGCCAACCAAGATTGGGTGTTCCTAAGTGTGCAGTTCAGAAGTTTGATATCTTCCGGGGACTGTACCTTTAGGTAAAGTTGAGTGTCATCGGCATACATGTGGAAGTGTACATTGGATGCCTGGAGCAGGGTAGCGAGTGGTTCCATGATGAGGTTGAACAGAGTGGGTGAGAGGGAAGATCCTTGTGGGACGCCTAAATCTACTGGCACTGGAGAGGACAGCACGTTGTTGATCTTGAACTTCTGGGATCGGTTGTGTAGGAAGGAAGTGAACCATTTGAGCACAGTCCCGGATAAGCCCATTCTGGTATTTAGGAGCTCTAATAGGTTCTCATGTTTGACCGTGTCGAATGCTGAGGAGAGGTCCAGGAGAATGAGGAGGCAGGAGTCATTGCGATCCAGGATTTGGAGGGCGTCATCAATTATGTGTGTCATGGCCGTTTCCGTGCTGTGTTTCGCTCGGAAGCCTGATTGATGAGGGTCGAGGAGTTCGAACTGGTCAATGTGTTTTGTTAGTTGGAGTTGCACACATTTTTCCAACAGCTTGGCCAGAGTGGGGATATTGGTGATAGGGCGATAGTTGTTTAAGTCAGCCGGATCAGCTGTAGGTTTCTTGAGAATGGGCGTGACTTGCCCCACTTTGAGGGAGTCTGGAATGAGACCTTGCTGAAGGGAGCTGTTAATGATTTTAGTCCAGAGTGGGAGAAGAACGGGGATGAAGTCTCTAACAGCATTGGCAGGTAGTGGGTCTGTGAGGTGATTAGAAGGCTTCAAGGTGCCGAGCAGTTTGTGTATTGCTTCTTCAGAATAGGTGTCGAAAGACGACCAGGAAGCGTTATTTTTAGGTTGGGTGTCGTGCATTTTGGTGATGTTCGGGTATCGTCTTACATCATTAAGGAGGTCACTCCTTATGTTGTCGGTCTTTAGCTTAAAGAAAGCAGAAAAGTCTTCACAGTGTGGGATGTTGTTTGTTGTGTCGTTTGATAGTAGGGGTTGCGTCTTGGTTTGAGTTTTGACCAGTTCGAACAGCTTTCTTGGTCTGTTTTTTGCTTGGTCAAGCTGAAGGCTGAAGAAATCAGATTTTGCGCGCTTTATTTTCCTAAAGTAGGCATTTCTCTTGCTCTTAAGTATTTTGCGATGCCGTGATGAGGGGACAGATCTCCATGTGCGTTCTGCCATTCGCATAGCACGCCTGTCTTCGTTGAGTCTGCCATCATACCAAGGGTTCGAGATCTTGGTGGAGACTCTCTTTAGTTGCAGTGGGGCGGCTTCATTGATTATTGAATTCATAGAGTCGAGGTAGTGGTCAGTCAGTGATTGAACATCAGAGGTGCCAGGAGGGGGAAGGAGGCTATTGGTGAGGTGGGGAGGCAGGGAGTTGGGGTTAAGGTTCTTCATGTCCCTTTTCCAGATCTTAGATTTGGTGGGTTGAGCCGAGACAGGTTTAACCTTTTCATTGATGAAGAAGGTGATAATGTGGTGGTCTGACCAATCACAAGGTTGGATTGCCCCTAATTGGGTGGAGTCTTCGTTGGCGATGATGAGATCAAGTATGGAGCCTTTGTCGTGTGTTGGGCTGTTGCATATTTGGGTGAGGTTAGACGCGTCAAGGAAAGATTTGAGACTATTCACCACTGCGTCTTTCTGATCGTTCCAGTGGAGATTGAATTCACCCAGGTAGATTTGCGGGATCTGCCGACCAGCGTTGGATGAGATCGTGTCCATGAGTTGTTGGGTGAAGATGAGGTTGTCCCTAGGCGGGTGATAGATGAGATGTAGAGCACATACTGGTTTGCCCTCGCTGGAGATATCAAGACAGATGAGTTCGCAAGATGTGAGGGAGGGGGAAGTTAATTTAGCAACCGAGAGGTTGCTCCTGAAAATGCATGCGATTCCCCCGCCCGTCTTGCCCGTTCTGTCAAGTCTAATTATGTGGTAGTTGGGGGGGACTAATATGTCCATGATAGGTGTGGAGGCTTCAGTTAACCATGTTTCAGTCAAAATGGCTAGGTCAAGATCCATTGATGTGACGAGATCTGCAATGTTGGAGGAGTGCCTCTGGGCCGATCTGCAGTTGAGTAGGATGCATTTGAGTCTGGGGGTGAGAGGGGTGGTCGAGTGTTCTGGCGCGAGGGGTATTTTTCTGAGATTGCTGGGGATGGAGCATCTGCTGCTTAGAGTTGGGTGCCTAATGGGATTCAAGAGAATTGTGGGTATGGGGAGTTGTGAGGGCGATGTGCGCTTTACCGGGCCAGGGCCAAATGAGCGGAGGAGGGTGTCTAAGTCATGAACCGTCAGGGAGTTATGAGCGCGACGGGGGCGGTGTATGTTGTTGCGGTCGGGGATAGTGGGCCAACGCGGAGAGTGTGAGCCCACCCGTTTCACCCCTGGAGCGAGCTGAAAGCGAGGGCCTGTGCGGAGGGTGTGGCCTTTGTTGGGTATGGAGGTGTTGGTTGTAGGTCGGTGTTGTCTGGGGTGTGTGTGGAGAAGTTCTTTGATGGTGTGGAGCTCGTCTTTGACTTGTAGGAGCGTTGTTAAAATCAGGTCGAGCTGTGAGTTGGGGCTAGCGTTGGAGATGAGGGCCGTAGGCAGGTTGTTGAATAGGGAGCTGGAATGCGAGCTGGGGACAGGGGGGTGGGGTGTGCCAGTGTCAGTGGAGTGTTCTGCGGTAATAGGGAGTGGGGTGGTATTCGATGGGTGAGAGAGAGTGTGGGCGAGGGGTGTGGGTGAGGGATGGGTCGGCTGGGACGTAAGGGCGGGGACGTCGTTGGGGGGCGACGCCGGAGAGTTATGGGATAAGTGAAGACTGAAGACAATAGGGGTGTCAAGAAGGTAGTGGGGGCTGAGTATGGGGGGGTAGAGAGGGGGGATGTTGAGGAGCGAGGGGTGGTGAGCTCTGTGTGTCTGGTTGGGGGGGTGGGGACGTGATGAGTGAGAATGGGGGGGGGATAGGGTGAGAGAGACAACTGCCGCGTAGGAGGGGAGATATGCTCCGGTCCGTTGTGGGTACCGCGAGACTCATAGGAGGTGTGGAGTGGGTGGAAGGGAGGGTGGGGGTATGTGTGATGTGGGAAGGGGGACGATCTTCGCCAATGAGTGCGGGGTGAGGAGTGGAGTGGAGTGGAGTGGAGTGGGGTGGAGTTGAGTGAGTGGAGTGATCTTCGACAATGGGTGCGGGGTGTGGAGTGGAGTGGAGTGGAGTGGGGTGGTGTGGAGTGGGTGGAAGGGAGGGTGGGGGTATGTGTGATGTGGGAAGGGGGACGATTATCGTCAGTGGGTGAGGGGTGTGGAGGTGTTACGTTGGGTGTTTGAATAACTATAGCACTGGGGGGATGGGTGGGGTGTGTGTCATTCCGCTGGAGGGATGGGCAGGGTGGGTTATATTGGGGGTGGGTGGGGGGTGTGTCCTTCTGCCGGTGAGATGGGCAGGGTGGGTTATGTTGGAGCATGGAGTTGGGGGGTGTGGTGCCTTTTGGTGTGTGCGAGGTGGGGGACCGCATTTTGGTAATGTGATCTAGGAAAGTAGGGAAAAGGTGGTCGAGTCGGTCGAGATTCCTATCTGTGGCTTGGAATAGAATGATCCCGTTGTTATAGATGGTAATGGTGGCTCTGCCGGGGAAAACTTGGGATGGTGCGATAGAGAGCGTCAGGCTGTGAGCGGTTTTACTGGTGGTAGTGAGAATGGAGAGAAGCGCTTTCCTCCACTGTGCTCTACGCAGAGTGTGGAAGATGATATCAGTGCTCGTGGCTCCATTGATCTGTGAGAAGTAGGTGTCCACACACGGTGTTTCAGGGTGAGCCTTCAGGAAGTTGTGTTTGTAACGTTTGGCGTTTTTTTTGGAGAGCCCTGGTGGGTAGTTAATTTTGTAAGTGTGCTCGCCTGTGCGTTCCATAGTGGAGGAGGCGTAGGCCGACGAAAGAAAAAGGGGGGGGTGTACGTGAGAGAGTTTGTGAGGTTTGTGAGGTTGAGGGACAGTAACCTAAGTGGTCTTAGGTATGGGCGGTGGGTGTGGGTGACTAGTCTAAGATGGCTGCCCCAGTGGAGGACTAGTCCAAGATGGCCACCGGGGATAACATAATGGGTAGTAGTCCTTTCTTTGTTGTTGGTGATGTGCCTTAGAGGGACAGCTTCACTTTCTGCACTGGTAATGCTGATGAAGTGCAGGCAAAAGATTTAGGTGTTAACAACAGGTTAATGCGCCAGAAATATATGAGGTAGCGATCGTTGTAAAGTGAGTTTGGTGCCCATTAAGAAATAACCAGGTTACAGGAGGCAGTATAGTACTACAATAAGGACACTCTATCACCTGAGTTGTAAATACAAGGATGTATAAAGTGCGCTGCCTATAAGAGGAGATTAGTCTAAAGCAGACCAGTTCTTAGGGTAGGGTCGCCTGTGCGACCGTATGCGACCGGGCTGTATTGTTTGATCTAACACGAAGAGGCCTACAAACAAATTTGACAGAATTGAATAACAATGCCAAAAAGCATTATCTAAAGATTAATAAATTAAAAACAAAGATTTTACCCTTTAAGGGAAAAAACGAGGCTTAGCATATAATTGGCTCTTGGGACAAGAAAAACCAGAGGTAGTCAAAACATATATATCTAGTAGAACCTTCTCAAGTAACTTAAGTGGTCAATCACACTTGTCCTACCTAGAGACTAAGGGCCTCTAGGAGGATAGCCCCCGCCGGGCTGGCGGGGGCGATCCGCCCACCATCTTTGCAGAAAAACCCCCCGTCATTTCACAATGGCTGGAGGGTCCACAGGGGACGGAAAGACCATCCGCCGCTTTTCCGCCCAGTCGACATGTCGACTGGGCGGAAAAGGGTTCAATAAGGTGGCGGTGTCTGAAAGACACCACCAGCCATATTACAATGTGGCTTTGGAAATGCTTCTGGAAAGGCATGCGGAGTCTGCTAGGGGGGCCCGTTGTTAGCTCCCAGGGACTCCAGGGAGGGGGTGGGGGTGCACGCCTGCATTTCAACGTACAACGCAGCAGGCACCGCGCGGTGCCTGTCACGTTGTGCATTGAAAAGCACAACATGCATTGCGGCATTGCGGCAGGCGGTGCATTCAGCACAGCCATCCGCAATGTTAAAAATGCGGGATGTGCCCGCCAGTGTGGTGGGTGATCCTAATGGGATGTAAGGGACCGCCGAACCCTTAGCAGACAGTCCCATTTCTCACTGGTATGGCAGGCTGACAAAGTCCGCCCACCATACTAATGTGCCCCTAAATGTTTGGCTCATGTTGACACCTTATAATACTTCTCCCCAGTCGCTTGGGAAAAGACATTTCTACCATCTACTGAATGTCTACAAAATAAAAATACCTTCCAACCTAGACTACGCACTTGAATATATTTCAATCTCTAAATGGTCTTTTTTTAAAGATATTTGAAGGGAACCTCTAATGAAAAATATGTACCATGAATTCAGCAATACCTATACAACTACTCCAGTCAGAACTCAAATTATCCAGTGCATGTGCTCAAGTGCTAGCAAAAGTTATTTGCTGGGGCTATCAGCTACTGCATGCTTCAGAAAAATACTAAAGGACCACCCTGTATAAGGGCTCGGTCAGGAGCCCTCAGGCCCAACAGACTTTTTCCATGAATCTAAAATTTGCATTAGATAGTCTTGGTGGAAAAACTGAACTGCTTAAATTATACACCCCAGACACCTGTGACTATTTTTCAGAACTCAAATCAAACAACTGAGCTTCAATCTGGATGTCGAACACTGGGAATTTGGAATTGTGCAATACTCTTTCTGCAAATATTCCATTCGGTTATGCACAACCTTATCTCTCCTATTGTATGGAACACAATGTAAGACACTTAATAATGAGTCTCCAAATTGATAACTTGCCTCTTAAATCCTTAACAGGGAGATAAGCAGACTGGTATCCCAACTACCTTATTTGTGATCTCTGTCAGGCAGGAAACCAAGATTTGTTTTGCGAGCATGTCCAGCACTAACTGATTTTAGAAAACAGTTTTTTAATTCAATAATTGCTATTCATAAAATCAAAACTCACAATGAATTGTTTCAATTTATTATGAATCCCCAAATAAGCAAGACAATTTTAATGTGTTCACATTGTTTTGGAAGTTTAAAAAATATATATTTTAAAAGAGTGTGTATGATTGTATATTTTTGATGAACAAATGGTGTAGTTTGAGAGGGAATTTGGTATATGAATGGGTAAACTTGTAGGAACAAATATTATTCCAGGAGGATATGGCAAACACTGATCTGGTGGGCATGTTATGCATGGAAGTGAAACTTCAGGAAATAAAAACAGTGGTGAAGGTGTATGCTGCTAAAAGAGATTAGAACGTATTCAGCTAATAACATCAGCCAGACCTAAGGAATGCACTGAACCCAAATGCCAAACAGCAAGTAATGTTTTTATCAAATACTTGAAGGTGAAGTTATGTTGAAGAAATTCCTTCAACTTTCCTTTAGCAATGACTTGGGATTGCTGGTAGATTTAACAATGGGTTTGAGCGTAAAAGGAGGACAAAGCTTCATCTTCTGAAGTATTAGCTGAGGGTGGGACTAGAAAGATTCTAAAGGCAGGCATCAGAGTGGCTGGAGCCAATAGTTTTGACAGTCAAGCCATTTGCTTATGTGTAGACTTGCATGGTCTTAATTAAAAATACTGGGTAGATCTGTATCCTCTTCCAAACAATTATGAGACCTTGACTGTACTAGATGTACAAGTGTGTTTAGCGTGATGGATTTGTCATCTGCCTTGCATCAGGTGCTTCTAGAAGAAGTGGCTATATTTTAGTTTGAAATGAAAAATTTGCTACCTGGCACTGATAATGTGATGTTCGTCCAAGATTGCATTTTAATTTACAGTGATGGTGTTGTGGACCACAATTCAATATTAACAAACTCTTAGAGAAGACAGGATAAATGTAGCTTGACCATACAGGCAAAGAAATATCAGTTCAGAGTATGCTCAGTTAATTATTTTGAGCACACAATAAGTGGACAGGAGATAAAAGTAACATTAAAATTGGTAGAGGCAGTATAACAAATGTGGGCGCCTTTAAAGAAGAGGCAAAATCATTTTGGGGAGTAGCAGAGTAATACTCCAGGTCTGTCCAGGATTTTGAAAGTATTCTTACTCCTCTGCAAAGGTTGATAAAGAAAGGAGTTAGGTCTGACTGGACGGGTAAACATCCGTAAATTAAGTTAAGAATATTTACATAGCGCATAGCTGCCCCAGCAACGAGGCTTCCTAGCGCTAGAGAAAAGCCAGGAGTAAGGCAGCAGGCAGGAAAATTAACATTGAGGGAAAAGCCAAGTCTTAACCAGCCTTTAATGTTATTAAGACAGAGATTACTAATGCTACAACTTTTAGAAGGTTTGGTCTGACCAAGATAGTACCTACTACTGACGATGTCTGAAAGTGATAAGAGTAGTTTATTGAAGATTGAGAAGGAATGTGAAGTCATTATTGTGTGTGATTCAAGAGAACTGCAAGGACATGAGGTAAACTATTAAGTAATGGAGAGGAATGAAGGTGGGCGACTCAACATTTTCAATTTGTTTATGGAGTTTACTTTTTCTGGTAAAGTATGAAAGCTGGTGCAAATGTTCCTATCTGAAGATTCGGCCCAGACTACACAAAAGATATCTAGGTGGATTGAGGGGTAATGGGATATGATTTCCAGATGGAGTATGCCACAGGAATGCACACTACAGGTGCTGCCTACTTATTGAGGTTTCCATTAGTGAGAGAATAGAGATAGGATTAGAACATGGAGGGCGATGAGAAGATCAAGCGGGTGAGATAAAGAATACAACAATGCACTAACAAGAGATGTGTTAAAAAGAGATGAATACGTTAAAAAAAGTTGGCGTAGGAGAAGAACTGAAGTGTTTGATGGGAGTCAGATTTTGAAGGGGTAGAGAATAATTCCATTATCTGTACTGTGAGAAAAATCTGTAAAACCTATGACCAAAGTGCAGGTCACAGATTTTTATACTGGTGGCCTAAGGAGTTTATAAAAGAATGCCAACAATGGCAAATCTAAGATAACACGATGTGCCTTTGTGGCCAAAGATTCCTTAGAGTAAACTTGGCAGTGGCGGCTGGTGACATTTGAAAGTAGTGAGGCGAAAAATTACTGTCATACTAAAATTAAAGAATTGCGGGCACTCAATACCTGACAATATGTCTAGTGGTACAGTACAGTCTGACTCTGTCAGGACCGGAAGTCCAGTTCTCACGACGCTCCGCCGCCTAAGGAAACACATAACAAAGAGGCCCCAGCATCCGTTTTCCGCCTCTGTGTAGCTGCTAATTGCCGTTTTATTTGAGGTTTCTGTGTTTTCTCTGTCATGGATAGCATATATTTAATCATGTATAAACCCCGATGATCAATGCGATTTCTTACTCCTAAATGTTACAATTCTAATGATAAATACAATGTCAAACTCTTTCGCCGGAAGTCTGTCCACTTCCCTATAACTAGCACTAGCATGATTGCACCAGAGATCGAGCCAAAATACTTCCCTGGTCAAACTGTAGTGCCATTTTCAAATTAAAAAAAAACGAGTACTATTAAAGCTATCCAGAATCGCGACTCTCTATTTTTAACGCTTAAGATTCCAATTACAGCACTTCCAGATACACGTATTGTTTTATTGGAACACTTTTTTAAAAAATTTATAATAAATGAGTGTTTCAGCCCGCATTTATCTTTGATCATTGCCATGTTAACAAACTGAATAACAATGAAGGCTTCCAACTGTGGGTTCTGCTGGGATTGGCGTAGTTTGACGTGTCCAACTCACGCTCGCAATCCCATAAGCCCCTGCTCTTGTTTTATCACAAAGGTAAATGTTATCCAGTACAGTTTTACATTAACCACCACGAGAAGGGACTAGAGAATTGGTGCTGTCAGCGGACTAATCTCCTCCCCTTTTTCACCATTATTTCCTAGCCTGACAAAAACCCAGATAAGCCCTGCCGTGCCACGCGGACTGAAATGAGTTTGTAGCTCGTCGAACTCATTAGAGCCGCCATGCCTGTCTGGCTAATCAACAAAGGTGCAGGTAAATAAACCTCCACCACACGAGCATTAAAACAGACAATGCAAACGCTCTGCTGTATCCGCGCAGCAAGTCCCTAACACAATTCCTATTTATTCTTCTCATTCCTCAGACAAGTAATGGAGGTTGACAACCAAACACTGGGAAACAATCTTAACGAATTCATTTTTTTTGTACGTGTCTTCAGTTTAAAAAGAATAAAAAACATGAAGCTACCCACGATGTTTAACACTGTCGACGTTTGAATGCCTATCGCGAGATCACAGGGTGCCTTATTTCTAAGTTCCATTCTCAGGTCCTTCTTAGCAATACAACAACAACAACAAATATATTTAAAATAAAATAAAAATAGTAAACTTACCGTCTGTAGAGACTCCGTCCCGACTTCTGCCGCCATGGTTCAAGTCCTGCAGGCAGCACGTCATCAGGAAGGCGGCACGGCAGGCAGCCTCCTTCTCCACCGCCGCAGGTTGATTGGCGCGGCCGACTGCCCCAGGCTACGTCATTTTCTCTGCAGCATACAGAGAGTCAGGGACTGGGTGCGTTACTCGAGGGCAGGGGGGAGTGGCTTGGGGGAGTGGCTTTCCCACTGTAGTTAATACTGTCTGTCTGGGCGGCCTCAGGCTGCCCAAACAGTCAGTATTAACAACAGTGGGCAAGCCACTCCCCCAAGCCACTCCCCCCTGCCCTTCGAGTAAAACTCTAAACCAAGGCATAAACAATGGTAGTTATATTAACGGCAATAACTACACTACCATTTGTTTCTGCCTTCTCGCACGGCGAGAAAGCAGGGGGGGCGGCGCCCAAATGCCCCCATGGAAGAACCGCCACTGAAACTTGGAATAATATTGTGGTCCCCAGTGACTAGCTAATAGACTTGCTACCAGCTTATGAAGGTATACTTTTGGTGTTTGTGGAGAGCTATTCTAAGTGGATTTGGCATAAGAAATGGTGGCACTTTCACTACAGCAACAGTAACTACAACAACAGCCATTGCTTCCTGAAGGAGAAGTTTGTGAGGGAGGATAAATATCACAAATAATGGGGATTCAATATGGATCTGAAGACATATGAATTTTGAAAATTAATCTTTGGAACATATCAGAATAGCATTGTATTCTACCCAAGCCAATAGATTAGTAGAGAGAATCAATCAAATCATCAGGGCTTACATACAAATGAGTTTAATGCAAGGACAGGAAGTGAGGGAGGACAATTATCCACAATAATGGGGATTCTATATGTGTCTGAGGACATGTGGATTTTGAGAAATAAGGTTCTGGAACATCTGGGTTTAATGAAAGGAAGGGAAGTGAGGGAGGACAATCATCTGTTATTATGTGGATTCTATATGTATCTGAAGACATGAATTTTGAATATTAAGGCTCTGGAACATGTTAGAATAGCATTTATTCTCTCCAAGCCGATGAATTAGTAGAGAGATTCAATCGAATGATTAGGTTTTATATTCAAATGGCTTTAATGCAAGGAAGGAAAGTGAAGCCTTCTCCACAAGTAATGTTCTGAGCTCCTTGTGCTGCTCCTAATGCTGTTACAAGCACAACACCATGTGAGTGTTTGGGAGGAAAGGTGCTAAGTTCTAAATATTCTTCTCTAAGGTTGAAAAGGGGAGCGCAGGGTTGAGGAAAGCAGAACAGAAGTTGAGATATAAGGTCATGTGATACTAGTAAACCATCTAAAACAAGGTGTGATGATGTAAAAAGGTATCTGGAAAATAAGTTGCACTGTGGAAACTGGGAGTGAAGAACCAAAGGTTTGGTAGGAAAGGACAATTGCAATTCTGGCACTAAGATAACATTAAAGGAAAGTAACTGCTTAATTAACCTCAGCAAGTGATAAAATGAAAGATTCCGTTTGAACTTTTCATAATATAATTCAATCCTGTGATAATCTGGGCATGAAGCAATGGGTGGTGGAACCAACACACAAGGGCGACCATATTCTAGATCTGATTTTTGCAGAAGAGGGCCTTGTCAGTATGGGGGCAATTTTGCCTATGGGGTGGACAGATCACCACCTCATTCTGTTTAGTATCCAAAATCTGGATGGAATAAGACATGGGGATAGGAAAGTGAGAATACTCCTTGGACGTGACTGGAAGGGTCTTCTTAAAAGATAAGCAGAGGCGTGGAAGGGTATACTCAGATGTGAGTCCCTTGCTCATTGCACCATCAGGATTCAAGCAAGCCGGGCCGAAGACGCCTGAAATGGCAGAAACCGGTCCCCGGAAGCTTGTTTCCTTCCCAGTGTAAGAATTGGCTTTTGTAGTCTGGTCTGCCCTGTTCCCATGATGCACTGGGCCAGGGACAGACTAATTTGCATACAGCCAGGTTCTGAAACTGGGATGGTGCAATGAGCTAAAAAACGGTGTTGGATATAGCCCTGATCTCTTGACTGGGTGAGAGTACTCTGCTTAATTCAGAGACTCTATCCATCACCACCCCTTGTTGTAAATAATTTTGTCCACCCTAAGCGTGGAAGGGTATACTCAGATGTGAGTCCCTTGCTCATTGCACCATCAGGATTCAAGCAAGCCGGGCCGAAGACGCCTGAAATGGCAGAAACCGGTCCCCGGAAGCTTGTTTCCTTCCCAGTGTAAGAATTGGCTTTTGTAGTCTGGTCTGCCCTGTTCCCATGATGCACTGGGCCAGGGACAGACTAATTTGCATACAGCCAGGTTCTGAAACTGGGATGGTGCAATGAGCTAAAAAACGGTGCTGGATCTAGCCCTGATCCCTTGACTGGGTGAGAGTACTCTGCTTAATTCAGAGACTCTGTCCATCACCACCCCTTGTTGTAAATAATTTTGTCCACCCTAAGCGTGGAAGGGTATACTCAGATGTGAGTCCCTTGCTCATTGCACCATCAGGATTCAAGCAAGCCGGGCCGAAGACGCCTGAAATGGCAGAAACCGGTCCCCGGAAGCTTGTTTCCTTCCCAGTGTAAGAATTGGCTTTTGTAGTCTGGTCTGCCCTGTTCCCATGATGCACTGGGCCAGGGACAGACTAATTTGCATACAGCCAGGTTCTGAAACTGGGATGGTGCAATGAGCTAAAAAACGGTGTTGGATCTAGCCCTGATCTCTTGACTGGGTGAGAGTACTCTGCTTAATTCAGAGACTCTGTCCATCACCACCCCTTGTTGTAAATAATTTTGTCCACCCTAAGCGTGGAAGGGTATACTAAGATGTGAGTCCCTTGCTCATTGCACCATCAGGATTCAAGCAAGCCGGGCCGAAGACGCCTGAAATGGCAGAAATCGGTCCCCGGAAGCTTGTTTCCTTCCCAGTGTAAGAATTGGCTTTTGTAGTCTGGTCTGCCCTGTTCCCATGATGCACTGGGCCAGGGACAGACTAATTTGCATACAGCCAGGTTCTGAAACTGGGATGGTGCAATGAGCTAAAAAACGGTGTTGGATCTTGTGGAAAAGTAAATTTTGCCATGTTCTGTGTCCCTACGTGTTCCCCATCCTATGTTGTATGTGCATGATTAATATGCATATGTATTCCCCATGATCGATTAAAGACGCAATTACAGTTGTGTCCATCTCTAGTATGCCAGTTTTCAGTTCTCGTGAAAGCTACGAGTATTAGGCCTATGTAAAAGTTACGTTGCCACGTTTCTCAGTGTGCACGTTATTTCATTGAAAAGTCCCCGTTTCTAGGCCTCAAAAGGGCCCGGACACCAGATTCAGCTCCTGTCTCTTGAGCCCTCGCTGAGGAGCGATACAGCCCCCACCTGTGTTCCTGACCCTTCACTTACTTCCTGCCTCACAGTGCCCGGCTCGGCCTGGCTCTGCCTGCCAGTCTGCCAAGAGTATGTTATGATTCTAGTTATCAGTCCAGCCCTCCTTCTCTGCATTCCTAAAGCTACTGAATCGCATCAATAGTTTCCGTCATCGTCTAGCCTTTACGTCTCCATGTAAGAGAAATACTGTATTAATGGTCATTTAATATTCTTCAACACGCACTACATGTAGAGTAATGCATGCACCAGTCTTAGAATCTGTTAGCCTTTACCTCGATAACTTTTGGATTCTATCAACATGTTCTCTAAACATCAGATACTAGATAGTGTTTAGGTACATGTCGCCCTGACTCTCCAGACTTCAGTCTCTGCTCCTAGCGCAGAAGTCATAGCCCCCAGCTTCTCCTAGTAACACGTCATTGTCAGTTTACGCGTACCACTAGGTTAGAGGTCCCGGCTCCTCAGGTAGCCCCCTCCATGTTTCCGCCCCATTTATGACATATTCTGTTACGTTTACATCACATGTTTATGTACACGCCTCCTGTTACACCTACTTTCACCCTTATCTTTCGCGACTGCTATTGACCCCACCCACTGCTCCGCCTATCGTATGTATTGTAATGCAACTGTTTTATTATATATGCTTGTACACTGTTATTAAATGTTACGCCGATTCCGATCCTGCCCCCGGCAGCGCTGCCATCCTAGTCCTGTGCAGGTTGTCCTGTTCCTGTCCTTATGCTGTATTAAACCTGCAAACTCCTACTACCTCGAATCTTGACTCTTATTTATTGAGCTATCTGTTATTACTATATCCAGTCAAAAATAGATCCGGTATTATTTATTTATATACCACATAATGGCGCCCGAACAGGGACTTGCCCTTTCCCCACGCGCCGGTGAAGCCACGTATGCCCCCTGACCCTCTGCAGCCGTGACGGAACTCTTCTGCGCACCGGCAGATATTTCTGCTTCAAGTATCCCTCAGGCCCACGGAGGAGACGGAGGTTGCGGTCCAGCATCCAGACGAGGCGGTGGAGGAACGCGGCGAGTCCCGACCAGAGCCCAAGCCGAGAGTCCAAGGTCCGAGGTATCCGGAGGCCCACCCGTAACTGAAGTCCGAAGTTCGTCCGTCCGGCGTCGAAGCAGTCCAGTCCAGTCCGAGGCCTTCCGTTCTTGCTGCCCGGTGAGTACCGTTGCTGGGGTAGTATCTAGACAGGGTCAATCTAATTGACTCTGGTCCGTGGGTTTTGGTGGTACACAGACCCAACACGAAGTGTCCACTTAGGTGGATGCGGGTCCTGACGTGTCTCTTTATGAGACCGGTAAGTCCGTACTGTTTTAGCAGTGCATCTAGTTTCTGTTCTAGTCAGTTCTGTTCTCGAGAAAATTCATGTATCCTGTTTTCAGTATTCCAGGTAGTATTTTGTCAAGACTGTTATTTTAAAATGTCATTCATGTATTTTAATGTCGTGGAATGAAAGTGGTGTAATTATCGTGTTCATTGTGTATTGTATTGTGTCTAGATTACAGTCCAGTCATGCCTTTGTTTTCCAAACTACGTCAGTTAAAAACTAGAAAAGGTCTGTTAGAAGAAGCAGTTCCTGTCCCGCCTAGGGACAGTCCAGGTCATTTTATGTATCAGAAGCATGGCATAAGTGCCATATTATATCTAGATTTATGGGTGGAGTACACCAAAGAGTTAGAAGAAAAGTATAAATGGCCCGTATCGGGTACGTGGGATGCCGAGTGCATCATGCGAGTAGAAGAAGCATTATGGAAGAAGAAAGCCAGACAGTCACAGAAAGATGCCATCGAGTTATGGCGCAAAGAATCTCATAAGAGAACCGAAAAAGAAATCAGAAAGTCAGAATTAAGTAGAGAATCCATAGAAAGAGCCCAAGAAAGGGAATTAATCGAGATAGGTGAGCGAGTTAAAACCGAACAGTCAGACAGACAGAGGAATGCCCTCATTAAGGGTATGTATCCTCTTCTTGCCGAGGGCTTGCCAAAAGCAACCCCGGAGGCATCCAGTAATTTTCCGCCACCATTAGTTCCGACCAAGCTACGTCACAAACCGACCGCAGCTGATATTTTTCTCTCGTCCTATTTGGACGACACAGTCCCAGAATACGCAAATCCTGTTCCACCAGTTCCACCAGCTCCTGTAAATCCTCCTCCAGACACCGGGGTACCTGCTACGGTACCCCCGGTCCAGCCCACATTACAATTTCCCGCCGCGCCAGCACGAAGAGTATCAGTTGACGATTCTAGTTTAGGGGCCGCAGGAGGAGGTCCTCCTGGTACCCCGCCACCACACCAACGTGTAACGTTAGTCGAGTTACATGAACGTGCGTTACAGCGTACGCCCAAATATAAGTCCGTTGCAGAAATCCGACGAGCTCTTACTGAATGCCGCTATGATCCAGTCACAGGCGATGATAGTACGGTTATATATTCCATACGTGTAAGACGGGTGACCGGGTATTTGGACACCCTACCGGATATGAAAGAGGATCTAGACAGAATATATCGTTTCATCTGTACAGGGGATGATCCAGAAAGTATTGGCGAAACCATGTCCCAAAGGAAAGCTGAGATCCAGCTCATGATATTAAAGTTTCTGATTAATTGTTTAATAAGGGAACAAGATTACCCGTCCAAAGATCCGACAGAAATGAGAACCCTGACAAGGTGGAGTGATAATATAGCCGAGGGTAAACACAGAACCATCAGTAGTATAGAGAGTATGTACAAGAAAATTCGTAAGGAAATAATAAGGTTACACGAACAACGTAAAACAGCACAAGTAAGCGAGAAAGAGAATGACTCTCCTACCGAAGAGGTAGAGGACGAGAATACCGCCAGAATAGCGTATGTAGGTAGATCTAGATTTCCAGACCGCCATTCACGTTTGGAACACAAGAAAATCTTTCATCATCCAGCACCAGAACAAGGTTCTCTAGAACAAGTATTTCAAGCTACCGATCACATTTTGAAATCACGAATTGGTTATAGTGAGTTAAGTACTATGCATGAACAAGAACTAGCCCGATCAGCAGTCCGATGGACTACTGATTCTACCACTTTTCCAGACGAAATAGTGGCACAAATGTTTCTGAAACTGCCCCCAGCCGAACAGCGACTGGTGGGTATGTATATGATTCAGCACCTCATCACATTGTATGAGGGTCAACATTCTGATCCAGGTCCGTTACATGATGTCCTGAACGAGTTACTCCAGTATAGATGGAAAGGTTTAGGTACCGATTTAATTAGTGTCATTCTAGAACAGCGTCATAAATATAGTATGTTTTTGAACCCGCATTTTGTTCATGTCTCACCTCCAGAAAGTAAACCGTTTTACATAGATAGACAGAATCCGTTACGAGAAGTACACCCAGTCAGGACAGCAGATGGTGAAATGCAACGAGTATTTGTTTACACCCCGATTACAAAGATGGAACTCTTAGAGATGAAGAAATGAATTCCCTGTCACGACAAAGATCCAGCAGGGTTCCACCGAGAGTTAAAGGACATGCTCCGTATGGGAGAATATACGTATCCAGATATTATTAAAATGCTAAAGGTCCTGTTGCCGCAGGGGTATACGAAAAACTCAAGGAAAAAGAATGGGAGGTGGGAGAGAAAAAGATCGATTGGGCAGTTCTAGAAGCTGAAGATAAGATACGAGTACCAGGTCTTGGTACCAGGTCTTGGAGACAAATGTAAGGAATTACCAGAACTGTTAATACAAGTTTTGCCCAGATTGTTAGCCACTAAAAAGGAAGACTGGGATGCAATCTCAGCCTGTAAACAGAAACAAGACGAAGACACTAGTGATTTTTATTCTAGATTTGAGAAATGTTTCATTATAAACAGTGGCTTGAAGACGAGTAGCGAGTCATACCCTCATCTTTTTGTTACTAAATTAGTCGAGAATTCAAGTCCACACGTTAAGAATCGAGTTTTAAAAGTCGAAAGTACATGGCAAGCTAGTACCCCGTCCCAGATGTTACAGATGCTCCAGTACCACCAGAATAGAATCAGAGAAGAGCAAGATCACGAGAGAAAACGTATGAAAGACACGAAAATGAAAGTACTAGTTGCACAATCTGTTCCACAAGACAGTCAGAAGAGGGGTCCGAATCAAGCCAGTCATCCTGCAGCTCCCGTTAAAGGGACATGTAATTATTGTAAACAGCCAGGTCATTTCATAAACGAGTGTGCAGTTCTGAAACATAATATAGCTACCGGTAAAACTAAAGAAAGACCACGTCCGCCTAGACAAGAACAAGTTTCACAGACTTCTCAGCCACAGAATGCACAACAGACAGTTCCCGCACCGCAGCCTATCGCTGCAACACAGCATGTTACACAGCAGATGTACCAGTATGCTCAGGCAGAGTATCCAGAGTACCAACAGTATTCATGAAACAGCCTAGAGAGGGAGGTAGGCTTGCCTCTCATCGAGATTCCTGTAGATCAAGAAGGTCCCTATATTCATAGTCAATTATTAGGGAAAGACAGAAAGTTTCTGATTGATACAGGGGCAAGTAGGACTACCATAAGTCACGCCGAGGTTCCAGGGGCTCCGCTCTCAGGCTCTAGAAATGTTTCCCTTGGATTTTCAGGAAAGCCTATTGTAAACGAGATATCTAAGCCAGTTACTCTAGACGTAGGTCCATTGTCCCGTACTACTGATCTATTACTTACGAAGTCATGTCCAGAAAATCTGTTAGGCATTAAGACACTGAAAGAATTAGGTGCAGTTATTTGCTGCTCCCCAGAGGGAATACGGTTGTTTTTACGTGACTTCAAGGGTCACTATGTATTACGAGATTTTGATCCAAGATTGTCAAATGTTCCGCAGCATCTATGGGCGCAAGGTCCAACTGATGTTGGTTTCATGCAAATCACACCCCATCGTGTGACTCTCAAACCAGGTGTAGTGTTACCACGAATCAGACAGTACAGATTGCCACCTGAGGCTGTAGCAGCCTTATCCAAAATAATTGACGAGCTCATTGCTCAAGGAGTAGTTGTAGAGACTGACTCCAATGTATGTAATTCTCCGATCATTCCAGTCATGAAACGTACTGATCCAAATGCACCCCCAGTATATCGATTAGTGATTGACCTTCGAGAACTCAATAAATGTATTATTCCCCAGTACCCAGTTGTCCCAGATATCTCTTCCCTATTGAAAGCCATTGATTCTGAAGCCACATTTTTCACAGTCATAGATCTCAAGAACGCGTTTTTCAGTGTCCCCATTCATCCAGACAGCCAGTACCTTTTCGGTTTTTGCTTAAATGGAAGGAGCTATAAATTCACACGAGCTCCTCAAGGTTTTACAGAAAGTCCTAGTATTTATAGTCAAGCACTTAAGAGACAACTAGACAACATTCACATGCCAGCTGACACTGCCCTGCTCCAGTATGTCGATGATCTACTGATTCCAGCCCGTTCTGAACGTGCTTGCGAGCGAGCATCACTTACAGTCTTGTATTTCCTAGCCGAGATGGGGCACAAGGTGTCCCCTTCGAAGCTTCAATTCTGTGTCCAGCAAGTGATCTACTTAGGCCACTTACTGTCCAAGTGGGGTAGACAGTTGACACCCGATCGTATCCAGTTAATAGCGAGTCTTCCTCAGCCCAAGACACAGAAGGAGGTACGTGCTTTTATCGGCCTTACTTCTTATTGCAGACAATAGATTCCTCAGTATGCATTTCTAGCTAAGCCACTGATACAGTTAACGACACAGGAGGCAGCCGTATCGACTGTCCTCCCTTGGACATCTGAACATACTCTTAGTTTCAATGAGCTAAAGAAAGCTCTATGCCAAGCTCCTGTTCTAGCTACGCCGAACTACGGTAAGCCTTTTACACTTTTTGTTACAGAACGTGATGGTACAGCATTATCTGTTCTCACACAAGATCAAGCAGGACAATACAAGCCCTGTGCTTATTTTTCGAGCACATTAGATCCTGTAGCCCAGGCTTTGCCTGTGTGCCTCAAGTCAGTTGCAGCCACAGCACTAGCTATCAGACAAAGTGATTCCATAGTATTAGGACACTCTCTGACAGTACAAGTTCCACACTCCGTGGAAGTTCTTTTAAACCGAACACAGACTCAGCACTTGACAATTGCACGTTTGACAGGTTATGAACTGACACTGTTCCAGCCACACATAGAAATCAGACGCTGCAACGTTCTAAATCCTGCTACACTGTTACCGTCAGTTAATTCAAATCCTGCCACACACGACTGTGTGGAAGTAGTTAATACTATGACTAAGCCAAGACAAGATCTGACAGACATTCCATTACCAGATCCTGACCTGACACTTTATGTGGATGGTTCATGTATGAGAACAAGTACAGGAGAACTAGTAGCCGCGTATGCAGTGACTACTGACACTGAAGTTAAAGAAACACACCGTATTGACACCCTGTCTGCTCAAGCAGCAGAGCTAGTTGCTCTGACACAAGCCTGCATACACGCCAAGAACCTGAAAGTCAATGTTTACACAGATTCACGCTACGCATTTGGAGTCGTACACGACTTTGGAGTGCTCTGGCAGGAGAGAGGTTTCATGACTTCTCATGGAACCAAGATTCAGCATGGTCTCCTTATTCAAGCTCTGTTAGATGCTATACACTTACCGACATCTATCGCTATCATGAAGTGCAAAGCACACACGAAGGTTACTGACACTATTTCCCAGGGTAATGATCTAGCAGATCGCACAGCCAAGCTTACAGCACAGACACCAGATATACCAGTTAACAAGACACCGACATCCATTCTAGAACAGACTACTTGTATGACAGTTAAGGACCCCACTCAAGATGTCATAGATATCCAGTTACATGCTACTCCCGATGAAATCAAGAAATGGTCCGAACAAGGAGGGGTCCAGACAGATCAGGGATGGGTAATGAAGGGAAAAGCCACATGGTTTCTCCCCGACTCTATGGTTCAAGTCATTATCAATACCGCACATAGTCCAGCACACTTAGGAGAAAAAGCTATGTTAGACAGTATCCAGAACATTTGGTTCAACAAGCATTTACGAGCTGCAGCCAAGCAGAAAGTCCGTACCTGTATGATATGTTGCCAGTTCAATCCAGGTAAAAGTGTTCCGGTGGAACAAGGTGGATTCCAGCCCCCTGACCACCCTTTTGAAGTCCTCCAGATGGATTATATTCAGATGGAGCGATGTCGAGGTTTCAAGTATGTCCTTGTAGTTGTATGCGCTTTGTCCAGGTGGACAGAAGCATATCCAGTCCCAGATTACACAGCCGCGACCACTGCCAAGCAGTTGGTTCGTGAATTCTTCCCCCGCTATGGACTCCCAAGGGTCGTATATTCTGATAACGGCCAGCCATTCTCATCTGAGCTGATGAAACACGTTTCCCTGTTGTTAGGATACCAGTGGAAGTTCCATTGTGTACGCCATCCTGAAGCAGCCGGTCTAGTAGAGAGACATAACCAGACCCTGAAAATCCGCATTGCCAAAGTCTGTCAAGAAAAAGGTGTAGACTGGCTGGTAGCTCTGCCAGTCGCTCTGTTTTATATGCGCATGGTCGCACATTCCAGATCAGGTCTGTCCCCCATGAGGTCGTATTTGGCCGCCCCCCTAATATGTGGGGTACACCTAGACCCCGAATTATTACAGATGTTTCAAGTAATATGCTGACAGATTACCTAGCTTCCTTGATGTCTGCCCTACACTCTTGTCGTTCACAGGTTGCTGCCGCATTTCCAGACAATACCGAGGTGGCACCGCATGAAATCGTTCCCGGAAGTCCGGTTCTTGTAAGGAACTTTGATCGTTCAAGTCCGCTGGAGCCTCGCTGGAAGGAGCCAAAGCAGGTCCTCCTGGCCACCCGTACTGCCGTCAAGCTGGAAGGCAGGAAGGGGTGGGTCCATCTGTCTCACGTAAAGAAATTTTATGGACTAAAGACTGTTTCCAAGAACATTTCCGAGGATTTTAAAGACTGCCAAAGTACTATTCTCAAGGACTGTCCCGCAAAAGACAATGACACAAAACCCTCCCTGTTAGAGAAAACTCCGCAGCAGGAGTATAAGTCGAAATTAAGGTCTAGTAAAATAAGTCAGCCAGTTTGATTGTCTAAGTCCTCCCCTAGGTGAAACGGTTAGACCGGTTTCTGACATGTATAAAATAGACCCCCATAGAGAGAGAGTTAGTGAGAACTCTAAAAGTTGCATTATTATTTTATGTTTCCTGCTATATCTCAGCCTTATGATTACCTGCACGAGTTATGCATTGCATTTATGTTTTCCTATTTCTCATGTAAATAAGACTTCTAATGCTACAGTAGAACACACGTTTAGTGATCTGCCTCCTCATGAACTCTCTTATCGTCTTGCTATGCGAAATAATTCCTTTATCCGCATGTTACATTATTCACACCAGACCAGCAATGCCACTAATTGTTGGGTGTGTGGTCGACTCCCCCCTTTCCAGACACCGAAGGGAGTTCTGCCACTATTTCCTTATCCATTTTCACATACTGGTTCGTGTGGAGCATGGTCCACGTTAACATTATCCTCAAATGATATGTCCTTTCTTAACAGTACATGTTTTCCAGGCAAGCAAGGTCTTCCCCACAGAACAGGGTTAGATCTAGAAAATGAAGTTTATAATTTGGGGAATTATTCTTCGAATTTTATGGTCTTGAATGTTCAGTCTGATACTACTCCAGTCTTACCTGCTATGTCAGTATTACCAGTCAAAGGCGAATTATGTGTCAGAAATAATGGTTCCGTACATGTAGGACATAGTGATTGTACTACTATTGTCAAGTATAGTGACAGCAGGAAATCTATTTTCAAAGCTTCACGTCATTCTTATTTTGTTTGTGGTCAGACCGCATATGTTCGTCTGCCCCTCGATTGGGAGGGAACCTGTTACATTGCATTCCTTCTGCCACCAGTTTTTCTAGCCCCACCTGACTATCATAGGAATTCCCACCTAGTACATACTAGACACAAGAGAGACCTCCCGATTGTCGATTATACTGAAACTGCTCTAGAACAATACATAGATATCAATAAAGGTGTCTTCCCCTACTTAGGTACTGTCGTGAATAGTAAACTGATACGTAGATTAACCAGAACCCTTGAAGCAGTAGTGATTGAGACTACCTCTGCTCTAGGTAACTTAACCGAAGAGCAATCTTTTATGAGAATTGTCGTGCTCCAGAATCGTCTCGTCCTTGACGTCATACTGGCCGATAGGGGCGGGGCATGTAGAGTCATCGGATCTAGTTGCTGCATTTTCATTCCTAATAACGCGCCGTCTGTTTATTCAGCTATAACCAGACTCCATAAAATTGCCCATCTGTTACACCAAAATCCAGGCTCCTGGACATGGTCCGGTTGGTTCTGGAATATAATTTCCGACTGGGGATGGAAAGTGTTGTCCTTTCTAGGTATTACAGTAGCGATCATATTCAGTTGCTGCCTCTGTATACAATGTGGCCCTGCGATTTGCGGCATTTGTGCTACCTCTTGTATTCCTAGTCCCAAGTCCCGTTCTAAATCCAGTTCCAAGAAAATTCGAGACGAGCAAATGATACTATATGAAATGATAGATGGTATCATGAATATTGATGTTTCCTGATGGAAACGTAGTGACAAGGAGGGAATGTGGAAAAGTAAATTTTGCCATGTTCTGTGTCCCTACGTGTTCCCCATCCTATGTTGTATGTGCATGATTAATATGCATATGTATTCCCCATGATCGATTAAAGACGCAATTACAGTTGTGTCCATCTCTAGTATGCCAGTTTTCAGTTCTCGTGAAAGCTACGAGTATTAGGCCTATGTAAAAGTTACGTTGCCACGTTTCTCAGTGTGCACGTTATTTCATTGAAAAGTCCCCGTTTCTAGGCCTCAAAAGGGCCCGGACACCAGATTCAGCTCCTGTCTCTTGAGCCCTCGCTGAGGAGCGATACAGCCCCCACCTGTGTTCCTGACCCTTCACTTACTTCCTGCCTCACAGTGCCCGGCTCGGCCTGGCTCTGCCTGCCAGTCTGCCAAGAGTATGTTATGATTCTAGTTATCAGTCCAGCCCTCCTTCTCTGCATTCCTAAAGCTACTGAATCGCATCAATAGTTTCCGTCATCGTCTAGCCTTTACGTCTCCATGTAAGAGAAATACTGTATTAATGGTCATTTAATATTCTTCAACACGCACTACATGTAGAGTAATGCATGCACCAGTCTTAGAATCTGTTAGCCTTTACCTCGATAACTTTTGGATTCTATCAACATGTTCTCTAAACATCAGATACTAGATAGTGTTTAGGTACATGTCGCCCTGACTCTCCAGACTTCAGTCTCTGCTCCTAGCGCAGAAGTCATAGCCCCCAGCTTCTCCTAGTAACACGTCATTGTCAGTTTACGCGCACCACTAGGTTAGAGGTCCCGGCTCCTCAGGTAGCCCCCTCCATGTTTCCGCCCCATTTATGACATATTCTGTTACGTTTACATCACATGTTTATGTACACGCCTCCTGTTACACCTACTTTCACCCTTATCTTTCGCGACTGCTATTGACCCCACCCACTGCTCCGCCTATCGTATGTATTGTAATGCAACTGTTTTAGTATATATGCTTGTACACTGTTATTAAATGTTACGCCGATTCCGATCCTGCCCCCGGCAGCGCTGCCATCCTAGTCCTGTGCAGGTTGTCCTGTTCCTGTCCTTATGCTGTATTAAACCTGCAAACTCCTACTACCTCGAATCTTGACTCTTATTTATTGAGCTATCTGTTATTACTATATCCAGTCAAAAATAGATCCGGTATTATTTATTTATATACCACAATCTAGCCCTGATCTCTTGACTGGGTGAGAGTACTCTGCTTAATTCAGAGACTCTGTCCATCACCACCCCTTGTTGTAAATAATTTTAACGTGGCAGCAGCTTGCCTTTGGAACAGCCTCCCCTTAGAAATAAGGAGAACGCAAGGCTTGCTGCTGTTCCGCAAGAAAATCAAGACCTGGTTATTCCCCAGGATATAATGAGGGGCAGAAGTAGATTCTCTGGATAGCATGTCGATCCTCTATTATGTAGCTGACTAGCGCCAGGATGCCCGCAGGGTTGCAGTGCGCTCTATAAGTGTTTATAATAATAATAATAATAATAATACCTGAAGGGCCAAAAGAATTGTAATACACCATTTTGTGGCTGCTATGGAAAAAGTGCAGTTAACAAAGTAAACAGATCATGTTTTGGGAATCGCAAGAAGGAGAGATTTAATGTTCTAAGATTGCAAGTGCAGCAGTGCTAGGTTAATTTCTTTAGCTAGGAAGGTTGGAGTATTGGCAAAAATCGCCCTTTGCACAATCATTGATTTAAAGATGATCCTAAATTAACTAGAGAGTCACTATAGAGATCTCAATAGCATCGTAATGTGAGCATTTCTAGATGCACTGGTCACCAAATGCAGTATTCTGAATTAAGTTAAAGTGGATGAAGAGGAATTTTGGGGTTAGCTAGATGTACTACATTGATTTAGTCTGACCATGACTGAATAAGGACATCAACAACAGAAATATGGAGACTAGGCCCTGATTACGATCTTGGCGGATGGGATACTCCATCACAAATATGACGTCCTTCATATCCTTTAGCAAGTGTTGTCACTGCAGGTAACAGCAGTGGGCGGTGCGGGGGCAGGGGTTGTGACAAATGACAGAATATGGAAAATAAAAGAAAGAAAGAAAGAAAACTGAGTCTGCGATGCGGTGAGCGTAAGGTAAGTGTTTTTTTGGTTTTTTTTTTCCTATTCCGTCATTTGTCACCTGCCCCACAGTGCTTACCTGCATGGGCCACCACCATCCTATGGAACATTTGTGTCAGAGTATCCCATCCGCCAAGATCGTAATCAGGCCCTAGGTGCTATAAAGGGAAGAATCTTTTCTTATGGTTTTGAACAGAAGAAAACAAGTATATGCTATTCTAGCAGCTTTAGGTTTTAACAATAGGGTGTTGTCCAAACAACCTCCTAAGTTATGCGTAATTGTAGTCGGGCTGCATGGAGGATCCATGAGCTTATGCCAGCAGGGTGGTTAACAAACACCTGAGGCTTGAGGCACCCCAAGTATCCCAGTATTCGCTGGTTTCAAGAGCAAGAGGTTGACCTTGTCCAAATTAAACAGGGAAGAACAAAGATAACCGAGTATTCTCGTGTCTGTGTATGAAATCTGCCTTTTCTGCATGGCCATCCAGGATTCTTCACCTTTTCGTGAACCCTTACCGTTGCTGGCTTTAGAACTCTATGCACTTTACACTTGCTAATCAGCAGTAAAAGGCCTGTGCTCTACTTTTAAAATCGTTAAATTGACACACACCTAATTGGTATTTAACTTTCCCATAAGTCCTTAGTAAAGGCCCTCGCAGTTAAAGGCCACTAGTGGTTTGCAGCACCTATTGAGCCTCCACTATACTGAGAGAGTAAACCTGGCTTCAGGCCTACGATTGTAGCCTGACTGTATCAGTGCAAAAACTACAAATCAACCTCTCAAAATAAGCCTTTTTACAGGTAAAAACCGCCCTATTAAATATTGATGAATTAACCTCTATGGAGGCCTTGCAACCTACAAGGCAGAGTGCATTGTAGGACAGCTATTTTCAATTTACCAGGCCTACCTGTGCTGTGTACAGATTAAAATACTAATACTATATCTCTAGATTTGGAGAAGCTAAACCAATAATTAAACAACTATTTTTAAAAGTTAATAGGAATTCAATTCAATAGTGAAGCCGGAGCCTTAAAATATTAAGGAAAAGTAACTTTTCCTGGGGGCTAATTTGCATTGACTTTCCAGCTTTTCCAGACAGTAATTACCGTTGAATTGGTGTGAAAAAGTGTGAAATGCCTACCAGGAGCAAACAATAGTCTGACCAAAATGAGTATTGATGTCTCATCTGAACTCCACAGTATATTTCTGTGGGCTTCTTTTTTGACTCTACAGCGTCACAATCTGCATGATTGTCAAATACTGCTTGACAGCTATGTTGGGTTCACATATAATACTTGAGGCATAGCTCAAAGGGGTATCAAAAGGATATCAAGACAATTAGGGGCACATTATGATGGAGGATTTTCCGCATCCTCCGGGCCGGCGGAAGCCACAGCCGGCCCGGCGGATGCGGAAAATCCTCTGCGGACCCACCAAAGACCCACCGCCACATTAGGATGGCTGGTGGGTCCTGGTTTAAGTTCGCTGCTCTTCCGCCGCGGTTGGCTTACAACCGCGGCGGAAAAGGCCTAATATGGTGGCGGTGTCTCTCAGACACCGCCAGCCATATTAGGATGTCTGAATTTCAATGCCTTTACACGGCGGCATGTCCGACGTGCAAAGGCATACGGATTCTTGTTTGGGGGCCCGTTGCGGGCCCCCAGGGGTGAAAGGGGGGTGGGGGTGAACATGGGGGGTACCTATGGTACCCCCCTGCATTTGCGTGCACAGAGCGGCAGGCACCGCGCGGTGCCTGCCGCTTTGTGCATGCAAATGCACAGCTTTCATTTTCAACATTGCGGCGGGTGATGCTTCAAGCAGCACCCGCCGCAATGTTAAAAATAGAGGACATCCTAATTGCACAGGAGGGAACGCCGCAGCACATGCGGACGTTCCCTCCTACTCAGGGCTCGCGGACGGACGCAAGTCCGTCCGCGATCCTAATGGGCACCTTAGTGTGGATTCACTGTCTGGTTGCCGAAAAACTGAATTTTAGTGTTAGATGTAGGGCACTATCATTACCATAGTACACTTCCCACACAGTGCCCAGCTCTCAGAACCCAAGTTTAGTGTAGCCGAAGACTTTTTCCCTCCTGAGAAATGCTAACAGTGGGTAGGGTTGGCCTGGGAACTTTTAGCCCATTGGTTAGGGCATGTGCAGGAGTCAATCAAACCCACAAGCTAGTACCAGGTATATATGTGGCACCTCCTGGTACTTCCTAGAATGTGGAAGATCTGAAAAGTATTGAACCAGATGTCTATGACCTGGGAGGAGCCCTGAAAGACTGAACCTACTTTCTTTTGTACCCAGGACAAAGAAGTGGACTCCACGAGTCACTTGGCTGAACTCCTGTGCAATTTACAGGGCCATAACAATCTGCAAAATGATTTTCCTTGGAGGTACCCGGCTGACCAGTGGCAGCTGGACTGGAATCTGTTTTTGGCCTCTGATTGACACCCCTTGAGTCTCTACATGCCTTTTCAAAGGTCCTGGAGGGCTTTAGAAGTGTACTCCTATGGTGGATTGGGAATGAACCCCTTCGACGCTCATGACGAGCTCAGCTCGTCATGAGGTACACCTCTCGTACACTCATGACGAGCTCACCGCGGGTTTTCACAATCTTCAGCGCACCGTGGTAAATCTGACCGCGCTGATGGAGTTAAAAGACATTGGGCTTGATTTAGAGTTTGGCATGGAGAGTATTCTGTCATAAAGGTAACGGAGTACCCTCTCCACCAAACTGCAAATCATGACCACCTCATTTAGTGTCAGGCAGCACAGAAATATGTAAGCGGGGGAGACTACTCGATCTCAGCCACCGACATACAACTTCGACGGCCCAACAGAGTAAGGGCCATCAGAGCTTTGGCCATTTGATCACCTGCCCGATTTAGAGTGGGCTGTCAAATGGTCACTTTTCACTGTCTGTCCTCGCGAGTTAAAATGTGGTGGTGAGGAACAGTGAAAACCTGTAAATGACCCCCAAGCCATGGGAGCAATCGCCCATGGCAAAGGCATTGTTGCTTTTTTTTTTTTTTTTTTAAAGACAATTTAGCTTTGGGCTTTTGTTTTTGAAAATAATTTTTTTTTTAATGTTTTCAGTATGCTCTGTCATGTTGACAGAGCCACTCATCAAACTTTCAATGCATTCACAGGAACAGCTTTGATGACAGTTACTGCCAAAGGGAGAGATGTCTGCTAGGCCAGCTTACATATCTAAATCTGGTGGGCGGGTATTCAGACAGTGCGTTACTTCATCGCCCTGATGGGGTAAATCATGTCTGCCAAACTATAAATCAGGCTCTTAGTCTGATGGTAAAGACTTTCACCAGGACAAACCTGGTTGTTGTATCCAACCTGTGCTCCAATGAGGTCAGCCTGAAATTGTTCCCAGGTCACAGTTTACCAAGACCTTTAGCTATCATCTGTGCTTTGTGCTTTTTGGTGCTATTTCTACTTAAAAACTTAAAAATGCTTATCTCCAGTTCCCCGTATTGGATTTTTGTTATTTTGATTACTAAATCTTCATCCATTGTTCTTATTTGGTATGGAATTTTTATTGATTTGCATTACGTCTTTATTACTGGTTTGGTACCCCATAAATACTTTACACATTACCCTAAGTTCAGCCTGCCTGCTCTGTGTCATAGCTAGTTAGTGACTTTGAAGGTTTATCCTGACAAGGGTTGTGATTATTCCTTGAGGTGGGTAGTCACACCCCAAATAATAATACAATTTCTTACAGTCTGCATATAAATAAAACCTAGCATCCTGCTAGTGAAGAGGTGATACGGGAAGGTGCAGGTGTGTATTAAACAAAACATGGGACAAGCAGAACCCCTAGGGTTTCTCTGCAAGTCAGGCAACACTACCTGTTAGTTTCTATCAGCAAGAAAGTACTAATCTACTTAAAACAATAGCTCTGTATCCAGCTTCTACCAATGTAGAGTGTAAGAGTTATGGTCAATGGTATCAAAAGCTTCCAAAAGACCTAATAGGGTCAGCCTTCCCATGGCTCATAAGTCCACCAGCTTTCTCTGATCGTTCGAGATAGATAGTACTACAGGTTCGGTACTGTGCTGTGGATAAAACCACGCTCAAAATTCATCAAAGAGTTATGTTCAGCAAACTTCTGTAGATGGAATAGGTACAGTTTTTCTAGACCTTTGCCTAAGTGAGGATGCAAAGATATCATGCAAAAACTGCCAGGGATCTGAAGGGTTACGGAAGGTTTTTGCAGCAATAGTTTCACAATTGCAGATTTCCAGAGATATGGAACGATACCATGAGTTAGGGAACAATTATAAAAAGTTTAAATGTATGTATGTAACTGAGCTTGTAAAGCGCCTGGTTACACTTAACAGTGTGTCCCCGCGCTGTACCGCTGAGGAACCCATCCTGGCCTGTTCCTGTGAGGCGCCCAATCCTGGGCACCCCAAGGTGAAGTCAGGCATCCTTAGCGATTAGGGCCGGTGTGGAGATTAAGCAAGCTATTGCCCAGAGTTGCAGAGTGGGACCCATGATCAGAGTAGGCACCGAGGTGAGAATTATCGGGTCCGCGGACATTGAGCCCAAGACCCTGCCGCAATGGGAATTGAACCCTGGTCCCGGGTCAGATCTCTGCATCAGGGTCTGCCGCTCTAACCAGTGAGCCACACTTCTCCACCTCTCAATTATATTTGTGTGTGATGGATGTAAAGCTGCTCAGGCAAGGCTTGTATATAACCTGTGTTAGACCCGTCTGCTTCTGAGAGTCCCCTCACCACTATGATTTCTTTTGTTCCCCTGTACCTCCCAAAATTTGTCGTTTTTTATTTGTCTACCAGGACTTTTTATGTGTTGTCTCATGGGGTTAGATGTTCCTTGATGCCCAGTTGCTCACAAAGTTTGTGGCACCTATTTACAAGGCGCCTGGCCCAAACCTGTGGCATTACAAACTGGGGTTGTCAACCTGTATAAATGAACCTAAAATGGTGGACACCCTTTTTCCTCATGTGAAGTGACTCCCATTGGAGCCTTCATGAACCCTGGCCTTTTGAGGTTTTGGCGCCCTTTGGTTGGCGCGCATTTCTGACAGGAATTCCTTTGTTTTCCTCAGGTACACAAAATGGCTGCTCTAGAACCCCAGTACGGTGGCTGTGAGTGTCCTAAATACCCCTCAAGAGTGCCTTGTCATTGTCACAGCCAGAGAAGGTTCTAGAACCTTCTGGCTCGTGCCAGTACCCCAGGGCACTGGCTATATAAGGCCCAGTCCCTGGCGGCCATTTTAGAAAAGAAGGAGAAAGAGAAGGAGATGAAGAGTGTTCAGACTAGAGAAGGAGATTAAGAGATTCCAGACTTGACACCAGATTGACACCTGCCCTGTTGACCCCTGAGGTGGCTGGTAGCGCAGTCAGTAGAGCAGCAAAGGGTTGCTGGCGTTGTGTCTGACTGGCGTTCCAGTCAGCTACGTGAGAAGTGATCTAGCGCCTACAGCGCCTGCCCAGCGAGTACCTCATTGCCCCCAAAAGACTGTGGCCAGATTTGTGTGCCTCCCTGCGCCCCCCAGTGGTGAACTGTGATCGATTTATCGAGTCGCGAGGCGAGAGCAAGTTCGCCGCGACCGCGATCGCCAGTTGTGCCCCCTTCGCGACAGGTGCCTCTAGAGGGGAGCTCGGACGTCTCCGAGCCCCACCAGCGTAGAGCACTTCCTGCGCAGATTGAAGGTGAGGTGGTGCGCCGGGGCAGGGAAAGGCCGGCCTTCGTTGGGCGGGACTAGCGTCTCTGCCACTCCCCAGTGACCCGGGAGCTGTAGCTGTGGGCGGGAACCACCCTGTATGCGGAAGTCGGAGGGAGGTCCGTGGAGCCCCTGAGAGCCCCGTCGCTAACGAGAGAAGTGCTGTGCCCGACTGAATCGTATTTTGATTGCAGCCGATGTGAGGTGGGCCCGTTTCTTCATAGTGAATGCAGCGTTGTGAAGGAACTGTGAACCGGCATTCATTTGACTGAGCGCGAAGGTTGTGTGACCTCTCCGGCAGCCCGTTCGTCAGTCTAAAGACTTTGAACTGGTGCCGCCTGTGCTCAAGTGGTGCTAAAGCCCGTAGGCGCGCATAGACTTCACCGGCAAAGCAGAGATCCTATCCCGGTGACCGCCGAGTGCAAATGATGTATTTACTGTGTTTCCTTGCCTTTTAGATATACGCGCATACGCCCTGAGTGATTATTAAAGAGTCCCAAACCTTATTTTGTGCTCAGAGAAGCCGTATACCCGGTCATTGAAAACAGCATAAACTGTAAGAGTTATCTTTCCCATTTGAAACGTATTGCAAATGTGATGAACCTAAAGTATTTAATTGGTGGCAGCAATACCAGAAGAAACATGTGCTTGCTTATTTAAATGAACCAGTATTTATTCTGATATTTATTCTGATATTTATCCGTGGTATTCATTCCTAAAGTTTATTCTATTGATTGATGCTATTTATTCCTGACTTATTTATTAATACTATTTATTACCGAATTGAAACCCAGGACTGTATGACTAAAAGAAATGTATATGTGCTTTCCCAGTCAACCCTATTTACAACAAAGAACTTTTATATAAAGGAATCGTATTTTTCTACAGCAGTGGTGTGGTGTCCTTCTTTTTGGTGTGGATGTACAAGGAGTTATTATTGGGTCAGAGCCGGCTTAACACTACAGCCTTCACTTGCCTTGTCACTTGAGCCAAGCTACCCCCTTTGTGCTGGGCTTGCCCATCGCAGGTCCAACAACCTGCATCAGTATAATAGCTAAATGATCACATCTAGGATAATGCTCTTTCATAATACTCTGCAAGATGGCGGCCTTGAGTGCAGTCGCGTGAGCTCACAGCTCCCGTAGGTTTCCCCCCTGTTAGACCTACTATACTGATGGTCACAAGGACGCCGAAGGCAGCGCTCTATCGGAGCCGGTCATCTGGCAGGGCTGTGAGGGTCCTGTTGACCAGGCTACTGGTTTGGTGCATGACGACAGCAATGCTGCTGAGCCTCTGCTGGATCCCCCGAGTGAAGGTCAGGAATCTGCTGACTCCCACTGGACGGTCTTCCGTGTGTGCGCGTAGGGGTGCGTGCAGTGCGTTGATGAGGTCAGAAGGCGCCATAAAAGCTAGACCGCGCAACGCTGAAATGCCCCCAAAAGTAGGACGGGGAAAGGCGAGGAGCACAGGTGGAGGCAGCGGACAACGGGCCATTACAAGCTGGACAACTCGCATGGAGAGCGGTAAGAAGTCCGTTCCAGCGTTGTTTTTGGCTGGGAAGATAAAGAAAGTTATGCCCCCTACATCTAAAATAGATTTGAAAACACCAAATGCTAAAGTGGACATTCTAGAGGAGAAGCTCCCTCAGGATTTAACATCGGACCTGATAGTGGATAAGGACAACATAGTGGGTGACTAACATCGAGAAATGGGGGAAAAGGGGGAAGAAAGTGGAGAAGGTGCCAAAATACACGAGGAAGGCCCAGAGCTGGGGCAAGTGGAAGTAAAACTGACAAATAGGACAATGTAAAGGAAAGTGACTCGGGAGATTATCCTTTCTTCTCAATGTCCGAACCACCTGATACCTCGGGGGATGAGACAGATGTGAGTACCCCGTCCAAACAGGGGGGGACCTCCATAATACAGTTCGTAAAAAGGCTGATTTAGGGGAGAATGAAGGACCTATGTTGGTGGAAAGTACAGATCCCTTCCAGTGGGATTATTTATTTATGGGTGACACCGGGGCAAATGGGGCAGCCTCTGGGACACATTCCAATTTGAATGAGACAGAGAACCCCAAAGATATTTACTTGGCTCTTATCTACTGTAGCATAATGGCCCATAGGGAGGAGACCCGCACAGAGAGCTTGCGCACTGAGGGAGCGTGTCGCAAGCTGCAGAACTCAGTTACGGAGGGTGGCAAAATCTTGCTCTGAGTTCGCCAAGAGGTTCAATGAGGCACGCATTTCGAACTTAGAGGACGAGCTTGCTGCACAGAAAGCAACAACTGAGGCACTCTGCACTGCAAAGGATGAAACACTTTGGAAGATTACGGTCTTGGAGAATCGCCTACGGGGTAATAATCTCCGCATATTGAACATTTCAGAGGGTGCGGAGGGGCAAGATGTGCGAATGTTTGTCTGCAAATTGCTTTCTGAGGCTTTTCCTGGGCTGACCCAATGGGATTAGGATCGGGAAATCCTCTGAGCACATAGGTTCCCCTTTACAGTGTGCAACAGAGCAGGGCAGAATGTAAACAGACCAAGGGCAATCTTAATTTCAGTCAACAATTTTCTGGCAAGAGAGGCAGTATATGACCTGGCGCGACCAGATCGGAAGAAAAAGGGGAAGGGGATAGAGTTTTTTGTGCACCCTGATTACTGTCCCCTTACCGTAGAGAAAAGATGGCAATTGGGTCAGCTCATTAATCCATTCAGGGATAAAAAGGCGCAGGCCTTTTTATTAAACCCTGCCAAGTTTAAGATTATATATAATGAGCAAGTGTGTGTTTTTACCACAGAAGCAGCAGCTAAGCAATATTTGCATTTATTAAAGAATTGATATTGGGATAAACCTAGGTAAAGTGATATGGGTACTAGATGTGTCTCTTTTATTTAGTAAGTGATATGTATGGATTAGATTGGATTATCTCTTTATTCTTTTTTGCACTTTTTGATTGGCTCTTTGAGAATCTTTTTGATGTTGGGTAAGCAGGTGCTAAAGGAAAGAAAAAAAAAGGGTAGTTGTGCAAATAGTGGAACATGGGGGATCCGGGAGGATAAAAGCTCGTACCATCACGGAGGCCTTTGGTCTCCTAGCCTTTTTTGGGGGGGAAGGTAGGGTGTGGGCATGGCTACGGCTGAAACCGTGCAGGGGTAGGGAAAGGGGTAGGGGGGTTGGGCACGGGGAAAAAGAATCCATGAAGCTACAATGAGATTAATCAAGAAATTCAATGGTTTTGGTCATATGGTCCTAATGCTCAAAATTGTGATGAATATGAATGGGGGATAGGCATAAAGATGCTGGCATTCGGCTTGGCTCCTTGAATGTTTGTGGACTGAATAGTTATAACAAGAGACTACGGATTTTGGCAGAGTTGAGATTGCTCCACTTAGATCTGGTATGCATTCAAGAAACCCACGTCCCATGGAGTAAACGAAAACTGTTGGCAGAGCTGGGGTTTAATGTGTTAGCATGCACAGAGCAATCCACGACCATAGTAGGGTAGCATTTTAGCTACAAGTCATATACAGGGGACCGGAAGAGTATTAGCTGATAAAGCTGGGAGATGGGTCATTGTGGAATGTATGATAGGTAAACAAAAGTGCACTGTTTGTTCAATATACGTGTCGAATTACGACAAAGCTGCAGTATTAGAAGGCTTAAATGTGCAACTTGCACTTTGGCCCACTCCACTGATTATATGTGGAGATTTAAATATACATTTTGAGGTAGGGCTGTTACATGATAACAACAAGTCTTACAACGGAAGAAAACCGAAAGTCTTTAAGGCACTGCAGTCTTTAGTAGTAGATCATGACCTGGTGGATGCATGGGCAACACTGCGGGGGTCGGAGTCTGGGTACACCTTTTTTTCACATCCATACCAGAAATTGGTAAGGCTGGATTATTTTTATTTATCCGGGCTGTTACTGTCTGGTGCTAACATTAAGGTTCACCCGCGGATTTCCTCGGATCACGGCCTTCTTGTATTGAACCTCAACATGTTTAAAACTGGAATTAGACCTCGAACATTTTCATTTGATAAAAAAGTTGCTTTTGGATAGCGAGTATGTGACACATATGAAAGTGTGGGTTGAGAAATTCTTGGCTATTAATCCAAGTATGGCTCGGATAGGGTCAGTGTGGGATGCCCTAAAAGCGGGTTTCAGGGGTGAAACCCTGAGCTTTGGGATACATAAACAGAAACAGTTACAAACATGTGTGCAGGAATTATGTGTAAATTTGGCTACAGCAGAAGAAAGACTCATGCAGGGGATCCAGGATGGGCTCGAGATCTCGGATATAGAGGTGCACGTTGCTAGGTGTAAGGCTAAAATAAACCTACACTGGAGCGAAGAAATAGCCAAGAAACATGTTATCAATAGGGGACTAAGCTATGAATACGGGGAGGCAAATGGCCGCTGCTTGGCACAAAGGGTGAGATCAAGGGAAGCGGCCCAAAGAATTGGACCAGTAGTAGATGCCGGAGGGAACTTGGCTGATACGGATGAAGGGATATTGAAGGTATTCCAGGGATATTATGAGGCAGTTTATACAGGTGATCCTCCTGATATACATGCTGCAGAAAAGCTGCTACAGGGCGTTGACTGTAAAAGAATAGATATATTAGATGCGGAAAGACTTGAGGAACCCATTACTATGGAAGAACTAGAAAGAGCTATTATTAGTCTAGCTACGGGAAAAGCAGCAGGGCCCGATAAGCTACCATTAGAAGTATATAAAACTTTTTTTAAGGAACTTAAAATGGATATGCATACCACCTTTCTTCAGGCACAGACAGGAGCCCCCCCGCTGTCCTGGGATGAAACCAGCATAATAGTTTAAAAAAAAAAAAAGACAAGCCCGCCAAACAGCCAGGCTCGTATCAGCCAATATCATTATTGAATGTAGATGGCAAAATGTATGCCAAAATCCTCACGACCCGGTTGGCTGACGTTATTACTCCGCTAGTTTCAGCACGGCAACATGGATTCATACCGATGAGGGGGACTACTAATCATATTAGCCGTGTAGTTACTTTATTAGATATAGTCAATACTATGGGGAATAAATTCAGTTGGATTTTATTAGATGCCGAAAAAGCGTTCGACAGGGTCGCGTGGGAATTTTTATGGGCGGTACTACGGCAGGCGGGTTTTCAGCAACATTTCCTTAAGGCTATTCAAGTTTTATATAGGCGCCCTACGGCTAAGATATGTATTATGGGTCTTGAGCATGGTTCCCTCTAATCTGCGCGCCTGAGCGGGAGCGCACACCTAGGTTTCCGTCCGTGCAGACACCTACTATCAGCGCGTACTACAAAGGATTCCACGCATTTGCATTTCTAAAGACGTGTTTTTCGTCTTTAGAAATGCTAATGGGGGACGTTTAAATGACTGCAACGATGTCATTAAACAGCAGGAGAGTATTCCCAGAGCTTTTTCTGCAGCCCCTGTCCCGTTTGCAAAGTCCACGGACCTCTGGCTCCTCCACATAGCTGCCAGGGTTTCAGATTGCCATGTGTGACATCTTCGTAATTTTAGAGTAATTATGACTGCATGACTGAGTGACACTGAAAATTTCATTTAAATAAAATTGAGACCCTTTTTTGCTGAATGTATAGGAGAAATCTTTCAAGCTTTTACAGTGAAGTAAAGGGGGTGTAAAATATAATTACTTTTCTGCCGTTAATCAGGTCACAAATGGGCAATTAGGAAAGTACCAGGGATTGCGACTGCAACGTTTAACGTCCCAAAGAACCATATGTGTTTCCCTTTCGTATTACGCACTGTGGGACACATTTCAACTTGGAAGAAGGAGGAGGCACGAAAGGGGCATCTCCCACCTTACGAATAGCGATGATACTTATCCGTGCTTTGAGGGGTCCCAATGAGTCAGAAGCTGATTAATGATGCAAACGTTTTGTGAACTGTTCTGATCTGTTCCTTTGTAGTACAAGGGCATTTTACATCCCTGTAAAGAAAGAGCCTAGCAAAAGCGCAATGCAAAAACTGAGCTGTAAACAAGCTCTTTTGTACATTAAGAGATGTTCACAAAAAAATCAGCTTCCGTAGTTATCACTAACCACCATGGTTCCCTCTAACCGAAATCAATTACATTCAGAAACTAAAACAATATATTTATCCACTATACCAGTAAATATATCGATCGTTTTTTTTGTCGTCCGACTGATCTGAAAATAATGCCTGCATGTTCGTTTTTGTATGTGATTCATTTAATGGTCAGGCATAGGAAGTATAGCGGTGTGAAAGCCCATGTATTTAAGATGCAACACCATACTTATTTTTTAGGACCAATAAAAAATATAGCATCCTGCAACACTGAAAAGGAAACTAGTAAAATGTGCTTTACTAGAGAACCCAAATTAATATGTTGATTTTTTTATATAGCATTTTTCACTGCACTTTTGGTGCTTCTCACTTCTCTATGTAACATGTGTTTCCTAAACTAATGGCATTCAATTGATCACGAGCAAAATCAAGCAATGAAGACAAGGGGAACACATAAATATCAGAAAGATCACCCATTTGAGCAATGAGAAACTAAGTTAACTACTGCAAAATATAAGAAAGACAAACTACTTTGCGTTATCAGACTCTAGCCAATATTGCAGACTAAAGATAAGGCACACTGAAAACTGCTTGACTCGCAGACTCACAGTGACATGAGCAGTAAGCACAGCTGCATTCGAAAGCTGAGAGTGGGAGACATGCATTTAGGTCACAACTAAGCAGGCAGCTGTACTTTATGGGAAGGCACTGTGATTGACATGATCCACACTTTACATGTACAACTGGGTGAGCTGTTCACCTATGCTTGCACTGTCTGTTTCCATTAGAATACTTGCTCAAAATTCTTTGTATTTTAAGAAGATGGCCTAATAAATGCCATTTAATTGGGCACCAAGAATAAACCGGACACAGCCTACGCTATTTTACAAGACGCTCTAATGAATATTTGTTCCCAATGGGATATGGTTTGCTGTGCTGTGATAGCTGATCAGGCTGGCCGGGCAGATTGAGGGTTTCTGGATTAACTAAGTGAAGAATCCACCTTCATGTGCGGTTTCTGACTTTTTTCCCTCTGTATGTGAGAGAGACCTGGTGCTGTCAAGAAACAGTGGGGGCAGGGGCCCTTGACCAAGAAATAAAACAAGCTACAAACTGCTTCAGATAACCGCTCTCCCAAGGCTCCACAGAGAGAAACCCAAGGCGCAGTGGAACACAGGCCATGAGGATATATCAATATAAAACTAAACACTGACCTGACTGGGAACATGGACAACAGCAATTGGGGGCCCGTCTGGCCGTAAGCAATGATTATGGTGAGTACCGTTGACTGACTGGCTCAGTCCTGTGGCAATGATTCTTCTGCTCAGCCCTGATTACACACATGTATCCATGATGGCGCCGGGTCCGGTGGCAGCTGCCAGATACCGCAGGTGGGCAAGCTACTAAAAGTAAGCCATTATTGTTTGAGGCAGTCAGCCATGGGGATGGTATCACAATTGGTCCATCAGCCAACCTTGATCTGCGTGGCGGCCCAACCGCTCCCGCCTCAGGAAGCTGAAGCCAGGCCCATCTAAAGTCACTAGCCAGTCAAGACACTAGGTAGCAATTGGGCTCTGACCCATCCTCCTCTGACGTCTAGGATATTGCGGCATGTTGGTGTATTTGTAACATTGTAACACACCACTCTGTACAGCTGAACTAAGCTACAGCTCAGCCAAAGAGCACCCTTAGTTTGCCGGCAGCAGCGCACACTGCGCGCTGCCACTGCAGCTTGTATGGTGCTTTATAATTATAGCAGCGCTCTCAGCTTTATCGCTGAGGCACTATAATGCATGACGTTGCATTTCAGTGCGGTGATGCGGATCACCACACTGAAATGGCACTGAAATGTGTTAGTCTAACGCCTGATGCGTGGTACTTGGCAGAGCTGCCTCCACCTTTTGTTTTCTCCTTCTGTGTCTGGCTGTGGCATCATACATGCTTGTCTGAGGCCTTATCAGTCGGTATGCTGGTTGGTCTCAGTTCAGCAGCCTCTGCTATTTTTGCTGGTCATTCACCTCTGCAGTGACTTGTTAAACGCTCATCACCAGCATGCTGCACCTTACATCAATGCCTCTGACCAGGGCACCTCCTGATTTCTCCAGTTCTTCTCTTTTTTTTGCACTGTGTGGCATCACTGGCTTCACCTGTACTGTTACTGTTTGTAAGATGCTTACATCCAGTTCAGCACCTCCAGCTGTTAGTGTTAGTCAGTTAAATATGCAGTGACTCCTAAAATGCTCCCTACTGCATGCTGTCATTCACATTCATGTCTCCCGCCTCAAACTGCTCAATATGTTAGTTTTTCATTCCACTTCTCGAAACTGCCAGGAGCTCTACAGTATGTGCCGATGACACTTAGGCATCGATTACACACACAGCAGCGGAGTTAGTTCTATGGTTTTTGTGGACCCAGACTGATTAGGAACAAGTGATTGCCCTTTTCGTATTAGTGAAACAGCTTATTGCCAACTGCATAGACATGACAAAACAAAAGATGAACAAATAGGGCAAACATTTTAGGCGTAGCAGCGAGCACACTCTAAGAGGCCACTGAAAATACTTAAAAGGTCATCAGGCGTTTAGGTGCATTTGGGAAATGATTTCGTAATATTACTTATTTGATTATAAAAACAAACGTCAAGTACTTCGGAATGTGAGCTAGAAAGCAAGGACTGCCAGTGGACTTCCCAAACAATAGGCCTTTGCCCACAAATCAGTTCACCAAGTTCTCCCACTCACCTCCATTAGAAACGTTGCTAATCAACATTTTTCAAACAATCATAACCTTTTGTAAAGTATCTTTATTTGAATCAATCAATCACTCATCATTTTTAGTGTGCAGCGCTCTCACCCCAAAGGATACATGGGTGCTGGGATGCAAGGCCTCAGTCAAAAAGCCAAGTTTGGAGTTTGTTTCTGAACTCCACCAGGGAAGGTGTCCTGGGGGGAAGGAGGAGCACTAGGTAGCGGGAGGTGGAAAACTGCAGGAAGAGGGCAAGAGACGAGCAGAAAAAAGCAAAACAGAGAGCAAGAAGTAAGCAGAAAAGGCAAACAGAAGGTGAGAAATGAGCAGAGAAGGCCCAAACCGAGGGCAAGAAACGAGAAGAAAAGGCAAAAAGAGGGCAAGAAACAAGCCGAGAAGGCACAAACAGAGGGCAAGAAATAAGCGGAGAAGGCACAAACAGAGGGCAAGAAATGAGCTGCTTTGTTTAACTTTATTATTGCAGACATATGTCTGCCATTTTTAGCTGATAGCATGTTGTATTTTTTCTACTTTTATTCTTTCAATTTATCTTGCAAATGTGGCTCAACTTGTGTATGTGCTATATTATGGTTGTGTAAGTTGGTGAATGCAAGAATGAATAAGTGATTTATGGATGCACAAGTGCAAGGATGATTGACAGGGTGCATGTGTGATAACTTATTCAGTGTTTAAACCAATCAGTGACCAAGAAGTCACTTTAAATTAAAAGCAAGGCTTATTGACAGTGCCAACGCTTGTTATTTACCTATAAGTGGTAGCGGATCGACTTGCCTGACTTATCACTCAGTTGCGCAAACATGCAATAAAAGAGTGCACACCAACATTCTATTGCCGTACATAAGAAAGAAAAATTAGAGGGAACATTGGTCTTGAGTCAGGTTCAGTAAATATAACACGGGGGACAAGGCAGGGGTGTCCTTGTTCTCCCTTGTTGTTTTCCTTGTATATCAACCCCTTTTTAATGATGCTGGAGCAAAATGCAGGAATAGAACCAGTAATTTGGAAACAAGAGCATTATCGGGTTCTCACATATGCTGATGATGTGGCGGTGGTCACCCCTAATACTGGGGGGGCTCACCCCTAATATAGAACAATTAGCAGCAGAGTTCGGAGCCACGTCAGGATATAAATTATATGTGTCTAAAACACAAATATTATGTTTAAACCAAGAGGGTTTTAATGATCAGCGGGTTACAAGCAAGGTATCTTATCTAGGGGTTACAATAAGAACATGTTTGAAATCTTTAGTTGAGGTCAATTAGGGTAACATTCTAACGGCAGTACGAAGGCAGCTAGACCGGTGTGAATGTTTACATCTGACACTTGTTGGGCGGTGTAACGTTCTTAAAATGCTTATTTTGCCCAAGGTCTTATACGTTTTTAGATCCATGCCTTTAGAAATCCCAGGTGCGCAATTAGCTACATTACAGTCCATATGTGCGAGGTTTCTATGGGCACAAGGAAACCCCGGCGAGCAATGCGCTATATGGTTTTACTACAGGAAAAGGGGGGATGGGCAGTTCCAGATTTTACTTTATATTATTTGGCTTGTATGCTGCAGCGCATGAACATTCTATTCACAGGGATAGAACTGTTTGATATTGCTGAATCACCTTCAATATATCAAATGTTATTGGGTAGTAATGCGAAAATTGGTTGTTTGTCAACGTGTAAACTAGCTACTAAAAAAAAACAGATTCAAGGTTCTGAATGCTGTGTATAAGGTGTGGAAAGTGGTGCAAAAGTGGTACAGATTCGAGAGGGTCTCTCACTATACCCCGTTCTCCGCCACCATGCTTTTGCCCCCGATATTTTGGGACCGGATTATAGATAGATGGAGGACAAAAGGTATTCAATACATCGGGGACCTTTATGAGAATGGGGATATGATGTCATTTGAGATGTTGGTTGAGAAGTATCACCTCTCCAGAACTGAATTTTTCAAATTTCTGGAAATCCGAGAATACCTACTTAAGAGCCACTGGAAGATTGATATAAACCCGGTAATTGAAGGTGTAAGGAGAGCGGCACGCATTGGCTTGTTATATAACCTATTATTAGAAACTAAGGAAGGGGATTTGGATAGGTAAAATGCGAATTGGGATAACAGACTTGGGTGTCAAGGAACACGTTGGAAAATTCCATTGATTTGGCAGGGAGAATATTGATGTCCGCCAACCTTCGTGCACAGCACTATAAGACAATTTTTGACCTTTATTATACTCCGGCTAGGTTATTAAAATGGGGCAGCGTTAATGATGGCAAGTGTTTTAGGTGTGGAGCAGATGATGCAGGAATTGTCCATATATTTTTTATATGTGGGCACTTAAGTAAATTCTTTAGGGACATAGAAAAATTCTTAGCGGAACTGCTCGGGGCCCGAGTAAATTGACTGCATCCCATGTGTTTCTAGGGGTAACAGAGGGAGATGGATACGACCAGCTGGTATACAGACATCAATATCTGATTTTTGTAGTTACAGCTATAGCCCAGCTGTGCGTGGCATCAATGTGGCTACATAAGGATGCCCCGACGTTTGAGCTATGGAGGGCAAGATTCTTTTCCATCTTTAATTTTGAATACAGCTTATATGCACTAAAGGGGGCTCGGAAGAGGAAGCTAGGTATAGACATTTGGGGGCCGGTGGTCTCTTATTTAGATTTAGATTTAGATTTAGAATGCTAAGAAATAAACATATGTATTTTATGGAACTATGATACAGCTTATATTGCACCTTGCACTTTTCTCCTCTCCCCCTCTCCTTGGATCAAAAGCAATATTTGAATATTTTGTACACTGCACCAAGCACTTTAGTACTTTTGTAAAGAGGGGACAAAATACGAGAGTTGGATATATGTATGACTTTTTTCCCCTGCTTTTACTAATTGTATGTTTTATGTTAGCAGTGCTGGATTTTCTTCTTCTCTTTCTTGTGTAGGACCATCTGAGTGGGGTTTCTCATTCTGTTTTTTTCTTCTTTAAACATTGATTGTATAATCGAAATGTATTTATTGCTCTTTGATGTGGCTTCATGGATTAATACAAATATTTTTTTTAAAACATAATGCTCTGCAATTAGAAAGATGTTATCTTTGAAAACCAGGCCATATCTACAAAAAATGGTTGGAACGGGGAATACATGGATAGGATGTTTATGTTTCTAAAAGGGTAGAAAACTATCTAACACTTTGGTAAGAGCAGTGAGGATATCTCCTAATATTTCACTAGGGTTCCGATTGAGTGTTGTAAGAATATTACTGGATATCTTGACTAAAGCAGCAGTTAAAACTTTATGTTTACATTTCTTCCAGTAATGTAATTTCCTTCTTTGGGATTTGCATTGCAATTTACTGTGCCAAAGTAGAGAGTTGGCAAAGAGAGGAATCAGGTGCCATATAGACTAAGATACAAACTGACTGTTTCATAACAATATTTGGCCTACTGATAAAGACTCACAGCCAGAGTAGGGGCTAATAGGGAATAACTCAATTGAGAATGCTCTGAATGTGAAATAATCCAAATTATGCCACCTTTCTTAACTGTCCTATCTTGTTGGAAGATTTTAAAACTAGCTGACATTAAATCATCAATGGTACTATCCTGAATTTTGACCAAGTCTCAGTAGGAAACAATAATTGAATTTTGTAGAATGAAAAAGTTTGGCAAGGCACAAGAAATAGTTGAGCAGGCCAACATTGAGCAGATTTTGCAGACATTAGAATTGATTGGGCTGGGGCAAGAAAAACTAGATGAACTGGAAACCCCAATAACAATGTTAGAATTGGAGGAAGCATTGGGCTCACTATCTTTGGGGAAAGCGGCAGGGCCAGACAAAATTCCTCTGGAGATATATCGGATGTTTTTTTCCATTATAAAATGTTGGCTACATTTCTATAGGCTCAGGTGGGGAATCCACCACCCTCTTGGGATGATGCTAATATTGTGGTCAAAAAGAAAGATAAATCTGCGAGGCTCCGGGGGTCGTATAGACCCATATCTTTAATAAATAAAGATGGTAAACTGTATTCAAAAATCCTCGCATCTAGAATGGCCCAAGTTATTTCCCTGCTAGTTTCCAGGTATCAACATGGTTTCATACCAGGTCGGAGCACGGTCAATCATATACATAGACTCTAAGAGATGATAAAAGAGATGATATAGAGAGTCAGGATGTGAAGTGGAGTGAAAGATTTGTGCAACACTCAATTGATATGGCAGCCAATGTTGACAGCTAATTTGCACACCCAGCACTACAAAACGTTGTTTAATTGATATCATACCCCTGTCAAAATGAAAAAGTGGGGGGGGGGCCATGATGGGAAATGCTATAGATGTCAAATTGAGAACGCTGATATCATTCATATTTTTTTGATTGTACAGGGTTAAATCCGTTTCAAGAGGATATATCGCCCATTGGGAGAGGTCCCTCCTGTGTGCCCCTCATCTTTGCTGCCTGCCTGAGAACTGCCAGGGAACCCTTGGCAAGTTTGGATTTGATAGTGACACTCATCGTCTCTAACACACCTGATGCTTCTAAACAGTAACTACAATGGAATGTTTGCTCAATTAGTAAGGCATTAGACAGCAATTTCAGGATCTCATTTTTAAAATGAGTTCCTCAATCTGTCTCAATAGAAGTAGGCATGGCACATTGTGTTATCAACTCCTTCAACAAGAGTTTGGCCACAGTCATGCTACCACTTCTCCTGGTTATATAGGATTCAACTAATTTACAAAACAAGCAAACACTAGAACATATCTGAGCCCCTTATAAACAGGTGTCTCAATGAAGTCTGCAGTCTAGTAAATGGCCTTGTAAATGGTCCTTCAGATTTGCCTATTTGACTCATTGTAACTAATGTTTGTTTACCCTGATTAATTCTCTGACAAGTGATGCCTCTTTGGCATAGATCTTCTGCTATACTGCTGACCTTTTTGTTGCTGCAATATTTCCTAAATGTTCAAACCATACTGTCCCTCCCTAGATGGGTCTACCCGTATAGGTACCTTGCCATGCCATGCAGGATTGAAGATCATATTGTTGTAAATGAATCTAGGACTCTAGTGTAATTTTTCCCAATTCAGGCCCTTATATAGGTATAGATTGTTAGTTCCTTATATAGGCATAGAGCCTATGCAGCCCAAAAACGGCATGGCTACTTCCACTAAATTCCAAGAATCAACAACGATTTCTTAGAGAAACCCGCCTTCAGCAGCTAGGGACTTCCTCTTGCCTGAATACTAATTTATCTAGGAAATCATGGACGTTTCGAAGAACTGAGTCTTTGATGACGTTATTAAGTCCAATCACACATCAAACTCGGCACCTTCAAAGTATAAATATGCCTAGATTTGCCCAGACAAACACACAGTGGTTTGGAGCAGATCGACTTATTACTTGCCCGACGCCCTGCAGCAGCAAATGCCAAAGGAAGCCGACCCAGCAGCTGACGCACTGAGAGACGCTGTCTTTTCCCCTGCCGAGAAATCCAGCTCCAGTGTTTCCAGGCTACCCTTGCGGGTTGCTGGGAAATCGAGTCCTGAGATAGAGATACAAGACCTCCTTCATTCTAAACCAAGGTACGGAGCTGATTAGACCCTTAGAGAATTCTTGGACAGACTCTTGGCAGAGAGATACTAAAGTGAAGCTACTCCTCACTTACTTCTTCCCTTGTACTAGACTTAGGTTAGGTACACCGGGGTAGGCGTATTTTAGAAGCACCAGTTGAGTACTTTTAGTCATTATTTTATCACTGTATGTATTTTATATGTTTTAGGCAACATATGGCTTAGAAACCATATCATGCTTTTACAGTACTACTTTATAATACTTTTCGTATTATATGCCCTGTACTTTATAACCAGTATTACAATTGCAGCAGTACACTTCTTATGCTTGAGAAAGAAGACTGTTCAATAAATACTTTTTATTGAAAACGCCCGTCTCTCTATTTTCTCAGCACCTCTGGTGAAACGAAGCATGCACAATTGACTGAGTAAAATAGTTATCTATTGTTTTCGCGGTTCTAGAGATTGATTTCTTATTCTTGGGAAACAAAGTTGTCATGCTTATGTGGTTGTCAGAAACTAATCCCTTCTTATGAATTCTAGAAAGTTTCTAGTGACCTCTGAGCTAGCTGGCACTCACAATTAAGTCTAATATATACGATAGAGACCTAGTCGACCTCAGTACTATGTCGAAACTATAGTATATGTTATTCCAATGCGCAGAGCCTATTGGGAATATAGGAACTACACTACATGGCGCCCAACGTTTGGTAAGGCGATAATTTAACGCTAGATACTAAAGTAACTCAGTCGTGCTTTTCACACAGACCCCTTTCTCCCGTAAAAACTCCAATAGACGTCTGGAGTGGGTGAAAGGCTAATATCTGCCAAAACTGAGTAGGACGGAAAATCCTATGTATTAGTTTTTGGTTTGTTCAACGTTGAAGGATACAGTGTTCCAAAATATTGTGCACCTCATCTTTGTTTCCTTGAAACTTGTTCTGCAAACTCTTCAATCAGTAAACATAATGGTTACCGACGAAGAATTAGAAAGAGCTGCAGCGGCAGCTCAGGCAGCCTTAGATGACAGAAATCTGTCCACAGCACACCCCTCACCAGAGGAACACAAACAAAATCACACCACAGACTAAACAATCAGTCATTGGTAAAATGCCTGCCAAAAGGGAACAAATTCCGTTTTGGTTAGCACAAAAAATTACTCAAATTGAGGCAGTATTCCGTGATAGTACACCTCATGGGAAACACAGAATTCTGACAATCTGTTTACCAATGGGGATAGCACCACATGTGAGGACTGTGACACTTGGGGTACAGTCTTTGCTTCAATATACACAAAAACACATGGCGTTCCATCTATGGCGGTAATACCAGACGTTCTGAAACAGATTCAAAATGAATACGGTCCAGAACCGGCCTTGAATTTAGGTATGAAATTACTGAAAGATTTCAAACAGGTCTCGGCTATACTATTAGCCAACATCAAAGGTGATGCAGCATCCGTGGCAATGACCCGGATGCTATAATCATCCCGGCAAATGTAAGGAAAACTATAACTTACAAACTGATAAATAATGGAGTATCATCGAGAGGTGGTAAAGTAATCTTTGTTATAGAGGCACATGAGTATCGGCAGACAGAGGTATTCCATTCATGGATTCACTTTCCTCCAGCAGATGGAGACACACACGAGTTTCACTACTACAAAGTAGAGGAACCTCCAACGGAATACGCTCCTTATGAGGACGTGGAAATTCCATTAACTTACCAAGAGTATCAGCTCTGGTTTAAAGGTGCCCTACAATATCAAAATCACATTTTTATTTTGAGTCTTCAAAAAAATCTTTATTTATAATCAATCAGTTGACACAGCTGTGCGCCTACAACCACTCTGTGGCCGGCAGCTCACAATTCGATCTTTGCGGTCTGTCGCGGTGTATTGACATCCTTGACATTGAGTAACACAGCATGTCGCCTACAACCACACAGGGCCGGCCGCGTATTAAACCAGCATTTACTGTGCCCTCCTGGTCTCCTGTAGCATAATCTCGCAGCCCCCCCTCGCCCTCGTCGCTCTTATGCCCCTCATTTTCATTCCGATGTAGCTGCAGTGCAGCCTACAGGGAGAGAGGGCACGGCGCAGCCAATACTCAGCAGGCATGATTGAGAATCAGCTTTTTTTTTTTTTAATCAACCTGTTCAACTTAAACAACTGCTGACTTTGCTTAGCAATCATTAGCCAGTGTCCACATGTCAACTTTCCAAACGCATAACAAACCTAACAGGGCACCTTGCCTTACACTCCTCGTATTTTCCTATCACGTTCTAGTCACATTCGAGGGAACGTCTCGCACACGCACATTCTCTCATCTATCACTCGTCGCCTCCCTCCTCATTTTCTTGTATTATTACTGACACACACTTTTCCAGGGCATACTATCTCCCACATCCTTAGCCTTCCAGCAGTTACTCATCGTCCCCTGACTGTTCATCACAGCAGACCTGCAGGTATTCTCGCAACGGGGCCCATATATCTTTAGGTTTCGACTTCATAGGCAACTCTTCCGCATATGTCTCGAGCTGGTCTCTGCAGAACACCATATCTTTTAGCCAACCTGATACCTTAGGAGTAAGTTTGCTGTCCCAAGTGAACAACACACGCCGTTTTGCCAGTAGCAGCGCCACCTGAATTAGTTTGTCCAGTGCACCTTTCGCCACAGATCCGTGCCCTAACAAGCACAGTGCTGGGCTATTCTGCAGCGCAATGACTGTCATCCTTGTCACACTAGTGATCACTTCATCCCAGTATTTATGCACCTGGGAGCATTCCCAAGCCAGGTGTATGAATCCCGCATCTTCCCCTCTACACCTCTTACATTTCCCCTCTTCTCTCAAACCCATTTTCCACAGTTTGTGCGGAATGTGGTACACTTGATGGAGGTATTTTAAATGAATGATCCTCAAATTACTGTTGGGGGTCAACTTCCCTATTATCGCGCACACCCGTTCCCACTCTACCTCTGTTAGTGGGAGTCCAATATATTATTCCAACGCACCAGACTCCTATCCTCTGCTTGAGGGGTGTCCGCTTGAACCGCCTTATACAGTTTAGTTATCATTTTCTTTTTTGTGGGGGCTGTGATGACCATCTGCAGCGCGAGTGATCGCGCCGGTTCTGCCGGAAAATCAGGGTAATGCGCTCTCACCGCCTGTCTCAACCTGTGATGCGTAAATTTGAACAACAGTGTCGGGTTCGTAATGTATGCTAGGTCTTCTCCGGACATATACGTCCCCTCAGCATACAGGTCCCCCATGTTAACTATGCCCACATCCCGTAGTGATTTAATCGACCCCTTATCTTGCGCCACTGATAGTGCAGCATGTCCCTCTATAGGTAAAGTGGACAAATACAATGGAATCTTGTGTGTCTTCCGCCCTATGGCCTGCCATGCTGCTACCGTAATATCTATTGTGTTTATTTCCGTTTTTGGCGTTTGTCTACGAGCATGTGTCACTATGCCTTTCAGTGGTGTAGGATCTGCATCTCCCTGCTCCACTGCCACATGTGGTGTGAAGGCATGGTGTTTAAACCAGTAGTATGCGTATTGTGCTTGGCAGCAAAGGTAGTACACATATATATCCGGCGCCTTAAATCCCCCCCTTGTGGTAAGGTAACGACAATGTACGCCAACTTATACGTGGCTGTTTCGCGCCCCACACCAGTCTAAGGAGTTGCGTTTGGATTGTTTTAAAAATATGCGCCGTCAAAGGGACCGGTACATTACAAAACAGGTACAGTAGCTTAGGTAATATCACCATCTTTATAACAGCTATCCTGTCTGCTAGCGATAGTGGCAATCCCATCCATCTTTCCACCTGCGTGGCAATTGCTTCATATGCCGCTCCATAGTTTCCAGTGATCACCACTTCCGGATCCCTGTGTACCCACACTCCCAAATATTTCACCGGTTCTGCGGACCATATAAGGGGGTATTCCATCACAGGGGACGTGGTAGCAGCAGTCAACGGAATAACCACTGATTTTTGCCAATTAATACTTAATCCAGAATATAGGCCGAACTTTATGTACTCCCTCAGTAGTGGGGACAGGTGCACTGTTGGTTCGCGCACATACAGGAACATATCGTCCGCATATAACAATATCCCCACCAGTCTATTGTCGAAATTCAACGCCGCCGCACCATGCAGCTGACGCACCTACAATATCAAAATCACATTACAAGGCTCGGGCCACTAGGTAGACCAGGAGCTACATGGCCGGTACTAGCCAGCTATACACCACATCCTGACATTGAAAAAATGACAGGTCAAGAACTGTTAGCTCAGCTAAAACAATTAATTAACATACATAGACAATTGGTTCAATATGTCATGCGGACCTTAACAGTCCAACCTACTGTAACGATTCCACAGCACACCCCTCACCAGAGGAACACAAACAAAATCACACCACAGACTAAACAATCAGTCATTGGTAAAATGCCTGCCAAAAGGGAACAAATTCCGTTTTGGTTAGCACAAAAAATTACTCAAATTGAGGCAGTATTCCGTGATAGTACACCTCATGGGAAACACAGAATTCTGACAATCTGTTTACCAAAGGGGATAGCACCACATGTGGAGGACTGTGACACTTGGGGTACAGTCTTTGCTTCAATATACACAAAAACACATGGCGTTCCATCTATGGCGGTAATACCAGACGTTCTGAAACAGATTCAAAATGAATACGGTCCATAACCGGCCTTGAATCTAGGTATGAAATTACTGAAAGATTTCAAACAGGTCTCGGCTATACTATTAGCCAACATCAAAGGTGAAGCAGCATCCGTGGCAATCCGCCAGAAGTTAAAAGAAACAGATATATCAGACCAACCATATGAGCTTGCAAGAATTATTGAAAAATCATATGAAGAACTAGGTAGAGATAGTTTGGGGGGAAAACCATTTTATACCCCAGCTAACTGAAAATCCTGAAAAAGTTTTTATTAAAAATAATCTCACTACTCCTAAAAAGAAGTGGGAAAACACTAATCAAACACTTCCTAAAGAGAAGCATTCGCAGTCCAGAGGAAGGTCTCCCCAACGGGAGCCCTCTAAAAAAAGATATAACCTTAGAAATAGGGATAACTTAAGAAAACCTGATAGATAACAAGTGAAGGCAAGAGCCTGGCAGCCAACTTCCTAGAGAAATGTGCGCTGCTCCAACCTCCAAAAACGCTGAAGAAGTTTTTTTAGTTTTTTTTAGAGAGTTTTATATAGCGCGAACTTGAACCGAACCGAATCAGTTATCAGAGCGCTTTACATAGCACCAGTTACGTTACATGAGGACACACTTTCATTTATTTTTAGGCACGGATGTCCAGAGATGTTGAGGGAGGGGTGTAGGTCTGGAATGGGTTGAACGCCGAGAATGGGGGGGGGGCGCTGTTGAGGGAGGAGTGAAGGCTAGGAGTGGCGGGAGAGCAGGGAGTGGGGGGGAGATGTTGAGGGAAGGGTGTATGACAGGAGTTGTTTGAGTGCAGAGAGTAGGGGGGGAGATGTTGAGGGAGGGGTGGGGGCCAGGAGGGGGGGAGCAGGGAGTGGGGGGAGGGAGGACACGGCTAGAGGGGGAGCTAGGTGCGGCGGGAGTGTAGGGAGTGGCGGGGGTGGAGAGATTTGGGGGGTATTTGGGATGGCATAGAGTCGGGTTGTGAGGGTCAGAGGCGGTGGGTCGTTCTGGGACGTTAGTTGGAAGTGAGGAGTTCTGGTTCAGTTGGATTGGGGTATGTGTGGAGGGCCAATTGGAGAGGTGCTCTTTGAAAGTGGGGAACAGGTTGTCGAGTAGTTCCAGGTTCCTGTCTGTGGATTGAATAGTTTAACTTGCCGCTAAAGTCTGACAGCGAGGTAGATATAATCAGCCCCAGGGTCAGTCGCACTAGACATGCTCCTTATTCAAGGCTACGAATGAGCCCTCTGTAGAACAGGCAGGTGGAACGATGTAGTCAGCACTCGGGGCGTTCGCAGAAGAAGTGCACTTTATTGGCAGAAGCTTCGCAGCCTTTCCCAAGCTCTTGAATCTCTGCAAGGCATTCTATGCAAACATCAGTTCCAAAGTAAGCCATTGTGACGGAGGCTTCGCTCCTTGCCTGGGACCACATTTTTCAGACTTGCGTGTTCTTGATACATGGTCACAGAGACTGATGTTTCTTCACATAGAGAGATAAGAGCAGTGCACCAGGTTTCTGAAGAAATGTCTGCCCTTGTTAAACAACAGCTAAGTCCAAGTTCATGCTGACAATACAATAACAATATATCACATGACCTGTTTGAGGGGTCTCTCCAAGAACGCACTGAGAATATAGCATTGGCCGGGAACTTCAATATTACTTCAGCGCATCTTTGAGACATTGAAACAGATGCTCAACACAGGCACATTTTAGAAAACCACGAATACTTTATCACGTACAACTTGCTTGGACAGGTGTTGAGGTGCTGTGGTGGTTCGCAAGCAAACCTGTTTGCAAGCATATGAAGCCAGATTCCAAGATTTGCATTCTGTCTACAAAACCAAGTGCCTCTTGGTAGTATGCTTCTGATTGATCCAAAATATTTAATAGCTTTTCTCTGATTCTCTTAAATCCAAAAGTGATCACCAGGCTGAAGTGAGACGGATACATTATATTTCTAAATGGCCCCCTCAGTGACCATTGCAGTAGTGGTTCACCTATCTACTTCACCTACCTGAGAAACCACATGAGACTGCAGGATATGCTGGTCAATATGATGGACAAAATTAATTGCCACAATACGGTGTCATTAAAGCTATCTGCTTAGCTTGTCATTGCATCCAATACAACTATTTGAACGTTCCTGCCATCAGAACGATTCAATGCATTCAAAGAAACCTCTACAAGTTCGCCTGCAGCCAGGTTGTATGTATAATTCCACACCCGTTTTTTGTGGCTCCAAGTTTCATTCATTGTCCGACCAGCTCGCTCCCCAGACTCCAGGTTTTGGATATAGGTTATTTTGCCTGTTCTAGGAGGTGGTTGTTATCCCTGCTCGAGTAGGGTAAGCAGTAGGCTGCAATCACTCTTTCAGCTGCACGCTTTCCTTCGTTTAAAGAAAGTTGCATTTTCTGCCACCAACGGAAGTTCCATTCACTGCTCCGACTGCACCACCCAACATGTGCACTGGCTCTAGGTAACATTTGCTACCCACGCAGGGTTGTAGTCTCTTTCTTGGCTGAAGGTGCACCTTATCTCCTTAAAGCAGATTCCAGTGATCGGGCTGAAGCTCTACACTAAAATTAATTCGGGAACACTCTGGCGGTTCCTGTTTGGTAGTGTAGAGGGAAGAGTTACCTGTCTGAGGAGAGCTCCTTCCCATTGTCGCCTCAGGCAGAGCCCATGGGCGTGTACTCCTGCTAATTTTAGCCCCGCTACAGCGAGTCCACTGAACCTCTATAAAAGATTTAGCTGGAGGACGAGTGCTCGAATTCCTGCCCTTGGGGATTTTATTATGCACAGCTGTTTAACTGGACGAGACATTTACCTGTAATTCACATTCTCATTGTATGCGCGTGGTATACAAGAAAGTCGGCCAGTGGTTAAATCGATCCTTTTAACCGTCAGCTGTTTTTTCATACACGTGAAAGTAAAGCGTCTTAAATCATTACCCCCTGCCCTTCCACAATCGCAGGCACACCATCTGAAACAATGTTAGTAACCCATGCGCTCCTCATTTATTTTAATACGCTGGCCTCTGCGCTCTTTTGTCATGCAAGAACATAACATTGTACCTCGGACGTCACTTTTCCTCATCAATTGGCACATTTCTGCCAATTAATTCAACTGTCTGGCATTACACTGTTTTTCTATTATCTGGCAAACTATTCATGCCTACATCGATGGTGATAAATGCAGCGACTGTTCACCCTCTTTTTTTATCTACCATACCAATAGCCCTATTAATTTACTGTCCTCCATATTTTTCCTATTTTTGAACCTATGTGTAAGCATCTTTTATCTGAGATCTTTTGCACTTTATACCTTTGTTTTTTCGGAACTCCATTTATCATCCTCAGAAGGATGAAAGACTGACACAGCTCTGCTATGATGTGATATTGACCTGCCGGCAGGCGGATACAAGATGCCAACACTTGGAACGTTACACGCTTGGTCACGTTGCCAACTCAGATTACTATGTGCAGGAGGTGTTCCTAACGCAATTCAAAATGTGCATTGAATTCATAGAGGTAACAACATTGTGACAACAAAGGCTTGTACTGGTTATTTCACTTTCAGGAGTCCGCAGCTTTTCGACATACCTACAAACATTTTGAGGTCTTCCGTTACAGCCTGGATTAACTTTTCTCCAAAAAACTATTGATCACCATTCTTCAGACCATAAAAGGCTCTGGCCAGGTGTTGCGTGGGTTCAGCTGGCACTCTTCCTGCATATTCTCTTTCTGCTGAAGATCTAAGTTTTGTTTCTAGAACACTTCTAACAGGTTATGTCCTTTATAGATGTTTGTCCTTTTCCAGCTTTCCATCTCTCGTGCTCTAGGTCAAAGCCCAATGTTGAAAAATAAGTACAAGTCCCCAAGAACAAGTGCACTTATAATTGGGGCAGATCACTAAGAATAAAGCACTTAAACAAGCATTTGCAATGCAATAATAGGTTGCGCATTTAAGTTTGTGCCATTGGCATTGTAAATGACAATGCCCCTTCCTAATCTGTTCTGCTAACCTAAAAGCGGTGCACACGCACTTTGTACGTACAGCCCTTGCCTACAAGAAGCAAAGCTGGCAGTAAAAGAGACTGCCAGCCTTCCTTCTCATCAGCAAGGACTATAAGTACAAAGCGCTTGTTTTCGCACAGCCTGCAGGTTTTCAAACACATAAATGAAAGGCATTGCCATTTACAATGCCAATAGCTCAAACCTTCGCAAATGCGAGACCTATTGCATTGCAAATGCTTATTTTCTGATGTGCCCAGCTTCAACTGTGATCCCAATCGAACCCTTAGCCCATCTCGGCATTAGCCATTGCAGCCATCTAAGATGGCTACAGTCATCACAGATAACTTACAGTCAATTCTAGGTTTCCTGAATTTCGGAAGAACTTATGTTCTGAATTACGCAGAAAGGGTTAAACCTCTCTACGAACTAATCAAACCTGATTTCAAACCAACAAATTGGACTCAAAACCATACAGAAATTTTGCGTTCAGTGCAAACAGACCTGTTAGCAAAAACACAATTAGAAACACGTGATAATACACGCAATCTTGTGATCTGAATCATCCCAGGGAGATGCGGATTCACATACCTGACCTTTAATGAAGGTGAAAAGGTACCAATAGCATACAAATCACACTTGTACACACAAGCGGAAATAAAATTCACTTCTACAGAAAAAATTCTGACAGCGGTTCAAACTGCAGTAGCAAAAGAGAGAGCTCTCGTGCAGGGTAAACGCATAATGATCGTTACACCTGTACCTGCCTTAGAGGCAGTGACGAAAGCAAGCATTCCCAATGCTAAGGCTTTACATCCTAGATGGATACAATGGGTTAATTCTATTGCTGCAGCAGACGTTGAATACGTTTTTGACCCCTGCTTGAAGACACAAGAATTCCTACAATACGAATATGAATGTCCTCTGCCGACGGAAATTCTGCCTCTAGAACATTACGGATGTATAATCTATACTGACGGATCAGCGCAGCCCGCAGTTGGGGGTAAACAATCCTATAGTGCTGCGTGCGTGATTGTTAAAGGTCGCTGGCGCGAAGGTAAATTTAGACCTATGGTCACTAAAACTCATTCACTCGGAGACTGTACAGCTCAGCGAGCTGAACTACAGGCTTTCAAGATGGCGCTTGAAAATACCGATCGCGAATTCCCCACACTAATAGTGTGCGATTCGTATTTCTGCGTCAGATCTTACAACGAGCATTTGCAGAACTGGGCTTGAAATGGTTTCAGAAATACAAAAGGTGGCACAATTAAGCATAAAGCGCTTTGGGAACAAGTAGTTCTTTTGCAAAAAGAACTACAAAATACTCACATGATTCATACACTGAGTCATCAGCGTGATGGCATTCACATCGCAGGGAATTCATTGGCTGATGAAGCCGCGAAGGCAGCTGTGCGAACGGCTTCCGTAGCTACAACCACTCACTCGAAAAGAGTAATAGTCAGTGAAACGTTTCTAGCAGTAAAAACCTCAATGGAAGGCAGGTATGCAGCGTTACCTCTAAACTATCCACTCAATAATACACACATAATTGATGCAAACTCAGTTCCTTTAGCTCGAATCCCTGGAGTGGGGGACAGAGTAATTCCAAACAGGAACAAGAGAGGTGCTTTGGTTCACGAAGCACATATGGGAGAGGGTCTGAGACATCCAGGGATCTTAAAATTTCGAATAGAATTAGAAAAGATGTACTGGTGGCCGGGAATGAGCGTTGATGTTTACAATTTCGCAATTCATTGCCCTAACTGCAACAGAGATCGCAGCAGCGAAAGCCACCAGATATCTGACTATACTATAGCCAGCCCAGTCCAGATACCATTGCTAGACAGCATTAGACTATCTACACGCAAACGTCATAATGGACGGATGCGGTCCCACAACTACTAGGACAAGATTTATTTGGATGTGGCCCCAGCGCTCGGCTGAGTCCAGAACTGTTATAAAGGATTTGCGAGTCTTTATCGGCACATACGCAATCGGCACGCTACATTCTGACCAGGATCCTGCGTTTAGGTCTGGAGCTTACAAGGAGGCCATGGCTAACTTGGGCGTTGCATTGCAGTATTCTAGTCCCTTCCAACCTGAGGGTAATGCGGTAGTGGAAAAAAAAACAGTGACATAAAGCAATCCATAACAGCTAAGGTATTAGGTTCGGGTGATGGGTGGGTCAAACATCTAATAAGTGTCCAACGTAGTCTTAACAATCTGCCAAGAAGTTCTCTGGGTGGAATCACTCCATATGAATTACTATTTGGTACTAGAATGATAATCGAAGACCTCGATTGTCAAACTTCAGTGGTGGAACAAAAACCCTTTGATGTCAAAGATCGTTTGGCTGTTTTACAGGACTTAAATGAAACAAGAAGAAGTCTGAGTAATGTTGGATTCCGTCCACTCAGCCCACACACTGCAGGAACGAAGTATGAACCAATCCCCTTCCCCTGCCCATATGCCACTCACAAGATATAAACTATGAGTTGGCCGATGGACCTGAAAAGAGGGTGGAATATGAGGAGACACCAAGCCTTCCACCCCTGTTGAATGAAGCGTTCACTGCTCCCTCCCCCACGCTTCTGCACCTGAATAAACAAAATGAATATACTTCACAATTCACATACCTTTACCAAAGACCCCAAACCCAGTGATCATGTCCTGCCAAAACAATAACCTTTCGCTTACCAGTTTAGAATGCAGGCTTAACTTCGTGGAGACTTCGGCCAGCAGAGATCCAAGATAACATCTCTTGGATTCAGGGTAAGCCAATGCAATATTAGGTGTCCCTCATATCGTTTGGGCAGTAGGGGAAAAACATACCACTATATCGGCATGTACAAAAAAACCCTATCCGTTTTCGTTAAAACATCAGAAACGGCACTGGAAATGGGACAGAAAGGGTCGCGGTAGAAAAGCCGGCTTTCCGGCACTCGGAATCAAACTCAAATCGCGGAATGATCTAAAACGTCATTTCCGCGTATAACGACATGAAGCGGCTTGTAAGAGAAACGCTGTAACTGAAACCAAATGCTTCGTTTGAAGCCACGTTTCCTCCGTACCGCTCCGCTCCGAGGAAAGTAAGGAAAGCTCTGCAATAGAAGGGGAATAGGAGCCCCTATAACCCCCCTGAGCCAACATATATCGGGGACTGGAAGGCAGCGAAAGGGGGAGAGGAAAAGGGAACCTAACTGACTAACTCAGGGACACAGGGAAAAGGAAAGGTATTCAGGCACCAAAGACAGAAACTCCAAAGGAGATCAAAAAGGTCCTCACGAGCCCGTGAGGATTGCTAGAACAAATCCAAGAAACACAGGGGAACCACAGGAACCAGCAACCAGGAACCCACACAATAGCGATAACAAGCAAGGAAAGTAAGGTAGGACAAACCTATATACCTAACCTGGCAGGTCACTTCTCCTGAGGCGGAAAGCCGGGAGGAAGCTCTGCAGTAATTGCTCTTTTAAAACGTGTATTGATTTTAAGAATACCTGTTGTTTTGTTTGTTTGGACCTGCGTCCACCGCTAATTCTTGCCGCCAATTCCTGCCGCCGCCATCTGCGGCGAGGCCGCTAGCCATGCCCACTTGAGGCCACGCCCCCCTCCCACTAGCTTTATCTGCGCTGACTACGAGCGCCTGGTAAAAATCACTTCTACTGAGGCGGAAAGCCGGGAGGAAGCTCTGCAGTAATTGCTCTTTTAAAACGTGTATTGATTTTAAGAATACCTGTTGTTTTGTTTGTTTGGACCTGCGTCCACCGCTAATTCTTGCCGCCAATTCCTGCCGCCGCCATCTGCGGCGAGGCCGCTAGCCACGCCCACTTGAGGCCACGCCCCCGCCCACTAGCTTTATCTGCGCTGACTACGAGCGCCAGGTAAAAATCACTTCTCCTGAGGCGGAAAGCCGGGAGGAAGCTCTGCAGTAATTGCTCTTTTAAAACGTGTATTGATTTTAAGAATACCTGTTGTTTTGTTTGTTTGGACCTGCGTCCACCGCTAATTCTTGCCGCCAATTCCTGCCGCTGCCATCTGCGGCGAGGCCGCTAGCCACGCCCACTTGAGGCCACACCCCCCTTATCTCTCTTCCGGCACACATATATAAATGTGCAACCCCAGGAAGCGCAGCGGGCGCGCCGTTTGCGCGCCTAAGGCGAGCCCGTCTGCGCCCGTCCGCAACGGGCTGGGACTAGGGACTACAGCCCCTGGCCCGCTCCCGCCAAGGCCATCGTACATCTACTCTAGGGAAGCCCTCCTTAGACTCATGCCATCACAACATGCCCACTGCACTATCCTGAACCCGCACTGTACCCCTTGTAACTGCCAGACTTGCCTGCTCCCCCTTACCTCCCTCCCTTCTACAACCAACATAGCCACTTCAAATTTCCCTCCTTTACGTCCCAAACCTACAGTTGCGGATCAGACCCAAACCAGGATACTGATCAGCCTTAACTGCAGATCACTAGGCAAACATAGGAGAGAAATTTTCGATCTTCTTGTCGCGGAGAAACCTGCAGCTCTCTTTCTCACAGAGACATGGTTAAAAGATCATTCTGGCCCAGATATTGCTGCCGCTCTCCCCGACAACTACACTTATGTGGGGAAAAATAGACCAAAGAAAGAAGGTGGAGGTATAGCCATAATCTATAACAGATTACACTCCTGTAAATGGGAAGACTCTGCAATCCCTAACTGTGAGGCCGGTCTGTTTAAGCTCTCGCTCTCCCCCAACTTTACTCTCTCTGGGGTACTCATCTACCGCCCCCCGGGCTCAGCGATTTCTTGGGCAACCTCCCTCCCCGAAAATATAGCACCACTAATTCAGACCTCAACAAATTTCTCCATTATCGATGACCTCAATCTGCACTTGAACGACCCCTCATGTACTACCAGTAGCAATCTCTTACAGGATTTGGCTGCTTTAAACATCTATTTACATAACTCTGGCCCCACGCACAAAGCAGGGAACCTTCTGGACCCCATCCTCTCTAACCTGGAGGCCATTGACTGTAAGGTTCCAATACCTATTGTATGGTCTGACCATTACATGGTGACCTTCACCATCAAACTAGGTCAGCAAATTAACACCCTCCCTAACCCCGCAGAACCTAGATTATCCAGAAATTGGAATAAATTGGACTTAAACAAATGTAACAGCTATCTCGAAAATACTAGACCTCTCTTGGAAGATTCTAGCATTGCAATGTCTGCTACTATAAACACCTGGCTCGCACAGGCCGCTGATGCATGCCTACCTTTGCGTACGCAATCGCACAACCATCATCATCCACCTGCACCCTGGTTCACTGAAGCCTTAAAAAAAGAAAAAAACATTTGCAAAAACCTGGAGCGCAAATGGCGCATAAAATATGACTCATGTTCTAAACAAAACTATAAAGTCGCCTTGATGAAATACCATTCTCTATGTAAAGCTGCCAAAGCTGAACATGTTAACCACACTATCCTTGAAGCAAAAAATCGCCCAAAGACACTCTTCAAGGTAGTGCAAAAACTCTCGGGTGCACTATGCCAGCCCAAAGCTCCCTGTCTTAACACATCTCAATGTAATTCACTGGCTGAATTCTTCATCGCCAAAATTGACACCATCTACTCCAATTTTGGGATCTCATCCCCCCTCCCTTCTTTATCTAATTCACCGGCCCCAATCTCATCTCTCGTGCAAGAGACACCAGAAGACAACAGCCCCATCGACCTCGTGCCGACTCCATCTCCGCCACCCACGCCCTCCTGTGACTCTAGGCTCACATCTGGTACCTGTCCGCCGATCGCTCAGTTGATCGACACATGGGATCCACTCAACATCGAGACCCTCTCTGACATCATCAGCATTATTAAATCCGGTTCCCCACTAGACCCTATTCCCCCCCAAATTCTAAAAAAGATGGATAACACCTCCCTAGAACTCGTCATGGAGCTTTTAAACTCCTCCCTAAGAGAAGCTACTGTACCCTCCGCATGGAAACATGCGATGATAATGCCTCTACTGAAAAAGGCTAATGCTGATCCCAGCATTTTAGCTAATCTCCGCCCCATCTCGCTTATCCCAGTATTTTCTAAAATTTTAGAAAAGCACATTAATTCTTAACTTTCCACCTATGTTGAGCTACGGGGAATTTTACATCCATCACAGTCAGGCTTCAGATCCGGTTTCTCAATGGAATCTACCTTGTTGGGAGTCTCGGAAAACATCAGTTTCCGAGTCGACAGGGGGGAAACCGTGGCACTCATTCTGCTGGATTTGAGTGCCGCATTTGACACGGTTTCCCACCCCATCCTTGTTAATGCCCTCCGATCATCGGGCATTACCGGATCAGCTCTCAACTGGCTTGTTAGTTTCCTATCCAACCGCACCTTCCAAGTTTTTTCCTCCTCATCTGCCTCCCAATCCTTTACATCTGCGTATGGAGTCCCACAGGGTTCCATCCTGAGCCCCTTGCTCTTCAACTTATACGTCAGACCTCTGGCGTCCATTGCGGAGCAAGCTGGGCTCACAATTTACTCCTACGCAGATGACACCCAGATCATCTATTCCCTCTCCTCTGACCCTCATGCCCCCTCTTCCGCCCTCCGTTCAGGACTGAGCAGCATCGCAGCCTGGATGTTGGACAACAAACTCCAACTGAATGGGGGAAAGACAGAACTTCTGCTGTTTGGACATAATACCACTTTATGGGGCCCCCAACACTGGCCCGCTCAAATGGGCACTCCACCCACTCCTTCTAAATCAGCTCGCAACCTAGGCGTGATCTTTGATGATCAGCTATCCATGAAAAGCCATGTGATCAAAACTTCCTCCACCTGTATCACAATTATCAAATGGCTACGTAAGATCATCTGGATGCTGCCGGTGGATACCCAGAAAACTGTTGTCCAGGCTCTAATTACTTCGAGACTGGATTACAGTAACATCCTTCTCCTGGGCGCCAGCAAAGAGGTAACCCGAAAACTTCAAACTGTTCAGAACATGGCAGCACGGCTGCTCTGCAAACTACCCAATACTTCCCCCACCTCTAACTCTCTCCGCACACTACACTAACTCCGCATTGAAAATCGCACGAAATTTAAAGCTCTCTGCATTATGCACAAAATAAACAATGGCCTGGCCCCACCATATCTTACTTCCTTGGTCCATCATCACTGTCCCCCCCGCACTTTACGTTCATCTAATCAACACCTTTTTTCAGTGCCTAGAATTAGAAAAGCCAGAATGGGAGGCCGTTCATTTGCCTGGCTAGCCCCTTCACTCTGGAACTCTCTCCCCATTCAGTCACGAAAAGAACCCAATTATCTCAGATTCCGCAAACAAGTGAAACATTGGCTATTCAATATGTAAGCTTCCTTCCCTCTATCCTCTCCTCTGTCTATGTTGATTTTAGCGCCGGGAAACCTACGGGTAGCTGAGCGCTCTACAAAATTAAATATAATAATAATAATGTGATGTCAGTCCATGATCACCGAAAGGGGACTAGACCCAATTCCTAACAGTACCCCCCCCCTATGGCCCTCCCTACCGGGCGGGGTTTCAAGGGATGCTGTCTATGGAACAACCTGACCAAACGAGGCGCATGCATCCCCCCCAGCCGGCTCCCACGTCCTGTCCTCAGGGGCATATCCCCTCCAATCCACCAAATAGTAAAGACGGCCCCTCCTGCGTCTGGAATCAAGAATAGCCTGGACCTCAAACTCAACCTGTCCATCGACCACCAAAGGTGGAGGAGGGGGCAGCACCTGAGCGGACGGTACATAGGGCTTCAACAATGACGTGTGGAACACAGGATGAACCTCATATTCCTGTGACAACCGGAGCTTCATAGCCACCGGATTAATCACCTGAACAACAGGAAAAGGGCCCACAAACCGAGTTTGCAATTTACGGGAACCCTGTAATCTCAAATTACGGGTAGCTAACCAAACCTGATCTCCCACCTTATAGCAAGGGGCAGGGGCTCGATGTTTATCCGCCTGCGATTTCATCTCAGCTTTAGCTTCTAGCAACCTCTCCCTTGCCAAACCCCAGATGTCACTCAACCTCTTACACACATCATCTATGGCTGGCACATGCCCAGTGGGTTGGATAGCTACTGCTCTTGGATGGTACCCTAAGGAACAATAAAAAGGTGTCATACCCTAAGCGGAATGCAGACTTATTATAGGCAAACTCCGCTATGGGAAGAGCAGTCCCCCAATCACATGACAAAGACGAAACAAGACACCTCAAATATTGTTCCATGGTCTGATTGGTGCGCTCAGTCTGACCATCGGATTGCGGATGATACGCTGATGACAATCGTATTTCCGTCTTGAGCACCAAGCAAAGCTCCGTCCAAAAATGGGACACAAACTGAGCCCCCCTGTCGGAAATAATTACAGAAGGTAAGCCTTGTATCCTCACAACCGAGGTCATGAACACCAAAGCCATCTCCTTAGCCGTAGGGATTTTGGGTAGCGGGATGAAATGCGCCATTTTCGTGAATGAATCCACCACCACCAGAATGGCGGTAAATCCAGACACAGAAGGTAGATCAGTCACAAAATCCATACTGATGGTATGCCAAGGGGAAGGAGGGACGTCTAAGGGCTGTAAAAGACCAGAGGGCTTACAATGTGAAGGCTTACTAATGGCACAAATAGGGCAAGCTGTCACATAGCGTTGAATATCTTTCGCCAAAGTCTCCCACCAAAACCATCTCAAACACAACTCCTTCGTCTTCCGCATCCCAGGATGCGCCACCAAAGCAGAAGAATGACACCATTCCAAAACCATCTCTCTCAAGATGGGGGCAACAAACAACTGACCGACATGGTACAACAACCCTTCCTGAGTCACAACCTGTGGCAGTACTAACCAGGGAGCTAAATCCATCTGACATAACCGCTCTTTCACCATAGAAGGGAAGTCGTCAGCTGTTACAGCTCCGATGATCCTTTCACTTTCGATCATAGGCCTGTCCTCCCTCAAGGGACTCGCCTCCCTGAGATCAACATGGATCCGGGAAAGAGCGTCAGATTTGATCTGCTGTGTTGCAGGTCTGTATGTTATGACAAAGTCATATTCATTAACCCCTTCGCTGCTAGGCCTTTTCCCCCTCCTGTGCTAAGGCTTTTTTTGGTGTTTTGGGGTAGTGCGCGCTTAGGCCCTTGTAACTTTTTGACCACATAAGGGATCCGCGCCAAATTTGCGTCCTTTTCTTCCAACATCATGGGGATTCTAAAGGCGCCCAGGGTTTGTGGATTCCCTTGGAGGGGTCCCAGAAATTAACCAAAATATAGTGTTTTTTTTGTTTTTTTCAGAAAAATGGGAAAAACGGGCTGCAAATGAAAGCCTCTGGCTTTTTCCCTGAAAATGGTATCAAAAAAGGGTTTGTGGGGCTGAATTCTCCATTTTCTCAGCTTTTAGGGAATGACAGTGTTTTGTCAGAGAACCGAAATTTTTCACTCAGTTTTGGCATTTTTCTGGGACATAGCCTATTTTTGCTATTTTTAGAGCTTTCCACCTCCTTCCAGTTAATGGTAGAAATGAGTTTGAAAGCAATAATGGATCCTGGAAAGCTTTACATTTTCGAAAAATAGACAAAATTCTGAATTCAGAAAGGGGTCATTTGTCTAAATCCATGAAGGTTTCGTTATAGAAACTAACAGTTAGATATTGGAATATTTGAAAATTTGTTGAAAACAACAGCCTTTTGTCTCAACGTTTTCACCTATAACTTTCTCTAATTTTGACAGCTCTTGGAAAGCAATATACCGTTACATCCGTGCGACCTTCCTGGTTGTGGGGATATATGGGACTTGAAGTTTCACCAAGAACCCGACGAACCCAGATCCAAAAACTGAGCAGCAACTTGCAATGGTATTTTTTCATTTACTGGGTATAGTGCACTTTGTCTTGGAAAATGTACACATGGAATAATCTGTATGAAAGACACCTATGTATGTATGAATTGGGTACAAATTATAGAGTTCAGAAACAGTATATAATTGCACATTTTCAAAGTTGGGAATACTCATACTAGCATGAGAATTATTGGTCATTTTTCATAAAGTTTTTTTTTCTACACAATATCTTTCATTCAAAGGGAGAAATGCAAGAAAGCTCAATTGGTAATAACAGTTGATTTACAAATCTGAATTACCCCAAGTGTCCCGATAAAAACGGTACCTCACTTGTGTGGGTCGGCCTTGTGCCTGCGACAGGAAACGGCGCAAAATGCAACGTGGTCACACCTAAATTTTGCACTTACAAATTGACCCTTTTTTGGCAAAGTGCCTACCTGTAGTTTTTGCACCCTAGTTCTTCCGGCACCTAGGGAAACCTAGCAAACCTATACATTTTTGAAAAGTAGACACCCAGGGGAATTCAGGATGGGATGACTCGACTGCCTACCACCAGGTTTTGTTACCCAGAATCCCTTGCAAAGCTCAGATTTTGACAAAAAAAAACACATTTTCCTCACATTTCTGTGGTGGAAAGTTCTGGAATCTGCGTGGATCAACAAATTTCGAACCCACCCAGCGTGCCCCCAGGTCTCCCGAAAAAAATGGTACCTCACTTGTGTGGGTCGGCCTTGTGCCTACGACGGGAAACGGCACAAAATGCAACGTGGTCGCTCCTCAATTTCCCAGTGAAATCTTAAGCTCTTTGGACAAAGAGACTACCTTTTGTTTTTGAGCCGTAGCTCAACCAGCACCTAGGAAAACCTAGAAAACCTATACATTTTTGAAAACTAGACACCCAGGGCAATTCAGGATGGGGTGACTCGTCTGCCTACCCCCAGGTTTTGTTACCCTGAATCCCTTGCAAACATAAATATTTGACCAAAAAAACACATTTTCCTCACATTTCTGTGGTGGAAAGTTCTGGAATCTGCGTGGATCAACAAATTTCCACCCACCCAGCGTGCCCCCAGGTCTCCCGAAAAAAATGGTACCTCACTTGCGTGGGTAGGCATAGTGGCTGCGACATAAAACAGCGCAAAACGCAGCATGGTCGCACCTCAATTTCCCAGTGAAATTTAGCATGATTTGGACAAAAAGACTACCTTTTGTTTTTGCGCCGTAGCTCTGCCAGCACCTAGGGAAACCTAGCAACCCTATACATTTTAGAAAACTAGACACCCAGGGCAATTCAGGATGGGGTGACTCGTCTGCCTACCCCCAGGTTTTGTTACCCAGAATCCCTTTCAAACATAAAAATTTGACCAAAAAAACACATTTTCCTCACATTTCTGTGGTGGAAAGTTCTGGAATCTGCGTGGATCAACAAATTTCCACCCACCCAGCGTGCCCCCAGGTCTCCCGAAAAAAATTGTACCTCACTTGCGTGGGTAGGCATAGTGGCTGCGACATGAAACAGCGCAAAACGCAGCATGGTCGCATCTCAATTTCCCAGTGAAATTTAGCACGATTCGGACAAAAAGACTACCTTTTGTTTTTGCGCCGTAGCTCTGCCAGCACCTAGGGAAACCTAGCAAACCTATACATTTCTGAAAACTAGACACCCAGGGCAATTCAGGATGGGGTGACTCGTCTGCCTACCCCCAGGTTTTGTTACCCAGAATCCCTTTCAAACAAAAACATTTGACCAAAAAAACACATTTTCCTCACATTTCTGTGGTGGAAAGTTCTGGAATCTGCGTGGATCAACAAATTTCCATCCATCCAGTGTGCCCCCAGGTCTCCCGAAAAAAATGGTACCTCACTTGCGTGGGTAGGCATAGTGGCTGCGACATGAAACAGCGCAAAACGCAGCATGGTCGCACCTCAATTTCCCAGTGAAATTTAGCACGATTCAGACAAAAAGACTACCTTTTGTTTTTGCGCCGTAGCTCTGCCAGCACCTAGGGAAACCTAGCAAACCTATACATTTCTGAAAACTAGACACCCAGGGCAATTCAGGATGGGGTGACTCGTCTGCCTACCCCCAGGTTTTGTTACCCAGAATCCCTTACAAACATAAAAATTTGACCAAAAAAACACATTTTCCTCACATTTCTGTGGTGGAAAGTTCTGGAATCTGCGTGGATCAACAAATTTCCACCCACCCAGCGTGCCCCCAGGTCTCCCGAAAAAAATGGTACCTCACTTGCGTGGGTAGGCATAGTGGCTGCGACATGAAACCGCGCAAAACGCAGCATGGTCGCACCTCAATTTCCCAGTGAAATTTAGCACGATTCGGACAAAAAGACTACCTTTTGTTTTTACGCCGTAGCTCTGCCAGCACCTAGGGAAACCTAGCAAACCTATACATTTCTGAAAACTAGACACCCAGGGCAATTCAGGATGGGGTGACTCGTCTGCCTACCCCCAGGTTTTGTTACCCAGAATCCCTTACAAACATAAAAATTTGACCAAAAAAACACATTTTCCTCACATTTCTGTGGTGGAAAGTTCTGGAATCTGCGTGGATCAACAAATTTCCACCCACCCAGCGTGCCCCCAGGTCTCCCGAAAAAAATGGTACCTCACTTGCGTGGGTAGGCATAGTGGCTGCGACATGAAACAGCGCAAAACGCAGCATGGTCGCATCTCAATTTCCCAGTGAAATTTAGCACGATTCGGACAAAAAGACTACCTTTTGTTTTTGCGCCGTAGCTCTGCCAGCACCTAGGGAAACCTAGCAAACCTATACATTTCTGGAAACTAGACACCCAGGGCAATTCAGGATGGGGTGACTCGTCTGCCTACCCCCAGGTTTTGTTACCCAGAATCCCTTTCAAACAAACAAATTTGACCAAAAAAACACATTTTCCTCACATTTCTGTGGTGGGAAGTTCTGGAATCTGCGTGGATCAACAAATTTCCATCCATCCAGTGTGCCCCCAGGTCTCCCGAAAAAAATGGTACCTCACTTGCGTGGGTAGGCATAGTGGCTGCGACATGAAACCGCGCAAAACGCAGCATGGTCGCACCTCAATTTCCCAGTGAAATTTAGCACGATTCGGACAAAAAGACTACCTTTTGTTTTTACGCCGTAGCTCTGCCAGCACCTAGGGAAACCTAGCAAACCTATACATTTCTGAAAACTAGACACCCAGGGCAATTCAGGATGGGGTGACTCGTCTGCCTACCCCCAGGTTTTGTTACCCAGAATCCCTTACAAACATAAAAATTTGACCAAAAAAACACATTTTCCTCACATTTCTGTGGTGGAAAGTTCTGGAATCTGCGTGGATCAACAAATTTCCACCCACCCAGCGTGCCCCCAGGTCTCCCGAAAAAAATGGTACCTCACTTGCGTGGGTAGGCATAGTGGCTGCGACATGAAACCGCGCAAAACGCAGCATGGTCGCACCTCAATTTCCCAGTGAAATTTAGCACGATTCGGACAAAAAGACTACCTTTTGTTTTTACGCCGTAGCTCTGCCAGCACCTAGGGAAAACTAGCAAACCTATACATTTCTGAAAACTAGACACCCAGGGCAATTCAGGATGGGGTGACTCCTCGTCTGCCTACCCCCAGGTTTTGTTACCCAGAATCCCTTACAAACATAAAAATTTGACCAAAAAAACACATTTTCCTCACATTTCTGTGGTGGAAAGTTCTGGAATCTGCGTGGATCAACAAATTTCCACCCACCCAGCGTGCCCCCAGGTCTCCCGAAAAAAATGGTACCTCACTTGCGTGGGTAGGCATAGTGGCTGCGACATGAAACAGCGCAAAACGCAGCATGGTCGCACCTCAATTTCCCAGTGAAATTTTGCACGATTCGGACAAAAAGACTACCTTTTGTTTTAACGCTGTAGCTCTGCCAGCACCTAGGGAAAACTAGCAAACCTATACATTTCTGAAAAGTAGACACCCAGGGCAATTCAGGATGGGGTGACTCGTCTGCCTACCCCCAGGTTTTGTTACCCAGAATCCCTTACAAACATAAAAATTTGACCAAAAAAACACATTTTCCTCACATTTCTGTGGTGGAAAGTTCTGGAATCTGCGTGGATCAACAAATTTCCACCCACCCAGCGTGCCCCCAGGTCTCCCGAAAAAAATGGTACCTCACTTGCGTGGGTAGGCATAGTGGCTGCGACATGAAACAGCGCAAAAAGCAGCATGGTCGCACCTCAATTTCCCAGTGAAATTTTGCACGATTCGGACAAAAAGACTACCTTTTGTTTTTGCGCCGTAGCTCTGCCAGCACCTAGGGAAAACTAGCAAACCTATACATTTCTGAAAACTAGACACCCAGGGCAATTCAGGATTAGGTGACTCGTCTGCCTACCCCCAGGTTTTGTTACCCAGAATTCCTTACAAACATAAAAATTTGACCAAAAAAACACATTTTCCTCACATTTCTGTGGTGGAAAGTTATGGAATCTGCGTGGATCAACAAATTTCCACCCACCCAGCGTGCCCCCAGGTCTCCCGAAAAAAATGGTACCTCACTTGCGTGGGTAGGCATAGTGGCTGCGACATGAAACAGCGCAAAACGCAGCATGGTCGCACCTCAATTTCCCAGTGAAATTTTGCACGATTCGGACAAAAAGACTACCTTTTGTTTTTACGCCGTAGCTCTGCCAGCACCTAGGGAAAACTAGCAAACCTATACATTTCTGAAAAGTAGACACCCAGGGCAATTCAGGATGGGGTGACTCGTCTGCCTACCCCCAGGTTTTGTTACCCAGAATCCCTTGAAAACCTACAAATGTGACCAAAAAAACACATTTTCCTCACATTTCTGTGGTGGAAAGTTCTGGAATCTGCGTGGATCAACAAATTTCCACCCACCCAGCGTGCCCCCAGGTCTCCCGAAAAAAACGGTACCTCACTTGCGTGGGTAGACATAGTGGCTGCAACAGGAAACGGTTCAAATCATACGGTGGTGAATTTACATTACCTTATTGCAAAACTACCTTGATTTTGGGGGGGGGGATCTGAATTTGTGGCCCGGGGCTCGGTGGTATTCTTTGCAAAGTAGCAAACCCAAACACTTCTGAAAACTAGACACCCGGGGGAGTCCAGGGAGGTATGGCATGCATGGGTCCCCCAATGTTTTCCTACCCAGAACTCTCTGCAAACCTTAAAATTAGGTAAAAATTGCACTTTTCCAAACTTTTTGGCGTGGGATCGCCGTGCCGGCAAAAAAGTCGTACCACCCTGCGTTCCCCTTGTTCTCCCGAGTAAAAGGATACCTCACTTGTGTGGGTACCCCAAAGCAGAACACCCCAAAAATGAATTTTGAAAAGGGTAGTTTTTACTCATATTTACGTTTTACAAATTAAGCACCCCAGCCTAAGTCACTTGCCTTTGGCCCACCCACACAAGTGAGGTATCATTTTACTCGGGAGAACAAGGGAAACGCTGGGTGGTAGGACATTTGTTCCGGCAGCGAGATCCCACCCAAAAAAGTATGGAAATGTTGGTTTTTGGACCAAAATTTCAGGTTTGCAGGGGTTTCTGGGTAGGAAAACATTGGGGGACCCACGCATGCCATACCACCCTGGACTCCCCCGGGTGTCTAGTTCTCAGAACTGTTTGGGTTTGGTAGTTTCCAAAGATGCCTGCCAAGCCCCGGGCCAAAAGCTCAGGTGACCCCCTCAAAAAATAAGATTATTTGGCTAAAGGTAATGTTTTCGTCTCCACAGTATGAATTGGGCCTTTTCCTAAAGCAGCCGCTATGCCTACCCACGCAAGTGAGGTACCATTTTTATCGGGAGACCTTGAGGAACGCTGGGTGGGAGGTAATTTGTGTGAGCCCAGTGATGCCACGCTTTCCCACACTAAAACGTGTGAAAAAAAATGATTTTTTCCAAGCAAAAAATGAGGTTTGCAAGGGATTCTGGGTAAAGGAACGTTGGAGGATCCACGCAAGCCATACCTCCTTGGAAGCCCCCGGGTGTCTACTTTTCAGAAATGTGTGGGTTTGGTAGGTTTCCCTAGATGGCTGTCTCGCACGGGGCCAAAAACCCGGGTACCCCCTCTTGCTAAAGCTGGTGGACATGAATTCTCCAGCTTTTGCAAGAGGGGCTACCTGGGTTTCTGGCCACGTGCGAGACAGCCATCTAGGGAAACCTACCAAACCCACACATTTCTGAAAAGTAGACACCCGGGGGAGTCCAGGGAGGTATGGCATGCGTGGGTCCCCCAATGTTTTCCTACCCAGAACTCCTTGAAAACATAAAAATGTGACCAAAAAAACACATTTTCCTCACATTTCTGTGGTGAAAAGTTCTGGAATCTGCGTGGATCAACAAATTTCCACCCACCCAGCGTGCCCCCAGGTCTCCCGAAAAAAACGGTACCTCACTTGCGTGGGTAGACATAGTGGCTGCAACAGGAAACGGTTCAAATCGTACGGTGGTGAATTTACATTACCTTATTGCAAAACTACCTTGATTTTGGGGGGGGGGATCTGAATTTGTGGCCCGGGGCTCGGTGGTATTCTTTGCAAAGTAGCAAACCCAAACAGTTCTGAAAACTAGACACCCGGGGGAGTCCAGGGAGGTATGGCATGCATGGGTCCCCCAATGTTTTCCTACCCAGAACTCTCTGCAAACCTTAAAATTAGGTAAAAATTGCACTTTTCCAAACTTTTTGGCGTGGGATCGCCGTGCCGGCAAAAAAGTCGTACCACCCTGCGTTCCCCTTGTTCTCCCGAGTAAAAGGATACCTCACTTGTGTGGGTGCCCCAAAGCAGAACACCCCAAAAATGAATTTTGAAAAAGGTAGTTTTTACTCATATTTACGTTTTACAAATTAAGCACCCCAGCCTAAGTCACTTGCCTTTGGCCCACCCACACAAATGAGGTATCATTTTACTCGGGAGAACAAGGGAAACGCTGGGTGGTAGGACATTTGTTCCGGCAGCGAGATCCCACCCAAAAAAGTATGGAAAAGTTGGTTTTTGGACCAAAATTTCAGGTTTGCAGGGGTTTCTGGGTAGGAAAACATTGGGGGACCCACGCATGCCATACCACCCTGGACTCCCCCGGGTGTCTAGTTCTCAGAACTGTTTGGGTTTGGTAGTTTCCAAAGATGCCTGCCAAGCCCCGGGCCAAAAGCTCAGGTGACCCCCTCAAAAAATAAGATTATTTGGCTAAAGGTAATGTTTTCGTCTCCAAAGTATGAATTGGGCCTTTTCCTAAAGCAGCCGCTATGCCTACCCACGCAAGTGAGGTACCATTTTTATCGGGAGACCTTGGGGAACGCTGGGTGGGAGGTAATTTGTGTGAGCCCAGTGATGCCACGCTTTCCCACACTAAAACGTGTGAAAAAAAATGATTTTTTCCAAGCAAAAAATGAGGTTTGCAAGGGATTCTGGGTAAAGGAACGTTGGAGGATCCACGCAAGCCATACCTCCTTGGAAGCCCCCGGGTGTCTACTTTTCAGAAATGTGAGGGTTTGGTAGGTTTCCCTAGATGGCTGTCTCGCACGGGGCCAAAAACCCGGGTAACCCCTCTTGCAAAAGCTGGTGGACATGAATACTCCAGCTTTTGCAAGAGGGGTTACCTGGGTTTCTGGCCCCGTGCGAGACAGCCATCTAGGGAAACCTACCAAACCCACACATTTCTGAAAAGTAGACACCCGGGGGAGTCCAGGGAGGTATGGCATGCGTGGGTCCCCCAATGTTTTCCTACCCAGAACTCCTTGCAAACCTTAATTAGGTAAAAATAGCACTTTTCCAAAAATTTTGCCGTGGGATCGCCGTGCCGGCAAAAATGTCCTACCACCCAGCGTTCCCCTTGTGCTCCCGAGTAAAAGGGTACCTCACCTTAACAGAGTTACTCAAAAGTCAAACATTCAAGCACGGCTATCTATTCCTCAAAGACACACACATACAGGTTGGATTTGGCACGAGGGCGAGTGATGGTTCAGTATATAAAATTTTATTAACAAGATATTTCAAAAAAATGAAATGCTCTGTCAATAAATAAATGCATAAAAACCGAACCAGTGACTCGCAACTCGTGAGCTGTAAAGCCACGACAAGGCACCAACCATTTTACAGGCCATTCACGCACCTTTCATACCTGATACAAACAAGACCACTGACACCATCTGGAATAAAAGCAACACATTACAACAATCACAATAAGGGACAAGGTACACCCTAATGCAGAAAGAGAAAAAAAACAATTATTACTGCACACCCATCTAATCCGCAAGCACACACACATACTGGTTGGATTTGGCACGAGGGTGAGTGATGATTCAGTACATACAATTGTATACGCAAGTAATTTCACAAAAATGAAATACACTGTGTATAATTGCAAGTATGATAAACTGAACCACTGACTCACAGCTCGTGAGCTGTAAAGCCACGTCAAGGCACCAACCTCTTTACAGGCCATTCATACACCTTTCGTACGTGTGACACATTCAAAACATTCACACCGCCAGCCGCGGACCCATCACATTTCAACACTCACACCAGCAAACAGCGCCATTCAAGGGCCCATCACTTTCACACGCCCACATTTCTGACACTGGAACTACACAAATTGATGGACTGCGTGGAGTGTCACTCAACAAGCAGTGTGTGCAGTGACCAACAGAAAGTAACTACTCACACACCGCCAGCCGAGCGCCAGTCCACCCACACCACCAGCCAAGCACCAGACCATGCACACCGCCAGCCAAACACTCAGCGCACACCACCAGCCAAGCGCCTCTCCACACACACCGCCAGCCAAGCACCACTCCGTGCACAGACAGCTAAACACCGCTCCACGCACACCCTCCAGCCAAGTACCACTCCACAAACACCACCAGCCAAGCGCCACTCCACACACACTGCCAGCCAAGCACCATTCCACACACACTGCCAGCCAAGCACCACTCCACACACACCGCCAGCCAAGCAGCACTCCACACACACCGCCAGCCAAGCACCACTCCACACACACCGCCAGCCAAGCACCACTCCACACACACCGCCAGCCAAGCACCACTCCACACGCACCGCCAGCCAAGCACCACTCCACACACACCGCCAGCCAAGCACCACTCCACACACACCATCAGCCAAACACCACTCCATGCACAGACAGCCAAGTACCACTCCACGAACACCACCAGCCAAGCGCCACTCCACACACACCGCCAGCAAAGCACCACTCCGTGCACAGACAGCCAAGCACCACTCCACACACACCGCCAGCCAAGCACCACTCCACACACACCGCCAGCCAAGCACCACTCCACACACACCGCCAGCCAAGCGCAACTCCACACACACCGCCAGCCAAGCACCAGCCGGCACACACCACAAACACATTTAGAATTCTTTTTTTGAAAATAACACTAAACAAATGGAAATACCTACAAATCAGGTAACACAAATTCTTAAAATAAAAACTTTGCACTAATGCCAATCCTTGAAACAAACTAAAAATGTTTTACAGAATGCAGACCAGGCAATTCACTTTACAGCTCATTCAAACTCCCAATAGTTCTTTTGCGTGTGGTACGATTTAAAACAAGCTGACATACACAATGCAGGCTTAGAAGGACAGTCAGGACAGTATATACGAGACTCCTTCCGCACGCCTCTTCGCCAACAGACTCTGCATCTTCTAGTCGGAAAGTCTCTAGCAGTAGTGGAAGGAATAGATTCAGGAAAGTGGCGATCTTGCAATCTAGCCACTTCCTCCACCACTCCAAATCTAGGAACACTTGCCTGCTGCACAAGTACAAGGCTGCCTATTATAGACTCCTGAAACTTAAGAAAAGTCATCTTCGTCTCAGGACAAGACTTCTGGTACACAACGAAAGCATTAAATGATGCCAAGTGGAACAGATGGATAGCCAACTTCTTGTACCAAACGTAAGCCTTTCGAAGAGCAGCATAAGGTTCCAACCTCTGATCTACTCTGTCAACACCACCCATGAACTTATTGTAAGCTAGAATGCACACAGGTTTGCGCACTTCAGCACCCTGACCCCAAACAGGCACAGGTACAGTACTTTCATCGTGGATAGTAGTCAGCATGTACACATCTCTCTTGTCTGAATACTTCACAGCTAAAAGCTCCCCACATCGCAATGCTGTAGACTGTCCCCGCACAAGCCTTTTGCAAACAAGTTCCTTTGGGAAACCTTTACGGTTACTGCGCATTGTGCCACAAGCAACAGTGCCCACTTTGGCCAACTCCTTGAACAACTGCACACCAGTGTAGAAGTTATCTACATATAAATGATGGCCTTTGTTAAATAATCCTCTAACTAGTTCCCACACAATTTTCTCAGTTACTCCAAAAGTAGAAGGACAACCAGGAGGGTTAATGCGGGACTCCTTACCAGTGTACACCCTGAAATTGTAGACATATCCAGTCTCACTGTCACACAGCATATACAGTTTGATTCCATAGCGTGACCTCTTACTAGGAATGTATTGCCTAAAAACCAAGCGGCCCTTGAACAACACCAAAGACTCATCCACTGCAATTTCTTTACCAGGGACAAAAATCTCAGAAAAACGATCAACAAAGTGATCAAGGACAGGCCGAATTTTAAACAAACGGTCACAATCAGGGTGATCGCGTGACAACGCTAAACTATTATCAGCAAAATGCATCATCCAAAGAAGAAGCGTATACCGATCACGACTTATGACTGCTGGAAATATAGCTGTTACCATCAAGGGACTAGTGGACCAATATGAAGTAATTGATGACTTCCTTATCAAGCCCATCAAAAAAGTTAATCCCAGAAACTTCTTCATCTCTTCAACATTGGTGGGAGTCCACCGGATTGCTCTACAATAGGGCTTAAGGCTGGCACTGTTGGCCCTCAAATATTGTTCTGCATACAAATTGGTTTGCTCAACAATCTCTTGCAAAAACACATCGTCAAAAAACAACTGAAAAAAATTAATTGGTAGAAAATTCTCTGTATTCACTCTACACCCAGGAACACCAGTGAACTCTGGCAATGCCGGCTGCACCAAGCCAGGGGGAACCCAGAGGCCATCCCTATCAACGGGGGGGAGCAGCCACCCCAGCCTGCAGCACCGAAACATCTTGCTGCTGTTCTCCAACGGGAAGCCTAACAGCCACAGATACTTCTGGCTGCACAACACCAACAGAAGACGTAGCATCCCCAGAGGGCTCTTCCTGCACTACACCAACGGGAAGCCCAGCAGCCTGAGATGCTTCTTGCTGCACTACACCACCGGGAAACCCAGCAGGCCCAGATGCCTCTTGCCGCTCTACACCAATGGGAAGCCTAACAGCCCCAGATGCCTCTTGCTGCACTACACCAGCAGGAAGACGAAAAGCACCAGATGCCCCTTTGCGCACCACAGCAATGTGAAGCCTTTTGGGTGCAGGCTCCAGCCCACTTGCCTCTTGCCGACGTAAAAAGAAAGGAAACCTTGCAGCCCTAGGCAGCAACACAGGTGCCTCTTGGCCCACTACCGGCAACACAATGTCCTCCTGTACCATAGGCCCTTCATCAGCACTAGAAGAAGAGTCATCATCCGATGATGATGATTCCATGCGAAGAGAAAACTCACTGCCTGAATCTTCTGCCGCTTCCTGGGAGTCCGAATCGGACTCAGACTCTGAACCATGGTCCGAGGAAGACTCAAAAAGCAAACCAAGAACCTGCTGAGCAGTAATCCTGCGACTAGCCATTATCCTTACAAAGCAAGAAGACTGCACACACAAGTGAACAACAACCTACACTGTGCAAAGTAAGAAGTAAACAAGGTAAGGCTTTCACTAAAAGATAAATACAATCCAAAACAATTTCACTCTTACAAAATATAGCTACACTCACCAGCACCTACTCTGTTGAGACACAGCGAAAAGAAATGAAATCCCACTAGAAAGAAAAAAAGAAATGACATTAGAAAACAAAGTGCACATCAAACACTAATGCTGAAAAAAAAAACACAGAGCCACACAAACTGCTAGAAGTACAACCTTTTTCAAAAAGACAAACATCAAGGGGAAGTAGTACAAAATACATTCACTTACCAAGCACAAGCAACTACACAAGCTGCAAACAGACACGCAACCTACAACAATCCAAACAGCAAAAGCCTGGAACAAGACAAAAATAGAGAAGAAAAAAAAATTACTACCACATTTCACAAACAATATAACAATTAAAAAAACAACACACAAATTTGCCCCCCAAATTAAAATTCGGCCAGATGGGCCATCAATTAGGGCTTAGACCAAATGAGATTAGATGAGGTTTAACATCAAGACACTGGATAATTTTTTTAATTTTTTTAAAGTGCCTGACCACTTTGGTGCCAGTCAGTCTTTTGCTACTACCAGTACCCATATCACACAGGGGCAGTAAGGACATTCATACACCTTTTGTACGTGTGACACATACAAAACATTCACACCGCCAGCCGCTCATCACTTTCACACGCCCACATATCTGACATAGCAACTACAGAAAATGATGGACTGCGTAGAGTGTCACTCAACTAGCAGTGTGTGTAGTGACCAACAGAAAGTAACTACTCACACACCGCCAGCAGAGTTCCAGTCCACCCACACCACCATCCAAGCACCAGACCATGCACACCGCCAGCCAAACCCCACTCAGCGCACACCGAAATCCAAGTACCACTCCACGCACACCATCCAGCCAAGTACCACTCCCCACACACCGCCAGCCAAACACCACTCCCCACACACCGCCAGCCAAACACCACTCCACACACACCGCCAGCCAAGCAGCACTCCGTGCACAGACAGCAAAGTAGCACTCCACGCACACCACCAGCCAAGCGCCACTCAACACACACCTCCAGCCAAGCAGCACTCCGTGCACAGACAGCAAAGTAGCACTCCACGCACACCACCAGCCAAGCGCCACTCCACACACACCGCCAGCCAAGCAGCACTCCGTGCACAGACAGCAAAGTAGCACTCCACGCACACCACCAGCCAAGTGCCACTCAACACACACCTCCAGCCAAGCAGCACTCCGTGCACAGACAGCAAAGTAGCACTCCACGCACACCACCAGCCAAGCGCCACTCCACACACACCGCCAGCCAAGCAGCACTCCGTGCACAGACAGCAAAGTAGCACACCACCAGCCAAGCGCCACTCCACACACACCGCCAGCCAAGCAGCACTCCGTGCACAGACAGCAAAGTAGCACTCCACGCACACCACCAGCCAAGCGCCACTCAACACACACCTCCAGCCAAGCAGCACTCCGTGCACAGACAGCAAAGAAGCACTCCACGCACACCACCAGCCAAGCGCCACTCCACACACACCGCCAGCCAAGCAGCACTCCGTGCACAGACAGCAAAGTAGCACTCCACGCACACCACCATCCAAGCGCCACTCCACACACACCGCCAGCCAAGCAGCACTCCGTGCACAGACAGCAAAGTAGCACTCCACGCACACCACCAGCCAAGCGCCACTCCACACACACCGCCAGCCAAGCAGCACTCCGTGCACAGACAGCAAAGTAGCACTCCATGCACACCACCAGCCAAGCGCCACTCCACACACACCGCCAGCCAAGCAGCACTCCGTGCACAGACAGCAAAGTAGCACTCCACGCACACTAACAGCCAAGCGCCACTCCACACACACCGCCAGCCAAGCACCACTCCGTGCACAGACAGCAAAGTAGCACTCCACGCACACCACCTGCCAAGCGCCACTCCACAAGCACCACCAGCCAAGCACCACTCACCGCCAGCCAAGCACCATCCAGCCAAGCGCCACTCCACACACACCGCCAGCCAAGCGCCACTCCACACACACCGCCAGCCAAGCAGCACTCCGTGCACAGACAGCAAAGTAGCACTCCACGCACACCACCAGCCAAGCGCCACTCCACACACACCGCCAGCCAAGCAGCTCTCCGTGCACAGACAACAAAGTAGCACTCCACGCACACCACCAGCCAAGCGCCACTCCACACACACCGCCAGCCAAGCAGCACTCCATGCACAGACAGCAAAGTAGCACTCCACGCACACCACCAGCCAAGCGCCACTCAACACACACCTCCAGCCAAGCAGCACTCCGTGCACAGACAGCAAAGTAGCACTCCACGCACACCACCAGCCAAGCGCCACTCCACACACACCGCCAGCCAAGCAGCACTCCGTGCACAGACAGCAAAGTAGCACTCCACGCACACCACCAGCCAAGCGCCACTCCACACACACCGCCAGCCAAGCAGCACTCCGTGCACAGACAGCAAAGTAGCACTCCACGCACACCACCAGCCAAGCGCCACTCAACACACACCTCCAGCCAAGCAGCACTCCGTGCACAGACAGCAAAGAAGCACTCCACGCACACCACCAGCCAAGCGCCACTCCACACACACCGCCAGCCAAGCAGCACTCCGTGCACAGACAGCAAAGTAGCACTCCACGCACACCACCAGCCAAGCGCCACTCCACACACACCGCCAGCCAAGCAGCACTCCGTGCACAGACAGCAAAGTAGCACTCCACGCACACCACCAGCCAAGCGCCACTCCACACACACCGCCAGCCAAGCAGCACTCCGTGCACAGACAGCAAAGTAGCACTCCACGCACACCACCAGCCAAGCGCCACTCCACACACACCGCCAGCCAAGCAGCACTCCGTGCACAGACAGCAAAGTAGCACTCCACGCACACTAACAGCCAAGCGCCACTCCACACACACCGCCAGCCAAGCACCACTCCGTGCACAGACAGCAAAGTAGCACTCCACGCACACCACCTGCCAAGCGCCACTCCACAAGCACCACCAGCCAAGCACCACTCACCGCCAGCCAAGCACCATCCAGCCAAGCGCCACTCCACACACACCACCAGCCAAGCGCCACTCCACACACACCGCCAGCCAAGCAGCACTCCGTGCACAGACAGCAAAGTAGCACTCCACGCACACCACCAGCCAAGCGCCACTCCACACACACCGCCAGCCAAGCAGCTCTCCGTGCACAGACAGCAAAGTAGCACTCCACGCACACCACCAGCCAAGCGCCACTCCACACACACCGCCAGCCAAGCAGCACTCCGTGCACAGACAGCAAAGTAGCACTCCACGCACACCACCAGCCAAGCGCCACTCCACACACACCGCCAGCCAAGCAGCACTCCGTGCACAGACAGCAAAGTAGCACTCCACGCACACCACCAGCCAAGCGCCACTCCACACACACCACCAGCCAAGCAGCACTCTGTGCACAGACAGCAAAGTAGCACTCCACGCACACCACCAGCCAAGCGCCACTCCACACACACCGCCAGCCAAGCACCACTCCGTGCACAGACAGCCAAGTACCACTCTACACACACCACCAGCCAAGCGCCACTCCACACACACCGCCAGCCAAGCACCACTCAGCGCACACCGACAGCCAAGTACCACTCCACACACACCGCCAGCCAAGCACCGCTCCACGCACACCATCCAGCCAAGTACCACTCCCCACACACACCACCAGCAAACATGCCCAAGGGGTCGCTTCCTAAAAACTTTGTGTTAGTGGCCATTTTCCGCCCCCCCTGGGGGCAAAACGGCAAAAAAAACAGGCCAATTTGCCCCCAGGGTGGACAGAAAAACAAAAACACAATCATGTCCACCTGGAAGCGACCCTTACCCAAGGGGTCGCTTCCCAAAACAAACACATTGCCCCAACAAAAATCCCTGGTTCTAGTGGGTAATTTCTGCCCCCCCTGGGGGCAAAACGGCCGAAAAACGGGCCGATTTCCCCCCAGGGGGGGCAGAAAAACGAAAACATACTCAGACCCCGCCTGGAAGCGACCCTTGCCCAAGGGGTCGCTTCCTAAAAACTAAAATTACATCCCTGGTGTCTAGTGGGCATTTTCTGTCCCCCCTGGGGGCAAAACGGCAAAAAAAAACGGGCCGATTTGCCCCCAGGGGGGACAGAAAAACGTAAACAAAATCAATGGCCGCCATCTTGGCTATAATCAATATCCCTGGTGCTAGTGGGGAATTTCTGCCCCCCCTGGGGGCAAAACGGCCGAAAAAACGGGCCGATTTCCCCCCAGGGGGGGCAGAAAAACGAAAACATATTGCCAGCCAGCCTGGAAGCGACCCTTGCCCAAGGGGTCACTTCCTAAAAACTAAAATGATATCCCTGGTGTCTAGTGGGGGCATTTCCGCCGCACAATCGCGACGCTGTGCGCGATCGTGAGGCAGAAATGCCCTGCAAAGAGACATCAGGGGAAAGGAAAATCTCTTTCCTCTCCCCTGATGCCTCTTCGCTGCCCCCAAACCCCCGCCAGCCTCGAGAAACCTACCTTGTTCCAGCGCGGTCAGGAAGCAAATGGCTTCCTGAGCGCTGGGAATCCCTGATGATGTCAGCGCGCGCTGTGCGCGCTGACGTCATCAGGGATTACCATGGGGGGGGCGGGGGCGGCAGCGGAAGCTCTTTCGCTGCCGCCCCCATTGCAACAACGAAGATCAGAGAGCCTCGGAGGGAGCGCCAGCGCTTCCCCCGAGGGTGGGGCTGATGACGAGCTGGCCTTGTCATCCGCGCAGGACAGGTAAGCGCGATGACGAGCCCAGCTCGTCATTAGCCCCGAAGGGGTTCAAGAATAGGACCCACCTCATTTGCCGTGGTGTCAAAGCCCGCGCAGATCGAAAAAACTCTAGGTTTTTGTGGTCGGTATAGATCGTAATGGTATGCCGAGCACCCATAAATAATGGCGCCATTCTTCAAAGGCCAACTTCACTGCCAACAACTCCCTCTCCGCCACGGTGTAGTTGCGTTCCGCCGGCAACAAGGTCTTGGAGGAGAAGGCGATGGGGTGCATATGGCCAGTTTTTTCCTCCCGTTGAGATAATACCCCACCCACCGCACACATTGAAGCATCCGTTTCAACAAAGAACGGCAGGGCAGGATCAGGATGCACCAACACGGGTGCCGACGTAAATTTCCTGAGTAACAACTAGAAAGCATCCTGAGCCTCGACAGACCAAACAAAGGGAACCCCCTTCCTCAACAATCGGGTCATGGGTGCCACTATATCAGAAAAGTGAGATATAAAACGCCGATAAAAGTTGGCAAACCCTAAAAGCACCTGTATGTGCTTAACAGTAGATGGTATGGGCCAAGTCACGATAGCCTGTATCTTCTTGGGATCCATCCGAATCCCTTCTGCTGAGATTATGAATCCCAACAACTCCACCTCGGAGGTGCTGAACTGACACTTTTCTAGTTTGGCGTACAGATGATGTTCCTGCAATTTCTGTAGCACTTGTGTCACATGTTCTTGATGTTCAGCACCGGTCTCCGAAAAGATGAGTATGTCATCCAGATAGATGATGACAGTTCTATCCAAATGTTCACTAAGGACCTCATTAATGAAGAACTGAAATGCCGCTGGCGCATTGCATAAGCCAAACGGCATTACACAGTATTCAAACAAACCATGTTTGGTCTTAAAAGTCGTCTTCCACTCATCCCCGGGCCGAAAACGGATAAGATGGTAAGCGCCCCGCAAATCCAATTTGGTAAACACCGTGGCTTTGCGGAGCTGGTCCAGTAACACGGGGATAAGTGGAAGAGGGTATTTGTTCTTCACCATAGCTTTATTCAAGGCCCTATAGTCCACACAGGCCCTCAACGATCCCTCCTTCTTCGGTATGAAGAAAATTGCCGATGACACAGGCGAGGAGGAGGGACGGATGAAACCCAACTGTAACATCTCATCAATGTATTCCTTAAGATGTAACTCCTCAGGTTCTGATAATGCATAAATGCGGCTACAAGGCAAAGGAATACCCGGCACCAAATCAATCTTACAGTCAAAAGACCGGTGCGGAGGAAGACCCTGAGCATGTCCTTTATCGAAAACTTCTTTGAAAGCAGAATACTGCAGTGGAACAGAGTCCACCTCAGCCACCGCACAGGACAAAGGGGGAATCCGTTCACTGGCCACATTGTAACAATGTTTTAAACAATAAACGGAATCCAACGTCACCAAACGCTGCACCCAATCAATCTTAGGATTGTGTTCCTGTAACCAGGGAACCCCCAACACCAAACCAAAAGAAGGAGCATCTATTAGGTCAAAGACCACTGTTTCTGAATGTCCATTCTCGCACAGTAACCGTAAAGGAACCGTCTGACGGGTAATACAACCCGATGATAGTTCAGTCCCATCTATGGCTCTCACAGGTTCCGGCTGCTCTTTGTAGTGACAGGGAATCAGTAATTTATCCGCCAAAGAAATATCAATAAAATTCCCAGTAGCACCGGAATCCAGCAAAACTGACACAGGTACTCGACTGTGCACAGAAAGCAAAAGATGGGCGTTAATTTTGAAATGCCTGGGTGCCTGATCTATTGCCCCCAGTACATCATACTGTCTCTTCCGTTCCTCCTCCTGTTTTGAGCATTCATCCACCTGGATAAATGCTACCTTCTTACCATACCCCACACCTGATGGCTTCACTGGGCATTCTCGGGCGTAATGGCCTCCTTGTCCACAATACAAACCTAGGTTCAACTCTCTCCTCCTTTTCTTCTCTTCCGGAGTCAATGGCCCTCTCACCCCTCCTATGTCCATGGGTTCAGGCACTGTCTTGGTCTCCCCAATAGGTTTTGTCTCCGGTTTAACATAGCTTCCCCGAGATACCTGAAATCGGTTCCGTTCCCCACGCCTCTCTGACAAGCGATGGTTCAACTTAACTACGAGGTCAATGAACGCCGCACAGTCTTCAGGTGGGTCCACCACCTGTGACACCACATCCTTGAGGTCCTCACAAAGACCCTGGTAGAACAAGGAAGTCCTCTTCTCCTGTGGCCAATGAGTCTCAGATACCAACCGGTTAAACGAGGCTATGTATGTTAACAAATCCTGCCTGCCCTGCCGTAGCTTCAGGAGCTCCGCATCACTCGCTTGCATAAAAGCATGCTTAGCGAACAATCCCCGCATTAACTCCTTAAACGCCAAATAATCATACAACACGCGATCATCGCTGTCTACTAAGGGAATAGACCACTGAGCAGCAGTGCCAGCCAGATACGATATAGTGAAAGCGACCTTGGCAGAGTCATCGGGAAAGGCACCAGGCTTGTACATAAAGTGTAATTGGCACTGGTTCATGAACGTACCAAACTTATCACTATCCCCAGTAAACCTCTCCGGGGAGCCAAAGGTACAGCAACAGGGGATGTCACAGTAACCGCTATAGGAACCCCGCCTCCAGCGGTACTCTGTCCCGACTCACCGCCGTACTGGAATGTTGCAGGCTGTATAACCGGTCCTTGCCCCCTGTGTTGCAACTGTTCCCTAGCCCTCACAGCCCCTAGTTCTTGTTTCAGACCCACATTCTCCTGTCGTAGGTCCTGCACCTGAGCCTGCAAAGCGGCTAAAGCCCCCATTACATCTTGCATGGTGGGAACACCAGTGCCCCCACCCGAGGGATCCATTGAGTCCTCATTCATACTCGTCCGGGCAGTGTGACAATTCGTGGGCTTGTTATTCTGTTGGATTCCGTCCACTCAGCCCACACACTGCAGGAACGAAGTATGAACCAATCCCCTTCCCCTGCCCATATGCCACTCACAAGATATAAACTATGAGTGTGCCGATGGACCTGAAAAGAGGGTGGAATATGAGGAGACACCAAGCCTTCCACCCCTGTAGAATGAAGCGTTCACTGCTCCCTCCTCCACGCTTCTGCACCTGAATAAACAAAATGAATATACTTCACAATTCACATACCTTTACCAAAGACCCCAAACCCAGTGATCATGTCCTGCCAAAACAATAACCTTTCGCTTACCAGTTTAGAATGCAGGCTTAACTTCGTGGAGACTTCGGCCAGCAGAGATCCAAGATAACATCTCTTGGATTCAGGGTAAGCCAATGCAATATTAGGTGTCCCTCATATCGTTTGGGCAGTAGGGGAAAAAAATACCACTATATCGGCATGTACAAAAAACCCCAATCCGTTTTCGTTAAAACATCAGAAACGGCACTGGAAATGGGACAGAAAGGGTCGCGGTAGAAAAGCCGGCTTTCCGGCACTCGGAATCAAACTCAAATCGCGGAATGACCTAAAACGTCATTTCCGCGTATAACGACATGAAGCGGCTTGTAAGAGAAACGCTGTAACTGAAACCAAATGCTTTGTTTGAAGCCGCGTTTACTCCGTACCGCTCCGCTCCAAGGAAAGTAAGGAAAGCTCTGCAATAGAAGGGAAATAGGAGCCCCTATAACCCCCATGAGCCAACATATATCGGGGACTGGAAGGCAGCGAAAGGGGGAGAGGAAAAGGGAACCTAACTGACTAACTCAGGGACACAGGGAATAGGAAAGGTATTCAGGCACCAAAGACAGAAACTCCAAAGGAGATCAAAAAGGTCCTCACGAGCCCGTGAGGATTGCTAGAACAAATCCAGGAAACACAGGGGAACCACAGGAACCAGCAACCAGGCACCCACACAATAGCGATAACAAGCAAGGAAAGTAAGGTAGGACAAACCTATATACCTAACCTGGCAGGTCATGTGATGTCAGTCCATGATCACCGAAAGTGGACTAGACCCAATTCCTAACAAGTAACACGATACAGAAGCCAACGACCACTGAAGAAAAACCACCTGTCCCAGCAAGACCTGTCTGGATTCCAAAGATTGGGGATGTAGTCAGGGAAAAAATCGCGGTAAAGAAGGAATTTGGGCCTTCTTACAGAAAAGGAGTACCTGTCTTGGCAATCCAAGGAACAAGATCAGTAGTACTACCGCCCCTTGCTGGTAAAAGGGAGAACAGAGTTGTGTCCATCGACCTGGTCAAACCACAATCATGTGGCCGATAATAAGTAGTAGGCCCAGTGGACTCCCAAGATGTAACAGACAACCAAATCTTGCTACAATCCAAGAGGTTCAAACTGAAAGACTTATCACCTTTGATAAACCTGCAGTAAGAAAAGAAGGACTATGTAACAAAGCCATGGAACTTGTGCCTCTGGATACCCAAATAACAGTTCGTCAAGAAACACCTGTCTACAATGATGTAGCCTCTGACTATACAAATATGAGAAAGGAAGAAGCAACTCCAAAGATTACTAAAAATAATCCAGATGCAATTCCAACAATTGACAGAACTGCCTCTGGCTATTTCATCAACTTTGATACATTTTCTGAGGATCCCAGTGAACCTGAAGATAAGCCAGCAAATAAAACTTTCAAAGAAAAAATAACAGAACTCTTTCATCAACTTGAAAAAACATATCTGGTTTCACCATGGGTTGAATTTTGGATTGTGTTTGGTGTACATTTCCTCCTGCTTTGGCTCATACAGGTGTTAAGTTTGGGAAGGATGATAGATGGAAAATACAGTACAATGGACACAGCAAGTAAGAAAATTAACTTGGTCCTGAAACCTCACAAATCATCTCATTGTGAAAAAAGAGACCTGACATCAGTAAACATCACAGCCGTTCCTATACCTGGTGGTATAGCATGGGACAGAACTGATTATGACATCTATGGCCCGGTGGAGCTGCTGAAGATTCCACACCAGTTCAAGGTTTCTTTGAGTGACTTTGTCTCACCCAGCACATTTTCTGATGATTGGGACTTTGAAACTGTTAATAACATGATGACAGATTTAGAAATGTCAACTAAATTTACAGAACATGAATACTTAGAAGGTTCATCAGATTATAAACAAACGTATTGTTTTAATCATTATAGTCACCATTATTTGCATAAATCTGCAAGCCCTAGCAATGTTTTTACGTACAATCAATGGGAACATTGTCCAACGCCGCCAAAGGGCAGCTCAAAAACATTTTATGAAAAGTTTCCGTACTTCTCAGGATTTAATGTTAAAAATCCAGAAATGTTTTAATTTAAAAATGAGAATAAGACAGGAATGAAAACAATGCTGACCAATACTAAACACATTTATTCTGCAAACTTTTATGCTCAGCTGTCAAAGTTAGGTTTTGACTTTTGGAAAGTCAACATTGAGACAAAAACTGTCTGGGGCTCAAAAGATTGGCAGGTGCAATGTTTAGAAGCCCTGTTCAGAGCCTGCATTATACCAGAACAAATAATGTTTTTAAATGACACAGTTCAACAAACTTCTTGTCTTGGCCTGGCTAAGATAAAAGATTTAAACAAACCGTATATACCTAAGCCCACGTCTGACGGTGTTGATATTACAGAAGAGGAGGTAGACGTACCCTATATTTTAAAACAGAACAGAACTAATCCTGATTGGAAAAAATGGTTAATCTGGCCCACAGGCACGAATAACTGTCAAGATAGATTCCTGAACACAACACAAGGGTTCACAGTGAATAGGCCAGATCCAATATGCTCCCAGAGACAGCATCCAGGGATAGTAACTACTTACAGTGTAGGAAAGCTATGCCTTGAGTGGCTACAAAAATCTACACTTCCAGAAATCAAATAACACTTAACTTTACTTAAAGAAGGCAATGATTTGCGCGATTTCTTAAAGGGGACACGCAAACCATGTCAAAAACGTTTCATATACGCTGGTATATACGCTGCGTACAACGAAGCTTGGAAAATAACGCAAATGTAAACGGCAGAAAGAATACAAGAAATTGATCGTATTAATTTAGAGGAAAGTCTCTCTGTAGTGGACAATGGGTTAACGACTCTGTCCTCCAGAATTTACTCTTTGGACAGCATCGTATCATCTGCAATTGACATAATAGAGCAAGAATTGCTAATGTTACAACATGGCCAGTCTCAATTACGTTCTATAATGCTGCTAGGCTGGACGTTGCAAAATCTCCGTTCAGGCTACGTGTCATGGCGTTTAATCAATACCACGTCATTGTTTACTGTGTTTAACCTTACAGATAAACAAATCTCTTTGGCACAAAAAGGAGCAGACTATACGGTGCTGAGCATTGAAAAACTGGAAAGATTACCATTGACAGTTTCTGAGAAGCCTGGCATACAGGTACCATCTACTGCGGACATTGCTAATCCATCAAACGCTGACGGCGATGATCCACACTTCTGCACTTTTGATCTGTTAACTGAAGTGGTTCCACTTTCACCTACTACGGTAGACGGTTTCTTTGCCAGCCTAGACGATCTGATATTTTCTTCTGACTCCGAGAATAACTTTTGATGTATGCACACGGCGTTCCATGAACTCTGAAATTCGGCCTTCATTTTTCAAAACAAACCATCTACCAATTTGAACTTTTTCCAAAATAGAACTTGGCACAGAGTAATCTGCTTAAAGTAGAACTATTCCTAGAGAACAATATTTCCATTTTATAGCCCATAAATAACAATATTTGGCCTAATTCTTCAGAACAAAAACTGTTTAGATATTATGCTTTGGGATGATCTTGAAAATAAAAAATGTTCCCCTTTCTGTAACACTTCAGAGACGTTTCATGAATGTAATTTGTATTTTACAAATGATAGAATGTATACTATGCTTCATGTCTATAAAGAAATGTTTATTCTATACTGGTTACATTTAAAACAAGCCTTTTCAAATGCAAATTTGTATATTGTACTTTGGGTGGGATTGTAAATACTAGCATTAAATATGTCAGTGCTTCTACGTTTAGTTGTATTGAACTTAAAATCGTGGAGTGGGTGTTGTAAATAAATCTAGGACTCTAGTGTAATTTTTCCCGATTCATGCCCTTATATAGGTATAGATTGTTCGATCCTTATATAGGCATAGAAATCCTTAACATGTTTAGACTGAGCCTATGCAGCCCAAATACGGCATGGCTACTTCCACTAAATTCCGAGAATCAACAACGATTTCTTAGAGAAATCCGCCTTCAGCTGCTAGGCACTTCCCCTTGCCTGAATACTAATTTATCTAGGAAATCATGGACTTTTCAAAGAACTGAGTCTTTGATAACGTTATTAAGTCCAATCACACGTCAAACTCGGCACCTTCAAAGTATAAATATGCCTAGATTTGCCCAGATAACCACACGGTGGTTTGGAGCAGATCGACTTACTACTTGCCCGACCCTCCAGCTGACGCACTGAGAGATGTTGTCTTTTCTCCTGCCGAGAAATCCAGCTCCAGTGTTTCCAGGCTACGCTTGCAGGTTGCTGGGAAATCGAGTCCTGAGATCGACATACAAGACCTACTTCATTCTAAACCAAGGTACGGAGCTGATTAGACCCTTAGAGAATTCTTCGAGAGACTCTTGGCAGAGAAATACTAAACTTAAGCTACTCCTCACTTACTTCTTCCCTTGTACTAGACTTAGGTTAGGTACACCGGGGTAGGCATATTTTAGAAGCACCAGTTGAGTACTTTTAGTCATTATTTTATCACTGTATGTATTTTATATGTTTTAGGCAACTTATGGCTTAGAAACCATATCCTGCTTTTACAGTACTACTATATAATACTTTTCGTATTATATGCCCTGTACTTTATAACTAGTATTACGATTGTAGCAGTACACTTCTTATGCTTGAGAAAGAAGACTGTTCAATAAATACTTTTTATTGAAAAGGCCTGTCTCTCTATTTTCTCAGCACCTCTGGTGAAACGAAGCATGCACGATTGACTGAGTAAAATAGTTATCTATTGTTTCCGCGACTCTAGAGATTGATTTCTTATTCTTGGGAAACAAAGTTGTCATGTTTATGCGGTTGTCAGAAAATAATCCCTTCTTGTGAATTCGAGAAAGTGTCTAGTGACCTCTGAGCTAGCTGGCACTCACAATTAAGTCTAATATATACGATAGAGACCTAGTCGACCTCAGTCCTACGTCTAAACTATAGTATATGTTATTCCAATGCGCAGAGCCTATTGGGAATATAGGAACTACACTACAATACTGATGATCTGAAGTTATCCTGATATCACTGCAACCCTTCTTAAAACATATTTCCCATCTTTTCTTTCCATCCTCGGGTACTTCTTGCAACTACCTGAATTCATTCAATGTTGTCTGCATTGGATTAACAAAAAACAGCTTACCTTATTTACATCATCAATTTTCATATAAACGTCACTTGCTCTGATTCTTGTTTTTGCTTTTCCGATTTAACTGTTACATTTTCAAGAGCACAGTATTTCGCCACTTGATCAGTATAACTATTATTGGCCATGGTGAACATGTCAGCACCAGATTTATGGGCAATACAATTCACAACTGATAACTCTCTACGCTTCTAGAAAATCTATAATGTATGGGAGTATCACAGGATGCCATGAAGCTCCTTTGTAACCACACCTGCCCAGAGTTGTGTACCACTTCAAATCCATATTGGTTGTCTGCATAAATCTTTACACTCATTTCATTGGCCATACAACAACCTCTCATTAGGACAATAAGCTCCTCCCCTTGTGGTGAAATTACATCAGACAAATGTCAGTCTTCAATAATTTCTGAACTAGAACAGACTGAGTAAGCTGACCTTCCTTGATGGTCTCTCAGACAAGAACCATCTTTGAGCAAAGTCAGTTGGGGAAAAGTTTGGGATTTAATGACAACAGTCGCCAACTGTTCCATTTCCTTTATAATGGTTGTATCTCTTTTAGTGCTGTTGCGTGTATTGCTTATATTCATTTAAATACTGTCAGTTGTCTGTTGATATGAGGCATATTCCAAGATCTAATGGAAGTTAGCCTCTCCCGAGGCTTTGCTTGAAGCAGTCCACTAGTACTGTGCTGTGAACAATAAATCTTTCATATGAAAAAATTCCTGACTGAAGAGGATTACTTCATTTTTGGTGACGATTGAAGACCCTTCTGCTACCTTTCTGTGCAGCATAGACGCACTTTGGTCTTCAGAGGACCCTACAGGGCATTTACACTTTAAAGCTTACCGGTCTGTTTACTGCCGGTTGTTGGTTTGCTCTACCTGGAATTGGATTACGCCTGCTCCATATTTGATATTTTTCCTCAATTTCCTGTTGTTTTTCCTTATTTGCCCTGCCAACTGCTTGCAGCGCGAGCCTTTTGTGGTGCGTACTGTTTCCTTGGATACCACCCAGCATCCCATGCCATCATTCAGATGTTTTGATTGGCTCGCGGCACCGCTTTCATTGATCGGCTCGAGGCACCTATTTCTTTTCCGCACACCACAGGCAAGGCGTGGATTAGTTCCTACTCTGCTCACCACATATATGCAGTGTACTGCATGCAAGGCTTTTTATGTACAGTTTTCTTTGGTTTATTGTCCAGCATATCACGCTGCATGTCGCCAATGAACACAGGAAATAACCGACATCTTGGGGCATGTTGAATCATGTGCATTTACCACATCTTTACCAAGTAAGCAACATCTTTAAACCCTGGTTTATATGGAAAGAAGTCTCTTATCAAAGTTTTATATGTGTTTTTGCAGTAAGCTATATTTTTCAGTATGGGGAAAAGAAAAACAGTGGAAAGGAACAGTTTTTGGATTATACTTATTTTGCTCTGGTTTTTCCATTCATCTACGATGCAGTTTCATCCTCTCTCAAAGTTTATCCAAGCCAAAAGAGAACCTCCTATTCCACAGGTGAGGCGGAAGGAAACATTTCTGACCTACCTCAAGGCTATTGATGGTGAGAGGTTGTAAGGTGAGAGGAAGAAAAATATGCTTATACACTGTTTTGGATAGGAAGGTCAGGTTATGTTCAGAACACTACCACAAGCTGATGGTAGTGGTGACAGGAAGGTTTTTGAAGAAGCCATGGAGCAGATAGAGACCAGGTTCAAACCTACTTCCAGTGTTGCTCTTAATAGATCAACGTTTTATACCAGGGTTCAAGAGGAAGATGAGGCATTTGATGATTTTCTTACTGGGTTGCGAGCTCTTTCTATAAACTGCAATTTTGGACCCATCAATGATGAAATGATTAGGGATCAAATCACCGTACATGTCAGGAGTAAGAAGGTTCAAAAGCAGTTATGGATTATGGGTGATTCAAATGTGCAGGATGTTATTAGCACTGCTAAAGCACTGGAACGGCAAGAAAAGTAGATAACATTTTTTAATAAAGACCATAAAATATTGGGGAAAATGTGTGCAGTGTGAAATCTGGAAATCCGCATGGTGGGCAGAGTGTGTACAAAACATTTGATAAGGATTTTGATTGTTTTAGATCTGGCAGTGTTAGTCATGTAGCATGTTATGTTATGTTATGTTATAAAAGTCTCTTCTATAGCGCACGGCTACTCCGTGGAGTGTCCCGGCGCTTTGGCAAAGAGAACTGAAAGGAGAAAAATGCACAACACAGCTCCGACCGTAGGTCGCCATAGAATTACTGGGAGAAAAGCCAGGTCTTCAGTTCCTTTCTAAAAGAGAGCAAACTATTAGCTGTTCTCAAGGAAGTGTCCTGCACTGGGTAAAGACAATTAGAAACGTGGCAGCCTGGGGCATTTTCCTCTTGTGTGCAGGGACTTTCAAAGGAATGGTATTGGTAATGCGGGGTTTACTAAAGGTAAAGTTTCTTGTGTGAATGGGGACGGGAATAAAGAATGTGGAAGCAGTATTGGCATGGTCTTGTCCATTAGTGAGTTTGGGAAAAGTTGCAGTAACCAAGGCAGTCTTAGACCACCCAAATGTGCTCTGCAGATTTTGCATGTGGAATTAGGGCGTATGGCTGACTCGGGGTCACCATAGACAATAATTACTAGAGATTATTTCCTGAGTTGCTTTGATGCAGTGCTATGCCTAAATGATCTGAAGAAATTAGATATCGTTGCTGAAGCTTTTGATGGGTCTAAGATTGATACAGTGGGCTATGAAGAGGTTGATATTGAGTTCAAAGGACGTGTGGCTCAGATTAAATTAAATATAGCGTTCAAAGGGGTGAATATCTTAGAGTGCAAGGATCAATGGAGTTTGGGTATAATTCTCAATCCAAGAAATCGTGATCATGCTTTGCTGGTAAAAGAGAGTGATAACAAAATAAGGGTTATTAGCCAGTTTCCTTTAGTGTTTTTGTCACAAGACCAAGGTAAAAAAAAAGGAGCTGTACCTGTCAAACAGAAACTAAGGGGTGTACCGGTGAATGTGAGAGATGTACTTAAGAAGTTATTACAATGACTTATTGATGATTATATTATTGAGGAAGTTGAATTGTCCGAATGGGTTTTTTATGGTGAGAAAATCTGATAAAAGTTTGAGGTTATGTGTGGACTAAAGAGCCTTAAACACTACTTTTGCCATAGCCTGCTCTTGCGAAGCGCGCCTGGTTGAAACAAACCTAGCCAATGATATTAAAGCTTTAGAACGCTCAGATCACACATCACCCTCGACTCAGACCAAAAAACGCCGCGCCATGTTATGGGGACAGCTAAGACTGCTTTGAACTAATAGAGCGGAACGGGCACTCATGACACTTAAACAGAAATTCTTTGCAGGAAGAAACAAGTTGGGGCCATTGTTGGCACAATGCCTCCAGGCCTAGTCAGCCAAAGCACACATTTCCAGAACTAAGTATCTGGATAATTCTTGGGCAATGATGGAGCGAGAAAGGGGCAAGCTTTTTATGCATTCTACAAATAGCTTTAAACCGCCGCTCCCCACGCGCCACATGAGATTACGTCCTTTCTCAGCGCATGCCCTTGGGAACCTATTAATACCTAAAACACGATACTTCTTGATGATCCTATTACTGTGGATGAATTACTCCAGGCTCTATAAGAACTCCCGACGGGTCAAACTCCAAGACCAAATAGCCTCACAGTTGGCTTCTACCACACCTTCCTGCCCCAGATTCAAGCCCACCTCCTCCATCGTTTTAATACTTTCTCCAAACCGTCGGGCCTTGCCCCTACGATGTCAGAAGCTGAAGTGATTCCTATCCCTAAACTGTACCTCCTATCGCCCCTTTGCCCTACTCAATACAGAGGCCAAAATATACATGAAAATCCTGGCAAACCGGCTGGAACCTTACCTCCCTGGCCTGATTGATGTGGATCAGAAGGGGTTTATTCGGCACCGCTAGTGCACAGACAACACCTCATTGAAAAAGTCCAAAGGCGAGACATCCCAGCTAGCCTGGTATCTCTTGATGCAGAGAAAGCTGTTGACCGCATTGACTGGCAGTTCCAACGAGCGGTCCTTTACAAGATAGGCCTAGGATCGGCAATAAACTCCAAACTAAAGGCCCCCTACGCCAATCCTAGAGCACGGATTTGTATCAACGGTCAACTTACACCTTCAGTCTCTGTGCACAGGGGCACCAGACAGGGAGGCCCACTCTCTTCCCTCCTCTTCGTCCTGGCGGTGCAACCCTTAGCTATTGCTATACCCTGGTCCCCAGATTTAACGGGTATCCCTTTTGGAGGTCAGGACCACAAAGTGTCACTCTTTGTAGATGACCTTCTACTCACGCTCACGGCACCTACCACTTCTCTTCTGGCAATAGCTTCCCTGCTACACACTTACAAAGTAGCGTCAGGCTTCAAGATTAACATGACAAAGCCCCATGCCTTAAACCTCACCCTTCCAAATGTGGAAATTCAGCGACTCCAGTCTCTTACTCCCTTACATTGGTCTGACAGCTCAATCCGATACCTGGGCCTTAACTTAACATTGTCACCCTCCTCCAGAACCCTGCCCAATTGGCCATCATGTCGACGGGTAATCTGGGAAGACATACGACGCAGGAAAAAAACTCCCATTTCCTTGGATGAGTCGCCTCAACGCAGTTAAAATGACGCTTTTACCCAAAATCTTGTACATATTTCAAACCCTGCCCACACCCATTCCGCAGATAGACATCCAGAATCTCCAACAAGACCTAACTTCTTTCATATGGGGCAAAGGTCGTCCCCACTTCTCAAACAAATTGCTTATGATGCCCCGTGATCGTGGTGGCCTCGTCTGCCCTAACCTTCTGGATTATTACTGGCCGTCTCATCTTCGATATATCTCAGAGTGGGTGGTCCAGTAAAGTGAGAAACACAGGTTTCACATGGACCGGGCAGTCGCATGCAGACCCCTTTGGGATCTGGCCTGGCTCCCCAGAACTGCGCGACCAAGGAGCGCATACATAGCAACCCCATGAAAACAGTGCTTGGTATTTGGGATCAAATTGTGATTCCCAGAGGCCTTGTATCCTTCCCTTGCCCCAACAAGCCTATAGCTCGCAACCCCATGTTCCCTCTGCCTCTACAACCACACATTTTTCCCTCATGGACAGCATAATCCAAGACCTTTTTGAAGGAGACAATTTCAAAACCTTCAAACAATGCAAAAGATCCTTTCATTTCATGGAAGCTGATAGATTACAGTACTTTCAGCTACATCACTGGTTGCTCACCCCTAACTACTCCCAGGGAGCCACCAGACTGCTTACCACCTTTGAAGCTTAGGTTCGAACCTTTGACGGTACCCACGACTTAATCACTCATACATACAAAACACTACAACCCAATCAACCTCACACCTATCAGAAGAAGTGGGAGTCAGACACGGTGGAGGAGATTTCACCACAAAGTTGGGAACGATTATGGCGTGACATTCCCAGATTGTATAGGAGCATCCCCCAACGCGAGTCAACATACAAACTAATGACGTATTGGTACTATACCCCTGAAAGTCTACATAAAACATTATCTATGCTCTCCCTCCTTTGCTGGAGATGCCGGACAGAGGTGGGAGACATTATACACATCTGTTGGGCTTGGTCGCTCTTAGCCATGTTTTGGAAGGAAGTCCTCAGCCACATCAAGGACAAAGTGGGTTTTCCATTCCGAACTCCCCCACAGTGATCCTATTGGGTATCCTACCGACTCAACTTGCAGCCATGACATTTGTGCATCATTGCACAGATGTTAGGAGCAGCTATACAAAATGTTGCTCTCCATTGGAAGAAAACTCCCCTCCGATCTCCGCATGGGTCCTACACCTCTGGCAGGTTATGACAATGGACTACTGACAGCCCGTCTCAGATAGAAAAAGCTTGTTATGCCCCCATCCTCACCAGAATACGAGCCCTTCAGCTCTTTGAGGACCCCTTTCTACCGACACTTGGACTGGACAGTAAGGCCCCCTCTCTTTTAACACTAGCTCTTGACTAAACACCTTCTCATCCGCCCTTCCGGTTATCACCCTTCCTTGCAATCTCCCCCTCTCCTCTCCCATCTTCTTCTGTTACTTCAAGAATTTCATTGTTTAGTCATCACTGTGGAATACTGTGGTGACGGTCTAGTTGTCGGCAACTAGAGCCGGAACCGGAAGGCGGCCATTTTGTGTGGCGCCGGGCAGTTCAGAGTGAAAGTCACGTAGTCCCGGCGCTCCGGGGAATAAAGATAGTTACACACCAACCCTTGGCTCCGAGAATTATTAAAGTAAAGAGGGTTCCTACAATGGCGACGAGGCGGGATCAGAACCTGCAATAAACCGAAAAAACAATAAGGAAAATAAATCAAAAAAGAAAAAAGTCGTTAGGAACACGACTGCACCGGAGCCTCACGTGCAAACCCTGGAGCGCGGCAGAGGGCGATCGGAAGACCAACGGTCCGCTAGCAGATGTGCCGGCCACGCCCCACATTACCGGAGCGCTACCGCCCCAGCGGAGGGAAGAACAAGGTAAAGCGCTGAACGAGAGTGCACACACACACTGCCGGAGCAACGCAGAAAGCCCCGCACCGCAGGCAGTGAGGCACGGTCCAGCGCCAGCCCCCCGCCCCCAGCTGCGACACGCTGGTGCATCAGCAGGTGCGGGGGAAAGGGCCTAGCAAAGTGGGCAGAGGTGGACTACAAGCGGGCCCAGCAACAGAAGGGGCTGCAGGATGCGCAGACAGCGGGGAGAGCAGAGAGGAGGACGGAGACGCCAAACAAGCACCTGGCAGCCCGCCCAACCGTTCTATTCCCGCCCAGGCAGGGCCAGGGGGCAGCGTAAGGATGGCGACACCGTTCACTTCCCTCACCCACATGGTGCCCTTTCTTCCAAAAAGGGGAGAACCCTCGATGCCTTGGGAGGATTGGAAGCGATATTTCCTAAATTACCTGGAGGCACTGGAGGACGAAAGCGAAACCGCGTACACAGAGCCGAGGAGAAGGAAAATACTACTCCATAATCTGGGACCTGAAGGGCTAAGAGTGTTTGACACCATTGTCAAAAGTCCAAGAGCTGCGGCAGATACGGAGGTGTTCAGACATGCCATAGAAGACCTGGATGCGCACTACAGGCCTGTAGTATGTGTGGCCATACACAGATACAATTTTTCCCAGAGAAAACAGGAAAGTGGGGAGACCGTTGATGAGTACGTGGCAGCCCTGCAGAAGTTGGCGCTCACGTGTAAATTTGGTACCCTCCACGACGATCTGGTAAGGGATCAGATTATTATGCACACGTCAAGCACGCACACTCAAGAGAAACTATGGGTGAACGGCGACGCTCCCCTTAAGGAGGTCTGGGCCTTAGTGAAGAAGGCGGAGATGTCCAAACGATGTGCACAAGCGGCCCGGAAGGACACGGGAGGCACGCACACAGTCTGTAAAGTCATGATGCACAGCAAAGGAGACAAATCCAGACAAAGAGAATCACCCAGGAACCAAGACACCAGGAGAGGCCAACAAACAGCAGGTGCAACCCGAAGATCAGGAAGGGGAGGAAGACCAAGCTGCTATAGATGTGGAAGCGCGTCACACCTGGGCAACGACAAAGCATGTCCAGCGTTTAGGGCGAAGTGTGCATTCTGTGGCGTGTTTGGTCATTATGAGAAAGTGTGCCGTCGGAAACCCAAGGGTGCCACCGTCAAATACATTGACCAAGGGGATATAGAAGAAGAAGAAACACAGGCTGAGGAGGAAGACCTTGAAGAAGTTCTCTACATCGACGCCCAAGTCTTGGACGTGGGATGTAAGGAGTCAGTCAAACCAAAGCTCAACATGCACATTGGAGGAGTGCCGATTGAAATAATAGCAGACTCAGGAGCCCCCATCACGATTGTTCAAAGACAAGTGTGGGAAGAGAAGTTCATGACAAAAGTAAAGGAAGAACTGCATCCCATGGATGTGAGACCAGTCACTTACACCGGACAGAAAATACCCATGCTGGGCTACTGCCCATTGCTATTTGCATTCAAGGATCGTCAAGCCAACTGCAAACTATATGTAGCTGAAAAGGGTCCATCAGTGCTCAGCTGGAAGGATCAGGGCGCGCTGGGGATCCAGCTGAATCCAGGAGGCATAGAAAAAGTGTTGCTGATGAAAATGGAGGAGAAACGTGAAGATGAAGCCTGGCACAGAGAATATCCAAAGGTGTTCAGCGGTCAGATAGGAGAATTGGCTAAGTTCAAGCACATGATACGGTTGAAAGAAGGAGCGAAACCGGTCAGCCACAAAGTCCGAAACATTCCTTTCCGTTGCAGAGAGGCAGTACAAGAAGAACTCGACAGATTGGAGAAAAGTGGGGTGATACAGGCCATAGAGAGCGCGGAATGGTTGTCGCCCTTAGTGGTAGCTCAGAAGCCCAACGGGAAGGTGAGGCTGTGTGTAGACCTCAGGGAACTTAAAAAAAACATTCTAATTGACAAATTTCCACTCCCGCGCATAAATGAGATGCTTGCCAAAACAAAAGGGATCAAGTGGTTCTCGATGGTGGACCTGTCCTCAGCCTACCATCAAGTAAAACTCCATCCCTCCAGCAGCCATCTTACGTCCTTCATAACACCTTTTGGGTGTTACAAATTTGTGAGAATGCCCTTCGGATTGGCATCGGCTGCTGCCGTATTTCAAAAGATGATGCACAAACTCTTTCAAAAGGTGGAAGGAGTTCAATTTTTCCAAGATGATGTCCTCGTAATGGGAAAATCCAAACAGGAGCACAATGAGAAACTGCACACCGTGCTACGCACATTACAAGAAAACGGACTCACCGCAGAGTGGACAAAGTACAAATTTGGTGTGCCGTCAGTTACCTACCTAGGTCACGAAGTCAGCGAGAAAGGGATAGAGCCAAAGAGAGCCAACATGGAAGCGATAATGGACGCACCGGCCCCAGGAAAGAAGGAAGACGTCAGGTCATTCCTGGGCATGGCCGAATTCTATAGTAAATTCATCCCCAACTTTGCCACCAAGACGCACTGCTTACGCCAGCTGCTGAAGGAAAGAAACGGGTTCAAGTGGAACAAGGAAGAGCAGGACGAGTTTGAGACCTTAAAGCAGGAGATGGGCGAAGCCATACCACTCAAAGGATTTGACCCGGCTGCAGAATCCATACTCACCACCGATGCGAGTGACCGGGGCCTGGGGGCAGTATTAATGCAAAGGTCTGATAATGGTGAACTATCAACAGTCAGCTTCGCATCGAGATCCCTGGCACCAAATGAGGAGAAGTTCAGTGTCATTGAAAAGGAGAGGCTGGCTGTGGTGTGGGTGATGGAACGCTTCAGGCAATATCTGTGGGGAGCCAAGTTCTTGGTCCGCACGGACCATAAACCCCTGATAAAGGTCCTGACGTCCAATGGTCACGCGCACGCCACCCCGAGAATAGCAAAAATGACACTACGACTATTAGACTTCGTGTATGATGTGGAGTATATACCGGGGCCTCAGAACAAAGTAGCTGACTTCCTGAGTAGGGCGGCGGCCAAGGAAGGAGCGGACGAACAAGAGACACCGGGATGGGAAGGCTATATGGTGGCGGCCGTGCAGGACATGGAGCAAGTGATCAGTGCACAAGAATGGGCAGAGGCCTACGGACTAGATGAGGACCTGGAAGTGATAAAAGGATATGTCATCCATGGGAGGCCGGAAAAGAGACACCTGAAAGAGACCCTGAGGAAGTACTGGGAAGTGAGAGATGAGTTGTCACTGGGGGAGGAACCCCTGTTCCTGCTCAGGGGTGACAAAGTCCCCCCCCCCCAAGGACTCATAGAACACTTGATGGCGCTATTACATGAAGGACACCAGGGGATCACGAAGACTAAAGCCTTAGCTAGACAGGCGTACTGGTGGCCGGCAATTGACGCTCAGGTGGAAAGGTATGTGAGACAGTGTGACTCCTGCTCCAAAGCGGACAAATCCCTGACCATGCTGGGGCCACAGTTAGGGAAGTTCCCTGTGCCTGGAGGACCGTGGGAGATGGTGTCCATTGACATCATAGGACCCATCCTAAACGTTGAAGGAATACAGAAGTACGTCATTGTATTAATCGACAGGTACTCCAAGTGGCCGGAGGTAGAAGTAAGGGACACAGTGGACACCGAAGCAGTGATCACGTTTTTGAATGCCATATTTATAAAGGAAGGAATCCCCAAGGTCATAACATGTGACAACGGGCCACAGTTCATCTCAGCCAAATGGGAGGCTTTCATGTCCAGAAATGGGATAGAGATCAAGCACACTCCCATATACCACCCAGCCGGGAATGGGCTGGTGGAACGTTTCAATCGGGTGATAATGGGGACAGTCCAAGCAGCCATAAATGATGGACAAGATTGGGAAAAGGAATTGCCCAGGATGCTATGGGCCTACCGTATTACGCCAGGCAGCACAGGCTACAGCCCCTTTAAGGTACTGAGGGGTAGAGAGCCATTCACTAAAGACAACATCGCATGGAGACAGATGGTAGTGCAGAGCAAATGGTCGCCAGCAATAGTAAGGAGGAATCTGGAGAAAGCAAAAGAGACGTACACTGAACATTTCAACAAGAGACGCAATGTGCAAGGAGTGTCACTAGAGAAGGGTGACTGGGTGAGAGTGAAGGTGGCGACCATGAGAAGGAAAGGATAAAGCAAGTTCACACCGCCCCTACAAGTTTTAGAACCTTATGCCAGATCAGCATTACTTAGTGATGGCAAGGTGTGGTCGCAGGACAGGATGGCGAAGTGCAGCAAAATCCTGAGGTGGGGAGCAGAAGCGGACAGAGACGTGGAAGAAGAGAAAGAGATGGCAGATGAGGAATGTCGAGGAAGGAGACCAGAGCATGTTGAAAGGTTGGTACAGCAAGTGGAGGAGACAGAGAGTGCACATGGCGGGAACGGCAGAGAGAGAGAGAGAGGAGATGACCCAAGCGAGAAAGGCAAAGAAGAAGAGAGGATTGAAGGGAAACGGGAAGGAACTGAGACACGAAGAGGGTTGCCGTCCCTGAAACCCAAGGCGGCGGGAAGGATGAAGGAGTGGTGAGAACAAGGGCAGGAAGAATCGTGAGACCTCCCATGAAGTTCAAGGACTTTACTATGGACATTAAGTAAGGCCATTTTCTCATGTTATATGTTGTTGGTTGCATAAAGGAGGGAGATATGTGGTGACGGTCTAGTTGTCGGCAACTAGAGCCGGAACCGGAAGTCGGGAGCCGGAACCGGAAGGCGGCCATTTTGTGTGGCGCCGGGCGGTTCAGAGTGAAAGTCACGTAGTCCCGGCGCTCCGGGGAATAAAGATAGTTACACACCAACCCTTGGCTCCGAGAATTATTAAAGTAAAGAGGGTTCCTACAAATACTAAGAGGGGCGTCCTGGATTGTCCTGATGTTCTCGAGCCGACGCAGGCACCCTATTCAATTGTATTTTACAATGTATCAGATATATTTAATGACTGTTTGACATCTCCAAATCGCAATGTGTTTTGCTTAGCTTCTGTGTACTCTATGATGCCTATTGATTAAATTATGCCCAGCCTGATTTACCACGGGAAGATATGCAATCTTACACTGCCCTGTCAGTGATTGATACAACATGTGATGCTGCTTGCTTTCCTTTGTTTTTCCCTTTGTTCTTAAAATTAAAAAAAAAACAGATTTGTTTAATAAAACGCTAACTTGATGGTGAATTGTCACCCTTTGCCCAATATTAAGTAGTTTGCATACTGGAAGGGGCCATGGTATTCTCCTCTTTCGATCATCGATCGGATTATCACCAAATGGCATTGACCCATGAATCCAAACAATTTACTGCTTTCCTTGTGCTTCACGGTCTTTTCCAGTATAAGAAGCTGCCCTTTAGTTTGGCGTCTGCCGCATCTGTTTTTCAAAAGGCAATGTATCACACATTCAAGAATACAGATTGATTTGTAAAATCCACCAGCTTCCAGGACGATATACTTATATTTTCTCCGAATATAGATGAACATATTGCACTTGTTATGGAAGTTTTCAAACATTTAAAATCACATAGTCTGACTCTTAAGGAGAATAAGTGCAATATGTTCTGTGATTCAGTTGAGTACCTGGGGCACACACTTTCTGGGGATGGAGTAATTCCTAAGAAGTCACTTGTGGATGCCATTGCTGTGGCTCCTGCCCCAGCCAAAAAGGGAAAACGTCTCTCTTTCGCTGGGTTGTGTGAATATTATAGCTAGATTATTAAGAACTTTGCTACCTAGATGGAGGCACTAATGGAGCTCACTACGCACAAGGCGGAATTCTGTTGTACAGAAACACAAGAGAATGCCTTGCAGAAATTCAAAGGAGAAATTGCACACGCTCCTTCGTTTAAACCATTCTGTGTGAACAAAGTTTGTATTATCACTGTTGATGCTAGCTTATAAGGAATTGGTGGGGTCTTGTCTCAGAAATGTGGAAAAGGCTAATGGTGTGTTGCTTTTGCCTTTCAGACACTCAGTGACAAAGAAAGAAGGTATTCTGTTATTGTGAGAGAGCTTTTGGGATACGTGTGGGGTATTGAACACTTCCAGAATTATCTGTGGAGAAGTAGATTTGTACTCAGAACAGATCACAGGCTTTTGGTGGCGATTATGTCACCTGCTGGGGCTGGAATGCCACAGCACGCATAGTTAGGCTCACATTTAGATTGCAGGAGTACAAACTCAGTGTGGAGTATGTACCAGGCAAGGACTATGTTACTGCTGATTATCTCGTTTGCCATGTGTAAGTGACCGGATCTCGGATGTGCATGATGATATCAAGATGGTTGCATCCATCAGAAATAATGCGGCTGGGAAGCTTAGGAGAATTTCGGAAGAGGAATGGAGGAAAAGTAGTGTTGAAGATGAGTGATGCAAATTTTAAAATAATATCTCATGGAAGGGTGGCCCAGAGAAAAGGAAGTACCTTCAGAAAGGAGGCCTTTCCAACAAGTATTGGGCGATCTGGAAGTAGAAGGTGAATTAATGTTTAAATAAGGGAAGTGTGTGCCTCAAGAGTCTATGTAGGATTACATTTTAAGACTTTCACATGAAGGTCATCCAGGTATGTCTTCTAAAAAAAGACTTGTGGGAGCAATTTTTTGGTGCACTGGAATGGATAGGATGGCAGATAGGGGGTGAGAGAACATAGTATATGTATTAAAAGTGAGAAGATGTTAAAAGTATGCTCTGCCCCATTGAAACTTGACCCATGGCCCAAACGTCCATGGCAGAAAGTGGTGTTTGATATTTCCGGTCCTTACAGGTATTAACCACAGGATGCACATTTCGCACTGGTCGTAACTGACTATCACTCTAAATGGCCAGAAGTCAAATTTGTTACTCAAGCTACTTCGCAGGTTGTAATAGAGTTCTTTATGGACATTTTTTGCCCACGAAGGCAGTCCTGAGGTTTTGGTAAAAACAATGGGGTTCAGCTGAAGTCACATGACATGGAGGAGTTGGTAACAAACAATGGGGTTCAGTTGAAGTCACATGACATGGAGGAGTTCCTAGGAAAGTGTGGTATTAAATATGTAACTACAACCCTATATGAACCTCCAGGAAATGGGCAGGTTGAGAGGTTCAACAGTGTGCTTAAGGATGCCGTTGAATGGGCCTGGAAATCTGGAAGGGAGTGCAAAAAATATGTTGATGGAGAGACTATGGGTGTACCGCATTGCCCGACATTCTGTTACAGAACTAAGGGCCATATGTATCATCAACCAGTTTTGCGATTCTGAAATAGCGATATTTTAGAAATCGCTATTTCAGAATCGCAAATTGGGATGTATGTACAAATTCGCAAATTTTTGGAGAATTCTTAGTATTCCTTAATTGCGATTAGCAAATTGCAATTAAGGAATACTTTCCCATTCATTTCTATGGGCCATGAGGCCCATGGGAATGAATGGGAAGTTATTCTCAATTTGCAATTCGCAATTTGAGAATCGCAAATTGAGAATAATTTCAAGGGTGCAGAGGTGTCCAAAGGACACCCTGTTGCACCCCTGAAATAAGCATGGGTGCACATGTGACGCACATACATGCCCTAAGGGCATGTATGTGCGTCACATGGCACTTTGAAAAATGGTAAAATTTGCATTTTTCAAGGAATTCGCAAATTACCACCAACTTGAAGTTGGTGGTAATTTGCGATTCCTTAAGCACAATTTGCTTCTTTTTTTTGCTTCATACATTGCATTTAAGGAATCGCAAAAGTTGTGATTCCTTAAATGCAATTGCAAAATAAGGAATCGCAAATTTTGCGATTCCTTATTTTGCACCAGATTTCCTTAATACATACCATTTTGCAAATTCCCATACGCAAACGCCGAAATTCGCAGAATGCGAATTTGCTTGATACATATGGCCCTGAGTCCTTTCCGGTTGTTGAAGGGAATGGATCCTGTGTCTAAGTTATGCCCGTGGTGGATAAAGAAAAAAATACCTGAAACTGATGCTAAGGATGTTGAGGGTAAGGGAGAAACAGGAGAAGATGAAAGAAGTGTATGATGCCAAGTGGAAGGTAAAGTGCCTTCCTTTGCAGTGGGTGATTGGGTGAGGATATTCAGAACTGGTTTTAAAGTAAAGGGCACTTCAAGATTTGACCGTGCACTAAGAGTGGTGAAAGTTAACATGAATAGTGTAGTGACCCATGATGGCAGAGTGTTGAACGGGAGACGAGTTGTCAAGTGTGGGCGTGAAGTGACAAAAGAGACCATAGGAGTCTCCCAGAAGAGAACCAGTATATAGTCAGAATGAACAGGCAGGATGAGTTCTCCAAAGGTGTTTGTCAATGTAAATATTGTGTTTGTAGTACTTTTGTCCGCTTAGGGATACCATACCCGTTCCCTCTGTCATGTCATCAGCTGTCCTTTCTAGAATTCTGACAGACAGCTGATGACTGAGTGAAGACCCCGGTGAAGGAAAGCGCTGCCCCGGTGGGCCTTGACCTGAGCTGTACTTGAGCTGTACTTGTGTCAGTTATGCCAATAAATTATTTCTTCATCTTACGCCTTGTACATTACATCTTTACAATTTTGGCGACGAGTGACCAAGACAAAGATCCTACGCTGTGCAGGTTTTTAAGTCTTCTTCAAAACCCCTTTCACGTCAGGTGTGATTGCTGCTACACGGGGTTTTAAAACAGTATGGAATTTCAGATGTAGTGCTGTCTGTATGGTGGACGAAGAACTATTAAGGCTCAGGTCAGTCAGTACATTCTAACATGGACATTGTGAAGGTCCTGTAGTCGGTGCATGTCTGTGACTTTCGCTAGAACAAAAAGAAACATCTGTACATTAGTGGCCACCGCCGTGCTGTTTGAAAGAATTTGTTTGGCAGATTTGGGTCACATGTGGTGAGAGTGGATTTGGTTCATTCTGATTTCAGCCATTTGTGAAAGTGTGCCACACTGCCGTGATGGTTCAACCGTCACCCAACTTTTCAAGCACGCAGCCAAGTCACAGCTGTTCACTTGCTGTGTTCAGTTTTTTACTGCACGCACTGTAAGCACACACCTCAGCGTATCTTAGGTAACATTGTGACACATCATCTACGTCACAGGGCACCATTTTGGAGAAAGATCTCTCTCTTCAAGCAGCAACATTCTAGACTTCTAGGATTATGCACATACACGTCCATGTCTGCACGCAACACGGTGCCATTTTGGAAACACACTTTCATCTCAGTGCTGGCGTGAATGAAACTGCTTCAGCACTCCTGCAAAATTTAAGACGTATCACAAATAAGTGCTGGTCTGTTGTGTTCTCACTTGAGCTTCTCTTAGCAACCATGTGTTCCATGGTAGAATACTGAATATGTAATGGGAGAATGTTCAGTGGGGCATTAAGAAGAATACTGGCTTACTGGCTGGACGTGCACTACTAGCTCTTGACAATAAACAAGTACCTTCACACCCATATATCGTGTATTGTACTTAACAAATTGGCAACGATTTGTCTGGAGCTGAACCCACGAAGAATCACTGCACCTTTTACAAACTACTTTCTATTTATTTATTTTTTTAAATAGTAGCAATTCAAGATTCGCATGTCGTTCCAGCTTTGCTGCATTTTTCTTACTTCAAGGCAAGTTACATTTTACATATTGGATAGATTGGAGCACCTTTGATCTACATACAGAAGAATCTACTTTCATCTACATACGGAAAGGAATCTACGGAGCACTCTTCATCTACATACGGGTGGGAATAAATCCAACAGACTTCACATGAACCTGGATTGCGTTTCAAAATGCAAAAGGGAACCTACTCAACAAGAATTCAACCTTGATATACATGGATTAACTGCTTAATCTCAATGCGACAAGGTTTGTTTACCTTCAACCTCCATTTGTCTGTTTAATGGCCACTACTCCACGCTTCATCTTCTTCAGTGGATGTCACAGGGGAGCCTGGAACCATCTTGGTAATCATGCGAATTCGGGTGAGTGCTCCGACGTTGGAACCTTCGTCCGTGATCTCTGAACTCTCATTCAGTATTCCTACGTAATACGCACGGCACGCCTCTTCCAGGGGTCACTAACGGAACCTTACTTGAGTGTGCGTGCATGCCTCTATTTTGTTTTTTTCTTCAACTTCACTTTATGGATCCGAAAGCAACCGGACAACACTGCTTTGGATTCAGAACTTATCCTGAACATGTGTAAGATTTTTATTTATTTTTTATTTTGTCTCCTTCAATTATTTTACATTTCCAGTTTCTGCGGATCAAAGTACTTTTTGGATCTTCGTTCCAGCGGATTGATCCAAGTATCTTGCCTGGAGATATACGTACTTTGCTTTGAGGATTTGTCATCCTTCTATAAACTATTAATTACTGCTACAAGAAATAAGTACTGCTTACTACTCATTCTTCAAGATCTCCTATCACAAGTTCTACAATACTGTTTTATTCAATTATTCTTACACAGTTAATGTTATTGCATCGCCTTATTCTAGTTTTCTTGCACTGTAATTTTTTTTCTTCTTCATTTTTCCTTCTCTGCATTATTGATATGGCAACCCACATTTTTTCAATCCACATTCCTTTTGGGTCACTGGTACAGAACCTCCACTCAAATTGAGCGAGTGGAAACACTATTTTCTAAACTACATTGCAGCTATTGACGAATCAGAAAAAAATTGTGCTGTGCCAAAAGAAGCGCATTTTATTACGTTCTTTTGGTCCTTTTGGGTTAAAAACTTACAATTAAATGTCTTAAAAGCCTATTGTAGGAGATGCTAACATGTTTCTTGCAGCGTTAAAGGATCTCAATAGCTGTTTTGTCCCAAAAGTGTGTATTGGCATTATACGTTACAAATTCTTTCAACGTAAACAGCTTGAAGGTGAAACCGTTGCTCAATATGTAGCTGAGCTGAAGAAACTTGCTCTTGATTGTAAATTTGTGAATCTCCTAGAGGAATTTATAAGAGATCTGGTGGTCATGCACTCTAATAACCAGGCTGTCAAGATCGTTTACGGGTGAATGGTGACTCTCCTCTTATTGATATTATAAGTATTGCATGAAAAGGGGAAATGTCTGACAGGTGTGCCAAAGAATTAAAGGATGAAAGTAAAAATGTGAATGTTGTAGCCAAAGTTAGTAACAAATCTTTTCAAAAGCCAATATATAGACCATCATCTCAGCCCAGAACTTCAAATGTGAGTAAATTTAGGTGTAATCGGTGTGACAGCAAGGAGCATTTGGCTCATAGTAAATCTTGTCCTGCCCTTAAACAGAAATGTACTAACTGTGGGTTTATGGGCCATTATACCAAAGTGTGCAAAAGGTAGATAGTTGGCCTCAAAGGTTATCTTGAAGAAAATTTCACAGAGGATGATTGCAATAGAGATTTTGATGATTGTTATGTTGACAATATCATAAACTTGTCTGAGAAATTAATTCTCAACATTGATGGCGACACCATTATGAACAAACCAGAATGTTTGCTAAGCATTGGTGGTGTAGAGATAAAAATCTTTGCTGACTCCGGTTGACCATATACAATCATCAATGAAGATCTATGGAACAGTACATTTGTAAATAAGGTGGGTGATACTTTACTTGAGTCAGACATACATCCTCAAGGATATTCTGGTGAAACAATTGAAATGTTGGGGTACAGATGGTTTACCTTTAGATTCAAGGGTAGAAGCACTTGTGCCAAATTATACATTGCCTAAAAAGTTCCACCAGTTGTTGGTTGGACCAAGGGAAACTTCACATCATACTGGATTCCAACAGGAAGGACGAGGTTAAGGTGATAGATGGCGGTAAACTTACAGCTAATACTATGTCCACTTTGTTTCCTGAAGTTTTCAGTGAAGATTTAGGCAAGCTAAAGAATTTTGAGCACCATATTGTTCTTAAAGATGGTGCTATTTCTAAAGTTCATAAGTGTAGGAACGTACCTATTATGCTTAGGGATGAAGTAACCACTGAACTGAACAAATTGGTAGTGATTTATGTAATAGACCCCATTAATGATTCAGAGTGGATTTCTCCATTGGGGGTAGCGCGACGAAGTAATGGAAAAATGTGCTTATGTGTGGATTTGCGCCATCTCAACGATAATATAGTAATCATTAGTTTTTCATTGCCCAAGATTAACTATGTGGTCAGTAGTCTCAAGGGTGCTAAAGCTTTTTCGACAATTGATTTGTCATCGGCTTATCACCAGATTTCATTGACGCCAGAGTCGAAAAAACTAACAGCATTCATTACACCTATAGGCTGTTTTCAGTTAAAAAAGATGGGATTGGATGACCCCAGGGGGATAAAGGAAGGGCAAAGCACGTTGGGGAATACCGAAGGTATTTGGGAAGCTGAGGGATGCTCAAGGTCAGAAGCATCAATACTAGATGGATCATTTAGTTTGGGCAGCTTATGGTCTCTCCCCTCCTGGTGGCTCAAAACTTGCTTTCTCTTGCGGGATACCGATCCTGATCCTGAGGGGTCAACCTGTACTGGAAAATTCGAGACAACATTGTTAGATGAATGAAGAATTTCTAAACTAATGTCGTTTTCCCCGCTATTCTGGGTTTCATCCCTCCCGCTTGACTGAGTATCATCCAGGTTCTGGTCAACATTAACCAGAAAAGCTGAAGCTGAAGGGCCCACCCCCTCTCCTTCTATGTGAACTAGTGCCTCAGTAGTAACAGAGTGTACACAGTTAAGTGATGCATGGGCAGCAGGACTAGTGATTGTTGCCAACCCACCCAACGAGGAACGCTTACCACTAACTAGATCTAAGGAGAGTCTTTTTTCAACCATCGCTATTTTATTTTCCAGTATCCCTGTTGCTCGGGTGATAAAAGCATCAAGTGGGCCCGAAACAACTCCCTTAGTTGTTTGTATTTGGACTGTACGATCTTTGCCTGATCTTAAAGGCTATACCTATATTGTACCGCCCTCGCTGTTAATAACAAATGTTTATATTACTCTATGGAGCCCACACAATGGAAGTGATATACCTTCTACCTTAAATGCAATTTGCCAGGGGTTCCGGCCCAACCCAACCTCAGCCGACCACGGACAGCCACAGACGGTCCCGCCCTTGTCCCGGGCTTCTCCCGGCGCACTCCCGCGCAGCGGGTGCACTGAGTACTTTTGAGCAAGAGGGGATTGGCTGATGGGCGGGTGGGCAGGGCCAGCAGGGAGAGCAGCCCAGGTGTGGTCAGTGGGGCTCGCAGGGACTCCTGGTAGCTGGAGTCCCTGCCTCAAAGCTCGCAGCCCTGCCGGCGACTCCACGCGCCCCGAGGTCTTCCCAGTTGCAGCTCCTCACTTGCAACAGCTCCGGGAGGGTGCGGGACGCTGCGGGGCCCGCGAAGCGGGTCCGGCGAGTCATTGGGCTCCCCGCAGAAACAGAAGGTCAGTGGCAGCAGTAATTCAGGGCGGGCAGCAGAGCACACAGCAAATCCGCAATGGGAGGGTTCCTTAATCATTTTAGAGCCTTTGTGTGGGGAAAACCAGTCACAATACTTTGCAATCATAAACCTCTTTTTAAACTGTTAATAACTGAGGGTACTGTTAATGCTTCTGCCAGAATTGCCAAGTTGTCCATTCGAATGCAGGACTTTATTCACAAAGTGGTGTACTTACCTGGTAAGGACAATATACTGGCCGACTGCTTATCAAGGTTACCTCTCAAGTTGGAAGATTGCGAAGACGACATGTGTGACAGTTCCCAAGTTGCATTTGTTCATGGTGATGCAGGTTGTACTGTAAGCAAGGAAGAGTGGGCACTTGAGTGTGCTAAGGACGATGTGCTCAAATTAGTTATGGAATGCATTCGTCACAATTGGGTAAGCTAGTCCAAACTCAATGAAAAATGTAGACCCTTTTGGGAAGTCAGATTTGAACTCAGTATCAAGAATGACACCGTTCTCAGGGGTGGCCTGTCGTGGAAGTGGTGAATGCAATTAATACTGCGGATGTTTTGGGATTCCTTGATAAAACCTTTGTTTCTGAAGGTTTACAAAGAACTATTTTGAGTGACAATGGCGTTCAGTTTATGTCTAATGCTGCCAAAGATTATTTTACTAAAGTGGGGATTGTTCATGAAACAACCTCCTTATACAATCCCAGTGGAAACGGCGTTGTGGAGAGATTTAATCGTGTGATTAAAGGGGTTATTCAATCCGCATGCAATTCAAGGTTAAATTGGGTGACACAATTACAGAAGGCTCTGTGGGCGTGCAGAGTTACCAAGAATGATTGCACAGGTCTTTCACATTTCGTAATGATGAGAGGACAGAGACCCAGATCTAAGTATAACCCGGTTTAGTTATACAGTCCTACCTCTTGCCATTGATCTCCCTCCTCGGTCTGCACTAAATTAATGGAACATCCTGCCAAAGAGAAGGCCTATTGCGATGTGAAACGTGGAGCCAAACCTGCCAAGGTTGACGTTGGCGATTGGGTTCACGTAACGATACCGAGGAAGGTAAAAAAACGCGAAAGTCAATTTTTTGCACCAGAAGAAGTGGTGGAAGTTCTTAATAATGCTGTAGGAGTAAGAAGTGGAAAGGTGTGGAACATGCATAATGTTGCTTTGACTTCCAAGCTACTTGGATGAGGTGAATCTTCTCAGCAATGTATTCCAGGCGATTTCCACTGGTTGGATCTTGACCTTGCTGGAGAAAGTGAGTGTAGGGATGGAGTGGATGTTCCTAATAATGGTGAAGATGTTGTGGAAAACATGGTGAATGTTGGTGCTGGTTCGTGAGTAACAGCCCAGAATAGCAGCGATATTAATTAATCACCTGGAAGTTCAAAGGTGGTAACGTCGGAGCATCCATGATGGAATTAAAGCTTGGCATTTTAATAGTTCTCAGTGAACCATTCCATTGTATCGCAGTGAATAACCTTTCTTTTTTCTTTTCAGCTTGGTAGATAGGAATTAATTTATGTATTGGTTAGGTCATCGTTTATTATTTTATTATAAGAACGGGGATGTGTTGTGTTCTCACTTGAGCTTCTCTTAGCAACCATGTATTCCATGGTAGAATACGGTATATGTAATGGGAGAATGCTCGGTGGGGCATTAAGAAGACTGGCTTACAGGCTGGACGTGCACTACTAACTCTTGACAATAAACAAGTACTTTCACATCCATATCTCGTGTATTGTACTTAACATGGTCACTTGTAACCTCTAATGCTGATGGACACAGCAGACAGGATTCAACAGTAACTCTTCTTATGGGTCTGGCTGCACTCCACGTTAATTATTTATTTTCTAGGTGACATGATACTGTACTTGCAATTCAGTAAACTACTCCTCCCCTCAGACATATAAGCATGTCTTCTGGATATATATGAACCCAACTCCTCCACAAACCTTTCTACCAGCTGTGGAAGAACCAGTACTTAAACGGTAGGATGGAAGGGAGTACTTCACAAACTACATCTACACTTTTGATGATGTGGAGGACTTCACAGCAGAAAATAAATTTAAAATACTCTTGCATTGCTTAGGAGCAGGCGGTATTAAGGTGTATAATGGTATAAATAAGAAAACTAGAGCTGCAGATGAGGGCAATGTGTACACCAATGCCATTGATGATTTGAATAGTTACTATAAACCCACAATCTGTGTGGCTATGGACAGGTACACATTTTGTCACAGGAAACAGAGTAAGGAGGAATCGATGAATGACTATTTCTCTGCCTTATAAAACTTAGCCATTAATTGTTGCTTTGGTGAACTACATGACAAGTTCATCAGGGATCAAACAGTAATGGAAGTTTTGAACACTAGTATTCAGGAAAATGTATGGGCCAAAGGTGAAAGTCCATTGCAAACTGTCATGTAGGTAGCAAGAAGGGCAGAACTTACTGGGAGGTGTGCCAAGGCAGTACTTTAAAAAAATTAAGAAAAAAAAGATGAAAGTGCCTTTGCTAGGGTGAGGGATTCTAGAATATTTACCGAGCAGGGAAATAAAATTGGTAGTAGCAAACCAGTTACTAGTAAAGTGTAGGTTAGTAACAGAAAGCATTGTTTCAGATACAGTAGTTACCAAGTTAAAGACACCTGTTTGTGATATGTCAATAGGAGGGGTAAACATTTCCTTTTTTTTAATTCTTTTTTGTTCAGTTCATAGGATATAACATTTATAAATTAATCATTTAAATCATTAATGAAGGAATGTTACACAATTACGGATGATTACACCGAAACATGAATGACATTAAAAAAACTAAAGAAAGGAGAACAAAAATATTCAAAAACAATTGAATTTCATATCGACATCTCTATATGCTGTAACACAGGCTGCCACATTTTAATCCCGAATTGTTTCTTCCTCAGCGATGTTATACGATACAAGCTAAATTCAAGATTAAACACATTGTAAAACTTAGCACGCCACATTTCATATGATGGCGCCTCTGGTTGAAGCAACATAGAGGCAACACATAGTCGGGCAACAGCCATAGCCATAAATAAAAAATAGCGGAAAGCATAGCAAATCTGAGTGGGTTCAATATCCTCACCCACTCCAACTAGCATGATCTCTCTAGAAATACAGCCCCCGTAGTTTGCTATAAGAATTCTGAGATGCCAACTCTATACAATCAAAAAATATATGTACAATGTCAGCTTTCTCCGCCTGACACCTAAAGCATTTCCCATCATGGAGCCCACCCCACTTCATCATTTTCACAGGTGTGTGATATAAATGAAACAAAGTTTTATAGTGTTGAGTACGTACGTTTGCCGTCAATATGACTTTGCTAGCCATATCTATTGATGGTTGCACATATGAGCCAGGATTACCAAATCTTTTCCTCCACTTTGCTTCGTGCATCTCGATGTCATCCTGCTGAGTCACCAACAATATATCATACAGTGCCCCAATCTTAGCTCTTTTAATCAAAGCCTCTACTAAATCATTAGTTATTATAGGCAAGTATCTACAATGTTTGTTAATGAAGTCAACAATTTGCAAATATTTGAAAAAATCATTCTTAGATATTTTGTATCGTTCGACTAAGTCTGAATAAGAAACAATTATCCCAGCACTCTAGATGTCCCCTAGGCGTCATATCCCCTTGTCCCTCCAGGTAGCCATCTTTGTATACCAAAAAACCAAAGGCAATATTTCCTTGGGATTAAAAGGCGTGTAATAGCCAATCCGGCTTAGAGACATAGTTTTACGTATCACCTTCCACGCCTTATATGCAGCAGAAGCAATTTTAAACCGCGTTCTTTTAAAGTAGCTTGGTACATAAAACTTAAACAAAGCCTCGCTCGCCTGGGTCCCCATCAACATCTGATATATATTAGGAGCTTCGAATGGCCTCGCTTCCATCCCAGTCACCAAATACTGCATGTTCTGCAAAAGACAAACTAAATATTAACAAGTGAAATTCGGCACACCCCATCCCCCACGTACCAACGGTAGCATCATATATTTTGAAGCGCGCCGAGTTTTCTTCTGGCCCCATATAAACCTATCTGCAACAGACTGTAGCTGTGTTTATTGCAATTGTGTCAACTCTAGCAGTACCGTCCTGAAGTAATAAATTACCCTGGAGAGTATACACATTTTTTTTAAATTACATCGTCCTACCATTGATAAATGGAGACACTCAACCTTTTCCAATTGTCTTCTTGCTGAAACTAGTATATCTGCCCAGTTAACTTCCACAATCTCTTGAAGTGACATCCTAATCTTTATTTCCAAATATCTTGCTTCTGGTGTAACACGTACTTCACCAGGACACAGTCCCTTGGTACAAACAACCAGGGTTTTAGAAACATTTAACTTATACCTGGCAACTTTCCCAAACTGTTGTGCCTGGTTCTCAATCTCCCTTAAAGCTTGCTCTGGATCAGATGATACTACTGCTATATCATCAGCGTAAGCAAGAACACGTACTATTATTTTATTATAAGAACGGGGATGTGTTGTGTTCTCACTTGAGCTTCTCTTAGCAACCATGATTCCATGGTAATATATGTTATATGTAATGGGAGAATGCTCGGTGGGGTATTAATAATACTAGATTACAGCCTGGACGTGCACTACTTGCTCATGACAATAAACATGTATTTTCACATCCATATTTCGTGTATTGTACTCAACATGGTCACTTGTAACCTCTAATACTGATGGACACAGCAGAGAAGATTCAACTGTAACTCTTCTTATGAGTCTGGCTGCACTCCACGTTAATTATTTATTTCCTACGTGACGTGCCAGTTGACAGCTTGTTCCTCAAGGGTACTTCCTGATACAGTTTGGTACTGGGTTTTTTATGTTGACCTGAAAGAACCTTGCGCAAGGTTTACATCACATTCTATTACAAGTGATGCTGTACTTGTATTCAATAAACTGCTCCTCCCCTCGAAAATATAAGCATGTCTTCTGGATACATATGGAACCTAACTCCTCCACAAACTTTTCAACCAGCTGTGGGATAACCAGTACTTAAACAGTAAGAGTGGAGGGAGTACTTCATAAACTACATCTACACTTTTGATGATGTGGAGGACTTCACAGCAGAAAATAAATTTAAAAAACTCTTGCATTGCTTAGGAGCAGGTGGTATTAATGTGTATAATGGTATAAATAAGAAAACTAGAGCTGCAGATGAGGGCAATGTGTACACCAATGCCATTGGTGATTTGAACAGTTACTATAAACCCACAATCTGTGTGGCTATGGACAGGTACACATTATTTTTACAGGAAACAGAGTAAGGAGGAATCGATGAATGACTATTTCTCTGCCTTATAAAACTTAGCCATTACTTGTTGCTTTGGTGAACTACATGACAAGTTCGTCAGAGATTAAATAGTAATGCAAGTTTCAAACACTAGTATTCAGGAAAATGTATGGGCCAAAGGTGAAAGTCCATTGCAAACTGTCATGAACGTAGCAAGAAGGGCAGAACTTACTGGGAGGTGTGCCAAGGCAGTACTTTAAAAAAATAAAGAAAACAAAGATGAAAGTGCCTTCGCTAGGGTGAGGGATTCTAGAATATTTTACCAAGCAGGGAAGTTAAAATTGGTAGTAGCAAACCAGTTACTAGTAAAGTGTAGATTAGTGACAAAAAGCATTGTTTCAGATACAGTAGTGCTAACCACTTGGCCAATGACAAGAAATGTCCTGCGAGAAAACTCAAATGTTCATTTTGTGGGGTGGTAGGGCATTTTCAAAAAGTGTGCCAGAAAAGAACGACTCATTCTGTCAAATTGGTGGAGCATGATGACAAAACTGCAAACATTTTGTCTGATGACAAACATGTGTGTCCTCAACTTTGAGGAAGACCTTGTAATGCAGGTCAAAATATGCAGGGTACCAAGTTAAAGAAACCTGTTTGTGATATGTCAATAGGAGGGGTAAACATTTCCATTGTGGCAGATTTGGGATCACCCTGTACTATAGAAAACAAACTGGTGAGGGAGGAAAAGTTCGTATCAACCCTAGGGGAATAATGGGAGAAATCCGATATTACTATCAAGACATTTACAGGTGATCCTGTTGAGGTTTGTCAATATAGGAAACTCACATTTTCATTCAAAGGAAGAGAATCGGGGGCGTAGCTTGGCCGGCTGCAAGATGGCCGCACTGTAAGTGGGCTCTGCCGGCCAAGCTTAATCATCCGTTATAATCCGACAGACATTGTAGTCAGAACGGCACTACCTGGTGTTTTCCTGATCCCGGAGCTCCCGCGGCGTCTACCGATCCGCTGTGAGCCTCGCCGGCTGAGCTCCGCGCCTCGTGACAGGCGCTGTTGTCTTGGGCCGGAGGCCTACCCCAGTGCGGCCCGTAGGCCGTGGGTGCTCGCTGACCTGCCGACGCTGCTGGAACGGGTCAGTGGCGCTGCCTTTGCGGGGACTGCTGGCGCGGTCGGGGGCCGCCTGCGGTGCTGGCCGGTTCGCGGACGCTGCGGCCTGGTCACGGCCCCTCCGGACTCTGGTGCGTGCCGCGGCGCCCGACCGGTACTGTGGGAGCGTCGGCCCCCCTCGTAATCCTCAGCTAGCGACCCCCTTTGGGGGCTCGCTCACTCCCACGACTGCTACCAACTGGCACGGGGGGCGCCCTGCTGTCCGCCGCTCCTTCGCCCCCCCAACGCCTGCTCCCGGCCTGGGCCTGCAGGGGGATCCGGTGAGGCCCCGGCCTAGATTTTTGGACCTGCGGCGGGGGTGGCCCTGCTGCTGCTCTCCGCCTCCTGCAACCCCTGAATGTTTCCTGCTGGGCCTCCGCTACTATACTGCTGCTAGCTGGGGCCTGTCCACCCACTGTGGGTCGCTGCATGGGCCCTCCCTCCTCTGAAGGCCAGCAGATACGCCTTCCATCGGTGTGCGCCGATAATCCTCCTCGCTGTCCACGGCACCGGTCCCCTGTCGGTCGCTACCTGCTCCTGCGGCGTTACACCACTCCCCTGGCCTCCTACCTGTGGCGCTACCTGCCTCTGCTCTGCTGCCAGCCGTCCTGCTCATCACCTGTGACTCTGGCTGCCCGTGGGGGGCCTCGACCGACGCTGCTGGGCCTGCTGGGCCGGGGGTAATCTACTCCTCTCCCCCCCATTGCTCGGCGGGGGACGCCTCCAGGGCGCCGGGCCTGTGTTCCTTTCTGACCAGTTGGATTCTGCGTGGTGCCTTCATTGAGCTGTCTGCTGGGTACCCAGGGGGTCCATTTCTTCCAACCATCACGGCGTCCACCGCCATCGCCCCCTGGTCCATGTGGGGGTTAACTCCTGTTGGGCTGCTTAGCACCTGCCCTACACTCTGACGCTCTTTGGACCCCTTGGTTGGCACGCAGTGCGCTTCCACCCTGAGGTGCGTGAGGCCTGCGCGGTGGTTGGTGTCCGCTGGCTGTGGTGCCTGATCTGCCTCTGCTGTCTCCTTGGGCCGGCGGCCGGGGTCTGTTCCTTCTCACCTGGCTGTTTGGGTCTGGGGCGGCCCTGCTTCTGTCGTCCTTGGTGGCCTTTGGCCTGCTGTCGACTCATCTCTGCTCGACACAATGGGGAAGAACGACCTAAAACAAACCAAGATCACCTTTGATCTGCACCGATCTTCTCGGCAGGACTTTGCGGGTGCTGAGGGTGCGGACTCTGCTTCGGGGGCCACCGAAACCTCGCCTTCCCGCGATGACGACCTCAAAGCCATAATGCTGGAAGTTAAGTCCACGATTACCGGAATTGCTGCTCAGCTGGATCAACTTTCAGCCCGCCTCGATCATGTGAAGTCCCGGGTGGATTCCCATGACAACCGCCTGCTGCACGTCGAGTCCCGGGTATCCGATGCCAAAGACTCAGCCACCCAGGGCCGACAGAGGCTGCTGCAGATGGACACGCTTCTTGCGGTCATCCGAGAAAAGAATGAGGACTTGGAGGCCCGTTCTCGGAGGTGCAATTTGCGGATCACGGGCCTACCGGAGTCCACGAGCATTACAAAAATGGAGCACTTTGTGGAGGAACTACTCAAGGAACTGTTTGGCGAGATCCTGTCCACCGTCTTCATCGCCGAAAGGGCTCATTGTTTACTGGGGCCTCATCCTCGCCCTGACCTTCCCCCACGTCCGATCATTGCGAAGATCTTAAACTATCGAGACCGTGACACCATCCTCCGGGCGGCTCGTGAGAGGGGGACCATCAACCATCAGGGCAACAACCTCTCCTTCTATCCAGACTACAGGCCGCCCGGAGAGAATTCCTCCCTGCTAAACGGATTCTCCTCAAACATGAAGTCTCATATTCGTTGGCCTATCCGGCTAAGTTACGAGTTCGTCTGGGGGCTAAGACACTGGTCTTTCAGGATCCTAGGGAGGCCATGGCGTTTGCCAAAAAGCTGGACAAGGAGTGCGCTCTGCCACCCCTTCGTCTCAGCCTGATGGGTCCGGGTACCTCAGCGACATTGAATGAGTAGTGCTACCCTTACTGTCTGACTAAGAATGGTTCTCCTTTATTGATGTCTGTTACTTAGTGGCTTGGCCACCCTGCTTCCCTGCAGGGGTGTATGCTGGGTCCTGCCATGCCCCCATGGGATGATTCCCAGTTCCACTCTCTTGTCTTCCCCTCCTGGTTGTGGGACCCCTGGGTGGGGTGGGTGGTATGCTCAGCCTGATATGATATGGGGGTTGGTGTGGGTGGGGGGTGGTCTGAGGGTTTGTTTCTGGGTTCTAGCTCTGGTTCCTTTGGGGGGAGGAGAGGGCATTCCCTGCCTGATTGGGAGGCGGTGGTGGTTTGGGACAGGGGGGGGGGGACTGAAGGTCGTTCAGCTTTTTGTGTTCTGTGTGCGACTTGCCAGGGGGGTTTTGGAGGGTGGGTGGGAAGGGTTGTTCCTCCAGGGAAATGGTGGTTTGTTTTCTTTGTTGTTGATTTACTGCTTCTTTTTACCAACGCAGGTTCTAGTGCAGATATGGCCCAATCTTTATGGTCCTTGTTTTTGGCATCTATTGTGCGATACTGTGTAATTTGTTGTGCCTTTGGTCCATCACCTTTGCAGTCTCTTCGCTCCCACGTGTTGTCTCTGAGGTGCTGGTCTCCTTCCGGCCTTATTGGCTCTCCCCATCCTCCCCTTCGGAGCTGGTGTTCCACCTGCGATGGCACCCTCTCCTTCTTCGCTCCTGCAGCGTCTGTGCTCTTCTGCTGGCCCTTCCTCCCCCACCATGGCTTCACTGGGCTGCATGCTGCTTGGTCTCCCGTCCCACGCCTTGGGTCTGATTGTCCAACATCTCCTGTCCTAGGGCTGATTTAATTTGTCTGTCCTGGAATGTCCGCGGCCTAAATGACCATCGCAAGGCCCGATTGACACATGCCCACCTGCAGCGCCACAATGTCGACATTTGTCTCCTACAGGAGACTCACCGACTCCCTGATTCGACCTCCAGGCTCAGCGCAAGATACTGGGGGGAGTCCCACTCCTCCACGTACTCTTCCTACGCTAGGGGTGTCTATATACTGCTGCGCCGCGGTCTCCCCTGGCAGACCACTCGTGTCATAGTCGACCCTGACGGTCGGTATGTGATTCTCCACAGGATGCTGCTCGCTCAACCTGTCACCATTACTTCGGTGTATGGCCCCCAACACAGACAACCCTGAGTTCTTCTATACTGTTTGGCATCTGATCTCCTCCTGGGCGGTAATATGGGGTGGCGATTTCAACGTCACTCTATCCGCAGATTTGGACAAGTTGGGTTCTTACCGGTCTCACCCGCGCGTGGCCGCTGCCTTGTCTTCCATCTTGTCGGACAACTCGCTAGTCGATGTTTTGCGTCACCTCCGGCCCGATGCCCGGGAGGGCACGCGCATCTCAGGTGCTAGGGGCTGTTGGTCGCGCATTTACCTCTGGCGGGTTTCGCCAGATGTCCTCTCTTGGACTATGGACGCCACTCACATTGCGCGCACACTTTCCGACCACGCTCCGGTCCTCCTACTTCTGCGCCCTCCGGACTCCCAGCGCCGCACATTCACCTGGCGCCTTCCTTCCAAAGCCCTCCGGGATACTGTCTTTTGTGACGAGATTCAAACCGCCATAGTTAATTATTTTGGGCTTAATGTTGGCTCTGTGGATTCGGCCTCCACGCTATGGGAGGGATTCAAGGTATTCATTCGGGGTGAGTGCATATCCAAGCAGGCCGGTGTCCTCCGAGCCCTTCGTTCCACACTTACCAGGCTTGAAGGGGAGATCCGGGACCTTGACGCCTCCATTGCGAACGGCGCTGGCCCCGACGCGTTGGCGCTTCTGCGTCAAAAGCACTCTGAATTCTCCGAGGAGGCTGGCCGCGAGCTATCCTTTCTGGGTAGGGAGGGTTGTGCTCGCTGCTTCGGGGAGGGGGACCACCCAGGACGCACCCTCGTCAACTTGCTGCGCCCACCGCGTGCCTCTTCTTACATCCCTGCCCTCGTTGACGGTGGACCGGATCGCACCACCTCTTCCGAAGAGATAAAGTCCTGTTTCCTTGCCTTTTATTCCCGGCTATATTCAGCCGGCACCCTCCCCCTCGTCAGGGGACTTTGATCAATTCTTTGAGTCCATTGCTTTGGTCTGGCTGGCGGACTACCACCGCAAATTTCTTGATGAACCTTTTTCAAAAGAGGGAATACTGGCGGCGATCACGGTCTGCCGTGTGACAAGGCGCCCGGCCTGGACGGCCTTACGGACGCCTTATATAAGCAGTTCGCCCCCATTCTGGTTCCACATCTTGCTGCCATGTATAACGAGTCCTTTGATACTGGCATGCTCCCACCATCGCTCCGTGAGGCCTCTCTAACGTTGCTCCTCAAACCGGACAAACCTGTGACCCTCTCCCTCATTAATATAGACAATAACATTTTCACTAAACTCATCGCCTCCCGTCTGCTTCTTTTAATGCCAACCATCGCCCTCCCCGACCAATCTGGCTTCATCCCGGGCAGGACAACCTCCCATAATCTTCGTACCATCCTTTCGGTTCTGCATCAGATTAACCCCGACCTTCCGGCCATGGCCGCGCTGCTCAATGCCACCAAAGCGTTTGACACGCTGGAGTGGCCTTTCCTCTTTTATGTCCTCTCACGTATGGGATTTAGCGCTCACTGTTTGAGGAATATTAAATTGCTTTACACTGACCCACTCGCTCAATTACGCATTAATGGCCAAATCACTGACCCTATCCCCATTTTGCGTGGCACGCGGCAGGGCTGCCCTCTGTCGCCCATGCTTTTTGCCATAGGTATGGAGCCCCTGGCCTCCCGCCTTCGACAGCACCACACCCAAAGGGGCATTGGTTTCTCGTCCCGCTCCCTCTTGGTCTCCATGTATGCGGATGATGTCACCCTCTACATTCGTCATCCCCAGGAAAATCTCAGCCCCCCTGATACGTGAAGTTATTCGGTTCGGAGGGCTTTCGGGGGTCCAGATTAATTGGAATAAATCCGTACTCTTCCCCCTAACGGATGCCACTCTTCCGTTTGTGCCTGACTATGCCTTTGAGTGGGCTACAGGTCCCACCCGCTATCTCGGCATCTGGTTGAGCAGGGACCCGGATGACCTCTGGAGGTCCAATTTTGGCCGTGCTGTGGACTGGCTGGAGCCTAAGTTCCCCAGTGGACTCGGCTGCCCCTCTCTCTGACTGGCCGCGTCGCCGTTGCAAAGATGGTGGTCCTCCCCAAATTCCTTTATCTTTTCTCTAACATACCCATCCCCCTGACTGCATATTTTTTCCACAGGTTGCGCTCTCTTATTGTGTCCTTAATCTGGACGGGGCGACAGCCCAGGGTCGCTCATGAAATTCTGACCCTGCTGATGGCCGCGGGTGGTCTTGGTGCGCCTGATCTCCGACTGTACGCCCTCTGCGCTCAGGCCAGCTTCCTGCATTTCTGGCTGCATCCCACCCCCCACCAGCCTCACGTCACGGTGGAGTCTGATCGCCACCCCCTGGCCCCTCACTACTGCGTTGTTTGCCCCTGCGGTGCGTCCTCGCTCGGAGGTTAACACGGTGGAGACGCTGCAATGGGCGTGGTCCTATCTGCGTAGACTGGCTGATCTCACTCTTCTATCAGCGGGCACTATGCCCATTACTAACCACCCGGACTTTCCCCCGCTCCAGTCATCCTGTATGTCTCGGCACGCAGCGTCGGGGGGCCTCGAGACTGTGGCTGAACTATACCCCGATGTTTCTTTCTATCCACTCCCAGAATCGCCATCCTTGATGGACACGCTTCTGTATTACCAGCTGCGCGCCACATGCCGGAAATTGCACCCGTCCTTTCCGCAGCCTCCGCCCACTTTTTCCGCTCTGGATTTGTTATACACTTCCACTTCTCCGCGTAAGCTCATTACCAGATTGTATGCCTCTGTCCTGTTGTCCTCCCCGGCCTCCACGACGCGGGCACGCGAGGTGTGGAGTGCCGACCTGGGTCTGGATATTTCGGACGACGATTGGCTCTACTGTTGTAATCAAACTACTAAACTTTCCCCAAATTACCGGCTCCGATTGATCCACTTCAAGTTTTTACACAGGTTCTATCGCACTCCACGACATCTTCACCACTTAGGGCTCACACCTGATGATTCCTGCGTTCGGTGTTCCGCCCCTTCCGCGGATTTCGCTCACTTGGCATGGCTTTGCCCCCGGGTGCAGGTGTTCTGGCTGGAGGTCTGTTGCGCGATCTCCGAGATTGCTGGCGCTGCCATATCTCCGGACCCCCTTCTCTGTCTTCTCGGTTTTGTCAAGCCCTGTCCAGATGCGTCGCGCCGGCTGATTTCGATGCTCCTGCTGCTGGCTAGACGCCGGGTGGCCATGTGTTGGTGCCGCCGGCCTGCCCCCTTGGTGTCGGCCTGGCTGGAGGATGCGTCCCGCTGCCAAACATTGCTATCGGAATTTTGGGATCTGCTACTGGCTAGTTCACACCCGGTCGATATCTGGGGTCCCCTGGTCGCTTACCTTCAATCCTGCTCCTCTCCTAGCGAGCCTGCGTCCCCTGTCCCTCCTGCTGCCCCTGCGCCCGCGGTTGCCGCCGCTTTGGCCGATGTATAGGTGTCACTGGTCATGGCTTTTCACCTAGGTCCGTTCTCATCCTGTCCTATTGAGAGCCGAGTGGGCTCCAGTTGCTGCCCTATTCCTCCTCTGATCCTGCCGCTGCCTCCCCCGCGCTCCCCGCCGGCCTCAGGCCCGCGGCGGCCGCCGGTGCTGACCATTAGCGGTCCCCTGCAAGGCATTTCCCCGGGCTTCCCCCTCCCCGCCTCACTAAGCCTAAAAGCCTTTTCTCCTCTATATGCACCCCTGGAAGAGACTGTATTGAATATGTCGCCTCCTCGATAAAGGTTTATTGCTCTATGCCACTGGCACTTTATTGCTGAAGACTGACCTTTATGTACTTGTATTGATATGTATTTTGCCACTCTGCACTGAACCCTTACATGATGCTTTCTTATTTGATTGTATTATTGTTCTGCGCTTGCATCAATAAAAGGTTTAAAAAAAAAAAAATACAAAAAGGAAGAGAATCTGTGGGAAAGTTATACATATCCATGAATAGTCCTTCCGTTTTGGGGAGGATGGACCGGGGAGTTTTGGTGTCATACTGGATTTTATTCTCATCGTTCAGTACCAGGAGGAATTCAGGAAAGGTTTACTATGTACATTTTCAAATGTTTTTTCTGGAACTATTGGGGTTTTGAATGGGTTTAAACACAGCATTCGTGATAAAGCAGGTGCCATTCCAAAGATTCAGATTGTGGGAAATTTACCCTTTGCAATTAAAGATGAAGTAAAAGTATAACTTGAGAAATTGCTTGAAGATGGTATAATAGAACAGGTGGAGTCTTCTGAGTGGGTGGTTCCCTTAGTCGTGGCCAAGAGGGCCAATGGAAATTTGAGGCTATGTGTTGACTTACGTGACCTCCATGACAACATCGCAATTGATCAGTTCCCCCTTCCACAGATCAACAAAATGCTGGCCCACACTAAAGGGCTCATTAGGATGGCGGTTTTTCCGCATCCTCCGGGCCGGCGGAAGTGTCCGCCGGCCTGGAGGATGCGGAAAAACCGCGGCGGAGACTCCAAAGACCCACCGCCAAATTAGGATGGCTGGTGGGTCTGGAATTCCGTCCGCCGCTTTTCCGCCGCGGTCGGCTTCCGACCGCGGCGGAAAAGCTATAACATGGCAGGCGGTGTCTATGAGACACCGTCCGCCATATTATGATGTTTGTGTAAATATGCTTTTCCACGGCGGCTTTTCCGCCATGGAAAAGCATACGGACATTCACTTTGGGGGCCCGTTGCGGGCCCCCTGGGTGAATGGGGGGTGGGGGGTGCACATGGGGGGTACCTATGGTACCCCCCTGCATTTGCGTACACAAAGCAGCAGGCACCGTGCGGTGCCTGCCGCTTTGTGCATGTAAATGCAACACATGCATTTTTAACATTGCGGCGGGTGCAGCTTGAAGCTGCACCCGCCGCAATGTTAAAAATAGAGGATGTGACCGCCACCCTGGCGGTCACATCCTAATTGCCATGGAGGGACCGCCGCTGCCCATGCGGACGGTCCCTCCTACTCAGGGGTGGCGGACGGACGCAAGTCCGTCCGCCATCCTAATCGGCCCCTAAGGGTGTGAAATGGTTTTCAACAATAGACCTCAAATCGGCTAATCACCAGGTTCCACTGCACCCAGACAGTAAGAGCCTTACCACTATTATTATGCCTTTCAGTTGCTACAGTTTCAAGAAAGTACCTTTCGGCTTGGCTTCTGCCACCGCAATGTTCCAAAGGATGATGCACAAAATGTGTAAGGGTGTAAAAGACATAGTTATGTTCCAAGATGACATTTTGGTCATAGGGAAAACTAGAGAAAAGCATGACACTAAATTGACACAGGTTCCTAATATCCTTGATTCAAAGGGTTTAATAGCCGAGAACAGCAAATTTAAATGTGCATGCACAGAAGTAACCTACCTGGGACACGAAATCACAGAGAATTGTATCACGCCCAAGAATGAGTTATTAGATGCCATACGAAATGCACCTGAACCAAGTAACGAGGAGGAGCTACGCACGTTTTTAGGTCTTGTTGAATTCTATTCGAAGTTCATCCGGAACTTCTCATCCAAAACCTATGACTTAAGACAGTTACTTAAGCACATAAATACGTTTTTGTAGTCAGATGCACGTCAAAAATCATTTTGTACACTCAAAAAAGAAACGTGTTCTGTTCTCCCCCATAGCAAGGTTTTGAATATTATCATCACGATGCAAGTGGCAAAAGACAGCGGGATTTATCGGGCCAGGCCGTGATATGGAAGTTGGAGAATAAGAAGCTCCGGCAGACAGAAAAGACCATCCACATTTATGGGATAGTGATATGAAGTTTTGAAGTAATTAAGGAAAATCACATGAATAAAATTGGAGGAAAGAACATCTGCATTAATGGGATGAGGATATGAAGTTTTGGAGTACTTAAAGAATGTCATATGAATAAAATTGGAGCGCTGATAACGTCCAAGTGTGGACGAAACGCCTAGGCTGAGGAAGATGATCTGATTTTGTATTGGTTGTCGGATTGAAAGTTTTGTTTCAACAATATTCAATTGGTAATAGAAAAACAAGAAAAACAAGAAGAATGAATAGAAAGTTTATACAACCCAAGCTTGCCTTTGGATCTAGTACTTTATGAATGCAATAATTGATTGATTATCACAGCTGGTACTTTGATGCTCCTTTCCAAGTGTTGGAATTAATTGTACGTAATTGCCTCCATGAACATCTAGCAAAAGAAACTGTCAAAAGCATTTATGTCTCTGGTTCACTTATAACTACATTCACTTTATTTTCTGTATCAATTTTTTTGGAACCAATTTTCTTATTACATTTGTCTCTGTATTTACTCAAATCACTCCAGTCTTATATGTAGTCCATTAAGTCTTGAATATGAACCTGCAGCTCATTTAAGATACATTTTGTAGTTCCAGTATTGTGCAAATCAACAACAAATTCTCTGGTAAATCCTCAAGCTCATCATGAGCCTCATTCGTACACCTCCATGCTTCTATGATCAAATACCTCAACCCATCTGAATTATGTACAGCAATTTCTTTGTGACTATTGTACGTAGCAAAGTTCCCCAAATAAAATTTTCATAATAGCAATATTAGTTTCTCTCTCCTCAGGTAGTGTAGTAGCAACAGCTTCAACAACAGAGACCACTTAATTCACAGCAGCTGTAATCCCAATTCAACAAGGCAAAACTGAGTTTGCACTCTCAGCAGTAGAACTTGTACTTGTAGCGCCAGGTGCTGTTACTTCTCTTGTACTCAATCCTGGTTTGCCCGCACTCTGATCAGGTACTGGTGGTATTTGCGTCTGTGCCTGCGCACCATCCATACAAGAAATAAAGCAGGTCATTTACAAAATGATCCTCCTTATCTGAATCAATTTAGTCATTTGTTTTCAATTTTAATATTTAGAATCACCAATTTGACTTTTGCCTGATTCATTAACTATTGTAGGGAATACCATCACACCTTGCACTGTAACTTCTCTCCACACCTTGGATTCCAGGCAATGGCTCACTGAATTGCTAAACTGCTTCTTCATTTTCTTTCTCTCTTTTTGGCTATGGCCACCCGATCCACTTCATTTAATGCTTCGAACTGTGTAAGTCTAAATCTAGGTAGGTTGTGACTTTCTCTCACTGCTCACACACTGCATGTCTCAAAAAATCAATCTTTCTAATATTATAGGTGTCATCTAAAGGAAATTGTACATCCTTGTCACTAGAAGTCAATTCATGCCAGTCTATTACCCACCCCCATGTATAAAAGCCAACGTCCCTCATCATTTCAACTGCAGGAGACCATTCAGGAGGTACCTTCTCAACCTTCATAATAGAAACACTAGGAGCTTTAGCTTTTTTAATACAGCACCCATTATTCTCACTCGGAATAATCCAAAACTGATAAAAAAATAACCAAACGAACAACCAACCAATCCCAGCAGGGCTGTGGCAAAGGTTAACCAATCACTGCACAAACTTCAACTATTCAATAACAGTGCCACTGGTGATGACGTCTCAGCAATCCCAGCGCAACTCTCAGCATCAGACAGCCAACTGAAGTGCGACTTTGTGAATGTAATTCAACACAATGCCTTTCGCTGCGACACACAAATAAACAAATATAATATTGTCTGTTCAACCTAAACAAGAGGAACAAAATTTAAGAACAAAGACAATGCCACAATTGATGGAACAGAATCAGTAGCGAATAGGTACTGGCTCTCAAAGTCAAACTATGGCAGATTCCCGACAAGCGGTAGTCCACCCCTGATCAGTATATTTACTCCCATGCACCAAAGAGTCCTGACTTCATCAGAAGCGGTCGCTCCCCACGCTCCTTGTTCTCCATTGGGTATCGTTGTGCCTTCGCTCGCATTGCTTTGTGCCCTTAAAGAATTGGTGCCTGCTTGGATCTCATAGCGCTCATAGCGCTCTATTGCCCATTTGTGCTGCGTGAATTTCATAGCGCTATAGTGCTCATTTGTGCTGCTTAGATTTCATTGCGCTGTGTTGCTAATTTGTGCATTGCTCGTTTGTTCAGTTTGTCCCGTGGCGCTCGCATTGCATAATACTAATTAATTAAAAGTGCCTGATTGTTGCCGGTGCCACTGCCCACAGCGTAATCACACTTTGTGCCCCAGCCTGTTTCGGCTTTGCTTTGCTGCCATTTTGTTTGTTGTGCCTCGGAGCCCGTCCTCTCCACCCCGCTCCCGCCTCCCAGCTGCCCCTCCCTCGCTCCGCCCCCCTCCGCTAACCACATATGACAGACGCATTTACGCGCAGCGAGCGCGCGCCGAAGGTGCGCCAAAGGTAAGCCCGTCTACGCCCGTCCGCGCCTGGACCGCGCCCAGCGCCATACCCCCTGGACCCCGCAAATTCCACTCCTCCCGCATAACGTACGACGCCGCTACCCTCTCAGCACTTAACCCCGTCCATCTCACAAACTGCTTTGAAGCCGCCCCAGGACACACCCATGGACCCTTCACCTGCCACTCCTGCAAGTTCGACTGCACCAGGACCCACACCAAATCCACAAACTCGAAACAGAGCTCCGACGCTAACCACCTGAAATGCATCCTGCTCAACACACGCTCGGTCCACAGACACGCCATTGAACTTTGGAACCTACTCGACACCACATCGCCGGACGTCGCCTTCCTTACAGAAACCTGGATAAACGCCTCATCAGCTCCAGACATCACCATAGCCATCCCGGACGGCTACAAGATCATCCGAAAGGACCGCATCAACCAAACAGGAGGAGGCATCGCCATCATCCATAAGAACACCATCCGCATCACGACCAGTTCCGACGACAACCTCACAACCGCCGAACACCTTCACTTCCAGATTCACACCGACCCTAAGACCACACTCAGAGGCACCCTCATCTATAGACCACCTGGACCCCGCACACAATTCAGCGAAGACATCACTGACTTCATCAGCCCACACGCCCTCCCCTCCGAAGACTACATTCTACTGGGAGACCTCAACTTCCACCTGGAAAAGAACAACGACAGCAACACCACCACCCTTCTGGACAACCTCGCCAATCTCGGACTCAAACAACTGGTAAACACCCCCACCCACTATGCCGGCCACACGCTCGACCCAATCTTCACCTCCAGCAAGCACATCTCCTTTAATCACACCACAGCTCTCCATTGGACTGACCACAGTTGCGTTCACTTCAACTACAAAAAGACTACGACCCACAACCACCCACAACCAATTCCCCGAAGAAACTGGAACAAAATTACAACTGACCAGCTCTTCACTTCACTTCACCAAAACCCTCCTGCAAAATCATCGGACCCAAACCAAGCAGCCACTAACCTCACACAATGGATCACCCACAGCGCGGACGAATTAGCACCCTTATAAAACCTCCAAATCAAGCAAGGCAGCAAAAAAGCCCCCTGGTTCAATGATGACCTTAAGAAATCCAAGAAGATCTGTCGCACCCCCGAGAAAGCTTGGCGAAAAAAAACAACCACTGACAACCTGGCCACCTTCAAGAACGCCACCCGCAAACACCATCAACTGATCCGATCCACCAAGAAATCAGCATTCAAGGATCGACTCGACAACAACGCCCACAACAGCAAGGAACTATTCAACATCGTCAAAGAGTTTACCAACCCCACCGCCGGCACTAACGACATCACTTCCTCCCAAGACCTCTGCGACTCTCTAGCCTTGTTCTTCCACAACAAAATCGCTGATATACATAACAGCTTTGGAGACCAGTCCACCCCACCCTCCTCCGAACTAAAACCCCCCTCCAACAACCTTTGCGCCTGGAATCCAATCAAAACTGAAGACACCATCCGCCTGATGAACACCATCCACTCAGGATCACCAACCGACCCATGTCCCCACCACATTTTCAACAAAGCAGACTCCATTATCGCACCACATCTCCGAGACGTCATCAACTGCTCCCTCAACTCCGCTACCTTCCCGGAAAGCTGGAAACATGCCGAACTCAGTGCCCTCTTGAATTAACCCACAGCAGACCCCACTGAACTTAAGAACTTCCGCCCCATTTCGGTCCTCCCATTCCCTGCCAAAGTCATTGAGAAAGCCGTCAACAGTCAACTCGCCGCCTTCCTCGAATCCAACAAATCCCTTGACCCTTCACAGTCCGGCTTCCGAGCCAAACACAGCACCGAGACCGCCCTCATCGCAGCTACAGACGACATTCGTACTCTACTGGACAACGGAGAAACAGTTGCCCTCATCCTACTTGACCTCTCCGCAGCCTTCGACACAGTCTGTCATAGCACCCTTATACAACGCCTCAGCAACGTCGGAATACAAGGCAAAGCATTGGACTGGATCATCTCGTTCCTCGCCGGAAGAACCCAGAGAGTCCGCCTCCCCCCTTTTAAATCAGAAGCCACCAAAGTCATCTGCGGAGTACCACAAGGATCTTCACTCAGTCCTACCCTCTTCAACGTATACATGAGTCCCCTTGCATCCATCGCTCGCCAACACAACCTCAACATTATTTCCTACGCAGAGGACACCCAGCTGATCCTCTCCCTCACCAAAGACCCAAACACGGCCAAAACCAATCTACACGAAGGGATGAAAGAAGTAGCCGAGTGGATGAAGATCAGCCGCTTAAAACTGAACTCGGACAAAACGGAAGTCCTCATCTTAGGATAATCCCCCTCCGCCTGGGACGACTCATGGTGGCCACCGGCCCTGGGAACCGCACCCATACCAACGGACCACGCACGTAACCTAGGCTTCATCCTGGACTCCTCCCTCTCGATGACCAGACAAGTCAACGCCGTCTCATCATCATGCTTCAACATCCTACGCATGCTCAAAAAAATCTTCCGTTGGATCCCCACCGAAACAAGAAAGACGGTCACCCATGCTCTAGTCACAAGCCGACTGGACTACGGAAACACTCTCTACGCCGGTACCACAGCCAAACTACAGAAAAAACTCCAACGCATCCAAAACGCCTCAGCGAGACTCATCCTAGACATCCCCCGCCAAGCTCACATCACCGGTCACCTGAAAGACCTCCACTGGCTCCCCGTCAACAAGAGAATAACGTTCCGTCTCCTCACCCACGCACACAAAGCCCTCTATGACCTAGGACCCGAATACCTCAACACGCGCCTGACATTTTACACCCCCACCCGCCAACTTCGATCATCCAATCAAGCCCTCGCCGCAATTCCACGCATCCAAAGATCCACCATGGGGGGAAGATCCTTCTCCTACTTAGCGGCCAAGACCTGGAATTCTCTCCCCACCCACCTCCGCCTTACACAAAACCACCTCTCCTTCAGAAAACCACTAAAAACTTGGATATTCGATAAGTAAAGCTCACCCCCTCCCTCATGCGCCTTGAGACCCTATGGGTGAGTAGTGCGCTATATAAATTTAAACTTGACTTGACTTGAAAGAGTCAATAACACAAATCCAGATTGGACGCATGCAACCTTACAAGGAAAAATATTTTAATTCAGAAAATCCCTAACTTCACAGTGAATGTGGAGCCTTAAAAAACACACCATCACTTTGCAGACAAGTTCAACAATATATCTCAAGATCTTGAACTTTGACAAATCAGATTACCTTGACCAATAATATTACAAATACAATTTCTTCAACATACTGCACAAATATGACAAATACATCATAATCATGGTAAGTAACCCTCTAAAAATGAACTATAAATCAGAAATGTAAAAATAAACATCGCACATGCAGTATGACAATTCATAACTAAACATCAATCCACATTCTCAAACTACAAATCCCATAATTTATTGGCAAATACAAAACCACTCTCAATCACTCATCGTTCATCCCACACTATTGATACTCAAATTTCTTTGCTTAGGAACAGCACTGGAGCACCACAAATATTCCAAATTATGGGATCTCAAGAAGTACAGACAAAATCTAAACTAGGGGCAAAAATTATCTCAATAGATCTCTTAACTTATCTCTTTAACCATCCTCTGCTACCAAAACTGTGAAAGCACAGTGCCTTAAAAAATCTGCATAACAGTGGTGCGCCAAAATTGCGGGAATAGGGGATGGTATTAACCTCAAAGTCTAGGAGGCACATGCCCGGAGATGAGATTCAAAACAGCACTTCAAAATACAGTCAATAAGAAATCCTGACTCAAAAAGGGAGTTCAAGATCAAAAATTTAGAAAAAAAATATATGAAGGGTTTTTACAAAATTCAGAGGTACAATACAGAAATTAGTGAAAACCAGATGCAGCGGTAATCTCATTGAAATGCCTAGAAGTCATTTGCCATGAAGGCTTTTAAAATACAGAATAATACAAATTCAAGGAAAGGCTAAGAGTCTAAATGATATCTAGGCGGCAAGGATACTCCATCACAATGGTGATGGAGTGTCCTTACCACTAAGATGATGGTCCACCCGCCCGATTTAAATGCAAGTGGACTATAGTTTGGCCATGGCAGAGACTACTCAATCTCTACTGTGGTCAAACTTCTCCGACCGCCAGATAGAGTAAGGGCCTTCAGAGAATTGGCTATATTTTACTGTCTGTTAATGACAAGCAAAGACTAGCTGTAAGGGCCAGTAAAAAAATAAAAATGCCCCTCTTGCCATAGCTGAGAACTCCCATGGAGAAGGGAGTATTTTTTTTCCTCAAAAAATATAATCCTACTTCGAGATTTTACTGCTTGAAAATATTTATTTTAAATAAGACATCATGTTGACGAAGCCGTGTGTCAAACTTAAAAAAGGCATTGAAAAGAAGGGCTGACATGCCAGTTCCTGTCAATGCTTTGGAAATGCTGTCGGCTTGACCGTCGTTTTTAAATTTAGCAGGCGGGGCCTCTGCGCTTTGAAGCACCTATCATAAAGTTTTGTTTGTATATGAAAATATAATGCAGCAAATAAATGCCATTATATTGTCAAATCTGTATGTTGATATATTTGTAATGCCAAGAAGCATAGGCTTAAGGCTTTTTCCGAGGGAAACGTTGTTATACATAACTAATTGCTCAGGAATACAGTGTTGCCCCAAATGAACTGCCAGGCCAAAGATCTGTGGGCTGACTGCAAAGTGGTTGTAACATGGCTAAAAGTAGAGCTTCCAAGAGTGCTTTATCATAGCAGTCCATCTGCTGTTTTTATGGAAAAGTACAAGGAAGTGATTGCGCATTTGAAACAAAAAGTTCAGGAGAAAGAGGTGAATTGAACAAAGCTTCTGAGGGCTAAGCTGGAATCAACAGAAACAGAGCATGCTTATTATGAGAGACTTATGAAAATCTTTAAAAAGTATAGTGGAGTAAAAGATTAAACAAAAGATACCATTACATTAGCAGATTTGTGTTTTTAATTATTTGAATGTAACACATGCAGACATTATCATGTTGAAAATGAGTAGCCATTACCATTGCTATGAGTGCACTGGTCACTAGAACCATGAATGAAGACAGAATCCAGATCGAATTAAAAAAGATACCATTACATTAGCAGATTTGTGTCAGTGTTTGTGATGGGTTTGCATCAGAGCTTGGTTGTCATATATGGCAGAATATAGTATGCTGGCAGACTAAGAGTATTGATGAAATACTCAAGTATGTGATGTATTTCAGTTGTTACTTTGAGGCGAAACAAGGAAGTTGAAGGAGAAACTCATGACAGCACAGAGAAGAATTAAGAATCAGGAAATCGTTTTAGGCTTCGAACCTGGTTTTGGATGATGGCGCAAATTTGAATATGCAAGGAGTAAGCGTTCAGGGAAATGGGAGGATGAATACTGTTCATAGGTTTTTAATTATTTGAATGTAACACATGCAGACATTATCATGTTGAAAATGAGTAGCCATTACCATTGCTATGAGTGCACTGGTCACTAGAACCATGAATGAAGACAGAATCCAGATCGAATTCAAAAAGATTTTGTTCCCCAGATGCAGCAGATTTCAAACTAGATATAGCCAACTGGGATAGTTGACCCAGTATGATTGGCGACTGAACAAAACATAAATCAGAGGAAATTCAATGCGATTATGTCTGTAGCTTCAGTAATGAAGCAAATACACAAAATAACATGCCTATTCTTCAAAAAAGTATTTTACTGATTATTAATGATTTTCCACAGTTTTCAGGAACTACAATTAATTCTCAATGACAGAGGCTGTGAAGGAAGGAGAACTGCATGCTTGGTGCAGTCCTTGAGGTAGTGGCCCATATGTATATGATGAGGTGGCCGGCCACTTATTGTTATTTCTGATTGATACTGTACTACTCGCTCCATGGTTTGCTCCATGAAGGTTCCAAACATAGCCCTCTCAAGGAAATAAATCCAATTTGTTGGAAAAGGTAACAAACAAATTACAAATCAGGTCTTAGCAAATGTCCCAGTACACACCGAGCTACTGGAAAATTATCATAAATGTATCATTGATGATATGAGTCCAGTAAACTTTTGTATAGAGATCTTCTCTGTAAAATGAGTTGTGTAATTTACTGTACACCGGATGGTGTAGCAATTCAAACTCAGGATGCAGACCCTGAATTTAAAAATAAATCACAAGAATCAAAACTTCATTTGTTCCCAGTTTCCATAAAAGATGATTAGCCTCCTGATACAAGCCACACAGTGAAAGAGCTCCTAAAGCCTGCCACTCCATATCAGAACCTCCTCCTCTATTCTTGAATTCCGCAAGAAGCTGAAGACCTGGCTTTTAATTAACCAATCTACCTTAGGTAGCGCTAGCAACACACATCTAATCAGAGCCAGGATACCCTTGCAGGTGATAGTGTGCTTTCCAAATGCAATTAATATAACAAGAGGAGGTATGGGATTTCACAGGAAAAGAGATCAGATTAATAAAAAAAAGAGCAGAGACTGTGAAAATGACTGTGAAACCTAAAGCATGTTACCCTCAAACTCCTCAGATAGTCAATATTTATTTTAGTTCAGATTCCACAGTCAAGTTCTTGTGTGGTGCTGGATCCCACGAGGGTACACGGAAGCTACTCAATCTTTAGTCAAATGCTAGAGAAAGTTTGTAAAATCTGCAACTGGCCTACAGTACATAGAAGACCTTATACTCACATCTAAAACAAAGGATGTTTGTAAGATGTATACAATTACGCTCTTGAACCATCTGGCAGATAATGGTCAGAAGGCGTCTCGCACAAAAATGTAGTACTGTTGTCTATTTGGGACTGCATTTTGAAAAAGGTGAGAGAAAGTGTCTGAAGAACACGTTTTTTGCAATCCTGAGTAAGAATCCTCCGGGCAAACAAAGAGAGGAGAGAATGTTTAGGGCAATGGTTAGCTACTGCAGACAGTGGATTCCAAACTATACCCTCAATGAAAAGCATTTACTGAGGCTTAGTCATAGCGATGTTTCTGATCTGGTGGCATTTGTGAAGAATACCTGAGCACCTTCCTTGAGCTCAGAGACAACCTCTGTAGCTCGCCCTCTTTAGGAATGCTAAATTACAAGAAAGATTGTTATCTATTTTGCAACATGAGAAAAAGTTATGCACTATCTGTCCTTACCAAAAACATGGTGAAAACAAGTGGCCTGTGATTTTCTTTTCTGCCACATTAGATCTAATTAAAGCCAAACTCAGAGGCAGCCTTTTGTTTTTCAATTCATCAAGGTGAAGGAATTGTGATGGGTTATATACTTTGTTAGACCAAGCGGCCTTTGAGTGGTCTTCCCCCAAACGTTTTGTCTTCACCCTCCTATTTTTCTGACTTCTTTGCACTTTACCACTGCTAACCAGAGATAAAGTGTTTGTGCTTACTTCCTAAACGCAGAAGATTCGGATAATACCTGATTGGCATATTTAATTTACTTGTAAGTCCCTGATAAAGTAGTATACCATATACCAGGGCTGGTACATTAAATGCTGCTAGTGTGCCTGCAACACTTATTGCACTACTTAAAACATGTTAAGGATCTGCCACTGCAACCTGGATGCAGTTTTAAACTGCCACTATGTCTTGGCAAAATAACCCATTTACCAAGCCTAAAACTCCCTTTTTAATACATAAACGTCTTACGTCACCCCTAAGGTAGGAAAATGGAGAGTACATTGTAATTAAAAAGCAGGGCAATGTTACATAGTCTGGTAGTAAAAATCTCCCAAATTTGTTTTCACAACTGCAAGGCCTACCTCTTCCATATAATAAGATTGGGTTACCCCATTACATTGAATATGTGCTACCTTGTGATTGGGAGAAGGCAGCAAAGTCATGTATGGTAGCTGAGGAATTGTAATGTAAAATCCTCTTTAATGATAAAGTAAAATATTAAGTCACAATTCTGAAAATGAGGGGGCGCTAGAGGGCGCACTACGGGATGGCTGAACGCTAGTGCCGCTCCGCTGGTCGGGGACATTAATTAGCCAAGAACACTTGCATTTGGTGTCTCCTGACAAGAAATGTGCAGAGAATACCGAATCGGAACTACTGCCTGATGAATTTCAAGCGTTGGATGCGAGTAATTCACCACCGACACGTAGAAACTTAAATCCGAAGATGAGCCCCCAGGTACAGCAGGCCGAAAAGAAAATGCCACGATGTACGCGGTGGCGAACGATTAGCAGAAACCAAGCTGCGGTTCTATTAGCAGCGCACTGCTGAGGTCGCCAACGATCGGCTGGGACTCACCACACGCCAGCGAGGGACAGATGAGTGAGTACAAGAGCCTTGGCAGCTTATTCAAAGCGCGAGATACAGAGGGAGGCATGGCCATATAACGGTGCGATCAGAGGCAAGCGAAGTGCGATCCGAGAAGTGCTGCACCTTGGTGTGTTATCACCCGGGAAAAGTAACCGGTGACCTGCGGCGCTCAGGGATAAAGACCTGATTGAGCGTGGGCAACAGTCTGCACTTTGATAACTGTGTTGGCTCCAGATCACATATCACCAGAGGCTCTGGGGCATGGACTGTAGACCTGTAGGGCAGTATACTGCCGTCCTGTTCCCAACGTGATACGCCAGAGCGGGAGCTGCGAGGGTGGCTGCACACGGCAAATCAGCGACGGAGTAAATAACTGTGCAAGGTAATAAGGTCCCCAGAGGCGCAGACCACACCATGAACTGGCAAGACACTGACTCACAATATATTGAACACGGCGAGGAATAGATTAGATCACCGCGCACTCCAGGTGAAAACAGTGTGCCCCCACCGCCTCTTCCCGCTCATATGTACCAAGTTGTATCTCCACATTGCCTGCGTGAAGGTAGATATGCGGGCGGCCTGACACCGTGATCTATCGTGCTGTGCACTCAGTGATCTTCAACCAGGGCGTCCATAGACTATGAACGGCAGTGAATTAGAGTGCGCTGCCTCCCCAGAATACAGGCAATATGTGATGTAGTCTGAACACGAGGAATTGATCCTTTCTGCTAGCTGTACTGAGTTGTACAAAACTCAACCTTGTACATGAGAAATGTGATCTGGTGTATATCGTGCACAAGAAATGCTTTGCTTATAGTCAAAGTGTCCCCACAATTTTGTAAACCTGTGGCCAGGAGACAGTGGGCGTGCCCTAAATGTCACATACCAGGAACCAGCAAATATCACCTCAAGCTGCCCTCGCAGAGGGCTGATGTCCTGGGTAAAGCAGTAATTTCAACTGCCCCAAAGGTAAATGGGCAATATTTTCGCTGTGCTATAATACTGGCAAAAATAAGTGCATAATATACAATAAAGTATACCACAAGAACTGCACACCCAAGAGCAACTCAACCGCACCTAATATCAACTGAACACCAGGGACATGGGCAGACCTGATAGGCAGCAATCAAAACTCTCCTTCAACACCCGCCGCACGCCAAACCCAGCAACGGCACACTCGGATACTGAATTGGACGCGGATAAAACACGTCAATCGAATATGCATGACGCCTTGCAAGCAATACAAGCAAGTCTACAAGCAATAAATAGCAAACTTGACACACTGACACAGAGAGTGGATAATATATCAGCCAAACTAGATAAGCAGGGAGAGAGACTAAATGAAGCAGAAGTGTGTATATCAGCAGTCGAAGATGAATCCCACACATTGGCAAGCAAATGTACGGAGATAGAAAGGATACTGGAAGTGATCAAAGAGAAAAATGAAGATTTGGAAGGGAGATCTCGCCGCAATAATGTGGGCATTATGGGGATTCCAGAGAGCACCAACATGGGACGACTACAAACATATGTAGAGAATATGCTGCAGGACATTTTCGGAGCGGGAAATTTCTCCTCAGTACTTATTGTGGAAAGAGCCCACAGATCGTTGGCGACTGCACCAGTCCCTGGCACCCCACCGCGTTCTCAATTACAGAGATAGAGACGTAATACCACGCATAGCGAGGGAAATCAACAAATATCTTATCAAGGCAATACTGTCTTTTTATCCCGATTTTACAATGTCTGTGCAGGCGACAGGGAAAGAGTTTAATCCCGCCACTGCAGGTGGTAATGTATACAATGTGCCTTATTACTTCAGGAACAGAAATGTACATTTGGAATGTTAATTCATTAGGTCGCACATTTTATGTATCACTGTAGTAAGCACTCACGTTAATTCAGACCTATTGTGATGTGTAACTCACAGGCCCTTAATAGAATAATGAACTCGCTATTAGGTATAAGATTGCATAACTTGGGCATATATTTCTATGACTGAGCAGGATCCTTAATGTGCTACGATTGTTTAGGTTTGTAATGTAATTGTATACATGGGACTATATTCTCGCACTACTCTGCTACAATGAGGTAACAAGCCAATGGGAGAGATTCACCAAGTTAATCAGGTACTCCCTGACCACACTTGTATGCACAAGTGTAAATGTGAGCACTAAGCGACCCCCCCTGTGGGTGCTCCCCGCAACTGTTAGTGCAATGGTACTGTTGTTAAAAGGGGTATGTCTTTGGCATGATTGGGATGCTGAAGTGGGTGGGGGATTTAGTGGTAAACTTCTTGTTTTTCATAGGCTTACAAAGTACCTATATAGCAGGATGTGGATTGTAGGTTGCAGAGAACATCAATGCAGTGATGATGATGTACTATGTTACAGACTGTGTTTACATGTCAACCTTTTTAGAACACGTAGAGTTAGAGTATCAACACTAAATTGAAATCCAAGCAAATACGTCTGTTATCCTGGAATATTAGAGGACTAATAACCCCAAAAAAATTAAACAAATGTTTGCATATCTGGATAGACAAAATGTTGACATAGTGATGTTACAGGAGACACACCTTGCAAAAACTAGCAAAAATTCACTAGGTAAGAAATGGGCCGAGCCTGTTATAATGTCCTCGTATTCTAGCTATGCCAGAGGAGTCCTCATAATGGTGAGGATAGGCGTACAATTTCAAGTAGCCCATACCATAACCGATGATATGGGGCAATATATTATCGTAATAAACACAAAGTGTCCACGGGTCTATGTACAACAAATCAACATAAAAAAGACATGAACCAACAAAGCCAGTGTGTGACAAGGTACCCTAAAGGTACGCCTAATGGATAAGGATACCCATCAGTCACTATCCGATACCGCCCTGGTCATCATCTGGGCTTCCATATAACCCTCTCATGGTGAATCATAAAAGATGTATAAGAGGACTAGATGGACACGTCCAACATCTAACTATGAAACACGGAGTCACTTAAAAGATGTTAAGTGAAGATATCAAGTGATGGGTAACAAGTGGAAAGAATTGCAGTGCGTGAAAATATGTGAAGTACTGGTGAGTTAAAATTGGGTAAATGAGAGAAACGTGAGTTTATTATTATCGCTCAGTTGCCCAAGACTAAAAACAGTGCAAAAAAATGGGAGTTGTAACAAATATCTGCCAATATAGTTTATATATTATCATCACAGGACATATTCTGGGACATCGTATAGGTCCACTCAACACATATGACCCAAACATTGACGACCCCGAGTTCTTCCAAACTATATGGTGGCAACTTAGAGAGCTACCAGACATGTAATTGCTACGGGGCGATCCAAACGTGGCACTCAATGAGGAGTTAGATAGGTCGGGCAGTACCAAAGAGCCTCAAAAGCGGGCAGTGGAAAGTGTTGTCGAGGGAATGTTGAAAGTTAAACTGTTAGATGTTTGGCGCTTGAGAAAAACCACAGCATATGGCAGCAACGCACCACTTCACCATACATAATAGTTGGTCACGTATCGACTACTGGCTTGCGACTGAGAAGGTGACCATGTGGACAAAAGATGTGCAACACATACTGAAAACGTTATCAGACCACAAACCGATTCTCTTGGTCATTGAACCTCCTGATTATGTACCACCACCTTATGTATGGAGATTCAATGCAAAGGCATTGCTAGATCCCTTATACAACATCTCCATAAGACAAGCAATTGAGGAATACTTCTTATTGAACAACCCCTCTGTAGACGGTCCTGGCCAATTATGAGAGGCCTTCAAAGCCACCATACGTGGAGTGTGTATAAGCACTAACACAGGCATACTGAAAGATATCAGGCAACAACTCACCCAACGTGAGGCCAAACTGAGAGCCCTAGAACAGAAATATGAACGGACTCACAGTACAACCATACTGGGGGAAATTAGAAATATAATGTCTGAATACCAAAATTTTGCTGATGATGAACTTAAATACATTTCAAAAAGAAGCGTTGCTACAACATATGGGGAAGGGGGCAGACCGGGACATACATCAGCAAACAAAATATGTAAAGACTGTGTAACACATGCAGTAATTAAAATTAGAGATCAACACAACACTGTGCACTATAACACAGATGGAATACTGAAGGCCATCATGGACACATAAGTTGACATATACTACACGACGCACAATAGATACAAAAGAAATTCCAGAATATGTGGAAGATATCGCAATAGCGTGGTTATCGGATAATCAAAGGGAATACTTATCATAGGCAATAACAGTAGAAGAAATAACTGAAGTGATTAAAACACTGCCCGATGGGAAAGCCCCTGGCCCAGACAGCTTTACGGGAGAATTTTATAAGGAATATGTTGACTTGCTGGCCCCTCATTTGGTGGAAATGTATGGGGATGCCCACGAGAAACAGATACTACCATCAACAATGAGGGAAGCAATGATAAAAGCGCTCTTGAAACCAGAGAAAGACCCGGAACTCTGTGAATCGTACAGACCCCTTTCATTAATTAACACAGACACAAAAATGATTGCTAAACTAATAGCCAAGCGGCTGCAACCATTGATGGCTAATATTATACTACCAGACTAATCAGGGTTGATACCTCATCGCTCTACAGCCCATAATATCCACACACTATTTGCGTTATCGGATCAATTAAACCCAGAAATGCAGGCAGCAGCGGTTTTATTAGATGCAGCCAAAGCATTCGACTACGTCGAATGGATATGTATGTTCACAGTGCTACAAAAAGTGAGTTTGCCTCCAATCTTTCTTACATGGATCAAAGTCTTATATATGCGCCAGTTGCGAGAATAAAGGTGACCAATATGTCTCTAACAAGATACCAATAACACGTGGTACAAGACAGGGTTGTCCCCGATCGCCCCTTCTATGCGCCATCACATTAGAACCACTGGCTTGCAAAATAAGGCAATGTCATAAACATACGGCCCTACAATTTCCCTAGCGTCCCTTGAGTATATCATTATATGCTGACGACATGGTACTATAAGTTCGGGACCCCAGTACAAACTTACCCCCCCCCCCCCATTATGAGAATATATTAAATTTGGTGGACATTCTGGCCTTCAAATAAATTGGAGCAAATCAACTATCATTCCCTTAACTGAAATTACTGAACATCGCTCGATAGAATTTCCATTAGAATGGCAAAATGATCCGATTGAATACTTAGGGATCTGGTATCATAGGGACCCGAAGTAGTCCTACGGACAAACTATGGCACAGCTATGTGCAAATTGGAAGAAAAAGTAGATAGATGGATCTAACTGCCACTATCACTGGCAGACGGAACAGCAATAGTTAAAATGGCCATATTGCCCAAATTTCTATACCTCTTTAATAACATCCCCATAACACCACTGGCAGCAGTATTTAGTAGATTATCATCTGCAGTAACTAGGCTTATCTGGGCCGGTAAGCAAGCCCGGATTGAAATGCGCGCCCTCACACTGCCTTACTTAAGAGGTGGCTTTAAAGTTCCAGACTTTCTCCTATACTATTTATGTGCGCAAGCGCAATATGCGCATCAATGGTATCACCTTACTCGATATATTCCACATCTGGCAGTTGAGGATGGTGACGCGCATCCAATCCCATTGCACAACATACTGCAGCACCAGCGCAACCATGTGACCAAACAGGAAATTATTACAATTCGTACTACGAACTTAGCAAGGCAGCAAATAGGGAAATTAGCACATAAACTTCCATTATATGTGCCAGCATTGCCACTACAACACCATCCAGCCTTATCGGTGACCCAGGAAAAGGTTGGTATAGCGGTATTACAACGGGTAGGTATAGATCGAATGGAAGATCTTTATAAGGACGGTACCTTTTATAGATACTGAGGAGCTTCAATATATCTGAAATAAAACCCTCCTATTTAAATTTACATACCACTGATTACGTAGCGCGATAAAAGACCTTTACCCCACATTTCCTACCGAACCACCTGTATTATAGGCATTGCAAATCATTATTACAAATGCCCATAATATGCATCTGGTCACAAAATGATATCTTCTCCTGCAAGAAGATATAAACAGCACCACCACTTAAGCACTAGATAGGTGGAACAAAATACTAGAGCTACAGCTTTCAGATGAAGAATGGGCTACCTGCTGCACACTAACCGATATGCTCACCCCAAATGGGAACCTACGCATTATACATTATAAATATCTACACCAAACCTAGCACACTCCATTAAAACTGCATAAATGTGGTCTTCGATCCGACACACGATTCCAAAGATGTAATACAGACAATGCCGACTTTATACATTTGGCGTGGACGTGCCCTAACATTAAGGCATATTGGGAAGATATAACAAAGACGTTAAGTGATTTGCTGGAAACAAGAATAGACTGCACACCTCGAGTCTGCTTGCTAGGACTAGTAACAAGATTGCGATCCATTAAACGTAAATTTTGTGTAATAGCATTGTTAATGGCAAAGAGAAGGGTTTCAATATATTGGGGAGGTAAGCACTATCCAAGTCGCAGACAATGGCTTCATGATATGGCATATTGCAGAGACACTCTTAAGACGTATGAGGAGGAACTCCCCACCTGATCTAGGCCAAGAGACTATTGGATAACTCTAACAGACTATTTACTAATGATGTGTAATGGATGTAAATATTGTCAAATCTGTACTGTGTGCTATCGCGGACAGTGCCATAGACTGTAACACTCCATGCTTCTTGAATTGCCATGCTAAATGACTTTTGTAAGCCTGTACTGTTATTGTAATTTAATTTGTTGCTTGATTCTAATGAAAACCAAATTAAGAAAAGGAAAAAAAATTCTAAAAATGCCACTTTTATAAAGTTGGCATTTTCTTGCACTAACCATTTTGTGCCTGCAGCCTGTTCCAGGGTCACATGACTAGCTGTGAGTGGCAGTTGGTCACTGTATATTCCTCCCAAACAGCCACATAATACAGAGACTAGGTGTACCTGAAAGGGCCATCAACAGCAGTTTTTTTGACAGAGCTGTGCAGAGCCTCACTTGCACATCAATAGGCAGCCCCTGCACACAAATAACTTCACATTAGCCTTTCTCCTATCCTTTCTCCTATACTCCCATTCTATTCAGGGCAGGGAGGCAGGAATCTCCCAACACTTCTATGAGGGAGGGGGGGAAATCCTCCAGACGTAAAGAAGTTACTTGGTAAAAAAGTTGGACCCTCAGACCCACTCTTTAGATCACTTCTAGACCTGTGGAACACTCACTAGAAGAACTGCTCTGCTGCCCTGCTGCAAGAAGTACAGCTCTGCTGTCCTGCTGCAAGGACTGCTCTGCTGCATGAGGAAGAAGGACTGATCCTGAAGCGTGAACCCAGGACCACCAGAGTGACTTCAAGGGCTCCAACATGTTGAACCCTGCACCTTGACTCTGTCTATTGAATTGAATTGAATTGAAATTGCACTTGTATAGCGCCATCTACCCGGAGGCCTCGTAGCGCTTATGACTAAAGCTAGCTTAGCACAGGCTCGGGCAGATTAGCGGGATGTGGCAAACAAGTGGGTTTTCAGGGCTTTTCTGAAGGAAAGATGATCGGTGGTTCCTCGAAGGGAAAGGGGGAGGGTGTTCCAAAACTTGGCAGCAGTGTATGAAAAGGAACGGCCTCCCCAACGGGCTTTCCTCACTCTGATAGAGGAGGCCAGCTGGAGGGTACTGGAACGAAGGGAACGTGAGGGAACATAGGGGGTGATCAGGGGTTGCAGAATTGCAGGACCAAGGTGGTGGAAGGCTTTATGTAGAGTACACATAGCTTTAAATTGTACTCTGGCGGCTATGGGGAGCCAGTGAAGTTCCACGATGGCGGTCCTTGCTGACTCCCAGCGAGGGAGATTGTAGAGCAGACGGGCCGCACTGTTCTGGGTGACTTGAAGTTTCTGAATGACATAGGAAGGGGCTCCCATATAGAGGACGTTGCCATAGTCCAGGCGGGATAGTATAAGGGCCTGGACTAGAATCCTCCTGGCCTGAAATGGGAGCAGAGGGAGCACCTTCCGTAGCATCCTCATCAGGCCGAAACAGGTGGCTGCGGTCTTTGTGGCTTGGGCTGAGAAGTTCAATGCGGTGTCCAACCAAACCCCCAGGCTTTTTATTTGGGGTTTGGGAGCAGGAGGCGGGCCCAGACATGGAGGCCAGATGGATGAAAAGACAGAGGGCGAGGGGTTGCCCTATAAGATGACATCTGTCTTCTCCCCGTTAAGTTTTAAACGGGAGGATTGCATCCATCTGGCAACAGCCTCTAGACAGGGACCTAGGGTGTTGGACGATACCTCTGAGTGGTCCAAAGAGACCACCAGTTGGGTATCGTCCGCGTAGGTGACAATACGCACACCGAAGGGCTGGACAATCCTGTCTAGAGGTTCCATGTAGGCATTGAACAGGGTGGGGCTCAGGGAGGAGCCCTGAGGAACCCCACACCTAAGAGGATGTTTGGGTGACACCGCCTCGCCCTCAAAGACCTGAAAGAAACGGTCAGCCAGAAAGGATGTCAGCCAGTCCAGCGCCGGGCCCGACACGCCCATGTCTGCCAGACGTTGTAATAGCATGACATGGTTCACCGTGTCGAACGCGGCGCTGAGGTCTAACAGGATGATTGCCACCTTGCCGCCCCGGTCCAGCACTGCTCTGGCTTCCTCAGTTACGGCCAGAAGGGCTGTTTCGGTCCCATGTAGGGGCCGAAACCCAGTCTGGGAGGCACGTAGGAGACCATTTGACTCCAAAAAGTTCATCAAGATGTTGTTCACGTGCCTCTCGAGTAGTTTACTCAGCCAGGGAAGTAAGGAAATAGGACGATAATTCGCCAGGTTGGATTGGTCAAGGTTGGGCTTCTTCAACAGGGCCCTCACCATTGCGCACTTCCAGGAGGGAGGTACGGTTCTTGAAGAGATGGAGGTGTTGAGAACGTCCAATATGACCGGGCGAATTATGTCTATTGCCCTAACAAGGGTCTGAGGGGGAGCTGGGTCATTAGGGGAGCCTGTGGTGACTTTAGAGATGAGTCTGTCCAGTGCCAGAGTGTCTAGTGGGGGGATTGCATCAAGCATACACTGGACGGGGGCTTCAGAGGTGGCAGACATGGGAAGGCCTAAATCACTGTCAGCATCCCCAAAAGAAGAGTATATAGTCTGAATTTTTTCAGAAAAGAAAACAGCTAGTTCATTGCAGCGGTCTTGGGCACTATCAGCAGAAGGGAGTTCAATGGGGGGTGAAATGAGCGTTTTAACAATTTTAAAAATTTCCCTTGGAGCATTGGCAGCTTCGTCGATTTTGCTGCAATAAAAGGAAGCTTGTGCCAATTTTATCTCCTGTTTATAGAGTCTAATGGCGGCTCTATAATCCTCCTTCTTAATTTCGGAATAGTCCTGTCTCCAGGCTCTTTCGTGTTTCCGACAGGTTAGTTTCATGGCCTTAAGGGCAGGGGTATACCAAGGAGCAGCTCTGGGTCGTTTCGTAGAGCTACTAGCCTGTACGGGGAGGACCATATTGAGTGTAGATGAGATCCAGTCATCAAAATTGTTGGCTGCTGTGTTGGGATTCATCACCTTCCTGGGTATATCTTTGGCCAGGGCAGTTTCCCAGGCAGGAAGGGGAAGCAAGGGCCATTTCCTACCTCGGTTTTTAATGAGGCCGCTAGTGGAGGGAGAAAGATTAGTGCACCAGGAGAAAGGAACCAAAAAATGGTCCGTCCAAGGTAGCGGAACCGGGGGTTTAACTATGAGATCATTGATGTTGCTGTAAATATGATCTAGCAGGTGGCCTCTGTTGTGGGTTACATGAAACCCCTTCTGCTGTAGATCCAGTGCTTGAAAGTTAGAGCAAAGGGTAGTGGCTGCGGTATCGTGAGGGTCATCTAAATGTAGATTAAGGTCGCCCAACACGGTGAAGTTGGGAGAGGATAGCACGTTGCTTGCAGCGAGATCCGTAATTTTGCTAATAAAATTATTAGGGGCACCTGGGGGGCGATAGGCTAGAATGCCAGAAAAAGTAGTGGTTGGTGACAACTCTAGCGAAAAGTGAAGACTTTCACAGGTTGGCGAGGTAGTAGGGGTGGTTCGGCATTTGTAACTGTCGCGATAAACAATAGCCACTCCTCCACCCCTCCCAGTCTGGCGATCTAGTCTCTTTAAAGTGAATCCTTGGGGAATGGCCCAAACAATAGCTGGATCGTTATCCATATGGAGCCATGTTTCGGTTAGGAAAAGTGCATGAGGATTGAGATCTTCAATCAGAGAATGGAGCTCCGTATAATGTTTACACATAGACCTACAGTTGAGGAGAAACATTTTCCATTCCTGAGTGAGAGGTAGCGGACAGGAAGGGGGGATGGATGGACGCCAATTGCAGTTTGGGCAGATATAACCCAGTTGCGAAGGAGAGAAAGTATGAGCACAAGTCAGAATAGGGGACGAACGGAGGGCATGCAGGGATAATGAGTCATAGGACAGCGGGGGGCCTACCATGACGGGCAAAGCCAGGCACCAGTCAGCAGGAAGCGTCTGAACGCGGACTGGCGCAGACTGGCTTCTCTTTGGCGCCTCTTCGGCGCGTCTACGGCGCTACCGCTGCGCGTTACCGCTGCGCGAACGGGAGCCCGTTAAGAAGGTTAGGCGGAGTGGGAGACTAGCGCGTCAACCCACCGAAGATGGCCGCCTCAGAGGGAGCAACCAGGAAGTGGTGCCGCTTGCCTCCCTCCACAACAAACAGCACTGGTTGCTGCGGTGGAACGGGGAGAGAGCGGACCAAGGTCAGGTAATGTGCACAGATTACACAATAAAACAGATTTTAAAAGCAGTTACAAAAGCACAAGTAGGAATACAAGAAAAGCGCTTGTAGCAGTCCTACTTGCTACCAAGCACAGCGCTACGATATTTTTAGTCAATCTCGAGCGCGAAGCTGCCCAGCCCTTAAGTAATCAGGGCGGAGTGGGAGACTAGCGCGTCAACCCACCGAAGATGGCCGCCTCAGAGGGAGCAACCAGGAAGTGGTGCCGCTTGCCTCCCTCCACAACAAACAGCACTGGTTGCTGCGGTGGAACGGGGAGAGAGCGGACCAAGGTCAGGTAATGTGCACAGATTACACAATAAAACAGATTTTAAAAGCAGTTACAAAAGCACAAGTAGGAATACAAGAAAAGCGCTTGTAGCAGTCCTACTTGCTACCAAGCACAGCGCTACGATATTTTTAGTCAATCTCGAGCGCGAAGCTGCCCAGCCCTTAAGTAATCAGGGCGGAGTGGGAGACTAGCGCGTCAACCCACCGAAGATGGCCGCCTCAGAGGGAGCAACCAGGAAGTGGTGCCGCTTGCCTCCCTCCACAACAAACAGCACTGGTTGCTGCGGTGGAACGGGGAGAGAGCGGACCAAGGTCAGGTAATGTGCACAGATTACACAATAAAACAGATTTTAAAAGCAGTTACAAAAGCACAAGTAGGAATACAAGAAAAGCGCTTGTAGCAGTCCTACTTGCTACCAAGCACAGCGCTACGATATTTTTAGTCAAATCCGAGTCCCATTTGCCCAAGTTGCACCTACCCAGTCCTGAATCCTTGGAAAATGGGCTAAAGATCCACATGCCAGCTCAGCTGTGGTCCCATAAGAACCCGGCGCAGCTCAAAGCAACTCTAGGCAGTCCTCGCAGACCATTATCAGGACCAAAGCAGCGCAACATAACTCAACGCCAGATCTCGCATCTCAGCCCCCATCGGAACTGACGCAGCTCAATGAGGAACTTGCAGCTCCTCATCGGAATCAACACATGATCCTCTATTGCTCTTCAGATTCGCCGCTGCGGGGCTCAAAACCCCAAATCCAGGACATAAGGTACAATTGTCAGCGGGTCTAACCTGGCCTCTGTATCTGGCGTACACTCCATCGTGGTCAGCCTGACTGTGTGCCTTTGTCCCAGTCCAGCACAACCAGATATCCACAGTTGGCACTTTGTGCTCCGAGGCACTATTTTTACCTACATCTTTAAAATTGCATATCTCCGGTTTTACTTATTGGATTTTTGTCATTTTGTATTGTCAAAAATTGGTCTGAGATTTTTATTTTATTTTTTGTAAATCTTTTATTAACAAATTGGCAAGAAAAAGAAAAACATCAGGTGAGTCAACAGTTTCAATATACGATTTATGGAACACGGGGATTCCTGCGCTTCCGCCTCTACTCGTCGCGCCGGGGGCACACAAATCTCTCCGTGGTGGCTATTCCAGGCCCCCAGACCTTTCCCCACTTCTCTGGACAACCCCTGGCCACATATACAGACTTTTCCCTAAACATACACCAATCCATGTCCTCCGCCCATTTGGAAACCCGGGGTGGCTGGCTGGAACCCCACAGCTGAGCAATAATTAGTTTCGCTACCATACACGCCAGTGTTACCCATTGCTTCCCATACATATTCAAGTCCTTGGGTTCCCACACATTAAGTGTACAACTCCGGGCCTCTGGTCGTATCTCCTCCCCAAGGCGTCCCGTATCTCGGCCTGAACCTTCGTCCAATATTCCTGTACTTCCACGCAGTGCCACAGAAAATGCATAAAGGTGCCAAGCTCACCACATCCCCTTCGACACTCTCCACTCTCCATTTGCCCCATACGTACCGGTCGAGGCCTTGTAATATACGACCTGTGCAAGATCTTTAGTTGCATCAGTTTAAGTCTCATCTAGATCGCCACCACCCTCGGGGAGGAAATCGCCTCTGTCCAGTCATCGTCATCTAGCTCTATCCCATCTGCACTCCACTGCGTTCTGATACCTCCCAGCGGGTCCTCCATATTATCAAAAAGCTTTTTGCAAATAATAAAGAGATAGTCTTCTCGGGGAGGTGCCCGTCTAACACTCGATCCTCGAGAGGAGAGGCCTCTGGAAGTGTGGTGTCTCTAGGTATGTGCGTGAGGAGAGCATGTCTAACCTGGAGGTAACGATAATACTCACTATTATGTAGGCTATATTGCTGTTTGAGAGAGTCGAATGTATGTATTGTGTCCCCTCCCCACACGTCTTTGATCTGAGTGATCCCAATGAGATCCCACTTGTCAAATCTCTTAGATTTCCACAAGCTCCCAATCAATCAATCAATCAATCAAAGCACTTATATAGCGCACTACTCACCCGGAGGGTCTCAAGGCGCTTGGGGGGGGGGTCCGCTACTGCTCGAACAGCCAGGTCTTGAGCTGCTTCCTGAAGGCGAGGTGGTCTTGGGTCAGGCGGAGGTGGGTCGGGAGGGAGTTTCAAGTCTTGGCGGCCAGGTAGGAGAAGGACCTTCCTCCTGTGGTGGCTCTTCGGATGCGGGGGACGGCGGCGAGGGCGTGGCTGGTCGATCGAAGCTGGCGTGTGGGCGTGTAGAAGTTGAGGCGGCTGTTGAGGTATCCTGGGCCTTGGTTGTGCAGGGCTTTGTGTGCGTGGGTGAGGAGATGGAAAGTGATTCTCTTGTTGACCGGGAGCCAGTGCAGGTCTCTCAGGTGTCCGGAAGTGTGGCTGTGTCGGGGGATGTCGAGGATGAGTCTTGCTGAGGCGTTCTGGATCCGCTGGAGTCTCTTCTGGAGTTTGGCAGTGGTTCCGGCGTAGAGGGAGTTGCCGTAGTCCAGTCGACTGGTGACGAGGGCCTGGGTAACCGTCTTCCTGGTCTCGGTGGGGATCCACCGGAAGATCTTACGTAGCATGCGCAGGATGTTGAAGCACGACGAGGAGACGGCGTTGACTTGTCTGGTCATGGAGAGGGAGGAGTCCAGGGTGAAGCCCAGGTTGCGTGCGTGGTCTGTTGGTTTGGGTGCGCTGCCCAGGGCAGGGGGCCACCAGGAGTCGTCCCAAGCGGATGGCGAGGAGCCCAGGATGAGGACCTCCGTCTTGTCCGAGTTCCGCTTCAGGCGGCTGTTCATCATCCACTTGGCTACGTCTGTCATCCCTTCGTGTAGGTTGGCTCTGGCGGTGGCGGGGTCGTTGGTGAGGGAGAGGATCAGCTGGGTGTCGTCGGCGTAGAAGATGATGTTGAGGTTGTGTTGGCGTGCGATGGCCGCAAGGGGGCTCATGTAGACATTGAAGAGGGTGGGGCTGAGCGAGGAGCCTTGAGGAACGCCGCAGATGACTTTGGTGGCTTCTGATCTGAGCGTCTCTTGGAATTCCATAAGGGGGTGGCTAAGGTTAGTTTCCCTTCCCAGGCAAGATATTTATTGGCCGCATGCCACGCGTGGACTGCATGCACCGTCGGGCCCGCTAGTGAAAACCGCCTAGGCCTGGCATAAAGCGCCCTGGTGAAATCCCCACCTGGCGCCTGCCCACGATCCATGGCATATCCTGGATCTCCTGGGGGTCCGTACACAACATGGTTCACCGCCGCAAGTTGTGAAGCCCAATAGTATTTCCGCAGATCTGGCAGTCCAATCCCCCCACCGTACCATGGGAGAGTGAGTTTAGAGAATGCTATACGGGGCCTTCCGTCGCAGATAAGCTTCCTCTGAAGGGCCTCTATTTCTTTGAAATAGGATACCGGTACCGGGTCCATTGTATTCTGGAGTATAAATAAAAATCGGGGAAGAGCCATCATCTTAAACAGCACCGCCCTACCCAGCAGGGATAGCGGAAGAGCCTTCCAGCGCTCCACGTCCCTTTTAAACCGGTTCAAGGGGGTACCCAGATTGTTGGTATAGCCCAACTTCGAGTGAAGCATTACATAAATATCTAGGTACTTAAACCCTACTGGCTCAATCTGTATAGGGCATGACTATGGGATTACCGGTGGCTCGCCCGTGAGGACGAAGAGCACCGATTTCGACCAATTTATAGCAAATCCGGAATACCTTCCGAATATGGCTAGCACATCCAGATAAACGATCAAAGATACCCGAGGGTTGGTAAGATAAAGCAGAATATCATCGGCATATAATGACATTTTATCCTCCCACTCCGGAGTCCACCGCAGGCCACGTATTGACAGATCCCATCTGACCCACGCCGCAAGAGGCTCCAGTGCAAGACCGCAGAGAAGAAGGGACAAAGGGCACCCCTGTCTCGTGCCCCTACCAAGGGGAAAATCAGCCGACTTACAGTTGTTCACAACTAATCTGGCCAAGGGATTAGCATATAGTAAACGTACCCAACCAATAACTCTGGTCCAAAGCCCATCTTCTCCAGTTTGCGAACAGATAGGACCACTCGACCCTATCGAACGCCATGGTGGCATCCAAGGACACTAGAAGCGCCGGCTCATGTATCTTCGGGGAACCACGCAGAATCCCATGCAACCTCCCCAAGTTTAGAGCTGTGTTTCAGAGCGTCATGAAGCCAGACTGATCGGGGTGTATCAAAGTTGTGATTACCTTAACCAATCTAGTAGCGAGTAGTTTCACCAGGATTTTAGGCTCGGCATTAAGCAGTGAAATGGGTCTGTGTGAGGAACAAAGCATCTTAGGTTTGCCAGCCTTATAGATAACAACAATATTTGCCACCCGCTGATCATATGGGAGTCGACCTTTCTCTCTACTTTCTGTGAACATGAATCGAATATATGGGGCGAGTTTATGAGCATTCAGTTTATACAATTCTATTGGGATTCCGTTGGGGCCATTCGCCTTCCCGGATCTTACCCCTCTAATCGCCTGTGCCACTTCATCGTCGGTAAAAGGGGAGTCCAAATATCCCTAATCATCCTCCGACAGCTCAGCCATACAAATATCCCTGATCATTTCACTGTTCTCAGCCTCTGTATATCCACAGACCGAGGTGTATACCCCTCTGTAATAGTCAGAGAACTAATCCGCCACTGCCTGCGGGTCTGTGACCATGACGGAATCTATTTCCTGCAACTCAGGTACCAGCCTCGATGCCCATTCCTCACGTTCAAGCCACGCAATCAATTTACCAGCCTTGTCTCCATGTTCATATATTCGACTTTGGGTGACATTATTCTGGGCAATCACCCTATCTCTGGTTAGGCCTTTATGTTCATCCTGTCGTAACTTCAAAAGGTGTAGGTCTTCCGAAATGGCCGATCTAGCCACCTTTTCTTCCTACCTTATCATATCTGCCTACGCCCTGACTACTTCTGCCTGATGCTTCTTTTTCTTCCCCGCCACCAAAGACAGGACCTCCCACCGGACCACTGTCTTATATGCTTCCCACAAAGATTGCGCTGAGTCAACAGTACCCACATTTTCCTGGAAGTATTGTTCCAAAATCATGACTACCTCTTTTTTAGTGGCGGGTTCTTTTAAGTGCCACGCACTAATAGGGGCAACTCTGCCAACCGCAGGCTGCCCAAGCTCCACATGCAACCACATCGGAGAATGATCAGAGATACCCCTTCCAATCCAATCTGGACATGCTGCGGTGCGCGGCGGAAACGTGTGTGAAGTGCGTCTGTGTCGGATTACGTACCCGCCAGCTGTCCACAAGCCCCACCGTTTCAAGGAAGTCTGGGAGCAACCTCTGCGATTGTCTGAGTATCCGCGCCGGATGTCTGTCAATCTCCCCGTCAAGCACTGCATTAAAGTCGCCCCCTACTACCAAGAGGCCCAGGGGCAGGGTGAGAAAGACAGTACCCAGGTCTCGGAACGTGTCGGATTGGAGGCCAGGCGGTACATATATTGACAAGAAGGTAACCATCCGCCTTCCCCCATTGTCCGGAGACACCAATATATTGGCCCCTCTGGTCGGACCACGTAGCCTGGATTGTTAAGGGAAAGGAGTTCTTCAACAAAATGCCAACTCCCCTGGACCCCGTGGTAAACCCAGCATGAGCCACCAATGTATACCCCCCTTTATGGAGAGCCATGCAGCGGTTACCAATGAGATGTGTCTCTTGCAATAGCACTACATCTGGAGAGTGCCTTCACACTAGCTGATTAACCATTCCTCTCTTGATCATGTCTCCCAGGCCATTCACATTTCAGCTCTGCACCTTTATCCCCGATCCCTGGCTAACATACGACATTTGACCAATATGGGTATCGTCTAACTGTAACATTGCCACCTGGTGCATAAAGGAAAAAAATTCAAGAAAAAACAAACAATGCAAACATTACTGCGTACGATAGGATCTCCAAACCAAACCTCTTCACCCACCCCACATTCCACCCCCCCTCCCTGCACCCTTGCATATGGCAAACGCCAATCCCCAACTCGCAGTGTGCCTGTCGCCCAATATCCCCCCTGATCAATTAACTAAAGGTAGTAACGAGGAGGTAACCATTGCCAGCCCCTCCCCCAATCCTAAGTTTAGTGCTAGGGACGCTGTCGCTCCTATTGGAATAGGTGGAGATGCACCCGGAGGGTCCATAATAAGGTATAATGGAACTGAGCTATGTGACTTAGGTCTGCAGGGCAAATGTAGGGGGACTATTAGATTTCTGGCAACTGCTACCCCGACTTCAGATTTTCTACGCAGTGATCTGTTGTCATGTGGGCTCCTCAATGTAAGATCGTTGCCCAAACATTGTGTGGAAACTCAGCTACTGCTGGAACATCATGGCTTAGAGATTCTGTTTTTAACAGAAACCTGGACTAGTCCGGACTGCGATGTCGATTCAGGTATGGCTTGTCCTCCTGGTTTTAAATTCTCTCACAAGCCCAGACAGAGTGGGAGAGGGGGGAAGGGGGGGCATTGGGGTTATTTACAAGGACTCCTGGGATCTGGTTACCATTGATATCGATGACAGTGAAGGAATGGAAATGTTGGGGTTTGCCATTAAAGATGCACATGCGCATGTACTAACAGGGATTATTTGCTATAGGCCCCCTGGAGTCTTTATAGGCCAGCTGCAACAGTCATTTCTAGATACCATTACGAATATGGTTGCTGTTCATCGGAAAGTGGTTATATTAGGGGATTTTAACCTCTGGATGAATGCCCCCCTTAATTCAGGTTATCTTAATATTCTTCAGTCGTGTGAGGGTCTTGGCCTTCTTCAGCAGGTGACTGAAGCAACCCATAAGGGAGGCCATATACTCGACTTGATTTTTTTGGAAGAGCATCTTCTTACTATCACGGAACTCCTTCCTTTGGTTTGGTCGGACCACTTTTTAATTAAGTTTACAGTGGACGTGGCCAAAAAGAACCATGGTTTGAGTGGGGTTAGTAAGAACTATGTTGGCCGTGACTGGAAGGGCCTCCTACGCAAGCGAGGCTTAGTTCCTTTGTTTGCGGTAGATAATTGTTTTTTAGCCACCAATCCAGTAGGCAAGAACTATTCTGACTTCTGTGAAAAGATCTTGGCAGATTTGGATGTGGTGGCTCCGCTGAAAAAGCATCGAATCAGAGGCAGGCCTTCGGAACCTTGGTTCAATGACCTTTTAAAAGCAATGAAAGCGGACTGTAAGCAGGCAGAGAAAAAATGGAGAAGGGACTACACTGAATTGGACAAACAAATATGGCAGTCCAAGATCATATGCTATAAAAAGAAGATATCTAGGGTTAAGGCAGAACATTTCTCTAACATGATCCTTAATGCCCCTAATGCTTCCAAGTGCATTTTTAAGATTTTAAAGAACCTTACAACCCCGGATTGCACCAAAAAGCAGATAGTTCCATCCCAGGACCTATGTGATAATCTAGCCAACTTCTTTCATTCTAAGATTATAGCTATTATTAATGAGCTAGGAAAGGATAAGGAGCACTCGAGGTCTGACACCCTGGACTGTGTGGATCATGATAACTCGGATAAAGTAACAAAGGACATTGGTAATGACCTCTGTGATATCAATGCCGAAAATGCTTTGACCGGGTTTAGGCCCCTGACCATGGAAGAACTTTGTAAAGTAACAAAGGGAATCTCCTCCGGCTCACAGTTAGATCCTGTTCCTGTTAAAAATTGGAAGATCTTTGAAACTGAATTGTTTCCCACGCTTCGACAAATCTGTAATCAATCGCTTGATAGCGGTGTAGTGCCGTTGCAGTGGAAACAGGCTCTGGTAACTCCCCTGCTCAAAAAGATCTCCCTGGATCCTACATGTCCAAAAAACTACAGGCCTATTTCTCTTCTTCCCTTCCCGGCTAAAATCACGAGAAGGTGGTTAGTAGGACTCTTTCCGATTACCTAGAATGACATGGATTGTTGGACGAGGTTCAGTTTGGCTTTCGACCTGCCCACGGCACCGAGTCGGCACTGGTGACCGTGATGGATGAACTTCGTTCGCGGGTAGACAGGAATCAGGCAGCGGTTCTTATCCTGCTTGACCTGTCTGCCGCGTTCGACACGGTTAACCATGGAATTCTTCTGAGCAGGCTAGAGGAGGTGGGGGTGAAGGGACGTGCTTTGCAATGGCTTCACTCCTTTCTTACGGATCGGACGCAGGCCGTGTCCCACCCTCCTTACCGGTCTGAATAGATTAATATCACTGATGGGGTACCCCAGGGCTCGGCCATCAGCCTGATACTCTTCAATATTTATATGAAACCTTTGATTGCGGTCGTTAAAGAGCATAGGATTAGCATCACAAACTATGCTGACGACACGCAACTCATCCTCTCATTGGAGGGGGAGCAATCTGTTTCTATTGTAGAGTTTCATTGCTGTTTGCGCAACATGGCCCAATGGCTGAAAGTTAATTCTTTGCAATTTAATGCCGGGAAGACGGAGATTCTTTTCTACCCTGTTGATAGAATTCCATCAATGTTGCCTAGTAACTTCTGGCCCAGTGAAATGTCAATGGAAGTGAGACCAGAGGAGAGGGCTCGCAACCTGGGTATTGTGTTTAACAACAAGCTGAACTTGGAAGCCCAAGTTACTAAAACCGTGGGAAATTGCTTGGCAATCATTAGATCGTTATGCAAAATTCTTCCTCTTTTACCACCTCAAGTTCGGGCCCTTGTTGTTCAGAGTACAGTCTTGAGTAGACTGGACTACTGCAACGCCCTCTTGCTTGAATCTCCTAAGTCCCTGCTGGACAGATTACTGAGAATACAGTCTGCCGCAGCTAAACTTGCTCTGGGATGGCCGAGACGTTCTTCATCCTCCAGGGCTCTTGCAGAACTTCATTGGCTGCCGGTGGGACAGAGAATTAAGTTTAAATCTCTCTGTCTTGTATTCAAAGCTCTGCATAGGACGGGTGCTATTGCGCTACAGAGAAAGTTTGAGTGGTACGCCCCAGTTAGAAATCTTTGCTCTGCTTCAGCTGGACTGGTTAAGGTAGCCAGATTTAGGAAAGCTAGAACTGGGGGCAGAACCTTCGCAGTTGCGGCGGCCAAACTGTGAAACGGATTGCCCCCGGAAGTAAGACATATTAGTGAGCTCTTACCCTTCAGGAAAAGGCTAAAAACTCTGTTATTTCCTAATGTTTAGTTGACATACTGTCTGCCACTGGTTGCCAATATCTTTTTGTTGCTTGCCTTCCCACTGTGTACTTTGGATTTCTCTCAGCGCCAGGATGCCATAAGGTGTTAGAGCGCTCTACAAATGAAATAAATAAATAAATGTGTGGGACCTCTCAATAGTAAAAAAAGACCCTTTGGCTTGAGATGGTTAAGGACAAACAAATCCGGCGCCGGACCCTCTGACTTCTCGGGCACTCCGAGAATGCGTATGTTATTGCGCCTGGCTCTCCCTTCATACTCGTCGAGTTTCCGGTCCGTGGCGTCCCGAGAGGTTTTGCGGGCACGTACCTCCTGTTGCAATACCGCCAAATCGTCCATTAGACTAGCAGTCTTGATGTCGAGCGACTTTACCTTCTCGCTGGCCTTAGTGAGATCTGCAAGTAACAGATTAATCTCAATCGTGACCGTGTCTAGTTTATTGTCCAAGGACTCCATTTTTTCCCCCAGTGAAGACTGGACCCCGTTTATCGCAGCCATGACATCTGTTAGCGTTGGCTCCGTGAGGGCACCATGCGTGTCTCCCCCCGACGACAGGGTCTTCCTGGGCTCCACCGGGGACCCTTTGGGCATCGTGTAGCGGTCTAGCTTGTTAGATTGCACGTGCTTCGCCCCTTTCGAGGACCTGGGTATAGTCTTGTCTGAATCAGGCTTCGTCGCCATCAATGCGATCAACACTCCCCCGTGGTACGCCGCTGGCCCAAACTGAGCACCTTAGATCAGGGATCGTTGATGGTCCGCTGTAGCTTGGCATACACAGAAGACCCTCGCCCCCGTAGGTGCCTCAGTCAGTGAGCCCTTCCCCCGGGGATACGTGCACGTGTAAGGCAACCCTCTGGGTGTCCCACCAACAGACCGTTGTCGCGGCAGCCGCACCTCACTTCAGTTATAGACAGCCATGTTCTACGCAGTGGGAGACATGGACTATGACCTCACTTTCAGCATAAAGCCTCAAGACAGCCCCAGATGGTGCCCTTCACTTCCAGTACAATAGTGGTGAGTCCGAACCATGTGTACCACGTCAGCTCTCTCAGACAAACACCTCTGCCCGCAAACAGTTTGGGTCGCTTCACTCCCCAACCAGTTGTTTGATGCGCTGATACTGCCTTCTCAAGAGGTCCCTCCAAAGCGCCTCACTCTGCGTTTTCTCTTTGCCAGGAGTCTCTGTGACCGCTCCCTGTATTCTCGCTTCAATACAATGATGGGACCCCGACGTCCGACTGGCGCAATATGGGGCTCCTCCTCTGGCCACACCCTTCAAAATTCGGCCTCTCGGTCGCGGGGGCCGCGCGCCATGCACTCTGACCCCCAGGGACCCCAGCAACAATTTGCCTCCTGCAGAGTGTGCAGCGGATTACTGCGACCTCTCCCCTGCACAAACCTCCGTGTGGCAGCGTGTCTGTCTCCGGGCGGTGTTATACCCTCCATCACCATAAATGTCTACGGCCGGGCAGGTCCGCGGCCGGAATCAGGATCACCACCGGGCCGGGCGAATTGTTGTGACGTATGTGGGGCCGGACCGGTAACTTCCGGTTTCCGGCCCCGTTGTTGTGCAATTTGCGGCCGGGGTCGGGATTTACTTTAGCCCCCGGCTTGGTGGGCAGCGGGCCTCAGACTTTCAGGCGGTGTATCTCCTGGTCCCGACACCGGAGCCAGCCAAGAAACACCGCGTCGGGCATCACTTCTCTTCCGCCGTCCAAACATCGACTCAGGGTAGAGGATACGTGACAGGATAATGCTGGAAGTGGCTGGGGTCTCGGGAGCCGAGCGCTCACGCAGCCATCTTGGTCTCGCGCGTGGCTCCTCCCCCCCCGTGTGAGATCTTTTTTGTGTTGTTTCACTTTATTGCTGTTTGAGTGCTGCATTAGTACTATACACATTGCCTAAAGTTTAGGCTGACAGCTTTTGTCCTAAGCTTTCAGAGGGTTACGCACAGGTTAGTTTAGGGACTTTTGTGGGTCACCCAAATCAGGGATTGTGGCTGTTGCATGAGAAGGTCTCACATACTCCTCAACCAACAACCCAATTAGTCGCACAATTATTCTATCAGTCGCTCATTCAGTGGAGATTTTGCTGACTCGTACACAAACACAACATTTGACAAACAGACGTCCAAATATGAATAAACAATTCTAGCGTTTGATAATATTTCAATAAGAAGATGCAAAAACCTGAATCCCGCAACGCTATACCAGTTATAAATAGGGATAATGATGATGAGGACTGTAACCATGATTGTATTGATGTACCAAAATTGTGAAGCAATCCAAGACCAGACATACTAGCTGTTACACTTGAACACGCTGATCAAATTTGGTCTGTAGGTGGTTCTTATCTGAGAGACCATTATGGAACATTGAAAGCAGTGTATACAGTCTGCACAATATCAAATATTGTGGAAACAGATTTGTGTGCTGTAACTTTAGCACAAGAGGCAGAAATTATTGCACTTATGAGAGAATGCTACTTGTCTGATGGATTGTGTGTTAAAAGCTATACTGACAGCCAGTATGGTTTGGGCATGGTCCATGATTTTGATCACTTATGGTCACAAACAGGTTTTATGACATCCTCTGGTACTCCTGTAAGAAATTCTGTTGTAAAATGTATTCCCATTAAACAGAGGCTGATTATGGTGAAACTTGTGAACAGATGCGCACATGAGGTAGCAAAGTATTGAGGTCTTGAATTTGCTGCGATTTACTTGAATGAAGAGCAATTCATGAAAATGTAAATTATGTCCTGCTAACTTCAGTTCAAACATTGAGTGAACTAAAAGAGCTCCAAGACGAGGCACCAAAGAGGAAAAAGGAAAACCTGAAAATGTGGGTTGTACAAAAGACAATAATGATGTGTGGGTGACAGCTGACAAGCAAAACATCCTGCCTGATCCAGTGCTGTTTCCTATTCAGTGCTGTTTCCTATGAGTAGGCAAATTCAGGGTCAAACACATCTTGGACATGGTTCAGCTCTGTAATTATCCCTGCTTTAAAACTGTTTCTGAATTTCTGAGCCACGCTGTGTTATCTGTCAGTAGAATAATCTTGGAAGAGGACTTTGGTGACAATGAGCCGGATAGGCAAGTTCGAAGGTCATTTTGCTCTGACTCAGTTGGGCTCTGTAGAGATGCCAGTTCCAATCGTAGGTACATTCTTGTCATTGTGTGCCTTTTCTATAGATGGGTGGAATAATACCTTATTAGGGTAGCAGATAGCATGACAGTCTCCAAACTACTTATGAGGGAATTGATCCCTAGTTTTAGTTTTCCAATTTCATTAGTCAGATAAGGGAACTCACTTTAAGAATGAAGTGAAACTATTGTGTACAGTTTTGCAAACTGAGCAGAAGTTCCATTGTAGCTACAGACCAGAAGCATCAGGAGTAGATGAGCCTATAAACAGTACTCTAAAATTCAGGCTAGCGAAAGTGTGTGTTTCAATCTCATTGAATGGGTCAGACACACTTCCACATTGGCTCATAAGCCACAAAGGCACACCAGATACGAAGTTGCGACTCTTGCCCATTGAGGTCCTTCTAGAGAAAGCCACGTGATTACTACAAAGGTCTTGTCAATGTCGTGCTCTCTATCTCTCATCAGGTGAACTTAGCAACAGCTACACCAAAAGAAGGGCAGTGTCATACCCGCCTTCCTGGTGACTGGGTATTGGTGAAAAAGCATGTTCTCAAGTCCTGTTTAGAGCCAAGGAGGAAGAGCTCTTATCAGGTCATCCTTGTGATGAACACTGGAGGATTGCAGTGGTGGATCCATGCAGCTCACATAAAGAGAGTGAAGACTGCAGATGCAGTAGTGGCAACTACTAATCCACAGTGTTAAGTCTGAGTTTGCTGTGTGGATCCAGAGGGAAGGGAACACCAAGATCAAATTAAAATCAAACAGAAGGCCAAGAAAATGAAAACAAGACACTGAATTCGACTTGTTAGAATGCCCAGAGGAAAACAGTTTGTTGTGGAGGCCAAAAATCAAACTGTTCCAGAAAGAACAGGGAATCGTGTGGCAAGTGAAAATGAAAAGAGATCAGTAGTCATAGGTGAACATGAAATTGAGAATGTGAAGCAACGAGACAAGTGGCCTGATCCTAGAAATCGAAAACAAGTGCACAAGATTCAGAACAAGTGTTGATGGATGTATTTGATGTTTCCTCCTATTTGCGTGGCTTTGAATGAGGTGAAAATTAGAACGTTGTCTACTCTTGTTGATTGTTTGACGTATATCACAGCAGGTGCATTTACTAAAAGTAATGAAGAGCAAATACTTATGCGTGTGATGATTATGCAAAACTGCCTTGCTTTAGATATCCTTCTAACAAAGGAGGGCGGAGTTCATTGTGAGTTAAGGTCTCTCAAATGTTGCATCTTCATTCTTCATAACTATAATTACTTTATGCATAATTGGTTGCATTCTTTTGCTAAACTTCTTTCTGGTATTCTGCTTTAATAGGAGCTCAAATTAAGGGTGTGTAAAGAAAGCACCAGCAACGTCTACAAAGAAAAAAAGACAAGATGTTGAAATAGATGCAATGTAGAACATGACGGCTCGTGTTAATGAGGAGAAATGTGCTCCAGTGTAATGCTCTGTGTTGGAATGCTGTTCTCAATCAATTCCAGAGGAAGCTTTTGCAACATCCAAAGCTGCCTGTGTTACTATAGGCCTATTCATTTTGCTGTGAATTTAATTATAAACTGCACTTCTGGTTTGCCCTTACTCTAAGAGAGCAGAACTGTGCTAGTCTGTCTTTTGCTTTGTGCTTGAATATTTTAGCTTGGAGGCTTGACTTTACGTTGGATTCTTTGATGCACCTGATTGAACCTAATGCTAATTCCATATACTGATTCATCAAGCACTTCGACTATTATGTTTTTGAATTTTGCATTGCACGCCCACTATTTAATAAACATTCATGAGTTAAAACTTTTAGAAGGCTCATTTCCCTTCTTGTTTTGAAGCTTACTTGACTATGCTGACTTGTGTGCTGTCAAACTGTTATCTGTTGGGACACATTGCCCTATATATTCTTACGGCTAACACAGTCTCCAATCCTGTGTAGGCGCTTTATCTTAGATTACCGGATAAGAAAGTAAGCATTTTCATCTCACCAACCATTTGCAGAGTCCCATTTGCAGAGTCCCACCCGAAGCATCACACCTAACACCTATTAATCCCAATAGCTGCAAAACTACTGAATTTTAAAACCAAAAATATCTTTATGCTTGCTGTCTCCCACCTAAAATTGTCTGCTTCAATCTAAAGCAAGGCGAAATGGGGGGGCGTGGCCAAGCCGTGGACTAAGGTGGCCACGTAGCTTAGGAGCTCTGCCGAACTCCCTCAACATCGGCCGCCCTGCAGTAGCTGCGCTCTACTAAGACGGCGGGAGCACGGACAAGAGTCTTCCCGGCCGGCAACACGACAATCCTCCTCTATTCTGAAACTGGCGCCGCTAACTGGAGCTGTGTTTGTCGGAAGCAACGGGCCCAGAAGAGGCGTGGCAGCCGGGAAACTGGGAGCTAGAGTACTGGGCTGGGCTGTTATTAACCGCACGGCCACGGACTGTTTTGAGATTGGGCAGCCCAAGGTACAGTAGACACAAGATGGCAACACCCAACTGAGCTATTAGAGTGCCAGAGCGGCTGCGGGCAGCACGTTGATGGATGACCGGGAGACACCCAACAAGCAAGTAAGCTGCGCATCTATCCCCCCGGATGCCACGCAGTGATAGGGCCAGCATTGAACTCGGGGTGGTCCTGTGCCGTAATAGCAGAGGGCTGTCTCTTAGTTGCCCGTTTGGGATTGTATGCAGAGCTGAGATGAGATTAGCCCCAGACCCGGCAGGGAGACCTCACCTGCATTTTGGTGGACGCACATAACAAGGCCACAAGCTCGCTCCGTCTTCGCGGCCAGAGTAGAAGAACGGAACAAACAACACTTGGCTTGGTGGTGCACATGAGCAGGGGAGACTCATGTAAAGAGTGGCCGTAAGAGGGTCGCGCAGCCGAGCCAAAAAAATTGCCAGAGAAGTGGTGGGTGGATTTTTTTTTTTATATCTTTTTATTTATTTATTAACAAGGAAATCAACACTCGGCAAATCACATATAACAGGAAATAAATGATATTTGTATATGGCAATTCATTTAGGATACAGTGCAGTTGAAGGAAACAACCTGTGAACAGGATAGAAAAATCAGAGAAACAAGGTTTCGTCATCATGGGGTGCTGTAGGAGCAACACAGATATCTCCCCTAAATGTGTTCCACTTAGCCCACACTCGGGACCATTTCTGGGGCACCCTCTCGCCACATAAACAGTTTTCTCTCCAAACATGCACCAGTCAATATTTTGCTTCCTGCTGCCACAGTAGGGGGTGAGCAATTTCCCTTTTTGCAACTGTGGCACCCAGGGTGACCCACTACCTCTCTGCCCCTATCAAATCGGTGGGCTCCCATACATTGAGGAGGCATCTCTTAGCCTCGGAGTGGACGGATTTGTGTAGGACCTCACTTATAACCGTATGTATCCCTCTCAAGTATATCTGAATTTGCTCACATTCCCAAATGATGTGCATCAAGGTGGCAACCTGCCCACACCCCCTCCTACAATCCGAGTTCTCCTCACGCCCCATACGGAGCAGCTGCGGTCCAGTGATATAAACCCTGTGTAGGATTTTCAGCTGCACCAGTCGGAGACGCGCAGAGATCGCCACCTCCCTGGGGAAGGCAACCGCTTCCCTCCACTCATTGTCGTCGAGCAAGAGGCCATCTCCCTCCCATAACTCAATTTAACCAAGGGATCTGGTGCTTTGTCGGCAAGCTTTTTGTAGGTCAACGAGATAGCTTTCTGCGGAAGCAGCCCATCCAAAAACCTATCTTCTAAGGGGGTGGGAGTCAGGTGTGGGAGGATTCGTAGGTGGTAGGACCGGGAGGCGTTCCCAAAAGCGTAAGCCCCATACTCCTACCCCGAGGTGATAGGGACAGCGGATACACTCAGGGTCGGCCTTTAGGCCGTATTGGGGTGGGCTGCCTCCTGGTCGGCAGCCTAGTCCTGTATGTGTGGTTCGAGAAGATTCGCCGGGGCCCTGGTGAGATATTACATTGCTTTCTATGGCTGTACATGAACATGGCCACATAAAGCTCTGTCGCTGTGGCAAGAACTGTTGGGGTCCAGAAATAGAAATGAACTGAGCTGGTAGTGTTGAGTGGGAAGATGGATCGGCTTCAGCAGGGTGCATTAGCAGACCTGCGCCACACAGAACAGTGGTGAGACCCCAGTTGCAGGAAGAAAAGCTTTTGCAGTGACTGGGCACGTTCATCATTCGCTGACCCACCAGTGCATAGGTGGCTCAACCATCGACAAAGCCAAGAGTGCACCCTGAGCCACGTGGCAGTACTTGAAAAGGGTTGATATGGGCAAAGGGGACCCCAAACAAAGGAAGCGCAACTTTGAGAAACATGGTGGAGGGTCGGACACAACTGGAACATCAATGGCGGAAGGGGACGGCACTGTGGCACCCCCCAGACAAACTCTCAGGGTAGTAAGACTCTAATGACTGAGTTATGTGCAGGATTCAAGGCGCTTGATATGCGCTTCGACTCCCAGGACAAACGGCTTGATAAAATGGGGGCCCGGCTGGATCAACATGAAGGGAGACTAGAGACCGCTGAAGGCAGGATCTCAGATCTAGAGGAAGGCGCCGCGCAGGCCACAAAAAGGATAGAGAGAATGGAAAGGGTGCTTGAAGCCATAGACATCAAGAATGAAGACTTAGAGGTCATGGCGAGGTGGAAAAATGTTCGCATTATGGTAGTGCCAGGGACCATGAACACAGGCCTTCTGGATGGATTTGTGGAAGGGTTACTGGTTGATCTATTCCGTTGAGACTCCTTTACTACCACATTTGCCGCTGAAAGAGCACACCGCACCCTTGGACCTCGGTCTAATCCTGGATGTCCTCCATGTCCAATAAAGGCAGAGCTTCTTAACTTTAGGGACTGAGACACCGCCCTGTGTATGGCATGTGAAAAGGGTGTTTTGGACTGGCAGGGTTCAACTATTGCCTTGTACTCTGACTTCATGGCAATGGTACAGGATGCCCGTAAGAAAAACGCCATGTTTAAGCTCGCTTTGAAACGGGCAGGGCTGAAATATGGTATGTTGTACCCTGCAAGGCTTAGAGTTGATGTGGATGGTCAGCCCCAAATTTTTCAAACGCCTGCTTCGGTGCAAGAATTCCTCCGAGCACGAGATGCAAATGGTCACCCAAAAAAGTCCCCTACACTGGACCGTTATCTTGGAAAGCCAGACTCTGGTACCAGTGCTGACTTGTTCTCTGCCAGCTCATGAACTGTTACACACATTGTTGATAAGTATTGCCTGTGCTTCTTATTATACTGGGAATACTGGGGTGCTTGCTGCCGCGGGGCAGCCAAACTAATAGTTCCTCCTTCTATTTGATAACATGCAATCGGGGATTAGGGTTAGCGTTGCCTCCCCTCTGCCCCCCCTTCCTCTCCCCCCCAGTGCTTAAGCACTCTCACTTGTTTGATTACTTGGACTTTTTAGTATCATGACAATCTCGTTGTTTGGGAGTTGGGGCGTTCCCCTTGAGAAGATTTAGGGAATGGGAGGGGGGGGGGGTGAGAGGGGACGGTCAAGTTCACAGATTCGCCTTCACTTTGTAATTGTAGACACATGCTCAGAATGTACATAACAGTTGAGAGTCCAAACAATGGATTAGCTACTAAATTGGAGAATGATGCATAGTAATAATAAGATTGATAACTTGGTACTGTCTTGGAATGTACGGGGACTTGACGATGCACGTAAGAAAAAACAAGTCCTGCATTACCTACAGCGTCATAAAGTAGATGTAGCCTTCTTACAGGAAACACACTTGCCACCACATAATCCCCCTAGTTTTGCCACCATTTGGTGCCCAAATCGATATTTTGGGAGCTACAGCACATACTCGAGAGGGTTCTCCATTTAAATACACAAGAGGGTTCCATTCCGGGCAGTGGAGGTTTATTCGGACCAGGTGGGCAGGTTTCTGCTGGTAAAGGGATGGCTATTAGGAAACACCATGTTATTTGTTAACGTGTACGCCCCAAACATTGATGATCCAGAGTTCTTCATAGGACTACAAACTAGCATTGACAAGATGGGGCCGGAACGGGTATGTATGAGAGGGGATTTGAATATTTTATTGAATCCACGACTGGATGGCACGGCTACGACATCAGACACAAAGCCTAGTGCCAGGCACACATTATTTAGTCTGATCAACGTTTATCAGATGATTGATGCTGTGCATCACATACGCCAATGTACACACATTACGCGGCCCCCCATAACACCTGGACCAGGCTAGATTACTGGTTGCTAACCCCTAACGTAGCTACGTGGCTGGGTGAGGCGAGTAGCCTCCCTCATACTCTGTCAGACCACACCCCGGTCGTGATAGGACTGAGGGTCCCGAGTTTGGGTGATAGAGCCGGGCGGTGGAGATTCCCCGAAATAGCGCTCAGCAATCAAGTGTTTGCATCCATGTTAGGTCAGGCCATAACGAGTATTTTCAGCTTAATACAGGCATGTTGGACACTAAAGCCTTGTTATGGGAGGCATTTAAACCTTACATTAGGGGGGGTGCATATCGAAAGGGACTGGAATTTTCAAAGACTTGTGCAACACCTTTTCCTGGTTTTAAGCTCAATTGATGGCAATAGACGCAGACTGTGGGGGCCTCCCAGACAGCTTCGGGTTTGAGGCGCTGGGAGGCTCTCCTGGCCGAATTCCACGAGGCTGCGAAGCGGGAATCACACTATTTGGGGAAATATGAGATTGCCAGGAGGTATGGGGAGGGAGAACGCCTAGGCCGCATGCTAGCCAGACTGAGGCAACCCAACGGGGGCATCACCTACATTTTACTTCACTCCCCAGCACACGTCAAATTTCAAAATGGTTTCCCTATTGATACTGAGAACAAGCCACTAATTTTTCATCACACATGATCCGTATGTATATTTTAAAACCTCACGCCACTCGTGTCGTCCACCGAGTAAGGTCGCCGTACTCGGTGGACGACACGAGTGGCGTGAGGTTTTGAAATATACATATGGAGAAACCAGGATATTGAGTTTCTAAGGATACTTTACATTGAATTGGTTACACGTTCGACACGCCGCTCAGACCAGAAACCCAATGTGGGTCGGAAGTATCATCACCTTTCAAAGATCATTGATTTGAAGGATCTACCCTTGATGAAGTCGCGGGACCACACCCCTTACGCGACGAAACACGTGGTGGCTGTTGACAACTGATGTACAAGACTACGAGAATAAAACTTGAAAAAGGAAAAGACAAAAATCTTTACAATTTATGTTGTGTGATGAAAAACTAGTGGCTTGTTCTCAGTAACAATAGGGAGAACATTTTGAAATTTGACGTGTGCTGGGGAGTGAAGTATATTGTTTACAGAACTTAGGCTTGGATTTGTGGAGTTTGGTGGTTCTCCACACCCTGCAGCACCGTTTATACAAATAGATAAAACTTAGATCAAATTGTGTGAATCTACCAAGAGGCGCCTTACACCGATACATAATACCACTTTCCGGAGCATCACATACATTACCAGCTTGAACGGGAATGGCGGTGGGATGATATCAGATTGCAAGGGTGTAGAGAACAAAATACTTTTGCATTATAAGGATTTATATACTACCAAAGTCTCTTCAGATGCCACTGCCAGTAATGGTTACCTGGACAAAATTGCTTTGGTTTGGCTGGAGAATGCTCATAGGGAGTTTCTTTGTGAAAGAAGAGGGACCCGGTCACTGTTTTGATCTGCCACTTTTTTATTTTGAGCAGAATCACACCCAAAGGTAATTATTCCTTGGGTGCTTTTATGTACTTTTTTTTTTAAAGCAAAGGGATAATACAAATTTCAACAATTTTTTGAACAAGTCTGAGGTTTTTTCGTGGCCGTGCACGGGACATATATTTACATTTGCTATAAACACTTTTTACAATACAAAAGACATTGAAGACATTTCACCATTACACATTACACAAAACATTTATCAAAAAAATATTTTTGTTGTCTAACTTGACGATTGTACCCTACCAAATAATTCTACCAGGTTTATATGTTAGACATTTTTGGTTAAAACCTGATCACGCAAAGGCTCAAAACATAATACATAATTTTTTATCCATTACATTCATGGAATTATTATAGGGCCTTTTGCGGAAAGAGCATTCGTTTTTACGACGAATGTACCAAAGCCGACGCGTTTCCAAGCCCGTATTTCATTTATCGGACTTTTCTTCAGGGCTTATTAGTTGGGTACCTCTTTGTGATGTATGAACTGGTCTATTCTGTTTATTTCAGACTCTTGACTGGCGTTATTAATTTACTGAGCATTCATGTCTGCCAGTGCATGTCTTCTGGACCGAAATTATTGAAGGCTTTCTATCGAGCGGCACACCAGGTTTTCAGGCTCTCGGTATGTTTACACAAAGCCGTTGTTTGGGGAAGCATAGGGAGTTTCTGGCATAGCCATTCACAGTAGAAGACGTGGTTAGGCCATAGAGGCAATGGACGGGTCAAGGCGCCGGGTCTTGATGGCTTCTCTGGCAGCTTTTATAAGGCATTTTAAAAAATGCTGCGCCCCCCCCCCCCCTTTATAGATGTTTATCAGGAGGCAATAGATACTGGTGTGCTTCCCCCAACCTTACGTGAGGACGTGATTACGCTACTCCCCAAAGCAGGAACGGACTCTAGGAGTTGTGGCTCGTACAGCCCACTGTCATTATTGACTTTCGATTATAAGATCCTGGCTAAAATGTTAGCTACTAGACTGGCCCTGATTGTCAACCAACTGATATTGCCTGCCCAGGCAGGCTTCATCCTAAATAGATCCACCGCACTGAACCTCCAAACCCTGTTTGCCACACTACACAGGTTTTCACCCACACAATCCCAGCAGCAGCGGTACTCTTAGATGCCGAAAAGGCCTTCGCTTCATTAGAGTGGCGGTTCCTTCGGGCTAAGCTGATTAGGCTGGGGATGCCACCAAGGTTTATAGAAAAACCAAAGGTGGTGATGGACGGAGCGTTGACAATGCAAACACTCACCCCCAGTCAACTGATCTGGTGTTAATCCATCACTGTTCTTTAGCTCACTCCGCCACCCCAGTTCAGACATGGCCATATGCAAATCAGTCTGACCCTCTGCCTCATGGGAACAGTCCAGCCCGAACTGCCAAGCCATGTCTTCCCTGGACCGGAATCAAGCTTACCAGGACCGGTTTCTGGCATTACAGCCGTCTTCAGCCAGGCTTGCTTGACTCCAGTGTCAAAGTGAGCAAGGGACCAAGGTTTATAGCGGTGGTTTCTATCCATCGCACAGGTTCAGGTGAATGGTTCATTGACGGTCCCCTTTACGCTCTCGATGGGGATGTGTCAGGGGTGTCCACTCTCCCCGCTGTTATTTGTAATAGCGATTAACCCTTTGGAGCGTCACCTCCGGGATAATAATTTTCTTAGGGGCATACAATTAAAGACGGGCCCACTCTTGATCACACTGTATGCCGACAATATCATCTTATATGTGAGACTCCCTAATGAAAACTTGGGGACCCTTCTGCAGGAGATAAACCGCTTTAATGCCCTGTCAGGACTGCATATTAATTGGGGTAAATCGGAAATGATTCCGCTGATGGAGGCCCCTTGTAACCGGAACACCGAGTTGTCCCTGAGGTGGTTTGACGACTCAGTGAAATATTTGGAGATATGTGGGATCCGGCTCAAATTCTTCAGCTTAATTATGGTCCAGCAATGGAGAAATTGGGCGATAAAATTGAAAGATTGCTCAAGCTTCCCATAGCCATGGTGGGCAGGATAGCCCTGATCAAAATGCTTGTTTTGCCACAGTTCTTATACTTAACTCCAGAATATCCCATTACCACTATACACAGCCTTTTTTGCCGTGCTCCGCTCCAAGTTAATTCAACTGGTGTGGGTGGCAAACAACCAAGAATTAGATGGGACACCTTGACAATCCCTTATGAACAGAGTGGGTTTGGAATTCCTAACTTCCGTGTTTATTATTTGGTTGCTCAGTGCAGCTTTTCTAGACACTGGTTTCATTTTGACTCGCGGGTTCCAGATCTGCACCCGAGGCAGACATATCCCACCCCATCCCTTTGTCGGCGCTGCTACCGGTCGGTTTAAAAAGAGACCCACTGGACATACAGACGTTGTCAACGTCTAGCTGGGTCTGGATGCAACTCGCTAGAGTGACAGGAAAGCAGCAGCTGTACTCTCCGGCGCTCCCGCTCGCAGGGAACATTTGGGTACCCATCAACCAGGATGTAACGATGCAGCGAACCTTAACCAAATTTAATTTGATTACAATGGGGGATAGGTTTCCAAGTGGACACATATTTTCCCGAGATGTGGATGCCCGGTTTCAGGAAGCCACGTTCCTGGACCAGGTCAGTTTGTGTAGGTTGCAAAGAGCGTTTAGGTCACTGGTTCCGAACTACCCTTTAGAAAGACCAGAATTTCCCCCACTGACATTGCTTATCAAGGAATTAAGCAGAGAACATCTCATGTCTAGGATGTAAAGTGACACAGCCATGATTTCAGCCAGGGATGAAGGGATATGAGCGGCCTGGGAGCGGGACTTGGGTAGCCCCCTCACAGATGCTCAGTGGCGTGCATGTTGCGAGCATACATGTAAAGTTTCTTCTAATCACAAACATAAAATATTACATTTTAAATTTCTATGGCAAGCTTACGTTTCCCCTGCCAAGATTCACCGCTTTGACCCCTTGAGCGCGCATACCTGCCCCTGATGTGGTGCCCGAAGGGCTGTTTTTGCGCATATGGTTTGGACCTGTAACAAAGTGGCATAGTACTGGACCCAGGTTTTGAATGAGCTGTCGAAAATGACTGGTTTGGGCCTCTCCCCTTCGCCTATGCAGGCAGTTAGGATATGTGCAAGAGATTGCTAAGCCGTACAAGCGTTTTAGTGCAATTGCATTGTTGTTAGCCAGAAGAGAGATTGCAGTTCACTGGGAGGAGTAAATTCACGCCAACATTGAAAGGTTGGAGGTTTAGCATGTCATACTGCAATATCATCATTGAACTGTGCGCTCAACTGCAACATCTGGCATCTAGGCAACTTGATATTTGGTAGCCCTACCGGTCATACTTGTTGGAACACACATCTGTAAGTTCTCCGACGGAACAGGGCACTAGCCCTGAGTGAGACCGGAGTAGCGGAGTTACCTCCTGGAGGTAGGACAAAAGATGTAGATAAAAGAATGTGTTTCCATTTATTCATGACTTGGGCATTTAAGTTGTATTATGCAGGATTGCGAAGTATAAGTATGGATCAAGAAAAGCTGAATATGTCGAGCATGTGTCTTGAAATGTAAATCTTGTAATTTATGTAAACTTACAAATAAAGGTTTATGAAAAAAAGCTATGGAGAAATACATTCCCTCTATCTTCCACTTTCCAAATTGAAACGGATGCTATGTGTGAAGTAGCATTCTACTTGCTGAAAAGCACTTCAACGCCTAGACCGAGGTTCTCCCTCTGGAGAGGCCGGGGACCCACTGTGCTGCGCGATGTGCCTATTTCAGCTACTGGTTTAACTACGAGCTCGTCAAGCAGAAACTCTGGGAGCGCTCGTGCACAGAGGAAGCCAGTTTCATGACCAGCGTCACAGCTGGAGCTATCTCAGGGACTATTGCTGCAGTTCTCACCCTACCCTTCGACGTGGTGAAAACCCACCGGCAGATTGCGCTGGGAGAACTGGAGACCTTAAGAGCCTCTGCACGAAAACCTCGCACTTCTAGGTTGCTGATGCAGAAGATTCAGGCAGAATCTGAGAGCCGCGGGCTGTTTGCAGGGTTCCTGCCACGTGTGGTCAAGGTGGCTCCCACCTGCGCCATCATGATCAGCTCCTACAAATTCGGAAAGACATTTTTCCAAAAGCTGAACCAGGAGAGAAAGCTGCGGAGCCTGCGAAGAGATGTGCGGAGAGAGGTGCCTGGTCTTAACCAAAGCCGTGAATGGAAGGGGGATCAAGCTAGACTGAGGCTCTCAATTGTCTTCATGCATCACAGAGCAGAATCATCCAACGTCACCTCTTCCCTTCTGCAACATCAAGCACCAATAACTAATACATCACAGTCTGGTACTCCCTTCAATATCTGAAGTCTGTGTGTGGGTCTTATACTCATGCTGCAGCTATTGATGTTCACCTCTGGAGCCTTGCACAACATTAAGAGGCTGTAACTACTGCATCAAAAAGTTACAACTGGGGCCTTTTGCAAAATCAAGAGAAAATAACTAAAACTTCACACATCGGCTGGGGCACAAAGCCGCAGCTGAAGACCTCTGTAGTCTGGGATTGATCCTCCGGTGACAGTGGCAGGGACATGTATTTACATCTGGAGACTCCCCCCAGCTCGACTCGCTGCCTCGTTCACAGCAGTAAAGAATCAATATAGTGGGACCGGCGCCCTACCTGATCACCACGCAACCTCAGGGGCAATGGTCAGTAATAATACTCAGAGCCGACGCTGCACATCATCGGCTGTGGCTGGTGGGGAATGCTACCCCTTACAAAATCGCTAAGTAACCTATAGAGGGAACGACGCTTCACTGGAGGAATCACCGGAGCAGACCCCAGTGTCATGCTGCAACTCGGGACCTTCCAGCGAAGTTCTACAGTTAGTGACCATCCACAGAGGGTTGCCCAAATCGCGGGGGACGCACCCAAGAAATTGAGGTAGATGTCACGCCTGATCCAGAAAAGTGTGACGTCCAATATACAGAACACCCTCGCAAATACCAAAATGGGGAAGCAGTGGTCTTGCAATTCTTCGCTGCTACCGTCTCTAGGTAGAGAACTTGCCTGGGACCAGAGCGCCTATTGGGACCCTGGGGCAGAGTAAAATGACCAAAAAGGCAGCAATGGAGCTAAGGTGAACAAGGGGTGGTAGTGACCACTACCTAATCAACACACAATGACAATCTCTGAGCATACTCCTGATCCCCTTCCTGACAGCGGATTCCGAGCACTATGTCTGACGGCCGGTGGAGCTGCTCTGTTCAGCTATTGAGGAGATGGGCCTTGGTTCATCCCCTGACCGTCACCTACCCAGCCGTACTTTGGGCACAGTTTTTCTCCCCATCTCCCTGTCTTGCCCACCCCCCTCCCCCAATCGTATTTCTGTGACTCTGCATTTTCCTTGTCTCCTATCTATCTGTTCCTATTCAGCATTCTTTCGTTCTTTGTCTACTTCCTTGCTCCTATCCCCGCTCACCTGAATCTTTCCCCTTGCCTGCTTCACCGCCTAACCCCCTGTCCTTTTATGCCCTTAGACTAAGCACTCCTTCTCACCTTTTTGGGGAAAGGTCCAAGATATATTCGCTGGAGACTCAAATCAAATCAAAAATATCTTTATTCAGATTTAGGTTATAAATCCATAAAAGTCACACACATACATATAACAAATACTCAGCAGTGAGAAGACATATCAGACTAATATTATAATTACAGAAGGAGAGCGGGTCCATTGAATACATTAAATATCCATAAAATATCTAGATTTCACAGTAGACTTTAAAAAGTTAACAATAAAATATATACAATCAATGGGCAATAGTTGTAAAAACATCAATGCAGGTCTGACTTGTTTAAAATTATTTTTCTTTAAAATTGGTACCAAGAAAAGTTTTCTAAGATCAGAATATAATGGGAAAAGAAACATAAAATGTAACAGATCCTGTGGGGACTTCCCATCACAACTACAAGGGGATAGCACCTGACCTCTGGAGGTCACCTTTGGTCTAGCCAGCAAAAGATGGAAGGTGTTCATCCGTAGCCTCGTTCATAAAAACCTTTTGTGTGAGGTGAATGTCCCCAGGAGATAGGGTTCTACAGAAGGAGACGTGATAAGGGGAAGATAGGCCCGGACACATGGTTTCATAGACTCCGCGGCCTCCCTATCTAGTCCCTTCTGGATCTGAAAAGCAGTCTTGATCAATACAATGTCCTTCTTTAAAATAGATTCTGGGTTGGTAAATAAGATACCCCTTCCCAGTTGATCAAAACTCTTTTTAAGTAGCTGAACCAGGGAATTCAGGCCATGTTGTCAAGCGACATGCAATCTTTAAGTATTGCATGAGTAAGGGGGATATCCCGATTGAGCCAGCATTGCAGCCAAAAGATCAGGGGGCGCATTGTCACAAGGTCACACAGATAAGGGACCCCCAATTCCTCATGAACTACTAGATTTGGAGTACCCTGGGGGACACACAGTAGTCTTTTTAAAAACTTATTTTCCTCAATCTGTAATGACTTAATGGGGTCTCGCCCCCAAAGCTCGCTTCCATAGCTTGCTATTGCTATACTTTTGGCTCTATAAACCTGTAGCATGGCTCCTATAGGTTTTTTTCCCACCTTTGAGGCAAAGTTAAAGATTGCCGCATTTGCCCGGGCCATATCCCCTTTTTTTTGGATCAAGGGGGACCATTTTAGCTGGTCATCAAAGAGGACTCCAAGATATGAAAAAACATTTGTGCTAGGAATTATATCACCACCAGATCTATACTGAAATGCCATTTTAGAACGTTCTATTTATGTTTAAATCCAGTTTTGTCATAAAATCTTTAAAAACATTTAATAGAGTTTGCAAGCCAAGTTCTGTCCTTGCTATGAGAACAGCATCACCTGCATAGAGCAGAACTGGTATACCCCGCTTCTCAATATAGGGGAAGTCTGCTTTGGATGCCACCAGGTTGCCTTCTAAATCATTAATGTAAAAATTAAATAAAAACGGTGCCATTATACAGCCCTGTCGTACCCCTTTCATGATAGGGAAGTCCTGGGTAACCTCCAGCTCCTTGGTGAACCTTACATTAGCGATTGTCGATGAGTGCAAATCTCTTAAGAAAGTCACAAGTCCCACATCAACCCCCTTTGCCTCCATGGACTGCCATAATTTAGTTCTATTAACACAATCAAATGCGGAAGACAAGTCCATGAAGGCAAAGTGAATTGTACCGGGATGCACTACCGTATATTTATTAAGGATTAAATATAAGTTAAGACACTGGGCGGTGGTCGAACACCCTGGGCGAAACCCATACTGACAGTCAGATATAATCCCATTATCATCTGTCCAGTCAGTTAGTTTTTTTAATACAACCTGTCCCACCACCTTCACTATCGAATCGATAAGGGAGATTGGACGATAACAACAGGGGCTATTTCTATCACCCTTCTTGTATACTGGCACTATTGTTCAACATGCCCAAGATTCCGGGCACCCCTCTTTAATAGCAGCATTAAAAACAGACCCTAGGATGGGTGCCCAAAACTTGGGATCAGATTTAAATAGATCAGGGGGGATCCCATCTGGCCCAGGTGCTTTGTTGGAAGTTAAGCCTGCAATTCCATCTAGAATCTCGTTTTGGGTAAAAATAATAGCTGGATCATTATCATGACCTTGTGTCCCATTGGTATGCACGAGTGGGCTATCAAACATAGTTTTAAAATAGAGAACCCAATCCCCTTCACTTATATGTGCCACCAAACCATCCCCTCCATCTGGTTGAAACAGAGGCCCGTTTACAGCTTGCCAAAACCTTGAGCTGTTTTTTTAGTGTGCTCGTCTATCAACTCCTTCCAGGCTTCATCATTCATGATATCCCTACGGTTAGCAAAGGTCAGCTTGTAATCATTTCTACAGGAGCGTACCTCTAGTTGATTTCTAGGATCAGTTGACAGGGCCTCTCTCAGGCGTTTGGCTGCTGTAGTGCAATTAGTGTCGAACCACCTCGGTCCCTGATTGGCTCTATTTCCTTCCTTTTTTTGTCAGCATATCCTCAATTTTTGTGGTCATGACAGCGAAAGCCACTAAGATACTACCCGAATCAACTCCTTGTGTTGTGCAGGTAGCTATTTCCCCCAAACAATGGTTCCTCACCTGGTTATAAAATAAATCGGGTGAAATTAGAGACCCCCTTAACCTGCGCTTACCGTCTGTGGTCGCTGGAGACGCAGCATACCCGCTGAGAGTCCACAGCGCCACGGGAGCCACTCACAATTGAGGTATTGTATGACACCCCTTGCCAAAGCACTCCCTCTCCCCTTTTTGGGAAAGGATTCAGTAAAGTAGGCCTTGGAGTCTCAGAGACCTCTCCGAGAGAGTCCATTGCGCTTAGGGAGCCTCTCGCAACAGAGATGGGAAAATTATACCACTCCCCCTGGGTTCACAGCTTACTGGACTTTGGGCGCTGTTTTGACTTGCCTACCGGTTTGTGTCCCCGTCACCCTCCCCCTCCTGTTGCCGTGTCTCTAATCCTCACCTCCTCTTTCCCTCCTCCACTCGGTCTACTTCCCCTGCTCCTACCCCCACTCCCTGGAATATCTCCCCTTACCAGCTTTCAACACCTAGCCTCCTGTCTTTTTGTGCCCTTTGACTAAGCACTCCTCCTCTTCTTTTTAGGGAAAGATCCATGTTATATACACTGGAGTCTCAGCATACCCGCTGAGAGAGTCCACAGCGCCAAGGGAGCCACGCACAATTGAGGTATGGTATGGCACCTCTTGCCAAAGCACTCCCCCTCCCCTTTTTAGGGAAGGATCCAGTAAATAGGCCTTAGAGTCTCAGAGACCCCTCTGAGAGAGTCCACTGCGCTTAGAGCCTCTCGCAACAGAGATGGGGAAATTATACCACTCCCCCTGGGATCACAGCTTCTGGACTTTGGGCGCAGCTTTGACTCGTCTACTGGTTTGTGTCCCTGTCCCCCTCCCCCTCCTCTTGCCATGCCATGTCCCTAACCCTCCCCTCCTCCACCCTCTGTCTACTTCCCCCTGCTCTTACACCCCCCCCCCCCAACTCCCTGGAATATCTCCCCTTGCCAGCTTTTTCCCCTACCTATATGTTCCTTTTTGTTGGTCTCAACCTTACTTGTAACTAAAATGGACATGCTCCAATAACTGTGTAACCTTTGAAAAGGCATAACCTGCAATTTATTGTCTGATACCCATGTAGAGCGCTCTGATACCGCTGGGTCTAGCCAGCGCGATATATGAAACCTTTAAAAAAAAAAAAAATTAAATAAAAATAAAAAACAGGGTTGGATTGGGCTTTAAAATTGGCCCAGGCACTCAGGCCACTTCTGTTCAGGCCCACTGCCCTGCTCAATATGCATACATTAATGGGTCAGCCCAGCAGGAGAAAGGGAGCGACACCTCTGCCTGTTGATAAAAGGGATTAATGAACGCCCATCTGCCTCCAGAAAGGCCACTCAGGGCCTCACTGGGCTGCTGGCAGCATCGAACACAGAAAACGCCCAAATCGGCCACCAGGCTGCTCAAAAAAGCCGCCTACAGCTGGGATTCCGATACAGGCCCCTCGGGAATTGACCGCTATACCAATTCTCTGCTAAGGAGCGCTGTCATACTGTGCGCTGGGATGAAGTAACATTGTAGTCCTTCTATTTTTGGGAAATGTCCCGGTTTTTTACTTTAAAATTCTGGTCACCCTAATAACAGGACTACATACATGCCAACCCTCCCGATTCAGGCGTGAGACTACCGATTTGAAGGCTAGTCTCCCGCCTCCCGATTCCTGCAAGCAAAAACCCGATTCCTCGGGGTTTGTTGACAGGGCTTTTGTGTTAAGTGCTAATTTTTCCAGCAATAGTCAAAGTGGCCATGCAGGGGCTCTCGATGGGGTGAAAAAACAACAAAGGGTCATTAACAAGGCAATAGTCTTTTGAAGACCTGTGAAGTGGGGGGGGGGGGGGGGCGTGTGTGTGCACAGGAAGCTGTTTTCGGCTGGGGTGTCACACAGGGGCGGGGGGGGACAACACTTGCATCACCCTCTCAGCCTGCCATTGCGCTCCATGCTTGTAAAAGGTAAGAAAAAAACGTACATTTGTGTTTCAAATGTCCAATCCTGCAGCAGCACACTTCCAAAGCCCATACACGCCAGTAACCCGATTTGAAGCCCCATTCTCCCGATTTTTAAAAAAAAATCTCCCTCTTTGCTCTTCTGAAATGTTGGCATGTATGGGACTACCCAGTCAGTGAACGCTAAAGATACCACACGTGCCTCAGCCAACTAACGCCACGTGCCCTTGCGGGCCGTGCCTGCACAGGTAAGGTTGTTATGCCTAGCCGGCCAAAGGCCAAAAGGGACTGGCCGGCTGTAACTAATTAACGAATCGCGACGAGGTCCATACACAGCGAAAGTCTCTTCACCTGGGCACTTCCTCCCATCTCCACTCGTCCCTCCCGCTCTCATATCTAGCCAGAAAGGTAGGTGCCGGCAACCAAGCCTAACCCACCCAGTTCATAGCTAACTCGACGGGGCTCGAGCTAAGCCTCTCATTCTCATGTGCCAACAACCAGACCTAGTCCACCCAGTATATAACTAACTCAGATCGACTGGCTGGAGCTCGAGCTAAGCCATCTCCCTTCTTTCGATGGGAGCGAGCGAGTCGACGCCAGTCGATTGCGAGACGACGGCTTGGACAACTCCACAGCCAATCGGAACGTCGGATGTCTGTATGACGCCGTAGGAGTGGCTCAGGCTTTCGCTGCTCCAATCCTAGGTTAGGTTACGCATTAAGAAGCACCCACTCACAGACGACTTCCAGGACCAATGTATTTTCTTCCGTGGGATGTCTGCTATGCGACCCGGAAGAGGTAACCGTTATGGTCAAATGGCAGGACAAGATCAGCTGCAGGTGACGGACATGAGGTTGAATTTACGGACGGTCCGTGTAAGTAGCGGTCAGATTGTCAGTGCTACATGGAGTACAAAGCTGTCAAACTTGGGCGAGCCCACGCTAGTCACGCTGAGTTCCTGTAAAGCACATTGGTCGTAGCTAGCCCCATTCTTTTATTGCTTGACATCTCACCGTACCTAGGCGGTCAATGAATACATGTATTAGGTGCTCACAGGACATACATGAACTCCCCAAATAAGAATTTACTTTAATCAAATGGCTTGGAACTTGGCGATGTATCAAAATCTCTATAGAGAAGCTTCTTGGATTTTATAAAGCAACAAAGCACAACTGTGTTGTCTTAAACATCTCTGTCAACTAAATAAGTTTTGTAAGATGGTTTACCGGCTATGATGCATAGGGCACAAAGTGTTTACGATATCTTTGTTCGGTTTTAAAAGTATAAATACAAAAACATTTGTGAGAAATAATTGGCAGACATTAAAAAGAGAGAATACCATTTATATTATTGATAATGTAAAAAATGATACATCAGGATTGCCATTATTGTCTTTCATAAAAAATGGTTAAAAACAAGAATACTGGCCCCCACTCGCGTATGGTTTTACCTAGGTGTGTGATTGCTTTCTGACGCGCCTTCAACTTTCAGGAGTTAATCTGCGCGCAGAAAAACTCTGAATAGTTCCATTTAAACCAAGTTCACCAGATGTGACATTTAGTGTGCTAGTGAAATCTTCACCTAGATTTCTTATGTGAGTCGCTTGTGGAAAAAACGTTATTAATCAATCTCCTAGAGAAAGCTATGGCAGATCCATTAGTGTCTAGTAATTACAGACCCTTATCTCGACTGCCCTTTCCAGTTAAAATCTTGGAAAGACTTGTGAACAAGAAACTGTTAAATTAATTGGAATATCACGCTCTGTTATATTAGGTGCAATCTGGCTTCATCCTCACAGTACTGAATCCGCACTAGTGCTGGCACTGCCCGAGCTGCAGATGGTGGTGGATTGTGGTCAAACAGTGGTCTTCGTCTTACTTGATCTGTCGGGCCGCCTTAAACACAGTTAATCGCAAGGCTTCTGGAATTGGGTATAAATGTTCAAGTGCTTTAGTGGATACAATCCTATTTAGATGACAGACTGCAAGCCATAGCTCTCTTCTCGATCCACATTTAAAGCAGTGGAACATGGTGTATCCTAGTGCTCCACACCACGACCAACTCTTTTAAAAAAAAAAAATATCTACCTACACCCTATTGTAACTCTTAATATTAGATCCTTTGGTGTTAACTTCATCTACCGCACAGATGGCACACTGCTAATTCTTACTTGGGACAACTCTCGGCCTGAGTTATTGGACACACTTCACAACTGTGTAAGAGAAGTCTCGATCTGGCTAAGTAGCAACTTCTTAAGGTTTAATGTAGATAAAACAGAAATCCTATTGCTCAGTGTTGCCAGATTGGGCTGTTTCCCCCACAAATAGGTAATATTTTTTCTCTTTGTACGTGTAAACACTCCTGTTAGATTGTGTAAATTTGGCCAACATTTACCCCGGTGTGCGCAATATTTGAAGAATCGGCAGCGCTGTCAGATGCTCTGCAGTTTCAAGCAGGATCATTAGGCTCTGTGCTACCAACTGTTTTAAATAAGGGGTGACACTCATTCATAGTGCTAAAGTGCTACCAATGACGGTCCTGCTTCATGTTGTTGGCCTGCCCCTCAGAGATAGTGGACTAATGTTGTTACAAGGGGCAGGCCTGCCATCATTTACATTTTTAAAATTTTTTTGAATTAAAAGTTCCTCGTGCAATGCGGAGTGCTGTTGACTTAGAGAGAGGAGGAGTCAAGGAGGGTCATGGCACGTGGGCTGGCCAGCTGTGCAGCCTGCTTCTGTTGTGTGCGTGAGAGTCCATGTGTGCCCAGCAGTTTTATTAATGGTATGATAAGATTAATTATCTTGCCAGAAAAATCTTTTTTTCTGTAGTAAAAAAACATGAAATGTAGTCTCTGTCTATTGTGAAGTGCTTGCTCTTGTGTTCTGGGACAAGATTCACCCTATGTAACATTACCAAGGTTAAATATTGACTTCTGACACAATATTAAATTAGATTCTACTGGTTATCTGTGCTCTAATCTCATCCTCCTAGAGTTTAAGCAAATTGTTGAGGTTTGATGCTAAAAAAAGAGACCTATCTAGTGGTCGTATTTCATAGTGTGAAACTGGAAAATCTGGGATCAATCCCAGCTTCCCTCCTTGACTAAATAGTAGGATCCTGGGAAAATACTTTATTTTACTTACTCTCTTGTTTTTAGGTTCATGGTCACGTACACAAGCACAGGATGTACGCTGCACGAAGATCTCTTTTGTGTTTAATTGCAGATAATGTTGCGCTATCTATAGTAAGGATCTAAGCTACATATAGGCTCCACGTGATTCTTGACTTGTTTCTTAGGGCCAGATATACAAAGATTAGGAATATCAACTTCCTAACTACGATTTCTTGCAAATCTCAATTTGGAAATTGCTATTCCTAATGTATGAAACTCTTTTGAGGTTCATTAGAGATTCTGAAGGGCTTGCAAATAGACCTACCTCAAGCATATTAATGAGGTAGGTCTCAATTTGCTACCCAGTAGGATTCGCTGCCATCACAAGGATGGTGGCCTGCTGCTGTCAGCAGACCACTGTGTCTGTAATTGCTTTTAACCCCTTCGACGCTCATGACGAGCTGGGCTCGTCATGAGGTAGCCTCCTGCTACGCTCATGACGAGCCCAGCTCGTCATGAATAATGGGTTTTTGTAAAGAAGAGCACAGGAGGGGAATTTCGCTAGCGCTCATGTGGTTAAATAAAGCAAACTTTTTTTTTTTAATGCATCGCATATTCCTTAAAGGAACACGCAATGTGTTTAAAAGGGGAAAAAATGAAATGTTTGTTTCATTTTTTAACCCCTTCGCTGTGGCGGCTATTCCGCCGCAGCGCTAAGGGGGTGGGGCAGCCGCGCGGCGGTTCCGTGCTTGTGACGGACCCGCTCCGTCACGGCTCGCGGGTGAGCTGTGCTTGTGACGGAACGGTTCCGTGACGGCCCCGCCCGTTCTTTAGAACGTCAGCGCAGGCGCGGAATTCGCGCCACGCAGGAGCGGCGGCAGGGCCGTGACGGAACCGTTCCGTCACCAGCACAGCCCACGAGCATGGAAGAGGTTAAGAGTAGGTTGTGGTCTGTGGGACCTCTGCATGCTTTAAAAAAAATGTTTTCAATAGTCTCAATTTAGGTACTTTTTCTCATATAAGAAAGGGTTATTTTCATTTTTTAAATGGTGGTGAAGTATTACAGTTTTGCGACCTGAATTCTGTTGCTGAACAGTAATCCATACCATACCGATTTGGAATTAGGAAGGGGTGCCCAAACACTTTTCTCCAAAATACTCAATTACAAATGGAAATTGCGCTTCACTTTTTTATACATCAGCAAAAGTATTTCTTTGTTCGTAAATGGACCGATTCTGTGAACCGGGACATTTGCGATTGAAAAAATGCTTTGTATATCTGGTACTTAGTTCATTAACAGTATTTTCATTAGGGCTGGGGCAGGAATGTTTCCCAGTTCTTGTTTAAACATTTTCATATTTAATAAATACATCTCGATGCAGTCGTATAATTTGAGCAAAAGTAAAATGCTTCCATATGTTAAAAAAAAAACACATTTTTTTTAATTGTCAAGGCACCATATCATATTCTAACATTAATTTTGTTGCATGATGTACATGCACATATTTTCATGTCTTGGTTCTGGCTAGGGCTGCACACCTCTATTGTAAGTATATCTTTCAGTAAGTTGCTGCTTTTAACACAGAGATCCTTTTGTTATGAGGGTTTGAAAAATCTTAAACATTTTACTAGACCTGCAGGTTTAGTAGCTTGAATATTCTACTCGACCTAACTGTAATGTGCTTGACCCGTGAACTGGTCTCAAAATGTGTGATCCTAGGCAAATATTTTGTCTTATGGAGCCACCTTTTTCTTTATTATCACATAAGGGAGCACCTTCAAATATGCATATTCACTATTTCTGTTCTACAAAAAACTCTTCATTTGATTGACTGAATGTTTGCTCCATGGCTAACAGTATACCAAAAATCGAGCCCATATATATGGTACACATGATCCCTGGCTTGCCTCTTAGTTCACTAATTGCATTGTCATCTGGCAGGAGCAGCAATAATTCCCAGTACATGTTTAAAAACTCACTTTTCATAAATATATTACTAAAGCATGATGCGGTAGTGCACTGTCATTTATAGATAGCATATTTTCCATTGAAATGGCCACATAACTTTCTCACCAACGTAGTTTTACTGATAGTACATAAACAACGTTTAGAAATTTGGGTTTTTTTACCAAAATGTTTAAAGTTTGCACATCACCAAGTAAAGTGTTCTAATTTGTTTTGAACCTATAAAAATATTTTTTTCACCTCAGAATTACAAAAATGTGTCTTCATCATTAGTGAAATATATTTGAAATGTTTGAATAATTTTCTTAGCTATTTCAGAGTTGTGTTAGAAAAAAACCTGACATCTTATAGCCTTTCATTTCACATGCTTTGCACACTTCAGTTGTCACACAGTTCACTTTACAAAATCCTCTAACTTCAGTCACATAAAGCGAAAAATAAATATAAAAAGACAAACTGACTTTTGACCTCTAGTCTCTGAAAGCCATCAAATATGACAAGATTTAAATTCATCTTTATTACTCTTTGACTTTGTGAGCAATAAAGATGCCTTTAAATCTTGTTATCTTGTCACATTTGCTCCACTTTCAGAGACGGAGGTCAAAAGTCAGTTCGTCTTGCTACATTTACTTTTTGTTCTGTGACTGAAGTTAGAGGATTTTCAGCTAGCCAGAAAGGGTGAGTAGTCCCTAAAAATAGCTTGTCCTGATTAAATCTGTCTCGACAATGCCAGTTATTTACAGTTAACATTTCACAATCCATCTAATATAGCAGAGTGAGGCATGACCTAACATCAAGGACTGCATGTAAACTGATAGGCATGGCGTTAGAACCTTGTTTTATGCTCAATCTTATGATATTTCAAGGTGGTTAAGAAGGGTTCATTTGGATAGTTAAATCTTATTAGCACACCCAACTAGAAAGCGTTTTATTCGTGACTTTGTTTCTAATGCCTAGCGGGTTGCATGATTTATGACTCCTACACATTATAGCCCTCATTGTGCACATGCATAGTAGTGTTTTAATTTGCAATTGGCATTTATATAACCATTGCTCTATGCACCCCCCTGAGAGACCAAGGTGCATTTAGTCTGAACACCTTAATTACCCACTAGCAGATACTGTGAAAAAGCAGTACTGACTTCAACCTCGGGCCTCTCAATCATACCCATCATAAATGTCCACTCGCACTCTGAACTCGCCCAGACTTGAAGGTGACTCATTTCACAATTTGTACTATATTAGTATGTTTTATGAAATAAAACTAGAGAAACACATCATCTGGAAAAAGGAAATACTCTTAAGGAGGACTGCAGGAAGTAAAACACATGAAATTTAAACATGGACTGCTTTTCTTATGTGAAATACCTTAGGGTTTTTACAGTCCTCATTGGGAAATTAAAGTTAAGAGCATGAATAATTGAAGCCTTGTTTTGTGATAGGTGTAAAGAAGCCTCATAAGATGGCCCAGGCAAGTGGTGGTATGAGAATGGGACAGAGCTAATGATGAAGGGGAATGGGATGGAACAAGAAGTGATGACAGTATCAGCAGAGTTGATGGAGTATTAGTTTTTAGGGTGTCGCCAAAAGTTCTGGGAAATGGGTCATTTTAATTTCTTCTCCAACAGCCTTGCCTTGCGTACATTTGTACCCCAAATAAGCCCATCTGCTCAGTACAAAGACTAGGAGCTTTAGTGTAGCCCTAACTGCAACTCAGTGGAAACAACAATATCCTCTATAACTTAGTGTCAGATTAAGTTGTCACCGGAAGGTCTTTGGAACAGAGGGCATGGAATTGGCCATATTAAGTGACGGTTTCTTTTCTGACTTCTTTACATTTTAATTGGAAAGGTGTGGAACTCTTGTCTTCCTGCATCAATCCTCAGTTTTCACATTATTACTTCACGTTTATGTAGACTTGTTTTGCGCGCAAACTACTTTTCAGATTTATCTGCTGCTATGTTTATTTTTGCTGTTGTCCCATACTTTCATTGTAAAGGAGATTTTTTTAATGTGGAATATCATCAGGCAAGTAGATAGAATGTGCGCCATGCCAAACAATTTGTGTTGTAATTACTTTAAGTCAGGGTGATGTTTTTTAATATATGGATCATTGTCTGCAGTTAATTATGCATGACCTTTTCAGTATACTTTTTTGGAGCCACATTACTGAAATAGCATTTATAGACCTAAGGTGCGTTATAATCTGCTCTTCTACAGTCAATTCATGAATGTCAGTTTCATGTTTGGATGGTGGTGTCAGAACTACAAGTTGAAAAGTCACAGTGGGGACTGGTCTTGAAAATGAGTAGTTATTAACACAGATGCACAGTTAACCTCCTCCCATTATCTGTATATTTCATATAATTTCGATAGATCCTTAAAATGGTTTCTGATTGACTATTGTTGCATAATTTGAGAGTTGCAACTTTGGGCATATTTGTGGGCTGACACTGGTCTGCTTTAGGCTAAATTTTGGCTTATACTTTAGCGGCATTAGGCTTGGGATGGGTCTCTAAATCTGGCAACACTGCCTATGCTGCACCCCAGGTAAGTCAGCAGTCAGGCTTCCCCTCAGTTTCTGTCCTTGGACGAAAGGCATTCGCCCGGATGCGTCATCAGCAGTACGCAATTTAGGGTCTGTCTTAATAAGAACGTATCCCTGGAGGTCCAAGTCACTCAGATGGCAGTGACACATTTTGCCCTGCTTTGCAATCTGTGAATAAATCTTACCTTTTTTTTTACCATTGTCTGCAAAAGCTCTTGTGGTGCAATCAGTGTACTTAAGCACTCAAAAGACTGAAACAGGTTCAAGCTATGGCTGCCAGACTTTCTTTAAATGTGCCTAGACAATTTTCTTCTTCCCGAGCTATGGTTGAGCTCCACTGTCTTCCAGTGAAGATATACATTGCTTTCAAATCGCTCTGCATTGTTATCAGAGTAATTCACGACAAACTACCCATGTTTAGGTCGAGCCTGTCAATGCGCTTGCGCATTGAGCTTGCGAGAGATAATAGGGCTTAACTAGAGCTTAACCATCGGGCGATTTCATGTAGTTCACGTGAACACAAGGACGCGCATTCTCGCCACATGCACTTTTTTAAAGTTCTTTCATTGGCTCTTCACTTTAAGTCCTCCCACCCTCTCCCTGTCCAGCGCGCACCTCCCCCAGCGTGCGCTCGGCCTCAGGAAGGCATTTCTCCTCCCCTAATTATTCACTTCACTTCGCGTTTCTACTCCCCCCTCCCAACTTTCACTTTCACGGCCGCCAGGCTGTGTCTCGCGTTTCTCCAAATAATTTTCATTGCTTAGCCCGTTCAGTCCCTCATCTATGTTTTTGGCACCTTTCCGGCCCCGATAGGCTTTCCAGTTTCCTGCACATATAAAGACGGCAGTTTCCATCCGCTTCCGTCTATACCGGCCGTTCCTTCATCTGAATCGGACGCCTAGTTTGAGGCCAGCTGAGAAAGCTGATGTTTTCACACTTTTCGCCATTATGCCGGCTGCTTGATATTGTATATGTCCTGTTTTATATAACGTCCTATTTGGTACATCGCCCTTTGTCAAGCTGCCGCGCTATCTCGGCCTCTTCATTACTCCATTGCATGTTTTACTGCCCTGTACTATTTGGTAACCTTCGACAGCCTCTGCATGCTAGTTTTGTTTGAGGTCACCACAGGAGCCCACGGAGCTTCAAAATGAGTGCTCTCACCTTCGGATTGGTGTTGAGCCCTCCCCCACCCTCCGAGCACAAATGCAACGTTTCCCTCAACCCACCCTCCAACGTGCATAGAGTGGGCAACCATCCATATCCTTACCTGGAAGAGGGGAAACTTTTAAGCCCTTTTCTGTGGCATTACTGACCGGCTTGCAACACGCACTCATTAAGCTGGACAGGACGCTTTGCAATCAAACTTTTTTAGATCAATATTTATTTTATTGCTAAAGTACCCTGAGCAAAGTTTTATGTTTATGTTTATGTTTATGTTTTTGAAATTTTTATTGCGCGCAACTACCCGAGGGTGTCTCGGCGCAGATCGGACTCCTGAGATGAAGCTGCCTTATAGTTATTGGTCAAATAACCAAGTTTTCAGGAGTTTTCTAAAAATGGTAAGGGTTGGACTGGTTTTAATAAGCAGGGGAAGGGAGTTCCACAGCTTGGGGGTGGCAACTAGAAAACGCCTGTCTCCCCAGCTGGCAGTCCTGGTACGCGGGACAGCAAGAAGATGGGTGCTAGCAGAGCGAAGATGTCTTTGTGGTGCATACATTCGAAAGGCATCTTTGAGGAACCTTGGTCCGGAGTCATGAATAGCTTTGTAAGCAATGCAAAGAGCTTTGAATTTTATGCGATTCTTAACTCTTGGCCAATGCAGATGGCGTATAGCCATGGTGGTTGAGCGACGACTGGGGATGTTAAGCAGGATTCTGGCCGCTGCATTTTGCACGGACTGCATTTTTGCTAAAATCTGTTCCTGTGTGCCAAGAAAGAGGGCATTGCCATAGTCCAATTTTGAGAAGACAAGAGTGGTAACCAAAGTTTTCCCAGCTCCTGCCGGGAGGTACGGCAGCAGTTTTCTAATTTTTCTTAGCATGAAAAATGATGAAGAGACCACCTTGTTCACATGATGTTTGAACAGCAGTTTATTATCGAACACAACGCCGAGGTTTCTGACCTTGGCAACCGGGGTCGGGGGTGGACCCATTTCACTGGGCCACCAGCTGGAAGACCATTCTGGTGCAAGGTTGCCAAAGGTCATAACCTCGGTCTTGTCCGAATTTAGCTTCAAGCAATTACTGGACATCCATGAACTGATGGTCCTCATTCCTTCCTGAAATCTTGCAGCCACAGCTGGCCCGTCTTTGTGTATTGCCAACACCAATTGGGTATCATCCGCATAGGTGGTTAAGCGGAGACCCTGAGCTTTAATGACTCTCGCCAAATCTGCCACATATATATTAAATAGAGTGGGACTTAGTGCAGAGCCCTGCGGCACCCCACACGGTAGGGTAAATGTTGGCGAGTAGAAGGATCCTAGTTTTACTGCCTGGGTGCGATTTGCCAAAAAGGAGGCAATGAGGTCCTTGGCCTGATGGGTCACGCCCAGTGAGGTGACACGGTCGATCAGGATGGAATGATCGACCGTGTCAAAGGCGGCAGAGAGATCTAGAAGAACCAGGATCGCTGCCCCGCCCTGGTCCAGTATGGTCCTGATCTCATCTGAGGCCTTAATCAAAGCCGTCTCAGTCCCATGGCCCTTCCTGAAACCAAACTGGGTGTCATCTAGGAGGTGATGATGATCGATGAAATTCGCCAGTTGTTTATTCATGATGGATTCGAATATTTTGGCCGGGAAGGGGAGGCAAGCAATTGGTCTGTAGTTGACTGAATCAGAGGGGTCCAGAGAGGGTTTCTTTAACATGGGGTTGATGATCGCAGTTTTCCAGATTTCAGGGCATATACCTGTTTGGAAGATGGAATTGCACAGGTCTGTAAGAGGGAAAGTAATAACCTCTTTTAAGGCGCACAAGATGGAAGTGGGACATGGATCTAGAGGAGACCCTGATTTAATAGAATTGATTAGGATAGTAATCTGATCTGCCGTTGTCGGAAGGAAATTAGAAAAGAGAGGAGTGAGGGGGAGGGGCTGAGAGAGAGGTTCAACATGATCGGAACTCGTTGCAGGGGAGAAAGATGAGTAGATGTTCGTAACCTTGGTAAGGAAGAAGTTAGCCAGCGTATTACAAAGATCTTGAGATGGTTCATTTAAAAGGCCTACTGGGGGATTGGAGAGAGCTTCAATGACTTGAAAAAGCCTTCTAGACAAATTCTGAGCAGATTCAATCTGATCACAAAAGAAAGCGCTCTTGTGGCCAACGATTGCTTTTTTGTATAGTGCAAGCGCATCTTTATAAGTTTGTTTATCTGCGATGCTGTAATGTTTGCGCCATCGCCTTTCCAAGTTTCTGCAGTATTGGCGTTGTAGCCGAAGATCCTCAGTGAACCATTGAGCAGATGGCTTAGCCCGGTTGGAGTGGAAGGATTTAACCGGGGCTTCTTTATTGATGGCGTCCAGAATCCAGTCCTGATATCTACTAGACAACAGGATCGGATTTGGTGATGGCTCATAAGAGGAATCAGCCAGGGTTTTGACCAAGAGCGGTAGGTCTACATTTTTCCAGGCTCTCATAGTAATGGGGGTACGAGAGGTATGTTGCGGGGGGTTAGGATTGTAGGCCAAAATGGTAAAGATAATTGCTGAATGGTCTGACCAGACTACCTGGAGAACTGTGATCAGTGCGATAGTAGGGTTATTGGTGAAGAGGCCATCAAGTATGTGTCCTGCCTGATGAGTGGGAGTTGCGACCAGCTGCTGTAGACCTACAGAGTGTAAATCAGTGATCAATTGGGCCGTATCTTTATCCCCTAGGGCTTCCAGATGGAAGTTAAAATCCCCCAACATGGTGTAGTCCGGATAACTCAAGGAGAGTTCCGTAAGATCACCAAGGGTTGACAAGAAGCCGCTGTGTGGACCGGGGGGGGGGGCGATAAATAAGAATTCCCTTGAAGACTTGTTTGTGATTCAGTCTGATGGAAAAAAGTACATGCTTCACAATTGGTTTTGGGAATAATTTTGATTTTAGTTTGGAAGGTCATTCTATGGATGATGGCTAATCCACCGCCTCTTCCCGTGGTTCTGTCCTGTCTTACCACGCAATAACCTTCAGGAGTGGCTGCACAGAAATCCGGGCCAGAAGCCTCGTCACCCCATGTTTCAGTTATAAATAGAATGTCCAACTCCTGACTCCCGATCAAGTCTCTAATGTCTAGGCTATGTTTCGGGAGAGAGCGGGCATTAAGAAGGGCCAAGCGATAGTTATGCTTGGGTCTGGGACAGATGTTAAGGGTAGACGGGGTAGGGCGGGGTAGAGTGTAATTACATCCGGAACATGAAACAGGGACCGACATGAGGCAGCTAGGGGGTAACAGGGTCTGACAGCACGAGTTAGTGAGGGATGTTTAGTGCTCGTAGCTGAGATGCCGAGTATCGGGTGAGGATGGTGTTGGTATGAATAGGATCAGGGTGCGTGGCCCTGGTCCTGGTCCAGGCCCGGACGGGCCCAGACGGGCTTGCCTCTGGCGAGCCTCCGGCGCCCGCCCGCTGCGTGGGCGAGGAGGGGGATCCATTTTATCGTGTTCTGGCCCCCAATCGGCCGAACACTAGAGCGCTGTCATCGCCCACACCTAAGATGGCGGCCGCAGTGCTTCGAAAAGGGGAACGAGGATTAAATGTTGTAGAAGCCCTAAATCGGCTCCTCACACAGCCTAATGTTCCCTGCAAATAGCGCCCAGCAGGAGGGGAAAGCGGCGGGAGAAGTAAGCAGATTTAAAAAATGTTTCGAGTGATCAAGTTCTAAAATGCAAATATGACAGTTTTAAAAATACACAAGCTAGTAATCGAAGTATTTATTTTCTGGTGCCCTGCTCCCGGCTTCCGCCTCAGGAGTCTCGATATTAGGTGAAAAGAGGGGAGGCAGAGGCTCTTTTATCGTGTTCTGGCCCCCAATCGGCCGAACACTAGAGCGCTGTCATCGCCCACACCTAAGATGGCGGCCGCAGTGCTTCGAAAAGGGGAACGAGGATTAAATGTTGTAGAAGCCCTAAATCGGCTCCTCACACAGCCTAATGTTCCCTGCAAATAGCGCCCAGCAGGAGGGGAAAGCGGCGGGAGAAGTAAGCAGATTTAATTTTTTTTTCGAGTGATCAAGTTCTAAAATGCAAATATGACAGTTTTAAAAATACACAAGCTAGTAATCAAAGTAATTATTTTCTGGTGCCCTGCTCCCGGCTTCCGCCTCAGGAGTCTCGATATTTTATTTGCTATCTAGCACTCTATTAGTGCATTTGCAGCTTTTATCTCTCCTCCTCTGCGATCTTTCCAATCGTTCCTGCCCCCCTCCCCAATTTAATTTTTTCCTGTCTCTTCATTGCTTGCCCGTCCCCCAACCCCCCGTGCCTTGCTACGGTTTTCAGACTGCCGATTCTGCTGTGAAACCACTGTTTTGCCCTGCCTGTGTTTATGCTGCATGAGTTGTTTCTAACCCTGCATCAACCTTAATTGCTGGGGGTTATATACAAGGGTATGGTCGGTGCTTAGGGGCTAAATGTCTGCGTCCGGCTCACCATTATTATAAAAAGAAATATTCTTTAAAAGGGAAATCGTGCTGACTTATTTAAGCATTGGAACAAAAAGTGCTTAATGTTTATATTAAAAACGTCTCGACTGGTTCCTTCAGTAATTTTCTGAAGAAACTCAATCACACATTTTTAACATACCATTCACGCAACGCGAGCAGTCACGAGAGCAGCACAGGACACATCCCTCAGAACTCCTCTTCATGCAAATAAAGTTCCAATATGAGCTTTGCACTTAATAAGGCTATTGTTGAAGAAATGGGGCTTACACATAGTGCTTGAAATGATACTCCACGTAGAGGCACATCTAATAATCTCTGCACATACATCTAGACTAAATCTAGGCTATCATTATTTTTTTGGGGCTGTAGGGAGATTCAGAATAGGCACAACTTCTCTAGTTTCTTCTCTTGCCTTGATTGCCCTCGTTTTCTTGCCTTCTGCTTCCCTGATTGTACTCGTTTTTTTCTTGCCTTTGGCTCCCCCACTCCATCCATCCATCCATCTATCCATCCATCCCCTCCATCCATCCATCCCCTCACTCCATCCATCCATCCCCTCACTCCATCCATCCATCCCCTCACTCCATCCATCCCCCCACTCCATCCATCCATCCCCCCACTCATCCATCCATCCATCCCCCCACTCCATCCATCCCCTCACTCCATCCATCCTTCCCTCCCACTCCATCCCTCCCACTCCATCCATCCCACTCCATCCATCCATCCCACTCATCACTCCATCCATCCATCCCCCCACTCCATCCATCCATCCCCCCACTCCATCCATCCATCCCCCCACTCCATCCATCCATCCCCCCACTCCATCCATCCATCCCCCCACTCCATCCATCCATCCCACTCCACCCATCCATCCCACTCCACCCATCCATCCCAATCCATCCATCCCCCCACTCCATCCATCCATCCGCCCACTCCATCCATCCATCCGCCCACTCCATCCATCCATCCGCCCACTCCATCCATCCATCCCCCCACTCCATCCATCCCCCACTCCATCCATCCATCCATCTCCCCACTCCATCCATCCATCCATCCCTCCCTCTCCATCCATCCATCCCCCCCACTCCATCCATCCATCCCCCCACTCCATCCATCCATCCCCCCACTCCATCCATCCATCCATCTCCCCACTCCATCCATCCCCCCCACTCCATCCATCCATCCCCCCACTCCATCCATCCCCCACTCCATCCATCCCCCCACTCCATCCATCCCTCCCACTCCATCCATTCATCCCACTCCATCCATCCATCCCCCCACTCCATACATCCATCCATCCCCCCACTCCATACATCCATCCATCCCCCCACTCCATACATCCATCCATCCCCCCACTCCATCCATCCATCCATCCCTCCACTCCATCCATCCCTCCACTCCACTCCACTCCACTCCATCCATCCATCCCCCCAATCCATCCATCCATCCCCCCCACTCCATCCATCCATCCCTCCCCCCACTCCATCCATCCCTCCCCCCACTCCATCCATCCCTCCCCCCACTCCATCCATCCCTCCCCCCACTCCATCCATCCCTCCCACTCCATCCATCCATCCCACTCCATCCATCCATCCCACCACTCCATCCCCCCACTCCATCCATCCATCCCCCCACTCCATCCATCCATCCCCCCACTCCATCCATCTATCCTCCCACTCCATCCATCTATCCCCCACTCCATCCATCTATCCTCCCACTCCATCCATCTATCCTCCCACTCCATCCATCTATCCTCCCACTCCATCCATCTATCCTCCCACTCCATCCATCCACCCCCCCCACTCCATCCATCCATCCCCCGCCCCACACTCCATCCATCCCCCGCCCCACACTCCATCCATCCCCCGCCCCACACTCCATCCATCCCCCGCCCCACACTCCATCCCTCCCCAGCCCCACACTCCATCCCTCGCCCTCTTGCCCTCCCTCTATCTATCGCATCACCACAGCATCACTCAGGGGCACCACAACATCACTATGCGCTACCACAGCATCACTGAACGCCACAGCATCAGTCGCCGCCACAACATCATTCAGAGCCACCACAGCATCAATCTGTGCAACCATTCAACAACAACTGATTCAAATATGTTCTCTCAATGTTTCAAACTTTATTAGAAATGTCACAAAAAATGTTAATATTTCACTTCTGTTCTTGTATTTTCATCACCATAAAATACACTAAACATAATCTTCAAAAAAGTTATTTGCAAAAGTTTAAGCTATTGCCATTATAAATTACAATAACTTTTGTTTAAGTATTAATTATTGAAAAAAATACAATCCATTGTTATTTTTAATATTAATACATCTAAGTCATGTAAGGCCTTGATAATTAGAGCTTGGTACCAAATCGAACTGCAATTAAATAACATTTGCACATTTAGGACATATAGTCCTAAATGCACATTTATGATTGAATAGTTATTGCCAGCCTTTTGACGATTTTACTGGTCACAGTTTTTCCATGAGTACGCTAGTTTTTTTAAATGAATATAGTAATCAAACTACTGTGCAATTTATTAGGTATGTGAGAAGTTGGCCTGGTATATGATGTCCACAGTTCTGTGGGCACCTTGTATCAGTCCAAGCAATCCCTTATGGTGGTGGTTGTAATTCAACCTTATAGACAAGCTCTCCTAGAGGTAGCATGGACTAAGCAGCCTAAAGGCTTAACTCAAGAGGACATGTGAAGCCAGCTGTTTTACCATATACCATATACAATCCTGTAATATCAAATGAAAGGACACCACACAAGTTATATATTATCAAAATATATGTATGTATTTATTCTTAGAATAATCCCCACTACTCTTTATGAGCAATGAAGCACAAGCGTTTAAATAAAAGCACAGTATAACATAGACAAGTTGCACGTTTTGGATGAGGCCGGTGGCCACTCAAACCATATATCAATAAAGTGGTATAACAATCACTAATCGATCGGGGGTAAGGCCTAGGGCCTTGTGAATCGCTTGGACTACACTGGGCTAACAGCAGTTAGGACGGGAGTAGCCCGCGGGATTCGGGTGCAGTGCCTAAAGCACAAGCTTGCACCAATGTAAAGTCAATGGTGCATAAAAGTTATCGAGTTACAGTTTTAAGAGTCTTCCGACTGGACTAGAAGGACAAAACTTTAGATCTAGACACTAGAGGTGTATACCACTACAGGAGCACCAGTGTTCAAGTGTTACCTCACCCACAGGAAGCGGGTGCACAGGTGCGAAGATGTGTCGGGTTTCGTCACGAAGATCTAGGGTGCCTGGAGATAAAGATGCTGCAGGCGTCCAGAAGAGAAGTGTCCGGTGCGATCCAAAGGTGGATCGAAGTTGTAGAGTACCTGAAAGCAGAGGGGACAGAGTCTGGGTCACTAGCCAGTGACCAGGAAGGAACCAGGAAGGAACCAGGCAATGTCGGGCGCAATCAGGTCGATGTCGTGTAGCTTCTCTCCGCTGCCATGTGGTCTCTTGGGCACCGAGGATGTCCTGGAGTGAATCACGAGCTGTCCCACGAAGGCTCTCGCTGTCGGCGGTGTCGGCTTCAAGATCGGAGTTAACAAGCCTTGTCAAAGGCAACCCACGCAGGATTCGAAGATGGCTTAACACTCGGACCAGCAAGGTCAGAGCGGGTGCTCCTTTTCAGGGGAGCGAGGACCAGTCTGGAGCAACCAGACTAGCTGTGTAAATTCGTAGGTTCGTCGGTTCTGGGGCCACTAGCCAAGGGGCAAGCGACCGGACCAACGCGTCAAGCAGGAAAATGCAAAAGGGCCCCACGCAGCACTCGTCGAGTGTGGAGGGGTGAGCTTTGGTGCAAAAGCTGCTCGGGGCTGGAGCTTCTCAAACTCCAGTGCACAGCTTCAAGGGAGCCTCGGATGCTGCACGGTCAGCGCTTTGTTGTTCCTCCAAGATGGACGCTCCCACGCTTCAGGTCGCCTCCACGGGTCTCAGCTCTGCAGGGACTGTGTATCGGGCTGTTAGAAGGCAGGCACGCTGGGTCTCGTCGATCTCTGTCGCTCGAGTTCCGGCGGGAACTGCAACAAAGCAAACATCGAGGTTCTGGATGGTGCCTGTTTGCACAGGGTGGTCACTCCTTGGCCACAAGGGAGATTCTTTAGTCTTCTACCTCGAGTAGGATGTCGAAGGGTCCAGAGTTTCGTTTCATAAGTTTCAGTCAGGATAATCTGATGTGCATTGGCACTGCTCCCACCTATATTCCAAATCTGGGGACTGGATTACCTGCTAGGTCCCTCCTATGGGTGGGACCCAGGAAGGGGGTGGTTACACCCCTTTCCTTTGTCCAGTTTGCCGCCAAGACTGGGGCTGGAGTGCCCCAGAACCGGTTTGACTTGAATCTGCCCAGTGACACCTTGTGTGCCCCAGGCAGTGTCTAGTTTCTTTCAACCCTCCCTGCTACAATCCACTATCTCCTGTCTGGGGTGGTGTGACACCTCCCTGTGACAGGAGATCCTTTGATCCAGCATCCTCTGTCGAGTTTCGGTCAGCAGCAGGAGGCCAGACTCGTGTCTGTGGCAGCAGCATCCATTTTGTGATGCTGGGGCTCTGGTTAGGATTAACCGCGTTTTCAGTAAAGTAACATGTCTTCTCCCTCTAGAAGGGTGGAATGCTACCCCCGTCGCCAGAACTGGCGAGGGGGTAGTATTCCAAAGTGTATGACACCAAACACGACATGTTTTGATAAAGCCAAACCAAAGTTAGCAATAACCGCGAGGATTATAATGCACTTAAGAGTATATGGTATGGCAGTATCACTGGAACAGCAGTAAGGAAATGGTTCAGAACACTGCAGACAGGCTCAGCTCATGCTAGAGCACCATCTCACATAAAACCAAGCACTCTGCCTCCAGGATTGTAAAGGCCTGCCATAGGAGTGACTTATAGGTGTATATGTGTCCAGATATAGGTTTAGACATAGGTATACTATATCTAAGCAAGGGATGATTACACCACCTTGCCCCAGCTGTGTGAACAGCCAGTTGTGTCGATTTAAGTACCAGCCAGGGGTGGCAAAAGATATGCTGCAGCCCCTGGTAGGCCTTGGATGCACCTATGCCCTGAGCACCTATAGTGCATGGTACAGGGGCTGATAAGGTGTCCAGTACCAATTCGGTTATGTACCTATAGTACATGGAGTCCATTTAAAGAGAGAGCAGATAGCCTGGGGCCCTGATTAGCAGGATCCCAGGCCAACTAAGTCGAAAACCAGCAAACCCAAGGCAACAAATCTGAGGTAACCATAGTCAGGTATCCACCTTCCTACATAGCCCCTCCCCCCACTCCCCAACGAAAGGAGATAAGGCTATCCTTGACCAGGTAAGCCTATATTGCCTAAGTGGCCATATAAGGAAGTACCTGCACTAGCATGGTTACCCCCTGTTTCATGGTCCACTAAGCAATCCCTCACCCTAGGGGTATCAGAGGGTCTCCACCATAGGGAATCACTACCTGTGGTGTGTTTTGGCAAAGTAAAAGGCTGGTGTTGAGATGGAGTACTGAAGTGAGGCTCCACTAAATTAGGGCTCCGCTTCCTCCAATCCTCTTCCACCATGTGTGCCTTTCTTTCCTTGACTGAGTTGCACTGTGCTCTCAGGGTCAACCTCTGGCTGCCTACAGCTGGAGGCTGGGTCCCTTCTGTTGGCTTACTGGAGGGACAGGTCAGGTTTGGGGTCCTTAGGTCCCAGGTTTGGCTGTGCCCAACAGTTTCCATCTGTGGGAGGTCACTAACTAGTGGTAAGGGGGATCCCTCGGGAGTTTTTAACTTTTTCACCTTGCTAGGGCTGCTAGCTTTGGTGCCCCTAATCTGCTGATGGGGGTGTTTTATTTGACAGGGGGCCCTTTGGGGCTCACTGACCTCCTTGACCTCTGTAGCCCTGGGCTGACTGAGGCAGGGTAGAGAGGGGCAGGTTACCTGCTCCAGACTGGGTCCCACCTTGGAAGGGTCCACTGACATCAGGGGCTCTGCCAGGCTAGGCATGACTACCTCTGGGGCAGTTCCTTCACAATGGGTAAGATCAGTTCCCTGAGGAGGCTGATCCTTTCCTAATGTCTGGTGGGAGGGAGATTTCTCTTCCTCCTCAATGCTCTCTGTTTGTGTGGAGTGATCCATAGTTTCAGGCTTCACAACACATGAATCAGTTTGAGTTTGGCCTGTGGCCATCACAGCCCCACCAACCTTTTCAGGAGGGGACTCAGTTTGGGTATGGGCTGTTACCATAACAGCTCTGCTAACCTGTTCAGGAAGGGATTTTGCTAAAGATGGGGCTGAGTCTTGCACAGCCCTACCAACCTTTTCAGGAAGGACATCTTGGATTGGGGCTGTGGCCATCACAGCCCCACTAACCTTTCCATGGAGATTTACCATTTTAGAATGGGTTTCTTGTTCCACCTCAGCCCAGGCTGAGATTTCCAAATCATTCCCAAGTAGTCAATCTACAGGCAAGTTTGATGACACTGCCACTCTCTTTGGGCCAGTGACACCTCCCCAGCTGAGATTTACTACTGCCATGGGATGATTTTTCTGAACTCCATCAATGTTTGTCACCTGTTATGTGGCACCAGGTAAAAGTTGCCTTCTGGGGACTAGATTCTCAGTCACCATAGTGATACTAGCCCCTGTGTCTCTGTAGGCCTCAACTTTTTGACCATTGATGATGGGCTCCTGTCTATACTTGCTCAAAGTGTTTGGGCAATCAGTGAAGTTGGCAAACCCCATGCCATTCTCACAGACAAGAGTATCTGAATAAGGGAACCTGGTTAGGCCAGAGTCCACCTGGGCTCCAAAAGTAAAGCCACCCAAATTCTTGGGGGTGCTCCCACCACCTGGGGGATTACTGCTGACAGTAACCGGGGATGTATGACGTTACAACGCATACTTTTACATCGCATGCCTTTACAACGCGGTATTTACAACGAATACCATTACAAGGCATAGTGCTTTTAGGCGCCGGAGAGTGATTTATTTAATTTACTATTCCAACTCCAGTCCCCGTGGATAGTAGGGAAGGTGTTGGATAGTAAATTAAATATATTCCCTATCCTAGAGCGCCCCCCAGCGCAATGCGTTGTAATGGTTTGCGTTGTAAAAGTTGCGTCGTAAAGGCACTGCGTGGTAAAAGTTGCGTTGTAAAGGTTTTACACCATAACAGGAGGCGTTGGAGCTCTACTTGGAGGTATATTTTCTTTATTACTGTTCTTTGGACAACAGCTGTCTGTTTTCCAGTGGCCAGGCTTTTTACAAGCATGGCAATAGGGTTTCTTCTGGTCAGAGGAAGTGTTTTGGGACCCACCCCCATCCTTGGAGTTTTGGGGCCCTGTGGGAGACTTGTCTTTAGATTTATCCCCACCCTTCTCTTGAGCCTTGGAAGTATCCTTCTTTTGGTCATTACCCTGATTCTTAGGCCTAATCCTGGTTCTGACCCATTTGTCTGCCCTCTTACCCAATTCTTGTAGAGATGTCAGATCTGAGTCCACCAGGTGCTGGTGTAAAAGCTGGTTCTGACAATTACTTAGGATCTGCTCCCTCATAATCAAATTATACAATCCTGTATAGTCATGTACTTTGCTGCCATGTAGCCAACCTTCCAGAGCCTTAGTAGCACAATCTACAAAATCAGTCCAGTCTTGAGTCTGTGCTTTTTGGGTGTCTCTGAACATCAACCTGTATTGCTCAGTGGTTAGGCCAAACCCGTCAATAAGAGCACTCTTCAAGCCAGAGTAGTTTTTAGCATCCTCAGGTCTAACAGTGAGGAGCTTATCTCTCCCTTTCTCAGAAAAGGAGAGCCACAAGATTGCTGCCCACTGATCTTGAGGGACCTGCTGTACCATGCAAGCCCTCTCAAGAGCAGTTATCCATTTGTGGATATCATCCCCATCTCTGTAGGGGGGCACACTCTTACTCAGGTTTCTATGATCATAGGACCTGTCTTTATCCTTTGGGATAATGCTGCCACCAGTGGGCATTTCACCACTCAGCTTCTGCTCTCTTGCAAAAGCTAGTCTAGCCTGGGCCAGGGCTAATTCCTCTCATTCTATTTGGAGATTAACTGCTCTCATCCTGGCCTTATGCTCTCTTCTTTGAGGGGAAGTCATTCCTCTCTGAGATTCTCTGGAGGCACTAGAAATGTGAGAATCCCTTGAAGGGCTATTGCCTGGGAGAATCCTGTTATGTACTCTGGGGAGGTGCTGGCCCTCTCCATTTCCATGTAGGTCCAAGTTGGCTTGGCTAAGCCTTACCACTGGTACCTGGGTATCCCCTTGATGATTGTCTGCATCATCACTTGACTCTGGGTCCTCCTCCTCCTCTTCTGGGGTGGTGTTCTCATTGTCTGGGGGATGCACTCCTTCTCCTGATCCCGAGGGGACTATTCTGCCTTTCTCAAGGTCATCCTTCTCCAGGATGGCTATCATGATAGGAATGGTAGGGTTGTGACCCTTTTTCAGCTTCCTGGCAGTGCACAGGGCACTCAGGTCTCTATGGCTGAATTTGTCATAGTCTGAGGTTGCCTGTGGAGGGTCAACCACCAAAGGTAGAGGGCTCGGAGCTTCACCTGTGGCAGACATGACTCTAGTGTGGTGTAAGTGATGCACCTACCTACACTAAGTGTTTTCCTACTGTCCCTTACTACTGAGTTGTAGTCAGGATGTGCTAAGCCCTTCTACCTACAACTACTAAGTTCAGTAGAACTTAAATATGCTAAGCTTTTATTTATATGTACCTATGGTACTTAATGTGATCTTTCAATTTGATAAAAGATTGCAAAGGTAAAACAACAGCAAGCTCAAATCCGTACCGCTGCTCACCAATGTGAGAAGTTTGCCTGGTATATGATGCCCACAGTTCTGTGAGCACCTTGTATCAGTCCAAACAATCCCTTATGGTGGTGGTTGTAAGTCAACCTTATAGACAAGCTATCCTAGAGGTAGCATGGACTAAGCAGGCTAAAGGCTTAACTCAAGAGGACATGTGAAGCCAGCTGTTTTACCATATACAATCCTGTAATATCAAATGAAAGGACACCACACAAGTTATATATTATCAAAATATATGCATTTATTCTTAGAATAATCCCCACTACTCTTTATGAGCAATGAAGCACAAGCGTTTAAATAAAAGCACAGTATAACATTGCACGTTTTGGATGAGGCCGGTGGCCACTCAAACCATATATCAATAAAGTGGTATAACAATCACTAATCGATCGGGGGTAAGGCCTAGGGCCTTGTGAATCGCTTGGACTACACTGGGCTAACAGCAGTTAGGACGCGAGTAGCCCGCGGGATTCGGGTGCAGTGCCGAAAGCACAAGCTTGCACCATTGTAAAGTCAATGGTGCGTAAAAGTTATCGAGTTACAGTTTTAAGAGTCTTCCGACTGGACTAGAAGAACAAAACTTTAGAGCTAGACACTAGAGGTGTATACCACTACAGGAGCACCGGTGTTCAAGTGTTACCTCACCCACAGGAAGCGGGTGCACAGGTGCGAAGATGTGTCGGGTTTCGTCACGAAGATCTGGGGGGCCTGGAGATAAAGATGCTGCAGGCGTCCAGAAGAGAAGTGTCCGGTGCGATCCAAGGGTGGATCGAAGTTGTAGAGTACCTGAAAGCAGAGGGGACAGAGTCTGGGTCACTAGCCAGTGACCAGGAAGGAACCAGGAAGGAACCAGGCAATGTCGGGTGCAATCAGGTCGATGTCGTGTAGCTTCTCTCCGCTGCCACGTGGTCTCTGGGGCACCGAGGATGTCCTAGAGTGAATCACGAGCTGTCCCACGAAGGCTCTCGCTGTCGGCGGTGTCGGCTTCAAGATCGGAGTCAACAAGCCTTGGCAAAGGCAACCCACGCAGGATTCGAAGATGGCTTAACACTCGGACCAGCAAGGTCAGAGCGGGTGCTCCTTTTCAGGGGAGCGAGGACCAGTCGGGAGCAACCAGACTAGCTGTGTAAATTCGTAGGTTCGTCGGTTCTGGGGCCACTAGCCAAGGGGCAAGCGACCGGACCAACGCGTCGAGCAGGAAAATGCAAAAGGGCCCCACGCAGCACTCGTCGAGTGTGGAGGGGTGAGCTTTGGTGCAAAAGCTGCTCGGGGCTGGAGCTTCTCAAACTCCAGTGCACAGCTTCGAGGGAGCCTCGGATGCTGCACGGTCAGCGCTTCGTTGTTCCTCCAAGATGGCCGCTCCCACGCTTCAGGTCGCCTCCACGGGTCTCAGCTCTGCAGGGACTGTGGATCGGGCTGTTAGAAGGCAGGCACGCTGGGTCTTGTCGATCTCTGTCGCTCGAGTTCTGGCGGGAACTGCAACAAAGCAAACGTCGAGGTGCTGGATGGTGCCTGTTTGCACAGGGTGGTCACTCCTTGACCACAAGGGAGATTCTTCAGTCTTCTACGTCGAGTAGGATGTCGAAGGGTCCAGAGTTTCGTTTCATAAGTTTCAGTCAGGATAATCTGATGTGCATTAGCACTGCTCCCACCTATATTCCAAATCTGGGGGCTGGATTACCTGCTAGGTCCCTGCTATGGGTGGGACTCAGGAAGGGGGTGGTTACACCCCTTTCCTTTGTCCAGTTTGCCGCCAAGACAGGGGCTGGAGTGCCCCAGAACCGGTTTGACTGGAATCTGCCCAGTGACACCTTGTGTGCCCCAGGCAGTGTCTAGTTTCTTTCAACCCTCCCTGCTACAATCCACTATCTCCTGTCTGGGGTGGTGTGACACCTCCCTGTGACAGGAGATCCTTTGATCCAGCATCCTCTGTCGAGTTTCGGTCAGCAGCAGGAGGCCAGACTCGTGTCTGTGGCAGCAGCATCCATTTTGTGATGCTGGGGCTCTGGTTAGGATTAACCGCGTTTTCAGTAAAGTAACATGTCTTCTCCCTCTAGAAGGGTGGAATGCTACCCCCGTTGCCAGAACTGGCGAGGGGGTAGTATTCCAAAGTGTATGACACCAAACACGACATGTTTTGATAAAGCCAAACCAAAGTTAGCAATAACCGCGAGGTTTATAATGCACTTAAGAGTATATGGTATGGCAGTATCACTGGAACAGCAGTAAGGAAATGGTTCCGAACACTACAGACATGCTCAGCTCATGCTAGAGCACCATCTCACATAAAACCAAGCACTCTGCCTCCAGGATTGTAAAGGCCTGCCATAGGAGTGACTTATAGGTGTATATGTGTCCAGATATAGGTTTAGACATAGGTATACTATATCTAAGCAAGGGGTGATTACACCACCTTGCCCCAGCTGTGTGAACAGCCAGTTGTGTCGATTTAAGTACCAGCTAGGGGTGGCAAAAGATATGCTGCAGCCCCTGGTAGGCCTTGGATGCACCTATGCCCTGTGCACCTATAGTGCATGGTACAGGGGCTGATAAGGTGTCAAGTACCAATTCGGTTATGTACCTATAGTACATGGAGTCCATTTAACGAGAGAGCAGATAGCCTGGGGCCCTGATTAGCAGGATCCCAGGCCAACTAAGTCGAAAACCAGCTAAACACAAGGCAAAAAATCTGGGGTAACCATAGTCAGGTATCCACCTTCCTACAGGGTATTACTTTGAAAAGAACCAGGCTTTAACCTATTTGAAACGTATGATGATCTGTGCTGATTACAGATCAGATAGCGATGTCAATTTTTCCACAATGCTTTTATTGATGTGCAAATCCAAAATCATCAAACAGTTTCAATGTATGGCCTCATGCAACCATTTATGCTCATTCAGCTAAAACTGAATTAATTCCTGTGACAAATATGTTTTAATGAAGACGAAACAGTAGTACTAATAAATACATGTATATGGATTTCTATACCAAGAAAAATACTGCCTACAGAAAAGGTGTTCTCATAGGGCAGCTAATGCCAAATGGTACGCTGTGCTATGAAATGGTGCTAAATAAAATAACAGGCCTACACCATACTTGCAGATCAATGGACCACATAATTGGTCCTCAGAAGGTTATACAGCAGAATAAGGTTATAAAAGAACAAAGATGATTTCAAACTCCGAAATAACAGAGGTCCTCTGTTTTGGCAATGACTCCACTTTTTGGAATGCTTCATGGTGGCTGTCCGATCTGGGTTCTCTTCCTTCCCCCAGTCCAAAAGGCTAAAAACCTGGGAGTCGTTTTTGACACTCGATTGTGCTTTTCAGATCAAAGTAATACGACCACCTCCCCCTGCTTCTTTGTGTTTCAGACTTTAAAGAATAATCTTCAATTCATACCTTTGAAGTTATAAAAGACGGTCATTGTAGCACTTGTCATTACTTGGATTGATTATTATAATGCTTCGTACCTGAGCGCTCTAAAGCTTCAGGTGAAAAAACTTCAGTGTCTTCAAGATGCAGCCGCCAGACTGCTTTTGAAAATTCCAAAATGTGCCCCATTTATAATTCTTTCAGAGCCTCCATTGGTTACCAGTTAACAATAGGATTGACTTTGAAGCACTGTGTCTGGTTCATAAAGCCCTTCACTAGACAAGGGCCAGAAGTGTTAAAAAAAAGAACTTAATTGGCATTAACCTAGTAGTTTGCTCAGATCAAGCTCTGCTTGGTTAGTGGTGGTTTCCAGAATAAAACAAGCATTTGCAATGCAATAGGTCTCGCATTAGTAAAAGTTTGAGCTTTTAGCATTGTTAATGAGATTGTTTTTTATTTTTTGTATTTGTACGTGCATTAACACAAACAAAATTGCGTACTCACAAAGATACATACTGAGATGCATTTACAAAAACACACACAGAAGCAAAGACGCACATATAGTGACAGAGATACACACAGAGACCGACATGCACACACAGAGAAACAGATATGCACACATACAGACACAGATATATAGAAGCACATGCACACACAAACACAGATGCACACACGGAGACAAACGCACCTACAAAGACAGATGCACACACAGACGCCAAACAGAAATAGATGTACACACAAAAACAGGTACTCTGTCACCAAGACAAAGACAGAAAGAAACACACACTTAGAAAGAGAGCCAACACCAATACAAAGTTGCACATACAGGCAAAACACACACACATAGAAACAGACACACAGAGATGCAGACACAGACATGCACACACAGAGTCAGAAACAGAAACGGAGATGCACAAACAGAGATACACTTAGACACAGACGCACATAAAACAGGCATATAGTGAATGCAGGCACAAATATGCATATACAGAGACAAAAACAAATATAAAGACAGGCTTGAACAAACAGAGTTGCACATAAAGAGACACATATACAGAGAAACATATACAGAGACAGACACACAGAGATAAAGTAAAGACAGAGTTGCACATATAGAACCGAGCTGTACACACAAAGACAGTGATAAACGTATAGAGACAAAAGATCCTTTAGTGTGTAACAATGTGCAACTAAAGGAATAGTTAAAATATGAGCTGGGTTATTTAATTATTAAATCCACAAATTGATGATGCAGAACCCAACTGTAATTGTGGAATATGTTTAATGACTGGCAGAGCTCACAGGCATATTGTAAACTGAATGAATTCCACACCAGTCTAATTAACATTTTAATTAACAATTAATATACTGCAGCTGCAAAACATTTGAAATAAGACTACAGTTTCCTGTTTTTAGGTCTCGGCTAAAGACGCGCGGAAGCCGAGATCTTATGTCACCGCGCGTGCTTCCCAGGAGACAGCGCCGGCCGCGCGCTTCTCTCAAAAGGATCGGCGCAGGCCACGCGCGCGCGAACGCGCTCGCCGTGTCTGTCTCCTGGGAAGCGCATACATACACAGGCACACTTCCCCCTGCACGCATGCGCACACACAGGAGCGCACATACACGCACGCAGACATACAGAGACCCCTTCGCGCGCACAAACACACACACACACGCTCCCCCGCCACACACACGCTCGCACACACAAGCGCACCGCCCCCGTCCCACTTACCGCCAGTCCGGTGTTCTCCGCGGGGCTCCGCCCGAGGGAGAGCCCCGCGTCACTGTGAATCATGTCCGCCTTCCAGCGCGTGGAAGATCCGAGGCCGGCGGCCGGGGCCAATGGACTCCGAGAACGAGGCTGACGTCACAGCACCCCTCCCCGCCCCCTCCTCCGACGCCGCATCTGTACTACAAGGGGCGCGCAGCTGGTAAGTTTCGGTTTCGCTGCTTTCCTCCGCTGCTATAGATCTCTGGCTATCTCTCGCTGTTTTTCATCTAAACCACAAACGGGATCCGCTTTTTGCTGAGTTTATTTTCTGACCCAGTCTGACGCCTACCAGCGCTTGAATCATTTCAGCCTCCAAAGCTTTTTAAGCTTTTGTGTTTTGACGATGAGGTTGGGTACATCAAGGTTTCTCGGCACTATAGTAGAGATAGCGCATGCGCCCTGAAGTTATTTCACTTACCTCCATGCGTGGGGACGTCGGGCATTGAAAGCTGCGTGATCCTCCGAGCCCACGCCTCGGCGCTCTGGCGGTTCTCTTCTGGGTCCGGAGAGCCCCCGGCACGGAATGTCCGGCATAGCTCCAGCCTCCTCCCCCGACGCCCGACGGGCGGGTAGGTGGTGACAGTGAAGTAGTAGCCAAGAGGGTCGGCTGGAGGGGGGCGAAAGGCCCAGCTTCCCAGGCAGTCTGAGTGCAGTCTGAGTGCCTTAGCTCCTCGAGGACCCCTGGCGTGCCCTGAAGGCGCTGGACGTACAACGCACTGGTGGTCAGGGTGAGGGCGTACTCGACTGGGGGCCCCGGCACCGGCGTGAAACGACCACAAAGAAGGATCTCCGGGGAAGCCCCTGCGCTCCAAGGCTCCAGGTCCATAGCGCCGTGCTCATATGTAGCGCCCAAATGCTGGAGAGTATAGCGCCCAGAACACCTCTTAGAAGCTGGTGAGTATCGCTCCTATCAGACGGGTGCGAATGCCTAAAGAAGTTGTATTGTGTGGTTTCTAATGCTGAAGAGATTCATCGGAGGCTGGAGGCATACACCAGAAATATGGACAGGAAGGGGCTGTTGGGCAGAGTCCCTGGGGTTGAAAATCTTTTGGAGGTTGTGGTGATATAGCTCCTTGAAGCTGGAAGTGTGCAGATCGCCGATCGCGGATGTTCTGGGGATATGGCTCCCCCGCGCCCCAGAAGCCGGAGGGGACAGCACTAGAAACAGGAGGTCCCGGTGAGAGAGACTCAAGGACGGCGGCACCTGCTCCGGCCGGGAGCTGCGAGGCACTCGGCGGCACACGCACGGAGCAACAGTGGGGGTCCCTAGTAACTCCACGCCCCCTCTGCGAAGCCACGAGTCGCGGCTCCTGCCCGCCAGGGACACCGGGGGCCTTTACAGCACCAGCTGACCGTGGCATCTCTTTTGATTATTATCAGCATTATTTTATTACAGAGGGCGACCTTCGCCCCGGGTTACACTGCAATTCCCTGGGCGGCGCCGGAGGTCTGAGGCCGCGGCTGGCATGCTACCATATTGATATCATTATTTTCATATCACAGATGAGGTGTTTCAAGTCTGACCCGAGCAGCTCCCACGTCGAGTCATGATGTGCATTTATTTTTGCACGTTGTCTCTTTACCCTACTTTCTCATTACAGTGTGTAAAAGTAAGTATTTTTTGGTCCCTGTAATTTTGGTTTTCCGCTCTACAGGTCGGAACGTGTTCCAGAATGCACAAAAAAATCATATGCTTTTTAAAAAAAATAATATTTTATGCTTTTTTATATAGCGCGGACTTTACCCGAAGGTGTCAGAGCACTTCACAATAGGAACAGTATTGATACACGAATAGAAAATTACTAGTGAGCAAATTACAAACGCAAACGTTAAGTTACATGAGGCAAAAGTGGCAATTGTGAGCAAACAAAATACAAGAGGTAGCAAACGTTACATTACAGGAGGTAAAAGTGATATGTGTGCAGGTTAAAAAAAGCGTACAAAGTACAAGTAGAGGTATAGCACTGCAATAAATGGCAGTACTATACCTACTATACATATAATAAATATGCTCTGCATGACAGGGTGAGCGCTTTACGCCCGCCTGCCCTGGGGCCATCCGCGGACCATGCTCCCCGAATGTTCTGCCAAGGCCTTGCGGCGCGAGGAGAGCCCCCTCCCCCAAAGGCCCCCAAACTCTCACCCCCAAAGACTGTGATTAGAAGGATCTGCCAGTCCCGGTCAGACATGTTTTGGAAAATGTAGCTGCCTTCAAGCGCTGTGGAAGAGCACGCCCCTGCTTCTGTGGAAGCACCTGCTCACACGAGAGTGACAGTTCACAAGAGCCAGTACTCGCTCCTTCTACGCTCTACTACAGTATGTCTTCCGTAGCTCCTGATGTTTTGCATGCTCCTGTAGCCTTTACATTGCACCACGTACCCACGACCACTGGAGTTATGCAGCAAGGGATGCCCACATTATCTGGCAGGGTTGAACTAAATTACGCAGCGCCAAGAGGCCAATTATGTGGCATAATTAAGCACATGTTGTGATACTTTTAGTTTCTCGTGGTTAGACATGTTAACTTTCTGCACAAAGGGTTCACCCCTCTAGTGGCAGTTTAACAACAAATACAGTAACCAGCAACTGAAAGGTGGCCAGTCAACCCTTGAGAAGGCCTTTCACTTCGAGGCAAAACGTCTTTGGTAACTTTTGACCTGTTCAAGATAGAACACCTTTTTTGGGGTTAAAATCAGCAAATTATGCAACAGATAATAGGTTAGGTGTGAATGCGCTAAATCCATAATTAATTAAAAAAAACAGCAGTCACAGAATTGCATAATTCAGTGGCCTTGCTCATACTCCACCAAAGGGCACTGATGCGAATGGTAGAACAAGTGGCACACTACGTGGGGGGATGCGTCATTGGGAGGGTGTTGAATTCGTTGTGGTCTTGTAAAGGAAATGTATTGGTATCCGATGCACTGCATAATTTCTTTAAAAAAGTGACGGTGGCCAACATTTACTCCACTGCGCACTTCTCCAACCGCCAGTTGCCTCTGTGAACACTGCACATAGCTGAATTGCATCAAACTAGTGATACCGAAGCAAAGATACACAAATTAGTACCGATTCTCATTTCCTCACAGACGCCCACGTAATCTGTCGGCTCAGGTGCGCATCTGCAAGATTTTTCCCCTCATCCGCTGTGTTGTGTGAGGGTTCTAGATTGCTACTATGTAAGTGCGTTGAATATTTACACCCATTTACACTAACAAACACATACAACTGCGTACTTCACTTTCTACTCACAGAAACGCACACTTGCCCCCTCAAACAAAACACTCACACACTCTGATCACACCCTTAGTCTAATCTATGGCCACAGCCCAAGCACACTTATATACGTAGCACCACTGCCATGCACACACGGACACCATCACTGCCATGCACACACGGACACCATCACTGCCATGCACACAGGGAAACCACCACTGCCATGCACGCACAGACACCACCACTGCCATGCACGCACAGGCACCACCACTGCCATGCACGCACAGACACCACCACTGCCATGCACACACGGACACCACCACTGCCATGCACACACGGACACCATCACTGCCATGCACACAGGGAAACCACCACTGCCATGCACGCACAGACACCACCACTGCCATGCACGCACAGGCACCACCACTGCCATGCACGCACAGACACCACCACTGCCATGCACACACGGACACCATCACTGCCATGCACACACAGAAACCACCCCTCCCATACACACACGGACACCACCACTGCCATGCACACACGGACACCACCACTGGAATGCACACACGGACACCACCACTGCCATGCACGCACAGGCACCACCACTGCCATGCACGCACAGGCACCACCACTGCCATGCACGCACAGGCACCACCACTGCCATGCACGCACAGGCACCACCACTGCCATGCACGCACAGGCACCACCACTGCCATGCACGCACAGACACCACCATTGCCATACACACACACGGACACCACCTTTGCCATACACACACAGAAACCACCCCTCCCATACACACACGGACACCACCCCTCCCATGCACACACGGACACCACCACTGCCATGCACACACAGACACCACCACTGGCATGCACACACAGACACCACCACTGCCATGCACACACGGGCACCAAAAAACAAAAATTATGCAAAGCATTGTCATTTACAATGCCAGTAACTCAAACTTAAATGCTGCGAGACCTATTGCATTGCAAATGCTTGTTTGTTTTAGGTGGAAACCGTGGAGATGCACAAAAAATTAAGTTCAGAATTCTGGATCAACTGCACGTAACATGCTGAAAAGAACACATTTTATTTGTTCACCCTTTTTGAGTTATGAGGAAAAATTGCTGCTGTTAGAAGCTAGAGACCTCGGTTCTAATCGGAGCTTCAACACTTAACCAATCATGTCATCATATGCAAATGCAACACAAAAAGATGAACGGAATGTTGAACATTGTCAAACATTCACCCCCCAGTCACAGAATTAGGTTTAATCTGTCGTTAATTTGCTCAAAACACTATTCCAGTTTGGACTCAGCCATATGTAAATCAGCCTTGACCCTGTTCCCTATAGGAACAGTCCATCCCAAACTGCCAGGCCAGGTACTCCCTAGACCGGAAAATAAGCATCCTCGGACTGGTTTATACGCAAATGGCAATCTGAGTGTCTACAAAAGTATACAATGTAATACAAATGTGCAAAACTTGGACACAAATGTACAATATTGCACTTGACGCAAGCGACTGGAATCGACAAACAACTCCCTATTGCCGTACTCCTGACCTATGTCCACGCTGTATTCAGTTGAAGCCTAAATGGCCACAAACACCAGGCAAATCGGACCATTTGAGAGTAATGTTAACCCTCTCCAGTAGATACTGATCAATTTGAATATCTTCTGGGCGAAAATTGCAAAAATATGTAATACTGATGAGTGCAGTGTTCTTACTCCATGGGTCTTACTTTTCTCACGTGTGACAGCGACCACAGATCTCTCCTGCCGCCCAAAGAGAAGGAGGCTAGGATGACTGAGTCTGTGAAGTAGATGGCGCCCACAGCTCTCTCCTTGGAGAAGGGAATGTAGGATGTCCCTCTCCAACCTCTCTAACCAGGTGCGGTTAGTAGGGCATCCTCTGCTCTCCCCCAGGTCGGGGTGGAGGAAGAGTGTAAAGTTTACTAGAGAGGCAGTGTAGGGTGGATTGCCTGCGGTGCCCCTGCTAGCTGAGACCAGGAGGGCAGCCTTCCACCAGTCCTTGCACAGACACCTTCCACTACAGTCTCCTGTGTAGATTCTAGGGGAGAGACAATCCCATTCACAAGCCAGCCAGCAAGTGGCACACGAGGCGAGAGGCCGTTTCTCACTTGCCATGACAGAAGCACAGATATTGCAGGAATATTCCTGCGAGCTTCGCGATAATATCAAGACTAGCTTCACGTTAGACCCGATTACCCACCCGTTCGAGCAGATCGCAAACATCTGGATTCAGAGGGCTCCACGAGAACGTCAGGAGTGGATCTGGAGGCAGAGATGGCAACAAAAAAAAAAGAAACCCGCAGGTGACAGGCCGTTGAGTATAAGAAGTCTGTAGTCAGGGCTTTGGCATGAGGGTGTGTATCTTTCTCGTGATTGGGACTCCGGGATCATAGGGATGAGTAAGTTGTACTGAGACTTCACCCCTAGAGCGAAGACCTCCTCTGGGCAGTGCGCGGCAGGTGGGAGGGTGCGATGAGAGAGGGTTGACTCGGGAGGACGAGCTGCGACATCAGGGAGTGACGAGGATCACACGCAGGGCGTTCACTCCTAGTACACAGCACGTACCAGGTGAGCGATCACAGTGACACACAGGCGGGGTCATGATTGGCCTTCACAGTTGGATTGACATTTGTAATGCCTGACCTCACCACCAATAGTACCCTGAGGGAAGGGCCAAACCGCGGGAGGGAGCAGCGTGCGCTGCGGCTCCGTCCTTGCACCGATGCCAACCACATTGGGCAGAGTGTGCTGGGCACACGTCACGTGCCCTGCACTGACATCCTGCAGCCTGCCTGCTATGGCACGGGTAGCTGCTGGTAGGAAGCTCCGGAGTGGTGGCGTAAGGCATCGCATGCACTGATGTGTCAGTATCTGTAGCCCACCAGACCCTGCGGCGCGGGAGTGAGTGAGTGACAAGGAGGACGCTGGAGAGCAGCATGAAATTATCACACGGGAGGAGAATGAAAGCGAACGGAAACAATGGCAGGGGTTAAAATAGAAAATACACGGAAGAGGCGGACGTACCGGTTGGACTCCGGCAAATTTGTTGTAAGAATGGAGAACCAGCAGCAAGGGAGCATGGATGTTTTTTGCTTTGAAAAGTTCAGGCGCTAACAATAAATAACAAGCGCGGCAGGCTGCTGGCAGCAGGGGGAGGTGCGCTTGCCTCGCGAGGCAGCAGGGGGATGAGGGGGGCCTGCGCGATTCACTTGTGGGAGTGATAATTGCTACCATATGGTGGCGCTCGCTCCCGCAAGTGAATCTCCACACGTGCATGTGTTGCCATTGAAGGCGATGGAACGCGTGCACGTCTTTGGCTGAAAAGCTAAAGCGATGGGAAAAGGTCATTTTGCCTATGCAGCGCATGCGCACTGCGTAGGCGAGACCTAAAAAGGCAAGATCGAGTGACAGGAGTTTCTCCTTTGGTGCTAGTAAGCTTTGGAATTCAGTTGTTAAACTTAAGATCCCAACCAAACCTGCAGCTGTCAGGAAAACGCTAAAAACTTGGGTGTTCCCTTATTCAGTTGTAGGATTCTGACAGCTTTGTTTTGGCTTGATGGTTATTTCTGGAACACTGACGCTAACTCGCCCTTTGGTAACCGTGCTACAAAGTTTATTCTTACTTATGATAATACTTGGAGCATAAATCTTAACAGGTCATCCTTGCTACCCTGCTGAAGGCTAGCACACTGCAAGAAAATATTGAGGAAAAGGTTATTTTTCTACTTTCTGTATTTTTGTTTCATCGATAAATGACACATTTTTGCACGCTTAATGTATAATGTGTTATATTCTTTTTTATCAAAATATTGTACGGTTTCTTTAATTTGAAAAGCACCCAGAGTCACACGTAGCTCTGTTCTTGATATCCAGAAATACTCAAGTGCGACTTATGTGTACAGCTATATTTGCATTGTAGTAAATCCGCACCCGTAATTATCAGTGCCATTTAGTCTTAAATGGAGTGGGAAATGACGTGTCTTTCCATAATTCTGTATCTTTTGACGGGGGCAAATTCTACCAAGTTTGATCTAGAGAATTTGTCTTCTTAAAGAAACACATTAATAATGCTTGTCATGTTACCAAATTACCTCTAATAACTATTTGAACAGAAACCAGTGTTTTAGCCAAAATCGATATGCATTTGGTACATGTGCCCATGATTTGTGTTCCACTAACCTTGAGGAACTGAAGCTGTGCTCTGCTGTTTTTGTATTGTTTTTGTAGTGATTGAATAGATACCACACACTCACGTTTTAGCTATCCAGCTTCTAGGCACTGAGACAACAACTAATAAAACAATGAGAAATGAATAAAATGTAAATTCACATAAGCTGCGTGCGTTATCTCACATCATGAAAATACATGGTTGTACCCAGACTGGGTTAATTGTTACTTAAGGGGTGGAAATTTCCAAAGCCACACATAAAGTTATTGATAGTACATACAGCTTTGCCCCTGACAATACCCGTACTGGAGCTAATTCCTGTCTTCTAAATAGGCTTTTCCAGGCATAGCCCTAATACACAGAGTCTGTTAGCTCTAATACACAGAGTCTGTCAGACCCTCACGCAGAGCTGCTGTACTCCTCATGACACATAAATAATTCACCAAAGATTCTGTCGTTTAGAAATCCCATATCCGGTTAAGGGTCTGCTTTTGGTATGCACAGCCTTATTCAGAACTTTGATGGTAACCCCAATCTGCTCTCCCTGGCATTTTAGATGGTTATTGCTAAGGGGATGGAGCACTTGCAGGAGGCACATATTCAAAAGAAGGCATCATGGATATGGTTCTTTTCCCATACAAAGAGAACATTGCTTTACCCATATACCTTATAACAAAGCGTTCCTAAAGGCAGTGTTACTCTAGACATAAAAACCATTGCAGTCATATAAATGTAAACATAATTGCTTGATTAAAGAATAAGCTATAGTTTGTTAAAAGTGGTTGCTTCATGACTTGTTCCTGACCATTGACTTGCATTGACAACCCTTCAAATGCTATAGAAATTGGCGTAGTCTTTTTAGGTCTCCCCTAGCGAAGCAGCGCATGCGTTGCTTGCTTTGGCGAGGCCTAGTGCTGTCGGTTTGGTAGGCGAAGGGGGGCAGCACATGTGCACGCATACATCCATCTAATCGCTTAGCTGAAGACACAGCAGATGTGCGCGTACGGCTAAAACAAGATGTGCACACGTTTGGCTCTGCTTGGTTGCTTCCTCTCCCCGCACGCAGGACAAAACATATGCACGGGCTCAGCTAAAACATATGCACGCACTCTGCTGCCTCTGCACGCAGGACAAAACATATGCACGCGCTCTGCTCCCTCTCTCCGCACGCAGGACAAAACATATGCACGCGCTCTGCTAAAACATATGCACGCGCTCTGCTGCCTCTCTCCGCACGCAGGACAAAACATTTTCACGCGCTCTGCTCCCTCTTTCCGCACACCGGACAAAACATATGCACACGCTCTGCTAAAACACATGTTTTTCTGTTTAAGTAGCGCATCCAGCCAAGGACGTGTACACGCGTTGACCTAGCCCCGTTTGCCCAACTAGTAGTCGCTCACTCCTTCACTGTTGTTATCGAGCTCCTATTGCTTCTTACTCTATTAACTGCCGCTGGAATGTACTTTTGCTTTTCATCATTGTTTTTTTTCTTTTCTCCCTCCATCGTTACCACTTTCTTCCTATTGTGCATGTCACGTTTGCCAATAATGAGAGATGGGAGTGGGGAAAGGGCGCTCGGAACCCATTATCTGTTGCCTAAAGACTGCCTTGGGTAAAGTTTCAAGCCTGTTTTATAGCCTTTCTATTATGACACGGGACGAAATTTGCGACCCTGACATGAAAAGAGGCTCAGGCCCTTTCTCGGCTGCAAGAATAGAAGGCAAATGCCCTCACAGTGACTATTACCCCAAACCCCCCCCGCCCCCCCCTCCCCTCCCAACAGCAGCCACCTTCATGCATACCACGGCGATAGCAGCACACACACGCTCACTCCCATAATTTTTCATTTATAGCAAGAAGGTCGGTATATCACCCATACTGACTCCTGGCTGGCGTATGGCCACAGAGCAGGAAGCAAAGGGTGCGTTTTATTAAGCATATGACAGCTAAGTTAATTAACAATAGAACTCACGAAATAAAGTAAAACATCTTTATGTACAGAGATGCTGCCCCCTAAGAGGCAGGAGCGCTGCAAATATTTTGCGCATCTTCCTAGGTGTAACGGGAGGGGTGGGGGGGGTCGGGGTTATATATAAAGCATCTTTGAAGATTGGAGTTATTAATATGGATCCGGTTGACGGAATAGAATTGCTGGGCCTATCTATAAGGAGCGGCTCCGGGGATACCTTTACTATAGTTCTTTGCTATAGACCCCCGGGAGCGTTTAGTGTCTCTCAGCAACACTCACTCTTAGCCACCCTTACTAACATGGCCGCCATCACAAGTTGATAATTCTTGGGGATTTCAATCTTTGGCCTAATGGCTCCCTTGACTCAGGACTATTAAATCTACTTCACTCATGTGAACGTGTTGGCCTCTCTCAGCTGGGTGTGGATGCTACTCACAGGGCGGGACATATTCTCGACCTTGTGTTTACTGTTCCCAATCTGCTGGTCATGGGGGAAGTCCTGCCTATGGAGTGGACTGATCATTCCCTTGTCAAATTCTATGTTAAAAGTACTGGCTCCCAAACTAGGGTTCCGCGTGCTGTAAGGGAGTTTCAGTGTAGAGACTGGAAGGCTCTTGCTCGCGTGAAGTCGCCTGATCGGGTATTTAGAGTTGGTGACTGTTTTGCTATGGATAAACAAGTAGAAGAGAACTATGCCTCACTCTGCGTTAATATAACTGCATCGTTAGACTCCTATGCCCCCCTGAAAGTACGCAGCCAGGAGGGGAAATCCTCTGCTCCTTGGTTCAATGATTCATTAAGGATCCTAAGGCGGGGCTGTAAACAAGCGGAGAGAAGTTGGAGGCGTAATTATGAGGAAACTAGGAGGTTGCAATGGAAGAGTAAAATTTTGGAATATAAGCAACTAATTAAGAAAACCAAGGCTGACTATTTTTCTTCCCTGATCTGTAATGCGACTAATAGCTCTAGGAGCATTTTTAATATACTAAACAGTCTTACCAATCCTGACTGTTCCAAGAATGCTATTGTTCCGTCGCAGGATCTCTGTGAGAATCTTGCTAAATTCTTCAGGGAGAAAATTGAATTAATTATTAAGGATCTGGACTCTCCGGAGTGTGGCAATCCCTCAGCCACTGGGCATTCAGTTCTGGTTGACAAAGCTGATGGTCCTGTCTGGCCATTAGAGGTACCCTTATTCGAGCTTCCGCTGCTCACGGAAGAAGTCTTTAGTGGGTTGGCACGGGGCATTTCATCTGGCTCTCCTTTGGACCCTGTCCCGCATAAGATCTGGAAGGAATATGAGGAGGAATTATTTCCCACCCTCCGCCTGATCTGTAATCAGTCTCTGGGTATGGGGGTGGTTCCAGTTCAGTGGAAGCAGGCTTTGAAATCTCCATTACTGAAGAAGCCGTCCTTGGACCCGGATTGTCCCAAGAGCTACAGGCCAATCTCCTTGCTGCCTTTTCCTGCAAAAGTTGTTGAGCGTTCAGTCAGCTTGGCTCTATCTAATCATCTGGAGCAACACCATTTACTTGAGGATGAGCAATTGGGCTTCCGGCCGGCTCACGGGACGGAAACAGCCTTGGTTACTGCCATGGACGAGCTTCAGAGGCGAGCAGACAAAGGTCAGGCAGCGGTGCTTATTCTGCTTGATATGTCTGCCGCCTTTGATACGGTCAACCATGAGATCTTGCTGAGCCGTTTAAGCGAAGCTGGAGTAAGAGGCATCGCTCTGTTGTGGTTTCGGTCATTTCTGCAGGAGAGACAGCAGGCGGTATCGTTGCCTCCTTTCCAGTCTGCGTTCTCTCCTGTTCCACATGGGGTGCCTCAGGGCTCGGCTATCAGCCCGATCCTCTTTAATCTCTATCTAAGACCCCTGATTACGCTCATCAAATCTTATAACATCAAGGTTATAAATTATGCGGATGACATGCAGTTGATTCTCACCTTTGAGGGCGAGGAATCGATTTCGGTGGAGGTCTTCCACAACTGTCTACTGGACACGTCGCGTTGGCTGAGGGGTAATTCCCTTCAGTTTAACGCCGGAAAGACAGAGGTGCTTTTTTGCGCTGGGAATAGGATCTCCCGTCCTTTTCCTGAGAATTTCTGGCCTCCTGAGACCGCGTCTAAAGTGCGACCTGTGGAGGCAGTACGCAACCTAGGAGTTATGCTTGATCATAAACTCAGCATGGAGACTCATGTCGCGAAGACGACATCTTGTTGCTTTGCTATCTTGCGGTCTCTGCGGAAGATATTGCCTCTACTTCCATTCTATTCCGTTTGCTGTGTGTGTTCCTGCTGCCGTTGGGAGACCAATTTTACTACTTGCGGAACCCGCTTCGCGGGTCCCGCTGCGCTGTTGCCGCCACCGGAGCCCAGGAGTCACAGGAGCCAGCTGGGTGAGAGAGCGTGCGACAGGGCTGCGAGCGAAGGAACCGGGACTCGCTTTCCCAGGAGTCCCGGCAATCCTCCGGCCTATCACCTGGCCCGCTCTCCCTGACCGCCCCGCCCTGCTCACCTTTTTAAAAATCCCCGCCTCCTATTGACATTGGGGTCGTTTGCTGTGTGTGTTCCTGCTGCCGTTGGGAGACCAATTTTACTACTTGCGGAACCCGCTTCGCGGGTCCCGCTGCGCTGTTGCCGCCACCGGAGCCCAGGAGTCACAGGAGCCAGCTGGGTGAGAGAGCGTGCGACAGGGCTGCGAGCGAAGGAACCGGGACTCGCTTTCCCAGGAGTCCCGGCAATCCTCCGGCCTATCACCTGGCCCGCTCTCCCTGACCGCCCCGCCCAGCTCACCTTTTTAAAAATCCCCGCCTCCTATTGACATTGGGGTCGTTTGCTGTGTGTGTTCCTGCTGCCGTTGGGAGACCAATTTTACTACTTGCGGAACCCGCTTCGCGGGTCCCGCTGCGCTGTTGCCGCCACCGGAGCCCAGGAGTCACAGGAGCCAGCTGGGTGAGAGAGCGTGCGACAGGGCTGCGAGCGAAGGAACCGGGACTCGCTTTCCCAGGAGTCCCGGCAATCCTCCGGCCTATCACCTGGCCCGCTCTCCCTGACCGCCCCGCCCAGCTCACCTTTTTAAAAATCCCCGCCTCCTATTGACATTGGGGTCGTTTGCTGTGTGTGTTCCTGCTGCCGTTGGGAGACCAATTTTACTACTTGCGGAACCCGCTTCGCGGGTCCCGCTGCGCTGTTGCCGCCACCGGAGCCCAGAAGTCACAGGAGCCAGCTGGGTGAGAGAGCGTGCGACAGGGCTGCGAGCGAAGGAACCGGGACTCGCTTTCCCAGGAGTCCCGGCAATCCTCCGGCCTATCACCTGGCCCGCTCTCCCTGACCGCCCCGCCCAGCTTATTCCAGCCTTAGGCCCATATAAACCTTTGTAACCCGCTGCGCGGGAGCGCCCGGGGCGAAGCCCGGGCAAAGGGCGGGCCCTCTGAGGCCCTCGTAGGCCAGAGCAGGCCGGGCTGGGCCCACTCTCTAAAACCCACTCCGTGGGCTCGTGTTACAGGTTAGTTAATGGCTACCCTACCTGATGGGGGGTCACCTGGGAAGAAGGGCAAACTTCGCAATGGGTCACTAGACAATTACTTTCCCAAGGTACTGTCCGAGGGGGAGAAGGAATTGATCATGGCTGAACGCAGGGCTGAGCGGAGGCGTTCAATCGAAAGCTTGAAAAACAGATCCTTTATTGACTCTGCGTCTGTATCCTTGTTCACCGAGGGGGACTTAATCGACCTTGGGAGGGAAACCGTTAGTCAAGAAGGCTTCCCACTTTTACTGAGTGACTGCACTTCTTCGCCTGGTATGTCCCTTGATCCTATTGTGATTGACCCCCCTACCCAGATCCCATGCCACCCTGCTGCTCCCCTGAAGCTTAAATCATTGAAATCCAAGCAACTAGTGGTTGCACAGATACACGGACCACCACCAAATAAAAAAAGGAGGAAATTAAGGGCGGGACAAGGCAAAGTTAAAATTTCCCATCTAGACTTTGGCAAAGGCCCTAAATTATCTTCACCGCATGTAAGGGCTACCATGGAAGTTGCAACTACTGTAACACCCGAGGCATCACCAATGGTGGCTACTCCGCTTGTTGAGGTCCCCAATATAGCAGTTTTAGATAACAGTCAGGGGCCCTTATTTACAAACTCATCGACTCCTCCTCCACCTGTAGGGGATTTCGAACTTTTACTGAGGTCTCTGTTGCTACCCGTGATTGAGAGTCTTAGGAAAGTCGAAAATAGATTGACCTTAGTAGAGGCTGCCTTAAATAGTATGGCCACGGTGACCAGGGCTCAGGGGAGTGGGGGAACACAACCAACACCTTGTACTGGGGTCTCGTCTAGCGAGACTGTAAAACCCCCAGTAGCTACCCCCTCTGCTCTACTCCAGCCGTCTAAACAGTCGTCTCAGCATCAGGGAAAGGCGGCGCCTGCTATACATAAAGAAAATCCTACAATGAACCCGATCATTTCTGTAGCTGGGACAGAAGGTGGCCCCCAAAGGCCAATGACAAAGGCTCCCCCAGTAAACAGAAGCGAGAGACAGGGGGAAGGGGGACGCACCAGAGGTCCTTTTACTAGGGTACCTCAAGTGGAAATTCCACCTCAGGCGGTGCCCTATGTAGTAGTCATGACCGGGGTTCCTCCATTAGCAGACAATAAGAAGGAAGGTTATGGCCAATTGAAAAATAAAATAATTCATTGGTTGAGGACATTCAGGCCTATAGCCCCAAATGTGGATGGAGATATTGTACATGTCAGAAGGATCCCGTGGTTGGGTAACACTAGGAAAGATATTGACGGGGATCTAGTGGTGGTCAATTTTAGAGACCCCCGTGCAGTGGACTACATTTTAAACTGGCCATATGCAGGAGGAGGAAACTCTATTACACCTAGGCCCTTAACCTACTTTTACCCGAGGCCGGTTCCTTACCCCCCCAAACATAGGGAAGAGTCTTATGCCCCATGGCCCAAGCAGTTTGGTTACAATAGTACTCATCAGGTATTTGGCCAGCATCAGCTTTACCCTAATGGTCAGTCTGGTTGGTTTACGGTTCCACAGAGACATCACCTAAGCCACAATGGTGCAATGGAGCATCTTAGACCCTTCACCCCCTTAGATACTTTCAATAGGTTTTCGCAGCTTAGTGGCATGGAGGACTGCGATTGATGCTTACAGCCTATGGAGGAGGGAGGCGGTAGACATGGAGTGGATCCCCAGCAAGGAGGAATTATTTGTGACAATTCCCAGGAGGTAACCATAGATGACTTTAATGTCATCCACTCGAATATGCCTCATTTTGATGCCCCGGGTATGTCTATTGTTGTTGATTGTTCTGAACCCGACAGGCAATCTTGTTGTGTGAGTAACAGCCACCAATCTAGAGGTGTGGGAATGGAGCCGGGGGGGGTGATCACGGAAGGGTTCTCTCTAGTGCACAAGGGTTCTAGGGTAATAAACCTGATTTCCTGGAATGTAGCCGGGCTAAAAAGGAAGTTAGACATTCCTGAATGGCATGAATTCATCGAGAAGTTCGATGTCTGCTTGTTTCAAGAAACTTGGTGCTTGATACCAATTGATAAATCTGGCTACACTACCTTCTTTTCCCCAGCGATAAGTAGAGGGAAAGGTAGACCAGCAGGAGGTCTTTTAGTCTGGATAAGAACTGACCTAGATTGGGACATGGCCTCTAATGACACCCAGTGTAATGATTTAATGCACCTTTCTTCCAGGGGTCATATCGAGGGGATTAGGCTTGAACTTTTTAATGTGTACGCTAGAGGGGCTGCGGGGGATAATACTTCGGCAACCATATCGAGCCTTGATTCTGCTCTAGCTAATTGCCCTCCCTCAGCCAGAATTATGGTGGGTGGCGATTTTAATTGTACGTTCGAACCTCTTCTTGGTGATGATCCACTAGGTACTGAGGAGGACGACTCCAGGTGGTCTATCCCCCCCTTGACGGTACCCCCCATCCGGAAATGGTCTGCTAGGGCAATCCAACTGAACGCCCTCACTAGGGAGCACAAATTAAGAGCCCTTAATGGCAGGACCCGGTCTGATATATCAGGTGCAATGACTTTTAACAGGCTATCGGCCCCGTCCAGAATTGACTATATTTTAATGAGTGTTAGTATGTGGATGGACCTTATTGATATGGAGGTGGTACCCACCCAGGATAGCGACCATAATCCGCTTTGCTGCAAGTTTAAATGGGGCAAAATTAAAGAGAAAGGGATGAGTGCACCGTTGAAATTAACCAAAGAGATCATCCCCTACGAAAACAATCGTAGATTGAAGTGGGACAAGGCTCAGCTAAACGCAGACCAACTAGAGACCATTAAATTTACCATCGAAGCCCTGTACAGGGACTTGGAAGCAATGGATCGGGTGGTTGCTAGCCCTCCGTGCCTTTCTTTACAACTAGATTCTGCATATAAAGGCACGATAGATCAAGTGAGTCTTTATTTCACCTCTAAAGGGAAAACCCCCAGATCAAATAGGACTCCCCCCATATCCAGCAACCCATGGTATTCAACGGACTGCAGGGGGAAGAGGAAAAGTTTGTCAGTTGCCTTGCTCTCAAGGAATCCTACTCTGGTTAGAGCGGCCAGGAGGGAGTACTTGAGAGCAATTGCTCTGGCAAAGCGCGAGTGGGAGGAGGAGCACTGGAGGGAAATAACAGACGCCGTCAGCAGGAGGGACTCGACGTTATTCTGGGATTTAATCAATAGAGCTAGGCAGGGTAAAACCCAGCCTTTAGCAACCCATATAACCAGCCTGCAATGGTTCAATCACTTCTCATCTCTGTATGGCGGCAGTGAAGATACATCTGGCCCTTTGGTTGCTTGTGGGGAGGGAAGGGATCCTGGCGGGGAGACGGAGTGCTTATTTATGGCCTCCGAAGTAGTGGCAGCAATTAAACATTTGACGCCCAAAAAGGCAGCTGGGCCGGATGGGATCCCTGGGGACCTCTTGATTGCTGAACCCCTAGCCTGGGCAAATTTAATAGCCACCATAATGAATTTGTTAGTAAAGGGACACCCCGTGCCAGATTCATGGAAGGGTGCTGAGGTGGTCACAGTGTACAAGAAGGGGGCAAGAGATGACCCTGCCAACTACAGACCGATTAGTCTGATAGACATAATCCAGAAAGTGGTTGGCAGGGTCATTATCGCCAGGGTGGGCGACTGGATGGAGGAGGAAGGCATTCTCTCTCATCTGCAGGCCGGATTTCGCCAAAGGGTGGGCACGATGGACCAGGTCTTTCGACTGTTTGGGATCTATTGGAAGGCAGTTACCATCAAGAAGGGGAGCCTATATATGGCCTTCATAGATCTCAAGACGGCCTTCGACCTGGTCCCCCGTGCTAAACTGTGGGAGATTCTGAAAAGTTTGGGCTTTCCTGGCTCACTCTTAAGATTAATTGTAAGACTCCACGAGGGGACATACGCCAGGATCAGATGGGGTACACAGGGCCAACTGACAGATAGGGTACCTGTGAGGAGTGGAGTCCGTCAAGGGTGTGTCATGGCTCCGACTCTCTTCTCCTTGTTTGTGAATGGAGTGGTGGACCATCTGAGAGGAGAAGAGACGGATGCCCCAACCCTGGCGGGGGAAAAGATTCAGACCCTGCTCTTTGCTGACGATACCTTACTGATAGCTAAATCCCTGATAGGCCTGCACAAACTCCTGCAGCGTTTCTCCTCCTTTTGTACAGAGAGAGGCCTAACCATCAACACCACCAAAACCAAATTGATGGCCTTTTCACCCGCCAAAAATTTTAAAAACAATTTTCTGCTTAATGGGACTCCCTTGGAGTTGGTCGAGGCATTCGACTATTTAGGGGTCCGGATAAATAGCCGAATGACCTGGAAGGATCACTTAGCGAAAATGCTATTGGGCCACAAAAGAGTGTCGGGGGTGATCTTACGAGAGTACCGGGCATCAATTAGTAAACCAGTGTCCCCGGTAATGGCCATCTACGATGGCCAGATACTCCCGGCTGCATTGTACGGCTCCGAATTATGGGGGTTCGACAATGTAAATGAGCTAACCTTAGCAGAAAATAAGTTTTTGAGAGATGTGGTGGCACTCCCTGTTTCCACCCCGCTTATCCCCTTGCGGTTAGACCTTGGTAGACGTGCCCTAAAGGATATAGTGAGGCTGCGACCATTGCTTTTTTGGGTCCGCCTGAGAAGGACTAAGGAGTTGGCCAAATATGCTGAAGTACTGGACGAGCTAATTTTACTCGACTCTGGGTGTAAAATTGGCTGGTTGAAAAATTTGAGGCTATTGGTCTCCCAATTGGGTTTGAGAGATATTTGGGAGTCTCAAGCGCCCCCGCCCAAAATGGTGATCAAGAAATTATATTGGGATTGGGTTCAGGCTGAAGCATCACGTGGTATAACAGGGGGTTCACTTACAGAGTCTTTTCTGGAGTGTAAGTGTGTAAGGAAACTTGAACCCTTCCTTGACTTGATAACCAAGCCTCTAGACAGGGCCCTCTTTTTAAAATTAAGGTACGGTACCCTCCCGGTACACGAATTTACTTCAAAATGGTCCAACCAGGGCGGCCCCTTGCGATCTTGTCCTGGCTGTGCGGCCCCTAAAGAGTCCGTGGCCCATCTTCTTTTTGCCTGCCCCGCGTATAAAGTGGCGCGGAAAAACTGGTTGAAACCAGTATGTAAAGGTTTGGGGATGAGGTGCCATCGCTCGGCCTTACGAGTGATTACATCGGATCTATCATCTACCCCATTGATATGCGGGGTGGCAAAGTTTTTAGGTAGTGCCTGGATTATTAGATCAAGATCTCTGGGAATGATTGCAAGGCCTCTACCTATCCAGAGTGGAGTTATTTGAAGCTGCTAATTCTGAGTGCCTGGAGTATTTTTTTTTGTCCGTGGTTTTATTAATTATGATAGTGCTCAGTCGTATTTTAAGTATGGCCAACCCTTGTTGTTGCTAGTATAATTTGATGGAATGTATTTTAAAATGTATATTGTTGTCTTTTATGGTGATCAATTTTACCGAATAAAGATTTATACTACTACTACTTCCATTCCAGGTGCGCGCTCAAGTGGTCAGGTGTACGATTCTTAGTAGGCTTGACTATTGTAATGCCTTACTATTGGAATCTCCTGGTTTCCTGCTGGACCGGCTCCAGAGAATACATTCAGCGGCCGCAAGGTTGGCACTGGGGCTTCCCAGAAGAGCTCATGCGCCGGCAGCCTTGACAGAACTTCATTGGCTCCCTCTGAGACAAAGGGTACAGTTCAAGGCGCTATGTCTGGTGTTTAAAGCTCTTCATGGATTGGGCCCTTTGTCCCTGCAATCCAAGTTTGCCTGGCACGCTCCGATTAGACTGCTCCGTTCTTCATCGGCTAGACTGGTGAACGGCTAGACTGGTGAACGTGCCTCGGTTTAAGAAGGTCCGTTCGGGAGGCAGATCCTTTGAGGTAGCGGCGGCCAAATTATGGAATCTGCTCCCACACGAGATCAGGCACACTGCGGAGCTTCTTCCCTTTCGGAGGAAAGTTAAAACCTGGTTGTTTCCTAAGTAACGTAGTCTGACCGTCCTTTTTCTGACACTCTTCTTCCCTCTCTTGAGTTATCAGCGTCAGGATGCCTGTTAGGTGATAGTGCACTTTATAAGACCAACAAATAAATATACTGCTAACCCTTCTTGGGATCTCCTCCGGTCTCAAGTCTGATAGAGTCCTTTTTGCTTGGAAGATTAATGATGACGCTGTGTTTCTTAAGGGACATGCTGAATTAATTATTTCCCCAATCAAGTGGGCCAGAACTTGTAGAAATCTACTCCTACCATCTTCCTGCCCCTCGGAGATGCTGCATGTTATGAATATTTCTAGGGTGGCTTATTTGGGGGCTGTGTAGTTGCAAAATTGGTGGCAAGGGCTTGCAAACATGGTCTTGCTTTGCAGGAGGCATGCTCTGCTGCAGGCTCGGCACCACACTTGCCACACTGTACACGGCCTGCTGTTGGCTGCCCCCCCACCCCTTCACCCGCCCCGCACTGTAAGTCCTTACCACTAGTGCTGATATAACACAGAGCCTTTTATTGATGTATCGCTGTTGCATAGGAGGAGTCAGCCGAGGCAAACCGGTGCAGAAAGGACTTGGAGAGACACACACACGCACAGACGTACACAATCAAACAAACGCTGATATTCTCTCACATACTCACACATACACAATCAAATGCTGATATTTTCTCATATAAACACACCACACACACAATCAAACGCTGATATTTTCTCACATACACACACACACACACACACACACACACAAATCAAACAAACACTGATATTCTCTCATACACACTCACAATCAAACAAACGCTGATATTCTCTCACATACACACACACACACAAATCAAACAAACACTGATATTCTCTCATACACATTCACAATCAAACAAACGCTGATATTCGCTCACATACACACACAATCAAACCAACACTGATATTCTCTCACAAACACACACACACACACACACACACACACACACACACACACTAGTACATGATAAAGCTAACGCAGATATTACACACACATTTACACCGGCACACACTCAAGACATATACAAAAACGAATACACACATTATTGTCACGCCTCAGATAAAAATAATGAGCAAACAAAATACTCTAGTGGCCCCAAAAGGAACTAATGACCTTAATGATCCACCCGTTTGCAATACTACCAACAGCGCAAATGCAAAAATAACTTTAAATTTGGTGGTAACAGAGAATAGTTTGAGTGAAAGTATCTCATCCCAAGAGTGTAGGGTTAGTCAACCCACTAGCACGGAACTACCCAATGGTAATGTTTCTGCTCAATTTACCTTGGTGTCTTGGAATGTCGCAGGCCTAAAAAGCAAAGCAACATCCTTGGGCTGGCTAGCTTTCTTGGATACCAAGGATATAATCCTCCTCCAGGAAACTTGGCAGGTAGCCCCAGAACCAAAGCAAGGATACTTACACTTCTGTATCTCAGCCACACCGAGTCTACGGGGAAGGCCAAAGGGGGGCTTGGTGACATGGGTAAAACAGGACAGTGGGTACTCTGTTCTCCAGTTGGCTACAAATAGCTCTGATATCCTGCTAGTCAAATTCCAACGATTACACTGTAAGGACCTCTTTATTTTTAATATTTACTCAAGGGGGCTTCCAGGCGGTAAACCCACTGAGGCAGTTGACCAGCTAGATATACTTCTTAAACAATATTGTTTGAACGGCAATGTTATCGTTGCTGGTGATTTTAATTGTTGTTTTGAACCCCTAGATAACTATGATATAGACCTTACGGTGGAAGAGGACTATATTTGGGAAATCCCTCAGCTGTCCCTAGATTAAAAGATGGTCAGAGGCCGCATTGCAATTCAAAGTCTTATGTGTGGAGCATGGGCTAAGGGCCACTAACGGAAGAACGGGTTCTGACAAACAGGGTGCCCCTACCTTTAACAATGGCACATCACAAAGTCGTATTGATTACATTCTCACTAACAAGGAGAATTGGTCCTGTGTTGATGATATGTGGATAGAGCCACGGGCTGAAAGTGACCATGACCCACTAATTTTGTTATTTAGGTTGTTTGATCTACCTAAAAGTGAGGGACCGAGGGACAGTGTGGAAATTGCCCTCTTGAATGACCACAGACAAATCAGATGGACCAATTGTGTAACAAATAAAGATAGTGTTGCAGCTATGAGGGATTTAACCATCCAGGCCATTATAGACCTAAGGAGTAACTCCACTGCGGAGGTTCCGGTATCTAATGTTAGTAGGATCCATGATGTGTTTTTTAATAAACTGAGATTTTTCTTCGTTAAAAATGTTATTAAAAGACAGAGTAGGCCTGTAAGGAAGGAGGATCAATGGTACGATAAATCCTGCAGGGTTGCCTACAGGTCCTTGTCAGATGCAGTAAAGACTAAAGACATAGCCAGGATAAAGGATGCCCGAGTTGTGTATAAAAAAAACACAACTCAGGGCAAAAGGTGAATGGGATGATGGATACTGGAGGGATCTCTTGAGAGCTAGCAAAGAAAGATCTATGTCCTCCTTCTGGGATATGGTTAAGTGGGGAAGGGGGGTCAAAAGAGGCGAACCCACGAACAATGTGTCACCAGACGCTTGGGTTTCCCATTATGCGTCCCAGTTCGCTTCTGAGGATGGAGATGAAGATGGGTGCGAGGCACTTCTGAATACAACTGTGAGTGCTAGCTACCTATTTATTTATTTATTTATTTAGTGTGTTTTGGTATCGCGCACAGCTACCCCAACGGGGTGTCCCGGCGCTCCTGTGTGACTACATACAGCCTGGGGAGTTTATATGAGACAGAGGTCGATCAGCAGAACAGATAAGTTTTGAGGGCTCTCCGAAAAGGTTGTTCCTCCTTAATCAACCGGATAGCAATAGGAAGTTTATTCCAGATGGCCGCAGTTAATACTGGGAAAGTTTTCCCACCTGAGCGGGTTTTCCTGAATCTGGGGACTGTAAGGAGATTTTTAGATGAGGAGCGTAACGTCCTGATATTATTGTAAGGGATCAGGCAAGTGGACAGATAGGCAGAGCCTTTACCTTGCAAGGCCCGATGAGCTAAAACCAGGGCTTTAAATTCAGCCCTTTTATGCAATGGTAACCAGTGGAGTTCTCGACGGTGGGGAGTGATATGCTCACGAAGGGGAATACCTGCAACTAGTCGCACCGCCGCATTCTGGACCATCTGTAGGCGATGACAAAGCCCTACAGACAGACCAGTATAAAGGGCATTGGCGTAATCTAGGTGCGAAGTAATTAACGCCTGTACTATGATCTTCCTGGTGTTACAGGGGAGAAAGTGTATAAACTTTTTTATCATTCTAATCTTGGCTAGACAAGCAGTGGAGACTGAATGAACTTGCTGATGAAAAGTGAGGTTGGAGTCCCAATTAACTCCAAGATTCTTCACAGAGTCTTTTGGGAGGGGGGGGGGGGTACTTCAGTCAAGGGGCCAAAAGATGTTAGGGTCAAGAGGAGAAGGCTGGTGGAAAAAAAGAACCTCCGTTTTCCCTGCATTCAGCCTGAGGAAGTTGTTGTCCATCCATTGGGCAATTGTGCGGAGGCAGTTTTTTAAGGGATCAAATGTAGAGGGGGAAATGTTATTAAATGAAAACAAAAGCTGGATATCATCAGCGTAGGAGGTGACCTTTATACCAGTTTGGGCGATTATATCAAAAAGTGGGGAGAAATAGACATTAAATAAAAGGGGGCTCAGTGAGGAGCCCTGAGGGACTCCCCACCGAAGCGGACGGCTGTCAGAAGTAAATGCGGGGGGGGGTGAAAACTGCCTGGGACTGGTTGGACAGAAAAGATGAGATCCATCCCAAGGCCGTGCCCCGGATGCCCTTCGAGTGGAGGCGTTCAAGGAGGAGGGGGTGGGAAACGGTGTCGAATGCTGCCGACAAGTCCAGCAGCACCAACACCGCTCTGGATCCCTCGTCTAGCCTCCATCTTACAGCGTCTGACATCTCGATTAGGGCTGACTCAGTACTGTATCCTGGCCTGAAACCATGCTGTGAGTCGTGAAAAGCACCTGAGGTTTCAAGAAAGCCTGCTAGTTGTTGTTGAGCCAGTCTTTCAAGTACTTTAGCAGGGGCAGGTAGAAGAGAGATTGGCCTGTAGTTAGCAGGCTCACTCGGGTCAGCACTAGCCTTCTTGATAATAGGGACCAGATGTGCTTGTTTCCATGTGTCTGGAAAAAGTCCCAGCTTCAGTGAGTCATTCCAGATTCTATTCAGTGAGGGATTAATAATAGGGGCTAGTGATTTGTATTGTTTAGCGGGCCATGGATCCAATGGAGAGCCCGATTTGGTTTTAAGAAGTTCCGCAAGAGATTGTTCCAAAGTGATCTCTGCAAATCCAAAAACAGGGATTCGGGTCCGGAAGAAGAAGCGGGAGTGGGACTTGTATTTGCAGAAGTGATACCTGGGAAAGAATCATAGATGGCAGCTATTTTGTTCTCGAAAAAGACAGAGAGATTATCACAAAGAGTCTGTGATACCACTGGCGGACGTTTCAGTGCCAGGGGGTCTGTAAAAGATCTGACTGTCTCAAATATTTCCCTAGATGAGCCTTGGGAGCGATTAATTTTATCTTCTAGAAATACTCTTTTGTGTTCTATGATCTTCTTCCTATAGTTTTTTAAAGCAGCTTTATAAAGGATTTTACTGTCAGGTGAATAGTTAGTTCTCCAGCGCCCTTCAAGGCGTTTGCATTCCGATTTTAGGTTTCGAAGATCATTTGAATACCATGGGGCTGAGGGAGCGGAACGATAGGTTTTTATGGGCCTAACTGGGGCAATGAGATCGATTACAGAGGTAATCCGGTCATTAAAGTTAGTGAGACGTGTATCGAGATCTAGATCCATATCTGAAAGGTCCACAGGTGGTAGGTAAGGAGCTAAGCTGTCAGGAGAGATTTTGCTCCAATTTCTACCCAGTTGTTTAGCCGGACGGGTATGTCGGTTTATGTGGTGGCAGGGCAATGTAAAGGGAACAAGCAGGTGATCCGACCACACCATAGGGAGGGGAGCGTGGGCATCTAAGTCATCCAAATTAGTACAGATTAGGTCAAGGGTGTGGCCCGCTTTGTGAGTAGGACAGCTAATAACCTGTTTCAATCCGCCAACTGCTAACGTAGACAGAAAATTAAGGGACGCAGTGTCCTCATTATTATCAACATGGAGATTAAAATCCCCAAGAAGGGTGAAGTTGGCATATCACAATGAGGCTTGAAGTACGCAGTCTAGGAAAGCTGGAAGATGTGATGGTTTAGAATTGGGTGGTCGATAAACCAAAAGACCAGAGAGTGTAAAGTTGGACGAGATTTTAATACAAAAAGGGAGCGCTTCAATGCGTTCTACTTGGTTATAGGAAAAGGACGAGATGGTCCAGTGGGTTCTGTATATGATGGCCACTCCACCCCCAGGATGTGGGCTTTGTCTATTGGCGCATAATATACTGTAGCCCGGAGGGATTGCTAGGTGTAACGCGGGATTGGTGTCCTCTCCTAACCACGTCTCAGTGAGAAACAATAAATCCCATTTTTCCTCTTCTAAAGTATGGAGTACATCGAGGGAGTGTTTTACTAAAGACCGACAATTTAGTAGGCCAGCTTTTAATCGTGCCTGCGGGGAAGTTGACTGCAGAAAAAGGCAGTCATGCTTAGCATTGACGGATAAATCTGAGAAGCATTTTACGAAAGGAAAGCGGGGGGTGACAGCTGGACTAATGGATAATGGTATAGTACAATGTAAAGGGCGCAGAGATTTAAGCCTGGCGCTATCATAAGTCATGAGAGGGGGAGAGCTCTGTAAAACAGTACCTGCGTCTGCGGCCGCATCCTGGTCGCGGATGAGCGCAGACGGGCAGGACTCTGGCACGACTCCGGCGCAGGTCCGGTGCGTCCGCTGGTGGCGTCCGCTGCGCGGAGGCATGGCCTTCCGTTTTTATATGGGCCAATCGGGTGCCTTCGAAGGCTACCCCACTCCAAGATGGCCGACGAAGTTAATCTAAACACCCTAGACAGCGTTAAGATCGGCTGGGGTGAGTCTCAGTCAAGGTGACGGGGGAGCAATTTTCTAACCCGCATATAGCAGGGAAAGGGGGAGAAATAACGCTACCGCTTTTTAGTCAAGCGGAGGGGATAGCGAGTGCGAGCAACTTAGCTTCGTATTCAAACTAAGTGATGTGAATTTAAGAAGCTGCAAGGTCAGCTGATAAAAACGTGCAGGTTAAAAGTAAAAAGTGACAAGCTTAACAAACAACGACCTCCCGGCTCACGCCTCAGGAGGAGTATCAATCACAAGGTATCAATCACAAGCTATACTTTACTAAAGTCGATGTTCTAAAAACTCTGAACAACATCCCAAAAGCGAGGCCCCCAGGCTTGGATTCTGTTCCTGCAGATCTATTTATGCATGACAAGGACCTCTGGGCTTCCTATATCCAGTTGCTAGCCAATGGCATTGCGAAGGGTTCGCCTATTCCAGAGTCCTGGAAGGGAGCCGAGATTATCCCAATCTTTAAAAAAGGGGAGTGCTCGGATCCAGGCAATTATAGGCCTATTAGCCTTATCGCATGCATACAAAAAGTAGTGGCGAGGCTTCTGCTGCAGCGTATCCATGGCTGGATAGATGAAAATGACATTCTGTCGCCCCTACAGGCAGGGCTTCGCAGCCATACTAGCACCATTGATCAAGTTTTCAAATTTGTTTTATTATACTGGCGTGTAGTGCTACTTGGGGGGGGTATGCTCTTTGCAGCCTTCGTTGATCTTAAATCAGCATTCGACTTGGTCCCTCGTGCCAAGTTGTGGAAAGCCCTACAAGAACAGGGCATCCCAATAGATATCCTGTCGTTATTAATCAGATTGCACAAGGATAATTTTGCTCAAGTCCGATGGAATCAGCAGGGTAGCGTAACTGACAAATTCCCCATTGCAAGGGGAGTACGCCAAGGATGCGTATTAGCCCCAACCCTCTTTTCGTTATACATCAACAGGGTGATCAGGTACTTTGAGCAACAACCGACCGACGCACCCAAGTTGTGCGGAAAGCTGATCCCCCTGTTAATGTTTGCGGATGATACCCTACTAATCTCGAAAACACAACAGGGTCTTCAGAAGGCCATTGGAGTTTTTGAAGTGTTCTGTATCGACCATGGTCTTGTTATTAATACAGCCAAAACAAAATTCATGGTCTTGCACAAACAGAAACTTGTTAGAGGGAAGGTGGTTATGGACGGGGTACAACTGGAACAGACCCAGGTCTTTAACTACCTGGGTATTACCCTGTCATCCAAGCTAGATTGGAAACAGCACACCAACCAGCTGGTCACGAGGCATGCACAATTGACAGGAGCACTCACCAAGGAATTTTACTCATCACACACTAGGCCAATTACCCCGGTCTTAAAGATTTACAATGCCAAGGTCGGAGCAGCGGTCCTTTATGGGGCTGAACTCTGGGGACCCAGTAACCTTACAAAGTTGATGGTTGCCCAAAATAAATTTTTGCGCAACATCACTGGTTTACCGGTATCCACTCCCCTGATACCTCTCCACTATGACTTAGGGTCTCACAGCTTCGAGGATATGGCCAAATATAGATCAGTTGCTTACTGGAGGAGATTGTGGGTAACCCCGGAACTCTCCCAGTATGCTCGGGCTTCTTCGAGGTTAGAGACTCGGACAAAGCTCATAAAATATCATGGATGAGGGAGGTGAAAGCAATTTACATGGCTATGGGTCTATCTCCATTATGGGATGACCCTGTGAGGAATGTTTTCCCACCTAAGAAAACACTTCGCGATCTGTACTGGAACATGGTTGGGGCAAAGAGCTTTGGTCCCTGCATCGAACCATCTTTTACAACTGATTTCTTAGATCTCAAGCATGTACCGGCCCTAGAACCTTATTGGGATTGGATTACCATCCCAGGGGACCAGAAGAAGTACCATCAAATGAGGGTGGGGACATTACCACTAAATGCTTTAACTGCGAAATGGCGTGGGAACCAAAGTTCGGTGTGTCCCTTTTGTCCTGAACAAAGGGAAGACACTGAACAAAGGGAAGACACTGGACATGTATTGTTCGCCTGCCCAGAATATAACGCACCCAGAAGATCCTGGCTAAAACCGATTTGTGTTCAGTTAGGCCTCAAAACTGCTAGTGAGGCCATTAGGATTTTAAGAACTGATACCTCTCAGCCAGTTGTTATAGCCATGTCTAAATTCTTTCACTGGATGTGGATAATTCGGGCCCGCAAAATGAGTTTGCAATAACCCCTGGGCCCGCTGTAACACGTTGCCATTCGATTTTGTAAAATGTACTATGAGACTGATGTATTTGGCATTGAATGAATTTCTTTTTAATACTGTTTTATTCCTTTTAATATAATATATTTAAAGATTGCAATCTTGGATTTGATGAGCTAGTTTTTTCTTTTTAGATAAATTTGAAATGATTAATTGTGGATTTTACTATCTGTTGTGTGGGGGGGCAAGTATGTAAATGTCTTTTGTGATTGAAAAATATCGAAATAAAGACTATTTTGAATTGAATACACACATACATACCAAATCACGCCCCCAAAGACACAAATACACATAAACAAGTACCTAGAGACACACCCACACACAAATACATACACCTACCCTCTACTACACGCAGATACGCACAAACATAATCACACTGACACACACACATATAACGATCCACAATCACGCTAACGCAGATGTTCCTACAAATACACAGACGTACACACGTAGCCCTCACACACTCAAACACAGATATAAACACGCACTTAGATACACTCCCAAAAACACACACACATTCTTACATTTTTTTTACCATGCCCCTAACAGACAAGCACACATATACAGACACACCCCACACAAGCTCACACCTGCCTCTCCCACAATTGCCACTGTTTATGTTTATACAACAACTGTCACGTAATGTACGTTTCGCCCTTAAAATAAATCAAAATGTACTGAGTGTGATCAAATATAGGAACCTTCAAGCATAAATGCATAAAGACAGTGAAGCAAACATTTCCCACAACACAAAGAGATGTCTGTCAGCGGTCCCCGTCTATCATGGGTTGTGTGTATACACTGTCTAGATAAGTGCACATAACCAAACCGATTTCAATGCAATAGGTCTCGCTTTTGTGAGACATTGACCTATTGGCATTCTAAATAACAAGGCATTTTATATATGTATATTAAAAGCATGCAAGCACGGATAAATATGCACTTTGTACTTATAGTCCTTACTTACAAAATTCACAGCTGCCAGTAAAACAGACACAGTTACTAACAGCCTTGCTTCCCGTAAGCAACTACTACTATAACTACATAGTGTGTGTTTATGCCTACATTGCAGGCTTTCAAAACACATAAAAAAGGCATTATCATTTATAATAACTCTAACTCTCACAAATGCGAGACCTATTGCATTTCAAATACTTGTTTTCTAGTGCCACTGCAACCAGTGGGGCCCCTCTGAGGCCTTCTCACTGGGTCCTGTGGCTGCCTTTCGAATCAGGACAGTAAAGTGGATTCCTTTTTATTCTTTAACAGCTCTAATTGTTAACCTTTGCTTCTACATCTGTATTAAGAAAAACTGTCTGCCTTTACTCAAGAAAGGATAAGAGGGTTTAGAGCTCAGGCAGTGTAGGAGACCAGTGACTATACTCGGTGTACAATTATAAATGTAGCTGCGAAAGAAATAGGCGCTTAATGTACTAATCCACTGGTCAACAAACCTGGTCGCCATTTGAAACCAGCGTGGGCTTTTGCAAACTGACCTATATCAATAGGTCAGTTCCCAAAATTGTGAATCAGAGTGGGTCGCAATCTGACCTACCTCATTGGTATTCATGCGGTAGGTCAAAAATTAAAACTCCAGTTGAGTCTACAAATGTCCTCCACTCACAATGCTGCAGTATGTAGAGCTTGGTATAGTACATCTGCCCTCTCCCATTGTTTCTCAGCTGTGTCGTGTGGTTTTGAGGCCCAGCTTCCGAGTTTCTGTAAAAAATGCTCCAAAATTAAAGAAATTCAAAACCGTATCAAAAACCAGAAATAGCAGTCCCACCCAAGACCAACATTACTTTTAATGTGCCAGATGGACCAGTTCACATGCATTGTTGTAAAGTGAACAGGGCTATTGTGACTCCAATAATCTAGATTCTAAGTGTCCACCTCGTCTCGGATCTTTCCAGTGCTCCTTATCTTGAAACTGGCCAGTTTCAAGATAAGGACATGGCCTCGTTGCCCAGCACGCAGGTGCGTCGTCCAGAAGCTCGTCCGCTTGGGAGGCTCAAGAGAGCCCTTATGGGCAACGAGGCCCGTGACGGTTACGAGGCGGCCTTCTCTTCCACCCCTATTGACTTTCTCTACTGATGAGGGAAGATATCCCGAAACCCGGGCCATGTCCCGGGTCTAGAGATCGGGGTAACAACAAGTATCTACTGCACCTACATAGGTGAACCACTTACGAACTTTCAGTAATTCTTCGAACTTCAGGCACTACACATACCAGAGTGCTTAGGGGCGACCCGGAGGAGGGGCTAGCGGTGTGCGGTCCATTGCTGTTTTTTCTAGTTTTATAAAAGAAGCTCATGATATTTTATATTATACACGTATGTTATAAAGTCCACTTCCAATGTTAAACCTAGTCTGTGCTTCTTTGAATGTGATAAAAACATTTCCATTGCTGTTTTTTCTTTTATAACACTATCTGCACATATGAATTTGACTTGTACGTTAAAAGAAACTTTTATACATGTGCAAAACAGTCTTTATCATTCATAGTGAGCTTTCAATGACAGCATTTCAGGGAATGCGGATCTTCTAGTAAGTCAGAAAACTCACTGTAATTAAATGTGTATGTATACGGGTATTTTGCTGTTTTTAGACACAACTACAGTCTGACCGCTGAATGGAATTACACCAAATTTTGCAGGAATGTAGATCTTGATCTAGAAAGAGACCTTTTTGTAATTTTATTTGAATCTGTTTAGTAGAGTTATTAAAGAAAGACGTTTATAGATCTCTAGAGACGCGGATCCATAAAAGCTCTGTTGGAAAAAATTAACCTCACCCACTATTGCTTTACGTTTAAAAAAACATAGATATTCACTGAAAAAAACAAAGGTTACAGGGACATTATAGTTAGGTTGCCGTTTTACCAACAAAAAAACATAGAAATTCAGCAGTAATAGTTTCTTCAAATAAGTATAACTATAACTTCTGCCGTAAGTAACTTTAGGCCACAAGATATAGTTTCTTAACATAAGTAGAACTATAAGAATTTCAATGGTTTTGTGTGGGTGAAACATTACCCTGAGTATAGCATCTCTGTAACCTTTATTTTTTCAGTAAATATATATAAAATCTTTTTTGCACTCCACTCGTCTGCGGCTTTTTACATAAAAGGGTCAATTAGATGGATTGCGGGTATGTGTAAGTCCCTAAGAACTAGAGCCCTAAGTATAAAATACAAAATCACAAGAAAAACCCAGAGAACTCACATAGGCAAATCCACATGAGACAAGATTTCAAGATGCATATCATGGAGGTTTATTTAAAATTAAGAATCGATATAGAAGTAAAAAAATAAATGGTTAAATGAAAGGAGAACAATGTTAACCACAAGTATGCAATCAGTAAGCACTCTGACATGGAGTTTCCGCTAAAGGAATATGGCAAACATCCAAAAACACCATGGGTTGTACTCCTAAAACAGTACAAGCCAATCATCTTTCAGAAGATTCACTACATCACTCACTTGAGCCCTCCCAAATTAAATTGTTAGTTAGCACTTTTGTCTTCCATACAAGTAGAAATGACAACAGCTGCTTGAAAATATGAATAGGACACAGTTCTGCAAATAAGGCACCAACGTGAACCAATATGTGTGTGTTCCTCCAGCTGGACAGGAAATTCTCCTATGCGAGCTCACAAATTGTTACAGCGACAATAAACTCTCCACACAACAAGGCACATTCAACTATATACTATATAATAAAATAAAGGGTTACATTATATAAAATCATGAACACTAGTCAATTTTTAAAAAGGCATGTTTTTGACTTGGCTCTTCAACTGATTCGAATCTGCACCCCAAGTCCCTCCTAACCCCCCCCCCCCCCCCCCCCAGCGCTTAGCAAACCCTAATTGATTGATTGATGTTTTAACTGAAACCAGGCTAGGCCCAGTCAACTCGTTTTGCGACCTACTTATGCCAACTTAAGCAGCATTAGAATGTTAAATGCAATGCATTTACACTATTTACGACTCATCCGTGTTAATCAAACGTATAACATTAATGAAAAACAAAGTTTATTAATTCTAAAATATTTTCTTCATTCTTCAATAAAAGTTTATTTGAGCATACAAGTCAAATTTGCATGCACAAACAATGTTATCAAAAAGGCATAATGTTTTTGATCTACGTCCGATTATTAGCTATATTTTCAAAACACCATCAGGCTTTAGAACAACTGAAGATTATTATGATTTTTTTTTTTAAAGGCTCCGGATGTTCCAGTTTTGCACTTGCATTTAGAACAATGACCGATACACATCTTGTTTTTTTATATGTCTGCTGATGAAAGAGGCATTTTCCACTGGCCAATGAGTGCAGAAGTCTGTGCAAAATTATACTTCCTGGGTGTGAAGTTCTATAAGGTACGCGTTGCAGTCTTTGGGCTGTGTTTGTATATTGACAGGGCTAACTCATCGTTCATCTTTGTGAAATTAATAAATGAAGTTCAATTTTATTTTAAAGATACTAAATGGGTAGGAGAGGTGCCATGCTGGTACATAAAAATAGCTGAGATTAATTCTTTAATCCTGATTACCATAAAAGAGTAACAAGGCAATCACATGATTAATACTGAATTATATACTTGTGAAGAGGTGGTGGAAACAGAGCAAAGGGTATCGGCAGCAGTCTTTTTGTAGACAGGTATTGATGTCACTCCCCTCTCACTAAAAGATCTGCTGAGAACACCAACATACTGATCTGTAAGGCAAGATATCAGAAAGTACTGACTTTTACATTTTATGTGTATTAAAGTAGTCTTTTGCTTTGACTTTAATTTTTGTATTGTCAGTGCATTTATGTCTTTTGTCTTTGTGCTTCCGTTTCCAGAAATAAGTCCAGTGTACTCAGAATGTCAGTGTTTCGTTCTGGGGTTCTGGTGCTGACATCTCCACTCTCCAGTTTGTCGCAACGAATCGTACCCATTCTGTCATCGGCTGCCAGGATCGTGCAGGATACACTTTATGTCCATCTGCAACCAGGCCTTAGCTTCACAGGCTCCACCCAGCCCAGGTCTGCCTACATCACTGCAACGCACGAGGTGTGCAACCTCATCCGGAAGGTCTACTTTGATGCTAATGTCCACAGCCACTTGGACGTTCGAGTCCTTCTCACCAATATCCGGAACCAGAATGTGAACCAGCATCCCCTGTCCTCTGTTCAGAACCTATCTCACCCTCCAGAGGTCGTTCTTACAGACTTTCAGACCAGTGATGGTGGGCAATATAACCCAGTAAAACAACGCTTGGAGCGTTATGCCACTAGCTGTTACAGCTGTAAACCTAACCTAATATCAGTGTTATTGTATCCTGAGTACAGCAGGCCGGATGAAGACACCGATATAGAAGAGGTAGAGGATACCAGTTCCGAGGTGAAGAGTTACAGTGATGTGGTGGTGGGTGGCACCTTTGATAGACTGCACAATGCTCACAAGATCTTTCTGAGTGTCTCGTGCCTTTTAGCAGAAAGCCGGCTCCTCATAGGCTTATCGGATCGTGATCTTCTTAAAAGTGAGTCATAATCTTGTTCCCAAGAATCAACAATGACTGACCTTGGTGTTGCTGATAAGTTTGCATGTTAATGTCCCACAATGTAATATGAGGGTAAGGTAGATTCAGAAAACATTTCAAATAAGAGAATTTGTCCTTATAGCCTTGGATTGATCCTCACATATATAAGGAGAGTTGGTTCATGGCTTGGTATGCATTTGTTAGTAGTACTTTGGGACTACATTTCAGTTAGTATAAGTAAGCATTTAGCATTTCCCTAATGTCAGCAGGTGTTTTGTAGTCCAGATGTGTGGTGTGAGCAAACTGCATCAAAAGCATATTTTCTTTTTTGTAGCTATTGCTATTGGCATGGTTGGAAATGTTTTTCTTCATCTGGTAGCTTGACATAAACCCTTTGTAGGATTGATCCATATTAAGGAAGGGCTGGGGTGGAAGTTCAAAACAGCCACTGCGCCTCCCCCCCCCAGTGGAATACTGGTCAGATCACCCACTAAACGAGAGCCAAATGGCTGAAAGAAGTCACTGAATCTTTCAGCTTCGTGGTGGCCTTCAGTTCCATTATTGCAATATAAGTTAGCAGTGCCTTACTTATGTAACTGTCAATAAGTTAGAACAACATGGTTGCTGGGAAGAACATCCCTTCTTGCTTAGTTTGTTAATGATCCACTGCATACTTCAAGACTCCTGCCCCTTGATGTCTTAGTGGCACGTATTTGAATAAACCAAGCAGTCACTTTCCAACTGTCTAAAATGTCCTTATCCTCCTACCACATCCACGCATCTCTTCACTAGGAGATTTATAGAATCAAACAAAAGTCTCTTCCCAAATGCAAACCCCAATGTCGACCTCTCTACAGTACCCGCCTAGAACCCATCCAGTATAAAAGCATTTAGTATCCAGCTTTATCTTCAGTCCCTTTTGATGAACCACAGCAGAAAATTCTTTAACAGCTTGATGCACTTATAAATTGTAGCATGTCAGCCCCACCACGTAGTATGAATGCACTAACTTCACCAATACCAATATTGACTCCTCCTTGATGCTCTAGACCTTAGCTACTATACTAAAATAATCCATCCTTTTTTGTGTTTAAAAGACTTTATTTAATGCAACGGTGTACAGCACTGAATGAATATTATTGATATTATAAAGAAAAAGCATCAGTATGTATACTGCACAAGAACATTGGAAGAAACATTAAAGTCTTTATAATTATAAGGAGAGGAAGGGGAATCATAAAAAAATTATATATGTGACTTAGAGAACACAAGAATAACGTTCTAATCAACTATCCTAGCGAAAAAACAAGAGCATACAACCAGAGAATTAATAGTACGTTAAATTAAGGATGAAGAACAGAGAGTTAAAATATTCATGGTGTTTGAAAATCTTCAGATAATGTAGCACTTGTGGTTGAAACATCATTACTGATCCAAATTATAAACGTGGTTAGAGGTAACCAGAACAGTTGGACATTATGAGAGAATGAGCATTGATTAATATAAATAGTATCCAATTTATGCTGTGAACAAGCACAGTCCTACCACACCTTTAAGGATAGTTTAGATGATTTCCAATTAAAAGTAATTTGCTTAAAAGCAATTGCTAGTAAAATATCTAGTAAATGACTTTTAGGAAAGGACGGGATAAGCTCATTAGTTAAAGTAGCTAAAAACATATAAATAATGTAGACAGGGTACTGAAGGTTAAAAAATTCTTGTTATGGGACCAAACCCTATGCCAGAAGGAAAGTGTATGAGGACAACTAAACAGCATATGCATAAGGCTACTCATAGGAAACGCACAAGACCAGCATTGAGATGATGTATCTGATTAACATTTCAAGCATTGTACAGGGGTAAAATATAGTCCATAAGAAAGGAAATACTGGGATTGAATGCTACTGGCTGATCTAGAGGTTCTGTAAACTTGTGTCCAAACGTTATTCCAAAAAGAGACATCCCAATTCAATATTAAATCTTTTCCCCATTATAGCTCAACCTTAGATTTGGTTCGAGAGGGAGCTAAGAGGGAAAGACATTTCAAAATAGCAGACGCCCTAGAACATGTCTTTATAAAATTGGTGAAATCAGATGAAAGAGGAATAGGAAAAGGGGAATGTTGTAAAGAGAAATACATATCTAAAATAGCATTCATGAGCTACAAAAATGGACTTTAAAAATACTGGGGCCAATGATATGTATGTCTAAATTGGGGAAAAGAAATTGTAGCAAACAATTGATTAATCTACTTGAGGCCTTATCTTTCGAAGCACGCCAGAAGAATGGCCTATTATTAATGTTTATGAATGAATGAATGGCATTTTTATACCGCGCAAAACTTAGCCCCAAGGGGCATCAAGGCGCAATACAGACAGACATGAAAATCCAGATTCCAGATAACTAGACCAGAAGGCCATTGGGAGAGCAAGAGCCTAATATGCCTGAGAGAAAAGCCAGGTCTTAATAGTTTTTTAAATATTGCTAAGGATGATTGACTGGTAAGCTCAAGGGGGAGGAGGTTCCACAGCTTGGGTGCCAAGGTGGAAAAGGCTCTACCTCCCCATCTAACCTTAGCAAATCTAGGAACCACAAGCCTATTCTTCGAAGATGAACGAAGAGTTCTAATGGGGGTGGAGGCACACAAGAGAGATCTAATGCCTTCAGATCCTGTGCCATGGATAGCACCATGGGCCAGACAGGGAATTTTGAAAGAGATCCTAGATGGAATCGGAAGCCAGTGAAGGTCCCTTCTGGCCATTGTTACAGATGCTCTCCTAGGAAGGCTTAAGACCAATCTGGCTGCCGCATTTTTTACCATTTGGAGGCGATGGATAGAACCTTTATTGATGCCACCATAAAGGGCATTACAATAATCCAGCCTCAATAGTACTAGGCCAGCTGTTGCTTGTTTCCGGGCTGCCAAGGACAGGTAAGGGGCAATTTTCTTTAAAATTCTAATGGTGCCACAACAAGTTACCACTGTCCTATTTACCTGGGGGTCAAAAGAAAGGGCAGGATCGATTTGTACTCCAAGTTTCTTAGCAATAGGAGTGGGGGTCGGACAATCTCCCAGGGACGTAGGCCACCAATCCTTCGACCAGAGATCTTGGCTCCCTCCGAAGACCATAACTTCGGTTTTTTCGCCGTTTAATTAAAAAAAATTACACGTCATCCATTTGGAGACTGCTTCCATACAGGCTCTAAACTTGGGAGCAATCTCACAAACTGGCTGGGTGATGGATACCAGGATCTGTGTGTCATCAGCATACGATAGCACATCCAGGCCAAAGGATCTTACCACCTGTGCAAGTGGGGTAACATAGATGTTAAACAGTAGAGGGCTCAATGAGGAGCCCTGATGATCCCCACATTGCACCTTTTGGGGATCGGAGAGGAAGTTGCCCAATTTTACTCTCTGCTCCCTGTGATGGAGAAAGGAGGAGAGTAAACTAAGGGCAGAGCCTCCTAATCCGATGTCCTTGAGCCTGGAGATCAGTATTGACGGGGACAAGGTGTCAAAAGCTGCTGTGAGATCTAATAACACAAGCAGCGAAGGGTGTCCCTTGTCAACCTCAGATCGAATTTTGTTTGTCACAACAGTGAGAGCAGACTCGGTGCTGTGTGCTGATCGAAAGCCGTGCTGGGAGCTGTCAAGCATGTTGGAATTTTCAATGAAAGTGGACAGATTTTGATTTATATAAGATTCCATAATCTTGGCTGGGGCCGGGAGTAAGGAGATAGGACGGTAGTTCTTCAGGATCCCTGGGTCTAGGGAGGGTTTTTTAAGTAAAGGCCTAACAATGGCGGTTTTCCAGGAAGAGGGAAAAATACCCTCTCGGATTGCCAAGTTCATGACTTCCAATAAAGGGGGAAGCACTGACCCTCTGCAAGTTTTTAAGATTTTTAATGGGCAGGGGTCAAGAGGCGAGCAGGACTTTGTGGCGTCCAGTAAAAGATTAGGATCTTCTAGAGACAGAGGGGGAAAACATGTGAGCGATGGTTTAGGCAAAACATCAGTCTTTTCATTTCTATCAGAGATTGAAAGAGAAGATCCTAGTGCCTCAGCATTTAGCTCTTGATTTCTAATTTCAAGCGCACTGTAGATCTCAGCAATTTTATCATGGAAGAAACTCGCTAGGTTATTACAAAGTTCCTGGGTTTCGATGGTAGGGTCAGCCGGTCTGGGCGCCGAGAGAGTGTCGATAATGTTAAAAAGGTCTCATGGGGATTTTAGGGATGTAGTTAGGTAAGTAAAATAATGCCTTTTTTCTTCCATTATCGCCTTCTTATAGTCTCTAAGAAGGGATTTATGCAAGGCTTTCCCCCGTGGATCAGGATGAACAGTCCAGGACCTTTCTTGTTGCCGACATTTCTGACGCATGGTTTTTAAGCGGTCTGAAAACCAAGGCTGAGAGGGGCTCTTTCGGGCTGAGTAATGTCGTTTGGCCGGGGCAAGAGAGTCTATGGCAGTGGCTAGGGCATTAGAGAGGTCAGAAGCAGCCTTATTTGGATCCTCCAGGGAAGGACACCTAAGATCATTCATAAAAGGTGAAAGAGTGTTATCATTTATAGTTTTATAGTTCCTTCTTGTGGACCAAACATCAGTTTTTGGTTTATTGCCTAGATTGGAATTTGCTTTAAAATGAAAGGGAACTGCCAGATGGTCGGACCAAGAAAGGGGAATAGGGGTGCCAGTCCTAAGTCTAGCATCATTAGAGAAAATGACATCCAGCGTATGGGAGGCCAGTTGTGTAGGGCCGTTGACCAATTGGTCAAATCCACATGCAGCTAGACCCTCTACAAGTGCTAGCGTATCCTTTGAATCTATGGCCTCTAAATCTAAATGGAAGTTAAAATCACCCAGAATAGTATACATTTATTATACCATATTGGCATATTCAGGAACTGAGTAAGAATTGTAATAAGTGGAAAAAACATAGATTTAATTAATAAAACCGTATAATTTAAGATGAGAGAGTTAAGAATTCAAATCTTGGAGGAGAACGATAATACTTCTTTTAAAGAAAAGGGAATAAGAAAAGCTTTTTCCATTCCTAGCCACAATGAGAACACGCATTTGCAATGTAATAGGTCTCGCATCTGTTGGAGTTATTGGCGTTGTAAATGACATGTCTTTTAACCATGAGTTTTGCTATGAAATGGGTGTAATTATGTGGATTGCTATTTAGTGCTGTCCAGTGGTTTGAAGTGGAGTTTATTTATGTGGTATATTGTTGAATTGTGTGGCATGATGTGTAGATTGGATGTATGTGGTGGGATGTGTTGTTGAGTTGAATTATGTGGTTTGTTGAATTATGTGGTGTAGGATGGAATGTGTGTAGTTGAATTGTGTTGCGTGGAAGTGTGGGCATTGAGTGAAACTATGTTGATTGTAATAGCAGGGAGATGTACGAACACGTAGTCTGCATTCATTGCAATGCTCCGGCATGCCCTGCTTATAAAAGGGAATGGTAACTAGGGTAATATTTGATATGGAACAGACAGCCGTCCCTGATGTTGCTCACTCGTTATTGTCCTTAGATGAATCAATTTAGATCTGTGTACGTTGAATTCACAATCTCAAAGCCAATGTGGCAGCTACTACCAGAATCAACATTCAGGGATTTTATGTGAGTGCTCCGTGCTAATTGATACTTTCCATTAAGTAGGCCATTTAAATGGCAGGCAGACAGAGACTCTTCAGTAACAGCACAATGAACACACAAGGCGGGTGACAGCTAAAATATTACTGCTCGTCACGGAGAAGTAATTCTAGACAGTGGGGGTGGGGCTCTGAAGAAGGGGAGGTTTGTGGGTTAAATGAAGAAAGATACAGGACATCAGATCTGATATTGCATAAAAACAGATGGTATTTAAGTACACTAGCTGCCAAATTAATGTCAGCCACACTTTATCGCTGCCATATATGTAAACGATTTTAAAAGTTGCAATCAGTCTCTCTCCTATGAAGATGCCCCGAAGAGGCTGCTCCCTACTGCAGCCGAGGGCATGTTATGGTATCTGCTCCAAGCACACAAGGCGGTTGACGACAGAAACATTCCTACACACGACCTAAGCAGAAAATGTACCGATTCTAGAAAACAAACAGAAGCAAATGGCATATAGCTAAACAGGACTCTGGTGATGAAGCACAGGCAGAAGAGTAGAGAATGTGGGATGAACATTAGCTTTCCAAAGCACATAGGCAGCAGTACTGTATGTTCCAGAGTGCTCATTATTACACATACTTTCTCAAGCACACCACAATACTGCTAGTTCTAGAGTGCTTTTGATCTAGCGCTCTCAAACACACAAATGGAAGCATGCAGGTTCTAGAGCACTCTCTGTTAATACAGAAATACGGCAGCTTCTAGAGTCCTTCAGACCAGGCTAAGAGTGAACCTAGTGTAATTGCGTCACAAGGACTCACGTGACGGAAAAGTGTGCTTGCAGGCGCAAGTTTTAATCTTATAAGCCTATGCAATCTCCAATTTTTACCCATGTCCTGTGAACGAGGTAAAAAAAACTCCCAAAATAAGTACACATATGAAACGAGTTGTGTAATGTAGGGTAATGGAATTATGCGGCAGGGTTGACTAAATTGTTGAGCAAGAAAGGAAAATTGTGTGGGATATTAATGCAGGTATTGTGATAATATGTAATTATTGTATAATTGTTATGCGTTAGCCCTGTTTTGGCAAATGTTTCAACTTTTAGCACAATTTAAACTCCCAAATACAGCAATAAGCAACTGAAAGATTACAATTTAACCTTTGCAATGGCCCTCCACGGAGCGGCAGTGAAAATAGATGGACAGGCAGAGAAAGGGGAAGCTGGACCGGAAGCAGACTGTGCAAGGTCTAATCACACACTGACTTTATGCCCAAATACTTCTGCACACAGTGAATGCGGCTTCCAAGGAGCAGTGGAGATTAGAGAGAGGCAGCAAAAAATGTACGCACAGAATCAGATGAGTGTGGACTGTAAATGTGAAAAATAGAAAGTCAGAAAGACATACCCGGGCGGCGAGTGGGATTGAAAGGCCCCCTCCCCCCCCCCCCCCCATGGAGCGGCAGTGAAAACAAGCATTTGCAATGCAATAGGTCTCGTATTTGCGAGATTTTGAGAGCTACTGGCATTCTAAATGACAATGCCTTCAATTTATGTGTTTTGACAACCTGCAAGCGGTGCATAAAACACGCCCTTTCTACCTGTAGTCCTTGTTGACTTAACCCCTTCCCCTTCTTTCTGTGCTGTACCTGCTCTGTGTGTGAGGGAAGCTTGCACTGCTGCTGCCTGTGCTGTACCTGCTCTGTGTGTGAGGGAAGCTTGCACTGCTGCCGCCTGTGCTGTACCTGTTCTGTGTGTGAGGGAAGCTTGCACTGCTGCCGCCTGTGCTGTACCTGCTCTGTGTGTGAGGGAAGCTTGCACTGCTGCCGCCTGTGCTGTACCTGCTCTGTGTGTGAGGGAAGCTTGCACTGCTGCTGCCTGTGCTGTCCCTGCTCTGTGTGTGAGGATGCTTGCACTGCTGCCGCCTGTGCTGTACCTGTTCCGTGTGTGAGGGAAGCTTGCACTGCTGCCGCCTGTGCTGTACTTGCTCTGAGTGTGAGGGAAGCTTGCACTGCTGCCGCCTGTGCTCTACCTGCTCTGTGTGTGTGGGAAGCTTGCACTGCTGCCGCCTGTGCTCTACCTGTTCCGTGTGTGAGGGAAGCTTGCACTGCTGCCGCCTGTGCTGTACCTGTTCCGTGTGTGAGGGAAGCTTGCACTGCTGCCGCCTGTGCTCTACCAGTTCTGTGTGTGAGGGAAGCTTGCACTGCTGCTGCCTGTGCTTTACCTGTTCTATGTGTGAGGGAAGTTTGCACTGTTGCTGTCTGTGCTGTACCTGCTCTGTGTGTGAGGGAAGCTTGCACTGCTGCTGCCTGTGCTGTCCCTGCTCTGTGTGTGAGGAAGCTTGCACTGCTGCCGCCTGTGCTGTACCTGTTCCGTGTGTGAGGGAAGCTTGCACTGCTGCCGCCTGTGCTGTACTTGCTCTGAGTGTGAGGGAAGCTTGCACTGCTGCCGCCTGTGCTCTACCTGCTCTGTGTGTGTGGGAAGCTTGCACTGCTGCCGCCTGTGCTCTACCTGTTCCATGTGTGAGGGAAGCTTGCACTGCTGCCACCTGTGCTGTACCTGTTCCGTGTGTGAGGGAAGCTTGCACTGCTGCCACCTGTGCTCTACCAGTTCTGTGTGTGAGGGAAGCTTGCACTGCTGCTGCCTGTGCTTTACCTGTTCTATGTGTGAGGGAAGTTTGCACTGTTGCTGTCTGTGCTGTACCTGCTCTGTGTGTGAGGGAAGCTTGCACTGCTGCTGCCGGTGCTGTACCTGTTCTGTGTGTGAGGGAAGTTTGCACTGCTACTGCCTGTGCTGTACCTTTTCTGTGTGTGAGGGAAGCTTGCAATGCTGCTGCCTGTACTGCACTGCTGCCGCCTGTGCTGTACCTGCTCTGTGTGTGAGGGAAGCTTGCACTGATGCAGCCTGTGCTGTACCTGTTCTGTGTGTGAGGGAAGCTTGCACTGCTGCCGCCTGTGCTGTACCTGCTCTGTGTGTGAGGGAAGCTTGCACTGCTGCCGCCTGTGCTGTACCTACTCTGTGTGTGAGGGAAGCTTGCACTGCTGCTGTCCCTGCTCTGTGTGTGAGGAAGCTTGCACTGCTGCCGCCTGTTCTGTACCTGCTCAGTGTGTGAGGGAAGCTTGCACTGTAGCTGCCTGTGCTGTACCTGCTCTGTGTGTGAGGGAAGCTTGCACTGTTGCTGCCTGTGCTGTACCTGCTCTGTGTGTGAGGGAAGCTTGCACTGTTGCTGCCTGTGCTGTACCTGCTCTGTGTGTGAGGGAAGCTTGCACTGTTGCTGCCTGTGCTGTACCTGCTCCGTGTGTGAGGGAAGCTTGCACTGTAGCTGCCTGTGCTGTACCTGCTCTGTGTGTGAGGGAAGCTTGCACTGCTCCTCCCTGTGGGGACACAAGAGGTGCGGGGAGGGAGTGCTTGTGGGGGGGGGGGTCCGGTGAGTTGATTGAAGGAATGATGAATTTGCGACACCATGCAAATGACGTTAGCTATTCCGGCTCCTCTGACTGTCATTGTGTGTCCTGCTGATGTAGTGATTGTGCTGACGGCAGAATGTTTGCGTTGGTTAAGGCTGGGTATAGCTGAACGCTATGTTCTGGGTCAGTTTTGAATGAATTTATCGATCTTCCTTCTTTTATGAATTACGTGGTAGCACGAGCTGTTTAAAAATTCTAGGGTGACAGTGACTGCTTAGGAACGTGCATATCAACAGATTAATAAAGTTTATTTAAATAAAGAAGCACATTGAACATTTTAAGACGAATGCAAACGTCTGGGATGCAGTCTCACAGTCAGAGGCGAAGGTAGGAGGCAGCGGGAAAAAGAAGTCCAGGTCTGTCTGAGAACAGGATATATTACACGGGCCTGACCACGGGCAATGAATTAGAACAAAAGTCAGTTTTCTACCAGGGGTGCCCAGGAAGAGAGGGATAGAAAAGGAGATGAGGTATTCAGGGAAGAGGGGAAAAGCGAACGAGGAAGTAAAATGGAGCAAGGAAGAGGAGAGCAAAAAAAGAGAAGAGAGATCAAGGGACGCATAATGTTGACTAACAGAGCGACAGCGAAAATGAGAATCATAAAGGGGGCGTCAATTTAAAGCAATTAAGCCAAGAAGACTAACTTTGAGCAAGAAAGACGAACAGAAAAAGGTGCGAGAGACAGAAAGGTAACTGTTTAGTGAGAAAAGCATTAAAAGAGAACTCCTGTGGCCACGTTTGATTAGAGGATAACTCGTAATTTAATTAAAAGTGCCGTGCAATTAATAAATAGGGTATGTTCTCGGCCCTAATGTCCAATCATAGTATTCTGTAAATCTTTACAGGTTTTACATGTTGCTACAGATTGCCAATTAAAGATCAGAGTGCTCTGGGGATGGATGAAAGCATGTGTGATTCACTGTGCTTCCGTTGTATCGCAGCTGGTAGCCCATGTAGGCAAATCATTTAGCTGCATTCACAAATGCTTTTATGCTGGACCTGTTGGCTTTACCAAGACTGGTAAAAAGTAGCAAATACGTTTGTTTTATGTATAGACAGCATAAAGGAGGTAACGAACTGAATGAAACAAACAGTGTGATGACAATGTACTTTTCTGGCCTGGGGGAAGCTGGCTGGGGAGGGGGAGGAGAAATGCAAGGAAGTTAGGGGAGGAGAAGCCGAGAAGCCGCAGAGCACACGCTGGGCGAAGCCCTTTGATGTGCTGTGCGGCCGCGATGCGCGCTCTGTGCTGGGGGAGGGCCATTAGGAACAGGAACAGATGGCCATGAAAGTGTATGGGCCAAATGCGCGTGCCTGTACGTGCACTCGAAGAAAACGCCACGGAAAAAAGTGGTGGTTTGACTATCCGATGGAGCACATGAATTCTCCCCCATTTCCCATTGCTTCGCAATGGAAAAGGACGAGACCTAAAAAGGTCAGGCAGAGAAAGGGGCTAACGCAGAACAAAAGCAGACAGAGAAGGGGGGTGACGAGCTGACTGTCGGCAGGGGGACGGGATTAGGGTCTGATTCTGGTTACATCTATTAAATTACGAAGCCCTGAAAAACATTTACCCTGCACCCGTCAGGCTGGTGTTATTGTGTTAGCGTCGGCTATGTAGGGAATGTGGAGACATACAGGTTCCTTCAAACAAAAACAAGAAAATCCTCCTTGTTGGAATGACGACCACAGTGCATACACTTGCCACAACTGTTCTATTGTGCTTGCCACAAGTGAGTCTCGGACTCCCAGCAGTAGCATAAGCAATACAAGAAAATCCACGAAGCAGGTAAAGGTTGCAGAACCACAGGATGTTACTAGGTGTCCCCCTCTACCTCTAGTAGCCACATAAGGTACTGCACCATGCAATGCTGAAGAAGCAGATTGCAAGCACACAGATGAGTAAAAAAAAAAAAAAAAACTTGCATTGGCAAACCTTCTCAAATGCAAAATAAAATAACGTATTCTTTCCTTAGCTCACTGCAAGCCACAGTTTAACATTTCAATGTGTTCTCTACCACACAAGGGCCACGCAGTTTAAAATGAAATACTTATACTGTTTGGTGAGCATTGTATCAGGAAAAGAGAAACGTTTACTGCAGTGGTTTCCGGCAAGCTAAAACAAAACCGGCACTCTCACTACGCTCCTTTTTCTAGAGCTGCAAGTTTAGGCATTAGTCCTTTTCTAGTGTCGGTTGCAGTCTCATGACACCAAATAAATCGCAAGGGGGTGTTCTTCTCTGCCGGGCACAAGGGAGTCTCAGACTCCCAGCAGTAGCCTAAGCAGTAATAGAAAATCCAATAAGCTGGGAAAGGGTGCAGTACCACAGGTTGTTACTAGTTTGCACCCTAGAAACCTGAAGAATCTGATTGGAAGCACACTGATGACTAAAACGCCAGGCAGTATAAATCTAAATACAGGGACTGTATGGTGAGCTTTGTGTCAGGAAAAGAGAAACGATCACCGCAGTGGTTCCTGGCAAGAGTCCGGAATAGTCCAGGAAGGCACTGCCAAGCAAAGCCTTAGAACACCTCTCTCCTGATGCTAACTGGCAGTCTACTTGACCTTACTGATTTTATGCTCGAGGAGGAGAGAAATGACCTTTGTGGCTGAGCAACCATCACACAGAGCTTTTGTTGCGGGGCAGTGAGGAGGCAGCACAGAGTGACACAGTGTTCCCCTGCAGCCTTCTTTACGTGCTTTCTGCTGCCAAGGCGGTAGTGAGCTCTAAAGTCAAACACAAAAGAAAATAGTGTGACAAAGGAACCTAAATTAAAAAAATGAAGAACACATGTAACAGGCTGTCTGCTGTGAGGGTCAAAAACAGCAAAAGGCGGGACAAATTAACCATATTCACCAATCACAAGCATGCAAGGGTGTATATAAAGATTTATAAAACTGAAATTCCCCCTATACATCTTGATGATTTGTGAACGAGCGTCCCTATGGGGTTAACAACGAGTCAATCGTATGTACTTTTTTTCCTATTTTCAAATAATCCGCTAGTAATTTGTCTGCTTTATTTTTCCCTTCATAATACCAAACAGTTTTCCTAAGTTGGCTCCATTAGTAGTTAAAGCCAGCTATATCATGGTGTCCAATGTATTAGCATTAATAAGCTTTTTAAGTTCAGCTGGGTCATCCAATGAAGGGTCTTGTTTGTTAAGTCACTTTGAAGCTGCAAGGATGGAAAAGACCTTAATGGGCCCCTAAGGCGGGTCAGAGATTGAGAAATTCTTTGCATATGGCAGCAGTGGCGTTAGAAGCCTCTTGCAACAAGAAAATACTTTTACGAGACCAAGTCAGCTGCTGTTTAGACTTGGTAGCAGTAAGACCCTTCAATAAGTCATTAAATTCCTGGAATAGGACTATAACTCCTCTTGGTTTAGCAGATGAGGAAGAGAGGCGAGGACCCAAGCAATGAGCTATTTGGATATTAAGCGAGGTCGGAGATGGTAAGTCCAACACCTTTGGGGGGAAAACTATATTAAGAAAGAGACTGGGTCATTGCCCTCCGTCCACTCAGGAAAACTTTAAAAGTGGCGATTATTCCAGCTATTCCTGTCCTCCAAATACTCTTTATGCTTCTTTAGTTGGAACAATTTTATTTTTTCATTGTGTAAGTCCACAAAATCTTCTACTCCACCAAAGATCTACGGTTCTCCATAAAAGTCCATTTCTCATCAAAATGGAAATGAATTTGTTAGTCTCCGCAACAAAAAGACACAGTGCTAGTATTTCCTTAAACAATATCTCTAGAGAGAGGGAAGATAGATTTTTCGGGTGAAGGAGGATCATGTTTTAAGCGCTTAGCGGCTAAGTGGGGGTAACTATGCTTTGTTCAACATCAACATGGACAGCTCATGAGGATTAGTAGAACTCGTCATTTCAGGAGAAGAACTCATTTTATCCATCGAGTTCTTGTAAATTTAGCATATACTTTAAGCAGAAGTAGATTTAGGCGTGAAAACAAACTATTTTTTTTTTTATCGACCCATGCAAGATATTAACTCAAAAGGACACCTCTTGTGCAACAGACTGTAGCTCGAAAGGACTTGCCAGATATCCAGAGGAACAAGCACACCAAACGCTGCCATCAGAAATAGGATATTTTATATCACAAAAATAGTCAAGTGAAAATAACAGCCAATATAGTAAAGAAGCAGAGCTCACCTTGAGATCCCCACCGAGACCAGGAAGACGGTCACCCAGGCCCTCGTCACCAGCCGTCTGGACTACGGCAACTCCCTCTACGCCGGAACCACCGCCAAACTCCAGAAGAGACTCCAGCGGATCCAGAACGCCTCAGCACGACTCATCCTGGACATCCCCCGTCGCAACCACATCTCCGGACACCTGAGAGACCTGCACTGGCTCCCGGTCAACAAGAGAATCACCTTCCGACTCCTCACCCACGCACACAAAGCCCTACACAACCAGGGCCCAGGATACCTCAACAGCCGCCTCAACTTCTACGCTCCCAAATGCCAGCTTCGATCGACCAGCCACGCCCTCGCCGCCGTCCCCCGCATCCGAAGAGCCACCACAGGGGGACGGTCCTTCTCCTACCTCGCCGCCAAGACATGGAACTCCCTCCCGAACCACCTCCGCCTGACCCAGGACCACCTCGCCTTCAGGAAGCAACTCAAGACCTGGCTGTTCGAGCAGTAGCGGACCCCCTCCCCCCCCCCCCTAGCGCCTTGAGACCCTCTGGGTGAGTAGTGCGCTATATAAATGCATTGATTGATTGATTGGTTTTCATTTGTTGCTGTAAAGAAAGGATAGAGGCAAAATATCAGGAGAATGTACCTTGATGAAGATGAAATACCTCTGCAGCTAAACAGCACAGTAAAAGAGAGCGTCTGCAATTAAGAGTGGCAGCCAAATGTATATTAATTGGGGCAATAAAGCAAATTGTTTGTGTGGCAGTATCTATAGTGAAAAAGTTATAATTCCAAGACACCAGGGAGTCTTAAGCAATTCAATTACCACAAAAAGATGCAGTTGGGGCCAGCAAAAATAATATTGGTCTTTTAAATTAAAGCATCCTTGCAAGTAATTTCCCAAATGAAGATAGCAGCTTGAAGAAGCAAATATCAGGATGAGCTATGAATGAAGGATTCACCTTTGTGTATTGCGCACCATTTTGACGTCACTTCTCGGCAGAGGAGACGCCATAACGGCGGCTGCAGTCGAAGTTGCAGTCTAGACGAGAAAACAGAAGCGATAAAACAGTTCAGTCTGAAGAAAAAAAGCTTCCAGGCATCCTGTGGTGTTCCACTGGCACTCAAATATTGAAATTCTTTAAAAACGTGTTAAAATCCTGCACCAAGGCGCTCATAGGTGTTTCTGCGGCAGAACTTTCCTCTCTTGCAGCCATCATTGGTGGTGCCAAAGCCACGCCTCCACTATTCCACTTTTTTCTTATTGCGCACAAAAGTTCTAATTGATGCTGATCCCAGAACTTGTTGACTATTTTAAGTTCTACATAATAAATATCTTTATACAACTCCAGCATTCTAGTGAAACCTACATTCAGCAGGACAACTACCAGTCGGACTTTTGCTCGTGGTTCAAATCCAAACAATGTTAGTTTATAATGTGGATTGTGGAAGATGGGTTTCTTCAACAGGAGATGTCCATGTTCAAGCATCACACTTGATCAGGAGTCACCTTCATTCACTCAAACCATACCCTCCCATGGGTGTGAGAAAGTATGTTTTAGTACCATTGTCGTGTGTCCGTTTCATATTGCCAGCGCAACTGGACGGAGCGCGAATCCAGCATGCACGCCAACATGTATCTGAAGCAGTTAATTATGGTTAGATAATGAAGTACACAAAACAAAAAGAGGTGTGCATCCCACCACCACTAATGTAATTAGTACCCTTGGAAGCCATTGCAGCCGTCGGTCAAATTCTGCCAGGTCTTCTTTACCATTACTAAATAAATGCATATCCCCCCCCCCTCTCTTTACGACGCGTACAAAGACTTGCTCAGCCAATAATATTAATGTGCCTATGTTAACCAATTGAACTTTAGAGTCCGTGACCCCAAGAACATTTTCCGGAGCCTCATCACAGCAGTGTTGGGTGTCAATCAAAATAATTCAATAGGTTTCACATAGCAGAAAGGCTGGTGAACTCAGTAGCAAGAAGTGAATCTGAAAGAGTTGAAGGTGAAGAATATTTCAATGTTATCTACAATGAAGTGGTGGAAAAAAACGGGATAAAATATACCGTCACTGACAGGTAGAGGGGGTTAAAAAAGGACTTGCCCGGATGAGCCTTTGAAGACAACCGTAGTAATTGCGATGGCACGGAAATGTGTGGTTCCAGGATTTGAATTGTCAACAGGAGTATAAACAAGGCAGAGCCACATATTGCAAATGGTGTTCAAAGTTGCAATGATTAGTGGCAGTATTGTTGTGAAAATATAATCAACACAGAGAATAAGAAATGTATTTTCTGTATTGTAGTCAGACGATAGATATATAAGATAGCTTTTACACATGTTGAAATAGACTTACACTAATATCTAGTTTTAAGTGTGTATTATTAAATGGAACATAATTCCTGACCGTCCTGGGAATACTTGTAGTAATATAGATGAATTTTCAAGAATGACTGAAACATATTAATGATGAAAGTTCCCGAGGTGCAAGACTCCTCCAAGATGTGACGCTTGTGATAGAATATGTTTCATATACATTTCATGTTATTTTTCGTCATAAACAATTGAATAGACTAGGTGGAGGAAACACTGTACTCATTCTGGAAGTACAGAAAAGCACCCTACACTCCCGTGGTGTCCATTATCTCATCAAAAGACAAAACATTTGGCATCAGGCAATTTCAGCAGCCAAAGAACATATGCTAGCCAATCAGGTGATCTCGTTAGCAGCTGCATCAGAAATGGCACGGTTCATGGTACTCAGAAGCATTGATCCATAACACCTCTACTAAAACATCCCATTCTAGACCCCATAGACTCTGATACATTCTTCCCTATCTTAGGCCTTTCTTGAATCTCTAAATAAATCACTTGAAAACATAGTCCCATTCAAATAAAAAACGATGCAGGCATTTGACATCTACTTTTTAAAAACCTATTTTTATTGATATTTGCATTGATAGTGAAACAACTCAGCAATAGAAGCTTTAATACCCAGCCAATCCCCCTGCAAGAGGCTGACACAATGTAATTGTTGATGACCAGTGCAGTGTATAACTTCCAACAAAAACCCCATCCCCCCACCCCAACACGGCATATGACATCTTTGATACATCCCGGTCGAGCTTGACATCCACGCAAACGCCCGAAACTGGGCTGGTAAATATGTGGGATGACCTACTAGAGCAAGTGGACAATGGAGTTACTTACAGTGCTTATATTTTAGATCTTTCAACTGCGTACAACACAGGAAACCACATCCTCCTCCGATACATAGATCGTGAGGCTTGGTGTGCTTATCTTTTCACCAGGGCTTGCCCCTCTAATACCAATCTCTTTATGGGGTGGTACGTAAGGCTGCCTGTTTGGGACACCAGTAATTAGGACTGGGTAATAAGATATACTACTGGGGAAGATATCTTGACGATGTGATTATGATATGGATAGGAGGGGAATGTTTCTTGACTCTTCTGAATGTGAACGAATACAATGTACATTCTACTATGAGTCACAATCTCAATGTGATCTCTTTCCTTTGTATTGAATTATAGATCTACGTGGGAGCAAAATGCATGTAAAGAAAACATAATGTAATGCAAATTTACATGCCTCTAGCTATCATCCCAAATTACAGATCAAAGCAATACCTTTCGGTGGATGGAGAGGGCCTGATGCTGTTGTAGCCATGAACAAGATTTAAGGGTTTCAATTGAAGTCATGGAGAGAAGATTCCTAAATGGGGGGTATGATTAGGAGAAATTCAGCAGAATAAAGAAAAGGTTTTATATCTCACACTAAGAGATAAGAAAGCATTCACAAAAGATTAGATTAATAACATCATAAAACTGATACACAGGATTAAGCAGGATGCTGAATATATTGGCACATATTCACTCAAAACACACAAACCTCAAAATGTATAATGAAAAAGCCAAGTATTACTATTAGAAGGGGTATGATGCTTAAGAAAACCCTTAGTCCTAGCTCTACACTTAAAAAGAAAATTGGCTATAGAGCAAAAAGAAAGGTTTCGTAAAATGTGGATGATTAGAAATGTGTTAATATGCTTTAGATATAACTAATTTATTTGAATCTAACAGCAAGCATGACGTTTAATGGCTGTCTCCACAACTTTCCTAAAAAGTACCTTCCTGTAAAGTTTTCCGCTGACCGTCAAGCAGGGGCCCAAAAAAGATGGGATCCAAAACATTTATTTCTGGTAATGCCATCTGTTGCAGCCACAGAGAACAGAATGTTAAACAGAATTACACCAAGTTTTGCAAAAAGTTAGAACTCTACTCAGAAAACATGCTTTTTGTGATGTGGTGTAAATACGTTTTCGAGAAATCAGAATTTGAAAGGGGCTCCAGCTGGGAACGGAGGAGTAAAAAATATAGGTATCTGGACAGTTGGTGTTCATATATGCTCTGATTGGCCACTTTAAAGGGGGCTGGTCAGTCCTGATTGGCTGGCTTTAACCTGCACAGTATGTTGTGGTGGTCATTATAGGACTCATGGACCTGCTTCCTGCATCACAATAAATAATGAATAAAAAAAAAAACATAAGGGGGCAGGGTGAGCACACACTGACCACAAGGGGTATGTGTGGGGTAGGGTGGGGTGGGGATATTGTAGAGTCCACATGCCCCCTTGATTGGTTGGCCACAACATGGACATCCTTTTGTGGCAGTGATTACAGAACTCTGAGACATTGTTCCTATTGAAATGCAAGTAAGGCAATCCTGTTTTTGGAGGTCACACAAGGGAGTACATATAAAGTGTGATAACAGATTTTAGTCACAATATAAATCATTTGTTGGTGATAGCATACTCGTTTTAGGAATTGTGATGTGTTAAAAAGTCATTTTAACCTGTGCAAAAATCTGATCCTTTGTTGGGATTTGATAAACCATGTTTGAGAGAAAGCACATTTTATCATGGAGATTATCGAAGGTGCTTCAAAGGCTAAAACGAGAGCACACTTTCTATAACTCCACACTATCTTCATCAGCCATGTTAGAATCAAGTCTGATATTCTGAGTAAAACTTACTTCCAACAGCAGTATCAACCTGTTGTTTGATTCTTGAGTGTTCCACTGCAGCCTCCCACAGTGTTCTAATGAAGAAGTAGGGTACTATTGTTCTTATTTATGACAAAAGTGTGGGATACCTGAGGCCATCTTGATGAAAACAAAGTAAAGTAATCCCTTTAGAAAAAAACAAAATGAGGGGGTTCGTTTTGACATAGAACATATGTGGAATGCTAAAATGAGGGCATGCTTTCTACGAGTTCTCAAATATCTTTCTCATCTATATCAGTAAAACATTCTGACATGCAGACTGGGCTCTAACATTATGCTTTTTACAAAACATCTTAATGGAATCAAAGCTGTAAAACTGATAGCATTTCCTACAGAGGATACTGAAGTAAATGCAGTGCGAATGAAGAAATAAGAGTTTTCCTTTTGTTCTAGACATTATGGTTACTGCTGTAAAAAACTAAAATGAGGACACAATTTCAATGAGTTCTAAAATTTCTTCCTCATCCATTTCAGAAATACATTCCGGCACACAGATTCAAATGTATTTCCAACACCAGGAAAAAAGAGGTTCTTCCTGGGTCGCACACTGATTTCCAGATTTACATAATATGCGAACACATATACTGATACAGTGTGTGTATCAACATCATTTTTTTTAATTATTATTTTTTTTTAGCAAAGACTGCCACATTTATTACTTTTTTGTATGCGAAAATTGCTGTTTTGCTTAAGTATGTAGATTCATCCTAAAGCCCAGTAGCGGCATAGCATCTGTGTGTTCTGTGGTAAATTTATTTATGAAGGTTACACGTACATGGCTGTTGGACTTGGCCCTTCTGGCAGGTTCACCCCTAAACTTTTTGCTTTTTATTGTGACCCAGTGTTAGTGATTTTTGGCTTCTGCGCACTTTACCACTGATGCGTGGGGAGTGTGAGCCCGAGTTTGGTATGTGCGGACTCGTGTGATTAAATGCTGCGCAATGATGTGTGCGGCATGATTGTGTCTAGTGTGGAAGTGCCACTTCTAGATGTTGGCCGGTCTGTGTAAATTATGTGTATTGGCTCTCTGGCTTGCGATTGGCTGGAGCTGGTAGGAGTCAGGATGGGTCTGCCCCGGTGGTAAATGGGAGATCTGCATAATAATGTGAGGGGGGGTGCACCTGGGACCTGAATAGGGCTGGGCTTTCCACACACAATGCTGGCTCTGCCCCCTGTGATGCGACTGACGACCCTAGCCTGACTAGTGAATGGGAAGAGTGGCTGGGCACAGCAGAGTGCTCCAAAACCAGCTGCGACTGGTTTTTCCCTTTACCCTGCAGCCTAAACAAAGGTATTTGGTGTATAAAAGAGGGGATGTGACCCCATACCAAGGTTCTCTTTCCTGATACTAACTTGAGGGGGGCCTGCTGCTGCTGGGCACCAGGAGGAACCACCACCGGGGATTGCCTCCCTGCCTGGAGGGCCCTGTGAGCTGGCCCCTGGGCCCAGCTTTGCCCCTCCTGCCTTCCTAAGGACTTATTGGACTTTCCCTGGACTTCCTTTGCGCCCCCAAGCGCCTGGCAGCACTTAGCCTCTGCAGCGCCTTGTTCTCCTTCAGGGGAGCGCTGGGGTTTTAGCCTGCAGCCCGAGCTGCGCTCGCCGTTCTCGAGGGATTCCCCGGCGTGGGGATTTCCCTTTTGCTGACTTGCGGCACAGCTGCCTACCCCGCACTGCCTGCCGCTTATTGCCCAATTTTCCTTCGTGTCATTCTGATCATTAATACGGGCGCATACCCCGTTTTATTATTTAATTCACGGGTGTCACCCCGCTCCGGCACTTTACTCTCAAGCGGGAGCCTACCCTGCATTGCCCCGAGCAAGTGCCCAGAACGCTGCCGCCAGCCGGAGGAAACCCGGAAGCCAGGGAGCCCTCGCCAAGACAGGGGCGGGCCCTGGCTGGAAGAGCGAGAAGTTCCGGCCGAGAACCAGGAAGCGGACGGGAGCCCACCCCGCGCTCCTGCGGCCACACAGAGGGAAGGTGCCGTGTCAGGTTGAGAGCCCCGAGGAGCAGGAGCTCTTCGGTGACCCAGGGAGACGCCGCCGGAGCCCCCAGCGAGGCTCTCACAGGTGAGAGAGCCCCGCCCGCCGCCGGTGAGAAAACCCGTCCCCCAGCAGCGGGACTGGATGAGTAGGAGACGGAGTCCGGAGGAGGCCTACCGAGCCGGTGAGTGGGGCCCGGCGTTCAGGGTTGTAGAGGGGGCGTCGGGTCACATTGCCTATGCCCCCCCCCAGTGTGCCATCTTCGTGCGGGGGCATCTTGTTTATTCCGAGCCAGTCGAGGCTCCCATGAGGGGCTCCAACGTCTTGGGGGCAGTGTCTGAGGATAGAGCGGCCCCGGTTGGCAGTGGGCCGCTCCCCCGTTGCCGCGCACCATTGTCTTCCGAGTCCCCAGAGGGGGGACTCCAACGTCGGGGACAGTTTGTTTCGAGCCCCGTGGCTCCCACTTCTATTGGGGGCCGTTGTCTAGAGCCCACTAGAGGCTCCTACATTCTTGGGGGCATTTTGGAGGGTAGAGCGGGCCCGGTTGGCAGCGGGCCGCTCCCCCCCAGTGTAGTGGCATATTTGTTCAAAGCCACAAGGCTCCAAGAGGGGCATTGTTTTCTTGAGTCCCCAGTGCGGGACTCCCACATGATTGGGGGCATTCTATTGCTGAGAGCCCACGAGGCTCCCCACCTCCCATGTTGTTTTGGGCCCCCATGCCTACCTGGAAAGCCCGGTAGCTTGTCTCCTTTCTGGTGAAGAATTAGCTTGGTAGTTTGGTCTGCCCTGTTCCCATGATGCACTGGGCCAGGGACAGACTAATTTGCATATAGCCAGGTTCTGAGCTGGGATGGGGCAGTGAGCTAAATAACGGTGATGGATCAAGCCCTGATCTTTGGACTGGGTAAGAGTGGTCTGCTTAATTCAGACACTCTGTTCATCACCACCCCCTTTTCTGAATCGTTTTTGGCCACTATAGGTGTGGCAGGGTATACTCAGACATGAGTCCCTTGCTCACTGCTCCATCAGGATTCAAGCAAGCCGGGCCGAAGAGGCTGAAATGCCAGAAACCAGTCCCCGGTAGCTTGTCTCCTTTCTGGTGAAGAATTGGCTTGGTAGTTTGGTCTGCCCTGTTCCCATGATGCCCTGGGCCAGGGACAGACTAATTTGCATATAGCCAGGTTCTGAGCTGGGATGGGGCAGTGAGCTAAATAACGGTGATGGATCAAGCCCTGATCTTTGGACTGGGTAAGAGTGGTCTGCTTAATTCAGACACTCTGTTCATCACCACCCCCTTTTCTGAATCGTTTTTGGCCACTATAGGTGTGGCAGGGTATACTCAGACATGAGTCCCTTGCTCACTGCTCCATCAGGATTCAAGCAAGCCGGGCCGAAGAGGCTGAAATGCCAGAAACCGGTCCCCGGTAGCTTGTCTCCTTTCTGGTGAAGAATTGGCTTGGTAGTCTGCCCTGTTCCCATGATGCACTGGGCCAGGGACAGACTAATTTGCATATAGCCAGGTTCTGAGCTGGGATGGGGCAGTGAGCTAAATAACGGTGATGGATCAAGCCCTGATCTTTGGACTGGGTAAGAGTGGTCTGCTTAATTCAGACACTCTGTTCATCACCACCCCCTTTTCTGAATCAGAGGAGTTCTACAGCTGCCCAGCACTTAGTGGGCAGTTGCTTCGTTAAGGCTTGCCCCTTTGCGCATTTCTTCTGGTTGTTGTCTGCGCAGCCTGCCCTAACATATTAGACACAGGACGTTTCAGCCCCTGAGAGGCCAGTTGGCCTGGGGGACAGTTCTGGTGTTGTGCCCTTGCTTGGCGTACCTGTTTTTGGCCCTATTTGATCTTTGCGCAATTTGTAATGACCTGCCTAATGTAATTTCTGCATCATGTATAATGTCTTTTTGCCTATACCTCTGAATGTGTTTTTATGCTAAGGGGGTTGTTTTAGCTAGTATAGTTATATTAGGGAGTTCATGGTTCCCTGCGTGACATTTTCCTAAGGCGGTTAGGATTGCATAGGTGGTACTTACCTATTACCAGTGGTTACTGGTTGGTGCTGCATTTGCTATTTGGTGCTACAGTTATTATGTGTGCTATGTTCTAAAAGTGCTATTCCTACAAAGTGCTAATTCTACCAAGTGCTAGTTCTAAAAGTGCATAATCCTGACAGTGGTACATGTGGCCCTGTCCCATGTATATAATCCCCTGTAAATTCAGCCCGTGCCCCAGGCACATTGTAAAGTGTGTGGTTCTTATCTAATGTGTTTGGTATAATACAAAGGCTATTTTTATATATAACCTTGTGTGGAGTTTCCTTTGTGGTGGGCCTTGGGTGTTGTTGCTGGGGGCGCGCGCAAACAATTAACCTACATTGCCTCCGGGATAAGCCTTACTGCTCGCGTCACGTTACCTAGAGGGTGAGCAGGGGTTATCTTTGGCGTGTAACTCTCTTGCCCTGACTAGAGTGATGGTTTCTGCCTGACTTTGGCGCAAGCTTTAGCCAACTGGAAATCCCATTTCTAACATTAGTGGCAGCGGAAGGGATCCGGATTTGTGTTTGCGCTGTACCACAGCGGCAACTGGCTGCACCACAAAACTCTGCATTTTAGATAATCACATTTTGGGGATTATTGTTTTTTTTGAAGTTCCATTATTTCTTCTCCGATGAGTGTCATTTTCAAATAGTGTCCAGTACATTTGTTCCCCGCCCCGCTCCCAGAGTTTGGTACCTGTGTCACGTGTGGTCAGGTTGAGAAATCAGGGGCGGTAGAAACTGCCTTACCAGTCCGAGGGGGGGGGGGGGGGTTGAGTGTGGATGAATGGTGTGTTGCACTAGACAAGTGAGTGTGAGTTCTCTGGGATAGGGAGCTTGCTGAATACTTTGTGAATTGTGTACTCCTGTTTTAGCTCAGACACCTAGGTTCCTTGTGTTAAACTTTTCAAGAACGTCCGCAAAAATGGAGCCTGCTTTTAATTCCTGTGGTCTGTTTAGGTACAGTATGCTAGAGTTGGTAAGGTTCTGTGAAGAGAGAAACATAGAGGTGGGTGAGTCAGACACCCAGTCTAAACTGAGGGACAGCCTGATCCTATGGCAAAAGGGTCAATGGGATCTTGAGCGCAGTGAGGAAAGGGCCCGGGACTCACGCCATGAGGGTGGTGGGTCTGTGGGGAGCCCTGAAGAGTCTGAAGAGGAGGAAGAAGATGACAGTGCAGGGATGCCAGCAGATAGTGAAGACCCCATAGATAGAGTCCCTTGCTGGGTCCAGTAGCGGAGGCATTGCCTCATCCCTCTTTCTGTCCCCAGAGGAGGGGATAGATAGGAGGGAAGAAAGGGAGCACCAGTTGGCTTTAGAGAAACTCCAGAAGGAGAGCTATGAGCATATGGAGAATAGGAAGTTAGCCTTAGAGGAGAAAAAGGCATTATTGGCTCAGGAGTTGAGTCTTAAGGCATTGGGCCTTGAACAGCAGAAGCTAGAGACTGAGAGGGTCTTAGCGCAGGAGAGGTTAGAGGAGTCTGAGAGGGCCTTCGCCAGAGAGAAATTAGCTCTGGAGGGTAGATTATCCCCTGTGCGCAGTTATAATTTTCTGGACTCCCCAGGGAGGGTTGAGTCCAGTGGTGGCAGCGATATAGACTTCAGTGCAGGAAGTCCCATTCCCAGTTCCCAAAGTATGGTAACTGTTTCCCAAGAAGAGGAGCATAGGTTGAAATTCAGGGGCATGAAGAAACTGTCTCACCAGTCTTGGGAGGAGTTTGTGGATGAATGTGAGGATGCACTGACTGATTGGGTAAAGATTCACGCAGAATCTGATTTTGACAAACTGGTTGATCTGGTTCTCAAAGACCACCTGCTCAGTTGTTGTTTGCCGGGGTTGCGCCAACACCTGTTGGGGTGTGGATTGTCTGGGGTATTTGAGCTTGCAGATGAAGCAGACCGCTGGGAAAGTGCCAGAGGTTCTTTAGAGTCATTGGTGAGTGATTCCAAAAGTAGTGGTTCAGGTATCTTCCAGCCCAGCGTGGTGGAAGAGGTTCAGAGTAGCCCAGCTAGGTCCCAGTATAGTGAGGGGGTGTGGGGGCTAACTACCTGTCTCAGTGGAGCGGGAGTGAGTGGGTTACCCAGAGTCCCCAGATACCCGAAGCCCTGTCTCAGAACCTGGGTGGTTTCTTTAGGGAACACCAGGTTGGGGACCTAGGCTGTCCTGTTAGTCCATTTGAGGAGGATCTCCTAGTGTCTAGAGAACCTGGAGCGTCTGTAAATAGAGCTCCAGTGGTTCTAGTGTTTGGCAGTGCTACTCCAGTTGAGAGGGCACAGGAGTCCGAAGTGAGGAGTGATTGGGGGATGAGTTCCCCAGTGGAAGAACCAGTGGGTCAGGGACTACCCAGTTGGGCTAAGTTCCCGTGTAGTGACCATGGTGACACCACTTCTGTTCTGGGGATCTTCCCGCACTGTCAGGTGGACAGGGGATGGGAGATCTGCGCCAGACAGACAGTCACACAACATATGAGTCATTTGTTAGCTTCAGGGGGATGGTGTGCAAGTCCCCAGAAGTCCTGGAGTGCCATGCAAGTATTCCACCAAAGGTTTTAGACCAGAGGTTGGGAGGCCAGGTTCAGGATCCACCTGACCTGAAGGGTAGGACGTCTGTAACCAGCGTCCTGACCAATTCATCTTCCAGGGGTACCGCTCCAGTTGTGAGGGTGCAGAACTCTGGAAGGGGGTGCAGAGGGTGGGAGTCCACGCCTCTGACCCCGGTGCAACCTGAGGGGTTCAACCCTAGGTTGGGAGAGTGGTGTTCTAAGGGTACCCCTCGCAGGAGGAGGAGGAACCCTAGAAGGAGAGGTAGGGGGAGGAGAGCCTCCCCTGTGACTCCTGGTCCGCCTGAGGGTGTAGACCCCAGGCTGGAGAACCAGTGGTAGTCCAGCCCTGTCCTACAGACAGGAAGAGTGGAGAATGGCTACTATATATCAGGGGTTACTAACCCCCACTCTGTGAATAGGCAAGGACCAGTGGCACCTGGGTGGCCTAGGGCCTGGTCCTGGCCGCGGCCAGCTTGGGAGTACCAGTGGGGTAGCCCAGTTGTTCCTAGACTGTTATTATATTTTGTGTTGTAATATTACATGTATTGTTAAATGAAATGTTGAGTCACTCGAAAAACAAAGAGATGAGAAAAAAAGAATGAAAACCACTACTATTTAAATAAAAAAATAGTTTGGGTGATATTAGTTCTATGTTCTTTGTTTGTGTTGTTCCACTTCTGGTTGCAGTGAGCTCAGTGTTTGCTTCTATTTAAATTATGGACTCTTTATGAGCCATCTATATATTATGAAGGGGCAGACACTTTTGTGATTTTGTATACTATAATTTTCCCCTGCCTGTCTGCTCCATATCAAATTCCCCGGGGGCCCTTTTTTTCTTGATTAGTAGCCCAGTTGTTCCTGACAGTGTTTTTAGAAGGAACCCCATGGGTTCACCGTGGCGGAGAACAGGAGGATGCCCCTGCAGTTGCAGGCCCGCGTCAGTGTTCTATTGCCCCAAGCAGGGAAGCCCATCACGGTGGTGATTGGTCTACCCTGTGTTTTGGCTGGAAGGGGGTTGTGTTGGACTTGGCCCTTCTGGCAGGTTCACCCCTAAAATTTTGACTTTTTATGGTGACCCAGTGTTAGTGATTTTTGGCTTCTGCGCACTTTACCTCTGTGTCCCAGGGTAAAGTTTGTGCGTGTAGTGAGGTTGGCCTGCCCTCCCATAGGAATGCATGGGGAATGTATGTGTCCATGGTAGTTCTTGATGCGTGGGGAGTGCAAGCTCGAGTTTGGTATGTGCGGACTCGTGTGATTAAATGTTGCGCGATGATGTGTGCGGCATGATTGTGTCTAGTGTGGAAGTGCCACTTCTAGAAGTTTGAATAACAATAGAGGGTCTTGACTCAAAACTCAGCAAGGCTGAGCCAATATTAACTTGAAAAACAACACACCTGCCTATGCTGAGCAGTTTTTCTGGAAACAATATTTATAGAAATGTGCATGAAAAATAAACATGAACACTAGCTTTAGAAATTGCAACGTTTCTTTTAATTCTTTTGCAGACTATTTTACTTGTTAGTCTTTGCTTGTTTTTTATGGCATGAGAATACAAAAATTATGAAAAAGACTACTGTACATTTATATACACACAGAAGAAAACAAACTTTGGTATGTACATAATTCACTCAAACTCACACTCAACACATTCTTGGCCATCCAATCATACAAAAAACATCCATACTGGTCCCATGGTCATAAACACAGTTTGTGATAATACAAGGGTAATAACATTTGTGAATTTCAAACGATAGTCAAACTTTATACACAGTTCTTTAGAAAAAGTAATAATCCATCAATTGATTGACACAATCATGACAAAAGTGATGACACGGGACCGAGACAGGTCGACGCGTTTCGAACCCTATCTTTTCAAGGGTTCTCTTCAGGACCACAGTTTTACTACAAGGGAAAGAGGAAAGCAAAAATCACTAAACCGAACCTGAGAGATCACCATCTCAACCAATGCACCGCTAGACTCAGCCTACCTCAATACGTGGGTCAAAGCTCCTCAAGTGGTATAGGAAGACAGGAGTATTCCCAGCAAAAGGGAGCGAAGAAGTGCTGCGAGAGAGAACAAGTACACTCAATCATACAGAACTATATCTAGGCTGATAGAATTAAACTAGTGAATTCAGAGGATGGATGCGTGTGCTCACCTTGCATGTAGCGCGTGTGCGCTCAACCAATGCTTGTAATTTTGGTGACGCTCGGTCCGTGAATTGTATGGATCCGGCGTCTCTGGAGAATGAAAAGTGAAGGTATTCGTTAAAACCCGCAATGCGGAGGAAAGCGCCAGGGCGGCCGCTGCAACACCGCGCTGGAAAGTCCCGGTGTCCGCTTACCGTGAAGACTAATTCAGACAGGCAAAACAGTATCTCGAACGTCCTCGCTCCTCACCCAGCGGTAACTAGCGGGTTACTGAGGCCTCCCTGCAGTTTGGCTCAAGAGAATGATCGCAACCCAAGGGGTGTAGGGAGTTGTAGTTCATATAATATATGCCAAGGAGGGTTCTGGGAGATGAAGTCCTATGGGCAGTGTCACGGGAAAGTTTTATAAATTTCCGAAATTTCGTTCAATCCATTGACTGCTGTGTCATATTTCATGATTAATAGGGCCTCTCTTTGATTCAATCTTAATTCCAAATCCCCTCCTCTTGGATCTTTTTCGATTTTTGACAGGACGGTCCATTTGAAATTATTTTTATCATGTTTCTTCGTCACCCAGTGGTGTACCAATGGCGCGTTCTCAACTTCTCTGCGCAGTCTGGATTTATGCTGCGTAATGCGTTGTCTGACCTCTTGGGATGTTTTCCCAATGTATAGTTTTGGGCAGGGGCAAAGGATCGCGTAAACGACATTCCTTGTTTTACAATTGGTGAAAGCTTCATGCTTCCAGTGAATGTTGTTAAAGGAGAATACTGTTTCTTCCACGGTATCTTGACAACAAATGCAGGTACCACATTTGTGATGTCCTTTAGTCTGGGGGAAGCCGAATAGGCTTCTCAAAGTTGGTGGTTGTTTACTGGGTAAGGCTGCCCTCACAATATGGTTCGCCACGCTCTTCTCCTTCTTAAATGCAAATAATGGTGGATTCCTCAAGTCCTCATGCAAGTCTTTCACTAGATGCCAGTTGAGATTTATCAGCCTCTTCAATTGATTTGCAGCAGGACAAAAGGTGGATACACACACCACCCGATTTTGCTCAACCTTAGCTTTCTTGTGCATTAGTGTTTCGCGGGGCGTCCACCATGCTCGCTTAAGGGATTGTTTTAGAAGTTTTCTCGGATAACCTCTTTGGAGAAGCCTCTCCATGAGTGAATTGGCATGGTCGAAATAATCCTCTTTTCCTGAGCAATTCCTTCGGATCCTCAGGAATTGTCCGAATGGCAAATTCTGTCTCAAACTTCGTGGGTGGTTGCTGGTAAATAACAATGCCTTGTTCCTATCGGTAGATTTTCTAAATAAAGTTGTTTCCAGGCTTCCATTACGGGGGACAACTTTAACGTCCAAAAATGTAATTGATTGGCTAGATGATGTGCAATTAAATTTTATGTTGCTTGAGCGCCCATTAAGCCATTCAACAAAACCATTGAGGGTTTCTAGTGATCCGGACCAAATGAAAAAGACGTCATCTATGTAACGCATGTAATGCGAGATCTGATGACTGTAGGGATTGTCATTGTAAATGAATTTGTTCTCATAGAGGCCCATGAACATGATCGCTAGTTCTGGGGCAAATGGACACCCCATGGCTACTCCCTTAACCTGAAGGAAGTAGTCAGAGTCAAAAGTAAAAAAGTTCTTTCTTAATGCGAAGGATGCCAGCTGTAAAATGAAATCAGAAGGTACTTGGCAAGGTCTAACACGTGTGTCCAAGAACCATGCTAGTGTCTCAAGGGCCTGATCTTGAGGAATCTGCGTGTACAATGACACGACGTCTAGCGTGACTAGAAGCTGGGAACTTTGTTCAAAAGGTACTGTACTGATTCTTTGGAGAAAAGCCGTGGTGTCTTGAAGATGTGCTGGAATCTCTTCAATAAAGGGTTTCAGGAAGAATTCAATGTATTTAGCCACTGGTTCTAATAAGGACTCACACCCAGAAACTATGGGGCGTCCTGGTGGGTTTATTTCGTCCTTATGAATTTTGGGTAATAAATAAAACACTGGAGTTCGTGGATTCTTATTCTGTAAAAACGCCAGTTCTTTGGGTCCAATGAACCCTAGATCAAATCCTTTCTGGATTGCTGAAAATAGTTCACTCTGAATTTCGAGTGTAGGATTTTTTGTGATGCGTCTGTAGCATGAGTTGTCATCCAGTTGTCGAAATGCTTCCGTTTTATATTTATTAATGTCCCAAATAACCACTGCTCCCCCCTTGTCAGCTTGCTTGACTACTATATCCTTATCATTTTTCAAGGTGGTCAAAGCCTCTTTCTCAGCTTTAGCAAGATTAAATTTGACGAAGTTTCTCTTCTTTTCTAGTGCTGATATTCCTGATAGAACTGTACGCTCGAACGTAAGAATCTCTTTAGGAATCTTTGAGCCGGCTGGGCAAAAGGTGGATTTCTTCCTTAATCCCGTTACTTCTGTTTGATGTTCCTCGCATATATCAGAGAAGAATGTCTTTAATCTTAGTTTGCGACAGAATTCCAATGTTTCTAACTTCATCTTAATGAAGTCTGTGGGTCTCGACGGGACAAATCCAAGGCCCTTCGTCAAGATCGATGTTTCTGCTTCATTTAGAGTCCTGTCAGATAAGTTAAAGATAGATGGGAGATCTAACTCTTGTAGAACCGGGATCGTGTCCTCATTTCCCATGGCTGGACGGGACGTGACCGACCTCTCGGTTTCGGGGGGCCTTGTCCTAAAAAAGATGCCTGGTTTTGTTGTTGACGTTGACCCTGATCTTGTGGGTTGCTTTGCTTATTTTGATAGGACCTATTAGCGTTGTTAGAATCACTTCCAGAAGAAGATGTATCTGAGAATGAAATGAATTTACGTCGTGAACGACCTTGGTTATCCTGGAGAAACCTCCGTGAATCAGAGTTGGAATAAAAGTCTTTTCTCAAGTAGGGGTATACGGATTCCAACGAGAAATTTTTCTTGTCCAGCTCAAACTTATTGTTTTTTTGGGCAACCGTGAAATCCTTAAATTCGCCGATTTCTTTTTCCACCTTCTCCAGGAGTCCTTTAGAATCAGTTATGAGTTGATTGTCTTGAATTTCTTTCTCAAGTGTTGCAATTTCTTCGAGTTCTTTAACTGAAATTCTGTGTGCGGTCTCAATAGTAAGGACCATCAGGTCCCTACTGCACTTTGTTTCAACCCCACTGAATCCTTTTTTGTATTCAGGGTCGTCCGTGAACACGACCGGGATGTTACGAATTTGAAGTCCTGCGGGGATCGTGCCTGATTTTAAATGCTGGAGTAAAAAATGTCCATGGAGGTCCGTCCTAATTTGTTTTTTTCGTAAACGTATAAGTTTTTCAGATTCGTTGACAGTATTGGCCGCAACGCTGAGGGTTGCAGATGCAAAGGGAGGCGGATCCCTGATCAGGTTTTGAATATGTTCCTCTGTATAAGCTACCGTGTCCTGTTCAGCCATACCCACACTGAACACACGTGCAAAAAAGGAAATATGTGCAAAAAATGAAAAGAAGATTGAAAAAAGATTGAAAAAAGGGGAAAGTTAGAGGGAAGTTAGAGGGAAACTACCCCCCACACCACAGACACAAAATGTAATCCTGGTACACCAGGCTTAGTCCTGTGGCAGCTCCTTCTCTGCCCACCAGAACCTCGCGAGCATGCGCCCGCTAAACAGTTTGAATAACAATAGAGGGTCTTGACTCAAAACTCAGCAAGGCTGAGCCAATATTAACTTGAAAAACAACACACCTGCCTATGCTGAGCAGTTTTTCTGGAAACAATATTTATAGAAATGTGCATGAAAAATAAACATGAACACTAGCTTTAGAAATTGCAACGTTTCTTTTAATTCTTTTGCAGACTATTTTACTTGTTAGTCTTTGCTTGTTTTTTATGGCATGAGAATACAAAAATTATGAAAAAGACTACTGTACATTTATATACACACAGAAGAAAACAAACTTTGGTATGTACATAATTCACTCAAACTCACACTCAACACATTCTTGGCCATCCAATCATACAAAAAACATCCATACTGGTCCCATGGTCATAAACACAGTTTGTGATAATACAAGGGTAATAACATTTGTGAATTTCAAACGATAGTCAAACTTTATACACAGTTCTTTAGAAAAAGTAATAATCCATCAATTGATTGACACAATCATGACAAAAGTGATGACACGGGACCGAGACAGGTCGACGCGTTTCGAACCCTATCTTTTCAAGGGTTCTCTTCAGGACCACAGTTTTACTACAAGGGAAAGAGGAAAGCAAAAATCACTAAACCGAACCTGAGAGATCACCATCTCAACCAATGCACCGCTAGACTCAGCCTACCTCAATACGTGGGTCAAAGCTCCTCAAGTGGTATAGGAAGACAGGAGTATTCCCAGCAAAAGGGAGCGAAGAAGTGCTGCGAGAGAGAACAAGTACACTCAATCATACAGAACTATATCTAGGCTGATAGAATTAAACTAGTGAATTCAGAGGATGGATGCGTGTGCTCACCTTGCATGTAGCGCGTGTGCGCTCAACCAATGCTTGTAATTTTGGTGACGCTCGGTCCGTGAATTGTATGGATCCGGCGTCTCTGGAGAATGAAAAGTGAAGGTATTCGTTAAAACCCGCAATGCGGAGGAAAGCGCCAGGGCGGCCGTCACTTTTGTCATGATTGTGTCAATCAATTGATGGATTATTACTTTTTCTAAAGAACTGTGTATAAAGTTTGACTATCGTTTGAAATTCACAAATGTTATTACCCTTGTATTATCACAAACTGTGTTTATGACCATGGGACCAGTATGGATGTACTTCTAGAAGTTGGCCTGTCTGTGTAAATTATGTGAATTGGCTGTCTGGCTTGCGATTGGCTGGAGCTGGCTGGTGAGCCTGGCTCCAGGAGTCAGGATGGGTCTGCCCCGGTGGTGAATGGGAGATCTGCATGTTAATGTGAGGGAGGGGTGCACCTGGGACCTGAATAGGGCTGGGCTTTCCCCACACAATGCTGGTTCTGCCCCCTGTGGTGCGACTGACGACCCTAGCCTGACTAGTGAATGGGAAGAGTGGCTGGGCACCACAGAGTGCTCCAAAACCAGCTGCGACTGGTTTTTTCCTTCACCCTGAACAAAGGGATTTGGTGTATAAAAGAGGGACTGTGACCCCATACCAAGGTTCTCCTTCCTGATCCTAACTTGAGGGGGGCCTGCTGCTGCTGGGCACCAGGAGGAACCGCCACTGGGGATTGCCTCCCTGCCTGGAGGGACCTGTGAGCTGCCCCCTGGGCCCAGCTTTACCCCCCCTGCCTTCCTAAGGACTTATTGGACTTTCCCTGGATTTCCTTTGCGCCCCCAAGCACCTGGCAGCGCTTGGCCTCTGCAGCGCCTTGTTCTCCTTCAGGGGGGCTTTGGGGTTTTAGACTGCAGCCCCGAGCTGCGCTCGACGTTCTCGAGGGATTCCCCGGCGTGGGGATCCCCCTTTTGCTGACTTGCGGCACGGGTGCCTACCCCGCACTGCCTGCCGCTTATTGCCCAATTTTCCTTCGTGTCATTCTGATAATTAATACGGGCGCATACCCTGTTTTATTATTTAATTCACGGGTGTCACCCCGCTCCGGCACTTTACTCTCAAGCGGTAGCCTACCCCGCTTGCCCCGAGCAAGTGCCCAGAACGCCGCCGCCAGCCGTAGGAAACCCGGACGCCAGCCTCGCCAAGACTGGGGCGGGGCCTGGCTGGAAGAGCGAGAAGTTCCGGCCGAGAAGCAGGAAGCAGACGGGAGCCCACCCCGCGCTCCTGTGGCCACACAGAGGGAAGGTGCCGTGTCAGGGTGAGAGCCCCAAGGAGCGGGAGCTCTTCTGTGACCCAGGGAAACTACGCCGGATCCCCCAGCGAGGCTCTCACAGGTGAGAGAGCCCCGCCCGCCGCCGGTGAGAAAACTCGTCCCCCAGCAGCGGGACCGGGTGAGTAGGAGACGGAGTCTAGAGGAGGCCTACCGAGCCGGTGAGTGGGGCCCGGCGTTCATGGTTGTAGAGGGGGCGTCGGGGCACATTGCCGGTGCCCGCCCCCCCCGTGTGCCATCTTCGTGCGGGGGCATCTTGTTTATTCTGAGCCGGTCGAGGGGCTCCAACGTCTTGGGGGCAGTGTCTGTGAGGATAGAGCGGCCCCGGTTGGCAGTGGGCGGCTCATCCGTTGCCCGCTCCATTGTCTTCCGAGTCCCCAGAGGGGGGACTCCAACGTCGGGGACAGTTTGTTTCAAGCCCCGTGTCTCCCACTTCTATTGGGGGCAGTTGTCTAGAGCCCACCATAGACTCCTTCATTCTTGGGGGCATTTTGGAGGGTAGAGCGGCCCCGGTCCCCAGCGGGCCGCTCCCCCCCAGTGCAGTGGCATATTTGTTCAGAGCCACGAGGCTCCAAGAGGGGCATTGTTTTCTCGAGTCCCCAGTGCGGAACTCCCACGTGATTGGGGGCATTCTATTGCTGAGAGCCCACGAGGCTCCCCATCTCCCATGTTGTTTTGGGCCCCCTTGCCTACCTGGAAAGCCTGGAAAGCCCAGAGGAGTTCTACAGCTGCCCAGCACTTAGTGGGCAGTTGCTTCGTTTAGGCTTGCCCCTTTGTGCATTTCTTCTGGTTGTTGTCTGCGCAGCCTGCCCTAACATTTTGGACACAGGGCGTTTCAGCTCCTGATAGGCCAGTTGGCCAGGGGGACAGTTCTGGTGTTGTGCTTGCGTGGGGTACATGTTTTTGGCCCTATGTGATCTTTGCGCAATTTGTAATGACCTGCCTAATGTAATTTCTGCATCATGTATAATGTTTTTGTGCCTATACCTCTGAATGTGTTTTTAGGGGGTTGTTTTACCTAGTATAGTTATATTAGGGAGTTCATGGTTCCCTGCGTGATATTTTCCTAAGGCGGTTAGGATTGGGTAGGTGGTACTTACCTGTTACCAGTAGTTACTGGTTGTGTGCTACATTTGCTATTTGGTGCTACAGTTATTATGTGTGCTATGTTCTAAAAGTGCTATTCCTACAAAGTGCTAATTCTACCATGGGCTAGTTCTAAAAGTGCATAATCCTGACAGTGGTACATGTGGCCCTGTCCCATGTATATAATCCCCTGTAAATTCTGCCCGTGCCTCTGGCACATTGTAAAGTGTGTGGTTCTTATCTAATGTGTTTGGTATAATACAAAGGCTACATATATATAACCTTGTGTGGAGTTTCCTTTGTGGTGGGCCTTGGGTGTTGTTGCTGGGGGCGCGCGCAAACACTTAACCTACATTGCCTCCGGGAAAAGCCTTACTGCTCGCGTCACGTTACCTAGAGGGTGAGCAGTGGTTATCTTTGGCGTGTAACTCCCTTGCCCTGACTAGAGTGGTGGTTTCTGCCTGACTTTGGCGCACGCCTTAGCCAACCGGAAATCCCATTTCTAACAATGGCCATCTATGAAAATCTTACTATCTTGCTTCTATTTTGGAAAATAGATGGGCTTTTTCTAACCTGTTAAATGTCAACAACTACCTGAACAGACTTTCAGGGTTCCCAACACTGTCTCTCACATGGAACCTTTGCTTCTCGAGATCATCTGCATTTAGCGGGCATTAATATGCTTTGCACCAACTTAATGGCACTGAATCTTTTGTAATTCTTCAAGCAAGCAAACCCAACAGTGTACATCAACCGTCTCCCTAAGAAACTGCTTGCTAGGCTGCAAATAATATTACAGAACCAGGCAACCAGAATAAATCCCTGCAAACTGGCTTAGTTCAAATAGGTCTTAAAAGGCTTTCAGTGGTTTCCATTTGATCACTATGAAACCAGGATCACATTTAAGGTTCTTTGCACCATCCAGCAAGTCTTTTAAAGTACAGGGCCAAAATACCTGTAGAACCTTCCTCGGTGAACAAGTCCAGAGAAGTGCTCTAGCTTGAGAAGCCATCCCAAATACAAGTGATCAAAAATTCTCTTTAAGCTGAACCATTTTATACTCACCTTTTAAATGAACTCTGGGCAGACCTGAGTTAAGGGTGTGGGTGGCTGTGGGGGTTGATTTATTCATTTTCAGACAATGAGACTCCCCCACCTGATCCAATTTGTAGTCCGCTAATCTTAACTAGTTCTCTCAAGTAATGGAAAAATTATACACATGAATGAACGAAGGAATACATGTAACAATGCACCTGCAACCCTAACTCAGTATAACTAAAGGGAACCTTAATATGCAGCCACTGCAAGGTTCAGTGCTACACAAAGCCGTACAGCTTAACTAGCTAATATCTTAACTAATTGAATTTCCAAAACCAGAGCCCAAGCCTTAACTCCTAATAAATATTTATTTTTGACATTTTGTAAAGCGGAAAGAGTGTCCACTGCTAGGATTCCACACAAAAATGGGGGCTACAGAGGACTCTATCTAAATCACTTCAGGTTTAAATTGGAATTTTAAACAAGCAACCAATGCTTCTCCATAGAATATAACGTGGGCACAGCTCTCTAAATATATACAATCATGAGTCTGACCAATACAATTTATATTTTATTCTTCAATATATGTATATATTCATATACATTTATCTGTTCACATAAATAAAGAAATTGATTTGCTCTCTATCATGACAAAAGACAAAAACAGACCCCCAAAGCAACTACATACTAGCAATGAGAATCACTGGTACCCACTCATAATAGGGAATCATACATACCAAACAATCAAAGCATTATTTACATGTGCCACACATATACAAGTGCATGATCAATGGACCTATATCCTGTTGGCATAAATACACATATATAATGATTGTCTTCTAATGAACAGTGCATCTATTGGTATGGTCCATCTATTGACAATAACAAGTGTTTAAGCAAAATTACAAATGGTGTTAGGGAACCCATCAATTTCTTTATTTGTGTGAACAGATAAATATATATTAATATATTTAAAAATCCAATATAAATTGTATTGGTCTGTCTCATGAATGTGTATATTTAGAGACCGGAGGCTACTTTATATTCTATGGAGAAGCATTGGTTGCTTGTTTTACTTTGATTGTCTTTTGCTCCCTGTTTGCTTCTCCCTATCTTGTTCTCAGGGGCCCGCTTCTGCTTCTTATTAAATAGGGATTTTATTCATAAGAAGTACTTTTCAAAAACGTGGCCAAATAGGAAAGTAGTGCCTATAGAACACTAACACTGCAAGATGAACTTCAATTCACATTCACATTTCCCAGCACTGTGTGTGATTCTCACTAACATGAGGACCGAGTTAAAATGGCCTGCAGGAGCTGTGTCAATCCTGCTTAGAATGACTTTCAAGACTTCAGACACCGTTATTACTGATAAAGTATGCTCCTCTTTAATTAAACGCTAGGAATGTGTCCCGGTCTTCCTTGTACAAAAATAATTGCTTGAAAAAGTCATATTCTTTGGTTCGGTTAGTCTGGTGACTTCTCTTTTTTTAACCTTACAGGAAAGATTCTGAAAGAGCTGATCGAGCCGTTTGATTCCCGTGCGGAGAAGCTGGGCCAGTTCCTGGTTGATATAAAGCCATCTTTGACCTATGACATTGTGCCTCTGTTTGACCCCTACGGGCTCTCAATAACTGATGCCGACTTGAAGTGCATTGTAGTCAGTGAAGAGACCCGCAAAGGGGGAGAGGCTGTCAATCGGAAAAGACTGGAAAATGTAATAATTTTTCAGAATTGCTTGCTTTCTTCATTTTGTAATTCTGTAAAGCTTGTGAAAGAGTTAATGTGCTGGGTTGAGTTGACAAAGATAACTAAAAAAAACAGTCGATTGACTGGTGGTAATGTAAGAGGGTGTGTGCTGTACAATACACATGCTTCACATAGTATTAGTTAATATTATCTGAGGGTAAAGCCATATGTCCTACACTAAGCTTTATGACATTTGTGAGGATGCTCGCTCTATGAGTTGGACATATTTTAATTTCCTCTGAGAGCTTTCTTTGTAGACTGACTCCACATTCCTTCATTTTCAGAATTCAGAAGGAAATATAAGAAAACACTGCTGCAGTGTAAAACAACATAAAAAATACTTTCCGTTTAAAATGCATCTCTGAGATAAACATTTTAACTTGTGACAATTCAGTGTACTTTGAGATGTAATAGTCTCCCATCCATTACAATGCACGCACTCCCTAGGTGGTCGAATGATTCACGAAACAGCTAATAGCTCAAGGTGAGAGAGGATTACTTTTCTAGGAGGAATGAAAGACCACTCTGCATTTTAAATAATTGGTAACAATAGTTTTTTCTGATAGCGGCACTGGCCAGCCAGACCTAAACATATTTAAATACTCGAAATTAAATGCAGAAAGATTTTCGAGATGATACCGGACTGAGAACTGTGTGTGGACAGGGACAACACCGATATTGGAGAGCTCACAAATGTGTCTCAGGATGGAGTACTGTAATGTAAAACAGTTTTAAGTCATTGGCAAAGTAGCCAATTGCCCAGCACCCCTTCCCTACCCAAACCCCCTTACCCCCTCAAGGGGAACGTTCTGCCCCCTCAAGGGGAACCAGGCCACTAAGCTCTCAGCCACCTGCTATGGCCTGATGAGAATGCTGCGTAAGATCCTCCCCCCCTTCCCTTCCAGGCAAGAAGGATTATGGTACAGGCCCTTATTCTTTCTCGCCTCGATTATGGGAACGCCCTGTACCTGGGAGCTCACCAATTTACTATTCATAAACTTCAAATGATTCAGAATTGCGCGGCCCTTTAACTTCTCTAGATTCCCCGGAGGCAATCTGCAAAACCGGCACCAAGGAGCCTCCATTGGCTACCAATCTCGGCCAGGAGATAGTTCAAAGCCTTGTGCTTGGCTCACAGAGCCATTCGGAAGACCGGTCCGGTCATTACTCATTCCCTTGTCACCTCCTATCACCATCCGTCCCCTCCCCCCCCCCCCCCCCCCCATTTCCAGAAACCTCCATTCAAGTCTCTCCTTTCTGGCAACTCCGAAGAAAATATGAAGAACTAGATGGGGCCGACGCTCCTTTTCCTTTAATGCAACTAATCTCTGGAATACTCTCCCCTCCATTCTGCGGAAGTAAACTAATCTGCTGGCCTTCCGCAAACTCTTGAAAACCCATCTCTTCAAGGCATCGCTTTAACGTTGCTGTTCCTCTGCCTGTTCCATCCACAAGCGCTGGGAGGCCACAGGGTAGCAATGTGCTGTACAAATATAAATTCATTCATTCATCCTAAAGTGATTGGGCTAGTCATAAGTCCTCCCATAAAAAACAATCTGTGCACACAAACAAGTTCTTTTTATTTTGACAGCTGGGCATGCACAGGTACCCAATCCTAACCTTTGCACTCTCATTCATGCAGGTAGTAATTGAATTTTAAAATCTGTTTTCTTTTTTCTCTTCTTTCTTCACATATTTTACCTAAACACTTTGTTTCCCTCTCTACTTGGCTCTACATCTCCATTTACCCAACCTGTCTCAGTTTCAGTCGTCACTACATAACTTACTGCTCTCTCAGTACTTCTCTTTCTCTATCAAATCCTCACCCGTTCCCACTCTGGGCCTACTATTACGTCTATCTTCACCATCTTTCTTCCTCAATTCTTTCTCTACCTCACCCATCTTTTGGCTCTGATTCCATCTCACTTCCCTGTAACTCTGTTCCATCTACTTGCATCATTCTCTCAACTTTATTCCTCTTTATCTCACTTCTTCTCTTTACACCTCTCACATTACTTTCAACCCTCTCTGCCTCACCTCTTTACTTAATGTTCCTTCCTACATCATGTCACTGCCACAACCTAATTCCTCTCTAGCCCACAACTCTCACTTTTTCTCCACCTAATCTCTCAATTTACTTCACCATTTGTTGGCTATCTCACCTCTCCACCTCCTCTCCCTCTTTCTACTTCTGCTCCTCCTACCTCATTTCTTTCACTACTTTACTCTTTTTTCACTATTACTCTTTTTTTCACTACCTCACTGACTCTGCCTCTTTTCCTCTGCCTACCACGAACTCTTTTTCTCATCTGCTTCTACACCTCTGCTATATTTCAGCTTTCTGTCTACAGCTCATTATACACCTCTCTTCCTCACGTCTCTACTTTTGTCTCTGCCAAACTCTCCTTTGTCTGTCTACTTAACCTCTTCGCGCTGTACCTCATGTTCTTCTTCTATCCTACACTACATTCCTTGTACCTTTCTCTTGGCCTCACTACTCTTTACCTCACTTTTCCTTCTATTCCTCTTCTCATTTTGCTCCTCACTCCCTTGCCGCTCTCTCTACCTTGCATTTCTTTGTGCTTCTCTCACTTTTTCACCTGTCTGCCTCTACATCTTTCTTCCTTTACCACTAACTTATATCTCTTTATACCTTACTTTTCTCTCTACCGCATCCCTCGGTGTACCACACCCCCTACCTCTTCTATATTTTCTTCTATTTATTCATATCTCTAGCTGTCCCCACCTGACTCTAAAAATGTACCTATCTCTCTTTTTCTCTACCAGGCCCTGCCTACCCGTTTTCATCTTTTCTTCTGGCTACCTTACATTTTTATTTTTACCTTTCACCCTTTCTCTTTCTAACTCATATCAGTGTGCTCTCATATCCCATCGACTTCACATCTGCCAGTATATCTTTCGCTATAGCTCTCTTCTCTTTTCTGATCTCCTGCCCCCCATCCCCATTTATATTACTCAGCAGAGTAAGGACAAGGCAGGTGAAGAGAGTTAAAGAAAACAATCATATGTTACCTGATGAATGGCGAAAACCCTCAGACCGGTACTTTGATTTTCACTGTTGCAGTGAGAATTCCAGTCATGAATGAGGATTGGTATGCTCCGGATATTTAAAAAAGCTATAATTTTGAGTTTTAAGTGCATACATATTTTAGATGTATGCATTAACCCACTAAACAACAATCAAGTCACCCTTACCATGCCTTTTCTTGCTCTTTAAATCTGAATTCCACATAAACTTTTATGTGGACATATGAAAGCCCAAACTACATGAGGACCACACAGATATTGGAGAACCGTCAATGAGAGCTGGGGATGGGAGCTGTTGAAACAGGGGGTTTTGTTGCAGGTTACACAGTGGAGTTCTGAGGGGGACAGGGGCTTAGTAGCAAAGTAGTGAAGAGCAACTGGTGCCTTCCAAAAGAAAAAGATGACAAGAGCAAGTGGAGAGCTAGGCAGAAAGAACGGGTATTGAAAAGGAGGGGAGCAGAGGGAGTTCCCATCCACACCATCAAATAGCTAGGAACTCAAAGTCCATTTAATCATGATGGGTATTCCTTGGATCACATTAATCAACTTTAACAATACTATTTTTTAAATGCGTTCATGACATGGCTTTGTCTGTTTGGGATCGCCATGCATTTAATTTTTAGGAAAAGATTGTGTGAAATTCGCCATTGAACCGTGAAATAAACAAGAAAATTATTAACTTTAATTTTAGTTTGAACAAGTATGGCCACTGGCACACTCATGGTACATGGTGCCAGAAATCAGGACTTGATCTGTTGCTCTACAGTGGAATCCAACATAAAGGTGAATGACTAGGATCTAAGAGATTCACGATTTTCAAGATCTCGTTGTGGCAAGTGATTTTTAAGAATTGTACACTCTTTCCTTGTTCTGCTTCATGATCCAACATGCATTCTTTATGCTTCTAGGGGCTTCCTGCTCTGGTCCTGCATGAGATCAAGATCGTGAACGACGCCCAACACGCCCAGAATGAAGAGGAAAAGATCAGCTCTTCCAGCTTAAGGAGCAGAATACTAGGAACCCTGCTCAAACCTCCCACAGTAAATACTGGACATGCATTTAGTTATTTTTAAAAGTAATGTCAGTACCTGCAGGCAGCAGCATGGATTTGGGTTGGCTAGCAAAGTAGAGTGATCCAAAAGCAGAGGTCTAGTGCTTAAGGTTATGCTTTGAAGTGCTCTGGCGCCTAAGCCACTTTGTGCAAGAATATTACTTTTAAAGTAAATATGGTTGATCTTCAGCTCAATCCTTTGCAAGACTTGTGTGTAAACACATTTGAATATACTCCTCTCAGTTCGGCCAATGTCCTTCTTATGTTTCTGTATTTTCCTACAGTTTTCTTTCCTCCTTGATGTTAGTGTGAGATGATGACTTTTGGACCTGGTGTACAAAAAGAGCTTGTCAGTGGTGTGTAAGGAGGGTTGACCTCAGGCTTATGATTGATGGATCTGCCTGGCAATGGTGCATAATAAGACCATGCAAAATTATAAGATTGTGTGTTCTTTTCGATTGTGGTTCTCACTTTCTATGGGTGCATCATTTTTTTTCTCATTGTAGGAAAATTTGAAGATACCTTTGCGCCCCTACGTAATTGGTCTGACTGGAGGAAGCGGTAGTGGCAAGAGCGCCATTGCCAAGTACTTGGCTAACCTTGGTGCAGCTTTGATAGACAGCGACAAGCTTGGCCATGAAACCTACAGTCCTGGGGGTCCTGCGTATCAGCAGGTGGTTGAAGAATTTGGGCCAGGTACATAAAGGTGAAGCATGATAAATAAATATGTGGCATTCCATGTCAAATCGTGATTCAAACTAGTAGGGGAGAAAAAATATACAAAGCATTTGCAGAATCTCCTTTTCGATGTTTTTTATATTTACCCTATATATTCTCTCACGTTGCTATGATCATGAGGTTATGGCTTCCTTCAAGTGCTGCCTATATCTCTTGATATTTCCTAATATGAGCATCAAGCCATTACTTTGTACTTAAACCTGTGAGTTGATCAGATGTCTTTACTGAAACTGTAGTCTGGTGGTAGTTGAGCAGTGGACAGATTGTTTGTCTGAATCTAGTCCCTATCAAAGTACCTTTGAGAGCGATATGCTATAATTCCTGTGAGAGACAACAGGCACACAGAAGGTGATGGAAGGAGTGCTTGCATATGTCTAACCACTGGCAGTGACTCCGGGTAGCACTCCAACCCATTGTTTTTGTATTTCTACCAAGCCATCTCACATTTGACCCAGCCATGTGTAAACCAGCCTTGGTTTCTGCTCCAGTAGGAACAGTCTAATCCTGTATAATATATCAGCTCATCTTTCTTTAAGTGAGGGAGTTTTTGTGACAGAAACGATGCAATGGTTTGTATTTCTAATTGTATTTGACTTGGAGAGCATTTTTTCAGCTAAATATGTAGAGCCTAATATATCTAGTCGAAACAATTTGTAAATGCATGTATTTTCTTATTCTCATGCACACAATCAATAAGTGTACTCACTGCGAACCCCTCGCGTGCTAGCTGTTCCAGAAAACACGTTTAGTGACTTGTATAACCTGGGGGGGAAAAAGCAGTGCAGACAAACATAAATCCATTTCTAACGGAGAACTGGTATTTAACGTTATGACAGTCTATACATTTAATATGAGATATCTCCAGAACTTCACTAGCCAGAGTCTGTGGGATCCAGGAAACAGACACTGGTCATTGGTCACACACCCAGTGGTAGGGGTAGATCGTTAACAGTGTGAATTCTTCCTCTGTTTGGGAAGTGAAGCTTAGCCTTTATCCACAGATCAGCCGGCGTTCCAGCAAGATAGCTAGAAATCTAACCAGTAACAACAAGCCACAGATTTCCGGTGCCAGTATCAGCCAGCAGTCTAGCAAAAGTGGAGAAAGAGGGATTTTCACTGAGTTTGGGTGTGGGGGGAGACCTAACAATGGACGGTATGCACATGTCTCTCCCCAGCCACAGGGTATCTGTAGTTTCTTAGAAGGCAGATGGCCCTAAACTATAATCCATTGTCACTACCCTTATCTCCTTAAATCCTGCTGAAGGGGGAAGTCACCCGCCTCAGTACATTTGGGGGGTACACTTTGTCTCTTGTTGGAAGGAGGGACAGTTCCAGGAAGCTTGCAGTTTATTGTGTTTACTAGAAGAAAAACACACAAGGTCAGAACAACTGCACAGGCCAGGGCATCACAGCTTAACAAAGCCAAGACCCGTCCCAGTACACAGATCTAATAATCTAATATACTAGTGCAGTGTCATCCTAGCTTCCTGATGAACCTACACTGGGAACAATACAGCTGCAGAGATCGGTTTCAGAATCCTTCTGTTTCAGGACAGCAAGCTGAACCATTAGGAGAAAACTGGTCTTGCGTTTCTTACTACATTTTTTAGAATTAGATGTGCCATTTCTGGCCTCATTTAGAGACTTCGCTGCTTTAGAAATTCTTGTTTAAAGATTGGCAGTGTGGAAGCTTGTCTAGGGACCAACGAGGACCAGGAGGCAGGGGCTCAGCTTTGTGTAGGATTTGCAGGATGTTGTCACTTAGCAGTATTGTTGTTCTAAGCTGCTGTGGGGACAGTAACACTTGATTGATAACCCTGTACATCATTATATATGTGCATCTGTACATCTGTCAATCAGCATGTAGGTAAGCGGATTTTAAATGTTCACCAAGCCTCACTGTAGTTGATGCGCTCTATCCCGTCTGTAGAAAAAGAATGTGGCATCCTGGTCTATGGCTTAAAACTCATTGATTTACTTGTAGAGAGTAATGGGCATGAGTTCCAACTTCCTAGTGTCCTATCCATTTTCTGTGTGACTCAGCCATGATGCAAGGCATTTTCTTGCATGATCACTGTACCCTGTTTCAACGAATACCACATCTATTTAAAATACTGTTTTAATTAATGTACTTGTAATGTAGATATGTGTAAGGTATTCACATAGATACATTACTTCAGAGACAATGTATTTATGAAATGCATCAATATTTTCCAACATTGTACTCATCCAGTGCGTTCTCTTTCATGGAGATAACAAGAAAAAGTAACTGATAGAGATGGAAAAACTGATAGAGGCGGAATATGTAAAGAGGAAAAGTGAATTACGGCCGAACCCCACTTGTTTTGCATGTTCTCTTTAAATATTTAGGCAAGTGATAGTTCCTTTTAACACAGGTTGTATTTGTAAATACCTTCCTCACCTTTTACAAACTCTACCTCAGTTTATTACAATGGAAAGGTATTTTGAGATATTAAGGTATAAGAGGTATGAAGTGAAAGAGAAGAGAAATAGGCTGATGAAACGGATGTGGACATAGAATGCTGACTGTAGCTGGGTAAATAAATCCGTTTGTCATTTATGGTTTAAAATAGAAAAATAGGTACAATGCCCACTTCCATTCACACTTTTAAAACAGCAGTTAAAAATCTACATTAACAAAAATGATACACATAAACTCCGTGTTTTGCTCATTTGATGTAGCTGTCCCATAGAAAAGACTGTAAATTCCACAACTCCTATTCCAGTAACAAAGCCTTCAGGGATGCTGTATGTTGTCATTAGCACAGAATGGCAGCTCTGTGTTTCTTTGTTAATGCTCAGTCTTAAAGATACAATCAATCAATCAGAGGGTTTATAAAGCTCGCCACTCACCCGTGAGGGTCTCAAGGCGCTCTGGGTTAGGGGGGAGCATTTCCGGATCAGTCGAAGAGCCAGGTCTTGAGGTCCTTCTGAACGTGTGCAGGGTGGGGAAATGTCTGATGTTAACAGGGAGCTCGTTCCAAGTCTTGGCTGCGATGTAGGAGAAGGCTCTCCCGCCTGTTCTGTTTCTGTGGATGCGGGGGACCTCTGCCTGGGCTATGTCGGCAGAGCAGAGCTTCCTCTTGGGTACGTGGAAGGATACTCTCTTGTTGAGGTATTTGGGTCCGATGTTGTTGAGGGATTTGTAGGCGTGGGTGAGGAGTTTGAAGGTGACCCTCTTCTCAACGGGGAGTCAGTGGAGATCTCGTAGGTGTAGGGTCAAGTGTTCGAAACGCAGGGTCCCGAGGACGAGTCCTCCTGTGGCGTTCTGGATGGTTTGGCATTACGTAGAAACGTTCTGTTGATTCCGGCGTATAGGGCATTGCCGTAGTCCAGTCTGCTGGTTATGAGCGCGAGGGTGAAGGTCCTTCTGCAGTCGGGAGGGATCCATTTGAAGGTCTTGCGGAGGATGCGCAGGCAGTTGAAACTAGTGGAAGCGACTTCGTTGATCTGGCGGTTAATGGAGAGGGAGTAGTCGAGGATGATGCTGAGGTTTCGTGCGTGGTCTGTGGGGGTGGATGGATTCCCGAGGGCTGAGGGCCACCAGGTGTTGTCCCAGGCGGAGGTTCTGAGGATGAGGACCTCGGTCTTGCTCTGAGTTGAGCTTCAAACAGCTGTCTTTCATCCAGGCTACCACGTTCTTCATTCCTTCCTGGAAGCAGAGTCTGGTGTCTTCAGGATTCTTCGTGAGTGAGAGGATGAGCTGGGTGTCGTCGGTGTAGGATACAGTGCTGAGCCCATGCTGTCTGACGATTGTGGCGAGGGGAGCCATGTAGATGTTGAAGAGCGTGGGGCTGAGCGATGATCCTTGGGGTACTCCGCAGTTGATATTGGTGGGTTCGGAGAGGAAGGGAAGGAGTCTTATCCTCTGGGTTCTGCTGGAGAGAAAGGATTGGATCCAGTCAAGGGCGGCTCCTTGTATCCCCGCGTTGTGAAGTCTGGTTGTGAGCGTGCGATGTGAAACAGTGTTGAAAGCAGCAGAGAGGTCTAGAAGGATGAGGACCGCAGTGTGTCCCTGGTCAAGTAGCATGCGGATGTCATCAGTGGCTGCGAGGAGGGCGGTCTCGGTGCTGTTATTGCTGCGGAATCCAGACTGGGAGGCGTCTAGGATGGAGTTCTCTTCGATTAAGGCAGTCAGCGTTTACGAGTCTTTTGGTGACTTTGGGCGCGAAGGGTAGGAGAGGTATGGGCCGGTAATTTTTCAGGTCTGTTGGATCGCCTGTTGGTTTCTTGAGGAGGGGTTTAACCTTTGCCTTTTTCCAGTCATCTCGGAAGATGCTGGACATGAAGGATACGGTGATGGTCCGTCCTAGTTCAGGTGCGATCAGTGCTTCTGTGGTTTTCTGGTTTCGCCAGGTTTTCTCTAGGCGTCTGCAGGAGCGTCTGGCTTCTTGCAGTTCCTTGGTGAACCAGGCGGCCTTCAGAGGGTGTAGCTTGGCGGGGTGGCGGAGGGGTGCAGGCTTGTCTGCGCAGCAGGAGATCATCAGTGAAATTCCATGGCTGCGGAGTTGGTGTCAGTCGTGGCACTGGGAGGGGTCTTGCAGGAGGGTGGTGTTGAGGTGTTCCTCTGTGACCTTGCTCCGGTTCCTTTGTGGCGGGCGCAGGGCGAGCTTGGGTGCGTTTGTGGTGTTGGAGGTGAAGTGAATGCAGTGGTGGTCTGTCCAAAGGCGCTGTGTGGTGTGACTGAAGCAGGCGTTTGACCCTCCTGCGAAGATTGGGTCGAGGATGTGTCCAGCTCTGTGGGTGGGCGTGTTGACCAGCTGCTTCAGTCCGAGGTTGGTGAGGTTGTCGAGGAGAGTGGTGGAGTCTGGGTCATTGCAGTTGTCGAGGTAGAAGTTCAGGTCCCCCGAGTAGAATGTATTCTGTGGAGGTGATGGCGTGGGGTGTGGCGATCTCGGGGATGGTAGTTGCGGACCGGGTGCGAGGTCCCGGCGGTCTGTAGATGAGGGTGCCGTGTAGTGTGGTCCTGGGGCTTGTCTGGATCTGGAAATGGAGGTGTTCTGTATTGGAGTGCTGGATGTGAAGAGTCGGTGGGCGGTCTTGTGTGCAATGTCGAGTCCTCCTCCTGGGCGGTCCTTTCTCTGGACATGTAGCCTTCGGGGATGGCTGTGGTGATGTCGGGCTTGAGGTGGCGTTGGTCCAGGTTTCCGTAAAGAAGGCAACGTCGGGCAAGCGGGTGTCGATCAGGTCCCATTTCTCTACGGCGTGTCGGTGCAGGGAGTGCACGTTGAGGAGGATGCATGTCAGGGTTTCGGCGATGCATGCATCAGGCGGGCCTTCGGCAGTTGTGGGGTTTTGTCGATGGTGAAGGATCTGCACGAGAACTGTCCATGGGTGGTGTTGGGCGAGAATCTATCGCAGTCGGTGTGTCTTCCGGGATTAAGTGTGTGGAGGGTGGTGGGATTGTAGCGGTGGTGCCTAGGAGATCCAGGGTTCCTGGCGCTGGCCGCCGTCGGGTGCAGACTGGCTTGCCTTAGGCGCGGCCGCCATTATGTAGGGGAGCAGGACTGGAGGTAGGGAGGGGGGAGCGCAGGCTGTGTAGAGGAGGAGGGGCCGCAGCGGCGGGAACGGCTGGAACGGCTGACTCAAAACAAAAATGTAAAGTCAAGAATAAAGCTGCCAAAATAACAATTAAAAGTGATGCACTATACCAATTAAGGCGTGGCGTCTGTATTCCCAAAACGAATAGCGCAATAGATGACCTGTCTCCCAGGAAGAAGACCAGGGGAGAAATAAAAAGAGCTGAGGCGGGCAGGCTGCCAGCGCGAACCCAGGAGAGGGGAGGGCTCAGGAGCTGAGGCGAGGTGGTGCTGCACGCTGAGCTGCTAGGGAGAGTGCTGGCCTGGACCGAAGGTCTAGGTTCACACCCTACATACAGTTGAACACTATGGAATCCACTGACAAACTGCCCCTGTGGGAGTTATATGTGTCACCCAAGATTTAAGATTGTGCTTTTTTTCTCACACAGGGAGGATAAAATGGGACTCATTACAGCAGTTTAGACTCCTAGCAGTAATTTCCATGAACTAATCATGAAAACAATAACATATTGGGCCATATGTATGAAGCTCCAATGGGTTCGCGAATGCCGAAATTTGCAGAATTTCGGCGTTTGCGAATTCATTTTCCCTAAATGGTGTGTATGTAGCAAATTTGAGTGCAAAATAAGGAATCGCAAATTTGCGATTCCTTTTTTTGCAATTGCATTTAAGGAATCGCAAATTTTGCGATTCCTTAAATGCAATGTATGAAGCACCCAAGTTGTGCGATTTCTCATTAAGAAATCGCAAATTATCACCAACTTGAAGTTGGTGGTAATTTGCGATTTCTTTCACAAAAGCACTTTTTTGCATTTGTGAAGGTGCCATGTGGCGCACATACATGCCCTCAGGGCATGTATGTGCGCCACATGGCACCTTCACAAATGCCCACACGTGAATTTGAGGGGTGCATCAGGGTGTCCTTATGACACCCTTTCACCCTTGAAATTATTCTCAATTTGCGATTCTCAAATTGCGAATCGCAAATTGAGAATAACTTCACATTCATTCCTATGGGCCTCCTGGCCCATAGAAATGAATGGGAAATTATTCCTTAATTGCGATTCGCAATTTGCTTATCGCAATTAAGAAATTTTAAGAAATTGCTAAATAAATGCGATTTTTCACATACGTAGCAATTTGCAAATCTCAAATAGCGATTTCTAAAAAAACGCTATTTGAGATTCGCAAATCTCGATGTTGATACATCTGCCCCATAGTGTCTTAAAGATAGTTTATCGAATCCCAGTGGAGGATCTACATTGTTAAGCTTGTGAATGAGCATCAGAATTGGCAATAATTAATAAAACTGATGTAACACCCCCATTTGATAGTTAAAACTGTTTCTAAAATGTGTTAATAAATTATTTTTCATGCTTCTCCTTTTACCTTTGCACGCTTAAATGAGGTCACATTCAGTAACTGCCTTGGAGCTCCACTTACTTTTAGATAATGCTTAACCTCAATGAGTAAATAAAAGAAAAAATACAAAAACATCTACAGTAATATTTTTACCCGATTTATCATTGAGCAGAAGTTCAACAAAAAACATGCCGAATTGCTGCCTCTTAATAGTAATGCAAAAGAATCCTATTTGCTTCATTTGATATTTTTTAGATATTATTATTCTTATTTTTACAGAAGTTGTGAATGACGATGGGACGATAAACCGAAGGATCTTGGGCCAAATAGTATTTGCAGATAAGGTGATTGTCGACCCTAATTATTTTCATAACCTTTTGAAATGTGCATGCAGGTTGTTACTCTCTGGTTGTTAAAAAAAAATCTTCACAAATACTTTTCTGATAAAACCTTGATATTAAGACTAGCCAGGGAGTTTTATTATTTTGTTTTATACTTTACCGAATTTCGCAGCAAGAGGGGAACTAGGTTTGTAAATGCTAAGCTGAAACTCGTAAAGTTCAACAAATAATTCAGGTGGACAGAAAGGCAGATCTTGTACAATATCTATTGATTAGAGCCGCTGGGCACAGCAAAATAGCACTCGTGAAAGACTAGTGCCATTAATTGAAGGGATCAGATGGAGAACATGACTCACACATGGGAGTCTTTTTGTAAAATCTACATTTGAAGATGCTTTTCAAAGCTGGAATCCCTTTTTCTTAATTTCTTCATTTTTACTGTTCTTTAGTACTTTTTGGTATATTTCACATGTGCGTGCATTGCACATTTTAGATCCTTGGAGTTCAGGCAGTAACACGGTCTCCGATTGTGCTTTTCCAGACCTTGCTAGTTAGCAAGGTGTCTTGGTAAGTTAATTACTCGCCTCTGGAGTATGCAGTGATCAGCTGTAGTTCGCAATTTCTGATCCTGACATGATCAGCACAGCTCCCTTTTTTGTGAGGTGGGTAAATTGCACGCTATTCATTTGGGTAGTAGTGGCCTCTGTTAGAATAAGAAAAATAATTGAAGGATACAAGAAGACTTTGATTTACTATGAACATTGATTGTTGTGGAATTTAGCTCAGGATATATAAGAGTGTTGTTGTTTATAGTAGTGGATTTTTCCATGCTATTTGGTTGATGGTAGATGGCCATCACCTTATCCTTTGAGCTTGGAGATTGTGACTTTCCCTACTAATTACTACCCTGCGCAACTATCACCCAGCCATCTGTTCGAGAGTGCTAGAATACGTAGTTACATGGCTCGGCTGATAGGATGTATTTCACTCATGAAAATGATAGTACTTCCTAGATTCTTGTTCCTGTTTCAAAATATTCCAATCCTTCTCTCAAAACATACCTTTGACACACTTCGCTCGCTTTTAATAAAGCTGGCATGGGCCGGTATGCAACCCAGTGTTAAGTGGAACACTCTCACCATGCCGTATACTGTAAGGGTGGTCTAAATGCCCCGGATCTATAACTGTACTATAGAATGGCATTGAGCTCTCACGCACACTCTGGATTCACAGGCAACAGGGGTTACCGCACTTACACATTGAAAAGGTGGCTGCCGATCCCGATACCCTCTCTCAGATGTAATTCCAAATCCTCTCTAGGAAGCACGACATACTAGACTCTATACCACAGTGCATGCGTGGCACAATCTGCTAAACAGAGAGGCAAGTTCCCTCCTGTACACCCCTCTGATCCCCTTAGAATGGTGTCCTGGTTCCCCACAGGTCAAGACAGAGAAGTAGTCCTGGCATTAAAGAAACTGGGCATCACTAAGATGGGGGGCCTCTTTCAGGATATTGTGGCACGCAAATGGGAAAATATATTGGCAGAAGCATACGAATCTTCTCCCCTTACACAATACCAATATCCTAGAGTTAAACACGCTCTGCGCGTCCTCGTAGGGGAAGACGTGCCGGAGCCAGTAGAGCTGCAGCGCTCTCCTATATCATACACTCCTCCACTCCTGTAAAGTTGGTGACCACAATGTATAACCTCACACAAGCAGCCAGGAGTCTGAGCTTAACTAAAGCTCGACGGGACTGGCAGAGAGAACTGGACATAGCGATAGACAACAGCACCTGGCGATATTGCTGTGAAATGACCAAACATACCTCACTTAACGGTAGACACCGGCTAATTCATTACAAATATCTCAACAGGGTTTATTATACACCAGAAAGACTGTTCTGGTATGGCCTGCGGGATTCCGCTGCATGCCCCCCGCTGCATGGAAAGCAAGGCTGGGTTTTTACATGTAGCCTGGCTCTGCCCCAAGATGTCACAATTCTGGGTTAAGATTTTTCGCACATTAAACAAGATCACTGGCTTCTCACTTACTCCTAATCCACTACTCGCTCTACTGGGGCATAACAAGGAATAAGCAAAGAGGTAAGACTTCTAGTAGCAATGGGCCTACTCCTTGCCAAGCGTAGAGTGGCTATGCGAGGGCTAAAGGCCTTGCAGCGACCTTGGAAGATTGGGCTAAAGATATGCTATACTGCAACACTCAGTCAGTCATGTATAGTAAGCTACTACCCCCTCAGAATCACAAGGGAGAGGTGTGGCGCCGCGGCCAGGGCGACTGACGCTGGATTCTGCGGACCACGGTTCGATCCCCGGCTCCGGCGGCAGGTTAGCCCAGCACCATGTGACTCTGGGCAATAGCTTGCTTAATCTTCCCGACGGCCTCCAGCGCCTAGAGACCCTTACGGGTGATTGTGCGCTTTACAAATGTGGACTTTACTTTACCCCAATGGTTTTTGGGTATTATTCCAACAATATTGAGTGGGTAAGGAAACTGGAGAGCCAGAAGAAAGCAAAGGAAATTAAGAGTAGAATGGATATAGGCTTTGCCTAAGGTAAGACAATATCATGCACGGGAAGGAAAGGTTAAGTATATCTCTCTGCATTTGTGTTTAGGAACAATAACGAGTTTTAGCGGATACTAACTACTGTTCTATCCCGACTAGCGAATTTACTCTGTTTGTTATAAGACGCAGGCGTTGCATGCGCTCGCCGTATACTAAACTGTCACTAGCCAATATAACATCGTACTGTACTGAGCTGTTTACCATTGTAAAAGCTTTAAATAAAATAATACAAATTGTAAAAAAATTAAAATTACTAAGCTCGGCTCCCCAAAAGAGGCTCCATTTGCCCTGAATGAGTTACACTTTTTAGCAATAGATTTCTACCTGTTCAAGGCTCGTCACTCTAGAACTCCCTACATACCTCCTCTGTAGATAATACTGGAAAAGCCTAAAATTTCTTGGGGGCAGCAACCCTGTCACTTACCGCGGTAGCCTGTGAGACTCGTAGTGCCTGCGAGTGTCTGCCGTCCACCAGAAACATTTACTTTGTAATTTATCCTGCCCTATCCTGTGCCACAGTCACCAAGATATTGAAGCACCAAATGAAAATAAGAACTGTAGTGATTTTATTATTAACTTACTGACATAGTTTTGTAGAGCACAAACCAGGCCTAAAGAACCTTGCGAGCACTTTACAGCAATTCTACAATAAGTGCTTATTTATGCTAGAGCATCAGTTTATATGATGACACCTGAAAACAGTAATCAAGGAGAGTACAATTTTGCACCATGAGTGCAAAGCAGCAATACAGATATAGTATACACTTACTGATTCTATGAATTCAGTTTACATTACACTGCAAGGATGAAGAAGTTCATCAATCAGGCACCAGTACAGTTTAAGCTGGCCAGTCAGGCGTTTCATTCCTGTGCAGGGCAGTAGTTGCAAAGTAGAATATTTTGCAGAATTCATTTTGTGGACTGTTATTAAAGTAGGCAGTCCAAATTCTAAATTTGCATTATTTTCAAATATGAACTTTGAAAAGGTGTGTATTTGTGTGGGACTGCTTTATAGGGCATGATCAACAAGTGAACTCAATACATTTAAAAAACGTTTTTTAGGTACCTAAGAAGTCTACCCTTCCTTTGTGATACTCTCTTAAGTAATATGTTTTTGAGTAGTATTGCTCACAGTAGGTACCTTCCTAGTGGAGAGGAGTATGAGAGTTATGCACCAGAAATCTTCAATCAATCAATGAGGGATTTATAAAATGCAGCATATTACTTTGATGAGCTCTAGGTGCTGGATATTCTAACTGCCTTTTGGTGATCTGTTCATTCGAACAGCCAGGTCTTGAGTCCTTTTCTGAATTGCTGGTGCAGGGGAAAGTTATTCCAAGCATGTGGAAGAGGTTGGAGCTGAGGGATGATCCCTGTGGGACGCCACAGATGAACTTCCTAGGTTCTGAGGTGAACGGTGGGAGACTGATTGTCTTCAGTTTCCACACAAATTATTGTAGTGTGTTCAGATATACTGCTTTGTATGAGATTCTTACAAGTTTAAATTGAAATGCATCAAATGGAAGTCATCGAAGGTCTTGTAATACAGGTGTGATTTAATCTTTATGGCTTAATCTGGCCACTAGACATGTAGCAGCATTAATAATAGTTTTAGATTAGGCTGATCTTGATTTAGAGATGCCATTTGGCAGGGCATTGCCATAATCGCCTCTACTTGGACTTCTGACTTAGCATCTTCATTTGATACTGGCTCCAGTAATAGTATTCCTTATGTGTTGTTCAAGATGGAACCTGTTGTGTTGAAACCAAAGGATTTCACCTTTATAGCCACTGTGGATGAAATTCTTAACATTTTGAGGGCAGTAATCCAGATTAGCATCAATTACGTTTCTAAAGACAAAGGTAACAATAAAAACTCTGTGTTATAGAGGTTGAGTCTCGGTTTATGTGGGCATTCATTGGTAGATTTGCTCAAGACATTTTGCAAAGGAAGATGAATCATCCATATAGTTATTTTAAAGTAACCTTGAACATCTTCAGTGTATCTTCATTAACGCCGAGCTCATATAAGAGGTCCTCCTGTGGCTCTGTTATAGGTTAAGAAAAATGTGAGTGCAGATGGCACTGAGATGTGGGGTACGGAGAACAGCAGGGAATGGACTCAAGAAGAGTGTTATTATCAATGATATTAAATGCTGTCGAGTGATAGAGTACAAAGATGAAACAACACTGCCCAGGGCGTATGTCTACTCAAGAGTGGCTGTGTCTGTTTTGTGGCCTGGCCTAAAGCATGATTGCTAGGAAATTTTCAATTTGGTATCTGAGATTTGGGAATTCAGTTCTTTAGACACACAATCATCATGGGGTTTGATAATAAAGAGACTGGTGATGTATTTATATGTTTGGAACAGATGTGTCACTGCTTAATAGTGACTGTTTTTTAAAGAATGCTGTACAGTGCCTAGATGCAGGTAGGTAGTATCGACATTCATGTCATCAGCTTATCAGGTCAGGCCCTGTGTCATAGTTGGTGTGAAAGATTGTGTTATGAAGCATGTCGTTATGTCCTATGCAAAATTTCCAGTTTTGAGATAGATGTGGCCTAACGCCCTTCACTTGAGGACAGAAAATACTCCCTACCTACAGTCGGGTTCCTGTCTGTCCTGGGTGAGTGATGTTACAGAAAGGAATCTTCAAGGTTCTTGAAAAATGAAGATCCAAATGCAGCAAAACTTCGCAAAGCCAATAGGTCTCATAGTGAAGTGAATGTGTGTGGTGTGGAGTTGAAATATGTGTAGTAGAAACTTGTGGCATGGTGCAGAGTGGATTTATGTGGAGTGTGCATTTTTTGCAAGTTGTGGAATTATGTGAAGTAGCATATAGCGTAGTTGAATTATGTGGCATGATGTTTAATTATATTGTGTGAATTGCAATTATGTGGTGTGAAATGATGTGGGTTATAGTGGCATTGTGTGGAGTTGTGTAGTGGAATTATGTGGCATGGCATGCAGTAGAATTATGTGGGTAGTAATTTTGTGGTATTGAGTGTAGTGGAATTATGTGGCATGGGATTGTTTGTCATGGAGTGGAATGATATGACGTATTGTCTGTCATGGAGTAGTGTGGAGTGGAATTATTGGGTGTGGTGTTAAATTATGGGGCATGATGAGAAACTGGTGTGGATTGGATGAATGTTGTATGTAGTGGAATAATGTGGTTTGGTGTGGAATTATATCGTGTGGAATGGAATTGTGTGGTGTTGAGTGAATTATGTTGCATGGTGTGGATTGTATTCATGTGGAGTGGATTTGTATGGAGTGAAATTATCCAGTATTAGGGTATTTTTTCATAGATTCACATTCCTGAATCATTCCCCGTCGTCGGGATTGGAGTCCCCGGTACATAAATAAAGTAAAGTCCCATTAGACATACAGAGTAATAGGCGTCTACGAAAAAAACGCCGGCAAGACTGATAGTGTGGAACTCGTCGTCGACGACGAAGTCACTCCAACGGCAATCTGTGGAGATTTCGTTGTCGTCAGTGCCATCGTCGACGAGGTGGTCATATACGGGACTGAGGAAGGCTTTTTGAAAGTGAGCTTCACCCTCGGCGGTGGAGTTAGAGGGTCTGGAGCTGGCTTCTTTGACCCTGGAAGGGAAGAAGACTCTTTTGCATGCAAATCCTTTGGCTGAAGATTGTTTTTGCATCTTCTTTTGAGGTTGCTACATAAAAGGACCTGGAGAAACTACACTGGGCCTTTTCTGAGAAGTTTTTGAAGAAGATTTTGATGTTTCACTCCCCTCAGAGGACAAGGGGAATTCTTTGTCCTTAAGCCTCTGCAGCCAAGTCAGTCAAAAGCCTTCCCTCACGATCTTTTAAAGTTTTTGTAGAAAAAGTCCGACATACCTTGCAGTCTTTAGGAGAATGGTCTGGATAAAGACAGTATAGGCAGTCTTTGTGCTGGTCATCGACGTGCAATCTCTTCTTTTTGAAAGTCCCACATGCCTAAAAAGGCCTTTTTTAGGGGTATCAGACATGATGACAGTGTAGACTTCACTCAGATAGAGAAAAATCCAAAGAAAATACCTCAAATTCAAAGATACTGAAAGAACCTGAGCAGAGCTCAGTGGAGACTCCCTTAGCACGACGTGCGGTAGAAAATCGGAGGGACTAGAGCTCCTTCCAGGAAGGTTCCAGAGGGTGGTGGCAGCTGATTGGTTGCTCTCTAAAGTTTGGTCCTTATTACAAAAGGACCTGGATATGTTACTAATGTGAGGCCTTTGACCTATTACTCTGTATGTGTAATGGGACATTACTTTATTTATGTACCAGGGGCTCCCATCCTGACGACGGGGAATGATTCAGGCATGTGAATCTATGAAAGATACCAATACTGGATAACTGGGAGGAGGAGCCGAGACGGCGGCCAAAATGGCCGCATAGACGCCCAGCTCCGCCGCTCGCCCTCGCCTCCAGCAACATCCTGTTCATTATCCTGCACCCCAGCCGTGGTCCCGTGCAGCGGAACTGTGGTGGAGCCCGACCGTGTGACTCCGGTCCATGTACTGCCCCGAACGACCGAGAATCGTCGTCCTGAAGTTTCTGGCCTTCGCTCTGGTGTGAGCCGGGACCTTGGGTTGCGTCACAGGATAAACAACGGCCTTGATCGACCATGATGGTCCGGTGCCCCGAGTGGTGAAACCGAAACTACTTTTTGCCGTAGCCCTTGCACAGGGCGCGGCACCGGACCACTGATCTCTGCAACACATGTTTCCGGCCGGTACCTTTGGCTTTGGGTAGGGTACTCCGTGAGGCAGATTTGCTTGCCCGGACCGGACTTTGGCCGAAATGCGGTAAGAGGCGCGTGGCGCTGTGTTCGTGTGAGGGCTTGAGTGTGACTCTTTCCAACTCCTTCACAAACCGTACACTGTTTGTTGGAGCCGGACCGCCGCTGAGACGGATTTTTTGTGTTTTCTGAGATCCGAGGTCCTGGAACACTGGCAGAGAGGAAATGGCGTTTACAGTGAAAGATGTTTGGCTGGCTCTTCGTGACTGGCGCATTGACCTGCAAGGTCTGTGGATGGATGTGCATACCTCGCAGTTAACCACCTCTCCTGCTAAGGAACGTTTGGGCACGGCTGTATGCACTGAGGACTGTGAGCCCGAATTCTCCCTGGTTGTTGCAGCTGAGGACTTCCAGGCGTGTGTGATTCTGGATGACGGGACCAGGGAGCACAATGATCGAGACTGTGCCATTGTTACTCCTCTTGCTCTCCTACCGGCTGATCTGTTTTCTGACTACCATCGCCCTGCCTTACTGCGGAAGATTGCTATATCCCTGAGGAACGCTCCTGAGTTCTTACTATGGTCTTTGTTATGGACCTGTGTGGCCCCATCTGGTATTGTCGATCTATTGTTACTACCCGCGCTTGCTTTGGGAGGATTGTTGACTTTCTCTCGGACTTGTCAGGGCTGACCACGGCCTGTGTACGACCCCTTTTCTGTGAACTTGGTGCCGCGGCGGAACATTGTTTGCACTGGAGACCTTGGGTGGCTGGGATGACTGTACATTAATGCCCACGTTCCTTCTTAGTGGGCTTACGCTTTTTGGGGGTGGGGGTGAGTAAGGGGCTGGAGCTACGGCCCTCCTCCGTTATTTCCTACTTTTGGGGTTCTTCTTGGGGCGACAGGCATGCCTATGGGGGGGGGGGGGTGGGCCGTGGCCTTCCGCTGGTATGCAGGGTGGGGGGATGGGATGTGTTTTATGTTCTTTTGTGTTTCTATGGCCCTCTTTCTTTCTTTTCTTATCGCGTTTCTACTCTTCCTTTTTCTATCTTCCTTATAGTTGGAGTTGGGGGTTTGGGTTCCTTGGGAGGATCATTGTTTGTGCCCCTTTACGCTACGAAATCCTGTTAACATTGCTTGCTTCATGAGTGGGTCACTGTGGTTCGGTGGATTTGTTCTCAGACTTATGTTTCCTATTGCTCTCCCATTGGTACGTTTAATTGAAGGCTCATATCCTGTCATGTAGATAGCTCTGTAAATGATATTGTGATATTGCTTTTCGTTTGATCCTTCAACTTTATTATAAATTGGACTCCTCATGCATCCTGTACCACTGTGGACAATTTTGGTCGCTTATCCTGATTTAATGCTGCCAGCCTGGCTTGAGACCGCAGTGTAGCTATCCTTTAATACATGATATTTTGACATTTGATGTTATTGTATGGTGGCCTTTTGGCCCTTCCTTGCTTGCACGTGATGTATTCTTGAGGTTTCCTAATAAAAATATTTCAAAAAACAATACTGGATAACTACAGTTACAGGTAACGCATTTCTTATGTAGTGTGGAGTGTAGTTATCTGGAGTTGTATTATGTGGTGTGGAGTGGAATTGTGTGGAGTGGAATTTGGTGTAGCGTAATTGTCAGGTTTACTCCACGGGATCCAGTCGCTGCAAGTATGGTTCCACCTCCAAATGTCACCAACACCCTGAAGTGTAAACACAGGGTGTTCGAGCCATTAGGCGAGGGAGAAAAATAACAAACTAAAATAAAAAAATGTGGGATGGGTAAAGGTAGGGTCAGCAGGGAAAGGACGCCTGTAACAAAAGACAAGACAGGCATCAGTTAAGTGCTTACTAACATGAAATACTACTCTCATATAGTCTCACTAATAAACCAAGAAAATAGGTAAGTACCTGAGCAGAAAGAAAACCCGACCTTGGATAGGAAATAACTACAGCCCTTCTGCCACAATCTGTGAGGAAGGCCTAAGGAACACATAGACATATAGTTAAAGAAAACATTCCTGTCATACCAGACACACACACGCTGTACTGAGACACCTAACCCACCACTCACAACATACCACAGATGAGTCAGAGGACGCAATGTACAAGGGGTGTCCAAGGTATCCAATGTAAGGATGATTGCTCCAACACAAAGTAAGAGGGATACGGTAGTGTGTAGGAAGCAAAAACTACAACACTCCGCTCTCTAAATAATGACCCCACAGAATATGCTTGGATAATGCCAAACAGCAAAACGTAGTTGCGACCACCACTGAATTCTGCCAACAATACACCCAATGGGTGACCGCACAATGAGAACTGGGGTAACCTGTAGTTTCCTCACTACATGCCCAGCTCTTTAGTTCCTTGTAAATACCCAGTTCATAACGGAGACGCGTAGATGTCCTCACTACAGCGCCCCGCTTTCTTAGTACCAAAATAATACCAGGGTGTACGGTAACACGTGGTTTCGACCGCCACTGTGTTCCGCCACACCCAAATTAGCCAAGAAAGTATCAGCAACAATTATGATCTGTGAGCAACAGACTCCGTACTTCCCCGCGCTCACTAAACAGGAAAGTAAACAGCTGACCGCCAGAGCGGCCGGAGATAAGGGAACGGCAATACCTGCTGGCGCTGTAATCCGTCAACTGCAGAGACAGCATGCAGAAGTTCTCCACACGGAGCCTTAGGGGAGGGAGCCAACAGGAGACTCGAAGGCGGGCGTGCAGAGCGGCCGCTCTCACGCCGAGTGCAAAACAAATCCAGAATAACGCGCACCCGGAAGCGCGTCTGTTTCTAAGATGTACTTCCTGCGGGACTCCGCCGGCTCATGGGAAATGTAGTTTCCGAGCGTGGCAGGCGCGATCGAGCTGCGTATCCTGACAGTAATTGTGTGTTTTGGAGTGGATATATGTGGAGTGCACTTATGTGGCATGAAGGGTATTTATGTAGGTTGGAGTGGAATTATGTGGCTTGGAATTATGTGGAGTTGAATTGTGTTGCATGGGGTATAATTATGCGTTTTGGAGTGGAGTGGAATTATGTTCCGTGGAGTGGTATTATGTAAAGTGGAATTATATGTCAAGGAGCAGAGTGAAAATATGTGGAGTTGAGTTTGTTGTATTGTAATTATATGGCATGGTGTGGAATGATGTGGAGTTGAGTTTGTTGGCATGGAATTATGAGATGTTGAAATGTGTTGTGTGTAGTGCAATTATGCATTGTGGATGTGTGTTGCACTTAATTCTGGAGTTGTGTTGAATTATGTGGAGTTGAATGCTTATTGTCTTCACAGGCCAGTTGACTGTGAGGCACAGTCTGCATCGGTTGAGTATGTTGTCCAGTGATCTCTGTAGGTCCTAGCTTGCTGCAGCCAGCATATCTACTGCAGTGCTGAGGGACCCTAAAACCCATGCCATCCAGCAGCTGTTAATGAGTTCGAGGCATGTGGGCTGCTGAATTCATATCTTGTGCATAGATTGCCGCCTAGTGTTGGGTCCGGATGATTGCACATTGTTGTCCTGGAAGAGTCTTCGAAGTATCACGAGATAGGTGGCTCCTACCCTGGACTACAGTGCACATGGGCATCGACTCCATCCTCAGATTGTTTTTTTCCACCATTGGGTTCAAGTTCAAGTTCAGGAATTTGTATAGCGCACTACTCACCCAGAGGGTCTCAAGGCGCTTGAGGGAGGGTGGTTGCATTACTTATCGAAAAGCCAGGTTTTTAGCTGTTTTCTGAAGGAGAGGTGGTTCTGGGTAAGGCGGAGGTGAGTGTGGAGAGAATTCCAGGTTTTGGCCGCTAAGTAGGAGAAGGATCTTCCTCCCATGGTGGATCTATGGATGCGCGGAATTGCGGCGAAGGCTTGATTGGAAGATCGTAGTTGGCGGGTGGGTGTGTAGAAGGACAGTGGGTACGGATGCATGTTAGTTAACTCAAGTTTGGAATCGATAGTAAACTTTCTTTTTGGCCAAAATGCCTTTAGTTATCGTCGGTATTGTCTTGCGATCGGTGCCAGTTCTTGTTTCAGCTCGGTGTCCGAGCTGAACCTCCGAAGGAGCTGCGTGGCTTTCGGCACTGAAGGCCCGGTCGACGCCAAAGGCCTTATCGACGAACCATCATGGAACGGAGCCCGTTCAAGAGATGTCCCGTTTGCAACTCCAAATATCCTCATATCGACGTCCACCCGGTGTGCAACAAGTGCCTGTCTCCGGATCACGATGAAGCCAGCTGTATGGCTTGTTCTCGTTTCCGCTCCAAAAAGACGATTCGACTTCGACGCGCAGCGCGCAAGGAGGCCCAGCAGACGGCACCTGACCCGGTGAACATTTTCTATACTGAAGAGGATGAGGGAGTCGAGCAGGAAGTTCGAGAGTCTGATCCTGCATCGGAGATCGACTCCAACTACGACGCAGATGTCGAGATGGTCGATATTGAGGACGTTGTCGACGATGTGGCCTTTGGGGCCGGAGAAGCTAGCTCGGGCGAAGAGCAAGGCCCGATTGTTGGTATGGGACCCGAGACCGACACACTCAATAAGGCTCAGGTCGAGGGATCGCCACATGGCCTTACCCGAGATCGTACACTCAGTTCTACAGCCTCGCCTCAGGGCCCGGCTACGGACATTTCTAAAGAGCCACTGGTTGACCGATCGAAACCGAAAGAGAAAGCTTCTGTGTCTACTCAACCTCAAGCACTGGAGGCGAAATCGAAACCGAAAGTGCGTATTGCTTTGGTCGGCTCGAAGTCCTCCGAACTCTCGGCACCGATGAAGCAAAAGAGTGTGGTCGACCCGGTGAGGTCGCTGAAGGGTGTCGAGCCGAAGACTGCGACACAGAAAAAACTGGTCAAGGACGTCGACCCGAAAAAGTCGGTGCCGAAGGCCGTCGACACTGAAAGAGGACTCGGGGCTCGGAAGGTCCTAGATCCTACGCGTCGACCAGATAAGGCTACAAGCAGTACGAACCTCGAGCCCACACCTGGCGGTGCCTCGAAGGAACCCGTAGAGTCGACACAGCCGTCCGCCTCCTTCTCCAAGCAGGTGTCGGACTCGCTGAAACGCATTAAGGAGAAGGCTTCTCCTGTCGGACCGAAGGACACTCCAACACCGAAGCCTCCCACTAAACCTCCAAAATCGTCGGCACCCATCCAGTTCACGCTGCCGCCGTAGTGGTACCTAAAGCCTTCGCCCCTAAACCGGCCGTCGAAGCGTCCAAGAGGGTGTCCACGGGGCCGAAGCCTACAACTGCGGACCTTGTCACAAAGCATCGACAGCCCCCGCTTGAAGAGCAGTCGAGGCAATTCATCGACGCAGACACGGGTAGACTTTCTATTTATAAGAGAAAGATCGCCCCTGAACAGCCTATGGAGTCATATAAAATTCCATTGAAAAAGAAGAAGGATTCTACTACTTCACCTCTTCTTGTTGAGCCTATTTCAACACATGACCAAGACACTGCTCCTATCTCGCCAACTTACTCGGATGTGGAGACAGGTGAAGGTGACAATGAGGAGTACTGTTATCCTATGGACACTGATCCTGAAGATCACAATGAACCCTGGGCAGACGCTGCTGACCCAGGAGATCTACACACTGCCCCGGACAGTCAAGCGTATGCTGTAAAAACCTCGCCTATTGAAGACTCGGCGGTGTTTAATGCGCTTATTGAAAGGGCAGCCAAAAATCATGATGTCCAGCTCCATGCTGACCCTATTGAAGTTGATTTTTTGTTTGACACCTTCTCCACCTCTGAGAGAACTGTCAAGACTCTGCCAATGCTAAAGGGTGTCTTAGAACATGCTGGAGACATTTTTAAAGAAAACACCAGGGCTAGGGTGATTAACCCCAGGATTGAGAAGAAGTACAAGCCAGCACCTGGGGACCCTACCTATATCAAGGGACAGTTGCCGTTGGACTCTCTGGTTGTTTCAAATGCCTGGAAGAGGGCAAACTCGCAAACAACGGGTGATGCTCCTCCCCCTGATAAAGAATCTAAAGTGCTAGAAACATCAGGGAAAAGGGTCGCAGCTCAAGCGGCCAATATCTGGCGCATTTCCAACACTCAGGCACTCTTCGCCAGATATGACAGGGCTCATTACGATACACTTGAAACCCTGTTACAACACTTGCCAGATGAATATAAGGAGGCAGCAGAGATGCTCATACAGGAAGGGAAGCTTATATCAAATGCATCTATCAAGTGTGCGCTGGACGCAGCAGACACCGCGGCCAGGGCAATTAACACAAGTGTAATGTTGCGCAGACATGCCTGGCTGAGAATCTCCGGCTTCAAGCCCGAGATACAAACCACCATACTAAATCAGCCTGTAAACCCTGATCACTTATTTGGACCCGAGGTGGACACCACCTTGGAAAAAATCAAAAAGGACACTGAGACTGCAAAGTCTATGGGGGCTCTACAGTCCCAGCAGTTTAGGGGTGGTTCTTTTCGTCGCTCAAACAATAGAGGAGTTTCCAGAGGCCAGCTGTCACAGCAGACACAATACAGTAAAGGAGGCGCGCAAACCACCTACAACAAACAAGGTAGAGGTGGCTATCGTGGAAACAGCACCAAGGGCAGAGGTCGTGGAAACAACAGCTCCCGATCCTCCGGCACTAACAAACAGTGACGCCTTGTCACTGCCCCCCGACCATACCACACCGGTCGGGGGGAGACTGCAACAGTTCCTGCCAGTCTGGACATCCATCACTACAGACAGGTGGGTGAGAAAGCTTATCCAGTACGGTTATTGTCTGGAGTTAACATCCACTCCACCCAACATACCCCCAAAACACTGTCCTATGTCCACAGAGCATTTGCACTTATTGCAGCAGGAGGTGGTCGTCATGCTGCAAAAAGGAGCAATAGAGCTCGTGCCTGTGGAGGAAAGAGGTACAGGGGTGTACTCGCTGTACTTCTTAATCCCAAAAAGGACGGGTCCCTCAGATCCATACTGGACCTCCGGCCCCTAAACCAGTACATCCTATCAGAACACTCTCACATGCTCACATTGCAGCAGGTTCTACCCCTACTCAGTCAGGGGGATTTCCTAGCAACATTAGATCTGAAGGATGCATATTTCCATATTCCGCTACACCCGTCACACAGAAAATACCTCCGGTTCACCATTCAAAATCGACATTATCAATTCAAGGTCCTCCCTTTCGGAGTGACGACGGCACCCAGGGTGTTGGCGACAGTGGCTGCACACCTACGGAGACAGAACATTCACGTCTACCCTTATCTGGACGACTGGCTTATCCAAGCGAAGTCGGACAGGCAGTGTGCCGCCCACGTGTCCCACACCATTCAACTTCTTCACGATCTGGGGTTTTCACTGAATTATCCAAAGTCCCACCTTCAGCCCGCCCACGTACGGCAGTATCTGGGCGCGACAATAGATACTCTGGCAAGTCCAGAGAGAATAGCTTGTGTTACAACCTTTTCTCCAATTTCAAACAAAATCAGAAAAACAATTCTCCATCACTGGCCAACCCTCAACTCAGGACTACTAACGTTTGACAAACCTTTGTTTGCTTTCAAAAAAAGTAGAAACATAAAAGACCATCTTGTCCGTGCAGCCCTCCCCGTGCCACCTTTAAACAGTACTATTGAGTCAAACTGGGGTTTGCCACCTCTGAGAGGTCATGTGAAATGTGGAAATTGTATTGTTTGCGATCTGACACTTGAGGGGCGCACTTTTAGTCACAATAACATCACAACGCACATGAAAGACTTCACGAACTGCAACAGTTGCAATGTGATTTATGCTATTGTATGCCCTTGCCCCCTAATGTATGTGGGGCAAACGACACAGAAAATAAAGACCAGAATAAGCCAACATCGGAGCCGCATACGCTGTGGAACCCTGAACGCCCCATTGATTGAACATTTTGCCCACATGAACCACTCAGCGGATGACTTGAAATGGACCATCCTGAAAACGGTCAAATTACCACAGAGAGGTGGTAATTTGCAACAACTGCTCAACAGGGAGGAACTGAAATCCATTATACAATTCAACACAATTCATACAGGTCTCAATCGAAGCGAGGACTGGACAACATTGCTGTGATTGACAGACTGATTTATGTAAATATGTTCCAGAAAAAAGTGGGAATTAAAGAGAAACCCTGGTGGTTACAAATACGTCATGTGTGAAGATGTAATGACCACAACGTGATGATGAGACTTTCTGGATACAATCTGACATCTGGGTTTGATGAATGATAATAATTGTTTTTAAATAACCAGTCACTTTTTCACAATAGTCACTCTTGTCTTGTCACATTGTCACTATCAACGTTTTTTAGTCCAGGCAGCCGTACAGCCCCTTGACTAGTCCATCCAACCCCCCACTTCAAGATGGATGCTGTCTAAGCGCCATAGCCGTTCCAAGATGGCACCCACATTAATCAACACGTGACCAGTGTCTAAGTATACAACCCGCTCCATTGGACCTGCCCCCACACTGAAACCGGCATTGTCGGAGCACCCCTGGGAGAGACGGGCCACATCATGACTTAGTAAGTAATGCGGAATTGACAGCAGGCACCGTGGGCCCCTTATCGAGTCATGCGCTATGCTGACTCTCCACGCGCTAAGCTGACTCTCCACTCCTCTCCGCGCTAAGCTGACTCTCCACTCTTTGTTGCAGCGCGTGATTTCCACATTGTTGGACCCCAGGGCGAGGCAAGCCACATTTGTGACTTCGTAAGTAGTTTTCTAATTCAAAGTCACGTCCATTACTGGCCCCCGCCCCAAACACCGCATTGAGCCGAGTTTCCTTGCTTTCCTTATTACAGCGCACAATTGTCACACTGATGACTCCCGGAGTGTTTGGCCACTGTTGCCTTTAAATGTTGGATTCCGGACCTCGCTCGCATATAGAGGGAGAAAGGTAACCGCCTACCGTTCCTACTTGGAAACGCTATGCCTTAGCTCCCACTATCCCACTTTAAATCCTTGACACATGTTTTGTTTTCAGTGCGGCGACCCGACTCAAACATAGACGGGCGCTGGGTTTTAAACCACCGAAAAAATTACACATTGACTGAACCCCAGCTAAGACCTCGTGGACACACAACCGCTTGGTAGGTCTCAGTATGTGCATGCGGGTTATACTTTACTATCCCGGTAGAATTCGCAATAACAGGCTTGTTATTGTATCCTTAGCCTGGCGCTACTACTTCCGACTTGTTCTGGAAGTTAAAGAAACCCCCATTGTGAGGCTTCCCCTCGCACCATAGAGGTATGGCTTATTTCTCCATTATAACTAACTAGCCCCACCTGGTCAATCCTTTTCCGATTAAAAAGACAAAGTATTAAAGTAATGCAATTTTGCATTTTTCACTTCACTTTTATTAAGAACGGTATACGAATTGAACAATCACTTTCCCCACACAGTCCTTTAGACGCATCAAGTTCACGCATGCCACTGCGATTCCGAATATTGTGAAATTAGCAATGTTAAGATCTTCTACTTGACACAACCACCGTGCACTGGTTTACGCACTGCGATTTCGAATGTGTTACAATGTGGGCGGCTAATTCTCAAACGACTCCTTAGCGGTTAACAGATCTTTAAAGAACTTCTCTTTCTTTGTTTTTTCTCCTAAACAGGCTTCTCTCATTCAGGCATGTTCTGTTATTGTATAAGTCCTGATGATGATCCCATGCATCTAGTAGAGCTATAGGGATCGAAACGTCGACACCCAAGAGTGGGTTGACACTTACATTATTGTCTAATAAGCTTGTGTACATTCCACTCCAGGTGACACTGCTATTGATCTTTGAATTTTCTGCAGTGCCCTGGCCTTGCTCTCTTTCCTTGCCTGAAAAACACCCTTTTTTTCACCCTACCTCTATCTTCCCCTTTTTTCTGTCGGTACGGCACAGGCTTGTGTCATGTTATTATTGTACTGTATATTTGACATTTACCTTTGAGAATAAATTCCTGTCCCGGCTGGGTCAGGGTATCTTAAACCGTATAGTTTCCATTGTGTTCCTATACTACATTGCACCTATTTTTAATAAGCTAGGCGCCATTGTTTCCTATAACGAATAGATACTCTGGCAGCCAAGGCACAGCCAAATTCAGTGAGAATCAACAGCATTCAATTGCTGATACAAAAATTCAGACCACAACACTCGCTTCCGGCACGAGTGTTCATGCAGTTGATAGGCATGATGGCCTCCTGCATCTTCATAGTCCCGCACGCGAGACTACATATGCGTCCGCTTCAGGAGTGCTTAGCACGTCAGTGGAACCAGGCTCATGGACAGTTAAAAGACCTAGTGTTGGTGACCGGTCGTGCATACAACTCTCTGCATTGGTGGACTCCACAAAACCTTTGCAAGGGCCGACCGTTCCAAGAGCCTGTGCCACAGATTATTCTGACAACGGACGCATCTCTCCAGGGATGGGGAGCTGATGTACTCCACTACACAGTGCAGGGACTATGGACAGCGCAGCAGAAGAAGATGCACATCAACCTTCTAGAACTGATGGCAATCTTCTTGGCAATGAAAGCATTCAAAGTACATCTGTACAACAAGGTTGTGTTGATCCGGACGGACAACATGACGCCCATGTACTACATACAGAAGCAGGGAGGTACACACTCTCCACAGTTGTCTCATCTGGCTCAGAGCATGTGGAAGTGGGCCTTTCAGAGGAACATCTTCCTCATGGCGGAACACCTCCCGGGCAAGGACAATCAGATGGCGGACCTGCTCAGCAGGCACAGCCACCAGATGCACGAGTGGGAGATACATCCATCTGTACTCCACCCGTACTTCCAGCAGTGGGGTCATCCAGAGATAGACCTGTTCGCTACAAAGGAAAACGCCAAATGCCAAAGCTTTGCCGCCAGGTTTCCACACCCACAGTCGCAGGGCAATGCGATATGGATGAACTGGTCAGGCATATTTGCGTACGCTTTTCCCCCAGCACCACTAATACCGCTGGTGGCACGCAAGCTGAAGCAACACTCGATGACACTCATCCTGGTTGCTCCAACGTGGGCACGCCAACCATGGTACACCACGTTTCTAGAACTATCCGTGGTACCGCATCAAAGGCTGCACCTCACACCCAGGCTTTTGACGCAGAACCATGGCGACATTCAGCATCCAGATCCGCAACAGCTCAACCTGGCGATCTGGCTCCTGAGGTCTTAGAATTTGGCTACCTCAACTTGCCTCCCGACTGCATGGATATCATAAGGGAGGCAAGAAAGCCCACCACCAGAGCATGTTATGCGGCTAAATGGAAGCTGTTTGTCATTTATTGTGCAGACCACAACATCAACCCGCTAGATGCATCTACTCACAACATCATTTGTTATCTGTTACATCTATACAAATGCAATCTGGCCTATGCTTCCATTCGTATACATTTGTCCGCAATAGCAGCTTATCTCCAAAACAGGCAGCATCTCTCGCTTTTCAGAGTGCCTGCCATTAAAGCCTTTCTGGAGGGACTCAAACGAGTTATTCCTGCCCGGAACGCTCCAGCTCCTGAATGGAACCTAAATGTGGTCCTCACCAGACTGATGGGCCACCTTTTGAGCCTCTACACTCATGCGAGATTCAGTTCTTGACATGGAAAGTGGCTTTCCTAATAGCAATCACATCGCTGCGACACGCTAGTGAACTCCAAGCACTAACTATCCAGGAGCCATTCATACAGATTTACTCCAACAGGGTGGTGCTCGGCACTAACCCTAAGTTTCTTCCTAAGGTGGTTTCACAGTTCCATATCAATCAGACTATAGAACTGCCAGTGTTCTTCCAAAATCCAGAGTCCGTGGCGGAGAGAAAGCTCCACACACTAGACGTCAAGAGAGCTCTAATGTACTACATAGATAGGACCAAAGATTTTCGGAAAACAAAACAACCGTTTGTTGCCTTTTCGCCACAACACAAAGGCACCCCCATTTCCAAAGCAAGTATAGCCAGGTGGATCGTTAAGTGCATTCAAATTTGCTATCAAAAAGCCAAGCGCACATTAACGGTTCCCCCACGGGCCCACTCCACGCGAAAGTTGGGGGCCTCCATGGCTTTCCTTGGAAATATTCCTTTAGAAGACATATGTAGAGCAGCCACATGGTCTACCACACACACATTTACAAAACACTACTGTGTAGATGTGCACTCCAAACAGCAGGCAGCTGTAGGGCAGGCTGTTCTTAAAACACTTTTTCAAACTGCTGCAGCTGGCACAGGCGGCCGCCACTAATGGAGGGACTGCTAGGTGTTCTATGTACAAGATATGAATTCAGCAGCCCACATGCCTCGAACCGAATATGCTACTTACCAGTATGCATCTGTTCTTGGCATGTAGGGCTGCTGACATTCATATCGCCCGCCCTCCTCCCCGGCGCCTGTAGCGGCTGCAGCACTTACAATTACTCTTAGCATGGTCATCACTCACGGTGTTACACTCCATCTTTGCCACAATGGCTAAAAACAATCTGAGGATGGAGTCGATGCCCATGCGCACTGTAGTCATGAGGAGGAGCCACCTATCTCATGATACTTCGAAGACTCTTCCAGGACAACAATGTGCAATCATCCGGACCCAACACTAGGCGGCGATCTATGCACAAGATATGAATGTCAGCAGCCCTACATGCCAAGAACAGATGCATACTGGTAAGTAGCATATTCGTTACCCTGCCAGCACTCGAATCTTAAGATGACTCCTGCTTCAGGCTGTTGGCTTTATCACCGCTTTGAAGTTTCAACACAGGCTGTGCTAGTGGGAGTGGGATATGGTGATTAAAAGCGGCTATCTGAGTCCTTTGTATTTACTCAGCGAGCCTGTGGTGTTTCTCCAGCTCTTCTCTCTGGCATTGGCATGAGGGGCAGTAATAAAGTTATTCTTTTCCTCCTCCTAGACCATGGCAGCAGCAGCTTTTGTGCAAATGATGTCCTTTAAATTATGAGCATCGGCAGCCATTAAAATAAAAAACAGACTTTGTTTTTGGTGTCCTGTCCAGAAACGGCGTGAGGGCGGGTGGGGGCTGAGGGGATAAAGAAACACAAGCAAGGGCGGCGGGTGAGGAGGGGGATAAAGAAAGACACACATTACAGTATGATCTGCAGGGGGAAAAAAGCAACGGGGATAAGGGCAGGTGGAAGGAGTCAGAGCGAGTGAAAACTCGAGCACTCGTGTGGGGTTCTCAAAGACCAAGAAAAAAGTAGCTCCTAAAACGTGAGCAGTGGATGCACACAAATAATTGGTCCATACCCTGGGGGAGGGCCAAACACAAAAAAAGGCATGACGCATGCATGCCATGCACAAAGGGGATGAAGTATACGAGCGCTTCGTTGGAGCGAACAAATGGTAAGCCTTTGGGCAGGCCGAAGCCCACTGATTGTAAACCTGTGAAAACCTGTGAAGAGCAAGCGCATGCACTGACTAGCCAAGACCTAAAAATATATACGTTGGTTGCTTACAATAATGTTTATAGTTTTAATATTCACCAGATAAATATGTTTCGAAGACAGTTGGAAACCTGGAGGCCTATTCACAAACTGCATTTTGTAGTACTTCAGTAGTGCTATAAAAGTACTTAACGTGCTACAAAATTCTATTCACTAACCCACATGCAGAGCTCTATGCCTCTGCCTCACCTATCTTTAATATGCTGAAATCTCTACTCCGACTGGAATGACTTCCGCACACAGTAGCGGCTCCTTCATTGGGGCATGGGGTCGGGTGGGTGGGCGGTCCTGGTCGAGGGCAAGGGTGGGAGTGGCTTGCCCACTGTTGTGGGTACTCACTGATTAGTCGGCCCCAGGACCGACTCACCCAGTCATGCGCACTCTCCCATTTTCTCTGTCGGTTGCTGCATGCAGCCTACATAGAGAAAATGGCCCGGTTGGGGCGCTCTCTGCTGTGCCTCACCAATCACAACTCAGCTATTGCAGTGTTGTGATTGGCTTAGGGAGCAGGAGGAGGGAGGCGGCCTACGGGCCAGGAGCAGCAGGAGCGGGGGGGGGGGGGGGGGGGGCGTGATGCAGTCGCGGAACTGGAGGAAGGAATTTTAAGGAAAATGTTATATAAAGAGATTACCATCCCACTTCCCAAACTCGCCCGCCTGTTTTGCCGGCCGCGATTGCGAAGACAGCAGACCCAGGAGGTACACAACCATTTCAGGGACGGGGCAGCGGGAGCGGGTTGAGCTTCCAGCTTCATCCGGGAGGAAGTTTGAATGAGGCGAACTTTCTAGTTTTCTCTCTGATTTTGCAGACTTAATACCTCACGCTCTTCGATGCACAGATTCTAGGCGCAAGATTTTCAGGCACAAATTCCAGGCACCCCTTCTCCCTCATTAGGAGTATGTGATGGCGTAATAAAGGTGGTCAATGTATGCAACACGTGGTTCTGTGCGTTTACCAAGATTTGGTATCTGGGCAGCTTCCGGCTTCTGAACCCAGCCATCCTCTGCCCCCGCGCCTCAGCTGATGCATAAACACGGTGAGGCGGAGCACGTAAATACACTATGTGACAAGCAGAGATATTCCCCAGACTGTGTGCATCCTCCCAGGCTCCAGTAACGGGCAGGCCCTGCCGAGGAGGTCCCTTTTGTCAAGTCTCAATGAAACAATACACAGCGGGCTCCGCTCTTTCAAGCTGCTGCTCTGATGGATAGAACACACTTTGCAGCACACTTTCATGGTGATAAGTTAACTCATGCGTAATGCGAGAGGCTTAGAACGAGCATGTTAAGGCTCTTAATTGAGGTATCTGCTACAAACACTGAATATAGAGAATGAGATACGTTTTATCGCTCAGAATCCATTCCTCCAGACGTGTCCTTCTTTCTGTCCATCTCTCCAAGCATGCATGGATCAGGACCTATCCACATTAATTTTATCCACTCATCTTCTATCCTGCCATCCCATCCACAGGTTCATCCACCTACCCAGCGTTGCAACACCCATTGATTCACCCATTCATTCAATCGGAATTTCTTCCATTCATTGATCCACCTTTTCTCCCACTTGGCAAGCTTCTTCCCACCCATCCATCCATCCATCCACCCATCCACCCAAGAGAGCATCCACTCATGTATCCAGCAATCCATTCATCCACTTTCTCGAACTCCTTCTGAGTCTATGCACATTGAGTAGAGTTCTGTCTTGGGGAATAAAATCGAAGCTTCGAGCTGGAACCACTTCCCTTTTAGCTGCCAAAGTAGATTTTCTCTTCAAAGGGACCTTAAAACATCAGAATGAGGGTCACTCACAAAGAGAGAACATGTCCGGGTAAGAGTAGTAGATGGAGAAGAAACAAGTGTTAGTGAAATCGCCACTTTAATATACAAGCCTTTAGTACGTTTTGCTGGAAATTATCAAAAATAAGAAACTATATTTAGCTTATTTAGGCAGTGTCTTGACTAACATTTTGAAAAAATTTATGCATGTCTCAGTCTCTCACCCCCACCAATACAAGCATTAATGGCGCAAGTTTAGCTGCAGTAAAATGCTTACTTTTTTCAAGCACTATAGTTTTTATGCATCTGCTCTCACTTTTTCCCATGTTTGGCAGAAAAAGTAAACCATCAGAATAGAAATAGAGAGCTATTAGCTGGCCAGAAACGTGATCTGTGTTAATTTGCTCTGAGTGATCTTCATGAATGTGGCTGTAGTGAGCTCGCCATCCCGTTTGTTTCCCAGATCATGGATGCTTCTGAGTAGCTTTGCTCATGCCCCTAGTGTGGGTAACTTTCTAAGGAGTGCTTCATAGTAATTTCAAGTATTGTGTTCTGGGACTGTAGGCACCTCTCTTCCATTACTCTCCGACGGGCATACCATACAGCATTAAACACCAGAATGGTGTTTGGAATCTTTCTTGGTGAGGGACTTGCAATGCTGTGGGGAGTCGAGAAGATGTTTGAGAGGTGATATACCGTGCGAGCTAGGGTGGTTAGGAGGTATCTCCCGGGGTGGAGAAACAAATCGGTCTACAGTATTAGCACAGCCTTCTGGTTCTGTGGAAATGCTGGTTGTATTATAGGTGGCAGAAAGGTATGGCTACTATAGAACGCTCTAAAGGCTCACCCAGAGTTTCAAATCGATCAGAGGTCTTCCTCCAGTGTAGTGTAGAAACTCAGAATTAGGCTTCTGGTGCTTCTGAGGAAAGGCTGCAAAAACAGTGGGTAGCTAACAGGTATTGCTTGGGGTGTATATATGAAGGGTTTTGATGAGGGTCCTTTGGACCTGGGGATGTTGAGAGTATGGTAAATACTTAGGCCCCAGGATATCTTCAGTTTTTGACCTCCAGAGACACTATCTGCTCAAATGATTGACCATATGTATGAACCCTTTCTAAATGTCTATTTCTGACATACAGGAGTACACTTTATACAGCAAACTGCAAGCATTTGACATCTAGTCAAAATATTGTTAGTTGCAGTGTGACTAAGTTTGCATGAAATTGGTAATGGCTCCTGGTGATAGGAATTGAAGTTGATACTACTGTGTTTCCCTTTTCTCTTTTAGTCTCTTGTACACCACTGCTACTTTGGAGTATGGGACTTTATATGCATTTTCATGCCTTTCTGTTTTGTTTACTTCTGAGGTTTTCTACCAACCGCAGTGCCTGTTTTGCTCAATATTAGCTTTGTTATTATTTCTCAAGCATGTCAGTATGTATGCCTATGGGTTTATTGTATTTCATCTAGAAAAGAAAAACAATAGCGTTCGTATCTTTGGGGCCAGGCAGTTGGTTACGTTCTCAGTTTTGAAAAAGTCGATCATACTAGCAGGAGTGAGAGAGGAGAGAGTCACGAGGCTGAAGACGTGTTTTAAATAAAAAAAATCGATTTATAGTATACCTATGCAAATATGCACAAAACACATGCCTACCTGGTGGGATCCTTTTTAATGCTATCAATAGAGGATTGGACAAGGAAGCAGGGAAAGCATACTACTCACAGCTATATGAGACTCCTAACTTTATTTCATGTTGGATGTACCGTGGTTCTATCCAGTATGGTTAAGATTAGTTGTGCTTCTGCAGTACCAGTAAATTGTTGTTCATTTTAGTTCCATATTCCCAGAGCATTCTCATTATGTGTCAAACTTCAATAAGGTTTCTTAACTCCCACAACTCTAAACAGTAGTATTGACTGAGCTGTTCTTCACACCTTTTGGTTTGCTTAAAAAGGCACCATTTGCCCACTCTTTTTTTCAAAATTTTACTAGGGGGAGAACCCTCTGTAGGTGGTTCAGGCTCGCTCGGTTGCTCGCCGCAGTGAAGTACGACAATTGTTTTAGGTCTCACCACTTTCATATGTCACTGTCCACCACTGTCCGTACACATAGGAATACATCTTAGTAGTAAATACGGGAGGGACAGTGGGAGTGGCTGAAAATGAGAGAAAGGAGGGGTTTAGAGAGGGACATGCACCCCCACGCAAATAAGCGAGCTTATTACTATTCGCAAACTGCACTCCTGTATTTACTACAGCCAAAAGGACCACCAGTAAATGTACCGCAGCTCAGAGCTGGATTAAGTCCAGCACCACAAATGGCCAATCACTGGTACTGCAACACCTTCTCATCGAAAATTATAGACCGAGACCTAAAATAGAAGCCCTTAGGAACTCATTTTAAATTAACATATTTACATATTTTAACTTTTTTTTTATAGAAAGATATTTAATTTGATGTTAAAAAAAAATATATATATATATATGTATGTATATATTTATATATAAATATATACATACATATATATTACCTACTGGCAGTCGCCAGTAGGTAGTTATAGTTAGGACCTAGTTTCCATAGGAAATCCACAACATTCTATTTGGAATAACTTTGGCCCTAGTGGGCGAATCTTCGCGAAATTCTCCAAGAAAATGGCCTGCTCCGCTCCTTCCCTGAAAGTTGGGGGGCGATTCGTCAAGTGTGGGCCGAGAAAAAAGGGGGGTCCCAAAATGTGTTTTCCCCATGCAATTTTCCATAGGACCTTTAGCCAGGGCTACAGCCCGAACGGCTGAACGGAATTACACCAAATTTGGCAAAAAGGTAGAGTTCGGTTCGCAGATTGTGATTTTTGTTAAATGGTGTAAATCTGTTAAGTAGTTCCTGAGAAAATTACAAGTAAAATCATAGTGATATCTATAGACGAAGTATGGTACTCTGTACTGTACTCTGTACCTTCCCGAGCACGAGCTGCATGGTCATTGGTGTCAACTGTCTGTCAACACTCCAAACCAGGAAATGTTGGCAGCCATCTTGTGCCTCGGTAGAACCGAGGCACAAGAAAGCAGTGACACAAATGTACAAAACACGCAAAGGGGGCAGGGTAGAAACACCCTGACCCCCTAGGCCTGCTCAGGGGGTCCCACAAGGACCCCAAATTTGTGTTTTTAAATCGCGGGGTACGAACCTCTACCTGCACGAGCAGCATGGTCATTGGCTGTCAACTGTCTGTCAACACTCCAAACCTGCTCTCTCTTTCAAAAATCAAAGCGTATTGCTTTTCTGCATGGGTAGCAGCATTTTAGCAAGATGCGGGGTGCCGGAAGGGATTGTGGGGGGCTTGGGGAGCCCCCCACGGTCCCCAACGGAGAGCGCAGGCCCCGGGGGATGAGGTCCCCGGGGCCATAGGTTGCCCAGGAGGGGGGCCATGTGGCCCCCCTCCACCATTAAAGTAAAAAATATAAAAATAAAAAAAGGCAGTCCCCGGGGGATAGGGTCCCAGGGGCCTTAAGAGGGCAGCCTCCCTCCACAAAAAAAAATTGGAAAAGTTGGCCATGCTCCGGGGGATGGGGTCCCGGGGGCCAGAATTGGCCACGGGAGGGGGGCCACCCGGCCCCCTTCCCTTAAAAAAAAAAAAAGAATTGGGGGCAGGCCCTGGGGGATGGGGTCCCCAGGGCCCAAAGAAAAAGAAGGGGGGCTACCCTTCTTAAAAGTTTATTATTTTTTTAAACGGGATCGGGAGGAGGCCACGCCCCTTTTTACACCTCTCTGCAACTCAGCCCCCTGGTGCATACTGGAGGTTCCTGGGGGGATAGTTGGCCTCTAGGGACCCCCAGTATGCAAGGGGAATTAGTTCCCCCGCTGCAAACGCACCAGGGGGCTGCGTTGCAAAGAGGTGTAAAAAGGGGCGTGGCCTCATTACACCTCTCTGCAAGACCGCCCCCCTGGCGCATACTGGAGGTTGCAGGTGGGCTAGTTGGCCCCCAGGGACCTCCAGTATGCAAGGGAATTAGTTCCCCCTCTGCAAACGTGCCAGGGGGCTGTGTTGCAGAGAGATGTAATGAGGCCACGCACCTGTTTACACCTCTCTGCAACGCAGCCCCCTGGCGCATACTGGAGGTTGCTGGTGGGCTAGTTGGCCCCCAGGGACCCCCAGTATGCAAGGGGACTTAATCCCCCAACTTAGAACATGCTACAGGGCGCGTTTGCACAGTGGTGAAGGTAGGGGGCGGGGCTTGAGGTGATGTCAGTGCAAACATGCCCTGTGGCGCGTTTTAAGTTGGGGAATTAATTCCTCTTCAATCCAGAGGTCCCCTAGGGGGCAACTAGTCCAACAGGTATCTCCAGTAAGCGCCACAGAGCTGTGTTGCAGAGTGTTGTAAAAATGGGGCGTGCCCTCTGAACACCTCTCTGCAACACAGCTGCCTGGCGCATAATGGAGGTACCTGGTGGGCTAGTTTGCTCACAGGGGACCTCAGGATTGAAGAGGAATTAATTTCCCAACCTAAAACGCGCCACAGGGCCTGTTTGCACACATGTTACCTCAGGCCACGCCCCCTTCCTTCACTATTGAGCAAAATATTCCTGTAAAATCAGCCAAACTACGAATTCCGATTTACTCACCTGTTATCACAAGAAACATCAGTGCTGCATCTTGAGCGCACTACTGATCCTGAAAAGTAATTCTAACCATACTTACAGTAACTTGAATTTCCTTCCATAGGCTAACATTGAATGTTTTCACTTGGAAATTTATCTGTGTGGAGTTTTGGAACTTAAAAAAATTCCTCAAAAATCAGCCGAACTACGAATTTAGATTTACTCACCTGTTATCAGGAGATACCTCAGTGCTGCATCTTTCAGCTCACTACTATTCCTGAAAAGTAAATTTAACTGTACTTACCAGTAACTTGAATTTCCTTCCATAGGATATCATTGCCTGCTATATATATACATTAAAAAAATATTAAATTAAAAAAAGAAAATATTACAATTTCAATATTTTTAAAAACATTTTTTTCCAATTTATATTAATATGTAATGTTATTTAAAAAAAAGAAATATCTGAAAATAAATACTTTAAAACAATGTAGTAAATTAGTATAAAAAATATAACAATTAATACATTTAAACATTATCATTTACAAAACCTTTGAAAATCACTGAAAAAACCATAGGTTTCAGCCACATTATAGTTAGGAATTAGCATTTAAAAAACCTTAGAAATTCACTGAAAAAACCATAGGTTTCACCCATGTTATAGTTAGCTGGACATTTCACTCATACAAAACCATTGAAATTCCCCCGTTATAGTTAGTTCAGCTAACTATAACTCGCGCGCCCGCAATGCACTGCTGATGACGTCACATATTACATCACTCATGACATGGTCAGTGAAATTACGCATGACATCACTGATGTCATCAGTGATGTCATTTGAGATGTCATCATCCTTGTGAAAAAGTGGCAGACCCCATCTCACTGTAATATAACGTTTGATACACACATTCAAAAATAGAAACTAACATTTTCAACAAAATGGAGATACCTGTAGCAGTTACAGCAACCTGTTCAGTAATTCCAACATCTACATACACATACACTCTTTCACCAACAGTTCTATATAGTCACTCATACATGTACTCACTCATCATACGTACTCATACACCTATACATCCTGTTGCACACCGACACTCATCCATAGTTACTCACACACATACTCACACATGCAAATAAACTATCAAACATCCATTTACTTGCATATACAGCTATACACACACCTCTACGCTTACTTCTACAGAAAAGTACACATACTTACTCTCTTAAACAATCATTTATAGAAGCACATACTTATTTATACAGGAACTCCTCCAATCTCTTACTCTCACATATACTCACTTATATACATCAATACTCACATATACTAGTTTAAAACATATGTAGTTACTCATGAAGATACTATTGAGACAGTCATTCACTCACAAACACACCCATACACACACTCATGCACCCATAAAGTCCTGCACACATGCTGTCTTCAAAACACATACAAACAGTGAGTCAGTCATTCATCCATGTATGCGCTAAGTAATACGCCCCACCAAACCATACAGACACTCATACTGATACTCAAAAAAACAACTAATAAACCATATAGTCACTCATGTAGCTACTCACCAACCCATGCAGCCACTTATACACAAAGTGAGACACTGATACAGATATTTACATATTTAAACATTACTCGAGAATACATGTATTCACTAAGATACACTTAATAAGTCAGTTATACAATCAATTTTACAAAAAAAAACATCCATTTAGACAGTTATTTACCCATTTATTCTTCCATCGACCTTTAGATATACATATAAAAAAATATTTATTTTTCAGAAAGACACACAGTTACTGGATGATGTCATCAGTGATGTCATCAGTGATGTCATCAGCGATGTCATTTGAGATGTCATCAGTGATGTCACTGACCAGGTCATGAGTGATGTAATATGTGACGTCATCAGCAGTGCATTGCGGGCGTGCGAGTTATAGTTAGCTGAACTAACTATAACGGGGGAATTTCAATGGTTTTGTATGAGTGAAATGTCCAGCTAACTATAACATGAGTGAAACCTATGTTTTTTTCAGTGAATTTCTAAGGTTTTTTAAATGCTAATTCCTAATTATAACATAGCTGAAACCTATGGTTTGTTCAGTGAATTTCTAAGGTTTTTTAAATGCTAATTCCTAACTATAACATGGCTGAAAGCTATGTTTTTTTCAGTGAGAATATATTACCTACTGGCGATAGCCAGTAGGTATATATAGTTAGGACCTAGCTACCATAGGAAATCCGCAACATTCTATTGGGAATAACTTTGGCGCCGGTTGAAGAATTTGCGTGTAATTTTCCAAAATTTTGGCCAGCTCCGCTGCGCTCCTTCCCTGAAAGTTTCGTGAAGTGGGGGCTGAGAAAAAAGGGGGGTCCCAAAACGCGTTTTCCCCATGTTCATTTCCATAGGACGTTCTGACAAGGCTACAGCCCGAACCGCTGAACGGAATTACACCAAACTTGGCAAAATTGTAGGGACTGGTACGCAGAAGTGCCTTTGCTATATTTGATGAAAATTGCTCCAGTGGTTGTTATGAAAATTAACTTCAAAAACACATATATATCTGGGCGGAGCCTAACCACACATCTCATCGTGAGATCTGATTGGCTGTCAGCACTTCATCCAAGAAGTGTTGGCAGCCATCTTGGGACCAATATACATGATAGCATTGTAGTTAATAGAGGGTTTTAGGACTTTAGTTACATTATAAATCATTTGTTGATGGTACCATACTCATTTTAGGAATTGTGGTGTGTTCTAAGGTGATTTTACCATGTGAAAAAACCTTCTGCTGGGATATCATGAATCATGTTTGAAAGAAAACTATTATCGCATGCTTTTCCCACAGTGGTTTGGAAGGGGATCTATAAGCTAAACTGAAAGCATATTTTCTGTAAATTCACATTATCTTTCTCAGTCATGTGAGAATGAAGTCTGACATTCTCAGTAAAACATGTACATCCAACAAGGAAAGAGACTGTCAGTTGATACCTTTGTGTTCTACTGCAGCCTCCTAGAGTCTTCTAAAGAACAACTAGAGCGCTAACAGTCCTACTTATTACAAAGCTATGGCACACCTGAAGCCATCTTGATTGGAATAAAGTGGTAACTCTTAAAACATTTAATTTAAAAAGGAACAAAATGAGGGGGTATATTTTGCCATAGAAAGTATGATTAGTGCTGCAGAAAGAAAAATTAGGGCACATTTTGAGTGACTTCCCAAATCCTCTTCTATTTCATAAAAAAATTCTGACATGCAGTCTCCCAAGATGGCCACCAGAGACAAAAGAGCCCAAATGTAGCCCAAATATCACCCAGATGCAGCCCAAGTATAGCCCAATGACAGAATGTCCCAGAGTGTTCTAAAGAACAACTAGAGCGCTAACAGTCTTACTTATGACAAAAGTATGGCACACCAGAAGCCATCTTGATTGGAATGAAGTGGTAAGTCTGAAAACATTTAATTTAAAAAGGAACAAAATGTGATCAGTGATGTCAAATGAGATGTCATCAGTGATGTCAAATGAGATGTCATCAGTGATGTCAAATGAGATGTCATCAGTGATGTCATCAGTGATGTCACTGACCATGTCATGAATGATATAATATGTGACATCATCAGCAGTGAATTGCGGGTGCGCGAAATATAGTTAGTACAACTAACTATATAGGAGCAATTTCAATGGTTTTTAGGTTTCGCCCCGCCCAGGGCGAAATCTTATGTCCTACAGTATGGGGCTTAGTCCCGCCTCTGTCTTCCATTGGCTAGCTCCATAAATGGAGGCTAGCCATTGGAAGACATTGTTGTCCGTCACTCTTTCCCCCGTCAGGATGCGAATCGGGGGCGTTCCCGTGTCTTTTTTTAAGTCCCGCCCCTTTTGTTAATGAAAACAGATGGCGAGTCTCGGAGTGTCTTGCTCACGCTGTCTGCACGGGCCAGTCGGCTCTCTGATTGGTTGGCAACTACCAAATATGCTTTGTTATTGGTGGACCTTGTCAGCCAATCAGAAAGCCTACTCGCGTGTACAGGGAGCGCCGCCGCTGCCACAGCACAAGCGCTCCTTTGTGCGGCAAATGTCGGCCGAGCGCCTGGCCCGCCTTGCTCTGTTTCTAGCAGCCTCACGTGTTGGATCTCTTCGAGCCAGTGGGCAGCACATGCACATATTCCAAGACCGCCTTTCTCCGGAATGTCCGGGAAGCTTCCGCCTTCCGTCGGTCTGAAAGTAAGATTCAGGAAGGCTGCAGGGCCCGAGAGCAGTGAATGACAAGATATCTGCTTTAACCTTGGCTGGCGCCGCGTTCGTCTCCGCAGCCTCATTCCCGGTCTCCTCATGGCCCATCAGAGCGCCTAGCCTGCATACCTTCCACCTCTCTGGGACGGTGATGTTCAGGGGCTATTGAGCGTGAACGTATTCATCGAACCATGTGCCCGGAGGCCGGAGTGAGTGGAGCACGCGCCATTCTCATTGAGATTGAGACTTGGCTCTGGAGGCGAGGCGGCCCGTTAACGCTGGAAGATGGCAGCTAGAGCGATGCTATTAATGGTTCATAAAGGGAAGCTGAAGTGTGAGTGTGAAGAACTAATAGTGGAACGAATGTATTGCAAACCTACAAGTCGAAGTGATGTAGAGTTGTATTCCACGCCTGTCTTTGCCGAGGACAGATTCAAAGCGCTGGCACTTAGCCTTGTGGTGAAAATGAAATTTGAGAACCGGAAAATATGGGCTGCGCATGTTGCGACCCTACCTTTGCTAATGATCGAAGTTTTACTGATTGATAAAGATAAGCGGTGCATTTTTATTGCCTTGCCAAGTGTGATCAGAGCCTAAACCTTTCCACAAGGATACCTTGGCTGTGAAGGCATGGGTAACTTGCCCTGTAACATCTCACCTCGAAGTCCTATCCGGACTTTGGCCCAGTCCACAGAAGCTGGCTGCTGGTACCAGTGTAGAGCCCTGTATAGAGTTTATTTATTTGGGGTGTGTTTTAGAACGATGCCGTCGCGATTTCTGACGTTTAAGATCACTGTTGTTTAATAAACAGAGTTTAGGTTGACCGTTATTGATCCTTGGTTACTGAGCTCCAGAACCTCAGTGAAATGGGGATGTCTACAATCCGACCTGTTACAGGGCACAAATCGTGTTCATGTTTTTTTTTTTTTTTAACTGCGCATACCAAACGCCACTGTGAAAGACTGGGCTGAAATTGTGCATTTTTAGAGAAGGAGGAAGAAACTGTCCGATCTCAAGTATCTCAGGCCTGGTTCCTTTGTCTTTGCTTCTATGAAGTTTTGGTTAGTATAAAGGCCAAAGTTTATGTTCCCTCGCCCAAGCCTGCCTTGAGCCTGTTTTGACGCAGCCTATAGTTCTCCGGCTCCAAGGAATCGACACCATCTACTCATTTCCATTCTCCCTGAAGCCCACAAATGCTGAGGTGCTGTGGGAAGATCGCATGATGGGCCTAGAATAGACATCAGTTAGGTGCGTAAAGCCTCAGGCTGAGGTCTCTGAATTCCAAGTCCTAAGCCTGGGTTTTTACCCCTGCTTGCTTTCAGTCTGTTAGTTGGATTTTGGTTATTGTAGAAATCCATAGTCAGCTCCCCTTCCCACCCACTCTTCCAGAACTCGTGGCTGGTCTTGATATTTACGTTTGTCAGCCTTAGCCACTGTCCCAGCAAAGAACTCCTCGCAAAAAGCCTGTTTCCATAATCTATTGTGATCATGGAAGTAGCCCTAATTATAGTGTTTTGAACTGTGTATAGGAAGGTCTTGGAATATTTCTAGCTAGGCTTCACAGAGAGTCTCTTGTTTCATTCTGCGCGTTCTTTATAGATTCCTGTTTTTCATTTTGCCAAATGGTTTCGTACTTTTGACTAACGTGTCTCTTCTGAGGGTGGTGTGTCAATGAGTCATAGCTTTCTTTCCCTTGTTTTTACCTCTGTTTAGATCTGTTTTATCCATTTAAGTACATCTGCCAGCAGTGTGACGTTTCTGTAATATCTGCTTATAAGTTGTGAGGCCTGCGCCTGGATGTTACATTACAAGTTCCTGGCCTGCCTGGATCTTGGATTGCCTACGTCTAGATCTTGAATTGCCTTGTCCTGGAACCAGACTTGCCTTTGTGTGGATGTCTGATGATCTCAGAGTGAACCCAAATTATCTGCCTTTCCACTGTCCATTTATATGCATTTTGTCACTTAGCAGACAAAAACTGTCTTTTGTTAAACATGTTAATAGTTAACAAAAGTATTTCATTAATCGCAGATCTATTAATTGACTCTCCCAGTCTCGCTTGTTAGCTGGGTCACAGGCGATTCATCTCTGCGTAAAGTAGGCTCCGTTTCTTCTGCCCATTGCTTTAGCCACTTGAGAGCAGAGGAGTTCCCTGTATCGTGGTTGCTATTGGGTCTGAGGGAATTTGGTACTTGAGTGGTCCCACATGGGCTGAACCTGTCGTATGGTTAGCCCCATAATCGATTTTGTGTATGGCTAATGTGTGCCTCTAGTTCAGTATACAATGACACCATATTCGTTTGGCAACATCATGTAAGTTAAATGTAGGCCTATGGTGACTTTGCTCCTGTTAGTCGGCCTTAAATTGTTGAACTGTGCAGAAAATGCTTACATTTAAAATGTCTGGCATGTAAGCAAACCTGTGGGAATTTATGGCATGGATGCTAGGACCTAATGTGTACCTTGAAGGGAAGTCTTTTTTTGTTTACAGAGTTTTATATAGCGCGAACTTGACCCAAATCGGGTATCCGAGCTCTTTACACAGCACCAGTTGCATTACATGAGCACATTCATTTTTGGTAGGCACATGGGGATTAAGTGATTTGCCCAGAATCACAGGATGTGCAGCGTCATTGTAGGGACTCGAACCCAGTTCCCCAGATTCAAGGTCGACTGCCCTAGCCGTTAGGCCAACCCCTCTCCCCTTTGTTTGATGAATGGCTTTTGACTGGCTTGTATTCATATTGTGGAAAGTCAAAGACTGTTACCCACAGTTGTCACAACAAATGACATGATGTTGTTGCAGTGGCATTTGAAATGTTTCTAGTTATTTTGTTAACAATGCACATTCCTGTGCCAATGTGAATAATAGTTTTTCTTACAATACTTTTGTTCAGTGGAGCATTTTTGCTAAATTCATAACCTTTACAAGGATTATCCCTCCAGCATCGGGTAATTAACTTAAAGAAGTTAGCCAGACAAAATGAAGATTTTATGTTCATATAATACTACTTCACTGTAATGAGATGTTGCTTCGATTCAGAGCTTTCTGTGTTAAAGGTACATGAGAAGGTTTTGAATACTAGGCTGACATCCATACTTGGAAACCTAAATGTCTACCACTATCTTAAGTTTGTTGCGGTACGGCATGTAAATACAAAGAGAAGCCCCTGGGAACAGTCATTTTTACCGGGATTTAGCTACTTGATTTGGCATGACGTCAAAATATCTACCAGTGAAACATTTGTTTACACATCAGTAGGAACAAAGATGTATATTGGAGTGATGAAGGCCAAGACGTTAATTAACTAAAATGTTTTATGCAGTCACAAGGGAGCAATAGTTCTCAGATTGCTAGGGTTTCGCTGCGAGCCATAGAGGAATTATTGTGAGCGTTCTGTGCACATACCTCTATCTTTGTGCCACTTGCACTCAAGCCCTACCATGCAGCAGTTCAGTTGTTCCTCAGCCCGAGAGTTGACTTTGGACCCTTATAAGTTGCCCTTTTTTTCAGCTGTCAATCTTACAGCCAGTACAAGGACGTGCGGCTATATAACTGCAGTCCCTTAAGAGCTTCAGTGTTTACCAGTCCATACCCTGATAGTATTCCCAGCTTGTCGCACTTTAATAAACCATTCTCCTAAAGAAAACTGCCTATTAACACTTCACCATCTTGGAGAGTTCCCTAGTACTGGGAAGCTGAGCTCTGCCCGTGTTCCTAAAAATTAAAATTTAGAACCAAACAGGCTTCTTCAGAAGAGCCGTGCCTCCGATCTGGAACTGGCATCCTTAAGCTGTGATACCTGCTTTCTCTCTTGTCATGGCACAGAAAGTTAAAATCCTTCATCTTCCTCAGTTTTCTAAATATAGAACACATTTTTTTTCTCTTTCTTGTTTTCCTGAGGTGGTGTAGTTTACTGATAAAAATTGTATTAAAAGTTAAATGTCCCTTCTGAGTTCTGTTCAAATCCCATCATTCCTACCTGGTTCCCCATCCTGCCCTACTCTCCCTTCTCACTGCCCCATACCTGTCTACCAGAAGTCTTTTTGTAAATGCTTTTCATAGTTACTCTGTGAAGTTCTCTAGTGTTCCCCAGGGTAGAATAACTGTACATACAACATGCAAATTGATAAATTGACCTGGAGAATAAAACTGACTGGGCATGTGTAATAGTGACTATTAATGTATGTTGCAGTTGTACATAGTGAGCTAGACCTGATGGGCGTTGGATTGCTTGGTATAAGAACAGTTACAATACTAAAGCACTTTTTACATGTTTCTGCAGATATTGCAGACAGGTTTCAAGTTTAAATCAAGCTGAATTTATTACTTTCAGGTACTTCGTATATAAGTTTCCATGTCGTCTCTTTTGATTTTTTTGGTGGACGGACCACTTCAGGGTTGAAAATTTAGGCCAATAACACATTGTAAGATGCTGTTTAGAGTTAAATGTGCCTGTGTTTTAATTTCTTTATTGAACCAAACTGGTCAGATATCTGAGCTTGTCTCGGGAAAGTTTGTTTATAACCGAGGACGATGCAAAACAAGCGATACACCAGACAACTTATGCTGCTGTGTCCTTCATGAAGTTAGTCATTCATTCCATCTGACGCTGATAAGGGAATGGTTTACACTTAGACAGACACAGAAGGACGAGCCGGGGGGAAAAAATAACATCATTGTGTTTTTTTCCAGCAGGATTTCTACATCCTGTATTGCTGAGAGCAGCATTCTTTACTGCAGCTGCCTTAAGGTTGCTTATAGAAAAGAAAAGTAGGATACGAACTAGACCCCAAAAACTTTTAAGAGCAATGTAGTAGTGAGAAAAAATATTCTTCGCAAATATGTGCCGAAATTCTGGCTCTCCAAAGCAGCGTGCAATAGAATGTCTGAATCCATGTGGTAAATCATACTTTTATGCCCTCTCTGTGGGGGACTTATACCCATGTGTCTGTATTTCTTGATGAATTATTTCTACCACAAATTAGGTATATTGGATTGTTGGCATTGTGATAACATTGTCACATGCAACAGTAGTGAGCATGATTGGTGAATGAAACAATACAATTACATTACATTTAGGCAATTGCAGATTTTGTGGGCAAAATAATATCAGGTGCGCTTTAAGCAAGACCCATAGCTGTGGAGCGGTGCCTAGGGTATTTTGAAACTGAACACATTGGCCTTCAGTTCTGTCTTGAAAGTGAGAAGGAATAGTAAACTAAACAAATCTTTGGGGAAGGTGTTCCAGTGGAAGACTGGTATTAATTTGGTGTGTCCGAGTTTTGAATGTGTACTGCAGCTATATAATTTATATTTGCTGTTCGAAGTGCTCAACATACGGGTTGTAGCAAGATGGGTGTTGGGTTGGGTTAGCAACCGTTTTCAATATATCAAATGTATCTAAGTGCTCGTGAAATGTGTTGTTATCGTTCTACCTTTAATACAGTGCTTAGAAACAATACGTGTAAGGTATCGTCCATTTGCGAGAGATTAAGCTATTGGCATTCTAAATGACAATGCCATTAATTTATCTGTTTTCAAAACCAACACATAAATTAAAAAAAATGTCATTTACAATGCCAATAGCTCTAACTTTTACAAAGGCGAGACCGTTGCATTGTAAATGCTTGTTTAAATGCTAATTCCTAACTATATAAGGCCTGAAACCTATGTTTTTTCAGTGAATTTGCAAGGTTTTTTAAATGCTAATTCCTAACTATATCAGGCGTGAAACCTATATTTTTTTTCAATAAATTTCAAAGGTTTTGTAAATGCTAATTCTATTAGCGGATAACGTTTATATATGTTATTATCCTTCTGGGAACACCTGAGCAGCCATCTTGTTTCTCAGGAGAAGTGAGGCACAAGAGAGCACAAAACAAGAGTGGAAAACGCGAAAAGGGGGCAGGGTAGAGACCCCCTGACCCCCTAGCCCTTCTCAGGGGGTCCCAGAAGGACCACTAGGTACGGTCCGCGTACCCCGCGATTTTTTCGAATTTTCTTTTTTTTTTTTTTTTGCCCTTGGTGGTCCTTTTGGGACCCCCTGAGAAGGGGGTCTCTACCCTGCCCCTTTTCGTGTTTTCCACTCTTGTTTTGGGCTCTCTTGTGCCTCAGTTCTCCTGAAAAACAAGATGGTGGCCAACACTTCCTGGTTTGGACAGTTTAGAATGTTGACAGTCGACTGCCAGCCAATCAGAAACTCGCTCCGCACGTAAGGGTACACGCACGTATGCGTACGGTACGCGTACCGTACGCGTACGGTGCGCGTACGGTGAAGTGCATATAAATATATAATTTGCTCAAATTCAATTTTCTCAACAACTACTGGAGGGATTTTCACCAAATATAGAAAAGGCACTACTGCATACCTGTCCCTACCATTTTGTCAAGTTTGGTGTAATTCCGTTCAGCCGTTCAGGCTGTAGCCGTGTCTAAAGGTCCCATAGAAAATGCCATTTGAAAAATTTCAAATTCAATTTTCTCAAGAACTACTGGAGGGATCCTCACCAAACATAGCAAAGGCACATCTGCATACCTGTCCCTACCATTTTGCCAAGTTTGGTGTAATTCCGTTCAGCCGTTCGGGCTGTAGCCGTGTCTAAAGGTCCCATAGAAAATGCAATTTTAAAAATTTCAAATTCCATTTTCTCAAAAACTACTGGAGGGATTTACACCAAACATACAAAAGGCACTGCTGCATACCAGTTCCTACCATTTTGCCAAATCTGGTGTAATTCCGTTCAGCCGTTCGAGCTGTAGCCATGTCAGAATGTCCCTATGGAAATTAACATGGGGAAAACACGTTTTGGGACCCCCCTTTTTTCTCGCCCCCGCTTGACGAATCCCCCTGAAACTTTCAGGGAAGGAGCAGAGCGGAGCGAGGCAAATTTAAGGAAAATTGCAAACAGATCCCTCAATCGGCGCCAAAGTTATTCCCAATAGAATGTTCGGAATTTCCTATGGTAACTAGGTCCTAACTATATATACCTACTGGCGACCGCCAGTAGGTATATATATATATATATATATATATATATATCACACACACACACACAGCATAATTATGGGTTTATTATAAAATGTTTCATGACCATTTCTAAATTTAATAAATAATGTAACTTACATTTTTAGAAAAACATAGTAAATGTATATTCAAAAAACCAGGTCTGGTGGCTCAGTGGACTTATGCGTCTTTTACAGGGGCCTGTGTTCGACCTCATGGTCACAGGTTCAAAGCCCGGCGGGTCCACTCAGCCTTTAATCCATCTGAGGTCGATAAAATGAGTACCATTGAGTTGGGTAACAATAAACATCTGTTATTCAACGCCAAGACACCTACGGGTAATTGTGCGCTTTACAAATACACCTGTTATGTTATTCTATACATAACTTTTAAGAATTTTTGCTACATAATAAATAATTTTATTTTAATGCAATTTAAATACATTCAAAATAATCAAATATTTCATTAAAAATAATCTACTAATTCTGCAGCTATTTTATTTTGTTCTGCATTTTAAAATGCATATTTTTACTATTCTTTCAGTCTAATAAATGTTTCCGTATACTTAAACATAGGATATCTCCACCCCGGTTGTGAAGACTTCTGTCTATTTGTGCAAAGTTAAAATGAGTAACTTTACTTTCATAGAGTAAGCTCCGCCCCCTGAATTTAGGGACTTGTGATATGTCTACACTTTTGAATAATTTTACTCTTGTAGATGATGAATAGTTGAATAATTTTACTCTTGTAGATGATGAATAGTTAAAAATAGAAAATGTAGTTAAAAATGTAAGCGTAAATTTACTTGTAATAAATCTACACTTGTAAATTTACCTTTTAGAATAGGCTGCTGGTTCAGAAATTATTATGAGTAAATAGACTTAGAATAACAGATAAACAGAAAGGATATAACCACACAAGGAAAATGAAAGGAATTTAAAAAACAGATATGCAGGAAAATATTGCTTGCAGAAAAGTGAAACCACAGCAGGAAAATCGGTGAAAAAATGCTGATCTTCATACTGGTCGGGAGCTGTAATAGCCGGGAAGTAAAAAAATAGTCCACTCCCTTTTATCCTTACATGGAGTTTAGATATGCACAGTAAAGAACTTGGGAGACCCTACTCCGTGGAGATTGCTCTGAAGTGCAATATCTTCCTGCTTGTGCAGGAGACACTATTGTACTGCACATGGTGGCTCCTCTTCGGGAGCACATGCTCTTACCCTTAAGGAAGACCGCATCCTCGTCGCCATTATCTGCATGACCAGGCGCTTCCTTTTGGCCATTTCGGTATGATAAATCACTGTTGATTTTGTCAACTAGAAGTTCTGCTTCGTACACAGTATTTGTTGGTGTTCCCGTCACTGTCATTTACCACCCCCCAAATGTTGTTTAGTTTGTTAATGGACTTTAGCCAGCAGATGCTATAGTTTGCATTCCATGCACCTGTGATTCAAGTGCAGCGGTGTCCAGAGAGATGTTATGAGGGCGCTGGCGACAGGTGTAGTGGGGTCAATAGACAGAGATGCGATTAAGATTGGCCACTGAGACCAACAGAGAAATGTGGTCATCCCTAGATAAATTTCTAGACCCGCACAAACCGCCATAGACAACAGAGGGAGGCTAACAACACAAACCACCAACAGTGTTCGATGGTCCACCCACAACCAGCAGCCGAACACCTATATGTTATGTTATATGTACCCGTTATATGTTATAACCGCCCATGAACCATATACCAGGCGCTGTTATGTAATAAATGTACGCCAAAAGTAAGAGCGAAATATCCTAAGCGTTATATGTATATCTGTATTTTGTCCAAGAAAATCAATAAAAATATATTTAAAAAAAAAAAAAAAAGATTGCCCACAGACTATAGTTACCTTGGGTTGAGCTACGTTCCTCTGGAACATCATGGTTTGTTGGAGCTGGGGGTGATACACATGTGAGCTTTAATTTGAGAGAACTAAAAAGGTTTTTACAGACCAGGTTTGTTGTCGTGTATCGTGCTAAGGTAAAGCTAATGTTGGGTACTTTTAGAGTACTGAACTGATATCAAGTAACCATGAGGGATTGGTATTTGGGCTTTGGGAAATAAATGTCCCTAGGGAAATCTCATATCTATGTACATGTAATGGGTTCTATTAAAAGACTCTATTTCCAAGTTACGTATTTTCTATGTTTTATGTTTTAATAAATCTGTTGCTAAAATGTTTTTTGTTTTCTAGACGCAGCTGAAGCGCCTCACTGACATTGTATGGCCTGCTATAGCCACCCTTGCCAAACAGAAGATTGCGGATGCTGCAACCCAAGGTAAAATCTTGTGTGTGTGGTGCAGTATTAACATTCGACACAGGGTGGCAGCAGGAGCTTCAGGATAATCGCACACCTTGGGAATGTACTAAGGCAGTTAGACTGTATGAACTAGTGGAACTGAAAGATATTCTCCTGGGAACTTTTTATTTTGTCTGAAGTGCAGTGTTCTGGTCCGTGTCCTCTGTCTGGTTCAAATTTAAACTAGTTTAACGGAGAAGTGTGGCTCAATGGTTAGAGCGGCAGACCCTGATGCAGAGTTCTAGCCCGGGACCAGGGTTCAATTCCCCGCCTCGGCGGGTCTTGGGCTCAAAAATTCCACGGACCTGATAATTCTCGCCTCGGTGCCTATTCCAATCATGGAGTCCCACTCTGCAACTCTGGGCAATAGCTTGCTTAATCTCCACAACGGCCCCCACAACGCTAAGGATGCCTGGCCTCCACCGTGGGGGTGCCCAGGAGTGGACACCTCACAGGGAAAGGCAGGATGGGTTCCACAGCGGTACAAGCGCCTTGAGACCCTTGCGGGTGAGTAGTGCGCTATACAAGTATCAATTTACAATTTACAATAGTTTTGGCATAGCCAATATCTCTTGCTTTAAATTGAATGATTCCACCCATGCAGTCTCTCATATACATGTCCATGTGCTCAGTAGTTCATCATTCATGCACTCAGGCATCTATTCATCCAACCATTGATGCACTCATGCATTCACCCTCTCATCCACCTACTATGCCTCACAATCATCAGTCATTGAAGAGGCAGTTTCAGTTATCCTTTAATGTTCCTATTGTTGGCTTTCCTGCTATGGTATGGTAGCAGTATGATTAGATGTTGTGAGAAATTCTGTGCAGTGATTTCTAGATACCAGAATTTCTCATGGCAGCTGAAATCTCTGCATAGAATTCTTGCAATTTCGAGTAAGAACCCCTCAGAATTGGGAATAACCATGCAGACCTGAATTTATGAGGCAAAAATCCATTTGCAATTCTTGATAACTGAGGGCTTAACACAGACATTTACCACCATCTTTTTTAAAATGAATTTGAAAACAATTGAAAAACCTTTTAGTGTATAGTTTGGTGCACAATGTTGCACATTAGAGTAAATCGTAGTATTACAGTAGTAAACAACTTGGCTCCTTTTCCCCCTCATTATTATAACACCACTCCCTCCCTGGGCGACACATAGCATGTTAGTATGCAGTAACATATTATCCTATTGCCAGTCCTTTGTGTGATTTCCAGTGTGTCCGTTTCTTATCCTGGGTATTTTAGGCATCCCTGCTTCTCATATACTTTTTTTGGCTAACATGCACAAGTCCAAATCCATCTCCGATTGGCGCAACTGAGGTACCCTGCAACCCACTATCAGAAATATTTAATCCCGATAACATAAGACTAAGTCGGAAGAAGATTTTTATGTACCTATTCAACACTTGTTTCTCCCCAGAGTATATATATGATGTATTGTTTTCAGCCAGTTAGTACCTTTTTTTGCAACAATGTAATTGAGGTACAGCCCACCCCCCTCTACATGCGAAGCAGGGCAGGATACTCCCGGATTGTGTGGAGATAGCTACGTGGTTGACCACACCCTCCAAGACCGAGATTCGTAGAGGCACTCCCAATTTTCACCCAAAGTGTCCTAGTTAATTAAGCCCTGTACAGCGGTTTCAACAGAACTAAGCAGAATCTTTATTTTATTGCGACTTCCCTTGGAGAACTAATTGCCATCACCCATTCAATTTCCTGAAAGCATCCCACATTTTCTTCCCAATGGACCTTTAAAGTCGTCAGTGGGTCCCCTTCATAGTTTACCATTTTTTACATATAATGGATATTACCTTCGATGGAGGGTTTCAAGCAGAATCCTATTTTCCAACTGGGATTAAATATGCCGCTGGGGTTTTACTTGGTATATGTTTAGTGAGAGCACGTCTCAGTTTTGATACCGTCTCAGTTTTGATACCTCTTTGTCAGCCAAATCTGATACCCTTTCAACTGTTCCCACGTGAGCATTCCATCTGCTCCCAATGCATCTTTTATTTTAATAATCCGTTATACGTTTTGTGTAAAATCCCACAAGCCCTTCCATATCATTTGACACATCGCTGTCTCACAGTGATGTTTCTTTCGTAATAATCTCTTTCTATGTAAAGTGCTGAGTAGCTCTATCCCAAACTTTTCAGTATCGTTTGCATGTATTGCGGCATGGTCTCCCTGTGTCCACTTCGTTGCAGGGCAGCGGATTAACCCCTTGGCTCAATCGCATGGCTCTCTGCCCTGATGGATGGTTCCTCTAAAGAAGCAAAAACCCAGTCATTAACGACCGTCATCTGGACAGACCAGTAATATTTGTGTATGTACGGGAGGGCTATATCTTCATATATTCACTTAGCTAGTTTGACCAGGGCCATTCTAAGTGCTCTTTTCCATCCCATAGGAGCGTCCGGACTTCTGCCCCCATCTTTTTGAAAACATCTGGTGGAACCCAGCTGGGTGTGTTCTGGAGGACATAACTATAAACTTAGGGAACTCAACAAGTTGGAGCATCACTACCCGTCCTAGTAGGGACAGTGCAAGTTGCGCCATGGTGTTGCATCATCCCTGCGTCTATCGAGGACTGAGTATTAATCATGGCTGAAAACTGTTCTTTATCCCTTGTGACAAATCTACTTAAATACTTGAATCCATGCAATTGAATTTTGAATGGGCACTGCAGTAATCCGAGCCAAGGCCCGCCCAAGAGGGGGTATAGAACCTGATTTCCCCAATTGCTATGGATCGTCCACATACATTAAGATTCTATCATCCCAAGTCTCATCCTACCTCAAGCACATCAACAGGGCATCTTTCCTTATCAAACACACCAAGGGTGCTAATGCCAAGACCAATATCATTGTGAATAGTTTCGTCCCCCGGCTGAGAGTGAAGAAGTTAGACAATGCCCCCTTGATCCTGACCCTGCCAATGAGCTCCTATATAGGAGCCTTAACCAAGTCATGAAATGAGGGCCAAAGCCCAAATATTCCATCACCGCAAAAATATATTCCCATTCCAAGGTGTCCATTTACGACCATCTTTGGGCATGTGGTAAATGTCTGCCAGGACTGCTTTTGAAGCTGGCTGGCCGTGGTAATTATTGAATGCTTTCTCTGTTCCTTGGCAGAAACTCAAGTTCGAGCTGAAGAACGGGTCATGGCTGCATTGCAGCCCTTTCCCAAAGCGGTCAGTTTTTCCAGCCTGTAGAATCTGTTTCTGCATTGCCGCATCTGGGAAACCAAGTGCGGAAATATTGGCTCACTTATAATTATACAAATTAGAATTCCACTTGTAAATTCCACTTTGTGTAACTTGTAATTTGGCGCTTAATGTGATCACTATTGGGGTAGAGGCAGGGAGGACACCAGAGCAGCTAAGCTGCTTTTTACTTCTTCATCCACCACCCAACAGATCACTTCAAATACTGCAACATCAGTATGCCTGGCTGTAGTGGCACCATAAGAGTAGGGAAGTCACAGTGCATGTCATTGTTCAGGCCCTGCTGCTGGCACATATGGCGTATTCATGAAATAAGGGGCAACGTAGTAACCCTCGGACCTGTGTAGAACCATTAATAAAGACACAAACGGTCCCTAAGGGCGAAGGGTAGGCGTTGACTTCCACGGCGATCCATACAAAACCTTCATTCAGTAAGTTTGAACAGAAATTTATAAACAAATTATATTAATTTTTTCTTATTACAAACGTATATCAAAGGCTGTCATGTCAAATTTAAAAAAATATATTTTAAAAACAAGTTGCTCCTAAAAGTGTAGTGGCGCAGTGCATTTGACAAAGTAAATATAAAGTGCGCTAGTGCTAAACAGAATGCAGATATATACCTGTGACTGATAAGGATAGGTGGGTATGCTAAGCAATACTCCGTATAGGAGTGTTGAAATCCTAAATCAAATAAAAAACAGTCCACAGTAGATTGTCAATGTTTCGACCCAGATAAGAACTATTTACCCCAGGGTCATCATGAGGAGGAAGATATATTTAGGAGACACCAGAGAATGGTGGCCTAGAATCACAGATTCAAAGATGTATGTGAAGGTCTCAGTTTAAAATTCTCATGGCTTGCCTCAGGATTGGCAAGCCCTTAGAGTCAATGACATATACTGTCTGAAGATCAGTGACAATTAAAATGGAGCGTCTCCTTAGTGGCATTCGTGCTAATGGAACAACATCATAGCTGGCATCTGTCTTGGTAAACCATTGGAGTAAGTAACAAACAAGCAAAGATCAGTGAGGTTAAAATGGAGCGTTTTATTAGTGGTAATCACATTAATGAGATATCATCATGGCTGCCGTCTGAATTGACAAACCTTTAGAGTAAGTGACCAACACTTTCAAAAGATCAGTGAGATCGAAATGAAAAGTCTTATTGGCAGTAGGATGGAACAGCCAATCTATCCCCAATGGCAGAGTCAGAGTAGGTAGGAAACCAACAATGTGGTGGGATCAATGAAATTAAACAAAAAGATACCGTCCTGTGGTGGCGATCGAACGTGGCACAGTGCATCAGTAAGCTCTAATAGCAGTGGTAGAAGTGGGGGGGATCGGAAGGGCACGGCGTGCCCCTACTTAAAAAATATTCCAGTCCGTTCCCCTACTTCAGGCGGAGGGAGGGAGGGAGGGAGTGAGAGAGGGAGGAAGGAGACAGACAGAGGGAGGAGGGAGACAGAGGGAGGAGGGAGACAAAGAGGGGGAGACAGAGGAAGGGAGGGGGAGACAGAGGAAGGGAGGGGGAGACAGAGGAAGGGAGGGGGAGACAGAGGAAGGGAGGGGGACAGAGAGTGAGAGAGAGAGAGTGAGAGAGAGAGAGGGAGACGGAGGGAGGGAGACGGAGGGAGGGAGACGGAGGGAGGGAGACGGAGGGAGGGAGACGGAGGGAGGGAGACGGGGGGAGGGAGACGGAGGGAGGGAGACGGAGGGAGGGAGAGGGAGACGGAGAGAGGGAGACGGAGAGAGGGAGACAGAGAGAGGGAGACATAGAGAGGGAGAGGGAGTGAGACGGTCAGTGTGAGTGAGACAAAGGGCGACAGAGAGGGAGTGAGACAGTCGGAGTGAGTGAGACAGGGAGGGAGGGAGGGGGAGAGAGAGAGCTAGAGGGAGGGAGGGAGACCGAGAGAGAGATAGAGATAAAGAGAGAGAGAGAGATGTGCGTCTGGTGGCTCAGTGGACGAAGGCGTCCGCTGCAGGGACCTGTGATCAACCTCATGGTCACAGTTTTTTTGTTGCTTTAGCCCTGCCCCCTCCCCCACTGACATCGCCCCTACCAGTGCGACCCTCGGACACAAACCACACTGTAAATTTGGCCCCCGAGAGATAGTTTGTGAGTACCAAGGAGTAGAGTAGAGGTTCCTACACTTAACACAGAGAACCCACTACCCTCCTTATTCATTTTTACTCTAGGTAAAGTACCCCACAGAATAAGGTATCTCAGAGGAATCCTTAACCTATTTTAAACCACAACGCATACATCTACATTAGACTAGGCCCCCTCACCCCCACTGCACCCTTACGGCAAGGAATAAAATATCTCTGACAAAGAGCCCCTTTAAGGGTGCCCGTTGGGCATTGAAGCGCCGGCCGAACGAGGAGCAGGCTCAAATGATGAAGCATGACACCTAGCTTGCTGGGTGTGTGAGAGCGCTAGTTCCACATGGAGGAATCCCCCTCCTCCTATATTAACACGACCCCTGTTTTACTCTCTCCACCAGATACAATTGTCTAGGTGGGTAAAGGTGACTACTACCTCGCCTTGGAATTGTGTACCACTCCTTTTGGTCCATAGTTTGTGAGTACCCATGCCCTAACCAGAGTACTGTGGGGACCTTGCCCCCTTGTGTAATTTGTCAATGTTGTACACAGAGTGAACAGGGCAGGAGCAGTGACTGGACAAAAGAGGCGACAGGAAAGGAGAAACTATACACCTATGGGAGTCAAGGTTGTATAGTTTGTATGGATTACCCTGCCTTTTTTCTTACACGGTCCTTCAAACTTTGTCAAAAAGCACACATTGTTCTCACATTTCTGTGAGAGAAATTTCTGGAATCTGAGGATCCACATATTTCCTACCACCCAGCAATTCCCCACATTTCCTGATAAAAACAGTGCCCCTCTTCTGTGGATGGGCCGGTCTTACTGTTTTTTGGGGGGGCCAGTGTAAAATCCTTGGTGTTTAGTCGCCTTTTCTACCCCTGGGGAGGCAGGGGGTAAGACTACTAATCTACCTACCTGGAGGCATAAAGACTGCATTTTCCCATTTTGGGGTGAGGGCATTGTCGTACACCAGTGTAAGCTGTCTTCACCCCTTTTTGTGTTTTAATTTAAATTTCCTGGTGGCTAGTGTGCTTTCTGCCCCCTGGAGTGGGGAGTGTGGGGGGGAGGGATAGATTGGGAGTACATACCCAAATCTGCTTTCTTGGAGAGCAGAAAAACTGTATGTCCCCCTTGGAGGCAAGGCCCCATACCAGAGTTGGTACCCACACCTTTTTAGGTCTCGCCTAGCAAATGCAGCGCATTCACTGCTTTGCCTTGGCGAGACTCTATTGTTGTTGCTTTGGTTCGGAAGGGAGACAAAACATGTGCGCGCCCGGACAGCCGATGTGCACGCTCACGGTGTGTGCATCTACTTGGACCTGGACAACACATGGGCACGCACGCGGCCTGTCTTTCAGCTTGTTTCAGCTGATGGGGGATATTGTAGCAAATAAAAATACCAGTGTGAGACACCAGGTGGCAGCAACGGCACTACAGTTCAACACTGTAGAGTTGTGCCCTAGCGAGTGAAGCAGTGTGACCTACGTCTTTTCAGCATAGAAGTGTGCAGTGTGCCACAGAGTTCAGAAGCATGGCGGTGTGAATATGGTACACTGTTATCCGTCCATGATGTGACCAGAGCTCCGCATCATCGAGGTGTGCTGGAGAGTGGCACAGTTTGATCCAGATGCCAGAATCTGTGATGTATGCTGGCTCAAGTATGGTGTCACCTGGAGCTCCAGCAAGAGTGATGCATTTCGGACAACCTAATGAAGAACATTTGGGGAGGCAGCCAACATTACCAAACTGATAATGCAACAGGCCTAGTGAATAGATGTGAACACCATTCTCTTAACCCAACGACTACATGCACGCCAAGCTTAGATTCACATTATTTTCTTTGTTTTGTGAATACCTATATTTCACAGGATGGGCCTTGAGAGACGTGAATATTAAACTCTAGTACACTGAAGACCTCAAGTACAAGTTCCAGTGTAATCCGTCCTATAATCATTCATAATTATTTGAAGGCAACTGGCAGTGTGGAGGGACAGCAGAGGTCTTGCTTAGCTAGACCGTGCAGTTCCACCGTCGCTTATCTGCAAATATTTGTAGTAGCATTTAGCGCTTTCAAACCCCTTCTGCGGTGCTGGAGCACATTTTTTGATAGATGGTACAGTACATGGTGAGGAGTGCTTTAGTTGGAAGGTTGTATTTGCTGTAAGCCTACAAATGTGCGAAGTATTTTGGTTTGATGCATGAATGACCAGATATGCTCTGATATTTGTGTTTGTGCATAGTTTAGCAATATAATGGAGAATGATGTGAGATATAGACATTCACATTGTAGCTGCTTGCAATTTGAGTATTAAGTTAGGCAGTCAATAATTCCTCTCTGTTTCACAAATGATAAAATGCCTGGCCTAATGAAAGGCTTGCTATTAAAAAAAAAAAACTCAATAGTAAGAAGAGCCACATCAGTGATTTTTTTTTCCTTTTAAATTTATATTTCAAGTGTTTGGCAGCCATCCTTAGGTGGTGGCATATTCCTTTTTTCTTTTTGTGGCATATAATTACAAAAAAGAAGAAATGACAACGCACCAGCTTGCAGCCAGATCTGTTTGCTTTGCCATTGCTTGTTCAATTATAGTAATCCGAGTTGGGAAATTCAGGGGTAGACTCCAGTAGAGTCCTCGAAGATGCCAGCTGTATGCGGTGGATCTCTTCACTTCTTAATTGAGATGCACGTGTTAGGCTCCTGTCTATGTATGACACATCACTTAGCACGTTAGCTGGTTGTCTTCTTTGTTATAGGATGAATGTGTTTCTTTGTATTAAGTTTTTGTCTTTATAAGGTAAGTGTGAAAAGTATGGCAAACTCATAGTGAAGGTAAGAGCAGGTCCTTTTTCACCTCAGCGCCAGCCTGCAAATAACTAACCGCTAATGGAATCTCCCTCAAACATAAACATTCCAAAACATATTGGTTCATATTATATCATGAGAAAATACCTGTAAGTGTGTCGGCAACAATTAAAAGAAAAAAATCAAACGTCTTCCCTTCTAAGAAATTCCCTTTGCAAAGCAAGCAAGATGAATATTAATAGACATAATAAGAAAAATGATGATCCTATTAACATGACCATTTATGTGAAACAAACTTTTTTACACAGTGAAAATGTAATCCCTTTGTGCCTGTTCACTATCTTTACTCTGTGATGGGCACACCAACCAACATATTGAATTATAGTGAGTGTTCAAGTTGTTAATCGGTGATATGCACACAATCCGTCCCGATATGATGTTGGAGGGGGATAAACGAGCATTTGCAATGCAATAGGTCTCGCATTTATGCAAGTTTGAGCTATTGGCATTGTAAATGACAATGCTTTTTTTGTTTTGGTTTTTAAAACCTAAATAAAAGGTATTGCCTTTTATTGCCTTTTACAATGCCAATAGCTGAAACTTGCCTAAATGCGAGACCTATTGCATTGCAAATGCTTGTTTTGTACTAACTTTCAATTTCCTGGCTGTGCTAATGGGCTTTCTGCAGCCCCCCCGTCTGCCCCCCCGGGGATTAACATGTTCCCATGGGAGAGCAAAGGTCCCCCCCCAAAAAAACATGCTTTATAGTGGAAGCGGTGGGCATGACATTTCACTGTGATTGCTCCTCCACTGTGATTGCCTGGAGCAATGCAGGTCAGGAGACGTCTTTCCAGCGATACCTTCCTTTTGGCACAGTTCCCAGCAAGCACGGATTCCCACTTCTTCCACTCGTGCTAGAAAACCAGGGCCCATTTCCTGTTTACCTGTCCTGCAACTGACATCATCGCATCAATTACGTGATCTCGAGCACATCAGTTGCAGGACTGTCCCACCCCCTTGAAACTAGTTAGGACCGGGGGCACCAAAGCAATACGCAACAGTTGCTGCAGTGGCGTCACTAGGTGGGTGCGGGGGGTGCGGACCGCACCGGGTGACACCATCAGATGGGGTGACACCAATCTGGTAACCACCAACTCATTCCTACTGCGGCAGCCCTCTGAGCAGGCCTGAAATAACTCTACATATATCAGATGAAAACGAAAGTGCTGCACGCTTACGTGCGCCGGGCGTGGTCACCCTTCTCGGCCTGTCTGAACGTCAAGTCTATTGACGTCCAGTGTTGCAGCAGCAAGGGGGCGAACTGTCTCTTCAGCCAGTGAGAGAGTCTTTGCAGATGTCCTCAGGTGGGTGCGGAATTACAGGGAAGGTGGGAGGGAACCGTAGTGATTTGTTAAACTTTCCCACACGGAAGACGGCATGGAGGCGAGTGGTTTAGTCATTTGCAGGTAGTACTTAACCAGAGCTATTTATAAATATTTGATTCTATTGGCTTCTTAAACTGGTGTTCTGTACTCCTGCTCAGATCCTGCCCAATGATCACTTGCACTCATGCATTATAGATGCATTTTAACAGCATCTGATAACGCGCTCAAGCAGCATATCGTAAATGTATGTGCTAAGTATTTTTGATTGATGCCTTACATCACATTCCTTGTACGGCGATAAGGTACTAACAGTGCAGTCCCCCTCATAATCATTCTATGTGTAATAATCTTATGTATATTAGAAACTGCGGTTTTACCTTGAAGTGGGATTTTATTTGCTCTCGAAGACGTTCAAAACCCACCCAGTCTGCTTTTCAAAAGTGTACATAGCACGGAGGGTCTTCCTTTTAGGAGCAGGAAATGGCATTGTTGATGTTGCCCTTTGCCTAAAGTGATTTACAGGTTTGCTGGCCTAGTCTTTTGACACTTCTGGGGGTAAGGAAGATGGATGGTGGTAGGATGCAGTAGGGGCTGTTGGTCTTGTCAAGTCCTTACTTTTGGGTAAGTATCAGCGTGTGTCCTCCTGGGAAGAGAGACTGACAGTGATTGAACTCTCTGGCAGTATTCAGACTGTCCTAAATTCAGGGCACTATTATTGGCGCTCAAATTGACCACAAGAGCAGGTACACAGCACCTCGAAGTCTTCATGACTCTACTCTGGATTACTTAGAAAGCAAGAGGAAGATCGGCTTCTAAAATGTGTTCTGTTCAACCTTAATTCCATACAGACTTCTTCCCTCTTGCAGAACTAGTCTTCCTGTTTCCTTTTACTGTTTGAGAGAATCCTGGTTTCCAAGTGATTTGGCCTCGACCAATGGACCGTGGCGTTTGAGGGACTAACCAAGATAAAGGGCTGGACAGGCCATTCTACCACACTTACATTTGTGGTGGATGCTGCGGCTCCAACAGTGAAAGGCTGACTTGAATTTTTTTCCCTCCAATGGTTTGGTTTTTAGTCTGGCGCTGCCAGGGTGAGCTCATTCAGTGTCTCACTGTATACATGGTTCTGTTTTTGTTAAGCCAATTGCTAGTCAAGTTTGGCAGACTTTCCTGTCTATGCCAACAATGTAATTCTAGCTCAAGGGCTTTATTTCACAAACTCCTATTACTGCACAGGCACCCTACGTCCTTGCACAGCGTCCCTCCTAACAAGATCATGACTGGATGCCTCACTCCAACTGATCCTACAGCAGCTATCTCATACTTTCACTTTCCGATCCTATTCAAAATGGGTCCTCTAGAGTTTGATAAATACAAAGTAGATTACACCTTTCTGGTCCAAAAAGGAGGTCACTACTTCACCATTAGCGTTTATTATTGCACACTGCTTTTAAGGCTTACATGGTATAGTAAGTGTTTTTATTATTGTTGTAGGGTCCTATCTTCATATAATGAACAGGTTATAGATGTATTAAAAGCGGACAATCTAAACATAAGCTAGGCAAGGTGATAAAGTGCCTCAATCCAGCGAGTTAGGGCTCCCTCACAGAGGATAGGGGTTGGAAGTCTGAGGTCTCTTGGAGCTAAGAATGTCCTAATCTGTTGAAAAAATACCTTTGCTCTTTCCCAGTCTTTGTGCCAGGAGGAATCTGTGACGGTGAGCATTTTGTTTGCTTGAAGGGCACCCATGCCAGCTGGCAATTTCTTTTCACAATGTGCAAAGCAAAAGAGTGCACCTTTTGGCTGTTTGGTAGATGTGATCTTCACATGAAGCAATTAAGGTGCGCCACTGGAAAAACGGAAGGGTGTAGCTTCCGTCTCACAATTTGCTTACTCACATTTCCATAATAGGTCACGAATGTCCCTCTAACAGAGTATGCACACCGCTATGATGATTAAGGCATATTATTATTGCATACCAGAACAGATCGGATATCTGGCGTTTGCCAGTTAGAGAATTCATTGTTTAGGAGTGGAAAATGCGTCTGCGGCTGGTATTATTCTCCACAGAGTCCTTCTCTACAGCCCACAGGGTGGAAAAAGATGGGTCTCAGGCCATACATTGTAAAGGACTTGGACCAGTTGCCAATTACTATCTCACTAATGAATGCTTGTGGGTGGCTTTGGGTTCTCGAACAAGCTATTCTCAAAAAGGGTCTGTCTTCTAGCCAATAAGGGAGAGGGCCTAAGTTTTTAAGCGCACTCAGGCAGTGATGTATTCTTAAAAATTCAGTCCACTGTTCTGTAGAGGAGTTGTAATAATTGTGTAAACACAAAAAAGACCTGCCCCAAGACAAATGGTGTTAAGTGATTGAGTTGTGAAAGGTGAAGCTAACAATGGGGCACAAGAATGATATTGAATATATCGCACAAGTGTTTTTCTTAAGGTCTCAGGTTTTTTTAATTTTACCTCTTCATCAAATTATAAAGAATTAATGTACACTTGGATATTTCCTCACAAATTTTCTTGGGTGATCCTATGGCAATGGCACAGTTAACGAACGCAAGTCAGACCTATAGACGCCATACTACAAAGGAACTGGGATTAATTTATTGAATCACTCTCCTTTTGGACTGGGTCTTGTAAAATCAAGTTAAAAGGCCATTGGGAAGAGTTGCTGTAGAATTATAGTAGTAGTTCCAGCTCTGTCTTTAATCTTGCACTACTAACTACGTTCTTTGATCTTAAAATAGGAAAAGATGAACTACGCTGGGTTGATAAATTCTTATGAAAGCATAAAAATGTCAATATTAGTGTCAATGGAGGAGCATTGCAAATGGTTTATCATGGACCTAAATTTACAACCTTTACTAAGGATTCTGTATGGTCCCGCTACTTACCAACTGTGTCCACTGGGGGACTGGGAGCGGAGGAGGTCCATGCGGTAAGTCGTGAGGGGGTGACACCATGAGTTACCCGCACCGAGTGACACCAACCCTAGTGACGCCACTGAGTTGCTGCACCGGTGCTTTGACTTGACCTTCCCATCAATAGCATCTGGCCGTTATCGCTCATGCGGGGATGTCCAAAGGGTTAAAAAGAAAATTGCATTATTGAACATCAAATTACAATTCTAAGCAATGAAAACAAGATTTGATTGGTCTCTTCTAAACTAGAGGTATGTGTAAGATCTCTCAGTACTAAATAATGCAAATCCTTTTCTGTGGTATTCGTCACAGAGTTCACAATGCAAAACCTCTCCCTGTCGCATTTGTCTGGGAGTTAGCAATATAAAGCAACACTCTTTTTTCTGGGAGTTAGCAATGTAAAAACGTCTTTCTATTGCATTAGTCAGAGAGTTTGGAATGTAAAACTCTTTGCTACTGTATTTGTCACAGGCTTACAACATGCAAGGCATCTTTTGATCTTATTTGACACAGTGACTGTGTTAACAATGTAATGGACTTCATATGTACTTGAACAGGTGTACAAACTGGCAGGTAAATTGAAAATACCAGTGTATTCCAAAGTCATTCTTGACAGCTCGTCATCAACTGCCAGTTGTAGGATCTCCTTCATACAAAGTTCCACGCATAAAATTACCCCAGCATTCTGCCAAGCTATTAACCATACAGTACTAGATCATGTCTATCCAAGAAATGCCCATAAAGCCAATCAATAAAGGGTCGTAGAAAAAACTCCGTTCTGTATACAGTTTTTCAAAATATTTGTTTTTGATTACATGGACTCTCTCCGACTGGTGGTGTTTTTTTGTTTTTTTTTTGCAAGGTTTATGCAGTGCTTGAAAATGAAAATAGAGTTGTAAAAAATGTATCAAACCATACCTAAAAAAGCTGGTTCACTAAAATTGGAGTGGGTGAAAGAGAAAGTGAAACTAAATCCACCTTTGGCTGAAAAAATGTCCGATACGCCTGTCTGAATCAGGTTTGGCATGCACTTTTCTGTTTTGGGTACTTTGAAATTTAACACAAGGGGAGCACCGCTCATCCATCCAGTCTTTCTTATTGTCTTCTTGGCTTTTACTGCTTTACTCTATTAAACTAGTTTAGTCTAGATCAGGACTAATCCTGCGATAAGGGGATGTACTACATCAATATTCATATTTTTGTTCAATCTCCACAGTGTTTTTTGTGTATATGTTTTTTGTTTCTTGCAGGGGCAACTGTCTGTGTAATGGATGCTGCTGTTCTGTTAGAAGCTGGGTGGACAGATATGGTCCATGAAGTTTGGGTCACCATCATTCCAGAGAAAGAGGTATTTCTTTTTGTTAATAAAAATAACCGCAAATGTGCACTTTTGGATTTTATCAGAATGCACACCTCCAAGATACTGACCACAACTGAAGATTCACCCCTTTCGGGGACCTTGAAGATCCTGGTTCGAGGCATGTGGGCTGCTAAATTCATATCTATTGCATAGATCGCCGCCTAGTGTTGGGTCCGGATGATCGCACATTGTTGTCCTGGAAGAGTCTTCTAAGTATCACGAGATAGGTGGCTCCTCCCCTGGACTACAGTGCGCATGGGCATCGACTCCATCCCCAGATTGTTTTTTTCCGCCATTGGGTTCGGATGTGATTTCGACGTCTCCTGTCGGAATCGGTAAAAACAGTTCTCTGAAGGCCAAAAGGCTTTCTAACCTCGTCGGTATTGTTGGCGTTCGGTTCTCGTGTATACTCCAACTCTTCGAGTCGGTTTTCTGGGGAGTCGCGTGACTCTTCGGTCATCGAGGCCCTTCGACGCAGCAAGACCCCGACGAGACTACAATGGAACGAAGTCCATTCAAAAAGTGTCCCGTGTGCGGTTCGAAGTACCCACACATCGACGTGCATCCTGTATGCAACAAGTGCCTGTCGCCGGACCACAACGAGGCCAACTGTATGGCCTGTTCGAAGTTCAGGTCGAAGAAGACGCTCAAGATTCGGCGCGTGGCGCGCCTCGAGGCCCAGCGATCGGCACCGGCACCTGTGGACATCTTCAACGACCCCGAGGCAGACGAGCAAGAGCTTCAGCTTCAGATCTCGCCTCCATCGGCGGAGGTCGAGGCCGACTACGGAGAAGCCGTTGAGGGCCTGGACCTAGAGGAATACGTCGAGGAGGTAGGGGACGACGAGGAAGTTTATGGGGCCGCGGAAGATAGCTCGGAGGAAGAGCTATGCCCTGTCCGTACAATAACTAAGGCTCAGGTCACGGGATCGCCACTCGGCCTTACCCACGACCCTCACCCTAAGTCCTCGGCCCCGCCTTCTGGCCCGGCTACAGACATTTCAGCGGAGCCTCCGTTACAGAAAACTAAACCGAAACCATCGGCTTTGACATCATCTAAGATGGCCGACACACCATCGAAACCGAAGACGGGGGAGACACCTTCGAAACCGTCGTCTTCGGAGGCTTTAAAGCCGAAAAAGGCTGTCGAACACGATAAGGCACCCAAGGGGGCCAAGGAGGCCGCCTCGAAGAAGGTCGTCGACCATGTGTCGAGTAAGGTGGTGGAGTCGAAGTCGAAGAAGACTGTCGAGACGCCTTCACCCAAGACTACCGCGGCCCCAGGCACACGGACAGTCGAAGTGGCGTCGGCGAAGGCCACCGAGCCGAAGTCTGGAACCACGACGCAAAGGGAAAAATCTGCCGATCCGAAGCCGGCGGCGTCGACGCCTAAGGCCAAGACAGACCGGAGCCTTGCTGTCGAGGGTGCGTCCGCGCCCAAACAGAAGTCGTCAACGCTCGGATCATCACCTGGTGGTGGATCGAGGCCCACGGTCGGATCGACGAAGCCGTCCGCTTCTTTTACTAAGCAGGTCGCGGACTCCCTGAAGAGGCTACGGGGCAAGGCGTCGGAGCCGAAAACGCCTTCGGTACCGAAGGCGACTGTTCCACCGAAGAAGACTTCGACGCCGATTCTCTATACTCTGCCGCCAAAGGTGGCGCCGAAGGCTTTCACACCTCGTACGGTGCCCGATGACTCAGAGGGGCTGCGGCAGACTCAGCGTAGTGAAAGCTCTGCTCGACCACTTTCGCAGGACGATGAATCGGAGCATTTTATCGACGCCGACACGGGCAAATTAATGCTCTACAAGAGGAAAATTACATCCCAGCCAGTGGAATCCTATGTAATCCCTCTAAAAAAGAAAAGGCCTGCACCAGATACTCCAGACCTTGTGGAACCCATTCCTCAACAGCCTGGGAGGAGTCCAACACCTTCACCCACTTACTCAGATGGGGATGGAAATGACCAGAATGAAGAGTATAACTTCCCTGCCAATAATGACCCTGATGAGCAGCAGGACTCATGGGTAGACACTGGTGACCAGGGTGACCAACAGGTGGTTAGTGACCCACAGCTTTATGGGATAAAGACTTCTCCTACTGAAGACTCGGCGGCATTTAATGCCTTAATTGAACGGGCAGCTGCAAATCACAAGGTGGAGATGCATGCCGACCCTGTGGAAGTTGACTTTTTGTTTGATACATTCTCTGCATCGGAAAAGACTGTTAAAACACTGCCAATGCTTCAAGGGGTTCTCAAACATGCCACTGACATTTTCAAAGAACCCACCAGGGCAAGGGTGGTCAACCCACGTATAGAAAAGAAATACAGACCGGCACCTGGGGACCCTGCTTATATACGGGGCCAGTTGCCTCTAGACTCTTTGGTCGTCTCCAATGCACGCAAGAGGGCGAATTCACAGACAACGGGTGAAGCTCCTCCCCCGGACAAAGAGTCAAAAGTGCTGGAGGCAGGGGGCAAAAGGGTGGCAGCGCAGGCAGCAAAGATATGGCGCATATCCAATACACAAGCCCTGTTGGCTAGATATGATAGGGCGCATTATGACACCTTGGAACAGCTTTTGCAGCACCTTCCAGACAAGTTCAAAGAAGGAGCTGAAATGTTGATCCAGGAGGGCAAGCTCATTTCTAATGCTGCGATTAAATGTGCGCTTGATGTTGCAGATACAGCAGCAAGGGCGGTGAACACTAGTGTTATGTTAAGGCGTCAGGCATGGCTCCGCATCTCAGGCTTCAAGCCCTAGATCCAAACGACTATCCTCAACCAACCCGTCAATCCAGACAGACTGTTTGGCCCGGAGGTTGACACCACCCTTGAGAAGATGAAAAAAGACACTGAGACGGCTAAGTCCATGGGTGCTCTTCAGTCTCAGCAATACAGGGGCAACACTTTTCGTCGCTCAAGTACAAGAGGTGTTCCCAGAGGACACTTGGCACAGCAGACAAGTTTCAATAGAGGAGGCGCCCAGGCCTCTTACCCCAAACAAAATAGAGGTGGTTACAGAGGAAACAGCGCCAAGGGCAGAGGCAGAGGCAACAATAGTTCCCGTTCCTCTGCTGTCACCAAACAGTGACTTCCTGTCACTGCCCCCCGACCATCCAACACCTGTCGGGGGGAGACTCCAACAGTTCCTGCCAGTCTGGAGAAACATCACCACAGACAGGTGGGTAAGAGAGCTTATCCAGTTCGGGTATTGTTTGGAGTTAACGTCCACTCTACCCAACATACCCCCAAGACAACGTCCTATGTCAGCAGAGCACTTGCACTTATTGCAGCAGGAGGTTCTCGTAATGCTGCAAAAAGGAGCAATAGAGCTCGTGCCAGTGGAGGAAGAAGGCACAGGGGTTTATTCCCTGTACTTCTTAATACCAAAGAAGGACGGCTCACTCAGACCCATTCTGGACCTGCGCCCCCTCAACCTATACATACTCTCAGAACATTTTCACATGTTGACGCTACAACAGGTTCTTCCACTATTAAACCAGGGCGACTTCCTCGCAACCTTGGACCTCAAGGATGCTTATTTTCACATTCCACTCCACCCATCCCACAGAAAGTACCTCAGGTTTACCATACAGAACAGGCATTACCAGTTCAAGGTCCTACCCTTCGGAGTGACCACTGCACCCAGAGTGTTCACAAAGTGTCTGGCGACCGTGGCGGCGCACCTCAGGAGACAGAACATACATGTCTACCCTTACCTGGACGACTGGCTCGTTCAAGCCAAGTCGGCTCCACAGTGCGCCGCAGACATGTCCCACACTATTCACCTCCTTCACAGTCTGGGGTTCTCGTTAAACTATCCGAAGTCGCACCTCCAGCCAGCCCACGTGCGGCAGTATCTGGGCGCGACCATAAATACTCTGGCTGCCAAAGCACAGCCAAACCCAGCGAGGATCGACAACATCCAGTCGCTAATCCAGAGGTTCAGACCCCAACACTCACTCCCAGCGAGAGTGTTTATGCAGTTGATAGGCATGATGGCCTCCTGCATCTTCATAGTCCCGCACGCGAGACTGCATATGCGTCCGCTCCAGGAATGTCTAGCACATCAGTGGACGCAGGCTCATGGACAGTTGAAGGACCTAGTGTTGGTAACCGGTCGGGCATACAACTCTCTTCATTGGTGGAATCCACACAACCTTTGCAAGGGCCGACCGTTCCAAGAGCCTGTACCACAGATCATCCTCACAACGGACGCATCTCTCCAGGGTTGGGGGGCTCATGTGCTCCACTACACGGTGCAGGGACTATGGACGACACAGCAAAGGAGGATGCACATCAACTGTCTAGAGTTGATGGCGATCTTTATGGCGTTAAAGTCCTTCAAAGTACATTTGTGCAACAAGGTCGTGTTGATCCGGACGGACAACATGACGGCCATGTACTACATCCAGAAGCAGGGGGGTACGCACTCTCCACAGCTGTCTCATCTGGCTCAGAGCATGTGGAAGTGGGCCATTCAGAGGAACATCTTCCTCATGGCGGAACACCTTCCGGGCAAGGACAACCAGATGGCGGATCTGCTCAGCAGGTACAGCCATCAAATGCACGAGTGGGAGATACATCCATCGGTACTCCGCCCGTACTTCCAGCAGTGGGGTCATCCAGAGATAGACCTGTTTGCCACAAGGGAAAACGCAAAATGCCAAAGCTTTGCCGCCAGGTTCCCTCACCCACAGTCGCAAGGCAATGCGATATGGATGAACTGGTCAGGCAGATTTGCGTACGCTTTTCCCCCAGCACCTCTCATTCCGCTGGTGGCAAGAAAGCTAAAGCAACACTTGATGATGCTCATCCTGGTTGCTCCAACATGGGCACGCCAACCATGGTACACCACGTTTCTAGACCTTTCCGTGGTACCGCATCAAAGGCTGCACCTCTCACCCAGGCTCTTGACGCAGAACCATGGCGACATTCAGCATCCAGACCCGCAACAGCTCAATCTGGCGATCTGGCTGCTGAAGTCCTAGAGTTTGGCTACCTTAATCTGCCTCCTGAATGCATGGACATCATCAGAGAGGCAAGAAAGCCCACTACCAGAGCTTGCTATGCAGCGAAATGGAAGCGTTTTGTCATCTACTGTACAGAGCATAACATAAATCCGCTAGATGCGTCCATTCCAAACATCATTTGCTACTTGTTACATCTTTACAAATGCAATCTAGCGTACGCTTCCATTCGGATACACTTGTCAGCCATAGCAGCTTATCTTCAGAACAGGTAGCACCTCTCTGTTTTCAGGGTGCCTACCATTAAAGCCTTTCTAGAAGGGCTGAAGCGGGTCATTCCTCCCAGAACCCCGCCAGCTCCGGTGTGGAATCTCAATGTGGTCCTCACTAGGTTGATGGGTCCACCCTTTGAGCCTCTACATTCATGTGAGATTCAATTCTTGACATGGAAAGTGGCTTTCCTCATTGACATCACGTCTCTCAGACGTGTTAGTGAGCTACAGGCGCTCACAATACAAGAGCCATTTATTCAGGTTCATTCCAACAGGGTGGTGCTCCGCACTAACCCCAAGTTCCTTCCAAAGGTGGTGTCACAATTTCACGTCAATCAGACAATTGAACTGCCCGCATTCTTTCCAAATCCAGAGACGGTAGCGGAAAGAATGCTCCATACCTTGGACGTTAAGAGGGCGTTGATGTACTATATTGACAGAACGCAACCATTTAGAAAGACACAACAACTATTCGTTGCCTTTTCAGCTCAGCACAAGGGCAACCCCATTTCCAAAGCGGGAATAGCCAGGTGGATCGTTAAATGTATTCAGATTTGCTATCAGAAAGCTAAACGCACTTTACCGATCCCACCCAGAGCACACTCCACACGCAAGTTAGGAGCCTCCATGGCATTCCTGGGAAACATTCCTTTGGAAGACATTTGCAGAGCAGCCACGTGGGCCACACCACACACGTTTACCAAACATTACTGCGTAGACGTACATTCCAAACAGCAGGCAGCTGTAGGACAAGCTGTTCTCAAGACTCTATTTCAGACTTCTGCAGCTGGCACGGGCGGCCGCCGTTAATGGAGGGACTGCTATATATTCTATGCAATAGATATGAATTTAGCAGCCCACATGCCTCGAACTGAATATGCTACTTACCAGTATGCATCTGTTCTTGGCATGTAGGGCTGCTAACATTCATATCGCCCACCCTCCTCCCCGGCGCCTGTAGCAGCTGCAGATTGCTTCTTGCATTCAATCATTAGCATGGACATCTTTAACACTGTCATACTCCATCTTTGCCGCAATGGCTAAAAGCAATCTGGGGATGGAGTCGATGCCCATGCGCACTGTAGTCCAGGGGAGGAGCCACCTATCTCGTGATACTTCGAAGACTCTTCCAGGACAACAATGTGCGATCATCCGGACCCAACACTAGGCGGCGATCTATGCAATAGATATGAATGTTAGCAGCCCTACATGCCAAGAACAGATGCATACTGGTAAGTAGCATATTCATTCCTGTTACTGAGACCTTCATGTTTGGGAATTGTGGGTGCCACGTTCCTGAATTCCCTGGGCTTTTCCTATGTTTTTAAGGCTTCAAGGAGCCTTGAACATCTTAGTTAGTCATATTCTCCAAAGCAGGGCTTCCTGTGTGGCATAGAGGAGCAGAAATGCTGTTCTCTGTGCTGTTTATTGTGCCCATGCTGTTAGCGGCATTTCAACTCTCTCATGTTGTCACACTACTTTCAACCAAGTTTGTTCTGTGTAGCATTGGTCTTGGGTGGGTCTGATTACACTTATAGGGATTGTTTGGGCAGTGTCATATGAATTGTGTGTGTGATAGTGAGAAAAACACAGCACTAGTGAGTTGACTTTTGACGTGTAAGTGCTGTTCAGGTTAGGAGGTTGCATCTGTTGATTGCTATTTTCAGGAGGTGGAGATAGCATTGTGTGTGTTTAAATGTATGTATGGAATGTACTTCACACAAGGCAACGGACCTCTGTCCAGTCAGAGAGATACAGAAAGTATTACTATAGAGGGCACCATTGTAGGGTTGCAGTGGCTTCATGGAGGTCAGAAAGCAATGAGATGTAGTGTGAAGAGGGCAATCTTCTACTCCGAATAATGATAGTTGAGTGGTGGCTCGTAGATTCTGTACTGTGATGTTGTTTGAGATCTTTGTGGCAGTCCAGAAGAAGATTTGCTGCCTGATCTTTTTACTTTGCTATTATCTAGTCATGAAATATTGCAGTTTAGGTAATGCGTGTGTCACTAGAAATCTTGATGAGGGAAGGTTTGTAAAGTAGGATCTTGTTGGGGGCTTCCTTGCCGATGACATAGTCAATTTTATAAGAGATGTAATCCTGCAGGAACAGCCAACAGATTCCTTAGAGAGGGAGGTGTGCAAGTCTGTCTAATATCCTGAGTCTTTCAATTCGGCGGGATGCAGCATGGAGAATATACTTCATGGAGTGAGGTGGGATTCTGATGAATACTTCTTTACACGGTTTCCTCGCCTTTTGGATATGCACAGGCTCGACCTGGAAGTGTGTTTCCTCTACTAGTATCTCTCCAGTGCCAAAAGGTGTCACCACGCAACTCCAGTCACATCTCGACTCATAAAATGACAATACCTCGTATATAGTGTGCCACTTCCTCCTGGGTTGCTTTTGTTCGGTTCAGGGAGGACCTGGCATGGCAGTTCGGGCTGTACTGTTCCCAAAAGAGTTAAGGACAAGACTGATTTGCATTTGTCTAGGTCCAAACTGAGGTGGCATGGTGTGCAAAATATTGATGGGCTGATGGAGTAATTACCAGTGACTGAGGTTAATTGAAACATTCCAGCCATCACTTGTATTTTATATTTCAGTGTGTGTGTAATTATATGTATATGTTACTAGAACCAAGCTGTACCCGGCTGATGAGCTCTAATAAGGGTGAAACCGGTCCTGGGTTGCTTGTGTTCCAGTTCAGGGTGGACCCAACTGTTCTCATTGGAGAAGAGTCAAGTCTGATTTGCAAATGCCAGGGTCTAAATTGAGATGGCATGGTGGGCAAAATAACAGCAGACTGGGATGCGGGCTAATTACCAGTGGCTGAGATTAATTCAAGCATTTCCTCTATCACCATGGCGGACAAAGAGGCCAAACCAACTAACAAATGCACCATACTGGAATCATTACTGCATGATTCACCCATTAAAGGAAAGTCTGAGATAAATAATACCATTGACATAATTCTTAAAAAACTAGCAGAAGTGCATGACCTGGCAAAATCCACAAAAATTAACACTGATATGATGCAGCAGGGACTATGTGCTATCACATCTGATATAAACAACATTAATGCCGGAGCGGCTGCGGTGGAGACACAAATCAGTGCCTTTGAAGAAAAACTGCCCTCTCAATCAGAGATATACAGAAACTATAGATTACCTCCAAGAGCCTTCAGAGAGATGTGCAGAACTGCAAGACTAGGAATTGCAGGGGGAACCTGCTTATTTTGGCCTGCCAGAGGGTTCAGGGACCTTTCTAGAGAGATGGATTCCACAAATGACAGGGACCTCTTTTAAAAAGGAGTTCGAACTGGAGAGAGCTCATCATATGCCCTAATTTAAGTCTCCCAACAAAAAGGTCTGCCACCCTCTAAGGTAGGGGAAAGGATGTAGCCTTACGGCTAGAACGGTCAACCTCGAAGCTGGGGAACCAGGTTCGAATCTTGGCCATGACCCTCATCGTACTGTGATTCTGGGCAAATCACTTAATCTCCCAGTGCCCCCAAAAAAAGAATGTGTTAATCTGTACAGAAACTGGTGTTCATGTAAAGCGCCCTGATAGTCTTCGGGTCTAGTTTGCGCTATATAAAACCATATATTGTGGAAAGGTAAAAAAATCTTCGTTTCACAAGATTACTCCAAATCAACAATCGAAATCAGAAAAGTCTTCCTTCCTCTTCGTCTCAGGCTTAAGAACTCCAACCTACAATTTTCTTTCATTGCCCCGGCAAAATTCTGAATCCAGAATCCAGGATGGCAGACAGCACATTTTTTGCGAACCCAGAGACTTGCAAACTTTTCTAGTTGCATAACCCGTAGTGCTGCTTTACTGTTTCCCCACACAAGTTGCTCACTGCCGCTCACTGTTTTTAATTATCTGTTTTTCGTCAAGCACTCTACCTCTAGTTCTGGGAGACCTAGAGAATTCCTTTCATAAGCTTCCCAACACGATGACACCATGAGATACCAAACTTGGTCCAGGGTGGGCTACTGCTCCACAATTCCGATTGCTATGCTTTAAGAGGGTGATGCTCGTTCTGTCATACACGCACCACAAAGGAACAGTAGCGCCTCCTCTCATAATGGCCTACATCAGAAGCCCGGTGTTCCACCTAACCACGTTATTCGACTATCCCAATCTGAACTTACCTGCTTGAGGTGCGAACACTGACACCTTTTCACATGACCACTCCACATGACACCCCTAGCTTTGGTGACTTCACCAGCCCATGAACACCCGGCACACATCGTTAAATGGGAGCCACCAACATTATTGGTGTCCTCACTGCGCTCCATCTCTTCTCCTTTTTTATGACTTCTACTAATGCCATTCCTAACTTATCAGCGGATTCTCCGCTTGACAAATTGGGTTGTTGGCATTCGCTGTGTTTCCGCAGTGTTGGGCCTCACCCCACTGTCATCTCCCTCGCGTTCTATGTTCAAAGTGGGTGGGAGGGGAGTGGGGTTGGGCAGGATTCTTGGAGTTGGGCTACTTTCTGTTACCAGTTATATTCCTTTATAATTTTTAGTAGTCTTTTTCTTTTTCTTTTTGATTATATTTCAATATTCTGTGCAGCTTGACAATCCAACATTGCTCCTTGTTGTTAGATTCTTACCTCCTTCGTATATGCCTGATAGCTGAGTTTCCGTAGGTGTCCCCCGGCCCAATACTAGATCCATGTTTGTTGCCAGAGACTACCAGCCTCGCTCCAATCACATGCCAATCGACCTATTCACACAACACACTTCCATATACATGCCTTCACAACATGAATAACGCCTCCCCACACCTCCCCCTCTCATGTAAATCTGAAAGTAGTCTCTCTAAACATATGGGCTCATAACCACCCAGTCAAGCGTAAGAAAATCGAAAATTACCTGTATAAACTTAAAGCAGATGTGATCCTACTACAGGAAACAAAAGTCACCCATAAGGAAATGGCATTGTTAAGGAGAAATTGGCTCAATACTTCTTTTGCTCCCCTGCCATCAATAAAAATGGAGGACTAGTCATGCTAATCTAAAAAGAATCAGGCATGTGTATCGATTCTTAAATCACAGATGATAAAGATAGATGGATCCTATCAAAACTCTCTAAAACACCAGCTTTTTCCAAGTTCTCAACGTGTATAGCCCAAACACTGATGACCCAGAGTTTTGGGAATCCATATCACTTCCCCTAAACCAAATTCCTCCTGATAGCATCATTATGTTTGGAGGAGACCTTTTTTTGATAAAGTTTATTGATTTTACAAACTGCAACAAAAGAAAACAATATCAGAAGAACAAGTTATTTATCGTCTGTAACGATCTTTCTCATAGAGACTCTATCTAACCACAAATTCCTTACCTCCCTTGCCATCCTCTCGGTTCTGTGAATCGTGCTCGCTGTATTAATAGGTTCCCAAGTCTAGGAAACTGCACATATGTCACTACCAATTCCCTTTTAGGATCTGGGTCTGGAGGCACGGACATAGGCCCCTCAGATCATTCCTGAGGGGAGTGGCATCAGTGTGGAGCTGCACAGCACCACCTACTGACTGACACGCAAAGGTACAGCTGAAAAAGTATCCGGATTGGGGGAATATTCAAAAGGTGAGGAATATGTGGTTACATAGTCTACCAGAAAGAGTGTTACCAAAGGTAAGTAACTTGTTTTTTAAGGGTGAGTTTGGTACATTGCATTGCGATTGGGCATAGGCATGTATGTGTGTCGGCTGTAGACTGGCTGGATGTAGGAAGGTGTATTCACGATTGTGACGGGATAAAGAATAATGTGCAAGGTGTGTGAGATGTAGTTGGGAGTGTGTTGGATTGTGTCATGGGGTTTAAAGTGTCATGTGGTTGGTTGCAGGCATATGTGTAAACTGCACTGCAGTTAATTTGAATGCAGGCTGTAGTGAGTACTGGCGGGTCTGGTGCGAATGAGGGTATGGTGGTATGTGTTAACAAGTAAATGTGTTGTGATTGAGTGTGGTAGTGTGTGCTGAATCAAGTGTGATGTTATTGGATGAGGAAGTATGGGTTTTGTGGTGATGCTGTACTTCTCAGGTGGAGTTGAGTGGCATGTTATGAAGTAAAATGTAGGAAAGTGTACTAAGCTGGGGACTGGGAATGTTATGAGCATGCTGGACATGGGTTGTAGTTGCTGTGAGTGTACTATGGTATTTCGGGTATGTTGTGATCCAATCCTGCTTGAGTGACTGATCTTTGGCACCACTGTTTTAAAAATTGGTAGACTGTAATGCGTCAAACTGTAATCATAATGTAAGGGATTGTATATTTGGAAACTATTTGTTTATTCAATTTCAACGAGGGCAGACTAGTGCTTATTTAACTCGCAAACATTATTTGACTTTGAGAATGTAGATTGTTCGAAGTTGAGGACCAGGGATTGACGGTTAATTGTAGCTAAGGTTGTAAATGCTCGGTCCTATCTCATTCTTGAACCATACACGCCTCAAGTGGAGGAAAGAAAGGTAATTTGTAATTGCATCTCCTCTGGGCTTTCTGTGCACATCCTTCATTTCATTATGCTTTATTTTAGGCCATTACACGGATAATGGAAAGAGATGGCGTGAGCGAGGAGTCTGCAAAACACCGACTCGCTAACCAGATGACAAACTGCCAACGAGTGGAACATGCCAATGTAGTTCTGTGTACTCTTTGGGAGCCGGAAGTGACACAAAATCAGGTATGAATAATTGAGCAAACACTATTTTGAGCACTGGATTTGAAATGTAATGACTCTTTATTGGGTTGTCCTAGATAGCAAGTGACCATGTGCCACAGGGATGACTTTCAGACAATACTGGTTTTTCAACCAATAACATTAAGCGTTGCATGCATAGAAACTTTGGCTGATAAACCAGGTTTGGGTGAAAGTCACTTTCAAGGTACGGGCTCAATGTGGCAGCTCTGGACTATTGGTGACCGCGCTGTAGATTACAACTTTTCTTTGCAGATGAGAACAGGACGACTCTTACCTCTCTAATTTCCTATACTTCATCTATATGTGTCCCAAGTATGGGAAAATGTGTGAGTTCTTTACTAAAGCTAGAGCATTTGAGATGCCCAATCAATGGGTGCCCACCTTCAAATTGTCTGCGCTTGTTTTCGGTCCAAATTATTCTGAGTTACAGGACAAGGTCGAATGCAAGTTTCATTTGTTTTATCACCTTCTAAAGAATTTGGTGCATTAATATGTGTTTATAAGACCAGATGCTCAAACCTTCTTTTCATAGATAAGTGTGTCTATCTTTGGAAATTCAGCCTTGACTCAAGGATTATGTCTATTGAAAATGTTTGAGGGTCTGACTTGGCCTAACGGCCGAGATAAGCAATAATGCATTGAACCAAAGAATTGTGGTACATATTTTTTTGCAAGACTGTAAGAAAAGAAAGTAAGTCAATCTACAGTGAAACGCCTACGTAAACCACAACCACCAATGGTCGAACATATATATATATACATATATGTGTGTGTGTGTGTGTGTGTGTGTGTATATATATGTGTATATATATATATATATATATATATATATATATATATATATATATATATATATATATATATATATATATATATATATATATATATATATATATCCAACAAGTACAGGATACCCTTTCGATTAAGGCCACAGGAAAGATGTATTTTTTCTCCCGTAATTTTAATGGCAGCCTGCAGACAAGTCACTAGACAGGAACCACATCACAAAAGTCTTTACGCCAGACGCGTTTCGGGACTCAACCTTCCCTTCTTCTGTGGCGAGTTGTTGTGGAGAGATGAAAGCACTGTTGCATAGCGCACCTTTCATTTTAAACACCTGCCGTGTTGGGCATGGCCCCGCACAGCCTTCTGGATGTCGTAGTTTGCTGCTTTTCTTCCCATCTGGGCGTGCTACTCATTTCCAAAATAAAACAAAGTTATTTCCCAAGTGGGGTGGATGTGGGTACTGTAGGTCACCTGCCCCGCTTTCTGGCTGTCACTTCGAGCAGGCGGGCACCACCCTGCAATGGCGCCAACACTCATTCCTTCCTCATGCACAAACACCGAGCATGGTGTCTGTTCGGACCCGCACAGCAGCGGTGGGCCTTAAATCACGACCGGGAACGGCCGTTATCAATCCAACAAGTACAGGATACCCTTTCGATTAAGGCCACAGGAAAGATGTACTTTTTCTCATTTAATTTTAATGGCAGCCTGCAGACAAGTCACTAGACAGGAACCACATCACAAAAGTCTTTACGCCAGACGCGTTTCGGGACTCAACCTTCCCTTCTTCTGTGGCGAGTTGTTGTTGTGAGATGAAAGCACTGTTGCACAGCGCACCTTTCATTTTAAACACCTGCCGTGTTGGGCATGGCCCCGCACAGCCTTTTTTTTTTTTTTTTTTGTTTTTTTGTATGTTCTTATATAGCGCTCGAATCACCGGGGAGGTATCTCGGCGCTTGCCTTGGGAACCCATCCTGGCTTTTCCCTGTGAGATAGCCCCTACAGGGCATCCCCAAGGTGAAAGCCAGGCATCCCGCCGCGGGGGGGCCGTTGTGAAGATTAAGCAAGCTTAATGCCAAGATTTGCAGAGTGAGAACCCATGATTAGGGCAGGCACCGGAGCGAGAATTATCGAGTCCGTGGACATTTGAGCTCAAGACCCTGCCGCGTCGGGAATTGAACCCTGGTCCCGGGTCTGACCTCTGCTCCCGGGTCTGCCTGTTCTAACCAGTGAGCCACACTTCTCCATGGATGTCGTAGTTTGCTGCTTTTCTTCCCATGTGGGCATGCTACTCATTTCCAAAATAAAACAAAGTTCTTTCCCAAGTGGGGTGGATGTGGGTACTGTAGGTCACCTGCCCCGCTTTCTGGCTGTCACTTCGAGCAGGCGGGCACCACCCTGCAATGGCGCCAACACTCATTCCTTCCTTATGCACAAACACCGAGCATGGTGTCTGTTCGGACCCGCACAGCAGCGGTGGGCCTTAAATTACGACCAGGATCAATCAATCAATCAATCAAGGCATTTATATAGCGCACTACTCACCCGGAGGGTCTCAAGGCGCTGGGGGGAGGGGGTCCGCTACTGCTCGAACAGCCAGGTCTTGAGCTGCTTCCTGAAGGTGAGGTGGTCTTGGGTCAGGCGGAGGTGGGTCGGAAGGGAGTTCCAAGTCTTGGCGGCCAGGTAGGAGAAGGACCTTCCTCCTGTGGTGGCTCTTCGGATGCGGGGGACGGCGGCGAGGGCGTGGCTGGTCGATCGAAGCTGGCGTTTGGGAGCGTAGAAGTTGAGGCGGCTGTTGAGGTATCCTGGGCCTTGGTTGTGAAGGGCTTTGTGTGCGTGGGTGAGGAGCCGGAAGGTGATTCTCTTGTTGACCGGAGGCCAGTGCAGGTCTCAGGTGTCCGGAGATGTGGCTGCGGCGGGGGATGTCCAGGATGAGTCGTGCTGAGGTGTTCTGGATCCGCTGGAGTCTCTTCTGGAGTATGGCGGTGGTTCCGGCGTAGAGGGAGTTGCCGTAGTCCAGACGGCTGGTGACGAGGTCTTCCTGGTCTCGGTGGGGATCCATCGGAAGATCTTACGTAGCATGCGCAGGATGTTGAAGCACGACGAGGAGACGGCGTTGACTTGTCTGGTCATGGAGAGGGAGGAGTCCAGGATGAAGCCCAGGTTGCGTGCGTGGTCTGTGGGTTTGGGTGCGCTGCCCAGGGCGGGGGGCCACCAGGAGTCGTCCCAGGCGGAGGGTGAAGATCCCAGGATGAGGACTTCCGTCTTGTCCGAGTTCAGTTTCAGGCGACTGTTCATCATCCACTTGGCAACGTCTGTCATCCCTTCGTGTAGGTTGGCTCTGGCGGTGGCGGGGTCGTTGGTGAGGGAGAGGATCAGCTGGGTGTCGTCGGCATAGGAGATGATGTTGAGGTTGTGCTGGCGTGCGATGGCTGCGAGGGGGCTCATGTTGACGTTGAAGAGTGTTGGGCTGAGCGAGGAGCCTTGAGGAACGCCGCAGATGACTTCGGTGGCCTCCGATCTGAACGGGGGGAGGCGGACTCTCTGTGTCCTTCCGGCGAGGAAGGAGATGATCCACTCCAGTGCCTTCTCCTGGATTCCGACGTTGCTGAGGCGCTGTACTAGGGTACGGTGGCAGACAGTGTTGAAGGCCGCGGAGAGGTCTAGGAGGATGAGGGCTGCTGTTTCTCCGTTGTCAAGCAGGGCTCGGATGTCATCGGTGGCTGCGATCAGGGCGGTCTCGGTGCTGTGGTTGGCCCGGAAGCCAGACTGCGAGAGGTCGAGGGAGCCGTTCGTCTCGAGGAAGGCGGCCAGTTGCTTGTTGACGGTCTTCTCGATGACTTTTGCCGGAAACGGGAGCAGCGAGATGGGGCGGTAGTTCTTGAGGTCGGTGGGGTCGGCTGATGGCTTTTTAAGTAGGGCGCTGAGTTCGGCGTGCTTCCAGCTCTCCGGGAAGGTAGCGGTGTCGAAGGAGGTGTTGATGATGTCCCGCAGGTGGGGTGCGATGACAGCGTCGGCCTTGTTGAAGACGTGGTGAGGGCAGGGGTCTGTCTGAGATCCTGAGTGGATGGAGTTCATCGTGCGGACGGTGTCTTCGGTGCTGATCGGGGTCCAGGCGCGCAGGGTGGTTGTGGGGGGCGGTGGTTCGGTTGTGGCGTGCGTCGGTTGAGTGCTGAAGCTGTTGTGTATGTCCGCGATCTTGTTGTGGAAGTAGGAGGCGAGGGAGTTGCAGAGGTCTTGCGAAGGGGTGATGTCGTTGTTTCCGGCGTTGGGGTTGGAGAGCTCTTTCACGATGTTGAAGAGTTCTTTGCTGTTGTGTGCGTTGTTGTCCAGTCGTTCCTTGAATGCGGTTTTCTTGGTGGCGTGGATCAGTTGGTAGTGTTTTCGGGTGGCGAGCTTGAGGGCAGTCATGTTGTCCGGTGTTGGGTCTCTGCGCCAGGTTTTCTCGAGTGCTCTGCAGTTCTTCTTGGAGCTCTTGAGTTCGTCGTTAAACCATGGTGCTTTCTTGCTGCCGGGTCTGCTCGGCGGGGTCTTCAGAGGGGCGAGGTCGTCTGCGCAGTCGCTGATCCATTTTGTGAGGTTGGTGGCCGCTTGGCTGGGGTTCGTTGTGCTGGTGGGAGGGTTCTTGCTCAGGGAGGTAGCGAGCTGGTCTGCAGTGATCTTGTTCCAGCTTCTGCGGGGAACCTGTTGCTGGTGATGGTGGAACGTGGTCCTTCTGAAGCTGAAGTGGACGCAGCTGTGGTCCGTCCAGTGGAGTCCCGTGGCGTGGCTGAAGGCGATGTCCTTGCTGGAAGAGAAGACCGGGTCGAGTGTGTGTCCGGCGTAGTGGGTGGGGGTGGTCACCAGTTGCTTGAGTCTGAGGTTGGCGAGGTTGTCCAGCAGGGTGGTGGTGTTGCGGTCGTTGTTGTTCTCCAGGTGGAAGTTGAGGTCCCCGAGGAGGATGTAGTCGGCGGAGGGAGGGCGTGCGGGCTGATGAAGTCGGCGATGTCTTCGCTGAATTGTGTGCGTGGTCCCGGGGGTCTGTAGATGAGGGTGCCTCTGAGGGTGGTCTTGGGGTTGACGTGGATCTGGAAGTGCAGGTGTTCGGCGGGTGCGAGGGTATCGTCGGTGTCGGTCGTGATGCGGATGGTGTTCCTGTGGATGATGGCGATGCCTCCTCCTGTCTGGTTGATGCGGTCCCTCCGGATGATCTTGTAGCCGTACGGGATGGCGATGGCGATGTCGGGCGCTGAGGAGGCGTTCATCCAGGTTTCCGTGAGGAAGGCGACGTCTGGGGCTGTGTTGTCGAGCAGGTTCCAGAGCTCGACGGCGTGTCTGTGGACGGAGCGGGTGTTGAGCAGGATGCACTTCAGGTGGGTGCTGCTGGAGTTCGGCTTGGTGGGTGCTGGTGTGGCGTGGGTCCGGTTGCAGGTGAACTTGCAGGAGTGGCAGCTGAAGGGTCCGTGGGTGCGTCTTGGTGCGGCTCGGTAGCAGACCGTGGTTCGGCCGGTGTTGAGTGCGTTGAGTTCGGTGGCGTTCTAGGTCTGTCGGGTCGGCTTCCGTCGGTGGGGGCCAGGGGTCCTGGCACTGGGCGCGGTGGCTGGGGCTGCGGGAGCAGGCACGGGCACAGGAGCTTGGGGGTGACCAGGCCGGAAGGCACAGTGGTCACTCCCTGGTTCTGGTCAGGCTCCCCTTAAGAAGGGAGCCGGTCGGGAGGCGGGGGGCGGGGCCGCGGGCTAGGGCGGCGGGAAAAGCTGGAGCGGGCTTGGCGGCCCTCGGGTAGCTGGGGCTGCGGGAGGCTGGTGTGGGCTCGGCGGCCCTCGGGTGGCTGGGGCTGCGGGAGGCTGGTGTGGGCTCGGCGGCCCTCGGTGGCTGGGGCTGCGGGAGCAGGCACGGGCACAGGAGCTTGGGGGTGACCAGGCATCCACTTGGAAATTACCTGGCACTACAGATCCCAGACAGCCGCAGTGGTAGGACACGCCCAGTGCGGCGGGATCTGTTTGAATATTTGCATTAAAGAAGGCGTCCCTTAGGTATCTTAACCTTTGCCATTGAAGAAGAATAAATGAAGTTTTTTGGATCCATTTCGTGTGGTTTCTTCCGAATGGGTTTCCTGCTTTGTTGGATATATATATATATATATATATATATATATATATATCTATATCTATATCTATCCACAAGAAACAGGAAACCCAACCCTCCCGACATCCGCCATCGGTGTTGCAGATGTCGGGAGGAAACAGAACTGGTAGCATTGCAGGATGAGGCCAGGTTCGAGCTCAAATGACAGCTGGAAAGCGGGGCAGGTCCCCATTTTGACTGTGTCTTTACCACTTGGATTTATATATGTTTTATTGGACAATGACAGCGCACCCACTGGGGAAGTAACGGTACGCACTACATCATCCAGAGGGCCACGGGGGTGGCCACACCCATCAGGGCAGGTGGTGTTCATTTAAGGGTGCAACCAGCGCAGCGCTCTCATTTCTGCCACGAACAAACGCTGCTGATGAAGAGATTCTGTCTCGAAACGCGCACAGCGTATGAAGTGTAATTGAAGCATGCTCGTTGTGGTGACTCTGCAGGCAAGCTGTTCATTAAACCTACGAGCTTATTTAAAAGTTTCCAGAAGCCTCTTTTCATTTGGGTTTCCTGTTTCTTGTGGATGTAATTCGGCTGTCCCGGCCGAGAGGAGAGGCTCACCTGCTGGTGCGGGGCCCGCTACAGCGCCATCGGTGTTGCAGATGTCGGGAGGAAACAGAACTGGTAGCATTGCAGGATGAGGCCAGGTTCGAGCCCAAATGACAGCTGGAAAGCGGGGCAGGTCTCCATTTTGACTGTGTCTTTACCACTTGGATTTATATATGTTTTATTGGACAATGACAGCGCACCCACTGGGGAAGTAACGGTACGCACTACATCATCCAGAGGGCCACGGGGGTGGCCACACCCATCAGGGCAGGTGGTGTTCATTTAAGGGTGCGACCAGCGCAGCGCTCTCATTTCTGCCACGAACAAACGCTGCTGATGAAGAGATTCTGTCTCGAAACGCGTACAGCGTATGAAGTGTAATTGAAGCATGCTCGTTGTGGTGACTCTGCAGGCAAGCTGTTCATTAAACCTACGAGCTTATTTAAAAGTTTCCAGAAGCCTCTTTTCATTTGAGTTTCCTGTTTCTTGTGGATATATATATATATATATATATATATATATATATATATATATGTGTGTATATGTGTGTATGTATATATATATATATTAGTCACTCCTCCGAATCAACGAAAGTAATGGGCGCACACGCGCTGCCTTTCCACAGTTAATTTATTAGTTATTACAGCTTGAAAACAAACAAACGATCAACGCGTTTCAGTGCTCCTGGCACCTTGCTCACGATCACTTTTTTTACATTTTTCCCTGTTTTTTAAAGTAACCAATAACATTGGATGTTACCTCACATCCTGTTTACTCTAGGCATTGTGGTATTTGCAGTTTTTTTGAAAGAGTCTGTTATGTGAAGTTGCACCAACTGGTTTTACATGTCCAAGAGTCTTAGTTCTTTATTTATTCATTGCGTCATGAATAACTGTTATATTACAAGGCGAATGTTCCTTTGTAAATTATTTACATCCCTCCAGTGGGATTATGTCTTTGTTAACCATTTTACTCGTGATGCCTTGTATTGCATTTTCCGCCGTCATTTTTTGTGTAATGTCTTTTCCCTCCAGTGGTAAAAACTGCAAATACCACAATGCCTAGAGTAAACAGGATGTGAGGTAACATCCAATGTTATTGGTTACTTTAAAAAACAGGGAAAAATGTAAAAAAAAGTGATCGTGAGCAAGGTGCCAGGAGCACTGAAACGCGTTGATCGTTTGTTTGTTTTCAAGCTGTAATAACTAATAAATTAACTGTGGAAAGGCAGCGCGTGTGCGCCCATTACTTTCGTTGATTCGGAGGAGTGACTAATATTGAACGGCGAGGTTCCGCCGTAGGTGAACGCACCCACATTGAGCGCTCGCAGGGCTGGGAAACCAGGAACCGGCGTGTGAAGATATATATATATATATATATATATATATATATATATATATATATATATATATATATATATATATATATATATATATATATATATATCTATCCACACACAAGTTTGGCGTGCTTAAGCCGCTTGAGCGGCGGGCTCACGACGGGGTTCGCCGACCCCCTCCAATTACACACACTTCAGGCCTGAAATCCTTTGCAGGAAAAACCAGAGTCGAAGCCCAATTGTCACGGTGCAGCATCAGTGTTTAATCAGCCGAAAAAACAAATACGCCCGACGCGTTTCGAGATCAGCCGATCTCTTGGTCACGGGTGGAGCTTGCCAGCACCATCAATCATTTAAAGGTACATTGCATACTAGTCACGTGATCATAGACATAGAGAAAGTAAAATACACTCTGTGTTTCCAATTCATAAATGGACAAATATATACAGGAGCGGAATTCAAAAATAAGCAAGTTGTCATTCATGGTCTGACAAAATACGATACAAAATTAAACGGAGTCCACAATATTTGTGGACTCCGTTTAATTTTGTATCGTATTTTGTCAGACCATGAATGACAACTTGCTTATTTTTGAATTCCGCTCCTGTATATATTTGTCCATTTATGAATTGGAAACACAGAGTGTATTTTACTTTCTCTATGTCTATGATCACGTGACTAGTATGCAATGTACCTTTAAATGATTGATGGTGCTGGCAAGCTCCACCCGTGACCAAGAGATCGGCTGATCTCGAAACGCGTCGGGCGTATTTGTTTTTTCGGCTGATTAAACACTGATGCTGCACCGTGACAATTGGGCTTCGACTCTGGTTTTTCCTGCAAAGGATTTCAGGCCTGAAGTGTGTGTAATATATATATATATGTGTGTGTGTGTATATATATATATATATATTTATATATATATGTATATAGCGTAGCTTGTCACACCGAACCAAGAAAGTCCAATAATAGCAACAAAGAGCCGACCCATGAAGTGCTGGTGAACAGTGGTTTATTCTTTCAAAGCCAGCGCTGCCGCCATGACGCGTTTCACCTCCCAAGGAGGCTTGATCACTATATGTATATATATATATGTATATATGTATATATTTACATGCTTTGCATGTTGCACACCTCTCAAAGCCTTTTTTGGTGAGCTAATTAGTATTTATAGAGACTTCGGGACTACTGCTAACTAGTCACTTGTACTGCACGCTTTTCTGAATGTAATGATAGGGGTAGTTGGCATATTGTCCCCTATGACTGGGTCACTCAAAACAAGTTGCCAATTTTTTTTGATTATTTTCATAAGGCTATTCCTTTGTTTGTTATACTTTAGGATAAGCCTGGGGCTGTTGGTCGTGTTGTCCTTAGTGTTTGACTGTTTTATCTGACTACGTGTGGGTTTGAACAGCAAATCTCTTTTAGACATTGATTTAGTATGTGCAATGGCTTGATCTATAACCTTATGTCCCTAGCCTCTTGCCAGGAATCTCATTTTACATTCTTGTTGTGCTAAGTTTAGATCATCATCATTGCTACACACCCTACGAATACGCAACATTTCACCATATGGTATACTTAACACTGTGTGTTTTGGATCAAAGCTGCTAGAATGTAGGACTGTGTTCCCTGCTGTATGTTTACGATGTAATCGCGTATGTATGCTCTTATTTTGTACATATACCTCCACATCCAGGAAACATATACTGGTTGTACTTATGTCAGATGTGAATTGTAAGTTCAGATCATTGTTGTTAAGTTCATTAATGAATTTCTCAGCACTTGTTCTATCACCACGCCATATTATGAACAGGTCATCGATAAACCAGACACACTTAATCACATTTTCTGTCCAATATTTCCTGTGTTTTATTTTCAATACCTTCTCCTCCCACCACCCCATGTGGAGACAGGCGTAGCTGGGTGAAAAACCCATAGCTACGCCTTTCTCCTGGTGGTATACCAGCTGTTGGAACATGAAGAAGTTATTGTTTAAACAGAAATTGGTAAGATCAATCAGTAGTTTATGTGCATGATATTCTATGGGCCTTGTGCCCAGCAAGTATTCAATCGCCTTAAGTCCATCCCTATGATGCATTGAGGTATATAGGTTAGATACATCCATGGACACCAGAACATACTCATCTTCCCATTTGAAATCATGCAGTTGTTTTAGATCTTCAGGAATTCCTGCTGAGCGCCCGCTTCTATCCCTGTTACCTCACTTTCAATTTATTAAATTTTGGGTTGGGCAGCCGCATTAGGCTCTTAGAATACTATAAGGTATAATGAATCGTGAACAAGAAGCCTCAGATTTGTTTAAAAACCTAAGTACAGGTTCTTCTATTACTGTAGCAATGGCCGCAACTACTCAGACGAAACAGGAGGGACTTAGAGCCAAATTTGTAAAACTTGAGAAATTGAAAAGAGCAGAACTTAATAAGTGGTGGGATGCGGCAACACTGAAACAATATTTATCTGTGAACCGCATTCCTAGGTGGTTAAGATCTACAATAATCCCTACTTATGAAGATCTGGAACCAGATTTGCTGGATAAGTGGGAGCGAGAGTTGAGTACTAGTTCCAGTAACTTGATGAGAATATTGATTGATAATGCAGAACGTAAGATAGCTAAATTATTAGCAGAGATACAGGCCTGCGAAGATGAAATGAAACTACTTAATTTACCAGAAGCTACTGTGAAGAATTATAATATGCTAGATGAGATATTGACAAATTTACAAGCAGACATAAAAAGGAGAAAGGCCCGCAAAATCAAGAGGGATGAACAGGATTATACATCAGGCAGAGTATTTACCTTTGCACGCAAAATTGACTATCTTTTTACAAAGGGACAAGGTAATAAGAGAGGATTGACACCCATGAGTTCAGCTGTAAATACATCTACCAGTAGCTTATCTACAAATGAGAATGATGATAATTCTGAAACTCGTAATGCTCCCACACCTGATAACACCAATTTTTTAGAAGAAGTACAAAGAATCAGGAAGGGGAATCGAGATACAGGGGGGAGATTTGGGAATGCCCCGCTAGGAAGACAAGGAGAGGGGGCCGTGGCAAACGCAGGAGAAGTAGTCCCAGAAATGAGAGAGAAACTGCGGTCTTGGAGGAAGTAAACACGGGTACTAATGAAATTGAAGTGATTAACCTGTCATCTATTGAATTGTCTGAAAGTATGATTAGTGTACTGAAGAAGGGTCTTGGATACTGTCCTACAAAGTCTATTGATTGGTATCTTACTAAAATTGATTTGTATAAGTTTGTCCGATTATTGAAACTAAAAAAATCTTTTTTGAGAAAGGATAATGTCGCAGCTAGACTGACTAATAAACCCATACTGAGTAACATAACTATTCAAGACCTCCATGATACTAAATTATTGTTGTCATTGACAGAATCTGAAGAAGATCCGGTTACGATGAGTTCACTTTTGGGGGATTTAGAGATTAATCCGGGATTAGCATCTGAAAGTGGGTTTAAGGAGAAATCCAAATGGACACCGCAGTTATCTGCTGGTAATGTAGTTGATGCTTTCTATAAATCCGTCAATATGGAAATAGACAACATAATACTAAAAGAAAAACACAAGAGGAAAGTTTCAGACAACCTAAAGATAGATGAAAGGGAAGCACTTAGAAAACTGACTGATCATCCAGACCTTATTATACGCAGTGCAGATAAGGGTGGTAACATTGTTGTTATGAATCGCAAGGATTACAATGAAGAAATCTTATTACAACTAGGAGATAGCAGATATTATGAGAGGATAAGTATTAATCCCTTGGAAGATGTTAAGAATAAGATCAATATGAAGCTCAAGGATTGGTATGATAGTTCTTTACTAGATCATGATGAATATCTATATCTTAAAATACAATCACCAAGGGCACCGTGTATGTATTGCTTACCTAAAATACATAAAAATCGAAAAAACCACCAGGTAGGCCTATAATATCAGGTATCGGTGGGCCTACAGAGAGAATATCTCAATTTGTTGATTCATACTTAAGACCCTTTGTTCGTAATTTACCCTCCCATATTGAGGATACCAAACATGTGCTGAATATTACGAATGATATAGTTTGGGACAGTGACATGATACTGGCTACCCTTGATGTGGTATCCTTATATTCTAATATTGATCACGAATTGGGAATCCAAGCTATAGAAAACTTCTTGAATAAAAGACCAGCCGAATATTTGGATCACACATCAATGTTACTAGAGATGACAAGAATGGTACTGGAAAATAACTACTTCTTATTTGAATCTACGTGGTATAAACAAAAACTTGGTACAGCAATGGGTTCCAAATTTGCTCCGTCCTTCGCGAACCTCTTTATGGGGAGACTGGAGGCGGAGTGGATTTGGGGCAAAAGGGACAACAGTGGATCGATCACATTTATTACTGGGGTAGATTCATTGACGATTGTTTATTGTTTTGGAGAGGAACTACGGACGAGTTGGAGTCTTTTTTCAAGTATCTTAACACTAATAACTTAAATATGACTTTTACTACACATCATGACAAAAAACATCTGACCTTTTTGGATATTCAACTTTATGTGGAAAATAACAGACTGCATAGTCGCATGTTTCGTAAAGAAACCAGTTGTAATGCGCTATTACGAGCCGATAGTTGCCATCCCAAAAGTCAAATTAACTCTATACCCTATGGGGAAATGATAAGAGCAAGAAGGAATTGCTCTAAATAAACTGATTTTCAAGACAATGTACAGGATATGGTTAACAGGTTTAAAAACAGAGGTTACTCGAGTGATGTGATAAAGAAAGCTGTAAACAGAGTTTCTAAATTGCAAAGAGAGGTTACACTGAAACCTAAAGTTAAGAATGATGAATCCAAGTGTAATCAGAAAGTCAGAATGATTACTAGTTTTGGTAAAGGAAGCCATAAATTGTATAACATTCTGCAGAAACACTGGCATATGTTGCGTTCTGATAGAGATTTAATTCCATTTCTTATGGACAAACCGAGTGTTACATATCGTAAAGGGATGACTATTGCTAATTTTGTTAGTCCAAGTTACCCCAAACCCTCAACAATAACAAGTCAAAGTGATTGGTTACGCTCACGTCCAAAAGGTTTTCACTACTGTGGTAACTGCAGTTCTTGCAGGTGGGCTGTGAAGAAAGTACAAAAGTTTGAATATAATAATACAGGTACATTTTATATTGATACATTTATCAATCGCGAAACAACATTTGTAATTTATGTAATTGTTTGCTCATGTGGAAAAATTTATGTGGGTAGCACGGTCAGAAGACTCAGAGACCGAATGGTGGAACACTACCGGGCTCTGATAAATGGAGATACTCGGTATCCTATTGCTTCACATGCCATTCAGAATAGAAATGACTCTAAGAATCACAATTTTTGTTATCATGGTATTGAGCATGTAACTTTGGATAAACGGGGTGGCAACAGACTGCTAAAACTAAGAAGGAGAGAGGCAAGGTGGATTATGGTCCTTCAAACTGTAGAAGATGGTCTTAATATTGATTCAGAGCTGCAATTCTTCTTAGGAGATCAATAGTATTGGTACCTTGGACTATATTATCAAGTTGAAGACATGAAGTGAGTAAAGGTAAAATTAGTTTGAATGTTAAACCGAGAGAGATTACAATTCAACTACTTTTTGTGTAATGTATATTCATTTAATTAGCATCCTTTGTTTTAAGACTGTTAATACCTTTTGTGATAAATGGTAGACCAACCATAGAGTTATGGGAACTTCGAATGTCTATGTCACGACCCTACTTTAATTTATTGAGGTACATATTATACGTCAGTATATGACTACTAGAAAGAACAACTTGAGGTGATGTGGGACGCTCGATGTCCAGATGCCCGGGCTTGTGCCCTGTGAATCGAGGGGGGCCTTAGATGGTGACCATAAATAAGGTATTTCTGGGCCTAATATGTGTGATGGAAATATTAGCGACAATTGAGCACATTAGATCTAATCTTTGCCCACACTAATGGCGGATACTTTACTGATGATAGCCCATCTGATTATGGCGTCTATGTTGAAAATCGATTTCGATGTTTACATAACGGTTCTATACTAATAATATACACAAAGAATTAAAGAAATAAACTGATAATTATAATTGCGCCGTCATGAGAAAAAATAAAAAATCTTTAGTTATTTGTCGGGATAAAATTAATAACTGTACAATTTGATGAGAATACATTAATAAGATTTTAAATATATATAACCGTTTGACTGTTAACACTAATGATCATTAACCAATATGTGTGAAGGAAATATTAGCGAAAACTGATCATATTGAGCACAATAGATATAATCCTTGCCCATTCTAAAATGGCGGACACTTTAAATGACGATAACTCAACTGATTTTGGCGTCCATGCTGAAATCGATTTTGATAATAGTATGTTTAAATAACGGTGCAATACTAGTAATATGCACAAAGAATTAATTAAATCAAAAATATAATTAATGATAATTAAATCTGAGCCGTCATAAGACATTTTGAAATTTTTACAATTTTTTTTATAATTGCCGTAAATACAATTATAAATCGTATAAATTGTTGATAATACCCGAATACGGTTTCTTAAAATAATTATAAACTGTTTGACTAATAATAATAATGATCGGTAAATGGCTACAAACCTAGAACTACTAGAGAAGTACTACTTAAGCAATATGGCGCTTAACATAGACGCCAGCGAACCGAACACGGAAGGACTGTGCCGCGATATTGTGGTGAGTTATTATTCGATTGATTTAAATGAAGGGCAATGAAATATCTTTACTAAATATTGAATTGAACGTTTCTCAAACAGATATTCGTTACTTTGAAACTTTAAGGATGTCTGGGAACTAAAGGATTATTTTGAGTGGATTATGAGAAACGAAGGATATTGTTAAATTGGGAGTAGGTAAGTCTTACTCTGTAACATGCGATAATTCGTGTCAGTAGTAATTAGATATATAGGAGATGCAAATGCTTCCCTATACGAATTCTGTCTTTTAGATTAGATCGGTTAAACTGGATTCGTAATAAAGAAAAGTGAAGAAGACTAGGTGGTCTGGCTATCAGGACAGGTAACGATTTGTGATTACGATTATCACTTAATACATAGAAAATTGAGTGACATTTATTAATATAGGTTTAGCTTACTGAAATTATACCCTATTTTAGTTCTTTAGTGAGCAGCGATTACGGATGAAGTCAAATATACTTTGAAACTAGAAGTCGAAAGAGTAAGAAGCCTACTATCTAATTATTATTGTGAGTGGCTAGCAGAATGAATTAATTTTCAACAGTTCAATAAATAAAACTAATAATTTTGAGATAATAATATTTTTTACTTTGACAGATTCAAAGGTGTACACTGACCGAACTTAATATTAAAAAATTGAATAATAAGAACAGCTGTTAATGATAGTAAGTAGAGCTGTTTACTAGCCTTTCTCGCCACTGGACACGAGCTGTGGGTTGGGACTAAGAGTGCCCTTATATCATTTCAGGTTAAGCCTTTAGAACTCTTTACTACAAAGAAAATGTTGGAACTTGAAATGAGTAATCACTGATTATAGGTAATATTTCTTTTTAATTGTCTTATTTGGCTTAAATAACCAAATGTTTTGTGAACTATAAAGAGACACTGGGAGTCACAACATGGATACAAGCTAGGATCGAAATGTCACATTTATGAGGGGACTATGATTTCACACTTAGGTGGTGAATTTATAATTAAATATAAAAACCTTTGGACAATGGTATATACTATGGATAAATTAGAAAGAGAGGTAGATTATATTATTTTCTTATTATTTTCTGGCTTGCAGCCCTGAGGAAGTTGATTAGGCATGAGACAGATGCCCAACGAAACACGTGTTGGCTGCGGATTGTGTTAAAGAAGTCTTTTGAATTGTGAAGTCTGAAAAAGAAGTCTTTTGAATTGTGAAGTCTGAAGTCCAAAATAAAGTGGATCTACATTACGTTTACCTATGAACTCTGGTGTCTGACTTGAAGGACTGACAATGGACTAATATCTACTATTACTGATGGTTGAATATTGATACAAGGATACTTTACTTTGAGTGCTCAGCGAGACATTTTGGATTCTATGTATTGTTGCTTTGGCCAAATGACTACATTTCCTCCTTTATCGGAGTTACGTATGATTATAGAGTCATTTTCCTGCAATGTTTTCATTAATTAATGGTATTTCTGCAGCTGAGCATTATGTTTCTTTTTCTGTTTTTTAGTTTTTGCCTGCAACTTCCGGACTTCAGATGTGATTATGTCATTAAACGTATCAATGGAATCCCTTGTCATTACTGGCACAAATTTAGATTTTGCTTTGAAATTCGTGACTGGTGCAGTGTTGATATTAATCCCCATGTTTTCCTATGTTACCTGGGTGTTTTCTTCACAAGTTAAAACATCTCTTTCCATCATATTGAGGTCACGGATCAAATTGACATCTGCGGCCGTAAGATGTACATGGCTTCTTTGCTGTGTCGCCATGGGGTTTTGCTATTGTTGTTTTATCTGTTCTCAGTTGATATTTCTGAAGTTTTATTTTTCGAATATATTAATATATATCCACCCGTGTCTGTGGGTATTAAAAACTGCTCTCAATACAAAATGTTCTTCTGCATGATCCAGATTGATTATTGCCAGATTTGTGCTGGAATTTTCACTTGTGCTGTTGGTAATTATTTTTGGCGCCATCCTCTCTTGTTCGATTTCTTGTTGCTTTGCACACTTCCTCCTACTTTGCCGGCGCCTTGCATTTCTCCTTTGTTTGGATAGTTGTTTGGCTTCCTGGGGCGGAGTGTTTGGCGCCTTTGATCCCGTAAAAACTGAACTCATCTACTAGAGTATAACCCTTTTTATTATATTTTATTTGTCTTGATGTACTCAGATTTGTCTCTGCTTCAGTTGTGGGATGTTGCTAGTCCAAAAAATTTCACATCAAGCCAGGTTTTCGTTTCATGACTTGGTGGTAACCGCACACAAAGACTGAGACGATTGGAATCGAAATTAATTATAAGGTTCAAAACCAAGCAGCCAGCTGGCCTCAACGGCGATGAAGAACTTTATGTTCATCTATAACGTAGTAATATTGATGAACGTTGGGAAATGCATATCTGCTACAACAGTGCAATTAGACTCTCCACTTTATTGTTAAACAAGTAATCAATTGCCTCTAGTGACAGACCGAACATGTTGGATGTGGGAACTCACAGCAAATGACTTTATGTTAAAGCACAATGTGGGATACAGGACAACAGCGGGGACGTAGGGCACTCAGCCCTGAATTGTAATAGACATTAAAGTCTCAAGTTACGCATAAAATCAATCATCTGGTACTATGATGGCTGATTTAACACGCACGTGTGTATCACGAGCGTCAAGGAAGCGAAGGATCCTGTAAAAATAGGCACGCTCCTCATGCAGTAACTAAAAAAATCCTCGCTGATGTGTATAACCCACATTCTGTAATGCATGATGTAATGCAAAGTGACAACACAGTCATAACTACAAGTTCCATCATGCCCCAGATAATTAAAGGGGCGTGTAATTATATAAATATGGAAAGTGAAATGGGACTAATCACTAATACTACCGTGAACAGGAACTTCGGTTCGAAACGCGTAGGAGGTGTTGTCACGTTTGAATAAATCACTGCGTTTAAACCAAGAAGTGTGCCGCGATACTTTTCTTTGTATTGTGTATATATGTATGTGATCAAGGCCTCTGTGAAGGCCGAAACGTCATGTTGTGGTGTGCCGTCTCCCCGACGAAATAAAATACACTGCTCACCTGCACTTGGGTCTCCTCTCTTCTTCTGCGCTGCGGTATCCAGGATTGGGCTCCAGGCGAGAGCAAGCAGGGACTGTATATATATATATATATATATATATATATATATATATATATATATATATATATATATATATATATATATATATATACACACACACACCACACACACTTCCTTTAATGCCAAAATAACCAAAAACAGGGCGGATGCATTTCGGCTTGGTCTTTAGCCTCTTCAGCGCCAGATGGTTATGACAGGAAGCGGGCGTATCCACTGATTTAAATATCCATTGCCCTTCTGTCAGGTGACAACAGACTCCGCCCCCCGAACAGCATTGGATCGAAATTGCTGTAGGATTGGGTACATGCAGGACGCCGAATGCGTCAGGACTGCATGTACCAACATGCCGTAGGCTGGATTACTGCAGCAACGGGGGTAGATTGAATAGTGCGGTCCAAAGTCACCAAAATGTAACATGGCCGGTGCATCCTCGTCTTCCCTCAACTGCACCAACCTTGAAGTTAATATATATAATTGTGTATATATATATATATGTGTGTATATATATGTATGTATATACATACACACACATAAACATAGGTTGTCAATAAACTTGGCTGTTTTGTGCATCAAAAGAGCCAAAGTATGTTCTAAATATACTGTCAACAAGATTAGGATGTGCATAAATAAAGTTTCTTGGTGTCTCACTGTGGTAGCGGATAGTATGCTTAAGAATAAATAGCAATATACATTAATGGAAAAAACTGTCTTGAAAGTTTTATCAGGTTTTCTGTGATTGACCTAGATGAGAAGGGGTTACACATTATAATCCCCTCTCCCAGAGGCCAGTAGTAATGTACGTACTCTTTGAAAGACAGTTTTAGAAAGGAAACAATGATTAAAGTTTACTATAGAATATTGGGTGCTATTTTGGTGTGTAACCCCCCCCATCTCGGTAAATTAGGTTTGTGAAAGTGGTATTAGCTGGTGCATGTAACCAATTTATGTGTGAACGCGTGGCTTCTGTGGCTCTCCATTGCATAGGTTGAGGGGAGGGTACAAAGCCAGTAGAGTATAAGATCTAATTTAATCTCTTCTGCTGGTAAGAAAATGTATACAGTAAGTTATTTTACACGTCTGTCGTTGCTTTGGACTGTAGGCTTACAATTAATTTTTAATAGAATTCTTCACCAATTTTGTGAGAACGAGCTCCACACACCAGATGTCATTTTTTAGATCTAGCGGTCTAGTTGCCTTTAACACATTGTTAATTATGCCTTAAAATATACATAGTGATTCATTTTACAAATCTTCCTTTGCTTTGCACTGGAAGCTTGCAATTAATGCTTACCAGAATTGTTCATCAATTTTGTGAGAATAGCCGCCGCTCACTAGATCTCACTCCTTGGGTCTAGCTTGGCAGTGCTAATATCTGTTGACCTATTGATACCTGCGCTTTAAAAGAAGAGTGGGCTTTGGCTCTACCCAGAGAAGTATTACTGTGTTCATCTCATGCTGTTAGCTGCTTGGTGTAGCAATGCCCTCATATGGAATGCTTCCGTTGCAATGCGTAAGGGACTATTTTACATCTTAAAAGTACTCTGAGTCTCATACATTACAGTTTTTTTCATTTAGATGCATTATATATAAAAAACAGTCTTTTTTTAATTTTGTTTTTCACTGCAGTAGACTTTTTAAAGGTTTTAGTTAAGAGCTCAAAATGCAACCCCTACCTCTTGGCAATGCTTGTTATTAAAGTGATGTTGTTACACTGTAATAATGACATTGGCTCATATTTTTATGTTTTGCAGGTGCAGAAAGCTTGGAATCTCCTACTCCAGCGTATTGGCCAAGAATTTGTGACACCTAGACCGCTTTTATAATGTGATTATTTTACGAGTGCACAAAGATGTCTGTCATGCTATCTTATGTATATATTCCAGCACTGTTATATAACGTATATATTCAAGATGGATTTCATTTAATTTCCCAGTACATTGCACATCAACAGCTCTTCAGGACCAGGTTATCTTATATTGTTGGTTAATTCTCCTTGATTAAATGTTTTCTGCACTTTGTGTGCATGTTGTCTTGTATAATAATTCTCGAAGATGTTTTTATATTTGATGGATCTTGGAGATTTAAGATTGAGGAACGTTCTAATGCCTTTCATTGATCAATTTTGTTTTCTTTAGAATGTGGCAATCTTGAACAGCTTTTGGTAACTCTTGGCTTTCAAGAGCATTCGGTCAAAATATCGAGTTAAAAAAATGAGTTACACACAGCTTAATCAAAATAAAAAGTTGCTACTTATAAATACATTGTTGCATTTTAAATACCTTGTTTACTTTGAAAAAAAATGTACGCACTTAGTAAAAATGTGTTCAACCTAATTTTTGACTAAACACAGTAATAGATTAATTACATTTTTTGCCAAAGATTAAGATGGCCTGGGTAGCAAGGATGGTCCGTTGTAAGGGTGGTGGTGGGGGGAAGAAGCTGAAGTAGTAACTATCCACATCCCCATGACCGAGGATTGGTGGCTATAGTTGCAGTTTTAGGCATAGATGTTTTTGGAGCTATTGAATGATCTTTTTGGCAACCACAGTTAGCATTTAGAAATGTTTGCAAAGGTGTACCAATTAGTAATGAAAATCTGCTTTAATTACCTTTTTCAAAATACAGGTGACAGGTTTGTAAACAATAATGAATTGGGAACGAAATATAGTTGTTAACTCCATTTATTGAAAAGGTATGTTTGAGGCATGTGAGCTGTAGATCACATGCTGTGCATAGCTCACTATCTAGTGTTGGGTCTGGATGTTTGCACCTTAATTTTTCTTCGAAGAAGTCCTTCCAGTCACAAGGTAGGTGACTCCTCCTTTTGATGATAGTGCGCATGGGCATCGACTCCATTGTTGGATAGTTTTTTTCCCGCATCGGGTTCTGACATCTATTGCTGCGCTCCTGTTCGACACCGTTCCTTCGGTTTCCCTCGGTGCGCATGATACTCACCCTCAACTTTATTGTTTTCAATCGCGTTTTCCCCTTTATCACGTATCGTATTTACTTCCAAAAACCAAACTTTCGATCAGAAACCTCGTAAAAGGCCGTTGGGTCTACCCGCGTCAGGCTTTACCATCATTCGATGGAACGAACTCCCTTTAAATTTTGCCCTCGCGAAATACCGCGCACTGACTCACATTAAGTGTGTAATCTGTATTTGTCCCCCGGACACAGAGAACAGGACTGCGAGGCGTGCCAGGCTTTCTGCTCCAAGAAGACACTTTGCAACCGTCTAGCTGGACTTCGCGACATACAAAGCCAGCACACAAGCTCTATTCCGTACATCTTCGGACACCAATCGGACGAAGAGGCCAGTCAGGCCATAGGAACAGAGGAGGAGCAGGAGCCGTTCGCCATCCCAGAGCTTGACTCTGACCAAGAGGACGACATCCCACATGGGCAAAGTACCATGAGTACAGCTCCTCCCTTGTCCCAAGACCCAACTCCACAAAAGAAGGCGGCTCCGGTCCAACCTGCGCCCTCGGGCTCCGGCCGGCATCGAGACAATGCTTCTGACGCCCCATCCTCTGGCTCGGCACCAAAGCCTACCAAAAAGCCTTCTGGCTCAGAAAAGATTCTCTCCAAATCCAGTTCGGAGCCGAGACCTTCGGGGTCGAAATACAAGTCCGGCACCGATCCCCACCATTCGGCACCGAAACACACTACTGATCCAAAAACATCAACACCCAAGACTTCGGCACTTAAACATTCGGCGCACAATTAGATGTGCCCAAATTGCCCAAAAAGACTGTTTCAGTTCTCCGATCGACAAACTGTATCCGAAACAAAAATTGCTGTATATTCATCCTCAAACTGGACATATCACCACTAAAGTGACTTTAAAAAGAAGGACTGGTACAGAGGAAGAATACCACATTCCTTTAAATAAGAGAAGCATTGGAACAACCTTCCCCTCCTCCTCTTCCTCTTCATTCACCTCCTTAACCTCAGTTTCAGCCTATTTTACCTGAACATTCACCTGACAACCAGGAGGATGGGGATGGGGATGATACTCAACCAATGCAAGCCCCATGGAATTATTACAATACCAATTCGCCCACAGGCAATGATCCTGATGTATACCCTAACAAGCCCTCTCCACCAGATGACAGTGTAGGCTACATTGAGTTATTGGGCCGAGCTGCCAACTACCATAGGGTGTCGCTACAGAAGGTGTCCTTAGAAGAGGACTTCCGCTTTGAAACACTCAGTACCACATAGACTACCTATGCTTAAGGTAATGATCAGGCATGTAGATGATACTTTTAACGACTCTGTCAGAGCTCGTATTCTTACCCCTAGCAAAGACAAAAAATACAAGTCAGCACCATCGGACCCAATATGTTTAAAAGGTCAGTTACCACTAGACTCCCTGGTTGTGGCCAATACAAGGAAAAGGGCCAAATCCCAGACAACAGGGGATGCTCCAACCCCAGATAAAGAATCCAAACTTATTGATGCTTCCGGGAAAAGGGTAGCCTCTCTGGTGGCCAATTTCTGGTGTATCTCCAACACTCTGGCATTGCTAGCATGATATGACCGTGCGCACTGGGACGAGATGGAGCAATTAATACAATATTTGCCCCAGGAACACAGATCTAAGGCACAAGACCTGGTGCGTGATGGGCAACTTACTCCCAATAACGCTATATGATGTTCCCTAGATACTGCAGACACTGCTGCTAGAGCGGTAAACACCAGTGTCCTATTGAGAAGACATGCTTGGCTTCGCACATCAGGGTTCAAACCAGAGATGCAAACCTCCATTTTTAACACTCCATTTGATAAAGAGCGTCTATTTGGCCTGTGGTAGATTCTTCACTAGAGAAAATGAAGGACACTGAAATGGCCAAATCCATGGAAGCCCTTCAGTCAGCACAAAGCTGTGGTTCCTTTCGGCGCACCTTTTGCTGCGGAGGCTCTAAAAATACCTCCTCAGAGACCACCTCCACCTAAAAGGGCAATAACCAACCCTCTCCATCTAGGGGTTACTTCAGAGGGGGTTACAGAGGTAACAACGGCAAAGGCAGGGGCAGGGGTTCAAACACACGCACCTCCCTCTCCATTACAAAGCAGTGACTTGCCTCCACTTTCCCGACCACTTAACACCAGTCAGGGGAAGACTGTCAGATTTCTTACCAATCTGGCAGTCAATAACAACAGACAATTGGGTACTACAAATTATCCGTTCTGGTTACTGCGTGGAGTTCGTCAACACTCCTCCAAACATTCCACCAAAGTCACACAAACTCACCAGATCACCTACACTTCCTGAAACAAGGTTCAGTCTCTACATCTGAAAGGAGCTATAGAACCCTTACAATCGCAACATCACGGGTCTGGCGTATACTCTTTTTACTTCCTAATACCCCAAAAAGATGGTTCTCTGAGACCAATCGTAAATCTCAGAGAACTAAACCTCTACATTCAGTCAGATCATTTCCACATGGTGACACTGCAACAAGTATTACCTCTGCTACAAAAAGATGACTTTCTGTCTACTTAGATCTAAAAGGGGCCTATTTTCATATTCCAATCCACCCCGCTCATGGCAGATTCCGCAGGTTAATGGTAGCAGGTCAACACTCTATCAGTTCAAGGTATTCCCATTCGGAGTCACCACTGCCCCGAGAGTCTTCACAAAGTGTCTGGCGGTAGTAGCTGCTCAACTAAGAACACAATGCATCCATGTCTTCCCATACTTGGACAACTGGCTCACCAAAGCCAGCACGTACCAGCAATGCCTTCGGCACACTTTCAAAATAATCCAGTTACTACATCAACTAGGGTTCACAATCAATGCGACAGAATTGCATCTCCAACCAGCCAATACTCAGGAATGGGAGACAACCTTTACAACGCAACTTTTACTACGCAGTGCCATTACGACGCATCTTTTACAACGAAAACCATTACAACGCATTGCGCTGGGGGGCGCTCTAGGATAGGGAATAGGTTTAATTTACTATCCAACACCTTCCCTACTATCCACGGGGACTGGAGTTGGAATAGTAAATTAAACAATTCACTATCCAGCGCCCCAAAGCACTATGCGTTGTAAAGGCATGCATTGTGAAAACCGCGTTGTAAAGGCATGCGTTGTGAAAGCATGCGTTGTGATGTCATACATCCCTCAGGACTACCTAGGAGCCACGCTAAATACTCAAAAATCCCTGGCGTTTCCCAGCGCAGCCAAAATTCGAAATATTCAGGCTTTAGTTCTCGGATTTCAACCCAATAATTGGATTCCAGCTCTGGTGTATATGCAATTGCTGGGAATTATGGCATCTTGCATCATAATCCTCCCCCATGCCAAACTGCACATGCGTCCACTTCAAGAATGCTTAGGCAGTCAGTGGAACCAGTCACAGTGTCTATTGAACGATCTAGTGTTGGTAAGCGTCCGTACTCATTGCTCTCTGCAGTGGTGGAACACACAAAATTTGTCAAAAGGACGGCCTTTTATAGACCCGGTTCCACAGATGAGTACTGACAGCGGACGTGTCCCTCACTGGCTGGGGAGCTCATCTACAACTAATGTAAGCTTTCTAGGGCTACTTCAACTCAAATAACTCCATACAAATGACTGAAGGAAGACATGAAAGTGACACTCAACCAAAATACTGATGTTTCGAAAAATACAATTGCTTTATTCATATGATATTCTGATTATAGATTTATAAACCACATAAACAGAGACAATAACAATAACCACGCAGTAGTGATAGAGACTTTCACAAACGCACAACATACATACCACATTCATACTATCCCACATAAAACTCAATTCATACACAAATACTAGGATAAATTATAACAAGAAGTGCAATTATTGATGATATGCAATCTATATAGATGAATTGATGGATCTTTTAATGGAAACGGGTACAAGTCTAACTCGACGCGCGTTTCGACTGAAACACAGTCTTCATCAGGAGTTTCAGATTTTAAACGTTGTGCTGTATGGAGAGAAATTATATACATATAGTCTTATGTATACAATAGACCGTGTCACTTTAAAGTTACTAAAAACAATTAATACATAAACAAGGTGAGGATTAAAAAAAAAAAAAACACCTGCGGCCTATCAGGAAATACATCCTATATCATAATGTCTCACATTTACTCAAAATGAGCTGCTGCCTTTAAACAATAAACATACATGTTTTTATAATGGAGAGAGTGATTGCATACACATGTTTATTAACAACTAGCAGCCCGTCCCGACGTTGTCCGGGTTTGAATTGCTGCCGGCCAGTAGTATATTGTTTTGTAGGATTTCGTTTTGATAGCATTTCTTATCTGTGACAGGCCTGTGAAACGCTCCGATTCACAGTGCACTGCTGATGCACTTAAGAGTGCGCGTTCAGTAGTGTGTGAACTCGAGTTTCCCTGCTTTATTTTTCCTTGCAATATTATATAGCGCGAACTCGACAACATGGCATGAGCACAATATACATTACAGAAGAACACATTCATTTGTGGTAGGCACAGGGAGACAAAGCGATTTGCCTGGAATCACAGGATGTTGAGCTGATGCCGAGATTCGAACATAGCTCCCCAGCTCTAAAGTTCGCAATTCTAGAGGTGTGTCTAAAAGTGTATTCCCGTGCTGGCCATCAATGAGAGAGACCTGTGCATTTTTCAAATGGGTGGTGAAAAAAATATGAGTATGTTGCTGGAGATGTGAGCCGCCGTGCCACCAATGTACTTACCGGGGAGGGTAAACACCCATAATTCCGCAACTTTCTTTCCGCATACCATCACTCCGCATACTTTCATTACGAAAGTACCATGACTCCGCAATGCCATTATAACGCATGGCATTACATTTTATATGCTTTTACCACGCATACATTTACAACGAAATTCGGAGAAGTGTGGCTCAGGGGTTAGAGGCAGCAGACCTGGAAGCTGAGATCGGTCCTGGACCAGGGTTCAATTCCCCGGGTCTTGGGCTAAAAATTCCACGGACTCGATAATTCTCGCCCCGGTGCCTCCTCGACTCACGGGTTCACACTCTGCGACTCTGGGCAATAGCTTGCTTAATCTCCACAACGGCCCCTCGCGGCGGGATGCCTGACTTTCACCTTGTGGATACCCTGCTATCTCACAGGGGAATACCAGGAAGGGTTCCCTAAGCAAGCGCCGGGAAACCCACTGCGGGTAGCTGTGCGCTATATAAGCTCAACTACATTTACATTTACATGAATGGTAAAAACATGTTTTTTTTAATGTTTGGATAAGGTAGGTATGGGTATAGGGGTATATGTTTTGGGGTACTGAGGTATATGTTTTGGGGTGTTTGGGTATTTTTAGGGTTCAGATATAGTTTTGGGTTATGGGGTAGTTTAAGGGTTTAGGGATAGTTGTGGGTTTTGGGGTACAAAGGGTATTTTTAGGGTTCAGGGCTAGGTTTGGGTTTTGGGGTACAGGGGTATTTTTAGGGTTCAGGGGTAGGTTTTGGTTTTGGGGTACAGGGGTATTTTAAGGGTTCAGGGCTTGGTTTGGGTTTTGGGATACAGGGGTATTTTAGGGTTCAGGGGTAGGTTTGGGGTACAGTGGTATTTTTAGGGTTCAGGGCTAGGTTTGGGATTTGGGGGTACAGGGGTATTTATAGGGTTCAGGGCTAGGTTTGGGTTTTGGGTTACAGGGGTATTTTTAGGGTTTAGGGATAGGTTAGGGTTTTGGGGTACAGGGTATATTTATTGGGTTAAATTGGGTTAGTGTTTAAGGGTGTTGGGGTATTTTAAGGAGTACGGGTGGGTTATGATTATGGGGTGCAGGTCTATTTAAAGGGAGCAGGGTGGGATTAGCACACGATATGAGACATGACATGAAGGGCGGAACGTACCACACGCCCACAGCGTTTGTCACGCCCTCAGCACACGCCCACAGCACACCGCAGAAACGCCCACAAGGGACTACTTTGCTGGCACGGTTCTTTTACCTTTTAAATGTATATGGTGGGCATCTGCATAGCCTATGTCCTTCTGCTGCAACTGCCCTTTCCAACGCTGTATTGGGTGTTGTGATTGGTGCTGTGGTTCCTGAGATTACCCGCCTAAAAGGTTTGGGCTCTCTTTATTATATTAGTATGGATAACCCTATGTTACGGGTAGAAAAAAGGAGGGGAGGGGGGGAAAGGGAGGGAAGGGGGGGAGAAAAAAAAGGGGGGAGTGGGGGGAAGGAGGAAAGAGCATAAGGGGGAGGAAAAGGACTGGGGAGGGTGGGGGAGGAGGAAAAGGACTGGGGAGGGTGGGGGGGAGGAAAAGGGCGGCAAAGAAAAAAATTTTAAGGAGGAGAAAGAAAAAGGTAGAGGAGGGAAAAAGAGTGTATTGAACTGCGACATACCTTGGGATCAAGCGATAAGGTATAACTATTGACAGAATATAGAGCTTGAGTCTGTTGATGGTAATAGGATGATAACATAGACCTTGATTTAATCCATCTATGACATCTCCTATTTTTTGACCACGTATGTCCGGTTCCGCCTTTTCATTCTGGTTAAAATTATTTCTCTAGTGTTCGCCGGCTACCATTATATCATCGGCTGATGAAATTATAGGAATGTTTTATTATCTTTATCGAGCTGTGACTTCAGCCTCTTAGATCTGATAAGATATACTGTCAACAGCTTGTTTACACATGGGATTACACATATTTTGGTGAATTTTGGCTTCTACTTTTATTAGACTCATTTAGTCGCCTTTACTTCTGAATCTTCTTTTTGAGTATTTTTTCTATTTCCTTTTAGCTGACTATCACAGGCATGGTGTTGGCTCCGCCCCTCCCCAATCACGTGATGTGTCACATGACCTTTCTTTAACATTTAAACTCATGACGTGGCTTAGGACGTTTGATACTCCATGGGGTAGCTGTGCCGTTTATCATCCTGGTCCCAGACATTATCCTTGCATCAACTTCATTTTTATCGGTAAGTCCGTGATTAGAAGCGCTGTTTTTTCTAGTAATTTTGTTGGGATACTTTAAAGAAGTAGGCTGTCCTTTTGCCACGGTCTGGCACATTGCGTTTACACTCCTTGTGTATACAGCAGTTCGGCAATTTCGAATTTCTAGCCATCGGTTTGTTGCCGTTTTTCATGTGTATGTATTCGGTTTTGCTCCTTGAACTGTGGCGCCTCTGACACTCGATCATCTCGGAGCATGGCAATTGCAGAGAGCCTTTTAGGTCATGACACAACCGTGTGGTAGATTTATTAAGTATCTGTGTCACATCATATTTCCATCATGTTCTTTTCCCGTTTCTTACAGTTTATGGCTCCGTGTTTTCCCTAGATTGGTTGCCTGTTTACATCATGTTCATTCGATCAGCTCAGCTGTGTTAACACCCACTACAGTCCGTCGCTATGTACCTTCCTCGAGCCCGAGTTAGGTTCACCGATATTAAGGTAACTTAGCATATTATTACCCCATATTTTCGGTGCATCCAGTGTAAGGTTAACCCTACCGTAGTGGCAGGTTTTATATCATGTGATTTTCTTTTCTTCCCCCCCCCCTTTTTGTATTATGTTTTCCTCTATGCCGGGATGTATAGGATCATCTTTAGACGGACACCTGATATTTCAGTGTTAATTTTACATCCATCACCTCCATCTACGTGTTCATCACTGCGGTTTCTGGGACCAGCTAAGTTCAAAGAATTCTCTCTAGGTAAAACTCAATGGTACCATATTAAATTAAAAACGAAAGGTGATGATGGACGGAGCGTTGACAATACAAACACTCGCCCCCAGTCAACTGATCTGGGTTTAATCCATCACCGTTCTTTAGCTCACTCCGCCACCCCAGTTCAGACATGGCTATATGCAAATCAGTCTGACCCTGTGCCTTCTGGGAACAGTCCAGCCCGAACTGCCAAGCCATGTCTTCCCTGGACCGGAATCAAGCTTCCCAGAAACCGGTCCTGGGAAGCTTGATTCCGGTCCAGGGAAGACATGGCTTGGCAGTTCGGGCTGGACTGTTCCCATGAGGCACAGGGTCAGACTGATATGCATATGGCCATGTCTGAACTGGGGTGGCGGAGTGAGCTAAAGAACGGTGATGGATTAAACCCAGATCAGTTGACTGGGGGTGAGTGTTTGTATTGTCAACGCTCCGTCCATCATCACCTTTGGTTTTTCTTTGTTCGCCCTAAGTTGGCAGGGTATACTCAGACGTGAGTCCCTTGCTCACTTTGCCACTGGAGTCAAGCAAGCCCGGCTGAAATGGCTGTAATGCCAGAAACCGGTCCTGGGAAGCTTGATTCCGAGCCAGGGAAGACATGGCTTGGCAGTTCGGGCTGGACTGTTCCCATGAGGCACAGGGTCAGACTGATTTGCATATGGCCATGTCTGAACTGGGGTGGCGGAGTGAGCTAAAGAACGGTGATGGATTAAACCCAGATCCGTTGACTGGGGGTGAGTGTTTGTATTGTCATCGCTCCGTCCATCATCACCTTTGGTTTTTCTTTGTTCGCCCTAAGTTGGCAGGGTATACTCAGACGTGAGTCCCTTGCTCACTTTGCCACTGGAGTCAAGCAAGCCCGGCTGAAGACGGCTGTAATGCCAGAAACCGGTCCTGGGAAGCTTGATTCCGGTCCAGGGAAGACATGGCTTGGCAGTTCGGGCTGGACTGTTCCCATGAGGCACAGGATCAGACTGATTTGCATATGGCCATGTCTGAACTGGGGTGGCGGAGTGAGCTAAAGAACGGTGATGGATTAAACCCAGATCAGTTGACTGGGGGTGAGTGTTTGTATTGTCAACGCTCCGTCCATCATCACCTTTGGTTTTACCATATTAAATTAGGCAGCTTAGGTCCTTTCTCCTATCATTTTATTTTTTCATCTTATCTTTATTTTTAATTTTTTATCCACTATTCAGAGCATTCGTTCTCTACGTAAGATTACTCAGCTGCTGTTTTCTCCGAAGTGTTGGAGATACTTTCTTTTATTACAATACTTTTCCTTTTCTCAAACATTGCCTTTTTCCCTCCCCCTCCTCTTTTTCTGCCCCCTCCGCTCTTTTTCCCTCCTCTACCTTTTTTCTTTCTTCTCCTTTAAATTATTTTCTTTGCCGCCCTTTTTCCCCCCCCACCACCCTCCCCAGTCCTTTTCCTCCCCCTTGTGCTCTTTCCTCCTTCACCCCCCCTTTTTTCTTTCCCCCCCTTCCCTCCCTTTCCCCCCCTCTCCCCCCTTTACACCCCCCTCCCTTCCTTTTTTCTACCCAGTAACATAGGGTTATTGTTAATAAACATGTGTATTCAATCACTCTCTCCATTATAAAAACATGTTTGTTTATTGTTTAAAGGCAGCAGCTCATTTTGAGTAAATGTGAGACATTATGATATAGGATGTTTTTCCTGATAGGCCGCAGATGTGTTTTTTTTTTTTTTTTTTAATTCTCGCCTTGTTTATGTATTAATTGTTTTTAGTAACTTTAAAGTGACACTGTCTATTGTATACATGAGACTATATGTATATAATTTCTCTCCATACAGCACAACGTTTAAAATCTGAAACTCCTGATGAAGACTGTTTCAGTCGAAAAACGCGCGTCGAGTTAGACTTGTACCCGTTTCCATTAAAAGATCCATCAATTCATCTATATAGATTGCATATCATCAATAATCGCACTTCTTGTTATAATTTATCCTAGTATTTGTGTGTGAATTGAGTTTTTTGTGGGATAGTATGAATGAGGTGGTATGTATGTTGTGCGTTGTGAAAGTCTCTACCACTACTGCGTGGTTATTGTTATTGTCTCTGTATGTAATTTATGTGTTTTATAAATCTATAATCAGAATATCATATGAATAAAGCAATTGTATTTTTCTAAACATCAGTATTTTGGTTGAGTGTCACTTTCATGTCTTCCTTCAATCATTTGTAAGGAGTTGTTTGAGTTGAAGTAGCCCTAGAAAGCTTACATTAGTGTATCTCCCTGTCTAGGTGTACTTCATACTAGTTTCTCAGGGGTCCCCTTCTTTTTGCAATTGAGCTCTTCTACAACAACACACAGTGCAAGGCCTGTGGAGTCAACAGCAGAAGTTGCTTCACATCATTCATCTAGAGCTGCTTGCAGTCTTTCTAGCTCTCAAGGCATTTCAGACTCACCTGGAAGGCTAAGCTGTCTTGGTGTTTACAGACAACATGACAGCTATGCATTACATACAAAAAAGGGTGGGGGGACACTCTCTCCAACTGTCTCACTTAGCCCAACACATCTGAAGGGGGGCCACTCACCATAAACTTTATCTCCTAGCAGAACACCTCCCAGGAGTACACAACCAGATTGCAGATCTCCTCAGCAGACAGAGACCGCAAATACATGAATAGGAACTCCACCCTCAGGTTCTCCTCCCCTACTTTCAAAGTTGGGGAGTCCTTCACATAGACCTGTTCGCCACACACCAATACGCAAAATGCCAAAGCTTCACCACCAGGTACCCACACCCGCAATCCAAGGGCAATACACTATGGATGAACTGGTCAGGGATATTTGCCTATGTTTTTCCGCCTCTCCCACTCATTCCATTAGTTGTTCAGAAGCTTAGGAAAACATCTCTCACACTAATCCTAGTAGCTCCCACATGGGCACGTCAACCATGGTTCACAACCCTGTTGGAGCTATCTCTAGTCCCGCATCAGAAGCTACATTTAACCTCCACTCTCCTCAGACAGAGCCATGAAGAAATCAGACACCCAGATCCCACGCAACTGAACCTCGCGATTTGGCTCCTGAAGTCTTAAAGTTTGGTTACTTAAACCTTCCAACAGAATGTATGAATATCATTAAGGAGGCTAGAAGACCTACTTCAAGGGCCTGCTACACAGCTAAATTGAAGAAATGTGTTATTTACTGTGGTAACAATCATCAACCCTCTTGATGCTTCCATACAGAACAACATATGCTATGTTACACTTGCAACAGTCAGCGTTGGCTTATACTTCTATCAGACTACACCTAGTGGCAACTGCTGCATATCTACAAAATAGACAACATTTGTTGTTATTTAGAGTACCTGTGGTCAAAGCTTTCATGGAAGGACTGAAAAGAGTCATACCACCAAAACTTCCACCAGCTCCAGTGTGTGGGCCCACCTTTTGAGCCCCCCATGCACAAATGCGAACTGCAGTTCCTCTCTTGAAAAATAACTTTCCTGATTGCAATCACATCACTAAGGAGAGTGAGTGATTTACAGGCATTAACCACACAAGAACCATTTTTCCAACAACACAAAGTAAAGTGGTTCTTCGTACTAATCCTACATTTTTACCTAAGGTCGTATCCGCATTTCACATAAATCAGTCGGTAGAATTACCCGTATACTTTCCTCCACCTGATTCAGTTGCAGAAAGAGCTCTACACACCTTAGATGTTAACAATTTACAAGGAGGCCTTAGACACAACACCGCACTTGTTATACCAATGGGAGCCTATTTTATGTGATGCAGTAATCACAAGAAAAAACACCTCCTAATTTCTCAATAGTGAATAAATTCACATAAACAATTGCCAAAAGATGATCAGCACACACTTGTTTCGAGACACATATCAATTTACTGAGATCATTATTCCCTTAAAGTAAAAATGCAAGAAAAAAATGTTCTTGGAAATACGTGGTAGAATTTTTTTGATAATCTTTTATGCTTTTATTCTTCAACGCTTTCGTCCCTTCATAGGACTTATTCAGGGCTACAAAACGGATAACATATCTGCATTTAAAATCACAATATAATACACAACTTTCATAAAAACATTACACCTCTACTAATTACTTCATACAATGTTATATATTTACAAGACATAATATACAACACCACATATTATCACATAAAAATTATTAGCATGGCAATGAGCTTTTAGATGTATGAGATTTCTTATATTCTGTGGAACCACGCTGATTATAAATGTACAAATCAAGGAGATTTCCATTCTAAGCAAATATTGCACATCTAAATTAATAATAAGCATAGCAATTCCAGTCTTCGAGTATGCCGTGACTGGCAGCTTATTTGTCAACAGAAAGGCAGATGTCAAATAACAAACTGTATATCAAGTAAGTAAAAGTGAAAAGAGTGGGTGAGAGAGAAAAAGAAGAAAACAAGGGGAGAGCACTATTCACATCAACAATTTAAATCCTATTTATGAACACTAAAACAATAATTACCTCAAACAAGTATTGCTTTCCTACACTGGCGTTTTGTCTCCAAAGTTTAAAAGTGTGTAATTCTTGTTCTGAACAGAGTAAAGTAGCCATCATTGAGCATATCTTTCCAATTTTAGTAAATGATGCTCCTTAACTGCATATACAAGTAAACTAAGTTGCTAGTTAGCATACCTGCTTGAAGGGTAGGGTGATGTAATAAATCCAGTCCTTCCAGAGCAAACTATATTCTTAATCTGGTTTTTCAGGCCAATGTTGGCAACCGCATCTAAGATAACATGATTTATAATCGGAACATACTACGTATATAATGGAGCTCACATATCAAGCTAAACCATGTCCACTAAAGACAGGGCACACAATAGCCTGTCTTCAAAACTGGCAAAAGTAGAGACATTCATTAACAAATAAACATAAAGCATAAAGGACCATTCACATTAGGCATCCCACCAAAAATGTTTACCTCAAGATTATATGTAGGAATTCAGAGTGAATCAACGTATTTAGTCTTTATGCAGACCCCAACCAGTCTCACCAACGGGTCCACATAGGACAACAATAACCTGCTTTATTTAACAACTACATCTTTTATGGTATCATGATACTTTTACATTGGTGCCCTTATAAACTCGGTCTATATATTTTGGCTTAATATCCATTGCTATTGGGATAATTGGACAAAATCATCATCTTTTTATAGACATTGTTTCCAACTAAAGCCTGCAACTTTGTAGCGCTTAAGCCTTCAACCTCATGAAACAGTGAACAAGTATGGCAATTTTAATACCTGCCGGACGATAATACATTTGCTGCATATGCATGAAGGAAACACCTTCAGCATAGATGCTGCTAGTTGGCATTAAAGCGTCGCCATCTTAGAGTATGCATTGCAGTACCCAGCAACATTAGATGATTGTTATTAAATCTTTTAAAATTTAGTTAATCATTTGGTTATTTTCGATTCATCCATAATATTAATGTAAAACGGAATATGTTCATTCCGCTTGCTTTTTAAAGCTAAACTCCATGCATTGAACATGCGTACTGCATTAGAATGAACCTCTTTTGTCGCGGCCATCATTGTTCATGGGGAGACACTATTCTCAATCTTAAAGTGCTGCTATATTAAAATATATGTGGCGGTGCACACATGAATAAACTATTATTGTCTCCTTTTAGATTGTACTAAAATTCCCTGTTGCTCAAATAACATGGTAGGAAAACCGATTATATAATGCTCCATTAAGTGCACACTATGCTGACCAGAGTTCATTGTATGATAGGGTCCTTACAAAGTGCAGCTATTTACTCATGAAAGACTCACCTGTGAGAAATCGGTCAAGGAGACAACCCGCTCTCCTCCGACTGGTCTCTGCAAATGATATCAAACAGAGACCACTCCATTCTCCTTCTTTTAAACTTCAGCAAATCTGCCACGCATGCGCCATACATAGAAGCAGACCACTTGTGTGGCTGCCATCTTTAGCCAATGTTTTTGTGATAAAATCATATCATATGAATTTACGTTAGTGCAACTAATGTATTTGCCTAGTAAGTGTTAACAAAGATTAAAATCCTAGAGATGTTACTTATCTACGCAGAGTCCCGTTCCGATGTGTTCAACTCTATAGCATACTTACACAGTGCATTTTCTTCTGAATTGCACTAACAATGGACAGCAGACCACCTGCGTGGCGGCCATCTTTAAACGATGTTTTCACAAAAATGTTGCATTGTGCAGACTTGTGTTAATACCACAAACATATTTACCACGTGGATTAGATTGTTAACTCGGATAAAACAAAATCCTAGAGGATATTGCATATTATCGCTGTAGGTGTGTACTTAATTACTCAAATCTGCATAGGACGGCATTAAATGTGGCAGTCACTGTAACATGCTTATACAATGCAATTTTGTACAGCTTGCACTAGCAATAGACATATACCAGTAATATAGTACAGTTATGACGAGGTTCATGCAGTCACGTTTATACAATTGTCAAAGCACTCTCAATCATCATGCCATCGCATATGATGAAGAAATATATATTCAACTTAAATGACCATATCATGTAAAGTAATGGCCACTCACCAATGTATAGTCAACCATGTACACAATGGTTATATCCACATGATCTCAATAACAGATGATTCTGGGATATTACAACCACAGCATAAGTGGCCATATAATTTCAAATGATGGCCATTAACACCTTAGATGTTAGAAGAGCACTCTTGTACTACATTGAAAGGACAACATTTTTTCGTAAAACGAAACAACTCTTTGTTGCTTTTGCGCCACCACATAAGGACTATCATATCTCCAAATCAGGTATTGCTAGGTGGAATGTTAAGTGCATTCAAACCTGCTATGCGAAAGCAAAGAGAACTCTAACTGTACCCCCTAGGGCACATTCCACTCGTAAGCGAGGGGCACTGTGGCTTTTTAGGAAACATTCCTATTGTTAACATTTGCAAAGCTGCAACATGGTCTACACCGCACATATACACTAAACATTATTGTGTAGATGTGTCAGCAAGACAACAAGCCAATGGGGGCCAAGCAGGACACTATTTCAGACCACTCCAACAGCTAATGGTTAGCCACTGCTTTGGGAGGATACTGCCATGTGATCTACAACTCGCATGCCTCAAACGGATAATGTTACTTACCCGATAAGCATCTGTTCTTGGCATGCATCCACCCACCTCCCCGGATACCTGTAGCTGCTGCAGTTCTCTATTTAATTTACATACATATGCATGGACATCTCTATTCTTTACTACTACTCCATTCCCACCCTCTGCAGCAAACAATCTAACAATGAAGTCGATGCCCATGCGTACGATCATCGAAAGGAGGAGTCACCTACCTAGTGACTTGAAAGACTTCTTCAAAGAAAAACAAAGTGCAAACATCTGGCCCCAACACTAGATGGCGAGGTATGCACAGCATGTGAATCTACAGCTCTACATGCCAAGAACAGATGCTTCTTGGGTAAGTAACATTATCCTTTTGGATGTTTTGATGAGCACTTCTTCAGCTTGAAGTCCGCACTTTCCTCGTGTGACGTGCATTTTAAATGTTATTGCAGCCTGTGTTTTTGACTTGCTGGTTTTTGTAGCTCGGTTAATATGGATGCAATGCTATAAAATGGTTTCCTTTTAAGAAGGGTCAGATCTCTTTCCAGGCTGGTTGCTGATAAGTTGATCCCTTTTGTGATGGTGAATGAGTGCAAATGGAGGAGGAAAGCTGAGCAATAGTTTCGTTCTGCAGAAGCAAACCTTTTGAAGTGGGGTTCAGGCCTTACGTCCACGTATGTGTCAGGCGAGACTCGCAGCAGGAGCATTAGCCTTTTCCGGTTGTTGAACCCGACTCTTAAAAGTATGACAACTAGAAATATTACTTGGTAGCAAGTTTTGGAAGCTGATGACCAATTAGAGGGTAGTATGAACAGTTATTGGCGGCAAAGTTAATGAATTAAGGCATTCCACTTGGCTGCTCCTTAAAGGTGTAAGTTATATTATTGTGGGGGGCGGAGCTTGCCAGCGCCGATGTAGGAAGCGTGGTAGCCGAGCTCCGCGCTTTTACCCACAAAATCCTGATAATTATCCTGTCTTAACGGAGGCTATATGTTCCAGCAGTGAAGGCATAATCTCCGGTGGTGGCCGAGAGCGCTTGGGAACTCATCCGCTGCAAATCGGCGAGGTCGAGAGTGCTCGCTGGCACGAGTGCTCGCTGGCGGACTAGGCCCTGACCCACGGTCTTGCCTGGGCGGCTGGCCGGCGTGCGTGACACTGCGTGCGGCTGGTGAGGAGGTTGCAGCCTCGGGACCACCGGAACGTCTCCGGAGCTCAAAATCGGCCGGCGGGGAGGAAAGGGGCTGCAGTGCTTAGAGGTGAGAACACGCAGGGAGCCGCACGGAGAAGGCGAGGAACGTCTACCGGCCTGACGGAGCAGAGAAGAGGATAGCGAGACCTGGAGCCGTGTCTTTGTTAGCTTTGTACTGACTGGTATCAGACTCGCAGTAAAGGGTCAGTATTGGACCCTAAGATCCCAGACCGAATTAAACTATACTGCATTCGGCCTATACAACCTAAAAGGCAACCAGCGATGCTATTACTGCACAACTGAGCACTGAGTGGCTGGAGCTATTGGCCCCCTCTACCCCCCACCCCCTCCACGGCTTGCACCGCACAGCGGTGCGGACCTAGACACACGGCTCTTGTGTAAGGCGACGGCATATAAGTGGCTGGGGCGTGGGGGCTCCCCAGGGTGGATGGCAGCTATTGCACATTCTGCAACACTCCGACCTCAAGCCTGACGCAGGTGTTGGAAAAGGCGGCTCCTCTCCCCCCCCCCCCCGGCCATACCCACCGCCCCGGGCGCCGGACGGCCGTGTGGGCGGACGACACGTACTGTAGCCGCGGCTGGACACGGAGCACGAACACCATTTCGGCGGCCGCTGCCGGGTCGCCCAGCATAACACTGGCGAAGGTACTGAGGAGAGTGCTGGCGGTTAACGCTTCCCGCATCTGGAGCAGTGGTCAGGTGGGTCGGATTGAGGGACACTCCCGAGGGCTCAGCTTGCCTGGTAGCCCCTACGGCCGTAGCGACACTACTAACCGACGCTGTCGGGAGAGCGGTAGGAGACATTGCTGGGAGCTCTCCGTGGCCACTGCTGCTGGAGACAACAGCGGACTGTGAAAATTGCTGTAGAGCTGCAGACTCGGTCCTACGCTAGCGGAGAAACTTGGCTGCAATCTTCGCCCTGACGGAGGCGCAACGGTCGCTTGCTGCGACGCTCTCAGCATTGCGCGGCCGGCGGCTGTTTGAGGGGGGAGCAGGATTAAGTCCTCTGCACACTCGAGGTGCAGCAACGTGCTCTTTGGACTACAGCGGGCCACGCTGAGCCCTACGGTGGTGAGCGTTGTACCCACTGGGGAACGATCCCGGAAGGCACTGTAGTGCGGGGGCCCCATTGCAACGCAGGTCTCATCTGCACGGAATTGGTTATTGGAGCATCGCTATAGAACCTATCACTATCCACGAGTTGGGAGGCGAGTCACCACGGACCTTGACTGATCATAATGGGCAAGGGCGACAAAACCCAGTCCAAGTTAACATTCGACCAATGAAGGACTAAGGTCCCGGAATCAGAAGCGCCTGAGGAATCACCGGGAGCCAGAGGCCCAGAGGGCTCAATGTTTGCGGATATAAAAGATATGCTGGTGACGATGGAGAAAGGACTGCAAGACAGCATGGCGGTCATTGGCTCGAAGATCGATGCCCTCACGTACCGCATGGATCGCATGTCAGAGAGAGTGGACAAACATGCGGGCGGCTCGACATGTCCGAGAGGAGGCTCACTGAAGTGGAGGAAGCGCTGACTGAATGGGACAAAGAACGCAAACAGTTCACTAGACTACTCCAGGTCATACAGGATAAATCAGAGGACTTGGAGGCCCGCTCGAGGCGCTCGAACATACGCATTACGGGGATTGCGGAGACGACGCAAACTGGGAAGATGGAACTCTTTGTAGAAAAACTCTTGATTACTCTTCTGGGAGATGATGTCTTCTCCCCGATGTTTATCGTAGAAAGAGCTCACCGCACGTTGGGGCCCCGTCCGCGCACGGGGGCGCCCCCGAGGCCGATAATAGCGAAACTGTTGAACTACAGGGATCGAGCTACGTCGTTGCGGATTGCGAGGGACAAAGGGAAACTGCAGTTTGAAGGTATGGACGTCTCCTTGTACCCTGACTTCACTACGAAAGTTCAGGAGGAGCAACGGAACTTCGCCCCATATAAGAAGCAGCTTCGGGAACTTGGACTAGACTATGCTAGGCTGTATCCGGCGAAACTGCGGATAAATAGACACGGTCACTCGCATTTTTTCACAGACCCTAAAGAACTTCAGAAATCTCTGAAAGTGTGGTCCAAGGAACAGAGGAATAGCACGAGAAGTCGCACCGGGGAGGAAGAAGAGAACAGTCACCTGGATGAGCAGGAATGAGTTGGCCGGTGCTACCCAGGTCTGCTCGTTGCTAGAATTGTCAGAGACTGGGAAGAGTTGTAGTAGCAGGACCTCGCTCGGCAGTGAACCTTTGTGAGATGTAAAGTGCTGCACCGTGGGAGTGAAGGGGCCGGCGACTGGACTGCGGTACTATAGCTGGGTGAGATCTTTCCACTGTATAAATGCCAGTTGGCAGACAGGGGACTTTAATAGACTATATGCAGACACGGTTTAAAATGGATAATACAATGTATATGCTTAATGACCATTATTACTAATATGTGGGCTATAAAGGGGGGTGGAAAAGGGTGATGCCCTTCGGAGACTAGCTGAGTAATTTCTTAGCCTCGCGTTGATAGACACTTAAGGGGTAATGGCTCTGGAGCGAACGCGAGGTACAAAATACTGAAGTGCTATTATGTGTGTTTGCTGGCAACCTCTGCCCTAGCGCTTTTGGCTCTTCTGGTCCCGTGGGGGGCCGGATTGAGGGTTGTACAGACAGGTTCAAATGAGAGGTGGAAGGGGGGAGGGAATGGGCGCTGCCAGGCCGGGTTGGGGGAGGTCTGCTGTGGGTGGGACGGGGAGGGGTGGAGGGGATGTTTGGGGAAGGGGGAGTTGAATGTTATGCCAGACAATGTGCCTCTAAAAAAAGGAGAAAAAAAAAGTTATATTATTGTACTGAATCAAAAACAAAAAACACATTTATTGTAAAGTGTCTTTTTTTATTTGTTTTTAAATACATGTTAGATGCCGCACATTTGTGAAACTCAGCTGGGCTTGAACCACAGAAAAGTGGACTGGTAAAGTCCTGCTTCCTTACAACACCCTCCCCACGCCCCTTCTCCCTTTACTTCCCTTATGGCTCAGTATAGGTTTGTGGTCTCACCTCGGGGACGATTGTGGTGTTTCTACTTTTACTCTATACTGGAAAATATTAAGAGGGTCATGTAGAGCCTTGCGGTTGGCACTAGGTCACTGGTGGCCATAGACTCCGCTCACCAGATGGATAACCACTCTCTTTATTTAGAGATTCCTGGCTGCTTTACAGGATATCTGTAAGCCTACAATGGAGCAGCCACCCATGCGGCTAGACTGTAGCTTTATGAAATGCTGAGAAGGGTGCCATGGACACTTCTCAGCCTCATGTACAGGGATCTTTCTTGCGCATGAGGGCCATTGATGGATTCCCTGTCCGGGCTGCCATGCCTCACATAGCTCTCCCTAACATGGCGACCGCCAGCATGGAACTCTAGTAATGGTCACTCTCCCCTAGACAAGGTGGAGCGAAATTCACTATAGCACTAAGGTTTCCACCAGCAGCACCAGTTGAGGCTGTGCTATTGGAAACTGTGCTTCATCCTCCTCTGCATCAGGCAAGTGAATCCTAAGTTTGCGGGTGCAGAAGCCCTGCCGATTTACAGCAGGATTTTACCACCAAGCACGCTATAGTGAGTCAAAATACCCTCATACATACATGCGTGAGAGGTCAATGAAACCTCGTGGTGCTGCTTAACGCTATTCTGAATTTGGAGAGGGAAGATCTGTAACTGTTCACCAGATTCGAACTAATTAATAAACTTAGATAACATTTCAAATATAGGTATGCCGAGCTCGAGTCGGGGGTACACGCAGGTACACGCATCCCCCCACTCTTTTCACAGGGTGGACGCCGTCTCCCCTGCCAAGAAGCTGGGCCCCACAGAAATATGCTGAATGTGTCCCGGTGTAATTTTCAGACACCGGGACACGTTCAGCGTGTGACGTCATGAGGTCATTTGCATATTGTCAGTCCCCCCACTTATTTTTATAGGACTTGTGCCCTGTATGCATGTAATGTTTAACTTACTCAAATTGTATAGTTTAAACATAAAGCGATTAACTCTGCTGTACTTGCTGCGTATCTATGAACCCTAAAGAATCTCTGTCTTCAACAACATTATTACTTCTTGGGGACATAAAGGTTAAAATTGCCAAAATTCAATTCTAGAATGCTGTCCTTGGGAGAGAGTCGGTAGCATTACCTAGAAACAGATGCCCTTTGTGAAATGAGTGGTTTTCACATTAGTCTTGGAATTTTTGTATGTATAGAAATAAGTAAATGTTTACTGTTGAAGCATTTATCGTTGTTTTTTAGGTCTCGCCTGTCGATGCGCATGCGCATCGAGCTTGCGAGCCTATTGCGGCCTAACCACGCTTTAACTAAGAAGCAAGGAATCGTGGCGATTCCTTGCAGTGCCCGTGACTTTTAAGCTCAATGCGCATGTGCATTGAGCTTAAAAGCGCGTGCACAGCCGCCCGCATTCCTCCGACACCTTTGAAGTGAAGCTTAGCTTCACTTCAAAGGCCCGGCTTCTTCACACCCACATGCCGCTCTCGCTCTCCCCGCTCCGCCCCCTCCCCTGCCCGCCGTGTGACCTCGGCTTACACTCACCCCTCCTTTCTCCCCTTTAGGCTGCTATTATATATATACACACATATATACTGTTCATGAAGCCGGTTGTTATGCGTCTGTTTACAGCCATTGAGGCTGATGAGACTTTGCTTTTATGCTCTCTGGTGGTAATCTTGGACACCCATGCTACTAATTTCCTGCCACGTTGTTATTGCCGATCTGGTCAAAGAAAGTCTAGGATCGTCGTGTGCTTTGTGTACACAGCTGATTTGTAATCTTCTTTGTTCCTAAGCAACTGCTACAGGCTCTTTTAAAGTTTTTTTATGTTTGTTTTATCAGTTCTACATGTACAGGTGTGCTGCAATTTTGGGCTTAGTGTGTGCCAATTCATGTCATTAATAGACACACATTTGTTTGCCCTTGTGCCCCATGGGTTGTTTCCCGTGACTTGTCGATTGATAAGAAATCCGGTTTATGGCGACGTCAATGTGATTTTACAGCTCCCAGGCACTGTTTCAAAGTCTGTTCTGGTATTATGGATTATAAATGCAGCTTTTTTTAAAACTTTTTATTACGTTTAACACCAAACGAGGTTCGGCTCCCAGAGAAACTAGATTGAGAGTCGAAAATATGACCTCATCCCAGACTTCTCTCCCCGGAAACTGCGGAAACATGATCAGCTAAGCTGCAACAGTATAATACAAAACCAGTATAGTACAAAACAAGTCCAAGAGGATGTTTTGCCCTGCAAAACTGCCACACGCACTCCAGTCGTTTTAGAATGCTTCTTCTTATGCTCATCCATGCACAAGGCAATGAATCATGTTTGTTCTCGCTTTCTTGCAGCATCTAGCCGTAGAGCGTCAGTGCAAATAAGCACAGACAAGGCCAATAGGGTGGTATTCACCTTTTAAAGTTAAGATCTTCTGGGTTTTCCATGTTTGTTCTAGGTTTCTACTGCCCACTAATGCTAGTTATTTTTAACTTCTTTAATCCGCTCTGCTCTGAAGAGGCTGCAGGAGACTTTAACTATTATACATACAACCTACATGAAAAGCACTGGCAAAGCCAGTAGGTCTCGCCTACTCACTCACCCTCACTCACCCTCAACCCCTCAGCCTCACCCTCACCCTCAACCCCTCACCCTCACTCACCCTCAACCCCTCACACTCACTCACCCTCACTCACCCTCAACCCCTCACCCTCACTCACCCTCAACCCCTCACCCACCCTCACCCACCCTCACCCACCCTCACTCACCCTCACTCACCCTCACTCACCCTCACTCACCCTCACTCACCCTCACTCACCCTCACTCACCCTCACTCACCCTCACCCTCACTCACCCTCTCACCCTCACCCACCCTCACCCACCCTCACTCACCCTCAACCCCTCACCCTCACTCACCCTCAACCCCTCACCCTCACTCACCCTCAACCCCTCACCCTCACTCACCCTCAACACCTCACCCTCAACCCCTCACCCTCACTCACCCTCACCCTCACTCACCCTCACTCACCCTCAACGCCTCACCCTCAACCCCTCACCCTCAACCCCTCACCCTCACTCACCCTCACAACACATATTGTGTTACAATAGGTGTCACATTTGCGAAAGATAAAACTATCTAGAGATGTAGCATAACGACCAGAGCTGCCATATAAGTCACGTAAATACAAAACATGTTGCATTCCAAATGCTATAGGTGTCACATTCGCAAAAGTTATAACTATTGGCATTGTAAATGACAAAGCCATCAATTTAGCAATTTTAACAACGAAAAAATAAATAAATTATGTCATTTACAAGACCAATAACTACAACTTTTCTAATGCGAAACCTATTGCATTCCAACGCCACTCACACACGCAACGCCACTCACACACGCAACGCCACTCACACACGCAACGCCACTCTCACACGCCACTCATCCACGCAACGCCACTCATCCACGCAACGCCACTCATCCACGCAACGCCACTCATCCACGCAACGCCACTCATCCATTTGCAAAACGAAAAAAGTTAAACTCTTCTATTGCGAGACCTATTGCATTTTCAATGCTTGTTTTCTTTGTAGTTGTAGATCTGTTTCCAGCTAGCTGCCTGTAAGATATAAGCATTGGCAAAGTCAGGTTGCACAGCATCTCTGTTTTTAAAACGCCTTTGACGGGGCCGCCCATATTATTATGTAAGCATGCGCCCCACACGTGCGCACCTACAAAATGACAACTGTGTTTTCTATCAGTGAGTTGAATAACTGAAATAAAATAAGCAAAAATGCTTTTTAGTTTTTTAAAGCAGTTGGGGAGAGATGAGATAACTGGGGCAGAAACAACACTGGGCGCGAGCATCAGGGAAGGGGGGAGAAAGCCAAAACAATATGGACATTGAAGCAACATGGAGAGGGCAGTGGAGGGAGAGCTGGAAGCAACAAACAATATGGAGACAACATGGGGGAGGTGAAGAACAAACGAAGGATGTGAGTGTGGAGGAGCAACAAAGGAGATAGAGAGAGAAGGAGGGCGTGGAGAAGAGATTGGGAGAAGCACAGGTGTGTGTGAAACAGAGAAGAGGTGGGGAGAAGCACACGGGTTAGAGAGAGAAACATTGAGTCCAGGGGAAGACACACCAGGGAGAAGTAGACGGCTCAAAACATAAGGACTTCCATGAAGTGTTTAACACAAAAGAAGAAAGTAGTGCTTGAAAAGCCAGCACCTTAAATTGAAAGATAATAAGAGACATTGCTTCATTGGAAGGAAAAACACAAGATTGACAAGCTGTGATGCGAATAAGAAGCAAGCAAATGCGAGTGACAGGAAACCCAACCAGTGGTAAGCAATGGACTGGCTCCAAAGCTCTCTGTTTAGGTCTCGCCTAGCGATGCAGCGCATGCGCTGCTTGCCTTGGCGAGATCTGTCGTCGTTGGTTTTTCGGCGGGAGGAGGACAGGAGATGTGGACGACAGCAGATGTGCACAGGCACGGCTTGCACACGTACGGCTTGCAGCCATGCGCCATTAACTATATATATCCGTATTATTCATGTGTTGCTTCACAGCGCCACATTTGAGTAACACCATGAGTACCTACCATGTTCTGTCAACCTAACTAATATCTTGGTAATAAACGCTAAAACCAGTTTCAATAACAGAGCCTCTTCAGTCTATGGTAGAAGTGCCACAACAGGGGCGGTACTTTCAAAGCCGGCAGAGGTCAAGTGTCACTGGTGAGCTGCTGATTAACATATTACCATCAGTTCAGTTCTTCGATTCTCCAGCAGGAAGTGCAGGCTGTATGAGTCTATAACAAGCCCTACCAGTGCACATCTGCTGTCCACGCGTGCACATCCTGATGGTGACAGGGAGGGAGCGAGCAAGAGTAACCCTCTAGCTCGCTCCCTCCCTGTCTCCATCAGGATGTGCACCGTGGACAGTAGATGTGCACGCGTAGGGCTTGTTAGACTCCACCAGCCTGCACGTCCCGCTGGCGCATGATGTCCCTCAAAGATAAAGCACATACCAGGGCCAACTCACGTGAAGAAGCACACGCAAGTACTGTAGTGGGACAAGATAACAAGGCTACGAAAACAAAATGGCGGCAGAACAGAATGTTTTGTTATGGGTGAGCCACAAGCGGGGCGCACCAGTGAGTGTGTGAACTGTGTGCGTGAACGTCTGTTGTTTCCCAGCACAAAGGACAGCATGAGACCCGTGAAGTCATATTGCGTCTGCAAACGCTCCGTCGTTCAGGATTACAGATTATGGTTATCAGTTATTTGCATATCAAAATTATTTGCACTCTGCCCCCTCCAGTGAACAAGGTCATTTTCCAGATAAGTTTCAGATTTTGATTGCATGCCGTGTCACATACATGGGAGATTTTACCGGGGGCCTTCCGGTACGTTCCCTCCCGAACTTTGACGCAGTTTCCCCACATCCAGTCGACTGGAGGGGGCGCCTTACCAAATCAGGGAAAGACTGCTAGGCCAAGCCTTACTTGGCACTGCCCTCTGCGGAAGGTCAATAACTTTACATTTGATTCTAGTAAAACAGTGCCCGTCGAATAAGATCTGCGTCAAATACTGGAGCCAGTAGGTAATTTGTAGACATAGGGAGTTTACAAGGCTGCATTAGAGTAGCCCTTTTCCCTCAACTCATCCTAATTCTTGGTTCCACTGTATGGAGACATTCCACAAACCTTTAGCCCCAGGTATCTTCATCAAGAAAATGCAGCAAAGAAACCTGCAATCTACAAAGCAACAGAAGGTCACTCCTTCTATGGTGTTATTTTTTTTCCTATCTTAATGTGATATGGAATACACAAAAGAGTTCAGGTCCCACCCACCGCTGTACTTCTACTGTGCGAGACACTGTGCAAATATAGTCAGCTTCCCATGTAAGACAAGGTACATCGAGTTTGGGTCAGCAGAGGTTAAGTGCAGTCATGCTTGTGTCTATTGCTAGGTGATCCCTTCAGCCAGTGGCGAGAACAAGCATTTGCAATGCAATAGTTCTTGCATTTGTAATAGTTTGAGCTATTGTCATTGTAAATGACAATGCCTTTTATTTATGAGTTTGCAAACCTGCAAGCTCTGCGTAAACAAGCACGTTGTACTTATAGTCCTTGCTTACGAGAAGCAAGGCTGGCAGTCTCTTTTACTGCCAGGCCTACTTAGGGGTGACATGTATATTTTAAAAGAAGATTTAGGCCTACCAAAAAGGGGTTATTTTGACAGGTCGAATTTGTAGTTTAAACTGCATATCAGGCTCCATGGGTAAGCCTGGAGACATGCTTTACAGTGCCACTGCAGTGGATGGTAGAAGTCTACTGGAAGCATTACATTTACAGGCCCTGTGTACACTTGGTACCGTACACTAGAGTCTAAAACCAAATAAAATAAACCAATTAGGGGTATAGCACTGTTACCATTTTTAGAGGGGGAACACAGACATGTTACTACTGGCTAGCAGGGGTAAAGTTCACAGAGTTCTATCGCCAACAAGCACAGTCAGGGGGAAATACCACACAAAAGATAGTAATTTCCAAAAATGATGTATTCTCAACTATTTTGCAGATGGGTGCTACACTTGCTGGTAACATTTGCTTTTCCTGACTGCAGTATTAGGACATAAATCTAACTGAGTGTGAGTAAGAGAAATGTTTGTTTCCTACTTTGGGGTGTGTGATGTGTCTACTGTGTGTTCATCTCAAGCACAGGCATGTCTTGTTGAATCACCAGTAATCATGAATTTGTCTAGTGCTCTCATACTTTTATCTCCGAACTGATACAGGTTTAAAGCCACCAGACTGTTGTGATTCAGCCAATAGTTGTACCTATACATACATATTATATAGTTTTTCTTTTTCTGAGATGTAGCAGCACAGTTTGTTTATGCAACAATTAATTATATATCAAAAATAATTTTGAATAATAACTTATTGAATCGAAAATTGTGTCCATGGTTGTACTTAAAAAACATAATTCGGTTGGGTCTTTGCCCCACAAGAGCAACCGGCATATCGGATGGATCGTGCGGCCCTGGGCGCGGATACCTATTTGGCGGCCCTTTACTTGGGGATGCGGCGTAGTCTGCCCTTGCCCCCCCCAGACCGCAGTGGTGGTCCAGATATGGAAGCGGGCGACAAAGCTGCTCGGCTGGGAGAGGAAGCTCACGGCTCAAACGCCCCTATGGAAGGGCGACTTCCTGAAGGAAGTAGTGAAACTACGTGGCCTCCACAAATGGAGCCTCATTGGCATAGATCTACTGGGTGATGTCTGGAAGAGGGGACGAGTGGTGGAATTCACGGCATTACTGTCTGAATTCCAGATGGGGACTGGCGAATTCCTCCACTACCAGCAATTTACACATGCCATTAGCTCGCATTTATCACAAGGAGACCAGCTGCCTGAGTACGCCCTGCTCGAAGACAGGTTGTTTTTAGACCCGATGATTGACAAGGCTATATCACTCACCTGCAAGAAACTAATTAATAACCTCCCAGATACACTCAGGCCACTGCAGGAAAAATGGGAATCTGATTTGGGCTTACTAGAAGACGATGATTGGAGTGAGGCCCTACAGTGCCCCAGGGACGTGGCGATCCGGGCAAGATTCCGTCTGGTGCAGCTCCGTATACTCCATAGGTCTTACACCCCACGCACGGTGCTATTCAAATATGGGATACACGACATCACACTTCTTCCTGAGAGGGTGCGGGTACGAGGGTACTTTCTTCCACATCCTCTGGGACTGCCCCAAAATTCGTCCCTACTGGGTCAGGTTGCAGGACATAATGGAGGAGGTGGTTGGAGCGGAGGTACCGCTGGAGGCCAGGTGGCATATACTGGGGGTCACGGGAGAGATGACATGGCCCAAGGGAAATAAGGTGTGGTTGGCTTTTGCGAGCATGGTGGCGAAGAGGAATATCGCACGTCTTTGGGGGAGTGACCTGCTGCCAACAGTAGAGGAATGGGAACGGGACTTGGATTGGTGCCAGAGGGCAGAAAAGGTCATTTATAACAGCAGGGGTTGCCCTAGAAAGTGGGAAAGGATCTGGCAGGCATGGAGAAGGTACAGAGGAGAGTGGCTGGATGCCTCGGAGGATGAGTAGGGGGGCCCTGCCTGATCGGTCTTAGCCGGTGACACGTCTGCGTCCCCTCCTTCCTGAGAGGCCCTGGTTCTTTAGATTAATTGCGATCTGCATTTCTGAAGGAGGGATGGGGAAGGAGGGGTGGTCTTGAGGGAGGGTGATTAGAAGGGCAGGAGACGGACTGCAGGCCGGAAGCTGGACTAGAGGGTACACTGGACTTTGGGTGAACCATCCCTATCCTTATTAATAATTGAACTGCTGAGATTCTCACATTGTGAGTTAATACTGCTCTTTCGCTGATCCAGAGAGTGTACTGTGATGGAACTGTTTTTTTCTTTCAATAAAAAGATGTTTAAAAAAAAAATCATGTACAAAAAAGGCTTTATCTCATAAATGTCAACTTCATTTTCCCAATGTCTCCAATTTTTGTTCTCTTGAATATTAGACCCCACTCTTTTTGCATACAAGACTTCACAAGCATGAACTTTATACATCTTACGAATCGATTGAGAAACTGAGGGAACTGTATCAGATTTCCAGTTAGCCTAGACTAATGATATTGCACTAAGTTGGAAATGAATACTAATTGGCGCTGCCCAATCGCAATTTCTAGGAAGGAAATCACAATGCCAAATAAAGCCCCATATGTAACCGGGGTGATCTTAAGCTTCAGTCTTTGGATCACTTCAGCAAAGATGCTCTACCAAACTTCTCTGAGACAAATACATGTGAGCATCATATGGAGCCAATCCCCATTGACCTGATTACATCCAAAACATCTAGATTCCTCCTCCAATAAATTTTTGTTAGTTTTGGCAGGGGTATAGTACAACAACCACTTGCAGAAGAAAGCCAATCTTCTTAGATCGGAAGCTCGTACTACCTTATGGCTTATACGATTGTAAAACTGCCACTGAACACTATCTAATTTACATCCCGTTGAGGCTTCTATTACCTGAAGCTGGTCTAAAGTCAGTACATTGCTTTTTTCCTGGTGGAGCCTTCTATACAATTCCCTGTGTCCTGTAATTTGGAAATAAAATGTCTTCCCAAGATTATCTGTGAACATCTCATGCTCTATTCTGTATCCAGAACAGAAATGTTCAATTTGAACAAGCTCAAAAAGAGGGATACACGAAGATTAGGATTTAGGTTCATCAGCCTGCACCATTGGGAAAATTCTTCTTTTTAGTAAAGATCCCGCACCCTTCGAAACCCCAAACGGGACCAGTGTTTGCAGGTTTGAGTTGATACATGGAACACTAACAGGGTACAGTCGACTAGCTTCAGCTGAGAATGGAGCAGGGGGATTCAGTATTCCTCCCACATCCTATCAAAGAGATCCATGACCTTCGAGGGGTCTTGTATCTATATTTTACGGTAAGGCTTGGCATTTTTTAGAAGGGGGAAAGCCCTATTGCTGATGCTTTTACCATAAGGTCTTGATAAAAGTACTCTTCCCCTGAAATGGCTAAGGAGGACCTGGTCAACCCATCAAGAAATGTAGCCTGATAATACATATTTTTATTGGGAAGCGCAATGCATTCCTCTTCAGGGTCCAACTGCAACACCTGAATTTTAAGTCTGGGCTTCTTACCCTGCCATACAAACTTTCCAATTTTAGTATTCACTGACTCAAATAAGGACTGAGGGATTTTTATCATAATGTATGTGATCAGAAAAAGTAGTAGCGGAGGAATGCTAACTTTAACTAAAGCAGCCCGACCCATGATGGATAAGGGGACAACTTGAAAAGATTGCTTTTTATTTAATTTTGCCTTGAAATTTAGCGCAAATAAATCATCCAGATTTGGGTTTATGTCAATTCCTAAATACCATATAGGTGAGGTCGCAGAATAATAGGACTGCATTAATACCGGCAATACATCTGAAGGCGAACACTGTATTAGCTTTATCTGCTGCTAGGTACAGCCATATCATCGGCAAATAGTTTCAACTTCGCAGCCTTTACTACTGGCGGCTGAATGGTTTGATCTTGTCTTAAGGCATACCATATGCCAATGACCTCAGGACACCCCCCACGCTGCACGGCTCGCCAGCGGTGCCCCCTCGCTGCTGCTCGATGTCCCTGCTCCGTTTTGGCCCGTTTTTTCGTTCGTTTTTCGTGCTCACTGCGTCCCTTCTGTACTTGCTCCCTTTTTAGCCTGACTTCGTGCCCATTGTATTCTTGCTCCTGTACTTGTGTTATCTCCTGCATTGTATTTACTTGTGCTTTTGTTTTTTGTGCCTCGCTAATCCCTCTGGTGCCCCCACCCGCTCCCCGCTTCCCACCGCTGCTCCATCACGGCCCCGCCCCCTTTTTTCCTGCTGTACCCGATTGGCCGCCCTGCTCCCGCCTCCCAGCTGCTCTGCCCTCCTACTTCGCCTCATATGGAGCCCGCACATAGGCGCAGTGGTCACGCGCAGCAGGCGCGCCGATTGTGCGCCAAAGGCAAGCCCGTCCGCGCCCAGCGCCAGGACCCCTGGCCCCCGAAGATGCCAGCCCACACGACGACCTACGACGCCTCCACCCTCAACGCACTCAAACCCGACCGGAATCCCGTCTGCCACCGAGCCACCCCGAAACGCACCCATGGACCCTTCACCTGCCAAACCTGCAAGTTCACCTGCCTCTGGACCTGCACCGCACCCGCCAAGCCGAGCACCAGCAACAACCACCTCAAGTGCATCCTGCTCAACACCCGCTGGTCCACAGACACGCCGTCGAACTCTGAAACCTCCTTGACACAACATCACCAGACATCGACTTCCTCACGGAAACCTGGATGAACGCCTCCTCAGCACCCGACATCGCCATAGCCATCCCGGACTGATACAAGATCACCCGGAGGGACCGCGTCAACCAGACTGCTGGAGGCATCGCCATCGTACACAAGAACACCATCCGCATCTCGACCAACTCCAACGACCCCTTCACCGCCGCCGAACACCTCCACTTCCAGATACACACCGACTGCAAGACGACCCTCCGAGGCACTCACATCTACAGACCCCAGGGACCACGCACACAATTCAGCGAAGACATCGCAGACTTCATCAGCCCACACGCCCTCCGCTGACTACATCCTCCTAGAGGACCTCAACTTCCACCTGGAGAACAACAAGGACAGCAACACCACCACCCTGCTGGACAACCTCGCCAACCTCGGACTCAAGCAACTGGTGAACACCCCCACCCACTACGCTGGCCACACGCTTGACCTCGTCTTCTCCTCCAGCAAGCACATCTCCTTCAGCCACTCCACCGGACTCCATTGGACTGACCACAGCTGCGTCCACTTCAGCTTCAGAAGAGCCACGACCCACCACCACCCGCAACAGGTTCCTCGCCGGAGCGGGATCAAGATCACCGCCAAGCAGCTCACCACCTCCCTCAGCCAGAACCCTCCCGCCAGCACAACGGACCCCAACGAAGCAGCCAGCAACCTCACACAGTGGCTGACCACCTGCGCCGACGACCTCGCACCACTAAAGAACCCTCCCAGCAGGCCCGGCAGCAAGAAAGCCCCCTGGTTCACCGGCGAACTCAAGGACTCCAAGAAGAACTGCCGCACCCTCGAGAAACCATGGCGCCACGACCAGACCACAGACAACATGACCGCCCTCAAGCACGCCACCCGCAAGCACCACCAGCTGATCCGCACCACCAAGAAGACAGCATTCAAAGAATGACTGGACAACAACACCCACGACAGCAAGGAACTCTTCAGCATCGTCAAAGAGCTCTCCAATCCCAGCGCTGGAAACGACATCACACCCTCACAAGACCTCTGCGACTCACTCGCCACCTTCCACCGCAAGATCGCCGACATACACAACAGCTTCGGCGCACCAACCACGCACCCAACCGCCGAACCAACGCCCCCCACCACCACCCTCTGCAACTGGACCCCGGTCAGCAACAAAGACACCACCCGCACGATGAATACCATCCACTCCGGATCACCAACCGACCCCTGCCCCCACACACGTCTTCAACAAGGCCGACTCCATCATCGCACCCCAACTCCGGGACATCATCAACACCTCCTTCCACACCGCCACCTTCCCGGAGAGCTGGAAGCACGCCGAGCTCAGCGCCCTTCTGAAGAAACCAACAGCGGACCCCACCGACCTCAAGAACTTCCGCCCCATCTCGCTCCTCCCTTTTCCTGCCAAAGTCATCGAGAAGACCGTCAACAGACAGCTCGCCTCCTTCCTCGAGACGAATGGATCCCTCGACCCCTCGCAGTCCGGTTTCCGAGCCAACCACAGCACCGAGACCGCCCTGATCGCTGCCACCGATGACATCATATCCCTGCTCGACAACGGGGAAACAGCGGCCCTCATCCTCCTGGACCTCTCGGCAGCGTTCGACACTGTCTGCCACCGCACCCTAGTACAGCGCCTCAGCAACATCGGAATCCAAGAGAAGGCACTGGAATGGATCATCTTGTTCTTCGCCGGAAGAACCGAGAGAGTCCGCCTCCCCCCGTTCAGATCCGAGGCCACCGAAGTCATCTGCAGCGTACCACAAGGATCATCACTCAGCCCCACCCTCTTCAACGTCTACATCGGCCCCCTCGCAGCCATCGCACGCCAACACAACCTCAACATCATCTCCTACGCCGACGATACCCAGCTGATCCTCTCCCTCACCAACGACCCCGCCACCGCCAGAACCAGCCTACACGAAGGGATGAAAGACGTCGCAGAGTGGATGAAGAACAGCCGCCTGAAACTGAACTCCGACAAGACGGAAGTCCTCATCCTGGGATCATCGCCCTCCACCTGGGATGACTCCTGGTGGCCCCCTGCCCTGGGCACCACTCCCAAGCCAACGGACCACGCACGCAACCTGGGCTTCATCCATGACTCCTCCCTCTCGATGACCAGACAAGTCAACGCCGTCTCCTCATCGTGCTTCAACACCCTGCGCATGCTCCGTAAGATCTTCCGATGGATCCCCACGGAGACCAGGAAGACCGTCACCCAGGCACTCGTCACCAGCCGACTGGACAACGGGAACACCCTCTACGCCGGAACCACAGCCAAACTTCAGAAAAGACTCCAACGCATCTAGAACGCCTCCGCACGACCCGTCCTGGACATCCCCTGACACGGCCACATCTCCGGCCACCTGAGAGACCTGCACTGGCTCCTCGTCAGCAAGAGGATCACGTTCAGGCTCCTCACCCACGCACACAAGGCTCTCCACAACCTGGGCCCCAAGTACCTCCGCGACCGCCTGACCTTCTACACGCCCACCCGCCAGCTACGATCGACCAGCCTCGCCCTCGCCGCCGTACCACGCATCCGCAGAGCCACCGCCGGAGGAAGATCCTTCTTCTACCTGGCAGCCAAGACCTGGAACTCCCTCCCCATCCACCTTCGGCTGACCCAGGACCCATCTCTCCTTCAGGAAGCAACTCAAGACCTGGCTGTTCGAGCAGTAACGGACCCCTCTCCCCCCAGCGCCTTGAGACCCCTCCGGGTGAGTAGCGCGCTATACAAATGCTATGATTGATTGATTGATTGAATGGTTCAATGAACAAAGACAATAAGATTGGAAAGAGAGGGCAGCCTTGCCGCATTTCGTGACTTATAGTAATCTTCCCTACCAGCTTCCCATTTATGACCATAACTGCCTTAGCTTTGAGGTACTGATTTTTTAAGACTATTATGAACCTGGACGAGAAGGCACATTTTGATAAAACTGAGAAGAGAACGTTCCATTGGTCTTGGTTGAATGCATCTAGCATTATAATTGCTGCTTCAGTTTTTGTTTAGAGAAGTAGTCTATTGCTTGGGTCAAATAGTGGGTTTGGTAGCTATTTTCCTGCCTAGAAGGAACCCATTCTGATTGTTGTGTATAACCAGGGGAATTACCACCGCAAGAAGATTTGCTAAAATGTTCACAAACTGCTTATAGTTGCAGTTAAGTAAGCTAACTGAACAGTAAGAGTTCATATCCTTTTCTGTTTTGCCTTTCTTTATAAAACTGATAACCATCAATTCTGTAAAAGAATCAGCAATTTCGCCCCCCTCCTTCAAAACTGTATTGAATAATCTAACTAAAAGCTTGTTTAGTTGAGGCTAAACAAGCTTGTATACGTCAGCAGGATTCCTATTGGTGCCACAGGCTTTTGCGATGGGGGACGAGCTGACAGCCTGTGCAATTTCTGTTAGGGTGATTGGACTAATGATACCTTCTCCCTGCTCTACCGTTATTGAGGGAATATTAGGCCACTTCCCATGCCCACCTCTTCCCTCTCTCACCCACCAAGTAGAATGTCCCTGAAAGCTGTGCCCATCTTGGGCTTCCAACCGGTTGCTGCCTTTGCCCGCCCCTGGAATGAGTGCTGAGGAATAGCACCCGAAAACCATCTTCAAGATCGAGCCGCCACTAAGTGATAAATACTTAGCGATTGACCAGCTGAGGATTCCTATATCTTTTCTTTTCTTCCCTGCAAACACATGTTCACTACTAGTCGGGGATCATAGCCATCTCTCTTTCATTTTGAACCTCTTATCCATGCTGCTGCTGTTAGAGTTCATTGGCTTGTTCCACTGAGCCCAGTATATGAAATAGATCGTCCAAAAACACTTTCAGCTTGAACTGTTTACCAAAGTCGCTTAAATGCCTTGTTTCCTAAAGAGTTTGATCATGGATTTGAACGCATGTCACCAACAAGCTGCTGCCACAGACATATCTGGAAAAGTATTAACAAGCATTGGAAATGCAATAGGGCTCGCATTAGGAAAGTTTGAGCTATTGGTCTAATAAATGATTTGTTTTTTTATTTGTGTTATTTTTTCAAATAGTTAAATTAATAGCTTTGTCATTTTCAATGCCAATATTTATAACTTTCGCAAATGTGACACCTATAGCATTTGTAATGCAACATGTTTTGTATTTACGTGACTTAGATGTATTGATATTACAAATAACAATGCTTTTAATTTTTTTTAATGGGGGGCCAGAACTCAAGGGGCCACAGCGCGGAGCATAATCCTTACCTGCCGCATCTGCTTTCTGGGCTGCACACGCTGTTGGTCTCCCCTGCCGCCGTCTCCTTCATCGCAGAACGGCCGCTGCAGGGGGAGACTACAGCTCCCAGGCATCTCCACCGCACCGCCCACTCCCGCCCTGCAACGCGCCCGTAGGCGCTTAAACAGCGGACGCTCCCTCGGTGGAGCGGGGGCCAGAACTCAAGGGGGCACAGCGTGGAGCATAATCCTTACCTGCCGCATCTGCTTTCTGGGCTGCACACGCTGTTGGTCTCCCCTGCCGCCGTCTCCTTCATCGCAGAACGGCCGCTGCAGGGGGAGACTACAGCTCCCAGGCATCTCCACCGCACCGCCCACTTCCGCCCTGCAACGCGCCCGGAGGCGCTTAAACAGCGGATGCTCCCTCGGTGGAGCGGGGGCCAGAACTCAAGGGGGCACAGCGCGGAGCATAATCCTTACCTGCCGCATCTGCTTTCTGGGCTGCACACGCTGTTGGTCTCCCCTGCCACCGTCTCCTTCATTGCAAAACGGCCGCTGCAGGGGGAGACTACAGCTCCCAGGCATCTCCACCGCACCACCCACTTCCGCCCTGCAACGCGCCCGGAGGCGCTTACACAGCGGACGATTCGTTTGCGTCGCGGACGCGCACGGGCGGTGCCGAGCCAAGCCCGGGCAAAGGGCGGGCCCTCTGCAGCCCTCAGAAGCCAGGGGAGGCCACACTGGGCCACCCCCCTTGGCAGGTCATCTCCACCTGGATTATCTGTATTGTTATCTGGTCAGTGACAAGAGAACACCAAACTGCCCAAACATTTGTCCCACAGCAAACCCCGACTAAACTTATATTATGGGTAAAAGAATACCGGCAGTGCCTAGGCCAAAAGACGTGCATAAATTGGCAGTAACAACTTCCACCACTCCGCGGCCAAGTCTGACTGCCATTGATAAAATGCTCCAGAAGACCATTGACGTTGTTGCAACAGGCATCCAGAATACTGAAAGGCGCTTTTCGCTCCCACCAAACTTGCCCCCTCCCTTGATCCAAGAAAACTCACTGGATTCTATACTTGCCGCATCCTACGCAGGGCTTCCAGGCACAGACTCTAATGAGAACTGCATAATTGCGGACACTGCCCCACCTGAATATTTCATCACTGGTAGTAGGTTATCATCAACTCCTACCATGCTCAGGTCTGATACGAACATAAGTCAAGACTCTTGTGTACCATTGGCTATTGACCTGGTAAATCTAGATGGCACTGGTCCATGCTCGGACCTTGATCTGACAAACACTGAGAGGGATAAAAGTGACAGTATCCCTGTGCGAACTAGGGGGCAAAAAGCCAAGCGAAAATTGAAACACTTAGACACTGAGCTATCGCCAAAAAAACAGAGAAACAAGGGTGGGCGTAAGCAACGCCGGAGGATTCCTGTCTCTGTAGAGCGGAGAAGGGATAAGGAGGCAGATCAACTTAACGAAATAGATATCCACACTACAGAAGATAGATAGTGTAGCGATGGGGAACGAAGGATTCTGGGGGAGGATGGAGACCCTACTGACTACCCTTTTAGGGCCAATTAACCAACAAATCCTAAATATGGATAAGAGGCTGAGATTGTTAAATGATCATGTAACAAAACTAGGCATAGGGCAGATCATAACAAATAAATCCAATGTGGGGATATCGAGTGGGACCAAGCCCAAAAATAATGGGGTTAACATGAACATAGATGGTCACAACAAACCCACCCCCCCGTTGCCAATACCAAGCACAAGGAAAAATCTTCCTCCAGCCAAACATGCCCCTAATCCTAATATGACTAAGGTAGTTAGCTTGGAAAGCACAGAACAAAATATTGATAAAAGCAAAAGGGTCCCAACCAGACAAACTAAGAATGATGCCCAAAACCGCCCAACAACCCAACCGGAACAAAACATGGCAACCAACACGAGGAAGATACCTACCCGCATCAGCCTACCGCCTGAATGCGGGGCGTATGTGTTGGTTTTAGTCAATGTGCCCAAACTAAGGGAGGACCAAGAGGAAAACCCCATTACCCTCAAAAATAGGATTCTCCATTGGTTTTCTGTAAACTGTAATTTCCCAATGGAAGGAGCAAGGGAAATTATCCAAGCACAAAGAGTGGGGTGGGTGGGCCCGTTGAGAAAAAAGTTTGAGGGGGATTGTATAATTATAAATTTCAGGTCCCCTCAATGGGCTCAAAAAACCCTTGCTAATGCCCCACTGCCTTCACCTTGGGAATTTAATACGACTTTGCTCCCTCTGGGCTACTTTTATAGACACCTAATAGCCCCAAACTCCAATCCCGGGAATAACCCGATTGTGTGTTATCAGGATCCGAATCCTGGTATTAGGAATAAATTCCCATTGTATCAACTGAACCAAGATCCTAGCTTTATGAACGGCCCTGCCCAGTGTCACCAGGCCATATTCCCAGCTCACCCGATGCCACATCCAAACCTTCCCATTATGCGCCAGTATAACCCTGGTGAGAGGCCACATTTATGGACCAATCTAAACCGAAACTCGCCTCAAAAAAAAACTACCTATAACCGGTTTGAACACGCCTTCTCAAATCTAGAAGATCAGGATTGACTGGGCAATAGGGGAGGTGATATTGGATGTCAAGAAGCAAGTAATGACCATGAGGAATATTTATTACCAACACAAGCTAATATAACCCAGGAAATAGTAGCGCACCGTCATACTGTCACACCTATAGCCACACAAGAGGATGTAACTCCTACACTAACTAACTCTAAGCGGAGTACAGTTATGAGTGTTAGGAGCATGCCAGCTAGACACCCCAACCACTGTGACTTGTCAATCCTTAGCTGGAACGTGGCGGGGTTAGAATCAAGACTGTCAGACCCACAATGGGTCCAGCTATTGGATGGAAAAGACATTATGTTTCAGGAGACATGGGCTGTTAGGAATTTACATATAGAGGGCTACCATTGTTTTAGTGTGACAGCACGTAAGCCTGATTTTGGTCGCGCAGTGGGAGGCTTGTTTATTGGGATTAAGATATTGGCCGGTGGCACAATTAGAGATCTATCGAGAGGGAACCCGAACATACAGATCTTGGAATTCAAGCGAAAGACCCGGATTTATTTAATTAATTTTTATAATAATGACTTTTGTTCTGTACCCAACAAGAATTTTGAAGCACTCTCTAAGACCTTACGAAACCTTGAAACCAGCTTAGAAACAGAGGAGGAGATAGGGATTTTAATCGGGGGGGATTTTAATGTGAAAATCTCAAAGAATTGCTGGACTGAGGATAGAAATCATTTAGATCAAGCTGAACGAAGGGGTATTGAATTAGCCAACGTATTAACTGAGCATACTCTCAGTAATGCTATGGACGTAGGTTACACTCCTAGCACATATCATGCTCCTACGTTCAGAGGCAGGGATTGCTTTTCCACTATTGATTTTATCTTTATGTCCCCCCATTTAATAGACCGCGTAACAAACTCCACAGTGACGGAAACATCGTTTGGGGATCATAACCCCCTTACAGTGACTCTGCACCTGGGCCCTAGCCAGGTATACGCTAATTTAAATGGCGCAAGAGACATTACACCCTCGGGTGATGGTCTGCGACTAAAATGGAGGGGAGTTGACAGTGGGGCATTATTGGAAAGTGTAACAAGGGAATATCCCCAGTTAATCAACTCCTGTTTATCTATGGATGGGAACTGTCACAGGATAATCGCTGACTTTGGTAAACTGTGTCTAGCCATAAAAACTTCCTTATCAGTTCCACTGCCAAAGGAAGGGAAAGAGCCAAGGTGGTTTGACTCCGCCTGCTCATTAGCAAACAGGGGATTGCGCAGGGCACTAACCACCAAACCAAGGTGCATAATGGAGGTACAGGTAGCTAGGAAATGTTATAAACTTAAAATAGCTGAAAGAAAGGCTGCTTTATTGACAGAACAGTGGGAGTCGCTGGTTGGAAGTGCAAACTTGAAAAACAGTGGCCCTTCTGGTCAGCTGTCAGAAAAATGCGAGAAATGGGCAAACATTTAACCCCAATCAGTTACAACACAACCAGCAGCTCTTGGGAGGCCCATTTTTCCAAAATCTATGCTGCGCCACTTGAGGAATTAACTAGCTTTGGTCCTGGACAGCTCAGCGGCTTAGGGATCGATCTCCATGAGGTGGTAATAGCTCTTAAAGAGAGCCTTGGGAATAAGGCCCCAGGTCCTGATGGACTGCCCATAGATGTTATCAAACATAGCCCGGAGCTATGGGCACCAATCCTCCTTAATGTCTTCAATAGTTTGCCAACAGTGCCCATGCCCACTACCTGGGCAACTAGCACCATAGTCCCAATTTTCAAAAAGGGCGAGAGGTCGGACCCAATGAATTATCGTCCTATCTCCCTTTTGGATAACACCTTAAAAATCTTGGGGCGAGTCATTTATAATAGGGTGGTTGAGTGGACTGAAGATACGGGCATATTGGACCCATGTCAGATGGGATTCAGGAGCAAGGTGGGGAGACGGTTGAGCAATGCTTGAATTTAAAACTGATAATCGATAAGTATAACGTTGCCCGATAGTCTCCTATTTACCTTGCGTTTATGGATCTTTCATCTGCCTTCGATCTAGTGAATAGATCTAAACTTTGGGCAATCCTCTTGAACTATGGACTGGATGAGGCTCTTGTTAACTTCCTGGCCTACCGCCATACTGATCTCAAGGCACAAGTTAGGATTGGGATGGGCGTAGAAGTATCTGGACCTATCAACATTGGTATGGGGGTAAGACAGGGGTGCGTTCTAGCACCCCTGCTGTTTATTATTTATATTAATGGTTTAGCCAAAACCCTAAAACAAGTGTCCAGCGATGTACCAATAATCCAGGGGCAACCATTACCAGTTTTATTATATGCGGACGACGCGGTTCTTATGGGCCGAACACCAAATGCCCTCCGCTCACTTGTTAAAAGCTTCGTCCAATATATGGAGGGCTTAGATCTGCGTGTAAATTTAAAAAATCTTTTATTATGCCATGTGGGCCCGGGAAACGAAAGCTCAACACCATACATATAGGGACAGATAAATTAGAATCTGTAACCACATTCCCATATTTAGGGCTGGTTTTCGCTGCGAACGGCTCATGGAGTGGGCATTTGGCCCACGCCATGGGCAACTTCTCGAAAGCCACCAATTCTATTTTGAGCTTGTCCCGTCCAAAAAGAATAGGTGCCACCAGAGCTATTTTAAAAATGTTTAGATTACAGTGCTTACCTGTAGCTACATACGGGGATGAGGTCTGGGGATTGGGCCATCAACACACAACACAATACAATCCATGCCCGTGTGATGGTATTAGCAAACAGAATGATTTGCACTTTCTATTCTTCTGCAAATTTTATTTAAAATATATCAAATGGTTTTTAACTCCTTATTTTTGAAAACAGAGACCCCTCTCATTGGGGGAGTCTTATATAATGTTGCTCTCCCTGGACACAGATGAACTAATTTTCCGCACTAGCACTTTTTTGAGACTTATAACACAACACGCGCACGTAAAATGATGGAAAATCCCTGAAAAATAGTCTTTTAAGAGTTGTATTAGATTTTTAATAACTATGAACATTGTAATTTTGATCTGTTATGTAATTAAATTGTTTTAATGTGGTACTTTTATGAATTTTATGAAATTCGAATAAAGGTCTTTTGAACTTGAACTTGAAATAATTAATACTTAATTTATTTAATTTGTAATGGCAATAGCTTAAATTTTTGTAAATTACTTTTGTGAAGATTATGTTCAGTGTTTTTTTTGTGACGAAAATCCAAGAACAGAAGTGAAATATTAACATCTTTTTGTGATTTGTAATAAAGCGTGAAAGCTTGAAAACAGCTTGAAACATTGAAAGAACATATTTGAACCAGTGATGCGGTGGTTGCACTGAGTGATGCGGTGGTTGCACTGAGTGATGCGGTGGTTGCACTGAGTGATGCGGTGGTTGCACTGAGTGATGCTGTGGTTGCGTTGAGTGATGCTGTGGTTGCGCTGAGTGATGCTGTGGTGGTGCTAAGTGATGCTGGGGTGGTGCTGAGTGATGCTGGGGTGGCGCTGAGTGATGCTGGGGTGGCGCTGAGTGATAATGTGGTGGTGCTGAGTGATAATGTGGTGTTGCTGAGTGTTGCTGGGGTAGCGCTAAGTGATGATGTGGTGGTGCTGAGTGATGCTGGGGTGATGCTGAGTGATGATGTTGTGATGGTGAGTGGTGCTGAGTGATGCTGGGGTGGTGCTGAGTGATGCTGTGGTGGCGATGAGTAATGCTGTGGCGTTCAGTGATGCTGTAGTGGCGCATAGTGATGTTGTGGTGCCCCTGAGTTATGCTGTGGTGGTGCTGAGGGGAGCGGGATGAGAGGAGAGAGGTAAGAGGGTAGAGAGTAGATAGGAGAAGAGAGGTGAGCGAGAATAAGAGAGGGGAGAGTAAGGAGAGGGGAGAGTGAGGAAAGGGTTAAGTGAGGAGAGGGTTGAGTGAGGAGAGGGTTGAGTGAGGAGAGGGTTGAGTGAGAGGAGAGAGGGGAGTGAGGAGAGAGGGGAGTGAAGAGAGAGGGTAGTGAGGAGAGAGGGGAGTGGGGAGAGAGGGAGGGGAGAGTGGGATTGGAGAGTGAGGAGAGGAGAGAGTGAGGAGAGGGGAGGGGAGAGGGGAGAGTGGTGAGAGGGGATAGTGGTGAGAGGAGGTGGTGAGTGGGGAGAGCGGGGATAGTGAGGAGAGGGGAGATTGAGGTGAGAGGGAGGGGAGAGTGGAGAGAGTAAGGAGAGCGGAGAGATAAGAGGGGCCGCGCATCCCTCATTTCAGTTCTTCTGTTGTGGGCAGTGGAGTATCTTTACTCACTATTGTTTGGTGAGGTCGAGCCCTAAAAACCTGTCCTATAGGAAACAGCCCCTCCCCCACACCCAAGCACTGCTCTCCGTGGCTTATTTATTTTTGATGTTATATAGCGCGGGACACGTGGCCAGAGCGGTTTACGCTGGTGAAGGCAGAGCACAGAGAGCCATTTGCGAGCACACTGTGTGCAGTACAAAATACAGAAACAACGAGGGTGGATGCAAATGCAGATCATAAAATGATACCTGCACCGCCGGGTGCTTCCATCAGACTGGTGAGCCGCAAACCGAGCAAAATGTATCTTTGATTGCCGAACGTCCTTGAGAGACACTGGCCTTTAGCAGACAGTCCTTTTTTCACTCACACCGTTGAAGGTGACAGGCGGCATCCCAAAATAAAAAAATAAGAGTTCTTCACTTTGTTTTTAAACTAATTATTTGGTTTAAAAAAACTCCAATGACTAAAAACATGGCGCAACTCGTATTTATGGCGGTGAAAAACGGCAAACTGTCAGTGAGGCGCTATTTAACGAAAACACTTTTTTGATTTTTATGGGGGGGGTGGTCACAGCAAGGGATGGGCAGGAGGAAGGTGATGCGCAGTAAGGTGACAGTCGCACTGTTTACCGAGGTAAGAAACCGCAGCAAAGCCGCTTCAAACACTATTTAGAAATACCGTTTATATTAATATGTTTGGGGGTCTAGACAAGGTGTGTAGCCAGTGATAGGATGCTGTGCTGGGATGCCCTATTGTTTTACAGCACTTAGAAACCACACCACTGGGGTTGAAGCGCTATATAAAAGAGGTTAATATTGCAGAGGGCTCCTGTATAGTTGACGCGTGGGCACCGGAAGGAGGGTTCTCTGGAATGTGCTATTTTTTACCGCGGTTAGAAACCAGACAAGTGCATTGAAGCGCTACATAAAACAGGTTATCGTTCTCATTACCGGGGCCGTGAGGGAAGCTGGCTGAGCTGACGGGCTGAATTGAGCAGTTCCTGATGCAGTCTCAGTTTTCTTGTGCTGCCGCTGCCTCTCCCCCGAGCTCCACTCTAGCGCTGCGCCTGCACCTCTGGGCGCACAGTGAGGCTTGTCTGCAGATGGCACGTGAAAGGGAAGGAAATGCGAGTTTCTCTCTGGAGCCACGAGGAACTCGGAAAAGCGGCAGAGGTTGTATGACTTTAACAGGGGAAAAAGCATCCACGTGGAACAAAGTTCAGCGGAAAGGGGGTGCAGCAGGCTGTGGCGGTGCTGTCTGACAACGGGGGTGGTCTGAGGTAATGCGTTCATTTCAGGGAACACAGCAGATTTAATTGTTTACAGAAACGAGGCTGCAGACTTGGAAGAGACAAAGGAAAAGGTGAGAAAGAACTACAGAATGCAAAAAAACAGTAAATAAAAAGCAGAAATAAAGTTTAAGGGAGGAAAAGAGTAGGAGTAAGAGAAACTGAAAGGCAAGATGAAGTACTGACAGAAAAAAACAACGCCGAAGAAAACTTAAAGGCAAGACAAACGAAAGGGACAACTAAGCACGGCCGTGTTAAGTGAAAGTACGGCAGGCCTGGGCAGTGAAAGGGGAGGAGGGAGGAGAAATGCGAGTCACGGCAGCAGCAGCCCTTGATGTGCCGGCCGGCCGTGCAGTGAATAATTAGGGGAGGAGAAATGCCGGTTGGGGGAAGCTTGAGATGCCTGTGGGAGGGAGGCTGGTGGCTTTGATGTGCACGCGCTTTTTGCCAATGCGCTTGCGCATTGAGCTTGTTTTTCTCGGGCACAGCAACAAATCGCCGAGATGGTTAAGCTCTCGTTAAGCCACAATATAGCTCACCAGCTATGTGCAAGCGCATTAGCAGGCGAGCCCTACAAAGGTCCTTTTCTACAGTATGGAATCCTTTTGATTTTCTAGCCTCTGATTAAAATTCTTTCTTTTATACAAAATCCCCAAAATTCAACAAAAAATGGACGAGGACATCTAGAATTCGATGACTGGGAATAGGGGATTCGATAGGCCCTCATAATTGAGAAATCTTCTGACTTGGCTTGGCTATGGGAGCGCCAATTTCTGAACCAAGACAAACACATTTTCTCCAGTCTCTTGTCCTATTGGGGTCCCAATAAAACATACGTTCGATCATCAAGATCTGTTTTCCATTTCCTCCAATATCATCTGGATCTCCAAAATCTCTTGTCTGGCTTTTGCTGTGCCAAATTCAGAACTTCTTTGAAAACCTTCTAAATCAGAGATATGCTGTTCTGCTTACGTCAGCCTGGCATTGATTTGAAGAAGATTGGCATTCATGTTACTCAGCTGGAGCTGATCTTCAGAGTGCGTTGTTGTGAGCATTCCTCTTTTCTCTCCACTAGCCCAAAATCTGTTGAAGCATACCGCCCATCTGAACACCACTTACTGGTACTGCTGATGGCTTTGATGTTGTTAAGAAGTCACTTTTCTGGGATATCCCAGAGCTTATTGATGACAGTACGAGGTGGGAAGCTGCACCTGCCTGACTTCCCAGCACATTTTTTCTCAACGTCCCAAAGATGCGTTTGTTGTATCTCATCCACCAGTGCCTTTGTCGCAGGGATAGCTTTGCCTCCTACCCGCACCTTGGGGACGAGTAGGGGGGTATGAAGGCCTCTCGCCAATGTTCTACATTTCTTGTGCAGGATTAAGAATTGCAGGGAAAGTAACTTCTTGGCGCCCTGCTAAACTTTATCCTCGGGCCCCATTCTATGGAAAGTCCTTTCCTCTGATCGGGCTTTATTGTGGGTCGGTAAAAGCTGGTCCACGGTGTTCCGCATTCTGGAGCCGGCACTTTGTGAATATATTGTTCCAAAGTGAGGAGCCCTGCAGAGCTGGCAGTGCTAGTGTTTGGACTGTTGTCCCTTTTAGATCCTTGCTGGTGCTGGGACCTATCCTGATTGATCTCCACTACTGTAGCTTTGAAGCTACCTCCCATTGATAGATTCTGATTGGCTTTAGCAATTTTAGCCAGTCTGGTTTTGGCTGGATTACGCCTTCTCCCCCATGTCTCCTGCAGTGCAAGCCGCTTCATTGGCCCAAATATACCTGGAGGGGAGGTGGTTAATTACACTATTCTACTGTTTCGGGTTGGGGGGATTACGTGCCCGCTGGTGTTGAAGCAATATTTTTAAAAAGCTGTTTCTCTGTGCCTAATTTGCGCTTTCTTTGCAGCACAATCTGTAGTGCACTAAACGCGGAAGCACTGGGTGGCCACAAGCCGCATCCGCACCTAAGAGGGCAACTTACCTTTCTCTGTGGGTTGAATTAACCCTTGCATTTTTTTTATTCTCTACCATTGGAGATAAGAATGAAGATCAGATTTTCAGCATATTTATTTTCAGGCCATTCAGTTGGCAGTATTCCATCACTGCATTGAGTTGACCTTGGAGGCCTCTAGGTGTTCGTGTGATCAAGATGGAGTTGTCTACATACAAAAGTGCAGGGACGGGGAAGCTGTCAATTGCTAGAACATCTGTTTTTGCTGTCACTTTTTCTCCATGTTTGTTTATATGAAGAAAAGCAGCGGGGCTAAAAGGCAGCCTTGTTTCACTCAGTTAACCGTTGTAAGTTACTTCTCCAAAATGCCTGTCTGGTTTAGTCTAACTCATGTTGTGGTGTCTGTGTTGGGCATCGTAATTGCTTTCAAATAGACAGCTGTGAATTCAAGAAAAGTTACGTGGTAGGGCATTTTTTAACATGTTTACTTAAATACATTATGCATAAAGGTAAAGTTATGATCGATTGTGAAACGGGTTTCTCTGAATCCACCTTCTTGCTTGATCCAGTACTCAGATTGCTGGTTTGATTGATTTGAGTAGGCTGAGTCAACCCAAACGTAAGAAACAAACTTCCAGACATTTATGATCCAATTACCAAAGTTAGTGTGGGTCGTAATGTATCTTGATAATTCTTCTAATATTAACTGAAAGAATTTATTGAGGTCAAGTTTAGAAAAGAACTGCCCCTCTACTCAGCGGAAGTGTAATTTATTGAATGTGTGGCCAAGATATTGTACTCTGTGTATGGCCAGCTTGGGCTATAGCATGTCTTTACAAATTCTGATTTGTTCTCCAGACAGCCCTTTTTGGGCACAGTTGTCAGGGAAACCTACAGCGTAGACCCTCTGATGGGGTCAGTGATGTATTGCTTCAATAAAGTGGTCATCTCCACTTCCGTCTTCTGCTGTATATTGAATGGAATCCAAGGGAAGTGTTAATTTGGCTGATTCATCAGTGTGGAGTTTTGTTCGCTTTTCTAAAGCTTTAAATAACTTAGGTAAGCACTTTTTGATAATGCACTCTATGAGCTTAGGTGCTTGTGACACAAGATGGCATAATACTTTTCGCAGGCCATTCTTGATAGCCAATCTGTAAAATTTAGCAAGTGCTTCTGGTTGCTGCTGCCTCAATGACATAAATATCAAATTCATCAATGGCCATCATGTGCTAAAACAACATGCAAATAAATAGCCTTCGCAAGGAAACCGTTGGTATCGAAATGTCCCTGACTGGCTCTGAAGAGTCATGCTGTCCTACCCTTTGCCATGTTGATTCTGTTTCTTGTCTCCCACTGAGCTCGACAATCATGTAAGCCCTATGAAGGCCCTCCTTGTCATTGACCATGAGACCCCATTAGTACGGTTTGAGATAAAGGGGGATTCCAAAGTACACCTCTCTTTTACTGGTAGCTACTGCTCTCTACACGTGTGCTATAAGAAACTGAGATTGTTGACAACATAGTTATATTAAATAGATAGGCTATTTTACTGTTATTGGATGGAGATGCCTACTGACCTTCTTCAGATAAAAGATTAATTTAGCCTCTCCTGATCGTGTCTGGGGCATGCATTGAGGGCGTGTATACACTTGTGTAGTTTAATTGAGTGTGAGGTGTGTGGGTTATGTTAGATAGCAGACATGATGGGGACCATAGGACTTCACATGTCTGTTCACTTCAAGATGATGCCTGACTTTGTTCAAGGGCTACGTAGAATCAAGTTGCTTGCGGTATTCTGCATGTTTGCAGTTTGTTCCCTCCTGCCATTGTACGACTGTTCTTGAGGATTGGGCCATTGTCATACCAGACCTTAGAAGTAGCTGCAGAGCCTCTGCTAAATAGATACCAATACCTCCCTCTCTCCCTGCTTGCGTGTACATTTCAAAATAATCTGGCCCTGGTTTGAAGCTGATGCACATTCTACCTGGACTGGCTCAGATCAACTCAGGGGAAGTTGCAGTTCACTGTGACCCTTGCATGAGGTAATCACCCATTAATTATTTCCCCCAAAACTTGAGAAGCCTTCCATTATTCAGAAGTTGCAGAAATAGGTAGAGGTGCACTCTTTTGGTACCTATCTCCTTTCCAGGCTAGCTCTGTGCATGGGCCTAATTCAGTGAAAGTGCTGCTGTGACCGTCCAAAATTAAAAGAGACTGCTGTATTACATCTTTCACTGGTCTCCAGCTCGCTCAGGGGGTCTTTGGGAGTTGTTGTGCGCTACACTAGCTCCAGAACATGAAGTGCTTCAAGCCAACATCACAAGAGTCTGCAGACACCGTCCATTACCCTGGGGTCCAATGGAAACACTGTTGCCATTTACTACTGTTGAGGGTGAGCCTCCATCATTCCTGACCCCATCCCTGCAGTAAAGCCTGTGTGCACCCTCACTGGCGTAACGAAAAGTGAGGGGGCCTCCTTGCACGGTACTTAGAGGGGCCCCTCCGGGCTCAATCAGGAGCTCTCCGGCCACAGTGCAGTGCCGAGGGGGCCCCGTGGAGCTAGAGGCCCCCCCGCACCGCGGGGGCTGCGTGGGCCTGTGTTACGCCCCTGTGCACCCTTTAGTTTACTCCAGAAGGCTTGGGAATTCCCACAGTCTGAGCACCTCGCATAAGGTAGTAAGAGAGTTAGCAAGTTGCTCTGAGTCTAGAAAACGTATCCACATCTTTGTCACCCAGAAGGTTCCAAAGTTATACACATCTAAACTCCCAATCACCACGCTAGAAGGTGCAGATCTCAAGTGTTGTCCTTGCTGTTCTGTAGGCATAGTCTGTGCCCCCAGGCCTGCGGACAACTTTAACATGAGAATTTTGTGACAACGAAAGATACCTTTAATACAGACACCTGAACCTTTGACACCACTGTAAAACAATTGACACCAGAACCGCCTATTACCCACAATAGGCTTGATTGTGAGTTCTTGGACTCCAGTAGACGGTTCCTAGGCACTGGGCAACAGACCCCGGACATTGTCCCTACATGACCTGAAGAGACTATTTTTGGAGGGCTCCAGTGGCAGAGGTTTACATTGGGGTGGGGAGGAGATGGGTTTGTAGCAGGTGCATTGAATCCTAATAACATTCCAGCACTAGTAACTGACACTCATATCACTGCTGTTCAAACATACTCAAAAATCTCATCTTTGAAGACTAGCATTTGACTTTGTAGACTTTGAACTGTTGCGTTTAAGCAACAAATATTTAAACTACTATTCTTTTGGTGTACTTGGTGTTCCATAATCCGGAACACTTTCTACTAGATAGGACTGGCTGTAGGCCTTCCTATTAAATCCTTTTATAGTACTTAGGGCAGAGGCACTATAATTGCTTTGGGATCCCATCTCTTGCAAAGAAGGGGCTAGAGAGGTCTACTTTTCTTTGCTAATCATCTTCGTACTTGTAGTGTACTACCATATGTATATTACTTTACAAAGCACTGACTTGAAAATCATTTATTAACCGGTAGTAGGGTGTTCTACTGTATTCTAAGTGTCTGGCCTACATCTCCTCCTTGAGTAAGCCTCGGACAGATCTTCCTCATTCCCACTGATGGTCAAGCGGGAATGAGAGGTACCTAGTTATTTCAGTGCAGGGTCAAATAGTAGCATGACCCCAGGACAACAGTGGTAAACAGGTATAATTGCCAGAACTGCAGTATAGTAGCCCCTGAGATAAGGCATGGAACATAGAGTATAAGCAAATATTCTTACAGTGGATGGATTTAGGTTTAGTTCCTTAAGGCAATCAGGCAAACTCATCAATCATCATCAAACTTCGTTAAATTGATACTCATCCAATATTAGTTCAGTGACTTGATGAGCATCGATCAGTATAATCAATGGTTATTAACTTTTTGACTTCTTTGGACCCCCACTGAGTTATTACCTGAGGCCGGAGATCCCGGCATAAGAATTTAGAGGCTTTGAACCACAAAACAATACACAAGTGTTTCAATATTTAATCTAATTCACAAACAAATATAGAATATCGCAGACATCCATGACAGCTTCAACACCCAGACCCTCCCGACAGCCACCGACAGCCACCGCAGACCAACCACCCCCAGAACCTCACCAACCTCCTAGTCTCCTAGACCCACATCAACGATGACGATACCATCAAAACTATGAACACCATCCACTCCGGCTCACCTTCCGACCCTTGCCCTCACCACATCTTCAACAAAGCAAATCGCATCATCGCACCCCAACTCCAGAAGATCATCAACAGCTCCTTCGAGACTGCCACCTTCCCGGAAAGCTGGACGCACGCAGAAATCAACGCCTTTCTCAAGAAACCCACAGCGGACCTAAAAGACCTCAAGAACTTCCGCCCATCTCCCTGCTCCCGTTCCCGGCAAAAGTAATTGAGAAGATCGTCAACAGGCAACTGACCACTACCTCGCGTAGAATAACTTCTGTAGTAGGGGATCTCTGTGTATAGTCATAATCTAGTGAATAGTCCCCCCCGGAGCAATCACAAATAATCTCTTAAGCTGTCCTCCGTGCAGACCTGCATAGACATTTAAGAGAAAATTAAAGACAATAATGCAGCCTATACCTACAAGGCTACACTGTCCAGTACTTCAACTAGAAAAGCAAAGGATATTCCACCAACATCACATTTAACACAGTCTGTTAAGTTTCACCCATAGACAAACTTCCCCTTCACAAAATCCTTGGAATGATAGAGAGGAAGGGATGGACAGACAAGCCCCCATAGGCTGCCATTATATGTCTGGAAAAGGGATACCGTGCCTTTAAGGAACTCCCCAGAGACCCTCGGTATCCCATTATGCACAACAAACTCCTTTTACTTTCAGTTCTTTTTTCCGGCTTCTGCTTACAGGATCCTGGAGCATTGAGCTCTCCCTTTTTGGGGTGTTTTCCAATTTGTTGGCACTTTTAATGTGTTTAGAGTGTTTCACTCGACGTCTGACTGTTTCTTCTACCTGTTTCTGGAGTTTTCGGCCAGTTTTGCCCACTCTTTTGTTGAATATGCCTGCCTTGTTCAACAAGTGCCCGGAGTGTGCCAGGAAGAAGGCAAAGTCAGACCCTCACAGGGTATGTATCCTCTGTCTCCCATCCTCTCATGTCCCTAAAGACTGTGAGATTTGCCAACAATTCTCCAGGAGGACCCTGAAGGACAGAGAGAAGATCCGGCTCCAAGGACTGGAGCACAGGAGACAGCAAGATCAAGGTGGGTCTGGACATGGAGGGACTTCGTCCTCTGCCCGTGCTTGGGCCTCTGGGGGGCTCCCCAGTCAAGACAAGGCCAGAAAACGGCACAGATCTCCGGCGACGTCGATAGCCTCGACGTCGGCGTCGAGGGGGTTGACCACCATCTGCTCCCCGTCGTCCCAGGTTCTGAGTCGAAGCGACGTCACCGTTTGACGTCGAGGGGACCGACGTCGAGACCTCGGACGAGGTCGACGTCGCGGATAGCTTCGACGTCAAGACACCATCGATGTCGAGAGGGGCCTGGGAGACACCGGTGCTCGCCGTCGAGGCGACACCACCGTCGAGGAGGGCAGGTTTGACGTCGAGGGATGTATCGACATCGAGATGTTCGACGTCAAAAAAGAGGTCGACATCGAGGAAAGAGAAGTGGAGGTCCAGGGGACGTTCAAGGGGCAGGACTGTGTCCCAGGACTCTGTAGTCACCCTGTCTTCTGCCTCCACGAGCCCACGGTCGCGGCGGCGCCGGCGCTCATCTCGGAAGAGATCTGTCACAACCGTCTTCCACTCAGGATCAGGGTGATGCTGAAAAAGGGGTCAACCTCCTGATTTCCCCACTCTCTGACTGTTATATTAACACAGAGTGTAAAGGCAATCAAGCGAGGGAAAAGGTAAGGGAAAGGACAGCAACGGAAGGGATAGCTGAAACGACAAAAAGAGAAATAGGTTATAGCATACAATCCTGACTACTCTCATAAATTCTCGCTAGTATCCTCTACCTACCCCGTAATCAGGAGGGGAGTCTTTCCACTCTAATAGCAGATACTTCTCTACTTTATAAATAGCTGCCTGAAAAACAAACCCAGAATTAATTCCAGTTCACAAATGCTCAAACATGAAAGAACAGGAAACTCTAAACAGACATACCCTTTTTATCTTTTCCCTTTAAACAAGAATAACCACTCTCCAGTAACCCAGATGCTGTGATCCTATTGAAGAACTGAGACCTCTGCAGTGTGTTGGCAAACAATGTTTCTGGTGAGGACACAGTCACTGCCAAAGGCCATCCAAGGTAATGAACAAAAAATAACCACTAGTTTCCTGTTGGACCCAACTAAACGGAACACTAGTAAAATGATAGGAAAGGTAAAAACAGTACTAGTTCCAACCTCTTCCGAGGCTTACCGGCAAGTAGCTTCAAATCCAATAAGTCCTACTCAAGCCTTTCCAGTTTGCTGCTTTGTCCCAATATTGTATGCTTGCACGAAATCCCAACGAACTCCTTCTCCGCTGCCGCCGCAAGCGGGAAGGAAACCAAGCAAGCAACAGCTGACAGGATCCTTAGTTGATGCCGGGGTCAAACAGCTATGTCTCAGCCGAGACTCGGAAACGCCCAAACCTCCTCCGCTGCAGCCGCTAGCGGGGAAGTAACCATGTAACATCAAAGGACAATAAAGAGTTCCTCCGTCTTCCTCCAGGCTCCGATAGAACGCGTCTCAGCCGAGAACGCGAGAGTCCTTCCCCGCTGCAGCCGCAAGCGGGAAGGACGGAAACGTAATTCAGCTTCTCCCGAGTTAGAAGAAGCAACACTCGGTAATCCTACACCCCTGCCAAAACAAGCGTACTCACAACTAGATGGACCAAACCCTCGTCCCGGTATAGGAACGAACACGACCAAACGAAGTTCAGAAGCAATAATTACATACGGCACACCCTGGTGTTGCGCTGGAGTATATGTCCAGAAACTCCTCCCACCATGTCGGATTTCTGGGAGTTGTAGTCAGGTAGGCGCCGTTTAACAGATCATGACAGTATGTCCCCCCTCCTAGCGCCTCCTATCACCAGGCTTCCTCGGGTTCCGGGCATAGAACAACTGCACCGCCCGAGGAGCGTTGACACCCGATTTTGGCCCCCACGAATCATCCTCAGACGTGTAACCTTTCCAGGAAACCAAGAACCATAGCTGCCCGTTCCTATAGCGTGAATCCAGAATCTGCCTCACCTCGTACTCCAATTGGCCATCTCTCATCACTGGAGGAACCCCTCTCCGCCGACCAGTTCGTGCAGGTTTTAACAAGCTACAGTGAAAGACCGGATGGATTCTCAACGAAGCTGGTAACTTCAATTTGTATGCCACCGGGTTGATCACACGGGCAATTTCATAAGGCCCGATGAAACGTGGATGAAAAATGCTACGAAGACGAAACCGTATATTCTTGGTTGACAGCCACACTCTATCCCCCACTTGATACACCGGGCCCTTTTGTCGATGCCGGTCTTCCCACCTTTTGTAGGATGTTTTTGCTTTTTCCAAACGCTCTTGCACGCGCCAATGGATTTTTTAACAGGTCTTTCATCTGGGCAGCAACAGTGGGATGATTCTGCACATCACTAGGGATGGTGATAGGCAGTGTTTCTGCGTGGTATCCGGTGTTAGCTCGAAAAGGTGTCTCTCCAGTAGAACAATGCCACGCATTGTTATACGAAAGTTCAGCTAACCACAACAAAGACACCCAAGAATCACCCGCCTCTTCGGCGTAGCATCGCAAATATTTCTTAAGGGTCTGATTCAGTCTCTCTGTCTGACCATCAGACTGAGGATGGAAGCTGGTCGACAGAGCATCCTTCAGTGTAATGCCTTGCACCCCATGTGCCAAAAACAGGCAACAAACTGCTGGCCACTATCTGATATGATGATTTTTGGGATGCCATGCAATCGAACCACTTGTGTCAGCAGCAACTGGGCGGTCTGTGCAGCAGTAGGAAGATTCCTGCAAGGGATGAAATGGCCCATCTTTGTCATGCTGTCCACCACTACTAGGATAGCATCACATCCCTTGTCCAAAGGCAGCCCTAAAACAAAATCCATACTAATCACCTGCCATGGTCTTGAGGGAGTAGGAAGCGGCATCAAAAGTCCTTTACTTTTAGTTTGTTCGCCCTTTGCTCTAGCACAAGTTTCACACTGATCAATCCAAGTTTTTACGTCTCTGGTCAGGCCCTCCCACCAGAACTGTCTCTGTAATGCATGAATAGTTTTTTGATGACCTGGATGACCAGCCACCATAGCGTTGGGACACCAGTTAAATGCCATCAAACGTAGCTCATGCGTGGGAAGGTACAGTTTGTCATCCCGCATTGGCAACCCATGTTTCAGACTCCTCTGTTTTTCCTTCGTAGCCCACTTCTGCCATTGCACCAAGAACAATGGTTACGAATCGTGTCAATAAAGTGTTCTACTGTCGTGGAGCACAGCACCATCTCTGGTGATAAGATCGATAACAGTTCCCATTTCACGACTGATTCTGAATCTGATTGTCTAGATAGGGAGTCCGCCTTTCTGTTTTCTGTGCCGCGACGAAAAGTGATGGTGAAATCGTACTCCGCAAAAAACAACATCCAGCGCATTTGTCTTTGCGAGAGATGTCTGGCCGTCTTCAGTAACTGAAAGTTTCGATGGTCTGAATACACCGTGACAGGGTGTTGCCCCCCCCCCAGAGATAATGTTCCCATTCTTGAAATGCTCTCTTTACAGCAAGCAACTCCTTCTCTGCCACGGTATAGTTTACCTCAGCAGGGTCCAATTTCTTGGACAAAAATGCGATAGGATGCAGTTGACCTGTATGCTTATCTCTTTGCGATAGAACAGCCCCTATCGCAACGTCCGAGGCATCAGCTTCCACCACAAAGGGTACATCTGATTGGGGTGTTTCAAGATGGGGGCCGAGCAGAAAGCCTCTTTCATCTGTTCAAATGATGCCATAGCCTCAGGAGTCCAACAAAAAGAAACACCCTTTCTCAACAACCGGGTTACTGGAGAGGCTAACTGTGAGAAATGTGAAATAAACCTCCGATAATAATTGGAGAATCCTAGGAAACATTGGACATCTCTCACACTCCTAGGAACAGGCCATTCTCGAACAGCTTCCACCTTTCTATCAGCCATCCTAAAACCCTGAGGACTCAAAATCACACAGAAAAATTCCACTTCAGTAACTCCGAACTCACACTTACTGAGTTTACAGTACAAGCTGTGTTCCTGCAATCTTTTCAGAATCAGAATAACCTGACTGACGTGTTGAGCAGAGGTATCTGAGTAGATCAGGATGTCATCGATATAGATAACTACGAAGTGATCGATGTAATCCTTCATAATATCATTGAGGAAATATTGAAATGCCGCCGGGGCATTACAAAGCCCAAACGGCATTACAAGATACTCAAACAAACCAAAACGAGTTTTGAACGCTGTTTTCCACTCGTCCCCGGATGCGCACCAAATGGTACGCACCTCGCAAATCCAACCGTGTGTAAATGTTGGCCTCCTCCACGTGATCTAACAGAACGGGGATGAGCGGAAGAGGATAGCGATTCTTGATTGTAAATTTTATTCAGCTGTCGATAATCGATGCATGCCGGTAACTCGCCATTAGCTTTCGAGATAAAGAAAAGAGGCGAGGCCGCTGGAGAGCGTGATGGGCGGATAAACCCCAGAGAACAGAGATGTTCCAAATAACCCTTCAGATGTTTTGTTTCTGACTCTGCCAATGCGTAAACACGGCATGACGGTATCCTAGCCCCCTCCACTAAATCAATACGACAGTCATAGTCGCGGTGAGGCGGGAGCCTCTCTGCCTCTACCTCACTAAACACGTCCCTATACCCATGATATTCTGTGGGCAAAATGACCTCTTTCTCTGTCGCCGTAGCTACCTGGAGAACCTGAACTAATGATGTCGTATGTAAATCCTGATGTGTTTGCAAACATTGAGATACACAACGATCTGACTCAAACTGAATGGTTTTTTGCTTCCAATCCATGGTCTGATTGTGTTGCCACAGCCATGGCATTCCCAATATGATCTCATATTGTGGAGCCTCTATCATATTCAACTCGATGTTCTCCACATGATCCCACAATGTTCCCCAAAGAGACAGTTCCAACAACTCTGTACGCTCCACGATGGGACCAGATTTCAAAGGAGTGCCATCCACTGCCAAAACTGTTTCGGGTCTCTGAGTGGGCACTTTTGCAAGCCCCAAACGCTTCACCAGGCCATAATCTATAAAATTTACGGTAGCACCGGAGTCTACCATAGAGCGTACAGGATGTTGTTGCTCCCCTATCCCCAGGATCATGGACAAAACAACATGAGATTCTGAACCCGTCCTATCTAACGCCTCTAGAGAGGGTATTCTCCACTCTTTAACCTGAGTCTCGACTCTCTCTGATCTCCCATTCACCTCCTGACTTTCAGATGCTTTATCGGCTGACATGACCGCTACCTTTTTTGCCGGAAAATAAGGACTCCTTTTCTTTGGTTTCATAGGACAATCACGCACATAGTGGCCTTTCCTACCACAGTACATACATAAACCTTGAGCACGCCTGCTCTCTCTCTCTGCCTTAGTTAAAGGAGGACGAACAGCCCCAACATCCATAGCCTCCGGTCCTGATTCTCTTACAACAGGGGGACCAACAACCTCAAAACCTCCTCCGCTCCTATCGCCCCTCCGGCGCTCACCCCCCTCTCAGAAAGGCGATGATCCAACCTTAAAGTAAGATTATTGAGGTCAACACATCTAGTGGGCTGTGGGTCAATGTGGGCTAACGCATCCTTAATTTCCTCATTCAACCCCTGGTAGTATAATGCCATACTCTTCTCTTCTGGCCAGGCTGTTTCAACAACCAGACGATTGAACGTGGTCATATACGTTATAAGATCCTTCTTCACTTGCCGCAACCCCAATAGCTCTCGATCTGCACTTAGCGTGGTAGCCCGTCTATCAAAAACCCTCTCGAGTTCCCTTCGAAAAGCTACCCAGTCAGTCATCAAAGGGTCATCATTACGTACCAGGGGGACCGCCCAATTGGCTGCATCCCCAGTAAGGTAGGAGATAGCAAACGCCACCCTAGAATGATTGTTAGGAAAGGAAGCTGGCCTGCATGAAAAATGCAATGTTATTTGGGTTAAAAAGGTCTGTATTCTGAGAGGGTCCCCTGCATAACGCTCTGGGCTGGCCAATGGAATTGGTGGAGGCACTGTAACCTGTATCTGTGGAGAGCCCCCTGAAGCATCAAAAGGGTTTCGGGTTTGTCTATCCACTCTGTCCTTAAGGGCCGCAGTCTCAGCACGAGAGTTTACCAACTCCTGCTGGACAACCAACAATGCCTGCATAACATCATCTAATGTCATCATTTTTTAGCACCCCCTGACCGGGAAGGATATTATTCGTGGGTATGTGATTCTGTCACAACCGTCTTCCGCTCAGGATCAGGGTGATGCTGAAAAAGGGGTCCACCTCCTGATTTCCCCACTCTTTGACTGTTATATTAACACAGAGTGTAAAGGCAATCAAGTGAGGGAAAAGGGAAGGGACAGCAACGGAAGGGATAGCTGAAACGACAATAAGAGAGAAATAGGTTATAGCATACAATCCTGACTACTCTCATAAATTCTCGCTAGTATCCTCTACCTACCCCGTAATCAGGAGGGGAGTCTTTCTTCTCTAATAGCAGATACTTCTCTACTTTATAAATAGCTGCCTGAAAAACAAACCCAGAATTAATTCCAGTTCACAAATTCTCAAACATGATAGAACAGGAAACTCTAAACAGACATACCCTTTTTATCTTTTCCCTTTAAACAAGAATAACCACTCTCCAGTAACCCAGATGCAGTGATCCTATTGAAGAACTGAGACCTCTGCAGTGTGTTGGCAAACAAAGTTTCTGGTGAGGACGCAGTCACTGCCAAAGGCCATCCAAGGTAATGAACAAAAAATAACCACTAGTTTCCTGTTGGGCCCAACTAAGCGGAACACTAGTAAAATGATAGGAAAGGTAAAAACAGTACTAGTTCCAACCTCTTCCGAGGCTTACCGGCAAGTAGCTTCAAATCCAATAAGTCCTACTCAAGCCTTTCCAGTTTGCTGCTTTGTCCCAATATTGTATGCTTGCACGAAATCCCAACGAACTCCTTCTCCGCTGCCGCCGCAAGCGGGAAGGAAACCAAGCAAGCAACAGCTGACAGGATCCTTACTTGATGCCGGGGTCAAACAGCTATGTCTCAGCCGAGACTCGGAAACGCCCAAACCTCCTCCGCTGCAGCCGCTAGCGGGGAAGTAACCATGTAACAGCAAAGGACAATAAAGAGTTCCTCCGTCTTCCTCCAGGCTCCGATAGAACGCGTCTCACCGAGAACGCGAGAGTCCTTCCCCGCTGCAGCCGCAAGCGGGAAGGACGGAAACATAATTCAGCTTCTCCCGAGTTAGAAAAAGCAACACTCGGAAATCCTACACGCCTGCCAAAACAAGCGTACTCCCAACTAGATGGACCAAACCCTCGTCCCGGTATAGGAACGAACACGACCAAACTAAGTTCAGAAGCAATAATCACATACGGCGCACCCTGGTGTTGCGCTGGAGTATATGTCCAGAAACTCCTCCCACCATGTCGGATTTCTGGGAGTTGAGTCAGGTAGGCGCCGTTCAACAGATCATGACAAGATCAGCCTGTAGAACATCCTCATCAAGGCATGCACAGAGGAAGAAGAGAAGAGTGGTGCGATCTGTGGACTCTGATTATTCTCAAACCTACTCACCATCTAGGGCCAGGACGCCTACGCCTCCTCCGTTGCCTAAGTTTCCTTCTCCTCCTCCTCCGTTGCCTAAGGATCCTCCTCCTCGTAATCCTACACCTCCTTCTCCACCTCCTCCGCCTCATCTTCCTCCTCCTCCTCCTCCACCTCCTCCTCCTCCTCCACCACCTCCACCACCGCCTCCTCCACGGTCTGTATCATTGCCACGCCTTCCATCGCCGCCTACGGGGCCTCCACATCCTAGGCTTCCGGTTCGGCCTCCGTGGCTTTCCCCTGAAATACGGCCAGTGGATCGCCCTAGGCCTGGGAGATCAAGGTCACGGTCAAGGAGGAGACACCGGTCAAGGAGTGACCGCCACTCTTCAACGCGGTCAAGACGTCGTCACCGGAGGGACAGATCCAGGTCCCGTCACACGGGCTCTTCCAGTGCCCGCGACTACTCACCCACCTTATCGGATTCACCACTTACGAGGGTGTCACCGATGGATGACATCGTGTCGTTCCAAGAGGTGTTGTTATTATTATTATTATTAAAACTTATATAGCGCACAGCTACCCTGAGGCATCCCGGCGCTATGAACAGTACATCAACCGTGGGATCATGGAATAATGATAACGACTCACAAGGGAAACAGATGTGTTTTCACGCCTCTGCGAAAACGCAGGGTACAGGTCTCAGCACGGAGTTTTAGGGGGAGGGAGTTCCAGAGCATTGCTGTCTGCACAGAGAATCGTCTCCCGCCCGTGCGTGATCTTTTTACTCTCGGGACCTGGAGCAGACATCTCTGGTCAGACCTCAGTGCTCTATTCGCTTTATAAGGCACTACCAAGCTCCTCAAAAGAGGAGGCCCGCCGCCCTGGAGTGTTTTATGGGCGATGGACAGTGCCTTGAACTGTACTCTCTCCCGCACTGGTAACCAGTGCAGTGCCTTGAGAGCGGGTCTGGCGGATTCTGTTCGGGGGATACCCATAAGGAGTCTAGCTGCCGCGTTTTGCACCTGCTGAAGCTTATTAAAAGTCGATTCAGGGGCGCCCAGAAACAGACTGTTGCTGTAATCAAGGCGAGATGTTATCAAACCCTGAATCAACAACTTCCTTGATGGAAAAGGAAGAAGCGGAAAAATTTTCCGCGCAGCCCGCAGCAGGGCAAAACAAACTCCCGCAGTTCTTTTGGCGTGAGTTCTAAGGGAAAGATCTTGCTCCAGCCAGACTCCCAGGCTCTTAATCTCCTCTTTCATGGTTGGAAAGTCACCCATACAGCTTGGCCAACATGACGGTGACAGTAGCGGCGCTTTGTTTCCAAGCAACATAATCTCTGTTTTAGAGCCGTTCAGCTTCAAGGCTGAACTGCTCATCCAGGTGTGGACGTCCGCCAGACATGAGGACAACAAGTCAGGGTTCTCCACCAGTTGAGGAAGGGCGACCACCAGCTGAGTATCATCAGCATAGCTGATGATTTTGATGTTATAAGGGGTCACCACATCCTCCAGGGGGGCCATATAGACATTAAATAATGTCGGGCTCAGGGACGAGCCCTGCGGCACCCCCCACTGGAGAGAAATAGATGGAGACTTGTTGCTTCCTTCCCAGACCTGATAGGAGCGGTCTTCCAGAAATGAACTAAGCCATTTCAGGGCGACACCTGCCACACCCACCTTTGATAGCCGTTGGGTCAGCACCTGATGGTCAACGGTGTCGAATGCCGCACTCAGATCCAGGAGGATCACTGCCACTGATCCTCCTGAATCTAAGATGCGTTGTTGAGAGGGGCGGCGAAGCTGGGAATTATGCTGACGGTCCCCACACCTTCTACGTCAGTGATTTTCGAGACCCCACACAAGAAGCAGTTGTCTCGTCCCTTGTTGCCCTTGGTGCCATGGCTGGAGAAGCCGGCTATGGAGCTCTTCCTGACTCCGGCGTCGACGAAATCTGCTCCTTCCTGACTGCAGAAAAAATACAGAGCCCCAGACTCCGATCCGGCGTTCCTTAGATCAGACCCAGTGCCGGAATCAGTGATCGTCACGGCGGCTAGGAAGCAGCATGTTACTCCCCTTCCTCTACCGTGCCTCCGGACAAGGAGAGCCGTATGATGGATTCCGCAGGACGGAAGGTGTGTGATATGGCAGCAACGTCAATGTAAGCAGCTAGTGCCACGGCTCTCCTGGGTTGGTATGACCGGTCTTTATGGGACTCCTTACAGCAGTTTCTGGAGCACCTGCCTAGGGACAAGAGGGAGGATTTTCAGGAAATCATCAACAAGGGCATGATGGTATCCAACCAGGTGATCAGCTCGGCTGCAGATTCCTCTCTCCTGGCGGCTCACGGCACTGCCACGGGATTAATCTTAGGCGTCATGCCTGGTTGCGCCTGACTTTGCTAAAACCGGAGGCGCAGCAGAGAGTCGCCAACCTGCCGTTCTCTGGTGCTACGCTATTTGGAAGGCATGCGGATGAGGAGGTGGCCCGCATGAAGGCAGAGGCGGAAACCCTGACGGCCTTTGGGTTATAAAAGCCGCAAGAGAAGAAGAAGACCTTCTGTCCCTTCCAGAGGCATTTTGGTGCCCAGGGTAGAGGGCAAGGTCGTCAAGCTGGGCAGCAGCAGTACCAGCGCGTCCATTCCAGAAGCGCCAGAGGGGTAGAGGCGGCCAGCAGTCCTCCTCGACACCTAAAGGCCCGGCCGGGTCTATGCCGTGAGGTGCTACTTCCCCCTTGTTCGTTACCCGCTCTGGTGGGGGGAAGCATACAAAATTACTTGGCAGAGTGGAGAAAAATTACTCAGGACAAGTGGGTGCTGAATATTGTTTACAATGGATACAGTCTGCGTTTCGTTAGCCCGCCTCCAATGATTCCACTGGTTTGCTCGCAATTTCAACTGTACGAGCTCCAAGTGGAGGCCGGTAGCCTGCTAAGAAAAAGGGCGATCGAAGACGTCCCTCTGTCTCAAAGGGGAAAGGGTCTTTACTCACGGTTCTTCCTGGTGTGCAACAAGGACAAGAACGAGTTCAGGCCCATTCTGGATTTGCAATAAGCAAACAAATGGATTCGCAGAGAAAAGTTTTGCATGCTGTCTTTGCACCAGATTTATCCTCAGCTGCAGAAAGGAGACTGGCTTTGCGCGATAGATCTGCAAGATGCGTACTTCCATGTGCCCATTGCACAGAAACACCGGAAGTTCCTGCGCTTCCTAGTCGCCACCAATCACTATCAGTACACCGTACTACCGTTTAGACTGAAGTCTGCACCCAGGACTTTTTCGAAATGCATGGCTGTGGTGGCAGCGCACCTGAGGAAGAACAAGGTGTTTGTCTACCCTTACCTGGATGACTGGTTGATCAAAGCCTCCACTTTCCAGGAAGCGCAATTGCATTGCAACAGGACGGCCGTTCTGTTGAACAAGCTGGGATTGCACATAAACATGTCCAAGTCTGTCCCGACTCCTGTCCAGTGCCTACAGTACTTGGGAGCCTCCATCAATATGCTGTCAGCAAGCGTGTCTCCTTCGGAGGAGCGGCGCTTATCGATCCTTCGGAAGGCTCAGGCTCTCATGGCTGTTCCATCTCCGACAGTGAGGACGGTGTCGTCTCTACTGGGGTCGATGGCCTCTTGCATCTTCCTCACGCCACATGCACGGCTCTACATAAGGCCGCTGCAGGAATGTCTGGAGGACCAATGGGATCAGAGGTGAGGGAGCTGGGACGACAGGATCAGGCTGTCCCTTCACGCCCTACAGTCCCTGAAATGGTGGTGTTCAGCGGAGAACATCCTCACGGGGGTTCCATTCCACAAGGACATTCCGAGTCAGACTATCGTCACGTATGCGTCTGGGGAGCACATTCAGACCAGCTACAGATTCAGGGAATGTGGTCCCCAGCGGAATCCACGTACCACATCAACTTCCTGGAACTCGGAGCAGGTCACTTGGACCTGAAGGCTTTTCATCCGTCCTTCCAGACCAACTACTTGCTTGTGCAGATGGACAATACGACCACAATGTATTATCTCAACAAGCAGAGGGGCTCGAGATCGCGCACTCTGTCACTGGAAGCGCAGGCGATCTGGCACTGGCTGCTAGCCAGAGGACTGACGATAACGGCCACTCATCTTCCAGGTGTGCAGAATGCTCAGGCGGATGCCCTCAGCAGGCTCATGCAAGAAAACCACAAATGGGTTCTGAACGACGAGGTTCTAAAGGCATCTTCGGGAGGTGGGGCACTTCAGACGTAGATCTGTTCGCCACCGCCGAAAACAGAAAATGCCGAGACTTCGCCTCCAGGTATTACCAACCGGGGACTCTGGGGAATGCGCTATGGATCTGCTGGTCGAACAGCTTTCTGTACGCTTTTCCACCCATTCCCCTGATTCCGGCGGTGCTCATCAAGCTGTCCCGGTCCAGAGCACAGATGATCCTCATTGCTCCGGAGTGGCCCCGACAGTGGTGGTTCACGGATCTGCTCCACCGGTCTCTTCAGCCTCACATGCGACTGCCGTGTCGGCCGGACCTTCTCACGAAGTTTGGGGGGCAGATGGTGCACCCCAACCTCTCATCGTTGAGTTTGGCAGGAAGGCTCCTGAGATAGTGCAATATGGACACCTTAATCTGCCTGAGGATTGCATGAACATTCTTAAGGAGGCTAAGCGGCCTTCCACTAGGACGTCTTATGCCTACAAGAGGAAGAGGTTCTGTATCTGGTGTACGTCCAAGAACTATGATCCGACGACCTGCAAGGAAGATGTGGTCCTTCCATGTGTCTTGCATTTGTCTCAGTCTGAACTTAATTTTCAATCTATTAAGGTTCACCTCGCAGGGTTAACTGCATACAGGAAATGTCCTTCACAGACTTCCTTCTTCCAGGTCCCTGTGATTAAGGATTTTTTGGAAGGATTGAAGAAAGTGTTTCCTCCTGTTCGGAGTCCTTCGCCTTCCTGGGAATTGAATGTGGTGCTGTCCAGATTGATGAAGGATACTTTTGAACCCATTCATAAGGCCTCACTGCAGCACTTATCGTGGAAGGCGGCTTTCCTTGTGGCCATTACATCGGCCCGAAGGGTGAGTGAGATTCAGGTATTATGTTGTCAAGAACCTTATACTGTTTTTCATGCTGCTAAGGTTGTGATGGGTACTCACCCTAAGTTCCTTCCTAAGGTGATCTCTGATTTTCATGTTAATCAGACTATAACTTTACCTACGTTTATTCAGAATCCTTCCACTCCCGCGGAAAGATCTCTTCATTCCCTGGATGTGAGAAGAGTGTTGAAATTCTATCTGGATAAGACCAAGGACATTCGTAGGTCAGACCAACTGTTTTTCAACTATGGGTCGGTCAGGACTGGTCTTGCTACCTCGAAACAGTCCATCTCTAGGTGGATTGTGTCCTGTATCCAGTTATGTTACCAGAAGGCTAATAAGACCTTAGGAGGTAAGCCTAATGCTCATTCAACCAGGGGCAAAGCGGCTACAACGGCTTAGCTACGTAATGTTCCCATTGCAGAGATCTGCAGGGCTGCCACGTGGGAGTCGGTCCATACCTTTGCTAAGCATTACTGCCTGGACTCTGATGCCAGAGCAGATGCTCAGGTTGGGAAGGCTTCGTTAAGAAATCTGTTTGCACAGTAATGGTGTTGCCTTTTTCTCCACCGCCGGTTAGATTGTTGGGATGGGCTTGTCATTCTATTCACTAGATTATGACTATACACAGAGATCCCCTACTACAGAAGGAGTAGTTTCTTACCTGTAACTCCAGTTCTGTAGTGGGAGTATCTCTCTTATAGTCATAAGCCCCCGCCCTCCTCCCCGGTGGAGAACATTGTACTGTAATGTATGCTACAGGCCTTACTTTATACACCTTCAAAAAGAACTGAAAGTAAAAGGAGTTTTCTGTGCATCATGGGATACCGAGGGTCTCAGGAGAGTTCCTTAAAGACACGGTATCCCTTTTCCAGACATATAATGGCAGCCTATGGGGGCTTGTCTGTCCATCCCTTCCTCTCTATCATTCCAAGGATTTTGTGAAGGGGAAGTTTCTCTATGGGTGAAACTTAACAGACTGTGTTAAATGTGATGTTGGTGGAATCTCCTTTGCATTTCTAGTTGAAGTACTGGACAGTTTAGCCTTGTAGGTATAGGCTGCATTATTGTCTTTAATTTTCTCTTAAGTGTCTATGCAGGTCTGCACTGAGGACTGCTTAAGAGATTATTTTTTTATTGCTCCGGGGTCCACGCACATGGGCGGGACTATTCACTAGATTATGACTATAACATAGATACCCCCACTACAGAACTGGAGTTACAGGTAAGAAACCACTCCATCCTGAACTTGTCCAAATCCGGATTTCGCAGAAACCACAGCACCAAGACCATCCTCATCGCGGCCACCGATGACCTCAGGACCCTATTGGACAATGGCGAAACCGCAGCCCTCATCCTCCTGGACCTCTCGGCACCCTTTGACACCGTCTGCCACCGCACCCTATGCACACGCCTCCACGACGCAGGGATCCGCGACAAAGCCCTGGACTGGATCACCTCCTTCCCTACTGATTGAACCCAGAGGGTCCGCCTCCCCCATTCCGATCTGAAGCCATCAAGATCTCCTGCGGCATGCTCCAAGGAACATCCCTCAGCCCAACCCTCTTCAGCGTCTACATGGCACCGCTCGCCAACATCGTCCGCTCACACAACCTCAACATCATCTCCTGTGCCGACGACACACAGCTGATCCTCTCACTCACCAAGACCCCGCAACCGCCAAAACCAACTTCCACGAAGGAAGGCTGTCACCGACTGGATGAAGTACAGTCGCCAGAAACTCGACTCACACAAATCAGAGGTCCTCATCCTTGGCCGCACTCCCTCCGCCTGGGATGACTCTTGGTGGCCGGCTGCTCTGGTAACCGCACCGAAGCCCACCGACCACGCACGCAACCTGGGGTTCATCCTGGACTCATCACTCTCAATGACCCAGCAAGTCAAAGCCGTCTCCTCCTCCTGCTTCAACACCCTTCGCCTGCTCCGCAAGATCTACAGATAGATCCCCACCGAAACCAGAAGGACGGTCACCCAGACTCTCGTCAGCAGCAGAGTGGACTATGGCAACGTCCTCTACGGAGGAACCACGGCCAAACTCCAGAAAAGACTACAACGCATACAGAACGCCTCCACACGCCTCATCCTCAACATCCCCTGCCACACTCACATCACAGTCCACCTGAGAAACCTGCACAGGCTCCCAGTCAACAAGAGGATCATCTTCAAGCTCCTCACCCACTCTCACAAAGCACCCCACAACGCCGGCCCAGCATACCTCAACAAATGACTCACCTTCTACACCAGGAACTGCCAGCTTCGCTCCGCTGACCTCGCCACCGTTCCATGCATCCACAGGACAACCACCGGTGGCAGATCTTTTTCCTACCTCGCGCCAAGACATTGAACAGCCTCCCCACCCATCAGCGACAGACCCAGGACCTGCTGACCTTCAGGAGACTTCTCAAGACCTGGCTGTTAGAGCAGTAGCTGCACCTCTCCCCCCCCCCCTCAGTGCCTTGAGACCCTCCTGGGTAATTGGTGCGCTCTACAAATGTTTAATTGATTAATTGAATTTTGATGGGAAGGTTGGAGCTTTTCAAAATTCAATTGAGGTAACCTATCGTTCTTACTATATTTTGTGTGCTGTGCTTCCACTGTGCCACAAACCAATCTGAGAATACCAACTTTATTTTTAGCTTCCAATTTTCTTCACATTTACAGAACTTTTTGAAATTTTCAATTTTGCTTGTTTATATAGAGTTTATAGATCTGTCAATATGTAATTTTTTAAGCAGTCATGGACCCTCTGAGTAGGCTTCACAGACCCCATGGACCATAAGTTAAGAACTGCTGCTTTCGATGATTTAACCATACCCACGTCATTTGTCAGTCACCGCTGGGCCTGATTTGATATAGGGCCTTGTTTGTTCATGGAGCATTAACACAGCCAGTTAAATGCCCTTAATGGAGTAAACTGTGGCATCCTCAGCTTTGTGGCAGTCCAGAATTTCTGCTCCTAAAGGATAATCAGTATGTCTGCCAGTTTGCACAGCTTCTCAGGAGCTTTCTTGCAAGGATGTGGAGTCATACCGTGCACTGAATTTGACGTGCAGCGCCTCTTCACAGTTGCACTTGTCACAGGCCTACTCACTCAACATGATATCTAACCAACAGACTCAAAATCTACATCTGTTGTACACACTGACAGTTCCTGTTCAGACTTTTATTTCCATCATTTTATCCCTTCGAACACTAATATTTACTTTTTTTGCCTTTTCAGACTCTTCTATTTCTTCCATAGAAAGTGTGAAGTATTTGATATGCGTAGAAATGCTAGAAATGTCTGCAACCTATGCACCTGCTTTCCAAGGTTGTTTATGGATTATAAATATATCCTATCAATGTAATAATCCAGTTCAATCAATCAATCAGGGAATTGTGAAGCACGCTACTCACCTGTGAGGGTCTCAAGGCGCTGGGGGAGGGGAGGCAGGCAGCTCCGGTCAGTCGAAGAGCCAGGTCTTAAGGGTCTTCCTGAAGATGTGTAGAGAGGGGGGCGCACCTGATGTCAACCGGGAGCTCGTTCCAGGTCTTGGCAGCAATGTGGAAGAAGGCTCTTCCGCCCCCATTCTGGCTCTGCGAATGCGTGTGGTTTCGGCGAGGGTGAGGTGGGTGGAGGTTCCTCTTGGGGATGCATTCCTCACCATGATGGTTTGCCTCATTGCTGATTTAGTGTCTTAAAGCCCCATCGTTGTAGGTGAGAGAGATGCTTAACGCCAGGGCTATCGAGGCAATGGTCACACCTTATTACAGCATCAACGTTAGACAGAAGCAACAGCGTGATGAAGTAGCCTTCCAGCCAGTCACTGTTTATGCTCCAGCCCCGTACAAGTGCAATAGGAGAAAGCCAACATGCTGTCCCATAACGAAAATAGGTATGCTCTGCAAACCATCTCTGAAACTGAGGCATGAGGGTGTTAGGATTCTAGAACTCAATAACAATGTTAGAGAATATTTTTTTCACTGTCCATGACATGCTTTGCTGCCTTGCTCTTCATATTCTATGTAGTTACTATTCATATTTTTGCAATAGGTTAGGATTTTAAATTAAACCTTTTAAAATGCATGTACTGTTTCTTAGAGCAATCTTTGAGTGTGTTATTCATTAATAAAATGGATTTGGTGTCCACTGTCTCCCTGAACTCAACTTGTTGGACTGATCGTTACCAGCAAACCCTTCATGCACAGTATTGCTTAATGCAGAGGTTCCCAAACTTTTTTGACCTTCGGCTCCCTTGACCTAATTGTCAATTGGCCCTGGCTCCCCCATCATATCACTTTTTTTTTTTTACAGGTGCGGGGATGTAAGACCTACCTTGGGAGTACTTCTAGTTTTCTCCCTGACATTAATTATTCTTCCTATGTAGGAACACTTTTGCTCATTTGTTGTGAAAATTACGTGAGTATTTAATTGAAATATATCGAAATCTTTTTTAATACTCACCAAAAACCACTTTTTCACTTCTTTGACTTTTGAAAGTAAAGTGGGACACACATTTAAAAATGATTCAACTGGGCAAAGAAAGATAAGGGGGTGGGTGTGTTTGCATGTATGTGTGTGTCTGTAGCTCGCACGTATGCACTTGTGTGTGTGTTTGAGTGTGCGTGCATGACAATTTGATGTCATTTCTCTTTCATTTGACTTTTGGGTATGTCATAACCTCAGTGTCACATAGGTTGAACTAACATGGCAGAACCTATGCAAATTCTGTGCTTTAGTTGACGTAACAGAAGGGCCCTGCATTGAAAGAGGAGAGCCAGTGCCGAGCAAATTAGTGACTCATCACTGCTCATGGCACACTATTTTACAGAGTCATGAGTCACTGCATGGGTCAAATCAAATGGACATCATAAGTCAAGATAACTTTCCCCTTCTTTTCTGTGCCACGTGCAAGGTCAGAGACTGCTTTACCATTGGAAGAAAAGCTAATATTGAATATCACTTTCTCCAGTATTGCTGAGTTCAGTGTTATCATAAATCTGTCGAAAATCTGTAATTAATAGTTTGTCCTTTTAAAAAATAAAAAAGTTGGTTTGCTACCTCAATTAGACATTGGGGGCTACCAATCTACAAAACTAGCAAAGCAATGATTTTATTTAGTATATTGACATCATTATTTCCAATAAATAAAGTAACCAGTTTCTTTAAGAGTTTCTGTGTAGACTTTAGACTTCAGTGCCAAGAACTGAAGTTTCCAGCGCCAACAATTCTCAAATTCTGAGGGCAAGCAGCGGGGCCGAGCCTGTGCAGCGAGGCCAGCATGTCCAAAACAAAGGCAAGACAAGTGCTGAACCCTGCATTTTAATTTACATGCCATTGCAGAAGTGGCAGTGATTAGGGCCGGCTGCTTGGCTCTGACAGATGACAGCTCTAAAAAGAAGTTTAGGCCCTAGCCCTCTTTTGTCACTACCCCGCTTCCTCGATGACGTAAATTAAAATGTGGGCTGCAACACTTGACATTCCTGGGTTTGGCACTTGCTGGCCTCGCTGCATACGGCCTAACACGGTTGTGCAGCAAGGCCAGCAAGTACCAAAGCCAGGAAAGTCAAGCGTTGTGTCAGGATTGCACTCCACGGGATCCGTATGCCGAAACAATGCTACACCTCCGGAACTTCCGAAACCCCGAATATATATATCACAGGGTGTTCAGACGATACGGTGAGGGAAAAACCCCAAAAAGGGGAAAAAACCCAAAAGAATAAAGAGAAGAAGGAAGGGACAGCAGGGGATAAGAAGCTGCAAGAAAAAGCATACATTGGTTAATACAATTCTTAACCCTACTCTCATTACAATCTCACTAGCAAAAAGACGTTATGATTTACCTGTATGAACCCTTGTGTATACATCTTCATACCGCTGTCTCTTCTGCCTTCCTTCCATCCTGCACAAACATATAAACCTTATGAATATATGTGGTGAACTACCTCTGCCTATATCACTCGTTCTCACTATAAACATACACCATAGCCTTTATGCTGAAAGCTCCAAAAGTAATCCAATGAAATATTCCAAAACAAAGTTCAGTCCAAGAAATGGAATGCACAATGCATGTGCAACAAACCCCTGTGCAAAGGGAAGAAAATAAAGAGTCCCAGCTATGGTCAGCTGAATCCTCCTGTACTATGAAAGCGCAAAGTTTATCTCCAAAGTACCAGAAGTAATCAAATCAAACCTAACACGGCATGGCGTAGTTCCTTCACTACAGCCATCCGCTTAGGCATTTATATTCCACAGGGTACAAGTACTTTCCACGTCATGTATTCATGACGGTAATGCGGAGGTCCTTTACCCCCTGCACTCCGCCACTTGAATGAATGTAAACACCCAATTTACAGAGCAACCTCTGCGGGGCTCAAACACAGAGTGCTATACCCAGGATAGTTCAAGTCTTAGTGTCCTCACAGCCGCGAGGCACAGAAAGAATTCAGAAAAGCGCTCTGAACTGAAAACGAGCAAAGGAAACAAAACGCGCTAGCCAGCGCGGAGCAAAATACCGGAACTGCTGCCTTCACTCCGGAGGACGGAGATGGTTTTCAGAAAGCCTTCTGAAAACAGAACAGGAACACCGGAACAAACTAGGGAACAGCCGTTCCCTCGGCAAACATGGAATCACGAGCCCCGATCACCAGGCTCCTCCCTGTGATATCCTGTAGATCCGCCAGGCACTATGGGAATTGTAGTTCAAACACTAAGTATCATGGGAACTATAGTTCTGGCAGGTGCGCAAGGTCCTACAACCTGACACGTTGCAGCCCAAATTTTAATTTACATGCCATTCATTATTTACAATTCTATTTTGTATTTCTACCGACGATGCGCATGGGTGAACCTACTTGTCTTAATCTGTGAAGAAGGGGGTCTCGAGTTGCAGCAGAACCAGGGCAGCAATATCGCTTGTCATCCCTAAATTTCAAAGAAGTGCGCGGCGCCCCTAACTAGTCCTAATGGCGCACAGGGGAGCCGCAGCGCACACTTTGGGAACCACTGGCTTAATGGATTGCGCATGGGTTACAGTCCCACTGCATTTCCAATTAGTATTGGCACATTGAATAAGTTCTTGCAATCCGACCCCTGTAACCCAGGGTGGTACCTCTAGAGAACCTATCATCTCAACATTACCAACAATTCATTGCTGACCCACCATACTCCAGGACTACACTAAACACTTCACAACCCTTGTCACCCTGTTCGGCATCCTACCAAATAACTGACGTCAACACAAAAGAGAAAACCAAGCCTACGTATCCTTCAAAGATGTCTCCAATGACAACCTAATGCTTGAACTCATCTGTCACCCTGAAAAAAACTTTTTAAAAAACACTTCTTCAGTGAAAAAATACAGAAGATTAGACAGCACATTGACAAAACCAAGCTTGTATCTCCTCCTCCACCCACCCCTTCTCATAGAATCCCACAATGGTCAACAAAAAAAAAAAACACTTCTTCAGTGAAAAAATACAGAAGATTAGACAGCACATTGACAAAACCAAGCTTGCATCTCCTCCTCCACCCACCCCTTCTCATAGAATCCCAAAATGGTCATCTTTCAAGCCATATATCCCACAGATCTCATTGACATACTCAACTCCATAAACCCAGTTCCTATGAAGATGATGTCTCACCTTTGCCCTTCGTTAAAGGTCTCTCTGGGGATGCTCTGTCACCTCTACTCACCATTGTCAATACCTCCCTTATTCAAGGTATCTTCCCAGAAGCTCTCAAGGTAGGCTAGATCTCCCCACTCCTAAAGAAACTTAAACTAGACTCGCTAAGTACAAGTCCATCACTCATCAACCCTTCATCGGCAAGATAATCAAAATAGCAGTCTACACTCAACTCCAAGATCACATCAATGCCAAACATCTCCTGCGCGACTAGCAATCCGGCTTCAAATCACACTGCAGCACAGCAACTGCTAGTTTACACATTGTTGATGATGCCCTCCTGACTAGAGATGAAATCGACCCCTGCCTTCTAATATTGCAGGATCTCTCCGCTGCTCTCGACAGTCAACTACCCCACCCTCAGTAACATCTGGAGCCTCATGTCAGATTTTCTGGCCATGGCTTTCAGTGGTTCTCTCGTCCTACCTTTCAATCTGACACTAGTTTGTTAACAGAAGCACCTCTAGATCCCAGAAGATCCCTATCACCTGAGTAGTCTACTAGGGTTCCATACTATCTTTACATGGTGTTCCTTTGGACTCTACTCACAGATAACAGCATCAAGGTTCACCACACAACTCTCCTTGAAAGTCTCCTCTCCTCCCGACATCCACTGCCTCAAGCAGTGCCTACACCTCATCGAGACCTGGATGTCTAGTGCCTGCCTGAAGCATAACCCGACCAAGACACAATTCCTGTAATTTGCTAAGAACACAAGAAGCAAGAAATAATGAAAACCTGGCTCAATGATGTGAACCTTGATGGCTCACAACTCCAATGTTCACTGAAATTCAGGTCATTTAGATGCGCCTAGGACACTAACCTCACCCTCCAGGAACACATTTAAAAAAGTTAAAATAAACACTGCGTGGTAACAGCTCTTTCTTCTAAACATAGTGAGCTGTTTCTTCAAAAGAGCGACCTCGGATCTGCTGTTCAAGCCCATGTACTCTTGCATCTGGATGGTGGTTACGCCCTGCTCCCCCAGACTCCACGTAGACTCCTCTCAAGGGCATTCTACACGCCGCAGCCTGTCCCATCAGGAGCCTAAAGAAACATGATCACATCACCCCAATCCTTATGGAACCCTATTGGCCCTCTATGCTGGTCCATACCGCTTTGAAAATCAGCTGCATCTTTTACAAAGGCATCATGACCAGCACCCATGCTTATCTCTAAGAAAAACTCACCATGCCTGATCACTCTTGACTTATCTAAAGCCAGAACATCATCAGGCTGGATGCTATGAAGAGTAAAAAAAATGGAAAATGCCAGCAGGCCTCTTCCATCTATGTACCCACGATCTGGAACAACATCCCCATATCCATCAGGACTTCCCCAACACTGCTCAAATTTACGAAATAGTTGAAGGCCTGCCGCTTTAAGAACTCTACATCTCAATGAAGTAATAGTACACTTCTGCTCCTAGAACCCAGCCACCTCACCTATCACTTGTTGACTTTTACTTGCTTTTGCTGCAGTACTGCGCTCTGCTGCCTTTTTGTCTAGGCTCGTGCTATATAAATACCATATAGATTAATGGTGACCAGGCATCCTGGATTTTTCACCAGCTGTCGCAGCAAATTTTGAGAAATGTTTCTTAAGTCTTGTTTTTTTACAAAAGATTGACTAAAAACATGCAGAGGCAGTTTTTTATGTGCTAAAGGCAGGAAAAGATTGCAGCTCTTCTCAGCGCACGATTTAAATAACATCCATGCGGCTTAGTTTAAAAGTTCCCTTTAATTTAGTTCCTTAGTGCCTCATTGTCTGTGTTGATGTACGTTGTGGCTGTGTGCCCCTCAGCTAATGTAAAAGTGTAATCCTGCTTCTATGTTTGCTAAAGGTCCCAGTTTTTGTTTTTCAACATCTGGTCACCCTAACGTGGATACATCCAATTAAATGGCTTTCTGCTAAGTGCTGCTAACAAATCCTGCACTAGAACTCAACATTTAAGCTTTTCTCCCCCTGTGTTCAGTGGACTTGCCCTGAAAGCTAGGACATGAGCTAAATATACAGAAAAATATTTTGAAACACTGGATAGTCCAGCAAATCTGGGACATCCGGTCTTCCGACAATCACACAAAAATGTGAAAACAACAGGATGCTCTTTTGTTAAAGAAGATGAACATGACCAGGAACATTATTGTCCTAAGCCACATCATTTAATAGAGGAAGCATTAAGGAGCATGTCTTAGGGTAGCACCTGCCAGTATGGGTCTGCCCGTTACACACTTCTGCTTCTACTTCAAACACCCCTAGATTTGCACATAGGAATGTTGCCACTTTTGCTTCATGACCTTTGTGTACTGCAGGAGGGATACTACAGGAGCATTCAGTATGGATCACAGTTAACTTTAAAGTACTTTTGTGTACATTCTCTTGTTTTGAATGTGCCCTGATTACTTCCTCAGAGCTGTACATGTTATCATCCTAAGGGCCATATGTATACAGCACTAATGCGTTCGCAAACACCGAAATTCTGCGTGCAAAATAAGGAATCGCAAAATTTACGATTCCTTATTTTGAGATTGCATTTAAGGAATTGCAAATTTTGCAATCCCTTAAATGCAATGTGTGAAGCATTCAAAAAATGCAAATTGGCCTTAAGGAATCGCAAATTACCACCAACTTCAAGTTGGTGGTAATTTGCGAATTCCTTGAAAATTGCACTTTTTTGCATGTTTCTAAGTGCAATGTGAGGCACATACATGCCCTTAGGGCATGTATGTGCGCCGCATGTGCAGCCATGCTGATTTCAGGGGTGCAACAGGGTGTCCTTTAGACACCCCTGCACCCTTGAAATTGGTCTCAATATGCGATTCTCAAATTGCGAATCGCAAATTGAGAATAACTTCCCATTCATTCCTATGGGCCTCCTGGCCCATAGCAATGAATGGGAAAGTATTCCTTAATTGCGATTCGCAATTTGCGAATCGCAATTAAGGAATACTAAGAAATCGGAAAAAAAAATCGATTTTGTACATACATCCCTATTTGTGATTCTCAAATAGCGATTTCTAAATAATCGCTATTTGAGAATCGCAAATCAGATTTGTTAGACGGGGACCTGGAGGGTCGGCCGAGCACAAGGGGAGAGGCCTCCGGGGAGGGCCGTCTCCAGCGATCGTACAAACAAGTAACTTCCCCCCACAGATGGACACCACACGAAGGTCAGCTTCACACCTTTTATAGGCAATTCTTGAGTAAGGTGGTACGATACAAGGAGATCAGGACACGATGATCCTCTCAATTCTAGTCTCTGTTAGGGAAAAGGGGGTAGCGGGACAGTCTTGGTACCTACGGGTACTGAGGTGAAACGGTGGTAGCTCACAATCCTCGAGCTTGGCGTTCGGACGGGTCAGACCGCGGCAGCGCCAGCAGGTCCCGAAGAGGTCGTAGGTGGCAACGGGCCGCGGCAGCGCCAGCAGGTCCCAACGAGGATGACGGTTACACCGGGCCGCGGCAGCGCCAGCAGGTCCCACGAGGATGGAGGTTGCAGAAGGCCGCGGCAGCGCCAGCAGGCAGGATGATAGTTCACAAGGCAGGGCTGCGGCAGCGCCAGCAGTCCGTCAAGGATGAGTTCTTCTCGGTGTCTCTCGACTCCAGGATACAACTGCCTTCCTGCTCTGGGGCTGCCTCGGTTATAGGTCTGGCGCCCTTTGATGTCCGGACCCTCGCACTGGGAGGTCGGGAGGTCCGGGATGAGGGAGTCCAGACACCCAGCAGGGGGGTGGAGCCAGCACCCGGGGAGGCTGGGGGCGATCGGCACCTGGCGGGGGAGAGCCATCGACACTTCTTTCTCCCATTAGCCTGCCAAGTGGTCCGTTCACCTCCTGGATGGATGGTGGTGCCGGGATGGCGGGGCCTGGCTGGGCCCAGGGTTGGGGTCGAGCTGAGGCCACGCGGCCGCGTGGTGCAGTGTCCAAGATGGCGGCTGGGCCGGGCAATGGGGCTGACGGGGGCCCGGGCCCGTGACACAGAGATATCCGGGAGCAGGCGTCCCGGAGGGGACGGGTTGCGGGTTGCTTCTGCGGGTAGCCCCCGGAGAGCCGGTGTCTGGGCCCTGTCGTGCGGGGAGGGAGCGAGCCCTTCGTGGGGCCTGTCCAACATGCGTCCCCCCCAGCTGAAGGCGGGGAGAGTCACCCATCCTCTTGGGGACTCTCCTCGTCGAGGCGGAAAAAGCGGGACAGGCCATCCGCGTTGGCGTGGTCTTGGCCAGGGCGATGCTCCACAGTGAAGTCCATCCCCTGCAGGGAGATGGACCATCGCAATAGTTTGGGGTTCTCCCCCCGCATTTGCATTAGCCATTGCAGGGGCCGATGATCTGTTTGTACCCGGAAGTGGGTTCCGAAGAGGTAAGGCCGGAGCTTCTTGAGGGCCCATACTACTGCGAAGGCCTCTCGCTCAATGGTGCTCCAGCGCTGTTCTCGGGGCAGGAGGCGTCTGCTGATGAAGGCCACTGGTTGGTCGACTCCCTCGGGGTTCAGTTGGGAGAGGACGGCCCCGATGCCATGGTCTGAGGCATCCGTCTGGACGATGAACTCACGGCTGTAGTCGGGGGCCTGGAGCACAGGAGCGGTGCACATGGCGGCCTTCAGCCTCTCGAAGGCCGCTTGACAGTAGGGAGTCCAGTTGACTGTTTTTGGGTTGGTCTTGGATGTGAGTTCCGTGAGGGGCCCCACAATGCTGCCATAGTCCTTTACGAACCGCCGATAGTATCCGGTGAGCCCCAAGAAGGCTCGGACCTCGGTTTGGGTTACGGGGGGGCGCCAGGACTGGATGGCAGCGATCTTGAGCTGGAGGGGGGTCACCAGACCGCTCCCCACTTGGTGTCCGAGGTAGGTCACGGACCCCTGGCCGATTTGGCACTTGCTGGCCTTGATTGTGAGGCCGGCCTGTTGGAGGGCCTGCAGGACCCCTCGGAGGTGGCGGAGGTGGTCTGACCAGTGGCGGCTATACACCGCGATGTCGTCCAGGTATGCGGCGCTGAACTCTTCGAGGCCCGCCAATACCTGGTTCACCAGTCGTTGAAATGTGGCTGGAGCGTTTTTCATGCCGAAGGGCATCACTCTGAAATGGTAGTGTCCATCCGGGGTGGAGAAAGCGGATCGTTCTTGTGCCCTGGGGGTGAGGCCGATCTGCCAGTAGCCCGCCGTCAGGTCGAAGATACTTAGGTAGCGGGCCGCCCCCATGCGGTCAACTAGTTCGTCGGCTCGGGGGATGGGGTGAGCGTCGGTTCGGGTGACAGCGTTCAAACCCCGATAGTCGACGCAGAACCGGAGCTCGGGTGTGGTGCCCGGGGCCGCAGCTTTGGGGACCAGTACAACCGGGCAGGCCCAGGGGCTGTCCGAGGGTTCGATGACTCCGAGGGCGAGCATCTTGGAGACTTCTTCTTGGATGCAGGTGCGTACCCGATCTGGTACTCGGTACGGCCGGTGTCGGATAGGAGGACTGTCGCCAGTGTCCACGTCGTGCAGACACCAGGGGGTGACCCCGGGTGTGAGGGAGAATAGGTTTGCAAATTGCAGCAGGAGGGCCCGACAGTCGTGGCGCTGCTCCGGGGTCAGGGCCTCGGAGAGTTGGACCCCGTCCACTGAACCATCTTTTTCCCCGGCCCCCAGCAGGTCAGGGAGGGGCTCGGAGTCCTCTTCAGCTCCACTGTCTGTGGCCATCAGCAGGCTGAGCTCCGAGCGCACGAAGTGGGGTTTGAGTAAGAGGAGGCACGGTAGTAGCACGTCCCACTGGCGGCGTAGGGGTTCCTCCAGCCCCATGATCATCCCCTTGAGAGTGCGGTTGAATCGCTCGACCAGTCCGTTTCCTTGCGGGTGGTAGGGGGTTGTGAATCGGTAGGTGACTCCGCACTGTTGCCATAGGGATTTCATATATTTTGAAATAAAGTTTGTGCCCCTGTCACTGACGACCTCCCTGGGGAAGCCCACTCGAGAGAAGATCCCCATTAAGGCTCGACCTACCACTGGTGCTGTTACAGTTCGAAGAGGAACCGCCTCAGGATAGCGGGTGGCGTGGTCCACCAAGACCAGGATGAATCGATGCCCTTGTGCTGTTCGGGGGTCCAGGGGCCCCACAATGTCTATTCCCACCCTTTCGAACGGGGTGGTCACAACGGGGAAAGGTTGCAGAGGGGCCTTGAGTTTGCGGCCGCTCTTCCCGCTGGCCTGGCAGGTCGGGCAGGACCGGCAGTGGTTGGAGACGTCATTTCTCATTCTCGGCCAGTAAAAATGAGTCACCAGGCGGTTGTATGTTTTGTCGTGCCCCAAGTGTCCAGCCAGGGGGACATCATGGGCCAAGTTCAAAAGGAAGTCTCTGAAGCGGAGGGGCACCACCAGCACTCGACTGGCCCCCAGCTCCGCTACTCTTTGTTCGCTGTACAGTAGGTCATTGTCCCAATAGATCCAGTGGGCCCCTGCGGTGTCTCCTGCGCTCTGGGCGAGCGCTTGCTGTCGCAGTCCCTCGAGGGAGGGACATGTCTTTTGCTCTTGCCGGAATTGTTCTTGGGTGGGCCCCCCTTCCTGACGCCACTGAGCCAGGTCCGGAAGGTCTTGGGGCTGAGCGGGCTCTTCTTGGGTTTGTTCCGGGGTGTCGGGAGGGATGGAGTCTCCCTCCGGAGCGATCGGGGGAGGAGGTGCTGGCTATTCGGGTTCTTCAGATCTAGGGATGGTGTCGGCGGCCATGGACCGGGTTGTTACGCACGCCCAGCCCGGGAGGCCTAACATCCCCAGGTGCTCTCTTCTTTCAACGGCTGCCCACGGGGAACTCTCGAGATCGTTCCCCAGGAGGCAGTCCACGGGGGCATCGTCGCGGACAGTCACTTTTAGCATACCGGACACTCCTCCCCATTCGAAGGGGACGCAGGCCATCCGACACAGGCTCTCCGAATTGTCGGCCGATCGGACGGGGCAAAGAACGTTTGGCAGGATTTGTTCTGGGGTCACCAGGTGACAACGGACGGCCGTCACACTGGCCCCTGTGTCACGCAGGGCTTCGGCCTTACGCCCATTTATGCTCACCCACTGGCTGTACTTCCTGGTGTTGGCTGGTAGGGGAGCCCGCGGGATCAGGTCTCTCCCCCCTAGGCAGGCCAGGGTCATGGCGGCAGGTTCCCACTCGGGCTGCTCCTGCTCGTACTCTTCAGGCTCTTCGGAGACTTGCTCTTCTCCTAGGGCGGCGGCAGCCACCTGGCGGGGCCCGGGGGTCTGGTTCTTTGGGCAGGTCGGGTCACTGGCATAGTGGCTGACTCGCTGGCATCGATGACACGTAACGTTGGCTCGGAACCCCGGGCGCATCGGGGGGTTGCCCCGGCCGGCCGGGGGCGGGGTGTAGTTTGCGGGAGCGGCCGGGACGGCGTCTCTGCCCCGGCCCGGGCCTCCTCCTCCTCCTCGGGGACGATGATGACCTTGGTTGGTTCTGTTCTGCTCGTTGGGCCCATTCCGGGCCACTCGGGTGCTCTCCCATCGGTCAGCCTCGGCGGCGAGCTGCCGGGGGTCAGTCAATTTACTGTCGAGGAGGTGCTGCCTGAGCTCGACGAAGCAGTTGTTGGAGAGGTGCTCCCACACAATGAGGTTGAAGAGCTGTTCGTAGGTTGTCACGTTGCTACCCTTGATCCATCCCTCGAAGGCTCGGCTGAAATAGTTCACATATTCTATCCAGGTTGTACCCGGGATGCGGGTGCAGTTGCGGAACCTCTGGCGGTACATCTCGGGCGTCAGCCCATATCGACTGAGGAGGGCGGCCTTCATGTGGTCATAGGACGTCATTTGATGGTCCGGAAGCTGCAGTAGGGCATCACGGCCTTCATTGACGAATCTCCCCCATAGACCGGCTCCCCAGTCACTTCGAGCGATCCGGTGGGCAGTCATGGCGATCTCGTAGGCCTTGAACCACTGCTGTATGTCGTCGTTCCGATAATATTCACGGACCACATCTTTGGGGATGTGGACCTTCTGTTCGGTAGTACCTGGGGGGCGCGGTTGCTCGGGCACCCCTAGGTCTTTGTTCTGTTTGCGCATTTCTATCTCCGCTAGCTTGCACTCGTGTTCGTATGCCAGTCTTTTTTCTTCGAGTTCTCTCTGTCTCTGCTTCTCCTCTCGCTCTTCTTGGAGCCGTAAGTGTTCTAAGTTCATCTTTTGTTCTGCCAGTTTCAATTCTCCGTCTAATTTGAGCCATGCCAGCTCTAACTCGTGAAGTCTATTTTTCTCTCGTTCTCGAATCTCTTCCCGGGAGAGATCCGTTCTCCTTTCTTCCGTCAGAGCGGTGTTTGTTTCCGGGGCTTCGGGGTCCCGGGGTCCGGCGGTATTTGTCTCTGCCCAGGATTCTAGGGCGTGTTTGAAGTCCTCTTTCGTGCTCAGACCGGTGGTAGCAATGCCTAGTTCTATGCAAAATTGTTTTAGCTCTCGGCGATTGTACTCTTCCAGTTTTTCCATCTGGAATTTCTCTGCAGATCCGCTCTCTCTGGTCGTCATTGTGGATTAGTCGTAGGGTGAGTTACTCTCTGTACGGTTACGCGTTGGTTCGGATCGCGCCGCTGGCCACCAATGTTAGACGGGGACCTGGAGGGTCGGCCGAGCACAAGGGGAGAGGCCTCCGGGGAGGGCCGTCTCCAGCGATCGTACAGACAAGTAACTTCCCCCCCACAGATGGACACCACACGAAGGTCAGCTTCACACCTTTTATAGGCAATTCTTGAGTAAGGTGGTACGATACAAGGAGATCAGGACACGATGATCCTCTCAATTCTAGTCTCTGTTAGGGAAAAGGGGGTAGCGGGACAGTCTTGGTACCTACGGGTACTGAGGTGAAACGGTGGTAGCTCACAATCCTCGAGCTTGGCGTTCGGACGGGTCAGACCGCGGCAGCGCCAGCAGGTCCCGAAGAGGTCGTAGGTGGCAACGGGCCGCGGCAGCGCCAGCAGGTCCCAACGAGGATGACGGTTACACCGGGCCGCGGCAGCGCCAGCAGGTCCCACGAGGATGGAGGTTGCAGAAGGCCGCGGCAGGCAGGATGATAGTTCACAAGGCAGGGCTGCGGCAGCGCCAGCAGTCCGTCAAGGATGAGTTCTTCTCGGTGTCTCTCGACTCCAGGATACAACTGCCTTCCTGCTCTGGGGCTGCCTCGGTTATAGGTCTGGCGCCCTTTGATGTCCGGACCCTCGCACTGGGAGGTCGGGAGGTCCGGGATGAGGGAGTCCAGACACCCAGCAGGGGGGTGGAGCCAGCACCCGGGGAGGCTGGGGGCGATCGGCACCTGGCGGGGGAGAGCCATCGACACTTCTTTCTCCCATTAGCCTGCCAAGTGGTCCGTTCACCTCCTGGATGGATGGTGGTGCCGGGATGGCGGGGCCTGGCCGGGCCCAAGGGTTGGGGTCGAGCTGAGGCCACGCGGCCGCGTGGTGCAGTGTCCAAGATGGCGGCTGGGCCGGGCAATGGGGCTGACGGGGGCCCGGGCCCGTGACACAGAGATATCCGGGAGCAGGCGTCCCGGGGGGGACGGGTTGCGGGTTGCTTCTGCGGGTAGCCCCCGGAGAGCCGGTGTCTGGGCCCTGTCGTGCGGGGAGGGAGCGAGCCCTTCGTGGGGCCTGTCCAACAAGATTGATGATACATTTGGCCCTAAGAGGCTTGATAACTTCGGATTAGCAAATTGAAAAGCCTTTTTAGGTTCTGTACAGATTTTCTTTTCGGTCGGCCTAGTCACTTCTCTGCCTTAATTGTTGTGTCTTTCCCGTTTTGTGTCAGTCACACTGGATGGCATTCTGTGACGCTCCTACCAATCTGAATTTGCAGCGCTATCTAAGCGTGGTGGAGCTTTACTCTAGCCTTGGCTATACCACCATCAAAGGCCCGCTCCAGTGTTAAAGACCTGAGGCGAAGTCAAGGGCCCTTAACAAGGGAGTGGGACTTTAATGCCAGTATAGCCCAGCTTCGGAGGGCTATAAGGCTGTTAGAACATTCAGACAATAGAAGGTAGAATGTTCTAACAAACAAATAAAACAAAAGCATCATGGAGCCCGAGGGGATTGAAATCCCCTCGGGCACCTTGAGGCCTTTGTTCACAGCAACAGCTGTGAAGGACAACTTTGGAATGTTGGAGCTCTGAGCTTCTACCGGCCATTAGAAGCCCGGAGCACTCCATTGTTTTCAATGGGGCTCCAAATATTCCAATGTTCTATTACTAAGTAACCTGCAGTACCTAAGGGTCGATCAACAGACTGGCCATACCTTGGATTTTTTATTTTCTTATGTCTGGGTTTATAGAGCTCAGTCTTGGCCTGACAAGAGCAGTACTAAATTGTATGTAGCACCATTTCTGCTACTACTGAGTTTTAGTTAGAGAGTGAGCAACTAGAAATGAGTAAGTGCTAGCCAGCACTTCAGTCACTGGATGTTGTCCAATGACACCAAGGTAGAGTAGAATGTTGTCACATTTGGGTTATATGTGTAGATAAAACACCCAGGCAAAGATACACTACCTACTGGCACATGAAAAGTAGCACAAATCACAATAAAGAATGATAGACTACTGTTTTAACACATGAAGTACATTTTAATTCCATATAGAAAATATTGTTTGATAAATATCAATGAATGATTAATGACATTTGATAAACAATTTCGGCATTGTAGCATATGCATTCCTTCATTCAAAACAATTTATGATTAAAATAATGGATGGTTTCCTGTCTACGCGTTTCGACACCTAGCCGTGTCTTCCTCAGGACTGTACCATCATGATGCTGTAAAAAGATATTTGGAAAATCTTTACAATCTTGTCTTTTAGTGAAAAAACAGTTTACATTTTAAAAATAATTTTTTGTGCCAGAAAACGGTTACATGGGTATGATGATACCGCCTAACAATACATTCAGATATTTACATGTATAAACATCAGGAAGATAAAAAGACCAATTCTATTTAAATGTGGACCAATTCATGGTGCAAACATATATATACATATATACATATATAAAAGAGACAAACCAGTTCAGTATGTTTTTCATATTCTAGATGGTGTGGACATATTATTTTCACTCATCTCTAAAGTCATTACTTTGGGTACAGTCATATTTGATGGTATACATACGTCTCCTGTGAATCGGTTCAGATTAGATAAAAGACAAAAGAAAAGAAACGGTGATAGAAAGAAAATAGTATAGTTAGGAAAAGGAGATTCCTTAATTCCTAAAGGAGGGAAGGGAGAGGGGGGTTTCTACTGTTTACATTGATTCACTCTTACCTATCCAAAATAATCTTTTAATGGGGGAATTTTCTACTGCTAACAGTGTTTCACTCTTACCTGTTTAAAATGATCTTTAAATGGGAGTTTCTACTTCCTTTAAAATCTCCCATCTGTTAAACCATATATTTTCACTGCTGAGATACGTGTGGGTAGATGGTCATCTGTAATAAGATGGTATAGTTGTAATTGTTCTATTTCAGTCTAAGCTTATTCTAGAAGTATGCCAATTACTTTTCTATTACCTATTAGGCCCGATCTTTTTAAATAATTATTGCACTTCTCCTCGTTAGTATTGTTATACAGCAAAATTGCGAGTTCTCCAGCCAGTTGTTTCCCTAAAATTACCATCTCACGTTATTTATTGGTTTTAGATGACTTAAGTAACGTGTGTGTTGTTATTATTACATTACTTACCTATTTTTTAAAAAACGACAAGAGAATGTCACAAAGACATTTTAAAATCTACGTTTATCAATGCGGCGTTCCAATACCCTGAAACATGAGGATACCTAAAATTAATCTCACTGTTATTACTAATGTTATGTCTAGAATGAGTATCCTATCTATTACACGTTACATCTATACAGTTTGTACACTGCTTACCTGTTTAAAGATACCCAGTGGATTGATAGGTTACCGTGTTAGTGTCTCCGTTTTATGTGTGCGGTAACACGCTGATCTAGTTAAAAGGCTGGCAGCTTTCTGTAAATAAATACTGAGAACCTAGACGCCACCGGCTGCATACCCGGCCTGCTGCCTCTCTGCTGAAGATCGGTAAGACAGAATTAGAAAATATACGTAGATTAGGAGTCGGCAAATAATTCATAATATAATTAAGATTCGATGGCAAGCACTTAAACCATGGTAAACCGTAAATTTTCAAATGCAACCCGTCCTCGCATTCACGCGGTACTCCTTATTGCTAGAGTTCCCGCACTAACAGAGTGTTTGGTGTTTTCTCTCTTTCTATTAGATAAATGAATATCTGCACGCGAGGCTACATCCGAAATATCGCGGTACTACGTCAAGAACTAATTTTATCATTACGAAAGATTTAAGCAGGGTAAGGCGCGAGTAATCTATGCCCCACAACCTTCTCCGTACTGGAAGATGGTAGTTAACTAATGGACCGTTATTTATTTACAGAAAGCTGCCAGCCTTTTAACTAGATCAGCGTGTTACCGCACACATAAAACGGAGACACTAACACGGTAACCTATCAATCCACTGGGTGTCTTTAAACAGGTAAGCAGTGTACAAACTGTATAGATGTAACGTGTAATAGATAGGATACTCATTCTAGACATAACATTAGTAATAACAGTGAGATTAATTTTAGGTATCCTCATGTTTCAGGGTATTGGAACGCCGCATTGATAAACGTAGATTTTAAAACGTCTTTGTGACATTCTCTTGTCGTTTTTTTTAAAATAGGTAAGTAATGTAATAATAACAACACACACGTTACTTAAGTCATCTAAAACCAATAAATAACGTGAGATGGCCATTTTAGGGAAACAACTGGCTGGAGAACTCGCAATTTTGCTGTATAACAATACTAACGAGGAGAAGTGCAATAATTATTTAAAAAGATCGGGCCTAATAGGTAATAGAAATGTAATTGGCATACTTCTAGAATAAGCTTAGACTGAAATAGAACAATTACAACTATACCATCTTATTGCAGATGACCATCTACCCACACGTATCTCAGCAGTGAAAATATATGGTTTAACAGATGGGAGATTTCAAAGGAAGTAGAAACTCCCATTAAAAGATCATTTTAAACAGGTAAGAGTGAAACACTGTTAGCAGTAGAAAATTCCCCCATTAAAAGATTATTTTGGATAGGTAAGAGTGAATCAATGTAAACAGTAGAAACCCCCCTCTCCCTTCCCTCCTTTAGGAATTAAGGAATCTCCTTTTCCTAACTATACTATTTTCTTTCTATCACCGTTTCTTTTCTTTTGTCTTTTATCTAATCTGAACCGATTCACAGGAGACGTATGTATACCATCAAATATGACTGTACCCAAAGTAATGACTTTAGAGAGGAGTGAAAATAATATGTCCACACCATCTAGAATATGAAAAACATACTGAACTGGGTTGTCTCTCTTATATATGTATATATGTATATATATGTTTGCACCATGAATTGGTCCAAATTTAAATAGAATTGGTCTTTTTATCTTCCTGATGTTTATACATATAAATATCTGAATGTATTGTTAGGCGGTATCATCATACCCATGTAACCGTTTTCTGGCACAAAAAATTGTTTTTAAAATGTAAACTGTTTTTTCACTAAAAGACAAGATTGTAAAGATTTTCCAAATATCTTTTTACAGCATCATGTTGGTACAGTCCTGAGGAAGACACGGCTAGGTGTCGAAACGCGTAGACAGGAAACCATCCATTATTTTAATCATAAATTGTTTTGAATGAAGGAATGCATATGCTACAATGCCGAAATTTTTTATCAAATGTCATTAATCATTCATTGATTTTTATCAAACAATATTTTCTATATGGAATTAAAATGTACTTCATGTGTTAAAACAGTAGTCTATCATTCTTTATTGTGATTTGTGCTACTTTTTATGTGCCAGTAGGTAGTGTATCTTTGCCTGGGTGTTTTATCTACACATATTGTTTACCCTGACCCAGGAATTTGATTCTAATCAGGGGGTCCTTGTTTTTTCACATGTCACATTTGGGTTACTCAGACTTCTTGGTTTATATGCGGGGTCTTCGGAGTCATTCTGGTAGATGCCCTCCTCGCTGGTCTTCGTACCCACTATCAACAGTTTGCCACAAAGTGTTGGCCCAGCAAGTGCTGGATATCCTTGAACATGTGCTGGTTTTTAGGCATGCAGGCAGCAGCACGCTCCCCCATTGTTTACATTTCCTATAGGATATTGGGTGGACGAAGCCTGGTGATGCATCTGTCTGCTTGGAGTGATGCATAATCATATATACTCAAAGCAACTTGCCAATCACCCGCAAACCAGAGGATTGTTCCTTGACGATGCTCGCCATTTAGCACAAAACACATGTCCAGGGATATCCGGCACCTGGCTGGCCAGCACTATGAGACATGTCTAACTGTGAGGTGTAGAGAACCGCATCTACCAGACTGCTTTCTGAGGATTGGTGCAGACATGCAGACTGGGCACTCCCCTTTCCCACGGTCAAAATTTCCTAATGCAACCGAACAGAACTCCAAGAAAACCAGTCTAAATTAAGACAGAGATTTATCGCTGATGGACACTTCAACAAAGCAAACTATTTACTCAGATTGCTCCCTGAGGTCAGGGCTAGGGAAGTCGTGTCAGTGAGACTTGCAGCAAATATTACGTTTTAATTTATTTTAGGAAAAAAGTGCAAGGAGGGAAAACTGAATTAATTGTATATTTTCGTTTTGTGTGAACCAAAATCGGTTCCTCGCCAGTATGGGTTGAATTTCTAACTCATGCCGAAGTTAAGCTACCCTCGGTTGTGATCGGAAGTGAAGTTCGCCAAGACAGGCTGAATCCTTCCTTCCTGGGCCATGCGTTCTTCATGCTTTCTCCCCCACCCGAACGGACACACAGGCAACGTTTTGTTGTGGGCCCAGGCCCAGCTCCAGAAATTTTTATTTGGGTGGGCCAAGGGTGCATTTGGGTGGGCCACTGGGGCTCGATTTGTCGCATATATTTCTGGGCAGGCCTACTTCGCGGCCCTCTTTTATCTCTTCTTAGTCTTGCAAGGCCCAGCAAAACGCACTCTTTTCCAAATCTCTTTCTAAATGTCATCACTCTCAAAAAGTGTTTTTTCCATGTAATGTTCCTTTGATGGGAAGAGGAGGTTCCTGAGGTGGGAGGATCAGGCAAGTAACACTTCTCGGGCTCCCCCTGTGCGAGCCTTCAGGGAGAATCCCTCTTCATTACTACCTCCACCTGACCCCATACTCTGCAACATACTCCCTTACAGTCTTGAATATCCACTACTCCTCTCCAGTGCACCTTATTTCACAGCTGACCTTGGGCCCCAGCCCCATATCAGGCACCATCGGGCTCCACTTTCATTTTGCCCGGTAAAAACATTAGAAAAATCACCTTCAAACTTGACTATAGCAGTAAATATAATTAGCACGCACTTTAAAGTATGTTCCACAGTAGCCCTTATTACCCAACTGCTAATTAAATAAACAAAAACCGAAAGGCCATGCATGACAGGGCTGGCTTTAGCGCTGATGCGAAAGTCTTTTTTGGCACCGCACCATTAACCTCTTTTTCCGTAAATACCTTTATTACTACCTTCCAACAGTGCCCCTCATCCCTCCATTACCGCCCCTATTGACCTCCTCCTCGGATTTCCTCACACCACAAGTGCCCCTCATATCCCCATTAGCCCCTCCCCTTCATGACCTCCTCCTCGAAGACCAGTACCCCTTATCTCTGTAGCCCCTCCCCCTCATGACCTCCTCGTCTGACACCCTCACTACCACCCCCACCAGTGCCCCCATCTCTCCCTAGCTCCCCCACCCCATGACCTCTTCCTCAGATTCCCTCACTGTCATCTTCTACCAGTGCCCCTCATCGCTCCATAGCCCCTCCCACTACCTCCTCCTCGGATTCCCTCACTGCCACCCACCAACAGTGCCCCTCATCTTTACGTAGTCCCTCTCTCATATGCATTTCATTTGTTGTATAGCGCTACTCATATCAGTGTAGTGTGTGTGTCAGTACTTTACATCACACACACATTATACAGAGACAATGAATCATACAAGTATGTAAATCAGCCTATAGGGAATGTTACTTAAGCAAATGAGGATTACAAGGTGTATGAATCACGTCATCCATACTGGTGGGCAGTATATTTTAAAAGGGTTTGATATAACACAGACTTAGGATTTAAAGAGTATTCCATGGGGGTCAGCTTTACTGATAAACATGTACATCTGCCCAAACATACTCATTTTAGCAACATTAGAATAATGAAAGACTGAGGAAGTTCTAACTATATCACAAAACAAAAAAAGCGAAGTTTTAACTATACCATTCATGTTTGTATGCAGCTCTTTGGTGACAGTTCATAGGTCACTGTCCTATGTTAGGATTGTACCTTCTGAGCTGCAAGTAACACAGGGATGTCTGTGACAAAGGCAGTAACCCACTGAACTATCCAGATACAATACAGTTCATCTGCATTTAAAAACTACTAACAGACTAGTGATTGCTCTCCAGCAGGATCATTAATCACCAGCGTTATCTGGGCATTTTGTTTCGTCTTATTGTTGTCCTGCATTGGCCACAATATTGATAAAAACTGTTTAAATGAAGCACACACGAAGTATGTGTCCTGCTGGGCCTGTGCAGATTTTAAAAAGAAAAAAATGTAGTAAAACATTCTCTTACCTACTCCATTAGTCAAACTTTGTGTCACAGCCTGATGTGGAAGAGGTGTGGCGCCGCGGCCAGGGCGACTGACGCTGGAATCTGGGGACCACGGTTCGATCCCCGGCTCCGGCGGCAGGTCAGCCCAGCACCATGTGACTCTGGGCAATAGCTCGCTTAATCTTCCCGACGGCCCCCCAGCGCCTAGAGACCCTTACGGGTGATTGTGCGCTTTACAAATGTGGACTTTATAAACCACTGCAGGGGTTAGGAAAGGTGACTAGGAATAAACAAACTTATTTTCTCCTGTGCTGCATAGAAAAATAAATATCAACCCAGCAGAACAGTAGGCAAAGGTTACCCATGTCAAAGAAAGGATTTGTCACCTTTCACCATACAGAGATGAAGGGGTGAAAAAAATAAACAAAGCCTCATTAACATGTTAATGGTCTTTAAAGACCTGTTAAGTACTCGGGTGGGGGGGCTATGATAATCTCTAATACTGTCTCTGTGTGCGCGCCCGGGAATCTGTCTCGGCCCGGGCAGACAGACACGACCTGTGCGTTGCACGCCTGCCTTCAAGCCCTCACTGCCAGGGCCAAGGCTCCTCTTTGGGTGGGCCAGGCTCATGTTTAGGTGGGCCTGGCCCACACGGCCCACCCGCTAGAACCGGGCCTGTGTGGGCCTAGTGCAACATACAAAACTTTGGTCCCCAGACTAATCTGTGGCACCTTCAGCATGTCCTGGCTATCTGGACAACAGTTCTGTGCTTGTAGGGCAGTGCTTTAAATGAGCCGACGCTGTCCGGTAGGGAGTGCCAGCACTTATTTATTTTGAGAGGGAAAGTACCTGCAGTTTTCAAGAGAAACGTAATACTTTCAATTGGAGAGTACTTCTCAGAAACGAGCAGGTACTGTGGTTACAGAGTACCTGCACTTCATTTTTTTCTTTCTTTCATTCAAGTACTGTTGTAGGGGCTTCTTTCCTTATTTTTCAACTTGCAGCTTTAAGCCCACTAGTTCACAGTTTCAGGGGAGGTGGGGTCTGGTGGGTGGAAACTCCTGGTCAGGAGGACAGAGGCACTTGGCATCTTTACAACCAGTGCTTTAAATGGAAATGTAAAAGTGCAGGTACTCGCTTTTTAGAGTACATGTATGCTCCTAAAAAGTGCCGGTTCTCATCTATGAAATGTATTATATCAGTGCTGAGTAGTGGAGGTGCTGTCCCTTTCTTTCTAAATAAAGAGGTACCAGACAGTACCTTCCTTCCCATTTAAAGCACTGCGTACATCACAGGACAAAGTGACCCGCTGTTTCAAAGTGCAGTGCTTTGTTACAAAAAACAGTTCTGTATCCACCTCGCGGTGGGGCGGTGAGGCCTGCTGGCGCTGCATACTTGCAGGGCTGCATGATGTACTTTTGAAGTTTTTATGCCGGGCTCGCCACGGCGATCAAGGCGATCATTGGACCCATGCCAGCAGTGAGTTCCACCCCCATCCTGATTGGCTGCGGCGCAGAGGCGGCCCAGCCTGCTCCCTAAACTGGCCGGGGCTCCTCGACAAGCTGCTTGCTGCCGCCAGGCCTGGCATGCCCTTCAACGAGGGCTGTGCCAAGGCAAACAGGCCCGCTGGCTCTTAAAGGGCTCTATTGCAGCGGCGAGGCAGGTGACAGGAGTCACAAGGACCGTTCGTGGTTCATTAACCGGTCAGCTGCGTCACCGGGATTGTGCAAGACTGAATTTCCGAACCGCCGGCCAGAGCCCAGCCTCCAACTGCAGGGGCTGGTTTATTTTATTTTATGGAATTTTATATAGCGCGAACTTTACCCGAAGGTGTCAGAGCGCTTTACATAAGAACCATTTGCAAAACATAAGGACCTAGGATTACATGCGTTACATAAAAGATACAAACTGAAAAAAAAGCAAATGTACAAGATATAAAGTCACACAAGGACGAGATACAAACAGAAAGATAAATTGCAAATGTACAAGTAGTAAAGTCACTCAAGGAAGAGATACAAATGGATATACTCTAAGAGTCACATAGGAACGGTAGACCTCGCCAGCGCCTGTGCTGCGGGGGCGCCCACCCCGAGTGCCCCCCTCCAATTAAACCGAAAGCTTGTGGACATGTGTGAGTAGGGCCCAATGCAGAGTCCCCTCACCACATTCTGCAAGGGAGGTGGGGGGAGAGAGGGGGTCCCATGATCTTAAATTACGCCACTATTCACCGGGAGAAGTTCTGGTGTAACACGGCTAATTAGGAGCGTGACCCAATATCCAGCCAATTTTTACAGGGGCTAATTTGGCACAAGTGCACCATTGTCGTTATTTCCTTTTTGCTGTTGCAGTATTATATAGCGCAAACTCGACCCAAAGGTATTTGAGCATAAGCACCAGTTACATTACACAAGGACACATTTATTTTTGGTGGGCACGGGGAAATTGAGTAATTTGCCCAGAATCACAACAGACGCTTCCCCAGCTCCAAAGTCGGCCAGTCTGACCGTTAGGCCACACCCTCTCTCCTCTCGTTCTACTCTACTGGTAAGGAATCATGCTGCCCAATTACTTCTGTTTTTCGCTCACATTTCAGAACATGTGTTTGCACTCGGTAACGTCCAATTCGTTTGGGTCATGAATGTGACCTTGTGCACTATTCGCCCCAATGGCTTCACAGGATTCCGCACAGTGCAAGAAGGTTCCTGTGTCCACAGGAACAAGCATGCACGCCCATCAGCTTTGGCTAGTGGTGGAAATTGGAGACCAGATTTACAATAATTTTTTCCCAGTGTGGTGTCGCTTTTGTGGTGCAGCCCTGATGCAAAACACTTTTTGATATGTACTAAGTCAAGCAATCCCACTTGTTTGGCTTGATATGGTTTAGTAAATACAAAGTAAAGCACTGCAGTTAACTTGCATTGGGGAGGCATTACATGGATAGAGCCCATGTATTTTGGTGCAAACTCAGATTTGCAAAGACACCTAAACATGGGTTTGCGCCAAAATGGTGTGCCTACCCGACATCAGTTTAACAAGGATAAATATCTTTATTTGTCCTTGTTGCTTCATTTTTTTCCATATGTACTGCATTTTGCAGTACACATTGAGAGAGAAATAGGCCCCTAAGAATTATTTTTATGCAGGAACGTGTTCCTTCCTGCACACAAAAAAACATCCTGCTTGTAACACAGCCGCCCTTGTACTATGGCGCAAGGGTGCCTAAGTTGCCGCTAAGCAACACAGAGTGCGCCAGTGCAATAAGAGAGCAGAAATGCTCCATATCTTTGTAAGTATGGAGCAGTTCTGCTCTCTCCCTTTAAGTGGCTTAACAAAATGTTGCAAGGTGAAAGTATTATGTGGTATGGCTCAAGTGCATTACCATGTAATACTAGTACAATACACAATGGTCCCCAGGTACTCTCTTGTACACTTACAAAGGGGGGTGGGGTCGCACACTACTCACACACCGGCGGTGTCGCCCCTAAGGACTCTGGTCAATGTAGTAAAGTGTTCGCGATGCAGCATCTTTCGATCTTCTGCTATCTTCGCTGTCTTCGCCATCCCTGGACACGTGTTTCAGGGTATAACCCCTCATCAGCAGGGATAGGCCGTGTACTGGGGTTGCCGATGGCTGCCAATATCTGCCAGGTATAGTACCACTCAGGCGCGTAGGTGCGGGATCCCAGGCTCGTCAGCCCGCTGCTCAAGGGAGCTTTAAAGTTACAAATGGGGGTGGGGTCGCACACTACTCACACACCGGCGGTGTCGCCCCTAAGGACTCTGGTCAATGTAGTAAAGTGTTCGCGATGCATCATCTTTCGGTCTTCTGCTATCTTCGCTGTCTTCGCCATCCCTGGACACGTGTTTCAGGGTATTACCCCTCATCAGCAGGGATAGGCCGTGTACTGGGGTTGCCGATGGCTGCCAATATCTGCCAGGTATAGTACCACCCAGGCGCGTAGGTGCGGGATCCCAGGCTCGTCAGCCCGCTGCTCAAGGGAGCTTTAAAGTTACAAATGGGGGTGGGGTCGCACACTACTCACACACCGGCGGTGTCGACCCTAAGGACTCTGGTCAATGTAGTAAAGTGTTCGCGATGCATCATCTTTCGATCTTCTGCTATCTTCGCTGTCTTCGCCATCCCTGGACACGTGTTTCAGGGTATTACCCCTCATCAGCAGGGATAGGCCGTGTACTGGGGTTGCCGATGGCTGCCAATATCTGCCAGGTATAGTACCACTCAGGCGCGTAGGTGGGGGATCCCAGGCTCGTCAGCCCGCTGCTCAAGGGAGCTTTAAAGTTACAAATGGGGGTGGGGTCGCACACTGACCAGAGTCCTTAGGGGCGACACCGCCGGTGTGTGAGTAGTGTGCGACCCCACCCCCATTTGTAACTTTAAAGCTCCCTTGAGCAGCGGGCTGACGAGCCTGGGATCCCGAACCTACGCGCCTGAGTGGTACTATACCTGGCAGATATTGGCAGCCATCGGCAACCCCAGTACACGGCCTATCCCTGCTGATGAGGGGTAATACCCCGAAACACGTGTCCAGGGATGGCGAAGACAGCGAAGATAGCAGAAGATCGAAAGATGATGCATCGCGAACACTTTACTACATTGACCAGAGTCCTTAGGGGCGACACCGCCGGTGTGTGAGTAGTGTGCGACCCCACCCCCATTTGTAACTTTAAAGCTCCCTTGAGCAGCGGGCTGGCGAGCCTGGGATCCCGCACCTATGCGCCTGAGTGGTACTATACTTGGCAGATATTGGCACCATCGGCAACCCCAGTACACGGCCTATCCCTGCTGATGAGGGGTAATACCCCGAAACACGTGTCCAGGGATGGCGAAGACAGCGAAGATAGCAGAAGATCGAAAGATGATGCATCGCGAACACTTTACTACATTGACCAGAGTGCTTAGGGGCGACACCGCCGGTGTGTGAGTAGTGTGCGACCCCACCCCCATTTGTAACTTTAAAGCTCCCTTGAGCAGCGGGCTGACGAGCCTGGGATCCCGCACCTACGCGCCTGAGTGGTACTATACCTGGCAGATATTGGCAGCCATCGGCAACCCCAGTACACGGCCTATCCCTGCTGATGAGGGGTAATACCCCGAAACACGTGTCCAGGGATGGCGAAGACAGCGAAGATAGCAGAAGATCGAAAGATGATGCATCGCGAACACTTTATTACATTGACCAGAGTCCTTAGGGGCGACACCGCCGGTGTGTGAGTAGTGTGCGACCCCACCCCCATTTGTAACTTTAAAGCTCCCTTGAGCAGCGGGCTAACGGGCCTGGGATCCCGCACCTACGCGCCTGAGTGGTACTATACCTGGCAGATATTGGCAGCCATCGGCAACCCCAGTACACGGCCTATCCCTGCTGATGAGGGGTAATACCCCGAAACACGTGTCCAGGGATGGCGAAGACAGCGAAGATAGCAGAAGATCGAAAGGTGATGCATCGCGAACACTTTACTACATTGACCAGAGTCCTTAGGGGCGACACCGCCGGTGTGTGAGTAGTGTGTGACCCCACCCCCATTTGTAACTTTAAAGCTCCCTTGAGCAGCGGGCTGACGAGCCTGGGATCCCGCACCTACGCGCCTGAGTGGTACTATACCTGGCAGATATTGGCAGCCATCGGCAACCCCAGTACACGGCCTATCCCTGCTGATGAGGGGTAATACCCCGAAACACGTGTCCAGGGATGGCGAAGACAGCGAAGATAGCAGAAGATCGAAAGATGATGCATCGCGAACACTTTACTACATTGACCAGAGTCCTTAGGGGCGACACCGCCGGTGTGTTAGTGTGCGACCCCACCCCCATTTGTAACTTTAAAGCTCCCTTGAGCAGCGGGCTGACGAGCCTGGGATCCCGCACCTACGCGCCTGAGTGGTACTATACCTGGCAGATATTGGCAGCCATCGGCAACCCCAGTACAGGGCCTATCCCTGCTGATGAGGGGTAATACCCCGAAACACGTGTCCAGGGATGGCGAAGACAGCGAAGATAGCAGAAGATCGAAAGATGATGCATCGCGAACACTTTACTACATTGACCAGAGTCCTTAGGGGCGACACCGCCGGTGTGTGAGTAGTGTGCGACCCCACCCCCATTTGTAACTTTAAAGCTCCCTTGAGCAGCGGGCTGACGAGCCTGGGATCCCGCACCTACGCGCCTGAGTGGTACTATACCTGGCAGATATTGGCAGCCATCGGCAACCCCAGTACACGGCCTATCCCTGCTGATGAGGGGTAATACCCCGAAACACGTGTCCAGGGATGGCGAAGACAGCGAAGATAGCAGAAGATCGAAAGATGATGCATCGCGAACACTTTACTACATTGACCAGAGTCCTTAGGGGCGACACCGCCGGTGTGTGAGTAGTGTGCGACCCCACCCCCATTTGTAACTTTAAAGCTCCCTTGAGCAGCGGGCTGACGAGCCTGGGATCCCGCACCTACGCGCCTGAGTGGTACTATACCTGGCAGATATTGGCAGCCATCGGCAACCCCAGTACACGGCCTAACCCTGCTGATGAGGGGTAATACCCCGAAACACGTGTCCAGGGATGGCGAAGACAGCGAAGATAGCAGAAGATCGAAAGATGATGCATCGCGAACACTTTACTACATTGACCAGAGTCCTTAGGGGCGACACCGCCGGTGTGTGAGTAGTGTGCGACCCCACCCCCATTTGTAACTTTAAAGCTCCCTTGAGCAGCGGGCTGACGAGCCTGGGATCCCGCACCTACGCGCCTGAGTGGTACTATACCTGGCAGATATTGGCAGCCATCGGCAACCCCAGTACACGGCCTATCCCTGCTGATGAGGGGTAATACCCCGAAACACGTGTCCAGGGATGGCGAAGACAGCGAAGATAGCAGAAGATCGAAAGATGATGCATCGCGAACACTTTACTACATTGACCAGAGTCCTTAGGGGCGACACCGCCGGTGTGTGAGTAGTGTGCGACCCCACCCCCATTTGTAACTTTAAAGCTCCCTTGAGCAGCGGGCTGACGAGCCTGGGATCCCGCACCTACGCGCCTGAGTGGTACTATACCTGGCAGATATTGGCAGCCATCGGCAACCCCAGTACACGGCCTGTCCCTGCTGATGAGGGGTAATACCCCGAAACACGTGTCCAGGGATGGCGAAGACAGCGAAGATAGCAGAAGATCGAAAGATGATGCATCGCGAACACTTTACTACATTGACCAGAGTCCTTAGGGGCGACACCGCCGGTGTGTGAGTAGTGTGCGACCCCACCCCCATTTGTAACTTTAAAGCTCCCTTGAGTAGCGGGCTGACGAGCCTGGGATCCCGCACCTACGCGCCTGAGTGGTACTATACCTGGCAGATATTGGCAGCCATCGGCAACCCCAGTACACGGCCTATCCCTGCTGATGAGGGGTAATACCCCGAAACACTTGTCCAGGGATGGCGAAGACAGCGAAGATAGCAGAAGATCGAAAGATGATGCATCGCGAACACTTTACTACATTGACCAGAGTCCTTAGGGGCGACACCGCCGGTGTGTGAGTAGTGTGCGACCCCACCCCCATTTGTAACTTTAAAGCTCCCTTGAGCAGCGGGCTGACGAGCCTGGGATCCCGCACCTACGCGCCTGAGTGGTACTATACCTGGCAGATATTGGCAGCCATCGGCAACCCCAGTACACGGCCTATCCCTGCTGATGAGGGGTAATACCCCGAAACACGTGTCCAGGGATGGCGAAGACAGCGAAGATAGCAGAAGATCGAAAGATGATGCATCGCGAACACTTTACTACATTGACCAGAGTCCTTAGGGGCGACACCGCCGGTGTGTGAGTAGTGTGCGACCCCACCCCCATTTGTAACTTTAAAGCTCCCTTGAGCAGCGGGCTGACGAGCCTGGGATCCCGCACCTACGCGCCTGAGTGGTACTATACCTGGCAGATATTGGCAGCCATCGGCAACCCCAGTACACAGCCTATCCCTGCTGATGAGGGGTAATACCCCGAAACACGTGTCCAGGGATGGCGAAGACAGCGAAGATAGCAGAAGATCGAAAGATGATGCATCGCGAACACTTTACTACATTGACCAGAGTCCTTAGGGGCGACACCGCCGGTGTGTGAGTAGTGTGCGACCCCACCCCCATTTGTAACTTTAAAGCTCCCTTGAGCAGCGGGCTGACGAGCCTGGGATCCCGCACCTACGCGCCTGAGTGGTACTATACCTGGCAGATATTGGCAGCCATCGGCAACCCCAGTACACGGCCTAACCCTGCTGTTGAGGGGTAATACCCCGAAACACATGTCCAGGGATGGCGAAGACAGCGAAGATAGCAGAAGATCGAAAGATGATGCATTGCGAACACTTTACTACATTGACCAGAGTCCTTAGGGGCGACACCGCCGGTGTGTGAGTAGTGTGCGACCCCACCCCCATTTGTAACTTTAAAGCTCCCTTGAGCAGCGGGCTGACGAGCCTGGGATCCCGCACCTACGCGCCTGAGTGGTACTATACCTGGCAGATATTGGCAGCCATCGGCAACCCCAGTACACGGCCTATCCCTGCTGATGAGGGGTAATACCCCGAAACACGTGTCCAGGGATGGCGAAGACAGCGAAGATAGCAGAAGATCGAAAGAAGATGCATCGCGAACACTTTACTACATTGACCAGAGTCCTTAGGGGCGACACCGCCGGTGTGTGAGTAGTGTGCGACCCCACCCCCATTTGTAACTTTAAAGCTCCTTCGAGCAGCGGGCTGACGAGCCTGGGATCCCGCACCTACGCGCCTGAGTGGTACTATACCTGGCAGATATTGGCAGCCATCGGCAACCCCAGTACACGGCCTGTCCCTGCTGATGAGGGGTAATACCCCGAAACACGTGTCCAGGGATGGCGAAGACAGCGAAGATAGCAGAAGATCGAAAGATGATGCATCGCGAACACTTTACTACATTGACCAGAGTCCTTAGGGGCGACACCGCCGGTGTGTGAGTAGTGTGCGACCCCACCCCCATTTGTAACTTTAAAGCTCCCTTGAGCAGCGGGCGGACGAGCCTGGGATCCCGCACCTACGCGCCTGAGTGGTACTATACCTGGCAGATTTTGGCAGCCATCGGCAACCCCAGTACACGGCCTATCCCTGCTGATGAGGGGTAATACCCCGAAACACGTGTCCAGGGATGGCGAAGACAGCGAAGATAGCAGAAGATCGAAAGATGATGCATCGCGAACACTTTACTACATTGACCAGAGTCCTTAGGGGCGACACCGCCGGTGTGTGAGTAGTGTGCGACCCCACCCCCATTTGTAACTTTAAAGCTCCCTTGAGCAGCGGGCTGACGAGCCTGGGATCCCGCACCTACGCGCCTGAGTGGTACTATACCTGGCAGATATTGGCAGCCATCGGCAACCCCAGTACACGGCCTGTCCCTGCTGATGAGGGGTAATACCCCGAAACACGTGTCCAGGGATGGCGAAGACAGCGAAGATAGCAGAAGATCGAAAGATGATGCATCGCGAACACTTTACTACATTGACCAGAGTCCTTAGGGGCGACACCGCCGGTGTGCGACCCCACCCCCATTTGTAACTTTAAAGCTCCCTTGAGCAGCGGGCTGACGAGCCTGGGATCCCGCACCTACGCGCCTGAGTGGTACTATACCTGGCAGATTTTGGCAGCCATCGGCAACCCCAGTACACGGCCTATCCCTGCTGATGAGGGGTAATACCCCGAAACACGTGTCCAGGGATGGCGAAGACAGCGAAGATAGCAGAAGATCGAAAGATGATGCATCGCGAACACTTTACTACATTGACCAGAGTCCTTAGGGGCGACACCGCCGGTGTGTGAGTAGTGTGCGACCCCACCCCCATTTGTTACTCTCTTGTACACCTTCTCTTAGTCCTGGTAGAGTGGCAAAGAGCAGACAGGCAACTTAGAGCAACATGTGTTAAGCATTTCACATCACCAACATGAACAATAAGTCATTTATACGACTCGAGAGAAATCCGACACCAATTTATAAAAATGCCTCAGATTTTTATATATTTATTTGGGCACCAAAATGAAGTAGATACATAGAGGATAACTGGAGTTATCAATTTTCAAGCATTAAATAAATCAGTACTTAGCAGTGAAAAAACATTTAACACAGAGTTAAGGTTTTGTGAGTCCCTAGACCAGTTCACAATAGCTAGCACAAGTTTACCTGGCTCAGGGGAGCAGGGTGAAGAGGTACTCTTTAGCTGTCAAACGGAGCTGCCAATCAGGCTTGCGGCCTTTAAATGGCTACCTTAGCAAAAAGGTACATGTGGGGCGAGTTAGCAAAACCCTTTGAAATGTAAGCTAAGAGCTTGCCTTGGACCAGTAGTCTCCAGACAGATCCAATGTATTTGGCTCAGATGATTCTGGTGCAGAGGTGCTTCTGGCTATCCATGGTGCTGACCAGGATCCACAGCAACTGGTGCTAACAGGCGTGCCAAGAGAGGGTGAAAACAGATGCAGGATCTATGAAGCCACAGGAGTGGTTGGTCGTTGGTGCAGGTGGATCCCTTCTTTTGGAGCATTAAGTAAAGCAAGTAGTAGTCTGACTGACCACCTACAAGCCTTGATACCTGTGATCACTGCGGTTGAGGAAATCTTCTAGAGGACCAGGAGAATGTTGTAAAAAACTGAGCCGCATTGAGGGTCAGGACTACAGTTCCCAGAAGCCACCTGCCCAGTGACTTTGAGCGGCCAAGCCAGATGGGTCTGTGGACAGTACTTCAATGTCATGGATTCATCAGTTTGTGCCTGCTGACTGCATGGGTGAGTTTCTGTAGCCCAAGGGAGTTCTTGTGAAGTCTGGAGTTTGTAGAGGGGTTCACCTTGGTATCGGAATGGGCCTCTTGCCTCGGTCAAGTTCAAATCCAGTGGGTGCAGAGTGACTGCCAGAGGTGCTGAGGTTAGTGCCGCTTCTTTGTGGAGTCCTACCTTGTCTCGAAAAACAGGTCTCTTCTTAGTATCACATCAAATCTGAGGTTCTGGTGCTAGGGGTGTCCCTTTAATCCTGGATTTAGGGGATGTTAGTGGGTGTGAGGACTAGTAGCCAATGGGCATCTAGTCCTGCAGCTAATCTGCCCCTGTAGTGCCTTTTTTTAAATTGTTTTTATTAGTGAAATATAATATACATATCTGGTGACTGGATAACACATGACCACTCATATGCAATTACAAGTACATATAACATGTCTTAATATACATCCACCATTGCAGAGTTACACAGTTGTCCAATTCTCCATACATTGAACTGAGGTTTAGCTACGTCATCCACTGGCGCTCAAGATACACAGATTATACATCCCCTTCTGTGCCACTCCTGCAGATTCCGGTTAAATAGTCAGCTATCTCTACGTCATTACTGCCATCTAAGTCAGTTTTGTGGGATCCTATTAGGCTGTATACTCCCTCTGTACTTGGTGTAGCTTATGGGGCAAGGATTTTCTCTCTCTCTGGTTTACCCTTCCCCTTGCCTACCAGGTATGCTTAGTAAGATCCCCAAATATTTTTGGGTCGACTCCAATCGGAGAGCAACTAGTTGTATACCTCTGTCTGTGTGTTGTAGTATATCATATCGCTATGCCAAGCCTCTAAGCTCAGTGCTGGACCCCTGGCCCAGTGCATCGCCACTCTGCGCTTGGCTTACAACAAGTCCAACGGCAAACAATCTACTTTTTTTGTTGTAACCTAATAGGGCCATGAGGGGGTCTATTACCAGTGTAGTGCCTTGTATTACCGCTCTCCAAAAAGCTAACACACTTGGGCAGTACCAAGCAACATGTAAGAAACAGCCTCACTTTCTGGACATCTGTGACATTCTGCTGTGTCTTGCAACTCATGTCTGTATAGCTTCTCCGGGTTATATCCAGCTAATATATCGGAAATTATTAAGTCTGTATCGCCAGTGTTGTGATCTATCCCTGGTCATGGAGCCGCAATACTTCCAGCATTTGCCATCTATAACATTGCCTAGTTTCCTCTGCCAGTCGGAACCTGATTTTTACACTAAATTCAAGATGGCTACAGCCTTACTCGACTGTACACCCAGCGGCGACTGGCAACACCCTAGAGTAGTGGGCAGGCAAATGGGTGGTGGGTAGGTGCAATCATGCGCAGTCAATCAATCAATGAGCATTTTTATGGCGCAACACTGTCACCCCGTAGGGGTTATCTAGACCCTGTGGATGCGATGTCTCTGTCGAGGAGCCAGGACAGAAACAAGTAGGAGAGGAAAAATGAAGTAACCACTAGGTAACAGTGAAAAAGATTTTCACTGATACCATCAGGGGTAAGAAGGATAGATGTATGGATACCTCCTCCTTAGTATAGACTTATCACACAATTGTATCCAAACCAAATAAATTGGCTCTAACAAGTTTCTCCAGAGCCAGGGAGTGGAGATGGTACTTAGGTGTACCGCCAAGAAGGACGTGTAAATTACATGTTGACCGAATAACCATTCTCTTCCCCTGAGACACACGAAATACCCCCAAGTTGGCTGGATTTTTTCAAATACGTAAGGTAGGAGGATAATTATTCTCCGCATTGTGAAAAAAGATTTTTTTGTGCAACATATCGAATGTTTTGATATTTGATGGGAACAGCTATCTGTACCTTCTGTATTTCTGAATTATAGGTCAACTTTTGAAATACCAGGGAGGGAACATTCATTTTTGAGCCCTGACAAAAGCCCCTGACCATTTTTTGGCAATTTAAAGAGGGCCATTAACTACGAAAAGACCCGTTTTTTTTCTTCTATCCATTGCATCCCCGCGAATAAAGGGATACCTGGGAAGCAATAGGATTTTTAATCTTTAACCCCCTCTGTCCAATATCTCCTAAGAGCTCCCTGAAAGATGGTTGAGCCCACCCAGACCTTTAGGAGTCTGGGTGAACCTGATTATGAAGCATGACACCAATAGGGTGTGTGAGGGTTAATCAATAAAAGGAAATCTTTTTCCTTCCCGCGACAGCGGAGTTTATTACCAACAGGAGATTTAGAAACTCGTTAGAGCCAATTTATTTGGTTTGGATACAATTGTGTGATAAGAGGAAAAATGAAGGTCAGAAATGAGCAGAAAGAGTCAGTTCATTTGAGGAACCTGAAGCCTGAGAGGAGAAACCGTGTCGAGTGCACCCACCGCTGGGGAGGACTACAAATCTCGATTTCCTCTGCTGCCCTCCGTGCTCAAAAGCTCGTTGTTTCCCCGCGACAGTTGTAGACGCTTGTCAGTTAATTTGGGGAGCCTGCAGCCTGAGAGGAGAAGCCGTGTCAAGTGCACCCACCGCTGGGGAGGACTACAAATTCCGATTTCCTCTGCTGCCCGCTGCGCTCAAAAGCGCGTCGTGTCCCTGCGGTGTGGACCGGCCACTCCTGGACGAGGTTGGGCTGGGTCACCCCCCTAACCCCTCTGCTTGGTGACACCATCATCCAGAACGTAGAACAGATTCAAGAAATCGTTGGACCAGTGGACACCAAATGATGGGTAAGCACAAAGCCGCAGCGTAAATAACGGGGGGCGAAATAGTCAACACCCTTGACTCCTTTTTGACTTGGGCTGCAAGCATGTTATCTCAAGAGATCAAGCTCACGGAACGTCGTCTCTCCTTAGAGGAAGGAAGGAGAAAGGGCCACTGTTACAGCCCATTTTATCCCCACAGCCCACATTGATTGGGGGTGCTGAGCGCATTGTTACCCCCAATTGTCCTCAGACTCCGACTATTCCGTCCCACCAGGACTCCTCTCTGTTCAACGAGTCTGTAATTGGCCCAGTGGTTCCCTGCGACCTGCAGGGAAACAAAAGTCTAAAACTCCGAGGGCGACAAGAGTGACAAAAATGACTCAAGACTTTATGGTCCTAGCTACGTTGCCTACAGAAAGAGACTTTGTGGTGGGGTTATGCGAGGACATGATTGCAAAATTGGAACAGACTGTTCTCTCCCTATTTAAGCGGCTAAATTGCAGATTGGGGAAGACTGAGGAGAAAATAGAGCTCCTTATTAAAAGGGGCCGTACTTGTATACGTTCCAACATCCTGTACTTGGACGTGTCCCCGGTTCTTTGGGGGATCTAACTGAGGGGGACAAGGATCCAAAACAGGTGAACCAAGCTAAACTCTCAGATCCATTGATATTACCAATTATGCCTCAGCACACCACTCCCTCCCCCTTGATTTCATCACTGACCTGTGCAAACAACAGTACTTGGGGGGGGGGGGAGGAGGGGGGAATGAAACATCTATTCGGGATAATATCTAGGCCAACTTACAAACAATAGGAGGAAGAGAAGGGCTGGGGACGGAGGTAGCTCCGAGCTTAGAGCTTCTTCCTGCTGTAATAAAACAGTCACATATATTAGATCTCCCCCCAGCAGCGCTTCCGTAGGTCCTGGTCAATGTACTCCCATTAAGCATGAGCCAAAGGGAATCAACGGGCCAGCTCATGTTTAAAGCCTTACACTGGTTTAATACTCATCTTAAAGGCTATGGTCTGTGGGGTAATAGTCTGGACACGCATATCATCATGGCTAGGAGGGTTGGGTGGGTTAGCCCTGTAGGTGGGCCCCTCCGACAAAGAAACAAGCAGGGATTGTGTCATTGTTAATTTTAATACCCGGTAGGTTGTAAGAAACTTGCTGAGAGTCTGCACAAATGCTTTTTTGCTCACCACACAGATCACTGTCTCCTCTTTAGCTAAATTCTATAGATTCGCACCACGTCTGCCCCTGCATAGCCTGAGAGCCCTGAATTATCCTCTACGTGGAGAAGCGTGGCTCAGTGGTTAGAGGCGGCAGACCTGGAAGCTGAGATCGACCGTGGACCAGGGTTCGATTCCCCGCCTCGGTGGGTCTCGGGCTCAAAATTCCACGGACTCGACAATTCTCGCTCTGGTGCCTACTCAACTCACGGGGTCACACTCTGCGACTCTGGGCAATAGCTTGCTTAATCTCCACTACGGCCCCTCGCGGCGGGATGCCTGGCTTTCACCTTGTGGACACCCTGCCGGGGTTTCTCACAGGGGAATACCAGGACGGGTTCCCTAAGCAAGCGCCGGGACGCTTACGGGCAGCTGTGCGCTTTACAAGTCCAGCACATTTACATTACATTCACAATTACGTTCGCCCTCACTGGTAACTCGGGATCCCCCAGCCGCTATAGATTGAGGATGAGGTTTGAGACATCAAATCAGTTTGCCCCCTGATTGATCTTGAGACCTATGATGGACTACCTGAGGTTGGCGTAATAGTTAGTCCAACTGGCACCAGTGAGCCACCAGGTATTCCAGCGGTACCGGCTCTAGTGGACCGGACAAAAGTACCTGGGGGGGAGATATTGATTATTTAACCAGCACTAAGGAGCCAATAAATAACACTGGAGCACTGTCCACTGTAAACCGGACAGGCCAACAAAAGTGAGGGGTACAAGTAGCTATGTGGAATGTTGCAGGTCTTGCAACTAAGATGGCTAATGCTGAGTGGCTATCGATATGGCAGGATAGAGACATAATATGTCTCCAGGAGACATGGGTGTTCGACCCAATATTTATCAATGGTTACTGAACCTTCCAAACGTATGTGGTCCCTTCCTTGGCAGGAAGAGCTATAGGGGGTTTAGTAACCTTATTTTGAACACGCTAGCTATTAAGGTAATTAATTCCGAAAACTCCTCCCCGTATTTTCACCTCCTAGCTTTTGTAGGAGGACGCTATCAGCTTTGGATACTGATAAACTACTACAATAATAATTTTGGTGGGAGCATGGCGGAGATTGTAGATTTAATGGAAAAGGACTGGCAAATTTTATAAGGCCATTGACGCTTAAAGATTTTAATATTCTATGGCTAGGGGACTTTAATTCCCAATGTTGCCCCTACTTACTGGGTACGGTCCGAGGCATGGAAAACACAGAGGGAGACCCATTGGTCTATTTCAAGCATCATGAATATGAGAACGCCCTAAATGGGTTCCTATCATCCAAGAACTTTGGAAGTCTACAATAAAATAGTCCCAGCTGAGGAGGATTAAAAAAAACCTTCTTTCATGGTGAATCCAATTCCACATTAGATTTTATAGTTGCATCTACTAACTGTCGCAGAAATATCCTCCATACCAACACTATACATTCAAATTTTAGCAACCATGCAAAATTATTTTTTGAGCTGCTCGGAGTCTGAATTTACCCCTTACAATTAGAGAAAGTGCCTAAACCAAGCTTAGCCAGGCAAAATGGATATCCGCTTTAATGGGATAAAACAGACAATAACAAAATTATTTAACAAGTGCTAAATTTGGTAATAAATTGCCTACAACAAGACACCATACCAGATCTTTAATCAAAAATGTTATAGAAGTATTGCTGGAGATTAAATCGCTCCTGACTTGGCCCAAAACTAATAAGGAGAGACCAGAAATACGATGGTTTGTTGAAACCTGTACCCGGGCTCTACAAGAACTCCGCAGGGCTCTGAAAGCATCTCTTAGAAATCAGTCCCTCATCAAGGATTTGCAAATTATGTACAAGAAAGCTCGTGAAAATAGGGAAGACGAGATAAAAGATGAGGCGTGGGCAAACCTGGCAAAAGCCACATTTTTAAACAGAGGCAGGAAACTTTGAAAGTTAATAAACGCACCCTTTTTAAAAAGGGAAACAGGAAAATCACTGGATAATCACGTGGGCAAAGACACATGGGTGGTGCATTTCGAAAGGATCTTTGGGAGTGAGACTCCATTGTGGGTTCAACCGCCAAACCCTCCCAGAGTCTCTTCTTAAGCCTATGCCATTTAATCTGAACAAAATAACTCTTACCCTGGCCAAGTGAAGCAGGTCTAAAGCACCTGGCCCGATGGGGACCCCATTGATTTCTTTTTATAATATCAAGATTTGTGGTCCCCACTGCTAACTAACATATTAAATGAAGTTTCTAAGAGGGGCCCGCTCCATCATGAAGAACAAGTGTTACAGTCCCAATATTTATTTATTTATTTATTTATTTTTCCGGCAGTCCTCAAGAGATCTTACCCACTTTACAGTGTAGAATCTCTGTCTTTTCCCTGTTAAATTGGAGCGAGTTGCCTTTTAGCCAATTGGCCATTTCAGACATGCAAGCAAGAAAACTTTCCAATGAGTCTGCTTGGTCGCCATCCAAGGCGTAGTTGATCACACTGATGTTATACATTTTGATGATTCCCAGCAGTGGTCGCAAGTATACATTAAATAGAATCGGGCTGATGGACGACCCCTGTGGGACTCGATATTCGTTTTTTATAAATTGAGAATGGTAGGGAGGGAGCGCTACTGCTTGCCACCTGTCTGATAGATAGGAACGCATCCACCCTAATGCCACCTCTGTCACTCCTAGAGATTCCAGTCTTGTCAAAAGAATGTCATGACTGACCGCGTCGAATGCGGCAGACAGGTCTAGCAGAACCAGAGTTGCCGATTGTCCCCTGTCCGCCCGCATTCGAATATTGTCCAAGACGGTCACCAAGGCTGTCTCTGTTCCGTGCCCTGGTCTGAAGCCAAATTGTTCCTCCGCCAGTTTGTTATTTTCCTCCAGAAAACGAGACAGCGCCATACTAACCAGACACTCTACTATATTGGTCAGATAAGGCAATAGGGAGATGGGCCTGTAGTTCTTATAACTGCCCGGATCTAATGTGGGCTTCTTCAGAAGTGGTGTGATAATGGCCTGCTTCCAACTCGATGGTACCAATCCATTGCTGAGTGATTGGCAGCATAGTTGATACAGAATGGGGAACAGCTCGGATCCGAGCTCCTTCAGTATTTTATGGGGGATAGGGTCCAGAGGAGATCCAGATGATATTCCCAAAGATGTTCGGGTGAACTCATCTTTCGAAGGGATCGGGAAACTATCCAAGATGACCATGGGGGTTGTTGAACAGATGTCCTTGTCCCCGTTGTCACACCTTTCCCCCTTCAACTGATCTGACTGCCCAGGAGGGGTCGAATCCATCAAACCTTCCATGATCGTGTTGATTTTATCTTGGAAGAAGTGATTCAGGCCATCGCACAGCTCCTGCGCGGGTGTGACTTTACTATTAATAAAGTCAGGGTGAGTCCTATCTCTCACAATCCTAAAGATATCCCTAGATTTATTTGTACTTTTGAGGATGGTGGAGTCGAAGTGTTCTGCCTTAGCCTTGGCTATTTCAGTTTTATATTTTATTAAAGCGAGCCGCCAGCTGGCTTTCTCTCTCGCTCCATAGTTCTTCCTCCACTGTCTTTCGGCAATTTTGCAGGCGAGCTTCAAGTTCCTAACATTTTCCTAGTACCAGGGGGCTGATGGATTCCCTCTTTTTTTAATATCTTTTAAAGGGGCGAGTTGGTCGATCCTCCTGGTAAGCTGTTCACAGAGAGCAGTGTAGTTCTCTGTGACTTGTTTCTCTGGGTTGACCAGGGATCCTAGATCGAACAAGGGACCAGTTTTCGCTTTTCTCAGCAGGCCTTTCCAGTCTCTCCCAAGGAAAGTCCTTACAAGCCCCTTGGCAGGTCCCATCTGACTAAAGATTCTCACACTGAAATTAACCAGATGACGGTCTGTCCAACCCGCTGCCAGTATATGCCCCATGGTGATCAGGCCTTCCTCTGCAAAAATCATGTCCAGGATGTGCCCTTGCGTGTGTGTTGATTCGGACACCCATTGTCTCAGGCTCAGGTTATCGCAGGACTGGATCAGGTTGTTAAATGCTGTATCCAACCTTCAGTTGCCCCACAAATTAAAATCCCCCAGAACCAAGAGTCTGGCATGGGCGAGGGCCATGTTATTGATTTCATTGATCAGCTTGAGCTGTTGTTGCGCATTCATTGCTCCCGGTGGTCTGTAACAGACCATGCCCATAAGGGGCAGTCCTGTCAGCATTTTGACGGAAAAACCTAGGAGTTCTGCGCCAGAGACGTCATCAATGTCTAATGGGGACACATCAAGGGTGTCTTTAAAAATAATACCAGTACCACCTACCCGCCCTCTGGATCTGGGTTTATGAAAGGCTCTGTATCCTACTGGGCATGCCAGATCAAGCTCCATCTCCAGCCCTTCCGTGGTCCAGGTCTCAGTCATAAACAACCTGTCTAAACTATGTGTCTCCACCAACAGTTGTATTTTGGTGGAGTGTTTAGGGAGAAACCACAGTTAAGAGCACTCTGCCCCCGAGACACGGGCAGAGTCCCAGCTACATTATCTGACATCCGTTTGTTTAATCCATCATTGTTTCGAGTGTGGCTATTTAGGAGCCTAATTGGCAACTGTGAAAGAGTAGTGTTCTGTGTAAGAGATAATAGGCATTCAGGGCAGCATGTAACTAGCCCTTCTCGGTAATTGTCCGGTGACAGCCGCGGGCAATTTACTTCTTCACGCACCAGGTTGAGGTTCAGTAGAAGGTCTCTGGGATAGCATATCCTTCTTGGAGCTGAAAAACCGGGGGGGCTGGCCCTGAGCCCGGGCCAAGCGCGGACGTGCGCAGACAGGCTCGCCTCTGGCGCGCCTTCGGCACGCCCGCTGCGGGGGTACGCTGCACGGCCAGCAAACCATCTGCTTTTAACCCCACTGCCCCCGGAAGTGATGCAGTGAAGGGGCGGACATTATACGGACAATATACAACAAACATTTGCAATGCAACAGGTTTTGCATTTAAGCAAGTTTGAACTATTTGTATTGTAAACGACAATACCTTTTATTTATATTTTGGTTTTCAAAACATAAATAAAAGGCTTTGTAATTTATAATGCTAATAGCTTAAAATGTCGGAAATGCAAGACCTATTGCATTCCAAATGCTTGGTTTTAATTGCTAATAACTGATCACTACCGCTCTTTCTTTAAAAGTCATCTCCCTGAAACTTAACAATGTCTAATCTCCTCTAGCGCATCAGTTAACCATCTGCATGAATTCACGTATGCCAATCCCCAACAAAAATATTACCACATAACTGCGAGATCAGCCGTGAGAGGTGGAATACTAAACTGTCTTCACTTTTGAATGTATCACACACTTCAAGACTGCAGCATCTTTCATGCTGTTCACTAATAAATAAACATAAAAGAAAACCTTCACATCTGACAATTCCCCAGCTGACCTGTATAGGTCACAGCCAGCAAAGGGGCTGTATTATTTGAAATCTCCCCACCTCAGATCCTAATACTCCGAGCGGTCCGTCTCGGTCGGGGTGGCACTACCTGTGCAGCCAGTGGCAAAGATCACACAAGCAGGTTGTCAGTGTTATACCAGGGTCGTCTGACAAGTGTTACTGCTGTGGCGATGTTAAAGTAATTTGTTGGACCAGCACTACAGAGTCAGTCACAACAGCTCACCCTGACCGGCCCCAAAGTTTAGTGCGGCGAATAGTATATTGCGCAGCGCAGCGCGTCACTAAAAACTACTGGACAGACTGAGACTGTGTGTGACAGGCTGCAGCTTTTCAGCTGTAACTCGCGCAATAACTACACTCCACGCTGTTACTTGAAGCGTGAAAGGCCATTTTATTAGGACACGGTTGCAATCATTTAACTTTATTGACATTACATAACTGTAAGAAAATACTTTTCCCATCCCATGCCGACACATTCTCCGTTCAGCCTTCTCAAGACCATCTCACCTGTTTGACTCTTCCCCATTCACTCAGTGACCTCCTTCCTCTCCCCCTTCTCACCTTCACTTGCCCTCCAAGCATCCTCTGTTGACTTTCCTTCATTGCCTCCCGCTATCAGTCACCCGTGTACCGTTCTCCCTCCCTGAGGGGTGGATCCGCCCGTATGTGACTCACCACCCCTCCAAAGTACCGTAACGTCGCTACTCTGCAACCTGCCCTAAACTGGCATGCTAAGACCGCTCCGTCCCAAGCTCTGCACGTAACCTGTAGGGTGGGTGGGTGGACAAACTTTTCTCTCTAATCCCCCCGGTGGTGCTAAGGTGTCAGGAAGAGGCTGGATCCTCCTCTCCTAACACCTTATATGTGTTCCTAACGCCCGCCCCTTCCCCTAACCTCTAAACCCTCCCACACCGTGTCCTTCCGGGCCATCGCGCGAATAGCCCCGGGGGAAGACTGGTCTGCGACCTTAATCTCCCCCGGGGGCCCTCAATTACACAACAAGTCAGAGGCAGCTGAAAATTAACACGCGCTAAGCCACTGACTCACTTACTTTACAAACTACGTCCGCACGATTCAGACTCTCAAGCTCAGCAGTACAGTGGTGTTCTCTGGGCTCAGCGGGTGCTGCAGTACATGGGGTCTGGTCCTGTTGCGGGGATCGTTCTCATTCTTTTAGGCAAACGTTACTGCAGGGCAAGCAATGCTCGCATTGCCACTGCTGCAGCCTCAATTAATACGACACGCGGCATCCTGATTTACGGTCCCGTTACGACAACTGTACGATTGATACTACAGTTGTCGTAACAGGACCGTAAATCTTCCTGATTTACGGTCCCGTTACGACAACTGTACGATTGATACTACAGTCTACAGTAAGGCGGAGAAGTGCCTAACCGGCTGCTACGAGTGAACATGGCTGGTTTAGGTTTCCTGTTTTAAAGATGTCCAACGCTGGTGCAGTAACAGAGTGCTAACCCTGATGAATCTGCTATAAGATTACTGTGCAGTGAAACATGTTGGTTACAGGTAGTGGTACGCAATAATAAGCTACCAGCCTTTTTAATTCAGTAGTGCATACCTTATTCAGTAATAAAGTGGTACAGTTGGTATGACTGCTGATTTTATCCCCACTCTGTACTGTATGTTACACTAAGGAGCGATGCTCTGAGCTCTTTTTTCTGCACCTTCACTAGTATTATAATTTTTTCTCACTAAATTCTTTCTATGTTACGTTTGTTCACTGGAAAAGGAATGGCAACCTATGATGAGAAAGGGGCAGAGTATTGGTAAACATCTAACCAATTTTCCCCGAGGGTGTTCGCCCGTGAGGTGCCTTCCTCTCCGCCACACTTTTTCCTTCTGTTGCTATTATCTATGTGTGGTTGTATGTACTGCCCTAGTAGGGTTGACATCATAGGTCGTGTCGAGTTGAATACACACGGGAACCCCCGAGTAGTAGTTACAAATAGTGTTTAGGCATGGACAGTAGGGCATTAGAGACAATAGATACTTAACCATAGAGGGGGTAGATCTAGAATCTGACGACAGAGGATTCTGGAACAGGATGTTCTCATGCCCGTTAGATGATTACTAACTAAGGTCCTGGGTACAGGGATTTCTTGTGTTGGAATTACATTGAGTGGAGGGCTTTCCCTGAGGTACCCGTCTTTTCCCTCTAAGCTCCCCTTGTTTTTGGGTATTGACTAACCAGGCCCGGGGCCAGTGCTATGCTGAAAGAGACACTTCCAAATACAGTAAAAACACCTACATACGATAGGTTGCACTATGGGTTAGAGTACCTCCATGATTGACATGACCTCTCCTATACGGCCCTAGTACATAAAAGGGCATGGGGATTGAAACTTCCTGTAAGTCCCTAGTAGTATATATTAGGGCATGGCAGTTTAGAGGCCAGCAGCCCTTCCTGCACTTGTATGTGTGCACTGCTGTAGCCTGAGGTCAGTTTAAAAGCAGGCCTGTGTTGGAGGACTGCTTTTAGAATGCAAATTGTGCCCAATCTTGACTTTTGGGTTTGGGACACTTGCAAATTGATAAACTACAATGTTGGGGCATATTAGGTATCCCCGGGGTTTCCACTAAGTGTCCCAGGGGTTAGAGGTCAGGTATCTACAAGGAGGACCCTTATAAAATGAGTGTTATATGCCCTGTGTTTAGTGAAATTGCATATTTCACTGCCTACATTGTAGTATAGTGCTTACCAAAATCAGCTTTTGTGCTAGGAGCACTGGGGATTGAGGATCTGCAATATTTTTAAATAATCAGAACCCCTATAGTCTTTCCTATGTATTCTAGTGGTGGGGGGTCCTGTAGGTATAATGAGGATCCTTATATAGGCCCCGGTATTGGAGAAATTGGCCAGTTAATTTTTCCATTGCAGATCCCCAGCCCATAGGTTAACATTGCAAGAGGTTATTAATTAATAACTGGAGAAAGTAAAGCCATACAACTAGGATTAAAGGACTCAGAAGAATGTTAATGATAAATGCAACAATGTGGTATTGTTGAATTTATTCTAAATTGTACAGACAGGAAGTTATAAGACTTTCTTGTCTACAAGCCACAATTCTGTCCTGCCTTGATTTGTCAGAGGTAAGTGGATTAGACTGGCTGTTTGAAGAGGTGATAAATGACTCCTAGAGTTAGGAGGCCTGTCTGGGAGTAGAGGTTGCTGGGCATAGAAATGCCAGGGGGAGGGGTAGTAAACAATGCTCTTTAAGAGAAAGAGATAAGCTGTAAAAATTACATTAATTTATACCTCTCCCACAGCTGGATGGGTGGAAGGAGGAATTCCCAGATGTAAGGGAAGTGGACCTATGTAGATGAAGTCATCCTGTAGGCTGGTTTAGTTAGTTCTGCTCCCTCTGCTGGAAAATCAGCCATGATGAATTTTGGAGAAATTGTGCTCCCTTTGGGACAATAATGCCACACTTTAGAGGATGTGATCATACCCTGGAGCATTGCCCTGCACCTCATTGGACAGGAGTGTCCTCCTTCTTGACCCATAGAACTTGGAATAAGTATCTGAAAGGGACAAAGCCTCTCAGGTGATGATGCTTCAAACTTGGGAGAAGAAGGGTCCTTGCTGAGGAGTTTGATTTGCACCAACCAGGCCCTGGACTCTGAAGATTGTGCTTGTTGCACAATCTGGAATTACAGTCCTATGGACTACCGTGCTTCAAAAGTAGTAAAGAGTGGACTCCCTGCAAGCTGGGTTAACAGAGCTCACCTGGACCACCAATAATCCCCAGCCTGGAGAACTACCAGTGAATTTGAAAGGGTTTTGTCCAAGTGGATTGTGGTAACTGAAGTCCATTTCAAGGACCATCTTGGAGATTCCAGACCCTTGGAATAGGTTTTTGACACTTTGAGACCATTTGGAAAACTTCAGGAAGAAGTTCCAGAGGTTTGGAGAAGTTTGGAGCAACTTTGGTAAAAAGGTCCATAAGTGGACCAACTCACTCTGGCCAGCCAAGCCAACAACCATCAACCATGAGTTGGCCTGCGGTCCAGGTTCCTCCCGCTGAAAAGCTTCAGGCGTCTGACTTCCAGAGTTTGATCGGGCATAGGCAGAAACCCAAGCTGGTGACCCCTCAACAAATCTGGCCTAGTGAAAAGCATTGAGGGACCCTTCAAGAAAAAGTTCTGCAAACATTTTTAATTCCGAATTTAGAAAATTTGACCGGGGCGAGCCATGAGAGCCAAGCCACCCACCATCAACTGTGTGCCAGCCTGCATCTCTAGCTCGTACCATTGGAAAGCTCCGGAGGTTGGACTTCCATAAGTTTGACCGGGAGTTTGTTGCAAGGCAAGCCGGCGAACCCTCACCGAATCAGGGCTGGCTCAGAGCTTCAACGGTCCCCGTGAAGCAAAGCTCCAGAAAAGTTTCTAAGTTAGAAGGTAAAACTTTGACTGAGACCTACCACAAGGAGTAGCCCTGCAGGGCTTCATTGTGGTTGGCCTGAAACTTTGACTTTGAGCAGGTCCAGCGTGACCAGATGTACCAAAAAGGGATATACGTTTCTATGTGCTATATCGTGCTCAATTTTTAAAAAGTCATATTCCCGGTTCCCTACATTGGATTTTTTTCATTTTAAAGAGAAAAATATTTTGTATTTTTATAAATTGGTTTTGGGTTTTTATTGTGTGTTGTGTCTTAATTATTTACTGAATTGGTGTTTTTAAATGCTTTACACACCTGCTCACAGCCAAGCTACCAAGGGTTCAGCATGAGAATAATTTTCGAAGACCGGTACGGAGCTATATATTGAGGTAGTGTCCTTATTGCTGGGGACAGATATACATTTGCCCCTACTATTAACCCACTTTCAAAAATCCAGACCAAGCACTCTTAAACAATACTGTCTACAAGTATGGATGACATGCGACTCCTACACCCTGTAGTTTTATTTAACATTTCCTCTACACAGATTTACACACCTATGATTGACTGCCTCTGTGTAGTGTGAATGATGTAAAGGGCTGACACCCTGCACTGGTATGAGTGGCGCTATATAACTAATTAAATGCATCTGAGAGAGTGGTTATGGAGACTTGAGCAGCACTATTAAAGGGTGGTAGTGAGGGAATCCGTGGCGGAGCTGGGTTGTTGAATACCAAGGCTGTCGATCTGATTTCATCTCCTGCCTCCTTTATCCACCAACATACTCTCCCTCCACATTATCTCACTCTTCCAGGTTCTTTCTCATCTTTGCTTTCTCCTTTTTCTCTGTTTTCCATATTTCCCTTCCTCCTTCTGTCAACAACTCTTAATGCCTTTCTCTTGTTCGGTTTTACAGTCTGATGGTTTAAATAATGTACCGGTCTCTAACAAAGAATACACTTACGCCTCACCTGCAGACACCAACTTAAATTAAGCATCATTAGCTTACAGCCCCCAAAGGAAATGCCAGAGTGGCTATTCTGGCCCTTTCTGCATTGTATATCCTTCCTGAAGAGCAGATACACCTTTTTCTCTCCTTTCTGCAAGACACAAGGATCCCAGCCACATCCGCGGCCCGTGGAGGGAGTTACGGTGGGGCAGGAAGGCGGGGAGGGTGAGGGGCAGGGTGGGGGGTGCTAAAAACCGGCACATGGATAATTGCAGGTAAGTAAACAATTTAATTAATAAAATGAATTTCGTAGCACGCCTTGCATCATATTTGCGATGCAGTGTGCGCTACGAAATTCGTTTTATTAATTAAATTGTTTAATTACCTGCAATTATCCATGTGCCAGTTTATAGCGCCCGGCACCCTGCCCCTCCCCTCCCCGCCTTCCTGCCCCACCGTAACTCCCTCTACGGGCCGCGGCTGCCCAGCCATCTCCCTTCCCTATGGAAGGGTGAAGTGTGCGTGGCGATCGGTCTCTCCGACTGCCAGGGAACCGCCCGCCATTGTAATATGGCGGGCAGTAATGCAGTCATCAATGGCGGTGGGACTGTCAACGACGCGGTGATGTGGCAGTCTACTACCATTGTAATCACCCCCTTAGTTTAATGAGCATGCAAATCCAACATTACCAACCCCTGGTAAGTTGCACTACTAGTGCTGAAAAGGTCCAATGGAGGTACCAATGGACGAGGTGGACTGGCCTCAAGGGTCTTGTGACCTCAGTGACAGAGTCACTGTCGCTCTAGTGTGTGCTTCTTCGTATGCCTGCTCGCAAGACTGGTGGTGAACTGCATGGATTGTGGTGGACAGGCCTTCAAGGTTAACTCACACTTGCCACCTTTAGGGTCCACCTGCTGGTGCTAAGACACCAGGGCTTCTAAGGTCTATCGGGCCTTCTAAGGTGTGGCATCGGAATGAGCTCTGTCAGGAGTGTGGTCTGGTGGACTGGTCACGAAGGCTGAAAATGGTGCTCCAGTTCCAAATTTGGCAGCTCTGGCCAGAGTGCCACAACCTCTACCCTACTGAACACCATATTGCCCCACTGGGAGAAACTGCCGCTGCCTTCAGCTACAACCCAATTGTGCTGAGACTCAATTCAAATTATGCATTGGACAAGAGTAAAATGCTGCTTGAAAAAAAGTAACAAAACCCTGTAAAAAGCAAACACTGAAAGCAAGGATGGACAAAGCATGTGAAATGTAAGCAGGAACAACATGATTACCTTAACGGTTTTAAACTCATTATTTAGAAATCAGTAAGTGATTTTCCTGAAAAGTTCAGGACATGACTACAGGACCAGGAAGGGACCCGTTTCAATGTCCATTGATTATATCCTAACAAAATGTAAGCAGTTTGGTTTAAAAAAGACCATCTTCCTCAACACGGAGCTGCGGTACACATTTTATAGGCTAAAATAATTAAAACAGTTGAAAACGCTCATATTAAACATTTTTCACTCCTCCCCTCAACCAGGTATTGCAGTCCCTTTATGAATGGTGCACTTCCCCACCCTGGGAAAACAATGTTGTTCAAAGAAAGAAGATAAAAAGAAAGTAGCGCTTCACTGGAAAACTCTGTAAAGCAGCGCTAAGGTGCATGGGTGTAAATAACCATCTGGCCTGTCTGCTGACCATTCTGTATTGCTCTATTTGGTTATTTAATTATTTTTCTTATTTTGATAAATTTTTCACTCCGTCCCGAGGTTGTACTTTGGAATAGAACCCTGTCAGAAAATGAGGACATTTCCAGTCAAAGTGTTCTGCTCGTTTTTGGATCCATTTCACAGGGGAACAAATAAAGAAACGGAGAGGCAAGAGAGAGTATGTAACAGCTGTCTTTTGAAATCAGCACTTAACTGCTACCACGCTAGCGGGTTTTCCCGCTGTGCTCTGAAATTTGAAAATCGCGCGGTTTGTGACAAAGCCAGCTCGTCATGCGCGTAGCGCAGGTAACGCCCATGACGAGCTGGCTTTGTCATCCGCATCGAAGGGGTTAAGGATAAGCGAGACAGAGACAGAAAGAGATGGAATAATAAAGAGAGAGAAAGAGAGGGGGAGGAGTGCAGCTGCCAGAGACAGATCAGGAGAAGCGGACACCGTCCTTGCCTTCTCTGGGCATGATGGAAAAGAGACAAGTTTTTTCCCTTCTTTGCCCTTCCCAGACTGGCCAAGCCTTACTGCAGAATAACAAAGGGCAGAGGGCGGGTGGCCTCTTTGACTGCAGGCAGGTGAGGTCACATGTCAAGTACAGGGCCATTAGGTAGCGCTTTCGCGCGCTAATGGCCCTGCGAATAACAGAAGGGAGAGGGGAAATTAATTTGCCCCTCGTCCCCCCCACCCTTGTCCCCAGTGTCCCCCCACTCCAAAATCTGGGGGGATATGTCCCCGCGTCCCCCACACTTCCTACGCCCATGAGCACACCCATCTACTTCCCCACGCAAAACAAAGATGGCGGCGGCCTGTCCAGATGAGGCGTCCGAAAAATTGGCAGAGCGGTAACAAAGAAGCCTGATTCCCAATCACATGCCAGCGTTTACCCTAAATGAGGACACCAGCCAATGGAAAAGAGGAGCGGGGCTTCAAGTCCCTTTCTGAAATTGTATCGATTACAAGAAGCCCTTGCATAGCGAGACCTAAAAAGGGAGATAAATCCAAACCTCAGAACTATCATGCCATTTCCCTTCTGGAGTCCACCGACAAACTTTTGGGCAGAGTTTGACTGAATAGGCTAGAAGACTGGGCGAGGGAAAATAACATCTTGATGCCAACTCAGCATGGATACCAGAAGGGCAGAGGTACGATTGATCAATGTCTGAACCTAAGCTTGACCATTGCTAAGGACACCACAGCAAAGGGAGGGCATATATATATATATATATATATATATTTATATATATATATATATGTATATGTGTATGGCCTTCATGGACCTATCTGCGGTTTTTGACTGCGTAGGCCATGCAAAACTGTGGGCAAAATGATCGAGATGGGCATAGATTCCAGGTTGATCACCCTCATACGCCAAATGTACTCACAGGCGACGGCGTCTATCCGCTATGGAAGGGACGGTCAATGTACAAGACCTTTTAAGATAATGAGGAGAGTGAGACAAGACTGTGCTCTTGCCCCACTTTTATTTTCACTTTATACAAATGGGGTAAAAGCAGCCTTAAAAGGACATACGGCTGATGTCCTAATAACAAGGACAGGCGTAGCACTCCAACGCCTAATAGACACCTATGTGTCCCTGGATCTAAAAGTAAATGAGTAAAAAACTTTCAGCTTAGTGTTCGGATCACCCCCCCTAAAAAGATAACATCTTTCTATATTGGGTACATATACTAGCAGTTGTGGATACCTTTTCCTATCTAGGAGTTGTTTTTGATAGCAAACAAACCTGGTCACACATGGTGGGCAGCAAGGCACAAACAATGGAGCACACTCTAGCTGCAGTTTCTAGCTTTACTAAGAAACTGGGCTCAAAGCCCATAGTGACCATAAAAAAATCTATAGTGCTAAAACAATCTCGGCCACGACATATGGGGCAGGGGTGTGGGGTATAGTGCCAATAGATTTTCTCCAGAGGATAGAGAATGGTTTCTTCAAGAGGATCGCTTTGCTCCCTCCCTCATTCTCAAACTATGTCACTCACTTAGAGCTGGACTTTCCCTATGTGTCTGACACTCCAAATTGGAGTAACCAGGCACTTTATAAGCTGCAAATAAATAATAGACATAGTGAGACTAGACCTGATTATGCTGTGACACTCAAAATGGAACAGACACACAGTGAATCTCAACTAGGCTATTATACAAAACTGTCTTTCACTCGACAAGACACATACAATTCCCTGGCTAGAGTATGTTAAATTGACTTTGCACTCGCTAGGCATCCCAGAATTATATGTAAATACAAGCTCTTGTTCCAGATTCCCAAAAAAGAGGCTAAGGGCTTTATTTCTAGTAAAGTCTGCCTATGAAAGGAAGGAACATGTAGAAATGACTGTAAAACTTTAATATTTGATTCCACCTTTAACAGAGGCACATACGTGTACAAGGACGCAATAAGGATCCTACAGCATAGGTTTATCCTTTCAAGGGTTTGTGTTAATTTAATTCTTTTGATGCTGGGCTTTCCCACGAAAAAGTATTCCTTTAGTGGTCTGAGAAAATGCACATGTGATAATCTATCCATGCAATCTGACCCCCACCTTTGTTTCTTTTGTCAAATCTATAAGGAACAGAGAGCCAAATACATTTTACCTCTTTTAAGGCGGTTCAATTTCAACCAATGTCTTATTGCTATGTTTTTCCCGAAGAAGCCCCACAATCCTTACGAATGTTTCTGTGTAGAATCATTCCTTTGGGCCTGCAAGCGAAGGATACATTTCCTACAATTGAAAGCTATGTTAACCCTTAGCTCCACCCCTTTTTGAGCTTTCAAAGATATTTCGAAAACCACGCGAATTAGGCTTGGTATGACATATCAGTTGTATAACATATGTAAAATTTTAAATGTTTTTGATAAGAATCCAAAGGATGGTTTTTGTTCTAAACCACTTTTTAGCTCTTTATTATTTAATTTGTTAATTGGGTACCTTTAGCACCTTATCTGATCCTTTATTGCGTTTATTACACAAAGTATAGTGACTGAATTGCAAATTCTTGCACAGTTCAAAACCTTCAATACAATACTCCACTGTGCTGGGGTTATAATTTGTGTCGGGGTTATAATTTGTACCTTGCTATTTTGCTTAAGAACGATAGTATTATCTTAACATGTATACTTTTATGACCTATTTTTTTTTATTAGATCAAATAAAGTTTATTGAATTGAATTGAGCAGAAAGAGGGAAAATAAAGGCCAGAAACGAGCAGAAAGAGAAAAAATAAAGGTCAGAAACCTGCAGAATGAGGAAAAATGAAGGTCAGAAACGACTAGAAAAAGAAAAAATTAAAGGTCAGATATGAGTAGAAAGAGGACAAATAATAGCAGAAAGAGTAAATGTCACGGACAGAAAGGGCAACAATATAGGTCAGAAATGAGAAGAACGAGGAAAAATAAATGTCAGATATTAGAAGAAAGAAGCAAAATAAAAGTCAGAAACTAGCAGAAAGAGGCAAAGTAATTGGCAGAACGAGCACAGAGAGTATTTGACTGGCTCGCCTCCTCTGCTTCAGTCTCTTGGTGCTTGGTGCTTCAGTCTCTTGGTGCTGGAAGTTTGAAGTAGTTGAATTCTCTGCACCAATTCAGATGCTGAGCAGCACCAGGAGTGGCTGGAATGGGCTGCCTTGATGCTCCTACATGCTCTGTGTGCCTGCTCTCCACCCAACTGTCTGAAACAGCTGGTTGGAGAGGTTTACCCTGCGCGTGTCAGTCTGGCCGTTGCAAGACAGACAGCCAAAATTACATGTTCAGTGTAAACTGTTGGAGTGAGCACCACTCCCCTGCTCACCTCCTGCTAACACAGGTCTTTGTCTCCGACCTCTGGGACGGCACACACTTCCTGGCATGAGGTCAGATCTAACACCGGGCGGAGCGGGCGGAGTGCCTCTACGCGGAGTTCCACAGAGTTGGAAAAAAACTCTGTGGAACTCCGCTCCGCTCCCTCCCCCTCCCAAAGTAATTTTAAAGTAAGAAAAAAGGCACTTACCTGCAGTGACTGCCTCCTCCTCGCCATGGCCGCTCTCCTTCCTCTTCCTCGCCATCCTTCCTCTTTGATAACCCCTTCGTTGTACGTCTTGCGCATGCGCAAGACGTACAACGTAGGGGTTATCAGAGAAGAACAACGGCAAGGACAAGGAAGGAGAGCTGCCATGGCGAGGAGGAGGCAGTCACGGCAGATAAGTGCCTTTTTTCTTACTTTATAATTACTTTGGCAGGGTGGAGGGGTTGGCTAACTACCCTCCGCCACAGAGTTGTAGTTTTGCCTAAACTCTGCGTTCACTACAGAACAGCAGGCGTATGCAAAACTACGTAAACTCCGCTGGCGGAGCTTACGTAGTTCTTAGTCAGATCACTGTCTTGGTGGCAAACCCTCTGAAAAGCCCACCAAGGCACGAGAACACTGGGTTCACTTGGTGGGCGCTGTCTAAAGTGCCACCTAGGTACATGCTGGGTAGTAAACCCCAACACCACCATCGTATCAGGGGTTAAAAAGCACAGTGTTTGCTACCAAACAAGAAACAAATCGACCGTTCTTTAATGAATTTGACATCTGGGGTATGTCCAGTGTCCACCCAATGTTATACTATGGATGGTCTATCAATCGCATTAGAAATACGTTGAGAATGCTACCACAGGGCACTATATGCTTACACATATATTCCCACATATATAATATACTGCATAACAAACACCTTGACTCCTGGGCTATAGGAGGCCTACCTTTGGGGTGACTGACATATACTGTTAGAACTGGCCATTTCTGGTAGGCTAAGGCTGACGCCAAAGCCAGGCAGAAACCACCATTCTAGTCAGGGCAAGGAAGTCACACGCCAAGATAACCCCTGCTCACCCCCTTGGTAGCTTGGCACGAGCAGTGAAGCTAAACTCGGAGGCAATGTGTAAAGCATTTGCGCCAGCGCACAACAGCAACAACATCCTAGGCACACCACAAAAGGAACTCCACACAAGGTTATATTAAAAAAACTTTTGTATTGTAAACACACATCAGATAAAAATCACACATGTACATTGTGCCAACTGGCACGGGCAACATTCATAAGGGATTATGTACAAGTCAGGGCCACATGGGCTACTGTCAGAATCAACACTTTGTAGATATAGAAATAGCACTTATAGAACTTAGAATAAGTATAGCAAAAAAAATATAACAGTTGTAAATCACATCCAGTAACTACTGGGGACAGGTAAGTACCACCTACGCAACCCTAAACACCTTAGGAGAATGTCACGCAGGGGACCAGGACCTCACTGTACTAAAAAGAACAACCACCTAAGTAACACACAGCATTTAGGGGTCTAGGAAAGAACACATTACCCATGATGCATAAATATACATTCAGAGGTGTAGTAAAGGGAAACACATGATGCATAAACCTACACATTCAGCGGTGTTAAGAATAAAGCACATGATGCAATAAAATACATTCAGAGGTACCAGAACAATACAATAGCGCAAAAGTCACATGATGTCTAAAAACATTCAGAGGTGCAGGAATAACACATGATGCAAGAAATCACATTCAGAGGTGCAAATAACCATACAATTGCGCCAAACTAAAAATAAGCCACCACCTGTGGCAGTCCCTAGGCCAACTGGCCTTGTTGGGGCTAAGACGCCCTGTGTCTCAATGTCAGGGGCCTAAACGGTGCAGGTGCCCCCTACTTGCTGGGCACCTGTGAAATCCCAAGACCTAAACGGTGCAGCTGCCCACTAATTGCTGGGCAGCTGGGAGAACCATCAAAGAAACTGCGACAGGGTCCTCGCTGACCCTTGGGCGCACACTGTACCCACTGTGGGAGCCACACAGGCTCTAAAAGCAAGTTCCTCACAGGCAGGAGGGGGCGGGCACCGGCAATATGCCCCGGCGCCCCCTCTAACTAAAAGTGGCCAAACGCTGGAGCCACACAGGCTCTTAAAGTAGGTATGGCCGTTGGAGCCCTCAGGCTCTGCAGACAATGGCCCCTCGAGCCTCGCTGGGCTCGTAATTACAACTGCCCCCTAGAGCCTCCGTGGCTCTAAACACAATCTGGGCCCTGAGCCCCTCGGGCTCTAAATTGCGAAAATGCGCCCCTACACCGGGAAGCGGCCCGCTGCCAGACGGGGCCGCTCTACATTTCCATTGGAGACCCCCGCCCGAGACGCCCGCACTCACCGGATGCCTGCTGTCAGGCGGCGACTTCACTGGGGCTTCTTCCGGCGGGGGGAGCAGCGCATCTCCTCTCTTGCTGCGGCATCTCCGCTGCATGTAACTGGACTTCCGGGGCTCCCTCCATCACATGGGAGCCCCGCACTACTCGCGCTGTGTCCTCTCCTCTTCGTGGCGGCCCCGGGGCTCTCCATAACTCACCGGAGCCCCGGACCGCGAGAGACCAGCTGCACTTCCCCTCTTCCTGCCGAGGCCCAATCCCAGCGCGGCTCACTAGGACGAGCCCCCGGGTGACGAGGCACTGCTTCCGGCGCTGGCCAATCACAGCGCGGATTCTCAGGACGAGCCTCCCCCAGCCAGCCAATGGCTGCGCGGCTCTCGAGAAAGCTTCTCTCCGGCGGCCATTACACAGCTGGGGCAGCGGCGGTGATTCCGACTGCAGAAGCAGCAAATGCCGGGTGGGCACCGGCCTTAAAAATAAATCGCTCCCAGCGCTCGGGAAGTCCTCGGTTTCGCTGGTCATGCCTGGTGGGCACCAGCCTCTGCAAACAAAGCGCTCTTAAGCGCCAACGGGCAATCCACGGCGCTCCCAGCGCTAGCAAACAGACAGAGTGCTCCCAGGCGCTCAGGGAGACCCACAGCGCTTCCAGGCGCTACAAATACGAATCAAGCGCTCCCAAGCGCCAGCAGGCAGCAAAGAGGGTTCAAGTAAAAATAAAGCGCTCTCTGCAGGGAAATGCAGCTTCTCCATGCTGCAAAAGGTCCCAGAGCTTCCCAGGGGGGCAAAGCCAAGTCCCCCCATCAGCCCAGGCAGGGCAGAGGGGTCCCCCAGAAGTCCAGGAAAGTCCATCAGTAACTACCATGGGCATACATATTCCCCATTCATTCCTATGGGAGGGCAGGTCACTCACCACAAATACACAGAGAGCACACGCACTTTACACTGTACCACAGTGAAAAAAGTGCGCAGAGGCCTAAAATCACTAACCCAGGTTCCAGAAACAGGCTAGGAAAAAGCAAAAAGTCTTGGGGTGAACCTGCCAAAAAGGGCCTGGTCCAACATATACTATATGCAGTGAGGTGACCCTGTCACACCTGATGTGTGCAGGGTCAAACTCTAACTGGCAAGCTGCTTGAGCTGGGCTAGCATGGCAGATCTGCAGCCTTTGGTTTTACTTAGGTCACTCAGGGTGGCTCAATAATTACTGCAGCCCTTGTCACCCTTTTACATCCCTGCCCTGGGTGCCACTGGTACCATATACTAGGGCCTTACAGGGGTGTACAAATCCTTTGCCAATGGTGTGTACCAATTCACAATTACAGTTTAAGAGAAAGCACTGGTGCTGGGCCTGGTTAGCAAGGCCCAGCACACTTTCAGATCAATTACCACAGCATCTAGCAGCAAAAGGTGGGGGGATGAGTATCTAAAAAGGGCACTTTACAACACAAATCCTTTGGGGTGGGGGGCTGCAAGAAATGGAGTGTGGACACCCTTATAATGCCCATACATTTTCAGTCACCAACCACTATGTAGAAGTACTTCATCTTTGCTGCCTGCATCCATATGACATCAGCAGTAGTTTCCGTGATACATTTAGCGGCAAAGATAACAAGCACTGGCTTTGCCAATGTGTTTAGCCATATTGTACACCAGCATAGCTGCTTTTCAGCATGACTAAAAGTTAGTGGTGTAAAAGAGAGTGGCATGGAGAGGAATGAAGTGTCATATACTGGAGTGGCGTAGAGTGTAGTGTTGTGGAGTGTCATGGAGAGGTATACAGTGTTGTGAGGCTTAGAGTGTCTTGGAGTGGCGTGGACTGTCGTAGGCTGGAGTGGACTGAGTGTAGTGGTGTACAGTGTCGTAGAGTGTAGTGGAGTCAAGTGGAAGGGCATAAAGTTGAGGAGCTTACAGTGAAGTAGAGTGTTGTGGAGTAGTGTGTCATAGAGTTGAGTGGCAAAGTCTCGTGGAGTGGTGCAGAGTGGAGTAGAGTGTTGTGGAGTGGTGAAGAGGGAGTAGCAGTACAGTGGAGTAGTGTAGTAGAATTTTGTAGAGTAGAGTATAGTGTCATAGAATGGAGTGGCATGGAGTAGAGTGTCATAGCATTGAGCGGCATAAAGTGTCATGGAGTAAAGTAAAGTAGAGTAAAGTAGAGTGCAGTGGCGTAGAGTGAAGTGGAGTGGCATAGAGTCGAGTGGTGTAGAGTGGAGTAGAGTAGAGTGGTTTGGCATGGAGTGTTGTGGATGGAGTAGAGGAGTAGAGTGGAGGGGAATAGAGCGAACAAGCATAGAGGAGTGGAGTGTCATAGAGTAGGGTGGAGTAAAGTGGCATTGAGTGTTGTAAAGGGAGTTGCATAGAGTGAAGTAGATTGACATTGAGAGGAGTTGCGTAGAGTATAATAGAGTGGAGGGGCTAAGAGTGGAGTAGAGTTTGTAGAGCAGAGTGTCGTAGAGTGAAGTGTCGTCAAGTGGAAAGGAGTACAGTGTCGTATAGCATCATGGCATGGAGTAGAGTAGTGAGTCAGAGTAGTGTTCAGTAAATTTGTATGGAATGGCATAGAGGTAGTTGCGTAGAGTGTTGTAAAGTCGAGTGGCATGGAGTGGAGGGGCTATAGAGTGTCGTGGAGTGGGGTGGGGTAGATAGAGTGTCATAGAGTGGAGTAGCATAGCATGGAATGGAGTAAAGTGTCAGAGTGGGAGTAGCAGAGAGTGGTGTGGCCTAGAGTGGAGGGGCATAGATTGTAGAGGTGTAGAGTGGATGTGAATGTCATAGTGTGCCATAGAGTAGAATGGCATATATTAGAGTGGCGTAGAGTGGAGTAGCATTACCAGTTGTCTGTGGACTTGGAGTAGTGATGGAGAAAGTGTTAACAGGGCTTGTGGTTACTTCCCTAAAGTTATTGAAGACCAAGTGTGAAATATACCAAGTGAGTTGATGGAGAGGCCTAGCATATCTCGAAGTTGAGAGGTATGAATGATGTTTGTACTTGTATTCTGCACTGTCTTGAAGTGCTACCGATGGCTCTACAGTAAGTTTCGTGGACACTCTCTGGATTGGTGTCTCTAAAATGCTGGTATGACTGGTGCAGAATAAGTTCTATTCAGGAAGGGTCTACTAGACTTGACCCTGCTCTAACTCTACGAGCATTTTAGAGATACAAGCACATTGTGAAAAACCTATGGATTTCCATAAAGACCAGTCACCCAGCAGCTATGGTCTGTACTAAAGACAGGCATACTTTGGTTAGGATGCCCCTCATTCCTCTGAGCACCAGTGCACTCAAAGTACCTCTGTGATTACAGGTATCTCAGTTCCTTTCTGCATTCCTAATCTTTTGTCTTTCTTTCACTTTTTTCCCCTCAAATGTTTCCACACTCTCTCCTTCCCATCATCCCTCTCACTCATACTTATGTTCTTTCTGCCTTTTTTCACCTATCTACCTCCCCTCCAAAGCTTAGCTCCATTTCTTTCCATTTGCCGTCTCCATTACTGCTTACACTTACTCTATGTTAAAATCTACCCTCTCCCTTGCTCCATATTTTATTTCTACCTCTTACGTCCCATCCTGTTGATTTCTTCATTTGTGTCCTTCATATATTTTCTCTTTTCCTTTCCAGTCCCTTCTGATTTTTCAAATCTCTCATTCCAATATATTTTCTTTTTCTTTTCCATCTTCTCCGTCTCATTTTTTCTTTTTGTCTTTGTCCTTCCTGTTTATGGATTTCTCTCAGTACACTCAAATTTCTACTCTACATTGCTCTTTATCTTTCCTCTTGTTTCCTCCCTTTCGTTTCACATCTCTTTCCTTTCCATTATTGGTAGAGAAGTGTGGCTCACTGGTTAGAGGAGGTAGACCCTGAAGCAGAGGTCAGACCCGGGACCAGGGTTCAATTCCCGACGCGGCAGGGTCTTGAGCCCAAACTATCCACGGACTCAATAATTCTCGTTTTGGTGCCTACTCGAATCACGGGTTCACATTCTGCAGCTATGGGCATCAGCCTGCTTAATCTCCACTACGGCCCCCCCGCGGCGGGATGCCTGGCTTTCACCTTGGGGATGCCCAGTACGGGTATCTCACAGGGAAAAGCCAGGACGGGTTCCCAAGGCAAGCGCCGAGATGCCTACGGGTAATCGAGCGCTATATAAGAACGCATAATAATAATAATAATAATAATAATAATAATTATTATTATTATTACTGATCATCCTATATTTTCTCCATTCTTCTCCCATCCTCTCTGTCATTCATATCTCCTACTTTTTTTCTCTAATCCTGTTGCTATCTTTCGATTATGCCATATTTCTCTTGCTGTGTCTGCTCTTCCTTTATGCTATATAATGTGTATCGCCTTGGTTTATTTTGACACCTTCCCCATGCATTCTCTCCTTTTTTAACCCACTCTCCCTTCTCTATCACCTTTCCAGCTGTCCTCGTCCTTACAGCACCTCTTTTCCTTCTACATGTATCTCCTTTATAATTTCTTGCATTTTCCTTTTCTGTCCCACCGTTGCTTCCTTTATTGCTCCTCTATTGTTTTCTATACTTTACTTTACTTTCTCCTCGTTCTGTAAAACAAATCGTCTTTTTATTTAAACTATAGAAACCACTGCATACAATTCCTTGAGTTTATAAACTCTGCAGTGATTAAAAGCTTTAATCACTGCAGACTATGCATTTTTAGACTAAGAAAATAGCTCCAAATGCCCACTTTGCCCCGTCACTGAACTCTGTAGAATCTGGTGGAATTTGAATGTAATTCCGCATAATTCCACAGAATCAAACTCCGCAGATTAGTCCACCCCTACTAACTTGCACATGTCCCACGCATCCACAGAAGCAGATCCTTAGGTGGAGCCTTCCAAAACATCGCTCCTAAAGCATGGCACAACCTCCCACTTCACATTAGAGCCTGCTCCTCTCTTCCTGAATTATGCAAGAAGTTGAAGATCTTGCTTCCCGTCCTGAGATTAGCCTCACACATCTGCGAAGTGTCTGGATAGCCTATGGTTTATAGTATGCTATACAAATACATATAACATAACATGGGGTCTGAGCCTCAGTGTTATTTTTCCTGCTCTCCCCAGGCCCGCAGCTGCTGAATGTACCAGGAGATGATACAGAAAAAGCAAACACTGCACCATGCACACATATTAAATTGTCACACTACTTTCATCGCAAACCAGTTTTGGTTAAAATGTTTAACTCTGATTTAGTATGTGTGTAATATGTAAATATACATGTATAGATATATACTCATAAAATGCCAGATTTATGCATTCTAAACAAACGTGGGTATTGCTAGACCAGGCGTCTCCAATGAGTAGCTCGTGAGCTACCAGTAGCTCTCCTGCTACCTGTAAGTAGCTCGCCTGTGTGCATCTCAGACTACTAACATGAAAGCCTTTGCTTGGTTATATTATTATTTGTATGCCAAAATTAACAAGCATTTACCATGCAATGGTTTCGCCTTTTGAAAAGTTTGAGCTATTGGCATTGTAAATGACAATATTTTTATTTATGTGTTGGTTTTGAAAATAAATAAATAAATGGCATTGTCATTTACAATGCCAATAGCTTAATCTGAACTTGAACTGAAAGGGTAAAAATAAACACCATTTTAAATAGTTACTTCAGAGACGAGCACTTACACATGTTGACCTTCCAGGCACCCAGATCTCACCTATCTCTTTAAGAAAGCCTTTGCAGGCCTTTTCACTAAGCCCCAGGGTACCCAGTTTGAAGAACGTCTCCCATGACATCCATCACTCTCAACTAGACCGGTGTTTGAGTACTCCCCACTGTGATCTGTAATTTCAGCGCTACGAAGCTATCGAAAGTTGACAGCGCTTTACAAAACACCTAACACATTAAAATAAGATTACATCCACAAAACCCCGCATTTCTTCAAGAAACACACGCACATATTGATAGAAATTCCAGTGAAACTACACGCTTCAGGAGGGGAAAAAACAGCACCCAAAGGTCCACAAGAACATAAAAAGCCCACTTGAAATGTTGAATAAACTGTCAGTACGGCTCAAAAAATGTTTTACGTCTCAGTGCACGGGAACCTGCAAAAAGGTCCAGGGTACTAAAGCAAGCATCACAATAACGCCGGCAGCGAAATTAACATGATGTAAAACTGCACTTTAAAAGCCTATGTGAGATTATGAACGGCCAGCACTTGTCACGAGCTGCAGGAAGACGTCACGACTTTCTCTGAGGTCTGCATTCACTTGTGCATGAAATGTTTAAGACTGTTTTCAAAGATTAAACGCGTGTGTCTCGGGCTCCCGGGGTGTGCCCCCCACGCACCTCCACCCTCGCGCCGACCTCTCACCTATTAAGTGTGAGTTCAACCCCCGTGCACTCCGGGCTCCAGCAGCTGGTCTCACAACCCAAACGTGTCAGCATTCCTCGCTCTCCCGTCTCACACACACAAGCACAGCAACATGCACAGCACACACAGCCGGGGCAGCACGCACCACGCTGGACGAGCACAGGAGGAACCGCACGTCCAACAAACAACCAGCAGGTAAACAAGGAAACCAGGAGTGTGTGAAGGGGGGAGAAGAGGACGGCAGGTGAGCTGGGGGTGAGGGGGGGTGGGCGGGGGGACAAAGGGATGAGGGAGAGTGAGACACACGGACCTGCTTCAAAAGCCTAGTGACAGAGGTTCAAAGCCACTGACAGCAGCTGCAGGGCGCACAAACCGCACGAGAGCTGGTACCCTGAGTGTAATGGGGGGTCAGCACGAGGGTCGCATCAGTCCCGGGGCACGGGGAGCCCAGCCCCTCTTATGTCCCGCCCTCGCTCTTTGCATCCTGTTTGCTGTGTTACAAACACACTGATGATGCATATGAGTAAAAACATATTTTACTCAGTACTCGCACACATCTGCATTTCTTGTTATCATTATTTTTAAATCTCAATTAATAAATACATTTTGGAAACAATTCCCCCCTTTAACGTAATGGCCTTCCAAAGCCTGCCTTCGATTTTTGTTTTTACCCATTACAATAGTATTTTTCATGACATCTCTAGTCATAAATGACCCAAAACATAACTCAAGATGAGGCTCCAACGACAAGCTCTTTCTCTCTCAGGGAGGGTCATCTGGCCCTCGTGACGCCGAAAGACACCTTATAATCGAATTCTTGCTATAAATTCTTCAATAAAATATATGTTGGGATTGTTAATGTGCTGCTGTGAAACGGGCGAATGAGAGAAGCATCGAAAGAGCCTTAGATTCCAAACACGGCTCGAAGGCCGGATATTAACATTTAAACCAAAGATATTTCCTTTGCAAAGACCGAGCACATGAAGGGGGGAGGCAGAGAAACCCGGCCCGAGGCGGAGCGATGGGCCCCTCCGGCCGCCAGGGGCCCTCCCAGGGGCCCCTTCAGACCTCGCCAGGCTCTCCCTGTCTGCTGTAAGCTGTGTCTACACATTATGACCCCGTGTGAAACAAATGTTATCTTCACATTTGAGGCCAGAGGGAGACCCAACCCCCCCCCCGGGGGTCCCGGAAGGACAGATGTGCGAGTCCCGCTGCGCGCAAAGAGACAACAAGCATTTACAATGCAATGGTTTTGCCTTTGTTAAAGTTAGAGCTATTGGCATTGCTCTTGACATTATTTTTATTTATGTTTTTTTTTAACATAAATAAATGGCATTGTCATTTACAATGCCACTAGCTTTATCTCTCGCAAATGACACACACAAACACACACAGAGCCCCCCCACACATACACCCACACAGAGCCCCCCCACACACACAGCCACACAGAGCCCCCCACACACACAGCCACACAGAGCCCCCCACACACACAGCCACACAAAGCCCCCCACACACACAGCCACACAAAGCTCCCCACACACACAGCCACACAGAACCCTCCACACACCCACACAGAGCCTTCCACAGACACCCACACAGCACAAGCAGGCAACAGGGGCACACGGAGGCACAAGCAGGCAACAGGGGCACACGGAGGCACAAGCAGGCAACAGGGGCACGAAAACGGAGGCACAAGCAGGCAACAGGGGCACACGGAGGCACAAGCAGGCAACAGGGGCACACGGAGCCACAAGCAGGCAACAGGGGCACACGGAGGCACAAGCAGGCGACAGGGGCACGAAAACTGAGGCACAAGCAGGCAACAGGGGCACACGGAGGCACAAGCAGGCAACAGGGGCACACGGAGGCACAAGCAGGCAACAGGGGCACACGGAGGCACAAGCAGGCAACAGGGGCACACGGAGGCACAAGCAGGCAACAGGGGCACACGGAGGCACAAGCAGTCAACAGGGGCACAAGCAGGCAACAGGGGCACACAGAGGAATAATAATCAGCGCCAGGACACCTCCGGGTAATTCAAATGCAAACTGTGTGAATATTCTAAAATAGCAAACTTCACTGAAAGAAAGGAAACGCATCCAGCTATGAATTAAAAGTTCCCTTGGAAAACGCTGCATTAATACCTGGGATAACCTGGGGCTCTAATTAGTTGAGCAGCAATGACACAAGCACATTGACAGAGGGATTTGTTGCAAAACCTTGTTTGTTTGGATCCTTGATTGTCAAATTTGTTTTTGTAAACCTTGTTCAATGTGCACACGATTCTCGGTTACAAAAGGAGCATTTTGTGACCGAGGGTAAGCGGCTTCTTATTAACTTCCCCTTTGGATCTGTGTCAGAGCTTCCAGGCTGACATCTTTACAAGCTCATTATTTTAATAATCAAAGCCTGTCAGTTCTTGTAATCTCATTATCCGATCAATCAAGCATAGTTAGCGTTCTTCAGAATTACTTGAGATGGTCTTCCCCGTAATGTATACTATCATTGTAAGAGCAGCACAAGAGTCTAAATATCCTAAATAATCACAGTTTGCCTATAACATTGTTCTGGTTCACTATAACATGTCACCCTTGCGCTGTCAGGCACTAGACATAAGACGAAGCCACATTTAAATCCAATTACACAGGGTTTCCTTTAATTTGTAAAAAAAAGTTTGCAATGTCTTTCCTTTATGTTACGGAAGCAGTTTTATAAGGAAAAATTGAGCCACTCTTCCTCTTTACATGGAACGGTGAAGTTCTTTTTTGATGACATTGACTGACCCTTATCAACCTCACCTGCCCCCTTCAAATGGGTCTCCCGGGCTGTGTAAACTATTTTTACATGGAATAATAGTGCTCGGGAATGCCCTAATTTCTATATGCCAAGATGCGCTTCATTTAGATTGTCATCACGCTCTTGATTGAACCCATCAAACGTTTGAATATTCATTATGAATCTGCTAGCGGACTGCAGATGGAGGGATGGTGGGATAGGGGAGAGCTAAAGGAGGAGGAGGGGCCAATACAATAAAACTAGAGAGGTTAGTCTGTCATATTCCTTTCCTTGTAATATATTTGTTACCCCATGGTACAAAAGGTTGCCCTGTCTAAATGCCATTATTTTGCATCTTGCGCTGAATATCAGTTAAGGAAACGTCTTTTATTTTGTTTTTCCTAAACTTGGGTATTTACCATTGTATAAGCAATTTCTCTAGCCACGCTTTGACGGTTGTGTTTTTTCTACGGAGCTACCTTGGCAGGAACATAAAAGTAGATTGCATGTTGTCCAAAATTAATACTCCAAGATGGTGTAATATGCACCAGAAATCACGTGATGGGAGATGTAAAGTTTTAAATGTAGAAAAGATAAAGAAGATGATAGTGCTGGTGGCAGGTATTTAAATATCTCTGAGATGTACATGAACTAGGGGGAGGTGTGGGCTTCGAACCAGGGGTCATGAGTACAGGTATCACAGAGGCGGCCTATTTGTGAAACTGCTGTGCAGCACGAGTAGTGTGAGCCAAAACCACGGCCACACACGGCCACACACTGACGGGAGAGCGGGAGGGGGGCGGGAACGGCCACAGGAGAGCGGGAACGGCCACACACTGACGGGAGAGCGGGAGGGGGCGGGAACGGCCACGGGAGAGCGGGAACGGCCACACACTGACGGGAGAGCGGGAGGGGGGCGGGAACGGCCACGGGAGAGCGGGAACGGCCACACAGTGACGGGAGAGCGGGAGGGGGGCGGGAACGGCCACGGGAGAGCGGGAGGGGGGCGGGAACGGCCAAACACTGACGGGAGAGCGGGAGGGGGGCGGGAACGGCCACACACTGACGGGGGGCGGGAAACGAACCAACAGCGGGAGGGGGGACAGGAAAGGGAAGACTCACCTGGACTTCCTCGGCCGGCCTAAACAAACCTCGATGAGCCCGAAAAAACGCCCCGCCCACCGAGTGAACACGTCTACATGACGTGAGCAGAAAGGGAAAAATTCTCGGGAACGCCCCCGAATCTGGTCCGGCCTTTGACGGACAGATCCGGCTCCCAATGGCTAGCCTCCATTTATGGAGCTAGCCAATGGGAGGAGGGGGCAGATACCCGACCCCACATAGAGGATTAGAGGATATCATTAGATTTTGCTAGCGCATGCGTACTTCGTACGCATGCATCGCTAGTCAAAACCTAAAAAGCAAGTTCAATCAATTTGAGTTAATGAAATGGGTCACCTTAGGTTTAGGGTAAACAAGCATTGACAAATGCAATCGTTCTAGCTAGTTATTAATGATTGGGCTTCTTAATAGATCATGTCTGACTATTAATAGATGGCCAATTAAGCTGTTTTTGTTGTATCTGTCCCTCATATCAGGAGGCAACTAAGATGATGCTCCCAAGTAAAAATGGCAGGATAAGATAGACGCTGCCACTAAAAGACACAAACTATGCATGTTCTCAAACACTGCTGATAACCAAATAAGTCAGCAATAGCAGTGGAACATAACAGGCTACTATCTTGGTTGATTTTTAAGACAGTCCATGATCGCAAACGTTTCTACAGTGTGCAAGAAAGCCATAAATTCAACAATGAGCTTCTGTGACAATAAAGTACAGAGGTGTGGCGCCGCGGCCAGGGCGACTGACGCTGGAATCTGGGGACCACGGTTCGATCCCCGGCTCCGGCGGCAGGTTAGCCCAGCACCATGTGACTCTGGGCAATAGCTCGCTTAATCTTCCCGTCGGCCCCCAGCGCCTAGAGACCCTTACGGGTGATTGTGCGCTTTACAAATGTGGACTTTACTTTACTTTAAATTCGGGTGCAAAGGCAAATAGTGAACAATGCTGTGTTTTTATGACAGTCTAAGGCATACCAACAACACACTTCCTAAAGAAAAAAATAGAAATATATGCAATAAATATCACAAGCTGCACGTTATGTCGTATCCGCAGACCAACAAAAGGACTAAGTGAAGCCTCATCACCAACCACTGAAGGGAAAATAACTGGGAAGAAGTAACGATTCTCATACTATCAGTCCTTTTCCCCCTATAAATGCTGGAACCTATACAGGGAAAACTGCAAGGGCGTGCTCGTCATCACACAGATCCCGGTGCAAAAAGGAGTTTGCACCGGGATCGGACATTAACGGGTCCACTCGTAGTGTGTGTTACGTATGTGACATTGACACTTTGATTTTGCTATCTATGCAGGTGTTGTGAAGATGCATGTGTTTATTGCACTGTACCCATGAGTCCTGGAAGTAGGGGTGCACGGGTGCTGCGACACCCCCAAAATAACCTAGCAGGACGAGAATGAGCAATAAAAGTGCCTTTACATTTTGACTGTATCATGTTGCATGTACTTTTGTAATTTGAACCAAGTGAACAGGGGGTGAAAAGGGAAAGGATGTAGGTGGTAATGTTTTCTACCATGCAACAACATTTATAAATGTAAAGTGAAATCTATACATATTTCAAAATATAGCAGCAGCAATGAAAGTACAAATAAGGCATTTTTGTAATTCTGATTTTGAGGGAAACAAACAAAGCATGTGATAAGAACACAACACATCAAGGCACTTTAGTTGCGTGAGGAGCAAAGGAAAATATATGCTGAGCCCCGATTTCCAGACGTTATGGTTTCTCGCCTTTGTACATGACAGGTAATCTCCCGCACTTGTATATTCAGGACAGACTGCGCTAAAATGCACCCTGGGACACACGCCGCTCTCACCGCGCTGATTTGCTTCACTTGTTCTTTGTGTAAAACAGATTTTTCACACTCGCTAACAGTAACGGCAGCGCCCTCTAGCTCCCTCCCCCACTCTGAAGGTTGTTGCAGCACAATTGATTGTGGATCACACTCTGTGTGATCTTCGTCTGACAGTGTATGATCTTGGATGAACATGGGACCTCTCCCCAGCACAGGCTAAGAGAACATGCCCTGCTTCGGTCTCTTCCAGCAATGCCCCAGGGTGAGCCGAGTTTTACTCAGCGGTGCCGCAGATCCTATATGAGACTCTGACACCAAGTTTGATCCTGGTCTGGTGTCTGTGAATCCGCCACCATGTCTAATCTTTAACAGGGTGCTCTGTCACTGTGTGATCTTGGTGTTTGTTCGTGTTATCTATGCGCGTGATACTGTGCCTGACCTTCAGTTCTGTGCCGCTGACGCTATGATCCTATCCTGTTGACAGTATGTGTGATCTTGGTATCTGTGCGTGGTCTTCGTCTGGCAGTGGCCGATCTAGGCGTTTGTGACCCTCTGTCTGAGCGTCCTTGTGTTTTCTATGTAGCTGACGCCATGTGTGGTATTCGTCAGTTTGCTCTAACACAGTGTGATCTAGGCGTTTGCGACCCTCAGTCTGAGTGTCATTGTGTTTTCTATGGAGCTGACGCCATGTGTGATGTTCGTCAGTTTTGCTCTAACACTGTGTGATCTTGGTCTTTATACCTCTGTCTCTTGGAATCTGTGCAGCCGGGACTCTGGTATGAGCTCTCTGCAGCTTACAGTATTCATCAGTGAAGATGACACAGAGGGTGGCCTTAGTGTCTGTGCAGCTAACACACTACATTTGAGCTTGGTCTGGCAGGTTGCGATCTTGCGTGTCTGTGACTCCCACTGTGTACACTCATTTCTATTCAGCTGCCACTCTGTCTCATCTTGGGCTTTGATCTGAGTCTGGCTGTGTGTTATCTTTGTGTCTGTGATTCCCATTCTGTACACTCGTTTCTGTGCAACGGCCTCGCTGTGTGATCTTGGGCTGTGATCTTCGCCTGGCTGTGTGAGTGTGTGTGATCTTGGTGTCTGTGACTTCCACTGTGTGTATTCATTTCTATTTTAACTGCACTCAGTGTGATCTTGGGTTACGATCTGCCTCTAGCAGCCTGTGATCTTGTATTAACCCAACACATCTCCCCGCCTGGTACCGCGGCGCTATGACAGCAACCAGATCTGACATGCTTACAGTACCGCGGCGCTATGACCGCACACGGATTTGACTTGCTCGCGGCACCGAGGCGCTATGACCGCACACAGATCTGACTGTGTGCGGTAGAGCGGGAGGGGGCGGGAACGGCCACGGGAGAGCGGGAGGGGGGCGGGAACGGCCACGGGAGAGCGGGAGGGGGGCGGGAACGGCCAAACACTGACGGGAGAGCGGGAGGGGGGCGGGAACGGCCACACACTGACGGGGGGGCGGGAAACGAACCAACAGCGGGAGGGGGGACAGGAAAGGGAAGACTCACCTGGACTTCCTCGGCCGGCCTAAACAAACCTCGACGAGCCCGAAAAAACGCCCCGCCCACCGAGTGAACACGTCTACATGACGTGAGCAGAAAGGGAAAAATTCTCGGGAACGCCCCCGAATCTGGTCCGGCCTTTGACGGACAGATCCGGCTCCCAATGGCTAGCCTCCATTTATGGAGCTAGCCAATGGGAGGAGGGGGCAGATACCCGACCCCACATAGAGGATTAGAGGATATCATTAGATTTTGCTAGCGCATGCGTACTTCGTACGCATGCATCGCTAGTCAAAACCTAAAAAGAAGGGTTTTCATGATTTCGAGAAGCAAAGGGAGGCAGATCACACGGTGCTAGCGACAGACAGGCAGGGGAGCCGGGAGTGAACCTATTAACTACCAATTTATTTATTTTGTATTTTATTTATTTAATGCGATTGTATATAGCGCGAACATTACCCGCAGGTGTCAGAGCGCTTTAGAAAAAAAACAGTTTCAAAACATAATGCTTGGGACGTCATGAAGGGGGCGAAGAGACGGTTCAATGTATAGATTTCTGGCCGGAGCTGCACTTTGGTGGAGCTGGGAACTATATAAAAACGCATAAATAAATAAAGTAAAATAAATAAAATCGTGTCTGTTTGGGGGAGTTAGTCGGTGATTGCAACAAGAGGGGGAGGGGGCTGGTTAGCTGCACAACATTGCACGTGACGTCGGCGCCCTCCCCCCACACTCAGGCTGCAGCAGGGCCAGGGAGCGACCCTCACGATGTCTGCGACCCCCAGGTAAATGCGCACGAGCCCCCCCCCCCACCACGACCCTCGTCGAGTGATGGAAAATGTTCATTTCTGGCCCCGGCTGGACTCGAGTGGAGCCACGAACTGGTGCAAACTCAGGGCGACGCCGCCACGAGATCATGGAATAGAATAACCTGTCCTGACCGTCACGCCACATCCTCTCCCCAGGGCCCCCCCATCCTGCACGTTTCCTAAGGCAGCCGCTCCTTTGCGATTTAAGTTAATTAAATATAACTAAAGTCGGAGCGGAGTTGATGCGTTTGACGTGGTTGGCGATTGAAAGATAGAAATATGGTGGTTTTCTGTATTGAAAATAATCCTGGATGTGGACGAGATAAAGTTGGAACGTAATTGAAAGGAAGCACCACATTGGAGGAGAGAAACGCTCACCTCCCCGAATCTGTAGAAAGGTATCGATCGGCCCTGTGAGGCTCCAGACTACAGGAAGTACAGGGAAGAAGAAATAGATACAAAAAAATGGGAAGTAAAGAAAAAACAAGCACCGCGAGCACAGGGAGGGGGGCGGGAACGGGCACAGGACAGCGGGAGGGGGAGGGGGGGGCGGGAACGGCGCACGGATAGCGGGAGGGGGGGGAGGATCACGGCGCACACACATTTATAAACAAAATGCTCCTTACCTGATTGCCTCGTGGGAACTTGAATCTTGCAGCCAACTCCAACAACAAACACTTGTCAAAAGAAGAAAACAGGCCGACTCCAAAAAAAAAAATAACACACACCCACCGCCGCGATGACTTACACAAGTGGGTGGAGAGGGAAAAAATTGCGGGAACGCCCCCGAATCTGGTCCGGCCTTGACGGACAGATCCGGCATCCAATGGCTAGCCTCCATTTATGGAGCTAGCCAATGGGAGCCGGGGGACGTTCCCGAAGTCCTTATTGTAAACAAAGGATTTCGCCTGCGCCGGCAGGCGAAACCCAACCCGAAACCCAAAAAGCATGTATTTGAGACGAAAATGTGTGTATTTTTAGAACTCATAAGCTGGTGTTTGGAGAAATATGGTTCAATTTCCCAAAATAAATGTTACGCTATTATTTGACTTGTAGACATTTATTACTCATATTATTACCTTGGTGCCGGGGGAATAGCAGCTGTGGATGTTATGTATTACCCATGTAGATGTATTCCAAATTGATCGTATGTTTTTTACTTTACTGTTGGCAAACCTGCCCAATGCACTGATGTGATCACTGCTGCAGTATTACTTGTCTGAACTATCACATCACGTATGGTAGATCTGGATAATTTTCATTGAAGATACGTAGCTCTTATTACAGAAAAGGTTGGAGACCCTGTGTTAGACCTGGCATCCTTGGCGTGGTTTCCCCTGACTTTTTGATCTCTATCTCCTATGTTTTTGACTCTATGCTGGATTACGTTTTGCTGGTTTAGATGCTTTGGGCACTCTGCCACTGCTGATCAGTGCCAAAGGGCGAGTGCTCCTAGTAGGGCCTGTACAGATGTAAGGGACATGCTGCAGTAGTGGATTACTGACAAATTCGTTTTTCCCTGTAGCAAGGCTACCTTGCCCATAGGACAGAATGAGGGGGGTGGGGGCCCATGGGTACCTGCCTATCTTCCCCCAGGAACAAGATAGAAAATCCAAACCTGGTTTCTCAGGATTCAGAAATCCATAATACATCTTTTAGCATAGGTGGTTTTTAAATGTTGTGCCTGAAAATAGCACTTTTAGAAAGTGGTCAATTTCTTGTCCAGTCTGTCTGTGGGCCTGCCTGGGTGTGCGAGTTAGAGGGAGTGTGACAGGATCTGGGAAAGCTCCAGCAGTGGGATGATAGCTGGCTGCCCCTGAAGGTTAGGGGGAGGAGTGGTGCTGGGCTGTGCCCTGCCTTTACGATACCGGCTCCCCTGTCTGCTGGATGACGGATGTCCCTGCCTCCCTGCTTCAAAGAGAAAGATTCCCCAGGACCGAGAGACTCCCGCCGCCAGAGTCTGGACAAGGGCGACCCGTGCTTAAATCACAAAACTTCAAAGGCATCAAAGACAAATTGCTGTATAAAGGAAAGACTCGTGTACACTAGAGGCAGACTACTTCTGACTGAAGAGGAGAATCCCTGCTGAAGATGACACCGTAAGAAGACCCCAGGAACAGTGCTGCCATTGCTGTGTGTCTGGAAGCTGACCTGCTGTCTTGTCTTGTCCTGCCTAAGAGGGACAGTGGGGACTGTGCTGTGTGCTTGATCCCCCTCCTGCAAAGAAGAACTCTCCAAGGGCTAGAAGTCGAGCTAGCCTCCTGATCCCAGGAATCAGGGCCATCAAATTCCTGCCGTTTTGACCTGTATCGCTCTGCTGTCTTCAGAGCTGGAAGATCACCCTTTTGTGCAGCTGCACCGGAGGAGATCAAGAGCGGCGTGTGCCTTGCTGGCCCGCTCTCCCCCTGGTGCATGGTTGACCCAAGATCACCGCTGCGGCCATGGGGCCTATCTGGCCGTGCCTTCCCCCATGCGCCGAGGGCCCCTGACCTCCACCGCTGGAGCTGCGAGGTCCAGAGGTGCCCCCCCCCTGCCGAGGAATCGCACAAAGAAGATCGTGGCGAGGGAAGAGGGGCTCGTCGTCCCCGCCGCGCTGCGATTGGCCCGTGGGCCCTGACGTCATCGCCGGAGTCTCCAGAGGCCGCGCTGTGAGTGGCTCGTGACCCACCGAGTCATCAGGCGGAAAGCCCGGAAGCAGCGCTGGGATTGGCCCAGCGCGTCTGCCAAGAGCTGCACGTCACCAGGAACCAGGGAGCCGTACTGCCTGCTGCTTCCCCCCAGGTAACGCTCGAGTGTGTGCCTCAGACGAGCGCGTGTCCACCTGGGGGGAGAGGGAGGCGCTGAGTGTGTGGATCACCGGCGTCAGCCGGTGCTGAAGGGATCCATCGCCGAGCCCCTCCCTAGAAGCCCGTACCGGCACCCGAGTGAAGTGCGGTACCGGGCTAAAAGGAAGCTCTTGTTGAGATCCATCATCCGAGGCCCCCTCAAGACCTACAGTGCATGGGGGCATTCCATTCTTACGCGCACCCTCGCCCAGGGTCCCCATGAAGAGAGGGGCAGTCCTTTTCAACCCAAGACTGCTCGGGGTGCATTTTAAATTGCCCAATCTTTTGCAACAGACTCTTTTTATGTTTTAAAAACACTTTCCACAAGAAGAATACTTTTGTTTGAAGAAGCATATTTTATGTTGGTTTATGTCCGCTTTAAGTCTGCCTAAAAATATATAAAAATATTATTTTTATATTATACCTGTGTGGTGTCCGTTTGTGGTGTTCATTATAATTACTGGAGGTGTTGGTGCAAATACTTTACACATTGCCCTGGAGATAAGCCTGTCTGATCTGCCAAGCTACCAAGGGGGTGAGCAGGGATTATCTACTAACGTGTGTCCACCTGGCCCTGACTGGAGGAGAGGGTCCCTATTTGGTCAGAAGCCTTGGCCTCTGCCAACTGGAGACCCCCAATTCCAACATTGTTGGCTAGCGGTGGGATATGAACGTGTATTTGCGCCTGACCTACAGTGATTGGTGTGCATCACTAGTTTAGTGCAGACCTACATAACCACATACCAAATTATTTTTTGTTCTTGGTCCTATTTTTGGATTTCCTTGAAGCACCATGTCACAGTCCAGGAAAGCACTCAGTGAAAAGGTGCCCAGTGAGAAGGCACCAAGTGAGAAGGAAGCCAGTATAAGGGGAGAAGTTGATTTTAACATTGAGGATCTGTATTCCTACCACAAGGATGCTCTCAGGAAGTACTGCAGAGACTTTGGGTGCCCCATTAAAAGCAGCTCTAGAAAGGACGAGCTGCAGGACACCTTAAAGGTCTGGTGGGAGGCCAAAGAGGCAGCGGGGACAGGTGCTGAAGAGACGGAGAATCCACCAAGGAATGGCTTTGGAGCAAATGATCTGCCGATAGGTGGACCAGCCTCAAGGGCTGGCAGCAACCATTCCAGCAGGGGTCTCTCCCCGGAGGAAATTCAAGAGAACCAGAGAGTGCGAGAACATGAGCTGGAAGTCCTGAGGCTCAAGGCCCAGATGGAAGAAAAGAAGTTAATTCTGGCTCATGAGGTGAGCATGAGAGAACTGGATCTAAAAGCTAAGCAGTGGGAGTCCGGTTCAAATGGTGGCAGCGCAAAGCCAGTGCATGGGCATAGGGTATATCTCCCCAGGGATATAGTCCAGAATTTTCAGAGGGGGGAGGATATCTATGCGTGGTTCACAGCCTATGAGATTGCTCTTAAGATGAGTAAGGTGCCTATGGAGGATTGGGGGGCGGGCTTGTGGGATATCCTCTCACCCTTAGAATTAGCAGGCAAAATGACCTACCCCCATATGAAGGAGGCCCTATGCCTCAGGTAGGGGCTTACCCCAGAGCAGTGTAGACAGAAGTTTAGGAACTTTAAAAAGTTAGAGTCCAGTACATGGGTGGAGTGTGTGAACCTGTATACGCGTGCATTGGAAGGTTGGATAAAGGGCAGCAAGGCAACTGATTATGAGGGGTTGTTCCATTTAATTAGTTGGGAGCACTTGAGCAGTCTATGTGTTCCAGAGCTGCGCCAGCATCTTTTGGATAGTAAGTTAACTGATCCCAGGGAGCTTGCTAAGGAGGCGGACCGCTGGACCAGCACCAGGGTCCACAAGGGGATCGTGAGTACCACAGCCAAAGTTGGACAGGGTACCCAGCAGAAGAGTGGGGGGGACACAGGTAACAAGAAGGAGTTCCCTAAAGGGCCCCAAAACAGTTCCGCTGGAAAGGAGTCCCCGGCCCCCCAGTCTCAGGCACCACCACCCCCTAAGGGTGGGCGTACCTTTCAAGGTCCCATTAGGTGTTACAACTGCAATGGGAATGGTCACATTGCCCTTAGGTGCCCCAAGAAGTCCCCAGCACCCCCTGTTGCTCCCAAACCGGGTTTGATGAGTGTAACCTTGGGGGATGAGTTAGTACCTAGTGGGGAGGAGGAGCTGGCAGTGATGACCCTGGTCTCTTTAGGAGACCAAGAGATGGTCCAGGAAACATACCTGCCTGAAAACACTAAAAAGTACAGGCAGTGGGTGACCATCAACGGGAGGAGGGTGGAGGCTCTCAGAGATATGGGAGCCAGTGTGACATCTGTCAGGTGTCAGTGGGTCTCTGAGGAGCAGGTTATCCCAGATGTGTTACACCCAGTAGTGTCAGCTGACAACTCTGTGCGCCGCTGCAAAGTGGCGCAAGTTCCCTTTGAGTGGGGGAGGGTCTCAGGTCCCTTGAGAGTTGTTGTGAGGCCTTCCATGCCGGTAGACTGTCTGCTAGGCAATGACCTGGAGAGTTCCCCTGGAGGGAGGTGGATCGCCAGGTGCATCTGGAGATGTTGGGTTGGCCTGAGTGGGCCTGTGCGACCACTCAGTCCATGGCCGCCAGTAAGGGTGGTCAAGCGGACTTGGAGCCTGAAACAGTTGCCCAGGTGCCTGCCCAGAGGAAGAAGGGCAGGGGGTGTGGGAAACCAGCCCCGGCCGTTCCCATGGTCCAGGAGGAAGCAGACCCGGAGGGGGATGCTCTGGTACCTACAGGGGAACAGGTAGCCGAACTGGGAGACTTGTCTGAGCTGACCCATTGGCAGCAAGAAGGGGGTCCCTCCAGGGAGGAGTTCTGCAAGGCGCAGAAAGAGTGCCCTTCTCTTATTGGTATGCGGCAACAGGCTGCAGACCAGGCAGCGGGTGGAGAGTCCAAACACCATCTCATTTACTGGGAAGATGGATTGTTGTATAGTGAGCCTAAGGTCATTGAGCCCGGTGCAGCCCGTGTGCTGGTGGTACCCGAGCGCTTCAGGGCCTTCTTACTGGGACTGGCTCATGACGTGCCTCTCGCAGGACATCTGGGGCAAGACAAGACCTTTCAACGGCTTGTCACCCACTTTTACTGGCCCCAGATGAAGAAGCATGTGGGAACTTTTTGTAGGACTTGTCAGACTTGCCAGGCCAGTGGAGGAAGGTGCAAGGCACCCCTCCAACCCTTTCCTGTGGTTAGCACCCCTTTTGAGCGGGTGGGCATAGACATTGTGGGGCCTCTGGAACCCAAGACAGCCCTAGGCAACCGGTTCATCCTGGTCTTGGTGGACCATGCCACCCGGTACCCGGAAGCTGTCCCTCTCCGGACAATTACAGGCCCTGTGGTGGGCGGTGCATTGATGGGGATCTTCTCTCTTGTGGGATTCCCCAGGGAGGTGGTATCCGACAGGGGGACCAACTTCATCTCTAAGTACATGAAGTCTCTGTGGGAGGAGTGTGGGGTAACTTATAAGTTCACCACTCCTTACCACCCTCAAGGGAATGGTCTGGTTGAGAGATTCAACCGGACCCTCAAAGGCATGATAATGGGCCTCACAGAGCCCATGAGGCGGAAGTGGGACGTCTTCCTACCCTGCCTGTTTTTTGCCTACAGAGAGGTGCCCCAGAAGTGTTTAGGGTTCAGCCCCTTTGAGCTTCTGTATGGTCACCCTGTGAGAGGACCTCTGAGTCTGGTGAAGGAGGGTTGGGAGAAATTCCATGGTAAGACCCCTCAGGATGTGTTCAGCTATGTGCTGGCCTTCTGCAACCAGACTCAACGCTTCAGGAAACTCGCTCAGGCGAACCTAGAAGCCAGCCAGGAAGAAATGAAAAGATGGTATGACCAGAATGCCACTCTGGTCGAATTTCAACCTGGGCAGAAGGTGTGGGTGATGGCGCCAGTGGAGCCTTGTGCGCTCCAAGATAAGTGGACTGGGCCGTATGAGGTGGTGGAGTGCAAGAGCGATGTAACCTACCTGGTTAACTTTCAGTCTCTCAGGAACCTTTGAGGGTCCTGCATGTGAACCGCCTCAAACCACACTTTGAGAGGTCGGATATCACAATGCTCCTTGCTACAGATAATGGGATGGAGGAGGAAAGTGATCCTCTTCCTGACCTCCTGGCAGCCAAGGAACAAGATGGGTCAGTGGATGGAGTGGTTCTCTCGCCCACCCTGACCCCAGAGCAGCAGAGAGACTGTCACCATGTGTTGGGTCAGTTTGCATCCCTGTTTTCCCTGACCCCAGGAGTCACCAATTGGTGCGTCCATGATGTGGACACTGGAGATAGCCCCCCTGTGAAACAGAAAATTTACAGGGTAGCTGACAAAGTCAGGGTCAGCATTAAGGAAGAGGTTTCCAAGATGTTGGCGCTAGGGGTGATTGTGCCATCCAGCAGCCCGTGGGCTAGTCCGATGGTCTTAGTACCAAAGGCTGCTGCGCCCGGTGCCACCCCGGAACTCAGGTTTTGTGTGGACTACCGCTGGCTCAATGCGGTCACCAAGACTGACGCACACCCCATCCCCCGAGCTGAGGAGCTTGTGGATCGGCTGGGGGCTGCCAAGTATCTCAGTACATTTGATTTGACTTCTGGATACTGGCAGATTGCCTTAACTGAGGGGGCAAAGGAGAGGTCGGCGTTTTCAACCCCAGAGGGGCACTTCCAGTTCAGAGTCATGCCCTTTGTTTTGAAAAACGCCCCTGCCACCTTCCAGCGACTGGTCAACCAGGTACTGTCCGGACTGGAGCAATTCAGCTCCGCGTACCTGGATGACTTGCTGTGTTCAGCTCCCTTTGGGAGGAACACCTGCAATACCTCTGGGAAGTGTTGAAAGCTCTGCAGAATCTAGGCCTCACTATCAAGGCCAGTAAGTGCCAGATAGGGCAGGGATCTGTGGTGTACTTGGGACACCAGGTAGGGAGCGGCCAGGTGGCGCCCCTACAGGCAAAGATTGATACCATTCTGGATTGGGAGCCCCCCAAGACCCAGACAGAGGTGAGAGCCTTCTTGGGCCTCACCGGGTATTACAGGAGGTTTGTCAAAGGGTATGGCACCATTGTGGCCCCCTTGACGGGGCTGACTTCTAACAAACAGCCCAAAAGGGTGATTTGGACCGATGCCTGTCAGACCGCATTTGAAACCCTGAAAGCTGCCATTTGCACCGCACCCGTTCTCAGGGCACCTGATTTCTCCAAGGAATTTGTAGTGCAGACAGACACTTCAGAGCATGGGGTGGGAGCCGTGCTCTCCCAACTGAATGATGAGGGCGGGGACCAACCTGTAGTCTTCATTAGTAGGAGGCTACTCCCCCCGGGAACAGAGGTGGAGTGCAATTGAAAGGGAAGCTTTTACCGTGGTCTGGGCGCTGAAGAAGCTAAGACCCTATTTATTTTGGGACTCACTTCCGGGTTCAGACAGACCACAGGCCCCTCAGATGGTTAATGCAGATGAAGGGGGAGAACCCAAAACTGTTGAGGTGGTCAATCTCCCTACAGGGAATGGACTTTACGGTGGAACACCGCCCTGGCACAGAACACGCCAATGCTGACGGTCTGTCCAGATTTTTCCGCCTTAGTGATGAGAACTCCCAAGGGGTTGGGTAGTTCCCCTCACTTTCAGCTGGAGGGGACACGTGTTAGACCTGGCAACCTTGGCGTGGTTTCCCCTGACTTTTTGATCTCTACCTCCTATGTTTTTGACTCTATGCTGGATTACGTTTTGCTGGTTTAGATGCTTTGGGCACTCTGCCACTGCTGATCAGTGCCAAAGGGCGAGTGCTCCTAGTAGGGCCTGTACAGATGTAAGGGACATGCTGCAGTAGTGGATTACTGCCAAATTTGTTTTTCACTGTAGCAAGGCTACCTTGCCCATAGGACAGAATGAGTGGGGGTGGGGGCCCATGGGTACCTGCCTATCTTCCCCCAGGAACAAGATAAAAAATCCAAACCTGGTTTCTCAGGATTCAGAAATCCATAATACATCTTTTAGCATAGGTGGTTTTTAAATGTTGTGTCTGAAAATAGCACTTTTAGAAAGTGGCTAAATTCTTGTCCAGTCTGTCTGTGGGCCTGCCTGTGTGTGCGAGTTAGAGGGAGTGTGACAGGGTCTGGGAAAGCTCCAGCAGTGGGATGATAGCTGGCTGCCCCTGAAGGTTAGGGGGAGGAGTGGTGCTGGGCTGTGCCCTGCCTTTACGATACCGGCTCCCCTGTCTGCTGGATGACGGATGTCCCTGCCTCCCTGCTTCAAAGAGAAAAATTCCCCAGGACCGAGAGACTCCCGCCGCCAGAGTCTGGACAAGGGCGACCCGTGCTTAAATCACAAAACCTCAAAGGCATCAAAGACAATTTGCTGTATAAAGGAAAGACCCGTGTACGCTAGAGGCAGACTACTTCTGACTGAAGAGGAGAATCCCTGCTGAAGAGGACACCGTAAGAAGACCCCAGGAACAGTGCTGCCATTGCTGTGTGTCTGGAAGCTGACCTGCTGTCTTGTCTTGTCCTGCCTAAGAGGGACCGTGGGGACTGTGCTGTGTGCTTTATCCCCCTCCTGCCAAGAAGAACTCTCCAAGGGCTAGAAGTCGAGCTAGCCTCCTGATCCCAGGAATCAGGGCCATCAAATTCCTGCCGTTTTGACCTGTATCGCTCTGCTGTCTTCAGAGCGGGAAGATCACCCTTTTGTGCAGCTGCACCGGAGGAGGCCTTGCTGGCCCGCTCTCCCCCTGGTGCCTGGTTGACCCAAGATCACCGCTGTGGCCACGGGGCCTTTCCCCAAGCGCCGAGGGCCCCTGACCTCCACCGCTGGAGGCGCGAGGTCCAGAGGTGCCCCCCCCCCCCGCCGAGGAATCGCACGGAGAAGATCGCGGCGAGGGAAGAGGGGCTCGTCGTCCCCGCCGTGCTGCGATTGGCCCGTGGGCCCTGACGTCATCGCCGGAGTCTCCAGAGGCCGCGCTGTGAGTGGATCGCGACCCGCCGAGTCATCAGGCGGAAAGCCCGACCTGTATCTAGACAGATAGATAGACACACACATATACATACTGGTATTGTCTTGTCCATGAGAAACAAAAATTTAAAAAATCACCTAAAGTCATATTTTATTCCCCTTATCAGAACATACTTTAAACAGTTAATGTAAGAAGAAAACACTTTGCAATGTGCTCTAGAGCTGCCTTAATGACCCAACTGATATTTCAGTAAATAAAGACAGAAGGCAACTTTAAAATAAATACAGAGCATTTTGTATACAGTTCTACTTAAGAATTATGTTATGGTCTTTGCAGAATACTAAAAGGTGAACAGTGGGCTGGTATTATTCTCTTTGAGGGGTGACAACCGTACTCTGTCTCAGTTTGTTCTTTGCTACCTCTACTCTTTTGAGAGGAGCAGTGCCCTGTGGAGGACACTCTCACGGAGGGGCCCCACCCACTCTTGTAAGGTGCCCACCATGCAGGGACTGAAGAGAAACAATTACATTATTTTGTTTCTCTTCACTTCACGGTTAGCGAGGGTCAGCTCTGAGTACGTTTCACACTGAAGATTCTTTAGACAGACCCCCCAGGATATAGTGGCATGGATTAGCACATTAAGCAGCAAAAAAATGGAAATTTAGCAGCACAAATATGGAAATTTAGCGGCAATTTAGCGGCTTTTTATTTGGCAGTTTTTCCTGCAACAAACACAGATATCTTAGTTTGCGGCGGGCCCTAAAAGCAATGCCCCCCAGTCCCTCCGCACACTGGCCACGCGACGGGCCCACTAAGAAACATTTATTTAAAAAAATATGCCAGCCGGGGCCCGCCGTTGGCCCCGTGTGCGGCGGGCCCCAAAAGCAATGCCCCCCAGGGCTTGCCGCAAAATGGGCACGCGCGGGCCCACCAAGAAACAAACTTTAAAAAAAACATATGCCAACCGAGGCCCGCTGCGTGCCCCGTGTGCGGCGGGCCCCAAAACAGTAGGGCCTGTCGCACACTGGACACGCGGCGGGTACCAAACACAGCAAGCAGCAGCTTACTTGGGCCGCCAACGAACCGCGATCCGTCAATGCTCCACAGCAGCCAGGTGAGTCCCCTCAGCCTCAGAATGTAAAAAAGAACAGCACAGCAGGGCAGGTGAGGAGTGTAAATAAACACCACCTCGCCTGCCTGCTGTGAGGCCCCCCTTCTATTGGCCCTGTGGCGAGAGCCACTGGGCCAATAGAAGGGGGTCTGAACTTTTGTAACAATCGCTGCATTTTTACAAAAGTGACGATTTCGCGGGCACTTTTGTAAAAATCGCTGCATATTTACAAAAGTAACAGTTTCGCAGAAAACCACGAAATCCTGGAGGGTCTGTTTAGAGAGACACATTACTGCACAGACATTGAGGAGACCCTCTTCAAGTACAGAAGACTGCGGGCCCCTCCGCATAGCGGGGGCTGCGGAGTGCTCATTGCGCACCTGCCCCCTTTCACACAACGCAGCGCAGCATGTTCGCTCGCCGTGCCGCAGCAATTTGCCTCTGGGAGTCTGCACCACTGTAACTGCAGTACATTGAGTCATGGAGAAAGCACTGACTTCTGCAAATAAATCCTACAATGCATCAATCTGAGTCAGAAACAGATCAAGCCCCCACATTAGCAAAAGTAAACCCCAATGGTAGCTAACATAACTTGTCTGTCAATGAGTTATCAACAGGGTTGGATTGGGATCAAAAATAGGCCCGGGCACTCTAAACAAAAAAGTGGCCCACATTTGCAGACTGTACCTTTTCACAAAACACTGCTTTACTGTTTTTAGTATTATGAAAAAAAGGAAGAGGAGTCTCTAAAAGAGGCATGATTTCTTAACTTCACTGAGATAAAAAAAAATTGCAGATGTTGCCAGGACTCTTTGTGCATGAATTAGTTCACACTGGTGAACCACACCTTAATACAAGTGAGGCAACCTCTGCTCAGGTCCCCTGTCCCTGCTCATACTGCATCATTTAATGGGCCGGCCGAGCGAGACAGGGAATGACACCTCCCCCCACAGGTAAAAGGGAGGAAATAGAGTCCCATCTGCCTCCGGAAAGGCTGCTTAGGACCCAGCTGGGCCGATGGCGGCATTTTAACAGCACAGACACAGCCTAGGTCGGCCACCAAGCTAGCCAAAAAAGCAGTCCACAGCTACAACTCTGATACCAGACCAGTTCCGGCCTTACTAATCTGACCCTGGACACCAGGTCTGGGCATATACATTCGGACCTCAAGACTAAAGCTCACACTCGTATGAGAGCAACGTTACTTCATTGTGGCAAACGCATGCATAGAATGTGACCACAGAACCTAGCCGATCTAGAGTTGGTGGTCACTACAGAGACATCTGGTGAAACTTTGGCACATTCCCTCTACTGTAGGATACTCATATAGTCAGTGGGTAGGAATCACTGAAAAATCTGGAAACCTGCATCTAGGTGCTGATTTTTTCAATTCATAAAGGTGTCTCAGAGTACCTCTGGACTTCTGTGACATGCCCCAGTGTATAAACATTTAGAGGCGTTTTTGCATGCATTGATTGTACATATCATACATTTGCAAATTGTAATTGCATTTATATAGCGCTTACTACCCTTGACGAGGCATCAAAGTGCTTTTTGGGCAAGTAGCATGCTACTCCGGAACCCAAAAAGGATTAGTGGGGAATTAGTATAGGGGAATATGAAATTTATTTGAGCGGTGGGCATGTGAATTTGTTATTTGTGTTGAAAAAGGATAGTGGATGGAAAGAAGAGGGAAGGGTTTGCATTTATATAGCACTTGCTACCCCTGATGAGGTGTTAAAGCACTTTTCGGCGGGTAGCACGCTACTACGGAACTCAAACAGGATTAGTGTGGAATTTGTATAGGGCAATATGAAATTAATTGGAGCGGTGAACATGTTAGTCTGTTATTTGGATTGAAAAGGATAGTGGAGGGATAGATGAGGGAAGGGTCTAGAAAAGTTTTTGTTTTTGGAACTCATAGCAGTAAAAGGGGGTTTGGGATGAGTAAAGGGGAGGTAGGGGAGGAAGAGTCAGAGGGAGGCTTGTTTGGGCGATCTGAATAGTAAAAGAGTCATGAGATAAGGAGGGATAGAGGAGCGAAGAGTCTAGAAAGGGTTATTTTGAGGATCATAGTAGTTGAATGGGGTTTGGGATGAGTGGGAGGGTAGAGGATATAGTGAGAGAGGTATAGGGAGAGATATAGGGCAGTGCATTGGAAAGAGTAGTAGAGTGAGGTTTGAGATGAGTCAGAGTGGAGGTAGAGGATCTACTGAAAGAAGTATAGGGTGAGATATAGGGCAGTTCATTGGCAGTGCTGAATTTGAAGCAAAGTAATACATATAAAGATACATAAGTACATGGAAGGTATGTATGTGAAAGAAAGGTAATATATGTAGATTTAAGTTGTATTTAAGAAACTTAGACTTTCAAGTGTTGCTGTACCCTAAGTTAATGTATTTGTTTTTATTATTAATATATTTTTGTAAGTCAATAGTGAAGTAAATGTAGATAAATAGGAATAAAGATTTACTAATTTATGCAGTCACCTATATACATGCTAAACATAGAATAATATAACCATAAGTAATATGTACATTTGTTAAGCAGAACTAATGAATATCTATATATTTAAAAACATAAGCATGATCCATGTCCATACAAAGTAATACACATATGTAGGTACACATCGATAGGGATATGTTGTACATTTAAGTTTGAGTAAGGTGGTTATGTGGGAAAGAGCCAACTTTTAAGTAGTCTTCGGAAAATCAGGTAGTTATCCATGGATCTTATGGTTGGGGGTAAAGAGTTCCATAGTTTGGCTACTTTAACAGAGAAGGATGTGCCACCTATGTTATTTTAAGGTCTAGCATAGGCAGCGCTTGCAGTCTCTCTTCGAGACATGCCGTATTCAGGATATAGGCATGAAGCTCCGACCACTTTCCGTCCATCTTTTTAATTGACTCCTGTCACTGTCATTTGTAAATGGTGGCTTTTCATTGGTCAATAGGCTTAGTAGTCCCTCCTTAGTACCGCCTTTTCTCTTCTTGTAACCTCCCGTGAGGACATCCCCTGTTACATGTGTTGTGACTCTATACATTTTAATTATAGGCATTAAGGACACGCTCTCACAGAATTTCTTTTTTAATTTAGCCAGCGCTGCATTCTCGGCTGGAATAATGGCTGCCCTGCCTTTCTTTTATATTTATTTGTTTATAATTCTGATCGATGAAGCGGCTGCACTTTTTTTCTGTTTATTTACTTTTGATACAATGGCGGCACCCGCGCTTCTTTAAATATCTTAAGCTAAAGCGCGCGTGCCGCAATTGCTTCAAAAGTAAAGGAATACAAAACAAAATATGCATTTTTTTGAATTTCTTTACTTTTGAAGAAATTGTGGCACCCCCGCCTTAGCTTAAGATGTTTAAAGCCTAAGCGTGTGTGCTGCCATTGTAACAAAAATAAACACATAGAAAAAAATAGAGTGCGGCCACCTTTTTTAGGTCTCGCCTGTCGATGCGCATGCGCATCGAGCTTGCGAGCCTATTGCGGCTTAAACAAGCTTTAACTAAGAAGCAAGGAATCGTGGCGATTCCTTGCAGTGCCCGTGACTTTTAAGCTCAATGCGCATGTGCATTGAGCTTAAAAGCGCGTGCACATGCCCCCAGCCGCCTGGATGTCTTTTCCCTCAGCCGCACTCCTCCCACACCCCCGCTCCGCCCCCTCCCCTGTCTGCCGTGTCGCATTTCTTCAGGGCACTTTCTCCACGGCCGCCAGGCCACATCAAAGGCTTCCCCAGCACTGCCCCACCCATCAATCACCATCCCACTGCCACCCCCCTCCCTCTCCATATGGTGCGCTCTGCCTCAGGCCTCTCTAACTCGGCCCCCTCCTCTGCCCGTCGTGTCGCATTTCTCCTCCCCCCTCCCCTTCTCTTCCTCACCTTTTTTTCAATTTGTTTACTTTTGTTACAATCGCCACAAACGCGTGGGCTTTAAATATCTTAAGCACATGGGTGCTACAATTGCTTGAAAAGTAAAGAAATTGAAAAAAAAATTTTTATTTTTTTTAAAGCAATCGTGGCACCCACGCTTTAGCGTACGATTTTTAAAAACTAAGCGTAGGTGCCACGATACATTTGCAATTCAATAGCTATTGCATTGCAAATGCTTAATGTTAAATGTCATTGTTAAACACTAAATGCTGCTGTACGGGCAAGCCTCCTCAGCGCCTTCAGACCGCCGCAGTTGTTGGCCCTATGGCTGGGCTTGGCTCAGCAGCCAAAGTGATATCCGTTGGGTGTGCTACAAGCTTAATGTCCTCTATCAGGACACAGCCAGCTCCTTTTGCTTCTGGCCCGCCGAGGATCCTCCTCTGAGAAGAGACGTGTTTTCTTTACAGGTGATATCTTTCTTTTGCAAATGAACGAAGATGCATCCGTTAAGAATTGTCATGCACAATGACTCTGACCCCACTGTGGAAAAGTGATCTTCACACACACAGGCTCAAAACGTATGATAAATGCAGAAAAATGGAAAGGCTCCATTGAATTTGCCAATACATTCAGCATGATCTTGGAGGACTTACATTTCTGCTAAAGTCAGCTTGTTAATTTGAACTCCTTCAGCAGAGGACTATTTCTGACTGGCCGTTTACCTGGTCCGGGCCTAGAGCAACAGAATCTATTTTTTTTTATTCTGAGTTTGAGAAAAATAATACTAGTTAGTATCGTAACAATAGTATTTGTTTTTATTCTTCAACATCTTGTGTTGAGCACTATATAAAAAATTACAGTCTTTGGGCCATATTTATCAAGGAACCAATTTGCGATTCTGTAATAGCGATTTTTAAGAAATCGCTATTTCAGAATTGCAAAATGGTATATATCAAGAAAAACGCAATTTTTTAGCGATTTCTTGTTATTCCTTAATTGCGAATTCGCATATTGCGAATTCACAACTAAGGAATACTTTCCCATTCATTTCTATGGGCCAGGAGGCCCATAGGAAGGAATGGGACTTTTTTCTCAATTTGCGATTCGCAATTTGCTAATCGCAATTTGAGAATAATTTCAAGGGTGCAAGGGTGTCCAAAGGGCACCCTGTTGCACCCCTGAAATAAGCATGGGTGCACATGTGGTGCACATACATGCCCTAAGGGCATTATGTGCGTCACATCGCACTTTGAAAAATACTGAAGTTGGTGGTAATTTGCGATTCCTTAAGGGCATTTTTGAATTTTTTTTATTAATACATTGCATTTAAGGAATCGCAAAATCTGCGAGTCCTTAAATGCAATCGCAAAATAAGGAATGGCAAATTTTGCGATTCCTTATTTTGCACCCAAATTCTTTCATACATACCATTTTGCGAAAATGGGTTCGCAAACGCCAAAATTCTGTGAATTTCGGCGTTTGCAAACCCATTTGGCCTTGATACATATGGCCCTTTATTTTTATAATTCAAATGCAGATCTTTGAGTATGTGTGCACGTGGGTGTGAGCAGGCGCACTTGAATGGCAAAGGAGAAATCAAAGAGGTTTTTCAACATAAATGTTTATAATATTGCTTTTCTCGTTCCTCCTGAGGCATTTTTTCAGACAGATCATCTCCACAGTTCACTATTGTCGCAAGGTATGAAGAGAAAATAGTTAATGTGATTTAACTGACGAGTGCTGTCTCCAAATTCTCCGGACCTAAGCACTGTTTGATCGCACTCATAACCAGCAGACTGGACTACGAAAACTCCCTCTACACTGGTATCATCAAGTCTCTACACCGCAGGCTCCAGACGTCACAGAACACCGCAGCTAGACTCGTCCTCGGCATCCCCCAAAATGAGCACATCAGCCAACACCTACGGAAACTCCACTGGCTCCCCGTTGAGAAGAGAGTAACCTTTAAGAAACTCCCCCACACCTACAAATGCATCCACAACACAGGACCCCAATACCTCAATGAAAGAATCACCTTTCACGTACCCTAAAGAAACCTCTACTCCACCAAACTCGCCCTCGCCGAGAGCCCGCGCATCCGCAGAACCAGAACATCGCAGCCAAGGCCTGGAACTAGCTCCCAATCGACATCAGACTCACCCCCTCCCTCAACACCTTCAGGAAGACTCTGAAGACCTGGCTCTTCGACTGAACGGAACTGCTGTCTCCCCCCACCCCCAGCACCTTGAGACCCTCACACTTTAAACCCCCTGATTGTTTGATTAACTGCACCTACTCTCATGGCACGTGCAATAACATCATTCTATATCTGTGTCACCACTGACCGGCTGATGACATGTTTATTATAGAACATTGCAGGCAACTCTAGATGGGGATTCGAAGGTCCAGAAAACATACTAAAGTGAGATAACAATGTAATAGTCTGCCCATCTCGGGTGCCTGGGGCACTAAAGAACCAGGTTGTCCCTTCAAGCTCCAAATATTACAAAATCCCAAGAGATGGGGTGGTGACATTTACATTTGCCTCCACTAATCAAAAACCATGTACTTGCCCTGAGAAAAAGAAATAGGACTTTGTGGTTTTGATATTTGAACTAGAATTAGTTTTCACGGTCACACCAGCCAACCCCTCCCCCCAAAAAAAGTCTCCCTAACAAAATACAATCATATATACATACATCAGTATTTGGTTAGCACTCTCCATCCATTGGTCTCAAGAGGTGTTATTCACATTTTGCGTCTGCCCCCATTCTATTCAGCATGCAGCAATGGTTACAAGGATCAATCGTGTTTTATCTGATAGCATATGCTCAGCCGCATGAAAAACAAGTATTTGCAATGCAATAGGTCTCCCACTTGCGAGAGTTTGAGCTATTGGCATTGTAAATGACAATGCCTTTTATTTATGTGTTTTGAAAACCTGCAAGCGGTGCGTAAACACACACTTTGTACTTAGTCATTGCTTTCAAGATGCAAATCTAGAAGTTAAAAAGGCGCAGTTACTGCCAGCCTGGCTTTTAGTAAGCAATGACTATAAGTACAAAGTGTGTCTTTACGCACCGCTTGAGGGTTTCAAAAACACATTAACCCCTTCCACGCTCATGACGAGCTGGGCTCGTCATGCAGTAGCCTCCTGCTACACTGATGACGAGCCCAGCTCGTCATGAATAATGGTGTTCCTGTATTTACAGCACAGGGGAAAAATCCCCATAGCGTTCAAGTGGTTAAGGAAAGGCATTGTAATTTACAATGCCAATAGCCCAAACTCTCCCAAATATGAGACCTATTGCATTGCAAGTGCTTTTTCTTATATGGTGGGATTTTGAGGCGAGGTGCCAATCTAGTGTGGATGTTTGTTTGTTAAATGCATTTGTTGATTTTATTCCTGATGAAGAGCGGTCATGCTCTATTTATCGCTTTGTGGGTGATACAAAGTAGCTTGAATGTGGATCTTCTGGCAACCTGTAACCAATGTAGGGCTTACAAAGCTGGGAGATGTGGGCTTGTGGCTTTATATGTAAGAGTAGTCTGGCAGCAGAGTTGTGAATCCGTCGTGGTCTTTTCATAGTTGTTAAAGATGATCCATGGTAGAGGCTAGTGGCGTAATCAAGTGTATTCAGAACAAGAGAGATAGTAGCCTGGACCGTGTGTGGAAATCCCAGGTGGGGGAAGATGCATTGCAGAGTTTTTATAGTAACGAAGCTTGACCTGCTAGTTTGTCCACTTGGACATTCATTGATAGCTTGGAGTCCATGATAATTCTAAGATTTCTTACTTCCTTTGATACTTTAGATGGTGTTCCCAGATCATCAAGCCAGGTGGATCATAATTTTTCCAATCACCATATGTGACTATTTCCATTTTGGAAGTAGTCAATTTGAGATGGATCCATGCCATCCATTAAACGACGCCTCTGAGACAGCTGAAAATGTGAGTTTCCAATGTCTTTGGGGTTTTTCATTTTAAAGAATATTTGTGTGTTATCTGCATAGTTATAAGCATGTGAGGTGAAATGTATTGATCATTGCCGGTAGTGACCTTATATAAATGATGAATAGCACGTGTGAGATGATAGAGCTTTCAGGGACCCCTGCTTTTGTGAAGTACGGTTCGGTTGAGAAAGAGTATATGGATGACATTTGTACTGTTTTGAACGTAGGATGTGATCCTGTTGAGAGCAGTCCTCTCTATGCCTGCTTCATACAGTGGCATGGTCAACCATGTCAAAGACACATGAGGGGTCCAAGAGAAGTAGTGCAGCAAACCAGTTCTGGTCTACGGTGTTCTTGTGGTCATTCCAGATCGCGATGAAGACCAATTCTGTGCCTCTTCCTGGACGGAATCCTGTTTGGAAGCCTGAAAGTATGGAATTATCTTCAATGAATTGTGACATCAAGGCGAATGTTGCTCTTTCTATCAGTTTGCCCTGGAAAGTCCTGGTTTGTTTTCTTTAGTAATGGCATAAATATTCCTGTAGTTAAGGAATTGTTGATTATTCTTCTTACTGGTGTGGCAGCAGAGGTAGCTAGAAGAAGTTTCTTGAAGGTCTGTGGTGGACACGGTTCAGAAGCACTGCCGGCAGGCCTGCTTGCTTTGACTAGGTCCATAAATTAATCATGTACAAAGCTGTTTTGTTATTCAACTGTTCAACTAGATCTTCCAAAAAATGAAATTTTTGCTAAAAAAAATAAACTCCTCTTATTGACATTGGAAAAAATTGATGAAATGTAAAAACTATCATAGCAATTTACCGCTTGTAGAAAGTGTCCCATTTTGACATGGTCACCCCCACTTTTTGCCTGAAGTGGACTGGGTTCCTGTTAACCAGGTCCCCAGTGGCAGATCTCTTTCCCTAAAACTGTACAAGTATTCCCCCATTTGGCAATACCTTTAGCACGTTTGTAAGTCCCTAGTAAATGGAACCCTTGGTACCTAGGGCATTGATGCTAAAGAGGGACCCTAGTGGCTGCAGCATGTATTATGCCACCCCAAGGGACCCCTACCACACTCATGCAAACTGCCATAGCAGGCTGCGTGACATGGTACAGACAACAGTGAAGACACGACATGGCACACCTCCAGTCTGCATGCAATATATGGAAGTCATCCCTACAGCAGGACTTAAAGCCCTAACGCTGGGTGCATTATATTACATGTATGGACATATCTGCATGAGCAGATATGCCCTGTGATGTCTAAGACTTGGACATTGCAAGTGAGCAGGTAAGTCATCTTAAGTATATGTATTGGGCACTGGTGATTACGAGTTCCCCAGCTACATGATGGCTTCACTGAAACCAAAGGTGTTTGGTATCCAACACCTTCCATTATTAAACTCACAGTGATTCCAGTGATGGATTTATTAACACATGCACCCAAAGGATACCTTAGAAGTACCCCCTAAACCCTACCAGTCCTCTAGTGTGTGGCTGACTGGTACAATCCAGCTTGCCACCACAGACTCACTTCTGACCCCATAGGAGGTGAGAGCCCCTCCCCCGGAGAACAGAAACAATGCCTGCTCTGGCAGGAGGTGTTTACACCTCCCCCTGCAGTATGGCTAGTAAATCAGCATTGCAGGGCCAGAGGCTTCAAAGCCTCTGCCACCTTTGATATGTGGTTCCGCCTTCCTCCAGACATTGGAGATGCAACCCCCTGTCCTGAAGCCCATTTGGCACCAGAACAGGCAGGAAATTAGTTATGCGAGGATGCGTGGAGCACACCCAGGTCAGACACAACCCTAAGGTGAGCCACCTGATGGAAAATTCCGCCATCTTGGTGATGGCAGAATTAGGAACTCTTGAACAGGGTTATACCTACTTCCCACAGGAAATGGTCATATAGGGTGTGCAGTGACCCCAAGGGTAAGTAGCTCCCTGGCTATTACTCTACACTCCCCTAACACCCCTAAATGAGTATTTCGTATCCTAACACCAGAACTTTAGATTGACCTGACTAAAGAAGAAAAGGACACTGTAGAGCCGACCACCATGAGAACTGAAGACAGCTGTGGACTTCTGGCGCCAAACCCTGCCTGCCCGCTCCAGACTCGACAATTGCAAAGACCTGACTCGTCCTGCAGCTGTGCATCCTTCAAAAGCCTAGAAGGGTTGATAGTACTTCTGAAACCAGTCAGCGTCTTCCGTAGACGAGACACTTCCCTGCATTTTGCAGGCTCCGACTGTGACATCCTGTTCCAAAAAGATGCTGACCACCCGGTCCACTGACACAGTAGCCACCAAGCAGGAGGTCGGCCTACTCAGAGAGGTCAGATCCGTCTCCTTGCCAAGTTTGGAGATGCCAGGACCCCAATGAGATTCCCTGCACCAATACCTGGGGTACCAGACCCCTTGCCATGACTAACAGTTCAGAGTCCAATCCGAACTCCAAAGATTCGAAGACTGACCAGCCAATGAGGGACATCAGCTCCACTGACCAGCCAATGAGGGACATCAGCTCCACAAAGGTCAGCACTAAAAGTGGCCCAGCGGTCCTGATTTGTCCTCCTTTTCTGGTCCAGACCAAAACCCGTGACTGCCTCCGACTCACCAGGGCCAGTTGACCAAAACCCTCTGCATCCAACACCACTGCTCCCCCTTGCTCTCAGGTCTCTCACAAACTGAGCCCCCAGTTGGGAGTTTCCGGACTTGTCCCCAAGTCCCCTTTTGCGGGCTATTTCTAGATGGCCCCTGTGAGGATGAGCTGCCTATTGACCTCTGACTCCTTGCATGAACAATTGCCTCCTTACCTATCTCCCTGTCCCCTTCTCTATTTTCAGGCCCTGGCTTTTGGTCCTGTGGGACACTTTCCCTTTAAATCTTCTCTGCCTTCAACTTTCTCTGCCGACCATGTGGTGTGGTCACATGACCTCGTGCCTTCAAAGAGGAAGAGGCAGAAGGAATGGAGTTCTCGTTTGGAAGCCGTATGTGAGGAGAACCAGAGCCGTTCACGGGACAACAGGACATACAGACCTTCTTCATCGCACCGGGACTCGGAGAGCTGCCAAGCCATTCTGATACGGAAGAGATAGTCGAGTCCGCTGGGAAGACGCCATCCGAGGACAACGAAAAGGGGGAGATGGAATCTTTCCGGCAACACGTTCAAAGCGGCCACGGTCCAGGAGGGTCGTGGCTCCACAAGGTACGGGGCCAACTGGGGGCTGTATGGGGTAAGGGAAGGTCGGGAGAAAAGGGCGAAGGAACAGAGGCACCAGACAGGCTGAGTCCCTTAAAGCCAAAGCCTCAGAGCGCATAAAACCTTTTTCTTTCTTTGTTCTTTTTTTAAATTCCAGCCCTGGGTCTCACTACACGGCGGGATCAACCTTTCTTGTCCTTGGGAGCCTGAACCCAGACAACCCTTTCTCTCTGACGTAAGAGAGCGAAGACGGCCTCGTAGCACTAAGACTCTCCTGTTATTCTAGGACAACATCCTGCAAAATTAAACATATAAATAAAGCTTCCTTCATCAAATCATTCCCTGTCTCTCTGTCTCCTTCTCCACTGCCCCACAGTGCCCTTTAGTGTAGCACACAAGCCTACCAACCTGTCCATTACCCCTGCAACTGGACACATGAGGGCAGGTAAAACTGAACTGCTGGTGGAACTTTGGACCTTGGGCCACTAACACCTCACAACGTAAGGGAGACCCTCAAAATCCTATTGCGAATACCTGTATGCAGTAAATGTTTTTCTCTCCATAGGAAAAACATTGCTGCTAGTAGAAAATTGCCCCTTTCTGACATGGTCACCCCCAATCCCCCCTTTTTTGCCTGGTCATTGATGGGATTTCGACTGGAAGTGCACTGGGTTCCTGCAAAGTAGGTCCCCAGTGCTGTATCTCTTTCCCCAAAACTGTACACATGTTTCCTCCAACTGGCAATACCTTTAGCACTCTCTGTAAGTCCTTAGTAAATGGTACCCCTGGTAACTAGGGCATGCCTCCCGTATGTGCGGTCAGTCTACTTTGTTTGTTCTTTTCTTTTCACAGGGAAAATATTTTTTTTCCATGGAGAAACTCCTTCTTCTATACAACAACCAATTTGGGGTTTGGTTCCAGCCTACTCTTACCTTGGGGAAGTCTTTACACCTTTACAGGAGGAAATCTCAGCCACTTCCATGGTGGGAATGGGCGAGCAAAAGATCAATAAAGCCTCTAAAATAAGCAAGTTGTGAGTGTGTGCAATCTTTGTAGCGCCCACTTCCCACATCTTGAAGTAAATATATTCACATGAACATTTTTGTGTGAGTAAATCTCTTTAGGGGTGTAACACTACTTTTTGTGACATGCAAAACAGTTTTTACACAAGTTTAAAAAAGGCGATTTTAGGGTTTAAGCTAAACGTAAAATATACCCCAGGTACTCCACCAAAGCCCAAGCACCCTCTTTTGCTAAGGCTGCTGAGCCAGCTGCACACAGCCACTGGCATCACACTGACTTGGCCATGTGCCCACAGGTCCAGGTCTTGGACCCTGCATGGCTGAAATCACGCGTGTGGATGCTTGTTCGGCCAGACCTAGAACAGCTGCCAGATTTGCATCAGAATAATCCGAACTTGCAGTCAGTTTGTGGCCCAAGCAACAGCCTGGCACATCTAGAGGACGTGCCCTCTGTGCGCCCTGGGGAAGAATTAGGCAGGGAGTGTAAGACTACAGGTCTGGAAGATATTAGGACATTCTGCTTCACCAAAAGGATACGACGTTTGTTGAGAGGCCACCAGTTTCTTCAACTTCATTACACGTTGCCAGGGACTGCTGGATAATACTGTTTGCATGAGTAAAATAAATGTACAAAAAGTCCATTTGCACTCGTATTTCAAGCCATTTGCAGTTGTAATTTTCAAAAGTATATGTTCACTAATATTAGGATTTACACCTGGGTTATCTTGCCTCATTATATTTAAGACTCCCGGTTTTATGGTATTTATTTTTTGTACATTTCCGTCTGTATTTATCCATATTTATTTTTTGTCAGCTTTATCTGTATTTATCCATATTTATTATGGGTTTTATGAAAAAATAAATCTGAAACTAGTATATTTCCACATGTATTTAGCCAATATATATGCAATCATGTTTGAATGCCTGTCAGGTTTCAGTGATATAAACACCTTCAGAAGATAAATCAATGCACGTATATGAAAATATGCAGATTTCAGTATCAGCCTTGTGCAGAGCTACTGCTGTTTAAGTCTCTTTACTAAAATACTTTTTTAACCCCTTACCGATCAATCCACACAGTTATTGGCCTGCCAGTCAGGGTAACGTCTATTTAGAATCACTCTAAAAACACTCAATTTCCGTTTTTATCTACTTTTAAAAATAAATACAGACAAGAAAATAAATGGTTTTCTGTCTGTATTTGTCTGTAAAAATCAGTTAAAACAGAAAACAGGGAGCCTTAATTATAATACGGTATTACAAATGAGTAAATCTGCTACCAGGGCAGGCAGAGTTTGGAAAATTTAAAAGCAGCTACAAAACTCGACGTTTTAGATATTGAAAACCCTGACCTTGAGCTATTCTCACAATGGAAACAGCTGATATCAATGGCACAAGTAAATCAGTAGCTAGGGTCTGAATGGGAAGAGAAACTCTCAGATTGATCGGTAGGGTATTTAGGAATTTTCCACAGATAAAAGTATCTTCCCCATGGAGAAGGAAAGAAAAATTGTTCAAGTGTCCTAATGCGAGGTGTTTTCCACATGTACAATGGTGTATTATTTACAGTTCGTCAAGCTGTATAGACATAATTTGAAATGTGCAAAATGTTTTCTGGAGCTCTTCTGGAAACCTCTGAAAAGTGCCCCATTGCTTTTCATAATAGGACCACATGCAAATGAGGGAATCACTTTCCTACAGCAGCAGGCTTTAGAAATGTTTTATGTAAGCCAGACCTATGGCATTTGCCTTTGCTTGTGCTTTCCTATAAAGAGTTATTTGTTCTGTTGTTGCTGTACCTTGTACCATCTGACCAATCTAAACCAAATAACTAATCATAGTGTTCCACAGCTGAGGCCTATGCTGTGTATGGGAGAAGGGGTGCCAACATTGTGTCCCTGCATTGTCTTGGAGGAATAGGCTGCCTGATTAGTAAGAATGTTGTTTACATTTTACCATACTCTACAAGTCAGATACAATCACACTAGCTGAATAGCCCACACAGTCCACTGTGATTATATTTTATTTTTGCAGTTTTACATAGTGTGAACTTGATCCAAAGGTATTTGATTGCGTTACATGGGCACCAGTTACATTACACAAGGCCACTATCATTTTTAAGGCACAGGGAAATTAAGTGATTATGGAGTTAGGCACTAGGATCCTGAACAGTGAGCTGGAGTGTCAGGACAGGAAGTGACCTAATGGGGGTGGGGTGTGGGGATGGGTAGTGACGCAGGGACTAAGAGAAGGGTGGTTCTGTGCAGGGCTTGTGGAAAAAAAGGCATGCAATAAATGTGTAATGGCAAGCGCCTAGCATATCGTGTTTGTTTCGTCTCTTCCTGCGTCTGTCTCCAGATGTTTCTGTCACAAGGATTCTGTTGGGTGTGCCTTAGGATAATTTGACGTCAAATTGTAGGGACTGAGTAACTCTATCACATCAGGACCTGCGGGTCCAAATCCAACTACCTCACAATGCCTCACCTGAACTCCTAACCTTCCCAGAGAAACAGGTGATTTAGCTACTTAGAACATAACCTTCTAGTCCACAAGGGAACCGTGGAAACAGATCATCACCTTTTGTTTCTCACTCATGCATGTCCATAATAAACAGGAGAAAGACACTAGGAAAGTTTACAATATTTATTGAAGCTATCGTAGTCTATTATGAAGCAGTTGTGCTATTAGAAAACATATAACCAAGCTAAGAAACTCAACATTACTAGAAAACTGTATACAATGAACAGCCCTACCATGGCAAAGTATATATCTGTCTAGGCCTACCCTTACTATGCGAGCACAGGGATATATCAGTGATCTTTGGGAGTTGCACCGGACCTCATACCTGGCATCTGTATTTAGGTGGCAAGGCTGGTGAGCCCGTTCCAAGACCTGTCCCCTCTGCTGGAATTCTCTTCTCTGTTATCCAAAGGAGAAGTCACCATTTTTATAATAAGAACTACTGTGTTGGAAAACAGCAGCTGTGCTACAGTGTTTTGTCTAAAACATTGCTGACTATGCACAAGAAAACAGTACACCATGTTGTTTGACCTTGTACAAAATGCTCAGACTGAATCCCGAGAAGGAATGAATAACAATAACATGTGCAGCATATTTCTAAAATAGCATCATGGCACAAAATGAAGGTTTTATGCGAGCGTATTGCAAGCAAAGACAGCCTAAAATGTGGAATATGTGAAACCAAGGGAGATCCAAAGTGGTCCTAAAGAGAACTTACTACACTACTGCTGGTAATGAAGGTCAGCCTCCAAAAGCCCTAGCCCCGACTGAGTAAACCGTGGGGAGACCGAAGAACAACAGGAAGGTAATTGGAGAGAAAAAAAATCCTTGCTGGCCAAAGACCCTTTTTGCTCCAAAACCAAGGAAGCCACCGTGCTCATGACCTGCCTGCAGCCAAAAGCCAGCACAGTGAGCCCCAGGAGCTGACGCCAGCAACTTGTGCACATAAGGCCAAGAGAAGAGCAGGGGAAAAAACCATGTCAGCAGGAAGGAAGGGAGAGGAGAAAAACAAAACCCTAAAATAAAGGACAAGAAAGACCTGAACTCCTTCTACACCACAGGTGTAAAATCCCACAGGTGGCCATTTTGAGTTGACCAGAAAGCCCACTAAAGGCTTCAGTTTTGAATTTAGCAGACAGCCCACATGGCAGCCACAGAAGGCAACCACCTCAAAGTGCAAAGAAGCTGCACAGTCACTTCAAGTTGTGCAGAGGGTTCAACGTCTTAAATTGTGAGGATGCAAACCACTGGGAATTGGCCTGCAAACACAAATGGAACACTCAACACATCTTGGCAAATAAACTACAAAAGAAGTTAAGCAGGCCAACCAGACTAGCGAACATTATGTCTTGGGACAGGAAAACCAAATACGACGCTGCAGCTTTCCTAACGTCGTGACCGCCATTCAACACAACAAAAAAGCAAAATATTGGTACCAGATGAGCTGACTGGATTGAAACATTTGATAACTTCATTTACGCATTGGAAGACTAAGAAGATGCAAAGATAATCCAATACCTCAAGAATACCCCCCAAAGGAGGAAGTAATCACGTACCAGAAAGTAATGGACGCATTTTCCAAGATGTTTGATTCAACAGCCAACATGGACTATGAATGATTCATTTTCATAAATCTGTTTATTGTCTTTCACAGAAGAAAGCAAGAAACAACATTTGCTTGGATGATATAACCACATGAGTGGCCCCAGTTGAATGGGGCGGTCCGGATCTGTGAGGACATACAATGCAACATGGAGGGTAAACCCGATACTGACACCAACTATGGCTGAAGTGCCACCTCAGAGCTCATGAAAACGCATGCAATGCAGTAATATCGTAAAACAGTTGTAGGACAGGGAGCATACGGTGCAACAAAATGAGGACAAAATCATTAGAAGGAAGGGGGAAGTAACTGTTAGTGATATATTGCCGTGAAGCCCCCACCCAATGCCCCTCTGCCTATGCACTGCCTGTGTCACGTGTACAAATATGAGCTCACTGACCGGGTAAGGGAGATGTCTATTAAAGTATACCCCATATATGTAGGGTTGAAGGGGTGATACCGCGCAAGACATTACAATGGTCTGTTCCCCTCCACGGAAGATGCTACTGTGGCGACTCTGCAGGTTGGCCAGAATAGCATCCCAACTGACGGCCAGTAAGAGTTGGTGAAGTCCTAACAAGTCATCTCTCTGTAGGGTGATGCTCTCCGCTTTTGCCTATGTCATTAAAGAGTGATGCCACGCTATAACATGAGGGGCTAAAGGAGATTTTCATCTCTTAGTAATTAGTCGTTTAGCAATTGCCATGCCCAGATCTAGCAAGTGAGAAGTGACCTTATAACTTTTGCCTCTACTGAATAGATGTAGGAGATAGACTTCCCTCTGGAACGAGATGTTAGGTTCAGTGCAACGGGAAAGGGTGGCAGCCATCGCGGTCCAGTACCCTTTGAGAACAGTGCAGCACCACAGCATGTGTAAGAGGTCTGCATCAGCCAAGTGACATATGGGACAAGTAGAGTCCATTTGATGGAAATACTCGTTACTCTTTGCTAGAGTAAGGTACCCTCGGTGTAAAATAAAGAATTAGATCTGGCGGAAGCAACTGGTTGCGAGGTATTTGGGTGGCACTCTTCAAGGCAGCAGTCCATTCTGGGTCAGAGAAGGGGCACTCCAAGTCTCCCACCCAATGAAGCCTTAAGGAGTCTAGCACGATAGCAGCATGTTGCTGAAGAAAGGTGGCGAACCGCCCATTGCGTGCACGTATTGGATCTTGTGATGCGTGGAAGGCTCTGTGAATAAATTGCCCCATCAGGCTGATAGGGTTGCAAAAAGGGAACGGTGCAGTAAAAAGCGACCAGGATGGAATCCCTCCTCCGAGACAAGCTTGTGTATGGAATGAGGGTAAAATCTCAGAAGAAATCCCCAATGTCTCGTCTTCCAGTTGCGCAGTTTGGCCGCCGTGGTAATCCTCAGGCCCCTGGGTGTCTCCAAGAAAGGAATAGCAGGGGCATATGGTTTTGTGGAGTGGGTGATCTATAGGCTTCTACTGTAGCATTTGCTTGCCACCGACAGCAGTAGGGAGTCTATGTCTGTGGGCTTCGTATAGGGATGAAACAAATGTAAGATGGAGAGATGTGACATGGGAGGATGTAGAGAGGCCATGTCAGCTAGCTGGTGAGAGGCCAGCCATCTGGCAATCCATTGTAACTGTGCGGTCAAGTAATAGTTTTCAAAGTTAGGAGCGGCAAGACCACAATGACCTGTGGGCAGGCAAAGTTTTCTAACAAAAACACGGTGTCTGGAGGTTCCCCAGAGGAAGTCTCAAATCGTTCTCTCGAATTTACTGAAGAAGGATGAGAGAATAAAGTTTGTGAAATATTATAGAAGCTGAGGAAGAATCACTATTTTGTTGAGGGCTATCCTGCCAGTGACAGACAGCGGCAGAGTCCCCCAAAAAGCTAGCTGGGAATGGATGGCAGTTATAGCTCTACTGATGTTACCATCAAAAAGATCGGTTTTCCTTCAATAAATGTGAATGCCTACCTAACGGAAGGTAACAGCACACCATAATACTAGGTCCCTGTTCAGGGGTGGATTCAGAGATGGGGTAGAGAGAGAGGACTTTGATGCGTTGGCATACAGTCCTGATTCATTGGCAAATGATGACAGAGTAAGAGCCAGTGAGGAGGGAATGACATAAAGATCTCTCAAGTACAACAGAATGTTGTCTGCGTCCACAGAGATTGTGCGCGTCTCATCCCCCAAGGGTATACCCACATCAACTTGGGTATGGATACATTCAGTTAGTGGTTCCACAGCCAAGGAGAAGAGAAGAGGGGATAAAGGGCAGCCCTGCCGTGAGCCATGATCAACTGCAATAGGATCAGATATGTAGGGGCCTGTTTTAACACGAATAGATGGATGCTTGTAGAGTAGCTTGACCAGACCAATGAAGGTGACCCCGAACCCAAATTTAAAAAGTACTGCAAACAGGTAATCCCACTCGAGGGAGTTGATGGACTTCTCGAGGTCCAAAACCAGGTACCCAGAGTGAGGTCAACCAAGCAGTGCATACTCTACAACTCTGAAGTAACAGCGATGATTGAGGAAAGTGCTACAGGAAGGGACAAATATGTTCTGGTCTGTGTGGACCAAGGCAGGAATGTGTGGTGCAAGCCAATTAGCAAGAATTTTTGCCATTCTTTTGTAATCAGTGTTTAAAATTGCTACTGGCTGTGCATAATGAGGGCGGCAGTAAGGAATTTTCTATTGCAAAGATGTAGAGGGTATGCAGATGTGGGGGACTGGTGTTTCGGCATACATCTTGGAGAACTCTCTTAGGAGACCATCTGGCCCTGACGTCTTCCCCGCCGCCAAGGTCGATAATGCCTCACGTACCTCATCAATTGTTTTAGGAGAGTCCAATACTAGATGTTGGTTGAGGGATAACGTGGGCAATTCTATTGGGCTCAAGAAGGTGCAAATCTGCAGGCGGTCCCCATGTGCAGTGGATTTATAAACAGGAGATTAGTGGCTGGTCATGGCTGCATTAATGTCAAGTTGTGTGTCCTAGGTCAACACTTATTGCATGAATTGGGTGATGAGGATGTTCCTGATGCACTAAGTAAGTAAGTAGTTTACCCACCCTGGCTGATGTGGCGTGCGTGCGTGCGAGTAGGATAATTAATTGTGGCAACATAATCTGTACAAGAGCTCATCATGGTCACTCCGTAGTGTCTCTAATTGGGCCTTGGCCTCAGGTTGTGTGACCGAAGTGGTTTCGTAATGAAGGAGTTCACGTTCAATAGCACTGACGGAGATATCGAGTTGCTTACGGATATTCCATGTTAGGCCTAGACAGTGTCCCCTAGTCATGACCTTGAAAGCCTCCCATTCTAGTGACGGACAACTGTGGAGGCAACGTTATGGGCAAAATAATCCAAGATTGCAGCGCCCAAGGAACCACGGAAGGCTTGATCCTGAATCGCCTCTCTCTGAAGACACCAGGTTGGGACTGGAGGGGGCATATCGTCCCAGCTAATTGTCATGAGTTGAGCATTATGATTGGAATGTGTACTGCCCAAGTACTCAGTGCCGTGGATTAGGGGAAGCAATGAAGAAGAAGCCAATATGATAATACACTGTGGGCCCCTGCCCCGCGCCCCCAGCCCGCAGGCTAGCTCAATGCCAGGGTCAGTCCCAATAATAGGGTATCTATTTCTGACCCCCGTAGTATACCCAAGTGTGCATAAGAAGAAAGGAGCCTAGTATGTAGTAAAAAGGCCAAAGACTTATTAGAGCACACGCTTGTCTGACTAGAGATGCAAAGCATATTCCTAGCAGTCAGATTATAATGTCTGAGGTCTGGGGAGTGACAACAGGGCGGCGAGGGGAGTCAGAGTCTGCTACCATGCCGGTAGAGAGTCCACGTCTCCCCCGATCTGGATGGAGATGCCATTGAAGCCGAGGGTGACCTTGTACTGTGCAGGGATGCCGTCCCATGAAGCGCCTCTTGGCCTTTGGTCAATATCTGCTCCGGGTCTGGGGCGTTGATCAGGGAAATATGACGGTGTGCACCTCCTCCTTTACCCTCACAGCAGCTATGCCTGCTGCGCCTAGGTACCAAGGGGCCATCAGAAGGTCTAGATGAAGAGGCCAAACCTGTCTCTTCTAGCCAGCCAAAAGCGTCAGAAGGTGTATCGAACAAACAGGTAGGTCCATCCTTAACCACCCACAGGTGAGCGAGGAACAGTAAGGAGTAATGCAAATTAAGGTCCCGGAGCTGACGTTTCACAGCCCAAAGAAACCCCGCCTTTTTTCACCTGGGTGGTGTAATCCGGGAAGAATATGACTTAAGTGTTCTGAACAATTTGCGCCGGCAATTTCCTGATTTCTCTCAATATGGTGTCTCTAACCCTGAAGTTAAATAACCGAAATAGAAATGGTTGTGAGTTGGCTCTAGGAGGGGGTCTGCGAGCCGGGACCCTATGCGCCTGCTCCACTACAAATTGGGGAGACAGGACCCCTGCTGGAAGCCGCTCTCTCTCAACCAGTTCACTGTGTAACCGACCGGGTCCTGCCCTCTGCACCCTCAGGAAGGCCAACCATTCACACATTTTTATGGCGCGAGCGGCCCTCTGCATCGTCCAGCTTGTCCTCAAGGGTATACATCCAATCTAATAAGTCTTGCAAGGTGGTGGTGTGATTGCGAGATTTGGGTTGTAGGTCAGTGAGAGTAAGTACAGCCTCTCATACTCGATCAGCCAGCTTCTGGTGATCGGCATTCAAGAGCGTAAAATTAAATGCTACTTTAACTATCTTAGACTCAAGGGAGGGGCACGTCTGATCCAATGCTACGCTGATTTTCTCCACGGCTGCTAGGACCGAATTGAGTTTGACCGAGAGAGCAGTGTGTTAAAATTCCTGAGATCTCTCTACCCTCGAAGACGACCCATCTCCGGAATCGCCATCTGTGGGGCGGTAGAGTGGAGGCGGCCCATGACTAGCTGCTGGGCAATGGGCATAGAGGAGGCCTAAGGACAGACTACACTATGCTATGTTAAAGGGGCACCGGAAACTGTTGGAGGGGTGCCCGGTCCGATTAAGTCTGGGTATGGGCTAGGGCTGGAACTTAAGTGCCCTCCAGTATAGGGTGAGGCTTCCAAGTCATAGTCAAAGGGGGTCCGCCCAACGATCACTAATGTAGGATCACAACACCCGCCGGAGCATCCTCTCAACGGAGCAGTAGAGGAGCACACAGAGGCAAGAGACAGTGAGCTGTTTAGAGTCTGGGACTCAGTGCGGTGACCAATGGGGGGCCTAGACCTGGCTGACCCTTGTGTCCCAGAATGATCTGATAATATGATCAGAGGCTCCGGTCCCCGAGCCACCCCAGTGGTTGTGAAGCCCGAGAGGATCTGTCCTCCAGAATCCAGGACAAGATAGGAGCCTGTCAATAGCGCATGGGGGGAAGAACAGCCTAGGCCAGGTCTGACCCTTGGCAGCCACCCCACCCATGTGTGCACTGGAGAGCAGAGATCAAAAGAAGACGAGGGCCGTGTAACCCCCAGCCTCCCCATCCCCGCAGCACGGGAGGGCCACTGCCGGCACCCACAGCGGATGTACAGAAGCAGGAGCCTAGGCCCGGACGACAGACGAACCCACACCCCAACTCCTCAGAAGCACTACTGGAATGGCGCGACATCGAACTTACCTCCTCTAATGCAGCGAGCTATCGGACTCAGAGGGCCTCCCTGACCTAGCAGCACAGGGGGGCCACTGCGAGAGCCCACAACAGACCTACAGGAGATGGGGGGCCTTGGCCCAAATTACCCCCGTAACACCACCCCAACTCCTCAGGTGTACTGCTTTAGTGTCACGGATTGGGACTCACATCCTCCGAGTCGACAGGTGCTTGGGTCCAGAAGGCCGAAGGTGGCAGGCATCCCCCGTCCAGCAGAAAAGTCTTCGTGTGGCAGCCGGCTGACATGGGTCCAGCCGTTGAGAAGCAAAGCAAATATAAATTAGAGAGCACAACCAATGATAAGTCTTATTATCTGACTTAGTAGTCAGCACATTTTTAATAAACCCAAATGTAAATACAATACAGGTAGGTGAAAAACAGCAAGTGTCAGTAGCAATTTAGAAGACATATGGAAGATCCATTGGAGTCTTGATGTAGATGACTCTAAGTGCAAGATGGAACAGCAGACAGCTGACACGTGTTTCGTCGTGTTAATATGAATTTTTCAAGGCTGTAAAGACGGTGTTATACATAGAGAACACCTGTAAACTTTGTACTGCTAGAATATTGGGGCAAGACAGAGACGGAGGTGCTGACTTCTTTATAACCACTGCCATTTCTGTTGGGAAGCAAAGCGTTGGCCACTGCTCCAGCACGGGATGCCCAAGCTGTAGTGTTGCAGAGCACACCCCAAGCTCCGGCACTACGGGCCACAGGGATGGCTGGTTCGGCGTCCGTCGGCGTCCTCTCAGCCGTGTAACGCGACAGACCGGAGAACCAGAGAACACATCCAGGCAGTGAGACCCCTCAGAAGGCACCCGCCCTGCAGCTTCACAGCCTGCCCACCATAAGCCACGGACGGTGTGTCGCACTACGGCCTGGGTGGAGAGGAGAAGTAGAGGCAGGCCATAGATTCCAGCTCATAGTAGGCCGCACCCCCGGTTGCGATAGCCTCAGCTGGCTGGGAGCCTCGGAGTGCCTACCATCCGGGCCAGTAGCAGCTGGGCAGAGCTCACAGCGGTAATCAAGCCTGCTGATGATGTAGGATAATCGGGGGAAGGATGAGGAGCGGGCTCAAAGCATATCCGCCATCTTAGGCTGCTGGCTCGCTCTTCATGGACTATGACTGATTCATGTTCACCAAACTAAGAGAACACCATGAGAGACAATTGACGAATTCGAGGAGCATTTAGAGAGGCTTCTCAAACACCAAAATGTAGTGAATTCAACAATGAGGAGGTCATGTGACTCAAGATAATCAACAGGTGCCAATCGGACTCATTCCAAAAGACAAATTCTCAGGGAAACACACATGTTGGACAAGAGGCTGACCATAGCAAAACCTGATGAACTGGCTGGAAAACAAGCAGCCACCCAATGAGACAAGACTTGCTATGAGAGAGCAAGAACCATCCAGACAAAGACAAACATCTCTGTGTGCAGAAGGCCAGCACGGGCGTGATACCGGTGTGAACTGTACTACCCAAATAATGGAAAATGCCCTGCCTTGGGACAGACATGCAGTGGATGCAGGAAGAAAATGATTTCAAGTTCATCTGTTGAGCACAAGACAGGCAGGGGAAGCCAGACAGCCACACGACAAAATGGAAAACAGAAGATACATGCAGGCACTGCCCAAGTCAAAAGACGAGAGACACGATTTTTTGAAGCATTGGGGCCAAGTTCAAATGATGACACTCCTCATCTAAACAGACAACCACGTCAGTATGCAGTGATAGTGATGAACAAGGATACCTCCTGATCACCTCTGCAAATGGGCTAGAGAGCCAGCCAGCGTCAATCTTAGAATGGGGACCATGAAGCAAAATTTGTTGTGGACAGTGGCACGTCAGAAAATGTAATGGAATGCAAGAGCTAGCAAGCCTGCCATACAATCCTCATCTAGTCAACACCTGTCGGAAAATGTACATATGGGCAGAGAGGAAGTGACTGAAATGCACAGGAAAATTCACAATGATGTTCGACCACCAGGGACAAGAAGCGGTTGCCACAGTCTGTGTACTTGAAAGACAAAAGCACACGCCCAGTATCCTATGACACGCAACAGCAGCTAACCTAGGAATAGTGGACAAACACCATGCCGGAGAAGAGATACACCAGGTGAAACCAAGTGGAGCAGAAAGCAAATGCCCAGTAGTCCATTTGAAAGTATTGTTCATCATTGATAGTGGATCATCTATCAATGTTATGTCCTAAAAAAATTAAAATAAATCACATTGTGAAACAGACAGGTGTCTAGAAATACCAACCGCAAATGTGAAGTGCACCGTAAAAGAAAGTTTCTGCAGTACGTTAGTCCATTCCATCCATACTGTATCCAAAGTATTCTTTATTTTTCACAGGACTAACATAAAACAGTCAGCTCGTTTCGTCCACTACCTGTGGACTTCATCAGAGCTGTCAAACATACAAGACATAGTGTATAATACAACATACATATAAAACAATAGTACAACAGATGTAAAATTCAGCATTAAAAATGTGATTGGAGGGGGGAGGAGCCACGCCAGCGGGGAGAATGGCAGCTTAGAGACTCGGCTCTGCCGACCTCCCTTTCCCGGCATGATATCCTGCCTATTATCCTGAGCCCCAACACCACTCCCTTGTAGGGGAGCTGAAGCGACGCCCGCGGGTGTTGTTTTGGGCCGCCCCCGAGGTCCGGTGGCGAAGCGGCGCCGTAGTGAAGATCGAGGCCTATTCCATCTGGCGGGCCGGTACCTAGAGTAGCGGCGCGGCCACCTACCAGTGCATCAACATTGGCCACGGCGGACCGGATGAGGTTGGCCCGATCTAGAGGTGAGCCGCGATCGGCCCGCGATATGCGGCGGGCCCCGCACCTTTGGAACGTTAGTTGAGCAGTAGAGGAGAGGCGCGGACACGAAGCTTCTCACTGAACATGCCTGAGTGCTCCAGAGTGCAAGCCCAGAACGATCTTCGCTGCCCTTGGCGACTGCCCGGCGAGTGCTATACTCCTGTTACCCGAGTCGGACCGGTATATAGATCGGGATGTCTCCCCCCCCTTCTGAGACACAGGGAGTGCTCTCTTCACGCTTACCATAATCTTGCTTCGGCACCCTGGGGGGGGGGGGGGGGCGGCTGTTGGTTCTCATGGTGACCCGGCCCTAGCGATTTGGATGGCGATACAGCCTTGTGGAGTAGTGATGGCGGCGTCTCCCAGGGGGGCTATATGGAGGCCAGGGGTGGCTTAGAAGACCGTTCGGAATGGAATATTGGCGAGGCTGGCTTGGAGAAGTGCCCATGGTGGGGTTTTGTATTTGGCCGGACACCGGATTACATCACAGGAGATGACCCCGAGGTCCACCCGGTACGAGAGACGCCTGAGGGTTGGCAGATACAACTAGGGAGAGTTGTGAGAAGTTACCAGACATATTTTCAGAAGGATAAGGAGCCTTTCGGGAGGGCTCTGGGAGCCACCGGCTGTCACCTGGGGGAGATCCTGGTGAGGGTGCTGGCCACACCATCTACATCGTGAAGCGGAAGACTCTCCCAGGGGGCGGTGAGTGCTGCGCTGGAGCTGTATGATATCTTGACTGTGGGTGAGGATTTAATAGAGGTGAGGTCCCCGGAACACGCTGTGTCTCACCGAGAGTTGGACAATTTGAGAATAGCGACCCAGATTGGGCGAGTTGATACGATCTGGCAGGAGCCAGTGGGCCGAGATTGGAAGTAGCCCGTTGTTGATTTCGGGGGCGGGCGGAGAAACTGAGACCCTGACGACGGTGAGGAGAAGTGGAACCTGTTATCAGAAGGCGAGATGGCGACAAAAACCGACCTGGATAAGTCCCTGCCCAAATCCACTAGGGGGGCCAGAAGCATCCAAAACAACAAATTTGATCGTTACACTCAGCTTAAAGGGTTGTCGATGGACTCGAAAAGTGCCCCTGTGGGGGGGAAGAGGACACTCCCGCCAGGGGTGAACCAACACTGGAAGATTACATGTCGGCCATCACTGGAGTTCAGACATCCCTGGGTCAGAAGATGGAGGCCCTGGACAATAAGCTTGACACTGTAACAATTGAGATAGGGCTGATAAGAGCGGATCTCACAAAGGCAAGGGAGAAAGTCAAATTGCTAGAAATAAAGACGACTAGCCTCATAGATGACGTGAACGTGTTGCAGCAAGAGGTGCGTGATCTTAAGGCCTCAAGAATTCTTACCGATCGTAAGCTGGGTGACTATGAATGTAGGGCACGACGCAATAACGTCCGTATACTGGGGGTGCCAGAGAAGTCAGAGGGTCAAACGCCGGATCTTTTCGTTGAAAATCTAATTCTCAACCACCTCAAACCTAAAGTAATTTCTTCACGGTTGAACGTGCCCACAGAGTCCCTGGAGGTAGACCTAGACCGGGGCGCCCCCCACCCACCCCCCCCCACCCCTCCTGCCCCCCCCTGTCCTATGATTGCTAGAGTTCTGAATTTCCGGGACAGAGATGTGGTCTTCCAGGCTGCCCGAACTGGAGCTCAATGAGATTTGAAAAATGCAACTCTATCCTTCTTCCCGGATTTTACCCAAACGGTACAAAAGCAACGGCAGGGCTTCTTGTCGGTGAAGAAAAAACAGAAAGACAAGGGTGTAAAGTACGCTATGATGTTTCCGGCCCGCCATTCGGGTGGAATTCAACGGGAAGGTCTGGTGTTTTGACAATCCTGAGGTGGTAGCGGATTGGCTGGATAGTATACACATGCCGGACTCCGAGAGTCAAGACCGAGCAGAGACGGATGAACAATGATTTCGTAAATAGGGGACTCAATGGGCTTAAATTGTTGTAAGTTGCTGGGGTTTGGGGGGGGCATGTACATTGATCCCCTGCCTCACTTAATTCTAAAAGTTAACTCGGTGAATTGATCAGTGCAGGGGCAACAATGATGGTCGGGGGGGGGCGTGAAGGGTCTACCCAAAGGTCATCCTCTGTTTTCTACTTTTAGTTAACAATAGATTAGATTGGGGGTGACAGGCACACTGCTAGTTGGAGATGAGCGTTAGCTACATGCAGGGGTGCAGGGTGGGGGGAGGGTGGTCCAGAGTTGTGGGGTGTTTTGAGTTTTTGTTTGATTTTTGTGTACGTCTTTTTCTTTTGCATCAGGTGACAGTGCTGCATTTCAATGCTAGCGCCATGGGGTGAATGTCTCGTACTAGTCTGGGATCTGGGATAAAAGTGTTGAGCTGGAACGTTAAAGGGCTGGGTGACAAGATTAAAAGAGGGATGGTTAATCAGCTAATCAGAAGACACTCCCCTGATGTGGCTATGTTACAAGAGAGAAACCTTTTTGAAGGAAGTGGAAAGTGTAAACAACTGCAATTAGTTTTAGGAAACCCCTCACCCACCTACCTGGTAGGTGGCATGCTTCATCAGCGGGACCCGATCGGCTGTTTAGGTCATACCGACCTTCCCCCCTCGACTAAACAGTCAGCAGGGGCAACAGACCTAGATCGGATCCATGAGGCATAACTAACTCTGAGTGAAAGTACTCCATACAGCGGATTAGTGAGTAAAACTATGCACTACACTCACAGCACACTTTAGGGTGTGTGCTGATGATAACTACACCACTGTGACCCTTTATTTTGGTCACGCACTTTTGCTGGTCCTGACGAAAGCCTTATGATCCAACCAAAAGGCTGAAACTAGTAGTCCTATTATTTTTACAGGGATACTGAGGTACATTTAAAAACCTCAAATGTACCCCATGACTGTTTTTACTCATGTCCTAGGGTCCTTTCATTAAAACTTTTACAAGGGTTACTCCTAGAGACATTTTTAACACATAATTGCACTTCACTTAGCACTTCTCTTTCTCCACACAATAACCTGGTCCACTGTAACACAGGCGTTGAAGCACAGCTGGATTGCGCTAGGTAATCCAGCTGGGCCCCAATGATGAAGCATGCCACCTACCAGGTAGGTGGGTGAGGGGTTTTGTACAACTAATTTCAGTTGTTTACGCTTTCCACTTCCTTAAAAAGGTTTCTGTCAAGACCATTGACGAAAAAACCAGACGAAAAACTTGTCCATTTTGTTTATAAATATAGTACTTAGGGAAGAGGACAAGTCAACTTTTCCTTACTCTCCATTTGTTTAAATATATGTTACAAGAGACACATCTTGTTGGGAATCGGTGCATGGCCCTGGATACAAACTGGTAGCACATGCTGGGTTTACATCCGGGTCTAGGGGGGTTGGTATCCTAATTAAAAATGCGTTCCTGTTCGATTTATAGGCTACGTGGTCCGACCAGAGGGGTAGATATGTGGGTATCTCGGGACAGTTGGGAGTAAGGACAGTTACCTTCTTGTCCTTATATGTCCCTCCGGGCCTTCAATCCGACACCTTTAAAGATCTGAGTGCTGTCTTTTTAACCCTGCCTCCGGGTCTTCTGGTGTACTTGACAGGGGAGTGGATAGATTCCCGGCACGTCCACATACGACAGCACAGAAATGGCTCCCTGACTTCCTTGAATCACTGGGGTTGGCAGATACTTGGACAGAGCGGAACCCGAGTCAGAGATGCTTCACTCATATATCCGCCGCACACAATAGCATGTCCAGATTGGACTACATACTGGTTCCAGCGGCCATGCCACAAACGATTAGGGAGGCAAGATACCTGGGGAGGGGTATTTCGGACCATTCCCCGATGTGGTTACAGGTCGAGATCGGTCAATCAGCGGTTGGTAAAATCGCTCTGATCAATGCTTGGTACTTGAAGGACCCGGCCACAAGGAAGGGGGTATGCCAAATTTCTGAACATTATTTTCTGGAAAATGTGGGCACAGTAGATTCAACACAGTCTCTATGGGAGGCATATAAGGTAGTGTTGCGGGGTGAGGTCCACTCCTTGATTGCAGGTAGAAAGAAGGCACACCGGGCCGAAATGGTTAGGGTTGTGGAACTGGAGAAAAGGGTGGCCGATGCGGCCTCTCCCGGAGATCTACACTTGTTGAAAGTGAAACAAGATGAATATAAGTGCCTCTCTAGGGAAAGGACAGTTGCGCATAATAACGACGTACAAAGCCAAGTATACGAGCATGGAGATAAGGCCGGTAAGTTAATTGCCTGGTTAGAACGCAGAGAGCGGGCCTCTCGTCTGGTGCCTGAGCTAGAGGGGTCGGGTCCGGATAACATCAAAGATCCGCAAACAGTGGCAGACACCTTCTCAGAGTATTATAAAGAAGTATATACCTCAACGAATGGCTTTACTGAGCTTGAAAATGGCAAAATGATTAGAGATATAGCCATGCCGAACCTCTCAAAAGAAAATAGGGAATACTTAGACTCATCCATTACTGATGATGAAATTGCGCAAGCAATTAGAAACATAAAGTCTGGGAAGGCGGCTGGTCCTAATGGATTGCCTATAGAGCTATATAAACTGAATGCTCATAAAATCACTCCGCATATTCGTACCATGTTTCTGGAAAGCAGAGAGTCAGGAGAACTTCCGTATGATCAACGGGTGGCAAATATAGTTGTTATTCATAAGGAAGGCAAGGCTAGGACGTCCCCTTCCTCGTATCGGCCCATCTCACTCCTTAACCCCTCCCATGCTCCTGACTGAACCGCTCCGTCACGAGCCTCAGGTGGGTTGTGCTGGTGATGGAGCGGTTCCATCACGGCCTGCTCGGCGCGCCTGCGCGGCGCTGATTATGCGCCTGCGAGGCGCGTTCTATTGAGCGGGCGGGGCCGTGATGGAACCGCTCCGTCACAAGCACAGCCCACCCGAGGCTTATGACGGAGCGTTTCCGTCACGAGCAGGTGAGTGCCGCACAGCCCCCCCCTCTCCCTAGCGCTGCGGCGGAATTGCCGCCGCAGCGAAGGGGTTAATGCAGAGCCCAAGATATTGGCGAAATTACTCGCCACTAGATTGGTCAAGGTCATCACATCCCTGATACACCCCAACCAATCTGGCTTCATGCCGCGTCGTAATACAGCCCTGAATTTGCGGAGACTTCACGTGATTTTGGGGAGCTCCCCGAAAATACTGGAACCGGCGGTCTTAGTGTCCCTGGATGCCACCATGGCATTTGATCGGGTTGAATGGGCCTATCTATTTGCGGTTCTGACTAAAATGGGCTTTGGCTCGGAATTTAACAGGTGGGTTTGATTGTTGTATGCCGCTCCTTTAGCCAGAGTGATCGTGAATAACTGTAAATCAGCTGATTTCACCCTTGGGAGGGGCACGATGTCCGTTGTCCCCACTTCTTTTCGCACTGGCGTTGGAGCCGCTGGCGGCATGGGTCCGATGGGACCGTTCGATACGTGGATTGCGGTGGACACAGGAATGGGAAGATACAATTTTGCTTTATGCAGATGATATCCTGTTGTATCTTACTGACCCCAGAGCATCCTTGAGTAATTTCTTGGATGTCCTGACGATATTCAGTAGATACTCCGGGTTCGCAATAAACTGGATGAAGTCAGTATTGTTTGTTATATCGGGTGATCCACCTGTGATCCAGAGGTTGTGCCCTATAAAGGTCGAACTTGTGGGATTTAAATACCTTGGCATATATGTAACGCTAGATCCGAAGGTGAGGTATGCTAATAATTTAGAACCCCCCTTGTGCCGGCTCAGAAGCGATGTGGAACGTTGGAAGACTCTCCCTCTGTCATTGCTTGGAAGGGCGGTGTTGTTCAAGGTGATGGCCTTGCCTCGGTTCCTATACATACTCCAAAATACTATGGACCCAGTGCCTGTTGCTTATTTCAGGGAGGTTGAGACACTCCAACGCCGACTTCTTTGGGACGGTAGGGCCCGTATTTCCTTTATCAAGTTTACTCTTCCGTGGTATGGCGGGGGCATTGGTCTCCCAGATATGAAGAAATATTACTGGGCCGCTCATCTTGTGGCAGTGAATCATGTAATGTATGGCCCTCCGGGGGGTCCTGGCTATGCCATGGACCGTGGGTAGGGCCCAGGTGGGGATATGGTTAGAGCTTTGTATACCAAACTGGGAAGATTCACGCGGAAAGGCTTGGTAGCCTGTGGAGGACTAAAGGGTTCGACAAGTGGGACCTCATAGGCATTAGTCAGATCAAGGATGTGTGGGGGAAGGGCCCTGTGCAGACTTTCGAATCTCTCCAAAAGCAATATAGCCTCCATGACAATGAACACTTCCGATATCGCCAGATTAGACATGCCCTTCTTGCCCATATACCTCCTGGCACTGAGCCTCCGGAGACCTCCCCCTTGAGGACCGGGTGCTTGGTGGTCAACTCCCGGAGAAAACTGTTTCCCTGATCTATAAGAAGCTAATTAATAATATGGAAGATCCACTGGGGAGCATTCGAACAGCGTGGGGAGCGGATGGCTTGGAGTTGGATGATGAACATTGGGTGGAAGCAGTCTCCTCCCCCAAAGTGGTTGCGGTCCAGATGAGGCTTAGACTGGTACAACTTAAGACCTTACATAGATCCTACATCACAGGACCTAGACTGATGCACATGGGGAGAGCGGCGAACGGAGACTGTAGGAGAGGTTGTGGTGAATTGGGTACTTTCATACATATCCTATGGCACTGTGATGAGATACAAAATTATTGGATTAAAATACATGATGTGATTAAAGATGTGCTGGGGTGGAGATACGACTGGAGGCCGGCAGATGTATATTGAATGTATGGGAACCCACAGATTTGAATGGATATCAGAAACAGTGGGTGACGTTGGCGTGTATGGTGGCGAAGCATAACATTGCTCAATTATGAGGAGCCAGCCAATCACCCCAGCCCACCAAATGGGCCCAGGATTTAGACTGGTGCAGGTTTAGGGAGAGGGCTGTATATATAGCTAGGGGTGGTCCGGAGAAATGGGGGAAGATTTGGGGGGCCTGGAATAGCCACCGTGGTGATTTGTGTTTACTCCCAACGAGACAGACTGCAGCTGAAGTGCTTGAATCCCCATGATCCCAAAAACTCTGTATACTGTATTTACGACTCTGTACGATTGACAGTTCTAACCCTGCAATGGTATCATATGTTACTCACCTGATGCTTTTGTATTGTTTTATTTGTTCTCATTTAATAAAAAGATTTCTAAAAAAAATGTGATTGGAATTGCTTTGATCCTGGAAACAGGGGGAGCAGTGGGTGTGCACGCTACGTTGCTTTAAACTATTGTACTCTGGACTTAATTTGGGAAATTGAGAGGGAGGTGCGACTGCTATATAGGCTTGCTGTTTCATTGTTTTCTGTAGCTGTCCAAAAATACACCTAGGCTGCATCCAAACCATTAAGGAGCCACGGGTCATTCAAAGAAATTATGCAACACAAGACAACAACCATACATGTTACAAGGAAAATGCCAGGCACGTGCCTTCTCAGCTTTGCCACAGCAGAAGCATTGGGGCTGATCTCAATCAACAACCACAAGCAGGATACTCGAGGAGTGAGCTTTTCAGCAGAGCAGGGAAACTAAAGGATGTCTATGTCAAACTGCACATCAACAAGGACATCCTCCCAGCCGCACAAAGACACAGGCGAGTTACATTCCGCCTGCAAGAAGTGCTGGAGATAAAAACCGGAAACCCTCTGAAACTAGGCATCATAGAAACCTCCAAAGCTTCCACCCCGGGGGTGTCACCAATAGTAGGGATAGCAAAAGGAGACATATGGATCTGTGTCAGCATGCACCAGTCAATCAAAGCAATAGAGCGAGATCGACATCCTGGCCCAAACGTTGCTCATATGATCACATAATTGAATGGGGCAAAATTCTCCTCCAAGCTTGACCTGAACAAAGGATTCAAATAGAACTTGATGAAGAGTACCGCTACATTACAACATTCCCCACACGTCTTGGACTGTTTTGGTACAAGCGACTAAACTTTGGCATCTCCTCAGTAGCTGAGATCTTCCAAGATGCCATTTGCCAAGACATCCAGTCGGTACCAAACTCATTCAACTACAGCAATGATATACTGGTGTTTGGGCAACAAGCGAGATGTGAGTTCCACAAGAACAAGCTGAAATTCATTGGAAACAAGTTTTCAGGCAAAGAAATGATGCCAGACCCGAATAAAGCCCTCACCACTACCAGCCAGCCCGCCACAAGACAGCGGCAGCTGAGATGGTTCCCAGGCATGGCGAGCTATTGTTCCATTTACATCCAAGACTTTGCTACAATCAGCCCATCTTTCAGCACCTAACAAAGCAAAATATGTATTTTAAATGGGCACCCATTTGTGAATAAAGCTTTCGAAGCATCACAACAGCAATGGAAAAGGTGGCTGTCATGACATACCTTGACCCAAAACTTACCACATAGGTGGATGCTAGCCCGATGGAGCTGGGGGCCATACTAGGGCAACACACAGATGACACAGCAGCCCAGCACCATCTGGTTGAATACGTCAGTAAAAGCCTCTCAGACAATGAAACAGCTTACTCACATCCTGAAAAGGAAAATCTAGCAGTAGTATGGGCGTGCAAACACTTGCACATATTCCTATATGGCAAATGGTTTACCATTGGAACAGACCACCAGGCCCTACTGACGATTTTCAGCAATCCCAAAGTGAAAAATATTCCAAGGACTTATGCAATGATCCACAAGCCAGGGAAAGAATAAAATCCTGCCAACTACTTGTTGAGATATCATCTACAGTTGGCAAAACCAAACCCGTTTGTCACAAAGAAATATCTTCAATTCATAGTTAGCATACCCACAATGCTGTCAATCCCCAGGTAGTTGCAGCAACAGAAGAGGACAGAGACCTAGAAGCTGTCAAACACCGAAATCCTTACTACCCTGGTCACTCAGGTCACCTGTTAGCACTGAGAAGCCGGTGTCTGGGTCGCCATGCACTTTATACGACTTTTTGGAATTGGAATTGGACATCACCTGAGATTCAGTGGTGGATAGGTGTGTGAAAGTGTGACAGGTACCAGAAGAGGCTAACCAATGTCATTGTCTATGCTGACTTGGAGATACACACCTGCATTCTTGGAGCTTGTGGCCAGAAAAAGATGTCTGATGCTGCTGTGGAAACTATGGGACATTCGTACTGGAACGTGGGAGACGAGAGGCCGAAGATAGGACAGGGCAATGCATGACCGGCCAAGGTCACCCATCCACCCCGGGGCAGCACCTCCAGAATTCAGGTCCTATTTTATTTACAGCATCTCCAAATGGAGACATTTTTCCGACAGGTAATGCGAGGAGAAACATACATCTTCAAGAAGCGGTGGCCATGTTGGCTCCCTAATACAGTGATGACTACTAGAAAGCTAATACCCTTTCCATCAAAGCCTCTAGTCTCACGCGTTGCGTTGCCTGTGACTTATTAGCCAGCTGAACCCCATTTTGCTCGCTGGTTTTTCCCAACTTCCCTCTGTTACATAGAGGGAAGTCTACTCTCCTAGAATCTCATCTTCTAATTTATGAACGTTATTTGGGTTTTTGGGCAAGAATGTTCAACACCTCAGACCCTTGAAAAGTTTACAACACATGGTTACAGAACATCGAACATAAATATAGGAAAATTAGCATACCAAGGGTATGATTCGTTGATCAGTTGCATTACATTAATCCTTATCGTCCATAACTGCTACTCTCTCTCATGCTTCCTAGATAACATTGCAGAATGCAATATACAGCAAAGGTAAAACTCACAATAATGCTTCTTCTTAATTGTCCCCACCTTCAGAAGACAATGATGAACGAGATTGGCGAAACCGCTAACTGTGAAGGATTGTTGACATCTAACCAGGTCCTCTCTATGTCAACTTGCATTTTTAACGATTGTGCGAAAGGGAGCCCAAGATTTCTCACTTTCGTTCATCTTATCTTTCACAATGGTCAACATATTTTCCATAGCAAGGATATATCATAGTTTGGACACTTAGGGGCAGATTTATGAAGGCCTTGCGCCGCCGGTGCGTCATTTTTAACATGGGAAAAAGTGACGCACCGGTGGCGCAAGGCCTTCATAAATAAGGCCCTTAATATATTTAGGGGCGAGATGTGTTGCTTCCAGGAGTGCGCTATTGGAAGGTGTACAGTGAGAGGGAAAGGAGTGATGACTTTTCCTGTGTGAGCGGTCAGTGGGTATTTCATTTTATCACCTGTGTCTCAGACAATGTCAGGGGGTTTGGTGGCAAGGCAATGGCTGTTGTTAGTTTAATTTGCTCCAGACTCTCCCTCCAGAAAGAATGGACCCGCCCAAATGACCACCAAATATGATCCGTCGTTCTCCTTTGCCCACCGCCCGTCCAACATTCATCTGACGAGCCAAGCGTTGCATGGAGACGAGTTGGGGTCAGATACCAGCGTAGAATAATTTTATAACTGTACTGATTATATTATGTGCAAATGGAGATTTAGTGAGACTCACTACTTCTTCTCTGATCTAGCAGTGACGTGCTGGATCTCAAAAAGCAATCTCATTCATTGGACACGGTCTAATAAATGTGTGTGTATCAAATGCCGGTGCATAGTCAGAAAGAATCTGAGTCCCTATGTCGCAAGCTGTGCTTGTTTGAAGAGCCGTATGTTTCAGTAGTATTGAATCCTTGATGAATTTCGATTAAAGAGTAAGATGTTTAATTTTTGGCATTCAGATGGAAAGGATGTCATTTGTCCTCAAGGTTTAAATCTTCCTAACCTTGTGTCAAGAATTATGGGAGATTATATTCCTAGTGGTTTGGGGTGAGCAGGCTTCAGTGTAGTCTTAAAATCTCCACCCCCTGACAATGAGCCATTGGTGAAGTTTGAGATGTGAAAGAATAAGGCCTCTTCCTTTTCATTAGGGGCATATATACAAACAAGTGTTATTTCTTTGTTTACTAATTTGCCCTGTATGAAAAGGCAGTGGCCATCGCAGCTTGGTGGATTTTACAAAGAGTAAATTGAGGGCCCTTTCTTCATAGTATGGACACTGCTTTTGTTTTATTAGGGACAAAGGAATGAAATTGTAGGGGATATAAGGGAGATCTCAGCCTAGAGGTGTCTGGTTCTAGCAAATGGGTTTTTTGTAAGAGCACTATTTTTATTTCATTGCAGTGAGCTGTGTCTTGTGTTTCAATGGTTGCTGAGACCCTAAATGTTAAAAGACAGGATTGTTAAATGGGCCATTATCTTTTTCGTGTACATATTTGCAAACATCGCTTATCATCACATGTGGAGATGTGATCTCTGAGAGGAAAAGTACCTGGATTAGAGTTCCATGTCATTGCAAGTAGTTGCCTCGGCCAAACTTCATCTCGTGTATGTATCATATAAAAGGGAACACAGAACTTGAACATGAAAAACAAAATTTGAACATATTTTCAAATGTTACAAATGAGAATAAACCTAATATTATTTAGTATTGGCTACACACCAAATCTCAGTGAGAGGATGGGGAACCAGTAATAGGAGTGGGCTGAAACAGCATAGAGCATAAAAAAAGAAACCATTGCCTACTTTAAGTAGGTGGTAATTGCGAGTGTTTTGCGACCGCAATTACGATTGCAAAACATTAGTACATTGTTTTGAGACTCGCTAATGGCAAGGGAACGACCCTTCCAAATAGCGAGTTGCAAAAAAATTGCTACTTGCTAAATAGGCTATGTACATGGCCCAATATGTTTTTGCATGCGCAAACAGGTCCTTAACCCCGTTTGCGCATGCAAAAACGGGTCGTACATCTGGCCCAGAGTCTCATATTAAGAGTGTGTATCCTATAGAAAATTACAACAATGGCAATTAAGAGTAGTATTTTGTCACCTCTGAGAAGACTAGAACACTTACTTATTTGATACCCCAATAAAGGCAACATTTCACAGAAGCTACTGTAGTCTCTGTCATAAAGGCACGACGATGCCTAGTTTTTTGTTTGTCTTTATTTGTACGCTGTCTCTGCCTGGTTCCTTGACTTTGTCTGACGTAGACAGATCGACTGTGCAGAATTGAGGATTTGAAGAGCATCTTGTTAAGAGGATATAGAGAGGTGGTTTTCTCTGTAGCTGAGTGCAAGACTGAAGGAAAAGCGACGGAGAATATTTTCATTTTCGGAGAAGTTTCTAATCTCTTTAGCATCTTCTGTATAGTATATGAATAGAAATGCCCTGGAAAATGGAGATATTGTCTCCCTCAAATGGTGAGGTTTCAGTTCATCTAGCTGCCATTTCGATTTCTTCTTTGAGTCAAAGAAAGCGAACTCCAGTCAGACGTCCAGAGGTAAGTTCCTTTGTGTTTGCAAAGTAGAGTAAACTTGAAAGCCCTGATCACGAATGACATGATTGAGAAAGCAATTATTATCGCACCTTTTATAATCAGATACCAGAGGGAATGCGTATTTAAAAGGTGCAAGAATTACAAGTTGTGAACTGGGGCACTGCAAGCAGATGTTGGTACTTTGTGCACCAACATCTGTATGTACCTCTGGTAAAATGTAGCAGGTTTCGCTTGCCGAAATTTACCTGGGGAAAATTACAAGGCATTTGGTAACTAGCACAAAACTTGTAATTTCGATTCCTGTGCAAACATTTCCCTGAAATAAAATAGACCTGGCACCCAGTAGATCCTGACATCCATTATCTGAGGAGGATATCAAGAACTGATTAAATCTTACAACTCATCCTGATTCCTGGCTCAAACAAACACATCCTGAGCTATTCCAGTTATTAGAAGTGGATCCAGGCGAACCTCTCAACGCAACAAGAATAAAGTTAACTCTGGTAATCTCATATTCAACCTCAACTACTGGTATAAAGTTCAATCCTGTCTGAACCCTTTGCTTCACAGCAGCACCACTGTGGCCAATCGCAGCTCAGAGATTGCAGAGTTGATCCAGTTATCTAACCTACACATTTATACTCTGCTGAAGTGCAGAAACATACAGGGAAAATATGGGGGAAAGGTGCATTCAGGCTTTGCACTTTTTCCTCATACTTAAACCACACCCACATCTGTGGTGGAGAAAGGGCTTTTAAATCTGCCTAAAAAAAGTTTTGGGGGGAGTGGAAGGTGGTGGAAAAGTGAGGTAAAATTGCAGTTTTATATTCTGCTATTTTATCACACTTGTTCCTCATACCTCCCATTTATACTTCACTGGGGCACTGACAGGATGGCAGGAAACACTAATTAAAATACCACCTGTGTCGAGGTGGCGTTAGAGAGTTTTGGGGAAGAACTACTGAAAACATTGCTTCTCCAGGTATTTCAGTCTAACTAGAACAGGCCTCCATGGACACCAGAGTTCCGTCCAGAAACTAAATAGAAGCGGGTAGTATTACAACTGCATCTCCCGGCATTACCAAATCAGCTCTTGTAATTACCGGTCATATTTAAAGTGCTCGAACGAGATCAATTGTTCAGTAAACTAATCATCAGACCGGTTTTAGGTTGAGGACCGGAAATGCTGGCTTGCCAGCTTCCAGTCCGAGATTTAATGATTTTGAGTACAGGACTTGAACCCGCCTCTCTCCTTCATCTCTCCTCCATTGGCTGGCTTCCTAAACGGAGGCCAGCCATTGGAGGAGAGAGGCGTCCCTCGAAAGAAGCTCCGTCTCTTTCGGATTCGGGGGCGTACATTTTGCTGTTCTTTCGCCAGTGACGTCATCCGTCACTCAAAACAACAAATACACGCCCCCGAATCCGAAAATGGTCGGAAGCTTGCGGCCGCCATTTTGCTGGTCGAGCAGCATCTACCAGGACATGAGGTAAGCCTCTGCTCCCCTGTTTGTGCCGTTCTTCGTGCCCCTGCCCCCGTTTGTGCCGTTTTTTCTGCCCCCCCACCTGTTTGTGCCGTTGTTTCTTGCTTCTGACTCCCTGTTTGTGCACCCCTTCCCTCCGCCCGCAGCTCTCCTTTGTCCCGCTTGATTTCACCGGCACAGAATCGCGTGGCATAAATTAAGCCAAGGAGGAATACGTGCGGAAAGCTCCTTTTTTTGTGTCCTCCTCCCCCTTTTGCCTTTACCGCCCCCACCCCCCTCCCCCCTTTCTCTCCCTTTATCGCAGGCTTAAGGTTGTTTCAAGAGCCCCCCTCTCATAGGAACTGTCCCGGCTGCTGGAGGTGTCTATTGCGAAGCCTTAGCCAAGGGAAACCCAGCGGAAGGGTCTTGTTTTTGTTTCTGCCCCGCTACGAGCCCTCTGACAGGGACTGGCTAATGTGGGCGCTCTCTCGGCAGACGCCTAGCAGTGAAACTCCTCGCACACACCTCCTGCCGCAGGAACGAGTGATGGGCAGTAGAGAGGTGTTGGGGCGAGCCTTTGGTGTGGGTCAGACTAGGGCTTATGGGGTCATTGGGGCTTGTCTGTGTGTGCCCGCCTGAGAGCCCTGCCCGCCCCCTGTGCTCGGCACATACTGGCTTCAGAGTGGGGGCCGCCCGCCCATTGTGCTGCTCCAAGCCGTATTAAGGTCAGCGCTCCCCCCCGCCGAGCGCTCCGAACTGGGGCCGTCAAGAACCAGCGCACACCAGCACCAGGAAGTGGAGTCCGGGGTGGGGGGGGGGAGACGTCTGAGGACCGGCCGACCTCGTGGAAAACTTCTACTTCTGGAAGAAGCAGTTTTTGGTGGAAGTTCATAACCCGCGCAGGTAAGAGGTGCTTGAATTCCATGCCGTGCAATGTTTGGAGGGCTGGGGGAGGGGGTGCTGTGTGAAGTGAGGGGGTGCTGTGTGGGGGGAGGGCGTGCTGTGTGGGGTGCTGTGTGAGGTGAGGAGGTGCTGTGTGAGGTGAGGGGGTGCTGTGTGGGAAGAACAAACATAGGCAATGGTGGCACTTGTGCGAGTATCAAAAGCAAACAAAATGCAAGAGGTAGCAAACAATACGTTACAAAAGAAAAGTGACGTTTTCCAAAAACTTGTGTTCACTGTGATTTTCATAATTTTAATTCTGTGCACTTGAATAAAAAAAAATGCGAGAATAAACTGGACAAGGGACTCCAACAACCAAAAGACGTATAAGCTGAGAGCGCGCACACCTATTGTGCGATCTTTTCATTTACCCGAGGACCGTGTGTGTGGTTGTCGTTTTGATCAGTGCGGGGCTTTGCCATGACAAAGAATAGATATTTACAGGTGTGGTGTCTTCCACTCCGTGGAGAAGGGTCGGCTTTTGTGATGGGCGAGCTGGAGCCTGGCCCAGGGCGCCACAATTCAGAAGGGCGTACTTAACTGTCGGCATTAGTCAGCACCCCTCTGACTTGACTCCCATTATTCAGTCTAAACTGTTTTGAGTCTTTTGTTTTTTTTTTATTGCTGCAGGTGCCGTTTTGCACCCCCCATTCTTCCTCTCCCATCTCCCTCTCACCCCTCCCTACACACACCATCACTTCCATTCACACCATCAACTCAGCATTAGAATACTCCGGCTATGCAAGAGTGAATCAGTATATTGGGGGGGGGGTACCGATTAGTTTGTGTTGAGGGGTGGTTGAATTACTGCTTTGATGTGTGAATGACCAGTATACACAAAAGGGACCCCCTGCTACCCTATTTTATTCACCAGCTGCAGGGAGGGCACCAAATGTATTTCTGCCCAGGGCGCTATCCCAGCAAGGGCCGACTAAATGGTTTCTTCCTCTTCCCCCGCTAAATCTTAGTGAAGAACACCGGGTTGGCCAACAAAGTACAGAGCGCGTAAAACAATTTTGAGAACTACTTTCTACTCCCACCACGTCTGTGTATTGTTTTGTAGAACTAAAAGCTTGTCTCAAATTCCTCGTGCCGCATTTTAAGCCCCAGAGCTAACATGACTCAGCAGTTGATGGTTCCTTTAGTCCTTCGTTGTTGCTTAATAACCTACTGTAGTAAGGCAGAGGCCATCTTGGAACGGTAGAGTTTAAGAAAGATCAGAACCAAATAAATACGGAAGTTATGCTGTGAAGTAGATTGTCCCTGTTTCAATCACTCAGACCACATGCAGCTTTGAATGGATGGGGATTGACCGATTTCGAAAAACTGCACGTTGTTTCGTCCACAGCCCCTGCAGATTACTCAAACTGTTGGGAGACAGACGCATAGCTTCTAAGCTGCACGGAGAGCACGTTCAAGAAAGAGCTTTTGTTTAGAACGACAAACCATGTAGATACAGGCATCTCACCCCTTTCGTACTTTAAAAAATCTATAGCGCTTTACCCTGACCTATCGATGACCACCAGTGAGGTCCAGAGTTTGTCGTCTCAGGCCATGCTTGCGATTCAGAGTCGCAGTCTGCAAATGCCACATTGATTATCTTAGCAGGCCGTCATTTCCATCAACCAGATGGCAGCGCTGCAGTACTGGGAACTGCGTGATGTTCCCCAGCAGCCTTTGCAGCACACTTATTTAGTCTTGTAACCTCAACCCTAAAGGTTAAAGTCCATTGACAGCACTAACCTCCAGCAAGTGAGCGCCAGCAAACTGGTGACACGCACTGCGTCTGATGTCCAACGCTATATCAGGGACGTCACTTCCGGCACCGCAGAGCGGTCTGAGAAGTGTAAGAGATGGCGGCGGAGGGAGATGTTGAGCCCGGCTGGGAGGTAGCCGTGCGTCCCCTACTTTCTGCCTCGTACGCCGTGTTTGATTTGAAGGAACTGGCTCCGCTGCTTAGCTCAGTCATTGAGAGGTGAGAGACGTTTCAACACGCGTCTTAAGCTATCTAGTGACTCCCATGACACAGTGGACCACCTCTCACATAGTGCTTCAGACCGGAAAGTCTGTCTCAGCTGTCAGTGAGAGGCAGCAGATATCGTGATGTCAGAAGAGATGCCAATAGCTTCAACTTCATTACTAAAGATTACAACAATGTAAATGATTATCACATTTTACTAGGTTATACAAACTTTCATGATCCTGATTCAGCCATTGGCTAAATTAAGTAGAGAGCCCGCGTACCACTCACATAATATGTCAAAACAGCACTTAAAAGAAGAGAGAACGCACCACGGAACATACCCAACGTGTTCTAATTGTCTTTTGTGTATTTTGGCCACTGTTTGTGTAGTTTTTTTTTTACCATTAGTGTTGAACCGACTTGCTTTCGTAATCTGGACACCGTCTTCCCATATTTCTGGAATTTCCATTGCATATGTCTGGTTTTCATTCTCTACAGTTAATGCAGATTTTCCACAGTTTAATGGGTAGAAAATCATGGTTTTATTAAAGGCACGGAGGCTAATATTGCTGTGTTTGAGGAGCAATAAAGGTATACTGCATAATATTGGCCTCCGGGCCTTTCCATAAAATAGAGATTTTAAAGTGCTTAGTAATTGTGTGTAATTTAAAAAAACTTTTTTTTACTAAAGAGCACTTTGGGGTGGTATTCGTTGTATAGATGTGTGCAGCAGAACTTTACTTTTTATCGTACAGCATGGTTATTGGTCGTTGTGATCTTGCCTGCCTACATTCTTTTATAGAGAGCATTGCCGAGACTGTGATGGAGTGTGGTGCCTGTGATGATGCGCTATGTTTAAGCCAACTTAGTCTAAAGGGAGTGATGGAGAGTTGCTTGTTCTGTGGCTGCCAGCTGGCATTGGTGTTGCCTTGTATGTATGGAAGTGCCAGGGGAGCTCTATTGCATGTTCTGTTTGAGAGGCAAATTATCAGTGGAAAGATCCTGAGTAATACGTTTTATCGGGTACATGTAGCCTTATTTAATAGCGTAATTGCATGGCATATCTGAGCTACGCTGGATAGTGTTAAGATTTCCATAAATTTGCGTCTGTTGGAAATGGGTGTGTGGCATTTTGTGGTTGCAAGTGCAGCTGTGAGCACTGTGATAGCCACCTGTGTGGCATATCTGTTCTGTATTTAATGTATGCAAGGTGGTCTAATATCGTCAGTTGAACGTTTGTGTACTATTTTCTTAAGTTTGCTGTAGCAGTCGTCAGGGCATTAGTGACCAGGCTTGGTGTTTCTCACAAGCTTATAAACATCTACGCAGCGCCAAGATATCTAAGATGGGATGTGTATGTTTACAGCCAAAGACCGTAATTACAAAAGGCCCAGTAGGCCAGAAGGTAGCATCTGTAGCGTTTGTTTAACTTACGAAAAGGATGCTGCAAAACAAATTGCCGGTTTGCAAAATAGTAGTTGGGGCAGCAACCTATTTGTCAAGTGCTAAGCCTGTGATATTGCATTCTGCCGTACTTGCATGCAACAAAGAGCGAGCAAACAATTGGAAGAGCAGTCAAAGTTGGCAACTATCACTTTACACAACCAGATTTTCCCTAATCGCTCTAGGCTGAAAAGACTAATTTTGAGTCGGCCATTCTCATACTTTTGAAGGGTGTCAAGGCAGATGATCTCCAGGTGGAGCAGCTCTAGAACTGTCAATGCTCAGACCCTATCCAGATTGGCATTCGCCACATTTGAGGGGGAGAGACAAAACACTTGGTAATTTTTAGGTCTCGCCTTTTCCATTCCGCAGGAATGGAAAATGGAGAGAATTCTAGTGGTCAAAATACTCGTCAAACTAAGGCTTTTTCTGTGCGGTTTTCTTCGAGTTGACGTGGCCACAGGCACGTGCTTTTGTGCCATAAACTTTTTTTTCACGAGCTTTCGTTGTTTTTCATTGGCTCTTCACTTTGTCCATGCCTCATTGAAGCTGCTCCCTCCGCCCACCTTCTCTCTGTCCTGCGCGTGCCTCTTGCTTATCTCACCGTAGCTTGACAACATTCAGACGTGCACTCTTTCCAAGCATACCCCCCTGCCTTTCACTTGCGGAAACACGCACACCAAAAACAAACAGCCCACAGACTCTCTCTCTCTCCCATTCACGCACGGCAACACACACACCAAACACAAACAGCCCACAGACTCTCTATCTCTCCCATTCATGCACGTCAACACGCACACCAAACACAAACAGCCCACAGACTCTCTCTCTCTCCCATTCACGCACGACAACACGCACACCAAACACAAACAGCCCACAGACTCTCTCTCTCTCCCATTCACGCACGTCAACACGCACACCAAACACAAACAGCCCACAGACTCTCTCTCTCTCTCCCATTCACGCATGGCAACACGCACACCAAACACAAACAGCCCACAGACTCTCTCTCTCTCCCATTCATGCACGTCAACACGCACACCAAACACAAACAGCCCACAGACTCTCTCTCTCTCTCCCATTCACGCACGTCAACACGCACACCAAACACAAACAGCCCACAGACTCTCTCTCTCTCTCCCATTCACGCACGGCAACACGCACACCAAACACAAACAGCCCACAGACTCTCTCTCTCTCTCCCATTCACGCACGTCAACACGCACACCAAACACAAACAGCCCACATACTCTCTCTCTCTCCCATTCACGCACGGCAACACGCACACCAAACACAAACAGCCCACAGACTCTCTCTCTCTCTCCCATTCACGCACGTCAACACGCACACCAAACACAAACAGCCCACAGACTCTCTCTCTCTCCGATTCACGCACGGCACAAACTCTCTCCCATTCACGCACGGCAACACGCACACCAAACACAAACAGCCCACAGACTCTCTCTCTCTCTCCCTCTCTCCCATTCACGCACGGCAACACGCACACCAAACACAAACAGCTCACACAGCCCACAGACTCTCTCCCATTCACGCACGGCAACACGCACACGTCGACAACATTCAGATGTGCACTCTTTCCAAGCATACCCCCCCTGCCTTAGCTTCTCTCTCATTCATTCATCTGCACGTTCCTGCCTTTCACTCGTGGAAATACGCACACCAAACACAATCAGCCCATAGACTCTCTCGCCCACCCCCCCCCACACTCCCAATCTCCCATTCACGCACGGCAACACGCACACCATAGCTTCTCTCTCATTCATCTGCACGTTCTCCCCCCCTCCCAGACTCTCTCCCATTCACGCACGGCAACACGCACACCATAGCTTCTCTCTCATTCATCTGCACGTTCTCCCACCCCCCTTCTACTTTTATGCCCGCTTTTCTCTCAAAACATTTTAAAACACAACCAACAGTCCCCAGACTCTTTCACATTCACGCACACCATCTGCTTCTTCCTTCTACCCTCTCTAAGGTGGGGAGGGGGCGAGAGCAAAACGTCTGGGGCCTAACCACCCCAGGAGACTGGAGTGCTTTAATCACAGTCTTAAAGATTCTAATCTGTTGTCGGCCATCCGCTGAGAAATGCAAATATAAACTAAAGGGAGCGAAACTCGCCTTCTCACCGAATACCATAAAATACAAGGGAAGCAACTTTTGAAACACTGTGGAAAGCACCACGTTGTTTTACACATACTATTACATGCAGGTAAAATGGTATTTTGTTATTCTTACGCTTGTTAGTGCAAAGTTACACACCAAACACGCATAGCACCAGCCGTAAGTGCCTGCTTAGGCCATGCACACACACCAACACTGCAAATGCCTAGACATTTTACGTGTGCGGTTTAAGAAAAATACCACATTTAGTAAGACACAAAAATGAGTACTAGGATTACGCAAAACACTTTTGTAGTTGTATAATTTTGTTGCGAGTGCTGCTTTAACACTTGTTCACACTTTTTATCGCCATGTTTTGCAAACCTCAATCGTGAACACAAAGTGCAAATATTGTGGAACTATACACAGCCCTCACTCCCACTGCACAAAGGCCTCACTCAGTGCACACAGCCCTCACTCACACTGCACAAAGTCTTCGATCGCACTGCATACAGGCCTCACTCAGTGCATACAGCCGTCACTCAGTGCACACATCCCTAACTCACACTGCACACAGGCTTCACTCACACTGCACACAGGCCTCACTCAGTGCACTCAGCCTTCAATCACACTGCATACAGTCCGCACTCAGTGCATACTGCACACACTCAGTGTACACTGCCCTAACTCACAGTGCACACAGCACTCACTCAGTGCACACAGCTCTCACTCACACTGCACACAGGCGTTACTCAGTGCAAACAGCCCTCACTCAGTGCGCACAGCCCTCACTCACACTGCATATAGGCCGCACTCACAGTGCACACAGCCCTCACTCACACTGCACACAGGCCTCACTCACACTGCACACAGGCCTCACTCACACTCCACACAGGCCTCACTCACAGTGCATACAGCCCTCACTCCCACTGTATACAGGCCTCACTCAGTGCATACAGCTGTCACTCAGTGCACACATCTCTAACTCACACTGCACACAGGCTTCACTCACACTGCACACAGGCCTCACTCAGTGCACTCAGCCTTCAATCACACTGCATACAGTCCGCACTCAGTGCATAAGGCACACACTCAATGCACACTGCCCTAACTCACAGTGCACACAGCACTCACTCAGTGCACACAGCACTCACTCAGTGCACACAGCTCTCACTCGCACTGCACACAGGGATCACTCACACTGCACACAGGGATCACTCACACTGCACACAGGCGTTACTCAGTGCAAACAGCCCTCACTCAGTGCACACAGCCCTCACTCACACTGCATACAGGTCGCACTCACAGTGCACACAGCCCTCACTCACACTGCACGCAGGCCTCACTCACACTCCACACAGGCCTCACTCACAGTGCATACAGCCCTCACTCACACTGCACACAGGCCTCACTCACACTGCACACAGGCCTCACTCACACTGCACACAGGCCTTGCTCACACTGCACACAGGCCTCACTCACACTGCACAAAGTCTTTGTTCGCACTGCATACAGGCCTCACAAAGTGCATACAGCCGTCACTCAGTGCACACAGCCCTAACTGACACTGCACACAGGCTTCACTCACACTGCACACAGGCCTCACTCAGTGCACACAGCCCTCAATCACACTGCATACAGTCCGCACTCAGTGCATACTGCACACACTCAGTGCACACTGCCCTAACTCACAGTGCACACAGCACTCACACTGCACACAGGCCTCACTCACACTGCACAAAGGCCTCACTCACACTGCACACAGGCCTCACTCACACTGCACACAGGCCCCACTCAGTGCATACAGCACACACTCAGGGCACACAGCCCTAACTCACAGTGCACACAGCCCTTAATCAGTGCTCTCTCTCTTCCATTCACGCACGGCAACACTCACACCAAACACAAACAGACCACAGACTCTCTCTCTCCCATTCACGCACGGCACTAACTCTCTCCCATTCACGCACGGCAACACGCACACCAAACACAAACAGTCCACAGACTCTCTCTCTCCCATTCACGCACGGCAACACGCACGCCAAACACTAACAGCCCACAGACTCTCTCTCTCCCATTCACGCACGGCAACATGCACACCAAACACAAACAGCCCACAGACTCTCTCTCTCTCCCATTCACGCACGCCAAACACAAACAGCCCACAGACTCTCTCTCTCCCATTCACGCACAGCACAAACTCTCTCCCATTCACACACGGCAACACGCACACGTCGACAACATTCAGACGTGCACTCTTTCCAAGCATACCGCCCCCTGCCTTTCACTCGCGGAAACACGCACACCAAACACAAACAGCCCACAGACTCTCTCTCTCCCATTCACGCACGGCAACACGCACACCAAACACAAACAGCTCACACAGCCCACAGACTCTCTCCCATTCACGCACGGCAACATGCACACGTCGACAACATTCAGACTCTTTCACATTCACGCACACCATCGGCTTCTTCCTTCTCCCCTCTCTAAGGTGGGGAGGGGGCGAGAGCAAAACGTCTGGGGCCTAACCACCCCAGGAGACTGGAGTGCTTTAATCACAGTCATAAAGATTCTAGGGCCAGATGTAGGTCGGTCGGTAACGGCCGAAAATCGGTATTTTCGGCCGTTACCGACCGGTATTTCAGAAATGGTATGTAGGGCCCTTATTTTACAGAATCGGTAAATTTACCGATCGGTAAATTTACCGATTCTGTAAAATACCGAATCGGTATTTTTACCGATTCTGTACATTTGAGATGTAGGTGGGACTCTTCGGAGTCCCACAAGCCTTACCGAATCGGTATTTTACCATCAAATCCAATTTGATGGTAAAATACCGATTCCGGTGTGCATGCACATGTGTGCATGCACACCTCTGCCATATGACAGGCAGACCTGCCCTTAGGGCATGTATGCCTGCCACATGGCACCCGAGCCTCTTTTGGGGGGGCCAGAGGGTGTCAAAGTGACACCCCCTGCACCCTTGTGAAATTCGGTATTTACCGATTCGGTAAATACCGAATCGGTAATACCCATTCATTCCTATGGGCTTCAAAGCCCATAGGAATGAATGGGCATTACCGATCGGTATTTACCGAATCGGTAAATACCGAATTTCTCCGATTCGGTATTCCAGCACATCTGGAATACCTACATACCCACCCCTCAGATTTACAGATTCTTAATTACCGAATCGGTAAAATTCGGTAATTAAGAATCGGTAAATCAATCCTACCTACATCTGGCCCCTAATCTCTTGTCGGCCATCCGCTGTGAAATGCAAATATAAACTAAAGGGAGCGAAACTCGCCTTCTCACCGAATACCATAAAATACTAGGGAAGCAACTTTAGAAACACTGTGGAAAGCAACACGTTGTTTTACACAATCAATTACATGCAGGTAAAATGGTATTTTGTTATTCTTACGTTTGTTAGTGCAAGGTTACACACCAAACACGGATAGCACCAGCCGTAAGTGCCTGCTTAGGCCATGCACACACACCAACACTGCAAATGCCTAGAAATTGTATGTGTAAATGCAAATATAAACTAAAGGGAACGAAACTCGCCTTCTCACCGAATACCATAAAATACAAGTGAAGCAACTTTAGAAACACTGTGGAAAGCACCACATTGTTTTACACAATATATTACATGCAGGTAAAATGGTATTTTGTTATTCTTACGTTTGTTAGTGCAAGGTTACACACCAAACAAGGAGAGCACCAGCCGTAAGTGCCTGCTTAGGCCATGCACACACACCAACACTGCAAATGCCTAGACATTTTACGTGTGCGGATTAAGAAAAATACCACATTTAGTATGACACAAAAATGAGTACTAGGATTACGCGAAACACTTTTGTATTTGTATAATTGTGTTGCGAGTGCTGCTTTAACACTTGATCACACTTTTTATCGTACACAATAACAGGTATAAAAGCATGCTTTGTTGCTGTTGAGTAGTGCAGTAGTGTTGATGAATGAGGCTGTTGTTGTGCTAAGTACGGCTGTGGTGGTGCAGAGTGATGCTGTGTTGGTGCTCAGTGGTACTGTGGGGGTGCTGAGGGATACTGTGGTGTTGCTGCGTGGTGCATTGGTGGGGCTCAGTGATGCAGTTGTTGTGATAAGTGCTACTGTTGTGGTGCAGAGTTATGCTGTGGTGGTAATCAGTGAACACCAACACAGCAGCACTCATCATCACCACAGCACCACTCATCACCACAACAGCATTACTCAGCACCACACTAACATCACTCTGCAACACACCAGCATCACTCCACACCACCACAACAGCATCATTCAGCACCACCACAATATCACTCTGCACCGACACAGCAGCACTCTGCACCACCACAAGCACCACTCAACAACACCACCACAGCATCACTTTGCACCAACACAACATCATTCACAAGCGACATATTGACAATAGGCACCACTCACCACCAGTCTAAAATTACACAGAACAACTCAGCACTATTGCAAGCTTCTTTCGTATATAGAGTGCACACAACACCATTGCAAGCTTCCCTACAATACAGAATACAGTCTGCAGCATTGCACCATTTAGAGTGGTGTGTCAAGGGAGCTCAGTGCACAGTTTTACAATACATTTCACCAGGCACACACACACACACACCACCAGCCATCAGTGCATGCTTTCACCAGGCACACACACCAACAGCCATCAGTGCACGCTTTCACCAGGCATACACACACACCAACAGCCATCAGTGAACGCTTTCACCAGGCATACACACCACCGGCCGTCAGTGCACGCTTTCACCACATGTTTCAACGTGGCACACACAATAACTTCAGCTTTGAATATAAACGTTCTAATATTATGCTTCACTTTCATTCCTACTGTCAAGGACGTAATCAATTGTGTCTTTTATCACCTAAGCTTACTTTGGGGACTCTTGCAAATTCTTGTTCTCCCCCACAGAGGCACCCTGCTCCTGCAGTGAACCTTCCTAGACTGGATTAGTACATTACTATCACACACAACTTTTTCATCATCAAACAACCAAGCTACAGGTAGCAGCCCTTAGACCACATGCTCAGACTGTGGATCGTTGCATCGTCCACAAGGCACTACACAGGAGTCCCGCAGGTCACTGATTAAGAACCTTCTGAAAATGTCAGCTTACCCACAAATAGGAAACATCCAAAAGGTTTCTGCCAACTTATCAACCTACCAATAATGCTTTGCTGAAAGAAGATGCCTTCACTCTGAAGGGTCCATTGTCTGGAACTAGCTTCACCTCCAATTAACACCTACAGACAACTTCCGGCGTTTAGAAAATTCACCTTATTATTAAACTAGAATGCTCTTTTTCTTCGAGTACTATACAGCAAGTTTTTTACACATTATTATTAAAGTTTCGCATCAACTACTTTAAAAAAATTAATCTACGCTATCCTTTTTAGACCTAGACAAACAACTACAAAACTAAGGCCAAACAACAAAACGAAAATGCAAAAAGAAAATTCTAAATAACAAAAAAATGCACAAGATCTGTTACGCACCAAGTAAATGAAAACGACACTAGCTAACAATCACATAACTAACGCATAATACGTACATTATTAACACCTTTAGGTAACACTCACAAAACAAAAAATTTAAAAGCTAAACAATCAACACAGATAAAAGAAGGATTAATGGAAATAACGTCAACATACATTTACAAATTAAAAAACAAAGAAACATCCACATTTGCAGTTGCCTTACATTATTCGCATATTTCGTTAATGAAGAATAAAAACATAAATGACATTCGCAAAAGTATACATTTACACACCTTCGATTAAACACTGTGCCTCCTATAATTTTCAAACATTGTCATTGTCAAAATAAACAATTTAAATCGTTAAAACTTAGCACATCCAATTATTACATAAATATACTCTAAGTACATACCCCTTCTAAGTTAAAATACAGATCATGTACGTAAAAATATGAACACAACAAATAAATACATTAAAATTGTCACAAACAGACATTATATATCAACTTTATAAACAGTTAATTAACTATATTTTAAGTAAATACCAAAAAAGTAATACAGTCGCGAACAAAAGATTTAAATTTGTATACAAAAAAATTCATATTCTTTACTTAATTTATACATACTATCAATAGTACATTCTATTAAATAAATAAAACAGTTAGAAATAAAGTCTTACCTGTCAAACGACGCAACAACAGCACAGGAACGAGATCACGCCTTCCGCTCCCCGCGATTCTCGATCTTCTGGGGAATTCCACCGTTGACGCACGCCAATCGAAACGCAACGTCAAAAACGTAGCGCTCCGATTGGCTGAAAAAAAACATCAATCATAAATGGTACACTGGCAAGAGGAAACCAAAAAAAACTAGACCGCTGACCTACTAAACGTAGGTAGCGTCAAGGGGACGCATTGCGTCCGCCATTTTTTTTTTAAATACATACATAAACATCAAAAAAGACAGTCAACATATTAATAAACACAAAAAAATACAAAAAAATTAGATACACATTACATTTATTACATAATGCTAAAAAACACTTACACAACATCACATCTACAAATATACACATCACACAGTAAACATAGCTACACTAAAATACACTCATACAGCACCAGCAAAGCATCAATAACAAACACCACAACACAACTAAACAACAACACAATACCACTCAACAAGAATACAGCATCACTATACATCAAAGGCTCCAACAACACACAAATCTACAACACCACAGCATCAAAACACACAACACATGCATCACTAAGTGCAACAACAACATCATTCATCCCAACGCATGCAACACTCATCTCAACACATGCAACACTCAACACAACACAAAACAACGCACAACACTTGCATCGCTCAGCACAACACTTGCAACACTCAACAAAAATAATGCTTAAATAACAAAAAAATAACAAAAAAATCGCCACAATTCACAACATCACTTTGTACTTATAAAAGACGAACACTAAATGTATTTTATTATTACACTAGGCGGACAAACAGGAATGAATATTCACCCGCATGTTTGCAAAATATATATATTTATATGGAAAAAAATAACACTAACTTGTAAACGCTCAATGTACGGGAGAAATAATACTCGGAAAAAAAAAAACATCAGGCGCACACTCTGCTTACATCACTCTACAACTCTAACGCAATCACTCTACCACCCTCACGCCTTCACTCTACCTTCCTAACTCTAACACTCTACTGCCCTCACTCTACAACTATGACACCCTCACTCTACCACTCTACGACCCTCACTCTAACACTCTACCACCCTCACTCTACCGCCTTCACTCTGACACTCAACCACATCACCCTACCACTCGAACGCACTCACTCTACCGCACTCACTCTACCACTCTACCGCCCTCATGCTAGCACGCTACCGCCCTCACTCAACCGCACTCACTCATACGCACTCACTCCACAAACCTCACTCTGACACCATCATTCTACCACCCTCACTCTAACGCCCTCAAACACTCTGCCACCCTCACTCACTGTAGCACCCTCAATAACTCAATCGCACTCACACACTCTATCGCCCTCAATCACTCTATCACCCGCACTCACTCTATCGCCCTACCTCACTCTATCGGCCTCCATCACTCTACCGCCCTCCATCACTCTAATGCCCTAAATCACTCTACCGCCCTCACACACTCTATCGCCCTCCCTCACTCTATCGTACTCCCTCACTCTATCGCCCTACATCACTCTAACGCACAACATCACTCTACCACCCTCCATCACTCTACCACCCTCCATCACTCGATCCCCCTCAATCCATCTATCGCACTCCCTCCCTCTATCGCCCTCCCTCTATCGCCCTCCCTCTATTGCTCACCCTCTATCGCCCTCCCTCTATGATTCACCCTCCCTCTATCTATCTATCTCACTCACTCTATCTATTCAATCACCATAGCATCACTCAGCACCACTACAGCATCACTCAGGGGCACAACAACATCACTATGCGCTACAACAGCAACACTGAACGCCACTGCATCACTTGTCGCAAAAAAAAATAACTCTGCGCCACCACAGCATCAATCTGTTCAACAATTCAACTACAAATGCATCAAAACATTTCTGTCAATGTATCTACATTTAAAAAAAAATACATTAAAAAAGTTTAATATTTTCAATTATGTTCTTGATAAAACATTGTAAATATTCAGAACAATGCATAGAAGACAGGGAAAAACTAAACATGTACCTTTACTAATGCTATAGATGTAACATTTGCAAAATTTAGAAGTATTGCCATTTGTATTACAAAAAATATAACTTTAATCTTTTTAAAAACATAAATAAAGATTACAAACATTTACATTTTACATACTAAAAGCTTAAACTTATCTATTGAGAGAACTATTGCATTTTCAGCACCACAACAACATCACCAACACAGCACCACCACATTATCACTCAGCACCACCACATTATCACTCAGCACCACCACATTATCACTCAACACCACCACATTATCACTCAGCACCACCCCAGCACCACTCTGAACCACCACAGCACCACTCTGCACCACCACAGCACCACTCTGCACCACCACAGCACCACTCTGCACCACCAAAGCACCACTCTGCACCACCACAGCACCACTCTGCACCACCACAGCACCACTCTGCACCACCACAGCACCACTCTGCACCACCACACCACCACTCAGCACCACCACAGCACCACTCAGCACCACCACAGCACCACTCAGCACCACCACAGCACCACTCTGCACCACCACAGCACCACTCAACACCACCACAGCACCGCACAGCACCACTCAGCACCACCACAGCACCACCACAGCACCACTCAGCACCACCACAGCACCACTCAGCACCACCACAGCATCACTCAGCACCACCACAGCATCACTCAGCACCACCACAGCATCACTCAGCACCACCACAGCATCACTCAACACCATCACAGCATCACTCAGCACCACCACAGCATCACTCAGCACCACCACAGCATCACTCAGCACCACCACAGCTTCATTCAGCACCACCACAGCATCACTCAGCACCACCACAGCATCACTCAACACCACCACAGCATCACTCAGCACCACCACAGCATCACTCAGCACCAACACAGCATCCCTCAGCACCAACACAGCATCCCTCAGCACCAACACAGCATCACTCAGCACCACCACAGCACCACTCAGCTCAATGACAGCATCACTCAGCTCAACCACAGCATCACCCAGCGCAACCACAGCATCACTCAGCGCAACCACAGCATCACTCAGCGCAACCACAGCATCACTCAGCACCACCACAGCATCACTCAGCACTACCACAGCATCACTAGTTCAAATATGTTCTCTCAATGTTTGAAGCTTTAATGCAAATGTCACAAAAAATGGTAATATTTCACTTCTGTTCTTGGATTTTAGTCACTGAACATAATCTTCACAACAGTTATTTACAAAAGTTTAAGTTATTGCCATTAAAAATTACAATCACTTTTATTTAAGTATTAATTATTTAAAAAAATTAAAAGCCAATGTTAATTGTAATATCAATACATCTAAGTCAAGTCAATACAAAACATGTGACATTACAAATACTAAAAGTGTCACATATGCTAAAGTTAAAAGTATTGGCATTGTAAATCACAAAACCTAAATATAAAATGTCATTTACAAAACCAATAGCTCCAACTTTCCTACTGCGAGACCTATTGGCAGCGCCAGTGCTTGTTATCTCAGTCGAAGGATGGATGCCCTCCTCTCTTCTCCCCTCTCTGCAACCCCAATACTTTAAATGCTAGAGACCCTCCCTTTTTTCTATTAACATAACATGGTATTCTACTACCCTCCTACAATTTCTTCCGACATAGTTTAATTTTTAGTTTTCACCACCCCATTACTCTCCATTTAACTCCCTTCTTACCATTAGCAAAGGCCTTAGATCCGAATAATTGCAGCCAGATGGTTCTGCTACAGGTATCACAAAGAAATTCAGCATCACCTGCTAAAAGCTTCTGTCTTCAGTATTGACAGCACTGCTCTTGGTGTCTGTGACCTTCTTGAATCCTTTTTCTTGAACTTCTCGCCTCATTGCTGAACCCTTTTAATATTCTCTCCAACCATTCTATATCTTCTGGAAGGGCCCTTAGACAGAACGCTTGCACATCGTTTTAGAATTTATCTCAATAAAGGTAGTCTACGCTTTCATCTGTCACACCGTGATAGTTTAAAAAACGTCCAATTGGTGTTTGCTACACGCAGTGAACGTCCTCCAACTTCATGAGTTTCTCCCATCTGCTGTCTCGCCCTCCCTTTAAATCATCAGTTTTGTATTACTCCTTTTCTCCTAACCATTCTCACTGAAAGGAGCCAGATCCTCTCCCTGCACTAGAAAATAAATCCACGCTCCTAGGAGAGCCCACCAACAACATTATGCTGCATGTTATACCTTCAGGATGGACAATGGTGCATTAGACTGCCGCCATTTCTAAAGATGTTATGGATGTGATCTTTATAGTGTATGGAAACAAAAAGCAAAGGGACAATCCTTCACAATCATCCAGCAAAGCAATAAGTAGATGTAGGAGATTCCTATTTGCTATAGTTATTTGACTTTGACTATGCATACTTTTCACACCTGCAAGGTTGTGAAGGATGTGGATTATACATTTTTTTCTAGTGCTATTTTTCGCATTAAGATTTTTTTCTTAAATAGTACTCCTTAAATACATTCTAAAATAAATAGAAGTAAATGAGAGATTTTCAGCACTTCTGAACTACTCATGCAAGTTCTGTGTGGGCTAAGTCAGATTCCCAGAAGTCTGAGAACTTCCACCTTCCACCTCCAAGTCACGTCGTCGATGGACCCACCCTTCATCATGCCCAACACCCAGAAGAGCTGACCTGGACATCTCTGCCAACAGGGCACACACCACTCTGAGCCTTCCAGGGACGCGGCATCATCACAGACCTGTAAGGGTGGGGATGTGGCGGAGTGGCCAGAGTATATGATATATGATGTGTGGCTGTGTGTGTGTGGCTCTGTGTGTGTGTGTGTGTGTGGCTCTGTGTGGATAGCTTTTTTTGTAGGTGGCTCTATGTGTGTGTGGCTCTGTCTGTGTGAGTGTGGCTCTTTGTGGGTGGCTCTGTATGTGTGTGTGGGTGGCTTTGTGTGTGTGGCTCTGTGTGGGTGTAAATGCAATAGGTCATGCATTTGCGAGCGATTAAGCTATTGGCATTGTAAATGACAATGCCATTTATTTAACGATTAAGCTATTGGCAAAGTAAATGACAATGCCATTTATTTATGATTAAAAAAAAAAAAATCATGAGCAATGCCAATAGCTCTACCTTTAATAATGCCGAGACCATTGCATTGTAAATGCTTGTTTTCCTTTGCAAAGGAAAATAATTATTTGCTTCCTGCGGCTTTCTATGCCTCTGGCACCTCCCTATTTTCCTCTCGGTTTTCTTCCTCGCGTTGCTCGGTTATGTCACTTGCACTTTTTTGTGGAACCATCTTTTGCATTCTCTTATTGGCATATTCTCCGTTTTTCTTTCTATATTTGTTTCTGTCCTTTCTCTGATGTTTTAGGTGCAGCTCTGAATTCAACACCGTGCCTCGTCATTTCCCTGTCTCTGAGTACTTCATTCTTCCTATTCCAGCGCCCCATAGCAAAAGCCATACATAACTCAGATGCACTGTGGGCCCTGGTGCCACTGCACCTACTACACTATTGATAGCCGCATCCCTGCCGGTGGAGTGGAAGGTCAAGGTGGGGGAGTAGAAGCACTCACTGTCAACCCCTCTCTTGAGATGCACATTAAACTGATCAATATGAACATCAGGGGGGGCTCAAGGGATGAACAGGCGATGCCAAAAAACACAGAGATCCGAGATCGACGCAAAACCTTCCTGTAATGTTCTAGCTAAGGCCTAGAAATGATGGCGGACCACACGTGTAGTTAGTGCTGGTGGTCAGCTTTATGCTTGCCCACGCCCAGTGCCCTGGGCTATTTATTAACTCTTGTGCGTGCCCTCCGTGAAGACGTCGGGCTGAACCACTATCCCCACGCCCCGAGGGGGGTTGGAGCCGGGAAACATCTCTGGGACCTCCGTGACATGGTTGGGCCCAACTATGCAGACACTACACTTCCCTACTTACCAACACTATGCAAGAAATGGCTTCATGCGAGGCACTGGATTCTGCTGACATGAACTACTTTATGTGCATGTGAAAATGTACGCTTCAAACGAGTATTAAAAGTATTATTTCAGCACTGCATGTTATTCTGCTATATGGAGCATGATATAAAATGCACATTATAGCATCGTGTGGGTGGAAAGGCTGCACTGCACACAATAGTCGCTCTCAATAACACATATCATCACCATGTCCCACAGTCCCTGGTATATTGTGTTATGTTTTCAGAAAGCAGGAAATGGCGAAGGAGATAAGTGTGGGAAGTTATACTCTCTCCTGGGCTACAGCTTCCATGTTATCCCCGCCAGGATCACCAGGAAGGAACACGGGGGGCTGGGCACAGCTGCTGAAAGTTTGGGCGCAGTCACAATTCTGACAGCGGTCGTTGAGGAACTAGCACTGTTAAAACTAAAAAAAAAGCAGTACTTCAACAACTCATCATAACAGTTTTCAAAAGAAGTACTCGAGGAATAGAAAACGCATAAAGTGTATAACAAGAGTTTGGCCTCAATATCCCTCAAGGCAAAACTTAGAATCGCTTCACAATAAACAGTTCCTTGAATCTAAAGCAACATTGTACAGAATAGAGATAAACATGGCAACAAATGTTCCTGGAAACTCTGTGAGATCAAGCAAATTGCACAAACGCCCACAGAAGCCAAGCTATGCTGAGCACCACGGAGAACTTTGAGAAAGTCTCCCTTTTCCCCTGATGGTAAAATAAAAAAAATCAAGAACTCTCTCCATCTCGAATGTGTTCACCCATTAGAAGGTCCTCGCCCTCAAACCCACGAGGATATGTCCATCCTTCAAAGAGATAATGTTTGCTGACCTGATGAACACTACACATGACCTCAAGCCTTCCTCTCATCCCTGCCTGCAAAAACTGTAATCGTCAGCCCCCTCTCCCCCATGCAATTAATGGCTTTCTGTCTTACAGAGAAGTCCCCAATCTTATAAATTTGTCAAGCCAATCCTTTGCACAAAAAGCCAGGTGTGGATCTAGAGGACCTCCACAGGGTGCCCAAGCCAGGTCTGGTGGCTCAGTGGACTAATGCATCCACTGAAGGGGCCAGTGTTCAACCTCATGGTCATAGGTTCATATCCTGGCAGGTCCACTCATCCTTCTGAGGTCGATAAAATGAGTGACATTGAGCTGGGTATCAATAAACATCTGTTGTTCAGCGCCAAGATACCCTTGGGTGAACGTGCGCTTTACAAATACACATTATGTTTTGTTATGATCTTATCTTTCGAGTGGCACTACTTTAAAGCTGTGTCACTAAAGAAACAGAAATCCACATTGAACAAAACTGGCTTCTCAACCACCTCTACTCAGGATTTAGACCATTGTACAGAACGGAAACAGCAATGTGGATGAGTCATTTTGCCCCCTTGAAAATGGTGAGTGTAGACTTCTTGCTCTTTTTTAACACATCTGCAATGTTCAACACAGTCTGTCAGACCTTCCTCCTGAAAAGAGTAGAAAAACATATCAGGGTCATGGGTATAGTTCCGAGATGAACTGAGTCCTAACTTGTCAATCGCTCAAAAATAGTAAAACTGTCATACTCTATCCAGCCCTTCGACAACAAGTTCCTCAGGAGTCCAATCTCTCCCCCACTCACCTTTACATTGAGTTCCTTAGTTATCTCCTAAGAAATTATAACAAATCTTTTCATCTATACGATGACACTCAGCTGTGTTTTAAAATCAACCCACCAGCGTTTTAAGTAAGACTACCTAGTGTCCTAGAGAACGTACAACAGGCTTTTCCAATAATTATCTTATGAACTACTCGTAGCTCTCCAGCTGCCTTGAACTAGCTCTCCTGTGTGCAGCCCAGTAAATTAGAAGCTTTTACATGGATGAATTTATATATATGTATACCAGATTTGGAAAACATATATTTGAGACAAAAATGTGTGCATTTTTAGTACTCATGTGCTGATGTTTGGGGGACTTATTACTAATATTATTACCTTGGTTCCAGGGGAATTACAGCTATGGTTGTTATGTATTACCCATGTGGGGACATTCCACACTGACAAAGCATTTTTACATTACTGTTGAGAACTATGCCTGATGCACTGAGGGGATCACTGCTGGCAACCTTCCATACGGTGAAGACTAGCGTAATTTTGTCTGTCGTGAACACTATTCAAATGAATGATATTAGTAACTTGGGATAATTTTAATTGAAAATAAGTAGCACGTTTTACAGAAAAGGTTGGGGAACCCTGATCTATAGCAATAAATGACTTTGCATCATCTTAAATTGCACTCCCAGAAAAAAGAGGGCCTCCTGTTATCACCCTCACTGCAGTACATCCACAGGAATATGACTTACCACAATGAATTTACTCAACTGCAAACTCACAATTATCAATATCCCAAACACTAAATCACTGAGCTTCATCCTAGGCAATAACCTGAATTTACACACCCACAACAGTGCCATTCCAAAAGAACTCCATTATCAATTCGGATTCCTTTGAAGAATCTGCCGGATTCCTTTGCAGAATCTGCCATTCTTTTCAACTGAGATCTTTTAAACAGTGGTCTAGTTGCTACTCCTTTCGGGGATTATGGCGATTCCCGCCTGATCGGCACTCCCAGAATCCACATGGCCCCTTTGATAGCAGCCAGCAACACAGCAGCTAGACTGGTTACTAGTTCCAAAATATTAGACTGCATCACACTTTCTCGCCTTACAATCATGGACGTCATTTTGGGGGTGCCAGGGGTCGCAGCTATGACCCATGGGTTGCCCCTGGCAACCCCTGGCATTGCCTTAGTGACCCCTGGTCTTAGAGGTTTCAAAATCAGTGCCTGGATTACAGGGGCAGCTCGTCCTAGTGGACGTCGGTTGGAGTGCCACTTTCTGGATTTCTGTTAAATTTTTTATTACACAAATAATGAATAATATTATTTACTATTAGTGTAATAAAAAATGGAAGTCAATTAGCTAGAATATGAACCTATCTGGCAGATAAGCAAAAAATGCTTTTAAATGTCTTCTGTATGCGTGCTTGTAGGTGAGAGTGTGTTTATATGATATGTGTGTATGTGTAACCATGTGTTTGTAAGACGAGGTAAAGGTCAAATGGTGTGAGGTGTCACTTTCGCTACCCCTGGCATTTTAGAGAATTGACGTGCATGCATACAATGGGTTCCTACTGAAGTCAGGTGCCTGTTCGGATCAATCTATTTGATTCCTAAGGCCTTGCATGGGGAGTCGGTGAACATCCTCACTCATAAATGAAAAGTTCTAGACTCACTCAGATGCTCTGACCTGCTCTGCCTAGAAACTCCACTTTTGAATAAAGTCAGAATTCAGAAGCAAGCTTTCTCAGAAAACCCTTGAATATTCTGTAACTCCATCCCTCAAGATGTTAAGAAGAACCCATCTTACGTCATTATTAGGTTGTTGCAAACTGCAAGGATTTTCCGTTCAGAGAAGAGGTGTGCATGCATTTTTGAATCAGTAATACTGTTATTTTTTTTGTTTTTTTGTTACAAGGCTGTTTAGAGCAATTCCACAATTCCAGTTATTGCAGTACATCCATTGGAAATCATGATATCTCTGCATGTTTAGAATTCTACCTCAAGTCACTAATAAAAGGGAAAAGGGATTAGGTAGCATGACTCATTATTAATCATAATTTACTAAATAAAGTCGGCCTATCCCCAAAAAACAGGTATCAGAAAAATGGTTTTCCATTCAAACATCAGTCGTGGACATTATCACTTTAATTTCTTATTAATTATATATGGGGAAAGGGGTTACACGAGGTAAGTGGTCAAGCGTCAATGCAATAATGAATCTATTTTTAACATACTTTGCACGAAGAAATAATCTTGAACCCTACTTGAACAAGCCACTTCATCCACCTCAAAAACCTTGAATTTGAGTGTCTACTAATGAACTCTATATTTCATGGATTTTGAATTGCAATTTAGCTACATATACATAGCTCTGTATACCCCTGGCCTGGTGGCAAAACTTAGACCATGCGACAGCATTCCACCGCATAAGGGATCGTGTTCTTTTGCGTCACCCGGCACATGCACGCCATGAGAGCTTTCAATACTGTAGGCCTGGTCAAGCTGCCTAAACTCTCTGCAACCTTCGCTTTGTGCTCCCACCGCGCCTTTTTAGCTGGGTCCCTGGATCAGCTGAGGCTACCTGATCCCTTCAGGGTCGCCAGATTGCTGTCACTGTCCGGCTCCACCTGCCACCTCTCGTCACGGTCCCTGTGCAGTGTCGAAGAAAGCTCTGACCGTGCTTCTTCCTCCCTGATCCTCTCTCTGTGCCAGTGCGCTCCTGGCACCTGATGTCCTGTTCCCTAAGCCGATGAATGAACCTTCCATCTAAGTCAGGGTTCTCCAAAGTCGATCTTGGAGGGTCGGGTGCTTGGTAGATTTTTAGATAACTACATTTATCTATATGGGGATATGTAAGAAATCTGGCATGGATCCGGCGCTCAAGGACCAACTTTGGAGAACCCTGATCTAAGCCCATTGCCAAACCTAATGGCAAGGGTGTAGCTTTAGGGGGATTGTCTGGGGTGTTACACCTCTTTAATAAATGTAGTTTCTGCTAAATAGTAGGGTGCAGGTGCTTTCAGTCTGATTTCACCAGGAATTTTTACATATGCACAGACAAAAACACACACACAGTCTCTCCCTCTCTCTGTTTTTGAAAGTCCTAAATAATGCTAGGTATTTTACAAAATATTATGTTTTCTATCACTTAGGGGCATATTTACAAGCCCCTATCACCAAAGGAACCTCATTTTTTTAGACGTTCCTGTGATGATAGGGGCTTTGTCTTATTTACAAGGCAGCGTTAAGCCACTTAGGGGCCGATTAGGATGGAGGATTTTCCGCCTCCTCTGGGCCGGCGGAAGCCACCTCCGGCCCGGAGGAGGCGGAAAATCCTCTGCGGAGTCACCAAAGACCCACCGCCGCATTACGATGGCTGGTGGGTCTTGGTTTCTGTCCGCCGCTTTTCCGCCGCGGTCAGATTACAACCGCGGCGGAAAAGCTCTCATTTGGCTGGCAGTGTCTATCAGACACCGCCAGCCAAATTAGGATGCATTTGTAAACATGCTTTTCCGCGGCGGTTTTTCCGCCGTGGAAAAGCATGTGTACTTTTGATTTTGGGGGCCCGTTGCGGGCCCCCAGGGTGTAGGCGGGTGGGGGGTGCACATGGGGGGTACCTATGGTACCCCCCAGTATTTACATGCACAAAGCGGCAGGCACCGCGCGGTGCCTGCCGCTTTGTGCATGTAAATTTTAAACATGCACTTTTAACATTGCGGCGGGTGCTGCTTGAAGCAGCACCCGCCGCAATGTTAAATATCCAGGATGTGACCGCCAGGGTGGCGGTCACATCCTAATTTGCACGGAGGGACCGCCGCAGCCCATGCGGGCGGTCCCTCCACCTCTGGGATGGCGGACGGACGCAAGTCCGTCCGCCATCCTAATCGGCCCCTTAATGTGGCTTAATGCTGCCTTGTAAACTAGGTACCCTTTCACGCTATACTTAGCGTGAAAGGGGTGAAAAATGGGGGACGTGCTTCTGCAACACCCATTGCTTTTGACGCTGCCCCTTATTTACAAGCGTGGTGTAAATAAGAGGCTGCGCCAAAATTAAGACAAGGTAAAACCTCATCTTAACATGGCGAAACGAGGAGAAATGCTTTATTTCTCTTCGTTTTTGCTGTTTCTATGTGTGCTGCATTGGGCAGCACACATAGAAACAGCAAAACGCCATGAATGATTGTTATGTGCAGGTAGTTGTCCTTTCCTGCAAATAATCAATCATTTAAAAAATTACGATGTGCAACTTCTATGTGTGCTGCACAATGCAGCACATATAGAAGTTTCGACTCGCCATTCTGGATTGTTTATGTGCAGGAAGGGACACCTTCCTGCAAATAAACAATCATTCCCTCAATGGAGGTACCCTTGCACTATGATGCAAGGGTGCCTGCATTGGCGCTAGGAAGCTTAATTTAGTGGCAGCGCAGGGAGAAACGTAGGGGTGCACCATATTATTGTAAATACGGTGCATCCATGCGTTTCTAAAGTGACGGATCACAGCATTAGCTATTTTAGAGTAAGCCCGCGCTCCCCCACTTTATTGTAAATATGCCCCCTAGTGCTTCTACCAAACCACACTCTTCTCCGTTTCTACTGCCTCGAAGGACCCTCTTATGCATCCTACTTGTTGTATAATGTATTTTAACATTATATGCCAGCACGATTGTTGGAAAATCTGAAGCTCACACCCGCCCCCCTGCCCCCCCCCCCTCCCTCCCAATCTTACTGACCAAGCTGTGCCTGTGCCTACTGGCTGATTGCCAACAATCTGTCATTCCACAGGAGCCTGGCTCCCTTTGAAAGGTCTTGGCTAAAGGTAGCCATTGGATTGATTTCACTTAAAGCCCTGGGTGTAAGTTAAAACTCCTGCAACCCCCTCCCTCCCCCGCTCCACAGGGACTTCGTGATCCATGGCCTTTGTAGGTAACTCTGCAGCACAATATTAGGAGATTTTCTTGGGCACAGTGATGGTGGCAGGATGGCTGATAGCATTGGCTTTGGGTCCGTGAAAAAAAAAAAAAATTACATACTTCATATGTAATGTTTGGCATTTCATATCACGCAGGTATACAAATTTGAAAGGTAGACATCTTCATATTCACTGAATCACAGGTGAGTGGTTGGACCAATTTGATCTCACCCCCTTACAAGGCAAATGGGTTGATCCAAAAGGCCCATCTATTTGCAGAGTCTGCTGCAGTTTCCCTCAGTTTCATGGTTGTCACGTTGTGTGAGTTTCCTTGCATGATCTCCCCCAAAGCGTGTGACAGTATTCCACGGCTGAGAGGCCTCCTATCCATCTGCATAGCTGTCAGGGTCGAACTGGCTGTAGCGGGCACCAGACGTTCTCCCGGTGGGCTGGAAAGGTGGGGGGCCGGTCTTGGACCCCAGGGGGGCGTCTTTTTTTTTACTGGGGGCCGGATCTGCAGCAGTACTGAAAAATTGGTCCCATGTAACAAAAGCACATCAGCATTGTTTTCTACCAGCCCCCCAGTCCCACCTGCTGGTCCGACATAATTTTCAGGGCTGGTTAGAGTTCCCAGTCCGGCTCTGATACCTGTTCCCGTATGTGCGCATAGAAGTCACAAGAGCTTTGAATACTGTAGGACGGGTCAAGCGGTCTACTCTTTCTGCAGTCTTTACTTTATGTGCATCTTCTTCGCTAAGCCCTTGGATACGCCGAGGTTACTTGATCCCTTTGGGGTCGCCAGATTGCTGCCACCGTCCTGCTCCACCTGCCACCTCTTATCACTGTCCATGGCTGTGGCCATTCCCCTTCTCCATGAGCCTCTCTCTGTGCCAGTGAACTCCTAGCACCTAATGTACTATTCCACAACCCTATGAATGAACCTTCTGGCTAGGACTGTGGCCATTCATATCGGTTGATTTCCAACAATCTGTCATTCCACAGGAGCCTGGCTCACTTTGAAAGGCCTTGGTTAAAGATAGTCCTCTAAGCCAGAGGTGCGACACAGACCCCTGTCGCCAGTGTGGCGGTGGGAGAAAGGGGCATAATGCGTAATCAAGGGAAGGTAGCCTTGGCATTAGCTTTGATTTTAGTACTCTTTGAATAGCCGTTGTAGATGGACTATATAAAGAGGCTTCTAACTTGCAGAGGGCATAGATGATTGAATTGCCTTTACCTTGGATTTTCTTTAAGTGGGCGCTTGAGAGCCCTGACTCTTGGTAGCAGATGCCCAGATAGGTGTATCGCTGTGTAGTTTCCAAGGAAAGGTGACCAAGCCTCCATCTTACTGTTTTTTTCTTTGGATAATGTCCGAAGATGATTACTTTTGACTTGGAGGGATTTGCAACTAGCCTGTTTTTGTTGTTATATGCTGCAAGTGCCGTCAACGCCTTTTGTAGCCCAATTTTAGTGTGGTCCAGGAGTACCAAGTCATCAGCATATTGCATGAATTGGATTTTGGACCCTCCGATCTTTGGGGTTGCTAAGGCTGCCCCAGTCAAGGCCATCGCCATGTCCGCTGTATAGAGATTGAACAACAGTGGGGCCAGAACGCACCCTAGTTTAAGGCCTCGGTCGGTGTCAATCTTCGCGGATGCGGAATCCCTCGAGAGTTTGATTCTCACCCACGTTTTTTGGTACAAAGACTGGATCGCTCCTAACAGGGATGAGTTGATATTCCATTGGGCCAACTTTCTCCACAGGATGGCGTGATCTACCCCATCAAACGCTGCTGAATAGTCAATAAAGCAGGCGAATAGGGGGAGACTTTTGCGCGACTGAGCTTGGTGGGCCAAAAAGGAAAGTGCGGTGATGTTATCTACTGTGGAAGACCCAGGTCTAAATCCAGTTTTGCAGAATGGGAGAAGGCCTTCTTCGCTCGTCCAGTCTGCGAGGTCCCTCAGGATGGCACTAGCGTAGGCTTTTCCCTCGATGTCCAAGAGGGCGATCATGCGGTAGTTTGATGGAACTGTTTTGAGGCCTTTCTTGTGGATTGGATGTAAGAGCGAACCTCTCCATGAGTCTGGCACCTCCCCCAAAAGCCAGCATTCAGAGTACAGGTGGGTCAGGTTTTCGGACCAGAATTCCGTGTTCGCTTAGAATAGGTGACCAGGAAGGCCGTTAGGACCGGTGCGCCATTTTGCCTGATGTTTTTTAGGATTTTAGACACTAACAATTTTCCGGGCGGGGCCTTTTTTTCTGTGACCGAATCTGGATCATCAGCTGCTCTGGGTGCGTCATTTTGCTGGTTGACGGGTCCGTCTTCATTATAAAGTGCTTTTACGTGTGCGACCCAGATGGATGCTTCGAGGGAGTTTTCTCTTTGGTTTATGCCTCGTTCGCGGTTGCTTAGATAACTCCAAAACTCTTGCGATTTCCTGGGGCTCAGCAGGTCGAAGATTTTCAGCCATTGTGCTTCGCAGTGGTCACGTTTTGCGGCCCACACCTTCTTAGAATGGCTTTTTGTAGCTTCTTGTAATTGTTTTTTATTTAAGCTTGTGCCAGTTTTACGGAAGGCTTTTCGTTTCAAGTTCAATAGTTTGGCGCTGGATTTGATTGCTTCATTGTATCCATAAGCGGTTGGAGGATGCCAGTGAATTGTTCGGTCTGTGTCCCCGCGAAGTGTCGCTGCCAGGGTCCTGGTTATGCCGTTCCATGTCGTTATTGCGCCCTTCTTCTGTTCGCTCGGTGGCCAGCCTGTCCACGAATTTGCCCAGTTGTTAAATGTAGTAATTGCAGTCTGGCCCCATTTAATTCTTCCTGTATGATGGAGAAGAGTTCCTTGGAGTTATGGGCATTGGAGAGGATTCTGTCTTGGAGGAAGTTCTTCTTTGTGGCTTTGATGAGTTGGTAGTGTGCTGTGATGGCTTAATTGTAGGCGGTGCATGTTCCTGGGGTTTTGCTGTTTCTCCATGTCTTTTCAGGTCAACGGCAGGAGAGTTTGGATTCTTGGAGTGCTGTGGTGAACCAGCTTGTTTTCTTGTTGTGTTGTCCTGTAGCCTTCTGAAGAGTGGAGAGTGTGTTGACGCAGTTGGTGATCCATCGGTGGAGGTTGCTTGCCACAGTGTTGACGTCTGGCGTGGTTGGGGTTGAGTGCTGGTGAGGGCAGTGGTGAGGTGTTCTTTGGTGACTTTGTTCGAACTTCTGCGTGGGAGGCAGCACACGTGCTTGTGTGCAGTGGGTTTCCTGAAGGAGAAATTAATGCAGAGGTGGTCAGTCAAGGAACACAACCTTTTCTCAAAAAACTATGAGCACTAGCTCCGTGACTAAGGTTAATACCCATTTTGGAACCCTGTATGCAACCTAATTACATAAGAAAACCAAGGGGTGAAATGCGTTGGCTACATTGGCTGAAGATTTTATTATTGATATGAATAAAGAGTTTTTCAATTAACAACACGCTTCAGTACATTCGATTTAAAGTAGCATGATTTAGATAATAACTATTTATAAGAAATAATTTATGTATCTGTAATTGGAATTTGCAAATACTTTCTAGTTCATGATCTACAATTAGAGGAAATCTCTGTTAGTGAGTGCTGTTCTCCCCAATTCATACGTTTGTGGATAAAGTCAGTTCATGGGGGTTTAGGAGGCCATCCCCCCCTGATCAATGTACCACTCTCTTATTACTATCCCCAAAGTATGATAGGTGCGGTACTTAAAAGTCTAGACCTCCTTATGTAAATTGTTTGCTATCGGGAATTGAGTTTAAAGTCTGCATTTCAGGTTGTTCTCAAGAACTGGGACGTGGTGTGTATGGTAGGGTATTCCATTGAGGGTTTGATAAAAATATTAAAGTGGGGGCACAGTGAAGCGGCCCTGCCCTACCCTTCATGTGACAGAGCTGGGTAGATGCTGCACCCTAAGAGGACGGAATTGAGCAGCTTCAGTGACTGGACTGAGTCGTTTGCAGAGATGTGTTGTTTTATTTCCCAATATAAATATGGGCCTACGAGTTGCAGCATGAGAACGGGACTTTATTCAGAAATCAGAACTGGCTGGAAGTCATCATGTTGGCATAGGGCCAGGGCCTTAAATGGGCAGGTACTGTCTGGTACTGATTACCTGCACTTCCTTAATTTGAAAGGAAGATTACCAGCACTTCTCGATAGTGAGCACCTGCACTTCTACATTTCCATTTAAAGCACTGCATAGGGCCAGTTGAGCGCTATACTTCTAGTCTTTGAGAAGAAGCAGTCTGTTGTGAAATGTCATGATCTCATGAACTGCAAGACATAGGATAAAGGACATGAGTGCTTTGTAGAGTATGAAAGTGTTGCAAGTGCTTTTCACTAGAAAGCCCAGTTTGGCAAATCTAGATGTTTACATTCCTTAAGATTACCAGGATCTGGGTCTAGGAAAAGTCCTAGGTCATAATCGCCCTAATGCTTGATGACACCTGCGCATTATATACTAACACCTTCAATTGTGTTGTTTCAATCAATAATCACGATATTATCTGGAAAGTTGAGTTAAATGGGTAATAACATGCAAAAACATTGTTTCTGCTGTTTTTAGATGGATGCAAATTTAGCACCATTTTTAGGTCCCGCGTGCGTGGCAGCGCAAAGCGCTGCTCCGCCTCCTCAAGAGATTTTGTAGGAGAGGATTTTCAGAAAAGGGCTTTAAGCCCCGCCCCTCATTTCCATTGGCTGACGGCGGCCTGCCATTGGAAATGAGCTTTCTGGGTTGCCTCCTTTTGACTTTTTGTTCCGGCCCACCCGGACTGGCTAGCCTGCTTCACGGCTGTCATGAAGACTTTTCTTATCTGCTTGTTTATTTAACATAGCATAGCATAACAAAACAAAACATAGCATAGCATAACAAAACAAAGCATAGCATAACAAAACAAAGCATAGCATAACAAAACAAAGCATAGCATAGCATAACAAAACATAGCATAGCATAACAAAACATAGCATAGCGTAGCGTAACAAAACACAACTAAACATAGCATTGCATAGCATAACATAGCATAACATAACATAAGACAACATAGCATTAAGTTTGTTAAACTCATAGTAGCTGGCTAGCTAGCTTTAACGGGCAGTGACTGTAAGCAACTCCGTCAACCCAGAAGCAGTCACTCAGTCACCTTTGCTCTTGTATTGCAGTGGCTTCGTTTGTTAAACAGTGCTCATATTTATACTGTTAGCACTTTACTTGTGCAAATTTCAGGGCTCACAAAACTTTGATGAATCGAAATTCACAACTGAGGCTGTTAAGTTTGCGCTATATAAAACGCCATGGATAAATAAAAAACATTGCCATTTACAATGTGAATAGCGCCAACAAATACAGGACCTATTGCAAAGTACAAAACATTGCCATTTACAATGCCAATAGCTCCAGCTCCAACATATGCGAGACCTATTGCATTTCCAATCCTTGTTTCTGGTGCTAGTGGGCAAGAGAGTCCCATTCAGATATAGTAATACCACTGTTTACCAAGTCCAAAAATCGAATTAAATGCTCATAAATCCACTTCCCACATAATTAGCACAATTTCTCAAACTTCCTGACAAACTATAAGACCTGATTTAGAGACTGACAGTCTGTTCTAGGCAATACCACAATTGCAGTAACTGCAGTACTTCAACTGGAAATCATATCTCTGTGATTCAGAATTATTCCTCAGTTCAACATTAAAATGGAAAAGGGCGTAGGAAGCAGGATTCCTAATTAATTTTGGAACTCTAATTCGCCATCATAAAAGTATGCATCAGGGGAAAATTCTTTCCACTAAAACAAGTATATAGGCATTGTCCAGTGACATTATCACTTTAGATTTAATGTTGTTTCGAAATGCAGATAAAGGTAGAAACGAGTTAAGCGGCCCTAGGTTGGTACAATAATTCAGCTCTTTTTAACATACTTTGCATGCCAAAATAATCTTGCACCCTTCTGGTACAGGCCCCATGGCGACCCTAAAAAGGTATACCAAATTGTTCTCCCAGTCTTGCAGCACCTGCCGCCCCTCGTCACTGTCCATGCTGAGTGTGAGAAGAAGGCTCTGCGTGCTCAACCCACCCTGATACTTTCTCTCTCTCTGGGCCAGTGGACTCCACTTGTAGTTCCTGAGGTCCTATGCCCCAAACCATATGAACAAACCTACAGTTTAGGCCTGTGGCCAACACTACTGGCTTATTGCTAACAATCTGCAATCCCACTGCAGTCTTTGATAAGCCTTCAATCAATCAGAAGTTTATAAACTAAAGATTGTCCTTAGGTTTGGTTTCACTCCAATTCAGGGGTGTAAGGTAGACCCTTGAAGTCCCCTGCGCCCTCACTTAACCCCTTCCATGCTGATGACGGCCCCTGTCTGTCATGCATCACGGTGGGCGTGTGCTGATGACGGCTGGGGGCCGTCATGAAGAACCCACCCACTCATTAAAACGGCCGCACAGGCGCAGAATCGCGCCCGCGCCCAAGGGGTTAAGGCCCCTGGCGGTCCATGGTCTTTGCAGGTAAGTAAGCTTGCAGTTTTAAGTCCATGATCTCTGTTTTGGGGCTTGGTTTGCACCATATACACCACATTATGTTATGTTATGCTATGCTATGTGGAGTTTTATAGCACCAAGTCATTTGTGATGGTATCCTGATGCTTTGTAGGTGTGGGGGCAGTCCTTGGGGGCCTTACTCAAACAGCCAGATCTTCAGCTTTTTGGGCAATTCAAGAAGCGATGAGGAGGCTCTAATGTGGTGTGAGGGGTCGTTCCAATTTTGTTTCATTACATTCTGTCACAAGCCGAGTTTGGGGAAGATGTTGTGGGACCCATTATTAAAGTTTCACCACTCTCCTAGTTGAAGAAGAAGAAGAGAGTGTGGTAAATAAGAAACTTCCACAGTGGGGTAGGGAGAGAGCGATAGAAACACTGCAGCTGGCTCCACCTGTCTGGCGTCATTTCAGTGCTCATCCAGTAACCTTTCCCTCAGGTGCTCATGAAGTAAATTACTCCCCCAGGTGCTCACCCAGTAAACTACTCCCTCAGGTTCTCAGACAGTAAACTACTCCCCAGGTGTTTACCCAGTAAACTTCTCCCCTAGGTGGTATTCCAATAAACTACTCTGACAGGTAATCACCCAGTAAACTACTCCCCCAGGTGTTCATCCAGTAAACTACTCACACAGGTGATTATCCAGTAAACTACTTCCCCATGTGTTCATCCAATACCCTTCTTCCCCAGGTGCTTATCCAGTAAACTACTCCCACAGGTATTCATCCAGTAAACGATTCCGCTAGGTGATCATCCAGTAAACTACTCCCCCAGACGCTCATCCAGTAAACTACTCCCCCAGGTGTTCATTCAGTAAACTACTCCCACAGGTGCTCATCCAGTAAACTACTCCCCCAGGTGCTCAACCAGTAAACTTCCCCCCAGGTGAGCATCCAAGAAACTACACTGCCAGGTAATCACACAGTAAACTACTCCACAAGTGTTCATCCAGTAATCGTATCCCCCATGTGATTATCCAGTAAACTACTTCCCCATGTGTTCATCCAATACCCTTCTCCTCCAGGTGCTTATCCAGTAAACTACTCCCACAGATGTTCATCATGTAAACTATTCTGCTAGGTGATCATCCTGTAAACTACTCCCCCAGACGCTCATCCAGTAAACTACTCCCCCAGGTGTTCATTCAGTAAACTACTCCCACTGGTGCTCATCCAGTAAACTACTCCCCCAGGTGCTCAACCAGTAAATTTCCCCCTTGGTGAGCATTCAATAAACTACACTGCCAGGTAATCACACAGTAAACTACTCCCCAAGTGTTCATCCAGTAATCTTATCCCCCATGTGATTATACAGTAAACTACTTCCCCAGATTTTCACCAAGTACACTTCTCCCCAGGGGCATGTCCAGTAAACTACTGCTCCAGGTGTTCATCCAGTAAACTAACCCCCAAGGTGTTCATTCAGTAAACTACTCCCACTGGTGCTCACCCAGTAAACTACTTCCTCGGGTGTTCGTCCAGTAAACTTCTCCACCAGATGCTTGTTCAGTAAACTACTCCCCCGGGTGTTCATCCAGTAAATCTCCTCCTCGGATGCTTATCCAGTAAACTACTCCCAAAGTGTTCATCCAGTAAACTATTCACCTAGGTGAGCATAAGGTAAACTACTCCCCCAGATGCTCATCCAGTAAACTACTCCCCAAGATGTTCATCCAGTAAACTACTCCCACTGGTGCTCTTGGTGCTCATCCAGTGAACTACTCCCCCAGGTGCTCATCCAGTAAACTACTGCCCCAGGTGCTCCAGTGAACTACTCCCACTGGTTTTCATCAAGTAAACTACGGCCCCAAGTGTTTATTCAGTAAACTGCTCACCCAGATGCTAAACCATTAAACTTCTCCCCTAAGTTGTCATCTAATAAACTTCTCTGCCAGGTATTCCCCCAGTAAACGACTTGCCCAAGTGTTCATCCAGTAAACTTCTCCCCCAGGTGATTATCCAGTAAACTACCTACCCAGGTGTTCATCCATTACACTTCTCCACCAGGTGATTATCCAGTAAACTACCCCCCCTGGTGTTCATCCAGTAAATCTGTCCCTTGGGTCCTTATCCAGTTAACTATTCCCCTAGAGGATCATCCAGTAAACTACTCCCATAGATGCTCATCCAATAAACTACTCCCCCAGATGTTCATCCAATAAACTACTCCCATCGGTAAACATCCAGTAAACTACTGCCCCAGGTGACCATCCAGTAAACTACTCCTACTGGTGTTCATCCAGTAAAGTTATCCCCAGGTGCTGATCCAGTATAGTACTCCATCGGTTGTTCATCCAGTAAACTACTGCCTCAGGTGACCATCCAGTAAACTACTCCCCAGGGTGTTCATCCAGTAAATCTCGCCTTCTGCTGCTTATCCAGTAAACTACTCCCCCAGGTGTTCATCCAGTAAACTATTCCCCTAGGTGATCATCCAGTAAACTACTCCCCCTGATGCTCACCCAGTAAACTACTCCACCAGATGTTCATTTAGTAAACTACTCCCCCAGATGTTCATCCAATAAACTACTCCCATCGGTAATCATCCAGTAAACTACTGCCCAAGGTGACCATCCAGTAAACTACTCCCACTGGTATTCATCCAGTAACGTTATCCCCAGGTGCTCATCCAGCAAAGTACTCCTCCAGCTGTTCATCCAGTAAACTACTGCCCTAGGTGACCATCCAGTAAACTACTCCCCAGGGTGCTCATCCAGTAAATCTCTCCCTCAGGTGCTTATCCACTAAACTACACCCCCAGGTGTTCCTCCAGTAAACGATTCCCCTAGGTGATCATCCACTAAACTACTCCCCCTGATGTTCATCCATTAAACTACGTCCACTGGTGACAATCCAGTAAACTACTGCATCCAGTAAATTATTCCCACTGGTGTTTATCCAGTAAAAGTATCCCCCATGTGCTCATCCAGTAAACGCCTCTAAGTCAGAATCCCCCCTAAACCGTAACGATACCGCAGTGCCGTGGAGCCTCGGTTGGCCTGGGATAGCCGGCCTCTCTCGGGGGGCCGGTGCCTAGAGCCGCTCGCTTGGGGACCAGAGCGCGACGGAAGGGGGCCGCCTCCATCGCCCTTAGTGCACCGCATGTTTGTGGGGCACCCGGTGCTAAATCATTCGTAGACGACCTGATTCTGGCTCATCGAGTAAGCTATTCCCCCAGGTCTCAAATGTAGGCTCCTCACATAGGCGACTCTTTAAAAAGAGATAAGAAACACACATTAATCTAACATAAAGTAGACACCATGACCCTGGTAATTGCATTATTTCAACCAGTAATTGTGATATAACCAGGAACGTAGAATTAAACGTGGAATAACATGCAGAAGTCTGTTTCTGCCGGTTTTCCACATGTGTCAAATTGCCACCAATTGTTTCTGAAGCTAATGGGCAAGCCATTCCCATCCGGAGAAGTAGTATTGTTATACTGACGTGGTTCATCATTCTCCCTCGATTCTTATTAAAGTGGGAACATCAGTAGAGAGCACGACTCGTAATTCATTTTTTAATTGTGTTTGGCTATCACAATACATCAGAAAAAAATGCTTTCCGTCTAGGTGCCGGTTCTAGATAAGATCCCGTGGGACCTTCTTCGCAACAAACCTAATATCTGGGCCCCTTACCTATGGACCCTGTTTAATGCCATCCTATATGGAATGCCGATTCCCCCGTCATGGTTAGGGGCGGAGATTATCCCAATTTACAACAAGCATTGGCATAGCCAATAGGTCTTGCCTTTGGGACCCTATAAGTGTTTAGTTATCCAGCACAATGTCCTTGGTGCAACAACATAAACTGTTGCATGGCTAAACACTTACAAGGTCCCAAAGGCGAGACCTTTTGGCTATGGCAATGCCTGTTTGCTTCAGTACTCTTACTAGCACCAAAAATGTCCTCATATAATTTCTGGTTGAGCCGTGTTGTGCCGTTAGAACCTCATGCCCCACTTACAAAGACCACAAACTCCACACTTCAAAATATCTTTCCCAAAAAATCATCCTGATCTGGAGACACATATACACTGCACAGCAAAAGCAAAAGATGGATCTTCCCTCCTCTTTTAAAGAAGAGGTTTACAGATCCAAAGGAGTTAATAAATCCGGAATTTGGAACGCTCCGATTTCTCCCTTCTGAATTTTATGGTTTAAATCTTTTTATTGATTTTCAGAACAAGTAGCAAAGGTGAGAACACGACCCTCGGCTCTCAAAGTCAACTTAATACAAACAACAAGTGTCACAGTTAGCGTTATTACACCAGTAAATGCATGGAGCGGGTCTGTCAGAGCAAATAATCAACAGTGCAAAGAGAGGTAATGCATCGAAAAACAAAAAAGAAAAAAGGGGTGAAACCCATCAATCCCCTCCCCCTCCCCCCGTCCACCATATCAAGTACATCAACAAGGGAAATGGGGAAGTGTGAAGCAAGCACATTGAGGTTCATCGTGGTCTATGAGTCTTGTGCGAAGAGCTCACCTGTGGTATTTGTGTGTCAGCCAGGAGCAGTAGTCGTAGGTATCTAGGGCAGGTCAGCTCTCTGAACTCTGTTATGAGCAACGTTAAAAAGGGCGCCATAGCTCAGGGAACTCGGACCCCCTACCCGCCAAAGTGAGAGTCAGTTTCTTCATCCCCAGCACCATCCAGAGTCTCTGTAGCCATCCGGAGTGCGGTGGAGGTTGGGGAGATCGCCAGTGTGCAAGTATATTCTGAGTGGCTGCCCCCAGGGCGATGGCAATCAATCGCCCCCTTCGGGACTTGGCTGGGTACATTAGAGGGTTGGGTAGGCCTAAGAGATTGTAGGCTGGGAAGCGCGGTAGTTGTGTGTCCAAGTGAGAGTCTATTTTGTCTAATGCGGTCGCAGCTCCACAAGAGATGCTCCAGTGTACCCACCGCCCCGCAGTCCCTCCAGCACAAGGCACTCAGGCGGGGGTCAAAGTGATGGAGACATTCCGGCGTGTAGTACCAGTAGGTTACCACCTTGGTCAGTGTCTCGGTGAGGCCTGTGTGGTACGCTGAAAGCCAGGCCCTGTAATAGATGCTGTCCCATTCCTTGTGAGTAAGAGTGCGGCCCAATTCCCTCTCCCATATTGCCCGCCCTGCGTTATACGTGTGCATAGTGGTGAGCAATAGATGCTTGTAGAGGTCTGAAATTAGTTTTTGTCGGTAGAGTGGGTGACGAGCCACTACTCGTATGTGGTCAATAGTCGCTGGGCACCAGGCCTAACTTGTGGCTGGAGAGCCCAATGTCTGAGCTGCAAATAGGACAGCCTCTCCGTCTCCGGAATACCGTAATCCGTCTGGAGTCACGGAAATTGGATAATTCCTTCTAGGTCAAAAAGATGACCCAGCGCTCTACAGGGAGAGGGGCGCCAATGCGCGAAGGCCTTGGCAACTGTGCCTGGGTGAAACTCTGGGTTGTTAAATAGCGGCGGGAGTGAGGAGGGGAACATCGTAAGCTCATGAGCAGAGGCAGTGCGATCCCAAGCTTCCATCGTGGTGCTCGTGATATAAGAGGTATATAGGTTAGGCGTCCTCTGTGCTTTAGGGAGGAAAGGGATACCCTGCAGGGGCATACCGGCTACTGCTTGGTCCTGGAACCACCAGTGCTTCTCGGATTCGAGACGGCTCCATTCCACTAAGTAACGAAGCTGTGAGGCATAAAAATATAGCTGCAAGTCGGGGACCCCCACGCCACCCCATTCCGGCGGCAGGATTGCTTTTCTAAATTTTAAATCACTTCGAAAGAAAGTGTTCCCTGAGAAACCCCTTTAAACAGTTGTATATGCTCCTGCTTGTGGCTATGTTATTGCTGACTCTTCAAATGGTTTGTGCTTTGAATTTGTCACTGTGCTTATTTAGGTTGTTTTACTGCTACATGATTTGTACATTTTGTAATGTGTTTGCTTGCACTTACTGATTAGGTCAGGATTTCTCACATGGCGCACCACATCATCATTAGCCATTATATGTATTACAATTTTTATTGATTAGACTCCTTGTATCCCGCCCATATTTTATTAATCGCTCGGTCATTTAAACGCAAACCTCTCTATATAAAAATGTAAAATCTGATCAATGTTGTTTATTGTCGCCTCTATCTCTTTATGATTCACTATGCCCTCTCTCATTAGTAACTAATGAGCAAAGCACACAATGTTCATTTTAATTACCATTTTTTACTCCGTGGCCCTTACCTGGCCCTTCACTTAATCGTGAATTGTCCCCATGTGTGTACATTTTAATTTTTGCACTGCGCTATTTAATGTTAATAAAGAAATACAAATTAGGAAAGAAGGCTCTGGAATGCGCAACGAAGCTCCACCAATTTTGTTCTGTTTGTCAGACGTCATCACTGCTGTGCCCTGTTGGTTGCACTACTGCGAGAGGAGGGGGAGATGGTGCTGTTAGGTCTGCGGTGCAGTTGGTGTAGGGTTCGGAGTGCTGTACCTTAGCCCAGAGGGCAACTTCCACAGGGGGTCGGGCTGTGGAGCAGGGTCAGACGGCAGGTTAGTACTTAAGAAAGGGTCTTATTGTACCCTCTGAACGGAGCTGCATCGACATTCAGTAAATCCTCCTCCTTCCTGTTCGCTTTAATAATGCTGCTTTTTACTTTGTAAATAGAGTATGTACAAACCGTCGCCTCTTAGTTTCCACCAGAGACCTGTCTGTACGGTGCAGGTCCCTTCTCACATCGGCACTCCTTACTTTTCCTGAAGTGTTTATAAAACTTTTAATTTTACGAAAACCGCCCCATAATGAGCTTTGTCACGTAAAGCAGACTGAAACACCACTGGTGTTCTACCAATTCGCTAATGTCCCAAGTCAGATACCACAAATCACCCAACACTGGCATATGTCTGCAGAGGATGTGCGAGATGCTCTGCTGTAGACAGGGCTTTAATAGGAAGAAACAAGATTTACAGGCATGTTAACACTCGTGCAGCTGAGCGTGAGGAGAGCCTTCCCACGCCACTGTATAAACAGAGAAGCAAGCACACTAATTAAAACCAGATGGCCGCTACTGGCTCCCGAGAGCAAACCGCTCTGGGAGGAAACATTTCCCAAGAAGCTGGGATATCCACACGCTTTTGGCCAATTGCGTCCTAAAGCTAGACGCAAAGGCCAATAGCGTGTTAACACCACATGCATGAGCTTCTTCAGAAGCTGAGGTGATTCCAAGAAGTCGATTTCCTATATCAGCGCATGCCCTGCTCTAGGCTTGACCTAAAAAGGGCTCACCAATCCTACTGCTAACTATCGTCCAATAAGCCTCACAGATGTCACCCAAAAAATATATGCACGAGTGTTATTGGATCAAATGGAAAGCTGGATGGAGGAGTACTATACATCAATATAAGTTAGAACCTGTTCTTGATGTCATACAGCCTCACCTTGCAATAAAACTGTATTTACAATTTAGGCACAGTGTATTACCACTGCGTGCCTTTACAAATAAATGGGGAAACACTTTGACTCAGGGCTGTCCGGTCTGTGAAGATAATCCGGAGACGGATCGACATGTACTATTTGTCTACCCGGCATACAAGAAGGTTAGATACCGATGGCTACAACAGGTGTGCCGGAACCGTGGGACAAAGCATTGTGTGGAGGCCTATAGGCTCCTAAAATACGACACCAGTCTGCCCATAGTGTATTCAGTCTCCCGATATTTATTCTCTATGTGGTGTGTACGTTTATCCATATTAAAAACTGGATCCATCAGATAATTTTAGCTTTTTATTCTAAATAAAATGTAGTAATAATTTTTAACTCCCTTTTTAAATGTTATAAAATGTCTATTTCTAAGTAGTACCTCTTTTATATCCATATTCAAAATTATTTTTAAATACTGCAATGCACGCTCACTTTATCTTTGTAAGATGCTGTATTCTTTTCTTTGTGCTTTTATGGCCATCAAGGCTGAAATAAAGAATTGTTTTAATTTAATTGAATATATTGGCGCTGTCTGGTGACATTATCACTTTAATTTAATATTATTCTGAAACGGCTAAGAGGGGTGGGGGTGAAACAAGTTAAGCAGCCAGGGGTTGATGCAATAATCAGCTTTTTTTAAAGTACTTTATATTGCAGAATAATATTGAATGCTTCTGATATAGCGCACGTGACCGAACCAAAGAAACTTGTATTTGGAGGCGCCTGCCCACAGCCCCTCTATTGGACGGATGCCGCAGGTTTTTAATGTCCCGCTTGTAATTTGCACGGTATTGTGGGGCAGATTTACAAGAAAGTGACGCATCTGTAGAGATGCGCACTTTCCCTGCAAAACCCTTGTGTCACCTTGGATGCGCCTTATTTACAATACGGCGCACCATGGCGCAAGGATTGACAGATGCGTCAGTAATTCTGACGCATCTGTTGACGGAAAAGTCACGCATTGCCGGAGTCGTGTCGCAAGCACGACGCAACTCCAGCACTGCGTGTTGCGGCCTATTCCCAATACACTGCTTCACTCCTTACGCCTGCTTCAAGCAAGCAATGGCCTCCTAAAAGTCACGCAGTGAAATCTTGTAGATTTCACTGCGTCACTTCTATGAGGCTTTCCTGCGTGGGAAAGCCCACCCTGCATACAATGTGTAGCTGCATTTACATATCTCTTACACCCTGCTGAGGATGAGCTTGGACCTCGTGACCGTGACGACATTCCAGAGCAGAAAAGTCGCCTGTCCATGGACGTCGCCTTGTGCATGCACGTACGCATGCCAAAGATGCCAGATCCAGGCGCCCCTCTCCTCAACCTTTGCTTTTCGTGCACCCAGTGCCCCCTCTTCTCCGAGTCCCCGGATAGGCCGAGGCTATCTGATGCCTTTAGGGTCTCCAGATTTCTGTCGCCGTCCAGCCCCACCTGCCACCTCTCCTCACTGCCCCTGGTCAGTGTCAGGAGCAGGCTCGGCCCTTTCACCCTGACCCTCTATCTTGCCAGTGAACTCCTGACACCTGATGACGTCCTGTTCCCTGGCCCTATGAATAAATCTTCATCTAGCAAGACTTACAGCAAAAATGCATGCAACTGAATTACAGTTTTCACGCTAGAATATGAATGAGACCTAAACATATCTAAAATAAAACCACAAGATGGCAAAAGAGTAACTACGAGTCCCAGAATGCAACTTGGGCAAAGTATCACACAAGACAGCAAGCTCATCAGCAGCATTGATGGCGCTCCCTATCCGCTTTGCCTCAGTTAGGCGTTGCTGTGCGCTAAGAAGACTCTTGACGCCTTCAACTCTCCTATTGGGCCCCATTTAATTGTGCATGCTGCTACTAGTAGTGTCACCCTTTCCTAATGCCGATATTGGCCTACAAGTCCCAGAATGCAAAAGTTCTTGTCTATAAATCCAGGAGTAGTCGAAGGGGTGTTATATAAAGTGGTTTGGGCGTTTGGGGTGCTTAGTGTAAGTGAGAAAGCTCTGAAGCTGCGCAGGTCAGGTGTGAGTTGTTCACCAGTCCCGCGTCTCACTTTGCGTATTTGCAGTCTCGTAGCGCCCTCCATAAAACCCCCCAAAAAAACCATGGTAACAAACTTAAGAAACGAAGGACTGGGTGAACATCCACATCATCGGGGAGAGGTGTGGCGTCGTGGCCAGGGCGACTGACGCTGGAACCTGGAGACCATGGTTCGATCCCCGGCTCCGGCGGCAGGTTAGCCCAGCACCATGTGACTCTGGGCAATAGCTCGCTTAATCTTCCCGACGGCCCCCAGCGCCTAGAGACCCTAACGGGTGATTGTGCGCTATACAAATGTGGATTATTATAGTAAGACACTTCCAGATGCACCGCGAAAACGTCTGTTTGCCCCAAAATTAAAACATCACGTCAATAATATTCCAGAACATTCGAGCACTCTTAATTTGCCCCAATACTCAATAGTCCTGTTCATGAAATGTTTGCGGCGCGGAACACAATGAATTCTGGTAGTTGTAGTTTAATTTTTAACATTGTGAGTGCGTAAAAAAGTACCAACATATACAATGCTTTGAATAAATAATAATTTTTAAAAAAATGATTTCTGAACGTGCCACTCAACCCCCAGTTTACGTCGAGGCGTTACTCATGAGGTGAGACACTCGGCAGCTACGCTATTGGGAGGGAGGGGTGGGGGGGGTGAGCAGACACCAAACCAGATTGAGAGTGTGAAAAAGGCCGCTTTATTGAAACAGGTGCATATTCACAACAGTACAACCTTGGCAAACGCCTTACAAAACTAAACCTCGCTAATTAAACTATCACCTTAAAATCCCAAACGTCAGGCCCGCCCCTAATACGTCACAAACCCCGCCCCCACCCTGCACAACATAATTACACTTCAACAATATAAAACCTGCGTAATCATTTACATTATCCCAACCCCAAGCATAACATCACATTCCCAAATTGTCCACCAACAACTTACGTTAACCAAAACAGTGTAACCACCCCACGAAACATCTCTTTAAACTTCTCCAGCCATAGCCCCATTTTAACAGAAACCAACAACCTTCATGTCCCTACTGGCAAAGAGCCCCCAATTTCCGCCACCCAGAAAAGAGAGGGGGGGGGAGAATTACACCCCTCTCTTTCTGCCCCCCAGAAACAACACAACTAATGACCGCTGAAACATCAACCAATAAAGTTCTGAATTTTCAAACACCTGGAAAGTACCTCTCTCAATTCCAACAAATATAAATCCATCCCAAGTCGAGACAGATGAACTCCATCGCGGCGAAAAAACTCCAAAGTGTCATAACGTATGTCTTTATGAGACACCCGCCCAAAACCTAAATCTCTACAAAAACGGGAGACCTCCAAATTTAATTTTCTCCGCGCCTTGTCCACAGCCCTAGGCTTAATCGCACCCCTCCAAGACCTACGAGGAACCAATTCGGTCCACAAAACATGACAGCCTGACCACTGTTGTTTTATGAGGGAAAGATCTTTTTTCATAGTTCGCAAAAGAACCACCCCTTTTACCCCACAGAGATCGTTTTCACCAAGGTGTATAAGCAAAACATCCGGACAAATACCACCTACCAACCATGAATTCAAAGCAGGAATAAGCTCCCTCCAAATCATACCCCCCTTTCCCTTCCAAACAACATTAAACAATCGATGATTGAAACCAAGTATAAGACCAAAATAACTCTTCTGAGCTTGAGCTTCCGCACGCCTTATGAAGGAATGCCCCACAATCCAGATCGTCATAACAGAAGAACGGGGGCCGGCCACAGAACCTGAAAAAAGAAAAGCAGCATCAGACGTTAAGGAAACTTAGTAGACGCAGGCGCAGCACTAGGATCAGTCCGCACATAGCGCTGGAAACAGTTGGAAGACCAACGCCCTAAAGACATAAAATCCTGTTGCGACCAACCCCTATTGTGCGCTTCCGTCGCCGCCCCAATGCGGAAGGAATGAGTACCATAATGACTTTCATCTAAACCAAGAAAACGCAGAGCTTTCCGCAAAACCATGTGCAGTTGATGGTGGCCGGGAGGAGGCGACAGGGAAATATATATAATTGGGCTCCCCTAGTAGCATAAGGGTAGCCCAAAAGAAGCCCAAAAATAGCCCAACTGGCCGGTTCCCGCCCAGCTCCCCCCCCACGCGCCCCTCCCAAACAGCCCGGGGGGGGGACCTCCCTTCGGTCGGCTGCCCCCCCAACCCCCCCATGTAAGCAGCGACTAAGATGTGACGCCTATGTCTTGAGTGAGAGTGACGTATATATATCTTGTCCTGTATTTTCTCACTATGGGCGTTGTAGTCAGTAGTCCTGCATGTAGTACGCGGAGAAAAGCAAACCAAGGCAGGAAGGGAATGCGGTGAATAAACCCAAGAGGGACTAAAAGCGCGGTTTCAATGGTCGAATTAACATAACCCACGCTTCCCCCCACCCTACCCTGTATCTATAGGTTTTCCAACTCACTGGCGTATTTGGAAATGTATGGGTTCTGTTGAATAATCAAAGTGGCGACGTGTAGGATATTCAATTCCAGCAACAATGAAGGTTCTGCTACTTCTAAAAAGGAAATGACACAAAGAACGCTTTTTTCCCTTGTTTTATGTTATTTACGATGCACTGCATATGTCCATTTTCGGACCCTTCTTATCTCTAGAAGGCGTCGACTTACTAAGACTGTCAACGTAGTGCCTGGCAGCCCATTGCTCCCTGCTTTGGTTACAGTGTGTGATTTAAAAGAAATGGGCCCTGCTCCCCTGGGGCTGGGAAACGGCCCCATTGTTTGCTGCAAACAAACCATTTTAGCACATGAATGAGTACTCAACCAGATGAAGGAATCGTCGCATTCCTGGTAACGCGACGCAAAGCTTGTCCTAGATTTCGCCACGAGTAACCGAAGCTGCAGAACTGTAAAATGTCAATTCACACCTGCATGGAGTTCCTCCAAGACACGTCGAACTCCTGCCAGCCCCAAGGCCTTGTAAAGTCAACAATACTGGAGCAGAAACACCGCAGGAAATGGAACTCGCTTCCATGGTGAGAGGCACCTCCCGTATTGCACCTACGAATATATGATTACCCTATTTTTTTACGGTTATATATAGCGCAAACTCAAGCTGCAGCGCTTTACATGAGCATCAGTTTCAAAGACACATTCATTATGCTTTGTAAGTGGTGGATTGGGGCTTTGGGGGGGGCGGCCGACCAGCGGGAGGCCTGCCACCCCGGGGGTCTTTGGGGCCGGGGGAGGGGGAGGGGGTTACAGCCAGCACCGTACGTGGGCTGGTTTTGGGCTAGTTAGTAGCATTTGGGCTGGGGTTGGGCTAGTTTTGGGCTGCTTTTGGGCTGGCCCCTTTAAAACCGGACATTTTGCGTTATAGGTCACCATTTTGGTGCCTGGTGACACAGCAGCCGGGCGGGGGGTTGGCAGAGGTATTTATTTTAGATAATGACCTTTCCTGTTAGATTTTATTTATTGTGTAGAATCGATGCGCGGGCGTAGCGGTACTGCATTATTATGGTGCATCTCTTGAGGATGAGTGCGTGCGTGTGCTTATGCCACTTCACGGGGTTAATTTTCTGCGTGTCCTTGGTGTGCAATACTCGCGATTGATGCGCTGGGACGTTTCATGGTTGGTTCCTTGGTAATGTGGTTTCATGTTTGCGGGGGGCGCACTAGAGGTTTGGGTCTGTCGGCGGGGTGTTCGGGCGGGGGGACGCGAGGTGGAGGCTTTGTGGCCGTGGTGTGCGGCTGATTGGGGCCTACCGGGGTGGCTGGGTTTCTGGAGCCCCCCCCCTTCCCCTTTTTTCTGAAGTTGCTGTGGCTCAGGCGGCGGCGGCGGACTGGATACGATGCTGGGGCTCGGCCTCGGGTCCATCTTCCGGGAGTGTCTTGGCTCTGGAGCTTGCTTCCGCTGCGCAGCCTCGCCGCATGTACTATTTCCCATAGCCGCTTCAGTGGGTGTGATCGGAGTCATGAGACTGTCGCTAGGCATCAGTTCTCTCGTGACACTAAGGTTGTCGTGCTTCGTGACGCAGTTTCGTAAATGGCATGTTGTAGGTGACTCTCGGTAGCTGGTTTTGCACGGGGGAATGGAGGGGGGGGGGTGTGGGGGGGGTGGTGTCCCAGAGGGGGAGGTGAGCTCAGTGGGGGCCTCGCAGGTCTGTGTCCGCGGGGGGGGGGGCAGGGGTTGAGAGGGGGGGATGGTGGGACTGGGGGGGAGCTGTTCTGCGGCGAGTGTGGACGGGGGGAGTGCGGGGTGGGGGGGGCAGGAGGTCCTGTTTGGGGAGGGCCTTCGAGTGGGGGGTGGGGTGTCCTGCGGGGAACGGGGGTTGGGCGGGGGGGTTGGAGGCACGATGAGCGCGGAGGGGGGGCCTTCGGCAGGGGGGGCGGGAGGGGGGGGTGTCGTCCCCGGCATGCTGGACCACGCCTCTTGTTCTGGACAGGGACACGGAGATTGGCGCTCGGGAGAGCAGCATGCGGCTCCACTCGACCGAGGGGATGGGCCGGCACTGCCTGGCACGGGCGGTCGTGCTCCCACGAGGGACCATTATTGGAATGCGCGAGTGGAAGCGGGGCTGTGCGTCCCCCACCACTCCCACCCCGAAGGGTCAGGACGGCCGCCGGGGGCTGGGGAGGAAGGCAAGAGACTGTTCATATGATGCTGATTATTATTTAATTATTTATGCATTTTATAATAAGACCGGACCGGATGCAAGGGCATTTCCCGGAATGTATTGCTTAAGCAAGTTTACAGTGCATGAGGCATAAGTGACAAGCGTGTGTAAACAGATTACAGGAGGGCTCGAACACAAGAGTGAGGGTTACGTGGGCATGGGCCCCCCATGAAGGTAGTGGAAACGGAAAAATGTAGGGGGTGAGAAGCGGGGTGTTACACTGGACCAGTGACGTGTGCATGTTAATAAGGTCCCAATCACGGGTGCTGAGTAGTGCTGCAATGTTGGCGGTATCACGGAACACGCGTACCCACTGGAATGGCACATCCATAGTTGGAGGGTTAAGGCTTTTTATGCAGCAGAGGATTAAACTTTGGGGGGCCTTGAGGGAGGGGAACTTGGAAATCAGTTTGGAAAGCCGGGGAGGAGTTGGTTGGGTCGCTAGATAGCGGGGGGAGGAGTGGGAGGCTTGAGGGGGGGGGAGAATTGCAGTAGACCAGTTTTGGTGAGAACCGGCGATGGGACCAGGGTTGTTGAGGTCATGGGGCGGGAAGGAGCGTGCTTCCCTTTAAGAGGGTGCAGTTGGTGTCGAGCAGGCTTGTCAATGGTGGTATTAGGGTGGGTAGATTGTGTTGTGTGACGTTTAGGACCCAAGGTTTTGCGCTGTCGACAATGATGGGTGTGTCGTTTGCATAGATTCAGCTGGTCCACCCATGACTGCACCGGTGGAGGAGATAGTGCGGAGGAGGGGAGGGGGAGGCGGGAGGTGGGAGGACGTGGACCGGGGGATTTGATGTGGTTGTGTCAGCAGGTGGCAGAGTGGAGTAGGACGGAGCCATGAAAGGCGGGATTGGGGGACGAGTTTATTTATTCTATGAGATTTTAGATAGCGCGGACTTTACCCGAAGGTGTCAGAGCGCTTCACAATAGGACCAGCAATGATACAAGGGGAAACAATTACATGTGACCACAGTACAGAAGCAAATGTTGGGTTACATGGGTCAAAGGTGTCAAGAGTGCGCACCCAAAATACATGAGGTAGCACCCGGTGCGTTACAGGAGGTAAAGTGATATGTGTGCAGGTTGCAAAACGTACAAAGTACCAGTGGAGGTTTAATACTGCAATAAATGGCTGACACTCCAGCACAAGAACAAGCGTTACGTAGGTAATGGTGGCCTTTGTGCAAGTATCTAAAGCAAACAAAATGTGAGGGGTGGCCAACAGTGTGTTACGGGAGAAAGGTGGAGGAATGGGCCCAGTGCTGGGCAGGAGGCCATGGGCCGTTGGCACTTGTGGAGGATTCTGAGGAGGAGGGGGAGATGCGGAAGGGGGGTAAGGCCCTGGGGGCAATTGAGCTATGTGGAGGATTCGGAGGAGGAGGGGGAGATGCGAGAAGGGGGGGGAGCAAAGTAACGGTGTTGGTAGTGTGTTTCAGGTATGCCCACGGCAAGGAGCGCCAAGGTGACGGCCCCCCCGCGCCTCCGCTGGTTAGGCGGCGGGATCCAGTGGCGACGCCGGCCTTGACGCCAGGTAAGGATGGTGGCAGAGTAGGGGAGTGGTTTGAGTAATCCTCGGTTGTCGGTGGTGCGGATACCGGGGATCCTGGGGGGGCGCCGGGGAATGGCGCGGTATGGAGGGGGTTCCAGGGGGGGTGCGGGGAGGAGGGAAAGGAGGTCAAGGTTCTGGGCATAGGCTTGTTGCCAGTGAGGGTGGCGGAGTTGAGCTGTCAATGCGACCACAGGGCCAGCGCGGGGCAGGTGTGTACGGAGGAGAGCGGGGCAGGGATGGGGTGTCCCCATGTTTTTGGTGTGGAGCGCGCGGTCGGGTTTGGGTGTTTCCCCTATCGGGGTTGGGCTCAGGAGGGAGCCCGGTCAGTCTCGGTTGTCCCAGCAGCGTGCGGGGTCGGGGGGGTGAGTCCGTCGGTGACTTTGGGGGCGGAGCTCCCGGGGGTGTCGTATACTATCAGGGACATAGCGCGGAGGAGCCCGGCGGCGGTGGGTGAAGGTTTTGGGCACAGTGCGAGGTTCGGTTGGCGGCGTGGTGGGATCGAAGGCATCAGGGGGATCACCGGTCGGTGGGGACCCGGTTTGAACGGGGGGCACTTGTGGGGGACCATAGCGTGGGGGTTCGATCTCTCGGGCGCATTGGGCATTTCAGTTCTTTGTTGCAGTGGGTTTTTTCCTGGCGGACAGGCTCTGAGAAAGGCGCACGATCTGGAGGACTTCTTGCTGGTGGGACGGCCGGGTTCAGCGGACTGCCAGCGGTTGCTGGTCAGTTATGGGCCTCGTGGTTTGCCTGGGGGGCACCCCTGGTGCCAGAGAAGATGTACGGTCCCAGTACGGTGCTGTCCTTGTTTGGTATGGAGCTCGACTCCGGGCCATGGAAACACGCCTGCCAGAGGACGAGGGGGCGGCAAGATTGGCATGGAGGGTGACAGCAGTGCCCATGGGATGTTCGGATTTGTGTGCGCTGGGTGCGCCATTAGGTGAATTTTGCAGTGGGTTTCTTCCTGGCGGACAGGCTCTGGTCGATGACGCACTATCTGGTTGACGTCTTGCTGGTGGGACGGCCGGGTTTCGACGGACGGCCAGCGGAGCTGGACGGTTTTCCGGGCCTTGTGGCTTACCTGGGGGTGCCCCGGGCGCCAGAGAAGACGCACGGTCCCAGTCCGGTGCTGTCATTCCTTGGGAGAGAGCTTGACTCCGTGGTCATGGAAGCACGCCTGCCGGTGGACAAGGGTGGCGGCCACGTTGTGGTTTTGGGTATGACGCTGTCCGTGGTGACGCGGCCGCATCCTTGAGTACGCTTGTCGGTGGGGAGTGAAGTGGACTTGCGTGGGACAGGCTTTTGGGAGGCATTTCCATGGTGGCGTATGAGCGGGCAGGGGTGGAATTGCGGCGGCGGGAGCAGGGGGGATAGGTGGTTTCCGCAGGAGCGGGTGTTGCGGTTCAGGTGGAATTTGATGGACGGGGACTTTCGGGGTGACGTTTCACTGTCGGCGGGGGAATGGGGGATGCAGCGGTGGGAAGGTGGGGCGGGGGTTCGATCGAGAAGGAGGTGGCAGGGTGCATGCGGCACAGGTGTTGGGGGTCCTGCGGCACACCCTGTGGTGTATGGGTGAGGTCCCGAGGCGTTACGGAGGCATTCCTGCTGAGTGGGGGCGGCGACGGAGGCTGCGCGGCAGTGTTGGGGTGGGCCTCGGGCCCTGGAGGTCGGACTGTTAGAGGCACCTGTTCAGGCTACGGGGGATGGAAGTGAACGTACGACATAAAGGACAGTTCTCGCCTCTCACATGTGTGTCTTTTCAGGTGCAGGGGCGGGGCCAACTGCAGCGGCGCTGGAGAATTATGTTGGTGAACTCATTGATAAAGCAGGCAAAAAGGGATACTGGGTCAAACACCGGACTCAGTGGTTGGAAGCGGACAACAAGTTGTTTCATTGCAGCGGCTAGGAAAAGGGGCTGAGCTAGCATGCGCTTGCAGGCTTGTGCGCAGTGGAAAAGGGGAGAGTGTGCTTGGCGTGAGCTTGGTACCGGGCAAAGGGTTAGCGTGGTTTAAACAAGTGAAGAGGGACCTGTTAGGGAGGCGGCGCGGGTAGGCAGGGTGTCAGGCATTTGGTCAGAGTTTCGGTCCCAGGTGGGTTGAGGGGGGGGCTGAGAGGCCAGCGGCCATTGATAGGACCCAGAGGAACTTTACAAGGAAATGAGGGTTTTGAGGAGATGGACGGTTGAAAGGATGGAGCACACAGAGTTAGGTGCGGGGCAGTGGACTTTCAGGGGGGATGGGGTTTCACCTGTAGTACGGGATGGAGTTAGGTGCTACATTTGAGGGAGGCTCTGGAGCAGGGCGTTGGTGCGCAGACACCCCGAAGTGCAGGAGTCCTGGGGGGGGTCGAAAGCCGTTAACACGCCTTTCGAGTGGCGGTTCTTCCTAATATATGGGGGAAGTGTAGGAGATCTGTTGTTGGATTATCGGGGGGTAGGTCAAGCATAATAAAGGAGTTAGCCAGGTGGAGAGGCAAATTGACGTTTCTGCTAATTGTTTACTGTAATTGGATTGGGGGAACCAGTTAGGGGAGGGGGTGAGGGGTTTGTCAGGAAATTGCATATTTAGTGAGGTATAGTTTTGTACGGCGCAGGCCAAGGGTTTGTCATTGTTAGGGTGCACCTGCTTCCAATAAAGCTGCCTTTATCATACCAAATTTTGAGTCTCTGGTCGGTGCTGTCCCCCCCCACCCCCCCTCTCCGCCGATTGGCCCCAATGGGGCTTTGTGGAGGGCGGCCGACCAGCGGGAGGCCTGCCACCCCCGGGGGGCTTTGGGGCCGGGGGAGGGGGGGGTTAGAGCCAGCAGCGTACGTGGGCTGGTTTTGGGCTAGTTAGTAGCATTTGGGCTGGGGTTGGGCTAGTTTTGGGCTGCTTTTGGGCTGGCCCCTTTAAAACCGGACATTTTGCGTTATAGGTCACCATTTTGGTGCCTGGTGACACAGCAGCCGGGCGGGGGGTTGGCAGAGGTATTTATTTTCCCACCCTCCCTCCCTGTGTTTTTTCGATCAGTTGATGGGGGGGGTTTCAAGTGTGCGGTCTGGAGGGGCGGGGAGAGGGGCGATTGCTTTCCCTGGGGGGTAGGAGGGGTTTTTGTGGTGTGCAGTGGTTTTGGAAGGAGTTTTCTTAGGGGCCGGTGCATCTGGTTCTTTGCTCGATGATTGTGGGTTGGGTTGTGTCGCTGGAGCAGGTGTGGGGTGATGTTCTGCCTGTGGGGCGGTTCTTCCTAATATATGGGGGAAGTGTAGGAGATCTGTTGTTGGATTATCGGGGGGTAGGTCAAGCATAATAAAGGAGTTAGCCAGGTGGAGAGGCAAATTGACATTTCTGCTAATTGTTTACTGTAATTGGATTGGGGGAACCAGTTAGGGGAGGGGGTGAGGGGTTTGTCAGGAAATTGCATATTTAGTGAGGTATAGTTTTGTACGGCGCAGGCCAAGGGTTTGTCATTGTTAGGGTGCACCTGCTTCCAATAAAGCGGCCTTTATCACACCAAATTTTGAGTCTCTGGTCGGTGCTGTTCCCCCCCCCCTGTCCGCCGATTGGCCCCAAATGTGAATGGCAGAGACACACCTGGTGTCATCAGTTTCCAAGGTGGGTACAACCACCCAATCCAGGGTGGAATTTTATTTTTTATTTTGCAGTTTTCTATAGTGCAAACTCGACCGAAGGTTTTGGAGCGCTTTACATGAGCACCAGTTACATTACAGAAGGAAACATTCATTTGTAGGTTGAAGCCTGCGCCGTCTGGTTTGCTGAAGTCATCTTGGGTACATTTGGAAAGCTTCCCTGGGAATGCATTCCATCCATTGCTTACCATTGGCTTTGTGGTTTGTAACTCACATTAACTCGCTTTCTCTTTACTGGCTCTATTTGTTTTATGCTGTCCAGCTAGAGTTTTTCCCTTCAGTTGCCCAAACTCCATTTACTGTATTCTCCCACCAGTACTGGATTTCTGGAAACAGGTCTTTAAATCTTGTTCTTGTCTTGTCACATTTACTGTGGATTCAAAGACAGAGGTCAAATGTCAGTCTCTATATTCTGAGGGAGCTTGGTGTTTATTTTTTCTTTCTCTGACTTTCAAAGTGAGGGGGTTTATGTGACAATCATGCTGGATACTTGGGGTGTACTAGAGGAAGATTGTACTTTATTTTCTAGCACACAAGAAAATGTAAATGTCTGTGAATGAACTGTGAAGTTTAAGAATATATCAGAATTTTGAAAAGCACAAATCAAATTATTTTTGTAATTCATTCTGAAGTGTGGTGGAAACAAATATTTTAATACAATCAAACCAAATCAATACACTAGGTCAGTGGTTCCCAAACTTTTTCGGCCCGCTGCTCCTTTGACCCATTGGCCATTGCCTGTGGCTCCCCGCTGTTACTTTTTTTGGAGGGTGGGGTGGGTGTAAGCCCGGCCTCAGAAGTACGTGCATTTTTCTCACTGAAAATAATTGGGATGAAGCCGATGAAGGTATTATAATCATATACGTAAGGTGTTTCTTATTACTAAGGTGGCGCCGCTAATAAAATATTCACAGTTCCACTTCTTTTCCCTTGCCTTTTTTATCCCACTAACATTGCTAGATAGCACCCCTATGCATGTAGGCCCCATTGCCAAAGTGTTTCTACACTTGAAGAATATTTGCATGCATTTTCATTTCTACTCACGTAATACGTGCTAACACACGTGTCTCAGCAGGGTGACTCATTTTTTCGTAAACCACATAGAGCTTTATTTTTGATGTCTCCTTCCTAAAATTGCCTCCAAATCAATGAAAGTAAAATAAATTCTTCTGATTTTTTTTTTGTAAACGTCCCTCTTTCTTGCTTCCAAATGTTGGCATTATGCTCTATATGATGTTTTACTTCCCTGTGCTCAAGGAGAGAGCAGGCCTGTCTGGAAATGTGTGTGTACTGAGAGAAATGTGTACTGGAAGTACCCATGATTCAAGTACAAATGACAATACTTAATGATACTTTGTGTGTTTAATAGACAGGGCAACTGTACTTTCCTGATAACTTGCATTGGTGTAAAATGCATTTGGAAAAAGTCTAACAAAATAAATCAGGGAACGTGGGGATCCAGTGAAATACAGAGGTCATCTCCTGCGACATGCCATCAATCAAACACTTCGTTTTAAGCTTTAGGCATGTCAGTTACAAATCTTCGACATCATGCATTTAAGTCTAATTAGTTTAACTAAAGCCAACAGACTCTTCAACATTAAACGCATTAAAGTGCTTGGTGCTCGGCTCCATTGGCTATGCTTGACGGCTCCCCAGAGAGCCACGGAGCACAGTTTGGGAACCACTGCACTAGGTGATGACATTTCCACACATTGTTTGTGTGCTGTACACTTTCATCATTAAAGCTGTATGTCTGTGCATATGTAATGTTCATTTCAACTGCAAATGTGTTGTATGTAATGGCAGTACGCTACCACATCATGCATACTTCACTTTACCCCACTCAATTCCACTGTACTCTGCATCACTCCACGTTACTGTCTTTCCCGTGCCATGGGAAAGACACGGCACGTCATACTGAAACTCCAGGCTCGGGAGGATGGACTATGTGATGTAATACATGCGATGGCCAAGACTAGTATTCGATAGTGATATCATCCGAACTCACACTCTATAGTTACCACTACCCGTGCGTCCACATCGTGACACAAACGGTGCTTGAAACTGCTAGCTATCACCTTGGACTGCACCCATTGTTATGTCTCATGATTCTATTGGGGCTTCTTTTTGAAAGAATTTTTTCTGACGCTGTGGCGCCGATCCATGCCTGTGGACGTTTATATTTGGAACCACAGAGCCTGGGAACAGTGAGACACCATTTTCAGCCTACTCACAGTCTACACTAGCCTCTGGAACGGAACTTGATATATTTCAAATTTCCAGGACTACTTGGATGACTGCAGGCCTTATTATTATATACTCTTCCATCTACAATTGAAATAGCGACATCATCGTTCATACTTTTTTGGGAACTACGATCGGACCGATTGCTATTGTTTGCGCCCTGAGTAAGCTCTCAGTGTGGGAGCGAAACGCGTTGGCTGATACTGTGATCTGATTGATTTAAAAAAAGCAAAACATTTGTTCCAATAAAGAAGTGACTTTTCCACATAACTTTGGCTTCCTGGACTCTGTATCTCAAACACTTTACAAGTTATAAACCATAACTGATTACGCGCATAGGGCTCCTGTCTGTTGGCTTTGTGAAGCTTCTGCAGGTCTTGAGTCAACTGCTCCCATACATCAATGAGTTGGTGATACTTTCTCTGTTAGAGCTAATTGATGCAAACTTACATTAAAATGTAGCACAAAGTGAGACCGGGTTCCTATAACTGCAACACCGAGTGACACCAAGCACCATTAAATGTAACAGTATTGGAAACACAGTTTGTTTAGAAGTTATAGTGGCTCATTGAAATTGATGGAGGGTGCAATGGGCCCACCTCAGCGGTTCGACTTGCAGTAGGGGTCCTATTCCATCTTTCCTTCGCTGAAATCCTTTGAATGTTAATGGTTGATGTGAGCGATGGTTAGGTTGGCTGTGGGTTTTTAGGTACAATGGTATAGTAGTGTAATATGTATTTTATCTGTAATTTGTTGCCCTTTGACATGCTGCTTGCTGTTTTTGAAAAAAAAACAGAGCATATCTGTCTTCAGGTAGGGGTGATTGGGTTTAGCTCTCTGTGTTGAATTATTAAAATGTGAACATCTAAGTCTCTTGCATTGTTGCTTTCAAATTTATTCCACCTTTGTAACATATTGGATTATTTAATATGGTTAGGCTCTGTCCGGAAACGTTAAAAGAAGTAAACATATCCAAATGATTAAAAAAACCTCAGGCAGACTTCTCATGCCTGCCAATTTGCTGTTCGCTTTCAAGCAACCCATTTCCAGCTAAACCTCAGGAGTAAACTTGAATAATCCAATACAGAGGTAAAACTTGCACCCTGCTCAGACAGGTGTCTGTCCTCTGAGAGGGAAAAACTTAGTGGTAGTGAAAGTAAAATAAGATCTTAAGACAGTCTTTGACACAGGAGGAAAAGGTACACTCATCCTACTTAATGCCAGCACCGCCTTTAATACATTTGAGAGACTGGAACAAGAAAGTATCAGAGATCTACTTTGTTCAGATAATTTCGCTCTGAACATAAACAAGCAGTTCACGGTCAGAGGCAAGGAGACCAACAGGAAACTTAGAGAATTTCTGAGATACCTGAGACCCAATAGGTTGAAGGCCTCTCTGAATTAGTCAATTGCTTGCTCTTATTCTCCTCATAAGTATACGTAAACAGTGTACATAAATCCATGTTTTTCAAAAACACATTTTATTATTACACCTAGAAGATGTACATGTAAAAGTTTCTGGACTTTGTGTTAGACAGAGTGGGTTTAAATGTGTATCATCGCGGTATCAGTGAACAGTGATATATTGTTTGACTAGTAAAACCCACACTGCTCGTGTAGAGATGGAAGATGATTGGTTAAAGAATTGTGATTCCTATATCTAGAAGATAGAGGGAGATTTGGGGAAGTCCACGTGTGCCTGTTTTTGTCTTCTGGTGAGTACGCAGTTGAAACTTGAGGACTGTCTGAATTATATCAATGCATGCTGAGTGAGTATTGAGGACTTGGTGATCAACTGCAATCAAACAGTGTTTAGTGAAACCACTGAAATACAAGTTACTTTGCCACGCACTGTATCACAGTTTTCAGTGTTTTTAGGTATCAGAAATGTACAATATTAAGTATCGCATCAAACCTACAATTATGTGCGGCAACTAAATACTGAAAAGAGAAGGCTTAGCGTGATTGACAAATTATAAAAATTCTACCTATAATTTCCTGCCTGTTACTGTAATAGAACATGCGTGCATCTACAGAATTGATTGGCAATTACATTAAACTTGCAATAAATGAATGGAATGCATGTAAATAGTTTATATTAAAGCATATTTGTTTCTAATTAATTAATTAATTAAACCGAGGGGGGATGTTCCTGATCACGTGTTAAACTTGGCAAAGCCCTGATGATAATCACATTAAAGATAATTATTGATTAGCTATAGTCGCCTGCAGCAATTGGTGGAGGCGGGGCCTGGTGGAGGCAGAGGAGAGCTCCGGAGCTCCTCCGCGGCTGCCCACCACAAACACCGATCACGGACACCAATCCTGTGACCCGGCGCCACAATCTGCCCATGAAGGTCCGGTGCCCCTATTGAGCGCTACTGCTGTGGTCGGCGGAGGCGAGAAGGGGCTAAAAGCCGAGATTGCATACCTCCCTCCCTGATCGGCATGTTTTCAAGCGGCAAGATGGCGCCCGCGATCGGCGAGACTGGCACCAGGCAGTGAGGGGGACTGACGAGTCTGGTGCCGCACCGGAGACGCTAGAACACTGCTGCTGAGACCGGAGGGAAGGCTGCTGCTCCCGCTTGTGACTGTGGTGAGGAGGTGTCCCTTAGCGGCGGGCGGGGGCCCTACAAGTGCATCTGATCTGATTTGCCATGGCTGCCTGTCCTTAAGATGGCGGCGCCCGGGACAGGGCAGGCGCCATTTGAAAATCGGCACACATTTGTCTATTGAGGGCCCTACAAGTTCTCCACTGCAGGCAGTAGGGGGCCTTACATTGACTCAGGCCCAGGGCGCCTCGAGGAGATCTGAAGAGCGTCCAAGGCAGCACCTGAGAAAACCACTCTTCCCCGTGCCTGGAAGGTGTCTGGTTCTCTTGTAAAGCGCTGAAGTGCTCTCGAGCCAGAGTCGCGCTATATAAAATTGCAAAGATATAGGAAAACAATCTTTCGAAATTAAAGGGCCATTACTCACTGTGGATCATAAAATAGCGCCACCTACAGGCATTTATGAGAAAGGTGCTCCAAAATGGCGCCACCCGACTCCGAGCACAGCACTGCTGAAACTGCCTGAAACTGCCTGTTTTAGCTCAATCTTACTGACACAGCCTCAAACGGTCCCCATTTTGGCTCTGTACTGCTGTTTCACGACCAGCCCATGCCACCTGACCTGAAATTGGTGGAATTTGAGACCTCGATGCCGCGCACGGAGGTGAGCCCGTGAAACTTTTACTCAGCGCGATTTCAATGCGCGTCCGGTGCCGCTTGCCCTTATGTTACACCGGAATACCTGCAGGCCCGCCTATTGGCACCTTAAATTGCGGAAGTGTGAGCGGAGAGCACCTGTTGACTCCCGGATAAGCCCTACAAGTTTGGCAGCACTTGCACATGTGCTCCAAAATGGCGCCGCCCGACTCCGAGCACTGCACTGCTGTAACGGCCTGAAACTGCCTGCTTTAGCTCAATCTTACTGACCCAGCCTCAAACGGTCCCCATATTGGCTCAGTACGGCTGTTTCACGACCAGCTCATGCCGCCTGACCTGAAAATGGCGGAATTGGAGACCTCGACGCCGCGCGCAGCACGCACCTGCACGCCTAATTACCGAGATGTATTAAGTGAGTCCACAGCCTGTCTTCCAGATGTTTCATCTTCACGGCCAGTGCTTCCTGCAGAAATCGGACAGCCCTGCGGGCGTCTGCGAGTAATGCATTCCTCCATCAAAATCGCCATCCGCTTAACTCTTTAATTGTGTGGTATTTATTTTAAACACTTTTACAGCTGCGCAGCAAATAGTGCCAGCTGCACCGTTTAGGCCTTTTACAGCTGCGCAGCAAGTAGTGCCAGCTGCACCGTTTAGGCCTTTTACAGCTGCGCAGCAAGTAGTGCCAGCTGCATCGTTTAGGCCTTTTTACAGCCTGACGGCACATTAACCCGGATTATGCGCCCCCTTTTTGCCCTCTTATTTCTCCTCACTACCGCTCTCCCAGTAACACCCCTCTCATCTCTCCCCCACCCTCCTTCGCCTCATCTTCTCAACATGGCCACCTCTCGAGTTAAGTCTGGAGCCAATTGCTACAAAATCATTTATCCTCCCGACCAGTCTGAAGCTACAATAAAACGACTGAAGCATAACACTATTGAACGTTTCCCGGACTCCCTTTTTGTGGATCAATTTTACAATGGTCGTCTTGGGAGGCTCAAAAACGATTTCATCTTCTTCACTCGCGACACCCCCTCTTGGTCCAACAGTTTTTACAATTCCCTTAACGTCACCTCCTCCTCCTCTATCCCTTATGGGAAACAACTAAAAATTTCCCCCTCTGGGTGCTTCAATGGCTACCTCACTATCTCACTCTATAACAACTGTACTGTCATGATCCAAGGCAAAGACTCCTGCCTTTCGCTCTTTGACCACCTCTTCCCCTCCTTACTCCCCTTCTCTGCAACCGGGTTTCCCCTTGACTCTCCTTCCAGCTCCACCCATTACTCCCTTTCTCCTCCGCCGACCCCACCTCACTCCAATTGGCTGCACTCTCGAGAAGCGCAGGTCGGCCCTCTTCCCTCCCCCCCCCAACTTACCTCATCTCCTATTCCTCCCCCCCCACAGTATGTACCCTCCCACATTACTTCAGCCTTACCACTAGCTAACACGCTCCTCGTCCCATCTGCACTATCACGATACTCCAATCTCTTCTCCTCCCCCATACTTCTTCCCATCACCCCCTTCTTCTCCTCCCCATACTTCTTCCCATCACCCCCCTCTTTAGTCCACCTCCCCTCCAAAACTCTCCCCCAATTATCTTTCCCTATGCTCCCCTTAGCCCTCCTTCCATCCCTCCTCTCCAACCCTTTATCCCCTCGTCATTCACCCCGTTTTTGCCACATTCCCACTGCATCTCTCTCCTCCCACCTACTCCTCCAGTACTGCCGCACTACCCCCTTTCCCCTCCTAGTAACCCCCTCCATCTCCCTCCCTCGGGCCCAGCAGAACCACTTCCCCTCCTCAACTTCCCTTTCTCTCAACCCCCCCCTCACTCTGCCAGATGACCGTTCCCTCACTGCTACCTCTCCTAACTGACAGGACCTCCGCAACCACTGCACCTCTTTTCCTCCCAAACCTCCTACATTCCCATGACGCCACACAGACCTCCCCCCTCCTACTTCCCTACCGACGTGTTTCGCACCTTTCTCCCTCTAAATTTGTCCTTAATTCCTCTCCCTCTTGCAACACCAACAATGACAACTCTCCCTTAACCCCCAATTCACTTACTCCCGCTCCCAACCTCCACCTTTCCCCACCTGTGAACCCCAACCCCCGACTCACCTCCTGTCCCCCCACCTCTCCCTGCCTTCCACCACCAATTCCACCCCCCCCCTTATTTCAATCGAGCCACCCAACCTTCCGTGCTCTGCCTCTTTCTCACTGGAAAATACGCTAGGCTCTCTGATCACCTCCATCTCCCAGCTTACAGCTGCCATTTCACTTTTATGCTCTAAGATCTCCACCCCTCCATGCACCTCTACTCCCTCCCAACTTCCACGGAGATGCACCTCGCCCCCTCACCCCAACACAGCCAAGCTCAACTTTTCGTCTGCAAACGTCGTTAACTCACACAAGCCCTTGAACGCCACCCTTCTTCAACAGGCATACCCTAGCAACCCCACTGTCTACACTATTCCGACCATCACCTCTGTCAGAACAAAGCATCCACCTAAACCCTCCCGAGCACCCCCGCAAATGTACAATATCCCGATCACCCTTCAGAGCCCAAGTGCCCCCGTCACCAAAACAGTCTTGACAGAGCTGCGCTGTATGCTTCACAACTGCAGATCTGCAGTAAAATACAAACTTGAAATCTCCGACACCATCACCCTTCACAAACTTGACATGCTCTTCCTCACAGAGACCTGGTTCAAAGATACCTCTCACTCTATTTTTGATCTCCTATTACCCACAGGTTATTCCATATTTAGGAATGACAGAACTGAAAACACGGGGGGAGGTGTTGCAGTCATCTTCAGAAACGCCCTCCAACTTAAGGCGTCTCATATCAGCTCCCCCCACACCTTTGAATGCCTTTCTCTTGAGCTTCAATTGCAACACCGTTCACCGCTCAGATTCCATATCATTTACCGCCCGCCTCGTAGTGGCTCTTCGTTTATAGAAGATCTCAAAGACTTCATCAGTGACCAATACTCTCAAAGTGACAATCAGACCATCGTGGGTGACTTCAATCTCCACTGGGGCGCACCGCAAGACTCCTCTGCGAACTCACTGGCCACCTTCCTCTCTGCAAATGATCTTATCCAACACTGCACTGAATCAACCCACTCCAAAGGCGCAATCCTGGACCTTGTTATTTCTAAAGCAGGCATGCTTTCTACTACTACCCCAATTCATGTAGGCTGGTCTGACCACCACCTCATCCCATTCTCTCTTCAACTTTCACACTCTATAACTCTTGGCCAACCCAAGAGGGCCATCTCCTGGTTCCGTGATGCCAAAAACATTGATGTCGGTCCCCTCCGTGAATCAGCTTTGCTATCACTTCCAAGGCTAGACCCGAACATAGCTGTTGACGATCTCACCTCCCAATGCCTCACAGTTCTTGCAGCTGAAATTAATAACGTCGCTCCACTGAAAAGCAAAATGATAAGGCCCACTCCCTCAGCACCTTGGTTCAACAAATCCCTTTATGAGGAAAGGAAGCAGCTAAGATTCCTGGAGAAGCAATGGAGACAATTGCCCTCCACTGACAATTTAGCCATGCTTCGCACAGCAAGATCCAAGTACCACAAGCACATCTTCCTTGAGAAAGCGACGCACTTCAAAACCCTCCTTGATTCCGCCAAAAATAGACCCAAGAAACTATTCGATCTCATCAAGACTCCGAGCTGCTCTCCCCCAACCTCCAAGGTGGAGGATTCTTCAAAGAGAGCAGCGGATTTCGCTATTTTCTTCGATGGAAAAGTGAAATCACTTGTGGATCAGGTTGCTCATCCTACACCTCCAGAGGAGCGCAAATCCTTAGCCATTTGGCAGAGCTTTGACCCCATAACTGAAGATGCCCTTCTCAAGTGCATACGCGAAACAAAGCCCTCCAACCATTCTCTTGACCCTATCCCCAGTGCCATTGCCTTTGACTTCTATACCCATTCCCTTTCCTATTGGACCACTCTGATCAACCTCTCCCTCTGGCAAGGCTCCCTTCCTGTCTCCTTCAAAACTGGGCAGGTCACCCCTCTGCTTAAAAAGCCCACTGCTGATGCGAATGACCTCAACAACTTTCGCCCCATCACTAACCTTCCCTTTCTTGCGAAGATCACAGAAAGATGTGTAGCAAAACAACTCTCTCGTCATATCAAGGACAATGATCTTCTTGACAATTGTCAGTCCGGCTTCATCCAAAACTGCAGCACTGAAACAGCCCTACTGCAAGTGGTTGATGATGCGCTGAGGATACTCGACTCAGGGGGGTCCTGTCTGCTAATTCTCCTTGACCTTTCCGCAGCCTTCGACACTGTTAATCGCAACACCCTCCTCAATATTCTTCAACAGAGAATGGGCATGGAGGGCACTGTGCTTAAATGGTTTGCATCCTTCCTCTCTGACAGATCTCAAATGATCAAAATAGCGAACAGTCTTTCTTCTCCTGTGGCGGTGGGTCAAGGTGTTCCCCAAGGCTCTATACTTGCACCCACATTGTTCAATCTCCACTTAGAACCACTGGGAAACCTCCTAAGCAAATCTGGGATTCACTATCATCTCTATGCAGACGACACTCAACTCTACCTCAAGGTTGCCTCCACTCATGATCTCTCCATCCTAAGATCTACTCTTGACTCCATTCAAAACTGGATGTCAACTCATCAATTGATCCTGAATCCCTCCAAAACTGAATTCCTCCTCTTCTCCTCCTCACTCTCTCCTCCCCAGGTTCAATCATGGATGGATCAGATGAATCTACTAAACAATAAACCCATCATTGTCGACAGTGCAAAATCCCTTGGTGTCATTCTAGACAAAAAACTCAATCTAACTCCCCACATCAATTCTATTGCAAAATCTGCTCGCTACCAACTGCGCCTTCTTTGGGGAATCCGTCGCTTCTTCCCGGAGCAGGACCTTATAACCCTGGTGCAATCGTTGGTCCTCTCCAGACTAGACTACTGCAATTCTCTTCTTACTGGCCTCCCCAAATCTCACCTGTCCCCACTTAAGTCTGTCTTCCATTCAGCAGCTCGTTTCATTTATGGGGCCAAAAGAAGCGATAAGAAACCAGAACAGAAAAATCTGCTCAAGTGTGCACTGTTCCTGGTGGACTGAGTCCACAATGTTTGTACCACAATAAATTCCAAATTCAAATCATATTTAAATTAAATATACCACACACTTAACTTAAGTTTGTACTGTTGTTTACTTAATTCTCTATTTTGAACTTGTAATCATGTAACTTGTATTCATAAACGTTTACAGTTAATCAACATACAATTACATTAAGTTGACATCTTATATACACTCATTATACATTTCATCATGTATTGATCTAACTTCATTATTTATCTTATAAACCACAGTTTGTTGCTGGCCCAATGCATTTTGGAACCGTGGTTCCTTCCTCAGGGGCTGTGTTCTGAAAATTAAAAAATTCCAATTACTAACGCATATCACAACCAAATATATTCTTAAGCTCTATAACTTCTTAGGATCTAACAATGCATATCTGAACCCTTCACTAGTAATGCGGCTATGCCTCAGGTTCTCTTGTTGACACTATATAAATTAATACCACACTAGTATGCATTATCACATGAATTTTCTTACATTGTAAATTGTCTCGTGGCAAACTAACTGCCCAGAAATCCAGTAGATACATCCGGTGTCGATCTCACTCTCATTTAAACAATTGGTGCTAGGTTATCGACCATATATACAAAAAAAGAACAAATTATTCACAATATTGCATTAAATCGTATATACATAGACTGCCTGCATACAAAAATCATGAGGACCTCTGCCATACTTGGTAAAGACCTTCCTATTGTCTTTATCACACGGGGTAAATACTCTAATATAACATTGCACCCTCTAGCAAAATACTACGGCTATGTAAAGTTTATGCTACCACGTTGTGGGTTAAAGGGTTAACAGACTGTAAATCGATCACTTACTCTAATGGAGGGGATACGTCTTTTATTCCAACCTCGCAAAAATTTTTTTACTGCAGAAACCCGGTTTCTGGCTTCTCACTGTAAGCGTCCTATTAAAGTAAACATGAGGATATCACTGTATGGTTTATTCCACTTTTTTAAGAAACGGTGGTGTATCTCATCAACTGTGCACTTACTTGAGTGCTACTATGTAACTAGAACGAAGAGTGAAAAATCCCTCCGCTTCAAGAATCGTGCCGGACGACGTTAAGTCAGGTCGCTGTTCTGAATATAATAAATAAATACAAGTGTAAATTGGCATGTATATGGGTAAGTTTGTAATAATGTGTTTCTAAGTGTAAACTCGTAACACTTACACGAAATGTCGCAAGAAGCGAATCTCAAACGTGTGTTCCGCTCCCCTTCGGCAGATACGTTTCAAGTTCTGGAGCATTCAATTAATCCGAGTTCTTAAAAATAAAACCGGAAAAGTATTTCTGTAACTAACTGTCGTTACAAGTTCTAAAAGAAGCAGATGGTTTAATGAACAGAATGTTCACACTTACTTTATCAATTTCATACGCGGCGGAACTAGTCCGTCCAACCTGTTGATCGCCGACTACCTGCCGTCCTACTGAGTTTTGGCGCCAAACGATGTCAACCCCTATATCCTGGATAGTGGTTGTTAGGCTCAGGAATGCTGGGAAATGTAGTGTACTCGTTTCGGATAACTAAAACCCGGTCACTGTGTTTTTTTTGGCCCGACAGTAACGCGCAGTAAAGCATTGTTGAATCCACGGTACAGTGGAATATATCGCATATGATGCTGTATTCTAACTAAAGTGCGGATACGTATCTTGTTCACCTTATTAATTTTAGTAAACTAGAGAATCCTGGGATTTATAGTGTTGCACTAACGAATTACATGAGCCATGTCTTAATGAGTTGTACCCGATTCAATACACGATGGAACATTTTCAATCACCAGTAAAGGGGGGTTTATCGGAGGAGGTGTATAATATTTCCTACCATCTAAACGTTTTTATATAAGTTATCATAACATAAGTTTGGCATATATAACACATGTACTCAAATTTATCGTATAATCCTGTACATATAGCATAATACACAGTATGTCCATTGTCCAATATTGCATTAACAGTAAATCTTTTACGCTTTCCTAAATGAAATATACATCAGACAGTGTATCCATTGTCCAGAATTACATTACACATATATTTCAACACGTAATTTTATATTAACAGGAAATCTTTTACGCTTTACTAACAGAAATGTGCATCAGCCTAATACCTAGATGAAAGTGCTGTTGTACCTCATGTTGTGCTGTCTCGTACTTACATGTGAATTTATCTATGGATCGCAAAATAATAAACTTTAATGAACTCTATGTGTACACCTAGCAAACCCATTACTACATGCTTATGCTGTTGTGGTTATTACCATGTGATTCCTCCTCATATATCGCTATACTGTAATGAGTCACAGAAAACAGCTCATGTCAATTTTATCATTAAGTCCCTTCGGCTGCATGGTTTCTAAAAACTCGATCCAAAATACTTCCCGCTGCACATGTTTTTGAGTGTTATCCACTCCATCTACTTTTGTAACCACTTCCACTATTTGTGCACGTAGTTGGGCTATGGTGTGGTTCTCTTTTGCCCAGTGAGTAGCGACACTTGATGTTAAATTCTTCAGCCTTATGGTGCTCTTATGCTCTGTTAGTCTTAATTTGAATTTTCTCTCTGTTTTGCCGACGTAAGCCTTGCCACATGGGCATTTCAAACTGTAGATTATATTGGAGGTATTACAATCCGATGTGTGTCGTAGTTTAATCTTGGCTCCTGTACTGGGATGTGTGAGAATCATACCAGTGATTATATTATTGCAATGTATGCAGTTGTGACATTTTTGAGTGCCTTTGTATTGAACGTTTTTAACTTTAGTGGACCCACTCTGTATCAATTCCTGCAAATTTCTGGCCCTAGTGTAAGCAAAGGTGGGTAGTTCTTGAAAGATGCCATTAAACTCAGGTTCATTAACCAGCAATTCCCATCTTTTCTTTATAATTTTCTTGATCTGCATAGACTTGTTAGAAAATTTAGAAACTAAAGTGGGGGTCTTTGAAACTTTCGCAGGTCTCTTCTCAAATAGTTCATCCCTTTCCTTCATTTGTATTCTCGCCATATTTCTCTGCAATATAGTTTCAGGGTAACCCCTGTTGACAAATTTCTCCTTGAATTCTTCAATTTTTTGTTCTGCAACATCTGGGTCAGAACATATTCTTTTGATCCTGATAAATTGTGAATAAGGGAGATTTTCCACCAGGCTGCGCGGATGGAAGCTTGAATGCATTAATGTACTATTGCGGTCAGTGGGTTTAGTAAAAATTTCCGTACTTAATTTGTTTTGCTTTTTCTTAATCAGAACATCCAGATAATGAATTTCATCTTGGCTAATGGAAAAAGTGAATTTTATTCTGGGATCTCTGTTTTTGAGTTGATCAATGAGTTGGATTAACATCTCCTTAGGCCGGGTCCAAATAAGAAAAATATCGTCGATGTATCGACAATATTGTACTAAACCTTGTGTCCATTCCTTTTGTGTAAGAATATAGTCACTCTCAAATTTCGCCATATAAATGTTCGCATAGGCAGGTGCCCCCGAAAAACCCATGGAGGTCCCTGTCAGCTGTCCAAAGTAATCTTCCTTCCACTGGAAGTAACTGTTATGTAAACAAAAAAAACAAAAGCTGTAACAGAAAAATATTGTGTTCTTGTGTTGTTTCCATCTTCAATAATGCCCATTCTACAGCATCCATTCCTTGTGTGTGTCCTATTAAAGTATAGAGAGCTGTCACATCAATAGTGCATAATAGCCATTCTTCTTTGACCAAGTAATCAACTGTACGCAGCTTTTTAAGAAAGTCAGTGGTGTCTTTAACATATGTGCACCAATTTTGCACAAATTGTTGTAAACAATAATCTAGATACTTCCCCAATGGTTCAAAAATGGAGCTGCAGGCCGATACTATTGGTCTAAACGGCGGATCAACGGGATCCTTATGAATTTTAGGGGTCATGTATATCCTTGGTCTCTTGTAGCATACTTTGCAACTTCTGGGTTGGATCTCCATCAAGTACTATGTATGTATTACTGTCAAATACATGTTCGTTAACTTTTCTCTCGTAGTACTCCGTGTCCATAGCTACCCATGCTCCACCCTTGTCTGCAGGCTTCAAGGTCAACTCTTTGTTGTTGGAAACGTTGTATATCAATTGCATTTCACGCTTCGTTACATTAGATGCAGGTTTTTCTTTATAGTTGAGTCTTGCACTATCGTGTTTTACCAGATTCTCGAACATATCTAGCGTTTTGTGCGCACTAGGTGGTAAAAACTTACTTGTTGGTTTTAGTCTCTCATGTACTTCTGAACGCTCTTTTCCAGGATCTTCAACTATATTCGTGAAGTAATGTTTAAGCCTTAGTTTTCTCATGAATTTGAATATTGCCGTGTCTGTATCTAGTTTTGTTGTTGTGGCAGTTGGCACAAATGTTCTTCCTTTATTCAAGATCTTTAGTTCTTGTGTAGTTAGTGGATATGATGAAATGTTGATGATTAAACTAGATTCTTCCCGCTTCTTAGTTGTTTTCCTCCCTTGTCCTCTCCTTGTCTTATAGTTTCTGGACCTGTCGCTAAAAAAACTACATCGTCATCAGAGGAGAGTGTAGCTACGGAACAGGATACATCTATGACAAGGCCACCAGCCACTAAAACTATGGGACTGCCGACTCAATCGGCATCGAACCAACCCGCAATAAATAACACGGACATGACAGCAACAACATCATCATCTACATCGTCTTTTTTGTCACAGGCGACGGATCTACAACAAACACCTATGAGTCTCCCACAAATCCACAGAAGTCCACCAAGAGCGACAGGTCCAGAAACTATAAGACAAGGAGAGGACAAGGGAGGAAAACAACTAAGAATGGGGAAGAATCTAGTTTAATCATCAACATTTCATCATATCCACTAACTACACAAGAACTAAATATCTTGAATAAAGGAAGAACATTTGTGCCAACTGCCACAACAACAAAACTAGATACAGACACGGCAATATTCAAATTCATGAGAAAACTAAGGCTTAAACATTACTTCACGAATATAGTTGAAGATCCTGGAAAAGAGCGTTCAGAAGTACATGAGAGACTAAAACCAACAAGTAAGTTTTTACCACCTAGTTCGCACAAAACGCTAGATATGTTCGAGAATCTGGTAAAACACGATAGTGCAAGACTCAACTATAAAGAAAAACCTGCATCTAATGTAACGAAGCGTGAAATGCAATTGATATACAACGTTTCCAACAACAAAGAGTTGACCTTGAAGCCTGCAGACAAGGGTGGAGCATGGGTAGCTATGGACACGGAGTACTACAAGAGAAAAGTTAACGAACATGTATTTGACAGTAATACATACATAGTACTTGATGGAGATCCAACCCAGAAGTTGCAAAGTATGCTACAAGATATCTTAACACAAGCAGAAGAGCAAGGTATAATCGACCTCAACCTAAGAATGTTGTTAACATCGCATAATCCAAGGAGACCAAGGATATACATGACCCCTAAAATTCATAAGGATCCCGTTGATCCGCCGTTTAGACCAATAGTATCGGCCTGCAGCTCCATTTTTGAACCATTGGGGAAGTATCTAGATTATTTTTTACAACAATTTGTGCAAAATTGGTGCACATATGTTAAAGACACCACTGACTTTCTTAAAAAGCTGCGTACAGTTGATTACTTGGTCAAAGAAGAATGGCTATTATGCACTATTGATGTGACAGCTCTCTATACTTCAATAGGACACACACAAGGAATGGATGCTGTAGAATGGGCATTATTGAAGATGGAGACAACACAAGAACACAATATTTTTCTGTTACAGCTTTTGTTTTTTTGTTTACATAACAGTTACTTCCAGTGGAAGGAAGATTACTTTGGACAGCTGACAGGGACCTCCATGGGTTTTTCGGGGGCACCTGCCTATGCGAACATTTATATGGCGAAATTTGAGAGTGACTATATTCTTACACAAAAGGAATGGACACAAGGTTTAGTACAATATTGTCGATACATCGACGATATTTTTCTTATTTGGACCCGGCCTAAGGAGATGTTAATCCAACTCATTGATCAACTCAACAACAGAGATCCCAGAATAAAATTCACTTTTTCCATTAGCCAAGATGAAATTCATTATCTGGATGTTCTGATTAAGAAAAAGCAAAACAAATTAAGTACGGAAATTTTTACTAAACCCACTGACCGCAGTAGTACATTAATGCATTCAAGCTTCCATCCGCGCAGCCTGGTGGAAAATCTCCCTTATTCACAATTTATCAGGATCAAAAGAATATGTTCTGACCCAGATGTTGCAGCACAAAAAATTGAAGAATTCAAGGAGAAATTTGTCAACAGGGGTTACCCTGAAACTATATTGCAGAGAAATATGGCGAGAATACAAATGAAGGAAAGGGATGAACTATTTGAGAAGAGACCTGCGAAAGTTTCAAAGACCCCCACTTTCGTTTCTAAATTTTCTAACAAGTCTATGCAGATCAAGAAAATTATAAAGAAAAGATGGGAATTGCTGGTTAATGAACCTGAGTTTAATGGCATCTTTCAAGAACTACCCACCTTTGCTTACACTAGGGCCAGAAATTTGCAGGAATTGATACAGAGTGGGTCCACTAAAGTTAAAAACGTTCAATACAAAGGCACTCAAAAATGTCACAACTGCATACATTGCAATAATATAATCACTGGCATAATTCTCACACATCCCAGTACAGGAGCCAAGATTAAACTACGACACACATCGGATTGTAATACCTCCAATATAATCTACAGTTTGAAATGCCCATGTGGCAAGGCTTACGTCGGCAAAACAGAGAGAAAATTCAAATTAAGACTAATGATAAAATTGACATGAGCTGTTTTCTGTGACTCATTACAGTATAGCGATATATGAGGAGGAATCACATGGTAATAACCACAACAGCATAAGCATGTAGTAATGGGTTTGCTAGGTGTACACATAGAGTTCATTAAAGTTTATTATTTTGCGATCCATAGATAAATTCACATGTAAGTAGGAGACAGCACAACATGAGGTACAACAGCACTTTCATCTAGGTATTATGCTGATGCACATTTCTGTTAGTAAAGCGTAAAAGATTTCCTGTTAATATAAAATTACGTGTTGAAATATATGTGTAATGTAATTCTGGACAATGGATACACTGTCTGATGTATATTTCATTTAGGAAAGCGTAAAAGATTTACTGTTAATGCAATATTGGACAATGGACATACTGTGTATTATGCTATATGTACAGGATTATACGATAACATAAATTTGAGTACATGTGTTATATATGCCAAACTTATGTTATGATAACTTATATAAAAACGTTTAGATGGTAGCAAATATTATACACCTCCTCCGATAAACCCCCCTTTACTGGTGATTGAAAATGTTCCATCGTGTATTGAATCGGGTACAACTCATTAAGACATGGCTCATGTAATTCGTTAGTGCAACACTATAAATCCCAGGATTCTCTAGTTTACTAAAATTAATAAGGTGAACACGATACGTATCCGCACTTTAGTTAGAATACAGCATCATATGCGATATATTCCACTGTACCGTGGATTCAACAATGCTTTACTGCGCGTTACTATCGGGCCAAAAAAAACACAGTGACCGGGTTTTAGTTATCCGAAACGAGTACACTACATTTCCCAGCATTCCTGAGCCTAACAACCACTATCCAGGATATAGGGGTTGACATCGTTTGGCGCCAAAACTCAGTAGGACGGCAGGTAGTCGGCGATCAACAGGTTGGACGGACTAGTTCCGCCGCGTATGAAATTGATAAAGTAAGTGTGAACATTCTGTTCATTAAACCATCTGCTTCTTTTAGAACTTGTAACGACAGTTAGTTACAGAAATACTTTTCCGGTTTTATTTTTAAGAACTCGGATTAATTGAATGCTCCAGAACTTGAAACGTATCTGCCGAAGGGGAGCGGAACACACGTTTGAGATTCGCTTCTTGCGACATTTCGTGTAAGTGTTACGAGTTTACACTTAGAAACACATTATTACAAACTTACCCATATACATGCCAATTTACACTTGTATTTATTTATTATATTCAGAACAGCGACCTGACTTAACGTCGTCCGGCACGATTCTTGAAGCGGAGGGATTTTTCACTCTTCGTTCTAGTTACATAGTAGCACTCAAGTAAGTGCACAGTTTATGAGATACACCACCGTTTCTTAAAAAAGTGGAATAAACCATACAGTGATATCCTCATGTTTACTTTAATAGGACGCTTACAGTGAGAAGCCAGAAACCGGGTTTCTGCAGTAAAAAAAATTTTGCGAGGTTGGAATAAAAGACGTATCCCCTCCATTAGAGTAAGTGATCGATTTACAGTCTGTTAACCCTTTAACCCACAACGTGGTAGCATAAACTTTACATAGCCGTAGTATTTTGCTAGAGGGTGCAATGTTATATTAGAGTATTTACCCCGTGCGATAAAGACAATAGGAAGGTCTTTACCAAGTATGGCAGAGGTCCTCATGATTTTTGTATGCAGGCAGTCTATGTATATACGATTTAATGCAATATTGTGAATCATTTGTTCTTTTTTTGTATGTATGGTCGATAACCTAGCACCAATTGTTTAAATGAGAGTGAGATCGACACCGGATGTATCTACTGGATTTCTGGGCAGTTAGTTTGCCACGAGACAATTTACAATGTAAGAAAATTCATGTGATAATGCATACTAGTGTGGTATTAATTTATATAGTGTCAACAAGAGAACCTGAGGCATAGCCGCATTACTAGTGAAGGGTTCAAATATGCATTGTTAGATCCTAAGAAGTTATAGAGCTTAAGAATATATTTGGTTGTGATATGCGTTAGTAATTGGAATTTTTTAATTTTCAGAACACAGCCCCTGAGGAAGGAACCACGGTTCCGAAATGCATTGGGCCAGCAACAAACTGTGGTTTATAAGATAAATAATGAAGTTAGATCAATACATGATGAAATGTATAATGAGTGTATATAAGATGTCAACTTAATGTAATTGTATGTTGATTAACTGTAAACGTTTATGAATACAAGTTACATGATTACAAGTTCAAAATAGAGAATTAAGTAAACAACAGTACAAACTTAAGTTAAGTGTGTGGTATATTTAATTTAAATATGATTTGAATTTGGAATTTATTGTGGTACAAACATTGTGGACTCAGTCCACCAGGAACAGTGCACACTTGAGCAGATTTTTCTGTTCTGGTTTCTTGTTGAATACACATGTGTAGCCAACACATGTTATAAGTGTAGCACCCTTGTTTAAAATAGTTTAAAAAGAGTAGAATACTTGAGTGCGCCTCTTCACCCCGGGTGGGCAGACTTACAGCCAAAAGAAGCGATCACATCACACCGATGTTATCCACCCTCCGCTGGCTTCCCTTTGAGGCTAGAGCTATCTACAAGACCGCTTGTATCACCCACAAAGCCTTGCACTCCTCCTCTCCCCGCTACCTGGCGAATAAACTGAAACTCTCTGGAGGCTCTAGACCTTCACGCAATGCGGAGAATCTACTGCTTGAACCTCCCACTTTCAAGAAGGAAAGAACAATGGCCCAATCCTTTTCAGGCAATGCAGTGAGAATCTGGAACTCCTTTCCGCCTCAGCTCCGGACCACCGCCTCCTCCCAGGCCTTCAAAAGGGACCTCAAAGTTCTCCTCCTCCAGAGACACCTCCAAAAGTAATTCACGTCCTCTTGCTATTTGTGAGGAAGACTTCCCACTACTGATAATTTCTACTTTCCATGACCATGGAAGTGCCTTCCCAATGTATTCCTGTGGTTGGAGTGTCTGCCTTTTTGCAGTATTTTCCATGTTCTTGTGTTCGGTGCCCTTTTGTAACATGCACACACCACTCTGCCCTTGTAACACACGGTTGCTACCTCTCACATGTTTTTACCTTTGATACTTGCACAAGTGCCACCTTGCCTACGTAACGCTTGTTCTTGTGCCTGAGTGTCTAGCACTTATTGCAGTACTATACCTCAAATTATACTCTGTTTTCTCTTATAACTGCACACTTGTCACTTTTCCTCTTGTGCACTTTTGACTACCTCATGTATTTTTGGTTGCTCACAATTTTTACTACCTCAAGTATTTTGTTTGCTCACAATTGTCACTATTACCTTTACTACCTCATGTTTTTTTGGTTGCTCACAATTTTTACTACCTCATGTATTTTGTTTGCTCACAATTGTCATTATTACCTTTTGTAAGTAACGTATGTTTTTGTAATCTGTTCTTTTGTAATGTTTCTCATTATGTTTCATTTCTGTTCCTAATGTGAAGCGCTCTGACGCCTTCGGGTAAAGTCCGCGCTATATAAAAATTTATAAATAAATAAATAAATAAATAAATAAACAAGGTGGCCCCCTCCTGACTTAGTGCGAGCTCAGTTTGCAAGGTGTCACTAATTAGGAGGAGGCATTGGTTTTCCAAGATGGCAGCCACGCTGACGTACTGACGGGCAAAGCATTTGCAGTCCTAAATCCACACTGAAACCCGACACCTGACGAGCCCCCGGCAGGATCCAATGACACGCCCTGCCCAAATGACGCGCGGCCAAAGAAATGCCGGTTCAGGAGGCTCGGCCCCATTCTGACGTCAGGCCGCGCTGGCTGGATCCCTTGTAAGGCGGCAGCGCGAGCCGGCCGGCACATTAGAGCTTCAGCTGAGAGCGCGGCGCGTGGACATTAATTCCTCTCCGCACTTTTAGGCACTTGAACGATCCAAATGGCCGGCAGCGCAAGCACCAGGAGAGCAGCCTCGGCCCTATTCCGAGCCCTAGTAGAGGCGGACAGCACGGGGCTTCAGAGGGCAGCTTGCCACAGGCATGGAGTAAGGTAAGAGTCGAGTAGGCACAGGCGTAGAGAATTGGATGGGGGAGGGGCGCTTTAAAACCTTTGAGTGATCATACATTTTGAATAGACTGTAGCCTTTTCTTTGTTTACTTTCCTCCTAACGGACGGTCTAATTCCTGGCTTATTTTTGTAGTATCGTGGGTGGCCTATTGGTCCTTTTGTTTCGGATAGATCTTGTTACTTGAACGTGCAGCTTTAGGGCCTTGCGTGTAATGGTGATTACAGGCGAGTTTGAGGCGACCGTCTTGTGGGAGGGCCTCTGACATGTTGGGGTGTCTCTCATATTTTGTGAGTCGTGGTTTATTAGTGGTGTGAAGTTATTAATACAAGTGGTGTTAAACATTTGTGAATTGGGAGTAACAGTAGGCTTGTGGGGCCAGATGTTAGGGTGAGACGGAGTGACAAAACTGTGACGAGTGAGTCTGAATGACGAGGGATGACACTTCGGTTATGTTGTGTAGTAGCATTCCATTAGGGGTGAGGTGAGTCTTTCCGTGGGGTGAATCTGATGGCCGTGTGATTTTGCGTGGAGGTTGAATGAATACCTTGCAATGGCATTGTCCATGACTGGTTGGTGGGTGCCGGCCTCTTTTGAAAGGGACCCAGTGGAGGGAAGGAGCCCGTCTCTCAGTGGGGGATTAATGCCCCGCTTTGTGTGGGCTTTGGCGCTCGTCGGGTGAATACCGCTCTCTTTCTCTGAAGTTGCCGGCGTCTTGTGTGATGGGACCCTTCTGGGGCAGATCTGCGTCTGATCCGTTTCCCTGCTGGTCTTGGTAGGCAGACCGCGCTTGGTCTACGGCTACGCCTTTACGATTGCTCTGTGCTTAATGTTTTGTGTACTGGTGCCTTGGATCATTCACCAGTTGACTGGTTTTTGTACAGACACAGGCCTGGCTACAGCCATTAAACTAAACTGAGGCCTCTTAACGGCGCGTGAATGCTTTCTGGCCCCGTAGTAGGACCTCTTCCTGTTTCTCCAGGAAATTCCACAGATTCTCTAGAATTTCCTAGAAACTGGTATTTCAGAGGCCCGAGAGGGGGCAGCGGCAGCTTCCCTCTCCGGGACCACCCGGCAGTGCCTTACTTTTGGACCACCCCTTTCTCAGCGTGCTGCATTTTTTAAAACATTCTAAATTAAAACTGGACGTAGTACGTTTGCAAGCCACTAGGGCTTGACTTACCCATAGCGTCTTTCTGAGCACTACAGTTTCCGAATGGTCGCTCTCTTCTCTCCACTGGTTACGCAGTGCACGCTGCGCCCCCTTGACTAGAAAAATCCATATTTGCCTGCCCTCAATTTTGTCAATATCTTGGTTTCCTGCTGCGCCCAGTGCTCTGCTCCCGTCCATTTAAGTTTAACGTGAGGGTCTGTGGGAACTAACACTTGGGGGCGGGGGGAGAGGGTTACAACGTTGACAGGTTGAGTGGTGGTCTTAGTCACACACTCGTTCCCGTGTTAACCGTTCAATGCTCCTTCCCACTACACACGAGGTTGTGTTCACTACAGAACATCCGCACTAAAAGGATACAATGTGTGCACCCCTATCCAAAAACCAACCGCTTCCGTAGGTCCGCCCGGGTCAGCCAGATTACTGTTAGAGTGCGCAGGGCTCCACCAAATAACAGAGCGGGTTGAGGAGGCTGGAATCTCCCTCCACTTTGGTGGCTATTGTGTCCCTGGGGTCACCCGTTTGTTTTCGGTCACGGGGCTTGGATGGGTATGTGAAGATCCAGGACAGGCTCCTCTCGCGCACTCTTTACCCGTGCTGCCCCGGCAAGAACAGAACATTCCTCTTTTTGTTTTTCAAGGAAATAAGTTAGTCATCTGAGTTACTTGGACGCAGCGGCGTCAATCATGAGGGCGTGTGGGGAGGGAGGCAGTGTTTCAACAGGCCCAGTTTCCCTAACCTCTGGAATGCGTCACTTGTGAGAAAGACGTGAAGGTAAGACGTTGCAACGCGTAGTAAAATGCTACGTTGTAAATACCAGCGTGGTAAAGCCACTTGCGAGGTAAAATTCGCGTGGTAAAGCCATGCGTGGTAACTGAAATCGTGGTATAATCATATATTCCGGGTGATCAGGTTTTAGTCTTCTTTCTACTTAAATGGGTTTTCTGTGGCCATAGCCAGGTGTGCATACCCGCGCAATACAGGGGAGTTGCGAATTGTAAAAATGTTTTTGCTCAAAGCGCGTGTAGATCCCCCAGGGGCGGCGGGGCACTGTCTGTAGTGTATACTGAGTAGACTTTGGTTATAGTGCCGCGAGTAGAACTGAAGGCACGTCTTTTGCTTACGGCTTCTTACCAGGTTATGGCCCCTCGGAAGCGTACGCCTGCGTCGCAGGCTCTTCGGGTGCAACCGAAGGTGGCGGCTTCTGCATCCCAAGGCCCTCCAGTGCAAGCGGAGGCAGCTACCGACGTCCGCGGGAGCCCGGTACCAGGTAATGGTACCGTACCTAGCATCAGCAGTGTGTACTACAACCAGCGGCAGGCCTCCCTCCGACTCTCCCCTCCTTCCCCCACCCCTTCCATGGGCCGGCTTCTATAACCGCACTCTACCCGAACATCCTGCCCGGTATCTTGGCTACGTTGCACATCCCGGGCCTGTTGGCCTGCTCTGTAGTAACTGGAAGTGCGCAACCCATCTATGGCCCGTTGAGCTCGCAATGTGACGTCACGGTGCAAACCTGGCATTGCCTGGTAGAGAAGTTCTACAGTTGGTATGACGCGGTCACCCACCCAGTATCGGCGGTGCGGGGGCTTAGTGTCGAGTTAAATTACAAAATGCATAGTTTCCGCCATTTCATGGTTACCCTTAGACTGAGTATAGTGTCCTCATCATTGTTTCGTACTATTGTATTGCCGTTGACTTTAATGCCTTTAAACACATACCATGTTCTTTATAGTTTGGATTCTAAATGTCCGCCTTTTTATGTATTTGTTGCAGGCACTTGAGCTCCTGTGGGATTCTGACATCGCAAAGCCCCCGGCCGGCCCCGCTTTCCTCGACTCTCTCTTCCAAGCAGCATGCCCGGTCCTTCATCAACCTGGCAGCGCCTCTACTCGGTAGCAAACGAATGGAGTATGCCGAGGCGAGGGCTCTTGAGTAAGTTTCCGTATTGTTTAATGTTTGAAAGACCCTGTTAACAGTCCCTAACTGAATGACCATGTGTTGCAGTTGGGCTTGTACATATACGACCCTAAACCAGGGAAGCGTAACTTGTCTGAGTCCCAAAGTTAAAGCATTTCTTGTTTTTGGGTCTGGCTTTGATAGCATAGTGGTCAACCTACTAACAATACACATAGCCTCTTTCGGCCATTGGCTTACCACTTCAATCATGTTTTGGCCCATTTGAGTATTCTTCTCCTACTGAATGCCATTGGCATTTGGGCTTTGTTGCCTCTGGAGCTCTTGCATTTATATGCACGAAATTCTGTTTTGCTACTGTAGCCCTCTTGTCAGCTCCTGTGGGCTTCCTTCTGGTATTGAACGCCATTAGACACATCACATAAAACCCAGACCTACTGGCATTGCCAATGCGGAGAGCTGGGAATGTGCACAAAGCACCCCAGCATCGAGAGGCTTCACTCTTCATTCAGTGATAATGACTGCCAGAAGACCTCCATAATGGCCCCTACCCTCCTGTGACACTTTAAGGACATAAGCAGAACTTAATTCCGTAAAGTGTCACGGGAGGGTAGGGGGCATTAGGAGGTCTGCCTGGCAGTCATTGAGGGCTTCATGAAGCTCCCAGTCGTTTATTGGGCTTATACTCTACACTCCTCCTTTCTCTCAATCTAAACCCAGATTTCTTTTTTCCTCTTCTTAATCCAGGTATTCGATTGAACAAATGTACGCAGTGGTGGCCAACGTGGCAAACTACAAGCTCTTCGTCCCTTGGTGCAGCAAGTCCAAGGTGTTGTCGTGCTGTAAAGGGGTCACAAAGGCGGAGCTGGAAGTTGGGTTCCCTCCAATCACCGAGCGCTACGTATCTGAGATTTCCGTGATACCTCAGCATCAGATCCGGGTAAGGGTTCAGCTCTGGCTGTTTTTGAAACTGGTATTTGCTTGGGACTTGTCCTCTGAGATGTGCCTCCCTCATGTTGTCTATATTTCATTACCGCTAAGAACTGGTGCTGAAAATTGGCTTAGCGCATTTTTGCGCACCCAGTGTAGTTCCAATCCATAAAGGGTAGTCAGGACAACCACCAATGACATAAAAGTAATTGTATTTACATTTGTCGTGCGTGTATATACAGAACTTCTGGCATGGATGTGGTTCTCCTGGGCCTGCCTAGGACACCTTTGCTTTAGTCTTTCTGGCTACGTTTGAGTTTCAGCTTTCATTTTAAGTCCCACCTAGGAATTGCTGCATTCGTCCTGTCCCGAAGATCATATGTCCTCTCCCTCTGTTCTTTGTAGGTTTCCCCAGGCCAAGGTCTCATGTCTGGGGCTGTGTTGCTGCATTGATAAAACAAATCGAACCGATGTGGGTTTAGGCATCGTGAAACTATGTACCCCATAACAAAAACTAATTATGTTCTTGAGGGGGGGGTGGTGGGCTTTATGAACTACACTAAGGATGGCCTGCCCCTCCAGCTAAGGTAGTAGTGTGGGAACTGTATTAAAAAAATCAAAAAAGGGTATACACCTAATTTAAATCATTGCTGTTTACACTGCTCTATACAGCGTAATTCGCCAACTTTCTATAGGTTTGTGTGTAGGGGACCTGCAGAAATGCAACTTCTATTAATTTGTGTATTGTGAAGTATCAGCATGTTTGCAGTAAATGTTTGTTGTGGGTGCTCTGAGAATATTATAATTGTTAATGATGTAACGATTCTCTGCAACTGCACTTAGTTGAATATTCATGGGATATTTTTTCCTTTCTACAGGCTGTATGCAACGATGGCAAACTCTTCAGTCACATGGAGACTGTCTGGCGGTTCCGCCCTGGGCCTCAGCCGGATACCTGCATATTGGACTTCTATGTAAGTGTGCTGTGCAGCAACGGGTCTTAAGAGCTCGACTTTCCTTTTTAATGCTGAAAACAGGCTTTTATGAACGGAGTTTAAAATGTTGGCACTAGATCTTTTAGTCCGGGCTACCTTATCTCGTGTTGGACTTGAAATTGAATGGCTGTTGGGGGAAGCTATGAAATGAGAGCTGACATCTTTTTTTTCTGCCCCATGCGGGGTTCTTAGTGGGAAAGGGTAGGAATCTGCCCCCTTCTCATAGGGGAGTTTCATCTTCTTTGAAGATAGGTGTCCCTTTTTCCACCATATGAAGTTTTTTAATGGAACCTACTCCAGTGTTAACTTTAGACAGGTTGGATAATTCCGTTATTTTCAGAGGTAGGATAGGCATGGAAGTAGGCGTGGATTAATTCTGAATCAAGTTGTACACTTCAAGATTTGAAATAGTTTGTAGATGCTGCTTCACGCAGAGTGTGTGTGGGCTTTTATTTTCATTAAAATTATTCCCTGTTGGTAAGCATCATGATTATGCTAAAGTTTGGGAATGTTTTATGTTTAGTTGAGAAGTATTGCTACCAATAAAGCAAAGTGCAGGGCAATGTAGTTTTATAGAGAACCACAGTTTGTAGTAGATTAAATGCAAAGCTTCTGAGGAATGGCAGTAACCTACTCCTGTTACAGTTCTCTCAAGCACTTCAAGATTATTATTTTTTTTACTTAAACTGTATGATTTCGCGCACACAGGTTGTGACCTCAGTCCTGAAATTCGCACTGCTAAGCCAGTTTTTACGTTCTGCGCAGCTCTACACCGAGCGGCCTTCCTGACCTGTGCTCTTATCTCCCTTCTCCAGGTTTCGTTTGAATTCAAGTCTTTGCTGCATTCTCAGCTGGCCACAGTCTTCTTTGACGAAGTGGTGAAAAAGATGGTGGCGGCCTTCGAGAGGCAGGCAGTGAAAACCTATGGAACTGGTGTGGCTGTGATCCCCAAAAAGATGCGGGCAGCTGAGTGTTGCTGACACCGCCTATACCCCCCCCAATTCCCCCCCCCCCACACACACACAGATACAGACTGTTTAAACCCAAACCAAAGAAGGTGGATCCGCCGTCTTGATTCAGCTGAAGACTTTGCCTTCGTGACAGTCCTGCTCTTGATAACTACATTGTCCAGATTTTTGACTGGACGTTCATTCCTATGTCATGGACTTCAAAATCCATTTTATTTATATTATTTAACAATCGTGCCTCGAGAGAAGTAAATTATTTTTTTTTAAATTGTTTATTTAAACGTTCTCGTTTTTCGAGGAGACCCACTTATTTATCAGTTCACAATTCATCAAAAATCTCGTTTTTGAGAGCGACCAAGCATTTGTCTAAAGTTTCTTTATTTGTGGTTTGTCTTTGAATAACTGTTTCACTGTCGAATTTGCACAAATTCTATTTTAATGTTAAAAGAAGTTACTATTTATTTAGAAAATAAAAATACTGTAGCATCGCAGTGGAGTGTTAGTTTATATTGAAAATGGGGGGGGTGGTTTTGTAGGGAACACAACGCACATCTGTTCTGAAGTGTGAAGTTCAGAATCATTTTTGTGACATGTTTCAGTAATTCTGTCCTCTGCGGTCTTCTGCCCTGCGCAAAGGCACTTTGCGTAAACTCAGCATAGAAGACTGACAAATTATGGCCTGATAATGTCGAGAGCTGCAGGACATAAACTTCCCCCACCCGCAAGGAAGCAGTTAACTAGATCAAGGGGATAAGCATGACAGTCTCTGGGGGGCCAAAAAGAGGAGCCAGGTAGTAGACCTTGCCATAGCAGTTTATCAAGTAGCACACATTTTAACCCTTATTAACGACTGTACCTACGTGCAGTAAGAATGGTTGTGGCCCAAAGAGTTAGCGATAGTTGTACTGAGGCCCTGTCCTTGTTTAAAGTTTGCCCATGGGTAGCTCGAATGAGGAGCTAAAGGTCTATGGCGTTAAATCCGTCTTTTTTTGCTAGTTAAAAAGAATTGGAATCGGTAAGGATTAGCAGGTTCAAACGTTTGTATCCAATGCTACCAGCAACTAAGCCTAATGGTTTGCCACCCTGTATGGATATATAAAAAAAAGTATGAGCCAACCCATTTGCACTTCAGTTTTGAACATGGAGCCAGGAGGCCTAGCTTCATGGATGTCCTGAATAGTCACTTTCAGTTTTGAGCCGCGTTGGGCACCTGCTCTGGCGCGGGACTGCTGCATGCAGATGCTGTAGGCCCGCAGTTGCTGTGCTTTGAAACGCTGCTGTTCAATGGTGGTTGTACTCGTGAGCATCGTGGACTTATTGCGGTTCTGTTTTGGCGGAGCTCCAACTGCACTCGTTCACTTCTCATGGAGTCTGTTCTGCAGACAGCAATGTTCCCTTTTAGCAACCTGTGATCTGGTCTGATCCTAAAATCTCTCCTAGCCTCGTGCTGTGGCTTTGCTCCGACAGTCAGACTAAACCCAGTCCACCGTGCATAGTGCTCAAGTCATGTATAATTAGATTTTCGGCTGCACCTGGCAACCGTGAGGTTGCTCGAGGGTGGAACCTTTTGGTGAGGTGCCAGGTTTATAAATGCAGCTGACTGCTTCATGTGTGCTGAGTCTTGTTGGCAGAGATCTGGCCAGACCTTGCTGGAGCGTCAAGGTTTGACCTTGGGAGCCCCAACTCTGACTGGGCTCTGCAATGTGATCCGCAGTGCCACGTCTGGGCTTCAGGTGCCAAGTCTGGCTGGCAGCACGAAGGCAGCGCAGTCCATGGATCGCAGTTGAGTTTCCTCCAGGGCGGATGTCTCACAGGGTGGTGCACAGGCCAGGAGGATTCAATGCTTGCAAGGGTGGAGGAGTTGCATAACTAAAGGTCATGCTATTTGTGAACTGAGGTGATGACGCACATCTTCGATTTGACGGGTTTTTACATTCTCCACAATAAAATCGGATTGAGACAAATATGTTGCAAAAAAAATGGTCTTATTCCCAAAGCTGTTGTCCTATTGAGGGTGCATTGCAACTGGGTGAAAGCCAGAATTACTGCACGTGTAAAGTTCTTACCGTTCATGAACTGTTACTAATGCAGGCTTTTTTGCACTTGTTTAATGTACGCACAACGGGACCCTTGCTAAAGTTCTGTATTACGAACCCCTGAATTTCCAGGAGTAAATCACTTTATTGAAGAAAGAGCTTTGAAAGACGCACAGTATGCAAAGATCACGCGATTTCAAACTCGCCATGAATTTACAGAAGTGGCTGCTCCAAGGTGGGGTGAGCAAGTACATTCCTTGCAACACAGGGAGCTCCTCTTAATTCACAACTTTAAGTGTATCAAAACGCACCAAAAAAACGCCATGTTGATGAGGGCGCATTTGTATGCTTAATTTTTTACAAAAATTAAATATTGTTAGGTCTAGGACAATGTGTGATTTTCTAAGTGATTTGTCTTGGGGTTCTTCTACTGTAGAAGGAGGAACAAGAGCAAACTATCGATGGAAGCTATGGACAGTCGATCTGGTAAACCCTGGGGGCCTTGGAGCTAAAAATATACTACACTGAAGTGGTTGTTTGGGTAATACCCGTGCTGGGAAACCAGACGTTGGCCAGTTCCCAGACATTATCTTCTGTATAGAGGAAGTTTGCGTCTTCCTGTTTTTCAGAAAAGCTATATCGAAAGCCACCAAGCAGGTCTCAAATACAGATTTCTGGGAGTGTGATAAGCGTAATAAGAACAGATCACATGGTGACTATGAAGAAAAGAACAGGATGCAGTATCTGGTGTAAGGCGTGGCCTGCGGCATGAGTGGGCAAGGTAACTACTTAGTCAGGCCCACACAGGCATGAGTGTAAAGGTTCTGTTTAAAAGTAACGTATAAGGTGCTCCTTTACCATAGGTCTCTTGGTGCCGAAGCGAACGGTCACGTATGCTTGTTTGAAAAGACAGGTCTTCAGAAGTTTACTAAAGGTAAGAGTATCTCACACCTGGCAAGTTATCATCAGATTTCAACTATGCCTCCTGATCTGCCTTTCCAGAATTTTGAAACCATTCATGAATTGGTGTTTGTAGACCTGGCTGTGTGGAGGAACCTATTGATTATATCTGAAATAAATTGCAGAACTAGGTTATTTACGGTTCTTCAAACTGTGCAAAAGTTTAAATTGTATTGGCTTGAGTGGGAGCCAGATCATATTTTTTTTATGAAGGGGTAACGTGTGCCTAGGAACCCCAGAGACAAGCCTTGCTACTTCATTCTGTCATCTGAAGTCTGCACCGTGGTATCCAGTAAACCAGCATATATTGCATTTGCATAATACAATCTAGACAAAATGGATGCAATAACAAACATCTTGCGTGCTTCAGTGGTCCTAAAAGGAGCAACTTTCCTCATTTTTTTCCCCAACAGAAATTAGCATTTCGATACACTTGGGATTGCCATGAAAGATTCCCATCTATTTTCCCCCAAGGCTGTTTGCTGCCATTGAGGGAGAAGGAAGCCGGGCTAAATCACGGCCAGTAATGGGAATTTCAAGCAGAAAGACTAGTATTGAGTAAGACTACTTCTCTGCATTTAGTTCCTTCCAGTGAGCAATGAAACTCATGGTATTCTCAGTGTCTGTGCTAGATGAGTGCGACCTAGGTGAAGAATTAGCTGAGAATCATCCGTGCAATTGCATTACTGCCTCTGTTCACCAATTCCTTTATCAAAGCTTTTATACAGAGGTTGGTTAAAATAAGGGGACAGGCGACCCTTGAGGGACCTGGCGCTCCAGTTCTTCAGCTTGACTGGTAAAAGATCCCAGTCTGACTGATTGTCCGATCCATCAGACAAGATTCAAGCCACTGCAAGGCCCTGCATCCTCCACACGGCAAGTCAAAATCTTGTGATCGACAATGTCCAAGGCTGCTCACATATCGAGCAGAACCAGTGCAGTGTCTTTCCACGATCTAATCTCCATCTAAGATCATCTACTACCAATAGTATAACAGCCTCTGTATTGTGTGAAGGACGGAAGCCAGCTTGGGCAGGGGGCAAAAACTCAGTTTCGTAGGTGTTTTTATACTTGGAGGCAAAATGGGCCTCTATAGACTTTGCTGGAAAAGGCTAAAAGGATATTGGCTTACAGTTTTTAGGTCCTTCAGATCTATTCCTTGTTCTTAAAGCAATGGCACAACAATGGAATAAATATAAAAGGAAGAGCCAGATGTTTCTGTAGAGTTGTGCCATGCATTCAATTTCCAAAGTAAAAATATGTTGGATGCTTTAAGAATGAAGGGAGAGAAGATGTCAACATGGTGATGAAATAGATGTTAGGGCATGCTTGACAAAAGGTTTAAAACATCGCAAAAATATGGCAGTGGCGATTTTCAGGCAGACGTGGCCTTTAGCCATGTTTGTTGGAAAGACAGTCAAGTTACGTATGGTAATGTCAAGAATGTCTGTGTTGTGGGGGCAAGAGCTAAGTATTCAAAAGAACACAGCATGTCTGTAGTCGCTGGTGTTTGTAAGTAGTTTTGGCACAGAACAGGAAGAACTGATGCAGTATGTCAGACTAGAGATTGCTGAAGGAGTCTGACGCATATGCTTTCTGCTACAAGAGGAGGATAAAGGTGGAGGGGCATATTTATCAGAGTTTTTTGTCTCCTTTGCACCACACAAGGTAGTGCATGGGTGATGCAAAACCTCTGTTTACGAAGCAATGCAGGGCCACCTTGAGCAAGGCCCTGTTTGGTAAATCTGGAGAAATGCAAGGCAGCAGAAGTCTCTGCCTTTCATTACTCTGTCCTAGGAAGGCATTCCATTGGTGAAGCGTGGGTGTTCCCACACATCCGCCTAACCATTGTGTCACATTCCCAGATTGGTAAGCCTAGGAATGCATCAAAATGCTACGCCTTCCCTGGGGAGGAGTAACAAGGAGAAATAGCTATAATACCAGGCAAAGTCCCCTCTAGATAGAACTACATACGACCCCAAAGCAACATGCCACCATCAGTCCACAGTCCTGTCAACACAGCCAAACCATTGGATACCATAAAAAAGCTGCAGTAGAAAAAACACAATGAAACCAGTCTACTAGATTACGTAGGCAGTCTCTAACCCTAGTACAGACGGATGGCCAGTACCAGAGATAAATGGGGAGAGATATACTGAGAAGATCGGACGATGACCAACTCTTGCTAAAAATATTAACATCACAGCTGAGAGAAATCAATAGACTTCAATTGCCATCTCAAACACCCTAAATAAAGAAATTGGTCACAGAGAAAAAAATGCCAGAAACTACAGAACACTAGGCTAGATAGTCTGACTGCTTAAGTGCTCCATACTAATATATGAAAGCGGTCAAGCCATGAACACAGACAACCAGTTATCATGCTTTAAGGTTGAATACCAATGAAGCAGAAAAGATTCAAGAGAACTGCAAGGAAGAAGCATTGGTAAAGCAATAGGTTTCTCCTTTAATGCATAGGTGCAGACCTTGCATTTATTTATTTATTCAAAGTTTTATATAGCGCGAACAAGATCCTTACAGATATCAGAGCGCTTCACAGAGACAGGGGCAAGGGCAACAGGAATGAACAAGATAATGGGAGCAATATATTAGTCACTAAACATAGAGGATAACAATAATGTACAGAAACATATCAAAACCTATCAAAATACAGTCAGGTAAACAGGATAATGGGAGTAATATAGTAGTCACTAAACATAGAGGATAACAATAATGTACAGAAACATATCAAAACCTATCAAAATACAGTCAGGTAAACAAGTAATATAGATCCAACAAAGAGTAGCATATAATGGTCGATAGGACGAGAGTAGGGTAGTAGTGCCCCTCTAGGTAGTAGGATAGTGCCAAAGGGCAGGGTGATCAGAGATACAGCGCGATGCAGAGACTCCGTTCCAGTCTCTGTAATGTTCAGGAGATCTTGGCCAGAAGGATTCTCTTCACCTCTTTCTTGAAGAGTGCAGTGGAGGAGATAAGCCTCGTTTCCGGAGGGAGCGCATTCCAGATCCTGGGTGCCATTCCTGAGAAGGAGCGCTTGTATGTTTTTTCTTTCCGGAATCTACTAGGTTTCAGAAGTAGATTTTTTGTACTACGATTGGATCTCGACCCTCCTGATATAGACAGCTTTTGCGCGAGGTAGTTGGGTGCTTTGTGGTGCACCGCCGAGTGTGTCATTATTGCAATTTTTAGTTGTATTCTGGCTTCAAAAGGCAGCCATTTTAGAGATTTTAGGTCTGGGGAAATATGCGAATGTTTTCTTGAGCCAGTAATGAGTCTCGCGGCAGCGTTCAGGGAGGCTCTTAGGGGTGCTGTTGTGGATAGCGGGAGTCCGCTGAGGGCCACAATTCCGTAGTCTATGCGAGGGATGACTAAAGCTTGTACAGCAGTTTGGAAGTCTTTGGCAGGGAGGAAGGGTTTGAGTTTCCTCAGTGTGTTGATTTGGAAATTAGCCCCTTTTGTGGCTATGCTAACGTGCTGTTGCATGTTGAGCTTGGCGTCAACTGTGATGCCTAGGGATTTCGCTGAGTCCACGATAGTAGGTTGGACATTGAGTGCTGTTAGGTTATTGAGCCACGTTTGGGTGGTGGAAGTTTTCGCCGGGGGTGAGATGAGTAGGAACTCAGTTTTCAGCGCATTTAGTTTGAGGTGATTAACGGCCAGCCAGGATTGAGTGTTGCTAAGTGTGGAATTCAGTAGTTTGATATCTTCCGGGGATTGTAGCTTTAGGTAAAGTTGTGTGTCATCGGCGTACATATGGAATTGAACATTGGATGCTTGGAGCAAGGTGGCGAGTGGTTCCATGACGAGGTTGAACAGTGTGGGGGAGAGGCAGGATCCTTGTGGGACACCTAGGTCTGCAGGCACTGGTTTAGATAGCACATTGTCGATCTTGAACTTCTGCGACCGGTTATGAAGGAAAGAAGCAAACCATTTGAGAACAGTTCCCGAGAGACCCATTCTAGTGCTTAGCAGCTCCAATAAGTTCTCATGTTTGACCGTGTCAAAAGCTGACGATAGGTCAAGAAGGATGAGGAGACAGGAATCATTGCGGTCAAGGATTTGGAGGGCATTACCTGCTTCCACTGTCCTACTGTTTTGGCTAAATATAGAAATGAACACAAAGGAACATAAGAATTAAGCATGAAACGGGGAATGTGTGAAAACATTATGCGAACCTCTAAAATGTCAAGAAAAGTTGAATATTCAAATCGGATAGATGCTCTTGACTGGCTTGCTTTGCAAACTTGACAAATACAAAGTGGAACATTCAATTGAAGACTTTCAGAATTTCTCGTGACATCCTTGTAATAACACCAGAATCACAGGCGCTACCCTTATCTTTGGGATTAGTTCATACAGATTTATGTCTGTATGATTTAATTTAAAGTATTGTGTTCAGAAATTCCACCATCTTGCAGTTGAGGACTTGCTCTAGATCTGCTAGGAGATATCCCACTAGTTCATGTTTGATTGGATTATGCTCTTCCAGCATTTTGCTTCAGACCTTGTGTGAGGCTTGTGGTGTACGGGTTCTGTGTCTGGTTACTCAGTTCACATGTCTCAGATTTTCTACAAAACCAATCTTTTGTTTCTTACAACATCTGTCAAGTTGGTTCTCGCTATCTTAACCCCCTAAGTTCCCCTTTTATCAAGGTCGGGTTGGTGTTTAATACTTTTATCAAAGATCCCTTTACTATGGAATGCTGGATAGCGTTTCTTTTTTCCTTTAATAAATAATCTAATATAGTACCTGTTGCAGAGGCATCCTGTGCCCTGGGCACTGCCCAACTTTTTGATGACTGATGCTGGTGTTAACTGATTTTGACTGACCCTGGGCTCTGCCTAACCAGGCCCAGTGCTGAGCTGAAAGAAACACATTAGAATACTGTTAAAACACCCAACATACACTACGGTACACTATGGTATGGTGGGGGTACCCCTGTAATTGGCATGACCTACCCCATAGGCCCCTATAATATAACAGGTCAGGGTATTGAAACTACCTAGAAGTCCCCAGTACCCTGGGTACGGCAGTTTAGAGGCCAGCAGCTTTTTCTGCACTAGCGTGTGTGCAGTGCTGAAGCCTGAGGTCAGTTTAAAAGCCGCACTGGTTGCAAGGACTGCTTTTAAACAGGAAATTGTGCCTAAACTCGACTTTGGTGTTAGGGGCACTTAAAAATGGGAAACCTACAATGTTTGGCATATTAGGGACCCCCAGGGTCTCCCCTAGTTATCCCAGGGGTGGGGGTCAGTTATCTATAAGGTACACCCTTATAAAACAAGTTTTTATATGCCTGGGTAACATGAAATTTCACATTTCAGTCCCCACATTGTGTTAAAGTGCTGCTCAAATTCGATTTTGATAAGAGGAGCACTGGGTATGGAGGATAAGCAATATTTATGCAGATTCAGAACCCCTAAAGTCTCCCCTAGTTGCACAGGGGGTGGGGTCCTGTATAAATTAGGGAAATACTTGTAAAATATGTTTTTATAAGCACTGGTGCTAGAAAACTGGCCCAAGTCATTTTCCTAATTGCAAATCCTATGGCCAATAGGTTAACATGGCAGGGATTTATTAAAGAATAACTCCTGATAGGAAGGAGATAGAGCTACTTTTCAAACTCACTAGAATGGTAGGGAAAAATCCAACAATATTATATTGTTGAATTTCGACTAAAGTGTACATACAAGAAGTTATAAGACTTTCTTGTTTGTAAGTCCAAATTCAGCCTTCCAGTGGTCTGCCCTGATTGGTCAGAGTTAAGTGGATTAGCCTGGCTGCTTTGAAGAGGTGATAAAGAACCCCTTGGGTTAACAACTCTGCTGGGAGGACAGTGTGCTGGTCTGGGACAAAATAATGCCATACTCTACAGGATGTGGTCATAACTATGAGCAGTTACCCTGCTCTCATTGTCAGAAGTGACCTTGTGCTTGACCCAGAGAATTTTGAATAAGTATCTGAGAGGGGCAGAGCCCTCCAGATCTGCTGCTTGAAACCGAATGAAGCAAGAAGTGCCCTCCTTAAAAGATTTTGCTGTGCAAGGAACTCGAAGGCCTGACCTATGAAGACTGCATCATCCAAAACTACGGCCCTGTGGATTATCTTGCTGGAAAATAACTAAGGAGTGGACTCCCTGAAAGCTACAGGTTAAAAGAAGCTCAACTGGAACATCACCAACTAAATCTACACCTTGGAGACCCATCAGTGGTTTTGTTCAAGTGGATTGCGGAATTAAAGTGTCACACTTTCAAGGACCCTTTTGGAGATTCCAGAACCTTGGACTGAGTGTTGGATACTTTGGGACCCGCAGGCAGAACTTCAGGAAGGAGTTCTAACTGGACCCCGCCTGCTGGGGAAGGCGGCGCATTTGGTGAGATTCTCCAGAACCATTTTTAAAGGTGTCCCTGTCAGAGAAAAAGAAATTACTAAAAAGGGCACTGTTGGTTTCTAAGCACTGGAAAGTGACTAATCTTTAAAAATTCACATCTCCGGTTCCCTAAAGTGGATTATTGTTCTTTTGGTGTCATTTAAAAGATTAAAATATTACCTATTTTTATAAATTGGAGTTGGATTTTTATTTTGTGTGTGTCTTAATCATTTACTGAAATTGTGTTTTTAAATGCTTTACATACCTGTCTTTGAAGTTAAGCCTGTCTGTCGCAGCCATGTTACCAAGGTTTGAGCATAGGAATAATTTTCTAAGACCTATGCTGGGTCCTCCCATGTGTTAGTGGCTTTATTGCCAGTGGCAGACCTACATTTGCCCCTACCTAACCCACTTTCCAACAGCACCCCAATTCTACAATCTGCAGTACAGAACAAAATGCCGTTTGTCACTCAAATCAATTCCCCAAATCTTGGTTAGTGGAATGTACCACCCTACTATACTAAAAGACAATCACATAGATACCATGAATGCACAGGTCTGCGTATGCAGCAGCATGGGAAAAGTGATCCGTGCATTCTACAAAGACAAACCTAGGTATTTGTCACTGCTAAAGAAATTCTATACAGAAGTCAGAGGACTTCTTGTCAATCGCTGGACCACTGACCACATATACAGCTTACGCAGTAGTAAATAAATTCTCCACCGAATGCAGAAAAGGAAAACCTTTCATGCTTTGTTGACTTCCGAACCCCTGTCTAAAGCGAATTGACAGCGACTAGTAGGAAAGGTATAAGATGTACCCATAGTGCTGCCCACTCACATAAAATGAAATGTGAAAATAAGCAGGAGGAGCAACTCCTTCAAAAAAACAAGGGATGGAACAGTGAAGCTGTCCAATTGAGCTCTCTTCAGACATAAGGAAGGTATAAATGATTGAAGTGTGTTTAATTTAAGGTTACTGGATAGTGTGATGGGTATTAGTGGCAATTTGTGTTGTAGTACAGTTAATGTGTATTTCTGTAAAATGTGGTGGAAATTCGTGGCAATTTGTGTTACTTCAGGGTATTGTGTGTAAAGCCAAGAAATGTGGTTTGGTTCAGTGTGGAAGTGTGTGTTGGTGTCTTTGGTGGCTTAAGTCTGATGGAATAAATAGCCAGGATTTCAGAACGTTTCTGAAGGGTGTGCTGGCTACTCGATTAGGCAACCAAAAATTCCATGTGGTTAGGCTGCAGTGCAGGGGAGGTTGTTCCTTCTCTGTGCTGACCCCTCAGATCTGGATCAATCTACCCTTGAAGCATGAACACATTTTGTAGTGCTTATATTTCTGCAAGTTGCATAAAACAATGGTGCATATTAGTAAGAACCTCATTAAAATTATCGCAGTTTTTAGCGGCAGGAAACTTCCGCTAAAACGGCGATAATGGGCTTGGTAATATGCATTATAGAAATCCAATAGAAGCCCAGGTTAGATGTGCAGGACATCTAACATGGGCTTCTATTGGAATTCTATAACGCATATTAGCAAGCCCATTATTGCCGTTTTAGCGGAAGTTTCCTGCCACTAAACGGCGATAATTTTAACAGGGTTCTTGCTAATATGCCCCATTGGTTTTTTTCCGGAGCCTTGCATAGAAGCCGATGAATTTGTTGGGGGTCATTCTTTTAGGTCTAGGATCTGTAGCCATCATTTACATGAACAAACACTTGCTAATGGAACCTGAATTCTTTAGATGTGGGTGCAGTTAATACCAGAAATAAGGTGCTGGAATAGAAAGTGAATTACTTTCAATCCTTTTGAGAGAGGCTCTGGTTGCTCTGTATTTGTGTATTCAGCTTCGTGACTGGGCTTGGGAGAATTAGGATACTTGACGTAATGGAATCCTGGGTCCATACAGTGGAATGCTTTTCAGTGATGGAGACAGTCTTGAACGGCATCTTGTGGCCTTTGAGGGTCTGCCTGTTATGGCGGAATGCAATGTAGTGTGAGGCTTTGACTAAATTGTTGTTCGGTTACAGTGAGAGATCAGTATCCATTTGTAGGACCACTTTTAAATTACCTTAGTGGGTTTGGGGCAGGTGCTAGGGCAAGCTGGCTGTGGTACCTGGAAGGGAGGGGCTCCTTCTAGATTGCTACGCATAAGTATTATTTTGTCAATAATGTGATCTCCGCCTTTTTTGAAAATGAGATGCCCTTCCTCTTACACCGCCGTAGGAAGGAGAAACAAGAAAAGTGCTACCATGCGGAATTTGTGTGGAGTGTCAATGACTCCACAAGGCTTGAAGATGACCACAAGATCCAGAGACCTTAAGTCTCACTCATTGCGAGTGAATCTCACACATTTGGAATTTGATTTCAAATATTTGTATTAGTTGTTTTCAATAAAGAAACAGAACGAGAAAAAATAGTAATGGTATTTGGTGTACAGCAAGATAGCATTATCTTGATACATCGATTGAGGTGGTACGTATCATTCCCAGTATGTCTAATAAACGATGATTATTAACCTCATTACTATATGGTTCGCAGGAAAAATATGAAGCATAATGAAACATTTGGAATTTGGATTGAGCTTTTTCTCACACCAGGTGAGAGAAATACGACTTTCGGCTTTAAATGTGACTCTGTTCAGAATTCTGCTTTCTTGAACTGTAGAGGCTTCCAAAAGTAATCCTACAGACCTTTTCTGTTTGTAGGGTATGCGTTGGACATATCAGAGCTCTGCTCTGCTGTGTTTGTAAGCCATGGGGCTATTTCAGTGAAGGCTTGGTCCTATCTTAATTATATTATTTTAATTTTTATCGTCCTAGTGATGTCACTTCTCATGCTGTCATAAATGTCAAAGTGTGTGATGCCATCGCCTATGTTAATTAGGTCTCCCTCCTAAGAATTCTCTTAACTTGAACACTCTGAAAGAAGCACAGGGTTTGCTGGAATAATCAATGAACAAGAAGGAAAAGTGGCCGAGTAATTAATTATAACTTACAACATTATAAAAGGCAATAACACTCAAGTATTTTAGTAGATAACATTCATTAAGGGATTAATAAGTGCTATGCGATGAAATGTTACTTACCGCAACAGGTAACTCAAAGTTTTGTAAAAGTTCGTTATTGTGGTACCATACGAGGCTCTGTTCAGAGCTTCGAAATCTACCAGCAGCTTGTAAGCGCTAGGGCCAGCTCTTACTTCCGGGTTCATGACACACTTGCATGTTTGCTCAGTTACATTTTATCTCAGACCTTAGCTGTTCCAGGAAAACTGTTAACCCGAGAAATTCCGAGAACCGGTTTGTTAAGAAACATCAATTTCTTCCTCGTTTCTGTGACATCACTAAGGGGGGGGGGCGAGGGAAGTGACTGAGACAAGCGGAAGCCACCGAGGCTTTCTTTCTCGGAACGCCCTGTCTTTGAAGGAAACAGGAACTTCAAATGCTGACATTTTAAAGAGCCGTGCATATGAAATATTTCGCTCTGTAAAACGTTCTATCTTTTTTTTCTGGGCTTTTTTTGTTCGTTAAGTTAAGGTGTATTAACACAATTTCCCTGTAAAAAAACACGGCGGTTTTAGAGAATCTAAGGCTCACCGAAACCTGCTAATCTGCTTAGACGCTGTGGCTCAAACACAGACATGAGAGGGAGAGAGTTAGTGATACAGAGATGTTGTCACTGGGATATGGAGATCTATGTGAACTCCGGTAAAGGGAAGCACTCAGGGGCATATTATCAAGAACGGCGTTAAAATTATATCCGCTTTAGCGGCAGGAAACTGCCGCTAAAGAGGCGATAATGGTCTTGATAATATGCCCTTGAGAATTCCAATAGAAGCCCATGTTCACACCAGAACATGGGCTTCTATGGCAATTTACAAGGGCATATTATCAAGCCCATTATCGCCAGCCAGTCTTAACTGCTGTAGATAGTTGATCAAGAGAGAAAACAATGTCCTTATAAGTTCCTCTAATTCAAAAGATGAGTGTTGTGTATATTTATGGGATAAAGTACTCCCTACCAGACATTGTATGGAAATTGCAAGGAACGAGGGCAAAGGCAAGTTATTTTATATATTCTTGGCACTCCGAGGAGACTTGCAATATCTTTATAATGTACGGCAGGGGTACTTTATTACTTAAAATATATGCCCCCCCCCATGTCCTTTCTGACAAACCACTTATATCCTTGGTGTGGTGCTCTTTCATATGAAAGGGACAGGATGTTTGTAAACATAAAGAATACATTTAGATTATCTAGTGCAAAATTCAGTGAGACAAAAAGCAGCTAGATATTTGTTGCAAAAAGAGATTAGAATCAGTTTAGTACAAGTCCAATTTAAGAAAAAAAAACAGTGCAGCTCAGAATCAGTAGAAACACACAGAGAGATTCCCTCTTTCCTATAATTATCAAAAGCTTGGAAAAATATACATGTTGCCATAAATATCCCCTTTCTGCTTATCATCTACAAAAACAGAGCACAAGAAGGAAAAGCCACATTTCCTTTTTTAAAGTGCAAATTTACTGATGCTCTATGACCTGCCTTTCCCCTTGCTGCTGGCACTGGCAGCAGGCATTGTGACATTAGAACTCAATTATAATAAGTCATTACAGTTGAGGGGCTATGACATTTCTTTATTACAGGTGACTGAAGATGACTCAAGTCGTCTGTAACAAGGAAACTTGAGACAGGCTTTTATATGGAGGTTGGAGGAACCAAAGTATTATATTAAGATTCAGTAGATCTCAGCAGGCTGGCCTATCAGAAGGCAGCCACTTTATCCACAGTCAAGGCAATATTACCCTTCTCCAACCAAGCACAACACAACTTCCCATCTGAACTCTTAGGGTTCAGGGAAACCAAGTACCTACTGACTTCTTCCAGCAAGTCAAATGTTTCAGTCCCATCCCAGAAGGTGACCCACTCAGCTTGCTCCACGGGGCCATCACAGCTGCACTGGTTGTAGGTAGTTGCTCTGTTGCAGAGGTATGGAACATGGGTTCAATAGGGCTGAATCCATGCCAGATTTTCAGGCTAACTATGGACGAGTAAATGAATTCCAGTAATTCAATATAAGTAGATGTATCTGATGTGGATAGCCTTAATATCTGGTATTGATTCCGCTAGACTTAAAGTTAATACTAATGCTATAGTGTCATGATGCATTTTCATGGAACAACATTTACATAAACAGAATCACTGTGCTGCAGTCAGGGCTGCAGCACCTATGTGCCTCATCGCTGTTCTTCTCCCCTGTCCACCAACCTAGGGTGTCCACTGCTGCATCGCTAAAACCAGTGGTTCACATTCCCAAAAACATAACTACGCACAGGAAATGAAAAATTTTATATTTTTCCATTTTCAATATGAAAGATCTCCAAATATGGTAACTGCTTGGTTGTTCCTAACATGGCCACCTCCGAAGGCTCCACATATATTGACTCCTTGCCTGTCCCCAACATGGCTGCCTCCTAAGCCTGAGGAGACTAATTTAATGAAATTATTACAAACTGTAGGAGGATGGCTTGGTATATGCTGCTCACTTATGTAAGTGTAGCACCCTGCACCAATCCAGACAACCCTTATGGTGATTTTAGTGATCTTAGACAACCATAGAACGCTCTCTAAGTGGTAGTTGTGGAGAGCAGCCTTCAGGGTTAGTCCAGAAGGAGTGTAAAGCAGCTTGTTTTACCAGTACTTAATCTTATGGTGTAGATTAAGTTAAAAAGAACCATAGACATATTTATTATAAACACTCACTAACACATTTTAATGAGATATAACCACAATACACACAATACTTTGATGTGGTGAAATTTGGTCACATTTTCTTGAGCCAGATAAGAGTCTAGCTACAGCGTTGAGGCAAGCTTTTAGCGGGCCGTGGAAGTCTTTGGTAGGCCAGATAGGGTAGAGCAGCCATATTCAATTCTGGAGATAACTAACGCCTGAACAGTCAATCAGTAGAGTCTAGAGCCTTCTTGTCCAAGCAATTTAGACTTCCCTGTGGGGTGCCACAGGGCTCGTCCCTGAGCCCTACGCTTTTTAACCATTGTTAAACCGCTAGCTATAATCATCAGACAGTACGGCTTCTCTGTGGTTTCATACACTGATGACACTCAGTTAGTTGTGTCAGTTCCGAGTAATGTTGATGAGACAGCTGTTTGATTTAATAGCTGCATGAGGTATGTAAACCAGTGGATGAGATCCAACTGCCTAAAATTGAACTGCAAAAAGACAGAGGTCCTTTTGTTAAGCACTGACACCTCCTTTTGTTCACCCAGAGGGCGGCACCCCAGCCTTGGAGAGTTTCTAGTCCCAGTGCAGAAGGTGAAAAACCTAGGGTTCATTTTTTATGATAAACTGACATTCAATAATCAAATCAGTACACTCAGTTCAACCATTTTTTTCATCTTAAAAATGATCCGGAAAATCCGGCCTTTCATCCCGCCCAAATCCCTGAAAAACTTGTAACAGCATTAGCCCTCTCCAGACTGGACTACGGTAATGCTTTATACATGGGCATCCAAATGTAGTCTCTACAGAGGCTACATTGTCTCCAAAATGCAGCAGCTAGACTACTGCTAGATATCCCCAGGTCCCAGCCAGTCTCCCACTGTCTGAGAACCCTGCACTGGCTTCCAGTGGATAAGAAGATCACATTTAAATCCCAATGCCTAGCTTTTAAGGCATTGCACTGTGCAGGCCCTCAATTTCTGAAGACACATCTGAATTGGTATGTGCCTCCTAGAAATCTGAGATCTGCACATTGCAAACTTCTACAGACTCCCAGGTTAAAGATAGCCCGATGGGGCGGAATAAGCTTTTTGTAGGGACGGTTAAAACATGGAACCCGCTCCCAGCCTGTTTAAAGAAAAGCCCTTCGCTGTAATCTCTCAAAACCAGGCTCTTCTCCAACTAACATGTTCATTTGCAGCTTCAATGGTAACCGTATCGGATTCGCTGGTATCAGCGCCTAGACACCCCTGGGCTTTAGCGCGCTTTGTAAATATACAAATAAAATATAATCAGGAACCATGATACCTACACCAGGGAAGCCGGGTGCATAGGTGCAAAGTGACGTCAGAAACCGCTGTAGATCACAATGGAGGACTTCAGTGAAGATGCTCCTGGCGAACAAGATGAAAGAGTCCGGCGAAACCCAAAGGTGGATTCAAGATGAGAGGTACCTACAAGCAGAGGGGACAGAGTCTATGCCACTAAGAATGACCAGGAGGCACGGAAGACGAATGTCCACCGATGTTGGAGCCTCAGGTGAGTTGATTGTGCCCTTGAAGTTGCACCTGTGCGACCGGGTGACGCTGTGGAAGATCAGGAGCTGTTCACAAACTGTTCCACATTGGATGTCAAGAGCCAGGGTGTCCGGCAGGGGCACCAATAAGCCTTGGCAGCGGCAACCAACATAGCAGTCGAAGAATGTGCAGTGTCGGGACCAGCAAGGCCCAAGTGACTCACCATGAGCAGGTAAGTCAGAACAGGCCCCGAGCTAGCAGGGGATTCCACTGGAGCCAAAGAAGACCCTCAAGAGGACCCACGAGCCGAAGGCACAGTAGTCACAAGAGGACCTAGAGCAGCTCACCGAAAGATGAAGGCCCATGGTGCGAGGATGCAGTGCAGGCAAAGATCTTGGCTGCAGGAGATGCTTGAGGTTGGAGCTTCTTGAAGCCCAAATATCTCTGGTGAAGAGAGACAACAAGCCTTGGCAATGGCAAGTCAACGAGATGCACAGGGGTACTGCTGCAGTGGTTCCGACAAGGGATACTGGCTTCAAACTTGCTGTGAAGACAGTGCCCGCCTCCAAGGAGTTGCAGAACCACCACCTGTGTTGCTGAACCTTTTGGAGTCCGTAGGAGCTGATCAACAACAGACCAGTCAGATTTGTTGCAGTGCCTGCAGGTGCAGGGAAGTGACTCCTTCACTTTAAGGGAGATTCCTTTGGGTGTTTTGGATGTCCATGACACCCATAGAAGAACCTGTATGGAGCATAGGCACAGACGACGCAGAAGACTGGCAGGAAGACGAGCACAGGAGCAGCAGGAGTCTTCCTAGTTGTAGTCTTGGTTCCCAAAGCAAAGTCCAGCGAAGGCCAAAGTGCCCAGACGGTTGAAGATGAAGTGGTTTCGGATCTGAATCGTGTCCCACAACGAATCTAAGGAACCAACCACAGATAAGCCCTTAAGTAACCTAAGGAAAGGGTTGGGACGATTCAGGGGTCCCTTCCACAGGAGGGGCTGGACAATAGGGAGGATACTCCCATGTCCTTTGTCTAGGCTTGCACCAGAGCAGGAGCCAACGGCTCCCTGAACGAGTTCCAACTAGAGTATGCAAGGAGGGCACCAAATGTGTCCTTCAAAGCAGTCTAGTGGCGCTTGCAAGCGCCCACACCCTGTCCCAATACACCAAGTCCTGACTGGGAGGTGATCACACCTCCCTGTGACGGTAAACCTATTGTCCTGCCTTCTTCTGCCCCAGCTTGGCTCAGCAGCCGGAGGGCAGAATCTTGTCTCTGGTCGGCAGCAGCCATAGTTTGCCATCCAGGTCTAGAAGACTGGTACCGGGAGCATTGAGGGCCTCCCAGAGGAGCTTTACAGTGCATGGAATCATACTTCCAATGATTCCAACATGTTTGATACCAAACACAACACACAACGGGGTTTGTTACAGCCAGTTTAGAGTTAGCCATCGCGTAATGACGCATGGCCATTTTATGTATGGTAATTGCTGATGCACTTACAACCCGGGAGAATGGACTCTGTGGATTATAGGGGTGTCCTGCTCATGCATGGGCACCCGAGCACCCTGCCTTCAGCATTGCAAGACCTGCCTTAGGGTATCTTATAGGTTTTAAGTGCAGTGACCTCAGATATAAGGTAACTTATATCCGTCGTAAGTAGTGCTAGCACCAGCTTACACAGGCTGCAATGGCAGCCCTGCAGTCACAGTTTAAGTAGTCTCCCCTGGGTGGCATAACACATGCTTCAGCCCATGGGAGACCCCTGGTGTACCTATTCCCTGTTCACCTTAGTACCATATACTTGGGACTTACAAGGGTACACCAGTAGCCAATCTGGGGGGTACCTAAGTGCTCACCATAGTCCATTTTAGGGAAGAAGCATAGAGACTCACGTCCTAATTAGCAAGATCCCAGTCAGACTAGTCTGCAAACATGACACAAGCAAAAAAAGTGGGGGTGACCATGAAAAGTGATCCTACATTCCTACACAAACCATATAGAAACTGGGGTGCAAAGCAGTGCATTGTTATCCAGGTGGAGTTAGATGTCTGATTTGCACTGAGACAGCCACACCTTCGCAGCACGCTTGCGCATGAGTGACACCTGGCTCTACTCTAATTTGAGTCAAGGTCCACACAAGTGGACGGAGAGGAAAACCCTGCAAACACTCACTATTTGTTCTAGAAGCTTCATGGCAGAACAGAAAGGCCAGGTTTTGTCTTCAAAGTGCTTAATAGTGGCGATCAGCCGGTTGCTAGGCACTCACATATTTGACAAAAAAGATTAGTGAAGCGCAGTACTAGAACATGATTTTCCTTCGATAAAAAAATATTGCACAGATTAGGAAGCCGTGCTGCTAACTCTCTTGTCGTCTCACAGAGTATGTACTTTTTTATCTTCATGTTTTGCAGCACACCTTCAAGAAATGTCGTCTATCATCCTACAGAAATCGCAAGAGTGTTTTGGAAAGTTGTACCCCAGTAACTGCTGGGTGTCATTGTTGAAATATTTGCCTCGTTTTGTAAGGGGTGTGGGGCTCTGGTGTCACGTGACCTTTAAGCAGCTTTCTACAAATACATGCACCTCGATAACATGATCAAATATGTTTCTTACTCCACCATAAAAAGGTACCATCAAAGCTGAGCATAGGTTGTTTCATTTCACACCTTTTTTAATTTATTCCACATACACAGACGAGTTTCATTTTAAGAGCTCTTATGTAACGTGAACCTGTCTGGATGCATAATGAAAATTATAAATAGCAGCGCATTAATACAAATCACCGACAGAAGCCCTCCCAGATGTCTAGAACTGGGAAAACTGGTCCTGACTAGTGACTGCTCTCCACAGCCTTCACCAAGGCTAGTTTCTTTATTCATTTTTGGGCCACCACGCCTGCTTCTGGGGGAGAGCACAAGGCGTACCTCATGCCCCAATGGACTAGAAGTTGAAAAGTGCCCACTATGGCAATGACCGTTTCCAAGTAAGAGGCCCTTGAAGCCAGACCTGCTTTCCTCGTGCAGTGCAGCGCAGTGCGGCGGTTTCATAAGCAGTGGAGGGCAATGAACACTGGTTTGGTTGCACAATTGGTATGCAATGATTGTTCCTGTCCTGTAGCACCTGCGTCAGCATGTCCAGATCTGATTAGTTGCAACAGCTGATTAAACTAACACATTCACCAGCTCTCACCAGTGGCACCGGGCACCACCAGGTCTGTACAGTGTCTGTGTGCCCAACTCCCTTAGTGCCTTCTTAGTTTCACAGCTTTCACCAGATTATTAGATTATTAGGACAGGAAAAAGGATAGAGCAAGGGAAGCAAAGGTGATGGGGAGGTGAAGGGGGAGGGGAAATGGGACAGGAGAAGGGAAGGGACTCTCTATACTTCCAAGCTAGATTTTAATACTTATATGAAAGTAACAATTTGTGGAAATATTTGGACTGATGGTTATGTAGATCAATTTCCTTGGCAAGGAAGAATTTAGCGACCATCTTGCTCATTCAATTAGCAGTCACTGCTCACATTTTTTCTTTAACACCCTGCACGGATGTTTATAAAGTCATAAAACGCCAAACGTTTTCAAACACAGGAGCCAGAAAATACAGCAAATTTAGTGTGCCCAAACCAGGACTTCCACCCCTCAAGCATGAACGTCTCCCGAAGTCCACCTCCACTCCATGTAATAAGACTGACCCGTGCTTAATTGAGTGGGGGCATCGGTACATAGGTTCCCTTAGAAGGCCGCCACTGGTGCTAAGAAATGTTGAGGTTGCCAACAACCGGTGCAAATTAAGCGCTGCGTTCCATATCTATTGTACAGTTTAGTTATTACGTGCTAAATGCCATGTCTCTTGAGGCCTGCATACATACACGCGTGTTGCTATGCTTGAACCAAGCGTTCATAATGCGATTTAAAAGTCGCATTATGAACGCTTGGTTCACAAAGGGAAAGAGAGGCCGCGCTTTGGGAGAGAAATAGCTTTCATGTGGCGTAATGGCCAGCGCTGCCGACTTTGGAACTGGGTAAACAGTGTGGAGTCTAGGCCTGGGCACAGCATCCTGAGATTCTGGGCACATGACTAAATATCCCCGTGAGAAAAATAAAAAATGAATGCGTCACCTCTGTAATATAACTGGTGCTCATGTAAAGCGCTCCAATACCTGAGGGTAGAGTTGGCTCTAAGTAAAACTGCAATAAGTAAATAACGAAAATGGTGAGACAATGGGGTTAAGGGGTAACGCCCTAATGACGCGTTTACATCAACATAAAGCCCAGACAGACGGACTTCTTTGGAAAATACGAAGAAAGGCGACTGCAGGAAAATCCGTCCTTGCGCCATCGTATTGAAGACGCCACCAAACCCCTCTGAACCGGTGTCTTCCAGCCAGCGTGTTTAGGTAATTGACCAATCAGTTACCATAGCAGCAGCGATAAGACTCTTCTCGGGTGGCTAATCACGCTGGCCGCAGGTGATTAAGCCGTGTTTGCTAGCTCTATAGAAGCCAATCTCGAGACCTCAGGGCGGAGCCTCAAATGAGCTCGAAATGCGTCAGAATATGGGATAGGCGTGATTGTATTGTGCGAGTGTACTTTTTTTAATCACTTAAATCTGGCCTGCAAACCAAGGATGTTAATTCACCATAACGCTAGAGGTGATGGAAGTGACATCATGATTTAGATTTTTTTTGCGCCGTTGTATGCGCCTGAACTCGACCTCAAGGTATTGGAGCGCTTAACATAGCAACAGTCGTCAAGACAGAAGAAAATGCCAGATACCGGTGCCGAGGGAGAGGAGGTAGAGCAAGGCAAAAAAATATGAAAAGTCCAGGAATTGATAAGGGTGACGAGGAAGACTAAGGGAAAAACAGATAGAAATAATTGCAACTAGTGTGATTCTGACAAGGAACATTTATCTCTGGAGAACAGCTGCCCTGCCATATGACAGGTTTGTATTTAATGTAAAATGAAGGGGCACTATATGCCTGGGCGTGCCGAGGTAAAAAGAAGAATGGAATTTTGATAGAGGGAAGGGAAGAGTGAATTCAGTAGCTGAATACATTGATAGTGGATTTAGCAAGTCAAGTCAAGTCAATAAATTTATATAGCGCGCTACATACCCAGAGGGTCTCAAGGCGCTTGGAGAAGGGTGGGGAATTACTTGTCAAATATCCACGTTTTAAGTTGCTTTCTGAATGCTAGGTGGTTCTGAGTAAGGCGAAGGTGAGTGGGAAGTGAGTTCCAGGTTTTAGCTGCCAGGTAGGAGAAGGATCTACCTCCCATGGTGGTTTTGTTGATGCGAGGAACAGTGGCAAGGGCTAGGTTGGCGGATCGTAGCTGGCGGGAGGGGGTGTAGAAGGACAGTCTTGTGTTGAGGCATTCGGGTCCGATTTCGTAGAGCGCTTTGTGTGCTGGGGAGAAAGTTATAGGTACAAGCCCATCAAAGTAATTGGGTATTTTGGAGAAGAGTTGGAATTCAAGAGAGCATGCATTCAGTCCAAAGTGTAGCGTCCAGGGATGGGCTCTGTTTGTCAGGGTGGCCTCAGTAGTGGGACTTGATCCGGCTAGATCCTAATCAGCCGGTGTTGGGATGAGCATGCTCCTTGCATAGTATGCAGGTGTGTTCCCCTGCCCTGATTGCCCAGTTACATTTATAAATTGGTATCCTGTCCTGGGTGTAGTGCATAGTACTGCAGTGGTATCCACGTACCTTTTATCTGTGTTACTCGAAGTGACACGTACTGGCCCACTTGACTAAATTTTTACTATTAGGGGTATGCGCAGAATCTTGAGCGGGCATCCTGTGTCTATGTTGAGCGCTAGTGATAAGCTGTGTGTGAGAGTGATTCTGAGCAATGTAGGCAAATGAGATCCATTCTGAATGCCCCAGGCCTAGCATTTAACAAGATGGCGTGTGAGGACTATGTTCCCAGACAGAAGTAGTGTATTGTTTGCATTCCTGTAGTGGAAGGGAGGAGCTAATGAAGGGAAGACCTAGATTGAAAAGGATGGAGACGGGAGCACCTGTAGGAAGGTCATGACATGTTCTGTTAGCAAGGAGCTGCTTATTGATCTTCATGAGCACTGCCAGTTGGAGGATGGTATGGGTGAGTCTCTTTTGTGAGAGGTGAACTTTTTAATCTTTTGAAGGTGGCCCTGCCAGTTTTATCCGTGGCCCAATGTGTGCTTCCTCTAAAATACACCCCTAGAGTCGCCACTGTTTGGTGTCACCTGCCAGAGGAATCTGCCTAAGAACTAATATTTTATAGGATGGAGAAAGTAATAGCAATTAGAACTATGGACATTTCTGATAAAATCATATCTTCCGCCTTAAGAAGTAGGCAATGTACTTATTCTACAGTAGAGAAGGGAAGAAGACTGGCAGTTTTCACTCTTTGCTCAGTAAAATAACAGAAGAAAAGCAGCATTTCTGCCTCCACTTCTATCAGCCACATCATCACTGCCCTTGAATGGTTTTTCATAACGTTTAAGGGGATTTAGAAAAAAAAACGTGAAAGCTTCTCTCTGCAAGTGGCATAGCGAGGGTGCAGTGGGCTCTCGTGCAAGCAAGCAACATGGGTCTTCTTACAGCTGGTTGTGAAATAAAATACAGCAATGATCAGAGTTTAGTGGGCCTCTCAAGTCTCTGGTGCCACTGCACCTGCGGCATAAATGATACTTAAGCCTCTGCCCTTAACCTTGAAGGTATCAGGGATACCGAAACGTGTAGATCATCTCGCTTTTTGTCCTTGAATGCAAATATGGTGAAAAATAAATAACGTATGCTGAGAAGATTACAGGAATGCGTCCCGTTTTTCCTCTACCTGAGGAATTGGTGTGAAAAAAGAAATGTATATATATATATCCTTCCACATCGGTTTCAATTTCCGGTTCTGCAGCGCTCTTCGTTGGTGCGTTACCCTGCGGCTGAACCCACGCCACTGCACATTCCACAACTTTTCCCCGAAGAGGAAAAAATGGGCCGCACACCCAAGTCAGTTCACAAAATCAGCTTTATTTGTATTTTATCATACAGGGGCTGACAGCGCGTATTGATCTACACGTTTCGGTGTCTCTCCACCTTGTGAGCAAGGTGGAGAGACACCGAAACGCGTAGATCAATACGCGCTGTCAGCCCCTGTATGATAAAATACAAATAAAGCTGAGTTTGTGAACCAGCGCGTATTGATCTACGCGTTTTGGTGTCTCTCCACCTTGTGAGCAAGGTGGAGAGACACCGAAACGCGTAGATCAATACGCGCTGTCAGCCCCTGTATGATAAAATACAAATAAAGCTGAGTTTGTGAACTGACTTGGGTGTGCGGCCCATTTTTTCCTCTTCGGGGAAAAGTTGTGGAATATATATATGCCATGTATGAATTTTGCATTTCTCTTTGCTTAGTTTGATCTCTCTTTTTTTGCCCTGCATTTATTTACCATCTACGCAGTTATTGCAGGGCTCATGATGTGTATATATGTATATATAGCCGCTTTTACTGAAGGGGAGCCGCTTTTACTGACCGGAGTGTTTGCAGACGGCCGGGCTTGGCTCCGCCGTGTGTTCGTGGCCGGGCTTGGCTCCGCCGACCTCTTGTCCCTCGTGGTGGTGTTTGAGGGTTGGGCTTTGCTCCGCTGGTGGCCTGGCCGGGCTTGGCTCCGCCGGGCCGCAAGAAACTACTACACCCAGCAGCCCCTCGCGGCAAGGACGCCGCCGCGCGCGCAAACAGGAAGCGCCTGGGGGTGCATAAAGGATCCCTTGCGACAGTGAACTGGGGGAGCCGCTTTTACTGACCGGAGTGTTTGCAGACGGCCGGGCTTGGCTCCGCCGTGTGTTCGTGGCCGGGCTTGGCTCCGTCGACCTCTTGTCCCTCGTGGTGGTGTTTGAGGGCTGGGCTTTGCTCCGCTGGTGGCCTGGCCGGGCTTGGCTCCGCCGGGCCGCAAGAAACTACTACACCCAGCAGCCCCTCGCGGCAAGGACGCCGCCGCGCACGCAAACAGGAAGCGCCTGGGGGCGCATAAAGGATCACTTGCTCCCTCGTCCCGCGAGGACGCGCGCGGGACGCGCCGGACGCGCCGGGCTAAGCCCGGGCAAAAGGCGGGCCCTCAGCGGCCGGAGGAGGCTGGGCTGGGCCAGGGACATTGGTTCTATCTTCTTGGACTCAGGACTAGTTGTAAGAAATATTTTCTGATTTTTAACTGTTTCTTGTTTCTTGGCTTTTTTAATCTATATAGTATTTTATTTTTACTGGGTGAGATATTGTTAAACATCCTTGTCTGTGTATAGTTTCCTTGGTTCTGGTACGTCAAAGCTTAGAGCAACAAAACCAGCTGTCACTAATGATATAAGGACTATGGATAACTATCTTGTCAAGGTTGTTAATAAAATAAATAAAGAAAGGCGATTATCACTAAATAGGGTAAGCCCAGACAAGATAAGGCTGAGTTTGCCTACTACTTCGTTGTCCCACTCAGATAGCTGCCTGGTTGACCCTAACGTCACTGACAACAGTGATGTATCCATCACGGTGACACCAGATGAGCGGGTAATTATAACCGATTCTATCCCCAGTCAGAGCCCGACACCCTCCCCAAGGGCCACACCAACCCATTCACCAGCTCGGAGGATGGTGCGGGCATGTAGGAAGGCCCCTGTTAAAAGGGTGGTGGGCAGGAAGTCAAAAAAGGCTGGTACTACATCAACTGCATCAAACAGCGGGGGAAGTACATCAGAACCCATAAATAACGCTGAGGCCAATATTTTGCACCCTGCCCATATAGAGCTCCTGGCAACCATCTTTGAGTCAAAACTAGAAGCAACGATTAGACCACTGGTGGCTAAGTTAGAGCTGGTCACTCAAGAGGTCTCTAGATTAGGGGGCCTCCTAGATCCATTCATGACTCGGCCTCATATATCTACGAGCCCCCCTTCAGGTTCCTCTAGTTCTTCTGGTAACATCATAGCCGGGGCCGTAGTATCTGCTTCTGTTAATACTGGGGATACAGCTTCAGCGGTCACTGTACAGAACACATCAGCTCTATGCTCACAGAAAACTCCACCCTCTATCTTACCATCGGGGGGAACTTCAATAGTTCAACCATCAGTACAACCAGCGACATCACTTACGGCTAGTCAGAACACTACAGTTGGGGGAGAACTTGGTGGGAGAAGTAGGCCCAGGAGGAAAAATTCTGTCAACCTTCCACCTGAGTGTGTCCCATACACTGTGGTATTAACAAATGTTCCAGAGGTTGACTCTTGTTTGACTGATTCCAGACTAGAAACCCATGCTGCTCTAAAAAATAAAACTCTTGCATGGTTAAACAGGAACTGTGGTTTTCCGTTTGCTTTTTCAAATGATATAATATCCACCCGTAGAGTCAGTTGGATTGGCAATGCTAGAAAGAGTTCGAGAGGGGACTGTATTATTGTAAACTTTAAGCATCCACAACATGTGGCAACAGTCCTTCTCAGAGCAGCCTCTTTACCAACTGAGTAAAACTATGTATGTGCTAGACCCCTGGGTTTCTTCTACAATCATTCGGATAACACGCAACATCCACTACCACATCAGCATAGGTATCCAGCAAATGGGCACAGAAGGGGGGTGGCTGGTTGTGTTCCAATTGCCCAACAACGTCAAAACAATGGGGAAGCATATTGTTACCAGCTAGCAAATAGGCAATTTGATTACACCGTACCATTATACAACCGGTATACTGCTTTATCCTCGCTTGAGGAAAATGATTGACTGCCTACCTCACTGGGGAACACTGACCAACCACCAGTACCGATTTTTAAAATTGCCACGTGGAATGTTGCTGGTCTAAAGAATAAAATTGGAAATGCTGATTGGCTAAAGACATTAAAATCTTTCGATATTATTGCCCTACAAGAGACTTGGGACCAATCGAATAGTTTCTCTCTGGATGGCTACAGCCACTTTTGCAAACCTGCTATCAGTAGCGTTGCAGGAAGAGCCAAGGGAGGTTTATTAACCCTTTTTAAACTAGATGTAAAAGGTAAATTAGTTGAGTGTTTTTCTGGTTGTGAAAATTGTTTGATTGTTGAACTTTCCACTCAGAATAAGGCCAAGATTCTTTTTGTTAATTTTTATAATTCCAACGCAAATGAATGTACCAGTCATAACCTGGAAGCACTGGACAAATTTCTGTCAGACTATAACGCAAATGTAAATACTTTTGAATTAATATTTCTAGGCGACTTTAATATTCACCCATGCACCTTACCATGCACTAGACAGGATGATGAAGGTCCACCCCTCTCCTCATCTACCCACTTGGAACACACCAAGCGAGGAGAGCATCTTGAAACCTTTCTAGCGAGATGGAACTTATATGAGTCAGGCTGCGGGGAGGGTATTAGTAGGTCCCCTACTTTTAAAGGAAAAGATGACGGCACTATTATAGATTATATTTTTATGTCTTCCTTTTGTTGGATAATGTAATAAATTATTATACAGAGGTATCAGTGTTTAGCGACCATAATCCTGTCCTACTTGAAGTGAGGCACACAGACCTACTTTCATTAAAAACAGTGAAACATAGAGGGGGATTAAATGTTGCCATTAAGGATCAGAAACGCAGGTTAAAATGGACAAAAATAGTCCCTGAAACATTCCTTCAAGAGGTACTGTCTAAAGTGGAGGATGAAGTAGCTATATGTTTAGCAAATCGAACACAAAATAAAGAAGTTATAGGGGCGTTTGATAATATCTGCATAGAAATTAATCATAGTTTACAGACTGAATCTAGGCAGAAGCCGCTTTTGGGTAAAAGATGGTTCAATAAAAAATGCTCAAAGGCGCATGGTGAGCTACTCAAAGCACTGAAAGCCACGCCTAAAAATCGTGTAGATATAGCTAGAGCAAGGACTATATATAAAAAAACTATTTTAGAAAGGAAAAGGGACTTGAAAGATACAGCATGGGCCCAACTTCTCGAGCCCGAAACATTAAAAGATAGTGGCTTATTTTGGAAAATTGTAAATCAGCCACTTTTTTCTGGTGATGAGAATACCCCCCTTGATGCGAATATTCCTGATGAGGGCTGGAAAGAACACTTTAGACAGATCTATGCAGAAATTAGCAGCGTAGATGCCCCTGTCGTAACTCCTGAGGTGGGGGGAGCGGAACTCTGTAACATGGAGTTGCATGCCGCCACTTTTGAGGCAGCAGAAGTAGAAAGGGCAATAGAGTTGACTTTGAAAAATAAAGCACCGGGCCCGATGGGGTACCAGGAGATGTTTTTAAATGTGCCCCGAAATTTTGGTCTAGAATTTTATGTAATGTTTTAATGCTCTCAAACAGGATAACATCCCGGCCTCCTGGAAAAAATCTATAATTATTCCGGTCTTTAAAAAGGGTAACAGGCAAGACCCCTCCTGTTACAGACCAATTTCATTGATTGATTCATCGGTGAAAATATTGGGCCGGGTTATTTTATCCAAACTGAAATACTGGTTGGATGAGAAAGGGGTCCTTTCAAATGTTCAGTACGGTTTTAGACCAAAAAGGAGTACGATAGACCAAGGTCTTAACCTTCACCTATTGGTGGAAAAATATACTAGGGCCAAGTAGCCACTTTTCTATACCTTGGATTCATGGACCTCTCGTCTGCTTTCGATCTTGTAAATCGTTCTAAACTGTGGCAAATTTTAATTGACATGGGTCTGGATAGGGCCCTTGTTAGTCTTTTAGCGGATTTGCATACCGATCTTAGAGCATCGGTTAGAGTTACTTCAGAGGGTCGTTGCACGAGTCACTTTAACTCTGAAAAGGGGGTTAGGCAGGTGTGCATACTGGCACCCCTCCTATTTACCATCTATGTAATGCTTTGGAACCAGCTCTAAAAGAGGCAACCCTTGACGTCCCACGTATAGGAGAACTTGGAATTCCAGTCCTTCTATACGCGGATGACGCCGTCTTGCTTTCACGGACTGGTGTGGGGCTTCAACGTCTCCTGGATGCCTTTGAAGACTTCATGGGTTCTTTGGACCTAAAGATAAATGTAAAGAAGTCTCCAATTATGATAATGGGCAAGGGGAATAAGAATACATTTTTAAAAACATTTACATGTGGCAAACAGGAGTTATGTAGAGTAGCCACTTTTCCATACCTGGGGATCACTTTTGATGAGGGAGGAACTTGGGGTCCCCAGCTAAAAAACAGAAACATTTCCCTTGCTAGATCATCCTCTGCATTACAGGGTTTTACGAAAAAATTAGGATCTAGGCCAATATCAACAATAATAAAAATCTATAAAGCAAAATGTCTTGCAGTGGCGACATACGGGAGTGCAATTTGGGGTTACTGTACTCCGAACAGCATTCAGATTACCGAGAATACATTTTTAAGAGCTGTCCTCTCAGTCCCACAGTCCACTCCAACGTACACAATTCATACTGAAGTAGGAGTAGGATATATTACAGATCTGATTAAAGTGGCCCCTGTTCTAGCTTGGCTGAAGATCTGGTTGAACCAAGAAATCCCCCTTAACCACAGTATCCTAAAAGACTGTCTGCAGCAAGATAGAGTAAACAAAATCCCGTGGCTAGCTTACATCAAAGACAGTCTTGTTAAGATAGGGAGACCAGGGCTCTTCTTTTCCCCGGCCTCTATAACAACTAAGGACATTGCCTTGATTAAAGGTATGATGGGAGAACTGCTAAGATTGGAGAGGGAACAAATGGAACTAGAGAAACCAACGGTGAGGGCTAGCATCATTATGAGCACTCAAGTAGGCCCCAAATTGTATTTAACTACCGTGAATAAACCTTATCACCGTTTTCTTTTAACCCGTTTTCGGTTTACTTTGATTCATCTGAATCTCGGACATTTTCCAACCTGGTGTACCCCAGAAAATGCAATGCCGTGTAGTTGTGATAATCTCTCTACCCAGAACACATTGCATTTCTTGATGTTCTGTGGCCACTACACGGCAGTAAGAACGAAATACCTGATCCCCATTCTAAAGGAGGCAGGGTTTATCCAGGTTAAGCCAGCACTCCTGTTTTTACAGCTATTGCAGACCCCCAGGATTATGTTCCATGTTGCTAGTTTCCTAGTGGGGGCTGTTAGGATTAAGAAGAGGATGATGACAAATAATTCTTTTAACACGGTTCTTTAGCGGATGAAATCATATAATTGCTTGTATTATAGGGAATGCTCATTTTTATGAAATTGATTTGTGTAAATGTAATATGTATGTGATTATGTTGCCCTGCCAAACTAACCTCTTTTTATAGTATCTTAACCCATTTTAACAAGTATTTATAGAGGAAAATATTTTTATACCTTTTTGTAAATATATAGATTGTGTAAATTAATTAATTGATTTTATTCTGTATTAATTATGTATTTTAATTGTGTGAATATTTGAATAGTGCTATTGTCTTTTTATGATATTGATTTATCGAAATAAAGTATTTTGACTGACTGACTGTATATATAGAGAATTTTGAAAAGGGAAGGCTACTATGTTTATGAACTATATCCAATGCCCATGAAAAGAAGAAAGAGAGAATAACATAAGCTTAACTCACTTTCTTCACTAGAATAGATTGGAACTGACCAATAGAATTAATGTAAATAGTTCATATAATATGCTTTTGATATTTTGAATATTGCATTGATCGTAGCTAAGCCTGATGAACTTTGATAATTTTGATAATTTTGACAATTTTGATGATCTATATTGCGACACATTTTTTGATGAACTGCAGTGTTATTTTCAGTATACGTTTAATTTAAGAATCATATTAAGACACTTTGTACATAGGACACTAGCCGATCCACGGCTTTATTGAACGTCATAATCAAATGATATTTCATAATTAATACACCCTCTCAATGGAGATAACACCATTCCAAGATGGCGCCCACAGCGGTGCATGAGGGTTGAGTCCTATGTCACTGTCTATGATTGCAAAGAAACGTTATTAACCTGCTGTTGGCATGTCACGAGTGACACACTGACGAAGGCTCACGCCGAAACGCGTCTTGTGCTTTTTCTTTCCCCACAATAAACCTCCGTGAAATCTTTAAACTCCTTGAGTGCTGCTTCTTTTCTTACCAATCGAGAAAAGTTTGAGCGTCATATATATATATATATACAAGGCGGTAACGCCGAAACGCGTCTAAGCAGCATCAGATCTTGAGAATAAACATTTGGATTCAGATTCACGGAGTCAGCGCCTTCTTTGAATTGTGAAGTATGGCTGGTGAGAATATATATATATATATATATATATATATATATATATATATATATATATATATATATATATATATATATATATCCAGAGTCTCTCACAAAGTGAATTACTTGCGCTCTCAGACAAGAAGGCAAAGGGGGTCGGAGTAGTTAATGATGCAGTTTATTGCACAACGCGTTTCAGCAAAGAAAGCCTTGTTCACGTGCAACCTCACACAGGAGAACACCAAGTATAAATAAAGTTTTACTGTGCTGTAGACTCATAATCAACAAAAAGGTAGGACTGGCAAAGAAGCACAACTTGTTATTTGGCAGACATGTTGGAATGGTCAAAAGAAACGTAAATAGTTAGGAGGTACCTGATTATTACTTGTTAAATTATACACGGAAATCCTCAAATGTTCATGCAAAATGCAAATAGAAAATTCAAAAATTAATTTCAATTGTTCAAATTCTAAACAAAACATTGTTCCGGAAAAAAGCATGTGACATTGTCAGATACACACTCCTGTGATAACCAAGTGGCATAGTGAGGAAAAAGTAGTGAAGAAAAATATTGCAACATATTCCTCAATGTCAGCACGTGTCCCCCTTGTCATCGATATAGGTGTCACATCGGTACATGCAGACAGCCATCGGCTGCGTTAAAAATATACTACGGGTGTATCTGTAGCAATCTACACAAAGTTAGTTGCAGCCTGAATGCGCTGGAGAGAAACGTCTAAATACAATGATAGCAGCTCCTTGTTTGGGAAGAATATCGCTACCTAAAGAAAGACTTCCCTAGACTTCCCATTCTGTATCTACTTCCCAAACTTCACAAAAATGCAACTGATCCCCCAGGACGCCCTATAGTGTCCTCCATCGGGAGTATCAGCGAAAACATTTCCAAGTATGTAGATCATTTTCTCCGAGACTATGTCACCTCACTACCCAGCTATATCAAAGACACTAAAGATTTTCTTTGTCATATTGAAGAAATTGCGTGGGAACCTGAATACAGTTTTGTTGTTTTGGATGTTCAGTCTCTTTACACGATAATCAATCATCAACATGGTCTTCAAGCATGTGAACATTTTTTGAAACACAGACCCTTATGTTTTCGTGAACATTCCAAAATGATAATGGAAATGATGTATTTTTGTTTGACTAATAAATTTTTTTCCTTTGATGGCTCCCTCTACAGGCAAGTCAGTGGTACTGCCATGGGTTCTTGCTTCGCTCCAAGTTTAGCTAATCTGTTCATGGGATACTGGGAGCAGGAAATCTATGGCAGTAGCACACTGGCAGAGGATTTTGGGAAGGTCGTCGTGTGGCTCCGTTACATCGACGACCTTTTCATCATCTGGAGAGGTACCAAACCTGAGGCTGAAGATTTTATCATGAAACTCAACTGTAACAGCTATAACATCTTTCTATCTGGCAACATCAGTGACAGCCAAACTGAATTTTTGGATGTCAAACTGGAGATTAGAGACCAAAAAATCTGCACCTCATTGTTTCGTAAGGCCACGGCAGGCAATAGTGTGCTTCACGCACAAAGTAGCCACCCTGAGGCTCTGAAATGGAGCATCCCCTATGGGGAGTTGTTAAGGGCTAAAAGAAACTGCAATACCAATGATGCTTATCTCAAAGAGCAGGCAACCATCGTAACCAGGTTCAAAAGCAGAGGTTATCCCAGTTGGGTCCTTACAAAAGCTAAAAAGAGAGCAGATGAAATAACGAGATCTGAAACATTAACTAACAAAGATACTACAGACACTGTGGAGCAAGATGAGTCTACCAGACTCATCTTGACTTACAGTTCAGAGGTCAGTCAAGTCAGAAAACTGTTAACCAAAAATTGGGATATTCTCAAAACTGATTCTATTCTGGGAAACAGCATTCCTGATCGTCCAACCATTACCTACAAAAGATGCAGGAATATGCGTGACTTGGTGGTCAGAAATGACATCACTCAATACACCAAAACAAACTCTGAACATGGTCTAGTGGGTTTTTACCCCTGTGGCCATTGCAAAGCTTGCAAGCACAGTAAATACAGAGGATCTGTAGAATATAATAACATCACCAAAAACCTGACCTCTTTCTTTACCTGCAGCACCACATTTGTGATATATGTCATCGAATGCTCCTGCAAACTGTGGTATATTGGCAGTACCAGTTGTGTTGCCAAGAAAAGAATCCTTGAGCATCTCAGGGCCATTACCAACAAGGACCCTAAATACCCTGTGGCGCGCCATTTTGAACAGAAACACTATTCCAATACCGCTGATCTAAAATTCTTCATATTGGAACAGGTCCCCAGACATCCGAGAGGGGGTGACAGGGTACTCAATCTGAGACAACGAGAATCCAAACTCATAATTGAGTTCCAAACCAGATTCCCGGGAGGCCTCAATATGGATGAGGAATTGGCAATTCACCTTAGAGAGTAGCGATTGTATGACCCCGCAAATCTCCAGTAATATCCAGATTATTGATTTGATTTGTTAAGCTCTGACTCTTCTAATCGTCTTCTGACATTTTTTAACATGTTGTCATTCTTACTATGATGTTCTTCATTTGGTTATATATTTCTCACTTGTCTTTTTTATGTTAACTTCCAGTCACATTTTATTTTGTTTTATTCCTTAGGAGGAAAGGAGGGGGCCCACCACTGGATCACACCTGCACGGGCGCACCCAACCTTTGCACTCCTGGAATCACTGCTCGAGTTTGTACCACACTTCGAGACACCATATCTTCAAGGTTTGACTTTTCCATTTATGAAAGACTTTGGCAAACCCTATACCATCACATTATTGGGCAGATAAGATACCCTGGTATTGATTGAATTTCACGTTTGGGACGACTGTGGCACTGACTCAGCAGCACTCTCCTTAGTCATCACCCGCAACTAGGCATGACATATTTACCTCAGAGGATACATCTTGTGTCGCTGATGGACCATGCAGACTCTAACATCTTGTGGAAGAGATCCATGCCATGATGTTGTATTTTACTTTTTATGCTTAACCCATGTTCTTCCTAATACCTAATGCAGCATCGGGCGCTGCTATCATTGTATTTAGACGTTTCTCTCCAGCGCATTCAGGCTGCAACTAACTTTGTGTAGATTGCTACAGATACACCCGTAGTATATTTTTAACGCAGCCGATGGCTGTCTGCATGTACCGATGTGACACCTATATCGATGACAAGGGGGACACGTGCTGACATTGAGGAATATGTTGCAATATTTTTCTTCACTACTTTTTCCTCACTATGCCACTTGGTTATCACAGGAGTGTGTATCTGACAATGTCACATGCTTTTTTCCGGAACAATGTTTTGTTTAGAATTTGAACAATTGAAATTAATTTTTGAATTTTCTATTTGCATTTTGCATGAACATTTGAGGATTTCCGTGTATAATTTAACAAGTAATAATCAGGTACCTCCTAACTATTTACGTTTCTTTTGACCATTCCAACATGTCTGCCAAATAACAAGTTGTGCTTCTTTGCCAGTCCTACCTTTTTGTTGATTATGAGTCTACAGCACAGTAAAACTTTATTTATACTTGGTGTTCTCCTGTGTGAGGTTGCACGTGAACAAGGCTTTCTTTGCTGAAACGCGTTGTGCAATAAACTGCATCATTAACTACTCCGACCCCCTTTGCCTTCTTGTCTGAGAGTGCAAGTAATTCACTTTGTGAGAGACTCTGGATATATTAATTTAACCGGACTGCTTCGCCGGCATTTGCGCCAACTTCCACGGGTTCCAGTGCTCCAGAAGAAGCTGTTTGTTTTTCTCATATATATATATATATATATATATATTTTTTTTTTTTTTAAACCAAGAAATGCCCTGGAGGCCCTGATGAATGATCCCAGCATAATTTTGAAGCCATCAGATAAGGTCGGAAATGTAATTGTGATGGATTTAGAACAGTACAACAATGAAGCCCATAGACATTTGGGAGACACGAACTGTTATGAAGAAATCAGCTGGGACACTTATAGGTCTTCCATTAGTACCTATCATGATTTACTGTAAGGGTGGTGGGATGTTGGCTTGTTGGATAGAGATGAATATCAATTTTTGAAGACAGATAATCCACGGGTTCCGTGTTTCTATCTATTACCCAAAATCCACAAACAGGCCAGCAGGAAGGCCTATAGTGTCCTCAAATGGTGGGCTTCTGGAAAATACTTCTATCTTCCTAGATCTGTTCCTATCACCCTTTGTTACCAACTTAAGATCACACTGAAGGGATAGCATTGATTTCCTGCTTCGCATTCACAATGTCAGGTGAGAATATAGTTACCTTATGATAGCATTGGATGTATACTCCCTGCTCACCTACATCGATCAGCAGCAAGGTGTGGAAGCATGCATGTATTTCTTCAGAGGGAGACATACATCTCTCTGGGAACATACTACCATGTTGGAAAGAATGATGCTATATTGACTCAATGAGAACATTTTCATTTTCGATAAAACGCTTTATCGACAGAAGTCGGGACCCACGATGGCCACCTGTTTTGACCCCACCCTGGCAAGTCTTTTCCTGGGCTGGTGGGAGTAACAAATCCGGTGGGTTGAGTGAAATGAAAGGTATACGGAACACATTCCTATCTGGATCAGGTATATTGATTACCTGTTCCTGATATGGGATGGCCCCAAGGATCTGGCACAAGAATTCATTAACAAATTGGGGATCAATCGACTCAATTTGAGTTTTAAACATAAAATGAGCTCCTCATACTGTGAATTTCATGATGTACCCATCAACATTGAAAACAAACAGATGGTCACAAGCCTGTTTAGGAAAAATATGGCTGGCAATACCCTGCTTCACGCAAATAGCAACCATCCTATGCCCTTACGCAACCTGTATCCCATACAGGGAGCTCCTCAGGGCCCGCAGAAATTGTGGCACTGAAGAGGGCTATAGGAAAGAGCAACAGATTATGGAAAATACATTTGTCCAGCGTGGCTGCAATAAAAAAGTAATATCTGCAGACATTTTAAAAAAGTCAGAGGAGATAAACGCAATGAGGTGTTATTTTCCCCTAGGAAAGACAAAACTACGGATAGTAAGGTCCCCAGGATGATCACATATAACACCAGATCCAATATCATCAAGCGAATAATGAAACGCCACTGGGGCTTATTGGAAACAGATCCTGTAATTGGTACCAGCATTGGCAAAACACGCCATATAACCTATAGGAAATCCAAATACCTTAGGGACCATTTAGTACACAGCCATCAAAGTAAACCTATTACCAACACGGGGCTGGGAACAACTAAAGGCTTTATAAAATGCAATGCATGCAAAGCATGCAGACACAGTAGCAGCAGGGACTTATACAGTACATGAACAGGCAAAATTTATCAGATTACTAAATTCATAACGTGCACTTGTGGCTATGTCGTATTTGTACTGGAGTGTCCTTGCGACCTCAGATATATTGGAAGTACCAAATTACAACTGAAGACCAGAATCGTGAGGGCAGTCACTAATTCAGATCTAAGTTATCCTGTGGCCAGACATTTCCAAGAGAAACATCAAAGTAACAGCAAATTGATTGTATTCTTTGGGATTGATAGAATTCTACAACACCCCAGGGGTGGGGACAGAGAGAAATTGTTATGTGTCACTGAATCAAGATATATAATCGAGCTCAACCCCAAAATCCCACATGGGCTCAATAGTGGGGAAGAGTGAGCAACCCATGTAGGATATGGCTGATACAACTATGCAGCATGACCTTTTTCTACAGTCTTGTTGTGTGATGTAGTCAGCACTGCTGTTTTATTCACTTTCACTTTTTTTAGGGGGGAGAGCTCATTGGTTTCTGCTGTATGATGTTTTCCAGCCAGAGCCACAGACCAGCGGTTTGTTATCAGATGAATTTAGTCGTAATCCATTCCGTTGGGTCTGCTTGTCACATGAATTTTGAAATGTGATTATATCCTTCCATTTTTTTAATAACTTTCTTACCCCCTTAGTCTTTCACTTTACCTATTTTTGATAATAATCACATTTTCTGTTCACTCTACCACACCATGTTGTGAGCCTGACTCCTCTATTTATATACGGGTTTCCAAACTTTGGGACAGCTGATCTGCTCTATACGTACCAATACTGGGTTATTTTTATCAAAGGATCTATGAATTATGTATGTAGTGTATATTTGGCAATCATGCAGAGACGGGGTACATTACCCGAGATTCCTGGCTGTATTGTATGGCTTTTCCATTTTCTTGTCCTTTTTCCAACTACATTCGAGGTTATAATTATTATGAAATTATGAATTATGCATTATTTGTATATCCGATAACCAGGCAGAATGGGGTACGTTACCCGAGACCTTGTAGGGTGAATCTTATGACAATTTTGTTATCCTGTCATTTATCCATAGTTTTGCAAGATACAGGTATTTTTGCAAATGTATGCCAGCGTACAGAATCAGAAAAAATAGGGAGAGGTAGAGGTATAAGCTAGGTCCACCCTCCTGATGCAATAGTAGACATGAAAACCCGAGATGTCGGGTGAAGAACCTAGGAATTCAAAAGGTGCTGTGCCGTTCCTGGGTTAGGGGTTGAAAATTTGAGTCACGTGATGAGGAGGATGTTGTTAGGGTATAGAAGATTTACCCTTGGACATCCATTTTGTTGGATGTAATGCCCTCACACACCTTTGCAGGTGTCATGCTTCATCATTTGGGCCTGCTCCTCATTGGGTCGGCGGTGCAATACCCAACGGGCAACACCTCAAAGAGGGGCTCTTTAGCGGAGATCTTTTTCCAACGGCCGTGTAGATGAAGTGCGGGTGTGGGGCCAGGAAGAGTTGTAGACGTACAGGTGTGGGTTAAAATAGAGCTAGGGGTACCAAGGAACAATTTATTCTGGCGGTCCGCTGCTCTAATTAAAAACGAGTCTAGAGGGTATTCGCTGGAATGTTATGCTTCCAGGAACCTTCCAGAGGGTGCTATTGTTCGGTCAACATGTTTATCGCTTGTGTCTATTAACTAGCGATTCTTCAGTACCAAAAGAACTAAATTAGCAGGTATCTAGGGTGTTCACTGTCTACAAAGAGTCGTTGCCCCTAATGTATAAGTCATGTGTATACACTAGTGTGATTCTTAAAAATTGAATGAAAAAAGGGGGGGGATTTTCTGTATTACCCTTTTTCCGTGGAAATACCTGTGTTAAGCTGCAACTACCTGGTGGGGGAAAAGAAGAAGCAAATCACAACAGGTATTAAACAAAACATCAGGTGACTTCATATCAAGAGTGTGTAGCATGCCAGTTTGTGTTTCACTAGCGTGTGCTGACACACTTATAGTAGTGTACATGCACTCTCCTACGTGAACCATTATGTGGGAGTGCTCCTGTAGATAGGGGGGGTGGGAGGGGTAAAAAACTGTTATGGAATAAAAACATATAACACAATGATGGTGTACGATGCAGCAGTAGTCGTGTTGGTGATGTAGTCTCTGACTCACCTAATAAGTGTAATGTTCAGATAACAACAGTATCCAGCGGGTAAAGCATCAGGTTAGATCATCCACTGCAAGGCTATGTACAGAAGGGAACTTGAGTTAAACCCCTGAGTCACTGGTGTGCCTCTAAAATAAAGCGCTGGTGATAGAATTAGTTATTCTTAGTATCAATGCCCTTAGTTAAAAAATGATGCAAGTCTGCCTTTAGTTTTTCAATCCTAAGATTAGGAAAAAATATATATATGTATGCATATGGCTTAACCAGGGAACCCAATGGCGTTAAATCCATCAAGGATGTTGCAGCAGTGTACATTCAAACGCCTGGGGTTCCTAAGTAACACACAGAGAAACCATTATATTAGTACAAAGCATAAAAGTGGCCCAAAGCGCAATTCAAAATGAGCCTCTTTTAGAAATGCCTTCCTGTGTGCCACGGATCCTTACTCCTTGGTGTTTACATGTGAAAACAACCTTTGTTGGAAGCGGTCAATCCATAACCTTTGAGACCATAGTTAGCCAGTTAGAAATACACGGGCTGTCGCCGTTCAGCTAAAACATCTAACCGACTGCTAGCTCCGGTCTGCCCTAACGACGTGAACCAAACCTTAGAGAAGGAGCGCTGACATCAGTGGTCTGGTACTAATCCTCGAGCTGCCCATGTATTAACAAAAAAACACAGCCCGGAGGTAAAACACCACTCGATGCCGGGTATTAACAGTAGTGTGACTGTCAGCCTGACGTGCTCACTGCCCGCGACCGCTGCGGTTCGTGGAACGGCAGCCGCATGAAATCTGGGGGATGTTTAAACAATTGCCGGGTCTTATAAACTCATATGCTGGAGTGACCCCGTCCTCATTACAGTCTCCGTTTTATTGAAGGTGGTGGAACATGGAGGGGGTAACAGCTAGAATGGAGGTTTAAATATCGCTGTATCCCCCTGTGATTCCAAATGTTAAGAAGTTAAACAAATGGCCGTGAAGACAAAATTACGCCGGCATTGACCCGAGTCGGGTCTACGCAGGCCTGCGGGCTAAATGCAGGTCAAATGGCGGTCAGAGAACCGGCACATCATGCGCGTCTGATGTACTTACTTGGGAATTCCTGTGCTGCATAGAAGCACTTACCCCTCGCCGCTGGATCCGGATGGAGGAGGCGGAACAGGTTGAGGCGGCTTATCTGCGTCAGTGTGGGGCACGTGTTTAGAGTGCCATGGATACAGTGCGGTCACATGATCGTGACTGAGAGAGTGGCGGCCATCTTGTAGTGTGGTTAAACTCGATCTAAGTAACACGCAGCCTATAGTAAGAATAGTAAAAACAAGCATTGGAAATGCAATAGGTCTCGCATAAGGAACGTTTGAGCGATTGGTATTGTAAATGACACTTTTTTTATTTATGTGTTGGTTTTGAAAATAGCAAAATTAATAGCTTTGTCAGTTACAATGTCAATAGTTTTAACTTTCGCAAATGTGACACCTATAGCATTTGTAATGCAATGTGTGTTGTATTTACTTGACTTAGATGTATTGATATTACAAATAACAATGGCTTTTAATTTTGTAAATAATGTGGTGGTGGTGGTGGATGTGGTGGAGGATGTGGCGGTGGATGTCATGGTGGATGTGGAGGTGATGGTGGATGTGGTGGTGGATGTGGTGGTGAATGTGGTGGTGATGGTGGATGTGGTGGTGGATGTGGTGGTGGTGGATGCGGTGGATGTGGTGATGGTGGATGCGGTGGTGGTGGTAGATGCGGTGGTGGTGGTGGATGGGGTGGTGGTGGTGGTGGATGTAGTGGTGGTGGGTGTGGTGGATGTGGTGGTGGTGGGTGTGGTGGATGTGGTGGTGGATGTGGCGGTGGATGTGGCGGTGGATGTGGTGGTGGATGTGGTGGTGGATGTGGAGGTGATGGTGGATGTGGTGGTGGTGGTGGATGTGGTGGTGGTGGTGGTGGATGCAGTGGATGTGGTGGGGGTGGATGTGGTGGTGGAAGTGGTGGTGGATGTGGATGTGGTGGTGGATGTGGTGGATGTGGTGGTGGTGGATGCGGTGGATGTGGTGGTGGCTGTGGTGGTGGTGGGTGTGGTGGCTGTGGTGGTGGTGGGTGTGGTGGTGGATGTGGTGGTGGATGCGGTGGTGGTGCATGTGGTGGATGTGGTGGTGGTGGATGTGGTGGTGGATGTGGCGGTGGATGTCATGGTGGATGTGGAGGTGGTGGTGGATGCGGTGGATGTGGTTGTGGTGGATGCGGTGGATGTGGTGGTGGTGGATGCGGTGGTGGTGGTAGATGCGGTGGTGGTGGAAGTGGTTGTGGATGTGTTGGATGTGGTGGGGGATGTGGTGGTGGAAGTGGTGGATGTGGTGGTGGATGTGGTGGTGGATGTGGTGGATGTGGTGGTGGTGGATGTGGTGGTGGTGGTGGATGTGGTGGTGGATGTGGTGGTGGATGCGGTGGTGGATGTGGTGGTGGATGCGGTGGTGGTGCATGTGGTGGATGTGGTGGTGGTGGATGCGGTGGTAGATGTGGTGGTGGATGTCATGGTGGGTGTGGAGGTGATGGTGGATGTGGTGGTGGATGTGGTAATGGATGTGGTGGTGGATGTGGTGGTGATGGTGGATGTGGTGGTGGATGTGGTGGTGGATGCAGTGGATGTGGTGGTGGTGGATACGGTAGATGTGGTGATGGTGGATGCGGTGGTTGTGGTGGATGCGGTAGTGGTGGTGGATGGGGTGGTGGTGGTAGATGGGGTGGTGGATGTAGTGGTGGTGGGTGTGGTGGTGGTGGATGTGGCGGTGGATGTGGCAGTGGATGTGGCGGTGGATGTGGCAGTGGATGTGATGGTGGATGTGGTGGTGGATGTGGTGGTGGATGTGGAGGTGGATATGGAGGTGATGGTGGATGTAGTGGTGGTGGTGGATGCGGTGGATGTGGTGGTGGTGGATGTGGTGGTGGATGTGGTGGTGGATGCGGTGGTGGTGCATGTGGTGGATGTGGTGGTGGAGGATGTGGTGGCGGAAGTGGTGGTGGATGTGGATGTGGTGGTGGATGTGGTGGTGGATGTGGTGGATGTGGTGGATGTGGTGGTGGTGGATGCAGTGGATGTGGTGGTGGATGTGGTGGTGGGTGTGGTGGATGTGGTGGTGGATGTGGTGGTGGATGTCATGGTGGATGTGGAGGTGATGGTGGATGTGGATGTGGTGGTGGATGCGGTGGATGTGGTGGTGGTGGATGCGGTGGATGTGGTGGTGGTGGATGCGGTGGTGGTGGAAGTGGTGGTGGATGTGTTGGATGTGGTGTTGGATGTGGTGGATGTGGTGGTGGATGTGGTGGATGTGGTGGTGGATGTGGTGGATGTGGTGGTGGATGTGGTGGTGGTGGATGTGGTGGTGGATGTGGTGGTGGATGCGTTGGTGGTGCATGTGGTGGATGCGGTGGTGGTGCATGTGGTGGTGGTGGATGTGGTGGTGGTGGATGTGGCAGTGGATGTCATGGTGGATGTGGAGGTGATGGTGGATGTGGTGGTGGATGTGGTGGTGGATGTGGTGGTGACGGTGGATGTGGTGGTGGATGTGGTGGTGGATGCGGTGGATGTCATGGGGGATGTGGAGGTGATGGTGGATTTGGTGGTGGATGTGGTGGTGGATGCGGTGGATGTGGTGGTGGTGGATGCGGTGGATGTGGTGGATGTGGTGGTGGTGGAAGTGGTGGTGGTGGATGTGTTGGATGTGGTGGTGGATGTGGTGGATGTGGTGGTGGATGTGGTGGATGTGGTGGTGGATGTGGTGGATGTGGTGGTGGTGGATGTGGTGGTGGATGTGGTGGTGGATGCGGTGGTGGTGCATGTGGTGGATGCGGTGGTGGTGCATGTGGTGGTGGTGGATGTGGTGGTGTTGGATGTGGCGGTGGATGTCATGGTGGATGTGGAGGTGATGGTGGATGTGGTGGTGGATGTGGTGGTGGATGTGGTGGTGATGGTGGATGTGGTGGTGGATGTGGTGGTGGATGCGGTGGATGTGATGGCGGCTTATCTGCGTCAGTGTGGGGCACGTGTTTAGAGTGCCATGGATACAGTGCGGTCACATGATTGCGACTGAGAGAGTGGCGGCCATCTTGTAGTGTGGTTAAACTCGATCTAAGTAACACGCAGCCTATAGTAAGAATAGTAAAAACAAGCATTGGAAATGCAATAGGTCTCGCATTAGGAAAGTTTGAGCGATTGGTATTGTAAATGACACTTTTTTTATTTATGTGTTGGTTTTGAAAATAGCAAAATTAATACCTTTGTCAGTTACAATGTCAATAGTTTTAACTTTCGCAAATGTGACACCTATAGCATTTGTAATGCAATGTGTGTTGTATTTACTTGACTTAGATGTATTGATATTACAAATAACAATGGCTTTTAATTTTGTAAATAATGTGGTGGTGGTGGTGGATGTGGTGGAGGATGTGGCGGTGGATGTCATGGTGGATGTGGAGGTGATGGTGGATGTGGTGGTGGATGTGGTGGTGGATGTGGTGGTGAATGTGGTGGTGATGGTGGATGTGGTGGTGGATGTGGTGGTGGATGCGGTGGATGTGGTGGTGGTGGATGCGGTGGATGTGGTGGTGGTGGATGCGGTGGATGTGGTGATGGTGGATGCGGTGGTGGATGCGGTGGTGGTGGTGGATGGGGTGGTGGTGGTGGTGGATGTAGTGGTGGTGGGTGTGGTGGATGTGGTGGTGGTGGGTGTGGTGGATGTGGTGGTGGATGTGGCGGAGGATGTGGTGGTGGATGTGGTGGTGGTGGTGGATACAGTGGATGTGGTGGGGGTGGATGTGGTGGTGGAAGTGGTGGTGGATGTGGTGGTGGTGGATGTGGTGGATGTGGTGGTGGCTGTGGTGGTGGTGGGTGTGGTGGTGGATGTTGTGGTGGATGCGGTGGTGGATGCGGTGGTGGTGCATGTGGTAAATGTGGTGGTGGTGGATGTGGTGGATGTGGTGGTGGATGTGGCGGTGGATGTCATGGTGGATGTGGAGGTGATGGTGGGTGTGGTGGTGGATGTGGTGGTGGATGCGGTGGATGTGGTGGTGGTGGATGCGGTGGATGTGGTGGTGGTGGATGCGGTGGTCGTGGTGGATGCGGTGGTCGTGGAAGTGGTGGTGGATGTGTTGAATGTGGTGGTGGATGTGGTGGTGGATGTGGTGGATGTGGTGGTGGATGTGGTGGATGTGGTGGTGGTGGATGTGGTGGTGGTGGTGGTGGATGTGGTGGTGGATGTGGTGGTGGATGCGGTGGTGGATGTGGTGGTGGATGCGGTGGTGTTGCATGTGGTGGATGTGGTGGTGGTGGATGCGGTGGTGGATGTGGCATTGGATGTCATGGTGGATGTGGAGGTGATGGTGGATGTGGTGGTGGATGTGGTAATGGATGTGGTGGTGGATGTGGTGGTGATGGTGGATGTGGTGGTGGATGTGGTGGTGGATGCGGTGGATGTGGTGGTGGTGGATGCGGTAGAGGTGGTGATGGTGGATGCGGTGGTGGTGGTGGTGGATGCGGTAGTGGTGGTGGATGGGGTGGTGGTGGTGGATGGGGTGGTGGATGTAGTGGTGGTGGGTGTGGTGGTGGTGGATGTGGCGGTGGATGTGGCGGTGGATGTGGCGGTGGATGTGGCAGTGGATGTGATGGTGGATGTGGTGGTGGATGTGGTGGTGGATGTGGTGGTGGATGTGGAGGTGGATGTGGAGGTGATGGTGGATGTGGTGGTGGTGGTGGATGCGGTGGATGTGGTGGTGGTGGATGTGGTGGTGGATGTGGTGGTGGATGCGGTGGTGGTGCATGTGGTGGATGTGGTGGTGGTGGATGTGGTGGTGGAAGTGGTGGTGGATGTGGATGTGGTGGTGGATGTGGTGGATGTGGTGGATGTGGTGGAGGATGTGGAGGATGTGGTGGTGGTGGATGCGGTGGATGTGGTGGTGGATGTGGTGGTGGGTGTGGTGGATGTGGTGGTGGATGTGGTGGTGGATGTCATGGTGGATGTGGAGGTGATGGTGGATGTGGATGTGGTAGTGGATGCTGTGGATGTGGTGGTGGTGGATGCGGTGGATGTGGTGGTGGTGGATGCGGTGGTGGTGGAAGTGGTGGTGGATGTGTTGGATGTGGTGGTGGATGTGTTGGATGTGGTGGATGTGGTGGTGGATTTGATGGATGTGGTGGTGGTGGATGTGGTGGTGGTGGATGTGGTGGTGGATGTGGTGGTGGATGTGGTGGTGGATGTGGTGGTGGATGCGGTGGTGGTGCATGTGGTGGATGCGGTGGTGGTGCATGTGGTGGTGGTGGATGTGGTGGTGGTGGATGTGGCGGTGGATGTCATGGTGGATGTGGAGGTGATGGTGGATGTGGTGGTGGATGTGGTGGTGGATGCGGTGGTGACGGTGGATGTGGTGGTGGATGTGGTGGTGGATGCGGTGGATGTCATGGTGGATGTGGAGGTGATGGTGGATGTGGTGGTGGATGTGGTGGTGGATGCGGTGGATGTGGTGGTGGTGGATGTGGTAGATGTGGTGGTGGTGAAAGTGGTGGTGGATGTGTTGGATGTGGTGGTGGATGTGGTGGATGTGGTGGTGGATGTGGTGGATGTGGTGGTGGATGTGGTGGTGGATGTGGTGGATGTGGTGGTGGATGTGGTGGTGGATGTGGTGGTGGATGTGGTGGTGGATGCGGTGGTGGTGCATGTGGTGGATGCGGTGGTGGTGCATGTGGTGGTGGTGGATGTGGTGGTGGTGGATGTGGCGGTGGATGTCATGGTGGATGTGGAGGTGATGGTGGATGTGGTGGTGGATGTGGTGGTGGATGTGGTGGTGATGGTGGATGTGGTGGTGGATGTGGTGGTGGATGCGGTGGATGTCATGGTGGATGTGGAGGTGATGGTGGATGTGGTGGTGGATGTGGTGGTGGTGGATGTGGTGGAAGCGGTGGTGGTGGATGTGGTGGATGCGGTGGTGGTGGAAGTGGTAGTGGATGTGTTGGATGTGGTGTTGGATGTGGTGGTGGATGTGGTGGTGGTGGATGCGGTGGATGTGGTAGTGGTGGTGGTGGATGTGGTGGTGGATGCAGTGGTGGATGTGGTGGTGGTGCATGTGGTGGATGTGGTGGTGGTGGATGTGGTGGTGGATGTGGCGGTGGATGTCATGGTGGATGTGGAGGTGATGGTGGATGTGGTGGTGGATGTGGTGGTGGATGTGGTGGTGATCGTGGATGTGGTGGTGGATGTGGTGTTGGATGCGGTGGATGTGGTGGTGGTGGATGTGGTGGATGTGGTGATGGTGGATGCGGTGGTACTGGTGGATGCGGTGGTGAAGGTGGATGGGGTGGTGGTGGTGGATGGGGTGGTGGATGTAGTGGTGGTGGGTGTGGTGGATGTGGTGGTGGTGGATGTGGCGGTGGATGTGGTGGTGGATGTGGAGGTGGATGTGATGGTGGATCTGATGGTGGATGTGGAGGTGGATGTGGTGGTGGATGTGGAGGTGGATGTGGAGGTGATGGTGGATGTGGTGGTGGTGGTGGATGCGGTGGATGTGGTGGTGGTGGATGCGGTGGTTGAAGTGGTGGTGGAGGTGGTGGTGGATGTGGTGGTGGATGCGGTGGTGGTGCATGTGGTGGATGTGGTGGTTGTGGATGTGGTGGTGGATGTGGATGTGGTGGTGGATGTGGATGTGGTGGTGGATGTGGTGGATGTGGTGGTGGATGTGGTGGATGTGGTGGTGGTGGATGTGGTGGTGGATGTGGTGGATGTGGTGGATGTGGTGGTGGGTGTGGTGGATGTGGTGGTGGACGTGGTGGTGGATGTCATGGTGGATGTCATGGTGGATGTCATGGTGGATGTGGAGGTGATGGTGGATGTGGATGTGGTGGTGGATGCGGTGGATGTGGTGGATGCGGTGGATGTGGTGGTGGTGGATGCGGTGGTGGTGGAAGTGGTGGTGGATGTGTTGGATATGGTGGTGGATGTGGTGATGTGGTGGTGGATGTGGTGGATGTGGTGGTGGATGTGGTGGATGTGGTGGTGGTGGATGTGGTGGTGGATGTGGTGGTGGATGTGATGGTGCTGCATGTGGTGGATGCGGTGGTGGTGCATGTGGTGGTGGTGGATGTGGTGGTGGTGGATGTGGCGGTGGATGTCATGGTGGATGTGGAGGTGATGGTGGATGTGCTGGTGGATGTGGTGGTGGATGTGGTGATGGATGTGGTGGTGACGGTGGATGTGGTGGTGGATGCGGTGGATGTCATGGTGGATGTGGAAGTGATGGTGGATGTGGTGGTGGATGTGGTGGTGGATGCGGTGGATGTGGTGGTGGTGGATGCGGTGGATGTGGTGGATGTGGTGGTGGTGGATGTGTTGGATGTGGTGGTGGATGTGGTGGATGTGGTGGTGGATGTGGTGGATGTGGTGGTGGATGTGGTGGATGTGGTGGTGGTGGATGTGGTGGTGGATGTGGTGGTGAATGTGGTGGTGGATGTGGTGGTGGATGTGGTGGTGGATGCGGTGGTGGTGCATGTGGTGGATGCGGTGGTGGTGCATGTGGTGGTGGTGGATGTGGTCGTGGTGGATGTGGCGGTGGATGTCATGGTGGATATGGAGGTGATGGTGGATGTGGTGGTGGATGTGGTGGTGGATGTGGTGGTGATGGTGGATGTGGTGGTGGATGTGGTGGTGGATGTGGTGGTGGATGTGGTGGATGTCATGGTGGATGTGGAGGTGATGGTGGATGTGGTGGTGGATGTGGTGGTGGATGCGGTGGATGTGGTGGATGCGGTGGATGTGGTGGATGCGGTGGTGGTGGAAGTGGTGGTGGATGTGTTGGATGTGGTGGTGGATGTGGTGGATGTGGTGGTGGATGTGGTGGTGGTGGATGCGGTGGATGTGGTAGTGGTGGTGGTGGATGTGGTGGTGGATGTGGTGGTGGATGTGGTGGTGGATGCAGTGGTGGATGTGGTGGTGGATGCGGTGGTGGTGCATCTGGTGGATGTGGTGGTGGTGGATGTGGTGGTGGATGTGGCGGTGGATGTCATGGTGAATGTGATGGTGGATGTGGTGGTGGATGTGGTGGTGGATGTGGTGGTGGATGTGGTGGTAATGGTGCATGTGGTGGTGGATGCGGTGGATGTGGTGGTGGTGGATGCGGTGGATGTGGTGATGGTGGATGCGGTGGTAGTGGATGCGGTGGTAGTGGTGGATGCGGTGGTGGAGGTGGATGGGGTGGTGGTGGTGGATGGGGTGGTGGATGTAGTGGTGGTGGGTGTGGTGGATGTGGTGGTGGTGGATGTGGCGGTGGATGTGGCGGTGGATGTGATGGTGGATGTGATGGTGGATGTGGTGGTGGACGTGGAGGTGGATGTGGAGGTGATGGTGGATGTGGAGGTGGTGGTGGATGTGGTGGTGGTGGTGGATGCGGTGGATGTGGTGGTGGAAGTGGTGGTGGATGTGGTGGTGGATGTGGTGGTCGATGCGGTGGTGGTGCATGTGGTGGATGTGGTGGTGGTGGATGTGGATGTGGTGGATGTGGTGGATGTGGTGGATGTGTTGGTGGATGTGGTGGTGGTGGGTGTGGTGGATGTGATGGTGGATGCGGTGGTGGTGCATGTGGTGGATGTGGTGGTGGTGGATGGGGTGGATGTGGTGGTGGATGTGGCGGTGGATGTCATGGTGGATGTGGAGGTGATGGTGGATGTGGTGGTGGATGTGGTGGTGGATGCGGTGGATGTGGTGGTGGTGGATGCGGTGGATGCGATGGTGGTGCATGTGGTGGTGGTGGATGTGGTGGTGGTGGATGTGGCGGTGGATGTCATGGTGGATGTGGAGGTGATGGTGGATGTGGTGGTGGATGTGGTGGTGGATGCGGTGGATGTGGTGGTGGTGGATGCGGTGGTGGTGGATGCGGTGGTGGTGGAAGTGGTGGTGGATGTGTTGGATGTGGTGGTGGCTGTGGTGGATGTGGTGGTGGATGTGGTGGATGTGGTGGTGGTGGATGCAGTGGATGTGGTGGATGCGGTGGTGGTGGTGGATGCAGTGGTGGTGGAAGAGGTGGTGGATGTGTTGGATGTGGTGGTGGATGTGTTGGTGGATGTGGTGGATGTGGTGGTGGATGTGGTGGTGGATGCGGTGGATGTGGTGGTGGTGGTGGATGTGGTGGTGGATGTGGTGGTGGATGCGGTGGTGGATGTGGTGGTGGATGCGGTGGTGGTGCATGTGGTGGATGTGGTGGTGGTGGTGGAGGTGGTGGTGGATGTGGCGGTGGATGTGGCGGTGGATGTCATGGTGGATGTGGAGGTGATGGTGGATGTGGTGGTGGATGTGGTGGTGGATGTGGTGGTGATGGTGGATGTGGTGGTGGATGTGGATGTGGTGGTGGATGCGGTGGATGTTGTGGTGGTGGATGCGGTGGATGTGGTGATGATGGATGCGTGGTGGTGGTGGATGCGGTGGTGGAGGTGGATGGGGTGGTGGTGGTGGATGGAGTGGCGGATGTAGTGGTGGTGGGTGTGGTGGATGTGGTGGTGGTGGATGTGGTGGTGGATGTGGTGGTGGATGTGGCAGTGGATGTGGCGGTGGATGTGGCGGTGGATGTGATGGTGGATGTGATGGTGGATGTGGTGGTGGATGTGGTGGTGGATGTGTTGGTGGATGTGGTGGTGGATGTGGAGGTGGATGTGGAGGTGATGGTGGATGTGGTGGTGGTGGTGCATGTGGTGGATGTGGTGGTGGTGGATGTGGTGGTGGAAGTGGTGGTGGATGTGGATGTGGTGGTGGATGTGGTGGATGTGGTGGTGGATGTGGTGGATGTGGTGGTGGATGTTGTGGTGGTGGGTGTGGTGGATGTGGTGGTGGATGCGGTGGTGGTGTATGTGGTGGATGTGGTGGTGGTGGATGGGGTGGATGTGGTGGTGGATGGGGTGGATGTGGTGGTGGTGGATGCAGTGGATGTGGTGGTGGTGGATGTGGTGGTGGTGGATGTGGTGGTGGTGGAAGTGGTGGTGGATGTGTTGGATGTGGTGGTGGATGTGTTGGATGTGGTGGTGGATGCGGTGGATGTGGTGGTGGTGGATGTGGTGGTGGATGTGGTGGTGGATGCGGTGGTGGTGCATGTGGTGGATGCGGTAGTGGTACATGTGGTGGATGTGGTGGTGGTGGATATTGTGGTGGTGGATGTGGCGGTGGATGTCATGGTGGATGTGGAGGTGATGGTGGATGTGGTGGTGGATGTGGTGGTGGATGTGGTGGTGATGGTGGATGTGGTGGTGGATGTGGTGGTGGATGCGGTGGATGTGGTGGTGGTAGATGCGGTGGATGTGGTGATGGTGGATGCGGTGGTGGTGGTGGATGCGGTGGTGGTGGGGGATGGGTTGGTGGATGGGTTGGTGGATGTAGTGGTGGTGGGTGTGGTGGATGTAGTGGGGGTGGGTGTGGTGGATGTGGTGGTGGTGGTGGATGCGGTGGATGTGGTGGTGGTGGTGGATGTGGTGGTGGAAGTGGTGGTGGATGTGGATGTGGTGGTGGATGTGGATGTGGATATAGCGCATACTTATGGCATGACTAAAAAAAAAAGCAAGCTGGTTCTGAGATGCTGCGGGCTCTTAACGACTGAGATGAAATCAGCAGCATTCCTGGATTTCTTAAAGTTTGTCGGAGGGGAGGGGGGCCGTGGGCTTTGCAGCACTCATGAGGCGGTTTTATACATTTTGGTTATCCATTCGTTGTGGCCAAGAGATGGGGAGATTACCAGTGACGGAGGGCGCAGACCTGTGCAGCTGTGAGCGCATTCAATTAATGAAAAAAGAAAAGGAGACACGGCCGGCCGGCCGTGAAACTGAAAGCACTGCCGGCCGGCCGTGAAAAAGCCTTTGATGCAGCAGGGGGCAATTAGGGGAGGAGAATGGCTGGGCTGAGGCAGAGCGCACAGCCTTTGATGCAGCAGGGGGAGGAGCGGGAAGAGCTGCTGGCGGCACCAAGCTGACGATTTGATGCTGTACACGCGCATTTTAACTAATTGCGCTTGCGCATTGAGTTAAAAGTACACATGCACTGCATCAAATCGCCAGTCTAGGTAAGCTCTGTTTAAGCCCCTATAGTCTCGCTCTGCTCAATGCGCATGCGCATTGACAGGCGAGACCTAATCAGGGTATAACATATGGGTCATACCTGAAGAACCTAGCCAAAAAAGTAAGAGATTTCCACTCAATAGGAGTTAGAAAATCAGCAGGAAAGAAAACTTCCTTTTTTGAGTCCCCTCACTAACCAGGGTTTCCCCTTGGTGACATGCTTCATCATAGGGGCCATCTCAGTCCTCTACGAACTGAGGCGTGCTGCAACTTGCGGTATTACGTAGGAGCACTTTTGTGAAGACTATGTTTGGTGCAAAAGTGTAGTGGAGTGGACAGAGGTGAGTTAAAAATACCTAGCTAGTGGGCGAAATCATTTTATTCTTGCTCCTAGTTGGTATGTCTAAAAATGGGGTAGGATACAGGAGAAACCTAGCTTTAATGGGTTAGGAATCCCTAGTATACGTCAACAGGTTTCGAGCATTCCGAGAGCTCTTCGACAAGACTACACAGGGACCAGCCCTGTGTACGCCACTCCTAATTGGCCTAAATTAGGTAGTAAAGAGAGAAAATGAAATTACGCTGCAACTAATAAGCATGCGTTAATACATACATACGATCAAGCACTGTCACATAGTATATTTAAGGTAGCAAAATTGTGCCCCATGGACTTTGGGAGGGATGAGGAGGGTTCTCGTATTCCTAATTCTGGCAGGAGATCTCCTCACGGAATGTCACCTAGTTGGTTCCCCTCCAGACCGCATCTTCCTTTTTTGGCTAGGTAATTCACCCGACATCTCGGGTTTTCAGGTCTACTATGCCAGCATACATGCACTTTTCCCATTCCGCACTTGTGGTCTAGGATCCCAGGTGCCCCACGTGCTGTATCAAATATAAATACAATGGGCCATACACACACATAGATCCGCCCAGTATGACTTACAAACAAATCAATAATTGTGTCTTCAAGTACTGGCATCAGCTATTTAGGCATTTTATATACACACATATACGTATAGAAAACACAATTCAGCGATGGTAATGTGAAATGCATTTATTGTTGTATCATGACTAGGGGAAGCATTAACTCTATTATCATGACAACTAGTGTATACATTTGATGTCCGCAATCAGGAATCATATTGTACAATTCTTGGATTTTATGCAATGCATTAGTCGCATCGTTATCCTCTATGCGTAAAGTTGTGTATATTGACATTGAATTTTGAAACTTTACTGTCCATGCCGAAATACTTGTAGCACATGTTGATTCTAATTGCAGTAGTTCTTCACTTCTTGTGAATGGAGCACCTGTATTTCTATGGGAGATTGTGCACAGGTCACACACTTGGAAAAGGCTTAGTCGAAATGTGTCGTTTGTGGGCACAATAAACATCTTGTGCTGTCCTCTGGTGTGCCACTGTCTTCCTTTTGGGATTGCCTGAAAAGATTCCTTTATTCAAATGTAGCGGCTGCCGCTGCAGGCACCGGGTATCACAGGAGGTGGATCGGCTAAGTGCTGCAATATATATATATATATATATATTACCTACTGGCGGTCGCCAGTAGGTAGTTATAGTTAGGATTGTTTTCCATAGGGAAATCGCAACATTCTATTGGGAATAACTTTGGCGCCGGTTGAGGAATCTGCCTGAAATTTTCCTCAAATTTGCCTCGCGGCTCTCCGCTCCTTCCCTGAAAGTTTGGGGGGATTCGTCAAGCGGGGGCCAAGATAAAAGGGGGGTCCCAAAACGTGTTTTCTCCATGTTAATTTCCATAGGGCGGTTGGACTCACTTTTAGCCCGAATGGCTGAATGGATTCCCACCAAACTTGGCAAAATTGTAGGGACTGGTAGCCCGATGTGCCTTTGCTATGTCTCAAGATATGTGATCCAGAGGATTTTGAGCAATTTAGGTTCAAAAAAATATATATATCTATAGCCGCGCCCCGGTACGCGCACCGGGGAGCGCTCCGGGCGCGCCACGCGACTTGCGCACGGAAAGCTGATTGGCTCTCGGGTGTCTGTAAACATTCCAAACAGTCCGGAGCGGCCGCCATCTTGTGTCTCGGTAGGATCGAGACACAAGAGGTGGCAAAAACAAAGGGGGAAATAACCAAAAGGGGGCAGGGTAGACCCCCCCTGACCCCCTAGGTTTGATGTGGGGGCCATTAAAGGGTCCCGCGGGTGAAACATTTTTTTTTCTTTTTTTTCGATTTTCGCGGGGCACCAGGGAGCGTACCAGGGAGTGTACTTTGGTGAAAAATAGTGAAAATAATAGTGTAAAATAATCATTTTGAGTGATTACAGGTAGGGTAGCTCTGAAAAGAGCTTTTGGGTTCTGTGGCTGTTTTAGGTACCTACAAGTACATCCCACACACACCCACACGCACACAACCCCCCACCCCCACACCCACACACTCCCCACACACACCTCACACACGCACACCTCCACCCACACCCAAACACCCCACACCCCCACACCGACACCTTACACATCCACACCCACACCCACACATCACAGATACCTCACAGACACACCCCACACATCCCACACACACACCTTCCCCCCACACACACACACACACCCACACCTCACAGACACACCCACACATCCCACACATACACACACATCCTACACACATACCCCCCACACCCACACACCCCCCACACACACCTCACACACCCACACCCCCACCTATACCCAAACACCCCACACACCCACACCCACACACACACCTTACACACCCACATCCCCACCCACACCCACATACCCCACACACCTACACACACCTATACACCTCACCCCCCTAGACACACACACACACACACACACACACCTCACAGACACACCCCACACATCCCGCACACACACCTCCCCCCCCACACATGGGGAAAACTCAGTGAAACAGTAAAATAATAATTTAAAGTGCTTAGAGGTAGGGTAGCTCTGAATAGAGTTGTTGTGTTGTGTGGGTGATTTAAGTACCAACATGTAGGTACCAATGCAGAGTCTTAAATTCAATGTACACCGTTTTTTCTGTAGATATTTTGCATGTTGTTACAGAAGTTATTGTGGTATATGGAATCCATACCATAGTCTGTCAGGAAAGCAGTAACAGATCCTTTAAGTACTCCCTGAGAAGACCTAGGGGATCATGGCTAGTCTACCCTGCTCCCTTATGATGTTTTAAAATTGCACAGTATACTGTAAGTTTCACTTTATACTATAATATAAACATAATCATTTTAGTACTATTTCATGAATTACATATAAAAAAGAATAATGTCTAGAGCAATTTTTAATTAATAAATAAAAATGTATTGCTCTGATTTTTCAAAATTTAATAACACTTCCAACATTATTTCGTCAGGAATGTCCTCATTTTCAGTCCATGATTCGATTTCTTCCACACAATTAACTAATTCTTCGTCTAGAGACTGATCCATAAAGTCCAAGTCTTCCTCAGGGTTGTTTTGAAGAACTATTTCGAAAGAAATATTTGCTTCTCCTTCCATTTTCTTGCTGTAAATTGTATTAAAAATAAATATATCAGTAGAGTTAGGGCAGTGTTGGGTTTAAGTTCAGACAGGTAGTTCTGATTTTTTAACAGTGAAGTTAACTTTGGGCAGTGTATGGTATCAGGCAGGAAGTAGAAATATAAAAAAGTGCCTGTGAAGAAGCGTAAGTAAATTCATAATTATAGCAGAGAAGCCTAAGTCAATCCATAAATATAACAGAGGAGCCTATCTCTATCTATAACTATAGCAGAGTGACAGTAAATAACTATCAGAAAACGTTTTTACAAATTAACTTAAAGTGCCCCTTACAAATTAACAACTTACTTTACAGAGAGGTGAAGAAGAAAAAATGCGAAAATCCTTTCAAGATGTACCTCAGGTAGTTGTAGTCAAAATGGCCGTGTTTCCCTCTCATTTTTCATTTATATTCATGCACATAACCAATCAAATGTCAGGAAAAAAAAGTAGAAAATGAAAGTAACATTTTAATTGGTTGTAAAATCTAACACTTCAGATGTGTTTTTGTCATGTAATTTACCTCAGGATATTTAGACAATGCTACAGCTCAAATGGCTCAATGGAATTCCACCAAATTTGGGAAAATGGTAGGGATTGGTATGTAGTAGGGCCTATTCTATAATTGGTGAAAGAGTCTCCAGTGGTTTTTATGTTAATTAACTTTTAAACATTTTTGGGAGCGCTTCCCGGTGCGCGCCCCGGTACGCGTACCGGCAGCGCTACGGGAGTCCTCCATCTTGTGTTTCGGAAGAATTGAGACACAAGATGGAGGACAAACAACGTTGGGAATGGGTAAAAGGGGGCACGGTAGACACTCCCTGACCCCCTAGGTTTTCTGAGGGGGGATTAGGAGGCCCATATTGGCCCCAAAAAAAATTTTTTTTCATTTTCGCGGGGGGAGCGCCCGGTACGCGCACCGGGAAGCGTACTGGGGAGCGTACTTTAGTGAAAAACAGTGAAAAAGTTAGAGAAAAATAATCATTTTGAGTGATCAGAGGTAGGGTAGCTCTGAAAAGAGCTTTTGGGTTCTGTGGCTGATTTAGGTACCTACCAGTAGGTTCCAATGCACAGTCTTATATTCAGGAGGAATATTCTATTCCCCTCATCTGAGAAGTGTACACCATCTCCTCTGTAGATATCTTGCATGTTGTAACGCAAGTTGTTGTTGTATATTGAACCCATTCCATAGTCTCTCATGTAAGCAGAAACAGATTTATTCACATGTTTCCGTGCTTTCTCAAATTGTGGACAAAATTGGGTGGACCACTTCCATTTCTGTCTTTGGCATATATTGGAATATACCGAGGCAGTTTGAGGAAAAAGTGCCATCAATTGCTCAAAGGTGTCCTTTAAAAGCATTTCCAGACCTACCCCAGTCAAAGTGCCTAAGTCATTTCCACCACAGTGCAGAATTATGAGGTTAGGGTGTGGCAGATGCAAAAAGGTTTTCACCAATGGTATCAATTGATGACATCTCAATCCTCTCTGGCCAATCCATTTAATGTTCACATTTGGTAAATCAAGGTTGTGAAAATTTCTGGTAGCTGCATACCTTTGAGCCCAGTGGATGTAGCTATGTCCAATAATCCAGATAGAATACATGGTAAGAGGAGGTTCTGGTGCAGTCAGATGAAGTGTAGGAATAAAATGGCAGTTGGAACAGTAGGAGTTTGTAAAAAAAAACTGTGGAGTTTCAGTGCTCTTGAATCACAAGCAATGATTGGTGGATTTAGATAGTTGAAAACTGGAAGTTAGGGTGCATGGTTCTGTTCTGTGAAAGAAGTAATTTGAATGGTTAAGAAAAAGTCATTTAAAGAAAGATTGCAGCGGATAAGCTGGTGTATTGAGAGGTCAAACATCCTTGCTGAGTTCAATTGCAACATTGTTGAATAAACTTTTAACCCTGAGAGCTCAGTGAGGAGGGAGTTGCTATGGTAACAGGTAGAAAGGGCTGAGGGGAGGGAAGGGTGTTGGTTTGAAAATAGAGAGGGAAGAGTTTTGATTGGTTACCATGAGCAATATGTGTGTAGAATTAGAGGTTTTCTGTGCCATTAATGGTTGCAGTGCCTGGAGAAAATACCTTTTGCTCTGCTAAAGAAATATTGGTGTGTGTATCTGACACTGTTCTCAATCTCCCAAAGCATTTGTAAAGGTGAGTTATGATTCATTCAATATAGAAAGAGAGTTCAGATTAAGAAGCACATTGAGTTTCTTTGCTGTTGGTTTCTGTGATGCTTTTTGAAAAAGCATGGTTTCAATATTTGCAAGATAGAGGATTTGTATTTTGTGAAATAGTCATGTTTCAGTAGTGAAGTTGAATGGTTGTACATAGGAGCTGTGCTCTGTATCTAAAATGTTAATAGAAAAACGATTTTAGTGCAAATCAATGAGTTTCAGTAGTGAAAATGAATGCTTGTAAATAGGATCTGTGCTCTGTTCCTAAAATGTTAATTGAAAAACGATTTTAGGGCAAATCAATGGGTTTTAGTAGTGAAAATGAATGCTTGTACATAGGACCTGTGTTCTGTTCCTAAAATGGTAATTGAAAAACGATTTTAGTGCAAATCAATAGGTTTCAGTAGTGAAAATGAATGGTTGTACATAGGATCTGTGCTCTGTTCCTAAAATGTTAATTGAAAAACGATTTTAGTGCAAATCAATGGCTTTTACATTTTTAAGAAGGAATAAAGTGTGTGCATAATTACATAAAAATATTTGAATCTTTTACAAACATGTCACCTGTGTTACCTCAGATTGGGAAGTAGACTGAGTTTCTTTGCTGTTGGTTTGTGTCATTTTTTGGGTAATGCTTGGTAGGAATGTTTGCAAGAGAGAGGAAATGTATTTTGTAAAATAGTGAGTTTTCAGTACTGAAATGGAATGCTTATACATAGGATCTGCACTCTGTTTGTAAAATGTTATTCAAAAAACGATTTTGGGGCAAAGCAATTGGTTTTAGATTTTTGAGAAGGAATAAATAGTGTGTGCATGATTACATAAAAATATTTGAACCTTTCTCAATCATGTCACCGGTGTTACCTCAGATTGGGAAGGAGACTGAGTTTCTTTGCTGTTGGTTTGTTTCATTTTTTGGGTAATGCTTGGTAGGAATGTTTGCAAGAGATAGGAATTGTATTTTGTAAAATAGTGAGTTTTCAGTACTGAAATGGAATGCTTGTACATAGGATCTGCACTCTGTTTGTAAAATGTTATTCAAAAAACGATTTTGGGGCAAAGCAATTGGTTTTAGATTTCTGAGAAGGAATAAGTAGTGTGTGCATGATTACATAAAAATATTTGAACCTTTCTCAATCATGTCACCGGTGTTACCTCAGATTGGGAAGGAGACTGAGTTTCTTTGCTGTTGGTTTGTTTCATTTTTTGGGTAATGCTTGGTAGGAATGTTTGCAAGAGATAGGAATTGTATTTTGTAAAATAGTGAGTTTTCAGTACTGAAATGGAATGCTTGTACATAGGATCTGCACTCTGTTTGTAAAATGTTATTCAAAAAACGATTTTGGGGCAAAGCAATTGGTTTTAGATTTCTGAGAAGGAATAAGTAGTGTGTGCATGATTACATAAAAATATTTGAACCTTTCTCAATCATGTCACCAGTGTTACCTCAGATTAGGAAGCAGACTGAGTTTCTTTGCTGTTGGTTTGTTTCATTTTTTGGGTAATGCTTGGTAGGAATGTTTGCAAGAGATAGGAAATGTATTTTATAAAATAGAGACTTTTCAGTACTGAAATGGAATGCTTGTTCATAGGACCTGCACTATGTTTCTAAAATGTTATTGAAAAATCGATTTTGGGGCAAAGCAATTGGTTTTAGATTTTTGAGAAGGAATAAGTAGTGTGTGCATGATTACATAAAAATATTTGAACCTTTCTCAATCATGTCACCTGTGTTACCTCAGATTAGGAAGCAGACTGAGTTTCTTTGCTGTTGGTTTCTTTCATTTTTTGGGTAATGCTTGGTAGGAATGTTTGCAAGAGATAGGAAATGTATTTTGTAAAATAGAGACTTTTCAGTACTGAAATGGAATGCTTGTACATAGGACCTGCACTGTGTTTCTACTATGTTATTGAAAAATCGATTTTGGGGCAAAGCAATTGGTTTTAGATTTTTGAGAAGGAATAAGTAGTGTGTGCATGATTACATAAAAAATTTGAACCTTTCACAATCATGACAGCTGTGTTACCTCAGATTAGGAAGCACATTGAGGGCCTTATTTATGAAAACAGCGATGCGTCATTTTTCACTGCGCACTCCTTGTGACACCAATGATGCGTTATATTTAATGTATGACGCATCATGTTGCAAGGACTTACAGATAAGTCAGTATTTCTGATGTATCTGTAAGCGCAAAAGTGACGAATTGCTGGAGTGTGTCACAAAAGTGACGCAACTCCAGCAATGCATCCTTTCACATGGGGAAAGCCCCATGTGAAAGCGTTTGCCTCAGTCTCACGCGTGCTGTGAGGCAGGCGCAAGATTTTGACGTAATAGTTTCCTAAAAGTGACGCAGTGAAATCTCATAGATTTCAATGTGTCACTATTACGAGGTTTTGTGCGGGGGAGTGCCCCCTCTGTGTACATTACACCTGACAGAGGTATAATGTGATGCAGAGGTTTAAAAAGTGACGCATCTACCTACATGCGTCACTTTTTAAATATGGCGTAACAAGGCACATGTTTTATGCCGCTGATGCGTCACAAAAAGTGACGCATCAGCAGTGCAAAACTGACGCTGGGCCTCATAAATGAGGCTCATCTTTTTTTGCACACTATTCCAGTTTAGTCTTGTCCACTGCACTCTTGGACACAGGCGTCAATTTGATTCTTTCACAATGATGTTACCTGTGTTAACTCAGTGTAGGAAGGACATTGAGTTTGTTTGCATAGAGGAATTGTATTTTGTAAAATAGTGAGGTTTCAATAGTGACATGGAATGGTTGTACATAGGACCTGTGCTGTGTTTCTTAAATGTGAAGTCAAAAACGATTTTGGGGAAAATGAATGGCTTTTACATTTTTGAGATGGAATAAATAGTGTTTGCATGCTGAAATAAATAACTTTGACCCTTTCACAATGATGTTACCTGTGTTAACTCAGTGTAGGAAGCACATTGAGGGGCAGATTTATGAAGGCCTTGCGCCGCCGGTGCGTCACTTTTAACATGGGAAAAAGTGACGCACCGGCGGCGCAAGGCCTTCATAAATCTGCCCCTGAGTTTCTTTGCATAGAGGAATTGTATTTTGTAAAATTGTGAAGTTTCAGTAGTGACATGGAATGCTTGTACATAGGACCTGTGCTGTGTTTCTTAAATGTGATGTCAAAAACGATTTTGGGGGAAATGAATGGCTTTTACATTTTTTAGAAGGAATAAATAGTGTGTGCATGATTAAATAAATATATTTGAACCTTTCACAATAATGTCACCTGTGTTACCTCAGATTAGGAAGTAGATTGTGCAGTTGAGTTGAGGCATGTCCAGCGGTACAGAGGAGGTGAGGCCTATGTTCAAGACTGTAGTGGAAGGGAGGCCTTTTCTGGGAAGCATAGGTGGTGAAGCCTGTGTGTAAGAGTGCAATGGACTAGACTTCATGAAGCCTATCCCCTACTGCACTCTTAGACACAGGTCTCACCGTCTTTGTACCTGTGGACAGACCTCTCTTCCACTACACTCTTCAATACAGGTCTCACCTCTTCTGCACCCCTGGAGAATCCTCACCTGATCTGTAACCCTGAATAGACTGTTTGCTTTTTGTCATTGCTTTGTTGTTTGGTAATAGTGGTCTATAATGTGCTATTTTTTTTTTTAACACAGATTGAAATCAAGATTTCAAGAGTAAGGAAAGATGCCCTCTAGGGAAAGGAGAAGAAAAGAGGATAGCGCCAAAAAACAAAAACACCAATGGAATTACAGCACTCTTCCACAACAAATACTTCAAAAAACAGGAAAAAAGCTCCTGGTAAGACAACTAAGTCTTTCTTACGGAACATATGTAGATAAAAAAAAAATGTTGGACAGCATGTAGAAAAAGAGAATGAGAGAGTAAATTTGAAAAGGAAGGAGATGCCCTCCAAAAATCTTACTACTGGAGCAGGAGAGAATAATATGTATAGGAATAGAAGGCAGAATCAGTTTAGAGACATTCGTAAACGAATGTTTCGCAATAGGGTGGTTTTAAATTTGTTAAAAAACATTAGGAAAGGTAAACAGAGAGCTGCTTTTTATAAGAAAAAGAAAAGTGTAGAGAAAATTGTTGATCAGGCTTTTGAAGTTAAGAAACAATTATTTATTTTAATAATCAATAGAATTAGGACACTTAACAAGACAATGGATGTTTTCAAATCAAACAGTAGATAGAAAAGAGTAATTAATCAGACTAATTTTTGTAAAGTTTTTTCAGGAGAATGGATGCACAGCCATTTTTTAATGAGGAGAGTTACTTCCAGGAGAATGATTTAGTGCATGCAGTTGACACCAGTGGTCGAGCATATGAGGTGAAAGACGGTTGTCCGATTGAAAAAGAGAAACTTGTGCCTAGAGAACCAGAAGAGGTGTTAACTGATGAAGTTTTAGGGAGACGTAGTAAGGGTCCAGTGTACACTTGGAAGTGTAGTCGTATTTGTAGTGTGCGACAGGAATCAATTGATTTGTTTTGTAATTTCTTACGTACATATAGTAAGAAAAGTCTAAAGCAGAAAATGAAGTTGTTGCAAGACTTAGATCCTTGCAGAGTGAGAGAAAACACAGGTTTGCAAGGGCATTCACTGGCTTGTCTTTCTAGAAAAGTCTGTCAGAGTGTTTTTCATCATTTTAGGATGTTAGCAGTGCATCATACCAAAATGAGGAAATTAGTGAGAATGTTGTATTATGCAAAAAGTCCATCACTTAAGCTTAAACAATTAAACAGTGCTCTTTTGCATGGAACTGAATTAGATGTGAAGAAGATTTGTGAAGAAATTGAGATTTGTTATTTTGGTGAAAAAGAGGACAGTGTAGAAATTGACACAGAAATTCAAGGTAATGTGGAAGACAATGTACAGATTTCAAGTACAGAAAAGTTTGACCAGGAAATTACCAGGTTTAAGGTGAAATCAAGTGAAAGGCCGAATTTTACTTGTGTGTGTTGTCGACGAAGTCATTATAAGCATCAAACTAGATTAGTTGATTTATACGTAAAAAGTGAAAAGATAAATAATTATGAGTGGAAGGATTTTGCAACTTATTTGTGGGTGGAGAATTGTTTTGATTTGAGTTCTGATCAGCGTATTTGTAAATATTGTTATGATAAATTAAATCAAAACAGAATGCCTGCTAGAGGTGTTCATAATAATCTGGAGTTGGTAGACATTCCCCGTGAATTGATGGATTTAAATACATATGAGTCTATTTTGATTCAATGTGTCTTTCTTTTTCAGGCTATTGTTCGCATGGAGCCTAAGATAGGGAAATTGCCTCCTACAGATTTGCAGAGAGGATAAAGGGAAGAGTTGTTTATCTGCCTCTAGATTTAAAAAAAAATATTGATACAATTGGTATAGAAAAACTAGAAGAGGAACCTTTAGTTATTCTAGTTAATGGGGTTCCGACAAAGAGTAAGAAAATCTGGCAAGATTTAGTGGATGTTAGGAAAGTCTAAAAGGAAACGTTGTATTTAGTGAAAAACAATGAGTATTACAAACATGTATGTGTTGCAGCAGAGGAAACAGCTGCAGATGAAGACAGTGATTGTTCAGCCGGCCAAATTGAAAAAGTTGATGTGTCTAGAAGTGAAGAAATATATGAACATTATACTGTTCATCCTTTGCATTCCAAAGAAGTAATGGGGAATGCAATTGAATTGTTTCAAATGAAAGCAGCAAAAGGAAGTCCCATTAGTGTATGGGAAGAAAGTTTATAAGCTCGTTGTTTTCCACAGCTATATCCAACAGGTCGAGGTGGACGATATGACGAACGACCACTTCAAATTCCTGCATCTGAATATCAAACTGTAAGATTATATGCTGAAGATCCAAGGTTTCGTCAATGCATTCCCTACTTGTTTCATCTACTGTATGAAAGTGACTTGTCTGGGCTTTCTTATGCAGTAAACCATATTCTGAAAAGTGGAGCACATCTGCAAAATGTTTCGGCGAGGGACTTTATGGAGAAAGTGAATCTGCAAGATAATATTTTGGAATCTCATCTAATCAATCTCATGGCATGTCAGCGTGGTACAAACGAGTATTGGTACCGTCGTCATGGGGAATTGAAATGTATGCTAAGAAACTTAGGAACTCCTACATGGTTCCTCACTCTTAGCTGTGCCGAGTATGCATGGGACGACTTACTTGAATTTCTACGAGAGGCAAATGCAAATATACAAAATATAGAATTCAAAACACCTGGAGAACTGTGTTCTTTGGATCCAGTGAATGTATGCAGATATTTCAATCATAGATTTGAAGCTATGATGTCTTTTATTCCCAACAAAAAAAATCCTCCCCTTGGAGAGGTTTTGGATTTCTTCTGGAGAAAGGAGTATCAAGCGAGAGGTGCTCCTCATATACATATGTTGTTGTGGATTAAAGATGCACCCAAATTTGGAACAGATTCGGATGAGACAGTGATGAGGTTCATTGAAGAGTATTCAACATGTGCTGTTCCGAAAACTACAGAGGAAAACAGTTTAAGGCAACAAGTGTTACGCTTTCAATCCCATCGTTGTGGAAAGTACTGTCGTCGAAAATTCAGAAACAAGGACAAGTTCTACACAAAATGTCGTTTCGGCTTTCCACAACCAGTGATTTCTAAAGGAAGAGTAAATAATTTGATGTCTTCTCTGCGACATACTGTGATGAGGAAATCACCAAAAAATACATACAATTTAAAAAGAAACGAAGAGTCCAAGTACATCAATGACTACAACCCAGTGATTTTGTCCATGTGGAATGCTAGCATGGATATTCAGTTCGTTGCTGACAACTCTATTGCTGTGGCTCGATATGTGACGTCTTACATCACAAAAAAAGAAAAGACAGAACTGAAGGAAATGTGGGAGGACATTTCACATGAAAAGAGTCTAAGCAAGAAATTATACAGTTACAGTCTGAAGATGTTGTCGCATCGAGAAATTGGAGCATATGAATGTTCTGATCGATTGTCATCAGCATGTCTCTATGCCAAATCTAGAACCATCATTTGGGTGAGTCTAGGTCTTGCTGCAACACGAAACCGAGTTTTGAAATCTGTACAAGAAATAGAGTATTTGGCGGAGAAAGAACCAGAAAGTACAGATATTTTGAAGACAAATATGTTGGATACTTACTATCCAAATAGAAGTTCTTACCTTGAGAACGCTTGTCTCTATGAAGTTCTGCAAAACTATATTTATCAGAGAACCATCAGAGAATATATCAACAATGGAATATATGCTATCATTGGGTGTGAAGGATGTCTAGTGAAGCAGAGAAAAGGCCATTTGATTAATCATCGAAAAATGAGTTACGAAAATCCAGAGAAAAGGGAATTTTACTATTTAGCTCTTTTGCAACTCTTTAAGCCATGGCGTACAGAAGAGGAACTACTTGGAGATTTTCTCTGTTACGAAGATTCTTTTAATGGAACCAAGGATACCATAGAATGTCCTGTTTTTCCAAATTATCTGCAAATGTTGAACGAAGAAATAGAGCAAGAAGCCACAATTGCTGTAGAGATTGCTAGAGACAGTTCTCAAGACAGTCAGAGTTTTGCTTCATTGAGTCAGGATCCACTAGGAGGACCAATTATCCAAAATGAAGCTGCCACTGCCATGGATGAGGTGGAAAGAGCTATGGAACAAGCTCAAGATGATGTAGTTTACTTAGAAGATTTGGTGAAACAACTAAATCTTGAGTGAAGCAAATATATGACGAATTCACAGAACAGATTGAACATGGATTCACTCATGAGAAAAAAGAGTGCTCATGTACATCATTTAAACCTGTCCAACTGTACGTGAGTGGAGAAGCGGGAACTGGAAAAAGTTTTCTGATTAAAGCAATTGCAACTTATCTGCAGAAAAGGACTGAATCACCGCTATCTTGTGTTGTTACCGCTCCAACTGGGCTGGCAGCACATAATATTAAAGGGATTACTTTACATCGTTTACTGATGCTGCCAGTGGAGCATGATAACAAATTGCAATACCACAAGCTATCTGGAGATGCGTGTTCCAAAGTTTCGAGAGTCCTGAAGAAAATGAAACTTCTTATCATTGATGAAGTAAGCATGGTGTCAAATATAATGCTTGCTTTTGTGCATTTGAGAATGCATGAAATTCTTAGAACAGACTATGATGTCTTATTTGGAGGAAACATATAATTGTTTTTGGAGATCTACTGCAGTTGACTCCAGTGAAAGGACAACCTGTGTTCAAAATGCTCACGCATGAAGATACCAGGAAGTGCCTAGGAAGCATTGGAACCGTTAATATATGGTTAAACTTCAAATATGCAGAACTGCTTCAAAATATGCGGCAGGCAAAGGATGAAGATTATAAAAATATTCTACAAGATGTAAGAATCGGAAAAGTAAGTCAGCATGGGAAAGAAGCTTTACATGGACGATTAATTTCAAATTTGTACCCAAATGAAAACATTCTTCCAGAGAATATTTTTAGGAAAATTAACGAGAAGAAATCTGACATATGTTTGATGCCAACTCTGAAAGAATGTTCCATGTTCAACAATAAAATGTTAAAGTTAGAAAATGAAGAGATAGTGAAACTGGAAGCTATAGATAAAATAGAGCATATGGGAGCAACAGTTATTTTGTCAGAAAATTTGAAATCAAAATTGGATTCATTAGAGAAGACTATATCCAAAACTGCTGGTTTTGAAAAGACTCTGAATGTGTGTTTAAATTGTCGTATCATTTTGAGAAGGAATTTAAATGTTGAAAGAGGTCTGGTAAACGGAGCAATGGGTCATGTTGTTGGTTTTGTGAATTACAAAAATAGAGATGGAATTGAAATTTTAAAAATTAAATTTGATGGCATTGACGAAATAGAACAAATTTGTCGTTGTTCAGCTAGATTTTTGCTTGTGAAATACTTATATGTTCGCAGAAAAAAGTTTCCTGTTTGTTTGGCATATGCAGTGACAATCCATAAATCTCAAGGTTTAAGTGTAGATAGCGCTTTGGTGAACATTGGAAGTTCTGTGTTTAAAGAGGGTATGGCATATGTGGCATTATCACGAGTCAGAACTTTATCAGGATTGTACTTGATTGAGTGTGATGAAACAAAGATTTGTGCTGATCTAGATTGTGTTAAAGAATACAATAGGTTAAGAAGAGAGTATGCTCCACATTTGCATCAATATCCTCTGTTTGAAAAACGTGTGGTAGGCCGAAAAAGAAGAAATGAGAATAATTGCAGCGAGGTACTAGCAAAAAGACAAAAAGTAGATGAAACTGTAATTGTAAGGAGAAAGAAAAAGGATTCTGTTGAAGATGTTGTTGGATTTCAGTTTGAAAACAGTTCTGGTGTCAACTGCTATGCTAATGTAGTAGTTAATGTTGTTTTTTTTCAAAATTTACAAGAACAGATTGTTGAAAATCGGGATCAAACATTCTGCTGTTTATTGAATTCTGTGTTTGAGAAATGTAGCAGTGATAGAGCAAAAATAGAAAGTGTTTCGGAAATTAGAAATCTTCTAGACATATGTTCTGGTCAAAATCAATTTTCACAGATAATTCAGCAGGATTGTCAGGAATTTTTAATGTATATGTTTGATGTATTGGAAGATGAAGGAGTAGATATAAAAAATCTTTTTAACCTTTCTTATCAATGGCAGCATGACTGTGATAACTGTACTTTATCAAGTAGTACTAGAATAGACACTGAAAGATTTATAAATTTGAGTTTACCAGACTGCAAATCAGTGCCTTTTAATAATCTCATTAAAGCAGCTGATCACAATATGGTGTGTACCCAATGTAAGTCTGCAATGCTGTCCACATTATTTCTACGAAGTTATGGTCACTATGTCATTTTAATGTTCCAACGATGTAGACCTGATGGAACGAAATTGACAACTTCTATTAAAAATTGTGTGGCTTCTCAATTATCAATTTCAGGAAGAACGTTTGCAACTGTAGCTATTATTTATCATGACGGTCCTTCAACAACATCAGGGCATTACACATGCTATTTAAAAAGTCGTAACGGTTGGACCCTTTGTAATGACACTCATTTGACTTTAAAACAACGTTTGCCTTTTGACTTAAAAAATTCATATCTAGTGTTTTTACAACCAAAAATTAAGTAAAGGTAATTGGCCTATGAAGATGGGAGCAGTTAATAAAGGTTAATTTGCTGTTTAAAAATATATTCTGAGTAAAAGTGATCCAGGTAATATAAAAAATTGACTTGTCATATAGGTACTGTAAGTGCATCTCATAGTAAGTGATATCAGTATTATACAAAATGATGAATATGAGTGAGTCAGAGATGGTTTTACAAATACTTAAATATTGTGAAAATGTTGTATGAGCCTTTCTTTCAGAACGTCGTAAAAACGGTAATTTCAGAGTTTCTTAGAATTAATTTGAAAATATACTCATACATCTGACACTATTTGGCCAAAAGGAAAGGTACAGGAATGAGTAAAGAGTCATGATTGAAAAAAAGGAGTTTATGAAAATAATGAAAATATTTCAGATGTTCTTGGAGCTTTTCTTCTAGAAAGTCTATTTCAGATGTTCTTGGAGCTTTTCTTCTAGAAAGTCGATGAAATGGATTTTTTAGTAAACAGCAGAGTACTTTGCAACGAGAAAAGGACCTCCATGATATACTATTTGGCCTAAAGGAAAAGTAAGTCAATCAAAGATTAGTGTACATTTGTCATTTGTCAGTATCTAAGTTTTTTTTTAAAACACAATCTTTTAGATTGTGTTTTTTTCCCCACTATTATATGATGAGTAATTTGAACTCACTGTTTTAAGTGAAATTCAATATATTCTGAGAACAGCAAAAATAAACTATGTAACATTTTGTACAAGTTATTCTATAGTTTGTATTCTGTAATTTAAATTGTATTCCCATTGTCTGACACTCACTTTCCTTTTTCCATCCTCTTTCAGCTCTTTTTACTCACTTATAATGTCTTTCTCTCACTCTCTGTAACCCCCGTTCCTTTATTCCACTTCTTTCACAACCCCTCATTCTCATTTCAACTGTCTGCATCCCCTCTCTCCCTTGCATAACTTTTCAGCTTTCAGTCTCTCTGCTTTACTTCCCTTTTCCATATTTTCCTACTTTGCTCTTTTAGTAACTCCTCTTTACTCACTCAGCAGTATTGTCGCACTCTATCACTATAAATCACCCACTCTCCCTCGCTTATCTTTGTTTGCTCCTTTCTTTTGACCTCTTCTCTCTATTTTTCGTTCACTACCTCTTTGTCCTCAGTGCCTCACTCTCCTTGTGTTATGTTCACTTGTGTTTATCTGCCTTCTATCATTTCTTTTACAAGAACTTCACTGCTCCTCGTTTACGTTTACGTTTTAACTCACATTGTTTTAGTATCTTTCTTACCTTCAGTTCATTTCTCTGTTCTTCTCTTCCTCTCTGTCAGTGAATCTATATGCCTTACTCTTAGTAATTTGCTCTCCTTCTATTTCTTTTTCTCTCTTTTTCTCCTTCTACCTTACTTTATTTCCCTTTCTGTGTCCTTCACTCTTACTTTATTTCTAAATACACTTTTATGATTTTTAACCTCTTCATTTGTATCTTTTAATTTAAAATATATATTTTACTAACTATAACTTATTTTTTCTTCTCTCTGTCACAGATACAAAGTGTAGTAAAACCATGTAATTAAGTTTACATTAATTATATGGTAAGTGTGACTAAAAAAATGTAGTTTGTCATCACCCTTTGCTTTAACCTCACTAATATTTTCTCAACGAACCTCACTCCTGTTTCTTTACTCTGCTTCCCTCACTTATTCTCCATGTTTACTCCCCTTTCCCTATTTCCCCTCTCATATTCAACTTCTTTCAGTTCCCATTCTTTACTTCACTTACCCTCTGTTCCCGTCCTTTGCTTCTTCACTCATTCTGTTTTTCTTAATTATTTACTTCACTCCTACACACACACCTCATCCCCCTCCCAACACATACACACACCTCTGACATACACCCCACACACACACCACACACACACCTCATACACACACACCCACCCCCACACACACTCTTCACACACACACACATTCCATACACACACATACATCCCACACACATACCCCCCACACCCACACACCCCTCACACATATCTCACACACCCTCACCTCCACCCACACCGAAACACCCCACACACCCACACCCACAGACACACCTTACACACCCACACCCCGACCTACACCCACTGACTCCCTATAAGTCACACACACTGCATTACTTTCCTTTCTTTGCTGTTTCACTCAAACCCATTCAGGCACTGTTTCCTTTACTCTCTATGTCCTTTCTCTTTGTTACTCCCCATGTCTTATCCTAATTCAATTTTTCACCCTCTTTCACCCTTCTTTACTTACACTAACTGGTCTTTTCTCACCCTCCTTCACCGTTCTTCATTTATCCCGGTTCCGCCACTACCCTTCATTCTCCATTTTTTACTGTCCTTTCTTTTTCTTTCAACACCCACTCACATTCCCCAACTATCTCTACTTTAGTCTTCTTCCTCTCTCTTCCTTTCTTTCGCTCTTTTAGTCATTTTACTTTTCTCACTTTCACCCTATTACACCTTCTCTGTTTTTTACTATGTAATAAACAATCCCTCTGTGTTTCTCCCTGTAGCTCTCTTTCTCTTAACATTACTCTCTTTGTGTTCTTCCCTCATGCTAACTCCTTCATTCATTTGTTTTCTTTTTTTTGGGTGCGCGCCCCGGTACGCGTACCCTAAGGAAAAAAAATTGACAGAGATTCTTTAAAAAGATAGGTTTATTTTTATAAATTAAAGGTAGTTCTAAAAAGAACTGTTGTTTTTCTTCTTTTTGTTGTTTTATATTTTTTTAATGTTTTTTGAACATTTTTTACTTTTTTTGGCTTTTCAAAACAGTTTTATATTTTTTTTGTATTTTTTATGGGGAGAAACAAAAAAAGGGAATTGAAAATGGCTCAACTGGAGCACAAAACAAAAAACGGAAAAAATTAGTTTTTTTGGGGGCAATTGTGATTGTCACCAGCAAGGACGATGAGCTTTACGCTCTTTTCACCATAGGAGATGAGTTTGCCACAATGAATACATGTTATTCTAAAATCTTCAAATCGTTGTTGAATACAAGGCATCGTCTCCGTTGTTTCTGGTCCCGATGGAGTGGGTTGCTTTCTTTTGGAGGTGGTCCTTGAAGACTGGGGGAGGTTACTGGCCAGTTCTCTGAACTCTGCAGCAGAATAATTGCTTGGATGCTTGCGGGTCATATGTCTAATCATGGTATTATTACCAAAAGAATATTTTTTGTTTGGGTTGCCCCTTGAGAGTTCCATGCCACAGATTAGGCAAGTTACCTTGCCCGCATTGACTTTTTTCTTGCCCTCTGGGATTGAAAAAAACTCCCATACAATGTGTGGCCTTGGCTGGTATGGGGTATTGTCCTCAGCCAGCCATCTTCTCCTCTCCTCCTCTTCCTCTTCCTCCTCCTCCTCTTCTTGACCACCAATGTACTGTTGTGGTGGTCCTCTTGGTGGTGGTGGTGGTGGTGGTGGTGCAGATGCTCCAGCTGTTGCTGCTACTGTAGCCATTTTAAAGTACAAAATAATTCTCTTTGTTGTTGAAACAGGTCTTCCTCAGTCAAAGGACAAAGTCAGAATAAGGAAAAAAGGTGGAGTCTTTCATCATTTGGAAAACAGAACTGTTCTTGACCAATGAAAAGTGTTATTTTCAAGTCACATGATCCGGGCTTTCATCATTTGGAAACCAAAACTGATCTGCACCAATGAAAAGTGTTATTTTCAGATCACATGACCCGACGCGCTTACGCTACGCGCCCCGGGGCGTGCCCGTAGTCGCGCTCTGGGGCGCGCCCGGGGGTGCATAGCGTAAGCGCGTCAGGACGTTGCGCGATCGTATGCGCTCGCGTGCTTCCGGGTGCGCCTATGCAGTGCGTCATATGACGCATCACGCGGCTACGCAAAACGTCACGATGTTGTTTTCGTTCGCGGGAATAGCGCTAACAGGACGCTCCCCGGTACGCGCCCCAGGGCGCGCCGTAACATTGCGCTTACCCGTGCGTTCACTGGTACGCAGCCCGGGAGCGCCCCAGGGCAAAAAATAAAAAATAATAATAATAATAAATAATTACATAATTATACAATATATAATTCGTTATAAAAAATATTACTTTTCATACCTATAGAGATTTGCTTTTAAAAAACCATTGAAATTCACTGAAAAAAACATAGGTTTCACATCAGTTATAGTTAGGAATTAGCATTAAAAAAAACTATTAAATTCACTGAAAAAACCATAGGTTTCACACCAGTTATAGTTAGCTTGAATTGGTTGTTGTAACTGGTATGGGTATCTCCATTCTTTTGAAAATCTTAGTTTCTATTTTTGAATATATGTTTCAAGGGTTACATTACAGTGAAAGGAGCTCTGTCACTCTGTCACAAGGATGGTGTCATCAGTGATGTCATGAGTGATGTCACTGACCATGTCATGAGTGATGTAATATGTGACGTCATCAGCAGTGCATTGCACGCGCAAGTTATAGTGAGTCCAACTAACTATAACGTGGGAATTTCAATGGTTTTATGCGAGTAAAATTTCCAGCTAACTATAACTGGTGTGAAACCTATGGTTTTTTCAGTGAATATATATATATATATATATATATATATATATATATACATATATATATATATATATATATATATATATATATATATATATATATATCCAGGCTCCAAGGTTACACCACACAAAACGAGTCACTTCTGCGAGTGGGTGCCGCTTACACGGTGGCGTATCCGTGATAAACAAATGCAGGCTCCAAAAGTCTTTCTCTCCCTTCTGAGAAAAAACAGACAGCACTCCCGGGCACAGTTGCAAGAAAGTGGGGTTTAATTACGCCTTAGACAGACGCGTTTCGGGAGAGCACTCCCTTCTTCCGTGTCAAACACCCGCGCATTGCGCGCCACCATTTTTAAAAAGCAATGATTGACGGTCAAAAGACACAAATGAGGGACACGCTCACTGAGAGTGTATGTGAGCGCCATCTTGTAACTGCTAAAATGCATTATAAAACATACAATTCGTATAACCTTATCTCGTTTAAATTGCGCATCAATATTGCATCTTAAACATTGTAAAACATATCGTTTTAGTCTGTGTTATCTTGCCGTGGATCGGCAAAGCAACCCCTGTGGGTTGCTAGGTCCCAGTCACTATCATTGTCAATAAGAAAAATATGTTTTTGACATTACAGAATTCATAAACACACAACCTGTACCAACAGGATCTCCTATATATACATCAATTAGTTTTTTCTTTTTTTCTCATATCCTGGGGTAAGTATCCACTTCGTCAGATCCCTGCCGAAGTATGTAAAAAATTCGCAAATTCATCTGCCACATTGTATTTCATAAACATTACATCACAGCAACAGCATTCATTGTTAGTTTCACAGTTCACAAGTGTACGGACAGCTCCTCTCCACTATTAAGCCCACCAGGTGCCTTTGTTTGCATATCTACTATGTATCTAGACTCCAGTCTCCTGAGCTTTAATAACCTATCACCCCCTCTGGGTGTGTCAGGTACTTGATCTAGACAGAAGTATTGGAGGAGATTTCTATCACTCTGATGTTTGATTGCAAAATGTCTCGTAACCGGGTATGCAAAGTCCTTTTTGGCTATTGCCCGCATGTTCTCCAGTATCCTCAGTTTTACGGGATTGATGGTACTCCCCACGTAATTTAGTTTACACGGACATCTCAAACAATATACCGCATAATTGGTGTGACAGGACAGGAATTTGGTTATTCTTCTACCTCCCTTCACTCCATTGACCTGGTATGTGAGGACTCTCCTACTGTATGCACATGCTTTGCATTTCCCACAAGGGAAAAAGCCTTTGGCTTCACGTAAGGTGCCTTTGGTCGTGATTATGGGGTCCATATGACTGTGTACTAATTGGTCCCTTATGGATCCAGCCTTTTTAAATGTTATTATGGGCCTCTGGGGTATGTCTAGACCAATGATATGGTCCGTTTTAAGGACATGCCAATGTTTATTCATCACTGATCTAAGCCAGCCAGCATCCTGTGAGAATGTAGTTATCATTCTGAACTTCTCCTGATCATTTGAGGGTTTCACCTTCTTCTCAAACAGTTTATCTCTGGCCAGCCGATCTACTCTCTGCAAGGCATTGTCCAAGAGTTCAACCCTATATCCTCTGGCTATGAACCTCTTTTTACTCTCATCAACCACCTGTCGAAAATCACTGTCTAATGTGCAGTTACGTTTAAGTCTTAAAAATTCCACATACGGGATACTTCTAATAAGACTCTTCGGATGACTACTGGAAGCATGCAACGTGCTGTTGCCCGCCGTGGGCTTTCTATACAATGATGTTTTTATGGTATCGTCTGCAATCTCCACCCTCAGATCAAGATAACTCGCTGCCACCGAGCTTACCTGTCCCGTGAATATCAGATTGCAGACATTGTCATTCAGCACAGATATATAACTTTCTGCCTCAGTGATTGACCCATCCCAAATCAGGAACAGGTCATCAATATACCTGTACCATGAAACGATCTTTTCAGACCACATTGCATTCTGTGGGGCCCAGGCTACCTGCTCCTCCCACCAGCCCACGAATAAATTCGCGTAGCTGGGGGCGAAGCAGGAGCCCATCGCCGTCCCTGAGATCTGTCTAAACATTTTTTCCTCAAACAAGAAGATATTATTCAACAGACAGAAATCAATAAGTTCCAACAGCATCTGATTGTGTATTGCATGCTTCAATGGTTTCTTTCCCAAGAAATATTCAACTGCTCGGAGACCTAGTGTACGGTCTATGCATGTGTATAAACTAGTGATATCAAGAGTTATAAAGCAGTACGATGATTGCCATTTTATTTGTTCAACATGTTCAATGAAATCGGCAGTGTCTCTGATGTACGATTTCAAGGTAAGGACTGAGTCAAACAAGAAATAATCTAGGAATTTGGATAGACTTTCAGTTAACCCCCCCCATAGAAGACACTATGGGTCGCCCCGGTGGTCTGTTCAGGTCTTTATGAATCTTGGGCAGATAATAAAACGTGGGCAGAATGGGATTAGTCGTTTTTAGGAAAAGGTACTCCTCCACATCAAGCATTTGTTTATCATGCCATTTTTTCAATAGCCGATGTAGATTGTCAACACTTTCCAAGTACACTTTTCTAGTAGTTGTTTCATAGCAGTGTACATCGCCCAATTGGCGCATCGCCTCCTCAATATATTGTTCTCTAGAAAGGAGAACAATATTCCCCCCCTTATCTGAAGGTTTACAAATGATTGAATGATCATCCATTAGATCTTTAAGAGCCTTTCTTTGTTCCTTCGTTATGTTGTCCAACTTTCTCTTCGACGGTTTCTTCTCCCGGAAATTCCTCAGCTCCCTGATGACCAAATCCGAGAAGGTGTCAATTGCGTCTGAAGGTAGTTGCGGAACAAACTTGCTAGGGGGCTTCAACCCGCTGTGTGGAGCATCTGACGCGATGTCTATGTTCACTAATCTTTGTGACAGCGTCGTCGATGTCAATGATTGTCCTCCTTCGCTCTCCCTGCGGAGGTTCTCCAAAAGTTTGCATGCTGTGAGGTCATTGACATGAAGCAAGTCAGTTTCTCTATTGGTGATCTTCATCAATCTATTTTCTTTGGGGGTGGGTTTGATTTTGTAGAATTTGTGTAGCTTCATTTTCCGAACGAATTAAAAAAAGTCTATCCTGGTTTGGGTATATTCGATGTCATCATTAGGGCAAAAGGTGAGTCCTAGTTTCAAGATCGATTCTTCATCGGAAGTCAAAACTCTATTAGAGAGATTGACAATGGTCAAGAGATCTTGATTATTTACCACCTGCCTCCCCTCTTGCTCCTTGTTACTCGGGCATTTTGATTCTGTTTGGCTCTTCCTCTTCCTCTTCCGCCCACCTCTTCTGGTCTTTCTCCTTCTTCCGGGGGTTTGTTTTTCCCTCCCCTTAGCCAGTTCTGGCGGATGAGTTTGAATTCCTGTTGAAAAGGAGTCTTCAATGCCGAGGCACACGGGCCTGCCACTTCATCTCCAGATTGTTCTTCCTCTGTGACTTCTGACTCCGAGGTTTCAACCCTTTGTACCATAGTTGTTTTCGACATCTGATTCTTGCTTGCCATATCCTTTCTTGTTTGATCATATTTTTTCGCGAATGTCAGGACCCTGCCCATCGCATAGTCCCTTTCATCGCGATCAAACTTTTCTTGTTTGAGAATTTTGATCTTGGTCTCGTACTTTTCCAACCTTTTCTTCATTGCTTGTCTAAGTTGGTCCTGTTGATCTTTTTCCAAGTTGGCAAGCAGCTCTTCCTCCAGAGCTTCAATCTCCTTTAAAGTGCGATCTCTGTCACTCCATGCGAACTGTATCAGGATTTCCAGCATCCCTTTGCACGACAGTTTAATGTGTGCCGCCCAGGCTTCCAACAGAAGCGGATACGGGTTTTCATACGCTGGAACAGTGAAGATGCGCAAACCTCTTGGGACTCTTTCTACTTCAATATAACTTTGTAACGAAGTACCCTCCCACCATTTGCACACCTCCCTCTCATACAGTCTTTCCAATTTCATATATTGGTTGGCCAAAGTACTTTTCCCAATAACCTTGTCTTTCACAGGTTGTGTGATATCAGGATTCTTGTTTTTAAACGTATCGACCGCCGCTTCTCTGCGTTCAGTTACATTGAACATGTTCGTGTTTGATAAGGCGTTCAATATATATATATATTCCCTCTGGTGTATGCTATGATGGCAGCGATTATATATATATATATATATATATATATATATATATATATATATATATATATATATATATATATATATATATTCCCAATTTCCCTCGTATACCAAGGATGACAACGCCTTGTCTTGAACAACCTTGGTGAGAAACGCGTCCGACAGTCGACAAACAAATCGATATTTGTTCAAGACAAGGCGTTGTCATCCTTGCTATACGAAGGAAATTGGGAATTTAAGCTGAACCGTGCTTGGGTTGTCCAGCAGCGGCGGGGGGGAAACACGCGCAACGAGCGTGGGATATAGCGGAGCTGGCTTGTGGAGCTGATATATATATATATATATATATATATATATATATATATATGTAGATGTATATATATAGATCAGCTCCACAAGCCAGCTCTGTCCGTTCACAGAAGGCAAAGCACACAGGACCAGATGTACTAAAGGATCTATTAGAACGTCGGGCGGATTGCCACCGCCCGCATGGCGGTGGCGATCTGCCCCACATTCTCCTCCGCCCACATTCCATTTTCCCCCGCCACATTAGTATGGCGGGGGGGACCCTGGCGGACGGGAAGACTGTCCACCGGTTTTCCGCCGGTCGACCAGTCGACCGGGCAGAAAAGGGCCAGTATATGGTGGCAGTGTCTGCAAGACACCGCGGTCCATATTACTAAACCTGCAGTGATGTGCCTTACATTGGCGGCGTTGCTGCCATGGAAAGGCATGTGGTTTCTGCATGCGGGGTCCCGTAGTGGGCCCCAGGGTATTGGGGGGGTGGGGGTACCATAGGTACCCCCCAGCATTTGCATGCACAACGTGGTAGGCACCGCGTGGTGCCTGCCACGTTGTGCCTGCAAATGCACACAGTGCAGCCACAGCATTGTGCACCGCCCACCACAATGTTGTGGATGGGGATGTCACCGTGGAGGTGGCATCCTAATTGCTGGTGCGGGACCACCGCCGCACCACTGGCGGCTGGTCACAGCACCGCTAGGGTGTCGTCCGCCTGCTATCCTAATAGGCCCCTATGAGTAGATTTGCAAAAACCAGTTCCAAATGTGCTCCGAATCCAATCTGATTTTGCACATTGAATTATGTACTAATATGTATGTTTGAACAGTAAGGAAATGGATGGGGTTGTTCACAGACTGACCTGCCTAAGTAATATCATCAATAGGGTTGCAAATTGAGACTCCCTCCAATTGGCTACAAGGGACAGCAACCCACCATACACGATAGTACTTCAAAATGGATTTATTTTTCTATATAGCGCTAGTTTCTGAAACAATCAGGGCTGCTTTAAAAACATTTTTTTTTTTAAAACCTCAATGGAGCAGGAAGTGGTCCGCTGGAGCCTTCTCCCCTTGAAGCTGCCACAATGATTTGAGGAAGGGGTCCAAAGGGGGTTCCTTCCCTTTTATGAATTAGTTACCACTCCAACTTGGGAGTCTTTAACTAGTCAATGGTTTGAGGCCGAAATTTTGGTTGTAAACCATTGATACATAGATTACTGAATCACAGTTTGGAAGGGATGTCCCAAAGATGCCTCTTCAAATGGCAATTCGGTTACCTTTTCTAAACCCATATAGCCATTCCAAAAACATTTTCATAATCGCTAAATTCATTAAGTACATTATAAAAAAGGCTTTTATCGGTTGCAAACTTCTGATTTAGCAAATCAGGGGGTTTGCGACAGGTAGAAACCTTTGTGAATCTGGTCCAGGGTGTTGTTGAAGAGTGTAACATATGCCCCAGAGAACCTTCGCTGAGGAGGGACTGCACACAGAAACGTGTTGGGGTCTAGTGACACACCAAGTTCAGAGGTGGAGCCTGCACTCAAGAGAACACAGCAAATGACTTGGGGGCTGGTCACAAAAGTGCCCTAACCTGCACCCTAGAGGTGGCTGCACAGATATATTTGTACAGATCTGGTTACACACTAGAACAATTTGCCAAACCTGTCCCCTGAAGACACATGCATACAAGGATTCCTGCAGGGTCTTCCTGCACTAAAAGGTGAACCTATACCCCAAGGGGGGTGACTGTACTCCTAGTCTTTTTAGGGGCTGGTGCTGCACAAAAGGTCTGTTGATGGTTTGGTCACATACGTAAATGAAAAGGTATCATGCACGCTAATTGGTGGCACTATTGGTCACTGGAAGACATTCCAGTGAAACACAGAAAGAAGATGACCCTGCACACTAGATGTGACTCGTGGACTTCACATTAAAACCGCTGTGTTTAGTCATCACTATGCACCGGAGAGTGAATCGGCACCGAAGAGGCGTTTGTGTCCCTCTTTTAATAGAAATGCACCAGAGGATGAATTGATGCACTGGTTGTTATACCAAACAGTAGCTTGTGGCAGTCAAGCACACATGCACTATATGCAGAAGTTGTATATTGGTGGTGTCTGCAAACAGAACCTTGTTGGGTCAGGTCAGAAGCAAGCATGCACACATATTGGAACTCTGGGTGAGATGAAGAGATTATCTTTATCAACATGTATCTTTATGTGTTTAAAGTATTATTGCTGCTCCTGCTTTAAACATTCCCGCCCAACACTGTTTACATATTTGATGAGAAAACCACAGGAAACAATCAAAGAAGCCGTTTTGACAGGCCCAAGGGATCTGGAGAGCTTTACATGAGCACCAAGTTACATTACACGAGGTCAGACTTTTGTTGTTTCATTCACAGGGAGAGAAAGTGATTTGTCCAAAATCACATGATGTCGAGTTATGATGGGACTCAAACCTGGCCCCACATTTTTAGGTCCCGCCTACGCAGCGTGCAAGCGCTGCTTAGGAGGGGACCTTTTGCTATCGCTCAGGACTTTTGCTTAAACCGTGCATGTTTTGCATTGGTTTGTATTGCAACTCATGCACGTTTGGCATTTCCCTGGAAAGAAATGCAAATAATAAACGAATCACTGACTTTGGCACCATCTAGGGTTCCAATCAACTTTTTCTGAAGCAATCGCATTAAACAACCAAACTTTACCAGCCGATCCCTTATCTCACATACATTTATGTTGCATTTATTTTTCATGTAAGGTGTAGGTGAAAGTGTTACAAAATAGTTTCCGATTATTTTGTTATTTTAGTTGGGTCTCTAGCACCGGCACTGCCTTCACCACACTCGCTGACCACGCCCCTATTTTTACTAATGATCAGAATTCCTATACTTGCACTTCCACTGCTGATGGCAGGGCACATCTGATAGTGGTGCATAAAAAGTGCAGTGCGTGGAGGGTGCAGACAGTGCAAGATCAGGAGTTGCCCTGTGGCATGTGACGACGGGAGCAGGGGCGGTGGCTCGGTGGCAGGCAGCGAGCGAGGGGTCCTGGCAGACATCTCTATGATACTGTGGCGTAGCTCAGTGGGTTGTGCAGTCGCGGATGAGATATGCAGGCCATCGGCTCGAATTCAAGGAGCCTTTCTTTTCCCTTAGAAGGCCTCAATAACGTGAGCTCCACGACGCTGGGTTATGAATCATAAGCTTGGCAATGCCAGAAGTAGCGCTGTATACACACATGTGTCACGCAATGCCTAGTGGAAACAGATTTTGGAATTCTTAGTTTCTGGGTAACAGTGGCTTCCAGGTCTGTGCCAGACAACTCAAAAAGCCTCCAACTGCATAATCTGCTCACAGCAGCAATATGCGGAAAAATTAATTTGTGTATCTCGACTCCAAAGAAGTGATCTTTAATTGTCTCCATGCACGTTCTATATTATTGTGAATTTAGATACCAGCATTATACATATCTGACCAGTGAAATTAGGCAAGCACAAACCGAACACTCTCTCACCACTCAATGTGTGCTCTCATTGGCCAAAGGCATGCCACGCATGTTTGTATTATTGGATTAGATGCTGTCACTTGCAGGTTACATGCAGATCTTTATAGCAGGTTCATTAACCCACGGAGTTAGTTGTCTTACTAGACTTCTAACCTATAGATGACAAAGATATCTCTGCTGAAGAGGCATTAACCCACGGAGTTGTCCTACTAGACTTCTAACCTGTAGGTGACAAGTGACAAAGAGATCTCTGCTGAAGGTGCATTTAATCCTCTGAGTTGTCGAACTGAAAGTGAATCTCTGACCTTTCGGGTAAAGGTGCGCGAGCCTTCATCATCTTCTCCCTAGAATCCTGCCCTGGAGCCTGCAGGCTACACATGCATCTCTGTGGCAGGTAGGTGAACCCTATCAGTTGTCTTATTCAGTGTTAGCAAATCTTTTGAAGATGACATACCTATGTCTGCAACAGTTGCATTAGTCTTCTGAGCTGTCATACTGCACTTCTAACATGTGGCCTACAGGCTACATAGAGTTCTCATTGACTGGTGCCTTCTGAGCTGGTTTATTCAAGTTAGAACATGTGACCTACATAATTCAAATCTCAGCAGCAGGTTCATTAACCTTGCATGCTTTCTCACTAGAATTCTTGTCTGTAAGGTGCTGCTGGCAATGAGATCTCTGCTGCAGGTACTTTCTTTCACCACCTGAGCAGTCTCTCTGTGAATTGCAATGGGCTGATTAAAATGACAGTCTGCATCTGGCGCATTAACCGCCCTTACTAGATTTTCAGCCTTTCGCCTGAAGTTGAGAGTATTCTGGGCAGCAGGTGTGTTAGCCGACAGGGCTACCTTATCAGGTGACATTGGTCCACCCGTGGCAATGCAGAAACTTTTGGGAGTTTTTCATCGCTTGTCTCTCTCAAAGCTACAGTCATGTTTATCGAAACAGATGTGCACATTTTTGTTGAAAATCCAGCGACCGAGTTCATTCTTACTGGAAACAGTATAGAGCACAAGCTTGCATTTAAAAACAAAAACAACAGTCACTCGTTCAGCCCAATAAGTTCTTGGTGGTACCAACAAATTCATCCTGCACCCTCCGAAGCATGTCACCAGGCTTCAGAAAATGCTTTATAATTAGTGCGGAATCATATTTCTGCACTCATTTTAAAGATTCTCAGAGAAAAGACTTGCCTTTAAAAACATTGCCGCCGTTTATTGTTTTCATTATTTTTGAAACATATGTTTGTAGTCTGCAGACTTGTTAGAACAACACACCTTGTGACACTGAAACCAATCTATAACTGCCTGAAGAGCCCTAATAAGCGCAAAACCATTTCTGGGCTGCTTGTGTTCCGGTTCAGGGAAGACCTGGACTGGCAGTACGGGCTGGATTTCCATCCGTCAAATTGTTATTTTTACTTTTAGAAAATTGGCATTTTCTTGCCCTAACCATTGGGTGTGTGCAACCTGAATCATGGGTCACATGACTAGGTGTAGCTGGCAGTTGGCCTTTGTATATTCCTCCCAGACAGCATCACAAAGGGGGGCTGGGTGTTGTCGGATGGGCCATCCTCACCTATCGGGAGTGGAGGTGATATCACCTCCCACAATTGTAATTCAAGTGGGCCTCACCATACTTACAAAGGACTTCACACTAGTCTATTGTTACCCCAGACCACTCAGAGCCAGAACAGGAAAAGAAAGGAAATTGAAGTGGGGAAGTCTAGAGGTTTTCCCACTTCATAGCTGACACCAGGTATACATACTGGACCCTGAAACTAACTTTTCAGATCACTTCTGAACCCGTGGGAGGCTCAAAAGAAGGACTAGTTTGCTGCTCTGCTGCTGGAACGACTGCCCTGCTCCCTGAGGAAGGAAGATTAGACCTGCTTTTTGAACCAAGAACCACCAAAGTGACTCCAAGAACTAGCTGACTGTCCTCCTGTTCTGAACTACAGGGACATTACAAGACCCAGAGAACTGTCCTTCATCTGTCATTCTGCCCAAACTTAACTGGACCTGCCAGTGCTATGCTGCTGGCCTGTCTGCTGGGGTGAGTCCTGATGCCCAAGAGGTAACTCCCCAGGCTGCATCATACTGTACTTTTCCTGACCCAACTGTGGGTTTCCTCCAAACTGGCGCAGCATGACACAACTCAATGCAGCGTGATGCACAACCTCGCATTGCAGCAGCTCCTTATCAGCAGCCTCATTGGAACCAATGCAGCTCAACACATAGTGATGCCTGATCTACCATTGAGGCAACTCGCAGCTCCTGATCGGCAGCCTCATCGGAACCGACACAGCAAGACGCATCTCAGTCCCAGTACAACCAGGTACATTGCCCAGCGTGCCAAACTTAGTCCTGCATATTGTTGTCCAGTAGTAATGGCAGCAGAGCTTCTGGTACTGTCAATACCCAATTAGCACTAGTTTGCACTTGAAGGTGAGCTGCTGGTGGGTGAACTTTGTGTTACAAAAAGCCGATTTTTAAATTTGTTGTGACTTGTGTTATCTTTTAACAGCCCACTCTTACCTTGATTTAGGGGCTCTTGCTTCCATTCCCTGATCCCCGCGCAGCCGAGCTAAACGCTGCCGCGGGACAGGTATTCTGATTTTGCCGCCATCAGCGAGCCTGACTTTGGGCCACGCCCACTGATACGAGGCCACGCCCCCCGCCTTTATAACTCAGCTGACTACGAGCTTGCATTTAGATCTAGATACTCCTGAGGCGCAGCCGGGAGGTTTATTTATGTTACAAAAAGCCGATTTTTAAAATTGTTGTGACTTGTGTTATTTTTTAACAGCCCACTCTTACCTTGATTTAGGGGCTCTTGCTTCCATTCCCTGATCCCCGCGCAGCCGAGCTAAACGCTGCCGCGGGACAGGTATTCCGATTTTGCCGCCATCAGCGAGCCTGACTTTGGGCCACGCCCACTGATACGAGGCCACGCCCCCCCCCGCCTTTATAACTCAGCTGACTACGAGCTTGCATTTAGATCTAGATACTCCTGAGGCGCAGCCGGGAGGTTTATTTGTGTTACAAAAAGCAGATTTTTAAATTTGTTGTGACTTGTGTTATCTTTTAACAGCCCACTCTTACCTTGATTTAGGGGCTCTTGCTTCCATTCCCTGATCCCCGCGCAGCCAAGCTAAACGCTGCCGCGAGACAGGTATTCCGATTTTGCCGCCATCAGCGAGCCTGACTTTGGGCCATGCCCACTGATACGAGGCCACGCCCCCCCCCCCCGCCTTTATAACTCAGCTGACTACGAGCTTGGATTTAGATCTAGATACTCCTGAGGCGCAGCCGGGAGGTTTATTTGTGTTACAAAAAGCCGATTTTTAAATTTGTTGTGACTTGTGTTATCTTTTAACAACCCACTCTTACCTTGATTTAGGGGCTCTTGCTTCCATTCCCTGATCCCCGCGCAGCCGAGCTAAACGCTGCCGTGGGACAGGTATTCCGATTTTGCCGCCATCAGCGAGCCTGACTTTGGGCCACGCCCACTGATACGAGGTCACGCCCCGAACTCCCCCATAAAAACATGTGCTTCCCACGTACGCGCAGCGGACGAATTGAGGTACTGGGTTTTCTTAAGAACCGGCACAGAACCGGTAACCCAGCGGTGTCAGGGTACACCCAGAGACCTCGAGTTCTTCCTGATTCAGACCTACAGAAACTCAGAGTCTTCTAGGTGAAGTCAAGGATCGATTTTATTGGCTGCAACCAAGGTAACAAGTGTCCTAGAAGTACAACACACGGGGAGTATATTCTCAGGAGACTGCTCAAATTTACAAAGTCAGGCTTCTCTTTTTATACACAATTTTAAGCTTCAGGCAAGCATTCTTGGTTGTAAAGTAAATCGTTAACATATTTCCAATACAAAGTAAAAGCAGAGTCATGATGACATGTCCATATTTCACTTTGTGCTGCCTACAACAAATCACTCGGCAGGGCCCAACATTTCATCAGATATCGGTGGACCCCCAATAAAACTGGGCACCTCCCCATCATAAAGAAAATGAAGAGAAAGGAGTGGAGACAGATGTGAGTGAGATACGGCAGGTGTGCGTGCTGAAATGGTTTTATGGCTGGTTGAGCCTTGATGTTATCTTGTTCGGCCACTGGGAGGGGAACTGACCTAACGAGTTCGGCCTGGGGCAATGGTTCCAACTTGTATAGGTCAACGAAAAGTCGATTAAGGAGTATGTGTCCTTGTGGAATTGAATTCAGCTGGATTAAGGCCTATGTAAAGGGCAACACACAAGATGGCTGCAGTATATAAAATGGAAGCCAAGGGTTCTGAACGGAAATGACGATTTCGAGGTGAAATCGTCACTCGAATGTGCTGAAAATATATGTACATGTTGTGCTCTTCATTCTCGGTCTTTTGATACCAAATTCGTCATACTTCGACGAAGTTTTGATTCTCGAGTCCACAACGATTATGAATCCAGAATTTTCAGAACCACAAACCCTCCTTTTGCCCTTACATAGGCAATTAATCTATCCTCATGTTAGTCTGAGTCCAGATCTGTATTCCTAAAGTTATTGAGATGTTGCTGTAACATCAGTCTATTACTTAGTTCATCTCTTGACACAGGCTTCCTTACACATGATGTAACACAGAGGCCACATATTGCAGGAGCACACTGTATGCACAGACAGAACAGGAAAAGAATGGCTAAGACCATCCCAATGACCATTAGAATTTTCCATCCCCAGGCAGATATCAGTTCCCAGAACCATCCCGTTAACGACCAATCTCCCTTATCCACATGAATAGATTCGGAAATCTTATGTAGTTTGGAGATGGCCTGGTACACCGTTGGAGCGTTATCTGGGATGAAAATGCAGCAGCTAGATTGGATCAATCTGCGTACCCCACCTCGGTCTGCAAGCATAACATCTAAAGCGACCCGGTTCTGAAGGGTCATAAGTCGATCCGACTGGAGCTCAGCAGTCAAGTTACTAAGGGCACCAGCAGTTTCAGTCACGGTGGACTCAACTACCCTTGTCAATTGCCTTATGTTCCTACTGTTAGCCATGGATCCCCAGAACGGCAGAAAACCCTTTGCAAAGTCCCCAAATTCTTGACCTGCAGTGTCTTCTTTACTCAAAACACCTCTAACTATCCTTGTCCGGTGGTAGTCTGCCGCTGCTGTGTAGGTGGGAGGCAACAGGAATGAAACAAAACATGAGCCCGAAAAGTCAGGGGGCAACCATGTATAGGCTCTATCATGGCAGATGAAATAAGTATCCTTAGCTGCTAAAAACGCAGGGGAGGTCTGAGACCCAAAAACATACGTTTCTGTACAGACACTTCTCCCTAACTGAGCTCTGGGATTCTTGCCAATACCTTGCAGACACAGGTTACCCTGATGGGGTACAATCCAGATCGGGGAAGATCTCTTTGCTTGCTGTTTCTCACTTAAAGTAGCTCCATATCCGGTTACGTTCCAACCCACATATGCAAGTATCTCATCATCCGGGGTATCTTCATAAGAAATTACTTCCTTAATCATGTCAACTATACCTTTGACTAGGGCGCTAGTCTTGAGGTTGTCTTTTACAGAACGTAGGGGTTGGACTTCTCGTGCATATATGAACATGGCTCTGTATGCCCACACAGAGCCATTATGACTGAAAGGCAGAACTAGATAAGGGATACCTTTATCCGTAGTGTGAGGCATACGACCACACACCCAACAGTTAGTTGTGTTCATAACTAGTTGGTGTTGGTGCAAAAGCTGAACAAAGGAGTTATTATTAAACTCTAATCTCCTAGCTGATTCGTGTTCAGGAAGGGGTTGAAAAGAGTGAGAGGAAACAGTAGGAGGAGGAGGTGATGCAGTGGGTGCAAATGTTACACGAAAAGAGAACAAAACATAACTTATTAAAAATATCATCATACTGAATAACATACAAATGCACAACATTAAAAAACTTTTCTTTGTCATCACTTTGCGTGATTCGTGCTTAAAGTTCGTTCGTTTGGCAGGTCTCTCCACATCGGGAAACTCCATCCTCTCTAGAGTGCTGCCCGCGGTGGTAGGTTGATTCTGCTAAAGGATGCTTCCGTTAGTCCAGGGCAACTCCCTTAGACCAACCAGAACTACCGACCTAACGTCGTTAGCTGCACCCCAAAGACTTTTTAGGCAACCGCGGCCCTAGCAGCGGAACCCGGATGGTGGTTCGAAAAACAAAAATGAGCACGTTTCCTGGATGGGAGAGCTGCGCTTTCCAAAAAATATTACTTTGGAGGGAAAAATGTATTTATTTGTCCATAGGTTTTGGTCTCAAATTGCAAAAGAAATTGTTTTATTAGTTCGCTTTTCTCGGTCTTAAATTATATCGTTGTTTTCCAGGTATTGTCTGATCCGGAAACAAAAGGTCAGGCTCTGCAGTGTTCAATAGCTTGGATGGTGGCACAGCCTTGTGCGAAATGTTCTCAGTTTCTGGTTCAGAGTCAGTTCTTTTTACGTGCAAATCATTAAAAGGGACGGCATGTGACACGGTATCAGGTTCTGGGTCAGTGACACCCTTCTGGACCCACTGGTCATGAGGCAGAGGGGAAGGGACCTTCTTACAATGGGTCCCGTGGACCCAGTTGGCCTTCCCCTCCACTCGAACTGCAGATCTTGTAGAAAGAAGGACGAGGTGGGGTCCAGTCCACCTGGGCTGGTCGTTTTTCGTTCTCTGGAAATTCTTTACCAGCACCCAGGATCCAGGTTCAATGGCATGTCCTGGAGTCTCAGAGACCGGAGGCAGGGTGTCATGAACCTGTTGATGCAAAACACGCAATTTAGCCGTCAATTCATACAGGTAATCAAGCAAAACAGGGTGTTCAAGCTCGCTAAACTTTTTGGGCCTAGGCACTCCCCATATATTGGCTGCCGGCCAAAAACTATTTCATATGGACTAAGTTTCACTCGTGAATGTACAGTCATTCTGGTGGACAGGAGTGCTAAGGGTAGAGCGTCAGGCCATTTAAGACCTGTGCTCGCTTGGATTTTGGCCAGTTTGAGTTTTAAAGTGCCATTGTAACATTCTACTAATCCAGCTGATTGGGGGTGATTTGCAGCGTGGAACTTTTGCCGAATACCTAGCCCTTCACACACTCTTTTCATCACACGACCCACGAATTCACTCCCGTTGTCAGACCAGACCATTCTTGGCATTCCGAATCTAGGGAAGTACTCCTTTACAAGGGCTTTTGCTGTGGACAAGGCAGTATTGTCTTTTAGGGGATAGGCTTCTACCCATCTTGAAAAAGCACAAACAACAACCAGTACGTGTTTTAAATTGTTGCACCTCTCCATGTGGATGAAATCTAGCTGCAAAACCTCGAACGGATACGTAGGAGGTGCAAAGTGACCAGCTGGAGTTGGGGTTCCCCTACCAGGATTGTGTTTCAAACATACCATGCAATTCTTGACAACATTCTCTGCACACTTGGGAATCCCTGAATTCTTCCATACTGGAGCCAACAACTCGCAAATCCCTTTCACGCTGATATGAGCCATTTCATGAGCCATTGTAACTACTGCAAGCACGTACGCATCGGGTAACAACCATCTCTGGTGTTCAGACAATTCAACCCAACAACCTTTTGCATCCATCCTACCCGTACTTTCTCTCCACATGCTCAACTCTTTCTCTGTAGCCTCGGCTTGGATAGATTTCACACTTTCCATCGTGTCTTCACACATTCTCACATCACCAGTCCATCTTGCAGGTCCTGTAACATACATCCGGCTCATCACATTCTTTGCGGTTTCTTTCGCGATTTCATCAGCGAATGCATTTCCACGACCAACATCATCAGTCACCTTCTTGTGAGCACTACATTTCACAATCGCCATTTGCAGGGGCAAGGTCAGTGATTCAAGAAGCTCATTCACCAACTGACCATGCTGAATCTTAGCTCCCAGCGAAGTCAGGAATCCACGTTCTCTCCACAACCGCCCAAAACTGTGAGCCACTCCAAATGCATACTGACTGTCGGTATAAACAGTCACTTTCATTCCTTTAGACAACACACATGCTCTCGTAAGTGCAATTAATTCTGCTGCTTGAGCCGAATTATGTGGGACACGTGCAGCTTCAACAACTGTATGCAAAGTCGTGACAGCATATGCTGCAGTTGTGTCACCACTCGGGAGCTTGAAGCATGAACCATCCACCCATAGTGTACCATCACATTCAGCAAGAGGGTATCAGATAAATCTACTCTCCCTTTCGTCTCCTCCTCTGTTCTGAGAAAACAATCGTGCTGTTCTGAAACATCTGATTCTTCTGCAATTGGCCACAATGTAGCTAGGTTTAAGGTACTGCACCTTTTTATGTGCACATGACTCGCTAGCAGTGTCAATTCGTAACTGGACAGACGAGCACTAGTTAAGTGCTGTGTCTTGGTTCTATTTAACAACGTGTCTACTGCATGTGGGACCATCACGATTAGTGTATTATTCATTACTAGACCAGCAGACTGTCGAATAGAAACAGCTGCTGCTGCTGTGGCTCTTAAACAACTTGGCAATGCTTTAGCTACCAGATCCAAAGTCGACGAGAAATAGGCACATGGACGCTGCCTACCTCCAAACAACTGAGTCAACACAGACAATGCACAGCCCTCTTTCTCGTGAACATACAATGTGAAAGGCTTACTGTAGTTGGGGGTACCCAACACAGGAGCCGAACATAATGCTGTGCGCAATTCGAGAAAACTTTTCTGACACTCTTCAGACCAAGGAATGGGATTGGGTGTACCTTTACATGTTAATGCCACCAAAGGTTTGGCCAATAATGAAAAATTTGGAATCCACTGTCTACAGTACGATGTAATACCCAAGAAAGCACGCACTTCTCTTTGTGTTCTAGGCACACTCAATTTCGCTATTGCCTGAATTCTCTCTGGGGTCAGTTTCCTTCCCTCCTTCGATAAGAGGTGACCTAAGTAGGTCACTTCTTGTCGGCAGTATTGCAGTTTGGAAAGTGACACCTTATGATGTAAATCACACAGATGGCGTAACAATGAAGTTGTTGCTTTCTTACAAATTTTCTCAGTATCTGCAGCAATAAGTAAATCGTCAACATACTGTACAAGAGTAGCACCTTTAGGCAAAACAATCGTATCAAGCTGTGTTTTTAGAGCTTGACTGTATATTGATGGACTTTCACAGTAGCCCTGAGGAGCGCGTTTAAAGCGGAAGCTGCGACCTCCTAAACTGAAGGAAAAAATATCCCTGCTCTCTTCAGCAATTGGGATGCTGAAGAAAGCATTCTTCAGGTCAATCACCGAAAACCAAGATGCAGAAGCTGGAATCATAGTCAATGATGTTGTAATGTCGGGGACAACTGGGAATTGTGGCACGACTATTTTATTGACCTCTCTAAGATCAATCACGAATCTGTACACAGGTGGCTGAGAAGGGTCAGTTCGCTTTAAAACAGGCAGAACAGGACTATTGCAAACGTTGCCTCGTGTTTCTTCAATCACATCCTTTTCAATCAATTCATAAACGATCGCTAGCAACGCTTTTTCACCTTCACTAGAAATTCGGTATTGGGTAATTCGTGGCATTTTCACATTGGCTTTCAATGTTACAACATATGGTGGTATTTCTAAAAGACCCACATCATTAGGACCAGCGGCCCAAAGGATATCCGGAAGAAACGACAATTCTACTGGAAGTTTATCTCTTGACAGGTACATGGGAGAAACCACTTTCTTACCTAAAGTAAGTTGTACTCCTGAAGGAGAACAGTACAAAGTTGCATATAATCTTTTTAACAAATCCAATCCTAGCAAGTTTTCATCACAACCTGTTGTTAGAATGAGGGGTGCTTCGAATTCGCAAGGACCAACAGAGAGAGACAAAGGGTCAGAAATCGGATTTCTAACTGGGGCGCCAGAAAAACCTACAGAAACGTTCATTTCGCCAGACAAAGGTGCGCCAGGGAGTTTGGAGTGCATAATAGAACTCTTCATAGCACCAGTATCCAAAAGAAAAGGTTCCGACACACCTGATGTAATCACCTCAACGTATGGTCCACTCTGATCTACTGGAACTGAAACATCTCCCTCTCTTTGTCTATGGCTGTCCTAGCAATCATAAGTTTCCCAATTCTCACTTTCTGTATAGTAATCATCAACATAGTATTGAGCTGTTCTGTCAGATGTGTTGTTCTGCTGATCAAACCTATTCATAGAATTTTGTGGTGGAAGTGGACGTGCGTTTTGGGGGACGTTTCCACGTCCTCTACCTCTAGAGGCTTGCTGAACGACTCGACCTCTAGTGTTTGAACCACCATTTGCACGCTCTAACAGAATTGGACAATTATTTTTAAAATGACCTTCTTCCTTGCAATATAGACACTGATTGGGGCCTATAGGTGCACGTGGCTGAGTATACTCGACTCTTTGCGAGTTCCTTTGATACTGTTGAGGCTGTTGAAAATTATTCTGATAGTAATTCAGGCCATTATTATTCTGATTACCACCACTCCGTGGCGGATATGCTTGTTGTAACAAAACCTTTGTTGTCAACTCCTTAGTTTTCTTTTCTGCTCTGTCTTTCTCGTCTTTGTCCCTATTTTCGTAATATTGGGCTGTAGCTAATATCTGCGCTGAAGACGAAACTGCCCAAGAACTTTCTGAATCCGTCAACTTTTTACACAATTCTGGAAGTAGATTGTGCACGAATTTATCGACGAACAATCTCTGACCACCTTTGGTGGTCATATCCTGACCACTGTGATCGACAAATGTTTCTTCAAACCTGGTGAAGAAATCTGAGACAGTTTCTTCTTTCTTCTGCTTGCATGCAGACAACTTGTCCCAATTTACACGTATTGCAGGCATTATCGTTTTCATGTAATCCACTGTTTTACCGGGGAGTTCTGCTATCAAAGGCTCAGGCTTGGCACCACCAACTTGTCGGGCATCTGTGGCAACAATATTAGCCCATGAGTCACCTAATTCCTGATCGTGATCTGTATGACGAATCTTACTCCATAAAGGCTGTGGAACAACATTCCCAAATAGCATATCTATATCGGCTAAATTAATTATACATGATCCAGCAGTTTGCGACAACTCTTTGTAATACCCTGCAGGATTTTTACGCGGATTAGGTAATGTCTGTTTGAGTGCTAAAACTTCAGCCCGCTTCCATGGGACATGTACCCATACACGCTGAAAATGTGGCAGAATAGGGGGGTCGACAGTCGTGTCGCCCTCTCTCCATTGTGGGGGAACTTCCCTCATGGGGTATTGTCGCCCCTTTTTCCTACTAGATGTACCATGCTCAGATTGTGACCCAGAAGCGCTCCCCTTACTCCGATATGATAACAATATTTCAATCGCTTTCTCGACATCGGGACCTACAATCATACCCTCTCCAAACTTAAACCGTACATGACACAATTCCTGCGGGATGCATTCTAAATCATTGTCTTCCAAATCCTCACAAAGAAAAACACACATTTGTTCAAAGACATATCTCTGCGTCGGTGCTTCCCATTGATGGAAGACTTCCATGACGACTCTACATCATAATTTACGGTGTCCATAACCCACTTTCGTGCCAAACGATTCAGTGAGTCTCTTTCTTGATAGTCAGGCAGTCGACTTCGCAACTGTCTGCGTTCTATGTTAGGGGTCGTAGTAGGCGACCCGAAAAGAGGCGAGAAAAGGTTAGTGACAGTGCTGGCCATTTTCTGCCAAATGGAAGGTGAAACTGAAGGAAGAACGGGTGGAAAAACGGGGTGAGACAAGGCAGGGGCAGAGGCAATAGCAGAGGAGACATCAGGAGAAATAGAAGGAGCGCTTGGCAAAGTCATAAGAGGCATAGGCGGAGCAGATGTGGTCGGTGAGCCTTGAGGAGGCTGCACCAGAGAAGTATGAGCCAGCTGAAGAGTAGCTGGTGGGTGCTGTAGAGAAGCAGGAGGCAATGCATTTACAGGTTGCGCAACTAAAGGTTGCGGAGGTGCCATAGCATTCTGTGCATAGGGGGGTGGTGAACTTAACAGGTGTGACATTAACTGGTCTTTTTCATGCTCTTTTGCTGCATCTTGCTTAAGACGCGGCAAAACTGGATAGCATTTATCTATCACCATTTTACGTTGCCTGTGCAACTGCTCACTCATCTGCTCTTCTTCATTGTCTTTAAACCGCATAGCAGCTTGCATTACTGAAAGTTCCCCTTCTCTCTTATTTTTCTTAGCTAATTTGATTTCCTTTTGTTTGGCTTCTTTACGCCATAGGCGGAAAGAGTCAAACATCGCCGGCCGGGCTTTCTTTTTGAACAGTTTAACTTCAAGGTTATCTAAGATTTCGGTATCAAAGCTACCATATTGGGGCCATTTTAAAACACCATCTTTTCTGGTGTATTTGATCCACACTTCATTGTATGTGATGGGGCCTACCCCATGTTTCACATATAACTCGTAAGTTGGAGTTCCAACCGGAGGAACCGGACATGAGTCCTCCAATCGGGAGTCCCTATTATTACCACCAAGACAAAACAAATTTCCAAGTCTAAGACTAGGCATCTTCGCTCTCTAGTCTAGTTCCAAACTTCGAAGGATTATCGATTACGATAGTTCTTGTGAATACACAAGTCCCTCGGTTTTGGTGCTTGCAAGTACCAACACAAAACTATCCCAAAAAGGATACCAAAAACTAAGACCAACTAAGGACTGGGAGACGCTCCACTTATACTTAACTGAAATATCGATGACTTCACCAGAAGACTCGTCTCAGTGTTTCGCTCTACCAAACTTCAAGGGTCCAAATCAGGGCGATAGCCAGGGCAGCAGTCCTTCGTAGCCGTTGGGAAGCGGGGAACCTCGCAGCAAAGACCTTCGGACCACGTCGACATGCAGGGGTCGTTGAAGTGGTTGGCCGTCCTCCGGAATTTCCACACGAAGCTCCTCACGAACCTCTGGCTGGGCTGGTACCACTGGAATCGCCCCGCGTTGGGCGCCAATTGAGGTACTGGGTTTTCTTAAGAACCGGCACAGAACCGGTAACCCAGCGGTGTCAGGGTACACTCAGAGACCTCGAGTTCTTCCTGATTCAGACCTACAGAAACTCAGAGTCTTCTAGGTGAAGTCAAGGATCGATTTTATTGGCTGCAACCAAGGTAACAAGTGTCCTAGAAGTACAACACACGGGGAGTATATTCTCAGGAGACTGCTCAAATTTACAAAGTCAGGTTTCTCTTTTTATACACAATTTTAAGCTTCAGGCAAACATTCTTGGTTGTAAAGTAAATCGTTAACATATTCCCAATACAAAGAAAAAGCATAGTCATGATGACATGTCCATATTTCACTTTGTGCTGCCTACAACAAATCACTCGGCAGGGCCCAACATTTCATCAGATATCGGTGGACCCCCAATAAAACCGGGCACATCCCCATCATAAAGAAAATGAAGAGAAAGGAGTGGAGACAGATGTGAGTGAGATACGGCAGGTGTGCGTGCTGAAATGGTTTTATGGCTGGTTGAGCCTTGATGTTATCTTGTTCGGCCACTGGGAGGGGAACTGACCTAACGAGTTCGGCCTGGGGCAATGGTTCCAACTTGTATAGGTCAACGAAAAGTCGATTAAGGAGTATGTGTCCTCGTGGAATTGAATTCAGCTGGATTAAGGCCTATGTAAAGGGCAACACACAAGATGGCTGCAGTATATAAAATGGAAGCCAAGGGTTCTGAACGGAAATGACGATTTCGAGGTGAAATCGTCACTCGAATGTGCTGAAAATATATGTACATGTTGTGCTCATCATTCTCGGTCTTTTGATACCAAATTCGTCATACTTCGACGAAGTTTTGATTCTCGAGTCCACAACGATTATGAAGCCAGAATTTTCAGAACCACACCGGGAGGTTTATTTGTGTTACAAAAAGCCGATTTTTAAATTTGTTGTGACTTGTGTTATCTTTTAACAGCCCACTCTTACCTTGATTTAGGGGCTCTTGCTTCCATTCCCTGATCCCCGCGCACCCGAGCTAAACGCTGCCGCGGGACAGGTATTCAGATTTTGCCGCCATCAGCGAGCCTGACTTTGGGCCACGCCCACTGATACGAGGCCACGCCCCCCCGCCTTTGTATCTCAGCTGACTACGAGCTTGGATTTAGATCTAGATACTCCTGAGGCGCAGCCGGGAGGTTTATTTGTGTTACAAAAAGCCGATTTTTTAATTTGTTGTGACTTGTGTTATCTTTTAACAACCCACTCTTACCTTGATTTAGGGGCTCTTGCTTCCATTCCCTGATCCCCGCGCAGCCGAGCTAAACGCTGCCGCGGGACAGGTATTCCGATTTTGCCGCCATCAGCGAGCCTGACTTTGGGCCACGCCCACTGATACGAGGCCACGCCCCGAACTCCCACATAAAAACATGTGCTTCCCACGTACGCGCAGCGGACGGGCGCAGCGGGCAGCAGCGGGCGCCTTAGGCCCAGTCACTATGCCCTACTCTTCCGCTGGTCGAACCACCTACACCAGGGACAGGCTCCTTGCACTTAATCCCTCGAAAAACTCTAAGTGTAATTATATCCATACAGGAGAGAAACCATTTGCCAACTGTGACCTCTGTAATCCGGACTCTGCCGTCGTAGAATGCCACGGCCTACAGCTCGGCCTCCTTAACTGCAGGTCCCTTCCCAAACATTTTCACGAAATTAACCTTCTGGTACAAGAGCGAGCCATCAACATTCTGTTCCTTACGGAAACTTGGCTCACCCCCTGCTCTGACGCTGACATTGTCAATGCTCTACCACCCGGCTACCAAATCCAATCACAGAATAGACCCCTTGGCAGAGGAGGTGGACTGGCAATAATCTACAAAGAGCAATTCTCCTGCAGAACCAACGATGGTAAGATTGACGACTGTGAAAGCTGCCACTTTACCATACAGATATCCCCTGTATCCTCCCTCTCCGGTCTACTGATTTACCGCCCGCCGGGAGCCCCAGCTAAATTCTCAAGTGCTCTCGTCGACACAATCACCCAGATGGCAACTATCACCCCAACTTTCTAATCCTGGGAGACCTTAACCTCCACCTATTAGACCCCAGGGACATAACGGCTTCCGAACTTCTCCTGCACCTCACTTCTTTTGGCATCCGTTTAGTGAACTTAGAGCCCACCCACGGCAAGGGCCACCTTTTGGACCCTATTTTCACCAATATCTCCGATCTCAAAAATCATACCCCCTTCCCCCTACCCTGGACAGACCATTTCCTGATACCTTTTCACTGGTATCTCTTTGTCCCACCCACCCCACCAGTTAAAACCTTGACTGGGTGAGAGTACTCTGCTTAATTCAGAGACTCTGTCCATCACCACCCCTTGTTGTAAATAATTTTGTCCACCCTAAGCGTGGAAGGGTATACTCAGATGTGAGTCCCTTGCTCATTGCACCATCAGGATTCAAGCAAGCCGGGCCGAAGACGCCTGAAATGGCAGAAACCGGTCCCCGGAAGCTTGTTTCCTTCCCAGTGTAAGAATTGGCTTTTGTAGTCTGGTCTGCCCTGTTCCCATGATGCACTGGGCCAGGGACAGACTAATTTGCATACAGCCAGGTTCTGAAACTGGGATGGTGCAATGAGCTAAAAAACGGTGTTGGATCTAGCCCTGATCTCTTGACTGGGTGAGAGTACTCTGCTTAATTCAGAGACTCTGTCCATCACCACCCCTTGTTGTAAATAATTTTGTCCACCCTAAGCGTGGAAGGGTATACTCAGATGTGAGTCCCTTGCTCATTGCACCATCAGGATTCAAGCAAGCCGGGCCGAAGACGCCTGAAATGGCAGAAACCGGTCCCCGGAAGCTTGTTTCCTTCCCAGTGTAAGAATTGGCTTTTGTAGTCTGGTCTGCCCTGTTCCCATGATGCACTGGGCCAGGGACAGACTAATTTGCATACAGCCAGGTTCTGAAACTGGGATGGTGCAATGAGCTAAAAAACGGTGTTGGATCTAGCCCTGATCTCTTGACTGGGTGAGAGTACTCTGCTTAATTCAGAGACTCTGTCCATCACCACCCCTTGTTGTAAATAATTTTGTCCACCCTAAGCGTGGAAGGGTATACTCAGATGTGAGTCCCTTGCTCATTGCACCATCAGGATTCAAGCAAGCCGGGCCGAAGACGCCTGAAATGGCAGAAACCGGTCCCCGGAAGCTTGTTTCCTTCCCAGTGTAAGAATTGGCTTTTGTAGTCTGGTCTGCCCTGTTCCCATGATGCACTGGGCCAGGGACAGACTAATTTGCATACAGCCAGGTTCTGAAACTGGGATGGTGCAATGAGCTAAAAAACGGTGTTGGATCTAGCCCTGATCTCTTGACTGGGTGAGAGTACTCTGCTTAATTCAGAGACTCTGTCCATCACCACCCCTTGTTGTAAATAATTTTGTCCACCCTAAGCGTGGAAGGGTATACTCAGATGTGAGTCCCTTGCTCATTGCACCATCAGGATTCAAGCAAGCCGGGCCGAAGACGCCTGAAATGGCAGAAACCGGTCCCCGGAAGCTTGTTTCCTTCCCAGTGTAAGAATTGGCTTTTGTAGTCTGGTCTGCCCTGTTCCCATGATGCACTGGGCCAGGGACAGACTAATTTGCATACAGCCAGGTTCTGAAACTGGGATGGTGCAATGAGCTAAAAAACGGTGTTGGATCTAGCCCTGATCTCTTGACTGGGTGAGAGTACTCTGCTTAATTCAGAGACTCTGTCCATCACCACCCCTTGTTGTAAATAATTTTGTCCACCCTAAGCGTGGAAGGGTATACTCAGATGTGAGTCCCTTGCTCATTGCACCATCAGGATTCAAGCAAGCCGGGCCGAAGACGCCTGAAATGGCAGAAACCGGTCCCCGGAAGCTTGTTTCCTTCCCAGTGTAAGAATTGGCTTTTGTAGTCTGGTCTGCCCTGTTCCCATGATGCACTGGGCCAGGGACAGACTAATTTGCATACAGCCAGGTTCTGAAACTGGGATGGTGCAATGAGCTAAAAAACGGTGTTGGATCTAGCCCTGATCTCTTGACTGGGTGAGAGTACTCTGCTTAATTCAGAGACTCTGTCCATCACCACCCCTTGTTGTAAATAATTTTGTCCACCCTAAGCGTGGAAGGGTATACTCAGATGTGAGTCCCTTGCTCATTGCACCATCAGGATTCAAGCAAGCCGGGCCGAAGACGCCTGAAATGGCAGAAACCGGTCCCCGGAAGCTTGTTTCCTTCCCAGTGTAAGAATTGGCTTTTGTAGTCTGGTCTGCCCTGCCCTGTTCCCATGATGCACTGGGCCAGGGACAGACTAATTTGCATACAGCCAGGTTCTGAAACTGGGATGGTGCAATGAGCTAAAAAACTGTGTTGGATCTAGCCCTGATCTCTTGACTGGGTGAGAGTACTCTGCTTAATTCAGAGACTCTGTCCATCACCACCCCTTGTTGTAAATAATTTTGTCCACCCTAAGCGTGAAAGGGTATACTCAGATGTGAGTCCCTTGCTCATTGCACCATCAGGATTCAAGCAAGCCGGGCCGAAGACGCCTGAAATGGCAGAAACCGGTCCCCGGAAGCTTGTTTCCTTCCCAGTGTAAGAATTGGCTTTTGTAGTCTGGTCTGCCCTGCCCTGTTCCCATGATGCACTGGGCCAGGGACAGACTAATTTGCATACAGCCAGGTTCTGAAACTGGGATGGTGCAATGAGCTAAAAAACTGTGTTGGATCTAGCCCTGATCTCTTGACTGGGTGAGAGTACTCTGCTTAATTCAGAGACTCTGTCCATCACCACCCCTTGTTGTAAATAATTTTGTCCACCCTAAGCGTGGAAGGGTATACTCAGATGTGAGTCCCTTGCTCATTGCACCATCAGGATTCAAGCAAGCCAGGCCGAAGACGCCTGAAATGGCAGAAACCGGTCCCCGGAAGCTTGTTTCCTTCCCAGTGTAAGAATTGGCTTTTGTAGTCTGGTCTGCCACGTTCCCATGATGCACTGGGCCAGGGACAGACTAATTTGCATACAGCCAGGTTCTGAAACTGGGATGGTGCAATGAGCTAAAAAACGGTGTTGGATCTAGCCCTGATCTCTTGACTAGGTGAGAGTATTCTGCTTAATTCAGAGACTCTGTCCATCACCACCCCTTGTTGTAAATAATTTTGTCCACCCTAAGCGTGGAAGGGTATACTCAGATGTGAGTCCCTTGCTCATTGCACCATCAGGATTCAAGCAAGCCGGGCCGAAGACGCCTGAAATGGCAGAAACCGGTCCCCGGAAGCTTGTTTCCTTCCCAGTGTAAGAATTGGCTTTTGTAGTCTGGTCTGCCCTGTTCCCATGATGCACTGGGCCAGGGACAGACTAATTTGCATACAGCCAGGTTCTGAAACTGGGATGGTGCAATGAGCTAAAAAACGGTGTTGGATCTAGCCCTGATCTCTTGACTGGGTGAGAGTACTCTGCTTAATTCAGAGACTCTGTCCATCACCACCCCTTGTTGTAAATAATTTTGTCCACCCTAAGCGTGGAAGGGTATACTCAGATGTGAGTCCCTTGCTCATTGCACCATCAGGATTCAAGCAAGCCGGGCCGAAGACGCCTGAAATGGCAGAAACCGGTCCCCGGAAGCTTGTTTCCTTCCCAGTGTAAGAATTGGCTTTTGTAGTCTGGTCTGCCCTGTTCCCATGATGCACTGGGCCAGGGACAGACTAATTTGCATACAGCCAGGTTCTGAAACTGGGATGGTGCAATGAGCTAAAAAACGGTGTTGGATCTAGCCCTGATCTCTTGACTGGGTGAGAGTACTCTGCTTAATTCAGAGACTCTGTCCATCACCACCCCTTGTTGTAAACAGTTAAAACCTTGGTCACTGATCAACGCTAGCACAAACTCTCGCCAGACGATTGGGCCGCCACACTCAGGCTCACTCCTCCCCCCCCGGTCGCTGACCCAGTCACGGCAGACATCCAGTTCAACTCTTGGCTCACCCACTCACTCGACGATCTCCTCCCCAAAATTACCATCTTAAGACGAGTCAAAAGAGTGAACCCTGCTCCCTGGTACACTCCTGAGCTTAATCTCTTACGTTTTAATTATCCCTTGCAGTTCCTGATGATAATACTCAGCAGTGTTGTTGTTTCTTTTCTTCTTTAGTCTATCCCTTGCGCCGGGAAACCCACTGCGGGTAGCTGTTGCGCATTACAAGTTTTAAATAAATAAATAAATAAGGAGTGCAAAAAAACAGAGCGTTCATGGAGGAAGGATAAATCCATAGGTAAAAAAGCCGCCTTCCGCACCTCCTTAAAAAACTACAAACTCGCCCAACGCAGTACCAAAAGCACATACTTTGACGAAAGGATAAAAAATTCCTCCTGCTCTGCCAGGGAAACCTTCGTCATTTTAAAAGAATTACTTAAAATCCCAGACCCGCGACCAGAGAAACGTTCAGACCCCTCCACCTCCGAAGAGAAATGTCTCAAATTGGCCACATTCTTTGACGAGAAAATCCAGAAAATTCTCACCTCCCTACCTCCTGTCGACCTCAGTCTTATGGAGGAAGACTGCACTAATTCGAATCCAACCACCCCCAATTAAATTCCTTCGGCCCGGTAACTATGGAAGAGGTTTTAACTATGCTAGCTACAATCAAAAGCGGTTCCCCTAGTGACCTGGTGCCCTTACGCATCCTAAAAAAAGTGGCCCCGACGATCGCCCCTCCCTTAACTGACCTCATCAATTCCTCACTGCTCCAGGGAAAAGTCCCCCCCAGTTGGAAAAAGGCCGTTGTCAAGGCGCTCCTTAAAAAACCTTTGTTAGACCCCCTGGACATGGCCAATTATAGGCCAATCTCTCTCCTCCCCGGGATAAGCAAAATCAGTGAAAAGCTAGTCAACAGAAAGCTCTCGCAGTTTCTGGAGTCCAACAAATTGCTCAGAAGCTCGCAAACCGGATTCCGTCCTGGTCAGGGCACGGACATCGCCCTGCTCGCGGCAGTGGAGGAGGCCAGAATCATTTTGGATGCAGGAGGATCAGTGGCAGTGATCCTCCTGGACCTCAGTGCGGCCTTTGACACTGTCAACCATCGGGTCCTAATCCAGCGACTAAAGAACATCGGTGTGGAGGGCACTGCCCTGGCCTGGCTCACATCATTCCTAGACCGCCGCTCCTTCCAGGTGTGGGAGAACGACACCCGCTCCCCCACAACCCTCCTCCAATGTGGAGTGCCCCAGGGCTCCTCATTAAGCCCGACATTATTTAATGTCTACATGTCCCCATTGGTGGAGGTGGTCATCCCGTTTGGTGTGAAAATTATCAACTACGCGGATGACACCCAATTAGTGGTGTCTCTATCTCATCCCAACCAGGAACCTGCAAACCTTTATAGCTGCCTCTCCGAAATTCAGGGTTGGATGAACAGTTCGTCGTTGAAACTCAACGGATCAAAAACAGATATCTTACTCCTTGGACAAAAGAGGCCCTCCCTCCCCCCTAACATCTGGCCCCCCTGTTTGGGCGAACCGCCAGCCCCCAAGACAGAGATCAAGAGTCTGGGAATCTGGCTAGAAAAAGACCTGTCCTTCAAGACCCACGCCCAAAAAATCGCTGGGGTCTGCTTCGGGCTCCTTAAATCCATCAGGAAAATTCTGCCCCTGCTCCCTTCCGTTTCCCAGAAATTGCTCATCTAAGGCCTCATTCTTTCAAGGCTGGATTACAGCAATGCCATCTTTCTGGGTGCCCCCGACGCTACCTTAAACAAACTGCAAAGGATCCAGAATGCTGCGGCCCGGATTCTTACTAACACTCCGCCCAGATCCTCGGCCAAACCAGCCCTGAAGCTTCTCCACTGGCTCCCAGTGAGAGAACGAGTTACGTTTAAGGCCTTGTGTCTGTCCCACAAACTCCTGCAGGATAAAGGCCCCCCCATCCTTAAAAAATTCATTAGGCCCTACAAAGCCACAAGATCTCTTCGCTCTGACCATGAACACCTTATCATTATTCCCAGAGTGAAGAAAGCGCGCACTGGCGGACGGCGCTTTTCTGTCAACGCGGCCCGCCTGTGGAGTGCCCTCCCCCGTAAGCCAAGGATGGAACCAGAATACCTACGGTTCAGAAAACTTCTGAAAACCCACCTGTTCCCTTGATCTCCATCTTTCTCTTTCTCTTCCCTCCTTTTTGTTACCCTCCTGATTGTCCTGATCTTGGCGCTGGGATGCTTACGGGTTACTACGCGCTTTACAAAACCCTAATAATAATAATAATAATAATAATAATAACTAAAGGAAATATCTCCTAAGATAGAACTTCTCTGGATGCAGAGTAATACAGAGTAAGCAGGAAAAATACTTTTACTCGGACTACCTTATATTCAAAAGACCAGCGATTGTCTAATAGGCAGAGCAAAACAATGGCAACATAACCAATGACAAGGCTATGCTGTTTTTGTCTCTGCCCGATTTTGCACACTTGAAACCTGCTTATTTGCACATTCATCGCTTTTTAGAGGAAAACTGCTTTTATCCCTTTTAAAAATTGTATACCATCACTTCTGCTGATCAAATAGACACTGCTACTTATTTGTGGGTGCCTCTCTCTCGTTGGTGAGTGTCGCAGTCCCCGGTCCGTCATGGCAATCAGTGCCGATTGTACGGAGGGACAGACGGGACTCCGCCCACAGTAGCTGCCTCACTTCCGCCCAGGGGGTTCATTAGACGGATGCCTTGCCGGCCGCGCAGCATTTGGTGATTGCGCGCCGCAAGGCTATGCTGTTTTAATTGTTTGTCTCTGCCCGATTTTGCACACTTGAAACCTGCTTATTTGCACATTTATCGCTTTTTAGAGGAAAACTGCTTTTATCCTTTTTAAAAATTGTATACCAACACTGTTGCTGACAAAATAGGCGCTGCTACTTACTTATGGGTGCCTCTCTCGTTGGCGGGTGTCGCAGCCCCCGGTCTGTCACGGCAATCAGTGCCGATTGTACGGAGGAACAGACGCATCTCCGCCCACAGTAGCTACCTCACTTCTGCCCAGGGGGTTCATTAGACGGATGCCTTGCCAGCCACGCAGTGGACACGCCCAGCGGGCACGCCGCTGGCGCGCCGAAGGCGCACCTAAGGCAAACCCGTCTACGTCCGTCCGCGATCGGATCGAGGCCGGCGCCGGCCATGCTACCAAAATTAGGAGCGGTGAGTTTCAATCGTGGTCGCGGGATGAGTTATTGCGTCTCCGTGGTCCTGGCTGCACTTACTTACATCAGACTGATCTAGCCACTACCCCGCTCCCACAGAGCTGTGATGGCTGTAGCCAGTCTTTGGTCTCTACCAAGGTGTTTAGGAAAAAGCAGATACGCCCCTCACGTCGAGTGGTTGCAAGCAATATAAAAATTAAGGCCGGTCTTTTAAACTGTAGATCATTGACCAAGCATGCTGAAGAGGTCTGGTCAATCTTAATTGAGGATACCTGGGATGTCCTGTTCCTTACGGAAACTTGGCTCAATCGAGACACGGTGACAACAATCACATTAGCAATCCCTCCAGGATTTAAAATGAGACATGTTAATCGAGAAGGAGGTAAAAGGGGCGGGGAGGTGGCCATTATTTTCAGAGACACATGTAAATTGGTGTCCTCGGCTCCTTTTTTGGCGCAGGGCATTGAAGGCCTAAATTTCTGTTTACAACCGACCTCCACGTCTGCTCTTGGGGGGATACTTATTTGTAGACCACCTGATTGTACAGCGCCTGCCCTACATACGCTCTGTAATTTAATTGCTCAAAAATCAAATATGTATACTAATTTTCTGGCCCTGGGAGATTTTAACCTGCATGTAAACGACCTGAACTGCACCCAAGCAATACAGTTAACTACATCATTAGCCGGGGTTAATCTCAAACAATGGGTCTCCCATCCCACACATGTTGCGGGGCATACTTTGGACTTAGTCTTCTCCAATTGCACCACTACTGATATGGAGACCCCTGTTCCTCTGATATGGTCAGATCATTATTTGGTCCCCTTTGCCATTATTTTACCTAATGTAGAGCATGCAAAAGGAACGCGTCTTATGCTCAAAAGAAAATGGAATATCCTGACCGAAACAGCACTAAATTCCATTTTGCAAGATAATCCCCTATGCTTATCGGCTAATCCCGATGTTGATGCAGTATCGATACACCACTGGATCGCTACGGCGGTGGAGTCAGTAGCACCAGGCAGAGTGGTGAAATCAACTAGACTATCCCCTACCGCCCCATGGTTCTCCGATGCCCTAAGGGAGAGCAAAAGTAGGTGCAAAAAGCTGGAACGACAATGGAGGCTGAGCTACTGTGAGAGATCGAAGGCAAATTATAAAAAAGCCTTAAAAGGGTTTCATAAGGAGATAAAAACAGCTAGACGAAACCATATTGCATCACGCATTTGAAATGCTAACCAGTCCAGTGGCGAGGTCTTCAAGGTAGTTCAATCTTTTTTTACGCCCAGGGTACTGGAGACAGAAGTAACCCCATCCCCAGCTCTATGTGATAAGATCGCAAACTATTTTTATAATAAAATCTTAAAGGTTTATGAGTCATTCCGGGCCACAGAGGCCACTGTGAAAGGGGCTAAATCTCCGCTCATAGGGGAGATACCCAGATTGAGTGAGTGTACACCAATTATGCCGCAGGATACCCTAATTGAAATTGAAAAATGCCATTCAGGGGCCCGAGATGATCCATGCCCCCCTAAATTATGGAAGATGTTATCCTCCTCACTGGTGGATGGGTTAGCTCACATCTGGAATTCCTCTCTGGATACAGGCATCTTCCCAGATAAATGGAAGCATGCGACACTGCTCCCGCTGCAAAAGAAACAAAATGGAGATCCGGGTGATCTCAAAAATCTGCGACCAATCTCTTTATTACCCGCTCCTGGAAAAATGTAGGAAAAACTAGTTCAACGTCAACTGACCAGATTTATTGAGCAGAATGGGGCTCTGCATGATACTCAATCTGGCTTTCGAGCAGGATTTAGTACGGAGACTGCTCTCCTGGAGGAGGCAGAGTCAATAAGGTGGTCACTGGATTCACTGGATTCAGGAGCACCAGCGTTGCTGGTGCTCCTGGATCGTTCCGCGGCATTCGACACTGTTGACCACACTATTTTGGTCAAGCGCCTAAAACAAGTGGGCTTTGAGGACAAATTACTCACCTGGCTGATTTCCTATCTGAGGGGACGCACTCAGAAAGTCGCCCTTAAGCCTTATGAATCTCAACCGAAACAGCTATGGTGCGGGGTGCCCCAGGGCTCAGCTTTGAGTCCGCTATTCTTGAACCTCTACCTATCTCCTTTGTTTTCTTTGATTGCCAACTGGGGAGTGAAGCGATCTTGTATGCTGACTGTAGGAAGGTAGATCCCTGACTATGGTTGCCCCCAACTTTTTGCCTGGTGTTTTGCTGGTTTTCTGACTTAGTTGACCTGGGGCCCTGCTATTCAGGACCCCAGGCCCACTGCTCTCTCTGTTAAAATGGATTCCATGTACCCTAGGTACATATCTGATTGGATACTGAGTCACCTTATCAGTCCCTTTACAGTATACCTTAGGTATCCAGGGCATAGGTGTACCCAGGGCCTACCAGGGGCTGCAGCATGTATTATGCCACCCCTGGCTGGCCATTCAAAACTGACACAACTGGCTGCTTGACAGCGGGGGCAAGGTGGTGTAATCACCCTTTGCTTTAGATATAGTATACCTATATCTAAAACCTAAAATGGGCACACAGATCTCCTATCAGTCACTCCTATGGCAGGCCTTAACAATCCTGGAGGCAGAGTGCTTGGAATCGTGTGAGATAGTGCTCTGGCATGAGCTGAGCCTGTCTGCAGCCTTCGGGATCAATCCCTTAGCTGTTTCCATGATAGCGTCAGACCATATACTCTTAGGTGCCTTATAATCCTCGCGGTTATGGTAACTTTGGTCTGACATTATCTAAACATGTCGTGTAAGGTGTCATACGCTTTGGAATACTAACCCCTCGCCAGTTCTGGCGACGGGGGTAGCATTCCACCCCTCTAGAGGGAGAAGACTGTTGGTAGCTGTAACCCCGGTTAAAGTTGAACACAGCCTCAGCTCCACAAGATAGATGCTGCCACCGAGACACAAGTCTGCCCTCCTGCTGCTGGGAGTCCTTCCAGTGAGGGAGGCCTGGACAAAGGGTTTCCTGTCAGGGCGCGGTGCCAGCACCATCCCAGACAGGATTTTGTGTATCCCAGGTAGGCAGGGCTGAAAGGAAGGTGACTGCAAGTGGCACCCCGGTGCTCACTGTGCATAGGCCGGCTCAAACCAGTTCCAGGGGCACACCAGCCCTTGAGCTGGGGAGAGACCGGACAAAGGAGAGGGGTGTAACCACCCCCCTCCTGGTCCCACCCATGGGCAGGACCTAGTCGCGTGCCAGCCCCTTTTCTTAGGATAAAGGTAGGAGCAGGCCCCCTTCCCAAATTAGATCATTCTAAATCTTGAACTACTTTCCACGAAAGGAACTCTTGACTTTTCTGAAGACTCTCCTTTGTGGCTAAGGAGTAGCCACCCTGCACCAGCAGGCACCACCTAAGCGCTTGCGGTCTGTTGCACGTCTATCCTCCGGATCAAGACTGCCCAACTCGACGAGACCCAGATTCCCCGCCATCTCTGACCTCTACCTGCCTCTACAGCTCAGCTGAGATTCGTGGGTGTGACGAGACCTGAGGGACCGGCTATCATCAAGACCTGCATGACGCTTATCCAGCACGACCGCCGAGGGATCCTCGAGTGAGTGCCCTGGGGTTTGAGAAGCCCCAACCCTGAGCAGCTCCAGCACCGAAGTCCAGCCCCCCAGCATCCACGAGATCTGCGTGGGGCCCTTCTGCTCTTTGCTGCTAACCGCGTTGTCCGGTCACTTGCCCGTTGGCTAGTGGCCCTCCTAACGACGCACCCCGATGTTCTACACTGCTGGTCTGGTTGCTCCAGACTGGCCCTTGCTCCCTCCCAAAAGAGGAGCACCCCGGACCCTCCTGGTCCACTCCAGACGCCATCTTGACTCCACCGCGTGGGCTTGCCTTTGCCAAGGCTTGTTGCTCCAATCTTGGATCCAGCATCGCCGACAGCCAACACCTTCGTGGGACAGCTTGCACCTCCAGCCTGGTCGCCGACAACGCCTCCTGGCCCGTGTGGCTACCAAGTCCAGCGTCGCCTACTCACCTGACTGCGGTGACTCCGTCCGGTGCCATCCTGGTGCCCACCTAATCACTGGCTAGTGATTAGGAACTAAGTCCCCTCAGCTTTCAGGTCGTCTTCACCTCTGATCCAGGCTTGGATCACCTCGAACTTCTTCACTGGTCGCCTGCCAGCAACTTCTTCTTTCAGGCTCCATAGACTTCAACAAGGAATCCCGACGTCTTTTGAACCCTATGCAGCCGCAGCCCCTGGGCTAGGTAACTTGAGTATTTTGGTGCTCCAGCACAGGTTCACTATCCAAGTGTCCAGATCCTTTTTCGTTTTCAGTCTATCTAGCCGGATTCGTCCGGGAACAGTAACTTTAGAAACGCTAGCATCCATAGACTTCTTCCCGCATCCCGCGTGAGAGTGCACACTCTGCACCCGATCTCCCTAGGCCTCCTGCTCCTAACCTTAGGGTTCAGTAGTGTAGTCCTAGCGATCCTGAAACCTCTGGATCTTGTTACTTACCTGCTAGTATTTCGCATTCCACTTTTGTAGTATATGGTTTTTTATGCCCCTCGGGCATTTGTGTAAATTGTGCAACTTAAAGTGTTTTCTTAAGAGTTTTGTATTGTGCTTAGCTCCCTGACTCATAAAGAGTTCAGGGTAGTCTTGTTATAAATAAATATACTTTATTTTCATAACAACTTGTGTGGTGTCCTTTCACTTGGTGTTTAAGGGGTAAATGTGATGGTAAAACAGCTGGCTTAACACGCCCTCTAGAGTTTAGCCTAAAGACTGCTCTTGTCCATGCTACTAGGATAGCTGGTCTATCAGGTTGACTTACAACCAATCATCAATAAGGGTTGTTTGGTATGATACAAAGTGATCACTAGAATAGTGAGCACTATATATCAGGCCAACTTCTCACATTGGTGGCAGCGGTGGGATTTGAGCTTGCTGTTGTTTTACCACACACGTATCCTAAGAATATCATTTGAAAGATCACATAGGTACATAGGTACATATAACTTAACTTAGAATACTCTGAGTTCTACTGAACCAGCTGTTGTAGTGTAATAGGGCTTAGCACACCCTAAACTACAACTCTAGCAAGGCATCAGTAGGTAAACCCATAGTGTAGGTAGGTGCATCACTTACACCACACTAGAAGCATGTCTACCCATGGAGAGTCTTCAGAGACTCCCCTAGTGGCTAGTGACCCTCCACAGGTCATCTCAAGATATGCAGCTCTCAGTTTCCAGGAGATGAGACAATTGTCTACCTCCAGGAAATTGAAACAGGGGGCTAACCCCACCACACCCTTTCTGTTAGGTCTCTTAGAGACATATGATGCTAGGAAAGCTTCTCATACAGATGGGAACATGCCAGCCTTAGAGGGTACCCTTGGTGATCCAGACCTCCTTGACACTGAAAATGTAGTTGAGGAGGAGGAAGAAGAGGAAGTCTCTGGGGATGAGGCAGACAACGGTCCTGACATAGTCAGCAGACTTACTAGGGCCAACTTAGACCTACTTAGGGAAGGATCTGGGGGACCCCAAGTACTGACCCTAATGAGGCCTAACCTTGGAGTTAGAAGAGATAGATCTCCTTCTAGGGACTCCAACAGATCTGTGCACTCTCATGCCTCTTCCCAGAGGAGAATGATTTCTCCCCAGAGGAGACTGACTCCTCCTCAGAGAAGAGAACATGAAGCAAGGATGAAACAGGCTAATCTGAGGATCCAGAGGGAAGAACTTGCCCTTGCCAAAGAGAAGCTTGCCTTTGCTAGAGAGCAGCAGTTGAGTGGGGTAGTCCCCACTGGTGGCAGCAATATCCCTAGAGATAAAGAAAGGAGTTTAGACACTAAACACCTGAGTAAGATAGTGCCCCCCTTTAAACAAGGGGATGACATCCACAAATGGATGGCTGCTTTGGAGAGGGCCTGCACTGTCCAGTGCATCCCCCAGAGTCAGTGGGCAGCTATATTGTGGCTCTCCTTTGAAGGTAAAGGTAGAGATAAGCTCCTCACTACTAGAGCTGAGGATGCTAACAATTACCAAATCCTGAAGAGCACACTGATTGGTGGGTTTGGCTTAACAACTGAACAGTACAGGTTGATGTTCAGGGACACCCAGAAAAATCAGTCTCAGGATTGGACTGACTTTGTTGATTGTGCCACTAAGGCTTCTGAAGGCTGGCTACTGGGAAGTAAGGTTACTGATTTCAAAGGATTGTATAATCTAATTATGAGAGAGCAAGTCTTAAATAATTGTCAGAACCAGTTATTGCACCAGCACCTGGTAGACTCTGATCTGACCTCTCCACAGGAATTGGGTAAGAGGGCAGACAAATGGGTCAGAACCAGGGTTAGGCCTAAGAACCAAGGTGGTGACCAAAAGAAGGAATCAACCAAGCCTCAAGAGAAGGGTGGGAATAAATCTTCAGATCAAACCACATCAGGGCCCCAAAAATCCTCTGAAGGGGGTGGGTCCCAGAATCCTTCCAATACCCAAAAGAAACCTTATTGTCATACCTGCAAACAGGTGGGCCATTACAAAACTGACCTCAGTTGCCCAAGGGCCAACAACAATAAGGAGAACATACCCCCAAGTAACCCTTCCAAGCCACCTGTTACTACTAGTAGTAATCCCCCAGGTGGTGGGAGTGCCCCCAAGAATTTGGGTGCATTTACTTTGGGAGTTCCTGGGGACTCTGGCCTAACCAGGTCCCCTGACTTAGATACTCTTGTCTGTGAAAATGGCATGGGGTTTGCCAACTTCACTGCTTGTCTCAACACTTTGAGCAAGTACAGACAGGAGCCCCTCATCAATGGTATAAAAGTTGAGGCCTATAGAGATACAGGGGCTAGCATCACCATGGTGACTGAGAGCCTAGTCCCCTCAAGGCAACTTTTTCCTGGAGCCACATACCAGGTAACCAACATTGATGGAGTGCAGAGAGATCATCCCATAGCAGTGGTAAATCTCAGCTGGGGAGGTGTCACTGGCCCCAAGAGAGTGGCAGTGTCATCAAACTTGCCTGTAGATTGCCTACTGGGGAATGATTTAGAGATCTCAGCCTGGGCTGAGGTAGAGCAAGAAACCCATTTCAAAATGGTAAACCTCCATGGTAAGGTTAGTGGGGCAGTGATAGCCACAGCCCCTGTCCAAGATGTCCTCCCTGAACGGGTCAGGAAGGCTGTGCCAGTCACAGCACAATCTCAGACAAATTCCTTCCCAGAACAGGTTGGCAAGGCCGTGATGGTAACAGCCCATACCCAAACTGAGTCCCTTCCTGAAAAGGTTGGTGGAGTTGTGATGGCCACAGCTCAAACTCAGACAGATAATAGTGTTGTGAAGCCTGAAACTATGGATCACTCCACTCAGACAGAGAGCATTGAGGGGGAAGAGAAATCTCCCTCCCACCGGACATTAGGAAAGGATCAGCCTCCTCAGGGAACTGATCTGACCCCTTGTGAAGAAACTGCCCCAGAGGTAGTTAGGCCTAGCCTGGCAGAACCCCTGATGTCAGTGGACCCTTCCAAGGTGGGACCCAGTCTGGAGCAGGTAACCTGCCCCTCTCTACCCTGCCTCAGTCAGCCCAGGGCTGTGGAGGTCAGGGAGGCCAGTGGTGGACCCCAAAGGGCCCCCTGTCCAAAAGAATCCCCCAATCAGCAGATTAAGGGCACTGAAGCTAGTAGTCCTAGCCAAGTGAAAATAAAACAAACTCCTGAGGGATCCCCCTTAAAATTAGCTAGGGACCTCCCACAGATGGACACTGTTGGGCACAGCCAAACCTGGGACCTAAGGGCCCCAAACCTGACCTGTCCCTCCAGTAAGCCAAACAGAGGGACCCAACCTCCAGCTTTAGGTAGCCAGAGGTTGACCTTGAGAGCTCAACACAACTCAGTCTTGGAAAGAAAGGCCTCTATGGTGGATAATGATTGGAGGAAGCTGAGCCCAAAATGAGTGGAGCCTCACTTCAGTACTCCATCTCAGCACCAGCCTTTTACTTTGCCAAAACACACCACAGGTAGAGATTCCCTATGGTGGAGACCCTCAGACACCCTTAGGGTGAGGGATTGCTTAGTGGACCATGAGATAGGGGGTAACCATGCCAGTGCTGGTACTTCCTTATATGGCCACTTAGGCAATATAGGCTTACCTGGAGATAAGGATAGCCTTATCTCCTTTCGTTTGGGGGGGGTTATGTAGGAAGGTAGATCCCTGACTATGGTTGCCCCCAACTTTTTGCCTGGTGTTTTGCTGGTTTTCTGACTTAGTTGACCTGGGGCCCTGCTATTCAGGACCCCAGGCCCACTGCTCTCTCTGTTAAAATGGATTCCATGTACCCTAGGTACATATCTGATTGGATACTGAGTCACCTTATCAGTCCCTGTACAGTATACCTTAGGTATCCAGGGCATAGGTGTACCCAGGGCCTACCAGGGGCTGAAGCATGTATTATGCCACCCCTGGCTGGCCATCCAAAACTGACACAACTGGCTGCTTGACAGCTGGGGCAAGGTGGTGTAATCACCCTTTGCTTTAGATATAGTATACCTATATCTAAAACCTAAAATGGGCACACAGATCTCCTATCAGTCACTCCTATGGCAGGCCTTAACAATCCTGGATGCAGAGTGCTTGGAATCGTGTGAGATAGTGCTCTGGCATGAGCTGAGCCTGTCTGCGGCCTTCGGGATCAATCCCTTAGCCGTTTCCATGATAGCGTCAGACCATATACTCTTAAGTGCCTTATAATCCTCGCGGTTATGGTAACTTTGGTCTGACATTATCTAAACATGTCGTGTAAGGTGTCATACGCTTTGGAATACTACCCCCTCGCCAGTTCTGGCGACGGGGGTAGCATTCCACCCCTCTAGAGGGAGAAGACCGTTGGTAGCTGTAACCCCGATTAAAGTTGAACACAGCCTCAGCTCCACAAGATGGATGCTGCCACCGAGACACAAGTCTGCCCTCCTGCTGCTGGGAGTCCTTCCAGCGAGGGAGGCCTGGACAAAGGGTTTCCTGTCAGGGGCGGTGCCAGCACCATCCCAGACAGGATTTTGTGTATCCCAGGTAGGCAGGGCTGAAAGGAAGGTGACTGCAAGTGGCACCCCGGTGCTCACTGTGCATAGGCCGGCTCAAACCAGTTCCAGGGGCACACCAGCCCCTGAGCTGGGGAGAGACCGGACAAAGGAGAGGGGTGTAACCACCCCCCTCCTGGTCCCACCCATGGGCAGGACCTAGTCGCGTGCCAGCCCCTTTTCTTAGGATAAAGGTAGGAGCAGGCCCCCTTCCCAAATTAGATCATTCTAAATCTTGAACTACTTTCCACGAACGGAACTCTTGACTTTTCTGAAGACTCTCCCTTGTGGCTAAGGAGTAGCCACCCTGCACCAGCAGGCACCACCTAAGCGCTTGCGCCTCTGTTGCACGTCTATCCTCCGGATCAAGACTGCCCAACTCGACGGGACCCGGATTCCCCGCCATCTCTGACCTCTACCTGCCTCTACAGCTCAGCTGAGATTCGTGGGTGTGACGAGACCTGAGGGACCGGCTATCATCAAGACCTGCACGACGCTTATCCAGCACGACCGCCGTGTGATCCTCGAGTGAGTGCCCTGGGGTTTGAGAAGCCCCAACCCTGAGCAGCTCCAGCACCGAAGTCCAGCCCCCCAGCATCCACGAGATCTGCGTGGGGCCGTCTGCTCTTTGCTGCTAACCGCGTTGTCCGGTCACTTGCCCGTTGGCTAGTGGCCCTCCTAACGATGCACCCCGACGTTCTACACTGCTGGTCTGGTTGCTCCAGACTGGCCCTTGCTCCCTCCCAAAAGAGGAGCACCCCGGACCCTCCCGGTCCACTCCAGACGCCATCTTGACTCCACCGCGTGGGCTTGCCTTTGCCAAGGCTTGTTGCTCCAATCTAGGATCCAGCATCGCCGACAGCCGACACCTTCGTGGGACAGCTCGCACCTCCAGCCTGGTCGCCGACAACGCCTCCTGGCCCGTGTGGCTACCAAGTCCAGCGTCGCCTACTCACCTGACTGCGGTGACTCCGTCCGGTGCCATCCTGGTGCCCACCTAATCACTGGCTAGTGATTAAGAACTAAGTCCTCTCTGCTTTCAGGTCGTCTTCACCTCCGATCCAGGCTTGGATCACCTCGAACTTCTTCACTGGTCGCCTGCCAGCAACTTCTTCTTTCAGGCTCCATAGACTTCAACAAGGAATCCCGACGTCTTTTGAACCCTATGCAGCCGCAGCCCCTGGGCTAGGTAACTTGAGTATTTCGGTGCTCCAGCACAGGTGTACTATCCAAGTGTCCAGATCCTTTTTCGTTTTCAGTCTATCTAGCCGGATTCGTCCGGGAACAGTAACTTTAGAAACGCTAGCATCCATAGACTTCTTCCCGCATCCCGCGTGAGAGTGCACACTCTGCACCCGATCTCCCTAGGCCTCCTGCTCCTAACCTTAGGGTTCAGTAGGGTAGTCCTAGCGATCCTGAAGCCTCTGGATCTTGTTACTTACCTGCTAGTATTTCGCATTCCACTTTTGTAGTATATGGTTTTTCGTGCCCCTCGGGCATTTGTGTAAATTGTGCAACTTAAAGTGTTTTCTTAAGAGTTTTGTATTGTGCTTAGCTCCCTGACTCATAAAGAGTTCAGGGTAGTCTTGTTATAAATAAATATACTTTATTTTCATAACAACTTGTGTGGTGTCTTTTCACTTGGTGTTCAAGGGGTAAATGTGATGGTAAAACAGCTGGCTTAACACGCCCTCTAGAGTTTAGCCTAAAGACTGCTCTTGTCCATGCTACTAGGATAGCTGGTCAATCAGGTTGACTTACAACCAATCATCAATAAGGGTTGTTTGGTATGATACAAAGTGATCACTAGAATAGTGAGCACTATATATCAGGCCAACTTCTCACACTGACGACACCCAGTTGGTTTTCTCTTTCAAAGAGCAGACGGTGGATGGTTTGAAGAATTTTAAGGGATGCCTACGCAATATAGCTATTTGGATGAATGCTAATAAATTAACGTTAAACGCGGAAAAAACAGAGGTTCTTTTCTTTGGGCAGGGAACTGTGCCAGAGTCAGCATTATGGTGGCCATCAGAAATGGGTGCTCCACCATCCCCGGCCACCTCTTCACAATTTAGGATTAAAATGGGAAGCGAATCTCGCCTTCTCAGCTCAAATACAACAGGTCTCTGCGACCTGCTTTAGCAAATTAAAAAATCTCTGGAAAGTTTTGCACTTTCTACCAGAAGATTGCCGCAAAACAGTAGTACATGCTATAGTAACATCTAGGCTAGATTATGCCAATGCCCTGTATCTTGGCCTACCTAAATATGCAATCCAACACCTTCAGATGATTCAAAATGCGGCTGCGAGACTGGTTTGCCGTATACCATTCCGACACCATGTCTCTCCGCATTTACATAAACTCCACTGGCTTCCAGTGGAGAAAAGAATCATATTCAAGGCTATGACAATGGCCTATCGGGCTCGGAATGGAAACTGCCCGAGTTATCCGAAGGAAAGATTATGTCCCTACAAGCAAAACCGGGTGCTGCGCTCAAATTCTCTTAACTTGCTACAGACCCCGCGTTTTAAGAAATCTCGGCTAGGTGGGAGAGCATTCACGGTCAGAACGGCCGCTATGTGGAATGCCCTACCAGTCTTCTTACGGAATGCCAAATCAGAATCCTGTTTTAAAAAGTCCCTGAAGACGTGGCTCTACAGGGCAGCTGTTATGAAGGATCAATAAGCGTACTACTCCTTCCGTCGCTCTATCACCTGATGTTCCTCAGTGCCGGGACACCCCTGTGTTGGGGAAGCTGTCACGCTTAATAAATTACAGTTAATATTTGTATGTATGCTGTTCTGAAGGGCTGAATGAATAGGTGAATGGTACTCTGTCTGATTAATAAATGAAGTGAGCTTACCAAAGACCTTTTGTATTCTTTTTGAGAAAACATGAGATTGGTGAGAAAACTAAAAGCCTTTTGGTCAGACCCAACACGCACAGAAATCGGTAGTGCACAGAGAGCATGAGTCCAGCAGGTCCTAAACTCCCATGCATAAGACATACATCACTGGTCAAGAGCATCACAATCTTCTCTGAAAGACATGGAACAAGAGTGGTGTAAAGGACCAATGCAAGTGTCCTTCAAAGACATGGAACAAATGTAGTAGTGCAGTGCCAGCCAGTGCAAGCTTCCTCCAAAGAAATGGCACAAGTGTGGCACTGTAAGGTCAGTCAGTGCACACTTCCTTCAAAGAAATAAAACAAGTGATGTACTGCAGGGCCAGTGTATGTTTGCTTCAAAGACATGGAACGTGTGTGGGACTGCAGAACAAGTCAGTACAAGCATTCTTGGAACAAGTGTGATACTGCAGGGCCACAGCAGCTTTCCTTCAAAGAAAGGAACAAGGGTGGTAGTGGACAGAACCATTTAATGCCTTCCTTAAATACAATGAAAAAGCAGAATTTCAGAGTTGTAATAAGTGTAAGGCCCAGTGCTAGGGTGCAGGGGTGAAAGCTTGGCTTACCCACATAGTAAGATTATCACACACAAAACAGGTCTAGCATCGGGCAGGAGTACACCCTTCCATCACAACCATAGAACACATACTGATAAGGCCAGAAACAATGCAAGCTTTCCTCGTTTGCACAGAAAACATCATCTGCAGCAGCAGTCCAAGCATGTGTGTGAGTACACACGAACAATGTGCAGCATTTGGCAGCAGCGTAAGTTCCCCTCACACACAACACAGGTACACAATATTCCAGTGGTGGCTGATAGGTAACGGTGGTGGAGAGCGGGGAGGAGTGCGGGGGGGGGTGGGAGGGGCGGATGGGCTAGAAAACTAGAAAATAAAAAATATTAAAAAAGCTTTCCTGCTGGCTGCGTCACCACCCGCAGCCTCTCCTCATCGTAGGAAGCACATGGGCTCCCAGTCTCCATAAGCAAATATGGAAGTAAAAGTTCAAGAGTGTGTGGATGAAGCAGTTTCTGCCTTAGCATCTCAGTTGGGTAAAAAACTGGAATATTGAATGAATAAGTTGGAAGGAAGATTTGGTGAGAGACTTAATGAACAGTTCTGGTCAGTTGAGGAGATGGTTGGTAACACCTCAACCAGTGGAGGTGCTAGGAAGGTCACCCAGAAGAGAAAACATCTTGAGAAAGAGAGGATTTCTAAAGTAAATGGGGCCTTTAATCAGAAAGGCTTTGGAAAGACAACTCATAAGGAGTTGAACGAAAAGGCTAGAAAGGCCGAAAAAAGGGAACGTATGGCTATTGCTTGTGATGAATCTTCCAGTAGTGGAGATATTATAATTTCATGCTCCTCAGACTTTGACTCCTCAGAGGATGAAGTTATAAGGACGAAGGTTAAAAGGGAGAGGAGTGAGAAACAAGGTTTAGATCAAGTTATAGACGCCTTGGGTGACCTTATGTTTGACCCCAGTGCTATCCAACACCCTCTCTCCCCTTAGTGGCTCCCATCTAAGCACGTAGCTCAATACGTGGAATTTTGGACAAGGAGAGAAATGCCTATGGATGTTAGGACTAGACTCTGTTCGTTGTGTCCAAGACCATCCCTTTCGAGTAAGGTGGCCTATACACCCAAATTGGTAACAAAGATGCTTACATTCCTAAATAACTTTGGAAGGCACCCAAGAAGGGGTCTTGATAAGGGATTACATGGGTGTCGGAACCGCCTTCTTGACGTGTTTGGACCTTTGCCGAAGATTTTTGACCTCTGTGAAGAGGCTTATCTCCAGGAGTCTGCTGTTGATAGTTTGGAGTTAATGCATCCCTGTGTATTGGACGTAGAAAGAGACTACTTATGAAAATTTACCCAAAATTGGCTGAACTAGCTGGGAAAAAGTCAGGCATGGAGGCAAACAGTTTCCTATTTGGAGAGGAACTTGTTAGAGAAATTGCTAGATATGCCGGTGCCTTTAATTCAATACAGAAGGTCCAGAAGAACATCAGAAAGGTTTTTGGTTCGGCCGGGAGAATGTGGGGTCGATTCCCAGGCCGAGGCACTGGAATCTTACGGAGCTCCTTCTCTCGTGGGTACAGACCCGGAACCTTCCAATCCAGAAACTATACTTCCGTTTTCTACCCTCAAAGGCAGAGGTCGATCTAGAGGAGAAAGGAGATCAAGGTATGTTTGCCAGAGAACCTTTTGTCTATTCCAGGAAAGTTGGGTGGCAGACTCGCCCATATTTTAGACAGATGGAGGGAGATTACTTCCGATCCTTGGGTGTTACAAACTGTAAGTGGCTATCGAATAGATTTTGTGGAGAGACCAATTCAGGTAAGACGTCCTCCCACCATAAGGTTTTCAAGAGCGAAAGAGAAATTAGTGGAGCAGGAGGTTCAAGAGTTGTAAAAGTAGGGTGCTATAGAGATAGCATTGGAATCCACCCCAGGGTTTCTAAGGAATGTATTTCTAGTCGAGAAAAAGGACAAGGGCATGAAGCCAGTCATAAACCTGAAAGATTTGAATGAGCGGGTGCAATACAACCATTTCAAGATGGAGGGTATCCACATGTTAAGGGACCATTTAGGGAAGGGAGATTGGTTGACCCGGTTAGACCTAAAAGACGCATATTTGACCGTCCCTATCTGCCACGATCGGAGGGATATTTTGAAATTCCAATGGTAGGAAACAATGTGGAGATTGAAAAGCCTTCACTTCGGTTTAACATCAGCTCCATGGTGCTTTACAAAGGTAATGAGACGGATGGCGACATAGTTGCGTTCGAGAGGGGTCAGGCTGATCATCTACTTAGACGATATCCTGATTTTGTCCCAAAGCAAGGAGATAGCCCTGTAACGTACCACATTGGCAGTTCCTGTGATAGAGGACTTGGATTTTGTAGTAAACAGAAAGAAGTCATGTTTGGAGCCCAGTCAGGAGACTGTTTTCTTGGGTTTTCAGATTTGGACCTTGGACTGTGTGTTGAAATTACCAATGGAAAATTGAAGAAAATTTGCAAAGCGATTGAGCGGATGGTAGTAAGTAAGTGGGTAAGCTTGAGACAGATAGCGAGAGTTCTGGGTCTCCTTTCAGCTACCATACAGGCAATCTTCCAAGCTCCCTTGCATTATCGAGCTATCCCCCAGATGTGGTAATTGAATCGGATGCCAGTTTACAAGGTTGGGGAGTGAGATGTGGCATCTGACAACTGGTGGGAGATGGACAGGTCAAGAGAAAGAAATGCACATCAACTATTTGGAGTTGCTGGCAGGTTACTTTGCGATAAAGATCTTTGTCAAAGATCAGGCAAAATATTGTGTTCTCTTGAAGATGCACAACATTTCTGCGGTAAAATATGTAAGCAAGTTAGGGGGTCCCCGTTCAAAGGCTCTACCAGATTTGGCGAAGGAGTTTTGGCATTATTGCCTAAGCAGAAACATTATGATTCTAGCTCAGTACCTTCAGGGAATAGGCAATTCCGTTGCAGATTGGAATTGAAGACAGTTGATGGATTTCAGCGATTGGAGGTTGAACAGGGAAATGTTAAATTCTATAGACAGGAGATGTGGTCCTCTGGCAGTTGATTTGTTTGCAAACAGGGTGAATGCTCAGATCCACAGATTCTTCAGTTGGAAGCCGGGCCCAGCAGCCGAAGCAGTAGATGCTTTTCTGCAGATCTGGGCGGAATTAAGCATTTCACCCCTTTGCCTTAATTCAAAGGGTGTTGCTGAAAGTTAAGAGGGAGAGAGGCGAATTAGTGTTAATAGTTCCTATCTGAACTTCCCAGGTTTGGTTTCCTGACATTTTGGAAATGCTGATTGCCGACCCGGTTCTTCTCCCGAATGTCCCAGAGTTGTTGATTAACCCATCCGGGGAGTATCATGAGTTGGTTCTTCAAGGCCATTTAAACTTGATGGCGTGGCTGGTTTTCGGAAAGCCGGGCAAGTGTCAGGCTTATGATTGGAGGGTTCAAAACTCATTAAAGAGTCATGGGCTCCAGGGACTTCAAAAGCGTACAGGTTGACCTGGAACAGATGGTGTCTGGATGCCGGTTCAGCACCTCTGGTTGAAGGAGTGAATTATTTGACAGAGTTTTTCCTTGAAGGAAAATCTTACAGTGCAGTTAAAATCGCTAGGTCTGCCATCCCATCTGGTCATGATTTAATAGACAGCTTGCCTGTAGGTTACCTTAATGTGGTTAAAAGACTATTGAGAAGTGTAAGAATAAAGGCACCACATAGGGCGAAATATTCATCGCTATGTGATGTTGATCTAGTCCTTAAAGAACTGTTGACTTGGAGTGAAAATGTGTTTTTGGACTTGAGGGAACTCTCACTGAAGCTGGTTATGTTATTATATTTGGTTTCTTTTAGAAGATTTTCAGATGTTAGAGCTCTATAAATTTCAGGGCAAAGCTTTTTACCAGGGGGAGTTTGCGTCTGTGTCACTAGGAGAACAAAAACTATGTCCAAAACTATATTTTACCCTTATGTGGACAAGTGTAGAAAGTTGTGCGTGGTGAGATGTTTACGAGAGTATGAGAGAAGAATAGAATGTTTGAGATGCAGTGCGGGCTCCCAGCTGATAATTTCTTTCAGAAACCCGCATAAGGCGGTGCCTGCGCCTACCTTGGCTCGCTGGGTCAGAGAGGTCATTAGAAGAGCGGGGATAGATTTATCTAGGTTTAGCGCTCACTCTGCTAGGGGGGCTATGGCTTCTAAGGCCCTGCTTTTGACGTGCATACTGCCTAACGTGAATATTCCCCCCACTTCTCTTTTTAGGACTTGTGCCCTGGGGCGGCTCTAAGAGATGAAGAGGCATGGTGTTACGCTGTCAGACCATCTATAATTTTTCACTAAAGAAGAGGTTGGTGGCATAGCAGCTTTCTGAGGAGTGAGCGATATGTGTGTACTCCGGGTAGTTTAACTTATTTTATTAAGGACAAGAACCCTCACCCACCCCTAGATCGCATGCTTCAGCAATGGTCCCGCCTCACACTAGAACCAATGGTATTTGGTGTCTACTGTAACTCTCTGTAAAAGAAAGGAGCTCTTGAGGTGTTTATAGATAATGTGGGCCTGTTGTAAAAATAATGGTCTTGGTGAGGAGTGCAGAGTGCTAAATATATGTGTGCAGTGAATTAGAACTACCTCTTGAATAGCTAAATCTAAGCTTTATTCGGGTGCCTCCAAGGGATAGATTAAAAAGATCGGAGGGATAAAACTTCAGCCCAGCGCAAGGTTGGTCAACATGTTTCTGCCCTTCTAATGACCTTGCTACGAGATTCTTGAGCATTTTTCAGGACCATTGATGTATGTCACGCTGCAATGTAATGTGAATAAAGTATGATATAGCAAAAAAGGATAATTAAAACGAGACACAGATTGATTTTTACAAGGGGCCCACATTATCTATAAACACCACAAGAGCTCCTCTCTATATAGAGTTGTAGCCTACAACAGGTACCATTGGTCCTGGTGTGAGAAAGTAACCAATGATGAAGCATGCCTTAATAACATATTTTTGGGGGAATATAATTACAGTCAGAGGGAAGGGTTTAGAAAGGCTTGTTTTGGGGATCTGAATAGTAAAAGCGGTATGAGATGATGCGAAGAGGGGTAGAAGCGGGAAGAGTCTAGAAAGGGTTCTTTTTAAGTTTTTTTTTGTTTGTTTTATATATCGCGAACTCGACCCGAAGATTTCAGGTATCAGAGTGCTTTACATGAGCACCAGTTTCGTTACAGATGGACACATTCATTATTTTTAGGCACAGGGGAATTAAGGGCCAGATGTAGGAAGGCTATTACCGGTCGGTAACGGCCAAAATCGGACGTTACTGACCGGTAATAGGCTTTTCTGATGTAGGTGGCAAATTTACCGATTCGGTAAATACCAAATCGGTATTTACTGATTCGGTATTTACCGAATCATCATTTAACGATTCGGTATTTACCGAATCGGTAAATGACATGTAGGAAGCACTTTGAAGAGTGCTTCTGTGCCTTAAGGATTCGTTATTTACCACCAACTATTAGTTGGTGGTAAATAAGGAATACCTCAGTAAATGCAAATGTGTGCATTTACACCAGTGCCATGTGGCAGACATGCATGCCCTTAGGGCATGTATGTATGCTACATGTGCACACCAGCACTATTCAGGGGTGCAACAGGGTGTCAAAGGGACACCCTGCCACCCTAGACTCTCTCCCTATTTTACCGAATGAGTATTTACCGATTCGGTAATTGACATTCATTCCAATGGGCCTCCAGACCCATAGGAATAAATGGTAATTACCGAATCGGTAAATACCGATTCGGTAAATACCGAATCTTAACGATTCGGTATTTTTTACCCACATCACATTTACCGATTCGAAAATACCGAAATTCAGTATTTTTGAATCGGTAAATTTCAATTACCTACATCTAGCCCCAAGTGATTTGCCCAGAATCACAGGGTGTTGAGCGTCGTTGCTGAGACTCGAACCTGGTTCCCCAGCTTCGAGATTGACCGCTCTAACTGTAAGGCCTCATCCTCTCCCCATTTAGGGTATCATAGTAATGGTATGGGGTTTGACATGGATGAGAGAGTGGAGGTAGAGTATATATTGATAGAGGCATAGGGTGAGAAATAGGGTAGTGCATGGAAAAGAGTAGTATAATAATATTTTTTTGTGAGCATAGTTGCACATTTTCTTAAATTATCCACACGTGTCTCGGTGTGCCTGACCGTGTTTTTGGGAGCGGTATGTGTTTGGTCAATTGCTCTCAGTAGACCCCCCTTGTTGTCTTGTGCTCACACTAACACACAACTGCTGGGATCACATCACCCAAATAAGCTTTGATAACATTTCCCACCGATTACCTTAACCTGCATTTATTTTTAATTTAAGGTGGGCGGTTATATTTCTATGCATGTACCTAAATGTGAAAGGCCAGGAACTATTTGCAGCATATTTTGTACTTTTCAGCCGAGCCTCTGACCCCGCCCCCATTGCACTCACGGTCACAATTCCCTTATTTTGAGGCGCTTCACTCGAATCAGGAAACATAAGTTATTTATAGGCGAAAAGCAGGTAGCTTTCATTCCTATGCTGCTCTAAAGGGTGACGGGCTACAACATGTTCAGTCTAAGCCATCCCCTCGATAAAATGTAAACTTGACTAATGCACTCTGAGGTTCTGGCAACCTCCAGGGTATGGAAAAGCCCTGCTCTATGAGGGAGGGAGAGGGGGCCCTCTCATGCTGCCTAGTTGAGGTACTGCTCCCAGCCGCAGATAGCTACAAAGGTTCGAGTTACACGGACCAGCTGAGGCGTGTAACAAGAATCCGGTCTCTTTTCCTTGAACATCCGGGGTTCATAGCCATGGTTACTAATGCCCGGCAGCAGCTGGACTGTGGAAGGCCTGCCGGCTTTCCTCTGTTTCTAGTTCATGACCTTCTAATGACCCAGCCCACCTGCACTGACCTACCCTCTTACACGGGAACCTGGAAATCTGAGCCGGACAGCCCGGTCCATTCTGCTCCCAGACTTTCTAGCATTGCAGGTGACCGCGCGACCCACCTCGCGTAAAATGAAATCCATCTCTTTGTACTGGGCACAGTTTTAGTAACTTTATCTTTAGCAGGTAAGGTAGCTTAGGGTTACCGGATGACTCAATGCTAGTGTTTCCTCTTAAGGCATTCACTTACACCAGTCCCTAAAAGTGAAACCTTGAAAGGCAAGTACTCTGGCTTCGAGTGCTTGGGTGTTTCTAAAAAACGTATGTACTCTCCCCTTAAAAGTATAGAGCCCTCCAGAGAAGTGTTAGTACTCTACAATCTCAAGTTAAGGCGGTGCAGCTTCTCGGTGCCTGACAGCCCCGCACATTTAAAGTCTTACTTAAATTGGTTTTCAGATGTTAGTCCAAGTCAACTGAGCCGAGACTAGAGCTTCCACAATGCATTCGTTAAATGAAAAGCCAGCAAAGGAAACACGGTGTGTTAGTGGCATCTGGTTACCATCTGTATAAATCAAAAGCCTACAGCCTTTACCATCAACTTTACACAACCAACGCAGGCCTATTCATGTGCACATAAACTGGCAACAATCATGCATGCTGTTATAAACGTACACATATGTAGAAAAATACAGCTTGCAAAACAACAAGCTCACTCCGTAGGGATTACCAGAGTCATCACAGTGAAACCCCCCTGCCTTTATAAGAGTGAGTAGTTAATGTCAAAACCCTTGCCTTCTATGGTGATCTGCAAGATTACATGTAACAAAAAACCTGCCTATCACCTATAAAACAAGGTGATAACAACTAACTGTTAAAAGTCTACTGACTTGAATAAATGTTTTTCACAATAAGTAAGCTAGGCCTACTGCCTTTGACATAACTCGTCATACTAAGCATATCAGACCTATAGCATCAGACATAACTGTAACCAGTTTACCCATCAGGCCTGTAGCTTGTCACCATAAACAACTGATGCCTCCTGTTTTGAGCGTAAGCATTACCACAAGGCAAACATCAGGCACTCTGTCATAAAATTAGAAAGGCATACACGTTTATAGATGGCTAAGTAAAATACCACCGCTTCTAAATGTGCCTAACAAGGATTCTCGCAGACAAAATCTTCTGTGCCCAAAGTTTGTCACCTTGCTTACTGGGGATCTGCATGGAGAAAGGGCAGAGTGTGCATGACTGGTTGGGGCGGCCCCCACCAAACAGTCATTGCTCCCCCAAGAGTAGGCACGCCACTCCTCCCCTGCCCAGCCCTGCTTGCAGAGCTGCCCCGCCCGCAACCAAACCCTTCTGCTTTCTCGCAGTGCGAGAATCAGAAACATAAAATGGTAGTTATTACCATTTTATGTTTCTGCTTCTCGCACTGCGAGAAAGCAGTGGGGCGACGCTATTCCGCCCTAGAGGAGGAGCCGCCCCTGATCATGAAACCTATACATCTCTACCAATTTATGTACAGTCATAAATGAATTTTGCATGTACAAATATTCACTGCTGGCAGATAATCTTCTTAATTATTTGTCTTCAGGACATTCATGTATATATTCTTCCTATATATTTTAGATCATATATTCTGGTATGAATTATGAATAAAAATAATTCGATATAGTTACTCTCATCAAGATCAGTTATGAAAGCTCAAAGTGTCTTATATTACCAATATTCTACTATTTCATAGGGTGTTAATAAAGCTCCCTGCTTACCTGCTCCCCAATGTAAACCTGCGTCAATTTTAGTGAAACAGCATCCTATCCTCACAACATGCCTCTACCTCCTAAATGTAAAGTATGGGCAATTTTACAGACACCTCGCTTTGTCTTCCGTCACTCTATGTATGACCTATTCAAACTGCGTTGTAGCCTTTTATTTCAATGTTACATAGACATAGATTCCTCAAGTCCTCAAACAACAAGCATTTGCAATGCAATAGGTCTCGCATTATTTAAGTTTGAGCTATTATTATTGTAAATGGCAATGTTTTTTGCTTTATGCTATAGTTTTCTTATGTACATAAAAAGCTACATATAAAGTATTTGTTGTTAAAATTATTTATGCAGTATTTAAATTTGTTTGCATAAAAGATTACAAGAATATCTTAGCAAAAAAGTTAAACTTTTTAATGGTAATTGACTAAATGTCCATTTGTACATTTTAATTTCAAATAGGTAAGTGTAAACATCACAAATATATTGTGCAAAATATTTTAGCCATAAATATTTTTGTTTTACGAGGTAGTTTGTAAGAAAATGATTGTAAAAGGCAAACACTGTAATTAAAATGTAACATATAACAGTACAGTTATGGCTAGTAAACATACATTAGTAGTATAGTATAATTGTAAACAAGATGTAAATAAGACTACAGAAATTAGCATGAATTATCACTTTAATATCAACTTTACAAACATTTTGAAAACACGATCACAGCTGGTAATCATGCATTGGCTTGTTATTACAAGCATTTCATTTTAATAAATATTTCTGATTCCCAAAAACAAATATGACAGTCTCTCAAAATAATGGCTTTTCAGTTTTAGTTGTATCTTTGATCTCCATGTCATCAAGTACTCATGAATATTACTGCCCCATGGACAGAGTCTGGCTTTACATGTCTACATATCAACATCCAATTCCATGAACACCCATCGCATGCCAGGGATGACCATCACCGCTGGTGAAGAGAAGCACAATTGGGTCAAGAATGCCCACAATACGTTGTGGTCCCATTATACCAGGGATGGGCTCAATAATGCCAAAGATGCCAACATCATGCCAAGCATTGCTAGACTAAAAGTGGGAATAATTCTAACAGGGACACCACCAATAAATTAAGAAGGAACACCATTACGCTAAGGCAAGCATTACCGCCTTCGGGTAAAGTCCGCGCTATATAAAAATGCATAAATACATGAATAAAGAAATACCGCCTTCGGGTAAAGTCCGCGCTATATAAAAATGCATAAATACATAAATAAATAAATACCGCCTTCGGGTAAAGTCTGCGCTATATAAAAATGCATAATTAAATAAATAAATACATACCGCAAAACATCCTCGTTACTCTGCCGGCCTGCGACCAGGAAGTCAGGCAGGCCGGCGCGACACCCGGAAACAGGAAGTAGGAGGGCGGGAGCCTACCCCGCCTCCCACGGAAGAGCCGCGATTGGAGCCGTGTTGGGAGCAGGGAGCACCGGAGCAGGCAGGAGCCTACCCTGCGCCCCGGTGCCGAAGGAGGGAAGAAGAGTCCTGCTGCCGGGCCTTGCAGCTGAGGAGAGGAAGCCGGTGAGTGCGTTGCTGAGCGGCGGGCGGGCGGAGGGAGAGGAGCATGTAGGCGCGGGGGGGGGGGCGGCCTGTGTATGTGTGTGTATGTGTGTGCGTGCGTGTGTGTATGTGTCTTGGAGTGCGTGTGTGTGACTGTGGGGGAGGGGGGGTGTGTGTGAGCGAGTGTCTGTCTGCGACGTGTGTGTGTGTGTGTGTGTGTGTGTCTGTGTCTGTGTGCATGCATGCATGCGCGGTAGGCTGGGAGGGCGGCGCATGCGCAGTAGGCTGGGAGGGCGGCGCAGGACGGAACGTGCGCGTTCGCGCAGCCAAATCCGAATGCTAAAAATCGTGCCAGTTTTGTGTCCCTCATTCCCCGGCATCAGCCGCCTATAAGTCTCCGTCCCTGTGAACATAAAGAGGTTGTAGAACATTAAGGTGACTTTCACTATCGTATTGTGTATTTCATTAATTATGATATAGGGTCACACCATTGCCCTTAAATGAAAAAGAAACATTTTTGGCGTTGAGCTCCTGCCTACGAATGAGTAAGCTTGCAAATTCATAGAATGCAGAATCTATAGTGCAAAATTGTAATTCTGCTCTGACACCTACTTTCATTCTATCTGATGGCTCTAGCACACTTAACTCACCTGTAATACGTTATTACAGTTAAACGACTATCTCATTTTCTTATTACATTCCTCCTCATTTTCTTATTACAAACACTCCTGGCGACCTTTTTATGAGCTATGAAGCAGAACTATATAATGCACAGAAAACCGGAGACATCACCAACCTATCACAAGAAACCGAGAGGCACGTACCACATTCGAGCTACAGGGTAGTTTTTCCATGGCCGCAAATATCTTACCGTTCATTAAATCTGAATAGTAGTCGGATATCACACACACTTTAAATAGGAACTACAAACTCCATGCAGAAGGAAACGATATTTTGGAAAACTCTCTGAAAAACAGACCGTTTCAATTTCTTGAGGACTATGCTAATAATACGATCGATTCCACTGATGACTTCATTTATGCAGACACTCTGTCGTTGATCAAACTACACACTGTACCTCACGGTTGGGTAATCGTCATGGAATGCAGGGCACACAGCTTACTCACTGGTACAACAGTGCATATATGCACAAATTAATTGCGGTGTCAACTACGGTGAGAAATTCATGAAGTCACACAATTTCCGAACTGCACAACAGCACAGAATTATCCTCATGGTCCAAGGTATAGAATACATGTCTATCCATACACTACTTGCCGCCTATACTTTATTATGTTGCTCCCACGGGAAGTTGACAGGAGTTGGGAAGAAATTGTTGAAGGAACTAGCACGAAGCTCTGAGCAGCAGAAAATTTATCCTTATTACCACAATACACAGAGCATTCAGGCTGAAAGCATGAAATGATGGAATCCTACTAACCACCACAACCGAAGATTTTGCAGGAAGGGGTGAGGGGGTAGTAAAAGTTGCAAGTTAAGAGACACCTATGCGAAGGTAGGAGAAACAGGAGAAGGAGGTAAATTGACAACTATTCAAATGCAGAATTCGAGGCTACAGGGGATAAATCTCCGGCAAGATGCCACACAAAATTATTACAAATGTGGATTTCCAGAGACACGTATTTTGTGTATTGAAACAGAGGAATTAATTATTCTACGTCACTTTCACATAAAAATCCATCTACGTGACCAAGAAACTATGCCTTTAAACTGTAACAAAGAAAAAGACTATTCCCTGTAGTTTCTGGAGAAAAATAAATTTATGAAATCGTTTTTTTGTAAATCAGGTTTAACTATTCCAGGTAGCCAACGTCTCAGAAGTGTGGAACTCCTGTTTATGTTGGATTAGTTGTCTGTTGCTATTTCAAAGCATGTTCAATATGTGCCCATAACTTAAACCTTCGCTGCCGCCAATGAGAGTGAAGCTCATGTCACCAAACAGAATGAAGCATACAGGGCTAGCTGCAGAAAGCCAGAGAGATGTGCACTGCATCGTGGGGTATGTGAACGATACTGAGATGGCATTCGTCTTCAAGAATGGAGGAAGAATGAACGCAAAGCGAGTGCAAACTGCCAAAGTTTCAATCACTATATTAAAACTGTGTTGAAGAAAAATAAAAACACACACAGTGAGTGCACGCATGGAATCTTTTTTGCAACCAAGGCCCCATGTTCCAAGTGCCTTCAGGCTCTGTGCTGCTCCTGCTAGCATCAACAAAGACTCCGGAGCAGAAGGGCATCTTGGTTCTAAATATTAAGCAAGTCCCATCCCATTCCACTCATTTAACACCGATTTAAGCCCATTTCCGGTTCTGAAAGGCCACAATACTAGCACGAAAAAGGTACATATACTTATCATAAGTGGCAAACTTTACAGTTTTTAGCCTAGAAAAATTATATGATTATAACTACCCTAGTACATAGCTGTACTTTCCTTGACTTCAAATGCAGTAGATTAGAGACTTTATATTTTTTTTCCTGGTCCATAAAATCCGATGGATCTGTTTCGACAACTTATTCTCCGATGTACACCATTCCAAGAAGTAACAGACATTACAACAGTCCGAATCACAACAGGCTATATAAACATTGTCAATTAGGAACAAGCATCGCAGCACCTGTGCTCCACATCCGGGCCGGGGAGTACTCTGCCGGCCTGCGACCAGGAAGTCAGGCAGGCCGGCGCGACACCCGGAAACAGGAAGTAGGAGGGCGGGAGCCTACCCCGCCTCCCACGGAAGAGCCGCGATTGGAGCCGTGTTGGGAGCAGGGAGCACCGGAGCAGGCAGGAGCCTACCCTGCGCCCCGGTGCCGAAGGAGGGAAGAAGAGTCCTGCTGCCAGGCCTTGCAGCTGAGGAGAGGAAGCCGGTGAGTGCGTTGCTGAGCGGCGGGCGGGCGGAGGGAGAGGAGCATGTAGGCGCGGGGGGGGCGGCCTGTGTATGTGTGTGTATGTGTGTGCGTGCGTGTGTGTATGTGTCTTGGAGTGCGTGTGTGTGACTGTGGGGGAGGGGGTGTGTGTGTGAGCGAGTGTCTGTCTGCGACGTGTGTGTGTGTGTGTGTGTGTGTCTGTGTCTGTGTGCATGCATGCATGCGCGGTAGGCTGGGAGGGCGGCGCATGCGCAGTAGGCTGGGAGGGCGGCGCAGGACGGAACGTGCGCGTTCGCGCAGCCAAATCCGAATGCTAAAAATCGTGCCAGTTTTGTGTCCCTCATTCCCCGGCATCAGCCGCCTATAAGTCTCCGTCCCTGTTCCAGGGCGAGACCTAAAAACTGAGCTGAGCCAGAGCCAGTCATCTTCCTCACACACACACATATGCAGTCTGAAGTCTAAAGTTAATGATGGAAAGGGAAAGGGGATCTCTGCTGCTGCAGAAGAAAACCAAAAACTATAAATTATATGCTAAAATAGTTTTTTGAGGCACCACTAAATGAAATCAAAGTTAGCTTAAAAACGATTCATACTTTTGTATCTTGTATCTTCATTCTCTAATATTTCTTTTTCACATTTATTTGTCACAACACAGCCAATCATGACACTTATTTTACACCAAACTCCCCTGGTAAGTAACGGCGGAGCAATAGTGATACAGAATGTTCCGAATTGCACCAAAAGCTACATATACCTTCTAATTTCAAGAAATGGAGGACTGGCCCTACTGCTGAGATTATCAGTTGCATGAAGACGGTAATTGACGACTTACTGTGCGCACATTTTCTCAGGAATAATCAGCATGAACATTTAAATACAAAATATCCAAGTTTGCATATTATTTACTATCTCCCAAATATCCAGAGGCGATTGAAAAACCTGCCTGGTACGTGCATTGTATCCAGCTGTCGCTTGACACTAAAACCTTTGTGTACGTATGTATATCATTTGCTGAAACCATTTGTCCCAAAAACTATGTCATTCCTCAGGGATAGCAGGGACATTATTGGAACCACTGAGGATTTTCTCTATGATCGTGAAAGACAAATGTTGGTGACCATGGACATGCAGTCACTGTACACCAATATCACCCAGCTAAATCACTGAGGGAAGGCATGAGTCTCCCTGCTTGGCCCCCACAGTGCATAAAACTGCTAGACAGAACTATTTTAAATTTCAGAATGATTATTTCTATATTTGAGGGGTTTGCATTGGGAGCTCGCTTTGCTTCTGCCTTGTCAAATCTTTATATGGGAAACTATGAGGGGCTGCGCTTGTACATTGACAAAAACCCATAAAGAAAGAATTCGACCAGCTGGCACAGGTATATAGAAGACATGATATTAGTGTGAGCTGGTGATTGCTCAACACTGGAGGCATTTCAATCTTGGCTCAACTTCCAATTCACTATGTCCCACAGCTGTACCAAGGTCACTGTCCTAGATTTACCCATTTGAGGATAAACAACGATATACACTATTTTTCACAAAACAACTGAACAGATGACATTTTGATGTTATTCTAGTAACCATCCACGAAACCAGATGGATACATTACCATTGGGGGAATTCCTCAGGGTGAGTAGGGATTGTGCATGGAGGAAGGACTAGGTCGAAGAATTTTGAAATCTTTGTTGCCAAACATTTAGAAACAAGTTTATCCCTTGCTTTTCTAAAAATCTACGAAGTGGCCTGGAAAGGCTCCAGAGAAACTCTATTGACACCTAGGACAGAATTGGTGGTAACCCCAATATAATATGCTTAAACATTTTTTACATAAACTGTAATTATACTGGAAAGATCATCAGGAAACATTGCAATTTAATACAAAATAAATTGGGTTTGTCCAGTAAACCTCTTTTTGCGTTCAAGAGAGGTAGGAATGTCAGAAACTGTGTAGTGAGGTCGATGTTACCTGTCCAGCCTTAAACTACCATTCAGGGCAGGGGGTTTGCCTTCCTTTTGGGGCATCCTAAATGTGGATGTTGCAATGAGTTTACCATATGAATAGAGACCAAGATTGTTGAGTATCATAATAAGAAATTTACTTTTATCAGCTTTACAAACTGTAACCCTAGTGGCCTGATTTACATACAGTATATTGTAGCAGGAAAAGTAATACTACAGTAGTACTACTTACTACAAAATGCAATTCACAAACCTACAAGTGTACATCTTCACCTCTCCTATCATTTTTATTGGGAGATTCTCACACATGTAAGTCTAATACTTAGTAGTAAATGTGGGTGGGACCTGGGCAAGTGGCGGGAAAAAGGGCATATGTATTACTAAATGGAAGGAGTTTAAGAAGGAGTAAAGAGGGATTATGGAAGGCTAGAGAGAGATTAGGAGAGGGTCGTGAACCTACACACAAAACAGTAAGCCCATTTTGATTCACAAAGTGCACTTCTAAAGTCACTACAGCTAAAAGGCCTCAAAACAGCAGTAAATGTAGCCCAGCTCAGAAATGGAGAAAGTCCAGCACAACACATGGCCAGCCACTGGTACTGGAACACCCTTTCATAGCAAATAATGGAGGTAGGGACTTAAAATAAAACCCTAAAGGAGATAATGTTAAATTAAATTAAATTATTTAAATTAAATCAACTCAGAAACATAAACACATTTAATGTAATGTTAAAAAATTCTAAATATAAAACATATTTAATATTTTAAAATATTTTAATATCATTTTTCATGTACAAATTAGTGTTATTATCTCCCTATGGTAAAGTATTGGGAACATTTAAATTAAAAAAAATAAAAGTTTAATATTAATTAATTTGATATTGTTATTTTAAACATAGAGCAAAATTGACAACATGCAACAGCACTATTAACTTTTTAAATTATGTTATTAATTTAAATATATTATGAAACATTAGCATTCATTTTATAAAGCTTTATTTAAAAAAAATACCTACTAATATAAAGTGGTTGATTCCGATTCGGGAAACAAATCGGTACGACGATTCGAATTCGTAGCCGTTTCCGTACGAATCGTACAAATCCGTCCGAATTGCGTAGTACGATCCGTAGTAAAAAAATACGTCCGAATCGTTGCGGACCGTATGAAAAGCAAGGGAAAATCCATCCGATACGGACCCTGAAAATGAACCGCACGAATCGTAAACATGCCGTACGACCCGACAAGTACGATCCGGACCGGGGAATGAGTACGAGATTCGTACGGTAAACGTCGCGTATGAGCAATTCGTATGGAGAGCCACACAATCACATAGGGTACGGTTCATACACCCCATGATCGTAGGGGTACGGTTCGTACACCTACGATCATGGGGTGTACGAACCGTACCCCTACGATCATGGGGTGTACGAACCGTACCCCATGATCGTAGGTGTACGAACCGTACCCCTGCGATCATGGGGTGTACGAACCATACCCTATGATCGTAGGTGTACAAACCGTACCCCTAAGATCATGGGGTGTACGAACCGTACCGGGGGTCCGTTTTGCACACACTTCGAGTCCAATTCTGCTTTTCCGGACATTTTGAGCTCTCGTAAAAAAAGAGTCGTACGGAGTGTTGACTGGACGGATCGTACTTGCTTGGTCGGAAAATGATGCTTCGATCCGTACGGACATCGCGTACTGCGCGTTCCGAATGCGATTCATACGGATTATTGAGTCGTACAGGCTTTTGTACGATTCGGACGGAGAACTGCTTTGGGTACGCATCGTACTACATCGTACGTACAGGGGCGTTCGAGGATACGTTTCGTACGGGAAAAATGCTCCGTACGGCTATTCTTACGGGATTTTACCGAATCGGAATCGGCCCCAAAATGTTATACGTATGTACTATGTATTCAAAATTACAAAAAGGTATTTATAGAACTGATTTATATTAACTTAATTATTTAAACAAATAAGGTTAATACAATATTTGTTCATAGCTTATATTTATTGTTAATTATGTTTAAATAATTCAATTAATTTAATAAAATTTAAAAAGTTGAAATTAGTTGATTTAATTTAATATGCGATACAGATAGTCCTCCTTAAAACCTTGTGGAGGTGTTCTATTTTGAATACCCATGAATGTGCATGGATAGAAACCTTGGATGCAAGTGTTGAATGGGCCGACTGGATTTTAGGAAGATAGTCTATTGATGACCACCCCCCACAGCTAATTTGGGCAGTATAAACAATTACCTCTCTTCAGTGTTAGATCATTTCTACTATAATTGTGTGCAATTTGCAATAATTGTGTACTACCCTATGTTTTGGTTTTTGTATTATTTGTAGGTGCATGCATCTAACTACATATATTTTTTTATAACCCTTCTTATTGGCTTTTATAACTGTCATGCATGGGGGCGTGGCCAAGATGGCCGCGGAGTAGCACCGTTTCTGTGGAGCTCCGCTCGCCGAGGCCGATTTAAAGCATCTACAAGCAACATTGCATCCCTGGTCAGGACCGTCTGGGACCCTGGGCTGAGCAACACATCGGGGGTGCGGCGGGCCAGTGAGCGGACCCTGTCCTTGGCGACGATCGGCTGCAGCGCCAGAGGAGCGGCGCCCGGCGGCGTGTACTGTCACAGAAAGGAGCGCCCCTGAGGTCTCGCCGCCAGTGGAGACGGCCCCGGCTATGGCGGACCTGTCACCTTGCCGCACAAGGCTCTGCGGATGTCCTGCAGGCTGTGGTCGGCAGAGGGGTGAGACCGGAGGCCCCGGAAGATCTGCCTCCCCATATTCACGGCGTGAGAGCCTCCCCTGGACCCGAAGTTAAATACCACGAGGCGGCCATCTTGCATGTGGCCTGGAGCGGAAGCCCGGTGGCGCTGTCGCGGTCCCTGCTGAAACCTCGCCTGGGCCAATAGCGATGGGGATCTATGGGGCTTTACGGACCGTGCCCCGGACTGGTGTGGTCGGCGGCGGTGCTTGCAGCAGACACAGGGCAGAAGGACGCCCCTCAGGGAGGCCTATATTGGGTGAATACCAATATAGGCCTGCTTCACCCGCAGCCTCATCGGCCAGAGGCGGGAGGTGAGAGAGGGGAGGTCCAGAGCGGAATCCTCCACGTGGCTGGAATACTCGGCGGGAGGCGGAGGCCCAGCGCATCACTGACCACAGACCCGACTTCACGGAGGTGAGTCTTTGAGGCGGACTTGCATACGTGGCTCCATCTGGGGAAAGGGCCTAACCTGACTGACACACGCTCGCCTCGAAGGTAGGGGGGCCCACCTGGGATCTGCACTGGAGCACCGTTGAACTTTGTGATCTGGCCCCCCCTCCGTCGCTTTGGGCGTTGAGGACCCCAGTTGGGCGCAGAGAGGACCTAGCATCCACACATTGGTGAGCACATTCTAAGGCTATCGTTGGAGGCGCCCTGAGCTGGTAGTGTGACTGGACGAGTGGGGGCTGGGCCCTAGAGGTGGTCGACACCAACATTACTGGGGCTCACCGGCTCCTGAGCAATTTGGACCGACATCTGCGTGAGCGGTGGCCGGCGGAGGCCCTACTCCTGCTCCTGGTGTTACGCAGCGCGGGAGGAACCGGCTGAAGATATGACCACCCCTCGAGCCCGGAGAGACACTAAAAATAAGGATCCCTCGATTAAAGACCTGCTCCAGAAAACGGGCGGGAAAAAGCCTAACGTTCCAGATCGTGACCCGGAGGCCGGTCAGGCGCCGGTCCCATCACAAAGGAATTTATGGAACAGCTCTTCAGTTCCCTTCGAGAGGACTTTGCTAGCCCCTTTCAGGTAATAGCCTCCCATGTCAAGCAGCTACGGGAGGAATTTGGTGAAACTGGGGACAGGGTGGACACCATGGAACGCAATGGAGACAGCTGAGAGGAAGAGCTTACGCTTCAGGCTAGGGAACTCATTGATCTCCGCGAAAGAAACGATGAACTGTTCCTCAAGCTGGAAGACCTGGAAAATTGCTCAAGGCACTTTAATATTCGCATTAAGGATGTTCCACCGCTGGCGGATGGAGGCAAACTGGAAGAGTGGGTCCTCCGTCTCTTTAAACCATGGTCCCGGAGCTGCGCGACAAGGAAGTCGTGCTGGACCGCACAAATCGGGCGGGCGCCCCGCCTTCAGTCCCGGCCAACCCCAGGACATCCTGAGCTGCCTGCATTCCTTGCGTCAGAAGGAACTCATCATGGCCGCCACGAGGGATCGTTCGGCGGTGCAGGGAGCTGCGGCTGGTCACCTCTCTCTTCCATGAGCAGGAAATCGGGTATCGTTGGGGGCACCCCTTCCGCCTAAACTTCGTCTGGAACAACGAGACGCAGGGGGTGCGGTCTGTGCAGGAGGCGAAGACCATATTTGGTGACGCTCTAGTGGTGCCGGAAGATGCAAAGGAAGCAACCAGAGTACCGGTGACCAGGAGGCGGTCGCGCACGGGCATGAGATGGGGCCATAGGGGTAGCATTCAGGCGAAACCCTCAGTGGAAGAACTTCAATGGGAACAAATCACCCTGATCAACCAGTTGCATGGCCAGGAGACCCATGGGGATTGAGGCCAACGAAGATCCCTGATGGTCGACGCTCGGGGTCCTGGCGCTGCCGCGCTGGGGATGGTGCCAGTGACTTGCAACATCGTACTTGGTGGTGGAGCCCCATCATCTGGATGGAGATGACTGACTGCCGGACACATGGACCCCTGCACAAGAGTACAACCTGTTCTGTTGCGACATCACTGTTGTTCCTTTGTTATTCTCTTCCTCTTCCTCGGCTGTTCTCCTCTTTCTGTTTTTTCTGGCTCTCTTTCTTCACCCACATGAGATCTGCAGCTACTTCATGGTCAGATAGGGAGCGTCTACAACTCTGGTGATTGGGGGTGGGAGTTGTGCATGGGGTGGATGTGAGCCTCAGATGGGGAGGTGGTGGTAGTTGGGTTCCTTAGGGGTGCGCAGCTTGGGCACCGTCCCGGCGCCCCTCACTGCCGGATACACTGTAGACCTTGCTCGGCTCCTGGGACCTATCTATAACACGCACAGGGGGTCGACCCCATCAGACTAGGTGCCACTGTGTGGTGCTGTGTGGAGGGATGGAGATGTTTGGATGGGAGTCTGGTGCTGCAGCGAGGGATGGGGAAGCGAGTATTCAGTCCTCCTTGGTTTCTCTTGTTTGATGGCTGGGCTGGAGTACAATTGCTCTTTCTCATATTGACACATGACCTGTCTTAATGTGGTTATCTTGAGCTTCAATGTACGGGGCCTCAATTCACTGGCGAAGAGGCGAGCGCTTCTTAACTTGGTGAGAGATGCAAAGTGTGATATCTGCCTTTTACAGGAGACTCACTTTATGCAGGCTGATTGTCAGAGACTTCGATCTAGATGGTTCGATCGACAGTTCTTCTCCTCGGGGCCTGGGAAGAGGGCCGGCGTGGCGATCCTCCTGGCTACGCATTTTCAGGGGACTGTGGTCGGGACCTTCGCTGAAGTCGTGGGCGCCTTCTCTCTTTACGGGTGTTAATGGGAGGCCGGGTGCACACCATAGCATGGGTCTACAGCCCTAACGAGCATCAAGAGGTTTTCCTACGCGATACCCTGAACCTACTCATGGAATCCCCGGAAGAGGACTCAGTGATCGGGGGGACTTTAATAGAGTCCCAGCCACAGATATGGACCGGTCGACGCTTAGGTTGGAACAACGGGCTCACTTTCCACCTCGATAATTCAGCTGCTGAGCGAAGGTGGTCTTACGGATGCCTGGCGCCACCGCTTCCCCTCTGTGCGGAAATATACTTTCTTCTCCGCGTCGCATCAAAAATACGCCCACAAAGATAACTTTTTGACTTCGCCCAGGATCACGGCATGTACCAACGACGTCTCTATTGGGGTAGAGGCTTTTTCGGACCATTCCCCGATAGTCTTAAAGCTGACTCTACCGGGTGGCTCCCCGGGAAGACATTCCTGGCATCTAAACCGCACCCTACTCACATATGATGCTGTAGTGTCCTAGCATGGACACGTTCTAGTGTTCAAGTGTCTGTATTACACTTTACACCCACCCACCACAGACGTCATGGTGTCACGTGACGCTGGCAATAAAAGGGGCCGAGCGCACGTGCTTGAGGCCATTCCCACTACCCTCATCTGGTGTCTGTGTCAGGTCATTGCTGCGCCTAACATGCGGGCCTAGGGCCCTCCACCGCAAACCCTACAATGGCGACGAGGCCGGTAGTGCAGCCCATGCGTGCCACTACCCACTGCTAAATCTACAAGAAATAGGGGAAGAGAGCTGCCCGCCTAGAGGGCATCCCCGGTGGCGAGGCGCAGCGCGCCGAGAAGCCGGTAGGCACGTCGGCGCCACACAGCAAGCCGACCGGAGCCCACCCGCGTCGACCGCCACCAACGAGTGCCACCGAAAACAAGCGGACCGCCCAGTGCCCACCTGCGACGGCCGCGTGGCTGAAAACCCTCACCGGAGAGGTGCACGGGCCGGGCGGAGCCCACCCGCCGCGACCGCGACGGAGCATCTGGCCCGCCGGCCGAAGGTGAGCCCCAGGGGCGAAGTGCCCGCCATGAACTGTGCCCATCAATAAGCAGCGCCAGCGGAGCCTACCCGCGGCCTGCCCGAGTCATCCCCTGCCCCCGCCGCGTGTGTGCCTCGAAGCGGTGGGGCCCAGTGACTGGAGACGGCGTGAAATACAGTGCGGCTGGACCCGCAATCACCAAAGACTACGAGGGGGAGGGAGCGGAGTAGCTAACCGCCTCCCGACCCCCCTCGCAACGTCATCCGGGCCAGCGGAGCCCACCCGTGGCCCGCCGGTAGTGCCCCCCCCGAAGGAAGACTCTGCAGCGCCGGCGGAGCCCACCCGCGGCCTGCCGCGGCACCCACAACAAAGGAAAGACTCTGCAGCGCCGGCGGAGCCCACCCGCGGCCTGCCGCGGCACCCACAACAAAGGAAAGACTCTGCAGCGCCGGCGGAGCCCACCCGCGGCCTGCCGCGGCACCCACAACAAAGGAGAGACACTGCAGCGCCGGCGGAGCCCACCCGCGGCCTGCGACAAGCAAGGCAGGTCTCCGCCGCGCAGCGTGTGCATAGTGAAGCTGCTGCGGCGGGAGACCGGAAAGTGGAGCCTGCAGGGCCGGATCATTACCGGCGTTTAAATAGGCAGGGCCGGCGGAGCTCACCCGCGGCCTGCCTCCAGTGCACACACCCAGCGAGGAGTGAAGGGGGCGACGCGCTTCCCCTGCCTGCGGGGGAAACGTCACCATTGCTCTCCCCCCCCCCCCCCGCCAGAGAAGCATCGGCACACACCCCCCTGCCCGCGTGAGGACTGCAGAAAGCTGCCGCGGGCCGGGAGGGCTGAGGAAAGTGAAGGCAGGACAGGCGCCGGCAACAGGAGTGCGCCCCCACCTCCTCGTTTCCCCGGCGGGACAATAAAGTGCCTGTGAGCGGCCAGCGCCGCCAATCCTAAGCTGTGCCACACAGAAAAAAAAAAAACTTTAAAAACTTGTACCCTGTGCACAGCCACGGAGCAGTACCTCACCACTCACACCCATACTCTCCTGCACACCAGGCACCACAAGTGAAAGTGCCGGCACACCCAACAAGCATGTGAGCATTGACCCCTGATCTCAAATAACGGTGCCTCACTCAGCATGTGCCCAAACAATGAGCCTGTGCCTCTCTGCACCAACAGAATAATATGCAGAATGAGAGACACTCACCAGGTCCCAGCAACAGCTCCAGCTTCCCCTGTGCACTGAGAGACTGAAACAGTAGAGTGCACCTTAGGGAAGACAAGCCCACAAGACAGGCTGCTACCAAGAATCCAGCTTCACCGCCACCCAGTGGCCAAAAGCTAAATTGCACCTACACCAACAAGTACAAAAACAAGCATTGCACAACGCAAGAAATCTCACGCAGCAAGTAAGTTCTCCACAGCGCAAGTGACAGCGAAAGCGTCCAAACTCCCGCAGCAAGAAAGCATCCAACCTCACGCAGCAAGTAACGGCGCAACAGCGCCAGCGACACCCACACACACCAGCAAGGAGTCGGCGACTGCCACTTCCAACGCGACGTGGGAAAAGGCACCAATGCCTCAGAAAGCATCCAAGCACTGACGTTTGGAGGAAACGACTGCCAAGCACTAAAAGAACGTCCAGGGAAACGACTGCCGCGATCAAAGGACGGAGAGAGCAGCGACGCCTTGTGGCCACAGGCGCTCACCGCAGCATCAACTACTCCCGCCAATGGTCCAAAGCGTCAAGTACCTGACGACAGCCAAAGCAGCAAGTACCCAACGTCCTGCAACAGGCGTCCCAGAGCCCTGAACAGTAAGTGCGCAAACAACGCGCCACGTGGCGACGCACAGCCACCGCAAGCAGAAAGAAGAATGCATGCAGCGCCATCGCGCAGAACAATCTTCGCGAGCGATCGCCCCTCAAGTGCCGACCCGCGACAGATCCATGGCGCCTCCCAGGGGCCGATCCCCAGAATGATCGCCCATCAAGTGCTGACCCACAACGGGTCCCTCAGGAACTGTTGTAGCGCAAAGTCCGACAGGACGACCGAAAGCAACCTGCCAGGCATCGGCAGAAGTGGACCACCAACCGGTCCAGGACGTTCAACCATGAACAGGTCTACAAACATGGACCCCCGAACGTCACCAACAACCATCAAGAAAAGAAAGCATCAAGAAAAGAAGGTTCGCGACACCAACTCTGGCTGCTGAGGAAGAAGGAGAAAGTGTCCCCGACGAGGACAAGACCAGGGGTGCACATGCAGAGTGCGCGCACTGCATGGAGGACCCAGGTCAGAAGAGAAGACACAAGATTGGTCCAAGTGATGTCGCGATGCAGAAGGAAGAAAAGGAGAGATCTGAGTGGCACGTTTGCCACCGTGAAAAGGAAGGAAGAAAAGGAGAGATCTGAGTGGCACGTTTGCCACCGTGAAAAGGAAGGAAGAAAAGGAGAGATCTGAGTGGCACGTTTGCCACCGTGAAAAGGAAGGAAGAAAAGGAGAGATCTGAGTGGCACGTTTGCCACCGTGAAAAGGAAGGAAGAAAAGGAGAGATCTGAGTGGCACGTTTGCCACCGTGAAAAGGAAGGAAGAAAAGGAGAGATCTGAGTGGCACGTTTGCCACCGTGAAAAGGAAGGAAGCATATCCATGTGGCCTGTTGCCACAATTAAGAGTAGAAGGAGAAGTCAGTGCGAAGCAACGTCCTCACAGGGAAACAACTAAGGAAAGACAGAGAGGAGTGCAGGAAGACGAAGACCGCTCACTCCCGAAGAGAAGTAAGGTGACAAGTGCCAGGACAACGGTGAGAGGAACACGAGGCCGGAAGAACACCAGTGGCAAAGAAGACCAGCTGACAGACGATGTTTCCGCACACCCAGGATCTGCGGAGAGGAGCAAGCGAGACCGTTAGTGACATCCACCTTTGGGGTCACACGGACACTGGACACATGCCAGCCGTGGTGACCCAGGGGCAGAGGCCTCCGGGACGCAGTCCCCGCGACGAGAGACGGTCCTCCGACGCCCATCCGAAAGGTCCGGGGAGGGCGAAGACATCGCAAGCAAAGACAGAAACCAACAGCTACCTTGGGACGAGGCTGCGGAATCTGAGGTGAGACACATCGTCTCTTCCATACCCCCACTGACGGCGGCACAGGAACAACTGATGTGGACACATCCAGCCCAGCGCGAATCCGAGAAGAGGACCTCAAGGACATCCCGTGGCAGGGGAACACCGACGAGAGGGGTCATCCTAGTGAGAGGGATGCCTTGCAACGGATCTGCCTTTTGCCAAGTAGGACACAGACTACAAATAAAGCTAAGGCCAAGGCCGGAAATCGTGCATCATTCCCCGGCGAACCACCAGAACTCTAACTGCACCCATCGCCGTGGAAGTGAGCAAAAGAAGGACTGTGAGGACAATTTGGTCGCAGAGTCATCAACAGACTGTTTCCATCGAGCACCACAAACCGGTGCCACTGTGAACTGATGTTACCCGCAACAGGTTGAACACCATCTGTGATTCCAAGCAGCGGCGGATTGAAAGACACTGCGGAAGCTGAACACTTTACTGCATCCTGATACATGTTATTTTCCCCACAGGTTGATTTCTGAATGTGGGTCTTTGCAATTAAAAAATGGGAGGGATGTAGTGTCCTAGCATGGACACGTTCTAGTGTTCAAGTGTCTGTATTACACTTTACACCCACCCACCACAGACGTCATGGTGTCACGTGACGCTGGCAATAAAAGGGGCCGAGCGCACGTGCTTGAGGCCATTCCCACTACCCTCATCTGGTGTCTGTGTCAGGTCATTGCTGCGCCTAACATGCGGGCCTAGGGCCCTCCACCGCAAACCCTACAGATGCCAATGTCGCCGAACTGCGGGACGTCATTAAAACATATTTGGAACTGAATGACGGGGGCGCGGTTGAGATGGACATGCTCTGGTATGCCTTGAAAGCGGTCATCCGCTGGCGCTGTATCACGATTGCGGTGAGTCGCAACAAGGATTGTAGGGTAAAGCAGGGGGAACTGGAGGCTCAGATTCGGGAATTGGAGGGGGTTCACTGCCGTACTGGGGCAGTTCAGACACAACGCCTCCTTACGCAAGCAAGGAAACAATTACGGGCCCTAGATATGGATTGTGCGGAATATGCATTGCTCCGCGCCAAACAACATTATTATGAGGGGGGAAACAAGGCCGGGAGACTCTTGGTGCATGCCCTTCAAGACGAAACGGCGGCACGTCGGGTCACGGAAATGACGAACGCCCGCGGTGAACACTTGCAGGCGGACCAGGACATTGCGTCTGAATTCGAGGCCTTTTATAAGGCATTATATTCAGTCGAAATCCTGGAACCCATTGCAGCTGAAGACTACATGCAGGCGGCACCAGTGACTTTGCTGCTGGACTCTATTGTGTCCATCTTGAGGCGGACATCAGCCCGGAGAAAATTCTACGGGCCATTCAGGGACTTCCAGTTGGCAAGGCCCCTGGTGAAGATGGCTTCCCGGTGGACTTTTATAAAGTCTTCACGTCCAACCTCGACCCTCTCCTGGCACGTCTCTTCAACACCTTCAACACCACGGGAGACTTGCCCCCTTGATGACCATGGCTGAAGTGGTGGTCTTACCCAAACCTGCGAAGGAAACCCGTGAGTGCACTTCATACCGTACCATTTCCCCCCTGCTTAATGTAGATCTAAAAATGTTCACTACCATCATGGCGGCTCGTCTCACCCCGCATATGCAAGGCATGATGGACCCGGACCAATCAGGGTTTATTCCGGATCGCAACTGTGGGGATGGAACACGACGCTGTGCCACTTATTAGATAAGACACAACACATGCAAATCCCGGCGATGCTCTTATCGGTGGATGCCGAGAAGGCATTTGACTCCTACCTAAATCAGGTCCTGTGTCGATTTGGCCTCCGGGAATGGTTCCTGCAATGGGTGAACTGTGTTTACCAGGGGCCGCAAGCCCGGAATAGGGAGTGGTCTCCCAGCCCTTCCCGATTAGGCGTGGCTATCCCCTCTCCTATTTGCACTCTACATGGAGCCATTTGCGGAGCGGATTCACCAGCTTCCCGTGATCACTGGGATTTCAATGGGGGATAGAGAGCACAGGATCTCGCTGTATGCGGACAACTTGCTCCTTTTCCTGTCCAATCCACGGTCATCTCCCCCCCTGCTGACGGAGATAGCTGCCTTCAGCACTGTATCGGGGTTCAAAATTAATTTGCAGAAATCTCAAGCTTTGAGTCTCCCGCTCCCGGTGGTGGACTGCCTCCACCTGTCGCAACTCTTTCCATTCCCTTGGGCAGTCAGTGACATTACGTATCTGGGGCTCCGGATTTTCTCGTCCACTGCGAAGACGGCACAGGTGAATTACTTGGAAGCGCTGGCTAAAACCTGCAATGATCTGAACACCTGGAAGAGACATGCTCTTTCATTGCTGGGTAAGATAGCAGCCGTTAAGATGACAATTTTACCGCGTTTACTCTACATCATGCAGATGCTTCCCTTGTGTCCACCATCCATGGTTCTGGTCCAAATGCAACAACTCATTAATGGCTTCATTTGGGGTGGGAAGAAGCCATGCATGGCTCGACACCTCACGTATCTGCGACAGGAAGATGGAGGCCTGTGGGTCCCTCACTTGGGTCTGTACTATGAAGCGCTCAACTCCGCTGGATGTTGGAATGTTACCAGCTGGAGTCCGAAAAGTACTGGTGCTTTATGGATCGGGGAGTAGCGGGGATGCACATCTGGAAAGTTCCTAGGCTCCTGCGGCAACACCGTCCTCCTGGTGAGTACCTCTCGACGGTTCTGCGTGCAACCATGACAGTATGGGATAAAGTACAGGAGAGATGTCGACTCTCTAAGACTATCTCACCCTTGACCCCCTTCATTGGGAACCCGGACTTTTCCCCGGCTCTCACCGGGTCTGCCTACTTAAAATGGCAGGAGGCCAACTGTAAACATATCGGCGATCTTCTTGATTTACAAGGCGTTATGGACTTCTCCCAGCTAATAGCCCATTATGGGATTCCCAGGGAGGCTTATTGGCATTACCTGGCACTGCGTCACTGGGTCACGCAACCTCAGATCCGCCCGCATGCAGGCAGTCTCCTTATGAAATTTGAGATCTGGTTCATCACCCGCTCCTCAAATAAGCGTCTCTTGTCAGGACATCTATATCTTTCTCAGCAAGGTTAGGAACCACTCGAAGTCCCCAGCAAAGCGTAGGTGGGAATCGGAGCGGGATAGAGAATTTTCCCCAAAAGAATGGTTGGACATTGTGAACAGATCCCAAGCCTCATCATGCAGCACTTCAAGGAAGGAAATGCACCCTAAAATCGCGCACTATTGGTACTATACCCCGGCTCGGGTTGCGAAGTGGAGGCCTCAAAGCAGCGCCCTTTGCTAGCGCAACTGCGGTCAAGTGGGCACCTTGTCCCATATACTCTGTCACTGCCCCAAGATACAGCCCTTCTGGGACTCCATACTACCTCTAGTTGACCAGATATATCAAACAGAGCTCCCTAGACTCCCCAGCTATATTTGTTGGGACTCCCAAACCTCCTTACATACCCTCTTCGCTCCTGTAGAGGTAGGGCGATCACTTTAGCACTGGGAGCTGCCAAGCAAGTCCTTCTGGCGAAGTGGGGCACGGATACTATCCCGTCCAAGCTAGACTGGCTACACAGACTGTGGGAGGTGGTCGGAATGGAACTTATTTCTGCTGCGATTCATCACACTCTCCCTAAGTTTGACAAAACCTGGAGGTCCAGTGTGGAGTACCTCTCCTCCGAATTTGTCGAGCTTACATGCCCCCGGTACCTTAGGGTCCTGCGGTACCCCGCATCTCCCCTTGTGGCCCTTCCCTCTTCCTCATTGAGACCTCATCCCTGACTACCTATCAGACCCTATCTTGAGCAGTGGGTGGATTTCTGTCTCTCCCTTTCTCAGCTGATCTCACACTAATCTTTACTTCATTCTCCTCTTCTTCGTTCCTTCCTCGGTCTCTCTCCTTTCCTTCCTCTTCAGTTTGCTTTAATAAAACTTGACGCAATGTTTCCCGCCAGCCAGTGGTTGTAGGTGGTCGTAGTGTTATAATTTCTAACCCAAATTCAATAAAACGATTTAAACCATAACTGTCATGCATCAGCAATGAATGGTCGCAGATAAACAACCAATGGATACATTTATTACAATAATATCGAAAAGCGTATCTCACCTCCGTCAAACCGAAAATGTTTGTCATCTTATCATTCATATCTTGGTGGTGTCATATTCATTCACCAAACCTACTGAAGCCAAGCACCCCAGATCTTGAGACTACTTTTTGGCACTACTTCTCCATTTGTACCTCCTTTTCATGCCCCTGGAGACCGAAAAGGGGTTGTGTGACCTCAAGAGCGCCACCTTGGAGATTAAGTTGGCCGTGGTATGCAGTACCTGTTTGATCTGAGCATGGATTGAGGTCCAATAGATTTTAAAACAAGTCCAGACAACGTGCTAAAAGGACCCTTCTGGATTGGCACAGCATGTGCAGCACAGCAATCTTGCTTGCCCTATCTCCAGAGACTGTCTGGGTTATAATATATGCGGTGGAAATATCAAAATTGACTTAGTCGGAGGGGATGGCCGGGTAAGTGAGGCCATTTTTGTCTCTCGCCAGTCTTCGTCATCAAGTTTTCCTAGGTTAGTTGTCCAGCTTTCTCAGAGCTTTAAGAGGAGTTCTGGGGTGTTGTGTAGGAGGGGTCTATATTACCTCAGTTTTATTTATACACTGTATCTAAATGATCTGTGCAGGACACCTCTGCTTTTACCTGTACCCTTTTTGCACTTTTGAGGCCTCTGACTTATTTGAGTGCCCCTCTTACATAATGGATAGACACAATTTTTTAATATTCTCGCTTCTTTGTTTAAAATTAGACACTGGACTGCAGCATCACATGGGTGGAGAGTCTTTCGTCCACCTTGCCTTGTTTTTTTTCCTTGTATTTTTTAATGAATACATCCAAATTTTGTTTGTTTTTTAAAAGTGTGCTAGTTTAAATTCTTGGTTATATTTTACAACCTGAGTTGTTTTTGAAGATTTTCTGACCATCTCGCACTGTTGTTCAGCGCACAACCTGGTATGCCTGCCTACGTGGCCCAGGCTTCAAGTTTATTTGAGTCTAAGGCCCATACCCACACACACACACGTCATGCATCTGATCTTACCGTTTCGTCAATATCAAAGGCTGGGTAACTGTCGTCTGTGGCAGGTTGAGGTGATTTCAATCCCATTTTTCAATTTACTTGGTATGCTGACCTTTTGTCTCTCTCATATATTTGTATCTTTTTTAGTACTCGAGGGGAAGCAGGGGGGGGGGGTCATTGGACCCTATGGTTACTAATACTGGGTGAGTGCATTTTTATTTATGCATGAATCGCATCACCCTTGGTTTCATTAGTCCCTACCCACATTTTGGTTCTTTCTTTTATGTTCCAAAATAAATTTAATTCTACTGTTGAAAGTTGGGTAAAATATTTGTTAGAACACAAGTAAAGCCTTGATCCAAATTTGGTATGCAGTCCTTACATGTTTGCTTCTCTCCTCCTTTCTCAGTAAATTCAGCTATAAGACCGGTTTTGAAAGGAGATGGAGAATTCATTTCTAGTGGTCGGCACTTGCATTTTTAGTCACCTATTCGTCAGTCACTTGACCCTGTCCTATATCTCATGATTTTCAAGGGTGCATTCTTCACTGTCCTGATGAAGATCTTGCTCAAATGTTGACAAACTAGCCTATCTAAGATTGGCATTTGACACCAAATGTGGTTCTTAGAGGATTAATAAATTAAATGTACTGATTTGCCTATGAAAAGTTGTAAAAACCAACAATCAAGTATTTCTGATTCCTAAACTTGTATATAAATAGCTTTTTGTAACTGATCATCAACCCCCCCCCCCCCCCATATGTACTTCACTGTTTTCATATTTTTCTTCTGGAGCACCTGCTATCAAAGAAAATTGCAATGCTTATTTAAATTTCAGATTACTTAATTAAAATATTGGACTGCTACCTTGCTGTTAGGATTAATGTCAAGTGGACAGCACTATTTTAAGGTTCACTTACTTTGTAATATGTAGTATGAAAGATTCCAAACAACCACTGTCTCCTGTATGGTTTCAGTAAGTTATACCTCAAGCAGCTTTTGATTGTACCCCATAACCCAATATTCCAGTGCATCTGCTATAAATATCTGCTTTTATCTCATAATGGAGACCTCCCATGCACAAGTGGCCATGAAATCTGGATTCTATTACAGACTCTGAGTCTAGCATTAAGCACAATAATTCTTTTTACTGCCACGCCAAGATACAATACAAATAAGAACCAAAAGTGAAGGGGCTTATTTATAAGTCCCTTACGCCGCCGGTGCATCACTTTTAATATGGGAAAAAGTGACACTACGGCGCCGCAAGCGGCTTGTAAATAAACCCTGAAATGTCCACTCATGTAACATATGTCTAGAGAAGCATCGGATGTTACACATCATAGATGATTTATCCACAAATTTGAAACTCAAAAAGGACAGCATTTGTACTCTAATGGTCCAGAATTTAAACTGAGCATATAAGAGGAGATTTGGATATTACACACACACATATGATTTATCCACAAATTTGAAACTCAAAAAGGGCAGAATTTATACTCTTAAAGTCCAGAATTTGAACTGAGTAAATAAATGAAATCTCCATTTTCGATTCCGTTGATCCTTCTGGTCCTTTAAAGTCACGTGAGGCAAAAGCACAACTCAACCAGCAGAAACTCTTCTTTATAATGGCCTAATGATTGGATAACATCAGGTTTCAGTAAGATGCAATGTTATTACCTATCTAGTAGTTTGATGTCTATTTATGAGCTTTTTGATAATATATCTAGACATATCACACAGTAACAAACATGCACCTAAAACAAGCCAAACCTATTAGCGTTTCCAATGCTTGTTAACAGTATCAGATAAATGAAGAACAAAAGTTATGTTGTTGTGAATAATTGGAATTGAAAACCTTTCAATTCTGTGAATATGAAAAAGACGGAAGGTAGTAGTCTTTGGAGTGTCTCAGGCACCTTCGTTATTCCCTTCACACCAATCTCCTCTGCAGTCTTTGTTAGACATTTATGCCCTTTTACTACCCACATCTTTCAGAAATCTTCCATCTGCATAGCACAACCCTAATCTCTTTCCTGTTTCAGAATACTCTTTTCACTCTCTCTTGTATGCACTTTCTTGCATCTCCTTGACTTCACAACCCCCTATATACACAAAACACCTACTCACCTGTAAGCACTGCAGCTTCTTTTACTTTCGCTCTGTCAATATTTCAACAGCTCTTTACCTTAATCACACTATATGGCATTGAATTACAATTAACACACATTTCCATTACGCGGTCAATCACTCAATCAGACCATTTGTGAAGCGCACTGATTACCCGTGAGGGTCTCAAGGCGCTGGGGGTAGGGAGCTCTGCTGCTACTGCTCGAATAGCCAGGTCTTGAGAAGCCTCCTGAAGGTTAGTAGGTCCTGGGTCTGCCGTAGGAGGATGGGGATGGTGTTCCAGTTTTGGCGGCGAGGTGGGAGAACGATCTGCCGCCGGGGGTCATTCTTCTGATGCGGGGTTGGTGGCCAAGGCAAGGGCGTGGGGTTTAGAAGGTGAGTCGTCTGTTGAGGTATGCCTGTCCAATGTTGTGGAGTGCCTTGTGTGTGTGGGTGAGGAGCTTGAAGGTGATCCTCTTGTTGACGGGGAGCCAGTGCAGGTCTCTCAGGTGGGATGTGATATGGCTGTGGTGGGGGATGCCGATGATCACGCGCGCAGAGGCGTTCTGTATGCGTTGTAGTCGGTTCGGGAGTTTGGCCGAGGCTCCTGCGTAGATGGTGTTACCATAATCCAGCCTGGGTGACCGTTCTTCTTGTTTCGGTGGGTATCCACCTGTAGATCTTGCGGAGCATGTGGAGGGTGTTGAAGCAGGAGGACGAAACGGCGTTGACTTGCTTGGACATGGAGAGTGTTGAGTCGAGGATGAACCCCAGGTTGCGTGCATGGTTGGTGGGTGTCGGTGCTGCTCCCAGTGCGGTCGGCCACCAGGAGTCGTTCCAGGCCGAGGGGGTGGAGCCAAGGATGAGGACCTCCGTCTTGTCTGAGTTCAGCTTCAGATGGCTGTTCCTCATCCACTCGGCGACGGCTTTCATTCCTTCGTGGAGGTTGGTTTTGGGGTTGAGGGGGTCCTTGGTTAGGGAGAGGATTAGCTCGGTATCGTCGGCGTAGGAGATTATGTTGAGGTCGTGCAGACGGGTGACGTGGGCGAGTGGTGCCATGTAGACGTTGAACAATGTCGGGCTGAGGGATGATCCTTGGGTTATGCCGCAGATGATCTTGGTGGCTTCGGAGCGGAAAGGGGGAGGCGGATGCTCTGGGTTCTGCCGGAGAGGAAGGAGGTGGTCCATTCCAGAGCCTTGTCTCGGATCCCTGCGTTGTGGAGGCGTGTGCGTAGGGTGCGGTGGCAGACGATGTCGAAGGTCAATCAATCAATCAGAGCTATTTATAAAGCGCACTACTTACCCGGAGGGTCTCAAGGCGCTTGAGGGGGGGGGTTGTGCTGCTACTGCTCGAAGAGCCAGGTCTTGAGCTTCCTCCTGAAGGAGAGGTGGTCTTGGGTCAGGCGCAGGTCGGTCGGGTGGCTGATAGGTCCAGGAGGATGAGGGCCGCGGTTTCGCCGTTGTCCAGCAGGGCCCTGATGTCATCGGTGGCAGTGATGAGGGCAGTTTCGTGCTGTGGTTGCTGCGGAACCGGGACTGGGACGGGTACAGGATGCTGTTCTCCTTGAGGTAGCGGGTCAGTTGTCTGTTGATGGTCTTCTTGATGACCTTCGCCGGGGACGGGAGCAAGGAGATGGGCCAGTTCTTGAGGACTCTCGGGTCCGCCTTGGGTTTTTTGAGTAAGGCGTTGATTTCGGGGTGCTTCCAGCTCTCCGGGAAGGTCACGGTCTTGAAGGAGATGTTGATGGCCTTGTGGAGGATGGGGTGCGATGGTGGCGCTGGCTTTGTTGAAGATGTGGTGTACGCATGGGTCTGACGAAGAGCCGAAGTGGATGGTGTTCATGATTTTGATGGTGTCTTCATCGTCTATGTTGATCCAGGAGAGCAGGGGATCGGTGTGTGTGGTAGCCGTGGGGTCGGAGGTCTTGGTGGCTGTCGGGGCGGGCAGGTTGTTGAAGATGTCGTGGATGTCTGCGATCTTGCGATGGAAGAAGGTGGCGATGGAGTTGCACAGGTCTTGTGATGGTGGGATGTCGTTGGTGTTGGAGCTGGGGTTGGAGAGTTCCTTCATGATTTTGAAGAGCTCTTTGCTGTAAGGCGCGTTGTTGTCTAGGCGGTCCTTGAAGGTGGCCCTTTTGGCGAATCTGATGAGGTGATGCCGTCTGCGGATGGCGTTCTTGTGGGCTGCGTAGCTGTCCGGTGTCTGTTCGCGGTGCCATTTCTTCTCCAGTTTTCGGCGGGTTTGTTTGGAGGCCTGGAGGTCCAGCCACTGTCTGACGTTGCGGGCGGCGATGTCAGTGTCGGTGGGGTCGACGGGTGGGCTTCAGGCGAGGGTGGTGTTTAGCTGGTCTTCGGTGACTTTGCTCCAGCTGCGGTGGGGAAACTGTTGTGTGCGGTGGGTTTCCGGAAGGTGAAGTGGATGCAGCGATGGTTGGTCCAGTGAAGTTCGGTGGTGTGGCTGAAGGTGACGTGGGAGCTTGCGGAGAAGATGGGGTCATGCGTGTGGCCGGCACAGTGGGTGGATATTGTGACGAGCTGTTTGAGTCCGAGGTTGGAGAGGATGTCAATTTAGGGTGGTAGAGTTGCTGTCGTTGTTTAACTCAAGGTGAAAGTTCAGGTCTCCAAAGATAATGTAGTCTGTGGAGGCAAGGGTGTGCGTGTTGACGCAGTCGCGATGAAGTCGCTGAACTGTGGCGGGGGCCAGGGGGTCTGTAGATGAGGGTTCCTCTGAGGGTGGTGTTGGGATCAGTCTGAATCTGGAAGTGAAGGTGTTTGGCAGTGCTGAGGATGTCGTCTGTGCTGGTCGAGACTCTGAGGGTGTTCCTGTACATGATGTCGATTCCTCCTTCTGTTCCGTTGGTGCGGTCCCTGCGGGTGATCTTGTAGCCGTCAGGTATGACTATGGCGATGTTGGGTGCCGAAGAGGGGTTCATCCAGGTTTCTGTCAGAAAGGCGACATCTGGGGAGGTGGTGTCGAGAAGGTACCAAAGTTCGATGGAGTGTTTGCGGGCGGAGCGGGTGTTGAGTAGAATGCATCTGAGGTGGTTGCGTCCTATCTCGGTGGTTGGTTTGGCGGCACGGAGGCAGGTAAAGCTGCACTTTGGCAGGAGAAGGGTCCTTGGGTGCGCCTCAGGGCAGCCAGGAAGCAGGTGTGGGATCGTCCAGTGTTGAGTGGGAGGGAGGAGCAGATGGGAGGCGGGAGCGGGGCGGCAAATGGGCGAACAAGGGGGAAGGGCCGCAGGGGACGCAGCGGCGGGAACGGGTGAAGCAAGGGACACAGAAGGCAAAAACAGGGGGTACAGAGAAAATGGAATAATGAAGGAGATAAAAAATATACAGGCAGCAATTGAAAAGTAGGCAAGGCAGCAAAACAAAATACAGCAGTACCAGACTACCGAGGCAGAGGGGCCTCAAACCTGCGGTGACTGGCAGCAGAGGCACACATTTGCACTGGTGACGCTGTGCGGTGTGGGGGAGCGACCTGCCTGAAGACAGGGTCATGGGTCGCTCTGCATAGAGGCCAGGGATTGGGTGAGCATGTATTCGGAACCCCTTTATGGCCCACTGAGAGGCGCTGTTAGGAACTCGTACTGCATTTGGCCAGAACTCCAGAGCTCTCATCCAGGCTTGTTACAAACACCCACCCAGAAACTGAACTCACACAACCACCTAAAGGCGACTTAATACAGCATGCACTATACAACAATAACATGCTGAATGTAAAAAAAAAACTACAGAGGCACAGCATCCTGGAAAAATATACAGTTTTAGGAAATGCAAGGTTAAGTAAACATGTGAAATGTAAACAAGAACTACATTGCTGACAATAATTACCTTAAAATGTTGTATTGTTCCCAGAATCTCGGTAGACTTTAAAGTTGAAACTAATTTATTGAAGCAAAGTGAACATACAAGTTCAATGCAAAGGGCTCAGATGTCAGCCTCTCATTTCGAATATGTTGGCATCAAAAAAGTCCTACATTCTAAGTACAATCATCCAGTGAGCTGAGTGAATAGAATTACACCACCAGCTCAGAGGATGACAACAAATGAAGGAATATATCTGAAGATGCCACACGTTTTTACAGTCATTGTTCAGAAATCAATCAGTCTCTCCTGCAAAGTTAAGGGCATAAATAGAGAGCCCAATAAAGATCCCTTTCAACATCAGTGTTTAATTACTGCAGGGTCTGAGACTCGGAGGAACCCCGCTGACTTAAAGTTCTGTTCACCTGGTTGAAGGAGCTGCTGTCGACTCATCCCACCTAAGCTTCTCGCTGCTGGCCGAGCAGATGAGCATCAGCAGCAGCCGCAAAAGTAGCAACAACACGACGGAGTGCTTGCCGGTGCCCAGCGCCGAGCATGCCACTGAGTTCGTGGGCCAGCAAGGCGAGTACCGGGGGCTAGGTAAGAGGCTGGGGCCGGGTGACTACGGACTGATCACGGGGTCAGGGATGGTCTATGGGGCATATTATCAAGGGGGTTTATCTCCGCTTTTTTGGCTTTAAAAGCCGAGATAAAATTGTCTCCCTATTACCTAGCTGTCGCTAACACCAGTTAGCGACAGCTAGTAGGAGATAGCGACCATCTTGGGCCCCACTTTGCATGTCAGTGATATTTATCACTAATGACATGCAAAGTGGGCGTGCCAAGATGTTAGCGACTGGAAACAGTCGCTAACATCGCTATCTCCTATTACCAACTTTTGGAGATATTTGCGCTAAGCGCGAATATCTCCAAAAACTAACACCTGCCCTGAGCAGTTCTTAGCCATGTTATCCAATGGGAGGTGGATAACATGGCTAAGAGCATTAGCTCGGTAATGCATGAATATCGCTGACTTTTCAGCGATATTCATACATTGCGGCCGTTTTTTATCGCATTTGCGATAAACCTTGATAATAGCAAGGTTTATCTGCGATAATTTCTGACGATGCTTAGCGTTAAAAAATTCGTTGCTAAGCATCGTTAGCGATAAATATCGCTTAACGTTGGTAATATGCCCCTATATTCTTGGCTCTCTCACTTCCCGCTAATATTGGCAAATTATATCTACGGTATTAGTTTTACTTGCATATCTTTCGTACACAGGGTTGGATTGGTAAGGCGGGCATCAGGGCAATGGCCGAGGGGCCGGTATACGAAATTCCAGCTGTGGGCGTTTTTTTTGGGCAGCCTAGGGCCGATTTGGGCGATGTCTGTGTTTAGATTCTGCCAGCGGCCCAGTGGGAGTGTCACCTTTGCCCGTTGATAAAAGGGAGGTAATGGACGCACATCTGCCTCCAGAAATGCCACTCAGACACCCCTTTCTTTTAATTAAAATTTCGCTGAAGCAATGTTTTGCGGAAAGGCACCTTCGAATAAAGCACGCGCTATATTAAAACGCATAAATAAATCTGCATTGAACTCGTTCTTGTGAATTTTGTTTGAACATCTTTATTTCAACTGACAACACGGTCCTCATTTTCTGCAAATCATAACATCAACTGACTATAAATTAAAGAGTGAGTAGCTCGTGTATTTCTTGTGATGTTTTGTGCTTTCATTTTCAACTTGCCCGCGGCGGAGCGTGGCAAAAACATATTTTTGCTAGTTAATTCGATCGTGCACTGACGTAATTTGGAGTAGTTCGTCTGTTATGCCGTGCTCCTGGACATCACTCCCAGATACAGCACTTCGACCTGTGTCCAGGGAGACACCCCATGGATGTTGGGATGCGACCATATTGACAAACATATTTTTGGTCATGTGCATTTCTCGTGACGTTTGTGCTTTCATTTTCAACTTGCCCTCGGCCAGAGCGTGGCACAAACATATTTTTGCCTTTTACTTTGTGCCTGCGCTTCAAGGTAGTAATGCTGGTTTCTTCTAAATGTTTTACAGACTCCTGCGTCGGTTGAGAGCGTGTGCTGGAACCTGCTGCTGGCAGCATGTCGAACTGCGCATGTCTATGATGAGGTGCACGCATCCGTCAGGTGCACTGGTGACCCAGGTCTGCCAGTGATACCCGCATGCACTCTTCATGCTCACTTGCCAGGACATTTTCCATAAGTTACTGCGTCCCAATGGACTAACTCACAGTGCTGACCAGGGGCGGATTGGCAAGGCGGGCATTCGGGCATGGGCCGAAGGGCCGGTGCCTCAGTCCCCTCTGTGGGCCGTTTTTTAGGTCGAGCAGAGTAGTCTGCTCGAGACCTATTGCTGCCCGTATTTGGGAATGTAGACACGAGAGGGGCACGAGCGCAGATTTCACCTCGTGGGCGCGCACGGCTCCGTGCTCCTCTCGTGCCTCATATTCCCATGTGCAAACACACTCACACAGCCACACTCACGCATGCGCACAGCCACACGCATACACAGGCACACGCATACACAGGCAAACACACACACTGCATACACACACGCACCCCCCCTTAAACAGACCCCCGCGCACACAGACAGACACACGCACAGACACACTCGAACACACACAGACACACTTGCGTACACCCCCCCTCTCGCGCACACATACAAACGCACACAGACACATATCCCCCCTCCACTCACCGTGCTCTTTTGTCACGTCGCCTCGCTGTGCTCTACAGGCTCCGCACTCCTCTGGTGTTTTCTTCGGTGCATCACGATACACGGGGCTTCCCTCACACTTGTTTCTTCTTCTGGTCTACTACGGCGCTGACGTCAGTACGCCCAGGGCGCGTGCACGGGCGCGGCCTAGGTGTTTCCTGGTTTCTCCCCTGTCCCAGTCCACAGAGAGTGGACTAGGAAAGGGGAGGAAAAAAAACGGCCCACAGAGTGCACGGAGACAGACAGAGAAAATTAAAGCAGCCTCGCTGTGCTGGCGGACAGCGATTGTCAGCTGTGGCCTCTCCTTCACCCCTGCCCTGCCAAGCAATCAAGCTGAGGCTGGGCTGGGGAGGGGTGATTGCAAGAATCGCCCTCCTTGGGGGCCAGGTGTTTCTCAGGCCTTTGAGCCATTTGCACCTCGGCCCCATGGGGCCCATGCAGCCCAGAAACGGTGTTAGTATTAACACCTCGCCCACAGCCCTTCACATTCAGGGCATAGTGGGCGAGGAAAAATGGGTCTTGCTGTGGGGGCCAGGTGATGTTTGGAATTTTATTATTTTATTTATTTATTTATGCGATTTTATATAGCGCGGACTTTACCCGAAGGTGTCAGAGCGCTTCACACTAGGAACAGCAATAATACATGAGGAGAAAAATTACAAGTGGACAAATTACAAAAGCAAACGTTAAGTTACATGAATCAAGTGACAATAGTGAGCAACCAAAATACATGAGGTAGCAATCGGTACATTACAGGAGGAAAAAGTGATATGTGTGCAGGTTACAAAAGCGTACAAAGTACAAGTAGAGGTATAATACTGCAATAAATGGCAGACACTCCAGCACAAGAACAAACGTTACGTATGTAGGCAATGGTGGCACTTGTGCAAGTATCTAAAGCAAACAAAAGTGAGAGGTAGCATACAGTGTGATACCAGAGAAAAGTGACATGTGCAAGTTACAAAAGGGTACCATACACAGGTACAAGGGTAATACTACAGTAAATGGTAAACACTCAAACTGCCAGAACACACTGGGAAGGCACTTCCCATGCACCAGCTTCACCTCAGCCTCCCCCCTGGCTACCTGGCTACCTTGGATGACCGAGAAAGCTGTGTTTTGTGCTCCCCTGCCAGGACATTTTCCCGAGGCCTGGAGGGCTGATTAATTTACTAATTGCAGGGGCCTTACCTCTGTTCATGTGCTCCTGAGCTGAAGGTCTGGGGAGGGCTAAGTAGGTTAGTAATAGCAGGGGCTTTGCTGCTTTTCAGGTGCTCCTGTGCTGGAGGGCTGGAATAATTTTGTGACAGAAAGGGGCCTTGCTATTTTTTTTAGTTGCTCAGCATGTAGGCCATTGTCACCTTGGCCCTGTGTCCTGTGCAAGAACAGTATCCTCCCACTTTCATTCCTTGTCTGTGCAAATGGTGTTTCCTGAAAGGGCACGCCCCTTGAATGTGGGCCACGCCCCTTAAATATGGGCCACGCCTCTTGAATGTAGGCCACTTTTTTCGTCAGTGCCCGGGCCGAATTGTGATCCCAATCCGACCCTGGTGCTGACTCACAGAATCTTAGTGCGTGTCAGAGGTGTAGCAGAAAAACCGGTATTAGAGATGCAGACACTAAAGTTGAACCTAAAGCATTGTAAGAACATATGGGCGTGCCTGTGATGTACACACATTCAGGAAACTTGAGCCGATCAATACTTTTTTATTCAAATAGGAAATATGCATGCCACAACCACGAGTCACAGAAATCACAATTCTTACTCTGTTGTGTGCATATGCCAGCAAGCCTGGTATTATTTCACGTGACTCAGAATTGTAATTATTATTGTTTTTTCGATTGTGTTAAACAAAGTTGAGTGCATTTTTAAGGTGCCCCTTAACATTATATACTTTCATATTATGGTTAATCTACACAGATTTATCTCAACATGCAAAGGATGAAGCCACCTGCTTTTCCCCCCAAATTTGAGCAGAGCCCTCAATAATTATCTAATTAAAAACAGAAGAATCGAGGGCCCGATTCACAGAACTAACTTAAGACAAAATCCTAAACTTACTACTTTTGGTATTCACAGAATGCACTTACTACTTTTGGTATTCACAGAATGGATTTACGACTACTAACTTTACGTCCGCACTCGGGCCGTAAATTCCAGCCTGAGGTGGAGATTCTGGCCCGGAGGCGGAGCTTCCTGCCTGAGGTGGAGATTTCAGCCATGGCTAAATCCCCACTTCTGAGCTGGAAGCGCCGCCTCTGGGCAGCAAGCTCCGCCTCCAAGCCGCAACCTCCGCCTCTGGGCCGGAATTTCCGGCCCGAGTGCGGATGTAAAGTTAGTAGTCGTAAATCCATTCTGTGAATACCAAAAGTAGTAAGTGCATTCTGTGAATACCAAAAGTAGTAAGTTTAGGATTTTGTCTTAAGTTAATTCTGTGAATCGGGCCCCAAGTGTTAGTCCTGAATGTGAACAACTGTGCTGTTTAATTTACTGGATTTCGAAGTTTAAAGTATATTTGGTCATTTGCTATTTCCTGATGAATGATGAGCAATTTTGAAGACTACCAACAGCTCTACAAGGACCCAAAGGGCATTTTACAATTCAGTCAGATAAGCCCTTTTATAGACGTCATCAACAGGCTGGAGGTTTCTGTGTCAGCAGTTTAGATATTACCTGCGTCATCTGAATTAAAAATGTTACTGATCAACTTATGTGGGACAATGGTTTAATCGCAAAGTCCAAGAAAGTGTTTTGTGTTCTAAAAGAACATGTTTGGCTTAAACAATATTGCTGAAAGTTCACAATGTAGCAACTACTGACAGGGATGTTAGTATGACAATAAGTCCATAAAAATGTGTAAAGTTAAAAAAGTCAAATTATTTGGCGATGAAAGTGATGATGAATCTTATATTAAGGCAATACAAAAAGGAGAAATGTAATGGGCAAGTTGTATGGTGAAGGAAGATGATGAGTGCCATTCGAGATGGTCCCAGCTACACCCTAGTAGTGAAGTTGATTGTGAAAAGTTGACCAAAAGAGAAAAGTCTGGATACTAACCTACAACAATATTGGAAAGTTAGTTAGGAACTAACTATTAATGACTAAGTCATCATACAGAATGAAACTATGATTATGTTGAGACCATGGCTCATAGCTGTTTCTCATGAAGGGGCATGTAGGAATGTGGAATGTGGGAATGACAGGTACTAAGAAAAATCTCAGCATTGGCTATTGGTGGCCCACTATGGAAAGGGATGTTGATGTATATGCACAAGAGTGCCACATATGCAAAAACCCGGACAAAATGCTCAAGATGTGTGCTAGCCCCCTTACGCCTGTGAGTTTACCACAGGGCCTGTCGCAAAAGGCGGGCACTGATTTAATAGGAGCCATGAGCAAGATACCATTGGCTATGTGCTATGCTGTAGTGGCTGATATTACAGCAAGTGGTTTCACCTACATTCTTAGAATATCCTATATGCAAGGAAATCCTATAGAAGGATTTCCTGAGCAAGTTGTCAGTGACAATATAAGAGAATTAATTTCTGCTGAAAGTCAATGGTATCCCCCACAGCAAGACATAGCTATACCACCCCCAAAGCAATGGTCAAGTTGACCGCACCAACCAACTAATCAGAAAAACCATAGATAGCACTAAAAGGGAACTTACCTGTAAGAATGCCTTCAGATTATGTTGTGGGCATAACACACCACTCCACACAGTGTAACTGGCAGAGCTCCTTTCAAACTGTTGTGGGGTATATTGGCCATGACCAAATTGCATCCCCAGTTAGTTGGGCGTGAGAGAGGGACTCCAAACTCCAAACCTGGCATGAATAATAGATTGTTTAGAAATGTAGAAGAAAAATAGAAGCAAATGAAACAGCAGTAAGACAGAAGGAGAGCTGTGATCAATAACACGGTGTCAGTAAGAGAAATTAGCAGGACCAAACTTACTAAGCATGTTGGAGACAAGTGTAGTGGTTGGTTTTGTTTGGTTAGAACCTCTGATTCAGTATTGATGTTTAAACACAGACAATGGTGGAATGTCTCACGTGCTGCGTGGGTGTCACCTCAAAGCAGACCATTGCCACCGGAGATGAGGGGAGGCGAAAATGAGTTGGAATTGTCAATACTCTCGTGAACGGCGATGGTAGGGTGAACCCATTCCCTATGGTAGTACCAGCAAGTCCTAGAGGCATGTCTGCTTTTAACCGAGGCATATTGGATGTCTACTAAATTTAGAGACTGTTCAAAGGAATGACTTTGCACAAAAAATAGGGAGAAAAGGTAATGTTTTATATTTTATTAAAGTTCTTAACGTGGTTATGCCCTTATTAGTCACTTCACCTTGCTTTCTCCTCCGTTGTTTCTGTTTGTGTGCACCCTCATTCGCTTGTGATGCATTGGACCTTCGGTGCTAGGGTGGCAGTTGGTGAAGAACCGTTGCAGGTTGATGTGGCTTCTTACCATGGGCAATACGAGTTGCGCTCCTCCTAAGGGGAATCCTTTAGTCTCTGTATGAGGCACCAGTCAGGCATGCGGATAAAGCGGAGGCGCAACTAGAGCCAAATTTCAGGGCGGGGGGGGGGGTCTAATAAAAATGTGGGGGGGGGGCTTATTCTTCCAGCAATAGGCAGAGTGGAGATGCAGGGGCTCTAAGAATGAAGGAAAAAACAACGAAGCCTTGTTAACAAGTACATGGTCTTTTAAAGACCTGTGAAGTACCCAAAAACTGTCTGTGTGTGCCCTGGAAGCTGTCTCACCAGGGCTGAAATACATGATGGGGTGGCAGGGGGGGTGCCGAAGCCCTTTGAGCCCTATGGGCGTTGCGCGCCTGGGATAAAGCATGTTGGGTCCCAGCCATTCTCCCTCACCAGCGCGTGCTGAGAGGACTCCATTCTTACCACCCATGCTAAGAACTTTTATGGGTGGCAGAATCCTGCAAAGCATATGTCCCAAGTTTTATTGCAAACTATTCAGAGTGCCAATTCTTCCATTCTAAGCCCCCACCCCCTCCAGCTTTTTATGTCCTCCTGACAAAACAATACGTTCTGCTCACTATGCTACACCGACTGGCAACTCCAAATGTAAAACCTGCCGCACTGTAATCATCCACCTGTCACCTGTTGCTTAGTAAAAAATACTCGCTGTTACAGTTTTAGCGTGAAAGGGGCTTGCAGTGGGCGTTGTGGTGGGCGTTACACCACAACACCCATTGAGTTTGATGCTACCTCCTATTCTCAAGGCCAGTGTAAATAGGAGGTTGCGCCAAACTTAAGACCAGGAAAAATCTGGTCTTAAGGTGGCGAAATGAGGAGAAATGCTTTATTTCTCCTTGTTTTTGCTTTTTCCATGTGTGCTGCTTCTGCAGCACACATGGAAAAAGCAACACGCCATGTTTTTTTTTTTCTAGGAGTGTGTCCCTTCCTGTACATAAACAAACCTTTTTTTTTAAATGCCGTTTTGTAACATACATATGTGCTGCACGAAGCAGCACACATGTCAGTTCCAAAATGGCATTTTAGGTTTGTTTATGTGCAGGAAGGGACACCTTCCTGTACATAAACAAACCTCCCTGCTTGCAGACACCCTTGCACTCTGGTGCAAAGGTGCCTGCATTGGTGCTAAGTTGTGAAACTTGGCGCCATTGCAGAGGGAAACACGTGGCTGCACCATATCCTTGAGGATAGGATGCAGCCTTGCGTTTCCGAAGTGGCGGAGAGAGGTGTTAAGCCAAGAAGGCTAACGCCTCTCTCCGCCACTTCATTGAGAATATGACCCTACATGTCTCTCACTGGACCATATTATATTGTTACCCTAAATGTAAGTAAAACAAATTACTTATTAATCACAAAAGTTTGTGTGGCAAGAGATAGCAAAAGTCCAGTTCATAGCGTCATTGAGTCTTCTTTCTTGGACAGGATACAGAAGCAAGAAGTCCATATATGTTTGTTATTCCGTTTACTCAAGAAGCATCATAGAAAATAGTCAAAGCATCAACAGAAACAGCCAACACATGTTTCGTCGGTACAACAAATCCGTACCACGACTTTCTCAAGGCTAAATAGATGATTAGAACCGTAGCAAAACGAGGCCTTGCTTGTAGAACAGAATTCAAAGTATCTTGTCTTGAACCTATATTGCATATATTGATGATAGCGCTGGAAAGCTGTCCTCAAGATAATAATAAAGAATAAATAGTACAACTATCTTGAAGGAAGTCGGTTCCCGCCCATCCGATGAGAACAAATAAGCTTTCTTTGTAGAATGGTCGTGATCCACAGACATAACGAGTAACCAAATCTTAGTGATCGATATATGGTAATTGGCAAGAGGATGTATATAGTATTTATTTATTTATTTATTTTGGAATTTTATAAAGCGCTTAGTTACGCTCACCGGCGTGTCCCTGCGCTGAGATTGCTTAGTAAGGGAGGGAGAGTGAGGGAAGAGGAACTAGGGCAGTGCTAGGCGGAACAGGTGTGTTTTGAGGGCTCTGCGGAATTTGGACTCAGAGGGTTCCAGGCGTAGTTCAGTCGGCAGTAAGTTCCAATTCTTGGCTGCAAGAAAACGGAACGATCTTCCACCCATGCGAGCTCTGCGGATTTTAGGGACAGTGACCAGGCCAGTGTCGGAGGATCTAAGCATCCGCTCTGGTCTGTAGGGGGTAATATGACCTTTCAAGGGGACGGGTGCCTTGCCTCCTAAGATACGATGGCAAACGCAGAGGGCTTTATATTTGATAAGCCCCGACAAGTAGGTAGAGCACCAATCACAAGTAGTGGAATAACGTCGGTAAGAACAAGTCATGGAGTCAATACTAGATGGCCAAGCCACAGAATATCTTAGTGCTGGGAACGAGCGTGGTGGTCCGCATGATAACGCGACCAAGAACATTGCGTCGCGTTATCATGCGGACCACAATATACTAGGTGAAGCTGTTTTCCACACCTTATAATTTGTGCACTGTATAGTTTTAGCAGCCTGTGGAAATGTAATGGAAATTTCAAATGAAAATGTGTTGTCTGTAATGGCAGTGCGCTACCACACCATGCATACTGTACTCTAGACCTCTCCACTCCAAGACCATGTATTCTACTCTATGCCACTCCACTGTACGACACTCTACTCTATACTACACTACGCCACGTGTCTCTACTCCACTATACAATACTAAAATCTACAACACTATACTCCACTCTACCACACTACAATCTACAACACTCTATCCCACTCCACTTCACTTTACACCACACTACTCCACAAGACTCTACTCCATTCTAAGATACTCCACAACACTCTACTCCATTCTACTCCACTGTACGACACTCCACTTTATGCCACTCCATTCCACGACACTCCACTCTATGCCACTTTAAGACACTCTACAACCCTCCACTCTACGACGTTCTACTCCACTCCACGCCACTTCACTCTGCACTCCACAACACTATACTCCCTCGCTCTACGACACTCCACTCTACAACACTCCACTCTACGACACGCTATTCCACTCTATGTAACTCTACATCACCCCACTCTACAAGTCTACTCCATTTGATGCTACTCAATGCCATCCTATGCATCTCCACTATACAACACTCTACTCCATGTCATTTCATTCTACACCACTCCACCCTACGCGACTCTGCTCTACTGTATGCCAATCTACTCTAAGCCAATCTAGTCACTCCACTCTACGACACTCTACTCTACTCCATGCTACTCTCCTCTATGCCACTCTTAGCCATGCTGAACAGCTGCCATGCTGGTGTACAACATAGCTAAAACACATTGGCAAATCCCATAGCTCCCACGTAGCCGAAACCTATTGGCTTTGACAATGCCTGCTTTCCTTTTGTGCTCTTTTGTTGTATTTGTCCTCTCACGCCATAGCTCACTCGTGCTTTGCTCTTGCAGTGGCATTTATGAGATTGTGTTTAGAAGCAAGCATTTCTGATCAAAGTCAAACGAACAATAGCAGCATTTTGAAGGGTTTATGTTACACACAGTGGACCCCACCCGGCTAAGAGAGGGGGTTGGAGGGTTCCTGACGCCCCTAACTACCATAAATAAGTGGGACGATCTTTGACTGCTGGCCTCACAGAGCTCTCATCCCTCACAGCCGGAGGTGCCAGATCACGTGACATGGAATGAAGTCCAAGTCCAGGTGCGCTGGGCAGAGCAAATATCACAAAATGAGCCGCGTTTCGTCACACCGCTGAACTCTGCTCCAGGGAAACGGCTTTAAACTTGCACACAGCTGCCGAGCTGATAAGGCCTTTCCCCGCAGGCACGCAAGGCCCGTCTCCGCAGGCACGCAAGGCCCTGCGAACAAAGGCTGTGCCGGCGTGCGTGCAGGAGACGCAGCCAGGTGTGGAAATATCAGATAGGTAATCGGAGGCAGACTGTGGTATCAGAGAGCGACCAGGAGAAAGGCTGGCGATGCTCAGCTTCAAAGCAAGGGGCGGTGCGGAAGGTGCAGTGGCACCGGGCATGCATGTCTTAAGGGCAGGGGCTTTGCCCCCTTCCTCAATTATGGATTTACTTCCGTTAATACCCGTTGGGGGAGGGTGACATTTTGCTTGCTTGCTCAAGGGCCCCTGGCACCCTTGCCGTGCTACTGCTGCAAAGATAGCTTGGTACAGGGCAGGGCGAGACTGGGCACCTCACACTCCCCGATCATTCAATGTTGACAGGGCACATTTTTCATCTTAATAGAAGTCACTTGGTTACTAGCATGAAACCCTGCAAAGAGATTCTCAAGTAGGACAGACACCTCCATCAAGTGAGCAATGGTGTCCAGGACCTATGGTTGTTCTCGCAGGGACCGTGCAGACATCCATTCTGTTGCCAAACTATGGCAAGTGGGTGACTGGAAAGTTACCCTACACGTGTCATCTAGTGAAGGCTTTTTCAGGAGTGGCACGACCTATCCCAACTAATGACAGTCATAGAATAACCCTCTGGGAGCCATCTGTGGCAGAGAGCAGAAAAAATGACTTTCCATATCCAGACGGCTCGCAGGAGAATGTTAATAATGCGTGAAAGCCTACATTCTTTGATTAGGAGTCAGGTGGAGCGGAATTTCCATATGGAATCCGGCTCTGATTCCGAGCCGGACAGTGTTTCTCGTACACGGGTTTCCTGTGTGTTAGAACACCAGACCTAATTTTACCAGGTGGTAATTCTGCCTGGAAAATTACTTGAGACTTTGGCTGCAGGAGAAGCAATGCGTCTTTCCCGGATTTTGTTCTGGCAGTGAGCAGCATACAATGGTCCCTCTGCCAGAACTTAACTTCATCTTCCCTCCTCCCACCTGCGCCCCACACAAGGCCACCGCATACACTGATCACCTGGTCCCAGCAGGTGGTACATCTATGCGTGAAACCCCATGGACCTGGGAAATCTGTGTGATTTTACGACCAGTAAATCTGGTCTTACATGGTAATTCACCATGAACTCATAATTGCATGGTACTGTCAGGGTGTTATCGAATGGTAATGTTATTCTCGAGAGTGAATTTACCACCCGGACAATACTGTGCATCTCATAATCAGCCCCGTATTGGTTCTGAAATATGTGTATCCTACTTCTGCATCCGGGACCTCTCCCAGGGGAGATTCCAAAGCACAGAGGAGAGACAGGGGCCAATCAGTTGTACAGTACCCCATGGCTGAATTGGGCATTACTTTGGGAGGGAGCCCCAAGAATAAAATGCCTGCAGAAAACACATGAAGTTCCCCATATATCTAACAACTTTTCTCTGACATGTACTGATTGGGAAATATATTTTGCAACATGTACATGTATTGAAAAAGATACTGAAGCAATCTACGATCTGTTGGGGTGCGTTCGAACACATGCAGAGCTTCGCAGTGAGAGCTGCAACATGTAATCTTTGTAGCAATGGTTGCATAGGCAGTCGGAATGAGTGCCCGCCAAAGCCCATCACAAGTTTGTCTGTAGAACACAGATCTGCAGTTCTACCCTAGTAAAAACGTTGATACGTTTTCCGAAATTTTCGAAGAATAGGGCCCAAGCATGTGGGATCTCTAGACATTCTGGTTGTGCAGACTTAGGATTTCTCAGCATTTGTTCTCCAGCCCCTCTCTATCTTGCCTCTGGCTACACTATCTTAGCCTCAAAAAGAAGTTCAATATGCATCTTAGGTAGTGTTGCCTTTCACTCAGTGCGAGGACTGTGGTGTATTATATGGTATGGTTGCGCGACCTTACTGTGTAATACACTCACAAAACTGTCTTGGGTCCAGTCAGGCTTGTTTGTAAAACCTGTAGCTCAACCCTGGGTAGCTGTGGCTTTGAGCAGCAAGCAAGGTCTAAACAAAGTAACTAGTAAAGCATTTAGAAGCACCAAAAAGTAAAATAAGAATGTCACACAACATGAAAGAAATCGGACACCAATTCATAAAAATTTATTATATTTTTATAAAGTTTTAGAAACTGAGATGAGCATATTTATGAAGGCATTGCAACACTTTTGCGCTGCCGTTGCATAATTTTTCGTGACGCAGCGGGAGCGTAAATAATGCGCCACGTTGCACCATATTTACAAGGTGACGCGTTTAGCCAGATGCATCACCTTGTAAAGCCCTGCACCACATTATACCTGCGTCAGGTATAATGTATGCAGGGTAGGCGTTCCCACGTAAAAAAGGGTAATAGAAGTGTCACAGGGAAATCTAAGGGATTTCACTGCGACACTTCTAGGATGCCACTGTGTCAAAACCTTAGGCATGCCTCAGGGCAGGCATAAGGGTGACGCAGTGCCATTGGCACAGGCCTACTCCATGCATTGCTGGAGTTGTGTCAAGCTTGCGACACAACTCCAGCAATGCATGACTTTTGCGCTAACAGATACATCAGGATTCCTGACGTATCTGTCATTCCTTGCGACAGGGAGCGCCATACATTAAATACAGTGCATCCATCGTGTCGCAGGAGGGCATAGTGAAAACTGTTGATTTGCTGTTTTATTGCAGCGATGCGACCGTTTTCATAAATAAGGTCTATATATTTTAAAATAAACGTAAAATGTTTGAAAGAGTTGAATTCAAATACTTCAGCAAGAGTTGGGCAACCAAATCCAGCAGGGAGATGACCAGGGAGGCCAGTAAGATGTATTTGGGCAGTTACATGGTCACCAAAGCAGTCTCAAGACCAGTTCCATGCTTTACATCAAATCTGCCATAAACTTTAATGGTGTGGTCCTGATGCTGGGGATGCAGGATGCAGAGGATGCTCTGGGCGCAGTGCGGTCGACGGGGGTGTTATGCCGGTTATTCCTCAGTCTACAGATGAGGTAGGACAACTTTAGCCACAGAGGATGGTGTCCCTCACAGTCCTCTTTAAGCCAGTAGGAGGTCAGCTGCTCCTGGGCTACCGGTCTCTGTACACAGCGGGTCCAGCTATATCCTTTGGTGGAGGCTTGTGTCCCTTGGGGGTGACCAGCCTGGACTCGGACAACACTCTTGGGTCCAGCGGACTCAGTTGCAACTTTTGGCCATTGAGGATTGGTCTCTCGGGGTGCCCAGCAGTGGTTGGCAGTGTTTCAAGAAATCTGGCTACCAATTTGCTGGATGGGACTTCTTTAGCTCTGATGGCCCTGGTACTGGGTCCAGGGGATCACCCGACAGACCCTTGTAGTCCCATCTTTGGTCTGGGGTTCAGGTGCGACTTTGCGTCGAGCCAGGAGCCATAGGCACAGCTCTCTATTTGCTCGCCAAAAGTGCGACAGGTGCAGGTCAGCATGCAGCGCAGTCTCTCTTGCCAGGTTCAGGGGTTAGCAGGGCAGGCCTTCTTTGGTCCTTTTTCTAGTTTTGGCATGTTCTGAGGTTCAGGGATCTAGGGGTGCTATATTTATGCACAGAAAGTGCCCTGGGGGGGATGATGCAGTCACTAGCCAATGGGCAACCAGGATCCCTTCCACCCTTTAACAACTTTGGGATATGTGTGGCATCTAGCAATCCCAAAGTGCACTATTCTACCCACTCTCAAGATGTCTGAACCCTTCCTAGGATGTTAGGAGCTTTGTAGCCCACCCCAGAGGTGTGGCTACACTGCAAAACCATTTGGGCCCTCTCTGTTCCTGCTGCCAGCTTGTCTACCTGAACAGAGGGTCAGTCCTTTAGGGGTGTGATCACCATTTTCCAACCAAAGCCTGCTTTGCCTTTGAAGCTTGCCTTTTGGACCAGCACACTCTTCCTGCAAGGGAGAGATGACACCTCTCCCTGTAGCAGGCTTTTATGGTTTCCAAGCCTGGGAGTGGTTCACACTATTCCCCAGGAGGACAGAAGACGGGTTTAATGCCACAATTAATTTGATACCTTGAAGTACCCATTTTGGTAGTCCCACTCAAAAGTTAGCCAGGCTGAGGTGTCAGCCAGTAATTCTGTGTTAGCCAATGGAGCTACTAACTTTTCCACGGCAAAAATGACAATTTGGAATTGTTGCTATCAGGACATATTAAAAGCATATGTCCTACATAATAATATACAGCTCCCTGCCTCAAGGCTCCACAGGCCTTCCTTAGGGGAAACTTACATATATTGTTATGGGAAGGGGGCTTTGCCATTGGGTTAAATGGCAAAGTTGAACAAGCAGTTTAAAACTGCTCTTACAGTCTGCAGTGGTAGGCTGGGAGCCATTTTGAACTTTGTCCCACAAAGGGTGGCACAACCAGTGCTGCATCCCTGGGGGCAGAGGGGGGACACTCTGTATTTCCTGCCCTGGGTACCCTTGGTACCACCTACTAGGGACTTATAAGTAAGTCAGCGTATGCCAAATGGGTCTATCCAATTGAACATGTATTTTGTAAGGGGTTAGAACACTGGCACTGGGGTCTGGTTAGGAGGCTCAGCTTCTACACCCCCACCCGCAGCCTCCGCTCTGCCAACCTCGCCCTGGCCACAGTTCCACGCATCCGAAAAACCACAGCCGGCGACAGATCCTTCTCCTACCTCACCGCAAAGACCTGGAACACTCTCCCTACCGACATACGGCAGACCCAGGACCTACTGGCTTTCAGAAGACTCCTCAAGACCTGGCTCTTCGATCAGTAGCAGCCCCTCCCCCCCCCCCCCAGCGCCTTGAGACCCTCACGGGTATGTAGAGCGCTTTACAAATGTAATGATTGATTGATTGATTGAGGGTTCAGTACACTCTCAGAGTTGAGAAACCAGCAGCATCAGTACAAACCTTTGGAGGTGCAAAAAGAGGCATTTCCTTAACCGCCCCCATACCTTAATAGACGATCAAAGGTCCTGTTCCATATAAAAAGAGCAAGTGTTCCAATAAGTCAGTAAGGTGTGTGTGGCAGCCCTGAGGATCCTGCTCGTAGCCTTCAAGAAGTTGTTTACAGTTACTTTTTACGTGATTCCAATTCCTCAGCTCCCTGGAGGTGTGAAGATCCTTCAGTCCTCTTAACTTTTTAGTATTTAGCTTAAATAATGTTTTCAGGTTGATTATAAATAGCAACCAACATGCACCATCACATATTCTACTTATATTCAACATTATTTACTGTTTGAAACTGTTTGCATTAAATAATATGAAACATTGTAGATGGTTTAAATTACTCACATAAACAATTAGTGAACTATAAAATTGTACTGAAATAAATATTAAAACGATATATTTGTGCTTAACAAAACTAAATGCAATATTGTTTATAATTGGAAAATGTACACTCAAACAAATGAATATAAGAAATGCAATTAGGGATGGAAGTGCATGTTATTTTGGATTTTGCAGAGTTTCTCCCACTGAAGAACCATGCTAATCGGGGCATGAATTTCAAAGAGAAACACCTCCTCTTTCAAGTGAATCTCAATCAAAAAATGTAAAACAAAGTTGGGAAGAGACCTCAGCATCACTTTGTCCTAATGATTTTTGGAGTATGGTTCAGAAGTGCACAAGGCTGGAAGATCACTGGTACACCTGACTGGAGCAACGGAAATTAGGAAAGACATCTTCCAAGCGAGGCACTTTATATCGCTGAAGAGCATGTGTTCCATGGCTTTGAACATCAACCTGATCAAGACTAGCTTGAAATCCAAGGAGACAGCATGGCATTTGACCGGAGGAAACATGTGCTAAATGTTTGTCACTTATTTGGCAATCTTGTTGGTGGTGGGGAAGGATTCCTCTAGCCTTTCCTGCACATCCCACTGCACTCAAGGTAGACATTGCAGGTGTTGCCCTAGATACCTGATTCATGAAGATATCATGTCCTTTTTTTAGAAACTGTCTATGGTGCAAGAAAGCAAGACACTATTCTTTGGTGAGGACAATAACACAACCATAGTTAACTGTTCATATACTGCACTATGGAAGAGGATTTACCTAGCAGCTGTCATGACATCCAAATTATCTGAAGGGAGGCTGAGGTGGACCAGCAAAGCCTAGCCTCCATGAACCAGGAGCTCCAGGTTAACTATTGAATGGAAACCTTTGGGGAGAGGAGGTCTTCCCCAGACAGAGAGCTTAGTTGCCTCTAAAGAAGATAAAGGCAAATCAGAGAACCAGACTTGGCAAGGCCCTCTATGGTTGGGTTTGAGCACAAGATATACATTTCGCTCAATGATCGGGCCTACTAACATGTCAGACCTTCACAATCTGAGTAGAACATCAGTCAGTTTCCACAGTACGTAAATGATGCTACACTAGGAGTACTGTCCATTAACTATAGCGGACTGATATCTGATGGGAGTTTGGATCAAAGATGTTTAGACTTGTCCCCTCCTGACTTAGGGTAGTTCTAAAGCTCTGCATCATTGAAAGTAAATGTGTTTCTAAAACTGTGTTATGTACTGCCCCTCCTCCTTTTCCGGCACCATGTGAATACATTCTGGTTGCTTACGTGTATTTCTAAATTTCGTGCTAACAATGTGCAGTTGTGTATGAGAGATATCCTGCTCTGACTGCTCTCGATATCCTGCCTTGGCCGCTCGAGGCATCGAAAACTCTCACCTCCTTGAGTGTTTGACTCCCTTTTTGGCACACTGGCCCCCTTCTCTCCTCCATGGTGTTCTGTGAGCTTTGGCTAAACTTATTCTGTCTGCTTCATTTTGATGGTTGGCGGCACTCCTAGTGGATTTGGGTTATTAGCCTATCTCTGTACCGGGTGAGAGAGGCACCCATCATCCTCTTCTTCTGCAGTGTTGTAGAATGTTCAATAGCTCTTCTGGTTCTCAGTGGTGGCTGACACGGATCGGGGTGGCGGGACAGGAGAGGAGGGCGAATAAAAAAAAGACACTTACCTTTTCATGCCTGCCGGTTTTCCTCCATCGTCGTTTCTCTTCATGACAATTCTCAGAAGCAGGAAGCACACAGGCTCCCCTAAGCCAATCATGATGCTCCTGTCAGCAGCATCATGATTGGTCTAAGCACCTTGGTTAAACACTCCGACAGGGACTGGGTGCCTGTGCATGTTTTTCACCCAGGCTGTGCAATAAAGCCTGGTGGAGAACATGCTAAGTGCGCATGACTGTTTAGCCAGCCCAAGACAGCCGGCCAAACTGTCATGCGCATTTAAAGAGTGCTCACCACTCCCCTCCTGCTCTTGACTGCCCAGCCCGTACCTTCACCTGCAGTACAAAAGGGGGTGGTGATGGACGGAGCATCTGAACCAATCAAACACTCACACCCAGTCAAAAGATCTGGGTTTAATCCATCACCGTTCTTTAGCCCACTCTGCCACCCCAGTTCAGACATGGCTATATGCAAATCAGTCTGACCCTGTGCCCCAAGGGAACAGTCCAGCCCGAACTGCCTTCGTTTCCGGTCCAGGGAAGACATGGCTTGGCAGTTCGGGCTGTACTGTTCCCATGAGGCACAGGGTCAGACTGATTTGCATATAGCCATGTCTGAACTGGGGTGGCTGAGTGAACTAAAGAATGGTGATGGATTAAACCCAGATCAGTTGACTGGGGGTGAGTGTTTGATTTGTTCAAACGCTCCATCGATCATCCCCTTTTGTATCGCTTTGTTCACCCTAAGTGTGGCAGAGTATGCTCAGACGTGAGTCCCTTGTTCACTTGGCCACTGGATTCAAGATAGCCTGGCTGATGAGGATTATGAATCCGAAACCGGTCCCAGGATGCTTGTTTCCAGTCCAGGGAAGACATGGCTTGGCAGTTCGGGCTGGGCTGTTCCCATAGGGCACAGGGTCAGACTGATTTGCATATAGCCATGTCTGAACTGGGGTGGCAGAGTGGGCTAAAGAACGGTGATGGATTAAACCCAGATCTTTTGACTGGGTGTGAGTGTTTGATTGATTCAGATGCTCCGCCCATCACCACCCCCTTTTGTACCGCTTTTGGCCGCCATAAGTGTTGTAGGGTATGCTCAGACGTGAGTCCCTTGCTCACTTTGCCACTGGAGTCAAGCAAGCCGGGCTGAAGACGGCTGGAATGCCAGAAACCGGTCCTCGGAAGCTTGTTTCCGGTCCAGGGAAGACATGGCTTGGCAGTTCGGGGCTGGGCTGTTCCCATAGGGCACAGGGTCAGACTGATTTGCATATAGCCATGTCTGAACTGGGGTGGCAGAGTGGGCTAAAGAACGGTGATGGATTAAACCCAGATCTTTTGACTGGGTGTGAGTGTTTGATTGATTCAGATGCTCCGTCCATCACCACCCCCTTTTGTACCGCTTTTGGCCGCCATAAGTGTGGTAGGGTATGCTCAGACGTGAGTCCCTTGCTCACTTTGCCACTGGAGTCAAGCAAGCCGGGCTGAAGACGGCTGGAATGCCAGAAACCGGTCCTCGGAAGCTTGTTTCCGGTCCAGGGAAGACATGGCTTGGCAGTTCGGGCTGGGCTGTTCCCATAGGGCACAGGGTCAGACTGATTTGCATATAGCCATGTCTGAACTGGGGTGGCAGAGTGGGCTAAAGAACGGTGATGGATTAAACCCAGATCTTTTGACTGGGTGTGAGTGTTTGATTGATTCAGATGCTCCGTCCATCACCACCCCCTTTTGTACCGCTTTTGGCCGCCATAAGTGTGGTAGGGTATGCTCAGACGTGAGTCCCTTGCTCACTTTGCCACTGGAGTCAAGGAAGCCGGGCTGAAGACGGCTGGAATGCCAGAAACCGGTCCTCGGAAGCTTGTTTCCGGTCCAGGGAAGACATGGCTTGGCAGTTCGGGCTGGGCTCTTCCCATAGGGCACAGGGTCAGACTGATTTGCATATAGCCATGTCTGAACTGGGGTGGCAGAGTGGGCTTAAAGAACGGTGATGGATTAAACGCAGATCTTTTGACTGGGTGTGAGTGTTTGATTGATTCAGATGCTCCGTCCAACACCACCCCCTTTTGTACCATCTTTGGACACTGGCATTCAATCTTTGACAAATTAAGCATTGAGTAAACAACCATAATTCATCTTCGTGCTTGAGCTGCTCGCTGCGAACATTCCTGCCTGGTGCTTTGAAGCCGCAGCCTCGCCTCAGTACAGGTGTAACAGCTTTAAAGAAACCAGAACGTAAGTCGTATTGCTTAACATATAATTTAACCGTGCCCAGGTTAGAAGCAGACCTAGGCGGCGCCTTCCAGTCCGCTGATTGCCGAGTCACAGGAGAGGTCTAACTGCGTCATCGCGCGCGCGGTCACCTGAGAGCTCCCGCCCACAGCCTGGGCCAACACGGAAGACAATGACCCGTCGCTTCGTCATTGGGGACGACTTCAAACGAGGCCACTAAATCTTGTTGTCCTAGGGGCTGTGACCCAACAAGGCAAACACGGCTACTTCGCCTTTTGTATATTGATGGGCTTTAGGGATAATACTATTTACCTGGAGCGCATCCGGGGTCCTAGCAATCAGTGGTGTTGCAGTGGCACTGGGTAGTGCTATTAGAGGTCGACAGAACTCCAATTCTGCATTCTTACGTAAAGGCGATGAAGTGCCAAGCAAAAAGCATAGGAAATGTCATCTGGGGTGTAATGGAGTAAAGGGAGGAACTGGGAGGACTCAGAGGGTATGAGAGCAGGGACAGAGTTGAGGCGAAAAAAAAAGATTCACTGATTCTTTTTTGCTGCACCCATGCACTTAATTGAGAGTTAAATACGTTTTTTCAAAGCATAAATTGTTAAAATTTAAAAACATCTACCAAACGTGGGGAGACTACAGTTCAAGCTGTCAGTGCATTTATTTGAGGAAGCTGGTTTCTGCCTTATGTGAATTCAGAGGCGCAACTAGAGTCAAATATCGGGGGGGGGGGGGGGGGGGGGGGGGCTAAGAAAACATTTCGGGGGGGGGGCTGAACCTTTAATCAGTAGGCAGAGTGGAGCTGCAGGGCCTCCAACAAGGGGTGAAACAACAGCAAGGCCTAATTAACATTCAAATGGTCTTTTAAAGACCTGTGAAATGTTCGGGTGTGGCTGTGTGTGTGCCCGGGATCTGTCTCATCCCGGGCTGCCACACACGACGGGGGGGGGGGGGGGGGGGGGGGGGGGCTGAGGCCCGGTGAGTTCAATGGGTGTTGCGCGCCTGGCATTACTTTATTACTTTATGAACTTTCTCACTGGGAACAAATACACGGCCTAGAGGATAAGCATAGATAGCAGAGTGTGCATTTGCCCACTGAGGTTTTTAACAGGCATTACTATTTGGGACCAGCAGGTTACAGATGATCACTGGAGTCAAAATAGAAACCCATTGAACTACCTCTCAAGGACTGGACATTACAGTGGCCGGCAGATTATGTGTAGGCTTATAAAATGTGGAACTTATTATTGTTCCACTGTTTTGTCTCTTTTCATGGCTTTTCTTTTACTCTTCTATTTGGAGTTTTACCTGTCAAGCTCCGCCTCCTTGTCCTGTATTACCACTCGCCTTTTAAATTTCAAATATTGCCTGTTTTCTGAGCTTAGTTTCTCTTTATGTTTCATCCTTCTCTTTGATTTTTGTGTCCCCCTTTCCTTGCTAAGCCAATTTCCAGCCCGTGACTCTCTTTTTAAGCCGAGCCAACAACAGCGCATGTGCTCTAATTTACGAGACGTTATTGATTACAGTAAAGGGCTTGAAGCTTCCAAGTCTCTCTTCATTTCTGCCTCCTAATTGGCCATACAGGGCAACCGTCACTTCTATTGCTTTCGGTGGAGCATGGACCAAGCACAGACTGAATTAACTTATCAGTGACTGTCCGCTGCTCTTGCTGTGACCGAGGTACTAGTTCTTCTTTCACCTTCCCCCAATCCTGTCTCTGTGTTGCTCCCCTATCTGGTGCACCCTTCTTCCTCACCCGCTTCCTCCACCCCGCCTTTTTTGACATATTGCACAGTAACTCAGGCTGCTGGCCAACATGGCTTAAAAAAAAAAAGCACTATGACATGGTCAAACCAGGCCTTGTCATAGTGCTTTTTTTATTGACTTTAAGTTATGTTTCAACTCAGTTTGTACTGCTGTGTAACATGTCTAAAAAAATGACAAAGCTAATAGATCTCACATAGGTGAAACCTATTGGCTTCATCAATGCTTGTTCAGTTTTTCTGTTACTGCCTGCTCTTATCATTGTTTCACATCTTCCCTTTCCTATCTTTTTCTCACTTTGTCCCATTATATTTTCTTTTTCCTCTCCTTTCTTCATCGCCCTCACCTTTTTAGGTCTTGCCTGAGCCAGCTCATGCGCTGCTCTGCGAGACATTTAGTAGTGGGCTTTGAAAAGTCCTACCACATGCTTTTTGCTGGCATGGAGCGAGCGGTTACGCGCTCATGCATGAGTGGAGGTGCCATTGCGCGCGCACTATTCGCATCCTTTTTTTTCTTTTAGTGCGCGCACGTGCACACAACTCCCGCTTCTCCCCCACCCCCACCACATATCGCGCCGCGTGGCCAATGCTTGTTTGTATAATGTTGACAGCAATGGATGCTTGGGACTAGAGCACAGCGAACAATCAGAGAACAGATTCCAATAGTGTGCAGCAAATGGGATAACATGTCTTTTCAAAGGCGGAAGAAACGGCAAAAGCAACATTGGATGGTTGTTGAAACGTCTTTGGGTACGTAATGTTTCCTTTTTTTTCCTGTGCAATGTAAGTAATTTTTATTCCAAGAGGGGGTTTTCACTACCCATCATCTTCACTCATGCTCTCACCCAAGGAGGGTTCCCCCGTCGCCAACCTTGCTCTCTCTGTAGGTAGTTGTCCCATCTGCATGTCGACCTTTCGCAATGTTTACCAAAGTGATTCACCCATCTGATTTATTCTTCGCCCTAAATTGCCAATGCCCATTAACTTTGTCTGATATCTCTACACAGGTCTGGCTATTTAGCAAACAGCAGATTGGTGGTTGCTATTCAGAATTATTGCTTAAAAGCTTGAATAGTCTAAAGATGACACTTATGATGTGTGGGTAAGTGACAGTACTCTCAGAATTATTTCTGTCATTCACCCAAACTTTCATCACTGCTCGCTCAGTTGGAAGTTGCCAAAACCCATTTTTTTTACTCTAGACACGGTGATATCCGGTTGTACATTATTAGATATGTTGAGCAGCCCATCGAGTCTGTTTGTGTTTTTCCTTTTGCTCTTCATGTTAAAAATCGGGAACCCGAGCAGCGGAAAACCCAGAAAAAACGTGACTGGGCAAACTACTCGCATGTAAAAAGCTTTATGAACTTCCTAGTCAACTGCTACTAAACGCGTAGAGTGTATACATGTTTTACTAAACGCGTAGATTGTATACATGTTTTATGTGGTCGTCTTTAGGGTGTGCAGGCCAAAATAAGTATTGGAATCTGCAGTGGAGGCTACACGGCGAGTTCTCTTAAATATCAAGTGCGTATGTTTTTTTTTTGCAGAGTTTTATATAGCGCGAACTTGACCCGAACTGAATAGGGTATCAGAGCGCTTTACATAGCACCAGTTACGTTACATGAGGACACACATTCATTTTTGTTAGGCACAGGGAGATTAAGTGATTTGCCCAGAGTCAAATGTTTAGTCTGGCAACAAATTTCAGTGTGGAATTAATTAAGTTCTATCAAGCCCTGTGTGTGATGAGGAGGGTCCATCAGTCTTACACATGCACCTTGTTGCTTCGCTGCTTGCTGATTGTAGTTATGAGCAACAGGGGCAGCCCTAGAACCTGAACCAGGGGCTAACTAACACTATAATCCAAACAATGGTTCAAGTGAACCACTTAAAATTAAAACAGTTTTGGAAATGGACAGGGGGGAGAGAACACTCCCCAAAAAAGAGAAACAAGCATTGGCATAACCAATAGATATCGCCTTTGGGACCTTATAAGTGTTTGGCCATGCTGCAGTTGATGTAAGGAAATTGTGCTGCATAACTTATAAGGTCCCAAAAGCAAGACCTATTGGCTATGCCAATGCTTGTTTTCTGTGCCATCACAACTGCACTCTCTGGTCATCATGATATGTCTCCCCAATTGGCATCAGATTTGCTAACCAAACTATATTTCACTTTTTTAGTGGTGGAAAGCAAGAGAAGAAATCGTTTCCATCACTTTTATGTCTGGCTTGACAGCGTGACTGTCACCAAACCTTATGTGATCAACAGAGAAAGTGCTTTAAGAAGCACTACTAAGAGAGGAGCCATGGCTCTGACCAAAAATTCATTATATTCATTACTTTGAGTCAAGATTTTTATTGGCAAAAGTTGTGTGCTTCCTCTGACTCAGTGCTTGCACTTTTTGCTTTGTGGGAAAGTGTATACGCAACACAACAGGACTGAGTTGGTTATGACAAGCCACTGACCAAGAATAGAGGCATGATCTATTTATTATGAAAAGTTACAACAAAGTCAGTAGTTCAGACTTATTATTGTGAAATTGTCATGTGGTCACATTTTAGGGCCGGGTAGAAACACCATTGTACATGCTCACGATTATAAGTTGCCTTCTTTTTTTAACCGCATCAGCGCTAGCGGTTTTCCCGCTGTGCGCTGACTTTTTTAAAATACCGCGTTACATGACGAGCTGAGCTCGTCATGAGCGTGCGAGCGGCGCAATGAGCGCGGAAGGGGTTAAACACAAGACATATGACACACATTTCTTTGAGTGCCTGTGCAGGATAACGTTCTCTAGGCTAAGCTTTGCTCACATTTCCTCTTCGTAGGCACATTATCATTGGATCATGGCAAAAAGTTATGTCATAGGCCATAGGTCTAATCTTTTTATTATGAAAGGTTACCACAAACACATTAGGCCTGACTTATTAATCGTGAAAATCATATGTTAAAGCCAACAGACCTTAACAGGTGGTTTGTTATTAAACCGTATTAAAGCCTGTAGACCGGTATTGTGCTACATGGATTCGCACAGATTATTGTAATAGGCAAACCTTTTAGGATGAGGTTCCTCCCTCTGTTTGCCTCTTTGCCAAACCTGCCTACTGTAAATTTACGTATATTTGTAATTTTCAGACCGTATGTCAGAGGGCACCCTTGTAGTAAAGCTTATGCAGCATTTAGTAGGCTGGAGTTGATTGTGGAGACAGGTCAATGATAAATTCTATTAACCTGAATGGTTCCTTGGATACAATTATCTCTGATGACATAGTGTAGTGTAGTTCCTATATTCCCAATAGGCTCTGCGCATTGGAATAACATATCCTATAGATTTGACGTAGGACTTAGATCGACTAGGTCTCTATCGAATATATTAGACTTAATTGTGAGTGCCAGCTAGCTCAGAGGTCACTAGAAACTTTCTTGAATACACAAGAAGGGATTAGTTTCTGACAACCGCATAAACATGACAACTTTGTTTCCCCAAGAATAAAAGCGTTTCTTCAGAGTCGTGGAAACAATAGATAGATATTTTACACAGTCAATCGTGCATGCTTCGTTTCTACAGAGGTGCAGAGAAAGAGAGAGACGGGCATTTTCAATAAAAGTATTTATTGAACAGTCTTCTTTCTCATGCAAAAGAAATGAACTGCTACAATCGTAATACTGGCTGTAAAGTATAATGCGTACAGCAAGAAGAGTATTATAAAATAATATTGTAAAAGCATGGTATGGTTTCTAAACCATAAAATACATACATAAATAACAAAGACTAAAAGTACTCAACTGGTGCTTCTAAAATACGCCTACCCCAATGTACCTAACCTAAGTCTAGTACGAGGGAAGAAGTAAGTGTGATGTAGCATAGGTTTAGTTTCTTTGCCAAGAATCTCTCCAAGATTTCTCTCTGGGTCTTATCAGCTCTGTACCTTGGTTTTAGAATGTCGGAGGTCTGGTATCTCTGTCTCGGACTCGATTTCCCAACACCCCGCAAGGGGAGCTTGGAAACACTGGAGCTGGATTCTCAGCGAGAGAAAGGCAGCCTCTCTGTCAGTGTGTCAGCTGGAGGGTCGGCTTCCTTTAGCACTTGTTGTAGCGAGCTGCGTCGGGCAAGTAGATAGTCGAGCTGCTCCAAACTGTGTGTTAGCTAGGGCAAGTGAAGGCATATTTATACCTTGAAGGTGCCTAGTTTGACGAAAAGTCGGACATAATAACATCACCAAAGAACCCCAAGGGAATGGTAGTTCTCTGAAAACGCCATTATTTCTAGGCCAAATCAATATTCAAGAAAGGGGATGTCCCTGACTGCTGAAGCCGAGTTTTCCAAGAAATCGTTGTTGCTTTTTGGAAGTAGCCATGCCTGTATTTGGACTGGATGGGCTATGTCTAAATACGGTTATGACTAGCAGCCCGTCCCGATGTTGTCCGGGTATGAATTGCTGCCGGCCAGTAGTATATTGTTTTGTAGGATTTCATTTTGATAGCATTTCTTATCTGTGACAGGCCTGTGAAACACTCCGATTCACAGTGCACTGCTGATGCACTTAAGAGTGCGCGTTCAGTAGTGTGTGAACTCGAGTTTCCCTACTTTATTTTTCCTTGCAATATTATATAGCGCGAACTCGACAACATGGCATGAGCACAATTTACATTGCAGAAGAACACATTTATTTGTGGTAGGCACGGGGAGACAAAGCGATTTGCCTGGAATCACAGGATGTTGAGCTGATGCCGAGATTCGAACGTAGCTCCCCAGCTCTAAAGATTGCAATTCTAGAACTTGTGGCGGGAGGTGTGTCTAAAAGTGTATGTCGGTGCTGGCCATCAATGAGAGAGACCTGAGCATTTTTCAAATCTATATATGAGTATGTTGCTGGAGATGTGGGCCGCCGTGCCACCAATGTACTTACCGGGGGATGGTAAACACCCATTATTCCGCAACTTTCTTTCCGCATACCATCACTCCGCATACTTTCATTACGAAAGTACCATGACTCCGCAATGCCATTATAACGCATTGCATTACATTTTATATGCTTTTACCATGCATACATTTACGACAAAATTCGTTGTAAATGCATGAATGGTAAAAGCATGTTTTTTTTAAAATGTTTGGATAAGGTAAGTATGGGTATATGGGTATATGTTTTGGGGTACTGAGGTATATGTTTTGGGGTGTTTGAGTATTTTAAGGGTTCAGATATAGTTTTGGGTTGTGGGGTACAGGGGTAGTTTTAGGGTTTAGGGATAGGTATGGGTTTTGGGGTACAGGGGTATTTTTAGGGTTCAGGGCTAGGTTTGGGTTTTGGGGTATAGGGGTATTTTTAGGGTTCAGGGGTAGGTTTGGGTTTTGGGGTACAGGGGTATTTTAAGGGTTCAGGGCTAGGTTTGGGTTTTGGGGTACAGGGGTATTTTAGGGTTCAGGGGTAGGTTTGGGTTTTGGGGTACAGGGTTATTTTTAGGGTTCATGGCTAGGTTTGGGGTACAGGGGTATTTTTAGGGTTCAGGGCTAGGTTTAGGTTTTGAGGTACAGGGGTATTTTTAGGGTTATGGGGTACATTTGGGTTTTGAGGTACAGGGGTATTTATAGGGTTCAGGGCTAGGTTTGGGTTTTGGGGTACAGGGGTATTTTTAGGGTTTAGGGATAGGTTTGGGTTTTGGGGTACAGGGTATATTTATAGGGTTAAGATGGGTTAGTGCTTAAGGGTGTTGGGGTATTTTAAGGAGTAAGGGTGGGTTATGATTATGGGGTGCAGGGGTATTTGAAGGGAGCAGGGTGGACACCCGGAGCTGGAATGTACAGAACGTAGGAAGAAAAAACAATGAAATATTGGGCACAACGCTCGCTTTTGTTCCCCCGTAATCCCGCGCCCCGCACACGCCCACGCCCCCAGCACACGCCCACAGCACACGCCCACAGCACACGATATGAGACATGGCATGAAGGGCGGAACGTACCACATGCCTCCAGCACACGCCCATAGCACAACGCAGACACGCCCACAAGGGACTACTTTTCTGGCACGGTTCTTTTACCTTTTAAATGTATAAGGTGGGCGTCTGCATAGCCTAAGTCCTTCTGCTGCAACTGCCCTTTCCAACGCTGTATTGGGTGTTGTGATTGGTGCTGTGGTTCCTGAGATTACCCGCCTCAAAGGTTTGGGCTCTCTCTTTATTAAATTAGTATAGATTTCTATGCCTATAAATGGGCAAGGCGAATTATACCTATATAAGGGCATGAATCTGTAAATTACGCTAGGATCCTAAAACGCTACACAACAATAGATCAAATCTGTTTATTATGAAAAGTTACAACAAAGCTGGTAAGCTTAACCAATTTACTGTGAAATGCATTTATTAAAAGTTACAGGTATTCAATGGTGTATTATTATTATAGCTATTTGGAGAATGTAGACTAGCCTTTTGCTACAAGAAATCACAAAGATAGGCACAGTAGAGTGGAATTCCAATGTGGATTACCTCTCTTAAAAACATATTTACTACGAAGTGGCGGAGCGCGGGGTTAGCCTCCTTGGCTTAACGCCGCACTCAGTCACTTCTGAAACACAGGGCTGCACCATATTTACAACAATATGGTGTAGCCCTGCTTACCACCTCCGTGGGCACTAAATTTAGCAGCCTAGCGCCAAGGCAGGCCCCCTTGCACCATAGTGAAAGGGTGTCTGCGTTGAGGAGAAGATTGTTTAAGTCTTTAAATGGCGTTTTATAACTTATATGTGTGCTGCATTACAGCACACAGAGCAGTTACAAAACATATTTTTTTTTCTTAATTGTTTATGTGCAGGAAGGGTGACCTCCTTGCACATTAACAATCAATGGTCTTTTGCTGTTTTTATGTGTGCTGCACAACGCCGCACACATAGAAACAGCAAAAATGAGGAGACATTAAACATTTCGCCTCATTGCGCCTGTTTTAGACCAGGTTTTCGCTGGTCTTAATTTTGGCGCTGCCCCATTTTTACGCTGCCCTTGTAAATATGGGTTAGCGTCAAAATCAATGGGTGATACGGTGGAACATCCACCACAACACCCATTGCCCACCCCTTTCAAACTAAGTATAGGGTGAAAGGGGACCTTATTCACAAGGCGGCGTTAAGTTGCTTAACGCTGCCTTGTGAATAAGACAAAGTCCCTATCGCCACTACGACGTCCTGAAAAGTGACGCTGTGGTGGCGATAGGGAGTTGTAAATATGCCCCTTGGAGTTGAAGATTTGAAGTGTCATAATCCTTGTTAGGCCCTTTTCAGAGGTACTGTATATTGGTCTGCCAGCTCTTATTTTTTACATATATATATATATATATGTAATTGTATGACTGCGTGCTGGATGTGTGCCAGCATATATACAATACAGGAGGCCAGAGTTGGATATGGGGCTAAGCCAATGATAAGGACTATAGGCCTGATTGGTTAGTTAGAAAAGCTATGGCAGATACCGTAGGTCTGGTCTGTTTATTATAAAAAGTTAAAATAACACAAGTAGGTCTGACTTTTTATTGTGAAAGTGTTCAGTTAAAGCCAAGAGGCAGTTAAGGGTGTAGAGTTGTTGCACTGTGTTAAAGCCTGGCAGTAGGTATTGCGTTACTTGCAGTCAACAGATTACTATTCGAGGCAAAGGGTCTGGTATTGGTTACCTCATACCTTTTGTTCACTTATCTTCCATATGCTAATTAATTTTGTGTGTCTGTTTTATTGTGTATGGATAATTGGGTGAATACTAGAATGAGTCAGTGGGTGAAGGAATGTGTGTACAAGTGCAAGAATGAGTGACACAGTTCATGTTTATTGTTTAAGAGTGTCTAGAGACACTTTCAATTATAAACCAGACCTATTGACATTGCCAATCCTTTTTCCCTGTTTCAGCCTGCACCTATCTGCTTCCATTCTCAGGAATACACCTACCAAACGCTGATATCAGATGGTGGACCACAAGCTGAGCTGGAAACCCATTCAATAGAATGGGTTATTAGGTTGTGTTTGGAGGATCTGTACAGCCAATGTCCATAATGCAGTTCAGAATCATTTGTTGTGTTTTTTGGGGGCAGTGATCAGGGAGGGTAGAGGTGCCTCTAAGGCAGTGCTCGGCACAAAGCCTGGTGTCTGTTCTCCCTGAGTGTATTACAGGAGCAAGTGGCTAAGAGTCTATCGGACCTTGCCAAAGAATGTCATTTTGTCTACTTACACCATGGACAGTGTATATAAAAGGACATGACATCATCATGAATCAGGTGTCTAGGCGGACATACGTAGAGTCCACTGTGAGTCCAGTGGGACGTGCACGAAAGGATAGAAGAATTCTCCCCTACCTCCAACAAAGAGATTGTCAAGAAATTGTCAAGCTTTTGCACACCTCTTGTACTTTCATGTGCCATGTAGTCTCTTGGGATTTCAATATAGTTTTGGTCAGATTGATGTGCAAATCATTGTAACACATGGCCTACAGTCAGTGCTTAATTTGAGCCAGTGGTTTCTTGTGCTGGGCACTGGCACTTAATTATCAATGCCAGCACTTATGACAGTCCGCCATATGGTGGTGCTATCAGTGTAATTTTAAAATGAGCACAGCAGATGTTTTATAAATCAATATACAATAAAAATGACTGATACCTGCCGATCAGGCCGTTGTTATAACTTTGGGTGGCCTTAATTGTCTGAATTGTCACACTTGGAGGAGTGTGATGGTTAGAACTTGTGTTGGTATTGTCTTTAGCAGTGCTGGTAGTGGTGCAAGCTGCAGTCGCCTCCTGTGCAAGGCTCTGGCACTTAAATATGTTTTACAAATTAAGCACTGCCTACAGTGAAAGTATTTATTTCTAATTGCCATAGCTTCAGCCAGGTGTACCAGTAAGCTTTGACCCTTATGCGCTTCTGAACCATAATCCTAAGCTCCATCCTGACAAAGAGGTTGTTTTCAAGTTCTTGATTGAGTTTCACCTGAGAAAGGGGGTACTTCTCCTTGAAGTTGTACCTCCCCCTCCCCACCTCCCACTGGCATACTTCCTCAACTGGGGATACACTGCACAACCACAATATTGGGTGGCTAGAACCACACCTTTCTTCTACACAAACCCATGATGGCCTTTGGGGACCTTGATTCCGACTCAGCTGCAGCTCAAGCAACTATTGCCGCAAACCCCTCCAGCGCCAGGACTCCTTCAGTGGCGTTCTCCAGGAATGTACCTGTTAGAGAAACAGGGTGGTTACGTGGGCAATGTCACCTGTTTTCTGCAGGCCTTACGTTCTGGGGCTTTCTTCCAAAGCGATGCACAATTTAGCCATGAGGTCGGGTACTGTAGGGCTGAGTCCCCCCTCTATCTTTTCTGTGCTTTGGAATCTATCCACTGCTTGAAAATGAGAGGACTATGATGGATGAGGAGGATACAAATATCTTCGGTGACTCAATTACACTTTAGCCTTTATTTAGGAGATTATTTTGTCGGGCAATGTAGCATGGGACCTTGCGATGCTGCCCTAAGCCAAAGTGAAAGGGCAGGAATGCACCGTATTTATGCGATACAGTTCCTTCCTGTCCTTTCTCCCTGCACTGACACCATTTTGGCAGCCTAGCACCAATATAGGCATCATTGCACCATGGTGCAAGGATGCCTCGGTTGCATACATGATTGATTTTGTGCAGGAATGGTCACCTTCCTGCACAAAAACAATCCCAAGAGGCGGTTTCCTCTTTCTATATGTGCTGCAGAAAGATATTTCTCCTCGTCATGCCTTACCTTGAGAGGTGTAAGGATTTGGCGCTTCCACAGGTTTACATACTTTGGTAATCTGGGACGGCGTCAAATTCCATTGGTGTTGCGTGGGAAACCCCACCCCAACGCCCATAGGACGCCTCCCAGGCAGAGTAAGGTGATGCAGGGATTTGCACTGTGTCGCCTTGCTCATGATTTTTTAGGCCGCTCATAGCCATGCAAGGTAGCTTTGCATGGCTACATAAATCTGACTGAGAGCCCTGTGTCACACATGTGATGCAGAGCTCCCATAAATAAGCCCCTTAGAATCTAGGCTTGCACACGTTATCAACACAAGGGCTTTAAGTGGGGCGGGTCCTGCTGGTGCTCCGACCCGGCAGTAATTAAAAACTGACTTTAAAATGGGTCTCTATCGCGTTCCATATTCATGCCCTTAACTGTACACATTACAAAACCACTAGAATCTTCCGCAAAATGACTGAAAAAACCTTTAATATAATCCATGTCAGTGATGTAGTCTGTTTATGTTACACGTTTTACTACATCTTTCATTCCCTAGGAGTATTTGTATTTTCCAGATGTTGTGTTTCAGTAGTTACTTTTTCATGCCACATATGATGCCTGTCTAGCCCATATGTTAAACTGAGTTACCTATAGGTGGCTGGGTGATCATGACGGGTCCCATTGAAAGTTTTTGAGCTGAGCGAAGGCAGTGCGGGTTTTCCATAGAGCCTGTAACTGGGTCAAAAATGGGCTCAAACTACATGCTTATTCAATCCTTGGCCTCTCTGTAGAGCAGGGTTCATATACGAGCCAACTGTAAGTTAATATGAAAGTGTGTGCAGCTGTGGCAATATGGACTTCACCAAAGTAATATTAAATGCTGTTTTTATAGGTGAGGAGAAAGAAGTTATAGCTACAGACTGGCCTTCGGATGTAGGTGAGCATATGTTATATTTATTATTAACAATAATAAGATCTAGGGCCCGATGTAGGTATATATGAATTTTACTGATTCAGTATTTAGGGATCGGTATTTCATATGTAGCTAAAAATTCTGTAAAAAATACCGAATCGGTAATATTCGTTATTACCGAATCGGTAATACCGATTCAGTAATAAGGAATCACCTTCCTATTCATTCCTATGGGCCTCGAGGCCCATAGGAATGAATGGGAAGCCATTCGCTATTACCGATTCGGTAAATACCGAAGCAGTAATAGGGGGAGCATATTTAAGGGTGGCAGGGTGTCACATTGACACCCTGTTGCACCCCTGATTCGTGCATGTGTGCACCTGTGCGCACATACATGCCCTAAGGGCATGCATGTCTGCCACATGGCACTGAGAAAAAAGCAAAAAATTGCTTTATTTAAGGTATTCGGTGTTAGAACCGGGGTCTCTGGTTGGCAGGGGTATGCACACTAGTCCAAGTAGGGACCACCGCTTCCGACCTGGTAGCTTGGCGCAGAGCAGCAAAGGCGTAACTTCAGAGGCAATGTGTAAAGTATTTGTGCAACACACAACGGCGATGACACAGTAAAAACACTCACAAAAGGAACACCACACCAGTTTTGTATAAGAATAGGAATTTCTTTATCTAAAAATTATGCGAGAACCAAAAGCAGGTAAATCCAGCTCCAGGCAAGATCAATAATAAAAAGGATTCCAATTTCCAAGCAAGATCAATAATCAATAAAAATGAATCCAGTTCCCAGGCCTGATCAATAATAAAAAGGATTCCAGTTTCCAAGCAAGATCAATAATCAATAAGAATGAATCCAGTTCCCAGGCCTGATCAAATCACCAAAAGCTCATGTGTGCCAAGGGCTCCTGCTGGTAATGTCTTTCTCACAGTGTCCTTGAATGGCAAAAGTTCACTTGAGGTAGGTTCTTATGGTCAAAATTCACTGTGGGAAGGTTCTTAGGCCAAAGTTCCCTTGTAGCGTAATAAGTGTGCCTCTCATAGAAATTATGTTCCCAGCCAAGCACAAAGCTCACACTCCAGGTACCCGGCCAACCCGCACCCCGCCCCCTCACAGCAGCCTGGTTGCACTGAGGTGTTACCTGGGGTGGTGGTTGCGGGCGCGGGTGCGAGGCTCCTCTCCCCCTGGGGCCTTGGGCTCAGCAGGTGCTGCACAGGTGGGGGTCACAGCCACACAGCGCTCCTTTAGCACAGCGCTTAACAGTGCCTCCAAGTCCGTGGGCAACGACGGAGCCTCCTGCCACAGAGCGCTTCGCTTCTCAGCGCTACCCAGCGCGCTCCGGTCCCAGTGGCGGTGACCTCAGGGCCAGTTTCAGTCAGCTTGCGCCAGAAGCAGAGGCAATCACAGAGCCCTCGGGAGGTTCACGGGGCAAGCAGTGCTGAGGGCAGGCACAGCGTTGCAGGGCAAATCTTGAGAGTGTTGTTGCTGTTCCAAAGGGCAGTCTTTAAAACGCTGTGGTCCAAGGACAGGTAGTTTCCTTTCGCTTAAAAAGGGTGCAGTCCCAAAAAGGCAATCTTTAAAAGTTTGAAGATTCTTTAAAATGTGGTTCAAAGAAAAGTAGTTCCTTTGGGATGTTGTGGAGACACTCTGGGGGTGATGTTGCAGTCTCCCATGCAGGGCAGGATCAGCAGACAGTAGGGCAGCTCAGCAGGTTGTGGGGCAGCAGTTCCTTGGAGCAGTCAGCCTCCTTCCCAGTGGCAATCCTCTTGCGCAGCAGTCCTCACTCCAGCAGGGATTCTTCCAGGTCCAGCAGTGTAACCAGAATGTGAGGCCAGGACCCTCCCTTATATATCTTTCACTCTAAGGGCTAGAAAGTGGTGGAAGTCTCTGGAAGGGTCTGGAGGCAGGGGCTTCTGGAAGAGTCCAGGGAGTTCTGGTATGTTCCCTGCCTTCCCTGACCTAGCTGTCACATTGACGAGAGACAGGCCGTTAAGGCTACAGTGGGCAGCTCATCCCAGGGAAGAAGGTGTGAATCACCACTCCCACCTCCCAACCCAGGCAGGCTATCAGTATGCAGAGGGGAGGGGGGAGTCTGCAGAGCCTAATCTAAGTGTAGGCAGAAAAAGGTCCACTTTATAAAAGTGGGATCTCTAGCGTAGTAATGTCCAAACCCTATATATCATTGGAAAGGGTTCCCCGCCCCGAGTCCAACAAGACCAAACATGACAGACTTATTAGGTCCCTGTCAGAAGTTATCCCATAAGGAGAGGTTCCCAATATTAGCCTATGGAGAATTAGCCTTACTGCAGTAGCAGGGGCTTGTGGCAGATATGCCAGCCTCACAATGTTTTAGGGGAGAGCACCTGCACCTCAGTACTGTTTAGCAGTGGTGAGGCGCCCAGAGTCCTAAGTCCAACAAAATGTAAGGTAAAAATGGGAGGCAACAAGGGCAAAAATGTAGGGGAGACCACCCTAAGGCTGACAGGTCTAACACGTGTTCCCCCCCAGCTGAAAGTAGGGAGAACTACCCAACCTCCAGGGAGTTCTCATCACTAAGGCGGAAAAACCGAGAGAGACCGTCAGCATTGGCGTGGTCTACTCCGGGTCTGTGTTCCACCCTGAAGTCCATCCCCTGTAGAGAAATGGACCACCTCAACAATTTGGGATTCTCGCCCCTCATTTGCATGAGCCACCTGAGGGGCCGGTGGTCAGTCTGAATCAGGAAGTGGGAGCCAAACAAGTATGGCCTCAGCTTCTTCACAGCCCAGACCACTGCGAAGGCTTCTCTCTCTATCGCACTCCACCGCTGTTCTCGGGGGAGCAGCCTCCTGGAGATGAAGGCTACTGGTTGGTCCCTTCCCTCCTCATTGAGTTGCGAAAGTACTGCCCCTATGCCATGCTCTGAGGCGTCCGTTTGGACAATGAACTCTTGGGAGAAGTCAGGGGCCCTTAGCACAGGAGCTGTGCACATGGCCTGCTTTAGAGAGTCAAAGGCTTTTTGGCAAGCCTCTGTCCAGATCACTTTCCTAGGGTATTTCTTAGAGGTTAGCTCAGTCAAGGGGGCCACCATGGTGCCATAGCCCTTGACAAATCTGCGGTAGTAACCTGTGAGGCCCAGGAATGCCCTGACCTCAGTCTGTGTTTTGGGAGGCTCCCAGGCCAGGATTGTTTCTATCTTGGCCTGTAGGGGCTGCACCTTGCCCCCGCCTACCAAGTGTCCTAGGTAGACTACCGAACCCTGCCCTATCTGGCATTTGCTAGCTTTGATAGTCAGGCCTGCCTGCTGCAGAGCCTGAAGCACTTCCTGGAGGTGACCCAAATGGTCCTCCCAGCTGCTACTGAAGACAGCTATGTCGTCCAGGAAGGCAGCAGAGAAGGCCTCTAAACCGGAGAGGACCCGGTTCACCAGCCGCTGGAAGGTGGGAGGAGCATTTTTCAGTCCAAAGGGCATCACCCTAAACTGGTAGTGGCCCTCTGGGGTGGAAAAGGCGGACCTCTCTTTAGCTCCATCTGTTAGGGCGATCTGCCAGTACCCTGACGTGAGGTCAAAGGTACTCAGGTATCGGGCAGCCCCCAGCCTGTCAATGAGCTCATCCGCCCTCGGGATAGGATGAGCGTCAGTCTTGGTCACAGAGTTCAGTCCCCTGTAATCCACACAGAACCTAAGTTCTGGTGTGGTGCCCGGTGGGGCAGATTTTGGTACCAGAACCACCGGACTGGACCAAGGGCTGTTGGAGGGCTCTATCACCCCCAACTCCAGCATCTTAGTGACCTCACTCTGGATGCTGGCCTTCACCTTATCTGACAACCTGTAAGACTTGGACTTGACAGGGGGGCTGTCTCCTGTGTCCACATCATGGATACACAGGTGGGTAACCCCGGGGATAAGGGAAAACACTGAGGCGAACTGCCCCAGGACCTGGCGGCAGTCCCTCTGTTGCTCAGGAGTCAAGGATGGGGAGAGGACCACTCCCTCCACCGATCCATCCTTCTCTTGGGAAGCAAAGAGGTCCGGGAGAGGTTCACTTTCCTCTTCCTCGGCCCCATCAGTTACCATCAGTAAGGTAAGCTCAGACCTCTCATGGTGGGGTTTGAGGCGGTTGGCGTGTAGCACCCTGTGGGGCTGCCTGGGCGTCTTAAGGTCCACTAGGTAAGTGGCCTTGCCCTTCTTCTCCAATATCTCATAAGGGCCAGTCCAGCGATCCTGGAGGGCACTAAGCTCCCCAGGCTCCATGACCCACACCTTCTGTCCAGGTTCTAGCTCCACAGGGTGAGAGTTCTGGTCGTACCATTCCTTCATTACCGCCTGGCTGGCCTCTAAGTTGTCAGAAGCTTGTTTCCATAACTTAGCCATTTGGCTACGGAAGGCCAGCATGTAGCTCACTACATCCTGGGGAAGCCTCCTTGGAGTCTTCTCCCACCCATCCTTCACTAAACTGAGAGGTCCCCTAACAGGGTGACCGTACAAGAGCTCGAAGGGGCTGAAACCCACCCCCTTCTGCGGTACCTCCCTGTAGGAAAACAGCAAACAGGGCAAGAGGATGTCCCACTTTTTCCTCAGGCCCTCAGGCAGACTCCTGATCATGCCCTTTAGGGTCTTGTTAAATCTCTCCACGAGACCATTGGTCTGTGGGTGGTAAGGGGTGGAGAACTTATAAGTAACCCCACACTCCTTCCACATGGCTTGCATGTAGGCAGACATAAAATTGGTACCCCTGTCGGACACCACCTCTTTGGGAAAACCCACTCTTGTAAAAATCCCCATCAGGGCCCGTGCCACTGCAGGTGCAGTGATGGTTCTCAGAGGAATAGCCTCTGGGTACCGGGTGGCGTGGTCCACCAGAACCAGGATAAACCTGTGACCAGAAGAAGTCGGTGGATCCATAGGCCCCACAATGTCGATGCCCACCCTCTCAAAGGGGGTGCTAACGACAGGTAGTGGTTCCAGGGGAGCCTTCAGCTTAGCCCCTGTTTTCCCACTGGCTTGGCAGGTCAGACAGGTCCTGCAGAAGGTATCTGAGGAGACCCTCATCTGTGGCCAATAAAAATGTGGGACAAGCCTAGCAAAGGTCTTGTCTTGGCCCAAGTGTCCTGCCAAAGGGATCTCATGGGCCAGTTCCAAAAGAAAGGCCCTGTAGCACTGGGGGACCACTAAGGCCCTTGATGACCCATGCACAGGAGCCTTGGGCTCACTGTAAAGGAGCCCATCCTCCCAGTAAATATGATACTTCGCAGAGGCATTGCCTGCTGCTTGGGCTTCGGCCTGTCGCCTCATGCCCTCAAGGGTAGGACACTCCTTCTGTGCCTGGCAAAACTCCTCCCTGGTGGGCCCTCCTTCCACCTGCCACTCTGCAGGGGTAGGTAGGTCCCCCAAGGGAGCAACGTCCCCCTCTGTGGACTCCGGTGCAACCTCCTCAGGTGCCCCATCCATCTCACGGGGTGACTGCCCCGGGGCGGGCTTCCCACGCCCTCGGGCTCCTCCCTTCTTAGCAGCTGGCTTGGCCATTTTTCCAGGCTCCAGCCCTGGCTGACTCCCTTTCCGGGCAGCCATAGACCGTATGGTAGCACAAATCCACTCCGGTAACCCCAGCATCTCCACATGCGCTTTGAGCTCTACCTCCTTCCAGGCAGTATGCTCTAGGTCATTCCCTAACAGACAGTCCACTGGCATGGCAGGGCTCACAACAACTCTTAAAAGGCCTGAAACCCCTCCCCACTCAAATGGAACCTGTGCTATGGGATAGTGACCCCCCCGGTTGTCAGCCATCACAACCGGATGGAATGCATCGGGAATTATTTGCTCTGGAGACACCACCTGACTCCTTACCATAGTCATGCTGGCACCTGTGTCCCTCAGGGCCTCCACCACCCGACCATTGAGGGTGACCCACTGCCTATACTTAGTAGTATTGGAGGGCACGTGGACCTTAGGAACCATCTCACTGTCTCCCAGAGACACTAGGACAAGCCCGGCCCCCTCACTCCCATCATCTAGGGACAGCTCCTCCCCAAGCGCTACACTAGCCACCCCGGGGGTTTTACCTCCAGAGGCCTGTGGTGCTCTCTTGCGACACTTGGGATCCCCCTTGTAGTGTCCAAGTTCACCACACTCATAGCACCGGACAATTCTGGGCTGCTGACTTTTGTCAGGATAAGTGGGCTTCTGGTGGCCAGATTGGGGCTGGGACCCAGACCCTTTCCCTTGTGAATTATTTTGGGGGCCTTTGGAGAAATCTTTCTTTTTATCTCCCCCCTCTTTCTTCTGGTGGGAACCCTGACCACCCCTTTGGGAGTCCCCCCCAGAACCCTTGTTGGACACCCTGGTACTGACCCAGGTGTCCGCCTCCTTCGCAAGCTTCCTAGGATTGGTCAACTTGCGGTCAACCAGGTGTTGGCGCAGCTCTGGAAAACATTTCTCTAGAAGGTGCTCTCTTAAAAACAAGTTATACAATCCTTCATAGTCATGCACATTGCTGCCCCGCACGCAGCCCTCTAAAGCTTTACTAGCGTAGACCAGGAAATCTACCCAGTTCTGTGTGGGAAGTTTGTGGCTATTCCTAAACCTCTGCCTATACCTCTCAGGGGTAAGACCGAATCTCTTAAGCAGTGCTTCTTTCATAACAGAATAGTTGGTCTGGTCTTCCTTTTCTAGGCTTAGGAGTGTGTCCCTAACTTCCGGAGGTATGTACTTGTACAGACCACCCCCCCAGTGACTCTCTGGGACCCCATGGGCTCTTAGTGACACCTCATAGGCAGCTAACCACTTATCAATATTTTCCCCCACCTTAAAACTGGCCATCACATCTTTAGGCATAAAGACCCTGGACTCACGTGAAGCTTCCGTAGGTATGCTGCCACCACTCTTGATGCTGTTCGTCCCTGCTTGTAGGGCTCGAATTTCCAGTTCCTTCAGGTTGAGCTCATGGGTAAGTTTCCTCTCCTCCATGGCCCACCTTTCTTTCTCACGCTCCCTTTCCAATTTGGCGAGTTCCAATTTAAACTGTCTCTCCTCTCTCCTGTCCTCCAATTCCTCTGAGGACAGGGTCCTTACTGACACACTACTGCCTGCCCTGGAAGGTACCCTTGTACCTGGTAACAAGTTGCCATTTTCCACCAAGGGCAGTAGGTCAAGTTCTCCTGTGCCCCCTTGCTCCGCTCCCTGCCCGTCCCCTTCTCCATCTCCTTCTGGGTGGGCCGTTACCCATGCCCTCAAGGTTTTCTGAAGCTCTGTCTTCTTAGCGCCTCGCTTAAAGGGCACCCCTTTCTCCTCGCAGAATTCCTTGAGTTGTGCCACTGTGTAAACTTCCAGATTGGCCAGCTCGAATTCCATCTTGCTAGGTAGGGCCTCAGGCGTTTGTAGAGAAAACCAAATAGGACTTAGGCAAAAGGACTTTTAAAAAGAGCAGCCAGTCAGGGAGAATTAAAAAAAAAAAAATTCAAAAATGCCAATTGGAGAGGGTAGACAAAAATTCAGTAGAGTCAGGTGTAGGGTTGCGGTGTACACTGCGTCGCTGCGTGGTGTTACACAAGCGCAAGTCCTATCCCACCGCTGCCACCAATGTTAGAACCGGGGTCTCTGGTTGGCAGGGGTATGCACACTAGTCCAAGTAGGGACCACCGCTTCCGACCTGGTAGCTTGGCGCAGAGCAGCAAAGGCGTGACTTCAGAGGCAATGTGTAAAGTATTTGTGCAACACACAACGGCGATGACACAGTAAAAACACTCACAAAAGGAACACCACACCAGTTTTGTATAAGAATAAGAATTTCTTTATCTAAAAATTATGCGAGAACCAAAAGCAGGTAAATCCAGCTCCAGGCAAGATCAATAATAAAAAGGATTCCAATTTCCAAGCAAGATCAATAATCAATAAAAATGAATCCAGTTCCCAGGCCTGATCAATAATAAAAAGGATTCCAGTTTCCAAGCAAGATCAATAATCAATAAGAATGAATCCAGTTCCCAGGCCTGATCAAATCACCAAAAGCTCATGTGTGCCAAGGGCTCCTGCTGGTAACGTCTTTCTCACATGTGTCCTTGAATGGCAAAAGTTCACTTGAGGTAGGTTCTTATGGTCAAAATTCACTGTGGGAAGGTTCTTAGGCCAAAGTTCCCTTGTAGCGTAATAAGTGTGCCTCTCATAGAAATTATGTTCCCAGCCAAGCACAAAGCTCACACTCCAGGTACCCGGCCAACCCGCACCCCGCCCCCTCACAGCAGCCTGGTTGCACTGAGGTGTTACCTGGGGTGGTGGTTGCGGGCGCGGGTGCGAGGCTTCTCTCCCCCTGGGGCCTTGGGCTCAGCAGGTGCTGCACAGGTGGGGGTCACAGCCACACAGCGCTCCTTTAGCACAGCGCTTAACAGTGCCTCCAAGTCCGTGGGCAACGACGGAGCCTCCTGCCACAGAGCGCTTCGCTTCTCAGCGCTACCCAGCGCGCTCCGGTCCCAGTGGCGGTGACCTCAGGGCCAGTTTCAGTCAGCTTGCGCCAGAAGCAGAGGCAATCACAGAGCTCTCTGGAGGATCACGGGGCAAGCAGTGCTGAGGGCAGGCACAGCGTTGCAGGGCAAATCTTGAGAGTGTTGTTGCTGTTCCAAAGGGCAGTCTTTAAAACGCTGTGGTCCAAGGACAGGTAGTTTCCTTTCGCTTAAAAAGGGTGCAGTCCCAAAAAGGCAATCTTTAAAAGGTTGAAGATTCTTTAAAATGTGTTTCAAAGAAAAATAGTTCCTTTGGGATGTTGTGGAGACACTCTGGGGGTGATGTTGCAGTCTCCCATGCAGGGCAGGATCAGCAGACAGTAGGGCAGCTCAGCAGGTTGTGGGGCAGCAGTTCCTTGGAGCAGTCAGCCTCCTTCCCAGTGGCAATCGTCTTGCGCAGCAGTCCTCACTCCAGCAGGGATTCTTCCAGGTCCAGCAGTGTAACCAGAATGTGAGGCCAGGACCCTCCCTTATATATCTTTCACTCTAAGGGCTAGAAAGTGGTGGAAGTCTCTGGAAGGGTCTGGAGGCAGGGGCTTCTGGAAGAGTCCAGGGAGTTCTGGTATGTTCCCTGCCTTCCCTGACCTAGCTGTCACATTGACGAGAGACAGGCCGTTAAGGCTGCAGCTCATCCCAGGGAAGAAGGTGTGAATCACCACTCCCACCTCCCAACCCAGGCAGGCTATCAGTATGCAGAGGGGAGGGGGGAGTCTGCAGAGCCTAATCTAAGTGTAGGCAGAAAAAGGTCCACTTTATAAAAGTGGGATCTCTAGCGTAGTAATGTCCAAACCCTATATATCATTGGAAAGGGTTCCCCGCCCCGAGTCCAACAAGACCAAACATGACAGACTTATTAGGTCCCTGTCAGAAGTTATCCCATAAGTAGAGGTTCCCAATATTAGCCTATGGAGAATTAGCCTTACTGCAGTAGCAGGGGCTTGTGGCAGATATGCCAGCCTCACAATGTTTTAGGGGAGAGCACCTGCACCTCAGTACTGTTTAGCAGTGGTGAGGCGCCCAGAGTCCTAAGTCCAACAAAATGTAAGGTAAAAATGGGAGGCAACAAGGGCAAAAATGTAGGGGAGACCACCCTAAGGCTGACAGGTCTAACATTCGGTATTTACCACCAACTTGTAGTTGGTGGTAAATAACGAATCCTTAAAGCTAAAGTGCACTCACTTGAGTGCTACTTACATAGGCATTAAGGAATCGGTAATTTACCTATTCCTTAAAATAAGGATTCTGTATGTTACCGATTCCTTAAAATAACGAATCGGTAAATTAACGAATCCTTATTTACTGCCCCCTACATTGGAAAGGGCTAAATACCGGTCGGTAACGGGAAATTTACCGATTTTCGGCCGTTACCGACCGGTATTGGCCCACCTACATATGGCCCCTAGTCCCAAAAAGGTGTTTTTTTCATGTCCCTCGTTTGTACTGCAGTGGACTTCCCTCTATGAAGTCACTCCGTGGTAGTATGCATGGAAATCGAACATTTCAGTAGATTTTTGTGCATATTATGGACCATATATTTATTCCGTTTTTGTGGGTCAAGCAATTTGTTCAACAGCCTACATTAAACTACAATCATTATCAGATCCACAGCTTCATGTGAAAATGCACCTACAATTTAAAATGGAGAAGTATGCACAGCAACATGAGCATGGCGCCGTGACACTCTACAATCAGCCTTCTGCTCTTCCTGTGGCAGCTCAAACAAAGAGAACAAATCAATGATTCAGGAAACAATAGCTGAGTGAATGTTCTGGATGGCTATGTGCTAGTTGAAGACCTTCCAACACGGCATTCACGGTATTTGCAAGTCTGGTCTGCTCTGGTCTTTGCAATAAGGAAGGAGAGAACAGATCAAAGCTGTTTACTCAAACCAAACCGATCCAGTGGAGCTGGTAGAAACCAGGGCGGCCTGCTTCCTACAGCACCAGGTCAGAGCTTGGGTAACCAGAGGGCGTACCTGCTCGGCAAGGCACCTTTCCAAAAAGTAGGGAGGGAAAGTACAGCAAATGTGCTCATAGAAATAGCAGTGCAACGTGTAGGTTACTTGGTGAGGGAGAAAAAACAGAAGGGTTGCTCAGACGCACAAATATACAGAAAAAACCCACCCCCTGGATTGTAAGATATGGATGTACCATATCACAAGGAGTTGATGAGACATAGGGGCATATTTACAATAAGTGGCGCATCCCTGCATATCAGCAGGGATGCGCCACTTATTGTGCGCCATGCCTTCGCCACAATGGATGCGCCGCATTTACAATGCGGCGCACCATGAGGCAAAAACGGCACAGATGCATCACGCATCTGTGCCGTAAAAGTGGCGCATTGCTGGAGTTGCATCGCAAGTGCGACGCAGCTCCAGCAAGGCTGTAAGGTGCCCTATCCTTCAAATGCTGCGTCAATCCTTACGCCTGCTTCAAGCAGGCTCAGGGTTTTGACGCAGCATTGGCCTAAAAGTGACTGAGTGAAATCTTGTAGATTTCACTCAGTCACTTTTAGGAGGCGTTCCTGCGTAGGAACGCCCCCCCCTGCGCAGGAACGCCCCCCCTGCGCAGGAACGCCTCCTTATGGTGCAGGGATTTACAACAGGACGCATCTCCCAGATGCGTCACGTTGTTAATACACCGCACCATGGTGCATCTTTTGCGCCACCGCTGCGTCACAAATGTGACGCAACGGCAGCTCAAAAAGAGGCGCAAGGGGCTTGTAAATCTGCCCCTTTGTGTTAGTGGAGATGTATTTATTTTATAGGGAGCGTTATATAGCACAAACTCGACCCGAAGGTATAAGACCCCTTTACATGAGCACTAGTTGCATTACAAACGGACACATTCACTTTTGGTAGGCACAAGGAGATTCATTGATTTGCCCAGAATCACAGGATGATGAGCGTCCCTGCCAGGCTCGATTCCCCAGCTTAGAGGTTGACCGCTCTAGCTGTTAGGCCACATCCTCTCCCCTGATGTTCAAAGAACTGTGATCATTAAACACAGTCCCCAGTGGTAGATAGTGGCTGTGCTATTTTCACTGCCCATTGTCATGTGTATAAAATGCACTGCTGTGCATTCAATGCAGATTGCTTTAATCCCGAGGACATGCAGGTTGATGGGTCAATGAACAGTGAGGCTAGTGTGTTCTTGATTGAAGAGAGTTGGGAGGGTTGAGTAGGAGCTGCAGAGGTGCTCCCAAACGGCTGCACCTATGGGTGGGTGAAGTGAAACACTACGCCCATAGGCATAAAGAACGCCACACTTGCCAAGAAGAGACATGTTCCCCAGCCTCACCTGAGGTGACAGTTCACGTTATCTGACCCATTCTTTGCGACTGCAGGCCCTGCACGACATGGGTGGGACACTAGGCTGCCAGGAATTGTTTCTAAGAACTGCCCCAGCCCTAAGTGGCAGCTGGGGTACACAACGATCCCCAGTCGGCAGCCACCTGATTTTTTTATATATTTATTTATATATTTAAGTTTGCAGTTTATTATAGCATGTACTAGACCCAGGCATGTCAGCACATTACATGAGGATATGACAATTCACTTGAAAGTCCACAGAATGCATCAAAGGGAGTTACATTCTTAGATAGAGACAAGTTAATGGAGTTATTAGCACTGTAATCATTTGGTAATACTTTTTCAATTACTATTTTTATTTTTTTATTTATGAAGTTTTATTTAGTGCGAACAAGACCAAAATGTGGTGTCAGAGCGCTGTACAACATAACAATAGCATTGAATGTACAAGGAGTAAGACAAAGAATCACAGAGTGGAGTCCAAAAGCTAAACAAAGGGGAAAAAATATACCGTGCATAGATTATATAAAGAGTCATAGTGTAATAACACTGTCAATTAATTTAAAGTGGTATGAATAGTCACATTAGATAGGAAGGAAAATATTCAGTAGTCTAATTTTTTCTTCTTTTTTTTAAAGAGTGAATGAAGGGATGGTCCTGGTCTGCGTATGGTCCTGGATAAAACCAGTTTCTGAGGCAGGTAGCCAAGTTTGTTGTGGCAGATGGCTTTGTATGTGATACAGGTTATTTTTAGGTGGATCCTTGATTCATATATCAGAGAATTGAGGGCCGGGGTGATGTGATCATTTTTCTTTGTGCCTATGATGGGCCATGCATCCGCACTGAGGGTAGCACTCAGCGGTGCTAGTTTTATTTCTGGTAAACCAACTACGGTAGCATTCCCATAGTCAAGTTTGGAAATCACAAGTGCCTGAACTGCCATTTTGAGATCTGTATTGGACAGGGAGGGCTTTAGCTTTCTTAAAGAATAGAGATGGTAATAGACCCATCTGGTTGTGGTGCGGATGTGATTCAGCATGGAGAAGTTGTTGTCCAGAGTTATTCCTAGGGATTTTGCTGAATCAACAATATGTGGGTTACAACCCAAGGCAGTGAGTAGTGGGAGTCAGTCTTTGATATATGAGGTGGGGTTGGGTGGAGAGATTATTAGGAATTCAGATTTGAGGGTTTTAAGTTTGAGATGGTTAAGAGTTAGCCAGTGTTGAGTTTTGATCAAGATGTCATCAGGGGAGACAATCTCCATCTCATCTACAGTTGCGTATCAGCAGCGTACATATTATAGGATATGTTAGAAAGTTTGAGGATTTTGGTCAGGGGTTACATGTTAAGATTGAGCAGGGTGGGGGAAAGTGAAGAACACTGGGAATCTCAATCGTGACCAGTGCCTGTTCAGATAAGTCGTGATTGATTAGGACTCGTTGTAATCTGTTTTGTAGGAATCAGCAGAACCATTTTAAGACAGTACCAGAAAGACCCATCCTATGTTCAAAGAGGTTCAGGAGAGTTTCATGTTTGACTGTGTCAAACGCTGCTGGTAGGTCAAGAAGAATTAAAAGACAGGGGGGCATATTATCAACACAGGCGATAAAATTATCGCTGCTTTTATCGGCAGAAAACTGCCGCAAAAGCGGCTTTAGCGGCAGTTTTCTGCCGATAAAAGCAGCGATAATTTTATCGCCTGTGTTGATAATATGCCCCAGGATTCCTTATGATCGAGTAAGCATAAAGTGTTGTGGACAATGTGGACAATGGCAGTTTCAGTACTCTTACCAGGTCTGAAACCAGATTGGCAGTGGTCGAGCAGTTTATGCTGGGCAATGTGATTGCAGAGTTGCTGATGAACACATTTTTAGAGGCGTTTGGCTAAGATTGGGATACTCAAAATGAGGTGGAAATTGTTGGGATCAGACTGGTCCACGACAGGCTTTTTTAAGAGAGGTGTGACTTGACCACTTTTTAGACAGTCAGGCATGAAGCCAAGCATAAGAGAGATGTTGATAATTCTGGTCCATAGGGGTATCAGGAGGTGTGACATGTTCTTGAGGAATTTTGAGGGAAGTTGAAGTGGTCGGAACGTTTTGTGGAAGTCAGTAGTTTTAAGATGTCAGAGTCATCAAATATCTGAAAGATGGACCACAAGGCATAGTGGCTCAAACATAATATCAACATTTCGAAGACAGATGTAGAGAATGTACAAATAAGCATACTAGGAAATAGTTAAAAATCCTTTTTTTCCTAAAAATAAATAACATTATCAGGTACCTGGTCACCCTTGGAGATATTAAAACTTATAGGTGACAGTTTTGTGTAGCTCAAAAGAAGGGGGTTGCCTCACCGATGGAGTCATGTTCCAAATGTTTGGGGTGCCTTCTGTGAAAGATTGGAATAGGTTTCTTTGTTTCGGTGTATCTAGGTGCATGGCTTTTTGCATGATGCAGGCCCATGTTGAATATGCATCCTTCTTCAGTAGGATGCCATTTGAAAGTGATAAGGAATCGATTCATGTGCCTGAAGCATTCACTCCAGAGAACAGTCTTGCTTTAGTACACAGGGCTGTCATCAGAGGAGCTAGATGCAACTTGGGAGCACCCGTAAGTAAGGCAGTGATGTAGTCGAGACTCCACATGACCAGTGATTGTAAAAAAGACTTAATCCCTCAAACACGCTTAATTTGGAAACAAGATATATTTGATGTGCATGTGAATTTTCAGATTTTATCTAGCATCAAGCTCAGAGAATGTATGTATTGAATAATGTGACATTTGCAGTTCAGTGCATTGAGTCAGTACAGCTGGAACTGGACAGTGAGCTAGTGCTGAGGTAAGGGAGATATGAAGGAATTTTGAAAAAAGTGCGTTTAAAATAGGTGGTGAAATCCCAACAATTAAAGCATGTCTACTATCATTTTACCTAGGAGGAGGAGCACATCCTCTGAGAGGAAAGCTTTAGGTATAATTGTATATCATTCGTATAGAGATGAGAGAAGGTGTTTGAGCATTTAAGACGCATGGTCAGAGATTCCAGGCCTAGGTTAAAAATAGTTAGAGCATGTTCTGTGCCAGCTATGCCCATTCCGTAGGTGTGTTAAGTATGGGCAGTGATTTGCCATATCAGACACTGCTGATAGGCCTGGGAAGCTGAGCAAACAAGGGTCACCATTCCCCTGTATGTGTAAGGCATCATCAGCAACTTGATATATAGCGGTTTCCACACTAGAGCTAGATCCAAATCAGGAATGTAGATGTAAATCAGGTTCATCCAGTATGCGGGAAAAGATGGGGTGGTCTCTTTTATCATTGAAGATCGTTAAGTATTCGAAACAGTCTTCATCATTTCATTTTCAGTAGTTTCTATTACGTTATGTCCCACAATTTTGTTTTTAACAGTTTGAGTATGAAGTGTTTTGTAAGCTGTTGGGGTGGTATGGAGCTTAATCGTTTCAGTCTTTTTGACAAAGAATCCGGAAACTTTCTATTGATTTTATGACATCTGGAGTGGGAAGTGTTGTCACAATATCAGGGTTTTTGGTACAGCGTCTTGCTTCGTTCTATTGCGATCTGAAGAATGACGCTTCTGCCTCAAACATGTTATGTTTGTACTTTTTTTTTCCTTTAGGCAGAATTGCCAGGCTCATGATTGAATGATCTTGCCCCCCACACAGGTTCAACAATTCTGGGTTTGCTAGTGTCTTTTTTCACATCTTTCCACTGAGCAGATTTTATCCTATTCTTTTCTTCATTTCATCTGAGAGAATTCATCCATCATATCCGTCATGGGTTGATTGTAGTGTGCTATCACAGGGAATCACAATTAATTTGATGTTGGGGTTGGAAATGTATAGGATTTTATTTTTCTGAGTTTTAGATAGCGCAAACTTGACCTGAAGGTATCAGGTATCAGAGTGTTTTACATGAGCACCAGTTGCGTTATATAAGGACACATTCATTTTTGTTAGGCACGAGGAGATTAAGTGATATGCCCAGAATCACAGGATGGTGAGCGTCACTGCCGAGACTCGAACCTGGTTCCCCAGATTTGAGATCGACCGCCTTAGCCTTTAGGCCACTACTCTCCCCAATTTATTTGATATAGTTTGAGATACTGGGATGTTTAATGTCCCTGGTTTATTATTATTTTTTTTTTTACCAAGTCTTTAGTCAATGCTGTCACTGTGACAAGGCAATGAGGCGATGATCTGCCCAGGCCACCTGAATCAAAGGTTCTACCGTAAGAGCATTTTCTGCCACAATGAGAAGCCCTGGTTGAGACCCATTGACGTGTGAGCACCATACAAAGATGGGTCATGTCAATGTTGCTAAGAAAGGCACTCATGTAGGAGACCCATGAGTTATTTGGGTCAACCCAGTGTGGGCTAAACTCTCCTATAAGGATATTAGTAGAGGATGAAACACCACTCTTGGTGATTAGACCCGTAAGCTGTTCGGTGAATATACGATTATCTAGAGACGAGTAATAAAGTGGATTTTGCTGGGGTCATGTGTTGTCTTGAGCTCTATTCATAGACACTGGACCGTCATCTTTGATTCCCGCGTCCAAACGTCTTGGGTGTGGGATGCCACTTCAACAACAGCCAGAGGAGGCTAATAGTGGCTTCAGGCCATGCGGGTAATGCTTTTTTTTTTTTTTTTTACATTTACCATCTACACAGTTCACGATACTTCAGAGTTCAAACAAATAAATCTGTGACTTTCAAAGTTTAGAATTTTTCAACTTTAAACACACCTAGTGCCACAGCAGTTTGAAGCAGTGTAGTGAGCGGGCGATGGCTTGAAAAGGTGTTGGCTCTTAGGCCAGAGACCCGAGTCACAAGAAAGGCAGAACAGCAAGAGATTTTGTTTACAAGGTGCCTGTGCATGTGTGCAAGAGTGCGAGCAGGAATTATGTGTTTGTGATGTGCGTTAGGCCAGGGATGTCGACTAAGCATGGTGTCACAAGCAGAGAGCAGAGATAATAAGCTGGGGTGAAAGGCAGCTTGCTTTGTACTGCATTTGATAGTTTCAATCAGAGTATTTTGCATTGTCTGTGAGTCATGTGTTTGAGAACAATCATGTTATGGCCGCTTTGCAGAAGACAAAGTGGCTGCGACCGTTACTAATGCAAGAGTCAAGGGAATTACACTAAGTCTGCAAATTGGACAGACAATGGTAGCCTCAGAAATCGTTTCAGGGTCTTCTAGGATTACATAGGCGCATATGTAGGCCAAATGGGCTTCATGGTGTAAACCACAGAGCAACTAGAAGGCTGCCATTAAGACTGGTGGCTACTGACTGTGGAATCAAAGCAGCAGGGGAGACATAGAGCTTCACAACACACAAGTGACGCATTAGGCAGTAAGACATTCCGCAGACATATCCTGCAAACGCTGGATAACACAAGCACAGTCTATGAAGCCCCTAACTTATCCGGCACCTCTACGTACAAATATGTAGAGAGCCATTTGGGCTCTCCAGTACATTGTTGCCACTGCATGCACTCCTCGGGGCAGGCTCGTCCCGAGGGGATAAATAAACATCGAGAGACCACTCGGGGTCTTCCCCTCGCACTAGAACCACTGTGTGCGTGTCCATTCATTCCAGGGCACAAGGGTAGGCCTCTGCCCCATAGACATCACCCTTCCACACTGGTGACGAGGCCAGTGCCAAACCCGCTCCTCATCAGCTCACCTGCTACGAACAGCGAAGGTTCATTGCGCTATCCCAGCGTGCTGCGCGGCAGAGCGCCTGTTCGTCTGCTGCCTCCCAGGCTCCGCTGATCCTGCTGTAAGAGTGCCCCCCACTGCCATGCACGTGGACGAGGTTTGGAGTGTCCCCGCTGCAGCTGCCTCTGCATCTCCAACGGGCCGACGCTGCGTGATGAGCGTTGGAGACCACCTACGTCCTAAAGAGTGTAACTGCAACAGATTATGGACGGAATGTTGAATGATTCAAACATTCTCCCCCAATCAAGAGATCTGGATTAAATCCATTGTGCTTTTGCCCACTACGCCACCACAGTTTGGACCCAGTCATATGCAAATCAGTCTTGACCCTGTGTCGTAGTGGGCAAAAAACTGATGGATTTAAACCAGATATCTTTTTTTTTTCAAAACAAATTTTATTGAGCGATTGCACACAAGGTGCAGCTCTCTACAGTCAGGAGAAAACTGCAAACAAATCAACAGCATCAAATTATTGGCAATCTATACCCCCTTTGGCCTCCCTCTCCCCACCCTCCCTGTCCCCAACCTTCCCCTCTACCAACTCCCCCCTCCCGGATCCCTCCCTAGCCCACTGCACAATATCGTCTCATTCTCAAACCGTTTCACATACAGAACCATGTATACAGTTCCTCCATTTCGGCCCCCTATGCTATCTCCAAGCTATCTTCACGTTCTGCCGGTGGTTCTAACCATAGACCTCTATATTCCGCCCACCTCTTCCATATTTTGTAGTGCTTCCTAGGGCAGCCCGAGCCTCAAAAATAGGACGCTCCAACCCCATACAAAAATCCAGCCCCATTTTCCACACCTCCACTGGAGGTGCCCGTGTATCTTTCCAGGCTTGAGTCACATCTCTCTTGGTAATGGTGAGGCCCAACAGCAGCAGATGCCTTTTATATATATTACCCCTCCTGGGGTACGTGGAAGTTCCCATCCCAACACCTCAGACAAACAGTCCCACACTCCCTTCCAGAACCTAACTAAGGCACTACAGCTCCACACCATGTGAAGTAGGGTGCCCACCTCCTGACCGCACCTCAAACAATCAGGGGACACAATCAGACCCGCCCGCCACAGTCTCTCCCTAGTGTAATACGTTCTGTGAAGATATTTGAATTGGATGAGTCGTAGGCGCATTGCTATGGCTGCCCCGCGGGGGGCTTCAAGGGCTTCCCGCCAATCTTCTTCTTCCAATGTTCCAACATCCCCTTGCCAGGATTCCCTCAATTTGTGCAGGGAGGAGGAGCAATGTGTAACAAGAGTTTGGTAAATGCGGGATATTTTCTTATCCTCTAAATCCCCCATAAATACCTTCGCCTCTAGTGGACTAAATTCAGGTATGGAGTCAAGTCCCTCCAAACTAGGTGCAATGGCATGGCGGAATTGTAAATATTAAAAAAATTGGGTACGAGGCATGCCATACTCCTCACTAAGGTCCTGAAATGATTTAAGGGCCGTGCCTGTCTAAACATTACCCAGCGTCGAGATCCCTATGCAATCCCATCCTCGAAAGCCCTGTAGGGACGCTAGCGCAGGCAATCGTCCATTATGCCAGAGGGGGGTCTCCTCCGTTAATGTGCCCCACCATCCCATGCGACGCAGCGCCTGCCTCCAGACCTTAAATACCACCTGTGTAGCCTGTGGCAACCGCTTCCTCAACCGCGCCGAATATAAAATAGTGTGAAGAGTGTCTGACCCCATAAGATACCGTTCAAGAGCATAAGCAGGGTCCCCCCTATCCCCATACCATCATTCATTCAGGATCAAAAGATGGGAGGCCTGATAGTACGACAGGAGATCGGACGTTGCCGGCCCACCACAGTATGTTGATAAAAAGCAGGTGCGCAGTGCAACCTTCACTGCGTCCCCCGCCCAAAGAAAGTGCCCAGCACCGAATTGACTTGCTTAAACCAATGAGGTGAAATCGGGTAAGGGTGGTTCTGCAATTGGTATAGCAGGCGTGGGAGGGCAACCATCTTAAAAATTGCCGAGCAGCCATAAATAGTAAGGGGCATACGGGACCACATCTTTATCTCTGTTTGAACCCGATCCCAGACCGGCACGATGTTGCGCTCCCAGGAGACCACGGGAGATTCAGAGAGGAACACTCCTAGATACTGAAGGCCACCCACCGCCACTTGCAATGCGGACGTCCATGGTCCAATTCCCGCGCGGTCTCCCAGCGCCCACAGGGTGGATTTAGTCCAGATGTTTCACCAAAGATTTGCATAATCTCTAAAATACACGGTCCCGACCTATTAATGTTAGTAATGAAAAACAGGACATCATCCGCGTACAGCGCGATCCTATCTGAAGGACCGGCCTCCCACTCAAAGCCTTTCAATTGTGTGTCCATGCGCACCCATGCCGCCAGCGGCTCCATAGCCAGGGCAAATAAATATGGCGACAGAGGACATCCCTGCCGAGTACCTCGCCCTATATGGAATTGGGTAAACTTGGCCCCGGCCACCCTCACCGAAGCCGTCAGATCTGTGTATAATAGTTTTAGGTACGACAGGAAGCGGGGCCCGAGGTTGAGACAGGACAAGAGTGCAAACAGGTAGACCCAACTTAGCGAGTTGAATGCCCTGTCTATATCTGCCAACAGGAGTGCTGCCTGCTCCCCCGTGCCTCTAATCGCTTCCACCGCGACATGAGCACGTCTAATGTTGTGCCTCGCTGCCCTATGGGGCATAAACCCAGCCTGATCTGGATGGACCAGCTCTGCTATATAAGGAAGGAGACGATTCGCTAGCGCCTTAGCCAGTATCTTTGCTTCAACATTTAGGAGGGAGATGGGTCGGTACGACTCATGCCTTTCCGGAGGCCTGCCTGGTTTGTGGAACACCACCGTCTCCGTATGTCTCCAGTCCGCCGGAAGGCAACCTTGCTCTCTAGCCGCCTCCAATGCTGCCCTATAGTGCGTTCCCAATTGTAGGTGGTATTTCTTAAAAAATTCACTCGGGAGCCCATTTAGCCCTGGTGCCTTTCCGGTATTAAGCTCCCCTAGGGCCGTGCTAAGCTCTTCAGCAGTTAGGGGAAGGTCGAGATGCTCCCGCACCTCCTCCGATACCGCCCGTGGCGGTAGGTCCGCAATAAACTTATCCACAACTGCCGCGGGGAGGCACTCCTTCTGAGCATATTGGGTGGCATAATATAACGCAAAACTGTCCACCAGTTCCTTAGGGTCCATGATCAAGGCCCCGGCCGCATCTGTAATCCCTGGCAGCGTCTGCGCCTGAAGCGTGTTTTGGCAGAGCCTATGGAGCATAGTGCCAGACTTATCCCCCCACTGATATATACTGCTCTGCGTCGCTAACCACACCTGCCGAGCCTCATCAAGCAGCAAAGACGCATAAGACTGCTGTGCTAATAGTAGCTGCCCCACCTCTCTACCCTCCCTAGTTCCACTGCATTGCCCCTCTAGAGTCTCAATATGCGCTGCAGCCTTCACTAATTCCTCTCTGCGCTTTTTACGGGCTGCTGCACACCAGGCGATGTCCACCCCACGCAGTTTGGGCTTCAGGGCGTCCCAGAGAGTCACAGCATCTTTAATCGACCCCACATTTTCTTCCCAGCTGGCAATGGCCTCCCCCATGTGTTTTCTGTACTCCTCCTGCTGAAGATGCCACGTGGAGAGGCGCCACCGGAAAGGTTGCCGCCCTTTATCCAACCAAAAGTCTACCTCAACCGGAGATTGCTGATTTCACTCTACCAGCTGCTGCGCGGGGGACGAATACATAGTCCAATCTAGAAAAGAACTTATGGACTGCGGAGAGATATGTATATATGTATATTCTCGACCAAGACTGTGAAGGTATCGCCAGGTATCAACCCAACCCATCCCCTTAACCATATCGCCTAGCTTAGTGGGCGTGTCCGCCACCTATCCACCCCCGGTCTACAGCGATCCATCCGACCATTCATGACGTCGTTCCAGTCACCCCCAATCACCGCTAAAGCCTCAGGGATTTCTGCCCACACAGCAAACAACTTTTCCACTAGCGACCACTGCAATGGGGGCGGGGCATACACACTCCCCAGCACCAGGGGCTCCTCATCCAGCATTCCTTTAATAAACACGTATCGGCCTATCGGGTCAACCCACTGCTTCGAATGAGCGTAGGACAACCTGCGGTGTACCAGAATGGCAACCCCCCTGGACCGAGGTTGGACAAAAGGATACAAAATAGGATCTCCCAGACCCAATAAAAACATAACCACGTATTCAACAAATCACAATTATAAGGAAAATAAGATCAAACGTTTTTAAAATGATGTATAGAAATTTGTACAATTTAGTCAATTCAAAAATACATACTTTAGCAAAAATATACAGTGCAGTTTATTAACCCCTTCCATGCGGCCGCGATTCCCCTGCTGTGCTGTACACAAACGAACAGGGCGGGGCCGTGACGAACCCCAGCCGTCATCAGCACACGAGCAGCGTAGTGCATGACGGCTGGGGTTCGTCATCAGCATGGAAGGGGTTAAAACAATGTTAAAAATGTGTCAATGCACATAATGAGCAGATTAAAATTCCACACAGTTGTCGACGCAGCGTTTCGGTTTTATGATCACACCTTCATCAGGACAAGGTTCTTACAGGAAAACTAATTTGAGTCCTCGGTGTTCAATTCGAGGATTCTTCCTGTGCTTATACAAATCAACTTCTTCCAGAATGGTACAAATTCACTGGATATTTGGGCACATGTGGATCCTGCACTTCATAATATCTGTGTAATCGCATAAGGTTGATGGAGCCACCGTTTATAGTAAGTGGAGGGCAGGTACCCCTGTTATTATTAAAAATAAGCCCGATACGCAGCTCATGGCTGGATGCTTTGATGCTCAAACATGCACGGGTTTGTTTTCCTCAAAGTCGACCTTTTCGAGAGCTGATTTCATCAATTGACAGGCTCGTTTTTCGGTCCGTCGGCCTCCCTGCTCTACTCGTACCTTCTTGTTCGGTATTCGTTCGAATTGAACACCGAGGACTCAAATTAGTTTTCCTGTAAGAACCTTGTCCTGATGAAGGTGTGATCATAAAACCGAAACGCTGCGTCGACAACTGTGTGGAATTTTAATCTGCTCATTATGTGCATTGACACATTTTTAACATTGTTTTAATAAACAGCACTGTATATTTTTGCTAAAGTATGTATTTTTGAATTGAATAAATTGTACAAATTTCTATACATCATTTTAAATTGGTTTGATCTTATTTTCCTTATAATTGTGATTTGTTGAACACGTGGTTATGTTTTTATTGGGTCTGGGAGTTCCTATTTTGTATCCTTTTGTCCAACCTCTGGCCAGATAGGGACTTTTCTCTCATTTCTATGTACCGCTCCTTGTCCCTGATTGGATCTATAAGGAGACCTCCCTGTTTTTTATATATAAAAACCCCCTGGACCCCCTTGCAAACCCAACATGATAAACTTGTTGGTATCCATAGCACTGTAAGCTAAGTGTTTTGTTGCCTAGCAGGTGCGTTTCCTGCAGTAACAAGACATCCGCTCCTTCCCGTTTCCCCAACCGTAAAACTGCCCCTCTCTTCACCTTATCAAGCACCCCCCGCACATTCCAGCTAAGAATCCGTATGGACGCCCTGGGGATCATCAGCCTGGTTCCTTCAACCGCCATCTAGGGGGATGCATGTCAAGAGTCTAATAAACGGGCCCAGAGGACGTATACACACCAATTGTCGAGACTTCATACTTAATATGCAGATTAGACCAATGACCAACTCCCCACCCAACTCCCCCAAGCCCCCCTCTTTCCCCCCCCCCAAACACCAACCCCCATACCTCAAAAAAACCTTGAAGTACCTGTCCCGGCCTGGGCAACCCCCGATCCCATCGCTAAACCAGATATCTTGACTGAGGTAGAATGTTTGAATCATTCAGCATTCGGTCCATCATTTGTTGCAGTTACACTTTTTGCCCTAAGTGTGATGCTTATGCCCAGACGTGGGTCTCTTGCTCACTGTGCCACTGGATTCAAGCTAGCCTGGCTGATGAAGGGTGACATACCCCGAAACCGGTCCCAGGATTCTTGTTTCCGGTCCAGGGAGGACCTGGCTTGGCAGTTTGGTCTGGACTGTTCCCATGAGGCACAGGGTCAAGACTGATTTGCATATGGCTGGGTCCAAACTGGGGTGGCGTAGTGAGCAAAAAACTATCGATTTAACCCAGATCTCTTGACTGGGGTAGCATGTTTAAATCATTCAGCATTTCATCCATCATTTATGGCAGTTCTACTTTTCGCCCTAAGTGGGATGGGTATGCCCAGACGTGGGTCCCTTGCTCACTGTGCCACTGGATTCAAGCAGAGACCCTGAAGAGACACGGACTGGCGCAGTCGGTCAAGCCCAATCAGGACACCCAGAATGCGCCGACGACATGCAGTCCGGGAGAGGCTGGAACCAGTTCCATCTCACGGAGCCAGAGGTATGGTCTCCGGCCGAACCCTGCACCCAGCCAGCTGCTTATTGACTTTGTGTGCGTTTCACCTTGAGCATGCATTTAATGTGATTGGTAGTGGCTAAAGAGAAGGAGGGATGTAGAGAGCCATCCGGGCTCTCCACTACATTGTTGCCACCGCATGCACTCCTCGGGTGGGCTCGTCCACTCGGGGTCTTCCCGCCACACTAGAACCACTGTGTGCGTGTCCATTCATTCCGGGCACCAGGGTAGGCCACTACCCCATAGACATCACCATTCCACAAGAGAGGGTGTACCAAAATACAAATATATACAGCGAGGTGGATTCTGGTACTTCTTTAAAAATAGTACATAGAACATAGCTGTGGAAAGTAAACAGGTGGTGTTGCTCTCTGTAGAAAATATATATTATCAAAGAAAAGGCACGACTCTGAAATGCCAGGTGGCCCTGTTTCATCTAAGCAAAAAAGTTCCCCTAGTAAACATTTTATATAATGCACATACCAGAATTCTAGTTTCGCAAACCATTTGAAAACATCGATAACAAGCATTGGAAGTATACGGGCCGGGCACTGTAGCACAATTAAGTTTTGTGAGTCCGTTCTCACTTTCCGTGCGCCCACTGAGGGTTACACTCCCCCTCCCGTCGGGAAACACAGGAAAGGGATAGGACACCTCCCTGAAACTGTGTCTCCGGCCTCCTAAAATAACACATCCCGAGAGACTAGCTGATTGTTAGGTTCAATAATTCCATAGAAACGGTGATGAGTTAGGAGAATGTTTATTCCTAATCACATTCAAATCATAATACTATATTGCGCGTGTCGTTCGCGTGACATACAACGCGGACGACACGCGCCACTTAAAGTGACCACTACACTGATCAGTACTCAGTCATTATACCGAACCCAATTACGTTAAAGGCTGTCACTAATTAGCGTGGCCTTTTGGTAGGATGACAGACTGATTAATTAATTGATTGATTGAAAGTGCTGCAGGCAATCAGGGGTTGCCACACATATCGCACACAGCGAGGAGGAATTGGGTTGTAAAATGTGGCACAGGTGAGATTAAAAAGGCACAGACCCCCTTCCACTGGTCAGACTGTGCCCGTTTTGGCCCGGGGGTATGTGCTTCACGTGTATTCAGTTCTAGGTTAGGAATCAAATTTCCAAGTTTTAAATTCAATGAACTATCCCAAGGCCCCTCAGTCAAAACAAGTGTGACATTTTTTGCAGTGTTTTGCATTTCCTGTTTTTATCTACTATGCTAATCAAAGATCCCCGCTTGAAAATACTTCTGGCTATAAAGTCAGCACTGCCCTACAGGCAATAGCAGCTATGGCACATGTCCGGGTCATATTTTGTGTGAAGCACCTGGGATTGCCAGCCTGTTCACCCGAACTCACCTTGTTCACCCGAACTCACCCTCCTATAGCTTGCTCTTCAAGTCTTACTCAACGCCTCGTCAGGGGTAAGCCGTTAGTAAGCGGATATAAGTATAATTTACAATCACAAATATTGTTGTTTGCATGTCCTCATCACCTGCCTGTGAGTGAGTCACTGCAAATGTTTTTTTCACCGCCACTCTCCCAGCCAGGACGTTTTCGGTTTCCATGACAGCATTACTACCTGCTTCCCTTGTCGCAGAACAGGCCACTCGCTACAAATGGCTGCACAATCGTCTAACTTCATTCTAATGTTGCTCTAATAAACACCAAACTTTTGTTTTTTTAAGTGAATTTCAAAGGTTTTTAGGTCTCGCCTGCCAATGCGATTGCGCATTGCTGGAGAGAATTATAGTAAGTGGAAAAGAAAAGTCTACCAAAACGGCTGCGGATCCTATAGAGTTAATGTGAGACAGGCGCGTGCACGCCAGTCACATAACACACCACCATTTGTCTGCGCCTCGGCATCAGACTTTAAAGGCTGCCGCACCCCGCCCCCCCCGCGTGCATATCGCGCACCACCATTTGTCTGTGCCTACGCATCAGACTTCAAAGGCTGCAGCTCCCCCGCCCCCCCGCCACAGCAATGCCCAGAGCTTGTTATCCCATTCCCTCCCACACGCACTCTCTGCTGTCTATCTTCTCATCAGTATGGTATGCGTGTTTTCCCTATCCACTGTTTCAGGTTCTGATTATTTCTCTTTTGCCTTCCTCTTAATGTCGCTCCTCATTTTCCCTCCTGTTTTCCATCTGTCTCTTTAACATTATTGTCTCTTTTCACTTTTTTTCCTCGTCACATTTCTTTTTTGCTTTGTTTGCTTTTTTCTCGTTCCTTACTCTAATCCTGGTGCTTGCTCCGTTTCACTCTTGCCTATCTTTCTTGTTTTATATTTACTGCTCCTTACCTACCCTTCGGTCTTCCACAGCTCTAGTGGAACTGTTGGAGCGGAAAGGGAAAGGTTTTGCTTTATTCTGCCCCACTTTCTGGATGAACATCTATTTTGGAAGTAAGCGATATAGCGCTTCCTCCCGAGCTGCATACTTAAACAACAAGCAAAGCAGATAAAAGCGCTCCGCACACTGCACCACTTTTTAACTTTTAAAGCACACATGCTGCTCTGTTTCTAAATCTTGTTGCTGTTGTAAAACTCTTGTAAGCTCACTGCTGCTTCTCGGCACTTATAGCCATCTGGGGATTGTGTTTTATTTTCTTTATTTTAATGCGACTTTATATAGCGCAAACTTTACCCAAAGGTACCAGAGCGCTTTACATAAGGATCAGTTACATTACATATGATATGGTCTTGTAAGTTTGCTGATGCTTCTCGGCACTTATAGCCATCTGGGGATTGTGTTGAAGGGAAGGGGTTTCAGTTTTTTTATATTTACTGCTCCTTACCTACCCTTCTGTCTTCCGAAGCTCTAGTGGAGCTGTTTGAGCGGAAAGGGAGAGGTTTTGCTTTATTCTGCCCCACTTTTTGGATGAACATCTATTTTGGAAGTCAGCGCTATAGCGCTTCCTCCCAAGCTGCATACTTAAACAACAACCAAAGCAGATAAAAGCGCTCCGCACGCTGCACCACTTTTTAACTTTTAAAGCACACATGCTGCTCTGTTTCTAAATCTTGTTGCTGTTGTAAAGCTCTTGTAAGCTCGCTGCTGCTTCTCGGCACTTATAGCCATCTGGGGATTGTGTTTTATTTTCTTTATTTTAGTGCGACTTTTTATAGTGAAATCTTTTCCCGAAGGTGTCAGAGCACTTTACAAAAAGACCAGTTACATCACATATGCTCTTGTAAGCTTGCTGCTGCTTCTCGGCACTTATAGCCATCTGGGGATTGTGGTTTTTATTTTATTTATTTAAATGCAACTTTTTATAGTGCAATCTTTTCCCGAAGGTGTCAGAGCGCTTTACAAAAGGACCAGTTACATAACATATGGTCTTGTAAGTTTGCTGATGCTTCTCTGCACTTATAGCCATCTGGGGATTGTGTTGAAGGGAAGGGCTTTAATTTTTTAATATTTACTGCTCCTTATCTACCCTTCGGTCTTCCGCAGCTCTAGTGGAGCTGTTTGAACGGAAAGGGAGAGGTTTTGCTTTATTCGGCCCCACTTTCTGGATGAACATCTATTTTGGAAGTCAGCGCTATAGCGCTTCCTCCCAAGCTGCATACTTAAGCAACAAGCAAAGCAGGTAAAAGCGCTCCGCATGCTGCACAACTTTTTTTTCTTTTAAATCACACATGCTACTCGGTTTGTAAAACCGTTTGCTGTCATAAAGCTGCTTTTAAGCTTGCTGCTGCTTGTCTTCCTTCTGTTTTTATTTCTTTATTGCACACACACACAACCCCGCACACACACACAACCCCACATGCACACACAACCCCACACGCACACAACCCCCCACACAAATACACCCAGACACACACACAGACCCCCCAACACACAACCCCACATACACACAACCCCACACACACAACCCCACACACAACCCCCACACACACAACCCCACACACCCCCCCCACACAACTCCCCCACACGCACACAACCACCCACACACAACCCACCACACACAACCCCACACACACACAACTCCCCACACACACAACCACACACACACAACCACACACACACAACCACAAGCACACACACAAGCACACACAACCACACTGAGTAGATCAGTGAGTGGCTGTATGACTCAGTGGGTGTGTGAGTGGGTACATGAATGTGTGAATAGGTCTGTGAATTGCTGTGAAAATGTGTGAGTGGTTCTGTTAGTAGATGGATGAGTGCCTGAGTGGGTTTGTCAGTGGGTGCATGACTCTCTGAATGAATTTATGAGTGGGTGTATGAGTCTGAGTGGCTCATGAGTGGGTGCACGAGTCTCTAAGTGCATCTATAAGTGTGTGCATGAGTCTAAGTTTGTCTGTAAGTAGGTGCATGAGTCTCTGAATGGATCTGTTAGTGGGTGCATGAGTATCTCAGTGGATCTCTGAGTGCATGCTTGAGTCTCTTTGTGGGTCTATGAATGGGTGCATAAGTCTTCCAGTGGGCTGTGAGTGGCTGCATGAGTGTCTGAGTGGAACTGTGAGCGGGTGAAAGTGTCTCTGAATGGGTCTGTGAGTATGTGTGTAAGTGTCTGAGTGGGTCTGTGACTGGGTCTGTGAGTGTCTCAGTGGGTCTCTCAGTGGATGCATTAGCCTCTGAGTGAGTCAGTCAGTGGGTGCATGAGTCTGTAAGCGGGTGTATAAGTGCCTGGGTGGGTCTGTTAGTGGTCCAGTGGGTCTGTCAGAGGGTGGGTGAGTCTCTGAGTGGGACTGGGAGTCTCTGAGTGGGTCTGTGAGTGGGTGCATCAGTGCCTGAGTGTGTCTATCACTGGGCACATCAGTGTCTGTGTGGGTCTGTGAGTGGGTGCACACCTCTGAGTGGGTCTGTGAGTGGCTGGATGACTCTCAGAATAGGTCTGTGACTGGGTGGATGAATTCCTGACTGGGTCTGAGAGTGGGTTCATATGTGTTTTAGTGGATCTGTGACTGGGTGCATGAGTCTGTGACTGATTTTGTGACTGGGTGTATTACTCTATGAGTGTGTCTGTGAGTGGCTGCATCATTGTCAGAGTGGGTCTATGAATGTTTTATTTATTTATTTATTATTTTGTTAATGTTCATGAATACGCCGCAATGTTGCACTGGTGACAGCGCTGGCGGTTGAGACGAATTTGCGAATATTGCCAGTCACGGTTCTCATGACTTGCAGGTGGCAGGTGGGTGGGGGGGTCACATGGGTGTTCACATGGGGGGGATGGGAGAGGGGGTTGCAGGTAAAAAAAAAAAACGTACCTCACCTGGCCGGGTCCCGCATTCAACAGTAACAGGAAGCATGCATCCTCCCTCCCCTCCCCAAAGCCACTCACAACGCTACAATGGCAGAATTGTGATTGGTGCGGACAGGGCCCAGCCAGGCGCATGTAGGGAGCCCGTTTTCTCTATGTGGGCTGCATGCAGCTTACATAGAAAAAATGTAGAGTGCACATGACTGGTTTGATCGGCCCCAGAGAGCCGACCAAACAGTCAGGACCCAAAACAGTGTGCAAGCCACTCCTCCCGGACCTGCCCACCCACCCGACTCCAACCCGGCATACCCTCCCACCCAACCAGGCATACCCTGCCTTCTGCTTTCTTGCAGCATGAGAAGCAGAAACATAAAATAGTATTTAAAATAACCAACGCGTTTCGACAGTCTCCGCTGTCTTGGTCACGGACCGTGACCAAGACAGCGGAGACTGTCGAAACGCGTTGGTTGATTTTTGTTTAATCCCCCATGGAAATGAAAATAAAGAAATAAGAACCTAACCTTGTGTGGAGTGCCGACTCTGTGAACTAGCGACCCCATTATTCCTCGTGAGGAATTGTTGTTGGCGATTGATAGCGGTTTGGCTCAACCGCAGGGGTAACGCGGCCACTACCAGCAGCGCCTAGCGGGAGAAGCAGGGGAGCCATATGGTTTGAATATATATATTACCTACTGGCGGTCGCCAGTAGGTATATATAGTTAGGATTTTTTCTCTATGGGTTTTTTGAAAATTCTATGTCTAATAACTTTGGCGTTTGTGGACGGAATCGGCTGAAATTTTCAGGAAAATGGCACATTTTGTTTCTGAGCAGCCCTTGAAAATTTGGGGGGGGTTCGTCCAGTGGGGGCCGAGAAAAAAGGGGGGTCCCAAAACGTGTTTTTAACATTGAGTTTTCCATAGGGCGGTTGGCCTCACTTTTAGCCCGAACGGCTGAATGGATTTGCACGAAACTTGGCAAAATTGTAGGGACTGGTAGCCCGATGTGCCTTTTGTAGGTCTCAATATATGTGCTCCAGTGGATTTTGAGAAATTAACGTTTAAAAAAAGATATATATCTGTAACAGCGGACCGGTTAGCGCTCTGGTTCGCGGACTTTTCGCGCAACGGAGCTTTGTGAAGCGAAGCTGATTGGTTCTCCGGCGTCTGTCAACATTCCAAACAGTCCGTAGCGGCCGCCATCTTGTCTCTCGGTAGGATCGAGAGACAAGAGGAGGTCAAAACAAAGGGGGAAATAACTATAAGGGGGCATAGTAGATCCTCGCTGACCCCCTAGGTTTGATGTGGAGGTTTTAAAAGGGCCCCGCGGGGCAAAAAAAAAACAAAATAATAATAATCGAACGGCTGAATGGATTTGCACGAAACTTGGCAAAATATTAGGGACTGGTAGCCCGATGTGCCTTTGCTAGGTCTCAATATATGTGCTCCAGTGGATTTTGAGAAATTAACGTTGAAAAAAAGATATATATCTGTAACAGCGCTCCGCTTCGCGTACTTTTCGCGTTACGGAGCTTTGCGAAGCTGATTGGTTCTCCGGCGTCTGTCAACATTCCAAACAGTCCGTAGCGGCCGCCATCTTGTCCCTCGGTAGGATTGAGAGACAAGAGGAGGCCAAAGCGAAGGGGGAAATGACCATAAGGGGGCATAGTAGATCCTTCCTGACCTCTTAGGTTTGATGTACCATTTTGCCAAGTTTGGTGTAATTCCGTTCAGCCATTCAGGCTGTAGACGTATGTAAATGTCCTATGGAAAATTGCATGGGGAAAACACATTTGAAAGTGTTGAAATTTAGAACCAATTAAAATGTTACTTTGGTTTTGTATTTGTGTGTGATGAAAGTTAATTGGTTATGTATATATGTCAAATGAGAGGAAACCACAGCCATTTTGTGATACTACTGTCTGAGGTACATTTGTGAGGAATTTTTGGTGGTGAATTTCTGGTGTTTGATTTACACAGTACTAACACTTCTGCTACTTTTAAAAAGGTGAGTTGTTAATTTGTAAGGGGAACTATGTTGTACACTTGAAGATAATTTGAAAAATGTTTTCTGTTATTTATTTGCAGTCCTTCTGTTATACTAAATACTTGATGAAGTTAGTTTTATATTATGTATTACTAAAAACGATAAATGAAAGTGATTATTTTTTTCTGCAATTTACAGCAAGCAATTTCAAAATAAAATGGCTCACAATGAAGAGACCGTGGCAATTTCTTTTGAATTGTCCACTACATTGATTGAAATTGAGAGCACCAATAATGAAATATTGTCACAAGGAGGACATGACTTGTATGATTCCATTAGATTGATTGAAATGGACAGCACCAAGAATGAAATATTGTCACAAGGAGATGACTTGAATGATTCCACTACATTGATTGAAATTGAGAGCACCAATAATGAAATATTGTCACAAGGAGGAGATGGCTTGTATGATTCCATTAGATTGATTGAAATGGACAGCACCAATAATGAAATATTGTCACAAGGAGGAGATGACTTGAATGATTCCACTACATTGATTGAAATTGAGAGCACCAATAATGAAATATTGTCACGAGGAGATGACTTGAATGATTCCACTACATTGATTGAAATGGACAGCACCAATAATGAAATATTGTCAGAAGGAGGAGATGACTTGAATGATTTTTTTGATCAATCTCTTGATGGCGAATTTATCGAGTGTTTGGAGACCATAGAGTTACAAGAATCATCATTGCAGACTTTTAATGAGGAGATTCCAGATGAGATGATTGAAGAGGAAATTACTGATGAGGACATGTTACTAGTTGTTTCAAATTTAGAAAATTCTGAAGAATAAATTTATATTTAGAAATCAAAAATTGTTTGAGACATTATTTATTTTTATTTTTAATTTATGAGGTTGTAGCGAAGTGATTGTAGTATAAAATGAGACTTATAGTATAGAGTGCAACATTTTTATGTTACATGGTAAGTTTACTCATATTTACTTCCCTTCTGCCACTATATTATCTCCAATGTGTATTTGACATGTCTTCTTCATCTCCGGCCTCCTTTCTCTCACTGTGTGTCTCCGATGCATCTTATCGCTGGTATTTTGTGTAATTACAGAAGAGAGTAAAATAAAATAGTTCGGAACGTGAAAAGGGGGCAAAGTAGAGTACTCCTCACCCCCTAGGCCTTTTTAGGCGGTCCCAAAAGGATCAGTTTCTGCTTTCCTGAGAGATTATGGTATGAGTTCCATATACCACAATAACTTGCATTACAACATGCAAGATATCTATCTCCTATTACCAACTTTTGGAGATATTCGCGCTAAGCGCGAATATCTCCAAAAAGTAACACCTGCCCTGAGCAGTTCTTAGCCATGTTATCCAATGGGAGGTGGATAACATGGCTAAGAGTATTAGCTCGGTAATGCATGAATATCGCTGAGTTTTTAGCGATATTCATGCATTGCGGCCGTTTATTATCGCATTTGCGATAAACCTTGATAATAGTAAGGTTTATCTTCGATAATTTCTGACGATGCTTAGTGGTAAAAAATTGGTTGGTAAGCATCGTTAGCGATAAATATCGCTTAACTTTGGTAATATGCCCCAACGTCTGTTAACGTTCGATTCGAAGGAAATGAGGAAGTGTTGAAAAACATTGTCTGCGCCATCTTGCCTTTTTTGAAATGCCACACTTTTGTCGTGCACGGCAGCCATTTTAGATGTCTTGACCAGACCCACTCTCTGCACGCTGTCGATTCGTAGCATGGCTCCTCACCCTCGTAAGCATCTCCCCCAGGCACTGGTCACCACCGCTCTCTGTCTTATGCATGGGCAATAAACCTTCCCCCATCTGCGCTGCTCTTCCCTGAGAATCACACTCTGTGCCCGCCCGACACCTCCCTTTCGCCCTATTCACTACCGCACCCTCTGACACTCCTCTTCCTCTGTGTCCGAATGTCCAGGCCGGTCCTAGGCTATCAGCTAGCCCTGCAGATGTAGTTTATGGCCCCAGCTGTAAAGAATCACCCCTCTTCAAAGGAGTTATAGTAGATGAAGGCCCACACCCGATGTGATCCGTCACAGCACACGCGTTCCTACTATCTGAAAACCATCCTGTATTGTGATTGGGGAGGGGACCGAGCCTGAAGCGGAAGATTCCAGGAATGACTCTTTGTACATCAAAGTTTTTACAATTATGTGTCACATTAAAAATATATAGCACTCCAACAAAGTAGTAGGAATATAAAACTTTAATAACATATAAATATATACAACAAAACAAAAACAGTAAAAACATTTAAACAACGAAGAGACCGTGGCAATTTCTTTTTAATTATCCAATAGATTTATTGAAATTGACAGCACCAATAATGAAATATTCTTGTCAGTAGCGGTCTGTTGTGCGAATAGTTCCAAGGCAGCAGAACGCGCTGAAATCTAGATGGCACGAAAGTGATGTCTAGTAAGTTGCCGCCCAGCAAAAAACGGCGTGGGGCGCCGCGGGGGTGAGTGAGTCCAGTAGGCACCACAGCTATTCTTACCGGCATTGCAGAATTACTGCTGGGGACAATGCCTGTGCTGTAGCAGGGTCACAGCAGAAACAAAAAGGATTCTGTTGAAGATGTTGTTGGTTTCAATTTGAAAACAGTTCTGGTGTCAACTGCTATGCTAATGTAGTGGTTAATGTTTTGTTTTCTCTAGAAAATGTAAAAGAGGGGGAGGCAGTCCAAAGTTCCGTTAAAAGGGCAAAGGAAAGGATCGGTGGTTTGAACTATCAGTCAAAAAGGGGAGGGGGTGCAATAATTTTTCCTACCGGGTCACACTGTGCTTTCACCGGAAGTGAGGTCTGCAGGATTGTAGTAATTCAAAGTGAGGCTGGCGCCAGCATGGGAGCGCCGACGTCCCGCGGATACAGTTTCGTCACTCCACGGGCGATCATGGCAGTCATTCCCCATCGGGGGTCGGAGACTCCCGCGGCTCCTCTAGAATCTTCAAGGTCGTGGAGGACTACGGTGGTGGAGTCAACCAGTGACCGGGCCATTTCTTTATGTTGGGCCCGCTCTTGCCAGGTCGACAGCCATTTTGAGAGTTCGGCAGCTACCGGCGATCGCGGGGTCACATGAGCGGACGGGCTCCACCCTGCCGGGCGAGACGTTGCAGCATGGCCACAGTGGAAGAACCGTTATCTAGGTCGTTCCGAAACTGTGCAGCACTGTAGTTGTTAGGATGCCACCGCCTGGAGCGCTGAGGGTGCAGCTGGGAAGCCTCCACCTGGGGAGGCGGGAGAGGCCTGTTCGCACCGTCTCTCCCTCCCAGTGCACCCCACGGCGTCTCGCTTGAGATTTGTTATGGCCGGACCAGGCGATGAGGACGAGGGGGGGGTCGGAGGCATGTGCAAGACATCCCCCTCCAGTGTTGTCGCAGCCATTATAAAAGAAAGAAGTGTCCCGTCCGTCTTCGGGCCGGGCTTCCGGTGGATGTCGGCCGGACGCCCCTGGCTCTGGCCCCATGAACGGGTTTCTTGGTTTATCGGCTGCAGCCGGATCCCGTCGGCCTCGGCCCCCCGACCGTTGGTGGTCGGACCGGAAGAGCATGTGGCGGGACTACCTGCAACTCTCAAGGGCCACCGCGGCCGGACTGGGAGAGAGAGGGGAGGGTCGAGGAGACATTCCCCCCCCCTGCAACTGTTCAGCGTTGTAAAGGCAATCCCCTGGCCGGGTCCCGCTGGTCTCGGCCTCTCCTCCGGCTACACCCTACGTTAGGATCTCCTGGCCGAGGCGTGGCAGCAGGACCTGCCTTATATGGGCTGCTCCCGGCTGGGCGTAGCCGGAACCCTGCCCCACCTTGGAAGTTTCCAGAGTGGGGGTGGATGTTCTACTGACTTGCATTTTCCCTAGTCTATCGATTTTTTTGGCGTGGCAGGCGGTGGGACAGCGAGGGGTGATTTGGTTTCTCTTACTGTTTTTCTGGTCTCTCACCACTGGCATATTTTAACGTTTTCTTGTTTCTAGGACATTAATAGGTTTTATCATTACGTTATGTTATCGTTTCTTTGTTCGTTGTTTAATAAAAGTTCATGTTCATCAGTGGCCTACTGATTTTCGTTTTCCTATTTTTTTCTTTCCAGGTTGTTTCATGGTAAAGTTTCTGTTAACAGGATACAGTGATCACTTCGTTATTATTGCATATGTCCTTTTCACTAGGGGTGCTCTCTGGTCGGGCCAGATGACGTATCTCTAGTAAATGGTCCGGGTGAAAAAGGTGCATCAATCAGTGGGGAGTAGATAGGCATGACAGATTACAACGGGGGAGAACGGTCCGCATTACGTACCCTTTCACTACTTGCAAAGATTTTCCTACGTTTATTTGCAAACAGGGAATACCTCCAAAAAGAACTAATTCCCAAACAGTCAATGTTCGGACAATCAATCAATCAATGAGGAATGAAATAGGTACGACGTGTTAAAGGCTTGCGTTACCTACCCTTCACTATCTGCAAAGGGAGATAGAATATTCCTATTCTTCCTCGTTTGCAGGTAGAGAAGATCGTTAAGAGAATTAACTTCGAACAATTCAATGCTCGATTGAAACAATCAACAAGGGGTACTGTGAACACAAATGAACGCCGCTTATATACATACGCATTGCTATTTTCAACAGGTTGTTCCTAATGTTTCTATTTTAGCGAGGTCAAAAGAGATCCCATTAGTGGCCTACTGATTTTGCTCGATTCCTTTTGTTTTTTTACACGATTTTTCGCTATCTGCAAAGACTAAACAGAGTATTGCGACTCTGTGCTTGTTTGTAAATAGAGAATGAACCAAAGAGAACAATCAATCAAATGGAGAGAGAAGCAGGCACGACGGATTACAAAGGGGGAAAGGGCTGCGTTAACTACCCTTCACTATCTGCAAAGAGAGAGTACTCCTAATAGAAATGAGGGGTGGGGGGCAGCAATCAAAGCAGATCAGTGTGCATAAACACGAAAAAAAAAATTCTTACCACGTACTTGACATTCGACAGCTTATGATATTTGCTATTAAAAAAACATTGAAATTCACTGAAAAAACCATAGGTTATAGACCATATATAGTTAGGAATTAGCATTTACAAAACCTTGAAAATTCACTGAAAAAACCATAGGTTATAGACCATATATAGTTAGGAATTAGCATTTAAAAAACCTTATTTTACTCACACAAAACCATTGAAATTCCATATATAGTTAGTTGCACTAACTATATATTGCGCACTCGCAATCCACTGCTGATGATGTCACATATTACATCATTCATGACATGGTCAGTGACATCACTGATGACATCACTGATGACATCTCAAATGACATCACTGATGACATCTCATTTGACATCAATGACCACATCACTGATGATATCATTCATGTGACAATACAATGCATCTCCTCACATTTTAATATAACCTCTGTTTCACCCAGTGTTAAAAACAGAGTATAATTTTTGAAACCATTGACACACCAATACTAGTTACTACATACGTACTCACTGATTCCTACGTCTACACACACATTCACTCATTCACCCATACAATCATTCATACATACAATCACTCATGTTTACAGCACAATCATATGCACTCATACACCTATACAGACACTCACACTCTGCCACTCATCCATGGAGTTACTCACACACCTAGTCAGTCCTGTAAAGAATCAATCACACTTCCATTTTCTACTCTATACAGTTAAACATAGAGCACCTTACGTTTTCAACCATATACTAACACATACTTACTCTCTTATACAATCATTGATACAAGTACACATTGATCTGTACAGAGTCACACACCTCCCATCCAGCCACACACACACTCAGTCTCCCATGCAAATACTTGGGTAATCAATCAATAACCCATATAGTTACTCATATAGCTACTGATCAACACATGCAGCAGTTTACAGAACAACAGACATAATGATGCACAAATTAAGACAGTTTAGTCACTAACCCATGCACTCAGTGAGACACATTTAATCACTCACTCATACATTCAGTCATGCACCTACTAAATCCTTCGTCCAGACACTTATACATCCACTCATTCTTCAATATGTAAGACATATTTTAACTTTACAGAAACATAGTCACTGGATGTTGTCATCAGTGATGTCACTGACCATGTCATGAATGATGTAATATGTGACATCATCAGCAGTGGATTGCGGGTGCGCAATATATAGTTAGTGCAACTAACTATATATGGAATTTCAATGGTTTTGTGTGAGTAAAATAAGGTTTTTTAAATGCTAATTCCTAACTATATATGGTCTATAACCTATGGTTTTTTCAGTGAATTTTCAAGGTTTTGTAAATGCTAATTCCTAACTATATATGGTCTATAACCTATGGTTTTTTCAGTGAATATATATATATATACACATATACACACACACACATATTACCTAGTGGCGGTCACCACTAGCTAGTAATAGTTTGGTCTGCTTTTCCATAGAAAGAGTGTTTTGGGGTTTGCTAATTACTTTGACCCCGTTTGCCTAATCTTCACAAACTTTTCCAAAAAATAAGTTCATCCATCTCAGCTTGTTCCTGGATAGTTTCTAGGTGATTTGTCAGGGGGAGGCAAAAAAAGGTAGGTCCCAAAACGCAAATCCCCATGCATTTTCCATAAACTTCTTTAGACAAGGCTACAGCAAAAACTCCTGAACGGAATCACATCAAATTTGCAAGGAAGCTAGATATTGGTCTGCAGATTATGCTTTTTGTGATTTGGTGTAAATCTGTTTGGTAGTTTTTGAGACATTAAGGAACAAAAATAATTGTATACCTGGATGGCTGGGTCAGCGATAGTCTTGAGAGACTCTCGCGGAAGCGCCCATTTAAGAATAGAGCATTCTGATTGTCCAGGGAGCTGTGTTTCCCTTGGGCCACCTCGCTCCTGTGAGAGTCAGATTCCTGTGGGAGCAAGCGAACTGATTGTCTGCCAGCAATATGAGAAAATATTGTTGGCAGCCATTACAGACTTGAAGTCTTTGTTCCTTTGTACTAACGTTAAAAAAAAAAGAATTATTTGAGAGAGCAGGGTAGGGATAGCTGACCCCCTAGGCCCAATGAGGGGACACAGAAAGAAACATTTAGGCAAAAAATGCACCGATCCCACAAGACTCGCTGGATTGGGGACAAAAATGGCGGGCGGGTCACATTTAATAACCTTATGCCCCGGGGATCCCACCCCTGGGGCTGTGTTCATAAAAGTGAAGAGGAGGCAGCACCACCCCCCTTCTCGAGCCTTCGAAGGCCTCGGGGAACCCACTCCCTGCGCATATTATCTTAAGGAAGTTGGGTTGCTCAGCCAACCTCCCTGAGCCAATAATGACCCATGGGATCCCATTCCCCGGGGCCAACTTGCAAGCTATGTCCCGGGGAGCCCACTCCCAGGACATAGTGGTTTCCCTGCCTGCAGCGTCGCAGGCAGGGACACCTGTGTTTGCTTTTGCTTAGCGGGAGCATTTTTAAATTTCCCACCAAGTGGGAGCAAACACCATGTCCACTTCCAGCAGGCAGGAGCTTTGAAAATGCTCCCGCTCACTGGGAGCGTACTTTTGATCTGTTTCCCTGCCTACATTGAAGCGTGCAGGGAAGCAGATCAAAATAATGCTCCTGCCCCGGGGGCTGGAGCAATGCTGGCTCTCTCTAGCCCCGCGGCTAGGACCGCGGGGCCTTGAGGGTCCCCCCACAGCCACCAACAAGAGTATGGTAGGTGCCCTGGGTGGGCACCCACTAAGTTTTAGGGCATGTGCCCCCTTCCTCCTCAAAATTACACCGGGCCCGAGGGGATGAGGTCCTCGTGGCCAATAACAGCTTAGGAAGGAGGGGCGCGCAACACCCCTCCCATTAAAAAAAAAGAAATTGGCCCTGGGGAATGGGGTCCCCAGGGCCTAAGGAGGCTAGGTGAGGGGGGGCCCACATGGGCCCCTCCCCTTTATTTAAATAAGTGGTACCAGGGTATGGGGTCTCCGGGGCCAATAATGGCTTGGGAAGGGGGAGCTACCCGTCTTCCCTCACCTTTATTCTTAGAATTGGCTCTGGGGGATTGGATCACCAGGGCCTAACAAGGTTCGGGAGGGGGGCTCGCAGCCCCCTCCCCTTTTAACATATGTAGGACCCTAGGGGATGTATGTCCAGGGCCTAAAAAGGCTTAGGTAGGGAAATCATGTGCCCCTTGCTCTTTTTATTATATATGTACGGCCCTGGGGGATGAGGTGACCAGGGCCTCAAGAGACTCGGGAGGGTGACCATACGGTCCCCTCCCATTTTAATATAAAAGGTCCCCGGGGCCAGGCCTGATGGCCAACCCCCTGCCGCACATGGCTGAAGGCCATGTGCAGTGTGGGGTTGGCTGTCTTTAGGGGTTTGGCCGAAGCATCCACCACGCACCGCCAAAGTCTGTACGCAGCATGTTGTTGGCTTCATGCAGGGGGTTGGCCACAGGGTTGGCCGCAGGCCAGGCCTTGTGGTAAGCCCCCCCCCCCCGCCATGCACTACAGAACTCACTGCACAGTGTGGGATTGGCTTCCTTTACGGGGTTGGCCACAAGGCCTGGCTGCAGGCCAGGCCTTGTGGACAATCCCCCACAGTGCACTTCTGATGGTAGTGCGCAGTAAGTGGGGGGTTGGCTGCAGGCCAAAACCGGGCCATGCGTGGTGGGGGTTGCATATACATATGATAATTAAATATTGCGTTAAAAAAATAAACTAGAAATATATTGAAAAAACAAAGGATCTTTTTATCACACCTAACTATAATGTTACTTTAACCTTTGTTTTTTGTGTATTTTTTTAAATGACATATATATATATATATTCACTGAAAAAACCATAGGTTATAGACCATATATAGTTAGGAATTAGCATTTACAAAACCTTGAAAATTCACTGAAAAACCATAGGTTATACACCATATATAGTTAGGAATTAGCATTTAAAAAACCTTATTTTACTCACACAAAACCATTGAAATTCCATATATAGTTAGTTGCACTAACTATATATCGCGCACCCGCAATCCACTGCTGATCATGTCACATATTACATCATTCATGACATGGTCAGTGACATCACTGATGACATCTCAAATGACATCACTGATGAGATCACTGATGACATCATCCAGTGACTGTGTGTTTCTGTAAAGTTTAAATATGTTTTACATATTGAAGAATGAGTAGATGTATAAGTGTCTGGACGAAGGATTTAGTAGGTGCATGACTGAATGTATGAGTGAGTGATTAAATGTGTCTCACTGAGTGCATGGGTTAGTGACTAAACTGTCTTAATTTGTGCATCATTATGTCTGTTGTTCTGTAAACTGCTGCATGTGTTGATCAGTAGCTATATGATTAACTATATGGGTTATTGATTGATTGTCCAAGTATTTGTATAGGAGACTGAGTGTGTGTGTGGCTGGCTGGGAGGTGTGTGACTCTGTGCAGATCAATGTGTACTTGTATCAATGATTGTATAAGAAAGTAAGTATGTGTTAGTATATGTTTGAAAATGTAAGGTGCTCTATGTTTAACTGTATAGACAAGAAAATGGAAGTGTGATTGATTCTTTACAGGACTGACTAGGTGTGTGAGTAACTCCATGGATGAGTGGCAGAGTGTAAGTGTCTGTATAGGTGTATGAGTGCATATGATAGTGTTGTAAAGATGAGTGATTGTATGTATGAATGATTGTATGGGTGAATGAGTGAATGTGTGTGTAGACGTAGGAATCAGTGAGTACGTATGTAGTAACTAGTATTGGTGTGTCAATGGTTTCAAAAATTATACTCTGTATTTAACACTGGGTGAAACAGAGGTTATATTAAAACGTGAGGAGATGCATTGTATTGTCACATGAATGATATCATCAGTGATGTGGTCATTGATGTCAAATGAGATGTCATCAGTGATCTCATCAGTGATGTCATTTGAGATGTCATCAGTGATGTCACTGACCATGTCATGAATGATGTAATATGTGACATGATCAGCAGTGGATTGCGGGTGCGCGATATATAGTTAGTGCAACTAACTATATATGGAATTTCAATGGTTTTGTGTGAGTAAAATAAGGTTTTTTAAATGCTAATTCCTAACTATATATGGTGTATAACCTATGGTTTTTTCAGTGAATTTTCAAGGTTTTGTAAATGCTAATTCCTAACTATATATGGTCTATAACCTATGGTTTTTTCAGTGAATTTCAATGGTTTTTTAATAGCAAATATCATAAGCTGTCGAATGTCAAGTACGTGGTAAGTAAAAACATTTTCGTGTTTATGCACACTGATCTGCTTTGAATGCTGCCCCCCACCCCTCATTTCTATTAGGAGTACTCTCTCTTTGCAGATAGTGAAGGGTAGTTAACGCAGCCCTTTGCCCCCTTTGTAATCCGTCGTGCCTGCTTCTCTCTCCATTTGATTGATTGTTCTCTTTGGTTCATTCTCTATTTACAAACAAGCACAGAGTCGCAATACTCTGTTTAGTCTTTGCAGATAGCGAAAAATCGTGTAAAAAAACAAAAGGAATCGAGCAAAATCAGTAGGCCACTAATGGGATCTCTTTTTGACCTCGCTAAAATAGAAACATTAGGAACAACCTGTTGAAAATAGCAATGCGTATGTACATAAGCGGCGTTCATTTGTGTTCACAGTACCCCTTGTTGATTGTTTGAATCGAGCATTGAATTGTTCGAAGTTAATTCTCTTAAGGATCTTCTCTGCCTGCAAACGAGGAAGAATAGGAATATTCTCTCTCCCTTTGCAGATAGTGAAGGGTAGGTAAGCAAGCCTTTAACACGTCGTACCTATTTCATTCCTCATTGATTGATTGATTGTCCTAACATTGACTGTTTGGGAATTAGTTCTTTTTGGAGGTATTCCCTGTTTGCAAATAAACGTAGGAAAATCTTTGCAAGTAGTGAAAGGGTACGTAATGCGGACCTTTCTCCCCCGTTGTAATCTGTCATGCCTATCTACTCCCCACTGATTGATGCACCTGTTTCACCCGGACCATTTACTAGAGATACGTCATCTGGCCCGACCAGAGAGCACCCCTAGTGAAAAGGACATATGCAATAATAACGAAGTGATCACTGTATCCTGTTAACAGAAACTTTAGCATGAAACAACCTGGAAAGAAAAGAATAGGAAAACGAAAATCAGTAGGCCACTGATGAACATGAACTTTTATTAAACAACGAACAAAGAAACGATAACATAACGTAATGATAAAACCTATTAATGTCCTAGAAACAAGAAAACGTTAAAATATGCCAGTGGTGAGAGACCAGAAAAACAGTAAGAGAAACCAAATCACCCCTCGCTGTCCCACCGCCTGCCACGCCAAAAAAATCGATAGACTAGGGAAAATGCAAGTCAGTAGAACATCCGCCCCCGCTCTGGAAACTTCCAAGGTGGGGCAGGGTTCCGACTACGCCCAGCCGGGAGCAGCCCATATAAGGCAGGTCCTGCTGCCACGCCTCGGCCAGGAGATCCTAACGTAGGGTGTAGCCGGAGGAGAGGCCGAGGCCAGCGGGACCCGGCCAGGGGATTGCCTTTACAACGCTGAACAGTTGCAGGGGGGGGGAATGTCTCCTCGACCCTCCCCTCTCTCTCCCAGTCCGGCCGCGGTGGCCCTTGAGAGTTGCAGGTAGTCCCACCACATGCTCTTCCGGTCCGGCCACCAACGGTCGGGGGGCCGAGGCCGACGGGATCCGGCTGCAGCCGATAAACCAAGAAACCCGTTCATGGGGCCAGAGCCAGGGGCGTCCGGCCGACATCTACCGGAAGCCCGGCCCGAAGACGGACGGGACACTTCTTCTTTCTTGAATAATGGCTGCGACAACACTGGGGGGGGATGTCTTGCACATGCCTCCGACCCCCCCCCCCTCGTCCTCATCGCCTGGTCCGGCCATAACAAATCTCAAGCGAGACGCCGTGGGGTGCACTGGGAGGGAGAGACGGTGCGAACAGGCCTCTCCCGCCTCCCCAGGTGGAGGCTTCCCAGCTGCACCCTCAGCACTCCAGGCGCCCGGAAAAGGGTTCTTCCACTGTGGCCATGCTGCAACGTCTCGCCCGGCAGGGTGGAGCCCGTCCGCTCATGTGACCCCGCGATCGCCGGTAGCTGCCGAACTCTCAAAATGGCGGTCGACCTGGCAAGAGCGGGCCCAGCATAAAGAAATGGCCCGGTCACTGGTTGACTCCACCACCGTAGTCCTCCACGACCTTGAAGATTCTAGAGGAGCCGCGGGAGTCTCCGACCCCCGATGGGGAATGACTGCCATGATCGCCCGTGGAGTGACGAAACTGTATCCGCGGGACGTCGGCGCTCCCATGCTGGCGCCAGCCTCACTTTGAATTACTAGAATCCTGCAGACCTCACTTCCGGTGAAGGCACAGTGTGACCCGGTAGGAAAAATTATTGCACCCCCTCCCCTTTTTGACTGATAGTTCAAACCACCGATCCTTTCCTTTGCCCTTTTAACGGAACTTTGGACTGCCTCCCCCTCTTTTACATTTTCTAGAGAAAACAAAACATTAACCACTACATTAGCATAGCAGTTGACACCAGAACTGTTTTCAAATTGAAAACCAACAACATCTTCAACAGAATCCTTTTTGTTTCTGCTGTGACCCTGCTACAGCACAGGCATTGTCCCCAGCAGTAATTCTGCAATGCCGGTAAGAATAGCTGTGGTGCCTACTGGACTCACTCACCCCCGCGGCGCCCCACGCCGTTATTTGCTGGGCGGCAACTTACTAGACATCACCTTCGTGCCATCTAGATTTCAGCGCGTTCTGCTGCCTTGGAACTATTCGCACAACAGACCGCTACTGACAAGAATATTTCATTATTGGTGCTGTCAATTTCAATAAATCTATTGGATAATTCAAAAGAAATTGCCACGGTCTCTTCGTTGTTTAAATGTTTTTACTGTTTTTGTTTTGTTGTATATATTTATATGTTATTAAAGTTTTATATTCCTACTACTTTGTTGGAGTGCTATATATTTTTAATGTGACACATAATTGTAAAAACTTTGATGTACAAAGAGTCATTCCTGGAATCTTCCGCTTCAGGCTCGGTCCCCTCCCCAATCACAATACAGGATGGTTTTCAGATAGTAGGAACACATGTGGTGTGACGGATCTCATCGGGTGTGGGCCTTGATCTACTATAACTCCTTTGAAGAGGGGTGATTCTTTACAGCTGGGGCCATAAACTACATCTGCAGGGCTAACTGATAGCCTGGACAATCGGACACAGAGGAAGAGGAGTGTCAGAGGGTGCGGTAGTGAATAGGGCGAAAGGGAGGTGTCGGGCGGGCACAGAGTGTGATTCTCAGGGAAGAGCAGCGCAGATGGGGGGAGGTTTATTGCCCATGCATAAGACAGAGAGCGGTGGTGACCAGTGCCTGGGGAAGATGCTTGCGTGGGTGAGGAGCCATGCTACGAATCGACAGCGTGCAGAGAGTGGGTCTGGTCAAGACATCTAAAATGGCTGCCGTGCACGACAAAAGTGTGGCATTTCAAAAAAGGCAAGATGGCGCAGACAATGTTTTTCAACACTTCCTCATTTCCTTCGAATCGAACGTTAACAGACGTTGGGGCATATTACCAAAGTTAAGCGATATTTATCGCTAACGATGCTTACCAACGAATTTTTTACCACTAAGCATCGTCAGAAATTATCGAAGATAAACCTTGCTATTATCAAGGTTTATCGCAAATGCGATAATAAACGGCCGCAATGCATGAATATCGCAAAAAACTCAGCGATATTCATGCATTACCGAGCTAATGCTCTTAGCCATGTTATCCACCTCCCATTGGATAACATGGCTAAGAACTGCTCAGGGCAGGTGTTACTTTTTGGAGATATTCGCGCTTAGCGCGAATATCTCCAAAAGTTGGTAATAGGAGATAGATATCTTGCATGTTGTAATGCAAGTTATTGTGGTATATGGAACTCATACCATAATCTCTCAGGAAAGCAGAAACTGATCCTTTTGGGACCGCCTAAAAAGGCCTAGGGGGTGAGGAGTACTCTACTTTGCCCCCTTTTCACGTTCCGAACTATTTTATTTTACTCTCTTCTGTAATTACACAAAATAGCAGCGATAAGGTGCATCGGAGACACACAGTGAGAGAAAGGAGGCCGGAGATGAAAAAGAGATGTCAAATACACATTGGAGATAATATAGTGGCAGAAGGGAAGTAAATATGAGTAAACTTACCATGTAACATAAAAATGTTGCACTCTATACTATAAGTCTCATTTTATACTACAATCACTTCGCTACAACCTCATAAATTAAAAATAAAAATGAATAATGTCTCAAACAATTTTTGATTTCTAAATATAAATTTATTCTTCAGAATTTTCTAAATTTGAAAGAACTAGTAACATGTCCTCATCAGCAATGTCCTCATGAAAAGTCTCCAATGATGATTCTTGTAACTCTATGGTCTCCAAACACTCGATAAATTCGCCATCAAGAGATTGATCAAAAAAATCATTCAAGTCATCTCCTCCTTGTGACAATATTTCATTATTGGTGCTGTCAATTTCAATCAATGTAGTGGAATCATTCAAGTCATCTCCTCGTGACAATATTTCATTATTGGTGCTCTCAATTTCAATCAATGTACTGGAATCTTTCAAGTCATCTCCTCCTTGTGACAATATTTCATTATTGGTGCTGTCCATTTCAATCAATCTAATGGAATCATACAAGTCATCTCCTCCTTGTGACAATATTTCATTATTGGTGCTCTCAATTTCAATCAATGTAGTGGAATCATTCAAGTCATCTCCTTGTGACAATATTTCATTCTTGGTGCTGTCCATTTCAATCAATCTAATGGAATCATACAAGTCATGTCCTCCTTGTGACAATATTTCATTATTGGTGCTCTCAATTTCAATCAATGTAGTGGACAATTCAAAAGAAATTGCCACGGTCTCTTCATTGTGAGCCATTTTATTTTGAAATTGCTTGCTGTAAATTGCAGAAAAAAATAATCACTTTCATTTATCGTTTTTAGTAATACATAATATAAAACTAACTTTATCAAGTATTTAGTATAACAGAAGGACTGCAAATAAATAACAGAAAACATTTTTCAAATTATCTTCAAGTGTACAACATAGTTCCCCTTACAAATTAACAACTCACCTTTTTAAAAGTAGGAGAAGTGTTAGTACTGTGTAAATCAAACACCAGAAATTCACCACCAAAAATTCCTCACAAATGTACCTCAGACAGTAGTATCACAAAATGGCTGTGGTTTCCTCTCATTTGAAATATATACATAACCAATTAACTTTCATCACACACAAATACAAAACCAAAGTAACATTTTAATTGGTTCTAAATTTCAACACTTTCAAATGTGTTTTCCCCATGCAATTTTCCATAGGACATTTACATACGTCTACAGCCTGAATGGCTGAACGGAATTACACCAAACTTGGCAAAATGGTACATCAAACCTAAGAGGTCAGGAAGGATCTACTATGCCCCCTTATGGTCATTTCCCCCTTCGCTTTGGCCTCCTCTTGTCTCTCAATCCTACCGAGAGACAAGATGGCGGCCGCTACGGACTGTTTGGAATGTTGACAGACGCCGGAGAACCAATCAGCTTCGCAAAGCTCCGTAACGCAAAAAGTACGCGAAGCGGAGCGCTGTTACAGATATATATCTTTTTTTGAACGTTAATTTCTCAAAATCTACTGGAGCACATATATTGAGACCTAGCAAAGGCACATCGGGCTACCAGTCCCTAATATTTTGCCAAGTTTCGTGCAAATCCATTCAGCCGTTCGATTATTATTATTATTTTTTTTTTTGCCCCGCGGGGCCCTTTTAAAACCTCCACATCAAACGTAGGGGGTCAGCGAGGATCTACTATTCCCCCTTATGGTCATTTGCCCCTTCGCTTTGGCCTCCTCTTGTCTCTCGATCCTACCGAGAGACAAGATGGCGGCCGCTACGGACTGTTTGGAATGTTGACAGACGCCGGAGAACCAATCAGCTTCGCTTCACAAAGCTCCGTTGCGCGAAAAGTACGTGTCCTGGAGCGCTGCCCGGTCCGCTGTTACAGATATATATCTTTTTTTAAACGTTAATTTCTCAAAATCCACTGGAGCACATATATTGAGACCTACAAAAGGCACATCGGGCTACCAGTCCCTACAATTTTGCCAAGTTTCGTGCAAATCCATTCAGCCGTTCGGGCTAAAAGTGAGGCCAACCGCCCTATGGAAAACTCAATGTTAAAAACACGTTTTCGGACCCCCCTTTTTTCTCAGCCCCCCCTTGACGAACCCCCCCCAAATTTTCAAGGGCTGCTCAGAAACAAAATGTGCCATTTTCCTGAAAATTTCAGCCAATTCCGTCCACAAACGCCAAAGTTATTAGACATAGAATTTTCAAAAAACCCATAGAGAAAAAATCCTAACTATATATACCTACTGGCGATCGCCAGTAGGTAATATATGTGTGTGTGTGTGTGTATATATATATATATATATATATATATATATATATATATATATTAGTGTGTTCTGAAATGTGATTAATTAGAGTTCTGCACACATTTTCTTATAGAAATAGCAAAACAGTAAAGGTTAGCACTTACGGTTTATCAACAACCTTTTATAGGATAAATAGCATAAGTGCTACATTTGACAATAAAAAAGAAATGGTAGTAGCTCCAGTTACAAAGACTGAGTTTCTTTTACAATACGAGCCACTCTCCAGCAGTGCCACTCATTAAATGCCCTGCAACGCACACAAAAGTGAGTCATTCCACTTTGACAATCTATTCAGAGCAGGCGCTGAAAGGGAGTGGGGGAGGCCCACAGTCCTAAGCACAATACAAGGCACCAATGCCTGCAGCGGGACTTCCCTTGTGAGCTTACAGGGTGTCCCATTTCAAAGCACTGGAGGGGAATAGGGCGCCTAGAAATATCAAACAAACATTTCACAACCAGCATGGAGGAGTTAAAGGCCTCACGTGGGCGCGGCCTTTCTTCGCACGCGAGCTCTCACGCGCACTCTCCAAGACGCTCCCTCCCGGGCAGGCACTCGGGTCTGCTCTGCATACCAGGCATAGCTCGGCCTGCTTTTCCCCGAACTGCGGCCGGTCTCTGCAGGCAACGGCCTTGTGCTCACGCGAACAGATCACGGGAGTGATTATTATAACTTTCCAGCATATGCAATAAGCAGGGAAAGGTTATTCCTCCCCTGCCTGCACCTCTACTGCGAACTATTTCTTTCTGGTATTGCGCCTGCCCGTGGTTGTGTAAAGTTTATGTCTGGGCGCACGTCTAACCTTTGTATTGTTTCGGCATTTGTGTAGATATTTTCCTACCCCTTAAAATGCCAAAGCGCTTTCTGGATGGTTGAGTAGCTACTCCGTTTCATATGCGTGGTTGGAGGAGCGTGGGTTGTGGTGTGGCATATATGGAGTATTTTTGGTGTTGTGTGCGTGAGTTGGAGCCCGTACTCCAGCCAAATTGTGGTACGCATGTAGCAGCACAACACATGTGAAGAGAAAAGCGAAAGATGGTGAGAGATGACATCACAATTTACATATATAAACTGAGTGCCCCCCTCCCACAGCGCTGGTAAAAGTGGAACTTGGGTGGTAAATTTCACACAGCACCGGTGGAGGGGTCTATAGGAGATATATAGAACCTTAGTTCAATTTAAACTACAGACTCAATCAGTAAATGTCTCTGTAGGGCCCACCCTAAAGCAATGAGAGCGTGGCCCAAGTGAATTCAAAGACACTACCAATATCTGGGTCTGTGGGGTTCGCTCAGAATCAGGGGACTTTCGATCCAAGTAAAACCACAGACCTACCAGCAGATTGGTCTATAGGGTCCATCCTGAGCGTGACCCTAGTACAGCCACAGACCTACCAGCAAATTGCTCTAAAGGTTCAACCCTCTGCATGACCAAAGTAAAACCACAGACCTACCAAGAGACTGGTCAATAGGTTCAACCCTCACTATGGCCAAGTAAAACCACAGACCTACCAGCAGATTGATTTATGGGTTCCACCCACAGCATGACCCAAGTAAAACCACAGACCTACCAAGAGATCGGTCTATAGGTTCCAATCTGAGCATGACCCAAGTAAAACCACAGACCTACCAGCAGGTTGGTCTATAGGTTCAGCCCTCAGAATGACCCAAGTAAAATGCAGACCTACCAGGAGATTGGTCAATAGGTTCAACGATCAGCATGACCAAAGTAAAACCGCAGACCTACCAGGAGATTGGTCAATAGGGTTCGCTCTGAGCATGACCTAAGTAAAACCACAGACCCACCAGTAAATTGGTCTCTAGGGTTAAATCTGAGCATGACCCAAGTAAATCCACAGACCACCAGTAGATGGGTCTACTGGGTTGTTCGAGAAGCATGCCCCTGCTAAAACGAGAGACTCATCAGTAAATGGATCGATGACGTCCACCCTTATGCAGTGACAGTCTGACCCAGGACAAGCTATGCTGGTGACATGTAGCATGGAATACATGTGTACCTAAAGCGTCTGGATTCTCAGATTGCTCCATCACAGCAGGGTGCCACGGCTCCGGTCATAGTCTTTGCCGTTTCAGATCATTATTAGGTGGGTTGTACCTGTGTATGTTACATTTGTTATGCAAATGTAACTACAAAGCATTGGAACCTACATAATAGACGGGGTGGAGTACAAATGAAGGGAAGGGGAAGGAGGCGGAGGGCGCAGGTAGAAGAAAGCCTGCTGGAGCCATGGATATCAATCAGTGGTAGACAGCTGTAGTAGCGGCTACTCTGACCTGTCCTTATGTACTGCTGAAAAGAATGCACATTCAGTTTTGAATCTTATTAGGGTGATGACTTCAGCTTTGGTGGTATTGTTCAAAGACCTGTTGAGGAAAATACCAAAGCTTAAAGTGGGCTTTGGGTCAGCCTACTGCTTATCATTGGTTGGCTTTCTTGTCATGCTTACTTGCTTGCAGCTTATCCCATTGCCTGCCTTCCTCTTTTTGTGTTTGATCCTCCCCTGGAGGCAGGCTTCTTAACATCCCTTTTGATTGGATGACTTGTCCCCTTCTATTGCTTACATTCATAGAATTACCTCCTTTTTTTGCTTTCAGCACCTCATTGATTGTATTTGTTTTCTTGCTCTGTCCTCCAAGTGATATTACTCCCTTAGGTCCCCAACTGCACGCTCCACACGTCGATTTTCTTTGCCCCATCCTTCCTGATACAGCTCAGTGTTTATGTTTTGTTTTTCACTGACCCTCTCCTCCATTGCCCCTCCTCCATCCCTCGATTCTCACTGTTCTAGAAGCTTGGTGGTGTTAAGTTGCCCCTGTTCCTCTATTTTTGTTCCAGAGGGCTTAATAGCAGCAATTCACACTTTTTCTTTTTTTAATTTACTGCTCCAAGATGGGTGTCAACCATCTTGGAATAGGAAGCAAAAGTACATTTAAAAAAATGGCTGCCATAGCATCATGACTCATAAATGTACTTTAATAGTGGCCCCCACATACGTATATTTTATCATGCTGGAGCCATTCATGCAGTAGAAAATAATGCCTACCACACGAATCTTTATGCATGCATGGTGATGCATGTATGCATATCCTACTGGTGTCAGCCATTTTGACTTTTTTATTTGCTTTTGCTGATGCTGTCCAGCTTTGGCCAAAAGCTCTGGCAAAGCCTTAAGATCATTTATTACCTTCAAAGGTGCAATGTATTGGCTTTGCCAGTGCTCTTTCTTGTTGCAGTCTTGTTGATCTCACCAGGTAGTGACCAGCTTGGTAGCCAGAATAACAGCAACACTTCAGGAAGTTACACCTGAAGATCTTCTCATTGAGGGAGGGTGTAAACAGGGCTATCCAGTCTGTCCTCCTCTCAGTTCTCCACCTCATTTAGAGAACGTATAACTAGGATTTGTCTGAAGGCAGAGATGTTCATGTCTTGGCTGTCACGAAATCCATCCAAGGCATTCCGGAAAGGCATCAGACGGGCTGCTTTATTTAGAACAACCTCACTGGACTCCATTGTGTCCATGACTAAGATTTGAAACCATAGTGTTTATAAATTTCCTCCAAAGGTTGGGGAGAAATCCCATTACCCAAGGGATATTAGCAATGTTTACTTTGGTGGTCATAGTATGGCACCAATGCACAGTTAACCGACAGTTTAAAGCTTTTTTACCACCAAAGCAGCTCCTGACTTAAGGGGAAACTGCTTTGTCAGAAAGACAGGTTGACAGCACCATTTAAATTTGGTGGGTCCAGTGCATAATTGTAAAATAATAAGTGCCAGGGCCCTGACCAGGAGGCCACTGCAGTGTGCACCGCCCATCATTGCTGCCAAAACAACTACTAAACATCTCTTTAACCTGCAAGTGTGACAGTTCAGATTATTCCAGGTACCCAAAGCTAAAGGAATGGCTGGGCAGACAGGTATTGGTCATTTTTTTAATGTATATTACATTCAGTAACAACTGTGGTTCTGCTCATCTCTAAATTTGATGAGCAGCGCCAATATGTGGCAGACTGCGGTGTTGACAATTAAGTGCCGGTGACGAGCACCGAAAACCACAGACTAAAATTAAGCACTGGGTGAGTCGGCCACAGCTGGAGAGGCAGAGGTGGTGCTTCCCATCTCCAAGTCAGGCAGCGAACTCAACTTAAAGACTTGATACGGAAGTCGTGACAGAATCTTAAGATACTCATAGGCAAATCCTATGTTAAATACTTAGTTCAAACTTCTCCTTGCTGCTCCTTTTGTCCTTTCCTTGAGCCTTCTTGATGGCTTTGGTGCTTCCATCTGGTTGACAGAGTTTACCATGTAGGTGCCAACCCTCCAGATCTCTCACGACATGAGCCTAGATAGAGAAAGCCCTTCCCCTTCTCCCTCCCCTCCCCCACCCCGATCCTTTGGAAGTTACTTATGGTATCTTGTAAGGCTGCCACTAGATAGCTGAGCCCAAATTTGCTGTCCTTTATGGAATGTATGACAAATGCTGCTCTGCATTGTGCAAAGAGTGAAAATAGTGAAGAACGGACAGATTTAGCAAAAGTAGCTCTCTTATTAAGTCATTCTAGGTGCACGTGCTAAACCTGGCTGTTCTGCGTGATGCTCAGCCGTGTACTTTGATGCACAGGCGAGTTAGTAGTTTCTAGTCTAGGATTTGAACTCTAGGTACAGATTCGATTATAAATCCCCACTTGTAGAAAATTGCACAGGGGCCTGGCGTGTAAGATGTGTGCTTTTTATACCTTGTTATACATAGGTATATTAGGTGAAGCGCCACTTGACCTCTTGCTTGCACCTGGTTTCACCAAGCATTAAAATGTGGCGCAAAGCCAGATCTCACTAGCTTACTAGATCTGGTTTCGCGCCAAAATCTATGAATCTTGCGCTGGCCTACCCTAGATATGTCCTTCCTTGCATACATTAACAGCGGGCTTGAACTAAGAGGTTTGGACGCAGAGGGATGGTTGACCTTGAGAGAAAAGCAGCTTAGCGCATGGAAGTCCATCTTTGCTGATGGTCGCATGCCTTTGCGATACATAAATACGGGCCTTGGGTCCCTCTGTGACGCTCACTGAATATAACCCCTCAGTCGATGGCTGCTAAAACCCAATGATGTTCTCGCTATAGGACTCTGCCACAGTTTTCCCTTCTCCTAGCATAGCATGTCCGACTGTACAGCAGTCAACACCACCATCAGTAATGTTCATCTAAAATCTACAGAGTATACAAAGTACAAAACAATACACTTAAAATGCATTTAATAGCTTGCCAATTTTGGGCCCACCATCAGTTTATAAAATTTGTTGAGAAGTTTCTGTCACAAGTCAAGAGCGGTCAAAGGTTGGGAGTACTCTCTGGGTACACCTCAAACCGACAGGTGCAGAAAACCTACAGATTACCCAACGTGCAGCCCAATAAATAAAAGTGAAATGCACACTCCAGCCATATCCCCCTATACATTCAACTCTTAGTCGAGTCGTTAAACTTATCATATATTGTGACTGAATGATTATTATGAGAATGCAGACTCTATTTTACATAAGTCGAGTTTGCACTCAATGTTACAAGAACAGCGAGCATTCTTGTCATCAATGATTTCAGAGCTGTCCTGATTAGTCGACATCTATTGCTGACTAATCGATTATGACTCATGTTATAATTAAACCATAATCGATTAGTCACATGATTTACAAGTCTTGCGATTTACAAGAGCAGAAATCTAGCACCGAATAAGTTTTGCACTATAAAAACAGGTGTTAGTAGTATCCAATGCAATTATTGACTTAGGAAGGATTAAAGGCTGAGTTGGCCTTTTCGTGACTCGAAGTCATGACCTACAGTTCAAGCACACGTGCCAGAATTCATTCAAACATCTAGTCGTGCACAAGTGAGAGGAGCTCTCGTTGCACCCTCCGTCAAAAGATGGGTCCGGCAGAAACAACACAGGATGAATGAACTACACACGCACACAGACAAGACCGCCACCCGCATTTCTGTACTCCTCCTGTTCTGCACAATTATCTCGATGAATGTTATGTTATGTTAGAAGGATTTATACAGCGCATGGCTGCCACAGCGACGAGGCGTCCCAGCACTACCCAGGTATTGTATTGTATTGTATTGTAATTGCATTTGTATAGCGCTTACTACCCTTGACGAGGCGTCGAATCGCTTTTTCGGCGAGTAGCACGCTACTCCGGGACCCATAGAGTATTTGTGTTGAATTAGTATAGTGAAACATGCAAGTACATTTTAAGTGGTGGATAGGTTAGTCAGTTATTTGGATTTGGAATGATAGTAGAAAGATAGAGGAGGACAAAGGTTTGTATTTATTTATCGCTTGTTGACGCACGCTATTCAGGAAGCCTATAAAGGATTAGTGGTGAATTAATATGGTGAAATATGGAGTAATTTATTAGTCTGTTACTTGGAGTGAGAAGTATAGCGGAAGGATAAAAGGGGAAGAGACATTTGCATTCATATAGCACTTGTTACCCCTGATGGGTGTTGAAGCGCTTTTCTGGCGAGTAGCATGCCACTCCGTAACCCATAAAGGATTAGTGTTGAAAATTAGTATAGTATAAATATGAAGTAATTTGAGTAGTAGAAATGTTATTCAGTTATTTGGGCAGTATATGAGTATAATTAAATATGGAATTTGAGAAGTGAACATGTTAGTCTGTTAATTTTGATTGAAAAGGATAGTGGAGGGATAAAAAGAGTGATTTTTTTTTTTAGATCTTAGCAGTAGTATGAGGCTTATGGATGAATAAAAAGGAGTTTTGGAGGGGAGGAGTCAGAGGGAAGAGTTTAGAAAGGTTTCTCATTTAGCAATACCCAGCCCACACCATCCACATCCACAAACAGAGCAACACACTCACACCAAATGTACACCATGCACAACACTATGCACAGATTAATGTGCCAGCATGCACCACAAACCCAACCAAACCAAACCACATCTACACACCCTACTATCCCAACTACCACACATATCCACCATAACCCACAAACAGTACACAACTCTATCCTATACCACTAACCAATACACTCATCACTAACACAACGCCAATCAACACCATACGTACCTACATCCCATTCAAACACACTCTCCCTGCTGTAATTACACCTAACTGACCACCTTTTATCACTAACAAACATATAATGATCCTTCCATCAGTTGTCCAGCAAACACCCACCTCTCCCTTCTACCATAATAACACTAACACACAACACACACACTGCACACCACCACACTTTGTAACTCTTTCAACAAACCAGTCTAAGATAAACACTCTCATCTCTACTTCATGCCCTCCTACACACAACATACACTCTACTCATAAACACATCAACACCCCCTCTACGTCACAACCTCCTCTCACAAACAATACTACACAACCAAATCCAGTGCATGAAACATATACATCAGCACCCCTTTTCACTACACCTCGAAAGCAAAACATATCACACACACCAGCACAACAAGATCTTCAGAGCACAACACCTCATAATACTTACCATCACAAAATACATACATATACCCACCTTTCAAACCACACAAAGGAACAAACTCCAATGCCAAGCTTTCACTGTTCCACCACACCTAACACAGATACAGCAATACATCACCTCTCTTCTAACCGCCTCTCATCCATTGGACAATTTAGAACATTACGACATGACCCACATGCTGCACCACCTCCCCTGACTCATACACCTTCTGCCTTAAATACACGCATAAAATATAAGCAATATGCCACACTTGCTCCAAAAGGTTGAGAAACTAGCTAAATGAGATAATGGGCAGCTTTTCTGGCCCTAGTACCGACCAGTCTCGAACAGGCTCAAACAGGCAACTGCCCTTGTCCTCTCCGCCCTTAACTGGCTCAAATAGGCAACTGCCCTTGTCCTCTCTGCCCTTAACAGGCTCAAACAGGCAACTACCCTTAGCCTCGGCGCCCGGGCTGAGACGCCCTAACCCTGGCCTTTTTTATAGCCCTAGTAGTCAGGTGACCCCTTCAGCCAATGGGAACCCTAGCCCTAACACTATCCAGTCACAACACTAGCCCTAAAATCTAGAACCAATAGGAGACCAGGACCTTACAGACATTCTTAGCCCTAGTCCAAGCACCAATCAGTCAAAAACCCTGATCTCTACATCCAATAAAGGCCTTAGCCCTACTAGTAGTCCCAACCAAAGTCCAAGCAGCCAATGGTACAGGTAGCCCTAGTCCCTACTTCCAATAGAAAGCCTAACCCTACTCTTAGTCCCACAACTAGTCCAACAACCAATCACACCAGAAGCCCTAAATAGCTACTTCAAATTAAAGGTCTAACCCTAGCCCTAGTCCCACCCTACTCCCAACAACCAATAACATAGGAAGCCCTAGTCCCTACTTCCAATAGAAATCCTAACCCTAGCCCTAGTCCCAACCCTACAATGATTGAATCACAGACCCAGAAACAGATCCCTCAAATACCCAACCAATGAGGACATTTCCTAACCCAATAGAAACACTAGATACAACCACCAGTGTACACATGTGTCAACCACTAGCAGACCATATAAGGTCCCAGCGACCTCGGACAAGGTTTGCTGGCCAGGGAGTTGGAAGGTGCATCTCCTGTTCAGAATCTCCTAGGAGACAGACAGGCTCAATCCACACTTTGGACTTATGCAGGTAAAGGCTTCACTAACTCGAAATCTAACAATACTGTTTGAATAAAACTTTACTCCCCCTGCTGGCCATAAAACGAAGTGCACAGGACCCAGTAAATACAGTTTAAACAGCTCACAGAAGCACCCTCTGATGCAGAATATCCCTGTTGCTGGGGGGGGGGGGAGGGGGGCTGGCCTCACTGGCTTGTGAACACAAAATGGTGGCTGGGGGTGCACTGTTTTAACACACAGGCCTTAGCACAGAGCAAAGGAGAAATTTGGAGGGAAAACAGATTTGTCACCAAGGAATGAGAGGTACAAACTACAGAGGTTGGACTGCAAATCCCACAATTCAACAGGTTAAATGCAAGCAACCATGGGTAGGGAAAACCACAAGTTTAAAACACAAAACAGGTGATAAAATATGCAATCACAGGCAGGTCAAAACTGCAATTTTAAACTATAACAACCACATGCAAAGAGAGTAATCACAGAAAGGGAAAATCGTTTTTTAAACAACTTCTAATGGATACAGGGAGCAAGTTCCAGAGTCAAGACACCAAAGCCTTAAAGGAGCGTCCCCCGGCTCTACCTTGTAGGACTCGGGGAGGGAGTACAGGCTAAAAATGGATCGGCTGAACGCAGGCTTCGTCTTGGAGAGAACGGTGCTAGCATATTCGCTAGGACAGGAGGCGCCTGCTGGGTCAAAATTATGTGGGCAAAGCACAATGTCTTTAATTGAATTCTTTTATCCACAGGCAACCAGTGTAGCTTAGGTAAAAGCTTTGACACTGAGCAAAACTTAGGGAGAGCAAAAAGAGTGTGTGTCTCCTTTGAATGTGCTGAATACCGGATTTATTAGCGCCTAGGTATAAGGAGTTACCATAGACCAGCCTGGATAAGATCATGGCCTGGACAATAGTCTGATGAGTTTGTGGGTCAAAGAAAACAAAAAGGGGCTTTAATCCTCACAAAACCCCAAAACAGGTCCCCACGACCGCCTTTGTTTGGGTTTCAAAGGATAGCCCTCTGTCAATTCGAATTCCCAGATTTTTCACTGCCTCCTAAGGCAGGGGTGCAGGTCTCAGCTCATCTGGCCACCATTGCTCCGACCACAAATTACTGTCTCTCCCAAATAGTAGTATTTCAGATGTGCTGGCAATTAACTGCAAGCAGTTTGCTGTCATCCAGTCAGCATGCCTCCTTGAATTTAACAAGGTTGTTTTTGTATTTCTTGGAAAAAGAGATAACTAATTGGGTGTCATCAGCGTAACACACTAATGACAGTACTATGCTTTTTGCTATCGCCGCAAGGGGTTGCAGGTAAATATTAAAGAGTGTCTTGCTTAATATTGATCCCTATGGTACTCCGTAATGGATAGCAAACTCCTGCGAGCAGTGGGGTGGTACAGTGACCTGGACCTGGAATGTTCTGCCATCCAGAAAAAATCTGAACCAGGCCAAGACCACACCCATATCCCTATCTTCTGCAAGCATTGCAATAGGATCTCATGGAATACCGTATCAAAATCGGGGCTTAGGTCAAGACGATTTAGGGCCGTGGAGGTTTCTTCATCCAAACTGCTTTGAATTTGTTCCGTCACTGCCAACAGGGCGGATATGGTACTGTGGCATGATCTGAAACCGTTTTGGGAGGGGTCCAGTATGTGATTGCGCTCTACATATTCTGTGAGTACAGCGTTCACTTGAGATTCAGTCGTTTTAGCCAGGAAAGAGGGGCCGAGATGTATGGCGATAATCTTCCGGCTTGGCTAGTTCCAGAGACGGTTTCTTTATTAGTGGAGTTACTTTAGCATGCTTCCATGTGAGTGGTATGGACGCCGAAGTCAGGGATAGATTTATCAATTCCCTGCATACTGGTAGAAGATGATTTTGAATTTTTTTGAACTAGATCTGGTTTCATGGGATGAGCTGGGGAGCCGGATTTAATTTTAATACAGAAAGACTCTACCTCGGTGAGGGATAGTAGCGGGAAGGAGAAGAGTGTTCTTCCATACTTGCTTCCACTGTCCCTTCGCCCTCCCATACAGTCCATGTAGGCATTTACTGCTGGAAAATTACTGTAGATTTTCTCCAACTTGTTCACAAAATATCCAGTCAACTCGTCACACTGGTTGATCGAGGTGAGGGGGATTCTGTTTTTGAATTTGCACTCTTCATAACCTTGAGAAGGGTGAAGATCGTTTCTGAGGGATTATTACTCTCATTAATTTTAGCAGCAAGGTAGTCTGCCCTGGCTTTCCGAGCCAGTTTGTGATAGACCTTTATTGATGCGCGATACAGGTATTTCGCTTCTGGGTCATAAGAGCGTCTCCAAGCACGCTCAAGTTGCTTGCAATTTCTATTTGCGCTGGTCAAAGACTGATTGAACCAAGGGTTAGACTGCGCTCTTTTTTTATTGCTCAGTTTAGCAGGAATGCAGCTGTCCAGGGTATGTGTCAGCCAGTCCTGAAAGAGGTTATTTGCTGCATCTATTGTTCCAGGGTAACTGAGGTTTATGACTTAGCAGCAGATCCGAGAGAAGTGGTTAGCATCTAATTTGTGCCAGGGTTGCTTTAGAGCAGGCTGCGGACAGCTCTGTAGTGGATTTCCTTGCCAACGTAGGGAAAAAGAGACAAGGAAGTGGTCTGACCACTCCAGACGGCGGGGTGGGAGGTAGACCTTTATAGAAGCCAGATAGGAGAATACAGGATCTAGCAGGTGCCCTGCAGAATGCATATGTTGGGAACGCATTGCAACAGCTGGCAGGCCTCCATCACGTGCAGGGCTTGCTTTGTGTCCAGGGTCACACTGTGTAAGTAGCGAAAAATGTATGCATCAACCTGGAATCTATGTGTCACCTGAGACTGGTTTGTCTTCCAATACCCCAAGGAGCAGGAGAGATCACGCTATAAGGAAAGAGAACACCCGCTGGCAGACACGCTTCAGTTTTTGGACTGACGGATTCACTCACTGATGCTGCTCAAAGCTGCTTCTCGAGGTACCTAAACACAGCCCTTCGCATGCAGAGACCTCTAGTGGCAGACTGGGAAAATAACAGCAGCCACACACCTAAACCGGTATGAACTATTTCAATCAAAAACAATGAATTCAAAACGTGCATTTTGAGCATTAAACGTGCTTGACCCGTTTTCGATTCCTTGAAAATGTCAAAGTCATGAACCATTATGTAATGTTTCTGTCTCAATTTACAATCACCCTCATTCTCAACAGCAGAGGTTACACAAATACTATGATGATGTACTTAGGGCCCTATTATGATGGTGGACGGACTTGTGTCCGTCCGCCACTCCTGAGTAAGAGGGACCGTCCGCATGGGCAGCGGCGGTCCCTCCATGGCAATTAGGATGTGACCGCCACCCTGGTAGTCACATCCTGTATTTTTTACATTGCGGCGGGTGAAGCAGCACCCGCCGCAATGTAAAAAATGAAAACAGTGCATTTGCATGCACAAAGCGGCAGGCACCGCGCGGTGCCTGCCGCTTCATGCACGCAAAGGCAGGGGGGTACCATAGGTACCCCCCATGTGCAACCACCACCCCCCCTTCACCTCTGGGGGCCCGCAACGGGCCCCCTAACAAAAGTCCGTATGCCTTTCCAAGGCATGGAACTTCAGACATCCTAATATGCCTGGCGGTGTCTGATAGACACCGCCAGACATGTTAGAGCTTTTCCGCCGCGGTCGGAAGGCGCCGTGGCGGAAAAGCGGCGGACGGTCTTCCTGACCCCCCAGCCATCCTAATCTGGCGGGGGGGTCTTTGAAGTCTCCGCAGCGGTTTTTCCGCATCCTCCGGGCCGGCGGATAAATCCGCCGGCCCGGAGGATGCGGAAAAACCGCAATCATTATCGGCCCCTATGTTCGGTCACAACCACGGACTCTCTTTGGGACTGTATAAATGCAGCCCAATGTCACAGAAGTGCTATTTGCACAATTAGGTTTATTTAACTCGTGTGCCCCTTTTTACAAGTATAAAACTATTTTTTTTTTTACATTAAGGAAAAGGTAGTTTTATCCTTTTCCGATGATTTATTCAAAGTTTTTTTAAAGAGTAGATCTACTCGCAGAAGCTGGGAGGGTTATTCCAGGGTGAGATTTCTTGAAGGTTTCTGCACACCCGCATACGTGCCTTGAAGATGACATGATGCAGCTTTTGACATGCTCAGGATGGGGTTTTATTGTGTTATATTTAATTTCCAATAGACCGTCAGCTCCAGAACTTGTTCCCATAGGCCTCTCACTTTGGCTTTCGATGTAGAAAGGACAGGTAGGCGGGAACCTAAGACTGTAGCATCGAAGAGCAGGATTAACACTTTGTCTCTCTTCCTTGTCACATTCTTTTCAGTGAGAAGATATGCCAAGCATTGACAAGTTTACAAAGGACATCCCTTAGCAGTCACACACCACTCTTTCACCCACTGATTCCAACACATTATTCTACAAGGTAAGCAACTCCTTGATGATCCATCACATCAGTGCCCACAGGCTGTCACCGTAAACCTATATTTCCAGATCAAGTACCCATAACTCTACAAGAGGTTAGTATTGATTGCAAAAAGATGGAAAGCAATCCTAGGAGTAGAGCAATCCACCAATAACTGTAGCAGCACAACATACACCAGCAAGAATGAATAAAGCATTTGCAATGCAATAGGTCTCACATTACTGATAGTTTGAGGTATTGGCATTGAAAATAATAATGCAACACCAATAGCTCATACTTTCAGTAATGCAAGTACTTGCGTAGTGAGCCAGGAACCAGCATTGTACATCCCAGTGCAGTACCACAAGCTGCTCCTAGAGGACCCTAGTGAGCAAGGCACCAGCACTGCATGTCTAGGTGCCATATCACAAGCTGCTCCTAGAGGTCCCTAATGAGCAAGGCACCAGCACTGCATGTTTAGGTGCAGTACTGCAAGCTGCTCCTAGAGGTCCCTAATGAGCAAGGCACCAGCACTGCATGTCTCAGTGAAGTACCGCAACCAGCTCCTAGAGGTCCATAGTGAGCAAGGAACCAGCATTGCATGTCTACAAAGTTGGAGTTATTGGCATTATAAATGGCAATGTTTTTTACCTAGCCATGTTGCAGGGTTCACTACCATATGTGGCCAAAAGAGGACATCTTTTGGTGACATATGGTACTGCACCCTGCAAAAGATATGGTAAATCCACCCTACCGATAATGCATTGCATGCATGACAGTACTACAAGTACATTCAAATAGCTATGTCCATATATACAATTAGTAGCTTTGAAATTTGACAAAACAATGATTACATTAATTTCAGATTAGGTTTAACTCTGTGTGGATTGGATGAAGGGAAATTTATATCCGGTCTCATATAAATGTGAGATGTTCTAGTGAGTGAAGTAACCACTGCCAGCCTAGCTTAGGACCAAGTGTGTGTCCTGCCTGTAGCCTTTTAAGAAAATAGTGCCTTGAGGCTGTAATTAAATCCTAGGGAATAACAACACATGTAAGAAGGGAAGTCCTCATGGTAGCTTACAAGAAGAAACATGGAGGTACAAATGAGGGACTACTAAGCCTATTGACCAATGAAAAGCCTCCATTTACAAAGGACAGGGACAGGAGCCACTTAAAAAGATGGGCAGAAAGTGGGCGGAGCTTTATGCACATATCCTGAATACTGTTAAGTATCAATGGCTACCAGACCCAGGTCAAAATTGCAGTACAATAAACAATTGGTCACGGTAGCAACAATTTTTCTATACAGAAGAAATAACAGCATTCACAATACCGCTCTTGTTTAGTCTGCAGTGAATGCAATTTACTTTCAAAGCAATATTCACTTTAGTTTAGGCAACACAGTTAATCTCGCATCTAGAATCATAAAGGATTTTTGAAACAAGGTGCTCTAGTGTTGGGAAAGGAAGGGTAAGGGTATTCAGGATCAAAGTGAGTGAGGGTAGCGGACAGGGGAAAGGTGATGTGACATATACACATCAAATTCACATAGTGAGACCAATCCGGCCTATCACAGGTCAATTGTTCCAGTAAAAACACAAAGCATTAGAAGACTGATAATGAATTTCAGTCGTCGGGGCCTGTATAATAGTAGTAGTCAACGTTTCGACCCCTAGGTTGTTCGAGGTGATTCAAGCCTTAGAGTGAGATCTTCATCAGGATTGTGTGAAAAAGGTGCACCTAATCTGGCCAACAGCGTGTGCAGTCTGGCTGTGCAGTCAAAGAAAGTGTGCTCAGCAGAGCTCTGAATTATGGGAAACAGTACGGCCAAGCGTGCACGCACTAGCATCTGTATTTTAACTGTGGGTCAAAGGATCCCTCGCAGTAACAGTATAAATCTCAAAATGTAACCATCCGGCTCCAACCTTCAAGTGGGTTTGAGATTTATCCTGTTACTATATTCACACAAATAGTGAAAAAATCAGGTTTCTGTGAATATTTATCATATGTGCATCACCAAACAAAGGGTCTTATTTACAAGCCCTGTGCGGTGCAGGAACATCACTTTTTGTGACTTTCCAGTGGCGCACAGGGCTTAGCCATATCTACAAGGCCACAAAGCCCCCCTGCATGGCTTTTCATGGCCTTGTAGATATGGAGTAAGGTAACGCAAAGCAAGTTGCTGTGTTGCCTCACACTGCGTCAGGGAGGTGTGTCATGGGCACTGCAGTGGGTGTTCCCACGCAACGCCCATAGGTTTTGAACATTCCTAGATTTACCATAACGAAAATCTGGGAGTATGTTAAAACCGTGCACCTCCCCAGCGGTGGCATAATGAGGAGAAATAACATTATTTCTCAGTTTTTTCCTCTTTTCATGTGTGCTGCATTCTGCAGCACACGTGGAAAGAGGAAAACTCCTCCAATTATTGTTTTTGTGCAGGAAGATGTCCCTTCCTGCACGAAAACAATCATGCCAACAACACAGACACCCTTGCACGATGGTGCAAGGCTGCCTGCGTTGGCACCAGACTATTAATTTACGCTGGCTAAAAGGACAGGAAAGCACCGTACCATGTAAATACGGTGCATTCCTGCCCTTTCACATTGGCATAGGGCCGCACACAAAAATTATTTGCGCCACAGTCTTACGCCAATTCATCGTAAAAAAAAAAAAAGCCCTAAAGTGTTTTGATCCCATAAAAATCTTTGTTCCCATCCAACTTCAGAATTACAAAAAAAATGACATCCTACAACCTTTCCTTCCACACTCTCTGTACCCCAGCAAGATCAGTACCTAATTCACTTAATTTTTTTTTCTCTGACTGCAAAGTGAGAGGTGGTTATAAAAACCAATCCCCATGTTAAAAATAAGGAGCAATTTGTCAGAAGACGAAGCCTGACATTTGACCTCGGTCTTTGAAGCACAGCAAATATGAACAGATACATACATAATTCAAAGGCATCTTTATTTATTGCTGCAATATTGTGGGGAGAGGATGTAGCCTTACGGCGAGAGCGGTCGACCTCGAAGCTGGGGAACCGGGTTTGAGTCTAGGCAACGCCGCTCAACATCTAGTGACTTTGGGCAAATCCCTTAATCTCCCCGTGCCTAACAAAAATGAATGTGTCCATCTGTAACAAAACTGGTGCTCATGTAAAGCGTTCTGATACCGGATACGTTTGGGTCTAGTTCACATTATATAAAAATCAATTTTTTTAAATTTATTTTTTAATAGTGACCCACCAAAAATCAGCTCACGAGCCACAGTTGGGGGACCCCGTTCTATGCCATTCACCATTCCAAGATGATGATGTAGCAACTGGATGAAGAGAATCCACGCGCCAGCCTTCCACTTAATTGATGCTTAATGATCCCTAAACTGCCCTGGAAGCACTTCCCACTTCTTTAAACTTGGCTATGAACACAGAGATTCTTGATTCTACTGTTTTCAAATCATGATTCTCTCCTCTACAGGCGGCTTCAGCTGTATTGTTGTTATTCAGAATTGTTATCATGAGCCACCAACTGTTTTTCTCGCGTTACTCAGTTTTCCGCAGGATGCCTGCTGTCCTCCATGTTGTGGTTGTTTTAGTAAACCGGACAGCGTTTCCAATCAGTTAGAAGTTGTGAAACATATATATTGTGTATAAATTAGCTGCCCGCTGTTTAAATTGCATTCCCTTGTGTATTGTTGGTTACTCATTTGGTTTATGAGCTTTTCATTACTTGGTTACTGTTTTTACTCTACATCTATCTACTTGAACATTTTGAGATATTATTAAAATGTTTTTTTTCTCCATAAAATAAAATTTCTGGCTGGAAATTCTCAGCTTTATTGCCACTGTGATAACCGTACTGTTCTGTGCTTACACTTACACACCGTCTCCATTAAACTAGGTCTTAACTGATCAACCAAGCTAACTAGGGGCCAGATGTAGGTAGAATAGATTTACTGATTCTTAATTACCGAAAATTACCGAATTTTACCGATTCGGTAATTAAGAATCGGTAAATCTGAGGGGTGGATATGTAGGTATTCCAGATGTGCTCGGTGCTTTGAAGCCCATAGGAATGAATGGGCATTACCGAAATACCGATTTTCACAAGGGTGCAGGGGGTGTCACTTTGACACCCTCTGGCCCCCCCAAAACAGGCTTGGATGCCATGTGGCAGGCATACATGCCCTAAGGGCAGGTCTGCCTGTCATATGGCATAGGTGTGCATGCACACATGTGAATGCACACCGGAATCGGTATTTTACCATCAAATTGGATTTGATGGTAAAATACCGATTCGGTAAGGCTTTTGGGACTCAGAAGAGTCCCACCTACATCTCAGATTTACCGAATCGGTAAAAATACCGATTCGGTATTTTACAGAATCGGTAAATTTACCGAATCGGTAAATTTACCGATTCTGTAAAATTGTGCTCCTACATGCCAAATCTGTAATACCGGTCGGTAATGGCCGAAAATAACGATTTTCGGCCATTACCGACCGACCTACATCTGGCCCTAGGTAGCCAAGAAGGGTTTGAATCACCTTTAATAGTAAGTAATAAACATTTATAGAGTGAAACGTCCACCTTACAGGTATCTTGGCGCTATATAGGGTGACCAGGCATCTCGGATTTGCCGGGAGAGTCCCCGGATTTCACCAGCTGTCTCGGCTGATTTCGGCAATTTTGGCTCATGTCCCGGTTTTTAGATGGGGTCGACTGAAACCAGTGAGAGGCACTTATTGGGGGTTCTAAAATTGTGCTACTTAGCTGTTATAAGTAAGCTGTTTAAATAACAGGTATAATGCTGGTTTTAGAAATAAAATTTTATTTATTTTCTTAGTGCTCCTTCGGTGTTCGTATGTCAATAAGAGTTGTCATTCTGCACAGCACCGTTGATGTAAAATGTTAGTTCTTCCTCTATTTTTGCAAAATGTCCCGGTTTTTGGTTCTGAAGATCTGGTCACCCTAGCGCTAAAGCATCTTTGCTAGGTTCACTCTACATCATACAGTAGGCCTCTGTCCGCTTTGGGGCACCCTCTCCATTGCAAGCAGAGAGATCAGACTAGAGAGGAACACCTGCAGCTTCAACCTGAACATTGCAGGAGAGTCAATGTGTCTGCGCTAACATGATAAAAACCCTTGGTGCAATGGAAACTGTCTATACCCGCTAGCTAAATAATGCAAGAAAGAACTATTGCCCTGATGGTTGAAAGCCCTTGGCAATGCTGCTGCCAGTTTGTGTCACAGGTCTCCTCCAGGACCGATCTGAACACAGATGTGTTAAACCTGAGACAGGTCAGATTGCTGTGGCCTCATTCAGCTGAGGCACATTTTGTGAAAACCAAAGGAAAAGCAAAAACACGCAAAGTTGATTTTCTCATTAAAAACTATTTTACCTGATGCAGAAGTGCTCATAGAGGGGTATTTTGTATCACTTTGTGGAGGCAATAAAGGGGTACTAATCCCTTAAATCTATCGGCCTTTACTACATGGACTACAGATATCTGCTGTGTGATGCTGCAGCATGGAAATACATAGGATATAAACAAAATAAACAACACTAGATTCGGGATTTAATCTTTCTTTTAAAAATGTAGAGCAAATGAACAAGTTACCTAACAAATATATTTCTGCTAGAAACTCCTGTCCTCTATCTAACCACAGATTCTTCACCTTTTGAATATTCCCCAGACATCAAACTGGATCAGGAAACTTTCCCGGCAGTACCTCTGCATGTCAGTAGGTGGTGCTTTGCAGTGCCGCACTGATGCCATTTCACAAATAACACGCAGAGTATATACAGGCAACACTCCTGTGGGCTGACGTGAGTTGCTTTGAAGCGGTCTGCTCCCCCAGATGCAGACCCCCCAAAAGCAAACTGGTTGTGACCAGTGTGCAGTTTCCTAGACTTGGAATCGTATTAATCTATAGAGTTCAACTCACTAAACGGGGAGGATGGAAAGGTTGGTGAGGGATCTACAGTTAGATAGCGTCTCTATCAGAAAGAGTTACCAAAGGTAACTTCAGATTACTTTGCCTGGTTGCCAAGATGACATCAACTACTTCTGGAGTAAGGCCGAAGATGTTAAGCTGTTGCCGCCCAATCTCCAATCATGAAGGTGGGGATTGCGAAGGTCCATGTGCAGAACCCTCCCCCGTTGCTGTGACAACAATTCCTCCCAGAGGGGCAGCCTGGTTGGAGGACAGATGCTCAAGCCTAGTAGCTCTGCATCCTATACTCTCCATGTCCAATCCAGGGCCACCAGGATGACATGGGACCGGTCTGTAATGATCATCAAAATATGGGGCAAAACAGATATAGTAGAGAAGCCATACAGGATCCGTGACACCCCCCAACCCACCTTCTTTTTTTCAGTACCAAATGGCTGGGGTGGTGTCCGTATGCGCTTGTAACAGCAGCCACTTGATGGATGGAAGGAGGGTTTTATTGCCAAGCAGATGGTCCTCAGCTCCAGAAGATTGATGTAAAGTATATATTGCCGAACGACCTGTGATTCTATGACGTATTGCACAGACCTCCTCCAAGAAATGGTGCACCATGGAGCTTTCTCACAGCATGTGGATGCCTTCGGGTCACCAGGCGCTCTACAAGTCGTTAAAATAAATAAAATAAATGTGCAATATATGTGTGCCAGTCTGTCTACACCTGGGGCATTCTGGAGAAGAGGGTTGATAAATGCTTAGTTTAGTTGGGGTCAAATAAGTCTGAGCCAATATGCTAAATTAGATATTTTGGAAACAAGCGCTTCAGGAAACCTTACGTGAGTACTGGAGCATCCGTTACCATTCCTTAAGAGGTAACAGACAGTGTAAGTCATGTTCCCAGGGACACTTCAGGCTGGCCAATAAATCTGTCCTTGGGTCAAAAATGGCTCTCATGAGCAATGTAACCAGACTGCGTCCCTCCCCCAACGTAAACAGTACCTGAGTCAGGGAGTGTATGGTCAGCTCAGTGGCCCCTGCATCCCAGAGACGTTCAATCACAGCAACTAGTCGCCGATGCAGTAAAACCTGACTGGCCGGAAGGGCGGTCTGCTCTGACAGTATATCGAACTGGACTAGAGTGCGGTCCTGATGCATGCCACCTACCCCTGCGATTCCCAAGTCACCAGGCCCGCCCTGACAACAGCCAAGCAATAGCCAGGGAGTGTACTCAGTGGGATGTCTGGTGCATATGATAGGGTGCCCAGCGAGTACCTCAAGGCGCTACATTAACAGTCATGGGCCTCGGTCACAGGCCTGCACTCTCCCCGACAGCTCCTGCGATCAGCTTCTGCCTCTGGGCCCCCTGCCTTGCGAGTTCGAGTCTGCTGCTTTGAGTACAGTTCTTGTTTTTTTTGCTGTAATTTGTGCTTGCCTGCTTTCTTTCTGCACTTCTATGCCACTGTAATATTCTTGCCTCCGTGTGATTTTTCTGCCCATTCCTAATCTTGCCCCCTCGCGCCGTCCCTTTCCCACGTTTCCCGCCACTACACACCCAGGCCCTCCCCGCGCCCGTTCCCGCCTCCCAGCTGAGCATCCGTCCCCTCCCCTACATAATGCAGACTCCTGCGGGGGATCGCTCGTAAGACCTTGACCTCGGTCACAGGCCTGCACTCTCCCCGACAGCTCCTGCGATCAGCTGCTGCCTCTGGGCCGCCTGCCTTGCGAGTTCAAGTCTGCTGCTCTGAGTACTGTTCTTGTTTTCTTCGCTAAGAGTGACCCCTGACCCTGCTTGCAGGACAGGTCGCTCCCCTGCTGCCACACAGCTCCACCGGTGGGCCAGCACCTCCCTCGCTGCCACTGCTCTAGCAGCCCGTTTCCCCGCCGCTGTTCCCCTGCGGCCACGCCGCTCCCGCCTCCCAGCTGCTCCTGCCTTCCTACCCGCCTTAGATGGTGGCCAGTACACGGCCGCGGAGCGGGTGCGCCGCTGGCGCGCTGGAGGCACACCAGAGGCAACCCCGTCTGCGCCCGTCCGCGGCCGGACCACGTCCAGCGCCAGAACCCCACAGACCCCACGCACACCACGACACCAGACTCCGATACGAAGCCAGCATCCTCCTCGCACTCAACACCGGCCGTGATAACCGCTGCTTCCAGGCCGCCCGAAGCGCACCCACGGACCTTTCTCTTGCCGCACCTGCAACTTCATCTGCAACAGAACCACCAAACCTCCAAGGACCGGACCCAACCACCTCCACTGCATCCTCCTCAACACCCGCTCCGCACGTAAACATGCCGTCGAGCTCTGGGACCTGCTTGACACCTCCGCCCCAGACATCGCATTCCTGACCGAGACCTGATGGAACGACTCCTCGGCGCCCGACATCGCCATAGCCATCCCGGACGGCTACAAGATCATCCACAGGGATCGCGCCAACAGAACTGGAGGGGGCCTAGCCATCGTCCACAAGTCCATCCTCCAGTGCTACACCCACGCAGACGACACCCTCAACACCACCGAACACCTACACTTCCGGATCCACACCGACCCCAACACCACCCTCAGAGGAACACCCGTCTACAGACCCCCCGGACCCCGAGCTCAGTTCTGCGACTCCATCGCCAACCTCCCCAGCACCTACGCACACGCCTCCACGGACTACATCCTCATCGGAGACCTGAACTTCCACCTTGAGAACAACAACGTTGCCAACTCCCTCACCCTCATCAACAACCTCACCAATATCGGCCTCAGACAACTCGTCACCGCACCCACCCACGCCGCTGGCCACACGCTTGACCCCGTCTTCGCCACAAGCACCCACGTCGCCTTCAACCACACCACCGAACTCCACTGGACCGACCACCGCTGGATCCATTTCACATTCCAGAAACCAACAATGCACCACTGCACCCAACAGCTGCCCCGACGCTGCTGGAGCAAAGTCACAGAAGGCCAGCTGACCTCCACCCTTGCCCAGAACCCCCCCAACCCTACCGACTCAGATGCCACCGCCAGCAACCTCAGACAGTGGATCGACGACTGCGCCAACACCCTCGCCCCGCTCAAGAAGCCCCTCAACAACCACACCAGCAAGAAAGCCACTTGGTTCACCGAGGAGCTCCACACCTCTAAACGCACATGCCAGAAACTGGAGAAGCCACGCAGCCCACAAGGACGCCACCCGCAGACATCACCACCTCATAAGAACAGCCAAGAGATCCTCCTTCAAAGCCCGCCTGGACAACAACACACACGACAGCAAAGAGCTATTCAACATAGTGAATGAACTCTCCAACCCCAGCGCCAACACCAACACCAACGACGTCCCACCCTCACAAGATCTGTGCGACTCACTGGCCACCTTCTTCCACCGCAAGATAGCCGACATCCGCGACAGCTTTTACACCATGTCCGCCCCGACAACGGCAGGCTCCAACACCCCCTCGAACACCTCCAGCACCAACCACCTGAACTTCTGGTCCAACGTCAAAGACGACAAGTCGAGCACGGCCATGAACTCCATGCACTTAGGATTACCATCGGACCCCTGCCCACACCACGTATTCAACAAAGCGGACGCAACCATTGCACCCCAACTACGGAAGGTCATCATCATCTCCTTCGAAACAGCGACATTCACGGAAAGCTGGAAGCATGCCGAAATCAAGGCCCTCCTCAAGAAACCCAAGGCGGACCCCAAGGACCTCAAGAACTTCCGGCCCATCTCCCTGCTCCCTTTCCCGGCGAAGGTCATTGAGAAAATCGCCAACATGCAACTGACCCGCCACCTCGAGGACAACAACATCCTAGACCCGTCCCAGTCCGGATTCAGACGAAACCTCAGCACTGAGACAGCCCTCATCGCCGCCACAGACGACATCAGGCGCCAACTTGACAACGGCGAGACATCAGCCCTCACCCTCCTGGACCTGTCAGCCGCCTTCGACACGGTCTGCCACCACACACTGAAGACACGCCTCCAAGAAGCCGGAATCCGAGAAAGGGCCCTGGATTGGACCACATCCTTTCTCTCCAGCAGAACCCAGAGAGCCCACCTCCCACCCTTCGATCTGAAGCCACTGAAATCATCTGCGGCGTACCCCAGGGCTCATCCCTCAGCCCAACCCTGTTCAATGTCTACATGGCCCCCCTCGCACAAGTGGCCCTCCCGCACGACCTCACCATCATCTCATACGCCTACGACACACAGCTCATCCTCTCCCTCATCAAGGACCCGCACACCGCCAAAACCAACCTCCACGAGGGAATGAAGGCCGTCGCCGAGTGGATGAGGAGCAGCCGTCTGAAACTGAACTCGGGCAAGACAGAAGTCCTCATCCTCGGCCCCACCCCCTCTGCCTGGGACGACTCCTGGTGGCCGACCAGATTGGGAACAGCACCGATACCCACGGACCACGCACGCAACCTAGGATTCATCCTCGACTCCTCCCTCTCCATGTCGAAGCAGGTCAACGCCATCTCCTCTGCCTGCTACAACACCCTCCGGATGCTCCGCAGGATCTACAAATTGATCCCGACCAAAACCAGAAGAACAGTGACCCAAGCCCTCGTCAGCAGCAGACAGGACTACGGCAACACACTCTATGCAGGAATCCCTCCCAAACACCTACGACGACTACAACGCCTCCGCCCGACTGATCCTCAACATCCCTCGTCGCAGCCACATCACCCCCCACCTGAGACACCTACACTGGCTCCCCGTCAACAAGAGGATCACGTTCAAGCTCCTCACCCACGCACACAAAGCACTCCACAACACCGGACCAGCCTACCTGAACAGCAGACTGAGCCTCTACACCCCAACCCGCCAGCTCCGCTCCGCCAGCCTCGCCCTCGCAGCCGTCCCCCGCATCCAACGAACAACCTCCGGCGGCAGATCCTTTTCCTTCCTCGCCGCCAAGACCTGGAACACCCTCATACCCACCTGCGGCAGACCCAAGACCTGCCCACCTTTAGAAGACTCCTCAAGACCTGGCTCATCGAGCAGCAGTAGCAGCACCCCTTCCCCCCCTCCCCTCAGCGCCTTGAGACCCTCACGGGTAAGTAGTGCGCTTTACAAGTGACTGATTGATTGATTGATTGATGGGCTAGATGGAGGTTACTGCAATGAGGGGCTGCTGGAGTTGGTACTTGCTGGTTGGCAGAAGGGATGCCCCCAGCCAGGCAGAACCTACTGATCCCAATAAAGCGAGGGTGATTACACTCGCTGTATAACCTGTGCTCACCCTTCGTTATCTTGGCACTGAGCAGCCAGGCTGATCTCAGAGGCAATCTGTAAAGCAAAGGCACAGCAGTCACTCGCGATAAACATAGTGAGTGTCACAAAAAAGACTTCACACATGATGTATGTAAATAATGTTTGTATCCAACACACATATGCAGCCATTATAACATCAGCATCAGGTACTTTTGGGCATAAAACTCTTTGAAAATATTACTAGCCGTACTAGGCCCGCTCGTATTGTTATGATCTCAATAGTATGCACACTGTAGACGATGCCTAATTTAAAACCCCCAACAGAGAGAGAACACCCTTATGCTGTGTGACAAGCTGCCCACCCTAGCAATTCTGATAATACAATCCTACACAGTTATAGGGTACACCCCAGGTCACAACGATATCAAAAATATGTACATTCAAGAAACAAGAACCCTTTTTAGTAGCACCGTGGGCTGGATCCACACGTGTAATCCCGATGGCAAATGTATTGTGCTTTTTGGCATGAAATATACGTATAAAGCGGCACTGCCTACCATGTCATGAATCACAGACAGTTGGTTGTCTATCACTTACATTCACACACCCGGCACCGCTAAACAGTGCGGCTGGTATCAGCCGAGTCCATATGGAACACTTTCGCACACATAGGCACTCGGCACCCTAATGCGGTGGTACTGGTACACAGCAGGTCAATGGATTACACCCGGCAGACTCCGTGGCCCAAGCCTCCCTCCACCCTCTAGTTCACCCAGATTGTCCTATACCCCTAGGTGGAAGATAACCAGCTCCTCCTCCCGGATACTAGGCCACACATTGCCCAAGTGAAAGTCTGGGTCCTCGGGAAGCAGGTAGGGATATGTAGCAAGTTTTAATTAGGAGGTATATGTAAACAAGGGGAGTTTAGCAGCCAGTTCACCCAAAGGTCTCAAAAACCAATGACGTCATGCAGTCTCTTGTCCCGCTGCTGACTGTCTCAGAAGCGTTCCTTCAAGCCAGTCAATCTCTCTCGCTACTACCTGGTGCTAAGATGTCTTCTGGAGGGGCCAGGTGTGGAGAGGGCAGTTGAGAGCCGCAATGAGGGTCAAAGGGGAACAACCATGAACGGGGAGTAACACAGGGGGGCCTCTCAATAGGAGGCAGCACTCTGACCGGTACACATTGATCACGGTTGTGTCAAGGCAATCCAGGCACAGCATCTGGTGCACATTGGTATGGGGTGCATAAGCCACTTCAGGTCTCAAATACAAAGAGTTGCAAATTTCATATCTCCCTGGAAATGAGGCACAATGCCTGGTGCATGTTGAGATGGGCTGGACCAGGCAATTCCGGTCACATACAGCAGAGAGTTGCAAATTCTGTACCTCCCTGGAAATGAGGAACAACATCTGGTGCATGATGATACAGGCTGCGCCAGACCAGTACAGTCACACACAGATGCAAGTTCAGAATAGAATAGAAAGAATAGAATAGAAAGAGGATTTGTAAAGTGCGATAGTTACCCTCAGGTGTCCTAGCGCTAACAGAGTCATGAGCAGGAACGGGCACAGATGGAATTAGTCCGGATGTGAGAAAAGCAGAGTCTTTAGGTGTTTACGAAAAATCAGCAAGTTGGGCTCTGCCCGGAGGTGGAGGGGGAGGGAGTTCCAGAGTCTAGGTGCGTTGAACGAGAAAGCTCGACCTCCGCATCTGGCCCTTCTAATCTTGGGAACCGTGGCTAGGAAGGAGGTAGATGATCTAAGTTGTCTTGTAGGGTGATAGCAAGTGACAAGAGAATGATTAATAGGGGGGCCAGTTCAGCAGAGCCACATGTGGGAGAATGAGGCACTACTACAGGTACACCCTCATCACCGAAGGTCCTACCCTGTGAATCGGACACCACACGAAATGAGCATGAAGTCGGCATGCCACACAAGAGAGATGCAGCATGACAGATTAAACAGGCCACGTGGGGTCCTGCAACCGCTGAATCTGCTCACCACAAAGATGCTTATGAGTGTCCAGGTCCCTGCAGTGCAAGGGCCACATGCCTTAGATGGGGACAACATTTCTGGGGCTCCGGACTAGACAATCCAGTCTCCAAGCACACGTCTTAGTTCCACGCACACACCGTGCTACCCATTGGGATTCAGTAGCCGATGTGGGCACTTGAGAGGGCACCACTCTCTAGACTTTTGATGACCCTGTGATCTCCTGGAAAACAGGAGGCCCGCCGAGGGGCTCTTGGAGAGCACACATCAGGGCGCCACACTTTATCAGGTCTTTGGCCCAGATCAGCCACTATTCAGAAAGGACACGTGGTCTGGGGTCTCTGGTCCAGCGTCCCCTCAAGCATATATCATCCTTTTTCTGAAAGATGTTATGTTATAAATTTTGCAGAGCGCACAGCTGCCCCAGCAAAGCAGCGTCCCATTGCTAAAATGCAACTGTCATAGGCAAATGGGGTGACGCACAGAGAAACCGGTTCTGCTGGATAAAGATAAGTTTTATGGCTTTACGGAATAGCTCATGGTTTTGGATACTTCTGATACTCACAGGAAGGGAGTTCCAAAGCTTCAGACCAAGAGCACGAAAGGAGTGCCCTCCTGCCAGTACTTTCTTAACCCAAGGAACAACCGCCAGGTGCTGACCCTTGGGGCGCAGCTGGCGGGTGGATATGTAGGGCATAAAGAGATTAGCCAGAATATCGGGGCATTGGAGATTCATGATTCTATGGGCAATACAGAGAGTTTTAAACTGGATACATTTCTCCACCGTGAGCCAATGTAATCTGCGGATAGAGTTAGTGGTGGAACAGGTTCTCGGCAAGCCGAGCAGTGTTCAAACCGCAGCATTTTCTGCCCTTTGAAGGCGAAGTATTTCTGCTCTATTAGCCCCTAGGTATAGGGAGCTAGCATAAACTAGCCTGTATAGATAGTATTGTGACCTGGATGATCACATGACGGATGGTGAGATCGAAGAACTCCAGCAATGGTTTAAGCCCAAAGCAGACCCTGGCTACCGCTTTTGTTGGAGCCTGAAAAGTATGAGCGGAGTCCACCCATACTCCCAGAATTTTGACTGACTGCTTTGGGGCAGGCGGGAGGTTCAGAGTGGATGGCCACCAATGCTCGCACCACAGGTGAGTATCTTTACCCACCAACAAGATCTCAGATTTACTGGCATTAAGTTGAAGGCAGTTGGTGGTCATCCAGTCTGCGATAGCTGTTAGATCTTCCTTAAACTTGAGCACATCCTGCGCAGAATCATTTGATGGTGCTCCCACCAACTGTGTGTCATCCGCATAGGATTCCACAGTTAATCCTCTGCTCCTGGCTACTGCTGCTAGGGGTTGAATGTAGACGTTAAATAGGGTAGGGCTAAGAGCCGAGCCCTGAGGAACCCCTTAGTGAGCAGCATGCACCTGGGAGCAGAACGGGGGGGGGGACACAGACACTTGGAAGGTTCTTTCCGATAGAAAGGAGGTGAACCAGCCCAGGGCAGGGCCGACGATGCCGATATCCAAGCACTGCAGCAGGATCTGGTGGGACACTGTCGATCATGACGCTTAGATCCAGTAGGATCAAAGCTGAAGTACGTCCAACATCTAACGAGCCCCTTAGATGTTCTGTTACAGCCAGAAGGGTGGTTCTAGTGCTGTGACGTGGGCGGAAGCCATTTTGGGAAGGGTCTAAAAGATTGTTGTCTTCGATGAACATAGTAAGAACAGAATTGATTTTAGGCACCTATAGTTATACTGTCATGTGTCTTTAAGGTTAGTGGTGGTTTAAGGGGCTTCCCTTTGAACCACAGATGACTCCCCTAAATTGTAGGCCTGACTGCCATGGGGCCGTAGAATGTAACTCTTAATCTTTAGTGGGGTCATGATCTGGCCCCCAAAGGCCAAGTGTCAAAAACTCTCCCTCCAAACTATCCCATTCGGCCCTCAAATGGCAGAGGTCTGTTGTTCTTTTTGTATCCTCATGGTTTGTGGCTTTTACAGGGGAATGCAGATGTGCTCTCCCAACTTCTGGTGTCCAACGGAGCCAGGCACCACGGCACACAAGACTCTTAGAGTATATAAATGTCCACACTCTATAAGTGGCATTTCTATTCTAGAAAGGGTTTGGAATAGTGAATCCATTGATAGGAAACATGATGAAGTTGCTCCACTGCAATCTACTATTGCAGCCCGCACAAATGTCAACCACTTCCCCGTGTCGTGGACAGTTTGTGCTGCCAGCAAATGTGCAAAATGTGTTTGTGTTCACTTCAGAGTCATGTGTAGTTTGTAAACGCCCATCACTAAGAAGGTTGCATAAACCTATTTACATACATGTACCCTGCCCCTGTGTAAAGTGCTGGCCACCATAGAAGATCTTGTTTACCCTATATAAACCTGGGGGGGAAAAGAATTTGAAGTTATATAGTGTTTTGGGAAATCAGCCACCTCATAGTAAACAACACAATATGCATTTATTATGATCCTGGCCCATGCGTCTTTTTTTAGTCTCTAGAACCTCAGGCACAGGCATACCAGTTTATTATTCACTGTGGGTACCTTCGCCCTCAGCTTTTGAATAGAATAATACAGTTTTAACTATTTGACTGGTGCACGTGTCTGTGTGAAACAGTGATGCTTTAGCAAAACACTTTAACAATACAAATCCCAACCTATTGGCTTTGAAATGGATTGTGTTCCTTGAAACATTCAGTTACTGGTGTGGGCAGAATTTTTAAAGTTCCGAAAGCTACTGTGTGCAGGGTAAATTATATGCTACGTGATGATCTATGTAAGCAATTGTTAGAGCAGTGAACTTAGACGACTTCTTAGATACTCAAAATATTTATCCTTTCCCAAAACTGCAATTAAAGCTATGGCAAGCCATTAGATCTTGGTTTATTGGGCTAACGTGCAGGGTAAGCTCATTAAAGGCAGTTTAGAAACGAAAGGAGGATTGTACTGAAGACACCCATGCCTTCAATAGAACCATTTTGTTTGTGTTTAAAATCAAGAGGGCTATAGTAGTAAAGTAGTTCTTTGTGCAGTTCAATGCTAGCAGTCAAGTAGAGGCGGAAGCATACATTCAAACAGCCAACAGCATTTGGTGAGAATAAATGCTCCTCTGGACAGAGCCAAAATGTGACTGACAAAGTCTCAAACCAACAGCTGTAGAAGGTTGACCAAAGAAAGCCAGTGGTAGAAGGGGGCAGACCCAAAGTCCACTCTCTGTAAAGTGTAAGCAAAAGTTCTATTTGGAAGCCACACTGTCATAAGCCAGACTTCGACAGTAAAAGGTACTGTAGGAGAACGATTTGGTTGGCTCCTATTACCAATTAGGATTACATACATTTTGCAAATAGTAGACATTAGACAGTTTGTTTTATATATATGTGCTAAATGGAACTGCTCTTTTAAGAAAGGCCATAGGGAAGAGTAGGTTTATGCGACCTTCTTAGTGGATGTTTACAAATTGCACCCGACTCTAAAGTGTCCTACCTAGTGGGTGTTTACAGATTGCACCTGACTCTAAAGTGTCCTAGTGGGTGTTTACAGATTGCACCTGACTCTAAAGTGTACCCAAACACATTTTGCCCATTTACTGGCGGCACAAGCTGTCCACGACTGGTGTTTTCGTAGTTAGTACAGGAGCCGTGTTTACTTGGAAAGATACTGCCGGGAAGAGCCGCACATTGTCCAAGTCACACTTTCAGGTGCAGATACGGGCGGGGGTCTGATGGAGTCTATCCGCGTGATATGGCTGTAAATCATTCACTTCCTGTGGATCGCCAGATCCGTGTCGGAGCGGAGTCAGGGGTCTGGTTTGGATCCAAGTGCTAGTGCACGAGTCGAGCCCTCAAAATATTTGGCATGTAATATCATGTTAAAAGGTTCCGAAGTGGCTTCAAAATTTCTTTTTTCAATTATTTTAACGTGTGGGTACGTTTTAGTACTTCAGGTTATATCAATGCACTGAGAAGTATTTATTAGAAATTATATTTTTTAAACTTTAGCATAAAAGCATTCCAGCAGCCCACACTTCTACAGATCACAGTGGTGGCAGGCTACTCGCGCGCTCCCACGCTACTCTGATCTTTGATCCCAGCGCATTTTAAATTTTAAATTGCTCAGCCCTGCTGACTGATAGCGGTGCTGCGCACTTGGTATATTTTTAAAGCCTTCACTTAGATTACAGCGCTGCGCGCTCGCGTGTGCATTTATGCTGGCTAACTTTTAAATGTCTTCATGCTGATTGAGAGCATTGTGCCTGAATTAACATTTTGTATTTGGGGAACCTACCTCTATCTTTCTCGCTCTTGACCCCGGTCCGCCCCGGCTGTGTGCCGTTTGAGCGGAGGGTCAGCCCACGAGCGACACTTCCTACCTGGTCCTGCTCCACTTCCGCCCTGCCTCTCCACCGTGCAGGTCAGCGGTCTAGTGGGTCACGGCAACCAGACATATATGACAACCTGGAGCAAGCGCAGCGGGCGAGCGCAGCGGGCGAGCGCAGCGGGAGCGCCGACTTCGCGCCGAAGTCGCGCACAAGTCAAGCCCGTCTGCGCCCGTCCGCGGCCGGCCGTGGCTGGGGGCACATCACTCTGCCCATTTGCTCACCTACTCCCCAGCAGACCTTCTAAGCCTCCAAGGTTCTTGGTCTTTACCTGCTGCCATCCGTTCCCGTATTTCCTTATTCGGCTTATCCCCCTCTCATGTTCCCCCTCCTCCTTACCACGTTCCCACCAATCTTCCGAGGGGTACTACCAATCCTGCACCCATTAAAACTCTCAAAGCTTGCTATCTTAATGCCCGGTCCGCCGTAGCTCATTCGCATGAGCTATCGGTGTTGTTGGACCTTCATGCCCCAGACTTGCTGTTTCTCACTGAAACTTGGTTTTGTGATGATTCCCTCCCCGCTCTTTTGGCCACCTTACCAGCCTCATACTACGCCCTACGCTCGGACCGCCTTAACGGCAGGGCTGGGGTAGGGGTAGCGCTCATTGCCCGAGCAGACTTGCCTTTTCAAATTCTCCCTCTGCCCGATATTGCTACGACCGAGTACCTGGCCATTCGCACCACTTCCATTTCCCCTCCTCTTACCTGCTTACTTATTTACCGCCCCCCCAATCACCCTTATTGTTTCTGCCTACCTTCCTAGAAGTATTAGCTACAATCGCTATTAATAACACTTCCATCCTGCTCTTGGGTGACTTCAATTTTTGGCCGTCAGACCCTGCAGAGTGCTCTTCCTCTAAGGAATTTTCAGAAACCCTCCGATCTTTTAATTTTATACCCCACATCCACTCCCCCACCCATGCTAAAGGACATGTGCTAGACCAGATTTGGTCCTTGAACTGCCCTGTAAACTCTGTCTCTATTTCACCCTGTACCTGGTCAGACCATTATTCGATCTCCTTTGCTCTTCCCATATACTCCCCAGCCAAACCCTCACTTCCTAAAAACGTTTGGGTCCGGTCCTGGGGACGAGTAGACCCAGGCAACCTCTCCGACTTACTTACTGCCTCCTACCCTTCATTACAGGGGTTATCTACTCTCTCCCAAGCCGCTTCCATCAACCAGTGGCTTACCTCTGGTTGCGACTCGATTGCCCCACTCAAGCGGGTTACGTCCAAGCGGGAGAAGGATGCCAACCTGTGGTTCAATGAGGACCTCAAGTCTACTAAATTAGCTGTACGCAGAGCTGAGCGGGCCTGGAGGAGAAACTATTGCCCCCTATTGAGACTGGAGTTTATTAACATACTGGCCCAGTATAAGCAGGCCATCTTAGGGGCAAAAACAGCTTATTTCTCCTCCAAAATCCTCGCCGCAGAGAACCAATCGAAAGTAATCTTTTCGATTGTGAACAACCAGGCATTCTCTGACAGAACTACTCTGAAACCCACTCCTTCACCTGAACTCTGTCACTCCCTAAATAATTTCTTCATCCAGAAAATTTCTACCATCAAGGCCAACATTCCTCCTCCCTCTCCCACGTTTGTGGACCCTCAGTGTCCCCCCCCTACGGGTCAACTAGACGTTTTTCCTCTGCTGACTAAGGAATGTCTTACCTCGATAATTCCCTTGGTCAAATCTGGTTCCCCTCTAGACCCTTGTCCCTCCCACATTCTCCGTCACATTTTTTCTTCATGTTCTGATCCCCCTCTTCACCTCCTTAACAGCTCACTTTCCCAGGGTGTGGTGCCCACCCCGCTGAAAACTGCAATCATTGTCCCCATCCTTAAGAAACCTGGTGCGGACCCCTCGGTCCCGGCCAACTACCGTCCCATCTCCCTTTTGCCATTCTTAGCAAAGGTGCTCGAGCGCCACGTCACTCGCACCTTGAGCACTTTTGTGGAGATGCATGGGGTCTTAGCCCCCCGCCAGGCCGGTTTCCGCCCCGCACACTCTACGGAGTCCGTGGTACTGTCGGTCCTTGATAACCTCAGGGAGGGAATGGATACCAACAAGACCCAGGCCTTGGTCCTGCTTGATCTCTCAGCCGCCTTCGACACGGTCGACCATACCATCTTACTCTCCCGTGTCAGGGCGGCGGGGATCGGAGGTACTGCATTGGTCTGGTTATCCTCCTTCCTGAGGGACCGCACCCAGGCTGTTCGCCTGGGTGACTTTACTGCGGATTTCCGGAAAGTTCAGTGCGGGGTCCCCCAGGGCTCTTCTCTTTCTCCCCTCCTGTTCAACCTTTACATTGCCCCACTTATTTTTTCTTTACAGCAGATGGAGGTCGCAGTATATAACTATGCTGACGACCTCCAACTAATTTTTGATCTGTCCTCCTCTCTGTCTTCTATCTCTAATTTCCAATCTATCATGACCCACATCCGTGACTGGATGAACCACAACCACCTAAAACTCAACCCAGATAAGACCGAGCTGGTGTTGACGGGTGGTTCATCCAGCCCCTGGTCTTCTCTGTTCTGGCCCCCTTCCCTTGGTTCCCCTCCGGTCCCCTCTTCCTCTGTTAAAACTTTAGGTATCAAGCTCAATTCTCAACTTACTCTTCACTCCCAGGTTAGCTCTGTGGTTTCCTCTTCCTTTCTTTCACTGCGTACTTTACGCAAGGTGTCCCGCTTCCTTTCTTTTCACGCCCTTAAACTGATCACTTTGGCGATGGTCATCTCCCGCCTGGACTATGGCAACGCCCTATATGCCAGTATACCTGCATATAGTCTTAGGCGGTTGCAACAGATCCAGAACCAGGTGTTCAAACTACCAAAATTTCACCATGTCACCCCCCTCCTTAAATCTTTACATTGGCTCCCCGTTCGTGAACGTGTCCAGTTCAAGCTGGCCTCTATCACCTTCCAAGCGAGACTGGGCACGGCACCGGCCTTCATCTCTTCTGAGATCACTCCCTATGCACCCACTAGAGACCTCCGCTCTTCTACCCAGGCCCTTCTCACGGTCCCGCGCTTCCGGAGGAAGAAATGGGGCGGTTCGAAATTTGCGACTCTTGCTCCACTCCTCTGGAATTCCCTGCCCTCTGAGCTCAGGACCATGACTCATTACTCCCAATTTAGGAAACAACTTAAGACTTTTTTGTTTTCTAAAGCCTTTAATTAATTTGTTTCCCCCATAGCCTGAACTGCTCTATTTTACATCGGCCAGTTCACCCTGCTTCTGTAAGTTGTAGCGCCATGAAGCCGCTGGCGAACGTGCGCTTAAAAAATAATTTAAAATTCAAATTCCACACCTCCTGCTATTGCCAATAGTGAACTAAAAGATATGGAAAATGTCATGTTTACCCTATATATGTGGTGGAGATCGTTATTGCCTATGAAGCAACATTATAGTCTATTAAACAAAAAACAAGAGGTTTTTATATACCGGACATCTTGAAGCATGTAGTGCAAGGCTCTAGAAAATGTGATAATTAATAAATAATAATACTCTGATTTGTAGAGTGCAGTTAATCACCTTGAAGGTTCCTAGGTAGATTAAGTGATTTGCCCAGAATGACAGGATGTTGAGCCAACGCTGATGCTTGAACCTGGGTCGCCAGCTCCAAAGTAGGCAGCTCTGGCCATTGACACCATACGCTCTCCTTGGAGAATAAAGAGCCTTGGCGAAAAAAATATTTGCCTAGGATCACACCGTTTAGTTGAGTGCTGTAGCTGAGATTTCTTGTTATACATTGTGTAATTTAGCTACTAGGTAGGTATCCGTTTCTCACTTTTCCATTTTACATGAACGGTTTGTCATCAAAGCTTAGTCTTTATTTCTTGGCGCACGAGGTGACAACCGGAGTCACAGGCAGTAGAAAGTTTGGCTCGTTATGGGCTGGAGGTGTCAAAAGGACCTCGAGCTGAGCCAAAGTCCGGCATCGGACTCGAGCTTTCTGAGCCTCGTCGACCTCTAAGATGTAACTATTGTTCACCGATAGATGACAGAGAGTCCCATCAACAAGCATAAAGACAAATTCACCATCATTAGGATGGCACAGACATGACAGAATCTATTATCAAAAGCACCCTAAACCTGGCACAAAATCTTCTAAGATGGTAGGTAGGAGCACAAGTGCAGCCATCTCTCATTCTCCTCTGCTCCACTCTGCGCATAAGTGCAGCAATATGCTAGCAGCAGCATGGTATGAGCAACCGCTGCTGAACACCAACACACGGTATGTAACCTTTACAACGAAACTTTTACAACGACCTACCATTACAACGCAACTTTTACAACGCATACTATTACAACGCATTGCTCTGGGGGGCGCTCTAGGATAGGGAATAGGTTAATTTACTATCCAATAACCTTCCCTACTATCCACGGGGACTGGAGTTGGAATAGTAAATTAAACTATTCACTATCCAGCACCCCAAAGCGCTATGCGTTGTAATGGTATGCGTGGTAAAAACCGCGTTGTAAAGGTAGGCATTGTAAAAGTATGCGTTGTAACGTCATACATCCCCAACACACACCCTATATAGGTCTGACTATATTCCCTCACCCTTGCAACCAAACTCATCATTTATTCATCAGTATGCCTTATAAGTCTTAGGCCTCCTTCACCAGTTGATGAGAGGGGCAGGTGCTAGGTACCACACCCAGCAATATTATTGGTTTCGGAATTGAACCCCTTCACTGTTAAATTTGAGGTTTGTATTAGATTCTGGGCACGAAAAGTGGTAGGAAATTTGAACTGTTGAGGTGATCCCACAACTTTCTCACACAAAAATGTTACTTTTTAGTTAAATTTGAGGTTTGAAGGGTGTCTAGTGTCCTTTTTGCCCCCCCCCCCCCCACCCGGGGCTGAAAAACTGTCCAGTTTGTATTGAGGGGTGGGGGGGGGGGAGGTCAGCCCCCAACCCTAAGTTTAAAATAAAATAAAAAACGAATCCCTTGTGCCTAGTGAGCTATTGTCCCCTTCTGAGGGGAAAGGCAGAAAGACTGAATATGCAAATACAAATATGGGGAGGAGCAAAACCCCTTGCCCAAGGGGAAACTCCCTTTTCCTTGGTGTCTAGTGTTGGATCCCTCCTTGGGGATCACCTTCCTTTGACGATCCCAAGCAGGGATCCACTAGGTAGAGGTACCATTGGAAAGGGGCAGTTCCACACTGAACACAATAGTGTACTACTCATCCCAAACACACCTCAACACTTAGACGTATGAAGCACTATATGAATGCATATACACCACAACACTCTTATGTGTGATCGTAATGTCAGAAGGCAGGAACTGTGGGTTTATAAATCTAATTTATTTGCTGATGGGCACCTGTTACTGCATGGTGTGTTCTTGTTTGGCCAATAAACTTCAATAGCTTCCAATTCTTTGAGTGGAATTTTCCAGCTATGTCTTAATCACACTACAAACTGAATGGACTCTTGGTCCAACGCGTAGGCTTTATCGGGACGGCTAAGCCTCGAATGGCCGTTAGAGGTGGGAGAGCCAAAAAATGTGCATCGAGATCCGTGCCAGAGCAGAGCCAAGATTTGGGTTCATCTATTGGAACCCGTGGACGAGCCGAGCCATAAAAATATTTGGCGTGTTTCTGTGCAACAAACATCATGTATGAAAATGTATGCATATGGTATTCTATAGCACAAACCTAGCCAAAAGGCATGATATGATGAAGTTTCTTCAAAATTATTTTTTCAACATGCTGAAGTGTTTCACATCCCTGGATCCGTTTATATCCTTGCTTTATATCCTTGCTTTGAGAGGCACTTATTAAAACAGATATTTTTTTTAAACCTGAACATAGAACTTTCATGCCCAGGGGATGCTGTTATTGAAGTGAAGAGTCACATCCACTGTCATGTGCTTCCTGTATGCAGGATAGATTCATTTATTACACATGTAGTGACATTATGTTCCATTAAATCAACCACATGAGAGCTATTTCCCTACGATCTCACAATTTGGTCAAACGAGGAAGCTTGGATTTACTCCAGGTTCTCTAGTTTCACATTGTGCAATTCAACCACTAGAGAGGTTTGTCATTATCCGGATTTACATTTTTTTTTTTTAAATGATTGCTTTGTTTTTACTTCTCAGCGCAATAGATTAGAGCCTGGGGGCAGAGAGAAGCCACTTAGAATATTTTAGATGTCTGTTTTCAAAGATCTATTGTGGACAATACCTACAGCAGTTTAGGTTCAACCCCTAAACCAGTGCTTAATTTGAGCAGGTGGTTGCTGGTGCTTAGCACCAGCACTTAATCATCAACACCAGCGCTTTTCATGAGCACCACTTAAGGATACATTAATGTGCAGGGAGATTAAGTGATTTGCCCAGTATCACAGGATGTTGAGCCAACACCGAGACTCGAACCTGGTTCTCCAGCTCTGCCCATTACGCCACACCCCCTCCCCACTTTCATGGTTAAAAGTTGGTTCTGTTTTAGGTGGTGCTAACAGAAGAAATGGGCTGGTGCAAGCTGCCACCTGATGAGGGTCTCCGCTCTTATGTCGTTTACACATTAACCACTGCCCTAAACTGCTGACACTGGTGGGCTTTCTTGAAAGTCTCATTTGCTTCTTACTCTATAGTTTTCCTTTCTCTTCTTGCAGCTGTCCCTCCCCTGAAGCATAGCTTCTTTACCATTCTTTTGATTAGTTGTCTTCTATCCTGCCACTCATCATATTCAGGGAAGTACTTCTTTCCATTTAGCACTGCATGGGCGTGCTCTACCCCGTATGCTCCTTCACCTCTCAAATCATCCCTCCAAAAACACTCTGCATCTCCACCGGTTCATCCCTTTCTCCCAGCATGGACTTCTGCAACCCACCCACACGTGGGCTCTGTTGCATCCCACTCCTCTCAGTCGAGTCCTTAAAAAAAAAAAATACACATCTTTTTTAGAGTAGCGGCAGCTGCGATTTACAAATTTGCTAACCTTTTTCCTTTTCACAGATTTTAATTTACTAATACTCACTTGTCATCCTCCATCTTGGAACGACATATTAAAAGTTTGAAAATGAGGTCCACTGCGTCTTGGCACATGTGCAAGGATGCATGAGCACTTTTATACTACTCATGCTGCTGCAGAAAGCATTGGCAAAGTCAGAAAGTTTGGGTAACCCCATAGAAAGGCGACTTTTGCCGCTGCTAATATCAGTTTTATTTCGCTTACAAATGTCTAGGGGAGAGATTCACTTAGTTCGCAGGTCTGTTTTCTTGACACAAAAATGATTTTATTTAACCTTTTGTTATGGCTTGCGAGGGCCAGGGTGTGTTGTCTCAGGTCAAGTTCGACTAGCCTATTTTAATTGGGGCTCAGTTTATACGAATGGTGAAGCAGGCACTGCAATCTCGGGTGGGGAACTGTTGTACTATGCACATTATTTGCTGAAACAGAACACAGTTGAAGTACTAACAGAGTCAGAGGTAGGAGCTCCGATGTACCTCATTTCCTCATGGTATTCAATCTGCACCAGTGAAGTCGTGCATTCAGCCAGGCTGGCAATGCAATGCCCGCAAATCAGATGTGAGCGTTGTAGGACTAGAAAACTGCAGACAATAAAATACAGAAGAGACTAACATGGATGCTGCTGCAGCAGACAGGGAAACGTCCATTACAACACAGTCATTACATCGCACCGCTTTTACTACGCAGCTGTTACAACGCAACTGCCTTTACATCGCATGCCATTACACAACACATGTCACTACAGCGCATGCCATTACAACGCATTATAAGGTAAGTAATGGAGATTTTTATAGTTTTAGGGTGGCTATGGGTTTTGGGGTAGATGGGAATAGTAATTTCTACCCCTACACTATCCAACACTTTCTCTACTGTTACACTCACTGGAGTGGGAATAGTAATTTTTACCGCTACACTATGCAACACTTACCCTACTGTTGCCGTAAAAGTATTATGCATTGTAATGGAATATTTTGTAATGGTAGTTTTTAAAAAATGCGTCATAATAGCATGCGTTGTAAAATCATGCGATGTAATGGTAGCTGCGATGTAAAACCGCGGTGTAAAAGCATGCGTTGTAATTGTTTGCTTTGTAACGTCACATATTCCAGTAGACATGCCACATAAAGGTTGATGGAAGCAACATTGTTCGATCTCAGCCAAGCACCACACTGTCAAAGCACCAGAGCATGTGCAGGGCGCTAGGATGGAACAAGATTAGGTACACAACATTAAACTGCGGAATAGAAGTCATGTAGTTTCCTCAGATATGAAAGTAGGAAACCACCTGAGGGCGGCGTTGAAGGTGGTGTTCTGTTTGGGCCCTCAAGAAGTTTGTTTAATCACTGAAGAGGTAAGATTTGAAGAGGTAAAGTCTTGAGGCCTTTCTCGAAGGGTAGGCTGTGTCTTAGATCAAGGGGTAAGGGATTTAAATAACTAAAAAGAAAAAAAACTGGATGTCGCTCCATAAACTGTGGAAAAGGATCGCTTCCGTGCTAAAACAGACTTAAATTTAAGTGTTTCTAAAGGTAAGGAAGTCATGCTTCTAGATAGGTTTAGTCCTCAATACAGCATGAGGAGGTTGGCTAAATATTTAGATCTGTTGTAGCTCAATGCTTTGAAGCTAAGGCAGCCTAACTTGATTAACACCTCAAGTGGAAGTCAATTGAAATATCTCAGAATCGGGATATATGGTTGAATCTTTATTTCACATAATCAACAGCAAAGTGACTTCACTCCAGCCCATGCGGTTACTCTCCCTGCCTACCAAGGGTTCAGTCCCAATTTTTGTTTTTAAAAGACTCTTACTCCCCCCAGGGTTACCAGTGGCATGCCTCATCATCGAGTCCCCAACTAGATGCAGTCTGTATCTGGGTTGGCTAAACTTTGATAATCAAATGAGCCCTTTGGTTTCTGTTCCGGAGGGATAAATAGATAAAATTGCCCCAGAAGTATCCCTTGCATATCATTTTGCATTAACGGTCAAACAGATTTCTTCACAACTAAACCTTAGATTCCTGACCTAATTTTGGGTCACTAGATCTAGGATTAATGTACCATTTCTGCTGACAGGCTATGTGCATTTCACTCATTCCAGCATGCTATGCATAAAAACTGTACTGACAGCATTCCTTGGTTGTGTATTGGTTTCTCTGTTTTTATTGGCTCCATAGAGTGCATACATTCTAGTCACACTTTCAAAGGTGCACACCCAAATGGATACCTATGTGGGTTCTCTAACCTATGCATCTTTTCTTCCCCCCAAATGAGTGTGGCACTGGAATGAAAGATGGCTTTGTAATCAATAATAATGTGGGAATTCCTACTTGGATGGCATTGCATGTGTCAATAGATGAGATGATGGAGGCATGGTCTGCTAATCATAGCTGGCCTAGGGAAATCGGTTTGATTTTTTTAAGATGGTGGAGGTGAAAGTTGACAGATTGTCAGCACAAGTGAGCAAAATTGCACAACGGCAGTTTGGAGTCCAGTGTAAAACTAGCCAAGGTGCTCTGAGCTGGCTTGCACCCCAATAAGGATATTCCAGTCAGTATAGTAGAATCGATTTTGAAGGAGCATTTGAAGGATGTTTGAAGAAGAGTCCCTCTGAGACCGATTTTAAGTTCAAAGGTCTTGAGGAAATCGTGGTCCACAATGTCGGTTACGCAGTCAAACACTAAGTCTTGAAGTTTGTTGTTAGTTTAGAAACTGAGACTTGAAAATAAGAAATAATGGGACTGCCCAGACTTTGCTAGTTGGTCTCTGTGGTTGCTCTGCAGGATGAAAGGTGCACATACACTTGCCGTAGATGGTAATTGATACAACTAGGCAATGGTCTGGTCAGTTCTCTGAAAGGAACTTTTAGTCTAAGAAGAGAAACACCAAGTACATTACGAGTTAGTCACACAAAAGTCCAAGAAGAACAAGTTACTTACCTTCGGTAATGCCTTTTCTGGTAGACCCTTTCCAGTCGCAGATTCCTTACTGTAGAAACTTAACGAGACATCAGACTGGATCAAGAAATTATTCATGAGCAGTACCCCTGTGCACCGGTAGGTGGCGTCACCCATGCCAGAAGTGACGTGCCACCCCAGCACGCTGATGTCAGTTTCTTTTCACATCAGAACACAGAGCCACGAAGAACACGGACCACTGCTGTGGAAAACCAGGGCCTTGACCCTAGAAATCTGTTCACAGATTAGGAAGGATGGATGGGTCAGTAAGGAATCTGCAACTAGATAAAGTCTCTAATAGATAAGGTGTTACCGAAGATAAGTAACTTGTTCATCTGATGGAGACTTCTTGCTGCAGATTTCCTAACTTAGAAAAGATACATGGCAGAGGTGGAGCTGAAAAACAATTTCACACTAAAATACCCTGCAGGACTGAACGGGCAAAGTACCCAGGAAACGGACTGTCCAGGCAGTAGTACTTGGTAAACTTGCAGAGATGCCCTCGTTGCAGCCTGGCAGATATCCAGGACTAAAACTCATTGCGCTAAAGCAGTGGTCACAGCCTTAGCTCTAGTAGAATGAGCAGGCAAACTCTCAGGGGGTTGCTTCTTGCCCAGTGTGTAGCAGATTTTATTGAAGAGCATGACCATCAGGAGATGGTGTGCTTCCGCACAGCCTTCCCTCTCTTGGCTCCGACATACCCCTCGAAGAGTTGGTCGTCCACCCAATAATATTTTATGCAGTCAAGGTAGAACGACAACTCTCTTTTTGGGTGACACCGGTGGAGTCGCTCCTCTTCCTTAGAGGGATGCGACATCAGATAAAAGGTAGGCAGAATGTAAGATTGGCTTATGTGAATGGGAGTGACAACTTTCAGCAGAAAGGGAGCTCTAGTACGAATAATCAATTTGTCTGGGAAGATGGTTAGGTATGGAGGCTTAGATGACGAGGATGGAAGCTCACAGACTCTTTGGGCAGTTGTTATCCCTACTAGGATGGGCGACTTATTGGTAAGGAGCCTGAGAGGACAGTTATGCAGCGGCTTGAAGGGAGCACACATCAGAAATACAAGTACGAGATCGAGGTCCCACTAAGGCATAATAAAGGGTGAAGATGGAAACATATGTTATAGACCTTTTTTATAAAATAAAAAAAAACAATTTACAATAGGGGATCGGAAGAGGGAATGCTGAGATGTCAGAAAGATCACCATTTAAGGTGTCCAATGCAGAACCCTACCGGGCAAGGGAAAGATTAAGCAGAAGAACCTGAGAAAGGGGAGCAGAAAGCGGGTTTACTTGCTTTCCTGTATACCATGCCACAACTTGCCCCAGCAGCAGGCATTTACCTTCTTGGTGGAAGGATGCCTGGCTGTCAAGATAACATTGCGGACTTCAGGCGGAAGGTTGAAAGAAGTCAACTGTCGTTGATCAATCCCCATGCAGGAAGGCGGAGTGTTCACAGGTTCGGCTGGAGATCCTTCCCCTGCTGCTGTGACAGAAGATCCTCCCGAAGAGGCAGTCTGGTTTGAGGACCGATGGCCATTCCAAACAGCTCCGGACACCAAACTCCAAGTTCCAGAGCCAAATCAAAAGGTTATTGATTTATCATCACTAAAGGTATAAATCTTATTGCTACGAAATTATGGCAATGATTGGAAAAATATACATTGATTAAAATAATAGTCCCAATCACTCTGTATATTAGGGATTTTAGGTCCTGAAGAATTGCCCTTGATCGTTCTGACTATTATGGCAAGAAACATGTCAACTAACTTTCACATGAGCTAACACAAACCATTACTTCTGTTTACAGCCATAACTTCTGATTTTAACCTAGACAAGGGGAGCCACTGAATAAAAAGAATTGTTAGGGTACTCCATAGTCTATTTTGACTCACTCGCGCAATCTACACCAGGGAGACCATCTACACACACACCCTAGCCTCGCATCCGGCAAACAAACAAACGATCTCTGGCAAAGAGTCCCCTTGTGGAGGCTGATCCAGCATTGCAGTGCCGGCTGACGATGAACAACACCCAATGATGAACCATGACACCTCTCGGGGTGTGTGAAGGCTCTTGCTCCTGGGCATTCAGATGCCCCCCCTACCCTTTTCGGCTCTCAGGCTCTCCACACCGACCAGTTTGTTTTAACTCAACGCTCCTCTAGGAATGGCATACTCCTTGTTGGTAACTTCCTTCTTTAGTAGCCATGGTTTCAGTGAAGATGAAGGACAAAAGAAGACCTTTCTGCATGTGAAATATAGAAAGGTATAGAGATGTCATTTTTGCAGCAACACTTTCTCTTGGTTAGAACTGGCACCACCACAGCCTTGGCACAAGTTGGGGTGGGTGAGGCTAAGGGGAATGATGGGAAGGAGCCTATGGCATATTTGGGGAAAAGAATGGAGATGGATTTTAGAGCCAGCTTTGCAAAACACAAAAGCGTATTGATCTTACCCGAATGATGGGTCACGACTCTCCTGGTAAGGCTGTGTGTATTTAGTACAACAGGGGTTAAAACATCAGCCATATATCTGTTTGGACATTTTATTTAAGTTAATTTAGTGACCCTGAAATTAATGTTCCGCTGTAACGTGGCTCACACTACTACTAAATGACACAATATACAGCTAAACCTATTGTAAAGTATTACACTGTTCATAAGACATACATCTTGTTGCATCACTTTAACCACCTGAGCTAGTGCTGTCACAAGCACACTGCAGCACCCTCCCTGGTTTCATAGACATAAAGGCTTGAAGAATCTCATTCGTCATTGTACTGTATATTTAGACTAGAACATAGATAGGAGATCCAGAACTATTCTAGGCAGAACAACAGTAGGAGGCAAGTGTTGGGACATCTGCAGCAGTTAAGAGGGACATTTATATCTACAGTAGGAAAGTTGAACAGCTGTGTTACCACTGTTAAACATAGCATTAGCAGAGTTGGATGAGAGATGTTGAGCTCACCCATACAGGATGGTTTACTAGGGAAAGAAACTATTCATGCAGATGCATTGGAGACATCGAGAAAAACTTACTATCAATAACATGTAGCTAGACAGTATGGACTTGGTTACTGATGTGGGTTAGAATAGGAAAGGGAAAGACATTACTGGATTAGTATGCTAGTTCATATACCAAACGAGATAGGAAGAAGCTAAAGGTTAATACAGTTAGACAACCATCCACCACTACCCCTACCACCACCAAGAATAAACAAACCGACATCAGGCACAGAAGAGGAAGCAAACCTATTAGACTTGGAGCCTAGAGGAGACCATCTCAAACCAAGAAGCCATTGACCTCATGTAACACAACCACCAAGAAACTGTTGACTCACCTGCTGCTGGGGTTCATGGCTATTTGCAAGTGATATCAGGCAGCACCCCCCACAGAGATAGCACAACCATTCTCTGAAAAGGAGTTGCCTCTTGACTCTCTCAGGCAACCAAAGAGTGTGGTGCTTTTGAAACCAGATAAGGATGTGAATCAGCATGAGTCTTACAGATCTCCACCCTCTTCAACCAGCAGGTGATAACTCCCAGTAACAGCAACTTGAGTGAAGGAAAGAATTGTGATCTGCTGGATTTTGAAGAGTCTCTATTTTGTCCCTAGGGAGAAATGCAGGTATCAATCTCAGAAGGCTGGTTCCCCTTATGGAGAAGGTCTTAGAAAGTGATAGGGGTTCAAACAATGACATGCTGAAAAAAAGGTTTTCACGCTACAGGCCAAAAGGAGCTGGAAAGTATGACTTTATACACACATCACCCCAGACAACAAATTAAATTGAAATGGGAACACGTTACAGTAATAATTCAAAATGTTGCGGTGAGTCCATCGACAGAGCCTGCCCAAAAAAATAAAAAATGTAGGTGCACTTTTGTTGGAGAGTAAAGCACTCAGTCGGTTCTCTTATCAAGGAGGCATTGGAGCTTTCAAAATACTCGACCTTGCACCTTTCAGGTGAAGCCTACGGTGTATCTGCCACAAGACGCCCTGGACTTTCAGCTTTCTATCGGATGTACTCACGACAGGGCACCGGTGCTGTCAAACCACCGCACTGTATCTGGTGCTGTTATGTAGTCAGCAGTCTAGTAGCTGGGTGGGTGGAGCTAGCTGGGGTGGAAGGGAAGAGGAGGGGCGTGGAGAGGAAGGAGTTAGTTAGAGTAGGGACAGGGACACTGAAGGAGCTCCTATAAATATATATATATACTGGTCAGTCTTTATTTCATAGACACGACAACTGGCGACGAGGGTGGGATCGGTGTGTCCCTAGCCCACAGAACCCTGCAGGAGTGTCCTGTCCCAAGCAGCGTCCAGAGAAGAGAACGCTGCTGCGCGAAGCGAAGCTGCCGCCTGAAGAGAGAGGCCAGCAGCAGGTGACCCTGTCCCTCAGTCAGGCGACTGCGAGGGAGCCAAGAGGGGCCGAAGCAACGAGTGTCGAAACGCTCGAGAAAAGGAAACCTGTTCGCGCCAAAACCGCGACTCACGCCTAATGCGTGTAAAGTAGCACGTGCTGAAAGAGCAAAAGTCGGGAGCCCACTCCGACTCTGCCTGCCACCTGAAGTTATCCGGAATCATCCTGGCAGCAAGCGTCGCCCACAGAAGGCCTGCAGACCCGCGCCAGCGAGCGTGGTGCACCCGGAGCTTGAGTGGTGCGCGACCTCGCGATCTCACTCCCAATGCGTGAGGTTCGGCAAGGTGGCTCCGAGTGAGCGCGAGACGCCAAGAAAGCAAGGCAGGAGCCCACCCCATCTTTACCTGAGTGCAGCAGCAGTGGCCCAGGGTGTGGAGACCAGGAGAAGTGTTGCCCTTCCTGGAATCGACGGCCGGTGAGTCTGTACTGAAACAGCCCTGGTCTGAATGAACAGAGAGAAAGTCTCGGGTGCAGTGAGAAGCTAACAACGGCGGCCATCTTGAGGTCAGGCAGCCTCAAGGACAGAATCCTTGTGCAATGCAGGGGTGGCCATTTTAAGGTCAGGCATGGTGGTTGGCCAGTGAGAAATGACACACAGGCTACAAAGAAGCACAGCAAACCTGAATTAACCCGATTAAACAAAGCTGAACAAGCACGAGCAGCTGTAGCAAGATAAAAAAACACATGCAAAGTCGGATAACACTGACTGAAGACGACCGTAATTACCAAACTAAAGCACGTGCGAACGAGCAACGACAGGCCAGTCAGTGTCAGCGAAAGGGGTGTGAGGCACGTGATACCACGATGGTGACCCCAGATACATCCCCACAGCGAAATGAAGTCAAGCCCATCGTGGCAGGAGTGTCGCATCTACGGGCCCCAGAACCTTTAACCCTGACCACTGGAGGGAGCATGGGCCCCAAGTGGCAAGAGTGGCTGGAAGACTTCGAAGACTACATCGAGGGATCCAAAGTAACAGTAGACAAAGAAAAATTGATTGCCCTCCGCAACCTAGCAGGGCGAGAAATAAGCAAGATAATCAAAGATCTTCCTCCTGCAGATGCTGGAACCTATGACAAGGTACGTGAGGCATTGAACAAAAAATTCCTCCATAAAAGAAACGTGGATTATGAACGTCATGCGTTTCATCAAGCGCGCCAAGGAAAGGAGGAGGCAATGAGCGTGTTCATCACCCGACTGCGGCGGCTGTCGAGACACTGTGAATTCGACAACTTCTCAACAGATGCCGCCATCAAGTCACAGATTATAGATGGATGCCACTCAGAAGCCCTCAGGAGGCGGCTGCTACGAAAACCCCATGAACTAGACGACATTGAAGAAATGACTCGCGTCTATGACCAGGCGGAGGAACATGCCACCACCATTGAAACGGGGCGCAATGTAAGTCATGAACAAGTGCGTCGTGTCCAAGCCAAAGGCAGCAGCCGAAGGAATTCGAGAGAAAAGCAATGGAGACCGAGACCGTCATCTCGTCAAAGACGTCCAGACCACAGGAGGCGAGAACCTGGGCGGAGAGACAGGGGACCGGAAAGGACGAGAAGATGCTACTGGTGTGGATATGACTATCCTCATGCCGATACCTGCCCTGCCATGGGTCAGCGATGTAGGAAATGTGGGCCGACGAACCACTTCGAAGCGATGTGTGGGGACTATCACAAGGAGAGGCGAAGCGAAACGACGAGGTCATCTCGCTCCGACACCAGCAAACATCACATAAGAGCTGTCCAAGGAAAATCCACATTGTCCTCAGGCTCGTCACACTCCAGCCGAGAGTCGCGCAGATCTCGATGGGAACGTAGATCACCGTCCCGGGACTCCAGATCATCGTCCAGAGATTCAGAATACACAGTAGAATATGTGAATATGATCGCGGATCCAGACCAACTAAAAAAATATCCACGCTTGGACATAAAAGTAGGGAACCACGACACTAAATTCGTACTGGACAGCGGGGCTTCGCTGAACTATATCCCGGTCACAGAATATGAGAGAATGAATCCTAAGCCCCCACTAACTTTTGCACCGGTCTGAGTTTTCACTTGGATGTCCAAGAAGCCACTACCTTGCTTGGGAAAATTCCCAACAACTCTCAAACACGACACCATCACCATACCAGCGGTCATACATGTTATCAAAGGCCCAGAGGCCGACTGCTTACTTAGTCTGCCCACTGCGGAGCGTCTCCGCCTTGTTGAAATCCTATTTAAGGTCAGTGATAACCAGGACAGCGTCAGCAAGTTTCCCAAGCTGTTTCAAGGTCTAGGGAAATTGAAGGGATGCCAAATACATCTACACATCAATGAACAGATTAAGCCTGTGGCACAGCACCCTCGACGTGTTCCATTCCATCTTCAAAAAGCGGTTGAGGATGAACCTCACGACCTCCTGTCTGGAGACATCATCGAACGAACGGATGGTCCAACACCATGGGTATCGCCAGTGGTCATCGTACCAAAGAAGGGGACCCCCAACAAGGTGAGACTGTGTGATGACATGCGCCTGCCTAACACGGTGATAGAAAGGGAGCGTCACCCTGGGCCGCATCTGAGCGACATGATCTCTGCTTTGAACGGAGCAAAGGTGTTCTCGAAGCTGGATTTAAACAAAGGCTATCACCAGCTAGAATTGGACGTCGAATCCCGCTACATTACGACATTTGCAATTCACTTAGGCCTCTTCAGATACAAGAGACTGAGTTTTGGTGTCTCATCAGCCGCGGAAATTTTTCAGGAGGCAATCCGGAAAATCATTCAACACATCCCCAACACTCTGAACTACAGCGACGATATTCTTGTGTATGGCTCCGATGTTCGTGAGCACGACATAGCACTTGATCGCGTTTGTCACGCCCTGTTGGATGCGAACCTGACATTGAACAAAGATAAGTGCGAGTTCCACCAGTCCACTTTGAAATTCTTTGGCCACATTTTCTTGGATGCAGGAATGAAACCTGATCCGGACAAGATAGCGGCTCTGAACGACACCAAGAGCCCACAAGATGTCAGTGAACTGAGATCGTTCCTGGGGATGGCCAGCTACTGTGCCCGCTACATCAGAGACTATGCGACCATCAGTCATCCCCTTCGCAACCTCACCAAACAAGGCCAACCGTTCGACTGGACGCCCCAGTGTGAACAAGCGTTCAGAGAAATCAAGCGTGCAGTAGAATCTGCTGACAACCTCTCGTACTTCAATCCTCGACGGAAAACTGAGATCACTGTGGATGCCAGCCCTGTAGGGTTGGGGGCTATTTTGGCACAATATGACAATGACTCTGACCAGAGACGCATCGTTGCCTATGCCAGTCGCAGTCTGTCTGATCCTGAAAAGGCGTATTCACAACCTGAAAAGGAGAGTCTTGCGGTGGTTTGGGCATGTGAACATTTTCATGTCTTCGTTTACGGCAAGCACTTTACTTTGATCACCGATCATCAGGCGCTGGTCACCATCTACGGCAACCCCAGATCCAAAATGCCTCCAAGGATTGAGAGGTGGGGTCTCAGACTTCAGGAATACACTTTCACCATTGTTCACAAACCCGGGAAGGCAGAGAACCCGGCTGACTACATGTCCCGACACCCTCATGCATCGTCAGACTCCAAACCATCTATTGTTGAGTAGTACATCCACTTCGTGGCTGACCAGGCGCTGCCACCTGCCATTCCCATGGAAGTCATCCGAGAGGTCACCGCGCAAGACGTCGTCTTGCAGAAAGTACTCCGTCGGATTCAGACCAACCGGTGGAGACATGACTCTCAAGAAGAAGACAATGACCCGGCTGTCAAGCAGGAGATGCAAGCATTCCGTCACGTCTGTGACGAACTGTCTGTTACCACAGATGGAGTAATACTGCGAGGTCAACGGATTGTGGTTCCTAGTCAACTACGGCAGGGAGTCATCAACCTTGCCCATGAAGGCCACAGAGGAGTAGTATCAACAAAGCGAGCTCTCCGGGAACGCGTGTGGTTTCCGCTCCTCGACCAGATGGTAGAGTCTACTCTGAAGGATTGCCATCTGTACCAGCTGACCAACAAAGGTGATCCACCGGCCCCACTACAAATGACCACCCTACCCGGTGGAGTATGGCAAGAACTTGCCATGGACTTCTACGGACCGCTACAATCCGGAAAATACGTGGTAGCCATAATTGATGAATACTCACGATTTCCCATCACACAATTTGTGCCATCCACAAGTGCCTCTAGCACTCTCAAAGTGCTAGATGAAGTGTTTGCAACCTGGGGTGTCCCCAGAGAGGTGAAAACAGACAATGGACCTCCGTTCAATGGGCACGAGTTCAGTGCATTTGCAAAACACCTGGATTTCAATCACAGGAAAATTACACCTCTCTGGCCACAAGCGAATGGCACCATCAAAAGATTTATGGCCACAATCAAAAAGACATTCCAGCAAGCCACAGCTGAAAAGAAGGACCTGCAAGTGGCCCTCAATGAGGTCCTCAGAGCATATAGGACGACCCCTCACTCGACCACCGGAAAGTGCCCTGCAACACTCATGCTGGGGCGTCCCATGAGAAATCGCATCCCAACCTGGGAAGGGGCCTTGCGAGCACCATCCTTGCATGAAGGAGATCACGTTGTTGTCAAACAAGATCAACAAAGAAAGACTGGCTGTCGGTTCCGAGATGAACCTTTGCTGGTTACCCAACAGAAGGGCACCATGCTAACTGCGGAATCCGATCAACGACGAGTCACCAGGAATGTATCGCATTTTAAGAAATGTCCACGAGACATGAAAGGACCCTTGATGAACGTGACTGACATGCTCACACCTGAAGAGTCTGACCATATTGACCAAGAGAGCAGGAGTCAGCCAAGTGGACCCCTGATTGATGATACTTCTGGAACCACGTCCACGCGACCCCGCCGAGATTTTCAACGGCCAAAGAGACTCATTGAAGAAATGGGATTTAGCACACTGTTCTGTCGTTTTGTTAAGAAAGGGGGAGATGTTATGTAGTCAGCAGTCTAGTAGCTGGGTGGGTGGAGCTAGCTGGGGTGGAAGGGAAGAGGAGGGGCGTGGAGAGGAAGGAGTTAGTTAGAGTAGGGACACTGAAGGAGGTATTCAATAAAGCTCCTATAAATATATATATATATACTGGTCAGTCTTTATTTCATAGACACGACAGGTGCCACAACATGCTAGGAGATCATAGAACAAACCTATTCAAGCTGGCCACAGGTCGAGCTTGTTTGCGAGGAATATCAAGGCCTCTCATGTGAACAAAGGTTCTCCATGTTTGATAGTTTGGGGATGACATGAACCTTTGACACTGCTCGGTTACTGTGCAAAACCTTAATATCGTCAATCTTTGGACCACACTAATAACTCTGGTACAGGGACTTCATTAGGACAAAAGTGAATGGATGCACCCTCCATTCCATACCTTTTTTTCTTTATAAAGTCTTTTTATTCAGTTTCTCAGCTTACAATTACAGATTCATAGATTCAAAAGCACAGCTGGTGGAGGAAAGATAGCCATGCATTATATCAACAGCGATGAACATTTACATCAAGTGTGGTAGACTTGGCGTCCCAGTGGAGGCCTGTCACCGCGCACGGTGACAGCACTTCGGGCATCTCACTACCTTTCTAAGTCCTATATTCACCCATACATCAGGTCACTGGTCTTGATATGTCACTCATTGGCACCAAACCTTATTCCATTTTCGTGGGCATCTCCAACCCAGGTAAATCACCTTCTTAGCCTGTTGGCACCAATCCAGGTTAGTCACCCAATCGGCCACCCTGGGGGAACAGGCCGCACCCCACGTCCCTGCTATGTTTCTTTTGGCCACACCGACCACAAGCATCAACCATATTTTACTGTAATTTGGGCCACACTTCCTCCCCAGTAACACCCAAAAGGTGCCATCTGGCATCCAGTGTAACCCCCCAGGGCAGTAACTCGGATCATAACTCATCACCTCTTCCAAAAACGTTGGGTTTTGGGACAGTCCCACAGAACGTGGAAATAGGACCCTATCGCCCCACAATCCCTTGCACATAGTACATCGTCTGGGGAGGTGTGAGACGAACTGAAGTGTCCTAGAAAAGTAGGATCTGTGGAGTATCCTTAACTGTATCAGCCTGAAACATGCACACATGTTCTATCTCACTAGGGCCTCTGATTTCCTTAGCCTAGTCATCTTCCAGTAAGATGCCTCACATGCCTTCCTTAGGGGTCCCAGTGGATCTGAAGGGTTATTCAGTAGTTTCCTATGGGAAACAGCCATTACATCGCAACTATCACAACTGGATTATGCCAATTCACTATATCTAGGGTCAAACAAGGCAGAAATTCTTAGACTCCAGAGGGTCCAAAACGCGACTGCCAGAACTCTCCTTGGTCTCCGTAGAGCCTGTCCTGCATGAGATGCCATTTGGCGACTATTGGCTACCGGTGGCCAGGCGGATTGAGTTTAAGGCTCTCTGCTTGGCCTTCAAGATTTTGAAGCATGCCCCTCCAGTAATCTTGGCCGACCTGCTGCTGCCAATGTATCTACATGCCAACTCCGTTCCTTGGGGCAAAACTTGGTAGTGGTACCCCGGATAAGGAGGGAATGCTCAAGGGGACGCTCATTTCGCACTAAGGCGGCAAAACTCTGGAACTCGCTTCCGGTACAGATCTGCAGTTTGAACAACTACCTAGCTTTCCGGAAGTCACTCAAGACACACCTCTTTCTGCTGTTGTAGACCTCTCTGACTCACCTTGGTTTGGTTCTTACTGCTGTTAGCGCTGGGACGCCTCTTTGCTGGGGCAGCTGTTGCGCTCTATAAATTGTTATAACATAACACATGCCATTACAATGAATATGCCTTTTTACAACCATTTCCATTATAACGGCATGAACGGTAGAGGCATAGGTGTTTTACATGTAAGTATGAGGTTAGTATATATATATATATATACATATATAAATATATATATATATATATATATTCACTTAAAAAATAATAGGTTTCAGGCACGTTATAGTTAGAAATTAGCATTTAAAAAACCTTTGAAATTCACTGGAAAAAAAACGTAGGTTTTAGGGAAAGTTATAGTTAGTTGGACATTTTACTCGAAACAAAACCAGAGAAATTCCCCCGTTATAGTTAGTTCAGCTAACTATAACTCGCACCCCCGCAATGCACTGCTGATGACATCACATATTACATCACTCATGACATGGTAAGTGACATCACTGGTGACATCTCAAATGACATCACTGATGACATCATCCATGTGATAATTTGATGCATCTTCTCACACCCTTGATTCACTCTCTAAATTACAGCCTGCCATTCTAAAAACCATAGACACTCCAACACCAATAACTACATACCCACTCACTGATTCTTAGGCACTCAAGAAATGGTGCTGGGCTTCCAACCAATGCTCAGGAATTCCGCTGCGTAGGACTTACAGGAGGTACCAGGAGGGATTCTTGGCCCCCATACTCCCTCAGGACTAAATTGGGCTTCATCCCCCATCCCGTAGTCTGCCACAAGGCACGTTTGCAGAGTGGTAGAGAAAGGGGGCAATGGCCTCCGAAGAAGTCTTAGCAATCCCACTGTTTGGGACTAACTGGAGGTAACAAGAGGGGTAGTTGGCCCCCCAAGGACATCCTTGGGGGCCAACTTCCCAAACTATTACCTCCAATCATTCCCACACAAAATCCTATCCGTAGGGGCCGGCCTTTACGTGTTTTTTAATTTTTAGGTCTCGCCTGTCAATGCGCATTGAGCTTGCGAGACTATGGGGGCTTAAACAGACTTTAACCAACTTGCGATTCCATGGCGATTCCTTGCAGTGCCCGTCAAATTGAAGCTCAATGCGCAAGCGCATTGACATTAAAAGCGCGTGCACATGAAAGCGACAAGGCTCCCTCCCACGGCAATCCCCACCCCCAGCCGCCAGCACCTCCCCTCTCTCTCCCCGCACACAGCCAGGCTCGCATTTCTCCTCCCACTCCCCCTCCCCAGCCGCCAGCACCTCCCCTCTCTCTCCCAGCACACAGCCAGGCTCGCATTTCTCCACAGCCAGGCTGGCATTTCTCCTCCCCCTCCCTAGCCACCAGCTCCTCCCCTCTCTCTCCCTGCAGTTTCACGGCCGTGTCTCGTCTTAAACCCTTAAACATGCACAACTCATTTTTTACACACTGAAACAGACTATTTTTTAAACAAAATTCGGCAGCCTTCGACATCTGTTCCCCAGCCCCCAGCACCTCCCCTCTCTCTCCCCGGACACAGCCAGGCTCGCAATTCTCCTCCCCCCTCCCCAGACGCCAGCACCTCCCCTCTCTCTCCCTGCACACAGCCAGGCTCGCATTTCTCCTCCCCCTCCCCATCCGCCAGCACCTCCCCTCTCTCTCCCTGCAGTATCACGGCCGTGTCTCGTCTTAAACATGCATTTGACATTTTCGCATTGAATACTAAAACATGTTGGAAGCATCATGTTCTTAAAAGAATTTGTATTAACTAACACACATTAATTAGCCTTGTACCGAAAACAAAAAATGCACTATCTAGATGTGTGGTAGTGAACTGCAGCGTTCAAATGCTGGTTGCAAGTTGCAGCCCGTTCCTTTCTGCTGCTACTCCGTTTGTATTGAGTGCCGAGGCTGCATACTTAAGACCAGGGCTTCAAACTGAGACTGCAAAGGGAAGCCGCATTGAAAGCCCCCTCAGCCCCCCACCCCATCAAGGCACACAAAACAGATAGAGGGCTGCCATTGTATTTTGATTTTGTTGGGCTCACCAGCATTTGAACGCTGGCTATTGGCATTGTAATTATTTGTTAATTATCTAAACAGATAAATGAAAGGCATTGTCATTTACAATGGCAATAGCTTCAACTCTTTCCAATACAAGACCTATTGCCCCCATTTGCCAGCACCTCCCCTCTCTCTCTCTGCAGTATCACGGCTTTGTCTCGTCTTAAACCCTTAAACCTTGTCTCGTCTTAAACCCTTAAACCTGCACAACTCATTTTTTGACCACTGAAACAGACTATTTTTTAAACAAAATTCACCAGCCTTCGACATCTGTTCCCCAGCCCCCAAACGCCAGCACCTCCCCTCTCTCTCCCCGGACACAGCCAGGCTCGCAATTCTCCTCCCCCTCCCCAGACGCCAGCACCTCCCCTCTCTCTCCCTGCACACAGCACGGCTCGCACAACACAATAAACAAAAGACTTGAAACTAAAATCGTCGCCAAAAAACAAACGACTTCACAGACGAATTACAAATGAAATCGCCGCAGGGCCATCTATACCCTCATGGCCACCTCTCAGCATCCATTTTATACATTCATACTCTAGGCTCGCATCCCAACTTCGAGTCACTGTAGGGGTGTATAACTTTCAGTACAAAATAGACTTGAAACTGAAATCGCATCCAAAAAACAAACAACTTCACAAACGACTTACAAAAGAAATCGCCGCCGGCCCGTCTATCCCCTCCTGGCCACCTATCGGCATACATTTTATACATTCATATTCTAGGCTCGCATCACATCTTCGAGTCACTGTAGGGGTGTATAACTTTCAGTACAAAAAACTTGTGTACAAACAGGCAATGCAATACAGCCGTGCTCACATTCAGCTGCATACATCAGCTCATACCATTTCGCCACAACTTTCACAACCTTTACGTTTTACAACAGAAATCAACCATCCTCTCTCCCATTCAGCAGCATACATTGGATACATTCAGACTCTAGCCTCAAACATACAGCCTAAACATTTAAAAGAAGACGTGCAAACTCCTTAAAGTCCTCATCAGCCAGCCTCTCTACCATTGAGCAGCATACACTCAAATATACAGCCCAAACAAAGGAAAGAAGACGTGCTAAATCCTTTAATTCCTCTTCAGCCATCCTCTCTCCCATTTAGCAGCATACATCAGCTCATACCATTTCGCAACACCTGTGTATAGATTTAGGTATTTACACACAAATCATACAGCAGCTCTCTCATTCAACATCATATATTGGATACATTATTTTAAATCCTAATCATCCAGCCTCTGTCCCATTCAGCACCATACATCAGCTCATACCAATTCGCCACACCTGTGGCTACGTTTCTGTATTTATAAAAAAAACATCCAGCATGTCTATCATTCAACAGCATACATTCTCAACACATACATACATTAGCTCATAACATTTAGCCACACCTCCAACTTGATTTAGGTATTTATACACAAATCATACAAGTTCTCTCACATTCAACATCACATATTGGCTGCATTCACACTCTACATTCCATGCTTGCATCATAAGGGAACAACTTTAAGTCACAGTAGGGAAGTATACGTTTCAGTACAAAATACTTGGGCACAAACAGCCAATGCAATACATCTGCTCATACCATTTACCAACACCTTTGTATACATTTTGCTTTTTACACACAAATCAATCACCATCTCTCTCAGTCAACATCATATATTGGATACATTTTTTACAATCGTAATCATACAGCCTCTGTCCCATTCAGCAGCATACATCAGCTCATACCATTTCGCCACACCTGTGTCTACATTTCGGTCTTTACACACAAATCATCCAGCATCTCTCTCATTCAACATCATATATTGGATACATTATTTTAAATACTATTCATCCAGCCTCTGTCCCATTCAGCAGCATACATCAGCTCATACCACTTCGCCACACCACAAACAGAAAAATGAGAGCAAGTTCGAGTCACAGGAGGGATGGCTAGCTTTACTTTCAACATACTTGTGTCAAAACGAAATAAAAGACACAGACTCACCCCCATTCAGCAGGCCTACTATTTCCCCCCCCCTCCCTCTACAGCGTGCTACGGAATTTTTTGCGATTGTATCTCTAGGCTTGCACCTAAAAAACATTTCCTATGTTGCTATCATTGGGATAACGTTATTATAACATTTACAATGCTTGGGAACAATAAATACATGCGAACATTTACAGTATGTCTGTTGGGTGAGAAGGGAGATTGATTTTTACGAACGAAACAAACATAGAGCCTCTCTCCCATCCACTTGACTAAACACTCCACCCAACCCCCCCCAACACCCACCAATACGTCTGTACCGCTCGGACCACTCTTCAATTCCATTTACATAAACACACAGGCACTCTGCAGCTTTCATCCACTCTGCAGCTTTCACCCACTCTGCAGCTTTCACCCACTCTGCAGCTTTCACCCACTCTGCAGCTCTTACCCACTCTGCAGCTTTCACCCACTCTGCAGCTTTCACCCACTCTGCATCTTTCACCCACTCTGCATCTTTCACCCACTCTGCATCTTTCACCCACTCTGCATCTTTCACCCACTCTGCATCTTTCACCCACTCTGCATCTTTCACCCACTAAGCATCTTTCACCCACTAAGCATCTTTCACCCACTAAGCATCTTTCACCCACTCTGCATCTTTCACCCACTCTGCATCTTTCACCCACTCTGCATCTTTCACCCACTCTGCATCTTTCACGTCTTTCACGCACTCTGGATCTTTCACGCACTCTGGATCTTTCACGCACTCTGGATCTTTCACACACTACAAACATCATACTATGCTTCTGCCAGCCAAACACAGCAACTGCTAATGCTTGCTTTAACGCCATGCAAACACAAAATAAGTCCATCCATGCAAGCTTACACAGGGCACACACAACAACAGACACACTACCATCAGGCATCAACACAATTAAAACATCCACAACCGTAAGATACATCCAATAGCAACAAACATACACAAAAATCTAACATACACAAGCATCACTAAGCATGCCCCATTATGCTACAGTGGTGGACAGTGATGCTGTTGTCGTGCAAAATGATCCTGTTAGACTGTTAAGTGATGCAGAGCTGATGAAGAGTGAGAATATGGTAGGAATGAGTGATGCTGGTGTGTTGCTAAGTGTTGATAGGGTGGTGGGGAGTCATCCTGCATGTGTTGCATAGTCATGCTGATGTTGCTATGACTGATGCTGCTGTTGCACTAAGTGTTTTGGTGGTGCGAAGTGCACAACCACAGGAAAACCGTACAACAAAACAGCATCAAACAGCATCAAAAGAGCACAACTCAACAACACAACAACACTACTAACAACCAGCCCAACACCACGAATCAACACAACATTATCACTCAGCAACACCACATTAACAAAATGCACCAACACAACAACACTCAGCACATTAACATTATCACACTGCAACACTACAACATCGCTCAGCACCACCACAACAACACGCAACAATACAATAACATCACTCTCAAGCACCACATCATCACTCGCAAACACCACATTAACACTACACAGCAGCACACCAACACTCCAAAATACAAGAGTTCTCAGCACCATCACAACACCACTAAGCATCACCACATACAAAAACAACACCACTATGAGACTATTGATTCATAATTGATGCGCCTGTGTTGGTAAGTCTTGATAAGCTTCTGGAAAGTGATGCTGCATGTGTTGTTAGCTATCGCCCTCAATATACCTATCTAACTATCTATATAGATCACAAATTAACAACAACATCTATACAATAGAGATTTCGTTCCCATATTCATGTATTGAGTATTAAAAAATAAACTTACCTGTCAAACGACGCGCCAACAAGACAAGGAGAACAACGCCCCTTGCCCACGCAGCTGTTCACAAACATCTAGGGAAGCACAGAAAATACAAAAACATCCAAAAACGTCTCCCCTTATGCCCATAAATTGGAAGCAACACCCTTATTCTCACTGTTGCATACATCAAAGATAGTTCACATACACATTCTGATCTAACACATAGAAAGCTAAAAAACACAAAACACGTTTGGGAAAGAAAATAGACTGCATACACTACTACACATACTGTGGCAAACTCCAAAACGCTCACATGCACTCACCCTCACACTCACACCATCAAAGTGCAGCCTCCAACTACACCCTATAACTACAATACCACTCTACAACTCTACCCTCCAAATACAACTCCAGCCTCCAACTGTACACATAAATAGCGTTAAGCAACTATTTGATATATACGTAAAACGCGGATTACACACTTGCAGCTATTCCAAAATGCAAACTTAAAGCAACGCAAGGAGAGTGCAGCTATTAATACACAAAAATGCAAGCAGGGATTGGAAAATGAAACATTTCTTTCACAAAACGCATAAAATACACACATTACATCACTGTGCATCCTCTTAATACATTGATAGGGAAAATAAATTCAGCAAATACAAAAACTTGCCTTTACTACATCTATTAGCTCAATAACATATAATCCGGCTACTTCAGCATCACAGGAAAAAAACAATACAAACACAACATACATAAATATAATAGAAACTAAATAGCACTTCAAAGTTCAAACAACAGCTCTTGTACGTCAAATAACAAACACCAGCTAAAAATACATTACATTACAGTTTTCGAAAACATATACATTACATATCGACGATTAAAAACAAGACTTTAATTTACATTACATAATAAACATTTACAAATATTACGAACGAAAAAAAAAAATGTCAACAGTTATAAAAATACACTCCTATTCATTCGTTAAGTTAAAGATACTATAGATACTACATTACATTACATAAAAAAAACTTTGGAATAAATTCTTACCTGTCAAACGACGCAGCAACAGCACAGGAACAAAAACACGCCTTCCGCGCACCAACATTCTCGATCTTCTGAGGAATTTCACCGTTGACGTAAGCAAATCGGAACGCAACGTCAAAAAAGTCGCGCTCCGATTGGCTACAAATAAACGTCAAGGAAACGTAAACACTCGCAACACAAAAAAAAACTAGAACGCTAACGTAGGGAACGTCAAGGTGACGCATTGCGTCGGCCATTTTGAAATTTATACAATTAATACGGGACTCCACAGACACCAAAAACACACATAACACCACACATTAATTAAAACACACACACAGTTAAATTACATAAAAAAATACACATAAGGCAGGACAATTACAAAGGGAAGCTCTATCACGTTTTTTTTTTACACAACACATATAAAAAAAAATTAAAAAAAATATTATTAACATACACACACTCATAGCATCACCCTCACACCCCACAACTCTCACACACCTTCACACACCCTCAATCACCCTCACACATCACCCTCACACACCATCATACACCTTCAGCCTCACACCCACTCACTCACCCTCACCCTCACACACACTCACACCCCCTCACACTCACACACCCTCACTCCCCTCAAAAACTCACACCCCTCACAACAATCTCACACTCACTACACCGGACAGCCTCACCCTCACACACTCACCCCCCTCACACTCTATCACCATCAACACCCCTCAGCCTCACACACCCTTACCCTCATCCACTCACCCTCACACACCCTCAATCACCCTCACACCATCACCCTCACACACCCTAACTCTCACCCTCAACCACTCACACACACTCACACTCCCTCGCTCACCCTCACCCTCACACCCCTCAGCCTTGCAAAATCTCAACATCAACACCCCTCACCCTCACACACCCTTACCCTCATCCCCTCAACCACATTCACCCTCAGTCACCCTCAAACACCCTAACTCTCAAACTCACCCACTCACACACCCTCACCCTCACACCATCACACACCCACACACTCACACTCAATCATTCACCATCAAACACCGTCACACAGCCTCATCCTCACACCACCTCACTCACCCTCACCCACACTCACACCCCCTCACCCTCACACCCCCTCACACACCCTCGCTACACTCACAACCTCACACCCCTCACAACACTCTCACACTCACTACACCGCACACCCTCACCCTCACAGACTCACCCCACTCACCCTCTCTCAACATCAACCCCCTCAGACTCACACACCCTTACACTCATTCTGTCACCCTCACACACCCTCAGTCACCCTCACACCCTCACCCTCACACACCCTCACTCCCACCCTCACCCACTCACACAACCTCACACTCCCTCACTCACCCTCAGACACACTCACACTCACACAACATCACACAACCACACCCTCTCACCCCCTCACTCACACTCGCTCACACTCACTCACACTCACTCACAATGACTCACACTCACCCTCAAAAACCCTCACCCTCACACACCGGCACACACCCTCTGCCTAACAACACCTCTCTCACCCTCACTCACCCTCACACACACTCACACTCACACACCGTCACACACCCGAAGCCTCACACCCCCTCACTCACCCTCACACTCACACACACCCTCACCCTCAAACACCTTACACTCACACACCCACGCTCCCCTCACACCCATCACAACACTCTCACACTCCCTACACCTCACACACTCTCAGCCACAAACAACCTCACTCACCCTCACCCTCACACACCCTCACACCCCATCACCCTCACACACGCTCACTCCCCTCACACCCTCACACGCCTCACAACACTCTCACACTCAATACACCTCACACCCTCACCATCAAACACCCTCCCACACACTCACCCACCCTCAGCCTTGCAACTTGTCACAATCAACACGCCTCACCCTCACACACCCTTACCATCATCCCCTCACCCTCATTCAAAGTCAATCAACATCACAACACCTAACTCTCAGACTCACCCACTCACACACAATCACACTCCCTAACTCACCCTCACACAACCTCACCCTCACACCTTCGCACACCCACAAACTCACACTCCCTCAATCAACATCAAACACCATCACTCACCCTCACACACCCTCACCAACACACACCGTCACACACACTCAGCCTCACAAACACTCACTAAACTTCACCATCACACACACTCACACCCCTCACACTCACACTCCCTCACACTCACAACCCTCACGCTCACACCCCTCACCCTCACATCCCTCACTCTCACACCCCTCACCCTCACACCCCTCACCCTCACACCACTCAAGCCACATATGGGTGTGCGATGGGAGGACGCTCAGCTTGCAGGGCTGTGCTTCTATCCCCTGCTGCACTCGACTGCTCTCTAGAAATGTGGCATAACAACAAAAGCTGCCATCAAAGTCACGTCAATACAAATCAGGTGGCATTCCAAATTCTATAGGTGTCACATTCACAAAAATTAAAACTATTGGCATTGTAAATGACAAATCTATCAATGTAGCTATTTGGAAAAACTACACACAAAAAAAAATCATTTACAAGACCAATAGCTCCTACTTTTCTAATGAGAGACCTATTGCATTTCCAATGCTTGTTTATTTAAATGTTTATTATGGGGGAGGGGGGGCCGCGTGGCCCCCCTCCCGGGCCACTCCTTGCCCCGGGGACCCCATCCCCCGGGGTCTGGCCTCTCGTTGGGGACTATGGGGGGAGCCCCAATGCTCCCACTGTCCCAGCAGGCTCACTGCCTCCTACAGGAGTCGGCATTGCTTTTCCAAACGGGGAGCTGCTGACATGCAGCTCCCCATGTGGAAAAGCAATCTGGTTTGGATTTTGGAACAGAGAGCCGGAAATCCAAACTCCCGCCCTACCATAGCAAACAGCAGTGTCCCGGGGGTGGGCACCCCGGGACACTGCAGGAGCTGGTCCTGGGGGGCAAGGGTGGTGGTCCCCAGGGCCATCACAGGCTCCAGGAGGGGGCCCCCTCCCATCCAATGCACAGCCCCGGGGAAGTGGTGGTCACCGGGGCTCAGGGGTCCGTAACAGACCCCCAATTTTGCATTTTAGTGCCCGGGGAGGTGGCGGTCCCCTGGCCTTGTGGGGGGCTGAAGCCCCCGACACAGGTTTTTTTATTTTATTTAGAAAAACAAGCCACAGGGGGTGGCAGTCCCTTGGTCTGCGGGGGGCCGTGTGCCCCCTGCAAGTATTTGACAAAAGCCCCAGGGGTGGGGGTCCACGGGGCTTGGGGGTCCTTGGGGGCCCCCCCAACTCATTTAAAAATTAGCCCCGGGGATGGCGCTCCCCAGGGCAGGGGGGGCTGCGTGCCCCCCCCTTAATTCTTTAATCAAGCCCTGGGGAGGTAGCGGTCCCCGGGGCAGTGTGGGGGGGATTGGAGCCCCACCCCCATTTTTTCAGTGCCCCCGGGACCTGGCCCACCCAGGGGCTTCAATACAACAAATCCCGCGCTTCGTTTTTTCTATTTTCTCAGCCGGATTCGTGCACGCAGCGCAAATTCGGCCGATTCTTTTTTTTTAAGCTTTTTTGGGCCCGGGGGTCCTTGTGGGACCCCCTGAGCAAGCCTAGGGGGGTCAGAGTGTTTCTACCCTACCCCCTTTTGTTGTATTTCGCGTTTCTTTTTCTCTTTTCTTATGACGTCGGTTCTACCGAGTCACAAGATGGCTGCCAGCACTTCCTGGTTTGGAGTGTTGACAGCCAATTAGAATGAAGCTCGTGGTTAGGAGGGTCCGCGGATCCACCACGCCTCTATATATCGAAACTTTAATTTTTTTATTTTCTCAGCAACTACTGAATGGATTTACACCATTTAAAAAAAAGAGTTCTTTCTGAAACAAGTGCTACCTTTTTGCCAAATTTGGTGTATTCCATGCAGCAGTTCGAGCTGTAGCCGTGTCTAAAGTTTCCTATGGGAAATTGATTTTCCAACCTCTTTTTTTTACATTTCTCAGGAACTACTGAACCGATTTACACCATTTAACAAAAAGAGTTCTTTCTGAAACAAGGGCTACTTGTTTGCCAAATTTGGTGCAATTCCGTTGAGCAGTTCGGGCTGTAGACGTGTCTAAAGTTTCCCATGGAAAATAACATGGAGAAAACACGTTTTGGGACCCCCCCTTTTTTCTCGGCACCCGCTTGGTAAATCACCCCGAAACTTTCAGGCTAGGAGCTGACCGGAGAGGGCTACAAGTATTGAACATTTTGCGAAGATTCGTCAACCGGCGCCAAAGTTATTGGGAAAACAAAAAACGCTTTTCCTATGGAAGTAGATTATTTATAGACCGTCCTAACATGCTTGCACTCATGGTGTACAAGAAAATAAAGTACCTCTAAAAAGAAAATACTTGTGGACTCTCTCTCTGCCGTGGAGACTCAGGCTTCGATGGTGAGATCCGTGTGGAGTTTTTTTTCTCCTGAAATATATATATATATATTTATATTGTTATTTTAGTCTGGGTTTGTTTTTTTGGTGGGAGGGGTAACTTTAGGGTGGGTTTGGGTTTTTGGGTGGGAAGGGTAATTTTACGGTGGGGTTGGGTTTTTCAGTGGGAAGGGTATTTTTAGGGTTGGTATAGGTTTCTGGGTGGGAAGGGTAATTTTAGGGGTCGTGGGTTTGGGTTTCAGGCTGGGAAGGATAATTTTAGAGTTCAGGGTGGGTTGGGGTTTTTGGGTGGAAGGGGCCATTTTAGGGTTAAAGGGGTTAAAAATGAATTTTTTAAAATATATATATATATACACACATGTATGTGTATATAAACACACATATATATATATATATATATATATGGCACCCGTTGCACGAATAAATAAAAGCGTTTGAAGAACAGAGGCCGCGGCACCAGTGTGAATTCTTTTTCGTAAAACTGGATTGTGTTTGATGGGATATATATATATATATATATATATATATATATATATATATATATATCCCAACAAAACTGCTTGTTCACAGTGAGGTTAACTGTGAAACGCGTTGGGCACCCGTTGCTGTAAATAAACACCGTTGAAATTGAGGCCACGGCATCAGTGAGTTTTATTTCTCGCGTACTGGAGTTTTGTTGGGAGATTTGAGAGTGGCGTCCCTGCCGTGCTGCCCGCCGTGACAGTGGCTCGGAGTTTGCCAAAAACTACGTTGGGATATATATATATATATATATATATATATATATGTTTTTCAAAAGAAACCGGAATTCAACCATCAAGGACTTCGGAACAAATTGCATACCATAATGCAAATTCCACAACGTTTTATTGGGTTATGCGTTTCACCCCCAAAGGTGCTTAGTCACGACCCGATTACAAAATACACTGTGTCCCATCACCTTTAGAAAGGAGGGAATGTCATATGATTGTAAGGACAGTGAAAACATCCTATCAGGCACTTATAACAAAGAATGCCAACATATAATTTTGGTTTACAACAGGAACAATCATTATTGGAACTTGTTCCTTCCTTCTTCACCCAATCCGAACCTGGACTATTGCAGAACACGCATTGACATTTTTTTATTTAGACAAACTTCAGCTCAAAAAAGTGTTAATGCAAAAGAGCCAATAATTTAACTATATCTGCAATTGCCCCGGCTAAGGACATTACTTTTGACACTCATGATGGGAGATATCCCAGGCCTGGTGACCGTGGCAGATCTTGAGGTGTGTAGCCAGGATTGGGCTTCTGAGAGAAACCTTCTGGCGTCGTTCGATTTAGAGCTGGATAAGACTAGCCAAAATTGTTTTAAACCAAGATCCACTTGCAACACCAACACACCACATGATGCAATTAAAACATTCCATGGAAGTAGTCATTAGGGATCTGATGTCGATCTGGAAGAGGGCCAATGACTGTTTTGCATCGAATCCATCAAAGGGGCAAAAGGAGGCCCTGGATTCTTAGTCTAGAGACCACAGCATTATCATTAAGTCTTCAGACAAAGGAGGTAATGTGGTGCTGTGGGGCATCAACAAGTATCTTAGGGAGGAGCAGAGAAAGTTGCAGAACACCAGGGATTATGAGAAGAGTAGTTTTACCTCATACAATTCCACATTTGTAGGTACCATGAACTTCTGGGGGGATGGAAAGAGAGAGGTCTCCTGAGTAATGACAAATACCTCTTTCTACATGTAAAGAACCTGGTGGCCCCCTGTTTTTACATGCTGCATAAAAACAAGGAGGAACTTCCTGGCAGACCTAGAATCTCTGGAAATGGCAGTCTTTTAGAACCAGACTTATATTTATGTAGACTTTTTGTTTTGTTGCCATACTTTTTAGGGCTGTCCTCATGTTGTATGGACAGCACTGATTTCATAAAAAATATTTCTAACATCTCATGGCAGAAAGATTACATTTTGGTCACATTGGATGTGGTATTGATAGAGATCGCAGGTCACCCGACCAATAATTTCGCCACTCTGGCTTCGGGCCCATATACTCCAATTCACTATATATACATTGATCAGATGACCTTACAATCTACTACCAATAATCATTGAGTCCCTTTCGATTATTTCCAGTGTACCCGACTTACCATCCACCGTTACGGGTACCTATGACCATGATGGGTCAGGGAGCTAGCTGTAAAAGGAAAGGCAGCAAAATACAAAAACCCAACTTATTGTACTTTTATTTTCATGAAATGACCACGAACAACTGGGAAGTTTTAAGACCTTTATCTAAAGTTCAAATTCAGTGAGCAGACAATTTATTGCGAGCAGACAATCAATAACTAAGATGACAAAAATTACATATCCATATAGGAAAAATGCTAAAACAACCATTTATGAATGCAAATATGGGAAGTGGAAAACAGGGATATACTATGTAGATTCAGAGGTGAGATTTAATAATGGACATTCCTAAACTTATGCACGTACTAGGGTTGTACTATTGGAGAAGTGTTTTATACTAAGGGAAAATTCTGAGATCCTATACATCTATAGGAAGAGCGAGGAAAGAGAAACACACTATGCATCTAGGAACTACTTTAGTCAGATTTATATGAGAAAATTATAGACCACATCAGCGATAAAAAAACAATGGAGAAATGATTTCTAAAAAAGGTAGGGTAACATAGGAACACGCTATGATATTAAATGCAAAATGACTTTAAGATATGCAATGGTTGCGGAAAGCATGGAAAATTATCATATGCAAAGGTATGTCTTTATTGTAGCAAAGACAGAAAATAGAAAGGTGCAGTTTCAGAGTTTTCAGCAAGATATTTACCTAGACTGGTGTGAAAACCAACCCTGGCCACGGGTCAGTTAAGGACAGGAAATACCCCCAGGAAGGATAGACATCAACGGGACAGCAGGTGCAGAATGGACACCCCAGGACAGTACAGGAAACCCAGATTAGGATCAGGACAGGACCACCAGGACACGACCAGCACCCGCAGTTTGGAAGCAACGCCTGCGCTCCACCCTCTCTGCAGCTATCAGTCAGAACCCCGATTGGGTTAGCGAACTCCCCAGCAAAGTGCTCCGCCAGCACTTTAAGGTTTAGTAAAACCTTAGTCTATGGTCAAATTCGGACAGAGTGCTCCGCAGCGCTCTGTATCTTTAGTCACCTATTGAGTGCGTTAGGTCAGTGACAGGTCAGCTATTCGGACAAGTCGGACAAATTCCCTAGGTGAACCTAGGCTAGATATACTGTTTTGGGACAGTGTACCACCCCCCAAATGTTGCAAAGTGTCAGAATCCCCAATTTCGATTGGTCCTAAGGTAGGATTTGGTTAACACACCAATCAGAACAGACTATTTCAAGACTTATTTTGCATGTTAAGGTACAGCCTAGCAAGATTGGGGTTCCCATGAGAAGCCGCATAGAATACAATGGAGAAAATTTAATTGTATTGGTTTGAGGACAGTTAACTCCATCTTGCTGGGTCAGAGGTGGCGTTCACATGAGCATCTTGACTGTGGCTGCCAGCTGGCTGAGTTCCACTGCCCAAGGTCGTTTCTTGCCTCGCATCATGAGCATGCACGGAAGGGACCTTCAAGATGGCTCACGACCCATTCGGACCCCCATTTCCCGCGATACATGAAAAGTAAGCGAAAACAAATTTAAACATAGAAAATAAACGAATGTATTACATGTCATGATTTCGTACTTCAGTTTTATCATTATAAAAATATACTATGCAATTAGATATTAGTGCAATACTTAACGACACGAGAGCAAAGGCACGAGCTTCACCACATGGTTATGTTTGAGCAGCCTTTCTAGGCTATTACGCATGCGCACCCTTTCCCTCTCAAACTGTGACTGCGTCATGTCACGTGACTATGCCCAACGCATGCGCAGAAACAGAAATACAAGCAGCGGCCATTTTAGGTACAACGGTTATTTATATTAGTAAAACACATAGGCAAGCTTCGCTACCACACACGCATTTTCAAAATAAAGAGATTAGTAAAACGTACATCTTTGTTATGAGGTTACAACAGATTCGAGGTTCATGAATCGAGCAAGTCGCGATGCGAAATCTTGCTCTATCAATCCCCTCTTTGATGATATTTACTATCATCACAAAATAATGGAACCAGATGCCAACTTTTCCTTTCACACTTTGTACAACTCTATTTCTTCCAACAGCCTATTCAGTTTCTCTTTCTCGTTTTTGATAGGGTGAGAATTTTTCACCCTTTTGTAAGTCTGATTATTCATTTCTTCTAATTCAAGTTCATCCGCACTCCGTTTCACTCCTCTTGCATTCACTTGATACTCTTTTGTGTGTTCGCGACATTTGCAACAGACGAATATGAGAAATAGGATAAACCCTATTATTCCAATTGGCATCAGTACCTTAAACAGTAAGCTTCTACCTAAGCTAGCAAACCAATGACCTACATTGGAGAGACCATCAACTAGTCTCTTCCAGGCACTGTCAACCTCGAGTGGTTTAAGTTCCTTTTCCAAATTAGTAATATTTTTCACATATCTTTTGAGCTGTACACTTTTGTCCGGAATGTAAGTGCAACAATGTTGCGCCTTCAACATCCGGCAGACTCCGCCCTCTTTTGCTAATAAAGTGTCAAGAGCAAGTCTGTTCTGCAAAACCATTGATCTGATCGCAACCATTTCGGTATTGACCAACAGAAATCCATGAGCCGTGTCAGTAGACAACACATCCACTATTGTGGACAATTTACAAATTCTGTGAGTGTTCAGAACCACTCCCACTCCAGGTATCAGTGCACTAAAAATACTACCCATTATTTCACCTACGCTTTCTCTTTTGCTACGCACTAAGCCATTAGTGTTTTCACTGCTTCCAGCAATTTCATTCACATGGTATATTTTCGGGAAAACAATGCCAAAGTAGCAGCTTCCATACCAGTGATCCGGCAATTTGAAATAAGCCTTGTTTCCACATATATAATAAATTCCTGGAAACACAGGTTCTGACCCATTTTTGAAACCCCAACCTCCAATTACCTTGTAATTGTGCTCACATTGACTGGAACCAATGAAAATGTTATTATAATAACTAGTCTTCTCGCGGTGAAGACAGAGTTTCCCTTTCTTTTCGAAATCCAGCAACAAAGCAGGCCCTGCTCCGCCATTTGAGGTGCTTTCCATGTTTTCAGCCCATTTAGGAGTTTTCTGTCTTTTGTCATTTGCCTTTCTTTGGAAACTCTCCCTTCTTTTCTCTGCCATGTTTAAAAATATTTTCTCCTGTTCGTGTAATGAACAGGTCAAGTTGTCCCTGTGTGCGTCATTTAGGTCTATGGTACCTATAGTCAAAAAGTATTCTCCCATATAACGTGTAACGTCACTTTTAGTATGTACAGGGTTCAGGTTTCCACGTATAGGAAGTTCAGAAAAGATCACGTCAGTGTTAGAGTAATAGTACTGTAACGGTCCTCTTTTGTAAAACAAGCTTGCTAAAATACTACAGGAAATTCCATATGTCAAGGGCAAGTGATGGTAAGTCATGCCTTCAGCTACAGAAGTAGGTAGCTTCATGCAGACATAGCAATCCTCTATCTCCATAGTCTCTACATAGTGTACTAACAGGTTTGCGAAAACATTTAAATGAGTCTGATTTTTAACTCCATGGTAATGAAGTCCTTCCTCATCTGATGCTTCTAAGTCTCGTTTTGTTTGTCTGAGTGCTTTTTCACGTCTTTCTACACTTCGTGTTGTCAGTTCTTCAGTATCAGTAGTCTGTGTAGGTTCGATATTAGTATTTTTGCTTACCATAAAGGGAATGAAAACTGTTAGTCCTATCCAAACTAATATAACTATAACTATACTACATATACATACTTTGCAGCATGTTTTGCAACAATTACGACTAGGCCTTCCATTCATTCTTGAATCAGACATTTTGGCTCAGAAGAAGTTTTTCAACCCCTCTTTGTAACTTTACACAGGTAGCTTACTCTGTGCAATTTCAGGTGAGCTCTTCTTCTTCGGCAGACAAATCAGCAACCTGATCTTCGTCGCTTTCGTCAGTTATATCAAGTTCCTCAAAATTTTCCAAAATCAGGTATGTCCATTCAGGATCCTGATATTTTTCATTCAGTCTTTTTATTCGATCACTTCTTCTTTTGGAGCTATCCCCAGGCTGTTCTGCAATCCGTGGACTTCTCCTTTTGTCGGCAAGTTTCTCTTGTACTGTTTTTATTCTCAGTCTCAGTCTCTTCATATATCTTGGCTCAATGTGTTTCTTTTTCTTTAGTCTTTTAGCTGGCACTGTGATCTGGCTTTCTTTTAATGCTCTTTTGTTTTCACTTGTTTGTGGCACTTCGGTTTCTGCTTCTTCCCTTCCTGTCTGACTAGTCCCAGGTCTTGTATCTATTTCTTCTGCCTGGTTACTAAGCTGGCCTGGTTCAGGTGAAATTTGGTTTTTGCTTTTGAATGTCTCTGTTTCTGCGTCCTGAACACGTTCTTCTAATTCTAACTGATCCTGTTCAAGCACTTCGATCCCTTGATTTTCTTCTGCTCGAACTTTTACACTAGTTCTAGTCTCTCCCTTTTCGATTTCAGGAGTTAGTGGAGGTGTGTCAATCACCTGATCTGTCCCTGTCTGACCTTCTTCTTCGTCCTCAGACTTGATGTGAATCTCAATGATCTGAGGGTCTTCGCCTGTGCCTGACTCAACCTCTCTATTCCACTCTCTATCTTCGTAGATTCGCTCTCTTGTTCTGATTGGGTCTTCAATGAGATCAATTAGGGGTATCCAATCATCTTGGCTGGTGCTCGGCTGCTCGTCATCAGCTACTTCCGGACCAACGTCTACAGGACCCTCAACTGGACTGGTGCTCGGCTGTTCGTCATCAGCTACTTCAGGACCAACGTCTGCAGACCCCTCAGCTGGACAACCTTCAGCTCCAGGCTCCTCGTCTGGTATCACCTTCTGGGTATGGCTGGCATGGATCCACTTGGGAACGCCTGCACACTTCACCGCTGTCGTGGTTACCAGGATTACTTGGCGCTTTTTTCCCCACCTTGGTTCAAGGCAACTCGAACGAGTGTGTTTCTTTATTTTAACCCAGTCACCCGGAACCAATTTGTGAACTGGGGTTGTCGGGTTGGCGACGGCGTCTGCCCCAATCTGGCGAGAGATAGAACGCACTTGGTCACCCAGTTGCTTGCAGTATTCAAGTACCAAATCATCAGAAATGCTTAACAGTTTGTATCCTGGTACCCATGCTTGTTTCATCACTCTTCCCATCAATATCTCATGGGGGCTCAGGCCTGTTTTTCGATCTGGAATGCTCCTGAGTCCCATCAGAACAAGAGGTAAGGCATTTACCCAGTTTATGCCAGTAGAGTCACACATCTTTGCCAATCTATTTTTTATGGTGCCATTGATTTGCTCTACCACTCCAGAAGCCTCTGGACGATGTGCACAGTGCAGCTTTTGTGTGATCCCAAATGCTTTGCAGAGTTGAGCCAATATTTCATTCTGAAAATGTCCGCCCCTATCTGATTCAATAAAGACTGGAACCCCGAACCTAGGTATCAACTCTTTTAGTAACAGTTTGGCTACTGTTATGGCATCATTCTGTGTGGCAGGGTAAGCTTCCACCCATTTTGAAAATAGGCAGACAACTACAAGGACATATCTTTTCCCCTCACAACGAGGCATGGTGATGAAGTCAATCTGTATTCTCACAAAGGGACCCCCTGACTTCCCAATTTTCCCTAGTTCGACTACTGTCTTCTTGCCAGCGTTGAACTGCTGACATGTCAAGCACCTCTGACAAAGGGACTCTGCTACCTTCCTGAACTTCTTGTTGTACCAAGTCTGTTGAAACACCAGAACCATGGCATCCCTACCAATGTGTGACCCTTCATGTATCAATCGGGCCATAGGGGCAAGCAGGTGTCTGGGTAACACAGGCATACCATTTGGGCCCACAATGACACCATCCTCACGTCTCGGTCGACAACCTTGCTCCTTCCATTTCTCCTTCTCTTCCCATGGCGCAGCATGCTGCCACTCTCTCACTTCATCCCATGTAGGCACTTCTTCAAACATCATAAGTTGGCAGCTGTTTCCAGTCCCACCCAGTCTGATATTCATGGACATGCGATCCTTAGCACATTGTTTTGCTACCCGATCAGCAAAATCATTTCCCAATGACACAGGGTCAAGGCCCTTTTTATGAGCAACACATTTGACCACTGCCAATTCCTTTGGTAATTGAATTGCCTCTAGAAGGTCTTGGATAATTTTCCCATTTCGAATGGGAGTACCTGATGAAGTCAGGAATTCCCTTTGTAGCCATAATTGGTCAAAGTCATGCACAACCCCATAACAGTACTGGCTGTCAGTATACACTGTTATTCTTTTGTCCTTTCCCAATTTACAAGCTCTTATCAGGGCAATCAATTTGGCTACTTGTGCAGACTTTACTCCGAATAAACAGGATGCTTCTGTAATTCTGTCTAAAGCGACTACAGCGTAGGCAGCACTTAGACCCACCTGTTCGTGTCTCATGCATGAACCATCCACAAACCATTCCTCATCATGTACAGGCAAGGGTGTTTCTTTAATGTCTGGACGGGGCTTGGTACTGAACTCTGTCAAATCAATGCAGTCATGCTCGTGGTCTCCCCCATCTTCCAGAATCATGGAATCAGGGAGTAGAGTGGCTGGGTTCAAGACATTACACCGAGTAATGGCTATATTTGCAGAACCCACGAGAATTCTCTCGTACTTAGTCAGCCGACTAGGGGTGAGATACTGAGTCTTAGTTCGGGTCAGTAGGATCACAACTGCATGGGGAACACACACAGTTACAGGATGTCCCATGACAATGGATTCACTCTGCTCTAAGCTTGTGCAAGTTGCAGCTACTGCTTTCAAACACCCAGGTAATCCAGCAGCCACTGGATCCAAAGTGGCAGAGAAATATGCCACGGGTCGTCTGATTAAGCCATGTTCCTGAGTTAGGACTGACAATGCACAATTGTCACGAGTGTCACAGAATAGGGCACACTCCTTAGAATAGTCAGGCATCCCTAGAGCAGGTGCTGTACACAGACAATCTTGTAATTTAGTAAATGCTGTTAAGCTTTCATCATCCCATTACACTGGGTCCTGAGCCTCTTTCTTTGTCATTTTTATCAAAGGCTTTGCCAGGACTGCGAATCCCACAATCCATTGCCTGCAGTATCCTACAACTCCAAGGAACATTCTGATTTCTTTCTGAGTACGGGGTAACTGCATATTTTGAATTATCCTGACTCTCTCTGAGGTGACTTTTCTGACGCCTTTTTCTATCTGGTGTCCCAGATATTTCACTTATTTTGAACAGAACTGCAATTTCTCAGGGGCCACTTTATGTCCCTTTTCACTCAGGTGATTCAGTAGGGCAATGGTGTCAATCACGCGGTCCCTATGACTTTTGGACGCCACCAATAGGTCGTCAATGTACTGCACCAAAACAGATTTTCCAGGTAAAACTAAAGATTCAAGGCATTTTTTCAAGATCTGATTAAAGATAGAGGGGCTTTCTGTGTACCCCTGGGGGACCCTACTCCAGACATACACGTGACTGTTGAAAGCAAATGAGAAAAGAAATTTGCTGTCTGGATGCAATGGAATTGAAAAGAATGCGTGACATAGGTCTATCACTGTGAACCATTCAGCATCCCAGGGAATCTGATACAGAATCACTGCTGGGTTCGGAACAATAGGGCAACAAGGAACCACTATCTTGTTTACCTTTCTCAGGTCCTGCACTACTCTGTACTTGCCATTAGGCTTTTTGATGCCCATAATGGGTGAGTTAGAGGGGCTGCTCATTACTTCCTGTATGATGTTTGCTTCTAGTAATTTCTGTATTTCGACGGCAACTCCTGCTCTTACTTCGGCACTCATTCTGTAGGGCTTGGTATTGGGGTACACTGCGTTTTCTTTCATTGCTATCTGTATGGGGTCTACGTTTTTCATTAGTCCTACATCCTTTTCTGTAAAGTCCCATACTTCTGGTTTCACTGTCTCTTGGAGTTCTTCAGGTAAGTCCTGTATAGTCATTCGTTTGATTTCTGAGTCAGGTCTGATTAACATTAATTTGTAAATTCCATCCTCGTCTGGGGTTTGAATTTCGACGCCTTTTGGTGTGCAAAAGATGGTACAGTTCATTTTGCACAGCAAATCACGTCCCAGTAAGTTCACTGGACTAGTATCACAGACGACAAATCTGTGCATTTCTTTAAAGTTCCCTATTGAAATCTCCATGGGTTCTGTAACGGGGGTACTAATCAATTGATTAGATACCCCTACTACCTGGATTGCTTCTCCCGAGAGGGGTAGGTTTGGAACGTCCACTGTTCTCACAGTAGAACGGGTAGCACCAGTGTCCAATAGAAAGGTGACATCATTTCCGTCGACCTTTCCTTCAATGTATGGCCCTGACTGGTCTACCGGCAAGGAGGCGCCAAGTACACACTCCTCGTCCTCCCCTCTCAGGCCCCGTCAGTACTGGTCGTCACAGAAGAAAGTGTCATTCAGTAGATACTGCGAAGTTGCTGTATTTCTATTTTCATTGCCTCCCCAGATCTCTATGTCGTCACCCTGCGGTGATTTACCCTTAAAAGTTGGCTTTGGCGCTCGGGGTACTTGAATTGTTTTTACCTGCTGCTGGGTCTTTCTTGGCTTTTCATTCTGCGTCTGTGGATTTAAATCAGGGGTTTGGGCATTATCAGACTGTAAATATGGACACTCGTCTCTCCAATGTCCAATTTCTCCGCACTGGTGGCAGGGAAATTTCTTTTTCGCTTCCTCTCTGCTCATTTTAGCTCGGGGTTTTCCTCCACCCCCACCCCCAGGGCCTTGGTTCTGAGTAGTTTTGTTTAACTTACTCAATTGCTTCTCCTGCTGTTCTGCAAGCTTTACTTGGGCCCACATCACCTTTTCCTTGAGAGCCTTTTTCTTCTCTGCCATCTCATCCTCACAGTACTTTGCGTACCGTAAGACCTCATCCATCTTTTTGGTATGCCAACAGATTTTATTATCTTTTATCCACTGACAAATTTCGGGTCTTAAACCGTTTACAAACCTGTAAATGAAGTGAGTCATGTCCTTCATCTCGATGTTATCTATACCACTGTATGTCTTAAATACCTGCAACAGCCTTTCATAAAAGGAGTGCACAGTCTCGTCCCTTTCCTGCGTTGTTCTATCTATTTTGGTCCAATCAGTTTCCTTTGCGGGCACTTTTAGCTTCAGATGCTGAATTACCTGATCATATTTTCTCATCACTTCTTTAGAGGGTTCTCCTGTTTTAGAATCTCTCGGGTATTCCTCACTGGGCCAAGCTATGGCGATTTTACACTCGGTCCACAGATCTACAGGGACCACTATGTCGAAGAACCCATCCAGGTCCTTCCACAGGCATTTCTGTACCTTTACAAACCTTTCTACCTGTCGGTACCAATCCACGGGCTTCTCGCGTAATTTTGGGAAGTCATTAGTAAAGGACACAATATCCTGTCTGGACCATGGAACGTGTACATATTTTCCACCTGGCACTTCGCGCATAGGGCATAACTGTTCTGGTTTGTCAGCTTCCTTTAGAACGAATTCGGGAGTTGCCTGCTTAGACCTGGCCTCATCTTTTTTCCTAGCCCATCTGGCTTTCCATCTTTCTACATCTCCCCATTTCTGCAATACTGTCAACAGTTCTTTGACCTGTACTTTCTTTCCCGACATATTCAGGTTTTCTAAATCTTTGTCTGAAAAGTCTGCTCTGTAGGGTTTCTGCAAAGGTTTCGATTTTGAAATATCTATTCCCATGCTAGCAGCCGTCTGTCAATTTTTCATGGAGTACTCGGGCATTGCGGGTAAGACTTTTGCAAATAAACAGCAGCTCTTCCTCAGAGTAGGTATTTAATCTGTCTAATCCTACATTTCCTGCCATTAGTTCTTCTATTTCTACTCTCAATTTGTAGAGATCTAAAGGTTTCGTCTGTGGAGTTTGTTTCTCTAATTCTTGACTCCATCTTTCGATTTCCTCAGGAGTCACCAACGTGACACTTTTAGTACCCAAAGTTGATTCCATTTGAATCCCCCTCGTGTTGAAAGGATTATGTCTTTTCTGCATCCTTCTCCCTGTATTTCTAATGGGCAGATCCAATAGTGAGACTTCAGATTCGCCCTCACTTGTCTGTTCATCTACAATTAAGGGCTCTGGTCTTGGCTGTGCTATGACGGGAGTAATGACTGGAGTTTTCGGACTCCCTTGACGGTCCCCATACAACGGAACTACCGGTCCGATAGTTACTGGGATTGTCAAGGCTTCAGGACTGGTATTTAACTGGGAGATTTTCTGAATGATCTCAGCTCTCTGTTTTGCTAGAACCTCCCGCTCCTTTTCTTCCAATATTCTCTCTAAGGTTTTGTCATGTAACACCTGCGGGGTCAGAGTGGGAGCATAACTCGGGGCAGTGGGATGTGTTTCACTTGGTCCTTCGCCATAATTAGGTCTTGGGAACAAACTTCCTGTGCCTAGGGATCTTGGTTCCTCCTCATAATGAGGGTGTAGGAACGGCATCCCTGAACCTGAGGGTCTTGCTTCACCTCCGTAGGGAGGTCGAGAGCAAAAATCTTTTTCACGGGAGTATCTTGCCTCCCCAATAACGAGTATCTTTGGATAAATATCCCTCTTCTCTACAGGACCTAGACTTTCGGGGTAGGGCGGTATGAAGCAACCCCCTCCTGCACTGGCAGATCTGGCCTCCTCCGGGGGAGGAGGTCTTCGGAAAATTTCCCCTTCACTAGAAGGTCTACGTTCTTCATTATAAGGAGGTGGGCTTCTTGTAAATATGTCATCTAACAATTCATCATCCGACTCTCCAATGGGCACCCAATGTTTACATTTTTCTGTCTTTTTCTCCCCCCCAGGAGGGCCACCCGCTGGCATCATTGGAAACAGTCCCTCAACAATCATATTCTGTCTCCACTGTTTCATCTTTTTGGCTCGGGCTTCCTGCTTCAACTTTGGATAAAATTTAGTTAAACCTTTATCCATCCGTGGCTTATTCCTTTCGAAAGCCTCGATTTCCCATTCCTCTAGTGCTTCGTACTGCGTTAATCTAGGTCTGGGATGTAAATCATTCATTCGGGTTCTCAGATTAAATAGAATCCTGCTGTTAAATGTTCAGTCTAACGGAAAAGCCAATACTCCGTCATCTTGTAAAAAGTTCAATCGGGTCGGGGACAATCGATATTTGCCCGGCGGTATTGCCTCTGTGACCCTCTAGTTATTTAAATCAATGAAGAGGCAGGCGCTGGAGACTGGAAAGCAGGAAACAAGGTTTTTTTATTTTCTCCGGAGGAGAACACAACGAAACGGACAGAAGGTATCGTTCTGAGGTGCTCTAACTGTATTTCTGAGGCCTGGCCTCTTATATCCACATTTATGACTTTATTGCAGATTACACATACATGTTTAAAGCTTTGATGTGCGGAAAAGACATTCTCGAACTCCCCTTTGGGCCCGTTCCCACACACATTTACAGTTAAAGTCCCCACCCTAGTCACAACAGGTGATGAGCATCGCGCAGCTGGATAATCCGCCGATTCACGGAATGAGGGGAGTCTGATCGGATCTCATGGGGTGGGGGGGGGGCTTTGATCAACCCGGGGATTCTTTGATGGGGGAAGCTTTCTATTGTACGGGGAGGGGCAAGGATGGTATTGGCAGAGCTGGGTGTCGGCTTGGGAACGGGGAGGACAAAACGGGCACACGGGGAAAAAGGGGGTTTGCATCTAAGGGCCGGAGATCATGAAAGGAAAGCAGGGAGGTGTCGCGCTGGGAACAGGATGAGGGCCGGGGGCAGAGCAGCGCCGAAGAGGGGTTTATGACTCAAGGCAGGTGCAAGCAGGGGGTGGTCAGCGTGCAGGCTTAGTGAGGGCAAAGGGCTATGTCAGGGGCCAGCGGCATGCAAAAGGGTTTGTTCTGATCGGGGCATCTTAAAATGGCGGGCGCGCACGACAAAAGTGTGGCATCAGGGGAAGAGGCAAGATGGCGCAGATAATGTTCACAAAAACGCACTAATTTTTCACAGTCCTCCCTTTAACATATTCAAGACATCTTGCTGGTTCATTTTCTACTCGGGTCTATTGTGGTGGGCATGAGAAAGAAACCGGTAGGAACCCTAGAAAAAGAGTTGTAAACAATACATTTTGAGGTTTCTAGTTTTTAGGAGGTGCACCTATTTGATAAACTTTGATAAATTTGTTCAGCAGGAAAGTCATAGGAATGAAATACAAAAAAACGGCGAGCAGCAAGTACATATCATAACGTGAACTGGCAGGTTAATACATATTTCAGATTCGGTTTGGAGCAGGATCAATACAATGGCGGCTGGGAGGGAAATGAGGCAAAAAAAAACGGTGATTGAGGATGTCAAATGTTCGAAGTTTACGAGTTCTCATTGTTCTTTGTGGTCTTTCGTTGGCGCTGTTGAGCACCGGCGGTGGAGCTACAGGTCCAGCTCTGTTCTAAGTTCTGCGTTGCCGGGCACGACCCTTTCCTCGCGTTTCTGGTCGGAAAGGTCCTTTTCGCCCTGTGTCCTTGGAGGTGATTGTCAGAAAGTTCCGATGGAAGAAGAGCGTTCAAAACAGTCCATAGGGTAGGTCAGAGGAAAAAGGGGGATGGAGCAAGGCCAAATTAGGAACAAACTAGGGGAACGAGAGACTTCAAATAGGCGGGCGTGTGACGGAATTCAGAGAGCGGGGACTTGTCGACAGGCACTGGACGTCGAGCAGGGGCATCAGGTCGACCCTTTCTTTTCATGCTGTCGAAAACAGTGCCTCGTCCTGCAGCTCTTTTCTGTCGTGGTCTCGCCTTGGCTAATGTCGCAGGAGTCCCTTAGTCTGCAGTCAGGCCTCGTGCTCCCACATCCGGTCCTTCTCTCCTCCAACGGCAGTACCCTTAAACAAGTTTGAAAAGACAGTTTTTTAGAAAATTTGCGGATGAAGATAATCAAAAAGTCTATTTCTCTCCCAGCTCCAGGCAAAGAATGAAAATGTCCGTTATTTAACGTTCACAACTGGCATATGAATGACCGGTGGCGGACCTGCTGGATTTACTATGACTTTCCTTCATAATCATTTATTACAGGCATGACGGTTCATCTGATGGTAACCCACCTTCGGGAGACAAATCTGGCAAAGATATGCCGTTCTCTAGAGTTTCACATTTACAAAAGGGTACAGTGAGTCGTCAACATGGTACTACACAGGTATTTTGCTGAGAGACGAACATGGCTAAACATTTCCTTTCTATCGGTGCATCCTGTTTTTCAACTACTGCGGGGTTCATTTTGATGATTTCTTTACCTTGGTCTAGTCTGTTAACCTTGTAAAACATCATTCTGGGTCCTACGCAACCTTTTACAGCCCGGTTACTTAACTAGGAAGGACAGGGGTTTTATGGGAAACAACCAGGGACATAGACAGGGGAGGTAACGGGGGTGATCGTTCTTCTGGTTTGGGTATTGCGACGATTCGGGGAGGGGAGGGTCGCGTATTCTGAGGTCCTTGTTTTATACTATAGGAGCCGTTGACATGTAGTTCCCTTATTTCGGGCCAGATTAGGGAACCTCTGTCGTCTTACCTGTCCTTTCCCTTACGGCCCAACCTGGGTTCATTGACTTCTTAGCGGAAAAGGAGAGGTAATGACGCGGCCTCAGGGTGATTGTATTTAAAGACAAATGTTTGTGCAAATACTGACGGTATTTGAAGCCAATTAGGTGGTGTGCTAGGGGTGGCAATCTGCCAATTTCGGGGCTAACCACTCGGAAGAGTGGTAGTGAAAAAAATAGAGAGAGAGAGTGAGAGAGAGAGAGAGAGAGAGAGAGAGAGAGAGAGAGAGAGAGAGAGAGAGAGAGAGAGAGAGAGAGAGAGAGAGAGAGAGAGAGAGAGAGAGAGAGAGAGAGAGAGAGAGAGAGAGAGCGCAACGGCAGGCTAAATAGTACACGTGCAACAGAGAGGGCGGCAGTGCATTCAAGAAAGGCTATTTAGTGCATTACACAGTAAAGGGTATTCACGAGTCCGCGTTAGAATCTTGTAATCATGCAGTTTGAGCATTAGACAGGGTAGAGGGGACGTGCTTTGAGAAAAGGAAAGAAGAAAAAGGAGGTACCATTTTGTCGCACTTTCTCGCATTCTTGGTCCTTTGACCAGTTGGGTCAACGCCTCAGTCACACACACACACATTCCCTCATAGTTTCGCATCATACGTAACGTGGGTTCATTCGTCCGGTCTGGTTTAAGGGTGATCACTTTTTATCAGGTTGTGCTAATTTTTCGGGTTTGTTCGATACGTGAGTAGTTTGCAGGCGTGCTTAGACACCACCCTGCGGCGCTAGTCCGTTTCGCGTATTTAGACATGGCAAGGTCTCAGATCTTCGCCACACCTTGGCTGTAATCTCTGATGTAACCTGCAGAGGGAGAAAAAAAGGGGGGGGGGGTGGGGGAGACAGCATTCGCGCGCATTCAAATACATGGATTCATAAGTCCTTTACTTACCTTTTACTCGTCTTTCCTCCTTGGGGCAGGGTCCCCGGGGATATGGTTTTCGGAGTCGGGGGGGGGTAGTGTGTTCATGTAGGGCGTGTGCGGGGAAACATAAAAAGGAAACCAGAGGGGCCTAGTGCGAGGTATCTAGTCAAAGGATATATCTCACTATCGGGATCCTTAAACCTCTTTCAACGCCGTGGCGTTCTAAAGTTCTTCGGTTCTTGGGTCCCTGCTACTTTGGAACGTTGTGCTTTACAATATTTACATTATTTCATTTCACCCTCCTTTTACATTCCCTCATTTACACCATTCGTTTTACCCATCCTTGGAAGTCACGGTCTTCCTCTACGCGAGAGTTCATGAGTCAGTCGCGTACTTTTAAGACGGAGTGTCGTGTTGTCGATCCGATCCGTCCTCCAGGGCTGGGCAACCATCTTCCTTTAACCTTAAAGAGAGAGCAGAGTAGGGTGCACAGAAAAAGAACTTTCCTACCCAACCCATATTGTTTTAAAATAAAGCATGCAATACCCGTCCATAGTTTCAAAGACTTTATTTTGCAAATTCATTTCAGCATATGGATTAGGAGGGTGTGGTCGTATTTGGTCGGTCGTGGCAATGGCTAAAGTGCGTGCAGTGGGGGGGGTGTCGTTTGCAACAATAAAAACATCGGAAAGTTTTACTCATTCATTTGTAAGAGACTAAAACGTCTATTAATTGGCTGGGGGTTCGGGGGCATATATTTTCATAATTTAGAAACATAATCATAACAGTTGTAATCAGATTTCCTATATGCATACCGTACGTGTGCATCGTAAATGAGGGTTACATCGGTTATAAAAATATAATACATTGTACATTTGTAATCAACATTTGTAATGGGGATTCTTTCATACTGTTCGTCGAGTGAGCTCTCCTTGTCTTTTCTAGCCAAGTGTACAAAGGATCACAAAAATCTCAGAACATCAAGTTTATATTAGTGCGAAGGAACACCACGAGGTGTTCGTAAGTTCCGATTGATACCAGCGCCATTTTGGGCGGGGCCGGCACAGTCCGGAAGCAGCATCAGGGGGAAATGTTTCCATTACTGGCAGTTTGGACCAGAGTCCTTTTCGGCAGTTCTAGAATTCACGCTAACAGAAGGTGTGGCAATGTCATGTTTGTTTCGTTTGGCGATTGAAGCAGCCGTCCCTTACCGGAAACCCGCAAAGGCCGAAGGCTCCGCCGGGGACCTTTGTATGATCTTCAAGGCTGCGGAGATGCTGTCGGAGATGGGGGCTCGTGTTCCATGGGACAAATGTTCGAGTTGTATGGCTGGCCAAAGTTACTCTAGTGGCCGGGGCCCGCCTTCCAGCGGATCCAGACGCCATTTTGAGGCCCTACAGGGGCCACTCTCGTCGAGTTTGCAAGAATGGAAGAGACCCTTCGGAGTGAAAGGAAGAGGTCCCTGTTTTGTGAGAGCGGGACGTTCAGCTGGGGTGCGGCTGTGATGCCCCCACCTGGGGGGGCGAGGGAGACTCGTTCACATCGTCTCCTTCTCCCGGTGCACTCCATGCCGCTCCTTTTCATCGCCCCGCATGAAGGCCTCTCCACATCCGGTGTTCCCCAAGTGCCACCATTGTACGTTCGGTGCTGCGCAAATACTGGGGTGCCACCATTGTGTGTTCGGTGCTGCGCAAGTACTGGGGTGCCACCATGGTGTGTCCGGTGCTGTGGAAGTATGGGCACCATCGCCTGACTGGGGGTGTTCGGCACCGGGCTGGGGGCTGGGAAACCTCCTACCGGTGGAGGTGGGAGAGGCTCGTCCGCGTCGCCTCTCCCTCCCAGCCCAACTTGGACAAATTGTTGTGGAGGTACGTGCAGGACATCCCGCCGTCCAGGACTGCTGCGGCTGTGACGGAAGAGAAAAGGAAGAGGTGCCTCGCTCTCCTCTTGACATGTGGCGGGACTACCTTAGTCTTTCCAGGCCCGTTGCGGCCGGCCAAGGAGACACGTGGCGGGACTACCTGCAAATGCCCAGGCTGCGGGCTCCTGCCTCTCCTCCGGCTCCCCCATACGTTAAGATTTCCTGACCAAGAGTTGGCGGCGGGGCTCGCCTTATATGGGTTGCCGTTGGTTGGGCGTAGCCGTAACCATGCCCTACTTTGGAAGGTTCCAGAATGGGGGGGGCGAATGTTCTGTTTGACTTTCATTTTCTACAGTTTATCGTTATTATTCCTTGTTTGTTGTGCTAGATTAAAAGTTCAAGTTTATTAATGGTCTACGGATTTTGTTTTATCATTTCTTTCTTTCCAGGTTGCTTTTATGCTAAGTTTCTGCTAACAGGGGTCGAGTAACACGGAAATACGTGTAGAGGGATGACGCAGATTTGTACATTACATACACACGAACTCAGACGGGGGACAGTACAAGTACGACATACAAAGACCCAAGACAAATATAAAAACAGTTATTGGTCATAATTATCTCTTTCCGTCTGTGAATTTTAAACGAGGCTGGGTTCCCGTCTTGACATTGCCCGACCTAGGAGAACTTGATCATGCCGCCGAGATTTTCCTGGCGAAATCTGTGCCATCGGGCATAATCAAACGTGGTGGTTCTGTCTGGTCTGTCTATGTAAGTCGGGTTCTTCTCTGTCTCGCGCCTTTTCTCGTACTGTCGGTCTGTCGTTCTTGTCGGCCCTTTGCCTTTACTTACGCTCAGTAGAGTCGGGCATTGGGCTTTCCAGTGTCCGACATACCTACAAAAAGCGCATTGGTCTGACCCTAAGTCTGGTCGTCCTTTGTATAGTGTCGGGGGATAAGTTGTGGGTAGCGGTGTCCTGGGGTTGTCCTGTCGGTATATTTCCCTACTTGGTTTATCCTCGTTTTTTCTCTGTCGTTTCGTAGCCTCTCTGCGCCACATACCGAGACTGTCGAGCATAATTGGCGTCGTCTTATTATTTCGAAGGGCTATTTCTAACGTTTCTATTTTATCAAGGTCAAAGGATCCTGCCAGTGGCCACTGTTTGTCTTGGCTATCTTCGGTATACCTGTGCCATAATTTATTATAAGCTATGGTGACTAACCCATAGTTTATGAACATGTCCTTATTTGGGGTGCCTTCTAGTGGAGCCATATGGTCCACCTCTAACACCCGGTCCGGGCTAAACAGGCTATTTATCAATGGGGAGAAGACAGACATGACGGCTCGTAACGAGGGACTAAAAAGTCAGCACTGCCTATCTTATCACTAGGTGCAAAGACTAGACAGAATATTTCTATTCTACGTTGTTTGCAGGTAGTGAATACCTCATGGATCCAAAAAAAACCAAAAGACCAACAAAATAACAATGGGGAGAATGAGTAGGACCGCAAAGATCTGCGTTACCTACCCTTTTCACTATCTGCAAAAAGGATGGTCTCTTCCCTGCTTGCAGACAGAGAATCTCCAGGAAACAATAGTTTGTGAACAACAGTTCAGTTTCAAGCAATTATTGAGTGGGGGAGAAAAAGAACAAGCACGGCTGCTACCCTACTTATCCTCCACTGCTTGCAAAGGGAGAGAGAGCCTGTTGCTTCTCCGTTTGCAGACAGTGAATCTCTAAATAAAAATAAACAAGGCAATACTAGTATTTTTGAACAATCAAGCAATCAAAACAAATTCTTTCGCAACTTGTCGTGGCAACACGACCTTACCCGGACCATGTGGACAGTTTCTTGTCTTCCGAATCCAGCGCCCGATCGTCCTCTTTTTCTCGTATTTCTCACGGCACTCCTGATGGTTCCCAGTCAGGACCGTAGATCACTCGAGAGAGGTCTGTTCGGAACTAGTGAAGTTCGGATGATCGGCTGCCAGACGAGGGTCTATTGGGCAAGAGCTCTCCCGATCGTTGCAGTCGTTCACTCTGTCGTCGGGACCTCTCCCACTGGATCCACGAGTCGCTGATGGGCCCCACGCTTGGGACGCCAATTGTAAAAAGTTCAATCGGGTCGGGGACAATCGATATTTGCCCGGCGGTATTGCCTCTGTGACCCTCTAGTTATTTAAATCAATGAAGAGGCAGGCGCTGGAGACTGGAAAGCAGGAAACAAGGTTTTTTTATTTTCTCCGGAGGAGAACACAACGAAACGGACAGAAGGTATCGTTCTGAGGTGCTCTAACTGTATTTCTGAGGCCTGGCCTCTTATATCCACATTTATGACTTTATTGCAGATTACACATACATGTTTAAAGCTTTGATGTGCGGAAAAGACATTCTCGGAACTCCCCTTTGGGCCCGTTCCCACACACATTTACAGTTAAAGTCCCCACCCTAGTCACAACAGGTGATGAGCATCGCGCAGCTGGATAATCCGCCGATTCACGGAATGAGGGGAGTCTGATCGGATCTCATGGGGTGGGGGGGGGCTTTGATCAACCCGGGGATTCTTTGATGGGGGAAGCTTTCTATTGTACGGGGAGGGGCAAGGATGGTATTGGCAGAGCTGGGTGTCGGCTTGGGAACGGGGAGGACAAAACGGGCACACGGGGAAAAAGGGGGTTTGCATCTAAGGGCCGGAGATCATGAAAGGAAAGCAGGGAGGTGTCGCGCTGGGAACAGGATGAGGGCCGGGGGCAGAGCAGCGCCGAAGAGGGGTTTATGACTCAAGGCAGGTGCAAGCAGGGGGTGGTCAGCGTGCAGGCTTAGTGAGGGCAAAGGGCTATGTCAGGGGCCAGCGGCATGCAAAAGGGTTTGTTCTGATCGGGGCATCTTAAAATGGCGGGCGCGCACGACAAAAGTGTGGCATCAGGGGAAGAGGCAAGATGGCGCAGATAATGTTCACAAAAACGCACTAATTTTTCACAATCTTTTGTGTATTCCGCCCAATTTTCCAACCATACACATGTGTTGTACCCTTTATCGAACATCATGAAAGATGCGGGAGTATTTGGTGGCGGAATTACAACACCTTCTCTAGTTTTAATCGGCTTGTCCTTTTTGAAAAAATTCTTTACTTTATTTACAAGGGACAATTTTCTCTTATTTCCGTACATAATGTCGTGTTTTATGCCTTTAAACTGATCTCTCTCAAATCCCAAATCTCTCGGATCGGGTCTAGTATGCGGTCTGTACGAGTGCCACATACGATTCCTACGAGTGACTTTGTTTACAAATCACTTCCAATCAAAATGCGTCTTTTATTTTCGTGCGGCCAATAAAATGTACGAGTTCAAATATTTTCGACCAATGGGTGCGCGACCCTTTCGCGAGACAGTTCTCACGCTTCGGCGCTCACCCCTCCTTTACAATTCCAGCCCCGCTACCCGCCCGCTGCGTCTACCAATCCCAGCGCGGCACAGAGTGACGTCAGAGAAGCTTCGCGACTGACTCCCTCCTTTACAAGGTAACGGAAACTTTCTTACTTTCTAAAGTGCTTAGTGCTTGGTTATTTCACAACGAATACACATTCGCCACTGTGCTCAAGTGTCTAGACAGGAAATAATTTTTCACTGCAAGTAAACTACTTCCATTTACTTTTCACACACTACGGGTAGATCTCTTCTGCCTACCCTTCACTCAAGCATTAGAGAACCTGTTACTTCCCTAGACTCATCCACCTTTCCGGGATATATCCGAGCCTAAAGTTTCCCCAGCGAACCCCTTTGCCTTCACCCGAGCTTCGATAACCCTGCTACTCTTCCGGTGTGACCCTCACTAGGTTATGCCACAATAGGAATTTTACCAATGAACCTCGTTGCTAACATTTATTCAAACAAACATTCAGAAAAACCCTAGTTAGTGCTTCCAGTTCTGCCTAACCTGCACCAACTTTCCTTGTAGCAAGTGACCTCACCGCAAGTGGATTCTATTCACCACTCGCTATGCAATTCCCGGGGATTCCTAACAACATAAAAAACGTTTTACGTACGAATGGATTAATACATATAACAGTATAATAACAAGAATAACGATTTTAAAACATTTCATAATTTTTCAAAGTAAACACTTCAAGTGAGTGATCAGTCCACCTGAATTGCCCACTCTCGCTAGCAGCATCCAACTTAGCTAGACTAACTAGTCCTACCTAACCTTTAACTATTCCCTAACCATCCTCGATGCTACCAGAAAAATACTGATAGAGATCGCAGGTCACCCGACCAATAATTTCGCCACTCTGGCTTCGGGCCCATATACTCCAATTCACTATATATACATTGATCAGATGACCTTACAACCTACTACCAATAATCATTGAGTCCCTTTCGATTATTTCCAGTGTACCCGACTTACCATCCACCGTTACGGGTACCTATGACCATGATGGGTCAGGGAGCTAGCTGTAAAAGGAAAGGCAGCAAAATACAAAAACCCAACTTATTGTACTTTTATTTTCATGAAATGACCACGAACAACTGGGAAGTTTTAAGACCTTTATCTAAAGTTCAAATTCAGTGAGCAGACAATTTATTGCGAGCAGACAATCAATAACTAAGATGACAAAAATTACATATCCATATAGGAAAAATGCTAAAACAACCATTTATGAATGCAAATATGGGAAGTGGAAAACAGGGATATACTATGTAGATTCAGAGGTGAGATCTAATAATGGACATTCCTAAACTTATGCACGTACTAGGGTTGTACTATTGGAGAAGTGTTTTATACTAAGGGAAAATTCAGAGATCCTATACATCTATAGGAAGAGCGAGGAAAGAGAAACACACTATGCATCTAGGAACTACTTTAGTCAGATTTATATGAGAAAATTATAGACCACATCAGCGATAAAAAAACAATGGAGAAATGATTTCTAAAAAAGGTAGGGTAACATAGGAACACGCTATGATATTAAATGCAAAATGACTTTAAGATATGCAATGGTTGCGGAAAGCATGGAAAATTATCATATGCAAAGGTATGTCTTTATTGTAGCAAAGACAGAAAATAGAAAGGTGCAGTTTCAGAGTTTTCAGCAAGATATTTACCTAGACTGGTGTGAAAACCAACCCTGGCCACGGGTCAGTTAAGGACAGGAAATACACCCAGGAAGGATAGACATCAACGGGACAGCAGGTGCAGAATGGACACCCCAGGACAGGACAGGACACCCAGATTAGGATCAGGACAGGACCACCAGGACACGACCAGCACCCGCAGTTTGGACGCAAAGCCTGCGCTCCACCCTCTCTGCAGCTATCAGTCAGAACCCCGATTGGGTTAGCGAACTCCCCAGCAAAGTGCTCCGCCAGCACTTTAAGGTTTAGTAAAACCTTAGTCTATGGTCAAATTCGGACAGAGTGCTCCGCAGCGCTCTGTATCTTTAGTCACCTATTGAGTGCGTTGGGTCAGTGACAGGTCAGCTATTCGGACAAGTCGGACAAATTCCCTAGGTGAACCTAGGCTAGATATACTGTTTTGGGACAGTGTACCACCCCCCCAAATGTTGCAAAGTGTCAGAATCCCCAATTTCGATTGGTCCTAAGGTAGGATTTGGTTAACACACCAATCAGAATAGACTATTTCAAGACTTATTTTGCATGTTAAGGTACCGCCTAGCAAGATTGGGGTTCCCATGAGAAGCCGCATAGTACAATAGAGAAAATGTCATTGTATCAGTTTGAGGACAGTTAACTCCATCTTGCTGGGTCAGAGGTGGCGTTCACATGAGCATCTTGACTGTGGCTGCCAGCTGACTGAGTTCCACTGCCCAAGGTTGTTTCTTGCCTCGCATCATGAGCATGCGCGGAAGGGACCTTCAAGATGGCTCACGACCCATTCGGACCCCCATTTCCCGCGATACATGAAAAGTAAGCGAAAACAAATTTAAACATAGAAAATAAACGAATGTATTACATGTCATGATTTCGTACTTCAGTTTTATCATTATAAAAATATACTATGCAATTAGATATTAGTGCAATACTTAACGACACGAGAGCAAAGGCACGAGCTTCACCACATGGTTATGTTTGAGCAGCCTTTCTAGGCTATTACGCATGCGCACCCTTTCCCTCTCAAACTGTGACTGCGTCATGTCACGTGACTATGCCCAACGCATGCGCAGAAACAGAAATACAAGCAGTGGCCATTTTAGGTACAACGGTTATTTATATTAGTAAAACACATAGGCAAGCTTCGCTACCACACACGCATTTTCAAAATAAAGAGATTAGTAAAACGTACATCTTTGTTATGAGGTTACAACAGATTCGAGGTTCATGAATCGAGCAAGTCGCGATGCGAAATCTTGCTCTATCAGTATCCCCTTATCGATCACAATCTTGGCATTCAGGCATGTCGCCGTTTCTTTCATGGAAAACCTCTGGATAGATATGATCATTCAATAATGTTATAAGAAATGTTCAGATTTTGATTGGAAAACAACTTTTTTCTTCTTTAATGAGGTGGGGACTGCCATGCTTTGCTTCGAGTTACGCCTTCATTTTTATGGGCGGGTGGGAAGAACAGCATGTGTGGGTTGATACGAATGAAAGATGGACCAAACATATCACATTCTGGACCAGCTACATAGACGATTTGTTTATGATAATGGAGGGTCCAAAAGACATCTTGCAGGAATTTTTGACTCCCATTTCCCACAATGATTTAAATCTGAGTTCCAAACAAAATTCATGATAGTGAAATGGATTTTCTTGATGTTTCACTCAAGGTGGTGGACAATAAAGTGCAGACCCACCTTTTTCTGAAAAGTACAGCAGGCAATAGTATCCTTCTTGGAGGCAGTCACCATCAGAATAAGTTGAAGTGGAGTATTCCTTATGGGGAGATGCTTAGAGCCCAGCAGAATTGTAGTACTGATGTTGCTTTCAAAGAGGAAGAGGAAAGTATGACAAAAAGAATTTAAGTCCAGGGGTTACCCTAGTAAAGTATTAGGATAAGCCAGTGGACAAAAACAGCACACACAGCTAGAGAGAATCTGCTCCATACAAGAAGGCTTAAAATATTCAAGGACCAGCAGGCAGTCAGATTAATAACAACCTATAACAGCGAGTCTCACAATATCCGCAAAGTATTTAATAAACACCAGCATATAGTAAAATAAAAACAGACCGGATCAATCCTCGCCCCCCTGATAACATATGGTAAATCTAAATCCCTGCGAGATTTACAAGTACAGAGTTACACGAGCACTAGGGAAAGGCAATGTGGGTGGCTGTGGGAGCAAAACTGTTTTTTTCAAATGTGGCAGATGTAAAACCTGCAAGGGTAATCGAAATGTTAAGGAGTATTTACTCCCTACAGGAAGAAAACATACCAGCAACAAATTTACCACATATAGGAGGGATTATGTGAAGTATGCTTTGATACGTCCCTGTGGCTATAGATATATAGGCATTACTTTCTGCCCAGTGAAGAAACCTGTACAGGAGCATTACAGGGCCATTAAGAATGGTGATGTGAATTAACCAGTTCCCAGGCACTGGGCAAAAGTACAGAACCAAAATGCTGATTTAATGTCTTATTTTGGAATTGACAGGGTGCTGAAGAATACACAAGACAGAGACAAGGAGAAGAGGCTCAGGGTTTTGGAATTGGAGAACATTGTTCTTCTTGGGAGTAAATGCCCGGCAGGACTGAATGAAGCTGAGGAGTTGCACGTCCAAGTCGGCTGATTTGGACCTTGTTGAACTGCATTATCTGAGCTTTGTATTTTTCTTCATTCCTTTTTAATATTCTTTATCAGGCAATTTTAACACGTTCTATCCCGCCGCATCTTTCCTGCTTCCCTTTCATATACCTACTCTATTGATGTATATGATGGAGTTTTCTCCATAAAGCTACTGGTTTCTGGATTTTGTGATGATTAATTGGTATATTTAATTTCTTTTCGAGAATAAGAGAGGCTTGCACAGGATGAGCTTGCTTTGATCACTTTTGTTAAAAAGCAAAACCAAATATGATTTCAATGCTTTGATTTCCCTTTGGCTGGATTCCTAAAATATGTATCAAACAGATGCATCTGTAGTCTGTTATTTTTATAATTGCGATATGGCATCATCAAATGTAAATTAAAAATATGTGTTGGCATTCTTTGTTATATGTGCGCATTAGGATGTCACTGTCCATACAATCACGTGACATTGCCTCCTTTCTAAAGGTGATGGGGCACAGTGTAATTTGTAATCAGGCTGTGACTAAGCCCCGGGGGGGGGGGGGGGTGAAACACGTTGTCCATAAAACATTGTGGAATTCGGATTATTATGTAGGAGTCTTTCTGAAGTCCTTGATGGTTGGATTCTGGTTTCTTTTGAAAATATTACAGGTCCTGCACCAGTGAGAAGCACTGATCCTGCTGAGTGGACATGGCCAGGCTGCTGCAGAACTGTGATATATATACACATATAAATAGATTTCTACCCAACATACATTTTTACCAAGTGTATTCCTTTACCACGAATGCATTTGTGGTGTAATAGCATGAGTGATAAAGGCATATTCATGATAAAAGTTCACCTTGTAATGGTAGTTCATTGTATTAGAATTTGGGTAGCAATATCTGCATTGTAATAGCATGTGTGGTATTAATACACATTGTAATGTTATACATGTGTTTCCTATACATGAGGGAAATGGCATTATCTGTCATAGGGTCAAGGAGCAACTGGTCTTCCAGACCTTTCCTTCTTTGAACAAGGTATAAGAAAAACGTCTAAAAAGCCCATAAAAACAGTCTTAGTAGCTCATCCTTCCAAGCTTATACCAACATTTGTGCAGCTTTGTCACACAGTGCAAATTGTATTAGCAAGTGAAAACTTCAAGCTTTTTTTTTTTTAAACTGGGCCCTTGTTCATGGATATGCATGAATTTGAGGAAAAAACAAGAGTAGGCCAATTACATTTCATACTGATCTATCAAAGTGCCAAAGTCATTAGTTAATCAGAAATGTTTTCACCTCCACCTTTGCTTCCCACTTAATCAGCATACAACAATAAATACCTGCACTAGGTATAACTTGCTAACTACCAGTCGCATTTGAAGTGGATACATTGAACCGCAGGGAAATTAAAAGCCAATGAAAATGTTATTACTCCCCTTTAACAATTACCCTATTAATGGATTGGCACAAAATTTGACATGTTATGTTATGTTATATGATCTTCTATAGCGCACGGCTGCCCCAGCAAAGGGGCGCCCCGGCGCTTTCCAGAAAGGAAAGAGAGTACGCCACAGCAGATGGAACAGTGGTAATCACATAACGTAACCGTCTAGCAGAAGAGATGGGTTTTTATGGCCTTTCTGAATGACAAGAGATCAGTCATTCCACGAATCTGGAGGGGTAGGGGATTCCAAAGCTTAGCTGCAAGGTACCGGAAGGAGCGACCTCCCATCCGGGCTTGCTTAACACGGGGGACCACTGCCAGATTCGGGCCCTCCGAGCGGAGAGTACGTCGAGGCATGTATGTGGTCAAGAGTGGGCATAACATGGGTGGGGAGGCGGTTTTCAGAATTCTGAATGCGAGGCATAGGGTCTTGAAATGAATCCTCTTCTCCACGAGAGCCAGTGGAGATTGGTGAACGTACTTGCCACCGAGTGATGACGGGGGAGACCTGTCAAGGCTCTCGCTGCTGCATTCTGAACTCGTTGCTTGCAGCCTTACTTTCTCCGCCTGGTAACCCCTAAGAGTATGGAGTTCGCATAATCCAGCCGCCAAAGGATGGCAGACTGTACCACGAGCTGGCGCGTCTGGGGATCGAAAAACTTTAGGATCGGCTTAAGGTTCCGGAGGATCCCAAAGCACGAGGCAGCAACCTTTTTAGTATGGTGGGTAAAGTTGAGAAAGGATTCTATCCAAACTCCGAGGTTTTTCACCTGACTTTTAGGCTCAGGGAGCTTGCCAAGGGTCTCAGGCCACCATTTGTCTCCCCAAGCCGCCGCCTCTTTACCTACAAGCAAGACCTCGGTCTTGCCAGCGTTTAATTGTAGGTAGTTTGCTGTCATCCAGCTGGTTATGGCTGTAAGGCCCTGTTTGAAATTTTGCACACTCAGTCCAGCTTCATCCCTCAGTGTCACCACTAACTGAGTATCGTCAGCGTACGATACTAACGATAGCCCCCATCTTTTGGCTACCTCAGCCAGTGGTAGGACGTATATGTTAAATAATGTCGGACTGAGTGCAGATCCCTGGGGCACTCCCTGTTTGATCGAATGTTCTTTAGAAAGGAACGGAGGAGTGGAGACCCGGAATGACCTTCCAGACAGAAATGCCTTAAACCAGTCCAGGGCCTGCCCCGAAATTCCTACCTCCTCTAGCCGAAATAACAGCACCTCGTGTGAGACCGTATCGAAGGCAGCACTGAGATCTAGTAGTATCAGTGCTGCCGTCTCGCCGGAATCCAAAATGGTCCGGAGGTGTTCTGTCACACTCAGGAGTGCCGTTTCGGTGCTGTGGCCCGCACGGAAGCCATGCCGGGATGCATCCAGAGTGGTATTGGACGTAAGGAATTTCGTCAGAATGGTATTAACGTGGGACTCGGCCACCTTAGCTGGCCAGGGAAGCAGCGAGATAGGCCGATAGTTCTCGGGCAGAGTGGGGTCTAACGTTGTTTTTTTTATAATTGGGGAAACCCATGCCTGCTTCCATCTAGTGGGTATGATGGCAGTGGTAAGAGAGGAATTTATGATGTCCCGAAGGGGATTGAGAACCGTCATGTCTGCTGCTCTAAATTGCGGTGGTTTTAGTGGATCTGCAGGCGAGCCTGATTTGACTTTTTCACAAAGTTTGAGAACATCCTCTTGACTCAGCACAGGTATATTAGTGAGCTTGGGATTAGTTTTAGTGGCTAAGGCATTGAAACATAGAGTGGCTGGGAAGGAGTTATATATTTTCTGAATTTTATCAATGAAGAAGGATGCCAAGTTCTTACAATGTGTGGGAGAGGTATGTGACTCCTCAACAGCTTTTTTTGCGCCGAGATCTTTTAGTATTTTAAAAATGGTTTTGGAGGGATTCTGACTAATACCAATCTCGTTAGCATAGTATGCAGCTCATGTCCTACAGATGTTTCTGTGGTAGTTTTTTTGTACCTGGACATATTGAGCCTTAAGCGCGGGGTCATAAGTTTTTCTCCATTTTCGTTCAGCGACTTTACATTCTTTCCTGAGGGAAGTGAGCGCTACATTGTACCAAGGACTAGATTACTGGGAACGTGCCCTAATCCAGTCCGCCGGAATAAGCGCATTTAGAGCCTGGGTGATACAGTAACAGAAACCCTCATACTATTATAAAACCAATGCTTACAAGCTTCTGCCATATTTTGTAAAAATGTGTCAGACACTGCCAAACCTAGTAGTAAGAAACACATTTTTGAAACCCCGTCCCATTTTTTAAACTATCACCCTTCATTCACGGCCCTCCACAAATTTGAAAATATCAATATTGATCAGCATGCTAAGCATCTACTAATTTTCAGGCACGTTCTTCCAATGGTGCAAAGGTCTAATCAAATGAACAAATGGCATTTCAACGGGCAAGATTTACAAAAGTGTTAACGCCCACTCGGCACCGTTCTCGAACTCTTATCTCCAAAACTACTAAATGGATTTACAACAAAATGTCTGCTTTCTAAGCGAAGTTCTATTTTCAAGCAAATTTAGGCAAAAATGTGCTTAACGAGTTTTACTGCAGCGGCGTGCAAAATTTGCTATGGGAGCTTAAATGGGAAACCATCTTTTTTGACCACTCACCATTATTGTTTCACCGGCACATGGAAATGCACACAAAAATGCCATACCGGATGTCAGCTCCATATGCTAAGTATCACATTTGATGCAGATCTGTTCATGGGGTCAAAAATTATAAACGAATAAAAACCAAAATCGTACATTGGAAACGTGCAGCTGAACCATAGCTGCACAACTAAGTAATATTGTGTGAACTTGATTCAGTGAATGACGCTGAAGTAAATCAAGTCCATAGATTTGAGATTAAGAAGTAGTAATTCCGTCTAATCCACAGTCTATAAAGAACCCTGTTATCAATCTGTCTAAAAACAAATTTGCACATATATTTGCTCTTGTAATCTATCATGTACGGAATTTGTTAATAGAAATATCTATTGTGAAGCAATTGCAGACTTTTATTAACAAACATCTTGTTGCAGATACAGGCAGTTTCTGCCCATTAGAAGGCAGGCTCTACCATCAAGAGCTTAGGGGACCATGCTCTTACATTTAAAGGTAGCAGCATCATTAAGCAATGCTCTTCAAGCCGTCTTCAGTCGTAGACACAGTGGATCATTACATCTTGTTGGAGTGTTTGTGAACCATGTTTAGGGCCCCGTAGCCGAATATTGGTGATTTAAATATTTCCTTATAAACCACTTTGTGCATGTCGAAATGGACACATTACAGAAAGGTGAGTCTTGCTAGCTCTATTTAATATTTAGCTGCATCCATATTCAGTCTTTTTGGTGGCTTACAATTGGCTGCTCATTCATATGATGAGGATATCCACTTAAAATCCAAAATATATGGCAATGCTAGCTTATTAAAAGATGTAGAATTTGGGCTGTGCATTGTTCAGTTCTGGGTGGCTACAAACTACCTAGAACTAAACCGTTCCAAGACAACGGTGTTTTGGTTTGGGGCAAAAGGCGGTCTTCCTACATCAGCTTTTCCTATTCTAGATCAACAAGGTGGAAGACAGTACCAAAGACTTAAAGTCAAAGCCGTTGCTTTATTCTGGATGCAGACGCCACACTCATCCCAGATCAGCCCCATTGTGCATAGCGTTATTGCTATTTCCAACTTCTGCAGCTGAGCTCCTCTCCCCAAGTCACCGTTCCATTGAAGTGGGGGCAAGCCATACATTTTCCTCTTGGTCACTCAACACCCTCTATATCTGATTTATCAAAACTAGCTTCCGAAACTTGAAAGAGCACTAAATGCAAAAGCAATATTCAGTAATATCGCGAGTCTTGACAGAAGGGACAATATAACTGAGGTTCAATACGCTTAACCCTCTCTCCATTGTGGTTCATATCCACTTTAAGGTGATCAGCATGTCAAACAAGTATTTCCATCAGTTAGTACCAGTCTGTCTGACTGCTAATACAGACCCCTGTACTCCAAACACTAGTCTTCCTAGCGGACGGTCTCGGAGGGCACTTTAGGATCATTTAAGGACCGAATGAATGTAAATCACATTCTGAGAGCACATTAATGGATTCTACAAGATATCAACTTGATTTAGTAATACACGATGGTCGTATCTGAAGGCATGCTGAGGGGGGGTTGGGCATGTCTAAGGACCAAATGGTGGAATCGAAGAAGCACGGAGACACCATATGGAGGGAGGTAGGGACCACCTAGGGGTTTCCTGGAGTGGTCTAGAGGTGTCATCAGGGAGAATAAGAGTGTTTAGTGGTAGATGAGGGTCTCCGTTGGACTGCTTGGACTGTCTGAAGGCAGTCAGAGTCCAAGACACATCTGATGGCATCTTATCACCAACCGGGGATATCTGAGGGGAGGCAAAAACTAGCAGAGGTAGCCATTGATGAAATAAGTCTTACGACTATGAGTGTGCTGAGGGTCACTGAAGAGTTCAGTATATTTGGGGTTCTGTGAACCTCTTTCAGGACTCACTGAAGGTGTATATGGACCATCTGTAGCCGCTTCAATATGTTCGAAGGAAGTTGAGGATTGCAGATAGATGGTAGGCAGTGTGTGGCAGTCAGGTGAGGGGCTCTGAGGGTCTTTGAGGACCTGCTAGAAGTGTTGACAGGCCAGCAGAGGATCTCTAAGGGTTGGCTAGGAGAGTGCAAGTATCAGGGAGTGGCTGAGGCACTCTAAGTGCATTGTGTTTTCTGAGAACTTTCTGGAGGCTTCTGGGAGCACTCAAAATGCCTGGAGTCAGGCCAGGAGTGTTTAACAGATGTGGGTAACAGAGAAAGCTGGGAGAGTGCCTGATGATATGAGGGTCGCTGGGAGCCCACTGGGGGTGTTGAAGGGCAAGCTGAGAGAATATAGATGCAGGCAACAGAGACTACAATGACTGGCCTGGGGTCTCTACGTGTTTACTGGTGGTTAATTAAAGCAGCCCAACAGTATCCGAGTGGTATGCAAATGAGTTGTGGGGTACCTGGACACAGGACCTCTGGCATGGTCTAAAGAAAATCTTGGGGTGAGTTGAAAGTGGGCATTAATCGATTGGATGCAATAGTATCTAAGGGCTCCAAGGGCCTATTAGTAGTATATTAAGATATACGGAGAGTTTCTGTAGGAAATCTGATGGTGTTCAATGACTAGCTAGAGGTATTTAGGAGTGGACTATGGACTGGTTGATATGCCAACTGGGGTATATATTGATCAAGTGGGTAGTTGGGATATTGACTGAGGGCCCCGGAGGACTTGCTAGCAGTGTCTAAAAGTGTTCTGAGAGATACTGAAGGAAAGCTGCTGTTGTCCACATTAGCAAGGGAAGTGGATTAAGGGCTGAATTATCAAATGCAGGTGTTTGTAGGCCAGGTGAAACGAGAGTTCTGAGGGCATACTGAGGATTTCTAAGCGTTGGTTTGGCGTGTCTGAGGGTGAACCGCAGTCTTTAGGTCCAAGGACATACTGGGAGACCTTTAAACGTTGGTCTGGAGTGTTTGAAAGCGAGCCTGAGGGACGCGCACGAGTGCTTGGAGAGTTGGCTACTCCTGCCTGCAGTCAAAGAGTCACTAGGGCATGCCAGATTAAACTTCGATGGTCTACTTAGTGTGTCAAATAACATGCCAAAGGTCTCTGAGCATAAATGCCATTTGATGTTGAAGGTTTAAATCAAATAGGAGAAGGAAAGGAGCAGAGCTTCATTCAGCTTCCAACTGTCAATATTCAATCAAAAAAGAGGGAAATGAACCACAACAGTCTATATACCAGAGTCTCAGGGAAAATGGTCTTGGAGACCCTCAACCACACGTTGACAGTTGGCAGCATATATCATCTCTGCTAGTGTTGTTTGGTGGATCGGGTCAGCATTGGGTCAATCACTTGAGTGTCCCATTTTCCAAGTGATTAAACATCCTCCACGAGGAGGGAGACTGACAGATTTTGACAGTGGTGTGTTATTAAAATTACCACCTATCCTGTGAACAAGAATTTATTGAGAAAAGGAAATCAGGATAGGGAGAAGGCTAAAAACAGGTCGGTATTTTGTGGATAAGCTACAGGTCCACAAAACCTAGTGGTCAGATCGACATGTTTTGGCCGGGATCTGCCAATAAGGGTCTATGGCCGACGTCAGGACAGAGTGTATGGAAGACCTAGAGTTTAGGGCACTCCACAGATAGTGCAGGTAAGTGTATTAACTCACCAGTCTTCGTCAATGAGCGCACTCTGCTCATTGACAAAGGCTAGAGCGGTCAACCTCGAAGCTGGGGCACCAGGTTCGAGTCTCGGCAACAATGCTAATCTCCCCGTGCCTAACAAAAATGAATGTGTCCATTTGTATCAAATCTGGAGCTCCTGTAAAGCACTCTGATACTCGATGTTTTGGGCCTAGTTTGTGCTATATAAAACTAAAAAAAAGACAGATCTCTGCTATAGGCACAGTCTTTGGCCCATAACTAGAAGAAAGCCAGGAAAATTAATAACAATATAGTCAGTATTATGCCATATGCAGTTGATTCGCAACTCACCCAGTAAGACACTCATAGAATTATAGTTAATAGCATAACTAGTAGTGTAGCATATAGATGCTCTAGGGCATGCATGAACACCAAAGGGAAAGTAAACAATTTGCCCATTACAGTAAAACACTAATCCCTTTCTAAAAAATGGTTCAGGGTAATTATATGGCAGTGTCAATTTTTTTTAAAAACGTGGTGTACCCGAGTTGGTCTAGTTGTAGACAGTTGCAATAGGACATTATTTGATTAAAATAAAGGCTACTCACGAGACTACTATGGAAGACTGGCGTACTGGTGGGGTGGGGGGGGGGGGGGGGTGTTGCTTTGGGGTGTTAGGGGGGGGGCGGGTTCTTAAGGCTGGCTTGTTTACCTGTTGCCCCGACTAGGGGCGTCTTTCGACTTCCGGGCACTACCTTTCCATCTGAGCATGCTCACCCTGCTCATCTAACGCTTATTAAGAGAAGACGTGTCTGTCTGTCTCGCTCGCTTAACCTGCCTGTTGATTGTGCTTAGCCATGCCATGCCTTTTTTTTTTTTGTGTTCTGAAAACTTCAATAAACATACTTTGAAATTAAAATAAAGGCTACAAGGTAATGCAAAGGTATGAATAAATGAAGCAAACTAGTTACCTTTAACGGGAATACAGGTCACCCGATGTGATGGAAGAGGACGTAGAATGGTATGCTTAAGTCCAAGGTAAAAGTGAAAGGGGCAAAAAAATTGAATAAACCACTTATAATGTATCCTGTAGATCCAAGAAGGCAGAGTGAAAGAGGAGGCTTACAGCATCAGTTAGTTACTAAAGGTCACCCATATCACTTACCTCGCATAATGCCATCCTGCGTAATGCTGCTGCATGTCTCTCTCATCCCCAATGTTAGTGGTAGTAGGGGAGAGCGTGTTTTTATATTGAGCCATGTGGCCTTAATTCAAGGCGTAATTACGTGCTAAAAACATGGGCTTCAGGTGGGAGCTGTGATAAGCGTGGGAATCCATACCAGGTGGAAGCGATCTAATAAGGCACGCTGGGTAATCATCACTGCGTATGTATCTGTGCAGTATGATCCTAAACGATATTGACAGTTTTCCGGTCTTGTGTCACTGAATGGAATTATAGATAGTAGAAGCACTTCATTGCTAGCTTTTTTATCTATTAAAGAAGCACATACAGAGATTTCTGTATAAAATATATCTATGAAAGCGATTCAATATGCTTCTAAAAAGCCGTGCTGGGCCACCAACCACCTCGGCATGTGCGACTACCGTGGTATATCCAAAATAATTAAGTCAATAGTGTGCCGCTGAAGAGAGTAGTAGAGGTAGTTGATAAACTTCATGGCAGCTTTATTTAGTAGACATATGGGGATATATAAAATAGCTGAAGGTACGTACGGTGCATAGTATGTGTCAATCATATTGTTACATCTTGCTTATGCTTTGCATATCCCCTGCTTGGATTTCCCCATTGCTTTGCCACTGCATCTTGTAGAATGTTTGATGACACCTTAGAATGTTTGGTACCTGACTGCTCTGAGTAGAGGCAGTTGATCGAGACAGGCTGAGCGAGAGAAGAACTGCTCCTGGTGGGGTTTTTATTATTACATCTATTGATCATTTATAGTTAACTTAACTTGGATTTATCTACAATAAATCAAACCTACTTTTACTTACTGGATTCAAGAACATTATTTGCTACAAATTGGTGACGAGGTACAGAACAGAACCTATATGTGGAAAAAGGACTCTTTTAATGAAATACTACTGCAGCCAAGGAACTACTAGCCGGAAAAGAAAAGGTAAATTTACAGAAACGCCCTGCTTAGCCCCACCAGTGTCCCCAGCCATCTGGACAGCCTGCTATCCCAGGGTGTTTGAGTTCTGACTGCGTGATTTAACCTGAGAATTTGGATCACTTCTCATATCAAGTTTAAAGGGTTTGAGCAGCGTGAGAATAGACATAATTCTTTTGCTTTTACCCCTCCAAGATAATGCTGGATTTTGTGTGCTAAGCTCAAAGGGCTGTGTCTGCTGTGTTTTTCTATACTGGCGGTTATGAGCAAGAGCACATTTCAAAGCAACTTTATTGATGTAAGGAGAAGTTTGAAAATATTTGGATATTCTGCTGAACTATCAAAAGCTAAAGTTCACTGCATACTCCTTTGGATTCGTGGCGTTTTTGGCAAGAAGGCTGTGCTGAGAGGGTGTTGTCCGTTTACTAAAAAAACGAGTTTCCTGAGTTTTACTATAAGTGATTCACATTATTTCATATACTTTGCGAAGTGTTTACCTTTGATTGCTGTTTCAACGGTTTCACCACACACGCGCACGAGGAATGAAGGGTGTCCATGTGACGGAGTTTCCATGCTACGGATTGGAGCGAAGGGTTGCCATGGTTATTGCTATCTCAATCTAACATTGCTGCACGCATACAACGTCACGTCACGTAACGTGAGAGCAGATATCGCGTTGTGGAGCACCAACTCTCCATTCTTAAACCGCGTCTGTTATGTGGATGCGATTTTTCAAGAAAAGGACATCGCTGCTTCTGATTTCTTATCTCATGGCGGAACGGAGTCCTGGGGTGAGTTGTCTTATCATTATACACTTCATGGAGGAACTCTGGCCCAATTTTTGAAGCCGCGTGAAACACGCATGAATTTTCGTCAGTTTTGAAGCCCAATTAAATAGAGGTCATGGCTTTGTCTTCTTTGAGGGAACTTGCAAATTTGTGAAGAACCTACGTACATGACTTTGGCATTGGTGATGCTTATTAAGGCTTCAGTTGTGAACTTCCCGTCCCGGCAATTTACTGTCATAACATCTAAACTGTTTTCTAAGAAGAAATTTCAGCGTTTTCCTTGGAACTGCGAATTTTACTACTTATAAATGAAACCCATTCGGGTGAGAGATCGCTCACCGGAGTGTATGTTCATCTTTTTGTAGAAATTTAACATCTTTATAGTAACTTGTTTTCAGAGGGGGGTGGTGCTGCATCTTTCGTTTATGTATTTCTGGGAAGACTGCACATCATTTTAAATTGCAATGTATTTCTTCTCATATTAGTTGCATGTGTGTACTTTGTATGTGTGTACTTTGCATGATATATTTTGAATGTGGGAGCCATGTTAATGCTCAACGTATGTGGAGGTGCCCTATCAATTTTATTCAGATTTCTGGTTTTAGTTATTTATGGAGTGAGCCATAATTAAGATCAACTTTTGGTTGTGGTGCTCAATTTGTGTTGATTTACTTTTATTGGATTGAGCCACGTATGTGCTCAACTTTTGTTGAGGTACTCAATTTGTTTATTTTTCGTAATTATTTGCGGATATGTTTGATATCGATATGCTGTTTTGAACCACCATTTAGGTGCTCAATTTCCATTGAGGTGTTCAATGTTATTCTTTCTTACTTTTGATGTACCACGTTATTTAGTGCTCTAAAATATTAGAGGAGTTCACATGTGTTACTGAGTAGAGTCATGCATTTTCATTTTATTGTTGTGAACCACTATGTGCTCAAATTATTTTGAGGTGTTCTTTTCAGAGGATTAGTTGTCCTAGTGTTGGATTTATTGAATATGTATTTTGCGGAGCCACATCTGTGCTCATTTTGAGGCGCTCCATTTCTTGATATGAACTCTGAGGAGTTGGGATTTATTGGATATGTAGTTTGAGGAGCCACATCAGTGCTCATTTTGAGGTGCTTCAATTTTTTTGATATGAACTCTGAGGAGTTCAATTATTCTATGTTGTGGAGAGCAGTAAGTTGCTCAATTTTCTTGATATGTACTCTGAGGAGTTCAAATTGTTTTATGTTATGAAAAGCCGCAGGTTACTCTATCTGGCTTATATGAACCACGCAAGTGCTCTAAGGTTTTAGAGGCGTTCAGTTTATTAAGTTTAAGGAGCCGTTGTTTGCTCTATTTACAAATGTATTTATTTATCTGTCCCATCCATTTTCATTCTTGTGGATGTTATGTATCTAATCCAAATTTTCCATTCTAGTGGATTTTATTAAGTTATGCATCAAATCCAAATTTTTCTATTCTAGTGGATTTTATTAAGTTATGCATCAAATCCAAATTTTCCATTCTAGTGGATTTTATTAAGTTATGCATATAATCCATATTTTCCATTCTAGTGGATTTTGTTATATTATGTAATATAACATATTATTTATATTTGATATGGAAGTTGTGTGAGCTGTGTACTACAATTCAATTTTTTTTAAAGTTTAGAGACCTTGTGTCCAAGTTGTAGATTATAAAAACATCTGTCTAATTTTTTTTAGGGAAGGGGATGGGGTCATCATAGAATGCAATGTAATGTGTTCCTTTGGTCATTATATTTGAAAATGCAATCCTTATTATATTTCAACTGTTATATGTAGGAATGCAATGAAATATATTCTATCATCTTTATTTATTGTTTTCTAAAGAAGGGGGATGTGTTACATCTTGCTTATGCTTTGCATATCCCCTGCTTGGATTTCCCCATTGCTTTGCCACTGCATCTTGTAGAATGTTTGGTACCTGACTGCTCTGAGTAGAGGCAGTTGATAGAGACAGGCTGAGCGAGAGAAGAACTGCTCCTGGTGGGGTTTTTATTATTACATCTATTGATCATTTATTGTTAACTTAACTTGGATTTATCTACAATAAATCGAACCTACTTTTACTTACTGGATTCAAGAACATTATTTGCTACACATATTTATGTGAGTGATATCCCATACTCATCAGTGCACGAAGGAACTGTTATTTTGGCTGTGCCAAATGAGGTTAACTATAACTGGCCATGGGGGCGTGGCCAGCAACATGGCCGACTAGACGTGCCTTGCCGGAGCTCCGGCCGAGCAGCACGATTATCCGACACTACAGATCACCCATGGGCCCTAACACATGCCACAACGGAGAAACGACGTCCTGATACCCGGAGGAATCCCCCCAGTGATAGTGCGGAGCTGTCTCCACCGAATAACGGACACTACAGTCACAGAAGCTCCCCGGCGGCCATGCTGACGACCGCGGCGCGCGGTGAAACGCGGCGCCCCTAGTGCCTCACCTTCCAATCCTACCGCACAGTGCCCGGCTACTGGGGGCGCCGTGACCCCCCCGGCCCCCCTGGCGGCCAAGCGGGACCTGGATTCTGCCGCTGGAGAGAGGAGGGCAATCCGAGGCGGACACAGCCGACCGGCCACCTACACCAAGATGGCGGCCGGCGGAGTGTGAGGTGGACGAGGCAGACGGGAAGTCCCCACCGCGGCCATCCCCAAGTGGCGGACGAACGGGGAGACACAGACGGACCGCAACGGAGGTGAGCCCGAGGCACAGGAGCCGGGAGCCGACCACGCAGGAGCCGGGAGTCTGCCTCTGACTTGCACTCGGTGCCCGCCTTTACCAACATGGCGGCCGAGCTGCTTTGTCACCCAGCTTGACAGTCACTATCGAGGGTGTGTGCCTGAGGGGCGAGTGCCACGCGGGGTGAGGAGACCTAGATCCCCCCGGTGAGGAGGCAGTCTGCTGGGGCCCGTGGAGAGGTCCTGACCACACGACCCCAACCTACGCATGACGACCGGCAGATCACGGTGAGCAGTCAGGGGACCCTCAGGACTGAGGCGAGAGAGGTGCCAGGGGACCCGCGGGCGAGTCTCTACAAACGGGGCCACCCGGAGTGACTTTACTGCCACCCGCTGCCCGGGGCTGGGCACATCTGCGCCGCAGGGCCCGGAGAGACGCGATATCAGCATGGGGAAAGGTGACCGGACTCCCGGGGCCTCGAAGCGGGGCCCCATGGACGACTTCACTGCAACGCGGTCCGGGGCGGCACAGCAGTCTCAGCAGAACGGCGCGCGCAACGACACGGCCATGCTACTGGAGGCCATCCAAGCGTCCAGAACCGATATACAGGCATCTCGGACGGCCCTGGAAACGAAGATTGGAGAGGTGCGATCCGAGGTGACGCTACTACGGCAGGACTTCCGCAACTTAACCGAGAGGGTTACGGTGACCGAATCTCGCTTGACCGACAATGAGGAGGCGATTACAACACTCAAGAAGGACATGGCGGAACTGCAGGCATCTCATCGCCAACTGCTGTGGAAGGTGGATGATGCCGAAAATAGGTCCAGACGCAATAACCTTCGCTTTGTGGGCTTTAGAGAAGGGATTGAGGATGGGAACATGTCCGCCTTTCTCCTGAACTGGCTGAAAACTACCTTCCCAAATGCACGATTCTCCCAGTGCTTCATCATCGAAAGGGCGCACAGGGCGCTCCTCGCCAAGCCTCCGGAGGGAGCGCGGCCGAGACCTGTCATAGCGCGCTTCTTGAACTACGCGGACAGAGACCTGATCCTGCGCGAGGCCAGGAAGTTGGGGGAAATCCGTCTGGAGAATGCCTCCATCATGATCTTTCCAGATTACAGTCAGGAGGTCTCGAAGCAGCGTCGCTCGTTCGACTCGGTCAAGGCAAAGCTGAGGTCTTTGAACATTTCTTACATGCTCCTCTTCCCTGCCAAACTCAGGGTAATCTATACAGACAAATCCATCTTCTTTGCCCACCCGGAAGATGTGTGGCAATGGCTCGAAGAGAGGCCCATTCTGAATAGTAGAGAGGCGGCAGGCCGAGCTGCTCTGGACAAGACGATACGAGAGGGGCCGCTCTGGGAGGTGCCGAAACCACAGCGAAGGGGTGCGCGGAGGGTGCAGAAGAAAGCCCCGGCGACGCCGTACCGCGCGCGAGACAAGGAGGGTGAGAGAGGGAACAGGTCGGCGTCCCCGAGCAATGACTTGGTGGCGGGCTCGAGATTCAGCTGCCTGAGGAATAGAACCCGATCTGAAGGCGATGAGGTGGAGGACTCGGAAGCCCACATGTCTGAAGGAGAAGGAGACATACCAATGGACAACTCGGTACATCCGCTGGTCACGGTGATCCAGCAATTGGAACAAGAGTCTTCAGGCCAAGAGATGAATACGGACACTCAGGACTCGCATTCGTGAACATGGCTGAATGGGGATCGGAGGAGATGACGGCTCGGCGAAACGGAGCAAGCAAGTTGACACGCACCCCCCTACTGTTATTTAAGTTCTCAGTGTTGGTTCTTGTTTAGCGTGGGGAGGGATGTGCGGGAGGGCGACAGACCTTCTCCCTTGGATGGTTCAGGCCCGGGTTGGGATGCAACTGGAAGGGGAGGGAGGTGGGGAGGGGGGAGCGGAGGGGAGTTGGTTCTTGTATTGCCCCCGGTTGGGGTCTACAAAGGTTATGGGGGGGAGGGGGGAGCCCGTTCAGGAACAGCAGAGACATGCCAGCCCACAGTTGGTGACATCCCTAAGTCACGGTCCCACCCAGGGAAGGCTTAGAGCAACACAATGGCAAGTACACTAGACGCCACACCCACGGGTGACACAGAATTCACGGTGCTAAGCTGGAATGTGAATGGCCTGGGGTCGAAAATTAAAAGAGGTTTAGTTAGTGAGTACCTCAAACGACTGACACCAGACGTCGTCCTCCTCCAGGAAACACACCTTAGAGGGAACCAGTGCGCATTTATTGCGCGAGGAAGATATACTGTCCTGGCTCATGCAGGATACACGGCAGACTCCAGGGGGGTGGCGATCCTTATAAAAAAGTCGGCGCCATTCACGATTACACGCACTTGGTTAGACCCACAGGGCACATATGCGGGAGTCCAGGGGTTGTGGAGAAGACGTAGGTTCACGATAATATCAGTGTACGCCCCACCCAAGTTGCAGTCTCTCACACTGAAGGCGGTTGCTACTATCCTACTGGACACGGCTGACACAACTCAAGTAGTGGGGGGGGACTTTAATGATGTCATGTGCACCACACAAGATAGATCGGGGACTTCACGCTCAATGGGGTCCACAACTGCCCTAGCCCGGCAAATGAATACCTTCGGCCTCACCGACATATGGCGTTGGCTCCATCCAACACAGGTAGCCTATTCCTTTTACTCCGGGGCACACAAGGTCTTCTCCAGGTTGGATTATATTTTTATGTCCAGGCAGGATATCGCGGTCGGAGACCTAGCAGAATACAAGGCGCGGGGGATCTCCGACCACTCCCCCCTATTAGTGCAGGTGGGACGAGGCAGAGGGGAGAGGCAGTCACAATGGCGATTAGCGGCATGGGACATCCAAACTCCGGAAATACTTAAGGGCGTGCGTGCGGACATACGGGTGTACATGGCTGAAAATGAGGGTTCAGTGGACTCTGGTGTTACCCTCTGGGAGGCAATGAAACCAGTCCTGAGAGACCGCATTCAAACTAGGCTGGGAGATGCTAGGAGGTCGCGTCAGGGTCAGGTAGCGAGTGAAGAGGTCTCCATTTTAAATTTAGAAACGGAGTATCACCAACAGAAGGGCGAGGCCCGCCTCAGGAAATTGATTGACGCACAGAGACGATACAGGGAATTAGTCACGGATGAGGCGCGCACTCAGGCACTGGCGACGTTGCATCGGCTATATGATGTCGGTGACAAGTCGGGCAAACTTTTAGCCTGGCTGAGTAGAAGGGAAACTGCAGCGAGATGGGTGGATCAGATCTCGTTAACAGGGAACAGGCAGGTAAACACGGATAGAGACATAGCAGAGGCCTTCGCGGCCTATTACGAGGACTTCTACAGGGCCAGGGACCTGGGCGACAGTGAGGAAGCCCAACGCTACTTAGGTGATATGGAATTGCCGACGTTATCCGCAGAGGCTACTGCAGCCCTGGAGGCGGATTTGACGCTGGACGAAATCTCTGAAGCTGTAACGGCGTTGAAACCGGGGAAGACTCCCGGGCCCAATGGCTTCCCGGCAGAATTTTTTAAACGTACGGCGGATCTGTTACAGCGACACATGAAGACCCTCTTCACGGACGCATACCATGCAGGGAGTTTTCCGACAGATCTAGCCTTGGCCACTATTATCCCAATATACAAAGAGGGCAAACCCAAAAACGACTGCTCCTCCTACCGCCCAATCTCCCTCCTAAATACGGAGACGAAAATACTGGCCACTATCCTGGCTCGGCGGTTACGACAGGTGATAACGGAGTTGGTGCATATGGACCAGTCCGGTTTCCTTCCGGATAGGGCGACCAAATTAAATCTCCGTCGCACTCACAACTGGCTACAGGAGGTCCGTGAGAGAAGTGAACCCCACTGGTTCCTCTCATTGGATGCGGAGAAGGCATTTGATGCAGTCCACTGGCCCTTCCTGATGGAGACCCTCCGAAGTTTTGGGATTGGACCCAAATACATGCAGTGGGTCGCGCTCCTGTACTCCAACCCGAGGGCGAGAGTGCGGATCAATGGACGGTTGTCCCGTGAGTTCCCCATTGGTAGGGGTACACGCCAGGGCTGTCCATTGTCCCCCCTCCTGTTTACCCTTACGATTGAAATTTTAGCGATACGGATTAGACAGAATAAGGATATCAGAGGTTTTAGATGGGGTAATACTGACGGCACGCAGGAAAAAATATCTCTGTATGCCGATGACGTACTATTGTTCGTGACCGACCCAGACAGGACAATTCCAGCACTGTTCGGGGAGCTAGGCGGATTCGGGGCGAGGGCGGGACACACGATCAATTGGCACAAATCGGTCCTTTATGACCCACAAGGCAAGGAGCGTCATGAGTGCCTTCCAGGGCAGCTTATTCATACGAAAGACGGCTTCCAATACCTGGGCGTATATATAACGCTAGACAAGGAACGCTCCTACACTGCAAACGTAGCTCGGATAATGGTAGAAACAAAGTCAGAAATGGACAGATGGAGGCAACTCCCGCTCACCCTATTGGGTCGAGCCGCACTGTATAAAATGGTCCTACTACCCAAGTTTCTCTATGCACTCCAGAATGAGTATTATCCCCTACCGTTGGCGACTTTGACTAAAATACATGCGGACCTGCGCGCCTTCCTGTGGCTGGGAAAACAACCTCGTGTAGCCCTCACCACGCTGCAGCGCCACCAATATAGCGGGGGTATCTCGCTTCCCAACCTGGAGGCGTACTACTGGGCGGAACACCTCGCCCCGATTAACGAGTGGCTACATGCGGCGGCCGATCACCCCACCTATGCACTGGAAAGGTCTCAATGGTCACGCAAATCTATATTACATTACCTCTATGGGGAGACGGTAGGCCGGCACTTCCTTCCCGCCACTAGGATAACGTTGACGGCGTGGCGTAGGGCAACAAAAAGAATGGGTTGGGACAAGAGGGTTACTCGTCAGACACCACTGTGGTGCTGCAAGTGGCTAGGAGAGCTGAATAAACTGAAAGGCTTTAGGAGGTGGGATGACATAGGCATCTCCACTGTAGGAGACGTGATTGCAAAAGGGGAATTAAAGACCTTTCAGGCACTCAGAGCAGAATTTGGCCTACACACTACTCAGTACTACAAATATTTACAACTGAAACATGCATGGAGCGCACAAAACATTACACTGGCAGATCTCCCAGAGTACACACCACTGGAGGGTAGACTGCTGCAGGAACAGATGCAGGGTGGGGCGATATCCCTAACGTATAAGACTCTAACCAACAATATGCTGGGTGACCTGCAAGCCCTACGAGATAGATGGGAGGCGGATGTGGGGGATATGGAGGATTTAGACTGGGAACTCGCCCTCATGCACCCCCGTGAGGTGGCTATTAAGTCCAGACTCCGCCTCATACAATTTAAAATACTGCACAGATCTTACTTTGACAGGGTACGACTCTTTAAAATGGGTAGGATACCAGACACAACATGCCTTAGATGCCATCGGCACACAGGTGATTTCTTCCATACACTATGGGGGTGTGAAATAATTCAAGAATACTGGGAGGAGGTGTTCCGGGAACTGGAGAATGTATTGGAGGTGGCCTTACCACGTGACCCTAGACTGGCATTGTTGGGTACGATCACAGAGGTGGACCTGCCCCGCCCCTTGACTATCTTTCTGGTACTGGCCTTAGTGGTAGCAAAAAGAGACATCGCAAGATGCTGGGGAGCGCCCGAAAAGCCGAATATGGAAGAATGGCGGAGGGGATTGGATCTGTACATGGCGGCGGAGAGAGTTACTTATCGTGCACGGGGCTGCCCCAAAAAATTCAGGAGAATATGGGCTAAATGGAGACAATTCCATGGACTAGACTGAGACCTTGTGGACTAGTAAAATGTGGGTGGGGACCACCTGGACGAGATGGTGTGCACAGTGGGGACTCATGAGTATTATGTGACTACATTAATACCTGTTCTTGTGTGCGAGATTGTCGGGTGAGACACGTCGAGAGAGGGTGGGGACCAAGGGGTAGGGGGGGGTGTGAAGGGTTGGCGGGAAGCTGTTCCGGGGATTTTGTTGGGTTTTGGTTTATTTGTTCTTACTCTTGCTAGTTTGAAAGCAAATCTTTTACTGCAGGGTATGATATGATGTAATTACTGAGAAAAGTTGCGTTCCTGGCGGATAGGGCGGAATGTTGACACCCTACCGTCTGTCTGCCTTTTTCCATAGAGGTGATACTACTGATGCAACAATAAAAAGAATTAAAAAAAAAAAAAAAAAAAAAAAAAAAACTATAACTGGCCATGGGAAAGTACTGGTTAGCAGATTTGTCACCGGAGCTCCAGTCTAGTAAAATGCATGATAGTGACCTTAGTGGCTAGGTGTTGGATCCATAATGTAATTTTAGGCAAAAAATGCTGGTACTGGACTTCCTTTGTTGAAATGCTCTAAAAGAATGGAATGGAAAAAAAGGCACGAGTATTCCTAGTTTAGCATTGGGCATGATGTGTTGTCATCCACATGTCCTTAAGAGCCAGGTGATACTATCATTCAGTAATTTATCGAAAGTCCTGAGGCGATATACTCATTGTTGCGCTTATTAAAAAAAAGAATGCATTCAGTTTCACTGTGTTTTATGTCCAATGTTTCGAGGATCATTGTAAGGTGAGGAAGAGATTGCTCATTCATGTGGTGACTTTTTTGCATCTAATATTGCTGCGGTGTTCTATTCGCTTTGTGACTTTTTGGTAGGTCATGCCAATGTACCTTTGCAAGGGCACATGATCATATATATTGCATGTGTGGTATTTCAATTTGTGTGAATTCTTAAGGTCCACTTGACCTTCTCACCAAGTTCCAGGACTTTCGTCGCCTTTGTCAGGTGACACGCTGCACGAGCAACACAGGGGTAATACCCCACTAAAGGCTGTAGGCCACAAGTCACAAGGACCGTGGTTTTGTTGTTGTTGTTTATTGCGTCTTATTGAGGTTGGAGGCCATGCAGTATGTTGTTACACACGCAAAGATCTTGTCATCCATGATCTTCTCAGTTTGTGCCAGGAGGTTTTCTTGATCCAGATTCCTGGCTCTTTTTTGACATATGTGGATGATACGAATTGGTTAGTCTCTCTTTCAGTTTCTTTATCTGGTCCAGTGCTTGCTTTTTCTAGTCCATATGTCGATACAATTGCAGCACATTCGTAAAACTGGCTGAAGGGGAGATTCTCAATCATCGTGGGTGGAACCTGCTGAATAAGGAGGGTAATTTTAACAGTAGGTTTGAAATAAGTTCTCATTTTGAGGTTTGTACCTTCAGCGAAAAAGAGAACACCCAGAAAATCCAATGTGTTCTCATGTGTTGTGCATGTAAATTTAAGAAATTCATCACCGGTATGGAACCATTCAAGAAATCCTGGCATGGCAAAAAAGAATCTTCGTTTTATAAGGGTTGGAACTGTTAAGAATATATTGGTCCTCAAAATAGCTGATGTAGAGTCCCCAGACTATGGGCAAAGGTACTCCCCATTGATGTCCTGTGGGTCTTGAGGTATAGTGTACCTTCAAACTCAAAAAAGTTCTGTCAGTACTAATCATCAACATTCTAAAATAAAGTTGAATTGCAATTCCTCTTTGAAAAGAATGTCTTCATGGTTTGAATTGTGGCACCTTGCGGAAGGTTCTAGGACAGGCCTTCTATATCTAAACCTACAAGTAGGTTGATACTGTGGTTGTATGTTTGATCTTTGAGATGGTTCAAAAGATCCCTGATGTCTTTCAGGTAGAAAATAGTCTACAAATTGAGAGAGTGGTTCTAGTATAGAACCCATGCCAGACACAATAGGTCAGCTATCTGTTCTTATGCATTTTAGGCAGCGAGTAAAATACAGTATTTTAGGTGCCTTTGTCAGTAAGTATTCTGCCTCATTCTTGGTTATCCTGTGATTGGTCTCTGCCTCTTCAACCAAGGTGGTTATGGTTCTGCACAATCTTGGTGTGGGATCTTCCGTCAGTGGTCTATGGTATCTGTTGTTGGACAGTAAGTTGGTACATTGTATCCAGTGGTCGTTTTGTTTCAATAAAACAATTCCTCCACCTTTATCTGCCAGCTTGCTGACCAAATCCCGGTTGATTTTCAGTTTGAGTGCTTGTTCTTTTTTGGTTACATTAGGAAACAGTTTGTTGTGTGTCTTGCTGATGGTTTCAACTGCTCTGAATATAGTCTGTTCAAATGAGAGGATCTCAACAGGTACGGAGGAGTTTGGTGGACAGAATGTTGACTTCCTCTTGGTTTGTGTCACCTTCTACCAGGGGAATAACCTTATCCCTGAAAAAGGCTTTGTTTGATCTTTCGCCAAAACTCTGCTATCTCACAGTGGAGTTTAAATTGGTCGACGGTTGGTATAGACCTTTATTAAGGACAATTTGTTGTTCTCCTGTAAATGTAATATCAGTTAAATCATGGGTATGTCAGAGAGACAGATTAGGCCTCGGGTTGTAAAATGATGGTCTGGAGGTGACAAGGTACATTGGGAGTTTTTGACCGCGTAGAGGATAGAACTTAAAACCAGATAGGGGTGTCTGAAGAGGGGCTTCTATAAGAGTGGTACAGAGCAGCAATATAATTTTTCCACAGGCTCAGGTCTGTGATTAACTTGCAGATATAGAAGGGGAGCAAACGTCAGCAAGTTAATAACCTAATAAGCCCCCCCCCCACCCACGTCATCCCCATTCTATCCTTGTACCACGCATCTTGCCTTCACAAAGTCTAATTTAAATGAGTGTGAAACTTTTATTGGAATCCTCTGGCAGTCCTCTGTGGCTACTGTAGATTATTAGTGTACCAAAATCATAATACTATGGCTAGCTTGAATAGCAGGTTGCCCCCTTTTAGCACGTCTCTCTCTAGGTTACTAGGGTGATCTTACTCTCGGGTGTGATAGGAGTTAGAAACTCAGATACAGTAAGATCATAAATGATATTCTAAAACGTCAATATCCAGGCAGAGCTTTAACTTAGAAGAGGAAAATTACTCTTTCACAGCTAGGTAAATAGAATACTTAAATCTCGGCATAAGCGACCAGTGCTCCGACACTGTTGTGCAATTACAGTGCAGACCAAGTCGGAGTTCAGGAACCTTTGGATTATTCTGTACAAGTAAGTTTGAAAACTCAATAAAAACATATCTAAACAACAAGAACAAAAATACTAACTCCCGGAACCAGTTGAGGACCCAACTGTATTCTAGCTTGCTCAACTGGATAGTTATTGCAAGATGCAAGCACGTCCCCTGGGGCCAGTATCTTAGAAGCTCCCTGTTGTAGTAAAGCATTTACTGTACAAGAAGGGGGCAACTACTGTGGCAATTAGTTTCCCTAGTCATTAACAGGAATAGGACTTAGGGCTAGACTCATCCACGAGGACAAAATTGAACATCTTACATCCTAGGGCTAAAAAGATGGTACCAATTGCAGTATAAGGACAACCTACTTCTGCAACTGGACCAACATGACAAGGGTGTGAGTGGGGGGCCACTACCTGTTCCTTCTGGGACTGTGGAAAGGGTGATACAAGTATCAATTTGTACATGATCATTAACACTTATATTTTCAATATCGTCAAAAAACCGCAGGGATCAAAGCGCCCATCATTGCATGGTGCAGACTAATCAGAATATCGAAAATAAGGGAGACTGCAGTTCAACAATACAGACGCTGCTGTTCTAGATTCTTCGGTCTCCTGGTCAGTTCAGCTGCAGGGATATTTTTCCGACGCTGCTCTCCACAAAAATTCTCCAGGCAGCTGCCTTGTTAGTGAGATGTTTTATTCTGTTTTCTGAAAACAAATTCCCAAAGCAGGAGTTTACTTTGAGAAAACTAAAAAGCAATCTAATGTGAAGGAGTCTAAACATTCAATTTAGGGGTAAAGGGCCATTTTAAAATGGTTTTAGAAACACCGGTACACCCTTCCATGAATAAATAAAACTTTATTTACAATACGGTACATCGACTTTTCAAGTCAGATAAGCTATATACATATTATCAGCACCACATAAGCTCAAATGTTGAACTGAATAATCAACTTTGCCCAATCAGTAGACATTTCCTAGAATCTTTACTCCCTCTGTGTGGGCGACAAAGACGGTGAAAAAGTAGGCATGCTGGTAGCATAAAGGCAGGCCAAACATAACAAGAACTGGCATAAAGGCTGCATTTCTGCTCATCTCAAATCCGTAACCAATAAGCAAATATGTTACTTTTCATTGCCTCTCATCTCCAACAAGGTTACTATCTTACTGCGTGAAGATTCCATTAAACATTCATCATGCCAAACTAAAAAGGCTTTTCCATGTTTTACAGCTTTAACTTGCTCACTGTTTCCCTGCTCACTGTTTCCCTGCTCACTTCAGTCAGATGCTATACCATTTTAGCAGTGTTTACTGGCCCGCTCAGGTATCCAAACATTAGGGAAGCTCTGACACGCGTATCCAGATTACAGTCGAACAACAGCTGCCCAGCTCAACCAAGAAACAAAACTCTAAGAATGTTAGGAAAAAAAGCAACACTTTTGATTGTCTCTGTAGAGGAACACATTAAGCGTTCAAAAGGCGATTTCGGAAACAAGGCACCGTTGAAAAGGCCAAATACATCAGTTCCAATCCTGGTGTTCACTGCCTTCTTTTTGGGCCACCCTCACGCGTCTGGTATGGTGACTTTGAGGTCCTCATCTGTTTCTACTCCAACTTCCTCCTGCAAAATAGCAACGCAGCGGTTAGGGGAGACGCACCTGGATTACCTTGAAACGCGTGCTTGTCTTCTGGGCTTTGTCCAACCAGTAGGTAAGGTTGTAGGCGGGATTGGTGTTAGAGCAGTCTGTGTGTAATAGGAAGGACTGAAGTGTTAGGGTGAGAGTTTAAGGTGTGGTCAAGGGGCATAAGAGGAACAGTTTATTTACCTCAATTTAAATAGTTACACCACCACATTATTTCTAGGGACTTCTTCAGGTGTAGTGGTAGTCTCCATGGTGAGAATTGGCCCAGTCTGCCCGCTTTAAAATTTCCATTCTTGGTGTTAGCTTAACAGCGCTATGTTCCCTCATCCCCCCCCGAAATCAACATATTACATGAAACGTGTTCTACAAACCCCAAGCTAAAATAAATGTACTTTCACTCCCATGTGACCAGTCATAATACAGTTATAGTATACCAGTTTGCTGTTTATACCACAATAAATCAAAACATTAAAGGACAGGAAATCCAGTACATATCATTTACACACCACCGAGACATTTACCCATCCAGCATAAGTCTTGCAAAGCTCTCACTACCGTCACCCTAGGTGCAGCTGGAATGCAGTGACACCCGGAAGTAAAAGCAGCAGGTCTGCTACTGGTTCAATCAAAACGTGATACAGGGCTACAACTGGGATGAAAAGTGGGGGTCTGCAAGAGAGGAGTGGCGTATGTAATTAAGGGTGCGGCCTAAACACAAACTACATTTCTCAGATTCTCATACTGTGGAACAGACTGGTATTTTGGTTGCACTGAGCTTTCAGTGCACCTAAATATAGATCATCTACTTGGCATGTACCTAAAACCTCTCCAGGATGTTTGGCTTTGTCAATGTTTGTTAGCGGTTTAAAATAAGGAACAATTATTTTGTCACAAATAATTAATTCTGAAAATGTTTCAAATCTGAACGTGAGACTGAATTCAATATCACTGATGCTTGTGAAAGGGGTATTGGTCTTCAGAGTGTCTCAATCATTCCTGTTATGTGTGCTCAATGTTAGACGTATACGCCCTTTTCTCTCACATCTCAATCTCTTACACCTCATCTCTTGCCTCTCCAGCACATTTCCACACTCTCCTGAATATACTGCCTTGCATCACCTTCACTTCACCACCTCCCCAATCACACAATGCACCCAGTACATCCTTCACACATATTTGCACCCGAAATCAGTCATTAGCAAAAGGACAGTCCCTTTAATTTTTGTATAGCATTACACGACAGGATGCGCTCTTCAATTTACAATAAATTATAAACCACTGCCATTTTTACAAGACTGGTTACTCTGAATGTGTTCTTGCTCACTAGTGTTTAATTTCAAAGTATAGCTTATGTATTTAGTCCACACAGCTACTAACACTTTCATGTGAATATCAAAAGATAAAGAATTCAAGCTCTTGGGGCTGGGGGAGGTAATAGTGGGACCATGTATTGTAAGGAATAGAATGCATGTTGCCATGGGTTAGAACGATACAGTGAATCGCCTCAGAGTTCAGTAACCTACTAATAGAATACTGCCTTGTGTCTCGTTCGTCTACATGGTGACGGAACTGTTGGCTGAACAGCAAAATCTGAATATATATGCCCAAGTGTCCTTTATTCACATTCAAAAACAATTAGAAAGCTTTCTTGGAGGCCCGGAATAATCATATTCCGCAAGCAAATTAAGATTGGTATGTCTGAGGCAATCTTAAAAAGAAAACAAATGTTTTGTAAACCTCCTGTAGACTAGACTGGAGGCATTCTGACCTTAACATGCAGAGCCGCTTTAAAAGTAAGTTTGTCTTTGGATAAATCCTGGGTTAAATCAGTTAAATAATAGAGCTTACCTTTTGTGGTTTCCACTGCACTTGGTACAGAGAAAGAATTTGCTCAAGTTGGCAGGGTTTTTAATTTAATATTTAAATCAGGCTATATTTGCTTAACTGCTTCTCTTTAGAATAGCACGCCCTTTTCTGACATTCACAACTGTTTTACTCAAGTGATATCCAGGCAACAATGACATGCTTTCGTTCTCTACATATTTGAGACTAACAAAATCCACGGTTTGTGAATTACTTGAGTGGTCTGAGAAATAAGAAACAGGACAAAAACATCTGGGGTTTGTTCGAAAAATGGAAAAAGATGCAACGCAAAAAAGAAGTCCGTTTTCCTAAACAGCAGTATTGACAAAAGGTGTGTTGTGCTAATTTCGCCACTCTTGTCCTTCTAAAGAAGTTGAGAGCCATTTCTTCCCTTTAAAGCAGTGGTAAATATTTCCCATTTCTGTTCCATCTGCACACTCACTGTAGTTGGGAACAAGAAGTTATAAAACCTGTAGTGAAACCAGAAAGCTTTCCAAATGGAAACTAGGCAAAATCTGATTTCTGAAATGTGTCATTAGTGTAGACTGTCTTGGGAATGCTTTTATTGAGATTTTGAATAATAGTAAATATAAAGTTGGAAGATAGATATTACAACATTCATAGTTAGTTATTCTGAAAATAGGTGATGACTCCAGCAGGAAACTCACCTAAGGCATGATAAAATGAATGTAGTAGACATTGGGTATCAAGGAAGGCTATACATTTTAGTAGAGTACTTGGAAATCAGAATTCAGGCGTATGTGACGCTTACCTCCCAAAGCTTTACTTTAGCTGCTTAAACACTAGGTAGGGCGGGGAATGCAGCCTCTTTTTTCAAATGTCCTAGCATCCTGCACTTCCACACTGGTGCATATTTGAAACGTTGTAAAGTCTATTTGAGAGATGAATTTCAGATAAATTTGGCACGTGGAATGGCTGCAGTATTTCGCTCCAGGGTCACAAGACACTTGGGGAACCCTGGTTATTTGCTTCTGTCACCAAGATTCTCTGATCCATTTCCCCAGATGAAAAATCTGTAGCAATAATTGGACATTTTTAAGTGAAACTGTAAATGTTCAGACTATCTTCTGGTTTCTCAGGTTTACAAAGACCTATGTCATGCTACCTTTGTACTGCCTCAAAGCTTTTCGCAAATTTCTCATAGGCTAAAATGATTGTGATCTAGTAGCTTTTCGTTTGGGCAATACAGTCTAGTCGGTTCTAAGCTTAACATAAAAAACACAATAAAATTATGAAGGTATATTAAGATGGTTACTCACAAAAAACTGCTTCTTGCTTTTGGGATATCCTTCAAGTATTGCATCAAATAAATCGGTGGCCTAAAACAAAGTTTACAGTTAAATATCGCCCAATTTATTAGTGAAATATTAACCTATATTGGCAAAGTATGATCTAAGAGTATGTACAGGACATAATAACCTCAGACTTTAAATCACCCATTTCACTATTTATAATGAATGATAGGAGTTCATACCAGGTTTAGAACTGCGGTAACATAAAATAAAGCAATTACCATCCTTTTTCTTTTCCTCCATTCCTTGCAATATTGCTTTTTCTCACTGTACACCTAGAAGAAATAGAAACACCACATCATCAATACCTCTTAATGGACTAAAATACCAGTGGACTTTGCAAAACATGCTGTATCTGGAATGTCCACAGCTGGAAGTTAAATGAGGGATGGCAAAGTAGCATTTGAGTTCTAGAGGCAGCTTAAGTCCTGGGTGGTCCCCTTGAGCGATGTACCGGTCTCAACAGTGAACTCTTATTTGGTCACTCCACAGGAAGGGGCGGGGGAGGGGGGGGGGGGAGGGGGGGGCGGGTGGCTTCTATTTACAATTAGTTGACTTGGCCCATAAAGTTACCCATATGCAACAAAGCTGAAGACAAAACTACCTCTGGAAGAATGAGAATTTCGAGAAGCCCCTAGATCTCAGGGCTGGCTGCCCAGAGGTCTTCTATACAGAACACTCTCTCGGTCTGAAGAGCTTCTGGTAAGAGGTCAGACCTATCACCATTTCGAGTAAATCGTCATGCTGCAAAATGGTGTACATTAATCTGTGAAGCATGGAGATGACTTGGCCTTGTTTGAAAATATGCCAAATAAATTAAAGTGGCACTGGACTTGTTTATAGGACATTTCACATTCCCACTGTAGCCCCTCCGACACCGCCAGCTCATAGTCTTGCGTATGCTACAATATCCGGGTTCACCTCAGCATTTTTAGGGATGGAGGGTCTCCTTAAATGGAGGTTTGTTCACTTCGCTTGGTGGAGGAGTTGGTTAGTTAATTAGTTTGGCTAAGGCATCCAGGAAAAAGTCAGAGAAAGTGGATATTATGGCAGAATCTGTTATTTCCTGTGTCACACTACTTTCAGTATCGGCTGACAGTGGGATAATAGCTCTAGCGGACTGCTAGTAACCAGAGGTAAATAATGAAAAGAAAATAGTCTGATTTACCTCTTACACGAGCACTGAAAGTGACAAGTTGAATTACAGATTTAATTTCCTACAATTTAAGTGCAAAGGCCTGCTTGTATCAAAACTGGTCGTTAGGCACATCTTGGTCAGCTGATACCTTTCCTCCAAGTGTCTTTTTCTGAGCCCCACCCTTTCTAGTCCTATCCAACCCATTGTACTGGATGCTGCATTCCAACTCACGGGGAAGGGATGAGCGGGTTCATCCACCGACTGATTATTAACAATAAATTCTCTAGGCCTGGCGACTTGTACACTCTCCACAAATACTGGTGGAGGAATACGAAAAATGAGGAGTCTGCGATAGAAGCCAACTCCTTCAGCATGAAGAAAGGAGGCTGAGAGGAACCTTCTGAGGAATAAAAAAATAAATAAAATAAAAGTCCCACTCCTCCTGTAGAACTGAAATGTATTGTGACGGATGAAACTCAGCACCGAGGGAGAAGTCAAAGTTTCAAAGATTGCAGTTTGTTTGAATAATCTGAAGTTCAACTTCCAGTATCAATCACAAGAAAACTCCAGTGGTACTGGTGTCAGCACTGGTCTTCCATTCGCTTCATCCTTGGTCTTATGTATTTTATGCATCAGCATGTAACACATTGAGAGATGGCGTCTGGATGCTCCAGGCTCTACTAAAGCAGCTGGAACATTCGTAATCACAAGTGGATTTGGGTAAGTTTGTACCTCGCTTCATGCTTGATCACATGACCCACGGTGAGAGGTGGATACCTGAATGTCCCTGTTAAAGATCCCATTGGAAATTATTTGTATATGCGTCGAAACATTCCCATGTTGACTACAACTGAACCGCACTCCGTTGAATTTGTCTTATAACTTGGAGTCCTGGCTTCTTTAACTAAGTGGCCATTAAGTCAACATCATCTGTTTCTGTAGACATTCATGCTTCCAGTTCATCTTTGTCACTAACCAGCATCACTGTGCCATTTTTTTGGAGCACTTACTTGCTGTATTGTTATACTGAATAACTGTCAATAGGTATTAAATAAAAGTATTAAATGTTTGAAGATTGCATGTGTGTTTTTGCCTAGGCTTAGTGCTTTTCGGAGGAAACCATTGCTCTTGTAAAAATAAGAACCCATAAGCATAGCTTAAAGACTTCAACGGGATGTGTGAAAGAGAAATGTAATTTGGTAAGTCACTTCAAAATTGAACATGGTCGCTAATACAGAGTTGGACTGGTGAGGGGTGGAACAACCAAACAGAGGAAACCCCCAAGAAGAGAGCAGCATTAGTTAACCTCTGCATCTTGCCAGTAGGACAAAACTACACGGCTAAGACAATTTGTGGCTCTGGCAGTGATGGAGTACACTGGAGGAAGATCGCAAGAAATGATTACTGTTATGTGTTTCTCAAACGGGTTTCCGTCCTCAGTACGCAGCGGAAACAGCTCTGTTGGCGGGGACGGAGGAGGCGAGGAGGCTGCTGGACCAAGGAGGAACGGCTGCCATCATCCTTCTGGACCTAAGTGCAGCGTTCGACACGGTCAATCATGCCATCTTGGCCGACCGACTTAAAAGTATGGGAGTGTCGGGCGCGGCACTGACTTGGCTCCTATCCTTCCTCAGCGACCGTTACTTTCAGGTCTTTGAGGGGAATGTGGTGTCCTCCAGGCTACCTCTTAGCTGTGGGATTCCACAGGGCTCCGCCCTGAGCCCCTATCTATAGGAGTCCTTTGACAGGGATTGTCCATCCATTCGGCATCAAGATCATCACCTATGCAGACGACACTCAGCTAGTGGTATCTTTAAATCACGCTGAGGGGACATCTGGCACCCTAGGTCTTTGCCTAGAGGCGGTGGCCGAGTGGATGGAACTTTCATGCCTCAGACTCAACGGGGACAAGGCAGAAACCATGCTGTTGGGTAATCCATCGTCCTCTGTCCCCGCCTCCCTGTGGCCGGCTTGTTTAGGCCCCGCTCCACCCCCAAAGACACAGATAAAGAGCCTCGGCATATGGCTTGACAGCTCTCTCGATTTCACCTACCAGACAACCAAACTCTCAGCTTGTTGCTATGGACTGATGAGAATGCTGCGTAAAAGGCAACGAAGAATTATGGTTCAGGCCCTCATACTTTCTCGCGTGGATTACGGGAATGCCTTATATCTCGGAGTCCCCCAAGCTACGATCAACAAACTGCAAGTAACACAGAATTGTGCAGCCCGCCTGCTCTTTCAGACCCCGCGATTGCAATCGGCAAGACCAGCACTGAGGAAACTCCATTGGCTCCAGATTTCAGCCAGGATACAGTTTATGGCTATGTGTTTGGCCCACAAAGCCATCTGGAAGACTGGTCCGGCGATTATGCACTCTCTGGTCACCCCCAATCTCCCTCACATAACCCTGCGTTCCAGCTCTTTATGCCTGGCCACCACTAAGAAGATATGTAAAGCGAGATGGGGCGGACGCTCCTACTCGGTTAATGCCGCAAAGATTTGGAACTCTCTTCCCCATGCCCTCCGAGAGAACGATAACCTTCTGGAAGCTTTTAAAAACCCATCTGTTCGGGAAGCTTCCATAGCACCGTGGGTTGATCTTCCCTGCCATTCAATTAATCAGCGCTGGGAGGCCTCAGGGTAGCCATTCGCTAGAGAAATAGAACTTCAATTCAATTATTCACTGTACCCTCACCCTCTATGCACGCTGCCAGATAACATTACAGAAAATGTAAAGTAAGCTACTAATACTTCTGCAAGAAATGCAAGCAATATCCAAGTCACCTTGCTTCATCATTCCACACATTTGCTGACCCAATTACCTATGGAAACTCTCAAAATACATATCCAAACCAATATTATCTGTTTTTGTACAGCAGACAGACAACATTTCTTGGAGCATCTCGCAGGTCTTAAGCAGAGGAGCTATGGATTGAGCGCTGCGCAAGGACTTGCAAGTTCACACGGATTCATTTCAATAGTTTCAAAGTAAAATGATGGCCATGAGGTTGCAAAAAGTTGTTTCTAGTTAAGTGGTCTAACAGATTGGATATACCGGGTAATCTAAAATACTGCTCCCCAGCTGGACCACAAAATTAGTGTGTGAGGAGTTACAAATTCAATAACTATGATTGCATTTTTACACTTCTTGTAGAGCTTCTGATTTAGGGGATTACAAAACTGGCAATACCAAAGATCTGAACGGAGAGTACCTCTTACTTCAGTGTGCACAGGGTTGGAAGGACCGTTCAAGTAATTTTGGTTTGGAAAGGAGACCACGGGATCTAATATCGGCTTCTCCAGTAGAAGAACCCATATCCAACATACATGGCACATCATTCGGGGAAGCCACAATTCAAACTGGGCTTGGAATATGTGGTCCCTATTGACAACCACCAGAACCACCCTGCAGAAATGAAAGTCACCTCTCCACTCAGATCTATCATGTGAACGAAATTGCTGCATAAAACTCCAACGGCTAAATATGATTTCATGGTTTACTTTACAGGGTATTTATTGTGGCAACTTCTTAGTTTTATTCCATTTGAGTCATTTAACTATAAATCGTGAAAACTAAATGCAAAGAGACAAAAACCATATTAAACTCAAAATAAAAAATAAAACATTTGCAATACTCATCGGAACAGACATTTCATTCGGCCCATTATGCTCCCCCCACTTCTAAACATATATGTGATGTGTACACATATATACTCATGTGCGCCCACAAATCTTTGTTAGAAGTCACTGGAGCAGATGCACAGACTTCCCTGCCCATACTTGTATGTTTACACTTGAATACCTTTTCTTTCTCTGCAGGAGTCACATGATTAGTGGCAGACTTAATTTTCTTCAGTTTCTCTGTGTGGATGGCACACTCCTTTTTCAAGTCGTCAATTTCTTTAACCATGGCTTCTGTGGTCATCGAGCTGTTCAGATCTTTTATTTCTAGGATAAACCATTGGAAAAGAAAGATCAATGCGTAACTGAATAAGTATTAAGAATAAAAGCAAACACTTCAATGAGGCAAACAAAGCTGGATAACTGTCCAGTGACATCACATCGAAGAACCGGACTGCAATGAAACATCTGAGCCCTCTGAAATAAGAAAAAATAATGCAGAGTATGCTGGGAGCTTCATGGCATAAGAAGATCACTTAACATGTTTAGAGTTCCGACACCTAAAATACATGCACAAATAAAGTAAGAAAACTGGTATATTTCAAGTAGGTAGACATGGGTTCTACTTCGTAATTAAGGTAGACAGATGGGAAGGGTTAGGGAACCGAGCGGACTGTTAAATGAAGAATTGTAGATATTCAAGTTATTACTCAATATGGAATTAGATTTACTGGAAGGTGGCTGTAGTAAATGAATGACGCCTGGTCCATGTAGATTCAGCAGGTTGATTTATTAAGATAGATGTCATCATCAAGAGCCCCACCAGGAGCAGCCTTCCTGCTGCTCAGCCCATCCTCCAACTGGCTCCCTCATTCATCCAACATTCCGCCACCACACACACACACTGGCTGAGCAGCAGGTATAACAGTGGCCATCGTTAAGGCAAATAAAAGAAGACAGCTCAACTTAAAGGAGGTAAACTAAAACAGGGCTATGTGAGTTGCAGTGAAGAGAACAATGGTCCTCAATTAATGGCTGGGAGGATGGTGTATGTATGACTGAGAATGTGCGTGTGCACATCTGTTTCTGCACGTGCCTGTATGCTCATCACTGGGTGCAAAGGTGGAGTGGAACAAAGCTACACACATAGCAAAGCAGATATTCTCATAGTTAAGGGAAGGACTGACCCATGTCACTTGCCTTGGTGTTCCTCCAAGTAAACAGAGCACGGAGGATCTAAGGCCAAGTTTCATACCTATTTCCATTTGTTTGCAACTCTGCTGTGCCGTCTGCACCTTTGACGACAGCTCTGCAATCTGACTGTCTAGGCTCTTGATTTCAGAGTCACTCACGCAGGGAAATTGAGCCTGAAAAAACGAGATACATGCAATGAAATACAATCTCTACCAGCCCAACAGCACACACTCAAAAATGTGGTAAACCCTCATTTCTAAAGGGAAAACCCACCCACAATCACGACTCTCAACAAATACTGAAACATACTTCACTGCAAAACTGACTGCTGTTCAACACTGGAGAGGAAGCAGGTGACAAAAGGACCATTGTACAGTTAATATAATGATTAATGAAGAAAGTATGGTTTCAGACACCAACGTTAACAGATGCCCTATGGCGAGGCACGGTGGGATACAACAAGCAACACTTGCAGAGTAGATTTGCCTTGGAGTTAAACCAGCCTGGTTGGACAGTTCGACTGTCCAGATAATGTGGGTTTAAAGCCGTCTACACTTGGAAGAAGGGAATATCTCTTGCACGTGAATCAGGCAGACACTTTCATGATAACAAAGCTACATAGGCATCTAATAATCATTCAGGCTTGACACGCTCCGATGAAAGAATATTCTATAGATGTTGCTACTGGCAATAAAAGGTTTAAGGCGGCCTTATGAAGGGACTTAAATATTGCATCCCAAAGAAGAGCTTTGTGTAACCAAAAAATTAAGTCCCCTCATGATTACTATTGTGAGCCATAGGTATTTAAAGCACCTCCGTATTGATCTCTCCCAGGGAGAAAGAACAGGAAAGCATACATCTTAGTTAATTGTACTGTGGTGTTCAAATTGTTTAAATGTATTTATATACTATTGAATGGATTTGTATCTATAATACACTTTTTTTTAAATAAAACTTAAACTAAATAAATCACCCAAAAAATAAAAATAAAAAATAAAATATGCTTGGAAAATGTGGGTACTAGCCCCAAGAGTTGAGCGACTTGTAGAATAAGCCTAGCTAAGCAACCGTAGACTCAATTGCACTTCGAATGATGTGCAGCAAGTTACTGTGTGTACACTTAATACATAGAAAAGACAGTAACAACAACTGGGGCAACTTGGAAAGAAAGACCACGTCTATTATTTTTTATTCACTTATTCCGATGGACTTTGTTATTTCAAAACAAAGAGGGTTTAACACTCCTACGGAAAACCACTTACTCCTCCAAGTGCCCATCTCTCAGCCAACCGGACTTTACAAACCTGGTCTCTTTCATTAAACCAAACAAATAAGACACCCAGGGGATGATTGCCTAATAAAGTACTAGGGGTATATATAGCAAGTTGACTGCAGCAATGTATATAGGCATCCAAACTTAAGGCTGCTTCAAGATTTGACTATGTTAACCCAAGTTCAAGTGCATTTGCAATGCAGCCAGTTACCACTGAAGCTATGCTGGGCAGTCATATCCTAACATTATGCCTGGTGTTTACTAAACGTTTGATGAAGAAATGCTGGCGAAGGCCATACTAACCTGATCTGCAAAATAGATTTTTTGCTTGCCGTACAACTTCTCCTTGACTTTCCCTTGCTGAGCCAACTGCTCCATTGCTTTAACCACTGCCTAAGGAAAAACAATGCATTGGTTAGCTAGTGTTACATCAAAGAGCTTCCAACAAATCATATCAAATGAAAACGATGCATTAGTACCTTGTTTAGGTATTTTAAATAGAAGTATGGTTATGCAACTCGATTGCCGGTTACATTTGTTTGTTTTAGCTTACTTTGTACAAAGCTGAAAAATTTGACCCAAAATATTAGCTTGTTTAGCATGTAAAATAATAATGATAATATATAAACTTAAAAACCTCCCAAAAAAACACATATGAAAAATGTATATAACAGGACTGGGGGGAATATTCGAACGCCATGGAGAATGTGCTCCGAAGCAAATGTTAAACTTTTGAGACCTTACATATAACAATATTAAGAAAAGGCAAAGCAATGGAGACTGTGGCAATTCGAAAACATACAACACACATCTTTATTTATTCTCAGGGGTTTTTATTATTTCGAAATAATACTTGAAAATGAAAGGCTTTGTACGAAAGGAAACCAAACAGTCCAACATTTAACATATTGTTTTAATAAACATTATCCTGCTAAATGTACCCACACTCATACTTCATTGGCAAGGTTTCCTACGGTCTAGTAAAGCCTCTCAATTCCTTGCCGTAAGTCGCCAGAACCTGGAAACAAACAAGCAAAAACACATACAAACTTTCCTGTTACAATCCAAATCCTAACAAGTGAATTTGCAAAGAGAACAATGGAAGTAATGAACTGGTAATGACTACACAGATAATATAATACATATTACCAGTGACAGCACCAATGACATCATTAACGCCATCATCCACAACTTCACATGTTCTCGCATCAGTTTATGGACAGTGGAAATATGGTCTGTTATTGATCTGCAAGGGTGCCTTCATGGCGACAGTGGTAGTGCGATCTGAACTACTGCAGATAGCGTGTACAAGGAAGGGTATGCGAGTGAAGCAGCAGTACATTCTTAGCAAGAACAAATGTTGCTGAGAGGAACTCTAGTGTATTTAATATACAGAAATACCCAAACTCAATGCAAGTAAAACTGCAGCAGCCTTTCTCCTCTACAATGAAATCTGGCAATTGAAGACAAAACTTCTTACAGTCTGTAACAATAGGTCTGGTGAATACAAGAGCTTCTCACAGTCTTCACCCAATTAAGGAATTCCAAGGTCCATCGTGTGGCAGGACTGAGGTGTACTGAGGGAAGAGGTGTGGCGCAGTGGCCAGGTCACCTGACTTCGGACCACAGTGTTCACAGTTCGATCCAAGGTGCCGGCAGCAGGTTAGTCCAGCACCATGTAACTCTGGGCAATAGATCGCTTAATCTTCCCGATGGCCCAAAGTGCCTTGACACCCTTGGGTAATTGAGCGCTTCACAAATACTGGATTTAATTTCATTTTCAGATAAACAAGTAAATCATGCAAAACAGCTCTCCTGAAGTCATTTTAAACCTTATCATAACTGCCAGCCACTACTTGGGCAAATGTACGCAGAATAGACCAAGTGGCCACCCAACCAATGTCAGCCACTGGAACACCCCTGGTGAGAGCAGCGGAAGCGCCTTGTAGAATGATCCAGGTAATTGGGCATGGGTGCCCCCTGCAGAGTCTCTTAGCCAAGGCATAATAGAGCTTAAAGTGACCCTATGTGGGATAATACTCGTGGTCATGGTTTAGCTTTTCTTGGAACCAGTGACTTTACGAAGAGTCGATAATCTATTTTTTTCTGATCTCATTTGAAGAGCATAGTGGGAAATGCATCGCCTACAGTCCATCCCATACAGCTTTTCCCTTTCCATGAGAGGATAACCTGGGTTGGGAGGGAGAGAAGGAAAGGTAGCAGAATGACCCATTTTGACGGCAGACTTGGCAAGATGGACGGACAAGTGTATAAAATTAGCTTGGCTGGATAAAAGATTGCAAACGGCAGGTACACCAGCAAGGCCTAAAACTCGCAAACCCCAGCAGCTAAAATAAGAGCACCATGAAAACGGTTTTGAGCATCAGAAGCATCGGTTTGAATACCATGGTGCTCCCAAGAGAAATGTAAAAGAACAAAAATGCAAGTCCCACTTCAGAACAGCCAAAATGCGTGAATGGAACAACACGTCCACAGGATCCTCACCACTAAATGTAAATTTCAATAAAGAAAGCTGGTCATGGCAAGATCATGTCTTTGACATCAGGGTAGAGTCCCATTCGTATTCCTCTAGAAACGGGCATCTGGCTTCACATTCAGAGTGACCATCAAATGGGCAGTGTGTGGGAAAATGCCCCACTACAGAGCCAACTACCAACAAGGAACCAATGCCGTCCTTTCGGTCGATCTAATGGACAGTGGTAGTAATGTCCAATAAAGCCTGCTCAACACATTCCGAGAAGGGAAAATAATACTTCAGGGGAAATCAAGTCTGCTCTAACGGATATGCCCTTCATCAGTGAGAGGCTTCTTAGAGCAATAGAGTCCACACAGAAGTAGTTTAAAAAAAAAAAAAAAACGTACAACAATATGTGTTGTGCTCAACATCCCGTCAGAACCCACAAAAACGGTACCACTCCTTTCGTTGTAGAGAGGGACCTAAAGCTCAGCAACAGCAGCAGCAGCTCCATTCTTCACCTACATCAACAGTCTTCTGCTGGATTTCATATCAAAATCATTTTAGTTCATTTTTCCTCGAACCATCCGCTTCCGAGCCAGAGGCCATTTGGCCTCCTGCCCCATGGTGACCATTAGTTGCATGGAGGTACAGGTGGCCGAGGGTGGAAAATTGTGGTCAGGCCCTTGAATAATATATCTTTATATAGATAGGTCATGAGGAATCAGACAAAAACATCTTTCATCGACATCATCAACAGGGTATGAACCCCAAGACTTTAAAAAGGTGATATTTTACATAATCTGCTGTCATAGGAGATGTGGAAAAATTCAGAACGCACCAAAGAAGAGCTCAGGTCCCACATCAGTAAGGAGCAGAAAATAAGAACAACAACCAGTGCAGCAAGTATCACCGTATCTAGACCAACGTTGTAACATTGGAAACACTATAATAGCTGTGCAGCAACACCTGGAAGTGTGGATAACTATTGCAGCAGGAAAATGTTTTCCAGACCGGCTGGGACCTGGGGATAATCTGAAAGAAGAAAGTGGAACAGCATTCTTAAAACCCAGATTAATGTCTCCTAATCTCAACCCAATAGTGAGATCTTCAATCTATCCTCTTTATAAAATCTGGGAGATCTATAGAGGACCATGGTACTGTGGCCTTTAATCTCGATGCAATAAACCAGATGAATTGCATCTTTTCTTCACGATATGCTTTCAGTGAGGACATCTAGTTGTTTAATGATATGCAGGCTTTAGTTTCATGCAATGTCAGTGAGGACCTTTGCTCAGTGAAACTGCAGCATTTCCTCTTTATAACCCATGTAAGTAAGTCTGGGTGCTAGTGCAGAACATTACATCCTCTCTCGGATCATGAGGCGTATTTTGGAAGGCTCCGCGATTGCTTAGGCAATAGTATTTAAGTTTTAGATCATAAACAATACATCTTTTCAAATTAACGTTTCTTCCAGGAATTTATTTTATTTATAATGTTCGCTAATTATTGAACCGCACACGCATAAAGGCCCTGTAAGGTTTGTAAGGATATGCTTTATCAAGTTACCATAATTCACCTATGCGCCTGCCTCAGTGCACACTAGGCATGGCCTTGAGCTACTGCAAGTAGTGTGTACTGCGGGAGGGGGGTCCGAAAATTGTAACAAATACCGGCAATATGTCCAACAATCTTCCACGCAATATTTTGTGCCTCCAGTCTTACGTATAGCACTTACATGTACTTCATCTAACGCCTTAAGAGTGCAGCTTGACTCATCTAAGCCAATACCACTAACTAGTTCTTATGTGCTCAGGGTCCACAATAGAGCTGCGTTAAAGACCCCAATTTGCATCTCCCTTCGAACGCAAAAAGAGGCAAAACGAGTCAGAATTGTTCGAGTTCCTCATTCATACCTTAGCAGTCCACTTTGAACCATCTCATTTTCATCAGAGCCAAGAGTGATTGGAGTATGTTATGTTATAAACTGTTTTGTAACGCGCTCAATTACTACTGGAGTATCCTGGCGCGGTATACCGCTGGGGAACCCGTCCTGGCTTTCCCTGTGGGATGGTCCCTACTGGGAGTCCCCAAGGTGAAGCCAGGCATCCCCGGCGTTGATGGGGCCGTTGTGGAGATTAGGCAAGCTAATGCCCAGAGTTGCCGAGTGGGCCCCCTGGTTAGAGTAGGCACCGAGGCGAGAATTATCGAGTCCGCTGACCCTGGTCCACGACCCTGCCGTGTCGGGAATTGAACCCTGGTCCCGGGCCGACTCCTGCTTCCGGGTCTGCTGCCTCTAACCAGTGAGCCACACCACTCCACGTGGTTGGTCCATATCCATAAACGCACTATGAGCTAATAAAACCAATGGAATGAAATGCTGCCCAGGGTAATTACCAGTGGTGAAAGTTCATGCAAACATTTCCATCCATCAAAGGTAGCCCAAAGGCTCACATAATAAAAAAAAAAAACAAGAGCAATGTATGAAAGCAAGAGTCAGAGTCTTACAGTCTTTCCAAATCCATGTTCGCGTTGCAGATTTCCAAAAACATCTTGTGTGCTGTAAGGCCGGTTTTGGTCATTCAAATACTTCAGGATAACGGCAACAGCTGCATAATAAAATATAAAAAACAATACAAACAAATCACTACTAAATATTTGTTTGGTGAGAGGTTTCAGGTGTGCAACACTTATCTGCTCATCACAAATTATTCTTTCAATTTGATTCCCCTCCCTGAATTCCTAGGACAACACGATCGTCAAGTCCTTTAACCTACAGAGAAAGGGCGACTACTTGACCACCGTGTGATCTTCTCGTCGCAATAGTGCAAGGCTGCGCTTAAAGGCCAACCCCTCCAAGAACGAAAAGAAAAAAAGTTTTAGAAGTTTTATATTTAAAAAGCAAAAAAACAAACAAAAAAAACTCTCCTTTTATCCTGCCATTTTATCCTCAAACCAGGCAACTCAACATTTTAAATACGCAATGCCTTTAACAAACTGCAAAATGTTTATGTATCATTGTTGAGTAAGATCTACCAGCCACTTTACCTGCTAAGTTCCCCGTTTGTTTATCCACTCAGAAGGGACAGTCTAGCTTGCTGATATGCACAGCATTACACGCGGAGTGTTCAATCTCTCTAGTTGTCAATTCAAAATACTGTCCCCTCTTACTAGAGACGTTGTTTTTCATTTTCTGCTGCTTAAATGCTTGCAAAACAATTTGCCCTTTTACCCTTCTCGCCCATCTAAGCGCCCGTATTTCAACAGGCAAAACGTTTTTTTTGTTCCTGCCGAAAAACGTATAATAGAAAAATAATGGATTTACACACGCCGACTGTTTTTTTCCCAGTACTATAGACTGAGAGGATTTGCCTTCAGTTTTAGATATGATAATAACTAGTACTCGCTTCACACTTAATTTATGCAGTGGCTTTCACGAAAAATAAACAGGAAACAGTGTTTGTGTGTATATATATATATATATATATATATATATATATATATATATATATAATGACCTATTCTTAACGTTCAACTTTTTATATTAGGCAAATCCTTGGCAAGCAAGCAAAACATTTTTACAAATAAGAGGCGTTACACTTTCGAAACGTCACACCAAAACAAATCCAAGAAACGTGCAAAAGTTTAATGTACTAGCAGTATTTCGGAAACAGATTAAGCTGGTCCGTTTTAAAAGGTTCTTATTCCAAACACGGGGCAACACTGCCACCGTGTGACAGAAAGAAAACAGCGTTTGAGCCACTTTAATAACGGGTGTCAAAGCTATTGCAATACAAAGGAGAAAGGTGAGAGGATGAAAAACCCATAACGCATTTTATAAAGGCAAGGCGAGCCTCCAAATAAGCAGGAAACCAACTCTAAGAAGCCTCATTAAAAAGTTGGTTGATAATTACCGACTTAGGAACTATTATTTTATCCCAGTTAAATTCTGGCAGGTTAAACCTAAACAATTTAAAGGGAGAAAAATACCAGGGAAATCTCGGGACAGGTAAATATTGGCGCATCAACATCCACCTGCTATATACCCCCATTTTAGGGAGAAACTGTTCTCATAGATAACGTACCCCACATTTTTAGGTCAAGCCTAGCGCAGCGCGCATGCGATGCCCTAGGAGAGGGCCTCTTGGAATCGAAGCCGGTGCGTGTGGTGCTCACACGCTGTTGGGCTTTGCGTGCGTCTTCCTAAAAAGACAGCACGCAATTGGACAAATGCGGGTGCTTCTCCCAACTTTGTATCCGCCCGCGGCCTACGGCTTGTGAGCATCAGCGCCATCTGTTCCCAATCATCACGCCCGCGTCTCGCGCTAATGGTAAACAGATTAGAGAAGCGGCTTTCCTCGAGAAGCGGCTTTCCGCTCTCGTCATGCCTCATTAAGCACAGAGCGCACTAAAGAAATAAGTGCTTGTCAACAACTAAGCCAAAAAATATAAATAAGCACCTCGGGGTAAAGAAAACAAAGACATTCTAACTGACTGAGCTGAATGCAGCAAGATTGCTTCCATGAGATAAGCATGGATTATACCAGCGCAGGCCTGCTTCATGTCCTGCACTCGGAGGAGTTACACAAAATGTCGGAGCTCCCCCGAAAAATGTGCTGAGAGTCGCCTGCGAATTGCGCATGTCAGGCATACGACCGTGTGCCACATGTCTTCTTGCCTCATCTCAGCGCCACTCGCTGAAGAGACATAAGGACACGTTTTCTCAGCACCACTGTGTGTCAAGTGATATCTGGTTCAGTTGCACGGTTACCGGTTGAGGATCTGGTGTCGCACAATGGTAGACAACGTGAGCGAGAAACCGTGCAGAGAGCGGGTTTACAACTCATTGTGTTGAGGTGGGGTACAGCTGATGCTAATGGGGTTTTGCGACCTCCCACGGACATCACATTTAGCCCTGGAAGTCTCTTTGTTGTTTTTTTTTTTTTAAGGGTGGTTAGAGCAGCTCTCCTTGTACTCTTCCTCCCTCGGAAGCACTCTCATAGCTTGGAAGGTAATGAGCTAAAGGCGCTGCCCACTTTCCAGATCCCACCCATTCCTGGTTTCCGCTCCTCACGTGATGATATATATTATATTTATATATTCTTTAATTTTTATTCAGTTTTATATAGTGAGAACTTGACTCAAGGGTATTGGAGCGCTTTACATGAGCACCAAGATTTAGTTACATGTCCTAATGTAACTGGTTCTATATTGTAAAGCGCGCCAACACCTTCGGGTAAAGTTTGCGCTACATAAAAACAAAGAAATATTATACACTAGCAGCCGGTCCCGACGTTGTCCGGGTATGAATTGCTGCCGGCCAGTAGTATATGGTTTTGTAGGATTTCGTTTTGATAGCATTTCTTATCTGTGACAGGCCTGTGAAACTCTCCGATTCACAGTGCACTGCTGATGCACTTAAGAGTGCGCGTTCAGTAGTGTGTGAACTCTAGTTTCCCTACTTTATTTTTCCTTGCAATATTATAGCGCGAACTCAACAACATGGCATGAGCACAATTTACATTACAGAAGAACACATTCATTTGAGGTAGGCACGGGGAGACAAAGCGATTTGCCTAGAATCACAGGATGTTGAGCTGATGCCGAGATTCGAACGTAGCTCCCCAGCTCTAAAGTTCGCAATTCTAGAACTTGTGGCGGGAGGTGTGTCTAAAAGTGTATGTCGGTGCTGGTCATCAATGAGAGAGACCTGTGCATTTTTCAAATGGGTGGTGAAAAAATATGAGTATGTTGCTGGAGATGTGGGCCGCCGTGCCACCAATGTACTTACCAGGGGAGGGTAAACACCCATTATTCCGCAACTTTCTTTCCGCATACCATCACTCCGAATACTTTCATTACGAAAGTACCATGACTCTGCAATGCCATTATAACGCATGGCATTACATTTTATATGCTTTTACCATGCATACATTTACAACGAAATTCGTTGTAAATGCATGAATGGTAAAAGCATGTTTTTTTTAATGTTTGGATAAGGTAAGTATGGGTATAGGGGTATATGTTTTGGGGTACTGAGGTATATGTTTTGGGGTGTTTGGGTATTTTAAGGGTTCAGATATAGTTTTGGGTTATGGGGTACAGGGATAGTTTTAGGGTTCAGGGCTAGGTTTGAGTTTTGGGGTATAGGGGTATTTTTAGGGTTATGGGGTAGGTTTGGGTTTTGGGGTACAGGGGTATTTTTAGGGTTCAGGGCTAGGTTTGGGTTTGGGGTACAGGGGTATTTTAGGGTTCAGGGGTAGGTTTGGGTTTTGGGGTACAGGGTTATTTTTAGGGTTAAGGGCTAGGTTTGGGGGTACTGGGGTATTGTAAGGGTTCAGGGCTAAGTTTGGGTTTTGGGGTACAGGGGTATTTTAGGGTTCAGGGGTAGGTTGGGTTTTGGGGTACAGGGGTATTTTAGGGTTCAGGAGTGGTTTTGGGGTACAGTGGTATTTTTAGGGTTTAGGGACAGGTTTGGGTTTTGGGGTACAGGGTATATTTATAGGGTTAAGATGGGTTAGTGTTTAAGGGTGTTGGGGTATTTTAAGGAGTAAGGGTGGATTATGATTATGGGGTGCAGGGGTATTTACAGGGAGCAGGGTGGGATTCGCACACGATATGAGACATGGCATGAAGGGCGGAACGTACCACACGCCCCCAGCACACGCCCACAGGCCAACGCAGACATGCCCACAAGGGACTACTTTGCTGGCACGGTTCTTTTACCTTTTAAATGTATAGGGTGGGCATCTGCATAGCCTATGTCCTTCTGCTGCAACTGCCCTTTCCAACGCTGTATTGGGTGTTGTGATTGGTGCTGTGGTTCCTGAGATTACCCGCCTCAAAGGTTTGGGCTCTCTCTTTATTATATTAGTATAGATTACACAAGGACACATTCATTTTTTGGTAGGCACGGGGAGATTAAGTGATATACCCAGTTTCACAGGATGTTGAGCCAAGAGACTCAAACCTTGTTCCCAAGCACCAAATTTGGCAGTTGTTGCTGTTAGGCCGCACCGCTTTTGAAACTTAACAAGTATGGTTTCCAATTAGTGTGAACACTACACAGCTGGGCTCCAATTAAGCCCTCAAAAGGATACAATGTTGGCGCCAGATGAGTACGTTGTAGGGGCGGGTAGGTGTGGCTGTGTAGGCACAGCAGGAGATCCAAAGCCCCACTTCCAGGGTCACACCCCGTAAAAAGGCCACGCCCCGTCTCCCTGTACACTCACACAGTGGAAAAAATAATGTTGTAAGAATGTTTTACACATTCTTAAATTTTTACGGTCTGTATGTATACTGTATATAGTAGGCCTTAGGCTGGACAGGGCCCAGTGAAGAGAGGGCAGCCCGCAGGCTCTTATATCGAACGCCAAACTACACTCCCACGACCTAGGCGCTATAATGTGAGCGTGGCCTGGCTGTCAGAGTAAACCTGTTAAACATTCAGCACACTACGAAAGCAGTAATACATTCTCGGAATCAATGTTTACTTACTGACTGCATCAATCGCCGAGCACATTAAACGCACAAGTGACTTTCCTTCACCTAAAGAGCAATGTAGCTCAGTCATCAGCTTTCAAGCTGATCTCAAGTAGGCATATGTTAAAGCCTATGCACCTGCCAGCACAGCAGCACCACCAGTGGTGGAGACAGGAGACACCCAGACAATCTTCTGAGAAATTAGAATAGGAGGAAACCGCACGTAATCTGTAACCAGTACTTAAGTGTGTTTTGGGGTCCAAAGGTTTTTCTTAGTAGCCAACGACAGGCACTGGTAAATACCAAGGCTGCCTAATCTTGATTTCACTGTATGCCTCACTCTTCTACTACTTCAAAGCTGCTTAGCAGTAGATTCTTCCACTTTAATAAACTGAATGTAAGTGGACTTTTTATTACCTTTCCATGGATGCTTGCGAGGGGCCGGCGGTGGGTAATATTGCTGGACCTTGCCAGGGTCGCCTTTCTTCATTCAGTCTTTTGCAGGTGTCATGAGGTGTTTGGGGGGGGGGGGGGGGGGGGGGAGGGCTGAAAATGGATGGGGCATTGTAATATTGTCAAAAGCACTTGTTTGCGGCACAGTGCTAAATCAGACCATTTGCATATGGATACTGCTTAAAAAAGGGTCCACAGTATGCAGCACTTGAATAGCTCTTCAAGACCTGGTGGCACAGCTCATGGAATAATGTGCTGCATGGCTAAACACTTAAAACGGTCCCAAATGTGAGACCTATTGGTTATGCCAATGCTTGTTACTTTTCTGGTGCAATAAAAATCACACCAGGCAACTCGTAATCAGTGACTCTGCAGGGGCTTCCAATTCATCGCCTTTTTGCCATGTGGCATCTACTGAGCATGTGAAAAGACCAACAGATTGATACAATGCGAGCACAGATCTGCCTACTCACCCATTCATCTGAATAAGTGGCACATTCAGAGACTTTTAAGCCAGTTAAGGCATAGACAATTACTGAAAACTTATTCAGTCAGTAACCCAACGATAGTTCGGGTGGGGGCTGGGGATGCGTGGGTAGGCGAGTGGTAAATAATAATTTTTTAAAACGTACCTCCCCAGGTCCCGCAATGTCGCGGCTCCTGGCAGGGTCTTGTTTTCCTGCTCTCCTGTTGAAACAGGAAGCAGGCAGCCTCCCTCCACTCCCCTCAGCCAATCACAACGCTGCAATGACAGCGTTATGATTGGTGGGGACGGAACCCAGCCGGGCACCAATGGGGAGGCCATTTTCTCCATGAAGGCTGCATGCAGACTAAATGGAGAAAAGGGAGAGTGCGAAACATTGGAAAGGCACTCCTCCCTGACCCGCCCAGCCGCCCGCCCCAACCAGGCATACCCTTCTGCTTTCTCCAAGTCTGAGAAGCAGAAACATAAAAATGGTAGTTTTACCATTTTATGTTTCTGCTTCTTGCATTGCGAGAACACAGTGGGGCGACGCTCCTCCGCCCTAATGGTGGAGCCACCCCTGGGGAAAACACCTCTCATGGTCCCACTGCTTTCCATTGAAAACCACAGCACTCCTCAAACTTTCAAGTACCTGAAACGGTCTAGAAATATAATGATTGATTGGGGGTGGGGGAGCAGCAAGGGGAGGGGGTGGGGAGGAGACGTGGCTAGCAGGCCAAAATGTCCGCTGCCTAATCTTACAGCTCCGCGGCCTGGGCTCTGACATCCACTGTAATCCCTGGTGCCAGATGACATTCATGCGCCCAATGGTTCTCCTAGATCAGGGGCGTGGCGGGGACTGTGTGAGATCTGCGGTAAGGCTGCTGTGAACCAGACCCTGCGTGGGAGGAGAGTGTTGGCCTCATTTCTGATAATCAAGCATCAACTTAGTTCTGACATTTTAAAGCACTCTGTATCACTTTTAAGGTGTCTGACCCCGAATACAAGACAACGCTTCCAATGGTACTCACGCTAATCTTCAGCCTTTAAAGTAACTGTTCCCAAACTCAGAAGATGATACTGGTAGGCAGAAGCTTCATTATCATTACTTCCAAACTTTGAAATACTCTTCCCCTTACCATAAGAAAATGATAGGACCAATGCCTTGCAGGAAAGGTCTGAAAACATGGCTTTTCAATCAATAGTCTGCTCTTATTCACATCTTTCAGTCAGTCTGTCAATTATCTTTCAAAAAAGGATTTTTTTTTGGGACAAAGCTGGCTCTAATCTTGTGCTACTAACTACTGGAAATTGAAAAATGTAGGATCTTTACACTAGCAATGAGTCATACCAAATGGGCGTAGAAGGTCTTCTGATGGAGCTAGACCATTAAATGCGTCATGGAGCGACCACAAAAAGCTGATGATCACAGAAGGGAGTCAAGGAAAGCAGGAAGGTGGTATCCCTCGCTCCCTTGTGCAGGGCTTTAAGAGGGATGAAAAACGTGTTTGGGGCCTCTATAGGGGGCCTGCCTGTGTAATTAAGGGTGTGGCTTAAGTAGGTACACTAAATATCTGCGATTCCCGTAGTGTGCCACCCCAACGCTTTTTTGGTTCCTTTCTGAGGTCTCCATTATTGCATTATTATATAGAATGACTCGCATACACTTAGAACCAACCAAGACTATTGGCTTTGTCAGGGGTTGTTAACTCTTTAGGATAAATTAGTAACAATAGTGATTATATTTAAATAATGAATTTTGAAAATGTTTCAATTCTGAAATCGAGAGACTAAATTAAACATTACCTCCTCGTCCGTCTTCCTCGCCACAGAGCGCATAGGCCTCCGTAATGCCCCGGTTACTTACCGGTAATCTTCATTACTCCGAGTCCTGTCTTCCTCGCCACAGTATTACCACATGAGCCTCCGGCTCCCACAGAAACTCCAAGCACAACTTTTATCGCTCTAGTCTCCCTCCTCCAAGATGGCCCCCAGTGGCTACAGCCAATCCCATAAAGGGACACAGAACCAGCCAAACGACCTCTTTTTTGGTTTCTGCACTTCTCTGAGTGCTGTCTGCCTGGTGTGTAGGTGTGTGGGGGCTGGGGTCTTGCTGGAGCGGCCCCTTATGTCCTTTGGTGTATGGAAGGGTGGAAGTTAGTTGTTGTGTGTTCCTTCGGTGTCTTTCGCTTATTTGATCCATTTTTTTCCCCCCTCTGTTGCCATGCACGCTCCATGTCCTGCTCTAGCGGACTTGGTGGAGCGTTTCATCTGCGGGTTCGCTTTGGGACTCGCTTCGGGGGTGGAGGGGGTGCCTGAGGTTCCTGCTGAACGGGATGTTTATTGTGTGTGAGCCCCTTGCCGACCGCGCTTCCTGCTTAGCGGACGTAGCGCAGTCGGGTGATTTCTTTGCCGGTTGGAAGCGCGCTTACCTTATGGCCGTTTGTGTTGGCTGCGGCTGCGGGGAGCGCGTTTTTCTCACGCTACTGTTGCTCTTTGCTGGTGGGGGTCAGGGACTTCATTACGGAGTGCGCGCGGGACTTCCTCAGTTTTTATGGCTATTTTGTGGGCGTGCATTCGGAGGTTTACATTGGTTGCTTGGCAACCTCCAGCCTCTTTTACCGGTCAGATGTTTCGAGGTGTTACCTGTGTTTTTCACTCATTGTGTGGCTGTCATGGAGGGTGGTTCATCCAATTTGGCTAATCCTGATTCCTTAGAGGCTTCTGGGGTGACGATTCCTTCTATGGAATTGTTGCAAAAGATGATAAATTCTGCTGTGGCTGCTGCTTTGCAGGATAAGGTGCCGTTTCCTCCTGATAAGAGGGGGAGGACTGATGGCGATCCTGCTATTGACTCTGACACTGAGGAGGATGTTGACGTCAAGGGACGTTTTGTGCAGGGTGCAGACCTTACATTTGCAAGAACTTGTTTTTTCCTGACTCTGTTGTGCCTCTGGAGGATGATTTGTTTTCTCAATATCAGCGTCCTGAGCATGATTATTTGCCTCTGCATTCTTCTGTGTTGAAAGTTTTGGAGACTGAGTGGAAGGATGTGGACAAGGGCTCTTTTCCGCGTTTTTTGAATAAACGATATCCTGCAGGACTTTGCTGTGAAATTCCCTTCCTCAGTTAAGGTGGATCCTTGATGGCCAGTATGTCCTCTCATGGGACTGTTGTTTCTGAGGATTCCTCTCCTGCTGACCCTGTGGATCCTAAGGTGGATGGTGCGGTGAAGCGCACTTTTGCGGCTGCTAATTTTTCCATCCGGGCTGCGGCCTATTCCTCTTACGCAATCCAGTCTTTGCTTAAGGATTTTCAGTCTTTGGCTGAATTGTTAGACCAGGGGGAGGATGTGTCTTCTACTCTGGCGATGATGGAGCAGCAAGTTCGCCTGCTTTCTGATGTTTCTTTTGATTCATTGGGGGCGGCGGCTTCTGCAGCTGGGTCTTCTGTAGCTGCGAGACGTCAGTTGTGGCTCCGCTCCTGGAGGGCTGATGCTGATGCTATGCAGAAGAGTCTCCTGACGAAAATCACTTTTTCTGGGGTTAAGCTGTTTGGTTCCCCTTTGGATGAGATGGTGAAGAAGACAGCGGAGGACCGTAAGCTCCTTGCTCCTGAACGTACTGGTCACTTCCGTGCCTTTGGTTCCCAGAGGGCTTTTGATCATTCTCGGAGGGGACGTGCTGGTCAGCCCTTTCGTGGGAGGAGTCGTGGCCGGGGTGCTCCTTCCTTTGACAAATCCCGGTTCACCGGTGCTTCTGCCTCATCCGCTCCAGCTTCAAAATGATGACTGGATCGCTCCTTGAGTGGGTCCGGGCTCGTGGAGTGGGTCCGGTTGGGGGTCGCCTCACTTGCTTCATGGACTCTTGGCGCGAGACTGTGTCAGATCAGTGGGTGCTTCAGGTGGTTTCCGACGGTTTGCATCTTGGGTTTACCCAGGCTCCCCCAGACTGTTTCAGATTCACTCCTTGTCCCAGGGACGCTCTGAAGTGGGTGGCGCTTTTGGAAGGCATCGACTCCCTTATTGTCAATAAGGCAGTGATTCCCGTGCCCGACGATCAATTGGGGTTGGGTGTTTATTCCATTCTCTTCCTGGTGTCCAAATGCACAGGGGATCTCAGACCTGTGATGGATTTGAAGTGGGTAAATACTTTCATTCCTCATCAGAAGTTTGAAATGGTTTCGGTCCAGGTGATTCTTCCTCTGGTGTCTACGGGGGATTTTCTGGCCTCAATAGACTTGAAGGATGCTTATCTCCATGTGCCTGTTCACCCGGACTCTCAGAAGTTTCTGCAGTTCTGCGTCATGGGTCGACACTATCAGTTCCAGGTATTGCCTTTTGAACTCAGCTCTTCGCCCAGGGTTTTTACAAAAATTCTGGCTCCTCTGATTGGCCTTTTGCATGGGGAGGGCATTAGTGTTTTTTCTTGTCTGGACGATATTCTGATTTCTGCTTCTTCTCTTTCTAAGGCGGAGTTGCATGTCCGGAGGGTGTGCCATGTCCTGAAGAATCACGGATTCCTGGTGAATGTTCCGAAGTCCTCCCTGGTTCCTGCGCAGGAATTGACTTACATTGGGACATCAAGACTCAGTTGGGGATGGTGTTCCTGCCCCCTGCTCGGATTCTGTCCCTGATCTCTGCTGTTCGTTCCCTGTACTTGGGTTCTCACTACAGATGCCACCCTGCTGGGATGGGGTGCTACTCTGGGGGATTCCACGACCCAAGGGGTTTGGTCTCCGTCTGTAATGTCCTGTTCTTCCAACTACAAAGAGCTGAAGGCTGTTTTGTTGGGTCTGTTGGCCTTCTCGGATCTTCTTCGGGGGCACCATGTGCAGGTCCGGACGGACAATCAGGTTGTGATGTCTTATGTCAACCATCAAGGGGTTTGCCGGGTTCTCTCCCTCGGTTGCCTCAGCTGTCGGATTTGTTCTTGGGCGAAGTCGCACCTGGCGTCCCTGTATGCGATTTACCTGCCTGGTCGCGAGAACTCTGTGGCGGACTGTCTGAGCCGTGTGTTTCCATCCATGGGGTCTTTGTCCCTGACTCCCTTGATGTTCGGGAGGTTGCGGAGGATGTTTGGGTCCCCGGTAGTGGACCTCTTTGCTTCCCAGTCCAATGCCAAAATCCGCTGTTTTTGCACGATTATGCCTTGCCAGGATGCTAGGAGAGTGGATGCCCTGTCGTTCCTTTGGCCAAGGGGCCTGTTGTATGCCTTTCCTCCTGTTCCCCGGATTCCGGCTGGCTTGCTGAACATCAAGAGGGAGGGGTCCTTTGTCCTACTTGTTGTTCTGGGGTGGTGCCGTCGCCCTTGGTATCCCCTCTTGTTGGAATTGGCTGTGACACCGGGGTGGGCCTTGCCGTTCGTGCCTTACCCTCTGCTGGGCCCTCCACTTCCTCTGCCTGTGTTCCGATCCATGGGTCTGCAGGCCCGGCTCTTGAGAGGGATTCGCTGATCCGCGGGGGTTGTTCGTTGGCTGTTGCTGGGGTTCTCAAGCTGTCCCGGAGGCCTTCTACGCTGAAATCCTATGCTAAGCATTGGGATAATTTTGCTTCCTGGTGTGTTGGTCGCGGGCTGTCGGTGGCTTCTTTGGACCGTGCTCGCATTCTTGAATTTTTGAATGAGGGGTTTGAGTTGGGCTTGGCCATTTCTACTCTTCGGGCACAGTGGGCCGCCATTAGGGCATTTCATGTCCTCCCTTTGCTTTCGGTGGCTCGACTTTTTAAGTCGCTGTCTTTCCTGCGTCCCCGTCCTATCCTATGTCCTCCTCCTTGGGACCTTCCTTTGGTATTGTGTTCCTTGCAATTGGCTCCTTTCAAGCCTTTGGAATCGGTTGACTTAAAGTTTTTAACACTCAAGGTCGTGTTTCTTGTGGCTATTGCTTCTGCCAGGCGTATTGGGGAGTTGGGGGCTTTCCTACGGTCTGCTCTGTTTTTGGTTATTTTGTTGGATCGGGTGGTTTTGCGCCCTCATCCTACATTTGTACCTAAGGTTGATTCCTATTTTCACCGTTCTGCTGAGGTTGTGCTTCCTGTTCTGTGCCCTGATCCTTCCTCAGCAGAGGATTGCCTTTTGCACCTTTTGGATGTTCGTCGTGCCTTGTTGGTGTATTTGGACCGCACGTCTCCCTTCTGCAAAGTGGACAATTTGTTTGTCTATTTTGTTTTGTCCCGTCAGGGCTTGAAACCTTCCCTTTCCACGGTCGGTCGTTGGATTAAGGAGACTATTTTGTTGGCATTGGTTCTGTTTCAGAGGTTCCTTCTCTCCCTGTTCAGGGCCGTTCCACCCGGTCGATGGCTGTGTCTTGGGCTGCGTTTAAAGGGGTCTCCATGGAGGATGTTTGCAGGGCTGCCACTTGGTCGTCCCCTCATACCTTCATGTCGCATTAACGCCTTCAGGTTGGGGGTGGGGGTTCTGTTTCCTTTGCCTCTTCTGAGCTAACTGCTGGTATTCCTTGAAGGATTTCTTTGGTTTATCTGCCTCTTGTTAATAAACTGTGTTCCACTGCATTGATGTTGCGGGCTGTTTTCCTTGCATGAAGCTGATTGCTTGGGTATCGGCTCATGTGTTAATACTGTGGCGAGGAAGATGGACGAGGAGGTAATGCCCCGGTTACTTACCGGTAATCTTCATTACTCAGAGTCCTTGTCTTCCTCGGCACAGTATAGTTTCCCTTCCCTCTGGTGGTGGCTTCATGTCTGCGGCTTGGTTTTTCAGGTCGTTTGGCTGGTTCTGTGTCCCTTTATGGGATTGGCTGTAGCCACTGGGGGCCATCTTGGAGGAGGGAGAGGGAGACTAGAACGATAAAAGTTGTGCTTGGAGTTTCTGTGGGAGCCGGAGGCTCATGTGGTAATACTGTGGCGAGGAAGACAGGACTCGGAGTAATGAAGATTACCGGTAAGTAACCGGGGCATTACGGAGGCCTATGCGCTCTGTATAGAGGCCAAGAATTGGATGACCACATATATTCTGAACTCCTTTATGACCCATTACCGGTACTGTGAAAACCTCGCACTGCCTTCATGCCATTATAAACACCTGGAGGGAACTCAGTTCAAAGAATACACTTTACAAAATTAATATGCCACATAAAAAATTCGCAAATACAACATCCTGGGAATAGTTAACACTCTTAGAGAATTTAAGGGTTGTTACAAATTGTTTAATTTAAACAGGAAATAAGTCGCTAACAAGGATTACCTGAACGCTTTTTTCCTTCGTTGTTCGAAAACAATCAGTGTTTTGCTACATAGGGTAGGGACATGAAATTAGGGCTAGATAGGGGCGGCATTTTTAAATTACAACTGGGTCTGACATTCGGAGGGACCCAGCCCACCTAAAGCACTGCCCTTACCCATCTTGTGACCCTTCGTTAGTAGAAGCAGGCCGTGTGATCATTCATCCTCTACATCTGATAACACGGAAGGCAGAGGCGACCCAGAAGGTTATAATGCTAGGCACCCTTAGAACTTTTATAAACAACGGGGTAGTCAATAAAGACAAACGCTAGTTATTGTCAGCAGATTAGTTAACATTAGTGTTCAATCAAATTACACAATAACAAGTGCTACTCGATACTGCCTTGGCCTCTCCTGCCATGAGAGTTAACTCTCCGCCAACAGGCATTCACCCTCTAGGGATGTATGAGGTGACTGCAATGCTACTTCCTGCCTTCCTAAAGGTCAAAATGTCTTCTGCAATAGTTAGATCTAAATATCTGTCTTTGATATTTAAATGAGGGAAATAACTAGTTTCAACTTAATGATCAAGGTTACTACAGCAGTACAAAAAACACTAACTTCAAATAACCTGTTAAGAGGGTAGATACATTTACAAATGCAAGTACTTGGTAACACAATGCGATATATATATATATATTCTTTACCTAACCAATGTTGCATTCTGCTTGCTAGGCAATAGGTCGCAAAAAAGCAGCAATTCAATCAAATGATAATGCACACAATTAAATAAACGACACTTATAATGCATACACGTAGTTTATGGTCCAGCTTATGGAGCAAAGTAACGCTTCTTGTCAAGTCATGCGGAGGCCTCCACAATCCTCATTGAAGTAGGACTGGACCAAATGCACTTTAAAACTGTTATACGCAAATACACTGCAATATTTTCATTTTTTAAATTTTCACACCAGCAATGAATCAAGGCATAACTGCATACCATATGCCAAGCGCGAGCTGAGCATCGGCAAGCGCGCCCTTAGGACCCGGCCCCCCGGCCCCCGCCCTCCTACCTGTTCAAGATAGGGGCGACCGGTCTGCCCCAATGGGCGACCGGTCGCTGACCACTTCCGGGGTCAGGAGGACGCACTTCCGGTGCGACAGAGGGGCGGAGCCTGGTGACCTATTTAGGCACTGGGGGCAGTGACCCCGGCCTCTCCTTCCTCTGTGGCACCGGATCGTGGCGGCCTCCCTGAAGCGTCCTCCCTCCTACAGCCCTTAGGATAATTTTTTTTTCGCAATTATTCGGTCTAGGCTGACATACGTGGCATGCCTTGTCTTCGAAATAATAAAGAATTCAGGCCTACGGACACAGAATTATGTTATTCCTGTGAATCAATCAGACCTGTAGCAATAATTGGGGGCTTATTGCCATAAGTAGCAGACTGAGGCCTCATAACGGAGTGCATAGACAGTCAGATGTCAAATTAGTGTTCCGCCTATCCTAGGAGGGCATAACAAGGATTCCGATTGTACAAATCTGTTATACCACGGGTGTGCTATAGGAGATAACCACTGCAGAGGCAGCACAACGGGCAATGTCGGGCGCTGGTCATCCTGCGGTGGCGGAGACCCGTTGGACCAGAATGGTGGTGTCAGAATTGCCGATTATTTGCCAATGACCATACTTGACTTTTCTATTTCTCTCCTGTGCATTAGTGTACCCACGAAGGTGGTGGTGCCACAAGGCACTCGTCCAGGCGGCAAGCAGTAAGGTGACCGTGGCGAGGGCGAGTGGTATGGCCGGAAGGCCTGAAGGGCCCAGCTTTCCTGTGTCTGGGCAGCCGGCCCTGGAGGAAGTTGAGAGCCTGGAATGTCTCGGTGAGGCGGCTCAAGTAGGAATTGCCCAAGTAGCGCTCAGTGTAGGGCCGCTGGGGTAACATTCCACCTGAATGGTTCCAGTTTCCGGAGAGGTGAGGTATCACAAGGGTTGGAAGCGACCAGGTGGGCTCAGTGAAGGGCTGCTGGTGTCACATTCCGCACCGGATGGTTTTTTCCGGTAAGGTGAGGTATCGCAATGATGGGGTGCAGTTATCAGGCATCAGTACATTGAGCCGGGAGAGAACATTAGGGTCTTTCACGCAGAGTGCAGGTGGGGAAGGTGACGGACCTGTGGGCCCTGGTCACCTTTGTGGCGGTAGAAAGACCTTGGAACAGTACAATTGACCGACGGAATGGACGGGAGTCCGCCTTGCGTACTCCCTAGGCTAGCACCGAGGGGGGAGACGGTAAGGTCCCCGCTGTGAAATAGGGCCCCGGCTGGGGAGGCTAGGGCGACAGGTTACGAGCCTCCTGGGTCCCTGGTCAGCCTGGTGGTCGGAGGGTGGGCCCCTGGAGAAGGCGGACAAGGATTAGAGGTTGGGGTCCCTCTCCTCAGGAGTCGCAGGTGGGTTGCACCTCGCGTGGATGCACGGCATGGAAGAGGGGAGCCGGAAGTCTCCCCCCCACTTGGTGTTGGAGGATTAGAAGCTGTATCTGGCGAAAGAAGATCAGGAAGACAAGAATAAAATTGTGTAGATAACTGCATTTAATGAATTTTGAAATGCCTTGTCATGTTTATGAAAATGTCAAAATATTAAACATGGCCGTTTTTTACACCCACACAAATCTCTGTGGTTGATTCTCATGTGGGTTGTCAAGTCATAAGGAGGGAGCGGGGAGCATGCTGGGGGATCCGGGTCCTATGCCAAGCGCGAGCTGAGCATCGGCAAGCGCGCCCTTAGGACCCGGCCCCCGCCCTCCTACCTGTTCAAGATAGGGGCGACCGGTCTGCCCCAATGGGCGACCGGTCGCTGACCACTTCCGGGGTCAGGAGGACGCACTTCCGGTGCGACAGAGGGGCGGAGCCTGGTGACCTATTTAGGCACTGGGGGCAGTGACCCCGGCCTCTCCTTCCTCTGTGGCACCGGATCGTGGCGGCCTCCCTGAAGCATCCTCCCTCCTACAGCCCTTAGGATAATTTGAACTCCCACCCACCCGTCCCTTTAGCTCAGTGGATTAGAGGGGCGTGTTGCGGTAGAAAGACCTTGGAACAGTACAATTGACCGACGGAATGGACGGGAGTCCGCCTTGCGAACTCCCTAGGCTAGCACCGAGGGGGGAGACGGTAAGGTCCCCGCTGTGAAATAGGGCCCCGGCTGGGGAGGCTAGGGCGACAGGTTACGAGCCTCCTGGGTCCCTGGTCAGCCTGGTGGTCGGAGGGTGGGCCCCTGGAGAAGGCGGACAAGGATTAGAGGTTGGGGGCCCTCTCCTCAGGAGTCGCAGGTGGGTTGCACCTCGCGTGGATGCACGGCATTGAAGAGGGGAGCCGGAAGTCCCCCCACTTGGTGTTGGAGGATTAGAAGCTGTATCTGGCGAAAGAAGATCAGGAAGACAAGAATAAAATTGTGTAGATAACTGCATTTAATGAATTTTGAAATGCCTTGTCATGTTTATGAAAATGTCAAAATATTAAACATGGCCGTTTTTTACACCCACACAAATCTCTGTGGTTGATTCTCATGTGGGTTGTCAAGTCATAAGGAGGGAGCGGGGAGCATGCTGGGGGATCCGGGTCCTATTGTAGATAGACGAAATGTATACCTGGCATCAGATCCAACCCTTAGAGCCAAATAAACGTATTCTTGACATCCCCGAACCCCTACTGCGGGTAAATGGAATCTACTTAGCGAAACAAGAGAACGTTTGAGACACCAGATATACAAATGCCTTGCGTACCGAACCGTGTAGGACATGAATTAGTGCCCGAGATTACAGCACTTCATTGCGATGGGTAGCGTTAGGAGAGAATTTCAACATATAAGTATACAATGAAGCAAAACCATAAATAACACAAAATCGCGTGTCTACGCTCACGGCAAACTTCAGCCACTCTTCTCCTTGCAAAAGTATGGTCTACCTACTAATACAACCAATAGATTTGAGCAGAGAGAAACATTTTTCAAGGACAACACATCTTTTTCGATAGAACGTAATAAGAATCAATGGTGCAACATTGCTCTACGTTAGAGCAAAGCTGTATGCAGGCAGCTTGAAACACATATGCCTCTCAGCCGCATGTTCCCCCTTCGTCCGACTTCCCTCTCGCCCCGGCTTTCTCCTATTACCTGCGGCATCCTTGGACTTGCTCATTTTAATATCACCCTCTGGCTTCGGAAATAGACTTCAAAACACCCCGCGTTTAGTCAACAAGCGCCAAGCATGCTGGGACCAACGTACACAGCCCTTGACGTGACGCTTATTCCCCGCCATTTTAGGAGGGGAACTATTCCCTGTTGAGACGTATTACTGTCGGGCTGCAAAACTACGGCAGACATGCGTGGGCTTGTTTATTTCCTATTCACCGGAGATGATGACATCGCGCTCATCACCCCCCCCCCCCCTCCACTCCTTGCAGGTTGCGAGATGCTAATGCTTTAGGTAGAAGATTAGTCGAAGGAGGTGGCCATATTATAACTGTTAGTTCGTCATTGATCTGTTGTTATTAGATGGTTCAGTCTCACTTATAATTTATTTTTTTGTCCAAATTTAATATTTTATTTTTAGTATAATCATAGCTGCCAAGGTTTCAGATTGATACGTCTGACATTTCCACAATTTCAGTGTAATTATGAGTGACTTTTCAACGACTATGAGTGACACTTTCTCTCAAGCAAAATCAAGGAATGAAGATGGGGCAAACATATAAATATCAGAAATTGACACCAATTTGAGCAAGGAGAAACTCTAAGAAGGTGTAAAAATTCTATGTCAGGACGGAGGCTCCGATTATGCTTTTCTCAATTTCTTTACTGAACACAGCAGCCAATAAAAACACAGTAAAGAAATCAAAAAACTACATTACCCAGAAACCCTGGGTAACCATAGAGTACATAGATAGTATATAAACAGTCATAGAGGGTCGACTTCCTCTTTCTTTGCTGCTCCACAGCCAGTTAAGTGCTCTTTCCTTTATTGTTCATATTTGTGCCTTAATTGGTGTTCATATTGTATGCGCTTTGTATTTTGCTGTTGCGCTGTCGCTATATGCTAATTTGAACCTTCCGATTCGCGTATTCGCGCTGTCACCTTATGCGCTCTGCTTTCCGCTTTGGTATCTTCGCCGCTTCTCGGCGTGGCTTCGGGGGCGTGTGCTCACCCCCCGGTTGCAGGCTTGCTTCTTGCGCCTGTTCTTCTGTTTGTGGAGCGGGAGAGGGGCTGAGAGACGCGCGTCCTTCTCGCGCGTCTCCCATTTTCGGCAGGCTTACTCGGCGCATGCGCAGTACACCGGCTGTTTCGCTTTAGCGGTCGGCGGTGGTACTGCGCATTTAGTCCTCTGAGGAATTTTGACAGGACGGTTCAGCGCTCGTGTATCTCCTTCGGAAGTTGAGTGAATTGGCTTTCAGCCTTTGCCCTATTACCTGTCGTTAGGCCCCTCACGCCCTGGTGTTCTTCAAAGACCTGGGGTTGTAAAATTATTGCAGAGTCTCTGCCAAGAGTGTGTCAAGCAAGCCCTCCCTCCACTTTTTAACATTGTTTTGACAGGTTAGTGCCTGTTCTTTGGCTTGCTTTGGGGTTTGCATTCCCCCTGAAGTGCCCTTTGGGTGTCAATACTTACCTTCTCCTCTTGGGCATATTACCTTTTCATAAGGTCAGAATGGCAGACTATTATGAGGATGAAGAGGCATACTATTATGCTGGGGAAGAGCCCGCAGGCTCTGAGGGTGCTGACTACATGGACCAGGCGTTGTACCAGGCTTTCTCCCCTCTAAAGAGACATTTGGCTGAATATGCCACCCAGCAAGGTTGGCTACCTTCTTCAGGTCGGTCCAAGAAGTCGCCAAAAAATCCTCGTAAGGCGGATTTTGTTAAATTGGCTAAAAATCTATCCACCTCCAAGACTTCAAAAAGGTCTGCCTCGTCTTCTCAGACGCACCAAGTAACTACCGTGACGGAGGATTCTTCTTCTACTGACTCTTCTTCAGATCCTGTGGTTCCGCCTCCCAAGAAGAAGGCTCGCAAAGAGCATTTTGTCGATGCCCCTTCCCTCCCACAGGTCTTAACCTTTGATCCGGATGACATTATTCATCCAAATTCATCAATTTGGCTTCCCTCTCCTGAAGTAGCTGAATATGTACAGTCGCATATTCGTCGGCCCTTTGAAAAGGATATTCGCGCTAGGTTGCGCTCTGAGTGTCCCCGGCCGGACCTGGCAGACAAGTTAGCGGATACTCCCGAGGTTGATCCCTCTATGGTTACTTATATGCGTAAGTATGCCAAAGACCCGAAGAAAGGTCTGGACAGATCATGGAGGTCCTGCCAGGATAAGTTACTAGATCTCTTGGGTCCTTTGACCAAGATTTTGGATTTGGCATATTGTGCAAAGAATTCTAACTCTCTGATTGATCCCGACGAGTTAGTGGGATGGTCTCAGAGGGCCATCTGCATTTTAGGTAATGCAAATTGTGCCCTGTCATGTGAGCGCCGTCGCTCAATTCTGATGAAATTGGACCCTAAATTGACGGATCTCGCATCTTCCAAATCAGGCCCCTTAGCACAAGGGTTTCTCTTTGGTCCCCCCTTTCTAAAGGAATTAACTACTTTTGTTGCAACGTTCAGTGGCCTTGACAAGGCACAAGCCAAACTGCGTCGTGCCTTCCGTCCGGTTTTCGGACGGGCCGGACGAAGGGGACGTTCGTCCGGCCGGGGAGGTAACCAGCCTACTCAGCGAGGAGGTCAGTCCCAGAGAGGAGGCGGCCAGGACAACTATGGCTCTGGAAAGACTAAATTCTACCCTTCCCGCAAAGGCAGAAACAACTACGGCAAGGGAGGCTACGGAGGTGTCCAGGGAGGTCGTCAAGATTCCTCCAACTCAGGTGAGCTTGATTCTGGCATCTGAGGTTGTTTTGGGGGGCAGACTGAAATATTTTCTCCACAACTGGCAGCTAATCTCCAGCGATGCTTGGGTGTTGGAGACGGTGCAAGATTTCAAACTAGAGTTCTACGAACGCCCTCTCCAACACCGCCTTCCATATCCCCTTGTTTTTTCCCAACAAGATCAGGACTTCATCTCCGAAGAGATCGAATCTCTTCTGGCGAAAAGAGCCATGATTCCTTCTTCCCGTCATCCCGACGGCTTCGTCAGCAACATTTTTCTAGTGGAGAAAAAAGGGGGAGGTTCCCGTTTGGTCCTCAACCTCAAAGATTTCAACGGCGGGGTTGTATACCGTCATTTCAAGATGGAGGGTATCCATCTTCTTCGAGATCTTCTTCAAGAAGGGGACTGGATGGTCCGTTTGGACCTGAAGGATGCCTATTTGTCTGTACCGATCTATGTTCCCTACCGTCGCTTCCTTCAGTTTCAGTGGTTGGGGAAATGGTACGAGTACACTGTACTCCCCTTCGGTCTTTCTTCCGCTCCATGGTGCTTTACGAAGCTCATGAGACCAGTGATGGAATCTTTGCGGGCCCGTGGAGTCCGTTTGATTGTCTATCTCGACGACATTCTTTTGATGGCTCATTGCCCTATTCTTCTGCAACTTCATTTACAATGGTCCATAGAACTCTTACAGTCTGGACAGATCATCGATTCGATAGCCTGTCAGCTTCTTTTTCCAGGCCAGAAGATCAGAGCGATCAAAAGAGAATTGCGCATGGTCTTGTCCAAACAAATGGTCTCTTTGCGGACAGTGGCTCGGATCGTGGGTCTATTGTCCTCCTCAATCCAAGCCATTTTTCCAGGTCCCTTACATTATCGCGCTCGTCAGCGCCTCAACATCAGGCATCTTCAGAAGGGCCTACGCTACTCCGATCTGGTTCCCCTTTCGGAGGATGCTCGCTGGGAGATGTTATGGTGGCTGGACCACATGGAATCTTGGAACGGTCGTGCGCTGTTCGGGAAGACTCCAGACATAGTTGTCGAGTCCGATGCGAGTCTTTGGGGATGGGGAGCCCGGTGCAGTTCTCTGACGACACGGGGCCGTTGGTCCCAGGAGGAATTATCCCTCCACATCAATTGTCTAGAGCTTCTGGCAGGCTCTTTTGCGATCCGCTGTCTTTCCCCTCAGGCGACGAACTGTTGCATTCTCCTCCGCATGGACAACATCTCTGCGGTGAGTTATGTCAACAAGCTCGGGGTCACAAAATCCAAACTCCTTTCGGAGATCGCCAAGGACTTTTGGCATCTATGCTTGCAACGCCAGATCACGATTATTGCCGAATACCTTCCGGGCCACGACAATCTTATTGCGGATTGGAACTCTCGTCACCTCCGGGATTACAGCGACTGGCGTCTTCACCCTCAGGTGTTTCGGACTTTGGTCCGGATTTGGGGCCAATGCCACTTGGACCTCTTTGCCTCTCGCCTGAACAGACAGCTTCCCCGGTTTTACAGTTGGCGCCCGGATCCGGAGGCCCTAGCCACGGATGCCTTTCTCCAGTCTTGGCCTCCTCTCCTGTGCTATGCGTTTCCTCCCTTCATGATGATTCCCAGGGTTCTGGCCCGTACGAGGCGTTTTCTCTCGGACATGATTCTCATCACTCCTCTTTGGAGGGCTCAGGCGTGGTTTCCAGTTCTTCTGGAGATGAGTTGCTCTCCGCCGCTCCTTCTCCCCAACAGGTGGAACCTGTTGCTGGACCCTCTTCTGCAGCCCACCCTCTCATTCTGTCGGGTCATCTCCGTCTTGTGGCGTGGCGGATTTCGGGGGACGTTGGCAAGTCTCAGGCCTTTCTTCAGACGCTGCCCGATTTATCGGTGAAGCTTGGGCCCCCAACACCCACAAACGTTATGCGTCAGCTTGGAAATGGTGGTGTGATTGGTGTACTCAACGATCAGTGGATCCCTCTTCTGCAGATGTCACTGAATTTTCTTGCTTCTCTTGCTTATTCTGGTTTGGCATACAGAACGGTAAATAACTTTCGTTCTGCTATTTCGGCTGGTCACATTCCAGTGGATGGTAAACCTATTGGGGAGCATCCTTTGGTTTCCAAATTACTCAGAGGCATCCAGATGGTAAAACCTCCTTGCCCTAAGTATGTTACATTATGGGATGTCTCTGTGGTTTTGCGTTTCTTGAATTCCTGGCCTGTTAATTCATTGCTTTCTTGTAAGCAATTGTCTGCCAAACTGACAATGTTGCTATGCCTTTTGTCCTGCAAGCGCATGTCAGATGTTCGTGCACTGGATCTTGCCGGTCGCACTTTCTCACCGGAAGGTGTTTCATTTTCCATTTCTCGCCGTACTAAAAGTAACACGTCTTCTGTGTCTTATCCTTCTTTTCCACACAATCCGAAGCTGTGTGTGGTACAATGCATTAAGGATTATGAGGTGAGTACTGCACCTTTTTGACATGATTTGCAAGGTCAACTGCTTATTGCTTTGCAGAAGCCTTTTAAGCCTGTCTCTCCCGCTACCTTGGCACGTTGGGTGCGCTGGCTCATGTTAGAAGCGGGCATTGACGTTTCCGTCTTTGGGGCCTATTCTGCTCGGGGAACCATGGCTTCAAAGGCTTTTTCCTTGGGGGTTGGCCTCCAGGATATCATGAAGACCGCTGACTGGTCTTCGGAATCTGTATTTAAAACGTTTTTATTTCAAACCTATTGTTGATGTTGCTTCTGTTGTGGTGGATCAGCTTTGAACAAGCATAATCGGAGCCTCCGTCCTGACATAGAATTTAAAATTTGCTAACATTCGTGCCAAGAATTTTCAATTCTATTAAGGACAGGAGGCGAGGATTATCCCACCCTTATTTACAGTATTTATATTGTATTGATGTATGCTTTTTTGCTATACTGTAATGTTCATGAATCTATGACTTTTTTCCCGCCCTGTTTTGAACTTTTTACTCCTTCCTTTTGGAATGGCCTTTACGGCTCTGTTTTTCTTTCCTCCAGGCTCCGACCTTAAATGAGATGTGTTGCGAGTTTCTACTTTTCGTTGGTCTACTGTTGTTCCTATGGCTATGGGAAGTTCCTTCGTCCCTTCCTCCGGATGATGACTTGTCCGTGGGACGTTCTTAATGGATTTTGGGACTTCTGTTGTTCTTTATATATGGTTCTGGACAAAGAAAGAGGAAGTTGGACCCTCTATGACTGTTTATATACTATCTATGTACTCTATGGTTACCCAGGGTTTCTGGGTAATGTAGTTTTTTGATTTCTTTACTGTGTTTTTATTGGCTGCTGTGTTCAGTAAAGAAATTGAGAAAAGCATAATCCTCGCCTCCTGTCCTTAATAGAATTGAAAATTCTTGGCACGAATGTTAGCAAATTTTAAACTGTTGCACGAGAAATGGAAGGGGACTCATCAGAGTGAGACTGCGTTTATTTTATTTATTTATTTATGCGATTTTCTATAGCGCGAACTTTACCCGAAGGTGTCAGAGCGCTTTACACGAGCACCAGTTAAAAAACATAAGGATTTAGGATTACATGCGTTACAAAAAGGATACACACGGAAAAAAATTGCAAATGTACAAGATGTAAAGTCACACAAGGAGGAGATACACGTGGATATACTCTAAGAGTCACATAGGAATGGTAGATAGTATGAAGGTCTAATGCATATACTAGTGATTAGAGTTATCTCTATATACATAGGGGAGGGATATGACTGGATATACTCTAAGAGTCACATAGGAACGGTAGATGGTACAAAGGTCTACTGCATAAACTAGTGATTAGAGGTATCTCTATATACATAGGGAAGGGATACGAATGGATATACTCTAAGAGTCACATAGAAATGGAATAGAGCACAACGGTCTACTGCATATACTAGTGATTAGAGTTATCTCTATATACATAGGGAAGGGATACGAATGGATATACTCTAAGAGTCACTTAGGAAGCAAATTTTATAGCATAGCAAGTGGAACTGGGAGATTATACCCATACATGCCAACATTTCAGAAGAGCAAAGAGTGAGATTTTAAAACCAAAATTGGGAGAATGGGGCCTTGAATCGGGTTACTGGCATGTATGGGCTTTGGAAGTGTGCTGCTGCAGGATTGGACATTTGAAACGCGAATGCACGTTTTTTTCTTACCTTTCAGAAGCATGGAGCGCAATGGCAGGCAGAGAGAAGGTGATGCAAGTGTTGTGCACTGGCCTGGCAGGTTGCTGGCAGTGCATGCTCCCCCCTCCTTCCCCTTCCCCCCCAACCCCCTGTGTGACGGCCCAGGCTGAAACAGCTTCCTGTGCACACACACAGCCCCCCGTACTTCACAGGTCTTTAAAAGACCATTCCCTTGTTAATGACGCTTTGTTGGGTTTGTTATGTTATTAGATGGTTCAGTCTCACTTATAATTTATTTTTTTGTCCAAATCTAATATTTTATTTGTAGTATAATCATAGCTGCCAAGGTTTTAGATTGATACGTGTGACATTCCACAATTTCAGTGTAATTATGAGTGACATTTCAACGACTATGAGTGACACTTTCTCTCAAGCAAAATCAAGGAATGAAGATGGGGCAAACATATAAATATCAGAAATTGACACCAATTTGAGCAAGGAGAAACTCTAAGAAGGTGTAAAAACTGTTGCAAAGCACGAGAAATGGAAGGGTACTCATCAGAGTCAGACTGTGTTTATTTTATTTATTTATTTATGCGATTTTCTATAGCACGAACTTTATCCGAAGGTGTCAGAGCGCTTTACATGAGCACCAGTTGAAAAACATAAGGATTTAGGATTACATGCGTTACAAAAAGGATACACACGGAAAAAAATTGCAAATGTACAAGATGTAAAGTCACAGAAGGAGGAGATACACGTGGATATACTCTAAGAGTCACATAGGAACGGTAGATGGTACAAAGGCCTACTGCATAAACTAGTGATTAAAGTTATCTCTATATACATAGGGAAGGGATACGAATGGATATACTCTAAGAATCACATAGAAATGGAAGAGAGCACAACGGTCTACTGCATATACTAGTGATTAGAGTTATCTCTATATACATAGGGAAGGGATACGAATGGATATACTCTAAGAGTCACATAGGAAGCAAATTTTATAGCATAGTAAGTGGAACGAGGTGACCCATACATGCCAACATTTCAGAAGAGCAAAGAGTGAGATTTTAAAAACAAAACCGGGAGAATGGGGCCATGAATCGGGTTACTGGCATGTATGGGCTTTGGAAGTGTGCTGCTGCAGGATTGGCCATTTGAAACGCAAATACACGTTTTTGTCTTACCTTTCAGAAGCATGGAGCGCAATGGCAGGCAGAGAGAAGGTGATGCAAGTGTTGTGCACTGGCCTGGCAGGTTGCTGGCAGAGCATGCTCCCCCCTCCTTCCCCTTCCCCCCCCCACCCCACCCCCCTGTGTGATGGCCCAGGCTGAAACAGCTTCCTGTGCACACACACAGCCCCCCCGTACTTCACAGGTCTTTAAAAGACCATTCCCTTGTTAATGACGCTTTGTTGGGTTTTCACCCCTTCTAGAGCCCCTGCATGGCCACTCTGACTATTGCTGGAACAATTAGTATTTTACACAACCCCAAGCCCTGTCAGCTGAAAGTAGGAATCGGGTTTTTGCTTGCAGGAATCGGGAGGCGGGAGACTAGCCTTGAAATCGGTAGTATCACGCCTGAATCGAGAGGGTTGGCATGTCTATATACCACCACTTGGTCTCAGGCAATTACTGTTTTTACAAGCCTGGTAAGCTGTAGCCATGGCAACAGGAAGGCCCCGTCACACTCAGCAGCCCGGCTGTAGGTCTCCATTGCAGTATAAACTTCACGAGACAGTGTAGGAACTACTTAAATGAATGCAGGATTGAACAGAAAATATATACTTCCTTAAACAAGAACACAGGTAGCCATTGAACAGAAAGTGTCCGCCTGCACAACAACAAGCAACAACTGCCGCTCCTCTTGAGATATGCAATGAAAACATAAAAAATACCAGATAACGTCAGGTATATAAGGGGTTGTAGTGCACTCCAGGGGAAACATGTTTGTATACTTCAAATTACTCAGTGGTCCTACGTGAAATTCGTTGAAAGTCATGCTCCGTTTGCATGAGATTCATGCAGAAACTACAGTGTCTTTGGTGCTCCTGAAAACACATTTTCCTCCTTCAATACTCTCTTTGAGCTCACTTGGCAAAGTCACTAGGACGTCAATCACAGTTTGAAACTCTGGCCTTCAAAGCAGTTGTAGTGCCTGGAAGTGAGCCAACTGAGTTATGCATCGGGCCTTTACTGAAGCCTGCATGTGCAACACTGCTACACAAACCTACTCACTGTACTGGGGAAGTCCTGCCAAGTATCATGCATCAAGCGTCAGACTAACGCATTTCAGTGTGGTAATCCGCTTTACTGCACTGAAACGCATTGTCACGCATATCTGTATTGTATCTCAACCTTAACTGAAAGCTCCAAGGGCAGGCAGCAGCAGCGTGCAGCCCATTGCGTGCACTTCGCACACTGTGCTCCCGCAGCAGGCTTTGGCTCTCGCACTGCGAGCTAAGGCAGTGCTGGCAGGCTCACAGTGACAACTGAACTGCAGTGCCTGACTTATGTTTGATTCAACATCATATGTTATCAGATGGACGCAGCAGCGTGGCTGACGCGGTGCGGCAGCCTGACGTCATAATCCGAGGTAGTGTCCAATGGCGAGTCAGGTTGTTGCTTACAATTGCGCCGCGGGGGACGTCACATTGTGCTGCCGGGGAGCAGGAAGTTTGGAGGAAGGCGCGGCTCTGCGCTGGCTGGTTTGCGGGTGGCGCCGTAATAACAGAATGCAAGAAAGAAACCTCTTTGGAAGAGATTCTCTTGCATGAACCAGGGAAACATCATAGCTCTGACAGTCTCGAACTGGAAAAGTGGATATCTGTTCAGACAGTGGACTTTCCTGAGAGATCAGAGTATGGAGGGGGCTGTCTTGACAATGTGGGCAAGACGATCTACTCTGCAGCAGGAATAGAAGCTCCACTGCAGGGTGAACCCTGCGAAGAAGCTTGTTCTAAAAGCAATGGCAAAACATATATGCAGTAAGCCTGTTTTTAAAATGGCTTAAATGGTTCCTCTTTGCTACAGAGCGCATGCAGTTCTCTTAGTGTATTGACTCATGCAAGTAAGTTATCTGTGTAGGGGGTGTTTCGCAGGTTCCCGGGGTCGTGACGCTCACATTACTTGTGTGATTTTGAAATAATTCAGCCTGCCTGGCTGTGACTGCTGTGTGTGTCTCACAGCCTCTCCTGAGGCTTGCCCAGCAATCATGCTGTCATGACACTGCTGGCGGCAGCCGGAGTCCGCGAGTCAGCTGACTCAAATTAATTTGTCAAAACCAAAGGGGATGATGGACGGAGTGTTGAACAATGCAAGCACTCACCCCCAGTCACAGATCTGGGTTTAATCCATCATCATTCTTTAGCTCACTCCATCATCCCAGTTCAGACATGGCCATATGCAAATCAGTCTGATCCTGTGCCTCATGGGAACAGTCCAGCCGGAACTGCCAAGCCATGTCTTCCCTGGACCGGAAACAAGCATCCTGGGACTGCTTTCTGGCTAATCAGCCGTCATCAGCCAGGCTAGCTTGAAACCAGTGGCAAAGTGAGCAAGGGACCCACGTCTGGGCATACCCTGCCAACTTAGAGTGAACAAAGCAAAACAAAAGGGGTTGATGGACGGAGTGTTGAACAATGCAAGCACTCACCCTCAGTCACAGATCTGGGTTTAATCCATCATCATTCTTTAGCTCACTCCACCACCCCAGTTCAGTCATGGCCATATGCAAATCAGTCTGACCCTGTGCCTCATGGGAACAGTCAAGTCCCAACTGCCAACCCATGGCTGGGTTCAAAGTGGAATGACATGGTGAGCAAAAAAACAATGGATTTAGGCCCAGATCTCTGTACTGGGGTGAATGTATGACATTGTTCTGCATTCTGTCCATCAACTGTTGTTTTTGCATTTGTCACCCCGAGTGGGACGGGTATGCTCAGACCTGAGTCCCGTGCTCTCCATCCCACTGGAATCAAGCTATCCTGGCTGATGAGGGCTGAAAGCCCGAAACCGGTCCTAGGATGCTTGTTTCCAGTCCAGGGAGGACCTGGCTTGGCAGTTTGGGCTGGACTGTTCCTATGGGACACAGGGTCAAGACTGATTTGCATATGGCTGGGTTCAATTTGGAATGGCATGGTGAGCAAAAAAACGATGGATATAGGCCCAGATCTCTGTACTGAGGTGAATGCATGACATTGTTCTGCATTCTGTCCATCAACTGTTGTTTTTGCCTTTGTCACCCCGAGTGGGACGGGTATGCTCAGAAGTGAGTCCCGTGCTCTCCATGCCACTGGAATCAAGCTATTCTGGCTGATGAGGGCTGAAAGCCCGAAACCAGTCCTAGGATGCTTGTTTCCAGGCCAGGGAGGACCTTGCTTGGCAGTTCGGGTTGGACTGTTCCCATAGGGCACAGGGTCAAGAATGATTTGCATATGGCTGGGTTTAAACTGGAATGGCATGGTGAGAAAAAAAACGATGGATTTAGGCCCATATCTCTGTACTGGGGTGAATGTATGACATTGTTCTGCAGTCTGTCCATCAACTGTTGTTTTTTCAAATTAATTTAGGGCATATAGGCCTGAGGCAGCTGAGCTTTATGTTAGGGCCTCTCACACCCTGTTATAGAGTCCTGTGGTTCTGCAGTCTAAACACATGTCCTTGCTCTTTTTGGTGTTAATTCTTAGCTCAGCCATGGGACCTGCTTTGCAGCTGTCCACTTTTTATTGTTTTCTAGTGGTGACATCTGAGGCTGATATTTGTAGTTACTTTGAAAGTCTTACTTTCCTGCTTACAGCATTCGCTTATGAAAGAGGTGGCCACTGCCCTGGTAGCTTTACCAACTCAGTACACCCCACTGCAAGTGAAAAACCGTTTCCCATCACATTAATTTTTTTGCATGACCTTGTCTTCGACAACAAACACCATCTGGTAAAAGTGATTTGTTTTATTCTCCTTATTTCACCATGCTGCTGATCTTTTATTTTTGCATATTTGGCAATGCTTCTGTCTTTTTATTCTTATTAGTCAATACAATATGCCATCCAAAATCCACAAGTTAATTATATGATCAGCATTGTACAAGAGAAGCAATTAAATAGCAATAGAATCAAAGTCTTCCTATCACCTTTATGAAATACGTAAGTAAAAAGGCTAGGTGCCAAGAACAGGAGTATGGGCACGGTCTTCAATACTATGTCATGTGAAGAGATGCCCCCCTCTTTCATAATTGCCAAGGTTTCAGATTGCTATGTGTGATATTTTGATAATTTCGTTGTAATTATGAGCCAGCCATCTCAGGGATTTGCAGCGGTTGCAAGATCGTCTTAGTTTCTCGTAGCTGATATTTTTACATTTCCCTCATCTTCATTGCTTGATTTTCTGCTCGCAAGAAAGTGTCACTCATAGTCATTGAAATGTCATTCATAATTACACTGAAATTATGATAATGTCATACATAGCAATCTGACACCTTGGCAGATATGCTGGGGAGCTGTGGTGTGAGCACTGTGTCAGCCAGTAGTTTGGTGATTAATGGTGCTGTTACAAATAAAAAGACAATGATGTGACAGTTTGCTTTTGCTAACTCAGTGCTGTGCAAGTAAGAATTCTTCTCTCACAGCCGCAAGAGAAGTGTTTCTCATCAAAATACACTGACAGGCAGGCTGACGGTGCATCTGCGGGTGAGATGCACATTGTGCTAGTGTTTAAACGAAATCTCGAATGACACACACAAATTGTGGGTAATTTGCCAGATGTGCATTGTTTAAAATAAATTGCCTAATTTGGTTTGAATTTTTTTTGTCTTTTGTCTTTTTCACTGCATTTTTCAGTGGGGGAAAGACACAGCTGATCTACTTTTTCTCCTTCCTTCCTTTAGCAGTGAGGTGGTGTGCTGCCTTGCGCTGATGGGCGTCTGTCTGTGTTTTCAATCAAGGTGTTATGGATTCTAGATGTGACCCGTTGACATGTAAATGCACCCTGCCTTGTCAGTGAGCTGCTGATTGCTCTTTAGGTGCGCCAGGCCAAGTTGTACAGGTTTCACAGCATGTGCCTCAGCGTTTTCACAATACCCCTGACACAGTAAGGTTGAGGATATGATTAGCTGCAGCCCTGCCCCCTGGCCCCGGCTCAATATTAACTTCCGGGGCTGGATCCCCCTATAGTCCACCCCTGCCTCGCAGCCTGTTAAACTTGTATTGGAGCAGAATTTGAAAATCACAACTTTTCCATGAAAAGAATGTTATTTTCCCACATACTTAAGAAGTCTAGGCGTGTGCCCTGGGGTGCCACCAGGGCCTTCAAGGTTAGGCTGAACACTCGCCACATCCTCTGAAGTTTTGTGTCACTGAGAGTTTTTATCAACCGACGCCAACAGACATGAGCCGAGGCCCACGGATGGCGCTGCAGCAAAGATTGATCATCTCTCTTTGGGCCATTGACCTCGGAGTTCGCGGACTTCCCGGAGAGGCCGAAACTCCGGCCTTTACATGAACAGAGAGCGACTCGCGAGAGAAGCACTAAAGGGCTCTGGTCACGAAACAGTGGCTCCCATTGCCGCCTGCATCTCCATGAGGCTTAATTTCTACTGGGTACCTGGGGTGAGTTCATTTATCTTTGTGAAGTATGAGGGCAGGTGAGCTAACATCAATAGGTCTCTGCATTAGGAATCAGTGTGACCAGAAAGTCTGGAGTCAACAGGAGTTGGCATTTGTAATTACCATGCACAGGCGGGTACTTACTTGGGCCACGGCCGCAGATGGGAGTCTGTCCGGACTCGATGACTGTGACAGGTGGAGCTCCATAATTGCAGGCAGCGAGTCACCTTTGCAAGGCTGGCTGCAGCAGGCAGGCTCAGGCTGTGAGCCACTGCGAGCCACGGTAATTCAGATTTGCCGCCCGAACCTCCTTCCGTGATAATTGCCCAGGCAGAGGCTCTTCTGACTCCTGTGAGTCCCGGGCGGGGCCGTCCTGTGACAGACAGTCATTGGATACACTACCTCGATGACGTCAGGCTGACGGAGCCGCACCCCGGGGAATCGCAATATTGGATTGTGCTGCATTGTATCAGTTGGCGGGAGTGTGAGCCTACCAGCAGCCTTAACTGCTGGGAGCCACACGCTGGCTGCAGGAACAGCGAGCACGCCACGGACCTGTGATTCTGAAAATTCTGGACTCGTGTATTAAACTTTGTCGTAGTATGATGATTTTGGTATCAAAAGACCGAGAATGGCTAGTACACTATGTACAAGCATTTTTGTCATATTCCAGTAACGATTTCACCTCGAAATCGTTATTTTCGTCCTGAACCCTTGGCTTCCATTTTGTGTACGGCAGCCATTTTGTGAGTTGCCCTCACATAAGCTTATAACTACAGCCAAATTCGATCCCAAAGGACACGTACACCTTAATTGACTTCTCTGTGACCTGGGCAAGCTGAAACCATTGCCCCAGGCCGAACCTGCCCGGCCAGTTCCTTTCCCAGTGGCCGAGCGAGATAGCATCAAGGCACAACATGCCATAAACCTTTTTGATCGCACACACACCCTGCCTAATCTTGCTCACACCTGTCCCTGTTTCTTTCTCTACAACTTGCTTTACGAGGAGGAGGTGCCCGTTTTTATTGGGGGTACACCGATATCTGATGAAAATGTTGGGCCTTGCCGGGTAATTTGTTGTGGGCTGGACAAACTGAAATATGGGCTTGTCATCATGACTCTGCTTTTTCTTTGTAGTGAAAATATGTGAATGGTCAACTGTAAATCTAAGAATGTTTGCCTGAAGCATAATATTTTGTATAAAAAGAGAAGACTGGCTTTGTAAGGTTGAGCAGTCTCCTGAGAATATACACACCGTGTTGTTGTACTTCTAGGACGCCTGTTACTTGGTTGCAGTCAATAAATTTGATCTTTGACTTCACCTAGAAGACTGAGTTTCTGTGTCTGAATCAGGAAAGTACTCAAGGTCTTAGGGTGTACCCTGACACCGCTGGGTTACCGTTTCAGTACCGGTTCTGAAAAACCCAGTACCTCAGCTGGCGCCCAACGTGGGGCGATACCAACGGTACCGGTCCAAGCCAGAGGTTCGTGAGGAGCTTCGTGTGAAAATTCTGGAGGAAGGCCGCCACTTCATCGACCCCTGCATGTCAACGTGGTCCAAAAGTCTTTGCTGCGAGGTTCCCCGCTTCCCGACGGCTACGAAGGACTGCTGCCCTGGCTATCGCCCTGATTTGGACCCTTTATGTTTGGTAGAGTGAAACGACAGACGAGTCTTCTGGTGACGTCATCGATATCTCAGTTAAGTATAAGTGGAGCGTCTCCCAGTCCTTAGTTGGTTCTTAGTTTGGTATCCCTTTGGGATCTTTGATTTGGAACTTGCAAGTACCAAAGCCGAAGGACTCGTGTATTCACGAGAATATCGTATTCAACAATCCTTTGAAGTTTGAAGCTAGACTAGTGAGCGAAGATGCCTGGTCTTAGCAGACTTGGAAACTTGTTTTGTTGTGGTAATAATAGGGATTCCCGATTGGAGGACTCGTGTCCGGTTCCTCCGATTGGAACTCCAACTTATGAATTGTATGCGAAACATGGAGTAGGCCCCATCACATATAATGAAGTATGGATCCGATACACCAGAAAAGATGGTGTTTTAAAATGGCCCCAATATGGTAGCTTTGACACGGAAATCCTAGATAATCTAGAAGTTAAACTTTTCAAGAAGAAAGCCCGGCCGGCGATGTTTGACTCTTTCCGCCTATGGCGTAAAGAAGCCAAACAGAAAGAAATTAAATTAGAGAAGAAAAATAAGAGAGAAAGGGGTATTTCGATAATGCAAGCTGCTATGCAGTTTAAAGATAACGAAGAAGAACAGATGAGTGAGCAGTTGCATAGGCAACGTAAAATGGTAACTGATAAATGTTATCCAGTTTTGCCGCCTCTTCAGCAAGATGCAGCAAAAGACCTTGAACAAGACCCCCTAATGTCGCATTTGTTGAGTTCGCCACCCCTTTATGCGCAGAATGCTACGGCACCTCCGCAGCCTTTAGCTGCGCAACCTTTAGTTGTTGTGCCTCCTGCTCCTCCACAGCCACCAGCTGCTCTTCAGTTGGCCCCTACTCTTCCGGTGCAGCCTCCTCAAGGGCCACCGCCTTTGACATCTGCTCTGCCCTTACTTCCTACAACTTTGACTACTATAACGACTACCACTCCTGGTACTCCTCCTGACACTGCCTCTGCGTCTGCCTTGCCTCACCCTGCTTTTCCGCTTGTCTTTTCATCGACTTCTCCTTCTATTCGTCAGAGAGTGGCTAGTACTGTCACTAGTCTTCTGTATCCTCTCTTTGGAGCAACAAGTGCAACCCCTGTCTCTGAGCGTAAGTAGTTGCGTAGTCAACTGCCTGATTCTAGGGAGAAGGAAACGTTGAATTATTTAGCACATAAATGGGTTACCGACCCAATAACATATGAGCTAGAATCTGTTATGGATGTCTTCCATCAGTGGGAAGCACCAAAGCAGAGGTACGTTTTTGACAAAATGTGTACTTTCCTTTGTGAGGATAGAGAGGAAAATGATTTGGAGCCCAATCCGCCTGAGTTGTGTCGTGTACGGTTCGAATTTGGAAAAGGCGCAATTGTGGGTTCAGATGTTAAGAAAGCAGTTGCGACATTGTTGTCATTAAGGACTGAAGGTATTTCTAGATCATTGTTTGAGTCTGATTCCTCTGTTAAAAAGAAGGTGAGACAGTATCCCATGAGAGAAGCTCCCCCCGTTTGGAGAGATGGGGACGCGAATGCTAATCCGATCATTCCACCACATTTTCAGCGTGTTTGGGTACATGTGCCATGGAAGCGAGCTGAAGTTTTGGCCCTTAAACAGACATTGCCTGATCCCCGTGAGAATCCTGCAGGGTATTACAAGGAATTGTCACAGACTGCAGGTTCTTGCATTATGAATTTAGCCGACATAGACATGTTATTTGGGAATGTTGTTCCACAGCCTTTATGGGGAAAGATTCGTCATGCAGATCATGATCAGGAGTTAGGCGATTCATGGGCTAATATTACTGCTGCAGATGCCCGACAAGTTGGTGGTGCTAAACCAGAGCCTTTAGTAGCAGAACTCCCTGATAAGATCATTAATTATATGAAAACTTTAATGCCCGCGATGCGTGTGAATTGGGATAAATTGTCTGCGTGTAAGCAGAAGAAAGATGAAACGGTATCAGATTTCTTCACCAGGTTTGAAGAGACGTTTGTCGACCACAGTGGTCAAGATATGAGTACAGAAGGTGGTCCACGGTTGTTCGTCGATAATTTGTGCATAATTTGTTACCCGAGTTGTGTAAGAAGTTAAAAGATTCAGAGAGTTCATGGGCCGTTTCCTCTTCAGCGCAGATATTGGCTACTGCCCAGAACTACGAAAATAGAGACAAAGATGAGAAAGATAGAGCAGAGAAGAAAACTAAAGAGTTAAAAACGAAGGTTCTGTTATCAGCAGCCTCAACAGTTTCAGAGGAACTTGCAAAGAGTCTAGTATACTCAACCACGTGTCCCTGTAGGTCCTAATCAGTGTGCATATTGTAAAGAGGAGGGTCATTTTAAAAGTAGTTGTCCTGCTTTATTACAGTGCATGAATGGTGTTTCCAGTGCAAGAGGTCGAGGTATTTCGCAAGCACCTAGAGGTAGAGGACGTGGAAATTTCCCCCAGAACGCGCGTTCCTTTCCGCCTCAGAATTCAATGAATAGTTTTGATCAACAGAATAATGCGTCTGGTAGGACAGCTCAGTACTATGCTGATGATTACTATGCAGAGGATGAGCATATGGGAGGTAATGATTGCTAGGACAGCCATAGACAAAGAGAGGGAGTTGTTTCAGTTCCAGTAGATCAGAGTGGACCTTATGTTGAGGTGATTACATCAGGTGTGTCAGAGCCTTTTTCTGTTGGATACTGGTGCTACAAAGAGTTCTATTATGCACTCTAAACTCCCTGGCGTACCTTTGTCTGGCGAAACGAATGTATCAGTAGGTTTTTCTGGCGCCCCAGTTAGAAATCCGATTTCTAACCCTTTGTCCCTTTCTGTTGGACCTTGCGAATTCGAAGCACCCCTTATTTTAACGACAGGTTGTGGTGAAAACTTGTTAGGATTGGATCTGTTAAAAAGATTGTATGCAACTTTGTACTGTTCTCCTTCGGGAGTACAACTTATACTGGGTAAGAAAGTGGTTTCTCCAATGTACTTGTCAAGGGATAAACTTCCGACAGAATTGTCGTTTCTTCCTGATATTCTTTGGGCTACTGGTCCTAATGATGTGGGTCTTTTGGAAATACCACCATATGTTGTAACATTGAAAGCCAATGTTAAAATGCCACGCATTCCCCAATATAAAATTTCTAGTGAAGGTGAGAAAGCTTTGCTAGCGATCATTTATGATCTGATTGAAAAAGATGTGATTGAAGAGACAAGAGGCAACGTTTGCAATAGTCCTGTTCTGCCTGTTTTGAAACGAACTGACCCTTCCCAGCCACCTGTTTACAGATTCGTGATTGATCTTAGAGAGGTGAATAAAATAGTTGTGCCACAATTTCCAGTTGTTCCTGATATTACTGCCCTATTGACTATGATTCCAGCTTCCGCGACCTGGTTTTCGGTGATTGACTTGAAGAATGCTTTCTTCAGCATCCCGATTGCTGAGGAGAGTAGGGATATTTTTGGCTTCAGTTTAGGAGGTCGAAGCTTCCGCTTTAAACGCGCTCCCCAGGGCTACTGTGAAAGTCCATCAATATACAGTCAAGCTTTAAAAACACAGCTTGATACGATTGTTTTACCTGATGGCGCTACCCTCATTCAGTATGTTGATGATTTGCTTGTTGCTGCAGATACTGAGGAAATCTGTAAAGAAGCCACGTTGTCTTTATTGCGTCATTTGTGTGATTTGCATCACAAAGTGTCTCTCTCAAAATTACAATATTGTCGACAAGAAGTGACCTACTTAGGTCATCTCTTATCGAAGGAGGGAAGGAAACTGACCCCAGAAAGAATTCAGGCAATAGCGAAATTGAGTGTGCCAAGAACACAGAGAGAAGTGCGTGCTTTCTTGGGCATTACATCATATTGCAGGCAATGGCTACCAAATTTTTCGTTATTAGCCAAACCTTTGGTGGCATTAACCTGTAAAGATACACCGAATCCCGTTCCATGGTCTGAAGATTGTCAGAAAAGTTTTTCCGAATTGCGCTGTGCATTATGATCGGCTCCTGTGTTGGGTACCCCCAACTACAGTAAGCCCTTTACATTGTATGTCCATGAGAAAGAAGGTTGTGCATTATCAGTATTGACACAGTTGTTTGGAGACAAGCAGCGTCCATGCGCGTATTTTTCGTCGACTTTGGACCCGGTAGCTAAAGCATTGCCGAGTTGTTTAAGAGCCACAGCAGCAGCAGCTGTTTCTATTCGACAGTCTGCTGGGTTAGTGATGAATAACACATTGATTGTGATGGTTCCACATGCAGTGGACACGTTGTTAAACAGAACCAAGACACAGCACTTAACTAGTGCTCGATTGTCAGGTTACGAGTTGACATTGTTAGCGAGCCATGTGCATATAAAAAGATGCAACACACTTAACCCAGCTACGTTGTTGCCGATTGTAGAGGAATTAGATGATTCAGAACAGCATGATTGTTTTCTTAGATCAGAAGAAGAAACGAAAGGGAGAATAGACCTCCAAGATACTCCTCTTGCAAAGTGTGATGGTACCTTATGGGTGGATGGTTCATGCTTCAAGCTTCCGAATGGTGATACGACTGCAGCATATGCTGTCACGACTTTGCATACAATTGTTGAAGCTGCACGTATCCCACATAATTCAGCTAAAGCAGCAGAATTGATTGCACTTACGAGAGCATGTGTGTTGTCGAAAGGAATGAAAGTGACTATCTATACCGACAGCCAGTATGCATTTGGTGTGGCCCATAGTTTTGGACGATTGTGGAAAGAACGTGGGTTCCTGACTTCGCATGGAGCTAAGATTCAGCATGGTCAGTTGGTGAATGAGCTTCTTGAGTCACTGACTTTGCCGTTGCAAGTTGCGATTGTGAAATGTAGCGCACACAAGAAGGTGACTGATGATGTTGGTCGTGGAAATGCATTTGCTGACGAAATCGCAAAAGAAACAGCGAGGAATGTGATGAGCCGAATGTATGTTGCAGGCCCTGCAAGATGGATTGGTGACGTTGGAATGTGTGAAGACACGATAGAGAGTGTGAAATCGATCCAAGCTGAAGCTACAGAGAAAGAGTTGAGTGTGTGGAGAGAAAGTACGGGTAAAATGGATGCCAATGGTTGTTGGATTGAATTGTCAGAGCATCAGAGATGGTTGTTACCCGATGCGTATGTGCTTGCAGTGGTTACAATGGCCCATGGAATGGCCCACATCAGTGTGAAAGGGATTTGCAAGTTGTTGGCTCCAGTATGGCAAAATGCTGGAATTCCTAAGTGTGCAGAGAATGTGGTCAAGAATTGCATGGTGTGTCTGAAATACAATCCTGGTAGGGGAACCCCAACTCCAGCTGGTCATTTTGCACCTCCTACGTATCTGTTCGAGGTTTTGCAGCTAGATTTCATCCACATGGAAAGGTGCAACAATTTAAAATACGTACTCGTTGTTGTTTGTGCCTTTTAAAGATGGATAGAAGCCTATCCGCTAAAAGACAACACTGCCTTATCCACAGCTAAAGTCCTTGTGAAAGAGTTCTTCCCCAGATTCGGAATGCCTAGAATGGTCTGGAGTGACAATGGGAGTGAATTTGTGGGTCGAGTGATGAAGAAAGTATGTGAAGGGCTAGGCATTCGTCAGAAATTCCACGCTGCAAATTACTCCCAATCAGCTGGACTAGTAGAATGCTACAATGGCACGTTAAAACTTAAATTGGCCAAAATTCAAGCGAGCTCTGGTCTTAAATGGCCTGACGCTCTCCCTTTAGCACTCCTATCAACCAGAATGACTGTGCATTCACGAGTGGGACTTAGTCCTTATGAGATTGTTTTTGGCCGCCCGGCCAACATATGGGGTGCATTTGGGGTGCAGCTGAAGACGTTAGGTCGACAGTTCTGGTTGGTCTAAGGGAGTTGCCCTGGACTGACAGAAGCATTCCTTAGCATAGAACACCCAACCATTGCGAGCAGCATATTAAAGAGGATGGAGTTTTTCGAGATGGAGAGATCTGCCAAAGAAACGAACTTTAAAAGCAGAATATGTAAAATGATGACAAAGAAAAGCTTTTTGATATTGTGCATTTTCATGTTATTCAGTGTGATGATATTTTTAATAGGGTATGTTTTATTCTCTTTTCGAGTAACATTTGCACCCACTACATCGCCTACACCTCCTCCTCTTTTTGTTGATTAACAGCATTGTAGCGCTAGAGTGTGCATCGAAATCTATTGCTGCAAGGGTTTTTAACCTGTCTTGTTTTAAAACTGTTTATTAAAATTGTTGTTACCTTGCCATTCGCCGCGCTGACTCCCCGGTCCACCACAGCAAATTCATGCTGTTTGTGTGGAGGGAGGAATAGCGCTCGCACTTCCTGGCTGTCCCTCGGCGGGCGGCCATCTTTTGAGGGTGACGGTCTAGTCTCCCCTCTCCTCCCAATCTACATATTCCCTGTCCATTCGCGCAGCGGTGACGCGCAGCGGGAGCGCCATAGACGCGCCGAAGAGGCGCCAAAGAGAAGCCAGTCCGCGTCCAGACGCTTCCAGCTTCCAGCTTTAGGCTTGGGCCGACATCATGGTAGGAAATCGTCTCACTTACAGTTCCTCCTCCCTTCGCTCCCTACGTCCCCCCACCAACCCTCTATGCCTCCATTCGATCCTCCCTATCAATATAAGGTCCCACTGTAAATCGTGTGATTGGAGTATGTCTCCCATACACATCGAGAAACCACACGCCCTACACAAGTGGAGAATGTTTCTCCTTAACTGTCGGTCTCTACCAAAACATCACACTGAATTATCCATGTTGATAGAAGAGCTCAATCCTGAGGCTCTCTTCTTGACAGAAACATGGCTTCAGCTAGAAAGTGATCCGACTATTGTGTGGGCTATTCCACAAGGTTATACTCTCAAACGCTTAGACCGTCAGACAGGCAGAGGTGGCGGACTGGCCATCATTTATAGAGATAGCTATAAATGCCGCATCACCTCATCTACTTCGCTAGCCTGTGAGAGCCTACACTTTATTTTGGAATTTTCTCCTACCACCACCTTCTCTGGCATTCTAGCCTATCGTCCACCTGGCGCTCTTAATAAGTTTGTCTCTAGCATGACAGTCATTGTCGCCAATGCTTTGTTCACCTCGGCAAATTTTACTTTGCTGGGCGATATTAACCTGCATCTTGACGACCCTCGTGACATATCAGCCAATAGTCTTCGATCCAATCTTCAGGCTATTGACTTACGCCAAAAGGGCTTTCTTGCGACACACATCAAGGGACACCTTTTAGACCATATTTATAGTAACTTAGACAGTCTAACGGTTGAGACTCCCATTCCACTAACCTGGACTGATCATTTTTTAATACCTTTTACATGGTCCATAAGTCCCCCCTCCATTCCTCAAAATCTTAATAAACACTGGGGAAGGAAATGGTCCTCGCTTTCGCTCCCTGACTGGAAATCGGCTCTTACCAAATACCCCACCCAAAAGGCGACTAATCCTAACACCGCCACGACTAATTTTGATAACTGGATCTCCAGTACCCTTGATCAAGTCCTCCCCAGGAACCCCTTGAAATCAATATTAAGACCCAAAGTTGCTCCGTGGTACACACCCGCCCTTAGAACAATGAAGCAAGCCTGTCGCAAACTGGAGAGAGCTTGGAGGCAGGACCATTCACAACAGAGGAAGGCTGAGCACAGAGCTGCTATAAAGCTCTATAAAAATGAAATAAAAGCTGCACAATCCCATTTTTATGATTCGAAAATTAATCTGCCCGCTAACGCCCCAAAGGAAATTTTTAAAATAGTTAAATCTTTCATTTCTTCCCCTCCTGAGCGACCTTCATTAGACGGCGCACAAACTCGCTGTAACGATCTTGCCATTTTTTTCTCCCAGAAAATCCAGGCCATCTACTCCTCATTTACTACTGGCAGTGACGACATCACTCCTACAGTTTCTGACCATTCTGTCCCCTGTTTGCTCGACAAATTTCCACTCCTCGATCTCACTACATTAGACAGGCTGATTCTTAAGACCACCTCAGGATCCCCCAATGACCAAGCACCCCCCCAGACTCTCATCAAGGTCATGGACGTCATCCGTCCGGTCATTCTGGATGTTCTCAACGCTTCCATCACTTCGAAATCGTTCCACCTTCATGGAAGTGCGCGATGGTTAAAGCTTTATTGAAAAAATCTACATTGGACCAGAACAACCTGGCCACCTATCGCCCTATTTCCTTACTGCCGTGGATGAGTAAACTGCTCGAGAGGCACGTCAATACCATCTTAGTGGACTATTTAGAGTCCAATAGTCTGCTCCGTGCCTCTCAGACAGGGTTACGCCCTCAGCACGGAACTGAAACTGCCCTTTTGGCAGTGACGGAGGAAGCTAGAGCTGTGCTGGACCAGGGAGGAAAGGTCGCCATCATATTACTTGATCTCAGTGCCACGTTCGACACGGTCAACCATGCCACATTATTATAACGACTGAGTGGTTTGGGCGTGTCGGACGCGGCCCTGGAATGGCTAGCCTCCTTCCTCGATGAACGATTCTTCCAGGTGTTTGAGGGCGAGACAGTTTCCCCTAGGCATCCACTCAGCTGTGGGGTGCCCCAGGGCTCCTCCCTGAGCCCCACTCTTTTTAATGCTTATTTGGAACCTCTAGAAGGTATAGTCCATCCCTTTGGTGTGCGTATTGTTACCTACGCCGACGACACCCAACTGGTGGTCTCTCTTGACCACTCTGAGGGTTCGTCTTCCACCTTAGGTCCCTGTCTAGAGGCTGTTGCCAGGTGGATGCAATCTTCCCATCTTGAACTCAACGGGGAGAAAACAGACATCATGCTGTTGGGCAACCCCTCCCCGTCCGCCCTAGCATCCATCTGGCCCCCATGTCTTGGCGTGCCTCCCCTTCCCAAATCCCAGATAAAGAGCCTCAGAGTTTGGTTGGACAAAGCGCTTGACTTTTCAGTCCAAGCCACCAAAACTGCCTCTACATGCATCGGGCTGATGAAAATGCTTCGTAAGGTGCTCCCTCTGCTCCCATTCCAGGCTAGGAGGATCCAGGCCCTGATACTCTCCCGCCTGGATTATGGGAATGCTCTATACATAGGAGCCCCGGCAGCAGTGACTCACAGGCTCCAAGTTACACAAAACTGTGCCGCCCGACTTTTGTATAACATCCCCCGCTGGCAGTCAGCCAAGAAAGCTCTGAGGGAACTTCACTGGCTCCCAGTAGCGGCTAGAGTGCAGTTTAAGGCCATGTGCATTGTGTTTAAATCTTTTCATCGCACCGGCCCAGCAATTCTGCACCCCATAGTTTTGCCTTATGCCCCGTCCAGAGCTTTACGCTCTAGTTCTTTATAGCTTGCAACTACTTCTAAAATCAACAAAGCTCGCTGGGGCGGTCGCTCCTTTCCCCATACTGCGGCCAAGCTTTGGAACTCTCTCCCCCTCTCCCTTTGAGAGAACAATAACCGTATGTCTTTTAGAAAGGCTTTAAAAACGCACTTGTTCGCAAAAGCGTGTTAATCCACCCTGAGCCCGCCACAAGAAATCAGTCTAAAGCGCTGCGAGGCCTCCGGGTAGTTACGCGCTATACAAGTGCAATTTTTCATTTCATTTCTTTCTACTGTTTCCTCCCATTCTTTTCAACCCCTGCCTGAACATGATTCCGCTAGGAGATTAGAGTTTATTAATAACTCCTTCGTTCAGCTTTTGCACCAACACCAACTAGTAATGAACACGACTAACTGTTGGGTGTGTGGTCTTATGCCTCACACAACGGATAAAGGTATTCCCTATCTGGTCCTGCAATTCAGCCACAATGGTTCTGTGTGGGCATACAGAACAATGTTCATCCATGCACATGAAGTCTACCCCCTACGTTCTGTAACAGACAATCCTAAGAATAGTGCTCTAGTTAAGGGTATAGTAGACATGATTAAGGAAGATATTTCTACGAGACTATCCATAGAGATGAGACACTAGTATACACAGGATGGAACGTAACCGGATATGGAGCTACTCTGAGTGAGAAACAGCAAGCTAAGAGATCTTCCCCGATTTGGATTGTACCCCATCAGGGTCACCTGTGTCTGCAAGGTACTGGCAAGAATCCCAGAGCTCAGTTAGGGAAGAGTATCTGTACTAAAACGTATGTTTTTGCAGCCCAGACTTCCCCTTCGTTCTTAGCAGCTAAGGGTACCTATTTTATCTGCCATGATAGAGCCTATACATGGTTGCCCCCTGACTTTTCGGGCACATGTTTTGTTTCGTTCCTGCTGCCTCCCACCTACACAGCTGCGGCAGATTACCATAAGACAAGGATAGTTAGAGGTGTCTTGAGTAAAGAAGACACTACAGGACAAGAATTTGGGGACTTCGTAAAGGGTTTTCTGCCGTTCTGGGGACCCATGGCTAACAGCAGGAACATAAAACAATTGACAAGGGTGGTTGAATCCACTGTAGTTGAAACTGCCGGTGCCCTTAGTAATTTGACTGCTGAGCTCCAGTCGGATCGTCTCATGACCTTTCAGAACAGGGTCGCATTAGATGTCATACTTGCAGACCGAGGTGGGGTATGTAAATTGATCCAATCGAGTTGCTGTGTTTTCATTCCAGATAACGCTCCAACAGTGTACCAGGCCATCTCCAAACTGCATAAGATTTCCGAATCTATTCATGTGGATAAAGGAGATTGGTCGTTAATGGGATGGTTCTGGGAACTGATATCCGCCTGGGGGTGGAAAATTCTGATGGTCTTAGCCATTCTTTTCCTGTACTGTCTGTGCGTGCAGTGTGCTCCTGCAATATGTGGCCTCTGTGCTACATCATGTGTAAGGAAACCTGTATCAAGAGACAAGCTAAGTACTAGGATGATGTTACAGCAACATCTCAATGACTTTAGGAACATAGACCTGGACTCAGATTAGCATGAGGATAGGTTAAATTGCCTATGTAAGGGCAAAAGGAGGGTTTGTGGTTCTGAAAATTCTGGACTTGTGTATTAAACTTTGTCGTAGTATGACGATTTTGGTATCAAAAGACCAAGAATGGCTAGTACACTATGTACAAGCATTTTCGTCATATTCCAGTAACGATTTCCCCTCGAAATCGTTATTTTCGTCCTGAACCCTTGGCTTCCATTTTGTGTACAGCAGCCATTTTGTGAGTTGCCCTCACATAGGCTTATAACTACAGCCAAATTCGATCCCAAAGGACACGTACACCTTAATTGACTTCTCTGTGACCTGGGCAAGCTGAAACCATTGCCCCAGGCCGAACCTGCCCGGCCAGTTCCTTTCCCAGTGGCCGAGCGAGATAGCATCAAGGCACAACATGCCATAAACCTTTTTCATCGCACACACACCCTGCCTAATCTTGCTCACACCTGTCCCTGTTTCTTTCTCTACAACATGCCTTACGAGGAGGAGGTGCCCGTTTTTATTGGGGGTACACCGATATCTGATGAAAATGTTGGGCCTTGCCGGGTAATTTGTTGTGGGCTGGACAAACTGAAATATGGGCTTCTCATCATGACTCTGCTTTTTCTTTGTAGTGAAAATATGTGAATGGTCTACTGTAAATCTAAGAATGTTTGCCTGAAGCATAATATTTTGTATAAAAAGAGAAGACTGGCTTTGTAAGGTTGAGCAGTCTCCTGAGAATATACACACCGTGTTGTTGTACTTCTAGGACGCCTGTTACTTGGTTGCAGCCAATAAATTCGATCTTTGACTTCACCTAGAAGACTATGAGTTTCTGTGTCTGAATCAGGAAAGTACTTGAGGTCTTAGGGTGTACCCTGACACCGCTGGGTTACCGTTTCAGTACCGGTTCTGAAAAACCCAGTACTTCAGACCGCGCGCTGCCACATTAAAAAGTTTTAGGCAGCACTTTCAGTGACAGTTGAGACACATGCATATGCGTGACAATGCATTTCAGTGCAATAATCCGGACTACCACACTGCAATGTGTTAGTCTAACGCCTGATGCGTGGTACTTGCCAAAACTGTATAATTTAATACATTTTGAGCTTTTCTCTCTTTTGGGCAACAACAAAGGGCGTTTTGTGCGAGAACATCGCATTCTGTGTCTCCTTAAAGGTGTGTGCGAGACTTTTGTAGTATTGACGGTGCCTTCGATTTTGCTTGACAGAGTGTAAAATACCCTAGCTACAGAGAAGGAAAGTTTCAATTCAATTAAGGACACAGAGGTGAGGATTATGCATTTCTTTCTTCACTTTTTTAACACAGCTGTCATTTAAAACTGAGCAGCGTAATTTGAGCTCCACCTTTACACGTCACAAATACATAACAATAATTGTACACTCAGCACATTTTCTGTGTGATCTAACAACATTAGTATAAAAGTGTTGCACTTGACATCATTCACTGTAGAACTAGAAGAATCCATACATTGTGTGCTTTAACCCTATTAAATCAGATATTCTCTGGATACGATGAATAAGCCCTCTTCACCTATTTAGAATGTGTTTTCTCTAGATATGACAATGGATTTATATAATGTGTGAACTAATGTTTCAAAACTTCATCTAAAACATAATTCTTAGCCATACTTAGACATGCATAATAAAGCTTTTACTGTGTGCCACATGCAATATGAATCTAATGTACTGACATATTCATTTGTGTTTAAAAGTGCACACTCATATTAAATGTGCACCCTTGATTTAATACTTAAAAGGTTACCCTGACTAGGCTTGTTTTCCATTCTACATAAATTACTGTTTTCCATTTCTGCTTGCATGACTTTTCCCTTGCAGGTGCATTCACATACATTGTTAGTTTGAGAATAGATACAAACTGTATTAGCGATAGAGAGAGAGCCTGAGTAGAAGACTTTGACAAAGGAACATGGGGAGCCAGAGCGTTAACTGATGAGTCCTATTCAGCATTATTGCAACATGCTTTAGTTGAACAAGGACAATGTTCTTCCCATGTTCAGTGTGGACATTTCGTAAATGTTGCAGCTTACTACATGAGAATGGAAAAGGACAATAGAACTCCTGATGATGTAAACCGAGGGGTGGTACCTCGGTGATTTTGGACTGGAGTCTATACTTTGAGAGGTTTTGATGTCTGTGCATATTCTCTTTGATTCTTGTTGAGTGTGGCTATGGCTAACACTTATTTCCCTGACCGTAGAAGACTCTTTACTGAGCTTCTGCGATGCTGACACCTTCCTTTACCTTCCTTATTTCTTTACTTCCCGAATTTTCCAGTTTTTCCTATTTTTGTGCAGTTCCTTACATTTTGAGATTCCTTAGACTATTGAACCTACCACTTGGTTTGGATTTAACCTAAATGATTTTAGATTTTGCTCATGCATAGAAGAGAGGACAAGAAACTCTTCCTTGAGCACCAAATCTTGTTATTGATCTTTTGTATTGCTGTGGCTGAACTTTTTGTTTGTCTTATACTGGTATGCCTAAATTTCTTTAGGATGTTGAGTTTCCTAATTGTTATTCTGTATCTTTATAGCATGGTGCTAAGATTTGTGTACCTTCACGTGACTGGTAACTTGTAATAAACTTTCTTAACCATATTCACTGATTCCTGGCCCTTATTGTATATACAAATGGGCTACACAGTTAATTGCAATTGATTGATGTAATGTTAACTCCCATTACCTCTCAGGCGGGAAAGAAACGATCCATTGGAGGACAAATGGTAAGAGGGTTGGCTCAGAGCTCTGGAACAACTGTCCATATCTTAAACAGTATAAACTACATTTCACAGAAACCTATGGGAAGAACCCTTAACAACAGTTTGCTAATCATATAATAGATGCCTTCCTATCCCTTCATGACAGTCTGTCTTTTTCTTCTTCGCGAGGATGTTTAACCTTTGTTCCTTTTAGTGTTCATTTTTCTGTCCATTGCCTGAGGGAATAAAAAAAAAAAAAAATTACCCAGTTTTCTAATGAATATCAATGGTCATACTATAAATCTGAATTGCTACAGCCACATTCAAATTTATTTGGTACACCTTGGTCCTTTATGAGGATAAAATTCATTTAATTCAGTGCAAATATCGCGAGTCATGGAACCATTTAGTATACATATACATGACATCACAATGCACAAAGCCCACCAAATCCATAAATAAAACCTTTTTTACTTACTTTGAATGCCTGATTCCTTCTAAGCCATGTAACAAATCTTATTCCCTAAAGATTCCTGGGAAGGATAATCCGCGCTTCCATGTCCTTAATGGAATTGAAGCTTTCCTTGTCTGTAGCTAGGGGAGTTTTACATTCTACTTTCAGGACCTATGGCGACGATTATACATGTTCAAAGCTGTACTGTAGCTGCTGTATCGGAAATCAGTTTAGAATACAATTTCTTGAAGGTCGATTTCCATAATCACTCTGCAGCATTCATAATATCCTTCAGTCTGCCTCCTACTGCCGTTGCTGTAGAGGCCATTACACCTCTCGTAGAGTGGGATCTAAATCTCATTATATCTATCCCAGCCTCTAGCATGATCCATTTTACCCACCTAGCAATACAGGGTGAAGACTCAGCTATGAAGGTTTTCCTACCCGAAATGAGGAACTGCATTTCACCTGCCGGGCTTACCTCTGCCATCATGGACTCGTAAACCAGCTTGATACAGTTTGCAGTGACCTCTTCAAGAATATATGATGATACAACGAATTCCGTTGCAACGCATGCCTTTACCACGCATGCGTTACAACGGAATTCGTTTACCACGGATAAACTTTTCCTCGAATAATTGCGTGGTGACGTCATACGTCGTTAAGAGAAAACGGAATTTTTTCCGATTTCTCTTAAACGACGCTGACGCCGACGTGACTTATTGTGAGTTGTTTTATTTGGGGGGGAGACCCCCCAACCCCCCCTTTTTTTCTTTTTACCTTTACCACATATGCCTTTACTACAAACATCGTAGTAAAGGTATGCGTGGTAAAGGCATTAGTTGTAACCACGCATGCGTTGTACTGCATGCGTGGTTAAAGATTTCGGGGAAACGGCTTCGTTGTAAAGGCCGTTTCCCCCTCTTCAAGTAGGATGTCTTCCCAGGCAATGAGCTTGAGGTGGCCCTGCAGCACTAGTGGATGTGAATGTCCTTGACAATCAAGTAAGATGTTTCGTCCCATCTGTAATGCTATCGGAAGATCTCATAAGAGTTCCATCAGTGCCAGGAACCAGTCTTGCAATTTTCATAATGGAGTCTCTAGAACTAGTGAAGCTTTCTGCCATCTGACTAGAGCAGAGACTCTGGTTATCATCACGAAGGTAGGAAATGCATATTTCGGTCCTGTCGACCAATTTTGAAGGAAGGCGTCTACAGCGCTCGCTCCGGGATCCGATCTCCAACTGACATATGTCGGTAGTTGAGTGTTGAACCTGGGGGTGAAGAGGTCCGTATCACATGATCCCCATCTGGCCACTAGGGCTTTGATGATTTCTCGTTCCAATCTGCAATCGTTGCTGTCTGCTCTATATCTGGAGTTTCAGTCCACTGCTGTGTTCTGTGCTCCTGAAAGATATTTTCCGCTGTAAACAAAATCTTTTTCTCCAATCACAAGTGCCAAAAAGCCTTCACCAATTCTGACAGGTTTCCGATTTCATGCACCTGGCGTGGTTGATGTACCTTACCGCTGACACATTGTCCATCTTCAGGAAGACACTGCAGGGCACTCTGTCCTTGGTGAGGGCCTTGATGGCATAGGAGCCGGCCAGGATTTACACGCAATTTATGTGTAGTTTCAGTTCCTCTTCCAACCATCTTCCTCCTATTGAGATGTCCCTGCATCTCGTGTCCTAGCCCATGGCTAGCGTCGATTCTGTTATCAGGCTAGGAGAGGCCCCAAAGATTGCTCTACTATTTCAGGCATCCTTGTGATCAAATCCCCATTGGATCTCTGCCCTGGCATCCTGTGAAAGGGAAACAAGCTCTGAATAGGTCATCCCTATCCTTGGGTGAGATGTTTTGAGCCTCTGTAATGCCCTGTAGTGGAGAGGGCTGGTAAAGGTAGCTTTTATCGATGAAGACAAAAGACCTACTATCCTGGCCAATTGTCGTTGAGATAGCCTATCTTGCAACATGACCTTCTTTAATTCTTTCTTGATAATCGCTACCTTCTTTTCTTAAAGGCTCAACACAGCGTTTGTCAATTCTCTTCGAAAACGCAAAAATTACATTGTTTGCTTCAGTATCAAGTCAGATTTGTCTTCGTTGATCACGAATCCAATTCTTTCAGAAGTGCAATAGTTATTCCTAGGTTGGAGATGAACTGTTGGTGGCACTGGTCCATGAGGAGGATGTAGTCTAGGCAAATTATTAGCCTAATGTCTCTCGTTCGTAGATATTCCACCACTGGACGAAGCAACTTGGTAATACACCATGGTGCTGAGGGTAGGCTGAGTGGAAGTGCTTACAATTTGTACATTTGCTTCCTCCAAAGAAATTAGAGGAACCTCCTGCATGGGGCATAAATAGGAATAGTCAAGTAAGCTTCCTTCAAATCTAATCATACCATCCAGTCCCTTGAAAACAGAATGTTTCGTAGTAGGTGTCGGCTGTCCACCTTGAAGTGTTGATATGCCAGAAACTCATTGAATTACCTTAGATGTATAACTGGCCTGAAGCCTTGGTCAAGAACCCCCTTGGGTGCAGTACTGACCTGCAAATCGCTTCTTTGTACAACAGTTCTGTCACTTGTATGTCTGTAAGAACCATTTCCTGTGCTGAGAAGCTCAATGGCCTGTGGTGTTAGGCCTGTACAGTCCCATAGAACACTATGTGGAAACTTCATACTGTTTCCAGTACCCATGTATCGGATGAAATCTTCCTCCATTTGTGCCGAAACCGTCTTAGGCCCCCCCTAAATTTTAAAGGGAAAAATGGGTAAATCTTACCAGAGTACCGTCTTGTGGCATTTGTGCCACCTGAGCTGGCTCTGCTGCCTCTTCCGAATCCTCTGCCTGGTGTCTATCCTGCCAGTAATTATTACTTTTCCCCTGTTCTCTATTGGAGTCTTGTTGGTAGGGTTGACTGGAGTAGCGACCCCTGTCCCTTCCGACCCTATAAAAAAACCTTTCCATAAACATTTATTTTAATTGATGTCTGTGCCTTGTCCAATGCCAAGAAAGTTGATACAAATTTGATTAACTCTTTCACAAAAGGGTCTCCGAAGAAGTTTCCTTGGGCTATGGCTCCTGCTTCTGATAATGCCTGGTCTCCGAGTTTGGGGTCTAGTTTAAGTAGGAGGGACCTGTGTCATTCAGCTGACCATAATTCGCATTACCTAGAAGGCACAACACTCTTTGCGTTCATCCTGACACAATATCAGGTGACATTAGTGTATCTCAGGATTTTTTCAATTCAATGAGTTTTGTGGGAGGGCCCACCACGTCCAGGAGTTTATCCTGACAGACCTTTTATGAGTGGTTGATTCCTATCTTGGGATCTCTATATAGTTTCGAAGGGAGGTGCACATTTTCGGGTCAATTTCTAGAGTCACTGTTAATTTCCCCTCCAAAGAGGGCCTAGGACACTCCTTCTGCAGGCGTGTCCAGACTTCTTCTCTTAAGGGATGTTGGAACTTCTTTGCCACGTAGTTGGCCACCTTATGGTCTGCGATCCACTCAGAGGATCTAGGATGATTCAGGTACTTCAACTCAAACATGTCCATAGTAGTTGTCCCTTCCTCTGGGGTACCTGTGGCATTAGATGTGGTTGCGATGGGCCTACTACAACCCTGGCTCTCTTCATTGTCTGTGTAACCCTCTCCTAATGTGGGAAATCGTGTTTTAGGATCAATGCTAGGAGCGATGGCACTGCCATATTTCCTGGGAAATACTTCCTCCTGGTAAGGGTATATGTTTTAGCATGCACGCACTCTCTCAGAATACTTTGCAGTTTTTTTAGGCCTTCCAGGTGCCCTGGGCCATGCTTAGTAGCCTTCTGTGTAGGTCTTGAAGGTTAACCACCAGAGACTCTCTCACCATTTTTTAATTCTTCCCCAGGGAACTTGGGTAAATGGTCCGTCACATTTGTGAGCCGCTTACTAAGAGGGTTGAGAGCTTTGGAAATAACTATATTCAGTGCTCTCTCCACCTCTTCCAACAGGGGCTTCTGTGTGGAGGGTCATTCCTCCTCCTCTTCCTCATAATAATGGGAGTATTCACAATCCCTGAAGGACTCCACTCATTGACGGTGGGAGCAACACAGGGTGAAACACTGTGTGCCTGTAAAAAACACCCTTTTATATTCACATGAGCTGCCCCTCGCCTGTGCTCCGTGAACAACTGTGTAGTGGGTACTTATGGTGGAATTATCTACCATAAGTGGGCAATTTTCATCCATTTAAATACAACTTTAAAACAACAAATGCAGGACAAAACCACATAAAATATGTTAAACCTACCTAAACTGTTCCTAATAAATCATTAAAGCAAACAGAAGCACACCTGGCGTGTTAAAAATCATGCTGATGAGTTTAACCAAATTGTTATATTAGAACCAACTATTGGAGGCACCTACGCTTAGTTATTACAGACGAGAATGCAGACCAGGACCTGGAGAAATGAGGGTTACCATTAGACAGATTACAGGCCACTGAGCAGCCCAGGGGAATGAGGACGCTCTCACACAGTCAGGACCCCTCCCTCCCTGGTTGGAGGAACTGGCGAGCACCCTGGTCATGCAGATTCCATCAGCCAACATAGCCAAGTGGGTCAGGGAGTGGAGATGACCGTCTGGCCCTTGGTAGTGGGGCATGGGTTATGGTACATTATCTACTAGCAGCAACAATACCCTCTCCTGTCCCGGTCGTCATCCAGTCCCTATCTGCAGGCGGACCCTTAGCACATGGCCCGGTACACCTGTTACCATAGTAGTTCCATCCAGGGGGGGAGGACGGGGATGGACATAGTAGTCAGATTATGTCAATCTAGGTTGTCTGTGACTATATTTTACTGCACTGTCCTGTCAATCGCTGCCTAGTTCCTTACAGTTATGTTTTCCGTCGATGTTGTATGTCATTATAGACTGATCGGGGATGTGCAGATTTGTTTACAGTGGGGTTTGTTGCCCACTCGATTTAGTATGTCATTCGCTATGCAATATATGTCCCTTTTAGGGGTTCTACTCTTTGTGTGCTTATAGATGTCTCGAAATAAAAACAAATGAAAAGAAAAAAAAGAAAAGTAATTCCTGGCCTTTTCAAATCAAATCAAATCAAAGATAGCTTTATTCGATTTTACATTAAAATCATAAAAGCAGATAAAGTAATTACATACAGTAGAATGATAACAGTTGATTTAAAAAAGAAAAAAAACTGTAAACAGTACATAATTCATGAATACCAGACACCCCTTATTCCTAGGGTGCAGGGATAAAACAGCAGTCGTAAAAATGTCAGTCAAACCATGGTCGATCTGCATCTAATAACATATTTCAGGTACCTAGACACAGCAATAATAGTCATTTCATCAGATAAGGTCAATAGTTTAAATAAAGCTGGTCTGCACTGTCTCAAGTTCCAAGTTTTAAGGCGAGGTAATAAATATATTTTCCGCCCCCACTCATAAAATCTACAGAATAAAACAGAGTATATGGTTGATTGAGTGGAAGAATCGTCACACGGACAAGTCGTTAATTGCGATGACCAATCATTTTGGGCAGGAAAAGTTAACATCCTGAAAAAACTTCCAGTTCTCAAACGCGCTAGGAGCATTCTGCTATAACTTGTCTGATCAGGTGACAAATAAAGTGGTAGCCCAGAATTTTGCAACAGGAATTGATTATGAACAACAGAGGCCTTTTTAGGTTTTGCCTGGCGAAAAGATGCGCTCTGCGCATCTTTTTCGCGCAGGCGAAAACCTGATGAGAACTGTAGTGTGGGTTTGGGTCGGCCCTCGTCATTCATTGGCTGGCTCCATAAATGGAGCCTAGCCATTGGACGAGGGGCCTGTCCGTCAATGCCGGACCAGATTCGGGGGCGTTCCCGAGATTCTTTGGCTTTTGCCGACGTCACGCGACGTCAGCCGAAAGCCGGGAACGCCCCCGAATCTGGTCCGGCATTGCCGGCACTTCTGCGTCTCTCCACCCCCCTTTCCCGCCCCTCCCGCTTGTTCTTCATTGAAATGAATAGCTCGGGAATACCTTTAGTTGTCTTGGATGTCTTGGATGTCTCGAGCGCTGTATTCCCCTTCAAGCGGGAGGTGCCTTTCCCAATTCTGTCAGACTCTTTGACACGGGTTTCCCCTCGAGTGTTATCCTTCACGGCACTCAATGCTTTAGGTGCTGCAGCGGTAGCTCGCATTGGTGTAGTTACACTGTCTGCACCCGAAATTTGTAATAATTCCGGCTCCCCCTGCTTCTCGGATCCAATGGCCCCCTGGCCACGACCTCTCCGACCTTTGGGAGGCATTCTGTGAGAGCACGCCGACTTTCCGGTAGAGACGCCGTTTTCCGTAGTCCGACTGCACCAGGTGTGTCGTCTTGCGAGAACCGCCCACAGCCTCATTGTGAACCGCTTCTGTTTGTGTTTACTACGTGCAGTGGGCGTGTCGGTTTCCATCCAAGCCTGTGCTGGCAGCCTGCCCCTTGCAGGGCCTTGCCGGGTGGTGCCTGTGCTCTCAGCCGCGCGCATCTCTGTCGAACAGCGCTGCAGTCGTGTATTTTATGCAGATTCAAGATTGTGTACTATAACAATGGGTTTATTGCCTCTGGGATGAGTCGAATTCCGGGGAACTATGATAAAAATATGGAGCTGTTCCTGCTTTCCAAGCCCTGGTTATAATGTGTGTAGGTTTGTTTGCTAGCTTCAGCTGCTGCGTTTTTTTCTCCCTCTCCTCTCCCCCCCCTCCATCCCCCCTCGTGTTACTGTTTGCCAGCGCTAATTGACTCAATCCTTTCCCCGCCACCTCGTATCCCTTTGCTCCTCTTAAACCTGCCACTCACGCGCCCTGCCCCATCCCATTAATGGCCTCGCATGGGCCTCTGTTATGCTTGTCACCATACATTTTATGTTCTTCCCACTGTTGTGCGCTGATGGGACTCGGGGGAGACGTTTGTCATCCAAACAGTTGTTTTGTTGGATGTTAATTCCCGGGGGTTGGTGTACAGTATCTCTCTAATTCCTTATATAACTCCACGGCTCCAGATCCCAGCCCCGCTCCTATCTGGGTCACTGGGGCACTGCTCCTCCCGCAGTAATGTCTCCACCCGTGCCTGTGTGCGCGCGTGGAAATCTGTGCGGGCCGCAGCCGACCCAGTGCGCATGCGTGACTTCAGATCTAGCTCCACCCTTAAACCACTGTCACCAAGCAGTGCACATGCAGGGCACAGCCAGTAAAGGAGCCCTTACAGCTGGATTTGTGAAGCCCAAAAGCAAACGGAGGCACATAGTCAAGCCTGCAATCCGAGTGTGTGACGTTTTACTCACTCTATGGTTCGAGATGGCGTCCTGGGACTGATTTCTGTCGGTTTCTAGTTATGTTATGTTGATTTGTAGAGCGCGTCAATTTCTTTTAGGGTTCGCTGCATGAATTTTAGATGTACCCTTTGAAAACACTGTAGGGTTGACTAGTGTGTGAATCTGTTTACCTACACCTTTATCAATGCAGCACCAAGGACCCTTTTAAATTTTGGTCGCCATAGTGCGACGAGTATGATACTCTACCATTTTCGAAGGTCGCCAGTAAATACTTGCTCGGATGAAGCTGTAAAATTGTATAATAGTGAAATATGTTGACAATTGGTATGCAGTTTTCGAGAGAATAGACTCACTTTTGTATAGAATGGCGACATACCTACACTATAATTTGTGGGGTGGTGTAGACCGAGGTTTTTTTTATGACACTGGAAAGGTTTCTTAGTATAGAGTTATCCAGCGTGCCCCAACTCATTACTATCACTTAGAATAGTGATGAGTTGAAGGAGGGCTCTCGGTATAAGGCAGCAACACTACCTTGCACTGGTAGGGACAACACCAGGGGCAGTACTCTGGGTAACATAGCTTCACTCAGGTGATGTAAGTCCGGAATGATTATTTTTGCCATTATTTCCTTCGAACATTAATGAAAACACGAGTGGTCAAATTGGTTTACCTGACCCTTACCCTTCCTAGAGGAGTTCACGCATATTTTCAAGGGATACCCTGTTTTGAAGTTCCTACTCTTTCTTTTCAAATTGTGTTTTTTTTAAAACGGGTTTTCTTTACTGTTTGATGTATTTTAGACCTGTGGCATCTTCCTTGTTATTTGTCAGGTAACTCTTGCCTCGGTTGACTGATCTGGGCACTGTTATTGTAGCATATTTTTTACACATTTTTGAAGTGCCTTTGAATGCATGGAAGGTTGTGCACTACCCTCCATGTAACATTCCTTTATCCTTCATAGGTGTGTAGAGACTAATGTAGGCGTCAGCAGGACACTGCTCTAGATGTAACGTGCCTTTATCCTGCAAAAATTGTGTCGAGATTTGTCAAGACACTAGCAGGGCAGTGCCCTCCCTGAAACGCTGCTTCATCCTGCATTAGTGTGTGGCGAATGTGTCGACGTCAGCAGGACAGAGCTCCGTGCTTATTGTTGTGGTTACCACAAGGCCTGCAATCTAATATTCTTATCCGAGTGTCTGCATGTTTGTTTCCAGCTGATATGTGCAGAATGTAAAAAATCCGGTAGACCCGGAATACAGATAACTGCCCTGGAAACCACAGTCCTGTCCATTTTCAGAGAGCGCAATGGAGAGCACTGCGGTGCATGTTGGGTTGGTTCCTTGGGGTGCACTCCCGGACTCGCAGCTGCAGCTTTAACAATTTGGCGTGGTTTCCGTAGACTTTACTACTGAGGCTTTAATTTCTGACTTAATAATCTTAGTTTTGGCACTTGAAGCATTTTGTAAGAGGCCCTTGCCCCCATTGGGGCGAGAAGCACATGGTGGGGTCTCCTCGCTTTTTGGAGACCGACCCTTGCAATGGGCTCTCACCTAAGAACACCTCCACACTGCGCCTCCAGTGATCTTTCTATCTGACCAGTGAACAATTCAGTACCTAGACTGTTCAGTAATTTGTGCTCTTTGCTTCTCTCCTCCTAATGCTCTACCACACCCACTTTCACCCTCTTACATTGCCTTGTATTCAGCAGTAGGTCTCTAACCTTTCCTGCCTCCTTCAGTGGAAATCTTTAGTTTAATTCACTACCTTGTGTGGGCAGATGAACTTTGATATTTAAGTAAATGCTCGTATTCTTTGCCTTGTCACAGATCTGCTTGGTGGCGGGAGATGAGTTTTACAAAGCGCTAAGATTCCTCCCCTGTTTGTGTGTGAGGGGTGTTTTGACGGCCCTCTTCCCTTAACTTGCATCACCTCTTGCCCTCCAAATCCCTCCTCATATGAAGGTCATGTAGCTTCATGTGATTTGTTTTGTTTAATCATTTTAGTGGATTAACGAAACCAGGAATGTCAATAAAACAATAACAATAACAGGGCAAACAAAGTAATCTTTTTTTTGGTTTACTTAAAAGGATTATAGTTTATTAGCTTGGGCCTATTTGATCTTCTTTGAGTTATCTAAAATCTCCTCTAAATTGTTACACTCCTTCTGAAGTTTGACCTCTGCGAAACAGAGCACCTTCCCTTCCACCATCTATACAACCTCGCTGATAAAGACATAGAGCCTTATTTAGATCTTGGCTGATGGAATAATCCATCACAAACGTGACGGATATCCCCTCTGCCGTATTATGATCTCCATAGGATATAATGAGAAGGGATATCCATCCCGCTTGTGACCGAGTATTCGCCACCGTCAAGATCTAAATCAGGCTCATAGGGAAGCTTTGTGTGGCTGTGTGTGTAGGAAGCTTTGTGTGGCTGTGTGTGGGGGGGGCTTTGTGTGGCTGTGTGTGTGGGGGGCTCTGTGTGGCTGTGTGTGTGGGGGGCTCTGTGTGTGTGTGGGGGGGGCTCTGTGTGTTTGTGTGTGTCATTTGCGAGAGATAAAGCTAGTGGCATTGTAAATGACAATGCCATTTATTTATGTTAAAAAAACATAAATAAAAATAATGTCAAGAGCAATGCCAATAGCTCTAACTTTAACAAAGGCAAAACCATTGCATTGTAAATGCTTGTTACTCTCAAGGCACCAGCGTCGATCTTCCAGATGGGCAAGGCAAAGTTCTTTCAGTGCCCGTCTGGAGATCGAAGACAGTGTCTCAGGGGAGTCATAAAATTCAAGGCACCCGATATTCTTAAAAAATTCCTGAACATAAAACAGCCACTGGATCTTATTGGAACTTTCAAGTTTAATACAATCAGCAATAATCACCCTGTTAAAAGTAGTTTCTGCTGTAGTCCAGATCTTTTGCCACAACAACATAGGACTGATTTTAATTAGATCAGAAATAAAAGACAATGCTAGTTCTTTGTGACAGACATAAGTGGAGGTGGAGCGGGAAACAGCGAGCAGGTAGCAGAGAAAACCATTTTCTTTTGTTTGAATTTCATGGTAATCTGCAACCCCCCAGATACCAGCTCCATATATAGCCGTCGATACACATTTCGCCTTATATATGTCAATCAGAATGCGTACTGGCCTGTCCCCCAGCTTATTTGCGAATTGCTTAAGAGCACCAATAGCCCATGAAAAAGCTAGATTCCTAGTCGTGATTGCTGATCTCCAGGTACCCTTCTTATTAAACTTCTCAAACCAATGTGCCTGCCCTTATAACAAGGTGAACTTTCCCTTTACTTCAGTTTTTTGAAATAATCAAAGTAGTGGGTGTATTTTACTCCTACTACTGATTTCAGTGTCTCTTGTCACTCTGTCTTTACCTGTGCATGTCTAAAAACACGTGTGTGTGTACCGATTAGTCCCTTGTGCTGTACTTCCCTGTTGCTCAACCCTTCTCTAGTGAAAAAAGGGGAGGGGGGGTTGGCAACGCCTCACGGGAGCAACCACCAAGGAGGATGTGTCAAACTGGTTCTCGCTTGACTCCCCACTATATCATCATCAGCAGTTGCCAACCTTGAAAATAAAGGGGATAAAAAACTGTGCTCAGAAAAGAAACTCTGTGTAGTAATGTGAATGACCCACCTAAGTGATAGGGCCTAACCTCCAAAATGCGAGTTATAGGACCTATTCGGTTAAGAAGAACTGGGCTCCACTAGCACTTTCCCTTTTATTCTTTGCCGTGTGCCTGTTCTAATAAAAACCAACATGTTTCATCGCCGCATTATACATTACCGGCGATTTCATCAGGGTTGTGTTAGGGTCAGCGTACTTCTTGCACGTATCGTCAATTTTCTCCCTTTATTGTACCAGGTAGCCTTATGTTGAGGTGCATACCAGGCTCCCGTAGAAGAAATTGCTGTTAAAAGAACCCCCTTTATCCTAAGTGGGTTTGCGTGTTCGCCCTTGGGTCGATATCGCGTGTGCAAGCTGATGTGGCCTCCGCTCACCCTTCTCGCTCCATGCGTACTGGCCTGTCCCCCAGCTTATTTGCGAATTGCTTAAGAGCACCAATAGCCCATGAAAAAGCTAGATTCCTAGTCGTGATTACTGATCTCCAGGTACCCTTCTTATTAAAAACAATTCCTAAATAGGAAAAAGTATCGGTTAAGCCTATCTTAGATTTATCTTAGATTTATCTAAATAAATGTTGCAGGTAATATTTGCCTTTTTCGTGGAGCACAGAGTGAAGGTCTTTCCTATATTAATCCTAAGGCCCCTGTCTCCCATGTATGCCGCGAAGCTGGTTAAGGCCTTCTGGAGGCCAATTTGTGTTCGGGCCATAATGACCGCGTCGTCGGCATACAGGAAGATAGGGACACGTTCACCTACAATTTGCGGGTAGTCCACCTCTAATTTTAATAAATGGTCTGCTACCCCATTTATATATAAATTAAAGAGAAAAGGAGCCAGGATACATCCCTGGCGGTCCCCTTTCTCAATTGGGAATGTGGATGTACATTCTCCCAATTTTCCATAGCGGACTTTAGCCCCCGCTCCTCTATAAAGCTCTTTTAAAAAATTGAGAATAATAAAATCAATACCAAGATCTACTAAAGTATCCCACAAGATGTCATGATTCAGGCAATCGAAGGCCGAACTGAGATCTACAAAGGTCATAAATAAATTTCACCTCTTTGCTGCCAAATATTTTCCTATTACTAAGGGCAAATTTAGGCCTTGTTCGACAGTACCAAGGCCTGACCTAAAGCCGTACTGAAATTTTTAAAAGACGGCTTTCTCCTCAGCCCATAATTGGAGACGATTTAAAAGAATTCTACCCGCTACCTTCATTAGCGAATCAAGGAGGGAAATAGGCCTATAACATTTGGGATCATTTCTGTCCCCCTTCTTAAATATGGGGACAACAATAGCTTCCTGCCAGGTAGTTGGAAAACCTTTGATGTTACAACTGTTTAAAACATTGGTCAGGAGCGGTGCCCACAGGGCGACGTTCTCCTTATAGATGTCAATTGGGATACCGTCTGGTCCAGGGGCTTTACTGTTAGAACTATCTGCCAATGCTAATTCTACCTCACCTAGAGAGAAGACTACATTAAGGGGGAATAAGTCTGATGCATCAGATTCTGTGAAGCTCGTGACTCCCACCGGTGAGCTTGTTGATCCAGTACAGGTCTCTTGTTTGTATAGCTCGGTGAAATGATTTACCCAGAGGGTTTCTTCAATGACAATCTCTATCTGGTCAGAGTTTCTCTCCACGAAGAAAGGGGCATTAACTGCATTCCAAAATGCGGTAGTATCTTTTAATACGCTCGCTTTAATTAGGGCTTCCCAGGCAGACTGCTCCGTTTTTTAAGGCATCCTTACAGGAAGCTCTAGCTGCTCTGACATCTAACTGGTTTCTCTGAGCTTTTTTTAAGGCCTGGATCAGATGACAGTGTGCTTTAGAACACTCATGATTGAACCATCCCTCTACTCTACTCTGGCCTCCTTTTCGTGCTGAACCAGTTAATTTATTACTAATGTGGACTTGAATCTTTTCAAACGCTGCAATGACCTTAGTGGGGTTAGGGTTCTCCTCTAAACAGGTCATAAAATCGTTTTTCTGTTCCACTACCAGATTCTCTAGGAAATTATTTGGGTTTACCTTACACCATTTAATTGCATAACCATTGGTTCTGGCCAAGGAAATCCCATGTAAGTAGATGTTTTCCACTACATTGGTGGCTTTACTGCCTCTCTGCCCTATTTCAAAACTAGAACCGATTGGATAATGGTCACTAAGTGCAATGTGCTCTAGGTTAAACGAGAGTACACTGCGATGATAATTAGTGGAGACCAATGTAAAATCTATAGTGGTCCGGGACCCCCGCCCACAAAAAGTTGGTTCAAAATTGATCGGAGGAACACAGAGTTAATTTGCAAAGCCCAGGTCCCACTCAAATAATAAATGGTTTAGTAAATTTCCGAGTACAGAGTGCTCAAAATGGGTACAGGGGTCACCCCTAAGATTCACCATGCCACATATCTCCGTGTCACTATACATGTATAAATGGCAATTAAAATCCCCCATCAGGATAATGAAGTATTCTTTCTGGTCAGATCCCAGTCCCATGCGAATAGCATCATTTAATTCCTCTAAGGCCCTTTGTAAGGCCTCCTTTGGGATGTTATTGTAAAAATTAATCAGAAGGATAGGGTGATTTTCACCTGACCTTAGCGAGAGAAGTTGATAGTATTGAACTCCCCCATTGGGTAAGCAATTACTGGTTATGCTGCTTTTATTGGATATATAGGTACATAGCCCCCCGGAGCACCTCCCTCTGTGATTAGGTTTAGCTGCAAGGAAATATGTGCTATACCCCATTATATGTAACTCAGCCTTCTCCCAGCATTCCTGCAGGCAAATCACTTCATACTTATCTATAAGTTCCACAAAAATTGGGTCCCTAATTTTGTTTGAAAGGCCTATATTCCATGATAATAACTCCAACCTAGCCTTTTGAGCACATCGTGATGGTCCTATGTCTCGCATGGTGGGATTCAAAATATAGCCTGGGTTAGATGGGGGGGGCCAAACTCGCCGCATCGTCCCTTATAATCTCAACAGGAGACATACTACGTGGTGGGCTGTCTATCCTGGACACATGCGATTGAGGTTTTGGCTTGTGAGTTTAACCAAGGTTTTTCGTTTACTATGGGGAGAAGAGGGTTGGAAGGTACTACTTGTTCTATAACCTTGCCCACGGAGACCGGAGCCAGTCAGTCCACCATCTCCAAACACTCATATCTATTGGTGGTCTGTATGCCTCTCCAGGGTTCTCTAAAGGCTCGCATTCTATTGTAACCAAATTTACCATTCCAATCCCCCCAATCACCCCCCCAGTTACGTCTACCTACTCTACGCCAGTTTCCCTCATAATCATCATAGTCAGAACCCGGACACCAAATAGGGGGATAGAAGAAAGAGAGGCGTTTGGTCTCAATCCCTTCATTTCCTCCGTGCAAGTCCCAGGAACATATATGATCAACCATATAGGGATCCTCAAAATTTATCACAATACAGTCACCCTGGGTTGTTTTCATTTTCTTCCCTATCCAGTGTACCCTACGGACCGTTAAAATCCTACTAGAGTGATTTGATGGTGGCGGTCTGTTGGTGTTTAACCAGTGGGTGACCTTATTTTTCAATGACCAGTTCGATTCTTCCTTGTAGTCAGTTAACTCAGGGACCCCTGTATAAGGGGCTGACTCAGGTGGTAAATTTACAATAGGTCTGCCAAAACCTCCTCCCCCGAACCGTGCTTTGTTAGGAAGTGGAGGCAAAGCCCCATTTATTTTCACTTCCTGAATGGGGTGATTAGTAGTATTCTTGGAGCTAGTTCCCTTATTATTATCTATAGTTGTATAGGTCTTAGGTTTTGCAGCTCAGTAGTAGGTATAGTTTTGGTATTAACAGGGGTCCCCCCCGTATTTTTACTTAATTGCTTTGGCGGTTCATTTACTTTAGCGACCGTTCTTTTAGGTACCATTTTAGATGTTCCATTTTTAATGAGAGCATGTAATTCAGATAACAAGTTCTCCACACGGGACAATCTAACCTCAAAGGGGGAAAGGTGTGTTTTAAGTAGCTTATCTAATTTAGTTAAAAGTCGCCCCTCAACTTCATCAGTGTCGCTATTGGCCACGATGATAGCAGAGACCTCAGGGCTCATTGGCCTTACATCCCCGTTTGTCAAATAAATTTCAGGGTGTAACTGACCTGAAGGTGCTAAATAATTGGGTTCCTCTCTAGTGTTATCTGGCACTTTATGTGTTACACTAGCTTTTTCAATATTCTTCATTTTTTTAGTTTTTTTCTTTGGTATAGCACCCTCCCGCCTTCCCTTGGACTGTCTGCTAGCATTGGTTTCAATAGATAAGTTCAAGCTGAGATTCGGAGTTTTTTTCCAAAGCAAGGCTTTGCTGTGAGTCAGTTAGAAGGTGTGATACCGATAAGTCTACCTCAGTCGGTACACTATGAATTTCAACGTGCACGGTGGCTCTGTCCTTCGCTTTATCAGGAGTCTTTGCGGCTGAGATAAGACCCAGGGACAATCTTCTTGCCAGGGCGAGATCCTGTGAAACTCTTCGTTGCAACTGGGTTATCTCTTGATCAATAAAGGAATTTGCCTTTGTTATAAAGTTGTCGATTGGGCCTATAAGTTTTTCCCCCCCTGCTGCAGTTTTGCTCCTTGTGCCTCGAGTAGACATCGTACTAGATGGACCCAAGATAAAAGTAGAGATGTGCCTCTCTAGTGCAAAAAGGTAAAAAGCACGTTAGTACACTCGAATAATTACTTACAAGTACGATGGATTTTAAGGAAGTGGCCCAGTCCAGTCTCTACCGGTCACTAACGGGCACAAACGGGCCCGCCCTTGACTCCGGGCTTAGTCCCGTGCTTAGACTCGCGCGCGTCCCGCGTGCGCGCTGCGGTTACTCCTAATAAGGGAAGAGACACAGGAGGGGGCGGGAAGAGGACCAGCTGCGGCCGATCAGCGCCGCTGAGCAGGCTGGTCCTCGCAGTCCCGCCTCTGTCCGTGTGTGGGGCAGATGGTTACCGGCAAGTCCTCGGGGTCCCATCAGACAGCAGCAGCAAGGTTCAGGTACCGACGAGCGGCTCCCGCGAGAAATGGCGAAGTGGCCTGACGAGGCTCAAGAAGAAGGCTCCCACCAGGTACGCTCACTGCGAAGTCTTTTGTGGCCTTTTCAAGATCTTAAAACATGAACAAATGGCTGGTGTTTTCTTTCTGAGAAAGCAGAGACTCTAATGCAGGGCTGGCCTTTGGCATGTGCGAGCTGGGTGCAGAGGGGAATTGAAGCTCCCTGCAGCAGTCTCCCAACAAAGTAGGTCCACACAAAAGTGTGAGAGTACCATTGAGTTGGGTAACAATAAAAATCTGTTATTTGGCGCCCAAGATGCTCTTTGGGGTGAACGTGTGCTTTACAAATACACATTGTAGGAAGGTAGATCCCTGACTATGGTTGCCCCCAACTTTTTGCCTGGTGTTTTGCTGGTTTTCTGACTTAGTTGACCTGGGGCCCTGCTAATCAGGACCCCAGGCCCATTGCTCTCTCTGTTAAAATGGATTCCATGTACCCTAGGTACATATCCAATTGGCACTGGGCCCTCTCCAAGTCCCTGTACCCAGGGCTGAGGTGCACCCAGAAGTCTCCCAGGGGCTGCAGCATGTATTATGCCACCCCTGGGCTGACTAACTAAATTTGACACAACTGGCTGCACGACAGCTGGGGCAAGGTGGTGTAATCACCCTTTGCTTTAGATATAGTATACCTATATCTAACCCTCAATGGACACACAGATCTCCTATCAGTCACTCCTATGGCAGAGTGCTTGGAATCGTGTGAGATAGTGCTCTGGCAAGAGCTGAGCCTGTCTGCGGCTTTCGGGATCTATCCCTTAGCCGTTTCCATGATATCGCATACCATATACTCTTAAGTGCATTATAATCCTCGCGGTTATATGCCAACTCTGGTATCGCTTTATCAAAACATGTCGAGTAAGGTGTCATACGAATTGGAATACTAACCCCTCGCCAATTCTGGCGACGGGGTTAGCATTCCACCCTTCTAGAGGGACACGACATGTATGTAACCTGTAACCCCGGTTAAAGTCCAACAGAGCCTTAGCTCCACAAAATGGATGCTGCCACCGAGACACAAGTCTGCCCTCCTGCTGCTGGGAGTCCTCCCAGAGCAGGAGGCAAGGACAAAGGGTTTCCTGCCAGGGGCGGTGCCAGCACCGTCCCAGACAGGATTTTGTGTATTCCAGGTAGGCAGGGCTTTAGAGGAGGGTGACTGCAAGTGGCACCCCGGTGCTCACTGTGCATAGGCCGGCTGAAACCAGTTCCAGGGACACTCCAGCCCCTGGCCTGGGGAAAGCCCGCCAAAGGAGAGGGGTGTAACCACCCCCCTCCTAGTCCCACCCATAGGGCAGGACTTAGTCGCGTGCCAGCCCCCTTTTTTAGGATAAAGGTAGGAACTGGCCCCCTTCCAAATCAGATCATCTTTGGAATCAAGACACGACTTTCTACGAAAGGACTTCAAGATTTCTTCTTCAAGATTCTCCCTTGTGACTAAGGAGTAGTCACCCCGCATCCGCAGGCACCATCTTAAGAACACTACGGTCTGCTGCAAGTCCTTCCTCCGGAATCCGACTGCCCAGCTCGACGAGAACCGGCTTCCCTGGCACCTCTGACCTCTACCCACCTCTACAGCTAAGCTGAGAACCGTGGGTGCGATGAGACCTCGAGGGACCGGCCATCTTCAAGACTGCACGACTTCTTTCCAGCACGACCGCCGAAGAATCCTCTGGTGAGTGCTTTGGGGTCCGAGAAGCCCCGACCCTGAGCAGCCCCAGCACCGAAGTTCAGCCTCCCAGTATCTCCACGATCTGCGTGGGGCCCTTCTGCTTTTTGCTGCTCACCGCGTTGTTTGGCTACTAGCCCGCTGGCTTGTGGCCTTCTTAACGACGCCCGACGACATCACTGCTGCTGGTCTGGTTGCTCCAGACTGGCCCTTGCTTCCCTCCATCGGAGAAGTACCCTGGACCCTCCTGGTCCACTCAAGACGCCATTTTAGGTCCACCACGTGGGCCTTGCATTTGCCAAGACTTGTTGCCCCAATCCTGGGTCCAGCGACGTCGACAGCAAGAACCTTCGTGGGACAGCTCGCACCTCCACCCTGGTTGCCGACAACGCCTCCTGGTCCGAGAGACTGCAGAGCCCAGCAGCGCCCACTCACCTGACTGCGGTGACTTCGCCCGGTGCCATCCTGGTGCCCACTTAATCACTGGCTAGTGATTCAAGAACTTGGTCCCCTCTGCTTTCAGGTTTTCTTCTTCCCTGATCCAGGCTTGGATCTCTTCGAACTTTTCTTCACTGGCCGCCTGCCAGCAACTTCTTCTTCAGGCTCCTGGTCCGTCAACGTGGGTTTCCGACGCAACTTGAACCCTATGCAGCCGCAGCCCCTGGGCTAGGTAAATCCAGCACTCCGGTGCCTCAGCATAGTCCAACACTCCAAGTGTTCGGATCCACTCCCGTTTTCGTCCCAGCTAGTCGGGTTCGCCCGAGAACAGTGACTTTGTGAATTCTAGTTTCCATAGGCTTTTTCCCGCCTTACGCGTGAGAGTTCCCACTCTGCACGTGGCGTCCCTAGGCCTCCTGCTCCTAACCTGAGTGTTCAGTATTGTAGGCCTAGCGTTTCTAAAGCCTCTGAGAATCGTTACTTACCTGCTAGTAATTCGCATTCCACTTTTATAGTATATGGTTTTTCGTGCCCCTCGGGCATTTGTGTAAATTGTGCGACTTAAAGTATTTTCATAAGAGTTTTGTTGTGTGCTTAGCTCCCTGTCTCATAAAGAGCCAGGGTAGTCTTGTTATAAATAAATACACTGTTTATTTTCATAACAACTTGTGTGGTGTCCTTTCACTTGGTGTTCAAGGGGTAATGTGATGGTAAAACAGCTGGCTTAACACGCCCTCTAGAGTCTTAGCCTTAGACTGCTCGTATCCATGATACTAGGATAGCTGGTCTATAAGGTTGACTTACAACCAATCATCAATAAGGGTTGTTTGGACTGATATATAGTGATCACTAGAATAGTGAGCACTGCACATCAGGCCAACTTCTCACATTGGTGAGCAGCGGTTGGGATTTGAGCTTGCTGTTGTTTTACCACACATATCCTAAGAATATCTTGTGAAAGATCACATAAGTACTAAGGTACATATAACTTAGCTTAGAATACTCTGAGTTCTACTGAACCAGCTGTTGTAGCTCCCAGGGCCTAGCACACCCTAAACTACAACTCTAGCAAGGGATCAGTAGGTAAACATATAGTGTAGGTAAGTGCACCACTTACACCTCACTAGAAAAGCATGTCTACCCATGGAGAGTCTTCAGAGACTCCCCTTGTGGTTATTGACCCGCCACAGGTCATCTCAAGATATGCAGCTCTCAGTTTCCAGGAGATGAGACAAGTGTGTACCTCCAGGAAACTGAAACAGGGGTCTAACCCCACCATTCCCTTTCTGATAGGTCTCTTAGAGACTTATGATGCTAGGAAAGCATCCCAGGCAGATGGGAATATGCCAGCCTTAGAGGGTACTCGTGGTGATCCAGACCTCCTTGACACTGAAAATGCAGTTGGGGAGGAGGATCAAGAGGAACTCTCTGGGGATGAGGCAGACAGGCCTGAACTAGTCAGCAGACTCACTAGGGCCAACTTAGACCTGCTTGGGAAAGGAGCTGGGGCCCCCCAGTACTGACCCTAATCAGGCCTAACATTGGAGTTAGGAGAGATAGATCTCCTTCTAGGGACTCCATTAGATCTCTGCACTCTAATGCCTCTTCTCAGGGGAGAAGGAACTCTCCCCAGAGGAGATTGACTTCCCCTCAGAGAAGAGAGCATGAAGCAAGGATGAGACAAGCTAAACTGAGGATTGAAAGGGAAGAACTTGCCCTGGCCAAAGAGAAGCTTGCCTTTGCTAGAGAGCAGCAGATGAGTGGGATAGTTCCCACTGGTGGCAGCAATCTCCCAAGAGATAAAGAGAAGGGTTTAGATACTAAACACCTGACAAAGATAGTGCCCCCCTTTAAGCAAGGGGATGACATCCAGAAATGGATGGCTGCTTTGGAGAGGGCCTGCACTGTGCAGTGCATTCCCCAGAGTCAGTGGGCAGCTATACTGTGGCTCTCCTTTGATGGCAAAGGTAGAGATAAGCTCCTCACTACTAGAGTTGAGGATGCTAACAATTACCAGGTCCTGAAAAATGCACTGGTTGATGGGTTTGGCTTAACCACTGAGCAGTACAGGTTGCTGTTCAGAGACACCCAGAAAACTCAATCTCAGGACTGGTCTGACTTTGTTGATTGTGCCACTAAGGCTTTGGAAGGCTGGCTACTGGGTAGCAAGGTTACTGACTTCACAGGATTGTATAATCTTATTATGAGAGAGCAAGTCTTAAATAATTGTCAGAACCAGTTATTACACCAGCACCTGGTAGACTCTGATCTGACCTCTCCACAAGAATTGGGTAAGAGGGCAGACAAATGGGTCAGAACCAGGATTAGGCCCAAGAACCAAGGTGGTGACCAGAAAAAGGAATCAACCAAGCCTCAAGAGAAGGGTGGGAATAAATCTACAGATCAAACCACATCAGGGCCCCAAAAATCCTCTGAGGGGGATGGGTCCCAGAATCCTTCTAATAACCAGAAGAAACCTTATTGTTATCCCTGTAAACAGGTGGGTCATTTAAAAACTGACAGCAGTTGCCCAAAGAACAACAATAAGGAGAACATACCCCCAAGTAACATTCCCAAACCTCCTGTTACTACTAGTAGTAATCCCCCAGGTGGTGGGAGTGCCCCCAAGAATTTGGGTGCATTTACTTTGGGAGTTCCTGGGGACTCTGGCCTAACCAGGTCCCCAAACTTAGATACTCTTGTCTGTGAGACTGGCATGGGGTTTGCCAACTTCACAACTTGTCCCAACACTTTGGGCAAGTACAGACAGGAGCCCCTCATCAATGGTATAAAAGTTGAGGCCTATAGAGATACAGGGGCTAGCATCACTATGGTGACTGAGAGTCTAGTCCCCTCAAGGCAACTTTTACCCGGTGCCACATACCAGGTGACCAATATTGATGGAGTACAGAGAGATCATCCCATGGCAGTGTTTAATCTCAGCTGGGGAGGTGTCACTGGCCACAAGAGAGTGGCAGTGTCACCAAACGTGCCTGTAGATTGCCTACTGGGGAATGATTTAGAGCTCTCAGCCTGGGCTGAAGTAGAGCAAGAAACTCATTCCAAAATGGTAAACATCCATGGTAAGGTTAGTGGGGCAGTGATAGCCACAGCCCCAGTCCAAGATGTCCTCCCTGAACAGGTCAGGAGGGCTGTGCCAGTCACAGCCCAATCTCAGACAACTTCCTTCCCAGAACAGGTTGTCAAGGCTGTGATGGTCACAGCCCACACCCAAACTGAGCCCCCTCCTGAAAAGGTTGGGAGAGTTGTGATGGCCACAGCTCAAACTCAGACAGATGATAGTGTTGTGAAGCCTGAAACTATGGATCACTCCACTCAGACAGAGAGTATTGAGGAGGAAGAGAAATCTCCCTCCCACCAGACTTTAGGAAAGGATCAGCCTCCTCAGGGAACTGATCTGACCCCTTGTGAGGAAACTGCCACAGAGGTAGTCAGGCCTAGCCTGGCAGAACCCCTGATGTCAGTGGACCCTTCCAAGGTGGGACCCAGTCTGGAGCAGGTAACCTGCCCCTCTCTACCCTGCCTCAGTCAGCCCAGGGCTGTAGAGGTCAGGGAGGCCAGTGTTGGACCCCAAAGGGCCCCCTGTCCAAAATAATTCCCCAATCAGCATCTTAAGGGCACTGAAGCTAGCAGACCTAGCCAAGTGAAAATAAAACGCACTCCTGAGGGATCCCCCTTAAAATTAGTTAGGGACCTCCCACAGATGGACACTGTTGGGCACAGCCAAACTTGGGACCTGAGGGCCCCAGACCTGACCTGTCCCTCCAGTAAGCCAAACAGAGGGACCCAACCTCCAGCTGTAGGTAGCCAGAGGTTGACCCTGAGAGCCCAAAACAACTCAGTCTTGGAAAGAAAGGCCTCTATGGTGGATAATGATTGGAGGAAGCTGAGCCCAAAATTAGTGGAGCCTCACTTCAGTACTCCATTTCAGCATCAGCCTTTTACTTTGCCAAAACACACCACAGGTAGAGATTCCCTATGGTGGAGACCCTCAGACACCCTTAGGGTGAGGGATTGCTTAGTGGACCATGAGAAAGGGGGTAACCATGCCAGTGCTGGTACTTCCTTATATGGCCACTCAGGCAATATAGGCTTACCTGGCAAGGCTAGCCTTATCTCCTTTCGTTTGGGGGGGGGGGTTATGTAGGAAGGTAGATCCCTGACTATGGTTGCCCCCAACTTTTTGCCTGGTGTTTTGCTGGTTTTCTGACTTAGTTGACCTGGGGCCCTGCTAATCAGGACCCCAGGCCCACTGCTCTCTCTGTTAAAATGGATTCCATGTACCCTAGGTACATATCCAATTGGCACTGGGCCCTCTCCAAGTCCCTGTACCCAGGGCTGAGGTGCACCCAGAAGTCTCCCAGGGGCTGCAGCATGTATTATGCCACCCCTGGGCTGACTAACTAAATTTGACACAACTGGCTGCACGACAGCTGGGGCAAGGTGGTGTAATCACCCTTTGCTTTAGATATAGTATACCTATATCTAACCCTCAATGGACACACAGATCTCCTATCAGTCACTCCTATGGCAGGCCTTAACAATCCTGAAGGCAGAGTGCTTGGAATCGTGTGAGATAGTGCTCTGGCAAGAGCTGAGCCTGTCTGCGGCTTTCGGGATCTATCCCTTAGCCGTTTCCATGATATCGCATACCATATACTCTTAAGTGCATTATAATCCTCGCGGTTATATGCCAACTCTGGTATCGCTTTATCAAAACATGTCGAGTAAGGTGTCATACGAATTGGAATACTAACCCCTCACCAATTCTGGCGACGGGGTTAGCATTCCACCCTTCTAGAGGGACACGACATGTATGTAACCTGTAACCCCGGTTAAAGTCCAACAGAGCCTTAGCTCCACAAAATGGATGCTGCCACCGAGACACAAGTCTGCCCTCCTGCTGCTGGGAGTCCTCCCAGAGCAGGAGGCAAGGACAAAGGGTTTCCTGCCAGGGGCGGTGCCAGCACCGTCCCAGACAGGATTTTGTGTATTCCAGTTAGGCAGGGCTTTAGAGGAGGGTGACTGCAAGTGGCACCCCGGTGCTCACTGTGCATAGGCCAGCTGAAACCAGTTCCAGGGGCACTCCAACCCCTGGCCTGGGGAAAACCCGCCAAAGGAGAGGGGTGTAACCACCCCCCTCCTAGTCCCACCCATAGGGAAGGACTTAGTCGCGTGCCAGCCCCCTTTTTTAGGATAAAGGTAGGAACTGGCCCCCTTCCAAATCAGATCATCTTTGGAATCAAGACACGACTTTCTACGAAAGGACTTCAAGATTTCTTCTTCAAGATTCTCCCTTGTGACTAAGGAGTAGTCACCCTGCATCCGCAGGCACCATCTTAAGAACACTACGGTCTGCTGCAAGTCCTTCCTCCGGAATCCGACTGCCCAGCTCGATGAGAACCGGCTTCCCTGGCACCTCTGACCTCTACCCACCTCTACAGCTAAGCTGAGAACCGTGGGTGCGACGAGACCTCGAGGGACCGGCCATCTTCAAGACTGCACGACTTCTTTCCAGCACGACCGCCGAAGAATCCTCTGGTGAGTGCTTTGGGGTCCGAGAAGCCCCGACCCTGAGCAGCCCTAGCACCGAAGTTCAGCCTCCCAGCATCTCCACGATCTGCGTGGGGCCCTTCTGCTTTTTGATGCTCACCGCGTTGTTTGGCTACTAGCCCGCTGGCTTGTGGCCTTCTTAACGACGCCCGACGACATCACTGCTGCTGGTCTGGTTGCTCCAGACTGGCCCTTGCTTCCCTCCATCGGAGAAGTACCCTGGACCCTCCTGGTCCACTCAAGACGCCATTTTAGGTCCACCACGTGGGCCTTGCATTTGCCAAGACTTGTTGCCCCAATCCTGGGTCCAGCGACGTCGACAGCAAGAACCTTCGTGGGACAGCTCGCACCTCCACCCTGGTCGCCGACAACGCCTCCTGGTCCGAGAGACTGCAGAGCCCAGCAGCGCCCACTCACCTGACTGCGGTGACTTCGCCCGGTGCCATCCTGGTGCCCACTTAATCACTGGCTAGTGATTCAAGAACTTGGTCCCCTCTGCTTTCAGGTTTTCTTCTTCCCTGATCCAGGCTTGGATCTCTTCGAACTTTTCTTCACTGGCCGCCTGCCAGCAACTTCTTCTTCAGGCTCCTGGTCCGTCAACGTGGGTTTCCGACGCAACTTGAACCCTATGCAGCCGCAGTCCCTGGGCTAGGTAAATCCAGCACTCCGGTGCCTCAGCATAGTCCAACACTCCAAGTGTTCGGATCCACTCCCGTTTTCGTCCCAGCTAGTCGGGTTCGCCCGAGAACAGTGACTTTGTGAATTCTAGCTTCCATAGGCTTTTTCCCGCCTTACGCGTGAGAGTTCCCACTCTGCACGTGGCGTCCCTAGGCCTCCTGCTCCTAACCTGAGTGTTCAGTATTGTAGGCCTAGCGTTTCTAAAGCCTCTGAGAATCGTTACTTACCTGCTAGTAATTCGCATTCCACTTTTATAGTATATGGTTTTTCGTGCCCCTCGGGCATTTGTGTAAATTGTGCGACTTAAAGTATTTTCATAAGAGTTTTGTTGTGTGCTTAGCTCCCTGTCTCATAAAGAGCCAGGGTAGTCTTGTTATAAATAAATACACTGTTTATTTTCATAACAACTTGTGTGGTGTCCTTTCACTTGGTGTTCAAGGGGTAATGTGATGGTAAAACAGCTGGCTTAACACGCCCTCTAGAGTCTTAGCCTTAGACTGCTCGTATCCATGCTACTAGGATAGCTGGTCTATAAGGTTGACTTACAACCAATCATCAATAAGGGTTGTTTGGACTGATATATAGTGATCACTAGAATAGTGAACACTGCACATCAGGCCAACTTCTCACACACATGCTATGTTATGGAGGGGACACTAAATTTGGTTTCACCCAGGGTGCTTTCTGAGCAAAGGCCAGCTCTGTCCTACTTGCATAAATGTCAACATACCATAGTCACAAAGAGGTAGGATATTTCAAGTTTTAAAACTACAGAGGAACATTTGTCATGAAGTTACTGGAAATTACATCACTTAACCTTTGGCCTGATGATGAAATCATGCTTCAGAACACTGCATTAGAGCACCCGGTGGGCCTGGTGTTTTTAGATCTATCTGCTGCATACAATACGTTCTCTGAATTCATTTTGTTGACCAGACTGGCAGATGTTGGGATTAGTTAGTCGGTGTTAGGATGGTGTACATTTTACTTGAATAGATGCCCCATGGCAGTCTATCTATCCCTTTTTGCAGCCAGAATTTAAGACATTGAATCAGGGGATTACTCGGGTCAGCATTGAGCCCCACCCTTTTTAACCTCTACATTTGGGATCTGACAAAGCGTATTAAATCATTTGGGGGTAAATGGAATGAATTATGCCAACAACACTCAGTTGATCATCACTGTAGATCAGGCGCCTAAAGTCCCATTCGTGACCTTTCACCACTATGTGTCAGCAGTCACCGCTCCACTGAGGGAGAACATCCTGAAGTCCAATGTGGATGAAACTGAAGTGCTCTAGATAAAAAAGCAACATTCTATCAGTCTTGCAACATCAGAATGTTTGGCCGTCATCCTGGATTAATTCTCCCTGCCTGGCAGAATCAGCCAAGAAAGGCATGTATCTTGATGACAAGCTAGGCCTGCCTGTCAGATCATTCATAAGATTTCAAAGGATGCTAAATGCAGCCCCAAAGCTGGTTTTAGGACTTCCCAGACATTTTCCCCCCTCAGGATCTATTACACCGTGCACTGGCTTCCTGTGACCAAGCAGACTCGCTGTAAATCCATGCGCTTGGTTCATAGACCGTTGTATGGATCTGGTGCTGGTTACCTTAAAAACAAAATCTACTTTATCTTACATCACAAGTTGAGCTCTTTGTATGATGCCCTTGTGTCGGTTTAAAGATTTAAACAGGGTCGTATGCGTGGCAGGTCCTTCTCTGTGATAGCAGCAAAGATGTGGAATACGCTTCCTATTACCTTGCAGAAATTATCTGGACATTTATGCTTTTCTAATGCCCTAATAACTTGACTTTATTGTCAATAACTACTCCTCTTGGTTCTAGTTTCCTCTTTCACCTAGTGCCAGAACACCAGCATGGGTATTAATGCGCTATAGAAATGAATTAACATTAACATGTCTTTCAGAGACTTGTTAGTAATCCTTTTCCTTCCTAGGGATGTGGTGTCATCTCTGGTTAAATCCACCACTTCCCCAAAAGCAGAAGGATGGCTAAGTGGCAGCCTACTTCTAATGCAATAAAAGTTTAAAGTTTGATGAGATAATCTATGTAAGGTTTGCATTGTGCTTTCATTTACAAATGCAGTGCTACAGCTGAGATAGTGAAAGAGTAAGACAACAGAGGCCCAGACAAACAATCTGCTGACTTAATTTATTTTTTTTGTTTCTTTTTATCGAAAAATATATAAACAGCAAGGCAAAGAAATATGTTACACAAAGTACCAATTCAAACAGGGAAGGAAAAAACAATACAACGAAATCAGCAATCAATGTATGGAAGGGGAGGGGGGGAGGACAGGGGCAAAATCAATGCACATACAATAAAGTAGTCAGAATGCGGGGTCAGGGGGGAAAGTGGGACATCAGTGTTATCTATTATGGGTGGTGTACATATATCGCCACGGTAACTATTCCAAGGTCCCCACACTCTACACCACTTTCGGGGCCGACCCCGTGCCAAATACACTGTTTTTTCCCTGCACATGCACCAGTCCATGTTTTCCTTCCATACTTCAACTGTAGGTGGCCTGTGGGATCCCCACAATTGAGCGATGTCTCGCTTGGCGATCATGGCCCCCAGGGTCGCCCACTGTGTCTGAGCTGCATTATAATCCGTGGGTTCCCAAACATTCAACAAACATCGTCTAGCTACTGGCAAGAGGGCAACCCCCCTCACTTTCCTCATTACATCATGCACCCCGCTCCAGAAGGCAGCAACCTCATGACATTCCCAAATAATATGGAGAAATGTCCCTATCTGCCCACATCCTCGCTTACACAAACCCTCCTCAGAAAAGCCCATGCGAACCAAACGGGGGCCCGTGACGTATATCCTCTGAAGAATCTTAAGTTGAACCAGTCGGAGTCGAGCTGGAACTGCGACCTCCTTGGGAGAGGAGATCGCAGATTGCCAGTCCTCGTCATCCAACTCAAGGCCGTCACGGGTCCACAAGTCTCGAAGATGCAATAGGAGGTCCGACCTATCATTTATTAATTTTTTGTAGACTAGGAAGATAGTACTATCAGGTACATGACCGTCCAACAGTCTATCTTCGAGCGGGGATGACTCCGGAATTACCTCCCGCACTGGGAAAACCGACCGCAAAGCATGGCGAACTTGAACATAACGGAAGTACTCTGAATCACCTAATTCAAACTCCTTCTTTAACAACTCAAACAATTTTACCTGACCCTTAACCCAGAGGTCTCCCACCTTACTACTACCAATGAGGTATCATTTATCGAACCCCTTGGTCTTCCACAGTTTACCAAGTTTATCAGAACCAAAAATCGGGGTCGCTCGAGTCAAGCGGTCTTTCCATCCCATTGAGCTAGTTGCGTCCTGCCACAGACGGACTGCTGTCCTGGTAGGTCGCGACAAATCCTTAACCACCGATTTAGAGTACAGCGCCCTATAGTAGTTACCCCCAGGTAACAGCCATCTATCCATGGCAAAGGCAGGGTTCAATTCGGGACCATACATACCATGATTAATGGCTCCCAATTGAGACTCCCAATAGTAACGTTTTATATCAGGGAGAGCGATACCCCCGTCGTACCACGGGAGCGTCAGTTTAGCAAGCGCAATACGAGGTCTGCCGTCCCATATCAACTTCCTTTGAAGACCCTCGACTGCACGGAAATTGCTAGCCGGAACTATATCAAGAGTGTTTTGGAGAGCGTAAAGAAAACGAGGCAGAGACATCATTTTGAAGAGGGCCGCACGACCAAGCGGCGAAAGCGGAAGCTTACGCCAACCCGCGACGTCTTGCTTCAATCTAGACAAGGGTGGGAGGAGATTCTGTTCATACCGAATTGCGGGGTCCAATGAAATATAGATACAGAGGTATTTAAACCCTGTTTGTGCAATCTGGATGGGACAGTTATTTGGAAGAAGAGGGACGCCACCTGAAAGGACGTATAGATAGGATTTTGTCCAGTTAATAATTAGGCCTGAGTTCCTACCAAATGAGTTCAAAACATCGCACAATACTATCAATGACTTCCGGGGCGAAGTCAAGTACAGTAAGATATCATCTGCATAAAGCGAGATGCGATCTTCAAACTCAGAGGACCAACCTTCATCGAGGGCTCCCACCGGATCCATGCAGCAAGGGGCTCGAGAGCTAGGGCAAACAGGAGCGGCGACAAAGGACAACCCTGACGAGTTCCCCTCCCAAGACCGAACGGAGCAGAGACTCGGCCATTCACAACAATTTGCGCGAGGGGGTCCTCATAGAGTAGCCTCACCCAGCCAATAAAACCGGGTCCAAACCCAAACTTAGCCAACGCGGCCCATAAATATGGCCATTCCACAGTATCGAAAGCCATCGTGGCATCCAACGACGCCAAGATGGCCGGCTCACGCAACGTCGCAGCTCTCGCGAGAACACCATGCAGACGCCTAAGATTCAGGGCGGTGTTTCTATGCGGGATAAAACCGGATTGATCCGGATGTATCAACTCGCTAATAACAGTGATCAATCGGTTAGCTAGTACTTTCGCGAGGATCTTAGGTTCGGCATTTAAAAGAGATATAGGTCGGTACGACGTACACCTATCTCTCGGCTTCCCCTCCTTGTGAATCACCACAATGGTCGCTAAACGCTGATCACGGGGGAGAGAGCCACACTCCAGAGACTCCAAAAACATATCCCGTAGATAGGGAGCCATCTTGTCAGGCCGCAACTTGTAAAGTTCAATCGGCAGGCCGTTGGGACCCATTGCTTTCCCCGAACGCAGGGAACGAATCGCAAGAGCCACCTCATCAGCTGTTATTGCGGCGTCCATTTGTTCCCTATCGGCATCAGAGAGACGCGGTAACGCAATATCACGCAACAATAGATGTGAGTCCTCCTCCGGCCTGTCCGACACAGAGGAGTACACTGTTTGGAAGTGATCCGCGAAATACTGAACGATCTCTTTGGGGTCTGAAACCCGAGCACCACTAGCTGTCTCGATCACAGGCACCACCCGACTAGCTCTATCTTTCTTATCCAGCCACGCAATCAATTTATCAGCTTTATCTCCCACATCATACAGACGTCCCTGCTGTTCCCTACTCATGGCCTTAGCCGCGTCAGTGACCAATGCCCTGTATTCAAGTTGTTTTAGTCGTAGAACATGTGTCTTAGCACGGGTGACCCCCCCGTTCCAGATCAAGCTCTAAGTCCGCCATCTCTGTCTCGATCTTAACCATCTCCTCATCCCTCCGTTTCTTAACACCCGCTATTAACGAGAGGGCCTGACCCCTGAGGACGGTCTTGAAAGCCTCCCAAAGCGATACCGCTGAGGAAACAGAACCCTTGTTTTCCAAAAAATACAGGTCAAGAGATTTTACCAGGGCAGCACGAGTTTTAGGGTTTCGGAGATACCAAGGGTTAATCAGGGCAACCCGTCCCTCGGTCCCGGAATCCAACTCCATCCGAAGCCATAACGGAGAGTGATCCGAAATTCCCCGAGCCAAATGCTTAACCTCAGTGATAGAAAGAGCCTGTGCAGCCGGTACCAACACATAATCAATCCTAGAAAGGCTACAGTGAGTGCCGGAATGGAACGTATACTGCCGCTGAGCAGGATGTAACAATCTCCAGCAATCTACCAGACCCAAAGTGTCGAGGAAATCGTGAAGCCAGTTCTGTGCTGCCCTTAGATCCCTGGGTGTGTGTCGATCAACCATACCGGAAACCACCGCGTTAAAATCACCACCTAAAAGCAGTGACCCCTTGGGGAGAGCGAGGATAACCCGCCCCATGTCCACGAAAGTAGTTGACTGCAGGCCAGAGGGGACATATACAGAGATCAGGGAAAGGGTCCGGCCCTCCCACCTACCCGTAAGAGCGACATAGCGCCCTCTATCACCGAGGACCGTGGCGTCAATCTCCAGTGGGAGAGAATTCTTAATGAGGATACCAACCCCTCTGGAGCCGGAGGAAAACCCAGCATGTGCGACCAAACGATACCCCTTCCTATTCATAGCATGACAAGTATTACCAATCAAGTGCGTCTCCTGAAGAAGGACCACATCAGGGGAGAAACGCTTCAACAGTTGCAGCACCACCCCACGTTTTATCCTATCCCCCAGCCCATTCACATTTCAACTCATTAGTTTCAGCCCTCTACCCCCCATCCCAAAAAAGAAAGAGGATCCAGCCCCAGGAAGAACTAAGCACTTCGATCAAATGATCAAAGAACACGTTGCCTTGCAAGGAAACAAACACACACCCCAACAGAACCCCCCATTCCCCCCACCAACATCCTGTTACAAACCCCCCCCACCCTGCACCCCTGTGTAAGACTAAAAAGCCACCCAAACTTGCAGTGTGCCTGTCGCCCCCACATCTAACTAAGCTACAAAAAGACACTCAGAGGAGGAAAACGACCCACCAATAGCCCCGCAACCCCCCAAATGTACATCAAATCACATGTCAGGATTATCGAACCACAGTTCGAGGCCTACAAGAGACCCCAAAAACCAAGCAACCGGTGCCTATTCCTGTTCCGTCGGTCCGCCTTCCGCCCCGCCAGACTGCTCCTCCGATGGATGCTGGTTCGGCAGAGTGTCCAGCCAGTTGGCCACCACCTCCGGTCGATCGAAAAAATAAGTCCGCTCCGCATGTTCGATCCTCAACTTGGCCGGGAAAAGCATGGCGTATTTAAGGCCCATGTCACGCAGTCGTCTCTTCACCCCCAGGAAACCAAGTCTTTGCTTCTGGACCGATTGGGTGAAGTCCGGGTAGAAGCTGATAGTAGTGTTCTCAAACTTTGTAGGTCCACCCATCCGTGAGGCCTGCAGGATAGCGTCTCTATCACGAAAATTGAAGATTCTCGCAATTATAGGCCGCGGTGGGGCACCCAACTTCGGTTTACCGCCCAGAACTCTGTGAGCCCGTTCGACCGTAAAGAACTTACTCAGTCCCTGAGGTGCAAGGTGGCTAACAATAAGATCCTCGACAAAGAGGTCAGCTGCTGGATCTTCCGCCTTCTCCGGGACCCCTATGATACGAACATTGTTCCGCCTAGCCCTTCCTTCATAATCCTTCAGACGACGTGTAAGGAGATCACTGGTAGTCCTCAAGTGACGGACCTCCGTCTGCAGGTCAGCGACATCACCCGTCAGACTGGAAGTGTTAATGTCCAAAGACTTGACTTTCTCATTAGTTTTCGCCAGGTCCGTACGGATCAGGTCGACATCAATCGCCACAGTATCAAGCTTATGGGCGAGAGTCTCCATTTGTTGCCCTAATGAGGATTTAATCCCGTCAATAGCAGCCATAGCATCTTGCAAGGTCAGCTCAATCGCCGAAGTCGGTGGATCTTTCATGTCCTCCTGCGACCTACCCGATCCACCGGGAGATCCCTTAGTCTGGGCATATCGATCCATGATGTTAGTCTGGGTATAGCCACCCCGCCGAGTGGTCTTAAGTTTCTGCTTTTCACCCTCTGGTTTACCCGCCATTGCGGGATATAGGTCGAATTGGATCGATGAGACGAAGCAGGAAGATGGCGGCCCCTGGCCCCCTCGGGCGGAGGCAGCCCCAGCTAGAGGGCACAGGCCGAATGTCTTCCAGAACCGGCAAGGCAATGAAAAATCACACTCGTGGGTGACACAGGGCAGCAGTCCTCAGGCTCGGGGGTGGGCTTGTTCCCAGTCACAGGTCTCTCTGGAAGCAAAACCAAAAGTGAAAGCAACCGGGCCGGTCGTCCCAGCCCCCTCAGGCCGATGTTGTTCAACTACAGCTCGGGCACCATGCCAACTCCACAGCCGGGCATCACGGAGACGCAGGCCGCAATCTTCTAAGCACCATAACACCGGTTCCCGGGGCCCGATTCAAAATCTAAATGCAGGTTTCGCCTCACTCGTGGTTCGCCTTCACGAAGACATCAATGAGGGACAGGATGAACGACAGGATAGATGCGGGAGGTTACAAGGGTCTTGGGAGCCCTAAGCTCACGCGGCCATCTTGGTTGCGCGCGAAGCTCCTCCCTCTGCTGCTGACTTCATTTCAACCTTGCAGCACATCAGCTACTTTATCAGCAGAACATGCACACCAACTCTATAATGTAAACTCAGTGAAGAGACACTGTTTATTAAATCATTCACAGAACAGAGAAAACAATCAGATGCATACTTAAAAAACAGTGACTTGCGTGCCTGTAAACAGTTATGTTAGATAAGTCCATACATTAGGTTGTCTTTTTCCCAGCCTCAGAAACTGTCAAAAATGCAAGGTGTACACGCAGCTTGATCACTGTAACAACTATGCTTTTGTGCAATTCCAAGGCAAATTCAGATGAACAGGAATGACTTCTAAGCAGATGCCAAGACAATGCTCTAATAATTTGTGTATTGAGACTGTATTAGTGCACAATCAATAATGACAGTCTCGTCATGTTATGACACTAAGGGAGTTCTGTGTCCTTTACAAAACAAAAAGACATGCATTTTGCACCACAAAATTAAATATATGCCATCCTGCTATGAGACAAAAGCAGTTTTTTGGCTGCTGCAGTCTTTATTTCTATAACCCCTGTTTATTAGAACCTCCACATTCTTTTTCTACTCTATCCACAAAGTTTATGCAACTTATTTATCACTCTCCCCTCAACCCCTTTCCTTGTTTATCGCATTCGCTGTCTTGCTCTCTCTCACTCTCATTAGCATAAAAGTCGAGCAGCATTTTATTTGCAGGCTGAAGGCAGCATTTTATTTACATCAACTAGGGCGGTACAGTTCTTATCCGGAAACTAGAGAAAAAGACAGAATGGTGGACGAGACCTGGGGAAGGAATCCTGAGGACTATTTCTTGTTGCCCTCACACATCCCTAGGCATGTGATGCTTCATCATTGGGCTTTTTGCTCCTCGTAGGGCCAGTGCTGCAGTGCCCTACAGGTCCTTCAAAGGGTCACTTTAGCTGAAATCTTTAGATTTATGATGAAAAGTGCAAGTCTGAGGGCATCCTAGATGTGTGGGGCGATAGTGTGTTTGAAAGCAACTAATTTAAAATTGTGTAGGAGATATCCAATGAATCTTTAATTTGAAGATTCTCCTGACAGGGTTAAAAAACATGAACAGGTTGATGCTACCTTGGGGATATGATGTACCCAAGTAGCTACACGTTTAAGGGTGTAGTGTAATCAGGTCAACATGTTTGGTGCCCTACTGTCTAAAAAAGATCCATGGCTCTTCTTCAGGACCAAGGAGGTTGAGAAACTACCTCAAAACTATATCATAATGTGTAGTGAAGGTATCCCAAGTGAAAGAACATACCGGGTAAATGGTGAAAAATAGTCGCCCAACCTAAGAGAAAATAGGGTGAGAGAAACAGTAGAATAAAAACAAACAGATTACAATTCAGCATATCCTCGTATCTGGTATAAGTCATCTGGATCACTATCCCAATGCCAGAATGTCTCCAAAGGTAGACATGTGCATGCTGTGATTGGCACTGGATCAATGCCAAATTGTGAAAAACATGACATAGACACACACATGTACCATGGTTGGCAGGTGGACAGACATAGTACCGACAATACACCATGGAGAAACCTGTGTAGGTGTCACACAGTGGATCGCAGTGTGACAAATAATTGTCAGTGTGACTAGATGGTCTTACTCTTAACCTTTAGATCAATCAGTCTAGTCCCATAGGTGGGAACTGAGGTTAGCGCTCAGCTGATAGCTACAAAGTAAAAGGTAATGGTATTGGAGTGAACATGCCACAAGGTTACAGTAGCAAAAGAGCCAAGCATTCTGTACAAAGTCCTAGAGAGGTACCAGAGGCCTTAGTGCTTACGTGGCCCATACACATGGAACACACAAGACCTACCCTCCCCTGCCAACCCGGATCAATACAGAACAGAGGAGGTGGTCAGCTTAACATGCGGATAAATTGGAAAATCGCCATCAGGTGTTTCAGTCTACTATGCTGGGATATCCTGATTGGATAACCTGAGTATTGAAGTGAGCAGGTCTACCGCACTGTGCTATCCAGGTTGGATCACTCAAGTGGTAACATGAGTGGGGGCCGGTCTCCGGCCATGAATATTCGGCGATTGTGCCAATTGCTGCAGGAGGCGAGGGCAGGGGGCGAAGAGGCGTGTGTGCTATCGATAGACATTGAAAAGTCCTGCGGGGAGCTGGAGAATTGCTGGAGAGGTTGGGGCGAGTGGCGGGACTCAAAGTTAATTGGGCCAAGACCTGTGTGTTTCTGGTATGCGAAGGGAGGGGCGACCCTCCGGAGGGGCTTGATGTCAGATGGGAAGGCAATTGTTTGCCTTATCTGGGAGTCCGCATTTATCATGAGACGGCTGACTTATTCGAGGGTAATGTAGGGCAGGCCCTGCGAACTACAAAGAGTAATCTTGAATTCTGGGGGTCTCTGACGCTGTCGATCGCCGGGCGAGTGGCATTGCTAAAAATGGTCACCCTGCCTCATTTGCTTTATTATTTTGTTACGCTGCCACTCTGGGTGCCGGGGAAGTACTTCGCCCAACTCAACTCGATAGTTTCAAGCTTTCTATGGGGCTCAGGGAGGCGTAGAGTGGCGTTGACTACTATGATGCGTCCCAGACGAGAAGGCGGCTTCGCAGTGCCTGATTTCGAGGCTTACTACCATGCGGCCCAGTTCCAGTGGTTCAGACAGAGGATGGTTGAGAATCTGGGAGTTGAGGCAGATCAGAGAAGTAGGGACCTAGGGCTTCGCCACCTGACTCGGATTATGTTACAGCTTCCGTGCGTGAAAGGTAAGTGCCCAAAGATTTATGGGTAGTGTGACAATGTTGGACCAGGGCTCTACGACGCAATAAAGTGGGTCCTGCCTACGCCCCTGAGATTCTGGTGTTGTTCTGCGGGGCACTGCCCAATGGAGGGGATTGGCAGCGGCTGCAGGAATGGGAGGAGCTGGGGATTTCCACTATTGGGGATCTCTACGAGGATGGTGCCCTCTTGCCGTTTAAGGACCTCATGGATGGGCACGAGCTGCCTGCTCAGGACTTCCTTCTGCACGCGGCAGTGACGGCTGCTATGCGCAAGCATTGGAAAAAGGGGATGGAGGAACCACAGGTTTTCCTCCCTTGCCAATACGTGGTCACCTCTGCGGGTAAAATCAAGGTGATCACGTGCTTGTACCGGAGACTGACGCAGGGCTCAAGGACTCCTCTGGAAGGGTTGCGCGTTAAATGGGAGGTTGATCTGGGTATACCTATAGAGGCAAAACCCTGGGAAATAATACAGCAACGAGCGTGGAAATGCTCTTGCAATACGAGATTCTAACGAATACAATTCTACATGTTCTACCGGGCGTATCTTACGCCTTGCAAAATTAATGAATTTTTTGGCTCCCGCACTGCCTGCCCGCGGTGCAGACTGGAAGACGCAGCGTTCATGCATATGTTCTGGGATTTTCCATTGCTCCGGGGGTACTGGGGGGAGGTCATTGCCAAGCTGATAGAGGCCACGGACAGGGAACTGCAATTTACCCCAGGAGTGTGTCTGTTACACTGATTCCCCCACACTGCCCGCAACAAAACAACTAGTAAATTCTTGGTCCTGGGGTTAGTACTAGCCAAACGAGAAATTACCAGCCATTGGAAGGCGGCCACGGGCCCCAGTGTGGCGCGCTGGCTGCAGGAATTTATAAAATGGGCGGACTGCGAGGGGACCCTTCGGCTCCAGCTAGCTCAGAGAACTGATAATGACAAACTCTGGGACGCGGCGAGGGCTTGGGTGGCGATGGTAGATCTTCTTAAGAACCCGGCTGATGATGACGACTGACCTTGTTGAAAATCGGTATCACCCTTACGATGCTTGAGAGTACAACCTTGGACTGCAGGGGACGAGGGTGGATGTGAAAATGACTAATGTAGGTGCACCCCCCTTAGTGCGACACGGATCACTGCCATAGGGAATCCAACAGACTATGTGATATGCTCATTGAGTAGCGAGAGTGCTGTCAGGGAGAGCGACATGTCTTAGGGGAGGAGGGAGGCGGGGTTACTGGGAAGGGGCTGGGGTGGGGGGCTTGAGTTGGGGAGGGTGTTACTTTCCTGGTTACCTGGTGTGGTGCATAGGTGTTGAAAGTGCTTATATAACCTTGAAGTACCATGGTTCAGCATCTCCGGGCTATACCGTCAGCTAGGTGGGATTCGACTCCTACATTTGATGGACTCCTTCCCCTGTGAGGAAGGAAAGGTAGGCCTGGACGATCCGATGGGACGCGGGAGGTGCCATAAAGGGGTTGCCACTGTATGTTGAGTGGCGCAATTATGATGTATTTTGTGAGATCCTATGAGTGTTACACTTATTCAATTTGTGAAATTTGAATAAAGTCTGTTTTAAAAAAAAAAATGAGTGGAGGCCGGTCTGGGCCACAGGCTCGTTTCATGTTATTTGTAAGCAGACATCTTGTAATGTGCCTGTAAACAATCCTACAGACAGTTGTGTTAAATACATGTAGTGTTGTGCTCCTTCCTGGTGCATCAGAGAATTATTAAATGTGCACCAAAGTTTATCCTGAACACACAACTGCTTTGCCACTGAAATGCAGTAAATGTAAAATGTAGAACACTTCTTGTCGGTTTTCCAATGTTAATCGTAAACTGCTGTGATACAGCAAGGAGGAGAAGTCTGAGACAACCCTAGGCAGATAGACCCAACTCGCAATCAGGGGCAAAGTATGTCTCTCAATGAAGTGGTTTGCATGGGTCGCCTTTGTCAGTCTTTTCATGGTGGCCATCTTGTAACGTATAACGTGTCCATAGATGCCCCAATTGGGTGATGCATGGCATTGTAGTAAGCCTATGGTGTACAGGCAAAGGTGAGTAGTGCACCAATTTTGTTCAATAAGACCCATGGTCACTTCTGTTGGTGCACAACCATACAGTGAGAGGGAGAGAAACATCTCAGTAATGTAATGCATATAATATGTCACAGTGATGGTCGTAACGGGACGTGTCGACTCCCAAGGGCAAGGTTTCAGTTGGGTAACTACATTGGACTGGATATTAGAAAATTAAAGATATTTTTCTAGGATGACCAGAGGACACATGGATTGTGTGTATCCATCTCAATGAGGGGGGAGTCCGTTTTTAGCAGATGTGGCTTAAAAGGATGGAGTCAGCTTTGAAGGAAAGATGCAATAGAAAATACGGTAAACCCATGGATAGGACATCAGTGGATATGGCAAGCCTATCTGGGGGAGTCCTGGAGTAATATTCCTAAATGGCTGATCATTGAATTGCAAGAACCTTACTTGTGCAGTTATATCTTAAACCATGGGATCTTGTTATTCAGCCCCTCACTGTTGGTGCGGAGGCAGAAGACCCTGCTCTGTTTTTTCTTGAAGAGACTTGTTGTGTTCCAGATGGGGTTGGCCTCCAGGATGGGCCATCTCAGGTCATCAGGGGAGTGTCTGAGGTCATTGAAGTGGTTGCACATCCTAGTGGATCTTCGTCCGCAACCAATCGTACTCTGGTGTTCCGTAATCTTCATCTTTACTGCCCTTGTGGTCATAACTATGTAGTGGAGATTGCCTGGGATTGTAATCAGGTAGATACCGTTTTTGTTGTTGCAGTTGGTATGTTGTTTTTGTACCCAGGTGAAACATGGGCCCAGTTTGATTTCCTGCAAGTATTAAGTGGATGAGCATGCACCACAGGATCCACATGCGTGGTGCCCGTGACCGGTGGAAGGGCCCATATGGTATTCTGTGTGGGGGTCTTCTTGGTGTGTCATCTGGTATGTACCAGGAGATCCGTTAGATTGTGTGTGCGCCTGAAGGCAAACCGTGGCGGTGGAACTTGCAGGGAGCCTGTGTTGAAAATGTCCCAGTGTTTTTCATCACAATGCATTCGATTTGATTCGAATTTGGGGTAACACTGGTCACACACATCATGGCATCTACATAGGGTTTTGTGTTGGTCTGCAAAAGTGCTTCCTGGTGGTTTTTTGCTGTCTCTCTTCTCAGCTTGTTTGATGACTATAGTCGGGTGATATCTGGTGGATAAATTCCCACCGAGTGTCTTAGCTTGGGTGTCGTAATACGTTAGTGAGCTACTATTTCTCCTTAGAGGCAGGAACTGTCCGTAGGGCAGGTTCTCCCGTGCAGTGTTAGGTTGGTGACTGTCAAATAATAGGAAGCTGTTACAATCTGTGCTTTTGTTGTAGGTTTTGGTACAGAGGTGCCCATCCTGAACAGATATGAGTAGGTCGAGGAACAGTATCTTTTTTGTAGATGATGACAGTATGAACTTTAGGTAAGGGTTCAAAGTGTTGATCCAGTTCCCATATTCATGGCATCTGGTCTCATCCCTCCTCCAGAGGACCAAGATGTCATCAATATATCGTCTCCATATGATGATATTTTCTGTGAAGGGGTCGTTAGCAGACAGAATATGTTGTGTCGCGAAATGGGCCATGTAGAGGCCGACCAGGCTCAAGCGAAAGTGCTGCCCATCGATGTCCCTGGTATTTGGTGGTATATCTGAGTCTTGAACTTGAACAGGTTGTTTTTTAGTGCCATTGTGGCACACTCAATGATGAAGTCGATGGGCATGCTTTTTGTCCAGGTTTCTGCTCTTAGGCAATTCTCAATAACTTCGATGGTGGCGTCTTGAGGGATGTTTGTATACAATGCTTCCACGTCCAGAGATATGAGAAGGTCAATCTCATGTTGGTTGTCGATCTCAACAACCAAGTTTAAGACGTCACTGGTGTCCTTGAGGAATGATGAGGTTCTCTGGACCAGGGGTTGGAGAAAATGGTCACAGAAGTGACTGAGTGGTGCAAGTAGGGATCCAACGCCCTAGACGATCGGTCTTCCTGGAGGTGGATTCAAACCCTTATGTATTTTAGGGCAGTATGCCCCTTATTGTGATTTGGGTCTGCCTCCCTAAAGTTGGCTCGGACCGCTCCTCCTTTCACCAATATACGAGCAAGCTGCCCCACAGCAGTTTAAAGGCACTATTGGTAAACTGACATGAAGTGTACTGCACTTCAGTGACAAAGCACTTCTGTGTGTCCAGGATAGGCCTTGGTGCACATTTCATAATTATCTGATGCACCAGATGGAGTGCAACACTACATGTACATAACACAACTGTCTGTAGGATTGTTTACGGACACATAACAAGATGGCCACTTACAAATGACATGAAAGGAGTCTGTGGCCTGGACCTACCTCCGCTCTTGTCACCACTAGAGTTATCCAGTTTGGCTGTCCTAGTGCGGTAGGCCCACTCACGTAATTATTTGGGCTATCCAATCAGGATATCCCAGCACGGCAGACCCAAACACCTGTGGGAAATTTCCATTTAGCCATGTGTTTAAAGCCAACCACCTCCTCTGCTTTGTCTTGATCCAGGTGAGCAGAGGTGGCGAGATCTCTCACGTTCCAAGTGCATGAGCCACGTAAGTACTACAGTCTCTGGTACCTCTCTAGGGCTTTGCCCAAAATGCTTGGCTCTTATACTGCTATAACCTTGTGGCACATGCACGTCAATACTATTGCCTTTTGCTTTGGCGCTAGCAGGTAAGCGCTAATCTTTGTTACGACCTATGGGACTAGACTGGTCAATCTAAAAGGTAAGACCATCTAGTCACACTGACAATTTTTTGTCACACTGTGATCCACTGTGTAACACCTACACAGGTTTCTCCATGTTATATTATATGTACTATGTCTGTCCATCTGCATGCCATGTTAAATGTGTGTGTCTATATGTCACGGTTTGGCTATGATCCAGTGCCATTCACAGCATGCATATGTCTACCTTTGGAGACATTAATAATCCACATTTGTAAAGCGCACAATCACCCGTAAGGGTCTCTAGGCGCTGGGGGCCGTCGGGAAGATTAAGCAAGCTATTGCCCAGAGTCACATGGTGCTGGGCTAATCTGCTGCCGGTGCCGGGGATCGAACCGTGATCCCCAGATTCCGGAGTCAGTCACCCTGGCCGCGGCGCCACACCTCATTCTGGTATTGGGATGGAGATCCAGACAACAGATTATACCAGAGATGAGTATATGCAGAATTATAATCTGTTTGTTTTTATTCTACTGTTTCTCTCGTCCTATCTTCTCTTAGGGTGAATGACTATTTTTAACCTTTTATCAGGTATTTTCTCTTACTGTGGATACCTTTACTACACATTATTATATAGGTGTGGGGAAGGTTCTCTAACTCCTTAGTTTGGTCTTGAAGAAGTGCTGTGGATTTTTTTAATACTGTAGGGCACAAAATATATTGACCGGATTACACCACACCCTTAAACATGTTAGCTACCTGGGTACATCCTATCCCCATGGTAGCATCAACCTTTTCATGGTTTTGTAACCCTGTCAGGAGAATCTTCATATTTAAGATTCATTGGATATCTCCTAGATAGTTTTAAATTAGTCACTTTCACACACACTATCACCGCACACATCTAGGATTCACCATATGGCTTAAAAAACAAAATATCTCTGCTAAAGTGACCCTTCGGGGGTCCGGTAGGATGTTGCAGTGCCAGCCATACGAGGAGCAAAAAGCCCAATGATGTAGCATGACATCCCTAGGGATGTGTGAGGGTAACAAGAAATAGTCCTCAGAATTCCCTGCTCAGGTCTCGTCCACCATTCTGTCGCTTTCAGTAGTTTCCTGATAGGAGCAGTACCTCCCTTGTTGGTTTGAACACTGCTTTGGGAGTCCAGGCATAGGACCTTCATTGGCTCCTAGTCCCCTCCTTGTTTGTTTGTTTCGAAACATTTTATATAGAACATTCCATTTACTAAGACTTAAATAATGCAACCAAACTATGAGTATGTTGTTTTTTAGGATTTCACCTGAGCTAAGCAACGTTACCACCCAACATAAGCCCACTGTGCTTCCCTCCATCAAATGCATTCCTCTGGAGTTCTAGACAAAAAGATAACCATCCGTTCTCTCATGAAGGTCATCTAGGCTTGCTAGTATTCATATTAATCCAAATAAAGTGAGCATGGCTATATATTACCTGTATGTAAATTGTCTGAGCTGATCAAAGGTTGTCACAATTGGCGGCACCAAATGGGTCACCCTCAAGTCAATGCGTCCCTTTGAAGTTACATCTGAATACGTAATTGTACATGTCCTATAGGAAAATCACATTGGCTCTCAAATATTTATGTTGCTTTTCAAACTCACCTCTTCCCCCTACAAGGTCCATGAGGATTTGGCCTGAGCAAAGCAATGTTAACACCAAAACATTGGTCGATTGTGCCACCCTCCAACCAGTCCATGTCTATGGAGTTATAGACGAATACATAAGCATACTTTCTTTCATGTCTATCAACTTGTATTTCAAATATTTATATTGATCCTAATACAGGTAGCAGCTCTCTACCTCACCTGTGTGTAAAATATCTAGGCCAAGCAACAGGTGGCACTTCAATGCATTCCTATGCTGTTACGTCCAAAAAAGTAATCATACTTGTCTTATAGGAAAATCATATTGGTTAAAAAATAATTATGATGTTTTTCAAACGTGACATCCTAAATAGTCATGCAGATTTAGCCACCCTTTCTTTCATGAAGATCAACTCGGCTCACAAATATTCATATTGATATTAAGAAATTGATTACTCCTCTACACTACTGATTCCCTGAGCCAAGCAACAATTTGTTTCAACAGATGGCACCTAATGGGTAGAGCTAATGTCTGTTCAATTCTAATCATTCACATACTACTAAGTAACTATAGTTTTCCTAAATGAAAACCACAGTGCTCACAAATTCTTACATTGTTTTTCTTACACACTGCATTTTCTTACATCCGCCACATATTGGTATTTGGTAGTGGGTTTGGTTGGTTTATAATGTGTCCTGTGAATCTAAGGCATTTATTGGGTTGGTGTCTGATGTTAGTTTTGGTGGATGATATTGTTTGTGTGAACGTAAGAAGGTAAGAGCTTTAGTGTTTAATGTGTGTGTCACGTAAGACAGAGTGTGCATTGGTGTGTGCTGTTATGTGAACATATATTGTTGGATATGTGATTGTATGATGATGGATATGTTGACCTGCTGTGTTGGTTGTGTGGCCGTACAATGGTGGATGTGTTGGTATATGATTTTGCTTGTGTGTATATATGTTGTTGGCAGTGTTGCAGTAGGATGGTGGGTGTGTTACAGTTATTATTCTGGGTGAGTTGCCATAAGATGGTGACTTTGTTGGAGTATGGTAATGGTTGTGTGAACATATGATTGTTGGTCTCTCATGGTGGGGTTTTTGGTGCATGATGTTGGTTGCACGGATGTTTGGTGAGGGTGTGCTGGTGTATGATGGTGGTTCCATGGAAATATTGTGGAGGTCGGGGAATGGACTTATAATGTTGCCTGTGTTGACATTTCATATTAGATGAGTTGGCTTATGATGTGGATTGTATAGATGCACAAAAGATGATGTGTGACTATGTGGGTTGACTCAATTGTGAATGTGTTGGCACATTATGTGGATCAAGCATACGCTTAATGGTTGTTTTGTTGGTGTATGATGTTTATTGAGTAGCTATATATTGGTGGTTTTCTTGACCCCTGATGGCAACTCAGTGTATACATGAATTGGTTTAGCGTGATGTTGGTTGTGTGGACATATTATAGAAGTTGGTTGTGTGGAAGTATAATGATGGTTGTGTTGGTGTATGATGTTGGTTGGGTAGATGAATGATGGTAGGTGTACCCCCACCTTCCTTTGGGAAGCCTGCCCTGCAGCCCCCACGGGTGAACCCCATCCCTCCTGCTGCACCTGTGGGCTCTCTGCCTCATCTGCACCCTCGTGATGTGCCTCTGCTTAGGCCTTCGGTGTGACCCTCCCTGTTCAACCATGGGTGCTCCTCTTCAGCCTTTCTGTCTTGTCCTGCCCCAATGCATCTGCTGTGAATTGGCCTCAGTTCTGTTGACACATTTCGTTTACTCTCTCGTGATATTCACATACATCACGAGAGATTAAAAAACAGTGTAGATTAGTGTAGTTTAACATAAACCACTCCCCGGTACATTTTCCTTCTCGCCTTGCCCAAGCATGAGGGGTTATGAGTTAATTTCTACCCCCGCTTAGTTCAAGGTTGCTCTTAATATTTATTCAACACAATTGGCGCTGGTACAGTGCAGGCATGTCTCCTTTATGAATGTGTGACTATAGGAGATACCCCCTGAAACAGACCATGAGGTAAAACGCCCCCAGACACTAGGTATAATATTCACGTGCTTACCCTCAGACAGGTAGGTCCCCTCTGCTTTTATTAATAAACTTCTTACCCTCATTTTAAATCAAGGTTAGGGTCCAAATCATTAACCCTGATGAATACCTGAGACCATTTAGGCTTTTAACAGGGCAAACACATGTTGCTTGAATCCAGGGGTATGGAAGTATCATAGCATCCACATACATAACCTGCCATTACCATATGGCACTTATTATACTTTTGTGGTATACCCTGAGGTATATTTAGAGAATGTATGACCGTATTCCCCAAGCGGGAATCAGGCTGTGCCTTCACAGTGCCGTCATTAGAACGAACGCATCTTTAGTACGCATTCGTTCAGCCTGCAAGTGAAATGAAATGAAATGAAAAGGGGATTTATATAGCGCGGCTGCTGCCCGAGGGCGTCCAAGCGCTGAGTAGAGGGCGTAGTACTCTGAGGGGGAGAGGGGTACCTAGTTTCTAAAGAGGAAGGTTTTTAGTTCTTTGCGGAAAGAAGAGAGGATCTGGTTAGATCTTAGGGAGGGGGGGAGGGAGTTCAAAAGTTTGGCGGCGTTGAGCTCGAAGGACCTGCCTCCTGCCCTGGATCTTTTGATTCGGGGGACTGCGGCAAGGCAGGCATTTGATGAACGAAGTGGTTTACCGGGGTAGTAGGGGGTGAGAAGGGAGTGGTTGATCTGGGGGACAGCTCTATAGAAGGCTTGGTGGGAGATACAGAGGGCTTTGAATTTTATTCTTTCCCTGACAGGGAGCCAGTGGAGAGATTGAATCCCTGCCTTAACTGATTCTCTATGGGGTATCTGGAGTAGGGTCCGGGCTGCACAATTCTGGGTCCGCTGAAGCTTTTCTAATACGTATTCTGGTGCTCCCAAGTAGAGGGCATTGTTAAAATCAAGCCGAGATTGAATAAGGCCCTGAATGACGATTTGTTTGGCTTCAAAGGGGAGGATAGGAAGGATTTTTTTTAGCATCCGGATTAACCCGAAGCAGATTGCTGATGTTTTTGTTGCCTGCGTGTTAAAAGTCAGGGATTTATCGAGCCAGACTCCTAAGCTCTTGATGTCCTCCTTCGGGGATGGGGGCAAGCCCAAGCTGGAGTGCCATAGCTGGGGGATGGTGGTGGGGGAAGGGGGACCGAGAAGCAAGATCTCGGTTTTATCCCCATTCAGCTTTAGAGAAGATGCCGTCATCCAGCTTTTTATCTCTTCCATGCAGGAGGCCATGTTGACTTGCGGGAGCCCGCTGTTCTTCTGTGCCAGGGAGACCACGAGCTGGGTATCATCCGCATATGATATGATCTTGATACCATATTGACGAACGATCCCAGCCAGCGGTCTCATGTACACATTGAACAGCGTGGGGCTTAGGGAAGAGCCCTGGGGCACCCCGCAGCTCAGAGGTTTGCTGGTGGAGCAGACATCGCCATCGAAGACCTGGAAGGTCCTTCCGCTCAAGAAAGATCTTAGGCAGGCAAGAGCGTCTCCAGAGACTCCAAGATCGAGCAGTCGTTGCAACAGAGTTTTGTGGCACACCGTGTCAAACGCGGCGCTGAGGTCGAGGAGGACCACTGCCACTGATCCCCCTCGATCTAAGATCTTTCTAGATTCTTCCACCACGGCTAGAAGAGCTGTTTCCGTGTCATGTTTTGGGCGAAATCCTGTTTGGGTGACATCCAATAGGAAGTTTTCTTCAAGGTGTTTTGTGGAGATTAACATGTTTCTCCAGGATTTTACTTGCCCAAGGTAACAAAGAGATGGGACGATAGATTGGGTTTTTTCAATAGGGCTTTCACCATCGCATGTTTCCATATGGGAGGTACGACTCCCTTTTCCAAGGAACAGTTCAACAGCTCTAGGAGGGTGAGGAAAATGATTTGGCCGGCCATGGTCATTGTAAGGGGGGGTGCTGGGTCAGAGGGAGAGCCAGATTTAATCTGTTGTGCGAGAGTTTGAAGTGATTCCAGATTCAATGGTGGAAAGTTGCTCATAGTTACTCGACACGGAAGTGTTATATCTGTTGAGAGCTGAGGCTCATTGATGTTTGACTCGGGAGCGGAGGTGGTGAAGAAAGAGTATATATTGTTGATTTTTTAGTGGAAAAAAACGGCTAGATTATTGCAACGGCCGATAGGGTTATTGGCTGAAACTGCAGTGGGGGAAATTTTGGAAAGGGTTTTGACGATTTGATAAATTTCTCTGGGTTTAGATCTGGCGGAGAGGATTTTTCCTCTGTAATAAGTGGATTGGGCTATAGTGATCCCAAGTTTGTATGCTTTTATGGCCTCCTTGTATCTGGATTTGTCAGTGGTAGTGTATTCAAGGCGCCATTTCCTTTCCGACCTTCTACACTGACGTTTTAGTTCCCTAAGTTCTTCTGAATACCAAGGGGCCGTTTCTTGAGCTCTTTTTAATACTGTTTTCCTAATGGGGAAAACGGTGTCGAGAGAATCCTCGATCCATTTATTAAAGATCCCACTATCAAGTAGGGGGTCCTGGGTGAACGAGGGTTTCGTGGCCGTTAGTTGGTTGTCCCACTGCTCTAGAGGGAGTTTTGACCAGTTCCTCCTTGTACGTGAGGAAGGGGTGTTAGGAGTGACTTTGTGGGTGGACCAAGTGAGGGGGATGAGAAAGTGGTCTGTCCACGGAAGGTGTGTGATGGAGCCCACCGAAAGGTTGGGACAGTTACTAAAGACAGGGTCGAGTAGATGACCTTTGTTGTGAGTAGGGTTTTTAATTAGTTGCTCCAGTTGGATGGCGGCTAGGCTGGAGACTAACTCATTGGCAGTGTTGTCAGAGCGGTCGTCAAAGTGCATGTTTAAATCGCCAAGTATAGTGAAGTTGGAAGAGGACATGGCAGGAATCGCCGCTTGCGAGGGTAGTGACATGTGAAAGTTGTTCAGAGGTCCTGGGGGACGATACAGGAGTATCCCTGTTAGGCTGTCGTTAGGGGTGAATTTAAGGCAGAAAGACATGCTTTCACCGCCTGGGATCGGATCCGGCGTGCAGTGACACTGATATACGGATTTGTATATGACTGCAATGCCTCCTCCTTGTCGCTGGGTGCGGTCTCTGCGAGCGATCTGATAACCAGACAGAAGTGCTTGAACTACATCTGGATCGCAGTCAGGTGTTAACCATGTCTCGGTTAGTAGGACAGCATCGGCGTTTTGCTCATCAATTAGCAAAAAGATTTCTGCGCTATGTTTAGGCAGGGATCTGCAGTTTAGGAGAAGTATGGTGAAGTTTTGCTGTTCCGGGGTATGCCGGTACGGTTTGAGGCTAGTGTTGCAATGAGGGCAGGAGATGGGGAGGGCCAGAGGGTGGTGGCGAAAATGACAGCGGGCGTCCTTGGGGGGTTTAAGTTTGAGGAGTGCATTGATGCTATATTGAATCCTAGTGGGGGAACCAGGGGGGGTGGCCCCTGGCCCCTGTCGGCCGCAGACGGGTGCAGACAGGCTTGCCTTTGGCGCGCCTTTGGCGCGCTGGCGGTGCGCCCGCTGCGCGCGTCCGCGGCGCGTCCTGGGAAGGCACATTTTTATGTGAAATGGGGGCGTGGCCTCACGGTTGTGGGCGTGGCCTGCGGGCTTTTGGCGCAATGGCTGCAGTAGATTCTCCACCCCGCTGCAGCGTTCAGATCGGCTGCGCGGGACTACTGAGATCGGTGAGGAGGGAGGGAGGGTGCCCAGGGGGAGTGGTACAATTAAAATAACACACAAGTAATTTTAAAAATCAGATTGAAGATTAGCGTTTTTTCACGTGCTCCCGGCTTCCGCCTCAGGAGTAATGCCTCTAAGTGGTTTCTGGCGTCAGCGCGCCTTTTGTAGCAGTGCAATTATAATGACTTGCCTTAGGGATGTGCTGGATTTTGGAATAGGTTAACTTACTATTCTAACTCCAGTTGGCGCAACAGTAGGGAAGATGTTGGACTATAAATCCAACACCGTTCCACCAATGCACCCACCTAAGGCAAGCCGTTCTAATGATTTGCGTGCTTAGCGATTGCGCACTAAAGACGTGTCCGTTCTGATGCAGGCACTGTGAAGGCACAGCAGGATTCCAGCTTCGTTCTGAAGGATGTTTCCTATTTTTAGTCAAATAACTGAACCCAAGTTATCAACAAAAAAAGAAAAATATCCAAGAACTCCCTTGGGATAGCCCAACCCAAGGTCAAGTGCGCCCTGGTAGTACCATCTTACCAAGGTGGGACGAGGTGGCCTATGATGAAGCATGGTACATTATGTGAGTGAGTCCACCTCGTCCAAATCTTGGAATTTCCAGGTTTAGTAGGAGACACACCAGCAGATTCCAAACAGGAGCATTAGAGTAGCTACTGGTATATCACCCAGATGCTCTTATCCAATTATTGTGTTGTATAGTTACTTAAGAGGCAGGCGTAGACCCTTTTGAGCCTCTCTCTTTCTCCCTAGGTGTTACACATGGTCTTAATATTTACTACACCTTACACCTTGCCCAAGGCTGATGTGGGGTAAATTACTCTCCCCACCATAACATTGAGCAAGGGCATGGAGGAGCTTAAAATATATTAGAGCAGGTGGGCTGCCCTGATGTACCGAAAGTGGGAAGGGTGACAGCTGTGGGAAACATCCTTTACCACTCAACCATTACAACGCGTAATGGTTACATCGTGGTTTTAACAACGCAAGTCGTTACATCGACTGGCACTGGAGGGCGTTCTAGACTAAGGAATAGTGTGAATTACTATTCCAACACCTTTCCTACGGTACATAGACTGGAGTTGGAATAGTAATTCACACTATTCCTAAGTCCAGCGCCCTCCAACGCAAGTCGATGTAACGACTTGCGTTGTCAAAACCGCGATGTAAAATACCGCCTTGTGATGGTATGCCTGGTATCATCATACATTCGACAGCTGTCGTGCTTCTTTGAAGCCTGCTGCATTCCACGGGCTACATAGGAGCCAATCAGAGTCACCTTCCCCACCCTTGCACCTTCTTTTCCCAATTGGGAAAATGATGCATGGGTGAGTAACAGGTAACCACTTCTCCGTGGCCACAGAGTGCAGGCTGTCATGGAAGGGAGGGTCTATTGGCAGTGACAACTGCTTCTGCGCCCTGTTTCAATTTGAGAACAGTGCACAGGAGAGGATAAAAGGTGGACATGACTCGTTTTTCCATGGCAGGATTCAGCAGGCCACAGAGGGGCAGGTCTCTTGTCACCCATGCCCATACCTGGCTGCATTCCTCAGCTGGTAATAGTGTGTAGGGATGAATGACTGGCAACCCTGAAATGTCCGGGACTTTTGGCAAATGACAAAAGACCTACTACCAGGTATTCTCTATATGTGCATAGGCCTACTACTGTGGATAGAACTACAACAGAAATTCGAACATGTGAAGACTGCATTTGAAGGTACACTGACTGTACACATATTTTTGACCTGTTTCTGCCCATTATAACATGCCCACTCATATATGTGAGAATACTGTTTTTATCTGTGCAACAACACAGGGTGGTGGGGCTCTTGTTGTACATCACAAATTACAAAACATTACGTCACAGATATGAGAGGGAATTCTATTTTTTACAACTTTGCAGGGCATTCTGGATTAGACAAAGTGCTGACATTTACACAAGCCAGACCACTTAGGACTCCCCGAACTGTGTAGTTTTCTGTGTAGTGAAAGTTTCTGAATATTTTTTTGTGTTCTCTTTGAATCAGGACCCAAACACTGTAGCTACTCATAGATGAAAAAGTGAAACTTATTCCGACCTTCTTTCTAGCACTTTCCCTGGTCACGTTTTTGGTCTTTCTTGTACTAGAGAATAGGTTAGTCACATTTTGGATTTTTTGTCTTAGGCTAAAAACGTGTCCAAACAGTATCTGCCTCTTTGCTGGAGACACACAGACCATGCATGTTACAATGCTTCTCTTAGACAAAGAAACATGGCGAAGTAAAGGAACTAAGTGGAATTGAATCAACAGAGCGATTAGGGACAACCCTATTAATTCCATCCCCTTCCAATTCACACTTCCTGATTTAATTCTGATGTTAGAGGAGTGGGCGGGGATAGTGGCAGTGAAAGTGTGATTGGTGCTGAGCTGCTCCTTCCACACTCTCAGGATCGAACTATAGGGATGGCTAGAGAAGAGCTGGTGGCAGTAATAGCTGCCCTTTGCCCCATCCACCTGCTCAATGCCTGCTAGTTCCCTCCGAATGAGGACTTTGAAAGTCCGGATGAGGGTTCACTGTTGCTGTCCTCAAATTTAACTAGGTCATTGGCCGTGACACTGGCCACCCACAATATGGGACGCTGAGAGATATATTACATTACAGCAATCTTCTCCTGAGTTTATTTAATGTTTAGACATCTGCTACAACTCCAGTGGCACCTTTTCAGGGCTGAGACCCAGACTTCTGGCATAGTTTGTGCCTGCTGTCCCCGCAGGTGATTCTTGATGTACACATGTCAACTCCTGCATCCTGCCAAATAATTGCTGGTCGAGGACATTTCCCAAAGTATGCCTGGAAAGCTGCACCAGGCACAGATTTCCAGGCATACTTCTGGGAATGTAATGTGGTTTCCTCCTAAGGCACGATTTCCCTCATTCGGAATTCTCCATAGCAGAGAACTCAGTAGAGGAGGAATAGAAGCTTCCTGAGCAAATGTATTTGTTTTTATCCACAGGGAAACATATTTCCTTGTGGATAAAGCCCTTCCCCTACACCTGCACCAGCTCTGGGTGTACTCCATTCGTTCTTCTATCCTGGATGGAGACTTACCCCAGCTTTTGGGTAGAAAGGGGTCAGATTGAAGTTTGGGGATGCCACAAATATACAAGCTTCTGGGCCTGCAGAAACATCCAAGGCAAACTATGCCTTTGAGTCCCGACTTCACGCCTCTTGATTGGGAGTTACTACTGCAGATTTTGAAGCACTCACTCTTGTGACAGGGAATTCTGCTGTAGTAAATGAATCTTTACCTGCTTGTGGATTCCTGGCAAGCTTAGAAAAGTACATTTGGCCGTAAAATTACATTCATGCCTGCATTTAACTTTTTGAATAGAGCCCATATCTATAGTGCTCAGAGTACAACAGATACATAGAATTCTATTTAGCTAGATGTATATAATGATAATCCATAAATTATCTTGTTATTTGTTAAACTCAATAATAGATTTGCTATTTCCTGGTCCAAAATACTTTGTGCCTTATTTAGGGTCCAGAGGAGCAGGAGGATGGTCCTTTTGCCTCACCAAAGCTGCTGTTCCCCCTCTCTATTTGCAGTCGGAGACACAGCAGGGTTCCTGTGGTCTGTGGGACCTCTGCTGGCTCCACCAGCACCAACCCCTTACCCCAAGGGCCATCTGTACAGAACTCTTTGGTCATAATGGTGGCTGCCCTGCCCTACTTAGAGTAGGGCGCTTGGCCATAGTGCAGTGTGGCAGTAAAATGCATGGAAACGTTAAATGGCCCTTACACACTGGGGCTTGCGCATTCTGCCTTTTACTTTATGAGTTTTCTTTCCTGTGACCCAAAAGGTTTGCAAAGTGACTGTGTTAAAAATGTGTCCACTCAGCAAGTTTTACTGTTTTGAAGAGAGATTCTGTGGCACTGGCTTTTTATTTTCAGCAGAGAGATCCCCCAGCAGGTAAATGGAGACCTCTGATTACTGTGGACGGTCCCTTGCCAGGGCTGTGGAGGTCATGACCTTCACTCCTCCGGTGGGACGGCAGGATGGCCAAGGACAAAATAAGGTCTTTACAGTTCAAAATGGGTCTATAGGCAAGTGTTATAATAGCCTCTTTTAATGGGGATTTGATTGACATTCAGACAAAGATATAGGTACATTTTACATTAAATACCTACGTCAGCCCAGCTTTATTTGAGAAATCTGTCACCCAGCTAATGTAGGTTAAAATACCTAATACCTACACTGTAGGCTCCTCATTGTACCAAAACAACTCTGTATGACATGGTAGAAAATCACATTTCATACTTTACAGTTGTAGACTATATAGCTAGATGAGAAAAGATATAGTGTTCCTCTAAATTGTTATTTATAATGTATACTTAGCAGTTACAACTTCTGAATGTATTAACATGCACCTTGCAGGTCCTGATTTTATTTTTCTTGTTAAACACAGTTTTTTTTGGCAATATTTTAGAACGCCAAATTTAGAAGGGTTTTTGTTTTCAATGTGTATGTTGAGTTCTTCTACAGTGGTACAGTGATTGTTTTTTTCCATACTAAAGAGTTGGTCCCAACTGTGAGATGGTCTCCTTTACTGTCTCTTAACTGTAGTTATATAGTCGATCGTTTACTGGTATTTGTTCGGTGCCTTTTTCTCTTTTTCTGAGATTGTAAATGTTTGTAATAAACTTAATTGACTTCACATACTCCTGTATAATCAAAACATATGTGCTGGACCACTCCTTTGCTCAGCAGGTGGGCTACTTGCTGAAACATAAGGAAACAAGGTAGATTTATAATTAACTTTACAATCAAGCATTGCACCTGCATAATGAGCATGGGGTTTATCTGTATCTTGCTGTCAATTGAGTATCTTACAAGAGCATTCTGCCAGGACAGGGAGGCATATTGCTATAACTGGTTGCAATACAGTTCTGCAGAGGCACAGGGGCGGGCCACAAACATCTGACATCCCATGTGGGTAAAATATGCCTTTCTTTGGTGACAGACCCTGACAGGACACAAGTGAATGATTCAGTGGCCAATGCAGGGCCAGCCTCCTAGAGATGTCTCAGTGCCCCGGAGAGGCACAGTATATTCAGTGGTTGCTCTCGGATCACCAGATGGGTGTGCTGGCTATCGGGCATGGGCTTCGTCATGTGCAGGGCTTTTAGCAGTGATGGACCCCAATGAGGTTCATACATGCTAGGCTCACACCTGCAGTTGGTCATTGAGGATGAGCTTTGTGCAAAGACTCGTTGTGAGGGCCACCTATGTTTTGCTGGAAAATTTACTCAACTCAGTCTAATTTCTCCTGCGTCTTTTAGGAGTAGGAGGTGTGATTTAAAACTTGTTTTTATGAGTAATGCAATTTTCTTAAAGGACAAGTTTATTATTGCATGGAAATGCATTGAGGTAAGGGTGACGAGTTTGCTTCCACTTCTTCTGACAAATTGAATTGAGACATTTTACATAAAATTGTGGCACAGGAATGCTATATTTATTTGGAGTAATATAAATATTGATGAGCTAAGATATTTTTATGAGATAAAGGATGGTTATAGCTCCATAGTAATACATTAGCTTGAGGGTGGCACAGTTGGCCCATGTTTTGGTGGACACATCACTTGGCTTAGGATAAATCCTCATAGACCTTGTAGAGGGATGCAGTGAGTTTGAAAAATAACACAAATATTTGTGAGCCAATGTAATTTTGCCCGTGGGACAGAAGTGAGTATTTATTCTGAAGTAACTGCGTAGGAATGCATGAGTCAAGGGCGACCTTTGATGCTACCTGATGTGACATATTGTGCTCGACTCTGGCAATTTACATAAAGGTATTGTAGAACAATGCTTCCTTTATTAGTATCAATATGAATATTGGTGAGCTAAGTTGACCTTCATATGAGCAAGGATGGTTACTTATTTGTCTATAACTCTAAAGGCTTTTAAGTGGTTGGAGGGTGGCACAATGAGTCCGTCCATGTTTTGGTGGAAACGTTGGTTTGCTCAGGCGAAATCCTCATGGACCTTGTAGGTTGATGTAGTGAGCTTGAAAAACAACACAAATATTTGTGAGTCAATGTGATTTTCCTATAGGACAAGTATGACTACTTATTCAGATGTAACTTCATAGAAATGCATTGAGGTGAGGGCGACCAGTTTGGTGCACTCGTGACACATTTTGCTTCACTCACACATTTTACATACAGGTTGGGTAAAGGATTGCTCCATTCAGTGGGGCCACTATGAATATTGGTGAGCCAAGTGGATTTTCATGAGAGAAAGGATGATTACATATTCCTTTTTAATTCCATTAGAATGCATTGACTGACTGGTGGTACAGTGCACCTATGTTTTGGTGGAAACTTTGCTCGGCTAAATGCCTAAGTATCTCGTAGGGAGATGCGAAAAATAACAAATATTTGTGAGCCAATGTGATTTTCCTATGGGATAAGTAGGATTACTTATTTGTATGCAACTGCATCAGAATGCACTGAAGCAAGGGTAGGTTTTGGTGCCACCTGTTATGACCATTTTGATCTGCTCAGACAATTTACATACAGGTAATGCAGAGAGGTGCTTCCTTCTTTAAGATCAATATGAATATTGAGGTTGGCATTGTTGTTTCATGTTTAAGTGATAGTGTTGCTTGGTTCAGGCTAAATCTAGTTGCCCTACAGAGGTATGTGTTGTGAATGAAAAACGACACCCTCATAGTAAGACAATGTAAAGTCTTATTAAATGGAACTGAAGGCTTGGTAAACGGAATGAGTGTTATATAAAATGCTGCTCACAAATCAAACGTGGGCTGAATAAGATGACACCTTCAGCCTGAACATAAGATACTGACCGAATAAGATGTTAAAAATACTAGAGACCTCTGTACAATATTGAACCTGTCAATTGGTTGAATTTTTTTCTACTGCCAGCAAAAAAATCAAAATGTGTCACACTAGTTCAGATAGGGACTTTTCTGCATCAGACTCTGTATAAGTTACCTTCAAGAAGTACAGTTCGATTTACTCAGCTGGCAGCAACATCATAAATTAGCTATTGTTCTGTTCACTCATACATTCAGCAGAGCATCTCCCTTATATATCTGCACCTCAATTAAACACCTAAAGGTCTGTGTATTTATCTCTACACGTAGCCCTACAGGAGTCATCCGCAAATGTCTATTTGAACAAGATAATATCCACAGTCCTAAAACTCAAATTAAGTCTTTAGGCCAATCATTTCCTCATCCCGTCGTAATTAATACAGTAATAAAGGCAATTGTGAGTAATTGCAAGACCTATATTTAACTAAGCTGGTTTCGGCCACCTTCCCTGCACCAACATCAGCTTCACACAAGTTTTTAAACATCGTTACCTCTGCCTCCTTACCTAGAGCACTAGACTGGTGTTATGCTCTCTATTTATTTCCTGCCTGCTGGTGCTCCTCCCAACCTCTGCCCCTCAAGACTCTGTCCTCAACCCCCTATTATTTTCATGGTCTATACCACCTCCCTTGGCAACATCATCTCCTCCTCTGGCTCCTTCTATCACAAAATGAAGTTCTTCTGACTTTTTACCCTCAGAAGACAGCTGTAGTGCTGCCTGTCTAAATGAGGGGTCCTTTCCTTTTGTTTCAGTGGCAGAAAGGAGTTCAGTATCAGCCTCATCTACTGAGGCATAGTTAGTTTGTGCCACATTCCTCTCAGGCCAACATCCTCATGCTGCTAATTTGCCCACCTGAGGCTTTAACCTAAAAGTGAGATGTTTGTGGCTAGGAACTTTTCGCCGGTGAAAAAGAAGACGTTGCAAATCTATTTTGCAATATTCAGCTGCTTGCATGAATCATAAAGGAGTAAACTACTCCCGCCCAAGTCCATGTCAAGGAAAGGTTTTCGCACCCGGGAAAAATAGAGACAACAAACTATGGAACCATTGCTAAACATATGAAAATTTTTGAACTGATATTTTATCAAATCCTAGCCCAAAATTAAGCTAAATAAAATAAATAATGCACACCGATTTTGCACTGTTTGCGCTATTAGTGCGTCCAAAATGAAGCTAACAGATTTTACCTCAAGCTTACTGAATCTTTCAAATTTGGAAAATGGAGAGTACATTTTCTGCATTTCATATTACATTGACAGCAAAAACAGTTGCACAAACAGAAAAAAACGGAGAAACATGTTTTGAGTACCACGGTTTTGTAAAATGGCCCCCGGGCTTTAGCTATAGACTGGAGGGATTTACACTATCAATTGCCACGATGTGAAAGTAGGCTTCTTGCAAGTCTGTTGACTTGAACTCTTTTTTCTCCAGGGTCAAGTCATATTTGCATGACTAACGTTGTCATGGATAGGCCACCCTACCCCGAGGACCCGTCATTTATGTTTGCAGTGTGAACTGTCAGCAGCATGGTGACTTTGTATCTAGTTCCGGGTTTTCTATTGTACACTAGAGACCAATTCAATTTGTGATATGTTACATGTATTGTGTTCTGGTCTACTTTTGAGTTATATGACAATACCTAATTCCCTATACAGCCTCAGTGTATTATTTTGGTGTTTGGCTTTCTTCAGAGGGTATTTGTGCACAGTAAGTAGGTCACAAACACGCACAAAGAGCAGAAAGGCATTCAACTCCAATAGGGCAGTGGGGAAGGAAGTCTGTGGCAGCTAAAAAGCAACGCGTGGTTAGTGAGGTATGTACCACACACAAGGTAAGGCACTTTGTGTACACTTAATACAGCCCAACATTCACCCTTGTCAACGATGTTGTCATTCTTTAAGTGTTTGAAAGCATGAAGGTGGGTTGGCATAACTGTAAGATGGGTCTTCAGTGGCAGTTTAGGGCTTTGGACCTCGGTTTGTGGTGTCTGTACCTTAGTTTAGTGATGTTGTTTGAATTTTGAGACTTTTATCATTATTAGTTGCATATCTTCGAGCTCCCTTGTTTTTGTTGTGATTGGTTATTGTTTGTTCTTGCTCGCCATGTGTTCACTGCCTGCTTGCGTGTCAACTCCTGGTTGTGGATTATCTTCATCGACGTCTCCCTGGTGGGATCCCCAGTCATCCTGGGCGTGGAGAAGGTCTGAATGCTGGATCATTGGCTTTGTTGTTGGACAATGATTTGTTTCTCGGTGTCTTGACTTTCCTTAATGCTACTCTCACTGATAAATGGTGTTGATTTGGCACGTATAGCTCTCGCCATGTCTGCAGTAGAGGCGGTTTGGAGCATCTCTGTGATGGGGGTGGGGCAGCTAGGATTAAATCTGCTTTAGAGTTCAAGTCAGGATTATGGCTTAAAACTGCAAACATTATATTTGTAATGGAGACCAAGGTAGTACCATCTCTAGCAGTTGCTTGGTTGCTCTTGAACCCACTTTTCCACTCTCACTCTGGCCTCGCACTCCTGACTCGTCTCCCCAGCCTCAAATTCATAAAGTGCAGTCGTATCCACCTTAGTATCGCAAATTCGTACCCCCAAGCAATCTAATAATCATAACCACTTAACTCCTGGGCCATTTCCTTCAGTGTGATTATATTACTCTGAGTGCCTCACACCACGCCCACCTTCAAATATCATATTCAGATCCTAGTCCTCTACTGCCTGCAGCAGAGTCCACAAATGCGACCGCTTCTTCCTGAGCCTAGACCCATCCAATCCAGCACTGTCTGTTTTGAGCCCATTACTCTTCAGTGTAGTACTGTGCCTTCTTGTTCAAGTCAACCGCCTCAACATGAGAAGTGTGCTTCTGTCTCAGGCCTCCGTAAGCTAGTTTCCTAACTCATACACTAAGCAGTAATGTATGTTAACTGGGATTTATAGAGCACATGTTCACCAACAGGTTTCTTAGCGATGTGAGAGAGAGACTAAACCCCGCCAAAGATCAGCATGTACAAACTCCCAGTCTTGGCCTATGTTGTGCCCCAAACTTCTATAAAAAGAAGCATCCTAAGTTTTTTCCTAAAGGGGAGAAGGGTAGGTTCCCTACGTAGGCTCTAAGGTAGTCCATTCCGCAGTTGAGGGATCACTACAGAGAAGGGTCTGCCCCCTTTGGAGGTAGGTTTGAAGCGCGGGCAGGCCAGTAGGCCTGCCACGGACGAGCGAAGGGTACGTTCTGGCACATAATTCTTGAGGCGCTCCTTGATGTAAACTGGGGCCTGTCCGTAAATGGCTGTGTGGGCAATGCAAAGGCCTTTAAACCTGGCTCTACAGTAGGGGAGTACCATGTGCCAGTCTTGGGGGCCTAAAGACCAGCTTAGCTGTGTCGTTCATGGCAACTTGTAGTTTGGTTAACAAATTCTCGGGGAGACAAATGTACAGGGCGTTGCCATTGTCCAACCGTGACACAATCATTGCCAACACGGCCATCCGTAGTGCAGTTTAATGAGAGGAGGGGAGCCAGTCCCGGAGCTGTCTTAGTAAGCCCAAACAGGTCCCAACCACGGTGGACACCTGGTTCGACATGTGAGCTTGGCTACTATTTGTATGTCAAGGCTTTTTACGACCGGGACTGGCGTAGGGGTGGAATCCAACTCTCCTGGCCAGAAGAGGTCGCTCCACGGATGGTTTCAGGTGGTGATGGCCAGAACCTCGGTCTTGTCTGTGTTGTTTTTAGGTGAATTGGCTGTCATCCAGTTAACCGTATACCTGAGTATATTTTGCTTACGTGTGTGGGAAGAAGAGGAGTTGGCAATCAGGATGATTATTTACATGTCATCGGCGTAGTTGAAAACTTAGCAATCCATGTGGGCCAAAGCAGCCACAAGCGGCTGGAGATAGATGTTGAAGAGAAGTGGGGACAGCGCTGAGCCATGGGGGACTCCGCATGTTAATGCGCCAATGTTGGACACCCGGTCAGCCAGCTGGACCCTTTGAAACCGACCAGACAGGAAGGACGAGATCCAATGATTTGCCAGCCCACGGATACCCAGCTCTGAAATCTGCAACAAAAGTTGGTCATGATTGACCGCGTCGAATGCCGCGGATAGGTCTAGTCAGACCAGAGCGCATGGCTTCCTGCTGTCGGCTGTGAGTCTAAGTTCGTCCATCACCACCAGCATTACCAGCTCTGTGCTGTGATGGGCCCTCAAACATGCCTGTCGCACTTGGGCACTTGGAGCAGTTGTTGTTCCTCGATGAAGTTTGATAAAGTTTTGAGGACCTGCTGTTCCACTACTTGCCAAGAAAGGAAGTTGGGAGATGGGCCTGTAATTCTTAAAGTTGGCTGCCTCTGCCCCTGTTTTTTTCAGTAGGGCGGTAACCCTGGCTTCCTTGAAGTTGGCAGGGACACAACCCATTTCCAGTGACCGATTGAGCAGGTTGAGGACGTCCCTCTCTACCCCGGGAAGAGCCATTCGGAACACCCGTGGTGGGCAGGGGTCCTCGGCGAGCCAGACTTGACACGGCTCATCAGATGGATCAAAGAGTCTCGGTCAATCCTCATAAAGATGGTATGGGGCTTGCTGAAGGCATAGGATTCTGGGTCCATAACCAGGGGGCACTGTTAAATAGGCATATTGTGAATGTCAGTTAGGATGCCCCTGCCTTTATGGAGGAAAAAGGACTGGGACTTATTACAATCTTCCGGGCTAGCACTGGATTTCTGTTCTTGTTTCTGCCTAAGCTCTTTTAGAATTCGGAAGGTTTCTTTCTGCTTATTATCATCGTCCATAATCCTGAACTTGTGGTATTCAGCCTTCCTGGTCATAATGGCTTTTTTATATATAGCAAACACAGCTTTGTATTCAGCGAGAGCCGCTGGGTCACATAATTTGCGCCAAACCCTCTTATGTTGGTGCAACATTTGTTTCGTTCCCCTAAGGTCCTCCTTGAACCAGGGGGCCCCTTTGCCCTTGTTCCCAATTCTCTTCCTCCGAGCAGGTTCCACCTTGTCCATGGCTTCTCTTAACCTGCCAGTGAGGGACTCACTTTCCTGATCAAGGTTCTCTATTATGTGCCTTTTAGGGGAGGTTCTGCGCAAAGTACCCACTAGGTCGTTTGCCTTGATTTTATTCCACCCTCGCAGCACTTTCCATTCCGGGGGTGGTTGTGCCAGTCGACTGGCAAGCGGAACCACGCACCTGATCAGATAGTGATACGACCAGGCGCAAGGGCTGCTGTCCGTCAGGCTGGCCGGTGGCTGGGTGGTCCAAACGAGGTCGAGGGTGTGTCCCTTATCATGGGTAGGGGAATTTACAAGCTGTTGAAGCCCCATAATGGTCATAGCCGCCTCCAGCTGACTAGCATATAAGTCTCTGGGCGCCTGGTCCCAGTGATAGTTAAAGTCCCCCACCATCAGAAGGCGCTGGTACCATGAGCTTAGTTCACTGACTAGTTCCTTGAATAGCTCAATGAACCAGGGAGTCGCTGGAGGGGGACGGTACACCACCAGTAGTGCTAGGCAGCCAGCGTTGGAGCAGAGTTTTGCCCCAAGATTTTCTGCGCCTTCGATGCTCTCTGCAACTAGCGTCTCTACCGCTAACTGTCTATTGTAGAGTATAGCTACAACCCCTCCTCTTGTCTTTCCCATCCTATTATGCCATAGGGCCTCGTATTCTAAAGGCAGGGCAGCTATAATGTCCAGGGCTGAGGTGTCCTCTAGCCAGGTTTCTGTTACCGCCAAGATATCCATGGAAACATCCTGGACGAGCGAGAAGACCTCTAGATTGTGCTTCTGTAGGGAGCGGGTGTTTAAGACCACTAACCTTAGTCCCTGTTAGTTTGCTGACACCACTTCTTGGGGGCGGGGGGGGGGGCAGTGTAGCAGAACTCCATCCTCCAACTTGTTTCCCCAGTATGCCTTCATACGTAAGTGTATCCTCCACCTGTTTGTCCAGTGGATGTTTCCAGAGTGCTAGGGCCCAAAGTTCCTCTGCTGAGTAAGTAGGAAATTGACCAGTTTGGGAAGAGGCTAGTAGGCAAATGAGAAGGGAAAGAGGGGGTTTTGCTGTGTCCCATGCAATGCCAATTTGCTGGTAGCAATTATAATACTGTGGTCATTCTTGGATTCCATACTGAATTGCTGTAGAGAGGGGGAGAGAAAGAAAGAAAGTTTGTTCCAGAGTCCAAGTATGCAAATGAAGAAGCCTTTGTGTCCACTACTTTTGAACTTTTTGCATCCCCAGCATTTGGAAAGAGGGTTGTGCGTGGTGGAGTTTAAGAGGTCAATGCTGTATAAAGTGGCTTCACTGGAAGTAGGTTTGTAGGGAACAGCAATTAAATGGTCTTAGATGAGGAGAGATCTGCTCCCATTTTCAGTGGATGGTGAACACGCAGACAGGTGCACACAGACCACAGACCACCTTTCAGCACTGCTAAGGTTGCATCAGGGAGATTGGCAAGTAGGACCTATTGATGTGGAATAGAGCAAGGGCTTTAAAGATAGAGTCCAATAGAGTGAATGGTAGAAATAGTTTAGATTCTGTGCAGTAGTCTTACCAAGAGGTTAGGACAGTGGTTCCCAAACTGTACACCGTGGCTCCCCGGAGAGCTGTTAAAGCTAGCCAGGAGAGTCGAGCACCAATTACTTCAATGCATTTAATGTTGAAAAGTCTGTTGGCTTCAGTTAAATTAATTAGACTCAAACCAATGATGTTGATGATTTGTAAGTGACATGCCTAAAGCTGTAAACGTAGTGCTTAATTGATGACATGTCGAGGGAGATGACCTCCATATTTCATTGGATACCCACATTCCAACACTCCAAAAGTAAGCGGAAGAGGCCTGATATATTTTGTTAGACTCGTTAATAGTTTCATTTTTTCCACATGCATTTTACACCAATGCAAGTTATCAGGAAAGTACAGTTGTCCTGTCTATTAAACACACTATGGGGCTGATTATGATGTCAGTCGGAAACACTTCTGACCAAATCATTTCGAAATGGTTTCCGACTGAATTGGGTTCTGCGGAGTCCGATCGACCGATTACGATGCTTCCCAACATCGTTTGGTCGAACTCGCATTGTTTTGGATGGCAGCCTGTGTTCCGAACAAGGACACAGGCTCCCATTGAAAAAAGGAGTGGTTGGGGAAAACCTTGCACCCTGTGGTGGGCACCTCATGATGTGTGCCACACTGTGCTTGGTTGCAAAGAGGGGACCCATGGGTACCCCCCCACAGTCCCCAATAGTAGGCCTATAGGTGAAGGGGGGCCTTCTATGGGCCCCCACAGTCAGATTTCGACAACCTTTCGTGTCAGGCAAGCTGATTCAGAACGGCCGTCAGAATTACCCATCGGAATCGCTCAGTCGGAAACCGTGTCCATAGAGCTGTAAGATTCAGCTCAGAACAACTCGGGCTGTCCGAATGCTGATCAGAATCTAATCGGACACCCCGAACGGTTTCCCTGCATTATAAAATCGGTTGGTCGGAATTGTATCCGATTCGGTCGGAAAGATAGGTTTCGAATCCCGTTCTGAGCCTTTCTGACCGACATCATAATCTCCCCCTAAGTATTATTAAGTATTAATATTTGTACTTGAATCGTAGGTACTTCCAGTATACATTTGTTTCAGTACACACATTGTCAGACAGGCCTGCTCCCTCCTTGAGCACAGTGAAGTAAAACATCACATACAGCATAATGCCAACATTTGGAAGCAAGAAAGAGGGTCGTTTAAAATAAAAATGTTTAGGGTGGAGATAGCAAAATTAAAGGTATATATAGTTTAAAAACCTCCTGAGACAGGTGTGTTGGCACGTATGACCTGGGTAGAAATGGAAGTGCAGGCAAATATTCTTCAAGTGCAGAAACACTTTGGCAATGAGGCCTACATGCATAGGAGTGCTATCTAGCAAGGTAATTTGGATAACAAAGTTTGAGAGGGTACTTTAAAAAAAGGCTTGAGCAAAGAAATGGAATTTGGAATATTTTATTAGAAGCGCCGCCTTAGTAATATGAAACACCCTGTGTATAGGATTATAATAATAATAATAATCCACATTTGTAAAGTGCGAACAATCACCCGTAAGGGTCTCTAGGCGCTGGGGGCCGTCGGGAAAATGAATCAAGCTATTGCCCAGAGTCACCTGGTGCTGGGCTAATCTGCTGCTGGCCCCAGGGATCGAACCGTGATCCAACCGTGTTCCCCAGATTCCAGCATCAGTCGCCCTGGCCTTGGCGCCATAACTCTCCCTTTTAGGATTATAATACCTTCATCAGCTTCATCCCAATTATTTTCAGGGAGAAAAATGCAAGTACTCCCAGGGCTGGGCTTACATCCACCCCACCCTCCAAAAAAGAAACAGTGGGGAGCCACGGGCAATGTCCAATGGGTCAAGGGTGCCATGGGTCAAAACCGTTTGGGAACGACTGGGTTAGGAAGTTAATTTTCACACGGCCCTTACAGACTAGTTTGGTGAATTGTTGCGTGTTGCGAGAGTGGAGTAGAAGCAATCAGTGTTCTTGTCAGAGAGCAAGGTTCGGACCTGGTGCCGACATGGTCCACTGTTAATCAGCACAAACTGAATGTTGGTAAGTTTTTACAATAAGCAGGCATGTTTCTATGATATTGTGGAAGGCTGTGAGATTTTAGAAGTTATGGATTGGCAATATTTGGGGAGGAGTATAGGTCACAATTGTATCAGTGTAAGAGGTCTTGAAGTTAAGGCAAGAACTGTGGCACTTGAACAAATATATTTGCGATAAATCAGAGAGTTGAAAAGTGAAAGGCAAAGTCTACGTGACTTGAAAACAAAGTGGGACCTGGGCGTCCATTCAGTACAGTGTGGGCAATGGCTATGCTCGAGGTGAGGGAAGCTGGTTATCCACCGAGCCAATGGCTGCAGACAGTTCCCAGTGAACTAGTAGGTAGGTCTCCTTTGACTGTTTTCGGAGTGTCATTGACTACGGTTATTGTCACTGTTGGTGTACAAGTGCACGGCTAAACCCACATCCACATGCCTCAAGCAGTTGTTTTCTATCAATGAGCTCTTGGAGCAGGATGGCTACAGCATGTTCCTAACATTTTCCCCAAGAGAGGGAGGTGAGTGATGGGGCATTGAGGTGAATGTTAGTTTGTCGTTAGGTGTGAGGTTTTTGGAGTATCTGAGATTTTTCATGATCAAGAGGATTGATGTTAATTACTGCATTGACTGCGACAGGTGAGATATTGGAAGAGGGTATGTTCTTGGGTAGGTGTCTGCTTTTATTGAATTGATAACATTGATTAGGATTGAACTGGTCAGTATCTGGAAGAAGTGAAAGCTGTGGATATTGGGGAGAGATATCTGTGTGCTGTCGCTGCTAATATTTCTGATACTGTGACACGCAATGTTGGCTTATGTGGTTAATTTTTGTATTGTGTTGTGGATGCGAGAAATGGACGAGGGATGGTACGATGATACACAGTCTTGAAGAGTGCTGGACTTTCATTAACTTTAGACGTGTAGTTTGGTTGGGATTATTCGTTGTGCACTTTTTATCCGAAGTGCTGTCGTGAGACCTACATGCAACTGGTGTTGTGCTGCAAAGTACACAATGATGCAGAGGGCGCTAGTGATGGTGGAAGCAGCCTGGTTGTTTATTATGGTACAGTCATGTGTAGAGTACACAGGAGTGTGTTGTCAGTTGCTGCGGTGGGTGGAAGTGAGAGGTGTTTTTATAGTGTTGATGGTAAAGCTCTTAACGATCTGGTGGCACCGTGCATCGGTTTAGGCTGGTGCTTGTGTGAGGCTGTCTCTCACTGAGTCAGGACAAAAGAGACGCAAGGAAAGAAAAGTAAGAAGGATATTGTGATAATTTGTCAGGACAGATTCTGGAAAGTTTTGGGAGGATGGCAAATAGAGTAGAGTCAATGCAAAGGCGTGTAGACAACATGGTTGAAATACTTTGATGTCCAAAGGTTAGGCCCCCTACTTATAACACTAGCACTTGAGAAAGGCCCCTTATCAATTTTGATCATATGAAGGGAGCAATGGGATTGTCTAATCGCACCAAAAATACAAAAGGAGAACAGGACATGTTCTCTTAGCTAGGAAACCTCGAGTGACAAAGCTTGAGCAGTTGCAATTTCATGGAACACGTAGCCAGCCAGATCAAAGGAAGGGATCCTATTAAGCTACAGGAGGATTGACACTACATGATAGACCAATGCAGGAGATGAGTGTTCAATCAGTTCTACCCAGCACTGATCTCACCCCTAATGAGATAGTCACCCAAGGAGAAAATAGTTGGCATAGTGTTGTACCCTATGTAGATAATTTAGCAGCATGGACTGAAGATTTAGCCCCACAGATGGAAGGGTCTTTTGATCCACGTGACATGGCAAATGATGAAGACTGCATTCTTTATAGTGAGGGGGATCAAGAGGGCGGAAATGTTTGCACGTGCGCAAAAATATGCCAGACAGCACAACCCCCAACATTCTGTTACTCCTATATATCAGATACCCCCGATACTCTAGGGATCTGGAGCACCTCATTTTGTTCATTGGCCTCAAATGGAATATCAGAATTTTGAAGGCATCACCCTGGCAGTAGGGGACATAAAGAGTTTACTTCATTCTCTTATAGGAGATGACGGATAAATGTTTTTTTTATAAGGCTGTAGTAAGGAATATTACCCTCACTGAGACTAGAAAGGATGGCCCTCCGTTCAACTTAGTCCGGACAGTGGTCCGGGATCCGATGAGGAAAATGTACCCTGATAGGCCAAACATCAGGTACCTCATGGCTCAATCAATGCAGCCGAATGAGGACCCAGCTCCGATTCTAAGCAGGATGAAAGAAAAGTGGCTCAATAAGTCGGCAAGTGCTGTGTTTTATAATGCAGTAAAGAAGGGTTTATCCTCTGATGTGCAGGATAATCATGACAATATAGAGTCATTGGAAGGTAACTCTGGACAGAAATACAGGCACAAATAATCTACTTTTGTAAAAATAAGCAGGAGAAAGATAGGAACAAGTAGGAGGTGACAGAAAGCAGTCGCCAAGTTGATGTAGCAAAAAATTATTGTCAAAGACAATAGCCATTTCATTAAAGACTTTAGAACTAAGATGGGATGAACAAAATGGAAGGTCAGGGGTATACAATCAACCAGGGAATACAGTAGTGCAAACAGTCAAACCCGCAAATAATATATTTACCTTGGACCCCACCACAAAATGTGCAGCAACCAGTAATGCCTAAGTGCAACAAATAATGCCACAGTAAAATTGCCAAGCATCCCCAATGGCGACTCCACCTCAAAGTGTACAGGGAGGTGCGATTGTGAGAGGAGGAATTCCCTTCCAACAAACTTATGTGGGAGGATATATGAAATGAAGGTGCCCACAGAGTAGTTTCATGTACCCAGTATGGTCAGTGGTGCACAGGCCAGATAAGGAACTCCTAGGACGGTAGCTCCCTTGGCTTTAGTTGCGCCCCCTGACTGGTGTACGCCGGCTGTGCCCACTCCGCTTACGCTTACAGAATTCCATAGATTCTATCCACCGTATGTCAATGATCCAGCTGTGGAGCTGGGAATATCTTGCAGACAGGATTCTGGGCCTTTTATTACCAGTGCTTCACGGACCCAGCAGCTCCCTTTAGGGGATCAAGAGGAAGGGTCTTCGGGGATTCAACAGTCAGAATTCCTTGATCCAGAGATCAACGACCTGGAAGGGTATCCACTGAACGAGAATGCAGTATACCCCAATGAGAATTCCAAGCTCCTGGACTCAGCTTTCCAGGTACCCATGCAGTATTTCCGCTAGCCAGTGGCTCAGATGTTAGTGGGTGGGAACCCAGGGTACTAGAGCAAAGGCTGTGGGGATCCTATAGCAAAGAAGGCGGGTGCCTCAGGAACCGGCACGGTGCCTACTCACGCTCCGTGCATAGCGTTGGCTCTTCCGAGGCTTGGTTTGCAATTCTGACGCTCCGCCGGTGTTGCCACTGGTTGGCAGCCAATTAGAGCCAAGCTCGTGCTCGAGGGTTAGGCTCCGCCAAGATATGTACTTATTCAATCACTCCGCCAATCCCCAAGGAATTATAAAGTCACCATACACTCTCCTTGCAGTACTCTAATCATCCAGTCCAAAGGTAACGTGGTTGCGTGCGCAGTCAACAGCACAATGTAATGTGGTAGGGCCCAGGGCCATCGTGCATACATAATGAACATACAGATACAGTTAGATAGATAGTGGAACTGGCTACGGGCTCGTGCGCTCGGCCCCTTTTTATTACCAGGGTCACATGTCCAGTGATGTCTGTGCTGGATGCGTGTGGGGGGAGTGTTAGCCAGCCCTCCGGAAATTGTTGGTGCTGGAAACAACTATAACAGTGATCATTGGATGACACACAGAGATTCACTCATAAAGGGTCCATGACTTGTGGTGCACTAAGGTAGGGGCACCAGATCTGAAATAACACACAAAAGATTCAATCATAAAGGGTCCATGACTTGTGGTGCACTGAGGTAGGGACAGCAGATCTGAAATCCTACACAAAAGATTCTATCATTAAGGGTCCATGAGTTGTGGTGCAGTGAGGTAGGGGCACCAGAGATGAGCGTGCTCATGTGAAGAAATTGTTAATGTCCCTTTGGAATATTCCTGCTGCCTGAGGTGACATTGTTGCGCCCGGTGTCTACAGCACGAATCATAAAGGGTCCATGAGTTGTTATGTACAGAGTTAGTGGCACCTGAAGAGCTCAGCGGGTGTGCACCCAGCGCTGATGGAGTGGCCTTGCAGGACAGGATTGGATTGGATATGTGTGAGACCTGCTGACCACAGTGTAGGCCAGAGGCAGTGGTCAGCAAGGGTCCACAGTCACGTGGTGTTGACTTGTGGTGCACTGAGTTAGTGGCAACAGTGGCGCTCAGCATGTGCGCAGCCAGCAATGATACGTGGTTCGGGTGGGCCGCACTGGGAGCAATGTCTTTTGTCTAATGAATTCTGACTCAATAAAGCCATGTGGTGGTGACTTATGGTGCACTGAGTTAGTGGCATCAGAAGCATTCAGCGTGTGTGCAGCCAGCGAAGATGGGTTGTGTGGGCAGGCCACACTGGGAGCAATGTCTGATGCCTACTGGACTCTGTCATCTGCAATCGCGGCTCAATCTGAATTATGAGCCCTGCTGTCAGCAGTGTAGATCGAAGGCAGTAGTCAGCACAGAGACAGAGGAATGCTTTTTGTCACTTCCTTGACAAAATCCGAGGACATAGAGTGCAATTCACTCTGCAATTAATAAATCAAGACTGAATTTGAATTGTGAGCCCTGCTGACTGCAGTGTAGGCGTTTGGAACAAAAGATGGAATATGTATGGAATACATTGTCGAAATATGTAGGTTTCAGGGACGTTATAGTTACTTGCCTTCTGGACTCTGAAATTAATGAATCAAGACTGAATTTGAATAGTGAGCCCTGCTGACCGCAGTGTAGGCCGGAGGCAGCGGTCAGCAAGGGTCCACAGGCACGTGGAATTGAGTTGAGCTGCACAGTTAGTGGCACCTGAAGCACTCAGAGTGTGCACAGCCAGCGATGATGCGTGGTCCAGCCGGCCGCACTGGTAGCACTGTCTGTTGCCTACTGGACTGCGTCATCTGCAATCGCGACTTGATCTGAATTGTGAGCCCTGCTGTCCGCAGTGTACATCGATGGCAGTAGTCAGCAAAGACATCAAAGAATGCTTTTTGTCACTTCCTCTTGACAAAATCCGAGGACATAGAGTACAATTCACTCTGCAATTATTAAATCAAGATTGAATATGAATTGTGGGCCCTGCTGACCGTAGTGTAGTCCACAGTCAGCAGGGCCCACAGCCACTTGGCGTTGACTTGAGCTGCACAGAGTTAGTGGTACCTGAAGCACTCAGCTTGTGCGCAGCCAGCGATGATGCGTGGTCCATGTAGGCTGAACTGGTAGCAATATCTATTGTCTACTGGACTGCGTCATCTGCAATCGGGACTCGATCTGAATTATCAGTCCTGCTGGCCGCAGTGTAGGTCAGAGGCAGCTTTCAGCAAGGGCCAACAGACATGTGGCATTCACTTGAGCTGCCCAGAGCTAGTGGCACCTGAAGCACTCAGCATGTGCACAGCCAGCGAGGATGTGTGGTCCAGGCGGGCTGCACTGGAAGCAATGTCTTTTGCCTAATGAATTCTGCCTTAATAAGGCTACGTGGCAGTGACTTGTGGTGCACTGAGTTAGTGGCACCTGAAGCACTCAGCATGCGCACAGCCAGCGATGATGCGTGGTGCGGGAGGGCCGCAATGGTAGCAATGTCTGTTGCCTACTGGACTGCGTCTTCTGCAATCGCGACTGGATGTGAATTGTGAACCCTCCTGTCCGCAGTGTAGGCCAGAGGCAGTGGTCAACAAGGGCCCACAGCCACGTGGCGTTGAGTTGAGCTGCACAGTTACTGGCACCAGAAGCATTTAGTGTGCGCAGCCTGCGATGATGCGTGGTCCGCACTGGTAGGAATGTATGTTGCCTACTGGACTGCGTTATCTGCAATCGCGACTCGATCTGAATTGTTAGCCCTGCTGTCTGCAGTGTCCATCAAAGGCAGTAGTCTGTACAGACATAACTCTGCTGTGCCGCTGGGTTCGCAGAGGGCCTGTGTCGAGGAGGCTGGCAGTCACAGCGGCAGCCTCATGGAAGGGTGAGGGCTGCCACTCTGGTAGACGCCTTGGCCTTCCCAGAAGTGAACCACGCCCAGAGCCCCGGCATATTTATTCACACTCCTACCCTGGTGTGGCGTACTTTGGACCAGCCCACTCTGTTTCCGCTTCCGCTTACAGGGGGGGACGACACAGCTACATGACTGCGATCTTTCCCACTGCCTGAGATAACATGGTTGCGTCCACTGGCCACAACACTACAAGCACCAGCAGTATATGTCCACATGGAGAGGTCTGTGATCTGCATAGTGAGGTCTGTCCAGCACATCAACGCCACACTTGGCATTGTGTGCATTCTTATTCATGGGTGACTTGCCTCCTTCACACATACTTGGTTCCCACCTCTCCCAACATTCAGCTATTGTTCGGCTGAGGGGCCATGCCGTTTGCGGAAGGTCCACTGTCCTGTTCTGCGCTGCCTCGGTGGTAGTAGGAGGGTGGTCTGGGGGGGTGGTGGCGGGTGTTGTGGCCTTCTTGGGTGTCAGAGATGCATGATCAGTAGCTCTATGACATGTGTTGATCTTCAGATGTGGCTCTGGGCTCCCTTTCATACTATAGGTAGTCGTCCTGCTTTACACCAGTAAAAGGCAGATGTTTTTGGATTACATCGCAGATTTGGCTGCTCATTATAAATATCGGCAAGTGGTGTTTTCATGTTTTTTTTGCACGGGAATGCCAACTCTGTATATCATTAGCGTTCGTTATAGCTCTCATTCGTGGCGATGTTACTTGCGGAATCTTTTGCTGGAAAACTGGCAATATCGGCAGTTTGCACCAGGTTGAGAATGGGATGATAATTCTTTCGCCACTTTTGCTGTGCTAAAGTGCAGATAACTCGGCGATAAGTCCTTGAGAATACGCCCCATTGTTTGTTCAAAAAATAAATTAATAATTTTTGGGCCCCGGGGGTTTTTGTGGGATCCACTGAGCAGGCCTAGGGGGGTCAGGATGTTTGTACCCTGCCCACTTTTCTTGTTTTTTCATGTGATTCGCATGTAGCTACAACAAAGTCCTAATAAACACAAGGGCTCGTTTTAGAGTCACCCTGTAACCCAACAGTGGGGAATTATCACCGAGTTATCAAAACTTTAGCGCAGCAAAAGTGGCAAAAGAATTATCACCCGATTCTCAAGTTGGTGCCCGTTGCCACATTGCCCACAGGCTGATGGTACCAGCACAGTAGACAATCAACATCCTTCCGCAGACAAAGCTGCTGGCTGAGCTGCACCTGTTGGCCTCTGGTACCTTCCAACTAACAACTGCCAGAGTCGGAGGAGTCTCACAGCCAGCCCTATTAAACTTCCTCACACGTCCTGGATGCATGTCAACAAAAGCAACGTAGGGCCCCTGTATCTGCACCACCCGCTCGTACAATTCGTAGTATTCCTGCACAACCAACCCCACCCAAGCCATTGCTTGACACCTCTGTGCTCCAGACCCAAGATTGTAGTCACTGAAATGGGGTCATGAAGTCTAGTAGTCAACAGTAGTGGAAAAACAGTACTATATTTGAAAAACATAATTAACAACACAAAAACATCAAATAACGAGCGACGTCCCCGTTGGAATGTCATCAGGGCAACTTGTGGATCGAAATAACTGCAGTTCAACCTGGAATTCCCAATACTCTGTATTCAGAAACCTGTTGGATAAATGAAGATAACGGTTAAGCGTTAGTATGGTCCCAAACGTAATATGGTGCAATGTATTACACTTGGACAAACCGGAATGCTTACAGGTATGATCCTGCACAAAATCATGTGATCGTAACCTTCGTAGAAAAGAAAAGGAACGTTACAACCACACAAACTTCTGTTACGGTCTCTTTATGCAGGATTTATCATACCTGTAAGCATCATGGTTCGTTTCAGCTTGATACACCTGCATGTTCACTTTACCCACACTGAGCCGGAACAGCTGAAGACCAAGCGAGGTAACCACGCCATAGCAAGCTTCCTGCACATGTTGGGGGCATTTGACTGCACATAATCACCGCAGCAGAAACCACATGCATTCCAACAATGTGCAGGCAAAACTGGACCACCATGGCCTGTACACTAATGTTGTCGCAAACTTCTCAGGCAGTGTGCATGCATCCTACATCTTTCGTAAGCAACCCAGCCCTGGTGCCAAGACCTGTCCACCGGCAAGCGATGACTGCCCGACCCTGTGCACCCAGACCTCAATGCTCACCTCAAGTCATGGGCCCTTTATGATTGAATATCGTGGTGCAGACGCCATCATGTCACCTCCAGCAGTGGGGAATGGGATGTGGTAGGTCCCTAGGCCTAATTCACAAAAAATACTCCAATTACACTCTTTTCGAGACCAGTTCTCGAATAGTGTGTTTTGTAAGGATGAACATCTATTGTGGTATTGGAATATGCACCTAGCCACTTAGGGGGACCATGCTAATCATGTCCCTGCTGTATAAGGGGGAAAAATGAGTTCTTTTTAGTTACCCTCACACACCCTAGTGGTGTCATGCTTCATCATCGGGTCACCCGACCCCTAAAAGTCGAGGTGGGCTCAACCACAGTGTTGGGTAGCTCTTAGTTAGATGAAGGCAGGGGGACTTAAATATAAGAAACCTAAATCTGACCCCTAGTTTCCCTTTATTCTTGGGTCAGATCGGGTTATTAAAAAATTTATAAAAAAACGGGTCTCTTTGGATTTTAATGGTCCTAAGACCCTAGTGTGAGTGCCGACATGTTTCAGTCCAACAAGGGCCGTAAAGGTCCAGGACTTTTTTCAGGGCAATTGTAGAATCCCCCTCTATGTGTAGGGAATTATAGAAAGGAAGTACCTATCTTATTTCTCTTTCAAGGGAAGAGTAGCTTCTCCTTATTGATGTATGAGAGTGTCTCTGTATTGCCAGGCTCCATCTGTAGGGCACAAGAAAAGATTACCGAGAAACAAAATCATATATGCATTATGAATATACAGTTGATGCATAGTGCGTAATCCATAAACACGCATGCTCTCTTTTGTGTGCATGCTCAACGAGTGGAGTGCTTGATCCCACTCAGTGCCAGTCATCCATATCGTGACAAAGACCGGCTTACTGTAGTGACACATTCATTAAGTCATTCGTTATATTCTAGTGCCAGATCGGTGTATAAAATACGTGGAGTAGTGAATAAAATACCAGTAAAAAAGTCTCGATTGCAGAGGGACGCATAAGCGTACTGTCATGCTTTCACAATTTCATCCGTACATTCATACCACGTGCGCGTTAGTTTGTTCATATGGTGCTTTCAATAATTCATTTGCCCAAACATACCATGTGCCCGTTAGTGTTGTCATTAGCACTTACCCACATTTTGGGGGTTTATTTTGTCACTCAAAGGACCGAGGGTAGCAGTGTAATGGTCCTAATTATGTAGTGAGGGAATAACAAACAAAATTATAGTATGGGGTTGCAGCTACGAGGGATTGAAAACCTCGCAATCTCAAGAAAACTCAAATGTGGAAAGAAGAAGGGGTGGTTTTATCATCAAATAGGCCCAAATCGTATCGGCGTGTATCAAAAACTTACTCAGTTCGAGGCCTCACCGTCCTAGTAACCTGAGTTCCTCCCGGTCCCCGGCTCATCACAAGGGCGTGCAGCTGGAGGACTAGTCTTAAAGGAAACACCGGTCGTCTGATCTCTAGCTTCCGGGGTTCGCGTAGCAGTGACGCGTGACCCGGAAGTGACGTAATGACGTTCATTGGCGTTTCTTCCAAGTTCCGTTTTTTTGGCCAAAGGATAATGGGAGTTGTAGTCTCGCATTAGTCAAAACGGAATTTTATTGTCAAAACATGCCAGCACACGGGCACAATCTTTCTTTACCAGTTTATAGCCTCCTGGGTAGCGAAGATGAATAGGAGTGGTTTGAAATCAAGTATTAGCAGTCTATCAAACTGTCTTCTATTAACATTCTGTAATTCAGAAATGTTTGTTTGTTAGGTGTAGCTAGTAAATTATTACAAATTGTGACATGAAAGGATGCTAATACATTGGATGACAATAATAAACGCACCATATAAAGATGTAGCAACCAATAAAGATTCTTTGTCAGTGTCTACCACAATAGGGGGAACCAATTAGGAATCTCTATCAGTGTCCACCGTAGTTGGTGAATATTGGTGTGAATGTTTTCTCAATCAGCTCCCAATTTTATGTCAGCACTTTACATGTCTGCATAACGAAATCGGGAAAAAAAGAAAAAGAAAGGAGGGTTTTAAAAAAAAGGAAGTGATGGGACATGCCCCTAGGGTTGGAACCACCCAAAATAGATTTTGTTTTTTAGTTCCAAAATATTGAAGGTCACAGTGCGTGTTACTATCTTTCCTTTCTACTCAGAATCATAGAAAAAATCCCATGGGCCTGTCCCTTCGTATGTATCAGAAAATCACTTGCGCAGCTGGCCCCATGGTATAGAGTCGTTCAATCCCACTTCATGAGTTCTCAAACGGTATACCCACCGTCGTTCCTTTTCCAATAGTATTTTTTGCAAGTTGTTTGTAGTTTTGACTTTCTCAATACCAGTCCATTCAATGTCTGTGTCTTTATGACCTTTTTCCACATAATGGGCTGTCAATTTTGTCACTGTAATCGCTCTCCTGATGGTGCTTCTATGCTCGCAAATGCGGGTCTTTATTTTGCGTGAGGTCATCCCTACATATAGTAGGTGGCAAGGGCATTTTATGAGATAAATTACTCCTTCCGTATTACAGTTAGTATGTGACCTCTGTTCCCAGGGAGTTTGATAAGCCCAAATCCAGATGCTTGGTGTGTTCCGTGATTTCTCAGGCTATGCACATGCCACATGGTAAATGTCCCATAACTGGTTGTGCATTCCAAGGTGTCGGTTGAATACTGATCTTAGGTTGGAAACTGTTGGTGTGTACCAACGTATCTCTTAAACTCCTGTTCTTTTTAAACGAGAACATAGGTCTCTCAAATTGTAACTGATTGGAAGTAAGAATGTTCCATTTATTTTAACGATCTTCTTTATCTCATTAGAAGAAGAATTATAAGTTGTGACACAGATCAATTGTTTCGTTTCTGGGCGTTCATGGGTTTCAAGGAGTACTTCCCTTGGGGTATTACGGGCTCTTTTTTTGGCGTTTTCAATGATCCTAGTTGGATACTTTTTTTCTTCTAGCTTGTGGGTAAAAATCTTTGCCTCTTTTTTGTAGTCCTGGATGTTAGAACAATTTCTACGAATACATAAAAATTGCCCTACTGGTAGATTTTCCCTGAGAGTACGAGGGTGAGCACTATCAAACCTCAGTAAGCTGTTTTTATCCGTTGGTTTTGTGTAAAGAGAGCTGTTTAATGTGCCATTTCTAGAATAGATGTTAATGTCCAGGAAGGGCACTGTCTCCCTGTTGCTACTCATTGTTAAGTGCAGGTGTGGATTTTGCTGATTAATCCAGCTCTCAAAATCCCTCAGGCTTCCTTCATCCCCTTTCCAGACCATGAGGACATCGTCGATATATCTGTACCATCTACAGATATTGGTGGCGTATGGATTGGTAGCCCAGATGTATAGCTCCTTAAATTGACTCATGTATAAGCAGGCAATGCTCGGGGCAAAAGTACTTCTGATCGATGTTCCATGGGTCTGGAGATATAGTTGATCTTCAAATTTGAAAAAGTTTTTAGTTAGCGCTAGACGAATGAGGGATACAACCCATTCTATAGGTGCTGACCATTCCCATTCACCATTCTTGAGTATATCGTCTATGACGCTGATACTTTCCGAATGTGGTATGCTAGTATATAGCGCCTCCACACCCAGGCACACTAGTATACTGTCATTTGGATCATATTCGATGTCCATCAGAAGGTTAAGAAGATGTTTCGTGTCCTTTACAAATGATTTTATTTGTTTTATTAATGGTCGCAAAAACCAGTCAGTGTACTGAGACAAAGGTTCCAAAATCGACCCTATTCCCGAAACAATGGGTCTTCCCGGTGGTGGCATTTTGTTTTTGTGTATCTTCGGAATAGAACAACGGGATCCTTGGTTCCTCTTGATTCAAGAACCCGTGTTCTTTTTTAGATATCCAGCCTCTATCTAGAGCTACCGTTGTCATTGTGTGGATGTTTTTTCTCAGTCTCTCTTTTGGATCTTTGTTGATTTTTTGGTAGAATTTTGTATCACTTAGCAGGTTCAGACAATATTGTTGGTATGCTGCGGTATCTTGTATAACCATCGCCCCTCCCTTGTCTGCCGGTTTTATAATGATCCCTGGTCTTTTTTTCAGAACCTCCAGTGCTGCCCGTTCCTTATTGCTCAGGTTATTATAGGTGTTCCTATTTGGTTGGAGTTCCTCAATTTCTTTTGTGACAGCGTCCTCGAAAGCTAGTACTTCCGGAGGCATAAGATGGGATGGAGGGAAGAAATTAGACTTATTTTTCAAGGTGGTGTAGTTGCCTTCTCTCAAGGCCTCCTCCGTTTCCATGAAGAAGGTTTTTAATCTTATCTTCCTGAAGAACTCGCTAAATTCAAATCTCAGGTGGTCCCTAGGCCCTCAAGCATAAACAATAACCACACAGACACACCCAGATAGAGAGTGGAGCTGGCGTCCAGCATGTGCCCCTTGCCCTTTTTATTGGCACTGAGAGAGGTACACAATGGGTGCGCGACCCCACTTTTTTCTCCCCAAAAAAATAATATATATATTATTTAAGAAAACAGAAGACATTATTTTAATAATAAACCAAAACATTTTAGGATATTAAAGTTACAAAGTATCACTAAAAACAAATTCAAAATTACTGAAACAAAAATTGGTTTAATGAACATTATAATTCAAACTTAGCATTTAAAAAACCCTTGAAATTCACAAAATAAAAACATAGGTTTCACGCATGTTATAGTTAGAAATTAGTATTTAAAAAACCATTGAAATTCACTGAAAAACCCATAGGTTTCAGGCATGTTATAGTTAGAAATTAGCATTTAAAAAAAACCCTTGTAAATTACTGAAAAAAACATAGGTTTCAGGCATGTTATAGTTAGAAATTAGCATTTAAAAACCTTAGAAATTCACTGAAAAAATCATAGGTTGCAGGCACGTTATAGTTAGTTGGACATTTCACTCATACAAAACCAGTCAAATTCAGCCGTTATAGTGAGCTGAGCTAACTATAACTCACACCCCTGCAATGAACTGCTGATGACGTGACATATTACATCATTTATGACATGGTCAGTGACATCACTGAAGACATCTCAAATGACATCACTGATGACATCATCCACATCATAATCTGATGCACCTCCTCATACCCTAATATAACCTTTCATACACCCACTCTAAAATACAGATTTTTGAAAATATAAATACACAAATACCAGTTACTACATACCCACTCACTGATTCCTAGGTCTACATGCACACATCCACTCATTCACCCATACAGTCACTCATACATGCAGTCACTCATCAATACAACAGTAGCATATGCACTCATACACCTATACAGACACTTGCACACCACCACTCATCCATAGAGTTACTCACACACCTAGTCAGCCATGCAAAGAACCAATCACACTCCCATTTACTCACCTATACAGTTATACACACACCACCACACTTATTCATACATATACTAACACATACTTACTCTCTTATACGATCACTGATACAAGCACACACTCATCCATACAGCCACTCTCACAATCACTCACTCTCACATATAGTCATTTATATACTCCAACACTCACATATACTGCCTTTCAAATAAGTAGTTATTCACACATGTACGACTGAGACATCCATTCGCTCACCAACAAACCCACACACACACTCACCCACACATACAGCCCTTCACACATGCACCCAGTGAATCACCCACTCACACATCTCTGTACAGAGTCACACACTCCCCACCCACCCACACACAGGCTCCCATACAGATACTCAGACAACCTATTAATAACCCATATAGACACTCATGTGGCTACTCACTAACCCATGGAGCCGCTTACACAGCAAGTAACAGACTGATACAGACATTCACGCAGTTTAGTGACTAACACATGCATTCAGTAAGACATGTTTAATCACTCACTTATACAGTCAGTCATGCATCTACTAAATCATCCATTCAGACACTCATACACCCACTCATTCTTCAATACAATTTGGCACATGTATAAAACATATTGAAACTTTATAGAAACCCACAGTCACTGTATGATGTCATCAGTGATGTAATCAGTGATGTCATTTCAGATGTCATCAGTGATGTCACTGACCATGTCATGAATGATGCAATATGTCATGTCATCAGCAGTGCATTGCGCGGGCACGAGTTATAGTTAGTTCAGCTAACTATAACGGCCGAATTTCACTGGTTTTGTATGAGTGAAATGTCTAACTAACTATAATGTGCCTGATACCTATGGTTTTTTTCCGTGAATATATATATACACACATCTATACATATATATGCATACATAAATAGCAGTGATGCCTCAGGCTTAACTCTATCAACTTTCCAGCTCACATCTCGAGAGATCATTTATCTATACAAATACAAGATTGGTTTGGTCACAGTTTGCATGATATGCTTACCATGTACCTTCATAGCTGTACTGTTTGTCAACAATTCTCTTCGAAATCTACATTGTAGGTGATAAAGTCTACCATATCACGACCACTAGGTCCTTTTAAAGCTCTCCATCTCGACTTTGTGGACATGACAGACAGGTGCAACAACTATCCGTATCTTATAGTAGTGGTTTGTCCTTTTTCGTGATGGATTGTGTTCAAAATGTTTAATTACATTTTTCAAATAATAAACTATGACATTACAAAAAAGAGCACTGTATAGAGTACCCATATAACAAACATATCTATGAAGAACAATAATTGAATATAAAACAGGTGCAATCTAATATAGACTTAAAAATCATAAATAAAAAGGAAGGAATAGGAAGATGCATATAATATCGAAAGAAGCAATTTGAGTAGAGCTACAATCAGTTAAGACGTGCGATTTATACTGTAAGGGAATAAATAAAACGAATATAGCTAAGACGATAAATAGTGATCTATTGGTTTCCAAAATGAATGATAAGAATTACAGTTTTGAATAATACCATTCATAGATAGACTGGCACCTCTTCTAGTGAAAATAATCCATGACCACCAAGCATGAACAGATAATAATGATACATCTTTCCAACAAGTTGTATTAGATTTTAAAGCAGCTGACATCAGAAAATTAAAAGGTTTATATTCTAGATCAGACAGTTCATTAGAAAGAGCTACAGATTTGCATATTAACAAAGTAAATGAAAGTTCATCGGAAAAATTTAATATTTTTTGTATAACATCCCAAACTTCATTCCAAAATTCAAAAACAGATGTACGTTAAAAAAGCATACGTTTTAACGAACCAATATGTGAATTACAATGCCAACAATTTGAACTCGGAAGAAGCTTAGCTTGAAATACATTTAAGAGGGACCATAAGCAATTAAACACAGTATAAGCATTAGTTTGATAACGTGATACAGTTAACCATCCTGAGATATTATTCAACCAAATTTTTTCCCATGTATCATATGAGAAAGAAGTTCAGTGCTAATTATTCTAAAACATTGAAACTGCATCAATATTGTTACGTTGAAATGCATTCAGCTTCTTGTACATTAATGAAACAGCATGAGATGAAGAGGATACCACTTAAATATAAATTGTCAAATCTGAGTTTATATTTGAAGGAACATTCTTGGGAAATGAATCTAGTATAGAATTACATAAAAGTTCATATTTGTGAAAATCAGACGATGGTAAGTGAAGTTTTGCCACTAATACATCAAATGATATAAAAGTATTATTGTGATAAATATCCTTGAGGTAAAAAATACCAGGTTGTATCCATGAATGGAAAAGGTTTACAGATCAAGAACGTTTTAGTCGTGGATTGTACCATTAAAACATATCTACAGTATTTGAAATAGTTATTTGAAAAAATGAATCAAAATCATTTAATATTAGTTTTGTGAATTTAAAAATAATAGACTAATGAAATAATAATGACTTGCTAGACATGGATAACAAGGCAGACAAAGGAAATAGAGCTACCAAACTTTTCTATAGGAAGCCATGTAGGAGGATTAATCAGGTGGGGATGATTAAACCAAAGTGAGCTTTGTTTTAAGAGAATGCTTTATGAGAATTTAAAAAATCTGGTACCAAACCAAAACTAAATCTTCCATTACACTTTGGCATTTTTGGTTTTTTATAGGCAACTATGACTTTGACTTATTATTTCAAAGAAACTTAGAAAGATGTTTGATCAACAATTTTATTAAACTTCATAATAAATTGACTAGGAATCATAGCTAGAAAATAAAATATTTTTGGTGCAATAGTAATTTTTATTGAATCCATTCTCCCCCACCATGATAGGTGAAGCGAAGACCATTTAGATCCTTAGGGGACTTTGTCTGCCCGCCATCACCCCGGGAAATGGGACCGCCCGCCATGTGTGCAACGGTTCCAGATGCACAATTAGGATGCACCGCCACACTCTGACCCTCTGACCCTCTGACCCGCTGTCAGCAGCACCCGCTGCAATGCAAAAAAGGCATGTGGGCATTTCATGCACAACGTGGTAGGCACCGTGTGGTGCCTGCCACGTCATCCATGCAAATGCAGGGGGGTACCATAGGTACGCCCCATATGCCCTCCCACTCCCCCAACATCCTGGGGGCCCGTTGCAAATCCGCAAGCCATTCGTGGTGGCAACGCCGCCACGGAAAGGCTGCTTCCTGCTCCCGTTGTAATATGGATGGCAGTGTCTAGCAGACACCGCCACCATATTCAGACCTTTTCCACCGCCGGTCTACTCATCGAACAGGCAGAAAACCGGCAGACGGTCTTCCCCTCCGCCACGGTCCCCCCGCCATCATAATATGGTGGGGGGGAAATGGGAGGTGGGCAGAGGTTATTGTCGGGCAGATCGCCACCGCCACACAGGCGGTGGCGATCCACCCAACATACTAATAGGCCCTTGATCTTTAAAGAAATTTAAAATAGATCCACAATTTAGTGTTATTGTTTTTTTCACAGACGAAGAGAACAAAATGCCAAGGTATTTGAACTTATCTCTTTGCCAAATTATTTCTTTTATGGGTAACATATCTGGGGTACAGTGAGGATTTAAAGGAAAAAATTCTGTTTTATTGGTGTTTAACGAATATCCAGAAATAATAGAATATAATGAGATAATATCAAATAGAGGAGTAATTGAGGAATCAGGATTGCTAATAAATAAAAGTACATCATCTGCATACGCTAAGGTTTTAATAATGACTTCATTAATATTAATACCAGCGACATCATTACATTTTCTAATGGAAACAAGCAAAAGTTCAATAACAAGAAGAAATAGTAATGGGGATAGTGGACAACCTTGTCTAGTCCCTCTAAAAAGAAATAAATGAGCGGTAGGGTTAAAATAGAGAGCAGATATCATACGAGTAAACAATTCACCAAAATTGAAAGCAGCTAAATTATGGAATAGAAATTGCCAATGAACTTTGTTAAAAAAAAATCAGTATCCAATGCGAGTACTCCAGATGGTAAGGATAAAGTAAAGCCCTGTTCGATAGCATGTATTAAAGTTCTTGTATTATTGACAGAGTATCTATTTTTCATGAAACCAGACTGATCAGGATGGATAAGAGAATCTAATACAAAGGTCAGTCGGGTTGCAAGTATTTTGGCATATATTTAAAATCATGATTTATTAAGGAAACAGGGTGATAATTCGATACAAGTGTTGGATCTTTGTTTGGTTTCGGTATAACTAAAATCAACGCTTCAGTAAAGGAACCTGACGTTGATTCAGTAGCACTTAAAAAGGTAAAAAGCTTAAGCAAATAAGGAATACGTTGAAATTATTTTTTTTTATTTTTTTTATTGTTTTATTGCGAGTTGATCAGGTTACAAGCATATACTATAAACTACAAAAAAGCAACATAACAATTAGGCAAAAGCAGTAGAGAATACTTCATATATACAGCAGGCATTACATGAAAAAGAAAAACAAAGAAAATGCAATGGCAAAAAAGACAACAAAAAAAAAGAGATTGTACATTGAATACACAACAGTGTTAACTCATAAGATTAGTTAACTAGACTACTAATCTGGTTTCTCCCTCCATCCATTGCTCTACCGGTTCCCAAATGTTAGTTCCCATTGTCCTTCTTTTACGTCCTTTCGTAGTATATATAGCTTGTTCCATAATATATCTTGCCAACAGACGCCCTTGCCAAGAAGAGAATGAGGGTGGATCTGGGCTGATCCAATCCTGCATCACACAAGAGCGAAAAATCCCAACAGAGATAAATAACAGCTTTTTGTGATCGTCTATCATAGATATAGCAGAGATTCCTATCAGAACAAGCTCTGATGTAAGTATTACAGGGATTCCAAGTATCAAAGAAAGAAAATGTTGAATTTCTGATAGAGTTCTACTTAAATGTGGGCATGAAAAAAACATGTGTACAGAGTCCGCTGCATGTAGGCCACATCTATTACAAGCAGTGCCAACTGAGGAGCCCCATTTTGAGATTTTAGCTGGTGTATAATAAAGATCATATAACACCATGTAATGTTGAGTTCTAACCCTTCCTGAGAGCATAATAGAATTAGCCAAATGAATAGATTCCTCCATCTTAATTGTAGGGGAAATCTGGAGGCAAGATGGCGGACGCGAGGACGTCCGTGTGAGGAGCAGCGCTAGTGGTCTCACCACTATCTACATTTTTTACCTGCTATGGCCTGTTAAACAACTTTGTTTCTTTGGCGAAACTATCCACATACGCCTGAGTTGGGAATGCGGAGAGATTTACATCGGAACCTCTACCGCTCGCTTCTGGCGGTTTGGAGCCGGCGACCCGCGAGGAGAGGAGGAGCGTCCGGCTTCCGTGAGCTCTCTGTCCGAAGCCCCACCTGTAGCGCCTCCAACTCGGCTAGCCGATTTCAGATCACAGCGGCAGCAGATTGCAGTGCTCTACCCGCTCTGCGCAGCATGCCAAAACAACTAAAACCGAAGACCCGCGCCGCGACAGCTGCGGCAGTTCAGGACACGGCCCACACCCGAGCATCTGTCGCACCATCAACAGCTCAGAGTGCCCAGAGTACTCAAAAAGATAAAGCCGATGGCAATGCAATTCAGAGCAAAATACCGCCTGGAGGAGGGTCAGGATTATCTGTAACAACCACGAACGCTCCAGCCCGGGACTAAACACATATTTCACCGGTGCATTCTGGGATTGGTAGTGCCAGTTTAGTCACAACTCCGAAAATTCATGGCATGTTCAGGAAAGTAAACAAAACTACCAACAAAGGAAAAGGGGAGCAAGAGGGAGATTCTGAACAGCCTGTACAGTTTGAACAACTTTCAATTCAACAAACTACCCTGGCTAGTAACGACTCTTTAACCCTTACAACTGGCTTGGCTGACATTGCACAGCAGATACAGCACCTACATGCGGAGATGGTTTTACCTCCTGATATCATTCTCCAAGATACATTGGAGATTATTGAGGCGGCTAATCTGCGTGCAGAAGTGGAATCAACTGACTCGGCAGGACAATTCTATTCGATGTCGGATTTATCAAATGCGCTGGAAGCCGGCAGCTGCAACCAGGATGGAGCAGTAGGAGGCGGTGAGTGGGGGGACGATGAGAGTGGGAAGAGTATGTATAGCTCCCCCCAAGATTCTGACATTGACTATGATAAATCCCCGGAGAGACCTGACTGGGGTGACGAGGAACACACGGTTCTTACAATCCAAGGTACCTCCACTGAGCTGTCCCCTACTCCTTTGGTACTAACATCTGAGACTTCTGCGACATCTGAAATAACATTAAATACTTTATACCAAGTTATGCTTCAGCACCGTGAAGAGACCAGAACTGAGAACTTACGCACCCAAGGCGCAGTTCGTCGCCTCCAAAATAATCTTCGACAAGTTGGCAAAACCTGTAGTGAGGTATCCGCTAGAGTGGTGGAAGCAGAAGCTCGGATTTCAGTAATTGAGGACTCAATGACTCATCAGAACAAACAGTTGTCATCACTAGAGGGGCTGAAAGAAGAGATTAATTGGAAGCTTGTTGATCTTGAAAATAGATCACGCAGGAACAACCTGCGAATTCTAGGTATTCCTGAAGCTAGGAGGAGATATCAGAAAATTCGTAGTAGATATTTTTACTGAAGCCTTCCCTGAGCTTACCCAATGGAAGTGGGATATAGAACTTCAAAGGGCGCATAGATTTCCCTTTCAAAAACATGCTAGAAGTGACTCTAATATCAAACCCAGGGCTATTCTTATCTGTTTAAATAACTTTTTGGCAAGAGACGCCCTTTATGACCTAGCTAGACCAGATAGAAAGCGCAGGGGGAAGGGCCAGGAGTTCTTTGTCCGTCCCGACTATTGCCATTCTACTGTACAACTTAGATGGCAATTGTGACAGCTGATTCCAACATTCCAAGCAAAGGGAGCCCAGGCCTATCTCCTTAATCCCGCTAAATTGAAGGTTATCTTCAAGGTGAAAACACATTTCTTAACTTCAGAGGGAGCAGCTAAAGAGTTACTTGCATCGATATGATTTAACTTAGACCTCCTTCAGGGAATATCTAGCAGTAATGATTGCTATAGATAGTGTTATTATTCATTAGTTAAGTTCATCCACGTCTATATCTTTTTTTCTAGTTTATTTTGCATATTAGCACACTTTTTTTAGACGATGGAGGGCATACATACTTTGATGTTTTTCTGTAGATTAGTGGTGAGTCCCACAAGTTGCATCTCACATTTTCATCAAGATGAGGGACTTGTTAGTCCCCTTGCCTTTCTTTGGGTGGGGATGGGGGTGGAGGAGGGGTGGGGTTAAGAGGGAGGGAACGGGAGTGGAAGGGTGCGAGGCTGATCAGGTGAAGAGCAAATCTTTCAAAATTAAAGTAGAGATTACAATGTTTGATGCAGTAGTTTTTTTGAAAATGAAATTTAATCATAAATCTCAGTTTGCTGATATGTGTTATTGGAAATGTCAAGAAGGAATTATGTGCACTATTTTTTTTTCCGCTGTTTTAATGGTCTGGGTATCTATGTTGGGGAGTATCCTATCGAAATGAAATGCTGGGGAAATTAAGGATTTGCTCATGAAATCTGTGTGGGTTAAATAATAAAAGGAAGAGGGGGATTTGTGCACAGATGATACAGACTATGCGAATAGACCTGCTATGCATACAAGAATCGCATTTGACCTGGAATGATCGGCACTGCTTTAGGGATATAGGCATGCATCTATTGGCCTGTACACGTCAAGGAACTACCACAAAAGGGGTGGCAATACTTATGAGAAGAGGCTTGGGCTCTCTTAAGCGTAGTAAGGTTGATCCATGTGGCAGATGGGTTATCCTGGAAATTAACATTTATAATAAAACCTATACCAACTGGTCAATTTATGCTCCCAATATAGACGATCCTAAAATTCTGAATTTTTTAAGTTTAGAACTAGCCCAATGGCCATCCCCCTTGATATTCTGCGGCGACTTTAATATCCATTTATATAGGGGCCTGGATCTCTATGGCAGTGCCGACTATACGGGCTTAAAAAAAAAGACCTACAAAGCCTTAAAAGGCTTAATAAAAGAATATGGTCTGTCTGATGTAGCATTTGTTAAGAATCCTATATCACCTGACTATACATTTTTTTTCTGCTCCTCATCAGAAGATGGTGAGGTTGGATTCTTTTTTTATTGAAGCCTCCCACATTGATAATACTATATTTGAGATATTTCCCCGAGTAATATCGGATCATAACTCAATCATGATAGAGCTAAAAACCTATCCTAGCATTAATGTAAAGCAGTGGTCATTTGATCGAAAACTGCTGGCGGATTCAAAATACATAGAACATATGGGCAAGTGGATTATGGAATTCTTTGAATGTAACAGGGGAAGTGTCCCTTCTAGAATTGTATGGGATACATTCAAAGCGGGTGTAAGAGGAGAGACTCTTTCATATTCAATCAATAAACAAAAAATTATTTGTGATAAAATGGACCGCCTACACAAAATAGTTAGTGATTGGGAACAGAAACTGACAAATGCTATAAGGAATAATCAGAATACCGAACCCATTAAATCTTCATTAGGTATTCATAAAGCAAAACTTTATGAAGCATTCGCAGCTAAACTGGCAGAAGAATCTGCAGTTATGAGAGCACAGATATTCGAGATGGGAGAACAATCTGGCAAAATTTTGGCAAAAAGGATGAGACAAAAGGCGGCATCAACTTTTATTGGCTCAATCAAAGATGAGTTTGGTCTGATACACACTAAACCTGATGAAATTTTAGAGGTTTTTCGACAATTTTACCTCAAGTTATATGCTCAAGATTCTTTAAACTATACTAGTGAATTATTTTTAAATTTCATTCAAAATGACAATGTGTCCAAACTTTCTCTTGATCAGACCCAGTTTTTAGAACATGACATTACTTGGGAAGAGATAAATTCTGCCCTTTTATCTTTTGCCATTGGTAAAGCCATGGGACCAGACGGGATTCCATTAGAATTCTATCGGATGTTTAGAAATGTGATAAAACAAGACTTGCTAACAACATTCTTGATAGCACAGAAAGGAGATACCCCTCCATCTTGGGCCGAATCGACCATCATGGCATTTATAAAAAAGGATAAACCTCCCACAGATCCGGCCTCCTACAGGCCGATATCGCTTATAAACGCCGATAGTAAAGTCTTTTCTAAAATCTTAGCAACTCGGCTATCTACGGTAATCTCAACCATAGTATCTCGTTGGCAACATGGGTTTATACCCAAAAGGGATACCACTGATCATGTTCGTAGAGTAATCACCCTGCTTGATTGGGCAGAAGGTACAAACACATCAGTGGGGGTTACTCTTTTAGATGCGGAAAAGGCGTTTGATCGAGTGGCCTGGCCCTATTTATGGGATTTACTAGCATTTAAAGGGCTCGGACCAGGTATGATAAGATCACTGAAAGCTCTGTATAATACTCCTATATCATCTATTAAAATTGGAATAAATAAGTCAACCATTTTTCCTATTTGCCGGGGTCCCAGGCAGGGGTGCCCTGCTTCTCCTTTGCTCTTTGCAATCTACATTGACGTTTTTTTAAATAAATTAAATCATGAACATGATATCACACCTGTAGTAGCAGCAGGCATACATTATAGGGCACTAGCATACGCTGACGATGTGGTTGTTCTTACCCCAGACATAGCTAAAGCAATCCCAAATATAGAAGATCTGGCTAATCAATTTGGTGCCTTCTCGGGCTATAAATTAAATATGGCTAAGACGCAAATTTTATTTACCGGCCAAAACTCCCCATTACTTTGCAATATAGTTCCCGTTGCAACATATCTGGGTATTAAGTGGAGAAGCGTGGCTCAGTGGTTAGAGGCGGCAGACCCGGAAGCTGAGATCGACTGTGGACCAGGGTTCGATTCCCCGCCTCGGAGGGTCTCGGGCCCAAAATTCCACGGACTCGACAATTCTAGCTCTGGTGCCTACTCAACTCACGGGGTCACACTCTGCGACTCTGGGCAATAGCTTGCTTAATCTCCACTACGGCCCCTCGCGGCGGGATGCCTGGCTTTCACCTTGTGGACACCCTGCCGGGGTTTCTCACAGGGGAATACCAGGACGGGTTCCCTAAGCAAGCGCCGGGACGCTTACGGGCAGCTGTGCGCTTTACAAGTCCAACACATTTACACATTTACATTTACATTTAAGATCACCTCACCAGTCTCACAAATTCCCGAAATAAATATCTTACCTAAGATAAAGAAATCTAATATTCTACTTGAGCGCATTAATCACCTACATCTTTCTTTATATGGCAGAAATAATGTTATGAAGATGATGATTCTCCCTAAATGTTTATATTTATTTCGTTGTATTCCTTTAGAATTTTCTATGCCTATTTTCAAACAGTTGGAGAAAATGACAGGAAGATTTCTTTGGGGGTACAAACGACATCGAAGAGCCTATCAAAAAATGATAATCCCAAAAGATAGGGGTGGCTGGGGTATACCATATTTCTTTTATTACTACTTATCATCAGTATTGCAGTTCATCTCTCCTTTAATAATTAGTGAAAAGGCTCCGATCTTAGATTCCCATTCTCCATCTATTTACGAATTGGTTCTGGGGATAGAGGCTAAGGGCTGCTTACTAAAATTGGTTGAGCCTAGTTACTACAAAAAAACTAAATTTAAAATTGTAAAAGCTGCTTTTAGGGCTTGGAAATTCATTAAACGAATTTTTGATATCCCCAGAATTACGAGATATACTCCCTTGGCCTCCTCTCATATCTTTCCATTCGTGGGTATAGACAGTACTATGAGAAGATGGCGCAACTTTGGTATTACCCAGTTCAGTGACCTCTTACAGGATAATAAACTTTTATCATTTACCGAACTCCAAACAAAATATAAACTCACGAATGTTGATTATTTTAAATACCTACAGTGGCATAGCCACTTTAATACACTATCAGAGCAAGAACAAAAATCGTTACAACGAATTACCTTGATTGACTCTTTGTATCAAAGAAGGAAAATCGGCTACTTTTACAATCAGTTGTTGTCTAAACATCCAGATGATATACTGTTTAGGCAAAATTTATGGGTTGAGAAATTGGGATCAAACACAATTAAGATGGAAAATAAAATTCTTTATAAAATTCTGCTGGAATGCCATCAGGGCCTGGAGATTTATTTTGTTTAAGAGACTTAATAGCTAAATGCATTTCTTTTTCAGTAATAGGTAAATCTAATCTATCCTTGAATAACGGAGGCACTTTAGGTAAGCCACATTTATATAAAAAAGAATCAATCAAAGAAGGATCTTCAAATTTAGGTTTATTGTATAGGGTAGCATGATAATTTAGAAATTTATTAACACATTTTTTTGTGATAATGCAATTTTTCCATTAGAGCCATGAATTGGATTTATTTGCGCTTTATCTTTTTTAATACGTAAATAGTTGCCCAAAAGCCGACCAGATCTGTTAGGATTAAAACAAAATTTGGCCTTAGAGTTAGAGAGTTGTATACCAGCGCTTTTACTTAAAATGGAGTTAAATTCATATCAAAGTTTTAGTAGTTCCGTCTTATATTGCGGATCATTAGAAGTAATAAAAAGTCTCTCGAATTTTGCAATTTGTTTGTCTAATTCCTTAATTTTAAGTTTGTTTTCATGTGCCGTAAGAGAAATGGAAGATCCTCTAATATAGGCTTTGAAAGCATCCCATCGATTCATCATATATGTAGAGCCTTCTGGGTTCAGTTGGAAGTATTCTTGAAGAGCAGTCAAAATGTTTGGTTAATTTTGTTCATTCAGGACAGTGGTAATATTCATGTACCATCTGGACTGAGCTTCAAAATCTGAATTAAGTTGCAGTCCCATAGAAATCAAGGCATGATCAGAAATATCCATATAATAGATATTAGGAGTAACAACTCAATTAGTTAATTGTCGAGAAACTAAAAAATAATCAAGTCTATAATAAGAGTTGTGAGGGTTAGAGAAAAAAGGGAAAACAATTTCAGTAGGATAATGTAATCACCAGATATCCACCAATCTAGTTATTTTAAAAAAATATTTTAAAGCAAAAAATGCTCTATGTGGTCGAAATTTAGTGTGACGTGATCTATCTAATAAAGGATCATATACAAGGTTGGAATCACCTCCAACTTTAAGTGATGCATTACCCAACTTGAGAACTTCAGTGGTTAAAATCAACCAAAAATTAGCATCATAAGCTATTGGGCCATATACATTCAATAAAAACATAACTGTATCTTGAATTTTAACTTTTGCAATAACATATCTACCTTTTGCATCCAAGGATTTACTTAAGATTTGATAATGTAACCTTTTTGCGAACAAAATAGCAACAGCATTTTTTTCACCAATGGCAGGATAAGATATAATAGAATCAACCCTCTTTTTTTCATAAAATCCAAACCCTAGTCTTCAATATGAGTTTCTTGTATGAAGCAAAAACACCACTTTATAACTACCTAAATAATCTAACATTTTTGAACGTTTTACAGGATGTCGTAAACCTTTGACACTCAAGGAAACTATTTCAATATTATGAACGTTAGCCATAGTATAGTAGAAAAAATACCACGAAGAAGAAGAGATAAAGTTTGAAGCAAAAGAAGAAAAATAGTAGCTCTAGAGAAGGACATAAGGGAAACAAAAGGGCGAATAAAGAGACATACGAACATAAAAAAGACAACAACAGTTAAACATTAATAACAATCTTGAAACAGACACACGCTTTGCAAGCATGACCGAACAATTGGAGCCCTGTGAGGAAAAAAGAAATAAATTAGCCAGAAGAAATAATGTATTAATATTCAAGTAGCAGACTCATGTGTACCCATAGAAAGCTGCGAATGCTGATCCAGAAATATTCGTAGATCTTCAGGACGCTGGAAGGATTTCGAAAAACTATCTTTCCAGATTTGCATTGTGGAAGGATCAAAAAGACCATATTTAAATCCAAGACTTCATAACCGTGGACGAATGTCAGTGAAGTCCTTGCGAGTCTTAACAGTTTCCTTAGCAAAGTCTTGGTGAATAACATTTTTATTATCATTTACCATTAAGGAAGGAATTTCTCGTGCTGCTTTCCGTATCAAGACTAAATGATAGTGACGTAAAACCTTGGAGATCATTTGTCTGAGTTTAGTGTGGTGTGGATTATGATGAGAAGGAATCCTATGAGCTTTATCTATTTCAAACTTCTTAGGAAATTTGATGCGCAAAAGGCCAGTTATGAGATTTTCCAAATATAACTTGCAATCATTACCTGCTACGTCTTCTGGTAAAATAAAAATACACAGGTTATACTGTCTGTTACGATTTTCTAAATCAAGAAGAAGAGCAGACATAGGAGATATTTTAGCAACAAGCTGTGAAAAAGTATAAATTTTAACTTTATTGTCTTAAATTTTAATTGCGTTGTCAGATATTTTCATTGACATACTAGCCATATCTTTCCGCAAGTTTTTAATCTCTGACGCAATTGTATCAGTGCTAGAGCAAATTACCTGAATTTCATCAAGTATCAACACCAAAGAAGGCTCACTAGATTCCCCCACTTTAGATTGAACGGGAGGAGGAAAAATATGTTGTTTTCTTTTATCATGTGGAGTTGTACATTTTTGTTGTCCATCTCCCTTAAAATAGATTTCAACAGCCAGATAGAGACAATATGTGGGAAAGAGTTAATGAAGAGAAAAGCACTCAGAAAATGCTGCTGCAGCAGCTAAAGCCAATTGTGGGAGGGACTAGGCCTAATCCTTGCACTTTCCTGAGCAACACTCCGCCCCCCTGACTGGAGTGCTACGCACTACCTTGGTGAAGAGATCGATGCAGCAACAGGAAGAGAGAAGAACAGCTTCCTCCACTCAGCAAGGCTGAAAAATCGCCACAGCGGTTAGTAAAAGTCGTACAACATTGCTGCAAGTAATTTTAGTCAAATTCTGGGCAATATTCGTCCAGAAATCGTCAATTAAACGCTGACGTGAGGAAGAGCTCACCGGGCGATGGCATCTCAGCTCTTTCGCGATGGCTTGAAACAGGACTGTGCATCCATTGTGATGCCAAGTAAGATGGTAGGTACCAAATTCATGAGGAGATTCCATGCTGGGGAATTTCAGAAGGGATAAATAAGATCTGATAACAGTACACACTTTGTTAATGCAATTTTCATATATCTCATGATAATGTTGGGGATATAGCATGAACTATCTTCTGTTTATCATCGCCAAAGCAATGGTATTGCTGAGCATCTTAATGGCCTGCCGAAGAACAACATCAGCAAGTTATGCTCCATGTTGCATAAAAGGTGGTAGCATTACTCAAAATTAGCACTATTTTTCCTTAGGAACACACCTAGTTCTGATGGCTCCATGTTTAAATATTGATGTGAAAAATATCGACTTAAAAAAATATTGATGTAAAAAATATAGATGTAAAAAATATCGACTTAAAAAAATAACATAAATTAAATTAATTAAATAATATTAATATTATTAACAAAATGTATTACATTTAATATATATTTTAACTAATTATAACAACTAAACTTAATTTAATAAATATAAACAAAAGAATGTGTACATATACATATATTTACTTAAATACATTTTATTAACTATTATCTTTAAATAAAATAAACACATATATAATTTAAAATAAAATTAAATATTCTATATTTAATTAACACATTAAACGATTTAAAAAATAATACATACATTTAAAAACAAAATAAAAACATTAGTAGTTAAAAAGTTGGATAGCGAGGGGGTAAAAATTCCTATTCCTACTCCAGTGAGTGCAACAGTAGGGTAAGCGCTGGATAGCATAGGGGTAAAAAGGACTATTCCCACTCCAGTGAGTGCAACAGTACGGAAAGCGCAGGATAACGTAGAGGTACAAATTACTATTCCCACTCCAGTGAGTGCAACAGTAGGGAAAGCGCTGGATAGCGTAGGGCTACAAATTACTATTGCCACCCTAATGAGTGCAACAGTACGGAAAGCGCTGGATAGCATAGAGGTAAAAATCACTATTCCCACTCCTATTAGTGCAACAGTAGGGAAAGCGCTGGATAGCGGAGGGGTAACATTTTCTATTCCCACTCCAGTGAATGCAACAGTAGGGAAAGTGCTGGATAGCGAAGGGGTAAAAATTACTATTCCCACTCCAATGAGTGCAACAATAGGGAAAGCACTGGATAGCGGAGGGGTAAATATTACTACTCTGACTCCAGTAAGTGCAACAGTAGGGACAGCGCTGGATCCCATTACAATAAAAAACAAAACCATCAACATTTGTATTAAATTTAATTTTCAATATTAACATAATTAATATATACATTTACATATATTATCATTAACAAAGATAATAAAAAATAATTATCTACACATGTAACACTATAATATCCACAACACACACGTAAAATTAATTACACAATTACATTTAATAATTAATGAAAATTAATTTATTATTATGTATTAATTAATCAAAAACCAATTAATTACTTACCACCTTTCACATCATTTACACATATAAACACCACAACACACACCTAAAATTAATTACACAATTACAATTACTAATTAATTAATGGTAATTAATGTAAACATATTTAACAATTATTCAATAAAAAAGTAATTACTTACCACCCTTCACATCATTTACACATATAAACACAACACATACCTAAAATCATTTAAACAATTAACATAATTAATTATTAATTGACTTATTGAAATTAATTAACAACTAATTATTAAACTATTAGTAATCAATTAACACATTAATTATTCAATACATTTTATATAATTAAATTACTTCCCACCCTATTCCCCAATAAACCCACAACCCACTATGGAACAAAAAACGCAAAATTCTGATTTAAAAAACCAAAATTAACTTCTATAAATTATTATTTAAATCTAAATCATTAAATTACTTCCCACCCTATTCCCCTATAAACCCACAACCCGCTACGGAACTAAAAACTCAGAGTGAAACTTAAAATAAATTATTAACTAGTAAAATTCTAAAACATATAATAGAATGACAAACCATTCTCATTAAAAACACTAAAATACATAACATTATTAATAAATCGATATTTTTGTCAACTATATTTTTGTAAACTATATTTATTACAATATTTTTGTAATCGATATTACTTACATGTCAGTCGATATTCTTGTCAACTATATTTTTGTTGTCGCTATTTCTTCCCCACTATATTTTTTCGGCGATATTTATGTCCCACAATATTTTTCTGTCAATATTCCTGCTCTGCACCAGTTCTGATCATCACCTGATGCCCCATCATATAGTGACAGGGAGACTCATGAATACGCAAATACCTGCCATTAGAAGTAAGGTGCAGGGAGAAATTACAGCTGAAATGTTATTTGGAATGATGAAATGAATGTCGATCTCTTTGAACTAACAAAATCCGCAAAGTACATTTCTCAACAGGTAAAGGAAAGGAAAAGCACACCATCGTGGAGGTCGATCTCCCAATTGTGCACATAGGCGACAAAGTGTATGCGAGAAACTTGGTCTCAATATGGAAAGATGTGAAGATCGACGGCCCTTTTACCGTAACGATGGCCACCACCCACTGCCCTAAGGGTAGATGGCAGGAAAGCCATGGATCCATTTTTGGATATTCGGATGAACCCTGCATCTCGCCAAGTACCAAATGCGATGTAAATAGAACAAGAGGGGGGAAGAAGATTGTGACTGTCAAAATACCCCCCTCCACCTCTGCCTTTGGACAAGTGATTGAGCAAGCAAACCAAAAGTTATGTATTTTTGTTTTGTTTTCTTTTTTTTGTCTCTTGATACTATCATTTCTATTGTTGCTTCTCCATAGTAGCTCTACTCGTTACATCGCAAACATGCGAAGAGAATTTTCTACTCATGCCAATGTGCCCCACAGTATTCATACTAGGCTTTTAGATAATACGTGGTATCAACATATGGCAGACACAGGATCAGAAAGCATTAATGAATAGCGTTTTATTTGCATTTTAATTCCACATGACACAGGATCAGCTAGGTTACACTCAAGGAAAGAAGTACCCCAAAGCACAGCTTTATGTCATTTACATCTCTACCTGTTTAGGATTAAGGCCCGAATACAGCCAACATATTAGGGTAGTACAGTTTCTAGTCAATGCTACAAAATATGACTCTTTAGCAGAAGTTTTATGCATCCTTACAGAAAGGCAAGATATTAAGGCTGAGATAGCACAAATGAAGAAAACGGGTCATCCTAACACTGCAGAATGGATATAAATGGTCTTAGGTTTAGGGTTTTTAGGATCAACATGACCACCCACTGAGTGTAATAATTATTTAGTAAATCCTTTACCTCCAGATTGCGTTCGTAGACCAGGATTTAGTTACCGGGTCAATTTATGCCATGATCAACGGCATTATGATATTGAATTTTCCTGTAGGGTCATATCTTTATGGAATGGTACTGATATTAGTCAGGATGCAGTAAGAAAGTGTGTGTATATATGGGATGATAAGGTTGTGTGATACACTTGTAAGGATAGTACAGTGAGCCTCAGACAGTCGTGAGATTAACGTCTGTTTATTTAGGTTTCAAAGGAAACTGTACCATTATTGACGGATACAATATCAACTGTAGTGTCACAATAAATAACATGACATGCATGGGGGCACCTCCAGCCTGATGGACTATTACTGGCAGTGTGGAGAGATATTTTATGCTCAGTTGCCACCAAACTGGAGAGGCCTCTGCTCATTGGTCACCTTTATCACCAGTCTTGGTAATTCCGGGAGTAAACTTGTCAATCTTACATGAACACCCCAGTTCAAAGACTTTGTTACATCATCACCAAAGGAGAAGAAAAAAAATCATTACTTACCTATAACTTCAGCTCTCCAGTATTGGTATCTTTCATAGATTGACATGCTTGCATCTTTTCCTGTTGTCGAAGTGGGAGTCTCACGGTACCATAGTAAAGCAGTATGTATCAGTATACTAGGCTATAATGACAATAAAAACCCAGTATATTAGCCTATCTGTGTCCATTCTACAAAAGGGCCACACTTGAACTATAACTGATCAGGTGACAGCACCCACTAGAACACTCCCAACAGAGGCCGAGTCCCTCAGATTTTCACGCACAATTGGGAATAAATAATCCCGATCTGTAAGAGGAGGACGGTGTATCGTATGTGAATCTATGAACAATACCAATACTTCAGAACTGAAGTTACAGGGAAGTAACTCCTTTGCTTCTCCAGTAATGGATCTTTCATAGATTCACATGCTTGAATCAGAATATCAAGCAGTTTGGAAGGTAAACATAGCAGTAATAGAAGTATCCTTGAGGAAAGTGGGTAACAGTCTAAAGCATATTTGTATAAATCCATCTATGCATATCTTTGCGTAAATAGTTTATATACGACAATCATGAAGTACAACTGTATTAAATACATTAGCAGAGACATGTTAATAATCATCTTAAGTAACAGAGGCTTACCTTTTGAAATTGTAAAAACATCTGTCCTATGTCTACATCACTTTTCTGTGCCAATTACAGGCAGTGGTGCTGCATGAACGTGTGGGTACTCTTCCACGTTGCACTATGACATATCTTGCAGCTGTAGTGGACACTGCTGTTTAGTGCAAAGAAGACAGGATTTACAACATTGCTTAATGTCCAAAGTATGGAGAGACGTTTCTGCCAGGGATGCCGGATTTGGGGAAAAAGTACGAAGGATGGTAGGTTCATTGAGATGAAATTGCAATGGGATATTAGGGATACATTTTGAATTCATCCTTAGAAGCAAATAATAGTCAGTGAAATGCAGGAATGTTTCTTGCATCATGAAAGCATGAATCTTGCTTACTAGTGGAGTGAGAGCCAAGACTAAAGCGGCCTTCTACATGAGATACTTCAGGTCTGCCTTGTGAATGGGTATGAATGGAGGCTTTAAAAGTTGGACGGGAACTACATTGAGATGCCATTCTGTGCGAGGCGCTCGTACTGGGGGAAAAGCTCTGAACAACCCCTTCATGAACTGTTTGTCTATTCTTGTGGAACAGAAAGAAAGAGAATGCGCAGAACTGCTGTACCTAGAAACAGCGTCAAGGTGAACTTTAACAGACACATGTACCAAGCCTGATCTGGCTAGTGACAGGAGGAAAAGCAGAACCTGTTCAGAAGATGCTCCCAAAGGATGCAGATTAGATTGCTGACACCATGAGCAGAATCTCTTTCACTTTAACCTGTACTTCTTGTTCGTAGATTCATCTCTTGCTTTAGACAAAATTTCTCTACACTCAAGAGATATCTACATTTTGGAACTAATTGAATTAAGGAGCCATGCACGTAATTGGAGAAAGGCTGGCTCCAGGTGTGAGATTTGGCCACTGTCCCTCATCAACCCCTGCTGTGCTCATGATGGAACAGTCACATCATGAGCCACGGTGGGCATGTGCTCATGATAGAACCATTCGGTCATAGCACCCACCCATGGGGGGCGGCGCTGGCGTTCCCCCCATAGACAGCCCATCTCACTCCCCCAAACACGGATGGCAGCAGAAGAGATTCCGCTGCACCCCCTGGCAATACCATGACTTGAACTCGCGCCAATGACATCAGGAGCCCCTGGACGCACTGGAAGTCATTTGCTTCCCGCTCGTCTGAGAAGGAGGTAGATTTTTCCTGCCGGGAGTGGGAGGGGGTTGTTAGTGCACAGGAGCATCAGGGGTAGGAACATGTTGGGGGATCCACGCTAGCCATGCCTCCATGTCCATGGGTTAGGTAGGTTTCCCTAGATGGCCGCCTAGCCCGGGACCAAAAACTAAGATTTCCTCCCTTGCAAAACAGGTCGTTTTGTGATCGATAATTTTGATGTCTCCACAATACGTTTTTGGCCCTTCCCTGCCAGGGGTACTTGGCCTACCCAAACAAGTGAGGTAATATTTTTATCGGTAGACTTGGGGAAATGCTGGGTGGGTGGCTGGAAGTTTGTGGCTCCCCGCAGATGCTTTCCATCACAGAAATATGAGGAAATGTGTTTTTTTTAAACTAATTTTGAGGTTTACATAGGATTCTGGGAAACAGTACCTGATGAGAGCCCCACAAGTCACCCCATCCCAACATAGGCAGTAGGCTTACCCATACAAGTTAAGTACCATTTTTATCAATAAACTTAGAGAAATACTGGGTGGGTGGAAGTTTGTGGCTCCCCACAGATTCCAGAACTTTCCATCACAGAAATGTGAGGAAAATTTGGTTTTGTTGTTTTTTTAATAAAGTTTGAGGTTTGCAAGGGATTCTTGGTAACAGAACCTGGTGAGATCCACAAACGTCACCCCATCCCGGATTCCCCTGGGTGTCTAGTTTTCAAACATGTACAGGTTTGCTAGGTTTGTCCAGGTGCCGGCTGAGGTAGGGTCCAAAATCCACAGCTGAGCATTGAGAAAAAAGGGCCAGTTTTCACTGGAACAATGTGATGTGTCTATGTTGCGTTTGGGTCTCTAATTCACATGTAAGTATGGGTACCCACAATTTCAGAGATGTGCAAATAACTACTGCTTCTAAACTTTGTTCCCATTTCGGAAATACATGTGTCCTTGATACCTATTTTTCACTCTTTATATTTTACCAAATGAATTTCTATATATATAATATATATATATATATATATATATATATATATATATATATATATATATATCACGCTCTCTCCCCCATTGGAAAGTCAGGGCACTCGCGGGCGGGTGCGGTTTGCGGTAATGGGTACCCGCATAAACACTCAGCTCAGCCTCAGAGATTGTATCCTCCAAAGAACCGCACTCGTAGAGCCAAACGGTTTTGCAGTGCTCACACCATAAATTTATTAACACACAGTTAACAGACGCGTTTCAGCATACGCCTTCCTCAGTGTCAGTTACACTGTGAGGGCATGCCTGGGATATAGCGGCAAAACAATCATAAACATGGTAGACGGACTACCTCAGTTAAATGGGCGCGCCATCTTGGAACATGTCAATACAGTTCACAGTTAGGTGCAGATTAGCCCTGTGTGGAAACAAATCAAATCTTGCCGTGGATCGGCATAGTACCCCGTGTGTACACATCCGGGGAGGATGTTGGGTGCTCTAAAATCAAGCCCCAGGCCAATGTTTCCAAAGTCCATCATGCCATGTATTGGCAAGGTCTATATTCCAGTTTTGCCTCCAGTGCACAATATATACAGTGTCCCCATTCGCCCTTCACCCATCTTACGGTCAGTTTATCGAATCAAACAACGTGCTGCTGTCTTCACAAAATCTACTCTGCATAAAGTCATGGAAAAATGTCAAGTTGGTACTCTCATTGATTATTTCCCCAAATGTACTGCCAGTTCCTCCCCATGATTAAGCCCCCTGGGAGCTTTGGTCATGAGGTCGATTATGTACCTTGACTCCAGGCGTCTCAATGTTTTTAACCTGTCCCCTCCTCTGGGGTTATCCGGTACACAATCCAAGCCAAAGTACTGCAGTTTGGTCCTGTCCCGTTGATGAACCAGATCAAAATGTCTCGCAACTGGGTATGCGGGATCCGCCTTCTCTATTGCCCTTTGATGTTCCAGTACCCTGATCTTGAGTTGGTGAATCGTACTCCCGATATATTTTAGCCCACATGGACAGATCAGGCAATAGACTGCATAGTTCGTACTGCAAGTTAAGAATTTCTTAATGGGTTTGGTGATATCTGTTCCTGGGATGTCATATATCCTTACTCTTTTGCATCCCGTGCAGGCCTTACATTTCCCACATGGGAAAAAACCACCCATCTCTGCAATTTTGCCTGTTCTCGGAGTCACCTTTTTGAAATGGCTTCTCACCAGAAAGTCTCTCAGTGACCTCGCTTTGCGGTACGTAATCAGGGGGTTAGTTGGAATATCCTCTTTCAGTATTGGATCTGTCCCCAGAATATGCCAATTTTTTTGCATAATCCTCCTTAATCTTGTGGAGTCACTGGTGTAAGGTGTGATTAGGCGGAATTTTCCCTCATTACCCATTTGATCAGTTGGTACTTTTGGCTTCAAGAGGTCTTCCCTTTTCATTTTCCTGACTTTTTTCAAAGTTTTATCCAAAGATACTGGATCATATCCCCTCCTGATGAACCTTTCTATGCAGCTGGTTGCTGCTGTTTCAAAGTCATTCTCTCTGCTGCTATTTCTTTTCATCCTCAGCAGTTCCCCGTATGGGATGCTTTGTATCAGCCTCTTTGGATGGTTGCTGTCGGCTCGCAGGATGGAATTGCCTGCCGTCGCCTTTCGATACAGTGATGTATGCAACCTATTGTTGTCTATTTCCACTCTTAGGTCCAAGTACTCAGCTGTTGTCGAGCTTATTGTTCCTGAAAAGTGTAGGTTGCAGCTGTTGTCATTCAGGATCCTTATATATTGTTGTGCCCCCTCCAGCGTCCCCTGCCACACGATGAAGAGGTCATCAATATACCTGAACCATTGTATCACTCTCTCTGTTTCCTGTCCCTCGGTCTGCAGGACCTGGGGCACCCGCTCCTCCCACCAGCCGACGAACAAGTTCGCGTAGCTGGGAGCAAAGCAGGTGCCCATCGCGGTCCCAGAGACTTGTGTGTATAACTGGTCATTGAACAGGAAAATGTTGCTCGTTAAGCAGAATTCTATAAATTCCAGCAACATGCGATTGTGTAAGGCGAATCTTGCAGGTCTCTTGTTCAGATAGTGTACAACTGCTACCACGCCTAAATCATGTCTGATGTTGGTGTATAGGCTGGTTATATCCAGCACGATCATCAAATATGTAGGATCCCATGTTACCTCCGATACTTTGGTTAGGAAGTCTTTGGTGTCTTTCACATGGGATTTGAGCTGTGTTACTAGAGGGAATAGGTAGCTGTCTATACATTTAGACATATTCTCTGTCAGTCCATTCACAGATGACACTATAGGTCTTCCCGGGGGCTCCCTTGCGTTTTTGTGTAGCTTGGGTAAGTGATAGAAGGTTGGGATCATCGGGCTATTGCTTCTCAGGTACATATTTTCTTCGCTTCCCAGCATGGATTTCTTGTACCATTTGTTGACTAGATCATCATACCAAACACAGAAAGGAGCAGACCAGGTCCAAATGAATTAGGTGTAAGACTGTGCTAGCCTCTGTGAGGCAAAGAAAAATGCGTGAGATAGAGTGCTGAAGATGTTAGGGACAGCAACTGTGGAGTGCAGAAGACTAGAGACAATTTCCATCAGACCCCCCAGAAGGGGTGGTGCTTCACATCATGTGGAAATTGTTGTAAATCCCATGCTAGAAACGACCAGTTAAGTGTCGTTCCGGAGGGATACCCAAAAGCATACTTATGTTGTACATTTAAGGATACAAAAAGTGCAGTGCTCAAATGATAAAGGTGAATAAAATTGGCTACTTGATCCCTAAACCATGTTTAAACAGAGATCTAAGTGTCAAATGTTAAAAACACGCCAGCTAGTGGGATATTGCATCCTGTGGCGCTGAGCAGTATGGTCGACATGTTTCAGCCTGGTGGACCATTAGTCCGGCTTTCTTCAGGACCTTGAATTAGAAAGGCTACTGCATCTTACCATTAGCAAAAAAATGTACTAACAACAAATTTGTACTGGTATCAAAATTGTAGATACTTAAGTGTCCACTGAGAGGGAAGATATATGTCTTCTTCCTAGAAAAGAACACAAAGATGGACATTGTATGAACAAGCCCAACAAACCAACACGCACATATACCACTATGCACTCACAGAGCTCACACAGTCACACCTGCAAGGACGAATTTAATCCTGCATATTAACAAGCATAATAGCCTGATCACCCCGAGGCATTTCCTCGCAGTGATACTCACCCAGCATTTTGTGGGTGATGACCTCACCTCACCCGGCGACCGCTCGGGAGTATGAGGCCCCGCTCTAGAGTGTAGACAGAAAAAGACACAGTAAGCATAACACTTTACGGTGTCCAAACCAATGGTGCTACACTTAAAACTCAACGCACATGTAGTGGTGCCCCAATGACATGCCATACACTCCAAACTCAGAATAACCTTAAGTGGCGCCTGGGGAGAAAATACATTGTAATTGGAGTCATTGTAATTGGAGTCATACAGCAGGATTACCTGCTGACTCATTCAAATATCTCTAAGTGGCCTCTATAGTGTATATCTATGCCACACTGTAGTAGATAGATTACCCAAGAAACGACCTTATTATGGATCACACCCCTGGAAAGTGGATGGGGGTACTTAAAACGAAGCCCCTACACAACTACCTTAACCACTGAAAACCACTCCCTTCTGGCTGAATGTCCATGGAGAAGAAAACCCAGGTCTGAGATATCAAGAGCCTACAGGTAGCGTTTTAACCACATCAGCAAAGCGTCCCCTACCAGCAAAACGCTGAACTGGCGTCATACAAAAGGAATGCCCGGAGTACCAAGAGAGATGACTCACCTATCCGTCGGTACCCCTCTTCTGAGAGCGAGCGGAAGTGGAGGTGTGCACATGCCCGCCCTTCCGTCTTAAATAGTCTTCGGTAAATGAGTTTACAAGGCTCCCATAATGCGGCCCCGCTCTAGAGTGTAGACAGAAATTGGTGAGGCATCTAGCTCCTGTACATCGGACCCCTCTGCTTCTGTAAGCCACTGGAAGGGCGGGCATGTGCACACCTCCACTTCCGCTCGCTCTCAGAAGAGGGGTACCGACGGATAGGTGAGTCATCTCTCTTGGTACTCCGGGCATTCCTTTTGTATGACGCCAGTTCAGCGTTTTGCTGGTAGGGGACGCTTTGCTGATGTGGTTAAAACGCTACCTGTAGGCTCTTGATATCTCAGACCTGGGTTTTCTTCTCCATGGACATTCAGCCAGAAGGGAGTGGTTTTCAGTGGTTAAGGTAGTTGTGTAGGGGCTTCGTTTTAAGTACCCCCATCCACTTTCCAGGGGTGTGATCCATAATAAGGTCGTTTCTTGGGTAATCTATCTACTACAGTGTGGCATAGATATACACTATAGAGGCCACTTAGAGATATTTGAATGAGTCAGCAGGTAATCCTGCTGTATGACTCCAATTACAATGACTCCAATTACAATGTATTTTCTCCCCAGGCGCCACTTAAGGTTATTCTGAGTTTGGAGTGTATGGCATGTCATTGGGGCACCACTACATGTGCGTTGAGTTTTAAGTGTAGCACCATTGGTTTGGACACCGTAAAGTGTTATGCTTACTGTGTCTTTTTCTGTCTACACTCTAGAGCGGGGCCTCATACTCCCGAGCGGTCGCCGGGTGAGGTGAGGTCATCACCCACAAAATGCTGGGTGAGTATCACTGCGAGGAAATGCCTCGGGGTGATCAGGCTATTATGCTTGTTAATATGCAGGATTAAATTCGTCCTTGCAGGTGTGACTGTGTGAGCTCTGTGAGTGCATAGTGGTATATGTGCGTGTTGGTTTGTTGGGCTTGTTCATACAATGTCCATCTTTGTGTTCTTTTCTAGGAAGAAGACATATATCTTCCCTCTCAGTGGACACTTAAGTATCTACAATTTTGATACCAGTACAAATTTGTTGTTAGTACATTTTTTTGCTAATGGTAAGATGCAGTAGCCTTTCTAATTCAAGGTCCTGAAGAAAGCCGGACTAATGGTCCACCAGGCTGAAACATGTCGACCATACTGCTCAGCGCCACAGGATGCAATATCCCACTAGCTGGCGTGTTTTTAACATTTGACACTTAGATCTCTGTTTAAACATGGTTTAGGGATCAAGTAGCCAATTTTATTCACCTTTATCATTTGAGCACTGCACTTTTTGTATCCTTAAATGTACAACATAAGTATGCTTTTGGGTATCCCTCCGGAACGACACTTAACTGGTCGTTTCTAGCATGGGATTTACAACAATTTCCACATGATGTGAAGCACCACCCCTTCTGGGGGGTCTGATGGAAATTGTCTCTAGTCTTCTGCACTCCACAGTTGCTGTCCCTAACATCTTCAGCACTCTATCTCACGCATTTTTCTTTGCCTCACAGAGGCTAGCACAGTCTTACACCTAATTCATTTGGACCTGGTCTGCTCCTTTCTGTGTTTCGTATATTGGATAGGGGTTTGAGCAGACAGGTCAATAAATATTCCCCTAGACCCTCCCCATACCTGTCTTGTTTTTTAGTTTTTAGATCATCATACCTTCTTATGCCCTCCTTGTAATGTTTGTCATCTGTTTTCCGATAATATTGCTTATCTGATAGTTGTCTCAGTGCCTCTTTTTGGTAGTATTCTCGTGTTAGAAGCACAACATTCCCGCCCTTATCTGAGGGCTTGATTATTATTGTCTCATCTTTTTCCAGGTTGCGTAGGGCCTCCCTTTCCTGTGGGGAAATGTTGTCTTTCATATTGGACGTCTCACGTTTTCCTCTTAGAGCCACTAAATCCTTAAGAACCGTTTCAGAAAATGCATCTATAGCATCCCACGGCATTATCGGACAGAATGTTGACATTGGCTTAAAATTGCTTTCCTCTCTCTCCTGGTCTATTTCATTTTCCAGAGCTCTATTAATCATCGTGTCCTCCTGCGAAGGTTGTGTCTCTCTTTCCATTCTTAGATTCTCTAGAGTCTCTATCCCTCTAAGGTTTTCCCAGGAAAGGATATCGGTAGCAGTTAATCTTTTCTGTTCAAGTTTTGATCCTTTTGTATTAATTCTGATTTTGTGATATTTATGTAACTTGAGTTTCCTCACAAATGCATGTAGGTCGATCCTCATTTGTGTATATTCGCTCTTATTATTGGGACAGAAACCTAATCCTCGGCTTAATAAGTTCTGTTCTACTTCGGTTAGCTCTCTCTCCGATAGGTTAACTACAGTGAGGTCCTCTGCGTGAGTTGCGTTTACTTTTTGCTGGATTTTCTTCTGTTCCTCCACCTCTGTGCCCTTCCTTTTCCTGCCTCCTCCTGCTCTCCTTGTTCTTCTCCTGCCCCGGTTTCTGGAGGCTTGTTCTTGCCGCCCCGTAACCATGACTGGCGGATTACCGTGCACTCGTTGTGAAAAGGAGGGGGAAGGGGTGTCTGGCCTCCTCTTTGTCTCCCGGTTGTCGTCCTCTTCCTTTGCTCGTCCACAGCTTCACTATCGGTGACTTCTGATTCCGACGTGTTCAATGGTGATAACCTGCCCAGAGCTCTTTTGCGATCAACTTCTTTTCTCGGGGCGTCGTACTTTTTAGCAAAAGTTAGGATTCTGCCCGATAGGTAGTCGTTTTCGTCTCTTATGTATTTCTCCTGTTTACGAGTCTTGATCTTTTCCTCGTATTTATTCAAACGAATTTTGAGTTGATCCTTGAGTGTTGCTAGCTTCTCGGGTTTTTCTTCCTTTGCCAGTTCTTGTTCCAATGACTCTATTTCTGCTAGAGTCTTCTCGCGGTCACTCCACGCGTATTTAACTAATATTGCCAAGGTTCCTTCGCAGTATTGTGCAGTATGTTCGGCCCAATCTGTTAGAAGTTGAGGGTCTGGGTTCTCGTAGGACGGGATGGTATACACTCTTAGACCCCTCGGCACCCTTTTGTCATCAATATAGCTTTGGAGGCTGGTGGCCTCCCACCACTTCCGGATTTCTCTTTCGTGTAGTCTCTCAAGTTTTGCAAGCAGTTCGTTAAGTTTGGTTTTTTGCGGCTGGGGCACTGCACTCGCACCGGAGCTCACTGTTATAGTGTCTTGTTTCTTAAACATTCCTTTCGCTGCATCCCTGCGCGTGTCCTCACAATACATATCCTCTCATGGATTATACTGGTAACTCTGTGGGATGGTGTGAGCACCCGCTTGGTCAGCCACTGTCGCCCTGCCGCCTTTGCACTTATGCCCGTTCAGATCCGGGCTCGCGCTCTCACCGTGAGGTTGCGTGCTCCGCGTCGTCCTCCTGTTCTCCTGCGGCTCGCCTCCTTCCTCCGGGTCGCCTGTTAGCAATCACGCGATAAAATGCTGCAGCGGTGCCCGTCTGTAAATCACGCTCTCTCCCCCATTGGAAAGTCAGGGCACAGGGGAGGGGACAGGTTAAAAACATTGAGACGCCTGGAGTCAAGGTACATAATCGACCTCATGACCAAAGCTCCCAGGGGGCTTAATCATGGGGAGGAACTGGCAGTACATTTGGGGAAATAATCAATGAGAGTACCAACTTGAGATTTTTCCATGACTTTATGCACAGTAGATTTTGTGAAGACAGCAGCACGTTGTTTGATTCGATAAACTGACCGTAAGATGGGTGAAGGGCGAATGGGGACACTGTATATATTGTGCACTGGAGGCAAAACTGGAATATAGACCTTGCCAATACATGGCATGATGGACTTTGGAAACATTGGCCTGGGGCTTGATTTTAGAGCACCCAACATCCTCCCCGGATGTGTACACACGGGGTACTATGCCGATCCACGGCAAGATTTGATTTGTTTCCACACAGGGCTAATCTGCACCTAACTGTGAACTGTATTGACATGTTCCAAGATGGCGCGCCCATTTAACTGAGGTAGTTCGTCTACCATGTTTATGATTGTTTTGCCGCTATATCCCAGGCATGCCCTCACAGTGTAACTGACACTGAGGAAGGCGTATGCTGAAACGCGTCTGTTAACTGTGTGTTAATAAATTTATGGTGTGAGCACTGCAAAACCGTTTGGCTCTACGAGTGCGGTTCTTTGGAGGATACAATCTCTGAGGCTGAGCTGAATATATATATATATATATATATATATATATATATATATATATATATATATATATATATATATATATATATATATATATATATTACCTACTGGCGGTCACCAGTAGGTAGTTATAGTTAGGATCGTTTTCCATAGGAAATCCGCAACATTCTATTGGGAATAACTTTGGCGTTGATGGATGGAATTGGCTGAATTTCTCCAAGAAAATGGCCAGCTCCGCTCCGCTCCTTCCCTGAAAGTTTGGGGGGATTCGTCAAGCGGGGGCCGAGATAAAAGGGGGGTCCCAAAACGTGTTTTCCTCATGTTAATTTCCATAGGGCGGTTGGACTCATTTTTAGCCCGAACGGCTGAATGGATTTCCACCAAACTTGGCAAAATTGTAGGGACTGGTAGCCCGATGTGCCTTTGCTATGTCTCAAGATATGTGCTCCAGTGGATTTTGAGTAATTTAGGTTCAAAAAATATATATATATCTATATGCGCGCCCCGGTACGCGCACCGGGGCGCGCTCCAGCGCGCTACGCGAGTTCGCGAGCGGAAAGCTGATTGGCTCTCGGGTGTCTGTCAACATTCCAAACAGCCCAGAGCGGCCGCCATCTTGTGTCTCGGTAGGATCGAGACACAAGAGGTGGCAAAAAGAAAGGGGGAAATGACCAAAAGGGGGCAGGGTAGACCCCCCCTGACCCCCTAGGTTTGATGTGGGGGCCATAAAAGGGACGATTTTTCGATTTTCGCGGGGGGAGCGCCTGGTACGCGCACCGGTGAGCGTACCGGGGAGCGTACCATGGGGAAAACCCAGTGAAACAGTAAAACAATAATTTAAAGTGCTTAGAGGTAGGGTAGCTCTGAATAGAGTTGTTGTGTTGTGTGGGTAATTTAAGTACCAATATGTAGGTACCAATGCAGAGTCTTAAATTTAATGTACACCGTCTCCTCTGTAGATATCTTGCATGTTGTTACAGAAGTTACTGTGGTATATGGAATCCATACCATAGTCTGTCAGGAAAGCAGAAACAGCTCCTTTAAGCACTCCCTGAGAAGGCCTAGGGGATCATGGGTAGTCTACCCTGCTCCCTTATGATGTTTTCAAGTATTACATTTTACTCTCTTCTGAATCTACACAAAATTGGCAGTGATATGGTGCATTAGAGACAGACAGTGAGAGAAAGGAGGCAGGAGATGAAAAAGAGATGTCAAATACACATTGGAGATAATATAGTGGGAGAAAGGAAGTAACTATGAGCAAACTTACTATGTAACACAAAAAAGTTGCACAGTATACTATAAGTCTCACTTTATATTATAATCATTTTGGTACTACTTCATGAATTACATATACAAATTAATAATGTCTCAAACTATTTTTAATTATTAAATATACATTTATTGTTCAGAATCTTCATAATTTAATAGAACTTCCAACATCTGATTATCTGGAATCTCCTCAAAATTTTGATTGCATGCTTCAATGGTTTCTATACAGTCAATTATTTCTTGGTCCAGAGACTCATCCATGAAATCCAAGTCAAGAACATCTTCTTCAAGAATGTCCTCATCCGTAATTTCAAAAGAAATATTAATGGCCACTTCTTTACCTTCCATTTTCTTGCTGTAAATTGCATAAAAAATAACTATATCAGTAGAGTTAGGGCACTGTTGGGTTTAAGTTCAAACAGGTACTTCTGAGTTTTTAACAGTGAAGTTATCTTTGGGCAGTGTATGGTATCAGGCAGGAAGTAGAAATATAAAAAAGTGCATGTGATGAAGCCTAAGTAAATTCATAATTATACCAGAGAAGCCTAACTCAATCCATAACTATAACAGAGAAGCCTATCTCAATCTACAACTATAACAGAGGGACAGTAATTAACTAACAGAAAACGTTTTTCCAAATTAACTTAAAGTGCACAACATAGTTCCCCTTACAAATTAACAACTTACCTTTCAGAAAGCAGTTGAAGTTTTGAGAGCAAATCCTTTATAAATGTACCTCAGGTAGTACTAGTCAAAATGGCCGTGTTTCCCTCTCATTTTTCATATATATTCATGTACATAACCAATCAAATGTCAGCACATAAAAATACAAAACGAAAGTAACATTTTAATTGGTTGTAAATTCTAATACTTTCATATGTGTTTTTGTCATGTAATTTAGCTCAGGATATTTAGACAGGGCTACAGCCCAAGTGGTTCAATGGAATTCCACCAAATTTGGGAAAATGGTAGGGACCTATTCTATATTTGGTGAAAGTCTCTCCAGTGGTTTTTATGTAAATTACCTTCCAAAATATTTTGGGAGCGCTAACCGGTGCGCGCCCCGGTACGCGCACCGGCAGCGCTACGGGAGTCCTCCATCTTGTGCTTCGGTAGAATTGAGACACAAGATGGAGGACAAACAACATTGGGAATGGGTAAAAGGGGGCATGGTAAACACCCCTGACCCCATAGGTTTTCTGAGGGGGGCTTAGGAGGCCCATATAGGCCCCAAATTATTATTATTTTTTTTTTATTTTCGTGGGGGGAGCGCCCGGTACGCGCACCGGGGAGCGTACCGGGGAGCGTACTTTGGTGAAAAATAGTGAAAAAAGTTAGAGTAAAATAATCATTTTGAGTGATTAGAGGTAGGGTAGCCCTGAAAAGAGCTTTTGGGTTCTGTGGCTGATTTAGGTACCTACAAGTAGATTTCAATGCACAGTCTTAAATTCAGGAGGAATATTCTATTCCCCTCATCTGAGAAGTGCACACCATTTCCTCTGTAGATATCTTGCATGTTGTAACGCAAGTTATTGTTGTATATTGAACCCATTCCATAGTCTCTCATGTAAGCAGAAACAGATTTATTCACATATTTCCGTGCTTTCTCAAATTGTGGACAAAATTGGTTGGACCACTTCCATTTCTGTCTTTGGCATATATTGGAATATACCAAGGCAGTTTGTGGAAAAAGTGCCATCAATTGCCCAAAGGTGTCCTTTAAAAGCATTTCCAGACCTACCCCAGTCAAAGTGCCTAGGTCATTTCCACCACAGTGCATAATTATGAGGTCAGGGTGTGGCAGATGCAAAAAGGTTTTCACCAATTGTATCAATTGGTGACATCTCAATCCTCTCTGGCCAATCCACTTGATGTCCACATTTGGTAAATCAAGGTTGTGAAAATTTCTGATAGCTGCGTACCTTTGAGCCCAGTGGATGTAGCTATGTCCAATAATCCAGACAGAATACATGGTGAGAGGAGGTTCTGGTGCAGTCAGATGAAGTGTGGGAATGAAATGGCAGTTGGAACAGTAGGAGTTTGCAAAAAAAAAACTGTGGAGTTTCAGTGCTCTTGAATCACAAGCAATGATTGGTGGATTCAGATAGTTGAAAACTGAAAGTTAGGGTGCATGGTTCTGTTCTGTGAAAGAAGTAATTTGAATGGTTAAGAAAAAGTCATTTAAAGAAACATTGCACCGGATAAGCTGGTGTATTGAGAGGTCAAACATCCTTGCTGAGTTCTTTTGCAACATTGTAGAATAAACCTTTAAACCTGAGAGCTCAGTGAGGAGGGAGTTGCTATGGTAACAGGCAGAAAGGGCTATATTTTTTTCGATTTACGCGGGGGGAGCGCCCGGTACGCGCACCGGGGAGCGTACCGGGGAGCGTACCATGGAGAAAAAAGAATGACAGTTTTTTAAAAATGTAGCATTTTTTTATAAATTGGAGGTAGTTCTAAAAAGAACTGGTTTTTTAATTCTTTTTGTTGTTTTATTTTTTTTATTGTTTTTTTTAACATTTTTTACTTTTTTTGGCTTTTATGAACAATTTTATATTTTTTTGTAATTTTTATGGGGACAAACAAAAAACAGGGAATTGTAAACGGCTCAACTGGAGCAAAAAAAATCAGGAAAAAATTAAGGTTTCTTTTTGCAGTTGTGGTTGTCTCCAGCACGGTTGATCAGTTTGATACTTTGCTCTCCATAGGAAATTGTAGTCCCGCAAAATATACAAAGTATTTTATAATCTCCAAACTGGGGTTGGATATTTGGGACCATCTCCCTTGTCTCTGGACCCGATGGAGTGGGTTGTTTTCTTTTGGAGGTGGTGGGAGAAGATTGGGGAGGGTTTCTTGTCAGTTCTCTGACTTCTGCCGCAGCATAGTTGTTTGGGTGCTTGCGTTGCATATGGCGAAGCATTGTATTGTTGCCAAATGAATACTTTTTTGCAGGGTTCCCCCTGGAAAGTACAGTGCCACAGATGAGACATGTGACTTTTGGAGCATTTACTTTCTTTAGTCCCCATGGGATTTTAAAAAACTCCCACACAAAGTGCTCCTTGGGTTTATAGGGGGGATTATCTTCAGGCAGGAAATGTCTCTCCTCCTCCTCCTCCTCCTCCTCTTCTTCTTCACCACCATTGTGGTGTTGTGGTGGTCCGTGTGGTGGTGGTGGTGGTGGTTGAGATGCTCCTGCTGCTACTGTAGCCATTTCTCACTTACTACAAACAGGTCTGCAAACAGGTCTGCCTCAGTCAAAGTACAAAGTGAGAATGAGGAAAAAAGGTGGGGGCTTTCATCATTTGGAGAAAAAAACTGTTCTGAACCAATGAAAAGTGTTATTTTCAGGTCACATGACCCAACGCGCTTACGCTACGCGCCCCGGCGCGCGCCCGGGGGCGCTTGCATAGCGCGATTGTATGTGCTCGGGCGCTTCCGGGTGCGCTTACGCCGTGCGTCATAAGACGCATCACGCGGCTACACGATACGTCACGATGATGTTTTCATTCGCGGCAATATCGCTAACGTGACGCTCACCGGTACGCGCACCGGGGCGCGCCGCAAGACTGAGTGATGTCATGAGTGATGTCACTGACCATGTCATGAGTGATGTAATATGTGACGTCATCAGCAGTGCATTGCAGGCGCGCAAGTTATAGTGAGTCCAACTAACTATAACGTGCGAATTTCAATGGTTTTATGTCAGTAAAATTTCCAGCTAACTATAACTGGTGTCAAACCTATGGTTTTTTCAGTGAATATATATATATATATATGCACAAAAAATCTGCATCCTTTTCTTCCAACACCCTTAGTATTCTAAAGGTACCCATGATTTGGGATTCTCCTGGAGGGGTCCCAGAAATTAGCCAAAATACAGCTAAGTTTTGTTGAAGGGTGGAGAAATGGGGGGTAAAGTGCTGCTGAAGAAAGTGTCTGTTTTATTCCCTGCAAATAGTATCAACAAAAGGTTTGTGGTGCTAAAATCACCATCTTCCCACCTTTCAGGGACAGGCAGGCCTTTGTCAGAAAAACTAAATTTTCTACACAGTTTTGGCATTTTTCTGGGACATAGCATATTTTTGCAATTTTTGTGCTTTCAACCTCTTTCCAGGGAATGGTAGAAATGGGTATGAAAGCAATAATGGATCCTAGAAAGCTATACATCTCAGAAACTTAGACAAAATTCTGAATTGAATTCAGGAAGGGGTCATTTGTGTAGATCCTTCAAGGCTTCTTTATAGAAACTAACCGTTGAATATAAGAAAAATTGACAATTAGTTGAAGAAAACAGCCATTTGTGTCAACGTTTTCACCTGTAACTTCTAATAATTATGACAACTGTTTGAAAGCAATATACAGTTACATTCGCTGGACCATTCTGGTTGTGGGGATATATAGAACTTGTAGGTTTACTAAGAACCCGACGAACCCAGAGCCAATAACTGAGCAGCGTCTTGCAATGGTTTTTTATTATGTACCGGGTATATAATTAATTTGGGAAAATATATGCATGAAAACTCGATATGAAAGACACCTATGTATTTCTGAAATTGGAACAAAATATAAAGTTTAGAAACATTAGATATTTGCACATTTCCCAAATTGTGAGTACCCATACTAGCATGAGAATTATACGTCATTTTTAGGTCTCGCCTGAGCCAATGCGCTTGCGCATTGCTCCGGCGATATTATAGTAAAAAGAAAAGAACAGTCTACCAAAACGGCGGATTAGACACAGTTCTGTGATCTATGCGTGTGCACAAAATAGCCACGTCACACACCATCATTTGTCTGTGCCTCGCATCAGACTTCAAATGCTGCCAATCCCCCCCATCAGACTTCAAAGGCTGCCGCTCCCCCGCCCCCGCATCAGACTTCAAAGGAATGCGCTCCCCCGCCACAGCAATGCGGAGAGCTTGTTTTGCTTGTTTGCTTGCATCTTCCTTCCTTGGCCCTGGGTGTTTTCAGTGTTCTCTCATTCAGTGCCTTCTCAACCCGTACTTGATTGCTGTCCAAGCCCCAGCCCTCGCTGCCTCTATCATTATACACTCTCCCTGTGTTTTCCTGTTTCACTTTGCTTTTTACCGGCTCCATCGTTCGGTGCTTTGAAACTACACGTGCTTTGTAGAACTCAACCCTGCGTGTTCTTAGCTTCAGACTCTGTGCTGCTGCACCACATCACTCAGGGGCACCACCACATCACTCAGGGGCACCACCACATCACTCAGGGGCACCACCACATCACTCAGGGACACCACCACATCACTCAGGGACACCACCACATCACTCAGGGACACCACCACATCACTCAGGGGCACCACCACATCACTAAGGGGCACCACCACATCACTAAGGGGCACCACCACATCACTCAGGGGCACCACCACATCACACAGGAACACCACCACATCATTCGGGGACACCACCACATCACTCGGGGACACCACCACATCACTCAGGACACCACTACATCACTCGGGGACACCACCACATCACTCGGGGACACCACCACATAACTCGGGGGCACCACCACATCACTCGGGGACACCACCACATCACTCGGGGACACCACCACATCACTCAGGGCACCACCACATGACTCGGGGACACCACCACATCACTCAGGGGTACCACACAGGGGAACCATCACATCACTCAGGGACACCAGCACATCACTCGGGGACACCACCACATCACTCGGGGACACCACCACATCACTCAGGGGCACCTCCACATCACTCGGGGACACCACCACATCACTCAGGGACACCACCACATCACTCGGGAACACCACCACATCACACAGGGACACCACCACATCACTCGGGGACACCACCACATCACTCGGGGACACTTCCACATCACTCGGGGACACCACCACATCACTCAATCACTCAGGAACACCACCACATCACTCGGGGACACCACCACATCACTCAATCACGCAGGAACACCAACACATCACTCGGGGACACCACCACATCACTCAGGGACACCACCACATCACTCGGGAACACCACTACATGACTCGGGGACACCACCACATCACTCGGGGACACCACCACATCACTCGGGGACACCACCACATCACGCAGGGGCACCACCACATCACTCGGGGACACCACCACATCACTCGGGGACACCACCACATCACTCGGGGACACCACCACATCACTCGGGGATACCACCACATCACTCGGGGACACCACCACATCACTCAGGGACACCATCACATCACACAGGGACACCACCACATCACTTGGGAACACCGCCACATCACCCGGGGACACCGCCACATCACTCGGGGACACCACCACATCATTTGGGGAAACCACCACATCACTCAATCACGCAGGAACAACACCATATCACTCAGGGACACCACCACATCACTCGGGAACACCACCACATCACTCGGGGACACCACCACATCACTCGGGAACACCACCACATCACTCGGGGACACCACCACATCACTCGGGGGCATCACCACATCACTCAGGGACACCACTACATCACTCAGGGACACCACCACATCACTCGGGGGCACCACCACATCACTCTGGAACAGCCCCACATCACTCTGGAACAGCCCCACATCACTCTGGGACAGCGCCGCATCACTCTGGGACAGCATCACATCACTCTGGGACACCACCACATCACTCGGGGACACCACCACATCACTCAGGGACACCACCACATCACTCGGGGGCACCACCACATCACTCGGGGGCACCACCACATAACTCGGGGACACCACCACATCACTCGGGGACACCACCACATCACTCAGGGACACCACCACATCACTCAGGGACACCACCACATCACTCGGGGACACCACACCACCACATCACTCGGGGACACCACCACATAACTCAGGGGCACCACCCAGGGGAACCATCACATCACTCAGGGACACCAGCACATCACTCAGGGACACCACCACATTACTCAGGGACACCACCACATCACTCAGGAACACCACCACATCACTCAGGGACACCACCCAGGGGCACCACCACATAACTCAGGGACACCACCACATCACTCAGGGGCACCACTACATCCCTCGGGGACACCACCACATCACTCAATGACCCCACCACATCACTCAGGGGCACCACCACATCACTCAGGGACACCACTACATCACTCGGGGACCCCACCACATCACTCAATGACCCCACCACATCACTCAGGAACACCACCACATCACTCAGGAACACCACCACATCACTCAGGGACACGACCACATCACTCGGGGACACCACCACATTACTCAGGGACACCACCACATCACTCGGGGACACCTCCACATCACTCGGGGACACCACCACATCACTCGGGGACACCACCACATCACTCAATCACGCAGGATCACCACCACATCACTCGGGGACACCACCACATCCCTCAATCACGCAGGAACACCACCACATCACTCGGGAACACCACCACATCACTCGGGGACACCACCACATCACTCGGGGACACCACCACATCACTCAGGGACACCACAACATCACTCGGGAACACCACTACATCACTCGGGAACACCACCCCATCACTCGGGAACACCACCACATCACTCGGGGACACCTCCACATCTTTCAGGGGCATCACCACATCACTCAGGGGACACCACCACATAACTCGGGGACACCACCACATTACTTGGGGACACCACCAAATCATTCAGGGACACCACCACATCACTCGGGGACACCACCACACCACTCAGGGACAAAACCACATCACTCAGGGACACCACCACATCACTCAGGGACACCACCAGATCACTGAGGAACACAACCACATCACTCGGGGGCACCACCACATCACTCGGGGGCACCACCACATCACTCGGGGGCACCACCACATCACTCGGGGGCACCACCACATCACTCGGGGGCACCAGCACATCACTCAGGGACACCAGCACATCACTCAGGGACACCAGCACATCACTCAGGGACACCACCACATCACTCAGGGACACCACCACATCACTCAGGGACACCACCACATCACTCAGGGACACCACCACATCACTCGGGGACACCACCACATCACTCAGGAGCACCACCCAGAGGAACCATCACATCACTCAGGGGCACCAGCACATCACTCAGGGGTACCACCACATCACACAGGGACACCACCACATCACTCAGGGACACACCCACATCACTCAGGGACACCACCACATCACTCAGGAACACCACCACATCACTCAGGGACACCACCCAGGGGCACCACCACATCACTCAGGGACACCAGCACATCACTCAATCACACAGGAACACCACCACATCACTCGGGGACACCACCACATCACTCGGAGACACCACCACATCACTCGGGGACACCACCACATCACTCGGGGACACCACCCAGGGGAACCATCACATCACTCAGGGGAACCATCACATCACTCAGGGGCACCAGCACATCGCTCAGGGACACCACCACATCACTCAGGGACACCACCACATCACTCAGGGACACCACCACATCACTCAGGGACACCACCAAGGGGCACCACCACATCACGCAGGGATACCAGCACATCACTCCGGGACACCACCACATCACTCAGGGACACCACCACATCACTCAGGGACACCATATTATCACTCAGGGACACCACAACATCACTCGGGAACACCACTACATCACTCGGGAACACCACCCCATCACTCGTGAAGACCACCACATCACTCGGGGACACCTCCACATCTTTCGGGGGCATCACCACATCACTCAGGGGCATCACCACATCACTCAGGGGCACCACCACATCACTGAGGAACACCACCACATCACTCAGGGACACCACCACATCACTCGGTGACACCACCACATCACTCGGAGACACCACAACATCACTCGGACACCACCACATCACTCAGGGACACCACCACATCACTCTGGAACAGCCCCACATCACTCTGGAACAGCCCCACATCACTCTGGGACAGCGCCACATCACTCGGGGACAGCATCACATCACTCTGGGACACCACCACATCACTCGGGGACACCACCACATCACTCGGGGGCACCACCACATCACTCTGGGACACCACCACATCACTCTGGGACACCACCACATCACTCGGGGACACCACCACATCACTCGGGGGCACCACCACATCACTCGGGGGCACCACCACATAACTCGGGGACACCACCACATCACTCGGGACACCACCACATCACTCAGGGACACCACCACATCACTCAGGGACACCACCACATCACTCGGGGACACCACACCACCACATCACTCGGGGACACCACCACATCACTCGGGGACACCACCACATAACTCAGGGGCACCACCCAGGGGAACCATCACATCACTCAGGGACACCAGCACATCACTCAGGGACACCACCACATCACTCAGGGACACCACCACATCACTCAGGAACACCACCACATCACTCAGGGACACCACCCAGGGGCACCACCACATAACTCAGGGACACCACCACATCACTCAGGGGCACCACTACATCCCTCGGGGACACCACCACATCACTCAGGGACACCACCACATCACTCGGTGACACCACCACATCACTCGGAGACACCACCACATCACTCGGACACCACCACATCACTCAGGGACACCACCACATCACTCTGGAACAGCCCCACATCACTCTGGAACAGCCCCACATCACTCTGGGACAGCCCCACATCACTCGGGGACAGCATCACATCACTCTGGGACACCACCACATCACTCGGGGACACCACCACATCACTCAGGGACACCACCACATCACTCGGGGGCACCACCACATCACTCGGGGGCACCACCACATAACTCGGGGACACCACCACATCACTCGGGGACACCACCACATCACTCAGGGACACCACCACATCACTCAGGGACACCACCACATCACTCGGGGACACCACACCACCACATCACTCGGGGACACCACCACATCACTCGGGGACACCACCACATAACTCAGGGGCACCACCCAGGGGAACCATCACATCACTCAGGGACACCAGCACATCACTCAGGGACACCACCACATCACTCAGGGACACCACCACATCACTCAGTAACACCACCACATCACTCAGGGACACCACCCAGGGGCACCATCACATAACTCAGGGACACCACCACATCACTCAGGGGCACCACTACATCCCTCGGGGACACCACCACATCACTCAATGACCCCACCACATCACTCAGGGGCACCACCACATCACTCAGGGACAACACTACATCACTCGGGGACACCACCACATCACTCAATGACCCCACCACATCACTCAGGAACACCACCACATCACTCAGGAACACCACCACATCACTCGGGGACACGACCACATCACTCGGGGACACCACCACATTACTCAGGGATACCACCACATCACTCGGGGACACCTCCACATCACTCGGGGACACCACCACATCACCCAATCACACAGGATCACCACCACATCACTCGGGGACACCACCACATCCCTCAATCACGCAGGAACACCACCACATCAGTTGGGAACACTACCACATCACTCGGGGACACCACCACATCACTCAGGGACACCACCACATCACTCAGGGACACCACAACATCACTCGGGAACACCACTACATCACTCGGGAACACCACCCCATCACTAGGGAACACCACCACATCACTCGGGGACACCTCCACATCTTTCAGGGGCATCATCACATCACTCAGGGGCACCACCACATAACTCGGGGACACCACCACATCACTTGGGGACACCACCAAATCATTCGGGGACACCACCACATCACTCGGGGACACCACCACACCACTCAGGGACACCACCACATCACTCAGGGACACCACCACATCACTCAGGGACACCACCAGATCACTGAGGAACACAACCACATCACTGAGGAACACCACCACATCACTGAGGAACACCACCACATCACTCGGGGACACCACCACATCACTCGGGGGCACCACCACATCACTCGGGGGCACCACCCAGAGGAACCATCACATCACTCAGGGGCACCAGCACATCACTCAGGGGTACCACCACATCACTCAGGGATACCACCACATCACTCAGGGACACCACCACATAACTCAGGGACACCACCACATCACTCAGGAACACCACCACATCACTCCGGGACACCAGCACATCACTCAATCACACAGGAACACCACCACATCACTCGGGGACACCACCACATCACTCGGGGACACCACCACATCACTCGGGGACACCACCACATCACTCGGGGACACCACCCAGGGGAACCATCACATCACTCAGGGGAACCATCACATCACTCAGGGGCACCAGCACATCACTCAGGGACACCACCTGAGGAAAACTGAATTTTGCCTTGTCATGTGTGCCTACGTGTTCCCCATCCTATGTAATATGTGCATGATTAATATGCATGTATTCCCCTATGACCGAATAAAGACGCAATTATAGTTGTGTCCAACGTTAGTATGCTAGTTATCCAGTCCCCGTGAAAGCAACGTGAATTAGGCTTCTAGGCCTATGTTGACACCCTTTTCCATTGTGCACGTTAATTCAGCAAATTGTCCCCGTTTCTAGGCCTCATGAGGGCCCGGACGCTAGATTCAAGCTCCCGTCTCCTGAACCCACTCTGAGGAGCGATACAGCCCCCACCTGCATCCCTGACCCTTCGCTTACTTCCTGCCGCGCAGCGCGGTGCCCGGCCTGGCTCTGTCTGCCTGCCTGCCAAGAATATGTTATGCCTACAGTTATCAGTTCAGCTCTCCGTCTTCACATTCCTAAGCTAACGAACCGCACAAACATCTTCAGCTATAGTCTAGTCTTCCTGTCTCCATGCAAGTGAATTACTGTATTAATATCCATAGAAGATTCATAGCACACGCAATACATGAAGAATATATGCATGCACCAGTCTTAGTGTCAAGTAGCCTTTACCCTGATAACTTTTAGATTCTATCAACATGTACTCCAAACATAAGATACCAGATATGCTATAGATACATGTCGTCCTGACATCCCAGACTTTCGTCTCCTCTTCTAGTGCAGAAGTCAGAGCCCCCAGTTCTCCCCAGATACACGTCATAGTCCGTTTGCGCGCACCACTAGGTTAAAGGTTCCAGCTGCCCAGGTAGCCCTCTCCATGTATCCACCCATTCATGACACTTCTGTGACGTTCTCATCACATGTCTTCGTGCACGCCCTGTGCGCGCCTTCTTTTTACGCCCATGTATTCTTATCTTACGTTTGTCACTTGTTACGCCTACTGTATTCAATGCAATTATAATGTGTTCCTATATATACTATGTACTGTTAATGAGACGTTGCAGCTGCCACTCGTGCCATTCTATTTCAGGCTGTTCCGATCCTGTCCCTTCCCTTATGCCTGATTAAAGTCTGTTCAACTCAGATTCCTCGGATCCTGCCTCTTATTTATTGAGCTATCTGTTTTCATTAATGTATTCAAAAATAGTACCGGTAATTAATTATTTATTTACCACATAATGGCGCCCGAATAGGGACGAGCCCCTTCCCCACGCGCCGGCGATGTAACGCAGGCCCCCTGACCCTTCTACAGCAGTGACGGAACTCTACCGTGCACGTGCAGATATTTCTGCTTCAAGTCTCCCTCAGGCCCACGGAGGAGACGGAGACTGCGGTCCGGCATCCAGACGAGGCGGTGAGGAATGCGGTTCGTCCCGACCAGAGCCCAAGCCGAGAGAGCAAGGTCCGAGGTATCCGGAGGCCCACCTGTAACCGAAGCCCGAAGCTCGAAGCGCATGCGTAGCAGTAACCAGACGTCGTAGCAGTCCAGTCCAGTCCGAGGCCTTCAGTTTCTGCTTCCCGGTGAGTACCGTTGCGGGGGAAGTATCTAGACAGGTTTATTAGTTTGTCCCTGGTCCGATGGGTTTGGGTACACAGATCCAGTCCGAAGTATTCATCTAGGTGGATACGGTATGACGTGTCTCTTTATGAGACCGGTATGTTCTGTACTGTTCTAGCAGTGCATCTAGTTTCTGTACTGTTTTTTTAGCAGTGCATCCAGTATTCCTATTAAGTCTGTTCTCGAGAAATTCAAGTATTATGTTTTCAGTGTATCAGGTAGTATTCTGTTCGAACTGTTATTAATGTATATTTATGTCGTGGTATGAGTGATTTGTTTGCCATTTCATTTCTGTGTTTATTGTGTATTGTGTTTAGCCCAAGTACGACTCCAAAATGCCTCTGTTTTCGAAATTACGTCAGATAAAAACTAGAAAAGGGTTACTCGAAGAAGCAGTTCCTGTCCCTCCTAGGGACAGTCCTGGTCATTTTATGTATCACAAGCATGGCTTAGATGCCATATTATATCTAGACTTATGGGCGGAGTACACGAAGGATCTTGAAGAGAAATATAGATGGCCTGTATCAGGTACATGGGATGCCGAGTGCATCATGCGAGTAGAAGAAGCATTATGGAAAAAGAAAGCCAGACAGTCCCAGAAAGACGCCATCGAGTTATGGCGCAAAGAATCTCACAGGAGATCCGAGAAAGAATTCAGAAAAGCAGAATTAAGTAGGGAATCCTCAGAAAAAGCCCAAGAAAGGGAACTTCTAGAAGAAGGTGAACGAGTTAGAGCAGAACAGTCGGACAGACAGAGAAATGCCCTTATTAAAGGTATGTATCCTCTTCTTGCCGAGGGCTTGCCGAAGGCAACCCCGGAAGCATCCTATAATTTACCGCCACCCTTGGTCCCGACTAAGCTACGTCATAAACCGACTGCAGCTGAAATATTTCTGTCGTCCTATTTGGACGATACTGTCCCAGAATATGCAAATCCTATTCTGCCTGCTCCACCTCAGCACCCTGTTAATAATGTAATTCCTGTTCTTCCAGTCACTGGTCCCGGGAACCCTGTCCATGTGCCAGTACCCCCGGACCAGTCCACACCACGTGTTTTGCCAGTCACCTTACCAGCACATTCAGTATTAATAGACGATTCTAGTTCAGGAGGAGCGGCGGGAGGTGCTCCTACTACCCCGCCTCAAGTAAAACGAATGACGCTGAGAGAAGCAGCGTTACAGCGTACGCCAAAAGTGACTACATACGCAGATCTCAAGCGACACCTTACTGACTGCATATATGATTCAGTACCAGGTGAAGATCACATGATGTTATATTCAGTACGTTTAAGACGAGTTGCCAACTTTTTGGCCACCCTGCCCGATATGAAGGAACATCTAGACAGAATATATCATTTTATCCGTACAGGGGAGAATTCAGAAAGTATTCACGAAGCTATGGCACACAGAAAGGTCGAGATTCAAAGTATGATTCTGCAATTTATGATTAACTGTTTAATAAGAGAACAGGATTATCCTGATAAAGACAAAGACGAGATGAAAGCCCTGACGAGATGGAGTGACAATATAGCCGAGGGAAAACACAAGACACAAGGTAGTATAGAAAGTATGTACAGGAAAATTCGTAAGGAAATTCTACGTATACACGAGAAGGAGAACGAGAAGGAGAAAGCAAAAAGAACAACCGAGAAAGAGAATGACTCTTCCAGTGAAGAGGTAGACAGCGAAAATCCTGACAGAATAGCGTATGTAGGTAGAACTAGATTTTCCGACCGACATTCACGCCTAGATTACAAGAAAGTTTTTCCTCCTCCCGTACCAGAACAGTGTTCTCTGGAACAAGTATTCCAGGCTACAGATAAAACTCTGAAATTACGAATAGGTTATAGTGAGCCTAGTACCATGCATGAACAAGAACTAGCCTGATCAGCAGTCCGATGGACTAGTGATTTTACCACGTTTTCAGATGAAATAGTGGCCCAAACGTTTCTGAAGCTGCCCCCAGCCGAGCAGCGTCTGGGGGGTATGTATATGATCCAGCACCTCATTACACTGTATGAGGATCAGCATTCTGATCCAGGTCCCTTGTATGATGTCCTGAACGAGCTACTCCTAAACAGATGGAAAGGTCTAGGTACTGATTTAATTAGTGTCATTTTAGAGCAACGTCACAAATACAGAACGTTCCTGAATCCGCATTTTGTTCCTGTCCCACCCCCAGTAAGAAAATCATTCTACATAGACAGACAGAATCCGCTACGAGAAGTACACCCAGTTAAGGGAGCGGGGGGTGATCTAGAACGAGTATTTGTTTACACCCCTATCACGAAAATAGAACTTCTGGAAATGAAAAAGTTAATACCCTGTCACGATAAAGATCCAGCAGGGTTCCACCGTGAATTAAAGGACATGCTCCGTATGGGAGAATACACATATCCTGATATCATTAAAATGTTAAAGGTCTTGTTGCCTGCGGGCATATATGAAAAACGTAAAGAAAAAGAATGGGAGGTGGGAGAGAAAAAGATAGATTGGACCGCATTAGAGACTGAAGATAACACACGAGTTCCAGGTACTGGTCTTGGGGAAAAAGCTAAAGCATTGCCCGAATTGTTAATACAAGTCTTGCCAAGATTACTAGCCACGAAAAAGGAAGACTGGGATGCTATCTCAGCCTGTAAACAGAAACAAGATGAAGACACTAGTGATTTTTATTCTAGATTTGAGAAATGTTTCATTATAAATAGTGGTCTGAAAACAAGTAGTGAATCGTATCCACATCTTTTTGTTACCAAACTAGTTGAGAATTCAAGTCCACAAGTTAAAAATCGAGTACTGAAAGTCGAGAGTACTTGGCAAGCTAATACTCCGTCACAAATGCTCCAGATGCTCCAGTATCACCAGAACAGAATTAGGGAAGAGCAAGAACACGAAAGGAGACGTATGAAAGACACGAAAATGAAAGTGCTAGTTGCACAGTCTGTTCCACAAGACAATCAGAAAAGGGGTCCGAGGCAAACTAGTCATCCTGCAGCTCCCGTTAAAGGGACCTGCAATTATTGTAAACAGCCAGGTCATTATATAAACGAATGTGCAGTTCTGAAACATAACATAGCTACTGGTAAGACGAAAGAGAGACCACGTCCTCCTAGACAAGAACAAGTTCCGCAGAATACGCAAGTACCGCAGAACGCGCAACAGACAGTTACAGTACCGCAGCCTATAGCTGCCACACAACACGTTACACAACAGATGTACCAGTATGCACAGTCAGATTATCCAGAATATCAGCAGTATTCATGAAACAGCCTAGAGAGGGAGGTTGGCTTGCCTCTCATCGAAATTCCTGTAGATCAAGAGGGTCCCTATGTACACAGTCAAGTATTAGGGAAAGACAGAAAGTTTCTGATTGATACAGGGGCAAGTAGGACTACCATCAGTCATGACGAGGTTCCAGGGGCTCCACTCTCAGGCTCAAGAAATGTTTCCCTTGGATTTTCAGGAAAGCCTATTGTTAATGAAATATCGAAACCAGTTTCCCTAGAAGTTGGTCCATTGTCCCGAACTACTGACTTGTTACTTACGAAATCTTGTCCAGAAAATGTATTAGGTATTAAAACCCTGAAGGAATTAGGAGCAGTAATTTGTTGCTCCCCAGAAGGAGTGAGACTGTTCTTACGAGATTTTAAAGGTCATTATGTATTACGTGATTTTGATCCAAGATTAGTGAATGTACCACAGCATTTATGGGCGCAAGGCCCAACTGATGTAGGTTGTATGCATATTACACCCTATCGTGTCACTCTGAAGCAAGGTGTTGTATTACCACGAATCCGACAGTACAAATTGCCACCTGAGGCTGTAGCAGCCTTATCCAAAATTATTGACGAGCTCATTGCTCAAGGAGTGGTTGTAGAAACTGACTCCAATGTATGTAATTCTCCTATCATTCCAATTCTTAAACGTACTGATCCAAATGCACCTCCAGTTTATCGATTAGTGATTGACCTTCGAGAACTCAATAAATGTATCATACCCCAGTACCCAGTGTTTCCAGATATTTCTTCCCTATTGACTGCCATTGATTCCGAAGCTACGTTCTTTACTGTTATTGATCTCAAGAACGCATTCTTTAGTGTCCCCATTCATCCAGACAGCCAGTTTCTTTTCGGATTCTGTTTAAATGGAAGAAGCTATAAATTCACACGAGCTCCTCAAGGTTTCACAGAAAGTCCTAGTATTTACAGTCAAGCACTTAAGAGACAACTAGACAATATACACATGCTAACTGACACTGCCCTGCTCCAGTATGTCGATGATCTACTGATCACAGCCCGTTCTGAACGTGACTGCGAACGTGCGTCACGTACAGTCTTGTATTTCCTGGCCGAGATGGGGCACAAGGTGTCCCCTTCGAAATTACAATTCTGTGTCCAGCAAGTGGTCTACCTTGGACACTTACTGTCCAAGAGGGGTAGGCAGTTGACACCAGACCGTATCCAGTTAATAGCACATCTTCCACAGCCCAAGACTCAGAAGGAGGTACGAGCTTTTATCGGCCTCACTTCTTACTGCAGACAATGGATTCCTCAGTACGCATATCTAGCCAAACCACTGATACAGTTAACGACACAGGAGGCAGCCACATCGACTGTCCTCCCTTGGACCCAAGAACATACACTTGTTTTCAATGAGTTAAAGAAAGCTTTATGCCAAGCACCTGTTCTAGCAACACCGAACTACAGTAAGCCTTTTACACTTTTTGTCACTGAACGTGATGGTACTGCATTATCTGTTCTCACACAAGATCAAGCAGGACAATACAAACCCTGTGCTTATTTCTCTAGCACATTAGATCCGGTGGCCCAGGCTTTGCCTGCGTGCCTCAAGTCCGTTGCAGCCACAGCACTAGCTATCAGACAGAGTGATTCCATAGTGTTAGGACACTCCCTGACGGTACAAGTTCCACACTCCGTGGAAGTTCTTTTAAACCGGACACAGACTCAGCACTTGACAATTGCACGTTTAACAGGATATGAACTGACACTGTTTCAGCCACACATAGAAATCAGACGCTGCAACATTTTAAATCCCGCTACACTGTTACCCTCAGTTACTTCAAATCCTGCCACACATGACTGTGTGGAAGTTGTTAACACCATGACAAAGCCAAGACAAGATTTGACAGACATTGCATTACCTGATCCCGACCTGACGCTTTATGTAGATGGTTCATGTATGAGAACAAGTACAGGAGAACTAGTAGCCGCGTATGTAGTGACTACTGAGACCGAAGTTATAGAAACACGTCGTATTGACACCCTGTCTGCTCAAGCAGCAGAACTCGTCGCTCTGACCCAAGCCTGCATACGAGCCAAGAACCTGAAAGTAAACATATACACAGATTCACGTTATGCATTTGGAGTCGTACACGACTTTGGAGTACTCTGGCAAGAGAGAGGTTTCATGACTTCTCATGGAACCAAGATTCCGCATGGCCCCCTCATTCAAGCTCTGTTAGAAGCAATACATTTACCGACAGCTATCGCTATCATGAAGTGCAAGGCACATACGAAAATCACTGACATCATTTCCCAGGGTAACGATCTAGCAGATCGAACAGCCAAGCTTACAGCTCAGACTCCAGACATTCCAGTTAACACGACACAGACAGACATTCCAGTTCAGACTACTTGTATGACAGTTAAGGATCCTACACAAGACGTGCTAGACATACAGTCACATGCTACTTCCGATGAAATCAAGAAATGGTCTGAACAAGGAGGGGTCCAGACAGATCAAGGATGGTTGACGAAGGGAAAAGCCACATGGTTTCTCCCCGACTCTATGGTTCAAGTCATTATTAACACCGCACATAGTCCAGCACACTTAGGAGAAAAAGCCATGTTAGACAGTATTCAGAACCTCTGGTTTAACAAGCATTTACGAGCAGCCGCCAAGCAGAAAGTGCGTACCTGCATGATCTGTTGTCAGTTCAATCCAGGTAAAGGTGTCCCGGTGGAACAAGGTGGATTCCATCCTCCTGACCACCCTTTTGAAGTCCTCCAGATGGATTATATTCAGATGGAGCGATGTCGAGGTTTCAAGTATGTCCTCGTAGTTGTATGCGCTTTGTCCAGATGGACAGAAGCATATCCAGTCCCAGATTACACTGCCGCGACCACTGCCAGGCAGTTGGTTCGTGAGTACTTCCCCCGCTACGGTTTACCGAGGGTCGTGTATTCAGATAACGGCCAGCCATTCTCATCCGAACTCATGAAACAAGTATCCCTTCTGTTAGGGTACCAGTGGAAGTTCCACTGTGTACGACATCCGGAAGCAGCTGGTCTCGTTGAGAGACATAATCAGACTTTAAAGATCCGCATTGCCAAGGTTTGCGCAGAGAAAGGCGTAGATTGGTTGGTAGCACTGCCAGTCGCCCTTTTTTACATGAGAATGGTCGCTCACTCCCGTTCAGGTCTGTCCCCCTTCGAAGTCATTTTCGGTCGTCCCCCAAACATGTGGGGTACACCTAGGCCCCGTAAAATAACTGATGTTGACAGTAATATGCTGACAGCTGACTTCCTTGATGTCTACACTCAAGTAAAACCGCACGAGGTAGTTCCCGGCGATCTGGTGTTGATAAGGAATTTCGATCGTTCAAGTCCGCTGGAGCCCCGATGGAAGGAGCCAAGACTCGTTCTGCTAACAACAAGGACTGCAATCAAGGTCGAAGGTCGTAAGGGGTGGTTGCACTCCAGTCACGTGAAGCGATTCCATGGACTCCGTCCCAAAAATTTTTTCAAAGACTGCCCCGTTCTCAAGGACTGCCCAGATACTGACTCTAAACTTCCCCTGTTAGAGAAAACTCCACAGCAGGAGTATAAAGAAAAATTAAGGTCTAGTAAGTCAGCCAGTTTAATTATCTAAGTCCCTCTCGGGTGAAGCGGTTAGACAGGTTCCTGACATGTATGAGATAGACCGACATAGTGAGAGAGTTAGTCGAAACTCTAAGAGAATACGTTATCACAAAGCTCTTCGAAGCCGATGCATTGTTACTCTTTTAATTTCATTATTTCTGAGTTTCATGATTACAGGCATAAGTTATGTTTTATATATATATTTTCCTCCTACTGTTTCACATGTGCATATGTTTTCTAATGTTACAGCAGAGCACACTTTTAGTGAACTGCCTCCTCACGAGTTATCCTATCGTCTTGCCATGCGCAATAATACCTTTATCCGTATGTTACACTATTCACACCAGACCAGCAAAGCCACTAATTGTTGGGTGTGTGGTCGACTCCCCCCTTTCCAGACACTGAAGGGAGTTCTGCCACTCTTTCCTTATCCGTTTTCACACAATGGTTCGTGTGGAGCATGGTCCACGTTAACGTCATCCTCGAACGATATGTCCCTTCTAAATAGAACATGTTTCCCAGACAAGGAAGGTCTTTCCCATAGGACAGGGTTAGATCTAGAAAATGAAGTATATGATCTAGGTAATTATTCTTCAAATTTCATGGTTTTGAATGTTCAGTCCGAGACTACTCCAGATTTGCCTGCTATTACAGTTCTACCAGTGAAAGGCGAATTATGTGTCAGAAAGAATGGTTCTGTACATCTAGGACATAGTGATTGTACTACTGTGGTCGAGTATGGTGACAGTGGTGACAGTGGGAAGTATACTTTCAAAGCCTCACGTCATTCGTATTTTGTGTGTGGTCAGACCGCATATGTACGTCTGCCCCAAGATTGGGATGGAACATGTTACATTGCCTTCCTACTGCCACCGGTTTTCCTAGCCCCATCCGATTATCACAGAAACACACATCTAGTACACGTCAGACATAGAAGGGAGATCGAGTCCCCAATTGTCGATCAGACTGAAACTGCCTTAGAACAGTACCAAGACTTCAATAAAGGTTTCTTTTTTTTCATAGGTCCTGTCCAGAATAGTAAGCTAATACGTAGACTAACCAGAACCCTTGAAGCAGTAGTGAATGAGACTACTTCCGCTCTAGGTAACTTAACCGAGGAGCAATCTGCTATGAGATTTGTCGTGCTCCAAAATCGTCTCGTCCTTGACGTCATACTGGCCGATAGGGGCGGAGCTTGTAGAGTCATCGGATCTAGTTGCTGCATTTTCATTCCTAATAACGCACCGTCTGTTTATTCAGCTGTAACCAGACTTCATAAAATTGCCCATCAGTTGCACCAGAATCCAGGCACCTGGACATGGTCCGGTTGGCTCTGGAGTATAATATCTGCCTGGGGATGGAAAGTATTGTCATTCCTGGGTATATCAGTAATGGTCATATTCAGTTGCTGTCTCTGTTTACAATGTGGCCCTGCGATTTGCGGCTTGTGCGCTACATCCTGTATTCCTAGTCCAAAGTCCCGTTCTAAGAAGATTCGAGACGAGCAAATGATGCTATATGAAATGATAGATGGTATCATGAATATTGATGTTTCCTGATGGAAACGTAGGGCACAAGGAGGGAATGAGGAAAACTGAATTTTGCCTTGTCATGTGTGCCTACGTGTTACCCATCCTATGTAATATGTGCATGATTAATATGCATGTATTCCCCTATGACCGAATAAAGACGCAATTATAGTTGTGTCCAACGTTAGTATGCTAGTTATCCAGTCCCCGTGAAAGCAACGTGAATTAGGCTTCTAGGCCTATGTTGACACCCTTTTCCATTGTGCACGTTAATTCAGCAAATTGTCCCCGTTTCTAGGCCTCATGAGGGCCCGGACGCTAGATTCAAGCTCCCGTCTCCTGAACCCACTCTGAGGAGCGATACAGCCCCCACCTGCATCCCTGACCCTTCGCTTACTTCCTGCCGCGCAGCGCGGTGCCCGGCCTGGCTCTGTCTGCCTGCCTAGAATATGTTATGCCTACAGTTATCAGTTCAGCTCTCCGTCTTCACATTCCTAAGCTAACGAACCGCACAAACATCTTCAGCTATAGTCTAGTCTTCCTGTCTCCATGCAAGTGAATTACTGTATTAATATCCATAGAAGATTCATAGCACACGCAATACATGAAGAATATATGCATGCACCAGTCTTAGTGTCAAGTAGCCTTTACCCTGATAACTTTTAGATTCTATCAACATGTACTCCAAACATAAGATACCAGATATGCTATAGATACATGTCGTCCTGACATCCCAGACTTTCGTCTCCTCTTCTAGTGCAGAAGTCAGAGCCCCCAGTTCTCCCCAGATACACGTCATAGTCCGTTTGCGCGCACCACTAGGTTAAAGGTTCCAGCTGCCCAGGTAGCCCTCTCCATGTATCCACCCATTCATGACACTTCTGTGACGTTCTCATCACATGTCTTCGTGCACGCCCTGTGCACGCCTTCTTTTTACGCCCATGTATTCTTATCTTACGTTTGTCACTTGTTACGCCTACTGTATTCAATGCAATTATAATGTGTTCCTATATATACTATGTACTGTTAATGAGACGTTGCAGCTGCCACTCGTGCCATTCTATTTCAGGCTGTTCCGATCCTGTCCCTTCCCTTATGCCTGATTAAAGTCTGTTCAACTCAGATTCCTCGGATCCTGCCTCTTATTTATTGAGCTATCTGTTTTCATTAATGTATTCAAAAATAGTACCGGTAATTAATTATTTATTTACCACACACCACATCACTCAGGGACACCACCACATCACTCAGGGACACCACCACATCACTCAGGGACACCACCCAGGGACACCACCACATCACTCAGGGACACCAGCACATCACTCCGGGACACCACCACATCACTCAGGGACACCACCACATCACTCAGGGACACCATATTATCACTCAGGGGCACCACCACATAACTCGGGGACACCACCACATCACTTGGGGACACCATCAAATCATTCGGGGACACCACCACATCACTTGGGGACACCACCACACCACTCAGGGACACCACCACATCACTCAGGGACACCACCACATCACTCAGGAACACCACCAGATCACTGAGGAACACAACCACATCACTGAGGAACACAACCACATCACTGAGGAACACCACCACATCACTCGGGGGCACCACCACATCACTCGGGGGCACCACCACATCACTCGGGGGCACCACCACATCACTCGGGGGCACCACCACATCACTCGGGGGCACCACCACATCACTCAGGCACACCAGCACATCACTCAGGGACACCAGCACATCACTCAGGGACACCACCACATCATTCAGGGACACCACCACATAACTCGGGGACACCACCACATCACTCAGGAGCACCACCCAGAGGAACCATCACATCACTCAGGGGCACCAGCACATCACTCAGGGGTAGCACCACATCACTCAGGGACACCACCACATCACTCAGGGACACCACCACATCACTCAGGGACACCACCACATCACTCAGGACCACCACCACATCACTCAGGGACACCACCCAGGGGCATCACCACATCACTCAGGGACACCAGCACATCACTCAATCACACAGGAACACCACCACATCACTCGGGGACACCACCACATCACTCGGGGACACCACCACATCACTCGGGGACACCACCCAGGGGAACCATCACATCACTCAGGGGAACCATCACATCACTCAGGGGCACCAGCACATCACTCAGGGGCACCAGCACATCACTCAGGGACACCACCACATCACTCAGGGACACCACCACATCACTCAGGGACACCACCCAGGGGCACCATCACATCACTCAGGGACACCAGCACATCACTCCGGGACACCACCACATCACTCAGGGACACCACCACATCACTCAGGGACACCATATTATCACTCAGGGACACCACAACATCACTCGGGGACACCACCACATCCCTCAATCACGCAGGAACACCACCACATCACTCGGGGACACCACCACATCACTCGGGGACACCACCACATCACTCAGGGACACCACCACATCACTCAGGGACACCACAACATCACTCGGGAACACCACTACATCACTCGGGAACACCACCCCATCACTCGGGAACACCACCACATCACTCGGGGACACCTCCACATCTTTTAGGGGCATCAACACATCACTCAGGGGCACCACCGCATAACTCGGGGACACCACCACATCACTTGGGGACACCACCAAATCATTCGGGGACACCACCACATCACTCGGGGACACCACCACACCACTCAGGGACACCACCACATCACTCAGCACATCACTCAGGGACACCACCACATCACTCAGGGACACAACCACATCACTCAGGGACACCACCACATCACTCAGGAACACCACCACATCACTCAGGGACACCACCCAGGGGCACCACCACATCACTCAGGGACACCAGCACATCACTCAATCACACAGGAACACCACCACATCACTCGGGGACACCACCACATCACTCGGGGACACCACCACATCACTCGGGGACACCACCACATCACTCGGGGACACCGCCACATCACTCGGGGACACCACCCAGGGGAACCATCACATCACTCAGGGGAAGCATCACATCACTCAGGGGCACCAGCACATCACTCAGGGACACCACCACATCACTCAGGGACACCACCACATCACTCAGGGACACCACCACATCACTCAGGGACACAACCACATCACTGAGGAACACCACCACATCACTCGGGGGCACCACCACATCACTCGGGGGCACCACCACATCACTCGGGGGCACCACCACATCACTCAGGCACACCAGCACATCACTCAGGGACACCAGCACATCACTCAGGGACACCAGCACATCACTCAGGGACACCACCACATCATTCAGGGACACCACCACATCACTCGGGGACACCACCACATCACTCAGGAGCACCACCCAGAGGAACCATCACATCACTCAGGGGCACCACCACATCACTCAGGGACACCACCACATCACTCAGGGACACCACCCAGGGGCACCACCACATCACTCAGGGACACCAGCACATCACTCGGGGACACCACCACACCACTCAGGGACACCACCACATCACTCAGGGACACCACCACATCACTCAGGGACACCACCAGATCACTGAGGAACACAACCACATCACTGATGAACACCACCACATCACTCGGGGACACCACCACATCACTCGGGGGCACCACCACATCACTCGGGGGCACCACCACATCACTCGGGGGCACCACCACATAACTCGGGGGCCCCACCACATCACTCGGGGACACCACCAGATCACTGAGGAACACAACCACATCACTGATGAACACCACCACCCAGAGGAACCATCACATCACTCAGGGGCATCACCACATCACTCAGGGGCACCACCACATCACTGAGGAACACCACCACATCACTCAGGGACACCACCACATCACTCGGTGACACCACCACATCTCTCGGGGACACCACCACATCACTCAGACACCACCACATCACTCAGGGACACCACCACATCACTCAGGGACACCACCACATCACTCAGGGACACCACCACATCACTCAGGGACACCACCACATCACTGAGGAACACCACCACATCACTGAGGAACACCACCACATCACTCGGGGACACCACCACATCACTCGGGGACACCACCACATCACTCGGCGGCACCACCACATCACTCAGGGACACCACCACATCACTCGGAGACATCACCACATCACTCAATCACGCAGGATCACCACCACATCACTCGGGGACACCACCACATCACTCAATCACGCAGGAACACCACCACATCACTCGGGAACACCACCACATCACTCGGGGACACCACCACATCACTCAGGGACACCACCACATCATTGAGGGAAACCACCACATCACTCAGGGAGACCCCCACATCACTCAGGGGCACCACCACATCATTAGGGGCACCACTACATCCCTCGGGGACACCACCACATCACTCAATGACCCCACCACATCACTCAGGGGCACCACCACATCACTCAGGGGCACCACTACATCACTCGGGGACACCACCACATCACTCAATGACCCCACCACATCACTCAGGAACACCACCACATCACTCAGGAACACCACCACATCACTCGGGGGCACGACCACATCACTCGGGGACACCACCACATTACTCAGGGACACCACCACATCACTCGGGGACACCTCCACATCACTCGGGGACACCACCACATCACTCGGGGACACCACCACATCACTCAATCACGCAGGATCACCACCACATCACTCGGGGACACCACCACATCACTCAATCACGCAGGAACACCACCAAATCACTCGGGAACACCACCACATCACTCAGGGACACCACCACATCACTCAGGGACACTACCACATCACTCAGGGACACCACAACATCACTCGGGAACACCACTACATCACTTAGGAACACCACCCCATCACTCGGGAACACCACCACATCACTCGGGGACACCTCCACATCTTTCGGGGGCATCACCACATCACTCAGGGGCACCACCACATAACTCGGGGACACCACCACATCACTTGGGGACACCACCAAATCATTCGGGGACACCACCACATCACTCGGGGACACCACTACACCACTCAGGGACACCACCACATCACTCAGGGACACCACCACATCACTCAGGGACACCACCACATCACTGAGGAACACAACCACATCACTGAGGAACACCACCACATCACTCGGGTACACCACCACATCACTCGGGGGCACCAACACATCACTCGGGGGCACCACCACATCACTCGGGGGCACCACCACATCACTCTGGGGCACCACCCAGAGGAACCACCACATCACTCAGGGACAACACCACATCACTCAGGGACACCACCACATCACTCAGGGACACCACCACATCACTCAGGAACACCACCACATCACTCAGGGACACCACCCAGGGGCACCACCACATCACTCAGGGACACCAGCACATCACTCAATCACACAGGAACACCACCACATCACTCGGGGACACCACCACATCACTCGGGGACACCACCACATCACTCAGGGACACCACCCAGGGGAACCATCACATCACTCAGGGGAACCATCACATCACTCAGGGGCACCAGCACATCACTCAGGGACACCAACACATCACTCAGGGACACCACCACATCACTCAGGGACACCACCACATCACTCAGGGACACCACCCAGGGGCACCACCACATCACTCAGGGACACCAGCACATCAATCCGGGACACCACCACATCACTCAGGGACACCAGCACATCACTCAGGGACACCACATCACTCAGGGACACAACAACATCACTCGGGAACACCACCACATCACTCGGGAACACCACCCCATCACTCGTGAACACCACCACATCACTCGGGGACACCTCCACATCTTTCGGGGGCATCACCACATCACTCAGGGGCATCACCACATCACTCAGGGGCACCACCACATCACTGAGGAACACTACCACATCACTCAGGGACACCACCACATCACTCGGTGACACCACCACATCACTCGGGGACACCACCACATCAATCAGGGACACCACCCCATCACTCGGACACCACCACATCACTCAGGGACACCACCACATCACTCAGGGACACCACCACATCACTCAGGGACACCACCACATCACTCAGGGACACCACCACATCACTCGGGAACACCACCACATCACTCGGGGACACCACCACATCACTCGGGGACACCACCACATCACTCGGGGACACAACCACATCACTCGGGGACACCACCACATCACTCGGGGACACCACCACATCACTCGGGGGCACCACCACATCACTCGGGGGCACCACCACATAACTCGGGGACACCACCACATAACTCAGGGGCACCACCCAGGGGAACCATCACATCATTCAGTGACACCAGCACATCACTCAGGGACACCACCACATCACTCAGGGACACCACCACATCACTCAGGGACACCAGCACATCACTCAGGGACACCACCCATGTGCACCACCCAGGGGCACCACCACATCACTCAGGGACAATAGCACATCACTCAGGGACACCACCACATCACTCAGGGACACCACCACATCACTCAGGGACACCACCACATCACTCGGGGACACCATCACATCACTCGGGGACACCACCACATCACTCGGGGGCATCACCCAGGGGAACCATCACATCACTCGGTGACACCACCACATCACTCGGGACACCACCACATCACTCGGGGACCCGAGCACATCACTCGGGGACACCACCACATCACTCAATCACGCAGGAACACCACCACATCACTCGGGGACACCACCACATCACTCAATCATGCAGGAACACCACCATATCACTCGGGGACACCACCACATCACTCGGGGACACCACCACATCACTCGGGGACACCACCACATCACTCGGGGACACAACCACATCACTCGGGGACACCACCACATCACTCGGGAACACCACCACATCACTCGGGGGCACCACCACATCACTCGGGGGCACCACCACATAACTCGGGGACACCACCACATAACTCAGGGGCACCACCCAGGGGAACCATCACATCATTCAGTGACACCAGCACATCACTCAGGGACACCACCACATCACTCAGGGACACCACCACATCACTCAGGGACACCAGCACATCACTCAGGGACACCACCCATGTGCACCACCCAGGGGCACCACCACATCACTCAGGGACAATAGCACATCACTCAGGGACACCACCACATCACTCAGGGACACCACCACATCACTCAGGGACACCACCACATCACTCGGGGACACCACCACATCACTCGGGGACACCACCACATCACTCAATCACGCAGGATCACCACCACATCACTCGGGGACACCACCACATCACTCAATCACGCAGGAACACCACCACATCACTCGGGAACACCACCACATCACTCAGGGACACCACCACATCACTCAGGGACACCACCACATCACTCAGGGACACTACCACATCACTCAGGGACACCACAACATCACTCGGGAACACCACTACATCACTTAGGAACACCACCCCATCACTCGGGAACACCACCACATCACTCGGGGACACCTCCACATCTTTCGGGGGCATCACCACATCACTCAGGGGCACCACCACATAACTCGGGGACACCACCACATCACTTGGGGACACCACCAAATCATTCGGGGACACCACCACATCACTCGGGGACACCACTACACCACTCAGGGACACCACCACATCACTCAGGGACACCACCACATCACTCAGGGACACCACCACATCACTGAGGAACACAACCACATCACTGAGGAACACCACCACATCACTCGGGTACACCACCACATCACTCGGGGGCACCAACACATCACTCGGGGGCACCACCACATCACTCGGGGGCACCACCACATCACTCGGGGGCACCACCCAGAGGAACCACCACATCACTCAGGGACACCACCACATCACTCAGGGACACCACCACATCACTCAGGGACACCACCACATCACTCAGGAACACCACCACATCACTCAGGGACACCACCCAGGGGCACCACCACATCACTCAGGGACACCAGCACATCACTCAATCACACAGGAACACCACCACATCACTCGGGGACACCACCACATCACTCGGGGACACCACCACATCACTCAGGGACACCACCCAGGGGAACCATCACATCACTCAGGGGAACCATCACATCACTCAGGGGCACCAGCACATCACTCAGGGACACCAACACATCACTCAGGGACACCACCACATCACTCAGGGACACCACCACATCACTCAGGGACACCACCCAGGGGCACCACCACATCACTCAGGGACACCAGCACATCAATCCGGGACACCACCACATCACTCAATCACGCAGGATCACCACCACATCACTCGGGGACACCACCACATCACTCAATCACGCAGGAACACCACCACATCACTTGGGAACACCACCACATCACTCAGGGACACCACCACATCACTCAGGGACACCACCACATCACTCAGGGACACTACCACATCACTCAGGGACACCACAACATCACTCGGGAACACCACTACATCACTTAGGAACACCACCCCATCACTCGGGAACACCACCACATCACTCGGGGACACCTCCACATCTTTCGGGGGCATCACCACATCACTCAGGGGCACCACCACATAACTCGGGGACACCACCACATCACTTGGGGACACCACCAAATCATTCGGGGACACCACCACATCACTCGGGGACACCACTACACCACTCAGGGACACCACCACATCACTCAGGGACACCACCACATCACTCAGGGACACCACCACATCACTGAGGAACACAACCACATCACTGAGGAACACCACCACATCACTCGGGTACACCACCACATCACTCGGGGGCACCAACACATCACTCGGGGGCACCACCACATCACTCGGGGGCACCACCACATCACTCGGGGGCACCACCCAGAGGAACCACCACATCACTCAGGGACACCACCACATCACTCAGGGACACCACCACATCACTCAGGGACACCACCACATCACTCAGGAACACCACCACATCACTCAGGGACACCACCCAGGGGCACCACCACATCACTCAGGGACACCAGCACATCACTCAATCACACAGGAACACCACCACATCACTCGGGGACACCACCACATCACTCGGGGACACCACCACATCACTCAGGGACACCACCCAGGGGAACCATCACATCACTCAGGGGAACCATCACATCACTCAGGGGCACCAGCACATCACTCAGGGACACCAACACATCACTCAGGGACACCACCACATCACTCAGGGACACCACCACATCACTCAGGGACACCACCCAGGGGCACCACCACATCACTCAGGGACACCAGCACATCAATCCGGGACACCACCACATCACTCAGGGACACCACCACATCACTCAGGGACACCACATTATCACTCAGGGACACCACAACATCACTCGGGAACACCACCCCATCACTCGGGAACACCACCCCATCACTCGTGAACACCACCACATCACTCGGGGACACCTCCACATCTTTCGGGGGCATCACCACATCACTCAGGGGCATCACCACATCACTCAGGGGCACCACCAAATCACTGAGGAACACTACCACATCACTCAGGGACACCACCACATCACTCGGTGACACCACCACATCACTCGGGGACACCACCACATCAATCAGGGACACCACCACATCAATCAGGGACACCACCCCATCACTCGGACACCACCACATCACTCAGGGACACCACCACATCACTCAGGGACACCACCACATCACTCAGGGACACCACCACATCACTCAGGGACACCACCACATCACTCGGGAACACCACCACATCACTCGGGGACACCACCACATCACTCGGGGACACCACCACATCACTCGGGGACACAACCACATCACTCGGGGACACCACCACATCACTCGGGGACACCACCACATCACTCGGGGGCACCACCACATCACTCGGGGGCACCACCACATAACTCGGGGACACCACCACATAACTCAGGGGCACCACCCAGGGGAACCATCACATCATTCAGTGACACCAGCACATCACTCAGGGACACCACCACATCACTCAGGGACACCACCACATCACTCAGGGACACCAGCACATCACTCAGGGACACCACCCATGTGCACCACCCAGGGGCACCACCACATCACTCAGGGACAATAGCACATCACTCAGGGACACCACCACATCACTCAGGGACACCACCACATCACTCAGGGACACCACCACATCACTCGGGGACACCATCACATCACTCGGGGACACCACCACATCACTCGGGGGCATCACCCAGGGGAACCATCACATCACTCGGTGACACCACCACATCACTCGGGACACCACCACATCACTCGGGGACCCGAGCACATCACTCGGGGACACCACCACATCACTCAATCACGCAGGAACACCACCACATCACTCGGGGACACCACCACATCACTCAATCATGCAGGAACACCACCATATCACTCGGGGACACCACCACATCACTCAGGGACACGCCCACATCACTCGGGAACACCACTACATCACTCAGGGACACGACCACATCACTCGGGAACACCACTACATCACTCGGGAACACCACCACATCACTTGGGGACACCACCACATCACTCGGGGGCATCACCACATCACTCAGGGACACCACCACATCACTCGGGGACACCACCACATCATTCGGGGACACCACCACATCACTGAGGAACGCCACCACATCACTGAGGAACACCATCACATCACTCGGGGACACCACCACATCACTTGGGGACACCACCACATCACTTGGCGGCACCACCACATCACTAAGGGACACCTCCACATCACTCGGGGACACCACCACATCACTCAATCACGCAGGACCACCACATCACTCGGGGGCACCAGCACATCACTCAGGGACACCACCACATCACTCGGGGCACCACCACATCACTCAGGGGCACCCCCACATCACTGAGGAACACCACCACATACACCACCACATCACTCAGGGACACCACCACATCACTGAGGAACACCACCACATCACTGAGGAACACCAACACATCGCTCGGGGACACCTCCACATCACTCGGGGACACCACCACATCACTCAATCACGCAGGAACACCACCACATCATTCGGGGGCACCACCACATCACTCAGGGACACCACCACATCACTCGGGGGCACCACCACATCACTCGGGGGCACCACCACATTACTCAGGGGCACCACCACATCACTCCGGGACACCACCACATCACTCAGGGACACCACCACATCACTCAGGGACACCACATTATCACTCAGGGACACCACAACATCACTCGGGAACACCACTACATCACTCGGGAACACCACCCCATCACTCGTGAACACCACCACATCACTCGGGGACACCTCCACATCTTTCGGGGGCATCACCACATCACTCAGGGGCATCACCACATCACTCAGGGGCACCACCACATCACTGAGGAACACTACCACATCACTCAGGGACACCACCACATCACTCGGTGACACCACCACATCACTCGGGGACACCACCACATCAATCAGGGACACCACCCCATCACTCGGACACCACCACATCACTCAGGGACACCACCACATCACTCAGGGACACCACCACATCACTCAGGGACACCACCACATCACTCAGGGACACCACCACATCACTCGGGAACACCACCACATCACTCGGGGACACCACCACATCACTCGGGGACACCACCACATCACTCGGGGACACCACCACATCACTCGGGGACACAACCACATCACTCGGGGACACCACCACATCACTCGGGAACACCACCACATCACTCGGGGGCACCACCACATCACTCGGGGGCACCACCACATAACTCGGGGACACCACCACATAACTCAGGGGCACCACCCAGGGGAACCATCACATCATTCAGTGACACCAGCACATCACTCAGGGACACCACCACATCACTCAGGGACACCACCACATCACTCAGGGACACCAGCACATCACTCAGGGACACCACCCATGTGCACCACCCAGGGGCACCACCACATCACTCAGGGACAATAGCACATCACTCAGGGACACCACCACATCACTCAGGGACACCACCACATCACTCAGGGACACCACCACATCACTCGGGGACACCATCACATCACTCGGGGACACCACCACATCACTCGGGGGCATCACCCAGGGGAACCATCACATCACTCGGTGACACCACCACATCACTCGGGACACCACCACATCACTCGGGGACCCGAGCACATCACTCGGGGACACCACCACATCACTCAATCACGCAGGAACACCACCACATCACTCGGGGACACCACCACATCACTCAATCATGCAGGAACACCACCATATCACTCGGGGACACCACCACATCACTCAGGGACACGCCCACATCACTCGGGAACACCACTACATCACTCAGGGACACGACCACATCACTCGGGAACACCACTACATCACTCGGGAACACCACCACATCACTTGGGGACACCACCACATCACTCGGGGGCATCACCACATCACTCAGGGACACCACCACATCACTCGGGGACACCACCACATCATTCGGGGACACCACCACATCACTGAGGAACGCCACCACATCACTGAGGAACACCATCACATCACTCGGGGACACCACCACATCACTTGGGGACACCACCACATCACTTGGCGGCACCACCACATCACTAAGGGACACCTCCACATCACTCGGGGACACCACCACATCACTCAATCACGCAGGACCACCACATCACTCGGGGGCACCAGCACATCACTCAGGGACACCACCACATCACTCGGGGCACCACCACATCACTCAGGGGCACCCCCACATCACTGAGGAACACCACCACATACACCACCACATCACTCAGGGACACCACCACATCACTGAGGAACACCACCACATCACTGAGGAACACCAACACATCGCTCGGGGACACCTCCACATCACTCGGGGACACCACCACATCACTCAATCACGCAGGAACACCACCACATCATTCGGGGGCACCACCACATCACTCAGGGACACCACCACATCACTCGGGGGCACCACCACATCACTCGGGGGCACCACCACATTACTCAGGGGCACCACCACATCACTCCGGGACACCACCACATCACTCAGGGACACCACCACATCACTCAGGGACACCACATTATCACTCAGGGACACCACAACATCACTCGGGAACACCACTACATCACTCGGGAACACCACCCCATCACTCGTGAACACCACCACATCACTCGGGGACACCTCCACATCTTTCGGGGGCATCACCACATCACTCAGGGGCATCACCACATCACTCAGGGGCACCACCACATCACTGAGGAACACTACCACATCACTCAGGGACACCACCACATCACTCGGTGACACCACCACATCACTCGGGGACACCACCACATCAATCAGGGACACCACCCCATCACTCGGACACCACCACATCACTCAGGGACACCACCACATCACTCAGGGACACCACCACATCACTCAGGGACACCACCACATCACTCAGGGACACCACCACATCACTCAGGGACACCACCACATCACTCGGGAACACCACCACATCACTCGGGGACACCACCACATCACTCGGGGACACCACCACATCACTCGGGGACACCACCACATCACTCGGGGACACAACCACATCACTCGGGGACACCACCACATCACTCGGGAACACCACCACATCACTCGGGGGCACCACCACATCACTCGGGGGCACCACCACATCACTCGGGGACACCACCACATAACTCAGGGGCACCACCCAGGGGAACCATCACATCATTCAGTGACACCAGCACATCACTCAGGGACACCACCACATCACTCAGGGACACCACCACATCACTCAGGGACACCAGCACATCACTCAGGGACACCACCCATGTGCACCACCCAGGGGCACCACCACATCACTCAGGGACAATAGCACATCACTCAGGGACACCACCACATCACTCAGGGACACCACCACATCACTCAGGGACACCACCACATCACTCGGGGACACCATCACATCACTCGGGGACACCACCACATCACTCGGGGGCATCACCCAGGGGAACCATCACATCACTCGGTGACACCACCACATCACTCGGGACACCACCACATCACTCGGGGACCCGAGCACATCACTCGGGGACACCACCACATCACTCAATCACGCAGGAACACCACCACATCACTCGGGGACACCACCACATCACTCAATCATGCAGGAACACCACCATATCACTCGGGGACACCACCACATCACTCAGGGACACGCCCACATCACTCGGGAACACCACTACATCACTCAGGGACACGACCACATCACTCGGGAACACCACTACATCACTCGGGAACACCACCACATCACTTGGGGACACCACCACATCACTCGGGGGCATCACCACATCACTCAGGGACACCACCACATCACTCGGGGACACCACCACATCATTCGGGGACACCACCACATCACTGAGGAACGCCACCACATCACTGAGGAACACCATCACATCACTCGGGGACACCACCACATCACTTGGGGACACCACCACATCACTTGGCGGCACCACCACATCACTAAGGGACACCTCCACATCACTCGGGGACACCACCACATCACTCAATCACGCAGGACCACCACATCACTCGGGGGCACCAGCACATCACTCAGGGACACCACCACATCACTCGGGGCACCACCACATCACTCAGGGGCACCCCCACATCACTGAGGAACACCACCACATACACCACCACATCACTCAGGGACACCACCACATCACTGAGGAACACCACCACATCACTGAGGAACACCAACACATCGCTCGGGGACACCTCCACATCACTTGGGGACACCACCACATCACTCAATCACGCAGGAACACCACCACATCATTCGGGGGCACCACCACATCACTCAGGGACACCACCACATCACTCGGGGGCACCACCACATCACTCGGGGGCACCACCACATCACTCGGGGGCACCACCACATCACTCGGGGGCACCACCACATTACTCAGGGGCACCACCACATCACTCAGAAACACCACTACATCACTCAGAAACACCACTACATCACTCAGGGGCACCACCACAACACTCAGGGACACCACCACATCACTCAGGGGCACCCCCACATCACTCAGGGGCACAACCACATTACTCAGGGGCAACACCTCATCACTCAGGGACACCACCACATCACTCAGGGACACCACCACATCACTCAGGGACACCACCACATCACTCGGGAACACCACCACATCACTCGGGAACACCACCACATCACTCGGGGACACCACCACATCACTCGGGGACACAACCACATTACTCTGGGACACCACCACATCCACATCACTCGGGGGCACCACCAAATAACTCGGGGACACCACCACATAACTCAGGGGCACCACCCAGAGGAACCATCACATCATTCAGTGACACCAGCACATCACTCAGGGACACCACCACATCCCTCAGGGACACCACAACATCACTCGGGAACACCACTACATCACTCGGGAACACCACCCCATCACTCGGTGTTAGAATTGGGGGTCTCTGGTTGGCGCAAGTAAGTACTTGTGACAAGCAGGGACCCTCTCCTCTAAGTCAGGGCAAAGGATGACCCTTCAGAATTACCCTTGCTCACCCTCTAGGTGCGTGGCGTGAGCAGCCAAGGCGATTCTCCAGGCGTTAGTCAGTTAAGCATTTGTAGACACACACACAGTAAAATATACCAATCCCCCCACAAATGGACACCAGGCTGTGAGTATATAAAAATACGCTTCTTTATGTAAAAATTAAATATACTCTTTAGAACAGACTTATCACAAGATCAAATAACGGTTCTGTATGCCCACAGGTTGTAAATAGGCAAGCTCTCTTTTAGTTGTAGTTCAAAAATGCACTGTTCTTATCTCAAGTTGTATTCCACAGTGTTCCCGTGAGTCTTTGTTCGTTTCTGCCCAGATTGTGCACTTTTCCTCCCCTCTAGGTCCTGTGGGGTTCGGTTATGCACTCTGCCGCGCTTCGCGGCGCCTCAGACGGGTGAAATCCCGACGCCCTGCCAAGTCTCACGCTTCCCGCGTGAGGCGCGATCGGCCCGGCCGGGTCTCTGACAGCGGATGGCCCCCCTGGTCTACGGGACCCACACGGGGGGGAGACACCGACCTCAGGGCTATCCAGGGGGAGGGAAGGCCCAGGAACCCAGTGCAGCCCCAGTCACTCGTGCCGGGGCTGAGATTGCAGCCTGCGGGACCCGACAGCTAGAGGATTCCAGCGGGAGGGGCTGGAGCGCTCTCGCAGCGCGGAGCTGAAGGCAGGCAGAGAGAGCGGTGCGAGTCAGCGGGAAAGGGCGGCTCGCACCGCAGCGGATCTTCAGGCCGGGGGGGCACTTGGGAACAGGGTAGACAACAAAGGGGGTCAAGGAACCTTGCGGGCCACGAGCCCGATGGCAGTCTCAGTGGCGGCTTTTCTCCGGTGACAGAGGCGAGGTGCCCAGCGGCTCAGGCAGAGCGAGGCTGGCACCCGAGGCGTCCGTCCAGCGGAGGTCTGTCCCCTGGGTCTGTTGTAGTCCGGCACAGGATTTCTGGCGGGAGGGTGAGGCACCGCAGCGAGCCCTCTTAGGCGGTCGACACAGCGATCCCCTCAGCGGGGGAAGAGCGGCTCAACGGAGCGGAGCTCTTCCTCGGCGGGGACGAGAGGACACAGTCGGTCACGGCCTGAGGGAAGGGCTGGGGGGCACCACAGCAGCGAGCCTTCCAGGCGGTCAACACAGCGATCTCCTCAGCGGGGGGAGAGCGGCTCAACGGAGCGGAGCTCTTCCTCGGCGGGGACGAGGAGACACAGTCGGTCACGGCCTCAGGGAGGGGCTGGGGGGCACCAAGGTCACAGCTCCGGCAGTAGTAGATATCCCGGTTAATTACCGGCAGACGAGCAGAGGCAGGTTGAGCCAGATGGTCCTGTGGCTCAGGTCAGGGGGCAAGCTCAGTCAAGCCCTTGGAGAATGTTTAAGCACAAAGCAGCAAAGTCTTTTCTTATCAAGTCTTTTCCTCTCCTTTCTCAGCAAGGCAAGCAGCAGGCCAGTTCTCCCAGCGTCTCTTCTCCTTCTAGGCGGGCAGAGGTCCTTCGTGGTAAAACAGGATTCTAATTTACAAGGAGCAGGGCTCCTACTTTTATACACAGTTTCTTTTGTTCTCACAGGCCAGGGGGGCCTTTGCATAACTGCTCCAGTCCCTGAGCACTTGTGGTGGGTACTTCTGCTTCTGCATTCAGTGTGAGGGCAGGCACATCAGCCGCTCCCCAGGGGGGCGGAGCCGGCATTGTGAAGACAGGGGCAGCCTGAGCACTCTGTTGACAAGCTTCGGTCCTTCCTGGGCCAGGTGCAGGCTGAGTCATCAGTCGCTCCCCAGGAGGGCGGAGCCAGCATTGTGGAGGCAGAGCACAGCCTGATGCATCATTCAGGGGAAACTCCCACCACCCACTAAGGTGTCATCCTGCTATTCACAACCTGTCAACTCCCAGCCCTGTCACTCACACACTCAGACAGTCAGATACACACAAGAGCAGAGGCGGGCTGAAATGGTTAGACAAGCAAATGCTAACTTTCTAAAAGTAGCATTTGCAAACCCAGGATATTAAAATAAACTTTACTAAAAGAAGTATTTTATTATTCTGAGTTCAGGCATACTAAACATTAATTTCTACCATGTTCCCTGAGCCTGCTGGGATTATAGAGTGTAATAATTCCAGCAGCCCATCTGGCCTAGAAGGGAACTGGTAGCCTTACAATAGTGAAAAACGAATTTGGCAGTAATTCACTATTAGAACATGCCACACACATCAGGGCATGTTCTACCTTATACTTACAATGCACCCTGCCCTCAGGCCTACCATAGGGGTGACTAGTATGAAGTTAAGGGAAGGTTTAGGGGCTGGCAAGTGTGTGCACTTGCCCAGCCAGCAGGACAGTACCAGACTGCACGCAGGTTCTGCAATGGCAGACCCTAGACACATTTTAAGGCTGCTTCTGAGGGTGGCGCAATCAGCGCTGCAGGCCCACTAGCAGTATTGGCATTCACAAGCCCTGGCACTCCTGGTGCACTTTACTAGGGACTGACAGTAAATCCAATGAACCAATCATGGACATCAATCACATGTATACTTTTCACAGGGAGAGCATATGCACTTTAGCACTGGTCAGCAGTGGTAAAAGTGCCCAGAGTCATTAAACCAACAAAAACAGGTCAGAGAGAGTATTGGAGGAAGGCAAAAAGTTTAGGGATGACCCTGCCAAGAGGCCCAGGTCCAACACAACCCCCTTCCAGCCAAAACGCAGGGTAGACCAATCACCACCGTGATGGGCTTCCCTGCTTTGGGCGATAGAACCTGGACCTGGCCCGCAACAGCAGGGGCACATTCCAGTTCTACGCCAATCTGAACCTATTTCAAATCCTCTGTCCATACTCTCAGGGTCCACCAAGCCAATCCCTGGGGCACCCTTTTCTTCCTCTGTGGACACCACCTGTGCAGCCTCTAACCTTAACTGGCTCACAGGTGTGTCCCAACAGGCAGTCATCAAATCACAGTGGCCACTGACGGTAGTCAGGGCTGAGACCCAGGCCTCATGCCTCTCAGGGCTCTCAAACCTCTGTGGCCTCAGAGAGCGGGGGGCAGTAGCCCCAGGTGCTTGGCACCATTTGTCCACTCTCCCTCCTGTCAGGTCAGGTATGCCATCCTGGCACTGACTCACCAGCCCCAGGCCTGTACCTGGCTGCTGGACCAAACACTGGGGTGGCCTCTCCCACACCCGGTCCTCTTCCTTGGGGCTCTGTACCCTCCCACCTGGAGTGGTACCCCCTTCCAGAATTGTCAGGGCACCTGTGGCAGGTGATCTGCACAATTCTCCCACCAGTTCAGGGGTGCTATCCTGCAACTGGGGCACCAGGTCAGGGGGGACACCCTGCACCTGGCCCTCTATCCTAGGGCCTAAACCCTTAAACTGCACCGGGGTCAGAGGCAAGGACTCCCTCCCTCTGCACCCCCTTCCAGGGTCCGGCCCACTCCCAACTGGAGTGGTACCCCTAGAAGTGACATGGGTCAGGACACTGATTACAGCGGTCCCACCCTCCAGGTCAGACAACACCTGAACCTGGCTCTCCAACTCAGGGACCCAACCCTGCAGTTGAACAATTGCCTGGCGCACCAGGACTTCTCGGGGAGCACACATGCAGCCCCTGAGGGTGGCACATAGCTCCTGTGCCGTGCAACAGTCTGCCTGGCGCAGATCTCCCAGCCTCTGTCCCTCTGACAGTGTGGGAAGATCCCCCAGGACAGAAGTGGTGTCCCCATGGTCATTCACTGGGGACGCAGCCCTGCTGGCTGGCCCCTGACCCACTGGTTCTTCCACGGGGGACTCTTTCCCCCTCTCGCCCCTCCTTCTGGACTTCTGCACCCTCCCAACTGGAGTGGTATTGCCAGTCACCAGAACTACTGGAGCCCCGTTTACAGAGCCTCCACGTTCTCTAGCCACTGGGGGATCCCCCTTAAAGGGTGACTCATCCGGACAGCCTAGGCTCCCCACCTGGTGTTCCCTTAAAGAACCATCCAGGCTCTGAGACTGAGGTTGGGCACTACCGGGACAACACCCATTCTCACTCCTTCCCCTTAAGGACAGGACGTGAGGCCCTACACCCCTCTCACTGCTACAGGACCTAGCTGGGCTACTCTGCGCCACTTCCACCACTCTGGGCTGGAAGATACCTGAGCCACTCCCCTTCTAAAGAGTATATTTAATTTTTACATAAAGAAGCGTATTTTTATATACTCACAGCCTGGTGTCCATTTGTGGGGGGATTGGTATATTTTACTGTGTGTGTGTCTACAAATGCTTAACTGACTAACGCCTGGAGAATCGCCTTGGCTGCTCACGCCACGCACCTAGAGGGTGAGCAAGGGTAATTCTGAAGGGTCATCCTTTGCCCTGACTTAGAGGAGAAGGTCCCTGCTTGTCACAAGTACTTACTTGCGCCAACCAGAGACCCCCAATTCTAACATTGGTGGCAGCGGTGGGATCCGACAGCTAGAGGATTCCAGCGGGAGGGGCTGGAGCGCTCTCGCAGCGCGGAGCTGAAGGCAGGCAGAGAGAGCGGTGCGAGTCAGCGGGAAAGGGCGGCTCGCACCGCAGCGGATCTTCAGGCCGGGGGGGCACTTGGGAACAGGGTAGACAACAAAGGGGGTCAAGGAACCTTGCGGGCCACGAGCCCGATGGCAGTCTCAGTGGCGGCTTTTCTCCGGTGACAGAGGCGAGGTGCCCAGCGGCTCAGGCAGAGCGAGGCTGGCACCCGAGGCGTCCGTCCAGCGGAGGTCTGTCCCCTGGGTCTGTTGTAGTCCGGCACAGGATTTCTGGCGGGAGGGTGAGGCACCGCAGCGAGCCCTCTTAGGCGGTCGACACAGCGATCCCCTCAGCGGGGGAAGAGCGGCTCAACGGAGCGGAGCTCTTCCTCGGCGGGGACGAGAGGACACAGTCGGTCACGGCCTGAGGGAAGGGCTGGGGGGCACCACAGCAGCGAGCCTTCCAGGCGGTCAACACAGCGATCTCCTCAGCGGGGGGAGAGCGGCTCAACGGAGCGGAGCTCTTCCTCGGCGGGGACGAGGAGACACAGTCGGTCACGGCCTCAGGGAGGGGCTGGGGGGCACCAAGGTCACAGCTCCGGCAGTAGTAGATATCCCGGTTAATTACCGGCAGACGAGCAGAGGCAGGTTGAGCCAGATGGTCCTGTGGCTCAGGTCAGGGGGCAAGCTCAGTCAAGCCCTTGGAGAATGTTTAAGCACAAAGCAGCAAAGTCTTTTCTTATCAAGTCTTTTCCTCTCCTTTCTCAGCAAGGCAAGCAGCAGGCCAGTTCTCCCAGCGTCTCTTCTCCTTCTAGGCGGGCAGAGGTCCTTCGTGGTAAAACAGGATTCTAATTTACAAGGAGCAGGGCTCCTACTTTTATACACAGTTTCTTTTGTTCTCACAGGCCAGGGGGGCCTTTGCATAACTGCTCCAGTCCCTGAGCACTTGTGGTGGGTACTTCTGCTTCTGCATTCAGTGTGAGGGCAGGCACATCAGCCGCTCCCCAGGGGGGCGGAGCCGGCATTGTGAAGACAGGGGCAGCCTGAGCACTCTGTTGACAAGCTTCGGTCCTTCCTGGGCCAGGTGCAGGCTGAGTCATCAGTCGCTCCCCAGGAGGGCGGAGCCAGCATTGTGGAGGCAGAGCACAGCCTGATGCATCATTCAGGGGAAACTCCCACCACCCACTAAGGTGTCATCCTGCTATTCACAACCTGTCAACTCCCAGCCCTGTCACTCACACACTCAGACAGTCAGATACACACAAGAGCAGAGGCGGGCTGAAATGGTTAGACAAGCAAATGCTAACTTTCTAAAAGTAGCATTTGCAAACCCAGGATATTAAAATAAACTTTACTAAAAGAAGTATTTTATTATTCTGAGTTCAGGCATACTAAACATTAATTTCTACCATGTTCCCTGAGCCTGCTGGGATTATAGAGTGTAATAATTCCAGCAGCCCATCTGGCCTAGAAGGGAACTGGTAGCCTTACAATAGTGAAAAACGAATTTGGCAGTAATTCACTATTAGAACATGCCACACACATCAGGGCATGTTCTACCTTATACTTACAATGCACCCTGCCCTCAGGCCTACCATAGGGGTGACTAGTATGAAGTTAAGGGAAGGTTTAGGGGCTGGCAAGTGTGTGCACTTGCCCAGCCAGCAGGACAGTACCAGACTGCACGCAGGTTCTGCAATGGCAGACCCTAGACACATTTTAAGGCTGCTTCTGAGGGTGGCGCAATCAGCGCTGCAGGCCCACTAGCAGTATTGGCATTCACAAGCCCTGGCACTCCTGGTGCACTTTACTAGGGACTGACAGTAAATCCAATGAACCAATCATGGACATCAATCACATGTATACTTTTCACAGGGAGAGCATATGCACTTTAGCACTGGTCAGCAGTGGTAAAAGTGCCCAGAGTCATTAAACCAACAAAAACAGGTCAGAGAGAGTATTGGAGGAAGGCAAAAAGTTTAGGGATGACCCTGCCAAGAGGCCCAGGTCCAACACTCGGGAACACCACCCCATCACTCGGGGACACCTCCACATCTTTCGGGGGCATCACCACATCACTCAGGGGCACCACCACATAACTCGGGGACACCACCACATCACTTGGGGACACCACCAAATCATTCGGGGACACCACCACATCACTCGGGGACACCACTACACCACTCAGGGACACCACCACATCACTCAGGGACACCACCACATCACTCAGGGACACCACCACATCACTGAGGAACACAACCACATCACTGAGGAACACCACCACATCACTCGGGTACACCACCACATCACTCGGGGGCACCACCACATCACTCGGGGGCACCAACACATCACTCGGGGGCACCACCACATCACTCGGGGGCACCACCACATCACTCGGGGGCACCACCCAGAGGAACCATCACATCACTCAGGGGCACCAGCACATCACTCAGGGGTACCACCACATCACTCAGGGACACCACCACATCACTCAGGGACACCACCACATCTCTCAGGGACACCACCACATCACTCAGGAACACCACCACATCACTCAGGGACACCACCCAGGGGCACCACCACATCACTCAGGGACACCAGCACATCACTCAATCACACAGGAACACCACCACATCACTCGGGGACACCACCACATCACTCGGGGACACCACCACATCACTCAGGGACACCACCCAGAGGAACCATCACATCACTCAGGGGAACCATCACATCACTCAGGGGCACCAGCACATCACTCAGGGACACCACCACATCACTCAGGGACACCACCATATCACTCAGGGACACCACCACATCACTCAGGGACACCACCCAGGGGCACCACCACATCACTCAGGGACACCAGCACATCAATCCGGGACACCACCACATCACTCAGGGACACCACCACATCACTCAGGGACACCACATTATCACTCAGGGACACCACAACATCACTCGGGAACACCACTACATCACTCGGGAACACCACCCCATCACTCGTGAACACCACCACATCACTCGGGGGCATCACCACATCACTCAGGGGCATCACCACATCACTCAGGGGCACCACCACATCACTGAGGAACACCACCACATCACTCAGGGACACCACTACATCACTCGGTGACACCACCACATCACTCGGGGACACCACCACATCAATCAGGGACACCACCCCATCACTCGGACACCACCACATCACTCAGGGACACCACCACATCACTCAGGGACACCACCACATCACTCGGGAACACCACCACATCACTCGGGGACACCACCACATCACTCGGGGACACCACCACATCACTCGGGGACACCACCACATCACTCGGGGACACCACCACATCACTCGGGGACACAACCACATCACTCGGGGACACCACCACATCACTCGGGGACACCACCACATCACTCGGGGGCACCACCACATCACTCGGGGACACCACCACATAACTCGGGGACACCACCACATAACTCAGGGGCACCACCCAGGGGAACCATCACATCATTCAGTGACACCAGCACATCACTCAGGGACACCACCACATCACTCAGGGACACCACCACATCACTCAGGGACACCAGCACATCACTCAGGGACACCACCCATGTGCACCACCCAGGGGCACCACCACATCACTCAGGGACAATAGCACATCACTCAGGGACACCACCACATCACTCGGGACACCACCACATCACTCGGGGACCCGAGCACATCACTCGGGGACACCACCACATCACTCAATCACGCAGGAACACCACCACATCACTCGGGACACCACCACATCACTCAATCATGCAGGAACACCACCATATCACTCGGGGACACCACCACATCACTCAGGGACACGACCACATCACTCGGGAACACCACTACATCACTCAGGGACAAGACCACATCACTCGGGAACACAACTACATCACTCGGGAACACCACCACATCACTCGGGGACACCACCACATCACTCGGGGGCATCACCACATCACTCAGGGACACCACCACATCTCTCGGGGACACCACCACATCATTCGGGGACACCACCACATCACTGAGGAACGCCACCACATAACTGAGGAACACCATCACATCACTCGGGGACACCACCACATCACTCGGGGACACCACCACATCACTCGGCGGCACCACCACATCACTAAGGGACACCTCCACATCACTCGGGGACACCACCACATCACTCAATCACACAGGACCACCACATCACTCGGGGGCCCCAGCACATCACTCAGGGACACCACCACATCACTCGGGGCACCACCACATCACTCAGGGGCACCCCCACATCACTGAGGAACACCACCACATACACCACCACATCACTCAGGGACACCACCACATCACTGAGGAACACCACCACATCACTGAGGAACACCAACACATCGCTCGGGGACACCTCCACATCACTCGGGGACACCACCACATCACTCAATCACGCAGGAACACCACCACATCATTCGGGGGCACCACCACATCACTCAGGGACACCACCACATCACTCGGGGGCACCACCACATCACTCAGGGGCACCACCACATTACTCAGGGGCACCACCACATCACTCAGAAACACCACTACATCACTCAGAAACACCACTACATCACTCAGGGGCACCACCACAACACTCAGGGACACCACCACATCACTCAGGGGCACCCCCACATCACTCAGGGGCACAACCACATTACTCAGGGGCAACACCTCATCACTCAGGGACACCACCACATCACTCAGGGACACCACCACATCACTCAGGGACACCACCACATCACTCAGGGACACCACCACATCACTCGGGAACACCACCACATCACTCGGGAACACCACCACATCACTCGGGGACACCACCACATCACTCGGGGACACCACCACATCCACATCACTCGGGGGCACCACCACATAACTCGGGGACACCACCACATAACTCAGGGGCACCACCCAGAGGAACCATCACATCATTCAGTGACACCAGCACATCACTCAGGGACACCACCACATCACTCAGTGACACCACCACATCACTCAGGGACACCAGCACATCACTCAGGGACACCACCCAGGGGCACCACCCAGGGGCACCACCACATCACTCAGGGACAATAGCACATCACTCAGGGACACCACCACATCACTCAGGGACACCACCACATCACTCGGGGACACCATCACATCACTCGGGGACACCACCACATCACTCGGGGGCATCACCCAGGGGAACCATCACATCACTCGGTGACACCACCACATCACTCGGGGACACCACCACATCACTCGGGGACACCACCACATCACTCAATCATGCAGGAACACCACCATATCACTCGGGGACACCACCACATCACTCAGGGACACGACCACATCACTCGGGAACACCACTACATCACTCAGGGACACGACCACATCACTCGGGAACACCACTACATCACTCGGGAACACCACCACATCACTCGGGGACACCACCACATCACTCGGGGGCATCACCACATCACTCGGGGACACCACCACATCACTCGGGGACACCACTACATCATTCGGGGACACCACCACATCACTGAGGAACGCCACCACATCACTGAGGAACACCACCACATCACTCGGGGACACCACCACATCACTTGGGGACACCACCACATCACTCAGGGACACTACCACGTCACTCAGGGGCACCCCCACATCACTCAGGGGCACCCCCACATCACTCAGGGACACCCCCACATCACTTAGGGGCACCTCCACATCACTCAGGGACACCACCACATCACTCAGAAACACCCCTACATCACTCAGAAAAACCACCACATCACTCAGGGGCACCACCACATCATTCAGGGGCACCACCACATTACTCAGGGGCACCACCACATCACTCAGGGACACCACCACATCACTCAGGGACACCACCACATCACTCCGGGGCACCACCCAGGGGAACCATCACATCACTCAGGGACACCAGCACATCACTCGGGGACACCATCACATCACTCGGGGACACCACCACATCACTCGGGGGCATCACCCAGGGGAACCATCACATCACTCGGTGACACCACCACATCACTCGGGACACCACCACATCACTCGGGGACCCGAGCACATCACTCGGGGACACCACCACATCACTCAATCACGCAGGAACACCACCACATCACTCGGGACACCACCACATCACTCAATCATGCAGGAACACCACCATATCACTCGGGGACACCACCACATCACTCAGGGACACGACCACATCACTCGGGAACACCACTACATCACTCAGGGACACGCCCACATCACTCGGGAACACCAATACATCACTCGGGAACACCACCACATCACTCGGGGACACCACCACATCACTCGGGGGCATCACCACATCACTCAGGGACACCACCACATCACTCGGGGACACCACCACATCATTCGGGGACACCACCACATCACTGAGGAACGCCACCACATCACTGAGGAACACCATCACATCACTCGGGGACACCACCACATCACTCGGGGACACCACCACATCACTCGGCGGCACCACCACATCACTAAGGGACACCTCCACATCACTCGGGGACACGACCACATCACTCAATCACGCAGGACCACCACATCACTCGGGGGCCCCAGCACATCACTCAGGGACACCACCACATCACTCGGGGCACCACCACATCACTCAGGGGCACCCCCACATCACTGAGGAACACCACCACATACACCACCACATCACTCAGGGACACCACCACATCACTGAGGAACACCACCACATCACTGAGGAACACCAACACATCGCTCGGGGACACCTCCACATCACTCGGGGACACCACCACATCACTCAATCACGCAGGAACACCACCACATCATTCGGGGACACCACCACGTCACTCAGGGACACCCCCACATCACTCAGGGGCACCCCCACATCACTCAGGGACACCCCCACATCACTTATGGGCACCTCCACATTACTCAGGGACACCACCACATCACTCAGAAACACCCCTACATCACTCAGAAAAACCACCACATCACTCAGGGGCACCACCACATCATTCAGGGGCACCACCACATTACTCAGGGGCACCACCACATCACTCAGGGACACCACCACATCACTCAGGGACACCACCACATCACTCAGGGGCACCACCCAGGGGAACCATCACATCACTCAGGGACACCAGCACATCACTCAGGGACACCACCACATCACTCAGGGACACCACCACATCACTCGGGGACACCATCACATCACTCGGGGACACCACCACATCACTCGGGGGCATCACCCAGGGGAACCATCACATCACTCGGTGACACCACCACATCACTCGGGACACCACCACATCACTCGGGGACCCGAGCACATCACTCGGGGACACCACCACATCACTCAATCACGCAGGAACACCACCACATCACTCGGGACACCACCACATCACTCAATCATGCAGGAACACCACCATATCACTCGGGGACACCACCACATCACTCAGGGACACGACCACATCACTCGGGAACACCACTACATCACTCAGGGACACGACCACATCACTCGGGAACACCACTACATCACTCGGGAACACCACCACATCACTCGGGGACACCACCACATCACTCGGGGGCACCACCACATCACTCGGGGGCATCACCACATCACTCAGGGACACCACCACATCACTCGGGGACACCACCACATCATTCGGGGACCCCACCACATCACTGAGGAACGCCACCACATCACTGAGGAACACCATCACATCACTCGGGGACACCACCACATCACTCGGGGACACCACCACATCACTCGGCGGCACCACCACATCACTAAGGGACACCTCCACATCACTCGGGGACACCACCACATCACTCAATCACGCAGGACCACCACATCACTCGGGGGCCCCAGCACATCACTCAGGGACACCACCACATCACTCGGGGCACCACCACATCACTCGGGGGCACCCCCACATCACTGAGGAACACCACCACATACACCACCACATCACTCAGGGACACCACCACATCACTGAGGAACACCACCACATCACTGAGGAACACCAACACATCGCTCGGGGACACCTCCACATCACTCGGGGACACCACCACATCACTCAATCACGCAGGAACACCACCACATCATTCGGGGGCACCACCACATCACTCAGGGACACCACCACATCACTTGGGGGCACCACCACATCACTCAGGGGCACCACCACATTACTCAGGGGCACCACCACATCACTCAGAAACACCACTACATCACTCAGAAACACCACTACATCACTCAGGGGCACCACCACAACACTCAGGGACACCACCACATCACTCAGGGGCACCCCCACATCACTCAGGGGCACAACCACATTACTCAGGGGCAACACCTCATCACTCAGGGACACCACCACATCACTCAGGGACACCACCACATCACTCAGGGACACCACCACATCACTCAGGAACACCACCACATCACTCGGGAACACCACCACATCACTCGGGAACACCACCACATCACTCGGGGACACCACCACATCACTCGGGGACACCACCACATCCACATCACTCGGGGGCACCACCACATAACTCGGGGACACCACCACATAACTCAGGGGCACCACCCAGAGGAACCATCACATCATTCAGTGACACCAGCACATCACTCAGGGACACCACCACATCACTCAGTGACACCACCACATCACTCAGGGACACCAGCACATCACTCAGGGACACCACCCAGGGGCACCACCCAGGGGCACCACCACATCACTCAGGGACAATAGCACATCACTCAGGGACACCACCACATCACTCAGGGACACCACCACATCACTCGGGGACACCATCACATCACTCGGGGACACCACCACATCACTCGGGGGCATCACCCAGGGGAACCATCACATCACTCGGGGACACCACCACATCACTCGGGGACACCACCACATCACTCGGGGACACCACCACATCACTCAATCACGCAGGAACACAACCACATCACTCGGGGACACCACCACATCACTCAATCATGCAGGAACACCACCATATCACTCGGGGACACCACCACATCACTCAGGGACACGACCACATCACTCGGGAACACCACTACATCACTCAGGGACACGACCACATCACTCGGGAACACCACTACATCACTCGGGAACACCACCACATCACTCGGGGACACCACCATATCACTCGGGGGCATCACCACATCACTCAGGGACACCACCACATCACTCGGGGACACCACTACATCATTCGGGGACACCACCACATCACTGAGGAACGCCACCACATCACTGAGGAACACCACCACATCACTCGGGGACACCACCACATCACTCAGGGACACCACCACGTCACTCAGGGACACCCCCACATCACTCAGGGGCACCCCCACATCACTCAGGGACACCCCCACATCACTTAGGGGCACCTCCACATCACTCAGGGACACCACCACATCACTCAGAAACACCCCTACATCACTCAGAAAAACCACCACATCACTCAGGGGCACCACCACATCATTCAGGGGCACCACCACATTACTCAGGGGCACCACCACATCACTCAGGGACACCACCACATCACTCAGGGGCACCACCCAGGGGAACCATCACATCACTCAGGGACACCAGCACATCACTCAGGGACACCACCACATCACTCAGGGACACCACCACATCACTCAGGGACACCACCACATCACTCGGGGACACCATCACATCACTCGAGGACACCACCACATCACTCGGGGGCATCACCCAGGGGAACCATCACATCACTCGGTGACACCACCACATCACTCGGGACACCACCACATCACTCGGGGACCCAAGCACATCACTCGGGGACACCACCACATCACTCAATCACGCAGGAACACCACCACATCACTCGGGGACACCACCACATCACTCAATCATGCAGGAACACCACCATATCACTCGGGGACACCACCACATCACTCAGGGACACGACCACATCACTCGGGAACACCACTACATCACTCAGGGACACGACCACATCACTCGGGAACACCACAACATCACTCGGGAACACCACCACATCACTCGGGGACACCACCACATCACTCGGGGACACCACCACATCACTCGGGGGCATCACCACATCACTCAGGGACACCACCACATCACTCGGGGACACCACCACATCATTCGGGGACACAACCACATCACTGAGGAACGCCACCACATCACTGAGGAACACCATCACATCACTCGGGGATACCACCACATCACTCGGGGACACCACCACATCACTCGGCGGCACCACCACATCACTAAGGGACACCTCCACATCACTCGGGGACACCACCACATCACTCAATCACGCAGGACCACCACATCACTCGGGGGCACCAGCACATCACTCAGGGACACCACCACATCACTCGGGGCACCACCACATCACTCAGGGGCCCCCCCACATCACTGAGGAACACCACCACATACACCACCACATCACTCAGAGACACCACCACATCACTGAGGAACACCACCACATCACTGAGGAACACCAACACATCGCTCGGGGACCCCTCCACATCACTCGGGGACACCACCACATCACTCAATCACGCAGGAACACCACCACATCATTCGGGGGCACCACCACATCACTCAGGGACAGCACCACATCACTCGGGGGCACCACCACATCACTCAGGGGCACCACCACATTACTCAGGGGCACCACCACATCACTCAGAAACACCACTACATCACCCAGAAACACCACTACATCACTCAGGGGCACCACCACAACACTCAGGGACACCACCACATCACTCAGGGGCACCCCCACATCACTCAGGGGCACAACCACATTACTCAGGGGCAACACCTCATCACTCAGGGACACCACCACATCACTCAGGGACACCACCACATCACTCAGGGACACCACCACATCACTCAGGGACACCACCACATCACTCGGGAACACCACCACATCACTCGGGAACACCACCACATCACTCGGGGACACCACCACATCACTCGGGGACACCACCACATCCACATCACTCGGGGGCACCACCACATAACTCGGGGACACCACCACATAACTCAGGGGCACCACCCAGAGGAACCATCACATCATTCAGTGACACCAGCACATCACTCAGGGACACCACCACATCACTCAGTGACACGACCACATCACTCAGGGACACCAGCACATCACTCAGGGACATCACTCAGGGACACCACCCAGGGGCACCACCCAGGGGCACCACCACATCACTCAGGGACAATAGCACATCACTCAGGGACACCACCACATCACTCAGGGACACCCCCACATCACTCGGGGACACCATCACATCACTCGGGGACACCACCACATCACTCGGGGGCATCACCCAGGGGAACCATCACATCACTCGGTGACACCACCACATCACTCGGGGACACCACCACATCACTCGGGGACACCACCACATCACTCGGGGACACCACCACATCACTCAATCACGCAGGAACACCACCACATCACTCGGGGACACCACCACATCACTCAATCATGCAGGAACACCACCATATCACTCGGGGACACCACCACATCACTCAGGGACACGACCACATCACTCGGGAACACCACTACATCACTCAGGGACACGACCACATCACTCGGGAACACCACTACATCACTCGGGAATACCACCACATCACTCGGGGACACCACCACATCACTCGGGGGCATCACCACATCACTCGGGGACACCACCACATCACTCGGGGACACCACCACATCATTCGGGGACACCACCACATCACTGAGGAACGCCACCACATCACTGAGGAACACCACCACATCACTCGGGGACACCACCACATCACTTGGGGACACCACCACATCACTCAGGGATACCACCACATCACTCTGGGGCACCACCCAGGGGAACCATCACATCACTCAGGGACACCAGCACATCACTCAGGGACACCACCACATCACTCAGGGACACCCCCACATCACTCAGGGACACCCCCACATCACTAAGGGGCACCTCCACATCACTTAGGGGCACCTCCACATCACTTAGGGGCACCTCCACATCACTCAGGGACACCACCACATCACTCAGAAACACCCCTACATCACTCAGAAAAACCACCACATCACTCAGGGGCACCACCACATCATTCAGGGGCACCACCACATTACTCAGGGGCACCACCACATCACTCAGGGACACCACCACATCACTCAGGGACACCACCCCATCACTCAGGGGCACCACCCAGGGGAACCATCACATCACTCAGGGACACCAGCACATCACTCAGGGACACCACCACATCACTCAGGGACACCACCACATCACTCAGGGACACCACCACATCACTCAGGGACACCACCCAGGGGCACGATCCAGGGGCATCAGCACATCACTCAGGGACAATAGCACATCACTCAGGGACACCACCACATCACTCAGGGACACCACCACATCACTCAGGGGCACCACCACATCATTCAGGGGCACCACCACATTACTCAGGGGCACCACCACATCACTCAGGGACACCACCACATCACTCAGGGACACCACCACATCACTCAGGGGCACAACCCAGGGGAACCATCACATCACTCAGGGACACCAGCACATCACTCAAGGACACAACGACATCACTCAGGGACACCACCACATCACTCAGGGACACTACCACATCACTCAGGGACACCACCCAGGGGCACCATCCAGGGGCACCACCACATCACTCAGGGACAATAGCACATCACTCAGGGACACCACCACATCACTCAGGGACACCACCACATCACTCGGGGACACGATCACATCACTCGGGGACACGACCACATCACTCGGGTACACCACCACATCACTCGGGGACATCACCCAGGGGAACCATCACATCACTCAGGGACACCAGCACATAACTCAGGTACACCAGCACATCACTCAGGGACACCACCACATCACTCAGGGACACCACCACAACACTCAGTGGAGAAGTGTGGCTCAGGGGTTAGAAGCGGCAGACCTGGAAGCTGAGATCGGTCCTGGACCAGGGTTCAATTCCCCGCCTCGGCGGGTCTTGGGCTAAAAATTCCACGGACTCGATAATTCTCGCTTCGGTGCCTACTCGACTCACGGGTTCACACTCTGCGACTCTGGGCAATAGCTTGCTTAATCTCCACTACGGCCCCTCGCGGCGGGATGCCTGGCTTTCACCTTGTGGATACCCTGCCGGGGTTATCTCACAGGGGAATACCAGGACGGGTTCCCTAATCAAGAACCGTGGGACCCCTTTGCGGGGGTGATACGTGTGCTATATAAGTAACCACATTTACGTTTATGTTTTTTCACCACATCACTCAGGGACACCAGCACATAACTCAGGGACACCACCACATCACTCAGGGACACCACCACATCACTCAGAAACACCACTACATCACTCAGAAACACCACTACATCACTCAGGGGCACCACCACATCACTCAGGGACACCACCACATAACTCAGGGACACCACCACATCACTCAGGGGCACCACCACATCACTCGGGGACACCACCACATCACTCGGGGACACCACCACATCACTCGGGGACACCACCACATCACTCGGGGACACCACCACATCACTCGGGGGCACCACCACATCACTCGGGGGCACCACCACATAACTCGGGGACACCACCACATAACTCAGGGGCACCACCCAGGGGAACTATCACATCACTCAGTGACACCAGCACATCACTCAGGGACACCACCACATCACTCAGGGACACTACCACATCACTCAGGGACACCACCCAGGGGCACCACCCAGGGGCACCACCACATCACTCAGGGAAAATAGCACATCACTCAGGGACACCACCACATCACTCAGGGACACCATCACATCACTCGGGGACACCATCACATCACTCAGGGGCATCACCCAGGGGAACCATCACATCACTCAGGGACACCAGCACATCACTCAGGGACACCACCACATCACTCAGGGACACCACCACATCACTCAGGGACACCACCACATCACTCAGGGACACCACCACATCACTCAGGGACACCAGCACATCACTCAGGGACACCACCACATCACTCAGGGACACCACCACATCACTCAGGGACACCACCACATCACTCAGAAACACCACCACATCACTCATAAACACAACTACATCACTCATAAACACAACTACATCACTCAGGGGCACCACCACATCACTCAGGGACACCACCAAATCACTCAGGGGCACCCCCACATCACTCAGGGGCCCCACCACATTACTCAGGGGCACCACCACATCACTCAGGGACACCACCACATCACTCATGGACACCACCACATCACTCGGGGACACCACCACATCACTCGGGAACACCAACACATCACTCGGGGACACCACCACATCACTCGGGGACACAAGCACATCACTCGGGGACACCACCACATCACTCAATCACGCAGGAACACCACCACATCACTCGGGGACACCACCACATCACTCGGGGACACCACCACATCACTCAATCACGCAGGAACACCACCACATCACTCGGGGACACAAGCAAATCACTCAGGGACACCACCACATCACTCAATCACGCAGGAACACCACCACATCACTCGGGGACACCACCACATCACTCAATCATGCAGGAACACCACCATATCACTCGGGGACACCACCACATCACTCAGGGACTCGACCACATCACTCAGGGACACGACCACGTCACTCAGGGACACGACCACGTCACTCAGGGACATGACCACATCACTCGGGAACACCACTACATCACTCGGGAACACCACCACATCACTCGGGGACACCACCACATCACTCGGGGACACCACCACATCACTCGGGGACACCACCACATCACTCGGGGACACCACCACATCACTCGGGGAGACCACCACATCACTCGGGGACATCACCACATCACTCGGGGACACCACCACATCACTGAGGAACACCACCACATCACTGAGGAAAACCACCACATCACTCGGGGATACCACCACATCACTCGGGGACACCACCACATCACTCAGGGACACCCCCACATCACTCAGGGGCACCACCACATCACTCAGGGGCACCACTACATCACTCGGGGACACCACCACATCATTCAATGACCCCACCACATCACTCAGGAACACCACCACATCACTCAGGAACACCACCACATCACTCGGGGACACGACCACATCACTCGGGGACACGACCACATCACTCTGGGACACCACCACATTACTCGGGGATACCACCACATCACTCGGGGACACCTCCACATCACTCGGGGACACCACCACATCACTCGGAGACTTCACCACATCACTGAATCACGTAGGATCACCACCACATCACTCTGGGACACCACCACATCACTCAATCACGCAGGAACACTACCACATCACTCGGGAACACCACCACATCACTCGGGGACACCACCACATCACTCAGGGACACCACCACATCACTCAGGGACACCACCAAATCATTGAGGGAAACCACCACATCACTCAGGGACACCCCCACATCACTCAGGGGCACCACCACATCACTCAGGGGCACCACCACATCACTCAGGGGCACCACCACATCACTTAGGGACACCACCACATCACTCAGGGACACCACCACATCACTCAGGGACACCACCACATCACTCAGGGGCACCACCACATCACTAAGGGGCACCACCACATCACTCAGGGGCACCACCACATCACACAGGAACACCACCACATCATTCGGGGATACCACCACATCACTCGGGGACACCACCACCTCACTCAGGACACCACTACATCACTAGGTGACACCACCACATCACTCGGGGAAACCACCACATAACTCGGGGGCACCACCACATAACTCGGGGGCACCACCACATCACTCGGGGACACCACCACATCACTCGGGGACACCACCACATCACTCAGGGCACCACCACATGACTCGGGGACACCACCACATCACTCAGGGGTACCACCCAGGGGAACCATCACATCACTCAGGGACACCAGCACATCACTCGGGGACACCACCACATTACTCGGGGACACCACCACATCACTCAGGGGCACCTCCACATCACTCGGGGACACCACCACATCACTCAGGGACACCACCACATCACTCAGGGACACCACCACATCACTCGGGAACACCACCACATCACACGGGGACACCACCACATCACTCGGGGACACCTCCACATCACTCGGGGACACCACCACATCACTCAATCACTCAGGAACACCACCACATCACTCGGGGACACCACCACATCACTCAATCACGCAGGAAAACCAACACATCACTCGGGGACACCACCACATCCACTCAGGGACACCACCACATCACTCAGGGGCACCACCACATCACTCAGGGGCACCACCACATCACTCATGAGCACCACCACATCACTTAGGGACACCACCACATCACTCAGGGACACCACCACATCACTCAGGAGCACCACCACATCACTTAGGGACACCACCACATCACTCGGGGACACCACCACATCACTCGGGGACACCACCACATCACTCAGGGGCACCACCACATCACTCGGGGACACCACCACATCACTCGGGGACACCACCACATCACTCGGGGACACCACCACATCACTCGGGGATACCACCACATCACTCGGGGACACCACCACATCACTCAGGGACACCACCACATCACTCGGAGACATCACCACATCACTCAATCACGCAGGATCACCACCACATCACTCGGGGACACCACCACATCACTCAATCATGCAGGAACACCACCACATCACTCGGGAACACCACCACATCACTCGGGGACACCACCACATTACTCGGGGATACCACCACAACACTCGGGAACACCTCCACATCACTCGGGGACACCACCACATCACTCGGAGACATCACCACATCACTCAATCACGCAGGATCACCACCACATCACTCGGGGACACCACCACATCACTCAATCACGCAGGAACACCACCACATCACTCGGGAACACCACCACATCACTCGGGGACACCACCACATCACTCAGGGACACCACCACATCACTCAGGGACACCACCACATCATTGAGGGAAACCACCACATCACTCAGGGACACCCCCACATCACTCAGGGGCACCACCACATCACTCAGGGGCACCACCACATCACTCAGGGGCACCACCACATCACTTAGGGACACCACCACATCACTCAGGGACACCACCACATCCCTCAGGGACACCACCACATCACTCAGGGGCACCACCACATCACTAAGGGGCACCACCACATCACTCAGGGGCACCACCACATCACACAGGAACACCACCACATCATTTGGGGACACCACCACATCACTCGGGGACACCACCACATCACTCAGGACACCACTACATCACTCGGGGACACCACCACATCACTCGGGGACACCACCACATCACTCGGGGACACCACCACATCACTCGGGGACACCACCACATCACTCGGGGACACCACCACATCACTCAGGGACACCACCACATCACTCAGGGACACCACCACATCATTGAGGGAAACCACCACATCACTCAGGGACACCCCCACATCACTCAGGGGCACCACCACATCACTCAGGGGCACCACCACATCACTTAGGGACACCACCACATCACTCAGGGACACCACCACATCACTCAGGGGCACCACCACATCACTAAGGGGCACCACCACATCACTCAGGGGCACCACCACATCACACAGGAACACCACCATATCATTCGGGGACACCACCACATCACTCGGGGACACCACCACATCACTCAGGACACCACTACATCACTCGGGGACACCACCACATCACTCGGGGACACCACCACATCACTCGGGGGCACCACCACATCACTCGGGGACACCACCACATCACTCGGGGACACCACCACATCACTCGGGGACACCACCACATCACTCAGGGCACCACCACATGACTCGGGGACACCACCACATCACTCAGGGGTACCACCTAGGGGAACCATCACATCACTCAGGGACACCAGCACATCACTCGGGGACACCACCACATCACTCAGGGGCACCTCCACATCACTCGGGGACACCACCACATCACTCAGGGACACCACCACATCACTCAATCACTCAGGAACACCACCACATCACTCGGGGACACCACCACATCACTCAGGGACACCACCACATCACTCGGGAACACCACTACATGACTCGGGGACACCACCACATCACTCGGGGACACCACCACATCACTCGGGGACACCACCACATCACTCGGGGACACCACCACATCACTCGGGGACACCACCACATCACTCGGGGACACCACCACATCACTCGGGGATACCACCACATCACTCAGGGACACCATCACATCACTCGGGGACACCATCACATCACTCGGGGGCATCACCCAGGGGAACCATCACATCACTCAGGGATCACTCAGGGACACCACCACATCACTCAGGGACACCACCACATCACTCAGGGACACCACCACATCACTCAGGGACACCACCACATCACTCAGGGACACCACCACATCACTCAGAAACACCACTACATCACTCATAAACACAACTACATCACTCAGGGGCACCACCACATCACTCAGGGGCACCCCCACGTCACTCAGGGACACCACCACATCACTCAGGGACACCACCACATCACTCGGGACACCACCACATCACTCGGGAACACCAACACATCACTCGGGGACACCACCACATCACTCGGGGACACAAGCACATCACTCGGGGACACCACCACATCACTCAATCACGCAGGAACACCACCACATCACTCGGGGACACCACCACATCACTCGGGGACACCACCACATCACTCAATCACGCAGGAACACCACCACATCACTCGGGGACACAAGCACATCACTCAGGGACACCACCACATCACTCAATCACGCAGGAACACCACCACATCACTCGGGGACACCACCACATCACTCAATCATGCAGGAACACCACCATATCACTCGGGGACACCACCACATCACTCAGAGACTCGACCACATCACTCAGGGACACGACCACGTCACTCAGGGACACGACCACGTCACTCAGGGACACGACCACATCACTCGGGAACACCACTACATCACTCGGGAACACCACCACATCACTCGGGGACACCACCGCATCACTCGGGGACACCACCACATCACTCGGGGGCATCACCACATCACTCGGGGACACCACCACATCACTCGGGGACACCACCACATCACTCAGGGACATCACCACATCACTCAGGGACACCACCACATCACTGAGGAACACCACCACATCACTGAGGAACACCACCACATCACTGAGGAACACCACCACATCACTCGGGGATACCACCACATCACTCGGGGACACCACCACATCACTCGGGGACACCCCCACATCACTCAGGGACACCCCCACATCACTCAGGGACACCCCCACATCACTCAGGGACACCCCCACATCACTCAGGGACATCCCCACATCACTCAGGGGCACCTCCACATCACTCAGGGACACCACCACATCACTCAGGGACACCACCACATCACTCAGGGACACCCCCACATCACTCAGGGGCACCACCACATCACTCAGGGGCACCACTACATCACTCGGGGACACCACCACATCATTCAATGACCCCACCACATCACTCAGGAACACCACCACATCACTCAGGAACACCACCACATCACTCGGGGACACGACCACATCACTCGGGGACACGACCACATCACTCGGGGACACCACCACATTACTCGGAGATACCACCACATCACTCGGGGACACCTCCACATCACTCGGGGACACCACCACATCACTCGGAGATACCACCACATCACTCAATCACGCAGGAACACCACCACATCACTCGGGAACACCACCACATCACTCAGGGACACCACCACATCACTCAGGGACACCACCACATCACTCAGGGACACCACCACATCATTGAGGGAAACCACCACATCACTCAGGGACACCCCCACATCACTCAGGGGCACCACCACATCACTCAGGGGCACCACTACATCCCTCGGGGACACCACCACATCACTCAATGACCCCACCACATCACTCAGGGGCACGACCACATCACTCGGGGGCACCACTACATCACTCGGGGACACCACCACATCACTCAATGACCCCACCACATCACTCAGGAACACCACCACATCACTCAGGAACACCACCACATCACTCGGGGACACGACCACATCACTCGGGGACACCACCACATTACTCAGGGACACCACAACATCACTCAGGAACACCACTACATCACTCGGGAACACCACTACATCACTCGGGAACACCACCACATCACTCGTGAACACCACCACATCACTCGGGGACACCTCCACATCTTTCGGGGGCATCACCACATCACTCAGGGACATCACCACATCACTCAGGGGCACCACCACATCACTGAGGAACACCACCACATCACTCAGGGACACCACCACATCACTCAGGGACACCACCACATCACTCGGTGACACCACCACATCACTCGGGGACACCACCACATCAATCAGGGACACCACCACATCACTCGGACACCACCACATCACTCAGAAACACCACTACATCACTCATAAACACAACTACATCACTCAGGGGCACCACCACATCACTCAGGGGCACCCCCACGTCACTCAGGGACACCACCACATCACTCAGGGACACCACCACATCACTCGGGACACCACCACATCACTCGGGGACACCACCACATCAATCAGGGACACCACCACATCACTCGGACACCACCACATCACTCAGGGACACCACCACATCACTCAGGGACACCACCACATCACTGAGGAACACCACCACATCACTGAGGAACACCACCACATCACTCGGGGACACCACCACATCACTCGGGGACACCACCACATCACTCGGCAGCACCACACATCACTAAGGGACACCTCCACATCACTCGGGGACACCACCACATCACTCAATCACGCAGGACCACCACATCACTCGGGGGCACCAGCACATCACTCAGGGACACCACCACATCACTCGGGGAACCACCACATCACTCAATGACCCCACCACATCACTCGGGACACCTCCACATCACTCGGGGACACCACCACATCACTCGGGGACACCACCACATCACTCAATCACGCAGGATCACCACCACGTCACTCGGGGACACCACCACATCACTCAATCACGCAGGAACACCACCACATCACTCGGGAACACCACCACATCACTCGGGAACACCACCACATCACTCAGGGACACCACCACATCACTCAGGGACACCACAACATCACTCAGGAACACCACTACATCACTCGGGAACACCACCCCATCACTCGGGAACACCACCACATCACTCGTGGACACCTCCACATCTTTCGGGGGCATCACCACATCACTCAGGGGCACCACCACATAACTCGGGGACACCATCACATCACTTGGGGACACCACCAAATCATTCGGGGACACCACCACATCACTCGGGGGCACCACCACATCACTCGGGGGCACCACCACATCACTTGGGGGCACCACCACATCACTCGGGGGCACCACCACATCACTTGGGGGAGCCACCACATCACTCAGGGACACCACCACACCACTCAGGGACACCACCACATCACTCAGGGACACCACTACATCACTGAGGAACACAACCACATCACTGAGGAACACCACCACATCACCCGGGGACACCACCACATCACTCGGGGGCACCACCACATCACTCTGGGGCACCACCACATCACTCGGTGGCACCACCACATCACTCGGGGGCACCACCACATCACTCAGGGACACCAGCACATCACTCAGGGACACCACCACATCACTCGGGGACACCACCACATCACTCGGGGACACCACCACATCACGCGGGGACACCACCACATCACTCAGGAGCACCACCCAGAGGAACCATCACATAACTCAGGGGCACCAGCACATCACTCAGGGGTACCACCACATCACTCAGGGACACCACCACATCACTCAGGGACACCACCACATCACTCAGGGACACCACCACATCACTCAGGAACACCACCACATCACTCAGGGACACCACCCAGGGGCACGACCACATCACTCAGGGACACCAGCACATCACTCGGGGACACCACCACATCACTCGGGGACACCACCACATCACTCGGGGACACCACCACATCACTCGGGGACACCACCACATCACTCGGGGACACCATCACATCACTCGGGGACACCATCACATCACTCGGGGGCATCACCCAGGGGAACCATCACATCACTCAGGGACACCAGCACATCACTCAGGGACACCACCACATCACTCAGGGACACCACCACATCACTCAGGGACACCACCAAATCACTCAGAGACACCACCAAATCACTCAGGGGCACCCCCACGTCACTCAGGGATACCACCACATCACTCAGGGACACCACCACATCACTCGGGACACCACCACATCACTCGGGAACACCAACACATCACTCGGGGACACCACCACATCACTCGGGGACACAAGCACATCACTCGGGGACACCACCACATCACTCAATCACGCAGGAACACCACCACATCACTCGGGGAACCACCACATCACTTGGGGACACCACCACATCACTCAATCACGCAGGAACACCACCACATCACTCGGGGACACAAGCACATCACTCAGGGACACCACCACATCACTCAATCACGCAGGAACACCACCACATCACTCGGGGACACCACCACATCACTCAATCATGCAGGAACACCACCATATCACTCGGGGACACCACCACATCACTCAGAGACTCGACCACATCACTCAGGGACACGACCACGTCACTCAGGGACACGACCACGTCACTCAGGGACACGACCACATCACTCGGGAACACCACTACATCACTCGGGAACACCACCACATCACTCGGGGACACCACCGCATCACTCGGGGACACCACCACATCACTCGGGGACACCACTACATCACTCGGGGACACCACCACATCACTCGGGGACATCACCACATCACTCAGGGACACCACCACATCACTGAGGAACACCACCACATCACTGAGGAACACCACCACATCACTCGGGGATACCACCACATCACTCGGGGACACCACCACATCACTCAGGGACACCACCACATCACTCAGGGACACCCCCACATCACTCAGGGACACCCCCACATCACTCAGGGACATCCCCACATCACTCAGGGGCACCTCCACATCACTCAGGGACACCACCACATCACTCAGGGACACCACCACATCACTCAGGGACACCCCCACATCACTCAGGGACACCCCCACATCACTCAGGGGCACCACCACATCACTCAGGGGCACCACTACATCACTCGGGGACACCACCACATCATTCAATGACCCCACCACATCACTCAGGAACACCACCACATCACTCAGGAACACCACCACATCACTCGGGGACACGACCACATCACTCGGGGACACGACCACATCACTCGGGGACACCACCACATTACTCGGAGATACCACCACATCACTCGGGGACACCTCCACATCACTCGGGGACACCACCACATCACTCGGAGATACCACCACATCACTCAATCACGCAGGAACACCACCACATCACTCGGGAACACCACCACATCACTCGGGGACACCACCACATCACTCAGGGACACCACCACATCACTCAGGGACACCACCACATCATTGAGGGAAACCACCACATCACTCAGGGACACCCCCACATCACTCGGGGGCACCACCACATCACTCAGGGGCACCACTACATCCCTCGGGGACACCACCACTTCACTCAATGACCCCACCACATCACTCAGGGGCACGACCACATCACTCGGGGGCACCACTACATCACTCGGGGACACCACCACATCACTCAATGACCCCACCACATCACTCAGGAACACCACCACATCACTCAGGAACACCACCACATCACTCGGGGACACGACCACATCACTCGGGGACACCACCACATTACTCAGGGACACCACATTATCACTCAGGGTTACCACAACATCACTCGGGAACACCACTACATCACTTGGGAACACCACCACATCACTCGTGAACACCACCACATCACTCGGGGACACCTCCACATCTTTCGGGGGCATCACCACATCACTCAGGGGCATCACCACATCACTCAGGGGCACCACCACATCACTGAGGAACACCACCACATCACTCAGGGACACCACCACATCACTCAGGGACACCACCACATCACTCGGTGACACCACCACATCACTCGGGGACACCACCACATCAATCAGGGACACCACCACATCACTCGGACACCACCACATCACTCAGGGACACCACCACATCACTCAGGGACACCACCACATCACTGAGGAACACCACCACATCACTGAGGAACACCACCACATCACTCGGGGACACCACCACATCACTCGGGGACACCACCACATCACTCGGGGACACCACCACATCACTCGGCGGCACCACACATCACTAAGGGACACCTCCACATCACTCGGGGACACCACCACATCACTCAATCACGCAGGACCACCACATCACTCGGGGGCACCAGCACATCACTCAGGGACACCACCACATCACTCGGGGCACCACCACATCACTCAATGACCCCACCACATCACTCGGGACACCTCCACATCACTCGGGGACACCACCACATCACTCGGGGACACCACCACATCACTCAATCACGCAGGATCACCACCACGTCACTCGGGGACACCACCACATCACTCAATCACGCAGGAACACCACCACATCACTCGGGAACACCACCACATCACTCGGGAACACCACCACATCACTCGGGGACACCACCACATCACTCAGGGACACCACCACATCACTCAGGGACACCACAACATCACTCAGGAACACCACTACATCACTCGGGAACACCACCCCATCACTCGGGAACACCACCACATCACTCGTGGACACCTCCACATCTTTCGGGGGCATCACCACATCACTCAGGGGCACCACCACATAACTCGGGGACACCATCACATCACTTGGGGACACCACCAAATCATTCGGGGACACCACCACATCACTCGGGGGCACCACCACATCACTCGGGGGCACCACCACATCACTCGGGGGCACCACCACATCACTCAGGGGCACCACCACATCACTCGGGGGAGCCACCACATCACTCAGGGACACCACCACACCACTCAGGGACACCACCACATCACTCAGGGACACCACCACATCACTGTGGAACACAACCACATCACTGAGGAACACCACCACATCACCCGGGGACACCACCACATCACTCGGGGGCACCACCACATCACTCTGGGGCACCACCACATCACTCGGTGGCACCACCACATCACTCGGGGGCACCACCACATCACTCAGGGACACCAGCACATCACTCAGGGACACCACCACATCACTCAGGGACACCACCACATCACTCGGGGACACCACCACATCACTCGGGGACACCACCACATCACTCAGGAGCACCACCCAGAGGAACCATCACATCACTCAGGGGCACCAGCACATCACTGAGGAACACCACCACATCACTCAGGGACACCACCACATCACTCGGGGACACCACCACATCAATCAGGGACACCACCACATCACTCGGACACCACCACATCACTCAGGGACACCACCACATCACTCAGGGACACCACCACATCACTGAGGAACACCACCACATCACTGAGGAACACCACCACATCACTCGGGGACACCACCACATCACTCAGGGACACCACCACATCACTCGGCGGCACCACACATCACTAAGGGACACCTCCACATCACTCGGGGACACCACCACATCACTCAATCACGCAGGACCACCACATCACTCGGGGGCACCAGCACATCACTCAGGGACACCACCACATCACTCGGGGCACCACCACATCACTCAATGACCCCACCACATCACTCGGGACACCTCCACATCACTCGGGGACACCACCACATCACTCAATCACGCAGGATCACCACCACGTCACTCGGGGACACCACCACATCACTCAATCACGCAGGAACACCACCACATCACTCGGGAACACCACCACATCACTCGGGGACACCACCACATCACTCAGGGACACCACCACATCACTCAGGGACACCACAACATCACTCAGGAACACCACTACATCACTCGGGAACACCACCCCATCACTCGGGAACACCACCACATCACTCGTGGACACCTCCACATCTTTCGGGGGCATCACCACATCACTCAGGGGCACCACCATATAACTCGGGGACACCATCACATCACTTGGGGACACCACCAAATCATTCGGGGACACCACCACATCACTCGGGGGCACCACCACATCACTCGGGGGCACCACCACATCACTCGGGGGCACCACCACATCACTCGGGGGCACCACCACATCACTCGGGGGAGCCACCACATCACTCAGGGACACCACCACACCACTCAGGGACACCACCACATCACTCAGGGACACCACCACATCACTGAGGAACACAACCACATCACTGAGGAACACCACCACATCACCCGGGGACACCACCAAATCACTCGGGGGCACCACCACATCACTCTGGGGCACCACCACATCACTCGGTGGCACCACCACATCACTCGGGGGCACCACCACATCACTCGGGGGCACCACCACATCACTCAGGGACACCAGCACATCACTCAGGGACACCACCACATCACTCAGGGACACCACCACATCACTCAGGGACACCACCACATCACTCGGGGACACCACCACATCTCTCAGGAGCACCACCCAGAGGAACCATCACATCACTCAGGGGCACCAGCACATCACTCAGGGGTACCACCACATCACTCAGGGACACCACCACATCACTCAGGGACACCACCACATCACTCAGGGACACCACCACATCACTCAGGAACACCACCACATCACTCAGGGACACCACCCAGGGGCACGACCACATCACTCAGGGACACCAGCACATCACTCAATCACACAGGAACACCACCACATCACTCGGGGACACCACCACATCACTCGGGGACACCACCACATCACTCGGGGACACCACCCAGGAGCACCACCACATCACTCAGGGACACCAGCACATCACTCCGGGACACCACCACATCACTCAGGGACACCACCACATCACTCAGGGACACCACATTATCACTCAGGGACACCACAACATCACTCGGGAACACCACTACATCACTCGGGAACACCACCCCATCACTCGTGAACACCACCACATCACTCGGGGACACCTCCACATCTTTCGGGGGCATCACCACATCACTCAGGGGCATCACCACATCACTCAGGGGCACCACCACATCACTGAGGAACACCACCACATCACTCAGGGACACCACCACATCACTCGGTGACACCACCACATCACTCGGTGACACCACCACATCACTCGGTGACACCACCACATCAATCAGGGACACCACCACATCACTCGGAGACCACCACATCACTCAGGGACACCACCACATCACTCAGGGACACCACCACATCACTCAGGGACACCACCACATCACTGAGGAACACCACCACATCACTGAGGAACACCACCACATCACTCGGGGACACCACCACATCACTCGGGGACACCACCACATCACTCGGCGGCACCACCACATCACTAAGGGACACCTCCACATCACTCGGGGACACCACAACATCACTCAATCACGCAGGACCACCACATCACTCGGGGGCACCAGCACATCACTCAGGGACACCACCACATCACTCGGGGCACCACCACATCACTCAATGACCCCACCACATCACTCAGGAACACCACCACATCACTCAGGAACACCACCACATCACTTGGGGACACGACCACATCACTCGGGGACACCACCACATTACTCGGGGACACCACCACATCACTCGGGAACACCTCCACATCACTCAGGGACACCACCACATCACTCGGAGACATCACCACATCACTCAATCACGCAGGATCACCACCACATCACTCGGGGACACCACCACATCACTCAATCACGCAGGAACACCACCACATCACTCGGGAACACCACCACATCACTCGGGGACACCACCACATCATTGAGGGAAACCACCACATCACTCAGGGACACCCCCACAACACTCAGGGGCACCACCACATCACTCAGGGGCACCATTACATCCATGGGGGACACCACCACATCACTCAATGACCCCACCACATCACTCAGGGGCACCACCACATCACTCAGGGGCACCACCACATCACTCAGGGGCACCACTACATCACTCGGGGACACCACGACATCACTCAAGGACCCCACCACTTCACTCAGGAACACCACCACATCACTCAGGAACACAACCGCATCACTCGGGGACACGACCACATCACTCGGGGACACCACCACATTACTCAGGGACACCACCACATCACTCGGGACACCTCCACATCACTCGGGGACAACACCACATCACTCGGGGACAACACCACATCACTCGGGGACACCACCACATCACTCAATCACGCAGGATCACCACCACATCACTTGGGGACACCACCACATCACTCAATCACGCAGGAACACCACCACATCACTCGGGAACACCACCACATCACTCGGGGACACCACCACATCACTCAGGGACTCCACCACATCACTCAGGGACACCAAAACATCACCCGGGAACACCACTACATCATTCGGGAACACCACCCCATCACTCGGGAACACCGCCACATCACTCGGGGACACCTCCACATCTTTCGGGGGCATCACCACATCACTCAGGGGCACCACCACATAACTCGGGGACACCATCACATCACTTGGGGACACCACCAAATCATTCGGGGACAACACCACATCACTCGGGGACACCACCAAACCACTCAGGGACACCACCACATCACTCAGGGACACCACCACATCACTCAGGGACACCACCACATCACTGAGGAACACAACCACATCACTGAGGAACACCACCACATCACTCGGGGGCACCACCACATCACTCGGGGGCACTACCACATCACTCGGGGGCACCACCACATCACTCGGGGGCACCACCACATCACTCAGGTACACCAGCACATCACTCAGGGACACCACCACATCACTCAGGGACACCACCACATCACTCAGGGACACCACCACATCACTCGGGGACACCACCACATCACTCAGGGACACCACCACATCACTCGGGGACACCACCACATCACTCGGGGACACCACCACATCACTCAGGAGCATCACCCAGAGGAACCATCACATCACTCAGGGGCACCAGCACATCACTCAGGGGTACCACCACATCACTCAGGGACACCACCGCATCACTCAGGAACACCACCGCATCACTCGGGGACACGACCACATCACTCAGGAACACCACCACATCACTCAGGGACACCACCCAGGGGCACGACCACATCACTCAGGGACACCAGCACATCACTCAATCACACAGGAACACCACCACATCACTCGGGGACACCACCACATCACTCGGGGACACCACCCAGGAGCACCACCACATCACTCAGGGACACCAGCACATCACTCCGGGACACCACCACATCACTCAGGGACACCACCACATCACTCAGGGACACCACATTATCACTCAGGGACACCACAACATCACTCGGGAACACCACTACATCACTCGGGAACACCACCCCATCACTCGTGAACACCACCACATCACTCGGGGACACCTCCACATCTTTCGGGGGCATCACCACATCACTCAGGGGCATCACCACATCACTCAGGGGCACCACCACATCACTGAGGAACACCACCACATCACTCAGGGACACCACCACATCACTCGGTGACACCACCACATCACTCGGGGACACACCACATCAATCAGGGACACCACCACATCACTCGGAGACCACCACATCACTCAGGGACACCACCACATCACTCAGGGACACCACCACATCACTGAGGAACACCACCACATCACTCGGGGACACCACCACATCACTCGGGGACACCACCACATCACTCGGCGGCACCACCACATCACTAAGGGACACCTCCACATCACTCGGGGACGCCACAACATCACTCAATCACGCAGGACCACCACATCACTCGGGGGCACCAGCACATCACTCAGGGACACCACCACATCACTCGGGGCACCACCACATCACTCAATGACCCCACCACATCACTCAGGAACACCACCACATCACTCAGGAACACCACCACATCACTTGGGGACACGACCACATCACTCGGGGACACCACCACATTACTCGGGGACACCACCACATCACTCGGGGACACCACCACATCACTCGGGGACACCACCACATCACTCGGAGACATCACCACATCACTCAATCACGCAGGATCACCACCACATCACTCGGGGACACCACCACATCACTCAATCACGCAGGAACACCACCACATCACTCGGGAACACCACCACATCACTCGGGGACACCACCACATCATTGAGGGAAACCACCACATCACTCAGGGACACCCCCACAACACTCAGGGGCACCACCACATCACTCAGGAGCACCATTACATCCATGGGGGACACCACCACATCACTCAATGACCCCACCACATCACTCAGGGGCACCACCACATCACTCAGGGGCACCACCACATCACTCAGGGGCACCACCACATCACTCAGGGGCACCACTACATCACTCGGGGACACCACGACATCACTCAAGGACCCCACCACTTCACTCAGGAACACCACCACATCACTCAGGAACACCACCGCATCACTCGGGGACACGACCACATCACTCGGGGACACCACCACATTACTCAGGGACACCACCACATCACTCGGGACACCTCCACATCACTCGGGGACACCACCACATCACTCGGGGACACCACCACATCACTCAATCACGCAGGATCACCACCTTATCACTCGGGGACACCACCACATCACTCAATCCTGCAGGAACACCACCACATCACTCGGGAACACCACCACATCACTCGGGGACACCACCACATCACTCAGGGACTCCACCACATCACTCAGGGACACCACAACATCACCCGGGAACACCACTACATCATTCGGGAACACCACCCCATCACTCGGGAACACCGCCACATCACTCGGGTACACCTCCACATCTTTCGGGGGCATCACCACATCACTCAGGGGCACCACCACATAACTCGGGGACACCATCACATCACTTGGGGACACCACCAAATCATTCGGGGACAACACCACATCACTCGGGGACACCACCAAACCACTCAGGGACACCACCACATCACTCAGGGACACCACCACATCACTCAGGGACACCACCACATCACTGAGGAACACAACCACATCACTGAGGAACACCACCACATCACTCGGGGGCACCACCACATCACTCGGGGGCACTACCACATCACTCGGGGGCACCACCACATCACTCGGGGGCACCACCACATCACTCGGGGGCACCACCACATCACTCAGGTACACCAGCACATCACTCAGGGACACCACCACATCACTCAGGGACACCATCACATCACTCAGGGACACCACCACATCACTCGGGGACACCACCACATCACTCAGGGACACCACCACATCACTCGGGGACACCACCACATCACTCGGGGACACCACCACATCACTCGGGGACACCACCACATCACTCAGGAGCATCACCCAGAAGAACCATCACATCACTCAGGGGCACCAGCACATTACTCAGGGGTACCACCACATCACTCAGGGACACCACCGCATCACTCAGGGACACCACCGCATCACTCAGGGACACCACCGCATCACTCGGGGACACGACCACATCACTCGGGGACACCACCACATTACTCAGGGACACCACCACATCACTCGGGACACCTCCACATCACTCGGGGACACCACCACATCACTCGGGGACACCACCACATCACTCAATCACGCAGGATCACCACCACATCACTCGGGGACACCACCACATCACTCAATCACGCAGGAACACCACCACATCACTCGGGGACACCACCACATCACTCAGGGACTCGACCACATCACTCAGGGACACCACAACATCACCCGGGGACACCACAACATCACCCGGGAACACCACTACATCATTCGGGAACACCACCCCATCACTCGGGAACACCGCCACATCACTCGGGGACACCTCCACATCTTTCGGGGGCATCACCACATCACTCAGGGGCACCACCACATAACTCGGGGACACCATCACATCACTTGGGGACACCACCAAATCATTCGGGGACAACACCACATCACTCGGGGACACCACCACACCACTCAGTGACACCACCACATCACTCAGGGACACCACCACATCACTCAGGGACACCACCACATCACTGTGGAACACAACCACATCACTGAGGAACACCACCACCTCACTCAGGACACCACTACATCACTAGGGGACACCACCACATCACTCGGGGAAACCACCACATAACTCGGGGGCACCACCACATAACTCGGGGGCACCACCACATCACTCGGGGACACCACCACATCACTCGGGGACACCACCACATCACTCAGGGCACCACCACATGACTCGGGGACACCACCACATCACTCAGGGGTACCACCCAGGGGAACCATCACATCACTCAGGGACACCAGCACATCACTCGGGGACACCACCACATTACTCGGGGACACCACCACATCACTCAGGGGCACCTCCACATCACTCGGGGACACCACCACATCACTCAGGGACACCACCACATCACTCAGGGACACCACCACATCACTCGGGAACACCACCACATCACACGGGGACACCACCACATCACTCGGGGACACCTCCACATCACTCGGGGACACCACCACATCACTCAATCACTCAGGAACACCACCACATCACTCGGGGACACCACCACATCACTCAATCACGCAGGAAAACCAACACATCACTCGGGGACACCACCACATCCACTCAGGGACACCACCACATCACTCAGGGGCACCACCACATCACTCAGGGGCACCACCACATCACTCAGGGGCACCACCACATCACTTAGGGACACCACCACATCACTCAGGGACACCACCACATCACTCAGGAGCACCACCACATCACTTAGGGACACCACCACATCACTCGGGGACACCACCACATCACTCGGGGACACCACCACATCACTCAGGGGCACCACCACATCACTCGGGGACACCACCACATCACTCGGGGACACCACCACATCACTCGGGGACACCACCACATCACTCGGGGATACCACCACATCACTCGGGGACACCATAACATCACTCAGGGACACCACCACATCACTCGGAGACATCACCACATCACTCAATCACGCAGGATCACCACCACATCACTCGGGGACACCACCACATCACTCAATCATGCAGGAACACCACCACATCACTCGGGAACACCACCACATCACTCGGGGACACCACCACATTACTCGGGGATACCACCACAACACTCGGGAACACCTCCACATCACTCGGGGACACCACCACATCACTCGGAGACATCACCACATCACTCAATCACGCAGGATCACCACCACATCACTCGGGGACACCACCACATCACTCAATCACGCAGGAACACCACCACATCACTCGGGAACACCACCACATCACTCGGGGACACCACCACATCACTCAGGGACACCACCACATCATTGAGGGAAACCACCACATCACTCAGGGACACCCCCACATCACTCAGGGGCACCACCACATCACTCAGGGGCACCACCACATCACTCAGGGGCACCACCACATCACTCAGGGGCACCACCACATCACTTAGGGACACCACCACATCACTCAGGGACACCACCACATCCCTCAGGGACACCACCACATCACTCAGGGGCACCACCACATCACTAAGGGGCACCACCACATCACTCAGGGGCACCACCACATCACTAAGGGGCACCACCACATCACTCAGGGGCACCACCACATCACACAGGAACACCACCACATCATTCGGGGACACCACCACATCACTCGGGGACACCACCACATCACTCAGGACACCACTACATCACTCGGGGACACCACCACATCACTCGGGGACACCACCACATCACTCAGGGGCACCACCACATCACTCGGGGACACCACCACATCACTCGGGGACACCACCACATCACTCAGGGACACCACCACATCACTCAGGGACACCACCACCTCATTGAGGGAAACCACCACAACACTCAGGGACACCCCCACATCACTCAGGGGCACCACCACATCACTCAGGGGCACCACCACATCACTTAGGGACACCACCACATCACTCGGGACACCTCCACATCACTCGGGGACACCACCACATCACTCGGGGACACCACCACATCACTCAATCACGCAGGATCACCACCACATCACTCGGGGACACCACCACATCACTCAATCACGCAGGAACACCACCACATCACTCGGGGACACCACCACATCACTCAGGGACTCGACCACATCACTCAGGGACACCACAACATCACCCGGGGACACCACAACATCACCCGGGAACACCACTACATCATTCGGGAACACCACCCCATCACTCGGGAACACCGCCACATCACTCGGGGACACCTCCACATCTTTCGGGGGCATCACCACATCACTCAGGGGCACCACCACATAACTCGGGGACACCATCACATCACTTGGGGACACCACCAAATCATTCGGGGACAACACCACATCACTCGGGGACACCACCACACCACTCAGTGACACCACCACATCACTCAGGGACACCACCACATCACTCAGGGACACCACCACATCACTGTGGAACACAACCACATCACTGAGGAACACCACCACCTCACTCAGGACACCACTACATCACTAGGGGACACCACCACATCACTCGGGGAAACCACCACATAACTCGGGGGCACCACCACATAACTCGGGGGCACCACCACATCACTCGGGGACACCACCACATCACTCGGGGACACCACCACATCACTCAGGGCACCACCACATGACTCGGGGACACCACCACATCACTCAGGGGTACCACCCAGGGGAACCATCACATCACTCAGGGACACCAGCACATCACTCGGGGACACCACCACATTACTCGGGGACACCACCACATCACTCAGGGGCACCTCCACATCACTCGGGGACACCACCACATCACTCAGGGACACCACCACATCACTCAGGGACACCACCACATCACTCGGGAACACCACCACATCACACGGGGACACCACCACATCACTCGGGGACACCTCCACATCACTCGGGGACACCACCACATCACTCAATCACTCAGGAACACCACCACATCACTCGGGGACACCACCACATCACTCAATCACGCAGGAAAACCAACACATCACTCGGGGACACCACCACATCCACTCAGGGACACCACCACATCACTCAGGGGCACCACCACATCACTCAGGGGCACCACCACATCACTCAGGGGCACCACCACATCACTTAGGGACACCACCACATCACTCAGGGACACCACCACATCACTCAGGAGCACCACCACATCACTTAGGGACACCACCACATCACTCGGGGACACCACCACATCACTCGGGGACACCACCACATCACTCAGGGGCACCACCACATCACTCGGGGACACCACCACATCACTCGGGGACACCACCACATCACTCGGGGACACCACCACATCACTCGGGGATACCACCACATCACTCGGGGACACCATAACATCACTCAGGGACACCACCACATCACTCGGAGACATCACCACATCACTCAATCACGCAGGATCACCACCACATCACTCGGGGACACCACCACATCACTCAATCATGCAGGAACACCACCACATCACTCGGGAACACCACCACATCACTCGGGGACACCACCACATTACTCGGGGATACCACCACAACACTCGGGAACACCTCCACATCACTCGGGGACACCACCACATCACTCGGAGACATCACCACATCACTCAATCACGCAGGATCACCACCACATCACTCGGGGACACCACCACATCACTCAATCACGCAGGAACACCACCACATCACTCGGGAACACCACCACATCACTCGGGGACACCACCACATCACTCAGGGACACCACCACATCATTGAGGGAAACCACCACATCACTCAGGGACACCCCCACATCACTCAGGGGCACCACCACATCACTCAGGGGCACCACCACATCACTCAGGGGCACCACCACATCACTCAGGGGCACCACCACATCACTTAGGGACACCACCACATCACTCAGGGACACCACCACATCCCTCAGGGACACCACCACATCACTCAGGGGCACCACCACATCACTAAGGGGCACCACCACATCACTCAGGGGCACCACCACATCACTAAGGGGCACCACCACATCACTCAGGGGCACCACCACATCACACAGGAACACCACCACATCATTCGGGGACACCACCACATCACTCGGGGACACCACCACATCACTCAGGACACCACTACATCACTCGGGGACACCACCACATCACTCGGGGACACCACCACATCACTCAGGGGCACCACCACATCACTCGGGGACACCACCACATCACTCGGGGACACCACCACATCACTCAGGGACACCACCACATCACTCAGGGACACCACCACCTCATTGAGGGAAACCACCACAACACTCAGGGACACCCCCACATCACTCAGGGGCACCACCACATCACTCAGGGGCACCACCACATCACTTAGGGACACCACCACATCACTCAGGGACACCACCACATCACTCAGGGACACCACCACATCACTCAGGGGCACCACCACATCACTAAGGGGCACCACCACATCACTCAGGGGCACCACCACATCACACAGGAACACCACCACATCATTCAGGGACACCGCCACATCACTCGGGGACACCACCACATCACTCAGGACACCACTACATCACTCGGGGACACCACCACATCACTCGGGGACACCACCACATCACTCGGGGGCACCACCACATCACTCGGGGACACCACCACATCACTCGGGGACACCACCACATCATTTGGGGACACCACCACATCACTCAGGGCACCACCACATGACTCGGGGACACCACCACATCACTCAGGGGTACCACCTAGGGGAACCATCACATCACTCAGGGACACCAGCACATCACTCGGGGACACCACCACATCACTCAGGGGCACCTCCACATCACTCGGGGACACCACCACATCACTCAGAGACACCACCACATCACTCAATCACTCAGGAACACCACCACATCACTCGGGGACACCACCACATCACTCAATCACGCAGGAACACCAACACATCACTCGGGGATACCACCACATCACTCAGGGACACCACCACATCACTCGGGAACACCACTACATGACTCGGGGACACCACCACATCACTCGGGGACACCACCACATCACTCGGGGACACCACCACATCACTCGGGGACACCACCACATCACTCGGGGACACCACCACATCACTCGGGGACACCACCACATCACTCGGGGATACCACCACATCACTCCGGGACACCATCACATCACTCGGGGACACCATCACATCACTCGGGGGCATCACCCAGGGGAACCATCACATCACTCAGGGATCACTCAGGGACACCACCACATCACTCAGGGACACCACCACATCACTCAGGGACACCACCACATCACTCAGGGACACCACCACATCACTCAGGGACACCACCACATCACTCAGAAACACCACTACATCACTCATAAACACAACTACATCACTCAGGGGCACCACCACATCACTCAGGGGCACCCCCACGTCACTCAGGGACACCACCACATCACTCAGGGACACCACCACATCACTCGGGACACCACCACATCACTCGGGAACACCAACACATCACTCGGGGACACCACCACATCACTCGGGGACACAAGCACATCACTCGGGGACACCACCACATCACTCAATCACGCAGGAACACCACCACATCACTCGGGGACACCACCACATCACTCGGGGACACCACCACATCACTCAATCACGCAGGAACACCACCACATCACTCGGGGACACAAGCACATCACTCAGGGACACCACCACATCACTCAATCACGCAGGAACACCACCACATCACTCGGGGACACCACCACATCACTCAATCATGCAGGAACACCACCATATCACTCGGGGACACCACCACATCACTCAGAGACTCGACCACATCACTCAGGGACACGACCACGTCACTCAGGGACACGACCACGTCACTCAGGGACACGACCACGTCACTCAGGGACACGACCACATCACTCGGGAACACCACTACATCACTCGGGAACACCGCCACATCACTCGGGGACACCACCGCATCACTCGGGGACACCACCACATCACTCGGGGGCATCACCACATCACTCGGGGACACCACCACATCACTCGGGGACACCACCACATCACTCAGGGACATCACCACATCACTCAGGGACACCACCACATCACTGAGGAACACCACCACATCACTGAGGAACACCACCACATCACTCGGGGATACCACCACATCACTCGGGGACACCACCACATCACTCGGGGACACCACCACATCACTCAGGGACACCCCCACATCACTCAGGGACACCCCCACATCACTCAGGGACACCCCCACATCACTCAGGGACATCCCCACATCACTCAGGGGCACCTCCACATCACTCAGGGACACCACCACATCACTCAGGGACACCACCACATCACTCAGGGACACCCCCACATCACTCAGGGGCACCACCACATCACTCAGGGGCACCACTACATCACTCGGGGACACCACCACATCATTCAATGACCCCACCACATCACTCAGGAACACCACCACATCACTCAGGAACACCACCACATCACTCGGGGACACGACCACATCACTCGGGGACACGACCACATAACTCGGGGACACCACCACATTACTCGGAGATACCACCACATCACTCGGGGACACCTCCACATCACTCGGGGACACCACCACATCACTCGGAGATACCACCACATCACTCAATCACGCAGGAACACCACCACATCACTCGGGAACACCACCACATCACTCAGGGACACCACCACATCACTCAGGGACACCACCACATCACTCAGGGACACCACCACATCATTGAGGGAAACCACCACATCACTCAGGGACACCCCCACATCACTCAGGGGCACCACCACATCACTCAGGGGCACCACTACATCCCTCGGGGACACCACCACATCACTCAATGACCCCACCACATCACTCAGGGGCACGACCACATCACTCGGGGGCACCACTACATCACTCGGGGACACCACCACATCACTCAATGACCCCACCACATCACTCAGGAACACCACCACATCACTCAGGAACACCACCACATCACTCGGGGACACGACCACATCACTCGGGGACACCACCACATTACTCAGGGACACCACAACATCACTCAGGAACACCACTACATCACTCGGGAACACCACTACATCACTCGGGAACACCACCACATCACTCGTGAACACCACCACATCACTCGGGGACACCTCCACATCTTTCGGGGGCATCACCACATCACTCAGGGACATCACCACATCACTCAGGGGCACCACCACATCACTGAGGAACACCACCACATCACTCAGGGACACCACCACATCACTCAGGGACACCACCACATCACTCGGTGACACCACCACATCACTCGGGGACACCACCACATCAATCAGGGACACCACCACATCACTCGGACACCACCACATCACTCAGGGACACCACCACATCACTCAGGGACACCACCACATCACTGAGGAACACCACCACATCACTGAGGAACACCACCACATCACTCGGGGACACCACCACATCACTCGGGGACACCACCACATCACTCGGCAGCACCACACATCACTAAGGGACACCTCCACATCACTCGGGGACACCACCACATCACTCAATCACGCAGGACCACCACATCACTCGGGGGCACCAGCACATCACTCAGGGACACCACCACATCACTCGGGGCACCACCACATCACTCAATGACCCCACCACATCACTCGGGACACCTCCACATCACTCGGGGACACCACCACATCACTCGGGGACACCACCACATCACTCAATCACGCAGGATCACCACCACGTCACTCGGGGACACCACCACATCACTCAATCACGCAGGAACACCACCACATCACTCGGGAACACCACCACATCACTCGGGAACACCACCACATCACTCAGGGACACCACCACATCACTCAGGGACACCACCACATCACTCAGGAACACCACTACATCACTCGGGAACACCACCCCATCACTCGGGAACACCACCACATCACTCGTGGACACCTCCACATCTTTCGGGGGCATCACCACATCACTCAGGGGCACCACCACATAACTCGGGGACACCATCACATCACTTGGGGACACCACCAAATCATTCGGGGACACCACCACATCACTCGGGGGCACCACCACATCACTCGGGGGCACCACCACATCACTTGGGGGCACCACCACATCACTCGGGGGCACCACCACATCACTCGGGGGAGCCACCACATCACTCAGGGACACCACCACACCACTCAGGGACACCACCACATCACTCAGGGACACCACTACATCACTGAGGAACACAACCACATCACTGAGGAACACCACCACATCACCCGGGGACACCACCACATCACTCGGGGGCACCACCACATCACTCTGGGGCACCACCACATCACTCGGTGGCACCACCACATCACTCGGGGGCACCACCACATCACTCAGGGACACCAGCACATCACTCAGGGACACCACCACATCACTCAGGGACACCACCACATCACTCGGGGACACCACCACATCACGCGGGGACACCACCACATCACTCAGGAGCACCACCCAGAGGAACCATCACATAACTCAGGGGCACCAGCACATCACTCAGGGGTACCACCACATCACTCAGGGACACCACCACATCACTCAGGGACACCACCACATCACTCAGGGACACCACCGCATCACTCAGGAACACCACCACATCACTCAGGGACACCACCCAGGGGCACGACCACATCACTCAGGGACACCAGCACATCACTCAATCACACAGGTACACCACCACATCACTCGGGGACACCACCACATCACTCGGGGACACCACCACATCACTCGGGGACACCACCACATCACTCGGGGACACCATCACATCACTCGGGGACACCATCACATCACTCGGGGGCATCACCCAGGGGAACCATCACATCACTCAGGGACACCAGCACATCACTCAGGGACACCACCACATCACTCAGGGACACCACCACATCACTCAGGGACACCACCAAATCACTCAGAGACACCACCAAATCACTCAGGGGCACCCCCACGTCACTCAGGGACACCACCACATCACTCAGGGACACCACCACATCACTCGGGACACCACCACATCACTCGGGAACACCAACACATCACTCGGGGACACCACCACATCACTCGGGGACACAAGCACATCACTCGGGGACACCACCACATCACTCAATCACGCAGGAACACCACCACATCACTCGGGGACACCACCACATCACTTGGGGACACCACCACATCACTCAATCACGCAGGAACACCACCACATCACTCGGGGACACAAGCACATCACTCAGGGACACCACCACATCACTCAATCACGCAGGAACACCACCACATCACTCGGGGACACCACCACATCACTCAATCATGCAGGAACACCACCATATCACTCGGGGACACCACCACATCACTCAGAGACTCGACCACATCACTCAGGGACACGACCACGTCACTCAGGGACACGACCACATCACTCGGAAACACCACTACATCACTCGGGAACACCACCACATCACTCGGGGACACCACCGCATCACTCGGGGACACCACCACATCACTCGGGGACACCACCACATCACTCGGGGACACCATCACATCACTCGGGGACACCATCACATCACTCGGGGGCATCACCCAGGGGAACCATCACATCACTCAGGGACACCAGCACATCACTCAGGGACACCACCACATCACTCAGGGACACCACCACATCACTCAGGGACACCACCAAATCACTCAGAGACACCACCAAATCACTCAGGGGCACCCCCACGTCACTCAGGGACACCACCACATCACTCAGGGACACCACCACATCACTCGGGACACCACCACATCACTCGGGAACACCAACACATCACTCGGGGACACCACCACATCACTCGGGGACACAAGCACATCACTCGGGGACACCACCACATCACTCAATCACGCAGGAACACCACCACATCACTCGGGGACACCACCACATCACTTGGGGACACCACCACATCACTCAATCACGCAGGAACACCACCACATCACTCGGGGACACAAGCACATCACTCAGGGACACCACCACATCACTCAATCACGCAGGAACACCACCACATCACTCGGGGACACCACCACATCACTCAATCATGCAGGAACACCACCATATCACTCGGGGACACCACCACATCACTCAGAGACTCGACCACATCACTCAGGGACACGACCACGTCACTCAGGGACACGACCACATCACTCGGAAACACCACTACATCACTCGGGAACACCACCACATCACTCGGGGACACCACCGCATCACTCGGGGACACCACCACATCACTCGGGGACACCACTACATCACTCGGGACACCACCACATCACTCGGGGACACCACCACATCACTCGGGGACATCACCAAATCACTCAGGGACACCACCACATCACTGAGGAACACCACCACATCACTGAGGAACACCACCACATCACTCGGGGATACCACCACATCACTCGGGGACACCACCACATCACTCAGGGACACCACCACATCACTCAGGGACACCCCCACATCACTCAGGGACACCCCCACATCACTCAGGGGCACCTCCACATCACTCAGGGACACCACCACATCACTCAGGGACACCACCACATCACTCAGGGACACCCCCACATCACTCAGGGACACCCCCACATCACTCAGGGGCACCACCACATCACTCAGGGGCACCACCACATCATTCGGGGACACCACCACATCATTCAATGACCCCACCACATCACTCAGGAACACCACCACATCACTCAGGAACACCACCACATCACTCGGGGACACGACCACATCACTCGGGGACACGACCACATCACTCGGGGACACCACCACATTACTCGGAGATACCACCACATCACTCGGGGACACCTCCACATCACTCGGGGACACCACCACATCACTCGGAGATACCACCACATCACTCAATCACGCAGGAACACCACCACATCACTCGGGAACACCACCACATCACTCGGGGACACCACCACATCACTCAGGGACACCACCACATCACTCAGGGACACCACCACATCATTGAGGGAAACCACCACATCACTCAGGGACACCCCCACATCACTCAGGGGCACCACCACATCACTCAGGGGCACCACTACATCCCTCGGGGACACCACCACATCACTCAATGACCCCACCACATCACTCAGGGGCACGACCACATCACTCGGGGGCACCACTACATCACTCGGGGACACCACCACATCACTCAATGACCCCACCACATCACTCAGGAACACCACCACATCACTCAGGAACACCACCACATCACTCGGGGACACGACCACATCACTCGGGGACACCACCACATTACTCAGGGACACCACATTATCACTCAGGGTTACCACAACATCACTCGGGAACACCACTACATCACTTGGGAACACCACCACATCACTCGTGAACACCACCACATCACTCGGGGACACCTCCACATCTTTCGGGGGCATCACCACATCACTCAGGGGCATCACCACATCACTCAGGGGCACCACCACATCACTGAGGAACACCACCACATCACTCAGGGACACCACCACATCACTCGGTGACACCACCACATCACTCGGTGACACCACCACATCACTCGGGGACACCACCACATCAATCAGGGACACCACCACATCAATCAGGGACACCACCACATCACTCGGACACCACCACATCACTCAGGGACACCACCACATCACTCAGGGACACCACCACATCACTGAGGAACACCACCACATCACTGAGGAACACCACCACATCACTCGGGGACACCACCACATCACTCGGGGACACCACCACATCACTCGGCGGCACCACACATCACTAAGGGACACCTCCACATCACTCGGGGACACCACCACATCACTCAATCACGCAGGACCACCACATCACTCGGGGGCACCAGCACATCACTCAGGGACACCACCACATCACTCGGGGCACCACCACATCACTCAATGACCCCACCACATCACTCGGGACACCTCCACATCACTCGGGGACACCACCACATCACTCGGGGACACCACCACATCACTCAATCACGCAGGATCACCACCACGTCATTCGGGGACACCACCACATCACTCAATCACGCAGGAACACCACCACATCACTCGGGAACACCACCACATCACTCGGGGACACCACCACATCACTCAGGGACACCACCACATCACTCAGGGACACCACAACATCACTCAGGAACACCACTACATCACTCGGGAACACCACCCCATCACTCGGGAACACCACCACATCACTCGTGGACACCTCCACATCTTTCGGGGGCATCACCACATCACTCAGGGGCACCACCACATAACTCGGGGACACCACCACATCACTCGGGGGCACCACCACATCACTCGGGGGCACCACCACATCACTCGGGGGCACCACCACATCACTCGGGGGCACCACCACATCACTCGGGGGAGCCACCACATCACTCGAGGGACACCACCACACCACTCAGGGACACCACCACATCACTCAGGGACACCACCACATCACTGAGGAACACAACCACATCACTGAGGAACACCACCACATCACCCGGGGACACCACCACATCACTCGGGGGCACCACCACATCACTCGGGGGCACCACCACATCACTCTGGGGCACCACCACATCACTCGGTGGCACCACCACATCACTCGGGGGCACCACCACATCACTCAGGGACACCAGCACATCACTCAGGGACACCACCACATCACTCAGGGACACCACCACATCACTCGGGGACACCACCACATCACTCGGGGACACCACCACATCACTCAGGAGCACCACCCAGAGGAACCATCACATCACTCAGGGGCACCACCACATCACTCAGGGACACCACCACATCACTCAGGGACACCACCACATCACTCGGTGACACCACCACATCACTCGGGGACACCACCACATCAATCAGGGACACCACCACATCACTCGGACACCACCACATCACTCAGGGACACCACCACATCACTCAGGGACACCACCACATCACTGAGGAACACCACCACATCACTGAGGAACACCACCACATCACTCGGGGACACCACCACATCACTCAGGGACACCACCACATCACTCGGCGGCACCACACATCACTAAGGGACACCTCCACATCACTCGGGGACACCACCACATCACTCAATCACGCAGGACCACCACATCACTCGGGGGCACCAGCACATCACTCAGGGACACCACCACATCACTCGGGGCACCACCACATCACTCAATGACCCCACCACATCACTCGGGACACCTCCACATCACTCAAGGACACCACCACATCACTCGGGGACACCACCACATCACTCGGGGACACCACCACATCACTCAGGGACACCACCACATCACTCAGGGACACCACAACATCACTCAGGAACACCACTACATCACTCGGGAACACCACCCCATCACTCGGGAACACCACCACATCACTTGGGGACACCACCAAATCATTCGGGGACACCACCACATCACTCGGGGGCACCACCACATCACTCGGGGGCACCACCACATCACTCGGGGGCACCACCACATCACTCGGGGGCACCACCACATCACTCGGGGGAGCCACCACATCACTCAGGGACACCACCACACCACTCAGGGACACCACCACATCACTCAGGGACACCACCACATCACTGAGGAACACAACCACATCACTGAGGAACACCACCACATCACCCGGGGACACCACCAAATCACTCGGGGGCACCACCACATCACTCTGGGGCACCACCACATCACTCGGTGGCACCACCACATCACTCGGGGGCACCACCACATCACTCGGGGGCACCACCACATCACTCAGGGACACCAGCACATCACTCAGGGACACCAGCACATCACTCAGGGACACCACCACATCACTCAGGGACACCACCACATCACTCAGGGACACCACCACATCACTCGGGGACACCACCACATCTCTCGGGGACACCACCACATCACTCAGGAGCACCACCCAGAGGAACCATCACATCACTCAGGGGCACCAGCACATCACTCAGGGGTACCACCACATCACTCAGGGACACCACCACATCACTCAGGAACACCACCACATCACTCAGGGACACCACCCAGGGGCACGACCACATCACTCAGGGACACCAGCACATCACTCAATCACACAGGAACACCACCACATCACTCGGGGACACCACCACATCACTCGGGGACACCACCACATCACTCGGGGACACCACCCAGGAGCACCACCACATCACTCAGGGACACCAGCACATCACTCCGGGACACCACCACATCACTCAGGGACACCACCACATCACTCAGGGACACCACATTATCACTCAGGGACACCACAACATCACTCGGGAACACCACTACATCACTCGGGAACACCACCCCATCACTCGTGAACACCACCACATCACTCGGGGACACCTCCACATCTTTCGGGGGCATCACCACATCACTCAGGGGCATCACCACATCACTCAGGGGCACCACCACATCACTGAGGAACACCACCACATCACTCAGGGACACCACCACATCACTCGGTGACACCACCACATCACTCGGGGACACCACCACATCAATCAGGGACACCACCACATCACTCGGAGACCACCACATCACTCAGGGACACCACCACATCACTCAGGGACACCACCACATCACTGAGGAACACCACCACATCACTGAGGAACACCACCACATCACTCGGGGACACCACCACATCACTCGGGGACACCACCACATCACTCGGCGGCACCACACATCACTAAGGGACACCTCCACATCACTCGGGGACACCACCACATCACTCAATCACGCAGGACCACCACATCACTCGGGGGCACCAGCACATCACTCAGGGACACCACCACATCACTCGGGGCACCACCACATCACTCAATGACCCCACCACATCACTCGGGACACCTCCACATCACTCAAGGACACCACCACATCACTCGGGGACACCACCACATCACTCGGGGACACCACCACATCACTCAGGGACACCACCACATCACTCAGGGACACCACAACATCACTCAGGAACACCACTACATCACTCGGGAACACCACCCCATCACTCGGGAACACCACCACATCACTTGGGGACACCACCAAATCATTCGGGGACACCACCACATCACTCGGGGGCACCACCACATCACTCGGGGGCACCACCACATCACTCGGGGGCACCACCACATCACTCGGGGGCACCACCACATCACTCGGGGGAGCCACCACATCACTCAGGGACACCACCACACCACTCAGGGACACCACCACATCACTCAGGGACACCACCACATCACTGAGGAACACAACCACATCACTGAGGAACACCACCACATCACCCGGGGACACCACCAAATCACTCGGGGGCACCACCACATCACTCTGGGGCACCACCACATCACTCGGTGGCACCACCACATCACTCGGGGGCACCACCACATCACTCGGGGGCACCACCACATCACTCAGGGACACCAGCACATCACTCAGGGACACCAGCACATCACTCAGGGACACCACCACATCACTCAGGGACACCACCACATCACTCAGGGACACCACCACATCACTCGGGGACACCACCACATCTCTCGGGGACACCACCACATCACTCAGGAGCACCACCCAGAGGAACCATCACATCACTCAGGGGCACCAGCACATCACTCAGGGGTACCACCACATCACTCAGGGACACCACCACATCACTCAGGAACACCACCACATCACTCAGGGACACCACCCAGGGGCACGACCACATCACTCAGGGACACCAGCACATCACTCAATCACACAGGAACACCACCACATCACTCGGGGACACCACCACATCACTCGGGGACACCACCACATCACTCGGGGACACCACCCAGGAGCACCACCACATCACTCAGGGACACCAGCACATCACTCCGGGACACCACCACATCACTCAGGGACACCACCACATCACTCAGGGACACCACATTATCACTCAGGGACACCACAACATCACTCGGGAACACCACTACATCACTCGGGAACACCACCCCATCACTCGTGAACACCACCACATCACTCGGGGACACCTCCACATCTTTCGGGGGCATCACCACATCACTCAGGGGCATCACCACATCACTCAGGGGCACCACCACATCACTGAGGAACACCACCACATCACTCAGGGACACCACCACATCACTCGGTGACACCACCACATCACTCGGGGACACCACCACATCAATCAGGGACACCACCACATCACTCGGAGACCACCACATCACTCAGGGACACCACCACATCACTCAGGGACACCACCACATCACTGAGGAACACCACCACATCACTGAGGAACACCACCACATCACTCGGGGACACCACCACATCACTCGGGGACACCACCACATCACTCGGCGGCACCACCACATCACTAAGGGACACCTCCACATCACTCGGGGACACCACAACATCACTCAATCACGCAGGACCACCACATCACTCGGAGGCACCAGCACATCACTCAGGGACACCACCACATCACTCGGGGCACCACCACATCACTCAATGACCCCACCACATCACTCAGGAACACCACCACATCACTCAGGAACACCACCACATCACTTGGGGACACGACCACATCACTCGGGGACACCACCACATTACTCGGGGACACCACCACATCACTCGGGAACACCTCCACATCACTCAGGGACACCACCACATCACTCGGAGACATCACCACATCACTCAATCACGCAGGATCACCACCACATCACTCGGGGACACCACCACATCACTCAATCACGCAGGAACACCACCACATCACTCGGGAACACCACCACATCACTCGGGGACACCACCACATCATTGAGGGAAACCACCACATCACTCAGGGACACCCCCACAACACTCAGGGGCACCACCACATCACTCAGGGGCACCATTACATCCATGGGGGACACCACCACATCACTCAATGACCCCACCACATCACTCAGGGACACCACCACATCACTCAGGGAAACCACCACATCACTCAGGGGCACCACCACATCACTCAGGGGCACCACTACATCACTCGGGGACACCACGACATCACTCAAGGACCCCACCACTTCACTCAGGAACACCACCACATCACTCAGGAACACAACCGCATCACTCGGGGACACGACCACATCACTCGGGGACACCACCACATTACTCAGGGACACCACCACATCACTCGGGACACCTCCACATCACTCGGGGACAACACCACATCACTCGGGGACACCACCACATCACTCAATCACGCAGGATCACCACCACATCACTTGGGGACACCACCACATCACTCAATCACGCAGGAACACCACCACATCACTCGGGAACACCACCACATCACTCGGGGACACCACCACATCACTCAGGGACTCCACCACATCACTCAGGGACACCAAAACATCACCCGGGAACACCACTACATCATTCGGGAACACCACCCCATCACTCGGGAACACCGCCACATCACTCGGGGACACCTCCACATCTTTCGGGGGCATCACCACATCACTCAGGGGCACCACCACATAACTCGGGGACACCATCACATCACTTGGGCACACCACCAAATCATTCGGGGACAACACCACATCACTCGGGGACACCACCAAACCACTCAGGGACACCACCACATCACTCAGGGACACCACCACATCACTCAGGGACACCACCACATCACTGAGGAACACAACCACATCACTGAGGAACACCACCACATCACTCGGGGGCACCACCACATCACTCGGGGGCACTACCACATCACTCGGGGGCACCACCACATCACTCGGGGGCACCACCACATCACTCAGTTACACCAGCACATCACTCAGGGACACCACCACATCACTCAGGGACACCACCACATCACTCAGGGACACCACCACATCACTCGGGGACACCACCACATCACTCAGGGACACCACCACATCACTCGGGGACACCACCACATCACTCGGGGACACCACCACATCACTCAGGAGCATCACCCAGAGGAACCATCACATCACTCAGGGGCACCAGCACATCACTCAGGGGTACCACCACATCACTCAGGGGTACCACCACATCACTCAGGGACACCACCGCATCACTCAGGAACACCACCGCATCACTCGGGGACACGACCACATCACTCAGGAACACCACCACATCACTCAGGGACACCACCCAGGGGCACGACCACATCACTCAGGGACACCAGCACATCACTCAATCACACAGGAACACCACCACATCACTCGGGGACACCACCACATCACTCGGAGACACCACCCAGGAGCACCACCACATCACTCAGGGACACCAGCACATCACTCCAGGACACCACCACATCACTCAGGGACACCACCACATCACTCAGGGACACCACATTATCACTCAGGGACACCACAACATCACTCGGGAACACCACTACATCACTCGGGAACACCACCCCATCACTCGTGAACACCACCACATCACTCGGGGACACCTCCACATCTTTCGGGGGCATCACCACATCACTCAGGGGCATCACCACATCACTCAGGGGCACCACCACATCACTGAGGAACACCACCACATCACTCAGGGACACCACCACATCACTCGGTGACACCACCACATCACTCGGGGACACACCACATCAATCAGGGACACCACCACATCACTCGGAGACCACCACATCACTCAGGGACACCACCACATCACTCAGGGACACCACCACATCACTGAGGAACACCACCACATCACTGAGGAACACCACCACATCACTCGGGGACACCACCACATCACTCGGGGACACCACCACATCACTCGGCGGCACCACCACATCACTAAGGGACACCTCCACATCACTCGGGGACGCCACAACATCACTCAATCACGCAGGACCACCACATCACTCGGGGGCACCAGCACATCACTCAGGGACACCACCACATCACTCGGGGCACCACCACATCACTCAATGACCCCACCACATCACTCAGGAACACCACCACATCACTCAGGAACACCACCACATCACTTGGGGACACGACCACATCACTCGGGGACACCACCACATTACTCAGGGACACCACCACATCACTCGGGGACACCTCCACATCACTCAGGGACACCACCACATCACTCGGAGACATCACCACATCACTCAATCACGCAGGATCACCACCACATCACTCGGGGACACCACCACATCACTCAATCACGCAGGAACACCACCACATCACTCGGGAACACCACCACATCACTCGGGGACACCACCACATCATTGAGGGAAACCACCACATCACTCAGGGACACCCCCACAACACTCAGGGGCACCACCACATCACTCAGGAGCACCATTACATCCATGGGGGACACCACCACATCACTCAATGACCCCACCACATCACTCAGGGGCACCACCACATCACTCAGGGGCACCACCACATCACTCAGGGGCACCACCACATCACTCAGGGGCACCACTACATCACTCGGGGACACCACGACATCACTCAAGGACCCCACCACTTCACTCAGGAACACCACCACATCACTCAGGAACACCACCGCATCACTCGGGGACACGACCACATCACTCGGGGACACCACCACATTACTCAGGGACACCACCACATCACTCGGGACACCTCCACATCACTCGGGGACACCACCACATCACTCGGGGACACCACCACATCACTCAATCACGCAGGATCACCACCACATCACTCGGGGACACCACCACATCACTCAATCCTGCAGGAACACCACCACATCACTCGGGAACACCACCACATCACTCGGGGACACCACCACATCACTCAGGGACTCCACCACATCACTCAGGGACACCACAACATCACCCGGGAACACCACTACATCATTCGGGAACACCACCCCATCACTCGGGAACACCGCCACATCACTCGGGTACACCTCCACATCTTTCGGGGGCATCACCACATCACTCAGGGGCACCACCACATAACTCGGGGACACCATCACATCACTTGGGGACACCACCAAATCATTCGGGGACAACACCACATCACTCGGGGACACCACCAAACCACTCAGGGACACCACCACATCACTCAGGGACACCACCACATCACTCAGGGACACCACCACATCACTCAGGGACACCACCACATCACTGAGGAACACAACCACATCACTGAGGAACACCACCACATCACTCGGGGGCACCACCACATCACTCGGGGGCACTACCACATCACTCGGGGGCACCACCACATCACTCGGGGGCACCACCACATCACTCAGGTACACCAGCACATCACTCAGGGACACCACCACATCACTCAGGGACACCACCACGTCACTCAGGGACACCACCACATCACTCGGGGACACCACCACATCACTCAGGGACACCACCACATCACTCGGGGACACCACCACATCACTCGGGGACACCACCACATCACTCAGGAGCATCACCCAGAGGAACCATCACATCACTCAGGGGCACCAGCACATTACTCAGGGGTACCACCACATCACTCAGGGACACCACCGCATCACTCAGGGACACCACCGCATCACTCAGGGACACCACCGCATCACTCGGGGACACGACCACATCACTCGGGGACACCACCACATTACTCAGGGACACCACCACATCACTCGGGACACCTCCACATCACTCGGGGACACCACCACATCACTCGGGGACACCACCACATCACTCAATCACGCAGGATCACCACCACATCACTCGGGGACACCACCACATCACTCAATCACGCAGGAACACCACCACATCACTCGGGGACACCACCACATCACTCAGGGACTCGACCACATCACTCAGGGACACCACAACATCACCCGGGGACACCACAACATCACCCGGGAACACCACTACATCATTCGGGAACACCACCCCATCACTCGGGAACACCGCCACATCACTCGGGGACACCTCCACATCTTTCGGGGGCATCACCACATCACTCAGGGGCACCACCACATAACTCGGGGACACCATCACATCACTTGGGGACACCACCAAATCATTCGGGGACAACACCACATCACTCGGGGACACCACCACACCACTCAGGGACACCACCACATCACTCAGGGACACCACCACATCACTCAGGGACACCACCACATCACTGAGGAACACAACCACATCACTGAGGAACACCACCACATCACTCGGGGGCACCACCACATCACTTGGGGGCACTACCACATCACTCGGGGGCACCACCACATCACTCGGGGGCACCACCACATCACTCAGGTACACCAGCACATCACTCAGGGACACCACCACATCACTCAGGGACACCACCACATCACTCAGGGACACCACCACATCACTCGGGGACACCACCACATCACTCAGGAGCATCACCCAGAGGAACCATCACATCACTCAGGGGCACCAGCACATCACTCAGGGGTACCACCACATCACTCAGGGACACCACCACATCACTCAGGGACACCACCACATCACTCAGGAACACCACCACATCACTCAGGGACACCACCCAGGGGCACCACCACATCACTCAGGGACACCAGCACATCACTCAATCACACAGGAACACCACCACATCACTCGGGGACACCACCACATCACTGGGGGACACCACCACATCACTTGGGGACACCACCTCATCACTCGGGGACACCACCCAGGGGAATCATCACATCACTCAGGGGAACCATCACATCACTCAGGGGCACCAGCACATCACTCAGGGACACTACCACATCACTCAGGGAGACCACCACATCACTCAGGGAGACCACCACATCACTCAGGGACACCACCCAGCGGCACCACCACATCACTCAGGGACACCACCACATCACTCAGGGACACCACATTATCACCCAGGGACACCACAACGTCACTCAGGAACACCACTACATCACTCGGGAACACCACCCCATCACTCGTGAACACCACCACATCACTCCGGGACACCTCCACATCTTTCGGGGGCATCACCACATCACTCAGGGGCATCACCACATCACTCAGGGGCACCACCACATCACTGAGGAACACCACCTCATCACTCACGGACACCACCACATCACTCTGTGACACCACCACATCACTCGGGGACACCACCACATCAATCAGGGACACCACCACATCACTCGGACACCACCACATCACTCAGGGACACCACCACATCACTCAGGGACACCACCACATCACTGAGGAACACCACCACATCACTGAGGAACACCACCACATCTCTCGGGGACACCACCACATCACTCGGGGACACCACTACATCACTCGGCGGCACCACCACATCACTAAGGGACACCTCCACATCACTCGGGGACACCACCACGTCACTCAATCACGCAGGACCACCACATCACTCGGGGGCACCATCACATCACTCAGGGACACCACCACATCACTCGGGGCACCACCACATCACTCAGGGGCACCACCACATCACTGAGGAACACCACCACATATACCACCACATCACTCAGGGACACCACCACATCACTGAGGAACACCACCACATCACTGAGGAACACCAACACATCGCTAGGGGACACCTCCACATCACTCGGGGACACCACCACATCACTCAATCACGCAGGAACACCACCACATCATTCGGGGGCACCACCACATCACTCAGGGACACCACCACATCACTCGGGGGCACCACCACATCACTCAGGGGCACCACCACATTACTCAGGGGCACCACCACATCACTCAGAAACACCAGTATATCACTCAGAAACAGCACTAAATCACTCAGGGGCACCACCACATCACTCAGGGACACCACCACATCACTCAGGGGCACCCCCACATCACTCAGGGGCACCACCTCATCACTCAGGGGCACCACCTCATCACTCAGGGGCACCACCTCATCACTCAGGGACACCACCTCATCACTCAGGGACACCACCTCATCACTCAGGGACACGACCACATCACTCAGGGACACGACCACGTCACTCAGGGACACGACCACGTCACTCAGGGACACAACCACGTCACTCAGGGACACAACCACGTCACTCGGGAACACCACCACATCACTCGGGAACACCACCACGTCACTCGGGGACACCACCACATCACTCGGGGACACCACCACATCACTCGGGGACACCACCACATCACTCGGGGGCATCACCACATCACTCGGGGGCATCACCACATCACTCGGGGGCATCACCAAATCACTCGGGGGCATCACCACATCACTCGGGGTCATCACCACATTACTCGGGGACACCACAACGTCACTCGGGGACACCACCACTTCACTCGGGGACACCACCACATCACTGAGGAACACCACCACATCTCTGAGGAACACCACCACATCACTCGGGGACACCACCACATCACTCGGGGACACCATCACATCACTCAGGGACACCACCACATCACTCAGGGACACCCCCACATCACTCGGGGACACCACCACATCACTCGGGGGACACCACCACATCACTCGGGGACACCACCCCATCACTCGGCGGCACCACCACATCACTAAGGGACACCTCCACATCACTTGGGGACACCACCACGTCACTCAATCACGCAGGACCACCACATCACTCGGGGGCACCAGCACATCACTCAGGGACACCACCACATCACTCGGGGCACCACCACATCACTCAGGGGCACCACCACATCACTGAGGAACACCACCACATACACCACCACATCACTCAGGGACACCACCACATCACTGAGGAACACCACCACATCACTGAGGAACACCAACACATCGCTCGGGGACACCTCCACATCACTCGGGGACACCACCACATCACTCAATCACGCAGGAACACCACCACATCATTCGGGGGCACCACCACATCACTCAGGGACACCACCACATCACTCGGGGGCACCACCACATCACTCAGGGGCACCACCACATTACTCAGGGGCACCACCACATCACTCAGAAACACCACTACATCACTCAGAAACACCACTACATCACTCAGGGGCACCACCACAACACTCAGGGACACCCCCACAACACTCAGGGGCACCCCCACATCACTCTGGGGCACCACCTCATCACTCAGGGACACCACCACATCACTCAGGGACACCACCACATCACTCGGGGACACCACCACATCACTCGGGAACACCACCACATCACTCGGGGACACCACTACATCACTCGGGGACACCACCACATCACTTGGGGACACAAGCACATCACTCGGGGACACCACCACATCACTCAATCACGCAGGAACACCACCACATCACTCGGGTACACCACCACATCACTCGGGGACACCACCACATCACTCGGGGTTACCACCACATCACTCGGGGGCATCACCACATCACTCGGGGGCATCACCACATTACTCGGGGACACCACAACATCACTCGGGGACACCACCACATCACTCGGGGACACCACCACATCACTGAGGAACACCACCACATCACTGAGGAACACCACCACATCACTCGGGGACACCACCACATCACTCGGGGACACCACCACATCACTCAGGGACAGCACCACATCACTCAGGGACACCCCCACATCACTCAGGGACACTCCCACATCACTCAGGGGCACCTCCACATCACTCAGGGACACCACCACATCACTCAGGGACACCACCATATCACTGAGGGACACCACCACATCACTCAGGGGCACCACTACATCACTCATGGACACCCCCATTTCACTCAGGGGCACCACCACATCACTCAGGGGCACCACTACATCACTCGGGGACACCACCACATCACTCAATGACCCCACCACATCACTCAGGAACACCACCACATCACTCAGGAACACCACCACATCACTCAGGAACACCACCACATCACTCCGGAACACCACCACATCACTCGGGGACACCACCACATTACTCGGGGACACCACCACATTACTCGGGGACACCACCACATCACTCGGGGACACCACCACATCACTCGGGACACCTCCACATCACTCGGGGACACCACCACATCACTCAATCACGCAGGATCACCACCACATCACTCGGGGACACCACCACATCACTCAATCACGCAGGAACACCACCACATCACTCCGGAACACCACCACATCACTCGGGGACACTACCACATCACTCAGGGATACCACCACATCACTCAGGGACACCCCCACATCACTCAGGGGCACCACCACATCACTCAGGGGCACCACTACATCCCTCGGGGACACCACCACATCACTCAATGACCCCACCACATCACTCAGGGGCACCACCACATCACTCAGGGGCACCACTACATCACTCGGGGACACCACCACATCACTCAATGACCCCACCACATCACTCAGGAACACCACCACATCACTCAGGAACACCACCACATCACTCGGGGACACAACCACATCACTCGGGGACACCACCACATTACTCGGGGACACCACCACATCACTCGGGGACACCACCACATCACTCGGGGACACCACCACATCACTCGGGGACACCACCACATCACTTGGGGACACCACCACATCACTCAATCACGCAGGAACACCACCACATCACTCAGGGACACCACCACATCACTCGGGGACACCACCACATCACTCAGGGACACCACCACATCACTCAGGGACACCACAACATCACTCGTGAACACCACTACATCACTCGGGAACACCACCCCATCACTCGGGAACACGACCACATCACTCGGGGACACCTCCACATCACTCAGGGGCACCACCACATCACTCGGGGACACCACCACATTACTCGGGGACACCACCACATTACTCGGGGACACCTCCACATCACTCGGGGACACCTCCACATCACTCGGGGACACCACCACATCACTCAATCACGCAGGATCACCACCACATCACTCGGGGACACCACCACATCACTCAATCACGCAGGAACACCACCACATCACTCGGGAACACCACCACATCACTCGGGGACACTACCACATCACTCAGGGACACCACCACATCACTCAGGGACACCACCACATCACTCGGGGTTACCACCACATCACTCGGGGGCATCACCACATCACTCGGGGGCATCACCACATTACTCGGGGACACCACAACATCACTCGGGGACACCACCACATCATTCGGGGACACCACCACATCACTGAGGAACACCACCACATCACTGAGGAACACCACCACATCACTCGGGGACACCACCACATCACTCGGGGACACCACCACATCACTCGGGGACACCACCACATCACTCAGGGACAGCACCACATCACTCAGGGACACCCCCACATCACTCAGGGACACTCCCACATCACTCAGGGGCACCTCCACATCACTCAGGGACACCACCACATCACTCAGGGACACCACCACATCACTCAGGGACACCACCATATCACTGAGGGACACCACCACATCACTCAGGGGCACCACTACATCACTCATGGACACCCCCATTTCACTCAGGGGCACCACCACATCACTCAGGGGCACCACTACATCACTCGGGGACACCACCACATCACTCAATGACCCCACCACATCACTCAGGAACACCACCACATCACTCAGGAACACCACCACATCACTCCGGAACACCACCACATCACTCGGGGACACCACCACATCACTCAATCACGCAGGATCACCACCACATCACTCGGGGACACCACCACATCACTCAATCACGCAGGAACACCACCACATCACTCGGGAACACCACCACATCACTCGGGGACACCACCACATCACTCAGGGACACCACCACATCACTCAGGGACACCACAACATCACTCAGGAACACCACTACATCACTCGGGAACACCACCCCATCACTCGGGAACACCACCACATCACTCGTGGACACCTCCACATCTTTCGGGGGCATCACCACATCACTCAGGGGCACCACCACATAACTCGGGGACACCATCACATCACTTGGGGACACCACCAAATCATTCAGGGACACCACCACATCACTCGGGGGCACCACCACATCACTCGGGGGCACCACCACATCACTCGGGGGCACCACCACATCACTCGGGGGCACCACCACATCACTCGGGGGCACCACCACATCACTCGGGGGAGCCACCACATCACTCAGGGACACCACCACACCACTCAGGGACACCACCACATCACTCAGGGACACCACCACATCACTGAGGGACACCACCACATCACCCGGGGACACCACCACATCACTCGGGGGCACCACCACATCACTCAGGGGCACCACCACATCACTCAGGGGCACCACCACATCACTCGGTGGCACCACCACATCACTCGGGGGCACCACCACATCACTCGGGGGCACCACCACATCACTCAGGGAAACCAGCACATCACTCAGGGACACCACCACATCACTCAGGGACACCACCACATCACTCGGGGACACCACCACATCACTCGGGGATACCACCACATCACTCAGGAGCACCACCCAGAGGAACCATCACATCACTCAGGGGCACCAGCACATCACTCAGGGGTACCACCACATCACTCAGGGGTACCACCACATCACTCAGGGACACCACCACATCACTCAGGGACACCACCACATCACTCAGGGACACCACCACATCACTCAGGAACACCACCACATCACTCAGGGACACCACCCAGGGGCCCGACCACATCACTCAGGGACACCAGCACATCACTCAATCACACAGGAACACCACCACATCACTCGGGGACACCACCACATCACTCGGGGACACCACCACATCACTCGGGGACACCACCCAGGAGCACCACCACATCACTCAGGGACACCAGCACATCACTCCGGGACACCACCACATCACTCAGGGACACCACCACATCACTCAGGGACACCACATTATCACTCAGGGACACCACCTTATCACTCAGGGACACCACAACATCACTCGGGAACACCACTACATCACTCGGGAACACCACCCCATCACTCGTGAACACCACCACATCACTCGGGGACACCTCCACATCTTTCGGGGGCATCACCACATCACTCAGGGGCATCACCACATCACTCAGGGGCACCACCACATCACTGAGGAACACCACCACATCACTCAGGGACACCACCACATCACTCGGTGACACCACCACATCACTCGGGGACACCACCACATCAATCAGGGACACCACCACATCACTCGGAGACCACCACATCACTCAGGGACACCACCACATCACTCAGGGACACCACCACATCACTGAGGAACACCACCACATCACTGAGGAACACCACCACATCACTGAGGAACACCACCACATCACTCGGGGACACCACCACATCACTCGGGGACACCACCACATCACTCGGCGGCACCACCACATCACTAAGGGACACCTCCACATCACTCGGGGACACCACAACATCACTCAATCACGCAGGACCACCACATCACTCGGGGGCACCAGCACTTCACTCAGGGACACCACCACATCACTCGGGGCACCACCACATCACTCAATGACCCCACCACATCACTCAGGAACACCACCACATCACTCAGGAACACCACCACATCACTTGGGGACACGACCACATCACTCGGGGACACCACCACATTACTCGGGGACACCACCACATCACTCGGGGACACCTCCACATCACTCAGGGACACCACCACATCACTCGGAGACATCACCACATCACTCAATCACGCAGGATCACCACCACATCACTCGGGGACACCACCACATCACTCAATCACGCAGGAACACCACCACATCACTCGGGGACACCACCACATCATTGAGGGAAACCACCACATCACTCAGGGACACCCCCACAACACTCAGGGGCACCACCACATCACTCAGGGGCACCATTACATCCATGGGGGACACCACCACATCACTCAATGACCCCACCACATCACTCAGGGGCACCACCACATCACTCAGGGGCACCACCACATCACTCGGGGACACCACGACATCACTCAAGGACCCCACCACTTCACTCAGGAACACCACCACATCACTCAGGAACACCACCGCATCACTCGGGGACACGACCACATCACTCGGGGACACCACCACATTACTCAGGGACACCACCACATCACTCGGGACACCTCCACATCACTCGGGGACAACACCACATCACTCGGGGACACCACCACATCACTCAATCACGCAGGATCACCACCACATCACTCGGGGACGCCACCACCACATCACTCAATCACGCAGGAACACCACCACATCACTCGGGAACACCACCACATCACTCGGGGACACCACCACATCACTCAGGGACTCCACCACATCACTCAGGGACACCAAAACATCACCCGGGAACACCACTACATCATTCGGGAACACCACCCCATCACTTGGGAACACCGCCACATCACTCGGGGACACCTCCACATCTTTCGGGGGCATCACCACATCACTCAGGGGCACCACCACATAACTCGGGGACACCATCACATCACTTGGGGACACCACCAAATCATTCGGGGACAACACCACATCAATCGGGGACACCACCAAACCACTCAGGGACACCACCACATCACTCAGGGACACCACCACATCACTCAGGGACACCACCACATCACTCAGGGACACAACCACATCACTGAGGGGCACCACCACATCACTCGGGGGCACCACCACATCACTCGGGGGCACCACCACATCACTCGGGGGCACTACCACATCACTCGGGGGCACCACCACATCACTCGGGGGCACCACCACATCACTCGGGGGCACCACCACATCACTCAGGTACACCAGCACATCACTCAGGGACACCACCACATCACTCAGGGACACCACCACATCACTCAGGGACACCACCACATCACTCGGGGACACCACCACATCACTCAGGGACACCACCACATCACTCGGGAACACCACCACATCACTCGGGGACACCACCACATCACTCAGGAGCATCACCCAGAGGAACCATCACATCACTCAGGGGCACCAGCACATCACTCAGGGGGACCACCACATCACTCAGGGACACCACCGCATCACTCAGGGACACCACCGCATCACTCGGGGACACGACCACATCACTCAGGAACACCACCACATCACTCAGGGACACCACCCAGGGGCACGACCACATCACTCAGGGACACCAGCACATCACTCAATCACACAGGAACACCACCACATCACTCGGGGACACCACCACATCACTCGGGGACACCACCACATCACTCGGGGACACCACCCAGGAGCACCACCACATCACTCAGGGACACCAGCACATCACTCCGGGACACCACCACATCACTCAGGGACACCACCACATCACTCAGGGACACCACATTATCACTCAGGGACACCACAACATCACTCGGGAACACCACTACATCACTCGGGAACACCACCCCATCACTCGTGAACACCACCACATCACTCGGGGACACCTCCACATCTTTCGGGGGCATCACCACATCACTCAGGGGCATCACCACATCACTCAGGGGCACCACCACATCACTGAGGAACACCACCACATCACTCAGGGACACCACCACATCACTCGGTGACACCACCACATCATTCGGGGACACCACCACATCAATCAGGGACACCACCACATCACTCGGAGACCACCACATCACTCAGGGACACCACCACATCACTCAGGGACACCACCACATCACTGAGGAACACCACCACATCACTGAGGAACACCACCACATCACTCGGGGACACCACCACATCACTCGGGGACACCACCACATCACTCGGGGACACCACCACATCACTCGGCGGCACCACCACATCACTAAGGGACACCTCCACATCACTCGGGGACACCACAACATCACTCAATCACGCAGGACCACCACATCACTCGGGGGCACCAGCACATCACTCAGGGACACCACCACATCACTCGGGGCACCACCACATCACTCAATGACCCCACCACATCACTCAGGAACACCACCACATCACTCAGGAACACCACCACATCACTTGGGGACACGACCACATCACTCGGGGACACCACCAACTTACTCGGGGACACCACCACATCACTCGGGGACACCTCCACATCACTCAGGGACACCACCACATCACTCGGAGACATCACCACATCACTCAATCGCGCAGGATCACCACCACATCACTCGGGGACACCACCACATCACTCAATCACGCAGGAACACCACCACATCACTCGGGAACACCACCACATCACTCGGGGACACCACCACATCATTGAGGGAAACCACCACATCACTCAGGGACACCCCCACAACACTCAGGGGCACCACCACATCACTCAGGGGCACCATTACATCCATGGGGGACACCACCACATCACTCAATGACCCCACCACATCACTCAGGGGCACCACCACATCACTCAGGTGCACCACCACATCACTCAGGGGCACCACCACATCACTCAGGGGCACCACTACATCACTCGGGGACACCACGACATCACTCAAGGACCCCACCACTTCACTCAGGAACACCACCACATCACTCAGGAACACCACCGCATCACTCGGGGACACGACCACATCACTCGGGGACACCACCACATTACTCAGGGACACCACCACATCACTCGGGACACCTCCACATCACTCGGGGACACCACCACATCACTCGGGGACACCACCACATCACTCAATCACGCAGGATCACCACCACATCACTCGGGGACACCACCACATCACTCAATCCTGCAGGAACACCACCACATCACTCGGGAACACCACCACATCACTCGGGGACACCACCACATCACTCAGGGACTCCACAACATCACCCGGGAACACCACTACATCATTCGGGAACACCGCCCCATCACTCGGGAACACCGCCACATCACTCGGGAACACCGCCACATCACTCGGGGACACCTCCACATCTTTCGGGGGCATCACCACATCACTCAGGGGCACCACCACATAACTCGGGGACACCATCACATCACTTGTGGACAACACCACATCATTCGGGGACAACACCACATCACTCGGGGACACCACCAAACCACTCAGGGACACCACCACATCACTCAGGGACACCACCACATCACTCAGGGACACCACCACATCACTGAGGAACACAACCACATCACTGAGGAACACCACCACATCACTCGGGGGCACCACCACATCACTCGGGGGCACTACCACATCACTCGGGGGCACCACCACATCACTCGGGGGCACCACCACATCACTCAGGTACACCAGCACATCACTCAGGGACACCACCACATCACTCAGGGACACCACCACATCACTCAGGGACACCACCACATCACTCGGGGACACCACCACATCACTCGGGGACACCACCACATCACTCGGGGACACCACCACATCACTCAGGAGCATCACCCAGAGGAACCATCACATCACTCAGGGGCACCAGCACATCACTCAGGGGTACCACCACATCACTCAGGGACACCACCGCATCACTCAGGGACACCACCGCATCACTCGGGAACACCACCGCATCACTCGGGGACACGACCACATCACTCGGGGACACCACCACATTACTCAGGGACACCACCACATCACTCGGGACACCTCCACATCACTCGGGGACACCACCACATCACTCGGGAACACCACCGCATCACTCGGGGACACGACCACATCACTCAGGAACACCACCACATCACTCAGGGACACCACCCAGGGGCACGACCACATCACTCAGGGACACCAGCACATCACTCAATCACACAGGAACACCACCACATCACTCGGGGACACCACCACATCACTCGGGGACACCACCACATCACTCGGGGACACCACCCAGGAGCACCACCACATCACTCAGGGACACCAGCACATCACTCCGGGACACCACCACATCACTCAGGGACACCACCACATCACTCAGGGACACCACATTATCACTCAGGGACACCACAACATCACTCGGGAACACCACTACATCACTCGGGAACACCACCCCATCACTCGTGAACACCACCACATCACTCGGGGACACCTCCACATCTTTCGGGGGCATCACCACATCACTCAGGGGCATCACCACATCACTCAGGGGCACCACCACATCACTGAGGAACACCACCACATCACTCAGGGACACCACCACATCACTCGGTGACACCACCACATCACTCGGAGACCACCACATCACTCAGGGACACCACCACATCACTCAGGGACACCACCACATCACTGAGGAACACCACCACATCACTGAGGAACACCACCACATCACTCGGGGACACCACCACATCACTCGGGGACACCACCACATCACTCGGGGACACCACCACATCACTCGGCGGCACCACCACATCACTAAGGGACACCTCCACATCACTCGGGGACACCACAACATCACTCAATCACGCAGGACCACCACATCACTCGGGGGCACCAGCACATCACTCAGGGACACCACCACATCACTCGGGGCACCACCACATCACTCAATGACCCCACCACATCACTCAGGAACACCACCATCACTCAGGAACACCACCACATCACTTGGGGACACGACCACATCACTCGGGGACACCACCACATTACTTGGGGACACCACCACATCACTCGGGGACACCTCCACATCACTCAGGGACACCACCACATCACTCGGAGACATCACCACATCACTCAATCGCGCAGGATCACCACCACATCACTCGGGGACACCACCACATCACTCAATCACGCAGGAACACCACCACATCACTCGGGAACACCACCACATCACTCGGGGACACCACCACATCATTGAGGGAAACCACCACATCACTCAGGGACACCCCCACAACACTCAGGGGCACCACCACATCACTCAGGGGCACCATTACATCCATGGGGGACACCACCACATCACTCAATGACCCCACCACATCACTCAGGGGCACCACCACATCACTCAGGTGCACCACCACATCACTCAGGGGCACCACCACATCACTCAGGGGCACCACTACATCACTCAGGGACACCACGACATCACTCAAGGACCCCACCACTTCACTCAGGAACACCACCACATCACTCAGGAACACCACCGCATCACTCGGGGACACGACCACATCACTCGGGGACACCACCACATTACTCAGGGACACCACCACATCACTCGGGACACCTCCACATCACTCGGGGACACCACCACATCACTCGGGGACACCACCACATCACTCAATCACGCAGGATCACCACCACATCACTCGGGGACACCACCACATCACTCAATCCTGCAGGAACACCACCACATCACTCGGGAACACCACCACATCACTCGGGGACACCACCACATCACTCAGGGACTCCACCACATCACTCAGGGACACCACAACATCACCCGGGAACACCACTACATCATTCGGGAACACCACCCCATCACTCGGGAACACCGCCACATCACTCGGGGACACCTCCACATCTTTCGGGGGCATCACCACATCACTCAGGGGCACCACCACATAACTCGGGGACACCATCACATCACTTGTGGACAATACCACATCATTCGGGGACAACACCACATCACTCGGGGACACCACCAAACCACTCAGGGACACCACCACATCACTCAGGGACACCACCACATCACTCAGGGACACCACCACATCACTGAGGAACACAACCACATCACTGAGGAACACCACCACATCACTCGGGGGCACCACCACATCACTCGGGGGCACTACCACATCACTCGGGGGCACCACCACATCACTCGGGGGCACCACCACATCACTCAGGTACACCAGCACATCACTCAGGGACACCACCACATCACTCAGGGACACCACCACATCACTCAGGGACACCACCACATCACTCGGGGACACCACCACATCACTCAGGGACACCACCACATCACTCAGGGACACCACCACATCACTCGGGGACACCACCACATCACTCGGGGACACCACCACATCACTCAGGAGCATCACCCAGAGGAACCATCACATCACTCAGGGGCACCAGCACATCACTCAGGGGTACCACCACATCACTCAGGGACACCACCGCATCACTCAGGGACACCACCGCATCACTCAGGGACACCACCGCATCACTCGGGAACACCACCGCATCACTCGGGGACACGACCACATCACTCGGGGACACCACCACATTACTCAGGGACACCACCACATCACTCGGGACACCTCCACATCACTCGGGGACACCACCACATCACTCGGGAACACCACCGCATCACTCGGGGACACGACCACATCACTCAGGAACACCACCACATCACTCAGGGACACCACCCAGGGGCACGACCACATCACTCAGGGACACCAGCACATCACTCAATCACACAGGAACACCACCACATCACTCGGGGACACCACCACATCACTCGGGGACACCACCACATCACTCGGGGACACCACCCAGGAGCACCACCACATCACTCAGGGACACCAGCACATCACTCCGGGACACCACCACATCACTCAGGGACACCACCACATCACTCAGGGACACCACATTATCACTCAGGGACACCACAACATCACTCGGGAACACCACTACATCACTCGGGAACACCACCCCATCACTCGTGAACACCACCACATCACTCGGGGACACCTCCACATCTTTCGGGGGCATCACCACATCACTCAGGGGCATCACCACATCACTCAGGGGCACCACCACATCACTGAGGAACACCACCACATCACTCAGGGACACCACCACATCACTCGGTGACACCACCACATCACTCGGGGACACCACCACATCAATCAGGGACACCACCACATCACTCGGAGACCACCACATCACTCAGGGACACCACCACATCACTCAGGGACACCACCACATCACTGAGGAACACCACCACATCACTGAGGAACACCACCACATCACTCGGGGACACCACCACATCACTCGGGGACACCACCACATCACTCGGGGACACCACCACATCACTCGGCGGCACCACCACATCACTAAGGGACACCTCCACATCACTCGGGGACACCACAACATCACTCAATCACGCAGGACCACCACATCACTCGGGGGCACCAGCACATCACTCAGGGACACCACCACATCACTCGGGGCACCACCACATCACTCAATGACCCCACCACATCACTCAGGAACACCACCATCACTCAGGAACACCACCACATCACTTGGGGACACGACCACATCACTCGGGGACACCACCACATTACTCGGGGACACCACCACATCACTCGGGGACACCTCCACATCACTCAGGGACACCACCACATCACTCGGAGACATCACCACATCACTCAATCGCGCAGGATCACCACCACATCACTCGGGGACACCACCACATCACTCAATCACGCAGGAACACCACCACATCACTCGGGAACACCACCACATCACTCGGGGACACCACCACATCATTGAGGGAAACCACCACATCACTCAGGGACACCCCCACAACACTCAGGGGCACCACCACATCACTCAGGGGCACCATTACATCCATGGGGGACACCACCACATCACTCAATGACCCCACCACATCACTCAGGGGCACCACCACATCACTCAGGTGCACCACCACATCACTCAGGGGCACCACCACATCACTCAGGGGCACCACTACATCACTCGGGGACACCACGACATCACTCAAGGACCCCACCACTTCACTCAGGAACACCACCACATCACTCAGGAACACCACCGCATCACTCGGGGACACGACCACATCACTCGGGGACACCACCACATTACTCAGGGACACCACCACATCACTCGGGACACCTCCACATCACTCGGGGACACCACCACATCACTCGGGGACACCACCACATCACTCAATCACGCAGGATCACCACCACATCACTCGGGGACACCACCACATCACTCAATCCTGCAGGAACACCACCACATCACTCGGGAACACCACCACATCACTCGGGGACACCACCACATCACTCAGGGACTCCACCACATCACTCAGGGACACCACAACATCACCCGGGAACACCACTACATCATTCGGGAACACCACCCCATCACTCGGGGACACCATCACATCACTTGTGGACAACACCACATCATTCGGGGACAACACCACATCACTCGGGGACACCACCAAACCACTCAGGGACACCACCACATCACTCAGGGACACCACCACATCACTCAGGGACACCACCACATCACTGAGGAACACAACCACATCACTCGGGGGCACCACCACATCACTCGGGGGCACTACCACATCACTCGGGGGCACCACCACATCACTCGGGGGCACCACCACATCACTCGGGGGCACCACCACATCACTCAGGTACACCAGCACATCACTCAGGGACACCACCACACCACTCAGGGACACCACCACATCACTCAGGGACACCACCACATCACTCGGGGACACCACCACATCACTCAGGGACACCACCACATCACTCAGGGACACCACCACATCACTCGGGGACACCACCACATCACTCGGGGACACCACCACATCACTCAGGAGCATCACCCAGAGGAACCATCACATCACTCAGGGGCACCAGCACATCACTCAGGGGTACCACCACATCACTCGGGAACACCACCGCATCACTCGGGGACACGACCACATCACTCGGGGACACCACCACATTACTCAGGGACACCACCACATCACTCGGGACACCTCCACATCACTCGGGGACACCACCACATCACTCGGGGACACCACCACATCACTCAATCACGCAGGATCACCACCACATCACTCGGGGACACCACCACATCACTCAATCACGCAGGAACACCACCACATCACTCGGGGACACCACCACATCACTCAGGGACACCACAACATCACCCGGGGACACCACAACATCACCCGGGAACACCACTACATCATTCGGGAACACCACCCCATCACTCGGGAACACCGCCACATCACTCGGGGACACCACCACATCACTCGGGGACACCACCACATCACTCAGGGACAGCACCACATCACTCAGGGACACCCCCACATCACTCAGGGACACTCCCACATCACTCAGGGGCACCTCCACATCACTCAGGGACACCACCACATCACTCAGGGACACCACCATATCACTGAGGGACACCACCATATCACTGAGGGACACCACCACATCACTCAGGGGCACCACTACATCACTCATGGACACCCCCATTTCACTCAGGGGCACCACCACATCACTCAGGGGCACCACTACATCACTCGGGGACACCACCACATCACTCAATGACCCCACCACATCACTCAGGAACACCACCACATCACTCAGGAACACCACCACATCACTCAGGAACACCACCACATCACTCCGGAACACCACCACATCACTCGGGGACACCACCACATTACTCGGGGACACCACCACATTACTCGGGGACACCACCACATCACTCGGGGACACCACCACATCACTCGGGGACACCACCACATCACTCGGGACACCTCCACATCACTCGGGGACACCACCACATCACTCAATCACGCAGGATCACCACCACATCACTCGGGGACACCACCACATCACTCAATCACGCAGGAACACCACCACATCACTCCGGAACACCACCACATCACTCGGGGACACTACCACATCACTCAGGGATACCACCACATCACTCAGGGACACCCCCACATCACTCAGGGGCACCACCACATCACTCAGGGGCACCACTACATCCCTCGGGGACACCACCACATCACTCAATGACCCCACCACATCACTCAGGGGCACCACCACATCACTCAGGGGCACCACTACATCACTCGGGGACACCACCACATCACTCAATGACCCCACCACATCACTCAGGAACACCACCACATCACTCAGGAACACCACCACATCACTCGGGGACACAACCACATCACTCGGGGACACCACCACATTACTCTGGGACACCACCACATCACTCGGGGACACCTCCAAATCACTCGGGGACACCACCACATCACTCGGGGACACCACCACATCACTTGGGGACACCACCACATCACTCAATCACGCAGGAACACCACAACATCACTCGTGAACACCACTACATCACTCGGGAACACCACCCCATCACTCGGGAACACGACCACATCACTCGGGGACACCTCCACATCACTCAGGGGCACCACCACATCACTCGGGGACACCACCACATTACTCGGGGACACCTCCACATCACTCGGGGACACCTCCACATCACTCGGGGACACCACCACATCACTCAATCACGCAGGATCACCACCACATCACTCGGGGACACCACCACATCACTCAATCACGCAGGAACACCACCACATCACTCGGGAACACCACCACATCACTCGGGGACACTACCACATCACTCAGGGACACCACCACATCACTCGGGGACACCACCACATCACTCGGGGTTACCACCACATCACTCGGGGGCATCACCACATCACTCGGGGGCATCACCACATTACTCGGGGACACCACAACATCACTCGGGGACACCACCACATCATTCGGGGACACCACCACATCACTGAGGAACACCACCACATCACTGAGGAACACCACCACATCACTCGGGGACACCACCACATCACTCGGGGACACCACCACATCACTCGGGGACACCACCACATCACTCGGGGACACCACCACATCACTCAGGGACACCCCCACATCACTCAGGGACACTCCCACATCACTCAGGGACACTCCCACATCACTCAGGGGCACCTCCACATCACTCAGGGACACCACCACATCACTCAGGGACACCACCATATCACTGAGGGACACCACCACATCACTCAGGGGCACCACTACATCACTCATGGACACCCCCATTTCACTCAGGGGCACCACCACATCACTCAGGGGCACCACTACATCACTCGGGGACACCACCACATCACTCAATGACCCCACCACATCACTCAGGAACACCACCACATCACTCAGGAACACCACCACATCACTCAGGAACACCACCACATCACTCCGGAACACCACCACATCACTCGGGGACACCACCACATTACTCGGGGACACCACCACATTACTCGGGGACACCACCACATCACTCGGGGACACCACCACATCACTCGGGGACACCACCACATCACTCGGGACACCTCCACATCACTCGGGGACACCACCACATCACTCAATCACGCAGGATCACCACCACATCACTCGGGGACACCACCACATCACTCAATCACGCAGGAACACCACCACATCACTCCGGAACACCACCACATCACTCGGGGACACTACCACATCACTCAGGGATACCACCACATCACTCAGGGACACCCCCACATCACTCAGGGGCACCACCACATCACTCAGGGGCACCACTACATCCCTCGGGGACACCACCACATCACTCAATGACCCCACCACATCACTCAGGGGTACCACCACATCACTCAGGGGCACCACTACATCACTCGGGGACACCACCACATCACTCAATGACCCCACCACATCACTCAGGAACACCACCACATCACTCAGGAACACCACCACATCACTCGGGGACACAACCACATCACTCGGGGACACCACCACATTACTCGGGGACACCACCACATCACTCGGGGACACCTCCAAATCACTCGGGGACACCACCACATCACTCGGGGACACCACCACATCACTTGGGGACACCACCACATCACTCAATCACGCAGGAACACCACAACATCACTCGTGAACACCACTACATCACTCGGGAACACCACCCCATCACTCGGGAACACGACCACATCACTCGGGGACACCTCCACATCACTCAGGGGCACCACCACATCACTCGGGGACACCACCACATTACTCGGGGACACCTCCACATCACTCGGGGACACCTCCACATCACTCGGGGACACCACCACATCACTCAATCACGCAGGATCACCACCACATCACTCGGGGACACCACCACATCACTCAATCACGCAGGAACACCACCACATCACTCGGGAACACCACCACATCACTCGGGGACACTACCACATCACTCAGGGACACCACCACATCACTCGGGGACACCACCACATCACTCGGGGTTACCACCACATCACTCGGGGGCATCACCACATCACTCGGGGGCATCACCACATTACTCGGGGACACCACAACATCACTCGGGGACACCACCACATCATTCGGGGACACCACCACATCACTGAGGAACACCACCACATCACTGAGGAACACCACCACATCACTCGGGGACACCACCACATCACTCGGGGACACCACCACATCACTCGGGGACACCACCACATCACTCGGGGACACCACCACATCACTCAGGGACACCCCCTCATCACTCAGGGACACTCCCACATCACTCAGGGACACTCCCACATCACTCAGGGGCACCTCCACATCACTCAGGGACACCACCACATCACTCAGGGACACCACCATATCACTGAGGGACACCACCACATCACTCAGGGGCACCACTACATCACTCATGGACACCCCCATTTCACTCAGGGGCACCACCACATCACTCAGGGGCACCACTACATCACTCGGGGACACCACCACATCACTCAATGACCCCACCACATCACTCAGGAACACCACCACATCACTCAGGAACACCACCACATCACTCAGGAACACCACCACATCACTCCGGAACACCACCACATCACTCGGGGACACCACCACATCACTCAATCACGCAGGAACACCACCACATCACTCAGGAACACCACCACATCACTCGGGGACACCACCACATCACTCAGGGACACCACCACATCACTCAGGGACACCACCACATCACTCAGGGACACCACAACATCACTCGGGAACACCACCCCATCACTCGGGAACACCACCACATCACTCGTGGACACCTCCACATCTTTCGGGGGCATCACCACATCACTCAGGGGCACCACCACATAACTCGGGGACACCATCACATCACTTGGGGACACCACCAAATCATTCGGGGACACCACCACATCACTCGGGGGCACCACCACATCACTCGGGGGCACCACCACATCACTCGGGGGCACCACCACATCACTCGGGGGCACCACCACATCACTCGGGGGAGCCACCACATCACTCAGGGACACCACCACACCACTCAGGGACACCACTACATCACTCAGGGACACCACCACATCACTGAGGAACACAACCACATCACTGAGGAACACCACCACATCACCCGGGGACACCACCACATCACTCAGGGGCACCACCACATCACTCGGTGGCACCACCACATCACTCGGGGGCACCACCACATCACTCGGGGGCACCACCACATCACTCAGGGACACCAGCACATCACTCAGGGACACCACCACATCACTCAGGGACACCACCACATCACTCGGGGACACCACCACATCACTCGGGGATACCACCACATCACTCAGGAGCACCACCCAGAGGAACCATCACATCACTCAGGGGCACCAGCACATCACTCAGGGGTACCACCACATCACTCAGGGGTACCACCACATCACTCAGGGACACCACCACATCACTCAGGGACACCACCACATCACTCAGGGACACCACCACATCACTCAGGAACACCACCACATCACTCAGGGACACCACCCAGGGGCCCGACCACATCACTCAGGGACACCAGCACATCACTCAATCACACAGGAACACCACCACATCACTCGGGGACACCACCACATCACTCGGGGACACCACCACATCACTCGGGGACACCACCCAGGAGCACCACCACATCACTCAGGGACACCAGCACATCACTCCGGGACACCACCACATCACTCAGGGACACCACCACATCACTCAGGGACACCACATTATCACTCAGGGACACCACATTATCACTCAGGGACACCACAACATCACTCGGGAACACCACTACATCACTCGGGAACACCACCCCATCACTCGTGAACACCACCACATCACTCGGGGACACCTCCACATCTTTCGGGGGCATCACCACATCACTCAGGGGCATCACCACATCACTCAGGGGCACCACCACATCACTGAGGAACACCACCACATCACTCAGGGACACCACCACATCACTCGGTGACACCACCACATCACTCGGGGACACCACCACATCAATCAGGGACACCACCACATCACTCGGAGACCACCACATCACTCAGGGACACCACCACATCACTCAGGGACACCACCACATCACTGAGGAACACCACCACATCACTGAGGAACACCACCACATCACTGAGGAACACCACCACATCACTCGGGGACACCACCACATCACTCGGGGACACCACCACATCACTCGGCGGCACCACCACATCACTAAGGGACACCTCCACATCACTCGGGGACACCACAACATCACTCAATCACGCAGGACCACCACATCACTCGGGGGCACCAGCACATCACTCAGGGACACCACCACATCACTCGGGGCACCACCACATCACTCAATGACCCCACCACATCACTCAGGAACACCACCACATCACTCAGGAACACCACCACATCACTTGGGGACACGACCACATCACTCGGGGACACCTCCACATCTTTCGGGGGCATCACCACATCACTCAGGGGCACCACCACATAACTCGGGGACACCATCACATCACTTGGGGACACCACCAAATCATTCGGGGACAACACCACATCAATCGGGGACACCACCAAACCACTCAGGGACACCACCACATCACTCAGGGACACCACCACATCACTCAGGGACACCACCACATCACTCAGGGACACAACCACATCACTGAGGGGCACCACCACATCACTCGGGGGCACCACCACATCACTCGGGGGCACCACCACATCACTCGGGGGCACTACCACATCACTCGGGGGCACCACCACATCACTCGGGGGCACCACCACATCACTCAGGTACACCAGCACATCACTCAGGGACACCACCACATCACTCAGGGACACCACCACATCACTCAGGGACACCACCACATCACTCAGGGACACCACCACATCACTCGGGGACACCACCACATCACTCAGGGACACCACCACATCACTCGGGAACACCACCACATCACTCGGGGACACCACCACATCACTCAGGAGCATCACCCAGAGGAACCATCACATCACTCAGGGGCACCAGCACATCACTCAGGGGGACCACCACATCACTCAGGGACACCACCGCATCACTCAGGAACACCACCGCATCACTCGGGGACACGACCACATCACTCAGGAACACCACCACATCACTCAGGGACACCACCCAGGGGCACGACCACATCACTCAGGGACACCAGCACATCACTCAATCACACAGGAACACCACCACATCACTCGGGGACACCACCACATCACTCGGGGACACCACCACATCACTCGGGGACACCACCCAGGAGCACCACCACATCACTCAGGGACACCAGCACATCACTCCGTGACACCACCACATCACTCAGCGACACCACCACATCACTCAGGGACACCACATTATCACTCAGGGACACCACAACATCACTCGGGAACACCACTACATCACTCGGGAACACCACCCCATCACTCGTGAACACCACCACATCACTCGGGGACACCTCCACATCTTTCGGGGGCATCACCACATCACTCAGGGGCACCACCACATCACTGAGGAACACCACCACATCACTCAGGGACACCACCACATCACTCGGTGACACCACCACATCACTCGGGGACACCACCACATCAATCAGGGACACCACCACATCACTCGGAGACCACCACATCACTCAGGGACACCACCACATCACTCAGGGACACCACCACATCACTGAGGAACACCACCACATCACTGAGGAACACCACCACATCACTCGGGGACACCACCCCATCACTCGGGGACACCACCACATCACTCGGGGACACCACCACATCACTCGGCGGCACCACCACATCACTAAGGGACACCTCCACATCACTCGGGGACACCACAACATCACTCAATCACGCAGGACCACCACATCACTCGGGGGCACCAGCACATCACTCAGGGACACCACCACATCACTCGGGGCACCACCACATCACTCAATGACCCCACCACATCACTCAGGAACACCACCACATCACTCAGGAACACCACCACATCACTTGGGGACACGACCACATCACTCGGGGACACCACCACATTACTCGGGGACACCACCACATCACTCGGGGACACCTCCACATCACTCAGGGACACCACCACATCACTCGGAGACATCACCACATCACTCAATCGCGCAGGATCACCACCACATCACTCGGGGACACCACCACATCACTCAATCACGCAGGAACACCACCACATCACTCGGGAACACCACCACATCACTCGGGGACACCACCACATCATTGAGGGAAACCACCACATCACTCAGGGACACCCCCACAACACTCAGGGGCACCACCACATCACTCAGGGGCACCATTACATCCATGGGGGACACCACCACATCACTCAATGACCCCACCACATCACTCAGGGGCACCACCACATCACTCAGGGGCACCACCACATCATTCAGGGGCACCACCACATCACTCAGGGGCACCACTACATCACTCGGGGACACCACGACATCACTCAAGGACCCCACCACTTCACTCAGGAACACCACCACATCACTCAGGAACACCACCGCATCACTCGGGGACACGACCACATCACTCGGGGACACCACCACATTACTCAGGGACACCACCACATCACTCGGGACACCTCCACATCACTCGGGGACACCACCACATCACTCGGGGACACCACCACATCACTCAATCACGCAGGATCACCACCACATCACTCGGGGACACCACCACATCACTCAATCCTGCAGGAACACCACCACATCACTCGGGAACACCACCACATCACTCGGGGACACCACCACATCACTCGGGGACACCACCACATCACTCAGGGACTCCACCACATCACTCAGGGACACCACAACATCACCCGGGAACACCACTACATCATTCGGGAACACCACCCCATCACTCGGGAACACCGCCACATCACTCGGGGACACCTCCACATCTTTCGGGGGCATCACCACATCACTCAGGGGCACCACCACATAACTCGGGGACACCATCACATCACTTGTGGACAACACCACATCATTCGGGGACAACACCACATCACTCGGGGACACCACCAAACCACTCAGGGACACCACCACATCACTCAGGGACACCACCACATCACTCAGGGACACCACCACATCACTGAGGAACACAACCACATCACTGAGGAACACAACCACATCACTCGGGGGCACCACCACATCACTCGGGGGCACTACCACATCACTCGGGGGCACCACCACATCACTCGGGGGCACCACCACATCACTCGGGGGCACCACCACATCACTCAGGTACACCAGCACATCACTCAGGGACACCACCACATCACTCAGGGACACCACCACATCACTCAGGGACACCACCACATCACTCGGGGACACCACCACATCACTCAGGGACACCACCACATCACTCAGGAACACCACCACATCACTCGGGGACACCACCACATCACTCGGGGACACCACCACATCACTCAGGAGCATCACCCAGAGGAACCATCACATCACTCAGGGGCACCGGCACATCACTCAGGGGTACCACCACATCACTCAGGGACACCACCGCATCACTCAGGGACACCACCGCATCACTCGGGAACACCACCGCATCACTCGGGGACACGACCACATCACTCGGGGACACCACCACATTACTCAGGGACACCACCACATCACTCGGGACACCTCCACATCACTCGGGGACACCACCACATCACTCGGGGACACCACCACATCACTCAATCACGCAGGATCACCACCACATCACTCGGGGACACCACCACATCACTCAATCACGCAGGAACACCACCACATCACTCGGGGACACCACCACATCACTCAGGGACTCGACCACATCACTCAGGGACACCACAACATCACCCGGGGACACCACAACATCACCCGGGAACACCACTACATCATTCGGGAACACCACCCCATCACTCGGGAACACCGCCACATCACTCGGGGACACCTCCACATCTTTCGGGGGCATCACCACATCACTCAGGGGCACCACCACATAACTCGGGGACACCATCACATCACTTGGGGACACCACCAAATCATTCGGGGACAACACCACATCACTCGGGGACACCACCACACCACTCAGGGACACCACCACATCACTCAGGGACACCACCACATCACTCAGGGACACCACCACATCACTGAGGAACACAACCACATCACTGAGGAACACCACCACATCACTCGGGGGCACCACCACATCATTCGGGGGAACTACCACATCACTCGGGGGCACCACCACATCACTCGGGGGCACCACCACATCACTCAGGTACACCAGCACATCACTCAGGGACACCACCACATCACTCAGGGACACCACCACATCACTCAGGGACACCACCACATCACTCGGGGACACCACCACATCACTCAGGAGCATCACCCAGAGGAACCATCACATCACTCAGGGGCACCAGCACATCACTCCGGGGTACCACCACATCACTCAGGGACACCACCGCATCACTCAGGGACACCACCGCATCACTCAGGGACACCACCGCATCACTCGGGGACACGACCACATCACTCGGGGACACACCACATTACTCAGGGACACCACCACATCACTCGGGGACACCACCCAGGAGCACCACCACATCACTCAGGGACACCAGCACATCACTCAATCACACAGGAACACCACCACATCACTCGGGGACACCACCACATCACTGGGGGACACCACCACATCACTTGGGGACACCACCTCATCACTCGGGGACACCACCCAGGGGAATCATCACATCACTCAGGGGAACCATCACATCACTCAGGGGCACCAGCACATCACTCAGGGACACTACCACATCACTCAGGGACACCACCACATCACTCAGGGACACCACCCAGCGGCACCACCACATCACTCAGGGACACCACCACATCACTCAGGGACACCACATTATCACCCAGGGACACCACAACGTCACTCGGGAACACCACTACATCACTCGGGAACACCACCCCATCACTCGTGAACACCACCACATCACTCGGGGACACCTCCACATCTTTCAGGGGCATCACCACATCACTCAGGGGCATCACCACATCACTCAGGGGCACCACCACATCACTGAGGAACACCACCTCATCACTCGGGGACACCACCACATCACTCTGTGACATCACCACATCACTCGGGGACACCACCACATCAATCAGGGACACCACCACATCACTCGGACACCACCACATCACTCAGGGACACCACCACATCACTCAGGGACACCACCACATCACTGAGGAACACCACCACATCACTGAGGAACACCACCACATCTCTCGGGGACACCACCACATCACTCGGGGACACCACCACATCACTCGGCGGCACCACCACATCACTAAGGGACACCTCCACATCACTCGGGGACACCACCACGTCACTCAATCACGCAGGACCACCACATCACTCGCGGGCACCAGCACATCACTCAGGGACACCACCACATCACTCGGGGCACCACCACATCACTCAGGGGCACCACCACATCACTGAGGAACACCACCACATATACCACCACATCACTCAGGGACACCACCACATCACTGAGGAACACCACCACATCACTGAGGAACACCAACACATCGCTAGGGGACACCTCCACATCACTCGGGGACACCACCACATCACTCAATCACACAGGAACACCACCACATCATTCGGGGGCACCACCACATCACTCAGGGACACCACCACATCACTCGGGGGCACCACCACATCACTCAGGGGCACCACCACATCACTCAGGGGCACCACCACATCACTCAGAAGCACCAGTATATCACTCAGAAACAGCACTAAATCACTCAGGGGCACCACCACATCACTCAGGGACACCACCACATCACTCAGGGGCACCCCCACATCACTCAGGGGCACCCCCACATCACTCAGGGGCACCACCTCATCACTCAGGGACACCACCACATCACTCAGGGACACCACCACGTCACTCAGGGACACCACCACATCACTCAGGGACACCACCACATCACTCGGGAACACCACCACATCACTCGGGAACACCACCACATCACTCGGGAACACCACCACATCACTCGGGGACACCACCACATCACTCGGGGACACCACCACATCACTCAGGGACACAAGCACATCACTGGGGGACACCACCACATCACTCAATCACGCAGGAACACCACCACATCACTTGGGGACACCACCACATCACTCAATCATGCAGGAACACCACCATATCACTCGGGGACACCACCACATCACTCAGGGACACGACCACATCACTCAGGGACACGACCACATCACTCAGGGACACGACCACGTCACTCAGGGACACAACCACGTCACTCAGGGACACAACCACGTCACTCGGGAACACCACCACATCACTCGGGAACACCACCACATCACTCGGGGACACCACCACATCACTCGGGGACACCACCACATCACTCGGGGACACCACCACATCACTCGGGGGCATCACCACATCACTAGGTGGCATCACCACATCACTCGGGGGCATCACCACATCACTCGGGGGCATCACCACATCACTCGGGGTCATCACCACATTACTCGGGGACACCACAACGTCACTCGGGGACACCTCCACTTCACTCGGGGACACCACCACATCACTGAGGAACACCATCACATCACTCAGGGACACCACCACATCACTCGGGGACACCATCACATCACTCAGGGACACCACCACATCACTCAGGGACACCCCCACATCACTCGGGGACACCCCCACATCACTCGGGGACACCACCACATCACTCGGGGGACACGACCACATCACTCGGGGACACCACCCCATCACTCGGCGGCACCACCACATCACTAAGGGACACCTCCACATCACTTGGGGACACCACCACGTCACTCAATCACGCAGGACCACCACATCACTCGGGGGCACCAGCACATCACTCGGGGCACCACCACATCACTCAGGGGCACCACCACATCACTGAGGAACACCACCACATACACCACCACATCACTCAGGGACACCACCACATCACTGAGGAACACCACCACATCACTGAGGAACACCACCACATCACTGAGGAACACCAACACATCGCTCGGGGACACCTCCACATCACTCGGGACACCACCACATCACTCAATCACGCAGGAACACCACCACATCATTCGGGGGCACCACCACATCACTCGGGGACACCACCACATCACTCGGGGGCACCACCACATCACTCGGGGGCACCACCACATTACTCAGGGGCACCACCACATCACTCAGAAACACCACCACATCACTCAGAAACACCACTACATCACTCAGGGGCACCACCACATCACTCAGGGACACCACCACAACACTCAGGGGCACCCCCACAACACTCAGGGGCACCCCCACAACACTCAGGGGCACCCCCACATCACTCTGGGGCACCACCTCATCACTCAGGGACACCACCACATCACTCAGGGACACCACCACATCACTCAGGGACACCACCACATCACTCGGGGACACCACCACATCACTCGGGAACACCACCACATCACTCGGGGACACCACTACATCACTCGGGGACACCACCACATCACTTGGGGACACAAGCACATCACTCTGGGACACCACCACATCACTCAATCACACAGGAACACCACCACATCACTCGGGGACACCACCACATCACTCGGGGTTACCACCACATCACTCGGGGGCATCACCACATCACTCGGGGGCATCACCACATTACTCGGGGACACCACAACATCACTCGGGGACACCACCACATCACTCGGGGACACCACCACATCACTGAGGAACACCACCACATCACTGAGGAACACCACCACATCACTCGGGGACACCACCACATCACTCGGGGACACCACCAAATCACTCGGGGACACCACCACATCACTCAGGGACAGCACCACATCACTCAGGGACACCCCCACATCACTCAGGGACACTCCCACATCACTCAGGGGCACCTCCACATCACTCAGGGGCACCTCCACATCACTCAGGGGCACCTCCACATCACTCAGGGACACCACCATATCACTGAGGGACACCACCACATCACTCAGGGGCACCACTACATCACTCATGGACACCCCCATTTCACTCAGGGGCACCACCACATCACTCAGGGGCACCACTACATCACTCGGGGACACCACCACATCACTCAATGACCCCACCACATCACTCAGGAACACCACCACATCACTCAGGAACACCACCACATCACTCAGGAACACCACCACATCACTCCGGAACACCACCACATCACTCGGGGACACCACCACATTACTCGGGGACACTACCACATTACTCGGGGACACCACCACATTACTCGGGGACACCACCACATCACTCGGGGACACCACCACATCACTCGGGACACCTCCACATCACTCGGGGACACCACCACATCACTCAATCACGCAGGATCACCACCACATCACTCGGGGACACCACCACATCACTCAATCACTCCGGAACACCACCACATCACTCCGGAACACCACCACATCACTCGGGGACACTACCACATCACTCAGGGATACCACCACATCACTCAGGGACACCCCCACATCACTCAGGGGCACCACCACATTACTCAGGGGCACCACTACATCCCTCGGGGACACCACCACATCACTCAATGACCCCACCACATCACTCAGGGGCACCACCACATCACTCAGGGGCACCACTACATCACTCGGGGACACCACCACATCACTCAATGACCCCACCACATCACTCAGGAACACCACCACATCACTCAGGAACACCACCACATCACTCGGGGACACGACCACATCACTCGGGGACACCACCACATTACTCGGGGACACCACCACATCACTCGGGGACACCTCCACATCACTCAGGGACACCACCACATCACTCGGAGACATCACCACATCACTCAATCGCGCAGGATCACCACCACATCACTCGGGGACACCACCACATCACTCAATCACGCAGGAACACCACCACATCACTCGGGAACACCACCACATCACTCGGGGACACCACCACATCATTGAGGGAAACCACCACATCACTCAGGGACACCCCCACAACACTCAGGGGCACCACCACATCACTCAGGGGCACCATTACATCCATGGGGGACACCACCACATCACTCAATGACCCCACCACATCACTCAGGGGCACCACCACATCACTCAGGGGCACCACCACATCACTCAGGGGCACCACCACATCACTCAGGGGCACCACTACATCACTCGGGGACACCACGACATCACTCAAGGACCCCACCACTTCACTCAGGAACACCACCACATCACTCAGGAACACCACCGCATCACTCGGGGACACGACCACATCACTCGGGGACACCACCACATTACTCAGGGACACCACCACATCACTCGGGACACCTCCACATCACTCGGGACACCACCACATCACTCGGGGACACCACCACATCACTCAATCACGCAGGATCACCACCACATCACTCGGGGACACCACCACATCACTCAATCCTGCAGGAACACCACCACATCACTCGGGAACACCACCACATCACTCGGGGACACCACCACATCACTCAGGGACTCCACCACATCACTCAGGGACACCACAACATCACCCGGGAACACCACTACATCATTCGGGAACACCACCCCATCACTCGGGAACACCGCCACATCACTCGGGGACACCTCCACATCTTTCGGGGGCATCACCACATCACTCAGGGGCACCACCACATAACTCGGGGACACCATCACATCACTTGTGGACAACACCACATCATTCGGGGACAACACCACATCACTCGGGGACACCACCAAACCACTCAGGGACACCACCACATCACTCAGGGACACCACCACATCACTCAGGGACACCACCACATCACTGAGGAACACAACCACATCACTGAGGAACACCACCACATCACTCGGGGGCACCACCACATCACTCGGGGGCACTACCACATCACTCGGGGGCACCACCACATCACTCGGGGGCACCACCACATCACTCAGGTACACCAGCACATCACTCAGGGACACCACCACATCACTCAGGGACACCACCACATCACTCAGGGACACCACCACATCACTCGGGGACACCACCACATCACTCAGGGACACCACCACATCACTCAGGGACACCACCACATCACTCGGGGACACCACCACATCACTCGGGGACAGCACCACATCACTCAGGAGCATCACCCAGAGGAACCATCACATCACTCAGGGGCACCAGCACATCACTCAGGGGTACCACCACATCACTCAGGGACACCACCGCATCACTCAGGGACACCACCGCATCACTCGGGAACACCACCGCATCACTCGGGGACACGACCACATCACTCGGGGACACCACCACATTACTCAGGGACACCACCACATCACTCGGGACACCTCCACATCACTCGGGGACACCACCACATCACTCGGGGACACCACCACATCACTCAATCACGCAGGATCACCACCACATCACTCGGGGACACCACCACATCACTCAATCACGCAGGAACACCACCACATCACTCGGGGACACCACCACATCACTCAGGGACTCGACCACATCACTCAGGGACACCACAACATCACCCGGGGACACCACAACATCACCCGGGAACACCACTACATCATTCGGGAACACCACCCCATCACTCGGGAACACCGCCACATCACTCGGGGACACCTCCACATCTTTCGGGGGCATCACCACATCACTCAGGGGCACCACCACATAACTCGGGGACACCATCACATCACTTGGGGACACCACCAAATCATTCGGGGACAACACCACATCACTCGGGGACACCACCACACCACTCAGGGACACCACCACATCACTCAGGGACACCACCACATCACTCAGGGACACCACCACATCACTGAGGAACACAACCACATCACTGAGGAACACCACCACATCACTCGGGGGCACCACCACATCATTCGGGGGAACTACCACATCACTCGGGGGCACCACCACATCACTCGGGGGCACCACCACATCACTCAGGTACACCAGCACATCACTCAGGGACACCACCACATCACTCAGGGACACCACCACATCTCTCAGGGACACCACCACATCACTCGGGGACACCACCACATCACTCAGGAGCATCACCCAGAGGAACCATCACATCACTCAGGGGCACCAGCACATCACTCAGGGGTACCACCACATCACTCAGGGACACCACCGCATCACTCAGGGACACCACCGCATCACTCAGGAACACCACCGCATCACTCGGGGACACGACCACATCACTCGGGGACACACCACATTACTCAGGGACACCACCACATCACTCGGGGACACCACCCAGGAGCACCACCACATCACTCAGGGACACCAGCACATCACTCAATCACACAGGAACACCACCACATCACTCGGGGACACCACCACATCACTGGGGGACACCACCACATCACTTGGGGACACCACCTCATCACTCGGGGACACCACCCAGGGGAATCATCACATCACTCAGGGGAACCATCACATCACTCAGGGGCACCAGCACATCACTCAGGGACACTACCACATCACTCAGGGACACCACCACATCACTCAGGGACACCACCCAGCGGCACCACCACATCACTCAGGGACACCACCACATCACTCAGGGACACCACATTATCACCCAGGGACACCACAACGTCACTCGGGAACACCACTACATCACTCGGGAACACCACCCCATCACTCGTGAACACCACCACATCACTCGGGGACACCTCCACATCTTTCAGGGGCATCACCACATCACTCAGGGGCATCACCACATCAATCAGGGACACCACCACATCACTCGGACACCACCACATCACTCAGGGACACCACCACATCACTCAGGGACACCACCACATCACTCAGGGACACCACCACATCACTGAGGAACACCACCACATCACTGAGGAACACCACCACATCTCTCGGGGACACCACCACATCACTCGGGGACACCACCACATCACTCGGCGGCACCACCACATCACTAAGGGACACCTCCACATCACTCGGGGACACCACCACGTCACTCAATCACGCAGGACCACCACATCACTCGGGGGCACCAGCACATCACTCAGGGACACCACCACATCACTCGGGGCACCACCACATCACTCAGGGGCACCACCACATCACTGAGGAACACCACCACATATACCACCACATCACTCAGGGACACCACCACATCACTGAGGAACACCACCACATCACTGAGGAACACCAACACATCGCTAGGGGACACCTCCACATCACTCGGGGACACCACCACATCACTCAATCACGCAGGAACACCACCACATCATTCGGGGGCACCACCACATCACTCAGGGACACCACCACATCACTCGGGGGCACCACCACATCACTCAGGGGCACCACCACATCACTCAGGGGCACCACCACATCACTCAGAAACACCAGTATATCACTCAGAAACAGCACTAAATCACTCAGGGGCACCACCACATCACTCAGGGACACCACCACATCACTCAGGGGCACCCCCACATCACTCAGGGGCACCCCCACATCACTCAGGGGCACCACCTCATCACTCAGGGACACCACCACATCACTCAGGGACACCACCACATCACTCAGGGACACCACCACATCACTCAGGGACACCACCACATCACTCGGGAACACCACCACATCACTCGGGAACACCACCACATCACTCGGGGACACCACCACATCACTCAGGGACACAAGCACATCACTGGGGGACACCACCACATCACTCAATCACGCAGGAACACCACCACATCACTTGGGGACACCACCACATCACTCAATCATGCAGGAACACCACCATATCACTCGGGGACACCACCACATCACTCAGGGACACGACCACATCACTCAGGGACACGACCACATCACTCAGGGACACAACCACGTCACTCAGGGACACAACCACGTCACTCAGGGACACAACCACGTCACTCGGGAACACCACCACATCACTCGGGAACACCACCACATCACTCGGGGACACCACCACATCACTCGGGGACACCACCACATCACTCGGGGACACCACCACATCACTCGGGGGCATCACCACATCACTAAGTGGCATCACCACATCACTCGGGGGCATCACCACATCACTCGGGGGCATCACCACATCACTCGGGGTCATCACCACATTACTCGGGGACACCACAACGTCACTCGGGGACACCTCCACTTCACTCGGGGACACCACCACATCACTGAGGAACACCACCACATCACTGAGGAACACCACCACATCACTCGGGGACACCACCACATCACTCGGGGACACCATCACATCACTCAGGGACACCACCACATCACTCAGGGACACCCCCACATCACTCGGGGACACCCCCACATCACTCGGGGACACCACCACATCACTCGGGGGACACCACCACATCACTCGGGGACACCACCCCATCACTCGGCGGCACCACCACATCACTAAGGGACACCTCCACATCACTTGGGGACACCACCACGTCACTCAATCACGCAGGACCACCACATCACTCGGGGGCACCAGCACATCTCTCAGGGACACCACCACATCACTCGGGGCACCACCACATCACTCAGGGGCACCACCACATCACTGAGGAACACCACCACATACACCACCACATCACTCAGGGACACCACCACATCACTGAGGAACACCACCACATCACTGAGGAACACCTCCACATCGCTCGGGGACACCTCCACATCACTCGGGACACCACCACATCACTCAATCACGCAGGAACACCACCACATCATTCGGGGGCACCACCACATCACTCGGGGACACCACCACATCACTCGGGGACACCACCACATCACTCGGGGGCACCACCACATTACTCAGGGGCACCACCACATCACTCAGAAACACCACCACATCACTCAGAAACACCACTACATCACTCAGGGGCACCACCACATCACTCAGGGACACCACCACAACACTCAGGGGCACCCCCACAACACTCAGGGGCACCCCCACAACACTCTGGGGCACCACCTCATCACTCAGGGACACCACCACATCACTCAGGGACACCACCACATCACTCGGGGACACCACCACATCACTGAGGAACACCACCACATCACTGAGGAACACCACCACATCACTCGGGGACACCACCACATCACTCGGGGACACCACCAAATCACTCGGGGACACCACCACATCACTCAGGGACAGCACCACATCACTCAGGGACACCCCCACATCACTCAGGGACACTCCCACATCACTCAGGGGCACCTCCACATCACTCAGGGGCACCTCCACATCACTCAGGGACACCACCATATCACTGAGGGACACCACCACATCACTCAGGGGCACCACTACATCACTCGGGGACACCACCACATCACTCAATGACCCCACCACATCACTCAGGAACACCACCACATCACTCAGGAACACCACCACATCACTCAGGAACACCACCACATCACTCCGGAACACCACCACATCACTCGGGGACACCACCACATTACTCGGGGACACTACCACATTACTCGGGGACACCACCACATTACTCGGGGACACCACCACATCACTCGGGGACACCACCACATCACTCGGGACACCTCCACATCACTCGGGGACACCACCACATCACTCAATCACGCAGGATCACCACCACATCACTCGGGGACACCACCACATCACTCAATCACTCCGGAACACCACCACATCACTCCAGAACACCACCACATCACTCGGGGACACTACCACATCACTCAGGGATACCACCACATCACTCAGGGACACCCCCACATCACTCAGGGGCACCACCACATCACTCAGGGGCACCACTACATCCCTCGGGGACACCACCACATCACTCAATGACCCCACCACATCACTCAGGGGCACCACCACATCACTCAGGGGCACCACTACATCACTCGGGGACACCACCACATCACTCAATGACCCCACCACATCACTCAGGAACACCACCACATCACTCGGGGACACCACCACATCACTCGGGGACACAACCACATCACTCGGGGACACCACCACATTACTCGGGGACACCACCACATCACTCGGGGACACCACCACATCACTCGGGGACACCACCACATCACTTGGGGACACCACCACATCACTCAATCACGCAGGAACACCACCACATCACTCAGGAACACCACCACATCACTCAGGGACACCACAACATCACTCGTGAACACCACTACATCACTCGGGAACACCACCCCATCACTCGGGAACACGACCACATCACTCGGGAACACGACCACATCACTCGGGGACACCTCCACATCACTCGGGGACACCTCCACATCACTCAGGGGCACCACCACATCACTCAGGGACACCACAACATCACTCGTGAACACCACTACATCACTCGGGAACACCACCCCATCACTCGGGAACACGACCACATCACTCGGGAACACGACCACATCACTCGGGGACACCTCCACATCACTCAGGGGCACCACCACATCACTCGGGGACACCACCACATTACTCGGGGACACCTCCACATCACTCGGGGACACCTCCACATCACTCGGGGACACCACCACATCACTCAATCACGCAGGATCACCACCACATCACTCGGGGACACCACCACATCACTCAATCACGCAGGAACACCACCACATCACTCGGGAACACCACCACATCACTCGGGGACACTACCACATCACTCAGGGACACCACCACATCACTCAGGGACACCACCACATCACTCAGGGACACCACCACATCACTCGGGGTTACCACCACATCACTCGGGGGCATCACCACATCACTCGGGGGCATCACCACATTACTCGGGGACACCACAACATCACTCGGGGACACCACCACATCATTCGGGAACACCACCACATCACTGAGGAACACCACCACATCACTGAGGAACACCACCACATCACTCGGGGACACCACCACATCACTCGGGGACACCACCACATCACTCGGGGACACCACCACATCACTCGGGGACACCACCACATCACTCGGGGACACCACCACATCACTCAGGGACAGCACCACATCACTCAGGGACACCCCCACATCACTCAGGGACACTCCCACATCACTCAGGGGCACCTCCACATCACTCAGGGACACCACCACATCACTCAGGGACACCACCATATCACTGAGGGACACCACCACATCACTCAGGGGCACCACTACATCACTCATGGACACCCCCATTTCACTCAGGGGCACCACCACATCACTCAGGGGCACCACTACATCACTCGGGGACACCACCACATCACTCAATGACCCCACCACATCACTCAGGAACACCACCACATCACTCAGGAACACCACCACATCACTCAGGAACACCACCACATCACTCCGGAACACCACCACATCACTCCGGAACACCACCACATTACTCGGGGACACCACCACATCACTCGGGGACACCACCACATCACTCGGGACACCTCCACATCACTCGGGGACACCACCACATCACTCAATCACGCAGGATCACCACCACATCACTCGGGGACACCACCACATCACTCAATCACGCAGGAACACCACCACATCACTCCGGAACACCACCACATCACTCGGGACACTACCACATCACTCAGGGATACCACCACATTACTCAGGGACACCCCCACATCACTCAGGGGCACCACCACATCACTCAGGGGCACCACTACATCCCTCGGGGACACCACCACATCACTCAATGACCCCACCACATCACTCAGGGGCACCACCACATCACTCAGGGGCACCACTACATCACTCGGGGACACCACCACATCACTCAATGACCCCAATACATCACTCAGGAACACCACCACATCACTCAGGAACACCACCACATCACTCGGGGACACAACCACATCACTCGGGGGCACCACCACATTACTCGGGGACACCACCACATCACTCGGGGACACCTCCAAATCACTCGGGGACACCACCACATCACTCGGGGACACCACCACATCACTTGGGGACACCACCACATCACTCAATCACGCAGGAACACCACCACATCACTCAGGGACACCACCACATCACTCGGGGACACCACCACATCACTCAGGGACACCACCACATCACTCAGGGACACCACAACATCACTCGTGAACACCACTACATCACTCGGGAACACCACCCCATCACTCGGGAACACGACCACATCACTCGGGGACACCTCCACATCACTCAGGGGCACCACCACATCACTCGGGGACACCACCACATTACTCGGGGACACCTCCACATCACTCGGGGACACCTCCACATCACTCGGGGACACCACCACATCACTCAATCACGCAGGATCACCACCACATCACTCGGGGACACCACCACATCACTCAATCACGCAGGAACACCACCACATCACTCGGGAACACCACCACATCACTCGGGGACACTACCACATCACTCAGGGACACCACCACATCACTCAGGGACACCCCCACATCACTCAGGGGCACCACCACATCACTCAGGGGCACCACTACATCCCTCAGGGACACCACCACAACACTCAGGGGCACCCCCACATCATTCAGGGGCACCCCCACATCACTCTGGGGCACCACCTCATCACTCAGGGACACCACCACATCACTCAGGGACACCACCACATCACTCAGGGACACCACCACATCACTCAGGGACACCACCACATCACTCGGGAACACCACCACATCACTCGGGGACACCACCACATCACTCGGGGACACCACCACATCACTCGGGGACACCACCACATCACTCGGGGACACAAGCACATCACTCGGGGACACCACCACATCACTCAATCACGCAGGAACACACCACATCACTCCGGGACACCACCACATCACTCGGGGTTACCACCACATCACTCGGGGGCATCACCACATCACTCGGGGGCATCACCACATCACTCGGGGGCATCACCACATTACTCGGGGACACCACAACATCACTCGGGGACACCACCACATCACTCGGGGACACCACCACATCACTGAGGAACACCACCACATCACTGAGGAACACCACCACATCACTCAGGGACACCACCACATCACTCGGGGACACCACCACATCACTCAGGGACACCCCCACATCACTCAGGGACACCCCCACATCACTCAGGGACACCCCCACATCACTCAGGGGCACCTCCACATCACTCAGGGACACCACCACATCACTCAGGGACACCACCATATCACTGAGGGACACCACCACATCACTCAGGGGCACCACTACATCACTCATGGACACCCCCATTTCACTCAGGGGCACCACCACATCACTCGGGGGCACCACTACATCACTCGGGGACACCACCACATCACTCAATGACCCCACCACATCACTCAGGAACACCACCACATCACTCGGGAACACCACCACATCACTCGGGGACACCACCACATCACTCGGGGACACCACCACATCACTCGGGGACACCACCACATCACTCGGGGACACAAGCACATCACTCGGGGACACCACCACATCACTCAGGGACACCACCACATCACTCGGGGTTACCACCACATCACTCGGGGGCATCACCACATCACTCGGGGGCATCACCACATTACTCGGGGACACCACAACATCACTCGGGGACACCACCACATCATTCGGGAACACCACCACATCACTGAGGAACACCACCACATTACTGAGGAACACCACCACATCACTCGGGGACACCACCACATCACTCGGGGACACCACCACATCACTCGGGGACACCACCACATCACTCGGGGACACCACCACATCACTCGGGGACACCACCACATCACTCAGGGACAGCACCACATCACTCAGGGACACCCCCACATCACTCAGGGACACTCCCACATCACTCAGGGGCACCTCCACATCACTCAGGGACACCACCACATCACTCAGGGACACCACCATATCACTGAGGGACACCACCACATCACTCAGGGGCACCACTACATCACTCATGGACACCCCCATTTCACTCAGGGGCACCACCACATCACTCAGGGGCACCACTACATCACTCGGGGACACCACCACATCACTCAATGACCCCACCACATCACTCAGGAACACCACCACATCACTCAGGAACACCACCACATCACTCAGGAACACCACCACATCACTCCGGAACACCACCACATCACTCCGGAACACCACCACATTACTCGGGGACACCACCACATCACTCGGGGACACCACCACATCACTCGGGACACCTCCACATCACTCGGGGACACCACCACATCACTCAATCACGCAGGATCACCACCACATCACTCCGGAACACCACCACATCACTCGGGACACTACCACATCACTCAGGGATACCACCACATTACTCAGGGACACCCCCACATCACTCAGGGGCACCACCACATCACTCAGGGGCACCACTACATCCCTCGGGGACACCACCACATCACTCAATGACCCCACCACATCACTCAGGGGCACCACCACATCACTCAGGGGCACCACTACATCACTCGGGGACACCACCACATCACTCAATGACCCCACCACATCACTCAGGAACACCACCACATCACTCAGGAACACCACCACATCACTCGGGGACACAACCACATCACTCGGGGGCACCACCACATTACTCGGGGACACCACCACATCACTCGGGGACACCTCCAAATCACTCGGGGACACCACCACATCACTCGGGGACACCACCACATCACTTGGGGACACCACCACATCACTCAATCACGCAGGAACACCACCACATCACTCAGGGACACCACCACATCACTCGGGGACACCACCACATCACTCAGGGACACCACCACATCACTCAGGGACACCACAACATCACTCGTGAACACCACTACATCACTCGGGAACACCACCCCATCACTCGGGAACACGACCACATCACTCGGGGACACCTCCACATCACTCAGGGGCACCACCACATCACTCGGGGACACCACCACATTACTCGGGGACACCTCCACATCACTCGGGGACACCTCCACATCACTCGGGGACACCACCACATCACTCAATCACGCAGGATCACCACCACATCACTCGGGGACACCACCACATCACTCAATCACGCAGGAACACCACCACATCACTCGGGAACACCACCACATCACTCGGGGACACTACCACATCACTCAGGGACACCACCACATCACTCAGGGACACCCCCACATCACTCAGGGGCACCACCACATCACTCAGGGGCACCACTACATCCCTCAGGGACACCACCACAACACTCAGGGGCACCCCCACATCATTCAGGGGCACCCCCACATCACTCTGGGGCACCACCTCATCACTCAGGGACACCACCACATCACTCAGGGACACCACCACATCACTCAGGGACACCACCACATCACTCAGGGACACCACCACATCACTCGGGAACACCACCACATCACTCGGGGACACCACCACATCACTCGGGGACACCACCACATCACTCGGGGACACCACCACATCACTCGGGGACACAAGCACATCACTCGGGGACACCACCACATCACTCAATCACGCAGGAACACACCACATCACTCCGGGACACCACCACATCACTCGGGGTTACCACCACATCACTCGGGGGCATCACCACATCACTCGGGGGCATCACCACATCACTCGGGGGCATCACCACATTACTCGGGGACACCACAACATCACTCGGGGACACCACCACATCACTCGGGGACACCACCACATCACTGAGGAACACCACCACATCACTGAGGAACACCACCACATCACTCAGGGACACCACCACATCACTCGGGGACACCACCACATCACTCAGGGACACCCCCACATCACTCAGGGACACCCCCACATCACTCAGGGACACCCCCACATCACTCAGGGGCACCTCCACATCACTCAGGGACACCACCACATCACTCAGGGACACCACCATATCACTGAGGGACACCACCACATCACTCAGGGGCACCACTACATCACTCATGGACACCCCCATTTCACTCAGGGGCACCACCACATCACTCGGGGGCACCACTACATCACTCGGGGACACCACCACATCACTCAATGACCCCACCACATCACTCAGGAACACCACCACATCACTCGGGAACACCACCACATCACTCGGGGACACCACCACATCACTCGGGGACACCACCACATCACTCGGGGACACCACCACATCACTCGGGGACACAAGCACATCACTCGGGGACACCACCACATCACTCAATCACGCAGGAACACACCACATCACTCCGGGACACCACCACATCACTCGGGGTTACCACCACATCACTCGGGGGCATCACCACATCACTCGGGGGCATCACCACATCACTCGGGGGCATCACCACATTACTCGGGGACACCACAACATCACTCGGGGACACCACCACATCACTCGGGGACACAACCACATCACTGAGGAACACCACCACATCACTGAGGAACACCACCACATCACTCAGGGACACCACCACATCACTCGGGGACACCACCACATCACTCAGGGACACCCCCACATCACTCAGGGACACCCCCACATCACTCAGGGACACCACCACATCACTCAGGGACACCACCACATCACTCGGGGACACCACCACATCACTCAGGAACACCACCACATCACTCAGGAACACCACCACATCACTCGGGAACACCACCACATCACTCGGGAACACCACCACATCACTCGGGGACACCACTACATTACTCGGAGACACCACCACATCACTCGGGACACCTCCACATCACTCGGGGACACCACCACATCACTCAATCACGCAGGATCACCACCACATCACTCGGGGACACCACCACATCACTCAATCACGCAGGAACACCACCACATCACTCCGGAACACCACCACATCACTCGGGGACACTACCACATCACTCAGGGATACCACCACATCACTCAGGGACACCCCCACATCACTCAGGGGCACCACCACATCACTCAGGGGCACCACTACATCCCTCGGGGACACCACCACATCACTCAATGACCCCACCACATCACTCAGGGGCACCACCACATCACTCAGGGGCACCACTACATCACTCGGGGACACCACCACATCACTCAATGACCCCACCACATCACTCAGGAACACCACCACATCACTCAGGAACACCACCACATCACTCGGGGACACAACCACATCACTCGGGGACACCACCATATTACTCGGGGACACCACCACATCACTCGGGGACACCTCCAAATCACTCGGGGACACCACCACATTACTCGGGGACACCACCACATCACTTGGGGACACCACCACATCACTCAATCACGCAGGAACACCATCACATCACTCAGGGACACCACCACATCACTCGGGGACACCACCACATCACTCAGGGACACCACAACATCACTCAGGGACACCACAACATCACTCAGGGACACCACAACATCACTCGTGAACACCACTACATCACTCGGGAACACCACCCCATCACTCGGGAACACGACCACATCACTCGGGGACACCTCCACATCTTTTGGGGGCATCACCACATCACTCAGGGGCATCACCACATCACTCGGGGACACCACCACATTACTCGGGGACACCTCCACATCACTCGGGGACACCTCCACATCACTCGGGGACACCACCACATCACTCAATCACGCAGGATCACCACCACATCACTCGGGGACACCACCACATCACTCAATCACGCAGGAATACCACCACATCACTCGGGAACACCACCACATCACTCGGGGACACTACCACATCACTCAGGGACACCACCACATCACTCAGGGACACCCCCACATCACTCAGGGGCACCACCACATCACTCAGGGGCACCAGTACATCCCTCGGGGACACCATCACATCACTCAATGACCCCACCAATTCACTCAGGGGCACCACCACATCACTGAGGGGCACCACTACATCACTCAATGACCCCACCACATCACTCAGGAACACCACCACATCACTCAGGAACACCACCACATCACTCTGGGACACCACCACATTACTCGGGGACACCACCACATCACTCGGGGACACCTCCACATCACTCGGGGACACCACCACATCACTCGGGGACACCACCACATCACTCGGGGACACCACCACATCACTTGGGGACACCACCACATCACTCAATCACGCAGGAACACCACCACATCACTCAGGAACACCACCACATCACTCGGGGACACCACCACATCACTCGGGGACACCACCACATCACTCGGGGACAGCACCACATCACTCAGGGACACCACAACATCACTCGGGAACACCACTACATCACTCGGGAACACCACCCCATCACTCGGGAACACCACCACATCACTCGGGAACACCACCACATCACTCGGGGACACCTCCACATCTTTTGGGGGCATCAACACATCACTCAGGGGCACCACCACATAACTAGGGGACACCACCACATCATTTGGGGACACCACCAAATCATTCGGGGACACCACCACATCACTCGGGGACACCACCACATCACTCAGGGACACCACCACATCACTCAGGGACACCACCACATCACTCAGGGACACCACCACATCACTGAGGAACACCACCACATCACTCGGGGACACCACCACATCACTCATGGGCACCACCACATCACTCGGGGGCACCACCACATCACTCGGGGGCACCACCACATCACTCGGGGGCACCACCACATCACTCGGGGACACCACCACATCACTCGGGGACACTACCACATCACTCGGGGACACCACCACATCACTCGGGGACACCACCACATCACTCAGGGGCACCACCCAGGGGAACCATCACATCACTCAGGGGAACCAGCACATCACTCAGGGGCACCACCACATCACTCAGGGACACCACCACGTCACTCAGGGACACCACCACATCACTCAGGGACACCACCACATCACTCAGGAACACCACCACATCACTCAGGGACACCACCCAGGGGCACCACCACATCACTCAGGGACACCATCACATCACTCAATCACACAGGAACACCACCACATCACTCGGGGACAACGCCACATCACTCGGGGACACCACCACATCACTCGGGGACACCACCACATCACTCAGGGACACCACCACATCACTCAGGGACACCATCACATCACTCAATCACACAGGAACACCACCACATCACTCGGGGACACCACCACATTACTCGGGGACACCTCCACATCACTCGGGGACACCTCCACATCACTCGGGGACACCACCACATCACTCAATCACGCAGGATCACCACCACATCACTCGGGGACACCACCACATCACTCAATCACGCAGGAACACCACCACATCACTCGGGAACACCACCACATCACTCGGGGACACTACCACATCACTCAGGGACACCACCACATCACTCAGGGACACCACCACATCACTCGGGGTTACCACCACATCACTCGGGGGCATCACCACATCACTCGGGGGCATCACCACATTACTCGGGGACACCACAACATCACTCGGGGACACCACCACATCATTCGGGGACACCACCACATCACTGAGGAACACCACCACATCACTGAGGAACACCACCACATCACTCGGGGACACCACCACATCACTCGGGGACACCACCACATCACTCAGGGACACCACCACATCACTCAGGGACAGCACCACATCACTCAGGGACACCCCCACATCACTCAGGGACACTCCCACATCACTCAGGGGCACCTCCACATCACTCAGGGACACCACCACATCACTCAGGGACACCACCATATCACTGAGGGACACCACCACATCACTCAGGGGCACCACTACATCACTCATGGACACCCCCATTTCACTCAGGGGCACCACCACATCACTCAGGGGCACCACTACATCACTCGGGGACACCACCACATCACTCAATGACCCCACCACATCACTCAGGAACACCACCACATCACTCAGGAACATCACCACATCACTCAGGGGCATCACCACATCACTCAGGGGCACCACCACATCACTGAGGAACACCACCACATCACTCAGGGACACCACCACATCACTCGGTGACACCACCACATCACTCGGGGACACCACCACATCAATCAGGGACACCACCACATCACTCGGAGACCACCACATCACTCAGGGACACCACCACATCACTCAGGGACACCACCACATCACTGAGGAACACCACCACATCACTGAGGAACACCACCACATCACTGAGGAACAACACCACATCACTCGGGGACACCACCACATCACTCGGGGACACCACCACATCACTCGGGGACACCACCACATCACTCGGCGGCACCACCACATCACTAAGGGACACCTCCACATCACTCGGGGACACCACAACATCACTCAATCACGCAGGACCACCACATCACTCGGGGGCACCAGCACATCACTCAGGGACACCACCACATCACTCGGGGCACCACCACATCACTCAATGACCCCACCACATCACTCAGGAACACCACCACATCACTCAGGAACACCACCACATCACTTGGGGACACGACCACATCACTCGGGGACACCACCACATTACTCGGGGACACCACCACATCACTCGGGGACACCTCCACATCACTCAGGGACACCACCACATCACTCGGAGACATCACCACATCACTCAATCACGCAGAATCACCACCACATCACTCGGGGACACCACCACATCACTCAATCACGCAGGAACACCACCACATCACTCGGGGACACCACCACATCATTGAGGGAAACCACCACATCACTCAGGGACACCCCCACAACACTCAGGGGCACCACCACATCACTCAGGGGCACCATTACATCCATGGGGGACACCACCACATCACTCAATGACCCCACCACATCACTCAGGGGCACCACCACATCACTCAGGGGCACCACCACATCACTCAGGGGCACCACTACATCACTCAGGGGCACCACTACATCACTCAGGGGCACCATTACATCCATGGGGGACACCACGACATCACTCAAGGACCCCACCACTTCACTCAGGAACACCACCACATCACTCAGGAACACCACCGCATCACTCGGGGACACGACCACATCACTCGGGGACACCACCACATTACTCAGGGACACCACCACATCACTCGGGACACCTCCACATCACTCGGGGACAACACCACATCACTCGGGGACACCACCACATCACTCAATCACGCAGGATCACCACCACATCACTCGGGGACACCACCACATCACTCAATCACGCAGGAACACCACCACATCACTCGGGGACACCACCACATCACTCAGGGACTCCACCACATCACTCAGGGACACCAAAACATCACCCGGGAACACCACTACATCATTCGGGAACACCACCCCATCACTCGGGAACACCGCCACATCACTCGGGGACACCTCCACATCTTTCGGGGGCATCACCACATCACTCAGGGGCACCACCACATAACTCGGGGACACCATCACATCACTTGGGGACACCACCAAACCATTCGGGGACAACACCACATCACTCGGGGACACCACCAAACCACTCAGGGACACCACCACATCACTCAGGGACACCACCACATCACTCAGGGACACCACCACATCACTGAGGAACACAACCACATCACTGAGGAACACCACCACATCACTCGGGGGCACCACCACATCACTCGGGGGCACTACCACATCACTCGGGGGCACCACCACATCACTCGGGGGCACCACCACATCACTCAGGTACACCAGCACATCACTCAGGGACACCACCACATCACTCAGGGACACCACCACATCACTCAGGGACACCACCACATCACTCGGGGACACCACCACATCACTCAGGGACACCACCACATCACTCGGGGACACCACCACATCACTCGGGGACACCACCACATCACTCAGGAGCATCACCCAGAGGAACCATCACATCACTCAGGGGCACCAGCACATCACTCAGGGGGACCACCACATCACTCAGGGACACCACCGCATCACTCAGGAACACCACCGCATCACTCGGGGACACGACCACATCACTCAGGAACACCACCACATCACTCAGGGACACCACCCAGGGGCACGACCACATCACTCAGGGACACCAGCACATCACTCAATCACACAGGAACACCACCACATCACTCGGGGACACCACCACATCACTGGGGGACACCACCACATCACTCGGGGACACCACCCAGGAGCACCACCACATCACTCAGGGACACCAGCACATCACTCCGGGACACCACCACATCACTCAGGGACACCACCACATCACTCAGGGACACCACCACATCACTCAGGGACACCACATTATCACTCAGGGACACCACAACATCACTCGGGAACACCACCCCATCACTCGTGAACACCACCACATCACTCGGGGACACCTCCACATCTTTCGGGGGCATCACCACATCTTTCGGGGGCATCACCACATCACTCAGGGGCATCACCACATCACTCAGGGGCACCACCACATCACTGAGGAACACCACCACATCACTCAGGGACACCACCACATCACTCGGTGACACCACCACATCACTCGGGGACACCACCACATCAGTCAGGGACACCACCACATCAATCAGGGACACCACCATATCACTCGGAGACCACCACATCACTCAGGGACACCACCACATCACTCAGGGACACCACCACATCACTGAGGAACACCACCACATCACTGAGGAACACCACCACATCACTCGGGGACACCACCACATCACTCGGGGACACCACCACATCACTCGGCGGCACCACCACATCACTAAGGGACACCTCCACATCACTCGGGGACACCACAACATCACTCAATCACGCAGGACCACCACATCACTCGGGGGCACCAGCACATCACTCAGGGACACCACCACATCACTCGGGGCACCACCACATCACTCAATGACCCCACCACATCACTCAGGAACACCACCACATCACTCAGGAACACCACCACATCACTTGGGGACACGACCACATCACTCGGGGACACCACCACATTACTAGGGGACACCACCACATCACTCGGGGACACCTCCACATCACTCAGGGACACCACCACATCACTCGGAGACATCACCACATCACTCAATCACGCAGGATCACCACCACATCACTCGGGGACACCACCACATCACTCGGGGACACCACCACATCATTGAGGGAAACCACCACATCACTCAGGGACACCCCCACAACACTCAGGGGCACCACCACATCACTCAGGGGCACCATTACATCCATGGGGGACACCACCACATCACTCAATGACCCCACCACATCACTCAGGGGCACCACTACATCACTCGGGGACACCACGACATCACTCAAGGACCCACCACTTCACTCAGGAACACCACCGCATCACTCAGGAACACCACCGCATCACTCGGGGACACGACCACATCACTCGGGGACACCACCACATTACTCAGGGACACCACCACATCACTCGGGACACCTCCACATCACTCGGGGACACCACCACATCACTCGGGGACACCACCACATCACTCAATCACGCAGGATCACCACCACATCACTCGGGGACACCACCACATCACTCAATCCTGCAGGAACACCACCACATCACTCGGGAACACCACCACATCACTCGGGGACACCACCACATCACTCAGGGACTCCACCACATCACTCAGGGACACCACAACATCACCCGGGAACACTACTACATCATTCGGGAACACCACCCCATCACTCGGGAACACCGCCACATCACTCGGGGACACCTCCACATCTTTCGGGGGCATCACCACATCACTCAGGGGCACCACCACATAACTCGGGGACACGACCACATCACTCAGGAACACCACCACATCACTCAGGGACACCACCCAGGGGCACGACCACATCACTCAGGGACACCAGCACATCACTCAATCACACAGGAACACCACCACATCACTCGGGGACACCACCACATCACTGGGGGACACCACCACATCACTCGGGGACACCACCCAGGAGCACCACCACATCACTCAGGGACACCAGCACATCACTCCGGGACACCACCACATCACTCAGGGACACCACCACATCACTCAGGGACACCACCACATCACTCAGGGACACCACATTATCACTCAGGGACACCACAACATCACTCGGGAACACCACTACATCACTCGGGAACACCACCCCATCACTCGTGAACACCACCACATCACTCGGGGACACCTCCACATCTTTCGGGGGCATCACCACATCACTCAGGGGCATCACCACATCACTCAGGGGCACCACCACATCACTGAGGAACACCACCACATCACTCAGGGACACCACCACATCACTCGGTGACACCACCACATCACTCGGGGACACCACCACATCAATCAGGGACACCACCACATCACTCGGAGACCACCACATCACTCAGGGACACCACCACATCACTCAGGGACACCACCACATCACTGAGGAACACCACCACATCACTGAGGAACACCACCACATCACTCGGGGACACCACCACATCACTCGGGGACACCACCACATCACTCGGCGGCACCACCACATCACTAAGGGACACCTCCACATCACTCGGGGACACCACAACATCACTCAATCACGCAGGACCACCACATCACTCGGGGGCACCAGCACATCACTCAGGGACACCACCACATCACTCGGGGCACCACCACATCACTCAATGACCCCACCACATCACTCAGGAACACCACCACATCACTCAGGAACACCACCACATCACTTGGGGACACGACCACATCACTCGGGGACACCACCACATTACTCGGGGACACCACCACATCACTCGGGGACACCTCCACATCACTCAGGGACACCACCACATCACTCGGAGACATCACCACATCACTCAATCACGCAGGATCACCACCACATCACTCGGGGACACCACCACATCACTCAATCACGCAGGAACACCACCACATCACTCGGGAACACCACCACATCACTCGGGGACACCACCACATCATTGAGGGAAACCACCACATCACTCAGGGACACCCCCACAACACTCAGGGGCACCACCACATCACTCAGGGGCACCATTACATCCATGGGGGACACCACCACATCACTCAATGACCCCACCACATCACTCAGGGGCACCACCACATCACTCAGGGGCACCACCACATCACTCAGGGGCACCACCACATCACTCAGGGGCACCACTACATCACTCGGGGACACCACGACATCACTCAAGGACCCCACCACTTCACTCAGGAACACCACCACATCACTCAGGAACACCACCGCATCACTCGGGGACACGACCACATCACTCGGGGACACCACCACATTACTCAGGGACACCACCACATCACTCGGGACACCTCCACATCACTCGGGGACACCACCACATCACTCGGGGACACCACCACATCACTCAATCACGCAGGATCACCACCACATCACTCGGGGACACCACCACATCACTCAATCCTGCAGGAACACCACCACATCACTCGGGAACACCACCACATCACTCGGGGACACCACCACATCACTCAGGGACTCCACCACATCACTCAGGGACACCACAACATCACCCGGGAACACCACTACATCATTCGGGAACACCACCCCATCACTCGGGAACACCGTCACATCACTCGGGGACACCTCCACATCTTTCGGGGGCATCACCACATCACTCAGGGGCACCACCACATAACTCGGGGACACCATCACATCACTTGGGGACAACACCACATCATTCGGGGACAACACCACATCACTCGGGGACACCACCAAACCACTCAGGGACACCACCACATCACTCAGGGACACCACCACATCACTCAGGGACACCACCACATCACTGAGGAACACAACCACATCACTGAGGAACACCACCACATCACTCGGGGGCACCACCACATCACTCGGGGGCACTACCACATCACTCGGGGGCACCACCACATCACTCGGGGGCACCACCACATCACTCAGGTACACCAGCACATCACTCAGGGACACCACCACATCACTCGGGGACACCACCACATCACTCGGGGACACCACCACATCACTCGGGGACACCACCACATCACTCAGGGACACCACCACATCACTCGGGGACACCACCACATCACTCGGGGACACCACCACATCACTCAGGAGCATCACCCAGAGGAACCATCACATCACTCAGGGGCACCAGCACATCACTCAGGGGTACCACCACATCACTCAGGGACACCACCGCATCACTCAGGAACACCACCGCATCACTCGGGGACACGACCACATCACTCGGGGACACCACCACATCACTCGGGACACCTCCACATCACTCGGGGACACCACCACATCACTCGGGGACACCACCACATCACTCAATCACGCAGGATCACCACCACATCACTCGGGGACACCACCACATCACTCAATCACGCAGGAACACCACCACATCACTCGGGGACACCACCACATCACTCAGGGACTCGACCACATCATTCGGGAACACCACCCCATCACTCGGGAACACCGCCACATCACTCGGGGACACCTCCACATCTTTCGGGGGCATCACCACATCACTCAGGGGCACCACCACATAACTCGGGGACACCATCACATCACTTGGGGACACCACCAAATCATTCGGGGACAACACCACATCACTCGGGGACACCACCACACCACTCAGGGACACCACCACATCACTCAGGGACACCACCACATCACTCAGGGACACCACCACATCACTGAGGAACACAACCACATCACTGAGGAACACCACCACATCACTCGGGGGCACCACCACATCACTCGGGGGAACTACCACATCACTCGGGGGCACCACCACATCACTCGGGGGCACCACCACATCACTCAGGTACACCAGCACATCACTCAGGGACACCACCACATCACTCAGGGACACCACCACATCACTCAGGGACACCACCACATCACTCAGGGACACCACCACATCACTCAGGAGCATCACCCAGAGGAACCATCACATCACTCAGGGGCACCAGCACATCACTCAGGGGTACCACCACATCACTCAGGGACACCACCGCATCACTCAGGGACACCACCGCATCACTCAGGAACACCACCGCATCACTCGGGGACACGACCACATCACTCGGGGACACACCACATTACTCAGGGACACCACCACATCACTCGGGGACACCACCCAGGAGCACCACCACATCACTCGGGGACACCACCACATCACTGGGGGACACCACCACATCACTTGGGGACACCACCTCATCACTCGGGGACACCACCCAGGGGAATCATCACATCACTCAGGGGAACCATCACATCACTCAGAGGCACCAGCACATCACTCAGGGACACTACCACATCACTCAGGGACACCACCATATCACTCAGGGACACCACCCAGCGGCACCACCACATCACTCAGGGACACCACCACATCACTCAGGGACACCACATTATCACCCAGGGACACCACAACGTCACTCGGGAACACCACTACATCACTCGGGAACACCACCCCATCACTCGTGAACACCACCACATCACTCGGGGACACCTCCACATCTTTCGGGGGCATCACCACATCACTCAGGGGCATCACCACATCACTCAGGGGCACCACCACATCACTGAGGAACACCACCTCATCACTCACGGACACCACCACATCACTCTGTGACACCACCACATCACTCGGGGACACCACCACATCAATCAGGGACACCACCACATCACTCGGACACCACCACATCACTCAGGGACACCACCACATCACTCAGGGACACCACTACATCACTCAGGGACACCACCACATCACTGAGGAACACCACCACATCACTGAGGAACACCACCACATCTCTCGGGGACACCACCACATCACTCGGGGACACCACCACATCACTCGGCGGCACCACCACATCACTAAGGGACACCTCCACATCACTCGGGGACACCACCACGTCACTCAATCACGCAGGACCACCACATCACTCGGGGGCACCAGCACATCACTCAGGGACACCACCACATCACTCGGGGCACCACCACATCACTCGGGGGCACCACCACATCACTGAGGAACACCACCACATATACCACCACATCACTCAGGGACACCACCACATCACTGAGGAACACCACCACATCACTGAGGAACACCAACACATCGCTAGGGGACACCTCCACATCACTCGGGGACACCACCACATCACTCAATCACGCAGGAACACCACCACATCATTCGGGGGCACCACCACATCACTCAGGGACACCACCACATCACTCGGGGGCACCACCACATCACTCAGGGGCACCACCACATCACTCAGGGGCACCACCACATTACTCAGGGGCACCACCACATCACTCAGAAACACCAGTATATCAGTCAGAAACAGCACTAAATCACTCAGGGGCACCACCACATCACTCAGGGACACCACCACATCACTCAGGGGCACCCCCACATCACTCAGGGGCACCCCCACATCACTCAGGGGCACCACCTCATCACTCAGGGACACCACCACATCACTCAGGGACACCACCACATCACTCAGGGACACCACCACATCACTCAGGGACACCACCACATCACTCAGGGACACCACCACATCACTCAGGGACACCACCACATCACTCAGGGACACCACCACATCACTCGGGAACACCACCACATCACTCGGGAACACCACCACATCACTCGGGGACACCACCACATCACTCAGGGACACAAGCACATCACTGGGGGACACCACCACATCACTCAATCACGCAGGAACACCACCACATCACTTGGGGACACCACCACATCACTCAATCATGCAGGAACACCACCATATCACTCGGGGACACCACCACATCACTCAGGGACACGACCACATCACTCAGGGACACGACCACATCACTCAGGGACACGACCACGTCACTCAGGGACACAACCACGTCACTCAGGGACACAACCACGTCACTCGGGAACACCACCACATCACTCGGGAACACCACCCCATCACTCGGGGACACCACCACATCACTCGGGGACACCACCACATCACTCGGGGACACCACCACATCACTCGGGGGCATCACCACATCACTCGGGGGCATCACCACATCACTCGGGGGCATCACCACATCACTCGGGGGCATCACCACATCACTCGGGGTCATCACCACATTACTCGGGGACACCACAACGTCACTCGGGGACACCACCACTTCACTCGGGGACACCACCACATCACTGAGGAACACCACCACATCACTGAGGAACACCACCACATCACTCGGGGACACCACCACATCATTCGGGGACACCATCACATCACTCAGGGACACCACCACATCACTCAGGGACACCCCCACATCACTCGGGGACACCCCCACATCACTCGGGGACACCACCACATCACTCGGGGTGTGGTAAATAAATAAATAATACCCTATTTTTGACTAGGCATATAGCATAACAGATAGCTCAATAAATAAGAGTCAAGATTCGAGGTAGTAGGAGTTTCTGCAGGTTTATTACAGCATAAGGACAGGATCAGGACAACCTGCATAGGATGACCCAGCAGGGGAAAAGAGGCCCAGCAGCTGCTGGGGCTTGGTCTGGGATGAGCGCGCTAACTTTTAATAACAATACACGGGCATATATACATAGCGCGAACACATAGCATTACATTGCAGTAGGCGTAGCAGTGGGTGGAGCAGAAGGCGTGACGCGTAGCAGTCGCGAAAGATAACAGTAAAAGTATGTGTAACTGGGCGTGTACATAGACATGTGGTGCAAACGTAACAGAATATGTCATGAATGGGGCGGAAACATAGGAGGGGGCTACCTAAGGAGCCGGGACCTCTAACCTAATGGTGCGCGCAAACTGGCAATGACGTATCACTAGGAGAAGCTGGGGGCTATGAACTCTGTGCTAGGAGCAGAGACTAAAGTCTGGAGGGTCGGAGCGACATGTACCTAAACCCTATCTAGTATCTGATGTTTAGGGAACATGTTGATATAAACTAGAAGTCATGAGGGGAAAGGCTAACTTGATTCTAAGACTGGACCATGCATTATTCTACATGTAGTGCGTGATGAAGAATATTAAATGACCATTAAATACAGTATTTCTCTAACATGGAGACGAGAAGGCTAGACAATGACGGGAACTATTGATGCAGTTCAGTAGCTTAGGAATGCAGAGAAGGAGGACTGAACTGATAACTGGAACTATAACATACTTTTGGCAGACTCAGAGGCAGAGCCAAGCTGCACCGGGCACTGCGTGGCAGGAAGTAAGTGAAGGGTCGAGGATACAGGTGGGGGCTGAATCGCTCCTTAGCGAGGCTTCAGGAGACAGGAGCTGAATCTAATGTCCGGGCCCTTTTGAGGCCTGGAAACGGGGACTTTATAATGGAATAACGTGCACACTGGAAAACGTGGCAACGTAACTTTACATAGGCCTGATATTCGTAGTATTCACGAGGACTGGAAACTGGCATACTAGAGGTGGACACAACTGTAATTGCGTCATTAATCGGACATGGGGAATAACATATGCATATTGGTCATGCACACATAACATATGATGGATGAGGCGTAGGGACACAGAACATGGCAAAATTTACTTTTCCACATTCCCTCCTTGTCACTACGTTTCCATCAGGAAACATCAATATTCATGATACCGTCTATCATTTCATACAGTATCATTTGTTCGTCTCGAATTATCTTGGAACGGGATTTAGAACGGGGCTTAGGACTAGGAATACAAGAGGTAGCGCACATGCTGCAAATCGCAGGGCCACATTGTATACAGAGGCAGCAGCTAAATATGATCGCTACTGCAATACTTAGAAAGGACAGGACTTTCCATCCCCATGCGGAAATTATATTCCAGAACCAACCGGACCATGTCCAGGTGCCTGGATCTTGATGTAACAGATGGGCAATTTTATGGAGTCTGGTTATAGCTGAATAAACAGACGGTGCGTTATTTGGAATGAAAATGCAGCAACTAGATCCGAGAACTCTACAGGCCCCGCCCCTATCGGCCAGTATGACGTCAAGGACGAGACGATTCTGTAAAACGACAATTCTCATAAAGGATTGCTCTTCGGTTAGGTTACCTAGAGCGGAGGCAGTCTCATCTACTACTGCTTCAAGGGTTCTTGTTAACCTACGGATTAGCTTACTATTTACAATTGTACCTAAATAAGGGAAAACACCTTTATCTATATCAATGAATTGTTCTGCGGCGGTTTCAGTATAATCGACAATCGGGAGATTTCTCTTGTGTCTAGTGTGTACTAGGAAGGAATTCCTATGGTAGTCAGGTGGGGCTAGGAAAACAGGTGGCAGTAGGAAGGCAATGTAACAGGTTCCCTCCCAATCGAGGGGCAGACGAACATATGCAGTTTGACCACAAACAAAATAAGAATGACGTGAGGCTTTAAAAATAGATTTCCCACTGTCACTATACTTGATAACAGTAGTACATTCACTATGTCCTACGTGTACAGAACCATAACTACGGACACATAATTCGCCTTTGACTGGTAGTACTGAAATAGCAGGTGAGTCTGGAGTAGTATCAGACTGAACATTCAGGACCATGAAATTCGACGAATAATTACCTAAATTATACACTTCATTTTCTAGATCTAAACCTGTTCTGTGGGGGAGACCTTGCTTGTCTGGGAAACATGTACTGTTAAGAAAAGACATATCTGTTGCGGATGACGTTAACGTGGACCATGCTCCACACGAACCATTATGTGTGAATGGATAAGGAAAGAGTGGCAGAACTCCCTTTGATGTCTGGAAAGGGGGGAGTCGACCACACACCCAACAATTAGTGGCATTGCTGGTCTGGTGTGAGTAATGTAACATACGGATAAATGTGTTGTTACGCATAGCGAGGCGGTAAGAATATTCGTGAGGAGGCAGATCACTAAACGTGTGCTCTATTGTAGCATTAGCAGACTTATTTACATGAGGAACTGGAAAATACAGATAGAACGCATAGCTGGTGCAGGAAATCATAATGCTGATGAATAATATGAAACTTAGAAAAACGATACATCTGATTGAACTTTGACTGACTCTCTCACTATGGGGGTCTATTTTATACATGTCAGAAACAATCTAACCGTTTCACCTAGGGGAGGACTTATACAATCAAACTGACTGACTTATTTTGCTAGACCTGAGCTTTAACTTATACTCCTGTTGCGGAGTTTTCTCTAACAGGGAAGGGGTTGTAACAATGTCTTTTGCGGGACAGTCCTTTAAAACAATGTCTTGGCAGTCTTTAAAATCCTGGGAATCCTTGGAAATGGTTTTAGAAACCGGTTTCAATCCATTGAAAAGTTTTACATGAGAAAGGTGGACCCACCCCTTCCTGCCTTCCAGCTTGACGGCAGTACGGGTGGTCAAGAGGACCTGACGTGGCTCTTTCCAACGAGGCTCCAGCGGACTTGATCTGTCAAAATTTCGGACCATCACAAGGGAACCTGGAACGATTTCATGCGGTGCCACCTCGGTGTTGTCTGGAAAGGCGGCAGCAACCTGTGAACGACATGAGTTGAGGGCAGACATCAAGGAAGCTAGGTAATCTGTCAACATATTACATGAAACATCGGTAATACTTCGGGGTCTAGGAGTACCCCACATGTTAGGGGGGCGGCCGAATACGACCTCATACGGGGACAGACCTGATCTGGAATGTGCGACCATGCGCATATAAAATAGAGCAACTGGCAGAGCTACTAGCCAGTCCACACCTTTTTCTTTACAGACTTTTGCAATACGGATTTTCAGGGTCTGATTATGTCTCTCGACTAGACCGGCTGCTTCAGGATGGCGTACACAATGGAACTTCCACTGGTACCCTAACAACAGGGAAACATGCTTCATTAACTCTGAGGAGAATGGCTGACCGTTATCAGAATATACGACTCTAGGGAGTCCATACCTAGGGAAAAATTCACGAACCAACTGCTTGGCAGTGGTCGCGGCTGTGTAATCTGGGACTGGATATGCTTCTGTCCATCTGGACAAAGCGCATACAACTACAAGGACATACTTGAAACCTCGACATCGCTCCATCTGAATATAATCCATCTGGAGGACCTCAAAAGGGTGGTCAGGGGGCTGGAAACCACCTTGTTCCACCGGGACACTTTTACCTGGATTGAACTGACAACATATCATACAGGTACGGACTTTCTGCTTGGCTGCAGCTCGTAAATGCTTATTGAACCAAATGTTCTGGATACTGTCTAACATGGCTTTTTCTCCTAAATGTGCTGGACTATGTGCGGTATTGATAATGACTTGAACCATAGAGTCGGGGAGAAACCATGTGGCTCTACCCTTCGTTAACCATCCTTGATCTGTCTGGACCCCTCCTTGTTCAGACCATTTCTTGATTTCATCGGGAGTAGCATGTAACTGGATATCTATGACATCTTGTGTAGGGTCCTTAACTGTCATGCATGTAGTCGGATCTGGAGTATGTGTCTGATTAACTGGAATGTCTAGAGTCTGTGCTGTAAGCTTGGCTGTGCGGTCTGCTAGATCATTACCTTGGGAAATAATGTCAGTAACTTTCGTATGTGCTTTACATTTCATAATAGCAATGGATGTCGGTAAATGTATGGCATCTAACAGGGCTTGAATAAGGAGACCATGCTGAATCTTGGTTCCATGAGAAGTCATGAAACCTCTCTCCTGCCAGAGCACTCCGAAGTCGTGTACAACTCCGAATGCGTAACGTGAATCTGTGTAAACATTAACTTTCAGGTTCTTGGCGTGTATACAGGCTTGTGTCAGAGCGACTAGCTCTGCTGCTTGAGCGGACAGGGTATCAATACGGTGTGTTTCAATAACTTCGGTGTCAGTAGTCACTGCATACGCGGCGACTAGTTCTCCTGTACTAGTTCTCATACATGAACCATCCACATAAAGTGTCAGGTCAGGATCTGGTAACGGAATATCTGTCAGGTCTTGTCTTGGCTTTGTCGTAATGTTAACTACTTCCACACAATCGTGTGTGGCAGGATTCAAACTGACTGATGGTAACAGTGTAGCAGGATTCAGAACGTTGCAGCGTCTAATTTCTATGTGCGGCTGGAACAGTGTCAATTCATAACCTGTTAAACGTGCAATTGTCAAGTGCTGAGTTTGTGTTCGGTTCAAAAGAACTTCTACTGAATGTGGGACTTGTACTGTCAGGGAATGTCCTAAAACTATGGAATCACTTTGTCTGATAGCTAGTGCTGTGGCTGCAACTGACTTGAGGCACACAGGCAACGCCTGGGCGACTGGATCTAATGTGCTCGAAAAATAAGCACAGGGCTTGTATTGTCCTGCTTGATCTTGTGTAAGAACAGATAATGCTGTACCTTCACGTTCAGTAACGAAAAGTGTAAAAGGCTTACTGTAGTTCGGTGTAGCTAGAACTGGAGCTTGGCATAAAGCTTTCTTTAACTCGTTGAAACTAAGTGTATGTTCAGATGTCCAAGGGAGGACAGTCGATACGGCTGCCTCCTGTGTCGTTAACTGTATCAGTGGCTTGGCTAGAAATGCATACTGGGGAATCCATTGTCTACAATAAGAAGTAAGGCCGATAAAGGCACGTACCTCCTTCTGGGTTCTGGGCTGGGGAAGACTCGCTATTAACTGGATACGGTCGGGTGTCAACTGCCTACCCCTCTTGGACAGCAAGTGTCCTAAGTATACCACTTGCTGGACACAGAATTGAAGCTTCGAAGGTGACACCTTGTGCCCCATCTCGGCTAGGAAATACAGAACTGTCAGGGATGCTCGCTCGCAAGCACGTTCAGAACGGGCTGTGATCAGTAGATCATCGACATACTGGAGCAGGGCAGTGTCAGTTGGCATGTGAATATTATCTAGTTGTCTCTTAAGTGCCTGACTGTAAATACTAGGACTTTCTGTGAAACCTTGAGGAGCGCGTGTGAACATATAGCTCCTTCCATTTAAACAAAATCCGAAAAGAAACTGGCTGTCTGGATGAATAGGAACACTAAAAAATGCATTCTTGAGGTCTATGACAGTGAAGAACGTGGCTTCGGAATCAATGGCTGTCAATAGGGAAGAGATGTCTGGGACAACTGGGTACTGCGGAATAATACATTTATTAAGTTCTCGTAAATCAATCACTAATCGATATACTGGGGGTGCATTTGGATCAGTACGTTTCATGACTGGAATGATCGGAGAATTACATACATTGGAGTCAGTTTCTACAACTACTCCTTGAGCCATGAGCTCGTCAATAATTTTGGATAAGGCTGCTACAGCCTCAGGTGGCAATCTGTACTGTCTGATTCGTGGTAACACTACACCTGGCTTGAGAGTCACACGATAGGGTGTGATTTGCATATAACCTACATCAGTTGGACCTTGCGCCCATAAATGCTGCGGAACATTAGACAATCTGGAATCAAAATCTCGTAATACATAGTGACCCTTAAAGTCACGTAGGAACAGACGTATTCCCTCTGGGGAACAGCAAATAACTGCACCTAACTCTTTCAGTGTCTTAATGCCTAACAGATTTTCTGGACATGACTTAGTAAGTAACAGATCAGTAGTGCGGGACAATGGACCTACTTCTAGAGTAACTGGTTTAGATATCTCGTTAACTATTGGCTTTCCTGAAAATCCAAGGGAAACATTTCTAGAGCCTGAGAGCGGAGCCCCTGGAACTTCGGCATGACTAATTGTGGTCCTACTTGCCCCTGTATCGATCAAAAACTTTCTGTCTTTCCCTAATACTTGACTGTGAACATAGGGACCTTCTTGATCTACAGGTATCTCGATGAGAGGCAAGCCTACCTCCCTCTCTAGGCTGTTTCATGAATATGGCTGATACTCTGGATACTCGGACTGTGCATACTGGTACATCTGTGATGTGACATGCTGTGTTGCAGCAATAGGCTGCGGTACTGTAACTGTCTGCTGTGCATTCTGTGACTGAGGAGTCTGTGAAACTTGTTCTTGTCTAGGCGGACGTGGTCTTTCTTTAGTCTTACCAGTAGCTATGTTGTGTTTCAGAACTGCACACTCGTTTATAAAATGACCTGGCTGTTTGCAATAATTGCAGTTCCCTTTAACGGGTGCTGCAGGATGACTGGCTTGATTCGGACCCCTCTTCTGACTGTCTTGAGGAACAGATTGTGCAACTAGTACTTTCATTTTCGTATCTTTCATACGTTTTCTCTCGTGTTCTTGCTCTTCCCTAATTCTATTCTGGTGGTACTGAAGCATCTGGAGCATCTGGGACGGAGTATTTGCTTGCCAGGTGCTTTCGACTTTCAAAACTCGATTTTTAATTTGTGGACTTGAATTCTCGACTAATTTAGTAACGAAAAGGTGAGGGTATGACTCACTACTTGTCTTGAGACCACTGTTAATACTAAAACATTTTTCAAATCTAGAATAAAAATCACTAATATCTTCGTCTTGTTTCTGTTTACAGGCTGAGATTGCATCCCAGTCTTCTTTTCTCGTTGTCAATAATCGGGGTAAAACTTGAATCAATAATTCTGGTAATTCTCTACATTTATCTCCAAGACCGGTACCTGGTACTCGTGCCTTGTCTTCAGCTTCTAGAACTGCCCAATCGATCTTTTTCTCTCCCACCTCCCATTCTTTTTCCTTTAACTTTTCATACACCCCTGCGGGTAACAGGACCTTTAACATTTTAATGATATCTGGGTAAGTGTATTCTCCCATACGGAGTATGTCTTTTAATTCTCTATGGAACCCCGCTGGATCTTTGTCATGACAGGGAATTAATTTCTTCATTTCAAGAAGTTCCATCTTTGATATTGGAGTGTATACAAACACTCGTTGCATTTCGCCACCCGTCCCTCTGACTGGGTGGACTTCTCGTAACGGATTCTGTCTGTCTATGTAAAACGGTTTGCTTTCTGGGGGTGAGACATGGACAAAATGCGGGTTCAAGAACGTTCTATATTTGTGACGCTGTTCTAGAATGACACTAATTAAATCGGTACCTAGACCTCTCCATTTGTACTGGAGTAACTCGTTCAGGACATCATGTAACGGGCCTGGATCAGAGTGTTGACCCTCATACAGAGTAATGAGGTGCTGGATCATATACATTCCCACCAGTCGCTGCTCGGCTGGGGGCAGTTTCAGAAACATTTGTGCCACTATTTCGTCTGGAAAAGTGGTAGAATCAGTAATCCATCGGACTGCTGATCGGGCTAGTTCTTGTTCATGCATGGTACTTAATTCACTATAACCGATTCGTGATTTCAGAATGTGATCGGTAGCTTGAAATACTTGTTCTAGAGAACCTTGTTCTGGAGCTGGATGATGAAAAATAGACTTGTGTTCTAGGCGTAAATGGCGATCTGGAAATCTAGATTTTCCTACATACGCTATTCTGGCGGGATTCTCGTCTTCCTCTTCAGGATCAGAGATACTTTCTTTCTCGCTTACTTGTGCTGCTTTACGTTGTTCGTGTATCTTTATTATCTCTTTACGGATTTTCTTGTACATACTCTCCATAGCACCGACGGTCTTGTGCTTACCCTCGGCTATATTATCACTCCACCTTGTCAGGATTCTCATTTCGGCGGAATCTTTAGACGGGTAGTCTTGTTCTCTTATTAGACAATTGATCAGGAACTTTAATATCATGAGCTGGATCTCGGCTTTCCTTTGAGACATAGTCTCGCTAATACTTTCTGGATCATCCCCTGTACGGATGAAACGATATATTCTGTCTAGATCTTCTTTCATATTCGGTAAGGTGACTAGATACTCGGCCACCTTTCTTACGCGGAATGAATATAAAACCATATTATCCTCGCCTGGGACTGGATCATAGCAACATTCGGCAAGGGATTTTCTTATTTCTGCTACAGACTGATACCTAGGCGTACGCTGTAATGCTTGTGCATGTAATTCGGCTAACGTTAAACGCTTGTGTGGCGGCGGGGTTTGAGGAGGACCTCCTCCTGCGGCCCCTAAACTGGAGTCGTCTACTGAGGCTCTACGTCCTGGCAGGGTGGGAAATGGAAATGTAGGCTGGACCTGTATGGCGGGCTGGACCGGGGGTACCGTAACAGGTACTCCGGTGTCTGGAAGAGCGGGAAGTGCCTGATTTACAGGGACTGGCGGAGCGCGAACAGGATTTGCATATTCCGGGACTGTGTCGTCCAAATAGGACGAAATAAAAATATCAGCTGCGGTCGGTTTGTGACGTAGCTTGGTCGGAACTAATGGTGGCGGGAAATTACTGGATGCCTCCGGGGTCGCTTTTGGCAAGCCCTCGGCAAGAAGAGGATACATACCCTTAATAAGGGCATTCCTCTGTCTGTCTGACTGTTCGGCTTTGACTCGTTCACCTATCTCGATTAATTCTCTTTCTTGGGCTCGTTCTTGGGATTCTCTACTTAACTCTGACTTTCTGACTTCCTTTTCCGTTCTTTTATAAGCTTCTTTACGCCATAACTCGATGGCATCTTTCTGTGACTGTCTGGCTTTCTTTTTCCATAATGCTTCTTCTACTCGCATGATACATTCGGCATCCCATGTACCCGATACGGGCCATCTATACTTTTCTTCTAACTGTTTGGTATACTCTACCCATAAGTCTAGATATAATATGGCGCTTATGCCATGTTTCTGATACATAAAATGACCTGGACTGTCCCTCGGCGGAACAGGAACTGCTTCTTCTAATAAACCCCTTCTAGTTTTTAACTGACGTAACTTGGAAAATATAGGCATGACTGAACTGTAATCTAGACACAATACAATACACAATGAAAACACGAAATCACGTCACACTCATACCACAACATTAAAATACATGAAGAACATTATAAATAACAGTTCGAACAGAATATTACCTGGAATACTGAGAACAGAAATACAAGAATTTTCTCGAGAACGGAACAGACTAGAGTTACTGGATGCACTGCTATAACAGTACGGAACATACCGGTCCCATAAAGGGACGCATCAAGACCCGTATCCACCTAGGTGAACACTTCGTTTGTGAGTCTGGGCACCACCAACCCACGGACCAGGAGTCAATTTAGATTGGTCCTGTCTAGATACTACCCCAGCAATGGTACTCACCGGGCAGCACGGAACGGAAGGCCTCGGACGGGACTGGACTGCTACGACGACTGACTTCGGACTTCAGTTACGGGTGGGCCTCCGGATACCTCGGACCTTGGACTCTCGGCTTGGGCTCTGGTCGGGACTCGCCGCGTTCCTCCACCGTCTCGTTCGGATGCTGGACCGCCTCCTCCGTCTCCTCCGTGGGCCTGAGGGATACTTGGAGCAGAAATATCTGCCAGTGCACGGTATGGTTCCGTCACGACTGCAGAGGGTCAGGGGGTCGGCGTGGCTTCACCGACGCGTGGGGAAAGGGCAAGTCCCTATTCGGGCGCCATTATGTGGTAAATAAATAAATAATACCCTATTTTTGACTAGGCATATAGCATAACAGATAGCTCAATAAATAAGAGTCAAGATTCGAGGTAGTAGGAGTTTCTGCAGGTTTATTACAGCATAAGGACAGGATCAGGACAACCTGCATAGGATGACCCAGCAGGGGAAAAGAGGCCCAGCAGCTGCTGGGGCTTGGTCTGGGATGAGCGCGCTAACTTTTAATAACAATACACGGGCATATATACATAGCGCGAACACATAGCATTACATTGCAGTAGGCGTAGCAGTGGGTGGAGCAGAAGGCGTGACGCGTAGCAGTCGCGAAAGATAACAGTAAAAGTATGTGTAACTGGGCGTGTACATAGACATGTGGTGCAAACGTAACAGAATATGTCATGAATGGGGCGGAAACATAGGAGGGGGCTACCTAAGGAGCCGGGACCTCTAACCTAATGGTGCGCGCAAACTGGCAATGACGTATCACTAGGAGAAGCTGGGGGCTATGAACTCTGTGCTAGGAGCAGAGACTAAAGTCTGGAGGGTCGGAGCGACATGTACCTAAACCCTATCTAGTATCTGATGTTTAGGGAACATGTTGATATAAACTAGAAGTCATGAGGGGAAAGGCTAACTTGATTCTAAGACTGGACCATGCATTATTCTACATGTAGTGCGTGATGAAGAATATTAAATGACCATTAAATACAGTATTTCTCTAACATGGAGACGAGAAGGCTAGACAATGACGGGAACTATTGATGCAGTTCAGTAGCTTAGGAATGCAGAGAAGGAGGACTGAACTGATAACTGGAACTATAACATACTTTTGGCAGACTCAGAGGCAGAGCCAAGCTGCACCGGGCACTGCGTGGCAGGAAGTAAGTGAAGGGTCGAGGATACAGGTGGGGGCTGAATCGCTCCTTAGCGAGGCTTCAGGAGACAGGAGCTGAATCTAATGTCCGGGCCCTTTTGAGGCCTGGAAACGGGGACTTTATAATGGAATAACGTGCACACTGGAAAACGTGGCAACGTAACTTTACATAGGCCTGATATTCGTAGTATTCACGAGGACTGGAAACTGGCATACTAGAGGTGGACACAACTGTAATTGCGTCATTAATCGGACATGGGGAATAACATATGCATATTGGTCATGCACACATAACATATGATGGATGAGGCGTAGGGACACAGAACATGGCAAAATTTACTTTTCCACAGGGGGACACCACCACATCACTCGGGGACACCACCCCATCACTCGGCGGCACCACATCACTAAGGGACACCTCCACATCACTTGGGGACACCACCACGTCACTCAATCACGCAGGACCACCACATCACTCGGGGGCACCAGCACATCACTCAGGGACACCACCACATCACTCGGGGCACCACCACATCACTCAGGGGCACCACCACATCACTGAGGAACACCACCACATACACCACCACATCACTCAGGGACACCACCACATCACTGAGGAACACCACCACATCACTGAGGAACACCAACACATCGCTCGGGGACACCTCCACATCACTCGGGGACACCACCACATCACTCAATCACGCAGGAACACCACCATATCATTCGGGGGCACCACCACATCACTCAGGGACACCACCACATCACTCGGGGGCACCACCACATCACTCAGGGGCACCACCACATTACTCAGGGGCACCACCACATCACTCAGAAACACCACTACATCACTCAGAAACACCACTACATCACTCAGGGGCACCACCACATCACTCAGGGACACCACCACAACACTCAGGGGCACCCCCACAACACTCAGGGGCACCCCCACATCACTCTGGGGCACCACCTCATCACTCAGGGACACCACCACATCACTCAGGGACACCACCACATCACTCGGGGACACCACCACATCACTCGGGAACACCACCACATCACTCGGGGACACCACTACATCACTCGGGGACACCACCACATCACTTGGGGACACAAGCACATCACTCGGGGACACCACCACATCACTCAATCACGCAGGAACACCACCACATCATTTGGGGACACCACCACATCACTCGGGGTTACCACCACATCACTCGGGGGCATCACCACATCACTCGGGGGCATCACCACATTACTCGGGGACACCACCACATCACTCGGGGACACCACCACATCACTCGGGGACACCACCACATCACTGAGGAACACCACCACATCACTGAGGAACACCACCACATCACTCGGGGACACCACCACATCACTCGGGGACACCACCACATCACTCGGGGACACCACCACATCACTCAGGGACAGCACCACATCACTCAGGGACACCCCCACATCACTCAGGGACACTCCCACATCACTCAGGGGCACCTCCACATCACTCAGGGACACCACCACATCACTCAGGGGCACCACTACATCACTCATGGACACCCCCATTTCACTCAGGGGCACCACCACATCACTCAGGAGCACCACTACATCACTCGGGGACACCACCACATCACTCAATGACCCCACCACATCACTCAGGAACACCACCACATCACTCAGGAACACCACCACATCACTCAGGAACACCACCACATCACTCAGGAACACCACCACATCACTCCGGAACACCACCACATCACTCGGGGACACCACCACATTACTCGGGGACACCACCACATTACTCGGGGACACCACCACATCACTCGGGGACACCACCACATCACTCGGGGACACCACCACATCACTCGGGACACCTCCACATCACTCGGGGACACCACCACATCACTCAATCACGCAGGATCACCACCACATCACTCGGGGACACCACCACATCACTCAATCACGCAGGAACACCACCACATCACTCCGGAACACCACCACATCACTCGGGGACACTACCACATCACTCAGGGATACCACCACATCACTCAGGGACACCCCCACATCACTCAGGGGCACCACCACATCACTCAGGGGCACCACTACATCCCTCGGGGACACCACCACATCACTCAATGACCCCACCACATCACTCAGGGGCACCACCACATCACTCAGGGGCACCACTACATCACTCGGGGACACCACCACATCACTCAATGACCCCACCACATCACTCAGGAACACCACCACATCACTCAGGAACACCACCACATCACTCGGGGACACAACCACATCACTCGGGGACACCACCACATTACTCGGGGACACCACCACATCACTCGGGGACACCTCCAAATCACTCGGGGACACCACCACATCACTCGGGGACACCACCACATCACTTGGGGACACCACCACATCACTCAATCATGCAGGAACACCACCACATCACTCAGGGACACCACCACATCACTCGGGGACACCACCACATCACTCAGGGACACCACCACATCACTCAGGGACACCACAACATCACTCGTGAACACCACTACATCACTCGGGAACACCACCCCATCACTCGGGAACACGACCACATCACTCGGGGACACCTCCACATCACTCGGGGGCACCACCACATCACTCGGGGACACCACCACATTACTCGGGGACACCTCCACATCACTCGGGGACACCACCACATCACTCAATCACGCAGGATCACCACCACATCACTCGGGGACACCACCACATCACTCAATCACGCAGGAACACCACCATATCACTCGGGAACACCACCACATCACTCGGGGACACTACCACATCACTCAGGGACACCACCACATCACTCAGGGACACCACCACATCACTCGGGGTTACCACCACATCACTCGGGGGCATCACCACATCACTCGGGGGCATCACCACATTACTCGGGGACACCACAACATCACTCGGGGACACCACCACATCATTCGGGGACACCACCACATCACTGAGGAACACCACCACATCACTGAGGAACACCACCACATCACTCGGGGACACCACCACATCACTCGGGGACACCACCACATCACTCGGGGACACCACCACATCACTCGGGGACACCACCACATCACTCAGGGACAGCACCACATCACTCAGGGACACCCCCACATCACTCAGGGACACTCCCACATCACTCAGGGACACCTCCACATCACTCAGGGACACCACCACATCACTCAGGGACACCACCATATCACTGAGGGACACCACCACATCACTCAGGGGCACCACTACATCACTCAGGGACACCACCACATCACTCGGGAACACCACCACATCACTCGGGGACACCACCACATCACTCGGGGACACCACCACATCACTTGGGGACACCACCACATCACTCAGGGACACCACCACATCACTCGGGGACACAAGCACATCACTCGGGGACACCACCACATCACTCAATCACGCAGGAACACACCACATCACTCCGGGACACCACCACATCACTCGGGGTTACCACCACATCACTCGGGGGCATCACCACATCACTCGGGGGCATCACCACATCACTCGGGGGCATCACCACATTACTCGGGGACACCACAACATCACTCGGGGACACCACCACATCACTCGGGGACACCACCACATCACTGAGGAACACCACCACATCACTGAGGAACACCACCACATCACTCAGGGACACCACCACATCACTCGGGGACACCACCACATCACTCAGGGACACCACCACATCACTCAGGGACACCCCCACAACACTCAGGGACACCCCCACATCACTCAGGGGCACCTCCACATCACTCAGGGACACCACCACATCACTCAGGGACACCACCATATCACTGAGGGACACCACCACATCACTCAGGGGCACCACTACATCACTCATGGACACCCCCATTTCACTCAGGGGCACCACCACATCACTCAGGGGCACCACTACATCACTCGGGGACCCCACCACATCACTCAATGACCCCACCACATCACTCAGGAACACCACCACATAACTCAGGATTACCACCACATCACTCGGGAACACCACCACATCACTCGGGAACACCACCACATCACTCGGGGACACCACTACATTACTCGGGGACACCACCACATCACTCGGGACACCTCCACATCACTCGGGGACACCACCACATCACTCAATCACGCAGGATCACCACCACATCACTCGGGGACACCACCACATCACTCAAACACGCAGGAACACCACCACATCACTCCGGAACACCACCACATCACTCGGGGACACTACCACATCACTCAGGGATACCATCACATCACTCAGGGACACCCCCACATCACTCAGGGGCACCACCACATCACTCAGGGGCACCACTACATCCCTCGGGGACACCACCACATCACTCAATGACCCCACCACATCACTCAGGGGCACCACCACATCACTCAGGGGCACCACTACATCACTCGGGGACACCACCACATCACTCAATGACCCCACCACATCACTCAGGAACACCACCACATCACTCAGGAACACCACCACATCACTCGGGGACACAACCACATCACTCGGGGACACCACCACATCACTCGGGGACACCACCACATCACTCGGGGACACCTCCAAATCACTCGGGGACACCACCACATTACTCGGGGACACCACCACATCACTTGGGGACACCACCACATCACTCAATCACGCAGGAACACCACCACATCACTCAGGGACACCACCACATCACTCGGGGACACCACCACATCACTCAGGGACACCACCACATCACTCAGGGACACCACAACATCACTCGTGAACACCACTACATCACTCGGGAACACCACCCCATCACTCGGGAACACGACCACATCACTCGGGGACACCTCCACATCTTTTGGGGGCATCACCACATCACTCAGGGGCACCACCACATCACTCGGGGACACCACCACATTACTCGGGGACACCTCCACATCACTCGGGGACACCTCCACATCACTCGGGGACACCACCACATCACTCAATCACGCAGGATCACCACCACATCACTCGGGGACACCACCACATCACTCAATCACGCAGGGACACCACCACATCACTCAGGGACACCACCACATCACTCGGGGACACCACCACATCACTCAGGGACACCACCACATCACTCGGGGACACTACCACATCACTCAGGGACACCACCACATCACTCGGGGACACCACCACATCACTCAGGGGCACCACCAAGGGGAACCATCACATCACTCAGGGGCACCAGCACATCACTGAGGGGCACCACCACATCACTCAGGGACACCACCACGTCACTCAGGGACACCACCACATCACTCAGGGACACCACCACATCACTCAGGAACACCACCACATCACTCAGGAACACCACCACATCACTCAGGGACACCACCCAGGGGCACCACCACATCACTCAGGGACACCATCACATCACTCAATCACACAGGAACACCACCACATCACTCGGGGACAACGCCACATCACTCGGGGACACTACCACATCACTCGGGGACACCACCACATCACTCAGGGACACCACCACATCACTCAGGGACACCACCACATCACTGAGGGACACAACCACATAACTGTGGAACACCACCACATCACTCAGGGACACCCCCACATCACTCAGGGACACCACCACATCACTCAGGGGCACCACTACATCCCTCGGGGACACCACCACATCACTCAATGACCCCACCACATTACTCAGGGGCACCACCACATCACTCAGGGGCACCACCACATCACTCAATGACCCCACCACATCACTCAGGGGCACCACCACATCACTCAGGGGCACCACTACATCACTTGGGGACACCACCACATCACTCAATGACCCCACCACATCACTGAGGAACACCACCACATCACTCGGGGACACGACCACATCACTCGGGGACACGACCACATCACTCGGGGACACCACCACATCACTCGGGGACACCACCACATCACTGGGGGACACCTCCACATCACTCGGGGACACCACCACATCACTCGGGGACACCACCACATCACTCGGGGACACCACCACATCACTCAATCACACAGGAACACCACCACATCACTCAGGAACACCACCACATCACTCAGGAACACCACCACATCACTCCGGAACACCACCACATCACTCCAGAACACCACCACATTACTCGGGGACACCACCACATCACTCGGGGACACCACCACATCACTCGGGACACCTCCACATCACTCGGGGACACCACCACATCACTCAATCACGCAGGATCACCACCACATCACTCGGGGACACCACCACATCACTCAATCACGCAGGAACACCACCACATCACTCCGGAACACCACCACATCACTCGGGGACACTACCACATCACTCAGGGATACCACCACATCACTCAGGGACACCCCCACATCACTCAGGGGCACCACCACATCACTCAGGGGCACCACTACATCCCTCGGGGACACCACCACATCACTCAATGACCCCACCACATCACTCAGGGGCACCACCACATCACTCAGGGGCACCACTACATCACTCAGGGACACCACCACATCACTCAATGACCCCCCACATCACTCAGGAACACCACCACATCACTCAGGAACACCACCACATCACTCGGGGACACAACCACATCACTCGGGGACACCACCACATCACTCGGGGACACCACCACATCACTCGGGGACACCTCCAAATCACTCGGGGACACCACCACATCACTCGGGGACACCACCACATCACTTGGGGACACCACCACATCACTCAATCACGCAGGAACACCACCACATCACTCAGGGACACCACCACATCACTCGGGGACACCACCACATCACTCAGGGACACCACCACATCACTCAGGGACACCACAACATCACTCGTGAACACCACTACATCACTCGGGAACACCACCCCATCACTCGGGAACACGACCACATCACTCGGGGACACCTCCACATCACTCAGGGGCACCACCACATCACTCGGGGACACCACCACATTACTCGGGGACACCTCCACATCACTCGGGGACACCTCCACATCACTCGGGGACACCACCACATCACTCAATCACGCAGGATCACCACCACATCACTCGGGGACACCACCACATCACTCAATCACGCAGGAACACCACCACATCACTCGGGAACACCACCACATCACTCGGGGACACTACCACATCACTCAGGGACACCACCACATCACTCAGGGACACCCCCACATCACTCAGGGGCACCACCACATCACTCAGGGACACCACCACAACACTCAGGGGCACCCCCACATCATTCAGGGGCACCCCCACATCACTCTGGGGCACCACCTCATCACTCAGGGACACCACCACATCACTCAGGGACACCACCACATCACTCAGGGACACCACCACATCACTCAGGGACACCACCACATCACTCGGGAACACCACCACATCACTCGGGGACACCACCACATCACTCGGGGACACCACCACATCACTCGGGGACACCACCACATCACTCGGGGACACCACCACATCACTCGGGGACACCACCACATCACTCGGGGACACAAGCACATCACTCGGGGACACCACCACATCACTCAATCACGCAGGAACACACCACATCACTCCGGGACACCACCACATCACTCGGGGTTACCACCACATCACTCGGGGGCATCACCACATCACTCGGGGGCATCACCACATCACTCGGGGGCATCACCACATTACTCGGGGACACCACAACATCACTCGGGGACACCACCACATCACTCGGGGACACCACCACATCACTGAGGAACACCACCACATCACTGAGGAACACCACCACATCACTCAGGGACACCACCACATCACTCGGGGACACCACCACATCACTCAGGGACACCACCACATCACTCAGGGACACCCCCACATCACTCAGGGACACCCCCACATCACTCAGGGGCACCTCCACATCACTCAGGGACACCACCACATCACTCAGGGACACCACCATATCACTGAGGGACACCACCACATCACTCAGGGGCACCACTACATCACTCATGGACACCCCCATTTCACTCAGGGGCACCACCACATCACTCAGGGGCACCACTACATCACTTGGGGACACCACCACATCACTCAATGACCCCACCACATCACTCAGGAACACCACCACATAACTCAGGATTACCACCACATCACTCGGGAACACCACCACATCACTCGGGGACACCACTACATTACTCGGGGACACCACCACATCACTCGGGACACCTCCACATCACTCGGGGACACCACCACATCACTCAATCACGCAGGATCACCACCACATCACTCGGGGACACCACCACATCACTCAATCACGCAGGAACACCACCACATCACTCCGGAACACCACCACATCACTCGGGGACACTACCACATCACTCAGGGATACCATCACATCACTCAGGGACACCCCCACATCACTCAGGGGCACCACCACATCACTCAGGGGCACCACTACATCCCTCGGGGACACCACCACATCACTCAATGACCCCACCACATCACTCAGGGGCACCACCACATCACTCAGGGGCACCACTACATCACTCGGGGACACCACCACATCACTCAATGACCCCACCACATCACTCAGGAACACCACCACATCACTCAGGAACACCACCACATCACTCGGGGACACAACCACATCACTCGGGGACACAACCACATCACTCGGGGACACCACCATATTACTCGGGGACACCACCACATCACTCGGGGACACCTCCAAATCACTCGGGGACACCACCACATTACTCGGGGACACCACCACATCACTTGGGGACACCACCACATCACTCAATCACGCAGGAACACCACCACATCACTCAGGGACACCACCACATCACTCGGGGACACCACCACATCACTCAGGGACACCACCACATCACTCAGGGACACCACAACATCACTCGTGAACACCACTACATCACTCGGGAACACCACCCCATCACTCGGGAACACGACCACATCACTCGGGGACACCTCCACATCTTTTGGGGGCATCACCACATCACTCAGGGGCACCACCACATCACTCGGGGACACCACCACATTACTCGGGGACACCTCCACATCACTCGGGGACACCTCCACATCACTCGGGGACACCACCACATCACTCAATCACGCAGGATCACCACCACATCACTCGGGGACACCACCACATCACTCAATCACGCAGGGACACCACCACATCACTCAGGGACACCACCACATCACTCGGGGACACCACCACATCACTCAGGGACACCACCACATCACTCGGGGACACTACCACATCACTCAGGGACACCACCACATCACTCGGGGACACCACCACATCACTCAGGGGCACCACCCAGGGGAACCATCACATCACTCAGGGGCACCAGCACATCACTCAGGGGCACCACCACATCACTCAGGGACACCACCACGTCACTCAGGGACACCACCACATCACTCAGGGACACCACCACATCACTCAGGAACACCACCACATCACTCAGGGACACCACCCAGGGGCACCACCACATCACTCAGGGACACCATCACATCACTCAATCACACAGGAACACCACCACATCACTCGGGGACAACGCCACATCACTCGGGGACACTACCACATCACTCGGGGACACCACCACATCACTCAGGGACACCACCACATCACTCAGGGACACCACCACATCACTGAGGAACACAACCACATAACTGTGGAACACCACCACATCACTCAGGGACACCCCCACATCACTCAGGGACACCACCACATCACTCAGGGGCACCACTACATCCCTCGGGGACACCACCACATCACTCAATGACCCCACCACATCACTCAGGGGCACCACCACATCACTCAGGGGCACCACCACATCACTCAATGACCCCACCACATCACTCAGGGGCACCACCACATCACTCAGGGGCACCACTACATCACTTGGGGACACCACCACATCACTCAATGACCCCACCACATCACTGAGGAACACCACCACATCACTCGGGGACACGACCACATCACTCGGGGACACCACCACATCACTCGGGGACACCACCACATCACTGGGGGACACCTCCACATCACTCGGGGACACCACCACATCACTCGGGGACACCACCACATCACTCGGGGACACCACCACATCACTCAATCACACAGGAACACCACCACATCACTCGGGGACACCACCACATCACTTGGGGACACCACCACATCACTCAGGGTCACCACCACATCACTCAGGGACACCATAACATCACTCGGGAACACCACTACAGAAAGGGGAGGTGGAAGATTGTGAGAGCTGTAAGTTCTCCTTCCAAATCTCTCCCACTGTCTCCCACTGTCACAATGACGGGACTGCTACTCTACCGTCCCCCAGGAAGTATTGGCAACTTCACTAGCTCCCTCACGGAAACGGTAATGGTCTGTGCTGCTTCTACAACTAACTTTATTACCCTGGGAGACTTTAATCTCCACTTTGACGACCAGGAAGATCGGCCAGCGACAGCCCTTCAAATGCGATTTTAAAATCTATGGGTGGACCTCATAAACATGGAGCCCACCCACAACAAGGGCCACCTGCGATTTTTTCTAATATTGCCTTTATGAAAGCAGCCCCCCCCCATTCCTTTGCCCTGGACAGATCATTTCATGATTCCTTTTGCCTGGCAAACTAAGTTGGAAAACATCCTTCCCACTACCGTCGGCGCTCCTGAAAGACCCTGGGCCAGGCTATCTGTGGAAAACCTCTCGCGAAGCCTGGAAGCCTCACGCCCACTACTCCAGCAGGACCCTGTCTTGGCAGAAGCAGACTTCTGCCGATGGATGTCGAACTCACTCGACGCCGTCCTTCCTGTAAGATCAACAGGAAGAAAGGAGAAAAGACTGCACACCGCCCCCTGGTACACACCTGAGCTGAGGGTTATGCGGAGGGCTTGTAAAAAACTAGAACGCGCCTGGAGAAAAAATTGGGAAACAGCTTGTAAAACTGCATATCGTACGGCGATGAGGAGTTATAAGCTCTCCATCCGGCTAGCTAAAACTGTATTCCTAGAGGAAAAAATTAACAACGCCTCCAACTCCTCTAGAGAAACGTTTCGGGTGGTTAAAGAACTCCTGAGGGTCCCCACTCCTCTTGCCCTTACGGATAATCTGGAAGACAAATGTAATAACCTCGCAGTGTACTTTCATACTAAAATTGCAAACATCCTGTCCACCTTGCCCCCACCTAAGATAGAAGCTGAGCCCCTGGAGGACCTGGGTTTACCTCAGAGGACCCTGGACTCCTTCAGACCAGTGACCGAGGACGAAGTCTCTAAAGTCTTATTGTCCATTGAGAGTGGCTCTCCACGGGATACTGTCCCTATGAGGATCCTTAAACTGGTTGCCTCTTCCGTTGTGGAGCCTATCACCGAGGTTATCAGTGCCTCACTAGGCACGGGTGTAGTTCCATCTAATTGGAAGGGTGCCATAGTAAAAGCCCTTCTAAAAAAAGCCGAGCCTAGACCCCCTAGACATGGCTAACTATAGGCCCATTTCACTACTTCCGGGACTCAGTAAAATCACGGAAAAATTGGTTAACTTTCAGCTGTCCAATTTCCTTGAGTCCAACGGGGCACTGAGAAGCTCCCAAACAGGCTTTCGCCCGGGTCAAGGCACTGACACCGCCTTGCTGGCAGTCACGGAGGAGGTACGCTGCATTTTGGACTCGGGAGGATCAGTGGCAGTGATCCTCCTGGACCTAAGTGCAGCGTTTGACACTGTTAACCACCGAGTGTTACTCCAGCGACTGTCAGATGCCGGTGTGAGGGTGACAGCACTGAAGTGGCTTAGGTCATTTCTCAGTGAAAGATCCTTTCAGGTCTGGGAAGGGGGCGCACGATCGGCATCCACCCACCTGCATTATGGTGTGCCCCAGGACTCCTCCCTGAGCCCCACATTATTTAATGTGTACATGGCCCCTCTGGAGGATGTGGTGGCGCCTTTTAACATCAAGATCGTGAGCTACGCCGATGACACCCAGCTGGTGTTCGCCCTCTCCCAATCTACGGATAATTCCCAGGTGTTACACTCTTGCCTGTCCAAAGTCCACTCTTGGATGGGGGAATCAGCATTAAAGCTGAATGGTTCTAAAACGGAGATAATGTTGGTGGGACTGAAAAATCCCTCTCTCCCATGTTCAGCCTGACCCAGTTGCCTTGGATCCCCTCCCAAACCGAAAGCCGAGATCAAGAGCCTGGGTATTTGGCTGGAGCAAGATCTCTCCTTTAGGACCCAGGCCTCCAAACTAGCTGGTGTCTGCTTCGGCCTTCTCCTATCGGTACGCAAAGTGCTGCCCCTGATTCCTCATCTATCTCGGAAGTTACTAATCCAGGGTCTGATCATGTCTAGGTTAGACTTCAACAATGCGATCTACCTAGGTGCCCCTGAGATTACTTTGAACAAACTTCAGCAAGTTCAAAATGCGGCAGCCCGAATGCTTTATAACATCCCCATGTCACGTTCGGCTAAACCAGCATTGAAGGCCCTACACTGGCTGCCTGTACGAGAGAGGGTGAAATTCAAGTCCCTCTGCCTTGCTCATAAAATCTTGCAAGGCAAAGGCCCTCCCGCCCTTCAAAAGATGGTCATCCCGTACAAAGCCAGTAGATCTTTACGCTCGGACTAACAACATCTTATCGTTGTTCCCAGGGTAAAAAAGGCCCGTTCAGGAGGAAGGAGATTCTCCGTTAATGTCGCCTCTCTTTGGAACTCACTCCCATTTGCCCTACGTTCGGAGCTTTGTCTCCTACGCTTTCGGAGACACTTGAAAACCTTCCTCTTCTGCTAAATTTTGTATCTGTTCCTCTCTGTATTGTTACTCTGTTTGGCGAAGCGCTGGGATGCTCTTGGGTAACCATGCGCTGTACAAAACCGAATAATAAATAAATAAATAATAAATAAACTCGGGAACACCACCCCATCACTCAGGAACACCACCACATCACTCGGGGACACCTCCACATCTTTCGGGGGCATCACCACATCACTAAGGGCACCACCACATAACTCGGGGACACCACCACATCACTTGGGGACACCACCAAATCATTCGGGGACACCACCACATCACTCTGGGACACCACCACATCACTCAGGGACACCACCACATCACTCAGGGACACCGCCACATCACTCAGGGACACCGCCACATCACTGAGGAACACAACCACATCACTGAGGAACACCACCACATCACTCGGGGACAACACCACATCACTCGGGGACACCACCACATCACTCGGGGACACCACCACATCACTCAGGGACACCACCACATCACTCGGGGACACCACCACATCACTCAGGGACACCACCCAGGGGAACCATCACATCACTCAGGGGCACCAGCACATCACTCAGGGACACCACCACATCACTCAGGGACACCCCCACATCACTCAGGGACACCACCACATCACTCAGGGACACCACCACATCACTCAGGGACACCACCCAGGGGCACCACCACATCACTCAGGGACACCAGCACATCACTCGGGGACACCACCACATCACTCAGGGACACCACCACATCACTCAGGGACATCACAACATCACTCAGGGACACCACAACATCACTCGGGAACACCACTACATCACTCGGGAACACCACCCCATCACTCGGGAACACCACCACATCACTCGGGGACACCTCCACATCTTTCGGGGGCATCACCACTTCACTCAGGGGCACCACCACATCACTCAGGGGCACCACCATATCACTCAGGGGCACCACCACATCACTGAGGAACACCATCACATCACTCAGGGACACCACCACATCACTCGGGGACACCACCACATCACTCGGGGACACCACCACATCAATCAGGGACACCACCACATCAATCAGGGACACCACCACATCACTTGGACACCACCACATCACTTGGACACCACCACATCACTCAGGGACACCACCACATTACTCAGGGACACCACCACATCACTGAGGAACACCACCACATCACTCGGGGACACCACCACATCACTCGGGGACACCACCACATCACTCGGGGACACCACCACATCACTCGGGGACACCACCACATCACTCGGGGGCACCACCACATCACTCGGGGGCACCACCACATCACTCGGGGACACCTCCACATCACTCGGGGACAACACCACATCACTCAATCACGCAGGACCACGGCATCACTCGGGGGCACCAGCACATCACTCAGGGACACCACCACATCACTCGGGGGCACCACCACATTACTCAGGGGCACCACCACATCACTCAGGGACACCACCAGATCACTCAGGGACACCACCACATCACTCAGGGACACCACCACATCACTCAGGGACACCACCACATCACTCGGGAACACCAACACATCACTCGGGGACACCACCACATCACTCGGGGACACCACCACATCACTCGGGGACACCACCACATCACTCGGGGGCATCACCACATTACTCGGGGACACCACCACATCACTCGGGGACACCTCCATATCTTTCGGGGGCATCACCACATCACTCAGGGGCACCACCACATCACTCAGGGGCACCACCACATCACTCAGGGGCACCACCACATCACTGAGGAACACCATCACATCACTCAGGGACACCACCACATCACTCGGGGACACCACCACATCACTCGGGGACACCACCACATCAATCAGGGACACCACCACATCACTCGGACACCACCACATCACTCAGGGACACCACCACATCACTCAGGGACACCACCACATCACTGAGGAACACCACCACATCACTGAGGAACACCACCACATCACTCGGGGACACCACCACATCACTTGGGGACACCACCACATCACTCGGGGACACCACCACATCACTCGGGGGCACCACCACATCACTCAGGAACACCTCCACATCACTCGGGGACACCACCACATCACTCAATCAGGCAGGACCACCACATCACTCGGGGGCACCAGCACATCACTCAGGGACACCACCACATCACTCGGGGGCACCACCACATCACTCAGGGGCACCACCACATCACTGAGGAACACCACCACATCACTCAGGGACACCACCACATCACTGAGGAACACCACCACATACACCACCACATCACTCAGGGACACCACCACATCACTGAGGAACACCACCACATCACCGAGGAACACCAACACATCGCTCGGGGACACCTCCACATCACTCGGGGACACCACCACATCACTCAATCACACAGGAACACCACCACATCATTCGGGGGCACCACCACATCACTCAGGGACACCACCACATCACTGAGGAACACCACCACATCACCGAGGAACACCAACACATCGCTCGGGGACACCTCCACATCACTCAGGGACACCACCACATCACTCAGGGACACCCCACACCTCACTCAGGGACACCCCCACACCACTCAGGGACACCCCCACACCACTCAGGGACACCCCCACATCACTCTGGGGCACCTCCACATCACTCAGGGACACCACCACATCACTCAGGAACACCACCACATCACTCAGGGACACCACCCAGGGGCACCACCACATCACTCAGGGACACCAGCACATCACTCGATCACACAGGAACACCACCACATCACTGGGGGACACCTCCACATCACTCAGGGACACCACCACATCACTCGGGGACACCACCACATCACTCAGGGGACACCACCACATCACTCAGGGGACACCACCACATCACTCGGGGACACCACCACATCACTCAGGGGCACCACCCAGGGGAACCATCACATCACTCAGGGGCACCACCACATCACTCAGGGACACCACCACATCACTCAGGGACACCACCACATCACTCAGGAACACCACCACATCACTCAGGAACACCACCACATCACTCAGGGACACCACCCAGGGGCACCACCACATCACTCAGGGACACCAGCACATCACTCGATCACACAGGAACACCACCACATCACTGGGGGACACCTCCACATCACTCAGGGACACCACCACATCACTCGGGGACACCACCACATCACTCAGGGGACACCACCACATCACTCGGGGACACCACCACATCACTCAGGGGCACCACCCAGGGGAACCATCACATCACTCAGGGACACCACCACATCACTCAGGGACACACCCACATCACTCAGGGACACCACCACATCACTCAGAGACACCACCACATCACTCAGGGACACCACCACATCACTCAGGGACACCACCCAGGGGCACCACCACATCACTCAGGGGCACCACCACATCACTCAGGGACACCACCACATCACCCAGGGACACCACCACATCACTCAGGGACACCACAACATCACTCAGGAACACCACAACATCACACGGGAACACCACTCCATCACTCGGGAACACCACCACATCAGTCGGGGACAGCTCCACATCTTTCGGGGGCATCACCACATCACTAGGGGCACCACCACATCACTCAGGGGCACCACCACATCACTGAGGAACACCACCACATCACTCGGGGACACCACCACATCACTCGGGGACACCACCACATCACTCGGGGACACCACTATATCAATCAGGAACACCACCACATCACTCGGACACCACCACATCACTCAGGAACACCACCACATCACTGAGGAACACCATCACATCGCTCAGGGACACCTCCACATCACTCGGGGACACCACCACATCACTCAGGGACACCCCACACATCACTCAGGGACACCCCCACACCACTAAGGGACACCCCCACATCACTCAGGGACACCCCCACATCACTCAGGGACACCCCCACATCACTCAGGGGCACCTCCACATCACTCAGGGACACCACCACATAACTCAGGGACACCACCAGATCACTCAGGTGCACCTCCACATCACTCAGGGACACCACCACATCACTCAGGGACACCACCACATCACTCAGGGACACCACCACATCACTCAGGGAAACCCCCACATCACTCAGGGACACCCCCACATCACTCAGGGACACCCCCACATCACTCAGGGGCACCACCACATCACTCAGGGGCACCACTACATCCCTCAGGGACACCACCACATCACTCAATGACCCCACCACATCACTCAGGGACACCACCACATCACTCAGGGACACCACCACATCACTCGGGGACACCACCACATTTCTCAGGGACACCACCACATCACTCAGGGACACCACCACATCACTGAGGAACACAACCACATCACTGAGGAACACCGCCACATCACTCGGGGACACCACCACATCACTCGGGGGCACCACCACATCACTCGGGGGCACCACCACATTACTCGGGGGCACCACCACATCACTCGGGGGCACCACCACATCACTCAGGGACACCAGCACATCACTCATGGACACCACCACATCACTCAGGGACACCACCACATCACTCAGGGACACCACCACATCACTCAGGGACATCACCACATCACTCGGAGACACCACCACATCACTCAGGGACACTACCACATCACTCAGGAACACCACCACATCACTGAGGAACACCACCACATCACCGAGGAACACCAACACATCGCTCGGGGACACCTCCACATCACTCGGGGACACCACCACATCACTCAATCACACAGGAACACCACCACATCATTCGGGGGCACCACCACATCACTCAGGGGCACCACCACATCACTCAGGGGCACCACCACATCACTCAGGGGCACCACCACATTACTCAGGGGCACCACCACATCACTCAGGGGCACCACCAGATCACTCAGGGGCACCACCAGATCACTCAGGGACACCACCACATCACTCAGGGACACCACCACATCACTCAGGGACACCACCACATCACTCGGGAACACCACCACATCACTCGGGGACACCACCACATCACTCTGGGACACAAGCACATCACTCGGGGACACCACCACATCACTCAATCACGCAGGAACACCACCACATCACTCGGGGACACCACCACACCACTCAATCATGCAGGAACACCACCATATCATTCAGGGACACCACCACGTCACTCAGGGACACGACCACGTCACTCAGGGACACGACCACGTCACTCAGGGACACGACCACATCACTCAGGGACACGACCACGTCACTCAGGGACACGACCACATCACTCGGGAACACCAATACATCACTCGGGAACACCACCACATCACTCGGGGACACCACCACATCACTCGGGGGCATCACCACATCACTCGGGGGCATCACCACATCACTCGGGGGCATCACCACATCACTCGGGGGCATCACCACATTACTCGGGGACACCACCACATCACTCGGGGACACCACCACATCACTCGGGGACACCACCACATCACTCAGGGACACCACCACATGACTCGGGGACACCACCACATCACTCAGGGACACCACCACATCACTCAGGGACACCCCACACCTCACTCAGGGACACCCCCACACCACTCAGGGACACCCCCACACCACTCAGGGACACCCCCACATCACTCTGGGGCACCTCCACATCACTCAGGGACACCACCACATCACTCAGGAACACCACCACATCACTCAGGGACACCACCCAGGGGCACCACCACATCACTCAGGGACACCAGCACATCACTCGATCACACAGGAACACCACCACATCACTGGGGGACACCTCCACATCACTCAGGGACACCACCACATCACTCGGGGACACCACCACATCACTCAGGGGACACCACCACATCACTCAGGGGACACCACCACATCACTCGGGGACACCACCACATCACTCAGGGGCACCACCCAGGGGAACCATCACATCACTCAGGGGCACCACCACATCACTCAGGGACACCACCACATCACTCAGGGACACCACCACATCACTCAGGAACACCACCACATCACTCAGGAACACCACCACATCACTCAGGGACACCACCCAGGGGCACCACCACATCACTCAGGGACACCAGCACATCACTCGATCACACAGGAACACCACCACATCACTGGGGGACACCTCCACATCACTCAGGGACACCACCACATCACTCGGGGACACCACCACATCACTCAGGGGACACCACCACATCACTCGGGGACACCACCACATCACTCAGGGGCACCACCCAGGGGAACCATCACATCACTCAGGGACACCACCACATCACTCAGGGACACACCCACATCACTCAGGGACACCACCACATCACTCAGAGACACCACCACATCACTCAGGGACACCACCACATCACTCAGGGACACCACCCAGGGGCACCACCACATCACTCAGGGGCACCACCACATCACTCAGGGACACCACCACATCACCCAGGGACACCACCACATCACTCAGGGACACCACAACATCACTCAGGAACACCACAACATCACACGGGAACACCACTCCATCACTCGGGAACACCACCACATCAGTCGGGGACAGCTCCACATCTTTCGGGGGCATCACCACATCACTAGGGGCACCACCACATCACTCAGGGGCACCACCACATCACTGAGGAACACCACCACATCACTCAGGGACACCACCACATCACTCGGGGACACCACCACATCACTCGGAGACACCACTATAACAATCAGGAACACCACCACATCACTCGGACACCACCACATCACTCAGGAACACCACCACATCACTGAGGAACACCATCACATCGCTCAGGGACACCTCCACATCACTCGGGGACACCACCACATCACTCAGGGACACCCCACACATCACTCAGGGACACCCCCACACCACTAAGGGACACCCCCACATCACTCAGGGACACCCCCACATCACTCAGGGACACCCCCACATCACTCAGGGGCACCTCCACATCACTCAGGGACACCACCACATAACTCAGGGACACCACCAGATCACTCAGGTGCACCTCCACATCACTCAGGGACACCACCACATCACTCAGGGACACCACCACATCACTCAGGGACACCACCACATCACTCAGGGAAACCCCCACATCACTCAGGGACACCCCCACATCACTCAGGGACACCCCCACATCACTCAGGGGCACCACCACATCACTCAGGGGCACCACTACATCCCTCAGGGACACCACCACATCACTCAATGACCCCACCACATCACTCAGGGACACCACCACATCACTCAGGGACACCACCACATCACTCGGGGACACCACCACATTTCTCAGGGACACCACCACATCACTCAGGGACACCACCACATCACTGAGGAACACAACCACATCACTGAGGAACACCGCCACATCACTCGGGGACACCACCACATCACTCGGGGGCACCACCACATCACTCGGGGGCACCACCACATTACTCGGGGGCACCACCACATCACTCGGGGGCACCACCACATCACTCAGGGACACCAGCACATAACTCATGGACACCACCACATCACTCAGGGACACCACCACATCACTCAGGGACACCACCACATCACTCAGGGACATCACCACATCACTCGGAGACACCACCACATCACTCAGGGACACCACCACATCACTCAGGGACACCACCACATCACCCAGGAACACCACCACATCACTCAGGGACACCACCCAGGGGCACCACCACATCACTCAGGGACACCAGCACATCACTCGATCACACAGGAACACCACCACATCACTGGGGGACACCTCCACATCACTCAGGGACACGACCACGTCACTCAGGGACACGACCACATCACTCGGGAACACCAATACATCACTCGGGAACACCACCACATCACTCGGGGACACCACCACATCACTCGGGGGCATCACCACATCACTCGGGGGCATCACCACATCACTCGGGGGCATCACCACATCACTCGGGGACACCACCACATCACTCGGGGACACCACCACATCACTCGGGGACACCACCACATCACTCAGGGACACCACCACATGACTCGGGGACACCACCACATCACTGAGGAACACCACCTCATCACTGAGGGACACCACCACATCACTCAGGGACACCACCACATCACTCAGGGACACCACCACATCACTCAGGGACACCACCACATCACTCAGGGACACCCCACACATCACTCAGGGACACCCCCACACCACTCAGGGACACCCCCACATCACTCAGGGACACCCCCACATCACTCAGGGACACCACCACATCACTCAGGGACACCACCAGATCACTCAGGGCCACCTCCACATCACTCAGGGACACCACCACATCACTCAGGGACACCACCACATCACTCAGGGAAACCACCACATCACTCAGGGACACCCCCACATCACTCAGGGACACCCCCACATCACTCAGGGACACCCCCACATCACTCAGGGGCACCACCACATCACTCAGGGGTACCACTACATCCCTCAGGGACACCACCACATCACTCAGGGACACCACCACATCACTCGGGGACACCACCACATTTCTCAGGGACACCACCACATCACTCAGGGACACCACCACATCACTGAGGAACACAACCACATCACTGAGGAACACCGCCACATCACTCGGGGACACCACCACATCACTCGGGGGCACCACCACATCACTCGGGGGTACCACCACATCACTCGGGGGCACCACCACATCACTCAGGGACACCACCACATCACTCAGGGACACCAGCACATAACTCATGGACACCACCACATCACTCAGGGACACCACCACATCACTCAGGGACACCACCACATCACTCAGGGACACCACCACATCACTCGGAGACACCACCACATCACTCGGGGACACCACCACATCACTCTGGGGCACCACCCAGGGGAACCATCACATCACTCAGGGGCACCACCACATCACTCAGGGACACCACCACATCACTCAGGGACACCACCACATCACTCAGGGACACTACCACATCACTCAGGAACACCACCACATCACTGAGGAACACCACCACATCACCGAGGAACACCAACACATCGCTCGGGGACACCTCCACATCACTCGGGGACACCACCACATCACTCAATCACACAGGAACACCACCACATCATTCGGGGGCACCACCACATCACTCAGGGGCACCACCACATCACTCAGGGGCACCACCACATCACTCAGGGGCACCACCACATCACTCAGGGACACCACCAGATCACTCAGGGACACCACCACATCACTCAGGGACACCACCACATCACTCAGGGACACCACCACATCACTCGGGAACACCACCACATCACTCGGGGACACCACCACATCACTCTGGGACACAAGCACATCACTCGGGGACACCACCACATCACTCAATCACGCAGGAACACCACCACATCACTCGGGGACACCACCACACCACTCAATCATGCAGGAACACCACCATATCATTCAGGGACACCACCACGTCACTCAGGGACACGACCACGTCACTCAGGGACACGACCACGTCACTCAGGGACACGACCACGTCACTCAGGGACACGACCACGTCACTCAGGGACACGACCACATCACTCGGGAACACCAATACATCACTCGGGAACACCACCACATCACTCGGGGACACCACCACATCACTCGGGGGCATCACCACATCACTCGGGGGCATCACCACATCACTCGGGGGCATCACCACATCACTCGGGGGCATCACCACATTACTCGGGGACACCACCACATCACTCGGGGACACCACCACATCACTCGGGGACACCACCACATCACTCAGGGACACCACCACATGACTCGGGGACACCACCACATCACTGAGGAACACCACCTCATCACTGAGGTACACCACCACATCACTCAGGGACACCACCACATCACTCAGGGACACCACCACATCACTCAGGGACACCACCACATCACTCAGGGACACCCCACACCTCACTCAGGGACACCCCCACACCACTCAGGGACACCCCCACATCACTCAGGGACACCCCCACATCACTCTGGGGCACCTCCACATCACTCAGGGACACCACCACATCACTCAGGGACACCACCAGATCACTCAGGGCCACCTCCACATCACTCAGGGACACCACCACATCACTCAGGGACACCACCACATCACTCAGGGACACCCCCACATCACTCAGGGACACCCCCACATCACTCAGGGACACCCCCACATCACTCAGGGGTACCACTACATCCCTCAGGGACACCACCACATCACTCAGGGACACCACCACATCACTCGGGGACACCACCACATTTCTCAGGGACACCACCACATCACTCAGGGACACCACCACATCACTGAGGAACACAACCACATCACTGAGGAACACCGCCACATCACTCGGGGACACCACCACATCACTCGGGGGCACCACCACATCACTCGGGGGCACCACCACATCACTCGGGGGCACCACCACATCACTCAGGGACACCACCACATCACTCAGGGACACCAGCACATAACTCATGGACACCACCACATCACTCAGGGACACCACCACATCACTCAGGGACACCACCACATCACTCAGGGACACCACCACATCACTCGGAGACACCACCACATCACTCGGGGACACCACCACATCACTCTGGGGCACCACCCAGGGGAACCATCACATCACTCAGGGGCACCACCACATCACTCAGGGACACCACCACATCACTCAGGGACACCACCACATCACTCAGGAACACCACCACATCACTCAGGAACACCACCACATCACTCAGGGACACCACCCAGGGGCACCACCACATCACTCAGGGACACCAGCACATCACTCGATCACACAGGAACACCACCACATCACTGGGGGACACCTCCACATCACTCAGGGACACCACCACATCACTCGGGGACACCACCACATCACTCAGGGGACACCACCACATCACTCAGGGGACACCACCACATCACTCAGGGGCACCACCCAGGGGAACCATCACATCACTCAGGGACACCACCACATCACTCAGGGACACACCCACATCACTCAGGGACACCACCACATCACTCAGAGACACCACCACATCACTCAGAGACACCACCACATCACTCAGGGACACCACCCAGGGGCACCACCACATCACTCAGGGGCACCACCACATCACTCAGGGACACCACCACATCACCCAGGGACACCACCACATCACTCAGGGACACCACAACATCACTCAGGAACACCACAACATCACACGGGAACACCACTCCATCACTCGGGAACACCACCACATCAGTCGGGGACAGCTCCACATCTTTCGGGGGCATCACCACATCACTAGGGGCACCACCACATCACTCAGGGGCACCACCACATCACTGAGGAACACCACCACATCACTCAGGGACACCACCACATCACTCGGGGACACCACCACATCACTCGGGGACACCACCACATCACTCGGGGACACCACTATATCAATCAGGGACACTACCACATCACTCGGACACCACCACATCACTCAGGAACACCGCCACATCACTGAGGAACACCAACACATCGCTCAGGGACACCTCCACATCACTCGGGGACACCACCACATCACTCAGGGACACCCCACACATCACTCAGGGACACCTCCACACCACTAAGGGACACCCCCACATCACTCAGGGACACCCCCACATCACTCAGGGACACCCCCACATCACTCAGGGGCACCTCCACATCACTCAGGGACACCACCACATCACTCAGGTGCACCTCCACATCACTCAGGGACACCACCACATCACTCAGGGACACCACCACATCACTCAGGGACACCACCACATCACTCAGGGACACCACCACATCACTCAGGGACACCACCACATCACTCAGGGAAACCACCACATCACTCAGGGGCACCACCACATCACTCAGGGGCACCACTACATCCCTCAGGGACACCACCACATCACTCAATGACCCCACCACATCACTCAGGGACACCACCACATCACTCAGGGACACCACCACATCACTCGGGGACACCACCACATTTCTCAGGGACACCACCACATCACTCAGGGACACCACCACATCACTGAGGGACACCACCACATCACTGAGGAACACAACCACATCACTGAGGAACACCGCCACATCACTCGGGGACACCACCACATCACTCGGGGGCACCACCACATCACTCGGGGGCACCACCACATCACTCTGGGGCACCACCACATCACTCGGGGGCACCACCACATCACTCAGGGACACCAGCACATAACTCATGGACACCACCACATCACTCAGGGACACCACCACATCACTCAGGGACACCACCACATCACTCAGGGACATCACCACATCACTCAGGGACACCACCACATCACTCAGGGACACCACCACATCACTCAGGGACACCACCACATCACCCAGGAACACCACCACATCACTCAGGGACACCACCCAGGGGCACCACCACATCACTCAGGGACACCAGCACATCACTCGATCACACAGGAACACCACCACATCACTGGGGGACACCTCCACATCACTCAGGGACACCACCACATCACTCGGGGACACCACCACATCACTCAGGGGACACCACCACATCACTCGGGGACACCACCACATCACTCGGGGGCACCACCCAGGGGAACCATCACATCACTCAGGGACACCACCACATCACTCAGGGACACACCCACATCACTCAGGGACACCACCACATCACTCAGAGACACCACCACATCACTCAGGGACACCACCCAGGGGCACCACCACATCACTCAGGGACACCAGCACATCACTCAGGGACACCACCACATCACCCAGGGACACCACCACATCACTCAGGGACACCACAACATCACTCAGGAACACCACTACATCACACGGGAACACCACTCCATCACTCGGGAACACCACCACATCAGTCGCGGACAGCTCCACATCTTTCGGGGGCATCACCACATCACTAGGGGCACCACCACATCACTCAGGGGCACCACCACATCACTGAGGAACACCACCACATCACTCGGGGACACCACCACATCACTCGGGGACACCACTACATCAATCAGGGACACCACCACATCACTCGGACACCAACACATCACTCAGGAACACCACCACATCACTGAGCAACATCAACAGATCGCTCAGGGACACCTCCACATCACTCGGGGACACCTCCACATCACTCGGGACACCACCAAATCACTCAATCAAGCAGGAACACCACTACATCCCTCAGGGACACCACCACATCACTCAATGACCCCACCACATCACTCAGGGACACCACCACATCACTCAGGGATACCACCACATCACTCAGGGATACCACCACATCACTCGGGGACACCACCACATCACTCGGGGACACCACCACATCACTCGGGGGCACCACCACATCACTCAGGAACACCTCCACATCACTCGGGGACACCACCACATCACTGGGGGACACCTCCACATCACTCAGGGACACCACCACATCACTCGGGGACACCACCACATCACTCAGGGGACACCACCACATCACTCGGGGACACCACCACATCACTCGGGGGCACCACCCAGGGGAACCATCACATCACTCAGGGACACCACCACATCACTCAGGGACACACCCACATCACTCAGGGACACCACCACATCACTCAGAGACACCACCACATCACTCAGGGACACCACCCAGGGGCACCACCACATCACTCAGGGACACCAGCACATCACTCAGGGACACCACCACATCACCCAGGGACACCACCACATCACTCAGGGACACCACAACATCACTCAGAAACACCACTACATCACACGGGAACACCACTCCATCACTCGGGAACACCACCACATCAGTCGGGGACAGCTCCACATCTTTCGGGGGCATCACCACATCACTAGGGGCACCACCACATCACTCAGGGGCACCACCACATCACTGAGGAACACCACCACATCACTCAGGGACACCACCACATCACTCGGGGACACCACCACATCACTCAGGGACACCACCACATCACTCAGGGACACCACCACATCACTCAGGGACACCACCACATCACTCGGAGACACCACCACATCACTCGGGGACACCACCACATCACTCTGGGGCACCACCCAGGGGAACCATCACATCACTCAGGGGCACCACCACATCACTCAGGGACACCACCACATCACTCAGGGACACCACCACATCACTCAGGGACACCACCACATCACTCAGGGACACCACCACATCACTCAGGAACACCACCACATCACTCAGGAACACCACCACATCACTCAGGGACACCACCCAGGGGCACCACCACATCACTCAGGGACACCAGCACATCACTCGATCACACAGGAACACCACCACATCACTGGGGGACACCTCCACATCACTCAGGGACACCACCACATCACTCGGGGACACCACCACATCACTCAGGGGACACCACCACATCACTCGGGGACACCACCACATCACTCAGGGGCACCACCCAGGGGAACCATCACATCACTCAGGGACACCACCACATCACTCAGGGACACACCCACATCACTCAGGGACACCACCACATCACTCAGAGACACCACCACATCACTCAGAGACACCACCACATCACTCAGGGACACCACCCAGGGGCACCACCACATCACTCAGGGGCACCACCACATCACTCAGGGACACCACCACATCACCCAGGGACACCACCACATCACTCAGGGACACCACAACATCACTCAGGAACACCACAACATCACACGGGAACACCACTCCATCACTCGGGAACACCACCACATCAGTCGGGGACAGCTCCACATCTTTCGGGGGCATCACCACATCACTAGGGGCACCACCACATCACTCAGGGGCACCACCACATCACTGAGGAACACCACCACATCACTCAGGGACACCACCACATCACTCGGGGACACCACCACATCACTCGGGGACACCACCACATCACTCGGGGACACCACTATATCAATCAGGGACACTACCACATCACTCGGACACCACCACATCACTCAGGAACACCGCCACATCACTGAGGAACACCAACACATCGCTCAGGGACACCACCACATCACTCAGGGACACCCCACACATCACTCAGGGACACCTCCACACCACTAAGGGACACCCCCACATCACTCAGGGACACCACCACATCACTCAGGGACACCACAACATCACTCAGGAACACCACAACATCACTCGGGAACACCACTCCATCACTCGGGAACACCACCACATCAGTCGGGGACAGCTCCACATCTTTCGGGGGCATCACCACATCACTAGGGGCACCACCACATCACTCAGGGGCACCACCACATCACTGAGGAACACCACCACATCACTCAGGGACACCACCACATCACTCGGGGACACCACCACATCACTCGGGGACACCACCACATCACTCGGGGACACCACTATATCAATCAGGGACACTACCACATCACTCGGACACCACCACATCACTCAGGAACACCGCCACATCACTGAGGAACACCAACACATCGCTCAGGGACACCACCACATCACTCAGGGACACCCCACACATCACTCAGGGACACCTCCACACCACTAAGGGACACCCCCACATCACTCAGGGACACCCCCACATCACTCAGGGACACCCCCACATCACTCAGGGGCACCTCCACATCACTCAGGGACACCACCACATCACTCAGGGACACCACCAGATCACTCAGGTGCACCTCCACATCACTCAGGGACACCACCACATCACTCAGGGACACCACCACATCACTCAGGGACACCACCACATCACTCAGGGACACCACCACATCACTCAGGGACACCACCACATCACTCAGGGAAACCACCACATCACTCAGGGGCACCACCACATCACTCAGGGGCACCACTACATCCCTCAGGGACACCACCACATCACTCAATGACCCCACCACATCACTCAGGGACACCACCACATCACTCAGGGACACCACCACATCACTCGGGGACACCACCACATTTCTCAGGGACACCACCACATCACTCAGGGACACCACCACATCACTGAGGGACACCACCACATCACTGAGGAACACAACCACATCACTGAGGAACACCGCCACATCACTCGGGGACACCACCACATCACTCGGGGGCACCACCACATCACTCGGGGGCACCACCACATCACTCGGGGGCACCACCACATCACTCGGGGGCACCACCACATCACTCAGGGACACCAGCACATAACTCATGGACACCACCACATCACTCAGGGACACCACCACATCACTCAGGGACACCACCACATCACTCAGGGACATCACCACATCACTCGGAGACACCACCACATCACTCAGGGACACCACCACATCACTCAGGGACACCACCACATCACCCAGGAACACCACCACATCACTCAGGGACACCACCCAGGGGCACCACCACATCACTCAGGGACACCAGCACATCACTCGATCACACAGGAACACCACCACATCACTGGGGGACACCTCCACATCACTCAGGGACACCACCACATCACTCGGGGACACCACCACATCACTCAGGGGACACCACCACATCACTCGGGGACACCACCACATCACTCGGGGGCACCACCCAGGGGAACCATCACATCACTCAGGGACACCACCACATCACTCAGGGACACACCCACATCACTCAGGGACACCACCACATCACTCAGAGACACCACCACATCACTCAGGGACACCACCCAGGGGCACCACCACATCACTCAGGGACACCAGCACATCACTCAGGGACACCACCACATCACCCAGGGACACCACCACATCACTCAGGGACACCACCACATCACTCAGGGACACCACAACATCACTCAGAAACACCACTCCATCACTCGGGAACACCACCACATCAGTCGGGGACAGCTCCACATCTTTCGGGGGCATCACCACATCACTAGGGGCACCACCACATCACTCAGGGGCACCACCACATCACTGAGGAACACCACCACATCACTCGGACACACCACCACATCACTCGGGGACACCACTACATCAATCAGGGACACCACCACATCACTCGGACACCAACACATCACTCAGGAACACCACCACATCACTGAGCAACATCAACAGATCGCTCAGGGACACCTCCACATCACTCGGGGACACCTCCACATCACTCGGGACACCACCAAATCACTCAATCAAGCAGGAACACCACTACATCCCTCAGGGACACCACCACATCACTCAATGACCCCACCACATCACTCAGGGACACCACCACATCACTCAGGGATACCACCACATCACTCAGGGATACCACCACATCACTCGGGGACACCACCACATCACTCGGGGACACCACCACATCACTCGGGGGCACCACCACATCACTCAGGAACACCTCCACATCACTCGGGGACACCACCACATCACTGGGGGACACCTCCACATCACTCAGGGACACCACCACATCACTCGGGGACACCACCACATCACTCAGGGGACACCACCACATCACTCGGGGACACCACCACATCACTCGGGGGCACCACCCAGGGGAACCATCACATCACTCAGGGACACCACCACATCACTCAGGGACACACCCACATCACTCAGGGACACCACCACATCACTCAGAGACACCACCACATCACTCAGGGACACCACCCAGGGGCACCACCACATCACTCAGGGACACCAGCACATCACTCAGGGACACCACCACATCACCCAGGGACACCACCACATCACTCAGGGACACCACAACATCACTCAGAAACACCACTACATCACACGGGAACACCACTCCATCACTCGGGAACACCACCACATCAGTCGGGGACAGCTCCACATCTTTCGGGGGCATCACCACATCACTAGGGGCACCACCACATCACTCAGGGGCACCACCACATCACTGAGGAACACCACCACATCACTCAGGGACACCACCACATCACTCGGGGACACCACCACATCACTCGGGGACACCACTACATCAATCAGGGACACCACCACATCACTCGGACACCAACACATCACTCAGGAACACCACCACATCACTGAGCAACATCAACAGATCGCTCAGGGACACCTCCACATCACTCGGGGACACCTCCACATCACTCGGGACACCACCAAATCACTCAATCAAGCAGGAACACCACTACATCCCTCAGGGACACCACCACATCACTCAATGACCCCACCACATCACTCAGGGACACCACCACATCACTCAGGGATACCACCACATCACTCAGGGATACCACCACATCACTCGGGGACACCACCACATCACTCGGGGACACCACCACATCACTCGGGGGCACCACCACATCACTCAGGAACACCTCCACATCACTCGGGGACACCACCACATCACTCAATCACGCAGGACCACCACATCACTCGGGGGCACCAGCACATCACTCAGGGACACCACCACATCACTCGGGGGCACCACCACATCACTCGGGGGCACCACCACATCACTCGGGGGCACCACCACATCACTCGGGGGCACCACCACATCACTCAGGGACACCACCACATCACTGAGGAACACCACCACATACACCACCACATCACTCTGGGGCACCACCCAGGGGAACCATCATATCACTCAGGGGCACCACCACATCACTCAGGGACACCACCACATCACTCAGGGACACCACCACATCACTCAGGGACACCACCACATCACTCAGGAACACCACCACATCACTCAGGGACACCACCCAGGGGCACCACCACATCACTCAGGGACACCAGCACATCACTCGATCACACAGGAACACCACATCACTGGGGGACACCACCACATCACTCAGGGACACCACCACATCACTCAGGGACACCACCACATCACTCAGGGGACACCACCACATCACTCGGGGACACCACCACATCACTCAGGGGCACCACCCAGGGGAACCATCACATCACTCAGGGACACCACCACATAACTCAGGGACACACCCACATCACTCAGGGACACCACCACATCACTCAGAGACACCACCACATCACTCAGGGACACCACCACATCACTCAGGGACACCACCCAGGGGCACCACCACATCACTCAGGGACACCAGCACATCACTCAGGGACACCACCACATCACCCAGGGACACCACCACATCACTCAGGGACACCACAACATCACTCAGGAACACCACAACATCACTCAGAAACACCACTACATCACACGGGAACACCACTCCATCACTCGGGAACACCACCACATCAGTCGGGGACACCTCCACATCTTTCGGGGGCATCACCACATCACTAGGGGCACCACCACATCACTCAGGGGCACCACCACATCACTGAGGAACACCACCACATCACTCAGGGACACCACCACATCACTCGGGGACACCACCACATCACTCGGGGACACCACTACATCAATCAGGGACACCACCACATCACTCGGACACCACCACATCACTCAGGAACACCACCACATCACTGAGGAACACCAACACATCGCTCAGGGACACCTCCACATCACTCGGGGACACCTCCACATCTCTCGGGACACCACCAAATCACTCAATCAAGCAGGAACACCACCACATCATTCGGGGGCACCACCACATCACTCAGGGATACCACCACATCACTCGGGGGCACCACCACATCACTCAGGGGCACCACCAAATCACTCAGGGGCACCACCACATCACTCAGGGGCACCAGCACATCGCTCAAGGACACCAGCACATCACTCAGGGACACCAGCACATCACTCGAGGACACCACCACATCACTCGGGGAAACCACCACATCACTCAGGGGCACCAGCACATAACTCGGGGACACCACCACATCACTCGGGGACACCCCACATCACTCAGGGGCACCACCACATCATTCGGGGGCACCACCACATCATTCGGGGGCACCACCACATCACTCGGGGGCACCACTACATCACTCGGGGACACTACCACATCACTCAGAGACACCACCACACCACTCCTCCCTTTCATCCTCAGATGATGTTGGGTCCTCTCTTGGTGGTGGTGCTATATTTGGTATGTGTCATCCAAGGCATTATAGGTGGCAGAATGAGCCTAAGCATTGCTGGAGAGGCAGGTTGAGGGTCAGGAAACCTCTTCCTGTATACTTGCAGCATGACCTGCAGATCTTGAACCAGAGACATGGGATTCTGCACTTCATCATACCTAGGCTGCTACTGATAGTGTTCATAATGTCTCTTGGGAGGAGCAAAGTATTGGTGGTAATAACATTCGTCCTCCTCATCCTCCTGGTATTTGACCTTGAGTTCTGATGGGCTGTTCACTGCCCCCAAAAGGCCTGTTGTTGTCCATTTCCTCTATGTCTAAGAGGTGACTTGGCAGAAGCATTTATTTTATATTGCCTTGAATTTGCTATGTTCTCACTGCTACATCGCTGAATCCTCCTGTGGTTTGTCTCAGGCCCCAGTTACTTCCTGGTCCAATGACCATCTGGGAACCCAATTACAGAGGAGGGGGGTGGAGCCAAGGCTGCTACCGGCCATTTAATGCCAGTTGAAGCACGGGGGCAGGCACTCCGAGTTAAGTGCCATTGCCTTACGGGACAAATTGGTTGACTTTTCTAAACTTTTTAACCCTCAAACATTTTAAACCTTTTAAGCATTTATTTTATATTGTTTTGAGTTTGCTATGTTCTCATCGTCACATCGTGGAATCCTCCTGTGGTTTGTCTCAGGCCCCAGTTACGTCCTGGTCCAACGCCCATCTCGTCACCCAATCACAGAGGAGGGGGTGGAGCAAAGGATGCTACTGGCCATTTAATGCCAGTTGCAGCGCTGGAGCCGGTGGCGGATCAAAGGAATGCCCGTCTGCGCCCATCCGGGGCCAGGGGCCAGTTATTATGCCCAAATTACCGCCTACTCCTCAGCTGATCTTAAACAGCTACACTTAGACAAGTTCATATCCAATCCCTCCTGTTGCACCAGTTTGGTCAAGCATGGGTACATGGTAACTAGAACATTCTTTCCTGAACTACTATGCCCCATCCATAGTGCAGGACCTTCCCAGTCACAGGATAGAAATGGACCACAGAGGTTATCCGTCTTTTATCTAAATACCCACTCCAGGGTAAATCTCTCAATGAGACATATATTTATTTTACTGAAGTCTGAGCAGCCGCATATCCTTCTGCTGACAGAGACCTGGCTCTCTCAGGATTCCTCCCCTGACATCCTTACCCAAGGACTACTATATCCTCCAAGCCAACTGCCCCCAGGGGAAAGTGGGCGGAGGAGTAGCCGTCATAATACACCACAACCAAAAACTTACTGCATTAACGCCAGTACAGTCAGTAGATAACCTTGTTGTCAAACTAGAATAACCACAGCCCCCGATCTGTGTTTGGTCTACAGGCCCCCTCATAGAATGCCTTTATTTCCACGATCTCCGGGCGACCAGGTAGCTCACCTAATAACCAATCATACAAAAATCCTGCTGATTGGTGATTTCAATTACTGGGCTAACGACACATCGGGTGGTCCTACATCCACCAAACTATCCAATCTACTCAGGGATTTAATCTCACTCAGCACATTAAAGGGCACACACTTGATCAGGTTTGAACAGCCAACCTGGTCACGTCCACTTTGTCGGTTGCACCCTGCGCATCGTCTGAACACTATCTAATTAAATTTACCATCAATAACATCACCATGGCCAAAACCCCAACCACTGAAGGGAGAACAGCAAGAAACTGGAACAAAACCAACAAAACTCTATTCCTCAATACACTGGCTAACACAGTCCCGCCCAATCAACCATCTATCAATCATAGCATTGAAAACTTAACAAAATGGCTATTAGCAGCTAGCAACAAACAAGCACCTCTCAGGAAAACAAACCTTGCAGACGTCCTGAAGCTCAGAGATGGTTCCCCACCAACCTAAAAGCCCAAAAATTAGCTCTTTGGCGAGCTGAAAGGAAGTGGAGATGCAATTACCTGTCTGAGGACAAATTGACCTATTTAGATGCTTTGAAAAACTATAAACAAGTTATTCTGAGCACCAAAGCAGCCTACGTTTCCTCTAAAATCTTGACTGCCACTAATAGGTCCAAAGACATTTTTTCGATTGTTAATGAGCTGTCCAATTCTGACAGTCCAATAATACCCACTCCCTCTCAAACCCTATGCGACTCCCTGAATACCTTCTTCAATGACAATGAAACCAATCCGGTGTACATGCGCTTTATAATTTTTTTTTACATAGCATACGAGGTGAGACCTTACTAGGAGATATTAACTCTGGTCTTAGGGCTGTTTTGGTGATTTTTATCATTGCCGACTACCGTTGATGATGTCGTTATCAAGGTAAATTTTTATGTCTATTGTAGGAATTCTGAGCCGCTGTCAATGAAGTCTTCGATTGTAGAGCCAACGTCGACGGTGTCCTCAATAACAGTAAACAGTACTCTTGTCAACTAAATGGGCGCGTCAACGGCTGTCATTGTCTTAGTCAACAATGGTCTGGTGGATGAGACAGTGGTGACAGTCATAGATACTGGCATCAATGGTGCTCTGAGAGTTTTACTCTTTGATGTCAACAGTTCTGAGGAACAACATGGACGTTCCCCCTCAGGGAAACCACCACATCACTCAGGGGCACCACCACATCACTCAGGGACACCACCACATCACTCGGGGACACCACCACATCACTCGGGGACACCACCACATCACTCGGGGACACCACCACATCACTCGGGGACACCACCACATCACTCAGGAACACCACCACATCACTCAGGAACACCACCACATCACTCAGGGACACCACCACATTACTTGGGGATACCTCCACATCACTCGGGGACACCACCACATCACTCAATCATGCAGGAACACCACCACATCACTCCGGGACACCACCACATCACTGAATCACGCAGGAACACCACCACATCACTCGGGGACACCACCGCATCACTCAGGGACACCACCACATCACTCGGGAACACCACCACATCACTCGGGAACACCACCACATCACTCGGGAACACCACCACATCACTCGGGGACACCACCACATCACTCGGGGACACCACCACATCACTCGGGGACACCACCACTTCACTCGGAGGCACCACCATATCACTCGGGGGCACCACCACATCACTCGGGGACACCACCACATCACTCGGGGACACCACCACATCACTCGGGGACACCACCACAACCCTCGGGGACACCACCACATCACTCGGGGACACCACCACATCACTCGGAGACACCACCACATCACTGAGGAACACCACCACATCACTGAGGAACACCAACACATCGCTCAGGGACACCTCCACATCACTCGGGGACACCTCCACATCACTCGGGACACCACCAAATCACTCAATCAAGCAGGAACACCACCACATCATTCGGGGGCACCACCACATCACTCAGGGATACCACCACATCACTCGGGGGCACCACCACATCACTCAGGGGCACCACCAAATCACTCAGGGGCACCACCACATCACTCAGGGGCACCACCACATCGCTCAAGGACACCAGCACATCACTCAGGGACACCAGCACATCACTCGAGGACACCACCACATTACTCGGGGAAACCACCACATCACTCAGGGGCACCAGCACATCATTCGGGGGCACCACCACATCATTCGGGGGCACCACCACATCACTCGGGGGCACCACTACATCACTCGGGGACACTACCACATCACTCAGAGACACCACCACACCACTCCTCCCTTTCATCCTCAGATGATGTTGGGTCCTCTCTTGGTGGTGGTGCTATATTTGGTATGTGTCATCCAAGGCGTTATAGGTGGCAGAATGAGCCTAAGCATTGCTGGAGAGGCAGGTTGAGGGTCAGGAAACCTCTTCCTGTATACTTGCAGCATGACCTGCAGATCTTGAACCAGAGACATGGGATTCTGCACTTCATCATACCTAGGCTGCTACTGATAGTGTTCATAATGTCTCTTGGGAGGAGCAAAGTATTGGTGGTAATAACATTCGTCCTCCTCATCCTCCTGGTATTTGACCTTGAGTTCTGATGAGCTGTTCACTGTCCCCAAAAGGCCTGTTGTTGTCCATTTCCTCTATGTCTAAGAGGTGACTTGGCAGAAGCATTTATTTTATATTGCCTTGAATTTGCTATGTTCTCACTGCTACATCGCTGAATACTTCTGTGGTTTGTCTCAGGCCCCAGTTACTTCCTGGTCCAATGACCATCTGGGAACCCAATTACAGAGGAGGGGGTGGAGCCAAGGCTGCTACCGGCCATTTGATGCCAGTTGAAGCACGGGGGCAGGCACTCCGAGTTAAGTGCCATTGCCTTACGGGACAAATTGGTTGACTTTTCTAAACTTTTTAACCCTCAAACATTTTAAACCTTTTAAGCATTTATTTTATATTGTTTTGAATTTGCTATGTTCTCATCGTCACAACGTGGAATCCTCCTGTGGTTTGTCTCAGGCCCCAGTTACGTCCTGGTCCAACGCCCATCTCGTCACCCAATCACAGAGGAGGGGGTGGAGCATAGGATGCTACTGGCCATTTAATGCCAGTTGCAGCGCTGGAGCCGGTGGCGGATCAAAGGAATGCCGGTCTGCGCCCATCCGGGGCCAGGGGCCAGTTATTATGCCAAAATTACCGCCTACTCCTCAGCTGATCTTAAACAGCTACACTTAGACAAGTTCATATCCAATCCCTCCTGTTGCACCAGTTTGGTCAAGCATGGGTACATGGTAACTAGAAATCAATAATGTGGGCACACAGTTTGTGTGCACATCCCAGCGTGTGGGCACTCCCTCTGGTTCATCAAATATGAATCGACTCCTCTCAGGTTAACAAACTTGTTTTAATTGAGTTCCATATTGAATTTCATGAACATAGATTCTTTTCATCATATTCATTAAAGTTTTCAATGATTCAAATCAATACTGCTCCAATGCATTTCGGGCGGAATGCCCTTTCTCAAGGAGCTCTGAAAATAAGAACGATCATCATTTGCATCATAAATCCTCAAGATGTAACAATCCATGCATTCTATTAGATAACCAAGGTTAACATTGTTGTGGTAGTAGTGAGTTTAAAGCAAAGCTGTTGTGATGCTATTTAGTGTGCTCAATAGCGGGTGAAATTTGTGCAAAGACAGGTTACATAAATACGAGTGCTTAAATAATGAACTCGGGTGAGTGAAAAACATTCGTGGTCATGCCGACAAAAAAAGTGAAACGGTAGAATTGTGAGAAGGGATGCTCAAGTATTCTTGCAGAATATCAACAACATAAATGGGTCGCATTAAAAAATATCCGTGTAATGAGGGTCATATCTATCAACAATAATGGGCTGGTCGCGCACAGGCTTACCGAAAAAAGGTTCAGGCCGGGTACGAAAAAGTCTCCATGGGTACTGCTGGGCTCGGTTGGCCGTGCTCGTGCGCATGATTATGACGTGTGGAGAATGTGTAGACATCGGTGTAGGACTAGGGTTCACCGGGTGCGCGTTGGAAATAAACGACGGACAATTAAGCGAAATGTGGATTCGGCCATCTTAACTTTAAAAACATGGGTCGTGACAATAAAGAGTGACAATTTAAAGGCATGAAAATGACGCGACATAAGAGGGGTAGCGGAGGTCATGGGTATAAATCATGTTACACATAACATCATGTGTTGATGTCTTAATCTGGTTACACCAAGAGTAGTATAATTACATAAACAATGGAATAATGTTATTGCATAAACAATGTTGTACAGAGAATATCATATAGGTCAGATTGTAAGTTCGCACAGGAGCAATGTGTCTTTGAGTACCATATGGGTACTTACAGAAAGCAACTCAGTTCAATACGGTCATTGAGACCGAATGGTTTATATGATTGTAAGCGATAAATCCAGGCTGTTTCTTTTTGTAAAAGGAACTTATTGTTGTCTCTTCCTTCTTTTTTTTCAAAGGTTTCCAACACCATGAATTTGAATTGTGCCACGTTGTGGTTATGTTCCATAAATTGCATGGCCACGCTTGATTTGACTTGTTTGGTCCTGATGTTTGACTTGTGTTCGTTCAAGCGTATTTTGATTTTTCTCTCTGTTTTACCTACGTAAATCTTCCCGCAGGGGCATTTGAGTAGGTAGATTAGGTTAGATGAGTCACATGTTGCATTGACTTTAATTTTGATTTCTGTGCCCTTCATTGGGTGATTTATTTTGTTGCCTATGATGATATTGTTGCAACTGTTGCAATTGAAGCAAGGTCTAGTGCCTTTGTAGATAGTTTGTTGAGGTGTTTCTCTTGATAATATTTCTTTTATGTTGTTAGCTCTAGTGTATGCGAAGATCGGCGGATTTTTGAAGAGATCTTTGAAGTCTGGTTCGGACGACAAAATTCTCCAATGTCCCAGTATGATTTTTTTATACTTTCCACTGAGTGTGGAGTATCTGGATACTACCACCATCCTGTTTTCTTCACTTTTCACCGGTTTTTTGAGTGTATTTTCGCGTTTGATCAGGGAAACTTTTCTCATGGCTTCATTGGGTATTTCGGGAGGATACCCTCTCTCGATGAATCTTAAATTCATTTCATGTTCATGATCTATTCTTCATCTGGAATGGTACAAAAGACAAGCTAGAAAATGAGTTGAACATACTTAACACCAAAGATCATCGAATCCAACTGACGTGGAATGTCAGTGAGCATACCATTACCTTTTTGGACGTGTCCATTACAAGGTCTACCACAAGTCTAGAAACGGATCTCTTCAGAAAAACAACGGACCGCAATAACACGCTACATTTTTCAAGTTTCCACCAGAACTCTCTCAAACGTCATTTACCGTTCAGTCAAATGTTGCGAGCGCATTGTCTCTAACCCAGAAGTTTGCATCAAACGTCTACATGAAATGAATTTAAGATTCATCGAGAGAGGGTATCTGAGCCGCTGTCAATGAAGTCTTAGATTGCAGAGCCAACGTCGACGGTGTCCTCAATAACAGTAAACAGTATTCTTGTCAACTAAATGGGCGCGTCGACGGCTGTCATTGTCTTAGTCAACAATGGTCTGGTGGATGAGACAGTGGTGACAGTCATAGATACTGGCATCAATGGTACTCTTTGATGTCAACAGTTCTGAGGAACAACATGGACGTTCCCCCTCCGGGAAACCACCACATCACTCAGGGGCACCACCACACCACTCAGGGGCACCACCACATCACTCAGGGACACCACCACATCACTCAGGGACACCACCACATCACTCGGGACACCACCACATCACTCGGGGACACCACATCACTCGGGGACACCACCACATCACTCGGGGACACCACCACATCACTCGGGGACACCACCACATCACTCGGGGACACCACCACATCACTCGGAGACACCACCACATTACTCGGAGACACCACCACATCATTCGGGGACACCACCACATCACTCAATCACGCAGGAACACCACCACATCACTCGGGGACACCACCACATCACTGAATCACGCAGGAACACCACCACATCACTCTGGGACACCACCACATCACTCGGGGACACCACCACATCACTCAGGGACACCACCACATCACTCGGGGGCACCACCATATCACTCGGGGGCACCACCACATCACTCGGGAACACCACCACATCACTCGGGGGCACCACCACATCACTCGGGGGCACCACCACATCACTCAGGGACATCACCACATCACTCGGGGACACCACCACATCACTCGGGGACACCACTACATCACTCGGGAACACCACTACATCACTCAGGAACACCACCCCATCACTCGGGAACACCACCCCATCACTCGGAAACACCACCACATCACTCGGGGACACCTCCACATCTTTCTGGGGCATCACCACATCACTCAGGGGCACCTTCACATCACTCAGGGACACCACCAAATCATTCGGGGACACCACCACATCACTCTGGGACACCACCACATCACTCGGGGACACCACCACATCACTCGGGGACACCACCACATCACTCGGGGACACCACCACATCACTAAGGGACACCACCACATCACTCAGGGACACAACCACATCACTCAGGGACACAACCACATCACTGAGGAACACCACCACATCACTCGGGGGCAACACCACATCACTCGGGGGCACCACCACATCACTCAGGGACACCACCACATCACTCAGGGACACCAGCACATCACTCAGGGACACCCCCACATCACTCAGGGACACCACCAGATCACTCAGGGGCACCTCCACATCACTCAGGGACACCACCACATCACTCAGGGACACCAGCACATCACTCAGGGACACCACCACATCACTCAGGGACACCACCACATCACTCAGGGAAACCACCACATCACTCAGGGGCACCACCACATCACTCAGGGGCACCACTACATCACTCGGGGGCACCACTACATCACTCGGGGACACCACCACATCACTCGGGGACACCACCACATCACTCAATGACACCACCACATCACTCGGGGACACCACCACATCACTCAATCACGCAGGATCACCACCACATCACTCGGGGACACCACCACATCACTCAATCACGCAGGAACACCACCACATCACTCGGGGACACCACCACATCACTCAGGGACACCACCACATCACTCAGGGACACCACCACATCACTCGGGAACACCACTACATCACTCGGGAACACCACCACATCACTCTGGGACACCTCCACATCTTTCTGGGGCATCACCACATCACTCAGGGGCACCACCACATCACTCGGGGACACCACCACATCACTTGGGGACACCACCAAATCATTCGGGGACACCACCACATCACTCAGGGACAACACGTCCTCACTCAGGGACACCACCACATCACTCAGGGACACCACCACATCACTCAGGGACACAACCACATCACTGAGGAACACCACCACATCACTCGGGGGCACCACCACATCACTCGGGGGCACCACCACATCACTCGGGGGCACCACCACATCACTCAGGGACACCAGCACATCACTCAGGGACACCAGCACATCACTCAGGGACACCAGCACATAACTCCGGGACACCACATCCCATCACTCAGGGACACCGCCACATCACTCAGGGACACCACCACATCACTCGGGGACACCACCACATCACTCGGGGACACCACCCAGGGGAACCATCACATCACTCAATCACGCAGGAACACAACCACATCACTCGGGGACACCACCACATCACTCAGGGACACCACCACATCACTCAGGGACACCACCACATCACTCGGGAACACCACTACATCGCTCGGGGACACCTCCACATCTTTCTGGGGCATCACCACATCACTCAATCACGCAGGACCACCACCACATCACTCGGGGACACCACCACATCACTGAATCACGCAGGAACACCACCACATCACTCTGGGACACCACCACATCACTCGGGGACACCACCACATCACTCGGGGACACCACCATAACACTCAGGGACACCACCACATCACTCAGGGACACCACCACATCACTCAGGGACACCACAACATCACTCGGGAACACCACTACATCACTCGGGAACACCACCCCATCACTCGGGAACACCACCACATCACTCAGGGACTCCACCACATCACTCAGGGACACCACAACATCACTCGGGAACACCACTACATCACTCGGGAACACCACCCCATCACTCAGGGGCACCACCACATCACTCGGGGACACAACCACATCACTCGGGGACACCACCTCATCACTCGGGGACACCACCACATCACTCAATCACGCAGGAACACCACCACATCACTCGGGGACACCACCACATCACTCAGGGACACCACCACATCACTCAGGGACACCACAACATCACTCGGGAACACCACTACATCACTCGGGAACACCAGTACATCACTCGGGAACACCACCACATCACTCGGGGACACCACCACATCACTCTGGGGCATCACCACATCACTCGGGGACACCACCACATCACTCGGGGACACCACCACATCACTCGGGGACACCACCACATCATTCGGGGACACCACCCCATCACTCGGGGAGACCACCACATCACTGAGGAACACCACCACATCACTCGGGGACACCACCACATCACTCGGGGACACCACCACATCACTCGGGGACACCACCACATCACTCGGGGACACCACCACAGCACTCGGGGACACCACCACATCACTTAGGGACACCACCACATCACTTAGGGACACCACCACATCACTCAGGGACACCCCCACATCACTCAGGGACACCACTAGATCACTCAGGGGCACCTCCACATCACTCAGGGACACCACCACATCACTCAGGGACACCACCACATCACTCAGGGACACCCCCACATCACTCAGGGGCACCACCACATCACTCAGGGGCACCACCACATCACTCAGGGGCACCACTACATCACTCAGGGACACCACCACATCACTCAATGACCCCACCACATCACTCAGGAACACCACCACATCACTCGGGAACACCACCACATCACTCGGGACACCACCACATCACACGGGGACACCACCACATCACTCGGGGACACCTCCACATCACTCGGGGACACCACCACATCACTCGGGGACACCACCACATCACTCAATCACACAGGATCACCACCACATCACTCGGGGACACCACCACATCACTCAATCATGCAGGAACGCCACCACATCACTCGGGGACACCACCACATCACTCAGGGACACCACCACATCACTCAGGGACACCACCACATCACTCAGGGACACCACTACATCACTCGGGAACACCACCCCATCACTCGGGAACACCACCCCATCACTCGGGAACACCACCCCATCACTCGGGGACACCTCCACATCTTTCGGGGGCATCACCACATCACTCAGGGGCACCACCACATCACTCGGGGACACCACCACATCACTCGGGGACACCACCACATCACTCGGGGACACCACCACATCACTCGGGGACACCACCACATCACTCAATCACGCAGGAACACCACCACATTACTCGGGGACACCACCACATCACTCAGGGACACCACCACATCACTCAGGGACACCACAACATCACTCGGGAACACCACTACATCACTCGGGAACACCACCACATCACTCGGGGACACCACCACATCACTCGGGGGCATCACCACATCACTCGGGGGCATCACCACATTACTCGGGGACACCACCACATCACTCGGGGACACCACCACATCACTCGGGGACACCACCACATCATTCGGGGACACCACCCCATCACTCAGGGACACCACCCCATCACTCAGGGACACCACCACATCACTGAGGAACACCACCACATCACTCGGGGACACCACCACATCACTCGGGGACACCACCACATCACTCGGGGACACCACCACATCACTCGGGGACACCACCACATCACTCAATCACGCAGGAACACCACCACATTACTCGGGGACACCACCACATCACTCAGGGACACCACCACATCACTCAGGGACACCACAACATCACTCGGGAACACCACTACATCACTCAGGAACACCACCACATCACTCGGGGACACCACCACATCACTCGGGGGCATCACCACATCACTCGGGGGCATCACCACATTACTCGGGGACACCACCACATCACTCGGGGACACCACCACATCACTCGGGGACACCACCACATCATTCGGGGACACCACCCCATCACTCAGGGACACCACCCCATCACTCAGGGACACCACCACATCACTGAGGAACACCACCACATCACTCTGGGACACCACCACATCACTCGGGGACACCACCACATCACTCGGGGAGACCACCACATCACTGAGGAACACCACCACATCACTCGGGGACACCACCACATCACTCGGGGACACCACCACATCACTCGGGGACACCACCACATCACTCGGGGACACCACCACAGCACTCGGGGACACCACCACATCACTTAGGGACACCACCACATCACTTAGGGACACCACCACATCACTCAGGGACACCCCCACATCACTCAGGGACACCACTAGATCACTCAGGGGCACCTCCACATCACTCAGGGACACCACCACATCACTCAGGGACACCACCACATCACTCAGGGACACCCCCACATCACTCAGGGGCACCACCACATCACTCAGGGGCACCACCACATCACTCAGGGGCACCACTACATCACTCAGGGACACCACCACATCACTCAATGACCCCACCACATCACTCAGGAACACCACCACATCACTCGGGAACACCACCACATCACTCGGGACACCACCACATCACACGGGGACACCACCACATCACTCGGGGACACCTCCACATCACTCGGGGACACCACCACATCACTCGGGGAAACCACCACATCACTCGGGGACACCACCACATCACTCAATCACACAGGATCACCACCACATCACTCGGGGACACCACCACATCACTCAATCATGCAGGAACGCCACCACATCACTCGGGGACACCACCACATCACTCAGGGACACCACCACATCACTCAGGGACACCACTACATCACTCGGGAACACCACCCCATCACTCGGGAACACCACCCCATCACTCGGGAACACCACCCCATCACTCGGGGACACCTCCACATCTTTCGGGGGCATCACCACATCACTCAGGGGCACCACCACATCACTCGGGGACACCACCACATCACTCGGGGACACCACCACATCACTCGGGGACACCACCACATCACTCGGGGACACCACCACATCACTCAATCACGCAGGAACACCACCACATTACTCGGGGACACCACCACATCACTCAGGGACACCACCACATCACTCAGGGACACCACAACATCACTCGGGAACACCACTACATCACTCGGGAACACCACCACATCACTCGGGGACACCACCACATCACTCGGGGGCATCACCACATCACTCGGGGGCATCACCACATTACTCGGGGACACCACCACATCACTCGGGGACACCACCACATCACTCGGGGACACCACCACATCATTCGGGGACACCACCCCATCACTCAGGGACACCACCCCATCACTCAGGGACACCACCACATCACTGAGGAACACCACCACATCACTCTGGGACACCACCACATCACTCGGGGACACCACCACATCACTCGGGGACACCACCACATCACTCGGGGACACCACCACATCACTCAGGGACACCCCCACATCACTCAGGGACACCCCCACATCACTTAGGGACACCACCAGATCACTCAGGGGCACCTCCACATCACTCAGGGACACCACCACATCACTCAGGGACACCACCACATCACTCAGGGAAACCACCACATCACTCAGGGGCACCACTACATCACTCGGGGACACCACCACATCACTCAATGACCCCACCACATCACTCAGGAACACCACCACATCACTCGGGGACACCACCACATCACTCGGGGACACCACCACATCACACGGGGACACCTCCACATCACTCGGGGACTCCAGCACATCACTCGGGGACACCAGCACATCACTCGGGGACACCAGCACATCACTCGGGGACACCACCACATCACTCAATCACGCAGGATCACCACCACATCACTCGGGGACACCACCACATCACTCAATCACGCAGTAACACCACCACATCACTCGGGGACACCACCACATCACTCAGGGACGACACCACCACATCACTCGGGAACACCACTACATCACTCGGGAACACCACCCCATCACTCGGGAACACCACCACATCACTCGGGGACACCAGCACATCACTCGGGGACACCAGCACATCACTCGGGGACACCACCACATCACTCGGGAACACCACCACATCATTTGGGGACACCACCAAATCATTCGGGGACACCACCACATCACTCTGGGACACCACCACATCACTCAGGGACACCACCACATCACTGAGGAACACCACCACATCACTCGGAGGCACCACCACATCACTCGGGGGCACCACCACATCACTCAGGGACACCAGCACATCACTCAGGGACACCAGCACATCACTCAGGGACACCACATCACATCACTCAGGGACACCACATCACATCACTCAGGGACACCACATCACATCACTCAGGGACACCACCACATCATTCAGGGACACCACCACATCACTCAGGGACACCACCACATCACTCAGGGACACAACCACATCACTCAGGGACACCAGCACATCACTCAGGGACACCACATCACATCACTCAGGGGCACCACATCACTCGGGGGCACCACCACATCACTCGGGGACACTACCACATCACTCAGAAACACCACCACACCACTCCTCCCTTTCATCCTCAGATGATGTTGGGTCCTCTCTTGGTGGTGGTGCTATATTTGGTACGTGTCATCCAAGGCGTTATAGGTGGCAGAATGAGCCTAAGCATTGCTGGAGAGGCAGGTTGAGGGTCAGGAAACCTCTTCCTGTATACTTGCAGCATGGCCTGCAGATCTTGAACCAGAGACATGGGATTCTGCACTTCATCATACCTAGGCTGCTACTGATAGTGTTCATAATGTCTCTTGGGAGGAGCAAAGTATTGGTGGTAATACATTCGTCCTCCTCATCCTCCTGGTATTTGACCTTGAGTTCTGATGGGCTGTTCACTGTCCCCAAAAGGCCTGTTGTTGTCCATTTCCTCTATGTCTAAGAGGTGACTTGGCAGAAGCATTTATTTTATATTGCCTTGAATTTGCTATGTTCTCACTGCTACATCGCTGAATCCTCCTGTGGTTTGTCTCAGGCCCCAGTTACTTCCTGGTCCAATGACCATCTGGGAACCCAATTGCAGAGGAGGGGGGTGGAGCCAAGGCTGCTACCGGCCATTTGATGCCGGTTGAAGCACGGGGCAGGCACTCCGAGTTAAGTGCCATTGCCTTGCGGGACAAATTGGTTGACTTTTCTAAACTTTTTAACCCTCAAACATTTTAAACCTTTTAAGCATTTATTTTAAATTGTTTTGAATTTGCTATGTTCTCATCGTCACGTCGTGGAATCCTCCTGTGGTTTGTCTCAGGCCCCAGTTACGCCCTGGTCCAACGCCCATCTCGTCACCCAATCACAGAGGAATGGGGTGGAGCAAAGGATGCTACTGGCCATTTAATGCCAGTTGCAGCGCTGGAGCCGGTGGCGGATCAAAGGAATGCCCGTCTGCGCCCATCCGGGGCCAGGGGCCAGTTATTATGCCCAAATTACCGCCTACTCCTCAGCTGATCTTAAACAGCTACACTTAGACAAGTTCATATCCAATCCCTCCTGTTGCACCAGTTTGGTCAAGCATGGGTTCATGGTAACTAGAACATTCTTTCCTGAACTACTATGCACCATCCATAGTGCAGGACCTTCCCAGTCACAGGATAGAAATGGAGCACAGAGGTTATCCGTCTTTTATCTAAATACCCACTCCCGGGTAAATCTCTCAATGAGACATATATTTATTTTACTGAAGTCTGAGCAGCCGCATATCCTTCTGCTGACAGAGACCTGGCTCTCTCAGGATTCCTCCCCTGACATCCTTACCCAAGGACTACTATATCCTCCAAGCCAACTGCCCCCAGGGGAAAGTGGGCGGAGGAGTAGCCGCCATAATACACCACAACCAGAAACTTACTGCATTAACGCCAGTACAGTCAGTAGATAACCTTGTTGTCAAACCAGAATAACCACAGCCCCCGATCTGTGTTTGGTCTACAGGCCCCTTCATAGAATTCCTTTATTTCCACGATCTCCGGGCAACCAGGTAGCTCAACTAATAACCAATCATACAAAAATCCTGCTGATTGGTGATTCCAATTACTGGGCTAACGACACATCGGGTGGTCCTACATCCACCAAACTATCCAATCTACTCAGGGATTTAATCTCACTCAGCACATTAAAGGGCACACACTTGATCAGGTTTGGACAGCCAACCTGGTCACGTCCACTTTGTCGGTTGCACCCTGCGCATCGTCTGAACACTATCTAATTAAATTTACCATCAATAACATCACCATGGCCAAAACCCCAACCACTGAAGGGAGAACAGCAAGAAACTGGAACAAAACCAACAAAACTCTATTCCTCAATACACTGGCTAACACAGTCCCGCCCAATCAACCATCTATCAATCATAGCATTGAAAACTTAACAAAATGGCTATTAGCAGCTAGCAACAAACAAGCACCTCTCAGGAAAACAAACCTTGCCGACGTCCTGAAGCTCAGAGATGGTTCCCCACCAACCTAAAAGCCCAGAAATTAGCTCTTTGGCGAGCTGAAAGGAAGTGGAGACGCAATTACCTGTCTGAGGACAAATTGACCTATTTAGATGCTTTGAAAAACTATAAAGAAGTTATTCTGAGCACCAAAGCAGCCTACGTTTCCTCTAAAATCTTGACTGCCACTAATAGGTCCAAAGAAATTTTTTCGATTGTTAATGAGCTGTCCAATTCTGACAGTCCAATAATACCCACTCCCTCTCAAACCCTATGCGACTCCCTGAATACCTTCTTCAATGACAATGAAACCAATCCGGTGTACATGCGCTTTATAATTTTTTTTTACATAACATAAGAGTTGAGACCTTACTAGGAGATATTAACTCTGGTCTTAGGGCTGTTTTGGTGATTTTTATCATTGCCGACTACCGTTGATGATGTCGTTATCAAGGTAAATTTTTATGTCTATGGTAAGAATTCTGAGCCGCTGTCAATGAAGTCTTCGATTGTAGAGCCAACGTCGACGGTGTCCTTAATAACAGTAAACAGTACTCTTGTCAACTAAATGAGCGCTTCGACAGCTGTCATTGTCTTAGTCAACAATGGTCTGGTGGATGAGACAGTGGTAACAGTCATAGATACTGGCATCAATGGTGCTCTGAGAGTTTAACTCTTTGATGTCAACAGTTCTGAGGAACAACATGGACGTTCCCCCTTTTTTTTATGAATGGAGTACTGGGTTGTGAACTGATGCCCCAGAGATACCACTGGGCATTTGTACGGCTTTACCACATGGGGGGACTAGACCGCGTTGGGCGAATGGGAGGCATTAGGGGTGCAGGTATTGGGGTATTTGTATGAGGACGGAGCTTTATTGCCCTACCAGGCCTTACAAGAGAGGTATGGTCTCCCACGCAGGGATTACTGATTACATTCTGGTCTGGTCTCTGCGACATTGGAGGGAAGGATGTTCAGATCCACGGACGTCCATGGCATGTCAGTATTTAGTGATGGCAGCGGGAACCTTTAAAGCAGTTGCATGCTTATACAGGCGCATGGTGGGGGAGGGAACGGAACCTCTGAGGGAATTGCAACAGAAATGGGAGGCAGACTTAGGTAAAGAAATTCCATAGAAAACTGGGGCCCAAATAGTCAGGAGAGCGTGGAAGAGCACTAGGAATGCTAGATTTCAGTTGGTTAATGTTTTCATCTTACACAGGGCATCTCTTACTCCTGCCAAAATGTATAAGTATTTCAAAACAGATACTCCCCAATGTCCCTGATGTACTCTGGAGGAAGCAGAATTCTGCCACATGTTGTGTAGCTGCCCGTAACTGGGTACATATTGGGAGGAGGTGGTGAACCTGCTCTGCGAAATCACAGAACGGAGAATTGCCCCTGACATAGGTGCCTGTTTATTGCATTGGTTTCCACACACCCCGAAAACGAAGGTGACAAGTAGGTTTCAAGACCTGGGGTTGCTGTTGGCCAAAAGGGACATCACAGCGCACTGGAAGTCAAGGGGAGGGCCCAGCTTTAGACGGTGGAAGGCAGAATTAGTTAAATGGGCGGCGAGTGAAAGTACAGTGCGGCTCCAACATGCTGAGCGAACTAACAATGATAAGGCGCTGGAGAATGCGAGGGCATAGGAGACATTGGTTGTATTATTGCAAACACCAGAGGAGGTCTCTGATACGGAGTCGGACCAGATTGCCCGGGTTGGATCACCCTGAAAGGTTTACGCAGAAGGGATGCCCCTCGTGCAGTCTGGTTGGGTACCAATGGCTAAGGCTTGGTTAGAAGTTCCGGTGCATTACACTAATGTTATTCTGTTATGCACAGCAGAGGGACCTAGCATACTAGACTGTACAGACAATTAGTAGTTGGGACACACCGGTGGCAGAGGGTGGGGTAGGTGGGGCGAGGGTAAGGAGACAGTTTATTTTTCGTTATGTTAGACAGTCAATGTGCAACAGACGCTCCTGTAAGCTGCTAAAGGATGGGCCACTATGTATTTATTGTACTGTACCAAGTGCAAAGATAGTACTTGCGAGGGGCGGCTCAGTGATTGTAAACATAATAATCCTGGAAACATGGCGACCGAGAGAAGCATAACTATTGCCTTCGTGATGAGTACTGTCTATAAGTAAAAGCGGGATGTTTGTTGTTACATGAAAATTCTAATTTAAAAAAATGGAGTAATGGGTTGTTAGGAGGCCTGCTCTGTGGAGATGAGTTTTGTTTTCTCCTTTCCGTCTATATGGTATCGTTGTAAGGTCTTCCTGCTCTCCTCAGATGTCCCTAGGTCAGAAAATCTTGACCTTTTGTGAGCTCTCACAGAAGTATCACTGTCTTCCTTAGAGGTGGTGGATTTCTCAGTTTTAGATTTCTGTAGTCACAGAAGTAGTCTTACCTCCCTGTACTTTAAAATTTGAGGGGAAAGTGCAACACATCTTGCACTCCTTTCCCTGATGTTGAGGGTAGAGACAATAAAGACAGTCCACGTGAAGCCTTTTCTCCCCACAGGTCTGGCAGAATCTGAAGAGGCCCTTCTTCAAAGTCTCTGACATAGTAGCTGTGGATAAATGTAAAGGAAAAAACTGAGCAGAGCTTAGGGAGACTCCTTTCCATGACGTGCGTTAGAAAATCTGAGGGCCTCAGCCTCTGTTGGGAGTGTTCTAGAAGGTGCTGTCGCCCGATTGGTTAATGTTCAAGTTTAGTCCTTTAAAAAAAAAAAAAAAAGGAAAGATAGGTTATTAAAACGGACTTTTCATTGTCATTATAGCCTTTTATACCGATACATACAGCTTTACTATGGTACCTTGGGACTCCCACTTCGACGGCAGGGAATGATTCAAGCATGTGAATCTAAGAAATATCCAATATTGGAGAACTGCAGAATATTATGGCACTACCACTTCCAATGATGTTCTCCAACAGTACCGTTTCTTTAATGACGCACAGTCTTTGGAAGTATTCTGCTATTTGTTCAGGCAAAGGCAACTGCTCGATGGCTACAAATAACTAGATGGGAATGTTTGAAGACTTTCAATACCACAAAAGAAAGATGTAATGCCATTAAAGAGCTGTGTGCCATGAAAATGATGATCATGCAGCACCGTTATGCAGATGACCTTATGCCGGCCATGGAAGTAGGGGTGTGTGCCAAGATAGGAACTGCATGTTATACTTATGTCCCAGCAAACCTTTGCATAATCTACAGAAGAAAATGGTAGGTGAAGGAAGTGCCCCAGATAATTGGCTTAGCGAGTGGTTTGCTTTACTAGCATCCGGATTGTCTGGACTGTTAGAAGTCTTATTTCCAGCTCTTGTTACACTATTGTTATGTTGTGATATTCAATACATTTGAGCATGTTGTAGAAGGATCAGCACAAAGGAGGGATAGATGTTTACAGTTAGGAAACCATACACTAGTAATAGATGCTCAGGGCAATACATATCACCTAGTGCCAGGTACAGATGCAGGATAAGAACCAGTAGGTGGAATATCAACTAAAAGGGGATTATTAGAGAGGGAACTAAATGTGAAGTTGAGTTACCACATACATCAGTAGAGAGCATCAGAATTATATGTGGTGAAAGAACAGTACAAGCCTAAAGTTCCGCAGCAAGACCTGTGAAGAGTTCACTAAAATATTGAGTGCATGATCAGCAAGGTATTAGGTTAAAGGAAAACCCCTGTTTTCAAGCCTTATGGAATTTATGGACACAAGCACGTATTATGTTGTCTTAGTAAATTAAAAACATGACAAAGAATATGAGCAGAAGTTGCAATCAGCCAAGAGTACACAGAAACTGATAAGAAGGGAGCAGAATGCGAAAACACACGCAAATATACATGCATTCAAAAGAAGAAAATAAATGGTTTAAACATTGTTAGAACTGCAGTAAAGAATTTGTGGGAATTAGGTTGAAAGTGTAAGGACACAGGCGATGCAAAGTCTTTGTAACAAATATGTCAATACTGAGTAACGTATTATTTGAGATTTTTGTTAGACACATTGTTTGTGTAACCATATAAGAGGCCACCTGCGAGCAGCAATTTGAGACCAGCTGTTTATCTGTGTGGGGATAGCTACTCTCCCTGCTGCAACTTTAAACCTTTTGCCTTGCCAAGAGGAGTCTTGTCTTTTTTTATTTCAGTGTCCCGGCAACAATCCCAAAGCAGGGATGCGCTTGGCAGAGGTACTACTGGAAAGGGAGATTCTCCCCTTTCCAAAAATACCTCCCCCCAAGAGATTCAATGCTCGAGGGGCTGAGATATGCCCTCGAGCACTGATTCAGTGAAAGAAAAATGAGCCCACCGGCTCATTTCACTTTCACTGCAACTACGCCAGTGCCTTAGAAAGGTAGTGAGGGTGTCATCCAACTTTATATCATTTTTTTAATGAATCATAATATATTTGTTTTTAAAACAGATTTTATTGAAAGGTTGCACACATTCTGCAGAGCTCTGCACACCAGAGATATCTGCAGGACAAAATATCACATCAATTGAGATGCAAGCAGCTTTACTTTTCTTTGATGAACAAACAAAGCAATACTAGGCATCCCCCCCCTCCTCAAACACCTTCCTCCCGGCCCACCCAGGTCGCACAAGGTCCATCACGTGTCTCCTACATATTATACATCTAAATGGCTACACACATGTACACTCTACCATGGGCCCTTCATATCCCCTCCGGTAGGTCTTCCCGGTCCACCGGCGGCTCATGCCACAGACCCTTCTTCAGGCTAAAAAAAATCGGCTGGTCCATTCCCATGCAAAAGTCAAACCCTCTCTTCCATACCACCACAGAAGGGGCTCGCGGGTCCTTCCACGCCCTAGCCACGTCTCTTTTGGCCAATGAGAGACCCAGCAGCAGTAAATGCCTCTTGTAGACATTACCACCCACCCCATCCATCACATGCAGTAAACCTAGCCGTGGCGTACGGGGGAGCTCCCACCCGAGAACCTCAGACATGCAATCCAGGACCCCACTCCAGAAACGATCTAGAGAGCTACAACTCCACACTGTATGTATAAATGTCCTTACTTCCTGGCCACATCTGAGACAGTCCGGTGATTGAAATCAGCCCTGCCCGCCATAACCACTCCCTAGTGAAGTAAACTCTATGTAGATACTTAAATTGGATGAGCTGCAGGCGCATCGCTATGGCCGCACTTCTAGGGGCCGCCAACGCCTCTCTCCAATCCTCCTCCAATTCTCCCACATCCCCTTCCCAAGTTTCCCGGAGCTTCTGCAGTGTGGGGGAAGAGTGTGCAACTAGTGACTGGTATATGCGTGATATCTTTTTCGTCTCCAGATCTCCCATAAACACCTTCGCTTCCAGAGGGCTAAACTCGGGGAGGGACTCCAGGCCCTCGAGGCTCGGGCGAGGGCATGGCGGAACTGAAGATACCTAAAAAACTGAGAGCAAGGCATGCTAAATTCCCTACACAGATCCTGAAAGGACTTAAGCGTCGTGCCAGACAGCACACCTCCCAGCGTCGAAATTCCAATGCTGTCCCATCCCCGGAAGCCCTGCAATGTCGCTAGCCCAGGTAGCCGCCCGTTGTGCCACAGAGGGGTTTCACCAGTCAAGGTGTTCCACCTTCCCATGCATCGCAGCGCCTGTCTCCAAATCTGAAACACAACCTGCGTAACCGGTGGTAACGTCTTCCGCAATTGCACCGTATACAGAATGGTGTGTAACGTGTGAGGCCTCATAGGCAGCGCTCCAGGGCATGTGCCAGGTCTCCCGTCGCCATACCACCACTCGTTCAGGACTAGAAGATGTGAAGCCTGATAATAAGAAAGGATATCAGAAGTTGCCAAGTCCCCACAATAGGTAGATAAAAAACAGGTGCGCAGCACTACACGTACTGTTCCCCCCGCCCAGAGGAACTGCCCCAGTATGGAGTTTACCTGTCTGAACCATTGAGGCAGAATGGGGAAGGGGTGGTTCTGTAATTGGTATATCAGCCTGGAAAGGGTTACCATTTTAAAAATGGCCGACCTACCATAAATCGTCAGTGGCATGCGGGACCACAACTTGATATCCGCCCGGGCCCGGACCCGTTCCCACACCGGCGCTACATTCCGCTCCCAGGAGACTGTGGGGACCTCAGATATAAAACCCCCCAGGTACTTAATACCAACTACCGCTACCTGATGTGTAGATGCCCAGTCTCCCACCTCTGCACGCCTCCCCAACACCAATAAGGATGACTTACGAGGATTCATATATATATCCCTGATGTTTCCCCGATGATCTGCATGATTTGCGGTATACGCGGCCCTGACCTATTAAGGTCTGTAAGGAAAAACAGTACATTGTCCGCATAGAGTGCAATCCTATCGGACAGTCCCCGCGCCCACTCGAACCCCCGCAGTTGCGCACCCATGCCGCCAGCGGCTCCATAGCTAGGGCAAATAGGTCCGGCGAAAAAGGGCAGCCCTGCTGGGTGCCACGCCCGATGGAGAACCTGGTGGATAAAGCCCCCGTATAGAAGTCACAGGTACGAGAGGAAGCGGGGCCCTAGATTGAGCCGAGGCAGGAGTGCAAACAGGTAGACCCAACTCAGCGAATCAAATGCCCTGTCCATGTCTGCTAATAAAAGTGCCGCCGGTTCCCCCGTATTCTGAACCGCTGCCACCGCTACATGCGCTCGCCGATTATGTCTGGTTGCCCTCTGGGGCATAAAACCAGCCTGGTCTGGATGGACCAGTGCTGCACTATGAGGCAAAAGACGGTTAGCTAATGCTTTGGCCAAAATTTTGACCTCCACATTTAGCAAAGAGATGGGGCGGTAGGATGCATGACTCTCCGGGGGCCGGCCCAGCTTATGGAACACCACCACTTCAGCGTGTCTCCAATCTGGGGGGAGGCTACCTCGCTCCCTGGCCTCCCCCAAGGCCGCCCTATAGTGCGTACCCAGTTGTAGATAATATTTCTTGAAAAATGAACTAGGGAACGCGTTGGGTCCGGGAGCTTTTCCTGTGTTAAGCTCGCCCAGGCCCGTGCCCAGCTCCTCCTCCATCAGTGAAAGCTCAAGGCGCTCTCGCACATCATCCAATACTGCACGAGGTGGCAGGTCAGCAATAAATTTATCTACCACATCTTCACTAAGGTATTCGTTTGGGGCCTACAAGTCTGCATAATATGCAGCGAAGCCTTCTATAAATCATAATATTTATGTTTTATTACTTTAAACTGGGTGTATATACATATATATATATATATTGCAAATGTAATATTTACATATACTTATGGGCGATATTACAGTCCACTATATTTTTACCTATTTATTTTGTACTTACCATTTTAAGTATAGGAACTCGATATTGTGGTAAACAATATTTTTGTCAACGATATGGTTTGCCATGATATATTGTCATTGATCCCTCCAATCATGTCTGACCTCAGATTAAGTATATTCACTATCATACACCTCATTTACCTTTCCCATTTAAGCATGAAACAAACAAGCACAAACTATAATCCAGAGCCTTTACCAATATCTTCCTGCCTATTATATTTGTAACCAAACTACTTAGATCACTACGACTTCAACTCTCATTCTCCATTTATACCTCACATCCATCAAAGGGATATGGATCCATTCAAAAGACAGAGCCACCCTTGAAGATTAAAATACTGATTGCTCCACTTTCCACATACACCTTGCAGCAATTGAAGAGTAAAAGGACTCGGAGTAGGTCTTCTTACTAAATAATCTCACTACCACATTATAGCAATACTTTAGACACATACATACTTAATCCAATTGGGAATTTTTCTGCAATTTCAGAAAGCATGGCCGAAGACGGCTGTAATGCCAGAAACCGGTCCCCGGAAGCTTGTTTCCTTTCCAGTAAAGAATTGGCTTGGTAGTTTGGTCTGCCCTGCTCCCATGATGCACTGGGCCAGGGTCAGACTAATTTGCATGTAGTCAGGTTCTGAGCTGGGATGGCGCAGTGAGCTAAAAAACGGTGATGGATCAAGCCCTGATCTTTTGACTGGGTAGGAGTGTTCTGCTTAATTCAGATACTCTGTCCATCACCACCCCCTTTTCTGAATCGTTTTGGCCACTATAGGAGTGGCAGGGTATGCTCAGACATGAGTCCCTTGCTCACTGCATCATCAGGATTCAAGCAAGCCGGGCCGAAGACGGCTGTAATGCCAGAAACCGGTCCCCGGAAGCTTGTTTCCTTTCCAGTAAAGAATTGGCTTGGTAGTTTGGTCTGCCCTGTTCCCATGATGCACTGGGCCAGGGTCAGACTAATTTGCATGTAGCCAGGTGGGCCAGGGTCAGACTAATTTGCATGTAGCCAGGTTCTGAGCTGGGATGGTGCAGTGAGCTAAAAAACGGTGATGGATCAAGCCCTGATCTTTTGACTGGGTAGGAGTGTTCTGCTTAATTCAGATACTCTGTCCATCACCACCCCCTTTTCTGAATCGTTTTGGCCACTATAGGAGTGGCAGGGTATGCTCAGACATGAGTCCCTTGCTCACTGCATCATCAGGATTCAAGCAAGCTGGGCCGAAGACGGCTGTAATGCCAGAAACCGGTCCCCGGAAGCTTGTTTCCTTTCCAGTAAAGAATTGGCTTGGTAGTTTGGTCTGCCCTGCTCCCATGATGCACTGGGCCAGACTAATTTGCATGTAGCCAGGTTCTGAGCTGGGATGGTGCAGTGAGCTAAAGAACGGTGAGGGATCAAGCCCTGATCTTTTGACTGGGTAGGAGTGTTCTGCTTAATTCAGATACTCTGTCCATCACCACCCCCTTTTCTGAATCGTTTTTGGACAGAGGGCATTTGAGCCCCTTATAGATGGCCAGTTGGCCCAGGGGACTATTAGGTTTGTAGGGCACAAGGCCCTAGTGTACTCTTTATAGGCACTAGGAAATGTAATGTTTGTAGTGTGATTTATGCACCTTGATTTATGCTTATAGATGTGCTTTTATGCTTACTAGGTTTTACCTACTGTCTTATGTTTTCTACTGTGGTCTAGGTTTTATTTATTCTTTACTGCAGGTTATGTTACTAAGTTTAAGTTTATTTCCTAATGCAAGTAATGTTTAGGAGTTGTGGTCTACTAGATTTAGGCTTAATAGGTTGGTGCAGAATAGAGTTCTCGCCTTGTGTGCTACTGTGCCTGTTCTTTGACGTAATTATATACGTGAGGAGCTTGTATGCTCAATTGGGCTGCAGAACGGAAGTGCTTCCTGATTATTGCAGAATGACTCTGGACGACACGCCAGACCTGCCACTCACCCCCTCTGAAGACATGCGGACACTGGCCCTGTCCTCCTGCCGCTTCACTGCATAGATTGCACCCCCTATGCTTTGGGAATTTTGGGGACCGACTGAACTTAACACCAAGGTCTCAACCCCCCCTGCCTGACCTCAAGTTGGCAGCCTCAGTCGGTCTCTCCACGATGCTCTAATGCTCCCGGACAATAGAACTGGTCAGCATCCTGAGCTTAACCACATCCCTCACCTGGATCCTGCTCTCCCTCCTCGACAAGTAGTCTGAACCTTCCCTCGTCCGTAGAGACCCTGCTATTTGTCCGATGTCCGGTGGAGCTACCTGTTAGCTGAAGGGGAGGTTGGTTGTGGATTCTCCCTCGGCCGTCACCTACCCAGCCGGATTTTGGGCAGACTTTTCCTTCGTCTCTCTGTCGTTTCCCCCTCCTACCCTTTCCCCCCACCCCTTTCCCCCCTACACCCTTCTTCTCGCCCTCTTCCTCTTTAATGTTTTTCTGTTGAGACCTAGACATTTGACTGATGCCTGGTGGACCTACCTGATAGCTGAAGAGGAGATGGACCGAGGATTTCCCCTCCGCCGTCACCTACCCAGCCGTACCTTGGACAAACTTTCCCTTCGTCTCTCCGCTGTATCTATACACTACCCCTTTTGCCCTCACCCCCTTTCCATTCCTCACCCCACTTTCCTTTTCTTCTATGCTCCTAAAAAGTTTTTTCTGGTATCTTTTGTAACTATTTACCCCTCGTCTCTACGTCCTGTCTTCCTCCTACCACTTTACCCTATCCCCTTACCCTTCCTGCTCCATTCACCTTGTTCCCCTATGTTCTTTAAATGCTTTTGTTGATACTTATGTAACTTTTAACTGATGTAATTTGCAACAATATTGTCCCTCATGTAAAGTGCTCTGATTCCATTGGGTCTAGCCAGCGCTATATAATAACTCATTAATTAAATTTGCTCCCATTTAGTACTCTTTCTCCCTTTGTCTACCTCCCTAGCTCCTATCCTCTCTCCCCTGAATCTCTCACCTTACCTTCTAGTCTGCCTAGCCCCCTGTCCTTTGTGCCCTTTGACTAAGCACTCCTTCTCCCCTTGTTGGGGAACGATCCAATATTTATACTCTGGAGTCTCAGCGTACCCGCTGAGAGAGTCCATTTCGCCAAGGGAGCCACTCACAGCTGAGGTATGGTATGGCACCCCTTGCCAAAGCACTCCCTCTTCCCTTTTGGGGGAAGGATCCAGTATGTAGGCCTGGAGTCTGAGACCCCTCAGAGAGTCCACTGCGTAAAGGGAACCTCCCGCACCAGAGATAGGGAAGTGATACCACTTCCCCTGGGATCACAGCTTACTGGACTTTGGACGTTGCTTTCACTCGTCTACCGGTTTGTGTCCCCGTCACCCTTCTCCTCTTTCCTTGCAATGTCCTTTACCCTCCCCTCCTCTTTCCTGCCTTCATTACCTATCTACTTCCCCAGCTCCTTCCCCCTCCCCTGAATCTTTCCCCTTTCGTATTTGTGCTTATTGCTTATCTTGACCTTACAAGTAACTATGTTGCCATGCTCTAATAACTGTGTGACATTTGTTACGATGTAACCTGTAACTACGATCTGATGCTCATGTAAAGTGCTCTGATACCTCCGGGTCTAGCCAGCGCTATATAAAAACTTTAAAATAAATAAAATAAATTAAATGGTGGGAAAGCAACACCTTCTTGCGCTTTTGAGCACCGTTCCATCATGTTTGTTGCCACAATCAATGTGATTATCTTGCTAACTACCACTCAGAAGGCTCCCTTTGCTCCTTCTTTGAAGACCTGTGCACCATCATAGAATTGCTTTCACTTGACATCCCCTTCATCTTTCCTGGAGATTTAGATCTGGACCAATGCAATAATATAGATTCAACCATACTCATACGCCTGGGAAACCACTAGACCTAACTTGCGCTACTAAAAACCGTGCCTAGCATTTACCTCTCTTCATCTGGTCACGCCATCATTTCTTTATGAGCCATCATCCCTTCCAATCATTTGCCTACAAAAAACACCCCATTACCAAATAAAAACAACCGAGACATGGCTAAACCAAACTGACAGGGATGTTGAACACCTGCTTCATTACTCCTTCTTTTTGAAAATTTCAATGACACACTGAGAAGAACATTTAACTTACCCAACCCTTTACAACCCTTCACCAAAAGTCAAACGTTCCACAGCCATGGATTAACCCCAAGATAAGAAGAAGCATACTTTTCTGAAAATAGCAAAAAGACAGGGCCACACAGCATACAAAATTTACTCTGAAAGATCTCACCGAGACACTGAATACAGCCAAATACAACTTCCTTGACTTAATTTGCTGGCTTCGCTCACATCCTCAAAAACTGGTCCATACCATTAACTCCCTACTATCTGAACTTCACTCAATCTCATTTATCTGCTCAGACTATGCTTAAAAGTTTCTTAAAATTGTAATGACCAGGAATACCCTTAACTTTTCACTAAAATACTCCCACTCACCTCTTTCAAACCCAACAAACGCCACTCTATTTACACTGCATCCAACATCCTCTGCTGAATTGAGTCCCAGACGGAAATCTGCCCATCTCTTTGGTGCACTGTGTGACTCCTACAGTAATCCGATTGTCAAACACTTCGCTCGCACACCTGTAATACTTTCTTGCCTAGCCACTGTCTCAGCTGTGGTCAGTACACTCTAGGCCTCAAGTCAGGAATGGTATTTCCTCTACCAAAATAATCCACTGCGGATTCATCTATATATAAACATCCAAATATCATTCTTTGTTTCAACTTCACAAAGTCATGAAATAGCTTGTCTTCAATTGGTAGACCTCATGTTTCACCTAAAACCTACCTGTAATTGATATCACGTTTGAGCCTTCACCTACCTGGCACTATCAGGTTTCAGAGCCCTCCAGTGTACTGAACCTATCCACTCTATTAGTTCATTTCAGTACCTGAACCAACGAAAATGTATAATTTATTCTCATACTCCTAGACCTCTCAGCTGCATTCATTACCATTGCTCACACCACCCTAATCTCTACCCTTCTCATTCTTGGTACCTTTGAAAAAGCACACAGTAGGTTCTCCCCCTATCATTCTGATCGGACTTTCATTTCCTGATGGTGCCCAGCACTATCATCACCTTTAGCGTTCAGTCCATGGCTCTCTGCCTCTATGCTACCTCTCAAGGCAGCATTATTTTCTCTTTTGGTTTCACTGATCATTCCTAAGTAGATGATATCCAAATCATCTTCTCTTTTCCAGCATTTACCCCTGCCCTTCAAGTTAAAGTTTCTGACTGGGACTCCGAACTAGACAGATATGATCCTTATGCCAGGTAAAACGGCACCAATATCTACCACACGCCCCATAACATTTTCCCATGACAATCATCATCCAGCCATCAATAAGAAACCATGGGGTAATACTGAACCTTACTAAGTGTCAGGAGCTCTTAAAAAAAAAAATCAGAGATAGTGCTACCTAATATCAACTGCTGAACATTTGCAAAATCGATCCCAACGCCGCCATCCATACTGCTAAAACATTTATCTTCACAATAGTCTTAAGCAAGGTTGAATCTTGTAACATTCTGTCCGTAGGCCTCTCCAATGTTAGTTTTCCGCAGTCAATAAGAGAATATATTTTACAGCCAGGACTTTATAACCTCTTAGGGATTTTGGCAATTTACCAAAAACAGGTTCTTGCCAAATCTACTTGTCCTATTTTTCAAAACAATGAAGGGACTAGCCAGCAGCTACCTAGTTGACATCCTTGTAAAGTATCCACCCTCCAAGTCACAACATGTACTCTTAAATTCTAGTTACTTCCTGTTCACCAGGAAGAATATGGGCTATTACAACAAATGCTCTACAACGCATTCCATTACAATGTGGTCGTTACTACGACGCGTTGCTACATCACAAACCATTACAACACAAGTCTTTTCAATGACTTACTGTAGGGGGCGCTGGATGTTGGAATGGTAGAATTTACTATTCCAACTCCAGTCTGTGCAACAGTAGGGAAGGTGTTGGATTTTAAATCCAACACCTTCTGCCCCCTACATCAAGTCGTAACGACTTGCGTTGCAATGGTTTGCGATGTAACAATGCGTTGTTGTAACACCCGCATTGTAATGGCTTGCGTTGTAGCGCATTCTTTGTAAACAATGTCTCCCCACCAGTCCGTGGGAAGAACTGAAAACCCCAGGCGATGCTTTGATGTAAAGGGCGTGTAAAGTCTTCAAGTTACAGTATATTTTAGTCACTGCATTAGTTGTTTGCTCCACAGGGACAATCTTTGTATGTCTTGTCAGTACATGCACTGCAGTTTAAGAAACTACAGTAGTTAAAAATTGCCAATAACAGTGTGATCATCAGGTGCTCTTGAGTACTTCACCTCACATCCGCTTCGGTATTATAGAACAATATTGCTTTCTTGCACACCCATGGTACTAGTGTAAATACTGAATTGTCTCCTGTATGGCTGTTCCTGGTGAGACACAACATAAGAATTGCAGTGGGAACAGATGGTTAGTCATCTTTCACTTGATCTCTTGGCTTGCTGTACTTGCCAATATTTACCCAATGTCACCTCAAAACGTAAATGCGTCAGATCATCATTTTTGGACAGTTAGCACCGGGGAAAAAAGCATTTTTACTCATGCAGGTAAGAAACACAAAATATTTATTTGAGGGAAAGTGCTCATGTCTCCTTCAGAAGTAGAGACCATATTATATTTTTTTCAGTTATTTTGACCATTCATAGCCAGTAAGAGAGAACCAACAAACACAAGAGATTTACCGGGTCTTCTATCAATTCTACATCACAACTGCCTAAAGGTTACAATGGAGGTAATACTTCACATTACAGTTCATTTGTTCTATTTAAAGCCCTGGCATGGATAGGATATCACATTTATTTTGCCATTCTGTAACTGGAGAATAAGTCCTAAATTAATGATAATGTTGCTTAACACTGCCATTTATTACAGTAGTATGGTGGGAAATACAGATTGTTACGTCATGTTGTTTTCCACATTTCAGTGTAAAAAATTGGGCTGAGCTTCTTTCAATTAAACACAAAACCACAACTGCAATTTAATGTAACACTTCCAGAAAAACAGAAATTGCTTATTTCTTCATTCCTTAGTTTCTAAATCGCACTTGTCTTTGTTTCGCATTATTTACATCATTGACATTTTTGACATAGATGGAAGGACATTTCGTCCCATCAGATCACCAGTGTAGTCTGATTTTCTTAAAGGTTTCTTTCCCAGCCTCTACGCACTGATCCTGTATGCAGTCTAACAAGGGGATGGTAAGAGCATAGCATCTTGAATAGTCTGAGTCTACAAAGGAGCTTTTGTAAAGGTATAGAGCTTACAAACTATATTAATATGGAATGACATGGAAAGAAAAGATATATCGACATGTCTCATAAGGTTAACTTTCATCAGCATGGAGCATGGCCCACTCTACCTCCCATCTTGCAGGACCAATAATCACCAACTACTACGGTCAAATCACATTTAACATACAAAGACACATGTTAATCTGTGCCAAGTTAACAAAGCAGATTGGAGGTAACACTAGATGAAAACAAGAACACAGAATTAATTAAGTCTTTATATGCATTCTGCCATTTGGGGCTCACACTGGTCAAAAGTTTGAACCAATGCCGTAGTCCTAAAACATTTAGCCCTCTACACATCAAATTTCTCTGCCAATCCTCTCACTTGCAGTATATGAATACCCCCCCCCCCCCCAAAGAAATGTATGAGTTCTAGAGATTGGGCAAATCTGAATGCCAAAATCCACAAGCAGAAAAAGGCTCGCAAAATATCTGAAAGGTCCTCTTTTGAGTCCAATTCCAAGCTCCTCTTATACAAAATAAGACTCAGAAGGGCTGTCTCATGGATGTTTGTTCCGGTTGATTAAACGAAGACTTAAAGAACCCAATTTACATGTAGAACGTACTCACACAGCCCTGGTTCAGCAATAAGCAGCCACCACTAACATGTCCTATTCGAGCCATGAGTTCATGTCAAGGATCTGCATCCTGATCTTGATTATCACAAATACAACATACCACCTTGAGCAGACATACACCCAGGTTAGGTTAAACATTTTTCTCCTAAAGAATGACTCACAGGAAAAGGAGTGTGTGCATCTGTAAAAAGACCAGGTGAAACTCATTGGTTAAGTCAGATAACAGTTGCTTTTACATAGGTTCAAAAGAGAAATCGCCTATGTAATTACATTGAAAATATGTAGCTGATGAGTCAGTGCATTCCCGATTGTTAGTTAGTGCCTATTATCACGTGGTTGAAGAAGCTTGATAACTGGAATGGAATCACCTCAGTTTTAAAGCGACAATTTGCAGATTCAAGCACTTGGGATTATAATAAAATGTGTTTCATACAGAACACAGATTCATTTCACACTTATATGGCACATTTAGTATGTATTGATATCTTCAGTTTTCATTGCTTTCCAGTTTTTTAATCATTTTGAATACAACTGAGAAACAATGGGTAGACAGCGCACACGTGTATCGCCCCTCACCACCATGCGGGCCTTGGTCTTTTTCAAGGTTTAATAAGGTGGCTTGTCATGGTACTGGTCAAAATTTAGATGAGTTGAATTGAAAGAGAAAGGTAGGAACAGGCTTATTCTCTTTGGCCAGTTGTAGCTGCAGTCTTGCAGTAGTCCTTAACGCAGTCTGGGACACTCAGAGGTGTCCATGTTTCCCTGCTTTAAAAAGGAGGTTCCATTCCAGCTCACAGAGATAATTTAAGTGAACTAAATGTGGGAAAACAGTCTATGAAGGTCAATGTTGAAAAATGTTACAATAAATATGTATATATTTATATCAGTATACTCCAAGAGAGTAAGACCCACTGGATCAGGTGGTCACAGTGTAGGTTTACTGTTCCGTAAGCAGACCAGCTAATGGAGGTCAGCATATTGGTTCAAATTTCATAGTTGGACCACTCAAATATCTTCATCCCTAGAAGCCAACTGCTACAGCTCTGACTTAATAAGAAGCAGTGGTCTTAGAACTCAACTTCTCTATTGAGGAATGACAGGTACAGACTCTTGATCCTGTTAAATAATATTAAGATACAGGCAGAAAAAGGAAAGATGATATGGAAAACTAGCAGTATGTAAAACTATAAAGCAAAGGCTACAAACAAACTAAAATTATCCAGAAAAATGTAAGGCTTATGACCAATTCCCCCTTCAAAATTAAACGTAGGTAAGCAAGGTGAAAAGGAATTATGACTTCACACACATTAAGAAAGCTATATCTCCACAGACATAAATCTGGTGCATTCCTGGTGAGTTTAGGAAGGATAAGAACTACTGCCAACAAAAGTCTGTCCAAAGAGTCATGGAAAGCACACTCCATATTCTTCTCACCAAAAATATACATAATTTAGACAATCCTGGTCAAATAGAAGGATCCCCAGTATAGGGAGAGAAGAGTGCTTGAGAACCCTCTAACAGTTCTCGGTCAGCCGATCTACAGACTGAACATCATTCTGGCTATTCCTTTGGTGGATGTGAATACCCAGCACTGCCCAGCCAAAAAGTACGTAGCAACATTGTTTCTGTAAAAACAGTGATTAGATCTAATCACTAGCAAACCTCTCATACATAGTAAAAATGATGTCAATATTACAGTCCGCAAACCTCTCATACATAGTGAAAATGATGTGAATATTTCAGTCTCAACCTTTCGCCAATCTTAGTGAGCTATTTGATGTTGTCCCAGCAGTAGTTTAGCTAGTTTGCCGTACAGAACCAGTGCTAACTTTCAGCCTGGGCAAACTGAGATTATAACAAGTGAAGGGGGTGATGGACCCTGGATATGAGATGTACGCGGAAGGTTTAACACCATGAACCAACACAATGGGATCACACATAAATCAATATGACAGCATATCAAGGAATATCTCTATTCTCAATAAAGTTGATTCTACTGAAGCAGAGCACAGTAGTGGTGCAGCCTCCATATTTCACCATCATACCCCACTTTTCAAATTCTGCAAGGTTAAGTACCATCAAATCAATTTTTAAACTGTTGCATGTATTCAGAATTAAATGTATAGCCAAAGACATGAAAATCATTTAATCCTTCAAATCTTACCCACTGCAAAAGAAAACATTTCTAAACAGCAAATCAATGCCTCATGTGAAGTAGGCCTCATGTGAATCTCAGTAAACACCTTAGGACCATGCTCAGTTCCGCTATCTATTCATGAAAGCCTGGATGTTCAGGTGAATAAGGTCGCTGGTAATAAGGCGTTGCCAAATCAGATGGGTAGTCCTATTTCTTGAGCATTCAATAAAGAACTCAGTCAGAGGTAACCTTGGTGTTCTAAATGGTAACTACTAAAATGGGGCCCACTTAGGTCTGTCAATTAAGCAACTGACAAGAATTAAAGTTTTGCAGAATGCAAACAGATTTTTTCTGTGGTTGAAATACAAGGGCATATTGAAGAAAGTAATAGTAATAACAAAAGTGGTAACCCTGTATTCCACATAACCTGGGTGTCATATATACTAAAACAATGGTTAATTTGGATTTGTGCATATCACTTTTAGAACATTAAACATTAAAGATTGCCTTTTATAGTTGTTACAACTATAATAAGAAATGAAACACAAGAACAATCAATAATAGGCTGTGTGAAAACTACAGTCCATTATAGATTTTTCTTCGTTTCCTTGTATTTGTAGCTCTATATATTATGCTGTTGCAGAGGTGAGATTAAGTAACCTTTTAGTGTATTCTCACTACTTGATATTTGTTTAAACATTTAATGACCTTTTCATCCTTCCTGTCTTTTAGAATGCATGTATATTTTGTCCTGATGAAGATTCGGGTGAAATTTACCTTGTGGGGACAAAACGTCAACAATCGTGCTTGATTCGAACGGCTGGAAAAATACGGTGAAACTAGGATAAATATACAGATTGTTTCCATTATCCCAGAAGATCTCATGCATGTTTTGCAACCAAGCTTTTCCACAGCTTGCTTATTTGTGTATTATCACGTGACATCTCTCACCTGCACAACTTTACTTTTTTATTTATTCTTGGAGCACTTTTTGTATATAGAGTTCTATGAAAGATGTGTATATTTTTATTTCCACACAAAAACCAAATGATTATTGTTAACCTGTTGAACTGTGGCGCTGGATTTTGGACGCCTTCTACTGGAGTAGCACTGCTCAGGTTCTCTATTGTTCCAAGAGTGAATGAAAGCATTCTGCATAAACCCAACAAGAATACTTTGTTCACCTGGGCAGTGTTTATTGACACTAGCCAGACTGCGTAGTCAGAAAAGGAGGGAAGAGCTTTTTCAGTGCAAAAAGCAAGGTCGGGAATGACTTTCCATTTGAGTTGAGATTAGCTGAGGGCCATTTCCTTTTGCGGAAGAAGGTAAAGGTGTTCCTTTTCCACAGAAACATATATTAGCAATATCAATTCATAGAAGTAATCAGTCTGATGCTTCAATGAGGACCTGAGAAGCACAAGGCCACCATGAGACATATGCAGTACTGCACAAATTACTCATTTAACAATAGAAGAAGTAAAACCTGAAACACTGCCTTTGGGGAAAGAAACCGTACAGTGAAGACTGTGACAATATAACTTGTTTTTGAATGACAAGATAGGAGTACAGCTGCCAGGTTGCCACATATCATGTGTGTTGTCGTTTTTAGACTGAATAGACCTGTAGATTATCCATTACATATATGGGCCCTTAAGTCCTGGTATGCAAAGAAAGTGATGTTAGCTAAAAAGCCACTACTACCTTAAGCTGACACATGAAATGCAATCACTTAGATATGACTAAGGGAAATGCACTAGAATACCAAATCTTTCCTTGATTTCCAGAGATGAAGTCAAGATTTGTTATAGAAAGTAGATAGCTATTTGGGTATTTTCTATCTTGGCCAGGTACTGTGGATAGAAACATACTTAATCTGATTTGTGAATTTCTCTGCAAAATAGGAAAATATGGACTATTGACGGTGTACATAACTAGCCTTCACTACTTTCAAAACTGACGGATATGAATCTTCTGAACGAGACATCTATGCATGATTATTCCTTGTGATGACTAGTCTAAGTGGAGCAGTTTAAAAAATAAGTAATCGGAAATCCCTTAAGGTCACTGTGGGCAGGGAGATAGCTTGTCCCATACAATGCATTTCTCACAACAAGCTTTCACATACAGGATGAGAGATTGAGGATGAGAGATCACTGAATGTAATGTCACCAAGATTACCCTCTAAATCTCAGAGATATACTAGTCATCATATGGTGGCAAAACAGTGTCACCATTCAAGAGTACCGTGGGAAAAAAGCTTTAGCCTAGGGTCTCATTAGATGATTTGGCTATCAGAGAGTAATGTAGCCGATTACCCCTACCTCGAGAGAAAGACAACATCTTCTTCCTTCCAACATGCCAAACAATCGATTATCCAGGTCCTAAAGGAATGCATCAATTTGAACGATATCCTAGAAGAGGGTGGCGGGAAAGAGGGATGGGGAGTTGAGAGGTTAGGTGGATAATCTAAATTATAGGGAAAAAATGCATTTGGATGTCAGAATCAGTTAACTGATTCAGCAGCGTTTTCTGTGGTTTATGTCACATTTTGTCATAGCAAGTCATGTATGATGTTCAATTTTCAAAAATGACCTTGGAAAAATGTATATTTGCAAAATGCCAACAATGATCCACTAGTTTTAACTGAGACTGCGGCTTGTGACCTTGGAGCGATAAGAAAATCAGATGTAGTGGAGGTAATGTCTACCAGACTTTGCTGTGAGGTAGTACTGTGCCTTAAGTCCATCACAATTAGTGAGCTTAGTCGACATGAAAGAAGGCTCCATACCTATATTTCAGGTAGAAACATAGCCAGGCCCTCGTGTCAATCTTATGGTACAACATGGCATAGCTCTGGCACAGGGGAGATGCCTTACTTTTTAAACTGGTGGAGGACCCATCATCTTAGAATTGAACATGCATGCTGAGTTTTGGGCCAATCTACTTCGGTCATGGCAGAAGAATGGCACGAGAAATATTCATACCCAAATTAAATAAAACCAAAATATCTGTGTATAGAAATAGACAGATAGACATGAGTAAAAAGGAAACCACTGTAATACAAAATAAGGAATGCACTCCAAAAGCAGATATAAAAACATACTTTTTCGGTGCAGTGGGTAACCGCTAAGTTCTACTGCGACTGCAACAAATTACACAGAAAGCTGCATTGTCAATGAGCAATGGCACATAGTAAAATTACTCTAGTTTTACCTACTAATGGGATGCTATACTAAATGCACAATGGAAATTATTTGAGGCCATATACTTATCAAGAAGTTCAGGCCATTTCCAAGCGGCCTTTATGTTCAGGTTTTTTTCTCAAAATGATCATGGAACAGTTACTTATTACATACTTAGCTATCAAGTGGTGGATGATAAAGCAACTGAAATCCCAGGCAACTGTTTAAAAGAAACCTAGATGTATATTTTGAGGCAAGGCGTGCAGAAAAAAGAAAAAGTATAATAAACTTGAGCAAAGACAGGATGACAACGCAGGCGGCATGTCTAGAGATTATTATTTCAGTACTAGAATAATTTATTTGGCCATTTCTACCACTGAGAATTTGAGGTTCATTGTTAAAAATAAAGAACATGTTTACAGCATTGTTTTGTAGTTACATCAAATGCTTCTGAAGGAACACATATGAAGAGCATCTATTTTTTCTCTTTCAAAGAATAGCTTTTGTTTACTTTTTTAACCTCAAACTAATCTTACAGACTCAGACGTCACAGTGATGAGCACAACTAGTTTGAAAGGAACACTAGCCGAAATCTCATTTACACACAAAGACAGAATTCAAAGATTAAAGTCTACAATTAACATGTTTCATCAAACCTTTGTTAGGTCTTACAGAAAACACCAAGTGCTCATTGATGGCCACGATTAGTGGTTGGATCAAACTGGTTCAACTCAGACTGGTCAAGCAGTTCAAAATCGTCCCCTTCTGCATCAGTGTCAAATTCAGAACTAGAATTTCTGTGATATGTTTTTGCTGGTCGTGGCGGATTGTCACTGAATAAGGGCATTTGTTGGGCAGCTCCTGATAGGGCATACTGGATCATTCCTCTGGTAACTAACCCAGCTAAATCGCTAGTGAAATTCTGAATAGGTGGTAGTCCGCTAAGAGACATCTCAGCGTCTAATTCTTCCTGGTCATAGTAGAGCTGCGCCTCTTCTGCTCTCTGCGAGTGAAAAGCAGTGCTTGGGATGCCAATGCTAGTGTCATCTTCATCATCTAGTCCCAAAGCTTCAGGATTTATGGATGGAAAATCTGGGAGGTCTCTTGCAAACGACTCCTCTGGATCACTGTGGCGGTCAAAATCTAATGAAAACAAGAAATTGAAGCACTTTTAAACACTAAAACAATGAAAAAGTGGCAATCTCACGTAACCATAGGTGGATACACTACTTCAGTTTTCTAAGGCCAGCGCAACCAGCATTCATATCTTTTATCAAAACGGTATAGATCGTTACCTTCAACATGTAGTTCACAAAAACCATCATAAACATCAACTTAGTCCAAACTGTTATTTTTTTATAGAGAAATGGATGGTTTGTGCCCAGGGAAAAGGAACTTGCATGTGACTCTAGTTATGTATTACGGTATTCTCTCTAAATTCATAAACAGTTAGACAGTTAATACCTGCATGCACAAGGAGTATCCTCGGGCACAATTAAAAATATATATATATTTTAAAACAAAAACTAATAAAAGGGAACATTTTCTATATATTTTCTTTATTTGTTGGTTTAAAAAAGTAAACCCATTGAGACAAAATGACACTACGATATATTTGACTGAAAACACCACTGTACTAGACTTTTTAAAACCACTTATAAAGGGAAAATGTAGCCTTTAATAGTATCAGAGCTTGTACCAGGTTGGTTGTTGCATGCAGCTGGGGGGTGATGTTGAGGGTGTCCATCCATTGGGTCTGTGTCACTTGGCACCATCTGCGGAAGAGGTTGTTGGTGGGGTTGGGGGTGGTGTGCATAGGTCCTGCGATGGAGAAATGGAGGATGGAGTGGTTGGTCCAGGTGATTTCTGTGGGATGGCTGCATTTTGAAGTGAAGATCGGGTCCAGTGTGTGTCCCTCTTTGTGTGTGGGGTCTGTAACCAGTTGAGTTAGGCCGATGTTGTCCATTTGCTCTAGGAGGTTGGCGGAGCAGGTGTCTGTGGGGTTATCAAGGTGGAAGTTGAGGACTCCAAGGAAGATGTAGTGCTCGGACTCGATAGCAAATGGGGTGATAATGTCTGTGATTTAGTTGCATGGTCATGAGGATCTGTAGGCGAGGGTGTATTTGATGATTGTTTTGTAATCTATGTGGAGTTGGAAATGAAGGTGTTCCATGATTTCTGAAGTGTTGTCTTTGGTGGTGGTGCAGCGGATGGAGTCTTTGTGGATGATGTTGATACCCTCTCCGAGTTAATTGGTGCGGTCCCTGTGCATCATCTTGTAACCGTTGGGTGCAGTGGTGGCGCCGTTGAGACAGGTTTCTGTGATGAAGGCCACGTCAGGGGCGAGGGTGGAGATGGTATCCTAGACCTTAGTAGTGCGTTTGCAGAGGGATCTGGCACTGATCAGGAGGTAGCTGAGTGTTTTCAGGATGGTCCCAGTCGACGCAGAGGCATGGTTTTCTGTGTGGGCTGGTGGTGCTGCTTTTCAGGTGAAGAGACAACAGTGGCAGGCGAACGGTCCAGTTGTAAAGCGAGCTATCGTCCTGGGTCCAGTGCTCGGACTTCTGCAGTAGAGTACCTCTAGGTGTCCGAGGGCCAGGGTTCTTGGCGATGGGTGTGGTCCAGGTGCAGAATTTTATTAAGTAGGTCTAGGGAGGGTGCTGGGAAGCCGGCGGTGGGAACCGGTGAGCGAGCAGCGCAGCTCGCCGTACAAGCGAATCAAATGAATACAAAATGGGCACAATTCAACAAAAAATAAACACAAGCAAGCTATGCAGGGTAAAAAGGCGAGCAGGCTAAAACCTTTTTTTTTCTTCTTCAAAACAACAAAAAAAAAAGAGCACAGACAGGCACATTCACGGCACAATCAAGTTGACAGGCACACAGGGCAAACCAAGTAAGTCAAGATATGCATAAAACGTGTGCGATTTCAACAAAGCAAGTGAAGCTGAAAGGGAACAAACAATATCTCTGAGCATAGGGGAATGGCACAGGCTAACCGGGAGAACTCTTCACCATTGTCAGAGAATTCTCCTGCCCCACAGCCACTGAGCACATGATTTCCCCCTCACAGAACTATGCAAAGCTCTAGCGAACCACTTCCACAAGATATCCACCATGTACAGGAACGTTCAGTCCCAACTTACCGACCTCCTTAGCCTCCTCCCTCCAACGGAAGCCACTCCCGATCAGTGCCTCACCACATGGAAACAACTCACCAAACCAGACACCACAACTATTATCAATTTTATTATCCATTCACTCAAGAGCACCCACGGACTCCTGCCTCCACATCCTCTTCAACCTAGGGAGCAACGAGATCAGGTTCCATCAAACCACCATCCTCAACTCGTCCATCACCACTGCCACCTTTCCCAATGCATTGAAACATGCAGAAGTCTGACCCCTCCTTAAGAAACCCTCTTCCGACTTGAGCGAACTGCAGAACTACTGCCCTATCTAATCTCACTGCTCTCGTTCCTCACTGAAGTCCGGGACAATGCCATCAACTGGCAGCTCACCAAACACCTGCAGAGAAACAACCTGCTAGACTCCTCCTAATCTGGATTCCGTGCCTACCACAGCACTGAAACCACACTGATCGTCAGCTACAGATAACCCTGTTACAGGGGAGAATAGTCGGCCCTGATCCTCATCGAATTCTCTGCAGCCTTCGATACTGTACCCTAACACACACTCATCAAGAGGCTGCACCAGACTGGGATCAGGGGAGACACTCAAGTCAATTGTATTATTTCTCATGGGACAAGCTCAGAACATGCCTACCTCCCATTCGAACCCACGAGCATCATCTCACCTCTCACTCTCAGTAGACCCCCACCACTGCCAAGACTAGCTTCCACAACTGCATGAGGAATGTCGCAGACTGGATGAAGACCAACTGTCAAACTCAACACTGACAAGACCGAAGTGCTGATCTTTGGCAATCACACCTCTATCAGGAACAACACATGGTGGCCCGCTGAACTTGGATACACTTCGACACCGACAGACCACGGGTAACCTCAACAACATCTTGGACAGTAAACTCACCATGAAGCAACAGATCAACAGTTTCCTCCACCCATTTCTACATTCTCAGATTGCTCCGAAGAATCTTCAAATGGCTCCGCATCAGCAAAAAAATGCGTTACTTACCTGTAACTGCAGTTATCCAGTATTGGTGTCTTTCATAGATTCACATGCCTGAATCATTCCCCGTCGTCGAGATGGAGTCCCCGGTAAATAAATAAGTAATGTCCTCTAGACATATAGAGAATAGTAGGCCAAAAGGCCTCACATTAGTAACATATCTAGGTCCTTTTGTAAAAAGGACCAAACTCTAGAGAAGAGCCAATCAGCTGTCACCTCCCTCTAGAACCCTCCTGGCAGGAGCCTCAGTCCCTCAGATTTTCGTACGCACTAAGCTAAGTAGGCGTGTCACTGAGAGAATTAGGTGAGTCCTTCCAGGGGAGGCGGGAGGGTTGCATGTGAATCTATGAAAGGCACCAATACTGGATAACTGCAGTTACAGGTAAGTAACGCATTTCTTATCCAGTATTGTGGGTGTCTTTCATAGATTCACATGCCTGAATCAGAGTAGCAAGCAATGCAGAATGACCATTTTGTTGTGTTTCTATCTAGGACCCTAATTAGATATTCCAGATTTATGCCCTTGTATGGTTATAATAAATAATATCCTTATAAAGGCATAAGAATCATATCCATATTTAGTAATAGCCCATGCAGTCCAAATACAGCAAGGCTACTCCCCTACACTCCTAGAAAGTACAACGCGTTCTTTAAACAAACCAAGCCTCCAGCAGCCCGGGAAATCCCCCTGCTCTTGTTTTGATTTGCACAAGAACTCCTAGAGTCCAGAAAGAACTGTTAGTTCCTAGTGACGTCTTATGTCCAACCTTACGTCATACCTTGCACCTTTCAGGTATAAATATACCAACGTTGCCTTAAGCAAACACACGGTGGTTTGGAGCAGAGCGGCTATCTACTTGCCCGGAAGCCCAGCTGATGCGAGAGCCGAAGGACGCCGCCCTCCCCTTTTGACGCACTGAGAAAGACGCTGTCTTTTTCTCCAGCCGAGAAAATCCAGCTCCGGTGTTTCCAGTCACCCTTGCGGGTTGCTGGGATATCGAGTCCTGAGAGAGAGATACAAGACCTCCTACATTCTATTACCAAGGTACGGAGCTGACTAAACCCTTAAGAGAATTCTTGAGTCAGATTCCTTGGCAAAAACCACCTTAACTTAAACTGCTACTTATTTACTCCATCCCACGTATTAGGCTTAGGTCAGGTACACCGGGGTATGCATATTTAGAAGCACCAGTTGAGTACGTTAGTCAATGTTTTTATGTATGTATATACTTTATCTATTTTAAAGTATCATATGGCTAAGAAACCATATCAATGCTATTACAGTATTATTTTATAATACTCCTTTTACTGTACGTACTTTACGATAAGTATTGCAATTGTGGCAATTCATTTCTCTTGCATGAGAAAGAAGACTGCTCAATAAATAACTCCTTTTATTGAAAACGGCCGTCTCTCTATTTCTCTGCACTCTGGTGAAACTAAGTATGCACGATTGACTGAGTGAAATAACCATCTATTGTTTTCACACGACTCTAGAGATACACTCTTTATTCTGAGGGAGCAAAGTTGTCATGTTTATGCGGTTGTCAGAAGCTAATCCCTTCTTGTCTAAATCCGGAGAGTTAACTCTTTCCTGAACATTCAAGAAAGTTTCTAGTGACCTCTGAGCTAGCTGGAAAAACTAATTAAGTCTAATATAGTCAGTAGAGACCTAGTCGACCTCAGTCCTACGTCTACACTGCTGATTATGTTATTCCAATGCGCAGAGCCTATTGGGAATATAGGAACTACACTACAATTTCTGATGGTACAGTATATACAAGTCATTAGATAATAACATATCATGCGACTAGTAATAGCCAATAGACACCAATAACAAGAATTAGCAAAGAAATGTGCATACCAGAGAAGGATGGAGGGACGAAAGAAGGCTCCCCTCAGTGAAATAGATGGCGTAATACTGCTTGTCCCACAGCTGCATCTTTCATCCGCTTCGTGTCCAGGCAGTAATGCCTAGTGAAGGTATGTGGCGACTTCCATGTTGCCGCTCTGCAAATGTCAATGACTGGCACCCCTGCAAAGAGTACCATAGAAGTGTACATAGCTCTTGTGGAGTGGGCTCGCACTTTAGAGCGTAGTGGCTGTCCTGCTTGTTCATGACAGAAAGAGATGGCCGCAGAAATCCATCTGGAGATGCTCTGCTTAGTAAGAGGGAGACCCTTCCTAGGTCTGCTGTAAGCTACAAACAGCTGGTTAGACTTCCTGAACGCTTTTTTTTTTTTTTTTTTAATCGATGTAAAATTTCAAGCATCGTTTGAGATCTAAGGAATGTAATGATCTCTCAGCTGCTGTGCTCGGATTTGGGAAGAAGGAACGCAAAACCACAGGCTCATTAAGGTGGAAATCCGACGGAACCTTCGGAATAAACCTCGGATTGGTCCTCAGGATTACCCTGTCGTTTTTAAACTGCAAAAAAGGATCCTGAATCGAGAACGCCTGTAGTTCACTCACCCTCCTTGCAGAGGTCAGCGCCAGTAGGAGCGCTGTTTTCCAAGAGATGTATTTTAGGTCAGCTCTGTGCACTGGTTCGAAAGGATGCTTCATGAGCTGATTAAGAACTACATTCAGATGCCAGGTAGGTGGCAACATCTTTACCGGTGGGAAAGACCTGTATAATCCCTTCAGAAATTGTTTGATCAACCTGCTTGACCAGAGGGATGGACCCGTTGAAGTTCTCTTATAACGGGATATCGCCGCCAGGTGGACTTTAATGGAGGAGTGGGCCAGGCCCGACTTTGCCAGATGTAACAGGTAAGGTAAGACTTGTTCCGGTGAGGAAGAGAAAGGGCGTATCCCTTGATCTGCACACCAAACACAAAACCGCTTCCACTTCAGGGAATACGTCTTGGTAGTACTATCCGCTCGTGCTCTGGCAAGAATGTCTCTACAGTCTTGTGGAACATTCAATTTTCGGAACTCTCGGAACACAGGAGCCAGGCGGCCAACCTGAGAGATTTCAGATCCGGATGTTGAACTTGCCTGTCGTTCATTGTGAGCAGAGACGGACACTGTTTCAGACGGATCGGCGGTCTCAGGGACAGACGGTGGAGTTCTGTGAACCAATGCTGTCTCGGCCAAGTTGGGGCTATTAAAATTAGAGTACAAGGCTCCGCCTTCATCCTCCTGAGAACTCTGGGAAGCATCGGGAATGGCGGAAAGGCGTACGCAAAGACGTTGCACAATGCGATGGAAAATGCATTCCCTAGAGACCCTGACTGGGGATGCCAACTTGCGAAGTGTGGGCATTTGGCGTTCATCTTCGTCGCAAAGAGATCGATCCGTGGCGTGCCCCATCTGAAGATTTGGTTGAGGATCTTCTGATCTAGCTCCCACTCGTGTGATGTCCTCTGCCTGCTCAACGAGTCGGCGAGCACATTGTCCTTGCCTGGGACATATTCCGCCCGCAGGGCTACCTTGTTTGTTATAAGCCAGTTCCAGATTTTCTGCAACTCGCGAGAGAGTGCCAGCGGCGCGTCCCTCCCTGTTTGTTGAGATAGTGCATCGTCGTAGTGTTGTCTGTCCTGACTAGCACTAGGGAGTTTTTGATCCTTGGTAGGAAAGGCTGCAGGGCCAGGAAGACTGCTCTCAGCTCGAGCAGATTGATATGGAGCTTTTTCTCTGCAGCTGACCATTTTCCACTTATCTGCAGCTCCTGCAGAAAGGCTCCACACCCTTCTAAGGAGGCGTCATGAGGAGCTGCTGGAAGTAGGAATGTCAATCCTTGAGACAGGTTTCGTGATGACATCCACCATCGCAAAGCCTTGACGATCCGAAAAGTCACCTTTATGCGGCCGTCGAATGACCCCGTACATTGGACCCACTGCCTGGAAAGTGCCTCTTGCAGAGGGCGCATCCGCAGACGGCAATGAGGGATTAACAGGATGCACAATGACATCATCCCCAAAAGGGACTTGAAGAGGCGGACCGTCAACACTTTCTTCGAGGCCACTCCAGAGGACAGTGCTAGGAGTTTGGTTCTCCTCTCTTGCGATGGGAACCCTCTTGCAGAGCGTGTATCCAGGGTTGCACCTAAAAAGTTGATTGTTTGAGAAGGTCGCAGATTCGATTTCTCCTGGTTGAGCGTGAGACCCAGGTGTTTGAAGAGATTCAGACAGGCGTTGGAAGACCTGGACGCGTCTTCGATGGATGGTGTCTTGATTAGCCAGTCGTCCAGATATGGGAAGACTTGATGACGGTGCCGTCTGAGGTATGCCGCTACTGGGAAAAGACATTTTGTGAAGATGCGGGGTGCAGACTTGAGTCCAAAGGGCAGGACTGGGAACTGGAAATGCCGGCCCCCTACTGCAAATCTCAAGTACTTTTTGTGATTTTTGTGAATTGGTATATGGAAGTAAGCGTCCTGTAAGTCCAGTGACGCCATGAAATCTCCCTCATCCAAAAGATGTAAGACTTCTTGTATCGTTACCATGCGAAACAACTGCTTCTTCAGGAATTTGTTGAGGGCCCTGAGGTCTAGGATCGGCCTCCATTTTTTTCCTTTTATCTGGATTAGAAAGAATCGGGAATAAAATCCTTTTCCCCTCTGTGATGGTGGCACCCTCTCTATTGCTCCCTTCTGGAGCATAACTGAGATTTCTCGTAGAAGCAGCCGTATGTTCTTGTGATGCATTGGGCGAGGTGGGGTTTGTGGAGGAGTGTCTACGAATTCCATGGAATGGCCGAATTGTATTACTGAAGGACCCAACGGTCCGTAGTAATCATCCTCCAATTTTGTAGAAAGTGGGTACGTTTTACTCCAATTTTTAATAAGTGAGATGAGGCCGGACTGGCTGAATAAACAAGTCATTGTCTTCGTCCGCTATTTCTCCTTTGTCCTTTACCCCGAAAGGACGACTTTCCATACGAGGATTGTTGGCCTTGTTGTTGCTGGTACCGTGATCTACTCTGGTTGGTAGAGTAAGAGGACCTGTATTTGAAACCTCCTTTCTAGGAAGATTGACCCCTTCCTCTGTTTCCTCGAAAGGACTGGTTTTTATATTGGAGTGTGCCCAGGGCCCTTGCAGTGTTAGTGTCCTTTTTAATATTTTGTAATGCCCCGTCAATTTTGGAGCCAAATAGAAGTTGGCCGTCATATGGCATATCAAGAACCTTTGATTGCACCTCAGGACGGAATGAGGTCGCTTTCAGCCATCCTTGGCGCCTTAACACCGCTGCTCCAGCTAGTTGGCGGAATCCTGTCATAGCGACATCCATTGCACAGTCTATAATTTCTGATGCTGATGTTTGACCCTCCAGACGAATTGCCTTCACCTCCTCTTTAGATGCATCAGGCAATTCAGACAGATATGGGGTAATATCCGCCCACAATTGTCTATTGTAACGCCCAAGAAGCGCTAGGGCATTTGCCGCTTTGACAGTCATTGCCGACATTGTGGAAAATCATTTTCTGATGTTGTCCAATTTCCTTCCCTCTTTATCCGGCAGAGCCGATAAAGGCGATGAGGGATTCCTGGAATTCTTCCACGCCGCCTGCGTCACCACCGAGTCAGGTTTAGGATGACCTGTCAGACAGGCCAGTGCCGTATTTGGAGCTTTGTATTTCTTGTCCAAACGAGGGACAACTGGCGAAACAGATGCGGGATTTTGCATAATTTGAACCCCCTGTGTCCAAACATACTCGGTAGAGCAAGGTAAGCTCCTCAGTCAGCCTGTCAAAAGCAGGTGGCATGGGTGGAGGGGTAGTCATGAAGGAGAGGGAGTAGCCTCTTCCGACAATATGAAGAACCAATTGGTCTGATGTTATAGACCTCCAGGGGGACAGCCGATGGCGTATCCTGCCTGCCACTGGGTGCCCATGATGGTAAGTATGCAAATATAAGGGTTTGGAGACTGTGGCTGCTGGGAGGAGTGGTGGGCTAGCCTGACCGCAGGCTGCCCAGCCAACAGGGTCAAGTGCATCCTCGGTCAAGCAGAGCCTGGGAAGCTTGAGCACTGCAGTGGCTGGGAGGGGCCATTGAAAGACCCAAGGACCTGGTCGTAGCCCTGATGTCCTTAAGGTGCTCCAGCACTGAGTCCGCCTTGTCTCTGACTAGACGGGGGCCATCAAAAGGCATGTCCACAAGCAAAGCCAAGCCAGTTGTTCTCAGCCAGGCGTGGCACATGAGCCCACTGTTGAGGAAACTACTCTGCCCAGTGAGTCAGTGGTATCCAGTCTACATCCGATCATGAACTTAGCGAATTCTCTCCTGACGGCGACGGTGTGGGAGAATACGGTCTGGGCCTCCTCTGGAACCACGGACAGCATCTGCACTTCTGAATGCCATTGAGCATGAAAGTAACGGCCCAAAAGGCATGTTCGGTTCAGGGATTGCAGTGCCAGGCTGGTGGAAGAAAACATCTTCTTGTCTAAAGCATCCAGCCTCTTGGATTCACTATCGGGTGTGGTGGTAGGGAATGCACCAGGATTTACATGGGAGGTAGAGGCTTGGATCATCAAGCTCTCAGAGGTAGGGTGTTGTACGAGGAAACTAGGGTCTACTGGGGCACAGCAGTGGCAATGGCCCTGTTCACAGACGCTCGTGCTGGGATTGGACCAGGTCTCAAGCAGGGTGTCTGTAAGGGCTTCATTAAATGGGATAAGCGATTCTGAGTCGGTCCCCGGCTGAAGCACCTCAGTCAAGATGTTAGTCTTGACTGCCACTGAGGGTAGAATAAGGTCCAGGACCTCGGTCACTCTTCTCACCACCATTGCAAATGTTGCCACCTCCTCCATGGTCACGGTAGGGTGAGAAAGCATGCCAGTATCTGGAGAAGTGTCCAGTCCGCTAGCCTCCGCCAAGTCCTCACACCACACGTTTGGATCGAAAGGCTGGTATTCTTCAGGGTCAAACGACCCTTCCTAATCTTCCACCTGTCCTAGCCCATAGGAATAGGGTTCAGGCTGCGGCCTGGAATGCATGGCTCCAGTCAGACAAGGCTCTTTCAGCTCCATGTTGGTGTCAGGGATCAGAATGGTGACAGTGCCGGGGAGGGCGTTGGGAGCGCCTGCATCAGGGCCAGGATAGTCTAGGTTGTATGACCAGCACTGGTCCAAATTCATCCGTGGATCGAAGGGGCCAGAATGGTGCTGGGAACAGAGCCCCGGTCTGGAACAAGTAGGAACCCATCCCAAACCCGCAGGGTCCAAAAGGGCACCAGCGGAAGCAAGACACTCAAATTTGAGGCGCATGCCCTAATCATTCCTCTTGAAGTTGAGCAGGGGTCACTCCCACTCCCAGAAACTCTGGAAGGCGCGTAGCGTTTTGTCCTCATGTATTGGGGTTTCTTCATTGCTAGGAGTTTTCCTCAATAGAATTTGTTACAAAAGACACCATAATCCTTCTTTGCACCAGTGGTGTCTAAGAGGTGAGTCTCAGTTACAATTTGTGCCTCATGTAGTGAAAAATGCCACTTAATGCAAAATCAGCAGAGTCCTTGGCTCTAAGTATAGCCTGGTCTGTTGTGATCATCCTTTCATGCAGGACATCTTCAAGTACTCCTTATCCTCTTCTGGAACTGGATCAAAAACCAGGCAACAGTCACATAGTTCCCATTGTAAGAGTAGGTGGAGCTTGAAAACCTGAAGGCTGGGCCTGAAGTTGTGCACTTATTTTTCCCAACAGCATCAATTTATCTCATCCTTTTTTTCTGGCTGTGCTGAGGAAGTAAATCCGGATGCATTGTAAAACGTACTGGTGTCAGATACAACTAACGAAAAAGGAAGCATCATTTCTCTTTAGAAATAATACTGGAGGAAGGAAAAGTTACGTACCTGTAATCCTAGTTCTCTTCCAGAGGAATCCTCATAAGCACTGAATAGTCCCGCCCACGTGCAGGGATCCTGGAGCACTTTAAAAAGTATACATGTTATGTATAACAAGAATTTGTACCATAGCGATATATAATATATATTTCCATACTAATATTATAAAGCGAGAGCCCAAACCGTTGAGGTGGGTAAGCTCTGGAACCACATCGCCAACCGGAACACCCAATACAGTGTTGGAAAGGAGAGTATCAGCAGATGGACATAGGCTATACACCAGCCCAACATACATTAGAAGGGAAAAAGCACGTTGGGGGAAAAGTAGTCCTCTGTGGGCGTGTGCGTTCTGCTGTAAAGCGATGGGCGTGTGCATTCGGCAAAAGCCTGCGGTATTATACAGCTTGCGATAAGCGTTCTGTGTGGGACTAGCGTTCTAACACGAGTGGGCGTGCCCTTCAGCATTGTTGTGGGCGTGTGCCGTCGGAAGCATTCAGAATCAGGAGTTGTGGCGTTTGCCGTTAACGCGATGTGGGGTGTCTAAGTGCACCGCGCCATGTTTGGGGAGTGCGTGCATTTTGCGGTGATCGGGGCGTCGGCTGGAGCGGACACACACGTTCGCATATTGCGGCAAGGACAACAAACAGAAGAGCACACGCTCACCTTCAACGGTACCGAACGAGGGCTTCTGAGCGGACGCACAGGCAAGTTTTGAAATAAATTTGCCTTGCCTATTACAACCATTGCAGACATTATATTTCATCCCCGGACAATGTCGGGGCGGGCCGTTAGTGTATGTGTATATATATATATATATATATATATATATCCACTGAAAAAACCATAGGTTTCACACATGTTATAGTTAGCTGGAGATTTCACTCATACAAAACCATTAAAATTCCCCCGTTATAGTTAGTTCAGCCAACTATAACTCGCGCGCCCGCAATGCACTGTTGATGACGTCACATATTACATCACTCATGACATGGTCAGTGACATCACTCATGACATCACTGATGACATCACTGATGACATCATCCTTGTGAAAGAATGGCAGACCTCCTCTCACCCTAATATAACCTTTGATAGACACATTCAAAAATAGAAACTAAAATTTTCAAAAAAAATGGAGATACCAATACCAGTTACAACAACCAATTCAGTAATTCCAACATCTACATACACATCCACTCATTCACCACCAGTTCTATATAGTCACTCATACATGTACTCACTCATCATATGTACTCATACACCTATACATCCTGTTACACACAGATACTCATCCATGGAGTTACTTACACACATACTCACACATGCAAATGAACTATCAAACATCCATTTAGTTGCATATACAGCTATACACACACCACTACACTTACTTCTACAGAAACGTACACATTCTTACTCTATTAAACAATCACTTATAGAAACACATACTTATTTATACAGGAACTCTTCCAATCTCTCACTCTCATATATACTCACTTATAAACATTAATACTCACATATAGTAGATTAAAACATATGTACTTACTTATAAAGATAGTATTGAGACAGTCATTCACTCACTAACACACCCATACACACACTCATCCACCCATACAGTCCTGCACACATGCGGTCTTCAAAACACATACAAACAGTGAGTCACTCATTTATGCATCTAGCGCTAAGTAAAATTCCCCACCGAACCATACAAACATTCATACTGATAGTTTAAAAAACAACTAATAACCCATATAGACACTCATGTAGCTACTCACCAACCCACGCAGCCACCTATACACAAAGTGAGACACTGATAAAGATATCTAAATATTTAAAAATTACTCGGTAATACTTGTATTCACTAAGATACACTTATTCAGTCCGTTATACAATCAATTTTACAAAACAAAATCATCCATTTAGACACTTATATACCCATTTATTCTTCCATCGACCTTGAGATGTACATATATAAAACATATTTAATTTTCCGAAAAACACACATTCACTGGATGATGTCATGAGTGATGTCACTGACCATGTCATGAGTGATGTAATATGTGACGCCATCAACAGTGCATTGCGGGCGCGCGAGTTATGGTTAGCTGAACTAACTATAATGGGGAAATTTCAATGGTTTTTTTAGGAGTGGAATCTCCAGCTAACTAGAACATGTGTGAAACCTATGGTTTTTTCAGTGAATTTGCAAGGTTTTATTAAATGCTAATTCCTAACTATAACGTGGCTGAAACCTATGTTTTTTTCAGTGAATTTCAAAGGTTTAGTAAATGATAATTTTTAAATGTATAAATTATTACATTTCTTTCTTTTTATACTAATTTCTTACATATTTATGAAAAATATTTATATTAATTTAATTTTTTAAATTATATTTCATATTCTTAATGTAAAATAATTAAATCAAATCCCAAATTTCCCCCCCATTTTTTACAATTAGAATCTCTATAATTCCTTTTAGTTTTTTTGGATTATCGCACCGTACGCGTACAGTGATCACACCACACTTTGTACGGCAAATGGTCCTCTGCGCATAGCCACGCACTCGTTACAGATACACTTTGACCTTGCGCATCGCATCAACGCTTCTGCGTGACGTCATATACGGCGCAAAAGTTTCTAATTGTTCAAAAACATATTTATGTATTTAATGTACATATTAAGGGAAGACAGTATCTAGGACAAACATGAAAATACGTTTTTAAAACTTTTAATAAGGAATTATTACTTTTAAAAGCAATTACGCAAATCGCAAAGGTACGTCGTACATACTCGCATCTTAAGAGCACTGTAAGCATACGCAAAGTCATCTGACCATAAAAAGAGAGTTTTGATTAGTTCATAATACTTCCTATTCCAACTGTTGAAAGACCCCACTCATTTTAATGATCCTACTTCGACTTTCCTGTTTGCTTTTAATAATTATTATTTCGTCTTGACTTGCAAAGCTTTTTACTTGCTACCACCTCCCCCCTTCTCCTCGTTACCTGGGCCACTCTCAGCCTGTGTTGACGCTGAGCAGTCCGGTCCCGGGTTGACGAAGAATTTTAGCGGCCATATTGGGTGTGTTTACGCGCTGTGACGCGCTCTAGTTGCGCATAAAAGGGGACGGTCGTGTCTCCGCGCAGCGGATGCGACCAGCGGACGCGCCGGATCTGCGCTGGAGTCGTGCCAGAGTCCTGCCCGTCTGCGCCAAGGATGCGCCGGGGGCCGGGACGGCTGTTCGACCTGTTAGCCACGCCCAGGCGAGCTTCTATTACGATTCACAAATGTTAATTGCACTTAAACCCCCATTAAAAGCTGCCACTATACGCTCACCCCCGAGTTGCTTCTTAATAATCCTTCGTGCCACTGCTTTGTGAGAAACTCCATTTTACCCCACCTTACGCCACCCCATAAACGCTTTAGGGCTGAGAAAACTGAGCCCCTCCTGCCGACCACCCAGACTGGGTTTCTCATTAACGCTAGGTCCCTAGTTAAAAACAACCTTGCTTTTAGGGATTTCATCTCGGAAAGAAACCCTGCATGGGCATTTGTTACCGAGACCTAGGCCTCTGAGTGCTCTGGGCCTGAACTTGTAAATGCCATTCCAGAAGGATATTCCCTTGTCAGAATGGATAGGCAGGGCCGATGAAGGGGGGGCAGGGGGGGACGGGGGACGGACTAGGAATACTTCACAGAACCTCGATAAAATGCCACATCGAACATCTCCCCGCAGTTTCCTTTCAGGCCATGCATTTTGTCCTCAGCCCCACTCCTACTATCTCCTTTGGGGGCATTCTGATCTACAGGCCACCGGGCCCCAGGTCCAGCTTTGGCCAGGACCAATCGCAAGTTCTGGAACCCTATATGGATAGTCCCAATCTAACCATCCTAGGGGATTTTAATTTCCATCTGGAGGATGATACCTCCAGAGATACTACCCACTTGTTGGACTCCATGACTTCCTGTGGACTAACACAGATCGTGATAGGGCCCACTCACTCTGCTGGACGGGGTTTTTTCCAATGACCCTAGAATAACGATAGGGACCCCCCTCCCGCTGTCTTGGTCAGATCATTTAGCTGTCCCTCTCGCCCTCTCTTTCCCTCCTTCCAATACTGTGCAGGGAGACTCTCGCAGATGGGAATTAAAGAGAAATTTTCAGGTGATAAATAATGAAACTCTGGCCCCTTTGTTGCCCAGTCCTGTGCCCCTTCTCTCTAGGAGAACTGACACGTCGGTCCTTGCCCTCCACAATGCTATCTCTAAAGCTGATGACACTTTCGCTCCGCTGAAGCAGCATTATACTGCTAGGAAACGCCCCACAGCACCCTGGTTCTCAGACACTCTCAGATTGCTTAGGCAGGGCTGCAGAAAGCAGGAGAGGCTCTGGAGACTTCACCTTGACCCCCGTGAAAAATGCATCCACAAGAGATTGCTTAAGGAATACAAAGCTGCTGTGCTGGTAGAAAAGAAATCCCACTTCACTAAGATCACCACCTCTCTTAGCTCCCCTCGGGAGCTTTTTAAAATCGTGGACTCTGTGCCCTTCAATCCCCTGACCCCATTGAGGCCTCACAGGACCGTTGCGATCAAATCTCTACCTATTTCCATGAGAAAATCACGAACATCTACTCGGGCCTATAAGCTCTGAATCATGATATGGGCCCCCCCCTGACTTGGACACTCTTTCACCAGCTGTCACCTCTACTACTCCGCAGGGGGGTTATCTCACTAACTTCCCTCTGCTTACCTTAGAACAAATAAATCTGTCTTTGGAAATCCTGAAGTCTGGATCTCCTCTTGACCCCTGCCCTCTTAAAATTTTCAAAGAATGCAGGGATGTCCTACTTCCTCCCTTTCTAGAGGTGATCAATCAAGCTATTCGTGAGGGAGTCTACCCGAAACCTTGGAAATTGGCCACCGTCAAGCCCCTCCTTAAGAAACCCACCCTAGACCGTGGCATTCTCAAAAAATTTCGCCCCATTTCCTTGCTCCCTGCCCCAGCGAAAATATTAGAAACTCACTTAAACACCCATCTGAGCACCTTCTTAGATCATGCCAGCCTACTTGACCCGTCCCAACACGGCTTTCGTAAAGGCCATAGCACCGAGTCCGCCCTGACAATTGTCGCCAATAATATACATGCGAGGGTCGACAGTGGCCAGACCACCCTGCTGGTCCTGCTCGACCTCACTGCCGCATTCGACACTCTGTCCCCAGACATTTTGGCTGGGCGTTTGCGGGAAATAGGAGTGAGCGGACCGGCGCTCAGCCTCTTAACATCATTTTTGACTCAGCGCGAACAAAGGGTCAAGCTGGGCGATCATCTCTCCCCTGTCAAGCCTGTGCAGTGTGGGGTCCCTCAGGGCTCGTCCCTGAGCCCCACACTCTTTAATATTTATGTAACACCTTTGGCCAGGCTTGGCAGATCCTTTGTTCTGGAAGTCGTATCCTACGCTGACGACACCTAGATCATGGTCTCCTTCTCACATACCGCTGACATCACTGCCCTTAATTTTAAAGCTTGTATGACAGCAGTCGCGGAGTGGATGGTAAGAAACTACCTCAAACTTAATGGGGAGAAAACGGAGGTGATCGTCTTTGGAGGAAAGCAGGAGATCTGGTCGGAGGACTGGTGGCCCCCTGCCCTCGGTGCCTGCCCCACACCCACTCAGTCCGCTCGGAATCTGGGTGTTATCTTTGACTCCTCACTCTCCTTCGACAGGCAGGTCAGCAGGACGGCCTCAACCTGCTGCGGGGTTCTGCGAATTCTGAGGAAAATCGCACATTACCTCTCAATCGAAGCCCGCAAACAGGTTACGGTAGCCCTTATAGCTTCCCGCCTGGACTATTGTAATGTTCTTTATCTGGGAATTACTAAACAACTTGTCCAGCGCCTCCAAATTGTGCAAAACGCGGCCACAAGGTTCGTTGTTGACGCTCCCAAGCGTTCATCAGGCTCAGCCATTAGGAAAGATCTGCATTGGCGCCCCATGCAAGCTAGGATTGACTTCAAGGCCTTATGCCTCACTCATCGTGCCCTTCATGGGCTCGGGGCGGAAGACATCAGCTCTCTTGTGTCTCTCTATGTCCCCGGTAGGACCCTCCACTCCACGACCAAAAACCTTCTTGCTGTTCCCAGAACTCAGAAGGCAAGATGGGGCGGGAGGGCTTTCTTCTCCCTTGTCCCCAGGATGTGGAACGCCCTTCCTGCTGAACTTAGGGATCAACCTTCTCATTCTCAGGTCCGGAAGTCTTTGAAGACCTGGCTCTTCAGTGAAGCCTACCTTTATCCGCTATCCTTCATCTTTTCTCACTCAACCTCTCCTTCCATCTTCAGCGCCTTGACGCCTTCGGGTTAAGTTGCGCTATACAAGGCTTTAATCATTCATTCATTCAAAACATCTATTCTGTGGAGCTGTAGTCTTTTACAACCAAACTCTACAATGGCTGCTCTTTTAGAGACTTAATCAGTACATTCCTTTAAGAAACATTTTGTTACTAAGCCACCTCAGAAAAACTGAAAAGAAGCTTTCAATCATTTCAGTTTTCTTGATTTCCGGAGGGACAGAAAAACGTGAATGTACCGAAAGTAACATGCAAGATCTGTGAGGTACTTTCCAGGGCTGACCCCACTAAAAAGTACTCTTTCGGGACAGCCTCAATGGGTCACCATGTCAAAAATTTGCATCCAAATAATTATGGAAGGATGACAACACAAAGGTTCCAGGAAAACCCTCAACCTGCAGTTCCTTATACCTCAAAACCACCACCACCTCCTCCGAACATTCCGCATCCTGTTATTGTGCCTCAGTTTGCAAATCTTACAATTCATTGTAAATTTTGCAGAGAACTCCTTTGTTACGGTGGGCAGTCTATTCACCTCATTGTGAAGAGCAAAGCAGAGCACCGTTGCCCAAAACAAAAACATTTTTTTTTCTTTTTTCTTCCTGTTCCAGTTTTTTTGTTTCCAGTTTCATTTTTTTGGTTTAAAAAAACTAAAAACTAAATACTTCCTGAAAAAATAGAAAAAAAAATAGAAAACTAATAAGAAAACACTTCTTTTCAGAACTACCTCCACTGGCTTAAAAAAGAACTATATTTCTATATTAGTGTGTAAAACTTTGTCAGAATGAATGTGTAGTGCATAAATGAACGAATGAATTAGTAGTGTATGGTGAATGTGAAAGTGCAAAAAGTATAAGAGTGTTACAGCATAAATTTATAAGGTGTTTACCTATACTATACTGTAGTACCTCCGAAGCACTTCAATGTAACACATCCATATAAATATGTTAGAAGTCTATACTTCAATTTGCACTGCTAGTGAAACTGCCTGGGTGAATTTGTATGTGTTAGGCGCGAATTTACAACCCCCTTGTACCTCTTTAACACATCTTTTCCGTCACTTTTGTGATGCTGCGGTGTTGCAAAAGATGTACCATAGTACCTGATATTTACAATGTGATGCATATGGAAGGTGCATCCTATTTTAAAGCCCTGCGCCAGAAAGAGACTTTTCTGCGCAGAGAGGGGTAAGGTGGGGAGGGAGTGCAAGTGTTCTAGCATAGGAACACCTCCTAAAAGTGACTGAGTGAAATCTATAATATTTCATTCAGTCACTTTTAGTGCTGTGCTACATCAAAACCCTGCTCCTGCTTGAAACAGTTGTAAGGATTGACACAGCTTTGTGAGCATAGAACCCCAAGAGCATTGCTGGAGCTGCGTTGCACTTGGAACGCAAGTCAAGCAATGCACCACCTTCACAACACAAATACATCACATATCTGTACCGTTTTTTGCTCCATAATACACTACATTGTAAATACGGTCAATCCATTGTGCTGATATCACAATGCACAATAACTGCCATATCTCTGGGAATGTACCACTTATTGTACATCTCCTGATTACTGTTTCAATGTAGAGAATGGATTACTACACACTGATCAATGAGTCACTCCAAAACTATAAGAGGAATGACAGAGTGTTTGCTGGAAGTGTAAGGATAGAGACTGGGGAATTCAAAATATAAAAATAAATTTGCAGGTGCATAGAACAGTACATGCATAGTAAATAGGAGTTTGAAGCAGTCCATATACTAAGGCCTACTTTGCTCCATAATTACTTGGGTACTGACTGCATGATTACAGTTCTGCAAAGAGAGTGCATGACTGAATTTATAAGAGCTTCAGTTTTACCACAGTACATATAAAAGGAAATACTGCTGAATGGCTCACTACAATATTGAAACAGTAGAGTGAGAGTGATTGTGAAAGTCTAATGATACAGACTGGACAATTGAATGTATAAAAAACAAATGTACACATACATAGAAGAGTGCAAGCATACTCTATACAGGTTTAAAGAAGTGCATGGCCTAAGGCCTACTTTGCACCATGATTACTGGAGTACTGACTGGATAATTACAGTTCTGCAACAAGAGTGTGTCTGAATTTGGAAGAGCTTCATTTTTAGCACAGCGCATACATAAGGGCATTCTGCCGAATACTTCACTACAATACTTAATCAGCAATCACAAAGAGTTTGCTAGAAGTGTAAGAACATAGACTGGATAATAAAAGCTATAAAAGACAAGTTTGCCCGTGCATAGAAGAGTGCATGCATAGTGTATAGGACTTTGAAGCAGTCCATGCCCTAAGGCCCACTTTGCACCATGACCACTTGGGTACTGGCTGAATTATTACAATTCTGCAAGGAGAGTGTCTGGCAAAATGTACAGCAGCTTCACTTTTAGAACAATGAATACATAAACACCTACTGCTGTATGGCTCACTGCAATACTAAAATAGCAGTACCAAAATGTTTGGAGGAAGTGTAAATCTACAGATTAGGCAATTGAAAGTTTAAAAGCCAAGTCTACAGGTGCATAGAAAAGGGCATTGATTATTTAATAACCTTCTCAAAGCCCCAAGCGCCAGCACACCTTTCCGAGGGTAGGATTACGATCTACAAATGCTAGCATTTTTTAAATTAAGAACCAGAAAATAACAAATATTAAACCTTTTTTCTTCTTCTAATAACGATATTTTTTTATACGTCTTCCATTTAGATGCTTTTAATCATGAAAAGGCAAAGAACACAGTTTACTGAGTAACACTTTTTAAACTCTCCAACGTATGTAGATAGTAATATCTTATACGTGTTACTATCAAAATCGAAACCTTTACAGCTTCAGTTTGAAACTTTACCAAACATGTGCAGACGAAAAACAGTTAAAACGGGGGCTCGTGTAAACTGCAAAACGTGCCATCTACATAGGCGGAGCCACATCTTCCTTCCATAGACTACTAAACAACAAAAAAACTATATAAACCACACCCACTGTGCAATTAGTTTCGTCCCCCCCCCCCCCTGAGTTATTTCTAAATCTCAAATCTCTGTAGAAGGTTCCGTTCTCCAGCATCGGATTCTCTTTTTGCGTCAACAAACATATGTCGGAGTTGTAAGTTGTTTCAAGATGGCATAGGCATAGGCATAGTACTTAGTTATAAATTGTGACTATTTGTCAATATTTAAACATTTATATGTAGAAAAAAAATGTATTGCATGTTTTTCCCCTTTTCTCTAACGTCAGCAGCTTGTTCTTAGAAACAGATATATTATAACAAATATTACTCCTTTTCTGGCTCCTTTTACCTTATATATAGTGACTTTTTATATTATAATATTGATACTGTACTTCGCTCGAAAGGTGTTGGGTGACCCGTCGAAGCAAACCCTAAACATTTACAATCAATGTCACCATCTTCCACTTATTATTGTGTTTTCCCCTAGAGATCACATACTGTTAATATGTATATTATAACATTAACAGTCTTGGTGATCTTAGTGGAGTTCACGATCCGTTGTCACAAAGAGTAACGATAAGTAAGCAACGTTACCGAATTGCGCTTTCAGTCTATTTTTCCCCTGTGATCATATGCTGTGAGAATATATACATATCATTCTCACCGTCATGATCTCAGAGGAGTTTATGACCCGTCGCCACGAAGATCGAATTTTTTCACCTCCCGGAGAATAGTAGTTCAGTAAATAATTACCGCTCGAAACTATTTCATTATGATGTTCTGTGAAATACATAACTTTATTTTCCTTTTCCTTTTACTGTAACAATGGTATCAATTGTTATATTATAATAGATTGTCCTATTGCTACAGAAGAGGAATGGGAGATTTTTCAGCACCATCTGTAATATAATGATCAAATATTTATAAAAACTTGATCAGATATTTTTATATATATTAAAATATAGCGATCATGCATACTTTCTTACTTTAAATATTTAATCAACCCTACATTTCTGAACGTTATTTTCTAATTTCTATTCTTATTTGCGATTCCTATTCACCTTCTCCCTAAAGAATATATAGGACCTGTACTATATATTATAAGAGTAATATTCTATATATTCTTTGGTGAGTATGTGATTTATTAGCGGAACAGTCTGCAACTTGTAAACACTACGTAAGCATGTTTCTGAATTGTACAGAATACAAATTTTAAAAATAATAATGCATGCATTTCTATGTAACAAGAAAGCGGGCCTCACGGTTTTTTCTTTTTCACCCAAAACGCGTACCCTGCGTCTTTTTAATAAAAAAGAATACATATCCCGCGTAACGTCATATACGGCGCCCCGTACACGTACTCCACGTAAGATTCTAATTATTCAAAATCATATATTTATGTATTTAATGTACATATTAAGAGAAAACATTATCTGGGATAATCATAAAAATAGTTTTTTTAAACTGTAAAAAAGCGTATATTACTTTTAAAATCAATTACGGAAATATCGCACGTACATCGTAAGAGTAAAGATAGTTTGAAGACTTATACATTTTACAAAACAATATAGCACTGCTCAATAAAGAGGAAAAGTCAACACAATTATTGACCCCTCTCCCAACATTTAAAAGCCCCAGGGGGGGGGGGGGTAGATTAATCGAGACTGAATACGTTAGTACAGCCTACTGTGCTTACGCTACCAGAAAGACACAACAACAGTACAAAGCCCAGATTTCCATTGTAGTGATTTCTTAGTTGCAGGTCTAGTTGTCAGATCGACACACTCTCTCATGGCTGGTATACTCCCACACCACACCTATCCAACACATCCGTCACTACACACGTGACTATGTATAAAAAAGACAGAGCACACGTGTTCTACGCCATTTTAGAGTTGTTCCCAAAGCACCGAACAAGGGACCCACCACCACATGCGTGGCCTCTTTGGTCACTGAGTTAGTGGTGCCCGAAGCACTGAGCGGGTGAAGAACCTGCGATGAGGATGGGAGCACGAATATATCGTTAGCCATAGAGATATCAAGACTCTGCACCATATAGGAGACTTCTTTGTTGGAAATCAGGACTACCTCATGAAGGTGTCTTTTCCACGAAAAGCTGAGCAGTGAGACTTGAGTATGCATTGTGGAGAAGTGTGGCTCAGGGGTTAGAGGCAGCAGACCTGGAAGCTGAGATCGGTCCTGGACCAGGGTTCAATTCCCCGCCTCGGCGGGTCTTGGGCTAAAAATTCCACAGACTCGATAATTCTCGCTCCGGTGCCTCCTCGACTCACGGGTTCACACTCTGCGACTCTGGGCAATAGGTTGCTTAATCTCCACAACAGCCCCTCGCGGCGGGATGCCTGACTTTCACCTAGTGGATACCCTGCTATCTCACAGGGGAATACCAGGAAGGGTTCCCTAAGCAAGCGCCGGGAAACCCACTGCGGGTAGCTGTGCGCTATATAAGCTCAACTACATTTACATTTACATTTACATCGTAAGGAGTCAAAGGGTTGTAGCTGACTACATACAAAAATGCGACTTAGTATTTTAGACGAACGCACTGCTACATAATGTATTAATTTATATGTTTAATTTTTTCCCCCAATAGCAGTAACGTTTTTATAGTCGCTGAAATGTCCGGAATATATTCACAATACAAACAGTTCGTAGAAATCCGACAATCTAAAAGCGCGATATTATCTAACTCCAAATTAATATAGCAAGAATTACCAATCATAACATCTTTCTTTTAATATCTTTTAGATGTACAGCTTCAGGATGGATTATGTAACACAGACAACGGCAATACCACAAGGTGAGCAAACAAGCTTTTCTGAAACAACGACAAGTTATCTGTCAAAGGAGAGAATATGTAGTATGCAGCAGCCGCAAAAAAAACATTGGGCTAACGGGGCTTCAGCAAGGATGACACAGCTTCCTGGGCCCACACACACTCGCACCCGAGTACGTCACAGGTCTTTTAAAGACATTTTGCTTGTTAATGAGGCTTTGATAATCCCCCCCGCTTACAGCCCCTGCAGCTCCACTCTTCTTTTTGCTTGAACTAAAGCCCCCCCCCCTCCCTGACCCCCCATTATTTTTGACTGGTTGCGTCTCTGGCTTCACGTACCCCTCCCCTGTCGTGTGTGTCTCTCCCACGTTTAAATATCCTTTTTTCCCTTTCTCTTTCTTACTCTCACATCATTTTTCTTTCTTTTTCAAAGATTTGGACGCTGCTATCTCCACTCTGCTGTATACAACCTTATCTGAATTGAAATATTAACTCTTGATTACAGTCAAGGGTTCTTCCACACGTAGTTTCAATCACACCAATGGCACTAGGTGACAAACAATTTTGTTTCCGAAACAACAACAAATTATCTGTGAAAGGAGCGAGTGGGTAGTGTGCCCCAGCTTCACTGTCTAAAAGGTTAAATTAGCTCCGAGCAGTGACAACACATAGCTTACAACAGTCTGACAAACAGATCTACAAGCTTATTACGCCACTTTTGTGTCACTTTTAACATGGGAAAAGTAACGCAAGCAGCTTGTAAATCTACGTCTGACTTTTCAAGAAAAAATCTCAACTCCAGACTCTGCGAGATAGTTTTAATGTTGTTTTCTCTCTCTTTCTCTCTCTCACTCTCTGTGACATAATTTCTCTTTCTCTTTTAAAGTTATAGAAAATGCGGTCTGCTTTCACATGTAAAAGCAAAGAAGTCTTCAAGTTTTAAATTCCACTGGCCGCAGTGTTTATAGAACGGGAAGCACCAAGGCCTAGATATACAAAGCCTTCATTACAATACATTAGAAATAAGTCGCCATATTTACAATCCTGTTGTGCAACTTTTGTGTCAGTGACGCAATAGGCACTTCCATATAGACACCACTTGAACGCGGCACTACAACCTTAGTGAAATGTACCAGGCACACTACACACATTCAAAATCGTAGTGTTACCTTGACTTGTAATGCTTCAGCTCATTTAGTCACATCTACATAATTCTAAACTCTAATTTTCTTTTTTGTTTTGCAGATTACCAATCGTACGTCTTTTGGAGTCAACTTCACAATTTGTTTATACTATTGTTTATTTAAAGTTATTTTTCTAGTTCTTTATTATATAGTTATCATTAAGTTTCGTTTACAGTTATTCTTTTAATAAAACTTAATAAAAAAACGTACATACTACTTTTTCTTTGTGTGTGTGTGTGTGTGTGTGTGACGATCCACAATAAAAATAATATTTAAAATGTTGAAGTATTATAGTAAGTACTGAGTTATATTTTCTCTGGATACACTACAACCTGGTAAAGAAATCAAACTAATACAAAACAATGTGTACCACATTTACAAACCTTTTGCGACATTTCCCCATGCAATGCCTACCCCCCTACAAAATTAAGTGTGTGCGCCTCAATGACGCCCCTCAAACCACGGAAACAATAACCCCACAAACACTTCTATATTGTATGACAGGGGCTGCGTGGCCCTCCGCCTGGTGCCCTGGAGTCCACCACGCCCAGACCCGGCTTCTGCAGTGTCCTGGGGGGAAACTGCCATTACAACGCCTGATCGTCACCACAAAGCCATTAGCACGCATATGGCATTACCACACATGCTTTTACAACTAGTATGAATTTACCACGCATGACAAACGCATAATCTTAATAATGCCTTTGTGTTGACGAACACGCGTTGTAATGGCTGTGGCTTACGTCGTTCAAATTAGTTTCTAGGCATACGTGTAACCAAGTCTGATAAGATCGGAGGCAATGGACAAACACCGTGGTGTCTGTGGCAGGAAATCTCATCGATCACAGAGAAAATATGCGGAAGGCAAAATGAAAGTAACAGGTATAATACAAATAACGGAGGAAAACTAGTAAAATGGCACTGGACGGAGTATGTAATCAACGTTTGGTGCCTCGACACTACATTTTAAATAAATATAGATACAATAGGTTTATTAATATATTAAAAAAGTATAGTAGTGGATACAACACACGACCCGGGAAAAGAAAGTAGCAAATGTAATAACTGAAATAAGAAGAGGTTTGCTTGGCGAACTTGAAGATAAAGAAAAAAAACGTGCGCTTGAAAACAAGGCTGCGCATGCGTAGAGAGTACGTCCTTCAAATTAGTTTCTAGGTATACGTGTGACCAAGTCTGAGAAGATCGGAGGCCAAAGACAATTACCGTGGTGTCTGTAGCAGGAAATCTCATCGATCACAGAGAAAATATGCGGAGGGTAAAATGAAAGTAACAGGTATACTAAAAATAACGGAGGAAAACTACGGAAATGGCACTGGACAGAGTATGTAATCAACGTTTGGCGCCTCGACACTACATTTCAAATAAATATAGATACAATATGTTTATTAATATATTACAAAAGTATATCAGCGGATGACACACACGGCCCGGGAAAAGAAAGCAGCAAATTTAATACCTGAAATGAGGAGAGGTTTACCTGGTGAACTTGAAGAAAAAGAAAAAAACGTGGGCTTGGAAACGAGGCTGCGCATGCGTAGAGAGTACAACTGGTGCACAAAAAAAACCCGGAAAGTTTTACATACTATCATAGAAATATAGCTCTTTTTTTGACCAGTAAAGTTAGTTCTTAAAAATAACTTTTTTTTTTTTTTTTTTGGGCCCAATGGCCCCACGATCGCACATGGCTCCCTGCGTCCTTCGTGAGCCCGCATTGCTTTATCAGAGACATCACCTTATATGCTGCTCTCTCTTTCGGAAAACAATCTGCTTTCTTGAAAGAGAGAACAGATTAACTTGCTCTCTTTTTCAAATAGGAAAGCGGTTTCCTGAGGTTAAGTGAAAGCGGCGACGGTACCGCCCTACCATACCAAACAGCAGTGTCCCGGAACTACGCACCCCAAGACACTGCAAGAACTGACCCAGGGAGATGGTGGACCCCAGGGCCACCAAGGGTTCCAGGAGGGGGGCAGCGCGACCCCCGCCCAAGATTAAAAAACCCCGGGGAGTGCAGGTACCCGGGGCTGGAAGGTCATTTTACATATTACTGCCCCAGGAAGGTGGTGGTCCCCGCGACGTGTACGGGGAGAGAGAGAGGGAGAGCAGTTAACACACTTAATTTTTATTTTTTTTAAAAGCCTTGTTGGGGTGACGGTCCCCGAGACTGAGGGGGAAGAGGATCGTAACCCCCCCGCAAACTTCAAAATAAAACCACAGAGGGGTGGCGTTCCCCGGGGCACCTTACAAGCCCCCTCCCCCATGAAAAAAATTGCCCCGAAATTTGCCCCCCCCCCGGGACCTAATGAATAAAACGGACTTCTATTTTTTATTTCCCTTTTCCCCCGCGTACGTATACCATACGCGTACCCCCCGATTTTGTATTTAAAAAATAAAATAAAAATTGAGCCTAAAGATCCATGTACGACCCCCTGAGCAAGCCTAGAGGGTCAGGATGTTTCTACTCTGCCCCCTTTCCTTATTTCTCAACTTTAACTGTTTAGATGGCTGCCAACACTTCCTGGTTTGGAGTGTTCACGCACAGTTGACAGCCAATCAGCATGCAGCTCGTGCTCGTAATTGTACGGATTTCTGTAAGCGTGCTGTACTCCGTCTCTAGATATCGCTATGATTTTACTTGTAATTTGCTAGGGAACTACTGAACGGATTTACACCATTTAACAAAAAGCACAATCTGCGAACCGAACTCTACCTCTCTGCCAAATTTGGTGTAATTCCGTTCAGCCGTTCGGGCTGTAGCCCTGGCTAAAGGTCCCTATGGAACATTGCATGGGGAAAACACGTTTTGGGGCCCCCCTTTTTTCTCGGACCCCACTTGACGAATCACCCTCAAACTTTCAGGGAAGGAGCGGAACCGAGCAGGCCATTTTCTTGGAGAAATTTGCGAAGATTCGTCCACCGGCGCCAAAGTTATTCCAAATAGAATGTTGTGGATTTCCTATGGAAAGTAGGTCCTAACTATAACTACCTACTGGCGACCGCCAGTAGGGAATATATATATAAATATGTGTGTGTGTGCATGTGTGTTTGTGTGTGTTTGTGTGTGTGTGTTTGCAGCCTAAAGAAGGCCAAAAATGGCCAGATTTCATTGAGTTTTCATTTTAAAAAGAAGGCAATTACATGGATGCATCACTATAAAAAGGTGACCATAGAACTAGAATTGTAGGCGAGTAATTTTTCCTTCTCTTCCAGGGGAAGCACTGAATAAATCCAGTATTGGGGTATCTTTCATAGACAAAAAATCAACACGAGAGAGAGGGCATGAGTAGACACTCCTATACCCCTGTCAGCATATCAAGAACAACTAAGGAGTGACTAAGTGAGACAGGAAATATATAGATACAATAAATGTGTTGAGCTATTTAAATCCCCCAGTGTCAAAAGTTGAGCCAATTCCAGGAAACAACCACAATTAGCAACCTTTGCCCTTGTGTGTTGCTTAAAAAGAAAGACAAAACTTTCTCTTTGTAAAAGGACCCTCACTCACCACTAGTTGGTGACATGCTTCATAAATGGGTCCCCGCCGGGGTTGCAGAGTGCTCCCCAGCGTGCTACAACGCCTGAATTACAGTGGAGCGGGATGGTGATGTGTGTAACAGTGCTCTAACTGAATTGTGAGTATAACTGAGTGCAAAGTTAAAAAATACAAGGTTGGAACCTATAAAAAAGTTTTAATAAAGGCCAACCTGTATTAGAATTAAAAACAATGTGAACGGACAAACCTAGGTTCTATATTAGGAGACCTGTGTCCTGTTAGATAAAATAAACGGTCAACATGTTTCTGCTGATAATTATGCAAACTCGCTCAGCATTCGTCAGGACCTTTTCAGATAGCACCCCGGTGGTTAGCGCGCGCTAAGGCGCACCCTCCCGTGAGGCTTTTTTTTTAATATATATTTTTATTAATTATAACACAAGAGTAAAAATATACATATCGGGCATCAGTCGGAGGAACATATCGTAATGGTGGACGGGCAAATCAATGAAGAAAACACACAACAATTACAAGCATCTGAACGACATCAATAGCAGCGTAGGGCAGAGGCAAAACAATACGTTACTGCGAACCTAAGCAAACATCGCCGAATCCCGCCCACCCAGAATACAGGATATGAAGACCAGACACTCGATACCCAAATATGATGAATAAAAATCAGGACAATACGCCACATCTCTCGTGAAGAAAGGAAAAGGGGAAAAGAAAGGTCATAGAACAAAAGAAAGGAAAAATAACAAACCCCCCCTCAACCCCCCACCCTGCACCCCTGCGGATGGCTACGACCTAACCCACTAGCAGCGTGCCTGTCGCCCACTAAACTAACCCCAAGGAAGGGAAAAGATGGAGGAGGGAATGTCGCAAAAGCAAACACACCCCCGGTCTTCCGTACCGCCCGCCAGCAGTGACCACCCCGAGATATAATCGAACCAACATTTAGCAAAATATACAATCCAATCGGGGGAGTATAACAAAGCACCACCCAACTCCCAGCACATTACATGTGACAATCCCGGCATTGAATCAAGCTATATTATCAAGTCCAAGCCCTCAAGGTCAACCCTGACCAGTACGGTATTTCGGGAGAGTCTCTTTCACTCGGACCACCATCACAAAGGAAAAGGCAAAACGTTCACTAAAGTCCACATCAGTGGTGCAGGATCGACAAAAGGATAGAAGGTCACGATAGCCACAAAACGAGTGAGGGAATGTGTCCAGAAATAGCAAATCTCCCCAACAGTCACTTTGGTACTTGTTACAGAACAGAAGACTGTCCATATATGTACGAGGCGGCAGCAGGATCAAGCAGGGAACAATAGCGACAATCGCGGACTCGCTGAGTGTGAATTGGGGGCCGACAAAGCACATGGAATCCAGGTTCTGCCCGGGGACCTCGATCTCAGGCGTACATTGTACCGCTGGTACCACAGATGTATTAGGACTAAACGGAGAGTCATGTGCCGGTCCTGAGATACCGTCCACTTGCACGATCAGTGTCCGGAATACAGCGGTGGATTGTGAATGGAGCGCCTCAATGGCGGCCATGACGGCCTGTAGCGATGGCGTACTTTCCGTCCGCCCCATCCTCTCTCACGAAGCGGCAGAACAGGATTCGAACCCCGGAGGCCGGCTTCTCCGGGGTAACAGGCCACACAAATCCGAAGACAATAATGGGTGCTCTACGTCGCGCCAGATCGACACCTTCGCCGGCAGCGAAGGCCCCGGTCCGTCAACCCCGGGAAGGGGCAGGGTCTCCGGGCGTCGGACCCCCGAAAACGGCGATCAGTGCGGTACGCTGTTGTCTCCACAGTGTAGACCGCTCACAATGTCAGCATCCAACAAGCAGTTTACGATGCTCTCCGGGGGACCGGGCTCATCCAGGTCCAGCGGCCGTTTTTGATCAACTCCAACCCGGATAGGCTAGAAATCGAGGCCCCGGCTTCCACACGATGTTAGGCCGAGAATGGGAACACGGCGTATCTTTGGCCTCCGACAAGATAAAAAGCTCGGGATTACACCTTTAGAAGCAGGAATACTTCACGAACCCGGGAGACTGGTGCGAATTCAGGATTGAGAACAGGATATACGAGCTGCTGGCGGAGGTCGGCGGAGCCGGGAGCTTACGCGGCCATCTTGGTTGCTGGCGTAGCTCCTCCCCTCCCGTGTGGCTTTTAGTGTGAAAAAGATAAATTATTTTTGGGTGTTACTCACGGATATTACCCGTGGCCGCTCACTGAGATTCACAGGAGCAAAAATACCTGTAGAGACAGGAGGAAAACAATCAAAACACAATAACACATAATGACACACATTGACTGACATATAATACAATTTCTCATAATTGCCAGTTAGTCTATATCGACATGATATGCTTATTGTCATGTAGCCTATGTGAAACATTGTTCTGTCTTGGTGACATAATAGTGAACCCTCCAACTACATAATCAAAAAATGAGGTCCTACCTTCTATTGTGAATTGTAAATATTTACAATGAGGTTGAGAAACCAATAGCGCTATAGCTTAACATCTATCGGTTAACTTAAGAAAAGTATCACAGAGATCTATCCTCCCGATCCCATCATTATGGTGCTTAAGGTATTAATCAAAAACAGTGTAGCAATAGTAAACAGTCAACAGAAATTACAAGCCCATGCCAGTCCTCATGGCATGGGCTTGAAATTTCTGTTGACTGTTTACTATTGCTACACTGTTTTTGATTAATACCTCAAGCACCATAATGATGGGATCGGGAGGATAGATCTCCGTGATACTTTGCTTAAGTTAACCGATAGATGTTAAGCTATAGCACTATTGGTTTCTCAACCTCATTGTAAATATTTACAATTCACAATAGAAGGTAGGACCTCATTTTTTGATTACGTAGTTGGAGGGTTCACTATTATGTCACCAAGACAGAACAATGTTTCACATAGGCTACATGACAATAAGCATGTCATGTCGCTATAGACTAACTGGCAATTATAAGAAATTGTATTATATGTCAGTCAATGTGTGTCATTATGTGTTATTGTGTTTTGTTTTCCTCCTGTGTCTACAGGTATTTTTGCTCCTGTGAATCTCAGTGAGCGGCCACGGGTAATATCCGTGAGTAACACACACATTTTTTTTCTCTTTTTCACACTAAAAGCCTCACGGGAGGGTGCGCCTTAGCGCGCGCACACCACCGGGGTGCTATCTGAAAAGGTCCTGACAAATGCTGAGCGAGTTTGCATAATTATCAGCAGAAACATGTTGACCGTTTATTTTATCTAACAGGACACAGGTCTCCTAATATAGAACCTAGGTTTGTCTGTTCACATTGTTTTTAATTCTAATACAGGTTGGCCTTTATTAAAACTTTTTTATAGGTTCCAACCTTGTATTTTTTAACTTTGCACTCACAGTTATACTCAAAATTCAGTTAGAGCACTGTTACACACATCACCATCCCGCTCCGCTGTAATTCAGGCGTTGTAGCACGCTGGGGGGCACTCGGCCACCCCGGCTGGGACCCAATGATGAAGCATGTCACCAACTAGTGGTGAGTGAGGGTCCTTTTACAAAGAGAAAGATTTGTCTTTCTTTTTAAGCAACACACAAGGGCAAAGGTTGCTAATTGTGGTTGTTTCCTGGAATTGGCTCAACTTTTGACACTGGGGGATTTAAATAGCTCAACACATTTATTGTATCTATATATTTTTTGTCTCACTTAGTCACTCCTTAGTTGTTCTTAGTATCTTTCATAGATTCACATGCCTGAATCAGAATAGCAATTGTATTGTCGTTAGTGGAAGGTGGGAGACGTGTAATTTTAATCTTTTAATAGTTACCCACTACCTTTACACAAAGCATGCATTAAGCATTATACTCTATATCAATTTTGAAAAAGATATCAATATAACCATTAATGTATTCATATAGCTACACATAGACCATAAATCATAGTAAGAAATCAATCGCCAAATACATTTGTACAATCACTGAATGCACTTAAAATTAGACAAAGCAAACAAGAGAGTGGTCCTTATGAAACTTAAAGGAATCTGACCTTAGTTGAAAAGATGGCGCAACACAGCCTGTCCAACCACTGCATCCTCCTTTTGTGCAGACTGGAGGCAGTAGGGCCTTGTGAACGTGTGGACATTTTTCAATGTCGCAGCACGGCACATCTTGCAAACAAAGCTGTAGACGCAGCAACAGTTCTTGTGGAGTGAGCTTTAGCTCTCACTGTTAGAGGTTTATTTGCTTTTTCGTGGCAGAATTGTATCGCAGAGCTACCCATCTGGCGATCGTGGCTTTCGTTACTGCGGTTAAGAGTTTCCCTTGACCGTATGCCACCAGAAGTTGATCTGCTTTCCTTATTACCTTTGTTTTGTGAATGTTAAAACTTCAAACATCTTTTGATATCCAATGTATGTAGAGCCTACGCACCTCTTTGCACTTGAGTTTTAACATCTGTCATGCATTCACTCTAACTTGCGGTTGATTTTAAAACCTTTTTTTCCTTTACTTTTGTATAAAAATATTTAAACCGGCTTGTTCATAACACATTTTAATTAGTAAAACATCCTAAGTTTAATAATACTGCTTGTATGCCTTGAATGTTATCTTGGGGCACCAAGTGCCAGCTTCTGTACGAACCCATCGTCTTCCTTTTTTCTCAGCCTAGTATGCCATTCTTTTTAATGTTTTATATTGTTTTGGTTTTAAGTAACCTACACAATAAACTTTGTATTGATTGATTGATTGTATGTAGAGCCCGTTCGGCCGGACTAGATGGGTTTGGAAAGAAAGTTTGCATTATTACCGGTTCATTTAGGTGAAATTGTGATGGCACTTTCGGAATAAACCTAGCAATTGTCCGAAGGGCTACGTAATTTTCTGTAAATTATAAGAAAGGTTATTTGATTGTAAACGCTTGCAATTCACTCCCTCTTCTCGCCGAAGTAAGAGCCAGCAAGAGCGTAAACTTTCATGTGAGAAATTGAAGTTCTGCCTTATGAATTGGTTCGAGTGGTCGTCTTATCAATTGTGTTAGAACCACATTGAGCTTACATTCTGGAGGAGGTACGCGTACTGGGGGAAAAGCGTGCAAAAGGCCCCTCGTGAATTGTTTTATGAGAGTAGCTGAACAGAGAGAAGGAATCTGAGATTTCCTGTACCAGGAAATTGCCGCCAGATGAACCTTAACTGAAGAGAAAGTGAGGCCACACTTAGCTAGCAACAGTAAGGCAAAATCTGTTCAGCAGGAGCTTGCGCTGGATGAACTTTGTTCTTTTCACACCAGCAACAGAATCTCTTCCACTGCAGACAATATGTTTTGATAGTGCTTTCAGCATGGGATTTAGCCAGTATTTCTCTACAGTCTTGTGAAATATTGAGATCCTTAAACTCTAAGAATTCAGGAGCCATGCATGGCCCTTGTTCCTCTAACATTGTTGGTGATGGATGAAGACGTATGGGTTTGTCCTGAGACAACAGAAGTAGTTCCCGGACCCAATACTGCCTTGGCCAATGCAGAGCAATCAAAATTTGGTGACAGTCTTCTGACTTCATCTTGATTAGTATCCTGGTTATCAAGGGGATGGGAGGAAAGGCGTAGACATAGATCCCGGACCATCGCATTAAAAGGGCACTCCCCCTTGACCCCGGTTGTGAGAACCTGCTGGCGTAAAACTGGCATTTTGTATTCTCTTTCGTTGCAAACAGGTCCAGGGTTGGCTTCCCCTCATCTGAGAAAAATCCTGTTCACCTGTGTTTGCTCTAGCTTCCACTCGTGGCAGCTGGACTGGGACCTACTTAGTGTATCTGCCAGAGCATTGTGCAGACCTTTGACTTGCTTGGCCCTCAAAGAGATTCAGTGGAACGTTGTCCATTCCAATAATTCCTGGGCCTCTTGAGATACGTTATGGATTTCGTTCCTCCTTGTTTGTTTCTGTAGTACATGCTGGTCGTATTGTCCGAACAGACTAGCACTGAAGAACCGCTTATCCTGGGAAGGAACGCTTGGAGAGATAAGAATACAGCCTTGAGTTCCAAGCTGTTGATGTGTTGTCTTTTCTGCATTATTGACCACTTTCCCTGGATTTGTAAATCCTGCAGATGACCTCCCCATCCCTCCATGGAGGCGTCAGAATGAAATCCGGGATGCTTTGGAGAAAGGTTAAACCTTGAGCAAGGTTCACCGTCTGAGACCACCATTGAAGTGCCTTCACCATCCTTGTTGTGAGTGTTGTCTTTTCTGCATTAACGACCACTTTCCCTGGATTTGTAAATCCTGCAGATGACCTCCCCATCCCTCCATGGAGGCGTCAGAATGAAATCCGGGATGCTTTGGAGAAAGGTTAAACCTTGAGCAAGGTTCGCCGTCTGAGACCACCATTGAAGTGCCTTCACCATCCTTGTTGTGATTCTAATTAAATCTCCGAAAGATCCTACAGTTAGCCAATGTTTCTGCAGTTCCTCCTTCAAAGGTCTCATCTTTAGCCTCGTTAAAGGTACTAAGTTTATCGCTGACGAGCACATCCATAGCTTTTTGAAATGGACCATGCCAACCTTTGGAGAGGCATCTGTCGCTCTTGAGACAAAAAATTCTTTACATTGGACGGGGTCTAGTGATGCTCTCAGAAACGAAATTACTTGGGTTGGATGCAATTTTGATTTTTCTCTGTTTAAAGTGAGTCCCAATTTATTGAACAGGTGGAAACCAGCTACCGTTGTCTGATCGGCTTCCTGCTTTGATGCGGCTTTGAGCATCCAATCATCGACGTATGGAAAAACTGGACACCCCTGAGATCGCAAGGCAACAGCTACTGGTGCTAGGCACTTGGTGAAGATCCTTGGTGCTGACTTTAAGCCAAACGTGAGCACCTTGAATTGATTATGGGTACCAGCCACTGTAAACCGTAGATATTTCCGGTGTTTTGGGTTAATTGGGATGTGAAAGTATGCGTCCTCCATATTGGGAGAAGTCATGAAATCTCCTTTGTTTAAGCATCCCAAAATATCAGAAAGTGTCACCATCCTGAACGTCTTTTTTTTTAGAAACTTGTTGAGTTTTCTTAGGTCCAGAATCAGTCGCTATGCTCCTGACTTTTTTTATTAGGAAGAAACGAGAATAGAATCCTCTTCCTTTCTGATTGGATGGGACTTCCTCTATAGCTTCCTTGAGGAGCATTATCAAGACTTCTTTTCGTAGTTAGTGAAGACGAGGGGGAGGGAGACCCCTGGGCGGAGTAATAGGTGTTTTTTGAATAAATTCTAGGGTGTGGCCCTTGGTGACTAGGTCCAACACCAAGCGATCTGAAATGATCTTGCGCCACCCCTGTGCGAAAGTAGAAATATTTGCACCCACAGATAGAGAGGGAACATTGACTGATGCCCTGATGCACTCATTGCATTCTGCCAGAGTCATGGCCCTGTTGAGGTGTTGGCTTGCGACCTCCCTGGCGGGAGAAACCAGCTGCTGAGGATTGGAGATACGATGGAGGGTTGTAAGATTGACGATATTGATATTCTTAATATTTTCCTTTGTAGGTGGTGAATCCTCGCCCTGTGGCGTCTCTAAATGGTATTCTTCTATACTGCAGAGCCCCTAATGACTTTGTGGTATCTGTATCGTTCTTTATAGCCAAAAGAGCGTCTTCAATATGTTTACCAAAAAGCGACTCTCCATCATACGCCATGTCCTGAAATTTAACCTGAACCTCAGGTCTGAAGGTAGTAGCTTTCAGCCACCCCTGGCATCTAAGTACTGCCGCTCCTGCCAACTGCCTAAAACTTGTGTTTGCTATTGCCAAGGTACAATCAATAGTCTCAGAGGTAGCTCTTTCACCATCCAATAAAATCTTTCAAGTGTCCTGTTTGTTTTCTTCCGGGATGAGGTCTATCATCCCCGCCATATCGGACCACATTGAAGGTCATAACGGCCGATAATGGCTAGCGCATTTGCTGCCCGAATTGTAGCCGCTGCCATTGCCAAGAATTTTTTCCCCACGTGGTCCATCCTACATCGCTTTTTGTCCGAAGGATTAGTAATCAGTTTTGCTGGATTCTTTGACCATCTCTGTGCGGCCTGAGATATAACAGAATCTGGCCTTGGATTTCCTACAAAGCAAGATGGACTATCTTCAGGAGCGTTATATTGTTTCTCAACACGGGGCAGAACCGCTGGTATAGATGCTGGTGTCTTCATAATCTTCATGCCCTCCTGCCAAATATAGTCGCTAATCGGAATCGACCGTACAATCCTTCTTGTGTCCTCTTTAAAATCATGCAGAAAACAATCTGTCTGTTTCACCATGATAGGTACATGGAACCTATTGGCTGTCCTCTGCATTAAATTGTGAAACCCCCTGATGCGCCAGGGGAAGAATCGGAAGGTAGGTGTGGAGGAGGTGACTGCGTCGGAATTATATAATCATCCCAAGGATCCGGAACAGCAGTTGGATCCGGTAATTCTCCTTCTTCCACTTCCTCTTCCGAAGAGAAAGTGTTGTGAACTTCAGGGTAAGCCGGAACTGGACGTGTTGCATTCACGTGTTGTATTTGAGGCGCTAGTACTGTCACCGGTAACTCCTGTGGAACCAGAGCTTGTGGTGGAATTTGTTGAGGAGGGAATCTCTGCCGATAACCTGCCAACATGGCCTGCAGATCCTGAATCAGTGACAGAGGTAGATGATCCACCTCTCTATGGGGTGCTTCCTGTCGAGGATTAAACTGATAAGCATGACGAGGAGGCATGTATTGCTCCCGATTACAACGAGTCTCATGATAATCTTCTTCTTCATCATCGTCATCTTGGCATTTCACATGTAGCTCCGATGGACTATGAGCTACTCCATTTAGACCATCCTCATCTTCATCATCCTTCTCCTCAATATAACCCTCCAAAAGGGGAGATGGTAGCAAGGGTGACACCTTGCTATAGTCTTGCAAAGGCGGAGAAAGAAAAGCATTTGAAACAGTCACGGTGTGAGAAATCCTCGTTGACGGTCCAGAAATTACTATTGAAGGAATCCCCGTAGTCGACTAAACGGTCCTGGACGGTGTAGCAATAGTCGACGAAGGTGTCGTCGTCGACGGTGCCTTCGTCGACGATATCTTTTCTGATGGTTTCTTCGTCGATGAGTTGTCGTTGACGGATGAAACCAATGGAGATCTTGTCACAATAGAGAGCTTAGTCAATGAAATAGGTGACTGAATCGCAGTCGTCGTGACGGTTGGCGTCATCTAAGTCACAGATGGTGACGGTTGGCGTAGTCGAAGTCACAGATGTCGTCAACAATGACAGGGAAATAGTCATTGACACAGATTTCTTTACATGTTTTCTACTAACAGAGTCAGTAGAAGATGATCTTGGACGTTCTCTTTCTTTTTTGGCAGGCGAAGAGGTGACAGAGATGGCTCAGAGGAGTGTTTGGAGCTCCTCTCTTTACTCACAGGTTTCTCCTGGGAAGACTTGAGATGTTTCCTTCCCTCACCTGAAGATCTTTCCTGTGATCTAGCACTCTTGTGAGAAGTTGAAGGCAATCTTTCTTCCTCATCTGAGGAGCTAGGCTGCTCCTTTGTGGAATGAAGCCACAAAAGTAATCTTCCCTCTCTGTCCTTGAGGGTCTTATTAGAAAAGGTGTGACAGATTTTACAATCTTTCACCTCATGCCTTGGATAAAGGCAATAAATACAATCTTTATGTAAATCATCTACATGGACCCTTTTCTTCCACAGGTCTTGCAAGGGCGGAAGAGGCCTTTCTTATCTCACATTTTCTTCAGAAGAGCTGAATAGAAGGAAAAAACTGAGTAGCACTCAAGGAGACTCCCTTCCACACGACGTGCAGTGACAATCTGAGGAGAACTTGCCTTTTCTGGGAGTATTCTAGAGGGTGATGGCAGCTTATTGGCTGGAACCAACTTTTGGTCCTTTTTTGAAAAAGGACATAGATAGGCTACTAAGATATGGCCTTTGGCCTTTTTAGCCTATTTATTACTTATGGCACTGCTTTTGTATTTTACTGTGGAACTCCCATCTCGGCGACGGGGAATGATTCAGGCATGTGAATCTAGGAAAGATAGCCCAATACTGGATACATGGAAAAGCCCTATTTAATACCTTGTGATTGAGGCCTCGGAATAGATGAAGAAAATATGCTATCAGTACATCTTTTTGACAGGTGGGATTGTGGCGAATCTGGATGCACAAAATGCAAAACATCTTCCACTTGAGGGCATATGATTTTATTGTGGATTTTTTTTTAGCTGCTCTTCGAATGTTCATACACTCTTTAAAAAAAAAAAAACAGACTGCCATATTGCAGGAATTCAGGAGCCATGCTGCTAAATTTAGTGATGGAAGGTTGGGGTGTAGAATCTGGCCCCAAACTTGTACAAGAGATCCTGTCTGCAAAGCAGTCTCTTGTGCCGTCGTTTCGATAGGTGATGGTCTGTGAACCACCAACAGGGCTGTAGCAGCTATCGGGCGTTTCCTAAAGAGGCTGGAAGGTTGGGGGCGATTTTGACGCGGTGGGGGCTGTTTTTATTACTGGGGGGTCGGTTTTGCAGCAGTGCTGTTACATTGCCCTCCAGTAACAAAAGCAGAATGGGGGACTGGTTTGTCACAATTGCCAGGGCTACTTTGGGTTTCAAGTCCGGCCCTAACCACCATTGATAAGGCGTTTCTGGTGCAATCATGATCATCCTGGTTTTGGACCGAAAAAATCTGGTCAGAACTGTTGTGATGAGGGGTACTGGTGGAAATGCAAAGAGGCATTACTTCGACCGGTCTATCTAAAGAGCATTCCTTTTCATTCCTAGCGGGTAATATTTGTAGGCATGGTCGTGGTATTTTTTTTTGTTCATGTCAGGAAATAAGTCACATTCTTGGACATTTCTTGTACAATTTTGTCGTTTAGAATCCAGTTGTGGTTTCTTGGAAGGTTTGATTGAGGGTCGCCGCTTCCATGTTCTGTGCAACTGGGAGATAGACAGCTATAATTGTCAAGTTCCTTGCAATAAGCCATTTACATATGGCTTGTGATCCTAGGGACACAGTTCTCAAATGTGTCCCTCCATGCTTTTTCAGGTATTACATTGTTGTTTTGTCTGTCTGAACAAGAGAGAAGTCGTTTTGATTGCTGGAAGAAAACCTAACAAAGTCTCATATTCCCTTTCTTTTTCCTTTTGAAATAGCTTGAGAACATTTTCGATGGTCACTTGACGCATGTGTGTGCAACTGGCTTCTTTTCAAAATTTAAATGCAATGAAATCTGGCCATTTTTAGCCTTCTTTAGGCTGCAAACATGCAAATATATATATATATGTAAATAAATATATGGATGTGTGTGCAAAAAAAAAGGCTAAAAATGACCAGATTTAATTGAATTTTCTTTAAAAAAGTACAAACACGTGTATGTATATATATATATATATGTATGTATATATATATATATATATATATATATATATATATATATATATATATATATATATATATATATATATATAAAATTTATATTATAAGTACAAAGGATTGTTATACATACATGTATACTTTTTTAAGTGCTCCAGCATCCCCGCGCATGGGCAGGACTTTTCATTGCTTTTGACGAGGATCCCCTGGAGGAAAATTATTGTTTTCTTTAGAAAACTGTTTTAAGAATTTTACAAAAAAGATAGGAGTCAAGAAAGTATGCATCTTCCAGAATGCCAAGAATTAGAGTCACCATGGCCCTCACTTGTGGTTTTGAGAGAAGAATGTGAAAGAAAGAGGATGCGTTAATGTGTTATACCAGGAGTGGACACTTCGATATTCATGGCTGGAGCTTTCCTGTTTGTTACCCTCTTGAAAATAGTTCACAACATCTACAGGGGATAATTTTGAATTTGGTGATTCTGGAGACGTCATCTACAACCCACTCATGTATGAACCTTTTCCAAGGGCTCGGAGATCTGGATCTGCGGGAGCTGTTGGAATTATTAGTGCTTCTACAGTGATGTTCTTCCTCTTCTGAGCAGGCTCCTCCTAAGGCACTGAAAGGCTAGTATCCCCAAAAGTGCAGATATACCCGCTAGAGACTTATGAGTCAGCCTCCACCAACAGAACAGGTGGGAGCTTTTTTCTACGAGTTTGCTGCTCTGGAGAATTTGGAGAAGCATCATTGATGTTTCAGTTTTCTCACCTTCTCACTGGACATTTGCGTCTGGCTTGTTCCAATTATGAAGCTGACAGGCGGATACCTCCTAGCCCTTTACACTGAAATAAAACTCAATGAAAACAAATGACCAAATACTTACTGGGAAACTCCAGAAATCCTCTACTTTAAATACCTCCATGTCAACTGTCTTGACGACAAACATCTCAAAGTTGAATGCCCCAAGGTTGACCAGGAGCACTGTAAAGTCAAGAAGTGATCTGAGGGTTTTAAGTGGAATCGGACATGGTCACACGGGGGGCTTAAGAAGAGTATGAATAAGTCATTCCTCCTAGTTCACTTTGACTACTTCACTCTCTTCCCATCACTGAAGCACCTGTATAGAATCTCCAGACAAATTTTAGACCTCCTGACGGAATTAGAATCCAGAAGACAGATGATACAAATATTGTGTTAATTCATCCAGGACATGTTATCTCCACATGATGGGCACCTGTTAAAAGGAGCAAGCATGGAGAGCAAAGGAGAAAATGTGAGAAGAGAAACATCTCAGAGAAAAAGGGGTATTTATTGCAAGAAAAGAGAAGGAATCCAAAGTAAATGACAAAAGGAGTCGAAGGAAGCTAAACAAACAGGTATTCATAAAAAATAGCCTGAAAAAGGAAACAGTATTTAGGGATCCTTTTATGGTGAGCCGGAAAAACAAACTCTTGCATTGACCCTAAACTGCATGATGGGAAGGCTAGCAGCTTCTAGAAGTGCCGTGTCTAATAGGTACAGTATGTGTTCATCTTGTTAGATACTATATTTTCCCTTTAGTTTTGGGGTTAGTAGAGCAGTGGCGTTTTCAGTCAAATGCACCAAGGTGTGAATTTGGCTAACTGGATTTAACTATTAAAACCAAAAAAGACTAAGTAGAAATATTGTCTTTTAGGAGCATGTTTTCTTTGTAAAAATATTTTTTAAACTGCTGCTCCTAGAATTCCATGTGTGGAGAATTTTAGATTATGGATATCACAAATGATCCAAATAACGGAGAAGGTGTTACTTTTTTAAGCTAATAGCACATAATCAAGATTTGCATATTACCCTGTGCTTTAAATTATTGAACATGCATCTCTGCAAGTTCAGAGGAGAGGAAATAAGTTAAGTCTACACAAACATTTAATTGGATAGTTTACAAACATGAAGAAGGGATACAATGGTACCCAGTTATGATAATGAAAAGGAGAAAAGCAGGGAGTAACAAATCTTAGACTAGCTGACCACTAGCCCTAAAAGAGCTCCGACAGAGTAAGTGAAAAGATAGCTTGTCAGGATAAGGGAGCTAAAGCAAGCAGAAAGAGAGATAGAGGCAGGGAAAGCTCAAGCTGATTAAGCAAAAACATTTTCAATTACACACAAGGGTTTGAAGAAGTCATACAGGTGATAGGATGCCAAAATGTGCACTATATCAGTGCCTGGAATTATGCCAAAACCTAAAAATAAGTAGTATTCATTAGTGTGTACTCTACCAGTTTGAGATAGAATTATTACTTGACTTTTTCACAATCTGTAACAAGTATGTACAAATTTAAGCTGCAGAAGCTTTGTTTCGACTATTTGTATATGCTCTAAGATGCTAAACAAAACAATGGTGATTCTAAGTCCAAGATTCAATAATGAACAATTATTGGATTGGAAGGATCTCAGATTGGACAAATTCAGGGTAACATCTATAGTCTTACCTTCAGACCCCTCAGTCAAGGGAGTCTGCCCCCTGGATAGATTAAATGTTCCATTTTCAGTATAAGATATTTCAGCATCTGAATGTTCAGAGTCAGAAATTGTCAGTTCTTTAGCAACAGCCGAATCATCCAGCTGGAAAAAATTACAAATAAAAATAAGCATATGGTTTAGAGGACCTGGAGCACTCAAGTGTATCTTAAGTACTTGACCGTTCAACTAGCAATTTCAAGCAGAATTTCATGTTTCAATTTTGCTTTCATAGCACATGCACATTAAAGTTCACCCTGCAACATATTACGATCATTTGGTTTAAAACCATGAAATGGATACTGACAGTAAGTTAGAACCGAAGATTGTAAAGAAGATATTTGCACTATTTTTCTCAATTTAGAGAACATCAGTTGACAGATGTTTTCCAGACATAAATTGGGCTGGAAAGGATTATGTTACTTTCCCTGTAAGCATCTGTTCCTGGCATGTAGAGCTGTAGATTCACATGCTTTGCACACTCTTTTTATCTAGTGTTGGGTCCGGAAGTTGTTTTTCTTCGAAGAAGTCTTTTCCAGTCACGAGGTAAGGTGACTCCTCCTTTCGGTGATAGTGCGCATGAGGATCGACTCCATTGTTAGATTGTTTTCTCCACAAGACTGAGACAGGAATAAGTAAATGTAGTATAGAGATGTTCATGCATATGTAATCTAAATAATGAGAACTGCTACAACTAAAGGAGCCCAGGGAGGTGGGAGGGCGCATGTGAATCCTACATGCCAAGAACAGATGCCTACAGGGTAAGTGACATAATCCGTTCGAGGCATGTGTGCTGTAGATACACATGCTTTGCATAGACTATATAGCAGTATTCTCTTAAAGCGGTGCTAGCCAGTAGGTGTTTCAGTTGTTTGAAAAAGTGTCTTTAGCACTGCTTGTCCTACATTAGCTTGTTGACGTGCCAACCCATCCACATGATAATGTTTGGTTAAGGTGTGTGATGTGGACCATGTTGCTGCTCTACAAATATCAGCTATGGGAATGTTACCTAAAAAGGCCATAGACGCTCCTATTTTATGAGTGGAATTTGCTCTGGGAGGTATAAAGTTCTTTAAGCTTTAGCATAGCAAGTTTGAATACATTTAACAATCCATCTAGAAATACCAGATTTATAGATAGGATTGCCTTTGTGAGGTGCAGCATGTGTAACAGGCTTTGTTTTACGAAAATCCTTTGTTCTTTCAATATAGTATAATAGCGCTCTTCTGACATCAAGTGTGTGAAGAGCTCTTTCTGCCACCGAATCAGTTTGAGGTAACACTGGTAATTCAACTGACTGGTTAATATGGAAACGAAGAACTATTCTATCTTTATAAAATTGAAAGAAGGGTTCTTCTAGAGTTAATGCCTGTAGATCACCAAATCTCCTTAATGAAGTGATCAGGAAGGCAACGGTCCATGAAATACACTGTAAAGTACAATTGTGTAGTGGCCCAAAAGGTGGACCCTTGAGTCTTGTAAGAACAATGTTAAGATTTCAAACTGGTGTAGGTGGTACTCTGGGTGGTATTACTCTTAAGACCTTCCATAAAGGCCTTAATTACTGGAACCTTGAACAAAGATAAGTGGTGTCTGTTTTGCAAATATGCGGCTACTGCTGCAAAATGTAACCGAATGGATGTACAGGCTAAGCCAGCTCGCTGTAGATGCAAAAGGTAAAAAATAATATTTTGTATAGACTCATTTAGCGGGTCAATACTGTTGTTACAAGGTGGCAAATTTAAGTATCCAAACACTATGACTTCAGGAGTCAAATCACTAGGTTAAGATCCTTGGGTTTGGGTGTCTGACTTCTCCATGATTCTGAGTGAGAAGGCTGGAATTGAGGTGCAGCTTTTGAGGTGGAACCACTGATAGTTCCTAGAGTGTGGTGAACCAAGGTTGACAGACTCATGTGGGAGCCACTAAAATCAGTGTGAGTGATATTTGCCTGAGCGTCCGAACCAGCGGAAAAGCATAAGCAAATATCCTTGACCAATTCATCCATAGAGCATTGCCTCTGGATAGAGGGGGTGGGGACCAGGAGGCAAAGTTTGGGCATTTTGAGTTGTCTACTGTGGCGAACAGATCTATTTGTGGGAATCCCCATTTTTGGAAGTATGGAAGGAGAACCTGGGGATTAAGTTCCCGTTTGTGTATTTGTTGCTGCATCCTGCTGAGGTTGGCAATTTCATTAGTCACTCCTGGGTGGAGCTCTGCCAGAAGATGAATTCTGTGATGAATTGCCCAATGCCAAATGGACTGAGAGAGGAGTGACAGTTGCAGTGTGTGTCCCCCCTCCCCTTTTTGTACATAGTACATGGCTGTCATATTGTCCATGCAGACTAGGACAACGATCCCTATGAGGTGAGGCTGAAAAGCTTTAAGTGCCAGATACACAGATAGAAGCTCTAGATAGTTCATGTGGCGACGTTTGTACTCGTTGTCCCTTAGACCTTGAATTGTTAGATTCTGTGGATGGGCACCCCAACCTGTGAGAGCTACAACTGCTGTTAGTACGATCTGTGGAACAGAGTCGATGAAAGGCTGTATCCTTTCGATAAGTTGTGTGTTTCACCACTACAGAGAGCAATGGGTGCAGCTGTCTACCAACACTAGATCTGTTAATTTACCCTGTGATTGATTCCACTGACGTGCTAAGCATTCCTTTAGGGGACGCATGTGTAATCTTGTATGAGGCACTATTGCAATGCAGGATGCCATCATTCCTAGTAGTTGCATGAAAGTCCTGTCTGTTAAGTATTGGTTGGTCTGAAACTTTAGTACCAGAGTTTGAAGATTTTGAAATCTGGCCATTGGAAGAGGCAAGAGCTGTGCGAGTGTTTAGTCTCACTCCCAGATAGGACTGCATTTGTGAAGGTTGAAGCGGAGACTTTTGTTTATTGACTGTAAAGCCCAATTGATGGAGAAGGTTTAATGTAGTCTGAATATGTTGCAAACACTTTTGGTGTGAGCTGGCTTTGACAAGCCAATCATCTAGATATGGGAAGACATGAATTTGTTGTCTTCTGAGATGAGCTGCAACTACTGCTAGACATTTTGTGAACACTCTGGGTGAAGTAGTAACTCCGAACGGGAGTACTTTGAAGTGATAGTGATTTCCTATCACGAATCTGAGATATTTGCGATGTGCTGAGTGAACTGGAATGTGGAAGTATGTGTCCTTTAAGTCTAGTGTGGACATAAAGTCGTCTTGCTGTAGAAGTGGGAGCACTTGCTGAAGGGTAACCCTATGGAAATGTTCTGACAGTATGTACAGGTTTAACCTTCTTAGGTCAAAAATTGGCCTTAGGGACCCATCCTTTTGGGGTATTAGGAAGCACAGAGAGTAAATGCCTGACCCTTGGTGTTGTAATGGAGCTGATTCTATTTTGTTAAAAGAGCTTGTACCTCTTGTTGGAGGAGCTGTAGGTGTTGTGACGAGAGTTTGTGATATTGAGGGACCACTTGGCTGTTTGTTTTCTGCCGACCCTGCACTCCCGAGGATACTTTGGTCATTCTACCTCCACGCCTCGCGGAACCCGCTGCGCGGGTCCCGCATCGCAGAGGGGCGCTCCTGTCAGTTTCTGAAAGCTGGTTGCTGGGGCTTAACAGGGGCTGAGGGCTGCGAGCGAAAGGGCTGGACTCCATATCACAGGAGTCCCAGGAAGCCGCGCCCGCTCCACCTGGGCTGCTCTCCCTCCCCGCCCCCAACGGACTGGTGACTAAATACCGGATTGCCCTGCACCTCAGGGGACCACTTGGCTGTTTGTTTTCTGCCGACCCTGCACTCCCGAGGATACTTTGGTCATTCTACCTCCACGCCTCGCGGAACCCGCTGCGCGGGTCCCGCATCGCAGAGGGGCGCTCCTGTCAGTTTCTGAAAGCTGGTTGCTGGGGCTTAACAGGGGCTGAGGGCTGCGAGCGAAAGGGCTGGACTCCATATCCCAGGAGTCCCAGGAAGCCGCGCCCGCTCCACCTGGGCTGCTCTCCCTCCCCGCCCCCAACGGACTGGTGACTAAATACCGGATTGCCCTGCACCTCGGGGGACCACTTGGCTGTTTGTTTTCTGCCGACCCTGCACTCCCGAGGATACTTTGGTCATTCTACCTCCACGCCTCGCGGAACCCGCTGCGCGGGTCCCGCATCGCAGAGGGGCGCTCCTGTCAGTTTCGGAAAGCTGGTTGCTGGGGCTTAACAGGGGCTGAGGGCTGCGAGCGAAAGGGCTGGACTCCATATCCCAGGAGTCCCAGGAAGCCGCGCCCGCTCCACCTGGGCTGCTCTCCCTCCCCGCCCCGCCCCCAACGGACTGGTGATTGAATCACAGTTTAACATAACGCGTGAATACCGCTGCGCGGGAGCGCGCCGGGAGAAGCCCGGGACAAGGGCGGGACCGTCTGTGGCCGTCCGGGGCCGAAGGAGGCCGGGCTGGGCCACATCCCTAACATTGTACTTGCACATTCCATTCTGTCCAAGGTGATGCCCTCGCCGGCACCATGTGAAACTCCATCAAGGGAGGGGGGCAGCAACACAGGGACGCTGGACAATTATTTTAAATCTGCCAAAGGAGATGGGGCCAAAGAAAACTCCCTAGAGAGACGTAGGGCGGAGCGACGGCGCTCCATTGAATCCATGAAGAGTAGATCCTTGACAGAAATCATCCCGTATCCTATCTCTCAAGAGGAAGGTACGCCCCCCAATAGCTTAAATCCCCCGTCCCTTGAGGATTTCCCCCTTTTACTCCGGGAAATTCCAAGCACCCCCGGTATGGTGACTACAAAGATTACAGACACAACTCCTCCCATGACAGGCGCTACCCCAGTGAATCTGGTTACTCAAACTCCCATTTTGAATATAAATAAGAAGAGCAAGTCAAAACCAAGTGTTGTGGTAGAGCTGCACAGGCCTCCACCTAGCAAACGTTGTAGGAAGTCAATGGGGGGGCGGGGGAAAACTAAACTTTCTCATTTAGATTTTGGGAAAAAACATACAAACGTATTCCAATTTGGGAAGAACAATGAAACCGCGCCTACTGTTTTCCCCTCTAAGGTCCCAAGTTCTAACATAGCTAGTATTAACAGTGATCCAGTGGCCAAAACACCTAATATAAATCCCCCGCCCATATCTATAGGGAGTATAGAATTCCTATTCCGTTCCCTTCTCCAGCCCATTAGCGATAGCCTGAAAAAAGTAGAGATTAGGCTCACTCTACTAGAGACATCTCTTACTACCTTGAACACCTTAGTTAGTAAGCAATCCAAAAATGTGGGACCCTATCCCCCTGTTGGAAACCCTCTTAAACCAGGAGCCTCACAGGGTGCCAACAAACTCCCCCCTCCGAGCGCATCTACTGCCCCCCCTTGCAGCCACTAATGGCTATTTCAGTCGAGGCACCACGCAATATTTTAGCCAGTAGGCCCTCACAATCAACAGTCGCCGCCCCTCAAAGCTCCGAGATAGGGACTAATGATGGCCACCAAGAAGCTGGCAGCGCCCTTGCATTTTCCCCTGGTCGGCCAGCCCCAAGACCACGGAGACCAGATCTTCCCCCAGAAGCTAATAGTTTAACGGTGGTACTAGCAGGCGCCCCCCACCTGAGAACAGGAGAATATGAAGACTACCAATCCCTAAAGAAAAAGGTGATTAAATGGCTGAATTGGAACCGACCCCTACCATCACACTTTAACAATGAGATCATTATGGTTAGAAGGGTCCCTTGGCTAGGGAGGACCAGAAAAACAATAATTGGGGACTGTATTTTGGTAACTTTTAAAGATCCGGGCACTGTCTTGCATATTTGTGAAGGTGTTAATCGCTCACTGGACTCTACTATTCAGACCCTTCCAGTATCCTTTTTCTTCCCTCCAATTCGCATGCACAATGCTCCATCGCATGATGGATGGATAAGGGTGGAACATAGGCGCAGACCCAAGGATTTTGCACAACGCCCAAATCTTCAATTGCCAGACACACCCTATTTCCATTTCAACCGTTTTAATTGCTTGAATAGCTTGGATGGGGTTGATTGACTCTCCGTATATAACTCAGTGCCTCGGGATAACGGCTCCTGCACATTTTTTGAGCCATCTCCCCCGACTGTTGGACGAATTCCTGGACCACCGAAGGACCCAGTGACTCCGGATAATGGCACCACAGGACTTTTTGATCCATCCGTCCACAATGTTGACAATGCATCTGGAATACTGAATGAGCCAGTGCTTGTGGATAACGGCTCCTGTAGACTTCCTGTGCCACCTGCCCCTACTGTTGGTAATGTGTCAGAACTCTTGACTGATACGGTGTCTGAAACCATCCCCTTTAACACTTCTGGCACGGCAACTAACACCCCTGAATACTTGAGGTTAATTTGCTGGAATGTTGCTGGACTGGCCAATAAACTGGGTGACCCGGACTGGGCAAATTACATCGAGACTGGAGACGTATGTATGTTCCAGGAAACCTGGGCCAGAGAGGATTACGGTCACCAAGGCTACATGTCATTTTTCATTCCAGCTAGGTGGGAAGGCAAAGGTCGTCCATCAGGGGGGCTTACGACTTGGGTTGCATCTCATTTGGGCTGTGTGGCAACACGGCTGTCGGCTAACTCTGAAGACATTCTTGTGGTTTCATTATCCTGGCCTAACCAAGTTAAACTTGTTCTAATTAACATTTATTCTAGGCCAGTGGGAATTGCAAAGGAATCACCGACCATAGATGAACTCTCGAATTACATATCTGAATTACCGAGTGATTCATTTTATGTGGTAGGAGGGGATTTTAATTCCCACTTTGAGCCACTACCCGGTCTTCTGGAGGGGTTTTCATCGGAAGAAGAGGTCGGATGGGCAGTGCCCCCAGTGGAAGCTCCCCCCCCCGAAGGCTTGGACCCCACTAGCACTACAAATCACAGCCCTTACCCTAAAGTTTGGAATTAGAGCCTGCAACGGGCGATTGAAATCTGACATACCCAATAAAACCACCTATAATAGACTGGGAAGGGAGTCTCGCCTGGATTATGTTCTGGCCCAAATAGTGAAGTGGCCAACAATTCAGGACTTTAGGGTGACGGAGAGGTCCGATAGTGACCACAATCCGCTTGAGCTTGACCTTATCCATCCTGGTCCCCAAGCTCTCGCGATCAACGCGGAAGGGAACAAACCTGCTCTTCTCCTGGATAATAGCAGGAGAAGGATCAGGTGGGAGCACTTGGTTACAAGCAAGAACAAACTCCCATGCTCTATGATGGGATAACTCCCATCTTGGAAACTGTGGGGAGTTTGGACACCGAGGCAAACAACAAAGATTCCCAGGCCAAATTGTACAAGGCTCACGAGGACCTTATAAAAGCTGCGGTCCCCCATCTCTCTTGCAGTTCACGAAAGTCAAGAGAGGTGCGGCAAGGCAAACTATCATGGTATAACCTAGCATGTAGAAGGGCAAAAGCAGAACTCCTCAGACTAATTAAGGAGGGGCTGGGGGGGATAGCTTAAAACAAAGTAGGCGAGCCTACAAGAAACTTGTTGCCCACGCTAAGGCCGAATGGGAGGAAAATCAGTGGGAAGAACTTACCAAGGCACTAGCGATCCAAAACCATCGTCTGTTTTGGAGGATAGTGAGCGGGGGGTCGGGGAACTTACAATCGGCACTAGAGCCCAACATTGCTCCAGAGGTGTGGCAGGCACACTTCCAGTCTTTATACAGCTCTGAGCCGGGAGAATCTCTTGCTGTAACTGAGGCGGGCTGGCCGGGTTATGAGGGGGAGCCAATAACGCTGGGTGAGGTCACTGTTGCCATCTCAGCTCTGGCTTCGGGAAAGGCGCCGGGACTGGATGGCTTACCTGGGGATATGTTTAAGCAAGAGCCCATTGTCTGGGCGCCCTACCTCACTGCCCTTTTCAATGGAGTCCTTGGCGGTATGGAAATCCCTAGTACTTGGCTGGGGGCGGAGGTGGTCCCCATCTTTAAAAAGGGCTCGCCTCTGCTCCCAGCCAACTACAGACCCATCAGTTTAATAGACGTAGCACAGAAACTGTTTGGCAGGGTTTTGCTGAATCGGCTACAGGATTGGATGGAGGAGGTGGGTGCCTTTAGCCCCTACCAGGCGGGATTTAGGAGGGGGGTATCCACAGTGGACCAGGTTTTTAGATTGAACCTCATCTATTGGAGGGCAGCAAAATTCGAGGGCGGTAGTCTGTACACAATTTTTGTGGACTTACGGGCCGCCTTCGATCTGGTGCCTAGGGGGAAACTTTGGAGCGTCCTGGCAGAGATGGGCGTCCCCCCGGACATCCTACTAATCTTACAGAGGCTCCATCACAATAATTATGCCCGAGTGAGGTGTGGGCGTTCGGGGGAACTGACCGATAGATTCCCCGTTGGCCGGGGGGTAAGACAGGGTTGTGTGTTGGCACCGACCCTGTTTTGCCTCTTCGTCAACGGGGTAATCGCTCACCTAAACGCCACCGATTATACTGACGCCCCCAAATTGAATGGCAGCAGGGTGCCCGCAATTATGTTTGCGGACGACACCCTGCTGCTATCCAAAACCCCAATGGGGATACAGAGGATCCTTGATTCCTTTGTAGCCTTCTGCACCGACAGGGGGCTAGAAATCAACGTGACAAAAACCAAATTCATGGTTTTGAACCCGAGTCAAAAATTGCGGCCGAATCCGCAACTGGGAGCTGTACGACTCGAGAGAGTATCCACCTTTGAATATCTTGGTGTGACTCTTAACGAAACCATGTCTTGGGGATCCCATCAGACTAGGGCAAACCTCAAACTCACACAAACAACTGGGGGTATCGCCCGGATGATGACTGGTTCATCATACCGCCCATTGGGGGCACTAATCCAGATATATAAGGCCCAGGCTAGGGGAGCGAACATGTACGGGGCGGAATTGTGGGGTCATACACCTTGCCGGAGTCTGTCATTAACGGAAAATACGTTCATAAGACGGATAGCCGCACTCCCGCCCAGTACTCCGCTCCTCCCCTTGAGGCTTGATTTGGGCCTACGACCGCTAGCCGAGGAAATAAGTCTGAGACCCATAGCTTTCTGGCGTAGGCTGTGGAGCAGTAACGATCTTGCAGAATACAGGGCGGAATTGGTCGAATTATTGAACCATCCAAAAGCGCTTCACATCCCCTGGGTCAAAAACATCCAAGCCACTTGTATGGAAATAGGGCTCCCCGACTTATGGACGGACCCGGCGAATGCCGTATCAAACATCGCCAAAAGGTCCCTGGCCAACACATATCATGAACAAAAATTAGCTAGGGCCCGAGTAATACAGGCAGAAGGGTCCTTATCCTCTGTGTTTTTGCAAAGCAAGGACCTTTATAGGTTTGAGAAGGTATTGGATCCTATCTCCCCTGTACTTGCCAGGAAGCTGTTTCTCCAATGGAGATACGGCACGCTGCCCTTCCGGTCTTTTACAAACACTTGGGCACCATGCCCCACTACAAAGCAGTGTCCGGCCTGTGATGCCATGGAGGAAACAGACTTACACGTGGCTTTCTTCTGCCCAGCCTACAAGGCAGCTAGAAAATACTGGCTCCTCCCACTGATAAGGAATATGGGCTGCAGGGAATATGCACCAATGTATAGGATTTTAAAATCTGATGTCTCTGGCCCAACTGTTTTTGCATTAACAACATTTTTTATTAAGGTTTGGCATACGCGCAACCGTATTTTAAAGACGTTGGGTCCTTCTTAAAATTTTAGATGCATAGTTTTTAAAGCATTCTTGTATATACATTCCAATGGTTTTATCCTTGCATGAACTGATTTATCTGTGATGTATATGTGTACTGTTCATCTTTTATGGCCAAATGGCCGAAATAAAGATTGGAAAATGAAAATGGATATTGAGGTGGAAATTTGGGAGGACTGCTGGTAAGAGCCAGGCAATAACCATGTTGGATAATGTCTAACACCCATTTGTCTGATGTTGTTGATTGCCAAATGGGTAGAAATTGTTGAAGTCTTCCCCCGACAGGTGTAAAATAATCAGGGGGAAATGTATTGGGCAAAGGAGTTTGTGTTGCCGTACCTTTACCCCTACCCTTGAAGCTGTTTCCTATATACCCCCCTCTATAGAAACCTGTAGATGGAGAGGGTTGAATGTTGGATTTATAGGAGGAGGCATTGGGGTCTGAGGGATTACCTTTGGACCCTTCTCTATAAAATGAACGGTAAAAGGAGCCTCTGAAAGATGGGGTCTGAAGAGCTCCCATTGACTTCGCTACTTCTGTATCTTTCTCCATTTTTTCTAATGCCTCATCTACTTGAGGTCCAAAAAAGTGTTCTCTGTCAAAAGGAGTATTTAGGTTAGACTGCTGAAGCTATGGTTTAAATCCTAAGCCATGCATGTTGTCTAAGGGGAATGCTGGTATTAATTAACCTTCCAGCACTAATTCAATGTTTTGTCGCTGCATGTCTCTTCGTCGAGCCAGACGATCCCGCAAAGTCTTTTTCAATCAGAACGATCGGCAAGCGTCACAATCCTCTTCTTTGTGTTTTCAGATCTATTCGCTACACTGGGAATACCGACGAGGGTACAGTGGATTGCGCACCGAGAACCTGAAGGGCAGGTTCGAACCGGAGTGACGCAAATCACATCCGAACCCGTTGGCAGAAAGAAAACTATTTAACAATGGATACAATGCTCAAGCGCACTATCATCGAAAGGAGGAGTCACCTTAGCTCATGACTAGAAAATACTTTTTTGAAGAAAAACAACTTGCAAATATCCGGACCCAACACTAGATAGCAGGAGTATGCAACAGGCACCTGATTTTCAAACTCCTGGCTACTTATTATAAAACAAACGAAAAACTGCACAGTCCAGCACAGGGTCAATCGTGCGAAATGGAGGACTTTACTTATGAGTCCAGTATTCTTTTCAATACTCTAGATGTACCCACCTTTGTCATTGCTCAGGTCAAAAACTTCTCTGTCAATTCCACAAATCAGCCTCCAGGAGAAACAAGAGTATGTGTTGTTAAGGTTTTAGGATCACCGAAACCACCCGCTTGTGGCCCGCTAGCGGTATACTGAACTTTGCAGTTCCCCTCATCCTAGAACATTTTATAAAACCATATAGTGAGATCTGTGAAGGTGAGCCAGAAGAAGATTCTGTTTAAGAACCAGATTCTGTATATATGTTCATATCCCTTTTTGGAAGGGATAGAGTCGGTTTTCTCTTTGGCCTCATTTTCTGCAAATTTGAATCAGTCTGCAGACCAAAGGGATTAGCTGGTAGCTGAATAGAAGACAGCAGTGGAAACTGGAGGGGGAGCCGAGGTGATGGGCAGTCTCCTCTGTGGAGGACACAGATCTTTGCCTAGGCAAAATGACAACCTTTGAAGGTCAAACAGGAAGATCCAAAAACTGTAGCAGCATCTATTGAGGGTCATCAGAAATAATATATTTATGTATGTATGCATTATTTGCAGACAGTGAACTTAGCTCAGCAGCTATGGAGTGATGAACAGGGGATATTGATCCCCAAAACACTCCTCCCTCCACAGATATGGTAATAACAAAAATACCCTTCAAACCATCAAGCCTTTTTGAAGGTTGCAAATGCTCAAAGTCAACGCTGAGTGGTGAGAGTAACAATGAGATTTCGTATGTCGTGACACTGAACAGCGATGTCCAAATGCTCCAATGTCAGTTTAATATAGACTTTTGTGTGTGTAAACATCAAACCGCAGGTTTCAATCTACACCATTTAGCAGAAAAGGGTAACTTTTGAGGGCATGCATATGTGCATTGGTGGGTGCATATCACCTATAACATATACATGCGGAAAGTCATACAGGTGTGGAAATCTTTGTATTTAAAAAGTTAGCAAAGCAGTTAGTTGCTGGTAATGCAGCCAGGTGGAAAGAATTGTAAAGAGTCAGTACATAACATTATTGTTGTGCGCTTCCACTACTGAAGCAAAGGAATGGGTTTTCCACACATGAAGAGGGAGGTCAGTTAATGTAGGATTGTAAACAGTAGATAATTTAATTAATTTGTGCCAATTACAAGGACAGTTATAAGGAGTACTTGCCTTAAAAGGGTTTCTCCTCACTAAGGACCAATGTATTTAAATCAAATATTTGTTTTCCAATCATAAATATTACACATAAAAAACAAAAGGAGACTGATATTATACAGCCTATAGCAAAGAGTGACTATTTTCATGGAACTGTACAGAGCAAGACAAATTAATTGTAACACTTGTAATGAAATGTGTCATTACCTTCGGGCAGAATGCTGCAAGTTCTTCCTCACTGTCACTATCGTCATCAGTAGGTCTTTGACGTAGCACTCGACGTCTCACTACAGTAAGCGATGACAGGGCAAAATCATCACTATGCAAAAGCAAGAATCATATCTAAATTGTTAAATAATAATATGGTCTAGACAAAGATTTTTTTCAATTTAAATGCTGTTTTGGTCAGTCAACAGTATAAAAAGTCAAAGGACAACTAAATATTCCAGGCCATCTAGAATAGGTCAAAGAGAACTATGTCAAAGCCACATTTTCACAATAGCTTCCGACTACATAAACAAATTCCATTTACATTTACTACATACAAATGTATTTTCATGTATTTCCTGTCTTGAATCTATGAAATAATGCATGCTAAAATTCATAGGATCTAAGCGCAGATTAATTTGCTAAGAATACGGTCACATCTAGCTTTAACACAAGCAATGCAGTCTAGAAAACAATTTCCATATGTTAGCCTTTGAATATACGATCACCTAAGTGAATGAAAAATGACAACTTCCTTTGACACCCCCACTCAAACACACTACAAAAGACTTCTGCAGAATCAACGTAATTTTTTGTTGTTTAACATCAAGCAACATAACATGAACCAATACTAAACTAGACATGCAAGAAATGCCTACTAATAAGATGCACCCAAACAACTATATAGAATGGATCTGCGGAAATCAACGACCCATAAGAAAATGGCCTCCAAAATAAGAAAGTATCTCAATGCCATACCTAAAGGTAGATAGTATACAAAATGCTGACAACTTTACATGAGCTATAAGATATTAATTACTGCTGCTCAAAACAGCTGAATATAGACAGTAACTAAATGTTTGACTTGAAGAGTGCACTAAAGCTCAATGAAATGATCAACTGAAAAAAAACTACAAATACCTATTTACTATACATACAAATAATTTGTGTTTTCTTTTGTTAATAAAAGTATACTTTACCCTGATCCATCAATTATTTTGGTAAGGACTATGAAAAACACTTCAAGAAATATCACAAATATGTCACTCATTTTTGTAGTTATGGAAATTCATGCTCGGAGTTATTGACTCTAATAATAAACCTTACAGTAGGAAGCTGGCTTTGTATACACTATCCCAAAGTAAGGTATAGTGTGCACGGAGTCCAGGGAGTCCCCAGAGGTATAACAGAGGTTAAATTAGGTAAGTACTAAAAGCTCTCTTTATGGTAGTGTGGGCGAGCAGTTCGGCTTATCCAGAGGGTGTGTTAAGCATTTATTGTATTCACTCAATCAAGACTGATAAACACACTCAGACTGAATCCAGACCAATTGGGTAAGTATAAAAAATGTATACTTGTATTTGATTTCTAGAACCAAGCAGGACTTGGTACAGGTAGGTAAAGTATACTTTCAATAGTAAACCTTTACAGAGAAATGCGTTTGAGAATGGATTTGCAATTGTTACAGGTTGGTATCACTTTAAAAAGAAGTTTGAATTACACAGTAATTCCTTTAGAATACTTTTTAGTTACCTTTACATTACTTTGAGTACTGGTGGTGGTGGTATGCCGAGATACCACACCCAAGGATCTCACCATACAAGGTATGTAAGAAGTTTCTTGGCTTTGAATTAAAGTTTCTGTTTTCCCTTACAAAACAACAGTTCAAGACTAAGAACATTTTAGGCCCAAAATCTCATAACATGGGTTTCTATGGGAACAAATGGTTATTGGTTTTGCAGGTAAGTAAACGTCTTATGAGTGGAAGTTTTGTGGGCTAGGACCAAGTGTGCCCAAGGTCTAGGCAGGCACTCCAGTTGCACCACCAGCGGCACTGTGGCGGCTAGGTGGAGAGTGCGGGCCGAATGTTAACCAATGAGGCTAAGGGGGCCTTCGGCTAGGGACTGCTTACGAGCAGGCCACTCTGGTGTGAGAGCAAAGCTCCTGAGGTTAAGGTCAGCACTGCAGGGGACAAAGATCAGTACAGGAGCTGGACCACCTGCGCCACTGGGGTGACTAGGTGCGGGGTGACCAGGTGCAGGGTGCCAAGGACACGTCGGGCCCTGTGCTTTTCAATGGAAACCTTTGGTTCTGCAAAGTTGCTGCAGGCTCGGGCATGGACACTTCCTGAAGGAGACCACCGGTACTTGGGGTATGCCTGGACACCGTCTGTTGGGCCACCCAAGACCGTGGGGCGTCGGATGCAGGGGTGTCTTCTGGCATCAGTTTTTCTTACCAGCTCCAGTCGCAATCGGGGGCTCTTCAGGTTGAGGCTGCAGGCTTCATCTTGAGGGAAGTCGCAGGAATCACCAGATCCCGTGTCAGGATCGCTGGGGAGACCTCCTCGTGGTGATGTGCCAAACTAACTCAGGCTGTGGGCATCGGGTGCAGAATCGCAGAGTTGCCTGAATCCGGATTCTAGTCTTGCAGTCTTTGTTGATCAAATCCGGTGCCAATTGGAGACAGTCTGTAAGGCGAGTGCAGGACAATTTCTCAGGTTTCTGGGAGGCTGCTAGCTACGCAGGTTTCTTTGCTATTAGCAGGTCGGAGGCGGATAGGCTGGGGCCAAAGCAGTAGTTCTCCTCTTCTTCCTGGGTTAGCACCGCTCTCCGGTCTTTTTTCTTCGAATCTGAGGAGGCAAGGTTCATGGCTACCCCTAAATATTAGATTTAGTAGCATGAAAGGGGTGTGCAGGTCAGGACCAACGGGTCCCTTCCTTGAGGTGGATACACCCCCTATTATTCATGTTACCCAGAAACCAATTCCAGGATGCTTGTTTCTGGTTTAGGGAAGACCTGGTTTGGCAGTTCGGGCTGGACTGTTTCCATGAGGCAAAGGGTCAAGACTGATTTGCATTTAGCTGGGTCTGAACTGAGGTGGCGAAGTCAGCTAAAGAATGATGATGGATTCAATCCAGATCTGTGGGGTGATTGTCTGAAAGGTTTCAGTGCTCCGTCCAACATCTCTTTGTGTTTACACCCCCTATTATACCACACTACCGTGGGACGGGGCATTAGCATCTCCCTAATTGGCAGAGTCCCCTCCATCCCCAAGATGGAGGGGGCTGAGTGGTGTCCTTCTCACCTCCCCCACCTGAGGGTTAAGGTTGGCAAAGGTGGGCACACTTTTCTTCCTAGCTTGGTTTTCCTGCCGATTCTCCCACCCAAAGTGGAGACCAGAACCGGTGGGAGCAAGTTGCTGGGGGCAGCAAGACACAGGGACAGCTTCCAAAGGCGATAGGCCTTTGAAAGCTTGCCCTTTGTGGACCCAGCCCAACCTGGGGAAGTAGGTACCTCATCTCTGCCCAGGATGGGCTTTGTTTCTGGATCCAGAGAGCAGAGGCTCTTGACTCAGGGGTCCAGTAACCTGTCTGGTGGTGGCAAATTGCAGGCAGCCATTCAGGAACCACAACAGTGCTGTTCGATTTTCAGGCAGCATCTCTAAGTTGCACTCTGAGTGCATTTTACATTAAATCACACATTGGCCTCACTGTGGCTTTTACATGCTGAGAAGTTTGCTACCAAACGTCCCAGTTTTTAGTAAAGCCATTATGGAGCTGCGGAGTTTGTAATGACCAACTCCCAGACCATATACTCTTTATGGCTTTACTACACTTACAGTGTCTTAGAATGGGCCTAGACACTGTAGGGGCACAGGGTGCATGCCACTGTGCCCTCACCTGGGGGCTAGTGCAACCTGCTAGAGGGGTGACTTAGCTAGGCCTCAGGCAGTAGGTCACAGGCATGGCACACAGGGATGGGTACCATGTTGACTCTTCATTTTACTCTGCACCAAAACACACAGCCTGCAACGGCAGAGTGTGGTTGTTAAGGTACAGGGCCATTAAGGGTGGCACAACAGGTGCTGCAGCCCTTAGAGGCCTTCCCTGGTCACAGTGCCCTTGGTACCCATGGTACTTTTTACAAGTGGCTTACCTGTGTCCATGGATGTGCCAATTGTGGGTACAAAGGTACAGTTTTGAGAAAGAACAGAGGCCCTGGGAACTGATTGGCAGGGGCCCAGGGCACATCAAGTCAGGTTGCATCAGCTGTCAGGCAAAACATGTGTGTGGGTGTCTGCATGTGTGTGTGTGTGTTGGGGTGGGGGGACATGGGGGGGGGGGTGGGGGACTATGAACTTACCTTCCTACACTTACCATAACAAATTCTAATTGTCCGCAACACTGGGTTACAGAATTTACTTTCCACTGCTGAGCAAGACAACTACACACTATTAAAATGTGGACATTCAAGCAGGTATATTACAATTAATTGAAAGCGGTGTTCCTGTTATTCAGCGCCAAGAAATCACTGGTGTATGAGAACATCAGCCATTCGCATTAATACATCTGTTGATAGCGAGCACACACCCTAGCAGCGTTTGATCCCATTGCCATTCATAAATAATATCTTGACCTAGCTGTCGTGCCCAGGACAAGGGCACCAGGACCCTGGGACAGGAAAGAGGCGAGGGGACACCGGACACCACATCCGGTCATGGGGTGGGGACAAGGGACACTCGGCTGCTGGACCTCGGGGCAAGAGGTTGTGATATGTACATGCTGTGACAGTAAGAAGAAAGAAGTACCTGTTAACCAAAAACCTCGTTCTGTGTGGCTTCCTGGGTCGAGCGACACGACATCTGGCGACGAAGGTGGGATCGAGATCCACCGGTGTGCAGAAATCGCGATTTTAAACCAGGAGCCCACCCTGGATCGCATTGTGACAAAAGACGACAGGTGCCACCAACGGAAGCGCAGCGACGCGGGAGCCCACCCCGACCGCGGCGAGAGGAAGACCAAGTGACCCGGTAAGCGCTGTAGAGAAAGCGCGAAGTTTAAAGAAATCGGCGCGAGCTCTCGCGAGAGTCTCGGCTGCCATTTTGGGGTCAGGCGCGAGGGCCAATAAGCGAGCAGAAAAGCCTGGGCGGCCATTTTAGAGTCAGGCAACGCCCCGATTGGCTCCGAAGTCTCACGAGAGTCTTGGCGGCCATCTTGGAATCAGGCACATCGGCCAATAGGAACCCAGAACAGCTCGGAAAATCTTAGAGTCAGGAAAAGCGCGAAAATAAGGATTAGAAAGTGCCGATTAAAGAGATAAAGGCACAAATAAGGACAAACAAAGGCAAATAAGTGGCAACAGTGTACATAAGAAGAATATTAAAAGAAAAAAGGGACAAATAAAAGGAAAAAAAGACACTAGAAAGAAAAGACACAAAGAAATTAAAGTAAAAGGAATAAATAAGAAAAGAAGGTGAGAGCAAAGTGAACAAGTGCAAATAAAGGAATAAGGGACTCTCAGAGCACGTAAAGAAGATACAAAAGAATAAAGCACAGACAAAGAAGATACCAAAGGAAGAACAAAGGGTTGACAAGGATAAAACAAGAGAAGGTCAAAGGAAAGGGAAGGCAAATTTTGAAAAGGAGCTGAAAGTGCCGAACTTGAGCTAAGAGAGTGAGCGCTGATAGAGCACAAGCAGTAAAGAACAAAATACAAAAGGACAGACAACAGAAGAAATAACAGAAGAGGGTCGAGAAGAACGCAGGAAAGCAAAAATGGCAGACCCTAAGCCAGAAAGAAAAGTGCACAATACAGAAGACCACTACCATTCAACTTGTCGGAGCCACAAGTAGGAATTAGGTGGGAGAAGTGGATCAGACGTCTAGAGAGATACATGGAAGCGACTGATGTGACAGATGCAAAGAAATTGGGTTTATTGCTAAATTTCGCAGGCGATGACATTGAAGACCTTCTAGTGACGCTACCAACCGAGGACACAACCACCTATGAGAAACTAAAGAAATGCTTAACCAAGTTTGACCCGCAAAGAAATGTTGATTTCGAACGATACACTTTCGCAATTGCGTCTCAACAAATAGATGAAACGCTAGATGACTTTGCGACCAGACTGAGAAAACTTGTGACACATTGTGAATTTGACAAATTGGACAACGAACAAGCAATAAGGTTGCGGATCATCGAAGGCTGCCATGACACGGGGTTCCGCGCAAGGATCCTAAAAGAACCGACGTCACTAGAGCACATCCTGGCACTAGCAAGAGCGGAGGCGAGAGCGACAGCACACGCAAAGGAAATGGAGCGAGGAAACGACATCGGAGTGGAACAAGCACATCACATGACAAACAATTATCGCACAGGTGTTTGGAAAAAAGACAGGAATGAACAGACAGTGAGGAAACCGCTTGAAAGAACTTGCTACAGGTGTGGAATGGAATTTCCACATCGAGGCCCATGTCCAGCGTTTGGACAGATGTGCAGAAGATGCAATGGGAGGAATCACTACGCCAGCGTATGTCAAGGAGTACAATTCAGGAATGACAGGGGAAGAACAGGGAGACTACAAGTGTCGACAACCAGGCATGTCAGACATATCGAAACGGAAAGGAGAAGCTCATCACTAGAATCAGGTGAAGAGGAAGAAGAAGAAAAGACGGAACGACTATATCACATGTCGGACGTCCACATAGAATCAACTGAAGGCGTCCTCACAGAATCAACTGAAGAAAATGAAAATGAAGAAAGAACATGCCTGGCAGACAAAAACAAAATGAAGAAGACAGATTCTGTGACCATAGGAGTAGGATCACACAAAACCAAGTTCGTCCTGGACAGCGGCACAACACGCAACATTATGTGCATATCGGAATACGGAAAGATGAAGACAAAGCCGGCACTGAGACCGTCCCGATTAGAAGTGTTCCCTTGGGGGTCAAAGAAACCATTGATTAACATGGGAAAATTCACAGAAGAGCTAGCATATAAGGACAAAAAGATCAAAGAGGACATTCATGTGCTGCAGGGTGACGTCCCAGCACCGTGCCTGCTGAGCAACATCACAACGCAAATGATGGGTCTCATGGCCATGACATACAACATGTCAGAGGAAGGGAGCATATTGAAGACAGGTCACAACATAACTGAAAAACTGGAAAAAGATGATGCCGCCACAAGCACCCCACTGAGGGAGTTAACAAACAAAGGTAAAAGTTTCACATGGACCGAAGAGCACCACAAAGCATCAAAAGAGATCAGATTTGCTATGACGGCAGAAGACGACCTAGCACATGCTGACCAGAGGCTGCACATGGAACTAAATTCAGATGGCAACCAAGTGAGATTGGAAGCAAGCTTGGTACAACACCAACAAGGAAAAGATCACCGAAGACAGGTGGTGGCACAAGAAAGCGGAAAGGGAACGGTGATGAGGGAGTCAAGAAGAATGAGACTACCACACACAAGAAGGGTAGAAAGAGTGGAACAAGGAGACATTGCTGCAAGAGACCAAACAGCGAAAACAACAACAAAGGCCCATGAGAACCAAGGAAGACATGCGACAAAGCGGAAAAGAAATAAAGGAGGCACCGCGATGGTCAAACAAGGACAAGTGAGGAAATATGGCAATGAGTTCCCCGGAGGCAAGTTGACGATGACAAAAGCAAAAGAACGGATGACAAAGGCGGCAGTTTGGCCAGTGTCACGTCACTGGGCACCTTTCGCATGTCAGAAAGGTAGAAGCAAGAGAAGCGGAAAGGCCAAAGCAAAAACTGTAGGAAGACACACAAAAAGAAGAACTTCAAGCTGATATCAGAAAACAGCGACCACGAAGGAATAGAATAAGAATAGAATAAAGACATTTATAGAGCGCATGGAAAAATAGTACGCCATCACGGCGTATCCCCGCGCTAAAGAAGAGGCGATAAACTCATAAGGGGGGAGAAGACAGTACGAGGCAAGGGGCATTAAATAGGCTATAAGGAGAACAGATGAGTTTTTAGTTGCCGTCGGAAAATGGTTTCTGAAGGCTTAAGGCGGAGATGGCTGGGAAGTTTATTCCATGCTGTTGCAGCCGCCACTCTGAAAGACCGACCTCCCATTTTTTTTTCTCCTATAGCGGTGGGTCATAAGCATGCCCATACCGCTAGATCGGAGTGATCTGCGTGGTTCATATCTGGTAACCAGACCTGTCAGATATCTGGGGGCTTTATTCCAGATGATCTGATGACATATTAGGAGTACTTTGTACTGTATTCTTTTTTTCACTGGGAGCCAGTGGAGGGCATCCAGAGTGGTTTTAGAGTTGGCTCTTCGAGGGAGTCTAAGCACTAGGCGGGCTTCAGCATTTTGCAGTATTTGGAGTCTTCCAATGCTTTTACAAGAAGCTCCCAGGAAAAGGACATTTCCATAATCGAGGCGTGACGTTATCAGTGCCTGGATCATAGTGCGCCGGGCCTCCAAAGGAAGGAGATCTAGGGTTTTGTTGAGAGTCTTTAGGACTCCAAAACACTTGCCTACTAGACGGTTAATGTGTGTCTCATAAGAGAGTGTGGGATCCATCCAAATCCCTAAATTTTTGGCTTCAGTACATGGTGTAGGCATATCGCCTAAACAGCTTGGCCACCAATCACATGTCCAAAGCCGTTGATCACCACCAACCACCAGGACTTCTGTCTTGGATCCGTTTAGTTTAAGGCAGTGTGTGTCCATCCAAGTGGCCAGTGCTTGCATACAGGCTCTGAAGTTATTGGCTTCAGCAGCCGGCGTTTGGGTGAGGGTGAGTAGAAGCTGTGTATCGTCGGCGTAGGATACAATCTCTACGCCGAAACAACTGGAAACAAAGAGACTAAGTGAGGAGATGTAAAATAAAGGGGCCTATGGGCCATTGTATATCATCCTCTCTCTCTGTCTCTCTTCAAAAAAAAAAAAAAATGTTTGTTTGCAACAAGGGGGGGGGGGGGGGGGGGGGAGGGGGAGATGTCGTGCCCAGGACAAGGGCACTAAGACCCTGGGACAGGACAGAGGCGAGGGGACAACAGACACCACATCCGGTCAAGGGGTGGGGACAAGGGACACTCGGCTGCTGGACCTCGGGGCAAGAGGTCGTGATATGTACATGCTGTGACAGTAAGAATAAAGAAGTACCTGTTAACCAAAAACCTCGTTCTGTGTGGCTTCCTGGGTCGAGCGACACAACACTAGCCATTTAACTATACACTTTCATCCACCGAAGATTTATACCTGTCAGACGTTCATATTCGTAAAATTGCGTTTTCACATATGTCAGACATTCATATTCCTAAAATCGCGTTTTCACGGAGGCCAATCCACAAGGTTCCCATGTTTTTTCCAAAAATGAAAATCGATAATTAGTAGACAGAGGGTTACACACGCATATCCAAAGGATATCAATTAAATTATTTGATAGTTACAAAGCCAATCCACTCAAAAAGAGAGCATTAAATTAACAGGAGAAATTCCTATCCAATGTCAATTACTGAAAAAGATTGAGAGAATCTATTTTCACAAAATGTCAAAGGTTGCACAACAACTTAGCTTGAAAATGTTTTGTTCTAATCTGATATCCCTTCGTTATTAAAGTACTCCCGTCGATGTCATCTGCGAACACCAACTTTGGATCCTTTTTTACAACTCTCAGTTAGCCGGTCTGTCTTTGGTACACCACCACAACGTTATTATCTTTAGCAGGATTTGTGAAAGTGTAATTTTCACCTAAACACTTATTTCCTATTGTAATCGGGGAGCACAAATCTGACACAAACTCTTCAATATCTACATCTCAAGGATTAACATAGTTACACCTCTGCACACTGATAAGTAGAATCAATCAGCACCGTGTCAACGCCATCCACATTGGAAGTGATGTCACAGTGCCTTCATAAGCGCCACCCCAGTGTGCCGACATCCGTTATTTTGTGACTGTTTCTGGCCAAAAATGTGGAGCCACAATAAAACCAATGTACCAGTAGTAACCAATTTGTAGAATCTAGCGGGATCTTTTGGTGAGTGGGGGGGGGGGAAGCCCAGTTCACAGAGCGGCAAGGTCAGAGTTGGGAATCTGCTTTCAGATAAGGTCTCTACCAGATAAGACATTACGAAAGGTAAGCTGACTTGTCCATCTGATAGAGACATCGGACCGCAGACCCCTCACCTTAAAATAGATACGCAAGCAATATGTCCCTGGAGGTGGGTCAGCAGACTGGCTAGACCAAAAAATCCTGGGGGACTGAACATGCTGAACCTGGATGTCAAAATGAAGCATGCAAAAAATGATGGGTGGAATGCTTGAATTAATCTCAGGCACTGGTAACTACTCCGGCCGCATTCCAGTCCATTGTTACTTTGCACACCATGACACCTCAGTTTGGACCAAGATATATGCGAAACGCTCCTCACCCTGCTCAACTGGGAACAGTCCAGCCCGATCAGACAAGCCAGGTCCTCCCTGAACCAGACTACAAGCAACCCAGGACCGGTTTCGGCCTAGCTACATGCTGATCAGATGGGTACAGCTTGGGTCCAGTGACAAAGTGTGCACTGGACCCACATCTGGGTAGAGCCGTCCCACGTAAGGTGAGAAACTGAAGTATGCAAAATAACGATGGAGTGGGATGCGCCTAAGAAATTACCAGTGGTTCAGATCAATTCAAATATTTTATCCATCACTTTTTTGCATACTTCAGTTTGTCACCCTTTGTGAAACCAGAGACCTCTGATTTGCCTCTGATGAAAGGGACTAAGAGAGTGAGATGAGATTTTGACACACTGATGGAAAACAGTCGCAAATGCAAAGGCCTGTCATAGTCTGTAGGTGGGATATGACAGCCTGTGGCGAGCCCATCTTCAACAGCTAGTTATTGAGGTTGGGGTAGACTGGAACTCCTGACCTCCGCAGTTGTGCTGCAACCACCACCATCGCCCGAGGGGTGCCGTTGAGACTAAAATGGAACACGGCTAACAGTGCTTGTGGCCTATTGTAAACCGCAAGTAATGTCATGGGCAGGCAAGACCGGCATCCTGCAAGTCCAACACTACCAGCCAGTCTCTGGGACCCAGAACAGACAAAACCAGAGCCAACGTGAGCAATTTTAACTTCTCTTCCCGGAGGAAGTCATTGAGAAGGTGCAGGTCTAAGATGGGATGGAGGTCTCAGTTTTTCTTCGGTACCTGGAAATACCTGTAATAACAATCACACTCCCGCTCTATTACTTGCACCCTCGCAATAGCTCCCTTGGCTGCACTTCCTGGCAGAGTAAAGAGAGATGGTCCTCCGCCGGCCGTTCTTGGAATGGTAGCAAAGGTTGAGGGGTGTCCACACATGGTCGGTCGTGCCCCTTCTGCACAATCTGGAGCACCTAACAGTTCAATGTGATGCTGGGCGATTGGGACAAGTCTTGTTTTTATACTTCTTCCACAGGTTGGGTGTGCCTGTTGAAGGGCGTACTAAAAAAGGCTTGGAGGCTGCAGCGGCTGGGGCAGCTTGGTACGGTTCCTGCATACTCTTTGGGCTCTGGCGGTCCCTCCCCCAAAAAGACTGTGCCAGCTGTTGTAGTTGCTAGGACTTGTACTGTAGACGCCCAAAACTGGCTGTGCTGCGGTAGGGCTGCGGTTGCGGCTGGGCGGAAAGGGAGAGGACTAAAGATTGGGTGGTGACCCTGCGCTCACAAAAGCACTAGAGTACTGAATCGGCCTCATCGCCAAGCAGGAGGGACCCATCAAATGTCACGTCAATCGAAGATGAGTAAACATCCCCCATGAACACAGCGGACCATAACCAAGGGTAGCGGCAAAGTGCCACTGTTGTGGCCATTATCCTACTAAGTTAGTCAGTGGTGTCCAGTCCATACAGTAGGGTGAACTTAGCCACATTCCTGACATCCAGTAAAGCCTGGTTGAGAATGGCTACCGGAGCGCAACGGAGTTACTTTGACTGGATGTATACCGACACTACGGGAAATGTGCAAAACCTATGATGAATTACATTTCCCCGTATTAAAACACTGAAAGACGCGGTTGCGAGTTGTTTCGTGTAAAATATCCGCCGGCAGAAGTCCCTCTCCGGAAGGGCTTTTAAAGAATCCTAAAATAAGGCAAACACCGGCTTTTTATCTAAAGGAAGTCAACAATCTTTCGCATCTGAAACTATCTAATGGACCGCTACCTGAGAGAATTGGAACTCCTAATAATAGAATCACAAATAGCTTTGAATTTGCGATCGAAGCAGGGTGCGAGTTCACAGATAAACTGAAGATACCCGACCATGCAGGGGTTAAAACATTTCGTTTTGAATATCTGAATATTCTGCAAGAAAGGTCCTGAGGAAGGTGGTTTCATACCGCCGAAACGCGTCGACCTTGCGTACAAATTCGCACTTCAATCTGCGATCCCTCAGACGCAGAATTAGGGGTGAATGCAGTATGTATGATGAGAGTAGGGTGTATGGATTTGTAAGAATGTTACCTTTTTTGTATTTGCTTTCTCTGCATGGAATGGTTTTTTACTGATTTCATTGTAGTACTATGTGTTTTATATTATTGTGTTTTTGTAAATGTAAAAATTGAGATGATAAATTGAAAAATGACAAATTTTGCACTATAAAATATAACAAAGTTAAAAAAAATAATAAAACTATAAATTCCAAAAAAATGTTGATGTTGCCACTATGTACTAAAGTATAAAAGTAAAAGTGTTGGAGGCATATCGTTAAAATTGTAGAGGTCAAGGGGGAATATTTCTTATAGTGAGAATGGCACTGCCCTCATCAGACAGCATGGGAAGCAGCTGCTCGAGCGAATCCCACAACGCATGTGAATAGCAGTGCAAGAGTCATGTGGTGTTCTCCGATCGCAATGCAAGGCTGGTGGAAGAAAAGATACGCTTCCCAGTAGAATCCAGCCTCTTGGACTCCCTTCAGTGGTGTGGTAGGGAATGTGCCCAGGTGTATTGTGGCCATTGATGTCTAAACCACCAGGCTCTCCTGGGAGGGCTGCTGGGAGAGGCTGGGTGCCCTTGGGTGGGACAATATGGTTTGGCAATAATGCGGTGCACAGGAGCCTCTGTGCAGGCTTTAGCCCAGAGCCTCTGTAGATGTTGGTGAGGGCTTCTTCTCGACATTCGACTTGCCTTGACAGCAGGGAGCTGAAGGTCATGGAACTCCGCCGCCCTGTGCATTACCGCAGCGAATAATGTGTTTCACTCCAAAGCCTTATTATATGGAAACAACAATGGTCCCTGGCAGCAAGACAAATAATTGCAAATGAATATAGACTCAGTCAGTTCTATATTATGGAAGACATGCCCAGCCGGGCAGAGGTCCTCAAAATTTATATTTAAATCAAAGTTTTACAAAACACAATAACACCTTCAACAATTCACGTGCGTGGGGCACAACCTGTACCCAGCCACAACAATACACGAACAACAACATACATAAAAGGGCTTGTAAGGCAAAATCAACAAACTCTGAAAAGTTCAAATTTAGACAGAGAATTTCCTATAGGTACCATTACACATTTTTGTAACAAGTAATATCACAGGTATATGGTACACAGTGGGTCACTCCAAAGCCTGGCCCAGATGAGACAATATACCAATGTCTGGTGAGGTGAGTTGTAGATATTTGTAGAATTGGCTGTGAAGAAGCTGGTATTCCAGTTGTAGGTTTTGGAAAGTCTACAATACACGTCTTTTCATGATGTGCCCCAATGTGGACGCGCCCATGAGATCAGACTCCCAGAACCCAGACAACGCAGCCACTTGGCGCAGGACAGTGCCATCCCATAAGGTGTTTCCTCGATCAATCTACACACCAGCCTATTCGCTGAACATCATACCACCACAGTTGAATGACCACCCTGGCCGCTAGAGGCAGGCGCTCCATCCCCGCCCGACTATAAAGGAAATCAAGGACCGACCTACTGGGTGCCCTTTACCAATCTTTTTAAGGCATATGCGGGCTTAACCTGATCACTGTACCACCACTAGTTGCACTGAGGAGGTGAGAAGCGGCATATGAATATACATCTCCCGCGGCGATTCCACCACAAAAGTAAGACTGGATACCGGTACCGAGAGCTAGGCGAATCGAGCAACGGTCCCTCCCCTGCTCCCCCACAGGAAGTGATTAAGGACTGCATTCCTTTGTCTGGACCATGAATCTGGGAGATTGTATGGGTAGTTTCAAAGCAGATACAGCTGGAACAGTACAGACACCATATTGAAGTTGGCGGACCAACCGAGCAACGACAAGGGGAGGGAAGTCAACGCTTTCACTTCTTCTTGGATGCGAGACAACAAGGGATGGACCAATGTTGCGCTGCCATGAGATAGTCGGATTTGGGGAGATATAGAACCCCCCACGTATTGAAAGTCCTTAAGGGCCCAGATCAGTTGTGGGGCCCAGGATGACCTCACCTAAGCACAGCAAACCGTAACAATTATCGACTTCGTCCGGTTCATGTAGAGCGCCAAGGTCTCCACAAAAACCCCCAAGATCTGCAGAATCCGTGGGCCAGAAAACACTGGGTTGGTAAGAAAAAACAGGACATCGTCCACGTAGAATGCGATCCTGTCGTTTATCTCGAAAGACAAGGCAAAGCCGCATAGCGGGGTGTTGGGGGCGTCAAGCCTCACCCATGCAGCTAATGGCCCTATAACAAGCGCAAATAGCAGTGGGGACAGCAACACCCATGTCTACAGCCTCTGCGTCGAGGAAACAGAGAAGACACCACGCCTACTACGAGAACAGATGCGGACAAATTCATATATAACAGACGGATGCAGGTGAGGAACCGTGGGCCTAGGCTGAGGGCTTGCAGAAGGATAAATAGGTATTTCCAGCTAATCGAGTCAAAGGCTTTGTCCATAAGAGGGGCGCTGGTTTACCCAGGTCTGGCACCTTGGCCAGTGCATTATGGACACATCGAATATTATAACGGGTTGACCGCCCCGGCATAAATAAGGCCTGGTCCTGGTGAACCAGATCCATTATATGTTGAAGGTGGCAATCGGACAGTATTTTGCCTGTCTGTTTAACTTCACCATACAATAACGAGATGGCACGATACGAAGACAGGTCCCAGGGAGGACGACTTGGTTTGTGGAAACTAAGTATTTCTGCATGTTGCCAATCAATCAGAATGATCGACATGACGGCCTCATGCAGCACCCTCAGCAAGTGCATCCCCAACTGGGGCATGTAGGCCTTCGGGAACCCGCACAGAAACCCAGACTCGCCAGCATCCCCATCAACTCCTCTACAGTGATCCATTCTTCAAGTTGTTTGCGCACCAAGTCTGACACGGATCGGGGAGGCATGGTGCATACAAAATCGTCAATTTGGTCGCGGGTCGGGGCTTCCCGCTGAGCATCGAGGGTCTCATATTATTCCACAAATGCCTGAGCCACTTCCAGGGGGCCGGAACGTAACCAGGCTTCAGCATTGTGGAGCACCAGCGTCTGTGCGACCTGACATAGGTGGTGAAGCATTTTACTAGACTTGTCGCCCCATTGATATATCTGATTCTGCGTCTCCTGCTAAGGCGTCCGAACCTCCTCTAAAAGCAGATGCTGCTGCTGGGAAAAATGTAGCCTGCATCGGACCTGCTCCCCTCCACTTCGCCTGACCTCATCCTCCAGGGCCCACAGCTGGGTTTCTACCTCCACCACCTTTTCGGATCTACAACACCATTCCCCTGAGCAAAAGCTAAAGTCCACCACTAGTAGTGTGGGCTTCAGGGCCTCCCATACAACCACTCCAGAAGGAGCTGTATCAGTGTTAAAGGAAAGGTATTCAGTGACTGACCGATAAAGCGCGGACTATATGCTGAGTTATTTAAATGCAAGGGTGACATACGTCACTGGAACAGGGGCCTATGGAGACCGATATGAAATGTAAGGGCCACAGGAAAATTATCAGACAATCCTTGTGGCAAAATCGCAACCCCCCCACCCCCCCCCCCCTCCCGTCCGAGACCCTGTGGATGTAAGGGCTGGGGAGAAATAGGTAGTCTAATCTGGAGAAGGACCAATGAACCGCAGAGAGGAAGGTATAGCTAGGCTCCGCAGGGAGATAGACCTTCCATGCGTCAGTCCACCCTAAGGAGGAATCCAGAAGGCGCAGCCTGGAGTCGCCGGAGCTGTGAAAGGGTCCGGCCGTACTCCAACTGTCCTCACCCGGTACCATCACAGCATTCAATCCCCCCTACCGCCAGTCCAGCCGGAAGTTCCCCCCTAAGTCATATGATCCTGTCAACAAAATGTCGGGTCCAGAGGAAGGGGGTAGGGGGGTGGTCCTAAACACTGCCTATCGCCAGCAACTTCCTGTAAAACAGCCCTGTCAGCAGGGTATATCTCCAACCCGGGTCCATCCATACTTTAGTAGGCCTATAGGGAACCCTATGGTGAATGAGAATAACAGTGCCCCTTGAACCCCGAACAAATGCAGTGGAAAGTTTGATCAAACCAAAACCGTGCCAGACCCTGCACTTTCGTTCTCATGATGTTGGTTTTTTGAAACAAAAATATGTGTCTCAAGCCTTTTGGTCTGTTGTAATATCGCCCCACATTTGATTTAGTCAAGGAGACCCCCTTACATTCCTTGTCATGACATGGACTATCCCGGCCCCATCACCATATGTATGTGCAGCCTTCTATTTTTATAAAGGAAACCATGTGGAGCCAGAGTGCCTGCGGATCATAGTGCATCTAAGTCAGGGGAAAACATAACCAACCCCAATAGATAACATAACCCCTCCACCCCAATACCTCGTCAAACAAGAAGTATCTGTCGCGCCGGAGGGGGGAGCCCAGGGGTATCCCACCCAATGGAGCGTCAGACTTGCAACTCCCCTGAACATGTGTCTCTGGAAGCTTTCAGGAATGTACTTCCAAGGTGGTAGTCTGGCTTGGAAACCCCACAGGAGTAAACCAGTTTAGAATCATGGCACAGGAGCAGGGCCGAAGGCCAAACCCGGAACTAATTCGGAGCCAGCACAGCCATCCCAGCCTTATTCATGTTATGGATCTTCACCCGGCGGTTGAGATCGCAAATTAGAGCGTGGACAGTGCCAACACTTCGATGTAGACTTCTTTGAACTATTTCAGTCACTTTGGGAGGAGTCAGACTCCAAAGAAGGCGGTGTATGCAACCAGCGACACACTGTTTTGTCAGTCTATGCAAAGACGGCTTCAGGTGTGTCGAAGAACAAGGACTACGACTTGTATATGACCTTCATTCGTGCACGAACAGCATATATTGGATATTCAGTTCAAGCCATCTCTCCTTTGCCCCCACAAAGGATTGATTCCGCTGCTGAACTAATCTAGTTTAGGCCAGGAAAATCATAATTTTATGCGAGTCGTGTGTCAACTTCTGGCCCCGGGCAAATTGGAGGATGGAATCCCCGTCTACATAATTCAGAAACTCAGCGATCATTGTTAATGATGTGGAGGGCTTCTTCACAACAGCCCAGTTAGCCCGCTCAACCGTGAAGCACTGGGACAGAGAACCCTCAGACATGATGGATCGCAGCCATTGTGAAAAGAATTCCTCAATTAATGCGCCTTCGTACCCTTCTGTGAACCCAACAAAGCGTAGATTGTTGCGACGGGCAAGACCTTCTGCACCTTCCATGCGCACCGCTAACTCTTGCGTTAGGGCCGTCAATTTATTGACTCTCTGTGGAAGCGACGCCACAGAGTCATCAACCGTCAACATCCTGTTCTCTGCCTCTGCCATACAGTCTACTGCCTTCCAGAGGTCAGGTCGTAGTAGAGACCTCGTACCCCACAGCCCCAATTTTAGCATCAAGCGCGTCACGCGATTGTGGGATGGCCCCTTGTAACATAGCATTGTCTGGGGCCTGCCTGGCAAAGTCAGCTCCACCGGCGGCACCCATATTTACGGTTGTATCATTGTCCATAATGCTCTGCTTTGTCTGAGGGGCAGTTAATTTATCCTTTGTCATGTCATGATTATAGTGGCAAGGCGGCCCCCTCCACCAACTCTCCCCCGGCCAAATCTGTGGCAGTGACACACTCCCAGTCATCTCACAGCACAGCTCCACAGGGCCGCCCCCTCGCTCAGCAACCCCCCTTAGGGCTATGCACCGTGAGCCGGCCTCATGGAACTGATGAGTCCCAAGCCGCAAGTAGCAGCCAGAGGACTGTGCACAACGTTGACCCCCTAATGGGATCTAACACGCCGGACATCCAGTCCGCAGTGCACCCACCAGGGCAACACAGAGGGGGCCCCTTGTCACCAACGCCACTCTTCAGATATCTGGGCTAGTCCATAATGGCCCGAAGCTCCTAGGCCAGGTTCCACGGACGCCAACATAGACCACCCGCGGCCACAGTTCCAGCCCCTCTGTGTCTTTCCTCGCTGCCCCGCGGTCACCGCATCGCCCGGGGCAGCGGATGGCGTGTTGGTGACAGGGATTTTGGGCAGGCACCACATCAGGTCCGATGACCAGGCCCTCTGGTGACTACCTCGCCCACGACTGCTACACAGACAATCACACCACAGGCTCACGTGGCCGAGGACTTTATACCTGTTGTTTACCGGCATCTACAGCACCGCTAACCTAAACAAGCGGGCTGTGCTGGTCCCAGGCTCCACTGAGTCCGGGGCTGGTGGCTCAAAGTACATGTACGCAGGATGCTGCAGATAATGTAACCTGACTGCACAGAGCGCTCCTAGCTAGCGTCTGCCATGCTGGCTTACCAAGCCGCGCCCCCTCCTAGTGTCTTTCTTAGTGTTGTGTGAGTGTGCTATTCTAGGAAAGAAACTGGGTTTGGATTACCTATGTGTCTCTGAATTCTTTATGGGGCGGTTAGTAATCCAGAAAATGCAAACACCACGCCTAAAGGAATGCTCAGTGGGTTGTGTGAGCATGAAGTTAAAATGGACACCCTTATCCAGTGATGGTGCACTGACCCAAGTTCTTGCACCTGTGTGTTAGATACCCAAACCCTGCAGACTTGGGGCCCAGTAACCACGATTTGCAACGCATCTGAATCTTCAACTTACTAATGCGGTTTGTCCAAAGCAAGATGTCCATGTCAAGAGACTCATTTGCTGGCAGTGTACTCATTATACATGTACTCATTGATTCACTGAAGAAATAGTTAATTACATTTAGTAACACTCTTTTCTGGTGGATACTCTCTCTGGCACAGGTTCCTCACCTTGGGAATCCTCCCAGATGCCATGTGCTAGCAGGCCGTGCAATCAGACTGTCTACAATGTACTGCTTCTGGATGGACCAACATGGAGTCACTTAAAAGGTCCATGCACGCGGACATCAGTCCATCTTTTTCCATGCTCTTCGATCATGATCTCCTCTCCCAACCTTTCTGTGTAGTTTAGAGACTTTCGAAATTCAAAAAATGTACAGTGTGCTAGGGCACTGTGCCTCTGCAAAGACAACAGGCTTGACGCTATGCCTTGAGACTGTCGCAAATTTTCTAACTAAAATGTTTCAATGCAACATTTTAAAACCAGTGATTAAGGAAACTGTTGTCCTAGTTCAGTTAAGTTAAAATTGTCCTATTTCAGTTAAGTTATCACAGGCGTTTCCTGTACATAGCAAGATTTGCCATATTGTCACAACCCCATTGGCTTCCTTGGATTAACAGTGCAACTTCTGCTGGTTGTGGATTTATTTGCAGACGAGTCATGTTAGGGTTTTTTCTTGAGACGTCCGCCAGTAGCAGGAACTTAATGTAGGACTAAAAAGATGGTTATAAAAAAAAACAAATTTACTCTCAAGCTTTTAGAAAATAGTACAATTTTAGTAGATACCTAAAGTGATTTTGAATGCACATCCTTTAGCCACTGAATGCTTAAACTGTCAATCACATATGGCTCTGTCCACAGTTAGTATACAAAGAGTGGGTCAACTCTGTTCAGCCATTTGCTTTGTTGCCAATGTTGTTCACATTTTCATGTCCCACGTGAGTCATTTGGTCTATGACCATTTGGTGTCTGGACTGTCAGAAAGTGTGAGTGATGTAATTTTGCCTGTTTACAGAGGCCTCTGCATTAGGAAGAGGAGAAGCAAAGGAGTAGATTTCTGCCACCAACACGGGGACCACACGCACCTGTCAAGCTGGGAATATGTTTGAGACCCTGGATGAGCACAGCTATGACTTTAAACAGAGCATGCTTGAAAGGGAGAAGACACGGCTCTCAACGCCTGAGCGACATCTGAAACAACACTCCAGCGCTGAGGCCTATCCAACGTGTACTTGCATTGCTGCATGTGAATTAGGAAGAGTACTACACTGCCTTACTGAGGTCATGACGGATGACAGGCATTTAACCACTCTATAACATTCAAGGGTTCCACATTTCCTAAAACCGCATTGCTTTCTTTCTAGACATTTCTCTTTAACCAAGTAAGAACATTTGTTGTGGTTATCCAAATTACAAGTGTGCTCTTAACTAAAGGCAGAAGACCCAAGCAAAGCTAAATGTCGGAATGTTTCCCCATGGGCACCTCCGAGTCCCAATAAAACAGAGCCTAGTGCGTCAGGTAATCCTTCTCTCATTGCCTAAACAGTTTTTATTAGAAAAAAATGCTCACGTAGGAAAGCTGAGGAAGTTATACAATTGAAAAGTATTATATTCTGTTTGGAATGGTTGTGCTGAAACTGCTGAAGATTAAACACAGCAACAGACCAGATTTGTCTGATGCCATCCTACACTTTCCAGATGTCTCCTTGAGGAGCTGTTAGAGAAGGTGCACACTCTGTTTTACTGTCTGTAGCGGAGTGTCTTCTGTTGACCTGTTGTGGTGCCTGAATGTTCATTGGCGGGCTTATGAACCGCATTTCAGAGTCACATATATCAAGCAATTGAGTTTATTCCACTGTATGGTATGGTCTCAGTCAGACTCTCCACTTCATTCAGTGGCTTTGGAGTTGCTGCCTCTGTCTTTGTGTGCTGCTGTTTCTGTTCCGAGATGCAGGCTTGTGAGAGGGATGGTTTTCTAAGACCCTGTTCCCTTTCTGATACATAGAAAAGCATGTGTTGCTGGGTGGTATGCAATGACCTGTGTGGTGTGTGGCCTCTTTTCAGTTATCTTCGCACATTCGTGAGTGTCAATGGGGACGTGTGCAGATGTAGCATATGCTTCCCTGCTTCACTGTTAGGGTGGGCGCCTCAAGTCAGGGTAATATGCCTGTGTGTTTCCTTGAGCACAGCCAGGATCTTAGTATTTGTGTGGCTATTTCCTTCCAGTGGCTAAAGGGGATTGTGCACGTCCTGCAACTATTCCTTCATACTAACACATTTTATCAATCAACTTAACTTACACACACACACTCTTAAATCATGGAAGAAACGCTCTGATATAGGTCAGACAAACTGGATAATTTAGGGGAAACAATATAATATTTGTAATTGTGCAATACTGTTGGGACCTGTGTGCACCTCTGCCTTGAAGCCACTTAAATTATAGAACAATAATTCAGTTCAACTGCTTTTAGATGTAATAAGTTAAGAAAATGCTCATTTACCTACAACAAAATGGTCAATAACAGTTTTCTAGTGCATTAACTGGTCAAAAAGTAGTAATTTCTATAGTTCTGGAGGGTGATTGTTAAATGTATAAAGAAAGCACAACATTTATTAAAGAATTATTTATGCGTGATGCCGGTTTATTAGCCTACATCACATTAAAGAACTGGCACAATATTGAGCTCATCTAGCTACTAAACTCCAGAGTAGGAACCTTTTCATCACTAACTTGTTGAGTCAACCAGACAGCCAAGTGCCTCCGCTTCTTGTGCAAATTATAGGTTGGTGGAATGCCTACACTTTCATGTGCAGTTACTTTCATCCGAACAAGATAGAACTCCCACTTACTATTGGCTTTAATAACCAATGAGCCAGTAAAAATCATTTGCAACATATCTCTTTGACTATCAGATGGGAAGATATTTCAGAAATGTTTGTTTATATGCAAGATGTTCACTGGTTTTCTCTGAACAAGCAAAAAAACATTTGTTTCTTAAAAAGTGTATTTCTGCAAAATAGTCAGTATTACACTAGTAATGAGTCATCTAGGAGTTGTCCACTGAGCAGGCAGTACATCTACATTTTCTATAGCTGCACTTTTGCAAAATCAGCTTTTAACTGGTTCCAAATCGTAGCAGTTAGCTTTCATGAGACACAAAGGAGCTTGTGGCTGCTATTGACCGTGCTTGGAAGGGGGTATCCTTTCTGTGAGTGACTACATAAAGTTGGTCCTAGAGCCTGAAGTTTTTTTTTATCCTTTTGTGGAAGATTTCATGCATCATTCAACATATAGTGAATTTAGCAACCGCCCTCGTGCAATGGAAGCATTTGTAAAGGAAGCTGCACTACTGGTTCTTTAATATGAAAGTCTGATGGAATGTTAGGGACAAACTGGGAATTGGTTTGACAAATTACATTTTTCATAAAATCTCTGCAAAAGATTTTTGATGGTAAAATGTTATGTGCATGGCTGACTTTTCTTGTTGAAGTGAGGGCCAGTAACAATGCTACCTTCTAGGAGATCTATTTGAGGTCAGTTGATGAATGGGCTCTTCATGAATTGCACCAGTACTGCATTAAAATTAGATTTGCTGGGGGTGGGGGGGGGAGGGGGAGAGTGGGGGACGGGAGAGATACCAGTGGAACGGCTAGGAACAAACCCATCAAAAATTGCCTGATGATCATGTATGCGGAGAACGCAACTGAGGATAAGCCTATATCTCTGAATCTTTCAAAGCTTAAATAATTTCAGCTTTACAGACAAACCCTTTCTACTTGTGTTTATCCTGGTATATTTATTCAAACCTTTTCACTTTTAATTTTACAGTTGTGATTTCACACATTGCCACATGAAGAAATGGAAAACAATGTCAATTATTTTCCATATCACAAAAGCCACAGAGAACCGCATCTTATAATAAGAGAATAATACGAGGTAGGCAACAATGAATATAAGCCGCGAGTGCGACTCAAGTTCGCCCGAATACCACTAATAAAACGTTTCTGATATTGTTTCAGAAAGCTGGGACAGAAAGAGCAAGGAATCTCTCATCTTGTGGTGAACAGTGTGGAGATTGAAATCACACTAACAGGTACTATAAGTAAACAGGTACTACAAGCTTATAACTCAGTGTAGTAAAAATCGATAATAATGGGGGAGAAACTAAAAGAAGAACAATTGTTACTTACCTGTAAATAGGTGGTTCTCCAGTATTGGTGTCTTTCATAGATTCACATGCTTGAATATTCCCCGTCGTCGGAGTGGGAGTCCCACGGTAAATAAACTAGCAATACTATACTAATAATATGTATATGTAAAACATAACACATGAAATACACATTAGAAAAAAGGCAGTAAATGCCTAGACATAATTCCACATAGGAATACATGGAGAGAAAAAACACGTGTAGTCTATTCCTGTCATTATGTTGGTCCAAACTGTAGCCAATCAGGTGCTAGCAGCCCTCCAGAACCTTCTCCTCAGAGCTCAGTACCTCAGATTTTCGTAGCACAAGAGTGACCATATAGTCTATGAAGAGAAGAGAGACTCTGAGGGGAGGTGGGCGGGTCGCATGTGAATCTATGAGAACCACCTGTTTACAGGTAAGTAACAATTGTTCTTCTCCAGTATTAGGGTGTCTTTCATAGATTCACATGCTTGAATATAGAATAGAAAGCAGTAATAGCCGAAAAAGGCTTCCATAGTCATGATACACATGAACAGACTTATAAGACCAAAATATATATATATATAGTCATGCAAGTCATAACAGTAAAATGGTGAACCATAATGGAGGAGGGAAAACAGAGGCTCACCTTATTGAAAAAGATTGCGAAGCACAGTGTGAGAAGTTGGCCTGATGTGCAGTGCTCACTATTCTAGTGATCACTATATATCAGTCCAAACAACCCTTATTGATGATTGGTTGTAAGTCAACCTTATAGACCAGCTATCCTAGTAGCATGGATACGAGCAGTCTAAGGCTAAGACTCTAGAGGGCGTGTTAAGCCAGCTGTTTTACCATCACATTACCCCTTGAACACCCAGTGAAAGGACACCACACAAGTGTTATGAAAATAAACAATGTATTTATTAGAATCACAACAACCCTGTACTCTTTATGAGGACAGGGTGCTAAGCACACAACAAAACTCTTACGAAAATACTTTTAAGTTAGCACGTTACACAAATGCCCGAGGGGCACGAAAAACCATATACGCTAAAAGTGGAATGCGAATTACTAGCAGGTAAGTAACAGTTCTAATAGGCTTTGGAATCGCTAGGACTGGACTAGGGAATCGTTAGATTACTACTAGGAGGCCCAGGGGACTCGGGTGCAGAGTGTGCACTCTCACGCGGGATGCGGGACAAAGTCTATGGAAGCTAGAATTCACAAAGTTAGTGTTCACGGGCGAACCCGACCTGGTAGGAAGAAACCGACAGTGGATCCTGACCCTTGGATAGTGAGGCTATGCTGGGACACCGGAGTGCCGAAGTTACCTAGCCCAGGGGCTGCAGCTGCATAGGTCTGAAAAGACGTCGGGGATCTCGTTGCCGGACCAGGAGCCTGGAAGGAAGAAGTTGCTGGCAGGCGACCAGTGAAGGAAAGTTCGATGGATCCAAGCCTGGATCAAGGAAGAAGAAAACCTGAAAGCAGAGGGGACCAAGTTCTTGAATCACTAGCCAGTGATTAAGTGGGCACCAGGATGGCACCGGGCGAAGTCACCGCAGTCAGGTGAGTGGGCGCTGCTGGGCTCTGCAGTCTCTCGGACCAGGAGGCGTTGTCGGCGACCAGGATGGAGGTGCGAGCTGTCCCACGAAGGATGAAGTCGTTGGCGCCGAAGTTACCCAGGATTGGGCAACAAGCCTTGGCTAATTCAAGCCCACGCGGTGGACTCAAAATGGCGTCTTGAGTGGACCAGGAGGGTCCGGGGTGCTCCTCTTCTGGAAGGGAGCAAGGGCCAGTCTGGAGCAACCAGACCAGCAGCAGAAATGTCGTCGGGCGTCGTCAGGAAGGCCACAAGCCAACGGGCTAGTAGCCAAACAACGCGGTGAGCAGCAGAAGGCAGAAGGGCCCCACGCCGATCGTGGAGATGCTGGGGGGCTGCTCTTCGGTGCTGGAGCTGCTCAGGGTGGGGGCTTCTCGGACCCCAAAGCACTCACCAGGAAATTACTCGGTGGGCTTGCTGTGCAGAAGTCGTGCAGTCTTGGCGATGGCCGGTCCCTCGAGGTCTCGTCGCCCCCACGGTTCTCAGCTGTGCTGTAGAGGTGGGTAGAGGTCAGAGGTGCCAGGGAAGCCGGGTCTCGTCGAGCTGGGCAGTCGGGTTCCGGAGGAAGGACGTGCAGCAGACCGCAGTGTTCTTAGATGGTGCCTGCGGATGCAGGGTGACTACTCCTTAGCCACAAGGGAGAATCTTGAGGAAGAAATCGTGAAGTCCTTTCGTGGAAAGTGGTATCTTGATTCCAAAGATGATCTGATTTGGAAGGGGGCCAGTCTCTACCTTTATCTGGGAAAAGGGGGCTGGCACGCGACTAGGTCCTGCCCTATGGGTGGGACCAGGAGGGGGGTGGGTACACCCACTTCCTTGGCGGGCTTTTCCTCAGCACAGGGTCTGGAGTGACCCTGGAACTGGTTCCAGCCAGCCTATGCACAGTGAGCACCGGGGTGCCACGTGCAGTCACCTTCCTCTAAAGCCCTGCCTACCTACAATACACAAAACCCTGTCTGGGACGGTGCTGGCACCGCCCCTGGCAGGAAACCCTTTGTCCTTATCTCCTGCTCTGGGAGGACTCCCAGCAGCAGGAGGGCAGACTTGTGTCTCGGTGGCAGCATCCATTTTGTGGATGCTAAGGCTCTGTCTGACTTTTAACCGGGTTATAGGTTACAGGCATGTCGTGTCCCTCTAGAAGGGTGGAATGCTAACCCCGTCGCCAGAATTGGCGAGGGGTTAGTATTCCAATTCGTATGACACCTTACTCGACATGTTTTGATAAAGCGATACCAGAGTTGGCACATAACCGCGAGGATTATAATGCACTTAAGAGTATATGGTATGCGATATCATGGAAACGGCTAAGGGATGGATCCCGAAAGCCGCAGACAGGCTCAGCTCATGCTAGAGCACCATCTCACACGATTCCAAGCACTCTGCCTTCAGGATTGTTAAGGCCTGCTATAGGAGTGACTGATAGGAGATCTGTGTGCCCATTTTAGGGTTAGATATAGGTATACTATATCTAAAGCAAAGGGTGAGTACACCACCTTGCCCCAGCTGTCGTGCAGCCAGTTGTGTCAGTTTTAGTTAGTCAATCCAGGGGTGGCATAATACATGCTTCAGCCCCTGGGAGACTTCTGGGTGCACCTCAGCCCTGGGTACAGGGACTTGGAGAGGGCCCAGGGCCAATTCAGTACCTGAGTACAATTTGGATAGAGAGAACAGCTAGGCTGTGGGTCTGATTAGCAGGCCCACAGCCAGGGAAAGTCGTAAACCAGTGCAGCAAAAAGCAAAAATCTGGGTGATCATAGGATTGCAGACCCTACTCTCCTACACACAGCCTGTCCCACTGCAGTATCTGCTTCGTTGATGGCACCCAGGTAGTAGTGTTTCGTAAACGTGTGCCTGCTGGGCCACGTGGCTGCTCTGCAGATCTGATGCAGCAGCACACCGGCGAACAGGGCAGTTGAAGACGACATCGCCCTCACTGAAGACTGTAGAGTCTTGCCTGCCTTTTGATGGCAGAAAGCAATGGCTGAGGAAACCCAACGAGCAATAGTAGGTTTGGTAACTGGACGCCCTTTGTGGAAGCGTCCATAAGCTATGAACAGTTGATCAGATTTGCGAAAAGGGGCAGTTCTGCTGTTGTAGAACTTTAAGCACCTTTTAATGTCCAAGGAGTGTAATCGCTGCTCCGCTGGGGACTGTGGGTTAGCAAAGAAAGTCTTTAAGAAAACAGGTTCATTGATGTGGAAATCCAAAGGCACCTTAGGCAAGAAGGTGGGATTAGTGCGAAGCACTACACAGTCCGGCTGAAATTGAGGAAAAGGAGGTTTTATAGTGAAGGCATGAATATCACTTACGGGATGTGATGATGTCAGCGCAAGGAGAAGAGCAACCTTCAAGTGAGAAACTTCAAGTCTGCCTTGTGTATAGGTTCGAATGGTGCCTTCATTAGTTGTGCCAACACGATATTAAGGCGCCAAGTAGGAGGGCGCCGAACCGGTGGGAATTTGCGGAACAATCCTTTGAAGAATTGACGTATTATCCTAGAAGAACAGAGTGAGGTGGAGCCATCCTGGCGGAAGTGGGAAATTGCCGCTAGAAAAACTTTCAAAGTTGAATGTGAAAGTCCGGACTGAGCCAGTTGCAAAAAGAACGGGAGGAGCTGCGCAGGTGTGGAATGAATGGGATGGACACCAGCAGCTGCGCACCAATGGCAGAATCTCTTCCATTTAAGCTTTTAGGTTTTCACAGTTGACGGAGCTCTGGCCTGAGCGAGAATGTCTCTACAGTCTGGCGGGATGGCTAGATGGGTAAATTCAAGGTGCTCAGGTTCCAGGCTGACAAATTCAGAGCGGAGGGGTCCGGATGGCGTATCTGACCGTTGTCCATCGTGAGGAGGTCCACCCGAGGATGAAGAAGGATGGGCTCACACTGGGATAGAAGAAGCAGCTCCGAGAACCATGCCTGACGAGGCCATCTGGGAGCGATCAGAAGAATGTGGCAAGGCTGTCTCCGCATCTTCCACAATACTCGAGGCACCAGAGGGATTGGAGGAAAAGCGTAAGCAAACAGATTGCACCAATTCATCAAAAGGGCATTGCCCTGTGACCCTCGGTGGGGATGCCAGCTTGCGTAAGATGGGAATTTCTGGTTCTCTGGTGTGGCAAAAGAGATCCAGCGACGGACGACCCCATCGCCGAAAAATCAACTCGAGTGTTGGTTGATGTAACTCCCACTCGTGGGTCGATGACGTGGACCTGCTGAGGGAATCCGCTAGGATGTTGGAGACACCTGGAAGATGAACTGCGGTGAGAGTGACGTGGTGACTTAAAGCCCAGTCCCAGATCAATTGCGCCAGTTTAGAAAAGATTGGAGATTTTGTTCCGCCCTGCTTGTTTATATAATGCATGCTGGTTGTGTTGTCCGTCTGAATAAGGACTGACTCCCCTTGGATCAATAGATGGAATGACTTGAGCGCTAGAAAAATGGCCATCAACTCCAGCCTGTTGATGTGCCAGGCTCTCTGAGGCAGAGTCCACTTGCCGTTAATGGACAGGCCTTGAAGGTGTGCACCCCATCCTTCCAACGAGGCGTCCGTCGTTAGAGTACGTTCCAGAGTGATGGAAAGGAACGAAGTCCCTGCCGAAAGATTGGATGGCTGCGCCCACCATTTGAGAGCCGCTCTCATGCGAGCGGTGACACAGACTATGTCGTTGAAGAAACCGGTGACCAGACGCCACTGTCCATCCAATTCTTCTTGAATGGGGCGTGTCCGTAGTCTGCAATTTGGGATCAGTGCAATGCACGATGACGCCATCCCTAGAAATGACTTTAAGAGTCGGACTGTTTTGTCCGTAGATGAGACACTAATTGAAGAATCTTTTGTTGACGCTCCGGAGACACAAATGCTTTTACAAGAGTTGTATCCAACGTGGCCCCTAGAAAATTGTTGCAGGGAGCTGGATGTAATTGGGACTTTGCGGTGTTGATTGAAAGTCCGAGGGAGCGAAATACCTCCTGACAAAGGCATGTGTCCTGAAGCAGCTGCGTGCGAGACTGATTTTAGGAGACAGTCGTCCAGGTATGGAAAATTTTGGACACCCTGAAGACGCAGATAAGCTACCACAGGAGCCAACACCTTCGTAAAGACGCAAGGGGCTGAGCGTAGGCCGAAAGGTAGTACTCTGAACTGGAAGTCCCTCCGTCCCACGCGGAAACGCAAGTACTTCCGATGTCGCGGAAGAATAGGGACATGGAAGTAGGCGTCCTGGAGGTCGATGGTTGCCATGAAATCTCCCATTGAGAGTAAGCGTAAGATCTCCACCAGCGTTAGCATGCGGAAGGATTGGCACGAGATACTTGTTGAGTGCTCGCAAGTCCAATATCGTCCACCAATCCCCTGTCTTCTTGATGATAAGGAAAAAACGGGAATAAGATCCCTTCCCCCTTTGAGACTTGGGCACCACTTCGACGGCACCCTTCTGTATCATAAGGCGAACTTGATGGAAGGTGGTGGGCCGGAAGGTGGAGTGGGAGGAGGAAGTTTGATGAACTCTAAAGCATGGCCCTTCTCTACAATGTCCAGAACCCAAAGGTCCGAAGTGATGGAGGACCATTGAGGAACAGAACAGGGAGATTCGACCTCCAACTCTTTGGGGTAAAGGCACGTCATTGTCTCTTGGGAGCAGATCCTCTGTAAGAAGATTTCCCCCTATAGGTCTTAGAAGACTGCTGACGGGAAGACTGTTGCTGGTTATTGGAGTAGCGTTGGTTGCCTTGGTTGTAGGAGCGATATTGATTGCTTCCTCCTCGAAAAGTATAAGAGGTGCCGCGTCCGCGTGCACCCCGAATGGGCTGTTACCGAAATTGTAAGTTTCCTAAAGAGCGAGAAGTGTCAGTGTCTTTTTTGATGGATTGTAATGCCTCAAGAACACGTGCTCCAAAAAGTGACTCTCCGTCATACGGCATATCCAGGATCTTCGCCTGCACCTCTTGGCGAAAGGATGTGGAGCGCAACCAACCATGCCTGCGTAGAACAGCCGCTCCAGCGAGCTGCCGGAAACCAGTACAGACAATATCAACGGCACAGTCCATAATCTCCTCCGATGTTCTCTCTCCTTCTTGGAGAAGTTGCAAGGCTTCCGCCTTTGAAGCGTCTGGAACCAAAGCCACAAAAGCAGACATGTCTGCCCACATCTGGCGGTCGTAATGCCCCAAAATAGCCAAAGCATTGGCCGCTCTCACTGTGGTGTAGGCCATCGTGGAAAACTTGCGGCCTATAGCATCCAGGCGACTAACTTCGCGATCTGGTGGGGCAGTAACAGCAGACGCAGGGTTCAGAGAACGGCGCTGAGCTGCCTGCGTAACCACCGAATCTGGTTTCGGCTGTCCAATGAGGCACGCTGGAGTGCCAACAGGCGCCTTATATTTCTTTTCCAATCGGGGCATCTGTGCCGGTAATGAAGTTGGGGTCTGCATCAACTTCACCCCTTCAGTCCAGATAAAGTCAATAATGGGAACAGTATGGACTTGTTTGAATGGTTGATTTTTAAAATCATAGAGGAAGCAATCCTCCTCCCTCTGGACTCTTGGTAACTTGAAGCGTTGAGCCGCCCTATTCATCAGCTGATGGAAACTCGCAAAGTCCACAGGAGGAGAATCTCCTGGCGTTACCGGAGAGGGGGACGGTGTCTGAACTTGATAGTCATCCCACTCCGCCATATCCTCATCATCATTCGAACCTCACCATTTTCGCGGTCTGGAGGAATCTCATCTTCGTCGTCGGCATACACAGTCGTGTGTATCCGAACTGATGTTTGTATTTGAGGAGCAGAAGTTGGCAGAGGCGACAGAGGAGCCGAAGCAGGTACTGCAACATGCGTCAGAACAGAAGGAATCGCAGGCACTTGTGGAGATGGCGGGAAACACCTGTTATAGTCGTCCAATATATGCTGGAGATTAGAGATGAGCGACAAAGGCACAGTCGCAGTAGGAACTTAAACAGGCACTTCCTCCTGTTGGAAATATTGGTCCTCATCATCATTGCTATAATCCTGGCACTTGATGACTAAATCAGATGGACTACGTGCCGCTCTAAAAGACTCGTGTACATCTTCCTCCGAGTCCTGCTCCAAGTCCGTGGCAAACAAGGGCGAGGGAGGCTGTGGATCACTGGTGATAGGAATCTGGTCAATAGGCACTTTGCGGCGCTGGTGAAGTAGGTCGACATTGGCAGACTCAGTGGACGACAGTGGCTGCAAAGGCAGAGAGGCAAACGCGGAAGAAGTCGTCAATGGAGCTGGCGACGACGATGGAGTTGATGGAACCACACTGGAAGAATCCGTCGTCAACGGTTCCGTCGTTGACGGCAATGGCGCCGTCGACGGAGCTTTCGTTGTCTGAGTCGACGACGAAGATGACTTCTTCGTCGATGGAGTGCTCGTCGACGGAGCAGTCGTCAACAGGGCGGTCGTCGACGGAGTGCTCGTCGACGAAGCTGGTTTCTTAACACGCTTTGCCGACGATGATTTGGTCGTCGACGGTGGAGTTTTCTTAGACGACGACGAAGCAATCGGAATGACAGACGGCACAGTCTTGAAACTGAGGGTTACCTTCGTCGACGACGTCAGCGAAACAGTCGTCAACGATCCTGAAGCAGACGTCATTGTCACCGTCGCCGAGCCGGCAGATCTCGTCGTCGATGAAACATGTATTTTCACAGAAACATGAGTGGAAGATGCAGCAGACGCCTGAGAGCCAGGTCTCGTGGGCGTGGAAGTAGTAGGTAGAGGTGAAGACACCGCAGGGGCCATAGAGAGAGACATCTTCTTCTTCCTAAGGAATGGAGAGGGCAACTCCTGCACACTACTACATTTAGAAGCTGCTTGGGAACGACCAGAAATTAGACTTTCGGCATCAGAAAGTACATTATCCTTGTCCTTAAGTCTCTGAAGCCACAGTAGGAGACGGCCTTCCCTGTCCTTTAGAGTCTTTGTAGAAAATGTTCTACAGAACTTACATTTACCCACATCATGGTCGGGGATAAAGACAGTAAATACACTTACTGTTAGGATCTTCTGAATAAAGGCGTAGCTTTCCACAAGAAGAGCAAGGTCTGAAAAGAGACTTCTTACTTGAAGACATGCTGAAAACACAGGAAAAACCTGAAGAAGTAGAGAAAACTGAGCAGAGCTCAGGGAGACTCCCTTTCACACGACGTGCGGTAGAAAATCTGAGGTATTGAGCTCTGAGGAGAAGGTTCTAGACGGCTGCTGTCGCCTGATTGGCTACAATTTGGACCAACATAATGACAGGAATAGACTTCATGTGTTTTTTTCTCTCCATGTATTCCTATGTGGAATTATGTCTAGGCATTTACTGCCTTTTTTCTAATGTGTATTTCATGTGTTATGTTTTACATATACATATTATTAGTATGTTATTGCTATTTTATTTACCGTGGGACTCCCACTCCGACGACGGGGAATATTCAAGCATGTGAATCTATGAAAGACACCCTAATACTGGAGAATTGTTTTTATGTTACAACTTATTTTTAGACTTAAAAGAAAAGCCCCGATGAGAGTTCTGTGAAGAGATTAACAGGACTTGAAACGCGTCGGCATATGGTTTAAATCCACTTTAAATCAAAGGATAAAATACCCTTTGTGTCCATAATGTAATGTTTATTGCAGTTTAAAAATTATGGAAACACTTTGTGGACACTAAATGAAGAGTTGGAAATAGGGCAACAAGACAAAGAGTAGTTTTTATTGTACTATATTGGTTTTCACAAATTGTTTGTTTCACAAATTACTTTAAGAGTCTTGTGAGGGTGTTTGTAAAGTATGATTTATTGTGTATAATGAATATGCTACTTACCAGTATGCATCTGTTCTTGGCATGTAGGGCTGCTAACATTCATATCTTAGCATTAGATCGCCGCCTAGTGTTGGGTCCGGATGATCGCACATTGTTGTCCTGGAAGTCTTCGAAGTATCCTGAGATAGGTGGCTCCTCCCCTGGACTACAGTGCGCATGGGCATCGGCTCCATCCCCAGATTGTTTTTCGCCATTGTGGCAGAAGATGGAGTGAAAAGTGTAAAGGATGTCCATGCTAATGATTGAATACAATAGTACATCTGCAGCTGAGACAGGCACCGGGGAGGAGGGTGGGCGATATGAATGTTAGCAGCCCCTACATGCCAAGAACAGATGCATACTGGTAAGTAGCATATTCAGTTCGAGGTATGTGGGCTGCTAAATTCATATCTTAGCATAGAATACATAGCAGTCCCTCCATTAGCGGCGGTTGCCCGTGCCAGCTGCAGAAGCTTGAAAAAGTGTTTTGAGAACAGCCTGTCCTACAGCAGCTTGCTGTTTGGAATGTACATCAACACAGTAGTGTTTTGTGAAGGTATGTGGTGTAACCCAGGTGGCTGCTCTGCAAATGTCCTCTAAAGGAATGTTCCCCAGGAAAGCCATGGATGCCCCCAATTTGCGTGTGGAGTGCGCCCTTGGGGGTATTGTTAAAGTGCGCTTGGCCTTTTGATAACAGATTTGGATGCACTTAACAATCCACCTGACTATTCCTGCTTTGGAAATAGGGTTGCCTTTGTGTTGTGGTGAGAAGGCAACAAAAAGTTGTTTTGTTTTCCTAAAGTGTTGTGTCCTGTCTATGTAGTACATCAACGCCCTCCGTACGTCTAACGTATGGAGCATTCTTTCCGCCAGTCTGTGGGTTTTGGAAGAACGCTGGCAAGTCAATAGTTTGGTTGAGATGAAACTGTGACAGCACCTTCGGAAGGAATTTGGGGTTAGTACGTAGCACTACCCTGTTTGGATGAATCTGAATGAATGGCTCTTGGATTGTGAGCGCTTGTAGCTCACTAACACGCCTCAGTGACGTAATAGCAATTAGGAAAGCTACTTTCCACGTTAGGAACTGGAGTTCACATGAGTGCAGTGGCTCAAATGGTGGTCCCATCAGTCTGGTGAGGACCACATTAAGGTTCCACACCGGAGCTGGCGGTGTTCTTGGGGGAATGACTCGTTTCAGACCTTCCAGGAAAGCTTTAATGGCAGGCACTCTGAAGACAGAGAGATGCTGCCTGTTCTGAAGATAAGCTGCTATGGCGGATAGATGTATCCGAATGGAAGTGTACGCTAGATTGCACTTGTAAAGATGTAACAGATAGCAAATGATGTTAGGGATAGATGCATCTAGTGGGTTGATGTCATTGGCTGTACAGTAAATGACAAAACGCTTCCATTTTGCAGCATAGCATGCTCTGGTAGTTGGCCTCCTTGCCTCCTTGATGATGTTCATGCATTCTGGAGGTAGGTTAAGGTATCCAAACTCTAGGACTTCAGGAGCCAGATCGCCAGGTTGAGTTGTTGCAGATCTGGATGCTGAATTTCTCCATGGTTCTGCGTCAACAGTCTGGGCGTGAGGCGCAGTCTTTGATGCGGCACCACTGATAGTTCGAGGAACGTGGTGTACCATGCTTGGCGCGCCCACGTTGGAGCAACTAGGATGAGAGTCATCGCGTGCTGCCTTAGCTTTCTTGCCACCAGCGGTATCAGAGGGGCTGGCGGAAAAGCGTACGCAAATTTGCCTGACCAGTTCATCCATATCGCATTCCCCTGCGACTGTGGGTGAGGGAACCTGGCGGCAAAGTGTTGGCATTTTGCGTTTTCTTTTGTTGCAAACAGGTCTATCTCCGGATGACCCCACTGCTGGAAGTACGGGTGGAGTACAGATGGGTGTAACTCCCACTCGTGCATTTGATGGCTGTATCTGCTGAGCAGATCCGCCATCTGATTGCCCTTGCCCGGGAGGTGTTCTGCCATGAGGAAGATATTCCTCTGAATGGCCCACCGCCACATGCCCTGAGCCAGATGAGACAGCTGTGGCGAGTGGGTGCCCCCCTGCTTTTGAATGTAGTACATCGCGGTCATGTTGTCCGTCCGGACTAACACTACCTTGTTGCACAGATGTACAATGAAGGACTTGAGCGCCATGAAGATTGCCATCAGTTCCAGATAGTTGATGTGCATCTTCTGTTGCTGCTTCGTCCATAGTCCCTGACTGTGTAAGTGAGCAGATGAGCTCCCCATCCCTGGAGAGATGCGTCCGTTGTCAGGATAATCTGTGGCACTGGCTCCTGGAACAGTCGGCCCTTGCAAAGGTTGTGTGGAGTCCACCAATGCAGAGAGTCGTATGCCCGACTGGTAACCAACACTAGGTCTGTCAATTGTCCCTGAGCCTGTGTCCACTGATTTGCTAAGCACTCCTGGAGCGGGCGCATATGTAACCGTGCGTGAGGGACTATGAAGATGCAGGAGGCCATCATGCCTATCAACTGCATGAACACTCTCGCTGGAAGTGAGTGTTGTGGTCTGAACTTCTGGATTAGAGACTGCATGCTGTCTATCCTGACTTGGTTTGGCTGAGCCATGGCCGTCAGGGTATTGATCGTCGCACCTAGAAACTGCCGGACATGTGCCGGCTGAAGATGCGACTTTGGGTAGTTCAACGAGAAGCCTAGATCGTGAAGGAGGTGAATGGTAGTCGACATGTCCGCGGCGCACTGTTGTTCCGACTTGGCTTGAACGAGCCAGTCGTCCAGGTAGGGGTAGACATGGATGTTCTGCCTCCTGAGGTGCGCTGCTACCGTCGCCAGACACTTGGTAAACACTCTTGGGGCTGTGGTCACTCCGAAGGGTAGGACCTTGAACTGATAATGCCTGCCTTGGATAGTGAACCTGAGGTATTTCCTGTGGGATGGGTGTAGTGGTATGTGGAAATAAGCATCCTTGAGGTCTAAGGTTGCTAAGAAGTCCCCTTGGTTTAACAAGGGAAGAATCTGTTGCAGTGTGAGCATATGGAAATGTTCTGACAGTATATACAGGTTGAGGGGACGTAGCTCTAGAATGGGTCTGAGAGATCCGTCCTTCTTTGGAATAAGGAAGTACAGGGAATATACCCCTGTGCCTTCCTCCTCCACCGGCACGAGCTCGATTGCGCCTTTTTGCAGCATCACCACTACTTCCTGCTGCAATAAGTGCAAGTGCTCTGCGGACATAGGCCGTTGCCTTGGTGGAATGTTGGGTGGAGTGGATTTTAACTCTAGACAATAACCGTACTGTACCAGTTGTCGCACCCACCTGTCTGTGGTGATGTGTCTCCAGACGGGCAGGAACTGCTGGAGTCTCCCCCCGACAGGTGTTAAATGGTCGGGGGGCAGTGACAGAGAGTCACTGTTTGCTTGGGGTAGAGGAGCGGGAGTTGTTGTTGTTCCCTCTGCCGCGTCCTCTGGTGCTGTTTCCTCGGTAACCCCCCTTGTTCTGTTTGGGGTAAGAGGACTGTGCTCCACCTCTATTGAACTGAGATTGTTGACCCATCTGTCCTCGGGTGACTCCACGTGCACCTGAGCGACGAAAATTATTGCCACGAAACTGTTGTGATTGTAGGGCCCCCATAGACTTAGCAGTTTCGGTGTCTTTTTTAATCTTTTCCAGGGTGGTGTCAACATCTGGACCAAACAGTCTATCAGGATTGACTGGCTGATTAAGTATGGTTGTTTGTATGTCAGGTTTAAACCCCGATATGCGGAGCCACGCCTGTCGTCTCAGCATGACGCTAGTGTTAATGGCCCTAGCTGCTGTGTCTGCGGCATCAAGTGCACACTTTATGGCTGCGTTGGAGATCAGTTTTCCCTCTTCTATAAGCAGTTTGGTGCCCTCTTGAAACTGCGAAGGCAGGTGTTCTAGAACCCGCTCTAGGGTGTCGTAATGGGCCCTATCATAGCGTGCCAAGAGTGCCTGTGTATTTGCAATACGCCAAAAGTTGGCAGCCTGTGCAGCTACTCTTTTGCCTCCTGCCTCTAGCACTTTGGACTCCTTATCCGGGGGAGGAGCTTCACCCGTTGTTTGGGAGTTGGCCCTTTTGCGAGCATTTGCGACCACCAGGGAGTCAAGCGGCAACTGTCCCCGAATGTATGCAGGGTCTGCAGGTGCTGGTCTGTACTTTTTTTCGATACGTGGATTGACCACTCTAGCCCTGGTAGGTTCTTTAAATATGTCCGCAGCATGTTTGAGGACCCCTTTGAGCATAGGCAGTGTCTTTACTGTCCTTTCAGAGACTGAAAAAGTGTCAAATAGAAAGTCTTCTTCTACTGGGTCAGCATGCATGTTCACATCATGATTAGCAGCTGCCCTTTCAATGAGTGCATGAAAACCTGCAGAATCTTCTGTTGGGGATGCACGTGCACTGAAAGGCTGTGGGTCTTGCCCCACATCTTGGGTGCCTTGGTCACCAATGTCATCATATGAATCCGGCTGTGCATCTGGTTCAGTGATGGGGAAAGTGTATTGGTCATCCTCATCATATCCCTCACCCTCAGAGTGTTCTGGGGAAGGAGTAGGGCTCCTTCTTGGAGGAGGCTGGATAGGTTCCATGAGGCTTGAAGCGTCCTGAGGAAGCCTTTTCTTCTTCATGGTGATGACATAGGAGTCCACTGGCTGTGAAGTGATCCTCCTTTTGTAAAGGGTCAATTTGCCCGTGTTTGCGTCGATAAAACGCTCAGAATCCTCTTCTGAGTCGAGTACCCGACTTGAAAGTGCCCCTGCCGTTGAAGAATCCGACTTCTTTGGCGTCGATTTTGTTGAAAAGGCCTTCGGCGCCTCTTTTGGCGGCAGAAGGAAGAGAAGTTTACCCGCAGGCTTCACCGGAACGTCCATCGGCTTCTGTGGCGATGGCATCGGAGCCGACGTAGCAGAGGCCTTCTCCCTGATTCTCTGTAGTGAAGAGGCGATGGGGGACGTGTCACTTACAGTGGCCTTTGGCGCCGACGAGGAGGTCTTGACCTTGCCCTCGGATCCGACGTCCTGTTGGCCCTTCTGAGTTTTGGACGATGATGCCGCAGCCGCCAACCCAGAGTCCTTGGACCGATGCGCAGATGTGCCAGCCTTCGATCCGTGTGATTTTGTCGGCTCCGTCTCCACCACGCGTCCGACTAACGAAGTCCCAGTCGGAACCGGAGCCGTGTCGCTGGCTTTGGCGGGCTTTGACGGCGTCGCAGCGGTTGACCCGTGCCGACCACCCTTCTTAGAGGATCCCTCCTCTGGCGCCGATTTCGACGCTGTGGAATCGACAGATTTCTTCGACTTCTGCAGACCGGAGGCCGACGGAGTCGATGAAGCAGCGGGTTTAGTCGTTTTTGGTGGTACGGCCGCCATCTTAGGGACGCTCGAATCCATAAGTTTCGGTTTCGATTTCGGGTCGGCCATTTTAGGTGTAGTCGATACCGTAGGTTTCAGTTTCGGTTTCGATACGGGCTGCGCAGCAAGTATGTCCGTGGCCGGGCCTGAAGGCGGAGCCGTGGCTTGCGGTACGGGGTCTTGGGTAAGGCCGACAGGCGATCCCGTGACCCGATCTTGATCTTCGTAACCTTCGGGGCATAGCTCATCCCCTGAGCTATCTTCCGCGGCCCCATAAACCTCTTCGACGTCCCCTACCTCGTCGACGTATTCAAGGCCTTGCCCCCCCGACTCCGTCGTCGTGTTCCGGATCTGCCTCGACCTCCGTCTCGGGCGGGGAGATTTGAAGATGATGGCTCTGGTCCTCGTCTTCTTGCTCGCCGAAGATGTTTTCTGGATCTGGGGCCGCTTGTCTTGCTTCAAGGCGCACCGCGCGCCGAATCTTGAGTGTCTTCTTGGACCTGAACCTCGCGCAGGCCCTGCAGTTGCCTTCGTCATGGTCTGGCGAAAGGCATTTGTTACAGACCGGGTGTAGATCTATATGTGGGTATTTGGACCTACAGAGCGGACAGAGCTGAAACGGACTCCGCTCCATGCTGTAAAGTTGCAGTCGTGTCGCGATGAGAAGGCCTCGATGTCCGAAGAGTGTAAGCACTCCGCTGATTCCGACTCCAAGAGACGGAAGAACTCGAGCCCGCACGCAAACAATACCGACGCAAAGAATACAAGGCCTTTTGGCCGTTTAAAGTTAGTTTTTCTCGGTTCCGACAGAGAGACGTCGAGACCGCATCCGAACCCAATGGCGGAAAAAAACAATCTGGGGATGGAGCCGATGCCCATGCGCACTGTAGTCCAGGGGAGGAGCCACCTATCTCAGGATACTTCGAAGACTCTTCCAGGACAACAATGTGCGATCATCCGGACCCAACACTAGGCGGCGATCTAATGCTAAGATATGAATTTAGCAGCCCACATGCCTCGAACATGTGTAAATGTCTTTTATGAAATGTTTTTGTGATATGGAAATTAATTGACATTGTTTTCCATTTCTTCATGTGGTAATGTGTGAAATCACAACTGTAAAATGTAAAGTGAAGAGGTTTGAATAAATATACCAGGATAAACACAATGAGAAAGTGTTTGTCTGTAAAGCTGAAATTAGTTAAGCTTTGAAAGATTCAGAGATATAGGCTTATCCCCAGTTGCGTTATACAGAACGGCCCTGCCTATTCTTTGTCCCGTGGGCCTAACTCCCCCTTTTTTTCAAACATCTATGAGGAGAGGCACAGCAATCATTACAGAAATCAGGAAACTGTAGAGATGAGAAACCTCAACAAGATATGTTTTAGTCCTGATTAGGTTAAATAGAAAAGGCAGGTTAGGACTGGGAATGAAGAGTAAGGATACTGGATGCAGGTAATGCTGGAAACGCCAAACACTTAAAACCTCTTCTACTTAGCTTGGTACGGTTTTATGTTCAAAAATGCCCTTGAGCTGAGTGAGAATCTGTCAACATTTTAAAGTGATGTCTTGGTTTTGAAGTACAGGTTTTTAGCAGCAGGGCTGTCAAGCTCGGGTGTGGTGGGTTATGATGGAGGATCGGACCTTTCACCTACAGAGGAGGCAGTTATGAGCTCCGCTAAACAGTATTGCTTCAGCCATACCAAGGCGAAGAGGGCTGTACCGCATGGTTCACTCTTTATCTTACTGATGGTGCATGGGATGAGGGTGCAAAGAAGAAAAGCGTACACAAATGTCTTGTACCAAGTTATTGAAAATGCATTCCCACTGGATTCCTGCTGCTAATGCCTGATGTGATAGAACAACTGGGCACAGGATGCTTTCTTCTGAAAGGGGCGGATGACGCAGCCGCACAGCTGAACAGAAAGCAACACTGAACGCTAGCAGTCCGACGCTCAGCTGCTGCACAGGGATTTCTTGAGAATTTGATTGCGATTTTGCACATAAGTTTTAAAAATGTGTTCTTACCTGAATGTTTTAAACTATCGGCCATTTGCACCCGTTAGTCCGGGAAGGAGCTGTGTTCAATGCTCTGGGAGGGGGCGGACATTTAGGGGAATTGACAAGGAGGTTAGCGCTCTAGCTGCCACAGTCCTCACGCTTGCCCTTGATTAAAAAGGGGCGGATAACGCGCCCACGCCCCCCACTAGTGATCCGCCATTGGAGCTTGTAAAGAAGTTGAGCCGTAACTGGGCCAAGCTTCCTACTGAGTCCTGGGCACGTACTCTCAGTAACACCCGACCGGTGTTTGAGGCCAATCCAGAATCTGCCAACAAGTTTAATCAATGGCTTGAATCCTCCCTGGACTTGCGGCTCCTAAAAATGGAAAACCAATAAGAAGGGTTCTAAGAGGATTGCATGGTACACGCCCAAGCTCAGAGAGCTGAAACAAAAATGCAAACAATTGGAGAGGCACTGGAGGAAAGACTTCTTCAATGAGAAGAAGGGCGATTACAGGGAGGCTACTAAAACCTACAAGTCAGAAATCAGAAGGGTCCAATCCTCATATTATGCTACAAGGATTGCCTCAGCCTCTAATGCTCTGTGTGAATTGCCAAATCTCCTCTTAGTCCCCCATCCCCAGCTCTGCCCGCTGATGATATTTTAGGACGCTGCAATAATCTGGCAGAATTCTTTTTTTCAAATTCAGCATTTTCGCCAGCTGCAGGCACTCTGAACTACCTACCACTGGAAAACAAGAAGAAATACCTGACAGTTCTTTGGCGGTATTTCCCCCGGACATGAAATTTTAAAAATCTATTTTAATAAGCTGAAATCGGGTTCCCCTAGAGAAGTGCCCCCCCCCCCCCCCCCCGTGCTGAACCAAGCCTTCGAGACAGTTGCTCCTACCATGCTGGACCACTTTAAAATTTCACTTGCCTCAGGGACCGTTCCCTCTCTATGGAAACGGGCCATGGTCAGAGCATTGCTTAAAAAAAAAATGCTTGGACCCTGAAATATTTGCCAACTACCGGCAGATCTCGCATCTACCAGGGATCGCAAAAATTGCGCAAAAGCATGTCAATTCCATTCTGTCCATCTTTTTGGAGGAAAAATGTCTGCTTCCATCCCTCACGAACCGGTTTCAGACCCCAGCAGGGAACAGAGACGGCCCTGGTGGTAGTTGTTGAGGAAGCGAGGAAAATCCTAGACATTGGGGGGTCGGCAGCAATTGTCCTCCTTGACCTGAGTGCGGCATTAGACAATGTCAATCATCAACTGCTGATCTCTAGAATTAGAGGAGTATCTGGAACTGCACTAAAGTGGTTGGAGTCCTTCTTAGGCGACCGATTATTTCAAGGCTTTGAGTACAACTCCATCTATAAAAGTATGCCGCTGAGTTGTGGTTCCTCAGGGCTCCTCCCTGAGCCCCACCCTCTAGAATATCTATACGAGCCCTCTGGCCGAGATCGGCAAACCCTTTGGCATACAGATCGTCACCTATGCGGATGATACCCAATTGATTATTTCCCTAAGCCAATCGGAGAATGGGACAAATTCTGGCCGGCTGTCTGGAAAGAGTGTCTGCTTGGATGGAAGGCTCGTATCTAAAACTAAATGGAGCAAAAACTGACCTGATGTTCCTGGGTAAACCTTCCCCCCTAGGCTCCAGCTCCTTATGGCCCAAATGTCTGGATAGCATGCCCCACCCCCCATCCCCCCCAAAAGAACAAATCTAAAGCTTTGGCTTCTGGTTCGACCAAAATCTAGACATGAAGGAGCAATCTCGGAAGGTAGCAGGGACTTGTTATGGAATACTGAAGATGATCAGGAAAACCCTCCCCCTGCTGCCTTTCAATGCCAGGAGACTGCTGGTTCAAGCTCTGATTATCTCACGTCTAGATTACGCAAACGCTCTCTATCTAGGCTCCCCATGCTCAACGATGAAGAAGCTACAGACCGTGCAAAACTGTGCGGCTCGCCTCTTTCTTCTGACCCCCTATAGGGAATCTGCGCGATCATCAATAGCTTCTCTCCATTGGCTCGCAGTCGCTGAGAGAGTTCAGTTCAAGGCCCTATGTATTGTATGCATTGTTCACAAGATTCTATCTTCTAAGGGCCTATCAATTCTGCATGCCATCTTCACTCCCTATCGTCCCAGTAGATCCTTGCGCTCTGGGAATAAGCGCCTGGCAGCTGTCCCGAGGGTTTATAGGTCTAGGAGCGGAGGACAACGATTCTCCTACATCGAATGCAAAAGCTGGAATCTTCTTCCAAACCACATTCATCTTGTAGACCACTGTCTGTCCTTCCGAAGACAGCTTAAAACGTTTCTGTTCCCGGCTGTTTAACGATCATTTGTGTAGGTTCTGCTCCTAAGCGCTGGTAGGTCTTCTGGTAGCCATGCGCTCTACAAATGTCTATTTAATTCAATTCAACATCTATGTGCAAATTCTGGGTAAGATTTGCAGTAATAGTATTGAGGTCTTGCCTTAGGACGATGATATTCAATAGCTGTTTTCATTCAAATCTGCCTCTATGGGCAACATTGCTGCAAAGTAATTGTTTGTCTTCTCTCCACGTTAGATGTCGGACAACTGCCCTAAAGCGAATGACAGCAAGACTTAAAATTGTTGTTCTAGAAAATTGCCTGTCTGGTCTGAAAGTCTCAAGCCCTCTCGCTAGGTGCCTTGGGGACATCACCTACGAAAGCCAATCTGGGGGTCTGATTTCATAACATCATAAACTTTGACACCAAAGATTCAGAAAGAACAGACACCCTGCTTTCTGTATTACAAACTATAAGAACAATGAGAGTTTGAGCTGTTGGCAATGGCATTGCCTTTTACTTATGCGTTGTTTTTAAAACAGATAACTAAAAGGCCTTGTCATTTATAATTCTAGCAAAATGGGGCGACTGCGCACCCCAAGCCAATCGCACAGCTATGGCTACTTTGCCAAATTATTCTTTTGTATAAACTCAGTTTTAATCATGTGTTCCTTTTAGATTCATTTCTTATGATTCCATTTTTATGTCTTTCATCACATTTAACGCTTCCACACGCGGGATGATTCACAATTTCCAAAACTTCACATGCCCAAGTTGTGCCTCTCCAGGCCTCTTTCAAGAACACGACAAAAGTGAAAGGTACGTCGAAGCAGTGTTTATTAAAAGACCCAATGCATTTCAGGCTTAAACAAGCCCTTCCGTCAGGGGTAACTGCACGACTTGTTAAAACAGTCCATTCCCATTTCCTGTCCAAACCTAAGGTTTGGACAGGAAATGGGAAAGGACTGTTTTTAGAAATTGGAAATTGTGAATCATCCCGCGTGTGGAAGCGTTAAATGTGCGCAGTCGCCCCATTTTGCTAGAGTTGTACACAAATGGTGACTTGTGGGCATGTCATCGAGCCATTCTGCACGCACATTTTTGATGAAGAAAAAATGAGGAGTAACATGGATTATAATGGAGGAACGGTGTGCATCCCAATATTACTTTTTTCTTGTCATTTATAATGCCAATAGCTTAAACTCTTGCAAGTGCGAGACCTATTGCATTGCAAATGCCAGAGCCCGTGCATGGGACAGAACAGGCACCCTCTGATGATAAGCAGGAAAGAAGGTACTGCAACAAAAAAAAATAGTGCTCACCGATTAATTGAAGGATAACAGTATAACACCGCAAGTAAAAGATCCTGTCCTGATGGGCGGTCCCAAAAGGAGAAAGGCAGTAACAAGGAGGGTCTAAGAAGCCTCATTATCAATCAGAAGCCAGCGTTTACCATGGACTATGACACCAGTCAATGAAAAAGATGGGCGAGGCTTCCACTCCACTTCTAAAACATACCCTACTACAATAAGCCTAGCAGAGCAGGCAGCGCATGCGCGCTGCTACGCTAGGTGAGACCTAAAAATCAGTCCTCTTATTCCCTAAGAGCAGCTGGCTTCAGAAGTAGGGTCTTTTATATATCCTGCTTGGATCATGGGAATGCATTATACATCTGCATTCCCGAGATATAACCGTAAATGAAAACACGCCCAAAACATAGCAGTCTGCTTGATTTTTGGTCTGCAGAAGTTTGATTATGTATCAAAGGTTCATCTCTCACTAGAGAAGCTGTTCAAGCAGTGCAGAGTCTCATGCAGTAGGTTCTTTGCACACTGGTCTAAAGTTCATTTATGATCTCCATGTTGCCTGCACCCGCCACATTAATTTGTACCTTTACACAGCACAAGGTTAGCCTATGGGTATAAGAGCACCATATTATGTGCGATTGGATTTTTTTCTTTTTTAGGACTGGGGAGATTAAGTGATTTGCCCCAAACCACAGGATGTTGGCCAATGCCGGGACTCAAATCTGGCTCCCGAGTTCTAAAGTAGGCAGCTCTATCTGGGAGGCCACACATCCTTCCATAAAATAAATGTGTTAGAAGTTGGCTTTTAACCCATCTGGAGACAGGAACACCCGGTTTCTGCTGAAACAGGATGAGCTCTAGAGTCTGGCACCTTGGACCACTCTGCTCTGGATCTCGCTCCCTGATGGCTAGCCTATGTTTACAGAATGCCCTCTGGGGATGGAGATCGTTCAGAGTTTTGAGACCATAGGTCTGGAGCAATCTACTGCTTTAGTTTGTTGCCTATTTTTGAGTATACAGCTTTTAATAAAAACAGTGAAGGCATTACTTTTCTTTTAATCCAGTTATTGTTACTCCTATCTGTGTTTTTCTGGGTGTCTGAGTTGTCCAGAACTTTGTGGTTGGTTGTTTTTTGCCTCTTCACAGCCATGATGCCTTCTGTGTGGTCTATAAATAAACGAGCCTTTCCTCTTGATTTCGCTGGTAAAGAAATTGCTTTGTTGCTTGTGCTCCAAGTCTAACTTGTGACATTTCTGTCAATCGCCCGAGCATATCGAACCAAATGCCTGGCCATTATATCATGCTAACTGGCTCAGTTCTACAGGAACTGTGTCCGCTTTAACTTCATCCTTGATCACTGGCTGTCCAGGTAAATGCAGAACATATCTTATTTTTGGGAAATGCTTTCATGTCCTTTCAGATAAGCCTCAGCTCCTGAACATTGATGTGCAGTTGTGCTTACTGATTTCTCCACTATCCTCTCACTGAAAACTATTGAACCTTCCTACAAAAGCATTTGCTATCTGGAAGTGAAGGGCATTGTACCTAGGCCAATACTGGATTGAGGTACCCCTAATCAAATTATATGGTCTGGGAGAAAAAGGGACACAAACGCTGCAAATATATAAACCTCCCCCTCGACCACCCACAAATTTGATTTGGCCAACACTTGCTCTATTGGGCTCTCCCTCAATGATATAAAATACAATTATACTTACAGGGAATGTATACTTTCTTAGAAAAGTATTTTTGTTTCATCTCTTTTTTTCATTTGTTCTTATAATACCATTTCATGATTAATGGGACAAACATTTATTTTCCTTTTTTAACAATCTGTGTATGCAAAAAATTTAGAAAGGCATAATGACACCTATGACCAATTAGCAGATCAAAATATGATGATAAATACAAGAAATATTGTCAAATTAACAAAACAGTGTATAAACATCACCCTACCAAAAACACAATCGTACCAACCTCACATGCAATCAAAATATACCACACAAACTCATACATACATCACACTACATTCAATAGTTTCCAGCTGCGAAATGGCTTGCATATCAGAACTCATGGTGATTAAATCTTCATAAATGTCCATGGTTATGCAGCCTGCTGGCAACAACCAGGCCTGGTATCTAGGCCTACAGAGATGTTGCAACCCTGGCCCCAACATGCATGTGCCACTTTCGGTGTATTAAGGATGTGAACCTGGCTAAACAAACTTGAGACTTGCATCTTCCACAAAAAGAAGTGCCCAGAAGCTCCTAGAAATTGAATCCAGGTATGTGCGAAAAGGGATATTGCACTTTGCTGAGTGCCAACGCCAACCTGTCCAAGAGTCATGCACAAAACTTCGGTTAATCCCATTGATCAGTCAGTCATCCATGTTTGGACAGGCTCTGACCATACGGTCTCAAAAAACTACAGTAGGTACCAAACACTTAAGTGAACATCAGGGGGTAGATTTTATACCAAAAGGTAAAACTGACTGAGTGGCGTGACTTACTGCTAATGGTATCCCAAATTCTCACATGCAGAACCTTGAGATTCTTGGGGTACATGAGGATATGAAAGGAGGGGTCTTGTAGGTTAGAATATTTTATGAATTTAGGGGGCTTATTCCTGAGTTAGGGTGTGAGCTGGTTTTTGAAGTACATGTTTACTGAGCAAGATTTAGACTAGCAAGCAAGTTTGCCGATTTCTTCTAGATTAGAAACGCCCGCGATATATTGAAATCCTGAATTTGCAGTTATCTTCTAAAATGTACCGAGTGCCTGTTCAGAAGCACGGAGAGAATATTGGTCTGAATGAGGTAGAGAGGTTGGTGAGCTTCATTATGTGGTGGTAACTGAAGTGTCATCATGCTAGACAAGTGTTGGGACCAAATATGAGATTGACTGCTTACCAATACTGGTCCAAAAACGTATCTCATACTTTGCCCTTGAGAGAAGATGGCAGAGAAAGAGTAATTTGTGCTGTGAGGAGTTAAGGTCCTCTGGCTGTGTGCTGTATGTGGACTATGTGCTTCCTGTTTGCATGGCCGGCAGCTTGGAGTAAGATGGTTCTGGGACTGATGCTCCGCTGCTGCCATCCCCACTGAATATGTATTGCCATGATTTGTTAGCGAGGAAGGTGCTTTAATCTTCTTTTATAGGAAAATAACTATCACTGGGACGGTCACTAGGATCTGCGTTACCTTCCTACCATCTTCCCAGATGTGCTGAAGAATAGATATGGCTTTCATAAGAAAACAATTTGATTTTTTTCAGAAGGAATAGCTAGTCAAACAACTCCGATGCCTTCTGGAATAGTAATTTACAACAAGAGGTGGTGATGGACAGAGTCTCTGAATTAAGCAGAGTACTCTCACCCAGTCAAGAGATCAGGGCTAGATCCAACACCGTTTTTTAGCTCATTGCACCATCCCTTGTTGTAAATAATTCTGGAATAGTAAATCGCATTTGACATCAGGTGGAAAGTCAGAGACTGTCCCGGAAATAACGGCAATGTAGTCTGTTCACTCATCTTCTGCTATTTCTTGCTATTAACCATTTTCAGTAGTTTCAGACTCTGCCTGTAGAACAGCTGTATTTGGTGGCAATTGTGCTAGTTGTTGGGGTGGATAAACTAGCAGCTACAAACAGTTGTGCAGATGGGGCTGCACTGACACTTGCTGAAGAATCTGCAGATGAGGGTGTAGTGTAGTTCCTATATTCCCAATATGCTCTGCGCATTCGAATAATATATCCTATAGATATGACGTCGGACTTAAGTCAATAGGTTTCTATCGAATATACTAAACTTAATAGTGAGTGCCAGCTTGCTCCGAGGTCACTAGAAACTTTCTCGAATTCACAATTAGTTTCTGACAACCGCATAAACATGACAACTTTGTTTCCCAAGAATAAGAATGTATCTCTCAGTCAATCGTGCATGCTTCGTTTCTACAGAGTTGCAGAGAAATTGAGAGACAGGCGTTTTCAATAAAAGGGTTTACTGAACAGTCTTCTTTCTCATGCAAAAGAGGTGAACTGCTACAATCGTTATGCAGAATGCAAAGTATTATGCGTACAGCGTAAACAGTAATATGAAATAATACTGTAAGAGCATTGTATGGTTTCTAAGCCATATAAAAATAAATACATAAACAGATCAAAATACTCCGCTGGTGCTTCTAAAATACGCCTACCCCAATGTACCTAACCTAGGTCTAGTACGGGGGAAGTAGTAAGTGTTTTTGTTGCTTAGCATAGGTTTCGTTTTGCCCAGAATCTACCAAAGGTTTCTCTAGGTTCTAATCAGCTCCATACCTTATTTAGAATGCAAGAGCTCTGGTATCTCTTGTCTCGGGACTCGATTTCCCAACACCCCGCAAGGGGAGCCAGAAACACTGGAGCTGGCTTCTCGGCAGAGAAGGGCAGCTTCCTGATCAGTGCGTCAGCTGTCGAGGCAGCTTCCTTTAGCACTTGCTGTAGCGAGCTGCGTCGGGGAAGTAGGTTTTCAAACTGCTCCGAACCACCGTATCTTGCTATAGCAAGTGAAGGTATATTTATACCTTGAAGGTGTTTAGGAATGCCATAGTTTGACGTAAAGTCGAGCATATGAACGTCATAAATGAACCCCTGGGGAATAGTTGTTCATTGTAAAGTAACTGAGTTCCTGGAGAAATCAATATTCAAGCAAGGGGAAGTTCCCTAACTGCTTAAGCTGGGTTTCCAAGAAATCGTTGTGACCCTTGGTGAACGGATGGAAGTAGCCATGCCTGTATTTGGGTAGCATGGGCTATGCCTAAATAAGGGCTGGATTTGTATGCCTATATAAGGGAAACGAGAATTGTACCTATATAAGTGTATGAATCTGGAAAATGCAATCGGAGCCTAAAACGCCACACAACACCCACTCCACTGTCTTGTGTACGACATTACTCTAAAGTTCTAAACACGTTAAAACATATCTAAAAATGATGTGTAAAAAACCCACCCAGAATACATAAAAAATGCATTGGTACTGGTTGTACATTAAAAAAGCACATGTGCTGTACGCATTTAAAAGCACTGCTTCATTCCAAGCATATAGGTGACATTCTTCAAAATGCTATCTGAATGAATCACGAAAATACATGTATGAAATGGCTCGTGAATACAGAAAAGAAAAGGTGCCGAAACAATTTCATGACAGATTATATAAAACTGTTTTGTTCTTAGGAAGGTCAAATATTGTCTCTGGAAGTTTTCAAAGAATTCTAGTTCTCTATGAATAGTTCTACTTTAAGCAGATTACTTTGTGCTAATATAAAAAAAAACACAAATTTGGAAAAATAAAAGTTAAATCATAGAAGAAAAAAAAGGAGCCCCAAAGTTAGAACTTTGTTTTGAAAAATGAAGGTCGAATTCAAAGTCTCTCAGAACACTGTGTGCCAAATTCAAAAGTCAGTGTTATTGTTTGGAGAAAACATCAGATCTTCTAAGTCTGTAAAGAATTCGCCTACCATTGTGGGTGAAAGTTGGATTACCTCGTTAAGAAGATCAACCGCACATAGATGTGAAGCATCGTTGTCAGCATTGGTCGCATTAGCAATGTTCGAATTGGAAGGTACCTTTGTGCCCGTTTCCTCTCCTACCTCACCGTCAGCATTTTGCATCCGTGAGATCTCAATGAATGCCGTCCTCAGTATTGGTAGCCGCTTGGGACAACACAGTGCATGGGCCGTTACTGGTTCAAGCAAAGTATCCACATCTGTTGGCATGACTGATGGGAGTGTGAGACAGATGTCTAACACTCATTCTTCTCCGCATAGCAGGCATCGTAGAACAGGTAAGATGCAATCTTGCCAGATTGGTCTAAATGACAGAAACCATGTGGTATTCAATTCTCTTAAACGAGTATATCCCAAAATTTGGACGATGCGTTCATGACACTTCATCGCCAGTAGAGTTGTTTCCACGGTGATCTGGGTATCTGTTGTGGATTGGCTTGCCATATCGAAGCAGTAGGAGCAAAAATAGTATCCCTGCAGCGAGTCCCAAAACATAATGTAAGTTGCATTAGAAAGTTGCCTAAAAATAAGATCAATCACTGCAGCTGGTGAGCCTTGCAGGTGGCAGGATAAGTTGTTAGAGGAACCATCCCAGGCCCCGTGTAAATTAATACCCTGACAAAGGAGAGGACCGCTTAGTGCATTTTCACAATTTGTACCACTAAGAAAAATGTCTCTTCCCCCACTCCAACATTTGTGTGTGTATGGTAATTTCCAGGATGTCTTGATGTATTCTTTATCTAACCTTACATATGCGCCTACTGGTATGTGTTTTAAGCAATACTGAAAACGGAAAATTGTAACAGGCAGAGTGACTGTTCCGTGTATTATCCATTCAATGGCTGGCTTTTCAGCTACTGCAAATGTCAATCTTTCCAGTTTTTCAATGCTCAGCACCGTATAGTCTGCTTCCCTCTGTGCCAGTTTGATTTGTTGATCAGTGAGATTGAATTCTGAAAACAGTGACGTGGTATTGATTAAACGCCAAGGCACATAGCCTGAACGAAGGTTTTGCAATGTCCACCCTAATAGCATGATAGAACGTAATTGCGACTGACCATGTTGCAGCCTGACCAATTCCTGTTCCATGAAGTCTATGGCAGAAGATACTATGCTGTCCAAAGAATATATTCTGGATGAGAGAGTCGTTAACCCATTGTCAACTACAGAGAGAGATTTCTCAAAATTAATATGATCAATTTCTCGTATTCGTTCTGCAGTCTCTGCTTGCCTAATCTTCCATGCTTCATTATACAATGCATACATACCGGAATATACAAAATATTAAGACGCGATTTAGTAGGTCCTTGTGAGAAGTCACTCAGATCAGTGCCATCTTTAAGTAAAGATAAGTGTTGTTTTACATAATTTAGTGTAGATTTGTGTAGCCACTCAAGGCACAGTTTCCCTACACTGTATGTTGTTACTATTCCTGGATGCTGTCTCTGAACATATCTTGGATCTGGCCTAGTGAAAGTGAACCCTTGTGTTTTATTCAGGAATCTATCTTGACAGGTGTTTGTGTCTGTGGGCCAGATTAACCATTTGTTCCAATTAGGATCTGTTCTGTTGTGTTGTTAAGCAAAATAGTATGTACATCGACCTCCCCCTCTGAAGTGTTACTGCTATCAGGTGTAGGTGTAGGTATGGACGGTTTGTTTAACTCTTATCTTGGCTAACCCAAGACACGATGTCTGTTGGACAGTGTCGTTCAAAAACATTTGCTCTGGGATGATGCAGGCTCTAAATAAAGCCTCTAATCCCTGCATTTGCCAGTCTTTTGCGCCCCAGACAGTTTTTGTCTCAATGTTGTCTTTCCAAAAGTCGAAACCTAACGAAAACAGCTGAGCATAAAAGGTCGCAGAATAAATTTGCTTGGTATTTGTCAACATACTTTTCATTCCTGTCTTATTAACATTTTTATAGTAAAATGATTCTGGATTTGAAACATTAAAACCTGAAAAGTATGGAAATTTGCCATAAAATGTTTTTGAGCTACCCTTTGGTGGCGTCGGACAATGTTCACATTGGTTATACATCCGTACATTTCTAGGATTTGCAGATTTGTGCAAGAAATGATGACCATAGTGATTATAACAATACATTTGTTCATAATCTGATGAACCTTCTAAATATTCATGATTTGTAAACTTTGCAGACATTTCTAAGTCTGACATCATATTATTAACAGTCTCGAAGTCCCAATCATCAGAAAAGGTACTAGATGAAACAAAGTCATTCAAGGATATCTTGAACTGGTGTGGAATCTTCAACAGCTCCGCCGGACCAAATAAGTCATATTCAGTTCTGTCCCAAGCTATACCACCAGGAATAGGAACGGCTGTTTCATGATGAGATGATTTGTGTGGCTTGAGGAGCAAGTTGATGTTCTTACTTGCTGTGTCCTTTTTAACATATCTTCCATTTATCAGCATTCCCAAAGTTATTACCAGAGTCAACCAAAGTAGAAGAAAAAGTACACCCACCACATAGTCCTTCTTTTCGCACTGAAGATTCTTCAAAGGTGATGAGTCTCTGTTTGAACCTCTTGGATAGTAGCCAGATTAGAGCGTCTGCTACATTGTTGGAGTCCACTTGGCCTACAGCTTATGATCGGCCACATGATGTGGTTTTACCAGGTCGATGGACACAAACCTGTTTTCCTTCTTTCCAGCAAGGAGCGGCAGTAAAACTGTTTTTGATCCGTGGATTGCTAGGACAGATATTGGTTGTCTGTAAGAAGGCCCAAATTCCTTCTTGTCGGCGATCTTTTCTCTGACTAGTTCCCCAATCTTTGGAATCCAGACAGGCCTTGCTGGGATGGTCGGTTTCTCTTCAGTGGTTGTTGGCTTCAGGAACACGTTACTTTGTTTCGTTCTTATTTCATTTAAGTCCTGCAAAACAGCCAAATGGTCTTCGATATCAAAGGGTTTTTGTTCTACCACTGAAGTCTGACAATCGAGATCCGAAATTATCATTCTGATTCCAAAAAGGACTTCATATGGAGTGATACTCCCTAGAGAACTTCTTGGCAGATTGTAAAGACTACGTTGGACGTCACCCGAGCCTAATACCCTAGCTGTTATAGATTGCTTTATGTCCTATTTTTAGCTCTCCACTAACGAATTTCCCTCATAATGGAATGAACTAGAGTATCGCAATGCAACGCCTAATTTGGCCATGGTCTCCTTGTAAGCTCGAGAGCTAAACGCATGACGCTGGTCAGAATGTAGCGTGCCGACTGCGTATGTGCAGATAAAGGCTTGCAAATCTTTAATAACAGTTTGAGCGTCAGCCGAGCGCCGAGGCTACATCCAAATGAATCTTGTCCTAATATTTGTGGTACCGCATCTGTCCATAGGGACTTCTGCGTGTAGGCAGTCTAATGCGGTCTAGCAATGGTGTCTGTACTGGGCTGGTTACACTGTAGTACGGTATCTGGCGGCATTCTCTGCTGCGATCTCTGTTGCAGTCATGGCAATTAATTGCAAATGTGTGAATGTGGGCATTCATCCCTGGCCACCAGTACGTCTCCTTTATTTCCAGTATAGACTTAGAGATCCCTTGATGTATCAGACCCTCTCCCAAATGTGCTTCGTGTATCAAAGCTACTCTACATTTCCGGTTTGGAATTACCCTATCCCCCACTCAAGGGATTCGAGCAAAAGGAACAGAGTTTGCATCAATTATATATGACTGTTTGAGTGGATAGTTTGGAGGTAACGCTGCACCGCTGCCTTGGTTTGTGGCATTGACAGCTGGCATTATTTCGCCCTCTATTTTCGTCTTTGATTGCAGCTACGGAAGTCGTTTGCACAGCTGCCTTTGCGGCTTCATCAGCCAATGAATTCCCTGCAACGTGAATGCCATCACGTTGATGATTCAGTGTATGTATCACGTGAGCCTTTTGTAGTTCTTGTCGTAACTGAACTACTTGTTCCCAAAGCAATTTATGCTTGATTGTGCCACCTTTTGCATCTTTGAAACCGTTTTGAATCCAGTTTTGCAAGTATTCATTGTAAGATTGAACACAATAATACGAATTGCACACTAGGAGTGTGAGGAATTCGCGGTCCGTATTCTCAAGCGCCATCTTGAATGCTTGTAGTTCAGCTCGCTGAGCAGTACAATCTCCTAGAGATTGTGTTTTAGTGACCATTGGTCGGAATTTGCCATCTCGCTAGTGACCTTTAACGATCGCGCACGCAGCACTATAAGCTTGTTTACCCCCCATAGCGGGCTGAGCTGATCCGTCAGTATAAATTATACATTCATACTGCTCTAGAATTTCAGTAGGCAGAGGACATTCTTGTTCGTATTGTAGAAATGCTTGCGTTTTCAAATATGGGTCAAAAACGTATTCTACGTCTGTTGCAGCAAAATAATTAACCCATTGTATCCATCTCAGATGTAAAGCTTTTGCATTCAGAATGCTCGCTTTTGTCACTGACTCTAAGGCAGGTACAGGTGTAACGACCATAATCAGTTTACCCGGTGCGAGGGCTCTCTCTTTTGCTACTGCAGTTTGAACCGCTGTCAGAATTTTTTCTGTTGAAGTGAATTTCATTTCTGCTTGTGTGTACAAGTGTGATTTGTAAGCTATTGGTACTTTTTCTCCTTCATGAAAGGTTAAGTATGTGAATCTGCATTGTCCTGGAATGATTCGGATCACCAAGTTGCATACGTTTACGCGTGTTTGCAAATGTTTAGTTGCTAACATGTCTGCAGTGAACGCAAAATTTCCTGATTTTTAAAATCAGGTTCGATTAATTTGTAGAGAGGTTTAGCCCTTTCTCATAGTTTAGAAAGTAAGTTCTTCCGAAATTTAGGAAACCTAGAATCGACTACGTTTTTCAGCGTTTTTGGAGGTTGGAGCACCGCACATTTCTCTAGAAAGTTTGCTGCCAGGCTTTTTCCTTCACTTGAAAGTTCATATCCTAGGAAAAGGACGTTTAAATGGGCAATTCTATATTTTTTTTAATTGAATATGTACCCTTCAGAGGCGAATCCAAGAATGATGGTACTCACCGTGCTCAAGTGCCTGTCCAAGTCATCGTCTGCTAGATAGATGTCATCAACATATGATAATGCCTCATCATCATAGGTTAGTAGTAACTCTGTTACCCTGGCTGAAAATAACCCTGGACTATTCTTGAATCCCTGAGGTAGATGACAAAATTGACGCCATGTCCCCATAATTGAGAAAGCGGTCAAATACCTACTTTCTGGTGCAATGATTTAACAGAAGAAACCGTTAGAAAAATCTAATGGAGTTTTATACTTTTTGCGCACAATGTTATTCATTAGTGCTGCACTGTGTGCGTTTTGTACTGCAAAAGTTTTGCAACAAGAGTTTAGATGTCTGTAAGCCAAAACTAGACGATATGTATTGTCTGGTTTGGAGACAGGAAACAAAGGATTGTTCATTGACGAAGTGCATGTTTCAATCACCCCATGGTATTCAAGTTGATCTAATATCTCCCTGCCCTGTTTTTTAGCTTCTTGCTTAACTGGGTACTGCCTTTGTGCAGTTGGTTGATTTTTTAACTGGATTTTATGGTGAGGAGAATATTCATCCCATCCTACATGATTTTTATATAATGCAGGAGCTTGGGCCACTGCCCATTTCCTGGCATAAGTATATTTTAAATGAAATGGAATGTGGTTGGAGAAGGCTGGCATAATGATGTCTCCGCCATGTGGGCACTCCCTGACAAATTCTGGTGGCCAGTCTTGTTCAGCTAGAAGAATGTCATAACCCTTAGAAAGTCGCTCCCAAAAGAGTGCTATCAATTTTCTTGGTCTGTCCCCCTCCATCCGGAGTGTTATTTCATATAACTTATGTGGACAACTAACCCTGGTATCTGCAGTTTCAACTTGAATTAACTCATTCAAGTCCACTCTCTCCAGATGATCCTTCAAGTTCTTGCGAGCTATGGTGACTTCTGCTGCGCTGTCCTACATTGTCTGAGCCCATTCCCCGGTCTTGAGTTGTGTCCTCAAGATCCTCGGAATGTCTGATTTTTAGACCTGCTACTTTCTTTTTGGTGAATTGAGTTTTCCTATTTTTCTGAACGTGTTGATCGTCTTTGGACTTCACGCGTTCTTCTTTGTTTTCTGACCGTCCTCTTCTTTCGGATTTCTGTGACGAAGTCTGAAAGGTACGAGCGGAACATGTATCAGTATCTTGATATCTATCAGGTTTTCTCAGATTATCCCTATTCCTGAGGTTATACCTCCCTCTGGATTGAGAACGCTTCTCTTTAGAAGTTTGTTTACTATTTTCCACTTCTTTTTGGGAGGAGTAGGAGTGTTTTTAATAAAGACCTTTAACTGTGAAACTCTACTAAATTCTGATTATTATATAGTAATTCATCATCTGACATTGCTTCAATGTCAGGGTCAGGTCTGTAGTTGGCTGAAGCTAGCCTTGTTGCTCCTGGTCTACCTAGTGGAACGAGCCTGGTAATGTGATTTATATGTTTTAGGGCGACTTTAAACCAGAGCGCATGCTCCTGGTAAGTTAGTGGAATTTCAATATCCTCGAAAGGAATGTATTCCTCTGGTGGTTCATCTTCTTTGTAGAAGTGAAACATTTTTGTTCTTGGATCTGCTTCAGGGAAGATTATCCATGAATAGAATACCTCTGTCTGATGATATTCATGTGCCTCTATCACAAAAACTACCCTACCACCTCTTGCTGATAGGCCATTTCGTATAAGTTTTATAGTGATGGCTTTCCTTAACATTTTAGGAATGCATATAGCATCCTTGCCGGTCTCTTGGAGACCTGTACAGTTTAAAGCTTGTGCGGCGTCATCGCCTGTAGCTCCACCGGCCTCGGTGTTGTTGTCGTTATTCGACATTTTGTTGACTGAAAGCAAGTTTCAAAGAAACAAAGATACGGTGCACAATATTTTGGAACACTGTTGAAAAATGTTGAAAAAACCAAAAAGCTAATACATAGGATTTTCGTCCTACTCCGCTATGGCGGATATTATCCTTTTACCCACTCCAGACGTCTATTGGAGCATTACGGAAAAAGGGGTCTCTGAGAAAAGCACGACTGAGTTACTTTAGTATCTAGCGTTAAATTAGTGCCTTACCAAACTTTGGGCGCCATGTATTGTATTTCCTATATTCCCAATAGGCTCTGCGCATTTGAATAATATATAGTATAGATTTGCCATAGGACTTAAGTCAATAGGTCTCTATCGAATATACTAAACTTAATAGTGAGTGCCAGCTAGCTTAGAGGGCACTAGAAACTTTCTCGAAATCACAAGAAGGGATTCGTTATTGACAACCGCATTAACATGACAACTTTGTTTCCCAAGAATAAGAAATATATCTCTAGAGTCGTGGAAACAATAGATAAGTATTTCACTCAGTCAATCGTGCATGCTTAGTTTCAACAGAGTTTGCAGAGAAATAGAGAGACGGGGGTTTTCAATAAAAGGGTTTTATTGAACAGTCTTCTTTCTCATGTAAGTAAAAAAGTGAACTGCTACAATCGTAATGCAGACTGCAAAGTATAATGCGTACAGCGAGAACAATATTATAAAATAATACTGTAAGAGCATTGTATGTTTTCTAAGCCATATAACAATACATACATCAATAACAGACGAAAATACTCAACTGGTGCTTCTAAAATACGCCAATCCCAATGTACCTAACCTAGGTCTAGTACGAGGGAAGAAGTAAGTGTTTGTCATTTAGCATAGGTTTAGTTTTGCCAATAATCTACCAAAGGTTTCTCTAGGTTCTAATCAGCTCCATACCTTATTTAGAACGAAGGAGCTCTGGTATCTCTTGTCTCCGCTCCATACCTTATTTAAAATGAAGGAGCTCTGGTATCTCTTATCTCAGGACTCTATTTCCCAACACCCCGCAAGGGGAGCTGGAAACACTGGAGCTGGATTCTGAGCAGAGAAGGGAAGATTCCTGATCAATGCGTCAGCTGGAGAGTCGGCTTCCTTCGGCACTTGCTGTAGCGAGCTGCGTCGGGCAAGTAGGTCTTCGAACCACCGTATCTTGCTATAGCAAGTGGAGGTATATTTATACCGTGAAGGTGTTTAGGAATGCCATAGTTTGACGTAAAGTCGGGCATTTGAACGTCATAAATGAACCCCTGGGGTATAGTTGTTCATTGTAAAGTAACTGAGGTCTTAGGGAACTTCCCCTTGCTTGCATATTGATTTCTCCAACTGCTTAAGCTGATTTTCCAAGAAATCGTTGTGACGTTTGGTGAACGGATGGAAGTAGCCATGCCTGTATTTGGGTAGCATGGGCTATGCCTAAATAAGGGCTGGATTTATATGCCTATATAAGGGCAACGAGAATTGTACCTATACAAGGGAATCTGGGCAGCTTGGTTGTGGTCACTGGTTAAGTGGAAAGTGACAATTTTTTCTTGGAATCAGAGGCGACTGTGGCAGGAAGCTCCATGAATGCTGAAGGTAGATGCTCTGATGAAGCCACTTTTACAAGCACTTTCCTTTAAGAAGTGCCTAAATTAGTGCGTTTTTATGCCTTTTTGGTGGTATAGATCAGGCGAAGAGTGGGTATCTTTTGTCCAGGGAAACAAGGGAGACACCCTTTCCTGTCCTTAAGAGTTGTTCATGAGAATTTGCTGCATATTTTACAACCCCCAGACTTGTTTGAACAGTAGATGCACTCCTCTCTGGATCACTGAAAATAAATGTCCTCTGCCCACAAGTGGTAGGAGGCATCCTTACAGTCGCAGAAGGCAGGTCCAAGCCTCTTGTAATCTTCTGCAGGCCGAGAAAAGTTTCGCAGTGCATGCTTAAGGTGCCACATTTATGCCTGGCACTAGTTAGTGGCTGGGAATGACTCCTGAGCATACCCTTACCAATGAGGTAAAAGTGTGTGGAGCCAACATTACCCATTTTGGCTATTTTTAAGATGGTGGAAGTCTACTTCAGCCACGCTAAACTTGGTCTCTTAGGGTTGGTGGTTTGTGAACTATGGTAATCCTAGTACCTTCCCGCATCGAACACAAACATCCAGTTTGAACCAGCCACTGTACCTATGATATAACCAAAGAGAGGGAAGTCTGGTATGACAAAAGCAGGATTCCTCCGTACCAAACAGAGAAAACTCAAGAATTGTTTTGGCTTTCTGTTCCCTTCCTATCAAGTGTGCTCCAAGTGATGTGTGTGTGATGTGTGTGTCTAGAAGTGATTGGCATATATTTAACTTGGGCACTAAATAGATCCATGATTTACCCGAAATCGAAATTCCAGGTCTTTCTCCCATTCCAGCATAGCAGTCAACAGGGGATATGGCCTATGGAACACAACCTTGGAGTATAAAAAGGAAAAAGATTTACCAGTATCCGCAGGTTGAATGTATTTTGTGAGGAGTTCGAGTTCTGTCGAGGGCTTCGGAAAGGTTGAAAAGACAGCTAGTACAACAGATGTAGCAAATGGTAGTACAGAATGGCCAGAAGTGTAGTGTGTCCACTACCAATATATTCTTGAAGAGACATGAAGGAGCCACCAGGGAACAACTGACGCTCACCACAGTCCGATACTTTTCCAATACGGGCACCATCACCGGGGGGAAGCATTGGGTTCTGGAGCGGTGAGTAGGGGATTTCACAGTTAAAATAGCTCGCTATGTCCCAACGTCATCCCACAGATATGATGGTTTCCTGCAAAATGTGGCAAACAAGGGGACCGGGCGTGCAAAAGTATGTTTCCATTCCTGCGTGCACAAGTGAGGACCAAGCTTGCAGCAAATATTTCATGTTATGGGTGTGTATAAATAGGTAATACATAAAAGAATCGGGACAGACAGTCCTCCACTTTCCATAGGTCAAGTGAGTATAGACAAGAACAATAGTTACTTACCTGTAACCTGTGGTTCTCCAGTATTGGTGTCTTTCATAGATTCACATGCCTGAATCATTCCCCGTCGTCGGAGTGGGAGTCCCACGGTACATAAAAAAGCAATAATATGCCTATAAGAAACCAAAACCGTGGTGATAACCAACCAGGAAGTAAAGTAGCCCTAAGCTACAGTGCAAAAAACGTTCACACATGACTATCTAGTCATTTTGTATAGACCAAACTGCAGCCAATCAGGCGACAGCACCCACCAGAATGTTCTCCCCAGAGGCTCAGGCTCTCAGATTTTCTCGCACAGGAGTGAAATCCAACATAATCGCCTGAAGGAGCCTCTGAGGGGAGGTGGGTGCATGTGAATCTATGAAAGACACCAATACTGGAGACCCACAGATTACAGGTAAGTAACTATTGTTCTTCTCCAGTATTGGGGTGTCTTTCATAGATTCACATGCCTGAATCAGAGTAGATAGCAGTACAAAACATCATGCTCATTAGACGCTCCTTGTATCACAGTATACATGCATGCTTTGCAAAAGAGAATAACATGTAAGAATAAGCGTCTAAAGAAAGCATAGAGGAGGAGGGAGAACAGAGGCTCACCTTATTTGAAAAGTTTGCGAAGAACTGCTTGTCCCACCGAAGTATCTGCATCACTTGCAGATTCCAAACAGTAATGTTTGGTGAAGGTATGCCTGCTGGACCAAGTTGCTGCTCTGCAAATCGGATGGAGAGGCACACCAGCGAAGAGAGCGGTAGAAGAGGAGATCGCTCTTGTAGAATGTGTCCTTGGCAAAGACTGTAGAGGCCTTCCCGCTTGTTGATGACACAGGCTAATCGCTGAGGACACCTATCGGGCTATAGTCTGTTTGGATACAGCGTATCCCTGATGTAACCTTCCATATGCTACAAATAATTGATCTGTTTTCCGTATTGTAGAAGTTCGTTGGAGATAGAATTTGAGACATCTTTTGATGTCTAGTGAATGCAAGGCCCTTTCTGCCGGTGATTGCGGATTTGGAAAGAATGTCTTTAGAATCACCGGTTCATTAAGATGAAAGTCAGAGGGAACCTTAGGCATGTAACTTGGATTGGTACGTTGCACCATTGAATTTGAAGTGAATTGCAAAAAAGGAGACTTGATCATGAACGCCTGAATGTCGCTGACTCTCCGTGCGGACGTCAGTGCTAAAAGCAAAGAAACTTTCCATGAAAGGAATTTGAGATCTACTTTATGAATAGGTTCAAAGGGGTGACACATGAGCTGAGCGAGCGCCACATTTAAGTACCAGGATGGAGGTGGACGCCGAACAGGAGGAAACATTCAGAATAATCCCTTAAAAAATTGCTGAATTATTCTTGGTGAATAAAGAGAAGTAAATCCATCCTGATGGAAGCTGGAAATGGCTGGCAAAAATACCTTTAGAGTGGAATGAGATAAACCCTATCTAGCCAAATGAAGAAAGAATGGCAAGATCTGTTCCGGTTTAGCATGAATCGGATGTAGATTGGCAGAGGGACACCAGACACAGACCTCTTCCATTTGAGTTTGTAAGTCTTAATTGTGGCCGGTGCTCTAGCATTGGCAAGAACCTCTTGACAATCCGCAGGGATCTCTAAATGGGCGAATTCAATGTGTTGAGGAGCCAAGCTGCTAATTTCAAGGAAGCTGGATCCGGATGGCAAATTTGACCCCCCTGTATGGTCAGCAGATTCGGTATTGGTGGCAACTGAATGGGATTGCACTCAGAGAGGAGGAGAAACTCGGTGAACCAATATTGTCGAGGCCATCTGGGCGCAATGAGAATTAGACGACATGGTTGTCTCTTCATCTTCCGGATGACTCTGGGAACCAGCGGAATTGGAGGAAAGGCATATGCATATATCTGAGACCAGTTCATCGAAAGCGCATCCTCGCATGGGTCCTTGTAGGGAATCCAGCTTGCAAAGTGTAGGCATTTGCGGTTCTGATTCATTGCAAACAAATCCAGGTCGGTGTGACCCCCACTCTCCAAAGACTCGGTCTAGAGTTGGTTGATGGATCTCCCACTTGTGATTGGATATTGCAGACCGGCTGAGGGAGTCTGCCAACACATTGGAGATTCCTGGAACGTGAACCGCTGACAGATTAATCTTGTGATCCAGGGCCCAATCCCAAATCTCCTGCGCTTGCTGAGATAGTAGGGCCGACCTCGTACCTCCTTGTTTGTTTAAGTAATGCATACTTGTTGTATAGTCTGTGCGAATCAGAACCGTGGATCCCTTGATGACTGTCCGAAAAGACTTCAGGGCTAGAAAAATGGCTCACAGCTCTAGCAGATTTATGTGCCATTTCCTCTGTTGCACACTCCATTTTCCGTTGACCGTCATTCCCTGAAGATGTGCGCCCCATCCTTCGAAGGAAGCATCCGTGGTGATGGTAAACCTTGGCACTTCCGTCAGGAATGCACATCCCTTGTTCAAATCATTCCCTTGCATCCACCATTGACAGACGTCCTTCATACGAGGAGTTATGTTGATCATGTTGTGGAATGACCCCAAAACCTGCACCCATTGGAGACTGAGCTCCTCTTGTAAGGGTCTCATTCTGACACAACAGTTGGGTATCAGAGGGATGCAGGAGGAGATCATCCTTAGGAAAGATTTGAACATCCGAAAGGAAACGCACTCTTTTTGTAGTAGTAGGTAAGCCATCTTGTAGATTTGAGCTGCCTTTCTTTTGAAACGAAAGTCAGAGTGAGCGGAGTGTCTAATGTGGCTCCCAAGAAAGACTTACTTCGAGACGGAGTTAGTTGGGATTTCTCGAGGTTGACTGAGAGACCAAGAGGCTGAAACAATGACAGGCACCTTTGAACATGCGCTCTTGCTGTTCCTAGAGAACTGGCCTTGAAAGTCAGTCGTCCAAGTATGGAAAAATTTGAAAGCCTTCCAAACGAAGATGTGCTGCCACTGGGGCTAGTATTTTCAGGAAAACTCGGGGAGCTGAACGAAGTCCAAATGGGAGAACTTTGAATTGAAAGTCCCTGCCAGCCACTCTGAATCTTAAGAATTTCCTGTGCCTGGGAAGGATGGGCACATTGAAATATGCATCTTGAAGGTCGAGAGTTGCCATGTGATCCCCTTCCGAGAGAAACTGGAGGATTTCTTGAAGTGTTAACATCCAGAAGGACAATTTTTTGAGGTATTTGTTGAGGGCACGCAGGTCGAGGATAGGACGCCATTCCCCTGACTTCTTGTGTATGAGGAAAAACCTCTAATAAAATCCTCTTCCTCTTTGCAATTGAGGTACTTTTTCGATCGCTCCTTTCCAAATCAATATATATATTTGGGAGAACAGCTCCTTGAGATGAGCTGGTGGTGGACCTTTTGGAGGAGAATTTGGAGGGATTTTGACAAATTCCAAAGAGTGGCCCCTGGCTACTACATCCAGGACCCATCTGGCCATAGTAATTTTTGACCAATTTGATAAGAAACGGGATATTCTTCCTCCAATTTTTGACTTTGGAATGGGTAGAGATGGTGTCAGGTTGTACGTCTCATTTGTTCTTGGAGGACTCTCGTCCCCGATAAGAAGACTTCCTTCTTGCTTGAGAATAATTGTTTCCTCGCTGACCATACGTTTGTTGTTTGTACGGCTGGTACCTTTGAATACCTTGTGTGGTTTGATACGAACGTTGTTGAGAGTATCCTCCTCTGTTGGAAAAGTTGCCAAGCCCTTTGGCACCACGAAAGGACGATTTACGAAATTGCAGACTCCCCAGCGACCTTGCCGTCTCCGTGTCCTTCTTTATGGTCTGCAAGGCTTCATCTACATGCTGGCCAAAGAGAAACTCTCCGTCATAAGGCATGTCTATGATCTTAGCTTGAATCTCTTGGCGGAAGGATGTTGATTTCAGCCAACCTTGACTTCTCAGCACTGCTGCACCCGCCAATTGCCTGAAACCAGTACCTGCCACATCTACTGCTATATCAATCATCTCTGCAGAGGTACACACCCCTTCCTGCAATATTTTCTTGGCTTCAGATCTGTCAGGTAACGGAAGCTTTTCAATATATGGCGATATATCCGACCACATCTGCTTATCGAATCTACCTAATGTCGCTAGGGAGTTTGCAGCACGGACGGTAGTTGCAGCTATAGTCAAAACCTTTTTGCCAATGGAGTCCAGACGTCTGCCGTCCCTGTCCGGAGGAGCGGTTACCTGCGAAGATGGATTCCTGGCTCGTCTCTGAGCCGCTTGGGTGACAACTGAATCAGTTTTTGACCGTCCAATAAGGCATGCTGGCCAAGTGAGGGGTGCCTTGTGAGTGGTGCCTATTATTTTTTTATCTGCGCGGGGCAACACTGCAGGGAGAGAATTCGGACATTATCTTTAGGCCTTAACAAATGAAATCAATTACTGGAATTGTCATAACTTGTTTCTGTTGTTGATCTTTAAAATCATACAGGAAACAGTCCTCCTGTTTTGTTTCCATAGAGATTAGAAATCTTTTTGTTGCTCTTTCCATTATGAGATGGAATCCTCCGATATCTACGGGTGGAGAGTCCGCAGCGGGTAGACCAGTTGGAGACGGGGTCTGTGTTTGATATTCGTCCCACTCGGACAGTACAGACTTATAATCCACTTCTCCTTCTTCCCTGTCTTCCTCAGAAGTGACATCCTCCTGCGTATGATGGGATGGCATTGTTGAAGGAGGGACTGTAGATCGCATTTCTGATGCTGGCAACGGAGAAGATTGCCTTGGAGGTCTAAACGCTGCCGTAGAGGCTTGAGGCATAGGCGTCAAAAAGTGCGATTCACCAGATTCAGATGCTGGAAACCGGCAATAGTAATCGTTCAACATATATTGTAAGTTGTTGAGGAGATCTAACGGCATCTGTGCCGTAGGCACCGAGGTAGGAGCCCGACTTGAAGGCTCAAGGAACTGTTCTTCTTTCTTGATCCTCATCTTGATACTTTTTTAAGCAGCTCAGATGGACTCCTAGCTGCGCGAAACCTCTCATCCTCATCAGATTGTTCTTCATCCTCCTCGGAGTCCAATAGTTGCTCAGGCAACTTCAACGGGGAAAGAACCGCCAAGGAGGAGCCCCATCTTTCCAATAAGGAAGCTGTTGTCGACGGCGGATCTAAGGAGACTGCAGACGACGCAGCAGACCAAACTTGTAGCTCCTTACAGGATGAGAGAGGAGGCGTTGACGGTAGAAACGTCGACAGTGCGGTCGACGGAGAAGGTGTAAAGACAGTGGTCATTGACGGGATAGTAACTTTCGTCAACGGGGCAATCATCGTCGACTATGTTTGACGACGAGGCAATCTTCGTCGACTATGTTCTTGTCTACGATATTCTTCGTCGACGATGCGGCCATCGACTACGATGAAATCTTCGTCGATGGTGAGGTCGTCGACAGCAAGATGATCTTTCTTCGACGAGGAATCCGTCGACAAGATGGTTTTCGTAGACTAGGTCTGCGCCGTCAAGGAATGTTTTGACGACGATGTGCTCGTTGACGGGACCTTCATAACTCTCTTCAATGATGGGGCGTCGACGATCGATGGCATTATCTTCGTCAGCGAGATAGGTCATACTGACACTGAGACCAGCGTCGACAGGGAAGAAGCTGAAGACATCAACATCTTAGGCTTCGGCGATGAGAAACTAACCATCGACGTCGAAGATGCGTCGACCGTGATTATCGTCGACGGAGAAGCAGTCGTCGACGCTGCCGTCGACAAAGTCATTTCCTGAGGTAAAATTTTTTGTGACAGTCTTTTGGAAGATGAAGACCTTCCAGACTTTCTCGAGAGCGCACAAGGTCCAGATTTAGAAGGTGGAGATGCCTTTTTCGAGGTAGAAGCAGGAGGCACGCCAGAATCCTTGGAGGATTGGGCTTTTCTCGACACCTTTGACCCAGGAGAAGTTACCTCTAACTCAGCTTTCTTCTTTCTAGAGGACATAGTTGACCCCGAGGCTATACTTCTTACCTCAGAAAGGGGGTTATCCTGGTCCTTGATCTTCTGCAGCCACAGGAGAAGACGATCTTCCCTGTCGGAGGGTCTTCTGAGGAAAGGTTCGGCAGATCTTACACTCCTTTACCTCATGGTCTGGATACAGGCAATAAATACATTTCTTGTGGGGATCTTTCTTTAAAAACTTAAGCTTCCCACAAGATTCACAAGTCCTGAAGAGGGATTTAGAAGATGACATCTTTAAGTAGGAAAAAAACAACCAAAGTTGTGAAGTACTGAGCAGAGCTCAGGGAGACTCCCCTCACACGACGTGCAGTAGAAAATCTGAGAGCCTGAGCCTCTGGGGAGAACATTCTGGTGGGTGCTGTCGCCAGATTGGCTGCAGTTTGGTCTATACAAAATGACTAGGATAGTCATGAGTGTGGAAGTTTTTTGCACTGCAGCTTAGGGCTACTTTACTGCCTGATTGGTTATTACCAAGGTTTTGGTTTCTTATAGGCATATTATTGCTTTTTTATGGACCGTGGGACTCCCACTCCGACGACGGGGAATGATTCAGGCATGGGAATCTATGAAAGACACCCCAATACTGGAGAATCGGACATGTGACTGTCGTCCCAATACACGTTTGGTGATGAGCACAGGAATGTTCATTAACAGGGTATAGAAAGTTTGGTAAGATCACAATGTTTATTAAGGAAATACAAAAAAGACATTCAGATGGGGAGGCACAGCAAATGCTTGATGCACACGTTAAAATGGTCCAATGCCATGCCAAAGTTGCTTCTCAGCAATTACGGTATGCTCCTTATAATATGTATACTCTGGTATTTCACAGTCACTGCTCAGAGGGTATTCAGCCGCTGGTGCTGTGGTCATGTCTGTGAAAAGGAACATCTCTGACTTGTTCCAATTAATTCGGAGTCCGGGCAGGCAACCTAATCGAATGACCTTGCTGATGACCAGGGATAGATGGGCATCCAAGAGCTGGAGATAAACGATAATGTTGTCAGCATAAAGCAACACCAATGCCCTGTCGCCAATCCATTGCCCATGGTGCTAGTAAAACTACCGAGGGAAATGGGACAGTGGCTTCATTGCTACTGCGAATATTAAGGGTGATAGAGGGCAACCTTGTCTTGTGCCTCTTTCTATATTTATGATTTCAGAGTAGTGCCAATTGACTCGGATCCTGGCTTTGGGGTTTGTGTACAGCAGGATGACTAATTGTAAAAAAAAAAAAAACAGGCACCTAACCCAATCAACTAAGGACCTCTAACATAAATGGCCATTCCAAAGTACTGAATGATTTTTCATCATTGAAAAGCACGGCAACAGCTGGCAGGTCTGGCTGGGTCCACCCGATAAATATTGTCATCAAGGTACGGAGATTAAAATAGGTTGGACGCGGTGAACTGAATCTGGCCCGATTCGGTAATAACAAATTACATGGGCGATTGAAGGCGTTGGGTCGGGATCTTTGCTAGGATATTAATATTTGCGTTTAACAAACACAACGGTCTGTAAGAAGTGCAGGTCCTCGGGTCCTTGCCGTGTTTGAGAAGAACAATTATTATGGCTTCCATCATTATAGGGGGTAAGATTGCCTTTTTCCAGTGCCTGGGTATAAACGGCTAGTAATCTAGGGGCTAAAATAGTAGCAACTTCCTTATAAAACTTGAAAGGTAGACTATCTGCTCCAGGGGCCTTACTGCTCGTGAAGTCCTTAATTGTGGCCTGAATATCGGCTAGTGTTAATGGGGAGTTTAATAGGTCTCTCATCCCACCCTTCACCTATGCCCTTCGCATCCTCTGCAAGACCTACAAATGGATCCCCCCAAATCCAGAAAGATAGTCACCCATGCACTCATAACCAGCAGACTGGACTACAGGAACGACCCCTACGCCGAAATAAACCCATCTCTACTCCTCAAACTCCTGACTATCCAAAATGCCGCAGCTAGACTGGTCCTCGGCATCACACGACAACACCACGTCACCCAACACCTATGAGAACTTCACTGGCTCCCAGTAAAAAAGTGTGACTTTCAAGCTCCTCACCCATGCTTACAAATCCCTCCACAATGTCGGACCCCAATATCTCAACAAAATAATCTCCTTGTACACCCCCAAAGAAGCCTCCAATCTGCCGTTCTGGCCCTGGCTGAAATAACTTGCTGTCGCAGAGCTAGAGTGGGGGGGGGGGGTTTGACCTGAAATGAACTCCCTCTCCGCATCAGACGATCCCACACATTGCAAGCATTCAGGAAATGTCTTAAGACCTGACTCTTTGGATGAGACATAGCTGCGCCAAATCCACTTCCCTTTCCCAGCCCCGTGAGACCCTCACGGTGAGTAATGCGCTTCACAAACCCCAGATAGATTTATTGAATTGCCGCAATATCTGCTGGGTGACAGTGGGAATGCTCTGAATAGTACTGTCTGCTGTTGCTGAAGGGGAAACGTCGTTTACAACGCGGTTGTTACACCGCGATGCCATTACATCGCGGTTTTTAAAACGCAAGTTGTTACAACGACTTGCGCTGGATGGCGCTATAGGACAAGGAATAGTATAATTTACTATCCAACACCTTCCCTACTGTATGTAGACTGGAGTTGGAATAGTAAATTATACTACTCCTAAGTCCAGCGCCCTCCAATGCAAGTCGTTGTAACGACTTGCGCTGTAAAGACCTCGCCAGGGTGGATTTCTTTGGCGAGCGGGCGTACTCATTTTCTAAGCGTTTAAGTTCCCGTTCTAGATGGTCAATAGTGCTCCATGTGGACTTGAGGCCACCCGCTGCTTTGGAGAGACTGTCTCCATGAACGCATGCCTTAAAAGCTTCCCATAACGTTTCAGCAGTAGATACAGAGTGCTCAATGACGTGAAAGTACTTCAGAATTGCTTTAACCTCGGAGCTGAAGACTGGGCCACAAAGCTCGTAACCCTTCAGTCGCCAGGAAAGAAAGTGTGGTGGTGGTGTAGGGTCAGCAGAACTGGGAAGTGACCAGAGGATGTTCTGGGCAAGATGTGAACATCCTGCACTTTGGGTAAAAAGATTTTACTCAGCAGCCATAGGTCTATACAGGAGAACATATCATAGATGGAAAAATAGAATGAGAGGGTCCGCAATGCATCAAGTCATAATCAAATTCTATGGTGTAAGGCCCTTTTTTATTTGTGGGGTGTCTACTTTAAGCAGATAGTTTATCCATACCCAAATTCAGTACCGTAATTAAATTCCTACCTCATATAATAGGCCAATCCATAAATTTGGTGCAGGTGCCTGTTATTTCATAAAATAACACTGGGCTGTCAAGATTTGGTCCGTATACATTAACCAGTAAGAGCTGTTGCCTGCCAAGTTTTTTTGCCACAACCACTGATCTGCCAGCCGAATCAGTCAAATGCTCCGCGTGTGAACCCCAGGGACTTATTAATAAGCGTGACCATTGCCAGTGAATAGGTGGAATAGGACGAAAATATCGATTGGGTCCCCGCTTGGATGCAAAAGTGGGGGTTGAGAGTCCTTGACAGCCTGTAGCATTAATAGTGAAACAAACATCCCAAAGGCATTCTCCCTCCCACCACTCATGCCAACCACAAACATTAGTAAATAACCCGAAACAGAGCATTACAGAAAAAACACTCTATGGCATCAATCAACAATATAGAGAATGAGATTCACACAATGGGGAGCACCATGGAGCATATATGGACCCTGGGGGTGGGCAGAAACCCCACGACTGTAGGATTTAGATGCCTAGCCAAACACCAAAGTGACACACAAACTGAGATAAAACCTGAAACAGAAGTACAAGGTGCCCAGATGGTATACACTCCAAGAGACAGGTGTGCGACCAAGAGCATTCTGAGAAAAAAAGAGCACACGGAGAATATGCATAGTAATTAACAGTTTACACCAACCTAAGCAGTGATTATCAGTCATTATCGCCAAGATGAGTAACTTCGTGATCGTCCATGTCTGGAAGAGAAAGAGCTGCTAGTCACAGAGCTTGTGGTGCCGCCCTGTTTAAGATGGGAGAAGAATTCCCTAGCTATGCAAAAATAAAAAAATATTTCAGCCCTTGGTTTTCTACCCAAAGGTGAGCTGGGAAGAGAATAGAGTATGCAATTGCTCTTGCATGTAACTGCCTTGACTGCAAGGATGAAATCCAGATAAAAGCTATGGGGACATCTTGTTTAGGCAGAGAACCTGGTCTCTGTCCCTATAACTTCAGAGTCTCGCTATAATGGGGATAGGACTATGACCCCAACGCAGACTAGGGGTCAGTGAGCAATGCGCACTCTCCACAATAAGTCTACAGAGAAGGACTTGTGGCTGAACAGCATAATCAGGAGTTGTTCAACAAAGAGTTCCATGCTGGTGATGTTGGTTGCCTCTGCTACCCCAAAGATGCGAATATTATTTTGAAGGGAGCTCCCATCCAGGTCTTTGTTCTTTGCCTTGCCGTCTGTAGCTCCCACGTCAGTCGTGCGAGACCATTTGTGAATCTGCTAGCTGCTGTGAGTCCTCCACATCAGACACTCTAGACTCGACCCAAGTAAGCCTATGATTCTGCTTGTCAATGGGCGCCTGAAACTGGTACATTCTGCTTGTCAGGGTATCAATTTTGCGGTCAATGGTGTGGAGACTCATTCTCATATCATGTAACAGTGCAGAAATATCCCCACAGTAAACGACTGGGACTGTGGCCCCCCACGACAGATGGAGCTCTCTGTATTTTATCAAACTGCAACGTAGGTTGCTTATGATCTGTATTGATTTGTAAAAATCAGTAAAAATAAAAAGCTGGGATCCTTACTTATGATCTGCCTTGCTCATATCGGTATAGTCTTTAGTGGCAGCAGATTGCAGTACAGAGACTCCCCCTCCCAAGACTGGCACTTATAAGTATAGCATGCAGATACTGGGGCCCCGGTGAGATCGCAGGGCCACCTGACGAACATAGTGTGCCCAGTGCCAGTAGGTGAGGAAAATGAAACGATTTACTGAGCGAGGGGTAACGGCTAGTGGAAGGGAGAATAAGTGGCGGCTGGTGAGAAGGAAGTTAATGTGGTGGATTAGGCCAAAAACTATCCTTCTGGCATTCGATGTGAAATCCACAGAGACACAAGCACAGAAATATGGGAGCACAGTAGGCAAAAACGACCTCACCTGCAGAAGCAAGTCAGTTGCACAGTCAGTTGCAATCTCTCTATGGCTTTGGCTAGGTGGAGGGGGCCAGATCATCTATTAGCCCACATGTTCCATCTCAGTTACTGTCTGCTTCCCCATGAAGACAAGTGTAAGTGTGCAAATAGTTCCTCTCGTCCACCAAATGAGGTCTTGACCTGGGGGGGAGACACCGCCCCAGAGGCCTCAAGCAAGTCATCCCCTTAAGGAGACCCTTGCAGTCCTTGGGCCGCCAGGCTGATTGCGGCACCCATGCCTGGCCCTCTTGCTCTAGAGCCTCACAGGTCCGCATGAGCCGCAGCCACACCCCGCGGTGAGTTGCAGGAGTGGGGGTTGCACCAGTGCATGCCAACGACCCCAATGCCAGTTCCTCTTGGAGGTCCGTCAGCAGCCACAAGCATAGTGTAGGCGTTCCAGGGCCAGTTGTCCAACAACAGTTTCCAGGTGCAGGCCCAGCGCCTCAGCTCCACCAGGACCAAAGGTCCATGCCGACAACGTAAGCCTGCAGGAGCTGCTTCAGCGAATAGCGGCTAGATCTCTTTGTGATTCCCCAACTGGGATCATCAGGCCCCACAGGCTCTTCATATCGGTGTACTGTGCACTGGTGCGGCAATGCTGTTTTTTGGGAGAAAGCTAGCAGAGCTTAGCTCACAAGTCGCCAGCTTGATTCTTGGGTCTCGTGCACCCCAACATGTCCCAGTGGAAATGCTATGCACCTGCCTTTTGGAATACAAGGCTTATACTGGGTTACTTATGAATATTTTCAAAAGGAGGATTCGACCAGTCACAATGGTGTATTTTGACAGGTTGAATTGCAGTTCGTACACTTCTACTGTCAGGCTACACAGGGAAAGCCTGAAGCAATGTTTGCACTGCCACTGTACTGGATGACCAATAGGTGATTCTGTCCAGTAATTGCATTCAACTTTCCGGAACTGGGCACATCTTGTTCCACATACTAAGGACTAATAGGCAAGTTAAATATACCATTTAGTAATATGCCAATTGAACCACATTCAGAGGCAGAGCAAGGGCACTTGACTACTGGTTAGCTGGCGTGAAATGCACAGAGTTCTAAAACCAGTAAAAATATTGGGTCCAGCAAGATGTGAAAAATTCAGTGAGATCATGCAAAAAAGGTGAATTTCCTACACTGAACATATCAGACTAAGCACTAGGTGCTCAGAAGACTTTTAGCAGCATTCCAAAACTTCCAGCGCTTGTAACACGAACACAACTCATTGAACTAGGACAGTCTCTGGGATGGGCGTGTGAGTATAGGGGAAACAATGGTAAACTGGCAGTGAAGGAGCGAGATGGCAGCCACAAGGTAGGACACTGAATACATCTTCCAACAATGCTAGCAGAAAAAAGCTGTATTTCTTATTTCTCTAAAATGTGGTATTTTCACACAAAGTGAGCACTTCACAACTGTACTAAATAATTAAAAGTTCGGTCTGACCACTCTAAGGTCATTAATGTAACAGAAGGTTTATTCACAGCCTACTGAAACTCAAATCAAAAAAAGCAAACACTTAGGATACCATCGTTGAAGGTGAAATGAATTTACTGGGAATTGGGCAGCCCTTTCCACGTCATACATTTTTTATGGATGCAAAGCCCACTACATGGTAATGATTATAATGGGACTCTACTTGAAATAACGAACGAAGGCTGTAGATTTATCCATTTGTACACCCCGTACTCTCTATATAAAAAGAGATTATGATGAAGGATTGCCAAACACTACTGAATACTACATAATAAGATTATGGCTAAAGCATTTAACTTTGGAAAAACATGAGGACTGAACCATAAAACATTAATACATGCCTTCAAATTACATAGAAGAAAAACTGAAATGTGATACTTCTCTAAACACAAATGTTTATTTTGTACCCTATAGCTATTAACTTTCATATTGTATACTACATATTAATGTTGCATACGTACTTTCTCGCTCCTTCTGCTTTGTCGCCATGTAACCTCGTACACTGAAGTCCAGCCGCTGCAGGGCTGGCTCCATCTTCAAGTAAATCTGTTGCCATAATCTGTGATATACAGCAAGGGGCCACAGCAGAACAAAAAGCACTAAAAGAAAGCATAACGGTTTAAGGAGGTCAGTATCAGAATTGATGCAGGAGTAGATAAAAGTTTTAAGGTAAGATTATGTGGCATCGGGTACAGGAAAATGGTATTTCATGATTCCACGGTAACATCTACCCTGGGGTAGAAACTATTTTTTTTCATAAGTTTCATTAAAGACCTCATGCAGAAATTAGACTTTCTTTAGAAATACAAATGCAACCAGCATTGGCTAAGCCAAAAGGTCGCGCCTATGCAAGGGATATTTGCTTTGTCAATGTCTATTAGCCATGTTGTACAGAAGCACGACTGCTGTACAACATGCCTGAGAGTTAGATAACAGAAGTGCTAGGACAGTGCCAGCGCTGGCCAAGAGTGGCAGTTGTCGGTTTTGCAAGTATGAGAGTATTCTGAAAAAAGAAAAAAAGAATCATTCCAGGAACAAATGACACCACCACCTTTTTAGCAAACATAACCCAACAATAAATTATAATACATAATTATTCATCCATTTTTTTTTATAAATTTGTTTTTATTTTATAACAAATAATCGGTGCTAGTCATTATATCACATTTTAGCAGCATTTACTTACATACATGTGTTCAGGTATAACATTTCTTGAGCTGTTCTGTGTCGTTTGCAGTGCAACAGAAAAACGAGGCATATCTATTAAATGGACTACATGCTAAGTACATAGCCCCACCTCCGGCTCATTAGCTTATTCACTATCATCAGAGATTATGCCTTCTTGCGGGGGCTCGCATATATTGCCGCGGAATGTGTTCCAGCTCCCCCAAATGTGGGCCCACTTTTGGGGGCATTCCCTATGTACGTACACAGCTTTTTCGGTCACCATTGATGTGTCCATATCTCTGCACCATTGCTGCAGGGTCAGGGTCTGCCTGGATCCACAGTTAAGAGCTATATTCCTTTTTGCCAGGGCCAGACCAAGTGTTACCCAGTCCTGATCCGAATGATTGAGGTCTGTTGGCTCCCAGACATTAAGCAAGCAGCATTTTGGTTCTGGAAGGACGTCTATCCCTGTGACCTGATGATCACAGCAAGGAAATGAGTGATAGTAAGCAATGGACTTGCTTTAAGCCCCATGTAAGTAAACAAAATGTCTTGAAAGCGAAAGCGCATGAGTGGGAAAACTGGCTGCTAAATATATCGAAGAGCATAAAACAGCTGACAGCGCCCCCAAAACATTTAGAGGCGCTAGGGTAAGGGCAGGAAAGTGTCTAACCCCTTCGACGCTCATGACGAGCTGAGCTCGTCATGTAACGCGGTTTTAAAAAAAAAAAAACAGCGCACAGCGGGAAAACCGCTAGCGCGCATGAGGCTAAGGAGGGGATGGGGATGTGCCTTGCATGAAGGGAAACAGCCTTTACCATACAAGACTTTTACCACGCAGGGAAGCACCACGCAGGTATTTGTATCTTTACCACACAGGTATGCATATATATTCTTTTAAATAACATTTTGCTATGTTATTAAATATAAATGATTTTAGCGTTCAGGGTTAGGTAGAGGTAAAGGGAGGTAAGAGATTAGAGTTTTGGGTAGGTGTAAAGGGAGGCAAAGTTTATTTTAAGGTTCAGGGGTGGGTAGAGTTAAAGGGAGTTAAGCTTGATTTTAGGGTGTGGGATGGGTAGAAGTAAAGGGCTGTAAAGATGATTTTAGGGTTTAAAGGTGGGTAGAGGGTACGCATAATTTTAGGGTTCAAGGGTGGGTAAAGGGAGGTACCAGTGATTTCAGGATTTAAGGGTGTGCAGAGGTAAAGATGCATTTAGGATTCAGAGATGAGTAGAAGCAAAAGAAGGTAAGGGTGGATTTAGGGTGATTGGAGGGGGGGGGGTTCAGGGATAGGAAGAAGCAAAATGAGGCAAGAATGATTTTAGGCTTTGGGGTGGGTGGAGGTAAGAGTGAATCGATGGTTTAAGGGTGGGTAGAAGTACGGGTGATATTAGGGTTCATGGCTGGGTGGAGGTACAGGGAGGTAAGGGTGAAAAAACCTTTTGAAAACACTGCCGTATTGATGATGAATAAAGCATTCTCTGAATATAAAACAGGTAAGCTACAAATAAGACAATGCAACAGCGGCATAAGTTAATTCTTAAAAACATATACTGTCTGGTAACAGTCTTAAAGGAAGGGAGTAGGTTTATGTCTTCATAATCAGTAAAAGCAACAGGCGGTCAAAAGGTGCTCACACGTGATCATGTGAGAAGCAAGAAAACAGGAGAGACAATGAAGCCAAACAATATTGAGCAATGCACAGGCCCAAAGCCATTGTTTTTAAATTAACAAAAGATTTTCGTAAGCAACAGCGCAAGATTTAAAAAGTATTAATTTGGAATCCTGGTTCTCCAACAGGGGGTATCTTAATTGAATTCTTAAAGAGAAAATAGCTCTGCCTAGGCTCAAAATCTGCAACACTTTGCAAAGGGAAAAATATTATTTTTAATGGTGGACAGCTTTTTAAAATGTACCAACCCTAGACAAAGACTCACTCTTCAACATTTAGTGGTACGGTTGCAATTTTGAAAAATGTTTTCTTTGGTTAGATTCAGATTCCAGAGTGAGTAGCATGAATGTGACACACAAACCTGCCAAGGTAGCATCTCAATTATTTCGGGTCATCCATCCTTCTGGTGACTTAGAACTTTACTGCAATTGCATGGTCCTATAGTGTCTTGTGCTATCATCAACATGGTCATTCTCAGAAATTAATTGCCCTGCCATTGTATCTGAATTTAACAGAGTCTGAGGATTTAAGTGTTGGCATAAAAGGATTTACAGTGATTTAAGGGCTGTACCTATCTAACGTACATTCTTATACAAGCACAGACTCTGGCAAATACAGAAAATGGAAAATAGTTTTTACCGCATGAGCAACTACAACACATGCTATCTTCTTATACAGAAAGCTGCTCGAATACTAATAAACTCCCTCTACAGGCGAATTCCACACATCACACTCACCACACTAAGAAGCTTGGTGCGATGGTGAAAACCCACATTCTAGAAGGATATGATCATCCAAGGAGGTTTGGAAATCTGTTTGAGGTTTGTGACAGTGGTGAAATAGGGCAGGGCCAAACGCTAGGAAAGGTAGCCCGGATCTAACGAACAGGAGAGGGAAAAAGTAATAGAGTGTGAGGAGTCAACAGGCTCATGACACACTTACAAGGTGGGAGACCATCAGCAGGGGAGCACGTGGCTGTAGTTTGGAGGGGAGGATAGGTGGGCAGGAGAGGTTATCCAGTATTGATCCTGGTCACATTTGCCACACAAATCTTCTGGCCACCAATTTAGGAAAAGGCTCCAATCCAACAGTCTAATTGATTCTAACAAGAGCTTCCCAAAATTACTACAAATACTTTGCATGGTGATAATGCTATAGTATCCCTCTAGGATATATGCTCCTTTGGAACAGGACGAGCCAGCAGATCCTCCTCTTCACTTAGAATGGTTTCAGGTTGCAAAGATCTGATTGTGATCAAATGTCATGTACAGAGCATCTGTAACACATTCCTCTAATTCACATCAAAAGCACAGCTTGCACCAAATTGCAAAAAGATTAAGACCAGAAAATACTGGAGGACCAAACAGGTAAAATGCCCATCACGACAGACCTGACTGTCCAGGCAGAAGTGTTTGGTAAACATGTGCAGAGACGCCCACGTTTCTGACTGACAGATGTACAGGACAGGGACTCCGCAAGCTAACGCAGTGGTCACAGCTTTGGCTCTGGAGGAGTGAGCATGCAGAACCTCAGGAAGTTGCTTTTTGGTCAGTGCATAGCAGATTTTAATGCAGAGCAGAATCCATCTCGAAATGGTCCTTTACTTCAAGACCTTTCCTTTCTTCGCCCGACGAAGAGTTGATTTTCCACCCGGAACTCTTTGAAACGCTCAATGTAGAACGGTAATGTTCTTTTTGTGTCCAGACAGTGGAGTCTCTCATCTCTAGAAGGGTGAGGTAGAGCAAAGAATGGAGGTAGAGTGAGGGTCGGGCCTACCGGAATGCGTGTCACCACTTTCAATAGGAAAGAGGCACAGGTTCTCAAAACCAATTTATCTGGGAAAACATTTGTACATGGAAGGAGCAGAGTGTGGTTGCAGTTCACTAACCCTTTTGACCGGTGTAATGTCACTATAAACACAGTTTTAATTGTAAAAAAAAAAAAATGTGTCAGACAATTGTGCAAGGGCTCAAAGAGCGAGCCCATAAGGAAAGTCCAAACTAGTTTCAAGTCCAGTTGGGGCATGATGAAGGGTTTATCTTGTAGGCCCTTTAGGAAACGAGTTACAACAGGTGACTAAAATTGGGAGGGATGATCCGGTAACCACCAGAACACTGATGTGGCCGAAAGATACCTTTAACTGTGCCCAAACAAATTCTTGTTGGCTAGTAAGAGAAAAAACAAAACTTCAGACAAAGGAGCAGAAAGGGGAATCAACATTTTTGGAAGCACACCAAGCCACAGATTTGTCAAAATAACATTCTTGGTTGAGGGACGCCCGACTGCCAGAATAAGATCCCAGACTAACCACCACTCAATCTCTAAGCAAGAAGGCAGAGAGTGTGCAGCTCAAGTACTGGACCATGCCCTGTTGCGGTGACAGTAGATCCTAACGAAGGGTCAGCCTGATCGGAGTACCGATACTCCTCGTCAGGAGCTTGGGATACCATACTCTCCATGCCCAATCCGGAGCAACAAGAATTACTTGGCTCAGTTCCTTCCTGATCTTTTTAATAACTCTGGGCAGTAGTGGTAACTGTGGGAAGGCATACAAGAGGCCGGAGCTTCAGTCGCGATGAGAAGCTTTGCAGAGCAAGAGTCGCCTTTGAAAGTCCAGCACACAAGTGCTGACATTGCACATTCTCAGCAGTGTGGAACAGAACTAACCAATGTTCTTAATCATTGAAGAGATTTTGCACCACCTCTGGACAGAGATGCCATTTGTGATCCACTAGGCATCGACGGCTGAGTTTGTCAGCTTTGGCATTTAGAGAACCCACCAGATGGTGAACCACTAGGAATATATCCTGAGATGCAGGACTCCACCTCACCTCCACCCGGTTTATTATAATACCACATGGTGGTGGTGTTGTCAATGAATATCTGAACCAGCCTTCGCTTGATAGAAGGAAGAAAGGCTTTTAATGTTGATCGAAAAGCTCTCAACTCCAACAGGTGGATGTGGAGGCAAGACTACACCGGATACTAAAGTCCTCTGATATCTACCTCTCCCAGATGACTGCCTCAACTCAGGAGTGATGCATCTGATCACTACAGTCAGCCCTGTGTGGGGAAGGGAGAGGGGTTTACAGCTGAACTAATCTCAGTTTTTGCAGTCACCACCGCAGATCTTTTGCAGTTCCACTGGATATCTGGATCAAGTTAGAGGGATTCCCCTGATGCTGCGCTCACTGAGACTTCAGGTATCACTGCAGAGCCTGCATATGCCATCAGGCGTGTGTTACCAGCAGGATGTAGGAGGCAATGAAGCCCAACTGCCTCAGAGACAGTCTCACAAAATCCAAGACCAGAATCATAGCCTGAATATTCTGGACTCGTCTCGCCGGAGGATAGGCAGGAAACTGCACTGTGTCCAGAATGGCTCCGATGAAAGAGTGTGTCTCAGAGGGAGTCAGGTGTGACTTCTGGACGTTGATAGTGAACCCCACAGAAAGCACAAGGTTCGCTGTAGTCTGAAGGTGGAAGAAGACATCCTGGGGTGAGTCCGCCTTCAACAAACAGCTATTGAGGTAGAGGAAGAATGACACCCCTGATCTGGGCAGATGAGCTGCGACCACCGGCATCACCTTGGTGAACACCAGAGAGGCACTTGTAAGACTCTAAGAAAAAGCGTACAGATCCAGTGTGATGGCTGCAACTATATGTCTATCATATTCTAGTTTTTAATCTACTCACCCTATATAGATGGGTTGGGTAACTATCTCCCGATCTTGCATTGAATGCGTGCAGATACATAATTCCTCCTCAGTACAGGTTAGGAGTACAAGGGTCTTAGAAGTCCTGATGAACTCTTCACATCTTGTGAAGGAGATGAAACATGTCGACTTAGAATAGACACACTGGCTCAGTAAGTACCTCTTTGTGTCAGGTTAGTGTTACCTGGAGATATTGTTAAAGTTTTCAGTCCTAAGATCCCATGAAGAACATAGATAATACCATACTGCTCCTTTGCACTGAGAATTTGAACCCACCTGGTGGTGAGCACCTCACCAGATGAGGACCTTATGACTTAGTGTACCACAAGATAAGCACATGGGTGAGGGTTATATAAGAACATGTACTGTGCCTGATGAACTTTTTTTGGGAGATACCCTCCATTTCTGGTTTATATATATACGAGTTCAGGGAAATGGAGGGCCTTTCCACACAACTGTTCCCCTCCCCGGTTTTGTTTTGTGTATTATAGCCTAGGACTGGAAAAATATATCAGCCTGGCAATAGTTAATGTCACTTAAAGACCCTTGACCCTGCTTGCAGGTTAGGCCGCTCCCCACGCAGCGCAGCACCACCTGTGTGTTCGTGCCTTCAGCCCGCTGCTGCTGTAAGTCAGCTGCCCCCCTTTTCCAGCGTTTTTGTATTCTGTGCTTCTTGTATTTGGTTTCCTTGTTCTGGTTTAACGATTTTTAGCTGCATTATTCTGTTTTTGCTTTATTTCACTGTCTCCTTGCCGTTTTTTTCCCCGCTAGCTCCCGCTCGTTTTCCCGCCGCTGCCTCCCCATCTGCCCTGCGCACCCATTCGCCGCCCCGCTCCCACCTCCCAGCTGCTCCTTCCCCCGACCTCCCCTTATATGGCGGCCGACGTGCCGAAGGCGCGCCTAAGGCAAGCCCGTCTGCGCTTGGACCACGCCCAGCGCCAGAACCCTGGCTCCCGCGAATGCCACGATGCCCGTCTCCGCTATGATGCCAGCACCCTCCTCGCACTCAATACTGGACGATCACACACCTGCTTCCTGGCCACCCCGAAGCACACCCAAGGACCCTTCTCCTGCCGGAACTGCAGTTTCACCAGCATCCGACCTGCCAATCCACCCACCGTGAAACAACGCAACCACCTCAGATGCATTCTTCCCAACACCCGCTCCGTCCGCAAATACGCCATTGAAATCTGGGACCTACTCGACTCAACCTCCCCAGACGTCGCCTTCCTGAAGGGGACCTGGATGAACCCCTCCTCGGTACCAGACATGGCCATAGCCATCCCGGACAGCTACAAGATCACCCACAGGGACCGCACCAACAGAACAGGAGGAGGAACCCATCGTCCACAGGAACAACCTCAGAGTCTCGACCAGCACCAACGACAGCCTCAGCACCGGCGAACACCTGCACTTCCAGATCCACACCAACCCCAACACCACCTTCAGAGGAACCCTGGTCTACAGACCCCCCCGGACCTTGGCCACAGTTCAGCGACTTTATCGCAGACTTCGTCAGTACACACGCCCTCGCCACCACAGACAACATCCTGCACGGGGACCTGAACTTCCACCTCGAGAACAACAACAACACTAACTCCACCACCTTGATTGACAACCCCGGACTCAGACAGCTCGTCACAACACCCACCCACTCTGTCGGCCACAGGCTTGACCCCATCTTCTTTGCAAGCTCCCACGTCTCCTTCAGCTACACAACCGAACTCCATTGGACCAACCATCGCTGCATCCACTTCACCTTCCGGAAACCCACCACGCAACAGATCCCCCGCCGCTGCTGGAGCAAAGTCACTGACGACCAGCTAACCACCACCCTCGCCCGGAGCCCACCCGCCGACCCAGTCGCCCGCAACCTCAGACAGTGGATCGAAAACTGCGCAAACACTCTTGCCCGATCAAGAAACCCGCCAACAGATACCAGCAAGAAAGCCAGCTGGTTCACAGAGGACCCCCAGGCCTCCAAGCAAACCTGCCATAAACTAGAGAAGGAATGGCACCGTGAATAGACCACGGACAGTTACGTGGCCCACAAGAACGCCACACGAAGACACAATCAGCTCATCAGGTCCGCCGAAAGGGCCTCCTTCAAAGATCGCCTAGACAACAACGCACACAGCAGCAAAGAGCTCTTAAACATCGTGAAGGAACTCTCCAACCCCAGCTCCAACAAACTAGTCCTAATGTTGCAAAGGTGAGAACATTGTTATCTTTGCCTCTTTCCAAGATATATTTCTATTCTACCGAAATGTCATATTCATAGCTTTTGATTTCATCATCTGAAGTATACATCAATGATAACTATTTAGCTGCATACGCGAAAATATCTACAGAACATTTTCGCAAGAGTCGTATACAACTTTTTGGCCAACAGCAAATTTGGCTACAATTTAGAGTTTGAGCTTAACATAAAACAGAGAATGACAGTTTTTTCAAACTATTCATTTTTTTTTCTCAAAACTTTATTCGTGAATGTATATTCGTCACATATGTATACAGTATTAGCAACAGACATGCAATACATTACGCTTTTTAATTTACTCCCAGTCTGCAAATATAGGGCGGAGACTCATCCTCTAGGTCGTTTCCATACAAATTTGTGCACAGTATTAGAGTCCTCTGTTATTATCAATACATGTCCCCATACCCACCCTCACTCTCCCCAACTATCCCTCCCCCACCCATCCAACTCAGGTGTCCAATTCCTCCTAACTGTTCCGCCTCAGCTCCCCAGCGCTGACCACTCTCTGCCAGGATTATGCAATAGGAGCTCTGATAACCACCTCCGTCCCGCCACAGTGCTCGGTAGATACTACAGTAGCCCCTCAGGGTCACAGTGCACTCCGGTGCCCTGGGGCAGTGGCCGATCCATACTATCTAATTCTAGTAGCATGACCTCCCAGTCCAGTGCCATCGGGGTTTTCCTCCTCCCGCCTTCTTCCTCCTTTCTAAGGGCAACACATTCTGTTCGGCCCCATTTCACCACATCCGCCCGCCATGTCTCCATCCTAGGCGCTCTCGGTGACTTCCACTGCATTGTAATCTTCCTGATCGCTAAGAGGAGAGCTAAATCCACAAATTGCATTTGGGTTTTAATGGTTTGGGGCGAGGACGGGCTCCCACTAAGCAATACAGTGCACTCTCTTTCACCTGTATCTGAGAAACCACTCGCACTGTCCGGCAGACCTCGCTCCAGTAACCGCCCAGCTGTGGGCACGACCAAAGCATATGTAGGAGGCCTGCCTCGTCCGCCCTACAGCGCGGGCACTGATGAGAGGCGTCGGGAAACATCCTGTGGATCTTCTCCGGGGTGAGGTACGCCCTATGGAGTATCATGGCTTGGATGTATTTGAATTTCACATTTCGGGAAACTCTCTTTGGATGTTCCAGGGCCACCCGCCAGGTTATATCAGTTAAATCCTCCCCTGTGTCCCGTGACCAGGTATCTCGCAGGGTGTCCAGGGATAATGCAGCATGAGTCCTAAGCCCTGTGTACAGCCATCTTACCAAGTGACCGCCGGCTCCCATGTGATGCACTATGTGTACTAGTTCGTGTTGCTGTGGTTGGATGCGTTGTGGCGCCCAATTCGTCCTGATAAAATGAGACAGTGGCATGTAATAAGTAGTGTCTGTCAGAAGTCCCTGTCACCTGCACGAAAGTGCGATGGTCCAACAGTAGGTTGTCCCCGAAGAAACTACCCACCCCCTCAATCCCACATGCCGTCCAGTCCCTTAGGGCATATTTGGTAAGTTTTCCCTGCGGTGTCGGGATACCTAGTAGGGGGATATTATCTGCATATGGCTGAACCGTTGACGTATATGCCAATGCCTTCTTCCAACAAAGAAGGGCGGTGCGGAGCAGCGGGTGGCATTCTCGTGGAAGTCTACTCTTGGGTAGTAGTGAGGTATGTAAGTCACCCCGGCCCAACCGATCCGTTGTCCATCCGATCTCGTGGAGGTTTTTCCCGGCCAGCCAATAAGACAACCATTGAAGTTGACTTGCGTAAAAATATGCTTGGAAGTCGGGGGCACCCAGTCCCCCCTGGGAGGTGATAAGTTGTAATTTTAGCAGACGGATCCGTCGCCTGTCCGACCCCCATATAAGGGTGATCAATAAGGACTTAATGATCGCAAAGGTGCGGTGCGGGATACATATAGGCAGATTCACGAAGTAGTACAGCAAGCGTGGCAACATTACCATCTTTGCTATCGCAATGCGGCCCATGACTGACAAGGGGAGTGAGGTCCAAAAACCGATGCTGCCACGGAGGCCGGTGATGGCCCGAGAAATATTGCCATCCAGCTGGTCCTCCGGCTTCCTATATATGCGGATTCCCAGGTATGTAAAGCTGGATTGGGCTACCAGGATCATGTAGGTGCCAAACGGTAGGGAGGGCGGATGAGGCCTGTCACGGAAGTAAAATCCCACAGATTTTTCCAGGTTGATGGCCAATCCCGATACTGTTTCGAATCAGCGGAAGGTATCATACAATATCATATGGTCGGCTTCCAGGTCCCGGAGGTATAATAACATGTCGTCCGCATATACAGACAGGAGATGGGACGTCCCCGCCACTGGTATACCCAGCGCAGCTGCGTGTTTGCGAAGAGCAATGGCTAGTGGTTCAAGCGCTAACACAAACAGCATTGGGGACAGGGGTCATCCCTGCCTGGTGCCTCGGTGAACTGTGTATTCGGCCGATACATACCGCCCCGTTCTCGCCCTGGCCGTGGGATTAGTATACAGCAGCCTGATCCACCTTATTAACGGGGCTTGAAAACCAAATCGGCACAGGGCTGCAAACATAAAGGACCAAGAAAGCGAATCAAACGCTTGTTTGAGATCTAACGCTATGCATAGCGCCTGTGCCAGCTCTTCCGGCGACGCCGTTATTATGGCGTGTAGGCATCTCGTGTTGAGGGAGGTACTGCGCCCCGGGAGGAACCCACACTGGTCGCAGTGTATGAGTGCAGTCAGGTGGGGTTGGACACGTAGGGCTATAGCTTTGCTCAAGATTTTATATTCCGTGGCCAGCATGGATAGAGGCCTATAATTTGCTAGCTCCAAGACGTCCCTACCCGGTTTAGGTATAGAGATCACTATGGCCTGCATGGTTGTGTGTGGTAGATGGCCCTTCTCGAAGGCTTCCTTGTAGATCTTTTCCAGAACCGGTACTAATGTGTCAGCATAAGTAGAATAGAACTCCACCGGGAGTCCATCCATGCCCGGTGTCTTATTTCTGTTTAAGTGTTTGATCGCAGCGCGTATTTCTTGTTGGGTAATGGGTCCCTCAATCGACTTTTGTATCTCTGCTGTCAGTTGGGGGAAGTGGAGGTCCTGCATGAAATCAATTATTCGTGTAGGATCTTCCGTCCCAGTTCGGCCATATAGGGTCTTTAAGTGGTCATGGAATGCCCGGTTGATGTCAGATTGTGTGCCTACTAGGTAGCCCGCTTGGTTACGGATCTGAGTGATGATTGGGGTGTCAGGCCGGTCTCGTACTAATCGGGCCAGCAGTGCACCGGAGCGGTCCGCCTCCGTGTGTTGTCTCTGTAAGTAGGCTTTTTGATCAAGGGTGCGCAGTGTTTCTAATGTCTCTGCATGCAAAATATGTTGTTCCTGTAGAGCCTGTTTTTTCCCAGGATCCTCAACTGCCTCCTGTTCAAGCCCCGCTAGTCAGTCCTCCACCTCGCATAACTTCCGGTGTATCTCCTGCCTGGCGCCAACCAACTTTCCAATCGCTACCCCCCCCCCGCATTACCACTTTCATCGCATCCCAGACCACCGGGTTGGAGGAGGCAGTATCCCAATTAACCTCCCGGTAGTGTGTCAGTGCCTCTGAAAGAGTTGCTTTGAATGGTCCGTCTTCCAAGTGTTGAGGGTTGAGTCGCCATGTGGGGACTGTGGTCAGGACCCTGCCCCAGAAAAAGGTGCATTTTAGGGGCCTATGATCCGAGAAGGTCTTCGCTAAGTATTCTGGGGCACTTATCATTGAAAGCAGCGCGTGGGAGCACAGGAGTCGGTCGATACGTGTGTGTAAGTCGTGTACGGGGGAGTAAAAGGAATATGCTTTGTGTGTGGGGTGTACCTCTCGCCAAGCATCCCCCAGCCCTCCACCCAGGCCTTGAAAATGTCAGTGAACTTAATAGCGCCGGCGGCCTGTAGGGGCCAGATCCAGCACGGCGTTCCAATCCCCCCCCCCCCCCAAGTACCCAGGGAATATCTGCCCTCGAGGAGAGTGCCCTCCCGACCCTCTGCAGGAACGATTCCTGGTCGTAGTTCGGGGTGTAGATGCTGCCCAGGACAATCAGTTTGCCATCTAGGGTACCTTTGACTAGGATGTACCTGCCCTGCTCATCCATCTTCCTTTCCGCTTCAATAAACGGTGTCCCGCGTCGCACCCAGATTATGGCTCCCCTAGAAAATGCTGAGTATGACGTGGAATATATAGTCCCTCTCCATTTCTTCCGTAACTTCTGAGCTTCAGCTACCGTGAGGTGTGTTTCCTGCAGGAAGGCAATTTGTGTCTGCTGTCTAAGGAGGTAGGAGTGAACCCTGTGTCTTTTCTGCACTGTCCCTAGCCCACGCACATTCCAGGTGATGACTTTGTACAGTCCAGATTGTTCAGCCATGATCCTTAGGTGGCGGAACCATTTCCGTCAGTGGTCGTGTTCCGAGAACACCGGGGAGCTGAACGCAGGAGTGTGCACCTTTAAATACATCTAACAGAAACAAAACAAACTTGGCGCAGCCATAGAACATAGCTGTGCCCAACATTGACAATAAAAACATAGAGAACCAAATTTTTGTGCATTCGCCATAGGGGTGGTGGTCTAGCACACATGCGTCTATTTTGTTACCAGTTCCGGTCTCCACCGGCTCAACAGTGGCCTGGCCGGGCACTTGATGCATAGAAGAAAAGGTCAGTGTGATATACAGACAGCATCTATGGGGTTGTCAATAAGCAACCTCAAGCCTTGCCCCGAGGTACCCAGTGCAGTGCCAATTCTAGGGGGCGTGATGTATATTGTGGAAAGAGTCATTGTCTTCTCATCACGTGTATCACCCACATCCCCCATACACAGCTTCCCAAACATAGGCAGGCACTAGAAGCACCAAATACAGCAAAAAAGGATACCGTACAGTGACATCTACAGATGTGTCAGTCCTGGGTGTCACCCGACGGGTCAGCTGTCGATTAGGTAGTCAGCGGATCTAGGTGTGATTGTAGGAAAGAGCAGCACACTGTTTTCCGAGTCTGAATGCACCGTGTTATCGTCAGAGTCCGTGGCTATTTTCGCCGAGTCCTCCCTGAAGGTGCCAGCGAGCGAGAGAGCCGCCAGTTGGTCTTCCTTCTGATGGTCCCACGACGGTGCGCGCCCAGCAGTTCTCTGTCCTGATCCAGAGGAGGAGCGGCGGCTACCTCCCGAGCTCTTCTCCGACGTCTTCGCCTCCGCCTCCTGAGACGCCTTCTGACTGCCGTCCAAGCCCATCACCTACAGCCACTCTTCAGCGTCCGCAGGGCTCTCGAAAAAGTGAGATTTCTTCCCGTGGATAACTTTCAAGCGGGCGGGGAAGAGTAATGCGTATTTCAGCTGTGCGCTTCTCAGTTTCTTCTTCACCTCCATGTAGGAGGCCCGCTGTTTTTGTACCATGTTCGTATAATCCGGGTAGAGTGACACCCTCTGATTCTCAAAATGGATGGTGGATTTCTCACGAGCTTTCCTCAGGAGGGCGTCCCCGTCACGGTAATTAAGGATACGAACAATGAGAGGGCGCGGAGGGCGCCCCGGCCGAGGCTGTCCCGTCGGGATCCTATGCGCCCTTTCCACACAAAAGTATGGGGAGAGTCCGTCCGTCGCTACGTGTTCTCTGAACCACTGCTCCATGAACTCTTCAGCCCGCGGTTCCTCACATTTTTCTGGCAGGCCGATCACCCTTATATTATTCCTTCGATTGCGTCCTTCCGCGTCCTCGACCCTTTCCATCAGCGCAGCGACCTGGCCTTGTATTTCCTGGATAGATGTGCTATGATCAGCCACCGTGGGCGCAAGGTCTAAAAGTGTTAGCCCGTGGTCCTTGACTTTGTCCGCCAGCTTGCCGTGGTCAGCTTTTAGGAGGGATAAATTAGTGGTGAGGGTCCCCAATTGTTGCTCCGGCGCTTGTCGGGAATCTCGGATCTCCTGAAGTATAAGGTCCAGCTTGTCCGGTTGTTGAGTATTCGACATCGCTTGGTCAGCCAAGCCAGGCCCGCCGCCGCTCGCCCCAGCCCCTGTCTGCGGGCCGGGTCCCGTCGGCTCCCCCGGACCCCCCACGTTTCTCTGGCCCTTCCGGACCATGTTGCGTCTGGCCCGTAGTACTCAGCCGCCCTGCAGGTGTTCCGGCCGCACGTGCGCCGCAGCCCAGACAGTATGCCCTCGTCCCTCCGTGCACCAGCTCCGACGATCCCGCGCCAGGGCTCCCAGGTGGAGAAAGAGCCGATGAACAGGGGGTTCCGGCTCCGAACAGGGTCGTCTTTCCGGGGTCCAAACCCTCACCGGGGTTACATCAGGCAGCAGCTCACGCTGTGATAGCGTCACTCCCAGCCTTAAGGCCTGCTCAGGATGAAGATGGCAAGTGGGAGCAGCTCCCCACCACGGCTACCACCTAGCTTGTGAGCCTGGCGATTTTAGGCGACACAGTTCTGCCTCTTGGTTCGTGGTCCCTCGCCGGGCCGCCTGCTTCAGAAAGATCGGGGGGGGGGGGGGGGGGGGGGGGGAAGAGACAGGGTTATGGGAGATCCGCGAAGGTCCACTCGCTGCAGGGGCCGCACCGCAGTCCCGGAGCTCTCCCCCGGCCGTCAGCCACAAAATGGCGTCGCCACCCGCCCCAGTGTCTCGTATCTGGAGCACGGGACACGGTGCGCCTCTCCCTGTACTCCGCTGACGTTACTGTTGTCCGGCAATGTCCGCGGGGAGGGGGCAGGCAGCCGTCGCCGCCGTCCACAGGGCGCGGGCCCTGCCTCGACAAGTCCGGCGACTACCTTTAAGTAAGCCCCGGGATTTGCAGGTCTGCCGCCGGGCCGCAGCGCCACTCCACCTCCCGGCTGCAGAGGCCTGTGTCGCGCTTCTCGGCGCGCCACAAAGCTGTCTGCCCCGGCTTTCTTCTTCGCCGCCGCATAGGCTCTTGTGCTCCGGGCTAAGTCCTCAAGCGGTTCCGCTCGGTTTGGCGGGCAGATGATCTCCACAGGTCTGTGTAATTCGGAGAAAGCCCGGCCGGGCTAGCAAAAGCCGTCCACCATCGTGGCTGTTCGGCCACACCCCCCTTCTTCAAACTATTCATTTCTACAGATTGCACATAACACAAAAGGGGTAAACCGTGAACTTTAGCCGCGGCTACAGCCCAAACTGCTGAATAGAATTACACCAAATTTGGCAAAAAGGTAACTCTTTGTTAAATGGTGTAAATCCATTCAATAGTTCCTGAGAAATGTGAAAAAGAAACAATACCGATATCTGGGCGGAGCCTAATCTGATTGGCTGTCAGCACTTCATCCTGGAATTGCTGGCAGCCATCTTGGGACCAATATACATGATAGTACACCATTGAAATGCATTGTAGTGAATCGAAGATTTTGAGGGTTACCAAAAGGAGAACTATAAAGGGTGATAACGGACTTTAGTTACATTAGAATTCATTTGTTGATGGTACCATACTAATTTCAGGAATTGTGGTGATTTTACCCTGTGGAAAACCTTCTGCTGGGATATCATGAATCATGTTTGAGAGAAAACTATTTTCACATGCTTGTCCCATAGAGTTTTGGAACGTGCACCAGAAGCTAAAATGAGAGCATATTTTCACATTATCTTTCTCAGTCATGTGAGAATGAAATCTGACATTCTCGGTAAAACATGTACATCCAATAAGGGCAGAGACTGTCAGTTGATTTCTGATTCTACTGCAGCTTCCCAGAGCGTTCTAAAGAACAACTAGAGAGCTAACTGCTAACAGCTATAACAAAAGTTTATTTATTTTTATTTTAGAAGTTTTCTATAGCGCTGTCAAGACCCAAAGGTATCAGAGCGGTTTACAGTAGGCGCATAGTATATAATCAACAGAAACATGACAAGTGAGCGATGTACAATAAACAAATGACATAGTATAGAGCGGCATAATTGTCATGTAGAGCTTCTTTGGTTTCAAGGTTCTGAGGGATAACATAGCTCTATGCTTGCTGTCTGTCCCGTGTTGTCCACATCCAAGGGAACGGGTAAGTAATAAGGATTTGAGTTGACTTTTGAATTCCATAAAGGAGGGTATGTTTCTGATGTGCGGAGTAATGGAATTCCAAATTTTGGGGGCGTTTCCAGTGAAAGAGCAGTCCGCTGATCTTTTCCTTCTAGTTTTAGGTGGGATGAGTAGGAGGGAGTTAGAGCTTCTCAGATTTCTGGCTTGATCTGCCTTTTTGAGTTTTTTTGCCAGGTATTCGGGTTTGCCTGTATAGAGGGGTTTGTGGGTTAGGCAGGCCGTTCTGAAGTTACTTCAAATTTCTACTGGAAGCCATTCGAGTTCTTTAAGTGCAGGGGAGATATGATCAGATTTTTTGATGCCGGTTATCATTCTGGCTGCCGCATGTAATGTTGTTTTGATCGGTGCCAGATGTGCTTTAGGAATTCCTGTTAGGACTGATTTCCCATAGTCCAGTCTTGACAGTAACAGAGATTGTGTGGCCAGTTTGAGAATATAGGGTTTGATTTTGTTCAGCAGTCTAAGGTTAAGGAATGCACTCTTGGCCGAGTTCTTAATGTGTTTCATCATGTTTAGTTTTGGGTCTAAGGTGATGCCTAGAGATTTGACAGAGTCTGCTAGAGTAAGATTCCCTTTGAGCGCATCGATAGCCTTTAACCATTCAGCGATTTGTGGGTTATCCTCCTGGTTCGAGATGAGGAGTGTCTCGGTCTTGTCTGGATTTAGTTTCAGGTGATTGTTTGTCAGCCATTCTTGCACATCTTTCAAGACATCGTTTAATCTTTGGATGTCTTTGAGAGAGGTAGTTTCCAGATAGATCTGCATATCGTCCGCGTAAAGGTGGAAGCAGATGTTGGCTTTTCTGAGTAGTTTGGATAGCGGTTCCATGTAGATGTTAAAGAGTTGTGGAGAGAGCACCGATCCTTGGGGGACGCCCTTGTTGACTTGCTGCGTTTCGGAGGTGAAGTTCTTGATTTTGATTTTTTGTGTGCGATTGTGTATAAAGGAGGAAAACAACTTGAGAACTACCTCGCCGAGACCAGCTCTTTCTTGAAGAGCCCTGATGAGGAGTTTGTGGTCCACCGTATCAAATGCTGCCGAGAGGTCAAGGAGAATGAGGAGGCAGCATTTGTCAGAGTCTAGTGATCCATGGATATCATCCATGATGTTCAGAATCGCAGTTTCTGTGCTGAAACCTTTTCTAAAACCAGACTGGTGGGGGTCCAATACGTTGATGTTATCCAGGTGCTGTGTTAGTTGATGAAGTACGCAACGTTCAAGTGTTTTTGAGAGCAAGGGGAGGTTTGATACAGGTCTGAAATTGTTCAAATCAGTCGCATCTAGACCGGGTTTTTTCAGCAGGGGGGTGACTTGCCCCATTTTAAGGCAATCGGGAACCACTCAATTTTTTAAGAAGCGGTTTATGATTTTGCCCCAAAGCGGTTCAAAAGCGGGTTTCATTTTTTTGATTAGAAGGGGAGGAATGGGATCTGAGATATGCGCTGATGGTTTGGAGGTGGAGATCAACGAGATTATCTCCGTTTCTTGAACGGGGCGAAAGCTCAGCCAGGGGGTGGGCAAGGAGCCAGGAGAGAGAGCATGGGGTACAGCCGTGATACTCTTTATGGGGAGTGAATTGTTGAAGACTAATGATAGTTCAATTTTTGTGATCTTGTTGTTGAAGAAGTGGGCGAAGTTGTCGCAGAGTTCTTTGGACGCCTGTACGGATGAGGCCACTGGCTTGGAGGTTTGTTGTCTGATGATGCTATCGGTCTATTTTTGGCACTGTCCAGTGCCTCGGGGAAGAAACTGGATTTCTTGTTTTTGATGTGGTTGATGTACTTCCTACGTGCTGATTTCAGTTGATCGCGAAGGATGGCGGTCGGGTTGTTTCTCCATTTTCTTTCTTTAGCCCTTAAGTTTCTCCTTTCTGAGTTAAGGTCAGAGTTGAACCATGTTCTGGATGGAATGGTTCTGCTCCTCTTGAGCTTAAGTGGAACTAATTTGTCAAGTAAGGACACTAGCTCGGAATTGTACTGGTCAGTGAGTTCACTGGAGGAGAGGTGGACTTTGTTGTCCGGGAGAAGTGAGCTTATCTGATCTTCCAGGATATCCAGGGGCACTTGAGAGAGGTTTTCTCATCCATTTGGGAGGGTCTTCTGGGGGTTGTTGGGAGAGAGTTGATATGAAATAGTATCATGTGGTGATCAGACCAGTCGACGGGAAGTATGTGGTTGACCGTGATGGAGTTCTTTTGCGCAATGATGGCATCCAGTGTGGCTCCTTTGTAATGTGTCTCCTCTGTACAGTATTGTGTAAGGTTGTTATCACATAGGAGACTGGATAGCGATTGGATTAGAGGATGGTTTGTCTCGTTCCACCTTAGATTCAGATGACCAAGAATTAAGTTATTGGCATCAATGGGCCTTGAGGTCAGGTGAATTATATCAGACAATTAACTGATCTTGGTCCTAGGGGATGGGACTCCGGTTTTTGAGGCTTCTTGTGAGCATGCTTTCAAAACCCTGGTGGGGGGACTTTGCTGCTGGATATCAGGGGTTTCTGTAGGCCCCGGAGGGCTGTTTGCGTTGGAGGTGTCTCAAATATCTTTCTGTTATATTTCAACAGGAGCAGCCTGTCAGTTGATGCCTCTGTGTTCTACTACAGCTTCCCAGAATGGTCTAAAGAACAACTAGAGAGCTAACAGTCTTACTTATGACAAAATTATGGCACACCTGAAGCCATCTTGATTGGAATAAACTGGTAACACTTAAAACATTTAATTTAAAAAGGAACAAAATGAGGGGGTTCATTTTGCCATAGAAATTATGGTTAGTGCTGCAGAAAGAAAATGTAGGGTATGTTTTAAGTGAGATCTCAAATCCTCTTCTATTGCATTAGAAAATTCTGACATGCAGACTGAAACACTCACTTTCAATACCAGCAGTAGACTTCCAGTTAACTCCCAGGTGAGCAGTAGCTTTACTACAGTGATCTAATGAACAACTAGAGTGCTAACATTCTGATTGTATGGCAAATGTGTGACACATCTGAATGCCTTCTTGATGGAATCAAAGTAAAAAACTGAAAGCATTTCCTACTGAGGAGACTGCAGTAGTTTAGTTTCGTTTTTTAAATTTATAGTGCGCAACAGATACCCAAAAAGGGTTTCCCGGCGCAAAAAACGGGACAGGGATGGGAGCCAGGAAGTTGAGTCATTATTTGTCAAATAACCAAGTTTTCAAAGATTTACAAAACTGTATGTAATTTGTTTCATTGTGAAGGATTGTGGGTAAAGAGTTCCAAGTAGAGGGACCAAGGTAGGAAAAGGACGTACCACCCACCCGGACAAGTTTGAATTTGGGTGCAACAAACCTTCCTTGGGTGGAAGAGCGAAGGTTACGGGGTACTGAAGATAGCGAGGGGTACAGCTTGACTTAATTTTGTGCTGGAGACTCAAGGCCTTGAATTTTATTCTGTTTTCTATTTTGAGCCAATGCAGTTTGCGTCTGTAGTTCGAGACAGGGGAGAACTTTGGGTCTCCGCATAGAAGTCTGACAGCGGCATTTTGAACCATTTGTAAACTGTGGACTACAGCTTTGTTTGCTCCCAGGTAAAGAATGTTGCCGTAGTCAAGTCTTGATGTTATTAAGGCATGCACTACGGTTTTCCTGGTAGATTCCGGTAGCATCCAGCAGATTTTCCTTAACCATCTAAGGATGGTGAAACAGGTTGCTGTTACTTTGGGGCTCCGCATAGAAGTCGGACAGCGGCATTTTGAACCATTTGTAAACTGTGGACTACAGCGTTGTTTGCTCCCAGGTAAAGAACATTTCCGTAGTCAAGTCTTGATGTTATTAAGGCATGGACTACGGTTTTCCTGGTAGATTCGGTAGCATCCAGCAGATTGTCCTTAACCATCTAAGGATGGTGAAACAGGTTGCCGTTACTTTGATTGATTGAGAATGCATGCTGAGAGAGTCATACCTCAACAGCCGACTCACGCTCTACACCCCCGCTCGTCAGCTCCGCTCAGCCAACCTCGCACTCGCCACCATCCCACGGATCCGCCGAGCCACCGCCGGAGGAAGATCCCTTCTCTTACCTGGCAGCAAAGAACTGGAACTCCCTCCCCACCCACCTACGACTGACCCAGGACCACCTCAGCTTCAGGAGGCACTTCAAGACCTGGCTCTTCGAGCAGTAGCAGCTCCCCTCCCCAGCGCCTTGAGACCCTAACGGGTGAGTAGCGCGCTTTACAAATTCCTGATTGATTGATTGATCTATGATGATGCCAGGTTTTTCACTTGAGGGGAAGGGTACGGTAAGTTGCCCATTTTACTCGGCCAGTGTATGGGATTCCATAAGTCTTTTTTTATTCCCGAATACTAGAATCTCTGTTTTTTCCCCATTTAACTTTATAAAATGTTTCTGCATCCAAAATGCTATTTGGTGTAAGCCTAATTTGAGAATTGATGTATCGTCTGTTTTCTGTGAGGAAAGGGAGAAGAGGATTTGAGAGTCATCCGCGTTAAGAGTAAAGGGATATTCCAGATTTTGCAACTACCTCAGCCAATGGTCTCGCATACAGATTAAATAGTAGAGGGCTGAGAATAGACCCTTGCGGCACCCCATGAGCAAAGGAATGGATTTCAGAGCAGGCTGAATGTGAGAACACTTGGAAGGTACGTTTTGTAAGAAATGCAGTGAGCCAGTTTAAAGCAGGCCCGCAGATGCCTTGTGATCTCAGTGTGTTAATAAGCACTGCGTGTGACATCGTATCGAAAGCAGCGCTCAAATCTAATAAAATGAGCGCTAACGGAGTCACCATTGTCCAAGTGTCATATATTTTCAGTAACTCCATGTAGAGTGGTTTCAGTCGAAAAACCTGCTCTGAAGCCCGACAGAGGGGTGGAGGAGATCATGTGCTGTTACAAAGTTGTTGAGGTGTTGGTGAATATGCCTTTCTAAGATTTTTGAAAAGATGGGGAGTAAGGATATAGGGCGATAGTTACTGGGCACCCCAGGATCAGTGTTGGCCTTTTTGAGGAGTGTGGGAATCATGGCATGTTTCCAAGATGCTGGAATGGTTGCTTCAAGTAGAGAGGCGTTAAGGAGATTCACTATTACAGCCAATGAGTCAACACTCCGCTGTCTTAATACTGAAACAGGTAGAGGATCATTAGGTGATCCAGATATGCTGTTATTTAGAAGTGCTGTAAGACTTTCAGTATATGAGGAAATTAGGAAACTTCATAACAAATAAGTCTCCCAAGATGGCCACCAGAGAAAAAAAAGAGCCCAAATGTAGCACAAATATCAGCCAGATGTAGCCCACATATAGCCCAATGACAGAAGTGTGCAAAATACTTTTTATTTTTAGTTTTTCTGCAGTTTTATATAGTGCAGACTGGTCAGATATTGGAGCGTTACATCTTACTTGGACCCCTTATTGCGTATTTTGCACGAAGTACATGAGATTGATCTTGCGAAACATTGAACTTTACGATTCTGTTAACCTGAAGTTGCTCTGCACCGGGCTTTGTAACATCCGTTTTTACCTACTGGTTTTAATTAATTCTCACTGTATTATATTAAGAAAGAGGATTTACTGTTTTTATGTACACTTTTATGATCTATTTTTCTAAATCAGATCGAATAAAGTTTAATTAATTCTATGGCAGGACGGAGGCGAGGATTATGCATATCTTTCCTCACTTTATTTGCTTAGCAGTTCAAAGAAAACGTAACAACAATCATTAAACAAAAGACTACACAACCCATGAACAATTAGGGGGGTAGCCTCCAAGGCAACCATAGTCCAATGATATCACTGTCCATCGTATATAATATTGTGATGTACCTTCCGCTTCCTCTTTCTTCCCTGCTCGTCAGTTAAGTGCATTCCTTACATTTTTGGCTTAATCGGACGTCGTTGCTGTTTGTATAGCAGTTTCTTGTTCACGTTATTAGCATTATTGGCTTGGTATGGTTTCATATTCCCTGCGCAGCAGGCTCTTTCCCAAGCGCGTTCTCCCCCTCGCAGTTTCTCCCGCTGTGTGCTCTGCTCACTGTGAGATCCGGTCAGGCGCGTCTGGTCCGAGCGAGGCAGCTCCGTCGAGTGCGCCTGTTGGTCTTTACGCGCGTTTGGGAATCCAGTCACTCCTTTAGCGCCCGCTTGATTCCCGACCAACCCTCGCCTAATTCTGACACCGCTACACGGTGATTTCCCCACACAGCCACCAATTACCACCTGGTGGTGGCAATTGGTATTGCGCCTCAGTCTATTCTTTTAACAGCTTCGGGGAAAGCCCAGCTGTTGGAGCACCGGATTTTAGTGGCATATGTTCTGTGCTCACACACTCTGCTATCAGGTCTTCTCCAGAGACCATTTTTACTCCTCCTACCAGGAAGTGGAGGAAGAATGGCCCCCCAACTTCTCCCTCCAGCAGTGGACCAAGCCCCCTCTCTGGCTATTTCTGGGGCGCTAGCTCCTCTTAGGGATCAGGTTGATAAGCTGGCGAAAAGCATCCCTGGGGTGATCAGTGACCCAGATCTGGTGGTGGCGGGTCCCAGTAGCTCCCAGATGGGGAATAAAAGGGCCGTTAAGTATAACGCGGGGCACTTGGAAAGATTTTATAAATTAACGGAGACCTTCCTCAAGAGTGCGCGAACGCTGAAACATGCACCCTGCCGGGAGGAGGAGAAGCCCGGAGAAAATTGTGACGCTGTCACCATTATTTTAGACCCGACGGCTGGTTTCCCTTAGAGGGAGAGGGTGTATCGGAGGACGATTTTTCCTCCGATGAGAGAAGGACTCGGGGCGTCCCTGGCGTCCAGAGTCCCACTCCTCTCTGTCCCAGGTAGGGGACGGGGTCCACTCGGACATGTTCGAGCCTACCCAAATTTACCATCCTAGGTCGGCGGAGTGGACCCCTGACGCCAAAGTGGCAGAGCATGTGGTGGGGAAAATCCATCAACCCCTTGAAAGGGAGGTCAGGAATAGGATGAGGGGAGAATGCCCCAGGCCCTAACTGACGTGGAAGGTGGCACACACGCCTGAAATTGATGAGAAACTATGTACCTTTTACTCCAAGTATATGAGGGATCCCAAGAAAGGAATTGATAGGTCTTGGGCATGGTAGGGCCCTTGACCCAAATTATTCAATTGGCGGAGCATTCAAAAGAGTCAGGATCCCCTTTGCCCACGGATATTGTGGCGGGTTGGGTACACTACCCTAAACCATAAAACACTACCCCCTCCACTACCCAAACACCACTGCACTACCCTAAAACCTTAAAACACTACCCCCAGCACGACACTTTACACTAAAACACTATCACCAGCACGACTCCCTACACTACACAAATACCACTGCACCACCTTAAATCCTAAAACACTACCCCCAGCATGACCCCCTAAACTACCCAAATGCCATTGCACTACCCGAAATCCTACCCCCAGCACGACTCCCTACACAAACACCACTGCACTACCCTAAACCCTAATAAACTAACCCCAGCATAAACCCCTCACTACCCAAACACCACTGCACTCCCTATAACCCTAAAACACGACCCCCTACACTACACAAACACGACTGCACTACCCTAAACCCTAAAACACTACCCACAGCATGACCCCCTACACTGCACAAACACCACTGCACTACCCTAAACCCTAAATCACTACCCCTACAAAAACCGCACTGCACTACGCTAAACCCTAAAACACCACCCCAGCATGACCCCCTACACTACACAAACACCACTGCACTCCTCTAAACCCCCTACACTATACAAACACTCCACTACTCTAAACCCTAAAACACTACCCCCAGCACGACCCCATCACAAAACAAACACCACAGCACTACCCTAAACCCTAAATCTACCCCAGCACGACCCCCTACACTACCCAAACACCACTGCACTACTCTAAACCCTAAAACACTACCCCTCCACTACAGAAACACCACTGCACTACCTTAAACCCTAAAACACTACCCCAGCACTACCCAAACACCACTGCACTACCATAAACTCTAAATAGGAAACCCCCACACCATGCCCAATTCCCCTTACCTCTCACTCCTCGTGGTTGTGGGCGCGCAAGTTATAGTTCGCTGAACTAACTATAACGGGGGAATTTCTATGGTCTTGTACAAGTAAAATGTCCAACTAACTAGAACGCCCTTGAAACCTATGTTTTTTCAGTGAGAGAAAAAAAAATTATATATATATATATATATACACACACACACACACACACACACACACACCGAAGCATCCAAGTGCAAACGTGCACTAAAACAGATGCAACTGACTCCAACATATAGCTGGTGCTAGTAATTCAGTTTTATTTTTGTGCTCGTGCTGCCCAGGACGCGTTTCGGCAACATCCTGTGGCCTTGATCACATGATGACAAGTATCATATCTACTGTGTGTTTTAGCTCCAAGAGAGAGTACCTGAAAATTGAAAAACGGTGGCTCCGCTGTATGTTGTCATGTGGACTGATACTGAAAATAAAGGTAAATAAGTAATACTCCCTGACAAAAACATAGCGTAAGGTAATAGCAACGAGACTATAATACTAATTAGTATCACTTACGTCTAGGCAAATTTTAATACGGTACCAACACTGAGAAAGGTGATACATAAAGTGGGTGAATTATATCCATGAGGGAGAATGGAAAGGTCCCCAGTGTGCTGCTAAATTAAAGGAATGCAGTTAACTCTATACCGCTTTGAATTGGAATTAGATTAAGCATGGGCAATATTGTTGGTGCGTCACTAGGGTAACCTTCATTGACTTTGTTTCCCTGAGAGAGAACAACTAATATTAGGCCTGTATGTAAAGAGCAATCATTTACCAATCATGTATAAAAAAAAGAGTACAAGTTATTGTAAAATCTATTTGTTTAACAATCTGAACTGTTTAGAGTGTACTATCCATAAAATGTAGACATAATGTGTAGATTAGGCGTGTGTTAGGCGTGTGAAAGGTTGAAATACGACGTCTCAAATGCACCTTTATAATAATCAATCTGATTGTCACTTTGTTTTGTAATTGATAATAATTATGTGTTTTTATTGATTTAGAAACTGTCCTGAAGGTGTTTTGAACTTCAAAAAACCGAAACGCTGCGTCGACAAATTGTTTCTTCTTTTTTAATTTTTACTTGTCATTTGTATTTACAGTATTGTGATAACTGGTTTTTTATATATTATTGCAATTTTAGATTGTTTAAAACATAAAATGTTGATTGACAACTTTGCATTTAATAAACTTGTATAAATCTATTGTGCAATACTTTGTGACTGTCTTATAAATGGTGCCTTGATATTAGTCTTTCATTTGTGAAATTCACGTCAACTTCTGAATGCATGGAGAGAATGATTAGTTTTAGTGATGCCCATGTCTACCTAGTGGTGTGCCAATGATTGTGTACGTACAAGTCTTGGAGAAATAAACCTAATTGGTTTATACATACTTGGGACTTTTTCATTTCTATTGGTAATTCCCCTTGTCCCAGACTGCATGAGTAAGGGACCTCCCTTCTTTTTTATTCTTGATCACATGACCGCGCTGTGTCAGTGTAAATGGGAACATCATACCCCAGTTGATTCGTGATGCTTTACAATGGCAAACATACTACCGTTGTACTGGTACAATATCATATTGGTAGCTTCTAACGAGAATTATGAACAGAAAAGGCAAGTAAGCAACCAGACATCTTGTCTACATTGTCAGCGTGTTCATAGAAATACAGACATAATGTCGTCTTTATCCATGCGCCCAAAATTATTGCACAGTTATAAATATCGCTATACGTAGTCATACAGTACAAATATTATACCATAACCTGCAAAAGAATACCGAAATGTGCAAAAAGCACAATGAAACAGTACAATGATAATTCATAGCCTCTAATGGCTGCATTAAAGCAAAATGTGCAAACGTGCAAAAACAGGGTAAGTGGATGTAAAGCTAGTACAGTGCTAAACTGCAATTATTGTGTCTACATGTTAATCCAACCAAATACGGTGTACAAATACGCAGATTTGGAACACATAAATCACGTTGACCAGTATGTCCGTGTGATTGCTATAGTACTGGGCCTTTAGGGTGTGGAGAACAATATACTGCGTACTAATAAGAAAATTGATGCATATAATGCATAAATGCATAATGCAATACTCAGGTAAAAATAAGAGTTAAAATCCTTAAGTTATTCCAACGTGCAAATACACAGTCTTAATGTACTAATACGCACATTTGGCAAGCATCAATGTATGAAGCCCTAATATGCAAAACAGCCTTTTTGCTAGTCAATATGGCACTTGCTTTTAGAATCTCTTATGTCGGTCCTGTGCTGTCATATAATATTATAATAATCTACATGGGCAAATACGCAGATATGTTGTGCAAAATTCGCAATTCTAATGTGCCAATATGTGATCTTTACTTACATAACAAGTAATTGATCAGTTTTTTCGAATGTCCGTTCTCTGAAGATAGAACTTGAGGCAGCGTTTGACATCAAGTGTATGTAGCGCCTGCTCTGCAGGCGTTAATGCTTGTGGAAAATAGGACCAGAGGCTCATTGAGGTGTAACTGAGAAGGCACTGTAGGGATAAACGTGGGATTAGTCCTTAGAATCACAGCATTCGCCTTAAATATTAAAAAGGGTTTCCTAATTGTGAAAACCTGGATTTCGCTTACCCTCCTGGCTGAGGTGAGGGCCAGAAGAAGTGCGACTTTCCATGTGAGGTACTTCAGTTCAGCTTTATCAGTGGGCTCAAATGGTCTTTTCATGAGTTGTGCAAGAACCACGTTTAAGTTCCATTCCGATGGATGTGCTTGCACCGGAGGGAAAGCACGGAACAACCCCTTCATAAATTGTTTGATAAGGCTTGAGACACAAAGAAATGGCACTGGAAGCTCTTCTATAGTGAGAGATGGAAGCCAGATGCACCTTATCCAGAGAGAAGGCTAAACCTGATTTTGCCAAAGAGAGAAGATATGGTAAAATCTGTTGTGGGATATTTGAAATGGATGCAGGTCATTTCGTTTGCACCATGCACAGAATCGCTTCCATTCAAGTTTGTACGTCATGCTGGTGCTTTCCGCTCTAGATTTTGAGAGAATACCTCTACACCCTTGAGAAATGCTTATGTCCGGATTCGGATGGTGCACTTGACCATTGTCCCTGGACAAAAGAGGAGTAGACAGCTGCAGATGAATAGATCTCATTACTGAGGTGAAGAAGTTCAAGAAACCAATGTTGCCTGGGCCACCTGGGCGCGATGAGAATCAGGCGACATCCAGCTTAATTTTGGTCAGTACTCTGGGAATCAATGGGATTGGGGGGGGGGGGGGGGGGGGGGAGCGTAGGCATATATCCCTGACCATCGCATCAAAAGGGCATTGCCTTGAGACCCTGGGGGGGGGGGGGGGGGGGGGGAGGGGAGGGGGGACCTGCTGGCATAGGACAAGCATTTGGTGTTGATGTTCGTGGCAAACAGGTTCAGAGCTGGTTTCCTCCATAGAGCAAATACTCCATCCGACTGGAATTGATTGAGTTCCCATTCATTGCAATTGTCTGTAGCTCTGCTGAGAGCATCGGACAGCATGTTGTGTAACCCTGGAACATGCTCAGCTCAGAGAGATCCCGTGTTCTGTTGCCCAGCTCCTCAATTTATGCGCTTCTAGTGAAAGCGTGAGAGATTTTGTTCCTCCCTGTTTGTTTACGTAGAACATACTGGTCGTGTTGTCTGTACGGGCCAGTACGGAGGCGACTGCTAGACTCGCCGAGAAAGCCTATAAGGAGAGGAATTTGGCCTTCAAATCCAAGCTGTTGATATGACTTTGTTTTTGAGAATTGGACCATTTTCCTTAAATTTGAAGGTCCTGCAAATTGCCTCCCCAGCCGTTGATGGAGGCATCTGTTGTCAGGATACAATCTGGTATGTCTTGTAAGAAAGTCAACCCTTTTGGAAGGTTTGGGGTGTGTGACTAACATTTCATTGCCATCTTCATGGCCGGAGTAACGCGAATGATGTCTTCGAAAGATCCCGGTGTTTGAAGCCATTGTTTTTGTAATTCTTTCTGGAGAGGTCTCATTTTGAATCTGGCCAAGGGAACCAAGTCGATTGCTGAAGAGCACATCCCTAGCAGTGACTTGTATTTCCTTACTGAAATTGACTTTTTTTCTTGATATGGCCATAGCCAAAAGACTTAGTCGGGTTTTACGTTCTTCCGACAAGAATGCTTTGCATTGGATTGTGTCTAATATGGCTCCCAGGAATGGCGCTATTTGATTGGGAATGAAAGAGGACTTTGAGACGTTATCTGTCAACCCCAGTTTGCTGAACAGTCGTAAGCAAGCATTGATGGTTCTGGACGCTTGCTATGCCGTAGAAGCCTTTAACAGCCAGTCGTCCAAGTATGGGAATACTTGATGGCCATGAGAACGTAGAGCTGCCGCCATAGGTGCCAAGCATTCTGTAAATATCCAGAGTGCTGATTTGAGGCCGAAAGGGAGAACCTTGAATTGGTAGTTGGTACCAGCCACCGCAAATCTGAGGAATTTTCGATGCTTTCGATGAATGGAGATGTGGAAATATGCATCTTCCAAATCAAGGGAGGTCATGAAATCTCCATTGTTGAGACATCGTACGATCTTGGTCAAAGTTACAATCCTGAAAGTTTATTCCTCAGGAATTTGTTGAACTTTTGAGATCCAAAATGGTCTCCATTCCCCTGACTTTTTCATAATCAAGAAGAAACAGGAGTAGAAACCTTGCCCTCTTTGCTGAGCTGGAACTTTCTCTATGGCTCCTTTTGCAAGCATAACCTTGGTTTCCTTCTGCAATAAGTGAAGACGAGGGGAGGGGTTCCCCTTGGCGGCGCAGTTGGAGGTTTTTGTACGAACTCCAGTGTGTGACCTTAGGCGATCAAATTCAATACCCAACGGTCCGATATTATACTTTCCCATTGCTGGAGAAAACTGGATATCTTTTCACCCATGGGAGGAGAAAGTGAGGGGGAAGCTGGTACCCTGGTAAGATTACGGTTTTCTTCCATTGTCCCTGCCTTGGGTCAGTGTTTTTTTTCATCCCCCTTGGCGAGAGAAACCAACCGTAGCCGGTTGACGTTAGGCAGCAGGTGGTAGGATTGCCTATATTGTGTCTGGCAGGGCTGGTATTGTTGTGCCCTTTGATAGTTTCCTCTGTAAGTGGAAAAACTATGTCCTTTTGCCCCTCTGAACGGTATCTTCCTGTCATGGAGGGAACCGAAGAATTTAGCAGTATCTGTGTCCTTTTTGATGGATAGAAGCGCCTCACCTATAGGTTTGTCAAATAAGGCGTCCCTTCAAAGGCCATATCCAGAACTTTTGACCGGACCTCTGGTCTAAATGTGGTTGCTTTTAACCATCCCATGCGTCTTAATACCGCCGCCCTTGCCAGTTAGCGGAACCCTGTGTTGGCTATGTCCATATCGCAATCGATTGTCTCGGAAGCTGCCCATTCTCCTTCTATGGAGATCTTTCTAGATTCCTGTCGTCAGGAATAGGGTCTAGTACAGAAGCCATATCAGACCACATTTGTCCATCATAGCGTCCGATGATAGCTAAAGCGTTGGCTGCCTTAATAGTAGTCGTAGCCATGGTGGAGAAACACTTGGATAGCGGTTCCATGTAGATGTTAAAGAGTTGTGGAGAGAGCACCGATCCTTGGGGGACGCCCTTGTTGACTTGCTGCGTTTCGGAGGTGAAGTTCTTGATTTTGATTTTTTGTGTGCGATTGTGTATAAAGGAGGAAAACAACTTGAGAACTACCTCGCCGAGACCAGCTCTTTCTTGAAGAGCCCTGATGAGGAGTTTGTGGTCCACCGTATCAAATGCTGCCGAGAGGTCAAGGAGAATGAGGAGGCAGCATTTGTCAGAGTCTAGTGATCCATGGATATCATCCATGATGTTCAGAATCGCAGTTTCTGTGCTGAAACCTTTTCTAAAACCAGACTGGTGGGGGTCCAATACGTTGATGTTATCCAGGTGCTGTGTTAGTTGATGAAGTACGCAACGTTCAAGTGTTTTTGAGAGCAAGGGGAGGTTTGATACAGGTCTGAAATTGTTCAAATCAGTCGCATCTAGACCGGGTTTTTTCAGCAGGGGGGTGACTTGCCCCATTTTAAGGCAATCGGGAACCACTCAATTTTTTAAGAAGCGGTTTATGATTTTGCCCCAAAGCGGTTCAAAAGCGGGTTTCATTTTTTTGATTAGAAGGGGAGGAATGGGATCTGAGATATGCGCTGATGGTTTGGAGGTGGAGATCAACGAGATTATCTCCGTTTCTTGAACGGGGCGAAAGCTCAGCCAGGGGGTGGGCAAGGAGCCAGGAGAGAGAGCATGGGGTACAGCCGTGATACTCTTTATGGGGAGTGAATTGTTGAAGACTAATGATAGTTCAATTTTTGTGATCTTGTTGTTGAAGAAGTGGGCGAAGTTGTCGCAGAGTTCTTTGGACGCCTGTACGGATGAGGCCACTGGCTTGGAGGTTTGTTGTCTGATGATGCTATCGGTCTATTTTTGGCACTGTCCAGTGCCTCGGGGAAGAAACTGGATTTCTTGTTTTTGATGTGGTTGATGTACTTCCTACGTGCTGATTTCAGTTGATCGCGAAGGATGGCGGTCGGGTTGTTTCTCCATTTTCTTTCTTTAGCCCTTAAGTTTCTCCTTTCTGAGTTAAGGTCAGAGTTGAACCATGTTCTGGATGGAATGGTTCTGCTCCTCTTGAGCTTAAGTGGAACTAATTTGTCAAGTAAGGACACTAGCTCGGAATTGTACTGGTCAGTGAGTTCACTGGAGGAGAGGTGGACTTTGTTGTCCGGGAGAAGTGAGCTTATCTGATCTTCCAGGATATCCAGGGGCACTTGAGAGAGGTTTTCTCATCCATTTGGGAGGGTCTTCTGGGGGTTGTTGGGAGAGAGTTGATATGAAATAGTATCATGTGGTGATCAGACCAGTCGACGGGAAGTATGTGGTTGACCGTGATGGAGTTCTTTTGCGCAATGATGGCATCCAGTGTGGCTCCTTTGTAATGTGTCTCCTCTGTACAGTATTGTGTAAGGTTGTTATCACATAGGAGACTGGATAGCGATTGGATTAGAGGATGGTTTGTCTCGTTCCACCTTAGATTCAGATGACCAAGAATTAAGTTATTGGCATCAATGGGCCTTGAGGTCAGGTGAATTATATCAGACAATTAACTGATCTTGGTCCTAGGGGATGGGACTCCGGTTTTTGAGGCTTCTTGTGAGCATGCTTTCAAAACCCTGGTGGGGGGACTTTGCTGCTGGATATCAGGGGTTTCTGTAGGCCCCGGAGGGCTGTTTGCGTTGGAGGTGTCTCAAATATCTTTCTGTTATATTTCAACAGGAGCAGCCTGTCAGTTGATGCCTCTGTGTTCTACTACAGCTTCCCAGAATGGTCTAAAGAACAACTAGAGAGCTAACAGTCTTACTTATGACAAAATTATGGCACACCTGAAGCCATCTTGATTGGAATAAACTGGTAACACTTAAAACATTTAATTTAAAAAGGAACAAAATGAGGGGGTTCATTTTGCCATAGAAATTATGGTTAGTGCTGCAGAAAGAAAATGTAGGGTATGTTTTAAGTGAGATCTCAAATCCTCTTCTATTGCATTAGAAAATTCTGACATGCAGACTGAAACACTCACTTTCAATACCAGCAGTAGACTTCCAGTTAACTCCCAGGTGAGCAGTAGCTTTACTACAGTGATCTAATGAACAACTAGAGTGCTAACATTCTGATTGTATGGCAAATGTGTGACACATCTGAATGCCTTCTTGATGGAATCAAAGTAAAAAACTGAAAGCATTTCCTACTGAGGAGACTGCAGTAGTTTAGTTTCGTTTTTTAAATTTATAGTGCGCAACAGATACCCAAAAAGGGTTTCCCGGCGCAAAAAACGGGACAGGGATGGGAGCCAGGAAGTTGAGTCATTATTTGTCAAATAACCAAGTTTTCAAAGATTTACAAAACTGTATGTAATTTGTTTCATTGTGAAGGATTGTGGGTAAAGAGTTCCAAGTAGAGGGACCAAGGTAGGAAAAGGACGTACCACCCACCCGGACAAGTTTGAATTTGGGTGCAACAAACCTTCCTTGGGTGGAAGAGCGAAGGTTACGGGGTACTGAAGATAGCGAGGGGTACAGCTTGACTTAATTTTGTGCTGGAGACTCAAGGCCTTGAATTTTATTCTGTTTTCTATTTTGAGCCAATGCAGTTTGCGTCTGTAGTTCGAGACAGGGGAGAACTTTGGGTCTCCGCATAGAAGTCTGACAGCGGCATTTTGAACCATTTGTAAACTGTGGACTACAGCTTTGTTTGCTCCCAGGTAAAGAATGTTGCCGTAGTCAAGTCTTGATGTTATTAAGGCATGCACTACGGTTTTCCTGGTAGATTCCGGTAGCATCCAGCAGATTTTCCTTAACCATCTAAGGATGGTGAAACAGGTTGCTGTTACTTTGGGGCTCCGCATAGAAGTCGGACAGCGGCATTTTGAACCATTTGTAAACTGTGGACTACAGCGTTGTTTGCTCCCAGGTAAAGAACATTTCCGTAGTCAAGTCTTGATGTTATTAAGGCATGGACTACGGTTTTCCTGGTAGATTCCGGTAGCATCCAGCAGATTGTCCTTAACCATCTAAGGATGGTGAAACAGGTTGCCGTTACTTTGATTGATTGAGAATGCATGCTGAGAGAGTCATACCTCAACAGCCGACTCACGCTCTACACCCCCGCTCGTCAGCTCCGCTCAGCCAACCTCGCACTCGCCACCATCCCACGGATCCGCCGAGCCACCGCCGGAGGAAGATCCTTCTCCTACCTGGCAGCAAAGAACTGGAACTCCCTCCCCACCCACCTACGACTGACCCAGGACCACCTCAGCTTCAGGAGGCACTTCAAGACCTGGCTCTTCGAGCAGTAGCAGCTCCCCTCCCCAGCGCCTTGAGACCCTAACGGGTGAGTAGCGCGCTTTACAAATTCCTGATTGATTGATTGATCTATGATGATGCCCAGGTTTTTCACTTGAGGGGAAGGGTACGGTAAGTTGCCCATTTTACTCGGCCAGTGTATGGGATTCCATAAGTCTTTTTTATTCCCGAATACTAGAATCTCTGTTTTTTCCCCATTTAACTTTATAAAATGTTTCTGCATCCAAAATGCTATTTGGTGTAAGCCTAATTTGAGAATTGATGTATCGTCTGTTTTCTGTGAGGAAAGGGAGAAGAGGATTTGAGAGTCATCCGCGTTAAGAGTAAAGGGATATTCCAGATTTTGCAACTACCTCAGCCAATGGTCTCGCATACAGATTAAATAGTAGAGGGCTGAGAATAGACCCTTGCGGCACCCCATGAGCAAAGGAATGGATTTCAGAGCAGGCTGAATGTGAGAACACTTGGAAGGTACGTTTTGTAAGAAATGCAGTGAGCCAGTTTAAAGCAGGCCCGCAGATGCCTTGTGATCTCAGTGTGTTAATAAGCACTGCGTGTGACATCGTATCGAAAGCAGCGCTCAAATCTAATAAAATGAGCGCTACGGAGTCACCATTGTCCAAGTGTCATATATTTTCAGTAACTCCATGTAGAGTGGTTTCAGTCGAAAAACCTGCTCTGAAGCCCGACAGAGGGGTGGAGGAGATCATGTGCTGTTACAAAGTTGTTGAGGTGTTGGTGAATATGCCTTTCTAAGATTTTTGAAAAGATGGGGAGTAAGGATATAGGGCGATAGTTACTGGGCACCCCAGGATCAGTGTTGGCCTTTTTGAGGAGTGTGGGAATCATGGCATGTTTCCAAGATGCTGGAATGGTTGCTTCAAGTAGAGAGGCGTTAAGGAGATTCACTATTACAGCCAATGAGTCAACACTCCGCTGTCTTAATACTGAAACAGGTAGAGGATCATTAGGTGATCCAGATATGCTGTTATTTAGAAGTGCTGTAAGACTTTCAGTATATGAGGAAATTAGGAAACTTCATAACAAATAAGTCTCCCAAGATGGCCACCAGAGAAAAAAAAGAGCCCAAATGTAGCACAAATATCAGCCAGATGTAGCCCACATATAGCCCAATGACAGAAGTGTGCAAAATACTTTTTATTTTTAGTTTTTCTGCAGTTTTATATAGTGCAGACTGGTCAGATATTGGAGCGTTACATCTTACTTGGACCCCTTATTGCGTATTTTGCACGAAGTACATGAGATTGATCTTGCGAAACATTGAACTTTACGATTCTGTTAACCTGAAGTTGCTCTGCACCGGGCTTTGTAACATCCGTTTTTACCTACTGGTTTTAATTAATTCTCACTGTATTATATTAAGAAAGAGGATTTACTGTTTTTATGTACACTTTTATGATCTATTTTTCTAAATCAGATCGAATAAAGTTTAATTAATTCTATGGCAGGACGGAGGCGAGGATTATGCATATCTTTCCTCACTTTATTTGCTTAGCAGTTCAAAGAAAACGTAACAACAATCATTAAACAAAAGACTACACAACCCATGAACAATTAGGGGGGTAGCCTCCAAGGCAACCATAGTCCAATGATATCACTGTCCATCGTATATAATATTGTGATGTACCTTCCGCTTCCTCTTTCTTCCCTGCTCGTCAGTTAAGTGCATTCCTTACATTTTTGGCTTAATCGGACGTCGTTGCTGTTTGTATAGCAGTTTCTTGTTCACGTTATTAGCATTATTGGCTTGGTATGGTTTCATATTCCCTGCGCAGCAGGCTCTTTCCCAAGCGCGTTCTCCCCCTCGCAGTTTCTCCCGCTGTGTGCTCTGCTCACTGTGAGATCCGGTCAGGCGCGTCTGGTCCGAGCGAGGCAGCTCCGTCGAGTGCGCCTGTTGGTCTTTACGCGCGTTTGGGAATCCAGTCACTCCTTTAGCGCCCGCTTGATTCCCGACCAACCCTCGCCTAATTCTGACACCGCTACACGGTGATTTCCCCACACAGCCACCAATTACCACCTGGTGGTGGCAATTGGTATTGCGCCTCAGTCTATTCTTTTAACAGCTTCGGGGAAAGCCCAGCTGTTGGAGCACCGGATTTTAGTGGCATATGTTCTGTGCTCACACACTCTGCTATCAGGTCTTCTCCAGAGACCATTTTTACTCCTCCTACCAGGAAGTGGAGGAAGAATGGCCCCCCAACTTCTCCCTCCAGCAGTGGACCAAGCCCCCTCTCTGGCTATTTCTGGGGCGCTAGCTCCTCTTAGGGATCAGGTTGATAAGCTGGCGAAAAGCATCCCTGGGGTGATCAGTGACCCAGATCTGGTGGTGGCGGGTCCCAGTAGCTCCCAGATGGGGAATAAAAGGGCCGTTAAGTATAACGCGGGGCACTTGGAAAGATTTTATAAATTAACGGAGACCTTCCTCAAGAGTGCGCGAACGCTGAAACATGCACCCTGCCGGGAGGAGGAGAAGCCCGGAGAAAATTGTGACGCTGTCACCATTATTTTAGACCCGACGGCTGGTTTCCCTTAGAGGGAGAGGGTGTATCGGAGGACGATTTTTCCTCCGATGAGAGAAGGACTCGGGGCGTCCCTGGCGTCCAGAGTCCCACTCCTCTCTGTCCCAGGTAGGGGACGGGGTCCACTCGGACATGTTCGAGCCTACCCAAATTTACCATCCTAGGTCGGCGGAGTGGACCCCTGACGCCAAAGTGGCAGAGCATGTGGTGGGGAAAATCCATCAACCCCTTGAAAGGGAGGTCAGGAATAGGATGAGGGGAGAATGCCCCAGGCCCTAACTGACGTGGAAGGTGGCACACACGCCTGAAATTGATGAGAAACTATGTACCTTTTACTCCAAGTATATGAGGGATCCCAAGAAAGGAATTGATAGGTCTTGGGCATGGTAGGGCCCTTGACCCAAATTATTCAATTGGCGGAGCATTCAAAAGAGTCAGGATCCCCTTTGCCCACGGATATTGTGGCGGGTTGGGTACACTACCCTAAACCATAAAACACTACCCCCTCCACTACCCAAACACCACTGCACTACCCTAAAACCTTAAAACACTACCCCCAGCACGACACTTTACACTAAAACACTATCACCAGCACGACTCCCTACACTACACAAATACCACTGCACCACCTTAAATCCTAAAACACTACCCCCAGCATGACCCCCTAAACTACCCAAATGCCATTGCACTACCCGAAATCCTACCCCCAGCACGACTCCCTACACAAACACCACTGCACTACCCTAAACCCTAATAAACTAACCCCAGCATAAACCCCTCACTACCCAAACACCACTGCACTACCCTATACCCTAAAACACGACCCCCTACACTACACAAACACGACTGCACTACCCTAAACCCTAAAACACTACCCACAGCATGACCCCCTACACTGCACAAACACCACTGCACTACCCTAAACCCTAAATCACTACCCCTACAAAAACCGCACTGCACTACGCTAAACCCTAAAACACCACCCCAGCATGACCCCCTACACTACACAAACACCACTGCACTCCTCTAAACCCCCTACACTATACAAACACTCCACTACTCTAAACCCTAAAACACTACCCCCAGCACGACCCCATCACAAAACAAACACCACAGCACTACCCTAAACCCTAAATCTACCCCAGCACGACCCCCTACACTACCCAAACACCACTGCACTACTCTAAACCCTAAAACACTACCCCTCCACTACAGAAACACCACTGCACTACCTTAAACCCTAAAACACTACCCCAGCACTACCCAAACACCACTGCACTACCATAAACTCTAAATAGGAAACCCCCACACCATGCCCAATTCCCCTTACCTCTCACTCCTCGTGGTTGTGGGCGCGCAAGTTATAGTTCGCTGAACTAACTATAACGGGGGAATTTCTATGGTCTTGTACAAGTAAAATGTCCAACTAACTAGAACGCCCCTGAAACCTATGTTTTTTCAGTGAGAGAAAAAAAAATTATATATATATATATATACACACACACACACACACACACACACACCGAAGCATCCAAGTGCAAACGTGCACTAAAACAGATGCAACTGACTCCAACATATAGCTGGTGCTAGTAATTCAGTTTTATTTTTGTGCTCGTGCTGCCCAGGACGCGTTTCGGCAACATCCTGTGGCCTTGATCACATGATGACAAGTATCATATCTACTGTGTGTTTTAGCTCCAAGAGAGAGTACCTGAAAATTGAAAAACGGTGGCTCCGCTGTATGTTGTCATGTGGACTGATACTGAAAATAAAGGTAAATAAGTAATACTCCCTGACAAAAACATAGCGTAAGGTAATAGCAACGAGACTATAATACTAATTAGTATCACTTACGTCTAGGCAAATTTTAATACGGTACCAACACTGAGAAAGGTGATACATAAAGTGGGTGAATTATATCCATGAGGGAGAATGGAAAGGTCCCCAGTGTGCTGCTAAATTAAAGGAATGCAGTTAACTCTATACCGCTTTGAATTGGAATTAGATTAAGCATGGGCAATATTGTTGGTGCGTCACTAGGGTAACCTTCATTGACTTTGTTTCCCTGAGAGAGAACAACTAATATTAGGCCTGTATGTAAAGAGCAATCATTTACCAATCATGTATAAAAAAAAGAGTACAAGTTATTGTAAAATCTATTTGTTTAACAATCTGAACTGTTTAGAGTGTACTATCCATAAAATGTAGACATAATGTGTAGATTAGGCGTGTGTTAGGCGTGTGAAAGGTTGAAATACGACGTCTCAAATGCACCTTTATAATAATCAATCTGATTGTCACTTTGTTTTGTAATTGATAATAATTATGTGTTTTTATTGATTTAGAAACTGTCCTGAAGGTGTTTTGAACTTCAAAAAACCGAAACGCTGCGTCGACAAATTGTTTCTTCTTTTTTAATTTTTACTTGTCATTTGTATTTACAGTATTGTGATAACTGGTTTTTTATATATTATTGCAATTTTAGATTGTTTAAAACATAAAATGTTGATTGACAACTTTGCATTTAATAAACTTGTATAAATCTATTGTGCAATACTTTGTGACTGTCTTATAAATGGTGCCTTGATATTAGTCTTTCATTTGTGAAATTCACGTCAACTTCTGAATGCATGGAGAGAATGATTAGTTTTAGTGATGCCCATGTCTACCTAGTGGTGTGCCAATGATTGTGTACGTACAAGTCTTGGAGAAATAAACCTAATTGGTTTATACATACTTGGGACTTTTTCATTTCTATTGGTAATTCCCCTTGTCCCAGACTGCATGAGTAAGGGACCTCCCTTCTTTTTTATTCTTGATCACATGACCGCGCTGTGTCAGTGTAAATGGGAACATCATACCCCAGTTGATTCGTGATGCTTTACAATGGCAAACATACTACCGTTGTACTGGTACAATATCATATTGGTAGCTTCTAACGAGAATTATGAACAGAAAAGGCAAGTAAGCAACCAGACATCTTGTCTACATTGTCAGCGTGTTCATAGAAATACAGACATAATGTCGTCTTTATCCATGCGCCCAAAATTATTGCACAGTTATAAATATCGCTATACGTACAGTCATACAGTACAAATATTATACCATAACCTGCAAAAGAATACCGAAATGTGCAAAAAGCACAATGAAACAGTACAATGATAATTCATAGCCTCTAATGGCTGCATTAAAGCAAAATGTGCAAACGTGCAAAAACAGGGTAAGTGGATGTAAAGCTAGTACAGTGCTAAACTGCAATTATTGTGTCTACATGTTAATCCAACCAAATACGGTGTACAAATACGCAGATTTGGAACACATAAATCACGTTGACCAGTATGTCCGTGTGATTGCTATAGTACTGGGCCTTTAGGGTGTGGAGAACAATATACTGCGTACTAATAAGAAAATTGATGCATATAATGCATAAATGCATAATGCAATACTCAGGTAAAAATAAGAGTTAAAATCCTTAAGTTATTCCAACGTGCAAATACACAGTCTTAATGTACTAATACGCACATTTGGCAAGCATCAATGTATGAAGCCCTAATATGCAAAACAGCCTTTTTGCTAGTCAATATGGCACTTGCTTTTAGAATCTCTTATGTCGGTCCTGTGCTGTCATATAATATTATAATAATCTACATGGGCAAATACGCAGATATGTTGTGCAAAATTCGCAATTCTAATGTGCCAATATGTGATCTTTACTTACATAACAAGTAATTGATCAGTTTTTTCGAATGTCCGTTCTCTGAAGATAGAACTTGAGGCAGCGTTTGACATCAAGTGTATGTAGCGCCTGCTCTGCAGGCGTTAATGCTTGTGGAAAATAGGACCAGAGGCTCATTGAGGTGTAACTGAGAAGGCACTGTAGGGATAAACGTGGGATTAGTCCTTAGAATCACAGCATTCGCCTTAAATATTAAAAAGGGTTTCCTAATTGTGAAAACCTGGATTTCGCTTACCCTCCTGGCTGAGGTGAGGGCCAGAAGAAGTGCGACTTTCCATGTGAGGTACTTCAGTTCAGCTTTATCAGTGGGCTCAAATGGTCTTTTCATGAGTTGTGCAAGAACCACGTTTAAGTTCCATTCCGATGGATGTGCTTGCACCGGAGGGAAAGCACGGAACAACCCCTTCATAAATTGTTTGATAAGGCTTGAGACACAAAGAAATGGCACTGGAAGCTCTTCTATAGTGAGAGATGGAAGCCAGATGCACCTTATCCAGAGAGAAGGCTAAACCTGATTTTGCCAAAGAGAGAAGATATGGTAAAATCTGTTGTGGGATATTTGAAATGGATGCAGGTCATTTCGTTTGCACCATGCACAGAATCGCTTCCATTCAAGTTTGTACGTCATGCTGGTGCTTTCCGCTCTAGATTTTGAGAGAATACCTCTACACCCTTGAGAAATGCTTATGTCCGGATTCGGATGGTGCACTTGACCATTGTCCCTGGACAAAAGAGGAGTAGACAGCTGCAGATGAATAGATCTCATTACTGAGGTGAAGAAGTTCAAGAAACCAATGTTGCCTGGGCCACCTGGGCGCGATGAGAATCAGGCGACATCCAGCTTAATTTTGGTCAGTACTCTGGGAATCAATGGGATTGGGGGGGGGGGGGGGGGGGGGGGGGGGGAGCGTAGGCATATATCCCTGACCATCGCATCAAAAGGGCATTGCCTTGAGACCCTGGGGGGGGGGGGAGGGGAGGGGGGACCTGCTGGCATAGGACAAGCATTTGGTGTTGATGTTCGTGGCAAACAGGTTCAGAGCTGGTTTCCTCCATAGAGCAAATACTCCATCCGACTGGAATTGATTGAGTTCCCATTCATTGCAATTGTCTGTAGCTCTGCTGAGAGCATCGGACAGCATGTTGTGTAACCCTGGAACATGCTCAGCTCAGAGAGATCCCGTGTTCTGTTGCCCAGCTCCTCAATTTATGCGCTTCTAGTGAAAGCGTGAGAGATTTTGTTCCTCCCTGTTTGTTTACGTAGAACATACTGGTCGTGTTGTCTGTACGGGCCAGTACGGAGGCGACTGCTAGACTCGCCGAGAAAGCCTATAAGGAGAGGAATTTGGCCTTCAAATCCAAGCTGTTGATATGACTTTGTTTTTGAGAATTGGACCATTTTCCTTAAATTTGAAGGTCCTGCAAATTGCCTCCCCAGCCGTTGATGGAGGCATCTGTTGTCAGGATACAATCTGGTATGTCTTGTAAGAAAGTCAACCCTTTTGGAAGGTTTGGGGTGTGTGACTAACATTTCATTGCCATCTTCATGGCCGGAGTAACGCGAATGATGTCTTCGAAAGATCCCGGTGTTTGAAGCCATTGTTTTTGTAATTCTTTCTGGAGAGGTCTCATTTTGAATCTGGCCAAGGGAACCAAGTCGATTGCTGAAGAGCACATCCCTAGCAGTGACTTGTATTTCCTTACTGAAATTGACTTTTTTTCTTGATATGGCCATAGCCAAAAGACTTAGTCGGGTTTTACGTTCTTCCGACAAGAATGCTTTGCATTGGATTGTGTCTAATATGGCTCCCAGGAATGGCGCTATTTGATTGGGAATGAAAGAGGACTTTGAGACGTTATCTGTCAACCCCAGTTTGCTGAACAGTCGTAAGCAAGCATTGATGGTTCTGGACGCTTGCTATGCCGTAGAAGCCTTTAACAGCCAGTCGTCCAAGTATGGGAATACTTGATGGCCATGAGAACGTAGAGCTGCCGCCATAGGTGCCAAGCATTCTGTAAATATCCAGAGTGCTGATTTGAGGCCGAAAGGGAGAACCTTGAATTGGTAGTTGGTACCAGCCACCGCAAATCTGAGGAATTTTCGATGCTTTCGATGAATGGAGATGTGGAAATATGCATCTTCCAAATCAAGGGAGGTCATGAAATCTCCATTGTTGAGACATCGTACGATCTTGGTCAAAGTTACAATCCTGAAAGTTTATTCCTCAGGAATTTGTTGAACTTTTGAGATCCAAAATGGTCTCCATTCCCCTGACTTTTTCATAATCAAGAAGAAACAGGAGTAGAAACCTTGCCCTCTTTGCTGAGCTGGAACTTTCTCTATGGCTCCTTTTGCAAGCATAACCTTGGTTTCCTTCTGCAATAAGTGAAGACGAGGGGAGGGGTTCCCCTTGGCGGCGCAGTTGGAGGTTTTTGTACGAACTCCAGTGTGTGACCTTAGGCGATCAAATTCAATACCCAACGGTCCGATATTATACTTTCCCATTGCTGGAGAAAACTGGATATCTTTTCACCCATGGGAGGAGAAAGTGAGGGGGAAGCTGGTACCCTGGTAAGATTACGGTTTTCTTCCATTGTCCCTGCCTTGGGTCAGTGTTTTTTTTCATCCCCCTTGGCGAGAGAAACCAACCGTAGCCGGTTGACGGTAGGCAGCAGGTGGTAGGATTGCCTATATTGTGTCTGGCAGGGCTGGTATTGTTGTGCCCTTTGATAGTTTCCTCTGTAAGTGGAAAAACTATGTCCTTTTGCCCCTCTGAACGGTATCTTCCTGTCATGGAGGGAACCGAAGAATTTAGCAGTATCTGTGTCCTTTTTGATGGATAGAAGCGCCTCACCTATAGGTTTGTCAAATAAGGCTTCCCTTCAAAGGCCATATCCAGAACTTTTGACCGGACCTCTGGTCTAAATGTGGTTGCTTTTAACCATCCCATGCGTCTTAATACCGCCGCCCTTGCCAGTTAGCGGAACCCTGTGTTGGCTATGTCCATATCGCAATCGATTGTCTCGGAAGCTGCCCATTCTCCTTCTATGGAGATCTTTCTAGATTCCTGTCGTCAGGAATAGGGTCTAGTACAGAAGCCATATCAGACCACATTTGTCCATCATAGCGTCCGATGATAGCTAAAGCGTTGGCTGCCTTAATAGTAGTCGTAGCCATGGTGGAGAAACACTTGGATAGCGGTTCCATGTAGATGTTAAAGAGTTGTGGAGAGAGCACCGATCCTTGGGGGACGCCCTTGTTGACTTGCTGCGTTTCGGAGGTGAAGTTCTTGATTTTGATTTTTTGTGTGCGATTGTGTATAAAGGAGGAAAACAACTTGAGAACTACCTCGCCGAGACCAGCTCTTTCTTGAAGAGCCCTGATGAGGAGTTTGTGGTCCACCGTATCAAATGCTGCCGAGAGGTCAAGGAGAATGAGGAGGCAGCATTTGTCAGAGTCTAGTGATCCATGGATATCATCCATGATGTTCAGAATCGCAGTTTCTGTGCTGAAACCTTTTCTAAAACCAGACTGGTGGGGGTCCAATACGTTGATGTTATCCAGGTGCTGTGTTAGTTGATGAAGTACGCAACGTTCAAGTGTTTTTGAGAGCAAGGGGAGGTTTGATACAGGTCTGAAATTGTTCAAATCAGTCGCATCTAGACCGGGTTTTTTCAGCAGGGGGGTGACTTGCCCCATTTTAAGGCAATCGGGAACCACTCAATTTTTTAAGAAGCGGTTTATGATTTTGCCCCAAAGCGGTTCAAAAGCGGGTTTCATTTTTTTGATTAGAAGGGGAGGAATGGGATCTGAGATATGCGCTGATGGTTTGGAGGTGGAGATCAACGAGATTATCTCCGTTTCTTGAACGGGGCGAAAGCTCAGCCAGGGGGTGGGCAAGGAGCCAGGAGAGAGAGCATGGGGTACAGCCGTGATACTCTTTATGGGGAGTGAATTGTTGAAGACTAATGATAGTTCAATTTTTGTGATCTTGTTGTTGAAGAAGTGGGCGAAGTTGTCGCAGAGTTCTTTGGACGCCTGTACGGATGAGGCCACTGGCTTGGAGGTTTGTTGTCTGATGATGCTATCGGTCTATTTTTGGCACTGTCCAGTGCCTCGGGGAAGAAACTGGATTTCTTGTTTTTGATGTGGTTGATGTACTTCCTACGTGCTGATTTCAGTTGATCGCGAAGGATGGCGGTCGGGTTGTTTCTCCATTTTCTTTCTTTAGCCCTTAAGTTTCTCCTTTCTGAGTTAAGGTCAGAGTTGAACCATGTTCTGGATGGAATGGTTCTGCTCCTCTTGAGCTTAAGTGGAACTAATTTGTCAAGTAAGGACACTAGCTCGGAATTGTACTGGTCAGTGAGTTCACTGGAGGAGAGGTGGACTTTGTTGTCCGGGAGAAGTGAGCTTATCTGATCTTCCAGGATATCCAGGGGCACTTGAGAGAGGTTTTCTCATCCATTTGGGAGGGTCTTCTGGGGGTTGTTGGGAGAGAGTTGATATGAAATAGTATCATGTGGTGATCAGACCAGTCGACGGGAAGTATGTGGTTGACCGTGATGGAGTTCTTTTGCGCAATGATGGCATCCAGTGTGGCTCCTTTGTAATGTGTCTCCTCTGTACAGTATTGTGTAAGGTTGTTATCACATAGGAGACTGGATAGCGATTGGATTAGAGGATGGTTTGTCTCGTTCCACCTTAGATTCAGATGACCAAGAATTAAGTTATTGGCATCAATGGGCCTTGAGGTCAGGTGAATTATATCAGACAATTAACTGATCTTGGTCCTAGGGGATGGGACTCCGGTTTTTGAGGCTTCTTGTGAGCATGCTTTCAAAACCCTGGTGGGGGGACTTTGCTGCTGGATATCAGGGGTTTCTGTAGGCCCCGGAGGGCTGTTTGCGTTGGAGGTGTCTCAAATATCTTTCTGTTATATTTCAACAGGAGCAGCCTGTCAGTTGATGCCTCTGTGTTCTACTACAGCTTCCCAGAATGGTCTAAAGAACAACTAGAGAGCTAACAGTCTTACTTATGACAAAATTATGGCACACCTGAAGCCATCTTGATTGGAATAAACTGGTAACACTTAAAACATTTAATTTAAAAAGGAACAAAATGAGGGGGTTCATTTTGCCATAGAAATTATGGTTAGTGCTGCAGAAAGAAAATGTAGGGTATGTTTTAAGTGAGATCTCAAATCCTCTTCTATTGCATTAGAAAATTCTGACATGCAGACTGAAACACTCACTTTCAATACCAGCAGTAGACTTCCAGTTAACTCCCAGGTGAGCAGTAGCTTTACTACAGTGATCTAATGAACAACTAGAGTGCTAACATTCTGATTGTATGGCAAATGTGTGACACATCTGAATGCCTTCTTGATGGAATCAAAGTAAAAAACTGAAAGCATTTCCTACTGAGGAGACTGCAGTAGTTTAGTTTCGTTTTTTAAATTTATAGTGCGCAACAGATACCCAAAAAGGGTTTCCCGGCGCAAAAAACGGGACAGGGATGGGAGCCAGGAAGTTGAGTCATTATTTGTCAAATAACCAAGTTTTCAAAGATTTACAAAACTGTATGTAATTTGTTTCATTGTGAAGGATTGTGGGTAAAGAGTTCCAAGTAGAGGGACCAAGGTAGGAAAAGGACGTACCACCCACCCGGACAAGTTTGAATTTGGGTGCAACAAACCTTCCTTGGGTGGAAGAGCGAAGGTTACGGGGTACTGAAGATAGCGAGGGGTACAGCTTGACTTAATTTTGTGCTGGAGACTCAAGGCCTTGAATTTTATTCTGTTTTCTATTTTGAGCCAATGCAGTTTGCGTCTGTAGTTCGAGACAGGGGAGAACTTTGGGTCTCCGCATAGAAGTCTGACAGCGGCATTTTGAACCATTTGTAAACTGTGGACTACAGCTTTGTTTGCTCCCAGGTAAAGAATGTTGCCGTAGTCAAGTCTTGATGTTATTAAGGCATGCACTACGGTTTTCCTGGTAGATTCCGGTAGCATCCAGCAGATTTTCCTTAACCATCTAAGGATGGTGAAACAGGTTGCTGTTACTTTGGGGCTCCGCATAGAAGTCGGACAGCGGCATTTTGAACCATTTGTAAACTGTGGACTACAGCGTTGTTTGCTCCCAGGTAAAGAACATTTCCGTAGTCAAGTCTTGATGTTATTAAGGCATGGACTACGGTTTTCCTGGTAGATTCCGGTAGCATCCAGCAGATTGTCCTTAACCATCTAAGGATGGTGAAACAGGTTGCCGTTACTTTGATTGATTGAGAATGCATGCTGAGAGAGTCATACCTCAACAGCCGACTCACGCTCTACACCCCCGCTCGTCAGCTCCGCTCAGCCAACCTCGCACTCGCCACCATCCCACGGATCCGCCGAGCCACCGCCGGAGGAAGATCCTTCTCCTACCTGGCAGCAAAGAACTGGAACTCCCTCCCCACCCACCTACGACTGACCCAGGACCACCTCAGCTTCAGGAGGCACTTCAAGACCTGGCTCTTCGAGCAGTAGCAGCTCCCCTCCCCAGCGCCTTGAGACCCTAACGGGTGAGTAGCGCGCTTTACAAATTCCTGATTGATTGATTGATCTATGATGATGCCCAGGTTTTTCACTTGAGGGGAAGGGTACGGTAAGTTGCCCATTTTACTCGGCCAGTGTATGGGATTCCATAAGTCTTTTTTATTCCCGAATACTAGAATCTCTGTTTTTTCCCCATTTAACTTTATAAAATGTTTCTGCATCCAAAATGCTATTTGGTGTAAGCCTAATTTGAGAATTGATGTATCGTCTGTTTTCTGTGAGGAAAGGGAGAAGAGGATTTGAGAGTCATCCGCGTTAAGAGTAAAGGGATATTCCAGATTTTGCAACTACCTCAGCCAATGGTCTCGCATACAGATTAAATAGTAGAGGGCTGAGAATAGACCCTTGCGGCACCCCATGAGCAAAGGAATGGATTTCAGAGCAGGCTGAATGTGAGAACACTTGGAAGGTACGTTTTGTAAGAAATGCAGTGAGCCAGTTTAAAGCAGGCCCGCAGATGCCTTGTGATCTCAGTGTGTTAATAAGCACTGCGTGTGACATCGTATCGAAAGCAGCGCTCAAATCTAATAAAATGAGCGCTACGGAGTCACCATTGTCCAAGTGTCATATATTTTCAGTAACTCCATGTAGAGTGGTTTCAGTCGAAAAACCTGCTCTGAAGCCCGACAGAGGGGTGGAGGAGATCATGTGCTGTTACAAAGTTGTTGAGGTGTTGGTGAATATGCCTTTCTAAGATTTTTGAAAAGATGGGGAGTAAGGATATAGGGCGATAGTTACTGGGCACCCCAGGATCAGTGTTGGCCTTTTTGAGGAGTGTGGGAATCATGGCATGTTTCCAAGATGCTGGAATGGTTGCTTCAAGTAGAGAGGCGTTAAGGAGATTCACTATTACAGCCAATGAGTCAACACTCCGCTGTCTTAATACTGAAACAGGTAGAGGATCATTAGGTGATCCAGATATGCTGTTATTTAGAAGTGCTGTAAGACTTTCAGTATATGAGGAAATTAGGAAACTTCATAACAAATAAGTCTCCCAAGATGGCCACCAGAGAAAAAAAAGAGCCCAAATGTAGCACAAATATCAGCCAGATGTAGCCCACATATAGCCCAATGACAGAAGTGTGCAAAATACTTTTTATTTTTAGTTTTTCTGCAGTTTTATATAGTGCAGACTGGTCAGATATTGGAGCGTTACATCTTACTTGGACCCCTTATTGCGTATTTTGCACGAAGTACATGAGATTGATCTTGCGAAACATTGAACTTTACGATTCTGTTAACCTGAAGTTGCTCTGCACCGGGCTTTGTAACATCCGTTTTTACCTACTGGTTTTAATTAATTCTCACTGTATTATATTAAGAAAGAGGATTTACTGTTTTTATGTACACTTTTATGATCTATTTTTCTAAATCAGATCGAATAAAGTTTAATTAATTCTATGGCAGGACGGAGGCGAGGATTATGCATATCTTTCCTCACTTTATTTGCTTAGCAGTTCAAAGAAAACGTAACAACAATCATTAAACAAAAGACTACACAACCCATGAACAATTAGGGGGGTAGCCTCCAAGGCAACCATAGTCCAATGATATCACTGTCCATCGTATATAATATTGTGATGTACCTTCCGCTTCCTCTTTCTTCCCTGCTCGTCAGTTAAGTGCATTCCTTACATTTTTGGCTTAATCGGACGTCGTTGCTGTTTGTATAGCAGTTTCTTGTTCACGTTATTAGCATTATTGGCTTGGTATGGTTTCATATTCCCTGCGCAGCAGGCTCTTTCCCAAGCGCGTTCTCCCCCTCGCAGTTTCTCCCGCTGTGTGCTCTGCTCACTGTGAGATCCGGTCAGGCGCGTCTGGTCCGAGCGAGGCAGCTCCGTCGAGTGCGCCTGTTGGTCTTTACGCGCGTTTGGGAATCCAGTCACTCCTTTAGCGCCCGCTTGATTCCCGACCAACCCTCGCCTAATTCTGACACCGCTACACGGTGATTTCCCCACACAGCCACCAATTACCACCTGGTGGTGGCAATTGGTATTGCGCCTCAGTCTATTCTTTTAACAGCTTCGGGGAAAGCCCAGCTGTTGGAGCACCGGATTTTAGTGGCATATGTTCTGTGCTCACACACTCTGCTATCAGGTCTTCTCCAGAGACCATTTTTACTCCTCCTACCAGGAAGTGGAGGAAGAATGGCCCCCCAACTTCTCCCTCCAGCAGTGGACCAAGCCCCCTCTCTGGCTATTTCTGGGGCGCTAGCTCCTCTTAGGGATCAGGTTGATAAGCTGGCGAAAAGCATCCCTGGGGTGATCAGTGACCCAGATCTGGTGGTGGCGGGTCCCAGTAGCTCCCAGATGGGGAATAAAAGGGCCGTTAAGTATAACGCGGGGCACTTGGAAAGATTTTATAAATTAACGGAGACCTTCCTCAAGAGTGCGCGAACGCTGAAACATGCACCCTGCCGGGAGGAGGAGAAGCCCGGAGAAAATTGTGACGCTGTCACCATTATTTTAGACCCGACGGCTGGTTTCCCTTAGAGGGAGAGGGTGTATCGGAGGACGATTTTTCCTCCGATGAGAGAAGGACTCGGGGCGTCCCTGGCGTCCAGAGTCCCACTCCTCTCTGTCCCAGGTAGGGGACGGGGTCCACTCGGACATGTTCGAGCCTACCCAAATTTACCATCCTAGGTCGGCGGAGTGGACCCCTGACGCCAAAGTGGCAGAGCATGTGGTGGGGAAAATCCATCAACCCCTTGAAAGGGAGGTCAGGAATAGGATGAGGGGAGAATGCCCCAGGCCCTAACTGACGTGGAAGGTGGCACACACGCCTGAAATTGATGAGAAACTATGTACCTTTTACTCCAAGTATATGAGGGATCCCAAGAAAGGAATTGATAGGTCTTGGGCATGGTAGGGCCCTTGACCCAAATTATTCAATTGGCGGAGCATTCAAAAGAGTCAGGATCCCCTTTGCCCACGGATATTGTGGCGGGTTGGGTACACTACCCTAAACCATAAAACACTACCCCCTCCACTACCCAAACACCACTGCACTACCCTAAAACCTTAAAACACTACCCCCAGCACGACACTTTACACTAAAACACTATCACCAGCACGACTCCCTACACTACACAAATACCACTGCACCACCTTAAATCCTAAAACACTACCCCCAGCATGACCCCCTAAACTACCCAAATGCCATTGCACTACCCGAAATCCTACCCCCAGCACGACTCCCTACACAAACACCACTGCACTACCCTAAACCCTAATAAACTAACCCCAGCATAAACCCCTCACTACCCAAACACCACTGCACTACCCTATACCCTAAAACACGACCCCCTACACTACACAAACACGACTGCACTACCCTAAACCCTAAAACACTACCCACAGCATGACCCCCTACACTGCACAAACACCACTGCACTACCCTAAACCCTAAATCACTACCCCTACAAAAACCGCACTGCACTACGCTAAACCCTAAAACACCACCCCAGCATGACCCCCTACACTACACAAACACCACTGCACTCCTCTAAACCCCCTACACTATACAAACACTCCACTACTCTAAACCCTAAAACACTACCCCCAGCACGACCCCATCACAAAACAAACACCACAGCACTACCCTAAACCCTAAATCTACCCCAGCACGACCCCCTACACTACCCAAACACCACTGCACTACTCTAAACCCTAAAACACTACCCCTCCACTACAGAAACACCACTGCACTACCTTAAACCCTAAAACACTACCCCAGCACTACCCAAACACCACTGCACTACCATAAACTCTAAATAGGAAACCCCCACACCATGCCCAATTCCCCTTACCTCTCACTCCTCGTGGTTGTGGGCGCGCAAGTTATAGTTCGCTGAACTAACTATAACGGGGGAATTTCTATGGTCTTGTACAAGTAAAATGTCCAACTAACTAGAACGCCCTTGAAACCTATGTTTTTTCAGTGAGAGAAAAAAAAATTATATATATATATATATATACACACACACACACACACACACACACACACCGAAGCATCCAAGTGCAAACGTGCACTAAAACAGATGCAACTGACTCCAACATATAGCTGGTGCTAGTAATTCAGTTTTATTTTTGTGCTCGTGCTGCCCAGGACGCGTTTCGGCAACATCCTGTGGCCTTGATCACATGATGACAAGTATCATATCTACTGTGTGTTTTAGCTCCAAGAGAGAGTACCTGAAAATTGAAAAACGGTGGCTCCGCTGTATGTTGTCATGTGGACTGATACTGAAAATAAAGGCAAATAAGTAATACTCCCTGACAAAAACATAGCGTAAGGTAATAGCAACGAGACTATAATACTAATTAGTATCACTTACGTCTAGGCAAATTTTAATACGGTACCAACACTGAGAAAGGTGATACATAAAGTGGGTGAATTATATCCATGAGGGAGAATGGAAAGGTCCCCAGTGTGCTGCTAAATTAAAGGAATGCAGTTAACTCTATACCGCTTTGAATTGGAATTAGATTAAGCATGGGCAATATTGTTGGTGCGTCACTAGGGTAACCTTCATTGACTTTGTTTCCCTGAGAGAGAACAACTAATATTAGGCCTGTATGTAAAGAGCAATCATTTACCAATCATGTATAAAAAAAAGAGTACAAGTTATTGTAAAATCTATTTGTTTAACAATCTGAACTGTTTAGAGTGTACTATCCATAAAATGTAGACATAATGTGTAGATTAGGCGTGTGTTAGGCGTGTGAAAGGTTGAAATACGACGTCTCAAATGCACCTTTATAATAATCAATCTGATTGTCACTTTGTTTTGTAATTGATAATAATTATGTGTTTTTATTGATTTAGAAACTGTCCTGAAGGTGTTTTGAACTTCAAAAAACCGAAACGCTGCGTCGACAAATTGTTTCTTCTTTTTTAATTTTTACTTGTCATTTGTATTTACAGTATTGTGATAACTGGTTTTTTATATATTATTGCAATTTTAGATTGTTTAAAACATAAAATGTTGATTGACAACTTTGCATTTAATAAACTTGTATAAATCTATTGTGCAATACTTTGTGACTGTCTTATAAATGGTGCCTTGATATTAGTCTTTCATTTGTGAAATTCACGTCAACTTCTGAATGCATGGAGAGAATGATTAGTTTTAGTGATGCCCATGTCTACCTAGTGGTGTGCCAATGATTGTGTACGTACAAGTCTTGGAGAAATAAACCTAATTGGTTTATACATACTTGGGACTTTTTCATTTCTATTGGTAATTCCCCTTGTCCCAGACTGCATGAGTAAGGGACCTCCCTTCTTTTTTATTCTTGATCACATGACCGCGCTGTGTCAGTGTAAATGGGAACATCATACCCCAGTTGATTCGTGATGCTTTACAATGGCAAACATACTACCGTTGTACTGGTACAATATCATATTGGTAGCTTCTAACGAGAATTATGAACAGAAAAGGCAAGTAAGCAACCAGACATCTTGTCTACATTGTCAGCGTGTTCATAGAAATACAGACATAATGTCGTCTTTATCCATGCGCCCAAAATTATTGCACAGTTATAAATATCGCTATACGTACAGTCATACAGTACAAATATTATACCATAACCTGCAAAAGAATACCGAAATGTGCAAAAAGCACAATGAAACAGTACAATGATAATTCATAGCCTCTAATGGCTGCATTAAAGCAAAATGTGCAAACGTGCAAAAACAGGGTAAGTGGATGTAAAGCTAGTACAGTGCTAAACTGCAATTATTGTGTCTACATGTTAATCCAACCAAATACGGTGTACAAATACGCAGATTTGGAACACATAAATCACGTTGACCAGTATGTCCGTGTGATTGCTATAGTACTGGGCCTTTAGGGTGTGGAGAACAATATACTGCGTACTAATAAGAAAATTGATGCATATAATGCATAAATGCATAATGCAATACTCAGGTAAAAATAAGAGTTAAAATCCTTAAGTTATTCCAACGTGCAAATACACAGTCTTAATGTACTAATACGCACATTTGGCAAGCATCAATGTATGAAGCCCTAATATGCAAAACAGCCTTTTTGCTAGTCAATATGGCACTTGCTTTTAGAATCTCTTATGTCGGTCCTGTGCTGTCATATAATATTATAATAATCTACATGGGCAAATACGCAGATATGTTGTGCAAAATTCGCAATTCTAATGTGCCAATATGTGATCTTTACTTACATAACAAGTAATTGATCAGTTTTTTCGAATGTCCGTTCTCTGAAGATAGAACTTGAGGCAGCGTTTGACATCAAGTGTATGTAGCGCCTGCTCTGCAGGCGTTAATGCTTGTGGAAAATAGGACCAGAGGCTCATTGAGGTGTAACTGAGAAGGCACTGTAGGGATAAACGTGGGATTAGTCCTTAGAATCACAGCATTCGCCTTAAATATTAAAAAGGGTTTCCTAATTGTGAAAACCTGGATTTCGCTTACCCTCCTGGCTGAGGTGAGGGCCAGAAGAAGTGCGACTTTCCATGTGAGGTACTTCAGTTCAGCTTTATCAGTGGGCTCAAATGGTCTTTTCATGAGTTGTGCAAGAACCACGTTTAAGTTCCATTCCGATGGATGTGCTTGCACCGGAGGGAAAGCACGGAACAACCCCTTCATAAATTGTTTGATAAGGCTTGAGACACAAAGAAATGGCACTGGAAGCTCTTCTATAGTGAGAGATGGAAGCCAGATGCACCTTATCCAGAGAGAAGGCTAAACCTGATTTTGCCAAAGAGAGAAGATATGGTAAAATCTGTTGTGGGATATTTGAAATGGATGCAGGTCATTTCGTTTGCACCATGCACAGAATCGCTTCCATTCAAGTTTGTACGTCATGCTGGTGCTTTCCGCTCTAGATTTTGAGAGAATACCTCTACACCCTTGAGAAATGCTTATGTCCGGATTCGGATGGTGCACTTGACCATTGTCCCTGGACAAAAGAGGAGTAGACAGCTGCAGATGAATAGATCTCATTACTGAGGTGAAGAAGTTCAAGAAACCAATGTTGCCTGGGCCACCTGGGCGCGATGAGAATCAGGCGACATCCAGCTTAATTTTGGTCAGTACTCTGGGAATCAATGGGATTGGGGGGGGGGGGGGGGGGGGGGGGGGGGGAGCGTAGGCATATATCCCTGACCATCGCATCAAAAGGGCATTGCCTTGAGACCCTGGGGGGGGGGGGGAGGGGAGGGGGGACCTGCTGGCATAGGACAAGCATTTGGTGTTGATGTTCGTGGCAAACAGGTTCAGAGCTGGTTTCCTCCATAGAGCAAATACTCCATCCGACTGGAATTGATTGAGTTCCCATTCATTGCAATTGTCTGTAGCTCTGCTGAGAGCATCGGACAGCATGTTGTGTAACCCTGGAACATGCTCAGCTCAGAGAGATCCCGTGTTCTGTTGCCCAGCTCCTCAATTTATGCGCTTCTAGTGAAAGCGTGAGAGATTTTGTTCCTCCCTGTTTGTTTACGTAGAACATACTGGTCGTGTTGTCTGTACGGGCCAGTACGGAGGCGACTGCTAGACTCGCCGAGAAAGCCTATAAGGAGAGGAATTTGGCCTTCAAATCCAAGCTGTTGATATGACTTTGTTTTTGAGAATTGGACCATTTTCCTTAAATTTGAAGGTCCTGCAAATTGCCTCCCCAGCCGTTGATGGAGGCATCTGTTGTCAGGATACAATCTGGTATGTCTTGTAAGAAAGTCAACCCTTTTGGAAGGTTTGGGGTGTGTGACTAACATTTCATTGCCATCTTCATGGCCGGAGTAACGCGAATGATGTCTTCGAAAGATCCCGGTGTTTGAAGCCATTGTTTTTGTAATTCTTTCTGGAGAGGTCTCATTTTGAATCTGGCCAAGGGAACCAAGTCGATTGCTGAAGAGCACATCCCTAGCAGTGACTTGTATTTCCTTACTGAAATTGACTTTTTTTCTTGATATGGCCATAGCCAAAAGACTTAGTCGGGTTTTACGTTCTTCCGACAAGAATGCTTTGCATTGGATTGTGTCTAATATGGCTCCCAGGAATGGCGCTATTTGATTGGGAATGAAAGAGGACTTTGAGACGTTATCTGTCAACCCCAGTTTGCTGAACAGTCGTAAGCAAGCATTGATGGTTCTGGACGCTTGCTATGCCGTAGAAGCCTTTAACAGCCAGTCGTCCAAGTATGGGAATACTTGATGGCCATGAGAACGTAGAGCTGCCGCCATAGGTGCCAAGCATTCTGTAAATATCCAGAGTGCTGATTTGAGGCCGAAAGGGAGAACCTTGAATTGGTAGTTGGTACCAGCCACCGCAAATCTGAGGAATTTTCGATGCTTTCGATGAATGGAGATGTGGAAATATGCATCTTCCAAATCAAGGGAGGTCATGAAATCTCCATTGTTGAGACATCGTACGATCTTGGTCAAAGTTACAATCCTGAAAGTTTATTCCTCAGGAATTTGTTGAACTTTTGAGATCCAAAATGGTCTCCATTCCCCTGACTTTTTCATAATCAAGAAGAAACAGGAGTAGAAACCTTGCCCTCTTTGCTGAGCTGGAACTTTCTCTATGGCTCCTTTTGCAAGCATAACCTTGGTTTCCTTCTGCAATAAGTGAAGACGAGGGGAGGGGTTCCCCTTGGCGGCGCAGTTGGAGGTTTTTGTACGAACTCCAGTGTGTGACCTTAGGCGATCAAATTCAATACCCAACGGTCCGATATTATACTTTCCCATTGCTGGAGAAAACTGGATATCTTTTCACCCATGGGAGGAGAAAGTGAGGGGGAAGCTGGTACCCTGGTAAGATTACGGTTTTCTTCCATTGTCCCTGCCTTGGGTCAGTGTTTTTTTTCATCCCCCTTGGCGAGAGAAACCAACCGTAGCCGGTTGACGGTAGGCAGCAGGTGGTAGGATTGCCTATATTGTGTCTGGCAGGGCTGGTATTGTTGTGCCCTTTGATAGTTTCCTCTGTAAGTGGAAAAACTATGTCCTTTTGCCCCTCTGAACGGTATCTTCCTGTCATGGAGGGAACCGAAGAATTTAGCAGTATCTGTGTCCTTTTTGATGGATAGAAGCGCCTCACCTATAGGTTTGTCAAATAAGGCGTCCCTTCAAAGGCCATATCCAGAACTTTTGACCGGACCTCTGGTCTAAATGTGGTTGCTTTTAACCATCCCATGCGTCTTAATACCGCCGCCCTTGCCAGTTAGCGGAACCCTGTGTTGGCTATGTCCATATCGCAATCGATTGTCTCGGAAGCTGCCCATTCTCCTTCTATGGAGATCTTTCTAGATTCCTGTCGTCAGGAATAGGGTCTAGTACAGAAGCCATATCAGACCACATTTGTCCATCATAGCGTCCGATGATAGCTAAAGCGTTGGCTGCCTTAATAGTAGTCGTAGCCATGGTGGAGAAACACTTTCCCATAATGTCAAGCTTACGGTCTTCTTTGTCCGGAGGAGTGGAGATCAGGGTGGCTTGGTTCTTAGATCTCCTTTGTCCCGCCTGTGAAATACCAGAATCCGGTTTCGGATGGCCTGTCAGGAAATAAGGGGAAATTTCTGGGGCTCTGTACTTTTTCTCTATGTGAGAAAGCACTGATTGTATTGCTGCCGGGGTCATTATCTTTACACCCTCTTGCCAAAAGTAGTCAATAATTAGAATTATGCGCATTTACTTTCTAGCTTCCTCTTTAAAGTCAAATAGGAAGCAGTCTGTATGTTTGATTTTCATGGGGAGATGTACTCTATTAGAAACACTCTCCATTAAGTTGTGGGGACCCCCTATGTCTTCTGCCAGGGAATCCGCTGGATGGTGTGACGGAGGTGAAGGAGTAGGAATAATGCAGTCCTCCCAAGGGTCAGCAGCTGGATCTGGGATTTCACCTTCTCGGTCTTTGTCCTAAGAGGATGGGTCGACCGGATCAGCCTCTCGTGGCACTGTAGATGTTGCTGGTGAACTGGGTTTCTCAAGGATTCGCGTTAGCGCCGTAGTTCATTGGGAAAATATTGAGATGGAAATCTTTGCTTGAAATCTGCTACCATAGCTTGAAGATCTTCAGGTTGGCGGCAGATTATCCATCTCTCTAGGATGATGTCCTAGATATTCGTAGTGTTGACAATGACGCAGCGGTGCCAGATACGGCTGGTAGTATTGATGGCCCTCGCAGTAATCGTTTAAATCCTGGCACTTCAAATGCAGCTCTAAAGGACTGTGTGCTGCTCCATACATACCATCATCTTCCTCTTCATCAGACTCCTGAAGGTCCAAAAGGAGCAATGGAGGTAAAGGGGAGATTTTATTATAAGCTGACATTTCAGGATGGAAATATTTCTTCGTCAACCTAATCACAGTCGACGGTGGCGTCGACTGGCTTCTTGCTACAGCCATTGAAAATCCTGTTGTTGACTGAATCATCGTCGTAGAAGGTGTAGACGAAGGTATCCTCAACAGCTTCGTCACTGTAATTCTCAACGACTGCAAAGACTTCGATGGGAACGGCATCAACAATATCGTTGTCGACGGTATGGGTCCGGAGATGGCCATGGTAGTCATCGTGTAACTTGCCGGCGATGGCCCAGTGGCTGTCGTCGACAGTGTCGTTGTCTATGTGGATATTTCAATTCTGCTCTTTCCAGGATCAGATGAAGAGGCTCTGTGTTTCTTTTCTTTCCTCAAAGGGGTAGAGGAAACTGAAGACGGAGGCTCAGAGGAGACTTTAAAATGTTTGTCTTTTCTTGAGCACTTGCTTTCTGGAGAGGGCCTACGGTGTTTCCTGCCCTCTCCAGAGTCCTTCTCTCTTTTTTGAGGTCTAGGTAAACCATCACTGACCTCCTCCGATGACTTGCAGTGCTTAGTGGACTATAACCACAGAAGCAGCCTCCCCTCTCCGTCTCTTATGGTCTTAGAGAGAGTGCAACAGATTTTGCACTGTTTTACCTCATGGGCTGGATGGAGGCAGTAAATGCAGTCCTTGTGAGGATCATCAACATGAACTATTTTCTTGCCACAGGTCTTGCAGAGCCTAAAGAGTCCTTTCTTATCAGACATGATGAGTAGAAATGTTAAAGGAAAAACCTGATAGGTTAGAAAACCGAGTAGAACTCGACTCCCTTCACACAAGACGTGTGGTGAAAATCTGAGAGAAACTGCCTCTGCTGGGAAGGTTCTAGAGGGCCCTGGCAGCTGATTGGCTGCATTCAACATTTAGTCCTTTTTTTTTTTTTTAAAAGGACATAGATAGGCTATATAGAACAAGGCTCAGGGCCATTATAGCCTGTGGCATTATTTGAATACTGCTCGATTATTATACTGTGGGACTCCCATCTCAACGACGGGGAATGATTCATGCATGTGAAGCAGTGAAAGATACCCCAATACTGGATAAACATCAAATATGATAACAGCATGGCCTAATTGCTAAGCTACATTCCTGAAGCAAGTCATATGTGTACCTTTTGCCATAAACCAATTGCCAAGCCGGAGATTCCACATTCTGCATCCTTTATTCTGATTATACTTACCCTGCAACTGCCATTCATTAATTCAAACCTTTCATCTGGTTTTCAAGTAGAACATGGTGAGATTCAAATGTTTAATTGTTCTCATATACAAAGAAAGGTAAATTGAGACCCGAGGGCTAATACTTGTTAAAGAAAACTCAGTAAAACTACAAGTCTCCACTTACACATGAAGTATGACAGCACAACACCAGGAACATAGTGGCCCAATACAGCAAAGAACGTCAAAACAGCACAACCTAGAATGCAAAACTGAAGACAGAAAGCAGGATATATTAGGAATATGAAAGAAACAACATGAAGAAAATTGCAATTATGCTATACAATAGCAATTGATGACTGAATGACTTAGGCAGGTATTTATTCGTTCTATATTATAAAAGTTAATGTTTTCTACTTAATCATGGCCTGTGTAAGCAAATGTTGGCTCCAATAAGAAACAATGGGGAGTGAGTGCTGATGTTTCCAGCATATTATGCTGACATATTTCTAAGCAAGACATGGTTTATGCCAGGAGAGTATTTTTTAACAAACAGCCGTCTGATATCTTTTACACATACAAACAAGGGATGAATAATTTAATGCCTTGCTTTTACAGAACCCACAAAGAAACACTTTTCAACAGCTCCACTTCTACTAAACAGGTCAGGAAAAGCTAACAAATGCACCAACATTTTTTCTCAACCCGTAAGCTATTCAGCTAAAGAGACAAAATCTGATTGCTTACGCAGTTCAGTGCTTATACAAAGAAGGGTCAAAGCCCGGTGTATGTCGACTTCTGCGAACAATCAATTCTGTTAATGGGTGAGGGGGGAAGGCTAAACTAACTAACCAATACTTTTACCAAAACAGCGTTTTTCCCTTAAGAAGAATTTGAAGCAGCGGATGAATTTTCCTTCTACCACAATGTAACCCTTTAATGGAAAATCTCGCTCTCGATCTAGCACTTGTAAAGCTAATCGGGATTCTTAAAACAAGGCCCATCAAGAAGATCCCAAACCAGAACTAGAAAAAAAAATGCAAGGATGGGTGCAGGAAAAGGACAACTCTGTGGGAACACCATGTATAGAATCTTACACTACACTAGCATGCAGAACTGAATACCATTGTTAACAATAACTTTGCAAAGAACAATTTTCTGAAGCAAATGACTGGATTACTAATAAGACACTTTTTCAATCCAATGAGAAATCAGGGAAAGGTAAGTGCTTGTGATCTTAATCACTCTACCTATAATACAAAAATAGATTCAATTAAAGCATGGACTCTGAAGTTAGCTATGACTCGATCGCTGGCTAATGTGATGCGTTTCTTTCCAAATCTTTCTGCATACCGCTGTCACTTATTATCAAGGTTTATTGTCAGGCTTTAAATAGGTAGACCTCTTGTAAACATTACATTACATTGTTATTAACATGATAACAAGGAGTCCTACCTTGCCAGGATTTTCACTCTTGAAAAGCAATACATTCTCAAAAAACACGGCTGCGCTAACCAGTGCTTCAGCGGCATGGTGACACATTTCTGGCAGGCTGAGGAGATGTGGGTGGACCATGCCCCAACTACAGGAGAAACAAGAAACAAGTGTCCATCACTTGCCCTTCTTTAACGAACATTGTTCAAATAGCACAAAATTATCCCTGAAGATAATGAAACTGAAGTTTGTAAAGCAAAAGTTAATTTTTTCAACTGATTAGCTATCATCCACCCATTAAGGTTGCGTGCCTTCATTCAAGGACAAACGTCATGTAGAGCATCAAATAAATACCTTCAAAATTACTTTAATGATGCATAGCTTCAGCTCATTTAACATATGCTAGAATAGAAGCATATGATTATATTAAATAAATAAGGCTAAAGATGCTTCTCAAATTCCTATCATCCATGCAGAACCCCCTAGATGCAAGTCCACTACACTTATGCATAGCAGATCAATGACTCCTCAAGTGAGAGTGTTTAAGCTTTGTACCCCAAAAAACAGTAACAGCTTACAGAGAATGCACTTAAAAGAAACTCTGTTAAAGCCATATGCCTAGGACATTTCTTGTTCCACAATGAATGTACATACCACAGATATGGTTAAGCTATATATACTGTCAGTGTCTTATAATTTGACTCCATCAATGCCACCATCACAAACTTCTCCAGTGCACAATATCACAACATTCTACAACATCCTAACAAGGACTATAGCTAAGCTCAACATCCCGATGGCAGAGCCTCAAACTGCAGCCTCTTTATTTTTATTCTTTTTGTTTTAAACACGTTATTCATGGGTTCCATCAGAAGCTCTACTCCTATTAGTTCTGGATTCCCCTGACCCAGTAAAGACGACATCCGTGACACCGGCCATCGTAAATTGAGCAACTTACAATTTACAGTACACCACATCAGTATAAGCTATTGAGAGTTAACCAACGTCCAGATTCAGTTGTTCTGGATAGTGAACACAGAAATACATTCTGCTACTCGCTTATCTTGCCTAGGAACTCACAGGGAAAGCAAACAGTAGGATTCTGCATGCAGAAAAGTCTTTGGTTCAGCAGCTGGAACCAGTAAGGCTTCCACTGCTACTGCCCTGTTGGGCAGTTATGACAGACACCACTGGGAACTCGTTCAGAGGTTGACAAGGTTTTATGAAGGTTTTCAGTAAACTGGTAGTATCATACTATGTCACCAGAACCTCGAATTACTTCAAATATGCGGTCCACAAATAGGGGTACTTTCTTGGTCTTGTCTTTTGGTCATCAGGACCTTGACTTCCAGGGAGCATACCTGATCCCCATGAAAATTGACAGGTTTTTCTCTGGTTTGGATTATTTTATTGCCACATATTAAATATGCAGCAAATTAAAACAAAAAAATCAGCTGGGCTAAAAAAAGAGAATACAATTCCTTAAAGCGCATTAGATGTCTCACATCCAGATACCATGCTAGAGGACAAGCTGGTCAATAACAATACCAAAAGCCTTAATATAGGCAAACATATCAACAGCAGATGCCATTTCAGAGACTAGTTCAGCAACCATTTTATTTGAAAAGTTTCACATAGTGCTGGCTAGACCAGGTGGTATCAGAGCGCTTTACATATGTAAAAAACAAGATAACAGTACAGCAGGACAAATAAAGGAATGTTCAACAGAAGAGTATGAAAGCAAGTTAAATCAAAACTAAAATGAGCCGAGGGCAATATACATGAAAAGGTAATCCACAGATGTCTATAGACCTAGAAACAACAGTAGCAGATACATTTACATAGGGAGAGGGAGAAAGAAAGTGGGGTATAGGATGGTAAGTACAGGGGAGGCCGAGTGAGGGGTCAGATACCAGATTGGCGGCTCCAGTATTTGTTAAGAAGGTGCAGTTTGAGTTCTTTTTTAAAGCCAAGGTAGGAGGGGGTTACAACGCAATTCTTTGGGAAGGGCATTCCAGATGGTCAGAGCATTACCAGAGTAGGAGCGAGATTGAGGGCTTTTCTTTTTTAATAAGGGGGAGCACGGGGGTACGAGGAGGAAAGTGTTTGTGCTCCTCATCAGTCTACAGCCGCCCGCTTTTTTGAGCTTGTTTATGAGGTACAGCGGGGTATTCTGGTGTAAAGCTTTATGCGTAATGCATGCTGTCTTTGTAGGAGGATCTACCTTCTACGGGAAGCCAGTTAAGGGACTTCAGGGCTAGAGAGATGAGGTCAAAACACCTATAGTTAGTGATGAGCCTGGCTGCTAAGTGGAACACGGATCTGAGAGGGGCTAAGTGCACTTTGGGGGTTCCTGTGACGAAATCGTTGCCATTGTCCATTTTGGAGAGAACCAGTGATTGAACAACCCATTTGAAGTCTTCAAGTGGGATGAATGGTTTGATTTTCTACAGATGGTGGGGAGTGAGGAGAGCTCCTTTAGTAGAGTTTTTTATGTGTTAGTTAAGGGTTAGGTTGTTGACGGTGAAGAAAGCTAGTGATTTCATTGAATTGGACAACGAGCGAACAGTTGAGAGAATTGAGATCAGAGATCCAGGATTAGATGGGTGGCCTGTTTTTAGGTGAGAAGAGGATGACAACATTTTCTTAGGGTTAAGTTTGAGATGGTTGGTATAGAACCAGGATTGGATCTTGTTCAAGGTCTGGTTGAGATGAAGTACATCAGAGTGGGACCTAATCTTGTAGTAAAGTTGGGTTTCATCCACATAGAGGTGATGGTTGATTCCAGCTCGTTTCAGAATGAGGGTAAGGGATTCCATGAGGAGGTTAAAGAGAGAGGGGAGAGCATAGAGCCTTGAGGGACACCTAGGGTTACAGGTGAGGGGTTAGATAGGCAGTAATTCATTTTGATGTGTTGAGTTCTGTGCTGGAGAAAAGAGGTGAACCCGTTAAGGACCTGACTGTTAAGGCCAAAGCGGGTCTTGAGCGAGTTGAGTAAGGAATTGCGGAGGACTGTATCGAAGGCCGCTGAGAGGTCAAAGAGAATGAGAAGGCAGGATTCACTGTTGTCAAGGGCGGAATGGATGTCAACAACTATCTTTAGCATGGCAGTTTCAGTGCTGCAGCCTTTTCTGAAGCCGGATTGTAAGGGGTCCAGAAGGTTACTGTTAATGTGATTATCCAATTGAAGCAAGACACATTTTTCAAGGGCTTTGGAGAGAAGTGGTAGGTTCGAGATAGGGTAAAGATTGTTCGGGTCATTAGGGTCAGATGTGAGATTTCTAGGAATAGGCATGATTTGACAGAGTTGAAGGGAGTTTGGGACACATCCTGTGGAGAGGGAGGTGTTGATGATCATGTTCCAATAAGGGGCAATAATGTGGTTAAGTCTCTGGGTAAGACTAGATGGGAGAGGATCTTTGGTGTGTGAGGATGGTTTAAGTTTGGAGATGATGTTAAAGACTTCGAGCTCAGTCACTAGGTAGAAGTTAGTACAGGATGCATTGTTTTTAAGTTGCAAGAGGGGAAGGCTGAAATCTGTGTGGGTTGTAGCGTGAGGGAGAGTGGAAGAGGAAGAAGGTAGACCCAAGAAGGAAGGATCGTCCAATGTAGTGTCAGCAGCTAATGGTGGTTTGGGTGGGGTCTGAGTTAGATGGAAGGACTGATCAATTTTGGCGATTTTCTCCCTGAAGAAGTTGGCAATTTCTTCGCATCTATTAGTTGAGTCGGTCAGTTTAAGGGGGGCTGTGGATGTTTGGTTGCAAACAATGTTAAATAGTTCTCTGGGTCCGTTTTTGGCCCGGTCTAGTTTAGTTTGGCAGAAGGTGGGCCTTTTCCTTAAAAATTAGTTTTTTTATCAGTGGCCCTAGTGGCCCGAAGACAAGCAATATGTGCAGGGGAGGGGTGTTGCCTCCATGTTCTTTCAGTCAGTCTAAGTGAACATCTTTGGTCATTGAGGTCAGAGTTAAACCACGTTTTGGATGGAATGGTTCTTTGTTTTTTTAGTTTGGGACGGGCTAGATGGTCTACGTCCTCCTTGATGGTCTTGTTGAAAAGCTCACTGAGCTCATTGGCGTCTTGGGAGAGAGGGGTGAGAAGGAGTTGAGCTTGGAGCCGAGACTCTAGTTCGCCAGGAGGATTTGATTAAAGATTTCTGGTCCATTTCATGGGTTTGACGGTTCTGATGGGAGAGGATTCGATCTTGAACATGATGAGGTGATGGTCAGACTGGTGAATAGGGAAGATGCTGGAGAGGGAGGCCAAGTCATTGTTGGAAATGATGGCATCAAGAGTGGCACCTTTGGTGTGGGTTGGTGAGTGAATGGCATAGTTGAGCCAGGCCATTGATCTCTAGCAGATGGGTGAGATGGCGGACTGTGGGGTCAGTAACATTGTTCCAGTGGATTTTAAAATCTCCTAGGAAGAGATTTTTGGAGTTGGAGAGTGAGGATTGGGAGAGAAGGTTGGATAGTTCCTCGGCGAAGGGTATAGGATCACCCTGAGGGTGGTAGATATTTTGTAGGCGAATTGTGGGAGCGCCCTGAATTGTGAGTTATGCGCCAAGATATTCAAAGGTAATGTGTTCAGAATTTTTCAATAAGTCAAGGATGGCTGTCAATTGGTCCTTCAGCCAGGTTTCCGTAAGGTAGGCAATGTCGATGGTTTCAGAATTTTCATTAGCTTGTCGGCAGTTAACGAGCATGCATGAGAGGGGCTTAGGGTTGGCTGCAAAACAGCTTGCACCATCTGCTGCAACAGGACAATCTAATCCGCCAATGAATACATCTTCCATCTTTCACCATTAATTTCACTATTCATCTCAAAGAGTGGCAAAACACAGAACAGTTACACAATTCTGAGTGTCTTATACTTCAAAAGCATCCAAAAGCTACACCTTCAAATAAACTTCAAGGAAAGATCACAAGTTGGCTGCCCGCCGTGAATTTCTTCCTGCAAAGCGGATTCTGCAGAAACATGATGTCTCTTATTCTCTGGCATATCCAGCAAAGCTGAGAGTCCGGCAGGGCGTAAAAACGCTTGTATTTCCTGATCCCAGAGAAGCCCTCGCCTTTGCTAAGAAACTTGAAAAATCATCACATCACCATCCAGCTCTCAGCTCGCTGCAGCTGATCGCCTTTGTGACACAAATTGAGATGCTATTTTTTTCCTGAATGTTGTCTGCTGTTATTTTAGCTTGGCCACCCTGCTTTACTGCAGGGGTGTACGCTGAGCCCTGCCATGCCCCCACGGGATAATTCCCTCTCCTAATGTTGTTTCCCCTCTTCCTAGTTCCTGGGGTGGGGTGGTATCTCAGCCTGATTGGGGGGTTGGAGTGGCCGCGGGGTTAGGGGTCCTTCTAGCACTGTTTTTTGGGTTGTGTTTTTTATGCTTTTGTTTCCGCTTCTTCCCATTTCAGTCTGTACGCACCACCACCTTATTATCAGGCCTGTTCAGGGCTGCATGTTAGTACACGGCGTCCTCTCCTCCCTGAATGATATGAGTTCTTCCTTCTGAGCTTTCCGCCTCTATGAGCCAGTCCCCATGGTTAGAATGTACACAGCGGTGGACTGCCGGCTGCTCCAGTATACACATTGCACATCTGCCTGGCTCCTACTCTTGTAATGTCATGTTTGCCCGAGCACTTATTGTGGTATTCTTGGCTCTCTGGCCTCTTGCACTGCACTCTATCTTCTTCCTAGGTACATAGCACCTTGACTGACACCATTTGCTGGACCTGGAACATCCGTGGCCTTAACGATTACCGTAAAGCCAGGCTCATTCACTCACACCTACTCCACCATAAGGTCAATATTTGCCTTCTGCAGGAAACTCACCTGTTGCCTGCCACCTCCACCAGACTTCAGTCTTGCTCTTGGGGTGAAACGCACTCCTCTTTTTATTCCTCCTATTCTAGGGGAGTGTCCATTTTGCTAAGATGAAGGCTCCCTTTGCACACTATACCGGTACTCACTGACCCGGACGGAATGTCATCTTGCATGGTACCCTTTTGTCCCAACCCACGACGATCGCTGCTGTATACGGACCCAATTCGGATGATCCTGAATTTTTCACTCATATATGGCACCTTATTTTTTCTCTGGGGCCAGCTGCCCTTCTCTGGGGAGGGGACTTTAATGTTACACTTTCTGCAGTCTTCGACCGCTCCGGCCCCCATTCTTCCCACCCTTGCTCAACTGCATTACTTCAGTCTATACTCAATGATGATTCGTTATATGATGCCTGGCGTCATTTTCGACCCGAGGCCCGTAAGGGTACTTGCGTCTCTGGTGCTCGTGGCTGCTGGTCCCGAATTGATTTATGGATTACCTCCCCTGATGTCACATGGCTTAACTCCGCAACTCATATGGCACGCACCTTTTCTGATCACGCGCCAGTCCAGCTCTGTCGTCGCCTCCCCGACTCCCCACAACACGCTTTTACATGGCGGCTCCCACCGAACGCCCTCCGAGATTCCGTTTTTTGTGATGAGATCCAAACAGCGATTACCAACTACTTTGATTTAAACGTTGGCTCTGTGGACTCAGTATCTACCCTTTGGGAGGGGTTCAAGACAGTGATACGTGGCGAGTGCATCTCAAAGCAAGCTGGGGTCCTTCGCTCCCTCCGTGCCTCTTTGGACAAGCTAGACTTGAAGATCAAGGCTCTCAACTCAGAATATGCGGCCCACCCCAGGTCGAGATCCTCGCGACCTTGCGTGTAAAACACACTGAATTTGCTGAGGAGGCGGACAGGGAACTCTCCTTTCTTGGTAGGGAGGCCCGTGCTCGCTACTTCGGCGAGGGCGATCGACCCCCCCACGCGAGGCTTTCGAATAATATTTTGATACTCTTGCGTTGGTTTGGCTGGAGGACTACCATCGCAAATTCTTGGACGAGCCCTTCTCTAAGGAGGAGATACTTGCTGCCATAAATAATCTGCCCAGTGACCAGGCCCCTAGTCTCGAGGGCCTCTCGGCCTTGTTCTAAAAGACGTTTGCCCTACTTCCTGTACCACACTTGTCCCCCATGTACAATGACTCCTTTGAAAATGGCCTTTTCCCGCAGTCCCTCCGGGAGGCAATGCTCACGCTATTACTTAAACCGGACAAACCGGCTGACGGTCGGGACTCTTACCGCCCCTTTCTTTAATTAATATTGATAATAAGATCTTTGCTAAATTATTGGCAACCCGTCTGCTCCTTTGTTAGAATTGGGTGTCTCTGGTTGGCGCAAGTATTCACTTGTGACAAGCAGGGACCCTCTCCTCTAAGTCAGGGCGAAGGATGACCCCTTAGAATTACCCTTGCTCACCCTCTAGGTGCGTGGCGTGAGCAGCCAAGGCTATTCTTCAGGCGTTTCTGGGTTAAGCATTTGTAATCACACACACAGTAAATGTACCAATCCCCCCACAAATGGACACCAGGCTGTGGATATATGAAAATACGTCTCCTTTATATAAAAAAATATATCTATGCAGGCAAGACTTTGTCACAAGACCAGTATAACGTTTAACCAAGCCACAAGGTTGTAGAATAATGGCAATGTTTCTGTTCGATGGTACGCTGCTTACTTTTGCTTCGAAAATAGTTCTGTTATTTCAAATGTTTATCAATGACCTTTCCAGAATGTTCAATCGGTAGGTTCTCTGGTTAGTTTCCCTTCTTAAACCACCTAACCCAGTGTCTCTGCTCTTTTGGGGTAAGGTGGGATTGAACCGTACGTTTTCAGCGCTATGGTGCGCTTCGTACCGTGTGGTTTCTGGTTGCCCTACCGCGACTCACGCATCTCGCGGTACGGGTTAAATGGTGACCAGAGAGTAGAGTACGGCGCACTGATAATCTAGTGAAGTGCGAGGCGTACCACTCTGGAGGCAGTAAGAGGCGTACACCAACAACCGGTCAGGAGAAGCGTAGCGTTCACAAAAGCTACACGGAGCGTACGCGGCGAATCAGCCGGGCAAAGCGTAGCGCTCACAAAGGCAATAGGTAGCGCATCAATCAAGAGAGAGAAATAAAACGTTGCGGGCCCCGAGCCCGGGTGTAGTTTCTCGCAGTGACGTACCTTGAGACGTTGTAGTTCTGGTTCGAGCGGACGAGTCGGGCACGGCCCGTGCGACTCGTTCCGTGAAGGGGTGCCTTTGGATCTTTAATTCAGCGGGTGCGTGCGCACAGGCATGCGCGGCCCACGACCCTAGTACGGCTGTACTGGAGTCTCCAAAAGGGGGCGGGCGGCGCGGCCTGTAAGGTCTCTGAGACGGTGAAGCAGGACAACAGGGCACGGTCCTACGTGCGGGCTGCTATCTCGGCGTGGATCACGGTCCCCAGAGGAATTCCGGCGGGAGGGGCGAGAGCGCTTCAGCACGCTCCTAATGACAGGCGGGGGCAGATGAGGAAAATTGAATTTTGCCTTGTCATGTGTGCCTACGTGTTCCCCATCCTATATTATATGTGCATGATCGATATGCATATATCCCCCTATGATCGATTAAAGACGCAATTGTAGTTGTGTCCAACGTTAGTATGCCAGTTTCCAGTTCTCGTGAAAGCAACGAGTATTAGGCCTATGTTGCCACGTTTTACAGTGTGCACGTTAATTCCCCGCATTGTCCCCGTTTCTAGGCCTCATGAGGGCCCGGACACCAGATTCAAGCTCCTGTCTCCTGATCCCACTCCGAGGAGCGATACAGCCCCCACCTGCATCCCTGACCCTTCACTTACTTCCTGCCGCGCAGCGCGGTGCCCGGCCTGGCTCTGCCTGCCTGCCAAGAATATGTTATGCCTCCAGTTATCAGTTCAGCTCCTCGTCTTCACATTCCTTAGCTAACGAACCGCATAAACAGCTTCAGCTATAGTCTAGTCTTTCTGTCTCCATGCAAGTGAATTACTGAATTAATATCCATAGAAGAATCCCAGCACACGCATTACATGTAGAATATATGCATGCACCAGTCTTAGTGCCAAGTAGCCTTTCCCTTGATAACTTTTAGATTCTATCAACATGTACTCCAAACACCAGATACCAGATATGCTATAGGTACATGTCGTCCTGACACCGCAGACTTTAGTCTCCTCTTCTAGTGCAGAAGTCAGAGCCCCCAGTTCTCCCCGGTAACACGTCATTGTCAGTTTGCGCGCACCACTAGGTTAAAGGTCCCAGCTGCTCAGGTAGCCCCCTCCATGTATACACCCATTTCATGACATTTCTGTGACGTTCTCATCACATGTCTTCGTGCACGCCCTGTGCACGCCTTCTTTTCACGCCTACTTTGTTCTTATCTTACGCTTGTCACTTGTTACGCCTACTGTATGTAATGTAATTATAATGAATTCCTATATATACTGTATACTGTTAATGTGATGCTGCCATCTTGCCATCCTGCCATCTCTCCCCTGTCCCGGCAGCTGCCTCTCTACTTTATTTCAGGCTGTCCCGATCCTGTCCCTTCCCTTATGCCTGATTAAAGTCTGTTCCTCGGATCCTGTCTCTTATTTATTGAGCCATCTGTTATTATTAATGTATTCAAAAATAGTACCGGTAATTAATTATTTATTTACCACATAAATGGCGCCCGAACAGGGACTTACCTCTTCCCCACGCGCCGGCGATGTAACGCAGGCCCCCTGACCCTTCTACAGCCGTGACGGAACTCTACCGTGCACGTGCAGATATTTCTGCTTCTAGTCTCCCTCAGGCCCACGGAGGAGACGGAGACTGCGGTCCGGCATCCAGACGAGGCGGTGTGGAAGGCGGTTTGTCCCGACCAGAGCCCAAGCCGAGAGAACAAGGTCCGAGGTATCAGGAGGCCCACCTGTAACCGAAGCCCGAAGTTCGAAGCGCGTAGTAGTAACCAGACGTCGTAGCAGTCCAGTCCAGTCCGAGGCCTTCAGTTTCTGCTTCCCGGTGAGTACCGTTGCGGGGGAAGTATCTAGAAAGGTGCATTAGTTTGTTCCTGGTCCGATGGGTTTGGGTACACAGATCCAGTCTGTACTGTTTTAGCAGTGCATCTAGTTTGCCGTACTGTTTCTTAACAGTGCATCCAGTATTTCTGTTCAGTCTGTTCTCGAGAAATTCAAGTATTATGTTTCTGTTATTCATGTATTTTTATGTCGTGGTATGAGTGATTTGTTCGCCATTTCATTACTGTGTTTATTGTATATTGTGTTAAAGTCCAAGTACAAGTTCAAGATGCCTCTATTCTCGAAATTACGTCAGATAAAGACTAGAAAAGGGTTACTCGAAGAAGCAGTTCCTGTCCCTCCTCGGGACAGTCCTGGTCATTTTATGTATCACAAGCATGGCTTAGATGCCATATTATATCTAGATTTATGGGTGGATTACACCAAACATCTTGAAGAGAAATATAGATGGCCTGTATCAGGTACATGGGATGCCGAGTGCATCATGCGAGTAGAAGAAGCATTATGGAAAAAGAAAGCCAGACAGTCTCAGAAAGACGCCATCGAATTATGGCGCAAAGAATCTCACAGGAGATCCGAGAAAGAAAAGCAGAATTAAGTAGGGAATCCACAGAAAAAGCCCAAGTAAGGGAATTAATCGAAGAAGGCGAACGAGTTAGAGCAGAACAGTCGGACAGACAGAGAAATGCCCTTATTAAAGGTATGTATCCTCTTCTTGCCGAGGGCTGGCCGAAGGCAACTCCGGAAGCATCCTGTAATTTACCGCCACCCTTGGTCCTGACTAAGCTACGTCATAAACCGACTGCAGCTGAAATATTCCTGTCATCCTATCTGGACGATACTGTCCCAGAATATGCAAATCCTATTCCGCCTGCTCAACCTCAGCACCCTGTTAATAATGTAATTCCTGTTCCTCCAGCCACTGGTCCCGGGAACCCTGTCCATGTGCCAGTACCCCCGGACCAGTCCACGTCACGAGTTTTGCCGGTCACCTTACCAGCACATTCAGTATTAACTGACTATTCTAGTTCAGGAGGAGCGGTAGGAGGTGCTCCTATCACCCCGCCTCAAGTAAAACGAACGACGCTGAGAGAAGCAGCGTTACAGCGTACGCCAAAAGTGACTACATACGCGGATCTCAAGCGACACCTTACTGACTGCGTATATGATTCAGTACCAGGTGAAGATCACATGATCTTGTATTCAGTACGTTTAAGACGGGTTGCCAACTTTTTGGTCACCCTGCCCGACATGAAAGATCATCTAGACAGAATATATCATTTTATCCGTACAGGGGAGAATCCAGGAAGTATTCACGAAGCTATGGCACACAGAAAGGTCGAGATTCAAAGTATGATTCTGCAATTTATGATTAACTGTTTAATAAGAGAACAGGATTATCCTGATAAAGATAAAGAAGAGATGAAAGCCCTGACGAGATGGAGTGACAATATAGCCGAGGGAAAACACAAGACACAAGGTAGTGTAGAAAGTATGTACAGGAAAATCCGTAAGGAAATTATAAGTATACACGAGAAAGAGAAAGCAAGTAGAGCAACCGAGAAAGAGAATGACTCTTCTAGTGAAGAGGTAGACAGCGAGAATCCCTCCAGAATAGCGTATGTAGGTAGAACCAGATTTCCCGACAGACATCCATGTCTAGATTACAAGAAAGTTTTTCCTCCTCCAGTACCAGAACAGTGTTCTCTGGAACAAGTATTCCAGGCTACCGATAAAATTCTGAAATCAAGAATAGGTTATAGCGAGCCTAGTACTATGCATGAACAAGAACTAGCCCGATCGGCAGTCCGATGGACTAGTGATTCCGCCACGTTTCCAGACGAAATAGTGTCCCAAACGTTTCTGAAACTGCCCCCAGCCGAGCAACGTCTGGTGGGTACGTATATGATCCAGCACCTCATCACACTGTATGAGGATCAGCATTCTGATCCAGGTCCTTTACATGATGTACTAAACGAGTTACTCCTAAACAGATGGAAAGGTTTAGGTACCGATTTAATTAGTGTCATTCTAGAACAGCGCCACAAATACAGAACGTTCCTGAATGCACATTTTGTTCCTGTTCCACCCCCAGAAAGAAAATCATTCTATATAGACAGACAGAATCCGTTACGAGAAGTACATCCAGTTAAGGGAACGGGGGGTGAGCTAGAACGAGTATTTGTTTACACCCCTATCACGAAAATAGAACTTCTAGAAATGAAAAAGTTAATACCCTGTCACGATAAAGATCCAGCAGGGTTCCACCGTGAATTAAAGGACATGCTCTGTATGGGAGAATACACGTATCCTGATATCATTAAAATGTTAAAGGTCCTGTTGCCTGCGGGCATATATGAAAAACTCAAAGAAAAAGAATGGGAGGTGGGAGAGAAAAAGATAGATTGGACCGCATTAGAGACTGAAGATAACACACGAGTTCCAGGTACCGGTCTTGGGGAGAAAGCTAAAGCTTTGCCCGAATTGTTAATACAAGTCCTGCCAAGATTACTAGCCACGAAAAAGGAAGATTGGGATGCCATCTCAGCCTGTAAACAGAAACAAGATGAAGATACTAGTGATTTTTATTCCAGATTTGAGAAATGTTTCATTATTAATAGTGGTCTGAAAACAAGTAGTGAATCATATCCACATCTTTTTGTCACCAAACGAGTTGAGAATTCAAGTCCACAAGTTAAGAATCGAGTACTGAAAGTCGAGAGTACCTGGCAAGCTAACACTCCGTCACAGATGCTCCAGATGCTCCAGTACCACCAGAACAGAATCCGAGAGGAGCAGGAACACGAAAGGAGACGTATGAAAGACACGAAAATGAAAGTACTAGTTGCACAGTCTGTTCCGCAAGACAGTCAGAAGAGGGGTCCGAATCCAACCAGTCATCCTGCAGCTCCCGTTAAAGGGACCTGCAATTACTGTAAACAGCCAGGTCATTATATAAACGAGTGTGCAGTACTGAAACATAACATAGCTACTGGTAAAACGAAAGAGAGACCACGTCCGCCTAGACAGGAACAAGTTTCACAGACTTCCCAGCCACAGAATGCACAACAGACAGTTACAGTCCCGCAGCCTATAGCTGCCACACAACACGTTACACAGCAGATGTACCAGTACGCGCAGTCCGAGTATCCAGAATATCAGCAGTACTCATGAAACAGCCTAGAGAGGGAGGTAGGCTTGCCTCTCATCGAGATTCCTGTAGATCAAGAGGGTCCCTATGTACACAGTCAAGTATTAGGGAAAGACAGAAAGTTTCTGATTGATACAGGGGCAAGTAGGACTACCATCAGTCATGACGAGGTTCCAGGGGCTCCACTCTCAGGCTCTAGAAATGTTTCCCTTGGATTTTCAGGAAAGCCTATTGTTAATGAAATATCGAAACCAGTTTCCCTAGAAGTTGGTCCATTGTCCCGAACTACAGACTTGTTACTCACGAAATCCTGTCCTGAGAACTTATTAGGCATTAAAACATTTAAAGAATTAGGAGCAGTTATTTGCTGCTCTCCAGAAGGAGTACGATTGTTCTTACGCGATTTCAAAGGTCATTATGCGTTACGTGATTTTGATCCAAGATTGTTGAATGTACCTCAGCATTTATGGGCGCAAGGTCCTACTGATGTAGGTTGTATGCACATCACACCCCATCGTGTAACTCTGAAACAAGGTGTTGTATTACCACGAATCCGACAGTACAAATTGCCACCTGAGGCTGTAGCAGCCTTATCCAAAATTGACGAGCTTATTGCTCAAGGAGTGGTTGTAGAAACTGACTCCAATGTATGTAATTCTCCTATCATTCCGATTCTAAAACGTACTGACCCAAATGCACCTCCAGTTTATCGATTAGTGATTGACCTTCGAGAACTTAATAAATGTATCATACCCCAGTACCCAGTGGTTCCAGACATTTCTTCCCTATTGACTGCCATTGATTCCGAAGCTACGTTCTTTACTGTTATTGATCTCAAGAACGCATTCTCTAGTGTCCCCATTCATCCAGACAGCCAGTTTCTTTTCGGATTCTGTTTAAATGGAAGAAGCTATAAATTTACACGAGCTCCTCAAGGTTTCACAGAAAGTCCTAGCATTTACAGTCAAGCACTTAAAAGACAACTAGACAATATACACATGCCAACTGACACTGCTCTGATCCAGTATGTCGATGATCTATTGATCACAGCCCGTTCTGAACGTGACTGCGAACGTGCGTCACTTACAGTCTTGTATTTTCTAGCCGAGATGGGGCACAAGGTGTCCCCTTCTAAATTGCAATTCTGTGTCCAGCAAGTGGTCTACCTTGGACACTTACTGTCCAAGAGGGGTAGGCAGTTGACACCAGACCGTATCCAGTTAATAGTACATCTTCCACAGCCCAAGACTCAGAAGGAGGTACGAGCTTTTATCGGCCTCACTTCTTACTGCAGACAATGGATTCCTCAGTACGCATATCTAGCCAAGCCACTGATACAGTTAACGACACAGGAGGCAGCCATATCGACTGTCCTCCCTTGGACCCAAGAACATACACTTGTTTTCAATGAGTTAAAGAAAGCTTTATGCCAAGCACCTGTATTAGCGACACCGAACTACAGTAAGCCTTTTACACTTTTTGTCACCGAACGCGAAGGTACTGCATTATCTGTTCTCACACAAGATCAAGCAGGACAATACAAGCCCTGTGCTTATTTTTCTAGCACATTAGATCCGGTGGCTCAGGCTCTGCCTGCGTGCCTCAAGTCAGTTGCAGCCACAGCTCTAGCTATCAGACAAAGTGATTCCATAGTGTTAGGACACTCCCTGACAGTACAAGTTCCACACTCCGTGGAAGTTCTCTTAAACCGAACACAGACTCAGCACTTGACAATTGCACGTTTAACAGGTTATGAACTGACTATGTTCCAGCAACACATAGAAATCAGACGCTGCAACATTTTAAATCCCGCTACACTGTTACCCTCAGTTACTTCAAATCCTGCCACACATGACTGTGTGGAAGTTGTTAGCACCATGACAAAACCAAGACAAGACTTGACAAACATTGCATTACCTGATCCCGACCTGACACTTTATGTGGATGGTTCATGTATGAGAACAAGTACAGGAGAACTAGTAGCCGCGTATGCAGTGACTACTGAAACTGAAGTTATAGAAACACATCGTATTAACACCCTGTCTGCTCAAGCAGCAGAGCTTGTCGCTCTGACCCAAGCCTGCATACAAGCGAAGAACCTGAAAGTAAACATATATACAGATTCACGTTATGCATTCGGAGTCGTACACGACTTCGGAGTACTCTGGCAAGAAAGAGGTTTCATGACTTCTCATGGAACCAAGATTCAGCATGGCCCCCTCATTCAAGCTCTGTTAGATGCAATACATTTACCGACAGCTATCGCTATCATGAAGTGCAAGGCACATACGAAAGTCACTGACATCATTTCCCAGGGTAACGATCTAGCAGATCGAACAGCCAAGCTCACAGCTCAGACTCCAGACACTCCAGTTAACCCGACACAGACAGACATTCCAGCCCGGACTACTTGTATGACAGTTAAGGACCCTACACAGGACGTACTAGATATCCAGTCACATGCTACTCCCGAAGAAATCAAGAAATGGTCTGAACAAGGAGGGGTCCAGACAGATCAAGGATGGTTGACGAAGGGAAAAGCCACATGGTTCCTCCCCGACTCTATGGTTCAAGTCATTATTAACACCGCACATAGTCCAGCACATTTAGGAGAAAAAGCCATGCTAGACAGTATTCAGAACCTCTGGTTTAACAAGCATTTACGAGCAGCAGCCAAGCAGAAAGTGCGTACCTGCATGATCTGTTGTCAGTTCAATCCAGGTAAAGGTGTCCCGGTGGAACAAGGTGGATTCCATCCTCCCGACCACCCTTTTGAAGTTCTCCAGATGGATTATATTCAGATGGAGCGATGTCGAGGTTTCAAGTATGTCCTCGTAGTTGTATGCGCTTTGTCCAGGTGGACAGAAGCATATCCAGTTCCAGATTACACTGCTGCGACCACTGCCAGGCAGTTGGTTCGTGAGTATTTTCCCCGCTATGGATTGCCTAGGGTCGTGTATTCAGACAACGGCCAGCCATTCTCATCCGAGCTCATGAAACAAGTATCCCTTCTGTTAGGGTACCAGTGGAAGTTCCACTGTGTACGACATCCTGAAGCAGCCGGTCTTGTAGAGAGACATAATCAGACTCTGAAAATCCGCCTTGCCAAAGTATGTGCAGAGAAAGGTGTAGATTGGATAGTAGCACTGCCAGTCGCCCTTTTTTATATGAGAATGGTCGCACACTCCCGTTCAGGTCTGTCACCTTTTGAGGTAGTTTTCGGTCGTCCCCCAAACATGTGGGGTACACCTAGACCACGTACAATTACAGATGTCGACAGTAATATGCTGACAGATTACTTGGCCTCCTTGATGTCTGCACTACAATCTTGTCGTTCACAGGTTGCCGCTGCTTTTCCAGACAACACCGAAGTGAAACCGCACAAGGTCATACCAGGCGACCTTGTCCTTGTGAGGAACTTTGATCGTTCAAGCCCGCTGGAGCCCCGCTGGAAGGAGCCCCGTCTTGTACTACTAACAACCAGGACTGCCGTGAAGATCGAGGGCAGGAAGGGGTGGTTGCACTCCAGTCATGTCAAAAGATTCCATGGACTTCAGCCAAAGACATTTTTCAAAGACTGCCCCGTTCTCAAGGACTGCCCAGACACTGAATCTAAACTTCCCTTGTTAGAGAAAACTCTGCAGCAGGAGTATAAAGAGAAATTACGGTCTAGTAAGTCAGCCAGTTTAATTGTCTAAGTCCCTCTCGGGTGAAACGGTTAGACAGGTTCCTGACATGTATGAGATAGACCCACACAGTGAGAGAGTTAGTCAAAACTCTAAGAGAATACGTTATCAAAAGAATCTTCGAAGTAGATGTATTATTACTTTAGTACTTTTATTATTTTTGAGTCTTATGGTTACCTGTATAAGTTATGCCTTACATGTATGTTTTCCTATTGATTCACATGTACATATGTTCTCTAATGTTACAGTAGAGCACACTTTTAGTGACCTGCCTCCTCACGAGTTATCCTATCGTCTTGCTATGCGTAATAATACTTTTATCCGAATGCTGCACTATTCACACCAGACCAGCAATGCCACAAATTGTTGGGTGTGTGGTCGACTCCCCCCTTTCCAGACACCGAAGGGAGTTCTGCCACTCTTTCCTTATCCGTTTTCACACAATGGTTCGTGTGGAGCATGGTCCACGTTAACGTCATCCCCAAACGATATGTCCCTTCTGAACAGTACATGTTTCCCAGACAAGGAGGGTCTCTCCCATAGAACAGGGTTAGATCTAGAAAATGAAGTATATGATCTAGGTAATTATTCCTCGAATTTCATGGTTTTGAATGTTCAGTCCGAGACTACTCCAGATTTGCCTGCTATTTCAGTCCTACCCGTTAAAGGCGAATTATGTGTCAGAAAGAATGGTTCCGCACATGTAGGTCATAGTGATTGTACTACTGTGGTCGAGTATAGTGACAGTGGGAAATCTATTTTCAAGGCCTCACGTCATTCTTATTTTGTGTGTGGTCAGACCGCATATGTTCGTCTGCCCCTCGATTGGGATGGAACATGTTACATTGCCTTCCTACTGCCACCGGTTTTTCTAGCCCCATCCGATTATCACAGAAACACGCATCTAGTACACGTTAGACATAGAAGGGAGATCGAGTCCCCAATTGTCGATCAAACTGAAACTACCTTAGAACAATATCAAGATTTCAATAAAGGTTTCTTCTTCTTCATAGGTCCTGTCCAGAATAGTAAGTTAATACGTAGGCTAACCAGAACCCTTGAAGCAGTAGTGAATGAGACTACTTCCGCTCTAGGTAACTTAACTGAAGAACAATCTGCTATGAGATTTGTCGTGCTCCAAAATCGTCTCGTCCTTGACGTCATACTGGCCGATAGAGGAGGAGCTTGTAGAGTCATCGGATCTAGTTGCTGCATTTTCATTCCTAATAACGCACCGTCTGTTTATTCAGCTATAACCAGACTTCATAAAATTGCCCATCAGTTACACCAGAATCCAGGCACCTGGACATGGTCCGGTTGGCTCTGGAGTATAATATCTGCCTGGGGATGGAAAGTATTGTCATTCCTAGGTATAGCAGTAATGATCGTATTCAGTTGCTGCCTATGTTTACAATGTGGCCCTGCGATTTGCGGCTTGTGTGCTACATCCTGTATTCCTAGTCCAAAGTCCCGTTCCAAGACAATTCGAGACGAGCAAATGATGCTATATGAAATGATAGATGGTATCATGAATATTGATGTTTCCTGATGGAAACGTAGTGCACAAGGAGGTAATGAGGAAAATTGAATTTTGCCTTGTCATGTGTGCCTACGTGTTCCCCATCCTATATTATATGTGCATGATCGATATGCATATATCCCCCTATGATCGATTAAAGACGCAATTGTAGTTGTGTCCAACGTTAGTATGCCAGTTTCCAGTTCTCGTGAAAGCAACGAGTATTAGGCCTATGTTGCCACGTTTTACAGTGTGCACGTTAATTCCCCGCATTGTCCCCGTTTCTAGGCCTCATGAGGGCCCGGACACCAGATTCAAGCTCCTGTCTCCTGAACCCACTCAGAGGAGCGATACAGCCCCCACCTGCATCCCTGACCCTTCACTTACTTCCTGCCGCGCAGCGCGGTGCCCGGCCTGGCTCTGCCTGCCTGTCTGCCAAGAATATGTTATGCCTCCAGTTATCAGTTCAGCTCCTCGTCTTCACATTCCTTAGCTAACGAACCGCATAAACAGCTTCAGCTATAGTCTAGTCTTTCTGTCTCCATGCAAGTGAATTACTGAATTAATATCCATAGAAGAATCCCAGCACACGCATTACATGTAGAATATATGCATGCACCAGTCTTAGTGCCAAGTAGCCTTTCCCCTGATAACTTTTAGATTCTATCAACATGTACTCCAAACACGAGATACCAGATATGCTATAGGTACATGTCGTCCTGACACCGCAGACTTTAGTCTCCTCTTCTAGTGCAGAAGTCAGAGCCCCCAGTTCTCCCCGGTAACACGTCATTGTCAGTTTGCGCGCACCACTAGGTTAAAGGTCCCAGCTGCTCAGGTAGCCCCCTCCATGTATACACCCATTTCATGACATTTCTGTGACGTTCTCATCACATGTCTTCGTGCACGCCCTGTGCACGCCTTCTTTTCACGCCTACTTTGTTCTTATCTTACGCTTGTCACTTGTTACGCCTACTGTATGTAATGTAATTATAATGTATTCCTATATATACTGTATACTGTTAATGTGATGCTGCCATCTTGCCATCCTGCCATCTCTCCCCTGTCCCGGCAGCTGCCTCTCTACTTTATTTCAGGCTGTCCCGATCCTGTCCCTTCCCTTATGCCTGATTAAAGTCTGTTAACTTCAGATTCCTCGGATCCTGTCTCTTATTTATTGAGCCATCGGTTATTATTAATGTATTCAAAAATAGTACCGGTAATTAATTATTTATTTACCACACAGAGGAGCAGGCAGCCTGGCCCGAGGGCAGAGAGTGACTCCAACGGAGCGAGGCTCTCACGGGTGAAAAGGCAGGCAAGCTCCCGAGTGCCACAGCCCTAGGAGGGGGCGATGAGGGGCGCAGTCTTACTCCGGCGGGAGGCACACACGGCTCGAGGTTCAAGACGAGCAAAGGCACCAAGAACCTACTAGTCCTGGGGTTCAGGTCAGGGGGCAAGCTCAATCAAGCCCTTGGAGAAAGTTTCAAGCACAAGTCAACAAAGTCTCTTCAATAAGTCTTTTCCTCTCCTTCCTCAGCAAGGCAGACAGCAGGCCAGTCAAGTCAAGTCAAGTAAAAATTTGTATAGCGCACTACTCACCCAGAGGGTCTCAAGGCGCTTGGGGGAGAGTTGTTTTCTGAAGGAGAGGTGGTTCTGTGTGAGACGGAGGTGAGTGGGGAGGGAGTTCCAGGTTTTGGCCGCTAAGTAGGAGAATGTTCTTCCTCCCATGGTGGTTCTTCGGATGCGTGGAATACCGGCGAGGGCTTGGTTGGACGATCGTAGTTGGCGGGTGGGGGTGTAAAAGGTCAGGCAAGTGTTGAGGTATTTGGGTCCTAGGTCGTGGAGGGCCTTGTGTGTGTGAGTGAGAAGACGGAACGTTATTCTCTTGTTGACAGGGAGCCAGTGAAGGTCTCTCAGGTGGCCGGATATGTGATTGTGGCGGGGTATGTCTAGGATGAGTCGAGCGGAAGCGTTTTGAATGCGTTGAAGTCTCTTCTGCAATTTGGCTGTGGTTCCGGCGTACAGGGTGTTTCCGTAGTCCAGTTGGCTTGTGACCAGTGCTTGGGTGACCATCTTCCTTGTTTCGGTTGGGATCCATCAGAAGATTTTTCGGAGCATACGTAGGATGTTAAAGCATGACGATGAGACGGCGTTGATCTGTCTGGTCATCGAGAGGGCGGAGTCTAGGATGAATCCCAGGTTGCGAGCATGGTCTGTTGGTTGGGTGCGCTTCCTAGGGCCAGTGGCCACCATGAGTCGTCCCATGCAGAGGGGGATGATCCTAGGATGAGGACTTCCGTCTTGTCTGAATTCAGTTTTAGGCGGCTGTTCTTCATCCATTCGGCTACGTCCTTCATTCCTTCGTGTAGGTTGGTTTTGGCGGTGTTTGGGTCTTTAGTGAGGGACAGGATCAGCTGTGTGTCGTCAGCGTATGAGATGATATTGAGGTTGTGCTGGCGAGCGATGGTTGCGAGGGGGCTCATGTAGACGTTGAAGAGGGTGGGGCTGAGCGATGATCCTTGTGGTACGCCGCAGATGACTTCGGTGGCCTCTGATCTGAAAGGGGGGAGGCGGACTCTTTGGGTTCTTCCGGCGAGGAACGAGATGATCCAATCCAAAGCCTTATCTTGTATCCCGACGTTGCTGAGGCGTTGTACCAGTGTGCGGTGGCAGACCGTGTCAAATGCTGCGGAGAGGTCCAGAAGAATGAGGGCAACTGTTTCCCCGTTGTCGAGTAGAGACCGGATGTCGTCTGTGGCTGCGATGAGGGCGGTCTCGGTGCAGTGGTTGGCTCGGAAGCCGGACTGTGAGGGGTCGAGGGAGCCGTTAGACTCGAGGAAGGCGGTGAGCTGACAGTTGACTGTCTTCTCTATGACTTTGGCGGGGAATGGGAGGAGTGAGATGGGGCGGTAGTTTTTAAGTTCGGTGGGGTCTGCAGTGGGTTTCTTCAGGAGGGCACTGAGTTCGGCGTGTTTCCAGCTTTCCTGGAAGGTAGCAGTGTTGAGGGAGCAGTTGATGATATCCCGGAGTTGGGGTGCGATGATGGAGTCGGCTTTGTTGAAGATGTGGTGGGGGCATGGGTCGGTTGGAGATCCGGAGTGGATTGAGTTAATCAAGCGGATGGTGTCTTCGGTGCTAATCGGGTTCCAGGCGCGAAGCGTGGTGGAGGGGGGCTTCAGTTCGGTGGTGACGGGAGTGGTCTGGTCGCCGAAGCTGTTATGTATGTCAGCGATCTTGCTGTGGAAGAACGAGGCTAGAGAGTCGCAGAGGTCTTGAGAGGGAGTGATGTCATTAGTGTCGGCGTTGGGGTTGGTGAGCTCTTTGACAATGCTAAAGAGTTCCTTGCTGTTGTGGGCGTTGTTGTCTAGTCGATCCTTGAATGCTGTTTTCTTGGTGGAGCGAATCAGTTGGTGGTGTTTGTGGGTTGCGTCCTTGAGGGCGGTCATGTTGTCTGTGGTTGGGTTTTTTCGCCAGGCTTTCTCGAGGGTGCGGCAGTTCTTTTTGGAGTTCTTGAGGTAGTCGTTGAACCAGGAGGCTTTTTTGTTCCCTGGTTTGTTGTGATGGTTTTTCAAGGGTGCTAATTCGTCGGCGCAGTGGGTGATCCACTGTGCGAGATTGATGGCTGCTTGATTTGGGTCCGTTGATATGGTGGGAAGGTTTTGTTTCAGAGATGTGGTGAGCTGGTCGGTGGTAACTTTGTTCCAGTTTCTGCGGGGAGCTTGTTGTGGTTGGTGGTGGGTCGTGGTCTTTTTGAAGCTGAAGTGGACGCAGCTGTGATCTGTCCAGTGGAGTCCTGTGGCGTGATTAAAGGAGATGTGCTTGCTGGAGGAGAAGATTGGGTCAAGCGTGTGTCCGGCTAGGTGGGTGGGGGTACTCACCAGTTGTTTGAGTCCGAGATTGGTGAGATTGTCCAGCAGGGTGGTGGTGTTGTTTTCGTTGTTATTCTCTAGGTGGAAGTTGAGGTCTCCAAGGAGAATGTAGTCTTTGGAGGGGAGGGCGTGTGGGCTGATAAAGTCAGCGATGTCTTCACTGAATTGTGTGCGGGGTCCAGGGGGTCTGTAAATGAGGGTGCCTCTGAGTGTGGTCTTGGGGTCGGTGTGTATTTGGAAGTGGAGTTGTTCGTGGCTATGAGGGTGTCTTCGGAGCTGGTCAAGATGCGAATGGTGTTCTTGTGGACGATGGCGATGCCTCCTCCTGTTTGGTTGATACGGTCTCTTCGGATGATCTTGTAACCGTCCGGGATGGCTATGGCGATGTCGGGCGCTGATGAGGCGTTCATCCAGGTTTCCGTAAGGAAGGCGACGTCCGGCGATGTGGTGTCGAGTAAGTTCCATAGTTCAATGGCGTGTCTGTGGACTGAGCGGGTGTTGAGCAGGATGCACTTTAGGTGGTTGTTGTCGGAGCTCTGTTTTGCGTTTGTGGGTGTAGTGTGGGTCTTGATGCAGGAGAACTTGCAGGATTGGCAGGTGAAGGGTCCATGGGTATGTCCTGGGGCGGCTTGGTGGCAGTCGTGGAGGCGGCCGGGGTTGAGTGTAATGAGGGTTGCGGCGTCGTAGGTACGGCGGGAGGGATGGTCCTTGCGGGATTCAGGGGTTCTGGCGCTGGGCGCGGGCCAGGCGTGGACGGGCGCAGACGGGCTTACCTTTGGCACGCCTTCGGGGAGGGGAGCGGTGAAGCTGGAGGGAGCGGGGGTGGGGCCGGAGCAGCAGGGATCGAGGAAGAATCCAAACACAAACAAATGGAGGCACAGTAAATAAATACAGGGGCACGGAGGCAGAGAGACAATCTAAATATGCGGCACAATCAGCACAGGGCACGGAGGCACAAATACGGGCTAAAAAGCAGGATAATCAACACAGGGGCACGGAGTCACGGTTAAAATCGATACAGGCTCAATCGATCCAGTCCTTCCAGCTTCTTCTTCTCCTTCTAGTTGGGCAGAGGTTCGTTGTGGGAAACAGGATCTAGTTTCTTGGGAGCAGGGCTCCTATACTTATCCTCAGTTTCTTTTGTTCTTACAGGCCAGGGTGGCCTCTGCATAACTTCTTTCAGTCCCAGGAGGTGGAGCCAGAATTGTGGTGGCAGAGCACAGCCCTATTCAGAGTCCAGGGGCACTCCCACCTCCCACTAAGGTGTAATCCTGGCATTCACCACCTGTCATCCCCCAGCCCTGTCACTCACATAACCCAGACAGTCAGATACACATCCTAGCAGAGGCGGGCTGAAATGGTTAGGCAAGCAAATGCTAGCTTTCTAAAAGTAGCATTTGCAAACACATGATATTAAAATAAACTTTACTAAAAGAAGTATTTTATTATTCTGAGTTCAGGCATACTAAACTTTATTTTCTACCATGTTCCCTGAGCCTGCTGGGATTATAGGGTGTAATAATTCCAGCAGCCCATCTTGGCCTAAGAGAAAAGGTATCCTTACTATAGTGAAAAACGAATTTGGCTGTAATTCACTATTAGGACATGCCACACACATCAGGCTTGTCCTACCTTACACTTACAATGCACCCTGGCCTTGGGCCTACCATAGGGGTGACTAATATGAAGCAAAGGGAAGGTTTAGAGGCTGGCAAGTGTGTGCACTTGCCCAGCCAGCATGACAGTACCAGATTGCACGCAGGTTCTGGAATGGCAGACCTAGACACATTTTAAAAGGCTGCCTCGGTGGGTGGCGCAACCAGCGCTGCAGGCCCACTAGCAGTATTGGCATTCACAAGCCCTGGCACTCCTGGTGCACTTTACTGGGTACTGACAGTAAATCTAATGAGCCAAATCATGGAAATCAATCACATATACATTTTATATTGGGAGCACTTGCACTGCGGCACGGATTGGCCGTGGCGCAGTGCCCTGAGCAGCGGACACCAGCAAAAACATCCGAGGCAAATCAGCAAAAAGTGGAAGGGAAACTCACGCTAAGGTGCCAGGTCTAACCTCCTCCTTATGCCCACATCGCCCTCCCCGATCAGTCCGGCTTCATCCCTGGCCGTGCCACTTCTCATAACCTCAGGACCATTTCTTCAGTTCTTCACCAAATGAATCCTGGTCTCCCTGCTGTGGCGGCTCTACTTGATGCCACAAAGGCGTTCGATACACTAGAGTGACCATTTTGTTTTTTCTTTAGCCGCGCCTTGGTTTCAGCAATATTTTTCTATAAGATCCGACTCATTTATGCCCGTCCCTCCGCACATCTTCTGGTTAATGGTCAGGTGTCTGACCCTATATCGATTAAGCGCCGCACTCGGCAGGGCTGTCCGCTTTCCCCCATGCTCTTTGCTATAGCGATGGAGCCCCTTGCTTCCGAACTCCGGCAACACCATACTCAGTAGGGCACCGCCTTTTCGGCCCATTCTCTCCTGGTCTCCATGTATGCTGATGATATTACGCTGTATGTCCGCCATCATCAGGAAAACCTCAGCCCCCTTGTGTGTGAGATAATAAGGTTTGGCGAATCGTCTGGTATACAGGAGAACTGGAGCATGTCAATATTGTTCCCTCTCACAGATGCCACCAAGCCATTCGTACCGGATTTCTCCTTTGTATTGGCCTCCGGACCCATTTGTTACCTAGGAATTTGGCTTACGTGATACTTCGATGACCTTTGGAGGTCCAATTTTGTGCGGTGGACTGGCTCGAAACCAAAATACCCCACTGGAACTGGATCCCCTGGTCTCTGGCGTGCCGCATAGCCATCGCCAAAATGGCTAATTTCTTTCGTAAAATTCGCTCTTTGATAATTTCACTCGTTTGGGCCGGCAAGCAGCCTAGGATTGCATAGGATATCCTCACTCTCCCCATGTATGTTGGAGGCACAGGCGCTCCTAATTTCCAACTTTTTGCCTGGAGTGCCTAGACCCTTTTTCTACACTTCTGGGTTCACCCCGCCCCTTATCAGCCACACGTCGCGGTCGAAACTGACCTTTCGACCCCCTGGACGCTTAATACTGCCTTGTTTCCGCCGGCTAACCTCCCACGGGCGGAGGTGGACACGGTCGAGACCCTGAGCTGGGCTTGGCTGGGACTTTGCCGTTTCTCCAACGCTTTCGGTTAATAGCATGCCGATTGTACGTCATCCCTCCTCTGCAACCAACTGGCATGTCTAATCATGCCAACCGCCTGGGGTTGACGACATTGGCGGATCTCTACCCTGGAATACGTTTTATTTTCTCCCAGCTTCTTCTGGTACGATGGACACTCTGCTTTTTTATCAGCTTCGGGCTGTTTGTACGGAGCTTCACCCAACGCTCCCTCAACTTCCACCATCGATGCTTGCTCTTAATTTTATATACACCTCCCCACTCCCAGTAAGCTGGTAATGAAATTATATGCCCTCACGCTGTCGACCACCTCCATCTCCACCGAGCGTGCACAAGCGGCATGGGGCACGGAGTTAGGTGTGGACATTTTCCAAGCTGATTGGCTCTATTGTTGTAACCAGACCAAGAAACTGCCTCCCAACTATCTTCGTCTCATACATTTTAAATATCTGCACAGGCTATATCGCACACCTGTTCAGCTACACAAACTGGGAGTCATACCCAACAATAATTGCATGCGCTGCTCTTCCCCTTCTGCGGACTTTACTCTTCTTGCTTGGTTGTGCCCCAGGGTGTCTGATTTCTGGCTGGAGGTTTCTGCCGCCATCTCTGAAATTACCGCCACCCGGGTTATCCCAGACCCACCGCTGTGCCAGCGGGGCTATGTCAAGTTCTGTCCGGATGCCACTCGCCGACTGGCGGCAATGCTGCTAGTCCTCGCGAGGCATAGGGTGGCCATGTGTTGGGGTCATAGGCCGGCGCCCAGGTTCACCCACTGGCTTGAAGACGCTTCGAGATGCCAGTCCCTATTATCAGAGTTCTGTGACCTGATGCCTGTGAGATCACGCCCAAATTATATATGAGGCCCCCTACTAACATATCTATTCACGTTCACACTCTAGCAGAACTGCCTCTCCCGCGCTCCCCGCCGGCACTCCACCCGCGGCGGCAGCCGGTGTAGGACAGTAGTTGCATACCTCATGGATCATGTTCCCCAACTGGCCGGGCCAGTAGCTCCCCCTGAAGGGTCAATATCATCTCTTCTGGATTTTTGTTATTTATGGCGCCTCTGTCGTGCAGCACAGGACAATGCACCTGTGGGGGTTAGACTTTTCATACGTCTACTGTATTCTGAGGATTGCCTGATGTGTAAGATGCTCTGATTTGACACAACAGTGTATTGTGAACATGCTTAACACCTTGGCTGCTATGACTTTTCCCCTCCTGTGCTGATTGATTGATAATCCCATTGTTCATGACGAGCTCAGCTCGTCATAAGCACAGCTCCAGTGTGCCTCATGACGAGCTGAGCTCGTCATGAGCAGCGAAGGGGTTAATAAGTCAATTAAGGTTTTGAAAAGAAAAAAAAACATTTAAAAAGGGAAAGGTCACAAGCATTCAACTGAAGAATGAGCTAGAACTAAAACCATCAAATCAAAAAAGCAGAATCATCTAGTCTTCTCACTTCCTTCTTCAAACAAAAGCTCCAAAACAAGAATTCAGACTGATACTAGACCTAAAAACAACAAATTCATCAAAGAAGATCAATTCAGGACACTAGCACTATACCAAACATACCCCATCATTAGGGGAAAAGGGTGTGGTCCTTCAATGTATAAATTACATCTTGATTGCAACAAAATATCAGGTTGTTTTTTTTTTTGCAACTCCGGGACAAGAGAACTCCTTTACCAATACAAAGTCCTACATTTCAGAATGAAGTCTGCTCTGCACACTTTTTCAATAAGCATGGCAACAGAAGTGGATGACCTGAGGAAAAGAAAGATTTTCACTTACCCATATCTAGAAATTCCGGCAATATTTTAAAACAAAAGCCTCTTCTTCAGATCCTGGGGCATCACATCATAAACCCCAACTCATTCCCTATTCCAGTTAAAGCATCATCTGGTGGACACACTGGGCACAAACAAGGATATGCATTTCATTTGGAGGAGAGACTGTGCTGTCAACTGCCTGTCAAATCTCTTCACTAATGGGTTTTGAGGCATCTTTCATATTTATTGTGCCAAGTGTTTAACTTAACATGAGGCAACTTGAGCAGTGCCTAGACATTCAATGGAGCCAGTTTGAAGAAAGCTGGATGCACAAGATCACTCTTTCCCAGAAAGCTCTACAATCTTTAATATGGTAGTGTAATCTTGAGGTGGAAGTGCCATTCCATCAGCAATTACCCAAACAGACACTCTGGTGAGTAGACTGCTGAGAATCAGGAGGTCCTATGTTAACTTTAAATGTTCAAGCCACCTGATGCCAGATGCCAATACTACATCAGTGTTCTAAACCTCAGGGCTGTTTATCTACCTGAGAAATTCTTTCTTGCATCAATAACATTGAAATCAATTTTAATTCAGGCGGTATCATCTAAAAAACAGAGAGGAACAAGGTCAAGAGTCAGACTAAAAGCTCAGTCTATGCGAATGGAGGTTGCTAATAGACAAGTGTCTCCCAATCAAAGTTGCACAATTGCTAGGTGAACATAATGTAGGAGATTTGCTCAGAAAAATCTCAGATGACTTTCTACTGACTGAGACAAAGATTTCCCAAAAATAGACTTCTTTGCGATCTCAGAACACAAAAAACACACAGAAAGTGCCGCCAGATACCAGCGAATGACAGCAAATCGTATCAGTACTACCAACATATTCCAAATCCAGGATGATTCACTGCATCAGAGTAGCAGTAGTTCAGTGATCTTCTCCACATGTCCGAAAGAATTCAGAAGTCATGCAGACTGACTATCCTCTCAAGACTTCTATGCCAAATTTACTACTACAACCTTATACTTTGAAGCATGGTAACTGAAAACAAAATATGATGTTCATGGAATTTGTACAATAAAAGTTGTTTTGACTAAGCTCCCCTTTGCTTTCAAATCCAGCATATGGTGTGAGAAATCCCCCCCCCCACTCAATTTAATCACATGGCAGTGAGAGGTAAGTTTGCTATATTTTCCCCTCTCTCTCTCTCTCTCTCTCTGCGGTTTACACACAATTACTGATTTACCGCCATAGGCACTAATTCTCCGTTTCTCTGTTGCAACTCTGATTCTTATAGGGCTACTGCACTCCTGCGGACTTTATCTTTGAGGACAGAAAATGTAATCCAACTAACTTTCAGATATACTGATGTGGCAGATTTATTTATTTTATTTTATTTATTTTAAGAGTTTTATATAGGGCTGGCTAGACCCGGAGGTATCAGAGCGCTTTACATGAGGTTCCACAAAATTACAAGATTACATTAGTTCCAATTTACATCAGTTGCTAGACAAACAATTACAAGAGCATAGAAGACGAGATAAGTGAAGTGTAGAGGGGAAGGGGGTAAGGGTAAAGGGGTAGGAGGGAGATACGGCAGAAAGACGAAGGAAAGTCTGCCCAAAGTCCGTCTGGGTAGGTGACGGTCAAGGCGAAAGTCCCAAAACCCATCTCCTCTATAGCTATCAGGTAGCTCCACCGGGCATTGGCCAAATAGCTAGGTCTCAATGGGAAAACATTTAAAGAACATGGAGGGCAAAATAAATGGAGCGTAGAGGGTAGGGGCAGGGAAGGTGAGAAAGGGAGGATTGGGGAAAAGACAACAAGGAGAGATGAAATGAAGTCTGTCTAACGGCTGACTGGGTAGGTGACGAACAAGGAGGGAGTCCACGTCTCATCTCCCCTACAGCTAAACCAGGTAGCTCCATCGGGCATCAGACAAAATAGTTCAGTCTCAATACATTGAGAGAGGAGAGAAGGAGAGACATACATAGAGGGAGGATGCAGCGCAAGAGATGACAGGAGAGACGAAAGGAAGTCTGGCTAAAGACCGACTGGGTAGGTGACGTCCAAGGAGGGAATCCCCGACCTGTCTCCCCTATAGCAAAACCAGGTAGCTCCATCGGGCAACAGACAAAATAGCTAGATCTCAAATGACGAGGGAAAATTCACAGATAAACAGGGTGGAGACTAAGGGCCAGGACAGGTGAGAAACGGTGGGTGAAAAGATACTGACCCCATTTGTGTCTTTCCTATGCCATTTCGAAATTTTTATCATTTGCGTATATGCCAGTTTCCTTTACTTGTGCCTCGGTTTCTTTCTCCTGGCTCAATGTCTCCTTACCAGATTGCTTTGGGCTTGGAAAAAATTACGCTCCACTATCCACCACTAGCTAATGAGTAGAATGTCAGGGCTGGATGCAATGTGGAAGTGTAAACAGACCTACAGCTTGCTAATTCAGATTCCTTCCCTATTGCTCAGAATACTCTAAACAAATGTGAATGCCAGAGTTTACATGAATGACTTGCTTTTAGACCGTCTACATTTCGATTATAGATTTCTAGTTCATCGAACGTTGCATTTAAAATCATTATTCATATTTGCTCTTCTGGCTATCATTACCCCTAAAACTGATGCTTTAAATGTATCCCATATGATCTACTTATATAACATTGGGTTATCTGTTCCCAATAGTTTATAGCTTCTATGTTTTCATTTTTTAAAACATTTCTTTATCTATTCTCCAGCAGCACATCTTGGTTGGAGGTGTGGTTCAATTTAGGGTCAGGTTTAGGTGTATGGTCAGAGATGGCCATTAATTTAATGTTGCAATCATCCATTAGGTGGAGAGGTGATACTTGATATTAAATTGACTGTCAAGCACGACTAATGTGTAGGGGGGGTAGAAAAAGTTACAGTCTTTGTGATCCGTGTGATGGAGTCTACAGACATCTTTAAAGTCATGTTTAGCACAGAATATGCAGTTAGAACATTTATAAGCATGTGGTCCATAGGAAGAATAAAGTTATCTCAGAAAACCATTAATTTATCTCATGGTAATTTATCAATTTACCATTTTAAGACTACCGGAATTTGGGCTCACCTTTTCTTTGGGTGTTAATGTTCGATACAAAAATTAAAATCGGAGTCTTCTTTGGACAACGGCTTAGTCAAGAACCATGTCAACTATCATCTGTTTTATTTAGTGGTGTAACAAAACTTGAGGGAGGGGTGGGGCCCTGGAAGGTATGTGGAGGGGACTCCTCTGGGCTCAATCAGGAGCTCTCCTGCCAGGGTACTGTGCTGAGGGGACCCCTAAGCGAGGGGACCTCCCTGCACTGCGGGAGACTGTGTTACGCCACTGGTTTTATTACTAATGACTGAAATATTAGCTTTTGATTAGAAAACACAGCAATCTTTTTTGACTTTCAACTCATCCATGTCTACATATCTCCTATTTGGGTTACTTGGATAATAATTATTTTCACTTTTAGCTGGCATGTGTAATCTAATAATTCTTTATGACTTGATGGCTAACGCCTTTGATACTTAAGAAGACAATTTTAAGGAGCAGATCTGATGCATCAGGCATGGTTACAAATACTTCTGATGTGTGGGTGAAATGAACAAGCTACTTACCTTTGGTTACACCTAATCTGGTAGAGACTTAGAATATTCCCAAGGCGTCAGAGTGGATCCCAAAGATTTATGAGCAGTACCTCTGCCTGCCGGTATGTGACATCCTTCGGCTTTGTGATCGAATTGACGTGTGCAGTACCCATATAGGAGCCACTACGGCTCACCAACATCAGTTACTTTGTGGCTTTGCACGCCAAGAACGCAGAGCCACAATGAGAACTGACCACTGATGTGACAAGCTAAGGCCCCGAGAAGGGTGTCCTTTACACTGTAATTGGTTTGCAGAGCAGGGATGAAGGAAGGGCCGGTAAGATATCTGCTGTAAGAGAGTTCCTACCAGAGAAGACGTTACTTATGGTAATTAACTTGTTCATTCGATACAGACCTCTAGCCACAGATTTCTTACCTTAGAATAGATAGCTTCCCTGAGGTGAGTCTGCAGGGCCAATTAAATCAGAAGTCCTGCAGGACTGAATGGGAAAAGTGCCCATCACGACAAACCTGACTGTCCAGGCAAAAAAGCTTGTTGAACGTGTACAGGGTTGTCTGCGTTGCTGCCCAACAGGTGTCCAGGACAGGGACACAGCACGCTAACAGTGGTTGCCACCTTGCCTCTGGTGGAGTGAGCCCGCAAGCCCTCAGGGTTTTTTTTCTGGACCAATGTGTAGCAGATCTTAATGCACAGAACGAGCCATTATGAGATATGCCCTGATGTTCCAGTAATGTCACAAGGCCTCTTGACAAAGGGTCCAAGACCCCTGCCCATCCTGTTTGTTGCAATACCGCATGGCGGTGGTATGGTCTGTGAACATCTGTAGCAGCCTTCCCCTGACTAAAGGTGTGGTAAATAAATAAATAATACCTCTCTTTTTGAATGCATAAATGATTGACAGATAGCTCAATAAATAAGAGTCAAGATTCGAGGTAGTAGGAGTTTTGCAGGTTTAATACAGCATAAAGGACAGGAACAGGACAACCTGCACGGGAACAGAATGGTAAGCCCTGGCAGCGCTGCCAGGATCTGGACAAAAAGGCTAGGAAGGATAACTTTTTAATAACAGTACATGAGCATATATACATAGCGCAAGCACATAGCATTACATTGCAATAGGCGTAGCAGTGGGTGGAGCAATAGGCGTGACGCGTAGCAGTCGCGAAAGATAAGGGTGAAAAGAGGTGTAACAGGGCGTATACATAGACATGTGATGCAAACGTAACAGAATATGTCATGAATGGGGCGGAAACCATGGAGGGGGCTACCTGAGGAGCCGGGACCTCTAACCTGATGGTGCGCGCAAACTGGCAATGACGTATCACTAGGAGAAGCTGGGGGCTATGAACTCTGTGCTAGGAGCAGAGACTGAAGTCTGGAGAGTCAGGGCGACATGTACCTAAACCCTATCTAGTATCTGATGTTTAGGGAACATGTTGATAGAATCCAAAAGTTATCGGGGTAAAGGCGAACAGACTCTAAGACTGGAGCATGCATTATTCTACATGTAGTGCGTGATGAAGAATATTAAATGACCATTAAATGCAGTATTTCTCTTACATGGAGACGTAGAGGCTAGACAATGACGGAAACTATTGATGCGATTCAGTAGCTTAGGAATGCAGAGAAGGAGGGCTGAACTGATAACTGGAATCATAACATACTCTTGGCAGACTCAGAAGCAGAGCCAGGCTGAACCGGGCACTGTGAGGCAGGAAGTAAGTGAAGGGTCGAGGATACAGGTGGGGGCTGTATCGTTCCTCAGCGAGGGTTCAGGAGACAGGAGCTGAATCTGGTGTCCGGGCCCTTTTGAGGCCTAGAAACGGGGACTTTACAATGGAATAACGTGCACACTGAGAAACGTGGCAACGTAGCTTTACATAGGCCTGATATTCGTAGTATTCACGAGAACTGGAAACTGGCATACTAGAGGTGGACACAACTATAATTGCGTCTGTAATCAAACATGGGGAATAACATATGCATATTAATCATGCACATATAACATATGATGGATGACACGTAGGGACACAGAACATGGCAAAATTTACTTTTCCACATTCCCTCCTTGTCACTACGTTTCCATCAGGAAACATCAATATTCATGATACCATCTATCATTTCATACAGTATCATTTGCTCGTCTCGAATTTTCTTGGAACGGGATTTAGAACGGGGCTTGGGACTAGGAATACATGATGTAACACAAATGCCGCAAATCGCAGGGCCACATTGTATACAGAGGCAGCAGCTGAATATAATCGCTACTGCAATACCTAAAAAGGACAAGACTTTCCATCCCCAGGCGGAAATTATACTCCAGAGCCAACCGGACCATGTCCAGGTGCCTGGATTTTGATGTAACAGATGGGCAATTTTATGGAGTCTGGTTATAGCTGAATAAACAGACGGCGCGTTATTTGGAATGAAAATGCAGCAACTAGATCCGATGACTCTACAGGCCCCGCCCCTATCGGCCAGTATGACGTCAAGGACGAGACGATTTTGCAAAACTACAAATCTCATAGCAGATTGCTCTTCGGTTAAGTTACCTAGAGCAGAGGCAGTCTCATTTACTACAGCTTCAAGGGTTCTGGTTAACCTGCGGATTAGCTTACTATTCTGGATAGGTCCTATAAAGAAGAAGAAACCTCTATTGAAATCTGTATACTGTTCTAGAGCAGTTTCAGTATAATCGACAATTGGGGACTCGATCTCCCTTCTATGTCTAATGTGTACTAGATGTGTGTTTCTATGATAATCAGATGGGGCTAGGAAAACTGGTGGCAGTAGGAAGGCAATGTAACAGGTTCCCTCCCAATCGAGGGGCAGACGAACATATGCGGTTTGACCACAAATAAAATATGAATGACGTGAAACTTTGAAAATAGATTTCCCACTGTCACTATACTTGACAATAGTAGTACAATCACTATGTCCTACATGTACGGAACCATTATTTCGGACACATAATTCGCCTTTGACTGGTAGTACTGAAATAGCAGGTAAGTCTGGAGTAGTATCAGACTGAACATTCAGGACCATGAAATTCGAAGAATAATTACCTAAATTGTACACTTCATTTTCTAGATCTAACCCTGTTCTGTGGGGAAGACCTTGCTTGTCTGGAAAACATGTACTGTTAAGAAAAGACATATCTGTTGAGGATGACGTTAACGTGGACCATGCTCCACACGAACCATTATGTGAAAACGGATAAGGAAAGAGTGGCAGAACTCCCTTCGGTATCTGGAAAGGGGGGAGTCGGCCACATACCCAACAATTAGTGGCATTGCTGGTCTGGTGTGAATGATGTAACATGCGGATAAAAGTATTATTACGCATAGCGAGGCGGTAAGAGAGTTCATGAGGAGGTAGATCACTAAACGTGTGTTCTACTGTAACATTAGAAGACTTATTTACATGAGAAACTGGAAAATACAGATAAAATGCATAACTGGTGCAGGAAATCATAATGCTGAGAAATAATATGAAACTTAGAAAAACGATACATCGGATTGAGTTTTGACTAACTCTCTCACTATGGGGGTCTATTTTATACATGTCAGAAACAGTCTAACCATTTCACCTAGGGGAGGACTTAGACAATCAAACTGGCTGACTTATTTTACTAGACCGGAGTTTCAACTTATACTCCTGTTGCGGAGTTTTCTCTAACGGGGAGGGTGCAGTATCATTGTTCTTTGCGGGACAGTCCTTGAGAATAGTACTTTGGCAATCCTTCAAATCCTGGGAAATGTTCTTTGAGACGGGTTTCAGTCCATAAAATTTCTTTACGTGCGAAAGGTGCACCCAGCCTTTGCGACCCTCCAACTTCACGGCTGTACGGGTGGCGAGGAGGACCTGTCGGGGCTCCTTCCAGCGTGGCTCCAGCGGACTTGAGCGGTCAAAATTGCGAACCAAGACCATGGATCCGGGAACGATTTCATGCGGTGCCACCTCGGTATTGTCTGGAAATGTGGCGGCAACCTGTGAACGACAAGAGTTGAGGGCAGACATCAAGGAAGCTAGGTAATCTGTCAGCATATTACTTGAAACATCGGTAATACTTCGGGGTCTAGGAGTACCCCACATGTTAGGGGGGCGGCCGAAAACGACCTCATACGGGGACAGACCTGATCTGGAATGTGCGACCATGCGCATGTAGAACAAAGCGACTGGCAGAGCTACTAGCCAGTCCACACCTTTCTCTTTACATACTTTGGCGATGCGAATTTTCAGGGTCTGGTTATGTCTCTCTACGAGACCTGCTGCTTCAGGATGGCGTACACAATGGAACTTCCACTGGTATCCTAACAAAAGGGAAACGTGCTTCATTAACTCTGAAGAGAATGGCTGGCCGTTATCAGAATATACGACCCTAGGGAGTCCGTAACGGGGGAAGAATTCACGAACCAACTGCTTGGCAGTGGTCGTGGCTGTGTAATCTGGGACTGGATATGCTTCTGTCCACCTGGACAAAGCGCATACAACTACAAGGACATACTTGAAACCTCGACATCGCTCCATCTGAATATAATCCATCTGGAGGACTTCAAAAGGGTGGTCAGGGGGCTGGAATCCACCTTGTTCCACCGGGACACTTTTACCTGGATTAAACTGACAACATATCATACAGGTACGGACTTTCTGCTTGGCTGCAGCTCGTAGATGCTTGTTGAACCAAATGTTCTGGATACTGTCTAACATTGCTTTTTCCCCTAAATGTGCTGGACTATGTGCGGTATTGATAATGACTTGAACCATAGAGTCGGGGAGAAACAATGTGGTTTTACCCTTCGTCACCCATCCTTGATCTGTCTGGACCCCTCCTTGTTCGGACCATTTCTTGATTTCATCGGGAGTAGCATGTAACTGGATATCTATGACATCTTGAGTAGGGTCCTTAACTGTCATACAAGTAGTCTGATCTGGAGTATGTGTCTTGTTAACTGGAATGTCTGGAGTCTGTGCTGTAAGCTTGGCTGTGCGATCTGCTAGATCGTTACCCTGGGAAATAGTGTCAGTAACTTTCGTATGTGCTTTGCATTTCATGATAGCAATGGATGTCGGTAAATGTATGGCATCTAACAGAGCTTGAATAAGGAGACCATGCTGAATCTTGGTTCCATGAGAAGTCATGAAACCTCTCTCCTGCCAGAGCACTCCAAAGTCGTGTACGACTCCAAATGCGTAGCGGGAATCTGTGTAAATATTAACCTTCAGGTTCCTGGCGTGTATGCAGGCTTGAGTCAGAGCAACTAGCTCTGCTGCTTGAGCGGACAGAGTGTCAATACGGTGTGTCTCAATAACTTTAGTATCAGTAGTCACTGCATACGCGGCGACTAGTTCTCCTGTACTTGTTCTCATACATGAACCATCCACATAAAGTGTCAGGTCGGGATCTGGTAACGGAATATCTGTCAGATCTTGTCTTGGCTTTGTCGTAATATTAACTACTTCCACACAGTCGTGTGTGTCCGGACTTAAAGTAACTGATGGTAACAGTGTAGCAGGGTTCAGGATGTTGCAGCGTCTGATTTCTATGTGTGGCTGGAACAGTGTCAATTCATAACCTGTTAAACGTGCAATTGTCAAGTGCTGAGTCTGTGTTCGGTTTAAAAGAACTTCCACGGAGTGTGGAACTTGTACTGTCAGGGAGTGCCCTAATACTATGGAATCACTTTGTCTGATAGCTAGTGCTGTGGCTGCAACTGACTTGAGGCACGCAGGCAGAGCCTGGGCTACAGGATCTAATGTGCTCGAAAAATAAGCACATGGCTTGTATTGTCCTGCTTGATCTTGTGTGAGAACAGATAATGCTGTACCTTCACGTTCTGTGACGAAAAGTGTAAAAGGCTTACTGTAGTTTGGTGTGGCTAGAACTGGAGCTTGGCATTAAGCTTTCTTTAACTCATTGAAGCTAAGTGTGTGTTCAGATGTCCAAGGGAGGACAGTCGGTACGGCTGCCTCCTGTGTCGTTAACTGTATCAGTGGTTTGGCTAGAAATGCATACTGAGGAATCCATTGTCTACAATAAGAAGTAAGGCCGATAAAAGCACGTACCTCCTTCTGGGTCTTGGGCTGAGGAAGACTCGCTATTAACTGGATACGGTCTGGTGTCAACTGCCTACCCCTCTTGGACAGTAAGTGTCCTAAGTATACCACTTGCTGGACACAGAATTGAAGCTTTGAAGGGGACACCTTGTGCCCCATCTCGGCTAGGAAATACAGAACCGTCAGTGACGCTCGCTCGCAGTCACGTTCAGAACGGGCTGTGATCAGTAGATCATCGACATACTGGAGCAGGGCAGTGTCAGTTGGCATGTGAACATTATCAAGCTGTCTCTTAAGTGCTTGACTGTAAATACTAGGACTTTCTGTGAAACCTTGAGGAGCTCGTGTGAACATATAGCTCCTTCCATTTAAACAGAATCCGAAAAGAAACTGGCTGTCTGGATGAATGGGAACACTGAAAAATGCGTTCTTGAGGTCGATTACAGTAAAGAACGTGGCTTCGGAATCAATGGCTGTCAATAGGGAAGAGATATCTGGAACGACTGGGTACTGAGGAATAATACATTTATTAAGTTCTCGTAGGTCAATCACTAATCGATATACTGGGGGTGCATTTGGATTAGTCCGTTTCATGACTGGAATGATCGGAGAATTGCATACATTGGAGTCAGTTTCTACAACTACTCCTTGAGCGATGAGCTCGTCAATAATTTTGGATAAGGCTGCTACAGCCTCAGGTGGCAATCTGTACTGTCTGATTCGTGGTAACACTACACCTGGCTTGAGAGTCACACGATGGGGTGTGATTTGCATGTACCCTACATCAGTTGGACCTTGCGCCCATAAATGCTGCGGAACATTAGACAATCTGGGATCAAAATCTCGTAATACATAGTGACCCTTAAAGTCACGTAGGAACAGACGTATTCCCTCTGGGGAACAGCATATAACTGCACCTAACTCTTTCAGTGTTTTAATGCCTAATAGGTTTTCTGGACATGACTTAGTAAGTAACAGATCAGTGGTACGGGACAATGGACCTACTTCTAGAGTAACTGGCTTTGATATTTCATTTACTATAGGTTTTCCTGAAAATCCAAGGGAAACATTTCTTGAGCCTGAGAGCGGAGCCCCTGGAACTTCGGCGTGACTAATTGTGGTCCTACTTGCCCCCGTATCAATCAAAAACTTTCTGTCTTTCCCTAATACTTGACTGTGAACATAGGGACCTTCTTGATCTACAGGTATCTCGATGAGAGGCAAGCCTACCTCCCTCTCTAGGCTGTTTCATGAATACTGCTGGTACTCTGGATACTCGGACTGTGCATACTGATACATTTGCTGTGTAACATGCTGTGTTGCAGCAATAGGCTGCGGTGCTGTAACTGTCTGTTGTGTATTCTGTGGCTGAGGAGTCTGTGAAACTTGTTCTTGTCTAGGCGGACGTGGTCTTTCTTTAGTCTTACCGGTAGCTATGTTGTGTTTCAGAACTGCACACTCGTTTATAAAATGACCTGGCTGTTTACAATAATTGCAGTTCCCTTTAACGGGAGCTGCAGGATGACTGGCTTGATTCGGACCCCTCTTCTGACTGTCTTGAGGAACAGATTGTGCAACTAGTACTTTCATTTTCGTGTCTTTCATACGTTTTCTCTCGTGTTCTTGCTCTTCTCTGATTCTATTCTGGTGGTATTGGAGCATCTGTAACATCTGGGACGGGGTATTAGCTTGCCAGGTACTTTCGACTTTCAAAACTCGATTCTTAATTTGTGGACTTGAATTCTCGACTAATTTAGTAACAAAAAGGTGAGGGTATGACTCACTACTTGTCTTGAGGCCACTGTTGATGCTAAAACATTTCTCAAATCTAGAATAAAAATCACTAATGTCTTCATCTTGTTTCTGTTTACAGGCTGAGATTGCATCCCAGTCTTCCTTTTTCGTTGTTAACAATCTGGGTAAAACTTGAATCAATAATTCAGGTAATTCTTTACATTTCGCTCCAAGACCGGTACCTGGTACTCGTGCCTTATCTTCGGCTTCTAGAACTGCCCAATCGATCTTTTTCTCTCCCACCTCCCATTCTTTTCCCTTGAGCTTTTCATACACCCCTGCGGGCAACAGAACCTTTAACATTTTAATTATATCTGGATACGTGTATTCTCCCATACGGAGCATGTCTTTTAATTCTCGGTGGAACCCTGCTGGATCTTTATCGTGGCAGGGAATTAATTTTTTCCATCTCTAGGAGTTCCATCTTTGTAATCGGAGTGTAAACAAACACTCGTTCTAGTTCGCCACCCGTTCCTCTAACTGGGTGGACTTCTCGTAACGGATTCTGTCTCTCCATGTAAAATGGTTTACTTTCTGGGGGTGAGACATGAACAAAATGCGGGTTCAGAAACGTTCTATATTTGTGGCGCTGTTCTAGAATGACACTAATTAAATCCGTACCTAGACCTTTCCATCTATACTGGAGTAACTCGTTCAGGATATCATGTAAAGGACCTGGATCAGAGTGTTGACCCTCATACAGAGTAATGAGGTGCTGGATCATATACATACCCACCAGTCGTTGCTCGGCTGGGGGCAGTTTCAGAAACATTTGTGCCACTATTTCGTCTGGAAAAGTGGTAGAATCAGTAATCCATCGGACTGCTGATCGGGCTAGTTCTTGTTCATGCATAGTACTTAACTCACTGTAACCGATTCGTGATTTCAGAATGTGATCGGTGGCTTGAAACACTTGTTCTAGAGAACCTTGTTCTGGTGCTGGATGATGGAAAGTAGACTTGTGTTCTAGACGTAAATGGCGATCTGGAAATCTAGATTTTCCTACATACGCTATTCTGGCGGAATGCTCGTCGTCTACCTCTTCAGTATCAGAGTTACTTTCTTTCTCGCTTACTTGTGCTGCTTTACGCTGTTTGTGTAACTTTATTATTTCTTTACGGATTTTCTTGTACATACTCTCCATAGCACCGACGGTCTTGTGCTTACCCTCGGCTATATTATCACTCCACCGTGTCAGGATTTTCATTTCGGCCGGATCTTTAGACGGGTAATCTTGTTCTCTTATTAGACAGTTAATCAGGAACTTTAGTATCATAAGCTGGATCTCGGCTTTCCTTTGAGACATGGCCTCGCCAATGCTTTCTGGATCATCCCCTGTACGGATGAAACGATATATTCTGTCTAGGTCTTCTTTCATATTCGGTAGGGTGACTAGATACTCGGCCACCTTTCTTACGCGGAATGAATATAAAACCATATTATCCTCGCCTGGGACTGGATCATAGCCGCATTCATTAAGGGCTTTTCTTATTTCTGCTACAGACTGATGTCTGGGCGTACGCTGTGACGCTTGTGCATGTAATTCGGCTGACGTTAAACGCTTATGTGGCGGCGGGGTCTGAGGAGGACCTCCTCCTGCGGCCCCTAAACTAGAATCGTCGACTGATCCTCTTCGTACTAGTGTGGCAGGAAATTGAAATGCGGGCTGAACTGGTATGGCGGGCTGGACCGGGGGGACCGTAACAGGTACTGCAAGGGGTACCCCGGTGTCTGGAGGAACGGGAAGTGCCTGATTTACAGGGACTGGCGGAGCGCGAACAGGATTTGCATATTCTGGGACTGTGTCGTCCAAATAGGACGAAATAAAAATATCAGCTGCAGTCGGTTTGTGACGTAGCTTGGTCGGAACTAATGGTGGCGGGAAATTACTGGATGCCTCTGGGGTCGCTTTTGGCAAGCCCTCGGCAAGAAGAGGATACATACCCCTAATAAGAGCATGCCTCTGTCTGTCTGACTGTTCGGCTTTAACTTGTTCACCTATCTCGATTAGTTCTTTTTCTTGTGCTCGTTCTAAGGATTCTCTACTTAATTCTGACTTTCTGATTTCTTTTTCGGTTCTTTTATGAGCTTCTTTGCGCCATAACTCGATGGCATCTTTCTGTGACTGTCTGGCTTTCTTTTTCCATAATGCCTCTTCTACTCTCATGATGCACTCGGTATCCCACGTACCTGATACGGGCCACCTATACTTTTCCTCTAACTCTTTGGTATACTCTACCCATAAATCTAGATATAATATGGCACTTATGCCATGCTTCTGATACATAAAATGACCTGGACTGTCCCTAGGCGGAACTGGAACTGCTGCTTCCAGCAGACCCTTTCTAGTTTTTAACTGACGTAACTTAAAAAACAAGGGCATGACTGGACTGTAATCTAGACACAATACAATACACAATGAACACGATACTTATTCCCCATTCATACCACGACATTAAAATACATGAAGAACATTTAAAATAACAGTTCGAACAGAATACTACCTGGAATACGGAACACAGAATACATGAATTTTCTCGAGAACAGAACTGACTGGAACAGAAACTAGATGCACTGCTGAAACAGTACGAAACTTACCGGTCTCATAAAGAGACACGTCAGGACCCGCATCCACCGAAGTGGACACTTCGTTTGTGGGTCTGTGTACCACCAACCCACGGACCAGAGTCAATCAGATTGACCCTGTCTAGATACTACCCCAGTAACGGTACTCACCGGCCAGCAAGAACGGAAGGCCTCTGACTGGACTGGACTGCTACGACGACGGACGACGAACTTCGGACTTCAGTTACGGGTGGACCTCCGGATACCTCGGACCTTGGACTCTCGGCTTGGGCTCTGGTCGGGACTCGCCGCGTTCCTCCACCGTCTCGTCTGGATGCTGGACCGCCTCCTCCGTCTCCTCCGTGGGCCTGAGGGATACTTGAAGCAGAAATATCTGCCGGTGCGCAGAAGAGTTCCGTCACGACTGCAGAGGGTCAGGGGGTCGGTGTGGCTTCACCGACGCGTGGGGAAAGGGCAAGTCCCTATTCGGGCGCCATTATGTGGTAAATAAATAAATAATACCTCTCTTTTTGAATGCATAAATGATTGACAGATAGCTCAATAAATAAGAGTCAAGATTCGAGGTAGTAGGAGTTTTGCAGGTTTAATACAGCATAAAGGACAGGAACAGGACAACCTGCACGGGAACAGAATGGTAAGCCCTGGCAGCGCTGCCAGGATCTGGACAAAAAGGCTAGGAAGGATAACTTTTTAATAACAGTACATGAGCATATATACATAGCGCAAGCACATAGCATTACATTGCAATAGGCGTAGCAGTGGGTGGAGCAATAGGCGTGACGCGTAGCAGTCGCGAAAGATAAGGGTGAAAAGAGGTGTAACAGGGCGTATACATAGACATGTGATGCAAACGTAACAGAATATGTCATGAATGGGACGGAAACCATGGAGGGGGCTACCTGAGGAGCCGGGACCTCTAACCTGATGGTGCGCGCAAACTGGCAATGACGTATCACTAGGAGAAGCTGGGGGCTATGAACTCTGTGCTAGGAGCAGAGACTGAAGTCTGGAGAGTCAGGGCGACATGTACCTAAACCCTATCTAGTATCTGATGTTTAGGGAACATGTTGATAGAATCCAAAAGTTATCGGGGTAAAGGCGAACAGACTCTAAGACTGGAGCATGCATTATTCTACATGTAGTGCGTGATGAAGAATATTAAATGACCATTAAATGCAGTATTTCTCTTACATGGAGACGTAGAGGCTAGACAATGACGGAAACTATTGATGCGATTCAGTAGCTTAGGAATGCAGAGAAGGAGGGCTGAACTGATAACTGGAATCATAACATACTCTTGGCAGACTCAGAAGCAGAGCCAGGCTGAACCGGGCACTGTGAGGCAGGAAGTAAGTGAAGGGTCGAGGATACAGGTGGGGGCTGTATCGTTCCTCAGCGAGGGTTCAGGAGACAGGAGCTGAATCTGGTGTCCGGGCCCTTTTGAGGCCTAGAAACGGGGACTTTACAATGGAATAACGTGCACACTGAGAAACGTGGCAACGTAGCTTTACATAGGCCTGATATTCGTAGTATTCACGAGAACTGGAAACTGGCATACTAGAGGTGGACACAACTATAATTGCGTCTGTAATCAAACATGGGGAATAACATATGCATATTAATCATGCACATATAACATATGATGGATGACACGTAGGGACACAGAACATGGCAAAATTTACTTTTCCACAAAGGAAGAAAAGCTTTCAGTGCAAACCAGATCACCCGGAGCTCCAAACTGACGTGGAGCCCAGATTCTGCCACAGACCAGAGTCCCCTGATCTCTCTCAGATGGCTGCCTCAGATTAGGAGTGATGCATCGGTCACTACAATTTGCTCTGGATAGGGAAGGGAGATGGGTCTGCCACTGACCCAATCGCAATTTGTCAGCCACAACTGCAGATCTTTTGCAGTTCCATCTGAGAAGAGATTCTCCTGATGCTGAGCCTACTTGGACTTTAGGTCCCACTGCAGGGCTCGCATATGGCATTGGGCATTTGTTACAAGCAGAATGCAGGAGGCCCAAAAACTGCAAAGTCATTCCCACTGAAACCCAAGATAGAGGCTGAAACATCGGTATCATAGCTTGAATATCCTGGACTCGATGTTCATAAGCCTGAAACCACACTGCACCCAGAACAACTTAGCATCTGTAGAGGGAGTCGGGTGTGACTTCGGCTTGTTGATAGTGAACCCCAGTGAGTGTAAGAGGTTCACGGACTGTGGTGAACCCGCCTTTAACAGCCTACCATCGACGTAGGGAAAGGATGGAATCCCTGACCTCCACAGATGTGCTGCAACCACTGCCATCGCCTTGGTGCACAGCAAAGCAAAAGTGCACTTGGTCCACCCTGAACTGCAGGCAACGTCTGTATGCAGGCAGGACGAAGATGTAGACGTGTGCGTCCTTCAAGTCCGACCCTAACCTCCAGTCTCCCGAATCTAGGGCAGACAGGACTTGCACAAGAATGAGCGTCTTGAATTTCTTCTTTTTCATGAACAAGTTAAGAAGGTGAAGGTCTAGAGTTGGACGAAGGCCTCCATCCTTCGTGGGCACCAGAAAGTAGCAGGAATAGCATCCACTACCTACTTCTGATGCTGGCCCCCTCTCTTTTACTCCCTTGGCCAAGAGAGCCACTACCTGGCACAGCAAGGCGAGGTGGTCCTCTGTCAGCCTGTTGCAAGTGGGCGGCATGTTGGGATTGGTGGTCACAAAGGGGAAAGAATAGCCCGTAAGGATGAGCTGCAAAACCCAACGGTTGCATATTATTGACCTCCACTCGTGCAGGTGAAGGAGTATCCTGCTGCCTCTGGATGCCTATGATGGTCGCAGGGCAAACTAAAGAGGTTTGGAGGCTGCGCTGCCAAGGAGTGGTGGGCTGGCCCGGCTTCTAGCAACCTTTCCCACGTGGTTTGTGGGAACAGAGTCCTCAGCCACGAAAAGATTGGCAAAATTGCTGGTTGGCAGAGCAGAGAGGCAGTTGAAAGCCCCCTCAGTGGCCACAAAAGGGGCAGAAGGTGGACTGGGGTTGGAGAGGGGCCAGAGAAAGGCCCAAGAACTTGGCCAAGACCTACTGTCCTCAAGTACTCCAGCGTAGAGTTCGCCTTCTCGCGAACAGATGGCAGCCATCATAGGGCATGTCCATGAATGAGGCTCAGACATACACGGAGAAGCTAGTGTATCCCAACCAGGCATGGCACCTAAAAGCCAAGGACGATGTAATCTCGCTCTGCCCAGTGAGTCTGTTGTGCCCAGCCAACATCTTATGGTGAACTTGGCTGGATCGCTCCCATCAGCAACTGCTTGAGATAGTATGGCGCGGATCTCATCAGAGACCATGGGCAGCACTTGCGCTACAGAATCCCAGATCGTATAGGAATATCGGTCCAAGAGGCAACTGGTGTTTACCAACTGCAGGGCAAGGCTAGCAGAAGAGAACATACTCTTACCGAAGGTATCCAGGGTTTTGGATTCCCTAGCCAGTGAAGTGATAGGGAATGAGTCATGGTTGATATTGAAGGTGGAGGCCTGGATCACCAAGCTCCCATGGGTGGGGTGGGTTCGGTAACTTAGTTTCCCTGGGGCAGGGAGATAGCGGCAGGCAATTATCCTATGCACAGTAATACCTGTGCAGGGCTTTGACCAGATTGCAGAAGAGAACATTTGTAAAGGCTTCACTAAATGGGACTAATGGGTTGGTGGGGAAACTCATGGCTGAAGCACCTCCATCTATACGTTTGTCTTGACTGCCACTGAGGGCAGCATAAGGCCCAAGATCTCTGCCACCCTCTGCACCACCATTGCAAATGAAGCACTCTCCCCCATAGCCACATTAGGGGAAGTGACCAGATTAGTGCCAAAGGTGTCTAGTCCACTGGCATCCCCCAGATCCTTGTACCGGTTGTCCTCAGGATCTTCTAATGGCTGGTATCCATAACGGTCACCCATTCCAGGCCTGTATTAAGACTATGGCACTGGCTCCAACATGCGAGTCTGCCCCAGGTCTGCGTTGGTGCCTGTCCAACTTAGTGTCGGAGTCTGGAATGATGATGGGGCAGTGTCTCCACTTGGCTTCTGGGGCATCGGCACTGGGGCAGGAGCCAGAGAAGTTCAAGGCTGCTCGAGCGCCACTGCTTCGGATCAGTCACTGCATACCAGGGGAACTAACTGGCATGGCGAGCAAGGCAGCCGGTGGAAGACCAGTAGGTGCTCCATTTAGGACACCTTGGGCCAAAGGAAGCTCCAGAGATGTCAGACCGCTGCTAGACGAGGTGCATAGTCTCAAAATTCTTTGGGTTGGACGGGGGTCGCTACAGCTCCCAGAACCTCAGGGTGACACGGAGAAGACCCAGGCTCCACCACAGGGCTATGCCTTAAGTGTTGATGTTCCCAGACTCGTCCAAAGAGTTGTGCAGCAACTTCTTTTTTGTGTGGGACTTACCAGACTTCCAACAACTTGGAGTGGGACAACTACCGCTGGGTATGACTTTGCGAACTATCTCGGGACCTTCTTCGCGAACGAAATCTGGAATGTTGCAAAATCGGTCGGCATTGGGCGACGAGGAGCTTGAGGGACCGCTCCCTCAGCGCCTTAGGATGCATGGCGCTGCAATCCTGCATGTCTTGCCATCATGATCATGCTCCAGACACTAAAGGTAACCCAAGAAAGGGTCCATCACTGATCTCGGACGGTAATATACAACACATTGTTTAAAATCTGCTTTTCTGGTAGAGATCTTTCACACTAGGAGACAAACTCAAAATATCTTCGACAAGAGGTCAAAAAAGAGTCAGTCAAAATTTGACTGAGGGTAGTTCTCTCTGGGTCTGTGTCGACTGGCTAAACAAGTAAAGAAATGACACCAGTGGGCCCAGGTGGCGTCTACATAGGCACCGCGCACATTACTTTCGGTGCATACGACACCACGCAGAGCCAAATGACATTATCTACTGGCGTGCATGATACTGCTCACCAAAGGTTTCTGGATCAGTCTGACGACTAAAAAATATTCTGAGGTGAGGACTCTGCGGCTAGAAATATTTATCAGATACCAAATTTAATATTAAAAAAGACATGATTCCTTAAAAAAATTTAACATTTAGATATATGTTGACTGTTTGGTTTGTGAGCCCGATCAGAACCAAATTTTGAATAGAAATTCAAACCAAATAAAATAGTAGTTATGTTTCTCCCGGTTGGCCAGCCTATTCTCGTGCTGCATTAATCAGATAGGCTGCATAGGTTAGTTCTGTATTATAGTCTGGCTTGACAACGCAGTGGTTGCCAGAAAATTATGTGAGAATCACTAGGAGAAGAGCTTTGGCTCTACCCCTAGACTGGGAACTAGGAGTATGTTTTGACTGGGCAGAAGTTGTGTGCCCCCACAAAAAAACCTTACACGCACTCACAGCTGTGAATATTTTGTTTATTTATCCACATACCTGAGCTTGAACTTCAGGGGCACACTCTTGACACTGTAATTCTATTAAAGTTTCCTGCACACATATGCATTTCCATTTACAAGCTATCTACTCGTAATGTTTAATGGACAAGTTACTTATCTTCTGTAGAGACATGATCTAGCCATAGATTCCTTACCTTTGAACTTCCAGGCATCAGGCACTGGTCAGCGTTGTGTTAGTCGTCGTAGTTAAGTCTGCGTCGTCAATATAACAACCACTATGGTGCGCTTAAGTCAGTATTTTTCGCAACTTTCCATCGCAGAAGCGCGGAGCCATGAAGTAACTGACCATGGGGTGTTAAAAAGAAACTAAGCCCTAAAGAGGAACAGCTCTGACACTAAAAGACAATTCCGCAGTGCGGGAAGGATGGGTGGGTCAATAAGGAATCTGCGGATAGATGTCTCTACCTGATAAGGCGTTACCAAAGGTAAGCAACTGGTCCATCTGATAGAGACCCCTAGCCGCAGATTCCTTACCTTTGAACAGATACCCAATCAATACATTCCCCAGAGGTGTAACTGCGGAAAAAGTTTTAAACTAGGAAATGCTGCAAGACAGAGGCGGCCAAACAGGCCCCTCTTGCGAAACTGAGATGCCAGGCAATATCGTCTGTCGAACGTGTGTAGAGATGCCCTTGTGGCCGCATGACAGATGTTAGAAATGGGATCACCACACTGAAGTGTCGTGGTGGCTTCTTTCGCCCTGGTGGAATGGGTTCCTAAGGCCTTCTGGAGGCTGCTTCTGTTTCAAAAAGGAACATATTTTAACCCAGCATGATATGGTCCTCTTTTGGACAGCACGCCCCTTCTTTGCTCCCACATATCCTAGAAAGAGTTGGTCAGCCACCCGGAACTCATTAGTTTGATCAAGGTAGAACGATAATGCTCTTTTTGGGCCCTTGGAAGGATGCGGAGGTGCGTAGAAAGTGGGCAAAGTAACTGACTGTCCCAGATGAAAGAGTTACATCCTTGGGCAAAAAGGATGTCCTAGTTCTCAGTACCACTTTTTATGAAAAATTGTCGGGTTAGGAGGCCGTGATGACAGTGCGTCCTGGGGAAAAAAAAACCAAAAAAAACCTTAAAACATTCTTGTTCTAGTCACTTTTGGTACTGTCCACCTTTACCTATGTGCGCGCCGGGACACTCTACTGAGTAGCTGAGCGCGATACAAATTTATTTAACATAACAACCTAGTAGAGGTTATTGCCACAAGAAAAGCTGTTTGGATGGTGAGCAGCCGTAGAGGACAGTTGTGCATCGGCCCAAATGTTGCGCACATGAAGAAAGTAAGGACCAAATGAAGTGGCATAAGAAAAGAAGAAGGGGGCAACAAGTGGGTTAACCCCTTCAAAAATCTCTGCATGAGCGGGGACTTAAAAAGTAAAGGCTGATTTGGCAGCTGAAGAAAAGCCACAAGGGCCTGAAGGACGCCCTTTAAAGTGCCCAAGGCAGAGCCCTGCTGGGCCAAGGAAAGGATAAACAGGGGGATAGCTGCCAGGGAGGCAGACAAGAGGTCAATGGACCTTTCTGTACAATATTTACAAAATGAGTTCCTTTGCCTGGCTGCGAGAATAACCTTGCAGACAATGGGAGGAAGGGCAAAAGCTGTCAACTGTCGCCACTCAATCTCCACACAAGGAGGGGGAAAGTAGACAGGTTCAGGTGAAGGACCCTCCCCTGCTGCTGCGACAAAAGATCCTCCAGAAGGGGCAACCTGATAGGAGGATCGATGCTCACTCAGGTCTAGAAGCTCTGGATACCAAACTCTCCATGCCTAATCTGGAGCCACAAGAATGACTTGTGCCCGGTCGCTCCAGATCTTCATGAGCACTCTGGGCAGTAGTCGTATGGGCGGAAAGGCATATAGGAGGCCTGAGCTCCACTCACGACGAAAAGCGTCGCCGGGCCAGAGTCGCCTTGGAAACTTCAACGCACAAAACGTCTGACATTGCGCGTTCTCTTCGGAGGCAAACAGATCTAACCAAGGCTCTCTCCAGCGTTGAACGAGACCGCGTGCCAACGCCGGATGGAGACGCCACTCATGATCCACAAGGCACCTTCATCTGAGCTCGTCTGCCCTGGCGTTCAGAGAACCACCTGGGAAATGCCCTGTAATTCCAGACAAGTCCAGAGGCACAGCGCCTCTTGACAGAGTCCACAAACCCACTCCGCCTTGTTTGTTGCAATACCACATGCCGGCAGAGTTGTCCATGAACACCTGAATTAGCCTTTCCTTTATGGATGGTAAAAAGTCTTTCACTGCCAGTCGGACTGCCTGAAGCTCTAACAGACTGATATGGGCCCTGGCTTCTGCCGGAGACCAGAGTCCTCTGAACTCCATCCCTCCCAGGTGGCCGCCCCATCCCAGAAGAGACGCATCCGTCACTACTGTGAGATCTGGATGGGGAAGGGAGAGGGGTCAGCCATTGATCCAATCGCGATCTGTTAGCCACCACTGCAGGTCTTTCGCAGTGCCCTCCAAAATCTGAACTAGGTCTGTGAGATTGCCTCATTGCTGTGCGCATTGGAACTTCAAGTCCCACTGCCTGAACATGCCACCAAGCGTGGTTCAACAGCAGGATTGCATGAGGCCATGATGCCCAACAGCCTCAGAGACATTCTCACCGAAATCAAGGCTAGAGGCTGAAACATCTGTATCATAGCCTAAATACCCTGGACTCGCCCTTCGGGAGGATAAGCCAGAAACTGTACAGTGTCCAGAACTGCTCCAATACAAGGGAGCGTCTGAGAGGGAGTCTGGTGTGACTTCGGCACGTTGATAGTGAACCCCAGAGAATGGAGGAGGTTCGGCACGGTCTGGATGTGTGAGACGGCTGCTTGGGACGAGCCCGCCTTCAACAACCAGTCGTTGAGATTGGGGAAGACTGGAACCCCTGATCCCTGTAGATGGGCTGCCACCACCGCTATCATCTTTGTGAACACCTGAGGGGAGCTGGTGAGGCCAAAGGGGAGCACCGCAAATTGAAAGTGCTCATGGTCCACCATACACCACAGGTAGCGACGAAGGGCAGGCAGGACCGGCATATGAAAATAGGCATCCTGCAAGTCCAGCGCTACCATCCAGTCTCCCGGATATAGGGCAGACCGGACCTGAGCTACGGTGAGCATCTTGAACTTCACCTTTTTGAGGAAGTAGTTGAGGGCTCTGGGGTCAAGGATAGGACGAAGGGACCAGAAAAAAGCAGGAACTACCACCACAGCCTATTTCCAGCCCTGCAACCCTCTCTATAGCTCCCTTTTGGCCAAGAGAGTCTGGAATTCTTTGTGGAGCAGAACAAGGTGATCCTCCATCAGCCGATCGTACACTGGAGGCATAGATCCAAGGGGAGGTAGCAGCCAGTTCGGACTACTAGCAACACCCACCTGTCCGATGTGATGTTTTGCTAGTGGTGGTGATGGCGTATTCTGCCACCAACTGGTCGTAGATGATCCTGTGGGATCGGACTAGGAAGACTTTGCGGTGGAGGAGGGGATAGTGGCTTGGCTTGACATCTGGCCTCCCGACCCACGGGGTCGAGGTGAACCGCGTCTACTGCCCGCAAACACTGCTGAACTTGCGGGGCCCTCTGGCTGGAATAGGGGTGGCGTGGTTGGTAGCCAGTTCAGCAGCCACAAAAGGAGTGAAAAGCAGATGCGGGTCGGGATGTTGTGGTGAGGCCCAAGGACTTTGCCATAGCTCGCGAGTCCTTGAGACACTAAACGGCGTCATCTGCTTGGTCTCCGAAGAGAAGGGCGCCATCAAAGGGCATGTCCATAAGGTTAGCTTGGACATACCCTGAAAAACCAGATGTCCTCAGCCAGGCGTGACGAAGCCACATCCGATGGAAAACTTTGATGCATCTCTCCCGTCTGAGATAGCTTAGGGAGAGAAGAGCCCGGTTCTCCTCCGAGACCCTGGGCAGCACCTGCGCAACCGTGTCTCATATAGATTGGGAATAACGGCCCAAAAGGCATGCAGTGTTCACAGACCGCAATGCCAGATTGGCGGAAGAAAACAGTTTCTTTCCAGAATTCTCCAGTCTCTTGGATTCCCTGTCCTGGGGTGCGGAAGGGAATGGTCCACAGGAAGTGGAAGCCTGGACCACCAAGCTTTGTGGGGTGAGGTGGGCGGTGACAAAAACTGGATCTCCCAGTGGAAGGCGATAGCAGCGGGCAATCGTCCTATTCAAAGGAGCCCCGGTGCTAGGCTTGGACAAGGTGCTGATAAGAACGTCCATTAAGGCCTCATTGAAAGGCAGCAAGGGTTCCGAGCTGGAGACACCAGGCTGTAGGACCACTGTCAAGATGTTAGTTTTGATTGCCACTGTAGGGAGCTGCAGGACCAGGACCACCGCAGCCATACGCACCACAATGGCAAATGATGCCCCGCCTCTCACAGACCCCACCCTGTAGCCAGGTTAGCTGGAGACAGCATGCCAGAGTCTGAGGAGGTGTCTAGAATACTAGCAACATCCAGTTCCTCATACCAGACCATATCTTGTGGGTGCGGGATGTCCAAGGGATACAGGTCCCCCTCCCATTCCTTCTCACCAATCCCTAACCCTTCAGAATAGGGCAAGTTCAACGGCATGGAGCCATACAGCTCCGATCTCTGCGTCGGAGGATGCCTGACCGGCTCCGTGTTGTCAGGATTGAGGATTGGGGAGGCGTCGGAGAGGACCTCGGCAGTGGGCGTGGCACCGGCGGCTGCGGGGGTGCGAGCGGCGCCGGTCCTGACGCAGGAACGGGTCCAGTTGGAGACTGTGGCTGGAGCCCACGGCACTGAACCCATAGGGAATCCTCCATAATCTGAGCCTGCGGGCCCGAAGGCTGGCCAGCAGGATCAGGCCGCACACATATGGCGCATATGGCATCATAAAACTCCTTAAGCTTGGTGGGGTGGGGTGTCACCTTAAGCTGGGTGGGATTTTTCAGTCCAGTCTTTACTCAAGCCCGTATTAAGTTCAAGTTCCAGTAAGAGCTTGGTCATGGTCATCCTCATTTTCAGTTAGTGATAGCAGTGTCTTGGTGTCATACACATCTTGTATTGTTAGATTACTCATTTCCGTTGTTACACTAGAATAAGTGACATCTTGAGGGTTTGCAGCAAAGGCTTTTTTCATTTGAATAATCTCACAAATTTGTATAGATCTATTCTTGTAGTATACCAGTCACATCTGGTAAAAGGACAAAACCCCAAACCACGTCTCAGAGATCATATCCGGTGTCAGAGGGACATTGGATAGATTAACAACATTAATCTCTTGATCCACAGTATCAGAACCTTCTATGTTCATTGTTTTTTCCATGATCGCATCTCCATGCCCTTTCTTTCTCTTGTTGGACCCCTTATTGGAGTTTTATTTCTCTGCTTTGTCCCCTTCTTTGAAGGGCTAAACTTGGGTTGTATTGGTAACCGACCCTTCCTCTCCTAACACCACTTATTAGTATTTGTTCAATTTTCCCCAAAAACATTTGCTGAGCGCCTTGAGCTGTTCCTATTACCAGTTACCAAGCGTGCTAACATTATTTCTTTGGAGCCAGACCAACTGGCAATGCCAAGGTTTGTTTTGTTTTAGGTGAGGCGCCAGGTGCTCAATCTAGAAGGAGCTTTAAGGATTCATCCATACGTTGGTAGACAGAATTTACATATTTTGATTGGGCAGAGGTTGTGTGCACAGAATAAATTGTTTTATCAAGTTGTGCAAGCTAAAGCTCTTTATCAAGTCTATTGTGTTAGTAAGGCTATTGCCCAGAGTTACATGATGCGGAGCAGAGCTTCTGTCGGCGATCGAACCGTGACCCACACGCTCCAGAGTCATCTGCTCTGGCCGCCAAGCGCAGCTGCTTGGATAACGTTTTCAGCAGTTCTTTAATGTATGCTTTCATCTAATGCGATTAGCTGCTCTTGCTTCCCAGAGGACTGCTCTGCTGGTTTAGGTTTGCGTTATCACCTAGAGGATTGTTTTGCTGCTTGAAGCCAGTCCTGGTATCTGGGAAGGAAGACTGGATCTGCTCCCTTCATCCAGGCTACCAGAGTGACTCCAAGGATCAGTTGGCGGACCGGTTCTGAGATACAGGGACAGAACAAGCTCCAGAGGCAATGGACCTACAACTGTATCTTTCTGACCGTTCAGAGTGAGTCCCTGATTTTAAATAAGTGCCTTCTGAGGCCCTGGATCCTTCACTGGCATAAGAGTGCACTCCTCTGCAAGAAGAGGAAAAATCTTGACGTTTTGAGCTCTTCACCACAGGGACAGGCCTGTTCACGCCAAGAGTCTGCCACCTGCGACGACTGCCAACACGAAGCACCAGTGAGCCTCTTTCCTACAGCGACCACCAGCAATGCAAGATGGATACGTTATTTACCTGTAATCCTAGTTCTCTTCCAGGGGTATCCTCATCAAAGTCATAAGCACTGAATATTCCTGCCCATGTGTGGGGACCTCGGAAATAATAAAAAATATATATGACAAGCATTTGCAATGCAATAGGTCTCGCAGCATTAAAGTTTGAGTTTTTGGCATTGTATATGACAATGTGTTGCATTAAATTTTTAGCAAAGTCTGTATCGGTGTATAAAGATGATTTGCAAGATGATAGCTGTTGCAAAATATTAAGCAATGTTGGCAATAATATTATATTATAATAATATTGTAAGTTACTGTTGTACTTATAAGCATTTTGGTAGCGCATAGTGATCTTGTGGTGCTCCTGAGTGATGCTGTAGTGATAGGATAGATAGCGAGGGCGATAGATAGATAGAGGGAGGCCGAGAGAGAGATAGAGGGAGGGTGAGAGAGAAATAGAGGGAGGGTGAGGAATGGAGTGTGGGGCAAGGGATGGAGTGTGGGGCGATAGATAGATAGAGGGAGGCCGAGAGAGAGATAGAGGGAGGGCGAGATAGAGGGAGGGCGAGACAGAGATAGAGGGTGTGCGAGGGATGGAGTGTGGGCGATGGATGGCGTGTGGGGCGAGGGATGGAGTGTGGGGCGAGGGATGGAGTGTGGGGCGAGGGATGGAGTGTGGGGCGAGGGATGGAGTGTGGGGCGAGGGATGGCGTGTGATAGAGGGTGTGCGTGTGGGGCGAGGGATGGCGTGTGGGGCGAGGGATGGCGTGTGGGGCGAGGGATGGCGTGTGGGGCGAGGGATGGAGTGTGGGGCGAGGGATGGAGTGTGGGGCGAGGGATGGAGTGTGGGGCGAGGGATGGAGTGTGGGGCGAGGGATGGAGTGTGGGGCGAGGGATGGAGTGTGGGGCGAGGGATGGAGTGTGGGGCGAGGGATGGAGTGTGGGGCGAGGGATGGAGTGTGGGGCGAGGGATGGAGTGTGGGGCGAGGGATGGAGTGTGGGGCGAGGGATGGAGTGTGGTGCGAGACTGTCCCATTGTTTGGGGGCTCGAGGCGAGTTTGGACGATGAAAATGAGCCACAAGCCGCTCAAAGTCACCTACCTACATGTCCATTAGATGGACCGCAAACATGGCAGGAAGCACCACATCTGCTGACACTCGTATAGCCACCATGACCACCATCGCTGCTGCAACACCTGTGGTCACCACATCCACCCCCTCTGCTTCAACACTTGTAATCATCACATCAACCACTTGTGGTATCGACTTCTGTCATTTACCATTGCAGGCACTACTGCTGCTGGGCACACAACTGCTAAAAGCAGAGAAACAACCCAACACAAGTGCCATATGTCAAAGTTGCTATTACCCCTGCCTCAGATGCCACCCCATCCTGAGTGAGTACATGTACTCTCACAAATCTGCTTTTGACAGCCCCAGTCATAGGCTCCCATCCGCCCGGGACTGGCGAAGAAAGGTTAAGTGACACCCAGGCTAGAGTTTCGCTTTAAAGACGCCTTACTGCTTTTAAAATGTTCCTGTATTAACTTGGCCTCTTGCTTTCAATTTAGTGCCCGTGCGCGGGCGGGTTCAGAGCTCCGCTGTGTAATGGCGGCGGGCTACGGCCTCTCAGAAGGGCGGGCAGTCACAGCGCCGTGAGGAATGTTGAAGCTGAAAGATAGACTCTATCAAAGAGTGTCACTTTGTTCTCTCGAGATGGCCAACTGAGCTGTCAAAACCTGGATTTGTCACATTTTTCTATTTAAAAACTATTTGTGTTTCTGCCAGTCTCATGGTGCAATTTTACTCATGGCATTACAATGGTAAATAAACGTGGAATGGAATGGATTTCTTCACGGCTCTGAACCGATTACATTCATTCACCGGAGCAGAGTTCCGCCAGCAGTAAAAACATCGCGAGACCAGCCTGTCAATGTTCCCGTCGATCAAAGCTATACACTGAATGGGACCACAGAGCTTTTCATCCTCTCTGCATCCCTGTATGAAATCCGACCTGTTCACAGTGGCATAGCAAGTGTGTCATTGGTCCTAATGCAAGTACTGAAAACAGACCCATTCCCTATGGCTGGGTAGAAAAAGGCACCCATAAATGTGGTGCAGTGCACCAGTACGCCTGTCGGCCCGGTGCCACTGCTCCTGCTGCACCTCCTTGCAATGTGTGCGCCAACGCCAATGACAGCACTTGGAAGGTTGTCGAAAAGCACCATTTTCCCCGGGCATAATGTTGGCATGTCAATCTTGCCGATATCTACCATGGGAAAAGGCCCAGAAACTAACGGAACGTGCTTATTTTCGTGCAGTAAGATTCAAAACCAGGATGTTATGCCCAGATTTCCTGGATGCAGATTGTTACTGGAGTTACTTGTCGAATCCAATAAATAATCTCTAGACTAGAGTATCTGATGTGATCAGTAACTCCTAATCAGGGTCTTTGTGTGGGGTGCAACTGGTGCATCCGAAATGTTCTGCATACAGTATAGGAGCACATGATGGGAAGCTTGCATTGAGGAAAAGCCATTGTACCGACCTAGTTGATGCTCTCAGCTGCCACTTTTGGGGTGTTGGCGTTCACTTCCTCTTCACAGACGCCCCCCTCTTCTCAGATTGCCTGCTTCTTCTCTCTTGCAGGGACGTGGTGGAAGCGCTGCTGAGGAACGATGCAATAACGAACGTGGGGGACTGCAAGGGCTGCTACCCGCTTCACCTCGCTGCCTGGAAGGGAGACGCCCAGATTGTCAAGCTTCTCATCCACCAGGGACCCTCGCATACCAAAGTCAACGAGCAGGTGGGGCGCTCTCCTCACGCATATGGCAGACTCCGAGTGAATAGTGTGCCCAGTAGGTGGAGTGAAAAGATATGGTGCTGGCCCTAAAGAATCTAGAAGGTTTTCATTTGGTACATCTGATGGAACTCTGAGTCAGAGGTCGTTCGTTGCCTGTTAGACGTCAGTTTTCACTGTTTGGCAGCCGTCTATGAATTTGTTCAAACGTGCAAGTTCCAAATTTAATTGGCCATTATAAAAGTCTAATTACCTCGTAATAATGGCTCAGTGTTAAAGTGCTCCAGCCCACATTTTATGTAACGAAATATCATTTTTTGTAACCCGGGTATCAGTCTGGCCAACGGCCTCCTGGACGAAGATTGGAGGCTCGTTTAACCCTCTTACCTTTCCAGCCGCCATTACATCTTGTGACGTGTTTCTGCTCATTTGCGGACAAAGTGACGGCTGCGGGGTACATTACAGCTCCCAGTTGGTACCGCCATCACGGATAATGTCAAATACACACAGCTCTGGTGAAGACCGGCTGCAGGGTCAGGGCAAAACATGCAGTTCGATTCCCTAAAGTCAACTCGTTCGAAGGAGAAACAGGTGAATGGACAAGGGTTTGAGAGAGTTTACATTGAGAAAGCAAAAGTCTGCAAGTTAATGCCATATAATATAGGGTTGTATGCCGATACATTAGGAACACACTTTAGTAATATCTTTATTGTTGGATTAGGAGAGATCTCCCTCAAGCTTTGTGGATTCTGGCGATGCAATGGAGTCCTGGCTTAGAAACGGAACCCGTTGTGTAATATTCTTGTGTTCTTAAGTCTGAAGCATAATTGAAATTCTCTCCAGAGTACTCCGAACCTTTCTAAAAGAGCAGGACTGATGTTCTGGTTAATGCAGTTATAGTATACTTCGTAAGAGTAACCGTGAAGCTGAGCAGTAGGTACGTTGTCAGGCATCGAAAAAACGACTCTTCCAATTAATTAATTGGAGTCCTTCGAAAATTAATAAAACAAGCAGTGTTGTAGGCGGGAGGGGTGATTCGCTTGTGCGTGCGCGTGTGTATGTGCGCTTGTGTGTGTGTGAGAGAATGCAGCGTGGGGGGGCCTGTATGTGCGTGCGCGGGTGCATGGGCGCTTGTGTGTGCGTCTGAGAGAATGCAGCGAGCGCGTTCGCGTGATCGTTTCGAATCGCCTCCAAGGCGATGCGCGCGGCCAGGAATGTCTCTTGGAAAGGAGACACGGCCACAATAAGTTCTCGGCGGAGACGCGCTTCCGCGCGTTCAGCCGAGCCCTAAAAAACATATATCATTTTTTCTCATACCAATGCAGCCCACAGATAGGAGGCTAAACAATGCAATATTAAATAACTGCTTTTTTAAACACATAATGAATATATAGACCACAGAAGGGCAAGTATCACTTGAACTCTTTTTAATGAGTAAAAGTCATGATAACTGCAAAAGAGCAAAAGAGCAGGCATTGTTAGCCTACAGACTGCATTGTAAACAAATAGCATAGAAAATGAAAGCAACTGTACAAAAAACTGGCACCGTAACTTTAAGGCAGCCATGACCTCTGGCTTCCCATCATGCCTCAGTGGTAACAGTTAGGTCAGTTGTTCTTTGTGGGGACTCAAAGATCAGGACACAAAGATAAAGCTGAACATTAAAAAACAGTCATTGCCTGGGGAGGCGGTGGGTGGCGTATGACTTTGATGAGGATACCCCCTGGAAGAGAACTAGGATTACAGGTAAGTAAGTCAAAGTCAAAGATTACTTTATTCGGTTAAAATTATTAACCATAAAAGCATACAAAATACAAAATTCATTTACATTAGAATAGCAATTTAAAAAGTACATCAATTATCCTTATAATCAAACAATGCAGAGTTGGTAGGAGCGATATCCTTATCCTTTCAGAGTAACATATCTGGGCCAGTGGGTAGGTTCTGGTAATTATAGGTGGGTTACTGCTGGTAACTAATTGGTACAGGACCCCTCCTGCCCCCCCCCCCGGTGGTGTCCCTCTACACTCCACCTTGTAATTGGCGAATATGCAGTTCTTGGGTAAAAATCGCACAATTCAAGTGTTGTTATCGGCCCATCTCCTCTTTGTGGCACCCTGCTTCGCAGATAAGGGACGACCAGGTTATCCCGAAAGTTAACAATGACCAGGTCTCCCGCTGTGTTCTTAGGACGGGAGCCTATCCACCCCACCCTTCTAACATTTAGGATTGTCCCGTTAATTTTGGATGGAAGCGGTCTATTCTTTGTCAGCCAAAACTGGACTTTATTTTTGAGTCCTGATGACCTTCAATTTTTCCAGTAGTGAGCTCAGGCACTCCCGAAAGAACACACACGTAGGGTGCTGCCTCTGGTGGTAGATTTATGCATTTATTGCTCGCAGCTAGCCCCTCAGAACATTTGCCTACTTTCGGCCACCCAGCTCTGGGAACAGAGCTGAGAGCCATTGTCAGTTCATTGGCTACCTCCTTATTTTTAATAACTGATAGTACAGGATCTGGTGGCTTATTCTGGACAATTTTGCTGTATACAATGGTGTCAGACGTTTTTGGGGCACCTATTCTCTGAAGTTGGTTGTTTAACTTGGCTGACTTGGTATTTTCTTCTATTGTTGAGAGCTTTTCCCCAATTCTCTCTATCCTTTCAATAAGCGGGGATAATAGGGTTTTTATCAGTTCTTCAAAGTGGGCCAGCAAAGTAGATGGTAAAAGGGATATAGGGGTTTCCAGTATTTGAGATGCTTTGGGTGTCTCGGGGGTGATGGTGGCAGTAACCAAAGTGGGGCTTAAGTTTATTTTTCGATGTTTTGCTAGTTTCCCCTTATGTTTCGTACCTTTACGTTTTGTGCTCTGGGTAGGGACCTGAGGATGTGCTATCCCCTGAGTGGTAATTTTATCTTTTATTACAACGGGAGTTTCCAGTGGACTGTTATTCAAATGATGCGAGTTCCTGAGCTGGGGTCTTCCAATACCCATAGGGCATGTTGTGGAACCGGTTAGTTCTATTCCCTGGTCTCTGGGAATATACCTGGTATTGCAGATAGCGTTTAATTCCCTTTGTAGTAAAGAGTTTGACGAGTCGGTTGAGATCGGAGGGGATCGTTCGCAACATATGGTATCTTTAGGAAGGCTATGTTCTATTGACTCAAAAGCCGATGTTACCCTAGTAAAATATAAGTCCAGTGTCCCCTTGAGTGACCCTCCTTGAGAGGCAGATTGTTTGGCTGACCCTTTAGAGGTCATGGTGCAACAAGCTAATGACCCAACTACACACACCTAGTAAGGGGCCTATGGTTATCTAGGTAGACTAAAAAAGGTGCTGGGTAAAAATACACAAAGACATTTGTTGTTAGGCTCTAGGTGGTTGGTCTCTGATTGAGCATACCATAGTTCATGTCATTAGTCCCGGGTGACCGACCAAGTAGGGTGTCCCGACCCGACCTCTTCTGGCCTCCGAGGGCCACAGAGGGCCCGGGCTTAGCCCAGCGCCGACCCGCGCGCGACGTGGGTACTGGAGTCCTTTTGAAGCGCCTCCTGGCGCAAGATTTCCGTGTGGCGGCGTGTTCCGCCGCTAGGGCATCTGGGTAATGTAGTTTATGGCCAATTTCGCCCCCCTCGCACTGCAGCCGCTGGTCTGGGTTTGCAGCGGCGGAGGGGAGCGTTGGAGCTGCGCTGGTCCCTGAGAGCTGGTCCACCAAGGTATGCCCCCAAAAGATTTCAGTCCCCAGGTAAGTAACTTATCCTTCTCTTCCAGGGGATCCTCATCAATAGTCATAAGCACTGAATAGAATAGCAAGCCCATCCTTCGCCTGAGGGCAAATGAGAAGGAATGCCCCAAAAAAAAAACATAAATTTATCAGTGTTGGATCAGATTCCTCAAGGAGGCCTGGCCTACTTGGGTGTCTGCCCTGGTATTTGAATCAAGACAACAGTGTCTTGTAAATGTATGTATAGATCTCTAAGTAGCTGCTTTACAGATCTCAGAAATCGGTATATTATTAAGGAAAGCAGTTGTAGCAGCTTTACCTCTAGTGGAATGAGCCTTGGGTGTAAACCAGAGTGGCTTTTGTGCTAACTGATAAGCCAATTTGATACATGAAACTATCCACCTTGAGATGGAAAGTTTGGAGGCTGGAAAACCTGTTCTGATCGAGCCATAATTAATGAATAGTTCATCTGATTTTCTAATTGATTTAGACCTGTCCAAGGAGAACTTTAAAGCCATTTCCAGGTCTAATCAGTGAAGAGAACTCTCAGCTGGAGTAGAGGGGTTAAGGAAAAAGGTCGGTAGTGAAATGGTTTGGTTGATATGGAAATCTGACACCACCTTCGGAAGAAAGGAGGGATGAGTCCTTAACACAACTCTATTGAGATGGAACACCGCGTTTGGTTCTTTTGAGCAGAGTGCTTGAATTTTGCTCACCCTGCGAGCTGAGGTAATCGCCACTAAGAAATCTACCTTCCACGCAAGGTGTTGTAGGGTTGCTTTGTGGATAGGCTCAAATGGGGGACCCATCAGTTTAGCCAGAATCAAGTTCAGCTTCCCGGGGGAAGGAGGCCGAAAAGGAGGGTACACCTTCTTTAGACCTTGTGGGAAGTCTTTTACTACCTGTAGTTGAAAAAAGGACGGTTGAGAAGGGGAGCTCATATATGCCGTAATGGCAGCTAGGTGCACCTTAATGGAAGAGAATTTTAGGCCTGCCTTAGCTAAGTGAAGCAGGTATGGTAAAATCATTCCCGCCTGGCCCTTGGTAGGACAACAATTATTTTGTACACACCATAAATAAAAACGTTTCCATTTACAAGCGTAGGAGTGCCTTGCGGAGGGTCTTCTAGCTTCTTTTAAGATGGTCATGCTATTGTGTTTCTATCTAGGAACCTAATTCGATATTTCTATTTTATGCCCTTGTACGGCTATAATAAATAATATCCTTATAAAGGCATAAGAATCATATCCAAGGCTACTTCCCCGGACTCCTAGAAAGCACGAGTTCTCTAAACAAACCAAACCTCCAGCGACCTGGGAAATTCCCATTGCTTTTGTTTTGATTTGTCCTAGAACTTCTGTGAGCACTGTAAGAACGGCCAGTTCTTAGTGACATCTTTATTGACGTCTTATGTCCAACCTTACGTCAAACCCGGCACCTTTCAGGTATAAATATACCAACGTTGCCTTAAGCAAACACACGGTGGTTTGGAGCAGAGCGGCTATCTACTTACCCGAGAGCCCAGCTGATGCGAGAGCCCACAGACGCCGACCTCCCTTTTGACGCACTGAGAGAGACGCTGTCTTTTCTCCTGCCGAGAAATCCAGCTCCGGTGTTTCCAGATACCCTCGCGGGTTACTGGGATATCGAGTCCTGAAAGAGAGATACCAGACCTCCTGCTTTCTATTACCCAGGTACGGAGTTGACTAAACCCTTAAAGAGAATTCTTGATTCAGATTCTTGGCAAAACCAACTTAGCTTAAACTGCTACTTACTTACTCCTTCCCACGTATTAGGCTTAGGTCAGGTACACCGGGGTAGGCGTCTTTAGAAGCACCAGTTGAGTACGTTAGTCAATGTATATTTGTATGTATATATTTTATCCATTTCAAAGTATCATATGGCTAAGAAACCATATCAATGCTTATACAGTTATTTCATAATACTCCTTTTACTGTACGAACTTTACTTTACTATAAGTATTGCAATTGTGGCAATTCATTTCTCTTGCATGAGAAAGAAGACTGCTCAATAAATAACACCTTTTATTGAAAACGCCCGTCTCTCTATTCTCTGCAATCTGGTGAAACTAAGTATGCACACTTGACTGAGTGAAATAGCTGTCTATTGTTTTCACACGACTCTAGAGATACACTCTTATTCTGAGGGAGCAAAGTTGTCATGTTTTATGGTTGTCAGAAGCTAATCCCTTCTTGTCTATCCAGGGAAGTTAAACTCCTCATTGTTAATTGGAGAAAGTTTCTAGTGACCTCTGAGCTAGCTGGCAAACCTTAAGTCTAATATAGTCAGTAGAGACCTAGATGACCTCAGTCCTAGGTCTAAACTGCTGTTTATATTATTCCAATGTGCAGAGCCTATTGGGAATATAGGAACTACACTACATGGCGACCAACGTTTGGTAAGGCGATAAATCTAACGCAAGACGTTAGAGTAACTCAGTCGTGCTTTTTCACACAGAACCCCTTTTTCCCGTAAATACTCCAAAAGACGTCTGGAGTGGGTAAAAGGTTAAAATCCGCCGGAACTTAGTAGGAAGAGATTCCTATGTATAAGTTTTCGGTTTAGTCAATGTTGAAGAATACAGTGTTCCAAAATATTGGGCACCTAATCTTTGTTTCCTTGAAACTTGATCTGCAACAAAAAGCTTTCTGTCAGTAAAATGGGGGAAAGTGAAGACGAAAGGGAGGCAGCTAGAATAGCAGCTCAACTCCTAGCGGATGACTCAAGTCTCCAAGACAATGACCCGAATATTATACTCATCCGGTCAACAAAAGAAAAATTATAACTCTTAAACTTGTAGAAAATGGACTAACATCACAAGGTGGTACAGTCATATTTGTGGTAGAGGCCCATGAATATCGGCAGACAGAGGTATTCTATTCATGGAAAAACTTTTCCAGCAGCAAACGCTGTAACACACGAATTCCACTATTACAAAATAGAGAAACCTCCGGATATATACACTCCTTTCGAGGAGGTTGAAATCCCATTAAATTACCAAGAGCACCTGCTCTGGTTTAAAGGCGCCCTAAAACATAATAATCACATCACCAGGCTAGGTCCACTAGGTAGACCAGGAGCAATGTGGCCGGTTCTAGCCAGCTACACACCACATCCCGACATTGAAAAAATGTCGGGTGAAGAATTTTTAGTTAAAATAAAAGAATTAACAAAGGCATATAGAGAATTAGTTCAATTGGCGACTGAGGAAATAACATACCTCCAGAAATTGAAAGAAACAGATATAGCAGAACAACCATTTGAACTTGCCAGAATCATAGAAAAATCCTATGAAGAACTAGGTAGAGATAGTTTGGGTGGGAAACCAGTAAAACCCCAACTAACTGAAAATCCTGAAAAGATATTTATTAAAAATAATCTAAACACTCAAAAAAAGAGCTGGGATGGAAATAAACAAACCACTCTCAAAGAAAAAAGATTCCAGTCCAGAGGAAGGTCTCCTCGGCGGAGAGAAAGATCTCCGGACCAAGGACACAAGTCTCCCCAGAGGGAGCCCTCTGAGAAAAGATACAACCTTAGAGATAGGGATAAATTAAGAAAACCTGATAGATATCAAGATATTGATACACGTCCCTCTCTATCTTTTCAGACTTCCTCGCAGAAATCGGAAAGAGGACGGTCAGAACACAGGGAAGAGCACTTCAAGTCCAAAGACAAGGAACCTGCTCATCAAAGTAAACAAATTACAATTTCCAAGAAAGAAGGTAGCCAGTATTAAAATAATTTAACATGCCGAGAATACTGAGGACACAGCTGAAAAACTGAGAGTGGGCTCAGACAATGCTAGACAGCGCAGCAGAAGTGACCATAGCTCGCAAGATACTGATGAATCTTCTGGAGACAGTGGACACGAATGAATACTTTCAGGTGGAAACTGCAGATACCAGAGTTAGCAAATCTCATAAAATATACGAAATAACATTACGTATAGAGGGAGATAAGACTAGGAAAGTAAGGGGTCTCTTTTGGGATAACCTTTCGAAAGGCTATGACATCCTTTTAGCTGAGAAAGACTGGCCAACAGAGTTTGTCAGGGAGTGCCCTCATGGCGAGGAAATGATTATGCCTGCCTTCTCAAACCATATTCCAATTCATGGAAAATATACACTTGAAAGAAAATGGGCAGTAGCCCAAGCTCCTGCATTATATAAAAATCATGTAGGATGGGATGAGGACTCTCCTCCTCACAAAATCCAGTTAAAATGTCAACCAACTGCACAAAGGCAGTACCCAATTAAGCAAGAAGCTAAAAAGCAAGTCAGGGAGATCTTAGATCAACTTGAATACCAGGGGGTGATTGAAACATGCACCTCACAAATGAACAATCCTTTGTTTCCTGTCTCCAAACCAGACGATTCATATCGTCTAGTTTTGGACTACAGACACCTTAACTCATGTTGCAAAACATTTGCAGTACAAAACTCACACAGTGCAGCACTAATGAATAACATTGTGCGCAAAAAATACAAAACGACATTAGACATCTCTAATGGATTCTTTAGTCAAAACATTGCACCTGAAAGCAGGTATTTGACCGCTTTCTCAATAATGGGGTCACAGAAAATTACTGTCGACTCCCACAGGGATTCAAGAATAGCCCAGGATTATTCTCAGCAAGGGTAACAGAGTTACTACAAATTTATGATGATGAGGCATTATCTTATGTCGATGACATCTATCTCACAGATGATGACCTGGAGACACACTTGAAAAGAGTGAACACCATAATACTTGGGTTTGCAGCTGAGGGTTACAAATTCATCTTTAAAAAGTCACAAATTGCCCATCTAACAGTCCTGTTTTTAGGATATGAATTATCAAGTGAAGGCAAGAGCCTAGCAGACAACTTCTTAGAGAAGTGCGCTGTACTCCAAGCACCAAAAACGCTGAAGAACTTACAATCAATACTAGGTTTCCTGAATTTCAGAAGAACATACATTCTAAATTATGCAGAGAGGGTAAAACCTCCCTATGAATTAATAAAACCTGATTTCAAACCAATCAATTGGACTCAGAAACACAGAAATTTTGAGATCATTGCAAACAGACATGTTAGCTAAAACAAAATTGCAAACACGCAAAAACATACGCAACCTTGTAATCCGAGTCATCCCAGGAAGATGCGGATTCACGTACCTGACCTCTAATGAGGGAGAAACGGTAGCAATAGCTTACAAATCACATTTGTACACAAAAGCTCAAATGAAATTCCGTTCAAATGAAAAAATTCTAACTGCGGTTCAAACTGCTGTAGCAAAAGAAAGAGCCCTAGCACAAGGCAAACGAATAATAATCGTTACACCAGTACCTGCCCTAGAAGCAGTAACAAAAGCAAGCATTCCAAATGCTAAAGCACTACATCCGAGATGGATACAATGTGTTAATTCTCTTGCTGCAACAGACGTTGTATAAGAATTTGATCCTAATTTAAAAACACAAGAATTTCTCCAATATGAATATGAATGTCCTCTGCCGAACGAAATCCTGTCTCTAGAACATTACGGCTGTATAATATATACAGATGGATCAGCACAACCCGCAGTCGGGGGTAAGCAAGCTTATAGTGCTGCGTGCGCGATTGTTAAAGGTCGTTGGCACAAAGGTAAATTTAGACCACTGGTCACTAAAACACAATCTCTAGGAGATTGTGCAGCTCAGCGAGCTGAACTACTAGCATTTAAGATGGCGCTTGAAAATACCGATCGTGAATTCCCCACACTAATAGTGTGCGATTCATATTACTGCGTTCAGTCTTATAATGAATACTTGCAGAACTGGGTTCAAAACGGCTTCAAAGATGCAAAAGGTGGCACAATCAAGCATAAAATGCTTTTGGAACAAGTAGTTCTTTTACAGAAAGAACTACAAAAGACTCACATGATACATACACTGAGTCATCAACGTGATGGCGTTCACGTTGCGGGGAATTCATTGGCTGATGAATCCGCGAAGGCAGCTGTACAAACGACTTCCGTAGCTGGTATCACCCGGTCAAAAACAAAAATAGACAGCGATGTAATGCAAGCTGTCAGTGCTTCAGTAAAAGATGATAGAAAATCACTCCCAAAAGGCTTTCCAGTAAAGTACTTATACATAACTGATGCGAATAATGTTCCTTTTGCTCGAATCCCTGGAGTGGGGGATAGGGCAATTCCAAACATGGAACACAGGTTAGGACTAATTATAGCGGCACACGAAGGGCTAGCTTCTGCACATGCTTGTGTTTCCGCCACAATATTGTTATTAAAACAGAGATATTGGTGGCCGCGCATGAGAAAACAAACTAAGAACTATGTTCTAGAATGTGAAATTTTCCAAAGAATGAAAGTATTAACAGTGAAACGACCAGCGCAGACACCCCTTCTAATCACAGATAAACCATTAGCTTGTGTTTACCTGGACCACTGTGGTCCCTTACAAGGGGATGGCAACTATAAATACATCATCGTCGTAGTGGATTCCTGCATGAGATTCATTTGGATGTGGCCCCAGCGCTCGGCTGACGCCAGAACTGTTATAAAAGATTTGCGAGTCCTTTATCGGCACATACACAATTGCCATGCTACATTCTGACCAGGGTCCTGCTTTTAGCTCTCGAGCTTATGTACATAGGGAGCTTATAGGGAGGCCATGGCCAGCATGGGCATTGAATTGCGGTACTCTTGTCCATTCCATCCTGAGGGAAATGCGGTAGTGGAAAGAAAAAAACGGGACATAAAGCAATCTATAACGGCGAGGGTATTAGGTACGGGTGATGGGTGGGTGCAACATTTAACAAGTGTCCAACGTAGTCTTATTAATCTGCCAAGAAATTCTCTAAAAGGTTTCAGTCCGTACGAACTATTGTTCGGGACTAGAATGCATATTCAGGACCTTGATAGTCAGACTTCAGTGGTAGAAGAAAAATGCTTTGATATCAAAGACCGTTTGGCTGTTTTACAGGAATTAAATGAAACAAGACGAAACCTGAGCAACATAAAGTTAAAACAACAGCCACTGAAGAAAAACCACCTGTCCCAGCAAGACCTGTCTGGATTCCAAAGAATGGGGATCTGGTCAGAGAGAAGATCGCGGTGAAGAAGGAATTTGGGCCTTCTTACAGAAAAGCAGTACCTGTCCTAGCTCTCAGCGGAACAAGATCAGTTGTACTACCGCCCCTTGCTGGTAAAAAGGAGAACCGAGTTGTATCCATCGACCTGGTAAAACCACAATCATGTGGCCAATAATAAGTAGTAGGCCCAGTGTACCAACATTTGCTACAATACAAGAGGTTCAAACTGAGAGACTAATCACATTCGATAAACCTGCAGTGAATAAAAAAGGACTATGCAACAAAGCCATGGAACTTGTGCCTCTTGAAACCCAAATTGCAACAGTTCGTCAAGAAACACCAGTCTACAACGATGTAGCCTCAGACTATGCTAATGAAACAAAGACAAATCCAAAAGCAAATAAAAATCCGGAAGCAATTCCAACAATTGACAGAACGGCATCTGGCTACTTCATCAATTTCGATAACTTTTCTGAAGATCCAAGGGAACCTGAAGAAACGCCAGCAACAAAAACTTTTAAAGACAAAGTAACTGAACTCTTTTTCATCAACTAAAAGAAACCCATCTGATTTCACCATGGATTGAATTTTGGATTGTGTTAGGTGTACTTTTCCTCCTGCTTTGGCTCATCATGGATCTTTGTTTGGGAAAATTCATTGAAGGAAAATACAGTACAATGGACACAGCAAGTCAGAACATCAACTTGGTCCTAAAGCCTCACAAGTCATCACACATCGAGAAAAGAGAAATATCATCAGTGAATGTCACAGCCAATCCAATACCCGGTGGGGTAGCATGGGACAAAACGGATTATGAAATCTATGGCCCGATTGAGCTCTTGAAATATCCACATCAGTTCAAGGTTTCGTTAAGTGACTTTGTAAAACCAAGTACATTCTCTGATGATTGGGACTTTGCAAGTATTAATGATATGTCAGATTTAGTAATGTCAGCAAAATTTACAGAACATGATTACTTACAGGGTTCATCAAATTATGAAGAAATGTATTGTTATAATCACTTTGGGCATCACTATCTGCATAAATCGGCTCAACCTAGAAATGTTTTTAATTATAATCAATGAGAACATTGTGCAACTCCACCTAAAAGCAGCTCGAAAACATTTTATGAGAAATTCCCATACTTCTCAGGGTTTAACACAAGTGATACAGAAACGTTTTATTTCAAAATGTTAAATAAGACCGGAATGAAAACAATGTTGACAAATACTAAATTGATCTATTCTGAAACATTTTATGAAAAAATGATTACATTCGGTTTTGATTTCTGGGAAAATAACATTGAAACAAAAACCATCTGGGGTACAAAAGAATGGCAGGTCCAAGGTTTAGAAGCATTATTTAGAGCCTGCATGATCCCAGAACAATTAATATTCTTGAATGACACCATTCACCAGACTACCTGTCTTAGCCTAGCCAAAATTAAAGACTTAAATAAACCGTGTATTGCAAAGCCCATACCGGATAGCAATAGCACTACAGACATGGAGATAGACATACCTCATATTTTACACCAAAACAGAACACATTCTGAATGGAAAAAATGGTTGATCTGGCCCACAGACACAAATAACTGTCGAGCTAGATTCCTGAACAAAATACAGGGGTTCAAAATGACCAGGCCAGACCCAAGATACTCCCAGAGACAACATCCAGGGATAATTAAAACATACAGTGTAGGGAAACTATGCCTCGAATGGCTACAAAAATCCACACTGGCAGAAATTAAGCAACACTTGACTTTACTTAAAGACGGTGCTGACTTGCGTGATTTCATAATGGGACCACGCAAACAGCGTCAAAAACGTTTCATAGCGGCCGGTATATACGCTGCGTACAACGAAGCTTGGAAAGTAATGCAAATTGAAACAGCAGAAAAAATACGAGAAATTGATCGTATTAAATTGGAAAAATCACTTTCTGTTGTGGACAATGGGTTAATGACTCTGTCCTCCAGAATATATTCACTGGACAGTATTGTATCATCTGCTATTGATATAATAGAGCAGGACTTACAAATGTTACAACATAGTCAGTCCCAATTACGTTCTATTGTACAGCTTGGCTGGACGTTGCAAAATCTGCGTTCAGGCTACGTACCATGGCGTTTAATCAACACAACGTCATTATTCTCTATCTTTAACCTTACTGATAAACAAATCAGTTTGGCACAAAAAGGAGCAGATTATACGATTCTGAGCATTGAAAAACTTGAGAGATTACCATTGACAATGTCAGAGAGACCGGTCATTGAATGGATAAAACACGGAATAATCACAATTCCGATAACAACTTTACAATTTAAATACTGCCAAGAATATATACCAGCAGGCCAGTATGAAAGGTTGGGTAAAGGGTACATCAAGTCATCATGGAAATTACCTTATACACACACATGTTATAGTGAAAAGAAAAGGAATGTATTTCTTAGTGGAAACAATTGTAAAAGATCACTAAGCGGTACACTTCTGTGTCAAGGTATTAACTTGCATGAAGCCTGCGATGGGTCTTCAAATAACCTTTCATGTCACCTGCATGGCACTCCTACAACACAGATAGAGCCATTTTTTTAGACGGATTTCTAACGGGAGCTATATTCTAATAGTGGACCACAGCTGTTGTGGCATGGTGCCAGGGAAAGCCTATCTCGTCAGCGTTAGTTCCATGGTCACTTGCTGTATGCAAGTATTGTATCCAAACAGCACTCCAGATACGGAGGCGACAATTTGGCCTTCTTTGAATATCTCTTCTATTCGAATTGATACTTTAAGCAGAATTAAGTCTGTTCTGTTACAGACAACTGTGCCTTTAACGTCATCAAAAGAAACGTATGATCTGCAAGTTGCAAGGACAACGGCAGAGATACATACCCTTTTATTAACAAATTGCCCCGTGCATTTCGCAGGAATGCTAAGCCAAATCCTAAATATGTCAGATACCAGTGGCATCCCACATGTATTTAAGACAACTTTTTCGGGACTGTTAACACCCTTCGAAACAGTTCTGGGCATTTTTCCTAATTTTGTCCATTCTGTCTTTGGCGGCCTACCACTTCTTTTGGGACTCGTAGCAGGAATTTTGTTTTTGATCCTTCTGCTCCGATATGGCAAGCCAAGTCGCAGACAAGACTCCAGCAACGATGGAAGAAACGATCCTAGCTATACGCTATCGGGACCGCATAACTAAAGTCCTAGGATTAGCCCGGCTAAGATCTGAATATGACCTGGTTTCTTTCATTCAGACCTATCTGGCAAAATTGCATCTTACCTGTGCTTCGATGTATGCTATGCGGAGAAGAATGCGTGTTGGACGTCTGTCTTACACTACCATCAGCAGTACCAATGGATACAGATACTTTGCTAAGTCCTGTAACGGCTCATGCATCGTGTTGTCCCCAGCGGCTACCGATTCTGTTGACAGCATTAGTTGAGACTTCACCACTACGATTATGTGGCACAGTGGAGTACGAGATGAGAGCAGCATTACCCAGGTACAACTTTCAGTGAGCATTGCTGATCCAGACATCGATGATAGCAATCATTCCCACGACTGCACTGTTGTGGCATTTTCAAACTTGGTCGAACTTTCACCTGAAGCGGTAGACCAATTTTTTGCGAATCTGTCTGAATGAAATGTTCTCCCCTGAACAGAAAGAATAACTTTTTAAGCAACGAGCACACAGCGTTCCCTTAACTCTGAATTCGGCCTTCAGCTTTCATAAACAAAAGCGACTAAAAACATTTGGAACTATTTCTTCCCCTGAAAGCGAATTTTTTTTTTCTCCCTTCCAAAATATTTACTTTTTTTTGGCACAGAGTACTCTGCTTAAAGTAGAACTATTCTTAGAGAACAGAGCTTCTATTTTAGGAACTCTAGAGACAATATTTTACCTCAGCCTCTAGCGCATGTACAGCATTTTGTATTATTATGTGATGGAATGGTCTCGACCTTCTTTTCTGTATTCAGAGCCATTTCATGTGTAATTTTCGCAATTCATTCAGCTGATATATATGCATCTTTTTTACTGAATGATCACACTGCTTGAAAAGCGTACAGTACCAATAATCATTTTCGTGTATTTACCATATACCATTTCAAATGCAAAAATATGTATTTTGGGGTGGGTTAGAAAACACATGCACCTTTATATGTTTACTATTGCTTAGTTTTAGTAATGATGGACATTAGATCGTGGAGTGGGTATTGTGTTTCTATCTAGGAACCTAATTCGATATTTCTATTTTATGCCCTTGTACGGTTATAATAAATAATATCCTTATAAAGGCATAAGAATCATATCCATATTTAGTCGTAGCCCATGCAGTACACATTAAGCAAGGCTACTTCCCCGGACTCCTAGAAAGCACAATGAGTTCTCTAAACAAACCAAACCTCCAGCAACCTGGGAAACCCCCATTGCTTTTGTTTTGATTCGTCCTAGAACTCCTGTGACCACTGTAAGAACGGCCAGTTCTTAGTGACATCTTTATTGACGTCTTATGTCCAACCTTACGTCAAACCCGGCACCTTTCAGGTATAAATATACCAACGTTGCCTTAAGCAAACACACGGTGGTTTGGAGCAGAGCGGCTATCTACTTGCCCGAGAGCCCAGCTGATACGAGAGCCCATGGACGCCGCCCCTCCCTTTTGACGCACTGAGAGAGACGCTGTCTTTTCTCCTGCCGAGAAATCCAGCTCCGGTGTTTCCAGATACCCTCGCGGGTTACTGGGATATCGAGTCCTGAAAGAGAGATACCAGACCTCCTGCTTTCTATTACCCAGGTACGGAGCTGACTAAACCCTTAAAGAGAATTCTTGATTCAGATTCTTGGCAAAACCAACTTAGCTTAAACTGCTACTTACTTACTCCTTCCCACGTATTAGGCTTAGGTCAGGTACACCGGGGTAGGCGTATTTAGAAGCACCAGTTGAGTACGTTAGTCAATGTATATTTGTATGTATATATTTTATCCATTTTAAAGTATCATATGGCTAAGAAACCATATCAATGGTTTAACAGTATTATTTCATAATACTCCTTTTACAGTACGCACTTTACTTTACTAAAAGTATTGCAATTGTGGCAATTCATTTCTCTTGCATGAGAAAGAAGACTGCTCAAAAAATAACACCTTTTATTAAAAACGCCCGTCTCTCTATTCTCTGCAATCTGGTGAAACTAAGTATGCACACTTGACTGAGTGAAATAGCTGTCTATTGTTTTCACACGACTCTAGAGATACACTCTTATTCTGAGGGAGCAAAGTTGTCATGTTTTATGGTTGTCAGAAGCTAATCCCTTCTTGTCTATCCAGGGAAGTTAAACTCCTCCTTGTTTATTCGAGAAAGTTTCTAGTAACCTCTGAGCTAGCTGGCAAACCTTAAGTCTAATATAGTCAGTAGAGACCTAGATGACCTCAGTCCTACGTCTAAACTGCTGTTTATATTATTCCAATGCGCAGAGCCTATTGGGAATAAAGGAACTACACTACAATGCAGTCTTGAGGAAGTCCTAAATGACCGTACTGGAGGACCTCAGGAGCCATGCTGCGAAGTTCAGTGAGGGAAGGTTGGGGTGAAGAATGCTCCCGTTCATGTTCGACAGCAGGTCCGGTCTGCACGGCAGTCTCCTGTGTGGGCATTTGGACAGGTGCATAAAGGTCCGGGTAGCACCATTGTCTGGGCCAGTCTGGATCAATCAGAATCATTCTCGTGTCTCAGTGCGAGAGTTTGGTCACCACCTTTGTGATGAGTGGACCAGGTGGAAAGTGCCCCTGACCAGCTGATCAAAAGGGCATTCCCTTTCAACCCTGGTCAGTAGTACCTTGAGATGAAGTATCAGCATTTTTTGTTTGTGTCGTCCGCAAACAGATCGATGCATGAACGACCCCATTTTTGAAAAATGTCTTCAACTACTTCATCATTTAGAACCCCAGTCCTGCTGGTCCTTGAAGTGATGAAAGAGCGTCTGCCTGTGAATTCTGCTCTCCCAGTAGATGTATTGCCGTTATTGATGGATTTCTCGCTAAGAGCCAATGCCAGAGGGCCTGAGCTTCTAGCGATTGAGTCCTCGATAGAGTTCCTCCTCATTTGTTCAGGTAGTACATGGTGGTCGTATTGTCCGTCTGTACTAGAATGGACATGGTCTGAATCGAAGGGAGCAAAGCCTTGAGAGCTCGATTAACAGCATGTTGATGTGGTACAACTGCTCTTTTGTTAACCATCAACCTTGAGCCTGAAGGGACCCTATGTGAGCTCCCCAACCCTGAAGGGAGGAATCCATGATCAATGATTGGGAGGAAGGTGTCTGGTGGAATGGAATCCCTATCAGTAGATTCTCCTGCTGCATCCACCATGGGACTGATGCTCTGGCTGCTTATGACAGTTGTATACTATCGTCCCACCAAGTCCTTCTATCCTGTTTGGCCTCCAAATCCTGTTGTAAAGGACGCATTCTCAGTATGGCATTGGGGACAAGAAAAATGCAGGATGCCATTGATCCTAGGAGAGATGCAGTCTGACGGACCCACGGAAAGTTGGTGTCTAAAATCTGTTTGCTTTACAGTGTGATAGATAACAGTCTCTCCTCCGAAATAAAAACTTTTCCTATAGGAGTCTACTGTCGCACCCAGATAATGAATTATTTGCGTGGGTTGCAGAGTCGACTTTTGGAAGTTGACATGGAGACCCAGCTGCTGCCAAAGTCCTAGACACTGTTGGAGATGATTCCTCACGCTCTGGGGGCAAAGACTTTTAAGGAGCCAGTCGTCCAAATAGGGGTACAAAAAGATGCCCCTGTGTCGTAGAGCGGCTGCCACTACTGCCAAGCACTTTGTGAACACTCGGGGATCTGATTTTAACCCAAAGGGCAGCACTATGAACTGTTAATGGGACAATCCCACCGGAAATCAGAGAAACTTTCTGTGATGAGGACTGATCGGGACATAAAAGTATGAATCTTACAGATCCAGCGAACACATTCAATCTCCCTGTTACAGATGTGGATATATTTGATGAAGAGCCAACATGCAAAACTTTAATTTTCTGATGGACTTGTTGGGTGTCCGAAGGTCTAGAATAGGTCTGTATTCCGATTTCCGACCTTTCTTCTTCACTAGGAAGTATCTTGAATATACTCCTTGACCTCGTTGCGCTATAGGAACCTTCTCAATGGCTAACTTTCGCATAAGGATAGTTACTTCCCGCTGCAGTATTTTCATCTGGTGGCATGTTGTTTTCACTGGTGGGATCGAGGGAGGTCGATGTCGAAAACGTAGAGAGTAGCCACTCTGCAGTGTAGCTAACACCCGTTGGTCTTTTGTGATACCACGCCAGTCTTCCAGATGATTGGCAATACTCCTCCCCCCACTGGAGTGGGAAATGGCGTAGGGTGAAGTGGACACTCATTGTTTAGCTGGTCTTTTTGCTGAGGCAGTAGACGGACGAGGGGTTCCTCTTCCTCTGGGGGTACGACGGCCCTGGTAATGGGATTTTGATTGACCATGCTGCTGCTGTTGCCTCTGCCAGTGAGGGGTTTGAAACCTCTGATGGAAGGGCCGCCGATCGTAGGGCCTGTAACGGCGTTAGTACTCTCTTTTTCTCAAGTCCAACCGCCTTCAGGGTATCAAGTTCCGACTTCATCCCTAACATCTCCTCTTCAGTGTGAGTGCCAAACAAAAATGAGCCTGAAAAAGGGAGATTGAGAATTCGAGACTGCGCTTCCGGTTTAAGGGAAGAAAAACGGAGCCAGGATGATTTTGTGGCGCGGATTCCACTCGCATAAGAGTGTGCAGATAGCGTCGCTCCATCAGCTGCGGCGCTGATCACTTGGTTTGCTACCAAGCTGCTTTTCTGTAAAATTTCCTCAAAATCTCTGCGGTCTTCCCTTAGCAGCTTCTCTGCGAATCTTTGGAGGGAGCCTCACAAGGATCTGTCATAGCGCCCAAACAGAGCCGAAGCGCTGGAAACCTTCGTCATGGAGGCTGACGAGTCACAGACCTTTCTCCCCCCATGCATCCTATGCTCTGTTCTTCTTATCCGGTGGAACTGTAGATGAGGAGGATACTGCATGCGTTTTCTTAGCCGCTGCGATAATAACAGAATCTGGAGGCGGGCTAGATTTGAAAAACAAAGGCTATTTCTTCAAGATTCTCGCTGGCGCGGTCTTGAGAGTCGCCAGTGTAAGAAAGATGTCCATCACAGGTTAGAGTAGACCCGGTACCAAAGGTAACAATGGCTTGGCTGCTGATCTCGGATGTAAAGTTTCGAAGATGACTGAGGATGAGCTCTGCTGAGTGGGCACAGCGATGTTTAATTTGTTTGCCCCTCTGGATAGAACATCATGGAAAGTAACACCAACATCTACCGGAGAGATCTTCAACGGAGGGCTGTCTGTCAGAGTCTGGGAGTAGTCCCTCTTCAAGGAATGGGCGGAAGAGGGTGAACGTGTTGGAGACCTGTGTCTTCTCCTTTTCCCTCAAGATCTGGATCTCTTTCTTGAAGAGGGAGTAAGAGTAGGCGTGCGATCTGCTGCTTGCACCAGTCGGGTTAGAGGAGACCTGTGCAGACGGCTGGAATACTCCTGAACACCTCTTGATTGGGCAGCGTCCGCTTCTGCCAGTGATGAAGAGGTAACAATCATCTGGGCGAGAGGTGTACAGATGGAGATTTTCGCCTGTATGCCTGCACAGGAGCCTCAGGTGACCGTGGATGATGTGCAGATGGAGATTTCGGGTTCCCTGTTCTTGCAGGATCCTCAGCGGGACGGGGTTGTACAGGTGAAGAGGCCGGGCTATCCGACGTCGAAATGACCACCGGTGACCTTGAGGAAGAAGAAGAAGGTCTTGATAAGGTGCGGTGAGATACCGCCCTCGACGTTGGTGATGGAGAAAAACTCACTGAACATGAGCCTGCTCGATTCTGACGTCGATCTTTCAATGGGAGCAGATTTGTGCTTCGACATCGAACGTCTGAGTTTTGACGCTGACGGAGTCCCTTGTCTCGAAGCCGAACGTCTCGGTTTCGATGTCGACCTCTGCCTCGACGTCGAACGTCTCGTGGTGGCGTTGACAGAGGCCTCTGCCTCTATGTCGACTGTCTTCGTGATGCTGTCGACGGCGTCTTCTGCCTCGACGTCGACCTTCTCTGTGCTGACGCCGACGGAGACCTTGGTCTCGACGTTGAACGCCTCTGCACCGAAGTTTGGTGTCTCAACATCGACCTTCTCTTGGACGAAGCTGAAGGAATCCTCTGCTACGACGTCAGAGACGGCATCTTATGCCTCTATGTCGATGATCTGAATAAAGATCGACGGAAACGTGTGCCTCGACGTCGACCGCTCCAGGGTGTGCGGCGACGGAGTGTCCGTTCGACGTCGCATGTTTAGCCAACGCTTACGGAGACCTGCTCCCCGACATGGACTGTCGCCTGATTGACATCAACAGAGGGTCTTTTACCTGACTCAACGTTGAAACTGCCGTCTTCGGTCTTGGAATTGAATGAAGCGTGCTGTTTACCGCCGAAGACTTCGACATCTGCTTCTTTGCCGCCGAAGGTGAACAGATTAGTATCCTGCTTCTCGATGTCGATCCTGTTCTTTCTTCTGTCTCACAGGAGAACTACCTCTTACAAAGAGTCCATATAAACAAATTGTCGCTCTATCCTTGAGAATTCTCCTGGACAGCTTTTTACAATGTTGACAGGTCTCTGGAGAGTGAGGGCCAGGGATGCAGAGGATACACACAGAATGTGTGTCAGACCTGGCCTTCTTCTTGCCACAGTAAGGGCAAGGATCAAAAAGTGAAGGCATTCTGACAGAAAAAAAATCACTTTCTGCCCAAAAAACTGGTTACACGTCACTCTAAAGTCAAAAAGACATCGAGTGAAAGGTAAAAAACCACAATAAATGTACAATTAATTGACAAAAAAGACAGAGCTGTGAATTCCAGGGTCGTCACTGAAGGAGCCGGCAAGAACAACTGACCTAACTGTCACCCTGAGGCAAGATGGGAAGCTAGGGGTGATGCCTGCCTTAAAGGCATGGTGACAGTTTTTTGTACAATTGTTTTCATATTCTATGCTATTGGTTTACAATGCAGCCTGTAGGCTAACAATGCCTGTTCTTTTGCAGTTTTCATGAGCTTTACTCATTAAAAAGATTTCAAGTGATACTTGCCCTCCTGTGGTCTATATATTCAGCAGTTATTTATTATTGCATTGTTTAGCCTCCTATATGGGGCCTGCATTGGTATGAGAAAAAACAATATATTTATGACCAAGTTTCCATAGTAAGTGCATTTTTTGTTTTGCTTATAACTTTGGCGTAGTATGATGAATCTTCATGAAATTTTCCAAACTAATTCTTTGTTCATATCAGCTCCTATGTTGAAAGTTTGTGGGTGATTCGTCTACGGGGGAGGCCGAGAAAAAAGCAGGGTCCCAAAACGTGTTTTCTCTATGCAATTGCCATAGGAAACTTTAGACAAGGCTACAGGTCTAACAGGTGAACAGAACTACCCCAAATTTGGCAGGGAGAAGGGTCTTAGTCTAGAAGCACGCTTTTGTTTATTTGGTGTAAATCCGTTCAGTAGTTTTGGGGAAATATCGAAATTTACAGATATCGATATTTGAGAATTCTGCTATCTGATTGGCTGAGGCGTAACGAGCACCAGCTTGCTGGTTATTGGCTGCGAACGGTTGCAACTAGGAAGTGTTGGCAGCCATTTTGTGATTCTGTTGAAGCAAGTAAGGGAAAAAAGGAGCGCTGTGAGCTCTGTGGGGTGGTTAGGGTATGTACAGGGAGTGTGATGCGAAGTATTCACCCCTACCGGTGTGAAAGTGCTGTTTTGCCCAGAGTGAGATGGTGCTGAGGTGCCGGTACACTCGGGATGAAAACCGTGCGCCTAAACCGTGAGCTGATTGCTGTAAACTAATGTGCTCTGGGCGCTGTAGCATACTGGCCGCTGTAGCATAGCTGTGCAGGTGGTGTTAGTATGCGTCAAGACTATAGCGGGAGTGGGAAGCAAACTACTCACTCCTACCGTTTGAAGACTCAGGGATGAAACCGTGAGCCTAAGCCGTGAGCCGTTTGCTGTAAAGTGATGTGCTGTGGGTGCTGTGTAAGTAGTGTTCATATGCGTTTATACTATACAGGGAGTGGGAAGCGAACTACTTACCCCTACCGGTCTGAAGACTTGAATACAGTGTTTTAGCAAGCAGGAATAAAGAAATAATTGTGAAGAATATAATGCAGAATGTTGCAATGCCACAGAAGACAAATGGTGAAATCAGGTGTGTCTAAGAAAGTGGCTGTGTGTGTAATAAAGTGATGGAGTCTGCAAGTTATATAAAAGTGTCTATTTGAGTGCCATAATCAGACACACTGGTGTAAGAGCTAAGGCATCCAGCTGAAGCAAACTCCAACCGCTTCTGCTGTATTCAAACATAATCTCCTGCATCAGTGAATTCCACATTACATATTACAGTTCCACGTGACATAACCAATACCTATTAGACATAAATGACTCTAAATTATATAATGAAAATAAAGGTAGGATACGATTACCACATGTATCCTTTAAGAAAACAGAGCACAAAAAAAATTTGCAAAATGTAATCAAACTTCTCAGGTACCCTGGTAATCCTTTTTTGTAAAACAAAATTATCAACATCAGAACAGTCAGCAATCTCTTCTACAGTAGATTCAATCTGATGCGTGTCAGAATTGGTAATAGTTCAACCCACATTGGAAGTTCGAGGAACACAAACATTGCGCTTCTCAGAAGTACATTCGGTACCCGTCTCGTCAAACCATACATTATTGTCTTCAGCCCTTTCAAAAAGACATTCTTGTGCAAGAGCTAAGGCATCGAGCTGAGGCAAACTCCAACCGCTTCTGCTGTATTTAAACCTAAGCTCCTGCAACAGTGAATTCCACATTAAATGTTACAGTTCCATGTGACATAAACAATAGCTATTAGACATGAAAGACTAAATTCTATAATGAAAATCAAGGTAGGATATGATTACCACAATGTGCCAACCAGTTCGTAAACAATGTCGTGTTTTTAGATCTTGATCGCCAGCTCGTGAGCAGAGGCTGAGGATGAGCTAATTTGTGTGAAAGGGCTTCGTGGAAAACAGGCAGGCAGAGAGAGAGAGAGATGTGTGCACAAAGAATCGACATGGTTTCACAATGGATGTCGGGTTTAGGCTAATTTAGCAAGTAAATAGCGTATTTACATAGGCCATACATCACCCGTCCCTGGTTAGGCTGAAGACGTAATGGGCAATAATGAAAACAGAGTTCAAATGCCTGAGCATACTTAGAAAGTTATAATATGAAAATAGTTCAATTGAAGATAAAAAATGTTATAGAAAAAAGTTGGAAAAAAATTCAATACAAGAATAACGTGAATTTCTTACGAGTCTTAGAGATTACAGTCCAGAAGTTCTTCAGCGGCTTGAGATGAGTAATGTTCCAAGAGGCGATTGTTGCCATCGTGCGAGAAAAGCGAAGCAATCAAATTCATATCCTCGAAGGGACAGTAATGTTCCTCGAATGTTGGAGCGGCAATTTGAATTGGCAGGCAATCTGCGATGTTGTAAAAAGTCGCACGTTGCAGGATATCTTTCGTGGCTGCACAGAAATTCCATTCAGCCAGGATACCTTTTTGCATTGCATCTGCCATTTCTCCACTGCCTGAACAATCAAGTTCAGGGTTTTCAAGATACTCCATTACCTGCTGGATATCGGAAGCGATTGTTGGGATGTTGGCAAGGTATAGATCCATTCGCCAGTCGAATGGGCAAGTTTTGCAATAAAAAGATGGTTGCACGCAGATTGCATGTGTGTAAATAAATGTCATATTGTAGCTGGCTCCAATAATAGATAGAGGTAGGCAGCCGAAAAGTTGTCCCTTTTTTTTCACGGTATTGCTGTAGCTTCACATAGAGGCGTATTCTGTCGGACATGCTTGTTACTACAGGGAGCGCAGTGATTTTTTACAAGCAAAAATAGTAGTAGGATGGCCGCAAAGAGAGCGAGATTTATGGGCACTGTCCCGGTTATTCCAGAGATGATCAAATGAATGAAGTCTGGTATTATACCAAAAACAGTTTGAAAGCCTGTGACAAATTGTGTAACAATTCACAAAGTTTAATGGGAGGTTTGTATTTAAAAGGGACTGTATTTTACTTGAAGTTCGTGCTATATGCAGTCGATAAATTTCTTTTGCAGAAGTGAGGGACACTTCTGTTTGAAACAAAAGCGCTTTCAGCTTGCTCAGGTTAATGAAATCTGTTTTCAAAGTAGGTGTTGAAGGCCAAGTTGAACTTTGGGAGTTACTTTGTGTGGGTGGGAATAGACATTGCCACAGGAAGTTACTCAGTTTGAAACAGTAAGGACATACGGTATGCCAGCTCACATTCCATAGCAGTCCATGTTATTAAGAAGCAGATAACTGCCGATAAAAAGCTGTGTCAATTTTGGTCTGATTGTGGGAGTAGGCGTGCTTTTAAGAAAGCACACAAGATTGGGGGCTGTAAGCTTTGAAGCGTCGTGCAGTTGGATATTCTTGCATAGTAATGAATGACTGCCATTGTGGTCGCACTTTTCGCCTGTGAGAAACACTTCTGTATCCTCTTTAAGACAGCGATATGTAAATGGGAAAAACCACTGCTCTTGAATAAACGTGCTACATTATATAATCACATACAACATGACATACAACATGTACACCTGGCAGACACAACAACACTATGTACTGTGGGAACTGTGGCTAGCCATGTACACAAACCATGGCATGGCACTTCTGCCACAGAATGCGGGGAGAGATGGGAGCAAAGTATGTGCAAAGGTGGCACCGTGAGCGAAGGTGGCTGCGTGAATGATGCTCTCAGCCTGCTGGTACCAAGAAACCGTCATGGCCGCTGCGACGCACATATGCCCCACAGTTCACCTTTCGACACCGCAGTATGTGAAAGAGGGCCCACATCGTGCCGGCGGAAGCTACTGGGCTAAGGCCTGCGAGCTCGGAAGGCTCCTAACATCAACGCTGGCTACCGCGACACAGGCACACAGCGCCCAGCCTGAGGCCCAGCACCGTGGAGTGCTCTGTATACTACTAACACAGTAGTCCAACAGGTACCAACAGTAGAACGGTGTCTTAATCCCACAATGGACGATGTTAGAACTGCACCTGAGAGTGGAGATGAAGGTACTCCCTTCGACCAGGTGCAACCAACTCTAGGTCCCAATAGTGGAACGGTGTCTTGATCCCACAATGGACGATGTCCGATATTACCTGCTGCTTGGTTTTCATACAACTCCCTCAGTTGAGGTGCATCACACTCTGTGCTTCCGTAGCTAACTGCTGCACATGATTATTGGGCTTGGCCGACTGCAGTAGTACAGCAGGTCCGAACAGTGAAGCGGGTTCTTGATTCTATGATTGAGGATGTCGGAAGTTAAAGTCGGTCATGATTTCGGTGTACCCCCTCCGATCAGGTGCAACCAACTCCATGCTTCCGAATCCAACTGCACGTGGCTGTGAGGCGTTAATGACCACTGCCTCTGGCCTACACTGCGGTCAGCAGGGCTCGCAATTCAGATCGAGTGGGGATTGTTTAATTACAGAATCCAGTAGGCAACTAACTACAACGTCTATTGAAATATACACAATATCCTTTTAGTATACTTGCTTGAAGAACTTTTTTTTAGATGAGTTATAGGTTTACTACAATGACCAAATTCTTCTTGATAGTAGAAAAGAACACTGAATAACAGTCTACACTGTGGACAGCAAAGATCGCAATTCAAACTGTTTAGATTTATTTATTGCAGAGTTTTTTGTAATTTATGTTGTTGTATTTTGTGAAGAGGAAGTGAGAAAAAGTATTCATGGATGTCTGTGCTGACTACTGCCTTCCTTTTACACGGCAGACAGCAGTGTTCACAATTCAGATCGAGTCGCTATTGCAGATGATGCAGACCTGAAAGCAACAGACATTGCTCCCAGTACGGCCCGCACGCAGCATCGCTGGCTGTGCACATGCTGAATGCTTTTGATGTGGCTATCAGAATGCACTAGAACTGATGGACCCTTTATGATACAATCATTTTGTGTATTATTTCAGATCTACTGCCTGTGTCTCAGTATACCACAAGTTATAGTTCTTTTACGATAGAATCTTTTGTGTATTATTTCACATCTACTGTCCATACCTTACTGCAGCACAAACTATTGACCCTTTTATTATTGAATCTCTGTGTGTGATCCAATGATTACTGTTGTAGTTGATGCTAGCAGCAACCATTCCCTGAAGGCTGGTTTACACTCACCCCACACGCATCCAGCACAGATGTCACAGGATATGTGACCCTGGTAAATGACCCTGGTAATAAAAAGGAGTCAAGCTCACGTGCCCGTACCACCTTCCACTATCTGTGTCCTTGTGTTCATTTTCTATGCATGATACTGCCCCTGGGCCGTACCACATTACATTGTGCTGTGGACAGCGTATGCAACCATGTTACCTCTGGCAGTGGGGAAAACTTTGGTTGTGTAACTCTTAGGAGCATGGCTATCACAGGTGGAAGGCTACTTTACAGACCATGAATATTGATGAAGATGATGGTTGCATGTTGTGTGTAGTGTAAGATATGTGTACATAGCAAAAACGTTTTCAAAGAAGTACTCTAGGCAGAAGAGGTGTGTCTAATCAAATGCTGTAGAGAGAAAGACTAAACTGGGTGGCGTTCTCCAACTGCTACAATGGGAAATGGTATGAACTAATCAAATGCTTTTTTTTAAGGTCACATGGCAATCGCACACCCTGCGCGCCAGGAGACCGCACCCCCCCAAAAAAAAGATATACATATTTTTTTTGTAAGATATAAAACATTACATAATTTTTTTGGTAAAAAAATAGAGTTCCAAAATATTACAACCCAAAAAAATCTCGTGTCTGATGTCATCAGTGATGTCATTTGAGATGTCATGAGTGATGTCACTGACCATGCCATGAGTGATGTAATATGTGACGTCACCAGTAGTGCATTGCGGGCGCGTGAGGTATAGTTAGCTCAACTAACTATAACGGGCACATTTCTCTGGTTTTATACGAGTCAAATGTCCAACTAACTATAACGTCCCTGAAACCTATGGTTTTTTAGTAAATATATATAGATGTACATATATGTTTTTAATATATATATTTCCCGCACATGGGAAGGAATAATTGGTGTTTATGAGGATCCCCTAGAGGAGAACTGCACTCTGCACTACAGCAATAACAGTCCGCAGTGGCCGCCGACTGTCTAAAACGTGATGCCGGATCTTCGTGCTACAGCGACTAACGTCCGCAATGCCAGGCCTGCTCTTCACTCTACAGTGACGCCCATCTGCGCTGCTCACCTAGCCTCCACCACCACTAAAAATTCTTCACGACGGACTTTGAGAAGTTAACTTTTTCAGCAGGACTAACCTGGTCCCTGTATCTAGCCTAGATTTCATTATGGTCAAACTGAACTTCTAACTTTCCCGCAGCCTAGCAGAACCAGATGACTGAATGGCTCTTTGTGCTTTTAGGCACTACATCTACCTACAAATTTCGTATCTCTGGTTCTACTCATTGGATTTTTATCTTTAAGGTATCACTTTATTAAAGTGTATTTTATTTTTCTAAATTGGTTTGGCATTTTTCTTGTGTTGCGTTTTCATTTTATTATAGTTTCTGTGCTGCATAAATACTTTAGACACTGCCTCTAAGATAATACTAACTGCTTTTGTGCCAAGCTACAAGAAGGTTAAGTACAGGTTAATTTAGCAACATTTGTGGTTCATCCTGACAAGGATTGTTGTTGCTACCCGAGTGCGGCTTCTACCTCCGAATTTCTTACAACAGCCTATCACTAAACTGAAATAGGTGATGAACCCTACACGTGCATCAGCCCTGTCCATAGTATCAGAAGGTGCCAGTACATAATGATCACACATACAACCATAGAAAAAAGGCTGTGTATGGCAAACCTTCATTTAACTTTCAAAATTCTGAGAGGAGGCTGCAGAGGATCCCAACAGTTGCATTTTACTTTGAATTTCTAACAGGGTATTACGGGTCAGGAGGAATGCACAAGTTTTGTGACAGGACCATGCTGAGTTCCAGTGCCTTCCAACAAAGGTGCTAGAGAGAATGATGGCAGTGAAATACTTAAAGTCCTTCCTTGTCTCATGGGTTGTGTAGGATCTGCTTTTATGGTTACCCCCACTTTTTGCTTGGTGTTAAGCTGTTTCTGGCTAGTCTGACTTGGATCCTGCTAATCAGGACCCCAGTCTCTGTGCTTTCTTCCCTAAATTGGTATGGTAAGTACTTAGGTACATCCCAGATTGGACACTAGTGTACCCTTATCAGTCCCCTGTATATGATACAAAGGTCCCAGGGCATAGGTACACCAGGGATACCCCCTTGGGCCGAAGCATGTATGATGCACACACATAAGGGACCACTCAAACAGTAACTACAGGCCTGCCATTGCAGCCTGTGTAAGCTGGTGCTAGCACCACTTATGACAGATATGTTTCCCTATATCTAAGCTCACTGCACTTAAAACCTATAAGTCACCCCTAAAGCAAACCTTTCAATCCTGAAGGCAGGGTGCTCGGTTCTAAGAATGAGGGTGCCCCTGCATGAGCAGGACACCCCTACAGCCTTCGGAGTCTATTCTCACGGGCTGTAAGTGCATCAGCCATTACGATACATAGAATGTCCTTGCGTCATTACCCGATGACCAACTCTAACCTGGCTTTAACAAACCTTATCATGTTTGATATCATACATGTTGGAATCATACCCAGGATTTTTGTTCTTATCTTGTGTCATTTGCTGTGCATTCAAAAACAGATGTCAACTGTAGGTCTCTGTCTTCCAAGGGAGCTCGGTGTTCACTTTTCATTCTCAGACTTCAAAATGTAGAGAATGTATGTCCCAGTCTTGCTGGATACATGGGGTAGGAAAGGAAAAAGAAAATTCTAAGCACATAATAGAAGTTTCATATCTGTAAATGACCTGTGTTAATAATTTAGAATATATCCAAATTGGGAAAGCACAAACGAAGCAGATTTGATTTGTAATTCTGAAGCGTGGTGGAAACTAATTTTAATATGATCAAAACTAACCAATACACTAGGTGATGCCATTTCCACACATTATATGTTGTGCGTTGTATAATTTTATCAGTAAAACTAGATGTGCACATGTAATAGTCATTTCAGTTGAAAATGTGTTGTCTGTAATAGCAGTGCAATACCACACCAATGCCCAGCAAATGTCACAAGATAAGAACAAAATTAAAGGGCTATTTACACAACGCCAGCACTTTTGGAAGAACACTAGCAGCAGTGGTAAAAAGGCTATGCTTCATGGGAGAGAAAAAGACATGCTGCACAGCCCAATACAAATAAATCCAGCAGATAGAAAGCATCCAAATGCGAGTTAGAAACCACAAAGCCAATGGTAAGCAATGGGAATAAAGCATTCCCAGGGAAGCTTTCAGAACGTCCCCAATAAGTCTTTTTTCAACCAGACAGCTGCGCTGTCCGATAGGCTTCGACCTAAAAGAAAACGCTGCAATACAGCTCAATAAAAGGAAAATTAACTAGGGGAATTCATGATTTTATGACCTTATTGCTTGTAACAACAAGAGAGGAAGGTAACAAGGCGCTCCAATTCCCCTCAGGTGAAATCAAAAAGAACAACAGAGGAGCGTCACACCAATAATTACTACAATAGGAGCAAGCAAGAAGCATAGCTCAAAGTCTACGTTGACTGTTAAGGAAACCTCATTAGGTTGTTTGAAAGCCGCCACTCACCAACCTGTTTGGTGACATGCTTCATCATCGGGCCCCACCAGGAGTGGCCGAATGCCATCCTAGTGTGCTGCAGCGCCAGGTTACTGCGGAGCTGGTTTTTTTGTGCGCGAAGTGAGAATTAAGTGAGTTTAAAAAATTTCACAATTGTGTCAAAAAAAGAATTTATTTGTTTTGCCAATTGGACAAGGATTAAAAACAAAAGTGTGGGATAATGGACCAAAATTACAAGTTCAGTTTTATCCTAGTGTGAGGTCAACATGTTTTTGCCTATGTGATAGTGGTATATCAGGCATTCGTCAGGACCAGTGAATTAAAGTGTATAAAAAAGTTTGTGATGAACCCCGGTGGTGTGGGCGCGCTAAGGGCCCAGCCTAGCCTGGGGTTGCTAGTGTTAAAAGAAAAACACTGTATCAAGAATCCATCGTGATGGAGTGGAACAGAGTTTATTCTGTGAGACAATCACATACAACAGACAAAACATAGAAAAATGGGGGGGGAAGAACACAAAATCAATTAGATATTACAATGTTCGTTGTTGTAGAGTAAAAACAGCATTCTCGAGTGCTCTTATTGTGAGTTTGTAGCCGTATCCTGAACACGAGTGAAGTCAAGAGTGAACTCGTGCTCATATGGGATTAACATTACCCCTGTGTAGACGCAGGGACAAATGTCCCTACACGAGTCTTATAGCGTGATTATGCTAGAAAGTACAGGCAAAAAGGTTTTGGTATGCCCATTTGGTACTTAAAGCTATCACATGATTGCGTATTTAAAACGGACAGCTGGGCTGCTTAGTGTAGTTGGGCAGAAATAGACAATCACAATGAATCAGAAATTAAAAATTTCCTTACAGAAGGCGCTTCAATTTAAAGCACCATGGGTCTCGGGAGGGGGGTGGTAGCGAAATGGCACACCCTGTAGAAAAAAGGAAGTAACAGGTATGAGCAAAGGAGCCAACAGTCATACAGAAGTACTTAGCTTTGCCATACTCCCGCCCTGTTAGCTAGGCACCCGCTTGGCACCTGCACAGACCTTATTGACATAACCAAATGTGTAAAACAGTAGGTTTTATTTTCATTTTGAACAATTGCTAAATATTTGCCCATCACATACATCTCGTAAAGACTAACGCTTCTCATTACGTTATAAACAAAAACTGTCATAGTCTAATCCAAATGCTACAAATCAGGAAGCTATACTGTACGTCTTTCTCTGTGCATTCAAATGATTACTCATGTTTGCTTTTAATTTTTATTCAAACGTATGTATAGCTTTAGATATGTATTTAACTCACATCATGAGATCTACAATATCAATTTTGGTTAGGGGAAAACGGTGTTACCGTTTTCAAAGGTGGTGTGCACCCTAGTACAAAGACCAAAAAGGTCTTACTCCATTATATTCATTTTAAATGAAGATTACTCCATATGGAAGTGGTTTCAAACCATAATGTTTATTTATTGAATTTTTCTTTCATTTGATTATTCTTCAAAACTTTTTGTAAATGATTTACAATTCATCAAAATGCACATTTTATATCTTCCCAATGCATTTCAGGTCATATAGGACCCTTCCTCAGGGGTCTAAATTGAAACAAACAAGGAAAATATTATGAGCCGTCCGGCCTGTTCATGTAACACATAGTACATAACATATAACTCATTAACATACTCAATCCAATTTTTCTGCTGAAACAGTGAACGTGATGTCATACATGCATAGCCATATCAGATCTCTTCCCTGTGCTTAAACCTAGAATTACACATGACCAATCTTATCATACTCGTAGGTTGAACAACACTGAACTGAAAAAGCTATAATGAAAAACGCTCGATTATTTTACAGAACCCTGGGTTACGCTATTAAGGTGACATGTTCTAATTCGATACGAGCCACTCTATCATTTGTGAATGCCAACTCTCACTTAATGCAGAAACAGCTAACTTATTGTCAAAGAGCAGCGCGCTGGGTTTCTTAATGTTTGACGCTAACTAACCGGTTAAAGCGGGGACATTTTACTTACGGATTTGTGATATTCCAGCGTGTCGCATTCGTTAACCAATGGGAATTCGACTACTTGACCCTCCATTCCTCGAACTTTAAATACGCACTCTGATTGGTTTAAATTACGATCACGTGATCGCAATGGTCTTTAGTAAATATTAAATGTGTTCAAAGCGCATATTATATTTCAACAAATGTTTTCTCGTGTTTATAGATTAACTTGAAATAGAATTCACACTAGATTCTGTATTAACATGATTTTTTCGAGTTGGCGTAATTTGGTCACAACTTAAGCTCTATGAAATCAATTAAACGTTTAGGAGTTTGTAAAGACCAATCAAATAGAAAAATGATTACATAGAAACAAAACTAAAACAAAACAATGATTGTTCTGGTTACTAGTAAATATTGTGGAATTATTTTCGGTCGGCCATCTTGGAACGGGTTGATTGGGCCACAGTTGAACACAGGAACAAAAGTCTGCTATCCTAAATAAGTTTAAAGAAAACATGATGGTTCGATCCTCTCATTTAAACCCTGTGGTTGTAAACTGTCCATTTTGCAGATCCAAAAATATTCAGCTCTTAGTCTCGGTTTGTGCGAGTCACTGTCTGGTTGTGGTTTGATTACTTCAAGTATGGTGAATCTTAACTGTGAAATATTGTGGCTCGCTTCAGTCCAGTGCATTGCTAATGTTGATTTTTGTTTTTTTTAGCCGAATGTTACTCTTATGTTCCGTTATTCTTACTTTAATCTTTCGTTCAGTCTGTCCCACATATAATTTGCCACATGGACACTTAATTCCATGAATAACACTTTTGGTATCACAAGTGCTAGTGTGATGTAGTGGAATCTTTTTCCCGGTCATAGGATGGGTGAAGATTTGACCTACCATTACATTGTTGCAGTGGGTACAGTTTTCACATTTTCGCATTCTTTAATGTTGTGTAACTGTGTTTTTTAACTGTTGCTTCTTTAGTAGTTCTTTCAAGTTTTTTGATCTACTGTAGGAAAATGTGATTTTATCAGCAAATAACGGTTGCAGATCAGATTCTTGGGTAATTAAGGACCCATGTTTTCTCATGATGTTGGTTATTTGTGTCGTTTGCATAGAATATTTTAACACACATACTGTCTTTTGTGCAGTAGTTTTTTCTTTTTTCTTCAACAGTGATTCTCTGTTCATTGTCATAACTTTTTCCTTTGATTCTTCCAGTATAGCTTTTGGATAGCCGCGTTTTAAGTATTTCTGAATCTGATTGTTGAATGTAGTAGGAAGATCATTGGGGTCAAAAGTGATTCTTTTTTGTCTGATAAATTGGGATGAGGGCAAGTGATTTTTCAAACAGTGATGATGAAAGCTGTTGTAGTGAAGACTACTGTTTCTATCTGTTTCTTTGATATGTACTTTTGTGTTTATTTCTCCGTTGACAATGGAAATTATCACATCTAGGAATGCCAGTTCTTGTTTATCCATAATGTGGGTAAATTTTATCCGTTCATGTTGTGAGTTCAAGATCTGAATGTTTTCAACCAATTTCTCTTGCTTGCCTCTCCATATAATAAAGATATCATCTATATATCTTTTGAAGACCAGAAGACCGGGGAGCCATTCTGGATTATTTATGATGTAGTCATGCTCAAATTTCGCCATAGAGGTGTTAGCGTAGGACGGTGCCCCCGCAAAACCCATTGAGGTTCCACTGCACTGTTCATAAAACTCATCTTCCCATTGTAGGTAACTGTGGAAAAGCGCAAACTGTAGTAATTCAAGCAAGAATATTTTATCTGTACCACTGATGTTATTCTCTAATAAACTCCCTTCCATTGCTTCTATACCCTCGTTGTGAGGGATAGAAGTGTACAGTGCTGTTACGTCGATGGAACATAGCCACACTTCTTCATTCGCTGGGATATCAATCATTGCAAGCATGTTCAGGAATGAGGTCGTATCCTTAATGTGGGTACTCCAGTTTTGCACTAATGGTTGCATAAACCAATGGGTTTTGCGGCGGCACCGTCCTACGCGAACACTTTTATGGCGAAATTTGAGCATGACTACATCATCAATAATCCAGAATGGCTCCCCGGTCAACGGAGAAATAAACACAAAAGTACATATCAAAGAAACAGATAGAAACAGTAGTCTTCACTACAACAGCTTCCATCACCACTCTTTGAAAAATCACTTGCCCTTATCCCAATTTATCAGACAAAAAAGAATCACTTCTGACCCCAATGATCTTCTTACTACATTCAACAATCAGATTCAGAAATACTTAAAACACGGCTATCCAAAAGCTATACTGGAAGAATCAAAGGAAAAAGTTATGACAATGAACAGAGAATCACCGTTAAAGAAAAAAGAAAAAACTACTGCACAAAAGACAGTATGTGTGTTAAAATATTCCATGCAAACAACACAAATAACCAACATCATGAGAAAACATTGGTCCTTAATTACCCAAGAACCTGATCTGCAACCGTTATTTGCTGATAAAATCACATTTGCCTACAGTAGATCAAAAAACTTGAAAGAAGTACTAAAGAAGCAACAGTTAAAAAACACAGTTACACAACATAAAGGAATGCGAAAATGTGAAAACTGTACCCACTGCAACAATGTAATGGTAGGCCAAATCTTCACCCATCCTATGACAGGGAAAAAGATTCCACTACATCACACTAGCACTTGTGATACCAAAAGTGTTATTCATGGAATAAAGTGTCCATGTGGCAAATTATATGTGGGACAGACTGAACGAAAGATTAAAGTAAGAATAACGGAACATAAGAGTAACATTCGGCTAAAAAAACAAAAATCAACATTAGCAATGCACTGGACTGAAGCGAGCCACAATATTTCACAGTTAAGATTCACCATACTTGAAGTAATCAAACCACAACCAGACAGTGACTCGCACAAACCGAGACTAAGAGCTGAATATTTTTGGATCTGCAAAATGGACAGTTTACAACCACAGGGTTTAAATGAGAGGATCGAACTATCATGTTTTCTTTAAACTTATTTAGGATAGCAGACTTTGGTTCCTGTGTTCAACTGTGGCCCAATCACCCCATTCCAAGATGGCTGACCGAAAATAATTCCACAATGTTTACTAGTAACCAGAACAATCATTGTTTTGTTTTTATGCAATCATTTTTCTATTCGATTGGTCTTTACAAACTCCTAAACGTTTAATTGATTTCATAGAGCTTAAGTTGTGACCAAATTACGCCAACTCGAAAAAATCATGTTAATACAGAATCTAGTGTGAATTCTATTTCAAGTTAATCTATAAACACGAGAAAACATTTGTTGAAATATAATATGCGCTTTGAACACATTTAATATTTACTAAAGACCATTGCGATCACGTGATCGTAATTTAAACCAATCAGAGTACGTATTTAAAGTTCGAGGAATGGAGAGTCAAGTAGTCGAATTCCCATTGGTTAACGAATGCGACACGCTGGAATATCACAAATCCGTAAGTAAAACGTCCCCGCTTTAACCGGTTAGTTAGCGTCAAACATTAAGAAACCCAGCGCGCTGCTCTTTGACAATAAGTTAGCTGTTTCTGCATTAAGCGAGAGTTATAGAGTGGCTCGTATCGAATTAGAACATGTCACCTTAATAGCGTAACCCAGGGTTCTGTAAAATAATCGAGCGTTTTTCATTATAGCTTTTTCAGTTCAGTGTTGTTCAACCTACGAGTATGATAAGATTGTTCATGTGTAATTCTAGGTTTAAGCACCGGGAAGAGATCTGATATGGCTATGCATGTATGACATCACGTTCACTGTTTCAGCAGAAAAATTGGATTGAGTATGTTAATGAGTTATACGTTATGTACTATGTGTTACATGAACAGGCCGGACGGCTCATAATATTTTCCTTGTTTGTTTCAATTTAGACCCCTGAGGAAGGGTCCTATATGACCCGAAATGCATTGGGAAGATATAAAATGTGCATTTTGATGAATTGTAAATCATTTACAAAAAGTTTTGAAGAATAATCAAATGAAAGAAAAATTCAATAAATAAACATTATGGTTTGAAACCACTTCCATATGGAGTAATCTTCATTTAAAATGAATATAATGGAGTAAGACCTTTTTGGTCTTTGTACTACAGTGCACACCACCTTTGAAAACGGTAACACCGTTTTCCCCTAACCAAAGTATTCCGAACAGTGTCTCTAGACAAGACACTAGGTAGGATGAGTATGCAAACAAAGCAAAGATGAAAAATTTGAGTAATCAGAACAAAAGAGAGTGCCGGATGGACTATCAGTAAGTTTATCTACAATATCAATCACATAAGTTCAAAACAATAGTTATGAAAATTCCATACCTCTCATGAGCACCTTGGTCAGGTCTTGCAACTAAAATGATAAAAATATAAAAAAAACTCAATGAAACAGGAGTATATAAAAATAATGAAAACACAGAGGACCCAACAGCTGCAGTTGGAATGAGGTTTATGAATGTTTTGCATGTGCCGTTTTCAAACATTACCCACAAACAAACATTTAATTTCAGATGTGCATGGTAGGGAAGCAAACTCAACTTTGATAGTTAAGGGTAGTCTAATTAAAAGAATGTGCGAATTGATGTACCTTAATATGACTTAATTAGAAGAAATAACATTTACATAAATACAGTTGAACCTTTAGAGCAGTCACATGGGATAGATTATTAAAAAAGGAGTGCACGTGACACAATCTATAAACATGTTGAACAGCCTACGGTCAGTATTTTTCTCTGACATAGTTTTAGTATGCTGATATTCCAGGATAAGATAAGTAAAGAAAAAAGAGATAGGATGTTTGTGGTAGGCAGTGCGGATTAGAATCAACTGGAATGAAACCTAAACTAGACTCCCTCAGAGTCAGGATGCCTAGATGCTTTTAATTTCTAAACATAGGAAATCAAGAACTTCAGTTGCAAATTTACCCGTGCCTTTCACCAGTTTTTACATGGAGGGTAGGTATATCTGTTGAAGTACCGCCCTCTAAACTGCCACTTGAGAAGTAATTGTCAGTTGTCTAGCTATATTTCATTAATAATCAGCCAACATTTACTTGGAGATTTAATTTTCAAAATCCTTATATTTGTAACTTTTGTTCATTCTTACAGCAGAAAAAAAAGTTGTTTCACTATACAACAGTAGCATGATCAAAATGTAGAAGGCATGAAGTCAGGTCATTCTAATTTGCACCTTTATCTAGGAAGTTATGATACATTTTGCATGATAAATTGATATTACTCATGTGTCTTAGGAGCACATGAAATCAAATGAAAGCAGATGGATATAGAAGTATTGTTTTCTGTAATGGGGAGAAGTACCTTGGTGGCCATTCTGCTACTAGTCCTGGTCCTATCCCCTTCACAACTAGTTAGGAATTGCAGTAGAGTCCTGATATGGGCTGCTTTCTTGGGGCATCGGTTTAACGCCATACATAACATCAAGGTTTTTTGTATTAGAAATTACTAAATGTGTATATTAATTTTCAAAGAACTAAGCTCTCATGTACTGAGGTAGCAGGTAGAAATTTAAGATTGGGACATTGTAATTGACTAGCAAATATAGTTCATAATGAAAGATAGTTTCAATTTTAGATTTCATTTGATTAATTAAAACCACTGCAAGACATATATACCTTGCTGCACCTAAAATACATTAAAATAAAAAATATTAAAATTACATGTGGCCAGCCGTTTGCCATGTTATGAACCATTATGGTACATGTATGCATTTGCGGGGCTTAAACTGAACAGATCAAATGAGAACATTAAAACAGTGCATGGCCAGCCTATTCCCTGTTAAAATAAGATAGGCATAACCACTCAATAAAATCATACCTAAAATACCATAAACACACTCAATATGCTCAGGACACAAAGATGGCAGAAGCAGTGCAATTGGAATGGGCCAAGGAAAAAGTGCAGTTGTACACAAGTGCTGGGGAAATAAAGTGCTATATAAAGTGTTAGTATGAGGCCTAAAGTGAAGCATTTGCGTGCTAGGCCCAGATAGCTGTTCGAGAACTAATGCCTACACTACCGTGAACAAGTGAGCCTTTATTAAGACCAAATACAGTATTAAAAAATTCCCCCTCCCCTAGCTCGAGCCTGCACTTCTTACGTGCGTTACAACTTACAAGTACCCCCCCAGCTACGCCCGTTGCAACTTCCCCCCAGCCCCCCCCCTGTCCCCCCACGAGTAAGATGCAGCATATTCATGGGTCTTTCACAGCTTCATCCTGTTCTTTGGCCAGCACCCTTTTTCCCACCCTCTGGAGAAGTTTTGCCAATGCACAGTTCAGTCGGAGATCAGTTGGAATACAGCATGCTACTACCACCTCTCTGCATGTCCTTATTCCTTTTATATTGAATTTCATACGTAAAGTACACAGTGATTTTCCACTGTAGCTTTGCACTGAAAAGCCTTGACCACATAACGTGCAGTTTCCCTGGCCTTCCGTTCTTCTCCATGGGGAAAATAATGCTTTAGAAAAGGCAGAACCTCTAAGTCGGTATTTTAGGAACTTTTCCTTCATATGGTTGATGTAAGGTACACCTAGAGAACTGTACACCTAGAGAACTTGGAGTTATTGCGTCTTAAAGTTACTGAATGTTAGCCATCCATGGCTGCACCTAGCCAGTGTTGCTTTATCCTCCAGAAGGGATAGAGCTTTGGTGTTGGATTCCGATTGCATTTTGAGTTCTCCTCAGCTCAGTGGTAAGGCCCAAGCTGAAGAGAGGCCTAGGGTGGTTAGAGACATATGCAAGGCTTTACTAAGCCAAACTCAAACCTAATTTCTACAGGGCACGAGTACACTGGCAGATGAAAAATGGACCAGTAGGTTTTCGTTACTGTGTTGTTCAAAGTGATATTGTCCTGGCCCTTCAAGACCTCGCTCCCATATGTCAGAGTGGGGAGAACCTTGGCTTGAGCCACATGTAAGAATGAGATTAACAATGGCCCATTCAGCTTCCTGTGCAGAGACTGTAGCCCAAGAGTCACAGAATTATATTTTCCTGTAATTTCTTCCAAGTGGGTGGTAAACCTACCACTGTTATTAAATGGCACTCTGAGGTACCCATAGGCGTTGACCGGCTCTACCTTATCCCCACAAAAAAACAGAAATGGTTGTTCGATCTTTTTCCGTGGAGTGCTAGAGTTTTAGACTTTATGTTTATAGCCAGACCATTGATCATGGAGTGTACCAGAGAGGAATCTAAGAGCCGTTTCAGCCCCACCCCTGGTCCTGCTGACTAGCACTTGGTTGTCTGCAGAGAATGGATGGAAAAGTGAAGTACCACCCAGTTTTGAGGCGTGGTAATTTAAGTTATTTAGGGTCAGAGTATATCAGCAAGGAACAGAATGAATAGGGTCAGACCAGCAGGTCAGAGCCAGCACACAACCCTGCTTTGAGCCTTGTGTTGTTTGAATGACCCTGGACAAGTGGGAGCCATCCCCCCCAACTTAACACAAATCCACATGTTTGTATGAAGCATATGTATTGCCCTTTGAAGTCCAGCAGGGATGTTCCATTCTGATAGTTTTTCCCATAGGTTCCACTGGTCTACCCTGTCAAAATCAGATTTGTAGTCTATAAAGTTTAGCTACAACAGCTGTTTATATGTCGTTGCAAAGTAATTCAGCAAGGAGAGGGCCATGATGTTAGTTGCTGTCCCTATATGCTTAGTGAAGTTGGTTTGATTCACAGGGATTATGGCGTTTTCCGCAGCCCATAGCTGTAATTCTTCTAACAAGATCCCTGTACCGTATTTGGCCTCATTGTCCAATAAGGCCACAAGACAATAGTTTTCTGGGTTTCTTTTCTCTTCCCTTCTGTATATGGGAGTGATAATTGAGCTGCTCAATGAAGTTGGGACAAGATCACAGTCTGCACTGAAATTAAACAGTGGGGATAATTGTTTTGCCCAGTAGGTGGGTGTAGATAGCCCGTGGGATCCTGTTCAGACTCTGGGCCCCTTTTCGGCACCCCTAAGAAATTAGTCTCTGGATGGCCTATGGGCTAATTGAAAGCTTGAAGTCCCAATAAGCATTGGGGCTGTTGAGCACTGCGTACTCAGTGGGGACCCATCTATTCCTCTGTTGCTTAGCATTACTGGGGCCTGTACTGCGGATAGCCGCGGTACATTGAATAGCCTCCCAGCTACACCTTGCAGGCTCTGTGTCCTCATCAGAACTGTATTGCTGAGCCTCAGTCAAGATTTCAACCTTCAGGGTTCCACACACAAAATCACTGGGCACAGGGCTATCTCATGGAATAGACTGGGCTCCCCGAATTAAAAAGTGCACCCAAGAAGATCTGCAGAAACCTCGTGTTCTCCAAAGGCAATTGACAGAGCTATCTCCGGAGGACGATGGTCACCGTATATTCTCCTACCAAGTCCAAATGAGATTACATACTGAATTAAGGGGAGGCTCTGCTAGGTATAATCAATCAGGGATTTTCCTGTTTTGGAATGATACGAGAGCCCAGGTGGTTTGTCTGGGGCAAAGTGACCATTCAGAACACAAAGGCCAAGATGCTCTAAATTCCCTAGCAGTAACTGGCTTGTTTTGTATTTTTAGTGCCGGAGGGTAATTTCTTGGGGCGCTATAACCCAATGCGTATCTTGTGCTGTCAAGATTTCATTTGGGGCGAGTGAGTCCATGATCCACATACTGAAGTCTGTAGCACCACCACTACGGATTTTCTCATCACACCTGCCTCCACTTCCCAAGTCTCTTGCCCATTTGTGTCACTCAGCCATCTCATTGGCCACATTAATTGTGCTGCCAAGAAATATCTTCCTATTAGGCAGCCCCATAATCTTCTCGGGTAATTATAACATCATTATGGCCATTGACATCCTATTCCTCCAACCATTCCACTACAAGTCAGAAAACAATCAGTTCAATTCCATAACAAAAGCCCTCAAGACCACGGATACTGCCTTGGCAAAAAATATAATAGGCGTGTTAGAACTAATCATCCACAGTATTGCAACCCTACCCAAAGGAGCTTTCCCTAGAACGACATTGAAGACCTCACCAAGGCCACCGTCTACCCCATAATTTCTCTAATTAGGAGCTCTTCATCCTGATATACAGAAATACCCAAATATTTGAATACGTATTTGAACATGTCCTGGACATACTTTGTATAACCAGGATCCTCCCAATCCATTAATTTGATCTGTGACAACAGTGTGTTTTCCACAAGTATGGACGCCTCCCTCAAACGTACTAAAATAGTTAATACTTGCGAGGCAGGAATCCTTCCTGATGGACGTTTTGGGCAGATTGAGTCACATACCGGATACGGAGTTTCAACTTCTGAACATACTGCAATTTTAAATACCTAAAAATTTTGCTCAGGGTTGACATGAGTGCGGGAATAAGGTAATGGTGGTTGCAAAAAAAAAAATAAAAAAATAAAAAAGGTGCAGACTAAAACCGTAGAAATCAAGCAAGTGATAAGCAGTTGAAAAGTGGAATATGAGTTACATGCAGTCGAAATGTGAGCTCTTATGGGGAAAAAGACGACGTTGGAACGAAATTAAAAGATGCGGTCTCTGATAATTTCCATAGTTCAAAAGAGCCTGATTGGATATCATTTTTGCACTCTTTTTGTCTTAACTCGCCGTAAATTTAATTGTGTTTACAGTTAAGTGAATTAAGTTATGGACCAGGAATGTTTAGGTGTACGGCATGGGTTATAAATAGGTAATACTCTTGGCTGTATTAATTTCTGCATTTTTTCGGTTATGAATTTAGTGATAACTGTAAGCTGATTAATGATCATTTGTGTTTTCTATATATTCAAAAACGTAATGGCCTAGAAACATCCATATCAATTGGTCTTGTTGTGACAAGGTGCACAGCATAAAATACCCTACTACTAGAAAACGACCAAACACTTACCTCTGCATTCAGGCCATATTTTGTTCTTCCACTGATCCACACAAACAACCAATATTAGTCCAAATGTGATCAAAAATACTATTCTGAGCGAGGTCAGTGCAAAAAACCTAAAGAGAAGAGCAAAAATGTCAAACTCAGTTTTTTCCTAACAAATCCACTTTTACACACAAATCAGTAAAATGCATGGTTTTGTTCTTAACATATCTACAGCGCACACTTTCCTCATCTATCTCCTACTTGTATGCTTCCTTCCCGGCACTCCAGGGGCCAATTAGTTTTCGGCTCACTGCATCTCTTTTTGCTAATAGGCGATAATATGAATAGCACATCTCAGCAGTGTTATTTACATGAAAGCAGTCTTTCTTTTAACCACCAGCTGGAATAGGCACTTGGGGATGCAGCATAATTAAGGCCTAGTCTGTCACAGGCACATTCACAGCAGTCTGCCAAGACAAAAGCCTTGATGTCCAAGTGCACATGGGGCATGACTCAAGAGACCGGTTCTTAAGTGGGAAGGCAGAAAACACATTTACAATTTAATAAATCCTTCCTTGTAGACATCAGCCTTGGTTTAATCCAATGCCGGTTGCTAACACAACTATATATCTCCCAGGGCACTTCCGTTTGTATTGCAATAGCAAACAAACTGCGTAGAAAACTGGAAGAGAAATTTTAACACTTAAAAGCAACTGCTATGCAAGACTGATGTGTACCAGCCATTGATTTTGGATTACTAACTCCAAACTCTTCGGTAAAGATTAAAAACAAAATTCGAACCGTAACAATTAAACTGCTTTCTACCCATGTCCATTTTATTTATTTATTTATTTATTCAAAGTTTTATATAGCGCGAACAAGATCCTTACAGATATCAGAGCGCTTCACAATGACAGGGTAGGGGCAGTAGGAATGAACAGAGTTAATGGGAGCAATGTAGTAGTCACTAGCATGCAAGGATAATAATAAAATACATAAAACATATCAATATACAGTCAGGTAAACAGGTAATATAACGGCACAAATCATTGATCCCATTACAGAGGTGTTCAGGTACACCTTGAGTGTGTGGAAGGCTTATACCAGTGTTTTAGTATAGAGAGCGCACTGAATGGGGGCATCGGGAGGGTGAATCAGTGACCCAATGTGTCTCATATATTGGTCGGTAGGAAGAAGGTAGCGTAGTAGTGTCACCATCAAGTAGAGGTATAGTGCCAAAGGACAAGGTGAGCATTGATACAAGGCAATGCAGAGTCTCTGATCCAGCACCTATAAGGTTCAGGAGATCTTGGCCAGAAGGATGTTTTTCACCTCTTTCTTGAAGAGTGCAGCGGAGGAGATACGCCTAGTTTCAGGCGGGAGCGCATTCCAGATCCTGGGTGCCATTCCTGAGAAGGAGCGCTTGTAAGTTCTCTTTCCTGAATCTACGGGGTTTCAGGAGTAGATTTTTTGAGCTTCTATTGGATCTCGAACCTCCTGATATGGACAACTTTTGAGCGAGGTAGTTGGGTGCATTGTGGTGCACGGCCGCGTGTGTCATAACTGCAATTTTTAGTTGTATTCTGGCTTCAAAAGGCAGCCATTTTAGGGACTTTAAATCTGGGGAAATATGCGAGTGTTTTCTTGAGCCAGTAATAAGTCTTGCGGCAGCGTTCAGGGAGGCTCTTAAGGGTGCTGTTGTGGATAGTGGGAGTCCGCTGAGGGTCACAATTCCGTAATCGATTCGAGGGATGACTAACGCTTGTACAGCAGTTTGGAAGTCTTCAGTAGGGAGAAAGGGTTTCATTTTCCTCATTGTGTTGATTTGGAAATTAGCTGCTTTTGTGGCTTTGCTGACGTGTTGCTGCATGTTGAGCTTGGCGTCCAGTGTGATGCCTAGGGATTTCGCTGAGTCCACGATGGTGGGTTGGACATTGAGTGCTGTTAGGTTGTTGAGCCATGTTTGAGTGGTGGAAATTTTCGCCGGGGGTGAGATGAGAAGGAACTGAGTTTTCAGAGCATTTAGTTTGAGGTGATTATCGGCTAGCCAGGCTTGAGTGTTAATAAGCGTGGAATTCAGATGTTTGATATCTTCCGGAGATTGAAGCTTTAGGTACAGTTGTGTGTCGTCGGCGTACATATGGAATTGGACATTAGAAGCTTGGAGCAAGGTGGCGAGCGGTTCCATGACGAGGTTGAACAATGTGGGGGGAGAGGGAGGATCCTTGTGGAACACCTAGATCTGCAGGCACAGGTGACGATAGCACATTATCGATCTTGAACTTCTGAGACCGGTTGTGTAGGAAGGACGAAAACCATTTGAGAACCGTTCCCGATAGACCCATTCTAGTGCTTAGCAGCTCCAGCAGGTTCTCATGTTTGACCGTGTCAAATGCTGACGAGAGGTCAAGAAGGATGAGGAGACAGGACTCATTGCGATCAAGAATTTGGAGGGCGTCATCAATCATGTGTGTCATAGCTGTTTCCGTGCTGTGTTTCGCTCGGAAGCCTGATTGATGAGAGTTGAGGAGGTCAAATTGGTCAATGTGTCTTGTTAGTTGGAGTTGGACACATTTCTCCAGCAGTTTGGCCAGGGTGGGGATATTGGTGATGGGCCGGTAATTGTTTAGGTCAGACGGATCAGCTGTAGGTTTCTTGAGTATAGGCGTGACTTGCCCCACCTTGAGGGAGTCTGGAATGAGGCCTTGTTGCAGGGAGCAGTTGATGATTTTGGTCCAGAGAGGGAGGAGCAAGGGGATGAAGTCTTTTCCAGCATTAGCAGGTAGAGGGTCTGTGAGGTGGTTAGAGGGCTTCAAGGTGCAGAGCAATTTGTGTATTGTTTCTTCCGAGTAGGTATCGAAGTAGTGCCAGCAAGCCATGTTTTTAGGTTGAGTGTTAGCCATTCTTGTGTGGTTGGGGAATCGGCTTACATCCATGATGAGGTCATTTCTTATGTTGTCAGTCTTTAGCTTAAAGAAAGCAGAGAAGTCTTCACAGTGTGGGGTGTCGCTTGTTGTGCTATTTGATTGTAGGGGTTGTGCCTTTGTTTGGGTTTTGATTAGTTCGAAGAGTTTTCTTGGCCTGTTTTTTGCTTGGTCCAATTGGCGGCTGAAGAAGTCCAACTTTGTGCGCTTTATTTTCCTGAAGTAGGCATTTCTCTTGTTTTTAAGCCTTTTGAGGTGCAGTGCAGAGGGGTCTGCTCTCCAGGTGCGCTCTGCCATTCGCATCGAACGCCTGTCGTCATTGAGTCTGTCGTCATACCAGGGGTTAGAAGTTTTGGTGGAGACTCTCTTCAGTTGCAGTGGGGCGACTTCATTGACTAATGTATTCATAGATTCAAGGTAGTGGTCAGTCAGTGATTGAACATCCGAGGCACCTGAAGGGGGAAGGAGGAGATTGCCGAGTAGAGGGGTTGAGATTCTTCATGTCCCTTTTCCATGTTTTGGATTTGATTGGTTGAGCCGGGTTAGGTTTAACTTTTTCATTGATAGAGAAGATGATAATGTGGTGATCTGACCAGTCGCAGGGTAGAATCGTCTCCACTTGTGTAGAATTCTCTTTGGCAATGATGAGATCAAGTATCGCGCCTTTGTCGTGTGTTGGTCTATCGCATATTTGGGTGAGGTCAAGTGCATTAAGGAAAGTTTTGAGACTATTCACCACTGTGTCTTTCTGATCGTTCCAGTGGAGATTGAAGTCACCCAGGTAGACTTGGGTGGTCTGCCGACCGGCATTAGAAGTGATCATGTCCATGAGTTGTTGGGTGAATATGAGATTGTCACCAGGCGGGTGATAGATGAGATGTAGAGCACAAACTTGTTTGCCCTCGCTGGTGATGTCGAGGCAGAGGAGTTCACAGGAGGAGAGGGAGGGGGAGGTGACTTTAGTAACGGAGAGGTTGCTTTTAAAAATGCATGCAATTCCCCCGCCCGTCTTGTCTGAAGACCTGTCTAACCTAATGATGTGATAGTTGGGGGGTACTGGTATGTCCAAAATCGGGGTAGAGGCTTCAGTGAGCCAAGTTTCTGTTAGAAAGGCTAGGTCCAGATCCCTAGCTGAGACGAGATCTGCGATGTCGGAGGAGTGTCTCTGGGCCGATCTGCAGTTGAGTAGGATACATTTGAGTTTGGGAGAGGGAGGGGTGGTCGAGTTTTCTAGAGTGAGGGGAACTTTTCTGAGGTTGATAGGGACGGAACCTCTGTTGTTGAGTGTTGGGAGCCTCAGAGGGTTTGTAAGAATTGTGGGTATGGGGATGTGTGTGCTGGGTATGTGTTTTACCGGACCTGAGCCATAAGAGCGTAGGAGTGAGCATAGGTCGCGGTCCGACAGTGGGTTGAGGACACGGCGGGGGCGGTGGGAGTTGTTGCGACCGGGGATAGTCGGCCAGCGCGGATATCGTTGGAGGCGAGGGTATGTAGGGCGGGTGCGTCCTTTGTAGGGTAGAGGGATGATGGGAGGTGGAGTGGGCTGAGATGAGAGCAGGTCTTTGATTGCGCGGACATTTTTTGATTTGTAGAATATCCTCTTTGACTTGTTGGAGGGTGGGTAAAGTCTGGTCAGGGGGAGCATTGGGGATGGCGTAGGTGGTGGGAGCCATTGGTGAGTGGTTGTGTAGTGAGCTGGAAAGCGGGCAGGGAATCGAAGGGGGGGGATATACTGGCGTTGTTGGAATGTTCTGCGGTGCGAATGGGTGGGATGGCATTCAAAGAGTGGGCGTCTTTGTGGGCGGGGGGTGTGAGTGAAGTAGGCGGTGATGGCGGTGGGTGGGAGGCATAGGTAGTGCCGCCAGTGGGAGAGGGTGCCGGTGAGTGGAAGAGTGAGTGAAGGCTGAAGACAGTGGGGGAGACCAGAGGGTAGTGAGGGCTGAGAATAGGAGGTGGGAGAGAGGGGGATGCTAAGGTAGGTGAGGTGGTATGTTCTGTGTGTGTTGTTGGGAGGGTGTGAGTGTCGTGGGTGGGAGTGGGGAGGGGGCTGGGGGGGGGAAGGTGTCCCCCGTGGGGGGTATGGGGGGGGTGGATAGGCTTCGAGTGGTGATGTTATCAGATGGTGGCGTGTTGTGGGTGAGAGTTGTTCTGTCAGGTGTGAGAGTGTCGCGAGTGGGGAGGGAGCTGGGGAGGGGGAGGCGTCTGTCGTGGGGGGGAAGGGAGAGGGGGTGGATAAATTCCGAGCGGTGGTGTGTTCAGGTGGCGTGTTGCGGGTGGGGGTTATGATGTCAGGGAGGAGAGGGATAGGGGGATGTGAGTGGGGGTAAACGGGATCACGTTAGAGGGGCGGTTAGTATAAGAGGTGGCGACATTTGTGTCTGTCACAGCAGGTGGGCCATTTACTGGGGTGCTGGGGGAGTCTGTCCTTGGGGAGTGTGGGGTGTTAACAGCAGGTGGGCTATTTACTGGGGTGCTGGGGGTAGAGGTGTTGTAGGTGGGGGCTGCGAAGTCAGGGGTGCTGGTGGAGATCAGGGTGGGGGTCTGCAGATTGGAGAGGTGCTCTTTGAACTTGGGGAACAGGTTGTCTAGTAGTTCCAGGTTCTTGTCCGTGGATTGAATTAGCACAATCCCGTTGTTATAGATAGTAATGGTAGTCCTGCCAGGGAAGAGGTGGGAAGGTGTGATAGAGAGAGTTAGGCCATGAGTTGTTTTCCTGGTGGAGGAGACGGTAAGTAGGGTTAGGAACGCTTTTCTCCATTGGGCTCTGCGTGAGGTGTGGAAGATGATATCGGTATTCAGGGCTCCATTGCCCGGTGAGAAGTAGGTGTCGGCAAAGGGTGTTTCAGGGTGCGACCTCATGAAGTTATGTTTAAAACGTTTAGTGGCTTTTTTGGTGAGGGTGGAGGGGTAGTTAATTCTAAAAGTGTGCTTGCCGCTGCGCTCCATTTTAGAGGCTGTAATGTTGGGTGTAGGAGCTAGGGCGTTATAAGTGACACTAGTGAGCATCCAAAAGGGGATATGAGGTAGCGTCCAAGAAAAGATATGAGGTAGTATGTATCTAAATCTAAATCACTGTATCTAAATACAATAATCACTATCAGATTCAGCAGTCGTTGTAAACATGGTCAGAATCAAAATCTAAATACAATAATCACAAGTACATTAAGGGAATAGAAGTGAGTTCGATGTAGGTTATAAACAAGTGCAGAATAAAGTAGAAGTATAATACTGACAAAATACTGGCATAAAATAACTATGCAGACCATAAAAATACCTCAATCGAAGGGGACAATAGTGAGTAGTCAAAAATATGTAAGGAACAGGAGTCAGTGGTAGGATACAATTGCACACAAAAATTATATGAAACAACAAGTGGCATTAGTGAGCATCAAAAAATATATATGAGGTAGCATACGGTGTATTACCGGTGACTATAAAGTGGGACGTGCAAGATACAATTAGGAGTATAAAATATAATACCACTGTATAAGGCAATAATATATGGGTAGCAATAGGTGCAGAAAAAGAGAAATGTGCTGGATACAATTAGGAATATATTAATAAATACCACTGTAAAAAGGCAGACTATCAAAGTCCGATGTGAAAAACACCAAGCTGTGTCTTAGGTCTTTAGGTCATACAAATAGAAATATAATACTGCTGTAAAAGGCAGACATTCGCTAGTGAGAATCGGTTGGAAGGCCACTAGCCTAAGCGATAGCAGTCTTATAGGAGTGTACAGTATACACGTAGAAATATAGTATTAGTGAAATATCGAAGCAAAATATTCGAATAACAAAATAGACACAGAGCCAAATGAGTCAAAAATTGCGACGAGAGCGGCCAGGAAAATAGGAAGTAACAATCGGTGCATTAGCTACAAGTAGCCATTAGACTAAGCAGGCCACCTCAATGGATGACTAGTCAAAGATGGCCGCCCGAGTATCCTATACAGAGACAAGCGTCCTTTGTAGTAGTCCTTTGTCTGTTGTGGATGTCTTTTTGAGAGTTTTGTTTCCCTTTCTTCTCTGGGGCCGATCTGGTTAGTCCCTCATCTATGTTCGTTGGTGGGGAGGAGAGAGAACATCTCCAGTGTTGCAGGGAGGAGAGGAGAGCGTCTTATCTCTTTTTTTGGTAACCCTTGCCCCTTTGGAATGTAGCCTCATGTTCATCTGGTGGGCAGAGGAGGCGATTTATAGCTCTTCTTTATGGCCCCCGCCATTTTAGTTGGTGGAGAGAGCAGGACCGCTTTGTCCGGAGAGATAAGATCTTGCAGGCATAGAATCTTGCATGCAAAGGACCCCTGTAGTAGTCGGTTTTGCACATTCAATATAATTGTTTGCGTGCAAAAACCTTCACGAATCTCAAGTTCATCATGCACATAGGCTACACCACTTTTGCACACAGCAACCGCCTCGCCGAGGACACCCTTGTCGCCCAGGTCACCTGTGCAGGTCTCTCTCTTTTCTCACTGTCTACATTGGAGGGGGGGAGGGGGTGACGAGGTGCATCCGGCTGAGGGGTTCGCGAACTAAGTTCCGCGTTGACCCCGAGAGTACCCACGGGTATGGGGTCGCTCTCCCTTCTCCGCGCTTTGCCTCCACTCTACACAATTAGTTCCCTGGTCGCGGCTCCACAATACCACCAGCTGTTCAGAGGGGGGGGGACGAAGGGCTTATTTTGTGGAGTGGGGGTGGACACAGAGCTCACCTTCCTCCAATGTCGCCGCGTTGTGCAGATTCAGCCCGGGGCAAGATTCAGGCGCCGCGCAGGACAACCCGGCACCCTGCTTGAACGGGGCACCAGCGCTGCTTGCGGCGGTGAGTGTATTTGAACAAGCGGTAGCTGCAGGCAGGCAGGAGCAGAAGTCAGGCAACCAGCCCGCAGGACAGCAAGGCTCCCGCCGTGTACGGGACACCAGGGGTCTCGGCTGTGCTTGTAGGCAGGAGCATTCCGCAGTGGTATTCCCGCTATATGTTCGGCGCCAGCGATGGTCCCGGTCCGGATCCAGCTCCACTATGGATATCAGCGTGGCTGTGCACAGGTCAATCTCAGCGTTGTCGTGTTCTACCTCTGGCCACCGAATAGGCAGGTGGGGATGGCTCGTCTGCTCTTCTCCTGCGAGGCTCCGCGCACCAGTGCATGCAGGCTCCCGGAGCCTCAGCCGCTCAGTCCCGGCAGCGAATTGGGGGGTCTGCCGTGTCCAGTCGCAGTGGTGATCCACGGGGTAGGAGCCAGTGCAGGCAGGCTCAGTCCAGTATCAGACCGCTTGTGCTCCGGTTCCGTGGAACGGACGGGCGGGCGGGTCCGTTGTCGTGGTCTCGTCCCTTTGCAGTCCCGGCTTAGCTACCAGCGTCTTCTGCCATGGGAACGGCCGGGAGGGGGTGTCTCTCTAAACCCTCCGATTCCACAGATGTTCCTCTGCTGCAGCGATGATCCGTGGGGAAGTGTAGGCTCAACAGGCTCCCGGATTTTCAGCCGCACAGTCCAGCAGCGCGATGTGGGTGCCTGAAGGCGAGTGTTCAGCAGCCGATCTCTGGGCTTTGCAGGTTCAAAACCTCCATCGATCAGGTAAACAGGCAGTCCGGGGCAATCCAGTTACTTTTGTAATATTCCAGTTACTTTTATTGTTTTTTTCCAGTTACTTTTCGTGAGGGCTGATGGGTGCTGACAGGGATAAAGCCCTAAATGGGATCCCGAGCACTGGGAGCTCTTAACGGGAGCTCCTACCAGGCGGCCATCTTACATTGTCCATAGAGCTCTACACTACATACCTTCATGTAGCCAAGTACCATGCAACAGGTTTTCATGGAAAAGTGAATCTTTCAAAACTACTATTTGCCATGTACCTTTCTAATCCTTAAACCTCAGACTCCTCGCTGTACCCAGAATCCCACTCTTCACACTCAGGCAATTTCATAAGAACGCATTATGACAGAGGGAAAACACCCAACATAAGCATACGGAAACTAGAAAGGAATTATTAGCTGTAGTAGCAGACCAACACTTTTCCCCAAAAACACACCTGCTCTCACAGTTCTTCAGATCACAACTGATGAAACGTCACCACTTTCTTATTGTAATCTGCAGACTAAATGTCCTAGAGAAGGCCATGATTAAATGTGTCCACACACCAAACCCAACATACATTTTTAGTACTGCTGATTGGAATACATTTGTTTTAAAAGTATTATATATATATATTTAGAAATGGGTTTTGAGTGCTACTAGGCCCTGACAGATTCTTGCTACAAAATAAAGAACATATACTTGGACTACTAAATAGTTCACTGCTAAACACCACGAATCAAAGTCTTGATTTCGAAATATTTCAGGTGTTGTGGATTGGTTGTAGACAAACCGTTTTATCATCGAGAAGACCTAACAATCAATTAAACCATCCATTCACCGTATATTAGACTCTATTACTACATATCAAACTCACCCCCATCGATTACTCCAATTACAGTACTAATGCATTTTCTATCTTTACTGTGTATTATCGTGTTATGATGGCACAGATTATTGGAAGAACCACTAAAACCTCATAGCACAGAAGGGGAATATAAGCGATTAATATACAAATATACAGATAGTCATTAATACATATCTGTACGAAAGAGGCACCACCATTAAAGCACTTTCATGCTTTCATGGTAGTAGGTCATTAGTACTCCTATTATGGTTAGTTAAACATAACACGACTAAACGTTCCAATGGTCTGCTCATGCTCTAACACGACTTGAAATGACCACATTATTTACAACAAGGGGTGGTGATGGACACAGTCTCTGAATTAAGCAGAGTACTCTCACCCAGTCAAGAGATCAGGGCTAGATCCAACACCGTTTTTTAGCTCATTGCACCATCCCAGTTTCAGAACCTGGCTGTATGCAAATTAGTCTGTCCCTGGCCCAGTGCATCATGGGAACAGGGCAGACCAGACTACAAAAGCCAATTCTTACACTGGGAAGGAAACAAGCTTCCGGGGACCGGTTTCTGGCATTACAGCCGTCTTCGGCCCGGCTTGCTTGAATCCTGATGGTGCAATGAGCAAGGGACTCACATCTGAGTATACCCTTCCACGCTTAGGGCGGACAAAATTATTTACAACAAGGGGTGGTGATGGACAGAGTCTCTGAATTAAGCAGAGTACTCTCACCCAGTCAAGAGATCAGGGCTAGATCCAACACCGTTTTTTAGCTCATTGCATCATCCCAGTTTCAAATTTTTAGTACTGCTGATTGGAATACATTTGTTTTAAAAGTATTATATATATATTTAGAAATGGGTTTTGAGTGCTACTAGGCCCTGACAGATTCTTGCTACAAAATAAAGAACATATACTTGGACTACTAAATGGTTCACTGCTAAACACCACGAACCAAAGTCTTGATTTCGAAATATTTCAGGTGTTGTGGATTGGTTGTAGACAAACCGTTTTATCATCGAGAAGACCTAACAATCAATTAAACCATCCATTCACCGTATATTAGACTCTATTACTACATATCAAACTCACCCCCATCGATTACTCCAATTACAGTACTAATGCATTTTCTATCTTTACTGTGTATTATCGTGTTATGATGGCACAGATTATTGGAAGAACCACTAAAACCTCATAGCACAGAAGGGGAATATAAGCGATTAATATACAAATATACAGATAGTCATTAATACATATCTGTACGAAAGAGGCACCACCATTAAAGCACTTTCATGCTTTCATGGTAGTAGGTCATTAGTACTCCTATTATGGTTAGTTAAACATAACACGACTAAACGTTCCAATGGTCTGCTCATGCTCTAACACGACTTGAAATGACCACATGGCAGCCACTTTCGGCCACTAGAAGTCTACGCAGAGAACTGATGTCCACACAGGCACTGAATGTAGACTAACATGGAAGGTGGACAACCATTACTTCGCATCTTTTACTACGCACTTCTTTTACTTAGCATCTTTTACTTAACATGGTCTTTTCCTTCGCATGCTTTTACTTAGCATATGCCTTTACTTAGCATATGCCGTTACTTCGCAGGAGAAGAGTGGACCACTGGCAGAGAGGTAAGTGGGGCAGTGTAGTTATGGTAGTGTAGTAGTGTATGTGTAGTGTAGCAGGTTGTGTTGTAGTGTATGTGTAGTGTAGGGGGTAGTGTTTTAGGGTTTAGGGTAGTGTATGTGTAGTGTAGGGGGTAGTGTTTTAGGGTTTAGGGTAGTGCTGTAGTGTAGGTGTAGTGTTTTAGGGTAGTGTAGGTGTAGTGCAGGTGGTAGTGTTGTAATGTATGTGTTAAACAGGGTAGTGTTGTAGTGTATGTGTAGTGTAAGGTGTAGTGTTTTAGGGTAGTGTTGTAGTGTATGTGTAGGGGGTAGTGTAGGGTAGTGTTTTAGGGATTAGGGTAGTGTTGTAGTGTATGTGTAGTGTAGGGGGTAGTGTTTTAGTGTTCAGGGTAGCATAGTGTATGTGTGGAGAAGGGTAGTGTTTTATGGTAGAGTTGTAGTGTATGTGTAGTGTAGTGTAGGGTAGTGTTTTAGGGTAGTGTTGTAGTGTATGTGCAGTGTAGGGGTAGGGGTAGTGTTTTAGGGTAGTGTTGTAGTGTGTGTGCAGTGTAGGGGTAGTGTTTTAGGGTTTGGGGTAGTGTTGCAGTGTATGTGTAGTGTAGGGGGTAGTGTTTTAGGATTTAGGGTAGTGTTGTAGTGTATGTGTAGTGTAGTGTTTTAGGGTAGTGTTGTAGTGTATGTGTAGTGTAGGGGGTAGTTTTTTAGGGTAGAGTTGTAGTGTATGTGTAGGGTAGGGGGTAGTGTTGTAGTGTATGTGTAGGGTAGGGGAAGTGTTTAAGGGTTTAGGGTAGTGTTGTAGTGTTTGTGTAGTGTAGGGGGAAGTGTTTTAGGGTTTAGGGTAGTGATGTAGTGTATGTGTAGTGTAGGGTAGTGTTTTGGGAAGTGTAGGGGGCGTGGAGGGTAGTGTTGGTGTGTAGGGAAAAAAAAACTTTATGCGTAGTAAAATCCTGTGAAGTAATGTACTGCTAAGTAATGCCAATTTAATGCTTTAAATTGATTTTGCGAAGTAAAGGTATGCGTAGTAAAAAACGGCTAAGTATAGGCATTTGCGAAGTGAAAAATGCATAGAAAAGGCATGCTAAGTAATAGCATGCTAACGTCATACAGTCACATGGAAAGGTACAATGGCACTGACTGCCGTCTACAGATTGCAGGATTATAGGGTCCAGTACCACCGCTAGAAGTCCTTGCCCACATCAAAGCGAGGACAGATAAATGTAAAAACTGGAATCTAACCCGCTGCAGTATCGCAACAAGAATCCATTTGTCCTTGGAGAGATTAGATGCAATGAAATAATGTGGCATTTCTACCAGCAGCAAACCGATATTAAAAAGCGCAACTGTTTGTAGATTCGGGCGGGGGTCACAGATGAGGTTATTTGTGAGGAGGGGAAATGCTTATATGTTAGATATATAAGCAAGCATGAACACTCCACCTCTTTCTGCTTCAAACCCTGAATCAAAGCCTTGCAAATTTGGAAAATGTCCTGCGGATTTTAGAAAAATGCCCACATAATTCCTATCTCGTATAATTTTCAAAGTGAGAGAAAAAACCTTGATCAGTGAGGAAAGAGTGATAACTGGGGAAAAAGTAGAAACGACAGTGGCAGAAATCATCACAGGCAAGCAATAATAAATGCTAGGTGTAACAAATGATACTGGGCCAACCCCCCCCCCACCCCCCCCCCCCGATGCACAGTATATACTATTCTTTGTTTCGTTTTATTTATAAAGTTTTATATAGCGCGAAAAAAATCCCGAAGGATAACAGTGCGCTTTACAATATGAATGGGAGGAATAACAAATGCAGTATCAACATCCGAGCAGGTGAACGTATCCCTCTTAGGGTACGAATTTGTTCATAAGGAATCGTTTAGCTTCCAATTTGAAAGATTCGTTGAAGAGATTCTGCATACGTCCGGTGGAAGAGAGTTCCAAATCTTTGGTGCAGCGCCAGAGAAAGCTCGGTGACAAGTTCTTTTTTTGTTCAGGATAAGTGGTTTCAGGAGGAAGGTAGTGGCACTACATGAGGCTCTAGAACCACAGGATAGTTCAAGTTTTTGCGCAAGGTACCTGGGAGTATTGAAGTGAAGGGCTATGTGAGCCAGAACAGCAATCTTTAACTGAATTAGAGCTTCGTAGGGTAGCCAATTGAGAGATTTTAGGACTGGAGATATATGATCGCATCTTTAGGTGCCTGTGACCAGTCTCGCCGCTGCGTTTAGAGTTGACCTTAGTGGAGCCAGGGCGTATTTGGGAAGGCCACAAAGGGTAGCGCTGCCGTAGTCAAGCCTCGACAAGACAAGCGCTTGGACTACCACTTGAAAGCCTTTAGTGGAAGGAAAGGTTTGATATTTCTGAGTGACCTCAACAAATGGTTTGCTCCCCTACATACATTGCTGATATGATTTGATTTTTCATATTCAGGTGCTTGTCCATGGTGACTCCAAGGAATTTGGCCGAGTCTATGATGAGAGGAGTGCAACTGAAAGCAGTGAGTTGACTCAGCCATAGGTGTATCTTGGGGACGTGGTTCGGGGGAACGGGGGGGGGGGAGGGGGGAAGATGAGCAGGAATTCTGTTTTGGAAATGTTAAGCAGGAGATGGTTCTCCATTAACCAGTTTTGAGTAGACCTTAGAGAAGTGTTGAGGGAGATGAGGTTATCCAAGGATGAGATTTTCAAATAGAGTTGTGTGTCATCCGCATACACGTGGAAGAGAATGCTCATTGAGTTTAATGAGTTAGAGAGAGGTTCCAGGAAAAGGTTGATTAGGATGGGAGATAGGGCAGACTCTTGCGGGACCCCATGAGTACAGGAGAGGGCTGGAAGAGGGAGTGGTCTGCCTTGAATCTGTGATGAAGGAAAGACAAGAACCATTGTAACACCTGATCAGCAAAACCCATTCTATTTTGCAGGATGGATAGAAGGTTGTCATGATTAACCATATTGAAAGCGGAAGAAAGGTCAAGGAGAATCAAGATTCAGGATTCGTTTTTGTCAAGCATTTTTAAAATGTCATCCATAACGTGGGTGAGAGCCAATTCAGTGCTGTGTCCATTCCTGAAACCAGATTGATGTTGGTCTAGAAGTTTTTTTTTTTTTTTTTTTTTTGTAAGACCTTTATTGACACAAAGCAGAGTACACAGCATGAACCTACAACCCCGAGGCCGGTTCGCTATCACAATGCAGACAGAGTGTAGTTATCAAGCGGTATATGAAGCAAAGCGTGTAGTCTGTTGGTACTACCACCCTCATCATCTTATATATGGCTCATTTCTGTCAAGCGTAGTGAGTCTTACATTTTAATCTTTTATATAAAGGAGAACAAGGAAAACAAAAACATTCCCCAACTGAAGACCTGACATTTCCTTTCATACGACCTAGATACCTATTCTTCCACAACTTCAGTGTTCCCCCTATGTACACCTCGGCCAGTCTGTACCCATGCCTTAATCAACCCACCCATGAGGTGAAACAATTGGGTAACTAATCCTCCTCACTGTCCTGCAGTGAAGTAAGGTAGTCTGTCAAAAAACACCACATATCCTTTGGTCTGGATCTCATCGGTAATTGTTCCTCATATGTTTGTAGTCTGTCCCGGCAGATGGACATATCATGCAGCCATGTTGTCTTCGTCGGTACCTTACGGCTATGCCAACATTGCGCCACCTGTCTCTTCGCCATCAATAAAGCAATTGCACAAAACTTACGCTTCAATGCACGGAATTGAGGAACTATGCCCAGTAAGCAGATCTTAGGTGTGCATTGTACCTCTTCCTCTAACATACCAGCAAGGGCGGTAGTCACCTCCCCCCAATATCCTGCCACTTTCTCGCAACCCCAAGCCAGATGTGCGAAATCCGCCCCCTCCCTATTGCACCTCTTGCATCTGTCTTCCTCCTGTAGGCCAAACCTTCGCAGCTTGGTCGGCGTGTAGTAGATCTGGTGTATAAATTTAAAATGTATTATTCTTAAATTACCGTTAGGCGTTAAGATCTGTGTTAACGCGCAAGTGGTGTTCCATTCTTCATCAGTTAGTGGAGTCTCTAGTAGTGCATCCCACCGCCCCTTAGCTTTCTGAGTGTGTCCCGCCAGCTCTGATTGTGCCGCTGAGTATAATCTAGACACTAGATGTGAAAGATCAGTAGTGGTAATCAGGAGTTGTAGTGTTGCAAGACACTCTGGTTCCGCCGGGAAAGTTGGGTAATGGTCCCTCAACGCCCTAGTTAGTCTATAGTACGTGAAGTGGAACATGGGAGTCTGGTGTTGGATGTAATTCAATTGGTCCAGGCTTACAAACATACCGTCTCGAAACACATCACCCAGCTTGTCAATGCCTGCCCTACTCAACAAGGACATACCAACCTTCTCACCAGTGACTGACAGTGCCTGGTGATGCTGTAAAGGCATGTCTGGAGCGTATAGGGGAGTCTTATGGGCCAGCTGTCCAAGCCTGTGCCATGCTTTGACCGTGGTGTCTACCGTGTTGATGTCCATTGCATGCAGCGGTGGCCTTGTGTGTGATATTATCGCAGATAGGGGAATGGGATGAGCATCACCCTCCTCAACGGCCGTATGTGCGAGATATGGGACATCGTGGTACCAGTACGCCGCATACTGCGCCTGTGCGCAAAGGTAATAGAGGAGAAAATCAGGCACGCTAAAGCCGCCTTTCGCGAATGGAAGCGTTAGGGTCTGCAGATCAATCCGAGCCTGTTTGCCTGCCCAAATCAATGTCCGCACCATGGATTTTATACGGCGGAAGATCTCACGCGTCGGCGTTATTGGGACGTTGTCAAACAGGTACAAGAGCTTGGGCAACACGTTCATCTTTACGATTGCGATTCTGTCGGCTAATGACAGTGGCAAACGAATCCAACGTTGTATCTTATCTTCAAGCTTAGAGAGTACCACCCCATAATTGGCCCGCAGGACCTCTTCCGGATCTCTGTGGAACATGACCCCTAAGTATCGGATCGGGTCCCTCTGCCAGTCCAATGGGAAATCCACGTCGAAGGGCATGGTGGCGTCGGTCAGAGGTATTATGGATGACTTGGACCAGTTAATCGCCAGCCCTGAATGACCGCCGAAGCGGATGTATTCTCTGAGCAGTGGGTTCAGATGGGTTTCAGGGTCGCGAACGTATAAGAGCATATCGTCCGCGTAGAGTGATATGTGAAGAGGCCTGGCTGCAAACTGCAACGCCGACTCTTTGTAGTTCTGTCGAATTATACACGCCAGGGGCTCTAGAGCCAGCGCAAATAACAATGGGGAGAGTGGGCAGCCTTGTCTGGTACCACGCTCAATGTCAAACGGATCCGATATGTAGCCATTGATCCGAACCCTAGCGCGCGGTTCTGTGTAGAGCAAAGTGACCCACTGTACAAACCGTTTAGGGAAACCCATCCGGTGTAAGACAATGATCATATATCGCCATTCAATGGAATCGAACGCCTTCGCGGCGTCGAGCATGACCGCCGCCGCTTTAATCGACGGTTGGAGATAGTGTGCAAGAGCGAACAAAGATCTAGTGTTGTGTGACGTGGATCTGGTGGGTACAAAGCCCGACTGATCTGGAAGGACCAGACTAGTCATCAATGGAGACAGGCGGCATGCTATCAGCTTAGCGAGGATCTTTGAGTCCACATTAATCAGGGAGAGCGGTCTGTAGGAGTCGCATTCCTCCGGATCTTTGGACGGCTTCAGGAGCGCAATGATCATGGCTTCTCGCAAAGTGGGGGGGAGTAACGAATTCTCGAAGGCAGCGCCATACATGGCTACTAAATAGGGTGCGAGAATATCCACAAAGTGCTTGTAGAATTCAGAGGTGTACCCGTCAGGGCCGGGCGCCTTGCCATTCGGAAGCGAGGCGATCACTTCCTTCACTTCCTCAACAGTGATGGGCCTAGCCAAGTATTCCCTTTGTGCATCCGATAGCCAGCCAATTGCTACATCGCGCAAATAGTCATACGTGTCCTCCGCTGGGGCAGTGGGTTGCGACCTGTACAGCGTGCCAAAGGTGTCAACAAAACATTTCAAGACGTCTTCAGAGTGCGTTTGTGGTATACCCTCTTTAGAGTTAACCTTAAGGATCGCTTTTTGTCCTCGTCCCTCACAGATTTTACGCGCCAGCACCCCCCCTGGCCTACCTCCCTCCCCGAAAGCTCTGGCCACTTGCGGGCGATCTAAGTACTTTATTTCGGACTCCAAAAAGTCTGCATGCTCCGTATGTAGTGCACGCAAGCCTTGTAAATGTGAAACATCCTGCGTGGTCTCATACAACAGTTCCAAGTCCCTCATTTGCTTCTCACAACGACTAATTTGGCCCCTTATGTCCCTGAGTATCCCCACGGAGGTGCTTAGGCAGACTCCCCTGATCGTAGCTTTGAACGCCTCCCATAGAAGGCACGGGTCATCCGTCGATTGCGCATTATCATCAAAGTAGTCTTTGATAGCTTTCGTTATTGTGTCAACATAGACTGTGTCCGAGAGGGCACGGGCATTGAATCTCCACTGGAAGGGGGGAGATGAATAGCGGGGCAACTCCACCCGCAGTAGTACAGGATTGTGGTCCGATAGCGTTCGAGGTAGTACCTGTAACTTACGAACCCACAGCGCCATGTCCCTAGAGCCCAGCCAGTAGTCCAGCCTGGACCAACTATTGTGTGATGATGTGATGTGCGTAGCGCCCGGCATATCAGTGTGCTGCAACCTCCATAGATCTGCTAAGGCCAGATCATTCATCATGTGACCCACCATTTGCCTTGATTGCTTGTGTTGTTCTAGCGATTGGGAGGAGCGGTCCAGTCCATCCTGCAACGTGACGTTCCAATCCCCCCCACAGAGTATGTGTGCGCTAGCATGTGCTTGTAAGTGTCCCCATATTTCCCGGAAAAATTCGGGAGCATCAGTATTTGGCCCATAGACGTTCAGGAGTGTCAGTCTTTGGCCTCTCAGTGTGCCTGTAACCAATACATATCTGCCATCCGGATCACAAAGAACGTGTCGCTCCTCAAAGTTAATCCCTTTCTTGATCATAATAATCACCCCGCGTGAGTAGGAAGAATACGAGGCTCTATACACTGATTCGTCCCACCTCTCCCCCAAATGTGCATGAGTGTGCGGTGCGAGGTGCGTTTCCTGTATGAACGCTACATCCACGTTCCATCTGTTAAGACTAGCAAAAACCTGCCTGATCTTTTGAGGCCTAGAGAACCCCCTGATATTCCATGTAAGAACGTTCAAGCCCAATCTACCCTCCCTCCCAGAACCCATTGATATCTGCAAATATAACAAACACCATCACTTCATACGCCACTCCCTCAGGCGGTATCCACCCTCCAGCGATGCTAAGAATGATCACTTCAATGACAGCATAGTACAATGAGGAATACAACAAGCAGTACATATTCAAGGTTGTCGGTCTTAGTAAACTGGCAAACACACCCCCACCCTGAACCCCACCCACTCCAGCAACCCCAACCTGCCGAAGCCATGACCCTTCAGAGCACAATTCCCACAACCATAGAACCATCAAAACATTGCCCATAGTTAGAACACTTCGTGGGTAATACCCTTACGGAGGTCCGCTAGGAGCACAACTCTACACCCGGTGGTCGGGTTCCGGCGATACTTCAAGCAACTGGATATATGCATAAGACAAGTGATCGAACCCCCCGCCCCCACCCTTCACCCCTCCAATACCTCGGCGATATGTTACACTGGGTCTCAGTTCCATAAGAGCATCACTTCGATATCCTGGCACCTATCGATGTCCGCTGCTGACAACAAAGTCTATCTGCCCCCTGTACCCCATGCCACCCTGACGATATGCGGCACGGCCAGGGGGCACCTTCGCCAATGTTACAATTGAATGCGTTGCCAACCGCTGGAATCTGTGCCGCAAGGCAGTGCCTCCTCACTCGTGAGAGTCTTGCACGCTTCTAGCGGTCTCGTTACTCCGCAGTGTTAGAAGTTATTGTTAATGCAAGAGGTGAGAGCTCGTCAGCCCCCACAGCCGTCCGCCACCTCAGCAGCCTGTTCCGGCCTCGTGAATAAATGCATCGTGGTTTGGAAAATATAGCACAGGGCAGCTACAGGCGAAGTAACCATCAAGAAGAAAAAAGAAAAAACAGAGTTGCACTGTAGCCCCCATCGCGTCAACGGACGACTGCCCCAGTGAGAAAGTGCAAGTGTGGTATAGCTACATTGACCTCCCCAAGGAGGATGACCCTGGACTGAGCTGTCCACTACTATCAAAAGTGGGCCAGTGGTCATTCACGTCGTGGAACAGTATAACAAAACTCACCGCTGCATGACGATAGACAGCTTCAATGGCATTATTCCGAGTCTCTGTGCTGGTCACGTTGCGAGTCTTCTCTCGACTCACGCTGCGCTCTTTTAATAAAGTCCTGGGCTGCCCTCGGTGTTGTCAGCACGATTGTTTTCTCCTTCCACACCACTCGAAGCCGCGCTGGATAAAGCATGGAGTAGACAACGTTCATTTCCCGCAACTTGGCCTTCACGGAGGAGTATTCCTTACGTGCCTGCTGAACTGCGACCGTGTGATCCGGGTAAAACTCCAGGGAGTTGCCTTGATGGGTGATTTTGCCCTTTTCTCGCGCAAGTCTGAGGATCGTGTCCCTGTCTCGATAGTTGAGAATCCTCGCCACAATAGGTCTCGGCGTGGCGCCAGGTGGCGGCCTGGGGACTAGCGATCTATGGGCACGTTCCACTATGAAGACCGATGACAGGGCCTCCGCTCCAAAGAGATCTTTGCATAGGTTTTCAACAAACTGCTCCATCCTCCCAGTGTTGGTCGTCTCCGGCAGGCCCGCTATTCTGACGTTATTGCGCCTCGAGCGTGCCTCCAAATCCTCCTCCTTTGCCTTGATCACCTCTAGGAGACGTTCCATTCCCGTGCATTTTGTGGTGGAGGTCCTTGCCTCATCCTCGACTGCGGAAATCCTGGTCTCCGCCTCATCCAGCCGTTCACCATGTTTCTCCTGACGTGCAGTCATACTATCCATTCTGCATGTGAGGTTATCAAGCTTACCGTTGATGTCCTGCAGATTTGACTGTATCGCTAGCAGTATCTTCTCCATATTGGTACTGGGTGGTGGGTCGGCCGCACCGCCCTCTTCCACCGCCCCGTCCATTAGTCTCGTCGCCTTTTTGGAGTCGAAAGAGATCTTTGACTGTTGTTTATCAGGTTTCCCCATGGTAGTGGAAGGGGAAGTCACCTTCCTGAGGATGGCCCCAGATGCCCTCGTGGCCCTCGCCGCTGCCGCCGTGATGTCTCCGTGCAGACGTGTAGCAAGCACGCGTGAAAACGTCCCAGAGCACGGGCTCACCTCAGCAGACTGCACAGTTCTAGAGGGGGGGATGCGGCTTGCGTAATCTGTCCTCCGCGTGTACTGGTGTTGTAAGCGACCGTCTGTAGCCCCGTCCTGGGCCCCGCAAAAGGCAGCAAGACGCGGGAACACCTCCCACTGCGTGTGTCCCACCGTGTCTGGGTCGCGTGTCCTGGCCGGTCGGGCGGGCGCCCACGTGGCAGCGTTGGTGATGTTAGCAACTTTGGCCAGGACAGACCTCCCCTAGGAGCATACAGCAGTCCGCAGTGTGTTAGCGCTCTTTCGGAGGTCACAGGTACGTGCAGCAGTTATAGCGCGTTTAGGCGCGAAGGCAGCAGCCTCGGCGCTCCGGAGCCTCCCGCCGCCATATTGTCAGGCAGTTGCGTCTGGACGTCTGCAAAGCTCTGTAAATGAAGGGAAGGGCAACGCCACTCATTTCCACAGACCCTGAACGCTAACCCTCACCTCCGCTTGCGATGATCAGTACAGGAGGGCGAGACTAAGCCGGGTCGCGTCTTGGCACTGGGATCCGCTGTCCGATGGCGGCCATATTGTCAGGCAAGCTAGCGAGCTCCGCATCCAAAACGGTGAAAAGTCGTTATTACCGGAGAATTAGCCGAAGCATCCCCTCGTCGCCGACGCACCTCAACTTCCCATGAGTGATGTTGGCCTTGGAGAGCGGAATAACGGGGTGAGGGCGGATATCGACCACCTAGCTGATGATCGCCCGGCGGAGCTGCGGTTCAGGCAGCCATTCCGCTGTGCGCCCCCTAGCGCCTCCATGTTGGTCTAGAAGTTGATAGTTCGCTATGTGAGCACAAAGTTAAGATTGAACACATTTTTCTAGAAGTTTCGCTAGGGTGGGAACGTTGGAAATGGTGGGAAATTATTGAGATCAGATTTGTCAGCGTTAGGTTTTTTATTTTAAGAATTGGTGAAAATTGAGCTGCTTTTAGGCAACTGGGGATCGTGCCTTGTGAAAGAGAAGAGTTTACTATCCTTGTCCAGTTGGGGATGAGTGCATTTTTGATTTCTTTGAAGATAGCCGGGGGCAACGGGTCACTGAAGTGGTTGGAGGGGTTGGTATTCTGAAGAATCTGGTGGATGTCATTTTCACTAAAATGGGTAAAGGTACCAAACGACACCTTGTTCTTAGTGGTCAGTTTGTCCTTATCAAACGGGTCAAGGGGGAAGGCAGCACCTGAGGGAGTCAATAGAGCCTTCTTAGAGGCGAGGTCAGCAGAGATGAGTCTTGATTTCTCCGAAAAGAAAGTGGCAAGATCATCGCATGAGGGTGGGCAGCCATCAAGTTCAGAGTGGTTTGGACCAAAGACTGATTGCTGTTTGACCAATTCGAACAGTTTCTTGGGGCGGTTTGCTACTGGATCCAGTTGGTATCTGAAGTGGTCAGCCTTGGCACTCCCGATTTGTTTATTGTAGAGGCTCTTGACATCTCTAAGGAGTTTTAGTTGGTCCGAGGAAGGATTGTATCGCCAGGACCGTTCAACTGCCCTAAGGTTGCGTCGTTCAGTGTTTAAGTTGTCATTATACCACGGTTTGGATATTTTAGTTGAGGCATTTTTGTGTTCCAGTGGAGCAATGTCATCCATGTGTTGGAAATTGTCGAATTGTAGGCGTCGGTGAGTGATTGCACCTCGACCAAATGAGCTTGGGCGGAGAGGGCAGACTTACATTGGGCAGCAAGATCGTCAAAATTAATTGATCTGAGGTCCCTTTTCCATATCTTCGATTTCAAAGGTTGAGCCTTCCTCATCACTACCTCCCTGTTAATGTAAAATAGGATGCTATGATGGTCGGACCAGTCACAGGGGGTAATGGAATCTAGGGTGATGGTCTGCTCTTTAGAGATGATGAGGTCTAGAGTTTCTCCTTTAGTGCGAGTTGGTTGGTTGCAGTGCGGAGTCAGATCTTGGTCAATTAAGAATGATTTCAAGCAGGATACAGCGGAGTCATCTGAGTTAGACCAGTGAAGGTTGAAATCACCAAGGAAGATTTGGGCCACCGCTGAGTCGACATTACTGATTTCCATTAGATGCTCAATGAAGGGGAGATTGTCACCTGGAGGGTAGTAAAAGGTATGTAGTTTGCAAACCGGCAGGTTCATACTAGAGATACTGAGACACAGGTATTCACTGGAGGAAGGCGCAGAGGACTCCAAGAGAGAAATCGAGTGTGTGTTCCTGTGGATACGTTGAGATCTTGCTGGGCAAAGCTAGTGACTAAGGCCCACTAAGTTAATGCTGTCGTGGGATCCTGTAAATTGGCTCAGCTCTATAAAGTGGCATTGGCCGTTACACAGGACGATGGGAGGCCCCTCTATGAGGGAATAAGCGGGGAGCAGAAGGGTTTCTGTTCTATGATCTGGACACAAGAACTGCTAACTTAGAGAGAAACAGTCCCCTAAAGACGCCGTTTTCAGGACATGCAATAGGGTCCAACGGCTTCTTGAGTCATTGAAGGCTTGAGAACGGGATCAGCATAGTACTAACATCAGTAGCGTGGAGAAAAGATACTCATGAAATGGCGGTATAACAGCAGGACCATTGATTATATATAGGCATAGTCCAGAAAGGTGCCCGACCAAATCAAATATAAGTCCTGTGAGTCAGTTCTTAGGGCTTTAACAACCCATGTGGGCTCAACAAAATTTATTACAAAGACAATGATTAATTACCATCCTCGAAATCGACTCTCAAAATAACTAGAGGGGTAAAGTACTCACGATGTCTTTGGATGATCGCCATTTTAAAGTCAGGCAATCGACAGCGAACCTAATATCTTCAAATTGCCGCCATTTTAGAGTCAGGCAGCATGCCCCAGTTAAAAAGCAAAGTTCACATGGCTTAAATGTAATGCCTTTTCAAATCACCTGCAAAATCACCTCCTGGGAGGTACAATACCAAACTAGCACCGTGTTGTGATCCCCGCAAAGCCTCAATCGCCGTCGGCATGAATGCAGACAGCCCTCATACCATGAAAGGCAATATGCAGAAATCCAGCCTAAGGCGGAGAAAATACCTGGTAATCGTCACGGAGGCAGAGGGGCGGGATTCCAATGAAAGCGGTGATTAATGCTCAGAACCGGGAAGGTCAGAGGGGCAGCAGTGTTGGAGGCAAGAAAATAGCATCAGAGCCGATACCCCGGATCCCCGCGTTGGCTTCAGGCATGATGTCGGTCCACCAGGGGTGGGGGAGAGGGTCCCTACGATCGGGAGCGGCTCCTGACTCCAGTCCGATCCCCATGGGCAGAGATCACTGTCAGATCAAGCATCGTTGGATCATTCGGGCCGCGGTAGAGATGCTGAGAATGGCTCCTGTCTTGGGAGATCACCCGCCGGTACCAGGAGATCACAGGTCACTGGAAGCAGGCGGCACGGGAAAACGGAGACGCCAGCAGCAGTGAAAAAAAACACCAACAAAAAGAAACCAAGGACTCACTGCTAGGAAAGTCTGCAAATAATAACAGACTAGTCCCGGGGGCCAGAGCTACATCTGCTAGAGAGCTGGAGTCCAGGGAGTAAGGGACGGACCTGGGCGGCCTTGGCGGTCGACCCAACATGTAAGTTGGGGTTCAAAGCACAAGTTACTACTTGTGTAACGATATATCTGTAAGAGACTTTAGTGATAGATTCGTTACCTTAGAAAATCCCCAGGCGCCAGACTGGATCCGGAACGTTTTGCTTAGCAGTACCCTTGCGCGTCAGTAGGTGGCGTCCTGCGGCTCCGCGTCCGTCACTGACGTCGTCAGCCCGAGATGACGTCACGGAGAGTACTTAGCCGCCACCCATGTGCGCAGACGCCAGTTCTGTACATGACTTTCCGCGCCAGGAACGCAGAGCCATGAAAGATACTGACCATTGGTGCATAAAACTAGGGCCTTAAAAGGGGATGACCTTAACCCTAGCAATCTAAAATAGACGTTAGTGATAGATTCCTTATCTTAGAATAGACACCTCAGCAATACCAACTCCGGTGGTGGGTCTGCGAATAAAATTACACCAGGAATTCACGGAGAACAGAACGGCCAAGAAGCAGTCTCTCCGGACTTGACTTTCAAGGCAGTTGTGCTTTGTAAACGTGTGCAGCGAGGCCCACGTAGCTGCCTGACAAATGTCCTGCAAGGGAACGCCGCGTCCCAAGGCAGTAGTAGCTGCAGTTGCCCTGATTGAATGGGCACGTAGCCCCACAGGAGGCTTCTTCTTGGCCAAGGATTAACATGCTTTGATGCACAGAACGACCCACCGCGAAATGGTCCATTTGTGCACAGCCCGACCTTTTTTGGCGCCCACGTAGCCGACAAAGAGCTCATCACCCACCCGGAACTGTAGTGTAAGCTGCAGATAGAAAGCAAGCGCATGTTTTGGGTCTAAACGGTGGAGCCTCTCCTCTTCCCTGTAAGGATACGGAGGCGGAAAGAAGGTGGGCAAAGTGATGGTCTGCCCGATGTCGAAGGGCGTGACAACCTTTGGCAAGAAAGAAGGATGGGTCCTTAAAACTTTGTCCGGATGAACAGAAAGGAAAGGAAGTTTAGAAGAAAGAGCCTGGAGCTCACTCACTCTTCTGGCAGAGGTGATGGCTACCAGGAAAGCAGTCTTTACAGTGAGAAGACGTAAAGGACAGTTATGAAGAGGCTCAAATGGAGCGCACATCAGAAAAGTCAAGACAAGATTTACATCCCATTGAGGCATTATGAAAGGCACGGGAGGGAACGTGTGTGTAATGCCTTAGAGGAAACGGTTAACAACCGGGGACTTAAAAAGAGAAGGCTGTTTGGGAAGCCTCAGGAAGGCGGAAATGGCAGAAAGATAACCTTTGATAGTGCCCAGAGCAGAGCCCTGCTGGGCCAAAGATAGAGGAAACAGAAGAACCTTAGAAAGAGGGGCCGAAAGGGGATCCACAGCCTTTGCTGTGCACCATGCCACAAATCTGTTCCATCGGCAGGCGTATACCGTTTTAGTGGAGGGACACCTGGCTGCCAGAATGACATTACAGACCTCAGGAGGAAGGTCGAAAGCTGTCAACGGTCGCCGCTCAATCTTCACGCATGACGGTGGAGGCTTGACAGGTTCGGGCGGAGGACCGTCCCCTGTTGCTGCGACAGAAGATCCTCCCGAAGAGGCAGTCTGATCGGGGGATCGATGCTCATACGGAGTAGCTCGGGATACCATACTAATCAAGCCCAGTCCAGAGCCACAAGAATAACTTTGGCCCGGTCGCGCCTGATCTTCAGCACTCTGGGCAGAAGTAGTATAGGCGGAAAGGCGTACAACAGGCCGCAACTCCACTCGCGACGAAAAGCGTCGCCGAGCGAGTGCTGCCTTGGAAATTCCAACTCGCAGAACTGATGACATTGCGCGTTCTCTTGGGTGGCAAATAGATCTAACCAAGGCTCTCCCCACTGCTGAAAGAGACCTTGTGCCACGTTAAAGTTCAGACGCTATACGTGATCCATCAAGCACCGGCGGCTGAGTTTGTCCGCCCTGGCGTTCAGAGAACTTGCCAAGTGTTGAACCACCAAGGTAATGCCTTCATGTTACATCCATGTCCAGAGGCGCAGAGCCTCCTGACATAGGGTTCAGGACCCCACCCTGCCCTGTTGTTGTAATACCACATGGCGGTGGTGTTGTCCGCGAAAATCTGCACTACACTCCCCCGGACAGAGGGAAGGAATGCCTTCAGCTCAAGTTGGATTGCCCGCAGCTCCACAAGGTTGATATGGAGCCGAGACTCCTCCGGAGACCAGAGGCCTCTGATCTCCGCCTCTCCCAAGTGGCCTCCCCATCCCAGGAGGGACGCATCCGCCACTACTGTGTGCTCCGGTTGGGGAAGGGAGAGGGATTTACCATTGACCCAATTGCAATTCATGAGCCACCACTGCAAGTGTCGTGCAGTGCCCTCCGAGATCTGGCCATGAATGGACAGGTTGCCCTGGTGCTGTGCCCCCATGGAACTTCAGGTCCCACTGCAGAGCCCGCGTATGCCATCTGGCATGTTGCACTAGCAGGATGCCGGAGGCCATCAGGCCCAGGAGCCGGACGGTCATCCTGACTGAAACCCGGGATAGAGGCTGAAAGATGGGAACCATAGCCTGAATATCCCGGACTCACTGCTCGGGAGGATAAACACGAAACCGCGTCGAATCCAGAACTGCTCCGATAGGGACTCAGGTGCGACTTCGGCACCTCGATGGAGAACCCCAGCAAATGCAGGTCAGCCGTAGTCTGAAGGTGGGTGACGACTGCTTGGGCGAGCCCACCTTCAACAACCAGTCATCGAGATAGGGGAAGACGGATGCCCCTGACCTGCGCAGATGAACTGCGTCCACTTCCATCACTTTCGTGAACACCCGAGGGGCGCTGGTAAAGCCAAAGGGGAGCACAGTAAACTGAAAATGCTCCTGGCCTACCGTGAACCACAGGGAACCCCGGTGGGCCGGCAGGACGGGGATGTGAAAATACGCGTCCTGCAAGTCCAGCGCCACCATCCAGTCTCCAGGGTGGAGAGCAGCCAAGACTTGAGCCAGAGTTAGCATCTTGAACTTCTCCTTCCGGAGGAAGTGATTCACGCCCCGGAGGTCCAAGATAGGACGCAGACCCCCTATGTCCTTCTTGGGGACCAGAAAGAAGTGGGAATAACAACCACTCCCTACTTCTGGCCCAGGAACGCACTCAATGGCACCCTTGGCCAAGAGGGCCGCGACTTCCTGTTGGAGAAGAGCCAAATAATACCCCGACATGCAGTGGCACTGAGGTGGCATGGCTGGGGATGGGGACTGAACGGGAAGGGAGTAACCTTGGCAGATTATCTGCAGCACCCATTTGTCTGACGTAATCTCGCGCCAGCGGGGGAGGTGGTGGCGGATCCTGCCATCCACCGGCGTGGGGTGCTCCCTGAAGCTCAGATTAGGAGGGTTTAGAGGCAAACGCTGTGGGGTGGAGGTGGACGGACCCGCACGCTGGTTCCCCGCCCCGCCCCTGCGATAACCCCAACCTCGCTGGGGTTGGTTCGGCACAGGCCTGGTGGAAGGGCGTGCCTGGGTGCCTCGACCATGGCCACGAAAGGAACGAAAACCAGGAGAGTCTGGGTTCTTAGTAGAAAGACCCAGGGACTTGGCCGCGAGTCTTTAAAGCGCTCCAGTGCACTGTCAGCCTTGTCGCCAAACAGGCGGGTGCTATCAAAAGGCATGTCCATGAGTGAACTCTGGACATCGGGCGAGAACCCAGTCAAACGCAACCAGGCGTGGCGCGGCAACGCCACAGTCGTAGAGATCGCCCTGCTCAGTGAGTCGGTGGTGTCTAACCCACACCGAATGGCGAACTCAGCCGCATCTCTGCCCTGGGAAAGGGTAGCCTGCACCTCCTCAGGACACTGAGGCAACACCTGAGCAACGGTATCCCACACCGCGTGGGAGTAGCGGCCCAATAATTAGGCTGTGTTCACCGACTGCAGCCTGAGGCTGGCCGGAGAGAACAACCGCTTCCCAAACTGGTCCAGCCTTTTAGAGTCCTTATCCTGCGGGACCGTGGGAAAGGCACTCTGCGACATCGAGGCCTGAATGACCAGGCTCTCAGGCGTAGGGTGAGTAGTCAAGAAAGCTGGGTCACCGGAGACCGGTCGGTGGCATCGGACGACGTTTTTATCCACCGTGGCCGGCCTCGACCAAGTGCCCAAGAGGACCTCTGTAAGGGCCTTAGGGCCTCAGCAGCCCCGACGGAGGACCATCATGTAGGAGGCACCCTCCTCCATAGCAGGCGGGGGAGAGGCGAACCCCGGGTCAGAAGAGACATTAAGGTCGACTGCATCCTCCAAGTCGCCCACCCAATCAAGTTCGGAGTCACATTGCTGAGCAAGCGGGTCCTCGGACCCTTCCCAGTCATCGTCCACTTTTGCCACAGAGAGGGCCGGTGGCTGCGGCAGAGCCGGAGCAGGCACAAACGGCGTCGGGAACAGTGCCGATAACGGCGCCGCACCGGCGCTGGCTCCCAATGCGGATCCCAGGCCGGAACAAAATGGTCTGGGAACCGGGGCAAGGGTGGGATGAACGACACCCAGTGCGATGCCGGGGGTGGAGCCAAGGGTGTGGTCTGGGGTGGGGTTGGGGGTGGAGCCGAAGGTGGGGCCGGGGCAGAGGGTGGCGCCGGGGTAGAGGATGGCCCAGGGGCCGGAAACAGCGCATCTCGTGGTGCCGGGGCCAGGGGCGCAGGATCCCGTGGTGCCGGGGCTGGAGCCGGTCGTGGAGCCGCCGGGCCAGCAAGATCTGGACACGGGACTGCGGGGCCCGAAGGCGCGCCGGCAGGAGCCCGAGGCCTGTAAAAGCGGTGCAAGGCAGCAAAGAATTCTTGCATCTGTTCGGGAGTCGCCAACGGACCCAGGTATGGCGGGTAGGCCGCGGGACTCCCCGGCTCCAGAGGAGCCGCAGGGGCAAGGCCCCTGTCCCCCTCCAAGGAGCGACGTCTGAGAGTGAACACGCTTCTTCGACTTTTTTTTATGGCGCCGCTTACCGTAATCCGAAGGAGCGACGGTTCTGATCCCGCGAGTGGTCCTGGGAATGGCCCCCTAGACCCAGGGCAGCGGCGCGACGAATGCTGGACCTCCAGCAACTTCCGACGCCGTTCCTGCAAGGCCTTGGGGGCCATGGCACGCAGTCCCAGGAGTCGTGGTCTGCCTCCAGGCAGTGGAGGCAAACATCGTGGGGGGTCCACTACTGCAAAACAGCTAAGCAAAACTTTCCGGATCCAGTCTGACGCCTGGGGATATTCTAAGGTAAGGAATCTATAACTAACGTGTCTCTTTCAGATATCTGCTTCATCGGAATAGTTTTGGTTGAGCTTCAGTAGGGGAGTGCAGTCTGGTCCAGGGGCGGTCGGGATGGAAGGCCGGTAGGACGGTTTAAAACCGGGATAACTACCTGATGGGTAATCCCCAAACCAGGAGCTCCTTCGGAAGACTCCTTTTCAGCGGCCAACTTCCCCAAACTTAGTGCATTGGTGGGGTTAAAGATCTACGTTCATTACTTCCATCTCATACTAACAAGGTCTCAAAAGATACTATAAATCTATGTTGCATTCAACAGATTCTATGACTAAAAATAGAAATATCTCTATTTGAGATCCAACTTTAAAAAAAGGATTTACATAAGGCCAGACATTAGAAACAAGCATTTGCAATGCAATAGGTCTCAGATTATTAAAGTTTGAGCTATTGGCATTGCTAATAATAATGCAACCAACACCAATAGCTCAAACATTCAGTAATGCGAGACCTATCGCATTGCAAATGCTCGTTTATCAGAGTGAATGTAAAAATGTAGAATGATAAGACAACTGAGGAGAATAATAAGAATGATTGATTTCGCATAAAGCATAAATAAATGCTAGATTTACTTTATTGAGCCTGATGAAAGTTGCACGCTTTAATTAACCTTAAGGGTCTTGAGTTGTGAGCATTGTGTTGAGTGCACAGTACCTGTACACCTTTTGCAGTACATCGATATAGGCACATGATATAGGCACATGAGCAGGTCTTGTCAGAAGTTAACACACAGTTGAAATACATTGATTAAATCTTATAGTTTAGAGTACGTCGAGTTCAGGCTGAATACTCTTTTTTTAAGGTAAAATAAACCTTTTGCAAGCCTCAACATTCTTTTTTAATACATATAGGTCACCTGTGGGGTCGGCTCTAGGCAGCCCATAGGGCAGGGGGTATTGTATTTAAAAAGTAGGATATGTATTTTTAAGTTCTACATGTCCAGGTAGTAAAAATCTCCAAATGTATTTTTCACTACTGCAAGACCTCTCTCCCATTGTAAAAGATTGTGTTACAATATTACATTAGTGCTACTTTTTTCCATTATTTTTTATTAGTTAGGTGGTCAGGCATACTAGATTTGCTTGGCACTTTCCTGAGGCTCAGCCGGAAAAGTTAAGCTTAATTTTTTGTTGCTTTGTACGCAGTACGTGCGGTGTTTACTTCACCCGCAGCGCTACCCCGATTCCCTTGCCCCTGTTTAATCTCTACGTACAGCCACTGGTAGCGGTGGCAAAAGAATGGGACCTAACGATGGTATTGTATGCTGATTATACCCAGCTTGTTATCACCTTAGCGGAAGGGCCATCAATATCGGCCACTAGGTTCAGAGATGGGATGGCAGCAGTGGCTAAATGGATGGCAGACAACTGTCTACAGCTTAATGCGAGTAAAACCGAGGTTTTATTGGTAGGCAAGAATACCGCCCTTTGGAATGAACATTGGTGGCCGGCGTCTCTGGGGTCTATACCAACGCCAAAGACATTAGTAAAGTATCTAGGAGTCTGGATGGACTCCTCACTTAGTTTCAAGACCCACACTAAGAGAGTTGCAGCCACATGTGTGGGCTTGCTAAGGGGCCTCACCCCTCTCTTGAAGTTTTTTGATCCAGCAGTACGACAGCTCATTGTGCAATCTACCATACTGTCTCGCTTAGACTATGCTAGTGCGCTGCTTCTAGGGGCTAATAAAGCTGAGATACAGTGACTACAACGAGTTCAAAATTCGGCAGCTAGAACTCTGGTGGGACTTCCCCGTCGATGCTCGGTCAGGGCTACGATCAGAAAGCTGCACTGGCTTCCGATCGACACCCGGATACAATTTAAAGCTCTTTGCTTATCGTTTAAGATTCTAAAATCTGGGAGTCCAGAACTATTGAGCAATCTTCTGGTCCCGTACGTGCCCCGTAGACAGCTGCGTGCGCTGGGACAACATTTGGTGATCGTCCCGTGGATTAAACTCTGCCAAGTTGGTGGTCGTTCGTTTCGGTACATGTCAGCTAGGCTGTGGAACTCCTTCCCAGTTCACATTCGTGGAATGGAGGACCTGCTTATCTTTCGAAAAGCCATTAAAACCTTCCTCTTTCCTCTAACATAGTTGGGAATTACCATAGCTGTGAAGTTTTCAGGTACTGTGTCACTTGGATCTGGTAGCGCCGGGACGCCCCTTGGCTGGGGCAGCTGTGCGCTTTAGAAAAACATTTAACATAACATAACATACAGCAGATTTTAAAGGTAGCCATAATATTCGACAATCAAAAATATTTTGAGTTAGTTTCCAACAGAAAGTCTTCCTCGACTTACCCTCCTCCGTCATCCTGTAGGCTATTATATTTCTTTGACCCGTCACATGCATGCATCGAAGGTTAAAAATGATCTCCGACAAACAGCCCCCAGGCCTCTCGGGCATTAAGGCGCCAGCTTGACGAGGAGAGCCCTATGATGAAGCATGCCACCCTATTGGGTGTGTGAGGACTCCATGATCTGACCACTCAGTTCCCTTGTGATTCTGAGGATCAGACCAGTGATTCCACACTACATAGGTTTGAACGAGCCCCACAAGAGGAACTACCACATTGACTTGTTTAGATTATAGTACCCTATGAGGAGCGTGGGTGTAGGGCCTCATCAAATAGCTCTCCTCATCCCTCTATTGATTACATATCAAACTAGATAAGGCAGTCATTGTTACACTTTGTGGTCTGGCTGCATGCTGTCTAGAAATCTGCAGCCCCCAGTAACCCATTGTGGAGGAATTCAGGGTGGAGTCTGTTGGCGAGTTTGTGAATATATTTATTGTGTTGTTTGCACTATTGCATAGTCATTCATAAGTTTTAAAGGAATGTTCCGTATTTGGTTGCCTCCAAACTAAAACTACAGTGTGGTGACCCTGCACACTTGTCAGGTGTGGTCTGGTCCGAGGTGCATCACTGATGTTATGAATAAAGGAACACAGCATTCCAATAAAAAAAATAAAAAAATAATCTCAGAGGTAATGACGTGAGGGAGACAAACAGAGTCAAAATTACGGTCTCCGTTCCGATATTATTACGTATTCTAAATTGTAATACAAGAAAATCTACTGTGCAATTTTGCAACAAAACCCCAGGAGAACGATAAGGGGAACAGGCTCAAATCACACGCACAGCTTGGTATAGCAATTTTTGCTCTAACTGATATCTGGAAATATTTATATGCAACAGAACGTGCCATACACTTCATCACCCGCCACTCTGCCCTGGCCTAGCTGCTCAAAATCTGACAAAAAGCTAGAGGCATTTTTAGCAACATTTCCTGCAGACTGGTCAAAAGTAACACATGAGCGATCGTTTAACCATTTGCCTGTATAATGCCACTTGAGAATCAAGTACATTGGATCAAACCCTCATCTGTTTTATTGCGTGCATTCGCGGATAAAATGCAAGCATCAAAAACGTTGAATAACGCACCTCTGCTGCATGGCGAGCACTTAATTTAAAAGTTAGGATCTTTCAAAGGCGGATGAGAACCGGTTTGCTGCAGAGATTGCTGCTGCCCGCCTCCCCCGGTAACGAGCAAACAGGAACTCTGAGGTTGCCCGCGGCCCCCGCAGGTGGCCACCTCGGAGGGCGGCCACCCTTTGTGCCATTTAGGCGCCTCCCCATACGCTTTTGCTGGACTCCAGGAGGAGTCCCCTTACTGGGCGCGCTGGACACGTCATGTCCGGCGTGTCGGGGGATGGGGAGGGGTATTTAGGCCTCCCCCGCCATTGTTGGGCCGCTTTGCTGCCCGACACCCCGTCATGCAAGGTCGTGTTGCTCGTCTGGTAGTCGCTGTCCCCAGGCCTGAGAGGCCTTCAGCTCAACAGGACACGCCATCTGTTGTTCTGCCCATCTTCGCTGGTCCGCGTTAAGCGTCGTATTCGCGGTGAGTGCAGCTTCCCCCACCCACCCACCCCGCCCCTTCCCTGGGCAGTACCAGGTTGTACAGGGGCCATGGCACATTCAGCCATGGGGGGTGTGTAAGCTCAGGGGAGGCAGTTGCGCCCGCATGTTGTGTATGCTCTTGGGGGGCAGCGCGGATCCATGTGGGGCGGGTACACACACAGGAGCAGGGGATGGCCAGTCCAGGCCTCCGAGGGCAGCTCACTAGCGGAGCATTGGTGGTCCGGTGGGTTTCAGCCGAGGCAAGGTGCATCCCGACACTGTCTGCTCGACGATGGAGAGCATTAGGTGAACAGCTAAGGTCCCTGGTTCGATCCCGGGTTACCGGCCGAGGTGTTTATTGCCTGTAATGTAAAATGAACTATTACATATGTTCTATTACATATGTTCTAGTACATATGGCTTTAGTTATCATGGAATTTTGGCCAACCAACCCAGGCAGCAGCGCCGATGGTCGGGGAACATTAGCAGGGCAAGGCGGGGCTTTGCTGAGCTGGTGGAGAGCCGCGCTACACCCGCAATATGCACTCGTCCACGGAGGGACAGAACTCGGCCTGACAGTTCCGCGTGACTAATGATCTAAAGAATCCTGACTTAGGCAATTTGGAAAAACAAGGTTAATCACGGATTAAGACAGCAAGGACATTCAGCTAGCCCGCGGCGGAACTAGGACGTGACTTGGCAGCTAGGAGACTTTCCTCCTTTCATTACAAAAAACTCCTGATTCATCACAATAGGGATTCCAAGACAGCTCCACCACATATGATCTCAGTTGTTGAGAAGACTTAAGAGTTTTTTTGGTCCTGATGAGAACCCCACCAGTTTGAGGGTTCGAAACGCGTCGACCTGGTCCCAGGTCACACGAACTAAGGAGTCACCAGTGTCTCTTGAGTTTATTTACAGTTAGAAATTGAAAAATCACTACAAACTCTGTTGCATAATCAGTTTCATGATTGAAGTGTGATTTTTTACCTCGATTTTAGTGTACCTAGGGACCATTGTGCAGTATGTATGGGAAGTTTGAAAGAGGTTTGGATGTGGTGTAAGTGGAATTCCTTCAACTGTAAATGTTTTGTATATTGTGTATAGATTTGTATATAGAATTTGTTGTATAAGGTGTTTTTCGCACAGAGAATATTTCTTTCAAAAAGAATTCACACAAAAAAGAAAAAAATTAAGTTATATCATTAAATGATGCAAAGGATTAAGCAGACGTTTATTTTTTATTCATAGGTGTCATTAACAAGTTTCAGTTTTCAAAAAACCATCAGTCCTGGCACACACATTGTTATTTAGAGTATTTTTGACTTAGCCAGACTGATTCCGAGTCAAGGCCCATTCCAGTTTTCTGGACACCCGCAATATGAGCATTAAAACCCACGCCCCCTCCCCGCCAGCATCTTTCTGAGGGGTGGGGAGGGGGTAAAACGAGCCTTGTTCCAGCGTACAGTGGCTGGCTGCGGAGCCTAGTGCTGTGAGAAAGCCGCAGGCACTTTATTGCCCAGACTTGATACCCTCACCCCCTCCTACCTAACAATTCGTGGCCTAATTGGGGCAGTGATGGCGCAGGCCAGAGCTTTTGTGTGCATCTCGACCTCCGATTGCAGGCAACAATGGCGCCCCCCATGCAGAAAGGGTGAGTCCTCTGGGCGGTCTCCATTCCGTGCGAGCCGCCCCATTAGATCCATGCGTGCCCTGCAATGAGCTTGTTGGTCAAGGAAGGGGCCGTGGGCCACTGATGGGCATTAACCCATCAATGACCGTCACTGCATCACCCAGAGCAGATACAAAGCTTTGGAGGCCTACTTGCAACTCCCACGGAGACGGTGTCATTTTCAAGGGGGCGGCACGGATCTGGCTGGCTTGGCCATGCAGCAGGCGCCATGTCGCGGCTCTCCCTAGGGATAGGCCGCTTTTTACAGCTTTAGGCCTGTGTGGCGCTCGTTAACAAATTGGCTACCGAGAGCATCATTACCACCCCAGGCTATTGCGCGGCTCTCTTACGGGGCTAGGCTTCCATCCTCAACGCCTGTAAAGCTTGGGAGAGTAGCGTTTTCTTTCGATGCTTCGAGGGTAGCTCAACGGCTAGGATGCCCGTTTCGAAAACGGGGACCCAGGTTCGAGTCCGGTGTGAGGCGCAAACAACGTGCGATTCACATCAAATGTATATATTGAATGTGTGCCTCTAATGCGACTGGTGCGATTGGAAAGCACTTTGAGATCTCCGGGGGAGTTTGCGCAAAGTTTATACTGTAAGGAATTACTTTTCAGTAAGTGATGTCTATTCTGTCATGACCAGCACCCATATGTCTTGGACGTCCTTTGGGGGGGGGGACTAGGCCTCTTACACAAAGTACTGCCACGGCTCAGCACCCCACGACTTTATAGCACTTCAATTTTGGAGGAGCTAGAAGCCCAGCTATGGCGCCGTAAACCGTACCAACAAGCGTTGTCACCAGTGCCTGTGTTTATACCTACCTGCCAACGCCGTTACTGCTAACGACCGTGACATGTTTAAGATGAAAGTGCAGTAGGACACTTATGCCAGAGCCCTGCTTCCTGCATTGTAAATAAGGCAGCCCGCTAGGGTGGTGATTAATGGTGTTGACAAGGTCGGGCACCGAATTAGCTTGCACGGTGCTGTGGCGTGTTTCTCTGTACCATCGATGTTGACTCGGGATAGTGTTTACTATCATGGTCTCAACCTGTAGCTTTATCCTGGGACCTGTAGTAAATACTCTGGAGACCTCAGGAAATATGCTGGGTTTATTGCGCAGAAAGACAACAAGACATCTTCATCAAGGAGCTGGTCAGGAACAACTGACTCAACCCAGAATGTCAAGAGCAGTCCAGAGCCATGCACATTCTGGAACACAGTGAGGTAAGGGAATACAAGACACAAAGGTAGGAATAATGTATAACACATCTTCTCTCGCTGAAAACAAAAGAACTTGGATCGCTAAGAATAGTAAATAAGTATTGGTAACCAGAAAATATCTAATAATAACAAAAGAAAAAATACATAAAATAAATACATAAAATAGAGAACCTACTTTGGTTCTTATTGAAACACACTTTGGTTCTTATAACCAACCAATCAATCACAACAGTAATCATTTAGATACACGGGTGGTCTGCGAGACCGTAGACACCTTGAGGATGGCTGGAATGTATTTGAAACCCCCCCACTGGAATGAGCTTCAAGAGCATCACCACCACCACCCCTCCTACTCTGGGAAATATCACCAATTGGAGAAAGGCCAAGAGCATCACCACCCCCCCCCCCACCCTACTTAACCCTCCTTCATGGAACAAGCTTTCTGGTATAAAGCCACCCTCCTCAAATTCCACTTCTCTCCATTGGAAAGTACTACATAGTGAGGGTAAACCATCTTCACCAAGAAAGGACCTCTAAATTTAGACAAACCACCAGAAACCCTCCCGGACTTCACTTTCACAAGATCACCCTTATTAATTCTGTTTGAAGCAGGTTCTACTAATTTCCTACTAGAGATTACATGTGTCGGTGAAGGAAAAGACCCAGGCACAAAATCAACCTTTGCCGAATCTGACTGAGAAACTAAATCTTTGAGCCAAGAAGGAGTTAATTTCGTGCTGGCAACCCTACCTCTCATAATCTCAAAGGGAGACTTGCTCTGAGAACCATGAAGTGTAGTGCAATAGGCATAAACCATCTCACTAACTAAACCAGAAACCGAAGAACTCTTAGCTATGGCCATCTGGATGGTTCCTTTGACTAGTCTATTCAAGCGCTCACAGAGGCCGTTCCCTTGAGGATTGTAGAGAGACGTTCTGTGATGAGAAATGCCAGAGGCACTTAGGAAGGAACGCCTCTCATGAGAAACTAACTGCGTCCCATTGTCGGTAATGATGACATTAGGGAAACCTTCCATTAAAAATAAAGACCTTAGACATCTTATAGTGGTTTCAGTAGTGATGTCCTTCAGAAATTCAACTGACAACCATTTTGAAAAACAGTCCACAACAACAATGGCAAACCTCTGTGAGACAGGTAACTCGTTCATTGGACCTATAAAATCTAAGCAGATAGTATGCCACGGGACCTCAGGAAATTTTAACTCCCCAACTTGAGACCCTGCTGAAACTTTCAACCGTTTTTCACCTATCTTACAAGTAGGACAATCCTCAACCCAGGAAGAAACAGAGGAGTCTATACCTGGCCACCAGAAATTTAATTTGAGTCTTTGTTGTGTCAATGTTTGTCCCAGATGCCCCTCATGCGCTATAGCAATTAGTTTGGTTCTTAAATCAACAGGGGGAACAAATTTGTCTCCACGCATTATGACATTATCTTCACACACAGACAATTCGTCAATAATCTTTAAGAAAGGACGAACGGAAACATGTACACAACTTTCCCTTCGTGAACCTAATTTGATCAATTGAATAACTTCTTGTAACACACAATCGTTGGACATAGCTTCCACCCAATCCTTATGTGTGAAAGAACTTGCACCAAGAGAAACAACATCCTTAATCCAAGCAATGTTTTCCTCTACACCTTCAAGATGGAACTCATCACTAGACGGACGTTTAGTCGGAATTGCTAATCTAGACAGACAATCAGCCTGAAAGTTTTTCCAACCTTGTATGTGAGAAATATCGAAGTGATATTCTTGGAGCTTGGAAGCCAATCTCGCTAACCTTGGGGAACTACAGGCTGCACCCCCAGGGGAAAGGATCCTTATGAGTGGCTTATGATCGGTCTTAAGATTAAAACGAGTACCCCATAAATAGGTGCGGAAATGGTGTGTGCCCCAGGCAGCGGCTAAAGCCTCTTTCTCAATAACAGAGTAATTCTGTTCACATTGAGAAAGAGTGCGGGAAGCAAACGCAATAGGCCTCTCACCTTCTCTATGTGCCTGCATTAGAACAGCGCCAAGACCACACGCACTCGCATCAACCAACAAGGTAGAGACTTTCTTAGTGTCAAAAGGTGCCAGGACTTTTGCACTGCAAATGGCATCTTTGATATTGTTGAAACACATCTCCAACTCTTGTCCCCATACAAACTTACAAACTTTTTTAAGTAATGCTCTCAAAGGTAATGTCTTCTCTGAAAACTTCTCCACAAATTTAGAATAGTATTCGATCAGTCCCATGAAGGACCGTAATTGGTCCTTGTCAGCTGGACAAGGAGCAGAGCGTATAGCCTCCAAGAGATCTTTTTTAGGTTTCACTCCCTTGGCGGATATCTCATGGCCCAAATATTCAATGTCTTGAACAAGAAAGGAACACTTCTCTTTCCGCAAGGTAAGCCCTGTATCCCAAATTCTATGTAGAACATTCTTCAGAACGAGATTGTGTTCAGCAACCGACTCTCCAAATACCAAGATCTCGTCCTGGAAGAATACCACATTTTTCAACCCCTTGAAAATCTCTGTAACTAACCTTTGAAACACACTCGCCGCTGATATCAAACCAAAGGGAAGGCGAGTAAATTGGAAAATACCCTCCGGAGTGATAAATGCGGTGAGGTGTTTCGAAGAATCGTGAAGCTTGACCTGATGATAGGCACTCTTCAGGTCCAGCTTTGAGAAATATTTTGCTCCCTGAAGGGTAGACACCATCTCTGAGATATTTGGCAAGGGGAAGGTGTCTGCAACGACACACTTATTTAAGGCCCTAAGGTCCACACAAAACCTGAGCTTGCCATCGGCCTTCTTAGAAATAACAACAGGGGAAACCCAGGCTGATGCCTCTGTTGGTTCTATGACTCCGGACTGAAGCATTTCTTCAATCAATAAACTTACATCTTCACGGATAGAAATGGGAATTCTTCCGACACGGTGTTGTATGGGTAAACTGTTCTTCTTCAATTTGATAAGATGAGAGTAACCCCTCAACTCACCAAGCTCAGCTTTGAATACTGAACCGAATTCATCGAGGATGGAATCGTCATCCACCACCATGATTTGGTTCTTGGCTCTCGGGTTGATTACAATATACAAATCATATTGGTGGATCCAACCCAGAATGGGCGGACCATCAATAGAAACGTACACTTTCCCTCGAGTGGATCTTTTCTCAAAACTAATATCAGATTCAAAGAACCCAAGGATTTCAATCTTCTGGCCATTAAAACCCTTTGCAGAAATGTCACTCTCATTCAAGTTCATCCCTTGCCAGAAGGTGTCAAAAGTAACTTTGGGAATAATGGTATGACGTGACCCTGTGTCTACCATCAATGATACTTCATGAGAGTCAATCTTGAAGATGGCCTTTGGTCTGTTCTGTCTAGGATCCTCGCCAACCACATCGATTTCATCCACCACTAAGAATCTCTCCGCTTCACTCTCATGTAGGTAGTCTTCAACCGTAGCAACCCTTTGCTTAGATTTTGTCTTGCACATCTTAGAGAAGTGTCCTATTTTACCGCACTTGAGACATTCTTTATTTGCCGCGAAGCAGAATTTTGCTTCTGAAGAGTGGCTACTGCTTCCACATCTGTTGCATAGTTTGCTGGTAGTGAAGTTTTTCCTTTGTGGAAATTTCGGTCTGTTTTTTACAACAGCAATACTGTCACTTCCACAATGTTCGCATTCAGTAGGATTATTCTTATCAGAAACTACTGAAACTTCCTGCTGTGGGCTCGCTTTGTGGGAATCAAGTGTCTTCATACACTTGCTAGATTCCTCAATGACCTTCGCTAGGTCTATGGCATCCTTGAGCGAAGGATTCTTTGCCGCCCATAATCTCTCCTGAATTTTCTTATTCGAACATTGTACTATAAGTTGGTCTCTTATGAGTTCCTCATTCATGACACCGAATTTACATTTAATAGATAACTCTCTGAGTCGAGCCACAAAGTCATCTATGGACTCGGATTCCTTTTGTCGTTGAGTGTAAAACTTATATCGGTTCATGACTAGATTCTCCTCCTTCGAGAACCTAACTTCCAACCTTGCTACAGCTTCCTTGAACTCATCATCCATATCTTGTCCATTAGCTCTTAAAGCTATGGGTAGAAATCTGAAAACTCTCTGCCCTTCTTTACCTAGCGTGCTCAAAAGGATATCCTTTTTTCTTTTTGCCGAAAATTCTTGACCGTCAAGTGCTTCGAGGTAGTTGTCAAACATAATGTACCAATCTTCCCATGGTATATCTGGTGTACCTGGTTCAGGTAGAAATTGTGGTGGTAAGGTAACCAGGATTTGTTGTGCCATATTTGTTGATTAATTTTAGTCAAAGCAATATGAGTGTCAATATGGAAGAGGTAAAAAAAAAAAAATTATATTAGTTTGAAATGTAATTTATCTTGATGACATACCTCTAGCTATGTGCTGTGCATAGGAGAACTTCGTTGTGCTTTTAGAGGAAGGAATTCAATTCTTTGATGAGAAAGCTTCTCCACGACAGTCAAACACGAAGAAAAACGGAAGAGATGCGCTTTAAAAATGTAAACACACTTTAAAATGGCCGCCTGTCCAATCCGAGGCTTGGAATACTTGGAGAAGAGGCGTGAAACGCAAAGATGCTTTGCGCGAGGACGTCACAGTAGGTGCGCATGCGTGTAGAGTTTCTTTGTAGCCTTGAGATCAGGCAACAGCGCAAGGATAACGCGCCTAGCAACACCACCGGCGTCACAGTGGGTGCGCATGCGTAGAGTTTCCTTGTAGCCGTGACGTCAGACTACAACGCGAGGACAGCGCGCCTAGCAACACCACCGGTTGGGAAGCGCTCGCGCTACTAGCAAAGTTTTACTCACGGTTCCTCCAAAAATGTCCCAAAATTTTAGCTAACGCTGGTAGGGCAATAAGAGAGATTGCACACGTCGAGTTCTTTTCCCTTGGTGAAGTCTTCCGCTCGCTGTCTAGGTAGCGCAATTCCGTTGACGACCTCAAATCCTCACGGTCCGTCGGAGATCACCAGGAGTATCTCTGACCAGCTACAAATCGTCGCCATAAATTGTAGTAAATACTCTGGAGACCTCAGGAAATATGCTGGGTTTATTGCGCAGAAAGACAACAAGACATCTTCATCAAGGAGCTGGTCAGGAACAACTGACTCAACCCAGAATGTCAAGAGCAGTCCAGAGCCATGCACATTCTGGAACACAGTGAGGTAAGGGAATACAAGACACAAAGGTAGGAATAATGTATAACAGGACCCTGCCCAGGTAAAGCTCAATAGTCTCGACCGGTGTCCCCCCACCCCCTTTTGAGGCGCTGTGAGGGCCGTAAGGGTAGCTTTGTTAAATCTGTATGTACCGCGGGTCGTTATTGTCCCTTGTACGGCCGTATCTCCGTCCCAGGGGCCTATATGGCGGCCCCCTCTGGGTGTTAGGCCTCGCTTGTAGTGCTTTGAGGCCCATAAGGGCAATGCATCTCATTTAGTAAAAGGACACTTACGAAGAATGTTACGGCCTCCTCCTCGCAGCTCTAGAGGCCCGCAAAGTCCTCCAAACACCCTGCCCCCACGCTGCGAAGTGGATAGGAGGCGCCTGATCACTTCAGAACATCAATTGTTATAAAAGTTTATGCCCCTTTGAAATCTGAGTGTCTGCATCCCTCACGGGTTCTAGAAGAGAGGTTTTAAACTTGGTGAAGCGTCAATTCAAACCAACAATGTGACTGCCTGCAGTGCACACATGTGTACATGATAATTTTGGCACATGATTAGAAAAGGAATGTGAGCCGACGTTGAGCACCAAGTTTAGTGGAGATAACTGCCGACTTTGGTGCTGGAGACCAGCGTTCGAGCCTCGGGGTCAGGTCCACATCCTGTAATTCAGGGCAAATAACTTATTCTCCCTGTTCCAGAAGGATGATGTAAATACGGTGTTCATGTATACGCTCCAACATGTCCACATCCTGTAATTCAGGGCAAATCACTTAATCTCCCCATGCCGGAAGAATGTGTGATGTAAATAGAGTGCTCATGTATGCGCGCCAATACCAGCGGTAGAGTTTGCGCAATATAAATATGCTTCCACCGCTGATCTCCACTATGAGAAAAGTGCAAATGGGTGTTTTAGCAGAATCTCATGAGTAAGTATTACACTCTCTTGGGAACATGCCTGTCAGAGCCGGAAATGCCTCTACTGACATGATACGCACAGAATTCTGCTGGCAGAAATGAACCCATACCGTGGGTCAGATTCGCGGTTTGCAGGGCTGTAAGGGGATGCTGGGGCATAGGGGGCACCGCGGGTTCGTCCCAGCCCCCATCCGCCTCTCAAGTGTATCTGTTGCAGTGCCGAATGTGCTATGGCCGCCATGGGATGAAAAAACTGGAGGGTCTCTCAAAGGGGGCATGGCCAATACAATTATGGGCGTGAAAAAACTGGAGGGTCTCTCAAAGGGGGCATGGCCAATACAATTATGGGCGTGGCCTAAAACACACTAAAAATTGGTGCTCTGCATAGTGTGTAATGCTGAGGGCATTACATATTTACACAGAATGCATGGTCCGGTTGTCCCGCGGTCGGATTGAGCACCTACCCCTATGGTGGCTAATTGCCCAGTGGATCCGGCGCAAGGACGAGGGGTCTGCGGTCACGATGTGCTTGCCCTCTAGGTGCTCTGTCATTGTGGGTGTGGAAGCATGGGCTCCGATACAGGGCCCTCTTCACGGTTTTGTTTCCGGCTCTGGTGCCGCCTGAGGGCAGTCGCGGCGCAGATGATGGAGACGCATTTTGCGTAACTGAGAAATAACAGCAGGGCAAACAGAGGCTCTGTTCAGAACTTAAGTTGGTGGCACATAGGAGTGCCTGGGGAACCGAATCAGAACACAGATTGTGCGGGCGGAGATGTGGCTTTTGTTTGTGTCTAGCAGCTCTGGGTGAAGACTATTTAGTAGTGAGGAGTTTTGTGGATCCGGCCATTCAGGATCATGTCTCGTGTTTGATGGAGGTAAATGGTCAATATATTTCAGCCATGCTCATTGTCTTTGATCAACGATGCTTAGAGGCAGAGGTCAGCTACACCTACCGGGAGTGCTATTGCTGGGCAGGGCCCAAGGGTGGTGCAGTCAGTTGGGACCTGCATGCATTTATTGCCACGTGCAGGCCATGTTTAAAGGGATTTAGAGGGAAAACATTCTATTGTTCTCATGCGCGAATGCTGAAGGGTCACGCGTTACTACCCCTGCTTGCTGGCTTGTACAGCGAGGGACCAGGCCGCTGGGTGGGAGTCCGCATGTGGTGAGGCAGCAGCGCGCTAAGGGCACCCACCGAGAGGTACTCTCACCCAGCGGGGCTGCACCTGCTCTCCTACGGGCCCTAAGTATGGTACAGCAGGCCCATATTCAGGCAATGCTGCAGTAAGGTTGTAATTTGTGGCAAGTTGAACTAGGTTGTAACTTACGAGAAACTCATCATAGATCGTGCAGTCCCTTCACAGAGCATAAGAATTTTCAACATTCTTCAAGGAATCCAGAGTTGTTGCTTCGTCAAATCATGCAGCTAATTAACTATGGATAAGGCAATTTTGTCTCCAACGCGGCGATTGTGCGCCGCCATTCCATTTTCTAAAGGGCTGTCGCTTTCTGGTTGCAGCTCATGGCATGCGCGCCGGTGACCCGTCTGGCTATTGCGCAAGAACGGCGGGACCCTGGTGGTCTCTACATTGCCTGATAAACTGCTTCTAGTGGTGTCGTTTGGCTATGGCTCGGTTTAGCGACCATGAAGACAAGTCTACATACGGGCTCTGCCCACACTAAAATAGGTCAGGATCACACCAAGTAGATGATGAGAGATTGCGGTGGCAGTCACACATGTTGATTTATACTGGGAAAAGAATAAGGCTGGCTTGATAACTCTGGCTTCTATCTGCATTGGCACGTCATGTTAGGAGTGATAGTAACAGAATTTTGCACTACAGCCAGGAAAGGGTAACACCCATCCACACCAAGCCGATTGGAAGGTCACCCGGGGTCGCAGATGCCCAGCCCAGTATCCGGCCCCCGTTGTGGTCAGTTTCACCCTAGTTGGAGTGAAAGTAAGGGGTGATTTAGCCAGCGTTTTGGGGTGTGATCTCGCTCCCACACATTTTTGTTGTCACGGCTGTGGAATGCAGTTTTTGTGCGGTTGTAGAGGTACGAGGCAGCCTGAGGGGGTAGAAGCTGCACCCTAGTCCCGGCGTGAAGCCAATTGTACACATCACTATGGTGATAGGTGATGCCTCAGTTGGGCATGAGGTACCTGGATATGCGCCCTACTACAAGTGTTAGTAGGGGACACTGCTGATTGAGTGGATGCATAAAGTGTTATGGTAAGTTGCCCTAGCCATTCTTATAGCTTTGAGGTCTTGGAATAGGCGCAAGTGTCACCCTTGCATGCGTGTCAGGGTTAGCAGTTGTGGTGTTACTATGGTTGGCAGCATGGCAGGAGCAAGGTTTGGTGCTAAAGAAAGTGGCCGCCTGATGGGAGTCTTGGCATATAGTGGCACAAGTGTCAGGTTTTTCCGTTGAACTGCCTTAACAGCTCTAGGTCTAAACTTGTGTTTTACTCTGCCTTCATTTGGGGGCAGTGCGTCAGCCTTGGCGGTAACCGGACAGGGTGCCCTGGGTCGGGCAAAACAGTATATCATTTGGGGTTGAATATTGGTGTGTTGGACCAATTTGCATGGCCAGGGGGCCACAAAAGGGCAAGGCCACTTGGGGGCAGTGTTTCTCACTTAGCTACACATGAATGAACAATGTCTGCATTCACCAATACCAATAATGGCCATTGCTCCATCCTCAGCAAGGTAGACCAAAGCGGGTGATATGCCTTTGACTTTTAGGAGCGATTCATTCAATGCCTTTCTTTCAAGGAACTATTCTTGCCAATTTTAATTCAGTAGTTTGGATGGCGCCTATGTCTCGGATCCATCTATGTCATGGACATTCTGGTGACTGGCATTTAAGGGGATGTCCATGTTTCTGTGTGCGGTGAAGTAATGTTTCCAGCCCACAAAGACACCTGTTGCTTAAGACTTCATGATCCCATTGCCTCAGCCTTGTTTTGGTCGTGCCACAAGGGGAGAGCACTTATGTAACATATGAACCATCGGTTGGCTACGTAAGAAAGCCTTTTCTCACACCTGAGATTATCTGGAGCCTCCATAGCTGAGAATTCAGAGGATAATTGGACAGACCACTGCCCCCAGGGGGGTGGCCGCCCATTGCAGCAATAGGCAGGTAGGGCATGGGTGCATCTGTTAATGGTGCAGGAGGATTGTGGTTTTGCTTAGGATACAAGGATCCCAGGCCCTGTCTTTTGGCGGTCGGTTACCAATTATAAATGCTTTGGGGCACCTGCAGCAGTAAGGGATGCTTTTTGATTGATTGCCTAGGACTTTAGGGTTAGTAGCACTCCCCTCCCCCAGGCTCACAGGGCTTTCAGCAGAATGGCCACAGGCTCGAGCTGGTCAAAGGGGGAGTCATGCGCAGTGCTTGTAGAATGTCACATACCATTAAGAGCATGTTTCTACTAAGTTGTCCAAGATTTTGGGTCAAGCTGTGGGGGCAATAAGTTAAGGCACAAATAGGCTACAATGTAATTTGGCATTCCAAGTATCAAGAAAGGACAGGTATTGATATATATTGTCCCCCCCCCCATATACGTTTCACATTTACTAACGTATGAACGTTTTTAGCTGAGGGTGCATAGTCTTATTCACATGCACAGTATTAATTTAATTAATCGTTGTATGGAGTAGTGCAACTACCAGGTGTTTACGCACCAAGGCATCTTGCAGCGGTGAAGGTTGCCATGCTGTAAGGATATAAAGTTTAAAAGACAACTGCCAGGTCCCGCGGGCGCGTCAGCCAATTGGCCACTTTCGGGGTTCAATCAACCTTTCTTCCTTCTGTGGTTGTAAAAATGAATTTCAGTAGCGGGGTAAGAAAGATCTCCGATCCAGCAGCAACATGCCTGCGGGAACACTTGCACTTCAAAAATACACAAGCGTCATGCTCCAACAAGCGCTATACACATATAGCTGGGGAGGGAAGTAAGGCGGGCTGGATAATGTATTTCTTCCCCCTGCATCGGCACATCTTTTCAGGAGTCAAAGGTTCATTTCAGCCAGGCAATGCTAACACCCAGCCACTGCAAGTCGATTATTTAAGGTGATCTTGTGCCTCATATTCACAGCCCAGTATTAGGCCCTTGAGTTAGTCAGCATTGTGAATCGCTAAATTCAACTAAACAAGAGGAGTGACCGTGTTTTACACGAGAAGACATTTGGGAGTGCTAAACTCCACCTAGGGGGGTGGCTGGCTGGATTTGATGGACTAGTCCAAAGGTTTCACAGCAATTGCACGTGGGAGTATCAGTTACTTGTGCATAGTTCTTGCAGATACACCGTATCATATTATTTTGTATGATTGCTTTAGTTGCAAGTGGTAAGCGTGAGAGTCCCTCAAATTTCAGCAACTGGTCACATTGTCAGCAACGTAGCTGCCTGGGAGGTCTGGGTGCAGTCACCACAGATTACACTGAACAGGCAACAGCTTGGTGTAAAAGATGGGTGCTTCTGTCCTTACGGCGGTGTAGAGCTTGCCCAGGTGAAAATTGTGTGCCACTTAAGGTTTTAATGACCAGTACGGTTGTGGTATCTTTTCAAGGGGAAGAGATACATTAGGCACTTAAGCGCTTACAACGTAGCACATGCAAGCGGGCGTGGTTTATTGCAAGTTGCAACGGGAGATTCCCTTAGTACGCCAGCAGCAGCGCACATGGCCCGCAATACACAGCCTGGGAAGTCTGGGGGCGAATACCACAAATTAAACTGTAAAGGCAAATCACGGTATGACAGGAGGGATAATGGCAAGTACACGAAGATTACATTGCTTAAGGTTACATATTCCATGGCAGGATAGTCAACAATTGACACTGGGAACCTTTGATTCTAATATTATCATTGGTAATATACACGCAACTCCGTGGTCTCGTGGTGTATGTAGTTCCACTCTGGAGTGTAGAATGCAAAAGAACTGCATGGCCACTATTTCGAGTGTGACAAATGCAACAATTTGATCCCTGCCAAAGCAAACCAAATTTCCTAAGGTCAGATGTGTGTGCCGTGGCTCTAAGAGCGGCTGGAATTGTGTTTGGAGCACCACCACTGACATTTATAGAGAACACCCTGCACCTCAGCCCAGTAGGTAAGGCCATATTGCTCACGTGCTGCGTATCTTGTGGGAGGTAATATTCCCTGGAATAAACAAGTACTCGGTCATTAGCTGGGTTGAGCATCAAGGGTCAATGTGGGTTAACAGGTATGTGTGTGTCTGTGAGCGAGCTTTATTAAGCAAGCCTGGTAGTTGGCATAAGTTGGCTGGTCAACCCTAACAAAGTAGGTGCACTCTGCTCCCAGGGCAGGTCATGGGCTGCTTCAGTGATGCATGACATGCCTCGTCTGCATAGCCAGAGTATTTAGGCTGGTTGTGGAAGCGGTCTTCCTAGCAAGTGTGCTGCTGTTCCATAAATTAGGAAACCAGCATTAGGGAGCTCAAAATGCTAGAAGGGCTGCAACTACAGGTTACAGCAGATGGGAGCCATATCAGCTTGCAGGGTGACATAGCGATGTTTACGAGAGAGCTCCCTCCTGGGAAGCCATCACAGTCTTGCTGGGCATGTGAGGCACTGGTACAGTCCCCAGAGAAGGATAACCCGCTCCATGTGCAAGTCGCTGAGCAAGGGGCTTTGGCTTAAGCAGGCATGGGGTACGCCTGTCTTGGCACGGGCCAAGTCTAATGAAGCAGTGGAGCATTCCCGCAAAGGGTGAAGAGTGCTATGCGCAAGCTCAGACGAAAATAGGTTTTGGGTTTATCAGACATGAGCTGATACAAATGAAGGTGAGAGGCTATTTCGATGCAGATATGGTTCACTTGTCACAGGCTGGAATGGACCTGATCCTCTTGGACATACAAGAGACACTGGAAGGAGCCGGTTGCAAGTGAGTTAAGTGCTGTTTGGTTGGTGGTGGGGGGGGGTGATGGGGGGGAGAGGGTTGGGGGCTCGGTAGGCGACGGGGGCCGCCTCTAGAGCTGTGGCGGAGTTACAGGGCGATCTGGAAGCAGTCTGGGTACAGAAGGATACCTCTCCAAGAGCACAACAAGGGTGCCAGAGCCAAATCCCAGGTGCCTCAGGGGAGGGTCCTGGAACAATGATGTCGGCGCCTGGTTAGTCCTTCGGGCGGTCGTGGGCCTGAACAACCGGGGGCTTGCCTTGCTGCGCTCTGCCCTGAAAGGGGCGTGAGTAATAAGGGACCAATGTGTCACGTGATCCAGTAAGGGGATCACCCCTATAAGGGTAGCACTGATTGGGTTTCCACAGTGCTTGGCTCATCAGGCGGACAGGGTAGCATAGGTTAAGTACGGCTACCTGCCCTTGGATCGCCCGTAAGATAACCCACCATAATTTGCATACTGTTGTATGGAATAAACCTGCAGCCATAATTTCTCCAAACAAACAAGTTGTGTGGTGTATTTACTTATGCATGCCTTTTCTACTTTGGTGCGTGTGGGGATCATCCTGTGCCGGTAATGGAACTATAGCCCATACAACTATTCAGCAGCAGGGAGTAAAAGCTACCGTGCCTGCGGACTGAGCCTTGTCGTTGCCTCTTGACCTGCCATAACACAAATAATAAAAGCCTATCCATTATTCTTTCAGAATTCGGATGTTGCTCTGCAGCCTCCACCGACGCTACAAAGTTCAGCGTACTCCGGGCGTTCCGTCCTGCGTGACGTCATAGTCCGTGCCACCTCCCCGCACGAACATGGTGCCCAGCACTTTGTAGAAATGGGGCAAGGCAAAAGTGCTTTCTTCCCCCCTCTCCTCAGCGTAACTTTAAAGAGACTGGATTTTGCACAAAAAAAACACAATATTAAAACAACCCCATTAAAAAATGCAGGACACACGGCCGAACATAATTGAAGCTCTCTGAATATGGAGGCACAGAGAGGATCTGCAAGAAGATTTGTGTGTAGATCTTTTATGTCTTACATTTTAAGGAGCTGGGGTGTTGGTTCCGGAGTGGGCGCTCTTTGTTGATTGCTCGTGGTGCGGGTGGGGAAGCATGCTCTAGAAGGGAATGCAATGGAAATGTAGTGTGTGGACAAGCGCATATGGCATCTGCAGCTTGCACTGTGTCCCAATGAGACCCTTTTCTTATGTACAACATGCGGTTGTGTATTTAGTAGTGCAAACTAGTGTATTTTGTGTATGCCAGGGGGCAAGTTGCAGTGTTTGTGGATTAATGGGCGACTGGCTGCATGCAGGTTGTTGTTTATTTACATTGTGTGGAGCACGCTTGCCTGTTTTCCTAGCTGTACCTTGCGGTGTGTTGCGGAGCACGCTGCTGGTTATTACTACAACGCATGGGTAAACCGGTTGAAAAATGCCTATGTGCGTTGTGTGGGGTCTTTTGCGTGTTGTTTTGTGCATTGTGTTGCTGGCGATGCAGTGTATTTTGTGCCATGTGAGGCGAGCAGCTACAGCGTATTTGTGTGTGTTGTGGGGGTGCCCTCGTCCCTCCGGCGGCGCACACTGGGCTGCCCGGGTCCTTGCTGGGACTCCTGCTGGCAGCTGGGCGTGTTGCTTGGGACCTGTTTGTGTGAGTGTGAACATGCAGCCTGGGCAGTCTGCCTTTGTGCCTGCAGAGCAGCTGGGGAGGGGGCCGAGGAGGGACTCCAAGAGCCACTTGAAAGCTCTTTGCTGGAAGGAGGGGGCAGTGTGTGAGCAGAGGCCTCACTAGCTCTGCCTCGGCTGTCACTGTCAAAACACGTTTCTGCTGCCTTCCTCCTTCTACTAGTCACAAGCGATGGGCAAAGCATGCAGCGAATGCACAAGTTTCTCATTGTAAATAGACCCTTGGCAACACGAATATGCCAGGAAAAAGCAGTACTTATTTGCGAAATAGGCATTTCCACCATGAATGCAGCAACATGACTTAGGCATTACATTATGTTGGCAAGCTGTTTCCAGCGATGGTTACAAAACATCAAGAGAAACGTAAAATACGTGTAAGCCCGGATTTACAAAAAATAAGGTACCAGTGTGCAGGTATCGACATCTGGTTGCTCAGCCTTTATCCTGCCGAGGTAGATAACAATTTCAAGAGAGCTGGGTAGCGGCGCAGATGTGACAGCGCCACGTAATTGCAAGACTAAGTTAAAGGAGTACTTGGGATTACAGGCTGTCGTTAACCCGGGCGCTGGGCCTAATTTACTTCCGTAAGGAGCTCGCACATCGTGGCATCACCAAATATTCTTCTTTAACTCTTTCAGGTGTTGTACTATTCCGGCACACAATGAACTCAATAAAAAACAAGAGACGACAAGAGTAGACAAAGAGATAACAAGCTTTTATTTTACAAGATCATTTTAGTAACAAATCGTGAAACCCTAAACACTTCCATTTAAAACCAGTGGTGCGCGCACAACACAGAGGAGCGGGGGGAGGGAGCACGGCAGCGAGGCGAATGCGCGCTGCTGCGCGTGCTAGCCACAGACAGGAATAAGCGTTGCAAAGGCGGGACATGCGCCCGCCTTGGCCCAATCCCGTGCAGTTTTAAAAAAAAAACCGCTAAAGTCAATGGCAGGCGGCGAAAGCCTGCTTACACGCACGAGCAGCTTTCAGAACCCCCTTTCAAGAGGTCTTGCGATGCGCGAGCAATGCTGCGCACTGCAACGCAGGCGTGAGACCTCGAAATGCATAGACCCTTTGCATTCTCTCTCTCAGATATCTATACATCATCTACAAAGAAGTATAATAAAAAAAATACTAAATGAAAATATAACAACCTTGAAAAAGCATATTCGAAAAGAAAATCTGTTCTATATGCATGTCAACTTTGATGTAATCTGGTCTTCTATCGCTGTTCTGAAAACCGTAATATAAGAATTAAAACACAGATATCACATTTTGGGATTGACTTAAACTACATGAAGCATTATGCAAATATGAGCCACAAGTATTTACGAAAAGGTATGAAAAAATTTGCCAAACAGCAACAACAGTATTAGCAAAACCAAAAATGCTTCTACTTGTAAAATACAATCCAACTATAATTGCAGATGTGCTGTTTCAATATCGATTGAGAGAAGGGTTTATGTTCATTAACTGCACTAGAGAAGTGGTTTCAAAAGCATTTAGGGGCAGAATAATAAATTTCAACCAGTGGTAAGAATTTTTCCCAATGTGTAACGATAACAAGCATTAAAAATGCAATAGGTCTCGCCTTTCATTAAGCGAAAACCATTTGCATTGCTATACAATACCATTAGCAAAGCAAATGGCTTTCACTTAATCAAAGGCGAGACCTATTGCATTTTCAATGCTTGTTCTCTTCGTGTAACTCTCCCATGTGCTCTCCCTCACCAATCCTTGCCAAACATCCCTTCTACCTGCACCTGCAACTACCTAAGCTTAATCTGCTCTGTAAAGCGGTGTCCACCCAGTAGCATCCCTTGTCGTCCATCTGCTCTACAGAGCTAGTTGTTTCTTTACATCAGAGCTCTTGTCTCCTCCTACTCCACTTTTTAGTTGCACCCACCTACTTATCCCCCCCCGCCCACGTGACTCCGCTTGGGGATCAAATGGATTTAGTCTTTGTCTTTCATGCACCGGTCTAATGTTCCCCCTATCGCAGCTGTGCTGGCAGCTTCTTGCACCCTCCTCCTTGCCCTGACTCCTTCAGATGACGTGGGTCTGTGCTGTGCATGCCCACCTCTTCCAAATTTGGCTGCATTCAATTCTGCCTTCATCACTGGGGCGCACAGCAGTGGTGTGTCAGCAGCAGTGAGGCGCACAGCAGTGGTGTGTCAGCAGTGAGGCGCACCGCAGTGGCGTGTCAGCAGTGAGGCGCACAACAGTGGTGTGTCAGCAGTGAGGCGCACAGCAGTGGTTTGTCAGCAGTGAGGCGCACAGCAGTGGCTTGTCAGCAGTGAGGCGCACAGCAGTGGCTTGTCAGCAGTGAGGCGCACAGCAGTGGCTTGTCAGCAGTGAGGCGCACAGCAGTGGCTTGTCAGCAGCGGCAAAACATGTACATCGGCACTGAGGTGTGGAGCACCTAGTCAAGCATCGATCTCGAAATCTGAAGTTATGCAAACATCCCTCGAGAGCACGTCGAGAAGGGAGGTGCTATAGAAAGGGGAAAGCATGAGCCCTAGTGCCGCCTTCTGCATCACCTAGTTATAAGTCATCAAATATGTTAACCACAGTGCATCAAGTGTTTTTTTAGCAAAATTTAAATCAGCATCTTATACACTTTGGATTTATCACATATTAAAAAGCATTGTAATTGTGTGAGAAAAAAAGTGTGCTTAAAAAAGAAAAAACAATTCCAACAAAGTCATGTATAGGCATTAAGGTTTAAGGAAATACGATTTTTTCTTCTATTCCTCTCTGATGTTTACCTTTGCAATTTTGACAGTCAATAGCGCACATTTTAATATACTACAAAAATGTGAAATCCTGCTTAATTCTCGAGTGAGTTTCCCCGCTGACCAGATTAATTGTCCTTGCTTGCTTAAGGGGTGTTCCCTCGATGGCTCTGCTGCACGAGACAGAGGCTGGAGTAAATCTGGAGAACTCATCGAGATCCAGAGGATTGGAGGGGAGGAGTGTCTCTCTCCTGGCTGCACGGGCACAACACACAGAAACATGGCCGCGAAGTTCACAGAGGTGACCCGGCTGCACAAAGTCTACACACTTAGTTTGGAGTGGAACTGAAAGAGGTGTGCAGGCAATGCCAAACATCGCACCACCCTCCTTTAATACCTGCGTTAACAGAGCTGCAGGAACCTCGCTCGTCTTGTTTTCAGCAGTATGACAACATTAATGCCTACACTTGACATTCTTTTAAGGAAATCATTCATCGTGCACGCGACAAGAAGTCACTAAAACAGCACGCCCTTCCAAGAAATTGGCAACATAATTTGCCTTTATACTGCTCGGAGAACATCACCTCACAAAGCAAAAACTTTAACAATACAAGTACAAGTGTCACTGGAAACATGTTTGACTTTCCAGATAACGGCAAAGGATTCAAAATCCAAATAAGGAGAAACCACTGAATGTATACCTCTGATACTTGTGGCCACACAGACCTTACCTGCTCTTCCTTGCCTATGTATGAGAGTGTGATATGCTGTTAATGCCTCATTAGTAGGCAAAACATTTGCAACATGTAGTCATAAACACCCCTTACCTCAGAGCGCCCAGTGAGAGAGGCGGACTGGCGCATGCATGGCAGCGTGACGAAGCTTCTGATAAGAAACTTCGTCACAACAGCCGTAATGCAGGCGACCGAGTCCTTGGGAACCGTCCAAAAAGGCAAAAGGGCGGCAATCGAAAACCCTCCTTTTCAATGGGAAGCCAGCGTTTAACAAACACTGATGCTACCCAATGAAAATGAGGGGCGGGGCTTCGAGTCCCCTTCTTGAAACTTGCTTGATGACTATAGCTCTCGCAGGCGATAAGTGCACAGCAGTGGCATGTCAGCAGCGGCGTGTCAGCAGTGGCCAAACATGTTCATCGGCACTGGGGTGTGGGGCACCTAGTCACTCATCGATCGCGAAATCTGAAGTCATGACATTATCTCTCTAGAGCACGTCGAGAAGGGAGGTGCTATAGAAAGGTGAAAGCATGAGCCCTAGTGCCGCCTTCTGCATCACCTAGTTATAAGTCATCAAATATGTTAACCACGGCGCATCAAGTGTTTTTTTTAGCAAAATTTAAATCAGTATCTTGTACACTTTGGATTGATCACATATTAAAAAGCATTGTAATTGTGTGAGAAAAAAAAGTCTGTGCTTAAAAAAAGAAAAAACAATTCCAACAAAGTCCTGTATAGGCATAAAGGTTTAAGAAAATACGCTTTTTTCTCCCCGAAAAAAAAAAAGAACAAAAATACACACCCAGACACACACTTTCACACTATATAAAAAAAGACAACAATGTGTTGGCATGTCTTGCTCAATAGGATGTTAATACTGTTGCTTATTCTAAAGTGGATTCCATTGTGGTCGATTCTGGCAGAATGATGCTCTAGAAGTGAGGCTGTGCTCCATTCGGAAGTGCACCCTGCCACCACCAACCAAAAAAAAAAGAAAACACAATTACAGAATTCTATTGGGGTCAAGCATTCCTGTGGTAAAATGTTCCTTTTCTTTAGCTTGCACAATACCTATTGTGATCTTACAGTGAGCTTACTGCTGTCAAATGCTTACTATCGGTAGGCTGTATTGTAATTTGTTTGCTTCTTATTCAATGACTTTCCTTTCTTGTGTTTATTCCTCTCCTTAAGTATAGTTTCTTTACAATCCTTTTCATTGGCTGACTTATATCATTCCCCTGTTCAATCTTAGCTCCCATTTCGGGGCCCACCTTATTCTTCCATTCAAAGCTCCACAAGAGTGCATCCGTTTTGTAGCTCTCTTCCTGGTGTGCTGCTTCCACACCCTCAAAACCCTGCCACCCCTAGGGCTTTATTGCTGCCCACCAGTTGCCCCTCCCAGGCGTTACTACATGGATATTTTGATGTGTGTTGCTGAAAGGCCGATTTTAAGGGTTCTTTTTGTTTAATCTCCTATATTCCACATTCTGCATAAAGGCATAAGCTTTGGCAGACAGAGGCTTTTATGGCACTGGACATCTCCTTCATTCACTTAGCTGGCATCCCTGGCAGATGCATACTTAGCATCACAATTCACTGGGGGCGATCAAATAGCACCCTGGAGTACTGCAGACGAACAAATTGTTGAATCCTGTAGAAGTAAATTAGGCCTTGGAAAATGGTTTCTGGTTAGAGGCGGCAGACCCGGAAGCAGAAGTCGGCCCGGGACCAGGGTTCGATTCCCGACGCGGCAGGGTCGTGGACCAGGGTCAGCGGACTCGATAATTCTCGGCTCGGTGCCTACTCTAACCAGGGGTCCCACTCGGCAACTCTGGGCATTAGCTTGCCTAATCTCCACAACGGCCCCATCAACGCCGGGGATGCTTGGCTCCACCTTGGGGATTCCCAGCAGGGACCATCCTACAGGGAAAGCCAGGACGGGTTCCCCAGCGGTATACAGCGCCAGGACGCCGACTGGCAACAGTGCGCTTTACAAGTATACATATTACATTTACATTCTGGCACTTCCTTATTCTGTTAAATTTCATTCAGTTTCCTTCTTAAAACGTATTCCAAAAAAATAAGCCATACCATGTATAAAGATTGAAGACATTGATTCCAATGTACAAGTTTGGGATACCACACGGTATGGGTTTGATTTTCCACCAGTATTTGGAAATATGGGTTTCTTTTACTTTTCTTTAAAAGAATAATTTACAGACAAACATTGGAAAGTCAACAGCGCAGAATTCGCACACTTAAGGCGAGGCACGTTTGCTTAGTCAATGCTTATTATTAAATTATGCATGTGCCAACATTCTCTGCAGAACAAAGGCCCCTTTGCTAATTTGTGTCTTAATAATTAGAAGACAAGATTCCAGGAGATCAGTTCCATTTTGACCTCTGCTTAAGACAGTCCTACTATTTCCAACACAAGCACAGTGGAAGGCAGCTGCAAACATTCAGAGATAGGGACTGGAAGCAGATAATATAGAGGGGCGTCGCAGACAGAGGGCGAGTGCAATGGGAGGTGGGGGCATAGGAGACAACACAAACAATCAACTGGGGCAAAATAATGTTGAGCTGAACAACGCAAGAGGATGGGTCTTGCAAAACTATAGGGGAAACTCCGGACCTCTGCTAGAAAGCAGAGCACACAGATAAGCAATGCGAGCTTATTAGTGCACCTTTCAGCAACGCCAAAACTGCCCAACTGATGGCACACTGCACCCTTGGATACCACAACTCTCAACAGGCATGTGAGAAACGTTTTGCCTGAGCTCTCAGCTTTAGGAACGTAAGGGGCGACACTGCCAAGGAGAGCAGCAGTGCTCTGTAGCATCTGGGCGGAATGCCAGGCGCATGAGTTGACGAACGTGACGTAAGCGCAGGCCGGTAACTCTCGGAAGTGGAACGTGTTTCAAAATGGTCAGCGTTAAAAAACATATAATAAATATAATAATCTCTCAAACCTTTCACTCCTCCTTAAGAAAAGATTGTCCGGGCCACTTGCAGTTGAAAAAAGCGTGTTTATTAGGAAGGTTTCGCTCGACGCGTTTCGCAGGAAGAACCTGCTTTTTCACGAGAACGAGAAAACTGTTTCCCGTGCAATATATACAAATCACGTGGTATTGGCGTCATACCAAAAGCAATGGATAACAGACTTGCTGGTAATGCTGAGAGATATGTTCATTTTGTAAATGTGTAATCAAGCACCAAAATACATACAATACTTTTACGATAAATTCATGATGTGACTGTGGACAAAAGACAATTATTTGACTATAATTCAGCATTAGTATTCAGTAACCGCTCAACAATGTTCATGTTTAGCGCAATAATAAAGTTATGCCCTTTTAACAAATCAAAAAAATGAAAGAATGTTATTTAGGCTTCAAGGGTCCAAATAAACCTGTGTAACCAATCACAAAATGCATGCAATTATCGTAATGCAGTTAAAGTCAAAACAATGCGGCGGTAAAGCCAGAACGAATGCAGACACCGTCTGCAACCCATTCATGAATCGAATAACGCCCAAGTGGGCAATCTGGGCATTGTTGAACAAAGTATCTATAACCAAAATAAAGCCAAAGAGAGCCGCTGCCAACCAATCCGGACAGAGAGCTCCTATCAAGTCTTTTCAAGTTCTAAGAGTCTAGCCCCAGTGGGCAAATTAATGTGCCAAGTAGGCAGTGGAGGACCAGTTCAAATGTTGCAACTAAATGTGATGCACGGTGCAAACTGTCTCCCATCTTCACAATGGTTATCCATAGTCACATGGTGATGTCTAGGTGCTGTTACACAAGTATATCGGGAACAAATTCCCACCAGCAATAATCCCGTAGTTCTGTGAAAATAAAATAAAATGTGTCAAATTCAGTGACACCCACAGGGCTGTGATTAAAATATACAACATACAGTTTCTTACAAAGTTTTAAAAAAAGGCAATCATGAGTATAGCAAACATTGGCATTAAATACGGATTCTAGCCTAGATGAACCGCTAAATCCTCGTGTAGATTATGCCCATCCGGTTGTGTGGTTTTATACTTAATGATGAGTTTAGACTCTAATCTTCTGAGCTCTTGGATTCTATTCCCTCCTTTCTCTCTGGCAGGTATCGTTTCCAAAACACAGAACGATAAAAGACGTGCATTACTTTTATGATGTGTTGCAAAGTGCCTTGCTATCGGATACTGTTTGTCTCTGTTAGTGATGGCACGCATGTGTTCAAGGACTCTCTTTTTGGCTGGATGCTTAGTGTCCCAATGTAATAGAGATTGCACGGGCATTTCAGCGCATAAACCGCATGATCTGTTAGGCAGGTGACATGTTTCAGAATCTTAAATTTGTCCCTGTCTTTGGATAATTTCACATCTTTTTGATTACTACTATTGCGGCAAGCTTTGCATTTCCCGCAAATGTAGAATCCTTGGATCGTTTTTTTGGTACTGATATTCCCTGGTAAGAGAGTACTACACAATAGGTCCTTCAGGGATTTGGGTCTTCGATAGGTAATCTGTGGATAATCTGAGACTTCTTGTATCAAGTCCTTATCAAGTTTAAGCACATTCCAAAATGTACCCATTATTTTCTTCACGTCTTTGGACTGTGAGTGGTAGTCAGTGATAAATCTGCTAGTAACACTCGATGAGGCCCCCTGATCTACTTCTGTATTAGCCACCTGCCTCACTTTTTCTTTGGTGTTCACTGCTTTTATGGCACTGGTAATGCACTTCGGAGTATATCCTCTTTGTTCAAAACGTTCAGACATAACCAGAACCTCCTTCTGGTAGTCTTCATCGTTAGAACAATTACGTCTTGCCCGCAGGAACTCCCCAATAGGTATTGAATTGATAAGGTTGTTGGGGTGACAACTGCGGGCGTGTAGAATGCTATTGCCAGCCGCATCTTTCCTAAATAAGGTGGTAGTAAGGCTGTCATTGTTAATACTCACTTTCAAATCCAGAAAGTCAATCACAGTATTGCTGGTGTGACTAGTGAAAGATAAATTAAAGTCATTATTGTTCAGCTCCTGAACAAATTCAATTGCCTAATCATGGCTTCCGTTCCATATTATGAAAATATCATCGATGTAACAAAGCCATTTAACTACCTTAGTTTGGTAGATTGGGGACTGGTAGACAACCTGCTCCTCCCACCAGCCTAGGTAAAGACCCGCAAAACTGGGGGCGAAGCAGGTTCCCATCGCTGTCCCGAGTAATTGATGATAAATGTTCTTGTTGAAGAGAAATACATTTTTTGTTCAGCAGAGGAATGCCATATCAATTAGCATTTCAGAGTGTAACAAAAAAGAGATGGATCGGACTCAGAGAAAATGTCTGCAGGCCTCTATACCTTGCTGGTGAGGGATGCACGTATATAAACCGTTCACGTCCAATGTCACCAGAAGCCAATCTGGATCCCATGTGACATTGCTGATTTTACGTAAAAAGTCTCCTGAATCTCTAAGGTACGAGGGTAGTTCCTGCACCAAAGGCTGCAGGAAGAAGTCCACATATCTGGACGTATTCTCCCAGCAACTCCCACGTGAGGAGACGATAGGTCTCCCCGGGGGCTCGCTCATGCTCTTATGAACCTTGGGCAGGAGGTGAAGGGCCGGTATCTTAGGGTATTTGTTATTCAAAAAATTGAACTCTTCCCGGCTCAAAAGTCCCCTCTCTTTCCAGTCATTCAACAGTTCGGCATAGTGCGTAATGCTGGCGTTACAACTAGTCCTGTCACTCAGTTGTGCAAGGCCCTCATTAACATACATATTGCGTGGGAGCACAACAATATTGCCCCCTTTGTCTGCTTTTTTATAACTATACTTCTGTCATTACTGAGGGATTTAATTGCCTGAAGTTAGGCTTTCGTGAGGTTATTCCTTGCAAACTGCACCTTTTTGGACAATTTTTCAAGTTCTCTTATCACCCCCCTCTGAAAAATGTCAATAGGTTCATTCACAATTTGCGGCAGGAAGACCGATTTTGGTCTGAAGCCACAATTACAATTGAGATCAATTCTCAAATCATCGTTAATCAAGTTAAGAATTGGATTGTCCAAAGTATTAGGGTCTCCCCCAAGTTCATGCAAAAGATGCAGCGTTTCCGTGTCTTTCACCGCAATATTGCTGGGTTCTTGGGGTGGTTCTTGAGTCTCAATGTTCAGTTCAGTGGCGAACCATTTCTTCAGGCGTAGTTTACGCGTGAAGTAAAACAAATCGATTCTGCTCTGTGTGTAGTCAAAAGTGGCGGTGGCTCAAAAAGATAACCCAAGTGACAGTACCTGTATTTCAGCTTGACTTAATTCCCTCGAGGAGAGGTTAATCACAGTGTTGTCCTCTACTATTTGCCTCGTCTCTGCCACCTCGTTCGGGATCCCACTGGGCTCGGTATGCTGTTGGTGCTTAAAGTGCCTGGCTTTCCTGCGCCTCTCCCGCCTTGCCCTTGTCCTTTTGGTCCTGCTGTGCTTGGTTTGCTTTGCCAAGCCTGTCTCCCCTGGGCTACTAGGGCGAACTCCATTAAAAAAAAGTTATTTTGGGCTCAAAATATCCATGCTTGTCGTATGTTTCTTTCAGTGGCGGGTGCCGTGTTTTCTTGTGCATGGGAGAGTGTTACAGGCATTGTCTGTACGTTTCGCACTGTCTTTGGTACTCCATTCCCAGGCATCGCGGCTGCCGTGCGCAAGTGGTCGTATTTTTTAGCAAACGTGAGGACCTGGCCGCGTTCATAGTCATTGCGGTCTCCCATGAATTTGGTCTCCTTTTTATCTCGAATGTCCTTTTCGATTTTTTCTAGTTTGGCATCCAACTTGGCCATTTCATTCTCGAAATCCTTTTGATCATCATACAAGGCTTTCAATCGGCCTGTTATCTCCTCGATCTCTTCAGATAGTTTCTCACAGTTTTTATATATATATATCAGATCGATTAATGGCAATTACAATTGCAAAACGGATCATGCCGTTTATGTCCTGACATGCACCTGTGGCCTAAAATATATTGGCAGTACCAAACTTCAGGTGCATGTCAGGATATTACAACACTTACGCGCAATTTTGCATAATGATCCGGCTTATCCCGTTGCCCGCCATTTCAGGAGAGTCCATAACAATGACCTTTCCTGTTTAAATTATTTTGTGGTGGGTGCAATTCCCAAACTAAAAAGAAGAGGTGACCGTGAATCGTTATTAAGACAGCTTGAAACTAAGATGATACTGGAATTTGATAGCCGTTGGCCGAATGGATTAAATAATTTAGAAGAAATGCACCACTTTTTGTAATGAGCTTTAGTTACTGGTACCATTTTCTTATAGTCCTTTTTGACCCAGTTACATATAACGCTCCCTTTCAGTTAGGTTCCCTATTGAAGGTTGAGACGACGGTGGTTCATGAAGGTTTCATTTGGCACTTTATTTACTATGAATTTATTTTGTCTGTTGTAATTAATCTGTATCCTATTTATATTTGTCTATTCCATACATTTACTGTGATGATTATGTTGCTATTCCCTGATGAAATCAATGGTAATAATATATTTCTAAATAGTATGTATTTTCTGATTACCTTTTTATACTACTATTTATGATATCGTATTGATATTCTATTTGCATTAAGTTTTGTACACACATATATATATATATATATATATATATATATATATATATATATATATATATATATTACTTATTTATAGGTGGAGGGCTTTAACTGTTTTTGATACCTTTTGATACTGACTATTTTTTAGAGGTAGATGAAAGTCATAGAAATTTTTGTAGCAATTATATCTCAGGGATCTGAGAGGCTCTAAATATGAAGATGACATTGTCTCTTAATTTTGTCGGTGTTACACTTTTTTTCTGCTTACTTTGCACGTATATTTGCACAACTTTTGCACTTTTGACCATTTATTGCTGCTTGGTTGTATTTTGCACATGGAGACTTTAGTCATTGACAAGGTTTTGGCATTCAGTATATACCTACCAGACTATTTAAATTTAAAGTTTTTTAGGAGAAGTTTTATACATGTATTCATACAGTTATTTTCAATCAATTTTGCCATTTATGTGAAATAATATTTAAACTAAGTTTCTATATTTATTTCCAAAATATATTACATTCATGCCTGTCGACTGGGACTACATATCATGTCTTATTGGGATTTATCCTGCTATTTCAATTGTTTAAATGTGCAACAATTCCTTGCTGCTTATACTACTAGTAGTTGTATTTCTTCACTTTTGATTTTTGTATCACGTGATTGTTGATGTCACTAAGAGTGGGTGTCAACATGGTTGAGCAAATATATAACAAGCATCTCATGTGTTGTAATATTGCAGTGTGAACAAGGGTGAGTTAGCCTGAAACGCGTAACTGTTCTCTGTGTGGTTGCAACAATAAATCACCTTTGCTGATTCCTGTGGTCCGTCTCCCTCGTTTGCCGGTGTGTGTTGCTGCTAAAACGCTGTGAAATCCGAGGAGGAGCTTGTAATATATATATATATATATATATATATATATATATATATATATATATATATATATATATATATATATATATATATCAATCCCAGGAAATAGCTTTAGCTGTCTCAGAAGCTTGAAATCTAAAGGAGTGAGTGGCAGGGAGAGAGCCGAAAGAAAAAGTAGTGTGCCCGAAACTAAACATTTGGCAGATAGTGAAAAGATTCATGTAGCAGGGGCAGTCACCAGGGCGGAAACAAAAAAGCCAAAAGGTGGGACAAATGTAAACTATCCACCAACTAACCAAAGGAATTTCAAAAGGCGAGCGAAACATCCAATGACAAGTGCTGGGTGTATTCAAAGCCCACAGAGTGAATACAGCATGTCTCGAGGACCGTGCATGCGTGCTCGACCTAAAAATATTTAGGAGGTGCTTTGGGTCAGCTCCTTGCTCTAGATTGGATAGTTGTTTTGTCCATCGCACCGGTTTGCTCGAGTTGATGGCTTTCCTCTCGGTTCTTTAGTTTGTGCAGTCAAGAAGCATTTTCGGTCTCCTGGTTCACTGACTGAATGAGCTGTGTCCTTCCACTACTGAATTGAGGTCACTATTTCTTTTCAATTCAACACCCCATGGAAGTGCATGCTTTTCCTTGATCGTTCCTCTTGCTTTTTCCTCTGCTCCATCAGTACCCTCCATTTATACTTCCCTCTGCAACGATTCCATCATTTAATCTTTTTTTCAAGTTTTGCAGCTGCTGGGCTGCTTGCTTGCAAATTTAAACGCTGGTGAGCACCTCGTTTTTCATTATTTTGACTTTTAATTCAGTTCATCATCTTTATTCAGTCAAAATATATTAGACCATAAAAGCACGTCAAACATAAATGCACATATCTAATACACAATGCAATACATTATCAAATCTCATTTCATTATCACATACACATTTATAAAAATACCAAACCTTATCAAATCTTTTCATTATTCAAAATAAACTCCTTTTAAAAAGACAATTTAATCTAGACCAGTCTAAAATTCATATATACCTTATAATAGCTTACGCCTGTTTAAAATTCTATACAGGTAATCAGAGGTAAAAATACAGGAGGGTAAAAACCTCAAGACTGGGACTACCATACCATCCTATTTACACACTCTTACTTTAATTCATGTTGATAGAATTACATTTAGAAGATACTAAATGGATGTTTCCCATATCCAAAATGGATCAATTTGCCAGCATGAACCTTCTGAACAATCTTCACTTATCTGACTGGATTATTCATATCCTCTATCAAAATGTTTTTCTTGGCATAACAGACACTCCATAAAAAACATTATATTCTTACACAGATATCAATAGTGGGCAGGGACTGTAAAAAGGGTTACGCCAGGCAACATTAGGTAAACGATAATGGTTTTAAAAAGCTTAATATATAATATGTCCTCCACTTTTATAAAATTTACAGAAAAGAACATGCAATGTACTATGTGTTGAGGAGCTATCAGAGGGACATTTAGATAAGTTTGAGGACCAATTGTTAAGTTCAGGAAAGGGGACCATACGATGAAAAACATCCATTCTAAAACAAGCTAAATAATAGATCTATGCTTTTGATTTGGTACGGTTCTCAGGTATAGTTGCATATCATAGCTAGTTAGAATAAGAAGGGTTCTTAAAGCAGTTAGCTTTAACAATTCTGCAGACATCCTTCTTTTCTCTAAATGTGTTAAACAGTTAGCTGTTAAATCTTTCCAATTGATTTCAGTTAGGGATTCAAGTTTATTAAAATAGTCTGGTTGCCCAAAGTCCTGACAAAAGCGCTCTATATATATCTCAACCACAGAATTTGTGTATATAGGGTTGATTTTAAACAATCCTTTATGACGGACTGAATTAGGGCGGTGTGCTCAGTTGACCAAACTTTGTGCCACAACAAGATAGGTTGGATCTTAATTAAATCAGAAAGAAATAGTACACCCAGCTCTGCAAGGCCCACAAACGTTGAGGCACTTTAAGGTGTAGCAAGTTAGTACTTCAAAAACTCTTTCCAGTAGTTGCAGTGCCGTACAATTTGCATTCCCCCATATGCCGGCCCCATATACTGCTTTACTAACCCATTTTTGCCTTATTACTAGTGAGCATCTCTCGGGGGGGGGGTTGGTTTGTACCTAATCTGTTGGCGAATATCTGTAAGGCCATACAGGCACTTCTAGAAAAGCAGTGCCCTAGTCTTGATGGCATGATTCCATGTGCTATCTTTATCGAATGGAACACCCAGGTACAATAAATTGTTTGTGAATTCTATACGCGAATCCAAGATTCTAAAGGCGCAGCAGTTACCAGTTTTCCTGCCACTCTTCATTATAAATGTTTTGGTTTGATTGACATGCAAATCGAGGTCCTGCATATAGTTAACAATGTCAACGTACCGACTGCATGGAAATTGGGGTGCGTGCCATTGTCTGCATAAAGGAGGGCAGGCACAGAACGATGTCCCACCCAAGCAAGATCTTTAGGTTGCAGGGTCAGAGCAGTACCTACTTTATTTATATAGAGCAAAAATAGAAAGGGAGCAAGGAGGCAGCCTTGCCTCACCCCTCTTTCTATACTAAATGGCTGTGTACATTCATCCCTGCTCCCATATATGACCCTAGCTTTCGTACCGGAGTACAAATCCCTCAGAAAAGAAATGATCGTAGGGTCCACTCTCATATTGAACATAAATGCCCATAACTTAGAGTGGTTAACACAGTCAAAGGTGGAGGACAAGTCTACGAATCCCAAAAACAAGTCCCCGCCTTCAACCTTAGTATATTTCACCACGAACATCCTCAAATGAAGGCTCTGTTCTATAGTCCCCACTTCAGTGCGAAACCCATATTGTATGTCAGTCAAAATACCCCTAGATTCAGCCCACTCTTGAAGTCTGTTCAAAATTATTCTACCCACTACTTTAACTAATGAGTTGGACAATGAGATCGTCCTATAGCAGGCAGGGTTATGCCAGTCCCTTTTTTTGTAGATAGGTACTATTATGGATTCAGCCCATGTAGGGAGAAATTCTGAGATAAAACAGGCCCTTAAAACAATGGTTAGGATGGGCCCCCACAGAGGAATTTCAGCTTTGTAAAAATTCACAGGGATGGCATCGGGCCAGGTGCCTTACACCCTTTACAAGCTATTACTGAGCTAGTAACTTCCTCTAAACTAAATGGAATACTGCTGTGGGATTGTCCAAAATCAAAAATATAATTCGTTAGCAGCCTGTGTAGAGTCGGGTTTAGGGGTCAGTGCAGAATAGATGGCGGAAGAGTGTTTGATCAAGTCATCCTCAGTCCCAGGACCAGAGTCCTCTCTCAGCGGTGCAGAGTTTACTATCTTCCAGAATGCTTAATGGTCATTCTTAATACTTGCTTTACATAACACATCCCAATCCTCTTCCCTTTACCGAGTTTTTGTTTGTTTCAGAGCCTGTTGATAAACAGATCTACAATGTTGAACCTCAGCTGTGCACCTAAAGTTTTTAAGTAGTGCCTCTAAGCCTCGTTAGCCCTAGTACATTGTATATCAAACCAGCCATTTCTAGCTTTCTAAATTTTCGTTATCGCTTGCAAATTCTCCTTCACAGCTAGACTAATAATTAGAAAACCGGAAAAGGGGATTAAGGCTACCTTGCCCGCACTGGTTATGAAGTCCTAAAGGTTTTATAAAAATGAAGGTGCAGATGGTCTGGGACACAATCCCCTAGATCCCAATAATCGAGAGCCAAGAAACTTAGCTTTCTAATAAAATGCACAAGAGTGACCCCGCACCCTTCAAACATTATTACAATGTTTGTACATTTACAATAGTGTTAACCATAGATTTCAATAATCCTCCTGAATGTTCTCCCAAGAAATTCTGAGTCAAGTTCTTCAAAAAAAGAGTTCTTTATTCATAAACGATGATTGAGTCAATAGCCAACGCGTTTCGTCCGTGACAGGACTTCTTCAGGGCTTGTCAAGTTTCTTCTTTTTTTAAGATATAACTTCTTGTTATTCTTCACACATCTGGTTCGAACCAGATGACCACACGCCTTACTACATGCCGATACTCTTCACGGCCTTTACTCTTCAAGATCCTTTAAAATTGGAACCATCAATATCATGGAACCATGACGGTTTTCGTTCCATTAAATCACCTGATTTTTCATGTGTTAACACTATTGTAAATTTACAAACATTGTAATAATATTTGAAGGGTGCGGTTCACTCTTGTGTATAATAATTATAAAAGCATTAATAATCTCCTTTGGTTGTAAGGTGTAGTCTAGGCGAATCGCAAAAGCTTCCCTGTATTACAAATTAATTTTCCCAAAAGCTCTCCAGGGTGATCGGATGCCACCGTAATGAATAACCATTAAGGGTGGCTAACTCAAGTTCTCCACCAAGAGCCAGGCATTGCCCATTGTGTTTTCTAGTTGATAGAGCTTTTGAGATTTGGACAGATTGTGGGTAGTGATCACTTAATAGTCTAGCATGAGATTTAGAGTTAAAAGCATGGGAGCTCAGAATGCTTGATATTAGAACTTAATCAATAATACTATGATTATTTCTCCAGTTGAAAGTACACCTAAATGGAGCATATGAAGATTACATTTCGTTTAAAAATGATAAATCTAATGTATAGAAAAGTTCATTTAATTTATCTCCATAATAATTATGGGTAAAATGTGTTTTACATGAACAGTCTAGGTTGTTCATTCCGCATACCTTTTCAATGAGTGAACTACACAGTTGAGTATTAAAAGAACCTCCCCACACAATAGATAGCTTTTTCTAGTTAGTATTATCCAGCTTTTCCAAGTAAACATACAGTTTAGGCAGATGTGTTATAATGTGTTATAATTTCACCGCTTGGGGCATTGTTATACAGATTGATCATCACTATCCTGACCGTGCCAGAACCTTCACATACAATCACTTGGTAATACGAATTAGTTCGTAATTTAACCCCTTCCGCTCGTCACAGTGCTCGTGTGCTCATGACGAGCTCAGCTTGTCATGACACCCACCACTGGAAATCCCTCTGGTGCGGGCACCAGAGGGATTTCGTTTTCTCCCCCAAAGCCTCAGGAGCTGGGGAAGAGCTTCCCCAGCTCCTGAGGCCCCCCCATGGTTTCCCTGAAATGACGATCTGCGCGCACGTCGCGCTGACGTTATTTCAGTGAAACCGAAACTGAAATGACCCAAGAGGCTCATTTCAGTTTCCCTTTCTACGTGCTCAGGAGGGCGATCCTCAAGCAGGGATCAACCTACTAGACACCAGGGAGGGGGGAGCGGCCCCTTAGGCAAGGGCCTTTGCTCCCTCCAATGTAAATTGGCACAATTTAGTCTTTTAGCCCCCCCCCTGGGGTGGCAGATGGGGCAGTAGCCCCAAAAGCCCACTAGACACCATGTGGGGGCTACCCAAAATAGGCATGCCCATGCACCCACCCACCCACCAACATTACAGCCTTACTGCCCCCCCTGGGGGGGTAGATGGGGCAGTAGCCCCTAATCTGCCCCCTCATGGGGGCAGAAAGCCCACTTGACGCCATGGATTTTTTTGGGCGCAATTATTTTTAGGGGGCGGGGCTGCCCGAAAAGGGCACGCTAATGCCCCCACCCCTGCCACCATTACAGCGTTTCTGCCCACCCCTGGGGGAAAAAATGGGGTATTGGCCCCTAATCTTCTCTTTCAGGGGGGGGGGGGGGTGGAAAGCCCACTAGACACCAGGTATTTTTTTAGAACGTAAAAATAAGGGTGGGGGCTGCCCAAAACGGCATGCTCATGTCCCCACCTCCCGCAATTATTACAGTCTTTCTGCCCGCCCCCCGGCATTGGCCCCAAATCTGCCCCTTCGGAGGGAGGGGGGTGGGGCAGAAAGCACACAAAACACCAGGGATTTGTTTTTTGAAGTTTTATTTAGGGTGGGGGCTGCCTGAAACTGGCATTCCCATGCCCCTACCCAATCCCCGCGAAGATTACAGCCTTCCTGGGCAGATGGGGCAGTAGCCCCCAATCTGCCCACTAGACTGCAGGTTTTTTGGGACAATTTTAATTAGGGTGGGGGCATTGGCATGCCCGTTTGGGGCAGCCCCCACCCGAGTTAAAATATGCCCAAAGAAATCCCTGGCGTCTACTAGGCTTTCCGCACCCCCTGAGGAGCAGATGGGGGCTTTAGCCCCCAAATCTGCTTCCCGGGGTGGGGGGGGGGGGGGCGAGGATCACTAGTCGCCAGGGATTTTTTGCGGGGCAAATTTTAATTAGGGTGGGGGCTGCCCAAAGCGGGCATGCCAATGCCCCCACCCCCACAAAAATTACAGCCTTCCTGCCCCCCCCTCGGGGGCAGATGGGGCAGTAGTCCCCAATCTGCACTGGCATGCTGTTTTGGGCAGCCCCCACCCTAATTAAAATTTGCCCGAAAAAATCCCTGGCATCTAGTAGGCTTTCTACCCCGCTGCAGGGGCAGATTGGGGCATTAGCCCCCAATCTGCCGCACTGGCGGGGGGGGGGTAAAAAGCCCACTAGTCTCCAACGATTACGCTGGCTTTTTTTGTGCATGGGGGTGGTCGCTGCCCAGAATGGGCATACCAATGCCCCCAACCCCCCAAAAAATAGCCACAGTGTTTCTGCCGCCCTTGGGGGCATAATGGGGCAACCCCCGGCCCCAATATCCCCCACGGACAGCAGAAAGCCGACTAGGCATGGAGTTGTTTATAGCAATATGCCTACCTGTGAATTTTGGGCCCTAACGAACCTGTACATTTTTTAAAACTACACACCCAGGGGAATCCAGGATGGGGTGACTTGGCTGGCTCTCACCAGGTTCTGTTACCCAGAATCACTTGCAAAACTTAAAAATTTGTCAATAAAACACATTTTCCACACATTCTGTGGTGGAAATTTCTGGAATCTGCGTGGGTCCACAAAATTACACCCACACCGCGTTCCCCAAAGTCTTCAGAGAAAATTGGTACCTCACTTGCTTGGGAAGGCCTATTGCCCGCGACAGGCAAGGACCCAAAACCAATTGAGGAGTCATCAAAATTACCTACCGCAAACCAACCTGGTTTTGCAAGGGGGGTCCCATGAGTTTTTGGCACTGGGCTCAGCAGCCATCTAGGGAAACCTACCTAACCCACACATTTCCGGAAACTAGACACCCGGGTGAGTCCAGCGAGGTATGGCTTGCATGGGTCCCCCATTATTCTCCTACCCAGAATCCCATGCAAACCTCAAATGTTGCCAAATATTTTACTTATTTCTCACATTTCTGTGTGGGAAAGTTCTGGAATCTGCGTGGATCCACACATTTCCTCCCACCCAGTGTTCCACCAGGTCTGCCGATAAAAATGGTACCTCACTTGTGTGGATAGGCATAATGGCTGCAACAGGAAATGGCCCAAATCGTACTGTGGAGACTTCAAAATTACCCATAGCAAAACTACCTGGTTTTTCGGTGGGAACGTGAGATTTTGGCCCCGGGGTCGGCTGCCATCTTGGGAAAGTACCAAACCCAAATATGTTTGCTAACTAGACACTCGGGGGAGTCCAATGAGGTATGGTTTGCGTGGATCCCCCATTTCCTTACCCAGAATTACCTGCAAACCTCAATTTTCTCGATTCACTTTTTTCACACATTTTTGTGGGAAAGTGTGGTATCACCGGGCTCACACAAATTTCCTACCACCCAGCGTTCCCTCAGGTCTCCCGATAAAAATGGTGCCTCACTTGTGTGAAAGGCCCAAGTACCCGCGACATGCAAGGGCACAAAACGTTGTGAGGCAACATCTATATTGCCTATCAAAAAATGTTTTAGGCCCTTGCCCGTCGCGGGTACTTGGGCATCCCACACAAGTGAGGCACCATTTTTATCGGGAGACCTGGGGGAACGCGGAGTGGTAGGAAATTTGTGTGAGCCCGGTGATGGCACACTTTCCCACACAAAAGTGTGAAAAAAAGTTTTTTTCAGCTAAAATTGAGGCTTGCAAGGGATTTCTGGGTAAGGGAACGTTGGGGCATCCACGCAAGCCATACCTCCTTGGTAGCCCCTGGGTGTCTAGTTTTCAGAAACGTGTGGGCTTGGTAGGTTTCCATAGATGGCTGCCGAGCACAGGGCCAAAAACCCACGTGACCCCCCCTTGCAAAAGCAGTGGTTTTGAGATGGGCAATTTTGAGGTCGCCTCACTACGTATGGGGCCCTTGCCTGTCGTGGGTACTTGCGCCTCCCACACAAGTGGGATGGATTAAACCTAGATCGGTTGACTGGATGCGAGTGTTTGATTGGTTCAAATGCTCCGTCCATCACCACTCCCTCTCTCCCTCTCCCTCTCCCTCTTGTACCACTTTGTTCGCCATAAGTTGGCAGGCTATGCTCAGACGTGAGTCCCTTGCTCACTTTGCCACTGGATTCAAGCAAGCCTGGCTGAAGACGGCTGTAATGCCAGAAACCGGTCCTAGGAAGCTTGAATCCGGTCCAGGGAAGGCATGGCTTGGCAGTTAGGGCTGGACTGTTCCCATGAGGCACAGGGTCAGACTGATTTGCACATGGCCATGTCTGAACTGGGGTGGCAGAGTGGGCTAAAGAACAGTGATGGATTAAACCCAGATCTGTTGACTGGGTGTAAGTGTTTGATTGGTTCAAATGCTCCGTCCATCACCACCCCCTTTTGTACCACTTTGTTCGCCATAAGTTGGCAGGGTATGCTCAGACGTGAGTCCCTTGCTCACTTTGCCACTGGAGGAGAAGTGTGGCTCAACGGTTAGAGGAGGCAGACCCGGAGGATGAGGTCGGCCCGGGACCAGGGTTCAATTCCCGACGCGGCCGGGTGCAGGACCAATGTCAGCGGGCCGATAAATCTCGCCTAGGTGCCACTCTAACCATGGGGTCCCACGCTGCAACTCTGGGCAATAGCTTGCTTAATCTCCACTCTGGCCCCATCACCGCCGGGGATGCCTGTCTTCACCTTGGGGATTGCCAGTAAAGGGACCATCTCACAGGGAAGCCAGGACGGGTTCCCCAGTGGTACAGCGCTGGGATGCTCCAGGGTAACCACGCGCTTTACAAATATAACATTCATTCATTCATTCAAGCAAGCCTGGCTGAAGACGGCCGTAATGCCAGAAACCGGTCCTAGGAAGCTTGAATCCGGTCCAGGGAAGGCATGGCTAGGCAGTTCGGGCTGGACTGTTCCCATGAGGCACAGGGTCAGACTGATTTGCATATGGCCATGTCTGAACTGGGGTGGCAGAATGGGCTAAAGAACGGTGATGGATTAAACCCAGATCGGTTGACTGGGATTGAGTGTTTGATTGGTTCAAATGCTCTGTCCAACACCACCCCCTTTTGTACCACTTCCCGCACAAGTGAGGCACCATTTTTATCGGGAGACCTGGGGGAACGCTGGGTGGTAGGAAATGTGTGTGAGCCCGGTGATGCCACACTTTCCCACACAAACGTGTGAAAAAACTGATTTTTTTCAGCGAAAATGGAGGTTTACAAGGGATTCTGGGTAAGGAAACTGGGGGATCCACGCAAGCCATACCTCCTTGGAAGCCCCCGGGTGTCTAATTTCCAGAAATGTGTGGATTTGGTAGGTTTGCCTAGGTGCCGGCAGAGCTAGGGTTAAAAAACTACAGCTAGGCACCTTGCAAAAAAGGGTCATTTTTCACTGCGAAATTGAGGTGTGACCACCTTGCGTTTTGCGCCGTTCCCGGTCGCAGGCACTAGGCCGACCCACACAAGTGAGGTACCATTTTTCTCGGAACACTTTGGGAAACGCGGGGTGGAAGGAAATTTGTGGATCCCCGCAGATTCCAGGACTTTCCACCACAGAATTGTAGGGAAAATGTGTTTTTTTGACAATTGGTTAGGTTTGCAAGGGATTCTGGGTAACAGAACCTGGTAGTAGGCACTCAAGTCACCCCATCCTGGATTCCCCTGGGTGTGTAGTTTAAAAAAATGTATAGGTTTGCTCGGTTTCCCTAGGTGCCGGCAGAGCTACGGTTAAAAAACGACAGCTACACACTTCGCAAAAAAAGGGTACCTTTTCATTGTGAAAATGTGGTGTGTTCAAGTTGGGTTTTGAGCCCTTTCCGGTCGTGGACACTAGGCCTACCCACACAAGTGAGGTACCATTTTTATCGGGAGACTCAGGGCAATTCAGATTTGTAAAGCAACTGTTATTACCTATTGAGTTTTGATGCATTTCTGCCTTCCAAATGAAAGACATTGTGTAAAAAAGATGTCATTTTGAAAAATGACTAATACTTCTCATGCTAGTATGAGTATTCCCAATTTAAAAAATGTGCAAATATGAACCGTTTCTAAACTCTATAATTTGTACCCATTTCAGAAATACATAGGTGTCTTTCATACCAATTTTTCCATGTACACATTTTCACACAACAATTGCTATATACCCGGTACATAATAAAAAGGCATTGCAAATTTCTACTCAGTTTTTGACTCTGGGTTCGTCGTGAACCTACAAGTCCTATGTATCCCCACAACCAGGAAGGTCCAGTGGATGCAACGGTATATTGCTTTCAAAGAGCTGTCATAATTACAAGAAGTTACAGGTGAAAAGTTGACACAAAAGGCTGTTTTTTTCAACTAATTTTCAATTTTTTCAATATTTAACTGTTCGTTTCTATAAAGATGCAATGACCTCTCTCTGAATTCAGAATTGTGTCTACTTTTCTAAAATGCATAGCTTTCCAGGATCCATTATTGCTTTCATAGTAATTTTTACCATTAACTGGAAGGAGGTTGAAAGCACTAAAAATAGCAAAAATAGGCTATGTCCCAGAAAAATGCCAAAACTGTAAAAATTTTGGTTTTCTGACAAAAGACTGTCATTTGCTAAAAGCTGGGAAAATGGTGATTTCAGCCCCACAAACCCTTCTTTGATAACATTTGCAGGGAAAAACCCAGACGCTTTCATTTGTAGCCCGTTTTTCCCATTTTTCTTAAAAAACCCAAAATGTTGCTGTAGTTTGGCTAATTTCTGGGACCCCTCCAAAGGAATCCACAAACCCTGGGTACCTTTAGAATCCCCACGCTGTTGGAAGAAATTAATGCAAAATTGGCGTGGATACCTTATGTGGTTAAAAAGTTACAGGGGCCTAAGCGCGCACTACCCCAAATAGCTAAAAAAAAGGCTTAGCACAGGAGGGGAAAAGGCCCAGCAGCGAAGGAGTTTACTGATCTTACAGGTGGTAAGTAATTAGAAACTAAAATGCACAGACCACCTTTAGATGTACCATGAACGGTTGTAACAGCAGGGATATGAAATGTTCTAAACCCATTCATATGGGCAGGTTCCTCCAACCAGGTCTCCTGAATACAAACAAAGTTATATTCTTCTACGAAGTCTGACCACTCTGGATTATTGATTTTGAGTCCTGCTGTGTTCCAGTACAAAAAATGGAATATTTTCGTTTGAAGAATGGGGGGCGGGGGGAATTACCTGCACAGTTAGTTGACGTTCGGTCTCTATAATGCCTGCCGGAATACTGTACAAGATAAGCGCCAGGTGAAGTACTTGAACTGCCGTTTCTATAATCTGTCCCTCCCTTCCAGAATGATAGGATGCATTTGTCCTCTCATGCCTCCACTCGGTTGCCTCCAGGTCCACCATGACTGGTCAATCTATTTCATTAAGATTTTCTAGTTCCTGGTATCTATTAAAAGGTGGAACATTATAGAGTCAGCTGGTAAGTGATGGAGGAATATTTGAAGGCATAGGCCAACTAAAAGCCTCTAGTAAGCCTGGTTTATAAAAATAACCGAGTGGGAGGGCAGAGATTGTATTTGAAATAACTTAGGTGGGCCTAGGTCGATTTGGGACAGCCTCCACCAGTCTAGGTGTTTTAAAAGACCCAAACTATGCAGTCTCCTGGTAGAGATTTCCGGGTGCTGCCCACCCATTTAATTTAGGTCTTGGAACAGATGTTCGGGCAGACCAGATCTTACTCCTAACCAGTTTGATGCCTTATTCTTAAGGGAGGTCCAAGATACCAAAGTCTGGTGCTGTAGAGGTGGAACATTTGACAAGACAATTCCATATGGGTTGGCAGCCGGTGGAAGATCGAAGAACTCTGTTGGCTGTATTTGTGAAGCTTCAACGGGTATAGTATTGACGGGCAGAAAGAGAGCACCGTCTACTTTAATCCCTTTGTTTATGCCTAGACCAGTATGGTTGTTATAGATTATGTCCTGTGGGTTTTTAGTACACGGTTGATTTAATTGCCTCACTATGTTGGTTACGTCTCAGTAACTACCAGCTGGAGCATTCCCCGGAGACTCCCTTATCAATCGGATATTCAATTGGTCCAAGCAGATTGTACGTTTAGTTTCTATTTCTTTTAAGCGGGTATTAATGGATTCTAAGCAATTTTTCAAAAATTGCTCTAGAGATGCAAGTGCTGAACATAATATATCTAGTTTTTGATTACTTAAGTCACTACACTGTGGGATGGGTTTAGTAGTTACCGTCATCCGTCTACTTTGATTCTTGCCATGTGGTTTGGTTCTTTTATTACGGGTGCCTCTTTATTTAGAGAATTAGTTGTGGCACACATGTTTTTTACCCGTTTAAAGGGCAATGGGGAATACGATTTAGAACAATTTATAGTTTCGGATATATTCTGTATACACCCATTTGTTCCCTTGTCAGTCACCACCGGCCCACCTCGATCACAAGTTAAGATTTTCATCATTATCAGCTAGGCTTTGTAATGCAATCATTGGTCTCCGCAGACTAACAGTGACTCCTCAACATTGGTAATCTGCTTCTCAATAGCCCACATGGCCTCTGATATAGACTTTAGTAGTGAGGTCTGTGTATGTGTCTGTGGTGTATTTGCGCCTTCCGGATTCGCCTAAAAATGTCCTTTTTTCCATGCTTAATCCAAAAAATGATCTACTGTGTAAATTACAAATATATAATATATAGGCAATCTATAAAAGGAAAATTAACTACTAAAAAGCTTTTTGAAATTTAAATGAATAAAGTATGATAAAGATAGAATTTAAATAGTATAGTTACTATAAACAGACCATAGGCCTGTAGCAATTGGACAATAGGCAAGCTTCCAAATAACTGGGTGTGGTTCTATGGCACAGAATGATACCTTTACTCTCTCTTTTTTGCATGCCACAGTTTTGATGGTCTCGGATGTACTGACCCAACAATAGCCTCATTGCGCTTATTGTCGTTTAGGCTTAGATACCAATCCAGCCAAGCCATCTCAGTCAAGCTACCGTGATTTCCTAATAGCAAGAGGGATAGGACTTGCAAGAAAGGACCCATTATCCAGTGCATGCTGGATCAATTGCTTTACCAAAAAAGCCTCCTGGGCAAGGTTTAATCCACCACTTCCAGCTTTTCGCAAGGATGCACGGCCATTACAAAGTACGTCCTAACACGGAGGACCGAGAGGGGTGGCCCAGAACCACCTCTTCCAGTCTGACTAGCACGGACGGGCCAGTCTTTGGCCAGGGCTTTGCCGGGTCCACCCCATGCTGCGGGTGTTTGTTGGCGCTTTTATGCACGTAGAGGGACCCTCCCTCCTGGGAATGATGTCTACTGGGGCTTGCAGCCCCACAAAATGTAAGGACGATCATGCGCTATCGTCGTTAGAGTGAAAATGAAACTGAGTTTCAGTTTCAATGCTCGTGGGGCTATCTCAGCCCCCGAGCACTGAAGAACTTGGGACAGGTATCGTTGAAAGGGGAGAATCTCCCCTTTCAAATGGTACCCTTTTCTAGTGGATCCCCAAGCAGGGACCTACCCACTAGCCACCAGGGTGGGGAGAGCGGCGCCTTGGTCAAGGGCCTTTGCTCCCCCCCATTAACTTTTCACACAGTTTTTCTGCCCCCCCCTCCCATGAGGGCAATAGTTCAGCTGTTAGTTTCTATTTAAAAAAAAAAACTTGAAGGATCTACACAAATGACCACTTGCTGAATTCAGAATGTAGTCTACTTTTCTGAAATGTATAGCTTTCCAGGATCCATTATATCTTTCATACCCCGATTCTATCATTAACTGGAAGGAGGTTGAAAGCACAAAAATTGCAAAAATAGGCTATGTCCCAGTAAAATGCGAAAACTGTGTAAAAAAAAGGTAGGTTTTCTGATAAGAGTCTGTCAGTCCCTGAAAGCTGGGCAAATGGTGTTTTCAGCACCATAAACCCTTTGTTGATCCGATTTTCTTTTTTTAAATTATTGTAATCCACGAGTACAGACAACAACACAAATAATACAGCAAAGAAAACATATGATAGATCAAAAAGGTCACAACAAAAGATAAAACATTGCAAAGACAGCATGACAGAAAATAATACATCAGTCCAATATATCAAAATTTTAAGACAAAAGGGCTAGTAAAATCTACACAAAAATATTACAGTCTTCATAACGCAAAGTACTGCGGGGAAAATGTAGCTGAACCGAAATAGCAAGCCATAGCAAGCCATGCTCACCACACCCCGATGCTGCTCGCATAGAGGTGCATAGTTAGTACAGCTAACAGTGTCAGCGGAAGTGGACTCAAGACGGAAGCAGGAGGAGCTGTCAGTGTAAGCTGTTGGACAGGTGCTGCGGTCGGAGCACGGTCAGTGAACAAGCGAACCGGCGGCCTGCCCCGCCCCCCCCCCTGTAGCCGCGGGAGTACGGAGGCACGGAGATCCCGGAGACTGAGAGGCACGGGTCGGGTTGGTGGCGGATCGGAACGACAAAAGCAGAGGCTGCTTAACAGTGGGCGTAGCGGCCGCATCAGAGGCCAGAGCCCGAATGCCCGGATCAGTGCCTGGAGCACTGCGACTTCTCTCACCCAGTCGCTCCACCCACCTCGACTGGATGCCTGCTCTTCCTTGTGCTGCTTAGCGGGGGCCAGCCAAGGGCTTCAAAGGCCCTCACAAGTCCCGCTTTTCCCGGAGGCAGAGTCTGCTCGTGCTGGTGCCTCTGCTGTGCTTTCACTGTGAGTGCGGAGCTGCCTGCCCTCGGTTTTGGGTTGGTGATCCGCCGCGTTCCCCAGGCTCACGTCTGGTGGTGGTGAGCGGCGGTAGAGAGCGGTGGAGGGCACGAGTTGCACAGAGCCACAGCAAGGAGTCCAGTACAGATTAAAGCAAAGCAAGGAAAGGCAAGGAGCCACACAAACTGATAACGAGTAAGTTCGGGGAATAAATGGTGAGGAGTAGGTGTGAGGGTTGTTGCGAGGGGCTTTGACTCGGACCAGGTTGCACCCCCCTTCCCCCCACTTCCCGGACTCTGTAGCTTGTCTTTTAAGTAAGGTCAGGCTAAATTACACTCATTACCTTTGCACACAGCCTGACTGACTCAACGTTCAAATTATTTGAAAACTCCTACCTAGACAAAAAAAAACAAAAAAACACAAAGGCTAATCTCAATTTTATCTCCCAATCTTTATCCCTCATACCTCAATTTACAGTTTCATAACTTCAGCTGTCCAGTCGGGGAAGGGCAACTGTTTATAACAACTCGCCATGAGATCAGGAAAAACAAGCATTTGCAATGCAATAGGTCTCGCATTTGCAAGAGTTTGAGCTATTGGCATTGTAAATGAAAATGCCTTTTATATATGCATTTTGAAAAGCTGCTTTTTTTGCCATCTGCTGGTCATTAAAACTTTTAATACAGCACATCTGCTAGCCAATTTCAAAGGCTTTGCTAATGCAGTCTTTACTCAAATGTTTAACAAATGAGAAAACTGTCCTACTGTCACCAGTGCAGCTTATGAACAAAAGTAGCATCATTTTTCTGCTAAAATATCAGCAATGCGCTGGGTAGGTATGGAAAGGAAACAATGTGATTTATTTCTCCGGGGCCATAACACCAGTAAAGGTTGAGCCCCTCAGCTTCTGTGCATTTATACTTTTTTTGCAGTTTTATACAGCACTATCCTTTTTCATATTTCCCTATACTATTTCTTCACTAATACGTTTTGGGTTCCGATGAAGCGTGTACTCACTGAAAAGGACGCCTTATCACGGGTAGTAAGCGCTATATAAATTCAATTACAATAGCACAAACTCGACCTGAAGGTATTGGAGCACTTAACATGAGCACAAGTTGCATTATATAAGGATATATTCATATTTTTAAGGCACTGGAAGAGTAAGTGATTTGCCCAGAATCACAAGATATGCTGAGTGGGTGCGAGCCTCGAATCGAGTTTCCCACTTTCATAGTAGGCAGCTCTGGCCACATCGCCACATCCTCTCCCCATTCACAGACTGTTAAGCAGGACACAGTGTGCTCTCGGTGTCCATAAGCAGAACCTTTGTTTGGGCTTCATGGCCCCTTTAAGCCCACATCCCAGCACCTGAGTTTCTTATAAAGCGAGCTGCAAGAGAGATTAAGGCTCGGTTCAGCTCTTCCTGGTAGGTAACCAGGCCTTCCACCCATACTGCCAGCACAAGAACGGAGATCAGATAACATTGGAATTAAACAGAGCAGAGGGAAGGTGAGTAAGGGATCCCCGTGACACAGGACAAGATAATGCTGGGGGAGAGAAGGAATGTGGCGTTTGTAAAACAAGTTGTACAATACACATGTCATCACATCAGACACTCACGTATTAAGTCGAGACTGCACAAAAACACTAACCGTACCATAACTGGTTTACACCCAAACAATACCTGTTCCTAACGTGTTAAGATACCGATAGAGAACGGAAAAAAATAGATAACACCAAACAAAAATCACACAACGTTTGTTTTCACTGGCCTGAAGCACAAGAAGGTAACACACACAAGCCGTAGCCAACACTTGTAAGCATACACATCACGTTTACGGGGGAAAGAGAGCAACGTTCTCAAGTGGTTTATTTTAGGTCAAGGAGTGATTAGATCATTCCGTCCTGTGTTCAGCTGGCATTCTGGGACTTGTAGTCCTCATTGTAAAATCGGATTAACTGGGCAATAAACCCCAGTATGCAAAGCAAAAACATGGGACCTGATTAACCTTTTAAGTATGAACACAGGAAACATCAGAACTCGGCTGGATCAAAAAACATAACACACATCACAGGCATATCACACGCACTTTGCGAGTGGTGCTTTATGCCAGCAACAACTCCAATGCCTCATTTTCATCCGCTCAGAAATCAGGATGTGCAACGAATGGCTCAGCTATTTGCCAGTAGAGTACCTAGCCCCACAAACATAGATTTACTTGCTAGCACCAAAGAAATTCAAGGACTGATGGCAGGGTTCAATGTTTTGATTGCACCAGTGGAAAAACAGTAATATCCATCAAAACTGCACAAAGAAGGTGTCTCCGAAAACGAGAGGGAACCAGCAGAATGACTGCGCTCCTCTCGCGTCCTGCCCTGTACGAGAATGCCGCCCACAAACTCCACGGCGAACCACTGGGAGACAGACTGAGCGTGTGCACAACTGGAGCTTCCAGAACGGTGAGCAAGGGAAAGTGAAAGCGCACGTTGTGCTGAATGCGCGAGCCATACGTGTGCCGGCTGTCTGGGCAAGTGCACATCTGAACGTGAGCGTGCACATCTGCTCAACAACAAAGGATCTCGCTAGCAAGACCAGGAATAACAAGTCCCGGGTCCCAGGAGAGGGCCCGGGTAAAGACCAGTGAATAGCAGGGACTCCCATGCCTAATGGGAGAGCCCCGCGTCATGCTGCGTTGGGGGAGCTGGAGTACCGCGCCGCAGCACCGGGTGATTTTGCATGTTTCCTGGGGGGGGGGGGGGGGGGGGGGGGGGGGCGGGCTTGGTCGGAGGCAGTCTTAGTGGCGCGAGGAAAATGCCATTGTGCTGGAGGCTTGCAAGGGAGACAGGCACATCGCGTGCCTGTAAGAGAGTGAGAGTGTGTGTGTGAGTGTGAGTGTGAGTGTGAGTGTGAGTGTGAGTGTGAGTGTGTGTGTGAGTGTGTGAGTGTGTGAGTGTGTGAGTGTGAGTGCGAGTGCGAGTGCGAGTGCGAGTGCGAGTGCGAGTGCGTGTGTGTACACACAGCATGCCGGAATCGGAGCGCGTGTTCGCACGCGCGACCTGATCCGATTCCGGCAGGCTGCGTGTGCTAGTCTCTTGTCTACTCTTGTTAGTCCTTGTAAGCAGAATCGCCGACAATAGGCCTCGCTCTGCGACAGCAGGGCTTCGCCCTGCATCGCAGGTGCGAGACCTAACCAGAGATGGGGGGAAAAAAGATAAAAAGCCTACTGTTAATTCAAAGAAGGAGATGACAATGAACGGACCGACAGAGCCAGTTATGGCGGATATAATAACTTCACTCGGCTTCATACCAGAAATTACACCTGGAGTAACACCAGGGGGACCAATGCAGGATGGGGGCATGCCGACGGTGACGGGCTGCAGGTGTTGGGAGTTTCAACCTCTGCCATGTCTGCTACATCGGTAACCCCTGGATCGGCAAGTGTAAAGCGAATCACCTACAGCAGCAGTAAAAATGTCACAGAGTCAGCCCCTCAGGTCGCCCATGACAGAGGCAAGAAAGGAACTCCATCAGTTCCACCAGCACTATCAAGGCATTAATCATGCCCTAACAGCAGCAAACGGGCATTGATCACAGATTTCCTAAGCGTTGCAACTAAAACCATTAAGGAAAATAAGGAAAACAATGTCCATAACTACTCCAATAATTCAAAAGATCTTACAGGCTTAAATAACAATAATCCCAATAATAAAACTATAGAAGTTCAGAATATAACTGACATAAATGTCTTCCAAGACAAAAGCAATAAATGTAGAAAATCAGCAACTGAAGATCTTGGGGAGATACAACCAGACACTCAGTGCACAATAGATTTTGAAGTTCAAGGCTCGCAAGTCCAAACTTCCACAGCGCTCCTAGAAAGTGGACAAAGTTACAATGCAAAGATAACGGAGGCACTAATTTATAATAATCCTTTCTTGTCAGAAACACAACAGCTACAGAAGCAACAACAGTCTTTAACCGGTCTCAGTAGCAACAATGAGACCATTCCAACACAACAGATGAGTTCAAACACCTCTAGTGCTTATGGAAATAGATATAATCAGCAGGAGGCCCAATCTGCAAAAGCGCTGGTTGGCGCCGATTTACGCTGAAATGCATACAAACAAGCAGGACCAATTCTCCTTGCCATGTCAGTCATTGGAAAAATACCATATAAGTGGACATGAGCTCATGATCTTCAATCAGCATGATGATAAGTACTTTAAAAGCAAGAACCTTGATAATTCTTTGACGATGCCACCGTCACAAAACAGGGTTCGATCAAGCGAGCTCTCTGGTGTACCGGATTTTTCATCTCCAGACGTCCACCGCCTTCAGGAACAGAGAGCTAGCTCTCCACCATCAACAGTATGGCCACACTTGCTAGACACTTTGGATACCATCGGTAAAGCTATGACTTACCACGCAGATCAATTAAATACCCAAGTGGATCTTCTAAACACGCTTGCCATTTATGTTCAGGGGGTGGAACAAAAGCGGCAACATTTTAATGAAATGATCACAAGGGTACAGTCAGACAGAGAAACAACCTACCAATCGAGTCACTGCCACTGCGCCCAAATAATAGACCAACTAGCTTCAGTCCCAACCATAATGACCGAATTATTGGGGGTTATTAGGGCTACTCCTTCAAAAATCAATTTACCAGCAGAGAGAGCAAAAGAAACACAGAGGGAAGAGGACCAGGCTCGCCTGAGCCGTTACAGGGAGGAGGAAAATGTAAGAGTCGCAGGAATCAATGCAGGTCAAACACCGGGCACTACCAACACACCACAACAATCAAACATCACGGACAACAGACACTCCTTGGCCTCTTCACAAGTTGATAATTGTCACGAGCAAAATACAAATCAAACAAAAAGCATAGCTCCTCTAAGCAAGCGAGAGAGAAAACGCCGGAGAAAGGCCAGAAAGGGAAAACAGACAAGACAGGCCCAAAACGTAAACAATGCCACGTTAGAGCCAGAAGTGACACAATACGAAGCTAATGCTACAAGCACAACCACTGCGGATGCAAGCCCAGAGTCTCATTTGACCGTATCAATTCAAAAGCCCATCACCTCTGAAAGCCTCACTCAATTTACAACAGAAAATTCCCAGGCAGCAAAAGTCTACAGCATATTTAAGCTCATAGAGAAGGGAAAGAAACGACTCTTAACAACTCAGGCTACACAAACTATAAGATCATCACCCCCACTAGGGCCTAATATGATAGAATCTACAACAACCAGCATTAAAGGAGCCTTACCTGCCCAAGGAGGGCGACAATGAAGAGGAGAGGAGAAACCTTGAACTTATAAATAGACATCACCTTGGAAGTTGCTCGACATCGCCGGCTAAGGCCAATGACACGTATTTACAAAGAAATACATGTAATGTTCAGAAATTATGTGGGACATCCTCGAAGCAAACTGTGGGGGTGAAACAAAGCGATACGAGCGCAGATACCAAACTAAGGCCGGACATTGTTGACAATAACATCAAGCTGGAATTTATCGCCCACTATGTCTCGAGGGGAACTCAAGATATCCTCAACAGAGGCGTATTATTAAAATTATTTAAGGCACTTCCTTCCCTGAGCCATATTGATACCTGCAATTTGGAAAGTATAGAATTCAGACTTAATTCAGACTCAACGGGCCAGGAAATCACCATAGCAACTTTTTCCGATATTTCCATCATTGAGCAGATTTGGCAGCAACAGGACTCATTTGCCAAAAGGGGCATAGAGATAAAAAAGCTTGCTCCGCCCCGTTACCCAACACGTTACAACTACCAAATATGCTGAAGGGCATGCTGAGAGGTGCGAAAGGCCCGGATCAATCCAGCCCAAGCAATGGCATAGTTCAAACCGGTAAGAAAATTACCATCACCATCGCTCACTCCGCAGCAGACAAGCCCCTGGCCAGAGGAATCTATCTGGTACCAGTCACGGTATGGCATGAATAAACCCACCCAAAGCATTAAATCCAGCTAATTGCTGCAGCATCTGCTCTTGGAATGTGAATGGCCTAAGCGCAAAATTGGAAGATCCATACTTCATGGAATTCATTACTCAATATGACCTACTCCTCCCCCAAGAGACATGGCAGACAAATCAAACATCAATTGTGGGATATAAAGAGTATCTCAAACCGGCTAAGAGGGATTCCAAATATGGCAGAGCAAAAGGAGGTCTCTCCATTTTTGTTTCGACCAACCTTTCTTGGGAAGTTTCCGAAGTAGATCTTGACTTGACTTAGATGTCATGTACCAAATTAGTGGCTACATCCTCTTTTAGCTTAATCATATTGAATATTTATATCCATCCTTCATTCAAACAAAAGATGTCAAGTATAGAGAAACTAACAGAAACAATAGCCACCCTTAAACTTGCGCATCCCAATGTTAACATCATTTTGTCCAGAGACTTCAACATGAACCTTTTAAATGTCAGGAAAGGAAAATCAACAAGCTACACACAACGAAGCAAACGAAGCAATACACACGGTGACAGATGTGCACTCCTGCTGAAAAACCTTTCATTGTGTGCGCTCAACGGACGAGTTACGTTAGAAGGCTCCCCAGCATACACCAGGGTTACTCAAAAATCAGGCACAATCCTTGATTATACATTTATTGATTAGGACATTCTTCCATATATTGCGAACTTCTTAATTATAGAGAGAGCAGAAAGTGATCACTATCCCCAAACTTTCACCTTGCTTATAAGCATGGCAAAGCCCAAAACAGACAATGCAATGTCTCTACCAACGCAATGTTACAATCCAGCGATCGATGACCCAACTAGGATCTTATATCATTTCTGCTCAATTAATAATAAACCTTAAGAAAACTAAGGTATTATGCTTTAGTAGGCATCACAAAATAGTGTCAAAGGGGAAATTCACCTGGAAATTGGAGGAAAAACCAATATCCCAGGTGGACTCGTACAAATACCTAGGGTTCCAACTTGACCATACACTTAAATATAAGCAACACTTGGACCAAGGGAATATTAAAGCAAAACAACTTCTTTATGCTTTCAAAATTTTACCGAAGAAGCTAAAAGGTTGTCCAACAGGTCAGTTGCTTAAGATAATTGCAGTAACATTTTTACCCTCAATATCATATGGGTCGGAAATTATGAATACAAAAGATGCAGCCGCTTTAAACCTAGCCCAATCGAGTTTTTTTAAGCGTCTGTTTTTAATTCCTCGGCACATCTCTCAGGCACAAGTTCGACTGGAATACGGGCTGAAAAATCAGATACCTGCCAGACAAGGGGCGATGGTAAAATATTACTGGCAGATGAGGCAAGCGGAACACAACACTCTAGCCCACTTCTGTTGGGAAGAAATCGAAAAGCAAGCGAGGCAAAAAACTCTATTGTTGCTGTCCTAAAAGAATCACTCGATCTACATCTTGAAGAGGCATGGAATACAACATCATCATATTCCGGGTTAAAAAATATGGTAAACAGCTCAATTAAACAAACTTTGCTATTTATTGACAAATCTGCCTTTGCTAAGAAAAATCATGCATGGGCAGTGATTAAATCATACCAGTTTCTGAAACCCCAACCCTACTTGTCTGAACACTTCTCGCATTACAAAAAGCATTATTTGACACTGTTGCGGCTGGGTTCATTCCCCACAAAGGATCTAACCCCGAAATGGAAGTCAACATGGCCCACTAAAGAATGTCACCTGTGTGAACAAGGAGAAGAAACGTTATTACACCTTTTATGCATCTGCCCCTTGCTATTAGAACCTCGAAAAATAGTCCTCTGTGAGATTTTTAGGAAACATCAGTTGAGGTCGTGCAGAGCTGCAGTGATACAATGCCTTGGTGGACTGTCAATTCAGCTGTCATGTCGAGCCACCACCTTTTGGAAAATAGCAGCCAAAGAATTGGACAAAAAAACATAATAGTCCACATGGCAAAGGTATACGACTGTCTGGTCACTCCCTTTCTGCACTGACATCAAATATCGCTCTTTTCATATTGAATTGCAATGAACTTCTGACAATTTGTATAGACTATAAAAATTTTGTTTTAGTGGTCGTTTCGACCAAAGCTTATGATAGGATAATGTTTTTACTTGTTTGCATTTTTATAGACTTATACCTTGGATAATTATTATGTAAAATGTGTTTTTCCATGCTTTTATGATTTTTAACGAAATCAAATAAAAGTAATACTTACCGCACCTTTATACCTCCATATAGATCATGACTAACCCCCAGATCGGACGTCCAAGTTTCATTTTCCGTCTACCTTTTAAAGCATACAGGCTATATTCCATATTAAAGATTGATAAAAAACCTTGCCCTCCATACCTCAAAAGACGGGGGGTCCTTTTGTAGCAACATTGATGCGATACAAAGCCTAGCAACAGCGGTGGCATAAATATCAGATACACAGATTGGATAGGTAGATTATCCACTTCCGATCCCTTCTCTACCCTTAACAAAATCTGAGCAGCAGACAATCGTACTGGTGCACCCAAAATCTCAGCTAGAAATTTCTCCATATGTCCAAAGAGCGTACTTAAATGCCTACACGAGTAAAAGACATGTACCACGTCAGCAGCATCGATCCCACAACAAAAGCACTTTCCCTTGTTAACGCCCCCCCACATAGATATTTTGGCTGGTGTATAAATTAAAAATAGTTTTATAGTTTTGGGCATAAAGGATTGCAGACATAAATAATCGACCCGCGAAATCTATGGACATCTCCACCTGTGTACCCTGACATCCCAGTCGATTATCCCATTTGCGATTTTGGGCTTCCAAATCATTATCAAGTGTACCCAGCATTAGAGTATAAAGTGTGCAAATCCGTGCATCTTTCCTAACTGCCTCGACAAGAGGGTTGACTTGAATTTTACATCGGGCTTTCATCAGATAATCACGCATTTGTAAATATTTAAAGAAATCAGCCTGAGACAGATGAAATTGATCCCTTAACTGATCAAAGGACTTCAAACAATCAACAGAAAATAAGTCTCCAACAACACACAACCCTTTAGCCCGCCATTTGTCTACCACCTGATCCCAGAATACTGGTGGGAGGAAAGTAGCTGCCGTTAGCGGAGTGTACCAAGATACCCTTTCCACCCATACTTTTTTTTGACAACTGTCCAGACTTTATAGGCAGCAATAAGAACTTTGAAACTAGTACGCTTGTAATAGCTCCAATCCAGATTAATAAACAAACGGTTTTTAGCATCGCTGCCCAACAGCATTTGGTAGATAGAGGAGGATTCAGCCATTGCAGTTGGTTCTGTTCCAGTCTGCAAAATATTCATATGCTGTAACATGCACACAAAATACAGCGTGAAATCTGGGACAGCCCAGCCCTCTTGTTCCCTTGGTAAAACCATGTATCGCATCGCTCTTCGTGGTTTGCCCTGAGCCCATATAAACCTAGCACACATTGATTGTAATAGAGCAAGATTAACTCGCGAAATCTCTAGAGGTACTGATCTAAAAAATATATAATATTTTCAGCAAAATCAACATCTTGAGAACGTTGCATCTTCCCACCAAGGACAGATGTAAGCACTCACAGCGGTCCAGTTGTTTGCGGACATCTGCCACCAACCTCCCCCAGTTATACTCAACCATAGCACTCAGACAAACCCGGATCCTAATCCCCAAATACACCACCTCCTGCACAACCCTTTGATCCACAAATGCCCCTATGTTAAAAATTAGGATTTGAGTCTTGGTTGCATTTAATTTATAACCAGATACCGCTCCGTACTGTACCGCCAATTGCACTATTTCAGGCATGGCCATTGCTGGATTAATTGTAACTACAGCCACGTCGTCTGCATAAGCAAAAACACAGTACTGATCTTGCTGAAGCTTAACTGATTCAATCCTAGGGTTATCTTCCAACATTTTTAAAAATGGGTCTATGTATAGAGAAAACAGTAAAGGGGAACAGGGACATCCTTGTCTTGTCCCACGTGTGATTGGCAGCGGCTTAGACTCAAGACTCATTATACAAATCCTTGCAACTGGCTTACGGTATAGTGTTTGCAAAGCAGATATAAATTGCTGCTTAAACCCACGTCGCCGCATCACCGCCCACAGAAATCCCCATGTAACACGATCAAAAGCCTTCTCGGCGTCTAATAAAATAAGGCTAAACGCTTCCCCTCTACGGTTAGCATTATCCAAAAGTGTTATTACTCGATTGACGTGGTTCGTTGTCCCCCGCATAGGAATAAATCCGTGTTGTCGGATCGACACCAGAGGTGTTATAACTTCTGCAAGTCTAGTCACAAGGATTTTTGAGTATATTTTGCCGTCGGCATTTAAGAGAGAGATAGGGAGGTATGAAGCCGTGTTCTCAGCAGGCTTATCTTTTTTCCTAAATACTACAATGCTAGCCTCATCCCACGTTAAGGGAGACGCGCCAGCCTGAGCTTGTCGAAATTGAGCCAACATATCCCCCTGCAGGACTCCCAAAAAGTTTTATAAATCTCAAGCGAAAGCTTGTCCGTTCCTGACGCTTTTCCAGATGCTAGCTCGTTTATAGCTCTTTCTAGTTCACCCATAGTTATAGGGGCCTCCAGCTTCTCCGCCTCTACATTATCCAAATTGTTCTCACAGAAACTCTGTATCAGGAGCTTACCCTTTTTCTGGTCATATTTTTCTCCCGTATACAATGCCTCATAGAAGTCTTCAAACACCTCCAGTATCCCAGCCTCAGTTTCAACAGAATTTCCCCTAGTGTCAAAAATTAAGCTAATTCTCTGAGCCGTTTCCTTTGCTTTCAGTTTTTGTGCCAGACAACGACCACTTGCCTCCCCATACTCATAACTCAATTTTTGTTTCACTAGATATTTCTTAGCTGCCTCTTGACTCCAATGAAAATTTATTTTGGCCTTGCACCTGGCAACTTCTGTTGAGAGGTCACCGATATCTAAGCCACCATGTATGCCCAGCATAAGCTTTTCTTCTGCGCGCATCAGAGCCTGATACAGTTCCTGCAATGTAGTCCTTAACTGTTTTTGCCTATAGAGACCAAAGCTTCCCCCCTGAATGCAGCTTTAAAAGCGCCCCAAACATTCCCGATCACTGTACTGCCTCGATTAATCCGAAAAAAGGCTGCAATCCATTCATTCATATGGGAGACAAACTTTTCATCTAAAAGTAATTTCCTATCGAAGGAGAAGCAGCGTGGCTTAAAAGCTATACGAGTACAGGCTAAAGTTAATACGAGCGGGCCATGATCTGAGGTGACCCATGGGTACACTTGAATTCGAGCATCCTTCAAAAGATGATACGGAACAAAAAGTAATCCAACCTCACAAGTTTTTGATGTGGACAAGAATAAAAGGTGTATCCAGGGTCATCCCCCCCTCAAAGTAGCTCAAACGTCAACCAGACCATGCGCATCCACAAAAGATTGAAGCGCCTTAAATACTTCTGGCTTTCTACCGGTGTACCTATAATTCAAATCTCCTACAGAGTTAGAGGCAAGATGAATATTAAAGTCTCCACAAACTATCAATGGAGTTGGCCATAATGCCAATTTGACATTAAGTGACTCTAAAACTAATGCCTCATCAAGATTCGAGCCATATATAGAGCAAGTCGTAAATTTCAGCGTCCCACTAACACATTCAACTATGGTCCATCTTACATATTTATCAGTTAATGTTCTACCTGTACTGGCAATATGTTTTTTCGCCAAAATTGCCACACCCCGTGATGTAATAGCTTGTTCAGTGCATGTCAATACCATATACCCAAACTCCGATAATACTTTACTCTTGGTCCATGCTATGTGGGTCTCTTAGAGACAAATCAAATCACACTGGAGCATCTGCAACTCACTCGCCACCCGCTGCCTTTTATTAAGATGGTTCAAGCCCCTAACATTCAAAGAACCTAATCTAATACCTCTATCTGCCATCTGTACTCACTACACCTTTGCCCCCCTAGGCCTGTGCCATAGACCTCTGTTTATCATATTTCCCAATGAAAGTGTATTCATGGATTGTTTTTTTCTTCTCAGACCCCTACCACCCCCCACAGACCCCCACACCCGAACCCTCCCCCCAATACGAGGCGTAAGGACCAGGTCCTCAGTGATGGGGAGTGCTTGTGGACCCCCCCCCGCGCAACCCTCCACCCGTGAAGCACCCGTCACAATCTAGTTCGTCCATTATACTTAAGACCCTTTCGGTTACCAATAGACTATATGTTTCCTCACATAATATTAATTACAACACATATATATTTTTTATATTCCCCCAGGTAAAGCTAATGTGCTGTCTTATATAACACTAAATGAATAGTACACACATTATATACCCTAATATTATAGACATATTAGTGATACACCAAAAGAGAGAAGAAAAGCGAGAAAGAAAAAAGAAAAACAACATCATGGCACTTATTGACTGCCCATTATCTGCAAGTATTCTTGTGCAGCAATCTCGGATGTAAAGAATTGGGTTTTTTCTTTATAAATCACCTTCAACTTAGCAGGATTTAACAGGAAAGCCTGCCCCCCTTTGGCCTGAAAAGCCGATATTAACTGCAGCAATCTCCACCTTTGCTGCACGGTAGCTGGTCAAAAATCGGGTCGCACAAAGAAATTTGCACACCTTACCAGACCGGCGCCTATCTGGGCGAGCAAGATCGTATATTGCCTCGCGCAGCAAATAGTTGTTCAGACAAATTAAGATTGCCAGAAGCTGCACATTAACTGCTCCCCCTACCCCACCCGCTCTCATACGAAGGGCGAATGGAAATCTGTGTGCCCTGATAACCTCAGTCTCCCAATTCCAATCTTTTAGATCAGGGAAGGCCACCTTGAACATTTCAACAATGAATTGTCTCACATCCTGCCCTTCCCTCTTTTCAGGGATGCCCAAAACACGAAGAATATTACGTCTTGCTCTATTTTCGAGATCTGTTAATTTCCAGTCAGTGTCCACCTTAAATTTTTGTAGAGCAGCAATAGACAACTGCTGGTTCGCCAGTGAATCTTCCACACCAGAGATGCGCTCTTCCACCTCCACAACCCTTGTTGTTATTTCTGCACAGGACTTTGCCATGCGGCGAACTGTATTTTGTAATTTGCGTACTGCCCCCTGTGCACGCAAACCTTCTGCCCTGGTCTCCTCCCTATGGGTTATTAGGACCTTATAGATTGTTTTTAGCGTAACTTCGCCACCATCCTGCCCTGAATTACCAGCATCGGTTTCCGACTGTACACGCGGTGTACCGTCCCAAATAGGCTGGTCCACAGGGATCATCATCTCATTCAGCGCGTGGTCTCCATACTCTTGTATTATCCTCAGTCTCTTGATTCGCAGATCGCTCCAGACAGGTATCAGCACCCTCTAGGTGTTTTTTTTTTTTTTTTAAATATCGCAGGGACTATACGTTCCTTTTCGGGAGTATGTTGTTGCGCATTCACAATTTTGCCCAGTTCTTTTTTCTACTCCCGTGCCACCGAGAGCAGTGCTTCTGCCAGCCCCCCCGGGATCCCGTATCTGCTCTACAGGTTGCCGCCCATTTTCAGACCCAATTTCCTCATGAATACCTTTCTGTGAGGCAGTGAGTGTCCCGCTGGTTGCCGGTGCATTTAATGCAGTCTTAGATGTGTCTTCCCCGCCGTCAATCACCACAGCCGCCGAAGCTGGTGCCGACGCTGCGCCCCCAAGGGCTTTCGCGCCTCTGCCTTTCGGAGCCATTCTAGCTCCAGTTCAGAAACCACAGAAAAACACAAGAAGGATGCTGCCAAACTACATTCCGGGCCTTTCAATTGCAGATTCCTGGTCGTTCTTGCTGCACCGCTCCGCTTACTCCGCGTCTCCACTCCACAAACCAGCGGCGGCAGCCAAGAACGCTGCAACTCCACGCCGCCCCACGCTGCCCGGGACAGCTACACAGAAATCAGTCCTCCACCAAGCAAATTTCGCGGACCACACAAAACACAGCCACCACCGGCTGCCACGACCGAGCAACCACAGCCACTTTAGACGGGTGATTCAAGCCACAGGTAAGGGCTACGGAGGAGCAGTCCACAACTTGCTCACACAGCCTCCGCCGCGGCCGCCATCTTGCCCCACACACTTGTTCAGTGTTGATACGATTTTCAGGGGGAAAAAAACAGACGCTTTCTTCAGCAGCCCTTTTTTCCCACAAAAAAATAATAATAATGTTAATGTATTTTGGCTGATTTCTGAGTCTCCTACAGGGGAATCAACAAACTCTGGGTACCTTTAAAATCCCCATAATTTTAAAAGAGAAGGACGCAAATTTTGCGCAGATACCTTATGTGGTGAAAAAGTTACAGCCTCAACTATAACGACCCCAAATTGCCTAAAAAAGGCTTAGCACGGCGGAGAAGGAGGGGGGGTGGGGGCTTGTACCGGAATGGGAGCTTTTGCACTAATAGCTTCGCAGGATCTTTCATGTTTTACGGTATGTTGCACTGATGTCTTGGATTTAGGGGCAAGTGTTGGTTAAACCCACAGCAACTAAGAACTAAGTATAAACTTAGAGGAGTCTTTCAATTGAGTAATTTTGCTTCTCTTAATTAACTAAAAATAATAAAAAATTATTAAAGCCAATCGTTTGGGCTGCCGCACAGTAAAAAACGGATTTCTGTCACACAGTTGGTGGTGCAGCAGACAGCAGTAGCAAAACACAGATAGGTGAAGAAGGTAAAGCTACAATAACAAAGTGTTTTCACTGTGGTGTATGCTTCAATGTCAAACTACACCGAAAATTCGATGTATGCATAATTAAAGTTAAAGCACTTTCAAGGAAGAGAGATATACAAAAGAAAGATCACCAGCAATGTAAAACTACATTAAAAACATGTGCTGGCCGAAAGGTTGAAATGACAGGATGAAAAGAAGGACTTTGGAGTGGGAATGGGATTTCTGTTATGGCTAGGGTACAGGAAGTGACAAGCGGAGAAAAAATCTGGAAAAAAAGGGTTGACAATATTTTTATAAATATAAACTATATAACAAATACTTCGAAAATATACCACAGGCACATCCATGTGAAGAAAACAGAGAATAATGACCGAAACGTTACCTAGCAGTTCGCTTTAGCCACCTCACATCGCTCACAAACTACAGGCTGGTCCCCAAATGGGAGTTGGCCCCTGCACAGCTGTCTCCCAGGAGCCGTCATGCTTTAGTGCCAGAGTAAAAAAACAGAAAGAGGCAGAGCAAATGCTTAAGTAATCTGATTAACTGGTAATTACCCTGGGTAAAGTTCTACTCCACTCTTTTTAGCTCGCTGTGACATTATAGAAGAAAGTGCAAAAGCATTCAAACAGTTGTATGCTCCATCTTAATAAGGCCAGTCCACATCATATCATAATGAAGGTGGGAAGAGTGAGCACTGTGAGCAAATAGACAATGGAATGATTACATAACAAGGTTATGATTAATTCAAGTGTTCCATTCATTACGTTTTTCTTCTACTAAATTAGTTACTCTATATGCCAAGAGTACGTCCAGGGCTGGGTTCTGTAGCTTGCTGCGGCACAGGGGTTCAGCTGCTCTTCCCTCAGTAGGACCAACATAGGCAGCACTGGTCTGTGCTCATTTTTAGGTCTCATCTAGCGCTGGAGCGCGCATGCGCTCCTCGCTCTGCGAGGTTTATTGTGATCGAGAAAATTTCTGCAGTGGACTTGTAGCCACGCCCATCGTTTCTGATTGGCTGGCGGCATCATTTATGTTAAACCCTGGCCTCCGATTGAAAGTGAGGCTTTTTGTTACCACCCGGTCTCCTTCTGAGACGGAATAAGCACAACACTAAGGTAAGATAAGGGTCTCAGGGAAAACACATTTTAAGACCAGCGCAGACAGAATCCCCAGTCAATCATATGTCAAACAGCAAAGTTTGCAGGTCTAACAGACTCCCCAGAAGAATGTCTAGAGCACTGAAAGTACAAGTAAATTGCTCCTATTAAACCAAGGAAGGAGTCCTATTTAAGAGGACGGAATCCCATCCCCCACCGAGGTGGCATGCTTCATCATCTGGGATCACATCTTGGTTGCAAATCCTAGTGCAACCAAGGGCTACAACCCCCTCACTGTGCAGGAGGAGCTCAGGGATGTTTTGGTAGATCAGAGGGTTGGATCTCTTAAAATCCGTATAGATGTGAAGCAAATTGCAGTGCAAAACTGATTATGAAAAAGTGAAATTAAAATTGGCTACCACGAAAAGAAGGACATTTTAACGCATTAACCGCCGCGGTGCGGGCGTTCTAAAGGGTGGGCAGGGCTCCGTCGGCAGCACTAGGGAGGCAGTGCTCCAGTCGGCCAACGGGAGCACGCAAGGGGTTAATAGTTATCTCCTGGTGTCAATATTAAAAAACAGGGCAAGCGCGATCTGAACAAATAATAGAGTGCGCAGGTCTATATAGAGGGTCTACATGTTTCAGCCATGATGATTAGTCGTTGTTTGCGGACTTCTTCAGGACCTAGATGACTATTGCTACTTCAAATATAATGTGAAAATTAACGATATATAAATTAGTAAAAATTGAAACGATACAACATACAAACACCTGTGATATCCTATGTTTTGGAAAGATCTACAGGATTTGTTGTCATCACCTGTGAAAGAAAACACATGCCAATAAAACTCATCCATGGCAAAAAGGAGAAGAAATAAATCAGAAATACTTGTATTATACTTAGTGCTCTGAATCATGGAACAATTTGCTTAATATTATTCCAAGATGTAACAGCAATGTAAGGAGCAATTTACTTGTACTTTCAGTGCTCTAGACCTCATTTTGGCGAGTCTGTTAGACCCGCAAACGTTGCTGTTTGACATCCTTCTGCGACGGCCCATCCGGACTGGATTGTTTGCTTGCGGCACGACACATCTCCTTCATTACTCGGTGTAGTTTTTTTTTCTCCCATTAACGTGAAAGCGTGATGGCGATAGCTTGTTTTAGTGTGTAAGCCCTCTTTTCTTCAATGGGTTTCTGCCCGCTTTCACTTTCAAACATGGCAAGCTTTAACTTTAGCAGCCGCGCCCCACAGGATGTTAAGCCTCCCTGCCGAGACTCGAACCCGGTTCTCCAGCGTTGAGGTCGACCTGGGAAGTTCCTCGCGCCTCTAGAGTCTTGCAGTTGCACGAAGGACCGTTTCAGTGGAGATGTCCAGTGACGGGTTCTAGTTGGGCTGGTGATAACATTTTCCAGTCTCTGGTTTACCAATGCCTGTACGAACAGTTGCCATCTTGGAGTGGGAGACGTTCGATTGTTTTGATGAGTCTTAGCTGGTGAGCAGCACCTTTTATTATCCATGTTCGGTTTGTTGTTTTATATGAAGACCACAGTGAAGGCACTCTGCATCACCTACCAGCAAAGACCTGCTACTTCCGGGTGTGTAAAACATACGTTTACAATATTAATCTTGGCAAAGGACTGATTAGGAGCAATTAAGGAACTGATGTATAAACACTATTGAGACAGCAAAAGAGAATTTTGCGATTTGTAAACGTCCTATTGAGTGTCAGATTTATAAAACTGGTTTTGTGACTCATTTCGAAGTACAGATAGCAGGGAACGTGAAAAGGGCTCTCCTCCTAATTGTGAGTAACAATCAAATGAATCAACGGTTTGTGAAAGCAGTTACAAACCGTTTAACTGACAACAGTGTTGGGGGCGGCAGGTATTAACAAGCATTTGCAATGCAATAGGTGTCATTAAGTTATTGCCATTATAAATGACAATGCCTCATATGTATGTTTTAAAAACCAAAACTTAAAAAAGGCATTGTTATTTACAATGCTAATAGCTCAAACTAGCGTAAATGCAAGACCTATTGCATTGCAAATACTTGTTAGAGGTACGACAAGAAGAGCAGTTAGTCTGATGACGTGTCGTAACTCTGGCTGTCCATGAGTGTGATCGCGAGCGCACAGTAAGTCATCGTCTGTGTGCACTCAATCGCCTGCAGAAAATACAGTCTACAGCGCGTACAGCACGTTTGTGTGACAAGCTCCACTTCCTTTAGAAAACACGCACAGACCACGTCGGCGGCCACTTTAAGTGCTGAAAGATGATGTGAAAGTCTCTTGAGGTATTCCGGTGAGCTCCTTCATTGGCATTTTATTGAAGAATTGTGAATTTTAAAGAAAGGTACAAAAATGTATAACTCCATCTCGTTTTTCATTTTAGGTTTGCTGCACATGCATATAATATTTGTGACTGCATTTTTTTTATTAAAGTCAGATTTACAAGCAGCCCAAGTGAGATTCAAGTAATACAATTTCTGGCATTTTAATATTATTTCAACTTATATTGATACTGACTAATCAACATTGTGGCAACATGGATAATGAAAGTTCAATAATTACACCTCCTATCTTCTTGGCAACTCCTGGTCCACTCTCAATTGAATGGGAGGATTGGCTACCAATGTTTGAAAATTATATTAAAGCTATGGATGGTTCCAAATTAAGTGCTATAAGGAAATAAGCTTTATTACTAAATAATTTAGGAAAGGAACGGCAACACCTTTTTAAATACCTGCCAACAGCCACTTTACCTAATGGAAATGCTATTGAAGATGTGTATCTAGAAGCAAAAAGTGGTTGGAAAACAGATTTGCTAAAGAAATAAATATTGTAATGAACCGTTATCAGTTCTATACGCACCGACAAGAAGCAAATCAATCCATTGATGATTTTGTTTCAAAGCTTCGTGAATTATCCTTAAAGTGCAAATTTGGAGCAATGACTGATGAGTTAGTGCGAGATCAATTGATTGTCCAATGTAATTGCAAGAAAACTCAAGAACGATTTTGGGCAGGCAAGATTTCGTCACTTAAAGATGCAATAGATATAGCTAAAGTGCTTGAGCAATCACAATATTGTATGCAAGAGTTGAGTAAAAAACAATAGAGTAATACTGAGAAAGTTTGGGGTCTCCAGTGAAGATCCTGATGTGGCAGCTATAAACAAATCAGGAAAATTTGTTCAGAGGCAGACAACAATTCAGATCGTGCTATAGATGTGGAAGTTCATCTCATAATGCTCATTACCAGAAATGTGCTGCAATAGGTCAAAATTGTTAGAAATGGGGACGTAAAGGTCATTTCTCAAATATGTGTAGAAAATCGTTCAAACAAAGAGTAGCTATGATTGAGGATAATATTGTTTCTACGCCCCTTAATGTTTCTTCACCTTGCACTTCTAATGACATTCCTTTACAGGCTGACAGGATTTTGAGTGTTGATGATCCTGATGATCTTATAGATAGAACATTTACACCTAAGGCTGAATTCAGAATTAATGGTGAATATGTACATTTAATGGTGGACTGTGGATCTATGTACACTATAATTCCAAAAGATATCTACCATAAGGTATGGTCCAGTATTTCTCTACTGCCTAAGGATATTAATCCAGTAGGGTACCAAGGGGAAACGATAAAATTACTAGGATATATGAACTCTACAATTGAATTTAGTGGAAGATCTATTGAGGGTAAAGTATACATTGTAACAGATGGTCCACCTATACTGGTTTGGATGCATCAGTTTGATCTTTCCATCATCATCATCGATCCTAGAGGACCTACTCAAGTATTAGTTGTTGACAATCCTCAAATAGAGAACATTTTAGAAGAAGCAAAAGATGATTTTAGGGATGAGCTAGGTTTTTTAAAGGATATGTACACAAAATCATCTCGAAACCGAATGCTGTTCCAATCCAGCACAAAGTGCGTAGGACACCTTTAATGGCTAGAGATGCAGTCAAGGAGATGATGGTGTAATTGAGCCGGTTGAGAGCTCAATGTGGGTTTCGCCAGTGGTTATAACTGAAAAATCGGATGGAAAGTTTAGGTTCTGCATTGACCTCAGGTCTCCTAATCAAAACATGATAGTTGATACCTTTCCTCTCCCAAACATTAATGAGCTGATTTTTGCTCTGAGTGGTGGCAAATTCTTTTCAAAATTGGATTTAAAGAATGTGTATCACCAGATTAAGTTACATGGCGAATCTAAACCTCTCACAGCCTTTATCACCACAGATGGTATTTATCAATTTACAAGAATGCCATGTGGGCTACGTTCTGCAGCAAGTATATTCCAGAGAATGATGAATGTACTTTTCAAAGATACCAAGAATATTGTCTATTTCCAAGACAACATTCTAATCTTTGGTGATACTGTTGATCAACATAATAAAACACTTCAGGAAGCTCTGTTCAAAATCAGAGAGTCAGGATTGACTCTTAGATGTGACAAGTGCAAATTCTTAGTGAATAAAGTAGATTATCTGGGGTATGAAATTTCGAACTGTGGTGTGAAACCTAAACAGAATCTATTAGATGCCATTCGCTTAGCTCCCATTCCATTTGATAAAGACACATTGAGATCATTCTTAGGGTAAATAGAATATTATTTCATCTTCGTCAAGGATTTTTCTACTAAAACTGCGGATTTAAGAATTCTTTTGAAAAAAGGTGCTAACTTTTTTCGGACCACTTTCCAACAAAAATGTTTTGAGAACATAAAAAATGATATTTGTGGGGATTCTTACTCCATTTGACACTAAGCGTCAGTGAGTACTCACTGTAGATGCTAGCCAACAGGACTTGGAGCTGTTTTAGCTCAAGTACACAATGGTCAAGAAAGGACTGTCGCGTTTGCATCTAGAACTTTAACCACTTCAGAAAAAAATTATTCCGTTACAGAGCGAGATACCTTAGCTGCTGCCTGGGAGTGCGAGTATTTTAGGACTTACTTGTGGGGATCCAAATTTACACTTAAATCAGACCATAAACCTCTCAAGGTACTACTACCTGGTAGTGCCTCCAAATGTTCAGCGAGATTAGCTAGGCTACCTTCGCGACTTCAAGAGTTTTGCTGTAACATAGTTTATATACAAGTTTGGAAAAACATACAAGCTGACTGTTTGTCTAGGTTATCACTTGATTGGGAATTGCTTGACAAAACAGTTGTTCTTAAAAAACAAAATTAGGGTGCCGTAGCTTGTGTCCAAGACGTCTTAAGGTGTGTTCGATTCTCAAGCTTTAACTAAGACTGAATGGCTCAATGCAATGTCTAAAGATAATTCCATGTTGGAACTTAGAGAGAGTACTGTTTCCCTTGCTACCAGGCCTTATGTTAAAATCTTAGACGAATTGTCAGTTTATGAAGATGTTGTGATTATGTGAGGTGATTTATTTATACCTCCTGTTGCTCTGAGCAATAGTTTGATCAAATTGGCCCATGAAGGACATTTGGGTCAGACTAAGACAAAGCAAAGACTAAGAGCAAATTGGTGGTGGCCAGGCATGGATGCTGATGTGGATTCTTGGGTCACAAGATGTGAGGTTTGCAAAGAGAATGACAAACGATTAAAAGTTGGAATTCAAGCCTCTTTAGGTCACATAAATGATCCAGGCCAACATGGGCACACTATTTGTCTAGACTTCATTGGACCCATGAATGGTCTTAAAGTAAACTTACGTTTTGGTATAGTGGTTGTCGATATTCACACAAAGTGGTTGATAGTTAAGTGTATTAAAGATATCACCATTTCAACCACGATCAACATTTTAAAAGGACATTTGTGTAGAGGAAGGTTTGCCTTCAGTCTTATTAACAGATAATGGCACCCAACTAACCTCTGATGAAATGGGAACATTTCTATCTACTTTTGGTATCAAACACATTCGCACATCGCTTTATAATCCTCAAGGAAATGGCGTAGTTGAGAGGGCGAACCGCTTAGTCAAAGGCACTATTCAAATGGCCATTTCAAGTAGGAAAGATGTCGAGCCTATGGTGTCAGAAATGCTTTGGGCTTATCGATCAAGTGTACGTAGTGTGACGTGTAAAACACCATCCGAAATGATGCGAGGAAGACTTCCCAGCACAAAACTTGTTCCCACGTGGATTAAGCACATTGTTTCAAAGAATCCCAGCTCTTCTAATCCCACATATTTTTCGGGCCAACCATTTGTGAGCAACAAGAAGAAAATAGAGTAAAGAATATGTTCTGGTGACTGGGTTAAAATACGTACAGGAAGGCCTAGCATTCAATTTTCTAAATTCTTGGGTCCTTACAGAGTTAAGTTGGCTTTACCATATTGTGTAGTGTTAGACAATGGTGACAAATGGAATTATAGACGGGTAGCTTTGTATCAAAAAGGTAACACAAACGTTGATGCCAATACTATGTCTCATAATGATTCTTCTAACAACATCTTATTGGCAATGTCTGACAATGATCTCACTCACAATTCCCAGGCCATCAATACTTCTCAAAGGGTTGTGCAAGGAGGAGGTGATGCTCCTGTTGAACGTCAACCAACAAGAGATGCTCCTTTTTCTGTTGAATGCCAACCAACAAGGGAGGTAAGACTTTATAGAGGTCATCATCCTCCTGGTTACTTGAAAGATTACATTTGTACTTAATTGTTTGAAAGATTACTTTTATACTTGATTCTCTTGCATAGTTAAGAATATGTAGTTGTGTTTGTAGAATATTGTTATTTCTTTTTTACTCTACCTCCTTCGTTTCTTCCTTCTTTATTTTCTTTCTTTCCTTAGTTCTTTTAATTGTTATAAGAGAAGAGGATATGTTGTAACTATCTGGTCTAGTTAATCCTGAGTGTGGAGCACTGTGCCTAGTGCGTTCCACATTCCATGTATTTGTACCTTGTTCTATACTCTGGCAGTTTAAGACTAGCTGGCCAGGGAAGAGCCACGAAGTTTCCACTCGGGACTTGTTACTTCAATAAATTAATTTAAGTCAACTTCAACTTGATTCCTGTTCCTTGAATTAACCCTTTTCAACAATAAGCTTTAAAGAAGGCCTGTTATTTTCTCCACTTGTAGAGCATCAGAAGATAGCGAAATAAGAGTTTATCAGGAGAAACAAGACTGGGTGCAGGCAAAGAGCCTGCTGCCTTTAATGGAATGCCTTTTACAGCTTAGACAGATTCTGTCTGTGAAGGTAGCCAGCCGTCCTGGGGCACATTCAGTGAATACAATATTCAACTTCTGAATTATTAGCCAGTGTCGCAACAAGCAAGCTAAATCTCTCCATCTCTGCACTGCCTCACCACCAATCTTGCTACTACTAAAACAAGCATTGGCAGAGCAATGTTTTAAGACATGCCACAGCAGCTCAAACTACTGTGCAACACGGCTTAAAGTATAAAGTATATATATATACACAATATCTAAAATTGATCAGGCAAGTTGCAATACTCCTTTCAAACCCAAGTCCGTCTTTTTGCCTACTACGATACATGACAACATCGATGTATATCAGGATCTTAAGTTATGTTAATTTATTTCTTCTATAGCGCAGGGCTACTCCGTGGAGCATCCCGGCGCTTTGGCGAAGAATATCAGCAGATAAAACAACCACAACAACAACAAACAAAAACAGAAGCAGAAGAAGAAGAAATCTATTTCGTAAAGAGCCATGTTTTCAGGTCTTTCCTAAAAGCAAAAAGACAGGGAGCCTGTCTCAGGGACAAGGGTAAATCTTCCAAGCCTTTGGTACTAGGTAGCGGAAAGACCGACCTCCCATTCTTCCACGCCGAATTGCAGGAACTGTCATCATGGACAGAGCAGATGACCTCAGGGTCCTGCTAGGTAGGTACCGGGAAAGACGCTTCCCAATATACTTGGGGCCGGTACCGTGTAGAGCTTTAAAGGCCACGGTCAGGCTTTTGAAAAGAATTCTCTTAGAGATAGGTAGCCAGTGTAAGGTGTTCAATAAAACAGTGGCACCAGCTCTCCTCGGGAGTCCATAGATGGCTCCGGCTGCCGAGTTCTGGACTACTTGCAAACGGGTCAAAAGATATTTCGGTAAACCCAAAAAAGAACGTTTGCGTAGTCCAGTCGAGAACCGACCAAGGCCTGGACAACTGTTTTCCTATGATTGAGTGATAGCAAGGGAAGAAATTTCCTCAACATCCGCAAAATGCCAAAGCATTTTCCTGAGAGGCACGAGATGTGAGGCCCAAAAGATAATTCACAATCCACTATCACTCCCAAATTTTTGGCCTTAGAGGACACATTATCAGGGGGAAACATATCTTGTGGCCACCAAGATTTCCAATTGGGTTCGGGAGCGCAGCCAAAAAAGAGGAGCTCCGACTTATCGGAGTTGCATTTTAAGCCATGACGTCTAAACCACTCAAATACCGCACCAAGACAATCCCTGATCTGTATGCCATTAAATGACCCGCCCCTATCACATGTGAACAGGAGCTGGGTGTCATCAGCGTATGACACGATCTGGGCGCCAAACGATTCCGCGACTACCGCCAGAGGGGCCATAAAGATGTTAAAAAGCATAGGGCTGAGGATGGAGCCCTGAGGGACTCCCACCTCTAGCGGAGCCATATCAGCAGAAAAAGGAGGCGCCCAGATCGTTTGCCGGCCAGAAAAGATTTAAGCCAGTTCCACACCGTTCCGCGAAGGCCACATTCCCAGAGTCTTACAAGGAGGCCTTGGTGAGGAACGGTGTCGAATGCCGCCGACAAGTCAAGCATGACTAACATGGCCTTTCCCCCAGAATCGAGCACTTCCCTGATGGCATCAGTGACCTCGAGTAAAGCCGTCTCCGTGCTAAAATTAGCACGGAAACCGGATTGCGAGGCGTGCAACAGGTCATTTCCTTCGATGAAACTGGAAATTATCCTGTGCACGTATCTCTCGGCCACTTTCGCCAGAGCAGGGAGAAGGGAGATTGGCCTGTAGTTGGCATGGATGAGGGGGTCCAAGCTAGGTTTCTTGAGCAGTGGTAAGATCATGGCGCGCTTCCATGCCTGAGGCACCTCGCCTGTAGACAGGGCAGAATTCAAAAGAGGGTTTACCAAGGTGTTTAAGGCAGATGCCATTTTCCCCAGATATTTGGCCGGACATGGGTCTAAAGGAGAGCCAGATTTCAAACCTGACAAAAGATCCAAGGATGTACTAAGACCCATGTGAGGGAATTCAGAGAGGAAAGGGCCTTGACCCTCCACAAAAGATGATAAAATTAAATGGCTCAGATCCGGTCGTGAACAAGAGAGGGAGAGAGAGGCTTGAATAGTTGTAATCTTACTCACAAATAAGGTGGCTAATTGTTGTATCCAAGAGTCAGTGTGAGTAAGACTAGGAGTACAAACGGCAGGAGAAATAAAGTCCTGAACCACTTTGGAAATTTCTTTGCAGACATTTTCAGTCTCATCAATGCGATGTTCAAAATAGGCCCTGATCACTAAAGACTTAAAAAAAACTATACACTACTACGAATAAAAAACATCAAGCATTGAACAAAATGAACCGCAGTTACAACAATCTGCTAAATAAAATAGAAGCTAACAAAAACATCATCGTGCGTCAGGCCGATAAAGGCGGGAACGTAGTGTTGTGGCCTCGTGTACTTTACATCAGTGAGGCTGAAAGTCAGTTAAATGATCAATCCTGTTATAAAAGAAGCAACTTGGCGGCAATCAGACTAGCTTGGCAAGATCAGAATTCCAAATTGGTGGGAGGAATTTGGGTTTTTGAAGAAGGATTTTCCAGTCATACCTTCTTTTTATTTACTTCCTAAAATCCACAAACATTTGGATAATCCACCAGGGCGTCCTATAATTTCCGCTATCAATACTTCAACGGAGAACATTTCCACCTACATCGATTATTTTTTGCAGGATTATGTAAAGGGCTTAAAGTTTTATGTACAGGATTCATCGGACTTTGTACGCAAATTGTATAATACCTCATGGCATCCAGATTGTATACTGATTACATTAGATGTAACCTCATTGTATAAGTCAATACGGCACAATGATGGCATTCGAGCAGTGAGCTATTATTTGAATCAACGTGCAATTAATTTTTCTGCCCACAATACCATGCTAATTTCTATGATTAAGATCTGTCTGGAACAAAACTTTTTTCTATTCAACAATCAAGTGTACCAGCAGATAAGAGGGGTGGCAATGGGGGCCTGTTTTTCTCCCAGCCTAGCGTGCTTGCACATGGGCTGGTGGGAGGAACAGGTCCTCATGGGACAACATCTGGCCACAATGCAAGGTCATGTTCCATTTTATCTGAGATACATCGATGGCCTCTTTTTGATTTGGCAGGGCACTTTAGATGAGGCATGCACGTTTGTAGAACAACTGAATGTCAATGATTTAAATTTACATTTTACATCTACAATGAGTACAACGTCAGTTTGTTTTCTGGACATTGAGGTTTATGTGGAATCAGGTGGTTTAGCGACTAGATTACATCGTAAACCGACAGCGGGTAACACTGTTTTACACGCTGCTAGTCAGCATCCCCATCATTTGATCCGTAGCATCCCCTTTGGGGAGATGCTGCGCATCAAAAGAATTTGCAGTACTGAGTCAGAATGTGCTAGGGCTCAGGAAGCGAGTAAAAATCGTTTTCTTGCGAGAGGATACTTGGAGGCAGTTGTTCAGAAAGCAGTTAATCGTTCTAATAATATACCTAGAACACAGGCTTTGACACCTAAAATAACACAAGTAAAATTGGTACTGCATCTTTACCAGATACCTCTCGCATCATTGTCACTTACAATCGCCAGCTCAAAGAGATTCGCTAAATCTTTTCTCGAACCTGGTGACAGGGGACCCCGTCATCGGTGATCTGGTGGGTAGGAAACCTGAATTCTCTTTCAGAAAATCTCTCTCTATGGCAGATCGTTTGGTTAAAAATCATTTGGAACAACCAATCCCGGAGACCTTTATGGCTCTCAGGAAAGGGTTTAAAAAATGTTCAAGCTGCTAAGCTTGTAAATATGGCTGCAGCAAAACCCAATACGATACACCATTCAGAGATATGCCTGTTCCTATTACCAAACAGCTTACCTGCAAAACAGAATTTGCAGTTTATGTGCTGCAGTGTCCTTGTGAGCTTCGTTATGTAGGGAGCACTCGACTTCCGGCTCATAAGCGGATACTGCAGCACATAAGAGCAATCAGCACCAAAGACCAGACTTACCCAGTGGCACGCCACTTCGAGAGCACTCATGACAGTGACCCAAAACATCTGTCATACTATGTCATTGATTGTATTCTACCCCTCAAAAGAGGTGGCAATAGAGATGCTCTTTTGAGGGTTTTAGAAACTAGATATATTCTAGAACTGGACAGCCGTAGCCCAGGGGGTCTGAACGCAAGCGAGGACCTCTACACTTGCCTATGAATTTTTTTAATAACTTCTATATTGAATTCATAGTGTTTCAGGGATACGACTCTTGAATATCCTGGCTTCTTATCTCAATAACCTAGTTGGTTGGCCTTTAGATTGGCAATGCTTTTTTACTGGTAGTAAATAACAACTATGAAATCAAACACACAAGAGGGAGGGGCTCCTCTCTTTTGTATTAATATGAGTTTAATAAGTTTAATTATATTATTTTATATATTTTTTGCACTTAGCACTTTCTATGTAGTTTGCACTATAAACAGCAATAAATGCTCCTAGTCACTTTAGTGAGATATGTTCTCTATTCAGATTTGAAATATCTTTAACAGCACTTTAGTCGGAAATTCCCACTTGGGAATTATCAATTTAAGGGTTTCAACAAGGAAATGTAAAAAGTTTTTATATGTGATTTGAATCGGCATATGGTTTTAATCTGTTATATATTTTTGCTAATCTAAATGTACATATATATGACCTTTGCGATTTGTTGCACATGTATATATCTATTCAATGAATTGTGTATGATCTTTACTCACTATGAGTTTTATCCACATTTCAGACAGAGAACTATTACTTGTTCTTCAGTCTTTCTTTTGTTTCCTTGATATGAACCTGTGACTGGTGGTGGGTGGGACAATATGGTCCGCCTTTTGTGTTGATTATTTAAATCTCACCTGTGACATAACAATCACACCATGTGATCAAGACTGTGGAGACAGTCGAAACGCGTCGTGGCGACATGCTGAGCGGAATTTTGCACAAATAAAGACACCTTTTGTTTTGGAACTAAACTGGGTTCTACTCTTCGTTTTTATCCTGTTGAAAATAAGAACCGGATAATTGGAGGCTTTTGTAGCGCCTGGCGAAGCTTTGTCCAAGGCGTCAGGTACGCCGAAACGCGTTTGGTTAGGCACGGTAATGCACTTTAAATAAATGAAAAAAATAAAGATTCTCAGCGGCTGCTGAAATTAAAAAGAGTCCGTCTCTCTCGTTGTTTGTGGACGCCGTATGGATGTTGGCGTTGAGAGTGAATCAAGATATATATATATACGGGAGATACCATACGCAAATTGTTGCGTGACTACAACTTCCATGAGACATTGCGGCATCAGCCCAGCCCGTAAAACAGGTGTGTCATATTAATGGACTTGCTTTATTTAAAGCGCTTCGTCTTTTCCCTGAAGAAGAAGGCTAAGACCTTTGAAACGCGTCGGATATAATATAAGACGAACTTTGGTCTCTGAATCCATCAGAGACTTTCTCCTGTGCCTGAAGCCATTGTGCACGCTGCTGTGAATAAAGCGCTTACCTGACAACCTCCGTGAGTGTGGTGCGTTCTTTTGAGCGAGGAGCCTTCACATTAAAACGGACCCACCGCCGTTACACCGCACCCGCCCCAAAGAGTGCACGAGGCGTTTTGGTGGACCTTGGAGCCGAGCAGCAGAACTGCATACGCCGAGCACCGCCATCGAGAAATCCTGACACGGAGACGTGAATACGACAGCCATCCAGGTCGTTAAGCATGCGTGAATACTCCGCACCTTACTCCGATGCACAGGATGCCTCGAGGTTGGCGAGGAGGTGCCCTGTGAGTGCCTGAAGACAGCGGCTGAGGGCAACAACGGGAGATACCATACGCAAATTGTTGCGTGACTACAACTTCCATGAGACATTGCGGCATCAGCCCAGCCCGTAAAACAGGTGTGTCATATTAATGGACTTGCTTTATTTAAAGCGCTTCGTCTTTTCCCTGCTTTATTTAAAGCGCTTCGTCTTTTCCCTGAAGAAGAAGGCTAAGACCTTTGAAACGCGTCGGATATAATATAAGACAAACTTTGGTCTCTGAATCCATCAGAGACTTTCTCCTGTGCCTGAAGCCATTGTGCACGCTGCTGTGAATAAAGCGCTTACCTGACAACCTCCGTGAGTGTGGTGCGTTCTTTTGAGCGAGGAGCCTTTATATATATATATATATATACACATATATATATATACACATATATATATACATACATACATACATACACACACACACACACACAAATTACCTCCTCCGCAAGCAAGAAGAAGAGGCCACAATAGGGGAGACAGCAGAGACTTCTTTATTGCAGATAAGCCAAATTTAGGGCGAATGCATTTCGGCTTTTAAGTTCTGCCTTCTTCAGCGCCAAATGGTTAGAGCAGGAACTGGGTAACATCACATGTTTAAATACCTTTGACCCGTCCTGCAAAGTGTCAGCAAACTCCGCCCCCCGAGCAGCAAAGTTCGTACCAATGAATATTGAACATGTAGGACGCCCACTGCATCAATACTACATGTCCCAGAATGCTGTATACTGTTCTGGAAAAGCAACGGGTTTTTGGCAAGCCAATACGCGGGAAACTGTCACCTGATGATGATCAATGCCGATGCCTCCTCTGCTCCCCAGACCGCACCAACCTCCGAGTCCCGGTTATTTCACTCAGCAGGGACAAGGCTGGCATTCCAGCTCGCCCGACGTGGCGTGAAAGCACTCCAACACTGCCTTATTCTTCCCGATTCCAGAGGTGGGCCCCGGTCCTCCCAGTCACCTGGGTACAAACAACTCCACCGAAGCAGAAGCCAGCATGTCCGGGGTCAACTTTCGGTGCGGGGCCTCTTGAAGCACGATTCTGGCACTCGCGCGGACTGTATACAAATTACCTCCTCCGCAAGCAAGAAGAGGCCACAATAGCGGAGACTTCTTTATTGCAGGTAAACCAAATTTAGGGCGAATGCATTTCGGCTTTTAAGTTCTGCCTTCTTCAGCGCCAAATGGTTAGAGCAGGAACTGGGTAACGGCACGGATATAGATATAGATATATATATATATATATATATATATAAAAATAAATAAATGATGCGACCAGTGTTGTCCGCATCATAGCGCTTTCGTTTTTTAAATAATGCTCTGCTGGGGTGGGTCTATGCGCAAGGGGTGGGTCTATGCGCAAGGGGTGGGTAGATTAGAGAGCAGCAACGCGGATAGGTGGCGGTGTGAGGTGAAAGAAATAAAACATGCAAGAAAGCACCTTAATCATAGCACGAGCAGCAGAGAGAATCAATCTGTGCTTGGTCCATATGTCAAGAGTAAAAACAGGAAGTCACACCTGGCCTGTACAGTCCAATTAGAACAGCGCTAGATTATTTAGTGCAAGGAGTGTAGGTTTTTTTGTTATTTATTAAGCAAAAATAATAAGATGATGGACGGAGCGATAACATTTTTCAGGCAATCACCCCGTCATTATTAGATCTGGGTTAAATCCATCCTTGTTCTTCAGCTCACTTTGCCACCCCAGTTCAGACCCAGCCATATGCATTTCAGTCTTAACCATGTTCCTCATGGGAACAGTCCAGCCTGAACTGCCAGCCCATGACTTCCTGGACCGGAAACAAGGATCCTGGGATAGGTTTCGGGGCAACACCACTCATCAGCCAGGCTAGCTTGAATCCAGTGGCAAAGTTAGCAAGGGACCCACGTCTGGGAAAACCCTGTCAACTTAGGGCGAACAAAGCAAACACAATAAGATGATGGACTGCGCGCCGAAAGTTTTCAGACTCTCACCCCCAGTCACTTTCAGATCTGGGTTGAATCCATTATTGTTCTTCTGCTCACTTCGGCACCCCAGTTCACACCCAGACATATGCAAATCAGTATTGACCCTGTTCCTCATGGGAAAGATTTACGTGATCCGTCCAGTACACACACCTTTGGCCGAAATCCAGTTCACATCCAAACTTTTGATAGTGTCTAGTTTTTTTCTGCCTAAAAATTATTGCAGATCTGCTCCTAAGGTGGGCAGAAAAGGCCAAAATGTGTGCACTAATAAAAATAAAAAAGGCACAAAAAAAAAAACCAAGGGTAGCGACTATGACCAAAAACATATCTCTGGCCCCTGGTGAGCTTTCTGCCCCCCACCCCTGGAGGCCAGATTGGGGAACATTGCCCCATATGTGCCCGGCGGGGCAAGAAAGACTGTCCATTTTTCTTTGGGTGCGGTGAGGCATTGGCATGCCCATTCTGGCCAGCGCCCACCCCTACTCTAGCTATAGAAAATACTCCCTGGTGCTTAGTGGGCTTCCAGGCCATAGAAAATACTCCCTGGTGCTTAGTCTGCTTTTTCATTCCCCTTGGTGGGGCAGATCGGGGGCTACTGCCCCATCTACTCTCCAGGGGGGGCAAAAGACTGGTTATTTTTTGGGGTAGGGGGCATTCTGGGCAGCCGCAGTGCCTATATTTACATAAAGATGTAATCCCTGGTTCCTAGTGGGCTTTCTGACCCCCCCCCCCACCGGGGAGTGGGGGGGGCAGATCAGGGGCTGAAAGACTGTGACCAATTGTGGGTAAGGGCATTACAATGCCCATCCCATTCAGGGAAGCCCCCACCCTTAAATTTACATTTAAAAAACAAATCTCTGGTTTCTAGTGGGAGAAGACTGTGGCTATTTTGGGGGGGGGGAAGCATTTGCATGCCTATTCTGGGCAGCCCCCAACCCTAAATTTACATTAAAATGTAATCCTTGGAACCTAATGGGCTTTCTGCCCTTTAGTGTTTGGTGGGGTGGGGGCATTACCTTACCCATTTTGGGCAGCCTCCATCCCTGCATATTCAAAAGAAAAATCCCTGGTGTCTAGTGTGCGTCACCTTATATCTTCAATATATACATGGAGTCATTAATCTCTTGGGTGCAATAGACGGAACAGTTTCGTCCTCAGTCAAGGTGTTAATGTGCCAAGGATGGAACCGTTCCGTCTTAGCACCCCCTCAACGGGGAAGCGCTGGAGCACCCCCGTGGGCCGCCCAAGTACAGGCTCCCACTGGGGATGACAGTAGAAGCGCTTCCGTTGCCACCCCCAACCCCAGACACGGAAATCTGATTACGTTGGTGCACAAGCTGCCAGGGACAGGCTGGAAGCCATTTGCTTCCAGGGCGTCCAAGGAGAGGACGTTTGTGCAGATACAGCCTTCACTCTGTTTTTTTTTTGTTTTTTTTTAATACATTGCAGACGCAGGGATAAAGGAAAGAGTTTTTCCTTCCCCCTCCTATGCCTGTTTAGAGTGGATTCCTGCCCCACGATCACGGGTAGAGCTACGATTGTGGAGCAGAAATCAACACCACTGGACCACCAGGGATGTTTTGGGGGTGATCGTTATGGGAGCGACACCTCAGGCAAGTGTCACTACCTTGGGGGGCTTATTTTATCCATGTTTTGTCCCACAATGAAGATTGGGCCTTTTTAGGCTGATTAACCCCATTAGAAACCAGGGAATAGTTTGTAATGATGATTATGGTGAGTGACCCCTTGGGCAAGGGTCTCTTCTTGGGGGGTGGGGAGCGAGATTTTTTGCAGTAAGTGTGGGCTAGTGCTTGGCTGGCAGTATGTAGAGACTGGCGCTTGGCTGGCAGCGTGGTTGGACTGGCACTTGGCCGGCAGTGTGCGGGGCAGGTGATTTCCTGGCAGCGTGTGTGTGTGTGGCCGACGGTGTGTGTGGACTAAGGCTCGGCTGTCAGTGTGTGCACACTGGCGTTTGGCTGATGGTGTGTTTAACCCCTTCCACGCTCATGACGAGCTGGGCTCGTCATGAAGTAGCCTCCTCGCACGCTCATGACGAGCCCAGCTCGTCATGAATAATGGGAATCATCAAATCTCAGCACAGAAGGGGAATATGCTGAGCATCCATCTGGTTAAACTGGGGATTTTCTGGCTGCATGTCGACTGGATGCCAATGTGTGTGCGTGCCATTTGGGTGGTGATGGGCAGACATAGTGTTTTATAATGTTAATGGTTTTATTTCTTGTCATTTGTGATTGTAATGTTTTATTTTTCCTTTTTATTCTAGTGCAACGCTTTTGATTTCCTGTTCTGCGACTTCTGCTTGTGGTTTCGGCACTGGTAGATTTGCAGTTTGTGTAATTGCATGTCTTTGGTAAGAAAACTTTTTTGTACTGCTTACTGTAAATATGTATCATGTTATCATTTCTCTGCATGAATGCGATTTTTGTAAATGCTGTTATAATAGCAAAAATATCCTGGGTTTGTACATGATGCATATTGTGTTGTGTGGAGTGTAATTTTCTTTTGTTCTTCCTTTCTAGGGGGATATAGTCGGTGATTTCTGCATCTGTGCAGAGTAGGTGCTGGTGAGTCTAGCGGTCTCTGACAAGTGAGCGTTATTGTTTTTTTCAAAATATAGGCTGGTGTGTGTTTTGCATTGACTGACTTTTCTTTTCAGACTACCAGTAGTTTTACTTTCAGTTTGATAAAGCCACACTTTGTTTATTACTTATTTTACACAGTGTTCGGTATGTTGACTTATTTGTCAAGTTTCTTTGCTTAGCATGGAATACGGCTAGCCGCAAGATTACTGCTCTGCAGGTTGTTGGTATGCTTTTGAGTCTTGATGTCTATAGGATTGACTCCGCATTCGAGGAAGAGGAGGCCGTCCAGGATTCTAGCAGTGAATTTTCTGTCAGAGAGGAATCATCTGATGATGAAACCACTCTGTGCTGCTTTTAGAAGAGGAAGCTTACGTGCCAATATTGCAGCAAGAGGCATCTGGATTGCAGGCTGGGGCTGAAAGGCTTCCCATTGGCAGAGCTGAACTCTGGGTTGCCCTAAACATGGTTCAGCCAGCACTGCCCGTCGCAGGGTGTAGAGTGAAGAGTGAACATTGAAAACTTTCTGCGAATAACTTTTTTTATGTTGTTTACGGACAATGTATTTTTGGATGAGATTGCTGACCAGACTAATTTGCATGCTGACCACTATTTGAGGGACAACAGTACCACACTTAAACCCCACTCTAGAGCCACCCGGTGTACTCCCCCAAATCTGGATGAGCTGATGAAGTTCTTGGGTTTAACTTTTTTGGTGGGCTGGATAAGAAGCCGTCACTGTCTTCATATTAGTCTACTAGTACCTTGATTGCAACGGCTATATTTACTGCAACCATGAGTCGTGATCGGCATTTGCTGCTTCTTCAGTTGCTGCATTTTGTTGATAAAGCTTCAGCGTTGCTACGAGATCACCCTGATTGAGACAGTCTTTTTAGGATTTGGCCTATCCTTGATCACTTTGTAGATCGATTTTCAGAGATCTATTTTCCAGGGAGAGAAATAGCTGTGTATGAGTAGTTGGTCCTGCTGAATTGATGTTGTGTCTAACTGTGTGACAGAATAATGTTTGAAGGAAGCATCATTTATGCAATTTAAATAGAAAATGTTTAGGAATGTTACAATAAGGAGTGCTGGAACAAATTGATGCATTTGCTTTGGTGGGGTTTTAATCCCAGGAGGTTTAGGGGCATTGAGCCTCAGGTCCTGTGCACCAAAAGACAAATGTATATAAATACCATACTTTTAGATAGGTGCAGTCACTGTGGCATCAATCCCCGTGATTCTGTCTACAATTGCTTGTGGCACAATCCAGTCTACCGTAAAGGTTACAGAAAAGAGCTGGTTTGTAAAAAATAAAAAAACTTGAGCAGGGGCAGTGCTGTGCCTTGCGTAGCTCTGAACTTCTTGCTGTGAAATTTGCGGACTGGAGAGATTTCTACATGCGGACTACCATCCATAATTAAAGTACTTCACATTTGGCTGATTGGCGTCAGGTTGTGGAAGTGCCAAACCTTTGTGCATTAAAGACTACAATATGCACATGGGTATAGTAGATCAGAGGTTGGGACCTTAGACTGCTGTTCGTAAGGCTTAAGTTTGGTATAAGAAATCGGCTATCCATTTATTTCATTTAGCAACCTTCAATGCTTTGGTTGTATTCAAGGATTGTGCTCCAGAGTCAAAGATGACATTTGGTCAGTTTCAGCAGTCTGTGATGGGCAGCCTTGTTGTACTGGAACAGGCTAGAGTTGCAGTGGAGGAGGATGTGCCTAAATTGAAAGATCTCTGCTTTTCTGATCACATTCCTCCCACTCCCAAAAAAGACTTTCCCAGTATAAATGTAGAGTCTGTGCCCCAAGAGGTATGCGGTAGAGTCTGTGCCCCAAGAGGTATGCGGAAGGAGTCGTATGTATTGCCCCTATTGTCCTTATAATCCTGGGTTGAGTGTGCCCACGTTTTAAATTGCAACACATGCAACTGAGTTTTTGGGGGCAACTGTGATCATAAAAGTGAAATGACTAGTCTACATCGTTTTATATTTTTTGTCCATATTTTAAGGTTGGCATTAGTGGGATGTATTTAGTTAAAGCTGCTGTGTTTCTAGTTATAGTGTTTAATCTACTTCCAATTGGTTTGTGGTTCCCTTTTTGTTAAAAAATGTGATGGAAGTGAGTGTGGACTGGCGCTTGGCTTGCGGGGTGCGCTTGGCTGGCGGTGTGCAAGTAGCGACTTGCTGCTAGTCACTACAAACACTGCTAGCCAAACGCCAGTGCAAACACTCAGTCAACCGTTGTGATTGCTGTGTTAGTCATGTGGGCATATGAAAGTGATGGGCCCTTGAATGGCGCTGTCTGTTGATGTAAATGTTGCAAAGTGCTGGGCCCGTGGATGGCGGTGTGAATGGTCTTGTGTGTGTCACGTATGAAAGGTATGTGAATGTCCTGTAAAGAAGTTGGTGCCTTGTCACGGTTTTAGAGCTCACAATCTGTGAGTCATTGGTTCAGATTATTGACCTTTCCACTATTAACAGCGCATTTCATTTTTGTAAAATCTCTTAATACAAGTTTACGTTCTGAACCATCACTCACCCACATGCCAAATCTAACTAGTATGAGCGTGTACTTAAGGAACAGATGGCTGTGAATTAATATATGTCTTTTTAGTCTTTCTCTGTAACAGTGTATATTGTTTCTAGGGAAAATCTGCCAACAATAGATATTTTCGTATACTAGACACCCAAGGGAGTTCAAGGTGGTGGGCCTCTTGTGGATCCTAACAAGTTGTCTTACCCAGAATCTCCTGCAAACCTCAAACTTATCTTAAGAAAAATAATAATAATCACATTTTACCTCACATTTCTGGATGGGAAGTTGTGGATCACTGGTCCGGCACTAGTTTCCTACCAACCAGCATTCCCCCAGGTCTCCCAGTAAAAATGCTACGTCTCATGTGGGTGTGCCAAGTGCCCGCAACAGGGAAGGGCCCAAAATGTATTGTGGAGGCATCAGAATTATCGATGACAAAACAACCTGGTTTTGCAAGGGAGTCATCTGTGTTTTTGGTCCCAGGCTCGTCGGCCATCTAAGGAAACCTACCAAGCCCAGACACTCGGGGGAGTCCTGGGAAGTGTGGCATGTGTGATTCTCCTAATGTTGTCTTACCCATAATCCCCTGCAAACATAAAATTGTGTCTTTGAAGAAAAAAATAACATTATCCTCACATTTCTGTGATGCAAAGTTCTGGAATCTGCAGGGAGCCACAAACTTCCAGCCACGCAGCATTCCCCCAAATAGCCTGATAAAAATGGTACTTCACTAGTGTGGGTAGACTTAGTGACCGCAACATTCCACAATACCATAAAAACAAGAGCCCTAAACATAATTAACTGATTAATAGTAATGGCTCTTAAAGTAGAAACCACTAACGTACTTCATAAAAACTACTTATGAAGATCAACTGAGTACCACTGAGTTTGTCATCTACAACAGCAGTTACTCTAAAGCAGTGAAATGTAGCAGTATGTAAAGCCCACTTTTCAATGGAAGGACACAATCAGGTAAAATGTTATTAGGACTCGAGTCAAAGATAGAAACCATTGGTTCACCAGCTCCCTCAACGACGAGAGAAGATCACTCCGACAAGCCGAAAGAATTTGGAGACAGCACCCATCAGCAGATCACCTGAAACTTCTCCGCTAGGCCAGAAATGCTTACAACAAAAACATCCTCAAGTCAAAAAAAGAGTTTCAGAGCGGAACTAGGAAATGCCCAGAACAGGCCTCGGAAACTCTTTGAGATGACCAAACTCCAATCGAACAAACTGTCCAAAACAGCGAAAGAAAACCCCAAGTCTCTCATCTCCTCCGAAGATTTCTCCTCATTTTTCGCAAACAAAATCCTAACCTTAGGTACCGAACTCAAAGCTGCCTCACTCCCCCCACCTAACATTGACCATCCACCTCCTCCATCACTGCTACCGACACAGACCTCACCCAAGAATATAGTGCACTGGTCTGAATTCTCACCCTACGATGAAGACTGTCGCAAATATCCTTTCCTCCTTAAACCCGAACAACCATTTCAACGACCCACTCCCCTCAAACTATCTTGCGACTATTACCAAATCCATCATTCCTTGCTGCACTGCGATAATCAACGCCTCTCTCCGTCAGGGATCAATCCCGATCTCAGTGAAAGCAGGCCAAGTCCTCCCCATTCTGAAAAAGCCATCGCTGGACCCAGCCTCCCCAGATAACTTTAGACCAATCTCCAACATTCCCCTCTTGGCGAAAGTGATTGAAAAATGTGTTCACATACAGCTAAGTCACCACATCAGCAATTTCCGCCTACTCGATGACTGCCAATCCGGCTTTCGACCGGGACATAGCACTGAAACCACCATGCTCCACATTGTCGATGATGCTCTTCAAGCCCTGCACCAAGACAAAACGTGTCTCCTAATCCTCCTTGATCTATCCTCGGCCTTCGACACTGTCAACCACAAAATGCTACTCGAACGCCTCAAACTTAGGATGGGCTTAGATGGCACTGTACTTGATTGGTTTAGTTCCTACCTCCAAAATCGATCTCAGAGATTCCTAATCAATGGTGAACTCTCCTCCTCCTCCGTGGTCACGGTGGGAGTCCCTCAAGGATCAACGTTGTCCCCCACCCTTTTTAATCTCTATTTGGAACCTCTTGCCGAAATCCTTCGCACTGCAAATATCTCCTTCCATATGTACGCTGATGATACTCAGATCTACATAAAAATCTCATCTCTTGCGGAGATCCTCACCCTGAATGAGGCCCCGAAGCTGACCGTCCGATGGCTCGCTTCAAACCAACTCAAACTCAATGCTAATAAAACTGAGTTCCTTCTAATCTCCCCGCCCAAGAGAAACTGTGAGATACAGACGTGGATCAAAGCTGTCACAGCCTTAAACTGTTCCCCGACCATTGTGGACTCTTACCCAAGGTCTCTCTGGCACCCTTAAAAGCCTGCCTTAACGCAGCCGCCAGACTACTTACTGGCTCTAGAAAATTCGATCACATCACCCCTCACCTGAAAGCGTTGAACTGGCTTCCCCTCGAGGCGAGGATTCACTTCAAGATAGCATGCATCACGCACAAGGCCTTACACTCCAGCGTATCTAGCGCAGAAGCTTGTGATATCCGGAGGAAGCAGAAACTCGCGATCGGCAAATACCCTCCTACTCCGGCCTGCACGTTTTAAGAAGAAAAAAAAAAACTACAACCGGGCTTTCACCGAGACCGCTCCAAGAATATGGAACTCCTTCCCGCCTGACATCAGAAGTATCCACTCCCTGGCACGCTTCAAAAAAGAGGCTAAATCCTTCCTCATAGGTAAATTCCTTGGCTAACCAGCTCCACAGACACCGAGAGACTTAGCACCCATGTGATATCATGCCTATTGTATGATCTTTGACTCTGTAAAGTACACTGTGGTACAGTTTTCTTTTCCAGTCCCTTAACGTAAAGCACCCCTGTAACATCCTCCCTAATGTATGACCTTCTATTCTGTAAATTGCTCCTATGTACAGCTTTCATCCCCTCGCTCCTTTGCACATTCCCCTTTGACTCCCCGCCTTCCGTATGACCCTTGATTCTGTATAACCCTCTGATGTATTGTTTTCCCATGTGACAACCGTCTTTCTTGTATTACTCTATGAACCTGTAAAGCGCTCCGATACCCTCACGGGTCAAGTTCGCGCTCTATAAAACATTAAAAATAAAAAATTAGTAAAGAGGAATTGGTGATTTTTTTGTTTTTAATTATTCTTGCACTCACATGATGTTTGAAAAACAGATAAGTTTTGCAACTCAGCTTGCCCAAGACTTTTTGGGCCCATCCACCTCCTTAAAAGCAAATTTGATACACTGACAAGAATGGACCAAAATTAACAACTGTTCGAGATGTACAAGTCAGATAATGCTCTAAAAATCTTGCGTGTCTAATGCCTTTGTTTAAATATATGCACATTTTAATTGGGAAAGGTACAACACTGGTGAGATTTACTTAGTTACATCAATAGGCCAACCACGACAAAACTAATGGGTGCGTACGGTGGGCCACCTATTAAAAGAAAATCATAACTTAAAAGATTGTCAACCAGTTTCTTTTATACGTTAAAACAGCAAAAGCCATCAAGCATAGCAGATCTGACACCCAGGGCCCCCACCTATCCCTCAAAGCAAAACACATGCCTAACAAATCATCAGTGATAATGTACCATCCCTCACTCATTTATTATCACCATCATGTTAAGTATATCACATTGAGACTAAGTAACCTACTGGGCGTCATCTTCAAATAAAATATCATAGGTCCAGAAGTAGGTAATGTCCGTCTACCTGTACTCATGTCAGGCCCACAACACACATTGGGCTCAAAGGCCCCCCCCCCCCCCCCCGACAGCTTTCCGGACTGGCGATCATCTTATTGCAGCTGCACCCGAGTACTTCACAGGTCTTTAAAAGGCCACTTACTTATTAACGAGGCTTTGTTGTGTTTTCACCCCTTCTTAGATCCCCTGCATCTCCACTCTGCCTATTGCTGGAAGAATTAGCCACCCCCGAAATGTTTATTAGCCCACCCCCCCTTTGACTCATATTCTCCTTCCATATACCAGCCTTACTGTCATATCTTTTACGTTCCCTCACTTAACCTTCTAGTTTGTGGTTAATGTCATAGCACACACTAGCATTTTCCCAGCAGGTCCTGAGCCCCCCCCCCCCGAATACTTGTGGCAGGCCTGCCCTGGTGTTACCCCTAAAGACATTGTCATTTAGCCAACATCACTCTGCACGCTAGATTCTAAGTCTATAACACGATCAAAAAATCTAAACAACATCTAAGAAAGGTTAATGGGCATGATGCACCCTAACCTCACTCGAGTTATGTGTGGATACTGATTTAATGTATCAATTCATAGCTACTCGCTTCTCAGACAGATTTAACCAATAGATTAGGTCATTAGACACCTCTCATTAAGTACCTGCCTTTCTACGGGTCCTGTCCACCCAGCACCGTATCCTCTCTTCAGGGCACAAATGCTAAAAAAAGAAGTGAGTGGACTAACCTAGTTAGGCAATATATAAGTGACATCACTGCTCGTGACATCACAGGAATTGAGATCATAGAAAGTGGCATCCCAAGCCACGACTTTACAGAAGTGGCATCACAAGAAGTGACATCAGATCTAAAGCCCTCACATATATGTTTAGCAGGTCTATCATGTGTACGTTTGCGCCGCACTGCGAGGACAATAGCACAGTGAGCTATGGAAGAGGATATGTGACTTCTACACCTTGCAATTCCCCAGTTTTATGTAACACATCCTGTACATTCAGTTACAAACTTATATAACTTTTAGTGCATATTATATGCACGTGTAGATGTAAAGCGCTCTGACACCCTGCATTGAGACGAGTTGGGCTATACAAGAAAAAACAGTGGTACTTAAATTATTTCAACGTATTCTTAGGGTTAGTAAGTACTATATAAATGCAATTTGCTTTGTGTAACTGCTGGGAAAGACCAACAAATCCGATATTCTTACAGTGCATGCATATCTCCTAAACAGGCACTGAACAAAGTGAAAAGCTGCCTCTCTTAAGTGTGAAGTGCTAACAAGGTGTGAGCCTTTGTTTCCCCTCCGCTTCATTTGCATCAGGTGTGAGGCTCCTGACTGCTCCCAACAAAAGGAGGCTTGATGACCCCTCAAATTGGTCCTTTGTTATGGACCCAGCAGGAGGCTTAACTCCTTCGATGCTGATGACGGAACCTCTCCGTCATCAGCCGCGGTCGTGCTGATGATGGAGCGGTTCCGTCATGGCCCGCTCGCCGCGGATTCCGCGCCTGCGCTGGGCGTTCCATTGAGCAGGCGGGGCCATGACGGAACCGCTCAGTCATGAGTACAGCTCAACCGAGGCTGGTGATGGAGCGGTTCTGTCACCAGCATGGGCCCACCGCGCGGCCGCCCCGTCCTCTTAGCGCTGCGGAATAGCCGCCGCAGCGAAGGTGTTAAATAAGAAAGTCCCGTCCCCACCTGCACGTTGCTGCTTGTTGCAGATGGAAAGCAGACAACGTGCAGGCAGTGCTGAAAGTGTCCCGTTTTTTGGAAATTACACCAGGACGAGTTCAGCCTATTATTCAATGGGAGCAGTACTTCCTGGCAGGATGGTCAGCGTTCACCCTGTGAAAATAGTGGCTGGACGCCGTCCACCCGCGTGTAACCCCGACTCGTGCCCTGCCACTCTCCTAGTATAGTAAAATACTCGCAGTTCTCTCTTCCTCTAAGGGTCACGAACTCCTCTCTCCCCTTCCGCGCCTTACATACTGCCCCTTCAATGGGTTTATAACCTCCGACACAACCCTTTCGCCCGCCTGTAGATATATCCCCCTTCTAAGTGAAGACAAGCCTGCATCGCGTTACATACTGACATATGCCTGTTGTGGATAATGTACTCCCTTTCAAAGACTGAGTCTTCACTGTAGAAGATACTACTACTCACCAAAACACTACATTTGCCCCCAGGCACAGCAACGCGCTGTGTCCACGTTTCTCCCACAGCAACAGGCCCTGGAGATAACTGAGCGCCGGTTCGTACGGCTCCAATGCTGCGCGCAGTTGCTCCTGCAGGTCCAAGACTCGATGTTCTCGCTCAAGGCCAGGAACTGGCTCTCCCTGCTCCATCGTCGCCATCTTACAGCTACTCAACCTCAAGTAATGACGTCACCGACAGAAGGCATCTGCGTCACCTATGGCACCGTGACGTCATTGCGTATTATAGTGCAAAAAAGCCAACGGAGGGTTAGACGAGAAAGAGAGAGGAATTCAAACTTAGATCAGCAGTAAAGATATGCGTAGCAAAATAAGCTATCCAAGTGCTTCAGCTCCTGTCCCTCGCATTCTATTCCGCTCGAGCGCTGACAGAAGCTCCGCCCGCCTTCTGCACCACACCTGCTGCTACTACTGTCACTGTAACGCATGCGTAGTTCTCAATGAGGCCGTTACCAGATTGAAAACAAAATGGAAAGGAAGAACGGACTGCCATGGCCACCGTACATAAGAAGGGAGGGCCGGAGGGGCTTTAAGGAAGGCCATTGGTTGAGAAACAGAAGACATGTAGCAGTACAGTAGAAAGAAAAAAGAGACTAGATGGGTGCCAGTTAGAATATCTCAATGGGCTTGATTGAAATAGATTAAAAATGCACGCTGTAAAGCTGAAACTGAACTATACGTCTAGAGAACAACATACTGAGACAACATAATTCAAAGTGCTGAATCACCACGGTAATTAAGAGTATCTGAAAACAAACGTCCATAATTGTGTTCGTACAGCTCACGAGCGCCTGCGCGTCGCCTGTAGGCGGGGCGTTTGTCTGTCTCTTTCAGCTGTTTGGTACTACGCGCCTTGTCTGGTTGTGAAGCGGGAGTGAAGGCTTCTGTTAGCAGCAGCCATGCCCCGGGAAATCATCACCCTGCAACTGGGCCAGTGCGGGAACCAAAGTAAGAGCTGGAGGGGATAATAGAGGGTGAGACCTGCTTGAGCGAAGGAGGGACACTGCTTATGGTTGTTAACCGCAGAGGGTGCGAAAAAAACGTATACTGATAAAAGGGGCACATCAGTTGCTTTCCCGGGAATTATTAGTGCTGTAGATAAAGTGAGAATTAATTACAATTTCGCCAACATGCTCAACCGATGGAACGGGCCATTGTAACCTGAGTATTGTAGGTTCGGGTTGGTATGAGATAAGTTGTTACCATATCTAATATGTAATGGTAGAATAGTATACTCAGGAGCGTTCTGTAGACTGTGATCAAAAAGATGTAGTTTTTTTGTTTTAAACTTCTAACTAACATAATGTTTACATCTTTGGAATGACGTCATACGACTTCTGGTCAATTGTTGGTATCTTAGGAAATCACATTACATGCACTTGAACCTGCATCGGAGCTCAAGTACCATATTCGGATGTCATTATGAGAAACAAATATAAAATGCGTATGAGTAAACTTTAACGCTAACAGTTTTACTATTACGTCTTCATCTATATATAAAAATGTGAATGGCATTTAACAACTCCAGCCGCGTGTAATCCATATCTTTCAGAACTTTCTTTTGCTTTTGTTATTGATCGATCATCCTGTTCCTACTGAGGAAGCTGGCTTTAACATCTTAACATATTCATTCTGCATCATCCACAAAAGCACTAGGGTATAGTCAAATAATCCATAGGCCACCACCTAAATTAATACGTTCAGTAAGCAAAGGGCAGATGGTCGTTTATATGGGGAGCAGTTTAGGTTAGGGAAGTGTGGTACTAGATTCTTGTGGCATGTGCCACATTTGCTGATTTGGCTCGCTGTTTATTTATTTCCAATGTTGATTCCACGTTCTTTTTACAGCCTTGCTAGTGTTCTGAATGACTGTTAGTTCTTCTGGGACAACGGGAGCGCATGAGGGGCAGTCGTTGCCTTCCTTAGACGTAGCTGCAATACAGCTTGCTGAGTTTCTCTTCAGCGCCTCTCCTCATCTTTACCACAGGATGGTTGTTATTTAGTGGTGGGGAATAAGGCTGTGGGTGCATGATACCAGTATGTCAAACAAACAATTCACGCTGGAACATAGAGGCATTGTCACCATGGCATTTGGTTGATTCAGTCTGACCTGGTAATCTTCTGAGCGTACAGAGAAATGACAGCCATATGACTGATTGAAAGGGGGTTAGACATTATTTTAAGTACAAAGGAATAAAAAATGTAAACAACAGTGGTCGGGTAGGATTGTATAGTGTAGCAATGGTCCATGACCAATGGCTGTTGACCCATGTTTTAACCTATAAAAGGAATGTAGTGAACTGGGCTTTTTTTGCAGATAGACCCCACTTTTTGTCCACTTTTTTGCTAATAGATGCACATTTTCGACTATAACAGTGTACTGTGATTTGCTAATCAGACCTTAGTGGCAGTGCTCCTTCCCTAAAACAACTTAATGTCTAATTGTGCCTCAATTGGCTAAGGACTTTAGCACCCCTATAAGTCTCTAGTAAATGGCACTCCAGATAAGGAGGGCAGGGGTCCCTATGGGCCACAGCAAATCTTGTGCCACCCTAAGAGACTCACATACAAGTTCCATATAGGCTGCCTATGTGTGACATGGTACAAACCATGAGTGAAAACATGATAAACTCCTGTGTTTCATGCCAAAGTCACTGCATCTAATATATGTAAGTGTGGGGTTTCGGGAGGGTTGCCTAATAGATCCACAGACACCTGTATAGAGGGTAAAGCCGGTTTTATTGTTTTATACAATTTCCTCTGTTGTACAGGGATGCGATAGAAAGGAAGCGGATTTGCTGCGTCCTCCGTCGCCTCCCGTTCCAGTCCGCGCCTTCGTAGCTCCCGGTGTCTTCTGGGAGTCGTAGTCCTGGCTTCCGCCGTTGTGGCACACGTGCCGGGTTCCGACGGAAAGTAAAGAGAAGGGAGACCTATATTACTGGGCTGTCCGCTATTCGGTATACCAAAAGGGGGGGGGGTCAGTGAGGTAACACTCGCGCAACTAAATACCCCGCTATCCTGGAGGTGCAAAGTGAGGGAATCAGGGGTTATCAGTGCACGGTTATGGTCACTGGTGGGTGTCCCGTCTTCGTCCCGCCCAACCCAGGAAACGTGACCGTACCTGTCCTAGCCACACTTCCCGAGAAGCGTGGCTGGGCGATCCGCCTTCCCGTTGGCCTCCTGGCTTGTCGCGGGTGTATCTCTCCAGCTCCTCCGCTCCTTCTCTTGGTCTCTGACCTTCGTGGTCCGTCGGGTCTCCTCTCCTGCTCCGCTCCTCCTCCGCTTCTCTCCGCTCGCCTGCGTCCTCCTTCTTCTTCCCGTCCTCCTCCTCGCCGTCCTCTCGGTATCTCCACTCCTCGCCGTCCTCTCGATATCTCCACTCCTCTCCGTCCTCGCTCGACCTCCGCTCCGCCTTCGCTCTCCAGTCTCCACTCGCCTCCTCCGGGTGTAACAAACACCTGTCTGGATTCTTGGGGGTGTTTTACCATGTCCAAGGGGGCCGGTCTTGCATCCGGATCCGCCCACTTAAAGAAACGGTCATCATCGGTGTCTGTCACTGGACTGCATACGATGTCGGCAGTCTTCCGCGCTTCCGTGTGCTGTGTAGAGAGAGGAGATATATGAGTAGGTACATCGGGGGGCCCCGAGTCAGGGTCCCCCCCGTCACAGTAAGTCACCCCTAAGAGAGGGTGCATTATATTTTATGTGAATACATATCTGCATGAGCAGATATGCCCCTCTGATGTCTAGTTCTATTACTAGATATTGCAAGTGAACAGGAAAGCCATCTTTAGGTATGTACTGGACACTGGTCAAAATGATTTTTTCAGATGCATGATAGCTTCACTGAAACATATGCTGTTTGATATAAAACACATTGTATTAATAAACTCGCACTGATTCCAGTGATGGATTTATTAATAAATGCTCCCAGAGGGTACCTTAGAGGTATCCCTGAAATCTGGCAGCCCTCAAGTGTGCTAGGTGACTGGTTCAGTCCAGCCTGCTGTCTTAGACAAGTTTCTGAACCTCTAGGAGATGAGAACTCCGCTATGAAAGGGCAGAAATAATGCGGGCTCTGGGGAGAGATGTCTCGGGAGAGGTGTTATCAGCTCCGACACCAGGAAAGGCTGGTAAATTAGTATTCAAAGGCAGGGAGCTTCTAAAGAGCCTACCGCCTTTGAAATGCAAATCTGGCTTGTCACATAAGAGGAATCCAACCCCCTATGTTGGAAAGGTGGCATAATTAGCTTTGCAGAAGGCATGTTGCATTGCCAGGCTGGGCACATCTCTGGGGTGACCAAGTCTGACATGGACATGACTTTAGTAGTTCCACTATATTGTGTGTGGTGTAATTATGAATTCTGGGACAGGGTGATGTCCACTCCCCACAGAAAGTGGTCATCTATGGGGTGTAGTGACCTCAGGGGTAAGTAGTCTTTTTGGCTACTACTCCTCATTCCCCTTGACGTCCCTAAATTGAGTATTTAGGGAACCCTGTGGTAACAAGACTTTAGATTCCGATGGATCAAGAAAAGGAGCGTATGAAGAAGAGTCCGGTCACAAGAACCGGGAAGCAATGACTGACTTGGTTCTAACCCTGCTAGCCTCAGTACTGCCCCAACTATCGTGGAACAAGAAGACTCATCCTGCCACTGTACAGCCTCCAAGACACCCAGGGGGCTGGCAGTGCTTTGCAAATTGCCTGAAGAAACTCCCTTGGCGTAGAGGGGCTTACTCCGTCGCAGCCGCAGACATCAAAGATGCAAGGTGCGATCCACTGAGTTGCCACTCCCCAGCCAGCCCAACGCAGCAGCTCCCCAGGAAGAGAACCCTTGGCCCCTCAAGGTTAGATCTGTTTCTCCACCGAGTGGGAGGACACCAGGACCAACCAACGCTGCACAGGACCAATTCCCACGTAACGGTCCCCTTGCAACAGCCAAGGCTTGTTGTGCCAAGTCCGGACACCGACTCAGAGGAAGACCGACCTGCATGTTGAGGGACTTCAGGGACAGCGAGAGACACTTCATGAGTGGCCCAGCTGTTGTGTTTGTCCCTCTTCTGCTAGACAAAGACCAAGATGTGAGTCTGTGACCACTGCCACCTGATGCCTCAAAGCTCATATGCACCCGAGTCCAAGGAGGTGACAGTACCAACGGGATCACCAGACCCACAAGAGCTAAGCTCACGCTTGAGTTTGCCCAGACTAGACTTCCAGTCACCGCCTTCAGCCTCTTTCTGCTGGCCCCCTTCAACCACGAGGGACTCCTGCACCGAAGTCCGATCCCAAAAGACACCACTACACCTGAGCCCCACAGCCCAAGGGGAAGTGAATCAAGGTGTTCCTGCGTGCCTGAGGATTTCAAGGGTCGAGCCACCTGTGGGTTCCCCCAGGCTGGTGACCCAGTTTGCAGCCTCTTGTAAACAGACTGTTTACCTATTGAAGTGAATGAGACACCTGGTGCCATGACACAACTCAGCACCCAGTCGCCCCAGTGCCCCTCCCCCACCCCCCAAACGTGATCTGTTGGTGTGGCCTTAGACCTTGCCCCATACTCACTTCACTTAAGTCCAGAAGAACAGTCCTGTAATTCGCTGACAATTGCCAAATGCAATACAATTGCCCTGTCCATTTTTTAAAACTGTAAAAACTCATAACTCAAAAAAAACTCAAAGTGCTTACCCGATTCCAATGATCTAAGTATCTAAACTTATATAAAAGTAGGTGTTATTTTTTTATAAATTGGTGTCGGATATCTTTGAGTGTTTTCTCACTTACTGCTGGGTGTGTGTAATTTGTCCTGAGCACTACCCTAATGATACGCCTAACTGCTCCCCACACTACCACAAAAGAGAGCATTTGGGGTGTCATTTGTGCCTTTGTAATTCCTCTGGGGTTTGCTTAGACTCTTTACACAATGTACCCCATATTAGCCCCTTATGTAAAGAGCCAGCATCCTATAAAGGAGAAGACAATCTCTGCATTTAGATGGCGGCGGCACAAAAGGACCTGGAGAAAGGAGCTCCGGGCCTGGGGATAGCATTTATGGCATAAATCCCTGTTGAGCTCGCACAATCACAATCAAGCCATCCAGCATACAGAACACGAAGAAGAGGAATATCACCGTCAATCAACTTACCGCAGTTGACCCCGCTGGAAGGTCTACATGACTTCGGACGTGATCGTTCAACGGAGTGTAGAGAGGACGGAAGGTGACGCGAGAGGCTCAGCTTTCGTGGGCGATCCTTGTCATAGCCCTGTTCATTAGGCAGGCCTCCAGAGCACCAATTCCAGAGTCTCGTCCGCACAGACAACGAGTCGAACCCCCCTCGTGCAGTGCCCTGATGCAAGGCTGGCTAGTTGGTGGGGCCCCTTCACAATAGTAGCTCCAGCGCACACCAGACAACTACCGGCAACTCTAGAGGAAGAGGGGTAGTTGTGTGAAAGGCTGCGGGGCTATGGGCGACTACCGGCAACTCTAGAGGAAGAGGGGTAGTTGTGTGGAAGGCTGCGGGGCTACGGGCGAGATCGGCTGTTAATTACATCATACAGCACCAGGAAGGGATTGAAGACGCTCCACCCCCCACCCCCTGGCTATACAACGATAGCATCTAACAGATATATGTGTCTAAGAAGGTGATCGGCAACGCGCGGTACAGCAATGTGATGAGCACAGCGTGAGAGCTGTGATTGATGAAAGGTCGACTCCCTGCTCCTATAGTGTAAATGTGAATTCAGAGGGAGAATACAGCTCGGTGAAACTTGTTATAGACTTCTCTTGTGATTTTTCATGGAAGTTTTCAGCGTCTTTGACCGTTAGAGGCTATGAAATGGCAGTTTCTTCAGTGTAGCCTCTCCCCAAAACACTCTGGAAAGTAGGATAAGAAGGAACAGTAAACCATAGGTACAGAAAGAGGATTGTAAAGGAAAAGGTGCTTTACAAGTGAAGTAGAAATAACACCCTTCCCCCCCCCCCTATTGTCAGGGAAAGAAGACTACGTTTCAGGGATCCATGGAAATGAAGAGAGGACTTATCGTAGTAAAACTTAAAAGGTCCCTTTTTCAATATTACTATGAAATCTAAAGGTATAAGAGGCTCCCTATATAGGAGGATCTTTCAGCGGATCCAGTATAATAAATTAATTAAATACTCATTTAAAATAAAAAAACTCACATAAATCAATAAGGAAGAAAAAGATTGTTATAAGAATAAAAATAAATGTGACAACCGCACTAGGACGTACACAAAGAAAATTAGGAAAGGAAAGCTATAAGAAGGGGTTGGTCTCGACATTTCCATCTCACAGTGGTGGCCGTCCTCAATTCCCTGGGACCGACATCACAGATAAACATAGTTGAGTAGTGCTCCCTCAGTTTCACTACTCGGTAATCAATGCCTTATAAATATTTCTTGCTACCCTGATTAGGTTAGGATAGATCAGGAGTTACGCCTTTGCCTCCAAAGATGATGGGAGCAATTCTAATTTATTTTCTATAGTCTAACCGCCCAATCTTTCCAGGAATGCTACCAAATCCTTTAAACACAACCTGATCAGAAAATACCCTGAAACACTTATCTCAGATCCTTCATGCAACCTGAAAAGGGGCATAATTATCAATGGCTTAATCTTCTTCACTAGAGCCCTGGCTAAATGGCGCACTACTGTGGCCAAATCTCTCAGCATCCAGGAGGCAAGAAACATCCCTTATGGATCTAAGATACTAATAAGACCCTCAAAACATCTGAGAGCCACACTGGACATAACATATTACAAAAATGGCACTGTTCTAATTCAATGTTTAAGGCCTGGCCTCTAACAGCTGCCAGAACTCAAAAGCGCACTACTTATAGTGAACAATTGTTCCTTGTTGTCATTTGAATTTATTCAAACAATTATTATCCAGTTCATATCACAATTGACATTTTACTTGTATTCATTCTTCATATTTTCAAAACATATCACATTGAAATCAACAATAGCAAAATAGTAACATATTCAAATCATATTCATAACGTGAACCCAATACATTTCGGGGCCTCAAGAGCCCCTTCGTCGGGGGTCTGTTAAGAAAAAAAGGAAACTGTATTGCTTTTGATCCTTATCAGGTTTACAGTTGCTACTTGATTTAACATTATTTGATTGTTTAAATCTTACCTCTAACTTAGAAGGAAACTTTTCACAGGATTAATTCTTATTATTGTGTTTTAATCTAGTTGTTTTGGAACAGATTTATCTGCAATGAAATTGAATGCTTTTATTTTGGTGTCTTTTTTTGGGGGGGTTGATTGCATCAAACATACTTCTGCTCTTTAAAAGAATTTTTGGCGCTCACCTGTTAAAACGTTGTTGCTATTTATAGTGTTCTCCCTATATATAAACAATAAAGTTTTATTTAAAAAAAAAAAACTTACAAAATTCGGGTTTCTGTATCTTATTAAATTATAAAGTAAGCAAATTACCTGCGAGTCTAGGCTACATGGTGTTGGTCTCGCTTGTTGAAATGAATATCGTCTGCTGCTAAAAAACAGAACACTTAGTTTTAAAAAAATTAGATCTTAAAAAGATCCATAGTTTTACTAACGTGTAAAGAGTGTTAAATGACCGCTTTTATTTACCTTCCGAGCAAAAAGCTCGAAGACTTCACGTCCGTCGGTTTCTTGCTATTAAACAGTAACCTACATAGAAATTAAAAAATGAAGTTTCAATATCTCATGATTATTGCCAATAAGATGCAGTGTTCGTGTGTTTACACACGTCCAAAATGAATTTACCTGCAGTCCTACGCTGTTTGGCTTCGGTCCTGCGGTCTGTATTATCACGGCTGACTAGAAAATAAACAAAGGTGATGGAGTTCTTTAATCTAGCGTTTAAGCGCTATTACAAAATAAGTATCCAACTAAATATATCCTCATGCTACATTTAATCTTTCTTACCGGCTCGACTTTTGGCTTGCTCGTTGTAACGAACGCCCCTCGTTGTCTTTTGTGTTTGACTTGAGTGATTGAGGGTCCTCCCTTTATTACTAGTATCCGTTCTGCTCGATCAACAAAATAATAGAAGGACTAGGGATTGTAAGTCGCTAGTTTTTCTACTTGTCAACGATATGATGAAAGGACTGGAGCTGAATTTAAGTGGCGGCCATTATTAAAAGGTGTTGAAGGTTGTTTTAGGTAGATCTTTCTGGGATATTGGGTGAGCATGAACATAATATTAGAAACAAAAACTCGAACAACATTTGTACAACAATACGTACTACATGCTATGTATCATTTGTTACGCTTTCTCTGTAATTTATATTACATTTAACATGTTTTTTGCCCAACAAACATTTAGTTCTTTTGTTGATTTACATTTACTGTCTGCCTATTTACAATCTAAATTTCTTAATAAAGTTATGGTGTGTGAATTTCTCGAACTCTTGTAATATATGTTATGCTTGTGTGTGGTGATTATGTGCCTTATAACTGAATGCTTTTTTATATATCTCGCGGGTCTGAAGTCCGAGTGTTTAGGATTGGCTATCTTTTTTTCTGCTTATAGAAAGCAGATCATGTCCATCTTATCATTTAATCCACAGGGGACTAGTGTCTGTAATCTTCGTATCCAATAGGCTTCTCTCTGGAGTAGGGTTTTAGCGTTGTCAATTCCTAGTTTCTGTGAAACTTGTTCTACTATTTGGAACCTTAATTGTGCAATAGTATGTCGAAATTCTGTCCAGTGTTGAGCCAGTGGCGATGATACACTTTTGTTTCTTATTCGACTCTTGTGCTCTGATAGTCGTACTTTTAGTTTCCTGTCCGTTTTTCCTACATATAAAAGCCCGCAAGGGCACTTGATCGTGTATACAACATGTTCTGAATTACAAGTTGCGTTATGCTTGAGTGGAATTTTTTCACCTGTTCTTGGATGTAATATTACATTACCAGGGATTATGTTGTTACAATTCTTGCAATTATAGCATTTGGTTGTCCCTTTATAGATTCTTGACTCTTCCATACCGTCTGTAGGTTTGTTCTATAAACGGTATGGAAGAGTCAAGATGAAGGTGAAAAAATTCCACTCAAGCATAACGCAACTTGTAATTCAGAACATGTTGTATACACGATCAAGTGCCCTTGCGGGCTTTTATATGTAGGAAAAACGGACAGGAAACTAAAAGTACGACTATCAGAGCACAAGAGTCGAATAAGAAACAAAAGTGTATCATCACCACTGGCTCAACACTGGACAGAATTTCGACATACTATTGCACAATTAAGGTTCCTAATAGTAGAACAAGTTTCACAGAAACTAGGAATTGACAACGCTAAAACCCTACTCCAGAGAGAAGCCTATTGGATACAAAGATTACAGACACTAGTCCCCTGTGGATTAAATGATAAGATGGAGATGATCTGCTTTCTATAAGCAGAAAAAAAGATAGCCAATCCTAAACACTCGGACTTCAGACCCGCGAGATGTATAAAAAAGCATTCAGTTATAAGGCACATAATCACCACACACAAGCATAATATATATTACAAGAGTTCGAGAAATTCACACACCATAACTTTATTAAAAAATTTAGATTGTAAATAGGCAGACAGTAAATGTAAATCAACAAAAGAACTAAATGTTTGTTGGGCAAAAAACATGTTAAATGTAATATAAATTACAGAGAAAGCGTAACAAATGATACATAGCATGTAGTACGTATTGTTGTACAAATGTTGTTCGAGTTTTTGTTTCTAATATTATGTTCATGCTCACCCAATATCCCAGAAAGATCTACCTAAAACAACCTTCGACACCTTTTAATAATGGCCGCCACTCAAATTCAGCTCCAGTCCTTTCATCATATCGTTGACAAGTAGAAATAACTAGCGACTTACAATCCCTAGTCCTTCTATTATTTTGTTGATCGAGCAGAACGGATACTAGTAATAAAGGAAGGACCCTCAATCACTCAAGTCAAACACAAAAGACAACGAGGGGCGTTCGTTACAACGAGCAAGCCAAAAGTCGAGCCGGTAAGAAAGATTAAATGTAGTATGAGGATATATTTAGTTGGATACTTATTTTGTAATGGCGCTTAAACGCTTGATTAAAGAACTCCATCACCTTTGTTTATTTTCTAGTCAGCCGTGATAATACAGACCGCAAGACCGAAGCCAAACAGCGTAGGACTGCAGGTAAATTCATTTTGGACGTGTGTAAACACACGAACACTGCATCTTATTGGCAATAATCATGAGATATTGAAACTTCATTTTTTAATTTCTATGTAGGTTACTGTTTAAAAGCAAGAAACCGACGGACGTGAAGTCTTCGAGCTTTTTGCTCGGAAGGTAAATAAAAGCGGTCATTTAACACTCTTCACACGTTAGTAAAACTATGGATCTTTTTAAGATCTAATTTTTTTAAAACTAAGTGTTCTGTTTTTTAGCAGCAGACAATATTCATTTCAACAAGCGAGACCAACACCATGTAGCCTAGACTCGCAGGTAATTTGCTTACTTTATAATTTAATAAGATACAGAAACCCAAATTTTGTAAGTTTTTTTTTTTAAATAAAACTTTATTGTTTATATATAGGGAGAACACTATAAATAGCAACAACGTTTTGACAACAACAGGTGAGCGCCAAAAATTCTTTTAAAGAGCAGAAGTATGTTTGATGCAATCAACCCCCCCAAAAAAAGACACCAAAATAAAAGCATTCAATTTCATTGCAGATAAATCTGTTCCAAAACAACTAGATTAAAACACAATAATAAGAATTAATCCTGTGAAAAGTTTCCTTCTAAGTTAGAGGTAAGATTTAAACAATCAAATAATGTTAAATCAAGTAGCAACTGTAAACCTGATAAGGATCAAAAGCAATACAGTTTCCTTTTTTTCTTAACAGACCCCCGACGAAGTGGCTCTTGAGGCCCCGAAATGCATTGGGTTCACGTTATGAATATGATTTGAATATGTTACTATTTTGCTATTGTTGATTTCAATGTGATATGTTTTGAAAATATGAAGAATGAATACAAGTAAAATGTCAATTGTGATATGAACTGGATAATAATTGTTTGAATAAATTCAAATGACAACAAGGAACAATTGTTCACTATAAGTAGTGCGCTTTTGAGTTCTGGCAGCTGTTAGAGGCCAGGCCTTATACATTGATTCAAGGTGTTTAGCAGGCACCAATCAAAGGCAGCACTCAAAACGTACAAACGAAATAGGTAGATAAAAGTGTGCAGTACCCACATACATACATCACTGTTCTAATTCAGGCATCCAACAAAGATCTGGAACTATTTGAACAAGCTAGAAGTTCATGTTAACTCTACCCCAAAAAGCCCTCACAGAAAATACTAACACTTTTACTGCACAAAGTACATTGGCTATTAATAAAAACAGGACTGACAGTGATAGACAACAGTCTAATGCTTTGCCCAGCGACAATGGAACTAGTGGCAATAGGATACAGCAGTCAGTCAGTAACACTACTCCAAGGTAATAGCCCCCATACTGTAACCCATAGCACAAGACTTGGTGCGAAGAAGTGCAGGTTAGCCTCATATCGTTCTTTGAACATACCCAAAGCAGCTAGAATTAACACCATAGTAGCAAACCACGGTTAATCCAGCTCATTGTCCATCCCTCACGGGCGAACACATCTAATACTCTGCAAAGCGAGAGTTTCTCAGATGCAGCGTCCGGCGATCAGAACTGCGGTAGGCTAGATCACTATACTGAACTAGAATCACTCAAAGCCCAGACCGATTGGATAGCAAGAGACATGCAAAACGCCCTCAGAAACATGAAAAATATTATATTTCTCTCAGAAAGCTATCTCTCTAAAATCAACCAAATTAAAAAATGTGTACACTCATTACACAACAAACTTAACAGGACAAACACGACCCCTATGCCTCTCTCATATAGGATTCTTCGTCCTCGCAAAATCCTCAGTTATTTGTCGGTCTCTGAAGCACAATCCCTAATGCTATCATACGGGTTGTTATGTAGTCCCACCCATAAGAGAAATGATCAACAAATTAGAGCAGTCCCGATCAATGTCAATAGAATAACACAAGTGAATCCTAGAAAGCTAAGTACTAACAACCTGAAAGAAATAACATTAATACCTTTAAAGCAAGACTCAAATCTAATTACCCCTCAAAACCGCTCTTGTGCTTACTACTGAATTGCCGATCAGCTATGAAACATGCAGCGGACATTGCCGACCTAATCCTGAACCAGGATATTGACATAGCTATTCTAACAGAAACATAGCTTAATAATGCATTGTCCCAATGCCTAGACCTATTTGTTCCACCATATAGCTATAATATTGTGAGACAAGACAGGCTTAACAAAACAGGTGGAGGAGTGGCCTGTATACACAGATCAAGCATTTCAATCTCCAAATCCCACTCCAACTCCCTTGAGTCCTGTGAATACCTGGGGCTGTCTCTACGCCTCGCAGATAACCAACACCTTAAACTACATGCTTTCTACCACCCCCAAGGTAAAAACGAAATGTTCATAGACCAACTAATGGAAATTATTACAGCAAATTCGGATCCTCACTCCAACAATATTTTTCTAGGGGACTTCAATTTACATTGTAATGACCTCATAAATAATCAGGTCAATACTTTCAAAAACTTTCTAGCAGGCCAACTCTAGTGCAGGCTTGTGGTCTTCCAACTCACACTAAAGGTGCAACATTAGACTGGATCATCTCCAAAGAAAATGTGGTAGACTCAATCGATATGGTACCCTGCAACTGGTCGGCTCACCACATCATCACCTTCCAAATAACCTCCTTAAAGAAGAAAAGAACCACACAAGCAGTGGAAAGTCCTGAACATGGAGTTGCTAACATCAAGTTGTGAGAAAGAACTTCAACCTCTTCCTAGAGTGGTGGACGTCAGTGAGCTTACGGATCATTACAACAGTATGATGTCTAAAATAATCAATAACATAGCCCCTTTAAAACTCAAACGAATCCAAGTCAAAGAAAAAAAAACATGACTCAACGGCTCACTGAATAAAGAAAGACGGATACTCAGAATCACAGAAACTAAATCGAGAAAGCTCCCATCATCTCATCTAAATCAGCTAAGAAAGATTAGGAAAGCCTACAATAAAAGCGTACTTCAGTCAAAAACATACTTTTTTAGAATTTAACTTGATAACGCTAAGAACAGACTGAGAAAACTCTTCGCTCTATTAAAGGATCAGTCAAACAAATTGACTAAAACCTCTCAACTAACCGCTCACTTAGCTCTGAGCTGTGAAGACTTTTCAGCATTTTTTTACGACCAAAGCTAGTTCCATGGAAAATAAACTCTAGGTTATCGCGGATAATCTGGTGACTCAAAAGAGCACTCAAGTGATGCAGATATCCCAGCCTGCACAAACCGTGCCCAAAAATAATACCCATTGGTCAACCATCAAACTCTATGATCAGGAAGACATTGCAAAAACCTTATTGGCCTTAAAACCGAAGAACCATTTCAATAATCCTCTCCCCTCAAAATATTGGCCTAGGTCAACCACATGGTCATCCCTAGCTAGACTAAAAGCTTTGCTTTCCCGAGGTTCTTTTCCCGACTGTCTAAAAACTGGCCAGGTCATTCCTCTACTAAAAACACCTGCAGAGAATCCGTCGGACCCTAGCAACTTTAGGCTGGTAACAAACATTCCTTTACTGGCTAAGGTGTTGGAAAAATGTGCCCAACAATAAGCTATTAAATGACTGCCAATCGGGGTTCAGACCACAGCACGGAAACAGCAATTATGCATATAGCTGATGACGCTTTACTTGCTCTAGAACGAAACCTGTCTACTTGTCCTCCTCAACCTATCTTCAGCATTTGACACCGTAAACTATGGCAAATTATTAGACCAATTGGAGAATAGGATGGGTTTTTCAGGGACAGTCCTAAAAGGGTTTTACTCTCTTAGAGAACAGATCGCAAAGGTTCTTGGTGAACCAGAACCACAAACTATCCCTTCCATCCCAAGTCATATTGGAGTCTCCCAAGGCTCAACTCTATCCCCATCCCTATTCCATCTGTACATTGAGCCACTCACAGAAATATTGCAGCAGGCGAACATCTCCTTCCATGTGTACGCAGACGACACTCAGATCTATATGAAGATAACATTGCTTGAAGAGATCAAAATAATGAACCAAGCACTAAAAAAGACCTTCCATTCCCAAATCCTCCATGATCAAGGAATGGACCAAAATGATCACAGCTCTAAATGGTACTCTGATTCTAGTTGACTCTACCGAGTCTCTTGGAATCACACTGGATAAGGATTTAAACATGCGTGCACACATCAACATTATGGGAAAAAACGCCCGATTCCATTTGAGCTATCTCAGAAAACTGAAACCTTTCATTGACACGTCCAACCTGAAAACGTCTGTCTAAGCTTTGGTCAACTCGAGGATTGAGTATGGTTGCAGAGAAGTGTGGCTCAATGGTTAGAGCGGCAGACCTTGATGCAGAGCTCTGGCCCGGGACCAGGGTTCGATTCCCGCCTCGGCGGGTCTCGGGCTCAAAATTCCTCTGACCTGATATTCCCGCCTCAGTGCCTATTCTAATCATGGGTCCCATGCTGCAACTCTGGGCAATAGCTTGCTTAATCTCCACAACGGCCCCAACAGCGCTGGGATGCCTGGTTTCACCATGGGGGTGCCCAGGAGTGGACACTTCACAAGGAAAGCCAGGAAGGGTTCCTTAGCGGTATGAGTACAAGCGCCGGGAGACAAAAACATTTACAACATTCACAACACATTTGCACAACTCTAGCTGGGCTCCCTAAGATTTCAACAGCCCCACTAAAAACCTGCCTCAATGCTGCATCGAGACTCGTAACGGGTACAAGAAAATTTGACCACATCACTCCACATCTGAAAACTCTCAAATGGCTACCGTACGAGGCAAGTTATTCAGCTAAAGATGGGGTGTATTGCACACAAAGGTTTACATTACAAAACACCACTTTATCTTGCACAGAAAATCAAGATTTCTGGAGGCCTTAGATCATGGAGGGGGGCTGCAGATTTCCTACTGAAACCAGCAATTTTCTGCAAGAAAAGAATGTATGATAGAGCATTCTCGGGAGCAGCACCCAAGAATTTGGAATGTGCTTCCACCAAATACTAGAAGAATCACTTCGGTCTCCCAATTAAAAAAAGAGGCTAAGTCCTTTCTCATGAGTAAATTTCTCCCGTAACTAACTACAGCCCTTTTGTGACTCTTTTGAGACCTTTTAAACATCCCTGAATATACTATTTTCAGATGCGTGGAAAGGTGGAGATAAGCAGGATGACTGTAATGCGAATATCAAAATAATGGCAATAGCTAATGTTCATACTTCTGTCCAGCAAGTTGGTTACTGATTTGTGCCAGTAACTGTGCATCCAGTCAGAATCCAGGTTTTTCTTTAGAAAGGATATTCATTGTACATTACCTTTTTTATTTTTTATTTTTTTATTGTTCAGTTCATAGCATATATAACAAGTATACATCATACATAAATCAATGTTCAATGTGCTGTAAGAAAAAAAAAAAGGGAGCATTGCAAATAAACCATTGCAAATATCATGGCTAGTAGCAATCAGGAGACAACCAAAACAAGGGTACTAATCAAAGAACGAACTCTCCATATGCTGTATCATGGGTTGCCAGATCTGGATCCCTAATTGTTTTTTCTTCAACGATTTCATACGATACAGATTAAATTCCAAATAGAACACATTCATTTTCTTGAATTTTGCACGTCACATTTCATACGATGGCGCCTCTGGTTTCAACCACATGGAAGCAATGCATAGTCGAGCGACTGCCGTAGCCATAAAGAAAAAAAAAATCTATATGGATAGTAAAGCTGGATAGCATCGCTGTCTTTACACACCCCAAATAACATCATTTCTCTAGATATCCTAACATTAACATTCGTTATTTGAGACAAAAATTGTGCAATAGATAAAAAAACAAGCATTTGCAATGCAATAGGTCTCGCATTTACAAGACTTTGTGCTATTGCCATTGTAAATGACAATGCCTTTTATTTATGTTTTTAAAACTGTTAAATAAAAGGCATTGTCATTTACATTGCCAGTAGTTAAACTCTCGCAAGTGCAAGACCTATTGCATTGCAAATGTGCCCTTGCTATAAAAAATAAACAAGCATTTACAAAGCAAATAGGCCAGCTTTCAATATTTTGGTATTTTTATTTTCCAAACAAAGCAGCGGCTTGTGGGGTGGAGACAAGGGGTACTCCAAGTTCAAGAGAGTGGTGATTCGCGGAATTGTTCTGGGTGGTTATTATTGCTTTATTGGGGTATTTCACATGCACTTAACTCTGATAACCTACAGGCAAAGGGTTTACGGCACAAGCGCATCCTATGTGCATAGGGGGGACAACAAGCGTGTGGGGGGAGCAGTTGACACCAGGTAATGCGGTAAATGCACGCGTGCTGTAATGAAAACTGCGCAGCACGCTGTTAGTGCTGGAGGGGAGGTGGTTGAATGGACAGACATTCGCTGTTAAAAAAGATTCCTCATCTACAGGTGACGAGTTACATTCCGGGCAGCTTCTGCCCATGCTTAGATCGGAAAATTGAGTGGCATTTACATTTACAGTTGTTATATCATCTGTTCTTGTAGCACTTGGAAACTTTAGTTATTTAGGTTGAGGCGCCTTACCAATTACAACTATAGGATATCGCCGTCTACACCACACGACATTCTAGTTTCTGATATCTGCACTGCGTTCAGTTCGAACTGTCTCTTCTTCTATAAAATGCTCCCCGTGACTCGTTGGGCTGCTTCTGGGAACTAGCCTCGTGATGCGAATTGCCTATCTTGTCTCTACTCCACATATCCTTGCTGGCAGATCGACAGTCGGCTCTGAAGGTGCACAGAAACCCGCCACGCAAAAAAAAGTCCCCGCCGGGCCGCCGCGCTGCCTGCAACGACCCGGAAGCGGTTGGCCAGCCGGCCAATCACATCGCGGCCCCAACCGAAGTCCCGCCCCATCGCGGCGAGAGAGAGCTGCCCGAGGAGCCACGAAGGCTCCTGATTGAGTCCCGGTCCCGAGATGGGGGACCGAGTGAAGAGCGGCCGGGCGCATGGGGAAGGCAGGGCTCTCATGTGGTGAGAGAGCCCCGCAAAGCGCTACCGCCGCCCGAGAGCCAGAACCGCCGCCGAGCACCGCCAGAACAGGTGAGTGTGTTGAGGGACAGGAGAGGTGTGTGTCTGAGTGTGTGTGTGTGCGTGCGTGCGTCTGTCTGTCTGTCTGTGTGCGCGTGTGTCTGTTTAAGGGGGGGTGCGTGTGTGTATGCAGTGTGTGTATGGCTGTGTATGTGCGCATGCGTGAGTGAGGCTTTGTTTGTGCATGGGAATATGAGGCACGGCGACGTGCGCGCTCCCGAGGTTAAATCTCGGCCAGGGAAAGCGCGTGAAACTCTGCTGTCCACATTCCCCCAAAAGTAACTACATAAGTTGTCTCGCCATAGACAGCAAAGCTTCGCTTTGCTTTCGTCTAGGCGAGACCTAAAAAGGTCCCAACATAGTACAATCAAAAAATATATGTACAATATCTGCTACCGCAGAATGACACCTGAAGCATTTCCCATCATGAACATCACCCCACTTCATCATTTTAGCCGGTGTATGGTATAAATTAAACTAAGTTTTGTAATGTTGGGCACGTAAATTAGCAGTCAAAATAACTTTGCTGGCCATGTCAATTGATTCTTGAACAAACAAACCAGAGTTGCTGAGTCTAGCGCACCATTTCAAATCTTGAACCTCAATATCATCTTGCTGCTGTACCAATAAGACATCGTACAAAGTCCCGATCTTAGCCCATTTAATCAAAGCTTCAAGAAGTTCGTTAGTTGCAATAGGGAGAGCACTACAATTCTTGAAAATAAAATCGCGTAACTGTAAATATTTAGAAAAATCATTCTTAGAAATTGCATATTGTTCAGTTAACTCCGCAAATGAAATAATCACCCCAGCATTGTAGATATCCCCTAAACAGCAAATCCATTTGTCCCTCCATATCCTCATCTTGGTGTCCCAGAATATTGACGGAAATAATTCAATAGAGTCAAAAAGAGTATATTAACTTATTCGATTGAGGGAAATAATTTTACGCATCAATTTCCAACCTTTAAATGCTGCAGATACAGTTTTAAATCTTGTTCTTTTAAAATAACTTGGTTCAAAAAATGTAAGCAAAACTTGACGAGACTGGCATCTTAATAGCATCTGGTAAATATTCGTGGTTTCAAACGGCATTGTTTCTCCCCCAATAACCAGGAATTTCGTATTTTGGGGAAGACAAACTAAAAAATAAAGAACAAAATTCTGCACGCCCCATCCTCCTCTTGACAGTGGTAACGTCATATATTTTGAAGCCCAACCCCAGATAAACCTATTCGTGACAGATTGTAACTGCATTAATTGTACACGTGTCAACTCCAGCGGTACTGTCCGGAAATAATATAGCACCCTGGGGAGTATGCACATTTTTAAAACATTCCGTCGACCCACCATTGATAGATGGAGGCATTCTACCTTTTCCAGCTGTCTCTTAACTGACCCTAATGTATCAGCCCAATTTACAGTTACTATCACTTGAAGGGACATCCTAATTTTGATCCCCAAATATCTAGCCTCATGTGTCACTCGCGGTTCTCCAGGGCAAAGCCCCGTAGTGCAAACAACCTGAGTTTTAAAAATATTTAGCTTATAGCCCGCGGCCTTCCCAAACTCTTGGGTCAGATACTCAATCTCACAAAGTGCTTGCTTAGGGTTAGATGTTATGACCGCTATGTCGTCGGCATAAGCTAAAACACGCACTTGATATTCCCCCACTACCATTGATTGTATACCAAGTGTGGACTCCAACATTCGCAACAATGGTTCGATATAAATAGCAAATAGTAGAGGCTAACATGGGCATCCTTGCCTTGTGCCCCGGGTAATATACACAAAAGCTGATTCTTGCCCCATCGCACAAATCTCTGCCCTCGGTCGTTTATACATAGTCTGCAATGAGAGCAGAAACTGGGGCCCAAACCCCATTTTGCACATTGTAGACCACAAAAATGCCCATGTGACGCGATCAAATGCTTTTTCAGCTTGTAAAAATATTATACCAATGTTTTTATGTAGTGCAGTAGCATAGTCCAACGACGCTATGACCCTATGCAAGTGATTAATCGTACTCCTACCAGGAAGAAACCCATGCAGGTGTCGGGATACCAATAATGGAACAATTTGGACTAATCGAGTTGCAAGTATTTTTGAGTATATTTTGGCGTCCGCATTTATTAATGATATGGGTCTATATGACCCGGGGGGTGTAGGAGACTTGTCTGTCTTCTTGAAGACCACTATGTTTGCCTCATCCCACGATGGAGAGAGGTTTCCACACTGAGCAGCTATAAATGTGGCAAGCATATCATCCTTTATGATAGGAAAAAGCATTTGATAAACCTCAAGAGGAAGTTTATCCAGCTGCTTTCCCAAGCGCCAAGTCATCAAGTGCTGTGTGTAATTCTTGCTTAGATATTGGGGCTTCTAATTCTTCTCTTTCCGGGGACCCCACCTCCAGTAAATCGAATTCTCGCAAATGTTGCTCAATCTGGTCCTGAGGTACAAAATCCTGAGTATATAGTTCTTTATAATATAGTTGAAATATCTCCATTATACCTTCCATAGTCTCGACCATACCTCCCTGCTCATTCTCCAATGCCTCAATTCGTTGGGATGCATGCCGACCACGCAGTCTTTGGGCTGAGCATCTACCGGTTGTTTCGCCATATTCATATCTTTAAATTTTTTGTATTTTATACTGAATTGCAATTCCCTGACTCCAAACCCCATTAATCTTCGCCTTACAGCGAGCTACCTTAGTCTGGGCAGTTTGACTATCCCTATGTGCACGAATTACTAAAATAAGCTCGCGTTCGGCCTCTTTCAACTCTACAAGTAGATCCTCTATTAAGGCTTTCTGTTTCCTCTGTTTAGGTGCAGAGCCAGGCTTAGCGCTTCCACCTGGTTACAGTATTTCAACCTTAAATAGGATGTCGAGAGGCGGCGGTATTGCGGTCATTTTCAAATCCTGTTATGGTTGCACGTTTGATAAAGAGCCTGTGCCAGGTTGCGAATGCGCACGCTTCTCGATTTTCCTTTAGCGCCAACCATACCATGTCAGGGCTGCTGGTCAACGTCCTACTGGACCAGCCAAGGAGTTCAAATCTGCACTCATTGAAGTCACCAGTGCCCTGGCAATGAGAACAGCTGGTTGTACCATTTTGGGAGACCTGAACCTGCACTTTGACTGCCATACAGATACAGAGATCAGCAGCTTTCTCGCAGACCTTGCAGCCTGTCAACGAATTCAATTAGTTTCCGGTCATACTCATGCTGCAGGTCACTTACTAGACTCCGTTTTTTCCAACCTCCCTTCCCTTGTTGTCAATACTCCTAATCCGGTATGCTGGTCTGACAACTTTCTGATTTTCTGTGTCTCTCCCGGCTTCTGAACCCAAAGTTGCTCAGAAGTCCTCCCGTAAGCGGCCCTGGCGTAAACTGAATCTTGAGCAATTCCATGCCCTTCTTGCCCTAGAATCGCCAAAGCTGTCTAGTGATCCAGACGTGGCATATAAAACACTTTGTGACTGGCTTCTCCAAGTACTTGACTCTCTCATCCCGGCCAAATGGTCCAAGTGCCGCATCTATAATTTCAACCCTTGGTTCTCTGATAGACTGGCCACAATGAATAAAGCTTGTACAAAACTGGAGCGAGATTGGAGAAGGGATTACGACCTGTCGGCTAAGAGATGCTATCAGGCCGCCATTAAGAGCTACAACCGGGCTGTACAATCTGATCGGGCTGCTTACTTTGCTAAATAAATTAAGTCATGTAGCAATCCGACCAAGTGTATTTTCAAAATACTCAATGATCTTAAACTAAGGAAAACTCCTACGGCTTCTGCGATCACGTCTGAGCAGTATTGTGAGGACCGTGCTACTTTCTTTGTTAAAAAAGTGGAAACTATATATGTCCTTCCCTTTGGTTCCTGCTTGTCTCAGCCCCATCCACAGACCCCCTACTACCCATATTCTCACGGCCTTTCCTCCTGTTTCACAGGATGAGCTTCGCCGCTATGCAGCAAAGTCAAATCTGGCTCTCAAGCCAGGCCAGTTTATGGACTCCCTGCCTGTGCTCTTGGCATAAACTGGAAAATTTCCGTCCGATATCTTTTAACATGGACAGCTAAGTTTGTAGAGGCACATATTAACACCATCCTAATGGCATTCTTGAACACCTACAACATCCTGGGTCTCTCGCAGAATGGTTTCCTCCCAGGTCACGGCACCGAGACAGCTCTCCTTGCTGTGACCGAACATCTGCGGACTGTTCTAGATGCTGGAAATACCGCTGCACTGATACTGCTAGATCTTAGTGCCGCGTTCGATACGGTCTCCCACCAGATTCTTCTAAATCGTCTGGAGGAGGCCGCTATCATTGACTCGGCTCTGGAATGGCTTAGCTCTTACCTTTCTGAGAGAACATTCCAGGTGACTGCCCCGCCTTTTCTTTCACGTTTCCAGCCTATTGGACAGGGTGTGCCACAGGGCTCTTCCCTGAGTCCTGTACTATTCAATCTGTATGTACAACCACAGGCTGCGGTGGCCAGGGACTGGGGTCTCACCATTGTCTCTTGTGCTGATGACACGCAGTTGGTGATGGTACTCTCTGAAGACTCTACGCAGGATGCTCCCAAATTTAGAAGCAGTCTGGCGGCAGTCGCGGAGTGGATGACCGCCAACTGTCTCCAGCTTAACGCCAATAAATCTGAGGTGTTGCTGGTGGGGAGAGATACTGAGTTATGGAGTGAGCAATGGTGATCGAATACACTTGAGAATGCACCCACCCCTAAGTCGGTGGTGAAAAATCAAGGGGTGTGGATGGGCTCGACCCTCAGCTTTTAGGGCCATATTAAGAAAGTGGCAGGCACGTGCTGTGGCTTACTCTGGGATTAAAACCCCTGCTGGGGTATTTCGACCCATCCACCTGACAAATGATTGTCCAAGCGGCTATCTTGTCAAGGTTGGACTATGCCAGCTCGCTCTACCTGGGGGCAAATAAGGCAGAGGTCATGCGTTTGCAAAGGGTCCAAAATGCGGCAGCCAGAGCCCTATTTGGGCTCCCTAGAAGCTGCCCAACAACTGGTGCCGTTCGACTGTTAATTTGGCTGCCTATAGCCAAGAATATTGAATTCAAGGCACTTTGCTTGGCCTTTAAACATTTGAAGCTCTCTTTCCCCAGAGATTCTGGCCAATCTGTTGGTGCCTTACACACCCACGCTCCATATGTGCTCCATGGGGCAATGCCTGGTTCTTGTCCCTCGGGTGAAACGTTTACGTGCCGGGGGACGGTCCTTTCGCAGCTTAGCGGCTAAACTCTGGAACTTCCTTCCCTTTCAGATCCGCAGTCTGCACAACTATCTGGCGTTTCGGAAGGCAATCAAAACCTATCTCTTCCCTCTGGTTTAGGTTCTAGCTTATATGTCTTGCTGCAGTCGGCGCCGGGAAGCCTCTTTTCTGAGGCAGCTGTGCGCTATACAAGTTGGGATAACATAACATAACATATAGGCCGCCTAGTAAGACTGAAAATGTTAACGTAAATTTGTAAAATGTGATCAAAACTGTTTGGTGCTGAATTGTAAAGCGATCTGTCACCCAGGAATGGGTCACGTTCGTGCTATAGAAAACACAAAAAATAGAATAAATATAGTTTTATCCAGTGGAAGAAGGGACAAAGGTCATTGGCTTTGAGGTGGGAATTGTATGCTGATGTCAGCAGTGTTCCCCTTCTTCCTGGTAGTGTTAAAGCTCCTCTTGAAGTCAGGCTGTCGAGCATTGTGATGCCTGTGTCCTTAGGAGTGGTACTTGACCAGATGAGCCACTAGCAGCATTTTGAGCACCCCAAATCTGAACTGTTCCTTTCAGTTGGAGATGGGCAGTCACCCAGAAACAATTTTCAAGAATGTACAGAAATACCAGTACTGGCTCTACCAACTGATGGTGAACATATCGTAATATTGTATATATCTTACAAGTAAGAACTACAGTTACCACAATGCAATGGGGTCTTTTGCTACTATGGTAGTAATGTGCTCCTCATACAAACCCCCACCCAGGGTTGGTTTACTGGATTATTCAGGAGGGTTGGACATTTTAGGGCCAGGGAGCACCGCACTAGCTAAGAGTGGGCTTAGTGGCAAAGGCATACAAACGGAGGGTTGATATACAGTTTAGAGGAGTGTTCTTGAAAGCTACGTAGGAGGTGTTAAGAGTAAACAGTATTTGAATTGACAAACTGCAGTACTTTATGTTGACACTTACTAGTAGTAACTGAAACTTGATCCTGAGGAGTGTATTAAAAGGTGCCGAAAAGAAGCAAGGCGGCTTGTACGTCAGTAGCAGAAAGGAAATCCTGTGTTGGGGGTGATATCCTTAGGCATAGTCGGGGGTCTTAATAACCTAGGGTAATTGTTCCAGTTTCATTCAAAATACCACCTTCTTTTTAAGGGCTTCCAAATGATAGGTCTTTTATTTGTCTCATGACATGGAGAACGAGGCATCTCATTACTTATTCTCTGAATTATCAGTGAGGAGTGTGCATCAATCACTGGCATGGCAGGTGGGGATACTTTTGCAGCGCTGCAGTAGTTCCAAATGTTACTACCTCTGTTCCTTCTACCTTTAAGCAAAGTGATAAACATATCATACGAATCATTCCATTTTATCACAACCTAAGCTTGTACTGCGTGCTGATTAGTTGGCGGTCCCAAGGCACACAATGGTTCTGCAACACCAGTCTTTCTTAAAAAGCTTTGTTTCATCTCGATTTGCAATAAAGCTGATTTTACTCTTAAATATGTTAAGCATTCGAAAAGCTGCACTTGTAACATGAGTATCTATTGGTGCTAAATTTACCTGGTGGGCATTGTTTCCCGCTGTGTGTGGTGGCTGTATGGCAGGGCTGTCTTCTAACTCCATTCCCGTTAATTATTGCTGACACTGATCCGTTTCTTTGTGCTGCTGTGAGTTGATCACCTTACACTGTCACGAGTGCCTTTTCAAACCTTGAATAAAGCCTTGGCTGCATTTGCACATTCTCAAACGGCTGTTGCTGGGGTGTTGGGTATAGACTTTCTAGACAAGGCGTCATACCACATAAACTTTACTGTGCATGTTTTTCAAATATAATTCTTTATTCAACTGTTTATGGATGTGGGTTGATAATTGACAGATATATTTGTGTCTGCTACCTCCCATCAAGGTATAGTAACCATAGTTCAGCTTTGGTAGGTTAATGAAGTACAGTGGGCTTATACACATTGTAATGCAAGGAGTGAAGCCCTATCAAGATGTGCTATAGTATTTCGTTTTACATCCCTCTGCTGCTTTTAGCTCTATGATGTCTTGCCATGTTGACAATACAAAAAGTTCCTTGAATGTAGAATTGTGTTGTTCAATGGAAATACAAAGAGGGATTGTGTTAGTAGGTTCTTCCTGATGTTCTGGTGTTGTATAAAGAGTGACTCCGTGATGTGCTACTGGTTCCCTAGCTTAACACAGAGCAATGTATTTTCTAATGTTGCTCTCTGCAGCAATTTAACACTGGAAGATGCAGTAAATTACTAATGACTTGGTCTTGCAATATCCCCTGTAGCTACTCCACATGTTGTAGTCTCAGAGGTTCCTAGTGTGTTACTTATTCGTTTTATTATTGTGTTCCGTAAATGGACTTAAAATTGTGATACTAAAATGAGGAAGTCTTTTTCATTATTAAAGTGCTCAACGATTTGAGCCTTTGTTCCCTCTCCAGTTCGGCAGCCTTCCACTAGACTATTAGATTCTATATTCCCCATTTCATCTATTTTAAAAAGCAGTACTGTGGGGAATACCTGTTTTTCAACTGCCATCTGTGTGTGCCAAGTGGAAAGGCGCACAGGTGGGAGGTACACTGGAAATTTGATCGTGAGATTCAAAAGAAAGCCTTTTGTTTCCTTTACGCATTGGTTAGGAGAGAAGCTAGTTATGAACAGAGAGCATTTTCTGTTACACCATATATAGAGAAAGGCTACTTAGAGAAAGATTACAGCAGGCGGAAACAATTCAGAGTTATTATCACTGTTAGTAATTAAGGTGAAGCATTAATAAGATTAACGGAGAGATCCTTTCCCCTATGATTGTTTTTGACCTGTGTTTTACTATAATGTGTTTTGGACAAAAAGTTACCCCATCCATTGTCGACACATGGGCCATTTGATGAAAGCCAATGGTTGGTTTAATCTATAAAATAATGGGACCCAAAGTTGCACATACCGTGCACTGTGAAACAGCTTTATCATTCGGTTGTCAACTGAGGAGTATAAATGCACAAAGAATGTAACATTTTTATTTTTTTTCATAGCCCTTTTTTTAGGTTTCGTAACCTGGCGAGGGGCGAAGCCCCTCCCAGATCGAAATCTGTTGTTTTTAATAGTGGGGTTAGAACCGCCTCTGCCTCTCATTGGCTAGCTCCATAAATGGAGGCTAGCCATTGGGAGGCAGAGGCTGTCAATCGCGTTTTCTCTCGAAAACGCGATTCGGGGGCGTTTCTGGTGCTTTTTTTAAGCCCCGCCCCTTTGTCCCGGGCCGCGCTGCCATTGGCTGCCGGCCCGGGACACCCCCGTGACGTCATTCCAGGGCCGCGCTGTGATTGGCTGCCGGCCGGGACACCCCAGTGACGTCAGCCAATCACAGCGCGGCCCGGGACCTGACTTGTTTGTAATGTACTTCTCATACGTAAAATAGTCACTCGTGACAAAAAGTCCACTATATGTAGAATTCTTTTTTTGCGGATAACAATGCCGTAGAGCCAGGCAAAAAAATATCATTCGAGTTTAAACTTTAGAGTAAGTCGGTGATGTCAGCGCTGTATTTATACGCACTCTGAGGTAAATTGGCCCACTCGATCCGTTCGAAGATGGCGCTCGCTGCTGCTTCTCTACGAACGCCGGTAAAATGACCCATTTCAAGAGGGACGTTTCTCAGACGAACGGCTGCAAATTCCTGCTCTGACATCAGCCCGCCCCCTTCAGCTGGTAGATCCACCTGATTGGTATATGACCGGCTAACCTGATGCATGGCGATCTAGTATTCGTTACAATTCTTGGTTCAATGTGATGTCTCTTCCAATTGGTGGAATTGGCTTGTGAAACGAAAACAAACGGTTTCGGTTGGCGGAGCCGCGCCCGAGTCGACTACAGCTAGTATCTGCTGCAGGGAAGCGTTCGTGGCAAATTGCCCGCCGTGGCGGCACAGAAACAGGAAGTTACCAGTTCAAGACCGGAAGTATGGTTAACGATGGGCACCTGGAGTGCTAAAAGTGGCCGGTGAGGACGTAAAAAAGTTGGATTGGGGACCTTTTATGGTGCAAGAGCCTTTAGAGAATGACCACTCAGCAGTTCATACACGAATCAGTCGGCGCAGGACGAGAATATCTGGTCCCCTAATGGAAAAGGGAATAAGCTACCTTCCAAAGCGAGAGGGAGGGTTCGTTAATGGGGGCACCAGAAAGAGCTCACGCGCGCTGAGCGCATTGTGTGACGTCGGTTGTAGTTCAATAGAGTCACTCTCCCACCTAAGGGACGGGCGCGCACCGAAGGGACTCGAGCATATCTGGCAAGTAGACCCATGTCCTGTCTGACACGTTTCATAGTTCTGGCTTTTTGCTCCTCTGCATACTGGCACACGAGACAGTGGTTTATAGTGCTACGAGTGAGTCCCAGAAAAACCATAATGTGGGGTACGAATAGAGCTGCAGAATTCTCTAGGTTCACGCATGGGTTGCCCGTTAAGTTCACTTTGGTGTGTGTTGCCGCGAAATTAAAATGTAACTATACTATTAATAACATTAAAGGAAAGGATGGATAACAATGATCTACTCGCACGTACAGCTACCCGGTACACTTACAAGCTCCGCATGAACGTCAAGTTTGGCTGAAAGGGTTGAACTTGACATAGGTCTTCGGACCGACTTTGCGGCGGTGGGGGAAGGGGATGCTAAGCAGCGGTAGTTACAGTATGAGTGGATTGACTCCTTTGACAAATAGGAATAATGGGTCAACTTGAGTGGGTGCGGGGTGGGGTTGGTGGACATTCAGAAATGGGCTGGAGAATGTAGTGTGACTGCGAATGTGAAGGCTGGGCCTAGGAACTTTTTTGTTTATGCCGCCGCAATCTTTGGTATTTTGCATTACCCTTTTTACACGAAATGCCTGATATTGCTTTCGGGTTAAGACCTTATCTCACGAGCACGGCAATCACGCAATGAATAGTACGTGAATGCTTGTTAGCAACGTTTGTGCTCCCCAACCCCCTCTCTTTTAGAGCGAAATCCTTCTTTGCAAAGATATATAACACGCTTGAAAAATAGTGCAACGTGCCAGAGTGGCATTTAGCACAATTACATTTTGTTGGGGGTTTGGAACTCCTTCAGTACAATATCGCGTAATTTTGTAACGTTTGGAAAGCCACTTGATGACAAAGACTAGACTTCTAGCTTTGCCAATTTTTTTTGTAGGTCCTTTCTAAAGCAGAGCCCCTACTTTTCGTTGATGATAAAATATACAAACCTTGTTTATTTGCTTATTGCACTTGATCTTTGCATTCTAGTTAAGGACGGTTTTATTGTTGGCATTCTGTAAAGAGTTACAAAATAACCTCTGCAGTCAATATTGAACCTCCAGGTACACGACGCCTTGTTTAAACAGTTGCACTAAACTCGTGTTGGTTCAGGCATGGTTTATAAGGAAATATTCCAAATTGTAACATTCTTAGTGGCTGTAATATTAAATGAATGGCGAGCTTTCTTTTGATGCAGTGACTCCACGGTGCACTAGGCTCGGGACTTATCACGTTACAATCAATTCAATCTTTATTTCGGTGTAAAAGACCATAAAAGCTTAACAAAGTAAAATACAGTACAACAATTTCGACAATGCAAGAATTTTGACAATGCATGGTGTCGAGCATAGGAAACAATACTGCTAGACACACTGGATACTACATGGAATAATCAACCAATTTTGTGATGTTGAAAGGATTTATCAAATGTTTTGCAATTTTGCATGGTAGTATAAAAAATTAATAAAAACAGATATGAGGAATAGACATAACAGGTCATTAAAAAAAAGATTCAACTGTACAGTTAGATTACTACCTCTAAAAAAAATATATATAATAAAGACAATTGCTTCATTAATAAATACTAAGAATAGTCTAAAAATCATTATACATTTTATTTTATATTCATAAAGTGCACGTGCCAAGCTCATTATACTTTTAATTCTTGTCAGCCTAGGGTGTCAGGCCTTCCCTATTCCTTGCCAAACAAATACCTGATAATACTAATGGGTTTAATCCATTTCTTCCTACATTGCAAATAGTATGGGCAGAAGAACAGTAGGTGTGTTTTCATTCTCTATTGCACCTAAATCACATAATACACATCTGCCCTCCTCTGTTTTGCCTGGCGCCCATTTCACAGTATTTGCCTTTGTGTAGGACACCATAGCGGTATTTAAGGTATAAAGATTTAGCTAGCTGCGGCTGTATTTCGTCCAGAAAGTGCTCAAACTTCCAAACTGTTTTTATTTGGAGGAAACGTGATGTCAATGATCCCACATTAGAGGAATGGGACGAAATACCATGTATAAAAGACCAATATGTCTTCTTTAAAAGCTTTTTAGGTTTCGCCCTGGCGTTGCAACTGCGTAGCAGTTGCTCCGCCCAAGGGCGAAATCTAATGTTAGCTCTATAGGCTGACCCTCCCCCACCCCGCGCCCACAGACTGCACCTGTCTACCCCCCGGTGATTCACGGTGACGTCCGTTACATTACCGGGCACTGCGGGTCACCCCCGAGAACTTCAAACGCTGATTTATGCCTCGAGACTGCACCCTCATCTAAATATTCGCATTATACTACACCTGTATGCTGGTGAGCAGCCAATGTTGGGGGGGGGGGGGCTCGCAGTGTGTGGGGGGGCTGTGTGTGGGGGGGCTCTGTGTGTGTGTGGGGGGGCTCTGTGGGTGTGTGGGGGGGCTCTGTGGGTGTGTGTGTGGGGGGGGCTCTGTGGGTGTGTGTGTGTGTGGGGCTCTGTGTGTGTGTGGGGGGGCTCTATGTGGGTGTGGCATTTGCGAGAGATTAAGCTATTGGGATTGTAAATGACAATGCCATTTATTTATCTGTTTTCAAAACCAACACATAAATACAAATGTTGTCATTTAAAATGCCAATAGCTCTAACTTTTGCAAAGGCGAAACCGTTGCATTGTAAATGCTTGTTCTGTAATTGTTGTTGATATGTGTTCCATAGTTAACTAAGTACAAAGAAGCCTTGCACCTTTCAGACCACAAGCCAGCTACAACTGTTAAGCAATATAGAACGCTTTGTTGGAGTCCGGGGAGCTTGCACGAGATACTCCTTCAATGTAGTCTATGTACAACGTACGTAATCTCTTCTTCACATGATTCCAGGGATCAAAGTAACAAATAATGATGTGATTCTGTGGTCCTACATTTTCCAGAGATGCACACTACATATTTTATTAGTAAGTGTTATTTGTTACATTTATTTTTGCTAACTTCTGAAAGGTGACATGCTGAGTTCGCCCAAGTGATATTTTAACTTTGAGGCTTGCACCCAGTTATCTGCAGTTGGCACATTAACCCTCGGGGCCAGCCAACATACCCGTGTAGTGCCATTCACATTCAGATCTCTATTGCAGATTCACTACCATCTCATCAATTTTACAGAGAATCAAAATTACATATGCCTTTTAAAGGGATAGAACAGCATAGAAATTTCCTCTCAAACAAGTATTTTGGTAATCGTAGTTGCGCCTGCTCTGGGTCAGTCATGTGACTGATTCTGTCCCATCAGGTACATGTCTTAGTAAGCATGAGGTGCGGACATCTGTAGATGCTAGTGGGTCGTAACTTCTCTACGCTATCCACCTGGTCTGAAGCACTTAGTCACTTTAGTATCAATTGTTTTTACCCCTTCCCTACTCATGACGAGTTCAGCTCGTCATGAGTTGTGCCGCTCGCACGCTGATGACGAGCTGAGCTCGTCATGTAACGCGCGTTTTTAAAAAACGCCGCACAGCGCGAAAAAAGTCGCCGCACGCATGCAGTTAAGTTGTTTTTACTGTTTTTATTTGTCGCTCTACTGCGTGTTGCAGAGAGTTATAGATTCAAACTTGAGTTTTCCTCTTGCACTTTCCTGTTCGTGCTGCTGCTAACGGTTCTTGCTTTGCTGCTAGGCACTGCCTTCACTTTGCTCTACTGCGTGTTGCAGGGATCTATAGGTTTTCAACTTTGTTCCCCTTTTGTGTGTTCTCCTGTCTAGTAGCTGCTTAATGCTACTTGTTTCACTGCTAGCCTTAATTAGCCGCTAGTTGCACCTCTGAATGTTGCAGCCTCTCCCCTCTTACCTGGGCACTTACGGAGCGGCTTGTTTCTCTCTTCCCCTGCTCCGCGTCCATCAGTGGAGTCACAATGCCCCGTGGTGTGGTGGCCATTTTTGAATCTCCGGGGTGGACATTTATGGGCGCCATCTTGGGTCGGCGGTCTAGTAGTCCGCCTGACCTCAAGAACCCTATTCAATGGCTCATGTGTGGCTGGTGCGCCATAGGCGCTCCTAAGACAAGCCCATCCGCGTCCGGATTGGGGCCAGCACCAGCCACGCTGCATCTTTTGTCCCTGCTACTAGATTAGCTTGGACAAGGGAGCAGCTTTTAAATCTGAGCACAAGAAGATGCCCGGGCCCTCCTTATATCGCTCTCAACACCAATTTGTACTGCCAGGACATCCTAGATTAAGTGCCGCAATGTTGCTCCTGCACCTTTTCTTTGAGGCATAAAGAAAGGTGGAATAACAGATGTATCCCCCACTCAAAGTCAACCTCAACACATCATTTAACCACAAACTATGTATTCAAGATCTGTCTGCTAAATTGTAGATCCTCCTCAAAACACGCTGATGGGGTTTGGCTTGCACTGAAGTCAAACTCTTGGGACATTATGTTTTTAACGGAAACATGGTTAAAAGATATCTCTAATCCCGATATCTTTCTGGCTATTCCTGGGGGTTTTCGGGTTGTTACCTCCAACCGGGTAAGCAACAGCGTGGGGGGCAGGCTCGCTGTAATTCTGAGAGATGAATGGGAAATCTCAAGCAACAGAATAGATGGCTCTGGGATGATCGAGGTCCTGCCTTTCTGCATTAAAACTTCCCCGGCTTCTTCCTTAGCAGGGTTGCTAGTTTATAGACCAGATACTCCTGCCAGCCACCTTCTTGAGCTGTGTGCCACTATGGCAGACCTGTCTCTTAGACGTCCCAGCTTTGTCGTCCTCAGAGACTTCAATGTCCATGTGGACACCAGTAACTGCACCTTGGCCTCTCAGTTGGCAGATAATCTTAGTGGCATGAATCTAGCTCAGAAATTGTGCGCTCCCACCCATAAAGCTGGACACATGCTGGATCTTATTTTTACTAATAATCCCACACTGACTGTGGAGGCTCGGCTCCCCCTTACTTGGTCAGACCATCAGTTAGTTCCTTTTAGCTGGACTTCCCCATCATGGTTAAATAAAGTTAGTTCCTTGTATGAAGAGAGGAGAGATTGGAGAAACCTCTCCCCTGAGATCATGGAATCCATGCTACAGGCTGACCCACCTGAGCTTTCGGATGACCCTTGTAGTGATGCAGGCTCCTTCAATTCTTTGCTTACCTCTGCCTTGGACAAAGTTCACCCAATTCAGAAATTGAAACAAGCCAGGAGGAAACCCTCTGCCCTCTGGTTTACGGCGGCTCTCCAGCTGGAGAAAAGCTCTTTTAAGAAGCTGGAGCACGCATGGCGCAAAGTGTACGATCCTGCGGCCAAGTGTGTCTACCGACCTTCCCCAAAAAAAGATGGGTCCTCAAAGAGGGGAGCTGAGGGAACAATAGTGCTAGCCAGCGCCGTCGGTGTAATAAAGCCCTGAACAATCTTGAAAACTTCTTTGAGTGAATTGTCAGAGGATTTAATTTGCAGGCCAGACAGTCTCTGATGGCTTTATGTTTAGGCTTATGAACTTTTTTTACAGTTTAAATGTATCTAGTGATACATTGAGAGCTGCATAAATTCTCATTAGAGAAATAGTAACCAGCTCTCACCTGCCGCTTACCTTTGATTGGCCAGGCACCCAAACAAACTAGAAAGATTAATTGCATAGTTATTTTTTGGCTTTGTTTTTTAGAACATTCTTTGAATGGTTACAGTTCATAGGTACAACAACAAGCAACTGTCAACTGTTGTCATCATGAACATTGCTAGCGAGGGAAAAGTAAGTATCACATAAGCATATCTAATGGAGTAATTTACATTACACGATATCCAAGAGCGAGTTACTGCGTGGACATCCAGCAAGAATATTTCCTATGAACTAATTAAACCGTGATGGTTTCAGAAGATTCCTCCTCCCTGGCTGGCGAGGGCAGCCACAAACCCACAGATTACATAATTTGTTTTTAAAAAAAATACAAATCAGCCAGCACCTCTCTCCAGACGAAGATTTTCTTCCATTTTATCATCATGTCTACACATTTTCAGCCGCAACTCTTCTGCCACAGCCCACTCAGTCACATCACCCAACAAACGCTCCACACTAGGATCCACGTGGCTAATCCAGGTTATTGCCACACGGCGCCTAGTCAGCAGTAGCAACAAATGTAAAAAAATAAAAACCACAACTTTCTGGCCTTTTTGCTTACGGATGTCCCCAAAAAGACGAATAGTAGTTTCTGCAGAACATGATAGGCACCAACGTTTGTAACCCTGCAACCACACTTGTCCAAAACACCTGCACAGGTAGACAATTTCATGCCAAATATTAGAAATTAAGCTACAGAGCACAGGCAGTTCATTAGGCGAGTTGGATCCATTTTATGTAAGGTCAAAGGAGTGATGCAAGTGCAGTGCAGAAAATGAAAACAGCAAGTATGAATCTGGTATTACTCAATATGGATTTCACCAGTGCACAAACTCTATCCCCTTGTTCATTTTGAATTTGCATCCCTAGATCACTGCCCCAGGCTGTACACGCACATGTCCGGTCAGCTGTCATGGCTTTGAGGAATAGACAGACCAAATGTCGTCTCTCCCCCAGCTGTAATAAGCCCAGGGAAATATGCTCGGGCTGTGGTGAATGAGAGTCTTATTTCCTTAACTATAGCAGCAAGGCTGGCGTGCTGTAGGAACTGCCCCCAGCCAAGTTGAAACTGCTCTGAGTGTCTTCAAATGAAATAAATTCTTCATTGGGGTATACATCTCCCAGCGTCTCCAACCACCCTCCCGTCAGGAGGACATGTCCATTGAGTCCGCGAGCACCCTAAAGGCTGGCAAGTCCCAAAATACGAATTCCCTGGGAAAGAAGGCCTTTTTCAAAACCTCAAACCCACAATCACGGTGCGCTCCCATGATGAAGCTGTGTGTTTGATAAAATACGATGTATGGGCCACATCTCTGCCGCCTGCCATCAGGATCTGAAGGAAGGGAGAACCCACTAGCAGATTCCTTCAAAAGTTCTTTCACCCAGTTACTCCCCTATGTGAGCCAACATGCAGCGTCTTGCAGCTGGGAGGCCAAGTAATGCTGTTTCCAGATTTGGGATAGCCAATACACCCCCCTTATAGCGAGAGGAAAATAAACTTCCTTGCCACCCTTCTACGTCCAAACGCTGAGATCAAGGAGGTTATATGTGAATGCAATTGCTTGAACATGTCCTGAGGTATACAGTCAAATGAGTGTTGCAAGGAGTAGAGAGAGTGCAGCAAAAATACCATGTTCGACATTGCAATGCATCCCATGAGGGAGAGGGGAAGAGTGTTCCAGAATTCAATGGAGGACCGGAGTCCTTCCGTGACCTGGTGATATGATATTGTAAGCTTTTCTGCCATGTATGTGCCACATCATACACAAGTGACGGAAGCCATCAGTTTCTCATTGGAGGGGTAGTTCCAGTAATGTCTCTGGGGCTTGGGAGAAAAGCATCCACAAGGGAAACACCAAATATTTGTTGTATTTAAGCCAGAAGCCCAAGCCTTCCCCCATACTTACCCAAGTGCCCCAACGGCAGGGGTGGCGTCTGGTTGCAGAAAGATACAAAAGGGTGTCATCAGCATATAGAGATACCAGGTGGGTAACACCACTTACCGTAATTTCCCACTGTGTCATCTCCTGTCGAATCCACATGGCCAGTGGTTCCAAAGCGATGGTGAAGAGGAGCGGTGAGAGCGCACAGCCATGATGTGCTCCCCTGCCAACAAACAAACTCTCCGAGCCTAATTTACCAACCCACACCCTAGCAGTGGGGCTGGTGTACAAGTAGCCTCACCCAAGCTCGAAATTGTGGTCCAATTCCCATTGCTACCAGAACCCGCATGAGGTACTGCCAATAGACCATGTCAAAGAGCTTGGAAATATCAATGAAGACAATGGCGAGCTCCTCCTCCATATAAAAGCAAACCCTTCCCTCCTCTATCACTCCACTATACTTTTTCAATCAAAATAAACTCGCATGTTCACCGCTCAAATTAATTTCATATCTCCCTATACCGATTCGATACTGGAGTAGCGTGCACTCACTGAAAAAGCGCTTCAACGCCTCATCAGGGATAATAAGCACTATATAAATGCAATTACAATTGTGTAAGACATACAGTAACCTCTGGATGTTCATAATGGTGCTATGATCGGGATGAATCCGCATTGGTCCCCATGTATGAATCGTGTAATTAGAGGTGTAACCTAAGAATAAAACCTTACAGAGCAGTTTCATGTCTGTGTTGGTGTAGTGTAGTTCCTATATTACCAATAGGCTCTGCGCATTGGAATAATAAACACTATAGATTTAACATATGACTGTGGTCAGTATGTCTCTATTGAGTACATTAAACTTATTTGTGTGTGTGCCAGCTAACTCAGAGGTCCCTAGAAATTCTCGAATAAACAAGAAGGGATTAGTCTCTAACAACTGCATAAACATGACAACAGTTTCCCCTAGAACCGGAACAATATCTTCAGAGTCGTGGAAACAATAGATAATAATTTCACTCAGTCAACCGTGCATGCTTCGTTTCTATAGAGTTGCATAGAAATGGAGAGACGGATGTTTCAACAAAAGGGGTTTATTGAACAGTCTTATTTCTCATGCAAGAGCTATGAACTGCTACAATCGTTAGACAGAATGCGAAGTATAATGGGTACAGCGTAAACAGTAATCTAAAATAATACTGTAGTAGCATTGTCTGTTGCTATGACATATATAAAAATAAATACATAAATAACACAGGCTAAAATACGAAACTGGTGCTTCTAAATAATCCTTCCCCAGTGTACCTAACTTAAGTCTAGTACTAGGGACGAAGTAGGTGCTGTCTTTTTGTTATAGTTTAGTTCTGCCAAGAATTGCCAAAGGTTTCTCTAGGTTCTAGTCAGCTCCATACCTTAGAATGAGAGAGGTTGGTATCTCTTTCACAGGACTCGATTTCCCAACACCCCGCAAAGGGAGTCAAACACTGGAGCTGGATTCTCAGCAGGAGGATGTCAGCTTCTGGTCAGTGCGTCAGCTGGAGAGTTGGCTTCCTTCGGCACTTGCTGTAGCGAGCTGCGTCGTGCAAGGAGGTAGTCGAACTGCACCGAACCACACCGTGCTTTGCCATAGCAAGTGAAGGTATATTTATACCTTGAAGGTGTTTAGGAATGCCAGTATTGACGTAAAAGTCTGAAATATGAACGTCATGAATGAACCCCTAAGGAATAGAGGTTTATGCATAGTAATGAGTTCTTGGAGAAATCAAAATTCAAGCAAGGGGAAGTCCCTAACGGCTTAAGAGTCTGGTTTTCCAAGAAATCGTGACGTAGATGAACGGATTGAAGTAGCCATGCCTGTATTTGGGTAGCATGGGCTATGCCTAAATAAGGACTGGATTTCTATGGCTATATAAGGGCAATATGAATTGTACCTATATAAGGGCATGAATCGGGAAAATTCATACGGACTCTAAATCGATACACAACACCCACTCCACTTTCGTATGTACGACGTTACTAAACATGTTTAAACATATCTAAAACATATCTACACATAAAGTGCTAGAACCCCCTCCAAAATACATACAAAATGCATTAGAATTGGTTGCAAGCATAGAAATATGCATAGATGCTGTACACATTAAAGCAATGTTTCATTCTAAGCATATATTCGCATTTGAATGCTAAATGAATGAAGCATAAAAATATACATTTATGAAATGGCTCGTAAATACAGAAGAAAAAAAAGGCTGAAACCATGTCATGTCCGATTTCATAAAACTGTTTGTTTGTAGACAAGGTCATATATTGTCTCTTGGAAGCATTTCAAAGAATTCTTGTTCTCTATGAATAGTTCTATTATAAGCAGATTACTTGTGCCAAAAAATGAAAAATACAAATTTGGAGAAAAAAAATAATCATAGGAAAAAGTTATTTTGTTATCAAAAATGAAGGTCAAATTTAAAGTCTCTCAGAACACTGTATGCCAAATTCAAAAGTCAAGTGTTAGCGCTTGGAGAAACCATGAAATCTTCTATGTCTATAAAAAAAATCGTCTATCATTGTAGGTGACAGTTGGATTACCTAGTTTAGAAGATTAACCGCACATAAATGTGAAGCATCGCTCTCAGCATTGGTCGCATTAGCAATGTTCGAATCGGATGTTACCTGCGCACCTGAACTTTCCTCTCGTACTTCAGCTTTAGCATTTTGAGTCTGTGAGATCTCTATGAATGCTGTCATCAGAATTGGTAGCCGCTGGGGACAACACAGAGCATGGGCCGTTACGTGGTCCAGCAAAGTATCAAAATCTGTTGGCATGACTGATGGGAGTGTTAGACAGATATGAATTTCCAAAAATAAGCCGAGGAGACTTGGCAGATCTGAGCTTTACAGTAATGGTGAGTATCGAATTTGAAGCCAAGATTTCTAGCCAACACAACTGGAGAAGGAGAGGGATTCAACTCCAAAGGCCACCAGAGATCCGAGGAAGGAGGAGAGGGTTGATTGAAGAACACCACCTCTGTTTCATCAGTATTTAATTTAAGGCAGCATTCCGTCATCGAGGTCGAGATACTGACCAGACAGGTCTTAAAGTTATTGAATGCTGCATCTGAATGCTCTTTGAAAGTTAACACCAGCTGAGTATCATCAGCATAGGAGACCACTTTCACTCCCCATTGCTCAACAAGGGAGGCCAGCGGGTCCAGATAAACATTGAACAGGGTGGGACTCCGGGCAGAACCCTTGGGCATCCCACACACCAGGGTTTTAGAAGTGGAGACTTGGGGGCGCAGATATACTTGCTGAGACCGGCCCTTTACGAATGAGCGGAACCAAGCTAGCATAGTGCATGTCACTCCCAGGTGCTCAAGTCTCTCCAGTAGAATTTAGTGAGACACAGTGTTGAATGCTGCGGAGAGATCCAACAGCACAAGCACGGCTGTGCTACCCTGATCTAAGGCTTCACGCACAGTTTCTGTCACTTCCAAAAGGGCAGTCTCTGTACTATATCCGATCTAAGGCCTGATTGGGAGTCATGCAAGCAGTTGTTAGACTAAAGGAAGTTCGATAATTGCTTCTGAACTTCCTTCTCAAAGATCTTAGCCAGGACAGGCAGAAGGAAAATAGGCCTAAAGTTCTTGAGCTCCAACGGATCGGTGTCCGCTTTTTTTTATTTTTAGATAGCTATCTGGAAAGCAGCCTACGTCCTGCCTGGGTAGTTACCGGTCCTCAGAGAGCAGTTCCAGATACGGTTCAAGTGCCGGTTAAACCCATCAGCCAGCAATTTAAAATATTTAGCCGGGAAGGAGTCACCAGGATAACCGGATCTGCATTTACCCAGTTCCAGCAGAGATGCAGCAAAGCTAAACGCGCAGAACTCAGACCATCGCCCAGTGAGGTCATGGGTAGTTTTAGGAATCGTAAGTGTTCCAGCTGGGGATAAAGAGGCGCAGATGGATTGCACTTTCTCCTGAAAAAAAAAGAGATGGGTCCTCAAAGAGGGGAGCTGAGGGAACAATAGTGCTAGCCAGCGCAGTCGGTGTAATAAAGCCCTGAACAATCTTGAAAACTTCTTTGAGTGAATTGTCAGAGGATTTAATTTGCAGGCCAGACAGTCTCTGATGGCATTATGTTTAGGCTTATGAACTTTTTTGGGGGTCTGCTCAAGAGGTAACATTTCTGTGGGGCACTAGCTCCATCAAAAAGAAACCAGTAAACAATGTGTCTTACTTGTGCTTCGGCCAGGTACAGAATAAGATCAAGGCTTGATGTTGTAGTGAATTGAAACACTGCCATTTTTAAGACCTGTGCACCCAATATGAACTGTTATTAGAGCATTTATTCTACATAATATCAGGGATGTGGAATTTAATAAAATATCTACTTGTCAATGGGACTGGTGCTTCATAAATCTACTTGTCGTGTAAAAAATCTACTTGTCCCTTTGGTGCCACATAGTGCGACGACACATTATGACAGCTAGCTCATTATCTGAGCTCTGCTAATAGCCTCTCTGATGAGGACAGGGCTAATACTTTAGTAGGGGTTGAATTCTAGCATTCACCTTATTTTGCCACCTTTCTACAAATCTACATACTGGAGCTCGAGGTAGTGTTGCAATAGTTTCAGGATTGGAATGCAATTTGGAGTCCCGTGCAAATGTACTAACTTGCATGCTTTGAGTTTTCACCAGCTTTTCTCTATTCTTTTCTTGTACTTAGAAATGTTGGAGATTTGCTCCTGACAAAGACAGAAGTAAAATCATTTCTAAGGTTGGGAAAAAAGTGGTTGGAGGGAAAGGGAACTTGTATACGCTCAACAGATTTTCGCAGGAGCAAAACTACACATGCACATTTGCTCGTGCTAAAATGCAGGTTGCAAATATTTATAGTTTATTTAAATATTTAATAGTACGATTTCCGGGCCAACTTATGTCAATTATTGTGAATTCATGAAAGCAGTAAATCTGCACTACTGCAAGGACGTATACCATAGGTGCATTTTTGGGACTAAATGCATGAATTGGGCCTCTAATTCGGTCTTGGGTTAAGCAAGGACTTTTGTTTTTATTTAAAAGTCTGTCTCTCTCTGAATCTATCTGTACGCTGGCTTCACTGTGAGTAACGGCATTCTGTTATTTCACCAGGAACATATCTGGCACAAAATAGTTTTTGTTCAGTGCTAGGGACTACTGTGGCAATGTGTGGTTTTTGAGACCCCTAAAAATTGTATTGTTTTTTTGCTAATTCTTATTATAATGGTGATGGCCTGGCAGCTTCCACAACAATAACGTTTTACCAAAATCTTATCAAAATAAGATGCGCATTGAAAAACCAAAAGGCTGACCACCAATGTCAGACCTATTGGCTTTGCCAATGACTGTTTATTTTCACGTTTCCCATAATCTTATTGAAACTAGTGGGACTGATTTTACATTTTGAATATTTCTTGGGAATACTAGCAGGCATCAACATATGTTAATAGATGATGCTTCAAAGAAAAGGTACCTAAAATTTCACAGTAGTTTAACAAAATGTTTTAATTTCTAGTTGCATTTTTTTGTGAACTTTTTATATTGAATGCAAAGACTCCATCTTGCTTTCAAGCTTCTGCAAATATTTGCATCTTATCCGTGAGCATTCAAGGCACATTATACGTAGCCTCATATTCAACTTTACCAACTTGTGTACACATTTTTATACCTAGACCACTGCCAGCCGTGCAGTCCAAGCTTACAACATTTCCTTACAGCGCTCACCCTAATAATAGAGGCTTTGCATTAATGAACCTTAACCCCTTCGACGCCCATGACGAGCTGGGCTCGTCATGCAGTAGCCTCCTGCTACGCTCATGACGAGCCCAGCTCGTCATGAATAATGGTGATCATGTATTTCCAGCACAGGGGAAAAATCCCCATAGCATTCAAAAGGTTAAATAAAAGTTAAAAGATAATGTGGTACTGTAATCTGGCAGCTAAAGGCTTTGGGCTGCAGGAGGTAGGCCTACTTGTCCGGAGGTCAAAATAAACATGAAAACTTGTTGTCCTTGACCCCAAACAATATGTCTTGGGAGTCGGGCTCTGGGAATTCCACGCCACTCAACATAATCATTGTTTGTGCTCTATAATTGCTGTGTTGAATAAATGATAATCTGAGACATTGTTAGTTAATAAGAACACTCAATGGCTTATTGGGAATGTTAATTAAACGACCCACACCGTTTCTTGGGCCACTCTGTTTAACCTACTCTATGGCGCCCGTGCCAGAAGCCACAACCCATAATTCAGGCGTTTCACTTTTCTTCCTAAAAGTAAAAAACTATCAATTGTAATAGTAGTTAGCATTACTAATAACAAAATGCAGTTCAATTGTATTTGGAAAAATTAAATGGTTACAATAATGCTCTAATTTAATTTGTTTTTACAACATTCATTTTAAATTCACGAGAATCATTTTCAAATGATAAAAAACCAAAGTCATTGGTCACAGTTTCCAAAAGCGGGGTCAATCAGCATTTTCTCTTTACTTTTTCAGGGGCTTTGGGGTGGAGGACACAGTCTGTCATGGCCCTATCCTGCCGTTGTGCCCCTCGCTTACATCTATTTCATTGGTTACAGCCATTTGATGATCTGCACTTTTAGCAAGGGAAGCATTCTGGGTTCCATTGTTCAGTTATATTTTCCTCACTGTGCAATGGTAGTGTGGTCTGCCAGATACAGCAGGTCGGTTGTGTACATTCTCCAGTGTGTTACATCTTTATCACCTTGTTGTCTCTCAGACTAACTTGAGGCAGACTTCCTCCCTCACTTACCACTTTTCTAAATCTATGATCCTTCCCTCCACTGTGGGGAGCATCAAGTGTATGGCTGTTCTATCTGATGATAATGTGAATTATGCTGCCCTTTTTAAGAATCTTGACTTTTCTTCTGAATGTGGATTTTTCAACAAACACGTCAGGGTTTTTTTTGTGTGTTTTTTATATAGCGTGAACTCGACCCGAATGTATCAGAGCTTTATATGAGTACTAGTTGCTTTACAGACTGATCCATTCTTTTTGTTTGGCACCAGGAGATTAAGTGATTTGCCCACAATATCAGGATGCTGAAAGTCCCTGCCGAGGGATTTTAACCAGATTCCCCAGCTTCGAGGTCGTCCCTTTAGCAGTTAGGTCACATCCTCGAGTTGCTGCTCCTTTGCCCTGCCAAATCCATCCTTCACACTCATGCACCGTCAGTATGTTTGTGGAACTGTATGATCATGGTATTCTCATAGAGGCCTCATATTGATAATGTATTCTCCCTTCGTCCATTGGGATATGTCCATGTCTTTTGCAGCTCTGTTAAATTGCAGTAGCTCCATAGTTGGGACTTTGTCACGTACCAAATTGGCCCTTTTTATAATCTCATAATTTGCCTTCACTACTCCCTCCCACTGATCATTCAGTGTGGGGCCATGATATTCCCTTCTTTGCAAATAATTGTCTTCAAAAGTCAGTGACCACCTCAAGTCACTGTGTAGTGTTTTATCGATAACCCTCCTTTCCACCAGTAGGCCAGCAACGAAGGCCAGCTGAGGTCCTGGATTGTTTTGGTCTAGATCTGGTGCTTGAAGTCCACTTTCGTTGTGTGTCTGCAGAATCATGGCCCATAAAAGGGCGATATTTCAGTCAAGTTTTGCAGTTTGTGTAATTGAACACTGATTCCTTATTTTGGGGGTCATATCGTGCATTATGTTTTTGCAATTAAAATATTTTTTGTGTATTTTATGGAAGATCTATTTTTATTGCCAATAATATATTTGTGTAGCATTATTAATGACCCAATGCTCACGCAGTTTTTGCCTACCCTGTCTGTACGTTCACTCTTGCCTGTGACATTGGCAGTGTACAATAACACCAATGCATAGGAGCGAAAAATGGACTGTAGTTGAGGTATGGTTCCCACCACCAAGCTCAGAAAATAACTGACATTACACTTGCCCTAGTGCGTACAGTTTGTGACTGATTCTGTTCAGTCCTCTCGCCTAGCTGTGTCTTATGAACAGTTTTTAATTGCTTGTCGCTGTCTGTCATATCCTGTTTTTCTTTAATGCCTTCTTTACCTTTAGGCTGCCTCCTCTAATTGTCCTTTGCTATCTTTCCATACTCTATCATTGTCACACACTGTTCTCTTTCTATTTTATTTCGTCATCTTGTCCTCAGGTTTTTGTATCTAGCTTTCTTTTTCGCCTTCTCAACCCATTCATCTTTCCTCTTATCATTTATTTTTATTCCTCACTCGCCTCTTCTTTTCAACACTAATTACACATTTTACCTTTTTTTTTGTTGTTGCACGTCCAACCTTTTTTTAGTTGATCCTCATCACTTCCCTCTCCTGTTTTTAGGTCTCGGCTAAGCGCGCGGAAGCGCGTTCTCGCCGAGAACTATTGTCGCCGTGTCTGCTTTCCAGGAGACAATCCTGGCCGCGCGCATCGCCTTGGAGGCGATTTGAAACTGTCACGCGCACAAGTACGAGCGCTGAATGGACTTTGTTGCAAGTTTCTTGCAATGCGCGTTTAGAGTAAACGTGTAACACCAGCCACTGTCAGACACACCGCGTCTCTTTGTCTGGTATTTTCGTGTTCATAAATCAAGAGGAGTTATTGACTTACTGACTTCCGAAACACAAAGGGTACTACTTTTTTTTCGAATACTGCAATTACCTGCCCCTGAATATTGTTGAGCGGTGTGTCGATCAGTCAAGAACCTGTTTATTATTATTATTATTGTTATTTTTTGTTGTTGCATTTTTATATAGCGTGAACTCCAACCGCAGCATTAGAGCGCTTTAGCCTTCTAAAGCCTTTTTAAGGTGAGCACCAGTTGCATTACAGAGGGAACCCTTAATTTTTTCCGGCACGGGGAGATTGTGATTTGCTCTGAATCACCTGATGCTAGGAAGAGTGCTAATTGTTTTTTTCGAGTACTGCAATTACCTGCCCCCGAATATTGTTGAGCGGTGTGTCGATCAGTCAAGAACCTGTTAATTATTATTGTTATTTTTTGTTGTTGCATTTTTATACAGCGTGAACTCCAACCGCAGCATTAGAGCGCTTTAGCCTTCTAAAGCCTTTTTAAGGTGAGCACCAGTTGCATTACAGAGGGAAACCTTAATATTTTTCGGCACGTGGAGATTGTGATTTGCCCCGAATCGCCTGATGCTAGAGTCTTACGCCAGACTAGAACCTGGTGGTTTGCTAGCTTCAAAGTTGGCCGCTCTAGCTGTTGAGCCACGTTGCATGCAGCACCATCTCTAATCCGGTAAGAAAGAAAGCAGCCCAGGGGGTGTCGATGTCTGCTAAGAGACTTGTGGGTACTCACTAGCCGAAGATTCCACCTTAGTAAAACAATCGGGGGAGTTTCTGTCTGCTGCAAAGACATATGTGTACACTGTAGCCATATACGCCAATCCCAGTTAAGATAGCTAATTGGGTTTGTGTATTTGCTTCACACTTATCTGTGTAACCTGGAGGCCGAGGGGTCCGTGCGCAGTGAAATAGCTCCTGATGTTGGAGGGTCATTCCAAGAGACATGTCGGAGGCTACATATTCCAGTCCACTTACTGAATAAACAAGCCTACAACCCCCCCACGAGTACACGGCATACGTGTCTAAAAAGAATATATATATATATATATATATCATTTATATGATAATGTACTTTTCGGATCACTAATAATTCTGGCCCGTTTAACGACTTATACATATATTTTATAGAGGGCGTGTGTGTGAGAGTGAAAGCGTGTTCACAATGTGTGGAAAACAAAAATGTTTTCTCCATTTTTACATACATCGTTAGCCAACTGGTAGCTCCAGCCTCATTTGCTTGTTACTTCTACTGTATTGGATCTTTCTGTCCCTTCAACTCCTCCTTGCCTACACTGCATTCACCCCATCTCTTTTCTCCTCTTTCGCTTGTTCCCTCTTTTCTGCATCTCCATGTTCCCCTTTTTCCACTATCTTTTGCTCTACTGTCAAGGGGCTTCCTGCACTGTCCCCTCCTCTCAACTCCTGCATCACTTCTTGCTCAGCAGTTTAAAGAGTGGCTAGAGTGAGCAATTAGACTAGTCGGCACCAGAAGGCCATGCTAAAGCCACCTGCGTTTCTAGTCCAGGTTTATGTGCAGGAAGGACTCCCAGTAACAGATTAGGTAGTACAGCAATACAGTTTATTTATATTTCTCAAATGACCTGCAGTTTTGATCCAACCTCATTTTGCCCACATTTTTTTTACTTCCTTACTGCTCATGCGCAGCAAGGCTTCCATAGGAATTAGAATTTTATATACAGTATATGCATGGTTGAATGGTAACATGGTCCCTGTACAAACGTAGTGCGAGATCTAGAAAGAAAGGTAACTTGTTGTTTTATAGCTAATAAAATGTGTGCTTGGATTACCATGTTTCTTTTCTACATTTTTTACACTAAAGAAGACATTTTCTGCTGCACACTGATCATGAACGTGGCCATTGACTTATGAGATGAACGTGCATGTTTCTGTATAAAGCATGGAGCATCTGCGTACGTTAGAACAATAAACCTTCATATATCCTGGATAATGATACAGGATCCAATCAAGAGTTTGCCCCCTCCTTGCTCCATAAAACACCATGCATATGAATGTGTATAGAATACCTCAGTTAGGGCGGGGTTAGGCCTGAATTGTTGCCACTTACTTGGTGGAGGAAGGCTTTACTTGGCGTGGCACATGTTCAGGAACTAATAGAAGCATGCTGTTAGTCGCTTGGTACAATGTCGGTAGGTTTTAGACTTCTAAAATAGTGGTGTGATAAAATAGAATTGAGGCCTATTTAACCTTTGCCCTAATTTGTATAACTACTGGTGGGTAGTTTATTATAGTTAGTCTTTCCAATGCACGATTTGCAGATGAGCAGTGTATAGTGAATGATAATCTAGCTTAAACACCAATTAATGTGTGTGCATACTGATTTCAAGGTGCATGCAGAATACCTACCATCTGCAGATACGAGATTGTCTGACAGGTTTATCTAACTTAATACCTAAGACCATAACTCAGTAGGGGAGGAGTTAAATACCTGCAGCTTCTCCTTTTCTCCAAAAGGATCAGTTTCCTATTGGGACTAGGAGGAATCTGCAGATGCGACCCCTAATTCTTTGGGAGTAACACAATACTATATATTAATCTAACTGGGCGAATGCTTGTTGCATCTGTATTTTATTATCGTAAAGTCGAACAACTTGAATATTTTGAAAACGGAAACACCCAGTAACGCTGGCAGTAAAGTTTCTGTGGTCCGACATTGCTAGTGTACCAGTACAACCATTTCAGTATAACCAAGCCAAAGCATTTGATTTTAGCAAGGGCTGTTTTCGTGCTTCCTTTAGCTGCATGTTAGGACTTTAATTCGACAGTACAATGTACTGACTTTGAGCAATAGGTAATGTAATGCATCATTATAATCGTAAACCTAGGTGCTACTAATTCGGAACATTTTTACTGTTTTTTACAGTTGGGTTTGAGTTCTGGAAGCAGCTGTGTGCAGAGCATGGGATAAGTCCAGAAGGAATTGTAGAAGAATTTGCCACTGAGGGCACAGACAGAAAGGATGTGTTCTTCTATCAGGTATGCTCTTTTCATACTTTCAGAGATTTTTTTTGTTTTCGTGAAGAACATTTAGATTTTTCCCATCAAGACTGGCTGTGTGGATGAACGGTAGTTCTGCGTCTGTTGGCCATTCGTGATTTGCCGAAAAACACCCATGTAAGCATTTTCATAGAAAAATAAAACAGCTGGTTCAGTAATGTTTGACATGCTTCTGGCAGACTTCTAAGAACTTATTCTGCGTAGTACAAAACCTGTTTAAATCCTATCCGATTTTGAACTGTCAAAAAAAGCTCCTTCATGGGCCTACCATCTGCTTCTGTGAAGAACCCAAGACAATAGGAGAAGATGGGCTCCATGTGAACAATTACCTTACTTACCCAGCACTTATTTCTTCACACTAATTCATAGCTCACATGACTGAATTCCACTGACTCTTCGTTTTGTGCCGTGCTGTGGATCTTCCCGCTGGGCTAATCTGTGCACCCTCTGGACCCTTTGCACCCTTTGGAACTACGACTCGCGGTACCCGCTTCGCGGGTCCCGCATCGCGGAGGAAGCTCTGCTGAGGCTTGTGGACTTGCTAGGGTGACTGGGGCCAGTGCAGGGCTGCGAGCAACAGCGCGGGGACTCCATTTCCCAGGAGTCCCTGCAGTGGCCAATTTGAAACACCTGGCCTGCTCTTCCTGCTAGCCCCGCCCCCTGAGCACCGGACCTCAGAAAAGCCCACCCTCAACTACGACCGGCGGGACTCTTCGTTTTGTGCAGTGCTGTGGATCTTCCGGCTGGGCTAATCTGTGCACCCTCTGGACCCTTTGCACCCGTTGGAACTACGACTCGCGGTACCCGCTTCGCGGGTCCCGCATCGCGGAGGAAGCTCTGCTGAGGCTTGTGGACTTGCTAGGGTGACTGGGGCCAGTGCAGGGCTGCGAGCAACAGCGCGGGGACTCCATTTCCCAGGAGTCCCTGCAGTGGCCAATTTGAAACACCTGGCCTGCTAGCCCCGCCCCCTGAGCCGTCCATATCCAATAAAACCAAAGCCCCCCTCCGCTGCGCGGGAGAAGCCCGGGACAAGGGCGGGACCGTCTGCGGCCGTCAGAGGCCGGAAGAGACTGGACTGGGCCAAGGCTCTTGGCTCCTCTTCTGAGACTGTGGTAGTTCTTTTAATTTACTGTGTTCTTCTTTTGTACAGGGTTCAACATTAGTTAGGGACGCTCCGAGCTGTTTAGTCGCCATTTTAGTGACTCTTTCCGCGAGTTTAGAGTTTGCGGCTCCTGCTGTTTACTTTCTTGGTCCCGGTGAGGAGTATGGAGTGCCGAGAAACTAGAAGCATGGCAGCGGCAGGTAGTAAAAAACTGACAGGCACCTTGGACGATTTTATTGTGCGCACCAACACGCTGATTGACCAAGGGATTGTACTTATGGAGAGAAGGGTTTCCCAGGACTTGGCTTTTGCCAAAAGATCGTCTTTGGGTCTCATTGGTTCTGCTCGCACCCCTGATACTTCTTCCCATATATCCAATCCTGTGCAGGTCCTTGCTGACATTCACAATGCGAACTGTAGTCAGCCAAGCTCACGAGTCCCATCACCCCCTAGTCCCCAGGTTCTGGCTCATAACCTCACAGGGATGAGTTCAGACATTAACCAGGTAAATCATCAGGTGGACACCCAGGTAGTGACTTTAAACGAACAAAAGAGGGGGAGGCGGGAGGGCGCAATCCCTAAACGCAAGCTCCCAAATACCAACAACATCGGAGCCAAGAAAGCTTGTGTTACTACAGCTGGGAATACTAGTACTGATTCAAATGAGAGGGGCGGACTGGTAGAGTCGAGAGACCCTGGCAATGAAGTTATTCGCCAGATAACCGGGGCGGCAGTGGCCCAGGCAGAGGCTGCCAGTTTACCCCTGCATATCATCGATGATACCATCCTGGATAACTCCCTAGCTGATATCCTTGAGGATAGCACTACAGCCAATAGATCGAGGTTGGATGCATTAGGGGAGGTTAATGGGGAGGAGGAGCCTATAGGCTGCATCATAACCAAAATTGTTAAAACCTTGCTCGCACCCCTGGAAGCTAGGCTTCATGGCATTGAAAAAGTGCTTCATGAGATACACAAGGACATAAGGTTTCATGATAGTCATTTTCCCAACAGGACCACTAATGCCACTATTGAAGCCAGTAAACCAGGGCCTGCGGGCAAGAGCGCAACAGTGACAAAAAACAAGATGCCCAAAAAATCGGTAATAAACCCCTCCAACAAAGTGAGCACCCAAACCCCCACACTAAATAAACCCACTGACCAAGCCAACGTAAAAGGCCCCGCTAATCCTACATCTAAACCCGCCCCATCCCCCCATCAAAATAAAATAACACGGCGAAATATCCATCTACCGCCAGACGCCTGTTCTTATGTGATCATTTTGACGGGGGTAACGGAATTGGTCCCCCCATCTACTGAAAACTTTCATGCGCTCAAAAATAAGGTATGCCACTGGTTGGCTAATAATCATCCTTTACCCCCAAATCTTAGTGGCAATATCTTAATGGTTGAGAAAACGCCCTGGGTGGGACATAATAGGAAAAGAATACGGGGGGACAGCATAGTAGTGAAATTCGAGAATCTGCCGGGGGAATCATCGTAGCAACAATGACACCTTGGTCACGGCCAGGCCCCTGTCCTATTTTTATATGCCCAATGACCTAAGAGATAACAGATGGAGTTGGCTCAAAGACCAAAATCATCATAGAGGAGCATTGAGACAAGAGGTGTCCAGTGAAAGGAATTTTTGTAGTAGGGGCAGGGGTGGTGAGGAGGGGTGGAACTTGGTGCAGAGAAGAGGAGGTAGTCAGAATAATGACAATAGATACCATGCAGATGGCTTTAGGGCCAATAATATGTTTTCTGGTCATCCTCACAACTACGCCCAGGCTCGCTATCCAGTAGTTAATTTTGGCAACATCCCAACGACAAATCAGTATGATTGCTTGTCTGATTTGGGGTGGGTGGATTGACAACAGGCGGACATAGTGCTAGGATATGACAAAGGAATCAGGATTAACCCTGCCTCACCCGCAAAAATGGTCCCAGAGACCGGGGACTCAAGTGTGGACTCCAGGGAACTAGATCCCGTTGTCCATGAGCTGGGTAAAGGTAGGGACCTAGTATCTAGCCCATATAGCCAAGTAGTGGGTAGGGAAGCACCTAGAGACAACAGGTATATAAAGGTAGGAACATGGAACATCGCCTGGCTAAGGAATAAAGTTGATGATCCCATCTGGAGGGAATTTATAGGGAGTATTGACATCATTGCCCTACAAGAGACGTGGGATACTAAGAACATACTTACCTTGGATGGATATACTACCTATTCTCTCCCCGCAGTAACAACCACCAGAGGAAGAGCGAGGGGGGGGGGGGGGTCTGGTAACCTTGGTCGCAGCTAATATTTCTGGCACACACACGGTGATTGCCTCAGGGTCCCCCTACTGTTTGATAGTCAAAATTACTCGCAAAGGGGCCCATAATGTTTTAATTATTAATTTTTATAATTCTTTTGATAGAGCCACCTCAACCAGCAACCTGACAGCGTTACATTCCTTTCTAACAGATTATAAGGAGCTGTCGGAAAAAGAATGCTACATATTACTACTAGGGGGTTTTGATATCCACAGATGCCCAGACAAATGTTTGCCCAATGATCCTTTTGCCCCCATTGAACAGAGTGATGCTCACTTTGAGCATAGTGAGCAGGGAATCTTATTGGAATACATTTTGGCTGATAATGGTTTAACGTTACCCATGAGGGATGAGGTGGATATCCCAACTTTTAAAGGAAATGGCACTGGGTCAACTATCGATTTTATCTTTACAAGTCTAACGCTAGGTAGTTACATTGTAGATTATTCTCCGGTCTGGTCTCATTTTAGCGATCACAACCCTGTCTTATTACGTGTTAGTGGTATCTTCAGCAGATCTGAGACACAACCAAACAGGGTCGACAAACAAGACATTCGCGCAACAGATCAGGCTCGCAGAATTAAATGGTGTAAAATTGTTCCTGAGGATTTCCAAGTTAACCTCTCCAATCGTAGAGGAGAGGAGCTGCAGGTATTCATGGATAAGGATGCTGGGGATAGTGAGGTAGTGGGGGCTTACCAAAAGGTTTGTCACCAGATTGTCTGACCTGATACACCCTGGCAAAACCAGAGATTTAGGGTCAGTTGGCTGGTTCAATCATGATTGCTCTGCAGCCAACCGCAATCTAAAGGAGGCCTTGAAATGTAAGCCTGTTGATAGACAATGCGTGGCATTACTGAGGAAAGCATACAAAGCAGCAGTAGAACAAAGGAAACGGGAGATCAGGGAAGACGCCTGGGCAGAATTGACTTCTATTGACGTACTAAAAAACAGCGCCAAATTCTGGGCAGTGATCAACCAACCCTACTTTATTGACTCGAGCAATAACGTGTTAGACTGCGGTATTCAGGAAGACAAGTGGCTCACCAATTTTAAGTCATTCTATGAACAGGCATCCGCAGGGGACGATGATCCAACCTCTGGGGTTAGTCACCCATATACTTTGGTGGTGAATGAGGGCGAGGTGGCTGAGGCCATCAGTAAAATGACAAGCAATAAAGCCCCCGGCCCTGATGGCGTACCAGCCGACCTTTTTAAATCTAACATTGCAATATGGTACAAAGTTTTATCTAATGTTTTTAACAGAATTTCTAAATCTGGCATCCCAGCAACCTGGTCACAGTCGGTAATTGTACCTATCTTTAAGAAGGGCAACACAGGAGAGCCGAGTAATTACCGTCCAATTTCCCTTATAGATTCTGCTGTGAAGGTCCTAGGTAGAGTGGTCTTGTGTAAATTATCTGACTGGATCGAAGAACAAATTCTCTGTCAGCGTTACAGTATGGGTTTAGAAAGGGGCGTAGTACGATAGATCAGAGCCTCAATCTCCAATTACTGATTGGAAAGTATACCATAGCGAAGCAAGGTTGTTTGTACATAGCATTTATGGACCTGTCCTCGGCCTTCGACCGAGTAAACAGGTCCAAGCTATGGGGCTTACTCCTTAAGATGGGCATTGATGAAAATATAGTATACTTTCTAGCTGACCTTCACAGAGACCTCGCAGCCACAGTAAGATACGATCGCAAGGGGAATTGCACGGGTAAGATAGGTATAGTAAACGGGGTCAGGCAAGGTTGTATTTTAGCCCCTTTATTATTTACTTTGTACATTAATGAGTTAGCCAGTGTTCTGGGAGCAGTTTGTAAGGATATTCCAAAAGCAGGCAAGTTTCCCCTTCCCGCACTATTATATGCGGATGACGCCGCACTTATAGCGCGCACCCCAGTAGGCTTACAAAGTCTTTTAAATTCCTTTTATGAGTTTATGTCCTCTCTGGACCTTAGCGTCAATTACACCAAATCTCATGTCATGGCCGTGGGCACAAAGGGTAGGCACAGGAAGTTGATGACACTCCACTGTAACGGGAATAGGTTATCTAGGGTAGCCAAATTTCCATACCTTGGGGTGGTTTTCGACGAAAGTTCCACCTGGCTTCCCCAATTGTCAGAGAAAAGAAATGCATTTGTTCGGTCCATCTCTGCTGTCTTGGGTTTTTCTCGCAAACTGGGGGTAAAACAGTTACAGGCAATATTACAGGTGTACGTGGCAAAATGTGTTTCTATAGCAATGTATGGCGCTGATTTGTGGGGTTTTAAGAACGTTAAGTTGTTACAAGTGGCAGAAGACAAATTTTTTTAATCCATTTTATCAGTACCACAATCGACTTCAGGTTTCATAGTCCATCAGGAATGCGGGGTGGAATATTTAGAGGATCGGATTGCTATTGCACCCCTTCTAAAGTGGATCACGGTCTGGTTGAACCCAGAAGTGGATGTGAACCACGAGATCCTGAGGGACTGTCTTAGTTTAGAACACTGGGAATCTATTCCTTGGCTAAATTATGTTAAAAGGGTCGCAGTCTCACTAGGGCGCCCAGAAATATTTGAGGAGCCGTCAAAACTGGTTAAAGCGGATATAAAGAGGGTCAAGACTGCTTTTAAGCTTCACAGAGGGATGGATAGGGAGGGTCTCTAGTTGATCAAGCCTACTGTAAGAGCCCATCAGCTAGTCGTAATAACTGACAATGACCTGGAGTTATATCTGAAGGTTGTTAACAACGCCAACCATAGATATTTGTTAACCAAGTTTAGACTAAATAAATTCCAATTACTCCTCTCTGGGCGCCCTTGTTGGACCAAGGTATCAGACCTGAAACTATGTACCTGTGATGGTTTTTCCATAATGGACACCGCCCATTTTATGTTCTTTTGTGGTCACTTTAATGAGACATTATACCTCTGCTAAAGAATAAGGGGTTTAAACAAGTGAAACCTGCCCTTTTATACCTTCAACTGCTGTCTAATGTGTGGGAAATTTTTAACGTTGCCACTTTTTAAAATATAGCTATGAGACTGAGGAAAAAATTAGCTAGCTTGAGATGATAGTTTTCCGCGATCTCCTTTTATAGCTTGTTAAACAAGGAATATTCACTGTCATTTAGATGAAGTGCGTATGCTTGCAACTTTAGATATGAAATTTATATATTCTTATTGTTTTTTAATTTCACATTTTCTCTTTGGACGCTGTGCTGTTGTGTGTATATATATAGCTAGTCTTATTGTAATTTTAAATGTTTTTTCCCCTCTGTGGTTATTTGTATACTTTTGTGGTTTTTGTTATGAACCGAATAAAGTATTTTTTACTGACTGAATTCCACTGACATTTAACTCTAAAGTTTTCAAGTGAAGAAACCCATATCCCTAAAGACCGTCTCTGTTTTCTAAGACTGATTCTATAGAGTTCTACCGCCAAACTGTCTAGCCACTACCTAGTTCTTTTTGACAATGCCTTTATATCTCCCACAGTAAGAATCAGGATGCACCCTCTATTTTCCAGGAGTGTGAATCTGAAAAAAGGACTTTCTCCAGTTTTTTTCCATTTATAACTCACCAAACATATCCACACCCCATCTCCTACTATGTCAACTTCACACATTTTTTGAATACCTAGGAGAGCTTTAGACTACCTTATGCCACCACTCATGAAATCAAGAAAAGGGACATACGCTATACCTTGGTTCTCATTTGAAGTCCATGAAATGAAAAGGACTGAGAGTCCACTCCATTTTAGGAGCAACAAACCCCTTATAAAAAAGTTTCACAATCTAGTTAAGTCCTCTTCAAGGTGGAAATAGTTTTTTTTCTGAGGGGTTGTTTGGGGAAGAAACAAACCTAGACAGCAATTCTTTGTGACTATTGTTTGCACCACGTGACGAATCAGTAAAAACTTCAAGCCAAGGGAGGCGTTATCGTCTCCTTACTAAGTTGGAACTCAGTAACCTGGATTCTAAACCCAGCTATATCACAGTTGTGATTCGGTTTCAGAAATAAAAAATGTCCCTGTGCCTCAAACTGTAAATATGTGCAATGCAAGTTTATGAAAATTAACAGTATAATGTGCTGCTTTCTTCTGTCCCAGTTTGTTTTTCCCTCCTCACATCCCATACTGGATTCTGTAATCTGTTCTTAATTAGACCCCATTTAGTTGTTCTATGTATAGCACTTCCTAGTCAAAGTGCCCCAACTGCGATTAAAAATGCTGTAAAAGATCTGCATTATATTGAATTCCTTAAAAAATGTCCACACACCCCATTAGCTTTCCATATATTCTGTCCTGTCTGACTAAAATGGCATACGTAGTGGTCAGTTTTAGACTGCAATCTTGCCGAAAGTTGTTACTTTACCTAGCTGTGTCTTTTTACAGACAATGTATTCTCTTAAATTATCTTTCCAAGAAATCACTGGGAAATATTGGATGCGCTTGCTCAAGGGACTGAATCCCATCGAAACCTTTCTGAAACAATGTAACAATTCATAATGTATGTTTATCAGTCATGAGTACACTAAAGGGTTTTATGGTTCTAGGCTGAAGACCAAACTCAGCACAAGAAATAGCAGTGATCTAGGAGTAAAAATTGATACCTGTATAGCGCACTGCTCACCCGCAAGGGTCTCAAGGCGCTTGTACGAATACCGCTGTGGAACCCATCCTGGCTTTCCCTGTGAGGTGTCCACTCCTGGGCACCCCCAAGGTGGAGGCCAGGCATCCTTAGCGTTGTGGGGGCTGTTGTGGAGATTAAGCAAGCTATTGCCCAGAGTTGCAGAGTGGGACTCCATGATTGGAATAGGCACCGAGGCGAGAATTATCAGGTCCGTGGAATTTTTGAGCCCAAGACCCGCCGAGGCGGGGAATTGAACCCCGGTCCCGGGCTAGACCTCTGCATCAGGGTCTGCCGCTCTAACCATTGAGCCACACTTCTCCTTCTAGAGTAAGATCAGCCATTTATTATTTATTTATAGAACTTATAGAGCGCACTATCGCCGTTGCAGGCATCCTGGCGCTGGAGCTCCAAAGACATGAAACGGAGGGACAGCAAAAAACAGCCAACTCAAACCCTAGGGAACAGCCAAGTTTTCACGGATTTTCTAAACGGGAGAAGTTTATCCAGTTGCCTAATCCCCCAAGGTAGACTGTTCCACAGTTTGGCCGCAGCCACCCCAAAAGATCTTCCCCCTGCCCTGACTTTTTTAAATCTAGGGACTCTCACCAGGCGTGCTGACGAGGAGCGCAGTGCCCTGGCGGGGGTATACCATGCAAATTTAGCTTGCAGCATTCTAGGTCCAAGCTCATGGAGGGCCTTACAAACAAGGCAGAGAGACTTAAATCGTATTCTCTGTCTAAGGGGGAGCCAATGGAGTTTGACCAGGGCCGCGGATGCTGATGTTCTTCTGGGCCACCCCAAGGCCATTCTGGCCGCCGCTGATTGAATTCTTTGGAGCCTATCAAGCAAAAAACTGGGAGACTCGAGCAACAATGCATTGCAATAGTCGAGTCTACTCAGAATTGTACATCTGGCCACCAGGGCCCGGGCAGAGAAAGGTAAAAATGGCATGATTTTGCGAAGGGACCTAATCAGGGCGAAACAGGACGATACCGTTTTTGCAACCTGAGCCTCCATAGACAGCTTATTGTCCAGCATAACACCTAGGTTACGCACTGTTTTAACAGGAGAAACCCTAGTGGCAAATTCTGGGGGCCAGAGATTATCAGGGAGAGAGTGTGAAATCTTACTCCCCGCATAGAAGAGCAATTCAGTTTTACCAGCGTTGAATTGCAGGGAGTTAATCTGTAGCCAACCAGCCACGTCCCTCAAACACTCATGGAAAACCTCAACCGATATTGAATCCTCCCCCTCAAAGGAGAGGATCAGTTGAGTGTCGTCCGCATAATTAATCGTATTGATCTTATAGAACTTAATCAGGGAGATCAACGGTTTTAAATAAAGATTAAACAAAATAGGGCTAATAGCCGAGCCCTGAGGAACACCATGTGGCACTGGGAAAAATGCAGATTGAAAAGGGGGAGGGCCACAGCCTGCTGTCTGTCTTCAAGAAAGGAGCAGAACCATCGCAGGGCACAGCCCCTCACCCCGGCCTCCTGCAATCTGCACAGGAGGATCTCATGGTTTACCGTATCAAATGCGGCAGACCGGTCAAGCAAAATCAAAGCGGTTGCCTGACCCCTGTCTGCACGCATTTGAAGCTCATCCATGGCCGTTACCAAGGCCGTCTCAGTCCCATGGGCAGGGCGAAAGCCGAATTGCAAATCCTCCAGCAGCTGGTGTTGCTCCAAATGTTTGGACAATAGAGAACTAACCCTACGCTCAACAATCTTTGCGGGGAAAGGAAGCAACGAAATTGGCCTATAATTCTTAGAGCACTCTGGGTCCAGCGAAGGTTTTTTCAACAGCGGGGATATCAAAGCTTGTTTCCAACGAGTGGGCACAATACCGCTGGTCAGAGACTGATTGCAGATCAGGCGGAGAGCAGGGAATAATTCCACCTCATACTACTTCCAGATCTTATGCGGGACCGGGTCCAAAGGTGAGCCGGAAGAGATGTCGCACGCCAGCCTCCTAAAGTCTTCCTCCCCTAAGGGAGAAAACCCTAATAGTTGCTCCCCAGGCTGACGACAGGGGCCTATGTCGCTGCCGAGCGAGGTCCGGTCCATCAATCCCTGGGAGCAGCTGGGCACAGGGCGAGCTTGGAGATCATTGATAATGACCTCGGTTTTGTCCCTAAAGAACTTGGCCAGGTTCTCACAGAGTTCCTGCGATGGTGGTATCGAATTCCTGGAGCAATCCGGGCTGGTGAGGCTGTTAAGAATATTAAAGATGCTCCTGGAGCTGTTTGAGGCGTTACAAATCGTAGAGCAAAAATACTCTGCTTTGGTGTTATGGATCAGGGTTTTATACTCAGCCAATTTAAGCTTCCAAAGCAGCCTGTCTGAATCGTTATACCCCCGCCGCCATTTCCTCTCTGCCTGTTTGCAAGCTATTTTGGTGGATTTCAAGGTGTCAGTAAACCAAGGGGCCGAGGCTCTGCTTTTGCACCTAAGTTTTTTTTAGCGGGGCAAAGGAATCTAGCGTTTTGGTAATCCTAAGGCACAACGCGGTATAATTTTCGTCGACCTGCTTGTCCGGGGAGAAGCAATCTCTGACCGTGAACACCGAATCAGACCCTCGCAGTCGTGCAAGGGCCTTCCAGTCCCTACACAGAACATTGGTAGTGGGCCGCACCAGTCGAGTTCGACCAGTATTGACGTTAACATAAAATTTAATTAAAAAATGATCGGTCCAGACCAACGGTAATGTATTCCCCATATACAGCAGATGAGGGACGGAGAAGAGAAGGTCAAGGCAATGACCGTCCTTGTGAGTAGCACCCACAGCCTGCTGATCGAGGCCCAAATCCTCGCATGAGTTTAGAAGATTACGGAACCCTACATCTAAGGGACCGTTTGGCCAAAGATTAAAATCCCCTAAAATTAGCAGATTATTGTGGGAGGCTGCCATGTTCGTAAAGGTAGTTAGCAGAGATTGTTGTTGTAGAACCGTAAAAGCCCCAGGAGGTCTATAGCAGATAACCGCAGTGGCAATAAGGCCAGAGGCATTCTTTATAGCCAGGCCCAGTAGTTCCACACCAACAACTGAGTCCATCTCAATGGTCCCGACTAGCCAGGGGGCCCTGTAGATAATCCTCACCCCACCCCTCCTTCCATTAGGTCTGGGGAGATGAAGGATTTTGTAATCTGGCGGGCAGGCCCAACCAGGCTCAATCTAGCAATCAGGGCGAGTCCAAGTTTCTGTCATAAATAAAATATCAAGCTGATGTGATTCAATTAGCAATTGGATTTCTACACAGTGTTTTGGCAGGGACCGCACATTAAGAAGTCTGCACGAGAGAAGGCTTCCACCCAGGAAATCGCTCAAAGGAAGAGCCGAGTCAGCAAAGGCAAGGTTGTCCCTGACTGCAGAATGTTCCCCTATATTGAGAAAGGTATCCCTGGAGTAATGCCGAACAGCCATCTCTGAGGAGGGCACCCTACCTTCACCAAAAAGGGCAGCGTGGCTGGCGCTGAGCGCTACCCTGGCGCGGACAGGCGCAGACGGGCTTGCCTTTGGCTTGCCTTCGGCGCGCCAGCCCGCTTTTTGAAGGTCTGTGGAGGAGAAAAGACTAGAGCGCTCACCTTGGCCCACTCAAAATGGCGGCCGTCTGGGTGAGTGCCTAGTCGCGTTTCCCTCCCTTCTGGGCCTCGAAATTAAGTAATAAATAGTAGCCTGTCTTCCCTGAGTGACCAGGTTAATATACAGATCAGCAGCACAATTTATTAAAATTTTGTTAAAAACGAGTAAAACTCAAAGTAAAATTCATTCTATTTAGCAGCAACAATCCTGGACAGATAATAAGTGCAAAACGAATTAAATAGGGCAAGGTTAGCAGCAGCTCCCGGCTCACGCCTCAGGAGCAATAGTGGGTGCGCGGTCGCGCCAGCCCGCTTTTTGAAGGTCTGTGGAGGAGAAAAGACTGGAGAGCTCACCTTGGCCCACTCAAAATGGCGGCCGTCCGGGTGAGTGCCTAGTCGCGTTTCCCTCCCTTCTGGGCCTCGAAATTAAGTAATAAATAGTAGCCTGTCTTCCCTGAGTGACCAAGTTAATATACAGATCAGCAGCACAATTTATTAATTTTTTTTAAAAACGAGTAAAACTCAAAGTAAAATTCATTCTATTTAGCAGCAACAATCATGGACAGATAATAAGTGCAAAACGAAGCAAATAGGGCAAGGTTAGCAGCAGCTCCCGGCTCACGCCTCAGGAGCAATAGTGGGCAACCAGTGGGCAGGTAGGTGATTACTAAGACCAGAGGGCAACTGTAAAGTGTGTAGAGGTTTCATCTGTTACGAATATAGATAAGTTCATTCTTATTGATTGCTGTATGCCGGATACACAAACTCAGGTTACTTGGCCACTGAGATAAAATGCAGCATGACCTGGTGAGCTGAGATGGGTGTAAATTAATTCAATTAAATAGGCTGCCACAATATGCAAATTTGGAGCACAACCTGATAATTCAATGTGGACATGTTATACTAGACACCATTTTTTGCAGCACTTTAGTGACTTATTTGGAAAACAATTGTGAGCATTTTGTTGTATAGAAGCTGTTAATAGTGACACTATTGTTCGGTTGCAAGCTCAAGTCATTGATCATACAGGTAGCCTCAGTGTACTGAGAGAAAATAGTTTCCAGATATTAAGAGAACTTTAGTCCTCTAATGCTAGTCGTTGAGCATACAGTGATCTGAAACTGGGCAACACTTATCCCATTTGACATTCATCCAATAGTCTGTGTGATCGGTAGTACTCAGATTTGAAAGTTCAGACATTTCATTAGAGAAGTGTTCAATTGCCTTTTAGCTTTGTTTGGCAGGTAAATCTCCAAAGAGGCTTAATATCAATGAATACATAATCCAGCTGCTGTGTCACATTATGGAGGGTCATTTACTTCTTATTCTTCAAATACATAATTTCATATATTGATGTTGAAACGTATGGTCCAGAGCATTAATGAAAGCACAGCTGACATGTTTTACACACTTTATGCTGTCAGTCTAGGGATTTTTCATGGCACAATGTAGTCCTGTTTAGTGTTTGTTTAACCCTTGAAAATGATCTGACGCTCAGATTTAGTTATTTATATGTCCAAACTGGTGACGTAGTGAAGCAGTCTATGGCCTCGAAAATGTATTAAATTGTACCAGCACTGCAGGTCAAGTGACTTGAATAATCTACTCGACCTAACTGTAATGTGCTTGACCTGTAAACTAGTCTCAAATTGTGTGATCTTAGGCAAATATTTTATTTTACACAATCATTTTTTTTCTTCGTAATCACATGAGATCCCCTTCAACAGTGAGATCAGTATTTCTGCTGTAAGAAAAACTAGTTTGTTCGATTCAATAGACTAAACCTTTACTCCATGTATAATAAGAATCTAGCCCACATATAGAATTTAAATGAAGCCTGACTTGCCTCTTAGTTCACTGATGGCATTGCCATCAGGGCTGGAGTAGCGCACTGTCATTTACGGGCAGAATATTTTCCATTGAAACCGCCACAAGCATTCCCAATAATATGCAGTTTTACTGGTTAAACTATATCATTTGTACACATTGTGTGGGAATTGGGTTTAAGCAAAAATATTTATCATTTGCAAATTTTCAAGTAAAGTGTTTGATTTGATTTGTTCCTATTAAAATCTTTGTTTCCGTCATACAGACGTACAAAAAATGTGCTTTCCTAACTATTGAAATATATTTTTATATATTTGTACAGTTTATTTACAAGCTATGTAAATGCTGTGTTTGAAAAAAACTGGCATTCTACAGCCTTGCATTTCACACTTTTTGTACAGTACAATTTTCCGACAGTTCACTTTACAAAATCTTCTAACTTTGCAGTCCGAGAAAGAAAAATAAACACCAACCTTCAGGATACAATAAGCATCAAATTGTAAGAAGACCTAATCTGAGGTTTGCTGAATATCGTTTTTTTACTACATTAATTGGCAAAGGGAGAACAGAAATAGGATGTAAAATACTTAGAAAACTAGGATTTGCTTAGGTTCTACTTTTACCCAGCCCTGTTCTATTCTGTAGAAATGGGGCCTGGGAGAGTTGCATAAATCGTTGAAAAGTGGGTAAACTGTTGTGGACGCTAAAGGAATTTACCTTGGCACATTTAGAAGGAAATACATTTATAACAGAATATTGAGCATATGGGGCATCACCAATTGCTCCCCTGTTTACCCGCTAACAAAATATATTAAATCATTTAGTCTTTTTCATTAACAATGACTGACATGGATCAAGGAGTTGTATCTTCGGTCTGACCCTCTCAGCCTTCGTCAATTACTGGCTAAAACTAAAATTGGTACTGACTGTAGTAGTATTTTATTTGTTGATTAATTAAAATCATTACAACCAAAGATAGATAAAAGCAACCAACATAAACAAACATATATTAAACACAAAGTTATTATCATCTTAAAATGATCATCTGAAAATGCATTAATACAGTTATTTCCATAATAATATTAAAACGTTTACACAGTGATTAAAATACAGGTATTAACTAAAGTACAATATATTAGCAGCAATCACTATTATAGCAGCATTTAACTAAAGTGACAGGTGTTAACAGTAGGAAATACAAGTATAAATACATTTTTTGCTGTTTTCCATTTGCAAGCTATAATAAAGTGCAGTGTGCATAACTATAAAATTATACTAATAGACCCTTCAATTGGCATACATTTTGATTCAAATAATTCTTAAAATAAGTTTCTTTAAGTATTTTATATCACGAAAAATGGTTATTTACTTGTTCTTCGTCTTGGAGTTTCTTCTCAGCAATAATGATGAACTTAAAGTGATAAATAAGTTTTGTATTCGCCCCACTCAAACAGGTAATAATCGCTTGCCTGCATGTTCTAATTCCTAGTTCAGTAAAAATTGGTTTTAGGATCAAATTTCGAGTCTCTGCCAAAGCTGGGCATAAGGTTACTATGTGTGTTAATGTTTCCTCCCTTTGACTACAAAGCCTGCAAATGCTCGATGACCATTGATTTTCCCATTTTGGTATACCATCCTTTGTCGGATATCTTCCCAGCCTTAAATACATACATTTATTCTTAAGCCTAGGTTTTAAATGATAAGACAAGTAAGATTGAGGTGACAGCCTACCGAAAGAGTTAGCAACTGTCCAGAATTGACTTCTTTTCCTTAATTCCTCCTTGTCCGCTATAGTCGTTAATAATCCGGCCATTTGATTCATTTCTTTTTTTTACACTATCCTGCTCCTCATTTCATCAGCCAAATTAGAGCAGTCAAAGTTACTTATGCATTCATTAAAATACAGCTGCCAATTTTTTGAATATTCCCCTTCTGAGGTTTCAAGCCAGCATAACTTTGCCAATGATCCTTCCTCCGAACGCACTAATGTTAAAAGAGTCTTCAAAAATGTAGATTGACGCGCCAGAGGTTGGTTTTTCAAACCAAATTCCAGTCTTATGTTTGCTCGACTAATATATTTGGGGATTTTAAAAACAGTTTTATATATTCTAATTTCTATATCGTCGAGCACTTTCGCGTCTTTGCCCCTAAAGATAATTGAGCAATAATCCAAAGATGGCATTAATTTTGCTCGCATCACCTTTATCAGATGGTCGTAGTTGGGGCATAATAGTTTGTCTCTTAATTTTCTAAAAGCAAATGCAAGTGAGCAACCCCTGGCTTCAAGATTGTTAAAATGTTGTCTAAAAATCAGACCGTCGTCAAACGTGATTCCAAGGTATTTGTATAATTTCACATTTTCAATCACCAAACCGTTAATATTCCACTCTTTACTCCTAGGCTTCCCTTTTCCCATAGTCCTTATCTTGGTCTTTTTTATATTCATTCTCAGACCATTTTGTGTAACATAACCGTTAAAAGAGTTAATTAACCTTTTTAATCCTATTTCTGTTTGGTTCATTAAAATCGTGTCATCTGCCTATTGCATATATTTGATTTCCTGACCATGAATAAAAGGCGAATGCAAATTTATATTTTTAAAATGGGCCGGTAAATCAGCCATAAAAAGATTAAAAAGGCAAGGAGCCAAAACACAGCCTTGTTTTAGTCCCACATTCGTAGCTAAACGTTGTGTCCTATGTTTACCATCGCCTATTTAGATTTGCACCCAGGTGTTGGAGTATAACAGTATAATAATTTTTAAAAGAGACTCTGGAATACCCCAAATCCGTAGCTTCCCCCAAAGAATATTTTGTGGCACAAAATCAAAAGCGGCTTTTAAATCAATAAAACAAACATATAATCTTTACTTCCTAGTTTTGGCTCTCTCACCTAATAACGTTAATAAAATCAAATTCGTATGGGTTGATTCGCCCCTTCTAAACCCGGTTTGAAATTTAGGAATCAGCTCCTCGTGTGAGGCCCAAGTCTCTAACTCATTCAGCAAGCAACTAGCAAATATTTTTGCCTCTACATCAGTGAGTGTAATTAAACGGTAATTAGCCGGATTATCCTGCGGGCCACTTTTGTAAATCGGCTGTATGATACTCCCGTGCCAGGATAACGGAAGAAAACCTGATTTAAGAATTTCATTAAATAAAAGCATTAATAACTCCGGCCAATTACTCAATTCAGCCTTAAATATTGCATTCAGGATACCATTTGGACCCGGTGCTCCGTTGGATTTGATCCTTTTTATCGCCTTTTTTACTTTGTCGAGCGACCAGGGTTCCATATCCACTCTACATTGAGGAGGAGAGCTGCCACCCCCACTATCTTTTATTTTATGCATATCAACTAAACTAATATTACTACATTTATCATTATCTAAATAATCTGTATCCATTTTTTCATTGAAAAAGCTTACCCAACCCACTTCATCAACATTAGCACTGCTGCCTCTATTATTACCATTCTCAGTGTCATTAATGATGCTCCAGAATAACCGAAGATCTTTGGATTTACATGCATGATGGACTTTTGCCCAAGTTGATTCATAATAGGCTTGTTTTGCTATCCATATTTCCTTCTTGTATCTGTTTTAACTCTCTGATTTTACATGATATATTGAGACGCGGTAGCCTGTTATTGTTCCTGTGAAGTAATCTTATTTCTTTATTAAGTTTTCTTTTTTGATATACTAGGTGGGAAGAATACCATCCTGGTCGCCTGGGATTTAGTGTTATACCCTTACAGGACTCGTCTCTAGCAAATGTAGCTAATTTATCACACAGATGGGACCAAAGCTCAACCATAGACTGCCCTTCAGCATAAGCAGAATGCGTATCCTGAATTAAACAGCCAAGAACGCCCAAGATTTTATCCTCAGTTTTTCCATTCCATGTTAACCTTTTAAGATTAAAGGCCATTGGAGCTTTTATCAAAGTCCTAGTTTCTGGCAGATACTCCGGATCAATGTCAAGGAGAATGACTTGTGGATTGTGATCGCTTTCGATCCTTGGGACTATCTCATAATTGTTTACTAAATTATATAATTTCTCAGACAGTATAGTATAGTCCAGTGGTTCCCAAACTTTTGACTCCTGAGGACCCCCACTGAATCACTACTGGAAGCCGGGGACCCCCGAGCAATTTGTACAATTTAAATTAAAAAAAATTAAAACAGTCATTCGCAAAAAATACACAAACAAGTACACATCAAATAAATGCTTGCATTACTAAAGGTTTTATTATTTTATATTGAAAAATTTGCAAAAATCTAAACATTTTAATGGGAAGGATGGTGCTGCATCTCGGCCTCATTAACAAGCATGGGGTCTTTTAAAGACCTTTGATGTACTCTGGTGTGACTGTATGTCAGCCCGGGAAGCTGTCTCAGCCCAGGCTGCCACACACGACAGGGGCTGAAGCCCTTTGAGCCCAATGGGCGTTGCGTGCCTGGTGTGCACTGCAGAAGGTATGGCCTGAGGCTGGAGCCCAGCGTCAGGAACTCACACTGTTGCAGTTTAAAGTAGGTAAGTGCTTGTGATAACCTATGAATGCTTGAAGTGTACCTCATAGTATTTGAATGTCACTCAAAATTACACTGAAATTCGGCCGCGCTTGTTCGTCATTATCTTTTGTTCATCGTTTGTTCCTTTCTTCCCTCGTTTCCCTTCTCCCCAGACACTACTCGCCCACCTTTCTGTCTCTTGACAAAGTCGACCTTCTTTCATAATACCTACTTACCTCACACTTTCCTCCCCCCTCTTTCTTGCAGTCTTTCATGCCTTCTAGGTCTCGTGTTTGCATAGATTTTGGTAGTAGTGATACTTTGTTGGACGGTTGCGCCATTCACAAGTCAGTGTGCCAGCCCACTTTAGCTAATCTCACTCAGTAATTTGCACATAGTACTTCTTTCCAGACTGTAATAAATGTGTATTTCTTGAAACAAAAGCTTTCAACTAAAGATTTTTTTTAATATTGCATTGTCCCCCGGTTGCCCCCTAACAAAGTTTTACAGAGAACAAAATAAGCAATAACAAAGTCAAGACTCGCAGGCAGTGCCGGGCCTACTGACTGACAATGCTTGGTTCTTCTAGCTTCCTCTTGATGATGTCTGGGGGCCCACTTTAAATGTTTTACGGTGCCTTTTCTTCGATGTCAATGTCTATTAAGTGGTCCTGATAAGGGAGCATATTCCACAATAGTTCAGGCACACACAAATAGGTGTGTTTACACAGGGGCAGCTTGTAGCTCCCTGAAGACCATAGCGACTGGCTCCTCCAGGTTCAGACCGGTGAACCTTAATACAATTTTTTTGTGTGCATATTTTCTATAGCGCAAACTCGACCCGAAGGTATTGGACCGCTTTACATGAGCACCGTATTTACACTACACATTCAGGCACGGGGAGATTCAGTGATTTGCCCAGTTGCAGCATAAAACATCTCACTACCTTTTGCAAGTTCTCCTCGTAGACTTAAACAGCTATTATTCCCTCTAGTTATTACCGTTATACAGACTAACTCCCTTGCATAAATTTAAACGCATGCCGTCCCATGATGCTATTTGTAGTGATTACAGCTCTGCTCATCTTCATGCTGTCGCTCGTCTTTAAAGTAACCAGATTGCCATCAGGCCGATTAGGAGGCTGGAATACCTTGGTACAGAGAGCTGGGTGATTGAATTATAACGTGACCTGCTAGGCCACGCTGCAGCTGCCATTACTAAACCTGAAGACATCAGTATGTTATCAGAAGAGAAGAGGAAACGCACGCACTGCTGTGCGAGTGTGACCTCAATCACCCTTCAGCTTGCACTAAAGCGGAATGGTGATTGGCCAGTGTGGTGTTGCTGCAATTGTATTGTAGTCTTGCCGCCCTGGCGCCAGCAACATTCACACCTCTTAGTGCTGTGAGGGAGCATGGGTGTTTCGTTTTTTTTACAACAACAGTAGGCAATCAAGTCCTGCGGACCCCCTGGGAATGTGTCACGGACCCCTGGGGCCCGCGGACCACAGTTTGGGAAACGCCGGTATAGTCTATTACAGAGGAACAGTCGGCTTTGATAAATGTAGGAATATTATCTGAATCCTGCAAAATCTTTAGGTTATATTTTTTTTACTCATTTTCTGTCCATTGAGCTAACTGTTTTAAGTCAAGAGTCTGCCTATTAAAAGGAACAAAGTGCATATTAAAATCACCTGAAATAATAAATACTGAATCCAAATGCTCATAATATAAAGTTTTTACCATTCCCCATAGCAGGATTATTTGAGATGATCTAACTTTCTTTTTACAACTTAAATACACATTTAATAAGATAATTGAATGACTGGCTATTAGTTTTACACACTGGAGCCATTTTACATGGATGTCAATTTCAAAGTGAGATGCTTTAAGATTTGTAGAAATATATATATAGAAAGACCACCACATGGGCGACCTGAATTGGCTTCATGTGTTGCATTATTACAGTATTCAATATAGCCGATAAGGGGTTCATTAGACGTCGACCATGTTTCCTGCAACATTTTTATACTAGAAGCTTTCAGGAAATCCATTACCCCTTGATCTTCAATTAGCGATTTTAAGCCATTGGTGTTCCAGGAACAAAGAGTCCGAGGATTTGAACAGCATCAATCCTTCTTTTCAAGATTTTGTTTAGTTAATATTCCTGGGAGCCAACTCCAATCGTCTTGTAACTCTGGGACTTTCTTCAATGCTTTACAGGTTCGCAATCCAGACTGGCTACTCCTTATCTTGATGCCGTATGCTATGTTCAATTCCTTAGATGCGCCTGATGCATTTTTTAAAACTCTAACCTGTTCTATTCTGGCTGTTTTTCTATCATCTCGTTTTTGACTAGCCATACATATTTTATTATCATCACTTTTTTGCTGCATTATATCAAGGGGCTCGTTTGGAATCAACACCATTGGATAACAAGATGCTTGCGCTCGCCAAACTTTAATACCCCATTTCTCAAATACGCTAACATTCGCCATTATTTTGTCAGCAATGTTCCTGTTTAGCCAAGTTGTAATTGTTATCTCCTTATCGGGATATTCATCTTCTTTCTTAAATTCCACTACATCCAGATCCGTAGTTACCACATCTTTAAGATCTGTAATAACACGTAGTAATTTCAAGATATTACCACGGTTTAAAATATCATGTGGGCCTCTAGATATATATTGGGGGCTGAAGGCTACTTTCCTTGTTTCGGGCGACAGGTTTAAATACTCAATATTCTCTTTCTCCATAATAACAGGGGGGCATGTATTTTCCATAACTGGCGACCCATCTCTTTCCGTCAGCAAATTCACTTCTTCGCCTTCCTTGATTAATCGCTCTAGTGTCCCTAAATGGGCCCCCCTGAATGGTTCTATTATCACCTTGCTGGTCAGTGTGATTTGCTAGTATCTGATTAACAATGTTGTTTTGAGCTCCTTGGTCAACCACTAGTTCATTACTTGATATCCGACTTAATTCAATCCCTAGTTCATTACTCAGGCTTGTTAAATGACTGTTAGACTTAGCTGGATTCTTAATTTGCCCAGATTGCAAATTATGGACTTCTGCCCTTACACTTATCATTTGATCGGATACTTTTTTCTTTGTTATTATTGGCACTTCCCCTATGGGGACAGAACCGGATGTGCCCTCTACCTCCCCTGGTTTTTTTGTACAACACTCCAATAATTGGTTTACATTTACAATTAGTCCTGATTTCTTATTGGGGCCAAAGATCGGAAAGTATGAATTTGTTTCAGATCCCTTTACTTTCAATGAATTAGGATCTACACTCACTTCTTTACTAAGAGTTTGTAGTTCATATGATTTTTTATTGTGAGTTTTCCTTAACCTTTTCCTAGCCCTTTTTGACAGATATGTCAGTTTTGGTGAAACCCTTATTTCTTTGCTTTGTTTCGAACATGCCTTTTCCAAATTACTTGAGTCATTGATTCCACCAGAAACATCACTGCTCCCCCCTTCTATTGCCTAGCTATCTTCTAAAGAATCTAAATGAGGGACTTCAGTGTGAGCTTGTGTATTGCTAGCATCTTTTACAGATGGAGGTTTTACATCATCACTCGGTCTGCCTAAAATATTAGATGGTGCAGTCATTTCATCCCTACCTTGCCCATTTCTACCCGACAACGATTTTACTTCTTACACCATGGAACTTACTACTGAAGGCAGATCCGAGATCTTATCAATCAACTGTGCACAGGTGCAGGTTATATATGAAGTATCCTTATCCGCTTGAACTTCATAATGAAATTGGTTAGATGCAAGAGTTTTGTGTCAATACCCGCCACATGGGTAGCTAGAGTGTTTAATATATCCACCTGAACATCCAATTTGTCTGAGTGGAAATTTAACGCATTAGTGATTGAGCCCATGGTATGTATTAGACAATCCCATAAACCCTGCTCTGTGCTAACCTCACTCTTTTGGGTCTCGCTGGAAATGCATCCGTAAGGATGCATCCAGCTGGAGACCAGTAGCGATCACTGTGGGAGGAATGACGGACCAGAGGGTGCACAAGCTTTTTCTCTCTGGATTCGTGTGCGCGAACGCGCACGTCGCGTCCCGCGCCGTACACATCGCAGACAGACACTCGCTCACACACACACACACCCCCTCCCCCACAGTCACACACACGCACTCCAAGACACATACACACACACACACGCGCGCACGCACACACAGGCCGCCCCCCCGCACGCACGCGCGCGCGCGTGCGCGCGTACATGCTTAACCCGCCCGCCTGCAGCAGCAGCTCAGCAACGCACTCACCGGCTTCCTCTCCTCAGCTGCAAGGCCCGGCAGCAGGACTCTTCTTCCCTCGTTCGGCGCAGGGTAGGCTCCCGCTTGCTCCGGTGCACGGCTCCAATCGCGGCTCTTCCGTGGGAGGCGGGGTAGGCTCCCGCCCTCCTACTTCCTGTTTCCCGTTGTCGCGCCGGCCTGCCTGACTTCCTGGTCGCAGGCCGGCAGAGTAACGAGGATGTTTTGCGGTATGTATTTATTTATTTAATTATGCATTTTTATATAGCGCAGACTTTACCCGAAGGCGGTATTTATTTATTTATGTATTTATGCATTTTTATATAGCGCGGACTTTACCCGAAGGGAAGGCGGTATTTATTTATTCATATAGTTATGCATTTTTATATAGCACGGACTTTACCCGAAGGCGGTATTTATTTCTTCATGTATTTATGCATTTTTATATAGCGCGGACTTTACACTTTTGGTGCTTTGCCCCTTTGGGTAATTAATTTGAGTATTTTAGCCAAAGATGGCACATAAATCTTTTCTTCGTGCCAAGTATTAGTTAAAAACTCTGTCTTGAAAGCTTCCAGGCCCTTCTGCATACTTGTTAGCTCTGGGTTGTTTTCAGAAAACGTCACTTGAGTTCCTCCATGTCATTGGTGCGATTTTCCCACAGTCTTGCACGGGACGTGCATGAGAGAGAGTGAGCTGGGGCTGCTTATAGCCATTGTTTAGTCTAGTGTATGCGTGTTTACATCCGTGCTCTAGATTTATAAGCAGCCATGGGGGGAAAACAGATTGTGCCAGATTGATTGAGGGCATCAGGTGAAGAATGTTTTCTTTTTACTGTCCTTTTTCTTTACAATTTAGTGTGTGATTTCGCTTTTTAAATGTAAAAACGTGTCATGTTCAATCATTTTTTCCAGAAATCCTGTCAGTAATGTTTCATCCCCAGAGAAATCTGCCTGCACGTGTGCTTAGATTTGTATTAGATCATTATGCTGAAATGTGAAAAATTGCTGCTGTTGAAGTACTTTAGCGTGTTTATTTTTTAACAGTGTAATAGTTCAAGTTTTATTGGAACTAATAGTTCTGTTTTATCTAACAGTTTAAGATCACCCCTAACCCTTTATGTTGAATGGCTACACAGCTGCAGTATTGTTCAGTATTGTTTCTCTCATCTTCTTTGTGTCTTTCTCTAAAAGCAGAGGCTGCAAATCATCTTGCTATTTCATGTACTGCTTTCAATTGAATGCCACCTGATAAACTAGGGCATTACTATTGCAGTTCTGTGTGAGTTGTGTGTACGTAAACACTTTACTTAAACGATTTTAATAAGAACAATTAAGTGTTGACCTATTTCTGTTATGTGTTTGTTTTTGTGAAAACGTGTTAGTCTGGGACTGTCTTCATATCTTGTGTTTCTAGTAAATGTTTTCCTTATAGACCAGCGTGAGTACCTGACCTTGACCACTGTGATCACAAAATTCTTAAGCACCCTGCAACACTGGGGATTTACAGGAATCCAAACACCAGCGTAAAGTACTCGAACAACAATAACGTCTGTCACAAAAAAATGTTAATATTTCACTTCTGTTCTTGGATTTTCGTGAAAATACAACACATATCGCATTACAAATGCTATAGGTGTCACATTTGTGAAAGTTAAAACTATTGGCATTGTAAATGACAAAGCTATTACTTTAGCTATTACTATAGCTATTTTCACAACCAACACATAAATAAAAAAAATGTAATTCACAATACCAATGGCTCAAACTTTCCTAATGCGAGACCTATTGCATTGCAAATGCTTGTTTTGGTTGACCTCAGCTTTAGATGATGACGGTATATTCTCTTTAAGGTCTGAGCTACATTGATCATTTGTACTAAGAGTCTTCTCAGAGCTACCAACATCTTGATCGAACAATGATTTATTAATAGTGAGGCTATTAAAGCTATTCTCCATTACTATACTTGATTGATCCAGATTAATCAGGCTAACATTACCATCTTTAATTGAACAACTATTTGGGACAGGCTGTATGTCCTCTGTAACTAGAATGGATTCGCTGGATCCATATTTGAAAGCTGGAATTCCAACTTCAACTCCATCTCCAGCTTCAGCTACTTGTACATACGTATTATCAAACACACTATCATATTTATTTTCATTCAGTGCCTTCAGCGGAGACAAATCACTCCCTACATCCAGCCCCTCAAAACCCAACTCTTGACTGGCAATTTGAGAATTGTTAGCCGGCCGAGGCCCCACCTGCGCTGTAGAGTCACAGACGTGAATTTGCGCCTGAGCTTGTAACCGCCCTGCTACAATTAAGGGATGGAATGAGGGTGCGAGTGTGGGTGTAAGTGCTTTATCTGTCACAACCTCTTCGACTAAAATCTTCCTGTCCTTCTTAACCGATACAACATCCACTTTTACATGCAGCTTAGTTTGGGTCAGATCATTAGCAGGGCAACTTTCTTTTTCTTTTTTACACAATGGGGAGGACAGGAGAGAAGACAATGTGCACTTACTAAACCCCCCGCTAAGTTCGTCCCTCTCAGAGAACTTTCTTTCTATGGTTTTCTTTGTGAATATCTTTATCTGACTGTATTTGATGGTACTTAAAGAAGTAGTTCTTTATAGACGACTGTGCCACACATGGAGACTTCATATGAACATAGTCTTTACTTAGAGAAGTGGATAAAGCCCTTTCCTCAGCTGGGATAAACAGATTCTCCTCTGAACAGGCGCTTCTTCTGTTAATTAACTCGTCTCCCTCCTGTTCTCCATTTCCCTTATCCCAGCTAGGTCCGGCTGGGTCTTTTCCAATCTCTACCATCACTTCTGATTTCCCCTCAATCGACTGGATTCGTTTAGATTTTTGCAGGGCTCACGCTGGAGACCAGACCTCATCATGAGACGCACAAGATCACTCAAGGACCACTCCGCTCAGCACCTCCTCTTCTCTTTTGAGATCTTTTGAGTTCGTGAGCTTGCGTAGGGTTTTGCAGTTCTCTTGCGTACTCTCACCAACAACCTGGTCATTCCTAGTTTCTGTAAGCGCAACACCTCAACACCTTCGCTCTATTCCCACTCCGCCTCCCAAGCCTGTCTGCCCCCTCTGGGTTGGAGCAGCTGCCGTCCGGGAGGAACAGCGTGGTTGTTGCGTATGTGGCGACTACTCACTCTGGTGTTGAAAAGCGCTTGTTTTTTTTTTAATTATGCTAGGGATTTAATGGAGTTCTATCCCAATGGTGTGAGCCTGTTTAACACACTGCTGACAGATTCTTGGCTTGTATATCGGGCAATTGATAGCTACTGTCGGCTACTGTCTTGCTCCTGCTGCTAAAGATGACCAAGGCACCCGTGGTGCGGGTTGTTGTTCCTGATTCAATTGATTCTTACTCCGGTGCCACTTACTGCAATGCACTGTACTGCCCTGCCGGTGAAATGTCAGTGTTGCGGGGGGATGGCGGAGTTCACTTTCCGATTCTCAGTCCGTATACACTATGCACCATGCCTACCTCCAGCCTCCTCCGCCCTACTGCACTGCCAGTGATGCGGGTGGGGAGGGTGGGGTGACCGATCCAATCCAGAGGCACCTCTCCTGATACCCCCCTGATGCCACTGCCTACTGTCGCGTGCCCCTCCCGAGGTTCCGTAGCCGCCCCCAGCAAAACACAGCACAGCACAGACCTGTTTGGCGTGGCGTAGCTCGGCTGATCAAAGGCAGAAAGGTGCTTAGCAGATGAAGCAGGTGGGGGAAATTTGCACACTACCGCTGCGGTTGTGGGCTAGATGTTCATCCGCTATCCGTCAGCTTGCGGGGGTTTTCCGTGGGCCGCGTGGACTTCCGTAGGCTTCGAAGGGGCGTCGAGGGGCCTCCTCAGGGCAGCACGGATTCGGCGGGCCCGGATTCGGCAAACTGATTTCACGTCTCTTCAGCAGCACGCTTGGAATGGCGTTCCGGAGTCTTCTGGAGTCTTCTGGCAACTGGCGATCTGCAGCTCTCTGGCTCTCTGGCTCCCTCTCTCTTCGTCAATTACTGGCCAAAACTAAAATTGGTACTGACTGAATGTGAACACCAATCTTGAATACCAAACCGGTCTCTGCACTCTGCTGTCCAGGTCCGTTCCAGCCCATGATTTGCAGACTGCTGCATTAAAGTTTTGTGATGGAAATATGATACTAGTAGTACTTCTAGATTTCTTGGCTGTCTTAAAACTTACTAGTCATGCCGTTCTTTTGGAATGTTTATCCACAGTTGCAAGGATATCTTGAATGGTACTACTACATTGTTTCAGGATACAGCCTTTTAGTCCTATAAGTTTTTTTAGTGACTATATTGATTTGACCCTTTTTTTTGCCTCTTTGGTACATCTGGGCAACTGCCTTCTGGACATGGTCTCACCCACTTGTGTCAGTTGGAAGTGTATATGGAGAAGATACCGTTTCAGAGTTAATATCTAGCTGTTTGTTCATCTCCAACTAGCCTGTCTGTTGTTGAGAACGTTTTGTGAAAAGGCACAACTTGAAACACTGCTCTCAGACTGAGATGAAGGCCACAGCTCCCTTTCAATACCAGGAACATATTGAGATGTTTTGATACTGCTTCTTCTTTGCTAATTATAGTACTTAATATGAACTACATGAACACTTCTACCAATTAATTTGGTGCTCTTTAGATGTCCTATATAGAATGTCTTCATTCCTCTCCATTGTTGTGCCGCCACTTAAGACTCTTCTGTCACTGTTGTTGCAGGCTACATTTTCATCAGGCTGATGTTTCCCTCTGTCTTCTCACCCCTTCCACTGCAGCCCATTAAATTTAAAGTAGCTGTGTGCTGCGCCAGCCAGGGCAATGAGTTGAGAGGTTTATATTATCTGTGATGTGGAAGAATGGTAGCTTCCCCAGACCGGCAGAAGGTGGTCACTGTCTTTTCAGCACTTGCCCACTGTGTCCTCTCTCAAGCTTCATAGTCTTACGTACAACAAGAAAGGGTCTCTAACCCCGAACCACAAACTCACTTGTGTTTTCTGGGCACGTGTTGCACATATCAAAGCCCTGTGTAAACTCTCCTACCTGATGAGCAAGGTCCAAGGTAGATGTAAAAATAACCAATGTATTGAATATTACTCATCGACAGCTTCTCATTTATGGAAGATATGGCAAGAATGTCATAGAATAGCTGAAATTCTGTTCTTCTGTGGAAATTTAAGAATATGCAACTGGTCTCTGTAGTATGGTATGCTAGGAACAGACGTAGATGCATGTAGATAGAAGGGCACTATTTGTTAGAAGAGTGTCACCTTAAGCCAGAGAATCGAGCTGAAGTTGAGTGGAGTGGCATAGAGTAGTACAGTTGTGGGTGTAAGTAACTAAAGCGTCAATTTTATTTATTTGTATTTTGTAAAGCGCATGGTTACACTAGCAAGTGTCCCCCCGCGCTGATCGCTACAGTTGTTTCCGGGAGTTCATGGCATGATTGCGTGAAGGGTCGTTAAACCGGTCTTAGTCTTTAGGGAAGAGGACTGTTTTCAGGTCTCTTCAAAAATTAGACTCGGAGGGCTCCAGACGCAGTTTTTCTGGCAGCTGGTTCCATATCCTAGCGGTCATAACTCTAAAAGATTTTCCACCCAATCTGGCTGTTTTGACCTTCGGGACCTGTACTTGCCCAGTGCCGCATGATCTAAGCTGGCGGGTGGGCTCGTAACGTTTCAAAAGCCCCTATAGATACCTTGGGCCTTTACCATGAAGGATGTGATGTCCTACACATAGGGCTTTGAAAGTCACCCGTTCCCTAATCGGGAGCCAGTGAAGGGTTTTCAGTGCTTTTTTAGTCAATAGAGACCGCAGATAGGATGAAAGCAACATAAATAAGAATCCGCATGGCTGTGCAAAAAATAGGTAACCACATTAGACGTCCAGGAATAGTACTAAAATGCTTCTAAAAAAAAAAAAATGTATTTTGCAAAAAGACAAGGAAGAACACATGCACTTGGTCCTTGTTCCAGGAAGGAACTAACACAACAACGGAGGGGCCCTAGAGACCAACCGCCTGATACGGGCACATATTGTAGACTCCTTCCGGGAATATTACCAGACCCTTACACTGCACAAGACCTCCCTCCAGACGTGATTCCTGCATATCTGCCCGTGCAAGCGGAGGACCTGGAACATTGGTTTCAGATAGAAGAAGTCATTTCTAGCATTTCCTGCCAAAAGATATCGAAGTTGCCAGGACCGGATGATTTCCTGGCCTCTTTTTTTATAAGACGTTCTGAGGTCTTGCCCCTATTATTACTAGACTCTTCAACGCGATTGGAGACAGTGTCGCTTCCTCCGTCGATGCTTCGAGCAGACATCATAGTAGTTTCCAAACCCGGGAAGGACAGGACCCATTGCTCCTTTTATCGTCCTATCTCCCTTTTGAGCACCGACCTTAAGCTCTTCACAGGAATTCTCGCTTCTCGGCTTAATCGCCTCCTTCCGTGCCTCCTAGATCCAGACCAAGCTCGATTCATGCCCCAATGACAGTGCAGCGACAATAGAAGGCGGATTTTGCACATAATTGACAAAGCTCATTGATATACCCAAGAAAAAATGCTCCTGGCAGTCGATGCTGAGAAAACCTTTGATAGGGTACATTGGCCCTATCTGTCAGCCACTCTGACCCACTTTGGCAAGGGACCACTCCCAAAGATGGATTCTCAGTAGCTATTCCCAACCGACAGTTGTCGTTTGTGTCAACAGACGCTCCTCCGTGCCTATCCCTGTTACTCGGGGGATCAGGCAGGGGTGCTTGCTATAGCCCTGATCGCTGTTCGTTCTGTACATAGAGCCCATAGTTCAAAAAGTACGCTCCAACCCACAGATAAAAGGGGTCCAATTCGGCGGGGAAAGCTGGAGGCTTTCGGTTTGGCATCGGCTTTAAGATAAATATCCGAAAATCACAAGCCATTAATTTCATTCTCCAGTCACAGACATTGGACACTTTGCGTCAGGCCCTTCCCATGCAGTGGTCTCCGGTATCCATCCCATACCTAGGCCTCCAAATAACACCAACCATCGCAGATACTGTCACTTTAAACTATCAAAAATTAATCCACCAGATCAAGACCAATTTGGGCCAGCGGCGGTCTTATTCCCTGTCCTGGTTAGGATGTATATCGGCAATTAAAATGACAATCCTCCCCAAGATCCTGTTTCTTTCCCAGGTGCTCCCGGCCTCACCTCTGCCCGGAACACTGCATTCCCTGCAACAAGAAATTAAAAAATTTGTGTGGGCGGACAAGCGCCCTTGACTTCGCAGATACCTCAGTTACCGTTCCCCGGATCTCAACCGCTGCTATCGGGCCACCAAACTGAGGGTCTTTGTGGAATGGCCACATGCTGAATCCAAAAATAACTGGTTGTTCATGGTTCGGGCACTAGCTGGTTAAGCATTATGGAGCATCCCTTTCCTACCTAAACAAGCGTGTTCCAAATCGCTACACCTCTCACCCACAACCAAAGCGTCACTGACAGTCTGGGACAGCTTAGAGGCACAAAGGTCCTCACGACCTTCCCTTTACCACTTACCCATAGTCAATAATCCAGAGTTTCACCCAGGTTCTTAAGAACCCTCCTTTCAAGCCTGGGCACACACAGGCTGCAGGTCGATGGGCCACTTATTCGATCTGGAGGGCCCACTCACTTTTGAATCACTCCACGCAGAATAAGCACTTCCAGAAAAGGAGTGCTGGCATTATACTCCGAACTGGCACTGGGCGTTGCAGCCCTCTACGCGCCCTGGTACAGATCGACAACGTACCCCCTTTAAACGCTGTCTTCTGTTGAGGACGTCCGACAAATGCTTGGTCTCAGATCTATACCGCCAGATCAACTTCCCTATGGAGATCCCCAAAACCAAGAGCCAACTCCGTTGGAAATCAGAAATTGGCAGGGAACTCACAACTAAAGAATGGGGTGACATCGACTGCAGGGCGCTGCATACAGGGCACAAGATGGCCAGTATCGAGACAGCCACAAAGATAGTCACCTACTGGTATTACACACCCCAACGGATTCATAAATATAATCAGTCCAAATTCCAGGAGTGCTGGCACTAGTGCGGATCGCCCGGTACGCTACTTCACATCTTATGGGAGTGCCCGAAGCTTAGGTCTGATTGGACTCAGGTGCTCACAGCCATTGATACTCACTTAGACACAGTACTCCCCAGATTCCCTTCTTATTTGATCTCAGGTCTTCTGAACCCTATCACCTTCCCCGCTCAAGTCCCAACGGGGTAAACAAATTAGCGTGGCCTTTGCGCGGCTCTGCAAAACATTCTCTCCCACTCGGGTACTGTGCACACGCCAACACATCTGGGGTGGTAACACATTGGGGATGGAACGCATCAACCTCTTTGTGCCTAACCAGGGAACGGCATTCCCTAAACTTTGGGCACCATTCCTGACATTAACATCAGAGTTTTGGGAACTCACTTGCCCTAAATACCTTCGCCTGTTGGGCCTGCCGGAAGACGCACAGCCTTCAAATAATTACCGTCATTCGTGCTGCACCCTAAAGTAATAAAGCTGCACCTATCACTACTCTTCCTTATTACTCTTTCAGTCACTAGGTCCAGGGATTGGGGGAGGAGTGAGGGAGGGCGATTGGGAACATTAAATTACAATGCATGGTGCCCTGCTTAGTCGGGGTTCCGAAACACCACCATGAATATGCCCTTTTTCTCTTTGTATGTTGGAAAACTCAATAAAGAAATTTAAACCATAAAGACAGGTTTCCGTAATTTGCTAAAATTAATGAATACCTCATTTTCTTCATGTGATGTAGTAATGCTCGGTCAGTGACACTCAGCTGTTTGGGGGCAATTGCGACATGGTTGACTAGTACCTGACACTAAAACACCTTCAAATGCAAAACTGACTTGTGACCTATTCTTTCTCAGCATGCCTTACAGATAAAGGAAGTGTGCCCAGCAATACTATTTTTCCAGTCGCTGGTCAGACCTATAACTGAATCTGAACCAACCAACAATATATAAAAGCTAATTTGTCATATCATCTGAGAGATCCTTTCCAAGTCAGGCATTCCTTTTACAGCCCTGACATGACCATTTCTAAGTTCAGTCCACCTGTCCAGTCTAATGCGAACATGTGATAAACCTCCTCCAAGTAATGACTGCAGTACTACCTAGGAGACTAGTGTCTACCTAGGAGACTAGTAATGACTGCAGCACTACCTAGGAGACTAGTGTCTTACCCCTTCAGCTAATCCATTGTAAGAGTGGGCTTTAAAATACCCTCGCTTGACTCTGACCACTTAGCAGATGTGTGACCACTCCGCAGCTCTTCCAGCTATTCAAGGGCAGGTTAATATCATTGACTGGATTACAAATGCAAGTCTATTAGTTATAGCCAATTAATTTGTTTTGAAGTACTTCTTTATAAGTGCTAACGTTCAGTATTGCATGTCCATGCTTTCATCCAGGAGAAATCACTACCAGTTTAGTACCATCTAGCTTTCAAGTTCTGGAACTTCAAAGGGCACTATCAATGGCAAAGCGATTTTCTCCACTTGTGGCGGTCAAACACCTCAACCTTGAATTAATAGTTGTTGCCAGTTCGTACAGGCAAGAAGAATTGTTGAAGCCTGCAAAGAGTGATCTTCCATGATGATCGCACCCTAGAAAAAAACGGTCTTATGAAGTCCAGAAATCTCTGCTAAGAAAGACAGACCATACTTAGTAGCGCAATGAATAGATAGCTGTTGAGAATATTGCAGTGCTTTCTTTTATGGTTAAAAAATGCTGCATACCTAAGACCAATTGCAAACTTATGAATGTTGTCTTTGCACCTAACCAGTGCATAAATCATTCCACTGCCTCCTATGGAAAAACGCCTATGTGTATGTTTTCAATGCACAAATGTGTATTGGTAAAACTCCATCCCAAACTGCTGAATGGAATTACACCAAATTTGCCAGAAAGCTAGATTTTGGTCCAGAAGCATGCTTTTTGTAATTTGGTGTAAATCCGTTCAGTAGTTTCAGAGAAATTAAAGTTAAAAAAAATATAGATATCTGGGGACTCATGTCCTTGCAGTGGACTTGCAAATCCTACAAAAATGTGATTGGCTGCCCACACTTCAGCCAGAAGCGTTAGCAGCCATCTTGGGACTCCGCTTGAAGCTGTGTCCCAGAAAAAAAGTTACATATAAAAGGGGCAGGGTAGGAATACCCGGGCCCCCTACCCCCAGATATGGAGGCAGGGACCCTGCCACGTCTTAAAACCATTTTTGCATTTTTTTTTGTAAATGTTGCTGCGTACTCTCTGGTAGATCCACCGCAAAATGGACAAGCATTTACAATGCAATAGGTCTCGCATTATTAAAGTTTGAGCTATTGGCATTGTAAATGACAATGCCTTTTATTCATTTGTTTTTAAAACCTGCAATCTGTGCATCAACACGCACTTTGAACGGATAGTACTTGCTTACGATGAGCAAGGCTGGCAGTAAAAGAGACTGCAAGACTTGGACTATAAGTACAAAGTGCTTGTTTACGCACCGATGCAAAGGAATAAAAGGCATTGTCATTTACAAGGCCAATAGCTCAAACTTTAATAATGCGAGACCTATTGCATTGGAAATGCCTGTTATATTTTGTGAATGAGCTGCAACTTGCTGAATATGGCTCAAGAAGAGAAATTACCCAAGAATGTGTGCAGGGATGTTTTGGCCATAAAAAGAGCAGATGGCCTTCAACAGAGGCAGTGTGAGGAAGGTCTGAAAGGAACGAACAATATGTGCATAGGGACCCACGTTGATCAAACGTGTTTTTATTTTACTCCTACCTCTTTTATCATTATATTTTTATCTTTTTTTTCTGCAATTGTTGATTTGCTTGTTTTTCTACAACATATTGACTGTTCAATGTTTACTATTGTTTAATATTGTTCCTCGTCTATAAACAGTTTACTTCAGGGCCTAATGAGAAAAAGATGGGGAGAAAAAAATAGATCTGACATGAATAGAATAAAATAATATGAATGATCTAGATGAAAGATCATAATAGAAAGAAACGAGAGGCCATTGTGGCGAGCCACGCACTTTACTTTTGTTGAACCACAGGCCCAGTTTGTCATATACAGACGAGACTCCAAGACAGTGCGCATGCTTTGTCTGTGTACTAAACTAAAACACATGGTTACAAATAAAAGATAACGGGTGAAGTTCTTTTGACCGCTAAAAGTAACTGTACTCTAAATGTTTATCAGCCAGTGGATCTCGCCGGCTGCCGTGCCAAAACTGTTCACACGCATTTTATTAAAAGTTCATGATTATCGACAGGAAACAAAACGGGCTGAGGCAGAGTGGGAGGTGAGCATATTGAGCGCGGAGATCTGGGCGTGCAAAAAAGCGGTTGCAGCCAGGGGCGCAGCTATCAATAGTGTATGAATGTGTAGTGCCACCGTGACCCTTGAGGGTTGGTGTGTGAGCGGCACTCACCACTGAAACATCGCCTCTGGTTCCACCACCTTAGAGGCGGCGTATTTACTAAGAACAATATATATTCATGCAACCGAACTCCCATTGTCTCTTCATGCATTCAGGGGGAATAGCTCCCGATAGTGCAGTAGGTGCGTTGGTTCTGTGCGTGTTGGGCTAATACTAACCAATATTTGTTTACTTATTTCCCGACTCTGTGAACAGTGAAACCAAATCCCTTGCATAAACTAGGGCGCACTGCACCTTGGCTCAAACCTCTTGCTGCGACTGAATAAACCAGCAAAGGGGGGCTGTGTTGGTACATGTGAATGCTTCCCAGAGGCTTGGTGATCAATGATGCAGCAGATGCAGTGGCACCGGGGGTACAGGATGTGACTGGGAAACTCATCACCCGACACAGAGGCCTTGGGCCCAATCCCTTGCATGGAAACCATGCTACACTTTTTATTTGTGCATTCCCAAAAAGGGATATAGAAGCCAATCGGTGAAAGAGGGAATGAAAGTATCAAACTAGAACTATCAAGGTTGTGGAAGAGTAGCGTTGCGTGCAGCGGTGTTGTGTGGAGCGGAGTGGCGTTGCGTGAAGTGTCCGTGCTTGGAGTGGGGTTGCGTTGATTTGTATAGTGTTGTTGCACGGAGTGGAGTGCAGCTTTGTGGAGTGCCTTTGCATGGAGTGGCCTTGTGTCGAGTGGCGCTGTGTAGAGTGGCTTTGCGTGGAGTGGAATTGTGGTGAATGGCGTTGCGTGGAGTGGCGCTGCACGGAGTGGTGTTGCGTCTAGTTGCACAAGTTGTGTGGAATGGAGTGGCATTGTGTAGAGTGGAGTGGCGCTGCACTGAGTTGCGTGGAGCGGAGTGGCGTTGCATGGAGTGGCGCTGTGTAGAGTGCCATTGGCGTGAGTACCACTGCTTGGAGTGGTGGTGCATGGGGTGGCGTGCAGTTGTATGAAGTTCAGCGGCATGAAGTGGCATTGTGTGGAGCAGAGTGGCACTGCGCAGAGTGGCGTTGCCTTTAGTGCCACAGTTTTGGTTTAAAAGTGAAGTATATATAGTAATAAATGTCTCGATGTCCTTCCATATGCAATCGTCCTATTGTGTGCCCCTCCCCTGCTGCCATCTGCCCTAAATTAAAGAGCAGCCCTCCCTCAGTCTTCTACTGTGACCAACACAATTTGTTTCTTGCCGGAAACCAAGACGATGGTTGGGTCCCTTTAGGTTCCCATGCCCTAAGTCGGACACTGGCTAGGGTGACCAGACGTCCCCGTTTTCCCAGGACGGTCCCCGTTTTTGGAGAAATGTCCCCGTGTCCCGACACTTTTCTCCAAGTGACTCAAATGTCCCCGTTTTCAATCAGTGTCCCAGTTAAACACCGAAATGTCCCTGTTTTTCATTGTTCCGGTTGAGTATGCGCCCGCATGCTCTCTTTGCACTGGCGTTTGCTAGCCTGTGATGTTTTATTGATTTTTGGCAAATATATGCTATAATCCTTAAAAGTGTAAATGTAATAAGAAGTACTAATGCTGCTGTGTAAAGGAGAGTGGTGCCAATAAAAGACCTCGGATTTGTTTTCTGTAAGGCTTCATCTCGGTCTGTGGAGGGAGCGGTCATTGTAGTCCCTTTTCTATGTCTATGACAGCTGTCAAATAATCCTACTTTTATGTCGATGGTTACTGCAAACAGTAGTCCTACTTCTATGTCTATGACCTGTCCCCGTTTTTAGGTCTCGGCTAAAGCGAGCGAAGCTCGCTCTCGCCAGAGACCTATAGTTAACGGCTCAGCTTTCCAGGAGGACAGCACTGGCCGCGCGCGGCGATTTTGTTAAGGCCACGCGCACGAGAACGCGCTCGCGGCCAGGTGCTGTCCTCCTCGAAAGCTGCCTCCCTTCCCCGTGCAGGGCGGGCCGCCGCGCTGCCTGCGGCAACCCGGAAGCATTGCCGGCCAAACCGGAAGTAGGTGCTGTCCTGCAGAGCACCGCTTTTTTTCTTTGTGTCAACAGTTGTCCAGAAGCGAGTTTTTGCTGTGTAACAGGCACTGTAAGTACGTTTCATTACAATCCGGTTCTTGTGTGTTAATGTTAAGAGGGTGGGGGTTGGTTTTGAGTGGGACCCTCGTGTTGCTCTTTTGATTGTGGCTCAAGGATACAAACATGGGTCTCAATGTTAACAAGAGTCCTCCTTTTTGCGCGATGTTCAATTGCCTGTGCCAGGAAATCTTGCCACTGCCGTGACCAGCGCACGCTCCGCTGCTGTCATCAGTAAGTGTGTATCAGTTATGAGTCAGCACTCGAAGATCGCAAGTTGCCAGGCATCATTAGCACATGCAGTCGCTTTTATCTCTAATATAGTTGTTGCTGGAATGTAAACTATCTTTTTTTGCCGGGAAAAGCCATAACATCTGGTTGTAAACATGCATTTCGCAATGGGAATAAATCCACAACACGTTCCAGAATGCTCAGGGGACCAGTCCTGGTGAAACGAATACACACCTGACGTGACTACTTGAGATCTGTGATCAGGCTTTGCCTGCATCTTTCACTGTTATTCAGGAAGTGCTCCACTTTGTCACCGTCTTTATTAATACATTCATCTGAACGTTCAAATGGGTAGAATCACGCTTTCAGAGAGAGAGAGAGAGAGAGAGAGAGAGAGAGAGAGAGAGAGAGACACACACACACACACACACACACACACTCACACACACATACACGTGTTACCATCCTTGTGGGGACTATGTGTTTACACCAGCCTTGTGGGGACTAACCCTTCCCAATGTTTTAAAAATATACCAATAAGCTAAATATGTTAAGAAAAAATTCATAATACAGGATCCTGCTTCAATTTTACAAATATGTTGTTATTTAGTCACGCGCACAGAACCATCATTGTGGGGACTTGGACATGTGTTACCATCCTTGTGGGGACCTACACAATAATTCTCATTTGTGATTGAATACACTCATTATCTAATAGATAAATGCGATTTTTCAGTGCCATACATACATAACATGATACTTTAGTGAAATTTGAATAGGTCACTATGTCCTAGGTGCACCTAGAACAGGGATTTGTCTAATAATGCATTTTACAGTAGAAAATTATCATATATATATATATATATATATATATATACACCAGCTCCAAAACACCAGCCATCTGCACTCACGAGCGGGTGCACACAAAACGGGGGTGTGCCCGTTAAAGTAATCGATGCTTCCAATTTCCAAGGATGTTTAGTCCGTAAAGAATGTAGCACACGCAGGGGGTAGTTCCAGGAAAGTTTTTAATATCGGAACTCTTACAGCAACAAGACGCGTTTCGCCATTGGGCTTTGTCAAATTGTGCAGAGAGCCGAGGCGCCCGTCTGCTTTAAAAAACGTCATTCTCAGTGTAAAGTGCAACAAAGGACTAACATGCAGTTGTCTATAGTGGCCGCCATCTTAAAACTATGGTAATATCACAGAGAGTTAACATACGGACAGCTCTGATAAACATGCAACCAAAATTATTCAAGTATAAATACCAGTGACATACAATCTAGTGAAACAATAAATTAACATCACCTTGTCTTTTGCTGTTAGTCCAAATGAATGCACTTCTAAAGAAATACAGCCCTAAATGGGCATACCTGAAGTGAGAAGCATGGTAAAACGTGCGCTGGCATAATATAAATTGCGCCAAAATCCTTACTACAATGGTTAGGACTATATTCATACTCGTTATAAATATAACTGTATATTAGTTATAGGCAGACATAAGCGTGCGACCCTCATAGAGTCACACTAATATAGTTGTGTAACAAACGCACGTCACAGTTAATGAAGCCCTGTATGGGCAACTCAATCTACATCACTTCAAATATATAAAGAATTTTTCTACTATTCAGAATGACCATAATGGATGTAAGATAATTTCATAATATTAGAAAAAACACAGAAAAGGTTCAGAAAAAATCGGGAAAACTCCTAAATATCAGATGCAATATAAAGATATTATAAATGTGTGCAACAGAAGACTCTGGTACTGTACTCTTGTATCAAACACCAAAACAAAACAAGTCGTCATCCTAGATGTACTGATAACTCTTCATGCATATTCAACCCATGTGGGATTTTACATTGCAAGTCGATTATGTACCTGGATTCCAGCCGTCTTAATTTTAATAGGCGATCCCCCCCTCTGATGTTGGCCGGTACACTATCGAGACATGTGTATGTTAACAGATATATATCTGAATATCTTTATATTGCATCTGATATTTAGGAGTTTTCCCGATTTTTTCTGAACCTTTTCTGTGTTTTTTTCTAATATTATGAAATTATCTTGCATCCATTATGGTCATTCTGAATAGTAGAAAAATTCTTTATATATTTGAAGTGATGTAGATTGAGTTGCCCATACAGGGCTTCATTAACTGTGACGTGCGTTTGTTACACAACTATATTAGTGTGACTCTATGAGGGTCGCACGCTTATGTCTGCCTATATACTAATATACAGTTATATTTATAACGAGTATGAATATAGTCCTAACCATTGTAGTAAGGATTTTGGCGCAATGTATATTATGCCAGCGCACGTTTTACCATGCTTCTCACTTCAGGTATGCCCATTTAGGGCTGTATTTCTTTAGAAGTGCATTCATTTGGACTAACAGCAAAAGACAAGGTGATGTTAATTTATTGTTTCACTAGATTGTATGTCACTGGTATTTATACTTGAATAATTTTGGTTGCATGTTTATCAGAGCTGTCCGTATGTTAACTCTCTGTGATATTACCATTGTTTTAAGATGGCGGCCACTATAGACAACTGCATGTTAGTCCTTTGTTGCACTTTACACTGAGAATGACGTTTTTTAAAGCAGACGGGCGCCTCGGCTCTCTGCACAATTTGACAAAGCCCAATGGCGAAACGCGTCTTGTTGCTGTAAGAGTTCCGATATTAAAAACTTTCCTGGAACTACCCCCTGCGTGTGCTACATTCTTTACGGACTAAACATCCTTGGAAATTGGAAGCATCGTTTATATATATATATATATATATATATATATATATATATATATATATATATATAAAGTGCATGGACAGGGATTCACGGATGTTTAGCCTATTACTGAGTGCACACAAACATTAAGGAATATGAAAATAACACATAGTTAAATTAATTTAGAGGCTTAAGATCCGGCAATGGGGTCAGATGGCAAAACCAAGTTGCCATCTGACCACCTAGTTGTTTTTCATCAACCTCACCAATTGGCACCATCCTCGTATGGCTGTGCATTAATAGTCCCCAAAGAGATGGCATGATATTATAATAATATTCTAGAGCTGACAAAGTAAGTGTATGATGATGATAATTTTCAAGCCCCCACAGAGATATTGCATGATTAGATTGATGCCCAAGTCCCCACAGATATTGTGGTTTTGGTGTACGATGATAGTCATGCTGCAGTTCATGCAGAAATAACACTATTACAGTAATACACAGGTCCCACAGAGATAGTTTGTGATTATAGGAATGCCCAGGTCTCCACAGAGATAGTGTGGTATTGTAGCCATGTTCAAGTCCCCACAGAAATAGTGTGTGATCATATTCACATTCAAGTCCCCACAGAGATAGTGTGTGATCATATTCATGTTCAAGTCCCCACAGAGACAGTGTGTGATCATAATCACGTTCAAGTCCCCACAGAGACAGTGTGTGATCATATTCACGTTCAAGTCCCCACAGAGACAGTGTGTGATCATAGTTATGTTCAAGTCCCCACAGAGATAGTGTGTGATCATAGTCATGTTCAAGTCCCCACAGAGATAGTGTGTGATTATAACCATATTGAAGTCCCACATAGAGAGTATCCACAGAGATAGTGTGGTATTGTAGCCATGTTCAAGTCCCCACAGAAATAGTGTGTGATCATATTCACATTCAAGTCCCCACAGAGATAGTGTGTGATCATATTCATGTTCAAGTCCCCACAGAGACAGTGTGTGATCATAATCACGTTCAAGTCCCCACAGAGACAGTGTGTGATCATATTCACGTTCAAGTCCCCACAGAGACAGTGTGTGATCATAGTTATGTTCAAGTCCCCACAGAGATAGTGTGTGATCATAGTCATGTTCAAGTCCCCACAGAGATAGTGTGTGATTATAACCATATTGAAGTCCCACATAGAGAGTATTATGATAGTGTTGTTCAAATCCCTGTAGACAAAGTGTACGATGAGTCATTCTGACATTCATTCAGAATTAATATAGCGCTTAATTATTGTCACTCAAGTCCCCATTGACAAAATGTGCGATCATATGCATGTTCAAGTCCCCTCAGAGATAGTGTGATTATTGTTATATTACATCTCCGCAGAGATAGTATGTGATTACAGTCATGTTCAAGTCCCCACATAGAGTGTGATATAACAATAATGTTGAAGTTCTTGCCTTTATAATAGTCATGCTCAGGGTCCTGCAGAGGTAGTATGTGATAATAATGATGTCCAGGTGCATGCTCAGGTAGTGTGTAGTTACAGTCATGTTCAAGTGATGTAGAGATATGTTGTGATTATAGTGAAGCTTAGGTCCCCAAAGCGATAGTGCATGATAACAGGGATGCCCACTAAGATGGCAATTATTGACCTTTAGAGAAAGTGTGTGATAAATGTCATGTTCCCATCCCTCTAAAGACAGTCTTTTATGATATACATGTTGATGTCCCTGCAGAGATAGTATGTGATGACAGTCATATTCAAGTCCCACAATGTTAATGTATATTGAACCCACGTCCCCACAAAGATAGAGTGTAATTATAGACATGCCAGGTCCCCATAGAAATATGTGTGATAATAGTCATGTTCAATTACTCAAAGATAGCGCTTGATTGATTATATTGATGCCCAGGTCCCCACAGAGATAATGTGTAATTATAAGGATGCCCAGGTCCTCACTGAGATAGTGTGGGATTACATGGATGCCGGGTCCCCACAGAGATAGTGTGTGATTATTGGGGTGCCAGGCCCCCACAGAGATAGTGTGTGTTTATAGGGAAGGCAGGTCCCCACAGAGATAGTGTGTATTATAGTCCCCATAGAGATGTGTGAGATAATAGTCATGTTCAATTACTCAAAGATAGCGTTTGATTGGTTATATTGATGCCCAGGTCCCCAAAGAGATAGTGTGTGATTATAGGGGTGCTAGGTCCCCACAGAGATAGTCTATAAATATAGAGATGTCCAGCTCCCCACAGTGATAGTGTGTAATTATAGAGATGTCCAGGTCCCCACAGAGTTGGTGTGTGATTATAGCATTATCACAGTCCCAGCAGAAATAGTGTGTGATGACAGTCTTGTTCAATTCCCCACAAAGGCAGTGTTTGATTGATTATATTGATACCAATGACCCCACTGAGATAGTGTGTGATTATAGATTTGTTCAAGTCCCCACAGATATAGTATGTCTCCACAGGGATGTCTGTGATTATAGGTATTATGAAGACTTAAACAGATAGTATTAGTCTGGTGGCTTAGCAAACTAATGTAGCCACTTTAGCAGTGGCAGCTGCTCTGCTAAGGTGGAGGAGAGTCGCCCCACTGCTTTAAAGCAGGGCAATGGAAAAAGGAAATGATAATAATGGACAGTTTTATCATTTTATTTTTAGTATTCCAGTTTGTTAGACATGGGGTTTCTGGTTGGCTAGGGTATGCACCTAAGCCAGGCAGAACCCATCACTCAACTCAGGGTAAGGGAGTTACACACCAAAGATAACCCCTGGCAGAGCAGTCAGGCTTATCCCAGAGGCACTGTCTAAAGCGTTTGCACAACAGACTCACACTAGGCACACCACAAAAAGAGACTCCACACAAGGTTATATAAAAATATCCTTTGTATTATTTATAAAAAAACATCAGACCACTGTCACATAAATCACTGTGTCACTAGGCACTTTGTCATGACATAACATAAAGTCATACACCACTTTTGCTAATTGGGTAATTGTCATAATTTTCGTTGCTACTGAACTTTAGTAAATATTTATAAGTGAACACCACACTGAAAACATTACAGTTAGTGCAATCAAGACAATACCGATTAGTTGAACACTGTTTCCGCTTGAGCCAGGGTCACCAGTCTGACAGGGTAATCTTTTAGGATAGGTGCTTCCAGCTTTAACACCCAACTACTTCCCCTCTACATCCCCCCTTGCTCCTTCTTCATGAAAATGCTCCACTGGTTCCCGTAGAAACAGAGAACATGCCAGGAATTACCGAGACGCCCCACGGGACAAGAAAACTGCAAAAGATCTCCTGCCTGCACTACGGGGCGAGCACACCGTCTATGGGTGCTTGTGCTCACCGGTGTGATAGGGCCACTGGCCTGCACTCTCTGCAAGGAAACACTCTACCGGTTTCCATGAAAGCAAGGGATTGACGGTGTTAGACCCGTCTGCTTCTGAGGGTCCCCTCACCACTATGATTTCTTTTGTTCCCCTGTACCTCCCAAAATTTGTCGCTTTTTATTTGTCTACCAGGACTTTTTATGTGTTGTTTCATGGGGTTAGATGTTCCTTGACGCCCAGTTGCTCACAAGGTTTGTGGCACCTATTTACAAGGCGCCTGGCCCAAACCAAACCAAATATTTTTCAAGATGCTGCTTGTCGCCTTCCGGGCTTTCAATGGCTCCGGCCCATTATACCTTACCAAATGCTTCCCCCACTACAACCCGTCCAGATCTCTGCGTTCCTCCCTTGACAATCTCATCCTCCCTGCCAGGTTCAATATGAAGACAAAAGGTGGCAAAACCTTACACCACTTGGCCTCTACAGCCTGGAACCTCATGCCCAAAATTCTGAGATTCCAAACCCATGAAAAACATTTTAGAAAATTGCTAAAAACCTGGATCTATAGTCTTAAGGATGACTACACCAAAGCCGCCATATAACTTCTTCTCCCTCTAGGAAATGATCTGATCCTCTACCGGGAAATTTAGCGCCAAGATGCTCCTTCCGGAGCGACCGTTGCGCTCTACAAATACCCTCACAAATTCACAAATTCACCTGTGGCATTACAAGCTGGGGTTGTCAACCTGTGTAAATTAACTTAAAATGGTGGACACCCTTTTTCCTCATGTGAAGTGACTCCCATTGGAGCCTTCATGAACCCTGGCCTTTTGAGGTTTTGGCGCCCTTTGGTTGGCGCGCATTTCTGACAGGAATTCCTTCATTTTCCTCAGGTACACAAAATGGCTGCTCTAGAACCCCAGTACGGTGGCTGTGAGTGTCCTAAATACCCCTCAAGAGTGCCATGTCATTGTCACAGCCAGGGAAGGTTCTAGAACCTTCTGGCTCGTGCCAGTACCCCAGGGCACTGGCTATACAAGGCCCAGTCCCTGGCGGCCATTTTAGATGAGAAGAGATGATGACGTTCAGATTAGAGAAGAGATTCCAGACTTGACACCAGATTGACACCTGCCCTGTTGACCCCTGAGGTGGCTGGTAGCACAGGCAGTAGAGCAGCAAAGGGTTGCTGGCGTTGTGTCTGACTGGCGTTCCAGTCAGCTACGTGAGAAGTGATCTAGCGCCTACAGCGCCTGCCCAGCGAGTACCTCATTGCCCCCAAAGACTGTGGCCCGATTCGTGTGCCTCTCCGCCCCCCCGGTGGTGAACTGTGATCGACTTATCGAGTCGCGAGGCGAGAGCAAGTTCGCCGCGACCGCGATCGTCAGCTGTGCCCCCTTCGCGTCAGGTGCCTCTAGAGGGGAGCTTGGACGTCTCCGAGCCCCACCAGCGTAGAGAGCTTCCTGCGCAGATAGAAGGTGAGGTGGTGCGCCGGGGCGGGGAAAGGCCGGCCTTCGTTGGGCGGGACTAGCGTCTCTGCCACTCCCCAGTGACCCGGGAGCTGTAGCTGTGGGCGGGAACCCCCCTGTATGCGGAAGTCGGAGGGAGGTCCGTGGAGCCCCTGAGAGCCCCGTCGCTAACGAGAGGAGTGCTGTGCCCGACTGAATCATATCTTGACTGCAGCCGATGTGAGGTGGGCCCGTTTCCTCATAGTGAATGTGTTGTAACTTGTGTTTCCCTGCTGCTCAGCTTGTATGTATGATGTGTGGAATGTTAGATGATTGGAATGTTGATGTGCTGTGAATGTCAGTTGAGTGAGGGCTGAGCAGCAGGACAGCTGCTCCTGATGGGGTTTTCCTTTATATCTTAACTAACTAACTTAAATAAAGGAACTTGATCTATCTTACATGAAGTATCCATCTTCTCTTTGAGTACAACATTTTGGCGACATTTGGGGACTTTTCTGAAAAGAATCAACGCGTGCAAAGAAAAAAGACTATATGAAAACTTCATTTTCACCAAGGAAAGAAGAAAAAAAAGATTAAAGAAACGGTAGCACTAAGGTACTGATGAAGAAGAAGAAAGAAGAAGACGTAAGGTAAAAAAACAATTTAAGTTTGGATGAAAAGTGCGTGTGTAATCCTAACTGGCAAACAAACCCCATCAGTGACCCAGACATCGGTCGCCCTGTAACCAAGGTTTCCCAGATTGGATTTGTTTAGTTTTCCAGCGGCAGTGTGGAGTATCACTGTAGCCTGCCTGACTATCAGTATAAGGCAGAAGAGATTAGCGCTGGGACAGTTAAAAAAAATTTGACAAGGCAGAGGCAGAACTAGCGCTGTGACTGTTAAAAGGAAAGTGTGCTCTGTCACTGTTAAAAGGAAAATCAAACTGGGACAAGGCTGATGAAATTAGCGCTGTTACTGTTCAAAGGAGAGTGTGCTCTGTCACTGTTAAAAGGAAATAAAGCTGGGGAAAGACTGATGAGATTAGCGCTGTGTCTGTTGAAATGGAAAATAAACCTTAGCAAGGCAGTAGAGATTAGCGCTGGAACTGAAAAATTAGCGCTTTGGATTTAAGATCTTCGACCAGCGTGTTGGCAGTGTACGAACATTTCCAAGAAGGAAGAAATAGGCACTTTGCTAGTAGCGAGACTTCGAGCATTTTTTTTTGAAAATAAAGTTGAAGGGTGGCTCGAGCGGAGAGCCGCGCGTGCCAACAAAGGACTCACTGTTTGAATCTGTGGAATGATGCAGTGCGTGGAAGCATTCTTGTGATCCTGAGAGCAGCGCTGCAGGAAGCGAAAGCGGCGACATCTTGGTAAAGGGATCTCTAAGCAACGTGAAGCAAGAACAGGAAGCGAGCGTCATCACGGAAAGCGGCAATGACGCAGTGAGACTGTATTGCATTACTTGTTACTAGGCAACCCGCTTTTGCAGTGCGGTGCGTATAGGAGAGACATGACGATACCTGTGAGTTGTGCAGTAACAAGTGCCTATCTGCCTTTAAGAAATAAACTACGAACGTGTAAAGAAAAGTCAGTACTTGCAATTTAACAGGAAGCGAGCGTTAACACAGGAAGCGGCAGCGACGCAGTGAGACTGTATTGCATTACTTGTTACTAGGCAACCCTTTTTTTTTTGCAGAGCAATGCGTATGGAGAGACATGAAGATATCTATGAGTTGTGATCACCACTGTAGAAGTCAACTGTATCAGCAATGGAGAACCATAATGTTATTATGCCGATGCAGGCACTTTGATGGGACAGTTGTCGCTGAATTTGATGTACAGTGCATTGCTAGAGGTGCTCTTGAGGATGGGTGTAGTTTACTGCTGTGTATGAGTGGAGATCTAGGGAATGTCTCATATTTTGCTTCCTGTGTGAGGGCTATGTTGGTGTTGGTGATTGTTTCCTTAAGAGTTGTTACACAACTAGTATTGTGTGTGGGTCGTGTTTAGATGTCAGGCGACTCATTAACTCATGTTGGTTGTGGCTATGTGGTATATAGTCACTCATTGGTTATTTGAGGGCTATGCTGTATATGGTCACTCATTGGTCATTTTGTTTTGTGTTGGTGATTGTTTCACCAAGAGTTGTTACACAACTGGGGTTGTGTGTGAGTGTCTCTAGACGTTAGGCGACTCATTACTCATGTTTGTGGGGGCTATGTGGTATATGGTTATCCCTTGGTTGTGTTGTTTGGGTGTTGAAGTTTATTTAGCAAGAGTTGTTACACAGCTTATGTTGTGTGTGAGTGTGTCTCGACTCATTAACTCATGTTTGTAGTGGCTATGTGGTATGTGGTCACTTGGTTATTTGAGGGCTATGCTGTATATGGTCACTCATTGGTTATTTGGGGGCTATGCTGTATATGGTCACCCATTGGTTATTTGAGGGCTATGCTGTATATTGTCACTCATTGGTTATTTGAGGGCTATGCTGTAAATGGTCACTCATTGGTTATTTGAGGGCTATGCTGTATATGGTCACTTGTTGGTTAGTTGTGGGCCATGCTGTATATGGTCACTCTTTGGTTATTTGAGGGCTATGCTGTATATGGTCACTCATTGGTAATTTGAGGGCTTTGCTGTATATGGTCACTCATTGGTTGTTTTGTTTTGGTATCACCAAAGAGTTGTTACACCACAATTGGTGTTGTGTGTGACTGTGGGTTCGTTGTGTGCACCTGGTTTCCCGGCTACCCATGTGTTTGCTGTGTGCACGTGTAGTGCTGAGGTGTGCTTGTTGTGAGTGTATGTTTTCCCGTAGTATGGATGTGTCATACGAGTACTATTACTTATGGTGTGCGCGTTGTTTCCTGATATTTGTTGCGTTAAGTTGGTTCCTTTGTGTGTTGCTTGTTATACTAGTCTGGCCAGCTTGTATAATTGGTGGCATAAGGATGTAGGATGAAGATAGTTGTTCATTTCAGGAAGTAATGCGCTGCGGGATGTGTTAAAATTTATTGTATGTGTTGTTAATTTATACTTTGGTACATTGTTTTAATATCTATGACTTTGTGTACTAGAGTGCATCTTATTGACAACCGTTTTATTGCTTTATGTATAACGAAGGGAGATATGTTGTAACTTGTGTTTCCCTGCTGCTCAGCTTGTATGTATGATGTGTGGAATGTTAGATGATTGGAATGTTGATGTGCTGTGAATGTCAGTTGAGTGAGGGCTGAGCAGCAGGACAGCTGCTCCTGATGGGGTTTTCCTTTATATCTTAACTAACTAACTTAAATAAAGGAACTTGATCTATCTTACATGAAGTATCCATCTTCTCTTTGAGTACAACAGAATGCAGCGTTGTGAAGGAACTGTGAACCGGCATTTATTTGACTGTGCGCAAAGGTTGTGTGACCTCTCCGGCAGCCCGTTCGTCAGTCTAATGACTTTGAACTGGTGCCGCCTGTGCTCAAGTGGTGCTAAAGCCCGTAGGCGCGCATAGACTTCACCGGCAAAGCAGAGATCCTATCCCGGTGACCGCCGAGTGCAAATGATGTATTTACTGTGTTTCCTTGCCTTCTAGATATACGCGCATACGCCTTGAGTGATTATTAAAGAGTCCCAAACCTTATTTTGTGCTCAGAGAAGCCGTATACCTGGTCATTGAAAACAGCATAAACTGTAAGAGTTATCTTTCCCATTTGAAACGTATTGCAGATGTAATGATTCGAAAGTATTTGATTGGTGGCAGCGATACCAGAAGAAACATGTGGTTGTTTATGTAAATGAACCAATATTTATTCTGATATTTATTCTGATATTTATTCTGATATTTATTGTGATATTAATTGTGATATTAATTGTGATATTCATTCCTGAAGTTATTCTATTTATTAATACTATTTATTACCAGAACTGTATGACCAAAAGAAATGTATATGTGCTTTCCCAGACAACCCTATTTACAACAAAGAACTTTTATATAAAGGAATCGTATTTTTCTACAGCAGTGGTGTGGTGTCCTTCTTTTTGGTGTGGATGTACAAGGAGTTATTATTGGGTCAGAGCCGGCTTAACACTACAGCCTTCACTTGCCTTGTCACTTGAGCCAAGCTACCCCCTTTGTGCTGGGCTTGCCCATCGCAGGTCCAACAGACGGGAAGTACTGGGGTGCTCTGCGGGGCAAGAAAACACCAAAGGATCTCACCCATGGAGATCAGCCTGGTGGGAGTTCTGTTTGTCAGTGTGGGCACACCATCCCTGGGTGCTCGCACTATCTAGCGTGATGGGTCCACCTCCCCGCACTATTCACAACAACAGAGCCGGATGGCAAGGGGGGCCCAATGCCCCTGGTACAGCTCTGTAGTGTGGCATGGGTGAGAAGCTCTTCATGTTTTGCTGCAGGCGGCCTGGTGCAGCTGGGAGGTTCTTGCCTTCCATAGCAATTCCTGCACCCAGGGGCTCGCATCGGCCACCTAGGGGCTCTCATCGACCACGTGTGGAAGCAGCTGAATGGACATGCGAGGCTCCAGTCACTACCGGCTGCGGCTGGGCCCCATCTTCTTCTGACATCCAAGGGAACTCTTGGGATGATATTCCTTGCTGCTTGGGCATGGCATCACAGCCATGTAGCAGAGCCCCGGCTGCAGGGCCACATAAACAAAGGCAAGCAATACGGCCCGGAGAGGGAGAGTGAGAGCATTTCGTTCCGTTCAGCTCTCATTGTTCAGGCCCTAGATGAGAGGGCTGCTCTGCCCATGCTGCAGGGTAAAAAGTGCTCCTGTATGGGGTTTGCACAAACTGAGCCCACTCCTTGGGCAACAGAATTGAAAGCGCTTACGACACGCTCTTAGCAAACAGGGAGGCTAGCACTACCTCGTCCCTGGTGACACTGGGGCAGAGAACAGGGCACATGCAGGCCAGCACGGAAGGTCCCTTAGTAGAGTGGCAGTCACTTCAGCCACCCAGCAGGCAGCAGGTTAGTCCCAAACAGCGTTCCTCCTGGCACACATCAGTCCTTTGGGTACGAGCCCCACACAGTGTCTTCTTATTTTCATGGGGTCACAGCCCCTGTATTTATAGTGCCAAAGTCTTTGTTCTGGGGGCACTTCAACCCCATATTAGAAGTGCACAACACCCCCGTTCATATTGTAAGCCTGGGCCCCAGACACACCACAGGGGGTGGAGCCATTATTGTGGAAGGTAGGCACAGACCTATTCAGGTGCACGTGCAGCACCTCTGACCACACCAAATGAAGACCAGGTCTATTCAGGTACAATGAAAATTCCCCCTGCCACTCTAAATTCAGGCAAGGTCTATTCAGCCTAGCACTGAGTCACCCATGCAGGGCAGGACACACCTCAACCCCCTCAGGGACTGGCTGGAGTGTGCACATCCCCTCTCTCCTGTCAGTCAAAACCAGACGGTCAATACACATCAGACAGGCACAAAGACTCATAAGCACACAGAAATACACACTTCTAAAAGGGGTATTTCTAAACTGGTAATAATAAATCTATTTTCACCAATATGCAGGATGTATCACTAGCATTCCAAACATGGTCACGCTACCCCTCATGTCAGGAATTCCCACTGAAGCACATATCAGGGAATCCCCAATGCAACCCTATGAGAGGGCAGCCTCACCGCAGTGAAAAAACAAATAGGCTGTTTGTCACTACCAGGACATGCCACACAGTTAAGGCACATGTCCTACCTTTTACCTCCGCAGCATCCTTCTCATAGGGCTAACCCAGGCCTACCTTAGGGGTGATATATATAGAAAAAGGGGAGTTTCAGACATGGCAACCACTTGCCATGCACCGTCACTGCAGCAGTGAACTGTGCATGCAGGCCCTGCATTGGCAGAGGACTGAGATACGTTGGAAAGGCTACTTCAGTGGGGGGCATAAGCAGCACTGCACGCCCACTAGTAGCATTTAATTTACGGGCCCTGGGTACAGGTAAATTAAATATGCCAAACAGGTGTAGACCAGTCTTACCAGGTTTACAAGAGAGAACACATGCAATTTAGTCTGATCAGCAGTGGCAAAGTGCACAGATTCAGAAAACCAACATAAACAGGTCAGAAAAAATTACAGAAGAAAAGCAAAAGGTTCTGGGATGACCCTGCAAAGAGGGCCAAGTCCAACACAGTTGCTGCCAGGTTAAGGTGGGTGGGACTGGGCTCCCCTGATGTCGGGGAGAAAAATTAGTTGCTGCTGCACCAAAAGTGCACATGACTCTTTGGCCGGCCATCACTGACCAACTAAACGTTCATGCGCACTTTTAATATTCTCCATCCAGGCTACATTACTGCCGGGTGGAGAACATGCCCAGGTTTCCTTTCCCTGTCTGAATGCCATACCACAGTGCTTAGACCAATCACAACGCTGCTATCAGCAGCCTCGTGATTGGTCAGGGGAGTCTGGAAGCCTGGACGCTTCAGGTTCCTGCAAGGAGAGGCAGCAGCTGGCGACAAGCAGGTAAGTTTTCTTTTTTATGCATTTCCTAACCCCCCTTCCCCTGCCCCACACCACTGTCCCCTATCAGCTGCCACTGCACTTCAGGGATCTGTGTTTGACCTCCCACTCAAATGTGTGGATCCTGGTGCTTCCACTTAGACTTTCATCTTTCCACTGTTGATCAAATGAGTACCAGCGACTTGGGTAACAAAAAACAATTGTTATTTAGCACTCAGATATCCCACAGGCATGAAAGTGTAAATGAGATGATGGGATGTGATCTGATAATAGTGGTATTCAAGCACCTCCTGTAGTTAGACTGGAATTATTTTACTAATCTAATAATCCCACTTCAAATACAGCCATGCCTGATTTGAAATATGTTCATCAATGAAGGTCCATAATTCCCCAGAAAACTAAATATCTGAGTTCTCATTCTTCTTTCTAGCCACCACCTAATAGACTATTTTCCATATAGAGGATAAAACTGTATTTCTGATTGTAGCAAACTGTCTACGCTGATTCTTTCTGACCCTGTTACTTTATTACATTGGAGAAATAGATTTCCCGAATATATTGGGCCTCTCCTACCAAAATTCTTTCTTCTCTTGAGTGTTTCTTCTACCTGTAGTTAGGGCTCCATCAAGCTGCCTTAGCTTACACTCTGTAAATTATTGTATGCCCAAACATAAACCTTGTTTAACAAAGTAAAAAAAATTGTGTTTGCTTGCACAAATTCTAGAAGTGGAACATACAGCTGAGTTTCGAGGGTAAGGCTAGTTGTCACTTAGTGCGAGAATGGGAAAAACACATTGGCAGTGGTACGGTACAATAGCCTTTAAATGGGAAAATAAATATTCTCAAAATGTGCCCCTCAAAAACATGGGAGAGTTAAAAAAAAATAGAAAAATCAATTTGCTGCCTTGGAAAGCTCAATACATAACCAAAAAGAGTACCATAATCACCAAACCTGTCTTAGCTAGATGAAACGACTACTCCTTAAAATGGGGCACGGTTGACGAAGGGCTCTTCTCCCTTTGATACAGATAAATTACGATGAGGTTAGCCTCTGCTTAAATCATCCAATAAATAATTCCCTAGTAGTCACAGCATTCTCGAAGATCTTAGAAGGAATTAAACAGTAACTAATTTGCCCTTCAGGAGCAAGAAAACAGCCGCAAAATCGCTGGTTTGATAATACCTGCTCAAAAGCCTCCGTCAACCTTCAACAGCTAACCCTAGGGATAAGTTACAAATTAAAAATCCGGGAGAGATCTATAAAAGTGCTGTGAAAAATCAGAAAAAACAACTAAGAATCGAAGCATTGGTGAAGCTAAGGATGGCAGCTAATGACAGTGATACTAAATCCTTCTGGAAAGTGTTCAATACACCATTCTTACACGAAGCAGGAGACCCTTCCACAGACGTATGTATAGAAGAAAATACATGGATAGGCCACTTTCAATTTTTTTTCCAAAAGTCTAATATAAATCCCACTGTAGAAAGGTTGGATAGGATAAAACAGACTTCCCCCTAGTCTGTAATATGGAAGAGGTAGACTGTGCATTGTCGCAAGCCCAGATGGGGTTCCTGTGGATATATTCTTAAATAATAGAACCTTCTGGGTCCCTTTACTCAATATGGCATTCAACGCCATTGGCACTGAGGACCCCCTGCAGTCGTGGAAACAGTCCAATAATGTACCAATATTTAAAGAAGGAGATGGTTCCCATCCTGCTAACTATCGCCCAATCACGTTAATTGATAGTATGGCAAAAGTGATGGGCCAAATATTGTTAAATAGATTGGAAGATTGGGGATGGGAGAAGGGGAGCCAGGCCGAGGTCCAATATGGATTTAGGAAAGGCAGGGGGACCATGGATCAATGTCTGAACTTGGTACTCCTCGCTGGGAAGTACACACACTCTATATGGCAATCATGGATCTCTCTGCTGCATTCGACTGCGTTAACCATAACAAGTTGTGGCTGGTCATGGCGCAAATGGGGGTAGAGACAGTAATGATCTGTTTTATAAGACAACCATATGCAGGGGCTACAGCAAAGGTGCACCACGGTAGGCAGGGTGAATGCACTAGATCTTTTAACATAGCAAATCGTTAAAGGCAGGGTTGCATACTTGCACCCTTCCTGTTTTCATTGTACACTAAAACTAAATTAATATTTAGTTGAAAAGATAATAGACATTATATCAATAACATATTAATAACATTATATCAATAACCTATATATTATAACAATAGATCGCAAGCACAACACGATTCCCCATCCTGCTTTACACAGAAGATACGGTCCTCCTGGCACAAACACCCTTAGCCCTACAAAATTGCACCACCCATTAGGTTTCTTTTATGGAAAACCTTGATTTACATGTGAACAAAGCGAAGTCTTTTATTATATGTATTGGGAAAAGCAAAAAGAAAGGAAATTATGTTACTGCACAGAGAAAAGTTGATATTGTAGCTAATTTCTCATATCTAGCCATTATGTTTGATAACAACTGAGGGGCAAAGTCCGTCCGCCACCGCAACTGGGACACGGGACCGACCGCCCATGTTGAGGCGGTCCCGACATGCAGATTAGGATGCGCCTGCCACACCAGTGGGCGCATCCTAGCCCTTTTATATTGCGGGTGGATCTGCTGCCTGCAGCCCCGCTTGCAGTGTAAAAGGATTGTGCACAGCATTGCCATGCACAACATGGCAGGCACCACGTGATGCCACCTACGTAGTGCATTGCAATGTGGGGGGGTACCCCCCCTCGTGCACCTCCCACCCCCCCAACACCCTGGGGGCCCGCAACGGGCCCCCAACATCAATACCAACATGCCTTTCCATGGCAGCATCGCTATGGAAAGGACAATCACTGCATGCATCATAATATGAATGGCAGTGTCTTGCAGACACCGCCACCATATTGTGTTCCTTTTCCGCCCAGTCAACAAGTCGACTGCCAGAAAAGCGGCGGACGGTCTTTCCATCCGCCTAATATTTATTTTTTCCATTTATAAAGCGTGCTGTTACCGAGCGGTGTCCTGGCGCTGAAGATGGCAGGGGGAGAACAAGGGACATTTGGCAGGCAGATTGTCACCGCTGGGCCGGCGGTAGCCACCACCGGTGTGGCTATCTGCCCGCAACTGTAATGGGCCCCTTAGACTGGAAGATAATGCTCTCCACGAGGGTTACACAGATGAACAAAAGTATAGTGGCAATCTTTAGGTTTGCATCGAACTGAGGAAATAAACCAATATGTGATGCCACCAACGTAGTGCACTGCAATGTAGGCGGGTACCCCCCATGTGCACCTCCCACCCCCCAACGCCCTGGGCGCCCGCAATGGGCCCCCAACATCAAGAACCCTATGCCTTTCCATGGCGACATCGACGCCATGAAAAGGACAATCACTGCATGCATCATAATAAGAATGGCGGTGTCTTGCAGACACTGCCGCCATATTGTGCTCCATTTCCGCCCAGTCAACAAGTCGACTGGCGGAAAAGCGGTGGACGGTCTTTCCATCCGCCTAATATGGCAGGGGGAGAACAAGGGACATTTGTCAGGCGAATCATCACCGCCGGGCCGGCGGTAGCCACCACCGGCCCGGCGGTGGCGATCTGCCCGCAATCGTAATGGGCCCCTTAGACTGGAATATAATGCTCTCCACGAGGGTTACACAGATGAACAAAAGTATAGTGGCAATCTTTAGATTTGCATCGAACTGAGGCAATAAACCAATACCAGAGATGGTTAAAATCTACCTGGCGAAAACTGTTGCTGTGGCCACATATGGGGCGTCCATTTGGGATATAACCAATGTGGATGCCCTTAAGAAAATAGAGGATAGATTCACCAAGAGATTACTGTCCGCCCCTAAGGCATGTACCAATGAAATTACTATGTTTACCCTACATTTCTGATACAATCAAACTGGCGCCTTTGCTACTCTGGCTGTCAATTTGGAAACAGGAGGCAGTACAGATAAACCAATGTATTATAAAGGACGTCATGAAATTGGCTTATAGGCACAAATAACGTGGCTGAACTATATACGATGCACTCTGGACTCTCTGGGATTCGTGGCCCTCTATGATGACCCCGCCCAATGGGAATCCTTATCAAAGGCGAAATTAATAAATAATTTTTTAGAGAAACGTGCACATGGAAGATAAAACCAAGGTAATTGAATATAATAAGAGACCACTTCTGGCACACAGTCTGCCTTCGTACCTTGCTTGTGTGACCAATAATTGCCATCGTTTTATTTTAATAAAGTTTCTGTTTGGGTATGTAACTTTAATGCTGGGTTTCCCAGTAAATGTGTTGTCTGAGAAACAACTGAGATGATGTCCATTTGATTTCCCGCTCAAAACAATCAATTATGCACATACTGTTTTTTTGTTATTTTTACGAGACAGAGAGGAAAAGATTTACTGTGCCACTACTGAAGTAATTTTGTTTGTGAAATTACATAACCGCCCTGACTGTTATGCCTGACGGTGGCCTCATTTCTATGTAGAGCATTAAAAACTCGCAGATTAGCGAACATGTGATCAAGTGTCAAAAAACATGTATAATATGTACACCCGAAGAAATCTAAATGTTTTAAGAATCAGATGAATTAGTGTGGAGATGTATACGCTGTTTTTAAGTGTTTTTCGGTTAAGCTTTTAAGATATCAGCTTTTTATGATAATTTATTGATATGTTTTTATATTTTTATCAGAACTTTTTATGCATTTGTTTCTAAATGCGAAATAAAGTATTGATTGATTGATTGAATTTGGAAGTCACGTATTATGTTTAGAGTGTAATACAGGAGTTCTTAAACTCTGCCTTGTTCATTGAAAAAAAGCACATTCTCAGAATTGCTCATGTTAAGGATAAGAGTCTTTGACAGCTTCGATGGTTGTAAAAATTGTGTAAGAGTTGGTAATTTCACTTTGGCTGACATACAGCTGTACTTTTCATGTGAATACACATTTCAAAATGGGCCCCCTTAATTACAGGAGTATTTCACAATGTTAACATAAACATTTTGAGTATCTCAAATGTTGTATGTCGGTGTATGTTGGGTATAAAACTAGGCTTTCTCTAAGGGGTTCGTGAATCCTCTTTTTTAGAACAGAGAAGGGCAATTAGCTGTTTTGTGGGGAAATTAAACATAAAATGTGCCCCTGCCCAGATGCCCACAAAGATAGTGTGTGATTATAGTGATGCCCTTGTCAACACAGAGACAGTGTGTGATTTAACTTGTGCTCAGGTCCCATTAGAAATAGTGTGTTAATGATACTCATAGCCCAGTGTTTTTGGAGATAGTGTGTTATGTTAGTCGTTTTCAAGTCCCAGCAGAGATGCTGTGTGATTATTGTAATGTCCAGGTCCCCATAGAGATAGTGTGTGATTATAGGGAAGCTCAAGTCACCACAGAGATAGTGTGTGATTAAACTTGTGTTTCAATACCAGTTAGAGATAGTGTGTTAATGATGGTAATATGTTTGGATTACTCTGCCATTACAACTCTTGCCCCCCACCTCTTCTTCAGGAAGTTTTAAAACCTCCCTGACTTCCTCACAAAAATCTTTAAGACTTGTTATTATCAAACGTCTCCTTTTATTATCTCAAGTTTATACAGTTGACAAATGATCAGACTGTATTGTTGTGTGTTATGCATTATATATTCCTCTATTTTCTCTCGTTTATCTTGCTCTCTCTGTAACTCTTGTTTAAGTGCTTTGTATTATTTTATTGTATGCCATCTTAAGCTGTGTACATTTTTCTTTAAAACATAAAAAAATGATAGTAATATTTAAGTCCCTGTTGAGATAGTGTGTTAAGTTAGTTACTCACATGTCTCCACACAGTTATGTGTGATTAGAATGATGCCCGGGTACCTTTAGCGATAGTGTGTGATTTTAGTGATGTCCATTCCATCACAGAGATGGTGTGTGTTTAAACATGTGATGAAGTAACTTAGAGATAGTGTTTTTATGATAGTCATATTCATGTCCCAGTTGAGAAACGTTCTTAGGTTTGTCATACTGCTGCCCCCACAGACATAGTGTGTAATTATAGTGATGCCTAGGTTCCTATAGAAATAAAGTTTGATCCTAGTGAGGCCAAGGTCACCACTGCCATAGTGTGTGATTAAAATTATGTTCAAGTCCATGTAGAGTTAATGTGTTAGATTTAAGTCCATCTTGAGAAACTGTGTTAGGTTAGTCTTTCCCAAGTACACACAGAAATACTGTGTAATTAAGCTTGTGCTCCAGTCCTTGTAGAGATAAGGTGTTATTGATAGTCATAGTTAAGTCCCTGTTGAGATAGTGTGTTTGATTAGTCATGTTTAAGTCCCTCTTGAGACACTGTATTAGGTAAGCCATTCTCAAGTCCCCACAGAGATAGTGTGTGATTATAGCGATGCCCAGATCCCCATAGAGCTAGCGTATGTGTGTAGTGATACAGTCCGCACCACAGAAATAGAGTGGGTTTAAACTTCTGCTCAAGTCCCTGTAGAGATTGTGTTTTAAGGATAGTCATAGTTAAGTCCCTGTTGAGATAGTGTGTTGGGTTAGTCATTCAGGAGCCCCAGCAGAGATATGTGTAATTATAGTGAGGCCCAGGTGCCCATATAGTGTGGCTCTAGTGATGCCAGGTCACCATGGAGATGGTGCGTGTTTAAACTTGTGTTTAAGTCCCCATAGGAATAGTGTGTTATTGATAGCCTATTTAAATCCATGCTGAGGTAGTGTGTTAGGTTAGGTCCCTACAGAGATAGTGCGTGATTAAATTTTTGCTCAAGTCCCTATAGACAGTGTGTAAATGATAGTCCTAGTTAAGTCCCGTAGGGGCATATTCTCAAGGAACTATCGCCGAGTTATCGGCACTTTATCACAGCCAAAGTGGCGATAAAACTATCGCCCCATTCACAAGCTAGTGATAACAGCCCATATCACCAGTTTACCTGCGATAGCAGCCGCAAAAAACAGCACCAAAGATGACACCGGCAACTTTCGGTAATGAAATGCAGAGTAGGCGTTCCCGTGCAAATAGCTGCGAGAACATCACTCCCTCACATTCTTAACGACCAGACAGAGCGGTGATAAGATCACAAACCAGGCAATAAGGTGTGTTAGCAGCAGGGAATTAACACCTGCTCTGACCTGGTGTAAAGTCGGACGGAAGACTGCACCAGAAAAGGGATCCCGGTCCAGAGCCACACCTGAAGAACAACAGATGCCATGGAGCCACTGATCATGCAGCTCGGACGCCCAAGAGGGGCACAACACCCACCGCCACCAACCCAAGGGCGCTCACTACCCTGGACTACCACAGAGGCAGCGCAGACAAAGACAGCGTACCCTCAGAAAACGCACAAGCCTCACAGACCGAACACCAGAGGATGCCATTGCCCACTACAGGCTCAAAAGGACAACCATCCTCCGCATCCTGAACATCATTGCCCACAGGCTAATGGTACCAACACAGCGGACAACCAACCTCGCACCTGAGACAAAGCTGCCGGCTGTGCTGCACCTGTTGGCCACTGGTACCTTCCAACCAACAACTGCCTGAGTCGGAGGAGTCTCACAGCCAGCCCCATCAAAGTTTCTCACACCTGTCCTGGATGCCATCATCAGCTTGGTACCCCAGTACCTATATGTCCCCCACAATGCGTATGAGCTGAAGACCAAGCAAAACTTCCACGCCAAAGCTGGCTTCCCGCACGTGTTGTGTCCGGGTGCATCCATGGCGTTACGCCATTTCTTTTTGTTTCCCTTTGATTTTGTTCTGCTTTTATGGTGCCTTTTCCCGCTTGACAAGTGGGGATTGGTGGCCTGTCACAGGTTTTCGCTGCTTTTTGTATCGCGCTTGGCCTTATCACATGTTTTTTCGCGTTTCACATTTTTGCAGAGTCGCGTTGACTTTATCGAGGACATTTGACGCGTTATCGTGAGCCTTTCGCATTGTAACGCCTTGTTGAGAATACAGCGTTAACACTGCGTTATTTTCCCGCGATATTCTGTGATATGCAATGTTGCGTTAAACTAATTTTGCGATGATTATCACACGTGTTTGAGAATATCCCCGTAGTGTTTTAATGCAGGAGTGCATGGAGGAGAACAGAAATGTATATGAGAAGGCCTTTCTTGAGTAAGGAGATGTAGGAGGGCGTGTATTGAGTAAGACTGTGCAGAGAGCGTAGGCAATGTATAATGAGATGTTGAAGTTAGAAACTGGATGGATCTGTTAGTGAGAGAAGAGAGGTCACTAGAGAGGGCAAAGAGGAAGGGGACATGGTAGAATGAAGTAGGTAAGGTGGAAGAGGGGCAGAACAGCTAGAGAGGTAAGGAGGGATGGGCTAGATTAGAATTCTTAAGATTAGATGCAGTGTTTCTGCATTGGTTGATATAGACAACTTTGTGTTTGAGCATCTGTTTGAATGCCTCTAGATGGGGTAGCTGATGTTCTTCATAGAGACTGGCCACGACTCACCTTTGCATTGATAGTTCCACTGAAAACACCAATTTGGTGTCTACCTTCCCCCGTATTTCACTAAAAAAGATTCCTTACACCTCAAGTTGTTAGTGCATAGCTGAGAGATAAGCTGTACGAAGGCAGCCGACAGAATACACTTTTCTTTGTAGCCTGGTATTAGAGAGACTCCTGCATGATTTGGATGAAGATAGCCTTTTCCACCCCGCTTTGCTTCAGCACAGTGTGCTTGGGTCCAGCTGACCTATGCTAAGAGCATGATGTTGTTCTGAACAAATCTAAAATACGTAAGAGTCTAGGGGGTACAGATGTGGTAAACTTGCAACTAAACGAAAAATTCTGCTTCCAGAGCCCACTGAGTGCCTAAGTATCTATTCGGTCCACAAAGACACTTTATGGTGAAGAAGAAAACAAGAGTTTATGATTTCTACCAAGAAGTTGCATAGATGCAACCCGCATAGAGAAGCAACTTCCTAAACTACCAGGTAAACTGGGTGTCAGTAAGTTCTGCAGGACAGGTCCTAATAACTTTTTTAGTAAGAATTGGGATCAAAAAATGAACTGTAACATTAAGTCCCCTATGGTTCAATGGGGACAACATGTTAAAATAAATGTTTCACTATACAAACAACTCTAATCTAGAACATTTGTGTAAATGTTTGGACTGAAGTACACTCACTGCAACTCCCAGTATGCACTAGCTTATTGAATTAGTGCTAGAGACAGGAATGCAGCAACGCACCTGACACCATGCAAACCTTGGCTCAATGGCTTGTACCTTGATGTCTTTGAACTTAACCTTTCACAGAATGTCAACTTACTTTGATTCATCATGGGCACCAACCACATCCTCAAGGAACACATTTCCCAAAAGAAAGTGGCCTGGTACTCGAAAGTGAAAGCAGAAAGCAACTTTAAAACTGCTGTTCAAGCCTTTATACTCATGCGTGAATGGCGATAACGCCCTACTCTATCGCCTCCCAGACACCCCACTGTCACCCCTTAAGACCATCTTATACACCGGAGCACATCTCATCCTGGGCATGATGAAATATGATCACATCACCTTCATCCTAATGGACCTACATTGGCTCCCCTTGCTGCCTGCACCATCTTCAAAAGCAGCGACGTGTTTTACAAAGCCATCGCGAGCAGCAACTAGCTTATCTTGCAGACAAGCTCCCCATCTCTGGTGGTTCTTTGCAAATGCAGGGCCAGGACACCATCAGACTGCAGGATAAGGAATGTATATAAGAAAAAAACCAAAGCATTATGCCTTTTCCATAAATACACCCAGGATTTGGAACCACGTTCCCATATGCATGAGAACAGCACAAACGCTGCTTAATATTAGGAAAGAGTTGAAGACTCACCTCGTTACAAAATGCTACATTACACTGCTTTAACTGCTCACAACCCAGCTCTCTCTCCCTGGAGTTGTTGACTTTATGCTTGTCATCGACCCTGTACATTATCATGTACGTGCATATAAATAAATATATGCATAACCAACAAAAAATGTAAATGTAAATCTTAGAGGGAAGGCAATGATATCTAATTTACCCCTTTCCTAGGTCATCCAACCCCTTCCCAAATCCACTCCGGGTTTTAACATCCTTGAGATTTTCTTTCCCTAATTCACAGCGCTCACCATTACATATAGAATGACTCCATATATGTAAACTGATGATATTTTATATCTTTATGGACGTTCTCTCTCTCTCTGTCACTCACTCACTTACTTAAAAAGCCACTATTGGGTCAATTACAAGTCAAGTCGAATTGTATCTCCGGGTGTAGATACCACCCTGTCTGATTCCAAATTTTAACTCGGAATAGAGTGGTATACATTGGAGAAATAAATAGCCAGAAATTGTAGTTTTGGTCGAGTATTTCTGAACTCCCTGGACCATACTACTCATAATTAGGTCGTCAATATGCATTTCCGTTATCCAATACATATCATTCTTAAACGTCCAATCTGCCTCTTGGGTGTTTCCAAATGTTAGATGGCAGGCCTCTTCCCCTCTAAAGTATCAACGCCCAAATCTCCCCATTTGAATCTCCCTACATATTTCTCATGCCATTCGAGGTATTTTCTCCCTACTTGCTCCAATCTTTCGATTACCTTTGCCCTCTTATTCAATTCCATACACTTCAGACGTCTTCACCCTCGTCATATGGCACTCTCCAACATACCATGTTTTCTTCTTTCATGTCTCTATGAGGTCTCTGTCTTATATGTTTACTTTCCTCGTCCGCTCATTTTTTTTCCTTCCCCAAATCTGTCTATTTTTATTGCGAATTGTGGAAGCTGCGCTCAGCCTAAAAGGCAATTATTATTTTTATTAAAGGGGCTTATAAAGCGCATGGTGACGCCTCCGGGCGTATCCCCGCGCTGTGGAGAAGAATCAGGGTGTCTGAGGTAGAGAACTACAGGGTGAATAAATGGGTTTTTAGTAGTTTTCTAAAAGTGAGCTCATTATTCGCTAGCCTAATGTTGGTGGGGAGGGAGTTCCATTTGTTGGCTGCCAACGAGCGGAACGATCGACCTCCCATTCTCGCTTTTTTTATACGAGGGATCTTGAGCAAACCCATTCCCATGGAACGAAGGGATCTGTTAGGCTCATAGGGAACGGCGAGGTCAGCCAAGTAGGACGGTGCTTTATCAGAGATAATCCTATAGCACCAGAGAAGTGCTTTAAATAGGATTCTCTTACTAATAGGCAACGAATGAAGGGTAGCTAAGGTAGGTTTAGAGGGCACTCTTCTAGGAAATCTCAGCACTAGTCGTGCTGCTGAGTTTTGTAGCACCTGCAGCCTCCTGATGTTTTTTTCCGAGGTACCTAGAAGGAGTACGTTACCATAGTCCATTCGGGAGGTTACTAGGGCCTGAATCATGGTGCGCCTAGACTCCAGGGGAAGGAGGTCCAGGGTACGGTTGAGGGTTTTCATGACCCCAAAACATTTCCCTACCATTTTATGTACATGGCTGTCAAACGAAAGCTTCGTATCCACCCAGACACCTAAGTTCTTTGCTTCCCTACCAGGAGTGGGAAGGGGTCCCAGGCAGGGTGGCCACCAGTCTTTGGTCCAGCTCGTGTCCTTACCTCCTATTACTAAAACCTCCGTTTTAGAGCCATTGAGTTTGAGGCAGTGTTTGGACATCCAATCTGCGAGATCACTCATGCAGGTTTTAAAGTTTTCAGCAGCCACAGAGGGAGCCTGGGACAGGGAGATCAGCAGTTGAGTATCGTTGGTAACTATAAGCATTTGCCTTGTGCTGGGCTCCAGGAGACACTGAACCTTTTCCCCCTGCTGCAGGTTGGTAAAAAAATATATAAGAAAGTGCATGTTAAAATAACCAATTACATTTGGAATCGAACACTTTACTTAACTGTGGCTATTATAAAATTGCTGGGGGATCGAATCTGTGTTGGAGACAGCCAATATTTGAGCTCCTGAGCCCGATTCGTGTTGCTATCAGGGTCTCAAGTTAATGTCATCCTATGTCCCAGCCTGAGAAGGTGGTAGACTTCTAGGCTTAAGAGCACACGGGTCTCTTGCGATGCTAATGGCCTTTTTGTTATGCGCAAAAGTGCATTTGCATCACTTGCCTGGACTTCAGCTATCAACTCCACAGATGTCTGGAAGAAGGCGCATTTTTCTTTGTCATGAATTCGTTGTTTTATATGGTGGAAAATTCATGTTTACATTACAAGCGCTATTCTAATGTAAATACAGACTTATTTTTCACGAGGGCTCGCAGGTTTTAGAAAGATTCCTGAACATAATTTAATTTATTTAATTTAATTGCGGGTTTATATAGCGCTAGGAATCGACTCCCGGAGGAGTATCTCCATGCTTCGACCGCTGGGGAACCCGTCCTGGCTCACCCTGAGAGATGGTCCCTGATGGGTATCTCTAAGGTGCGACCAAGCATCCCCGGCGGTCTGGGGGGGCCGTTGTGAAGATGAGGCAAGCTGATGCCCAGAGTTGCCGAGTGTGGTTTCTGACTAGAGTAGGCACCGAGGCGAGAATTATCGAGTCCGCTGACCCTGGTCCACGACCCTGCCGCGTCGGGAATCGAACCCTGGTCCCGGGCCGGAATCGAACCCTGGTCCCGGGCCGTTCTCTGCTTACGGGTCTGCTGCCTCTAACCAGTGAGCCACACTTCTCCACATGACACATTTCTCTTTTAAAATTAAATGTCTTCAATTCAAATGTGCTTCCTTAAGAGACACAGCTCTGAAAAATAAATGATGTACTGTAAGTTTATCAGGCCTGTTTCCTAATTGAAAGAGATGCTTCTCAGCACCCAATAGTGTGAATACGGGTACACCCAATATTGAAGACAAGATTTGAAACATATATGTGATGTTCTGAGTAATAAATTGGTGTTTTGGTACACACATGCACAACAAACATAATATTTCCTTGGTAAATAAAATGTTGTTTATAATTTGCCAAACATGTACTCTACAGTGGAATCCTATTCATTTCAGTGTATGCTTAAATGGCAAAAATGATGGAAACAACGCCATAGATTGTTCTGCAAAATATCACTTTAGATGCGAAGTTTACACATATTTTGTCCCAGATGTATAAAAGTTTGCTCTGGATTTGCTTTGGAAAAGTGACACACACCTGCGCAACAGGATTTTGGGGGGTATTACTTTCCAGCACAATACAAGCAGCGCAAGGGGCCTCTTTGTATTACTCAGCATCAAGGGGGTGTTTCATGGGTGGTACATGGGCATTTCCATGCAACCACCCAGAGTTTTTGATGCACAATCCTACCTGCAAACAAAAATAGACATGGTTTTGCGCCAAAAAAGAGCGCATTTTGAAGCAGGTGTTAAAAAGTATTTTATTTCTCCTAACTTCCCACTTTTCATATGTGCTGCACTGTACTGTACTGTCAAAGCTGACTATTAAAACACAGCTAGAGTGCAACCTGCTAGGAATAGAGGAAGTCATTATTTCAATAAAACCGAGCCCTAAACCTTTTATTTGGACTATTCACCTTGTTGGTACTGTTTGTAAGCAAAATTTGGAGAGCTTCCATGCCATAGTTAGCTGAGAGTCCTCGGGCGCAACCTTCAGATGTGACATAATGATCACAAAGCAGGCCAAATCCAAAGCCATCAATGGCAAAAAAGAAAGATGCCAGGAATTAACCGATTGCTGATGGAATTGGCATGCCGTCTGGCACTATTTTTGTTACCAAAAGCATTGGTTTGGCCCTGAACAGAGGAAAGATTGAGGAGTCGTTCCAATCTCTGTATCTTCTGTCTCTTCCTCTCCATGTATTTCTTTTTTTACGGTTCTTTTTGTTGCTTTCGTTTTGTCTCCTGTTTCCACCTTGCATTTATTTGCATATCACCGATTTCCCCCCCAAACTTTTGTTTAGTTACAAACCATGTTTTCCCAAATGAAAGGAAGCCTTTGTAATGTGGTTGCTAATCCTGTGCTCTATTTTGAAACAATCACTGAAGGTTCGCTTTAAAAAATGAAAAAGAATGAAAATACCTCCCATTCGTGACTCTGTAAAAGTGTCTCATCCCTTAGACAGTTTGTTGTTTAATACCCACCTGCATCTTAGACAGGCTTTAACAATGCAATAATTAACATAAAAAGTGTGTGCTTATGCACACAGAATTTTGTAAAGCACTTACAAACGCTATATTTCAATGTTCTGTCTGTGATAACATTGCTCTGAGCTCAAGGCCGAGGTCACTGAGCGTCTCTTCTCTGCGCTTCGGCCTGTACTTGCTCCTGTCAGGGATGAAAGGCAGTCCCAGTCAATGCTGTTTCCTGTCGGCTTCCTTTCAAGGTGCATCCCTTGCAGGACAGCCCATCCCCCACCCTGGGAGTTTTCATGCGCTTAGGTGTGCCAGCCGCAGGTCTCTTGTTATGCTGATTGACCTTTTCTGATGTGTGATCGATCGCGCATTTACATTCTGTGAGAGGCCATCCTGAGGCAGAGGCCATGCTTTTGGTTTCCTTTCTGTCAACGGCGCTAATGAATAGTTAGGGGCTTCGTGAACAATATTGTTTTTTATGCTTACTTTTTTGTTGGCTTTTAAATAGGATGAAGAAAATATATTGCAGGATGAAATGCAATGTCGGACTTTAATATGTCTGCTTTGCCATGACATGGTTTATATTCGTGGCTGTCCCTATTTAGAAAAACATGTGCGTGTATGCAACTTCTATGATTTTTGTCCGTGACAATATTCTTCATGCTATTTAAGTTTTGTATAAAGTTAAACATTAATATTATAAGTAGTGGGCAGACTTCTCACATTTATATTGTTAACCACGTATTGATTAACATACATGCCAACTACATTTCTTTCAACTTGATGCACATCACTGAATAGCTAAACAAGCTAGCAACCAGACACGGTGCTCGTTTGGCCCAGTGGACATGTAGCACGATTCACACCCATAACATAAAATGACCTATATATTCTCCATTTCCAAAAGTAAACAAGCATTGACAAAACCAATACTTGTGGCATGTGTTCAGTGACAAGTGGATATGGCACAAGCAGGTAACATATAATGTAGAATAGATGTATTGCCTATTTCTATTTGCAGCCACTCAACAGAAAAGAGAAGCAAGGCACAGGAAGACAACAAGATTGTTCCTGGCTGGTGTTAATAATTGAGCACAACATTCTGCGGTATTTCCCCAATATATAGAAATGAAAGCCTGCCACATCAACTGTACATTAACATTATTAATGTTGTGGAGAAAAAACAAACTGGAGAACACAGCCTGATGACTCGAGGGCAGTTAACCTCCTTTTTGATGAAATGAGGAAACCAAAGTCCTCAAAGCATTTAGGAAAATCCAATAAAGAAACACTGGAAAAGATGGCTGGCATAATGGAGGGGATGTAGAAATATACTAATGGCACAACTTAAGTAGAGCTACAAGGTGAAGACCGACCTAGAGGCATAGGCAAGAATATAGTGGTCCATTACGATGGCAGGCGGACAAAGTCCACCTGCCACCGTCAAGGACAACGGAACCGACCGCCAGGAGTGCGGTGATCCCGCTACGCCCATTAGGATGCAACCGCAAACCCCGGCAGTCGCATCCTGCACAATTAACATTGTGGCGGGCGGTACTGCAAGCAGCACCCGCCACAATGTCAAATGTGCATGTTGTGCATTGGCATGCACAACGTGACAGGCACCGCGCGGTGCCTGCCACTTTGTGCATGCCAATGTAGGGGGTACTATAGGTACACCCCAAGTGCAGCTTCCCACACCCCTATCCCCCGGGCCCCCACATTGAATCTTCACTTGCCTTTTCATGGCTATGTCTCCGCCATGGAAAGGCATTTCCGCATGCCCATCATAATATGATTGGCGGTGCCTGAAAGGCACTGCCACCATGTTAAGTCAATTTTACGCCCGGCCGGCAATCCGACCGGCAGAAAAGCGGCAGACGGTCTTCCCATCCGCCGTGGAACCCCTCACCATACTAGTATGGTTGGGGGTGGACCGGGGCCATTTGGCGATTGCCTGTTCTGCTAATGACTCCCATTGTTACTTGGATGTAGTTAGGAGTAGAGGTACTATGGTGTATGAGTAGAGATACTAGGGTAAAGGTAGGAGTGGCATGCTAGGGAAGTGGCAGGGTTAAAGGCACTGGGGTATTGGCAAATTCAGATGTTAAGGCAGGAGTTGAAGTAGTAGGGTTTAGGCAGGAATAGAACTACTATGATTTGAGTAGACAAACTAAGTTACAGAGAAAGGTTGCGATATTTGGATAAAATAGGATAGAGGACGTAGGTTAAACCAAGGGTATCAATACTGGGGGAAAAGGAGAAGCCCCTTATTAGCAAGAGTAGCAGTGCCAAAGTCGAGTAAGGGGTACTGCAAGGAGGCATGGACATGGCTAGGGCTACTAGAGTGTCAAAGAGATTCAGGTACTTTGATTAAGTTACTAGGCTTTTGATGTAGGTATGGATGCTGTAGTATAGGGCAGAGTAGAGGTACAAATGTATAGGTAGTGGTAGATGCACCTACGTATAGTACATGTACATAACTCCAATTTACCCAGACACCTAGAGGTGACACATTTCACAGTATGCACTGTACAAGTATCACATGTTGTATAAAAACAAATATAGAAATATGCCCTCTGGAAAATCCATCTAATTTTAGGAAAGGTAAATGAAGTAAAAGATGAAATGTAAGAAGGGACTGTATCACTTACATGGATTACTTTGAGAGAAAAGATTATCGTCCTCCTGTGCACTCAGTAAAGAAGCCAATTATTAGATGAGTATTATGTGGTCTGAATACACTTTTGAGGTACCAACAGGGACTATAAGAAGCTCTCACTTCCTTAACCCCAACTCTAGAGCTCTCAACCGTGCTGCATCATGCACACCCACTCATAACTTGTACTTACCCATACATGTAGAAGAGACTCAGTTCACCGTCTACGTATTATAGAATCACAAGTTGCCTGGAAATAAACTAAAGACAATACTATCTGCTCTGTAAGTGTAGTCCAAAGGATGTATCTGTCCTTTTTGGCTACTTCCTCCTTTCATGGCACCGCCGCCCATGTAAGTACCATGTATTGGATAGTCTCCTTTCTGCGGATATGCTCCATGTGAACATTATTTTATCATCTGATATTCAAATGAGATTCAGAATCCAGCTGCTGCTCTGGCAGTAAGACCCACAAAGCAGCTCTGACAAAGTATTAGTCTCTCTGTGGGAATGAGACTGGGTGCATGAATCTGTGAGTGAGTATCTGAGGGGGAGCATATGTCTCTGTGTGGGTTTGTGGATGGGTGCATTATCTCTAAGTGGATTTGTGAGTGGGTGCATGAGTCTCTGAGTGGGTCAGTGAGTGGGTTTGTCAGAGGGTGCGCAAGTCTCTGAGTAAATATCTGAGTGGGTGTGTGAGTCTTTGACGGGCTCTTTAACTGGGTGCCATTAGTCTCTGAATTGGTCTGTCACTGGGTGTTTAAGTCCCTCAATGGGTCAGTTAGTGGGTGCTTGAGTGCCCGGGGGTTCTGTGAGTGGGTGTAAGAGTCTCTAAGTGGGAATGTGAGTGGGTGCATGCATGAGTCTATAAGTGGGTATTTAAGTGGGTGTGTGTTTCGGAGTGAGTCTGTAAGTGGGTGCATGAGTATCTGAGGGGGCATAGGAGTGGGTGCATGAATATCTGTGTGGGTATGAGACTGGATGTATAAGTGTCTGAGTGGGTGTATAAGTGTCTGAGTGAGTTTGTGAGTGCATACATGAGTCTGCAACAGTGACCAGCAGTGTGTACAAATATATATATTTTGTAATATATTCACTAATATCCGCGAAGACGTCAATAGTCGCGATGTCCCAGTGACCGTACCCAGGGGGAGGGGCCGCGCTGGTGGTTGGATCATCATCGCAATTATCGCATGAGATTTACAATAAAATGTGGACACATAACTTGTGTCACTAACACCCCCATTTCTCAAACATGGGGTCAGAGTACCTCCACCCTGTTCCCTTATGATAGCTTTAACAGAAATGTTCAGCCCCGGAACCATTCCCGATTGGTAAAATGGCAGCCACAACTTTCTGCTGAGGTTGTGTCCAGCCAATCACAGCATTCCTGTTAACACGAACATTTGCGATTGATAGCAAAAGCATTGTGAAATATCCACGACCAGAGATATATACAAGTTTTTCTTCTTAAATTTCCCAAAGAAGATTGAATGGATTTATATTGAATAACAAAAAGCACAACATCTACATTTCTGCCAAATTTGGTGTAATTCCGTCCAGCGGTTCGGACAGTAGGTTTGACTACCCGTCTCATAGGAATTAAAATGGGGAAATACTTTTTTTAACCCCCTTTGTCTCAGCCTCTGCTTAAAGGATCATCCCAAATCTTCTCATGCACAAAACTTACTATGACACTTTTTGGGGAAACCTTCGTGAAGATACGTCAACCGGTGCCAAAGGTATAGGCAAGTCAAAAAACTCTTTTCCTATGGAAACTAGATCTTAACTATAACAACCTACTGGTGAATGAATATATATATATATATCCATCCCGTAAGTTAATTGCACAAAGAGATTTGCAGAGGCCAATTCACGGTTTCACCAGTTTTAAATGATCCTTCCTTACGCGTTTTGGCGAAATGCCTTGATCAGAGGAATAGAGGTATGCAAACACTACACAGGTGCTTTAGATTCATTTCAACGCATGACCAAAGTGAGTCCCTACAAGTCCCACGAGACTTCTGTGTTCTCATCCTAAAAAACTGTATTGTAGTATATGTTGAATAGCGTTCTGTCACCACAACAGTTCAAAATCCATCCTTATAGTTGTTCAGTGCATCTGATTAATTAAAGTGGCCACATGCAAATTTTTAAAATTGACAGTCATTGCAAACCTCATCATTCTTCTTGCTGGCACAATATGAATTTTATTTCATAAAGCGTGAAGAATCCGTATTCACCCGGGAGAGAGAATCTCTTCCATATCCCCTTTTCACCTCAAACATGCAGTATCTGGTATAATCCTCTATTCAATTTGGAAACCTTCGTGAAGTTCCGTCAACCAGTGCCAAAGATATAGGCAAGTCCAAAAACTATTTTCCTATGGAATCTAGGTAATAACTATAACTACCTACTGGTGACCTATGACAAAAAGCACCCGACAGTGGATCCCTACAATCGGCAGCACCTGAATTGCTATCCCTCCACTATTCTGACCTTGTATATATTCATGAGTTTATGTGTGCACACTGTATCACACTCACTGTCACAATGTTATTCCTAATGGAACTCAACAATTTTAAACAGAAGCACAGGTGCGCCACTTCTCAATATACAAGGAAAAACAAATATACAATATATTCCCAAACAGCAGTGTTCTTCCAAAGTTTCCTTTATTCAAATATCAAAAAAGGGATTATAAAAGCAAGGTCATAAGCATCACTTGTTGAAAGTGACACAGCCAACACGTTTCGTCCTTGAAGCAGACTTCTTCAGTTGTTCCCCAAATCATATCGGGGTAACTAGGTTGGCAAATGTGTGGATCCAATTGCAAGGAGAGCTTCATCAACAAGAGAGTAAGGGCCAGAAGGGAAACACTCTCATGCCCCTCATAAATCCATATACCAAACAACAAGAGAGTGTTAAAACGAGTGACAAATGCAATAAACAAATTCCAAATCAGGACGCTATTAAATCCCAGAAAGGCAATTATATATAGTAGGAAAAATAAAAGAAAAAATAGAGTGCACGTGCTCAAAAGTCTAGCTAGAAGAACCCTCAGGCTCCGATAGAACATTGGTAGCCGGTTGTCTTCATTGGGTCCTTTTTATTAGCTAGAGAAAGTGATGGTGAGTTAAAAAGAGTATGGACCACTCCTCAAAATTACTTTAATAAGAGGGTGGCTCTAACTCCCTTAAAAACAGTGAGTGAAAAATATAATTAATTTTTCTGGACTAAAAGAAGGTTTATACAATGAACCCTTCAGTCCACTTCAACAAGTGAAAGAAAAGAAATAATAAAAGAATACGGTCAACATGTTTCTGCTTTAAGAGCGGTAGTTCAGCTCAGCATTCTTCAGGACCTAGAAATACACTATTCAACCACTCAGTTACCAGAGCACGCTAAAGCGCTCGGACCTGAGCAGTGGACATGTGGAACCATACGACCTGCAGTTGTCGAGGCTCCTTTTAGGAAAATTCTTCTCGAGATCATTAACCTCCTTGTTGTAGGGGAAACAATCAAAATATAGTTTTACGAGGTGTAGTGCCCCATGGGCATAGCGGCAGAGGGAAATCTTCACGTTTGGTATTTGTCTCCAAACGGCTCCCCGCTTCAACACCTACAAGCGACCACATCCGCCGCCCGAATTGGTTGAATAGTGTATTTCTAGGTCCTGAAGATTTTATTATTATATTTTTCACTCACTGTTTTTAAGGGAGTTAGAGCCACCCTCTTATTAAAGTAATTTTGAGGAGTGGTCCATACTCTTTTTAACTCACCATCACTTTCTCTAGCTAATAAAAAGGACCCAATGAAGACAACCGGCTACCAATGTTCTATCGGAGCCTGAGGGTTCTTCTAGCTAGACTTTTGAGCACGTGCACTCTATTTTTTCTTTTATTTTTCCTACTATATATAATTGCCTTTCTGGGATTTAATAGCGTCCTGATTTGGAATTTGTTTATTGCATTTGTCACTCGTTTTAACACTCTCTTGTTGTTTGGTATATCCAATTGCAAGGAGCCATAGACAGCAAAGAGTCAACCTCAAATTTCCAACTGGTAGCAATCCACAGTGGAATCTACTATATGATTAGATCAATTGCCAGACTGCAAGTTCATAGTCGCAGACAAAGAGTTTCGTCTTATAAGCACTTCCTCCCAAGATTAATATGTCAGTTTTGTTCGATGGCATTTATGGGTGCAAAGAACTATCGATCACACCCGACCATGTGCCTCCTATATATTGAAGGCAATACGTTGTCAATTGTTGGCCTGCAGCCAGAAGTGTGCTGTCAGGCAAGCCCTTCGGCATTCGTCATGATATCAGGCATCGTAACCGGGGAACAGAAGCAGGAAATATACAAATTATATAAAATTACCCTCACCCCCTCTAAACCCTAAAGTTGCCACCCTTTATCAATACCTACCGTTAAACGCTGAAATTACCTTTACCACCGTTTACAACTGCCCACCCCATAACCATAAAATTACCATTACCACAGATGCCAAAGATACAGGCAAGTCAAAAAACTATTTTCCTATGGAATATATATATATCTATATATATCACGTCTCACCATGCTACGAAAAACAGCACGTGTGCACTCCTTGTGAATATGACACCGTAGCTGTTACTTTGCTTCCAAAATGATTTATTTAAGCATAAGCCAAATTAACAACCCTACACGTTTCGGCGTAGAACGCCTTGCTCACGGGTAATTTGATCAGTAAACAGACCGGCATTTAAACAAAATACTTCATTACGTGCAACATACATAGTGAACATAAAATATTCAGTCTCCCAAGGTCGCAACGAACCCCTACCACTGACAGCGGCGGGCCCGGACGGGGTTGCGAGTCCCGAAATATCCAACAAATTGTTTTCTTTGTCCAACGCACAAAACAATGTCCAGGCCAAGAAGGCCAGTCCTTCGAAACGCGTCGAGTGAAGCGTAATTGAATAAACACACTTTATTGCTGCAGCGGCCTGGACATTGTTTTGTGCGTTGGACAAAGAAAACAATGATATATATATATATAATTGCAGAATGGTGTCAGCTCACAGCGTGTGTGGCGGCAACAAAGCAGGGCAAAGACTGTCAGGACGGTTGCCTTTACTGTGAGGACATTTGAGCTTGGGGACTGCACCCACTGAGGTTGGATTGGCGTGGACTCCGTCTCCCATAATGCCGGTTTGGCCACGCCCATTGGGGCGGGAGTAGGTACAAAGGAGCCTGAAACGCCATAACTCGCTTCCCCCTGCCCTTCCAAAGAAGCCACTGATGAGGGACTTACTCCTGAAACGCGTCTGGCTTGCAAGATGGCTTATTGTTTTTACCTACCTGAAGGATTTGCTAGCATGCTGCCAATAAAGTAAACTGGAGCTGAATTTTGTTTTCCTTGTGGCTCACTCCAAATGTGGGATCTGCTTATGTTGGATGTGTAACGGCCTCCCTGGGTCATGGAGAGAGCCCACTGCTTCGACAAGCGGGTCCGCAGCGGCAACACTCAGCACCGCACAGAGCGGAATGGAACAGAGCCGACACCTTTGCAGAATGGTGTCAGCTCACAGCGTGTGTGGCGGCAACAAAGCGGGGCAAAGACTGTCAGGACGGTTGCCTTTACTGTGAGGACATTTGAGCTTGGATATGCACCCACTGAGGTTGGATTGGCGCGGACTCCGTCTCCAATAATGCCGGTTTGGCCACGCCCATTGGGGCGGGAGTAGGTACAAAGGAGTCTGAAACGCCATAACTCGCTTCCCCCTGCCCTTCCAAAGAAGCCACTGATGAGGGACTTACTCCTGAAACGCGTCTGGCTTGCAAGATGGCTTATTGTTTTTACCTACCTGAAGGATTTGCTAGCATGCTGTCAATAAAGTAAACTGGAGCTGAATTTTGGTTTCCGTGTGGCTCACTCCAAATGTGGGATCTGCTTATGTTGGATATATATCTATATATATATATACAGCAACCAATCCCGATTTAAGAAAAAAATCGGACTCCGACACAGGCATAAGCTTCACCATCCAGCCACCATCCAGCCGTTTATTTAATCTTCCACTTGACGCGTTTCGGCACACCTGCCTTGCTCACAATATATATACCTCTAAAATCCTAAAATTGCCCTAACCACCCTTCACTAATTCCTACCCTTAAACACTGCACTTAAATTACCCTTACCACCATTTACAACTATCCACCCGATAACCCTAAATTTACTATTACCATCCTTACGCATAAACCCTAAACTTACCCTTCCCATCCTTTGCTTCTATACATATATATCATGCTTGGCAAAGGCTGGCACGGTAAAGTCACACAAAAGTACTTGCTTGGTAAAGGCATGTTTGGTAAAGGCTTCATGGTAAATACAATGTTGTAAACGGTGTTCCCCATCTAGCCATCATCTAAAAGAGCATGGGCCCCATGCATCAAGATTCTTAGAATCTGCCCCTCTGCTGCCAGTATTTTTGCATTTAGGATGCATCATCTCAAATGCAGAAATCGCATATTGCGATTGCATTAAAGGAATCGCAAATTGTGATTCCTTAAATGCAATGCAATGCTAGAATCAATTTAAAATAGTGATTTGGCTATTAGAGGGTCGCAAATTACCGAAAAAAGAACTGGTTAGTAATTTGCAAAAACTTTGAAAAATGCACTAAAGTGCATTTTTCAAAGTTACATGCTACACACGCATGCCCTTGGGGCATGTGTGTGCGCAACATGGGTGCACATTACAAATGTCAGGGGTGCAACAGGGTGTCCTTTTGGCACCCTTGAAATTGCATGCACAATTTGCGGGTACCTATTGGGTACTCGCAAATTGCGTATGCAATTCCCATTCATTCCTATGGGCATGTAGGCGCATAGGAATGAATGGGAAGCCATTCCTTAATTGCGAATTGCAATTTGCGAGTCGCAATTAAGGAATGTTTAGGAATCACTATTTTTTTTAGCTATTCCTACATACATAGGCTTTTGCGCTTAAGAATCGCAATTAAGGAATCGCAAAAGCCTACCTTGATGCATGTGCCAGCAAATTCCATAATTCATATTAATATTTAAACAAAGGCAAAGCAACATAGAGACTTAGAATTTCTGGCACAAGCCTTAAAATGTAACAATAAGTATTAATCCCTTTAAGTTATTTGCCAAAAATTATTAAACCAATTTATATTGTATTGCAGTGTAGTGCACCATCATTCTTTTATTGCAATTACGAATCAAACATCAATAAAAAAGTAATCTGGGATTTGAAACTGTTCCAAGTTGCTTTGAGTCATATTTATAATAGCGATAACAAAAAGTTTAAATTTAATACTTTATGCAATTAAAATTGTATTTTAATAAATAGAGAAAGGGTTAATTTGTATGAAAAATATTTGGATAAACACTGGGTTGTGCATCTTTTCCTTAGAAAAGACTGCTTTTTCAGCTACTAGTGTGTTTCTGATAAGCAAAGTGTGTTTAAATGCAAAGTGTGTTTAAGACTGCAGTACCACCTCCTGTCTACGGGGGCAGAGCGAGCAAAAATATAAACACACTTGATGAAACACAGGTCCCCACAAGGCAATTTTTTTAAAATTTGTAAAAATTGACACAGATGTTCCTGGAGTCATTTTATATTATTTAGAAGACATTGCCTTGTGGGGACCTGGGTTCAGGTCCCCACAGTGCAATCAAGTCCCCACAGCGTGAGTGTGTTATCACACCCAAGTCCCCACAAGGATAGAGAGAGAGAGAGAGAGAGAGAGAGAGAGAGAGAGAGAGAGAGAGAGAGAGAGAGAGAGAGAGAGAGAGAGAGAGAGAGAGACACACACACACACACACACACACACACACACACACACACACACACACACACACACACACACACACACACACACACACACACACACACACACACACACACACACACACACACACACACACACACACACACTCTCTCTTTCTCTCTTTCTCTCTTTCTCTCTTTCTCTCTTTCTCTCTTTCTCTCTTTCTCTCTTTCTCTCTCCTTCCCCCCCTCCCCCCACTGAATGGGAGATTTTATTGTAAGCGGAATAGGGAATAATTGCCCCTAGGGCTTGGTAGTCGCGCCAGAAATGCAGCGTTTTGGACATGCACACAGATAAATATAAACAAATCCGGCTCAAACTGTAATGTTGTTGTTGGTGGCAGCTTTTTAAAGTGTGTTTGCGTTTCGTGTGCTCGGCGAAGTGCTGATCTATATCTGTTGGTGATGTGGTATCTCCTGTTTACATCCTGGAGGACGCCCCAATCGGCGATAGTCTTCCCGTTGCGTGTTGTTAAGCACTATTTTCTTTAATGCCTTTCTCCTACTGCAGTCTTGACATACTTTTCTGCAACTTTCAGCGCGTCAGGCGCTCTTTCACTTTCCAAGCAGCCCAGGACAATAGGTCAGGCAAGAGGTGTCGCATTAACAAGAGTTTGAGCTATTGGCATTGTAAATAATAATGCCTTTTATTTGTGTTAATTATCAAAAAGGATAAATAATAGGCATTGTCATTTACAATGCCAATAGCTTAAAGTCTCGCAAATACGAGACCTATTGCATTGCAAATGCTTGTTTATTTTGAGAATCTGGTCACCCTAACACTGGCCGAACAGCATTAGTAGCAACACACCGTCAACTAGCACCTCAAAACTTCAGGACTAGGGTACTGCGTTGTCCCGACTCCCTCTAGTAAGTGCTGTCAGACACTTTACCCTATGAATCACTGTTATTTCCTTCGAGTATATGCGAAACAGCTACTTAGTTGCGCAACCTGTTTTAATTCCTGAAAACGCCTCCTGCTCTCCTCAAATATGGCTACAGCGCAGCACACAAGTACTGAGACCTACGCATCCCCTCCTACAAACAGATGCTAGTTACACATGTAAAGCGCTCCAACACCTTTGGGTCGAGTTCGCGCTGTATAAATATGCAAAAAAAAAAATGCTTGTTTTTTTCGCCGCCCCCTCGCATGGTGTATATGTTGCGCCCTACCTCTGAGGAGGGTGCTGCATCTGTCTGCACAGAGACGCCGGCCGCAGACTGCATTCCAGGCGACCCGGAGGGGAGACGGAGCCGGCTTCGGGCTGAGAGTCTGTCGGACAGACAGACTAGCCTGTCCCGCCACGGTCCTACCTCGTAGCCGTCGCTGTGCTACTTCTAGCGCCTTCACCGGGCACTTCAGCGCAGCTCTGTTGGAAGCTGGGACATGTGCTGTGTTTGTTTCCTGCCAGGTATTAATGTGAGCATTCGCAAAAAAATGTTGCACGGTGGCAGCATCACGCCTACTCGGGAGCCTGGGTGGTCGTGAGTGGTGCGTTGAACATTTTACAGGAGTAAAAGTGTTCAGTTAAGGATGCTCGCTGTACACGTGACGTCCACCCTGTCCCTGAGGTTTAACATGGAGGGGGTAGGAAGGGAATCTACACTGCGTGTTGTGTCGTAGACTACTGACTAATTAAATCCCTAGGGGCAGATTTATGAAGGACTTGCGCCGTCGGTGCGTCACTTTTAACATGGGAAAAAGTGACGCACCGGCGGCGCAAGTCCTTCATAAATCTGCCCCCTAAAGTTTTTCCAAATCCCTTTCACGCATGCATTTTCCTGCGCCTTTAATCACCCACCGCCCAATGTTTGTTCAGCCTCCTGCCCTGTCACTGCCTGCTCCGCTATCCCCGTTCTGCTGCCTTGTCAATGGTCTCTCAGTCCAGCGACTGCCCCGCCGCTCTTCTGCACTATACTGCCCTATGACGTCTCTCTTGTCCAGTCACTGCACCCTGCCCTGTCACAGCCTGCAGTGCTATCAATGCTCTCCTGCCCTGCCACTGGTTTCTTGTTCTGTCACTGCCCTTACACTCTCACAGTCTTACCGCTGACCCCCTGGCCTGCACTGCACTCGTGCCCTGTCCCTGCTACCAGCTCAGTCACTGCTCTCCTGTCCTGCCCTTGCTACCTGCTTTGTCACCGTTCTCCTGTCTCGCCCCTGCTACTTGCCCTGTCACTTTTCTCCTGCTGCCTCTTCACTTCTATTCTGTCCTGTCACCACCCCTACTACTGCCCAGCTGCCGTTTTCCTGCCCTGTCACCGCTCTGCTGCCCTGTCGTGGCCCATGACCTCTCTCTGGTCATATTTTCTTTTGCTAGTCCACTGCCAACCTCTGCCCGTGACTACTCCTTGAATTGCCATTGCCCCGGCACTGCCCCGTGTGCTGCCATTGTTATATCTGTAGAGCAGTACCGCCCACCGTCCTGCCCCTCTGTCCCTCTGTGCACACAGTGTCCACCGCAGATATGCGCCCAGCGTCTTCATTGTTCTCTTGTGTGACATCAAGCGTGGCTAGCGTGACACAAGCCCGGGCACCAGAAGCACGTGGCCAGAGCTCTGTCAAAGCCTTGCATTTCAGCACACAGCAGGGTGCGCCCACATTGTGTTATCTTGTACCATTGATGTAGCGCTTCAAATCTCTGATGTCCCGAAGCGTTAGGTATGTGACACAGAGTGTTTTTTTCTCATTAATTAAGATTGTTTTACATTAATTAATGGTTTCATTTGGTGTGTTGAGGACGCTGATGAATTCATTGTGATTGCAAGTGTTACCTATACGTGCACTGTTTGTTTGATGGCATCTTTCTGATATTCATATGGTAGCTTGTAAAGATGTGGGAGATTTGATGAATTCGCCGTTCCTCTGGAATGGCTCGTGCAGCGTTCAGAAAGTCTATTGTTATTGTGAATAATATTCAAGTCCTGACCTGCGCCGCCTTCGCGTTTGTTTCGGTCGCGAGCGAGATTAGACATCCACACAACAGCCGGCTGTGAAGTGTTTTCCATTTATTGTCCACTCAGAGGTGCGCGTCCTTTGTTTGCGTTGTGGGTCTCTCTCGTGCCGCCTGTGGGGGTTGGGGGGGGGGTTCCGCCGATGTCCCACGGTTCGGGGGGGCTGGAGGCCACGGTAGGGGCAAAGAGTCACGAGGAAGCTACAAGTCCACGGGAGCTGGCAGAGTCCACAGGCGCAGGACTAGCCCACAGGAGGGAGCTCGAAAGTCGATATGATGGAGTCCAAAGGACACGGGACGGTTCCAGGGTCCAAGGAGCGGGGCAAGGGCCAAGTCCAGTGGAGAGCTGTGGGTCTTGGGTGGTAATGGGGGCTAGATTTACGGCAGGCTCCCGAGTTCACGGGCGCGGTGGGACGCCCACGGACTGATAGATGTTCACTTTCGGAGACATCCATAAAACGTAGGGGCATATCGGTGGGCACAGGGTGAAACTGCGAATAAGCGGGTAGGGCGAGCACACGCGAAGTGCAAGTGTGTGTTGTGCGCTTAAAGTGTGCACTTTCCATGTTCTCATGCTTGTGCTTCTCTGCCCTGATGTTCGTGCTCTCGGGTGTGCCGGGCTTCACTGTGTGTGCAGCTAGTTCCTAGAAATGCTCAGCGCTTATTCTGCGTGTTCCCGTCTGTGTGGTTCCAAGTATCCCAGGTGTGGGCTTGCCCGTATATACAGTAATACAAGGAGTCCTCTTGCTTCTGAACCCCCAGGTCTCTCTTTGAAGGTTTAATGCATCCTGGCGCTTCCATGTACATGCAATGTGTGTTCTTATGCGCATTCAGTTACTGATCCGTTCCACAGTGACTATGTGTAAGGTGTGAGACTACAAAAACAGCGAGTATGTTCCCCGCTATTGTAAAAAAAAAAAATGCCCGCGAGTGGAGCGCCTATGGGAAAGAGGACTAAAACAAGATGTCAGCGTTTAGTTGCTTAGCCGTGAAAAGGATCCCCCCCCAAAAAAATGGAAGTGGTGCGCGTGCGCCCCACTGCGAGCATATGTCTTCAATTTTCGCGGCCGTGTCTGGCCGCGATAATTGAAGACATATGGGCTTTGGTGCGCGTAAAACAGACACCAATAGGCCATAGGCGGAGCTACGCGACTGCCTATGGCCTAATGCGTGTTCTGTTAAAAAACAGCACGCGCGCAATGCCCAATCAAAATGGACCTAGAAAATAACACGCACGAGCTGTGTGGAATTTCCAGGTCCATTTTAAAGGGCTTTTCGCTTCTCTTGCGAGCCCTAAAAAGACCATGTCATGAGTAATGTAATATGGGAGGTCATAAGCAGTGCATTGCGGGGGCGCGAGTTCTAGTTAGCTCACTAACTATAACGGGTGAATTTCTCTGGTTCTGTACAAGTGAGTCTTGAGCCCAACTATAACGTCTCTGATACTGTTGAGTTTGTTCAGTGGATTTCTAAGGTTTTTTATTAATTTCCTAACTATAACGTCCCTGTAACCTTTGTATTTTTCAGTGATATTTATAGCAACATTATTGTCCATTGCAAACAATAAGCTATGATGTGAGTTGCTATTGCTAGCTAGCATCTTTAAAGTTTATCCAACTACCAAAGGAAACAGATTCTTGGGTCTTGCAAAACACTACTACATGCTTTCAGACACTGCAGCAGATAACAGGTCGCAGAGATAGTGTGCCCATCTTTTAAATTAAGACACTATCTGAAAATTCTGCTTTCATTATCACCTGTATGAACTGAACTGCCTGTTAAGCAGCAACCAAAAGTTGCTGCAGTGCGTGCAGTATTTCAAGCTGCTCTATATAAAACTCTAAAGCAAAAACAGGTGATGGACAGAATGCAGAACAATGTCATACATTCACCCCAGTCCCTTGCTCACTTGGCCACTGGATTCAAGATAGCCTGGCTGATGAGGATTATGAATCCGAAACCGGTCCCAGGATGCTTGTTTCCGGTCCAGGGAAGACATGGCTTGGCAGTTCGGGCTGGACTGTTCCCATGAGGCACAGGGTCAGACTGATTTGCATATAGCCATGTCTGAACTGGGGTGGCTGGGTGAGCTAAAGAATGGTGATGGATTAAACCCAGATCAGTTGACTGGGGGTGAGTGTTTGATTTGCTCAAACGCTCCGTCCATCATCCCCTTTTGTATCGCTTTGTTCGCCCTTAGTGTGGCAGGGTATGCTCAGACGTGAGTCCCTTGCTCACTTGGCCACTGGATTCAAGATAGCCTGGCTGATGAGGATTATGAATCCGAAACCGGTCCCAGGATGCTTGTTTCTGGTCCAGGGAAGACATGGCTTGGCAGTTCGGGCTGGACTGTTCCCATGAGGCACAGAGTCAGACTGATTTGCATATAGCCATGTCTGAACTGGGGTGGCTGGGTGAGCTAAAGAATGGTGATGGATTAAACCCAGATCAGTTGACTGGGGGTGAGTGTTTTATTTGCTCAAACGCTCCGTCCATCATCCCCTTTTGTATCGCTATATAAAACTCTAACCTGGAGTGAAACCACTATTAACTGTAGCATTAAGCACTATATAAAACACAAACTGATTTTGCTCCTTTGCTACGGCTTATATCCTTGTCCAGCTTCCTGTTCAGCACCAGTTGACTCTTCAGAAAATACATTATTTTTTCATCTTATAGCTGCATGGAGGCTTTGATATACTTGTTTAGTTATTGAAATTCTGCTAAAAATGTCCTTTTTATAAATATTATTTTTTTAAACCTTTTAACCACATCGATGCTATGCATTTTCCCGCTGTGTGCTGGAAACAACAAAAACACATGTTCCATGACGAGCTGGGCTCGTCATCAGCGTAGCAGGAGGCTACCTCATGACGAGCCCAGCTCGTCATGAGCGTGGAAGGGGTTAACAGTGCTCTGATGCAATGTCTGAGTCTGCTTTAATAGAATCCTTATTAAACAAGCATCACCCCTACAAGAGATATTGCGGTTGTCAATGTTTTTTAGTCACAAAATTGCTGTGCAGCATGGTTGAAACAAAAAATGAATGCTATGATGCGGCCAGCGCTGGCTACGTCCTAGTACTTTTTTTAAATAATGGCTTTAGGAGACAACATGAAGGGAGGGTATTTGGGGGCAACAAGGACAATGAAAAGGCAGAGTGTGGGGGGAGTGCTATGATGCGTCCCTGGCACAGCCCAGCTATTTATTTATTTTTTTGCGGGGTGGGAGGCACAACTGATCGTTGGGAACAAACGAAGGAGGGGGGTGTGGGGGGGCTGACACGTACAACAGAGGCAGAGTGGGAGGGGCTTGAGCAAGCAGATGGACTACGGAGAGTAGAAAAAGGGGCTAGGAGCAAGCACGCGCACAACAGAGGTGCTGTAGACCTGCAGAACGACAGAAGAGGATCTGTAGGAGGGATGACCACAGAGGGGGAGAAGTACATGAAGACCGCTGGAAAAATATGCACTCTTGTAGAGTACTTAAACACAAGAAATAGTGGCTAAAAATAGACAGTGAAAAGTTAAAATAAATGTGTCAATTGCTCCAAGGGAGGTACAAATACACGAAGAGGGAGGAGCCTATGTCAGATGACCAATAAGGAGCAAGCAAATGAGAGTAACACTGAACCCAACCAACAGTAAACAATGAGTGGGCTATAAGCTCACTGTTAGAAAACAAAAAGTCCCGCAAGAGACTCCGCATGTGCAGTCATAGGCGAAACCTAAAAATGACAAAACAAAGCTATAAAAAGCTAAAACAAAATGTAAAAGACTTACATGGAATAAGTAGAATTCAGTTGTGAAACAGGAAAATATGTTTCTGCAAATGTCTGCACTCTGCTGAAAATTGTTTTGCATTCAAAGAATAAATCTCTAAATGTAAATGGTGCAATCAATTATCTCAATCCTTGACAATAGAACCCTCTTTTATTTATTGTTTTCGTAATGCATTATTCCCGCCTCTTTAGGTAGAGACCTTACATTATCTCCACCTTGAATCCGCTTTCCCCTCTTGCCCATATAGTGATTGGCTTTCTAATTGTCTTGAACCCAATTGAGAAGAGTTCCTTCCCTGCTTCCATTCAGTCTCTTGACGTCTGTCCCGCCAGTTGCATTGAATATCCTAGTTTCACTTCACCAGAGTAACCTTTTTTGGGGAAAACAAATCTTGAACACCAGGAGATATGCAGAAAGCATGGAATTCTGGAGTGTTGTTCCTAAGAGTCCCTGCTGCATTCAACACAAGTTTGGAAAATCGCTGTAAAATCCAGCTGCTGCCAAAAAGATTATCCTTGGCACACATTCATGTAAAAAAAGAAGCATAATACTCAATTTAAATATTTGCAAAGGTCCTCTGCTAACTGTGTATAGTCATTATTATCTTTGTTTATTTTCCAATGTACTTTGATGGTTTTGTTCCCAAAATTGATAACTTTTGAATAGTGTTATTGTTTCAAATTTGATTTTTGATATGGTTAGGTAAATACTCTATCTGAGAAATCCTCTTTGGTGCACCTCCAGTGTCCTGACTATGAAAGTCTGTGTTGCAGGCAGATGATGAACATTACATCCCTCGAGCTGTTCTCCTGGATCTCGAACCCAGAGTGATCCATTCCATTTTGAATTCTCCATATGCCAACTTGTACAACCCTGAAAATATCTACTTGTCCGAGCATGGAGGAGGTGCAGGGAACAACTGGGCCAGTGGCTTTTCACAGGTGAGCAGTGAATCTGTCATTTCTTTACTTTTTGAGAACTGTATAGAGTTTAACATTTTTATGACTCAGTTCAGGCAATTATCTTTAAAACCTTTTAGCTGATATTTTCAAAGTCATAACCCACAGAGTTTAGTTTGTGGCGCCTAAGCAGCACAAAGCAAATCTATACAATACAGCTTTATCCTTTTTTTATGTTGCTCACTTCCACGTTTTAATGGTGCATTACACATGAAGGAGACTTAGGAGAGTAAATATGGGAAAACACAAATCATTGTAGTTCATTACTAAGCAATTTTAGTGTTTCCGTGGTTCAGGTAAAAGCCATAGACCAGTGCAGATAGGGTAACAGTCGGAACACCGCCATCTTAACCACGGGTGTTCCACACTTGCCTTAACCACGCATATGCCTCAACTACGCATATGCGTGGTTAAGGCAGTGCACATTCAAGCTGCTGCATTGGCGGAAGACAGCGAAGACGGAAGCAGGTGGGGGTCGGGGTAGGTTTCAGGGCAGTGGAAGGGGTTGAGTTAGTATAAGGGACAGCGTGGGGGTGGAGGGGTAGTGTAAGTAAAGGGCAGCGTTTTAGGCCTTAGGACAGCGAGAGGGGAATGGGTAGAGTCAGCTCTGTACTGTTAGTAAAGGGGCACGCTTTTAGGAACCGCGCGGGCGAGGTGGCAGTGGTAGTGTTGGTAGGGGGGGATAGGGGTAGTGGCGAACTTAGCCACACATACCCCTTTACCATTCATGCCTATACCATGGAATTGCAATGTAAAGGTATGCGTGGTTAAGACGCCATCGTGGTTTGGTCTGCGTGGTAGAGGCATGCCTGGTTTAACCATGGTGCTTCTATCATACAACCGTGCAGATAAGAAGAAATGTTACACATCTATTAGTCCTTTAGAAATGCTTAAGTTTATTAGGTTAGGGGAAATTTTTTTATTTTCCTTAACTAACTTTCAGAAGAATTCTGTATCTTACACATATTACCAAAGGACAGTGTCCATGTGAACCTTATAGTGTGAACGTTGCTAGTGGAGAGTTTGAGGTTTTAATGCTGTTTCACGCTTCCTGCAAGACATTTTGTGCTCTAACCAACTCTCACATGAGAAAACATAGAGCGTCTGAGTAAGCTTAGGATAAACAGAAACAATGCATTAAACCCTTATCCCAATCATCTGGATTTACGCAAGACCGCATTTGCTTAGTAAAATTACGAATCGCCTTAGTTTGTGAGTGTTTGAATTGTACTAACTGCTGCTCCCTAAGTTACTTTCACCACTTCTTTTCACTTTTTGTTCAAATATATCTTCGAAACAAGGGTCTGTGTTGCCTTCCTTTTCACCTCCACTAACTGACTGTTTGAAATTGGCATATAATTCCTTCCTGTTTAAAACATTAGAAGTCTTAAATCTGTGGCGTGTTAATAGTTGTGCCTTCCCTATCTCAACCTTGTAGGAAATTGTGTGGAACTTGGGATGGATATAATGTGGACTCCATTTAACTGCATACTGCTCGAGTCCTTACCCGGATCAATTGCTTTTAGATAGCATTTTTGATGCATGAGGCAATCTGCATATTCGGCAGTAAATGGATAACCTGAAAATCCAATAAGGATGGCCCAGCCTACTTTCTGAACTCAATAAGTTACTAATTTTCCTGAATGAGAAGAGCAGGCTAATCCGTTGTTTGTTAACCTAGTGCAAAACCTGTTTACCACCTGCCAAGATACTCCTGAACCTTGGCATGCTGGGACTCTTCCACTGGTTGCAACCGTCTGTTTGGCCATCGGATTCTAAGGTTATTCTTTTAAATAATTGGAGCTATTAACATGATTAACCACTTGCGCGCTCATGACGAGCTCAGCTCGACATGAGCGACGACGCTCGCACGCTGATGACGAGCTGAGCTCGTCACGTAACGCGGCTTTTTTTAAAACGCAGCGCGAAAACCGCTAGCGCGCATGCGGTTAAAATGGTGTGTTAACCATAAGATTACAAAATGTATCAAACCCTCATCACAAGTAGCCACAACCCATTGATACGCCTTCGAGAGACATACCATGTTGAACTTGGCCTCTAGAGGATTACGATGATTGGAACGAGGCCCCAGAGTCTCCTTGCAGTGCAGCCATCTCATCCCACCCAAGACTATTCCAATTTAAATACCTACATAGGGCATATTTCACACGATACAAACTATGGTTGTCCGGCTTGGTGCCCTCACCTACATGTCTACTTTGCAATACAGCGGAAGGCACCTTCCTACACAGTCTGGTCATGCAGCAAACTGGTCAGACTTGCATGCCTCTCCAAGGTTGGAAGCTCCCTACATCCCCCAAAGTCACCCTCCTACATGTAGCTTATGAAATCGGGGGGCAATAAATACAAATACCATCTTTTGTTTCTGGGTTTCACTATAGCGAAGAAAGACAGCTCCACTATGGAGGGCGAACACTCCTCCACTGGTAGCGGTATGGAAGCAAAGCATTGACTTCTGTATGGGCCTGGAACGCCCGGTGTATATTGCTGTCAGGTGCCCACAAAAGCATGCCAAAATATGGCAGCACTGAGCGGATTACTTTGGTATTCTACTGCCCCCCTTCGACTAGATACACGGGATACGTCCTAATTGAGGTATAGCTATCTAATTTAGGTTATACTTTATATATAGAAGTCAGTTAATGAGATGTGACTGGGAACCTGCAAGGTTGTGCAATGGGGCTATGGCACGCGGTTGGTTGTACTCTTAGATTTTGTTTCATTATTGACGAATCCACTTCAAAACCCATCCCATGTAAATGTATTCTACTGATAATACTTCAGTATAACGGGACCAACGGGTCAACCATGTCTACAAATATAAATAAAATATGTTGCGAGAAAAAAAATAGGGTGTTAACGAGTGAAGCCTCAGGTTGATGCACACCTTGGGCCCCAAGCTGCTGCCTGAGACCTGGTGTCTTGTGCATTCCTTATGGTTATTGGGGTACTGGTGACAGTTTGTGAAGCATGATTCCGAATTGTCTACAGTTGCTGCAACAACCCAAGTGAGATCTCATGATAAAGCAGAATGTAGTAGTTGATCCTTGTTTGTCCTATTGTTTGAGCATTCATGGCAATGTGATACTGTAAAAAATAATGAAGAATATAGAGTTTTTCAATAATAAAACACAAAGATTAACCAACCACTGTATTTACATATATTGTCTTGGATATAGTGAAGTTCAGATGGAACCTTGACCTTTTGACTATGCAGACATTAAGGTTCACATGCATATTAAAGACAATCAAGTTAGCCTATCTCTATGGAATGGGACATTATGTTAGACTTAAAACAGCTAGATCTAATCCCCGCACAAAACATTCCCACGCCATAATCTACTGTCACTCCTCATAAATACATGGCTAGAACCACACAGACCCCAGTCTACATACCACAGATTACAGACAGAGTAGGACCAACAGCACCATGTTAATAACCCTATCAGGCGACCATATGAATCGAAAACTGCAGACCAGGAGGGAGGGAGGGAGGGAGTGGGAGGTGGGTAGGGACTAGTTAGAAAGTTAAAGTTAGTTCTAACATAAACATGCTTGGTATTACTGATTTCAATGTAGCATTATTTTATGCTTATATGAACATACATCACGGACCGCAAATGCGGACGTCAGACGAACTACATCTGTAACCCGAAGTTCTACCATGGCCAAATATGTATTCTGTATAAGTCGGAAACAACAAAAAACAAAATACCTTATGTATCTAAACGGTCGTCCTTTTATGCGGATAAGGTTTTCAAGAACGTATGTTTAAAAAAAAAAAAGACAATCTAGTTCACCTGCACATTATCTGAATTAGTATAGAGCTACAAGTCTTTGAGTCAATGTACAGCGGTTGTATGTAAATGTTTAACTCCATGTGAGAGGTAAGACAGTTGTGGAACAACACATGAAACCAGGATTCGGATGCACGGATCTTATCATTGGCAAGGCGAGAAGCTAAACAACCATTTGTTTGCAGCCCCACCTCTACTGCCAGTTGATCAATTAAGAAAGATTGGCCAGGGCCAGAGAGATTGGTGGATCAAGTGGACTAACACGGTCAGGCTATTACTTTGTACAGCAACTCTGGCTATTTCCGTTCTTCTTCCAAAAATGAGTCTTTAAGTTAACTCAGCAAGAAAAGAGTACACTCTATGCTTTCTATGATTTTTAATGTAAATGGTATGTTGGGGGCTAAGAGATGATTAATATACAGTAACAAGTCTAGTACTGCCGCCTTTACCAGTGAGGGGGATGTAGATCTTCTTTAGACCTAGGTACTTACGCATGTCTCAAGGACACATTGACAAAGTTGATCAGCAAGGGTAATTGAGTTGGCCATCTCTACAACAACCACACATTGCCAGGAGTAAGCAGGGCACGATAAAAAGTTTACAACCCCGGTGACAATGGTGTTATTCTCTTATTGGTCTGAAATTAAATGATTATTTTGGTTTATTGAATGGACAAGATACCTCCGATAAAATAAAACACTGATAGTAGTTTGTACAGAAAATGGAAACAGACACTGTGGACGTCCGAATATGTGTCTCACCAGAACTGATGATTTCACTCCTTATTCACAGTCATAGTAGCAGGGACATAATAAGTTACTCCAGCAATCATGAACAAAAAATGCATTCCAGTTACTACTTTGCCTGGCCTACTAAGGAGGTGGAAAGATCTGTTTTGACAGAAATATTTGCCTTTCTGTGGCATTTTGGCACAGATGATGTTTAGTCTCAGAGGATGGCCATGTAACTGGTGTTTTCTGCGGTTGTCAGTTACCACCTTTGATGAAGCAGCACGTAGGAGCTATGAGAGGCGTTTCCCTTTTGCTTGAACTGGTTGTCACGTGCTGAAAGCTGGTGTTCTACCAACCAATTCCTCTATATCTCCAGCCACACAGGTTTCCTAAATATTGGATCATCGTGATGGCTCTCCCAGCTTCTTCAATATAAAATAATTTCCACTCTATAAAGAAATAGTTATTCTAACATTAGTAGGCCAAAAACATAGTTGTGCATATGTAATAATTACTTGCAACAATGTAGTATTTCAACAATATATTGACACGTTTAAACAATAGTAACTTCTGTTTGCTCTACTTTTCTGGAATAGGTCCAGAAAACCCAACTAACGTCTGTGCCTCAAGGACATCCTGTAGTAATGGCTACAGCTACACAATACCAGGAAGTTGGGAGCTTCTGATCTTACTCTGCTTCACATTTCCGATTTTCTTTACATGTACTAACATTAATCTGTATTTTGCTTTCCAAAACACTAAAAAAGATCCTTTTAATTAAAAAAAAAAGGCTAAAAAGGTTCTCTTGTGGGTCTGGCTTGACATTAATAAACAGAAAGAGAGCCTAACAAACATTACTGAGAGGCTTTTTGCACTTAAGTGAATATAATCCACTTTTTGCCTTTTGGGAAACCTATGCTCTGTACTACAGGACTGAGCGAGTTGTCAAGATTATAGGACTGACCTGCTTGTTAAGAAAAGTTAAGATAAAGACTGTAGACGTGACACACTTATTGTGAAAAGCATTTTCTGAAGCCTATAGGCAGGTGTTTTTTTGCATGGATACTTCTGAGGAATCCACTGTAGTACTAGACCTTAGGAAACGGTGTCGCAATCTGTCAATCGGAAGGACACCTGATTTGTACCCTTTTCGCTTGTGAAAGTTGCCAGAAGTAAGAGTGAAATCTTCTGTAGCCACTGCGTTGCTTTACACGTCTGAATATATTATGGAAGCAGCCCTAATCTTCTTGAGCAATAACTTATGGAGCAAAAAGCCCAAATGGCATAACAAAGCTCCAGGCAAATGAGAGAAAGATAGAACTGACTGTTGTAGAGGAGCTAGGCACTTTCCAATCCTTCAGCAGAATGGGAGCGAGACAGATCCCGATGCAGAAAAATTCCCGAAAAATGGGAGCAGATGCACTATCCAGGAGCTGGGGAAATCTTTAAGAGAAAAGTAGGGACAAAAATGCGTAACTGGGGACGAAGAGTCCCCTGAGCAAAAGTAACCGGAGCACTGGCAATGCATTTTACTCCGAGTTACAGCTACTTATAAAATGAAATAGGAAGTACACAAAAGAGGCAGCAGGAAGTGACATACAGGAAGTAATGCCTCCATGAGAGTTTAGAATGTAACAATAACATTGACAATGGTGGATGCCATGCTTGTCGGGAAGTATCACAGCGTGTCACTTCTCGTTTCTTCATAGAAAGTTAGAATAAGAGCGAACTAGTGAAAGAAGGCGTTGACAGTTACAGGCCTAAAATAAAAATAATAGCCAGAAATTGTGGCAGTTTCCGATTTTGAAATGAGGGAACCACAGCAGTGATCTGTGCAATCCTTAGGAGAGATCAATCACACTGTTATCTTCAGCGAAGGTTCCCAGAATGAGCGCCAATCGCACTGGCTGCTCTATAAAAAGATCACACCACTCAGTGTACTAGTGGCCCACTATGTAGGCGTGCACCTGCGCAAACGCAGGGTCTCTACTCCTCCACCAGGCCGAAGACCAAGATTCTGCTGCAATCTATGACTCCGTAGACAATGCCGTGCACGCCACGCAATATGCCTGCAGTCAACGGACTGCTACAAGCAACTATAGCTCGCTGATATGGACGCTGCCGATGCAGTGTAGCAGTTGTGGTGACAAGCCAGTGATCAAGGCCTTAGGCCTGGTGTGTTGCTTATGAAAATCTATGACCAAGGATTTTTGCTCGACCTCTTTATTGTAAATTAGGCATTTAAGGGTGGGTTGCTATTAATGTGTTAAAGCCTATAGACCATTATTATGTTACATAGTTAGGCTTTTAGTGTTGGTTACCCCATCTGACAAACCATAGATGTGGATGATTTGCACTGAAATAATTCATGGTAGGCCATCTTAGGACGGGTTGTTTAATGATTTGCCGTTTTTATTTCTGTGCTGTACGAATTTGGATTTTTATGACTGCTATGCCTTATGTTTATCATGTAAGAAAGCTTATGGTCACAAGCCAATCATAAATACAATTGGCCTAATTGGTTCATTGAAGAAAGTTATGCTGGATGTCCTAGTTCTGATCCGTTTATTATCAAAAACTATTACAAAGTCATTAGGCATATTTAGAAAGCAAAGCACAGTAAAGCCAAAAAGCATTTGATTGTGGACTGTTCTTATACTGTGTTAAAGCCTGTAGACAGTGATGTGGTTAATCTCCCAGTTTACAAAACCCTGAGGGTCAGGATAGGATTTTCAGTATGATATGTTTTGTTAGGGTGTGTCTGGTTAAGTCATCAATCTGGTTCTTGTGTTAAAAAATAAATAAATAAAAGTGCGTTGTTAGAAGGTGGTTCTGACCAGCTGACTCGTGTGGATTTCTTGCTTTTTGAACACCTGATTTTTGAACTTTCACTGGGGAGAGCATCATAAGCTGGGACTCACCCATGGTAAACTCATTATAAAATGGACTGATTATGGGTTCCACCGGTGTCCACCTTGTGAGATAAGGCTGCTGCGCTGCAGCCAGAGTAAGGAGCATAGTTGAAAATAGAGACTGTAAACATTTTTAGAACTATTTCAGAATGAAGTGATCTCTGTAGTTTCTGAATGTATACATGCGGTCTAAATGGGCCCAGGACCCCAATCCTGGGCCCGACGAAGAGAAAGTCAAGGAGTACCGTCGCGCTCCCCGCAAAGATGTCTCAGGAGCCCAGGACCCCAGCCCGCGGAAGAGGAAATCTGTTGCACTCCCGTGAAGCTGGGTGGGGGCCCAGGACCCCATCCCTGGGCTCCAAGGTACTGGGAGAAAGGAGGGGGGGAGTGCTGTTGCACACCAGAATAAAGGGCCGTCTCCTGCAGCAGCACGCAAGGGTGCTAGTCAGGCAGGGAGCCGGCGAGAGTAGCCGGGGTGGGCTCCTCGAGCTGCTCTCCAACTTACCTGCACTCTGGTGCACGGGTGGGACAGGACCCCCGAGCAAGAGCGGAATGCAGCTTGAGGCCGCCAGTCAAACGGGCAGGAGAGCTGCTGCATGCGTATGCATGCTCCAGAGGGAGCCCCCTCATAAAGCCCTGCTAGGTATGGTCATGCCTTTGTGGAAACCTGCACGTTTTCAGTGTGTGGTGACCCCAGGATGATGGGGTCACCACCATTTGATTTCAAAGGTTCAGGGGGAGCTGCAGGAGCAGCGCAGACTCCTTCCCCCACCCCCCAGAACAGAATGGGGGAAGTAGTCCCCAGTCTTAAGTCTCTGGTGACTTATAGGCGATAACCCCTCAAGGGTTTCTGGATGTTTTCAAGCCTATCTACTGCTAGAACGTTTGTTCTTCAGCTGGGAGCTGATGGTTAGGACTACACTGAGGTGCGAGAGGCTGAATTTGAAATGTCATAGTGGAGGGGTGTAAATGCACAGGAGGTGCCTTTACGGAATAGTAGTTCTTTTGGGTGACTGGAGGTCACATGCATTATGTGATGTTAAAGGTGAATTGGAAATATGAGACCAGCATTCTTGCCAGGGTGCTGGGTTGTAATTGCATAGCCATGTGATTATAAATGTGATGCCTTTTTGGGTCTGTGATTGACTTGCATTGTACATGTTACCAGATATGATAAGTACCCCTTATTCCAAGGTATGCTTAGACCTGTATTTTTGCTACTGCATTAGTTAAACAACCAGACTGGCAGCCACTGTGATTTAAGTGTGTATACCGTATGATCAGTATTAGGTGTTCTCAGTCAGGGTTATGTCACTTTGGCAGGTGTTCCTATTGCAAATACATGTTGAAATAATGGGGTGGGCAGCCACTTAGGTGGTTCCAGTGGAAAGGGCCCTCACTCCAGGCTATGGTCAACCCATGGCATTTGGGGGCAAGATGATGTTTATACCTGTGAGTAGTGGTACGAGACAGTCTCTCCCCCCCCCCCTTCTGAGGGAGAGGTGGGAATTTTCACAATGTCAGGAAGTATTTCCTTCAGCTTATGTATATTTGTAAATTGATGCATGGTATTGAGTAGTGTGTAATAAATGTACTCCTTCCTTTTAATAAAGAATCAATTATTGAGTGTTATTTCTGCATACCTGTAAATAGTGATTACTATCCCAAACCACCTCCCTGAGTAAGCCTTAGACTGCTCTGCAACGCTACCCTCTGAGAGTCGAGCGCTACAATGGGGTGTTTGGTTCTCAGTGAAGTACAAATGTAGACCCATTATTTGTGCAGGCGTCTCCACTAATGCCTCTTTTTCCAATATGCATATACATACATAGAGGGGTTTTGGACGCTTGGTCTGTTTAATTTTCATTTCCATTTTCCTTCTTCCCACTACAGCATAATGGGTTAGCCCACTCCATCTATGGCTCCACAGCGCTTTAAGTGACCGCACATGGCACATCACATGGACACATCTATCTGAATATTAGTGCAGTTTAAAGTGTGTGTGTGTGTGTGTGTGTGTCCGTGTGTCCGTGTGTGTGTGTGTGTCCGTGTGTGTGTGTGTGTGTGTCCGTGTGTGTGTGTGTGTGTCCGTGTGTCCTACCGTCCCATAGGAATGCATAGGGATATTTTATTTTTCATTTAATGCATTTTTATAAAGCGCTGACTTTACCCGAAGGTGTCAGAGCACTGTACAATAGAACCAGTTGCGTTACATGAGAGAACTGTTGCAGTAATGGAAAAAAACAAAAATAGCATGCCATAGAATCGAAGCGACGCAGGCAAAGGCACATAATCTCAAGCACAGCATGAACAGACTGTACAAGCAAAAATTAGAATAAATATGACAAATTTTACAATGACGAAAGAATTTCCTCGCGAAAAGTAGCAGGTCATAAAATCAAAGCAACGCAGGCAAAAGGAACACAATATCAACCGCAGCAAGGACAGGATGTACAAACAAAAAAATATGTGACAAATATACAATAACTAAAAAACTTCCTGGCGGGGTCTGAGAAGGAGGGAATTAGTTATGAAAGTGTCTTTGGAATAAAAGAGATTTGATGTCCGCTTTGAAGATCTGGATGGAGGTGATGGCACGGAGCGACGGAGGAAGCGACTTCCAGATTCTCACCGCATTACCTGAGAACGATTGTGCCAACAATTCTTTCATTTTGAAGGAGGGGGGTTCAAGAAGGAACTTTTCCGCATTCCGAGAAGGTCTTGAGCCTCCAGACAATTTCAGTTTATTTGCCAGATAGCGAGGGGAGGAAGAGTGCAAAGCTTTGAGGGTGATGCACGCTGTTTTGTAGATAGCTCTAGCCTCGATGGGAAGCCATCGGAGAGCAGACAGGATAGGAGTGATGTGGTCACTTCGTTTTGACCCTGAAATGAAGCGAGCTGCTGAATGGAGGATGGATTTGAGGGGGGAGAGGTGAGATTTGGGAAGGCCAGTCAGAAGAGAATTACAATAATCCAGTCTAGAGAGAACTAGCGATTGGACCAAGGTTTTTAGGTCATTCTCCGGAAAGAACCGACGAATCCCCCATAAAAGGTGCAGCTGATAACGTGCGCTCTTGGCCATGGAATTAATGTGTGGGATTAGGTTGAGTCTTTTGTCAAGTATGACACTTAAGTATTTAACGCAGTCCACAATGATGGGTTTACTGTTGAGTAGATTTGATTGATCCATCCAAGATTGAACAGGAGGTGGAGGGAGAGAGAGAGCTAGATAAGAGGAGGAATTCCGTTTTGGAGGGATTGAGAATGAGTTGGTGAACTAACATCCAGTTGTGAATAGCTTTGAGAGTTGAGCTGAGTAGTGAGAGATCATGAGGGGAAGACACCTTGAGGTAGATTTGGGTGTCATCCGCATAGAGATGGTAGAGGATTCCAGATTTGCTTAGAAGGTTTCCTAATGGTTTCAGATAAAGATTGAACAGAGTGGGAGCAAGGATAATACCTTGAGGGACGCCTTGACCAACCACCAGTGAAGACGAGAGACTATTCGCAATCTTGATCATTTGGGATCTGTCCGAGAGGAAAGAGGCAAACCATTTGAGTACTGTGCCTTCCACGCCCATTCTCTGTTGAAGAATGTTAAGGAGGGTGTTGTGATTAACAGTGTCAAAAGCTGCAGAGAGGTCAAGAAGAATCAGAAGGCACGATTCCCCCGAATCGAGAATATGCAGCGCATCATCGATCACTTGCAGTAGGGTTGTTTCAGTGCTAGTTTTTAATAAGAGCCTGGACTTGATTAGATATATTCAAACCGTAACCTTTATGAATCAAACATACCGGTCTGTTTTTTACTTACATTACTAGTTGAATTTTTTTTTTCACTAGAAGAGCATTTTGATTTTCTGTCTTTTTTAGTCATAACAAGAAATATTTATGCATGTACAAAACATTTACAAAACTATACATGGCAAAACAAACACAATTACATGTATTTACAAAAACATTTTTCACATCCTACCAACAACATTCATACTTCAGGCATACCACTATACAAAAAAAGAGAGACAAAGTACTATGGACCTTTGTCAAAACAATACAATCCTATAACCATATAAATGGTATTATCTCTGTCTATTTACAAGCTTGTTTTGTAATAAATATACTTTGGAGGCAAATCCTTATCTAAAGAAGAATCAACCCCATGGTCATTTTTAATTGACAAAGGGTCTAGTCGGGTCGACGGGTTTCAAACCCCTAATTGTGGGGTTCTCCTCAGGACCAACACTTTCTTATCAATGTGGTCTGGCACCACTGACCAACAAAGAAGTGGTAGGTAATCACCAATTTCCAGTATTCCACTGTTTATATGCGTGAGGCCATCATAATCGGGCTATGCGAAAGCATTACTTTTATCGTCCATGTCGTTATGCAGTAAGTCAACAACGTTCTAAGTTCGGAGCTCCGGTCGCATCTCACAGTATAAGGCGATAATACAAATTCAACTCTTGATGTAAGTAAAAAACAGACCGGTATGTTTGATTCATAAAGGTTACGGTTTGAATATATCTAATCAAGTCCAGTTTTGGCTCTTGTTTTGCTTTCTTGGTATTCGGCTCAGCCTGACTGGGTATAAAGCCAGACCTCTGTGGTGTTGTTTTACAGTTTTTAATAAAGCCCGACTGGAACGTGTCGAGGAGATTATTGTCCATAATGTGTTGGGAAAGTTGTTTTGCAACACATTTTTCTGTGATCTTTGAAAGAAAAGGGAGATTGGTGATGGGGCGGATGTTATTGAGGTCATTTGCCTCTGCAGAGGTTTTTTTTAGAAGGGGTGTAACCTGTCCTGTTTTGAGGACAATTGGGAGGGATCCTTGACTGAGAAGAGATTGACCAGCCTGGTCCAGTAGGAGAGAGTGATAGTATAGTTGAGTTTGGTATGTGCGAACTCATGAGATTAAATGCTGCGAGATGATGTGTGCAGATTTATTGTGTCTAGTGGAGAAGTGCCACTTCTAGAAGTTGGCATGTCTGGGCAGTAAATGTGAATTGACTGTCTGGCTTGTGATTGGCTGGTGTGCCTGGCTCCAGGAGTCCGGATGAAATTAAATGAAATGAATTTGTACTTGTAAAGTGCACTTATACCCCAACTGGGGTTTCCTAGCGCTGTACGCATACCGCTTTGGAACCCTTCCTGACTTTTCCCTGTGAAATGTCCACTCCTGGGCACCCCCAAGGTGAAGCCAGGCATCCCAGCGCTTTTGGGGCCGTTGTGGAGATTAAGCAAGCTATTTCCCAGAGTTGCAGAGTGGGACCCATGATTAGAATAGGAACCGAGGCGAGAATTATCAGGTCCTAGGAAATTGAGCCCAAGATCCGCCGAGGCGGGAATTGAACCCTGGTCCCGGGCCAGACCTCTGTCTGCATCAGGGTCTGCCGCTCTAACCATTGAGTCACACTTCTCCACGGATGGGTCTGCCCGGTGTTAAAGGGGGAGATCTGCATGTTGATGGCAGGGAGGAGTTGCACCTGGGACCTGAATAAGGCTGGACCTTCCCTCCACAATGCTGGCTCCACCCACTGTGGTGTGTATGATGTCCCTGGCCTATGCTGTGCATAGGGAGAGGGGCTGAGCAAACCAAGGTGCCCCAGAACCAGTTGCATCCGGTTCGCCCCTTGCCTGCACCTTTGGAGACAAAGGATTTCTGTGTGTAAAAAGGGGCTGTGACCCCATGAAAAATGTTCTTGTTCCTGACTTGAATCTACCAGGGGCGTGCTGCTGCTGGGGTCCAGGGAAAGGCTTGCCTCCCTGGGCCCTGCCCAGCCCCTGGATGACTTCTGGGGGACCCTTGCTGGAGTATTTCCAGGACCCTGAAGAGACTTTGGGGCTGCCCCAGCACCTTAGGAGTGCTGGCTTTTATTTTCAATGTCCCTGGCTCTTTCTACTAGTTATCCCCCTCTGGGAGCGCTTTATTTTAACCCTGCAGCGCTAGGCTGCAGCGTGTGCGAGGGATTCCCCCCCTCCTTGTGCTCATCGCGGGTGCCCACCCCGCTAATTTTGATATTTTATAGCAGGTGCCCACCCTGCATTATGGATGTGTGACTTTTATTTAAATTAAAACGGGTGCCCACCCCGCAGCACATTATTCTTGATTTTGAGGGTGCCTACCCCTCAGTTTTGTGCTGCCGAAATTGCCCCCGTAGTCCTGCCGCGGCCGCCCTGGAAGTCAGGCACGGTTGCCTGTGACGGGGCGGGGACGCGGCAGGACCGGAAAAGGAAGGCGGCCGAGTGAAGGCCTCCCGCAGCCCGGGGCTCCGGTGAAGTGAGAAAGCCCCGGGGCCGCCAGCAGAAAACCGCCCGAATGTTGCGGGGCTCCCATGACCAGGAGGGAGCCCCGGAAAAGGAGTTGGCCCGGAGCCTTGCGGCTCCACACTAAGTCCTGGTCCCCAGATGGGGGACCGGGTGAAGACTGGCGCATGGAGACGGCGGGGCTCCCATGAGGATAGAGAGCCCCGCCAGCGCCGCAGCCGATACCCGGCGGGCGGGGCGCGAGGCACATTGCCGGTGCCTGCCCCGCCGCATCCAGAATGAGGAGTGCTCCGGCAGCATAGGAGAGCCCGGTAAGTGTGGCTCGCCAAGCGAAGCAGGCAGTACTTCCAGTTCCCGAGTGGGACTGCCTACTGGTGCCATTGTCCCCGAGCGGCCCTGATGGCAGCGGGCCGCTACGACCTTCTCGGGCCTTAAGTGACAACCGAGCCACGAGTGGCTCCAACGTGGGTGACATTTGTGAAAAGGGCCCCAGTGAGGGTCCCAGGGGCCTCGTTATTTTCCGAGCCTAGGTGGCTCCAACGAAAGGGGGCATGGTTGTTCAAGGATCCTAGGTGGCTTCCCCGCCCAATTAGTTTTCAGAGCCAGAGGGCTCCCCGGGGCATACTTTATTGTCAGAGTCTAGGTGGCTCCAACGTGTTGCCTGTTGATTTCTAGAGCCCAGGTAGCTCCAACCTTTGGCGCAGTTCGTCCTAAGGGCCAGTGAGGGCCCATGCCACAGTTCTGCGTTTACAGCTGCCCAGCAAGTAGTGGGCAGCTGCACCGTTTAGGTTCTTTATTTTAGGGGGACCTGCCTTTTGAATCTAGGAGTGAGACGCACTCCTTCGCCCTACCTTGGCCCTCCCCATCTGCGCAGCACTTAGTGCCAGCTGCAACGTTTAGGCCCTGTTGTTGTTCTCAGCTACCCAGCAAGTAGTGGGCAACTGCAACGTTTAGGTTGGTGCAGATGGAACCCCTGACTGGCGCTGCCTTAGCAGCGCACCCTGACATTCTGGACACTGCATTTGAGTCCCTTCTTGGATGGCCAGTTGGCCAGGGGGATGGCTACTGTTATAGGGCGCCAGGCCTTAATGTGATTGATGTGCTCAAGCAATGTGGTGCTAGGAAATGTAATGCATTTATTAGTATGTTTTACGCACCCTGTTTTTATACCTCTAGATATGGTTTAGGCTTATGAGGTTGTTTTACCTATTTAGGTTTGTGTTAGTGAGGTTATACTTCACTCTGTGCTTTACGCCCCTAATGTGAGTAATACTTAGGAGGTAGAGTCTAATGTGTTTAGCCTAGTGAGAGATTGCATAATGTGTTTATGCTGGGGAGGTTGGCGCAGGATATAATTCGCGCCTGAGGTGACTCTGCATAATGTAGTTTATGTTACAGGTTGAGGTGGAGTACATTGATTACCAGTGGTTACTGGTTGTATGTTCATGATCTATTTTACTTTTACCAATTTCTGCTAAGTGCTGATCCTGACAGTAGCCCTGTCCTGTGTAAATAATCCCTTGTGAATATTGCCCGTGCCAGTTGGCACAGTGTATGTTATGTGTTATGAGAATACAAAGGCTATTTTTATATAACCTTGTGTAGAGTTCCTTTTGTAGTGTGCCTGGGATGTTGTTGCTGTGTGCGTGCGCAAATGCTTTACACATTGCCTCCGGGATAAGCCTGACTGCTTGTGCCAAGCTACCAAGGGGGTGAGTAGGGGTTATCTTCGGCGTGTAACTCCCTTGCCCTGACTAGAGTGGTGGTTTCTGCCTGGCTTTGGCGCAAGCCTTAGCCAACCAGAAATCCCATTTCTAACACAGTCCTATTGTTTTTTTCATTTTCATAGGTCCCCTCCCCTTTTTCTCCATAGCCTTTTTAAACGTTAATTGTGTAGCTCTCAAGACAGTGCTGTGGAGCCACTGCATCCCACACGACCACTGCTTTTTTTGCATTTTGGAATAATATTGTTCTCAGCTTATCCTTGTTATACCTTGTCAAGATATCCAATACCATGCTTCAAAACATGGCAGACCTGTTGGAACTCTAAAACAACGATAAGGTCTGCTCAGTACCGTTATATTTGTTTTGCACTTGCATGTTGTTTGTGTGTTTTGATTGTGGGTGAGTAAGTAGGTGAATGCACGATCTAGCGAATAGGTGGATTAATGAATGAAAGAATGAGTGACTGAAGGTGGCTCCTCAGTCACTGGGGAGTTTAGGCACTTCATGCTACATCCTACACTCACTCTGTTATAAGTTTGTTTTAAGTGGTGACTCTGTCTTAGTAGAGTTTTCTTTTGATTATATTTTGTAGCTCAGCGTTGTTACTCCGTGCCCAACCATCATGAGCGTGTAGTTCAGTGTGGCCTAGATGCCTCTCTGCTACAAGTCAGCCACTCTGCGTTGAGTACCTCAACTTCATAAAGCGGAGAGATACCACTTTTCATTGATTTTTATTTGTCACGTAGGATGAGATACCTGGGGAGGATCCTTCAGTATTTGGTTTTTAACACACATTACACTATAAATATATTATTTAGTTTTAACCCACAAACAGTTCTGCCATTACCCAGCCATCTTATGCATGTAAAGTAATAAGCTGCAGCTAAGGCTGACATTGTTCAGTACATAAAACATGAATTTCAGTTTCCAAGTACATGCTTTTTAAGCTGTGCATTGCTTGGCAGTTTAGCTCTCATTGAATACTTTTTTGTGATCCCACCAGTCGCTTGGCACAGCAGAGGAGCAATTCTTTCATTTGCTTGTCAGCGTTTTCATGTAATTGATACTTTTTTTCCTTCTCGTTTTTGATCTAGGGTGAAAAGATCCACGAAGAGATTTTTGATATCATTGATCGAGAAGCGGATGGAAGTGATAGCCTGGAGGTAACTGAGACTGCGCATAGTTGTGGATTCTGGTTTATTTGGTATTATGTTGAACTGCATTGTTTGTTTTGGCTTGAAAAGTGATTGGAAGCTGGATCAAATAAACTGTTTTAGGAAATTCTTATTTTCCTGTTCTTAAAATAATTCTTTATTATAAATAACAAAGGAAAAGGTAAATTTAAAAGCTGTCGAATAAGATGTTGGAACATGTGCAGTACAAAAAAGCCTTCCCTTATTTGGCTTTTTGACTTCAATCACGTTATAATTATTTTGTTCAGATAAACAACCCCTTGTTAAGGGTGTTCTTTTGAGCTGGTGACTGCTAGAGGGAGTTATTAAACACTACCCGGATTTACAATGTTATCTTTCTTATTGCAGAGACAATATTTCCTGCATTCTGTTGGTAAATGAAAGGAAAGGGTCTTACCTGCCTGCAGCTCTCTTTTAATTGTTGTCCAAGGCCTGAGCTGTACATCCTGTTTTCAACGACTGGCCAAGTCAGTATAGCTGGGCCTGAAAGGGTGCTTTTTGTACATAAATATTAATAATTATCATTTTATAAGGCTGCCATTTGCGCCCACTTTCTGCATGTGTGCCAAATGGCTTCCTCGGAGCCATTCTGTTCTTGTTTCTACAGCGGAGTGCTGCATTCGATGTACCTTTGCAGTTGGGCTCATGTCTCGTAAGTGCCTATTTTTTTTTTTTACGGTTTTAGATTGACTGGTGCATCATAGGTTTGAAAGGGCCTTTGACGGCTGCGTACCTCAAATAAGGGATCAGTACGGTGAAAGCTTGTCAGTAGGTGCCAGTCTGCCCATAACAAAGCCTGAGGCTTGTCTGCACTCTGATATTCTACTTGATATCCATTAGTATCAAGCCTATTTCTTGTATACCTGTTTCTGTTCAATATATACGTTGCTGTGGCAGGATATTATTCAAAAGGGAAGCTTGAGAGGTGGGATCAGGAGTTTGAATTCATGATGTTAAGAACAGGTATTTGGTTCATGTGCTTTGTTGGCAGATTTTCTTTTTGTTTTTTCACTTTATTTAGGCGCATGTAATAATTTTAGTGCAAAGTATTTCTTTATTCCTGTGAGAATATACATTTTTTACTTACTGAATACCTATTACAGCTTGCAAAAAAACAATCTGTTATTTATGTATTTCTCACATACTTAAGTATATGATCCTCTGTTATTTGTTACGTATAAAAAGCCTGCTTCCTTAAATGATATTATCCTGTGTAAGTATTAACCTTAATAATGGCAAATGATCATGTTCTTCACAGACCAAAGTGTCTCATCTCTAGAGGTATATGGAAATATTTGTTTGTCCATCTCCTCATTTGTTTTACTACCATTTAAATGGTCCTTTAAAAAGTCTGTCCTTATGCTGTTGGGGCAAAAGTGGGTGGTTGTAGGTTTCGCCTTTTTATCTTATTTCATCCATGTGCACCACTGAATCAGCAACCGAATAGGACCAATAAACTACTTCCAAGGCTCTGTCACAGTTAATATTTTTTTCTTATTCACGTATGTTTCAGTAATCCAGGTGTGAAATGATGAAAGCCTCGCCCTACCAGGGAAACTTTCCCGAACTCTAAATAGCCAGCCATGAAACCCGAAAAAAAATCCAGCACAATTTCCATCCCATATTAGTGAATATAGCTGTAAAATTAGTAGTCCTTCACCATATCCTGCATGACATCATTTAATCACTGCTCATCTGCTCCTGTGTTGTGCCCAGATAATTTTTTCTGGAATCGGGGCTTTGGCTACAGCGGAGAAGGAGGTGTATTAGGGAGAGAGACTATAGCCCTCAGCTTCCCCGGCCCGACGGTGACCCAGCCCGAGGTGCTGGAGCGCCATAAATCAACCCTAGGCGTCCTGCAGTGTGGGACCCTCATCTGCTCCTGTGTCGTTCCCAGAGATTTAAGCGATACCAAAGGAGATGATGGACGGAGTGCTTGAGCAAATCAAACACTCACCCCCAGTTAACTGAACTGGGTTTAATCCATCATCATTATTTAGCTCACTACACCACCCCAATTCAGACATGGCCATATGCAAATCAGTCTGACCCTGTGCCTCATGGGTATAGTCCAGCCCGAACTGCCTAGCAATGTCTTCCCTGGACTGGAAACAAGCATCCTGGGACCGGTTTCGGATTCATAATCCTCATCAGCCAGGCTATCTTGAATCCAGTGGTAGTGTGAGCAAGGGACCCACATCTGGGCATACCCTGCCAACTCAGGGCGAACAAAGCGATACCAAAGGGGATGATGGACGGGGTGCTTGAGCAAATCAAACACTCACCCCCAGTCAACTGATCTGGGTTTAATCCATCCTCATTCTTTAGCTCACTCCACCACCCCAGTTCAGACATGGCCATATGCTAATCAGTCTGACCCTGTGCCTCATGGGAACAACAGTCCAGCCCGAACCAGAGATTTAGTCCGCAACCAGGACTTTGGCTACATCGAAGGAGGAGGTGTACTGGGAGGAGATTACATCCCCCAGCTACCCCGACTTGGTGGTGATGCAGCCTGAGCCGCTGGAGCACCATAAATCAATCAGAGGCATCCCGCACTGCAGGTCGCTCCTGGGTGTGGCCCGGGGCCGTCGGAGCCTGGTGGAAGATGGGCTGGGCCAGGCCACGTCCTTTGGCCGTGTTTTGAGGTACGTTTATTTAATCTGTTGTAACCTGGTTTGTAGTGGAGTGGTGTGGCTGACTGGTTAGAGGCGGCAGACCCGGAAGCAGAGAACGGCCCGGGACCAGGGTTCAATTCCCGACGTGGCAGGGTCGTGGACCAGGGTCAGCGGACTCGATAATTCTCGCCTCATTGCCTACTCTAACCAGGGATCACACTCGGCAACTCTGGGCATTAGCTTGCCTCATCTCTACAACGGCCCCCCACATTCGCCGGGGATGCCTGGTTTCACCTTGGAGATACCCAGTAGGGACCATCTCACAGGGATAGCCAGGACGGGTTCCCCAGCGGTCTACAGCGCCACGACGCCTCAGGGCAGCAGTGCGCTTTACAAGACACATGCATACCACTACCCAGCAATTTTTGGTCCCCTTTTTACTTATCTTTATAATATAATAGGGGAAGAAAAAGCCAGGAGGTTCTTTGCACCTACCAACCCCTCCCACAACTTCGTCAGTTGATCGAATGTTACTGAGGGCGATAAACATTATCAGCATTGAAATTGACCTCTCAGAGAGAATACTTTCCCTTAGTTCAATCAACACGGCATCACCACCCAGCCACTTACCCAGAGTCCCAGCCCTTCACCCACTACCTGCAGAGCCATTAGATTCTGTGGTCCAGACACTACCTGTGGCTAAGAAGAAGCCTGCCTTAAGTTCCACGTTAGTCCTCAAATGATCAAAACGTTTGGCCAAAAGTGAATCTCTACCCTTACAGGCGAGCCACTGCCAACTCGTGATCCAACTTCTAATTCTGACTATCCTCATTTCCCCAATGGAGAAGGAGGCTCGATGGACTTGTAGTCATTACCTGAGTTGGTGATTTCATTGGAGGAGAGCTTAATGAAGATCAAGGACTTAATTCAGGGGGCAATTTTACAAGTTATAGCAAGGTTGGATGCCATAGAATATATTCTTCTGGCCCCCAATTGTTTAGAGGTGCTTGAAAATCTGAATCTTTCTGTAGCACTGTCTGCCAAGGCGGTAGGCACAATGATGGTTGACAATGACCACTGCCTTCCCTTATGTGGTAGTCTTATCAGGAGTTGCTCTTTTACGAAAGGAGCAGTGGGAGACTCATGAGGATTTACTCTACAAGACTCTGTACTGGTTGTCCCAGTATAGAAACTTCTCACTTAACTCAAAAAGTAATATCCTAATGTCAAGAAGAGTGCGCTGTGAATCGGCAAATCGACTGTATGCTTGTAAATTTTAAGTCACCCCTTCGGTTAAGAAATTACTTTTGGAAGATGCTCGGCCGCCAGCAATATTCTTCCACTCCCTCTGGGCTATTTTTATAAACCAAGTTTACCCACACCTGGGTTTGTATGTGATCCTAGCGCGGTATATACCTGTTACAACGCATTTTTTACTCCGCACTACCATTACAACGCGACCATTACTCCGCATACCATTACAACGCATTGCGCTGGGGGGCGCTCTAGTATAGGTAATAAGTATAATTTACTATCCAACACCTTCCCTAGGGTCCACGGGGACTGGAGTTAGAATAGTAAATTATACTTACCACTATCCAGCGCCCCAAGGCGCTATGCGTTGTAATGGTATGCGGAGTAAAAGTCGCGTTGTAATGGTCTGCGGAGTAAAAGTATGCGTTGTAACGTCATACATCCCCTAGCGCTGTCTTTAACCCTCTGAATATTTCACCTTTGCCCTTCCAGTACATTATCGCTCTGATGTGCTAGCGGATGTAGACTGAAATGAAGATTTAGGGAAGGAGAGCTAAAGATCTGCAGTTGTCCAGGATTCTGAGAATTGGACTTTCGTCCCCTCTGACACTTCCCTCAAACTGATCTCTTGGAAAGTTGCAGGATATATCTCTGTTCCAACAGACCTGGTCCACCGCTCCGTTGGTCCATACCTCAGCTGGCAATCACTACAGCAGCTAGGTGGTCCCCCCTGGCAGTCCAGCTAAATGCTTTCACCTTGTATCTAGGCCTTAGGACCTCTAATGGTAGAACCATCTCGGAAAGATAGGGATGTCACACATTTAACCGGCTCCAGGGACCTGGTCTTTTGTACTACTTCCTTCTGCATGTCCGACTCTGGCCTGCTCTTATAGATATGACTGTGTTACCTCACACTGATAGCGACCAGAATCCGTAATTTCTAGAGCTGAAATAGTTAATGCCCCTAGTTCGACACAACCATGACGAACCCTTTGATCGAAGGTTGGTCCTATCCACTGACAGGCGTAGAGTTAAATGGTGTTCTGTCTCTGTCTGAAGAGTTAATTGATAGTATATATAGTTGTGTTGTCAGAGGAATAGATGACATTCTGCTATTGTTAGAGCAGTCCTAGCCTGTGCTGGGCTACACTTGTTAGTGTCCATTTGCAGCTGCTATGCAATCTTTGGGAGTTCTTTTGTGTAGAATCTTGTCACATGGGCAAGAGGCAGAAACCCCCTAGTTGGTATAATCAGCTATGTAGAGCAGCTAGATTAGCATTGTCATATGCCATTAGGTAGCAAGATCGATTGAAGATTCAGGAGGCTCGAATGGGCATACAACGCTATTATCCGAGAGGTAAAGAGAGATTGGGAAACTAAAAAGTGGTAATCCCTGCTGGTATCTGTAAAAAGATGCGACTCTCCTTCGTTCTGGAATACAGTTGCTACTGGTAGTTCGGAGGTTCACCCCCGATTGAAAAACATATTCCGATGGATATTTGGCTTGCACACTTTTCCCATTTGTATTCTCCCTATAAACCCAGTTTATCCCCCGACTTTGATTCTCTCATACTTGATAGTAGAGCTACTACAGAAACTAGCACTGAAGCAATTTCACATGTTAATTTGAGTGACCCTCCTGATTAACACGTTATCACGTGTTTTAGAGGCAATTAGTAAGATTGTTTCTTATACGGCCCTGGGATTGGACAAGGTCCCAGGAGATCTCTTTTTGGGAAGGCCTGTGGTGTGGGGCCCTAACTTTTCCCTTGCCTTTAGTGCTATAATGAGGGGTGCTACTACCCCTCCTACATAGGATGGGGTTGAAATGATCCCTAATGTTAAGAAGGGAGCTCGGGACTTCCCAGCTAATTACAGGCCCACAAGTTTAATTGATTGTACCCAAAGATTGTTTGCCAAAGTCATCCTGAATAGCCGCCACAAGTAGGTTTTCAGCTGTACAGATTCTCTGTGCCCTGCAGGCAGAGTTTAGAGAGCGGACAAGTACTTCAGACCAAGTCCTTCAGTTTCAACTCCTTTATGGAAATATGCCTTATTGGGACCAGGACGGCTATATGTGGTGTTCGTTGATCTCAGACCAGCTTTTGATTTCCCACATTGTTATGGTAGGCTTTTTATTATTTGGGCATGCCATACTACTTAATAAATATAATTTAAATGATTGCACAAAGGCAACTTCACCCAAGTAAGATGTGGTCAGATGGGAGAATTACCTGAACCTTTTCCTGTCAAAGTGGGGAGGGGAGATAAGGGTCTACCCTTGTGCCAACCCTTTTCTTGCTTTCCATTAATGATTTAGCAACTTCGGTAGATCGTGGTGGATCTGATGCTCTGACTCTTGTAAATATCAGGGCTCCGACCCTGATATTTGCTGATGACACGCCTCATGTAAAAATCCCCAATGGGATTCCAAAGGATCTTTGTAGCCTTACTCGTGAGCAAGGGAGGAGAGTTCCCGAAACGCGTCGAGTTTTTGTTGCCTTTTCACTGCAATAAAGGCTATTTTCCAAGAAAGAAGCGTTTGTGTGTTCTTGACTTAATTGGAAAGGTCAAGAGATTGAATTGATTTATAGGCTCGCAGCCTACACACGAACCGCCTTCGAAAAGTGGCTTGAGCGGAGCTCGGCGGCTGCCGAGCTATTTGGAGTTTGGATATATATATATATGTTTGAGCAAAAGCCCTTGAGCTTTGAAAGGGCACACAACGCTCTCTCGTGCTATCCAGCACTGTGCACCTCGCTGTAACTTGCTTTCTGTCTTCATTAAAATACTTGTAGATCCGACGCGTTTCGAGGCTGATTGCCCCGTAATCATGGACTGCTTAGTAGAGGGAATGACATCTCTGTGCTAAGTTCGCTTTTTGATTGATGCGCTGTATCCGCCCTAAGTGGGTGTGGCCTTCTTTGCACGCTTGGCATGCTGGTTTGTGAAGTCCAAAACGCACAGAGTCTATTGATACCTTGAGTAGGCTTGGGAAGGAGCACCAGCTTCCCTTAGGACTGCGAAGTCGGATGAGAAGCGGCTACGGAAAAGAACTCTTCCTTTCCTGAACAGCACGCAATCTCGAAGGTGATTTTACTTGCTGACTGAACTTCTACTCCTACTCAAGGATGAATAAAGCGAATAAATAAGTAGGGGGACTGAGCCTACTCAAGGTATCAATAGACTCTGTGCGTTTCGCCTCGAAACGCGTCGGATCTACAAGTATTTTAATGAAGACAGAAAGCAAGTTACAGCGAGGTGCACAGTGCTGGATAGCACGAGAGAGCGTTGTGTGCCCTTTCAAAGCTCAAGGGCTTTTGCTCAAACATATATATATATATATATATATATATATATATATATTACCTACTGGCGGTCGCCAGTAGGTATATATAGTTAGGATTTTTTCTCTATGGGTTTTTTGAAAATTCTATGTCTAATAACTTTGGCGTTTGTGGACGGAATCGGCTGAAATTTTCAGGAAAATGGCACATTTTGTTTCTGAGCAGCCCTTGAAAATTTGGGGGGGGTTCGTCCAGTGGGGGCCGAGAAAAAAGGGGGGTCCCAAAACGTGTTTTTAACATTGAGTTTTCCATAGGGCGGTTGGCCTCACTTTTAGCCCGAACGGCTGAATGGATTTGCACGAAACTTGGCAAAGTTGTAGGGACTGGTAGCCCGATGTGCCTTTTGTAGGTCTCAATATATGTGCTCCAGTGGATTTTGAGAAATTAACGTTTAAAAAAAGATATATATCTGTAACAGCGGACCGGTTAGCGCTCTGGTTCGCGGACTTTTCGCGCAACGGAGCTTTGTGAAGCGAAGCTGATTGGTTCTCCGGCGTCTGTCAACATTCCAAACAGTCCGTAGCGGCCGCCATCTTGTCTCTCGGTAGGATCGAGAGACAAGAGGAGGTCAAAACAAAGGGGGAAATAACTATAAGGGGGCATAGTAGATCCTCGCTGACCCCCTAGGTTTGATGTGGAGGTTTTAAAAGGGCCCCGCGGGGCAAAAAAAAATAATAAAAATAATAATTGAACGGCTGAATGGATTTGCACGAAACTTGGCAAAATATTAGGGACTGGTAGCCCGATGTGCCTTTGCTAGGTCTCAATATATGTGCTCCAGTGGATTTTGAGAAATTAACGTTCAAAAAAAGATATATATCTGTAACAGCGCTCCGCTTCGCGTAACGGAGGTTTGCGAAGCTGATTGGTCATTCTGTCACTGGGCTATAGTTGGGCTACATCTGGCTGATATTTGGGCTACATTTGTTTTTTTGTGTGTCTGGCGGCCATCTTTGGGCTACATTGGGCTACATTGGGCTTCATTGGGCTACATTCGGCTAATTAGCAAATAGCTCATCGCAAACTAGGAATGGTAAAGAATCGCTATTTATTCCTTAAAGTTCGCTATTTAGGAAATGCAAATAACTTTTATGATACATATGGCGGTTCATCTCTAACAAGATAAGAAGCATAGGGATAGATTTATGATGACTGGCGCATCACCAGGGATGTGTTAGTCATTCTGTGCCGCTGTTCCGTCACCTATGGTGTGCTGCATTTACAATGCGGCGCATCATGGGGCAAAAACAGCACAGATGCGTGATGTATCTGTGCCGTAAAGGTGGCGCATTGCTGGAGTTGTATCGCAAGTGTGATGAAGCTCCAGCAAGGGTCGGGGGTGCCCCTGTCGCAGGGTTTCTGTTCTCACACAGAACTGTGGACAGAGGATTGGAACCTCGGCGAATTAGGGTGTCCCAAAACTCACGTTAGTAATCAAAAACTATTTAGCAAGCTAGGTACAGTGTCACATTGGATATAACAAACTCTCAATGTTTAGACAATCCAGAATATGAACTTATAGTACCTCAGGATACGTGGAACTCATGAACAGTCGGTCGTTATATATTTCTTAGAAACCAGAACATGGAGTTAAGAAGAACACATGTGTATTTGAAATGTTTATTTACTAATGCCGTCTTCTCAGGCGTAGTACCTTAGATAATAAAAGTACACATATTATCAGTAGCAAAATTACCAGCATAGTTACTAGTACATAAAAAGTGAATGGTGATAGTATGTTAACATGCTGTAAATGAATAAGAGTTAGCAACACTTATAAGCAGCCGCGGGCCGTGGAGGGAGTTACGGTGAGGCAGGGAGGCGGGGAGGGGGAGAAGCAGGGTGGAGAATACAAGTACACATATTATCAGTAGCAAAATTACCAGCATAGTTACTAGTACATAAAAAGCGAATGGTGACAGTATGTTAACATGCTGTAAATGAATAAGAGTTAGCAACACTTATAAGCAGCCGCGGGCCGTGGAGGGAGTTACGGTGGGGCAGGGAGGCGGGGAGGGGGAGGGGCAAGGTAGAGAGGGCTCCACCCTGCTTCTCCGCCTCCCTGCCCCATCGTAACTCCCTCCACGGCCCGCGGCTGCTTATATCTCACCCTCCCTAATACACATATTATATTATTTGCTAAGAAGGTCTCTTTGTGTTGGTTTAGGGCGTGTCCATACTTTAGTGTCTTAGATTTGAAGGAATCACATCAGCATACACCAGCTCTCTCTTCATGTGAACCGCATCAACTGTTGTGTATGTGTGTTCGGCAAAGCAATATAAAACCCGCCTCATGCCCAGAATTGGCAGAAGTTGCACTTATGTTATGAGTATGAAGTCGTGGAGATCAGACCTCATAACAATTCTGTATCGTGTTGTTCTTGAAACTTTAGCACTCGCTGTACAGATATAGTTTAACAAGTAAAGCAGATAGTAGACCAATAACATATTATTCTCATGTAAACCACGATGAACTACTAGGTGGAAAGCTAAAGCAACAACTAAGTGTCGTGTGCAGAAGTTGCAAAAAAGGAAAAATGGCGTTTAAACCGGTAATGAGCCCATGCTAACTTAACACGGTGTAAAGATATCCAGGACCTAGATGACACCTCCTCATGATCCGGAAACGAACTGAATAAGATAATAGAAGTGCCATCTCATGAGAGCAGATTGCAAGTTTATATGTGGACGGTCCGCAAGGTAAAGCATTAAAAACTAGGAAAATTCAATGCTAAAGAAAAATAAAACAGCCAAGTACTTTATCGAGTCTTAAGCCAATAGGCAAGGTAAATAATAAAAACTTGACAAATAAGTCAATGAATTGTCAATGAAATGCTAGTACTCAGCATATCAAACATGAAAAAGGTCTATGACATAACTGTGTATGCAAAATAAGCTGCAACAGCCTCCAATAGGAAGTCACCGTCTTCATCCGAAAACAGTTCAGCCATCCAATTTAAAAGCGGAAAAGAACATACGTGCTCTCCCAGCACCGGATCCTCTATCACCATCAGAGGACAGCTCGGTGGGTTTTCAAGAAAGCTGTGTTCCAAGAAAGACTGTGCTGCCGCCAGTAAATTCCAGGGACCAAGTAGTCCATGCATCAATGCCACAGCCATAATCCTTTCGCCAGGACAAATCAACTCGTGAGTAATGATAGGAGTCATCAGCTGATTAAAGTCGACGTCAGGAGAAACCGGTCCGCAGAGACACAAATCAATGGCCCAATCGAAACCACAGGTCAGGCAGTGAAATACAGGCTGGACACAGGTGAAGTAGGAGAACCGAAAAGATAATCCATATGCCGTGCTTAATATCGCCAACGGCATTGTGCCATAATATTCTAGCATGCGATTGCGGAACAGTGTCAGCAGCTGCAGGGTCGGAGGTTGCATAGGAGGGACATCCATATTTAAAAATGTAAAAAAGCACAAGAGCGTCCGCTGGTAATGCAAGTAAAAATGCAATCCACGAACCAGAGTGGAGAAAATGGAATGAAAGGGAGCAGGGATGACTCCAAAGATTTTCTCAAATGAAGTCACGAGACCACTGGTAACAACTTTAAAAAAGTGTGCCAGGGATTTTGTGGAGGATGCGTTAAAGATAGTCGGAAACATGTTGCTGAAATTGAAAGGCAAACCTGTGTACGGGTGTTCGCTATGTGAAGTACGAAAGTTTCACGGGCCGAACTCAAGGCCACCTCTCTCTGAGACAAAAGAGCTCTTATTCTTGTCATGCCGTTGAAACGTGTCCCAAGGTTGGTATTTGTGGCCAGATTGAAAACTCCCTATGTTCATGTGTGGGAGGAAATAGAACATTTCTGCAGCAAATAACCCGTTCACTTACTGTTACGATAAAAGGAATACTTTTTAATTAACTCAGAACAATCTTCATTATTGAGCATCAAATAACTACCATTTTCCAACAACTTGAACGTGGGGATGATAGCAGGAACTGGCGTGCCTTGCAACACGCAAGCCATATTTGGTCGGTGTTTGTTGCATGAATCGTGTAACTGTATGTGCCTACACATTAGTGAATGATCTGGCGTCTCAGTGCATTCCTCTCCATTCAGATAAACTTCTTGATCATCTTTGAAACATCTGTATGTGTATGGAAGCGACCAGACCTCATGAACAAAAGCACTACCTAAAGGTTCATAAAGACCTATTGGTATATATTTCATACAATTTGAAAACTTATATAAAGCAAAAGGCAGCGTTATTAAACCGTGGATAAGGCATGTTGCCAAAAAACCCGCAATCCTCTGCTGATGATGTCACTGAGCATGTCATGAATGATGTAATATGTGACATCATCAGTAGTGGATTATGGGTAATAGTATCTCTAGTTTACTCCCCTATAGCTGTCTTTCTTTTAACATAAGTGTGTGTTTCCTTCCCTTATACTTACTGTTTTTGGTTCGCTTCCAGTTCGCGTACCAGCGAGCGAACTAGGAAGCGAACTAAGAGAAATAGAGGTTGGCACAGTTCCAAATATTGTACCAATTTTTTAATAACGGGGAGGTAGTTCTGAAAAGAACTTTTTTTTTTTATTTTTCTGAACATTTTTTTACTGTTTTTGAATTTTTCGGAACAGTTTTATATTTTTTTGGGTTTTTCTTGGAGGGGGCAATGAAAACGATTCATTGTAAAGGGCTCAACAGGAGCAACAAAACAAAAAAAAGAAGTATTTATTATTTTGGGCGTTTCGGACAAACTTGCATATGATAGTCAATAGCTCTGTTGATCAGAGTGATGCTTCTTTCTCCGTAGGAAATGAATCCATCGCAAAATACGCAGGTGTGTTTTACTTCACCAAATCTCATTTGTATATTTGGCACCATCTCCCTGCCCTCTGGTCCCGTTACTTCCGGTACAACAGATCTTCTGGCCATAATAGGGAGATTATCTAGGTCGTTCCGAAACTGTGCAGCACTGTAGTTGTTAGGATGCCACCTAGTCATATGGCGATGCATTGTGTAGTTTCCGAAACTGTATTTTTTGTCGGTCCCTCTGGACAGTCTATCTTGACATATAAGGCAAGTTACGTATCTTGCATTTACTTTTTTCTGACCTTTGGGAATTTTAAAAAATTGCCAAATGAAGTTTTCTTTCCGGTGAGACGTCTTGGGCTGCTCAGGCAAAAACTGCCTCTCTTCGTGCTCGTCCTCCTGTTCCTCTTCTTCTTCTTGTTGAATTACAACTTGAGCAGGTGGTCCACTCTTCCTTGGATGTGGTGGAGGTGGTGGGGAAGCACCAGCTGAAGCTACTAAAGAAGCCATTGCTCAGTGATCACAAAGGGTCTTTCTCTCACAATGATGAAAGTCAGAGTGAGGAAAGAAGGAGGGATTTTCATCATTTGGGAAAAACAAGAGTTCTCAACCAATCAAAAGTGTTCATTTTAGATTATATGACCTAGTCTTACATCATTAGGAAACCAAAAGTGAAATGAACCAATGAAAAGTGTTATTACCAAGTCACATGACTTGCTGTGTTTACGTTAAGCGCTTTGCAGGGCCTCCCGGTTTGCTTCCAGAAACCTGCGCTTTGGCACTCGCTTCGCGTACCAGTTTGCTAACGTAGCACGTCATATGACGTATCAAGCGACAACGTGGAACGTCATGCGGACGGGAGGCGTCACGATGTTGTTTTCTAACGCGGCACTTGCGGTAAAGAAACGTTTACCGGCTCGCGGTCTATTTCGCGGCATCAAGGTCAGCTAACGGGAAGCTTCCCGATTCGCGAAGCGGGAACGAAGAAAAAAAAATATTTTTAAAAAAAATTATTCATAAACATATAAAATATATTTTTGGATTTAAAGAAGAATACATTTTACAGCTACAGATATTAGCTGTTAAAAAACCAATGAAATTCACAGAAAAAACCATAGGTTATAGACCATATATAGTTAGGAATTAGCATTTACAAAACCTTGAAAATTCACTGAAAAAACCATAGGTTATAGACCATATATAGTTAGGAAATAGCATTTAGAAAACCTTATTTTACTCACACAAAACCATTGAAATTCCATATATAGTTAGTTGCACTAACTATATATCGCGCACCTGCAATCCACTGCTGATGATGTCACATATTACATCATTCATGACATGGTCAGTGACATCACTGATGACATCACTGATGACATCTCAAATGACATCACTGATGACATCACTGATGACAACATCCAGTGACTGTATGCTTCTGTAAAGTTAAAATATGTCTTACATATTGAAGAATGAGTGGATGTATAAGTGTCTGGATGAAGGATTTAGTAGGTGCATGACTGACTGTATAAGTGAGTGATTAAATGTGTCTCACTGAGTGCATGGGTTAGTGACTAAACTGTTTTAAATTGTGCATCATTGTGTCTGTTGTTTTGTAATCTGATGCATGTGTTGATCATTAGCTATATGACTAACTATATGGGTTATTGATTAGTTGCCCAAGTATTTGTATGGGAGACTGAGTGTGTGTGTGGGTGTCTGGGAGGTGTATGACTCTGTGCATAGATGTGTGAGCAGTTGATTCACTAGATGTATGGGTTCAAAAGTGCATGTGGAAACATCTGTATGGGCGGTTGACTGTGTGCATGAGTGTATTGGTGAGTGAATGGATATCTCAGTGCTACATGTCAAAGTAAGTACATATGTAAAACACAGTACATGTGATAGTTGACATATATAAATAACTGTGCATAAGAGCCAGTGAATGTGTGAGTGGCTGTATGGATTATTGTGAACTTGTATCAGGGATTGTATAACAGAGTAAATATGTGTTATTATATGTTCCAATAAGTAAGGTGTGTATAACTATATAGTTGAGGAAATCGAGGTGTGATTGATTCTTTGCAAGACTGACTAGGTGTGTGAGTAACTCCATGGATGAGTGACAGTCTGTGAGTGTCTGTTTACACTGAGTGTATCTAAGGTTATATTAGAGTCTGAAGAGGTTCATTGTATCATCACATGAATGATGTCATCAGTGATGTGATCAGTAATGTCAAATGAGATGTCATCAGTGATGTCATCAGTGATGTCATTTGAGATGTCATCAGTGATGTCATCAGTGATGTCACTGACCATGTCATGAATGATGTAATATGTGACATCATCAGCAGTGGATTGCAGGTGCGCGATATATAGTTAGTGCAACTAACTATATATGGAATTTCAATGGTTTTGTGTGAGTAAAATAAGGTTTTCTAAATGCTATTTCCTAACTATATATGGTCTATAACCTATGGTTTTTTCAGTGAATATATATATATATATATATATATATATATATATATATATATATATATATATATATATATATTACCTACTGGCGGTCGCCAGTAGGTATATATAGTTAGGATTTTTTCTCTATGGGATTTTTGAAAATTCTATGTCTAATAACTTTGGCGTTTGTGGACGGAATTGGCTGAAATTTTCAGGAAAATGGAACATTTTGTTTCTGAGCAGCCCCTGAAAATTTGGGGGGGTTCGTCAAGGGGGGGCCGAGAAAAAAGGGGGGTCCCAAAACGCGTTTTTCCCATGTTAATTTCCATAGGGCGGTTGGCCTCACTTTTAGCCCGAACGGCTGAATGGATTTGCACGAAACTTGGCAAAATTGTAGGGTCTGGTAGCCCGATGTGCCTTTTGTAGGTCTCAATATATGTGCTCCAGTGGATTTTGAGAAATTAACGTTTAAAAAAAGATATATATCTGTAACAGCGGACCGGGCAGCGCCCCAGGACGCGTACTTTTCGCGCAACGGAGCTTTGTGAAGCGAAGCTGATTGGTTCTCCGGCGTCTGTCAACATTCCAAACAGTCCGTAGCGGCCGCCATCTTGTCTCTCGGTAGGATCGAGAGACAAGAGGAGGCCAAAGCGAAGGGGCAAATGACCATAAGGGGGCATAGTAGATCCTCGCTGACCCCCTAGGTTTGATGTGGAGGTTTTAAAAGGGCCCCGCGGGGCAAAAAAAATAAATAATAATAATAATCGAACGGCTGAATGGATTTGCACGAAACTTGGTAAAATATTAGGGACTGGTAGACCGATGTGCCTTTGCTAGGTCTCAATATGTGTGCTCCAGTGGATTTTGAGAAATTAACGTTCAAAAAAAGATATATATCTGTAACAGCGCTCCGCTTCGCGTACTTTTCGCGTTACGGAGCTTTGCGAAGCTGATTGGTTCTCCGGCATCTGTCAACATTCCAAACAGTCCGTAGCGGCCGCCATCTTGTCTCTCGGTAGGATTGAGAGACAAGAGGAGGCCAAAGTGAAGGGGGAAATGACCATAAGGGGGCATAGTAGATCCTTCCTGACCTCTTAGGTTTGATGTACCATTTTGCCAAGTTTGGTGTAATTCCGTTCAGCCATTCAGGCTGTAGACATATGTAAATGTCCTATGGAAAATTGCATGGGGAAAACACATTTGAAAGTGTTGAAATTTAGAACCAATTAAAATGTTACTTTGGTTTTGTATTTGTGTGTGATGAAAGTTAATTGGTTATGTATATATGTCAAATGAGAGGAAACCACAGCCATTTTGTGATACTACTGTCTGAGGTACATTTGTGAGGAATTTTTGGTGGTGAATTTCTGGTGTTTGATTTACACAGTACTAACACCTCTCCTACTTTTAAAAAGGTGAGTTGTTAATTTGTAAGGGGAACTATGTTGTACACTTGAAGATAATTTGAAAAATGTTTTCTGTTATTTATTTGCAGTCCTTCTGTTATACTAAATACTTGATAAAGTTAGTTTTATATTATGTATTACTAAAAACGATAAATGAAAGTGATTATTTTTTTCTGCAATTTACAGCAAGCAATTTCAAAATAAAATGGCTCACAATGAAGAGACCGTGGCAATTTCTTTTGAATTGTCCACTACATTGATTGAAATTGAGAGCACCAATAATGAAATATTGTCACAAGGAGGACATGACTTGTATGATTCCATTAGATTGATTGAAATGGACAGCACCAAGAATGAAATATTGTCACAAGGAGGAGATGACTTGAATGATTCCACTACATTGATTGAAATTGAGAGCACCAATAATGAAATATTGTCACGAGGAGATGACTTGAATGATTCCACTACATTGATTGAAATTGACAGCACCAATAATGAAATATTGTCAGAAGGAGGAGATGACTTGAATGATTTTTTTGATCAATCTCTTGATGGCGAATTTATCGAGTGTTTGGAGACCATAGAGTTACAAGAATCATTATTGCAGACTTTTCATGAGGACATTGCTGATGAGGACATGTTACTAGTTCTTTCAAATTTAGAAAATTCTGAAGAATAAATTTATATTTAGAAATCAAAAATTGTTTGAGACATTATTCATTTTTATTTTTAATTTATGAGGTTGTAGCGAAGTGATTGTAGTATAAAATGAGACTTATAGTATAGAGTGCAACATTTTTATGTTACATGGTAAGTTTACTCATATTTACTTCCCTTCTGCCACTATATTATCTCCAATGTGTATTTGACATCTCTTCTTCATCTCCGGCCTCCTTTCTCTCACTGTGTGTCTCCGATGCATCTTATCGCTGCTATTTTGTGTAATTACAGAAGAGAATAAAATAAAATAGTTCGGAACGTGAAAAGGGGGCAAAGTAGAGTACTCCTCACCCCCTAGGCCTTTTTAGGCGGTCCCAAAAGGATCAGTTTCTGCTTTCCTGAGAGATTATGGTATGAGTTCCATATACCACAATAACTTGCATTACAACATGCAAGATATCTATCTCCTATTACCAACTTTTGGAGATATTCGCGCTAAGCGCGAATATCTCCAAAAAGTAACACCTGCCCTGAGCAGTTCTTAGCCATGTTATCCAATGGGAGGTGGATAACATGGCTAAGAGCATTAGCTCGGTAATGTATGAATATCGCTGAGTTTTTAGCGATATTCATGCATTGCGGCCGTTTATTATCGCATTTGTGATAAACCTTGATAATAGCAAGGTTTATCTTCGATAATTTCTGACGATGCTTAGCGGTAAAAAATTCGTTGGTAAGCATCGTTAGCGATAAATATCGCTTAACTTTGGTAATATGCCCCAACGTCTGTTAACGTTCGATTCGAAGGAAATGAGGAAGTGTTGAAAAACATTGTCTGCGCCATCTTGCCTTTTTTGAAATGCCACACTTTTGTCGTGCACGGCAGCCATTTTAGATGTCTTGACCAGACCCACTCTCTGCACGCCTTTCGATTCGTAGCATGGCTCCTCACCCTCGCAAGCATCTTCCCCAGGCACTGGTCACCCCCGCTCTCTGTCTTATGCATGGGCAATAAACCTCCCCCCATCTGCGCTGCTCTTCCCTGAGAATCACACTCTGTGCCCGCCCGACACCTCCCTTTCGCCCTATTCACTACCGCACCCTCTGACACTCCTCTTCCTCTGTGTCCGATTGTCCAGGCTATCAGCTAGCCCTGCAGATGTAGTTTATGGCCCCAGCTGTAAAGAATCACCCCTCTTCAAAGGAGTTATAGTAGATCAAGGCCCACACCCGATGAGATCCGTCACACCACACGTGTTCCTACTATCTGAAAACTATCCTGTATTGTGATTGGGGAGGGGACCGAGCCTGAAGCGGAAGATTCCAGGAATGACTCTTTGTACATCAAAGTTTTTACAATTATGTGTCACATTAAAAATATATAGCACTCCAACAAAGTAGTAGGAATATAAAACTTTAATAACATATAAATATATACAACAAAACAAAAACAGTAAAAACATTTAAACAACGAAGAGACCGTGGCAATTTCTTTTGAATTATCCAATAGATTTATTGAAATTGACAGCACCAATAATGAAATATTCTTGTCAGTAGCGGTCTGTTGTGCGAATAGTTCCAAGGCAGCAGAACGCGCTGAAATCTAGATGGCACGAAAGTGATGTCTAGCAAGTTGCCGCCCAGCAAATAACGGCGTGGGGCGCCGCGGGGGTGAGTGAGTCCAGTAGGCACCACAGCTATTCTTACCGGCATTGCAGAATTACTGCTGGGGACAATGCCTGTGCTGTAGCAGGGTCACAGCAGAAACAAAAAGGATTCTGTTGAAGATGTTGTTGGTTTTCAATTTGAAAACAGTTCTGGTGTCAACTGCTATGCTAATGTAGTGGTTAATGTTTTGTTTTCTCTAGAAAATGTAAAAGAGGGGGAGGCAGTCCAAAGTTCCGTTAAAAGGGCAAAGGAAAGGATCGGTGGTTTGAACTATCAGTCAAAAAGGGGAGGGGGTGCAACAATTTTTCCTACCGGGTCACACTGTGCTTTCACCGGAAGTGAGGTCTGCAGGATTCTAGTAATTCAAAGTGAGGCTGGCGCCGACGTCCCGCGGATACAGTTTCGTCACTCCACGGGTGATCATGGCAGTCATTCCCCATCGGGGGTCGGAGACTCCCGCGGCTCCTCTAGAATCTTCAAGGTCGTGGAGGACTACGGTGGTGGAGTCAACCAGTGACCGGGCCATTTCTTTATGCTGGGCCCGCTCTTGCCAGGTCGACCGCCATTTTGAGAGTTCGGTAGCTACTGGCGATCGCGGGGTCAAATGAGCGGACGGGCTCCACCCTGCCGGGCGAGACGTTGCAGCATGGCCACAGTGGAAGAACTCTTTTCCGGGCGCCTGGAGCGCTGAGGGTGCAGCTGGGAAGCCTCCACTGGGGAGGCGGGAGAGGCCTGTTCGCACCGTCTCTCCCTCCCAGTGCACCCCACGGCGTCTCGCTTGAGATTTGTTATGGCCGGACCAGGCGATGAGGACGAGGGGGGGGGGGTCGGAGGCATGTGCAAGACATCCCCCCCCAGGGTTGTTGCAGCAATTATACAAGAAAGAAGAAGTGTCCCGTCCGTCTTCGGGCCGGGCTTCCGGTAGATGTCGGCCGGACGCCCCTGGCTCTGGCCCCATGAACGGGTTTTTTGGTTTATCGGCTGCAGCCGGATCCCGTCGGCCTCGGCCCCCCGACCGTTGGTGGCCGGACCGGAAGAGCATGTGGCGGGACTACCTGCAACTCTCAAGGGCCACCGCGGCCGGACTGGGAGAGAGAGGGGAGGGTCGAGGAGACATTCCCCCCCCCTGCAACTGTTCAGCGTTGTAAAGGCAATCCCCTGGCCGGGTCCCGCTGGTCTCGGTCTCTCCTCCGGCTACACCCTACGTTAGGATCTCCTGGCCGAGGCGTGGCAGCAGGACCTGCCTTATATGGGCTGCTCCCGGCTGGGCGTAGCCGGAACCCTGCCCCACCTTGGAAGTTTCCAGAGTGGGGGCGGATGTTCTACTGACTTGCATTTTCCCTAGTCTATCGATTTTTTTGGCGTGGCAGGCGGTGGGACAGCGAGGGGTGATTTGGTTTCTCTTACTGTTTTTCTGGTCTCTCACCACTGGCATATTTTAACGTTTTCTTGTTTCTAGGACATTAATAGGTTTTATCATTACGTTATGTTATCGTTTCTTTGTTCGTTGTTTAATAAAAGTTCATGTTCATCAGTGGCCTACTGATTTTCGTTTTCCTATTCTTTTCTTTCCAGGTTGTTTCATGCTAAAGTTTCTGTTAACAGGATACAGTGATCACTTCGTTATTATTGCATATGTCCTTTTCACTAGGGGTGCTCTCTGGTCGGGCCAGATGACGTATATCTAGTAAATGGTCCGGGTGAAACAGGTGCATCAATCAGTGGGGAGTAGATAGGCATGACAGATTACAACGGGGGAGAAAGGTCCGCATTACGTACCCTTTCACTACTTGCAAAGATTTTCCTACGTTTATTTGCAAACAGGGAATACCTCCAAAAAGAACTAATTCCCAAACAGTCAATGTTCGGACAATCAATCAATCAATGAGGAATGAAATAGGTACGACGTGTTAAAGGCTTGCGTTACCTACCCTTCACTATCTGCAAAGGGAGAGAGAATATTCCTATTCTTCCTCGTTTGCAGGCAGAGAAGATCCTTAAGAGAACCAACTTCGAACAATTCAATGCTCGATTCAAACAATCAACAAGGGGTACTGTGAACACAAATGAACGCCGCTTATGTACATACGCATTGCTATTTTCAACAGGTTGTTCCTAATGTTTCTATTTTAGCGAGGTGAAAAAGAGATCCCATTAGTGGCCTACTGATTTTGCTCGATTCCTTTTGTTTTTTTACACGGTTTTTCGCTATCTGCAAAGACTAAACAGAGTATTGCGACTCTGTGCTTGTTTGTAAATAGAGAATGAACCAAAGAGAACAATCAATCAAATGGAGAGAGAAGCAGGCACGACGGATTACAAAGGGGGCAAAGGGCTGCGTTAACTACCCTTCACTATCTGCAAAGAGAGAGTACTCCTAATAGAAATGAGGGGCAGCATTCAAAGCAGATCAGTGTGCATAAACACGAAAATGTTTTTACTTACCACGTACTTGACATTCGACAGCTTATGATATTTGCTATTAAAAAACCATTGAAATTCACTGAAAAAACCATAGGTTATAGACCATATATAGTTAGGAATTAGCATTTACAAAACCTTGAAAATTCACTGAAAAAACCATAGGTTATAGACCATATATAGTTAGGAATTAGCATTTACAAAACCTTGAAAATTCACTGCAAAAACCATAGGTTAGAGACCATATATAGTTAGCTGGACATTTTATTGACATAAAACCAATGAAATTCCATATATAGTTAGTTGCACTAACTATATATCGCGCACCCGCAAACCACTGCTGATGATGTCACATATTACATCATTCATGACATGGTCAGTGACATCACTGATGACATCACTGATGACATCTCAAATGACATCACTGATGACATCACTGATGACATCTCATTTGACATCAATGACCACATCACTGATGATATCATTCATGTGACAATACAATGCATCTCCTCACATTTTAATATAACCTCTGTTTCACCCAGTGTTAAAAAGAGTATAATTTTTGAAACCATTGACACACCAATACTAGTTACTACATACGCACTCACTGATTGCTACGTCTACACACACCTTCACTCATTCACCCATACAATCATTCATACATACAATCACTCATCTTTACAACACTATCATATGCACTCATACACCTATACAGACACTCACAGTCTGCCACTCATCCATGGAGTTACTTACACACCTAGTCAGTCCTGTAAAGAATCAATGAGACTTCCATTTTCTTGTCTATACAGTTAAATATAGAGCACCTTACATTTTCAAACATGTACTAACACATACTTACTTTCTTATACAATCATTGATACAAGTACAGATTGATCTGCACAGAGTCACACACCTCCCAGCTAGCCACACACACACTCAGTCTCCCATACAAATACTTGGGCAATCAATCAATAACCCATATAGTTACTCATATAGCTACTGATCAACACATGCAGCAGTTTACAGAACAACAGACATAATGATGCACAAATTAAGACAGTTTAGTCACTAACCCATGCACTCAGTGAGACACATTTAATCACTCACTCATACATTCAGTCATGCACCTACTAAATCCTTCGTCCAGACACTTATACATCCACTCATTCTTCAATATGTAAGACATATTTTAACTTTACAGAATTATACAGTCACTGGATGTAGTCATCAGTGATGTCATTTGAGATGTCATCAGTGATGTCATCAGTGATGTCATTTGAGATGTCATCAGTGATGTCATCAGTGATGTCACTGACCATGTCATGAATGATGTAATATGTGACATCATCAGCAGTGGATTGCGGGTGCGCGATATATAGTTAGTGCAACTAACTATATATGGAATTTCATTGGTTTTATGTCAATAAAATGTCCAGCTAACTATATATGGTCTCTAACCTATGGTTTTTGCAGTGAATTTTCAAGGTTTTGTAAATGCTAATTCCTAACTATATATGGTCTATAACCTATGGTTTTTTCAGTGAATATATATATATATATATTCTCCCCTAATCTTGTGTAACCTTTAACTAAATTCACTGCATATTCCAGGCACAAGCAACTGCCCCTATCCACAGATATTTAGATGCCTCTCAATACCACAGGAAGACGTCCTCCTGTTGCGATTTTACCTCATGACAATGCAGCCGTAGATATTGGACAATCTCCTAATGGTAAACGCACAGTGAACACCGTCCCCGCTCATTGCCATTAAACATCAACGCAGATTTGATGCAGCATTACTTTCCGATCTGAGACGTGAAGGTTTTCTCCCTGATGCGGTCCTCATTTCGCTGGGATTTATCCTGATAATACCCCATCCCCTAAATCCATTTATCAAATAGGCTAACTTGTACCTTTACTTCCTAATGAAACCCAAAAACCTCTGATCCACAAGGTGATCACACTGAATTTGATTATTCTCCGAATGCCAAGCAGCAGCTCATGCTCTCATCATTTTTCAGTTGGACTCTAGTGGCGCACTGTTTGCTTATATCCTTCTGTTATCCTTTGCCCTAATACATAATTCATTCAACAGCTACATAGGCCTCAGCCAAGATTACATTTGATCACATCACTTACTTTGGCTACACATAAAGGTGAGAATCACATTTCAAATCAGCTGTATAGTGTATGTCTTCCAAATGGAAAAAAACACATCTGCCAAATCTTTTTGGCAGTATCGGAAGGCCACCAGTGGCTGAGGACCAAGGACTCTTTCCTGCTGCGGGGGTTAATCCCCCGCTGTGCTGGGGGGAGGGGGGCGCACACAGCGCCCGCATGCTCATGACGAGCTGAGCTCGTCATGAGCCACGGCGCTCCTGTGCTCATGACGAACTCCGCTCGTCACAGGTGCATTGCCTCCCGTGGAACGCTCAGCACAGGAGGGGAATTCTCCCCGCACCTGAGCGTTCCACGGCTCATGACGAGCTGAGCTCGTCATGAGCACCGGAGCGCCGTGGCTCATGACGAGCTCAGCTCGTCATGAGCCTCGAAGAGGTTAAAACACCTAATTTCAAAAACGCTCTAGCCGTGAAGCAATCTTTCTGTATGGTAGCCAACAGCCTGTCCGTAATCTTCACACACATCTGACAACCCCTCTGCCTTACTGACCTGAAAGGAAAGACATCTTTCCTGTATGCACCTTTAGTAGTACCATGATGTCCCAAAGCTGAACTCTCATCCTCACTTCCCTTAGTGAGTATGCAACATAGCCTACTTCATTTGTATTCACTTACTGCTACTTTCAATGCGTTTCTGCAGTGCTATGCTGTTCTACTTGTATTCCACTGCTCGCTTTAAATCAAAGCTCGCTAATAACATTTAGTGCAGTTAGCACTAACAAATGTTTAAAATAAAAAAAACTGTTTTACTTTATACTTTTGATCCGCTTTTGCTGTGCAAAGAATCCCCATTGTTGTATTGGGTTGGTCATCTCAGTGTTGATCTCTTGCAGGGGTTTGTGCTTTGTCACTCCATTGCCGGTGGAACAGGCTCCGGCTTAGGCTCATACCTTTTAGAGAAGTTAAATGACAGGTATGTGACTTTTCATCAATATATCTGTTTTTTCATGTGTTAAACCTTTGTAATTTTGGGAGCATTTAAGTTATTTCTCTCGGTTTACTAGCTTATGTCAAGGCTTATTTGGCCTTGTAGATCGATCTTGAGGCTTAAAAAATTGACTGTAAGATCAGATTTTTAGAGCACACGATCTGCCATATGGAATATTCCAATAGCTTATGTGGGGTAGCTTATGATTAGGGCTCCCTGTTTTCCGTTTTTACTGATTTTTACAGATAAATACAGACAGAAAACTATTTATTTTCCAATCTATTTTTAAATACAGAAAAATACGGAAAATGGGTCTTCTTTGGATGATTTTTCCTACAGTCAATCATGAGTGACAGGTCAGTAGGAGTACAGATTGAGAGTAGGGGAGATGAAAAAAGACAATAGATTTCCTAATTAAGTGCAAATCTACAGTTATTGATGCTATTCTACAATGCAAGTGTTTTCAGATAACGCTATTGCACAGTATACTGCTGAAATCATTTGGACATTCAAATGCGAGTATACATTTATCAGTCAAATAAATGTGGAAAAATACCCATTGCAGCTTCATTTATATAGAAAACATAAAATAAAAATGGATTGCAAAAAATAAGTATGGATAAATACAGACGGAAATGCAGAAAAAATAAATACCATAAAACCGGGAGCCCTACTCATGATACTATGGAGTGATTGGGTGATAGATGTTCTTTTCATCTGTGCCCTTTTGTCATTTGTATTTTTAAAGCTTGTTTCTGATAAGCCCAACGTCTTTTATGATAACTTCTCACAAGAGCTTGTCCTAGCTCGGCTGTCTTTAACAACGCAAGCTAACTATGCTGTTGGTGCCATTTTTTTAATTAGCAATGGCTGAGATGCTCCTAGTGATGAACTAGTTGTAGAATTTGTTTCCTTTCATTCTTACTCTGCAAAAAATAATAATAACTTATGATTGTTGTGCGAGAAACCCACGACTGAAGCAGTCTTTGCCCTTGTTCTAATATTCTTGTTTATCATATTGCTGTCGTGGGAACACTGGTTGACTGTAGCTGGAAGGATCTCGGCCTGGAAAACTGTGTTGCAGGAGTATGCATCTTGCTGATGACATATTTAGCTAAGCTCTCTTTTGGAGGAACCACAGGACACACGGTTCTATAAGTTCCAGAATGCACCCTTTGCAAACGGCGCTCTCCGATTTGCCATTGTTGAGTGAACTAAATTGTGCATATAGCAACATCTCACAGAATTCCAGCGGCAATGACTATAAATGCCTATGAGCAGGCTTGACTGTTTTTCCCACATACTTGCTATGCTCAAAATGTAGGGTAACAAATTGTTAGAGGCTACTTAATAATTTTGGTTACTATTCTTGCTCCTATGTTGCTCGAAGAGCCAACTCAATCAAGCAAAATTATCTTTTTCATTTTACCTATTTTAAATAGGTATCCCAAGAAGCTGGTCCAAACATATTCTGTTTTTCCTAACCAAGATGAAATGAGCGATGTGGTGGTCCAGCCGTACAACTCCCTCCTGACGCTGAAGAGGCTCACGCAGAATGCTGACTGTGTGGTAAGTCTCTTGTTTCATTGGAAGAGTTCATTATTTTGTGTGCTTTTATCACCAGGTTATGTTGGCTGATAAATTCTACTGCATTTTTTGTATTGCTAAAACTTCAGACTTACGGAGAATACTAAAATGACAGCGTCAGGCTACATCACAACTTACTATAGGTAGTAAGTGGAGATGAGACTGCTACACGTTGATTTTAAGGAAATTGTGTTGGAAGGTGCTGAACGATGCTTTATTTCGACATTTCAACTTACCAAAAAATGCCATACCCACAAACTTTACTTCTTTGTTTTAATATTTTATTCCTTGCTCGTGTCAACATGATGCTGATCTGGCGTTATATTTGAACATGTTAACAGTTTCCTGACAGTCTGTCACACTTTTAGTTGTCTGTAGAAGGCCGAAGAACTTATTTCTACTGTAGACCAATCTTCACAGGATACCGTCTCTATCGCTGCCGCCTATTAATAAGTGGTCTGAGGCGGCGTTGCAGCTGAAAAGTTTATCCTTGGGGAGGGGGCTAAGAGCCATCAATGGGAGATCTCCCTCAGTTATAGAAGGCACTCTAATGGGATTAGAGGTAGTAGAATTGATTACATCCTACTTAGTATGGAGCTATGGCCCAGATTTGTGGATATGCGGGTTTACCGCAGCCCGGAAATTGACCATGACCCTCTCTTATTAACCTTAGTTAGGAAGGGCATAGATCACCCTCATGTTACTTTGGTAAGCAATATAGGAGATGTAATTATGACCCAAGATTCCCGTCGGCTGAAATGGGTAGTAGTCTCTGAAGACGAAGGTGCACTAAAGCAGATTAAGTCGACAATTAAACAAACATTAACAAGGCTTGGTTCTGGAGATACCCAGGATAATTTCCCCCCAGACCTTATGAAGGTTCACGAGGACTTCTTTGCTAAATTAAAGTCCCTTTTTACAAAAACTAGAAGACTGCACAGGCATATTATAAAGGAAAAATCGGCCAAGTGGTACAATGAGGCATGTGGAGCTGCTTTCAAGCATCTCTCAAATACAATTAAAATAGGAGCTCCACATGAGGTTAAAATAGCAAGGGCAAATTATAAGAAAGCACAAGCGCAGGCAAAGAAGAACTTCGAGGATAGATGGATGAGCTTATCCAATGCTAGTAAGGGGAAGAACTGGACTAGGACTAAGTTTTGGTAAATAGTAAAGTGGGGTAGTGGTGTGATCGACTTTGTACCTGTTAATAATGTACCCCCAGAACTTTGGGTTGAGTTTTATTAAGCCCAATTTGCCTCCGCAAATAGCAATGTAATAGCTTACCCTGAGGTTATTAGTGAGGTTGTACTCACATTCACTTAACGAGAGATCGAAAGCGTATTGGAGAGGGTCCCAGCAGGGAAGGCCCCCGGCCCGGATTGTATCCCGTCCGATGTTTATAAACTGGACAGGGAGAACTGGACAAGCAATGTAATAGCTTACCCTGAGGTTATTAGTGAGGTTGTTCTCACATTCACTGAACGAGAGATCGAATCGTATTGGAGAGGGTGCCAGCAGGAAAGACCCCCGGCCCGGATTGTATCCCGTCCGATGTTTATAAACTGGACAGGAAGAACTGGACAGATTATATTTTTATCTTCATAAATGCTATTACTAGAGGTGCACCAATCCCAGATACATGGCGTGGGGCTGAAATTGTCCCCATATATAAAAAGGGAGACCGTGCTAGCCCAAGCAATTACAGGCAGATGAGCCTAATTGATACTCTCCAGAAAATTGTGGCTAGGCTTGTGCTAGGTAGGGTTAATGAATGGGTAATCGATCAGAATATATTATCTACCTACCAAGCGGGTTTCAGACCCCACGTCAGCACCATAGATCAAGTTTTCAGATTTGTGATGATATATTGGAATACAGTGATTCTTGCAAGGGGGACTCTTTATGCAGCCTTTGTTGATTTAAAATCAGCTTTCGATTTAGTGCCGCGCCATAAGTTGTGGGCCACGTTAAAGGAGGCTGGGATGCCTCTTGAACTTTTGTCTTTCATTATTAAACTCCATGAGGCGAATTATGCCCAGGTAAGGTGGGGACAGCAGGGCGAACTAACGATCATTTCCCTGTCAATAAGGGAGTGCAGCAAGGGTGCGTCCTTGCCCCTACCCTATTCTCCCTATTTATAAATAAGGTAGTCGGTTATTACAATAATTTTACAACTGATGCACCAACTCTAGCCGGTTTAAAGGCTCCTATATTAATGTTTGCGGACGATACATTAATTTTATCTAAAACTCAATCGGGTTTGGAACGTGCGGGTGCCTTATTAAAAGAACACCGACTCTCAATTACAAAACCGGTGGGGCCAGCTATATCAATTTACAATGGGAAAATCAGAGCTTCCATAATATATGGTGCCGAACTTTGGGGGCTTGAAGATTTATCACCCCTAGTTAGGGCGCAAGACAGGTTTCTGAGAACACTGACCGCCCTCCCACAATCTACCCCTACCAGGCCTTTGCTATTAGATTTAGGCTGTACCTCCTTTGATGAGGTGGCGGGATTTAGACCATTAGCTTACTGGAGGAGGCTGTGAACCACTCCAGAATTGGTCACTTATGCACAGGCTCTAACGTATATTAGGAACGCTGATTCATCTGCAAAAATCAAATGGCTCCAGAAGCTTAAGTGTAAATTGTATGATATGGGGCTTAGACACCTGTGGGATGACCCGATAGGGAATTATCTTCCCAGTAAAAATTAATATCAAGGGTATTATTGGGATATGATTACTAAGTAGACCCTATCGGTGGTGGATAGTAATTCGCTCACGGGTATCTTTATTGAACATAAGTTTGTTGTGGAAGCTGAGGCCTACTGGAATCTGATTACGAAACCTGGTGACAGGAAACTAAATGACCAACTCAGAGTGGGCACCCTTCCGCTAAGAAATTTCACTGCAAACTGGTACAATGCTCCTGATATTAACTGTCCATCATGCTCATCACATGAAGAGTCTATTAGTCACATATTTTTTGTGTGCCCAGCCTACAGTAGCCCTCGTCGCAAGTGGCTTAAGCAGCTTTACGCTAACCTGGGTACAAGATCGGGTATGGTAGCACTGCGTATTTTGGTAACAAACACCAGATCTGATATTGTTATAGCTGTTGCGAAATTCCTTAGCTGGGCATGGACACTGCGAAGGAAAAATCTTACTTCTCCATGAATTATTTATTTTATAGTGGTTCCTACTTTTTTTTTCTTCAAATTTCTGAAGGAACGTTTATATGGATTTTTTTTAAGAGCCATCTCAATGAAATATTGTCAGGATCTTTCGATAATGATGTATTAATCTTTTTAAGACAGTTTTTAGGGTATAATTTTTTTATTACATTTTTATGATGTATTGTGTCTTTTATGATTGGAAAATTATCGAATAAAGACTGATTGACTTGAATTGACAAATCTTGATCAACATTTGCGTTTTCCAAATCATACGGTTGCCTCCATGCTCAACAATCTTTATTTAATAGCAAAGAACATCTGTGTCTGACCATCCGTTACCAGTTTGTATTTGGGGTCTCCAGTCTTGTCAGCTTGGTTAACATCTTTCTTTTCAAGCCAGTACAATCGGCTCACCAGGTCTATTTAACCCCGTCACACCAACTAAGGTATTGATGTGTTCCACATGGCTCTGGCTTGTTGGCCCTTCTTAACCTCTTTTGGTCCTTTAGCGCTACCGCCTCATGTCTAGGATTTAAAAATGTTACGTGTGCGCAGACATACACGGTATTCCGAATATACGAGTATGGGTGGTGAAGCTCCTTCTCTTGCAACAGGTTTAGATTATTTCTAATGGTATATAAGCAATACTTTATTTAAGCTTGACCTTTCTACGTTAACTCATAATCACCCGATCTTGCTACTTTTACACAGTGTATGTCTGTGTTCATACAGATCGGTTCTTGTTCAGGTCTTAGTTTTGGTTTGAGAACTGATTTGTGACAGTACCGTACAGATGATTAGTTGGTCTGCCTAAAAGTCAAATGGATGCCCAATTCAGTGTGAGTGCCCGTTTTACTGAATCTGCCAAAAATGTATTCGGTGTGTCTACCTGTGGATTTTGTGCCGGATTGCGTGCTTGCCTGAATATCTGTAACTGTTGTTGCCACTTGAAGGAACATCTTTTGTTGTTTAATGGCATTCAGCAGTAGCTAGATGTAGTTATGTGTTGCAGCATTTGAAGTTTTTGTTTGTTCTTGGTATCTTTTATAAGATGTACTTAAGGAATCTCATTGAATTTAGTTGTTCTACGTATGCCAGTATAAAAGATAAATGTGGACTTAGGTTAAAAAAAATTCTCAGGAAATAGCTAGTACGCTTTCCACCATTTTTCAGGTGCTACTTGTGGATTCCATGTGTATTTTTGAGTTTTTTGCAACGTGACATGGACAGATTTGAGCTATTTTACATTTATTATGGGATCCTACATTAAAATTCTATTACAACCTGAAAATGCAATTTTTTAAATTTCACAAAGTTTTCCACTATTACTCCAGCTTCGTTTGTGAAATCTAAGAGTACTTGGCATTTGATGACTTAGTAGCAATAATAAATATCGGTGTGATAGGTTATATTTTCTCCTGATGTCTCACTGTAAACATAAACTGCATGTTTAATGATGCCCATGTCAAAGCAGCTTGGTGCTTTATTGTGTAAGCTGCTGTGCTCAAAAATAAAATGACACAATTGCTTAGCTATAGTATTTTTGTGTGTGACAAGGTGCTACAGTAAAAAAGGCTGCTTGAGTTACCATCATGTCTGTGATTATTTACCATATGAGACTACATCCAAGGTGTGTTTAGTAATCTGTGTGCTTGTCTATAGGTCGTCCTAGATAACACCGCCCTGAACCGTATAGCCACAGACAGACTACACATTCAGAATCCATCGTTCTCTCAGATTAATCAGCTGGTGAGTATTCATTGTCTGTCTGGGCCGTAAAATGTCCCAGATGCCCCAATGATAAAGCTCATGGTAATAGTTTAATCTTCAGCTATGATTGTTATCTGTAGAAATGTCTTTGTTTAAAATGTAATTTCTTTGTTGGTGAATCATTTTCAAAGTCTAGCTCAAATAAATATAGATATATAAATGTGTACTTATGGACTTAAGTATAGTGGGTTAAAACCCAATAGATTCACTTACCTGTGTGGTTAAGACTGTGGGATAAGGGTTACATACCACGTTGAATACATTACACTATGCATGTGTGCAATGTATTACACAAGTAGCATTATTCCAATTGTAAGTACAGCAAAACTGGAAATGTGAGTGCTCTGTAAGGAATGAGGCACAGCCCTCTGGGCTGGACTGGCCAGGCCATAGCGGGCACCAGGCAATCCCCCGGTGCGTGGCCTGGGTGGGGGCCTGTTTTGGGCTCCTGCGGGCCGTTTTTGTTACAGGGCCGTTTTTGCAGCAGGGACGTTTTTGCAGCATCGGCCCTGTACCAAAATCGTCCGAAAACCGGCCCGGCAAAGAGATCGGCACCTCCAACCTCCCAAGTGGGGAGGAGAGAGGGGGGGGCGAGCACTTTGCCAGGGCCGGTTGTGGTTCCCAGTCCGGCCCTGACAGCCCTTAAGAATTCTGGTGAAAGTTCTACTTATGTCACTCTTGAAAAATGTGGACACCAAATTGTAGGGGTTTGTACCTTTTGTGATATAAAATGTTTGCTCCGGCAGGAAGAGGGCAAAGTGGCCACTAAATTTGATTTATATTCTCTTGTTCTTTTATGGGCAGGTGTCCACTATAATGTCTGCCAGCACAACAACGCTCCGCTATCCCGGCTACATGAATAATGACTTGATTGGACTGATTGCTTCTCTGATCCCCACTCCAAGGCTTCATTTTCTCATGACTGGGTACACTCCTTTAACCACAGACCAATCGGTAAGCAACTTCCCTTAGTGGCAAGGATGTAGTTTAATTACTGCATGAGTAGGTTTAACAAATATTCACAGGCCAAAACCTTGTGTCAAAGCACTCTGAGCTCAATAATTTAGTGACACTTGGCAAAGCAGTTTAGAATAGAATCTACATTTCTAAATTCTGTGTAAAGCTTTGATTTGTTTCTGAGCTCCCTAATATGTCCACCAATTATAGTTGGTGCCTCTTTCCTCTTCAGAATATTCTCGGAAATATACATTTTTAAGATAATGTTCTATGATAAATTACCTGCTTGTCTGCACATGACCCCTGTTCCAAAATGTTGGCACCATGTCTTACATTTTTCGAGATTATGGCACCAACTATCTGTGGCTTTATAGTTGAACTTTAAAGTTTCAACTCTCTTCTATGTGGTTGTGTATGATACAGGGCTTCTATTGCGTTCCAGGATGGTTACATATCTGTATGCCTCTTGTGTTCTAATTATCTGTAATCTTTCGATGTATTGTAGCTGTCATCCATGCCCACTGTTAAAGGCTTGGGCGTGGGTTGTTCTTCCCCATGCATTGCGTCGGCTTCCTGGAATTACACCCAAAGTCCGTTGGTGTCTGAGCCTCAGCCCAAAGTAATGGTCTTGTTCAGACAGTTATTTTGCTAGTGTTTTGATTAACAAGAAATGTTTTGTCAGTGTGCAAGAGGTCAGGTTTCCCAATTCTAGGTGCATGTCCTTTAGTATCTGGTAGAGTAGATTTAATGGATTACCCCTTCTACTCTGTGTAGCCCTCGCTATTACAAGTGAATCTTGTGAGCTTTCAATTAATCTGTGAGCAAATTTTCAAAACGTAAGACATACATCTAAATAATTAAGAACATCGTATGAGGAAAATATCTGACACTGTATTCTACAGATTATTTTCTGGAAGTGGTGAATGTTCTTAAAGCTGCTAAGGATTTTTAACACAAACCTATATTCACCCAATCCTAATGAAAGTCTGATTCTCACACTATTTTGTTGAACAGTTTTTTTTTCCTCTCAACGTTTGCCCATTCCTTGTGCTTGTGTCTGGATTACAAATGCCAACATTTATAGATGAACAAAAAGGTTACTGTTATAAAAATATTAGCCTTGTTTATGGTGAAACGGACATTGAAACATGCCGATGAGCAGCAGAAAAGGAATACTAATTGTAGTCCTGTAACTTGTGAGAATGGGGAGAAAAGAAGTATACATTTGATGTGCAGAGAGAAGCTAGAGTTTACAAATCTTGTTATAATTAGATGACATTCGCTGGCTCACACTTTTTAGCTGCTGCGGTACCATAAGTAAAATACAAATCTAAAGATCACAATTCTACATTCAAACAGTGCATCCTGTTTGTACATTGCAGTACAATATGAATAGGATCCTTGTTGACCAAATAGAAAATAACATAACCTTTATTTCTTCAACGTGTGTTACACATGTTACAAAGTAGATACTTCGTTATTGTTCTATAAGGTTGTAGCACTGGTTGTTTCCTTTTTGTTGGGGATTTGGGGGATTCTTAATAACATAAAAATGCTAATACAGAACTGTTTCATATAAAAATGTTATGTGCAAATACATTAATGTTCCATCCTTTTTTAGATTCTGTATGTTGTGTAATCCCATGCAGCAACAGTGGGTTCTTTGACGGTAAAATTACATGGTGCCTGATTCGGTTAGTGTTCTCAGGCAAATGTACTGATATCTTGTTTTCCCCTTGTTTCCATTTGCAAAGGATGTCCCTCCGAGAACCAGATCTGAAAGGCTCTTAGCATTTAAGCGGGTACAAGAAGTGTGCAATTCTTTCTTCCTTCTGCCTTTCCTGCTCTAGTAGCCTGAACACGTTCAGGTTCTTTAGCAATATTCTTTCTTAAACCGAGTGTTTCAAACCTATTTAAAGGAGCCATCCGGTGACCCAGTAGATCTCTCACCCCAGCTCACATCATGAAACAAAGAAGCATTCTACAAAGCCTATTGTTGTCATTGTTTGGAGATGCAGGACTGGGCAAAGGGAACTGGATCTATCCAGATCCATCTACACTGGATGGCCCCTTTGAAACCTATTGTGTGCATTTGTTCAGATTTGCATGTCTCGCATGTTCTTTTGGGAGTGAATTTAGCTCAAGGGCCTCTGTCTCAAGCATAAAGTGGGCATTAGTTACCAGGCATGTTTATTTCAAAGCAATATATAGTCTATGTTGAGCTACATTGAATTAACCTGTTTTTTGGTGCTCTTTGTACTTTGGCACCTGGACACTGGTTACAGGTAAGTAACACATTTTTAAGAAAGCTAAACAGTTTTCCTTTTCTATGACTTCTACAATATTGCTTAGTTTGATGAACAGAAACTAAGGACAAGGGAAGAGAATTGGAGGGAGCCCACTATCTCTCATGGTTAGAATAAAATAAGAGTTTTAGCAAACGGGGGCTTTTTCTATGGTGGGACTTTTTCTTGAACGAGGCAAGCGGATGATTCAACCATTCACGTTTCTCATCCTCAATAAGAAAGTTAAGCTTCCCCTCTCCTTGGTGTAGATAGGTATGGTTAATAGAGGATTAACAAGAGCTGTGATATCTGAAGTATGAAATATAACCACATCTCCAAATAAGAATTTTGTCTGCTATCGCCATCACACTGATTAGTATTCTGTATCAACTGTATAAAGTTGCTTCAGTGTTTAATTTCCTTTACTGAAGCGCAGGGTACGTAATCACACTATGGATCCCTAAAGCAGAGTATGCTTTAAAAAGCCATCCGTCCCAAAGACTGGAGGAGAGAACATCAGCAATATTATACTTCCCAGAGTAATAATAACATTAAGCAATGTAGCAAATCAGTTCTTGGTTTTTACTGTTCTTTAAAATGGGAGACACAGCTCGTGCTTGACTCCATTCCTCCTTGTGTGACATAAAGGGACGAAATCATTGTGCAGACAAGTGAGCTCTTATGCTAGTTTATGATTTAGAACTATATATAAATGTAAGTCTTTTGCAGAACTTGAAACTTCTCCACAGATTAACAGGGGAGCCCCCTCTCCCCTAAGAAGTAGTTAAACTAAGGGCTGATAACGCTGACCACTAATCACTACTTTTAGCTACTTTTCCCTATTCCACATTTCCATTCACTTCTCTTTCCCTTAATTTCCATTATCCCAACTTCCTTACTAATTGCATTTCAATTTAGGGTATTTTCATGATGAATTACTAGTCATGAATGTTTGTTGTAAGTTGGGGGTTTGCCATGTCGGTCTTTGAAAATCAGAGCCATGATAGATTCTCAGGATATCCACATAAGGCTAGTTTAGAAACTCTGAATCTAAATGGTACCAGACGGTCTCTTGAAATTATCCTGGAAATTTAGCATTGTCATGTGCATCAAAATGTATTAGCCTTCCTAAAGAGAATATTCTCCAGAGACACACCCCAATATTATGTTCAAAAGCTATATAAATACATTTCACTTGTTGCTTTCTATCCGCATTTCCAGCACTAAAACTTTTGGAAGTACATAAAACCGCGTGATGTACATTTTATTCATTGCCATTTGTCTTCTGTTCATTTTTTTGTACTTTTAGGTAGCCAGTGTGCGCAAAACAACAGTTCTAGATGTGATGCGTCGCTTGCTGCAGCCCAAAAATGTAATGGTGTCCACTGGGAGAGATCGCTCCACAAACCACTGTTACATTGCCATACTTAATATCATACAAGGCGAGGTGGACCCCACGCAGGTACGTATAGCTGTGGAATGTGTGAATGTAGGACCAATATGTAGTTGTGGTGATACCCATATCCTTCTAGCTTTATGTTAATCTGTTTTCATCTTGCTGAGTTGACACACCATGCTAAATGCTGTAACATGATGAAGTGGATCTTTTTCTATAGGTGCACAAGAGTCTTCAGAGGATTCGTGAAAGAAAGCTGGCAAACTTTATTCCATGGGGGCCTGCTAGCATCCAGGTAGCCTTGTCCCGCAAGTCTCCCTATCTTCCATCTGCTCACAGGGTCAGTGGTCTAATGATGGCAAACCACACTAACATCTCATCGGTGAGTATATGATGACCTACTCGCCCTTTTTGAGCCAGGGTCTACAGTTCTGCTTGGTCATATAAATAGTAGGGCTTATTAGGTGATGAACACTTCATGGCAGCGCTTAGCTAGGCTGGTGCTATTCCTGCTGAGGTAGGCTTGTTGGTGGGGTTTTGTAAAATTAGAATTGTGCTAGCCTGTGATGTTTTGATTGATAGTAGGCTTAACAGACGTGAGTGTGTTTTCAGAAATGTACAACATTGTTGTGGCATGAATGCACAGTACTATTTATCCGCTGACGGTGTCACATGAACTCCTTCTCGGCCGATTGAGGGATGTAGGCATAGGAGGTGTGGCTCTGTCATGGTTGGAAAGCTTTCTCTCGGGTCGTTCACAAGGTGTCAAGTTGGGCTCCCACTCTTCCACCTTTAGGGAGCTCACCAAGGGAGTGCCACAGGGCTCATGCCTAAGCCCCACACTTTTTAACGTGTATGTGGCCCCCTTGGCAGACATCATAAGATCTCATGGGTTCACCCCGGTGTCATACGCTGATGACACCCAGCTCTTATTTCCTTTCCACACTCTCACACCTACAATCCAAAAATCATTTGCGGATGGAATGAGAGCAGTGGCACATTGGATGGCACAGAATTGCCTCCAATGCAACGTGACCAAAACTGAGGTCATGTTGTTTGGGAAGGCGACTCTTATGTGGTCCCCAGATTGGTGGCCCTTAGAGTTAGGACCTGTCCCAAGCCCTAAACAAATAGTCAAAAATCTTGGCATACGGATGGATCAAGCACTCCTACTCAAGGAACACACCACCCAAGTCACAGGTGCATGTTTCCGTGTGGTAGGGCTGCTTCGGCGCGTTTTCCCACTTTTGCCCGACAACTACAGGAAAACGCTTGTCCAGACCTTGATCATAAGTAGGATGGACTACTGTAATGGCTTATACATCTCGGCCAATGAGGAACAACAAAAAAAATTACAAGTGGTCCAAAACACTGCAGCGAGGTTAGTTCTTAATGCCCCTCCCAGAACTCCTTCCCGTCCCCTGCTTCACCAACTTCACTGGCTACCAGTAAAGCAACGCGTTAAATTCAAGATATGTTGTACCATTCATAAGTGTCTGTTTGGTGCCGGACCTAAATACTTAAAGGAAAAATTTGTCCCCTACACCCCTGGACGTACTTTACGCTCCAGTAGCCACCAATTGCTTCAGGTCCCAAGGTGTAGAAGAGCTAGACAGGGAGGTCGGGCTCTTTCTTATAAAGGCCCTGTTCTTTGGAACTCTTTACCCCCTATGCTGAAACAAATCTCTATCCTGGAATCCTTTAGGAAACACCTAAAAACCTATCTTTTTACGCTGCCATAGGTAACACCTACTCTGATTAAACAACATATAACTCTGATTGAGTCTAACCAGTAGAAGCATAAGCGCAGAGATATCCCTTCGGGAATTGACTCAGGCGCTATATAAGGAAATAAATAAAATAAATAAATACGTTTACAGTAGCCAAGTGGGCAATGTTATGGGCAAATTTGTAATGCTTAGTCTTTCAATAAAATATCTTGTATGCTGCCTTGTAGCAAATGAGTGTTTGGATTTGGCCGGTACCACAAGAGGCATCATGACCTGTATGCCTTAAGCTGTTCTGCATTGTATTGTATTGTAATTGCATTTATATAGCGCTTATTACCCCTGATGAAGAGTCAAAACACTGTTTTGGCGAACAGCACGCTACTCCGGAACCCATAAAGGATTAGTGATGAATTAGTATAGTGAAATATGAAAGTAAGTGGAGTGGTGGATATGTTAGTCAGTTATTTGGATTGAGAAGGATAGTGGAGGGATAAAAGAAGGAAAAAATGTTTGCATTTATATAGCGCTTGCTACCCCTAATGGGCTGTTGAAGTGCTTTTTTGGAGAGTAGCATACTACTCTAGAACCCATAAGAGATTCCCTGCCCATGTTCCAGTATCCATCATGCATACATCATGAGGAAGCAGATGACGAACCCAGCTCAATCACGGAGATGATTGGAACCATAATAATGACTAGCAGGATTAAATTGGTGTTGGACAAAATGCCTCCTGCTTATGTTTCTCCAAATGTTATTGTGAAGTTTAATATCCCATTGGAAAGGATGATCAATATGTAAAGAAACGGCGATTTTAAACCGAAGCCATGTCAGTTGGTGTTGACAACACCAGTCACAAACATTTTGGAGGTCAGATTGCAGTGGAGACCCCCTGCTTCTACTGCGTTTGCCGTTGACAAAGTGTAAAAACATTAGATAGTTCCTTACTGCCTTTCAAGTCCCATCAAACCCAACTGTGTAAATAGTCATAACACCAAGTCAGTAAAAAAAAAACCAAGTACCCACACACTCTGATTGTGTGAAGCCGGGAGGTTGTGTTACTTAGTACTGCTTTGTTTTTATCTGTTCTTAAATTGAAAAATCGGCGCTTTTTGTATGCACCTGCAACGCTAAGCAATACAGCTTGATTTAATAAACTTTATAAATCTTTCCCGCTGCCCCGGGCCACTCCCAGCCGAGCATTGACGCTGTGGAGCCGGTCCCGGGCATAGAAAAGCGGCGGCCATCTTGTGTGTGGGTGGGCTTCACAGCGCTCTAGTTGCGCTTAAAAGGGGTCCCAGATCGCCCAGCACTTGATTGTGATTGCTGTGCACCTCCTGAGGCGGAAGCCGGGAGGTTGTGTTACTTAGTACTGCTTTGTTTTTATCTGTTCTTAAATTGAAAAATCAGCACTTTTTGTATGCTCCTGCAACGCTTAGCAATACAGCTTGATTTAATAAGCTTTATTCTCCCTTGTCGTTCCCCCTCTTTCCCGCTGCCCCGGGCCACTCCCAGCCGAGCATTGACGCTGTGGAGCCGGTCCCGGGCATAGAAAAGCGGCGGCCATCTTGTGTGTGGGTGGCATTCACAGCGCTCTAGTTGCGCTTAAAAGGGGTCCCAGATCGCCCAGCACTTGATTGTGATTGCTGTGCACCTCCTGAGGCGGAAGCCGGGAGGTTGTGTTACTTAGTACTGCTTTGTTTTTATCTGTTCTTGAATTGAAAAATCAGCACTTTTTGTATGCTCCTGCAACGCTAAGCAATACAGCTTGATTTAATAAGCTTTATTCTCCCTTGTCGTTCCCCCTCTTTCCCGCTGCCCCGGGGCACTCCCAGCCGAGCATTGACGCTGTGGAGCCGGTCCTGGGCATAGAAAAGCGGCGGCCATCTTGTGTGTGGGTGGGATTCACAGCGCTCTAGTTGCGCTTAAAAGGGTATGTCCATACCTCCGCGCAGCGGACGCGCAATGCGGGGGCGCCTGACTCGCGCCGGAGTCGTGCCAGAGTCCTGCCCGTCTGCGCCCGTCCGCCACCCGGATGCGGCTGCAGTCGCAGGTACTGTTGCACCCAGTGATTCCCCACATCCCATCTCCTACGATAGTGCCACGCTCAAGACCATGAAGCCCAAACACTGTATCTCACCCCCTATTACACTCCAGGATGTTAGCCCCCATCTTCCTCTTATAAAATGTCTCCCAGGACATCCTGACGATGTAAAGCACAAGTGCTTCTTCACGCAGACAAACTCCAACTTGGCACGAATAAAGTCTGGTATGATCAACTGCCGTTCGCTAGTAAAGCACACCCTCGACATCGCCCAAACCTTGGAAGAGGATAAGTGGGACCTTTTATTCTTAACCGAGACTTGGTTAGGGGACGAAAACAACCCCGTGATATACTTAGCCATTCCCTCCGGCTATAGTATACTTTGCGCAAACAGACAGGGCTCTCACCCAGGAGGCGGAGTTGCCATAATATATAGATCCCATTGGACTATATCCTCTTTTCCTTACAAACAATTGGAACGCATTGAAGCACTCCCCTTCTGTATTAAAATAGCGGCCAATTTTACCTTCACAGGCCTCCTGGTTTATCGTCCCCCAAACTCTAAAACATCTCATCTCCCCGTATTCCTAGATTATGTTCTGCAAGCAACATCGCGATATGCTAACTTCACCCTTCTCGGGGATTTTAATCTCCACGTAGACAACCCCTTGGACTCCACCTCCTCCAACTTTCTGTCTACCTTATTAGATGGAGGGCTAAATCAACTTATTAGTTGCCCTACACATAAGGTGGGCCACACCCTTGACTTGATCTGCACCAATCTGGATGGTCTAGCCATAATTGATCCCTTCCCGGTGATCTGGTCTGACCACCTCTTTGTTCCTTTTTCATTCCCCCGGCACCGTCAAGATCGCCACATATACCCGGCCAAACTACAGGGCAGAAATTGGAGTAAGGTCTCCCCCGGACAGCCTTGCCGCCCATCTCCAATCTATCGACCCCCCTTGACACGATTTCTGACCTTGACACTCGTTTGACTAACTTCAACGGCTGGATTTCCTCTGCAATTGACCTCCTTGCCCCTATGAGGCCCATCAAAACCTATCGTTCTGCCCCATCTACTCCATGGTACTCCGACGAACTCCGAAAATGCAAATCGGAATGTAAACGCCTCGAGAGACGTTGGAGAATAACCTACTCACCTGACCGTAGATCTCTCGATAAATCTACCTTAAAAGAATATAGGAAAAAAATCATTGAACACAAAAGAACTTTTCTGGAAGAAAAAAATCACCCGTTCTCAAGGATCATCCAGGGAAATATTTGATACAGTTAGATCCTTCACCGACCCCCTGGCTTTAAAACGACCCCCACTGGTGTCTCAGACACTATGCAACAGTCTTTCGGAATTTTTCGAGAACAAAATAGCCACCATCTACGATTCCTTCCCTAGCAACACTAACTCAGACAAATGTACTACTAATATTACCATCACTGGATCTGACTGTACGTTTTCCAACTTTAAAGAGATCACCTTAGATCAATCTCTCAAAGAACTCCACAAAAGCAAATCCGGATCCCCTCTTGATCCTTGGCCCGCCAAGCAATATAAGTCCCTTGCACTCGTTCTCAACTCCACACTGAACGGGATTTGGAACGACTCGCTGCATACGGGAGTCTATCCAGACTCCTGGAAGCATGCACGGTTAGTCCCCATAATTAAGAAAGCCAACGCCGACCCGAGTGAACCATCCAACTACAGGCCGATCTCTCTCTTACCAGCCCCAGCCAAAGTGCTCGAAAAACTCGTTCAGCAACAACTAGCGGGTTTTTTAGAAACATCAGGTGCTTACCATGACTCTCAGCACGGCTTCCGACCGGGGTATAGCACTGAGTCAGCACTAATTGAGATGGCAGATGCAGTACGCTGGAGGATGGACGAGGGATCAAGAGCGGTGTTGGTGCTGCTTGACTTGTCGGCAGCATTCGACACCGTCTCCCACCCCCTCCTAGACCGCCTACAATCCAAAGGCATCCAGGGTACGGCCTTAAAATGGATTGCATCTTTCTTGTCCAACCGTACGCAGGCAGTGTTCACCCCCCCATATACCTCAGATAGCTGCCCACTTCGGTGGGGAGTCCTCCAGGGCTCCTCACTGAGCCCCCTCCTATTTAATGTCTATTTTTCACCTCTCTTTGATATCATCGCCCAAACTGGAATAAAGGCCACCTCCTATGCCGATGATATTCAACTTTTGTTTTCATTCAACAGCATCACCCAAACAACCTTTGACCCTCTAAAAAACTGCCTTCGCATAATTGCCCAGTGGATGGACAATAATTTTCTACGGCTAAACGCAGGAAAAACTGAGGTACTTTTCTTTCACCAGCCATCCCCACTAGATCCCAACATCTGGTGGCCTCTTGATTTGAGTGCACCACCCCAGCCCAAAGACTCGGTGAAAAATGTAGGGGTTAGATGGGATTCTAACCTCACACTGCATCATCAAGTTCACACAGTCTCTGCAGCCTGTTTTGCCAAGATTAGAATGGTGAAAAAGTTCATCAATTTCTTACCCAACAACACCAGGAAGATTGTAGTCCAGGCGCTGATCACTTCGCAACTGGACTACGCTAATGGCCTATACACTGGTCTGTCTGCAGGTCTCTGCCATCGACTTCAGACAGTCCAGAATGCTGCAGTACGACTGGTTGGTGGCATTCCCCTACGTGAGCACATCTCACCCCACCGTCGCAGACTTCATTGGCTTCCTATACAAAAAAGGGCAGAATTCAAGGCACTGGCTCACCGTGCATTGAGAGGCAAGGGCTCTGCCTACCTCTCCACCTGTCTCACCTCCTACAACAACACCAGGACTCTCCGTTCTTCTTCAAAAAACCTCATCACCACTCCCAGATTTAAAAAACTCGCTCAGGCGGAAAAACTTTCCAAGTATGCACTTCTGCCCTCTGGAACAAGTTACCAAATTCCATCTGGTTGATACAGGAAGAACCATCCTTCCTAAAAGCTTTAAAAACTCACTTGTTCTGTTAACCATCACTTTTTTAACAACTCTTAATCCAGCATAAGATCGCACAAGCGCCGGGACACCCCGTTGGGGTATCTGTGCGCTATAACAAAATACACTAAATAAATACATAAATAAATAAATAACTCTACTCCCTGCCTCTGCATGGAAATGAGCCATGCAAACAGTATTCTTCATGGAAAAGTGGCGACTGGGCCCTTGATTATAAAGTAACTTCACGGACAACAGTGAAGCCATCAGATCTCTTTTCTGTATTGAGGAGGTATGAGGAAGAAATGAATTTGGAACCACATTTCTCTATTGCATGACCTCATTGCGTAGGATAGAAGGACCAGCTCCATCATATGTGAAGATGAAAGGATATCTTTAATATCGACACAATCATGGTTATTGCCGGTTCAGAGTTTAAACAGTTAGCCAACTGAGCTGTGCTTCAACCGTAATGACGGCATACCATTTTAGCCAGAGGTTCAGTCTTAAATTTTCTATATTTATTTTGAAAGCTGCTGCCCAACATGAACAGAAAAGGACCTGCCCTTCACCTCACTGCAAGCTAAGGTTATCTGTTTTGCAGAGGGAGGGTTAACAGTACTGGTGAATTTTAGGGATTATTATTCCTACCACTTTTGTCAACAACAGTCCTAAGAGTCAGGCTACAGTTAACTCGGTTACCAACAATGAGTGCTTTCAACCACACCCGGTACCTGAAAGGGGTATTCCAGCCAGAGATGGCCTTGGGAATTTCAGAAGCAAGTTTAATCTCCAAGAAACTTCATCCAACTAAGGAAGCTCGCCAACGTATGAAGGCTTTTGAGAAGGCCTTCTGTTTATGTTCCTGCAAGTGGCACTTGCATAAGTCCAGTGAAGTTGGAGCAAAATTTGTATTCCAAATACTTCCTGGTCAACAAAGTAAGCTGATTGAGAACCACCTTTGATGTCTGTTAAATATCAAAGGAAACTGTTCTGCAGGGTTCTGTGCTTGATAACATTAGCATGTACTTCAGGGCTAATTCTTGAAATGTAAGATATAGTCTTCAAAGTACACATACTTTCCACCCATCTAAAAAATATGTTAATAGTTCATAATCAACAGACCGCAATATCTATGTTTGTCATTATATTTTGACTTCCAGTCAGCACTGAATATCTGAAGATGATGAAAGTGCCATGTGTTCGTGTGTTGGTCCACCTCAATTACACGGGCCTCTGAATATTTCTATACTTAGATGAACGGCTGCGGTAGGCACCATCGAAGGAGGTTACACAAATGGCATCGAAGACCTCCCACAAAGTGATCCAGTGCCTGGGCTTTACGCAACACCTCGATGCTCAGGGTTGTTCTGGGAACATATTTCAACACGCTTCATTTTTGCTGGTTCCTTTCCTTTCATTCAGCTGAGAACTAAATTGATTTTTTACCATATAGATAGAGGGCTAACTGCGATACCGGCGGCGTGGCAAACACTTTTTTGTGCATAAATCAACATGCTTACTCCTAAGACAAATCCATCCGGTTCTAAGCCCATCATGCTCCTCTGGCTAAGGAGGAAGACTTGTTATTGCATCACTATCCACCAGCCATGCACCTAAAGGTTAATTTCTGGTTCAGGAGAGAGAACCTTTGTGAAGACAAAAAGATCTGCCACTGGTGTACAGAAAAGGTGCTGCCTATAACATCTTCCCGCTCTAATCAGTTGTTGCCCTGTCTGCTACTTCTGTCACTCTCAGGCCTTAAGTATGTTTCACCTCCACCAATATTGATTGGAGATGAGATCTGCATCTCAATTCCTTTGACACAGCATCAGTAATTTTACAGCAGGGCTGTTTCACTCCTTTTCTACAATAGCCCAAACCCTTTCATCCTGAGGATGTTACAGGACCCTTTCTAGACTAAGAATTCCTCTTTTTATTCTAGTGCAAAAAACTTAATCCGAATATATAATGTCAAACATTTCTGCTGCACACATCTACAAGAGTTGTATGGGGGATGCTGACTTTTTTTTCACCAGAGAACCCACTATTAACTTAGTCAAAGACCAAGTGATGCTGCCAACCAATTCCAAAAACAGGTTCGTAGAGAATAATAACCCCTACAAAAAATACATAAAACAATGGTTGAGAGATATCGATGACGTGTGGCTCCTGTGGCAGGGGAGCCCCACCGAATTGATAGAGTTCCATCACTGGTTGAATAACAAGCATCAGGATATCAAATTCTCCATGGAGCATAGTAGCTCAAGGATGACTTTTCTGGACGTAGAGATTAGTTGTGTTGAGGGTCATTTAAAATCATCCCTCTTCAAAAAGAAGACAGATAGAAATACCATCCTCCACCATCGAAGTGCGCATCCCAGAAACCTGAGAACTAATCTACCCTATGGGCAGCTTCTTCGAATTCGAAGAAACTGCTCAGAAGTTGAGGACTATGACCTACATGCACAGAGGTTCTGTGAAGAAATGATCACCAGAGGTTACCCCAAAAAATTACTGAAACATGCCTTCAAAAGAGCACGTTACACCCCTCGGGAGTGCTTTCTTGAACGTAAAGAAAAACATGTATTGGATAAAATGGTTTGTGTTACAACGTTTGGCCCCCATACCCACCAAGTGCGACAAACAATACTCAAAAATTGGCATCTACTAGAAGAACTGGAATGCCCTTTTCCTCGACCAATCTTTGCGTATAAGAAAAATCGCAGCATCGGCCGACAGATTGTTCGGGCAGATGTATTGGTCGAAAAACCTAAACATGATTTACTCTCGATATGGGAAACAGATCAGGGGGCACCACAGATGTGGAAACTGTGTATCGTGCGATACAACGATCGAGGGTACTGAATTCCTCCACAAGAATATAAGATGGAAAAATGAGGGTTTCTCTAACTGCAGAACCAGGAATGTAGTTTACGCAATTACCTGTAGTTGCCATAAACTATACATTGGAAAAACTAATCAGCAGATCAATACTCGCATCACACAACATAGATCACGAATCAAAAATAAAGTGGTGTCTGCTCCCATGGTTCAACACTTTATAGAAAAGGGTCATTCCGAAACAGACTTCAAATGGACAGTCTTACATGCAATTACTCACACAAAAAGAATCCAAGATGTTGATGAGGTCTTATTAAAAAAGGAAGTCTATCTGATATTGCGAATCAATAGCATACAGACTGGGTTGAATTCCATGTCAGAAATTTCCAGATTGTAAAAACATCGCCCCAAACATGTATGGTGCACCTTACGTGAGGCCAGTCTGTAGGGACTACATATCCCATACTTCCAAAAATCACGTGGTGTAAGTAAATACCACGCCTTGTCCAAGATGGCGCACTGATGGAAAGTCACAGTTACTGAAGAGAGCAGTTCTGAGCAGAAGAATTTGGGTAGGTGAATACAATGACTAGATCGAAATTTAGATGTAATAAGGTGACAAGCGGTATCTAACTCAGTGCTTGGTACCTTGACAGGACACGGACCCTTCGAAATAAAATTCACCAGTCGCCATATAAAAGAGCAGCGAGAACGAGCGTGCAAAGCCTGGAAGTGAAGGTACCTACTCTTTACTGGGTTCGGGTTAAAGTGTGTGTTTGTATACACGATTAGGCTAAATGAACAGATCGAGTTATAAAAAATACTCTCCCCAGACAGGCATACAGGACCCGGATGGGCACCTGTGAACAAAGTAACATTGGCGGTTGTTTACCGAATCTGAAGTGATCTGGAGACAGAAGCGACTACCTCGATAAGGTAGGATTTAGGAGTGTGTTTGGTGTCTGACCACAGGCGAGACATTGGAACAAATAACTGATTCCATCATATTGATATTTCTTTCTCTAGAAACTGTGGCAGGGACCACTTTTAAAAAAGAAAAAAAGTGAACCCAATCGAACCGTGACGACTCACATTAAAGGTATGCACCTTGTAGTCAAACACGAGAATACAGCGATAACAGGATGCTAATAAGCCTAAAACTGACTGAGTTTTTTACTTTTTCTTTTTGCACAAACCTTGCAGATAAAAAGTGACAAAGCCCTGATGAGAACCCGCAAATTAAAATAGCGAGTTCGAAACGTGTCGGCAAAATGGAGACAATTAATTGATAACAGCAAGGAACAAATTGTTCCCTGGATGACTGGAACATTGATTAATTCTCCCAGTCATATTTGTATTTTTCATTAGATTTGTTTTTCTCCATCTAAACATGACTTTATCACTTAACTAAAGATAGTGTAAATATTGAATATTTCTGTTTCTGCATAAAAAATCGTGCAATGTATACATGAAGGGTTCAGATTTATGTTCTGTTTTGTATATGTAGTGTTTTTTGAATAATTGTATGTAAAGTTTATATGTAATGTCTTTCTCTTTCAAATGAATTTCAAAGCAAAAAAATCAAAAAGTAAAAGGGTATAAATAAATGATACCGAACAAATCTGGAAATAAGATTGATTTGTCACTCCAATTAAGGAGTAGTGTAAAATTACTCTGTAGGGTCAGCACTTAGAACACAAAGGGCATTTCTTTAAGCTCTCCATATTTACATGTGCACATAAAGATCGTTGATTTCTGGGGTCTTCTCCCCTATTTGGTGGATGTGAAGAATGCCTGAAATTCTATGAAGATAAAAACCAGGACTTCTATATGAAGCACACTCATTTGTTTCCTTTGGTCATGTCTAGAAAGAATGGGTCATTTGAAAAGAAGGGATTTCTTGCTGGATGAAGACGTTAATTACCTTTAACTAGTTATTCAACATTGATGTATTTCAGAGTACTTTGCCACCCTTCCTCCATCCCTATGAAGCAGCAGGTACTGCACACCAATGATAAGTAGAGTTTGATGCCTCTCCACCTCATTAGCTGCTTGGCAGACCAATACAACGGGAGGATGGACTACAGTATAATAGCTTCTGAGGGATACATCTGCCAGTGGATTCCTCACCTTGTAAATATCCCCCTGCGTCAGCAACATTCGGAAATTCTTTTGTAGCTCCACACGCCGACGAGGCAAAGCTCCTTGTGGCGAAGTTGAAAGGCAAGAAGAAGAAAAGGTTAAAGTCCCGCTCCAGACGTTCGAGGTCCTGTTCGAGGTCGTCTTCGGGGCATGCTTCTAGATCCAAGAAGAAGCATAAGAAAAGGAAGCACGGGTCGCGACGTCATTCCGAGAGAGAGTCGGATCCGAAGTCGTAGTCTCCAGGTCGTCGACATCGGAAGGATTATGTTTCTCCTTCACCTACTGTACCGGAGCCGGAAGGTGGCCATCGCCTGTTGAGTCGAATCCGTCCCCAACATCGATTCATTCTCCACCTCGAGAGGAGGAAGAGGCTCCTTTGCCTGAGGGTTCTGTGACTCCGGTCCATCGTCCTGAAGTTCCAGTTGACCCGAATCCGGTGCCTCCTCAGGAGCAGCCTGTGGGTACGTACCCTCCTTTTCCAGGCCAAGACCCAATGCATTACTTAAATGCTATGTACGGGGGTCTTTTCAAGAGCCATGTACCCCTCTGGAGCACCGGTTAGTCCCATGGGTACGATGGCCTTTAATCTGGGAGTCCCTCAGACGTATGCTCCGGCGCCGTTCATGCCCTTTATGCCGGCACCGACTCCGTCTTGGCATCTCTTGGCGCCACCGAAGTCATCGACGCCGATTCCATCTTCTCCGGCGCCGGTTCCAATTAGACTCGTACGCTTCAGCCTGGTCCTTCGGCTCCAAGCTCGACGCCGGCACCGGCTCCATCGGAGTCGATTGCGGATCCACCGATGCCGATCCCGAAGATGAGGTCTAGAAGGGAAGCTCAGCGGCTTCTGGAGGAACAGAGATATAGAGAAGAGGTAATGGAGGAAGGTGAACTGCAGGAATCTGAAGATTTCTTTGATGGTCTTAGGGAGGCTAGTGGTTTAGAACTACCTCCGGATTGGGAGCTTTCCTCTGCTCCAGATGTTCCATCAAAAGATGTAGCACCATATCATGTACTCATTAAAAAGGCGGCTGAGGTTTTACATTTAAATCTGCCCACTGCGGAATTTAAATCAAACATTTTAACGGAAGTGCTTCACTCTCCCTCTTCAGTAGTAGAACCTATGCTTCCTTTTAATGATGCATTAACAGAGCCAATCTTGGAGGTGTGGCGTAAGCCTTTTTCGGCTCCAGCAGTTTTAAGGGATGTCGCAAGGAGATATAGGGTGGCTCCTGGAGATCCGGACTTCTTATCTTCCCATCCTTCTCCTGAAAGCTTGGTGGTACAAGTGGCCTGCTCCAAAAAGTCTACTGGTGCTTTTCCTCAAGTGCCTGGTGACAAAGAGTTTAAGAAACTAGGTCAATCGGCGAAAAAGGTTTTCTCTTCAGCTAGCATGGCTCTCAAGTCAACAAACGCCACTTGCCTTTAAAGGTGTTACATTCACGCTCTAATGGACCCTGTGAAGCAGTTGGTTCCTAAGATTTCTGACGAGGACAAGCAGAGCTTCAATGAGGTTCTTGCTGATACTCAAGCTGCTGCTCGCCAAGTCATCCAGAGTGGCTTGGACACAGCTGACTCTGTGGCAAGGGTCATGGGGTCATCGATTGCTACCAGGAGAGCTGCTTGGTGAAAGTCATCTGAGTTTTCTGCTGATGTCCAGGCTACCTTAATAGATCTGCAATTTGATGGTTCGGGCCTGTTTGGGAAGAAGGCGGATACTGCCTTGGAGAGATTCAAGGATAGTAGAGCAACGGCTAGATCTTTGGGCCTCCAGTCCAGAGGTTCTGTGAGTAAAAGGTATAGAAGATTCGGAAGGTCTTCATTTCGATCTTTCGAGCAACCCCAAAAGCAGCAGCAGAATCCGCTGTACAAATCGTACAAAGGCAGGCTCAGGGACCGTCCTTGAGGGCGTCAAGCCTCCTCCTTCTCTTCTTCCCACTCCCCTCCTGCCACAGCAAAGCAGCCCTAGAGCCGCCATTCCGGATCATGTTGGTCCTGTGGGGGGTCGGCTTACTCATTTTCTACAGGATTGGGAATCGGCACTTCAGACCTTTGGGTTCTCAATCTTGTAGAGAATGGGTATGCTCTTCCCTTTCGGGAATTCCCTCCGAATTACCCTCCTTGCCAAGGTTTTTGCTCAGAGGACCACCTGTTTCTTCTGCACGAAGAAGTCCTGGCGTTACTGAGAAAAGGTGCGATAGAGGTGGTTCCGGAGCAGGAAAGGGGTCAGGGATGCTACTCCCGGTATTTCCTGATACCCAAGAAGGATGGCAGACTTCGTCCAATCTTGGACCTCAGGGTCTTGAACCTCTATCTGAAACAGGAGAAGTTCAGGATGCTCACCCTTGCGCAGGTTCTTCAAGCGCTGCTGGAAGAGGACTGGATGGTGTCAATCGACTCACAGGATGCGTATTTTCATATTCCCATCCTGAAGTCACACAGGAAGTATCTCCGTTTCACTGTGGGGTCGCAACATTACCAGTTTGCGGTCCTTCCATTTGGTCTTACTACTGCACCTTGAGTCTTCACCAAGGTGATGGCGGTGGTGGCAGCCCATCTCAGAAGGTCAGGGATACCGGTATTCCCTTATCTGGACGACTGGCTGATCAAAGCAGAGTCGCCAGAGAGGGTGCTCCATCATCTGCAGATTACAACACAGTTGTTGTACAGGTTGGGTTTCTTGATAAATGTGCCTAAATCTCACCTGGTGCCCTCTCAGTGCAACCTGTTCATAGGTGCGGTACTGGATACCACTGTGTATCGGGCATTCCCTCCTCCACAAAGGATTCTCGACATACAGGAAATGATTCCTTTATTTTAAAACGGAGCGGTCGTTCCAGTCTTGAAGGTCCTTCGCCTGCTCGGTCTGATGGCTTCCTGCATACTGTTGGTCAACCATGCACGCTGGCACATGAGGGCACTCCAGTGGTGCCTCCGCAGGCAGTGGTATCAGCACCACGGAGATCTCCGGGAGTCAATCAGGATCTCCAGAAAAGCTGTGGCGGATCTGTCTTGGTGGAGCGTCGAAGGCAATCTGTCTCAAGGAAAGCCTTTTCATTTGCCTCCATCGATAGCCACAGTGATAACTGATGCATCCACTCTAGGGTGGGGTGCTCATCTGGGGGGTCTGGAGATCAAGGGTCTTTGGTCTCCAGAAGAAAGGCTACTTCACATCAACCTTCGAGAGTTGCGGGCGATACTTTTGGCACTCAAGGCCTTCCTCCCTTCCCTTCGCGGTTAGTCGGTTCAAGTCCTAACGGACAACACGACCGCGATGTGGTATTTTAACAAGCAGGGAGGAGTGGGGTCGCATTGTCTTTGACTACGGTAACATTCTTTATCTGGGCTCCAATTTAGCCATAATCAGACAACTACAGTTGGTCCAGAACTCCGCAGCCAGGCTGTTGTGTAAGATCCCTAGGACAGCAAGGATCTCGAAGCACCTTAAAGACCTACACTGGTTGAAAGTTGAAAACCGGGTCCGGTTTAAGGCCTTGACCTACATGTTTAAGATCAGGGCAGGAACCGCACCACGGTACCTGCAGAAATTGGTTCGGCCCCACGTTCCTGTACGGAATCTCCGTTCCTTAAATGGAGCAACTTTTGTGGTTCCCAGATTCAAACTGGCCCGAATGGGAGGTAAATCCTTCTCCCACTTGGGACCAGTTCTTTGGAACTCCCTCCCTTTAGCCTTGCACAAAGAGGAAAACTTTGCCAGTTTCAAGAAAAAAGTTAAAACCTGGCTGTTTAATAAATAATTGTTTAAATTAATGGTTGTTGATCTCTTGACGGCATTTGCTTTCTGTATTTCGTTCTTTTAGCCATGGCGCCGGGAAACCCTTTGTGGGTATCTGTGCGCATTATAAGTGTAAAAAATAAATAAAATAAATAAATAAATAAAAGAGGCTCTGCGGCTTTGGTCCTGTGTTCAGGACCATCAGATTTGTCTGATGGCAAATCATCTGGCCGGAGTTCTGAACGTTTGTGCAGACAGTCTCAGTCGGCAGTTCTTAGCTGATCACGAGTGGAGGCTTCATCCAGAGGTAGTTCATCACTTCTTTCGGATGTGGGGATCTCCTCGGGTGGACCGGTTTGCCACTCACGAGAATGCTCACTGCCCGTCATTCTGCAGTCTCCAGTATCCGATGCAGGGGGCCTTGGGGGGCGCGTTTCAGATGAATTGGGGTTCGTGTTTCCTCCCATACCCATGATTCCTCGGGTTCTGAGGAAGATTCGCCAAGACCGGGCCCAAGTCAAATTGATCGCCCTGGATTGGCCAAGAAGGGTGTGGTACACAGATCTTCTCCACCTCTCCTCGTGCCCTCCGCTCCGTCTTCCTCTCAGGGCAGACCTCCTCTCGCAGTCGCAGGTTCTACACCCCCACCTCCAGACCTTACACCTTCATGCCTGGAGATTGAACGGGGCAACATGAATTATTTTTCTCTCCCACATGACAAGGTGGATGTCATTATCAGCCAGGCGTCATTCCACCAAGTCTATCTATTCTTATAGGTGGTGCAAGTTTGTCTCTTGGTGTGGGGAGAAGTCCATTGACCCTTTGAAGGCTCGTTTGTCTGACATTCTTCAGTTTTTTCTTTCGTTGGCCCAGCAAGGATTTGCTGTAGCGACAGTCAAAGGTTATCTGTTGGCCTTGTCTGCATTCCTTTGTCTGCCGGATCAGCCGTCCTTATTTAAGTCTCCTATTGTTGTAAGGCTTTTAAAAGGCCTTACAAATACATTTCCTCCTACTCCTTTTATTGTACCTCAATGGGACTTAAACCTTGTCCTTACTTTCTTGATGGGAAAACCTTTTGAGCCTCTGCACAAGGGTCCCTTGAGGTTGTTATCTTTTAAGACGGTCTTTCTAATTGCAATTACCTCGGCAAGGAGGGTAAGTGAGCTTCAAGCTCTGTGTTCGAAACCCCCATTCTTGACCATTCATGCTGAAAGAATGGTACTCAGGGCCAGGGCTGCTTTTCTGCCTAAGGTGGTGACTCCTTCCCAAAGTGGGCGATGAGCTTTTACCTGGACAGAACTAGAGAGTTCAGGATTGATGACTAACTCTTCGTGGGTTTCGTTGGCGCCAGAAGAGGCAAAGCGGTGCACAATCGCACGCTGTCAAGATGGATTGTCTTCTGTATTAAGATATGCTTCTCTCTGGCCGGTAAGGAACCTCCAGAGGGTTTGAGGGCTCATTCCAATAGAGCAAAGTCTACTACTTCTGCTTTGTCTAGAGGTATTCCTGTAGAGGATATTTGTAGAGCGGCAACTTGGGCCTCCCTCCACACTTTCGCAAAGCATTACTGCTTAGATTTCTTGGTAGAGAAGGGTGGACACCCTCTTCCGGGAGTGGGGACTGCTGTGGGAATCTGTTCACAAGGTGAGGAATCCACTGGCAGATGTATCCATCAGAAGAACAAGTTACTTACAGAAAATTTGCCCTTCATTTTTGCTTTTTGGGACACAAACCATAAATACTATTACCAAATTAAGCCTGCCATTGCATTCATTTAGTTCATTCTCCTTCACATGGAGTGCTCAGTTCTACAGCTCCTATTTCAGTTGTCTGGCGTGCCTTACTTTTGTCATAAAGAACTAGAGTACATTTTGTATTTATTAGAACTCTTTGTGAAGCAGCAGTAGAAAACTGTAGAATTAACTGGCAGGCTACTGCTGTTGTTGGAAGTACATTTTACTCAGCATAGCGGGTGTTTTTCTCACATTGATGAAGACGATATTTGTAAATTTATAAGAATATTTTTAGCATCTGGATCACCAACCATAATTTCCATAAGAAAATCATGAGAAAGCGGTTTTCTCTCAAACCTGGTTTACCAAATCTTATCAAGGGGTGAAATCACTTTAGAACTGACCACAATTCCTAAAATGAGTATAGCACCTCCAAAACATGATTGACATTGTTACTAAATCTAGTATGACTCTCTTTAATGATCCTTTTTGGGACCCCTCATTCCCAACCATTCACCACAATGCATTTAGGTAGAACAAACAAATTGCGGAACTTTATTAGCAATAGGAAACCAGTGGGTTGTGTGTTAACATCCACCTAAAAGTAATACTATGAAAAACACTGCATCCTGCAACAATTAGGTGAGTTTATTTCCAACCTTTTAGGGTTTGATTTATTTTTTTGATAATCAAGTTTATTGATTTTAAAACGAACCACAAATTTACATTGGCAGCGAAATCAAGCACAATATCTGGATAATATACAACCATAAGGGAGATGAGACCTGTGAATCATTCTTCAGGGTAAAGTCTTGCATCAGGTTATCACGAATCATAAAAACACACACATACCCCCCCCCCCTCAGGACAATAGGTTGAACCATTTACCCCAAATCTTTCCAAATAGTTCAGGGCAGCCCCAGGCTTCAAAGAGGGGTTCCTCTTGAGTTCCGTACCAGTCTATCCCCACCCGTCTCCACTTACGCATAGTACGGAACTTGGCCTGAGACAAGAGTGCCGCTAAGTCTTGTTTCGCCACCAGGACTGCTGTCCCAAGGAAGCGCTTGTCGGCCCGAGAGCCATCCAGGCTATCAAACACACCTAGAATCCGATGTAATGGGTCGTGGGGAACCGTCCACCCCAGGGTCTGTGTGAGTTCCAGTTCCACACCCGCCCAGAATGGTGCAAGGACAGGGCATTGCCAGATCATGTGATAGAAGACCGCTGGGGCGTGATTGCATCACGTGCATGTCGGGGAGGGCCACAGACAGGCTCTGTATAGACGCTCAGGGGTTAGGTATGCCATGAGTAGGTAGTAGAGTTGGACTAGACGCAACTTGGAGGAAGTCGTCAGGGTCTTGGGGGCCATAAGAGCGTCCCTCCAGCCCGCATCCTCTAGGGGGCCCAACCAACCCTCACAGCGGGCACGCAACTAATCTGGGGTTGCGGGCCATTGTTCACGAGGGAGCGATAACTCCGTGACCCCCCGTCCTCCCCCCCTACCCAGGTTCCCCATCATCACTTGGGCCTCGAGGGGACGAAATTCAGGGAGGGAGGTGGTAGACGGAATGTGCACCCTGAGGGCATGCCTAATCTGTAGATATTTATAAAATTAGGAGGAATGGAGGGAGTAGTGCTGCTGCAAGTCTGCAAAGGTTCTGATGAGGTCCTCAACCCATACGTCCCCAAGAAGCGAGATCCCAATGTGGTCCCACAGACGGGAGTCTCGGAGAGACGAGGCCTCTCGCAGCCAAGTACCATGCCACAGGGGTGTCACTCTAGTAAGTTTCCCACCCTATTTCGTGTGGCGCAGAGCCATTAGGACCGTCATAGTGATGGTGGGGAAGGACTTGTGGTATGGGGGCCCCTTACAAATAGGCTTGGAGCTGTGGAAAGTCCAGCGATCTGAGATCTTCCTGGTATGCCGGATCGGACCAGCCGCCCGTAAAACAGTCATGAACCACGATGAGTCTCGTGGCCAGATAGTAAAGGGTAAGATTTGTCACACCCATGCCTCCATCATCAGGAGGTATGCGGCAGTGTGCTAGGGCCATTCCACCCCCCTCCCCCAATAAAAACCGGGTGAGGAAATCATCAATTTCACTGAACCAGCTCTCCGGGAGGTGAAAGGTAATATTTTGTAGAATATATAGAAAACTGAACAATCATTTTAAAAAGGGCACTTCTGCCCTGGGGGTGAAGAGGAAGGGATTGCCATCTCCTGAGGTCCGCTTTGGCCTTGGTAACCAGGGGCGTAATATTCAGGGCCCATTCAAGTTCTGGAAACAGGGCGGCCGAGACCCCAGGGTACTTGAAGGACTGCCTACACAGAGGAATGGTAGTTTGCTAATCGAAGCCGGCACGGGACGGGTGGAGGGGAACCTGAGTGGACTAGGCTGGGTTGAGCCGAAGGCCAGAGACCTGTTCAAAGGCAGAGAGGGCGTCCAAGCACCGTGGGCCAGAGTTCTCGGGGTCTGCCAGGAAGAGAAGGATGTTGTCGGCGTAAAGGGCGAGCTTGTCTCCCTGAAAAGGGTCCCAAGCCCAACCCCGGATGCAGGGATCTTGGAGTATGAGAGGCGCCAGGGGCTCCATCGCTAGCGCAAATAAAAGCGGCGAGAACGGACAGCCTTGGCGATTTGCCCCTATGGATGGGAAATGCCTCCGAAAGCACACCATTAATTAGGACCCTCGCTTTAGGACTGGAATATAAAACACGGATGAGGCACCGAAACGGAAGGCTGAAACCCAACACCTCTAGCACGTCCTCCAGATAGCTCCAGTCAACCGTATCAAATGCTTTTTCTCCAGGTGTACGGATATGATTGTGTCTTCAGCTGTAGGAGCAATGTAGGAAATAGTGGATGGACCGCATGCTGTTGGGCCCCTGAGTTCAGACTCGCTCGTCCTCCCCGGTTCCTCAAAGTGCGGGACTCCTCAAAAAGTCTGGGTCCGATATGGCAGGGCGCAGTGTCTAGGATGTGGCTCAGATCAATCAGGGAACCAGTCGAGCTGGGAGTTGCAGATCCCCGAGGTAATGCAGATGGGACACTGCTTCCTGTGATCGGGAAGCTTCGCCGTAACGGTCACCCTTCTTTCGGGACATAGTACGACGCCTCTGAGGCTTGGGTAGGGTTGGGTGAAGTTGCGTAGGCTCCCACTGGGTAGGGGAGGAGAGAAGTCGGTTCTGGAGAGGGCGCTCCTACGTGAGCCAGGTCCAGGCCGCTTGGGGGTTATCGAAGAAGAGTGCTGTCTCTTGAAAAACAACTCTGAGCCGGGCCGGAAAGAGGAGACCATAGCAAAGACCCAGATTACGGAGCTTCTGCTTGACATCATCGTAAGTTCGACTTTGGGCCTGTACCTCTTTGGTGTAGTCTGGGAAGACCATGATCTTGCTGTTTTGGAAAGTCAGTGGACCCTGAGTCCTTGCTGCCCTAACGATAGCGTCCCTGTTCCGGAAGTTGAGGACTCTCAGGATCATGGGCCGGGCAGGAGCTCCTGGTGAAGTTCGGGGGGCCAGGGAGCGATGGGCACGTTTTATTGCGAACCTAGGGGGAGAGGGACTCTTTGGGCATCAAGGATCGCACCAAAGTCTCCACAAACGTGTCCACACGGCCCTGTTCGGCCCCTTCGGGAAATCCTATGAGGCGCACTTTGTTCCTCCTCGACCTTTTTTCGACGGTGGAGTTCCGAGGTCTGAGTCTGGAGACGGGCCACTTGGGTCTTGAGTTGGTCTATATATCATCCTCAGCCGTGGAGATACACAATTCCGCTTCTGAAATTCAGGCCGTGGCATTGCACAGATCCTGACTAATAAGGGCCATGTCCACCCTCGCCAATCTTGTTTTCAACCGAGGCCTGCGATGCGGCAATTGCTTGGAAGATAGTGGAGAGGTCAACCCCAGCGGGGGCAGGATTATTGGACGCCCCCTCCAGGATCCCGGTCAATCGTGGTGTATTGGTCCATTTTTGTTTGGGTTTGAGGGGCATGGGTCTGCAGGGTGTGATTTCTGCCCATCACCACTGAGGGTGAGGTCCAGCCGCTTCACGGGCAGGGGAGGTAATCAGCAATCCCAGAGAGGAGGGAGGGCGACACCCACACCGTTGATACTCTGGCCCGGGCGTCCAGGCCAGCCCCCTCAGATCTCCGTGAACTTCCAGGGTAAAGCAGTATACATCCGCCCTAAGTTCTATCCCTGGTGTGCCATATATTAAATAAAACAACTCCAATATGCCCACCATCCATGGTGACCGATTTATCCAGCAAGTCTTGTGTTTTAATTCAGTCGGTTCCATTAATACAGGTTTACTTGTTTCTTCTGACCAAATGTCCAAAGTAAGTGGTGTTGGGTTTTTCCAGTACTGCAGCTATCACACTGCAACAAAACTCCTTTTTGCACAAGTGAAAAATCTATAATCTCGCTGATAGATGGGGCTAGTGCTAGGCTACGAGTGTTGTCACTGTTTTTTGCACAATCCAGTTAATTCTATTAAAAATTATTTGCCAGAAATAAGATATTAGGTCCTATTTCCAGCGTGTCCAACTCCTCTACTACACTTCATGCAGTCATTCCACTGGTTAATGCTCACCAACATCTTGTCCAGGTTTCCGTACATTTTCAGAAATGTTGTGGAGTGTAGAAACTGTAGTAGTCATATTTATTGTAAGTGTTTCAATTGTTTAGTCAACGTTGACCAGGCTAAAGTCAGTCTCTGGAGGGTGGTTGAATAGGATGGGATCTCTTACAGGTTAATCTAGTAAAAAATGAATTCGTAAGTACATAGAACCATGGCTCCAGAAGGATTTGTGTCGAGACAGGTCTTGCGGTTTTAGAACCTATTTGAAGCATTCAGAGTTGGAGGGAGCGCCGTCTGTCTTTATGGGAAAGGTGAATTCTATCAGAAATGATTGTTATGAAAGCTAGTATGTTTATATAGATCATCGCCTCTACAGTTCGATGAAAGTGGTTCTGTGCCCTTAGAGAAATTGCAGATCATTAGTATGAAGAAGCTCACTTGACGAGGATGGGACGAATTTGTCAAACTACCAGAATTATTATGAGACGTTTGTATTGAGACTGATCGCTGTTGTTTTCCTGGCTGAAGACAGGGCAGCTCTGAAATGGACTCATCCTTTGTTAGACTAGATACGACCGTAGCAACGCGTTTTAGAGCATACCTTTCCTTCATCAGGGCGAGAGCAGAAATCTTGAGTTAAGCAAGTAATTGTTTTGGTGTGATTGTGAGGAAATTATCAGACCTAGTCAACGGAATTAGACAGATATGTAAGGTATTAATCGAACCCAGGTTCTTGTATGCCTTCATCAAGTATGCGAAGAAGGAAAGCAACTTTTAGCAAGCTGGAAGGTACCTACCTACCTGTTTGAAAGGAAAAGATATTCCTGATGGGAAAATGTACATACAGCGCAACAATTCGCTCAGATTGGTAGAACATCAAAAATGTATGTGTGGATGACTGAGTGCAAAACCTAATTTAAAAAAAACTACAGATCTGGGAGTAGGACCCTGTGGTTAATATCAAAAACATGTGGGCAGATGAACTGGGTTTTGAAGAGGCAGTAGATTAGAATTTAAACAGGGTTTACTTTACTTTCGTTCAAATTCTTAAATCGTGCAGTGTCCGCGCCAGCCACTAGGTAGCATCACTGGATCATTTTCTTTGTCAACTATAGCAAAGCCTTGCAAATTCTTTCTCTCTGCAATATGCAGGTAAGGAACCAGGTTTAGCCAGCTGCAGGGACTGTTGTATTAATTAGAAGGAATATAAATCCTCTGTGTAGGAACTTACCTGAGGTGACTGTGTAGAAGAGATCATTCGATCTTTATTTTTGTAAAAGTGGTCATGCCCTGAACCAAAAACCCACAATAAAGTGATGACAATTTGTTCAGTGGATAGGTGCTGCCTTTATTTGATGAAGGCCAAAAGAAAGCTGGTGATCTATGCATGTTGCTCGGGCTGGGTGGTCTGCATAGTGTGCGCTTGGGCACTAACCATGCTTGGCTCAATTTTTCACTTGGGGCACAACACCGATTTTAATGCTCTGGGTTATTTCCCTCATAGTCTATCTATAGGAAAAGGTGTGCACAAATTGGTGCTCTGAAGGGGATTACTGTGCACAAACACAGTCTGAGACGGTTCTCATTGGTTATTCTCCATTGCATGCCGCAAAACCTAGGACTGTTGCAAAACCACCAGAGAACTCGTGCCAACTGTTGTTCTGGCCTGTTTGAACACTGCTATTTAATCCGCCACTTTGACTGAGGCTGTATGTGTTTTGTTCTTAATTTCTTAAAATTTGGAAAGAAAGAGCAGCTGTGACTGGACTAAGGTGGCTTGCCAGAGGTGAATGGTTGCAGGCAGGAGGCGCGGGACCAGTGGAGTGAGCAGGCTGATTTTGATGACCCTTGCTGTCTGTCCTTCTCTGTACAGAGTCTTGAAAGAATTCACATTATACTTGACTTCTGGCACTTCTCTTGCAGTTATTTGAGCGGACATGCCGTCAGTATGACAAGCTGAGAAAGCGAGAGGCCTTCTTGGAACAGTTCCGAAAAGAGGACATCTTCAAGGATAACTTCGATGAGCTGGACGACTCGCGAGAGGTGGTCCAGCAGCTTATCGATGAGTACCATGCAGCCACCCAGGCAGAGTACATCTCCTGGGGTACGAAGGACAAGTGAGCAGCAGGCACTTACTACTCTTTGACAGTGACAATCTCTATGTAAACCTACAGGCACTTCCCCTCCAGCGGATGTGTGTCATGTATTTGAGTGGTTTGTTCGCCCCTAAATAAGGTTATATTAAAAAACTGTCCTCTGAGGTCTTCGCATTGCACGACTTCTGTCCCGCTACCGGCCATAGTAGTTTGCAGATGCGAGGGACATTTGTGGTCACCAGGGTCAAGTTGAATCATTGTTTCTTTATCCTTCACTGTGTATAGTACATGATCAGGTGTGTCCGTCAGGCCAGTGTCTAGCTGCTGTCATACAAGGTCATTTTAAGGAACAATATCTTTGAATGAATATATTGTAAAAAATAAAATCTTATTTTTTAAAGTGAAAAAAAAATCTTTGGATTCCTTTATTTAATCCTACAATCATAGGCACATGCATTTCCTGTGGGTGTGGTGCTGATAGCCACATGGTTACTGGACATGCCTGTGGTTGGACTTGATGCCTGAAAGTGTCATTTAGCTAATATGACTGCTGTGAAAGAGTGACTCATACACTGCTCAAATGATGAAACATGCAACAGAAAAATGAAACTGGCCTCGGTCTCACGAATGGACACACTTTCTGCAAAGATTTACGGTGCTGTGTGGAATGAGGACGTGCCAGTGCTCAGGCTGTGTGGCAGCACTTTGAGGTCTTAGGCTTACTGGCGTCCAAAGAGAGCTCTGTGCTATGGTCCCCACCCCACCCCCATTTTGTAATGTACTGGTTGTTAAATTCATTATTATGCGGGGTTTTTTAGTCTCTTAAGTCCGTTTATTGTTGACATATCCTTTTGAAATACGTCACAACTACAGCAAAACAGAAATTTAAAGTACTTTACTTCTAAATACAAACTTAAAGGTGCCCTATTTGCCTAGAGGACCCCTAGGCTATACACTTCTGAATCACTTGAGGAAAGCAAATCTGTGACTTTGAATTGACATAATCTCTGGCCCCGACTTGACAGCCTAACGTTTCGGTTTCCGCCTTTCTGCGGAAATGACGACCTTAACCGTCGTTTAAAGAGACCAGCCTTTTTAAGTTTGGATCGAAAGGCAGTGTTGGACTTTAGGGACGTCTTAGGGACATACTAAGGCTTTCCAACAAATCAGGAGACTCTTCAGACTGTCTGTGATCAAAAGAGTAGGCACTGGATGCACACAGAATAGGAGCCACAAGGATATTTACTTAGAGAGAATTGGCTTGGAAGAATGATATTTACCACATCCTCATCACCAGTAAATTATATTGGCTTCCATTCCAGAGGGCCTGTGAGAAGGTAATATTGGAAAGGACAAATCATTTTAAGAGACACACCGGAGGTAAGGAACCCCTTCAATAAGGCACTCTGTTACTGGTCTTATACACTAGAAAGACACTACAACGGAGACTAGACCAAAAGTAGTGACTGCTGGAGGAAGCATGGGGAGAAAAGAACCTTATGCATTCTATGACATGTTCCGGACAGACTAGTTTCCAAAGGGAGGTTCTAGATGGCATTGAGAATGTCACGACTGGTGGAATGTCCTGAATTTATCTTACTGGGATATCCTTGTAAATCCCCTATATGCAGGCAAAGTACAATTATTTTACATCTGCTTTGAAGTGGGAAGCAAGTCAGAATGTGGTTCTGTAGCACTCCTTTCGAGAGAAACTGGGCTGCAAGAAATATGGTGGATCCCATGCATGGGGAAAATGATCCAAATGGCAAAGGGGAGGGATTTTGAAAGCAATGGAGCATTGTTATAGACTACCAGGAAAGAAACTGTCAAGAACTTTTTGCTCCAGTCGATTTATGGTCTCCAAAGGTGGCAACGCCTTTTGATGGCATACAATCCATGTCTGGTATTGGTGTTACTGGGGTGGAAGCGTATGTAGTCTGGGATGGAGAGCTTGGGGATTATCAAGGGGGGGAAACGTTACTTTGTTATATTGTAAAAACAGTCACATTTTATTAAAACCTAAAATGCAAACTTTAAACTGTTCCAATTCAATAAAACACTAAAATAATTTCAAAATTCTTACCAAGAAGTTGAAAGAAAAAGGTTGTGTTTTCTTGTTGCAACCCTTTACTTTACACCTTTGCATGTGTAATACAACTGCATTTCTTGTCCTTTTTTGTTTTTTTCTCTTCCAAAGAGGCTGAAGGCAGTACGCAAAATGAGGTGGCAAAAAAAAGAAAGGCGCTTATATAATGGGGATTTTTATCGATAAATATACCAGAAGTTAGAATATTGTATATTAAGGGTCAAAATTGTATCTTTTTAAAGCTTTCTTCCCACAATGTGGACAGAGTTCAAGTTTCAGGTCTCTTTGGATCGATGTTCTTAACAAAACTATACAGGAAACCGCCTTTACAACATGGCTTAAACCTCGTTGTGCCTTTACCACGCATTTTTAGCAGGCATATTTTCACCAGGTGCATGCCTTTACAATGCATACCTTTAGCATGAATTTAAGGTAAGTTTGGGGTGGGGGGGTCTCCCCCCACAAATGCATAGTTTTTTATATATAAAAACAATGCATGGTAATGACATGCGTTGTAAAAGCATATTTGTGGTAAAAACATGCGTGGTAAAGGCATACGAGGTATTTACCTGCGTTGTAACGTCATACAACCGACTATACTTACTTTCTTTTATTATATGCGCCTTTGTCCCTTCACAACAAAAGTGAAGATTCTGTATGGTATCTGCACTTGTTGACTACAGGTATCGCTCCATAATAGATTACAGCTATGTCTATCATTGAGCCATGGCTGCCACTTGAAATCATACCTCCTTGACAGGGCTCAAACTTGCATACTTCGGAAAAGGAAAGGGTCCAAGCCTGCTGTCTGATCAGTGACCTCGATGCCAAGGTCAACTGGAGAGTAAAGTTACCTTTGGATGTTATCTTTCTTGTGGATACTGCAGATTCCTCACCTGATGAAGCCTCCCAAGCAACCACAATGGATCTTGAAACTTGAAATACCCCATACGCGTTAGCAGGTGGTGTTTGCTACTCTGGTTCCTTCCTCAGAATGTTTTGTCACAGAGCCATACAAGTCACCACAAAGAACACTGACGTCAGTTTCTGAAGGCAGTGAAAACAAACATGCCACAGCATAGGCTAGACACTCCATAACCACACCACTTGGCAGAGTAAACCTAAAGACACAAAGTCATAGGCCAACTCTAAGGGGATAGCAACCACAACTGAACAGTATAACTGAACAGTAACTGTTGGCGCCAAGGGGAAAATGACTGAGGCACTGGCGGAATCTAATATACACCCAGGGTACCACAACATAGTATCAGTTAAACCCAGCAAAGCTCAGCAGAAGAAACTCCAGGCCGAGGCACCAAAGGCTTTCAAAAGACTTAAATACAGCATAAGGCCGTGTAGCAAGGGTGCCACCTCCTCCACCTCCAAAGATGAGAACAATCTAGACTGCAGCACAGCCCACAAGGGGATAAAATATCAGTTCCACTTAAAGCAGATTTTGGCCAGTAGAATGCAATTCAAGAGAACTAGCTGCATCACCACTTAATGCTACCCCTGGCTGGCAGGGGAAAATGGAACAGACACATGGTCTTGACTACATATAACACAGTAAATAGCAACAATCCCCAGGACGCAAAATAATTCCTACCATTAAAGACAGGACGACACCTCAATAGCGTGGCAGCAATCAACCCACAAGAGGTACAAACTAGGGACTGGGGAGACAAGAAGAACCCATGCCTCGCAGAGAACTAGGCCAAACCAGAAAGCCGAAGTTGAGCCAAGAGGTCTACCCCATCCAAGGTAAACCTAAGAGAGATGTCACAATAACACATGTATACAATCAGAGAGGCCAACCTGGGAGGGAAAGCCGATGCAGGCAAGAACACTGCACACCCAGCAGGCGTACCATGGTCCAAAATAACTTATGACCGCACTTACCCTGCTTGACAAACTGGTTGTAGTAGGTCAAGTAGTGTCACATCAACCACCACAGGATCCCAGTCAATGAGGAACAACACATCCAATCCACCTTGGGCTACTACACTTAATGGCAGTTCAAGAGCACACCAGAAGAGAATGGTGGTAAAAGCCTAACTCCTACCTCACACTGCAGGCAGACAGGATAATAACCATCAACGTGCTCCATGAACACAGACACACCTCTCTATGCGGGGAATACCTGCAAAGGGGACCCTAGCCAGAGTCCACTTGTCTTCCAGATAGCGGCACACTGACTTTTGGCAAAATGCAAGGGCTATAATAGTCTGGACAGCAGACTTGGCGCCAGGCAAACTGGATTTCCTGAGGATCACCTGCATGCCTGGCACCCCAAATGGGACCCATAGGTGAACTGATATAGTCCACCATATGATGAACTGAACCAATATGTAGACGGGTTCCCTAAATCCAGAACGGTACAATTGCTAAAGTGGGCACAGAAACGAGAAAGACCACACCTCTGATAGAACGACGGTACCGCTGCTCACACAAAGCACACAGCGCAGCACAAATTGAGACATTTAGAGGGAAGGGACAAAGGCTGAAGCCATAGGATCATCCAGGATGAGATGGGGGGGAGGGGGAACCCGGACAACTAGGGCTTCCAGCAGTCCACCTCGATAGAATATCCTACTGTAATATGCAGCGATGAGGTATGGGAGTAGCAAGTACAACAACAAGGAGGTCAAACCATCAAAAGTATCCCTTTGCCAGTGGAGTTAAGGTGCGCAACAAGGATACACATGTAAGGGGAAAGCTTATGCCGCTCACAGGAATGGGGTGTCCCAAGTGACAACTACAATTTTGGCTAATAACCACACAACGGAAACAGTGGGAGCCTCCACCACCACAATAGTAGGGAAACCCCTGCCCAAACCCCTGTATGCCTCCAGGGATACAGAGGAAAAAGGAAAACAACGCACAAACTGTAGGGGTAAAAAGGCAAACCAAAACACACTGTATCTTGAGACCTGTTCAGCTTAATATGTAAAGTTTAAATACCAAAGAGGGTGGATATACTGAGGTGGAAGCAGAAGATCTGAACCTACCCAATGTGGCCAATGTAAGGCCTGCCCTCGAGCAACCATCAGAAAACCCGGATGCATCCAGAGCCAACAAGTAGTGAAATGGCTGGAGGTACCTCCTTATCCTAATGTCTCGAAGACAAAGCAGGCCCTGATCAGAAGTGGTGAGAACTATTAAAGCCCAGATTCAGTCGAGCAGCCTAAATCTTTTGGGGAGTCAAAGAGACGCAAGTACAAAGATCTCACCATGGAATTGGCAACAGTCCTCTGAATCAAGGCCAGATGTGCCTGGGGTCTCCAAAACCATCCTGCAACACCTCTGCAAGAGGTCGACATTTCTTGATCTGGAAGGACTGGAACCATTGTCTCTGCTATCTCCCAAATTACAAGGGAGTATCGGACCAATAAGCACATCTAGGTAAAAGAATGAAGGGCACACCTACCTTCCCACCCACCTCCCTGCAAGACCATTTCCTCCCCAACACACAACCAATCCTCTGGGAGAGGGAAGGAGCAAGGGAAATGCCATTGGACCGAGGAACCAAAGAAGGAGAGCACACCATCCTCAGCCAAGTGATGCTGCAGTGGAATCTAAGCATTCTCAGCTGGAGCGAAACAGACTTACTCTGGCAATCAAGACTAACACAGAGCGCCTCAAGATAAGAAGGAAAAGGCTGTAAGATTTCTGAGAAGAAGTTTGACTTCACCGTCATCATGAGCAGGGGTAATTCCAAGACTGAAGCTAGCTTACATAAGGTAAAATTAAAAGATAGGATGCTCTCTGATGGGTGGATCAATTCTAGCTGGAAGTCTCCCTCACAGATCAAAGCAGTGTAAGATTAGAGACTCTAGTAGAACCCTTTCAAAGTCAGAGGAAGAAGGAGAAAAGGCCACTCCTATTCCCAAAAGCAGCGCCAGAATACATCATGATGGTCAATGGCTTGAAGTCATTTCCGGAGTCAATAGAACTCCAAGAGACCTTAAACCCGAGCCACATCTCTAGAGTGGACTCTTCATCCACATACATCTTGACTGAAAGTTGGTTTCAGTCCGAATGGTGTCTCTGCACCAAGTAAAGGATGAAGCAGGAGTTAGAATAATTGATGTTTCCATTTGCAGCGCAATGCGGCTGTCAAAATTGATGAAACTAACAGTGACTCTGGCAACATAACTGGAGCCTCTGAGCTTGAACCAGTGCCAGCAAGCTCAGCAAGGTGAACTACGCTGGGTTTGCAGCTGCCAGCTGGAGGAGAGGTCGAAAGGACCAAAGGTACCTTGGGACTGAAGGTGCATCAGATTTGTAAACGGAGGATTGAACATTGCCAACAAAAGTTGAGTGACTGCCACCTTAATGGTAAAGCTGGAAGAGCTTTCGGGAGAGACTGAATGAAGCTGGGGATTGGTCTGACTAAGTGGCAACCAAGTCCGAAGGCTACCTAAGTCCCTGCCCAGTGAATAGCACCAGAAAGGGGAAAACTCCCTCAAGCAGATGGAGACAAAACATTCACCTGAGGGATGGCCTAACTGCAGAGCTATCTCACGCACTCAGGGAACCGGATCTGGAGGGGCAGTGACAACACTGATCTGTGCAATCCTTCAAAACCATTCGAACCTCCATTGGAAGAAGATGAAGATGAGTCGAAGACCAGACTAAAGTATGTAATGAGACTAGCTGTAATCCAGGTTCCTAAACTCTAATCCCTGCCAGTGCAATTACCGGACAAATCCAAGGAAAGCACCCCGAATTCACATCGAAGAGGGAAAAAACGGAAATGTCACTGTACCAGAGTGCCCCTTATAAGGCATTCAGGGATGGAGTCTGGGGCAGATGTTGGGCCACCTGCTTCTGTGCGAGAGATTTTAGGTTTCTGAATCTAGACTGGTTGATTGGAAGATTTTTGAGGTCGATGTATCCTTCAGAGAGACTTGAGTTGCAGAGAACGTACTCGCTCCCATATCTCCCTGTGGGAAATAATCGTATGTTATGTATAATGTCTCCACAGAATGCCAATGGATCCCTTTCTGAGGGAATGAGCCCTTTTGAAACAGGTAGGCAAGATCCAAATCACTCCACATAATGGTATCTTGTACACTTCTGTCTCCCATATTGACTCCAGTCTATGGAAAGGCTGTTTGAGTTCCTCAGTGCATCTCACCTATGGGTATACGGCTCTTAATGCTAGGTGTCACATTGCAGACTATTATAGCCCTTGCATTGTGCCAAAAGTCACTGCACCATGCCTCGGTGACAAGTGGGCTCCGGCTACTGTCCTCTCAGAAGGTACATTCTGTTAAGATGGTGCCATAGGTATTAGGACGAGATAAACTCTCAAGAGGCTACAAGAATCAGCGGTGTAATGCAGCCCTGCGGTGCAGGAGGCCCCATCCCTATATGGGGCACTCATAGAATCCAAGACCAATATATTCCTGAGATATGGGAAACTTAGGGGCCCCTCTTCACATTGTGCAGGTAGTGCCCATCATATTGGGTTACGCCACTGGGAGGAAGACTTATGCCAGTACCTACTGGATAGTCTCCCTTTTATATTCTAAGTAGGGATTCTTACAGATAGCTGCCCAGAGAGTTATTGGCCTTTTGAGTTGACCTAGATATGATGTTGATTTACTGTTCTTGCAAATTTGTACTTTCATGTTGCCATCTGGTCCCAGGATCACTCTTGTCGTTCCGAAGTGATAGTGGGTGGTACTCGCCAGGACTCATCATTCTTAGACACAGGAGGCTTAGGGCTCTCCTGTGTAACTCTTTGATCAACTGAAGCTTGCAATAGACTTGTGCAGACCCGGAGAATGTGTTCCTGCAGCAGATAGCCTTCTCCTTCACTGCAACCTTTGTATAGGAACTCTGGACTACCACCAGCATTGGAAATCACACTTGTTCATTGAACTTTATCGCAACCAGATCTTCCAGTGAGTCATTCTTCTTTGGCTATGGGAAAACCAGCTATCCCACCACCTTCTGTGCAATGAACCCTTCAGTGGTACTGAAGGAGCGAACGGTGAACTGCACCCAGGGCTCTCCGCATTTTGGAATCCGCTCAACTATGGAAATTCACAGTATGCACTCTGCTTCATATTAACATTTCACCCAGTGAAAGGGCACTAGTACACTCTCCCAGCACCTGCCTCTGCTTGATATCCTAACGGAGTAAGCAATCAGTCTAAATGGTACTAGCATTTGATGATTCTTAGACTGATGGAAGAGGGAGGGGGTGCAGAGAAGCAAAGGCCAAAGAATGGTTAAAGGGAATGTTGAACAGAGATTAGAGGACAGTGAGTCAGGCCAGGTCTTGAGGCTCCTGGGACTAATATGTCCACTACAGGGGCCTGTGTTCGGCCTCATGGTCACAGGTTTAAACTCCAGCTGGTCCACTCAGCCTTTCATCCATCTGAGGTCGATCAGCTGAGTACCATTGAGTTTGGTAACAACCATCTATTATTCAGCGCCAAGATGCCTACGGGTGAACGTGCGCTCTACATGGAATATGCTACTTACCAGTATGCATCTGTTCTTGGCATAGAGGGCTGCAGAGTGGTACATTTATGAATAGATCGCCATCTGGTGTTGGGCTCGGATGATTGCACTTTGTTTTTCTTCTGGAGAAGTCTTTGTCGTCATAGGTGACTCCTCCTCTCGGTGTTAGTGCGCATGGGCATCGGCTCCATCCTTAGATTGTTTTGCCATAGTAGGGTTAGATGGAGTAGTGTAGTGTAGTACATAAAGATATGCCCATGTAAATGTATCTAAATAAGATAATGTTGGGACAGACACAGGTTTCCGGGGAGGCAGGGAGGGCATGTACCACTCTGCAGCCCTCTATGCCAAGAACAGATGCATACTGGTAAGTAGCATATTCCGTTCGAGGCATATGGGCTGCAGATGGTACATTTATGAATAGATTGTACAGCAGTTACCTCCCTAGCGGTGGTCACCAGTGTCTGTCGCAACTGTCTGAAATAGAGTTTTTAATACAGCTTGGCCCACTCTGGCTTGTTGTGCAGCCTGTACATCAACACAGTAGTGCTTTGTGAATGTATGTGGTGTAGACCAAGTTGCTGCTCTACATATGTCATCTAGGGGAATGTTCCCTAAGAATGCCATAGATGCTCCTAGTTTTCTTGTGGAATGAGCTCTAGGAGGAACAGTTAATGTTCTCTTTGCTTTAATGTAACATATTTGTATACATCTTACAATCCATCTTGCGATGCCTGCTTTAGAGATAGGATTGCCCTTATGTGTTGGGGAAAATGCTACAAATAGTTGTTTAGTTTTCCTGAAGTCTTGTGTTCTTTCTATGTAGTATGAAATGGCTCTTTTAACATCTAGTGTATGTAGAGCCCTTTCTGCCACCGTCTGTGGCTTTGGAAAGAAGACTGGTAATTCCACTGGCTGATTGATGTGGAATGCTGAAATTACTTTAGGCAAGAACTTTGGGTTTGTTCTAAGAACCACTTTATTCTGGTGTATCTGTAGGAATGGTTCTTGTATTGTTAATGCCTGTAACTCGCTTACTCTTCTGAGTGAGGTAATGGCTATAAGGAATGCCACCTTCCATGTAAGGAATTGTATTTCGCACCTATGCATAGGTTCGAAGGGTGGCCCCATTAGTCTGGTGAGTACTACGTTGAGGTTCCAGACTGGGGAAGGTGGTAATCTTGGTGGAATGACTCTTTTAAGACCTTCCATGAATGCTTTTATCGCTGGTACTCTGAACAGTGATATGCGCTGCCTGTTTTGTAGGTATGCTGCTATAGCTGCTAGATGTACTCTGATAGATGTGTACGCTAGATTACATTGCTGTAAGTGTAACAAGTAGCAAATAATCTCCCTTGTTGATACGTCTAGAGGGTTGATATTGTTATTAGTGCAGTGTATAGCAAACCTCTTCCACTTAGCTGCATAGCATGCTCTGGTGGTTGGACGTCTCGCTTGTTTAATTATTTCCATGCAATTTGGGGGGAGATCTAAGTACCCAAATTCTAGGATTTCAGGAGCCAGATCGCTAAGTTCAATTGAGTTGGATCTGGGTGCATTATCTCTCCATGGTTCTGTGTAAGGTGCATGGGTAGAATTCGTAGCTTTTGATGTGGCACTTGTGAGAGTTGCAGGAGCGTGGTGAACCACGGCTGTCTTGCCCACGTGGGTGCTACTAGTATCATGGTCATTGAATGTTGTTGCAGTTTCCTGACCACTAATGGGATTAGTGGGAGAGGGGGAAAAGCGTATGCAAATTTGTTGGACCAATTTATCCATAACGCATTGCCCTGCGACAGGTGATGTGGGTACCTGGACGCGAAGCTTTGGCATTTTGCGTTCTGATGAGTGGCAAATAGGTCTATCTCTGGTTGTCCCCATCTTTGGAAGAATGGCTGCAGTATTTGTTGGTGCAGTTCCCATTCGTGTATTTGTTCCGACTGTCTGCTTAAGATGTCTGCTATCTGGTTTTGAACTCCTGGTAGGTGTTCGGCTAACAGATAGATGTTTTGAGGAATGGCCCATCTCCAAATCTCCTGTGCTAGTCTGGATAATTGGAGAGAGTGCGTCCCCCCCTGTTTTTGAATATAATACATTGCTGTCATGTTGTCTGTTCTGATCAGGACTGCTTTGTGGATAACATGTATCTGAAAGGCTTTCAATGCTAGAAACACTGCCAGTAGTTCTAGATAGTTGATGTGCAGTGTTTTTTCCTGCACATTCCACCTTCCTTGTACTGTGTATTTGTCCATATGTGCTCCCCATCCGGTGAGCGATGCGTCTGCTGTTATTGTCACCTGTGGAATTGGCTCTAGGAACGACCGCCCCTTGGTAATGTTTGTTCTGTTCCACCACTTCAGAGAGCGGTGTGTGCGGTCGTCTACCAACACCAGATCCGTAATCTGTCCTTGAGCCTGATTCCACTGTGTCGCTAAGCATTCTTGTAGCGGACGCATTTGTAGTTTTGCATATGGTATTAGCAGTATGCAGGATGACATCATGCCTAGTAGCTGCATGAACACTCTTGCTGTTAGTGAGTGTTGTGGCTGAAATCTCTGAATGGTTGTAAGCATTGCTTGGACTCTTATTGGGTTGGGGTACACTTTGGCTTTTTCTGTGTCTATGGTAGCCCCCAGATATTGTTGAACTTTGTTTGGTTGTAGGTGTGACTTTGTGTAGTTCACCGTGAACCCTAGCTGGTGTAGTAGCTGAATTGTCTTTTGTGTGTGTTGCAGACACTCCTCTTGCGACCTGGCTTTTATTAGCCAGTCGTCCAAGTATGGGAAGACATGAATTTGTTGTCTTCTTAGGTGAGCTGCTACCACTGCCAGGCATTTTGTGAACACCCTTGGTGCCGTCGTGACACCAAATGGGAGGACTTTGAACTGATAATGTTGTCCTTCTACCACAAACCTGAGGTATTTCCTGTGGGCTTTGTGAATAGGGATATGAAAGTAAGCGTCTTTTAGATCCAGTGTAGAAAGAAAGTCCCCTTTCTTCAGTAAAGGAAGTACTTGTTGGAGCGTGACCATGTGGAAATGTTCCGAATTTATGTATGCGTTGAGAGGTCTTAGGTCCAGTATTGGCCTTAGAGACCCGTCCTTTTTGGGGATTAGGAAGTATAGGGAGTATACTCCTGTTCCCTGTTGGTGCTGTGGAACCTTCTCTATGGCATGCTTTTCTAGCAGTGATATTACTTCCTGTTTTAACAGTGTCAGGTGATCTTGTTTCATTGGACGCTGTTTGGGGGGGATGTTTGGTGGGGTAGCTGTGAGTTCTAGGCAATAACCATGTTGGATAATTTGTCTTACCCACTTGTCTGATGTGATGTTTTCCCAGACAGGTAGGAACTGTGATAGGCGTCCCCCTACCGGTGTTATATGGTCTGGGGGAAGCTCTATGAAGTCACTGTTTTGGGGTTGGAGAGTTGCGGTTGTTGTTGTTTCCGCGACCTCTACCCTTGTCGTTGTTACCCCTGTATCCACCTCTAGAATTACCTCTGGGTGATGTAGGTGTAAAAGAGGTTTGCTGTTGGTTTGTACCTGTACTTTTGGATCCTCCTCTATAGGTGGATCTACGAAAGGAACCTCTTTGTGTCGGCTGCTGCAATGCTCCCATTGATTTAGCCGTTTCTGTATCCTTTTTCATTTTTTCTAGGGCCTCATCTGTCCCTGTGCCAAAAAGTGTTTTCCCATCAAAAGGTTGATTAAGTAACGAGGTTTGTACCTCTTGTTTGAATCCTGACACTCTGAGCCATGCATGTCTCCTTAGCATGATGCTTGTATTTGTCGACCTTGCCGCAGTTTCTGCCGCGTCTAGGGCGCACTTTATTGAAGTGTTAGTAATTAACTTCCCTTCTTGTATAAGTTGATCAGCTCTCTTTTGATGTTCTTTAGGGAGATGTTTGATGAGTGTTTCTAACTCATCATAATGCGCTCTGTCATACCTTGCAAGTAGTGCTTGCGTATTAGCTATGCGCCAACTGTTTGCCGCTTGAGATGCTACTCTCTTGCCAGAGGCATCTATTAGTTTAGACTCCTTGTCAGGAGGTGGCGCTTCTCCCGTAGATAAAGAGTTTGCTCTCTTGCGAGCGTTTGTGACCACTAGTGAGTCTAGAGGAATTTGTCCCTTAATGTATATTGGGTCTTTTGGAGCTGCCCTATATTTTTTATCAATTCTTGGGTTCAATACCCTAGCCCTCACTGGGTCTTTGAATATCTCTGATGTATGACTGAGAAGGCCTTTTAGCATTGGTAGTGTTCCTGATGTTCTTTGTGCAGTAGGTAGTGTCTCTAATAAGAAGTCCTGTACTAGAGGTTCTGTATGTAGGTCTACCTTATGAAATGTTGCTGCTCTAGTAATGAGTTGTGCAAACCCAGTATTGTCATCAGGAGGTGAAGGTTTTGAGGGATATGACTCAAGGTCGGTATCATTACCTGATCCCACATTATACTCCTCCCATGGGTCTGCCTCCTCTGGGATTGTGTCCTCATCATCCCCAGGGTGTCCCCCCTCCCCTGTGTCACTTTCTCCATCTGTTGTAGGTGTAGATGGACGTGTGGGAGGAATATCTGGCCTATTGTGAGGAATAGGCGAAGATGGTGTGTGAGGTTTGGGAGAAGGGGGAGGAGTTGTATTCGTCCCCATTGTTCTCTTCTTTGGATGAGCCTTGTCGTCCAAATGTTCATGTTTCCTCTTTTTAGGTAGCTCTGTGACTACCTTGCCAGTCTTTGGGTCAATAAACAAAGTCTTTTGTTTAGGATCCGTTCCGTGTTCCTGTGTCGGTACCGCAGTTTTCGGTTCCGAAAGGTGTCTTTTCTTTGAAATGTCCATTTGTATTTTCGGTGCCGAAGTCTTGTTCGGATCCGACTTCTTCGGTATCGAAGATGTCCCCGGTGTCGAGGGTGTTTTCAACGCCGAAGCGTGCTTCGGTGTCGACATGGACTGCTTCGACTTCGAGCTTTCCTTGACCTGGTGCTTCGGTGTCGATGTGGTTGGTTTATCGGAACCGGAACCACTATGATGGGGGACCGAGTGTTTCGGTTTCTGTTTCGTTGCCGGGCTCGAAGGCGGGGCGTTGGAAACTTTTTTCGGTTGTCTGACCGGGCTCGAGGGCGGGGTCGACACCGTGCGGGGTCTGTTTTTCGGTAAAGGGACGTCGTCACTCACGGTTTGTTGGACGTCGATTTCCTCGACGTCGGACTCGTCCGCTTCTGACCCCGCCTCGTCGGCCTCTTCTTCCTCCTCTTCTGGTTGCTGGTCCTCGAACAGCTCCGGGATTGCTTGTGACTGCATTCTCGATACCTCGTGTCTTCGGGCTCGACGGTTTCTAATCGTCGACTTTGACGAGAACGCTGCACAGGCCTCACAGTCCCTGGATTCGTGTTCAGGGGACAAGCAGAGGTTGCACACTTCGTGTAGGTCCTTGTGTGGGAACTTAGCACCACACGTTGGACATTTTTTGAATGGAGTCCTTTCCATGGACCCCGGGCTGGACTACGTCGAGTTTCTCGTAGTCGTCGTCCTTCGAATCGCGTCGTTAACGATACCGTCGATTTGGAAAGGAATACGCGCCGGTTATAACCTTCTTTGTTGAAGTCGGTCCGGAGCGCTTCAATCCTCATCCGAACCCGATGGCGGAAAAAAACAATCTAAGGATGGAGCCGATGCCCATGCGCACTAACACCGAGAGGAGGAGTCACCTATGACGACAAAGACTTCTCCAGAAGAAAAACAAAGTGCAATCATCCGAGCCCAACACCAGATGGCGATCTATTCATAAATGTACCATCTGCAGCCCATATGCCTCGAACATACACGTTATGTTATGAGGATGAAGTTTAGTGGCCAATTAGCAGGAGGGTGGAAGACTAATGTTGAGTGGAGCAGCACAAGTGTGGTGGAACGGCGTGACAGCCGGGTGTTTTGAAGAACGCGTCTTACAGCTGGTCCTGCTTGCAGTTTTTTTGTGATAATTTTTTAGGTTCTTGGAACAGGCGTGGATATGAAAATTATAAGTCTGCAAAGTTATTTAGGATTTGACAGGACACTATGTATTTTGGTAGCCCTAGGCATTAAGCTAGTCATGATATGGATGCGGAAGATGGGGAGTTACCATTGCTGTCTGACAAGCAACAGGACTGAAGATGCTGTCGGAAATATTGGTACCCAATCGTTTTCTGTCTCTTGGTATAGCCCCCCCTGGACTGAATATGTTGCTACTAATGTTCTGGAGCTGGACTTTTTTTTGGGTGGTGTTTGTAGTTTGACCAAGTACTATTAGCCTGAGACTAAATGAAGACGTGGTGGCAGTTATCCTGGCGCCTGTAGTTACCCTTGTGAAAAACTGCTTACTACAAACAAAAGAAGCACTATAAACAAAAAACAAAACATTCACTCAAACAAATGGCACATTAACATAAGGTGTGCCTGCAAGGTTCACAACTTAATCTGCTTGGAAGTGGTTAGCGTCCATGTGTCACTAGGGTGTTAGGTCTTCTGTGAGTCCTGTATTAACCCACCGTGATGAGCAATGGTTTACATGCGCTTGGAAAGCTCTCATTGGATTGACCTCGCCAATTGTCAATGTACTGTGATGGCACCCATCTTGTTTTCGGTCAGTGGGGATGCAGCACTTTTTGGTGATTCCTAGAGTAAAGGTAATTACAGTTGCTAGACCAAGAAAGATATATTGGCAATTCTTTCGGCGTTGGCTAGAATGTCGGGGATCTAGATATTTGGTAAATTTGCCCGTAATAACTATGCAAGTCTCATATGTGAACGCTGGAAAGCTCACATAAAGGCTCCTGGGTTTCTGTGCAGTCCTTACTAAGTCTAGCACAGCAAGCCCAAGATGCAATCGTGGATTGTACCACAGCAGGGGCAAGAAGCATTGCGCAGAAAAGAGGCGCAGTACAGCAGACACCAGAGCCATTCTGTACAATGTTGCACCAAAAGTTCTATAAGGATTGTGCAAACCTACAGTACATCAGGCGCAAGAGCAATTTGTTCACACATGCCATACAAAATGACAGTGGCGGGTAAGGAGCAGAAGTGACACCAGGTGGCAGCAGAAAAGGGTAACTAATCACATCATTTGACAGCCTTGTGCTTTATTCCTGAAAGGTTCAAGTGCTGCAGAAGGCAATAAAACACACCTAACACTTTTGGTGGTAGTCATCCACATCCTTTGCCATCGTCTACTGTACCAATGGCTCGCCTTGAGCAGAACCACAGAGACCCTACTAAGACACTGATAAGTCACATGTTGTGTGAACTAAAGCTGTTCACGTTAGACTAGTGTAGGGTATTTTCCCACTGATTAGTCATCCAGCCAGTAAATAATGAGAATTTAGCTTAGACATAGTTGTTAAAATCTGGTTGCCTACTTGGCTCATTTTAAGCAGCTAGCGTTGAAATTATGGCCAGTATAAAAAATAAAAATGATAAGAGGGTAATCTCACCTCCTTTGAGGCATACTTCCTCGCGGCCCAAATACAATGGGTGTCGAGGTGGACAGCAGGCTGCGCATGAGGGGAAACCCACACAAACACGGGACCTATTCCAATCCCTGACATACTCCGCATGCTATTACCGGGATCTGAACCTATATGGGAGTGCTCACTCCAAGTGATGGTAGCACGCACATGTCTGAAACAGGTACACAAGATGACACAGGAGGCCCCTGTGTACTCCCCTATCCAACCACTGGTAGGATTTCCCAAAGGCCGTGCCCACTACATGGAGCGGACACTACATGTGTGGATGGAGCACTCTGTCACGACAGTGGGCTCCCTCTATGCGAACGGGCAGCTGCAAACATTTCCGGAACTTGCTACAGACACAGACCTCCCAACTGGATAGTTCCTGTTGCACAGAAAGCTACTAGGAGACTGCCGCAGAGTATGGCACACAATAGACAGAGCCGCCCACGCACACAGTTTTACACCCAATCCTACAAATGGGCCCCGGACGACACATGGCTATATAAGGCGGTGAGAGCACTAAACAATCACCCTCACGCCACTTCGCGAGAAATGGGAAGCAGAAATCCAGAGACCATCCATGACAAGGAAGGGGAGCAGGCACTCTCGTTCCTCAAAAAAGTGTCCTGCAACTACAGCTTCAAAAAACTACAATTCCACATCCAACACCGCCACTATCTGACACCCGAAAAGCTCTAACACTACTACCCAAATTCATCCTTCACTTGCCCAAGATGCCTATAACCCAATGTGTCCTTTCTCCATATGTTTTGGGACTGCCTCGTGCTCTAAATCTATTGGTCCGCAATACACGCCACCCTCCTGGCAGTTACAGGGCTTGCACGTTAGGCATAACCAAGCGTCGAAAACATCAAAAAGTAAAGGCACGCTTCGCATCCCTAGCGATCCTATTAGCCAAGAGAAGTATAGCAATGCACTGGAGAGCGCCTGGGGGGCCACCGTTGGCAGCCTGGAGAGGGGTAGTGGGCAAGTGGGGGACGGCGGAGGAGGAGGTGCTAAGAGCCGAAGAAATCAAAGGCAATACACATCCATGCAATGGGCGTTGTATCTCCACTCCTTTAAGCAGAAAGCAACAGACGAGCCACCGGAGCAAGACACCCTGCCCCCCTCGGAAGCATCCCGTCATGCAACAGCTTAGCGCAAACCCCCCCTCCGCCCCCCCCCCTTTAAAGCTGACATGTAACAGAATACGGCCCTAAACCGTGCACATACAGGAACCAGCACACCCTGTTTGGCATTCCCATCTCACACCAAGTTTCACATCGCTCAAAGACCAAAATGGACAAATCAGCCCACCGGCCCCCACCATAATGCGATATCTCATATACAGTGAACCCCAGTTACAGTTGTCCTTGTTGAAGAGTAACGTTCCTTATTAACAACACAATCAGCGGTGTACCTTAACACCAGCAACGTAGATCAACACATGCACCACAGTACATCACGTAGACCATGCCCCAAGCGACTAGTTCACAAGTCCTTCTAAAACAGCTAGGATAACCAATTAAATATGATCTTTGTGGTTTCTGACAGCTGGCATAACTGTATACCAGAAGACATAATGTAAATATGTACTGTGATTATGTTATGGTCATATACGATGTATGGAGTAGTTTCTGTCCTGTAACTCCAGTTCTGTAGTAGGGGTATCTCTGTTATAGTCATAATCTAGTGAATAGTCCCGCCCATGTGCGTGGACCCCAGCAATCAAAAATAATCTCTTAAGTTGTCAAAAAATGCAGAACTGCAAAGATACTTAAGAGAATTTAAAGACAAATAATGCAGCCTATATTCAAAGGCTACACTGTCCAGTACTTCAACTAGAAATTCCACCAAAAAAAACACACAAACAGCACAGCCTGCCCAGTTTCTTCCACAGAAAAACTTGCCTCTACCAGTAAAAGCCTCTGGAATGATAGAGAGAAAGGCATGGACAGACAAGCCCCATAGGCTGCCATTATGTGGCTTAAATAGGATACTGTGCCTTTAGGAGAACTTTCCAGAACTTATCCCAGTATCCCAGAATGCACAGCAGGTCCCATTTACTTTCAGTTCTTTTTGAAGGCGTAACACGCCAGACCTGTAGCATTCCTTACATGAATATCTCTCTCCACCGGGGAGGAGGGCGGGCGCTGATGACTATAACAGAGATACCCCTACTACAGAACTGGAGTTACAGGACAGAAACTACTCCTTCTGTAGTAGGGGATCTCTGTGTATAGTTATAATCTAGTGAATAGAACAGCAATCCCATCCCCACACCAAAGCAGCGGTGGAGAATGAGAAATAACACTACTATTGTGCGAACAAATTTCGCAGCGAAGCCTGCCCAACCCGAGCGTCTGCCCTGGCATCAGTGTCCAGACAGTAATGCTTAGCAAAGGTATGGACCGACTTCCAAGTGGCCGCCTTGCAGATTTCTGCAATTGGAACATTACGGAGCAAAGCTGTCGGGGCAGCTTTGCCCCTGGTGGAATGAGCCTTAGGTTTACCCCCTAAGGTCTTATTAGCTTTTTGGTAACACAGCTGTATGCAGGACACAATCCACCTAGAGATGGACTGCTTAGAGGTCGCAAGACCCGTCCTGACCATAATTGATAAACAATTGGTCTGACCTACGAATATCTTTGGTTTTATCCAGATAAAATTTCAACACCCTCCTAACATCCAGGGAATGTAAAGACCTTTCCGCTGGAGATGAAGGATTCTGAAAAAACGTAGGCAAAGTTATTGTCTGGTTGACATGAAAATCAGAAATAACCTTGGGAAGAAATTTAGGGTGAGTACGCATAACAACCTTAGCAGCATGAAATACAGTATAAGGTTCTTGACAACACAACGCCTGAATTTCCATCACCCTGCGGGCCGATGTAATGGCCACGAGGAACGCCGCCTTCCAGGACAGGTGCTGCAACGAAGCCTTATGAATAGGTTCAAAAGGCTCCTTCATCAACCTGGACAACACCACATTCAATTCCCATGAAGGCGAAGGAAGCCAGACAGGAGGGAATACTTTCTTCAAGCCTTCTAGAAAATCTTTGAACACAGGGATCTGGAAGAAGGAAGTCTGTGAAGGGCATTTCCTGTAGGCAGTCAATGCAGCGAGATGAACCTTAATGGAATGAACATTAAGGCCAGACTGCGCCAAATGTAGAAGGTAAGGAAGGATGACATCTTCCTTGCACGTCGTCGGATCATAGTTCTTGGACTTGCACCAGATACAGAACCTCTTCCACTTGTAAGCATAGGAAGTCCGAGTGGAAGGTCGCTTAGACTCCTTCAGTATGTCCATGCAATCTTCGGGCAGATTCAAATGGCCATATTGCATTATCTCAGGAGCCATGCAGCCAAACTCAAAGACGAGAGGTTGGGGTGCAACATCTGTCCCCTGAACTTCGTAAGAAGGTCCGGCCTGCACGGCAGCCGTGTGTGAGGAAGGAGAGACCGGTGAAGCAGGTCCGTGAACCACCACTGTCTGTGCCATTCCGGAGCAATAAGTATCATCCGCGCCCTGGACCGGGCCAGCTTGATGAGTACTGCCGGAATCAGGGGAATGGGTGGAAAAGCGTACAGAAAGCTGTGTGACCAGTTGATCCATAGCACATTCCCCAGCGTCCCCCGCTGGTAGTACCTGGAGGCGAAGTCTCGGCATTTGCTGTTTTCGGCGGTGGCGAACAGATCTACGTCTAGAGTCCCCCCACCTTCCGAAGACTTCTCCTAGTACTTCGTCGTTTAAGACCCATTCGTGGTTTTCCTGGAGCAGTCTGCTCAGTGCGTCCGCCTGAACATTCTGCACACCTGGCAGATGGGTGGCCGTTATCGTCAGTCCTCGGGCCAGAAGCCAATGCCAGATCGCCTGCGCCTCCTGCGACAGAGTGCACGATCTCGAACTCCCCTGCTTGTTGAGGTAATACATCGTAGTCGTATTGTCCGTCTGTACAAGCAGAGAGCTGGTCTGAAAAGACGGATGAAAGGCCTTCAGTGCCAAGTGAACAGCTCTGAGTTCCAGGAAACTGATGTGATACGTGGCCTCCATCGGAGACCACGTTCCCTGAATCTGTAAGTCTCCGGAGTGTGCTCCCCAACCTTGGAGAGAAGCATCCGTCTCGACAGTCTGAGTGGGAATGTCCTTGTGGAAGGGGACCCCTCTGAGGAGATTCTCCGCTGAACACCACCACTTCAGAGACTGAAGAGCATGCAGAGACAGTCGTATCTTGTCCTCCCGAAATCCTTTCCTCTGATCCCACTGGTCCTCCAAGCACTCTTGCAACGGTCTCATGTGCAGACGTGCGTGTGGCGTTAGGAAGATACAAGAGGCCATCGATCCCAGTAGAGAAGACACCGTCCTCACTGTTGTAGATGGAGTGGTCAAAAGAGCCTGAGCCTTCCGAAGGAGTGATAACCGTCGCTCCTCCGAAGGAGACACGCTTGCTGACAGCGTATTGATGGAGGCTCCCAAGTACTGTATGCACTGGACCGGAGTCGGGACAGACTTGGACATGTTGATGTGCAACCCCAGCTTGTTCAAGAGAACGCACGTCTTCCGAGAAGGAGGAGGCCTTGATCAACCAATCGTCCAGGTACGGGTAGACTAACACCTTGTTCTTGCTCAGGTGTGCTGCTACCACCGCCATGCACTTCGAGAATGTTCTCGGCGCAGAGTTCAGTCCGAATGGCAGTACTGTGTATTGATAATGATTGGCGCCGACTTGGAATCGCAGGAACTTCCTGTGTTTGTGTGCAATGGGCACATGGAAGTACGCATCTTGTAGGTTTATAGCACATAGCCAGTCTCCCCGTTGCAACCGAGGATAAATCTGATGCAACGACAGCATGCGAAACTTCTCTCGGCGAATCCACTTGTTTGCCTGTCGCAAATCCAGAATGGGCCTGAACTCGTTCTTGTCCTTCTTGCGGACCAGGAAGAACCGGGAGTACAGACCTCTTCCTCTTTGAGACCGAGGTACGTCTTCTATCGCCCTTTTCCTTAACAGGATATCGGCCTCCGCCTGGAGCTCGCGCAGCTGAAACTGCGAGCTGACCGGTGGAATTGCTGGAGGCAGGCTGATGAACCGAAGACTGTATCCATTGGAAACAATATTCAGCACCCGCTTGTCCGGAGTAATTTTTCTCCACTCTGCCAGAAAAAATTGAACGCTTCCCCCCACCAGAGTGGGTAACGGATGTAGGGGAAGTAAGCGCTCAGGGCCTAGACCCGGCCGGGCCTTTAGTCGCTGTTGCCGACCGTTGCCCGCCTCTGCCTCTCTGGCGCTTCTGGAACGGTCCCCAGACCCGCCTGCAGCCGTCTCTCCTCTAGGCCTTGAAGCCTAATCTTCAGCCTGTCCCTCAGGGTCCTTGTTGAAAAGGTCTGACAGATGTCACATTCTTCAGGGACATGTGCTTCAGGGAGACAGAGTATGCAGACGTCGTGTGGATCAGTCTTGGCCTTCTTCCTTCCACATGCTGGGCACTTGTCGAAGAGAGCAGGCATTTTAGAGCGCTAAAAAGCCTGAACAAATACACAGGAGTGAAGGGAAACACCAAGTACACAAACTGAAAACACTTTTAAATCCAAAAGTGCACAAAATTCCAATAAACCCTTGAAAAAGGGAGAGCTTAATGCACCAGGGTCCTGTTAGCAGGAGCCGGAAAAAAGAACTGAAAGTAAATGGGGCCTGCTGTGCATTCTGGGAGAAGTTCTGGAAAGTTCTCTTAAAGGCACAGTATCCTATTTAAGCCACATAATGGCAGCCTATGGGGCTTGTCTGTCCATGCCTTTCTCTCTATCATTCCCAAGGCTTTTACTGGTAGAGGCAAGTTTTTCTGTGGAAGAAACTGGGCAGGCTGTGCTGTTTGTGGTTTTTTTTGTGTGGAATTTCTAGTTGAACTACTGGACAGTGTAGCCTTTGAATATAGGCTGCATTATTTGTCTTTAAATTTTCTCTTAAGTGTCTTTGCAGTTCTGCATTTTTTGACAACTTAAGAGATTATTTTTGATTGCCCGGGTCCACGCACATGGGCAGGACTATTCAATAGATTGACTATACACAGAGATCCCCTACTACAGAAGTATACTGCAAAATGGCAATAAAAATGATTTTACATTTAAAAAAAAAAGGTATTCTCACCCATATTCTGAACCTCCTTTCTGTTCCCAACTGATAGGATCATAGCCCAAAGGAAAGCGAGATAAAAAAAAAGAGACAAGGGAATTTTTTGGCCTCGCTACCCTGGCCGAGTAAAAGGAAACACCGCAGGTGCAACCAGCTACACTCCCGAACCAATGCAGACAGCAGGAGGTCAGATCAGTAAGAAAGAGAGAGAGAGAAGAAACACCAGCTCCGGTTTTGTCATTTATCACACAGCCAAGTGTAGAAAACTAATTTCTTGTGCTGGTGGAAAACACAGCACAGAGCCATACTTACCAAGAACTATAATACTGGGACGGTGGATACACTGTGGCAGAAGGTACTGCACACTAGAACACAATTCACACACTAAACAAACTAAGGAGCACATGTGGTGGTGTAAATTTCTTCTTCACTATATGGTCATTTTTTGGAGTTTCTGTAAAGACCAAAGTCCAGAACTATCTGATGCAGTTGTCCAACCATACTTTATTTTTTTCCTTATTTTCTCCCTATTTCCTCGTTACCCTTTGGACCCGGGGCTTCTAGAGACTGGCATACTAGACACTTCTCCAGCTGAGTTGTAGACTGTTGCCTGTCTGTATACCCTTATACCTGTATACAGAATGCTGGGATGGTGGCTGTTGTTGATACCTGTGGTACAGGCCCCCAATGTAATATCCAGCAGTCTTGCTTAACTTGACCTTCTCTGTATTTGACAAGAATCAAGAATGACTGATGACTTGAAACACCTCCTCCCCCACCACGATGCACCGTCAACTTCTGAGCATCCATAAAAGGACTAGTTTTTTTAAACATCTCACTTGGTCCTTCATTATACACCTTAGCTACTCCACAGCACTTTGCCAAGGACACACCCCAACACCTTGCTTTTAATTCTGATGGATGGGAAATCAGCATCTAGGCAGAGATGGGAAGAAATCATTCATCCATCCAAAAGCCGGCCAGCCGTCCTTAACCAGAGGATATGTAGCTGACTGAGGAGGACTCGTTGAGCATGATGAAGCAGGGAAAACTTGAAGCAGGACAATGAAGACGCGTGGAAATGAGCAGCCACAGTATTGACTCCATGCGAGCAAGTGGCAGCACTTGAACCAAGAAACGCTGGTTTGAATCCCCCCGAGACCTCTGCCAGTGTGGCATCATGGCACAGTGTCTACTAATCGGCATAATAATGTGGCTGGTCATCTTAAGAATCCAGGTCCCCCTGCCGCCTAGAAGCCCATAATACCCAACCTAAGAAGCCCTAGTACAGAATGGACCTCGCATGGAAAGAAAAAGTAGTAAAACCATTAGACCTCCACATACAGGCTTCTAAAGAGATCCTCTGTGTTGCCAATTCTGGTAGCGAGGTACCGCTTGACCAAATCACTCCTGGAGAGCCAGCTAATTCAGACCAACTGAATGCAAGATAAAGGGTCCTGGGCCCCCCACAACCCTTACCCTCAAGTACACCAATGGCATCGGAAATATCTAACCCAGACCAGCAGAAATCAGCCTGTTTTGCCTCTCCAGTTGCACAACGATAACCTCGAGCCAAGAGTCGCTACGGGCCATTTAAAGACATTGAAAAACGTTGACTGTGAATTTCTAAAATCAACCCTATTTAAATTTAAAGTGCAAATCACTTCAGCAGTGCCCAGTTTGCTACCTTGCAAGCACTACTGTCTATCACTTTTGGAATGAATAACTTTATAATAGTACACAGTAGCAGTGCTATACCTCTGAACCCCAAAGCCGATAGTAAAGTGAGTGAACACATTGCCTGCATTTGACAGACCTTTATGATATGCCATGCTAACACTGTATGGGGTGATTCCATTAGCTGTTGAAAGTGTATAATAAAAAGGTATTTCTTTAACACCTTAAGTGCTCATGACGAGCTCAGCTCGTCATGAGGCACGGTGCTCAGGTTCACACGCGGGGATAATTCCCCTGCTGTGCTGAACATTCCACGGAAACGGGTGTGGTCATGACGAGCTCAGCTCGTCACGAGCACCGTGCCTCATGACAAGCTGAGCTCGTCATGAGCACAGGGGCGCTGTGCGTGCCCCCCCCTTTACCCCCCAGCACAGAGGTGGAATTACCCCCGCTGCGAAGGGGTTAAAAAGAAATATCCTTAGACATGGACTTTTAATCTGGGTGATAATGCATGTTATATGTTGTTATGGTACCAAACTTCACACCACCACCTATGAGTAAACAGCCACAGATGTATGTTGTATGCATACGTTACATGTATGCAGACGACAGCCAACTCTAGATCAAGATCCACTCACTTGAGGACATAAATTCTCTCAACTCAACAAAAAACCCAAACATGGTTCGTCGAAAACCAATTTGAAACTAAACTCCCTCAAAAAAGAATACCTCTTAATCGCCCCCCTCACAAATTGTTCATCATCCTCGACTGGATGAAGCACCTAACAGCACTCAAAGTGCAACCTCTCATTGTCGAATCAGCGAAATCGCTGGGGGTGACACTGGACAGAAACCGATAGATGCAGAAACATATCAGCACCTCCACAAAAGGAGCAAATCTCCACATCAACACCTTGAGAAGAATGAAACCCTTCCTGCCAGCAAACTACTTCAAACAAGCAGTTCAAGCCCTAGTAATCCCAAGAGTGGAATATGGGGCTGTAGCCCTATGCGGCCTCCCCAGATCGACAACAGCCCCGCTATGAGCCTCTATCAACTCAGCTGTGAGACTCATCACAGGTTCAAAAAGAGACTCTCACATCTCTCCAGACCTTAGAGCCCTCAACTGGCTACCGTTCGAAGCTAAATTCATCTGAAAATCGCATGTATGATGCACAAGGCCTTACATCACAACACTCCGAGCTATCTAGCTCAGAAACTGAGCTAGATAGCTCAGGTACTCTCCTCTGGTAATAAAGCCTCCAGGAATCTGCTACTGAAACCATGATTTGCAAAGAAGAAAACGTACAACCGGACCTTCTCTGGAATGGCTCTCCGGATCTGGAATGCTTTGCCCACAGAAACAAGACTGAACCATTCTACTGCCTCCTTCAAAAAAGAAGTGAAAGCGATTCTCATGGCTAAATTCACTTGTATTACTTACTTATTACTGTAATATAATTGCTAGTCTGTATTAGTAATCACCTTGTATCGGAATCACCTATATTTTTATTTTTCTATGCTTGTACCTCTTTCCAACATCTGCCATGTAAAGCGCGTTGATACCCGCAAGGGTCTTGTTTGCGCTATATAAAACCTTCAAATAAATAAGCTCAAGTGGCAATGAAACTGAGGGAGTTTTGGCTAACTTTTCTACGAACACTACTTGGCGCTCTCGACAACAAACAGCATTGGAGGTAAAACCCTCCTGTGCTTATTTTTATTGACGTTAATGGTATTTTTTAAGGGCACTTTGTGTAAATTCTTTAAAATATTCCACTATAAGCTAATTTCTTGCTCATTTCAACGGAAAGGATGTGGTCATCTGGGTATTCCCTGCTAATTCTGAAAAGGATACCATGCCTGTTTTGAGGTGCAAATAAGTTTCAGAGATAGTTGTAAACATTTACGAATGCACATTCTTTTAGGTACAGCTTCTTGAGCACGAGTGAGATTTCTGAAAAAATTGTGAAATTGGTACTTTGGGCAATCTGGCTAGCTGATTTTACATTTAATACGGTCTCGTTTCTTTTTAGGGCTGTTTAATGATGAACTCTGTCTTATTCCTACTTAATTTTGAGGTTATTTCAGAGCGATGTTCAGGATAGTTGTAGCTCATTCGATCATGAGTTGTGGATTGTCTTTTGTTCATGTGCTTGGACAAATTCATCATGATTTTCATCATCACTCTAATTTTCAGGGATGCTTCATGCTCGCACTACATACTTCAGGCAAATGTGTATTAAGAAGTATCTGTTAGAACTGCTTCTTTACCTACCCAAGGACACTAGCTGAACAGAGCTGGGTAGTGCAAGAATACTTTATAGCAGACAACACTGACCCGATCCAGCACCAAATCTACACCAGGGACCATCACACGTCTCCTGTAAAATTCAGTTTGCAGCATGTGATCTTGAAAACAGTCACCGGCAAAATAAAAAAAACCTCTAGACAGAGATATGTAAGAAATGAGTTACTAACCTGGAACAACCTGTACTCAAGAACCTGTAACATACAGAGAAAACAAAAACTGGCAAGAAGCATTCCATGCGGCCTGGTATCCTATTATGGGTCTTCTATTGATGTGTATTCTCAAATAGTGATAGCAATCTACAGTTGGAGTAAAAGAACATGTTACTTACCTTCGGTAACACCATTTCTAGTAGAGCATATCTAACTGCAGATTTCTCACCTTAGAATAATTCTCAGTCGTCGCACTGAGTCTGGGACATCTTGAGCATTACTTCTGCGTGCCGGTGGCGTCAATCAGCTCTGCCTCAGCATCGTCCGCATCAGAAGTGATGTTGTGGTGCACATATAAGCACCATACAGGCACACTGACATCAGTTTCGTTTGTGACTATTTTACCGCCAAAAATGCAGAGCCACGTAAAAACCAGTATCTAATAGGATATGTAGGGTGAAGAGGCCAGTTCCCAGTGCAGCGAGGATGGAAGGGTCATAGAGAAGTCTGCAGTTAGATGGATTCTCAACCAGAAAAGGCATTACTGAAAAAACTGATAGACTTCCTCACCTTAGAATAGTTACCCAAGCAATACCTTCCCAGATTTGTGTCTGCAAACTAGTTCAAACCAGAAAATCCTGGAGAACCAAACTGACAAAATGCCCGTCTTGATGGATTGACTGGTCAAGCATTAGTGCTTTGTGAATGTGCGCTGGGATGCCCACATAGCAGCTTGGCAGATATCCAGGACAGGTTCCCAGAGTGACAACGCAGCAGTAGCAGCCTTGGTGGAATAGGTCCTCAAACCTTCAGGTGGCGGCTGCTTAGCTAATGTAGAATACAATCCATCAAAAGCTGGTCTTTTTCTGCACACCCTTCCCCTTTTTCACTCCAGTGATCCAGATGAAGAGCTGATCGTCCACTCAAAGGCTCTTACTGTGATCAATATAGAATAAAAGAGCGCTCTTTGGGTTCAGGCAATGGAGTCTCTCCTCCTCAGAGTGATAATGGGGAGCAAACAAAGTAGGCAGTGTGATGCTCTGGCCAACATGTAATGGGGTGACAACTTTTAGGAGAAAAGAGGCACACATACTAAGAGACAGGGGGAAATATGGTGTATGGAGAAACGTGAGGAATAGATTTAGAGTCCCATTGCGGCATCACAAATGGGGTAGGAGGGAACAAGTGTTGCAAACCTTTCAGAAAGCAAGTTACAACAGGTGACAAACAGGGAGGTGTGATCCGACAGCCGCAGAAAAGCTAAGATGGCCGACAAGTAAACTTTAGCAGTGCTCTGGGCAAGGACTTGCCGGCTACAGACAAAACAAACAGCAGCACCTCTGACAATAGTGCAGGAAGGGGGTCCACCGAGCATGAGGAACACCAAGCCCCAAATGTATCCAAACAGCAGGTGTGCTAGTCTTAGTAGAGGAACGCCTGATGACCCAATATGACATCACAGACCTAGGGAGTAAGATCGAAAACTCTCAACTGTCACAGCTTAATCTCCTTGTACGAAGGTGGAGAGAGCGCAAGTTCAGGTGCAAGACCCTGCCCAGTTGCTGCGACAGGAGATCCCCCCCCCGAAGGGGCAACCTGACTGGAGGACCGATGCTCATGCTCAGAAGGTAAGATAGCAAATCCTCCATGGCCAATCCAGATCCACAAGAATGACTTGGGCTGTCCTAATCTTCTTGAGAACTTTGTGCAGGAGTGGTATCGGCAGGAAGGCCTACAGGAGTTTTGAATTCCACTTGAGATAAAATGCTCTCAGAGTGCAAACTCCAATGCACAGAAGTGCTGACATTCCGAGTTCTCTGCAGAGGATAACAGATCGAACCAAGATTCTCCCCCGACGCAGAAGAGACCGTGCGCCACCTTCATATGTAGACGCCATTCCTGACCCGCAAGACAAAGACTACTGAGTTTGTCCACCCAGGCATTCAGTGATCCTGCGAGGTGCCGCACGACCAGGAAGATGTCCTTACGCTCCAGCCAAGTCCAGAGGTGATGAGCCTCCCGGCACTGGTTCCACGATCCCACCATGCCCTGTTTGTTGCAAAACCACAAGACGGTGGTGTTGTCGGTCAACATCTCAACCAACCTTCCTTTTTTAAAGGCTTTCAATGCCAAATGAATCACCCACCGCTCCAAAAAATTGATGTGGAGCTGGGACTCGACAGGGACCAGAGGCCCCTAATCGTCACCTCTCCCAGGTGGCAGGCTCAACCTAGAAGTGATGCATCGGTCACCACTGTCAGCTCAGGATGGTGAAAGAGGGGGCTGCTGCTGAGCCAATTTCAGTTAGTAAGCCACCACTGCAGATCTTGTGCGGGCACCATCAAAATCTGAACCAGGTCGTAGAGATTACTCTGATGCTGCGCCCACTGGGATTTCAGGTCACACTGCAGAGCCCGCATGTGCCATCAGGAATGCTTCACCATGAGACCCGCTAGAGTAAAAGGAGTTAGGTCCTGGGTCATGTGAGGGGCTGGACCATATATATCAACATGAACATACAAATTGACCCCCACACCTTTAGTTTCAACTTATTATTAGAACAACAATAATCAGGACTGTTTCTGATTATGTGGGCTTAATTAATTTGGCCCTTTACTTTATTATTCATTCAAGTCAAAAGGTTGTTATGTATGAGAAACACACGAAACATATGATAATCAATCAAAATATAAAAATTCACAAATGACAACACATTATTTTCAAGCACATAGAGTCATACAAAACAAACATGAAGAAAACATTAAAGAAAAAACTTTGCACATTATTTACAGTGATAGCATGTATCAAATAGTGAAAAAGATGATGATTCTTGTGAAAGAATCTACAAGAAGGCTAGTGGATACAAATCAATAAATGTTATATCACAATAATTTCTATGTGTTTAGTAGCCTTCTTGCTGCCGACACGTTTCGACCCGTTAAATCAATAAACGAGGTCTCATCAGGGCCTTTTCACTTCGTTCTTTTCTCTAAAAATTTCGTGCAAAAGAAGAGAAGAACGTCTTAATTTTATTGTTCAGACCCGTTTATCCATCTTAAGCCTGAGTCTATGACAGTAGTGTACCTTTAGCGTGAGTGTAGCCGGATCCAAGGGGTTCAACAGCTTCCTTTTCTTTTTTGTATTGCTGAGAACTCTGTAAGAGAGTGGGGTTCTATTAAGGTGATGATCTTTAAGAAGTGCCTGCACTATTGTCTAATATGTGTCTTTCGTACCTGTTAACAGCGCCGTTGTTCTTGGCGTCAGTCTCTGTTTGATCTTTTTCTTTTTAATCTTTTTTGGTCTGTGGCTGACTGGATTTTTGTTTTCAGTACATCGGTGTCCCTGTGTGGAATGAGAAAGTCGTTTGTGCGTCTAATTGTCATACTTCAGTGTTATTGTTTGAAACGCTTTCATTCAAAGTACCTTGTGAGGGAAACGTCCCTCGGTGGACGAATATCTTGTCTCTTCAGAACACGGCACGGTTCCACATCATTCTATTGAGTGAGAACCCTCCTCATACAAAAATAAATGCGAGTGCAGGATACCTAATAACGCACACTGTTCTCACTCAATAGAATGATGTGGAACCGTGCCGTGTTCTGAAGAGACAAGATATTCGTCCACCGAGGGACGTTTCCCTCACAAGGTACTTTGAATGAAAGCGTTTCAAACAATAACACTGAAGTATGACAATTAGACGCACAAACGACTTTCTCATTCCACACAGGGACACCGATGTACTGAAAACAAAAATCAAGTCAGCCACAGACCAAAAAAGATTAAAAAGAAAAAGATCAAACAGAGACTGACGCCAAGAACAACGGCGCTGCTAACAGGTACGAAAGACACATATTAGACAATAGTGCAGGCACTTCTTAAAGATCATCACCTTAATAGAATCCCACTCTCTTACAGAGTTCTCAGCAATACAAAAAAGAAAAGGAAGCTGTTGAACCCCTTGGATCCGGCTACACTCACGCTAAAGGTACACTACTGTCATAGACTCAGGCTTAAGATGGATAAACGGGTCTGAACAATAAAATTAAGACGTTCTTCTCTTCTTTTGCACGAAATTTTTAGAGAAAAGAACGAAGTGAAAAGGCCCTGATGAGACCTCGTTTATTGATTTAACGGGTCGAAACGCGTCGGCGGCAAGAAGGCTACAAAACACATAGAAATTATTGTGCTATAACATTTATTGATTTGTATCCACTAGCCTTCTTGTAGATTCTTTCACAAGAATCATCATCTTTTTCACTATTTGATACATGCTATCACTGTAAATAATGTGCAAAGTTTTTTCTTTAATGTTTTCTTCATGTTTGTTTTGTATGACTATGTGCTTGAAAATAATGTGTTGTCATTTGTGAATTTTTATATTTTGATTGATTATCATATGTTTCGTGTGTTTCTCATACATAACAACCTTTTGACTTGAATGAATAATAAAGTAAAGGGCCAAATTAATTAAGCCCACATAATCAAAAACAGTCCTGATTATTGTTGTTCTAATAATAAGTTGAAACTAAAGGTGTGGGGGTCAATTTGTATGTTCATGTTTTTTCACCATGAGACCCAGCAGCCTCAGTCTCACCAAAATTCAGGATAGAGGCTGAAATGCCCTAATCGTAGCCTGTATATCTGGGACTCGCTGCCCTGTAGGATAGGCTTAGAATTGCACTGTTCCACAATGGCTCTGATGAAAGGGAGCATCTTAGTGAGTGTCAAGTGTGACTTAAGCACATTGATAGAGAAGCCCAGTGAATGCAGGAGATTCGCCGTAGTCTAGAGGCCTATCTTTACTAGCCAGTCATCGAGGGAGGCGTAGACTGGAACTCCCAACTTGGGCTGCAACCACCGCGATCACTTCCATTAACACCTGAGGAGCATTGTTAATGCCGAAAGGTACACAGCAAACTAGGAATGCTCGTGGCCTCCTGTAAACTGCAGGTAAAGCCTATGGGCCGACGGGACAGGGAAGTGGAAATGCTTGTCCTGCAGTCTAGCGCTATCAAACAGTCTCCAGTAACTAGTGTAGACAGAGCCTGAGCCAATGTGCACATCTTAAATTCCTCTTTTTCATAGAGTAGTGTTGAGGGCATAGATTTAAAATATGACTGAGGCCTCTATCCTTTTTAGGCACCCGTAAGTAGCGGGAATAAACACCACACCCTAATTCTGGTTCAGGTACTCTCTTGATTGGCTAGAAGAGCCTGTACTACCTGTTGGAGCAAGGACAGATGGTTCTCTGTCTGCTGGTTTTGGGATTATGGCAAAGGTAGAGGGATTTCGATAAATGGAAGTGTGTACTCCTTCAGCACAATGTGAAGCACCCACTTGTCAGAGGTAATTGCACACCGTTAGGACAGGTGGTGTCTGATCCTGCCACCAATGGTACGGTTGCACTGAATGGAGGGTGCACTAAAGAGACTTGGAGGCAGCGGCCGCTGGAGGGATGAGGGACTGGCGGCTACCTGGATCTGACTCCCACCCAATCCTTGGGATCCACGACCCTGTCCATGAAAGGACTGAGCCTATTGCTGTACTGGCTGGAATAGTTGGTATTGTTGATGCCCATACATGCTACAGCAGGGGACAAAGGACTGCTGTTGGGACTGGACAGATGGGGGTAGCCCAAGAGATGTGGTGGTGATGCGGCTCCCCCTAAAGCGGTCTAGTGCAGAGTCAGCTTTGTTGCCAAATAGGCTGTAGCCATTGAAGGGAACATCAATCAGGGACGTCCCCCAAGAACGCACTGTACCGTAACCATACAAAGCCAAAGCTCTGCCTAAGGAGTCTGTGATATCCAGCCCACACCTGATAGCGAACTTCGCTGCATCCTGACAATACATTAAGGCTTGGTTGAAGATAGCACGGCCCTCCTCAGGAAATGTGAGAAGCAGCTGTGCCATCGAGTCACAGAATGATTGGAGGAAAAGGAAATATGCTTCTTAATTGTGCTGAGCCGCTTTGATTACCCATGGGGTACACGGGAACTTATTTGGGTTGACCTTGGAAGTTGAGGCCAATACAACTAGGCTCTCTAGAGAGGGATGCTGTGATAGGAAAGCTGGGTCTCCTGGGGCAGGATGATGGCATCGGGCACTCATGCACTGCCCAATAGCCCCTGTGCAAGGGTTCGCCCTAGCCCCCAGGAGAACTTCAGTGAGGGCTCTGTTAAAGGAGAGCAGTGGTTCAGCTAAACCGGCTCCGGGGTGAAGAACCTACATCAAGACGTTGGTCTTGACCTCGACAGCAGGCAGCTAAAGGTTAAGGACTTCTGACGCACTGCACTTAATGGTAGCCAAGTATGTGCCTTCCTCTGACACAAGGCCCAGTTGGGAAAGCATGCAAGAGTCCTGTGAGGAGTCTATGCCACTGGTATCACCCAGCTCCAAATCCTTCCTCATCATCTCCTCCTTCAGAAAGGAAGGGTTAATCTACGGTGGGAAATCTAAGGATAGGTAGGGCCTGGACCGTGCAGGTTTGGAGTTGAGAATAATGGTGGCGGCGAAGGACCCGGAAAGGAAGAAGGCACCTGTGATGGCATCAGTCTGGATCTGGGGGCATATCCAGAGGACCTGGCTTGGTGGTGAACCCACCATCCGTAAACAAGCAGGGGCACTCCTCGGCTCCATAGGGCCCAAAAGCACGCCAGAGGGAGTTGGTGGCCCAAAGATGGCATCTTAAAACTCTAAGTTAGGCAGTGGTTGCTTTGGCTCTAGGGAACTCGGGGTAGCGCGGAGCGGGCCCTGGTGCCAGCCCTGCAGGTGGTGTGCGGGAGCAGGCCTAGAAGCACAGTATTTGGACGTGGAAGCCAAGGGACACTTCAACGATGACAGCGACTTCTTCTGCGAATTACCTTAGGATTCATAGACTTAAAATCACAGCAGATTTTAGGGTCTCGGCTCGACCCCAGACAAACTAAGTGTGGGTCAGAGACAGGCATCTGTTGGTAACATTCTCCACATGGTTTGAACCTCATGGATTTGTCTGGGATCTTGTCCCTAGCAGACTGGGAGCAATACTCAAACAAGACTTGACAAAAAGTAAAACAATAGGTGATAAAAAAAATTACCACAGTAGCTCTTTCCGGATCTGCCCAGTTGGCGCAGAAAAAAAGGAACTGATATTGTATGGGCACTGCAACGTCAATTCCAACATGGATGACACCAAAGCAGAGCTGATCAACATCACTTATCAGCGCATAAACGTACTGCTCAAGATTGACCGGATCCAGTCAGGTGCCCGGGGCAATATTCTAAGGTGAGGAATCTGTGGTTAGAAGTCTCCTATCCGAATCTTCTTTCACAATACTTAAAAATTAGGTTCAATATCCAGTCACATGTATGCTAAGCTGAACCTCAGGTCGCTAGACACGGCATGGGGCTAAACTAAGTACATTATTGATCTCTTGAGACTGCAAGAATCGTGTTGAGAACAGCAATTAAAGTTAGGATGTGGTACTAACTAGATTAAAATTGGCGAATACCAGTATTAATTAATTCCAATCCTTTTAATCCAGATGTTTTTTCCTCCTGTTCAATTGCTCACAATTCATAGAGATACAAAATGTAAGGATTTTAATAATGAGTATCTGTTCTAGCCCCATGGTTCTCAATGTATGCGTGGAGTGGCTGGGAGTTTATTGGGCACATTACACACTATTTCCATTAGTATGTTGATCAGTATTTGGCACCACATTAGGATGATGTCAGTGGAGGATATTAAGCACTGGGCTGCTCTCCAAATCTCATGGTAGTTATCCGTTCCAGACTTACGATTTGGACACAGAGAGATAAGGCAGTGAAATAACCAGTGGTTATATGTATAGTCTGCAGTAAACACTGGTGTATAACGTCTAACATCCTTTCTGCACAGAGCTCCGTCGCACCCCTCTTAACCCCCACAGGACACCAGAATTCTTCCCACACATGCCACGGTACAAGCCAACATTTTACCAACCAAGCACTACGAACGGAGTAGGCGCTTACTTGCCTACCTGAGAAACGCCCAATCTGAATCTTGTCAAATAGAATATAAAAACAAATGTTTACATAGTTGAACAGTTTTTTTATTGCCATTTTTTTTCATTTATTACAAAACCTCCCAGCTTTTACAGAGCCAACATTAGATACATATTTGTACACACTGAAAACGACCCGACAGTATCTCAGTGATGAAAGGGCGCCCTGCAGTATTCTTATTGCACATCCGCAAGAGCTGTACACAACACAAAGCAGTCGCAGCATACACACAGCAGCGTAAGAGACATATACAGAAGAGCTACAGGCACTGAGTGCCTCATCGGTGCCTTAAGAGGGCAGGAAGCCAGACTGCCACTTCTATGTACCTCGGGGTATTATTTGCAGAGCAAGGATTGCCAGTTTAGAATATTTGGTACAGGAGTTGCCATCAACTTAAATTAAATCTTACCACCGAACAAAGCCGGACAGATTTCGAACCTTTCAATTTATCCAACTTATGGCATTTTTAAACACTTGCATGGAATTCAGGCACACATTAAGAGTTTCCAAAACAGAATTCCAGATCCTGGTATGGAATGCCACCTTGAGAATTCCACTTTTTTTTTTTAAGCCTTTAATCTGTACATCCATTCAGAAGGTCTTTATATGACAGATACCTTTGATTATTTGGTGTAAAGATTCATTGGGCGGAAATTTGGTTTTATAATCGTATAGGTTGGAAATTCAAACTCTGGGTACCCTATATCCGATTACTTTGTATTAATTGCAAACTTTTCCCATAGCTAATGCTCCCCTCAACACCATTCGAAGGGAGCTGGTGATCAGCCTGCCCTCAAACTTCTTGGAAAGAACAGTGATGTCCCTCTAAAGGAAAATTTCTGAAAGTCTGTCTGATTTGGTTTCTGGCAAGCTTGTAGCCAGCTGGTGAACGTTTGCAAAGATTGGTTTGAAGATATATTAGTAGGGTCCAATTGCCTCTTGAACCTAACCACTGGCCACCTGAGGAAAGCTATTAGTTCTATTCTGTCACAAGTGCATGTTTACTTCTTTTCTCAATTCTAAGGCCTATTAAACCATATATCCAAGCTGGGATTTTTTAATCTAGATTTGTGTAGATTAATAGCACCCTCGCTATGAAGATCACTTTGATATGGCCACGGATGGCACAGTGATCACCCCACTTGACAGCCAACAACAAAAGGAAAATTGAGAAGATGCGAGTTTAGTGTTGAGAGAAGGAACTGGTAATTAAACCTCAAGACCTAGGCAGGATCCACTGTCGCCCTAGTTCACCCTACCTGTAAATGTTATCATTTTGTTCTCATTTTTGACACACCAAAAATCTGACTCATTTTCACGCAGAAAAACAGGTTACCTTATTTTTGCTTTAAATTGACCTACATTTCAAGGCTGCTGTGAATTGCAGAAATAGAATAAATACTCTAACCAGTCAGTCTCTAATGGACAATAGACAAGTGTATGTATACAACTTAGGCTGAAATATTGATTTGGCGATGCCTGAATTATGCAATATGTATAATACTGTTGCATATTCCGTGACACTGCCAAGCTGAGATTTTATATACACCCGCGTGCAGCGATATACGTTTGATGACTGATACAATTACTTTGTTCTCTTAAAATACTGGCATAGAGATCACAAAGATTTTCAGTCTCAGGCTTCCCACTACATTGACACATGAGCTTAACCGTGGAATTCGTAGATTTGTAGAAGGCAGCCGTGGACTGAAAATAACAGAAGTTAAAGCGAGGATATAGTGTTTGAGCTATCTATGGCTTTTGCAGCGAAGGCGGATCTAGGGAACGTCTATTGAAATGTATCTGCAACAGATAGAAAAGGGCATTCCAGGTCCATGAGGAAGGGGAACTGAGAACCATCTTTTCATCACCGTGGGTTATCATGGCCTTAATGGGGGACAGGGTGAAAAATGCATGTTATGCTAAACATGAAGGCATTTCTGGTGTCAGGGAAAATAAAGAGTTTTTGGCATGAGATTGCTGATGGTATAGTCCTATTCCACCTAATATGTGCGTGAGAGCAGCAGTAAAACAGAAAAGAGCTAGAGAGTGCGCCTGCGGATTATCAATTCAAAGAGTGGCAGCTCTACTTATCAGTACCAGTGTAATACAGAGCTCAATAGAAAAAAACAGAATATGTGTTTATTTTTTAACAAACAGTCCACTTCTGCAGAACTTTACCACATCCGGCATTGGCACACTCAGGAAAGATGCCGTAATGAGGCTGGATTTTAGTCTACACTGGATCTCTTGAACAAACTCCTCTGGATTATTGAGCGTGGAACAAATTCACGATCTGGCCTGGCAAATGTTTGACAAGCTTTCAGAGTCAGTATGGGGGACTTATTCTGTTTTTAGCTACCCCATGTGACTCTGGCTTGATTTATGCTGCAGGACATTGAGATCAAGAAGAATCCTGGAGTGCTACAACAACAGACTATACAGTAAGTTAATATGCCTAGGCACAGATGTCCACCGTTGGTCCACAGATGCCTGGAGCTAGACCTTATTTTCAGAATTTAGATACACAATCTAAACTGGAGAAATTTATGTAGGCAATGGTTACCTTGAATGTCTGGCATGGCTCCGGCCTGCACCATGCAACAATCTACATTTGTGACTTAACGCTCTGCTTTGTGGCACAAAGAATTGTCTGCTCTTTGTTAAACATCATTTTTTGTTTTTTTTAGCCATACCTTGTAAGTTATTGTAAGTGTGCCTGTTTTTGAATATCACAAATACATGTAACTGGGTTTCTCCAACATCTACAAATCGAAACACATCACTAGAGTACAGCATTAACTAGGACAGCTGAATTACATGATCTGTCGACAAGCCTTTAGTCTTTCCAGGTTTACAACCTTCCTCTGGCAAAGTACAGAAAGAGGGAGGTGGTGAGTGAGAAACTGAGGGCTACGCTACCGAACCTTTTAGACTCAACCACGTTCCACCATTTCCTTTTATACCACACTGTGGAATATATGAAGCTCACTACAAACTGAATTGTTCAGGAAGGCAAGGAAGGTCAACAGCCAAAGGAGAGGGCTATGACTAGGTTTGGGGAAACAAACGTATTGAGGGCTAGACGTACAATGCACCCCTCCAATCTGCTAGATCAACGTATTTGTCAGTGAACTTCAATAGATTTGTCTAAGGGGTTTAGAAATAGTTACAGATTAGCAATGTGGAAGGGAAATGTTTTGAGCGTTCCTACTACATTGTGAATCAGTACCATTTGTATCAATGGCTTGTGACAGTAATTCTAGCCGCAATGTTACCAGCTAGCAGGTTGAGGAGGTAACTGCTGTGCACATGGAAAGAGGAACCCCTTTGGCCTGTTCACCTTTGAATCAGAGTTCCAGCATCAGCTGAGTAGGCAAGGGTCTAGGGGACCTCCATCAATTTGTGTTTTTCCAAATCGGATTTTTTTTTTAAGTAGCTTGCTTTTTTAAAGAAACTCTGGTTGCTTCGATTTTGAAATAATTTCACATGGATGGAGGCCTCCTGTCCCTTGTGGGCCATCATCCCTGTTAAAGTGGCCACTCAGAGGGAATCACACTTTCCAGCCTGCTAATAAATATTAATTAGACAGGTCATTCTGTAACCACCTTCTGATTCTGTACTTTGAGAAATAAACTATAAGTAAATAGGCTGGTTCACAAAATTAGATACTGGACACAAAACGGCAGGTCACAAATTGCAACGGCTTTTTGTGACCAGAATCTTTGTATATCTCGACCTTGGTGCTTTCGTGAGGAAGCCAAGAAAGGCCCATATTTCAACATGAGAAGGAATCTGGTTTGATAAAGTGGAAGTTTGGATTGAGAATCCTCAGCCTTGTTGAACAATCTGCTTTTTGCAGAACAATTATAGGGTTTGTGCCAGAGGCAATTGTATGTCGGGCATAACCATTTCAATTTCATCCTGGCCCATTGGGTCTTCTGACAAGGTGGGTGTGGAGGTTCACTCCATTTCCTATTAGGAAGCTACGGAGCCAAATTGAAGTATTCTAAGCTGAAGACATCAAACTGCTTTACTTAGGGAGCACATTGTAGAAAATTAGGAAAAATGCCAGCTGGATGCTGTGAGCTGGAATAGGGGATCTCAACAAAGAGCACGAGTGATAAAGAGGAGTGGGATGTAGAGGGGGGTATCAATCCTTAATTCCTTATCATGCACCTATCGATCACTGCTCTGTAGACCCATTGAATCTGTAACATGTTTTGCATCTGCTCGATGTTTTGGCTACAAGGATCATGCATGTTAAGACTTGGAGGGCAAGACATGTAAAACACAATCTAAATTTAATTGTTAGAATTGACAAAATGTGACATACATGACAGAGAGCTATTTAAAAGCAAGAGATCAGATCGAATCCACATTTAAAAATGTTTATGTGCAACCCTGGCATACCATAACATTATCTTACAACCAGTTTAGTGAGAGATATTAGAGACATGACCCTGATCGAAGCCTTCAGTGGAAATAAGCAGGAACAATTGCCCTCGATACAATAGCTGGTATTTTATATAGCACTTGCTACTGAAGTCTTGCCATTTCTAAGTACTCTAAAAAAGAAATGCTGAGTGTCCCCAACTTAATGGTAATCAATCTACTGAGGTCAGAAAGATGGAAGACTGTGTTGACCTATGCAGGATTAAAACTTGTGACTTACAGGTCACATACTGATTTAAGCAGCAAGAGCTTACCTCAGTAATCTTACCAGTGTAATGTAGCCTGGGATTACAGAAGTAAAATACACTTTTTATAGGTGTAGCTTTTTTTTGGTTCTGGTACAGCAAATAAATTCTACATTTTAGAGCAGGGGTCATCGACCCACAAAATAGCAGCAATCAATCAAGTATTAAGAACCTGCAATACTAACATGCATGAAAAGATTTAATATATTGCAGCAAAATATTATTCCTATATTTTTCGCTCATTCTAAAAACTCAAATGATTTTCATACCTTCTGGCTCTAATCCCTACCCAAAACAAAAACATAACGAAGAATGAAGATATTACTTGCCTTGTAGGCATATGTTCGTAGAGTGTAGCTCTGCAGCTTCACAAGATCTGCATCTTCATGCTATCTAGTGGTGAGGTTGGACGTTTGCAAGTTATCTTTCTTCAAAGAAGTCCTTTGCGCCACAAGATTTGCTTAGTGGAAAATGTGTATAGACACAACGTTTTCGCATAGAAGGTGAGAACGTGTATGGAATGTCGAGTGAGCCTAGCATGGTGCATAATGCATACTGTGCAGAGTCGACTAGGTAACAAAAGAAGAGATCTACAAACAAGATAAGCTTCGGGCGGGGGTTGTGAGTGCATGTGAATCTACAGCACTATAAACTATGAATTGATGCTTACAGGGTAAAACCTTTCCATTCTTGGCATCTGTTGTTGTTGATACACATGCTGTACATAGACTGTAAAGCAGTACCCTTCTTAAGCTGTAGCTAACTACAGATGGTTGGAACAAAGTCCGTAAGACTGTCTGGCTAACCATATAGCTTGCTGGCGGGATAGGATGCCCACACAGTAGTGCTTGGTAAAAATGTGCGGTGTTGACCAGGTGACCTCTTTGCAGTGCCATGGTTGTTCCTGTCTTAAGAGTAGGGACTCTTAACTTTGTGGTTGCAAATCTGAATACACTTGACATCCATCTTGCTGAACCTGTTTTACAGATGAGATTATCTTTGTGAGCTTTTATAAGGGGTACAGAGAGCCGGTGACTGCCAAAGTGCTTGGTTCTGTCGATATAATACATAATAGGTCTTTTGACATCCAACAGGAGATCTAAAGTCTGATTAAGGTGATACCAACCTGGGGGGAAATGTATGGTTGGTTCTGAGAACAACCCTCTCTTTGTGAACCTGAGTTAATGTTCACAAAGACGCAGCTTACAAATGCGTCTAAGGGAAGTAGTAGCCACCAGGAAGGCCACTTAGAGGAAAGGAAATGTAAGTGGCACGAGTGTAAACGTTCAAAGGTTGGCCCCATGAGGACACTCCATGAAAGCTTTGACTACTAGCCTGCATCGTCGCCTTCTTCGGTGCGAAGGATATCTTCTTCCTCAAAAATATCCACTGCTCCAGAGGATGCCTGCTGGTGCATTTTGTCCATCGACGGTACCTTAGGGTCTCTTCGAGCAGAAGGGGAGGCAGATCTTACATGGAGTGTCTTATGGTCGGGGGAAAGACACAAGTTGCAGACGTTGTGGTGATATGAACTCAGATACTTCAAGCTATAATGGGGAGGGGGGCAATGTTGCAAGGGTGTCCATTCCATCACCCCTTTCCAGTCCCCAAAGAGGACAGGGAGCCCCTTGGAGTCCAGGGTGTCGAGAGTTAGTTGTTGGTCTCCAAAGGTGTTCAGTGTAGTGTGATGGAGAGTTGCAGAGACATGGCCTGGTTTTTCAATGCGTTGCTTTTGGAATTTAACCATATAAAACTCAAACGCATGTGAGAAACAAGACAAACTGTAAGCCCTTTAGATGTGTGTCCAAACCCGAAAGCGGAAAAAAACTACCTAAATGGAGTCAGTGCCCATGTGCATTGTCTCATTTGGAGTCACAGCACACCTTAAGACTCAAAAGACCTCTTTGAAGAAAATCAACTTGCTAACGGTCTAAGCCCAACACTAGATGGCAGTTGTATGACACACAAGCTACGAACAACAACACATTGGTAAAATTATTAGGATTTTGTAAAGTGCCCCATAGCTTTCCAGGGTTACTTTAATGTTTCCAGAAAGTAGCAGATGGAATTGGCCATAGCAGTGCAGTGAAAGAGTATATGTAGTGCACATTTTACTAATTGGGGAAGAATTTTGTGGAAGACTGGGATGCCACTACTTCTTAGGTGCTGAAAAAAGACAAAATGTGAAGGATATCAGTAGTTAGTGTTAAGAAGGTTGCATCTGCCAAATAAACCCAAGTTGCAGCCAGCTTGGTAGTGTGTACATTTGTCTGTGGAAAAACAGAATTGAACTGAGCAAATGACCAAACAGCGTGATATTGGCTGCCATGAAGCATTTAACGCCAGGGTTCGGAAACAGCCTAAGCAAAGCTGTAGGCAGACTCCTCTATAATACATTTAAACAATTGCCAACCTTTTGCCATTTAGCTATGCTTGTTTTGTCATGGTTTTTAGAAAACGTTATTGTTGGCTGGGGTAGTTACCAGACCCGGTCAATCTAAAAAATATAAAAACCTTTCAAAAATGTCTAGAACAAAAATATTTTTGGTCTTAAAAGCAATGTGCTATCCACATCGATACAAAGTAATTGCAGTCAGTGACCGGGACTACTATGGCCGTGCATGCCATGGCGGTCCCTGTCAATGACAGGAATTACTTTGTGTGTGCATGTGCTCCTTGTGAAAGGGAAAGAATGGGAAGTTAGCCAGCAGTTGAAGTGGGCTGACCCACGTTGTAGCGAGTAGATGAAAAATGTGAGTGACACACTAACAGACCAATGGATGAAGAGGGCAGGCTGAAAGCCCTATAAGTATAGCATATATATATATATATATATATATATATATATATATATATATATATATAATTTAAGTAAAAATCAAAAGTACTCGGTTAACGCCAGATCTACCTTCAGAGGCATTTGCCAATACAGCTGCCTATTTTTGCAAGTTGTAGGATTTTTATAATTATTCCTAATCAGTGCTCATTAATTTCTGGTCAGTGACTTGAGCAGCTTTTAATTAAGACATAGAATGAATTTCTTGACCTCAGAAGACCGAAAGGATAACCCAATCCCAATCGAGTTTTTTAACCTCTTAAATGCAAGTTTACACGGATGCCAGTAGTTGAAGCATTAACCTACTGAGCATGACCAGCAGCAATGGCCAGTCTTTGGGTCAGATATAAAAGTAGGGCTGTGAAGTAGGAACAAATGGACAAGAGAGGGAGAAGAGTTGTGACCCGGATGATAACATTTCTGGATTTGTAGTGGCAGAAGTCTGAGGTTCTGCCTATTAGATTCAGACCTGGTGCAGCAAAGGGGTAATCAGATGTCCTACACAAAAACATCTTTGAAAGTGGAGAACAAGTGAATCTCATTCAATTAGAAGACATATGGGAAGACAAACTGTGCCATACAAAATATTAACTCTGGTCCAGATAGAAGATGATAAAGTCGTAGAGAGTCTTGTGCTATCTTGGACCATGCATACAAAGGCAGATTCTCCGCAATGGGAATTTCCACTGGACCTGATAACGAGTAGGGAGGAAGGAGAGGACAAGGAAGACAAGCAACAGAGGATTGCAGAGTTCCAGAGAGTAAAGCCTAGCAAGAGATCACAGTGAGCACCAGTAGAGATCCAGAGTCCTGTGTGGGGTAAGATCCCGGGAAGCAGTCACCAAATAAGTATGAAGACAGGAAAGGCTCTATCAACTGAGCAAACACATTTACAGGCTGGAAATGAGGGTGTTTAGCTTGGCAAGGACATATTGTGACAGGCAAGGACATACTGTGACAGGCAGGAACCGCTCAGCGGTTATTGCCATTAAGCCACGATTGGCACTGCAGGACTGCGCACAAATTATAACAGATCACCACTAGGTTAGAACAGCCAACAACAAACATCGCAACCAGTCACACTTCTTTCAAGCTGTGTACAAACTTACACCCATGTTTTGTGTTTAACAAATACAAGCTGGGCGCTGCATACTATTTGGAAAAATAACCAACTCTGTTTCAGCGAAACATAGCATTGAACAAAACCTATTAGCATAAACAGCAAGTTGCACACAGGTACCAAGGGACAGAACACACCAGTGAGTACTGCACTGTCATTTCCTGTAAATGCTTGGATGGCTGGAATAGGAAGGTTCCAACGCAAAGCTGAACTTCAGCTCCGACCGCCACTACAATCCAGGCCGGCCACACGTAGAACCTTTGTGGCAACCCTGCCATGAACAGAATGGCTTTAGAAGGCACTGCCGTTCGAGGCTTGAGTCTTTCAAAGTGTCCTCCGGCGCTGCATGCGCCCTTCCCTCACACTTCCACAGCAGGAAGCTCTGGCTCCCCCAGCTCCTCCTTGATGTTGCCTTCATTCTCCCGTTGCTGCGACTGGTGGTTCCCAATGCTGGTGAGGTAAGTGTTGATGAGCTGAGAAATCTCGTCCACCTGAAAAATAAAGCAGCCACATTATTAAAGTGGTAAGAGTGAGAAGTGGTAACAAGCAATATAAACAGGCATAAGGAAACACACACTGTACCCTATCACCCAATAAATCCTTATAAGTCTTTCAAGCTTATTTTTTGTAAACAGCAATTTAGGATGGCTTCCCAAGACATCATCAACAATTCTTGCCACTCAAATACCTCCCTTCTCATTGCTCACAAGTCGAACAGCTGGTTCAAAAATGGAAAAAGTGACTTACCTGCAATACTGAGTTTGAACCTTGTTTTTGCTTAGATTCACAGGTTATGCACACTCCGGCATACAATGGTTGGGAGAGAATTACCAATGATGTTTCTCTATATTCTCTACGTTCTTTGTTGTCGACCATGAGAGTATGAAGGGCCTGGACATCAACAATGTTGTCAGTCTGTTGTCAACATTGTTCTGGAGACTCAGTTTCATTTTCTCAGTTATACATGTAGCCTCTTTTGTGAATATTACCCCATACTTAAAACCTATGGCACTTCACTAATATGTGCACCAACCCTTGTAGGATAGGGATAAAGACTGCCTGAATGCATATGCAGGTTTTGTGTGTGTGAGCCCCACCTGCCACCTAAAATAAGCAACATAACTTTTCTACTGTCAAAATATATACATATACCACCCCCTGGTGTTTCATAGTCCAGTTACCATCTTGTAAATGGCACAGTGGTGGAGAAGCATGGCTCAATGGTTAGAGCGGCAGACCCTGATGCAGAGGTCTAGCCCGGGACCAGGGTTCAATTCCCGCCTCGGCGGCTCTTGGACTCAATCTCCCCGGACCTGATAAATCTCGCCTCAGTGCCTAGTCTAATCATGGGTCCCACTCTGTGACTCTGAGCAATAGCTTGCTTAATCTCCACAACGGCCCCAGCAGCGCTTGGATGCCTGGCTTCACCTTGGGGGTGCCCATTTCACATGGAAAAGCCAGGAAGGGTTCCACAGTGGTATGAGTGCAGCCCCGGGACGCCCCGTCGCGTGGGCAGCCGTGCGCTTTACAAATGGAATATGCTACTTACCAGTATGCATCTGTTCTTGGCATAGAGGGCTGCAGAGTGGTACATTTATGAATAGATCGCCATCTGGTGTTGGGCTCGGATGATTGCACTTTGTTTTTCTTCTGGAGAAGTCTTTGTCGTCATAGGTGACTCCTCCTCTCGGTGTTAGTGCGCATGGGCATCGGCTCCATCCTTAGATTGTTTTGCCATAGTAGGGTTAGATGGAGTAGTGTAGTGTAGTACATAAAGATATGCCCATGTAAATGTATCTAAATAAGATAATGTTGGGACAGACACAGGTTTCCGGGGAGGCAGGGAGGGCATGTACCACTCTGCAGCCCTCTATGCCAAGAACAGATGCATACTGGTAAGTAGCATATTCCGTTCGAGGCATATGGGCTGCAGATGGTACATTTATGAATAGATTGTACAGCAGTTACCTCCCTAGCGGTGGTCACCAGTGTCTGTCGCAACTGTCTGAAATAGAGTTTTTAATACAGCTTGGCCCACTCTGGCTTGTTGTGCAGCCTGTACATCAACACAGTAGTGCTTTGTGAATGTATGTGGTGTAGACCAAGTTGCTGCTCTACATATGTCATCTAGGGGAATGTTCCCTAAGAATGCCATAGATGCTCCTAGTTTTCTTGTGGAATGAGCTCTAGGAGGAACAGTTAATGTTCTCTTTGCTTTAATGTAACATATTTGTATACATCTTACAATCCATCTTGTGATGCCTGCTTTAGAGATAGGATTGCCCTTATGTGTTGGGGAAAATGCTACAAATAGTTGTTTAGTTTTCCTGAAGTCTTGTGTTCTTTCTATGTAGTATGAAATGGCTCTTTTAACATCTAGTGTATGTAGAGCCCTTTCTGCCACCGTCTGTGGCTTTGGAAAGAAGACTGGTAATTCCACTGGCTGATTGATGTGGAATGCTGAAATTACTTTAGGCAAGAACTTTGGGTTTGTTCTAAGAACCACTTTATTCTGGTGTATCTGTAGGAATGGTTCTTGTATTGTTAATGCCTGTAACTCGCTTACTCTTCTGAGTGAGGTAATGGCTATAAGGAATGCCACCTTCCATGTAAGGAATTGTATTTCGCACCTATGCATAGGTTCGAAGGTTGGCCCCATTAGTCTGGTGAGTACTACGTTGAGGTTCCAGACTGGGGAAGGTGGTAATCTTGGTGGAATGACTCTTTTAAGACCTTCCATGAATGCTTTTATCGCTGGTACTCTGAACAGTGATATGCGCTGCCTGTTTTGTAGGTATGCTGCTATAGCTGCTAGATGTACTCTGATAGATGTGTACGCTAGATTACATTGCTGTAAGTGTAACAAGTAGCAAATAATCTCCCTTGTTGATACGTCTAGAGGGTTGATATTGTTATTAGTGCAGTGTATAGCAAACCTCTTCCACTTAGCTGCATAGCATGCTCTGGTGGTTGGACGTCTCGCTTGTTTAATTATTTCCATGCAATTTGGGGGGAGATCTAAGTACCCAAATTCTAGGATTTCAGGAGCCAGATCGCTAAGTTCAATTGAGTTGGATCTGGGTGCATTATCTCTCCATGGTTCTGTGTAAGGTGCATGGGTAGAATTCGTAGCTTTTGATGTGGCACTTGTGAGAGTTGCAGGAGCGTGGTGAACCACGGCTGTCTTGCCCACGTGGGTGCTACTAGTATCATGGTCATTGAATGTTGTTGCAGTTTCCTGACCACTAATGGGATTAGTGGGAGAGGGGGAAAAGCGTATGCAAATTTGTTGGACCAATTTATCCATAACGCATTGCCCTGCGACAGGTGATGTGGGTACCTGGACGCGAAGCTTTGGCATTTTGCGTTCTGATGAGTGGCAAATAGGTCTATCTCTGGTTGTCCCCATCTTTGGAAGAATGGCTGCAGTATTTGTTGGTGCAGTTCCCATTCGTGTATTTGTTCCGACTGTCTGCTTAAGATGTCTGCTATCTGGTTTTGAACTCCTGGTAGGTGTTCGGCTAACAGATAGATGTTTTGAGGAATGGCCCATCTCCAAATCTCCTGTGCTAGTCTGGATAATTGGAGAGAGTGCGTCCCCCCCTGTTTTTGAATATAATACATTGCTGTCATGTTGTCTGTTCTGATCAGGACTGCTTTGTGGATAACATGTATCTGAAAGGCTTTCAATGCTAGAAACACTGCCAGTAGTTCTAGATAGTTGATGTGCAGTGTTTTTTCCTGCACACTCCACCTTCCTTGTACTGTGTATTTGTCCATATGTGCTCCCCATCCGGTGAGCGATGCGTCTGCTGTTATTGTCACCTGTGGAATTGGCTCTAGGAACGACCGCCCCTTGGTAATGTTTGTTCTGTTCCACCACTTCAGAGAGCGGTGTGTGCGGTCGTCTACCAACACCAGATGCGTAATCTGTCCTTGAGCCTGATTCCACTGTGTCGCTAAGCATTCTTGTAGCGGACGCATTTGTAGTTTTGCATATGGTATTAGCAGTATGCAGGATGACATCATGCCTAGTAGCTGCATGAACACTCTTGCTGTTAGTGAGTGTTGTGGCTGAAATCTCTGAATGATTGTAAGCATTGCTTGGACTCTTATTGGGTTGGGGTACACTTTGGCTTTTCCTGTGTCTATGGTAGCCCCCAGATATTGTTGAACTTTGTTTGGTTGTAGGTGTGACTTTGTGTAGTTCACCGTGAACCCTAGCTGGTGTAGTAGCTGAATTGTCTTTTGTGTGTGTTGCAGACACTCCTCTTGCGACCTGGCTTTTATTAGCCAGTCGTCCAAGTATGGGAAGACATGAATTTGTTGTCTTCTTAGGTGAGCTGCTACCACTGCCAGGCATTTTGTGAACACCCTTGGTGCCGTCGTGACACCAAATGGGAGGACTTTGAACTGATAATGTTGTCCTTCTACCACAAACCTGAGGTATTTCCTGTGGGCTTTGTGAATAGGGATATGAAAGTAAGCGTCTTTTAGATCCAGTGTAGAAAGAAAGTCCCCTTTCTTCAGTAAAGGAAGTACTTGTTGGAGCGTGACCATGTGGAAATGTTCCGAATTTATGTATGCGTTGAGAGGTCTTAGGTCCAGTATTGGCCTTAGAGACCCGTCCTTTTTGGGGATTAGGAAGTATAGGGAGTATACTCCTGTTCCCTGTTGGTGCTGTGGAACCTTCTCTATGGCATGCTTTTCTAGCAGTGATATTACTTCCTGTTTTAACAGTGTCAGGTGATCTTGTTTCATTGGACGCTGTTTGGGGGGGATGTTTGGTGGGGTAGCTGTGAGTTCTAGGCAATAACCATGTTGGATAATTTGTCTTACCCACTTGTCTGATGTGATGTTTTCCCAGACAGGTAGGAACTGTGATAGGCGTCCCCCTACCGGTGTTATATGGTCTGGGGGAAGCTCTATGAAGTCACTGTTTTGGGGTTGGAGAGTTGCGGTTGTTGTTGTTTCCGCGACCTCTACCCTTGTTGTTGTTACCCCTGTATCCACCTCTAGAATTACCTCTGGGTGATGTAGGTGTAAAAGAGGTTTGCTGTTGGTTTGTACCTGTACTTTTGGATCCTCCTCTATAGGTGGATCTACGAAAGGAACCTCTTTGTGTCGGCTGCTGCAATGCTCCCATTGATTTAGCCGTTTCTGTATCCTTTTTCATTTTTTCTAGGGCCTCATCTGTCCCTGTGCCAAAAAGTGTTTTCCCATCAAAAGGTTGATTAAGTAACGAGGTTTGTACCTCTTGTTTGAATCCTGACACTCTGAGCCATGCATGTCTCCTTAGCATGATGCTTGTATTTGTCGACCTTGCCGCAGTTTCTGCCGCGTCTAGGGCGCACTTTATTGAAGTGTTAGTAATTAACTTCCCTTCTTGTATAAGTTGATCAGCTCTCTTTTGATGTTCTTTAGGGAGATGTTTGATGAGTGTTTCTAACTCATCATAATGCGCTCTGTCATACCTTGCAAGTAGTGCTTGCGTATTAGCTATGCGCCAACTGTTTGCCGCTTGAGATGCTACTCTCTTGCCAGAGGCATCTATTAGTTTAGACTCTTTGTCAGGAGGTGGCGCTTCTCCCGTAGATAAAGAGTTTGCTCTCTTGCGAGCGTTTGTGACCACTAGTGAGTCTAGAGGAATTTGTCCCTTAATGTATATTGGATCTTTTGGAGCTGCCCTATATTTTTTATCAATTCTTGGGTTCAATACCCTAGCCCTCACTGGGTCTTTGAATATCTCTGATGTATGACTGAGAAGGCCTTTTAGCATTGGTAGTGTTCCTGATGTTCTTTGTGCAGTAGGTAGTGTCTCTAATAAGAAGTCCTGTACTAGAGGTTCTGTATATAGGTCTACCTTATGAAATGTTGCTGCTCTAGTAATGAGTTGTGCAAACCCAGTATTGTCATCAGGAGGTGAAGGTTTTGAGGGATATGACTCAAGGTCGGTATCATTACCTGATCCCACATTATACTCCTCCCATGGGTCTGCCTCCTCTGGGATTGTGTCCTCATCATCCCCAGGGTGTCCCCCCTCCCCTGTGTCACTTTCTCCATCTGTTGTAGGTGTAGATGGACGTGTGGGAGGAATATCTGGCCTATTGTGAGGAATAGGCGAAGATGGTGTGTGAGGTTTGGGAGAAGGGGGAGGAGTTGTATTCGTCCCCATTGTTCTCTTCTTTGGATGAGCCTTGTCGTCCAAATGTTCATGTTTCCTCTTTTTAGGTAGCTCTGTGACTACCTTGCCAGTCTTTGGGTCAATAAACAAAGTCTTTTGTTTAGGATCCGTTCCGTGTTCCTGTGTCGGTACCGCAGTTTTCGGTTCCGAAAGGTGTCTTTTCTTTGAAATGTCCATTTGTGTTTTCGGTGCCGAAGTTTTGTTCGGATCCGACTTCTTCGGTATCGAAGATGTCCCCGGTGTTGAGGGTGTTTTCGGCGCCGAAGCGTGCTTCGGTGTCGACATGGACTGCTTCGACTTCGAGCTTTCCTTGACCTGGTGCTTCGGTGTCGATGTGGTTGGTTTATCGGAACCGGAACCACTATGATGGGGGACCGAGTGTTTCGGTTTCTGTTTCGTTGCCGGGCTCGAAGGCGGGGCGTTGGAAACTTTTTTCGGTTGTCTGACCGGGCTCGAGGGCGGGGTCGACACCGTGCGGGGTCTGTTTTTCGGTAAAGGGACGTCGTCACTCACGGTTTGTTGGACGTCGATTTCCTCGACGTCGGACTCGTCCGCTTCTGACCCCGCCTCGTCGGCCTCTTCTTCCTCCTCTTCTGGTTGCTGGTCCTCGAACCGCTCCGGGATTGCTTGTGACTGCATTCTCGATACCTCGTGTCTTCGGGCTCGACGGTTTCTAATCGTCGACTTTGACGAGAACGCTGCACAGGCCTCACAGTCCCTGGATTCGTGTTCAGGGGACAAGCAGAGGTTGCACACTTCGTGTAGGTCCTTGTGTGGGAACTTAGCACCACACGTTGGACATTTTTTGAATGGAGTCCTTTCCATGGACCCCGGGCTGGACTACGTCGAGTTTCTCGTAGTCGTCGTCCTTCGAATCGCGTTGGTATGGAGTGAAGTCGCGTTCGATAACGATACCGTCGATTTGGAAAGGAATACGCGCCGGTTATAACCTTCTTTGTTGAAGTCGGTCCGGAGCGCTTCGATCCTCATCCGAACCCGATGGCGGAAAAAAACAATCTAAGGATGGAGCCGATGCCCATGCGCACTAACACCGAGAGGAGGAGTCACCTATGACGACAAAGACTTCTCCAGAAGAAAAACAAAGTGCAATCATCCGAGCCCAACACCAGATGGCGATCTATTCATAAATGTACCATCTGCAGCCCATATGCCTCGAACACATTTTTACATCACTCCCTGATCTTTATTATAACAAACTAAATCTTCCTAATACAGATCAACATGCAAGGACAAGCTTGCTCTCCGTAGGAGATACTCTCTAGTGACAAATTCCAGGACATACACTATGGCTATCTAGATAGCAGAGTCACACAATTAGGTCACAATTATACAGGACACACATGTATGCTTTATAGACTATCGTTCTTCTAATAGCCTCACTGATGCCTACAACGCAGGCAATATGTAATCAGCTCTTCTAAACACTCGCCAGCAAAACTCCCTTCGCACCCTCATTTACTGCCCTTCCTAGTAAAGCGAGGTCACATTCTCTTGCCTTAAGTTGTGTGAAAACATGTCAGCAGTCTCATTTGAAGATATTTATAGGCATAGACGCTACTCCAATCCAATGAGGCTCAACCTCCCTCTTCTGAGCAAGCTACCTACCCCTCATGCCAGTCTGAGCACATAAACAACACGCACAGACACAATTACAGTAGTAGGGGATGGTCCCTACAAATATATGGACCTACAAGTCCAAGCATGCAAAGTACTATTGCTTAAATGCCAGTACTGGCAGAAGGTCTCAGCATTGACCTCCGACCACTTAGACGCTATGACAGTCAATGGGATATGTAGCTGGGAGACCCCTTGCGGTATACACTACCTACGATGCAACACTGGCTTTGCTTTGCCTCTGCCCTGTGAATCTCCTTGCCCTGTTCATTGTGTAATATGAGAGTATCATGTTCCAATAACGCCGGCTGCTACAGATCTCCAAGAGCTGAGCGGGAAACAACAACTACGCTCCTGGTGGGGCATACTGACTATGTTCTTATCTTAAATTCAATAAGTAACTATAAATAATGGCAGTGCAGACTGTTCCCGATAGTGTCACTCATCATTTTGACTAGTAACTGGTCACTTCAATTTGAACACAAGGACAAAATGAATTACTTGCAATAGGATAAAGACCTATAGGCAACAATGAGTGAAGGAAAAAGGTCTCCACCAGTGCCTTCCGGCATATGGTAACGAATGCCAGGCAAAAAGAGCAGTCTCTGGAAATAGATATTGAGAACAGAGTACTACTGCAAAGAAGAGCTGGAGTCCAGGACAAGCTGGGATTGTTCTAACCAGAAGTCACATACTATAGCTCTGTGATTTCTACCCCCCCCCCGACTCTAAATCCATCATCTGGCATCAGCAAGCACTGCAGGGCAGTCGCACATGGGGAGGAGGGGTGGTCAAATGGTGATGTGTGAGACTTTGTTGGTCACATGGGGGAGCTAAGGAGAACAGAATATGAGAATCCACAATTTATAGTTTCATAATGCATGTGAATGACAAGACGCTTTTGTCTCAACACAAGTGTGTATGCGGTTGGTATACTTTGTCTTGCAAAATGTCTCTGTTGATTCGTTAACATATTTGATTATGTGCATATGTGTCTCTCTGTTCCAGGAGGGAGGAGAGACGAATCCAGTGTCAGGCGAAGTGTCCAGACCACTGGCCTCCCTTAGCTCTTCTGCCCAGTCCTGACTCAACTGGCACTGCAGTGCCAGAGGGTCCTCAGACCCCTCCCAGTCCTCCTCGTCATCCATCTCCTGATAATCAGGCAAAAATGATGGAGCCGGGTCGAGAGTGAAGGCCTCACCCATTGGCGCCGGAGATGGGTGACTGAAACTGGGGTCGATGACGTCCGGAGACGGCGTCGGTAGCGACACCCTTGGGGTCAGCGCCAGCGGAGAAGTCGTGAGGTGGTCTGGTGACAGCCTGGATCCAGGCCTGGATCCTGCAGAGCCCTGCGGCGTCGGGACCGGCGCCGGGCCGGAGCCGCTGGCCCACTAGGGCTCCCAGTCGGACCAGCAGGGCCCGAAGGCGCCTCAGCAGGTTCCGACGGAGGAAAGCGAGACCTCATGGCCGAGAGGAAAGCGTGACCTCCTCCGGTGTCGCGTGCAGCCCAGGGACCACGGGTATGGAGCTGGACGCGGCACCTGCGAGGATGCCTCTTCGACTTCTTTTTCGAATGCCTCGACTTACCGGAGGACTTTGAGCCCGACGAGTGGTGGTGGCTCTTCGAGCGGCGATGACTGCGGCTCCGCGACCGGTCCCTCGACTTCCCCCTCGACCGGGACTTCGAGCGGCGCGGAGCCGACTGCCGGAGCTAGAGCAGCCTTCGAGGTCAAGGCTCGGAAGTCAGGGCACAACTTGTCATCATGGTCGGCCCCGAGGCAATAAAGGCACCGACGGTGGGGGTCTGTCACCGACATCAGGTGGTGACAGTCCTCGCAAGGCATCCCTAGCAAGGCATCCCTAGCGCCACCGCGAGTCGAGGGTCGACTCGAAAAGTGATCAAAAGAGATCAAAAACCAAGTTAAAAATTTACTGGTGTACTGCTCTTTCCGGATCTGTGCTTGCTGGCGCGGAAAAAATACATTTGCTCATTCTCCCCTGAGGCAGAAGCCGGGGGCTCTCCACTCTATCCCTCCTGCTTCCCTGCATATTTTGCTGGTTAAATCGTTTTTAAAAACTATAATTATTTTAACTGTTCCTTTTTACCTACCAAGCATCCCAGACCCTTGAGTGCGAGATTTGCGTCGCACCGAGGTTCCCTGCACCCGATCTCTTCACCGGCGCAGCCGATTGAGGCGCTGACACCGGGAGTCAAAGGGGGTAGCCGCCATCTTAGTGGGAGGAAAGGGTAGCAGTCCAGCTGTAGGACGCCTCCCGCCCTCCCACGATACTTAGGGGACATTCACCGCTAGCACTCAGACATTTGCTCATTCTCCCCTGAGGCGGAAGCCTGGGGCTCTCCACTCTATCCCTCCTGCTACACTGCATATTTTGCTGGTTAAATCGTTTTTGGGTTTCGCCTGCCGAAAGGCTGCGCTCTGCGCAGCTTTTCAGCGCAGGTGAAATCCTTTGTTGACAATAAGGACTTCTGGAACGTCCCCCGGCTCTCATTGGCTAGCTCCATAAATGGAGGCTAGCCATTGAGTGCCGGATCTGTCCGTCAAGGCCGGACCAGATTCGGGGGCGTTCCTGAGATTTTTTCCCTGGGCGGAGTTACGTTGTTTCCCGTTCCCTCCCCTTTCACTGAAAGTGAATTCAGATGCGCTGTCCATTCCCGCCCCCTCCGTGTGCCTTTCCCCCCCCCCCTCGCTGTCCTGTACACGTTTCCCGCCGTCCGTGTCCTCTCCCGCCCCCTCCCGCCGTCCGTGTCCTCTCCCGCCCCCTCCCGCCGTCCGTGTCCTCTCCCGCCCCCCCTCCCGCCGTCCGTGTCCTCTCCCGCCCCCTCCCGCCCCCCGTGTCCTCTCCCGCCCCCTCCTGCCCCCCGTGTCCTCTCCCGCCCCCCGTGTCCTCGTAGGTGCTTGTTTTACTATGACATGCTTTGTCTATGTCTCTGGCTAAACTCTCCCTTCTCATCCGGTGACTGCCTCAGGCTGCTGTAAGCCCTCTCACCCTGTATCTTTGGATGCGGTCCGCCTTCTCCACCTGTGTCCCAGGCTGCCGTCTCCCTCCTGACCCGTGCCTGTGTCTCTGGCTGCAGTCTCTCGTCTCACCTGGCGCCTGTGTCTCCGGGTGCATTTAGTCCTTTCTCCATGAGGTCCTCGCGCCTGCCGTCCCCTGCCTTCCGGCGCCTGTGGCATGCCAGGTGCATAGTGGCAGGCGGTGCTGCAGGGGCCTGGGACGCTCGGCCTCCACCTGTACCGAGCAGGGGTTCGTGCAGCCGGACGCTTAGCCTGTTCTTACCTCACAGCTCCTTCGCCGGGTTGCGTTTCTCTTCCCGCTTGGCTTGTGTTCCTCACGAGCGAGCAATGGGTTGTGCCAGCAGCGCTCAGACCGAGAACAAGCGGCACAAAAGGCTGTCCGCAAAACCCGCCGACAGCCAAGGGAACGACAGACCGTCTGCGACACCCACCGAGAACCACGGGCATAACGGGCCCTCTGCAACCCCCACCGAGAACCACGGGCATAACGGGCCCTCTGCAACACCCACCCAGAGCATCGGCCCCGAGAAATCTGGTGAGAACTTCTTAACCCCTACTTCCATTTATGTAAGGTTTGCAGTTAGTTTTGCACGTGTGAGCTTGTGCACCTGTGCAAGGGTTAGCATATGCGGTGTACTTTCCTTAACCTTGCTCTGTTCTATAAAGAACAATACATCGTCTTCACTGAAGCATAAAAGCAATCATGTTTTCAAATCCAAAAACTTAAAAAACATCTTTAACAAATATCCAGTGTCACAGTCTGTTAGAATACTATCAGTAATGCAATCACCATACAACATCTCCGGGGGTAGAGGTTCGTGTCGTACGCCTGAAGTGTACGCGTTGGCCCCGCACCTGTCCCCGAGGCCGCACCGCACCCGAGAGCCGCACTGTACTTAAGTACAGGCCGCCCCGTGCCGCTGCCGCCTCTTGGGGAATCTGCCTGCCAGAGAGGACGTCTGCCCCAAGCCGGACCGGCTCGACAAGACCAGCATCCAGAGCCCGCCCCGCACCCCGCATGTACCGCGCATCAACAGGTACTGAGCATTCCTTCCAAGGCAACAAGAGCTGTACTGTACCCCCTCGGTGCGCCCTTAATCCAGAACTGCATAGTTGGGGGAAAGTACAATATTGGTAAAGCATTTAAGGAGGAACTCAGTTCACATCCCTTCACCTCACCTACCCCTCCATCACTCCACACAGACCCCGCTACATCCCGTCTGTTATTCAGCTCCAGCCCCTGCCGAGCCTCAGCCAGGCTCCCTTCCAACCCTCTCATCCTATCCTTCTCACATCTCCTTCACTTCGTCCCTCCTTCTCTCCACTACCCGGTTTCACTCAGCTCCAGCCCCTGCCGAGCCTCAGCCAGGCTCCCTTCCAACCCTCTCATCCTATCCTTCTCGCATCTCCTTCACTTCGTCCCTCCTTCTCTCCACTACCCGGTTTCACTCAGCCATTCTTCCCTCTGCAGCCAGCTTGTCCGGCCCCCTTCCTTCAGCTCTCTTGACGTTTCTTCTCTTCATCTCCTCCCTCATCTCCCCCCTTCCATTCCGGCCCCTTCCCTTCGTACCCACTTCCTACGACCCTCCCTATCCCTACACCCAATAACTCTATCCCTCCCTCGTCCTTGTATACCACGTCCACCATCCGTCCTTGGCGCCCCACCCCCCTCCCTACGACCCCCTCGTCCCTCCTTCACCCCATCTCTTTTTGCCCGCCATCCCCCATTCACAGCATAATCTGAAAAAGTGTGGGCAGAAGGTGAGGTGAGGAGCTAGAAGGGGGAAGGAAGGGAGAGAATCGGGTGCTAGAAAAGTTTACGCTATATAAAACTGCATTAAGTAAAATAAATACTTGCACCCATTCACACCATAATCTGAAAAAGTGTGGGCAGAAGGTGAGGTGGGGAGCTAGAAGGGGGAAGGAAGGGAGAGAATCGGGTGCTAGAAAAACTCTAGGACGATTACTTCATATAATGTTTTACACATCGTTTTATTTTATTTTAATTGTAACGGATCTTTGTGCAGTGTGTAGAGTGCAGAGTAGTGAGTGTGCAGAGTAGTGAGTGTGCAGACTAGTGAGTGCAGAGTGTGAGTGCAGAGTGCAAAGTGAGTGTGCAGAGTAGAGAGTGCAGAGTAGAGAGTGCAGAGTAGAGAGTGCAGAGTAGAGAGTGCAGAGTAGAGAGTGCAGAGTAGAGAGTGCAGAGTGCAGAGTAGAGAGTGCAGAGTAGAGAGTGCAGAGTAGAGAGTGCAGAGTAGAGAGTGCAGAGTAGAGAGTGCAGAGTGCAGAGTGCAGAGTAGAGAGTGCAGAGTACAGAGTGCAGAGTACAGAGTGCAGAGTAGTGAGTGCAGAGTGACTAGGGAGTGCAGAGTGACTAGGGAGTGCTAGGGAGTGCAGAGTGCTAGGGAGTGCAGAGTGACTAGGGAGTGCTAGGGAGTGCAGAGTGACTGCAGAGTGACTGCAGACATTAAGCTAATGGCAATGTAAACAACAATGCCATTTATTTATCTGTTCTCAAAACCAACACATAAATACAAATTTTGTCATTTACAATGCCAATAGCTCTAACTTTTCCAAAGGCGAAACCATTGCATTGTAAATGCTTGTTAAAAACTGTAATTATTTTAACTGTTCGTTTTTACCTACCAAGCATCCCAGACCCTTGAGTGCGAGACTTGCGTCGCACCGAGGCTCCCTGCACCCGATCTCTTTACCGGCGCAGCCGATTGAGGCGCTGATGCCGGGAGTCAAAGGGGTTAGCTGCCATCTTAGTGGGAGGAAAGGGTAGCGGTCCAGCTGTAGGACGCCTCCCACCCTCCTCCACAACGTATAAAAAGACGATGACTTCCCGTCCGCGCAGCGGGCGCGCCGGTGGCGCGCCCAAGGTGTGCCAAAGGCAAGCCCGTCTGCGCCCGGACCGGGCCCAGGGCCGTAACCCCTGGTCCAGAAGGTACAGCGCATAGTATCCACTATTCGTCTGTTATGCTGCATAGCCTGCGCCCATCTCATGTGAGTAACTGCACAAAGTACGACCCTGAGCATGCCCCAGGACTAACTACGCACTTCTGTCCCCACTGTAACGCTATCATTCCTTTGGTAAACAAATCAGCCAAGTCTAGTTATAAGAAAATCCCAAAAAGTACCTCGATAGCACTCACGAATGTTCGTTCATTAGGAAAACATAGACAGGACATAGCGGACTTGGTTAGGGATAGGAATATAGACATACTGTTCATGACTGAGACGCGGATGGACAGTACGTCCGACCCAGACTTAGTCATCGCGGTCCCAAATGGTTTCAAGGTTTAACGACAGGACAGACAGGGCAAAAGAGGGGGCGGGTTAGCTATTATCGCTCGCGACACTTACATAGTCAGGACTTTCCCAATTACCTCAAGCTCTTGCGAAGCTATGCAATTTTCCATTAGGCTATCCCCCCTCCCATAATTTCAGAGGAATGCTCCTATACAGGCCACCAGGAGCACGCTCAGGATTTCTCTCCGACCTAAGTACCATCTTGGAAACCCTAGCAATTGAAGATTCACTAACGGTACTGGGTGATCTCAATTTTCATTTAGAGAAATCAGATGACAGGGATACGTCCTCTCTCTTATCAGATATGGAAACCCTCGGGCTTCTTCAATTGGTTAATTCCCCCACCCACGACGGCGGTCATATCCTAGATGGCATCTTTTCCAATCTAGAGGATATTCGTATAACTGACATCCTCCCGCTCCCATGGTCGGACCACCATGCAATTCTGGGCACTATCACCACCACTGAAGCTCCCACTGCCAGTGTATCCTCTTCCAGTCGCGAACCTTTTCAGGCCTGGAAAAATATAAATAGTTCAAGCTTAAAATTTTTACTTGACAGTACCCAGCCTATACCATCCACGGACCCTAATATAGCCACCAAGCAATTCCAGGACTGGCTGGGTCTTGCCACAAACTCACTGGTACCTCTTAAATATGTGACCAGAAACAGATTGACTCCTTCAGCACCTTGGTTTACCGAAGACATTAGGAATCAGAAACAACTTTGCAGGAATAGGGAGAGGCATTGGCGGAAGTCTTACAACGAAGAAAGTAAAACCCGCTATAAAGAAATGCTCGCTAAATACAAAGCCATGATTACTGAGGCTAAGAGGAAGTACTTTAGCGAACAGATAGAGAAAGCTAAGAACTCTAACAAACAACTCTATGATATCATCAAGCAGCTAGCAGGGAACTCCCCCGATTTAAATCCCCCTCCCTCTCAGTCCCTTTGTGATGCATTGGCAAATTGTTTCTTCACAAAGGTTAATGATATCTATTCAGCTTTCTCCTCCAATACTAAGAATCCCACATATACCACAAACTCCAGACCACCTGTCTCCTTATTCACCCAGTTCAGAGACATGGCAGAGGCCCAAACAGCTGACATTATCACCACCATCAAATCTGGATCAGCCTTAGACCCATGCCCGTTTAAAATTCTTCCCCCGGTTATGGACTCTTTGATACCTGTCATCACCCAAATCTGTAACTATGTTTAGTTCAGGGATTTATCCGGACTCACTCAAAAAAACTCTCCTAAAACCACTCCTAAAAAAAACACATCTTGATAAGGAGGAGTTGAAAAATTATTGACCGATAGCCAGTCTTCCATTCTTGGCAGAAGTTGTAGAAAAAGCGATGAATTCGCAGTTATCCGAATTCATCGAGGAACATCATCAACTGGATAGTACCCAATTTGGGTTCCGTAAGTTCCATGGCACCGAAACTGCCTTGATCAAAGCCGCTGATGACATCAGAGTCATTTGAGATCAAGGAGGAACAGCAGTACTAGTGTTACTAGATCTATCTGCAGCTTTCGACACGGTCGACCATTCGATCTTGGTCGATCGTGTCGAAAACATGGGCATTCAACAGACAGCCAAAGACTTATTGGCTTCCTTCTTGCCAGGAAGAACCCAGGCTGTCACCCTGGGATCGTATCAATCGACTAATCGGTCTCTGCCATGTGGGGTACCACAAGGCTCATCCCCGAGTCCGACACTTTTTAATATGAACGTGTCGAACCTAGCCAAAATCATCAGAGCGCATGTGATGAGCCTAACCTCATATGCAGATGACACCCAGCTAGTCCTGGCCGTTAAAAACAATGGCGAAAGGGTGGCCGAGAGCTTTAAAGAAGGTATGTTGGCAATTGGAGACTGGATGGCCTCCTATTGTCTAAAACTCAATTCTGAGAAGACGGAGGTTGTCATATTTGGACAACTAACACCAAGTTGGTCACCCACTTGGTGGCCCTCGTCTTTCGGAACCCTGCCTAAACCTGCCCCCAAAGTGAGGAACTTGGGAGTTATCTTTGACGATGACCTCAACTTTGTCAATCATGCCAACCAGATAGCGTCCACAGCCTTTCATAAACTGTGCCTAGTAAAGAAAATCATTCCCTTCCTTCCTGATAGTGCCGGCAAAACCCTGATAAGTTCCCTAGTGTTGTCCTCATTGGACTATTGTAACGGTCTTTTTGCCAATGCTCAGGAAAGGGTAATCAACAAAATGCAGACCATACAAAACGCGGCAGCAAGACTTCTTGCCAGAATTCCTACACATAAGTCTGCGGCTGACACAATTAGAAACTATCACTGCCTCCCTGTCAGAAGCCGGATCAAGTTCAAACCCTGTGTATCGTATATAAGGCCCTGCATAATCAGGGACCTCAGTTTCTTAAAGAACATCTGACTCCCTATTGCCCCCCCAGATCACTGCGATCCACCACTCTCAACTACCTAGTGGTGCCTCGCGCCAAGACCGTTTCTTGGGGAGATCGCTGGTTCTTGGTCATGGCTCCAAAATTGTGGAATACCTTACCTCAATCAATCAGGACCAGCCACTCTCTCTGGTCATTTCGCAAACAGCTAAAAACTTGGCTGTTTAATCAGTAAACTTTATAATATCAGTCGGAGAATTTTTAGCAGAAGTCGCAGCGCCGAGACGCCCACGGGCATTTGTTCGCGCTTAATCAAATGGCATAAATAAATAAATAAATAAAGTACTCCGACGACGTCATCCCAGCGATCACGACGCCGATGACGGACGCTGAGCCGCAAACGACACCTAGCGACGCGCAGGGGTACTGCTGACGAAAACTTTCCAGGTCCAGTCTGACGCCTGGGGATATTCTAAGGTAAGGAATCTAACACTAACCTGTTCCTTTCAGACTCTACGGTATCCATCACAAATCCTGATTTAGTACAACGTTTTTCCTTTTTGGTGTGGGGTATTTGACATTGAACATATGCCCACAATGTCTCAGTGCCATGACTTCATATTCCTAATGTTTTTTTACTTTATTTCTAGCTACTAGCTATATGCCTCTTTTATTATCTGCTCCCTGGACCATAGAATTGGGGCGTAGGATGTGAATCTATAAGAGCTCCATGCTGCAAAATTATTGTTATAGATTAGTAACCCATTTTTTATGCAGCATGAACCTCTTCTAGATTCACATGCAATGCATAATTATACAGCATTTTCTCCCTCACAGAGGTATGTCTTAAGGTTGGGCAGTACCCTGACTGTTTCACTTGTTCTAGTTTCCTTGCCTGAATGTCTACATTTGTGAAATGTGTGTGTGGAGGACCATGTTGCACAAACGTATTTTAGTGAGATATTTCTTACTCTTACTAATATGGCCCTTGCAAACGTCTGCTAATGAGATTTCTCACTTGCAGTAGAGTGGCCCTTCCTTGCTGAATGTGCTCTATGTTTAAACTCAAAAGTTTTCCTTGCCATTTAGTAGCACCGTTTGATAGTTTGTACTATCCATTAGGTTAACAAAGCATTTGATAATGGCTGCCCTTTTGATTGTGGTCCGTGTGCCACAAATAACTGATGTGTTTTCCTAATGTCCGTTATAGCTTTGCCCATATTACATAAAGGCTCTTCTAACATCTAGTGTGTGTAGTATCCCTTCTGTAGATGTTTTGGGATCTTTGAAAAATGCTAAGTGAATTATCCGATTAACATTTAACCGAGCTACTTTCGGTATGAATTTTGTTTTTTTTTGTGGGCGGAGTATCTCACTTACCCTTCAAGATGTGGCTGCCGCAAAAAGGCTGCATTAGTGTCAAGTGTTTCTAAATCTCTTTTATGTAAGGTTCAAAGTGTGTTTTTCAAATAGCTGTCATTGTGAACAGTTGTTTACAATGACGCCTTGTGCATGCTACTATAGCTGGCAAATGGACCTTCAACGATATGCAAGCTATTTTGCACCAGTTGCATAAAGTAGCAAATGATGTTTTTATTATTAAGAAGGTCATCTGTGTGTTTCCACTGTTGGTTTCATTTGAGAAATCTTAGCATTTTGCAGTGTATCATATCCAAGTTGCCAGTCTCTTTTCCTTCATACTGATTAAACTCCAAGTCTTCAGCAACCATGCCACTGGGATAACTGTTCTGGCTCTGGATGAGCTTTTTAACATGTTCCTACGACATTGTCAATAAGTAACATAACCATGTATGTCTTGCCCACATTGGGGTAAAGATTAACATTTTAAAGCCAGGAACTCTGCATTTCCTGACCACTTTCGGCAACAGCGGTATTGAATGAAAAGCATATGCAAGCAAATATGCCTAACTAGTTCAGAGGCTTTCATTGCCCTTGGAAACTGTGTTGAAATGTGAATGCAGGAGTTTCGCATTTTTTGCATTTGCAAACAGGTCTATGTTTGGTGTTCCTCACTCAGATAAGATGTTTTCTACGATTTCATGATTCGGCTCCAACTTGTGCGATATGCCTACTTATCTACTTCTCGGTCAGCCTCGAAGTTCAACTGCCCCATTAGGTGGATCTTGTTCTTTATTGCCCCATTCCATTGCTCCTTTTCCATCTTTGATAGGGTATTTGATTTTATGGCTCCTTGTTTGTTTGAATAAAACAGTGCTTTAGTGTTGTCAATTTGAATCAATATGCATTTTCCTTTCATTTGTGTTTGGAAAGCTTTTAGCACTAGAAAGATGGTCACTCTTTGACACTTTGACTGTGTGTCAACCCCCGAGGTTGTGGTCCACGATGGAGGGTATGGGTATCGATCCACCAGTAATTGGTTTCATACGCCAGTTGTACGCCGATGCCACTGCCTGTGTAAGGTATGGCAGGAAGGGGGAGTGCACTCACCTCTTTAAAGTCGAAAAGGGAGTAAGACAGGGTTGTGTTCTTGCCCCGTTCCTGTTTTCAATCTATACGAATGGGGTAGAGTCCGCCCTGTCTGCTCTACTGGTGGATGTGCCTAAATTTGATCGTATCCCCCTTCCGATTCTGGCGTACGCGGACGACGCGGTATTGATGGCCAGATCGGGCTTAGCCCTACAAATGCAAATCGCAGCCTACTCCGCCTTTATGGCCTCCCTTGACATAAAGGTCAATGAATTGAAATCATTTATAATCGTGTCTGGCGCCGCAAGAGGTGAGAAACATACCCATTCCCAGTTGGCAGGTAAGAACATCGAGACAGTCGACTCAGTGCTTTTTGATAAAGACCACTCCTGGTCTAATTTAGTGGCAGCAAGAGCCCAGGTCATGCAAAGGAGTGTCAACGCTGTCAAAAGATTTGCTACGAAGTTGGGAGGCAGCCCACTGGATGCAATTAAGAATATATATTCAGCTAAAACAAAGTCCGCTGCACTATATGGGGCAGGAGTGTGGGGTATGGCTAATGTTGCACCGCTACAACAAATAGAAGACTCCTTTTTTAAAAACTGTGTCTCCTTACCGCAATCCGCCCCAAATCATATTTTACACTGTGAATGGGGCTTCCTTATATGAGCGGCAACATAAGACTGGCTCCAGTCTTGTTGTGGCTATCAGTATGGCGGAGGTCTACAGTGGATTTGACACAAACCATTATCAAGGACTGTTGAAAACTAGATTATTATAAAAGAATTGTATGGTTAAATTACGTAGAGGTCCATCTAAAAGAATTATTTCAGGACCCTGAGTCCTGCAAAAGGGTTTCAAAGGAAAGAATAACTGATTTATTCATTAAGAGATTAAAGTATGCCCGAAGAGAAAAGAAAGGTATTCATCATTCCTCCATTCTTTATGATGTGGTACCACCAAGATCGGGGGAAGGTTTTCGGTATTTATTACGGATAAATAATGCGCAACACAGATTTATTCTTTTGCGTTTCCGCATGAACATGATCCCGCTACTCCTGGGACACCCCCAAAATAAATATAAATTAGCAGACCTCTTCCCCTGTCCCTGTAACAACTACGCAGTACAGTCAGATCTACATATTGTATTATTTTGCAAGACCTATACAGAGGAAAGGAAAACATTCATACTCCCAATCCTGTGGTACCACAATTTTAGGCAGTGCCGGGTGGCCATGTATTTTTTTAAAACTCTACCGGATCCATTTGTATGCTGTTCTGTTTCCTCATGTTTATGGGCTTGTCTTAGGAAGAGGAAAAAGATGGGATGACATTTTAGTAACAACTAATTAATTAATTTTAAATTCTGATCTGCTTTTTTCATAAACGTTTTTATATGAATTTACACGGATCACGGCAACTGTTTAATTCCTATTTTAAATGTGTATATATGTGTATATATTGTGTTGGAATTTTGAGATAACTTGTGCTTTTATGATCCGTTTTAAAAAATCGAATAAAGCTGTGTGACTGACTGACACATTTATGAATTGGACCACTTATTTCACGATCCACTGACTCCTTCCTAAGGTTTCTCAAGAGTACATACCACCCTATGTGATCTATCCATTGTTATTGTCACAGAGTGAAGTGGTGCCTGGAAAGAATTACCTCTTTTTATATTCTTCCTGGTCTGCAAATTTAGTTCTTGGAACTTGCCTTGTGACAGACTCTAAACCATCTCACTTCCCACTGTTTTGTGACCATTGCTTCATTAGCCACTTCTGCAATGATCTTATGTGCAGTCTGGAACACATGAAGCCATCATGCCAAATAGTCACAGAACTGTTCTCACTGTCGGAGATTGTGATGTCTTTTTTGTGGACTGCTAGTGCTAGTCAGGAAATTAAATGATTCTCCAAGGAGATTTTCTCCAGTGCTCGGATTGGGGATGATTTCTTACTATTCACTGAAACCCCACTGAGTGCAGCAGCTGAATGTCGGTGTTGCTGCTCTTCCGGCATTGCAGTAATTCCCTTTTACTAATGTGTCGTCTAAACATGGGTACAACAGTTGGATTTGGATGGTGACTGAACCCGTACCTTCGATTCTAGTCGCTTTTAAAACGTTGACTGGTTTGTCTATTAATGAAAACAAATCCTATGTTTATTACTTCATGAATGCAACACGTACTGGTATGTTCGGTTTTGGGAACTGGTCATTCCAGAACGCAACTAGCACCTTTAAATATCTAGGAATCCATATATATAGGGGCACGTCGGACCTCTTGGAAGCCTCCCTTAGATCCCAAGTAAAATTCTGGGTTACCTGGTCTCTATCTGTGGCAGGCAAAATAGCAATTACAAAAATGGTGGTGCTCCCTATACTGTTTTATTTTTTTATCAATTTGCCCATAATGATACCAGCTAAGACGTTCACACTGCTCTCCTCTATGCTGGTTGAACTGATATGGGGAAAGGTGAGGTGATGCATAGTACTCAACAAACTTTGCTTGGATACTAAGCAAGGGGGCATAGGGGTACCGGACCTAAAAGCCTACTGTTATGCAAGTGTTATACAATGGCTAGCATACTGGCTGGCGGGGCGCAACCTGCCAGAAATAGATATGACACATTTCAATTGGCGAAGGGGTGAGATACACACGCTTCTGTTGCCCAATCGCAGGGTCCCAACGACGGCGCCACATCTTTTGAAAATCGTGCTACAATACTGGAAACAATCACTTAGATACACCAAGGTGGTGACCCCGTACGCCCCCACTATACCTCTACTGGGGATCCCCACTCTGGTAGACAGGATTACTAAAAGGAGGATAAGATCATGGGAAGACGTGCGGATATCAACAGTGGGCGATTTCTTTCGGGAAGGTATCCTAATGATGCATGACATGTGCGAGAACACCGAGCACCGGATACCCTGTTCCTTCTACACGCGGGGGTATCTCGCTACATCCGCACTACCCGGGCACCTGGGGGTGTTTAGACACAGGCACAGGCACAGGCACACACACACACACAATGATGCAACATCTGATGGGCAACGGTAGACACCTTACAAGATGGCTATACGGGGGCATACACGCAATAGCAGTGGTGTCTCTCCAGACTCTCAGGGGCAAATGGGAGGATGATATAGGAAGGGCACTTAGAGATGAGGAATGGAGTGTGTTGTTGGAGTACCCGAGGAGAGTATCAAGGAACCCGAAATTCAAACTCATACAACTCATGCTTTTACATAGGGCATATTTGACGCCGAGCAGGCTACGGGCCATGTTCCCAGATATCTCGGATGTATGCCCACGATGTCAACTGCAGGCAACAGACTTGATACACATGCTGTGGAGTTGTCCACGGCTCCGAGAGTACTGGACGGCAGTCTGCAGAATCCTAACTATTGCTCCGGTAAGGGATAATGACAGACTGGAATACTGTTTGTTGGGACTGGGCCCAAAGGGAAAGAAAGGTAGCCCGATCACTAAATTTAACAACCTGGCGCACATCCTGGCCAAATGTAATATCACAATGAAATGGAAGGCTGCTAGACCACCAGCGTATGATGAGCTGTTGCGATGGGGTAGAGCGGAGAGTGCGGCATTAAAGAGGGAGGAACAGAGGGGACTGCGTAAGACTCCTATATCTATCAGGCACACTCCACCGAGGCGGTAATCCTCGCTGTCCAGAATACTTTAAGGACCAACGCCGACAATGGAATTCACCAAGCCCTCGTACTCCTTGACCGGTCGGCTGCGTTCGACACGGTGGATCACACCATCTTATTACACCGTGTCGAACAAGCCGGCCTCAACGGCGCAGCCCTTGACTGGATTAAGTCCTTTCTAACGGACAGATCCCAGGCAGTAAAGCTGGAGAACTTTATAGCACCCTGTAGGAAGGTAGATCCCTGACTATGGTTGCCCCCAACTTTTTGCCTGGTGTTTTGCTGGTTTTCTGACTTAGTTGACCTGGGGCCCTGCTATTCAGGACCCCAGGCCTACTGCTCTCTCTGTAAAATGGATTCCATGTACCTTAGGTACATATCTAATTGGATACTGAGTCACCTTATCAGTCCCTGTACAGTGTACCTTAGGTACCCAGGGCATAGGTGTACCCAGGGCCTACCAGGGGCTGCAGCATGTATTATGCCACCCCTGGCTGGCCATCCAAATCTGACACAACTGGCTGCACGACAGCTGGGGCAAGGTGGTGTAATCACCCTTTGCTTTAGATATAGTATACCTATATCTAACCCTAAAATGGACACACAGATCTCCTATCAGTCACTCCTATGGCAGGCCTTAACAATCCTGAAGGCAGAGTGCTTGGAATCGTGTGAGATGGTGCTCTGGCAGGAGCTGAGCCTGTCTGCGGCTTTCGGGATCCATCCCTTAGCCGTTTCCATGATATCGCATACCATATACTCTTAAGTGCATTATAATCCTCGCGGTTATATGCCAACTCTGGTATCGCTTTATCAAAACATGTCGAGTAAGGTGTCATACGAATTGGAATACTAACCCCTCGCCAATTCTGGCGACGGGGTTAGCATTCCACCCTTCTAGAGGGACACGACATGTATGTAACCCCTAACCCCGGTTAAAGTCAAACAGAGCCTCAGCTCCACAAAATGGATGCTGCCACCGAGACACAAGTCTGCCCTCCTGCTGCTGGGAGTCCTCCCAGAGCAGGAGATAAGGACAAAGGGTTTCCTGCCAGGGGCGGTGCCAGCACCGTCCCAGACAGGGTTTTGTGTATTGTAGGTAGGCAGGGCTTTAGAGGAAGGTGACTGCACGTGGCACCCCGGTGCTCACTGTGCATAGGCTGGCTGGAACCAGTTCCAGGGTCACTCCAGACCCTGTGCTGGGGAAAAGCCCGCCAAGGAAGTGGGTGTAACCACCCCCCTCCTAGTCCCACCCCTAGGGCAGGACTTAGTCGCGTGCCAGCCCCTTTTTACAGGATAAAGGTAGGAACTGGCCCCCTTCCAAATCAGATCATCTTTGAATCCTGAAACTACTTTCCACGAAAGGAACTCAAGACTTCTTCCTAAGATTTCTCCCTTGTGACTAAGGAGTAGTCACCCTGCATCCGCAGGCACCATCTTAAGAACACTGCGGTCTGCTGCAAGTCTCTCCTCCGGATCAAGACTGCCCAGCTCGACGAGAACCGGCTTCCCTGGCACCTCTGACCTCTACCTGCATCATCAGTCACGCTGAGATTCGTGGGTGTGACGAGACCTCGAGGGACCGGCCATCTTCAAGACTGCACGACTTCTTTCCAGTAAGCCCGCCGAGTAATTTCCTGGCGAGTGCTTTGGGGTCCGAGAAGCCCCGACCCTGAGCAGCTCCAGCACCGAAGTGCAGCCTCCCAGCATCTCCACGATCTGCGTGGGGCCCTTCTGCTTTTTGCTGCTCACCGCGTTGTTTGGCTACTAGCCCGCTGGCTTGTGGCCTTCTGAACGACGCCCGACGACATTTCTGCTGCTGGTCTGGTTGCTCCAGGCTGGCCCTTGCTCCCTTCCAAAAGAGGAGCACCCCGGACCCTCCTGGTCCACTCAAGACGCCATTTTGAGTCCACCGCGTGGGCTTGAATTAGCCAAGGCTTGTTGCCCAATCCTGGGTAACTTCGACGCCGACAGCTTCATCCATCGTGGGACAGCTCGCCTCTCCATCCTGGTCGCCGACAACGCCTCCTGGTCCGTGAGATCTGCAGAGCCAGCGTCGCCCACTCACCTGACTGCGGTGACTTCGCCCGGTGCCATCCTGGTGCCCACTTAATCACTGGCTAGTGATTCAAGAACTTGGTCCCCTCTGCTTTCAGGTTTCTTCTTCCTCGATCCAGGCTTGGATCCATCGAACTTTTCTTCACTGGTCGCCTGCCAGCAACTTCCTTCTTCCAGGCTCCTGGTCCGGCACGAGATCCCCGACGTCTTTTCAGACCTATGCAGCTGCAGCCCCTGGGCTAGGTAACTTCGGCACTTCGGTGTCCCAGCATAGCCTCACTATCCTAGGGTCAGGATCCACTGTCGTTTTCTTCCCACCAGGTCGGGTTCGCCCGTGAACACTAACTTTGCCTTTACTAGCTCCCATAGACTTTGTCCCGCATCCCGCGTGAGAGTGCACACTCTGCACCCGAGTCCCCTGGGCCTCCTAGTAGTAATCTAACGATTTCCTAGTCAAGTCCTAGCGATTCCAAAGCCTATTAGTACTGTACTTACCTGCTAGTAATTTCGCATTCCACTTTTTAAGTATATGGTTTTTCGTGCCCCTCGGGCATTTGTGTATAACGTGCTAACTTAAGTATTTTCGTAAGAGTTTTGTTGTGTGCCTAGCACCCTGTCCTCATAAAGAGTACAGGGTTGTTGTGATTCTAATAAATACACTGTTTATTTTCATAACACTTGTGTGGTGTCCTTTCACTGGGTGTTCAAGGGGTAATGTGATGGTAAAACAGCTGGCTTAACACGCCCTCTAGAGTCTTAGCCTTAGACTGCTCGTATCCATGCTACTAGGATAGCTGGTCTATAAGGTTGACTTACAACCAATCATCAATAAGGGTTGTTTGGACTGATATATAGTGATCACTAGAATAGTGAACACTGCACATCAGGCCAACTTCTCACACACCCAAACTCTCCACCTCTTGCGGTGTCCCACAGGGCTCCTCATTATCCCCCCTCCTTTTCAACTTATATCTCAAACCGCTTTTGCACTTTCTAAAACACAGAAAAGTCACTATCTACAACTATGCGGACGATTTACAGCTGATATTCCCCCTCAATTCTACGGACTCTACTAAGGAATTCCAAACCACCATGCTGCACATCCAGAGCTGGATGGACCAAAACCATCTTAAGCTCAACCCAGGAAAGACCAAGCTTGTTCTCCCCGGTAACAGCGCCTTAAGCTGGGGCCCCCACTTTTGGCCAGTCTCGATGGGTACCCCTCCCTCCCCCTCTCAGTCAGTGAAAAGCCTCGGGGTCACTCTCTGCTCCGACCTCTCATTGAAAACCCAGGTCGGAACAGTGATCTCTTCCTGTTTTTTTCAGTTAAGAAAGATCAAAAAAATAGCTCATTTGCCAACTCATTCTGCTCTCATTCAGGTGGTAATCGCCTTGGTCCTTTCACGACTGGATTTTTCAAACTCCATCTACTTGGGCTTACCCCTCGCGCTCGTTAAACGCATGCAGATTGCCCAAAATCAAGCGGCCAGATTAATTTTTAAGAGCAATCGAAGGAAGTCGGCCAAACCTCTGCTAGCCTCCCTCCATTGGCTCCCTATAGCCCAACGGATCACCTTTAAGGTAGGCTGCATAACCTTCAAAGCCCTCCACGGCAAAAGCCCCAAGTTCGTCAATCATCTCATTAATAAATACGAACCGACCCGGGATCTTCGCTCTGCCCATTTGTCCTTTCTCTCGCTGCCCATGTTTAAAAAGAAACGACTAGGTGGATCTCGTTTCGCCTACCTTGCCCCTAAAATTTGGAACTCCTTTCCCCTGTCTATTCGGAACTGCACTAAGCTAGTAGAATTCAGGAGAGCCTTGAAGACCTGGCTATTCATACAAGCGCACGGCTAGAGCATTGTTACCATCTGTCTCTTTAGTCACCATCTGTCTCTCAGCGCCATGAAACCTCTGGGTGTCCGTGCGCTTAACAAATCCCGAATAAGATAAGATGGAATGGAATTTATTGTTGGAAGAGCTTAGCGCAATGGACATAATCGAGTATAGCCCATAAAATGAGATTTGCTAGAACATAGACTGGGTGATGCTACAGGAAAACTGGGACTCTAAGAATCTCACAAAATACAAAAGGAAAGGGATGGTTGCTGTAAGTCAATTTATTACTACCTGTATATAACAAAAATATAACATGCTGATCTGGAATATGTATAGAGTTGCACACATTTTACTCGCTGAGCCTAGGGGGGAGGAAACAGGAGGGGAAGTTGTTGTCTTTTTTTGGATTTTTCTAAAACTCTTAATGTAGGGTTGCATGCTGGTGCAGCACTATTTGAACAGCTATACGACACACGAAAGTCATATTGGGATAAATGTAATACACAGCGGATTAACATATGATCTGTATTAATATGAAGAATGTGTCTCATGCCGATAAGTTCAGAATGTATATGATGCTTTACCCTGTAATGTACTGTGATGCATCCTTATAATAAAAACATATGTTTATAAAAAATAAAAAAATAAACATGGGTACAACAGTAAAGGTTATTTTCTGCAAGACATTCTATGAACACCCTTGGAGCAGATTATATACCAAAGGGTAGTACTGTAAATTGGTACTGATCTGCTCCAAAATAAATATATGGTATTTGGCAATGGTTTGGATATGTGAAAGTAGGTGTTTAAGTATATGATTGCTAGATAAGTCAAATTTCTGTAGCTTGAGAATGACGTTCTGCAGGGTCATCTTTATTTCCTCTTAAATCCTCTGTAGAACGGCCTGAGCTGTGTCTGTTGCCTTTTTGTTTCCTCTTAGATTTTGTCATACTGTTTTTGACCAGATCCTGTCCGTTAAAGGGGGTGCTGACGATTGATGTTTGCACCTTTGGTTTGAAACCAGAGAATCTGAGAAACGTGTGTCTGGGCAGTACCATGGCTGTACATAGTAGCCTACTGGCTGTAACTGCTGAATCCAGAGTTGATCTGAGGCAAGCACTGGAGATGGTCTTGCCCTATTCAATGATGCGTTTTACCCTCTTTTGAAATTGTCGAGGTGGTGTTGCATGAGCTCCCCTATTTCTTCCAATTGCTGGTGTTGGTACCTTGAGAGGAGTGCAATTGAGTTTGCTATCTTCCATTGTGCTGGTGCCTCTCTTGCCATGTTTTTCCTCACTGCATCTAGACTCTGCTGTGCCTATCTGGTCTGTAGTGGCTGTATTACTAGTTCTTCTCCTGTTCACAGTGGCAATCAGTTCTGCATGATATTTAATATGTGTAAAGTTTGGGGTAAGGGCTTTATATATTTTTTCATCACTCTAGGTGTGATTGCCTTGCACGGGACTTGTGCTTTTCACTTGTAATACACTAGGCAACATTGGGAGGTAATGATGGTTTTCTTTACGAGGGGTGCAGTGTTTCTAAGAAGAAGGATGACTCTTCTTACTTTTGCTGCATACCATAAGTATCAGCGGGTCTTTAGGTCATCTGGAACAGCTGTTCTACTAGGGTATATCTCTACTACTTCTTATGGTGAATCACCCTCTATCCGATCCAGTATGTTGCTGTCCGAGTCCTGTGCTGCCACTTGTATTATGTGATTTCCTTGTTTGAGGGACTACTTCCAGAACATGTGTGTCCAGTATACATGGATTCTTGTTCTCACTCAATCTATCTCCGTAGGTTTATTCTGCCCAGTTTTACCTGGGTTCTTGTACAACGCCATTAAAACACCAAGTTCTTTCTTTTTCAGAAGGGTATCTGCCATTTTGGCCTCAAGTTTGCGTATCTGTCCTACAGAGGGCTCACCCTTCAACATTGACAGTTTAATGGGTCTTCTGTATCTTAAGGTGTGGTATTTCAGGCTGCTTGTCATCCAACTTCCTCCGGTCTTGGTCCTCTGTTGAAGTGGAGCCAGATGGTCTAGGCTTTCCACCACATCTTTATCTTGGTTTTGTTTGACCCGTGTGGCGAGTCCTTCAACTTTTCCATCATAGGCGTTTTCAACATTTATTTTATTTATTTTTTATTTTCAAGAGTTTTATATAGCGCTGGCTAGACCCGGAGGTTTCAGAGCGCTTTACATGTACATCAGATCATAGTTACAGGTTACATCATAACAAAAGGTTACATAGTTCTTAGAGCATGGCCACATAGTTACTGGTAAGGTCGAGATAAACAATAAGCACAAATACGTAAGGGGAGAAGCAGGCAAGGTGAAGGATTCAGGGGAGGGGGGGTTGGAGCAGGGGAAGTAGACAGATAATGAAGGCGGGAAAGAGGAGGTTAGGGTGAGAGACACAGCATGGGAAGAGGAGGGGAAAGGTGACGGGGACACAAACCGGTAGACGAGTGAAGGCAAACGTCCAATGTCCAGTAAGCTGTGATCCCAGGGGAAGTGGTATCACTTCCCTATGTCTGTTGCGAGCGGCTCCCTTTGCGCAGTGGACTCTCTCAGAGAAGTCTCTGAGACTCCAAGGCCTATATACTGGATCCTTCCCCAGAAAGGGGAGAGGGAGTGCTTTGGCAAGGGGTGACAACCAAACCTCAAGTGTGAGTGGCTCCCTTGGCGCAGTGGACTCACTCAGCGGGTTCGCTGAGACTCCAGAGTATAAATATTGGATCTTTCCCCAACAAGGGGAGGAGTGCTTAGTCAAAGTGCAAAAAAGAAGAGGGGGTAGGCAAAGTAGCAGGCAAGGGGAGAGAATTCGGGAGAGAGGGGATAGGAGCTAGGGACGAGACAATGAGGAGAGACGAAAAGAAGTCTGTCTAAAGACCGACTGGGTAGGTGACGACCAAGGAGGGCTTAGGTTTTACTTTAGTGGAGTCCAAAGTTTTCGGCTCTGAAGACTTTTCTTTCTGAGGCATTTTTTGCTGACACTTCTTTAGCATTGAATGAATGCCTTTCTCTACCACATTGCTTAACTCAATATCTGTGCAAGTTGCATCCTCAACATCGGACTTCTGGATATACTTACCTGTGCCTCCTCAATACTCTATAGGGTGTTCAATCGCCTCTCATCCAGAAATTTGTATAACGTCAAGCTGTCCTAATGCCTTTCCCATGGTGCAGTGTGCTCACCTTGGTTTCTGTCTGATCTTTAGAGCCTTCAGTTTAAAATGGTCGTAGGCCTTTCAGATCTCTAACTTCTAGTCCTTAGGGAGACCGATATTGCATAACTTGTGACCATACTTTGGATAGGATTTTAAAGGAGTATTTTCCATTATATTTAGTAAAAAAAAAAAAAAAAACTACTCCGAATGGAACTGGGCTCCCGAAATGTACATTCTCTGACCCTCCTACAGTCAAAGTTTTCCCCACAAAAACCTGTCGTTCACTCTATCTTGTATCTTCTCCTTCACGGAGGAGTTCTGTCTCATGTGCCTATGTATGCCTTCAGTACATATGTATGTACATTGAATTCTTACCTGGATTGCTATGTAATCTTCTTCGTTCCCATAGCCAAAGTAGGAAAAACGGAATCAACGTGAAAGTAACGCACAGGGGCTCTGTAGGCTTACGTTCAAGGTCACAAACCCTGCCTATGGTTGACCCCCAAAAAGTGAGAACTGTAGTAAATCATGACTTCTAGACCCAACCACTAGATGACGTAGTAATGGATGTACGTGAATTTAGAAGCGGGTCACCCTCCATAATCAAATTTAGTCACATTATTACTTGGGGCGTGGAGTAATGTCATCAAGGTCAGCGAGGGGTTGGGAATCAAATAGTGGAGCAGATGGGCTGCAATTAAGCATTACTGCCCGCTGGCACCAACAGCTGTTATTTACCCATCCCCACGATTGTGGGCCCGAGCAACAGATAATGGCCCCGCTCCAAAAAAAAAAAAGTGAAGTGAAGCTGTGATACCCACAAGGGGCAGCTGTGATACCATTAATCAGCTTTCAAGGAAAGGAGCTTTTCTGAGGTGCAGAGCAGCGCCGGTTTCTCTCCTGATTCCACTGTTAAAGTTAAATATGTACACCCTCTGAAGTCAGGATTGCCAGCTCAGTACTTTTGAAGGGAAATACAGGGTGACTGCAACAGAAGTTGATAAAAATGTTTTTTTTTTTTCTCTTGGTTTCATTCAGCCTTTTACTCATCAGCAGGGCAAAGGGTGGAAATGCCATGTCCAAACTCAAAGGAAGAGCAGCTTTAACCTCATCAGCAGGACAAGGAGAGGAGCATTAGCTGTGTAGTGTCAAGTAGCAGGCTGCTCCCAAAGCGGTTCCACAACAGTAGTTATATATATGCATTCTGGCTGGTCAGATGGATTCTTATGTTATACTCGTGGCACCAATGGAAAATGTTCTGTCTACTGCTTCAGTGTCTTTAACAGGGATCCTAACATTCCCTTGTATTATACATTATTACAGAACTTTTCAGCTTCAACACCCTAGACCTGAAATGTCTGTATCTTAAAAACATCTACAATCGAAGGTATTCTTTAAAGACAGAAATATACAGAAATCTAAAATAAATACTTGCCTTGGACGTCTCAAATATAAGGTCTTTTTCTCCAACGGAGACCTTAAAAGTGCTGCTGTCGGACACGCCAAAGGAAGAGATCTGACTGTAGCAGTAGCTGTCGAAGGGCTCCACGTCACCTTGTTTATACAGAGAGAGAGCCTGGGAGTTGACCCCCAGCCACAGCTTTTGGGAGAAGCTTCCTGCCGAGCTCTGCATGAGAGAGATGGGAAAGAGTTCAGGGAGGACCACTGGAGAGACTATACAAGAATTATCTGGTGGGAAAGCCACACAACGCAAGTCTCGTTCACTCAGCAAATGACCCACGTTTCCTCTCCTTGGGCAGTCTGAGTGAAGTGCGTTAAAAATCAGACCGTATCTCCCCCCCCCCCAACTCGACCCTTGCAAACAACGGGCCATACACACTCACCGCTGAATTAAAATGCTGTGGCTACATTTATAACATAACGTTTATTTATAAAGCGCAAATTCACCCCCAAAGGGGCATCTTGTCGCTGAATAACAGAAGTTTATAGTTATCCAACTGTTGTGCCACAAACACAAGAAGAAATTGTTACTTTCTCTGCACCTATCAGTTTATAGCTTTTTCTGTTGCAGATTCCTAGGCTATGCACTCTCCTGATATTTAGTGTTCAATATGGAATATTACAATGTATTATTTGGTTAACTGATCAGGTTTCCACAGAGCACAACGCACAGGCTGCTTCGCCCAAAACTTTTTTTCGTCTATGGTGTGGTTTACAATTCTTCCAGAAAGTGGGAAAATTAAATGCTATTATCTGCCTCACTTCCAGAGTGCCATGGGTTATGGTTCAATTGATCACTTGAACCAACTCAAAAACTACAGCAACAACAGAACCTTTGTGCCATCCACTGCTGGGAGCTTCTTTGTATCACATTTTACGTTGGCTGCTCAGGGTTAAATAACATTTCTGACTTGTTTGGACTTCACAAAAGGACAGGAGAAACCCTCCAGGTAAGCTTCGACAGGTGGTTTCCAAGAGTAGTTCACACATTCTGTTATGAATTCCAACTTACACACACATACTAAGGCATTTTTCATTTGTGCAAATGTACCAGATGTACATTTACACATGTGCAGGGCTAGAGTCGAGGGTAGACGCCATCACTACCCTGCTGCAAAGCTGGCTGCTTTCAGCCTAGTTTCCTTTTCTACTTTGTCCCGGTGTAATATTCTTTAAATTTCAACATGTTTTATTTATTTTATACAAGAACACAATAGCACTTCTGTTACAGGGTTAGCATAGGTTGTCCCAGTTGAAGTTTATACATCAGTGTCCTAATACAGTGTTTCACATTTGTTTAGCTAACCCCCTATATCGATAATAAGAAAGAGAGACAGACAGAATAAGATAGAGAAAGGGAGAAAGAGAGACAGACAAAATAAGATAGAGAAAGGGGGAAAGAGGAGGTAAGAGAAGGGCAGAGAGAATTACATTTCTTATTTCTGACACCAGAAAACTTTCAGCAGCGCCTGCACATTGTTTGCTTTTGTACCAAGCAGCAACATTTAGGTGGGGAAGGGGCACATCAGATTCCAGCCGGGCCATAACAAAGGCGGAAGTTAAGGGGCCATTAAGCCATTGCTTAATTTGAGCTGGTGGTTTCTGGTGCTCACCATCACTTAATTATCAACACGGGTACTTATTACAGACAGCCTAATTGTAGCACTTTTTATGTAATTTAGAGAAATGAAGAACATCAGTTATTTATTAATTCAATATACATTAAAACAATGAAAACCTGCCTCCACGCCATTCTTATAGCTTTGGGGGCCTGAAATAGTCTGAATTGTCACACTTGTAGAGTGTGATGGTTAGTGGTTGTGTTGGTACTATCACAGGCAGAGTGGGCAGGGGCAATGGATGGTGCAAGCTACAGTGGCCTCCTGATAGGGGCCCTGGCACTTATTTTACAAATTAAGCACTGCATTAAGCCTCTTTTTTTGCTGGCCAAGAGCTATGGGGAGCCTCACATCTAGATGCAATGGAGGGGGAATAAAGGCTCACATCTCATCTCTGAACAGGTACTTAAGAGAGAAATGCTTTTGACTTTGTTCAGTCCCTGTATATAAGAGATATGTATACACTGTAAGAATGTCAGATGTGTTGGTCGCCCCAGCATTTTTTGTTTTATTTCTTTTATAGTTCTTTGGCACATAGTAGTGCTATGAAAGAAATAAAACAAAATAGTGGTATTCAAATTGTTATTTTTGTATGTGTTATGTAAAGCGCTCTGACACTTGCATTGGGATGAGTAGTACCATAATCCATCCCAATGCAGGGTGACAGAGCGCTTTACATCACATGCACAGATTATACAATGACAAATCATGTGTGGACATCAATATATATTAAGGATGTGTTACATAAGACAGTGAGGGTTACCAGGTGTAGGAGCCAATGTCCTTAATTCCTCAGTGTGCTATATCAGAAGGATTACAATTTATGAACTGCAAGTAACAAAAGAATCTCAGCCTTAAAAGCAGTAATCCACTTACATAAAATAAAAATATGTCATCTGCGTGTCACATTTTGTGCTTTGAAGAAGACATATTAACCCTCTAGCTAATTCGATTCAAAACTTCGACTAGGCAAAACACAGATCTCTCTAGCAAATACGTTATCCTCCAAAGATCTTACCATTATTATTATTCCCTGAGATTTAGCTGGCACACAAAGATCTCTGAAGCAGGCCACTAGTGTAACAAAACTTGAGGGGGCCACCCTGCAAAACAGATTTGCTCACAAAAAATATTACACCATGGTGCTTTACTACGGTGTCTAAATAAATTGCTTTGAGATTGTAAAAAATGTGTTCCGAGAACACAAAATACGAATTTACCATAATTCCAACGAATTCCTGTATGTGTGGCTTTGTGTGATACACTGCCGCAACTCTGGAATTCTCTCCTCTCTAGCCACATAGGCTGGACGACAATATCTACAGTCCAACAAAGACTGGGCCGTGCTGGGGCATGCTTTACCCGTTTACTTGTACTCTTGTATAGAATTCCCGTATTTGGTTAGGCCATAAACAATTTCATGTTAAAATCGTCTCATCTGTTGGAGGAATCCTTGGAGTTCACTGGGATTGTTTGGAGGTTTAATTTTCAACAAGGCTGCTTAGTTAGAAAAAGCTTAAGAGATGGCCCAAACAATCCCCTCCTTTTTGCGAGCTTTCCAGGGGTCACAGACAGCCATGGTAATGAGCAGTTGTATTGGAAATCGATGAGCATCAGGAATAAAGTTCAATATTCTAACCAAGTAACCTTCTATTTGCCTTTCCCTTGTACTCCAACTTCTACCATGTCACCCTCTGTGATAGATAATGTACCTTTAAAAAAAAAATCCCTGATGGAATATTTTCGCTTTAGTTTTTGTTTCAGCTCCCATGACTGCCCCTCTTCTTTACTAACTACAACTTTATTAAACGTACTGTAGTTGCACCCTTTTCATTTGGTATGTTCTTTTGTTTCTTCTTCTTGGCTAAGGTGGGCACCTTCTGGACATCTGAGAGCTGAAGCCAGACTGTAGGTGTCATTTGGAAATCAGTCACAACTAGCTGCTAAACAACCATTAACATTGCTCATTAGTGTAGGTATCTTCCTCTTAACGACTTGGACAAATCCGGCCCCTTAAGTCATTCCATATTCTAACTACTCTCTGTATGCAAGTCGGGGACCCGTAGCACTCCACATGGGTTGAGCGTATTCTTCCGTGTGACTGGACAATTGATGTGGGAGTGACTTGAAAGCGCAAAAGCATTGGATAACTAGATATTTGCAGACCTTGTGATAACATACTTAGCCCGGACATATTCTTGATTAGCCCTGATGAAGTCTGTTGTCACATCTGCAGCTTAGACTAAACACGTGGTGGAAAGGCAAAGAAATGAAAGACTCTTGGAAAAATAAAGGCTGTTCGTGGAACCTTTACTACAGAACTCTACGTTGCAATATTTGGAAGTGCTCGAAGCTTTACACATACTCTCTATATATATCACTTGTGTTTTTGTCTATTTTTATGATCACTTCCTTCCATGATATGTTGCATAGGCTGAATAAACAGCATTCTCCCAGAATCCCTCAACACTTAAAAAAAGTTGGTTCCCGCAAACAGGGGTATAAATAAGCTACTGCAACTCAACATCGTATAGCCTTTTACCTCAAGCTACTAAGCAATTTCCACCCTTCTCACACGAGTAACTGAAAGCAACCAAAGACCACATTACCATGAAAAAGTCCACATCGAAGAGAGTGGATCCAAAGCCGGGACACTCCTTCACAATTGCCACATAGGCCACCATGGCCTCCTGCCTGTCCATTCCTTGCAAAATCTTCCACTTGTCCACAATGGCAGACATAACATTGGCCCCTTCTTCATTCAAGCGTCCTTTAAACTTCAGGTCCTCCTCTGCCTTCTGTTTGACGAGGGAGTTGTTCCAGAGGCCATTGGGCAGTGCCCCCGATAACAATCCTGCCCGGAAGTTCATGCTTGGGCACTTAGAAGAGAGCGCCGGTTTGCTGGCAGCCAGAACTCGTGACCGGAGCACCAACATGGGGAAGAGATCCTCCAGTCTGGGAAAGGGCGAATGTGTGGAAAAGTCACTATTAAGGAACTGCAGTCTGAGCGCCGCCAACGATTGCAGGGTTTCCTCTGACGTGGCCATGTGTCCTTGCACCACCATTTCATGTGCCTAGGAGGGAAAACAACTTTGTTCAGAAAGTAGCTTGGTTAGGTCGAAAACACAGAACTGCCTATCCCCAAAACATGTGAATAAAATACTGATATAAAGCTTTCTCATCCAAGTCTCAAAGCACTGCAACACTAGCGATTTATGGAGGACAGTGTGGGGGAAAAACATCAACATACAACAGGGGCAGAAAAACAAAGACCTAGGCAAGAGACCTTCAGAGGATGAATAAGGAGAGAAGGGAAACAGACAATAGACATGAGGCCTCATCACAGAAATTGCCTTGAGAAGATACTGGGACTGGAATTAACAATTCTAGCCGGTATTCCCCCCCATACGTTCACAGCCATTTCGCATTTCAGTTCACACAAAGGGAAATATCCCAGTGGCCCCCCTCTGTACTTAAAGGGACACCACTGTCACTCAGCACCAGTAGTGGTCACCACCCTCAGTCCATATCGCTCTGCGTTTGCAGGTGTCTAATCTTTTGCTCAGCACCGGTGCGTGCTTGATCTAGATCTTCAGGAGCCGTACAGCTATTCTGAGAATGGCTGATTCTGGATGGTATACCTCGCTGCTCTGTGGTGTTAACATGTCCTGGTGCGGTGGCAGTTTCATAACTCCGCTTTGTGGCCATTTCCACTAGGTTGGAGAAGAAATGCGTTACCTGTAACTGCAGTTATCTAGTATTGGTATCTTTCATAGATTCACATGCCTGAATCATTCCCCGTCATCCGGACTCCCATCCCGACGACGGGGAATGATTCAGACATGTGAATCTATGAAAGATACTCTAATACTGGATAACCATGTTTGTCTGGCCCAATGGGTTGCTATCAGTATTAGAGTGACAGCGGATTGTTTGCGTCTCAGTAGCACCAGTGATATGAGGTAGATCGGGGAAAAGAGCATGCAAGTTTCCCTGACCATTCTATCGACAGGGTATTCCCTAGTCATCTGTGGTGTGGGTACCAGAATGTAAAGCGTTGGTGTTTCGCGTTCTCTGGAGTTGCAGAGAGAACTAAGTGTGGAGGGGCCCATCTGTTAAGAGATTGTCTCCACTATTTCTAGCTTCAGCTCCCATTCATGCGAGACATTTGTCTGTTTAGCCTGTCGGCTTCTGTGTTTGCCACTCCTGGCAGATGTATTGCCACTAGTGTTACCTTTCTCTTAATGGACCATACATCCATGTCCTGTACTAGTTTATTCAACCATAGTATTTCCTTGAATCCTCTGTGACAACCACTGGATCCACCCAGTTGACTATAACCACTGTGTTTGTAGCAGCTACTGCAGTGGTCTCTTGAGGAGTCTGCATGGAGTTTTAGGGATATGCAAGGTGCCAGCATCAAACCCAGATCTTTTGACTGGGTGTGAGTGTTTGATTGGTTCAGATGCTCTGTCCATCACCACCCCTTTTTGTACCGCTTTTGGCCGCCATAAGTGTGGCAGGGTATGCTCAGACGTGAGTCCCTTGCTCACTTTGCCACTGGATTCAAGCAAGCCGGGCTGAAGACGGCTGTAATGCCAGAAACCGGTCCTCGGAAGCTTGTTTCCGGTCCAGGGAAGGCATGGCTTGGCAGTTCGGGCTGGGCTGTTCCCATGAGGCACAGGGTCAGACTGATTTGCATTTTGCCTTGTCTGAACTGGGGTGGCAGAGTGGGCTAAAGAACGGTGATGGATCAAACCCAGATCTTTTGACTGGGTGTGAGTGTTTGATTGGTTCAGATGCTCCGTCCATCACCACCACCCCCTTTTGTACCGCATGCTCATAGCAGCATTTTTTGCTGGAGGCGGGGAGCTAGCAGGGACCGCAGGGCTCCCCAACATAGCATGCTGGGTGCCCTGGGTGGGCTCCAGGGCACCCAAGAGAAAGAGGCCAGGAGGGATGGGGTCCTCTGGCTGGATTTTTAGCTGGGCCCTGTGGGATGTACTCACCGGGGCCAAAATAGGCCCAGGAAAGAGTGCCGTAGAAGGATTAGTTACTTACCTGTAATCCTAGTTCTCATCCAGGGGTATACTCATCAAAGTCATAAGCTATGAATAATCCCCGCCCATGTGCGGGATCCCGGAGCATATAGAAAATACATATAAATATATATGTATATATATATGTGAAAACATATATTTGCAGCCTAAAACATTTCCTAACTGGCAAAATTGCCGCAACATTACATAAATTAGCATACATACAGTAGTACTCTTCCAAACCCTAAGGAAGAAAGAGAGCAGAAAACATTTGTATACAACAATGCTTTATTGCCATAGGAAAAACCTGTAATTGCAGGCATTTGCCAGTAGGCTGCAGTAGAGTATAAAGTAAACAAAGAAAACTGACACCTTGTCTTTAAGGCATTAGAGTAGGGGTACCGTGCCTTTAAGACCTGGAGGCAACCCCCTGCTCCCATGATGCACCACAGGTGACAGTTGGGTCAGTTCTTTTTGGAGGTGCATAACACCTGTGGAGATCCACAATAAAACATCTCATAACTGTGTAACTCTGCTCGTCCGGGGAGGTGGGCGGGAGCTTATGACTTTGATGAGTATACCCCTGGATGAGAACTAGGATTACAGGTAAGTAACTAATCCTTCTCATCCAGGGGATACTCATCAATAGTCATAATGTATGAATAGATTAGCAAGCTCATACCCAAAGTCTCGCGGACGAGCAAGAAGTATAACAAGCATTGGAAATGCAATAGGTCTCGCAATAACGCGAGTCTGAACTATTAGCATTGTAAATGATAATGCCCTTTATTTTTGCGTTCTGGTTTTTGGAACATAAATAAAAGGCTTTGTCATTTACAAGGCCTATAGCTTAAATTTGCGTTAAAACGAGACCTATTGCATTGTAATGGTGGTGGTGCTGCTGAGTTTTTTCGGAATCTGCACTCTGAATCTGCACCCACAATCTGCGAGTGGCGTTGCGCGGCTGAGTGGCGTTGCGCGGCTGAGTGGCGTTGCGCGGCTGAGTGGCGTTGCGCGGCTGAGTGGCGTTGCGCGGCTGAGTGGCGTTGCGCGGGTGAGTGGCGTTGCGTGGGTGAGTGGGGTTGCGTGGGTGAGTGGGGTTGCGTGGGTGAGTGGGGTTGCGTGGGTGAGTGGGGTTGCGTGGGTGAGTGGTGTTGCTTGGGTGAGTGGCGTTGCGTGGGTGAGTGTGGTGTTGCGTGGATGATAGTGGGCTTGCGTGGGTGTGAGTGGCGTTGCGTGTCTGTAAGTGTTGCTGTGTGGGTGAAAGTGGCACAGAGCCTTTGATGTGGCCTGGCGCAGGAGAAATGCTGCTGCTGCTAATTAAATACAAGAGCGGCCGGGAAGCGGCCGGGAAACACAAGTACGGCCGGCCACATAATTAGGGGAGGAGAAGCTGCACAGCACACGCTGGGAGAAGCCCTTTGATGTGCTGTGCGGCCGCGATGTGCGCTCTGTGCTGGGGGAGGGGGAGGGCCATTAGCCTGAACTCTCGGCAAGATCAAACGAAGGGTGGGAGGGACATTGAGGAACAGGAACAGATGGCCATGAAAGTGTATGGGCCAAATGCGCGTGCCTGTACGTGCACTCGAAGAAAACGCCACGGAAAAAAGCGGTGGTTTGACAATCCGTTCGAGCACTTGAATTCTCCCCCATTTCCCATTGCTTCGCAATGGTAAAGGACGAGACCTAAAAACTTCACAGAATGACTAAGACATATATTGCAAATACATCTTATGCAAACAGGTTCCTTAACGAGGCCTGCCCTACTCTGGCATCGGCCTGAGTATCTGAGTCCAGGCAATAATGGCGGGTAAAGGTATGGACAGACTGCCAAGTTGCCGATTTACAAATTTCAGAAATAGGAACATTACGAAGGAGAGCTGTAGTGGAAGCTTTCCCTCTAGTAGAATGTGCATGTGGTTTACCCTGCAAGGACTTGTTAGCTAGTTGATAAGCTAAAGCTATACAGGAGACAATCCAGCGAGAAATTGACCTTTTGGAAGCTGACAGGCCAGTATCAGTACTACCATAATTAACAAAAAGCTGGTCAGACTTTCTAAGAGGCAGGGTTTTTGACAAGTAGAATTTCAGGACCCTCCGGAGATCTAGAGAGTGTAATGACCTCTCCGGGGGAGTGGAAGGATTAGGAAAAAAAATAGGTAAGTTAATAGACTGGTTGATATGAAAGTCTGAAACTACCCTAGGCAGGAAACTTGGGTGCGTTCTTAAGACCACCCTGTTGACATGAAAAACTGTGTAAGGCTCCTTGCAACACAAGGCCTGGATTTCACTGACCCTACGGGCAGAGGTAATCGCCACTAGAAAAGCAGCTTTCCAGGTCAAGTGCTGCAAAGAAGCCTTATGTATAGGCTCGAAAGGAGCACTCATCAGCTTAGTCAGGACAATATTAAGCTCCCAGGGAGGGGAGGGGGACCTCACCGGTGGGAAGACTTTTTTCAGACCTTCTAGGAAATCTACAGGCATAAGGAAGAAAGATGTCTGATTAGGAGACTTCCTATATGCTGTGATTGCAGCTAAATGAACCCTGATGGAGGGATATTTCAGGCCTGATCTCGCTAAATGCAATAGATATGGAAGAATCACCTGCTCTTGGCCATGTACCGGGTCAAGAGAGTGCTCATGACACCATAAGAAGAACCTCTTCCACTTGAAAGCGTAGGACTTCCTAGTGGAGGGTCGTTTTGATTCTTTAAGAATAGTCATGCAGTCTGCTGGGAGGTCTAAATGTCCATACTGGATGACCTCAGGAGCCATGCCGTCAAGCGAAGGGAAGGAAGGTTGGGGTGAAACACCTTCCCCATGTCTTTGGTCTACAAGTCTGGACGGCATGGTAGGCGCCGGTGAGGAACCTCTGACATCTGAAGAAGATCGGGGTACCACCACTGGCGTGGCCACTCTGGTGCTATCAGGATCATTCTGGTGTTGGTCCTGTAGAACTTCTGGATCACCGCCGGGATCAGAGGCAGGGGAGGAAAAGCGTAGAGTAATGTCTGCGACCAGCTGATCAAGAGACCGTTCCCCAGTGATCCCTGTTGAGGGAACCTGGACGCGAAGACGGGGCATTTTGTATTGGCCGCGTCTGCGAACAGGTCTACGTCCGGTACGCCCCAACACCGAAAAACCTCTTGAGCCACTTCCTCGTTGAGCACCCAATCGTGCGCTTCTACGAAGATTCTGCTGAGGCAGTCTGCTTGGACGTTTTCAATTCCTGGTAGATGAACTGCCACTATGGACAGGCCTCTTGCTAGGAGCCAATGCCAGATGGCTTGTGCTTCCAGGGACAAGACTCTTGACCTCGTGCCTCCCTGTTTGTTCAGATAGAACATAGTTGTCGTGTTGTCCGTCTGAACCTGGAGGTGGTTGGTGCGCAGATAAGGATAAAGAGACTTGAGAGCCAGATGAACTGCTCGAAGCTCCAGGAAGTTGATATGGTAGCCTTGCTCTACTTCGGACCAGAGGCCTTGAACTTGGAGTTGGTCCATGTGAGCACCCCAGCCTTGAAGGGAGGCATCCGTGACAATTGACTGAGATGGAGGAGGACGATGGAACGGCACTCCTCGGAGCAGATTGGATCGTTTCAACCACCATCTGATCGAGTCCCTGGCTTCTTGAGGAAGCAAGACCCGGTCTTCCCACTGATCCGATCTCTGAGACCACTGATCTTCGAGGGCTTGTTGTAGAGGTCTCATGTGAAGGCGAGCATTGGGCACGATGTAAATGCATGAAGCCATCGATCCCAGAAGAGAGGACACTTGTCTGGCTTTGGGGGCTTGATTGTCCAGAAGAAAGCGACCCTTCAGGAGCATAGATGACAACCTGTAAAACACATATCCAACACACACGTCCCCATACCCACAATTCTCTCAAATCCCCGGAGGCTCCCAACCCATAACAACAGAGGTTCCATCCCTAACAACCTCAGAAAAGTCCCCCTCTCTCTAGAAGGCTCGACCACCCTTCTCACTCCCAAACTCAAATGCATCCTACTCAACTGCAGATCGGCCCAGAGACACTCCTCCGACATCGCTGATCTCGTCTCAGCAATGGATCTGGACCTAGCCATTCTGACTGAAACGTGGCTTACTGAAGCCTCTACCCCGATAATGGACATATTAGTCCCCCCCAATTATTACATCATTAGACTGGACAGGCCTGTCAAGACGGGCGGGGGAATTGCATGCATTTTTAGGAGCAACCTCTCCGTTACTAAAGCCGCCTCCCCCTCCCTTACCTCCTGTGAACTCCTCTGCCTCGATATCACCAGCGAGGGCAAACAAGTTTGTGCTTTACATCTCATCTATCACCCGCCTGGTGACAACCTCATATTCACCCAACAACTCATGGACACGATCACATCCAATGCCGGTCGGCAGATCACCAAAGTCTACCTGGGTGACTTTCACCTCCACTGGAATGATCAGAAAGACACAGAGGTGAATAGTCTCAAAACTTTCCTTAATGCGCTTGACCTCACCCAAATATGCGATAGACCAACACACGACAAAGGCTCGATACTCGATCTCATCATCGCCAAAGAGGACTCTACCCAACTGGAGGCGATCCAACCCTGCGACTGGTCAGATCACCACATTATCACCTTCTTTATTAACGAAAAAGTTAAACCTAACCCGGTTCAACCCACCAAATCCAAAACCTGGAAAAGGGACATGAAGAATCTTAACCCCACTACCCTGCCTCCCCACATCGGCAGTCTCCTCCTTCCCCCAGGTGTCTCGGATGTTCAATCACTGACCGACCACTACCTTGACTATATGAAATCAATAGTCAATGAAGTCGCTCCATTGCAACTGGAGAGTCTCCAACAAAATTTCTAACCCCTGATATGATGGCAGACTCAATGACGACAGGCGTACTATGCGAATGGCAGAGCGTACCTGGAGATCTGACCCCTCATCACTGCATCTAAAAACGCTTAAAAACAAGAGAAATGCCTACTTTAGGAAAATAAAGCGCACAAAGTCGGACTTCTTTAGCCGTCAGCTGGACCAAGCAAAAAACAGGCCAAGAAAACTGTTCGAACTAATTAAGACTCAAACAAAGACACAACCCTTACAATCAAACAACGCAACAAGCGACACCCCACACTGTGAAGCCTTCTCTGCTTTCTTTAAGCTAAAGACCGACAACATAAGAAACAACCTCGTCATGGATTTAAGCCGATTCCCCAACCACACCAGAATGTCTAACATTCAACCTAAAAACAAGGCATCCTGGGTGTACTTCGACACCTACTCGGAAGAAGCAATACACAAACTACTCTGCACCTTGAAGCCCTCTAATCACCTCACAGACCCCCTACCTGCTAATGCAGTAAAAGACTTCATCCCCTTGCTCCTCCCTCTTTGGACCAAAATCATCAACAGCTCCCTTCAACAAGGTCTCATCCCAGACTCCCTCAAGGTGGGGCAAGTCACACCTACACTCAAGAAACCCACAGCTGACCCGTCTGACCTGAACAATTACCGGCCCATCACCAATATCCCCACCCTGGCCAAACTGCTGGAGAAATGTGTCCAACTCCAACTAACAAAACACATTGACCAATTGGACCTCCTCAACCCTCACCAATCAGGCTTCCGAGCGAAACATAGCACGGAAACAGCTATGACACACATAATTGATGACGCCCTCCAAATCCTTGACCGCAATGAGTCCTGCCTCCTCATCCTTTCTTGACCTCTCTTCAGCATTTGACACGGTCAAACATGAGAACTTATTGGAGCTGCTAAGCACTAGAATGGGTCTATCGGGAACTGTTCTCAAATGGTTTTCTTCCTTCCTTCATAACCGGTCGCAGAAGTTCAAGATCGACAATGTGCTATCTAAACCGGTGCCTGCAGATCTAGGTGTTCCACAAGGATCTTCCCTCTCCCCCACACTGTTCAACCTCGTCATGGAACCGCTCGCCACCTTGCTCCAAGCATCCAATGTTCAATTCCATATGTACGCCGATGACACACAACTTTACCTAAAGCTACAATCCCCGTAAGATATCAAACTTCTGAATTCCACACTTAGCAACACACAATCGTGGTTGGCCGATAATCACCTCAAACTAAATTCGCTGAAAACTGAGTTCCTACTCATCTCACCCCCGGCGAAAACTTCCACCACCCAAACTTGGCTCAATAACCTAACAGCACTCAATGTCCAACCTACTATCGTGGACTCAGCGAAATCCCTAGGCATCACAGTCGACGCCAAGCTCAACATGCAACAGCACGTTAGCAAAGCCACAAAAGGGGCTAATTTTCAAATCAACACACTGAGGAAACTTAAACCCTTCCTCCCTGCCAAAGACTTCCTAACTGCTGTACAAGCTTTAGTCATCCCTCGCATAGACTACGGAATTGTGGCCCTCAGCGGACTCCCGCTTTCCACAACAGCACCCCTAAGAGCCTCCCTGAACGCTGCCGCGAGACTCATTACTGGCTCAAGAAAACATTCGCATATATCCCCAGACTTAAAATCTCTAAAATGGCTGCCTTTTGAAGCCAGAATACAGCTAAAAATTGCAGTAATGACACACTCGGCCGTGCACCACATGGCACCCAACTACCTCGCGCAAAAGTTGTCTATATCAGGAGGGTCGAGATCCAATCGTAGTACAAAAAATCTACTCCTGAAACCTCGCAGATTCCGGAAAGAAAAAACATACAAGCGCTCCTTCTCAGGAATGGCACCCAGGATCTGGAATGCGCTCCCTCCGGAAACCAGGCTTATCTCCTCCACTGCACTCTTCAAGAAAGAGGTGAAAACAATCCTTCTGGCCAAGATCTCCTGAACTTTATAGATACTGGATCCGAAACTCTGCATCGCTCTGTATCACTGATCACCTTGTTCTTTGGCACTATACTCCTACTTTATGATGTCACTACTACGCTACTCTCTTACTACCGACCAATATATGTTAACACTTTGGTGTATTGTCTCACCCTCCCGATGCCCCCACCCAGTGCTTTCTCTATCCTAAGAAATTGGTATAAGCCATCCACACATCCAAGGCTTTACCTAAACCCTTCTGTAGTGGGAGCAATGACTTGTGACTTCTTATATTACTTGTTTACCGGATTGTATTTTGATATGTTTCTGTACATTATTGTTATCCTACTATGTTAGTGATTACTATGCTGCTCCCATTATCTTGTTCATTCCTGTTGCCCCTACCCCTGTATCTGTGAAGCGCTCCGATATCTGTAAAGATCTTGTTCGCGCTATATAAAACTTTGAATAAATAAATAAATAAATAAACCTCTCCTCCGAAGACACACGCTTGCCTGTAGTGAGTCCAGAGAAGCACCCAGGTAGTGGATCCGCTGAGAAGGGTTGAGAACTGATTTTCTCAGATTGACGTGAAGACCCAACGAGTCCATCAGTTTGAGGCAGAACGACAGATGGTTCTGAAGCAGCGACGGGGTGGAGCTCTGCAACAGCCAATCGTCTAGATATGGATAGACGAAGATCTTTCTTTTGCGGAGAAAAGCAGCCACCACCGCCATGCACTTGGAGAATGTCCGAGGTGCAGATTTCAGGCCAAACGGCAGCACTCGATATTGGTAGTGACGACGTCCGATCTGAAACCTTAGAAACTTCCGATGCTTGACTGACACTGGTATGTGGAAGTAGGCGTCCTGCAAGTCGATGGCACACATCCAGTCTCCTTGATGAAGATGTGGGAAGATCTGATGCAGGGCGAGCATACGGAACTTTTCTTTTCATATGAATTTGTTTAGCCTTCGAAGATCTAGAATGGGCCTGTATTCTTTGACAGTTCCTCGTTTTTGAACCAAGAAATACCGGGAGTACACTCCTTGATTTTTGTGAATTGAGGGGACCTCCTCTATGGCCATCTTCTCTAGAAGGACGGAGACTTCGTCTTGTAGCAATTGACTCTTGTAACGTGGAAGATGTCGCGATTGGAGGAGGACTTGCGGAGGAGGAGATTTGAACCTCAGCAAGTAACCATGCTGCACAATATTCAGCACCCATCTGTCTTTTGTAATGGATTCCCACTCTGTCAGATGATGAGAAACACTCCCTCCCACCGGAGTGGCGAACAGACGTGGAGGAAGCAATGGCTCAGGGCTTAGGAGGTTGCTTTGAGGAAGGCTGCTGTCTGTTATTGCCACCTCTTCCTCTGCCAGGACGACGCTGCTAGAACTGCGTCTTCTGCTGAGACTGAGATTGCCACTGAGGGGTTTGAACCCTCTGTTGGAAAGACCTCCTGTCTCCATGGCGAAAGCGTTTCTTGAACTCCTTGCGCTTTTCTAATCCCACAGCCTTGACGGTGTCCATTTCGGCTTTCATTTTGGACATTTCGTCGTCCGCGTGTGGACCAAACAGAGATTTCCCATTGAAGGGCAAATTCAAAATCTTCTTCTGGGCGTCTGGCTTGAGCCCTGTCAGGCGGAGCCAGGCCGAACGACGGGAACAAATACCACTTGAATAGCCATGGGCCGCAAGGTCAGAGGCATCCACTGCGGCGCTAATAACTTGATTGGCTACAAGGACTCCCTCCTGTATAGTCTCCAGAAAATCTTGGCGATCTTCCTTGGGGAGCTTGTCTGTAAAGCGAGTCAGGGAGTCCCAAAGGGACCTGTCGTACCTTCCAAGCAAGGCAGAGGAGCTAGCCACCTTCATAAAGGAAGAAGAGGTGTTGCATACCTTCCTACCAAACGAGTCCATACGTTTACTATCTTTTTCAGGTGGTACTGAAGAAGAAGTAGAGCCTGCATGGGACTTCATGATTCAGAAAAGGGGGTGGTGATGAACAGAGTGCCTGAATTAAGCAGACCACTCTTACCCAGTCCAAAGATCAGGGCTTGATCCATCACCGTTTTTTAGCTCACTGCACCATCCCAGCTCAGAACTTGGCTATATGCAAATTAGTCTGTTCCCGTCCCAGTGCATGATGGGAACAGGGCAAACCAAACTACCAAGCCAATTCTTATACTGGGAAGGAAACAAGCTTCCGGGGACCGGTTTCTGCCATTTCAGGCGTCGTCGGCCCGGCTTGCTTGAATCCTGATGGTGCAATGAGCAAGGGACTCACATCTGAGTATACCCTTCCACGCTTAAGGTGGACAAAATGAATCGTTTTTGGCCACTATAGGTGTGGCAGGGTATACTCAGACATGAGTCCCTTGCTCACTGCTCCATCAGGATTCAAGCAAGCCGGGCCGACGACGCCTGAAATGGCAGAAACCGGTCCCCGGAAGCTTGTCTCCTTTCTGGTGAAGAATTGGCTTGGTAGTTTGGTCTGCCCTGTTCCCATGATGCACTGGGCCAGGGACAGACTAATTTGCATATAGCCAGGTTCTGAGCTGGGATGGGGCAGTGAGCTAAATAACGGTAATGGATCAAGCCCTGATCTTTGGACTGAGTAAGAGTGGTCTGCTTAATTCAGACACTCTGTTCATCACCACCCCCTTTTCTGAATTGCATGGGACTTCATGGCATCCGCCACAATAATGGAATCCGCAGGAGGATCCGATCTGAGGAACAAGGGATCCTCTGCAGGGGCCTTGTACTTCTTGGCTATCCGAGATGGAACAGATCCCACCACTGCTGGTGTGAGGAAAGTAGCCATAGCCGGTTCTAGGAGGCCGGGGACCAGGGGCAGTAGAGGCCTGGGCGCTGTGCGATGACGGAGGGTATCAAAAATCACAGAAGTGGGAACCACTGGAGTGTGCATCGTAATATTCAGCTTTTTTGCTCCCCTGCCCAGAACATCGGAGAAAGTTGCGAGGTCATCAATTGGACAGACTCGGGAAGGAGGCATAGAGGAGAAGGTCGGAGAGTAATCTCGGTAAGACGACCTAGACTAGGACGACCTTGTGGAAGATCTTGTACGCCGCCTCTTATGGGACCTGTCACGATTCCTGCTGTGACTGTCCCTGGACCTAGAGCGATGTCTTGATGGAGACCTCGGTCTTGGCCGGATTGGAGATCTTGGTCTGACAGGTGTTCTTGGCCGCACTGGAGAACGTGATCTGGCTCGAGATCTTGGCCTGGGTGAAATCCTGGGACTCCGAGGAGATGGTCTGGCCGGAGTTTTTGCCTTAGACAGAGAATATGTACGGGAGTAATCCGAGCCCGGACTACTCTGTCCAGACACAGCCCCTTGAGGATGTTGAGACACCAAGCTGCATGACCTGCCCGCAGATCTGGGCGAAGATTCTGGAGAGACCTGCACGATGTTCAAGCCAGGATATGATGATTTGCCTCCTGAAGTCTCAGAACCAGGGGACTCCACCACCGGCACTTTATCCCTTGACGGCGAAAACCTCGACGTCGAAGACGTTTGGGTGACTAGTGGCGTCGAGCGGAGTGATGCTCTCGACGGCGGCCGATCACGTCGAGCAGGACTCGAATGAGAACCTCGACGTCGATCCGGAGACTTCGACGTCGATCTCTCTTGACGTCGATCAGATGGAGATGCTCGTATCGACGACGACTCTCGACGTCGTGTCGACGATGACCTTCCTCGACGTCGCGTCGACGGCGACCTTTCCTGGCGTCGCCTCGGCGTCGACCTCCTTGACGTCGAAGGATGGGATCTGGCAGTCCCTCTCGACGGCGGCCCGCTAGTCAGCGGCGACATAGATGCCGTCCTAGCTCTCGACGCCGATCCCCTCCGGGGCGGCGGAGAGTGTCTCGACGTCGACGGAAGCCTCGACGTCGACGGAGACTTAGATGTAGTAGCAGCCATGGACTTCGAGCCCGAAGTATGGCGCCTCGACGCAGACTTACTTGACTGCGGCGGCGATCTTCGACGTCGTGAAGATGATCTGGGCCTTTTCGACGGCGACGGAGTTCTTCGACCTTCATTCCTCTTTCTGGAAACAGGACAAGTGGAATGACGCCGTTTTTGGCCGTGCTTGCTTGTAGGAGAAGATCTAGGGACTGTGGAAGCACCCACCTGGTGACTTTTGTCCATCTCCTGCATGGCATGAAGTCGAATCTTCTCCCTGTCGCGAAGAGTCCGACGTTGAAATTTTTTACAGTGATGGCACTGATCAGGAATGTGTGTAGATGGAAGGCACACAATACACACAGAATGTGGGTCAGTCAGAGCCATCTTTTTGTCACAAGAAGGACATTTCCGAAACAGAGCAGGCATTCTGACAGGAAATTCTTGTGGGTTACCACAGAAAAATAAATCCGAAGCCTTATTTATTCAAAAAATGTCGAAATCTAAGAGAAAATTCTCTCAAAAACACAATTTCAGTTGAAAACTGAAGAGCTCAAGCTCCAGGATCCTCACAGAAGGAGCCGGAAAAAAGAACTGACCCAACTGTCACCTGTGGTGCATCATGGGAGCAGGGGGTTGCCTCCATGTCTTAAAGGCACGGTACCCCTACTCTAATGCCTTAAAGGCAAGGTGTCAGTTTTCTTTGTTTACTTTATACTCTACTGCAGCCTACTGGCAAATGCCTGCAATTACAGGTTTTTCCTATGGCAATAAAGCATTGTTGTATACAAATGTTTTCTGCTCTCTTTCTTCCTTAGGGTTTGGAAGAGTACTACTGTATGTATGCTAATTTATGTAATTTTGCCAGTTAGGAAATGTTTTAGGCTGCAAATATATGTTTTCACATATATATATATATACATATATATTTATATGTATTTTCTATATGCTCCGGGATCCCGCACATGGGCGGGGATTATTCATAGATTATGACTATTGATGAGTATCCCCTGGATGAGAACTATCACTCTTTACTGACACACTTCTTACAGCAAGCGCCGGGACGCCCCTTGGCTGGGGCAGCTGTGCGCGGTACAAGTTCATTTAACATTAACATTAACATTGATTTTAGGCCAGGCCCCAGGGGATGGGGTCCCCGGGGCCGAAACTGGCCTTTGGGAGGTGGACTGCGCAACCCTCCTCCCTATTGAATTTTGGCCAGGCCCCAGGCGATGGGGTCCCCGGGGCCAAATCAGCCAAGGGAGGGGGCCGTACGGTCCCCCCTTCTCCACTGACAGGTAGAGGGGAGGCTGGATTATCCAACAATAGTGGATACCCAGAGTATAGCCTGACACAAGCAAAAGAATTGAGCAGGAATACTGGTGGTGTATTAAAATGTTTGTAAAAATTTTTTCACATTTATTGCAGCAGCATTGTATAATATCTGGTCCTGAAGAAAGCCGCTGATACATATAATTGATCAACAGGCTGAAACATGTTGACCCACCTTTAACAGTGGTTTATATCCATACCACTGTGCTGTTACATTTTAATCCTGTCAGGTAGAACACATTAATAAAGTCAATTGGTGATTCTATCTAGGCAGTTTTAACTCACACCCTTCCTTCACACAGCGCTGCATACTCCTCACTACAACCCATCATCACACATATGGGATTACCATCCTATTTCCTGAGAACCTAAAACATCTCTGAGCTCCTTCCTTAAACCCTGAAGTAGTAGCTCCCAGTGGTGACTAGGTTTTCCCACTGGTAAGGAGGCCCCATATGATGAAGCATGTCACCTTCGGGTGAGTGAGGGGTCTTATCCTTAAGGGAGGCCTTTCCCCTGTGTTAGAACACATTTTGATAGTTGAGAGAGAAATTAGGGCTCTACCGATAACATACACATGCAAGAGACTGTAGGTGTATATAGTGGTTTTCAGAAAAGTAATAAGGGAACATACACTTACATGTCTATAAACCTTCCCTCTAGAGCCCCAATCCACGGTAGTGTTATAAGACCCAAGCGATGGGGTCCCCGGGGCCAAATCAGCCAAGGGAGGGGGCCGTATGGTCCCCCCTTCTACACTGATTTTTGGCCGGGGTCCATGTGATGGGGTGCCCAAGCCCGAGATTGGCCCGGGGAGGGGAACCGTGCAGTCCTCCTCCCCCACTTAATTTTGGCCTGGCCGGAGGGAATGGGTTCCTAGGGGCCAAAATCGGCCTAAGGAGGGAGGCCACGAGGCCCCCCTCCTCGCCTGTAAAAAATAAATTCCCGGGCTTGGCGAAGGAAACACAAGTGTGTTTTCTCAGTAATTCAACATTGAAAAGCAATCTGAAATCCTGTGGTGGAGGTGACTGCATTGTTGCTCTAGCGGAGCGCAATCTGTAATTACTGTGAAAAGTGGGTTCTTTCTTGGCCTCTCCTGTTGAATTTACTTTCAAAAAGTAAATTTTAATTACTACGAGTATGTAAATGTGCAAATCACCAGGAAACTCTATCCATTTGGCCCCACCCCGTCCACCTTAGTAGTATGCAAAGGTTTTCCTGGCTTATGGATGTACAGCTTACCCAACAGCCACCAGCGTGTTTCTCTTTAAAAACCCCCAAGTATGAAAATGCCCAAAATCCATAGCACCACTCACAGTCATACAGTAGCACTCTCACACCCACTCTCAGACTCACACAGGCACTCACACACACACACACACACAGAACCACAGATCCACACATACACCACTCACAGACCCATAGAGGCATTAACACACTCTCAGTCACCATACAGCCACTCACATAGCCAATCACAGACCCATACAGCCACTCACAACTACTCACACACCAACCAAAAACACTCACATCTCACCCACTCACCGACCTATACGGCCACTCACACACCCACTCTCAAAAGTGACAGCTTAAAGTTACGATAAAAAAAATACATGGAAATTTACTGGAAAAAAACAAAGGTTTACAAAGACATTATCGTTAGAAAACAGAATTTAAAAATCTTGGTAATTCACTGACAAAACCAAAGATTACAGGGATGTTGTAGTTAGTTGCTGGGTGCTTTTTTTTTTACTTATAGTCACTTAGGAGTTTCATCGAGAACACTTTTTGGAATAGTCCTTTACTTGCATACACATAGCTTCGTCGATTACACCCCTTGGAGTATCCTTTTCTTTATTTTTATACACATAGCGGTTTCGATGCATGATGCACGCTACACTTGCAGAGCAAGCACATTTATATCCGGTTGATTTTATACAAGTAAAAACACTCACACAACGGTATCGCGGGAACCGGCAGCTGCAATGACGTGCTCCTGACGGTGTAAGTTCAGTAAGCACTATGAATGATTTAAAGTTTAGTCAGTTTGTTATTCACTTGGAACTTACAATACAAATGCAATTTTCAGGTTAATCCTTGAAATGCACGGATATTGGAATACAACTATATTCTACCGTTCTCGTAAGTCTGTCACTCGCGGTTTTCTTGTATTCATAATGCATGACAATTAATATAACCACATGAGTTTGTTGAGCACGGGCACTCATTTAAACCTTAAACACATGGTTCTTTTTATCTGGGAATATTGCTCAATAGTTTTTCCAATTTTTTGAAAAATCACCAAACATTCAGTACATTGGTTTACGCGTCGAGCTGCACATCACATGCTTGATTAGCCTTTCACAGTACGTGGCACAGCCATATTGCAATTGCATTCTCACGGATAATATTCACGAAACACCTGTCTGGATAAAACAATGGCTCTAACATCACTTTGCAAAGCCACCAGTTAACAATGTTTCCTGGCAACCAGGATAACTAGGTTATAGACTAGACACCAGAAGAGGTGCCTCAATTTCTATTTTAATTTTGCATGACCACGGATATGACAAATCAGATACTGCACATTAGTGTATTTAATCATACAAATTACAATCCAGTACCTGCTAAGACTGAGCTCAAGTTTCTTCTATGTTTTCAGGATAACAGCCCCTGATGACGGGTAAGGCCCGAAATTTCATTGGGCGCATTTTTCATTTTGAATATATGAATTTGATTAAATTGAATAGATGCTACTAAAAGAAGGAAGTAAATAAAGGATAAAAAGAAAAAGACAAAAGAAAAAAAAGGATAATGAAAGAATAAAGAATAAAAAAACTTCACAACTTTTAATAACTTTATTTGAAAAGAATAATGGAGTATGAATTGGAGACGCCCCCAACATCTGGGGACAGCGCATCTAGTGACGGTATAGTTAGACTCAGATTTCACTTGATTAAAACCACTGAAATTCAGCAGTTACCCCTAGTTACCTGAGCGAACTATAACTTACGCCCCCACAATGCACTGCTTATGACCTCACACATTACAACACTCATGACATGGTCAGTGACATCACTGATGACATCTTAAATGACATTATTGAATTCTTTGAATTCGATTTCCTAACTATAACATCCTTGTAACCGTTGTTTTTTTAAATGAATATATATATATATTGGTGGGAGAAGCGGGTGCATGGTCGGACCCTGCGACCATTGGCTTGATAAGACCATAATTTGGAGGTGTTATATCGATGACCTCTTTCTTGTCTGGCGAGGTAGCAGAGAGTCAGTTGAGCAATACATTAAACATCTCAACAGTAATAATCTTAATCTAAAATTCTCTGGTGATATCAGGGACACTGAGGTTAACTACCTAGATGTCAGAGTATTTATAGCCGATGGCAGGATACAGACATCACTTTTCAGGAAGCCGACTGCGGGTAATTCAGTGATCCATGCACGAAGCAGTCACCCTACAAGCCTCAAAAACAGTTTTCCTTATGGGGAACGTTTGCATATTAAATGCAATAGCTCCAGGTCTGAAGATTTTAAGGAGGAAGGGACAGCATGCCTCAACAGATTCAGGGAGCGTGGGTATAAGGAAAAGGTCTTGACTGAAGCATGGAAAAAAGCTCAGGCTAGGAGCAGAACAGATCTCATTAAGTACACCCCCAAAGAAAAAAGTGCAGGCACTAACAACTTCAGACTGATAACGAATTTCTCTAATGCAGCAAAAAGCCTTAAGAGAATCATGTACACCAATTGGAATATATTAAAATCAGATCCAATTATTGGCCGTGATATTCCTGCACAACCATCTGTGACATTCCGCAAGACTAGATCACTCAAAGACCATCTGGTACAGAGTCATTTACCCCCAATCGCTATAGGCATACAGGGTATAAGTGGTTTTTACCCATGCAACAAATGCAAAGCGTGTGCGGAATAGCAAGAACGTCACTAGCTATCCCATACCTGGTAAGAAGGGTCATGTATCCATCAAGAAATTTATGAACTGTCTGACACCTTTTGTAGTTTACTGCCTAAGTTGCCCGTGCGGCCTCAGATACGTAGGGAGCACAATCCATCCAGCTAAGATCCGCATATTGGAACATCAGAGGGCAATACAGAACAATGACAGTAACTACCCAGTAGCACGGCATTTTCAAATCCACCACAACAGTAATCGCAAACTTATGAGTTACTTTTGTTTAGACCATGTAGCTCGAGATTCCAGAGGTGGGGATAGGGAAAAACGCCTCAGGAGACTAGAATCTCGCTACATTATTGATTTGGCAACTAAAACACCTTTGGGACTGAACATGGGGGAGGAGTTGAGAGTACACCTGTAGAAATTGTATATAATTTTTGTTCTAATTAATTTTTTGTTCTTAGATTCGTATGATCAGAATATCCATCAGTGAAATCTCAGGCTTCACGTTATGAATTGAAGTATAGATTAACTGTGAACCATACATCTTGTTTCTAGAAATCACCTTATCAACTTATTTAGTACAGCTTGTATAGATGATTTGATTAATCATGTTGCCAATTGATTTTGAACATGAATTCCTGTATGAATTTACTTAACCCCCTTTTTTGCCCATCCGAGGGCTTTATTTTGCGAATTATACTAAAGACCAATATATGTTTCTCATGCCAGTTATCCAATGTAAATACTTTATTTATCCTCTTCGCGTTCATAACCACATTGCCTGACCGCGCAATGGCGTCCTAGATGGACAGATCTCATGAGACTTGATGGTGAAGCTGTTGTTTATAGGGTGCAGCGTCTGGGCGGCCGCCTTATACTGACGAAGGCGTACCGCCGAAACGCGTCTATTTCATTTCTTTTGTGCCAAATAAATCTGATCCGGATTTAAACCCCCCCCCCGAGAGTGCGAGTCATCTTTTCTTTGAGATATATATATATATATATATATATATATGAAGAATCCTCGTTCTCCCGCTACTGTCGTAAAACAAACGAGCGTGGACCCGAGTGAGTGCGTAATTTGTCTTTATTGCATTTGCAAACACTCCGCCATATATATATAAAATTCAATGTGATTTCCGTGATGAAGGTCCAGAGAGACTGAAAAGCGTTGAGTGTTACATTTTGTCTACAAAAAGTAGAATAAATATCACAGAGAGTGTGTCTCAAATCTTTGCTGCGTATGGTGACACAACAAGGAGAAATACTGAACGGTAGGGGCCCTGCCGGTGGGAACACACCACCACATAATTTAAAAGAGCGCCAAATCTGTCCACTCGTTGGGACCGGAGTGGAAACACACACACAAACACACTTACACAGAGTGCCATGGTACATAGATTTGGATTTAGGCATAGAAAATTCTTCACATACTTCACTATCAATATTTTTGGTCTCCATATTATGGCTACGATATCTTAATGCCGTATCCATAATAATTAGGAGAACAAAAATATTGATAGTGAGTATGTGTAGAATAACAATATTCTCTACTTTATATTCAGGATGCAGACCTGTAGAAGCCTACCCACTGACCAGGGAGATGGCAGTCTGTGGCACAAGAGAGCCACCCACATTCCCCTGCTTCCCTCGGGTCTCCAAAGACTTTTTACATTGCCTTGATGTCAGAGCAGTCAATCAGGGCTTGGACCAGTGTTGATAGCAGCTTTCAACAGAAGCCATGTGTAACAACTGACCTGAACTTACATCCTTGTATAAAACAGGATAATGTCCCAAATCAGAGATGCACATTTATATAAATCAGTAACTTCCAAACATTTTATAAACAGAACTATTTATATTATCGAAAAAGTGAAATTACTTCTACAGTTCTAGGTATGTAATTCCATGACTTTCTCAAAACGTTAACTGAAACTGCACACTACTGGCACTAAGCGGGAGATGCTGCACACACAGTTATAGTGCTTAAAGAAAATTGTGGACACACTTAACCCAAACAACAAAATACAAAAATTAAAGAGACGAGCAAAAGAATGATCTAAGAGTATGTTAATTGTTAGTTCCAACTGCATCATTGCACTGTGACCTTAAAACGTCATGGATTCGTTGGTATGGTGCTCACAGGCTCCTCCCAAAGCCCACTAACACGCAACTGATCTTGACAATTCATACCTGCTCAAAGAGGAATGAGAATTCAACACCATTCTTAGGGACGCGGTCCATGTCCAGGAAGCAGTACAGCTTGAAGACCAGCCTTCGAGGAGCATCCTGGCACTTATCCATCCCAGCATTTCTGAGAACATCAAAAATAACATTAAGGGGAATGATGATTTCAGTTCTTGGGGCAAATGGCTATTAGAAGTGTGCTCTATCATAGTTGGAAGCTTCAAACGTATATTTGGGGAAATAGGCCCTTAAAATCAACTCCATCATACCAGTCATCACTATTTCACCCCCTCTAGAGTAAGAATATCCTCAATTGTATTGCCGAAAATAGCAGCAATCTGTACAGACGTTCATGCTGGTGAAAACCACGAATAAAATCAGCAGATTGTCCCAGGCCAAAAAATAGATCATTTGCTGCTTATAAGACTGTGGTTCTGGCGTAGAATGACTTTCTTCATGAGACGACGGTCTGCTTTGTCACTCTGCTCCAACCACCCAAACCCATAATAATGCTACCCCCGGAATGCTGATGTACGTCAGCTAGTGGTAGCTACCTCAAGTATGGTCATTAAGCAAAAAGGGGAAACCCTGTAATCCCAAGGAACTAGGGTAATCAAGCCACTATCAAAAAGAGTACTCCTAAGGCAATCAATTATTGGCAAATAGCAACTGTGTAGAAAAGAGAATTTCTACTCACAAGAAAAGTGACAGAAGAAGAAAAGCAACGAGAATTCAGTTTTAATGGTCGGATTTATCATATGCAAATTCTTCATATTACAATCTCAGTAAATAACGAAGGTGCTACATGTGGCATACCACCTTGAATATAGGGAGCACCCGGCACTTTTCCTGCATTCACAGTGGCACGTGGGCACTCTAAAGACAAGCGCCATTGTTTTCCGTGACCTAAAACATTTGGATTCTTTCCGAGTGCTGTAATTATCGAGTGCAGGTATTTGGCCCTTTAAGGCTAGCTGCATTCTTTTCTGAGTCTACCACTAATCGTTTTCGTCCTGATGTCTGGATTGACCGATCCGGACGATCCTACTACTCTCCTCATATCTTCTCTGCAGAGGGATATTACTTCTAATGTGGCCAGGTAGATACATTTGTCCTGATGAAGACCCTCCCCATATCTTTGTCCTAGGGTCAAAACGTTGACTTGATATTAACCACTTGTTCCTTCATTGGAAGGACAGCCAATATTGTGGAATTACGTGACTTTGCTTTCTCATACACATAATACCTATGGTTGATTCATTTTTGGATCTTGTGTATATAGTTCAAGTGTTGAGCATTGTAGATATATATTTTTTCGCCACATCATTTCACTTGGTCACCTTTGCATTGCACCACCACATGAAGCACCTACATAATGTACTAAGATTGTTATATGAGGGGTTTTGAATATGACAAATCCAACCAATAAAACCGAATTCTCATTGCGTTTCTTCTGCTGTCACTTTTGTTCTGAATAGAAATTCTCTTTTCTACATAGTTGCTATTTGCCTAAAATCGATTGCCTTACCTCAAGTATAGAGCTTAGAGCTAGTCAGTGAAAGAAAGATTCGGTGAGCTAAAAGGCATTACCAGTACAATTTGTGTAAGCACAGACATGGATCTGGTCTACACCCATGTTGCCCTCATGGAAAGCTCTTCTTCCTAGTCCTTCCCAGGTAGCACTGGACTGTTTATATGGAGCTAGACACATTTTCCTGGAACCACCAATAACGTTTCTAATAAGATAAAGGACGGTCAAAACACTCAAATTGACACCCCATTTTTTTGACTGCTGTTGCACCTCAACAATTTCTTCAGAGCATTTCTGGACTCTTAAAAAAACTTTTTTGTTTTTTAAAGTTCCAGTCATAGGCCAACTAGCATCCATTTTCCCAGAGATGGGATTCCTATTATTATCTTTGCGATCAAGAATACTCATAGAGACACCATGACAAACACTGTAGCTGGCCCCTACAGCTGGCTGATAGGGCCAAAGACACCTACACCACTGTCACAGCATTTCCGCTCTAACATACTATTGTGGAAGTCCTGCCTTTAAAATAACAGTGGCAAGTAGCTCCACAAGTGGAGACTTTTACAATCTCGTCTCCAGCATTCAAAAAGTAGACAACTCTGAAAGTCTTAGAAAGAACAACTCTAGCAACCATTTCCCCTAACATCAGAAAGATGTGAATAGAGCACGCAAACATGCTTACTTCTCAAACCTGGTGAGAATATCTGCTACAATGGTGGACTTGCCCACAGCCCGCTCGCAGTGGTTGTTCTGTTCATATAGTGCAAAAACATTGCGCGATTGCTCCAGGCCCAGCTTGTCCAGCATCACTGTCACCACCTGGGGCGGGGAAGGAAGATTGGTAGTGAGCAGAGGGTACAAAACATTGCTGACTGCATGCAGGACTCAACAGGGAAGGAAACATACAGCCTCTGGTCCCCTCCTTTAATAATAGCACAGTGACTGTTCATTTAAATGCCTATTAACACCTGATGCAGGAGTTGCATGGAATGCTCTCCCCGTGGACTTACAGTATACCCAGGATTTTCGACTTTTTAAAAAACATTTAAAAACTCATCTTTTTAGTCAGCTTATTAAAAAAAATTCTTGCCCTCTCTACCACAGTTCACTCACGCGCCAGGACACTCCAGAGTATTTGAGCGAGATATAAGTCTTTCTATAACATAACAACATGCATTACTGTAACGCCCCAAAAAAACTCATCATCAGCACCCACTAGGAGCAGGGGCTCCGCTATTGCTTGTAAGTGTTGAACTCATGGACACACACAAACTTCACTGGCGGTTGCCATCGTGCAACCCAAACCTTAGTGGTGCGGCTGAATGGCGAGACCGCCATCAACACCTCAAATCCAATTTACTTTACCAGATTGCAGTAAAGAGTGGCACTTGGGTGGCGGTGTACATCCAAGTTTATTAGGCAAGTCTGAAGGATGTACTCATTCAGACTTGCCTAATAAACTTGGATTTACACCACCAACCAAGTGTCGCTCTTTACTGCTAAATATATATATACACTTTGGAACTACCCAGAGTTCTCAGCTTCTTTTTTGCATAATTCATGCAGCACTCTGTGGTTGAAAGGATATTGTTTTGCTATATCCATATATATATATATATATATATATATATATATATATATATATATATATATATATATATATATAGCAAACAATATATATATATAGCAAAACAATATCCATATCCATATATATATATATATATATATAGCAAAACAATATCCATATATATATATATATATATATCCATATATATATATATATATATATATATATATATATATATATATATATATATAGCAAAACAATATCTATATATCTATATATATATATATATCTATCTATATCTATATCTATATCTATATCTATATATATATATATAGCAAAACAATATCCTTTCAACCACAGAGTGCTGCATGAATTATGCAAAAAAGAAGCTGAGAACTCTGGGTAGTTCCAAGGTTTAGGTGGTGAGCAGCTCCTGTGTAGAGAACCCTACAACACCAGCAATACTCTGAATTTGCTCACCTAAAAGGGTCAACATTTTTAATCATAGGATTAGCACATTGCAATTTGCGCGGAGATAGAAAGGGACAAAGTCTCTTGCCACTTCTATAGCAAAGTCTTTAAGTATAGGATTATCACAGTGACATCCATGCCGGACTATAAAATTACACAAGACTTTCACCACTCCAGGCAACCATCAAAGCCAACCTGGAATTAATAAAAGCAACCCCTAACACGTTTTTCGCTATTATTAGAGACTTTGTCCCTTTCTATCTTGGCATGGGTTGGGGAAAATTGACAGTGCGTGGACTGTAAGGTGGGTGTAGGGGGAGTGAAGCATGTAAATCTAGTGGCTGAAATGCACAATGTAAAACCAGAAAACCTAGGATCAATCCCCGCTTCCCTACTTGACCAAATTGTGTGATTCTAAGTAATTGTTTAATTTCACTTTCCCGCCTTTTTCTTCATTATCACATATAAGAGGACCGTGAAATACATGACACCAGGATGTGCGCTACATGAAACCGTCTCCTGTTTAGGATGTAATCAACTATAATGTTGTCCAGGCATAATAACAACCCAGGCCACCCAAAGAGTACAAGTAACAAGTGACTTGCCTCTTAGTTCACTATTGTGATTGTTGTCAGTGTGGGTGGAAGGAAGCACAAATGTTTCTTAAATTCATGTTTGAAAAATATCACTTTAGAAAAAGCACTTGTCAATGCTATGATTTGATGTGCTAAAGTGAAATGGTTCTGTATGTTAATGAAATACACTTTTTGAATTTGGAAGAGACTTTTTTGAATTTGGAAGAGACTATCATTTTCATACGTTTGTTGCAAGATATCTTTAAAATGAAAGCGTTGCTCAAGTTAAGTGGTGCAGGAAACCTTAGTTACTTCCTTTCTATAGCTTTAATTAACCTAAAAACAAATGTTTGCAGGTTTATTTAACATCTTTTTAATGTTAGGGCTGATTCGAGTAAACAGCAAAGGGCTGCTGTTGACAAAGGGGTCTCATCGAAAGGTCAGGAGAGCTGCATGGTGTGAGTGCGTCTGTAACGGATGTATGACGTTACAATGCATACTTTTACAACGCATGCCTTTACAACGCGGTTTTTACAACGAAAACCTTTACAACGCATAGCGCTTTGGGGTGCTGGATAGTGAATAGTTTAATTTACTATTCCAACTCCAGTCCCCGTGGACACTAGGGAAGGTGTTGGATAGTAAATTAAACTTCTTCCCTATCCTAGAGCGCCCCCCAGCGCAATGCGTTGTAATGGTTTGCGTTGTAAAAGTAGCGCCGTAAAGGCACTGCGTGGTAAAAGTTGCGTTGTAAAGGATGTTTCCTGTCTGTAACAGAGAAAGTCATCTGATAAATCCCGTATGAATTTTAAAGCTTTATTTGTTTCACTCTGAATAACCCTGCCACTCCTGATCTACACATGAATGCAAGGCTGCACTCATGGGTACTGCCTGAATTTATTCCTGCGTTAGCAAGCAAGTGCCAACACCGGCATAGAGCATTTCTGCAACTCATCCCAAGGTGACCACTATGTCCTCGATTAGGGGTGGGCTTTGGAGTATATATGATGTACAAGATGTGTGCAAACAGACATGTTTTTTCCTTTTCAATCCCTACTTTTCCGAACTGTCTTTCTACAGGCTCAGCTGGAGAAGCAGACATCTCCAAGGACTGTGCAGATGTGAGGTTGAAGATTCCCTGCAGAGTTGTTGCGCTGTCCTACAGCCGGAACAGAGATCTTATCTTCTACTGGAGTGGGGTCTGTTCTCGTTTCAATATTGTGTTAATCTTTTACATGAAGAACACAAGTTCTTGTTCCCTGGGAGAAAAATGGTACGACCAGATGGTAAGAAAGAGGGGTTCGTGTTTACAAGGAGAATTAAGGTATGCTCCTACAATCTAGAGAAGGGATTCCTCTCCGGTGAGTGATGTGGTATGCTCCTACAATACAGGAGGTGTTCTCAACTTCCTTCGGTGCAGTATAATAAAGGAGTTTGCGTCGAGTACTGTGGTAATATTCTGTAGTCAGGTGTGTAAACTGATTGGTAACGTGAGTGAAAGTACTCGTCTACTTTCAGCACAGCAGTACTTCCTCACAGTCGGTTGTTGTCCACTGTCAGTATTGCAGTAACCCTGTACAGTTAAAGCTTATTCTGCCCTATGATTAGTCTTTCAATTGTCCTAAAGTACTTTTCTTTTTTAAATTGGTGCACAGTGGTGTACTCGGATACAATCAAAGGTTAACACTATGCTATTCTGCTACAGGCAAGGATCACCGTTTGCTCAAAGCTTATGGTAACAGCTCACATGACAGGGCTAGAGTTCCAGCTGACTAAGTCCTGTGATATTATCATAACAGCACATGCTAGGATAGGTAGACATCTCTCCTAAAGGAAATTCAGTTAATAGTGTTCTGTACCTGCAACCCTTGCACCCCCTCCATGCAGGGTCTTGCTGGCCCAAACCCCCCGCCACCAAGCAGTCGACTTACGAAATACAGGCGAGTCCTGATCTTCGTCCCAGTTGCCCACGGCACTACCATCATGCCACGGAAGGGCCCGCGCAGTGTACTGTGCCTGCCCAGTGCGGGAGAGAAGCTCACCTCCTCCGCCGTCGTATGGGAGTTGATTGCGATCTTGCAGTTGCCGGCGCCAGGGTAGTGCACGGTGCAAGGGATCTCCTGCCGTTGCATGAGGACTGAGATCTCCTCCCAGGAGGGCACACACTCACGCACCTTCGTTTTCTCCAGGGACTCGGAGATAAACGAGCAGTACCGGTCCATCTCAGTGTCTGGAAACTTCTCCTGCGTCCTAGAAGGGGTTCAAGAGAAATAAGAAGGCTTTCAGGATCCAAGCACAACCTAGCAACTACCTGGAGAACTAAACCTGTTCAGGAACACGTAAAACCAAACTGTAACCGCAGAAGCTGTGTGCTGATGTAGGTACAGGTGAAATTAGGAAACTTGCCGCTAGGTTATGAGGTCTCTTGTAGGTCCACAAGAATTTAGATCGTCTTTTGTGGACCATACCAAATGTTAGACTGGGCTTTTGTGGACCATACCAAATGTTAGACTGGGCTTTTGTGGACCATACCAAATGTTACACTGGGCTAAGAGCCAGCCCCATTGCTTACCATTAGTTGGATTCCTGGTCACTCGTTTGATTGCCTCTTATTGAAATGAAATGAAATGAAATACCAGCATTTGTAAAGCACACAGCTACCTCCGGATAGGTGTCCAGGCGCTGGGGGCCGTCAGAAAGATTACGCGAGCTATTGCCCAGAGTCACATGGTGCTGGCCTAAGCTGCCGCCGGCACTGGGGATTGACCCGTGAACCCTGTGGTCCGGAGTCAGGCACCCTGGCCGCTGCGCCGCACCTCTTCCACAATGGCTCTATACCCTCTTGTGTTTGTCCCTCCCCTTGAGCATAGCTTCTTTACCATTCTTTTGATTGGATGACTTGTACCCTCCCACTGTCCACATTCAGGGAAATCCTTTTTGTTTTTTAATAGCGCTTTTGCACAGTTTAAATTCATTTTTCTGCTCCAAGTGGTATCCGCCATCTTAGAATGGTAAATTTAAAAAAATTGGCTGCGTCATTTTTGTTTTTGCCGATGCTGCACAGCATCGGAAAAAAATACTGGCTAAACCCCCAGGGCGAAAGTGGAGGGCTTTTGCTTGTTTCTTTCTATTACCAATATTTCCTACACAACACCAGCAGCCTCCGTCTCCATCTGCCATAATTAATTAACCTAATACCCTGGAAAATGTTATGTTATGTTAAACTATTTATATAGCGCTACAGCTACCCCAGCAAGGGGGTGTCCCGGCGCTGACCAAGAGAGCATAAAGGACTGCTACCACAATGACCAGCTCACCACCTAATCCCTAGGAAAAAGGTAGGTCTTAATCGCCTATATGACCATGAATGCACTATGCTGTCGTATGGCGCTGTCTTGATTTTTAAATTTGTCTGCAATGGCTACGGCTAAGATAAGTGCAAAGATCGAATACGCACAGTAAACTGAACCTGAAAGCATCTCATCTCGATGGCCTCTTTAATTCTACCTTTTGCCTATTACAAAAAACATAGGCACAAAGACCATTAGTAGTTCTACATAATCATGTGCAGCAGGCACAGGGGGTGCATCAATGGACCACAGGATGTTGTTGATAGGGAGAAGAGGGCGATATTCACCAGGGAAGGACAATGTGATAGCTACCTCAGGAGAGCTTTAGTGACATGCATCCGGGATGCACCGGATGAAGTGATCTCACTGGAACCCTCGGTAAAGTGCCCCATTAGAACAATGTATAAGATACCTCTCTTGACATTGTGTGAAGTGCCTCTTGGGGGACACCAAGTGCAGTGCAGGACAGAAGCAGTGGTGAAATATATTTCAGGGCACGGGTCTGTATGAATTACTGAGTGCGCGTGATGTGCAGCAGGGGGGCACAGGCTGATGTACAATATTGCTACAATATGCGGAAAATGTCAATGGGCCTCGTTTCATGTGTGACACCACCAGCCAGTGCTGGTTATCTCGGTTGCAGCATTTTGCATGCCTGAATTTTCAAGGCTGTACTTATCGTGATAAATGCTGAACTTTGAGCCCTAAAATGTGACGCTTTTTTGGCTAAAAAAATTGGACATGAATGGCAGTTTAACATGACATTTGCTGCCTAATTCTGGCAACATGTACCTCACAGGAAAAAATTAAAACACACGAAAAACTCCCATGGAATCAGAAACTATCAATAGTACTTTTGGTAGTGCTTGCTATTAAAGTTTTGCAGATTTGTTGAGCTAGTTAAAAAACACACCTGCTTTTAGAATTTTAACTGGTATGCACAAATACAGAGAGGTTTATTCTCGGCCTTTTTACTGTGAAACAAACCGCTCCGAAGTCAGAAACTCGGGTAAACAGAATGGTGATACAATTACCTCAGGCCTTTCTCCCTCAACTCGGAGAAAGTAGTAGTAGTAGCAAATGGCTGGTAAAAGGGCCCATGCAACGGGCCAGGGACAGCAAACACCTTGATGTCCCTACCCTGGCGTAAAGTAGATCATCTAAATTACAACCCACAATTTATTTATTTATTTATTTATTCAAAGTTTTATATAGCGCGAACAAGATCCTTGGGTATATCAGAGCGCTTCACAAAGACAGGGTAGGGGCGGTAGGAATGAACAGAGATAATGGAAGCAGTATAGTAGTCACTGACATGGTAGGATAAAAATAACATACATAAAACATATCAATATACAAACAGGTAAACAAGTAATATAAGACGACACTAGTCATTGATCCCGCTACAGAGGTGTTCAGGTACACCTAGGGTGTGTGGATGGCTTATACCAATCTCTTAGAGTATAGAGAACAATGAGTGGGGGCAGCGGGAGAGTGAATCAGTAAACCAAGGTGTAACATATATTGGTCGGTATTAAGAGAGTAGCGTAATAGTGTCGCCTATCAAGTAGAAGTATAGTGACAGAGGACAAGGAGAGCAGTGATACAGAGCAATGCAGAGTCTTTGGTCCAGCACCTATACGGTTCAGGGGATCTTGGCCAGAAGGATGGTTTTCACCTCTTTCTTGAAGAGTGCAGTGGAGGAGATAAGCCTCGTTTCAGGAGGGAGCGCATTCCAGATCCTGGGTGCCATTCCTGAGAAGGAGCGCTTGTATGTTTTCTCTTTACGGAATCTACGAGGTTTCAGGAGTAGATTTTTTGTACTTCTATTGGATCTCGAACCACCTGATAAAGACAGCTTGTGAGCGAGGTAATTGGGTGCCTTGTGGTGCACGGCCGCGTGTGTCATAATAGCAATTTTTAGCTGTATTCTGGCTTCAAAAGGCAGCCATTTTAGAGTCTTTAAGTCTGGGGATATATGTGAGTGTTTTCTTGAGCCAGTAATGAGTCTCGCGGCAGCGTTCAGGGAGGCTCTTAAGGGTGCTGTTGTGGATAGCGGGAGTCCGCTGAGGGCCACAATTCCGTAGTCTATTCGAGGGATGACTAAAGCTTGTACAGCAGTTTGGAAGTCTTCGGCAGGGAGGAAAGGTTTAATTTTCCTCAGTGTGTTGATTTGGAAGTTAGCTCCTTTTGTGGCTTTGCTAACGTGCTGCTGCATGTTGAGCTTGGCGTCAAGTGTAATGCCTAGGGATTTCGGCGAATCCACGATGGTAGGTTGGACGCTGAGTGCTGTTAAGTTATTGAGCCAGGTTTGGGTGATGGAAATTTTCGCCGGGGGTGAGATGAGAAGGAACTCAGTTTTCAGAGCATTTAGTTTGAGGTGATTATCTGCCAGCCATGATTGAGTGTTAATAAGTGTGGAATTCAGATGTTTGATATCTTCCGGGGATTGAAGCTTTAGGTAAAGTTGTGTGTCGTCGGCGTACATATGGAATTGGACATTGGAAGCTTGGAGCAGGGTGGCGAGCGGTTCCATGACGAGGTTGAACAGTGTGGGGGAGAGGGAGGATCCTTGTGGGACACCTAGATCTGCAGGCACCGGTGAAGATAGCACATTGTCGATCTTGAACTTCTGAGACCGGTTGTGAAGGAAGGATGAAAACCATTTGAGAACAGTTCCCGATAGACCCATTCTAGTGCTTAGCAGCTCCAGCAAGTTCTCATGTTTGACTGTGTCAAATGCTGAAGAGAGGTCAAGAAGGATGAGGAGGCAGGACTCATTGCGATCAAGAATTTGGAGGGCGTCATCAATTATGTGTGTCATCGCTGTTTCCGTGCTATGCTTCGCTCTGAAGCCTGATTGATGAGAGTTGAGGAGGTCAAATTGATCAATGTGTTTGTTAGTTGGAGTTGGACACATTTCTCCAGCAATTTGGCCAGGGTGGGGATATTGGTGATGGGTCGGTAATTGTTTAGGTCAGACGGATCAGCTGTAGGTTTCTTGAGTATAGGCGTCACTTGCCCCACCTTGAGGGAGTCTGGAATGAGGCCTTGTTGTAGGGAGCTGTTGATGATTTTGGTCCAGAGAGGGATGAGCAAGGGGATGAAGTCTTTTACAGCATTAGCAGGTAGAGGGTCTGTGAGGTGATTAGAGGGCTTCACGGTGCAGAGCAGTTTGTGTATTGCTTCTTCCGAGTAGGTATCGAAGTATAGCCAGGATGCCTTGTTTTTAGGTTGATTGTTAGACATTCTGGTGTGGTTGGGGAATCGGCTTACATCCATGATGAGATCATTTCTTATGTTATCAGACTTTAGCTTAAAGAAAGTAGAGAAGGCTTCACAGTGTGGGGTGTCGCTTGCTGTGCTGTTTGAATGTGAGGGTTGTGACTTTGTTTGGGTCTTGATTAGTTCGAACAGCTTTCTTGGCCTGTTTTTGGCTTGGTCCAACTGGCGGCTAAAGAAGTCCGACTTTGTGCGCTTTATTTTCCTGAAGTAGGCATTTCTCTTGTTCTTAAGCCTTTTGAGGTGCAGTGCTGAAGGGTCCGATCTCCAGGTGCGCTCTGCCATTCGCATAGTACGCCTGTCGTCATTGAGTTTGTCGTCATACCAGGGGTTAGAGATTTTGGTGGAGACTCTCTTCAGTTGCAATGGGGCGACTTCATTGACTATTGTATTCATAGAGTCAAGGTAGTGGTCAGTCAGTGATTCAACGTCCGAGGCACCTGAAGGGGGAAGGAGGAGATTGCCGATGTGGGGAGGCAGGGTAGAGGGGTTAAGATTCTTCATGTCCCTTTTCCATGTTTTGGGTTTAATTGGTTGAGCCGGGTTAGGTTTAACTTTTTCATTGATAAAAAAGGTGATAATGTGGTGATCTGACCAGTCGCAGGGTTGGATCGCCTCCAGTTGTGTAGAGTTTTCTTTGGCAATGATGAGATCGAGTATCGAGCCTTTGTCGTGTGTTGGTCTATCGCATATTTGGGTGAGGTCAAGCGCATTAAGGAAAGTTTTGAGACTATTCACCACTGTGTCTTTCTGATCGTTCCAATGGAGATTGAAGTCACCCAGGTAGACTTGGGTAGTCTGCCGACCGGCATTGGAAGTGATCATGTCCATGAGTTGTTGGGTGAATATGAGATTGTCACCAGGCGGGTGATAGATGAGATGCAAAGCACAAACTTGTTGGCCCTCGCTGGTGATGTCGAGGCAGAGGAGTTCACAGGAGGAAAGGGAGGGGGAGGTGACTTTAGTAACGGAGAGGTTGCTCCTAAAAATGCATGCAATTCCACCGCCTGTCTTGTCTGAAGATCTGTCTAGCGTAATGATGTGATAGTTGGGGGGGGGACTAGTATATCCATAATCGGGGTAGAGGCTTCAGTAAGCCAAGTTTCTGTTAGAATGGCTAGGTCCAGATCCCTAGCTGAGACGAGATCAGCGATGTCGGAGGAGTGTTTCTGGGCAGATCTGCAGTTGAGTAGGATGCATTTGAGTTTGGGAGAGAGAAGGGTGGTCGAGCTTTCTAGAGTGAGTGGAACTTTTCTGAGGTTGTTAGGGACGGAACCTCTGTTGTTGAGTGTTGGGAGTCTCAGAGGGTTTGTAAGAATTGTGGGTATGGGGATGTGTGTGTTGGATATGTGTTTTACCGGACCTGGGCCATAACAGCGTAGGAGAGAGGAAAGGTCGCGGTCCGACATCGTGTTGAGGATGCGACGGGGGCGGTGGGGGTTGTTGCGAACGGGGATAGTCGGCCAGCGCAGGTGTCGTTGGAGGCGGGGGTATGTAGGGAGGGTGCGTCGTTTGTAGGGTAAAGGGATGGTGGGAGGTAGACTGGGCTGTGAGGAGAGAAGGTCTTTGATTGCGTGTACATCTTTTTTGATTTGTAGAATATCCTCTTTGACTTGTTGGAGGGTGGATAAAGTCAGGTCGGTAGGTGGATTGGGGATGGTGTTGGTGGTGAGAGCGATTGGTGGCTGGTTGAGTAGTGAGCTGGAAAGCGGGCAGGGTAATGAGGGGGGGGGTATACTAGCATTGTTGAAACGTTCTGCGGTATTAATGAGTGGGATGGCATTCAAAGAGTGGGCGTGTTTGTGGGCGGGGGGGTGTGGGTGAAGTAGGCGGTGAAGGCAGTGGGTGGGAGGCATAGGTAGTGCCGTCAGTGGGAGACGGTGCCGGTGAGTGGAAGAGTGAGTTAAGGCTGAAGACAGTGGGTGAGATAGGAAGGTAGTGAGGGCTGAGAATAGGAGGTGGGAGAGAGGGGGATGCTAAGGTAGGGGAGGCGGTATGTTCTGTATGTTTTGTTGGGAGGGTGAGAGTGTCGTGGGTGGGAGTGGGGAGGGAGCTGGGGATATGCGTGGGGGTAAAAGGGATCATGTTAGAGGGGCGGCTAGTGTAAGAGGTGGCGACATTTGTGTCTGTCCTTGGGGAGTGTGGGGCGTTAACAGCAAGTGGGCCATTTACTGGGGTGCTGGGGGTGTCTGTCCTTGGGGAGTGTGGGGCGTTAACAGCAGGTGTGCTATTTACTGGGGTGCTGAGGGTAGAGGTATTGTAGGTGGGGGCTGCGACGTCAGGGGTGATGGTGCTGGTGGAGATCTGGGTGGGGGTCCGCAGCTTGGAGAGGTGTTCTTTGAACTTGGGGAACAGGTGGTCTAGTAGTTCTAGGTTCTTGTCCGTGGATTGAATTAGGACAATCCCGTTATTGTAGATAGTAATGGTAGTCCTGCCAGGGAAGAGGTGGGAAGGTGTGATAGAGAGAGATAGGCCATGAGTTGTTCTCCTAGTGGAGGAGACGGTGAGTAGGGTAAGGAACGCTTTTCTCCATTGGGCTCTGCGTGAGGTGTGGAAGATGATATCGGTATTCAGGGCTCCATTGCCCGGTGAGAAGTAAGTGTCAGCAAAGGGTGTTTCAGGGTGCGACCTCAAGAAGTTATGTTTAAAACGTTTAGTGGCTTTTTTGGTGAGGGTGGAAGGGTAGTTAATTCTAAAAGTGTGCTTGCCGCTGAGCTCCATTTCAGAAAGGCTGTAATGTTGGGTGTAAGAGCTAGGGCGTCATAAGTGACACTAGTGAGCACTAGTGTAGGAGCTAGGGCGTCATAAGTGACACTAGTGAGCATACAAAAGAGATATGAGGTAGCGTCCAAAAGAAATATGAGGTAGTATGTATCTAAATCTAAATCACTGTATCTAAATACAATGATCACAATCAGACTCAGCAGTCGATGTAAACATAGTCAGAATCAAAATCTAAAAACAATAATCACAGTCGGACTCAAAATACAATGATAACAGAATATAGGTAGTGGGTAGTATGGGGTAAAAATGAGGTAGTTAACGGTGCAATACTATATTGAAAGTGCGAGGGGTGTAATATACATAAAGGAGTATAATATTAATGATATACCGGGTCAAAGTATATATACATAACACATGTGCAAACAAAAGCAGCAGGAGTCAGAGATGCCCCTAGTGAGCAGCCAGAAATATATGAGTTATCCGTCAGTGTATTAAGTAAAAGTAGAGGTAAAATACTGCAATAAACGGTAGACACTCGGTATTTGATATTAGGAGAGAGGAGAGATAGGGTCAGACCACTCCAAAATGGCCGCCAAAGTAGAGGAGATAGCTACGGTAGTCCTCTGTTAGTTTCTGTTGCTTGTGCGTGTAAGAGCTAGGGCGTCATAAGTGACACTAGTGAGCACTAGTGTAGGAGCTAGGGCGTCATAAGTGACACTAGTGAGCATCCAAAAGAGATATGAGGTAGCGTCCAAAAAAAATATGTGGTAGCGTCCAAGAGAAATATGTGGTAGTATGTATCTAAATCTAAATCACTGTATCTAAATACAATAATCACAATCAGACTCAGCAGTCGATGTAAACATAGTCAGAATCGAAATCTAAAAACAATAATCACAGTCAGACTCAAAATACAATGATAACAGAATATAGGTAGTGGGTAGTATGGGGTAAAAATGAGGTAGTTAACGGTGCAATACTATATTGAAAGTGCGAGGGGTGTAATATACATAAAGGAGTATAATATTAATGATATACCGGGTCAAAGTATATATACATAATACATGTGCAAACAAAAGCAGCAGGAGTCAGAGATGCCCCTATTGGGCAGCCAGAAATATATGAGGTATCCATCAGTGCATTAAGTACAAGTAGGGGTAAAATACTGCAATAAACGGTAGACACTCGGTATTTGATAATAAAGAGAGGAGAGATCGGGTCAGACCACTCCAAAATGGCCGCCAAAGTAGAGGAGATAGCCACGGCAGTCCTCTGTTAGTTTCTGTTGCTTTAGACACAAGGAGGGCAGAGTCAGATTCAAGTTTCTGTTTGAGCAAGCCCAGATCCTCTCTTGCTGGGAGGGAGTCTTATCTGTAAAATCCTTGTAAAATCTTATCTGTAAAATCCTACAATACCTTGTACCTCGTCCATACTTTTCAAACAAGCGATCATCTCGTATCATTTCTTTGGAGAGGATAGCAGCTATGCCTAAAAGTCGCCTTCCTACAGGTTATGCTCCTTCTAGAGCAGACTTGAGAAGACATTCAATCGTGGAAGTCTGGTCATCCCCTGAAATTAAACCCATCTGAGACCAAATTCCTACTCATGGTCTCGCCTCAGAGCTCGATCTCAGTCTCATTGTGCCTGGATTCAATGTACTGGAGTGCAAATATCACATCATTGAATCCTCACAATCTCTGGGATTATTAATGCTAGATAAATATCTGAGCCTACATGCAAAGAACACCCCTTATCAAAGTAAACACCAAGACTTTAAATCCTGTCTGCCAGAATCAGGCTTTTAAGCGGATGCACACTCTCTGGTCATGCTGTTATTCGACTGCAAGAATGCTTTACCCATAGGGATACCAAATCTTCACAGGGCAGCAAGGCTGCTCTCACCCCAGCTCGCAGTACCATCAAATGACTACCTACCAATGCACAATGTTATATTCCAAATGGTGTGCATCACATGCAAAGCCGCGCACCTTAAAATATGAGGCACAAAAATGAACCACTGCTCTACAAAGTTCTGAATCCATTCCACTGAAACCACCTTGGTTGAAAAACAGTGTGCCTCCCAGTAAAGAGCTCAGACGCCACTGGATCAGGCACGTGCTACAACAAACAGCTAACAAAGAAATTGGCAGACTTCCATCTCTCGCTTAAAATAGAAGGTGGTGCATCTTTTTAAACCTGGGATATGTCCTTATAGGATACCATGCCAGCGCTCCCACTAGCAAGACCAGACTACAGAAAGTTCTGGAAGTCGTTTCATACAAGGCGTCGCAGAGCACTGTCCCTGTTGCTCGGTCACCAGAGACGTTCCCCTTCTGCACGTTCACTAGTTGATGCTGCTTAAATAAGTGTCTACGAAAAACATAAAACCCCTTTTTCGGTAAAACTACTTAAGACAACTCAGTGGGTTAAGGGACCCACTGCTGTGTCGATGCGTTCGAATCGTTCTGGGCAAGCAACCCAGTGGTTCGCCCTTTGCAAGGACACCGTGAGAACCACTCACTCGCAGAGACCACTTGTTATCAGCGCCTGGAGACCGGATCAAATCTACTCTCATTATTAATAGGGTCTGACCTTTGTGGGACTATAATCAGGATGTTTCCACTGGGACAGACAGCTAGTGTCTCTCGCGCATTAACACCATTTTGCTTGCTTCCCCACAGCACCCAGATTAACTCTTTCCTTGCCACCCCTCACCCAGCCCCAACATCCCCCCAAAAATCTAGGCTACTCATTGTGGTGCTATTTTTAGAAAAAGTGATATGCTAGAGTTTAGCATGTTGTGTCATCTTTAAGAGATAAAACCGCATTTGAAAAGCTCAAACTATTCCACCAAAATTTTGTTTTTGATTTTTGTCTGTTTTATTTATTTGTGAATTAAATCAAAGATTCCATAAATTGTGTTTGAGTATACTGTTTCTGTATTTTTGTGCACTGTTTTGAAGTTCAAATCTTAAAAACTGCTGAGGCGGGGGCCCTAGCTTCAAGTGGGGATTCACAGAGGATTCAGTGGGGGTCCACAGAGGTCACAAGATAAAGAACTACGAGTCTAATGTCTAAATGGTAGGCTGCGGAAACACCACGCCCGAGTTCTAAACCCTGTCCTCAAGACAGTCACCACATCTAAGAGAACCGACCAGGGCAAGAAAGAAAACCACAAATGGAATCCTATGACAAATGTGCCCAGAGGTGCCAGCATCCACTGATTAAAGAAAGGAAATATTTAGGTAACCTGCATAAGGCTACAGACTCACAAAGAACCTTTGATCGGGCCCAGGTTATATAAGCAATCCAGAAGATTTATGAATGATAGTGGAGCTTGCGCACCATCTCTAAAACCCTGGTGGTGTCTATAAGGCAATATGCCACTTTTCCATTAGGCCAATGCCACTTTTTCATTAGGCCAGTCCGCCTCTGAACCCCACACCGATGCTGTTGTTGACACGTGTTATTTGTGCCCAACTCTTTGGTCACTTAACCATGCCCACATAGTCAGGCCTTCTGTTGTTTCTGGGTGGACCCCAGGAAGTAGTCTTTGGTTGCTTAACCATGCCTACATTGTTTGGGCAGTTGAGAAGAAAAACAAAATGTTTTGAAATGTAGGTCGTGTGCATGCTTGCGGGGAAGAGAGTTTTGTGAGACAGTGAATATGTAAGAGTGTAAGTCTGTATGTAAGTGTGTCAATGAAAGACAGCAAGAGTAGGTGACAATGGTGAATGAGAATCAGTGAGAAGTGAGTCACAGTAAGTGAGAATGAGTGACTGAAAGTGAGTGATGACAAATTAGTAAATATTAGTGTGAGGGTGGCTTAGATAGTGTAAAGGAGTGACAGAAAGAATTAGTGAGAATGAATGAAAGTGAGTGTAACTCGGAGAATGAATAAGTCATGGGGAACGAGTTAGTGAAAGCGTGAGTGCAGGACAATGTAAGTGAGACTAAGTGTAAACGTGAGTGCAAATAAATGAGTGAAAATGAGAGGGTAAGAATGAATGAGAATGAGTGCAAGTGAATGTGATTAAGTATACGTGAGTCAGAGTAAGATGATTGTGAATGATTGACAGGAAGAGTGAGTGAAAGAGAATGAATGAGTGATTGCTGGTGAATGAGCATCAGTGTGAGTAGAGGTGAGGGAAGAGTAAAAACGGAGTGTTGTGCTGGCAAATCTGTCAATGGCCCTTAAATCCTAAATAGAATTATTGGCTGCCTTACATCGTCATCCATGGCAAAATGCTGCTGCTGGCATACTGAAAACAATTCCTATCATAACAAGAACCTGTGCCAAAATGCTGGCACGGGCATGCTAGTGGGACTCTTGTGGCAAAATGATGGTGCAGGCATACTGGATGTACTTCTTGGCATACGGGCACCTGTGGAAAAATTGTTACGCTGACAGACTAGAGGAACATTCTTGCCATAATTGGCAAGCATGGTGAAATGCTGGCGCTGGCACTTTAAAGGTAATTCTATGCAAAAGGGAGAACTTATGTGGCATGTGCGTGTAGGCGAACATGATCACATGCTGACAGGACATACTAGTGATCATTTTTTACTTTAGGGTCATCAATGGTATATAGAAGGCACAAATTTCGAAATTCTGGGACTGGCATATTGTATGAAATGTTTGGCCACAAAGCGGCACCCAAGACAAAATACTGGCACTGGAACAATGGGAGTCATTTTTGACAAATGGAGCCACCCATATAACATTTTGGTAGCAACGGGGTCATTTCCTGGGGAGAGTAATATTTCATTGGTTTTACCACCGTGATGCAAATTGGATATTTAATGGGTAGCCTTTTTAAGACTAAGGCTTTTTAACAAATGTATGCGAAACTGTGCCTTAAAATGCACAATTTGACCCCATTTAAAAAAAAAATGTTTTCAGAAAAGAACCTCCAAACCCTTCCTAGAAGAAGTCTGGTTCACTCGCTACAAGAATTTCAGTCCACCATTTGCAAAAATCATCAGTCGCCACTGCAGAAAATAAAAAGTGTTGGGATTCCCACTTTGACTAGGACATTACACAAAGTTTTGTAAAATAAATAAATTCAGCAGTGAAATGTGCACTCTTCTGATTAAACTGTTTAAGTTCTCGTTTCATTATTGTGAAGATATGAAAAATCAAGGGTTTGCATAAAACCTTCACCTCGTGTTTGCATGAATAACAGTGCCTTGCAAATGAAAATAAATACAAATAAACAATAGCGAATAATTTCAAATAGTTCATTTTAATATATAATTTATATCAATTTACACATGTGGAAGTACAATTGTTTTATTTAATTTTCTTTTTTTCCCCTTTCTTATGATTCACTACCATATTTCTTGTTTCGGTTTACATTAGGTGAACTAATAAATAATGCCAGCCTGTGGTTACAAATAATTTAGGGTCCCAGTGCTGTCCTTTGCGTGTATCACTATGTCCTCTTCCAACCAACACCATTTTTCATGTAAAACAAAGAGAAATGAGTAATGTTCCTATTGCATATCATGTCAGCACCCTATTAAAGGTAGTATCTGAAACAGTAATTATGGTGATTTCATCAGGGTTTGTGCCTTGCAGCATCACTTCCTAGGAAGATCCCGGGTCAAATGTCATACAATGTCACTGTTAGACCTGGCTTCTTTAGGCTCGTTTCCCTGGTCTTTTTGCTACTGACCTCCTGGTTTTGGTGGTACTCTAGATATTGTTTTTGCTAGTTTAGTGTTTCTGTGAACTTTAATACTTCTGATCAGTACTAAAGTGCAAATGCTCCTACAGGAAATTGTGTTTATGGATTGGCGTTTCCATAATTCACTTATGTGATTTAATACTAAGTCCCTAGTACAGTGCACTGTGTGTGCCCAGGGCCTGTAAATCAAATGCTTCTAGTGGGCCTGCAGCTCTAGTTGTCCCACCCACACAAGTAGCTTTTCAAAGGTGTCTCAGATCTGCCACTACAATGTCTAGAGCAATTTTGAAATTCCAACCAGGCAAAAGCATCCACTTGCCTGGCCCTTCCCTTCCATTTTCTTACATCCAAGTCACCCCTGAGGTAGGCCCAAAAGGTGGGACATTTAGTGTTGTATTTTTGGATGTCCTAGTGAAATACTGTGTATTTCGTTTTCACAGTTGGAAAAGCTATCTCTCCCATAGGTTAACATGGGAGCTGCTTTCTAACACTGTACCAATGTAGCTTGCCAGTGGGAGCGTATTGAAAAATGGAGTTTAGTATGCCTAAACTCATGATTTAAAAATGCATCTTTTAGTAAAGATGATTTTCATATTGTGTGTTTGAAAATACCACTTTTCGAAAGTGGGCACTTTCTTGCTTAACCATCCGGTGGGCCTCTGCCTTTTGTATATTCCCTGTCTGGTTTGGAGTGCCAGGAGCTGGGGATGTGCAGTCACACTAAACAGACACTGGGTGTGGTTGGGGTCTGCCCTGCCTTTCCTGAGTGATTGATAGAGTTGACACTTGCACCTGAATGGACTGTGGCAGCCTTCCACAAAGCTGCCTCCCCCTCCTGGAGTGAACCTGGCCTGACCCATGCTGAACTGGCTGATGTGTGCCCGGGGAACTTTGTTTCTACCAACTTCAAAGGAAAATGTGGTATAAATATTGGGGCCCTAACCACAGAACGTTAGAACTCTTTTGGATCAAGAAACTGCCAAAAGAAGGGCTAGAGAAGCTGTGAGCAGAGACTACCACTTTGCTGTGTGCTTTGTTGTGTTGACCAGTAGTTGCAGACACTGTCTTGGGCAGTGAAAGGACTGGATTTTCTGCATCTATTTTCCCTGAGTTGCTACAAGAACTTGTGGTAGAGCTTGCCCCCCGTTCAAAAAGCCTCAGCAACAACAAAGACTTCAACTCCATCTGCTACACAGAACTGTGTTTTGTGCCGCAACAGAAGAAAAAACCACATAACGCCGTCAACGACACCGCTGCCCACTCCACGACCCAAAGGCACCACAGAGGGCACTGCAGCACTTCACACTACAACCCTGGTCTCACTGACAATGCCGTTCGACAAAGCCACCGAGCTCCTGCTTGCACCATGGCCTGTGGACACCTCTTGGGGAGAACACGTAGCAGTACCCTGCAACCCTGGTCTCACCGACGCCGCTTCAAGCTGACATCGACGCTGCTGCCTGCACCGTGGTTTGGGGGCATCGCTCGTAAGTTACTCGACGCACCGCCCCTTCCCACACCGCAGCATTGGCCCACCGATATCTGCGCCAGTCACTCGCTTTCGTCAGCCAACATCGCTTAAACAGTGTCGCTGCTTGCACTGTGACCTGCCAGCACCGCGACAAGCTCCATCCCACTTTGCACCACAGCCTGGGTCTCACCAACGCCGCTGGACGACAGTCAGCGAGCCACTGCCTCTACCGCGACAAGAGGGCACCGCACACCACACCGCAGCCCTGACGCCGGCGCTCCAGACTTCAACCGCACAGAGTTGGACCTGGAACGCGTGTGACTTCAAGGGCCCAACGACTACTGCACTGAGCACAGAACCGACGCCTGCCAAAGCCGGCTCTTCGGAGCTCATCCCAAGGGGGTGAGCAGGGGTTGTTTTAGAAGTGTAACTCCCTTATCCTGCCTGGGAAGAAGGGTCCCCACTTGGACAGCGTACCTGCCAACTAGAAACCCCCATTTCTAACAGTTCCTTTCTTTAATGTCATTAATGTCAAAGAATATGTGATGTCACTTCCGCTACCCCAGGCATGTTGGTGAATCAACATGATTTTCAAAGCACTGCGAGAGGCGCTCAGGAACCTCTTGCAAATCGGAGAGGTTTGTGATTCTGTCGGGTTATTAAGTGCTATATAAATGATACAATATAATTAAAACTCACAGTTTTCCATTTTTACAGATAAGTACAGACGGAAACGACGGAAAATCTATTTTGGGGTCTATATTAATTTTTAAATATGGAAAAATGCATAAAACAAACCCTTCTTTTGGACAATTCTCACTACTGTTAATCAAGGATGGATGGCAGGTCAATAGCTGTACAGATTGACAGGTAAAAGTATTTTAAAAAATTAAAAGATGTCCTAATGAGGTGAAAAATAACTGAAGATGATTCCTGAGCTTTTCTACAATATAAATGTTTATAGGATAACACTGTACCGGAAATTTCGAGAACACGTTGGAAATTTAGAACTGAATATACTTTTATAGGTCAAATAAATGTGGAAATATACCCACTGCAGCTTAATGCTTACACTAAACACAAAATAAATATGGATAATACGTATAAAATTAGCAAAAAAGAAATAATGATCAATACAAACAAATGTTACAAAAAAAATACCATAAAATAGGAGCCCTAAATATAACACAATAAAATACAAATAAAGAGCTTCAGTTCCTAGCCTTATTAATGGCATGTATTAAAATGTGTTACACTATAAAAAGCAAATGCTAATGCGATATAAAAACAACACTGGCCTGAATTGTTATCCAGCTGTTGTAAGAGCTTTTCATTAAGACGCCAAGCAAGGCAGCAGACTCCATTCCCTCCCGGGTTGCTACCAGCATTTCGACAACAAACATGAGCTCCAAAAGTGCTTTCTGTCTCATGACAAACGAAACTGTGTCTATCACATCTGTTCATGGTATACAAGACAGTGGCTATTCAATAAACATGTGCGTGAGATAAGCTTGGAGCTGCCACAGAACGAGCAATCTGACTTGTCTTTCTGGAAAATTCATAGTTTAATTGGAGTGCAATCCACTCTAGCATACTTTTCATCCTAGAAAAAAGTTGATGCTTTAAAACAGTGGTTGGCAAATCAAACTTTGATAACAAATACATTTTTGCTAAGAGCTTGGACGTCATTTATTTACCAATATATTAACAACTTATTTATGTTTTACTGTTTGGTCATTTTGGATATGGTGATATTTTGGATCCGGATTGCCTACTCAATAACATCTGGAACCAAGGAGCCCGAAATTAGAAAAATTCAGTCGCAAACTAACTCTCATTGACTTTGCTGAATGCAAAAATATTTCCATTAAAGCTGCTGGGAAGCTACAAGTGACAGTTTTTTCATCAGTGCTCACGGAATCCTTTAGTGAATTCCATTTTTCCCGCAACTAAATATATACAAGATAAAGTACCTCTTGCTGTGCATTATAAGGATATTGGATGTCAGAGAAGTTCTGTGACCATATAGAGGAACACATCCGAAGGCAGAGTTGCTTTTTAAAGTGATGGAACTCCAAGGTGACTTGCAATATCCTCATAATACATAACAGGGGGAACGTCATTGCTTATAACACATGGTCACACCATCACTCTTCCCACAAACTTCTTAAAATCTTGAAGTGTAGCTATTTCATATGAAAGAGATGGAATGTGTGCAGGCATGAACAATAGAAGTAAATTTGTAGTGCAAAATTATACACAAAAAGCATTTAGTTACTTGTTGCAAAAATATATTAGAATCAGTTAAATGCAAACCAGACTTAACATTTTTTTTTTAAGCTGTGCCTCAGAACGTGTAGAAACATGCACAGATTCTATCTTTCCTATAATTAGTTAAAGCAGCCATAAATATCTCCTATCTACTAATCACTATCACTTTTTAGAAAAATATATCAGAAGATGGAAACCTGGTAACCCTTTTCAGTGTTTAAAAGGTATCTGTGATGATCCTCCGTGACTGGCCTTTCACTCTGGCTGCAGGCTATCGCAGTAGGCATTGTGAGGTCAGAAATCAACTGCAATAACTTGTGAGCAGCTAATAGAGACAGGGTTTTATACATGACTGCCGGCTCCTGCGTTACTAATGTATACAGAGCCAATTGGAATATTTGTTTTCCCTCTCTTTTTAGGTCTGGCCTAGACAGCTTTTTCACAAGCCTCAAGCATTGAAAAATCTTAATAAAAATAAATACATATAAACAATATCCAGGGGGAGAGTTGGGTTAGCCCACTTCATCTAATGGTCTGTTAAATCATCATTCACGTTCTGATTCCGGCCGCCCCTGCATATAACCTAGAACAATGGAACATCCGACTTGATCCATTAGCTATGTTGCACTTCTGATCACATCTGTGCATCCATGTACAAGGCAGTGTAAGGGAATTCCTGTCTTGGAACTCCTACAATCCATACATGAGAAACATTTACTACCACGCAAAATTAGACCACAGCAATGCCATTTTATGCGTGAGTAAATCAATGTATGAGTGTAAAAATATGTGAATTCCCACTTGTAAATCATGCCATTTGCACACTTGCGTTGAAATTAGGCACAAATGGTTTTGCGATTGAGACCGAATATCTCAAGTGGCCGACAACCTAATTAACTTAGGGGCATATTATCAAGGACCTATGTTAAAATTATCGCTGTTTTATCGGCAGGAAATTGCCGATAAAATGGCGATAATGGGCTTGATAATACGCCCTTGTTAATTCCCATAGAAGCCCATGTTTTGGTGTTAACATGGGCTTCTATGGGAATTAACAAGGGCGTATTAGCCCATTATCGCCATTTTATCGGCAATTTCCTGCCGATAAAACGTTGATAATTTTAACACCGACCCTTGATAATATACCCCCAGGTCTGTTGGTATATTGAAGCCATTTTGATCGTTGCCTCTTAAGAGGCTGTTGTGTTCCTTTCCCTTGTGTGTGTCTTGCCTGATGCTTTATAAGGACAGGCTTATATTTAATGAAAACAGTGGATTGTGTGAATTTGCTATACGGTTTGCGTTATTAGTTATTATACAAGAAACAACTTAATGGTGTGCTAGTTGAAATGTTTTAAATAAAGATTTTTTAAACAAAACAATAAAACCTGAAGGTATCATGCATGCTCCGTCCCAGCTTGCCCAGCATCCTTCTAATGAGCCTGTATCGAATGTCTCAGTGGAGCAGGCGCTTGGCATAAAGGCTGTGGGTGTTTACAGTCAGGGGTCTCACCTCTCCAAGTGGAAGCGCAGGAAGCGCAGCACCGGCGCGCTGGGCAGGACGGTGCAGGCCATGCAGGTGAGCAGCTGCCAGAGGCGCAGGGCGGCCGGCTCGCCGGGGGCCGGGCATCCGGTGGTCTGCTTGATGAGCTGGCAGTACACCTCGTCCCGCAGCGGCTCCAGGTCCAGGCAGGTCTGCAGCACCCCCTGCATCAGCGGCACCGGCTCGGCCTCGGCCTCCAGCTGCTGCAGCGAGTTGAAGATCTTCAGGGCCTCCTCGGGCAGCGTCGTGTACCCTCGCTCGCTGTCCGCTGCGGGGGAGGGAGAGAGAGAGAGAGGGGCGTTCACGACCACAAATTTCGTCCACAGAGAAGCAAGCCAAGCAGTTTGAAGCAACATTCCAAGCCCAAAGCACTGCACAGGGTACCAGCAAATATGTACCGATGCAAGAGGAATGGGGGAGAGAAGGGATGCCTTGAGGGGAGAACAGGATAAGAAAGGAGGGGGGAAACGCAATGTGGGGGAGAAAGAAAGGGTGGCATTGGAGGTCTTGGTGGTAAACAAGGGGCTGCGGAAAAGGATAATGTGAGGCACCCCGGCACAGAGGGAAGAGACCGAAAAGGCGAAAAGAAGGGGGAGGGTTAAATAATAAGAAACGTGAGTAAAGTGTGAGGCAAAGAGCAGCGAAATAATGGGGAGGACAGCGGGAGAGAGGGGCAGTCAACTAATATGTTTGGGAAAAGTTGATAGAAAAAAGCTAATGTAAGGAGGAGAGGAGAGACGTACACAATCAATGCGAGAGACAAGCATTAGAGCGACAGCGAAAAATATCATCACCTCCCCCCGCCCCCCCTCCCCTACTTCTAAGCGAACATGCAGGGACCGCAAACAGCAGTCATTCATTAACAGAGATCGATAGAGCCGCAGCGAGCCCCACCGCCCCAAGGCGCCCAAAGCCGCGCCGGTCCCTCAGGAGCACATTCAGGCTGTACGCTTCTAGGATCTAAGTAGAGAACAGAAACTCGCTGTTTTAACCTAGCAATTAGCTGGCAGCTTCGTGGAGCTTTCACTACGGGCATTATTATCGTCCAACTCAGTGATACCTAATCTTATCAACCTCAAGCGGATGGACGGCTGAACCATCCCTGCCTGGATTCAAAAGTGTCCCCGGATTGTTACAGTAGGTATTCTAACCCACTGGGTACCAAAGGATCATCAAATCACAGGTTTTTATTCAGCTTAGCACCAAACAGGGACCTCATATCACTAAATATAGCGTCTTTGACAAAATAGCGTTACAGAGTGCGCCCCAGAGCATGAACTCCTTATAGTCCAACTGTGCCAAACGCAGATGTGCGCGTCTAATTTCACTGGGGCAGACTACAGCGACAGCATCCTACTTACATGGCCAGCAAGATGGGTCATCAAGTTAAACGACATCTGATGTGATTTGCAGGTCACAAGTTTGCAACTCAAGGACTCAAACTTGGAGAGTAAACGGAAATGTATTATTCTATTACTGGGCCAGAGCTGCGTCAATTCCAAGGAACTCTACTACAGCAATCCAGAGCAGCAGTACAGCCTTTCACCACTTGTGCACTATTCAGCATCCCATGTGATCAGAAGCCAGCTAATTAAGTCTGGCTCCGGGCAGCCTCGTGCTAAACATCAGTGCATTTGGCATCTTAGTAGGAGGCTCAGTGGAGGAGCCCAGGATGCTAGCTACAGAGTTATGGTACTACCCTGTTTCCCTCTTTGTATGCATACTGTACAATGCAGCACACATGCAAATACGCAAAAACGAGCAGGGGCAGGATTTTGTTGCGCAGCCATGTCTACAATTCTTCATGGATAGGGACTGTCATCAAAACCGAAGGTTGGTTGAATGGGAACATCCGTGCCCACCCATGGAAGGAACCCTTGATGCGAAATAACACAAGGCACCGCATTGCGCAGCTTTCTGTTACTTTTGGTTACAATCCAACATAAATCGCAATTTGCATTGGGTTTGCATTAGCAAAGTAATACAAACCCAACGCAAAGAGTTTGTAAATCTGGGCCAAGGTGTAGAGTGCTTATGAGCTCCTAGAGATGCACTATTACTGCAAGAGAAGAAGGGTGGAATGCTCGACTCCTAGAGACACGCTTTCACTACATGAGATGAAGGATGGAATGCTTGACTCCTAGAGATATGATGTCATTACAACAGATGAAGAATGGAATGCTCGTCTCCTAGCGACACGCTATTGCTGCGAGAGATGGACAGAATGCATGTCTCCTAGAGACACGCTGTGACTGCAAGAGTTGAGGGATGGAATGCTCGTCTCCTAGATGCACGTTGTAACTGCAAGAGATGAGCAATGGAATGCTCGTCTCCTAAATAAACACTATCACTGCAAGAGATGAAGGATGGAATGCTTGTCTCCTAAAGACACGCTACCACTGCAAGATATGAATGATATAACGTTTGACTCCTAGACACGCTGTGACTGCATGAGATGAGAAATAGAATGCTAGTCTCCTAGATGTACGCTGTAACTGCAAGAGATGAAGGATGGAATGCTTGTCTCCTAAAGACACACTATCACTGCAAGAGATGAATGATTTAATGCTCGACTCCTAGAGACATGTGTGATTGCAAGAGATGAGGGATGGAATGCTTGCCTCGTAAAGAAACACTGACTGCGAGAGACGTGCGGTGAAATGCTTGTATCCGAAGACACGCTACCACTGCAAGAGATGAATGATATAATGCTTGGCTACTAGAGACACACTGTGACTGCAAGAGATGAGAAATGGAATGCTTGTCTCCTAGAGACACGCTGTCACTACAAGAGATGAAGGATGGAATGCTTGTCTCCTAGAGACACGCTGTCACTACAAGAAATGAAGGATGGAATGCCAGTCTCCTAGAGACACGCGGTCACTACAAGAAATGAAGGATGGAATGCCTGTCTTCTAGACACACGCTGTAACTGCAAGAGATGAGGGATGGAGTGCTTATCTTCTAGAGATGCGCTGTGACTGCAAGAGATGAAGGATGGAATGCTTGTCTCCTAGAGACATTCTGTCACTACAAGAGATGAAGGATGGATTGCTTGTGTCCTAGAGACACGCTATCACTACAAGAGATGAAGGATGGAATGCTTGTCTCCTAGAGACACGCTGTCACTACAAGAGATGAAGGATGGAATGCTTGTCTCCTAGAGACACGCTGTCACTACAAGAGATGAAGGATGGAATGCCCGTCTTCTAGAGACACGCTGTCACTACAAGAGATGAAGGATGGATTGCTTGTGTCCTAGAGACACTCTGTCACTAGAAGAGATGAAGAATGGAATGCTTGTCTCCTAGAGACACGCTGTCACTACAAGAGATGAAGGATGGAATGCTTGTCTCCTAGAGACACGCTATCACTTCAAGAGATGAAGGATGGAATGCCAGTCTCCTAGAGACACGCTGTCACTACAAGAGATGAAGGATGGAATGCCCGTCTCCTAGAGACAGGCTGTCACTACAAGAGATGAAGGATGGAATGCCTGTCTTCTAGACACGCTGTGACTGCAAGAGATGAAGGATGGAATGCTGGTCTCCTAGAGACACGCTGTCACTACAAGAGATGAAGGATGGAATGCTTGTCTCCTAGAGACACGCTGTCACTACAAGAGATGAAGGATGGAATGCTTGTCTCCTAGAGACACGCTATCACTACAAGAGATGAAGGATGGAATGCCAGTCTCCTATAGACACGCTGTCACTACAAGAGATGAAGGATGGAATGCCCGTCTCCTAGAGACAGGCTGTCACTACAAGGGATGAAGGATGGAATGCCTGTCTTCTAGACACGCTGTGACTGCAAGAGATGAAGGATGGATTGCTTGTGTCCTAGAGACACGCTGTCACTACAAGAGATGAAGGATGGAATGCTTGTCTCCTAGAGACACGCTATCACTTCAAGAGATGAAGGATGGAATGCTTGTGTCCTAGAGACACGCTGTCACTACAAGAGATGAAGGATGGAATGCTTGTCTCCTAGAGACACGCTGTCACTACAAGAGATGAAGGATGGATTGCTTGTGTCCTAGAGACACGCTGTCACTACAAGAGATGAAGGATGGAATGCTTGTCTCCTAGAGACACGCTGTCACTACAAGAGATGAAGGATGGAATGCCCGTCTCCTAGAGACACGCTGTCACTACAAGAGATGAAGGATGGAATGCCTGTCTTCTAGACACGCTGTGTTTGCAAGAGATGAGGGATGGAGAGCTTGTCTTCTACAGATGCGCTGTGTCTGCAAAGGATGCATGACTGACAGGGCGCTTGAGTACTAGCAGAAATGCACTATCCATGCAAGAGATGAGGTACAGACTGCATGTTCACTGCAAGAAATTAAGAACGTTGTGCTTGCTGGCTCGGGAAGACACACTATCACTGCATGAGACAACAGATGGTGTGCTTGACTTAAAGAGATGCACTATCACTGCAAGAGACAACAGATGGTGTGCTTGACTTAAAGAGATAGACTACCACCGCAAGAGATGGATCATTGGGTGCTTGAGTACTCCTACAGGCGCATTATAACTACAAGAGATGAGGAATGGGGAGCTTGTCCTCTCCAAGAGGTGCACTATGACTGCTAGAAATGCGGAATTTAAGGCTCGTTGGCTTCTGCACACACTATTGCTTCAAGGGAGGAGGGATGAAGGGCTGGTCCTGTGAAAAGCCGCACCAGCATTGCAAGAGTCACCCGATGGAGTTCTGGTCGGTTCCTAGAGACGCACTATCATTACAAGAGACGAGGACATTAGTACTCATCTGCTCCTGGACATGCACTCTTGCTGCCGAGAGACACAGAGTGTGTGTCTGTTCCTAAAGATGCACTATCAATTCCTCTCCACTGAAACACCAAGCAGAGCAGCTACGGCAAGTGACAGCTTAAAACCAAGGAATGTTTAGTTTGACCCTTCTTGAGCGAAAGCAAAGTGAGGAAGCGCATTCTCGGGCACAGCCTTACCCGTCATTGTGGGGGACAGCACACGTCTACCCACGCTTCGCTCTTCTGAACTCAAGCAAAGCAGTGAGCGTAGCCCACCGAAAAGCAAAACAATGAAGGTGTCTGAGGTGACATGAAGTACCATTGACACTGCTTCTGACTGTACACGCGTCAAATCACCAACAGCCAATCAGAGGGCAGCTCGGCGCTTCCTGACAAGCGGAGGTGGTGGGTGACGTAACGACGAGAACACTGCCGGCCGCCAATCAATAGCGGCCCCGAAATGGAAGTCGCGTTCCCCCAAACCCCTCCCCCTTGCTATAAAGAGCCGACGACCGCCAAATCAGTCGTAGTCCCGGAAGCAAGGTGGTCTCTCCGGAGGCAGCATCGACGTATTGATGGGGACAGGAAGAGACTGCTGGCGAACCAGCTTCTGGAGGTTAATGGGCGCGCACGCACTCCTGTGCTCCATCATCCACAACCGGGCACGCTTTATCCATTTAATGAGGACACCTTCGCTGTAAGAGCCCCGTCCCTGGGATGTGTGAGCCCACCCCAGGCAGAATCATTACCTGCTGCATTTTAGCGCCGGGCTTGCTTCCGACGACGTGTTTCGTTCATACTAAACGTGAGCTGCCTTCTCAATGAAGGTCCCGATCAGAGCCCTACCCAGACATGTCATGGCTGCACACACGCCACGAGCCCCAGGCTCCTTCCAGAGCTGCCCACACAGGGACAGCTGACAAAGTCCCGCAAAGAGTGCTTAAAGGAGGCCAAAAAGAGACTGCGTGCTGACTGCAGGTCGCCTCGAGGCCGTTGTGACTTCACAGCTCGCGGCCAACCACGCTCTGGAAATGTGCTTTTCTTTGCTAACTTGAGGACATGTAAACATTGGAAATGCACCAACAGGTTTAAAGGGCATGTCTGCAGCTGCACAGGCTGAGTAATACGGCACGTCCGCCCACCACTTCCATCCTGGAATGAAGGATAGATGCGCCTCAACACTCCCATCCCGACATCTTTCTTTGGCACATCTCAGCCATTACCGTCTTGGGGAAAAACACGTGCACTCATCGCTTCCAACGTGGTGTCACTACTGACCAGGAATCAGTGGAGCTGACCAGTGTCCATTAGGTGATCAGTGCGGTGCACGTGCTTGACTGAGTGGCTGAACTGCAATCCTGCTGAGCGCATTAACACCAGCGAGCTATTAAGTGTTCACCAGTGTCAAACCCCCCCCCCCCCCCCCCCGAATAAAAAAAAAGAACAGATGATGGCCGGAATGCTGAACAATGCAAACATTCACCCCGAGTCACAGATCTGGGTTTAATCCAGGGCTTTAAGTAGGATGAAAAAACTAGGGGGGTGGGTGGGTTGGTTGTCTCTCAAAGGGGCGTTAACGATATAATTAAGGACATGGCTTAAAAACACAAAATTGAAAATCTGTGCTTAGCATAGTGTACCGCCCGACTGGTATTTTACTGCTTCTGTCACAACATTCATATATATATATGCACATTTGAAATCACCTTGAAACTTCATCTGGAGCAACCCCCAGTGGCTAGGTGATTTCTACTCAAGCTGCAAAATGCTTGTTATGATGGACTGGCTTGTCCCTTGAAGAGCCTGCTGCTAATTTGCTTGAACATTTGATATTTGAGCCACACCCAATACACTTTCACCATATTTGAATGCTCGGGAACCCCGAGACTTGTTTTAGTGCTCTTGTCCATCAATTTTACAAGCAGATGATGCGATGCCCATGTTGCCGATTCATCTCGTCGATCAATCATATGCTGTGGAACTTCTTCCAATTGTAAAGCGCTCTGATATCCTTCGGGATCAAGTTCGCGCTATATAAAACTTTATAAATAAATAAATACCACAAGTAACATACCTACAATAAGCCAGGTCTATTGGCTTAGTCAATTGTTGTTAGTTGCATAAGAAAAGCAACACCTATGGCTTTGTTGTATATAATATTGAAAATGCTTCAGTTTGGACATGATGAGACTGTGAAAGAACTACAACAAGCCTCCTTCAAGTTGCATTAAAAGGCAGTGAATGTTGGCACCACTGCAGAGTTAAGATTTTTTTTTCTTCACAGAGGGTGAAAATGGAGAGCCCGATAGAGACCTGTCTCGGCACCTGCTTTATAGAACTGCCGCTGCTCAGCACCAGCAGGACCCAGCCCACTTAAAGTCCTGGTTTAACCCCTATCGCGCTAGCGGGTTTTCCCGCTGTGCGCTGAAATTAAAAAATCGCACGGTTTGTGACAAAGCCAGCTCGTCATCCGCGTAGCGCAGGTAACGCCCATGACGAGCTGGCTTTGGCATCCGCGTCGAAGGGGTTAATCCATCATTTTTTGCTCACCACTCCACCCTAGTTTGGACCCAGCCGAATGCAAATCATTCTTGACCCTGCTTCTCATGGAAACAGTCCAGCCTAAACTGCCAAGCTAACCCGGAAATAAGCATCCTGGGACCGGATTTGGGGTATCACTACTCCTCAGCCAGGCTAGCTTGAATACAGTGGAGCGGTGAGCACGAGGCCCACGTCTGCGCATACCCTTCCCACTATGGGCAACAAAACCAAAGATCTGGGGATGAGTGTTTGATTTGTTCAGCACTCTTTCCATCATTTGTTTGCGCAGCAACCCTCCCAGAATAGGGCCATCCAGCAGGAGTAAAAAGATGAGAATTTGAAAGCTCTGCGGAAAATCATGTAATGCTTTGACTGACTCTAGAAGCAGAGAGTCGGTCCTAGAGTTCTCAAAGACCTGCCTCCAAGGTGTGTCTTTTAACCAGTTTACTGCGGCCGTTATTTCGGCACAGTGCGGGCATTCTAGAGAGTGGGCGGGGCCCGTCGGCCGTTGAACGTTCACAGCACCAGCCAGGTAGTGCTCCGAACGTTCAGCGGCCGACGGCAGCACTGATAGGGTTAAAAGGGGCATCATTGGCACTGCTGAAGCAGAGTGCAACGTTCTAGAGGGATACAGTAGAAGTACTGAAGCGGAGTGTGTCGTTCTAGATGGATAAAGTGGCAGTACTGAAGCAGAGTGCGGCGTTCTAGAGGGATAAAGTGGCAGTGCGGAAGCGGAGTGCAACGTTCGAGAGGGATACAGTTGCAGTGCTGAAGCAGAGTGCAGCGTTCTAGAGGGATAAAGTGGCAGTGCCGAAGCGGACCTCGGCATTTTAGAGGGATAAAGTGGCAGAGTGCAGCGTTCCAGAGGGATAACGTGACAACTCTGAGTCAGAGTGCAGCACTCTAGAGCAGTGATGCTTGACCTTTACATGCGGCACCCTGGGCAGCAGCAGCACTGGGCTGCTGTTTACTAGACAGCTCTAACATGGGAAAAAATGTTAAATATACAGCAAGCACTTATTTAAAGCTTAATTGTAGTTAGGTAAAGGAAGCAACTAGGCCTTTCACTTTAGGAACATTTTCATTTTTAAAGACAGCCACTAGATCTACATGCTTTTCTTCCCCTACACCCACTTTACACCTCCGCTGGCATCAGTGCGGCCCTCGGTCACAACATAGACCAAACTTTGTGGCCACTGGGAAAATGTTTGTGAGTACCCAGGCTCTAGAGGGACAACGTGGCAGTGCTGAAGCGGAGTGCAGCGTTCTAGAGGGATAAAGACACCATTTTTTTTCTGGACAACGAATGGACCACAACCATCAGATACAGTACAATACGCTCTGCACAGCACCTTAGAAAGAATGCCCCCCCCCACTTCCCAGAATGGTAACCAGTGAAAAGATTTACGACCCATAGTTTCATGATCATGTCTATGGAGTTGCTCCAGAGTGGTGGATTCATTGTAATTTGTTCACAATTTTGGGCAGCAGGCACAACTGTAAGCTGTTGCAGTAATGCACGCACCTGCATCTGCGTAATGCACGTCTGCTACCACTTCAACCTGTACATAGTAACGTGCACTTCTTCCCATCATCCGGTCCAGGAGTCAGTGCTGTGCATGCGCAACTGCAAGTTCCTGCATGGGATCAGAGTGGGGCACGTGCACCCACGAGTTCCATTCGGGGATCTGTGCAGTTTATGTCTGCTAAGCACTTCCTTCCTTCAATTACTAACAGAGAAATCAGTTTTGTGACCTTCAGTACAATGTTTCCAACCTTGAAGTCAGCTTCTGCACGTTAACCTACAACTGCCACCCTAGAACACACCAGCTGCTCTTACCACCAGTCAGTGCCTTAGTTAAACCAGTCTGGCGAGTGTTCATTCAGTCCTTTTATCATGGGATTACCATCCACATGCCTGCACGGTCACAATTTCCTAGTGAAACAATGCCTGGTACATGTTCAATACTTCCATCATGGAAGCACCCTGGGCAGATAACGGTTTCATCTCAGAGCCACTGTGATGTATTCGTACCATCGCAATCTTGCAATCAGCGGAATGGGCATGTTCCCCCCCATTTCAATCCTGGAATCAGTGTGGTGCGTGTACGATTACCACTTCCATCCTAGAATCATTGTGGTGCATGCACAATTACTCTTCCGTCCTTATATCAGTATGGTGCATGTAAGATTACCACACACATATGCTAAATGCGTGGCCCCAGGATAATTGGTTCCCATATCTCGATAGATTACCCAACCGTGGCCTCAGGCAAGAGATACTGAGGCTTCGAATTGGTATCAATCCATGGGTAACAAACAGAGACCTCAATATAAGAATGTTAGATGAGGAAGGTCACTGTAGGTGCAACTTGAGAACTAAGGGGGACTTGATGCATTTCCTGTTAGACTGTGTGGTACTCCTAGAATATAGGAAAAGGTGGCTGCGCCCAGTATTTCTAAAATATGAGGTAAAAACAAGGTTTCAGGCGGTGAAACTCCTTTCTGAAATCCCATACTTGGATATTGTAATAGCCCTTGGGAAGTTCTTAAAGGAGGCCCTTGGGGCGCTAAGGGCCAAAGAATAACCTGCATTACTGTATTTTTTAGCTTAGCAGAAGAGACCCTCGGAGGGATAAAAATGTGTACAGGTTTTAACATTTGTATATAAATTATGTAGTTTTAAAATGATGTGTATGATATTTTAATGGACACGTTTTTAAAAATAATAGGTGTACAATTTTATGTTACATACTCAAATCGGCGTTTTACTCACTGTATTGTTTAAAGACCAAGGTCATAATAAACATATATTTTGACTTGACTTGACTTGTAAGATTACCACACCCATCCTGGAAACAGATTGATGAATGTACAGGCAAGAAAGTAAGTCAAACTGTGTGCATGTACAAACTCCAGGTCACACTTGCACAGATAAGGGCATAGCCTGAGAAGCTTGCTTTTGATCAACCTCTGCCAGCCTATACAAAAATACCTGGAAGACAGGCTCCTTAATCAAAGCTCTGAGGCTCTGGAACAACAACCAATTTACATAAGAGATAGCCAGCTTCTCTAGCAATTCAGAAGAGAGTTTAACGCCCATCTCTTCAACAAGCATTGCTTTCGAGCTATATTCACTCCTGCATTGAAGAATAACCTAGTCTAACCCTAAGACTCTCCCATTCAGATTCCACACACCCACCGCCATCCTCGCACGGTACACAAGCTCTGACTTCTCTTCCTTACCCCCTGCCGCCAGCCTGTCCAGTCTTGCGCTTCTTCTACAGTACTCTGCTACTCTCTACACAAACACCAAATACATTACAACACAGCAGTATAGATGGGCAGCCCAGGATACATTTGTAGAGGCAACAAGAGTGCAGGAAAGAGGTCAGCCCAAAGTAACCATTTTTTATGTATTTATTTATGAAGCGCCTGAATCCCCCCTGAAGGGCTATCTCCACGCTATGGAGGAGCTATGGAGGAGCTGCAGTAGGCCATGAGAGGGGACAGGTGATAAGAGCATTGCCGCAGATGGATAGGAAGCTGGTTCCATTAGAGAGGGGCTAGGTGAAAGAAAGTGTTCCCACCCAGTCGCGATTTTTTGAACCACGGTACAAGAAGCAGAGATTTGGTTCCCGAGAGGAGTGACCTAGAAGGTAGGTAGTGGTTGAATTTTCATGCAAGATAGTTGGGACCTTTGCCATTCAAGGCCGTGTGCACAATAGCACAGTTTAGATTTGACTTGTTTGCGTACCGGGAGCCAGTGAAGTTGTTGTAGGAGAGAAAGAGAGGCAGTTCTAGGAGGAGCGTTTGTGACGAGGCGCGCCACAGTGTTTCGGACCACCTGTAATCTGCTCAGCGAGGAATCATTAGCTGAGACCAGAAGAGCGTTACAGTAGTCCAGGTGGCTTAGTACCAATGCATGGATGAGAGTTTTCCTTGTGGACAAGGGAAGAAAGGGGAAGACTCGCCGTAGTAAGCCAAGTACATGAAAACAGGAGCAAGAGGAGGTTGCAGCGTGCTCTTTCATTGTCAGATCCTGGTCTAGGCGTATGCCGATCACCTAGATCCACCGGCCACCAATCTGGTGACCACAGAAATGGTGCATCTTCAAACAGCATAATCTTGGTCTTCCCTGCATTTAGCTGGAGGAAATTGCTCCTCATCCAGCTAGCTATGGCTATCATACCTTCCGAGAAGAAAGACTGGACCTTAGGGGTGGATTTATTGAATGAGAATAAAAGCTGAGTGTCGTCAGCGTATGAGATTGGTATAAAACCTAGTGTCCTGAGTAAGTCCACTAGGGGGGCTACATAAATGTTGAATAAAGTGGGACTGAGACAGGAGCTCTGAGGTACTCCCTTAGTCAGTCCCATAATCTTTGATCGAAAGGGGCCTAGATTGATAGTTTGAGTACGGAGGGAGAGAAAACTCGCCATCCACTGGAACGCCTGTCCTCTGGGTCCGATTTCTTGAAGTCTCCTGAGCAGGATCTGATGGGAGACTGTGTCGAAGGCAGCCGATAGATCCAGCAGCATGAGAAGTACTGCTTGTCCGCTGTCCAGGGACTGCCTGATGTTATCAGTGACCGCAATCAAAGCTGACTCGGTGCTGTGCCTAAGCCTAAATCCGGACTAAGATGGATCGAGGCATCCCGTGGATTCGACATAGTCAGATAGGTGTTTGTTGAAGTGTTTTTCCAATATCTTACTCAGGAGAGGTAGAAGAGAAATAGGACGAAAGTTCGATAAATCATCCATGGGGGCCTTGATATTCTGGCGTATGGGAATGACTTGTGCCGCCTTCCATTCAGCAGGGAGATGTTACTCGCTCATTGAGAGATTGAGGATTGAAAAAATGGGAGGGAATAGTTGTTTGGAGAGCATGGGGGTGATTTTGGTTGGAAAAATATCCAGCGGGAAGCCTAATTTTACTGTGAATAACAGTGATTCCGCCTCATCATCGGTGAGAGGAGGAAAATTTTTACAACAGCTGCAGCTTAGTTGGGGCCGAAAGGCAGCAGGAAGCAGAAAGCTGCTGAGACCACCCAGCTGAGATGATTTTATCATAAATCAGCTCAATCTTCGGTGTAAAAGGTGTTGCAATTTTATCACAGAGTGCTTGAGAGGGAGCCTCCTCAATGTCGCATTCCTTTGGATAGGTGAAAGATTTGAGGATTTGGTATAGGACTCTAGGGGCATTCCCTGCCGGATTGGGCTGTAGTGCAATATGAGCTCTTTGGGCTATTTTTATATGTTTGTGGTATTGAGTCAGAGCAGTCTTATATCTCTCTTTATCCTGTACATCATGAGAGCGGCGCCAGCTCCTTTCCAGAGTCTTACACCACCGTTTTTCCATCCATAGGTCGGACGAAAACCAGGCTGTCCCAAGGGGATTTATGAAATCCAGTTTACATATGTGTATGTGAGATGACCTCAAACCACCTGAGCAGCTTGGGCATGAGAGTTCAATAGAGTTCTAGGAGGACCGCATTCCTGCCCGATTTCCAGGATATCAACACAAGAGAAGTTCACATTTAATTCCTTAATTACACTTAGAGCTTCTGGGCGCAATTCATACACCCCTGCGTTAAGGCTATCATCTACCCTGCCAGCAGCCAGGGTAACAATTGCAAAGGTGATCATTCATGTGAACACCAATTCAATAAAAAAGTCAAGTTCACACACGTTTTTCTGCTCTCAGATTTAGGCTCATCATTGGCGTGGCCTTCAGAATCAGCAAACTTTGAACTGGTGCATTAGGAAATAAGCAATGTATTCACATTTCCATTGACAGCCTCGCCCCGTTCCCAGCAGACGTTTCCAACCCATCCTACTTACAGCTTTGGTCCGTGCTTGTGCCATAGGGGAAGGGTAGCAAGGAGGCGTAGAGCGGGCCGGCTGTATGCCGCAGGATGGGATTGTTCTTGTAGATCTGCTCCACTATCTCTGGACTCGAACGGTGTTCCTTGGAAAAAAGAATTGCCAAGTAAAAAATGTTAACTTTAGAGCAAGAGTAAACACGCTAACGTGTTGACTAGCCAACACAACTTCCAACCCGCTCAACAACTGCAAGAACAAATCACCCTATTTCTAGTTCCTACTTTAAACAATCTCTGCCACTTTCTGATGCTTGTATTCCTACACACTGATTTAAACTGCAGCAACCCTGCTATACATCCTTTAATCTGAAGTGGGATTTCAAATAACACTGGCATACAATCGCACATTTAAGACAAATGGGCTTGAAATTGATTCAACAACTGGCAGTATTGCAGCCTGAACAAGCACTCTGTATGGTGTGGGTGCCCTGTGCAAAGACAAACCAATGAATTTGCCAATCACAAGAGGTGTTAAAATCCTAGCTAATTCGACCTTGCTGATCCGGTGTGGCTGAAATTCACAAGGAGAATAGACTATCAGTAACAATGCTCCACTGTTGGTATATTGCATGCATGTGATTTTTTTATACTGCGAAAGACAGCGTACAAAGAGAAATGCCAATGCGTGACTGGAGTGAAAGCTGGGTTCCAAGGGCAGTCATAGGCTGATACTACGTCATGATGTACTGTACTTCCTTTGGGCAGCATTAATGTGTAAAGACATTTTTAGTGGACAGCTGTTTTATTTTCAAGAAGAGTATCCATTTTCTTAACAGCCATTTTAGCATGAGGCAGCCATTATGATTGCGGCCTTCCAGATTTCAAAACAATCCCTTCTACTAATCTGAAACAGACTCCGGAAAAGTCAAGTAAAAACACAAGACTGTGCTGTAGCCTCTTACCTCCAGATCTTTGATGAGCAGCTGGGTGGGAGTTTCAAGGGGGGCTTTACTGTCAATGACCTTCTGGATAGCACACACCCAATGCACAGCCTCGTTAAGGTGCTCAGTGTACAACTGGTAGCGGTGCTTACGGCCGAAGACGGTCACATTCCAGTAACCTGGAGGGGAAGCATGACACAAACCAAAGAGACTTAGACTTAAACATGAAAGATTTCACATTCAGATTTTTAATGGTCACCGGCTGCTATAACACGTTTTGCACCCATCACTCGTGGTAGAGCAATACTTGGATAAACCATGATGGTCATGGTCAAAGACGAAGTACCAGAGGCAAGTCAGTGTGAGCTACTGGATTCCTTGTCCACAGGAAGACCCGCCCATGTGTCTAGAGGCACTAACAAGCATATTATATGACATTTATTTTTATTTTGAACGTTTTATATAGCGCGAACAAGATGATTACCCCAGAAAGACGTAGAACTATGTAACACACCTATCAGCCGTTGTTGCCTTGTATGATTCTTTCTTTGCAGTTCTTCCCATCCCACACAGTGGTCAGTACTAGGTCTCACCCGTTTCTTTGTAGGACTGCTTATCGGGCCACCTCACAGAGCACAGGCTGGTCAGGACAAGAGATCCAAGTTGTTTGACCTTCTCACTGCTGGCGTAGTAGTCCAGTGAGTCCTGGGTGAGCTCAAACCAGTAGTTTCGAAGGCGGATCCAAGGAGTTTTCACACCACCCTTCACTTCCCTCTGCAGCCAACCTAAAAGATAAGTTGGTAGGTCAATCTCTCTATTTTGCATGTCTAGTACTGTACATTATTTACATTATAATCACCACTGCTACTGGTAAGGTAAACAAGTCCTGCTTCTAAGCCTTCAAATGTAAAAGCAGGATCACATAGCGTTCACGAATAAGCAGGGCCATTCCACAAAACCTAACCTGATCCTAAAATGCACACCCAGCCAGGGCAGGGCTCTAGTTAGATCATTTAAGGGTATGAACAATGTACATTTCGCAGGTAAATTGACCAGAATTCATAGTCTAGTACTTCTAGTTTTTCCTATAAAATCAGGTTTCTGGCGAGTTCTTTTAGAAATTCCTTTTTGTTCCAGAGTTTTTTTTGTAGGATTTGTGGAGAGGAGAAAGGTGTAGAAATTTGTCAGCAATATAGGCCCCATATCTACCTAAGATTTGTCATTTATTTTGTCTGGAAACAAGCGAGCAACAAGTCAATTTGCAGGTTTTTCGTCTAGATCTATAGCCTATCATGTAGTCTTTTCCCACAATAGTTTTTTAAACTCTGGATATTTCCTTATATTCACACAGTTGCCATTGTTATGATGATTGAAGAACGTGCAATGCTCCAGACTGGCAATCTTCTGATAGATAACCAGACTGACTGTGAACAATCCCTGTTCTCGACCAGGATGGCGCTTTTGAGTCACAGATATGCACAAAAGCATTCAAACACATAAGCCGAGAACGAAGGCTCCCATTAAAACAAGCATTGGCATAGCCAATAGGTCTCGCTTTTGGGACCTTATAAGTATTTAGTTATGCAGCACAATATCCTTGGTGCAATAACATTAACGGTTGCATGGTTAAACACTTATAAGGTCCCAAAGGCGAGACCTATTGGCTATGCCAATGCTGGTCTTCTTTGCTCTGGGGACAAGTATTTTCTTTTTTAATTTCAGCTCCTGATGGATTTTCTTCACACCTGCCGGGCATTTTCTTTTTAAATTTAAGCTCCCATTAACTTTTTAATGCTGTCACCGATGCCCGTTTTCCACTTTTTTTTATTGCCACTGTTTATTTTAAAGATTACGGGGGTCAGAAGTTTAGGCAGTTAATCATCTTGCCATACTGCTCATCAACATAACTGCAGGAGGCATACAGAGGGCAGACAAATCTAAGGGGCAGGGTTTTAGGTGTGAGGTCTAGAGTGGGCGCTCTGCTAGGTTCACGCACAGCTAGAGACTGATAAGCAAATAAGGTGCCTGCAGAAAAGGGGCTAAGCCCTGTAACCCCTTCTGATGTGCTTAGAGAACACACCAAGTAAAGAAAAACCAATTTCGCAGCACACTTATACAAAAGTAACAGTATAGAAGATGTCACAATGGACATAAAGTTCCAAGTTCAAGAGTGAAGGGGTTGTCCACAAGTCAAAATATCAAATCTTCTTTTATTTTTCAAACATACGCCAGCCGACACGTGTTTCGTCGTCAGGTCGCGACCTACAGATCCCTCACATCTACACTTATAGCCCTGAGGAGTCGCAGAAACGGTGTGTTTCTGACGACAAAACACGTGTCGGCTGGCGTATGTTTGAAAAATAAAAGAAGATTTGATATTTTGACTTGTGGACAACCCCTTCACTCTTGAACTTGGAACTTTATGTCCATTGTGACATCTTCTATACTGTTACTTTTGTATAAGTGTGCTGCGAAATTGGTTTTTCCATACAGAGGGCATATCAGGGGTTGACACTTTCGCAGATAACAAACCCAGAGCTTATCGAGGACAAGAGCTAGGAGGGGTCTAGTGTAAAAGCTGAATTGGAGAAGTCTCCAAAGAATGGAGGAGTCAGTCATGGGGAATCTCCAGTATCATTTATTGGACACCCAGCGTGGGGTCTCAGAGCATTCGTAATGTCGCTGGTGCTCCTAGGCATATCACACTAAATTAAAATTAATTAAATGAATGTGAACTTGGGTAATGTAACTGATGCTAATTGGGAGCAAGGTGAGCGAGTGAAAAGAAGTCAGCAGAGCCGTCCCCGCCTGTTGCATTAGATGCGAAAGCATCAGAAAGCAGCCAGGAAGCCAAGTGGATAAGGAGTAGGTGAGAGGGGGAAGCAGGATGTGGCACTATGGCCAGAGCTGCCCACTTCCGAACTGGAAAACCAAATTTGACTCTCGTCATCGGATCAATGCCTGGGATCATGGGGAAATCACTTAAAATGAAAGTAAATAAATGAACGTTAACTTGTGTAATGTATTCAGTTGCGCCTCCCCATTGGGAAGTGTCCCTCTGAATGCACTGCCTGATGCCAATTCAGACGAATTTAATCCATGAAATCCAAATTTCAAATACAGGTGTTCAAGCACATCGTTTATTGTAAACGGTATGGATGTAATCTCATTGAATTCAGGAGTTATTCAACAGCTTCCTTAAAGTATAAATCCATAATCAATTAAACAAGTGTGTATTGGCCCCAATGCATTTCGGGCAAATAACCGCCCTTTGTCAGGGGTTTTTCCTAAAACAAAACTAAGATTGGGCGAGTGAGACAACAAAATTCAAAAAAGGGGAATATTGTTCCCATAATATATCATGCGTTACATGCAAGGTGGAATAGTCTCCCTGTGTCTTTAAATGTCCATATGGTGACATGCTGATAGGAAACTATGGACGGTTCAAAAGAATACGGCGCCACCTCCGTGAGAATGTGCAGTGATTAATCAAGGTAAAAGAAGTTGTGCACAGAACGAACCCGTGGATATACCGAGTGTTAATATAACGTGTGCCACACATTGAATTAGCAGGATGACTTTACATTCATGCGTTATATGTGAATAAATCAATGTCCATACCTAGCTACAAAAATGTAAATGTTGAACATTCATACAAGGCTGTGACGATATCTGTGTTCATGCCATGCTCAAGGTGTGCTTTAAAATTGTGAAGCCTTCATTGGCGCTGTCAGCGTTTGATCAGGCAAAGTTTCGGATTTCATGCATACTCTCACACGTTTATGAAAACAGCGTGTTTGCAAGACAAAGGCTAGGTGTAAGTGGCTTTACCTCATGGCGCTCGAATGCATGGCATGCCGCAGTGATAAAATCAACCTGTTGTGCTTCCAACGCAGGTTAGGCTAGTAAAACGAAGACACCCGTAGCTACCGCCATATTAATGAAAGTGTAGGGTGAAAAAAGGTGCTGCCTTCATTATCCCGAGAGACAAATATTTGCCATCTTAAAGTGGTGTTAATGCGTGCAGATGGAGAAATAACATGACTGAAAGCCTATAGCATAGTATAGTAATTTCACTGGTATGTTAAAGTGATAGAAATTGAGGGTAGAGAATAATGAGATTGAAGGGTCCTAAAACAAGGAAGCAAAGCAAACAGAAGAGAGAAAACGGCAGGAATCGAAGTAAAGAGGAGGATGCAAGGAGAGGTACAGAGGGAGTTAGCATGAAAGGAGACACGGCCGGTGGCCGTGAAACTGAAAGTACGGCCGGCCGGCCGTGAATAATTAGGGGATGAGCGCACGCTGAGAAGCTGCCTTTGATGTGGTAATGCGAGGCAGGCAGGCGGCATTGTGCACGCGCTTTTTAGGGCTTGCGCTTGCGCAATGACAAAAAGCACATGCACTTCAAGAAATCGCCAGTGGAATCGTGCTTGGGTAAACGCTGTTTAAGCCCCTATAGAGCTTCGCCAGCTATGCGCATGCGCCCAGCAGGCGAGCCCTAAAAAGGACGTAACATGGCCAATAGGTCGACCCTTTAATCAATTCATAACTTTTAATCAAACCGAAATGTACAACAGAATTGCCTTTCAACTTTTTTTTTACCTTAATGTTTAACGTTTTAATAAGCATTAAGCCAGACAATGATGGTTCAATACCTGGACTGACTTTTCAAAGCCTTGTAACCCAGTTTCACTTGAGGGTATGATTTAATGAACACCTATGAATTTTGTTTTAGATTTTACTGTATAGTAATCTGCCATACTGCTTTGTGAGTCACTCATCACTATACACTCTTGTTGCATCGGATCGTGTAAGCTGAATGCCTGCCATAACCCTCCCAATATCCGTTTGTTAAATGCTTGTGAACATCTGTTGCACTGCAACCCTCTACCCTGATTGCAAAGCGTGCGGACATGTATTTTACGAGACAGTTTGTGCTTTACCACACTGAATGAATGAATAACTGAATGAACAAACGTGTGCAACCACGACTCCGATGAACCCTGGAAAGCAAGAGATGTCCCTATGAGAGGCAGTCTTTGTCAAGAGTGATGGAAATGTCAGTCGCACGACAGGAGGTAGAGCTCACTGGTGAAGAACCTCACAGGTGACTGACTCTAATCCAAGCTCTTTCTGTCATTCAGGAGCCCCTGCCTAACACATAGGCAAGGTTTTTCATTTACAGTATTTCATAAAAGGAAGAAAAAAATCTTTGTCGTGCATTGAGCTAGTTTTTCCCCAGGTGACCTGCAGAAATATAAATTCCAAGACAAATCGGATTTGGTGCAAAAAGGGGGAAATTGGATTAGAGATTATTGGGGCACTGGGTAAATGCTGCACCCCAGGATATCACATTTATCCTGGTGTGATAATGATCTACCTCGGAATTTGGCCCTTAATCTCCCTGTCCCCAAAATAAAATAAAAATGCATAACATAAGGAACTGTAAATGGGTATTCAAATATATACATGATATACATCATATATTCTTGATTTGCATGAGGTAGCCTTACACTTGACATACAGTAGATATCAATATGAATGTTTTCTAAACTCTAAATGAATGCACAGTGCTTGGTTTGCACTGTTTGATCATTATTACACAGACACAAACTGAGTTTGCAACAATGACTGACAAGCTGGGATCTAGACTGAACCCGGTGTATGTTGCCACATACACATAAATCATGCCACCCATTTTCAACACAGAGTTTTTATCTTCCGTGCCATAAACAACGTACTCTAGAGTAAATAACAAACACTCATAGGCAAAGCAAATAGGTCTTTCTTTTTTTTTTTACCTACTTGCTTTGCCAATCCTTTTGTATGATATTGTGTAGCATCAACCCGGAAAAGGAAAACAAGCATTGACATCCCTCCTCCCCCAGGCCTCTATTCACCAGGCGCCCATCTCAAAAGCGATGGGAGTTTCCCAAGCCTTACAGTGCTGCAAGGGTAGGCTACTGAAGGTCGAGTGACTGCAGCTCAAAAAGCAACAAGCAGCGAAGCGGAAGGGGTTGGGGAGAAATCCTAGCACATTGAAACTTGAGAAAAGTAAAGGGTTGCCCCCGAAAACATTGTCTGACATTTCATCTCGTTATTTGAACGGGGCGGAGAGATTAGGTGGCGGGAGCCGAAGCTAAACCATCGCAGAAGGGCAAACAGTAACTCAAGCAGGAATCAAAGAAAAAATACTATTTCAAATTAACACAGAAGCGTAATGTTAACAGTAATTGGTCTGTGGGAGGAAACAAAACTGAGGGACAAAGAGGAAGGATTAACCACTGGCAAGAAAGCATTTTTTAATGACAATCAAAGCTACAAATAAAAAGTCAATGGGCGGGCTGGAAGCCCACACAGTGAATACAGCATGTCTCGAAGAGACAGCACATGCGTTGCTTAGGCTCGACCTAAAAAGGAACAATGGCACAGCTGCTGCTGTCGGGCATATTATTCAGTAGGCAAGCGTATGCATGTGGCTAAGTAAATAAATAATAATAATTTTAGTGGCGTAAAAGTGCTTTTTCCACTGTGGAGCAGAACAGCAGCATACAACAGCTGCCAGACCCTTCAAACAAAAATGCAAAGGACAGCGAGTAGTTCAGGCAGCAATGGAGGAGTGGAAGGAGGAAGCAACGAGGACTGGGTGGGGGCACGAGAGAGCCAAGAAGCTCCTTAAGGCTGGGAATGGGAGAAGCAAAAAAAACTAATAAAAAAGAAAAGCCAGGGAATGGTAGAAAAATCAATCGAGCTTGGGAGGGGAGATGAGGGAGCAACATGGAGCACGCAAGGGGTGTTTGATGGTGGAAGCAGCATAGAAGGGCGAGAGGTAAGAAACGTGCAGTTTCATGGAGTGCTGAAAGGAGACACCAAAAAAATAGTTCAGTGAATGTGAGCAGTGAAAGAATAGAAGTCATCCAATCAAAAGGATGGCAAAGTGGCTATTCTCAATGGGAGGAACAAACACAAGACAAGAAAGGCAAGCCACTGAATAACAATCATTGGCAACGCAAATAGGTCGTACCTATGCAAGCTCTTAGCGTTTTAGCCATTTTGTACACCAGTATGGCTGCTGTTAAGCATGGCTAAAAGTCTGTGGTATAGAAGAGAGTGGCGTGGAGTGGCGTAAGTTGGCATTAAGTGTTATAGAGTGGAGAGCCGCAGCATCATAGCATCCAGAGGCCTAGATTAGAGTGGTGCAGAGCAGACTAGAGTACAGTGGCGTAGACTGCATTGGCCTAGAGTGACATACAGTGCAGTGGTGTAGAGTGGTGCAAGGTTAAGTGGTGCAGAGAACAGAGCGGTAGCATACAGTGGAAAGCTACAGAGTGCAGTGGTGTAGAGTGATGCAGAGTAGAGTGGCTTGGTGCTGAATAGAGCAGCGTAGAGTTCAGTGAGAGTGAAGTGTTGCAGTAGAGCAGAGTGGTACAGGGTAGAGTGCAGTGGCATAGAATGCAGCGTTGCAGATTAGAATTGAGTGACGTACAGTAGAGTGGAGAGGCCGAGACTTGAGTGCTGGAGAGAGCAGTGGTTTGGCGCAGAGCGGCACAAAGTGCTTTGGCATGAATTAGAGTGGTGCACAGTACAGTAAAGAAACAGAGTGCAGTGGCATAGAGGGGAGTGGTGCAGAGTAGAGTGCAGCAATTGAGTGGAGTTGCCTAAAGTGGAATATGCATGGTATGGTAGCGCACTGCTATTACAGGCAACACATTTTCAATTGAAATTACCATTACATTTGCATAGGCATACAGTCTTACTGATAAAAGTATACAGCACACAAACAATGTGTGGAAATGTCATCACCTAGTGTATGGAGTTGTTTTGATCGTATTGAAATATTTGTTTCCACAACACTTAAGAATTACATTAAAAATTGCGATATTTGTGCTTTCCTAATTCTGATATATTCTGAAATGTCTGCACAGTTTATTACAGACATTTAAACTTTGGTGTGTGCTGGAAAAAAAATCTTTAACAGCAGGTGTCACATAAATCCTCTCGCTTTGAAGTCAGAGAAAGAAAAGTAAATACAAAGGTCCCTCAGAAGACAGTCTGACATTTGACCTCTGTCTTTGAATGCACAGCCAACGTGACAAGAAGATTTAAAGGCCTGTTTACTTAAAGGATCACAGGTGGAACAATACAAGGGGCCATTGTAAACAGGTTTGCACCACAGATGAAACAATCTCAAGCTGGACAGCCTAAAACAAATAATTTACAATCTTAAATCCATTTACTCACAACTAATATTACAGTAGCATGCTCTAACATTATACAGAACTAAATCTAATCCCATGGGCGGTTTGTGGGAGTTCCAGAATTGGGATATCCTGAAAAATGCGGATTTGTATTTACTAACAAAGTTTTGAGATTGCTGGTTTCCAAACTTTAACAGACCATTATATTCCTGTTAATGTTTGTACATTTACGTACACCAGTTTCTGAGGGAGGCATTGTAGCAAGCCACTCCATAATTGGTGTGGAAGTAGACAACTAGGGTGGTTTCTCCACAGGGGAAAAATATTTTGCCCTTAAAGAGAGAAAAAGCAAGTGGAAATCCACCTTTGGTAAACATCTATACATGTGCACTAGTTGTACAACATGTACTATTGGGCCTGTGTAAATGTTTACGCATAAGACTATATCTGGAAAGCGTTGACTGTTGCAGCTTCCCTGTCGCACTACTGGAGTTTTTGAAACTTCACAAATGTGTAAATCTACATCCAAACATGAGTTATCAGAGTAGTTTTATTTTACAAATCGGCAACCAGTGTTTAAATGTTCTTCGTAGATGAAGTGCAGGTGTTACCCAGTGAATCTAAACCTCCCATTTGTATTAGCAAAGACCACTCGCAGGAAAACGGTCATTTATCCAGGTTCTGGGAGAGAGGCTGTATTCTCCCATGTTAGACAGTGAGAGGGTCTTTACTCACCCACGGATGGCGCTACAATGGGAGCAGCAGCTGCCCTAGAGTGACATAATGGCTCCAGATTGCAACATATGGCCTCTAAAGGTCTACCTGCTAGGTAAAACAGAGTACCAAAATAACAAAACTTTTATTCCGGGGTGGGGCAAGGGGGGAGGAGGGTATGCGCTGAAATTTTTTGCAAGGAAGAGAAGTGCGCAACCAAACAGCCAAAGTACTGTTATTCTATGTTGGAACCAGTAATCACTGTTGCCCATTTCATTCACAACAAGTGATTTTCGAAATTAAGGGTAAAAAAATACAATTGACTGGATACCGTCCTTAACGCCAATTTAGGCCATCTCCGCTGTTGGCTGATCCCTAGAAATGTATTGTGAGGTGCCTCTAGGAAGCCTTACGAAGAGCGAATGACTGCCTGGCCTCTAACCTTTCAAAGAAATCTTTGTAATAAAAATTCTGAAAGATCAAGTGTAGACTTGGCGAGGTCCCTTTTGAGCACAGGAGCCAACATTCTGTTCCTTGTTTTAGGTAGAGCCTGGGCAGCGCATGTGCTGCTCTGCGAGCCATGCTGTATTGAGTTAGGGATTTTAAGCTCCTCCCACTCTCCGCCCATATTTTGCATTGGCTTGTGTCATTGTCCTTTGTAAATCCTGGCTTTTGATTACTTTATCACCTTGTTAGTCTCTCCTTATCTTCATTTGTAACCTACCATGAGGACTGGCCCTTTTACTTCTGTTGCGACACAGTAGGTTTTAATTCTTCTGTAAGCACTATATTCTTTAATGTGTTTTGCCCTGCTGCCTGCGTACTTTTCTTTCAATCCGCACGCCATGCGCGCTTTCACTTTCAAAGCAGCCGGGACAATGGTGGGCGCTTGTTTGCAATGCCCTAGGAGACCGGTCTCGCATTTACAAAAGTTTGAACAATTGGCATAGTAAAGGCATTTATGCATGTGAAAGAGCAGCATGGGGCTTTAACAACAAATGAAGGTTGCATATGCCAATAGCTCAAACTCTCGTAAATGCGAGACCTATTGCATTGCAAATGCTTGGGTTTTATTTCTTTGGGGCGGAGTTTTGTATAGCGCTTACTCGACCGTCACCGAAGACATCAGCTATCCGAGTGCTTTTCATGAGCACCAGTTGCATTACAGACGGACACATTTATTTTGTGAGGCAGGGGGAGATTAAGTAATTTGCCCAGAATCACAAGATGTTGAGCGTTGTTGCAGAGACTCGATCCTGGTTCCCCAGCTTCGAGGTCGACAGTTCCAGTCGTCAGGCCACATCCTTGATCGGCAATACACTTTAAAGGCATTGCTGTCGAGGCAGGTAGCAAGTGGTAGTAGCCGGAGGCGGTACAGAGATGTGTCACAGAGCACTTTTCTAGAGCTGCACCAGGCATTTTTTACTTAATGAATGGTGAGCTTTATACTCCCACAACCGTCTATCAAGCGGTATTCAGATTTAAAACTAATGGTTCACGTCTTGTAGTGGCCACACAAAGTCAAATAAAATACATAGTTGTGAATATATGCATTTCTCATGTACATATTTTACTTCTTGAAAATGTAAAAGAAACAATGTTTCCCCCCTGACAACAGTTTATTTCCTGTTGAACGTTCGCTACTTTTCTTGGAAATGTAAATCGTTTCAAATGTTCTACTTGGGAGCGGCGCACTCCCTCCAGTAAGCAGGGTGGGGCTTTGCATGAGGTTTCAGAGGAAGAGATTTTTTTCCCCAAAGTTCACTTTTTGACGTTTTTAATGTTTCCGCTATAAACTAGGCGTGGGACAAAAATATCCCAAGTAAACACACTCTTGTATCTCACCCACCCCAAAGGAGTCCGTTTTAAGGTCAATAATGAAAAGACAAAACTTTAGATGTCGTCCCCTCGTCTGCCAAGAGCGGCCTTGGGTTACAAGCATTTGCTTGGCGACCTCTTCTGGCTAGCACGTCTCACTCTTTCACAGTGATGAGCACACAGATTGTTGCATGCCAGGCGTGAGTATCGGACACAGGCTTGGTTCATTTCCTTTTCATACTTGGAGTGGTAGTTCAGATTTTCACATTCTGAAGGCAGAATTACATGCACAGGAACAAAAAGAAACAAGCACGTGCAAAGCCAATACGTCTTGCCATATGGCTTTGGTAAAAATTGTGCAAAAGAAGAAAAAAAAATGGTGTGAGCATGCGTGCACATTCACGTAATAATGTAGTACCTGCAAGTTAATGTACTTTACAAGATGGCAGACGTCCGTTTTGGAGCACCGTCTATAAAGGAGCAGCCTTAAATTACAGCTGTTGGGCACACCCCTCCCCCCCCCTCCTAAAACAAGTGAAAGCGTCTAGAGCAACAGAGCATTGACCGGCAGAGGAACTGCTAACAGGGAGGAGCAGGACAACAACGGCGGAGCATGTTAAAAATAAAAAACAAAGTAGCACTGGGAGTGCCAGGGAAGTAACAATCATACTGGAAGGAAGCAACATGGAGGCTAGGAATGTGAGGGGAAAATCAGCCCCGGGGGAGTGAGCAAGAAAACACATGCACTCCCATGTTGCTGAATGTAAGCCAATCAAAAAAGGTGGTATAGAAGCTATGCTCCGGGGGGGAACAAATACAAGAAGAGGAAGGAAAGCCATAAAATAAAAAGCATACAAATAAGGTTAACCAAAAAGCCAAGCAATAATCATGAACAAGCTATCCGAAAGCCCACTATAATACTGGTACTGTATACAATAGGTTATCGACAACATATAGATCAAGCTCAATGCACCTTAAAACCGGGGGTGAGCTACACACCTAATAAGGTGGCAGCCAGAGGAGAAGAGAGCTGAGTGCAGGGGTGTGGGGACGAATGAAGGCTTCCTTGGGGAATAGTGAGCGGTCGTCTATCTTCAGCTTACTCTAAAAGTTGGGAAAGTTCTACCATACTTGGAGTATCTATCAGCTTGAATTAATTTTCTAGGAACATTTTAACGTTAGCAGACGACTATACAGAAATGGAGGACCGTGCTTCCAGTTCTGGTTCTTCAAGGAATGCCACAATGCATTCTGTGAAGATTCAGTTTTGATTTTTAGGTGAACAGAACCAACTGGCCTGGAGTAAGGTTTCTCATTTCAAAAACCAAGAGAGGCACCCTCCTTCATCAAAGGGACAGGGGACCGAATTGACAACCAGTAAAATAAACAATTTCCCTTTGGTTGTGTATATATAATAAAAAAATCAATATCACTTCCCAAAATCATTCATTCAATATTCCACCAATATCACCAGGAGATTTGCATATCTACACAAATGTATACATTTATTTAAAAACAGACAAAATTGCAAATTTCATAAATTGAAACACAATATACAGTAAATATGTGCAAAGCAAATCTATCCCTACAACTTGTTTGTTCTGTGTGCAAATTCAAAACCACATTAAAATTGTAGAGTCGAAATTTCAAGCTAAAAACATATATGATAAATATTTTACACAAAAAAAGAGGGAGAAAGTATCAGTTTTTAATGACAAATGTGAACGTCTATGATACATATAGTGTGTTTCAATTTATGAAATGTGCTATCTTGTCAGTTTTTAAATAAATGTATACATTTGGGTATATATCCAAATCTCCTGGTGATATTGGTGGAATGTTGAATGAATGATTTTGGGAAGTGATATTGATTTTCTTATTATATATACATCCAAAGGGAAATGGTTTATTTTGACTAGTTGTAAAGTCTCTCATACCAGGTACTGACGTTACTCAATTTTCCCAGATTTGACCCTGCTGTGACACCCACCATTGTTAATGTTAGATGGTTGGTTGACTTGACCGCCCTCAACCAGTCAATTCCATTACTGCCCTCTGCTGACCACATTAGGGTTATAACTGAGGGGCTGAGAAGTGTTAACATATAATGGTATACAAATAATGTTTAAAGAAAGCCCAGACTGGGAATAGGGGGCCTCATTTGGGACATGGAGCCTTCCTGTCAGTCTTTCTAAGACACTGAGTGGACTTTATCTGGCTGGCCCTGATGAGAACACTCACATTGTCAATGTAATTCATTTGTGTTTTATGTAGAATTTCCATGCTGCAAAACCACCACTTCAATGTGCCTTGTGGCATTTTTTTTGTTATAAACTAGCACTTATATAGCCTTCCTCTGCAGTTAGTATGGCACTGCAGTGCCTTTCAGTAGTCTTTAGGAGGCCTTTCCAAGCACTTCCATTGCAGACTCCAATACGGAACAAGGGAGTTTTTCTGACGGGCACCACATGAAGCCTAAAGTACAGTCTTCACTCAGTTGACAACATTATTTTTTGTGCTGAATTATGCGTTGAAATCCCATTAGATTCGCTTTATCACAGTGGTTTAGATTCTCACAATTCAAAAATATTTGCATTTAATGCCAAATACCCTCTACATACTCTGTTATGGTAAGGAGAGGCCGCCTCACAGCAGGAAGCCTGCGCACATGTACAGGCCCACGCCTGCTCAGACACAAATAAAAACATGCTTCAGAGCACAGTCATACAATGAAACATCATGCTCAGTAAGAGGCATGAGTGAGAAATCTGTTCTCCAGTTTCAAACATGCACACACCTGAACACGATGTAGCGCTCTTAAAAGGATAAAGAAAGCTGTGGAAACCTATGACGGCAGGAAACAGTCATTCTTTTTAAATGAAATGTCAAACTTCATTTTTTTTTTTTTTTTACTACGTATCCTCCCTGAAATAGTTTTTTTTATTTTAGAGGCCTGAGCTAAAGGTACATATCTCAGAATGGCTCATGAATGATTTAAGTACACACTCCCCACACCTCCATCATAATCTTTGCACGTGAGGGAGTTAAATGTGTGCCTCTTTCACCATTCCCCGGCCGTCTGTGAGGGAGGCAGAGCACTCGATAGGAGATTTAAGGAACTGAGAAGAATTTTAAGAAATCGAGGATTTGCTTTCCTTCCCTCCTCCACCCAGCCACGGGAAAGGCACCTCTCGCTCGGATTCAGGAGTCTGGAGAGTTGGGCGAGTGCAGGAGGTGAGGATCAGGCTGCTCACAGAGGCCGCATTCACTCCCCTCCCTGCCAAGTTTCCTATTTAGCCCGGGCAAAGTGAGCAGCTGCAACAACTTGGCACGAAACATCTGAAACTGTCTGGCTCGCTGCCTGCTCACCATGGCTGCGGGCGGGTGCTGCAAGCCGGGCCCAGGCCTGACAGAAAATCTGGAAGAGTCCATTTCCACAAAGCTGCACTAGTCTAGGGTGTGAGGAACTCACCCCCACATTTTCCATCATAGGAAAACATATCAGCTGCACACTGTCGGCAATGCGGGAAGAGTCTTCCGGAGCGCCAGCTGGCGGTCATTGGAACTGCAGAGATAAGCAGTATGCAGGTTCTCAGAAGTTATGCTATACTACTGAGTATTTGTACACCCTAGCGTTCTCCAATAACGCCCCTCTTGGTGCCTTGTAAAGACTCCAATCTGCACTGCGGTTCATTGAGTAGGGTTTCCACTGCTTGACTCCTAGTTGAATCGCAACTTGATGTGGGTGGGAGTGGATTGCTCCATAAGGTTTGTGAGGCTTGTGGATGCGCGACCTAACTCTTGTGACTGTTAAACGTGTTGTCCCTGTGTGGTTGATCACAGTGGAGAGTTCGGGTCTCAGCGGCCACCACCAAGCCTGTGTTAGGTGTACTCTGCCTGATGCTGGTGCGGGTTTCATCAGCCTCTTGCAGGTGGAGGATGTTCTAGTCTTTTAATAGCAGTGTGTGACTAGTGCTTCTTCTATTAGCTACTTTATTCGGAGCGTTACTTCACACAGCAACGCTTAAATGTGTGCACCTCACTCATGATCCCTTCCACCTTAAAAACAAGCATTTGCAATGCAATAGGGCTCGCACTTACGCAAGTGTGAGCTATTGGCATTGCAAATGACAATGCCTTTTATTTATGTTTTGATTAAAAAAAAATAAAAGACTCATTTACAATGCTAATAGCATAAACTCTCGCAAATGCGACACCTATTACATTGCAAATGCTTGTTACTTTTTGTGTAAGCAGTCAGAGACGGCAGGTGTTTTCAAGCCATCCTCCACGTGAACTTCTCTCTTCCCTCGTGCCGCTGCCGGTCCCTTTTCTCTACCACCTTTCGGTTGCCCTCGCCGTGTGCTTCTTTGTGTTTCATCCAAATCTCCCTGACCTCCCTAGTGTCTATCTCCCCCCTGCTCTGTGTTACTTCAGCGTTTCCTGACCTCCCCTTGATCCCTTTGTGTCCTCCTGCCCTCCCCTTGTTGCTTACATGTCCCACCGCCCAGTGCTTTAAATAAACAGGTATTCTGGATAGTTAGTACCTGCACTTCTATATTTCCATTTAAGGCACTGCCACCACCCTCCTGCATGTTGTTTCTGCCCCCCAGCTTCTGTTCCTCCTCTAGCTTTATTTTGCATTTTGTTTTTTTAATGTCAAGTCAAGTCAAAAAGGCTTTATTTCGACATAAAAATATCTTAAAAAGCATACATACATATAAAATTCATTTTGAAGCATTAAGGATAAAACGTGTAAAAAGGCCCCTTGCATGAAGAAATCAGCAATTCTTACTATTATTTTTTGGGGGAAAAATTGTATAAATTACCTAAAAAAGTTATGTTTATGAAACAGACCCAAGAAATAAAAACATGATTAAACAATTTGTCTAAGTCTTTTTGACCGAATCCGCCATGCCCACCCAAGATACTTCGAGGTGGCGCATGCATAAAATGAGCGAGTGTCTGAAAGTAATATCCTTAGTGCCACATTACAATGTCTTGTTCCCAGTGTAAGACACATGGGTTTTAGCCATTTCATCCGTGGAACTTTATAAGCAGAACACTCGAATAAAAAATGAGGGACAGATTCATGACGCTGTGGGCAGAAAGGGCACCACGGAGCAGTCTGGTGGGGAATTTTCCAGTGGCTTGTGAGTTCCATTAAGGGGAGAAGACCTATTCTAAATTTAAAATACAGGGATCTTTCCCATGGGGCTGAGATAATGTCCAAATACAGTTCTCTAATGGGGACATCTTTAGAGTCCATAAAATTTCTAGTCGATTTACAAATCGTCACAGAAGAGTATCTTTTATTTGCCACCCATTTCCAGTAGAGTTGTTTTAGCATTAATTTGGGCGGGGCTGTCTGTTGATGCCATGCTTCTTCTAGGCCCAGATTGACAAGTAATGCTTTGATGTCCTTTAGCCACTTTATTTTTGCCCAGCCTGTAGATTTGATTATCTCCCGCAGGCCATCCGCATAACTTGAGAGCTCAGGAACTCTCCAGATGCGGGCCCACAGAAGCAAAGGGCGTAACTTAGCTTGGTCTTCAATCGCCCGACAGCCCATGTCCAATTGCAACGGCAGGATAGGGACCGAGGGACCGAGGGACATCAAACTTCTCAAGAAGATGTTCTCAGCTCGAGTAAGCTCTTTCATGCTTGACGTCCCCCAGAGTTCCGCCCCATAAAGAGCGGCACTTACTCCTCTGGCCGAGTAAATGTCCATTACTGCTGCTATAGGTTTTGTGGAGGCTGCTCTCTGCTCTTTCAACAGGGCCCCAGTTACTCTTTTCAAACTTAGCAACATTTTGGTCAAGTGGTGGTCCCATTTCATGGAGTCCACCAACCGGATACCCAGGTAATCAAACGTCTTGGTCCTTTCCAGTGCAACAGACCCCAATGTTGGGGGAGGGCCGAGTTTTTGCGGAGGATTCAGGATAAGATACTTTGTTTTATCTGTGTTAATACAGAGTCCTCTTTGCTTACAAAAGGCGTCAAAACCAGAGAGAAGCTGCTGAAGTCCCATCGGGGATTTTGACAGAAGTAAAGTATCGTCCGCAAAAAGCAGGGTAGGAATTAAACGGCCTGCCAAACGGGGTGCATCTGCTGGTATCCCGGTCAAGTAGTCCACCACCCCATTTACATAGAGCGAGAAGAGTGTTGGTGCAAGTACGCACCCTTGTCTCACACCTCTATTCACATCTATTCTTGAGGTCTTTTGACCATTCGGCCCCCAGCGAATTTGGGCATAGTTTTTTTCGTGGAACCTCATGATCAGGTGAAGCAAGTAGGGTGGCATGCCGAGGTCACACAAAACCTTCCATAAATTATTTCTGGGGACCAAATCGAAGGCCGTGCGGAGGTCGATGAAGGCCAGATATAAGGTACCCTTCCCAATCACGACGACCTTCCAATAGATCATAAGTAGCCTTAACGTTTGTTCAATTGTTCCTGTACCAGCTCGGAACGCAGCCTGGAAATCTGAAAGTATCTTGTTTTCATCTGCCCACTGCTGGACTCTGGCTAAAAGGACCTTGCCTGCTACTTTCTGCGAACAATCGATCAGGCTAATCGGCCTGTAATTCGCTGGGTCTTCTCTTGAGCCTTTCTTGTGCAGAGGGACCACCTCCGCGGCCATCCATGAGGCGGGCAGGGGAGCACCCGCCATTGCAGCGTTTAAAACTGATGCGATTAGCATACTCCAGTTACCCAAGTCTGCACGAAGCAGGTCACCAGGAAGGCCATCGGGACCAGCCGCTTTGCGCGGAACAAGAGATTTTATGGCACCTTCCGCTTCTTTCCTAGTAAACAGGCTTTCCTCGTAGCTCCCATCGCCTCGAGAGATCTGTGGTAGAGCGAAGTCCATCACTTCTGCTACAGGTGCTGTGTACAATTTTGAAAAATGTGAATGCCATAGATCCTCAGTTATGTTACATGTGATGACAGTGTCTAGGGGTCTGTTTTTCTTGCGTAATAAGTCCCAAAAGCCTTTTGCATTTTTTTCACCACTGGCGACACGGAGTTCCTGCCAAAATGCGTCTTCCCAATCTCTCCTTGCTAACTTTAACTCTGCTTTGTAACTCTTGCGTTTAGTGGCTGTTAGGGTAGCATTTCCACTTTTTACTGCCAATATTAGTGCTCTCTTTCCAGCACGACACTCTTTCGAGTACCAGCCAAATTTGCCCTGACGCTTATCAAGGTTGTTGTTTCCCTTTTTTATTTTAGCCTTGAATAGGTCCCCAATCGACGTCGAGACCTCGCTAAACATTGCTGAAATATGATTTGGGCTGACAGGCTCATTTTCCAAAATGGCACAGGCCGCAGTGGTAACAGCTCGAATGCAAGAAAGTTTTTCTTCATCAATTGCCACTTTATCCCACTTTAATCGTCTTAGGCAATTTGAGGGAACCACCCCTCCCGAAGACATTAGCTCAGGTGCATCAAGGTCTCCACAAGCTAAGTGACTCTCCCACCACCAGCGTGTTAGGGATAGTGAAAGTGCATTGTGGTCACTGTCCAGGGAAGGTAGAACTATCATATCCTTCATGTGGGCCCACAGGGAAAAGTTTAGAAGGATATAATCTATCCTGGATGAGTGACCAACCCTATTATATGTATGTTCCCCCGCTAGGTCTGAGCGTGTTCTCCCGTTGGCTGCTCTCAAGCCATGCTCAAGTGTAAGGGAATTTAGCTGAATAATTCTGGGCGTCCATCTATTTATGATTGGAAGATCAAGTAACAGGACACCTCTCCTTGAGTCTTCGTCATACAGATCCAGAGATTCATCTGGCAACAGAGGCTCGAATGTACAATTAAAGTCTCCCATGACCATAATTAACGAGTCTCCGCTGCACTCACCTAGGGCTACCTCCAAAGCAGAAAGAGTTGGTGACAAGGCTCTCCCAGAAGCCCCACGTGTGTAGATATTAATAATCTCCAGTTTTTCAGCTTTCCTTGGGCATGTTATAGTTATGCGCATCAAATCTGGGGATTTTTGGGGATGATGATGTACTCTCCATCCTAAGGAAATATCTACCCAAACTAAGAGACCTCCATAAGGGCGACCTCTACCCGATGCTGGGATGCCTGCCTGGACAAAGAAGGTGGCATAACCCACTCTGTGCCTTGGTTCCACACACCACGTCTCTTGAAATGCACAGACTGAGTGGGGTTCAATGAGCGCCACCCAGTCCGGGGCATCCAACTTATTATTTAGGCCTGCCATGTTCCAGCTGATAGCTTTCAGGGTTGCATGATGCAAAGGCTCAGCGCAACCTACTTCCCTACCCTGTGTACCCAGAGTTTGTGCTCCATCCACTAACTCGATAATCTCAGACCAATCGCCTGAGAAGGGAGGCGTAATTGGATTGAGCGAGGGTTGGGGAGCAGAAACGTTAAACAAGGATGCCCGCCCAACTATGTGTGGTGTATTAACCCTAAGAGGGGGGGCAATAGTTACTACTATATCACCAAGTCACCAACCCCAGCCCTGGGATGGGGCTGCTTGGGTAGGTGTCCATGCCCTTGCTCTAACATCCAGGGTTGGGTTATGCGGGAACCATGCGCCTCTACCCCCGTCTTGCGAAAATTTCTTGTGCCCCATTAGAGGAGGGGGGTGATAGAAGTACCCCAGGTCCCTAGTTTGGATGTCGCAGAAGTTATAATGCGACTGCTGACTACAAATCATACCTGCTGCTCTGGGATCGTTAAAATTGATCAGCACGCAGTCCCCCGTTAGATCCTTACGTCTATTTCCAATCCATCCCACACGTCGGACAAAGGCTATTCTACCATCAATGTGCCCTGGGAGGGGTCTATTTGCTTTGAGCCAGGAGAGCGTTTTGTGCTTAAGGTCAGAATACAACTCGCAAGAACCCTCTTCAAGCTCAGGAACCCCCGTTAAAATTACCACATAAGGCTTACAACCAGGGGGGAGACTAGCATTTGGGGTGTGCCTTCTTGCCCTATCTTTAGCCGGGGTTTTAGCTACAATTTTTGCTGGGGGGTTGGATACAGCCTGTTTGGCAGGAATGGGAAGGGATGGGGTTGTATCGCCCTTCGTTGTAGTCGATGTGTTTCCTGCTGCCTTGGTAGTTGTCACTAAGGGCTTGGTGTTTGTGACAGAGTTGACCTTAAGAGCCTTGGGAGCTTGGGAACTAGATTTATTCCTTGAGCGGGCCAAACTAGGCACAGGGTTAAGAGTTTGTGGTGCATGTATGGTTCCACTATTGGAATGCTGCAATTGGGAAACCTTTCCCGGAACAGGCGTCTTTTGGCAAGACACAAACTCAGGATGAGCTATAGTGGCAGAGGGAGCTATGAAGACAGCACCACTCGTTAGCCCTCCATTTTCTTCAACCTGAGCCTTGGCGTGAAATTTGACTAATGATTTCACAGCATAAAAGTTATCCAGCCCGCTCCGCGGGAAGATTTGTGAGGCGGGGTATCACTGGGGTGTGCCGGGCAGCGCTTTTTGACCCCCTTCTTGATCGACTTCGTGGGATCTTGCTGGACTTTGATGTGCAGATCGATGAGTGCGATTGGACGTTCCGATTTATGCAAACTTCGCACCACGAATTCTTTCACGCGGCCGGCCCCATGAGGGTTGTAGGCTTATCGCTGTGTCACTGTGACCCTTTTCTTATGTGTGTCTCGAACTGAGGCTTAATAAACAGAAGTTGAAATAAAAGTTATCCAGCATTGACTGTTCAACTGTAGCTAGTTTGCGTGTGAGGCTGTCGATCTTGTCTACGAGGGGCAGCACCACAGACTTAATTAAGCTCTCAACCTGGGGGAAAATGCTGGTATCTAAAGAAGCCGACGGACCAAGTGTGCCCTCCAACGCGGTAGCTCTATTATGGGTCGTAAGGGATTTTTGGTATGGGACTTGATTAGTGCCAGTACCCCCTTTAGTCACAGTGTTCCTCTTTACTTTCCTATATGGTTTTTGAGAGTCCCCCCTGCGGGGGCTAGCAAGACGCTTTCTCTTCTTTTGTTGGACTGATCCTAAGGCTGGATTCCCTACAGGGGTATTTTGCTGAGCCACTGCTCTAGAAGTGCTAACTTCAGTGTGTACAACTGAGGGTGATGAATTTGAAGCCTCGCTAGACAACGTGGGGGGACTAGGAGCTTTGTGGGTTGCAAAGTTGGAATCCAGAATTTGCTCCCCCAACGAGAGGTCAGTTAGGGCGGGTGAATTACAGTGTGTTGGGTCAAGAACTATGCTTGGTGCAGTGGTAGTCACCCTTTCTAAACTTGCCCTAATCCGACTCAATCTCTCATCAATGTTTGGGGAATCAATTATCACCAATGGAGTTAGGGAAACATGCGCAGGGCTAGGGGCTAGGGCAATGGCGCCTAAAGATGAACGCTTGTTGGACGTGCCCATGGAGTCCCAGGATAATCTTCGTTCAGCTAGGATTATCTCCTTTTCCACTATTGAGACTGCTCGGGTTATAAATTGGTCCATAGTACCTATGACAACGTCTCCCGCGGATTTCTTTATTTTACTGGAACGGGTACCTGAAGCCATTCTCCCGTTAATTGCGTGTCCACTTTACGGAGCCAAGAGATGTGGCCCGGCCCGGCCTCTTCTGGCCCCTGATGGCCTAAGATGGTCCCGCCCTTGTCCCGGGCTTCTCCCGCGATACTCCCGCGTGCTCCCGCACAGCGGGGGCTGGGCGTTCCTTTATGGGGGCGTGAAGCGAGTGGTGGGAGGGGCAATCGGTCTGCAGGTGTGCCGTGGCGCAGGGACTCCTGGTTAGTTGAGTCCCCGCGGCGTCACCGGCAGCGCTGGTGTGCAGAGCGCGACCCTGCTCCCTGATGTCCTTCCTGGGGGCTGTGAGCAAACGTGCTCCCAACAGCCTTACTCTCCCAAACTGCGACGCGGCACCCGCGCAGCGGGTGCGGCTAGCTGTAGATGAAGACAGGAGGCGGCTACAGCAAAACTCTACAGCACACGTGGGAAGACGCCGGTAAGCCCTCGGCGTTTCAGTGTTTTTTTAATGCTATCGCAAGTTTTGTTTTTAGTAACCAATCCAACTCACACAAAAAAAATGCCTGCGTCAATTTTTAGGTGTGAGGTAATCTAAATGTTGTTTTTTGTTGTTTTACTGTAGCCATGCTGCACAGCATCGAGTATGGTGTGCAGTGTGGCTAAAACCCATTGGCAAACGAACAGGTCACAAATGTGAGACCTGTTGGATGAGCCAGTGTTTTATTAGCTTCAGTCCTGTCCGTCTTTGGAGGCAAGGATCAAACTCTTGCCCTGCGGGATCGGAGAACAAACCCCGGACAGCTGCTGTACTAGTGACATTGGCATGGAGGCTGCCACCAGTTCCTCCAGCACAGATTCTGAGTTAACTCAAGGCTGGTTTCAGAGGAGCGGGCATGCGCCCACTTCCCCCTTGCAGCTCCCTGAAGCCAGTCTGGCCTATCTGGGAACTAGAAGTAAATCTGCCCTGGCTACCAGAAGGCACACTGGCCTCCAAGTCTGACAAATCTTTCAGAAGGGAGCACACCCATATTACTGTTGTTGTTAGATCAGCAGCATGGACTTTGTGCCCGTCATCAATCCTGGATTAAAAAATGCAGCAGTCTCGGTTATCTTGTGTTCTTTAACATAGCTCTTCACAAGGAGTCAACCAGCGTGTGACGTCACTTCAGCTTGTCACAGGACTTCGACGAGAATACACCACCGGGGAACAATAAGCATAAGCCTGGTGCCCCAAAGAAGGCATGTGTTAGTACGTGCTGCCCTCTGAATCCGACACTTGTCTGCACTACAGACATGATGCACTTTTACGGCCATCCACACTTCCTGCAACAAAATAGGCAATAGCTTCATAGCGCTTCATGCCCACATGCCTGGAAGCTACGCGTGATGTACACAATGATTGCCGGCGTATGTTCAGTGGCGTAGCCATAGTGTCTTTACCCCCAGTGCAAGGAAGGAGTCGTTTCTGTCCTGTAACTCCAGTTCTGTAGTAGGGGTATCTCTGTTATCGTCATAATCTAGTGAATAGTCCCACCCATGTGCGTGGACTCCGGAGCAATCAAAAATAATCTCTTAAAGTGTCGAAAAATACAGAACTGCACAGACACTTAAGAGAGAATTAAAGTCAGATAATGCAGCCTATATCCACAGGCTACACTGTCCAGTACTTCAACTAGAAATTCCACCAAAAATCCACAAACAGCAAAGCCTGTCCAGATTTCCCTTGCTTTAACAGCAAAACCCCTCTGGAATGATAGAGAGGAAGACATGGACAGACAAGCCCCATAGGCTGCCATTATGTGGCTCAGAACAGGATACTGTGCCTTTAAGAGAACTTTCCAGAACTTCACAGTATCCCAGAATGCACTGCAGGTCCCTTTTACTTTCAGTTCTTTTTGAAGGCGTAACACGCCAGACCTGTAGCATTCCTTACATGAATATCTCTCTCCACCGGGGAGGAGGGCGGGCGCTTATGACTAACAAGAGATACCCCTACTACAGAACTGGAGTTACAGGACAGAAACTACTCCTTCTGTAGTAGGGGAATCTCTGTGTATAGTCATAATCTAGTGAATAGAATGGCAAGCCCATCCCCACACCAAAGCGGCGGTGGAGAAAAGAGAAATAACACCACTACTGTGCAAACAGATTTCGCAGCAAAGCCTGCCCAACCTGAGCGTCTGCCCTGGCATCAGTGTCCAGACAGTAATGCTTAGCAAAGGTATGGACCGACTTCCAAGTGGCCGCCTTGCAGATCTCTGCAATTGGAACATTACGGAGCAAAGCAGTCGTGGCAGCTTTGCCCCTGGTGGAATGAGCCTTAGGTTTACCCCCTAAGGTCTTATTAGCTTTTTGGTAACACAATTGTATACAGGACATAATCCACCTCCAGATGGACTGTTTAGAGGTAGCAAGACCGGTCCTGACTGATCCATAATTGACAAACAATTGGTCTGACCTACGAATATCCTTGGTTTTATCCAGATAACATTTCAACACCCTCCTAACTTCCAGGGAATGCAGGGACCGTTCCGCTGGAGAGGAAGGATTCTGAAAAAACGTAGGCAAAGTTATGGTCTGGTTAACATGAAAGTCAGATATAACTTTTGGAAGAAATTTAGGGTGAGTACGCATAACAACCTTAGCAGCATGAAATACAGTATAAGGTTCTTGGCAACACAACGCCTGAATTTCACTCACCCTGCAGGCCGATATAATGGCCACCAGGAACGCCGCCTTCCAGGACAGGTGCTGCAACGAAGCCTTATGAATAGGTTCAAAAGGCTCCTTCGTCAGTCTGGACAGCACCACATTCAATTCCCATGAAGGCGAAGGAAGCGGGACAGGAGGGAACACTTTCTTCAAGCCTTCCAAAAAATCTTTGATCACAGGGATCTGAAAGAATGAAGTCTGTGAAGGGCATTTCCTGTAGGCAGTCAGCGCAGCCACATGAACCTTAATGGAATGGACATTAAGGCCAGACTGCGCCAGATGTAGAAGATACGGAAGGATGACATCTTCCTTACATGTCGTTGGGTCATAGTTCTTGGACTTGCATCAAATGCAAAACCTCTTCCACTTGTAAGCATAAGAAGTCCTAGTGGAAGGTCGCTTAGCCTCCTTCAGTATGTCCATGCAATCTTCTGGTAGATTCAGATGGCCATATTGCACTCTCTCAGGAGCCATGCCGCCAAACTCAAAGACGAGAGGTTGGGGTGCAACATCTGCCCCCCGAACTTCGTGAGAAGGTCCGGCCTGCACGGCCTGAGACACCGGTGAAGCAGGGCCGTGAACCACCACTGTCTGGGCCATTCCGGGGCAATCAGGATCATCCGCGCCCTGGACTGGGACAGTTTGATGAGCACCGCCGGAATCAGGGGAATGGGTGGAAAAGCGTACAGAAGCACAAGTTACTACTTGTGTAACGATATATCTGTAAGAGACATTAGTTAGTGATAGATTCCTTACCTTAGAATATCCCCAGGCGTCAGACTGGATCCGGAATTTTTTTGCATAGCAGTACCCTTGCGCGTCGGTAGCCGTCGTCTGCGGCTCCGCGTCCGTCGTCGGCGTCGTGGGCGCCGTGATGACATCGTCGGAGTACTTAGACGCCGCCTCCGCATGCTGACCTCAGTTCTTAGACACAGCTTTTCCGTGCCAGAAGCGCTGAGCCATGTTAAAATATCCAACACTGGTGCCATGAAACTAGGGCCCTGAAAGGGGGTAACCCTAACCCTAGATATCGGTTCGCAGAACGGGGAGGATGGGTGGGTCGGGTAGGAATCTATCACTAACTAATGTCTCTTACAGATATATCGTTACACAAGTAGTAACTTGTGCATCTGAAAGAGACACGTTAGTGATAGATTCCTTACCTTAGAATAGATACCCCAGCAATACCAACCCCGGTGGTGGGTCTGCGAACCAATAATCACACCAGAAAACCCTGGAGGACAGAACGGCCAAAGAAGCCATCCCTCCGGACTTGGCTGTCCAGGCAGTAGTGTCTTGCAAACGTGTGCAGTGATGCCCACGTAGCTGCCTGACAGATGTCCTGTAAGGGCACTCCCCGGCCCAGGGCAGTTGTAGTCGCCGTGGCTCGGGTGGAGTGAGCCCGCAATCCAACAGGGGGCTCCTTTTTAGCCAAGGAGTAACATGCCTGGATACACAAGATGATCCACCGAGAGATGGTCCTCTTGTGCACCGCTTTCCCCTTCTTAGCGCCCACGTAACCACCAAAGAGTTGGTCATCCACCCGGAACTGGCGTGTGCGATCCAAATAGAATGAAAGCACACGTTTTGGGTCCAGACGGTGGAGCCGCTCTTCCTCTTTAGAGGGATGCAGTGGCGGAAAGAAGGTGGGCAAGGTGATAGACTGCCCGATGTGGAAGGCCGTGACAACCTTGGGCAGGAAAGATGGCTTAGTACGCAACACAACCTTGTCCGGATGGACAGAAAGGAAAGGAGGAGTACAAGAAAGGGCCTGGAGCTCACTCACTCTCCTGGAAGAGGTGATGGCAACCAGGAAAGCAGTCTTCAGAGTAAGAAGGCGGAGAGGACAGTTGTGAAGTGGCTCAAAGGGAGCGCACATCAGAAATGTTAAAACAAGGTTCAAGTCCCACTGAGGCATCACAAACGGAACAGGAGGAACGTGTGTGTGATGCCCTTCAGAAAGCGATTAACAATAGGGGACTTGAACAAAGGTTGATCAGGCAGCCTTAGAAGGGCAGAAAGGTAGCCCTTGATAGTGCCCAGAGCAGAGCCCTGCTGGGCAAGAGAAAGAAGGAAGAGAAGAACCTCAGAGAAAGGGGCAGCAAGAGGATCCACAGCCTTTGCTGTGCACCATGCCACAAAACTGTTCCACCTGCAGGCGTATACCGACTTCGTGGAGGGACGCCTGGCTGCCAGAATGACATTACAGACTTCAGGAGGCAAGTCAAATGGCCTCAACTGTCGCCGCTCAATCTCCAAGCATGGAGGTGGAGACTGGACAGGTTCGGGTGGAGGACTGCTGCTGCGACAGAAGGTCCTCCCGAAGAGGCAGACGAACCGGGGGATCAACTGACATACTGAGTAGCTCTGGATACCAGTACCTTCGTGCCCAGTCGGGAGCCACAAGGATGACTTGGGCCCGGTCGCGCTTGAGCTTCAGCACTCTGGGCAGAAGTGGTATAGGCGGAAAGGCGTACAACAGACCGCAACTCCACTCGCGACGAAAAGCGTCTCCGGGCGAGTGCCGCCTTGGAAATTCCAACACGCAGAACAGACGACATTGCGCGTTCTCTTCGGTGGCGAATAGATCTAACCAAGGCTCTCCCCACTGCTGAAAGAGGCCTTGCGCCACGTCCGCGTTCAGACGCCATTCGTGATCCATCATGCACCGACGGCTGAGCTCGTCCGCCCTGGTGTTCAGAGAACCTGCCAGGTGTTGAGCCACCAGGGTCACGCCCTGGCGTTCCAGCCAGAGGCGCAGAGCCTCCTGGCAAAGGGTCCACGACCCCACCCCGCCCTGTTTGTTGCAGTACCACATGGCGGTGGTGTTGTCCGTGAACACCTGCCCTACACTCCCCCGGACAGACGGGAGGAATGCTTTCAGCGCTAGATGAATCGCCCGCGACTCCAAAAGGTTGATGTGGAGCCGGGCCTCCGCCGGAGACCAGAGGCCTCTGGTCTCCGCCTCTCCCATGTGGCCTCCCCAGCCCTGGAGGGACGCGTCCGTCACAACTACGTGCTCCGGTTGGGGAAGGGAGAGGGATCTGCCGCTGACCCAATCGCGGTCCGTGAGCCACTACTGCAGCTGTCTCGCAGTGCCCTCCGAGATCAGGACGTGGTCTGACAGGTTGCCCTGATGCTGGGCCCACTGAAACTTCAGGTCCCACTGCAGAGCCCGCATCCGCCACCTGGCGTGATGCACCAGTAGGATGCAGGAGGCCATCAGCCCCAGAAGCCGCAGCGTCAACCTGACCGAGACCCGGGATAAAGGCTAAAAGAGTGGAATCAGAGCCTGAATATCCCGGACCCGCTGTTCGGGAGGATAAACCCGAAACTGCGCTGAGTCCAGAACCGCTCCGATGAAGAGGAGCTTCTGAGAGGGGCACAGGTGTGACTTTGGCACATTGAGGGAGAACCCCAGCTGGTGCAGGAGGTCTGCCGTTGTCTGGAGGTGGCTGACGACGGTTTGGTGCGAGCCCGCCTTCAACAACCAGTCGTCGAGGTGGGGGAAGACTGAAACCCCTAACCTGCGCAGATGAGCTGCGACCACCGCCATCACCTTTGTGAACACCCGTGGGGCGCTGGTAAGGCCAAAGGGGAGCACGGTATACTGAAAGTGCTCGTGGCCAACCATGAACCACAGGTAGCGCCGGTGGGCCGGCAGGACAGGGATCTGGAAATAAGCGTCCTGCAAGTCCAACGCTACCATCCAGTCTCCTGGGTCCAGGGCAGCTAAGACCTGAGCCAGTGTCAGCATTTTGAACTTTTCCTTCCGGAGGAAGCCGTGGACGTTCCTTAGGTCCAAGATAGGGCGTAGGCCCCCTTTGCCCTTCTTGGGTACCAGAAAGTAGTGGGAGTAGCAACCACACCCTACTTCTGGCCCAGGAACGCGCTCGATGGCCCCCTTGGCCAAGAGTGCCGTAACTTCCTCCTGCAGGAGTCGCAAATGATCCCCCGATACCCGGTGGTTCTGCGGTGGCATGGCTGGAGGAGTCGCCTCGAAGGGGAGGGAATAGCCCCTTCGCACGATCTGCAGCACCCACCTTTCCGATGTGACAGTGCGCCAGTGGAGGAGGTGATGGCGAACCCTGCCTCCCACTGGTGTCACATGGGCCTGAAAGCACGGACTGGGAGGGTTTTGAGGCGGATGCTGCGGGGGAAGGTGTGGACTGACCTCGCTGTTGTCCCTGACCGCTGCCACGGCGGTTTCCACGGCCGCCACCGCGTTGGGTATTACCCTGCGGAGCGTGGCTGGCAGCACGTGTGGGTGCACCCCTTCCGTGGCCACGAAAGGAATGAAAGGCAGCCGATTGCTGGCGTGGGGCCGAGAGGCCCAAGGACTAGGCCGTAGCCCTGGAGTCCTTAAAGCGCTCAAGCGCATGGTCTGCCTTGTCGCCAAAAAGGCGACGGCCATCAAACAGCAGGTCTATGAGCGTGTTCTGGACATCTGCCGAGAAGTTGGCAGATCTCAACCAGGCGTGGCGACGAATCGCCACCGTCATTGCCATCGCTCTGCCCAGAGAGTCGGTGGTATCCAGTCCACACTGGATAGAATAACGTGCCGCATCTCGGCCTTCCACAAGGGCTTGGCCGAGTTTAGCCCGTACCTCCAACGGGCATTCTGGCTGCACGTCCGCGACCGTATCCCACAGAGAGTGGGTGTAGCGGCCCAAGAGGCATGCGGTGTTGGAAGACCGCAGTCCCAGACTTAGGGAGGAGAATACTTTTTTGCCGTATTACTCATACCTCTTGGATTCCCGGTCAGGCGGCGCCGACGGGAATGCAGTCTGGGAATTTGAGGCCTGGATCACCAGGCTCTCAGGGGTGGTGTGGGTGGACAGTAAACAAGGGTCGCCCGGGGCTGGGCGGTGCGTCTGGCCACGTTCCCAGCTACAGGCTAACCTGTAGCGGGCTTGGACCAAGTGCCCAAAAGAACGTCGGTTAAGGCTTTGTTAAACGGCAGCAGAGGCTCGGCTGAGCATGACTGCGGCTTAAGGGCCTCGGTGAGGAGGTTAGTCCTCACGGCCGCGACGGGGAGCTCAAGGCCCAATGCCTTGGCCGCCCTCATCAACACCACACTATAGGTTGCCCCCTCCTCCATAGCCACGGTAGGAGGTGAGACAAAGCCAGTGTCCGGCAAAGTGTCCAGACCACTGGCATCCCCAAGTTCACCTGTCCAGTCGGGTCGAGGGAGGCATCGGGGACGGCGAGGCCCGAAGACGGCGCCGGGGGTGACACCTGAGGGACTGGCGCCGGGGAGGTCGTTAAGTCCACCAGGGACGACCCGGATCCGGATCCAGCAGGGGCCTGCGGCGCCGGGCCCGAAGGCGCCGGCGGCGTCAGAGCCGAAGCACCCGACGGCATCGGGGCCGAAGCCCCCGACCCGCTAGGACCCCCAGACGTGTCCGCTGGGCCCGAAGGCGCCGCGGAGCCAGTTGGAGGAGTGAGGGACCTCATGGCCATGAGGAACCGCTCGATCTCCTCCGGCGCCGCGCGAGGCCCAGGGACCGGAGGGTAGCCGCGTGGGCGGTGTCACCTGAACCCCCGGGGGGGGGGGGGAAGAGGGGGAGTCAGAAGAGCGATGACGTCTCTTCGACTTCTTGTGCTTACCGGACTACTTCAACCCTGAGGAGTGATGTCGACTCCCGGAGCTCTGATGGCTCCTCTCCTGCGACCGGTCCCTCGACCTCCGTCCGGACCGGGCCCGTTCTAGGCGCGGGGCCGACTGCCGGAGTTCGAGCTACTTTCGAGACCGCTCCCGCCTAGCCTTCGAAGTCAGGGCCCGGCAGTCGGAGCAGATCTTGTCGTCGTGATCGACGCCGAGACAGTGGAGACACCGACGGTGAGGGTCGGTGACCGACATCAGCCGGTCGCAATCCTCACAGGGCTTAAAACCTGGCATCCCTACCGGCACCGTTCAGAGTCGAAGACTTCGAAAAAGGATGATCAAAAAGATCAAAAAGTTCAGTCAAAAAGTGACTAAGGTACCACTTTTTCCGGATCTGCGTTGCTGGCGCGGAAAAAAGAAGAACTGACGTCAGCACGCGGAGGCCGCGTCTAAGTACTCAGACGACGTCATCACGGTGCCGACGACGGACGCGGACCCGCAGACGACGCCTACCGACGCGCAAGGGTACTGCTACGCAAAAAATTTCCGGATCCAGTCTGACGCCTGGGGATATTCTAAGGTAAGGAATCTATCACTAACGTGTCTCTTTCAGATAGCTGTTCGACCAGTTGATCCATAACGCATTCCCCAGCGTCCCCTGCTGATAGTACCTGGAGGCGAAGTCTCGGCATTTGCTGTTTTCGGCGGTGGCGAACAGATCTACGTCTGGAGTCCCCCACCTTGCGAAGACTTCTCCTAGTACTTTGTCATTTATGACCCATTCGTGGTTTTTCTGGATCAATCTGCTCAGTGCGTCGGCCTGAACATTCTGCACACCTGGTAGATGGGTGGCCGTTATCGTCAGTCCTCTGGCCAGGAGCCAGTGCCAGATCGCCTGCACCTCCCGCGACAGAGTGCACGATCTCGACCCAACCTGCTTGTTGAGGTAATACATCGTCGTCGTATTGTCCGTCTGAACAAGCAAAGAGTTGGTCCGGAAGGACGGATGAAAGGCCTTCAGTGCCAAGTGAACAGCTCTGAGTTCCAGGAAATTGATGTGGTACGTGGACTCCGTCGGGGACCACGTCCCTTGAATCTGTAAGTCTCCGGAGTGCGCCCCTCAGCTGTGGAGCGACGCATCAGTCACGATAGTCTGCGTGGGAATGTACTTGTGGAAGGGAACCCCTCTGAGGAGATTCTCTGCTGAACACCACCACTTCAGAGACTGAAGAGCATGCAGAGACAGTCGTATCTTGTCGTCCCAAGATCCTTTCCTCTGATCCCACTGATCCTCCAAGCGCTCCTGCAATGGTCTCATGTGCAGCCGTGCGTGTGGCGTGAGGAAGATATAAGAGGCCATCGACCCCAGTAGAGAAGACACCGTCCTCACTGTTGTAGATGGAGCGGTCATAAGAGCCTGAGCCTTCCGAAGGAGTGATAATCGACTCTCCGCCGAAGGAGACACGCTTGCCGACAGCATATTAATGGAGGCTCCCAAGTACTGTATGCACTGGACCGGAGTCGGGACAGACTTGGACATGTTGATGTGCAACCCCAGCTTGTTCAAGAGAACGCACGGCTTCTGGAAGTGCGCTTGAGCTTCTGAGAAGGAGGAGGCCTTGATCAACCAATCGTCCAGGTACGGGTAGACAAACACCTTGTTCTTCCTTAGGTGTGCAGCTACCACTGCCATGCACTTCGAGAATGTTCTGGACGCAGACTTCAGCCCGAATGGCAGTACTGTGTACTGATAATGATTGGCGCCGACTTGGAATCGCAGGAACTTCCCGTGTTTGTGTGCAATGGGCACATGGAAGTACGCATCCTGTAGGTCTATAGCACATAGCCAGTCTCCCTGTTGCAGCTGAGGATAAATCTGATGCAAAGACAGCATGCGAAACTTCTCTCTGCTTGTCGCAAATCCAGAATGTGCCTGAACTCGTTCTTGTCCTTCTTACGAACCAGGAAGAACCGGGAGTACAGACCTCTTCCTCTTTGAGGCAGAGGTACATCTTTTATCGCCCTTTTCCTTAACAGGATATCTGCCTCCGCCTGGAGCTCGCGCAGTTGAAACTGCGAGCTGACCGGTGGAATTGATGGAGGCGGGCTGGTGAACCGAAGACTGTATCCATTGCAAACAATATTCAGCACCCACTTGTCCGGAGTAATTTTTCTCCACTCTGCCAGAAAAAATTGAACGCTTCCCCCCACCGGAGCGGGTAACGGATGTAGGGGAAGTAACCGCTCAGGGTCGAGACCCGGCCTCGCCCTTGTTCGCTGTAGAGGACTGCTGACCTCCTCTACCCTTCTGGCGCTTCTGGAAGGGCCTCCGGAACTGCTGCTGTTTTTGCTGCTGCTGTCCCGAAGCCTGCCTTCGCCCTCTGCCCTGTGCCCCGAACCATCAGCCTTCTTTTCTTTGGGCTTCTCCAAGCCCACAGCCGTCAGAGTCTCGGCCTCCGCTTTCATGCATCTCATCGTCCGCATGCTTGCCGAACAGGGTTTCCCCCGAGAAGGGCAGATTGGCCACCCGCTGCTGGGCCTCCGGCTTGAGTGATGTGAGCCTGAGCCAAGCATGGCGCCGCTGGTTGTTCCCATGACAGTACCCATGGGCCGCCAAAAGAGAGACATCAGCAGCCGCGCTGAAGACATGGTTCGAAACCAGCATCCCTTCCTTCAGGATCTCCAGGAAATCCTCCTTCTTATCTCGTGGCAGGAGTTCCGTGAACTGCTGGAGGGATTCCCACAGGGCACGATCATACCGCCCTAGCAAAGCCGCATCGCTAGAGGCCTTCATGGCCGTAGATGCCATCCCACAGGCCTTCCTGCCAGCTGAGTCGATCCATCAGCTCTCCTTATCGGAAGGCACGGTAGAACATGGGGAGATAGAATGTTGTTTCCTGGCTGCCGTCACTATAACGGAGTCCGGAATCAGGTCTATCAGCAGAAAATCCGGGTCCGAATCCGGGGCCCTGTACTTCTTAAGAAGCCGGGATGGAGCGGCTTTCGTCACTGCAGGCGTGAGGAACAGCTCCTCCGCAGGCTCTACCAATCCTGGTACGAGCGGTAGTAAACGGCGAGACAAATGCTTCTTATAAAGAGTCTAAAAAATCACGGACGTCGTAGGTGTTGGAGCCGTCACCGTGATTCCCAATTTTGCTGCACTCCTCAGGAGAACATCCTGGAACGTGCTGATGTCGTCCACAGTAGACACTCCCGTCCCCGGGGAGTCCGACAAAGTCGAGGAGTAGGACCTGGTCCTGGAAGAGTCCGTGCGGGACCGTGATCCGCGCCTCCTATGGCGCCCTCTTGACCTTGTGGAGGATCTGTGACGACTGCGCGATCTCCCCCTCTGTCCGGAGCGGGATCGCGACCTCCTTGGCTTCGGTCGCCCTGCCGGTTCCACCGGGGCGGGTGACTTTGGCTTGGATGGGGCCCTCGGCCGAGGGGTCCCCTTAGGAGGAATCGGATATCGTGGCAATGAAACTGTCCTCGGAGGAATTGGAGGAGGCTTGTCAGCCGGCAGCGGAGGTTGAGGTTGAGGCTGAGGATGAGGCGGAAGTGGTGGAAGTGGAGGCGGGGTGGGAGCCCGCGGAGGAAGTCCTCTAGGTAATGGAGGAGGAGGAGGCGTAACTATCTTCGGCCTAGCAGGGGTATACACAACAGAGTACACCGAGCCCGGTGACCCGCCCTCCTTACTAGGCTGGGACTTTGGAGAGTCTCCCAAAGGCACTTGACGCCTGCCAGACTGACTCCTGGCGCCAGAACTCCTTCTCGGCGTCGAAGAACGGAGACCCGACGGCGAGCGTCGGCCCCTCGACGGCGAGCTTCTTCTCCTTGACCGTGAGCGCCCTTTCCTCGACGGCGAATGCCTTGGCCTCGACGGCGACCTTCTGCGCCTCGACGGCGACCTCCTACGCCTTGAAGGCGACCTCCCGTGCCTCGACGGCGATCGTCTCCTCGACGTCAAGGATCCCCTCGACGACGACCTTCTCCTCTTCGACGACGGTGACGGCGAGCGCCGACGCCGGGCCACCTCTCGACGTCGAGTACTCGACGACGGCGCCGACGACATCGTCACCGGAGACCTCGACGGCGGTCTGTTCAGTTCCCTCGACGCAGAGTGGCGACGTCGCTTCGACCCAGAGCCCTGGGGAGACGGGGAACAGACTGCAGTCATCCCTCTCGACGCCGTCGTCGGTGCAATCGACGCAGGCGGAGAATGGGGACGTTTACTGGTCTTCCTGCCCCTGGGGAGCCCCCCAGAGGCCTCAGCATGGGCAGAGGAAGCCCCTCCAGACCCACCGTGTGCCTTCAGTCTTCTGTCTTCGAGGCCCTGAAGCCTGATCTTCATCCTATCCCTCAGGGTCCTGCTAGAGAAACCCTGGCAGATGTCACACTCCTCTGGGACATGAGATGAAGGAAGGCAGATGATACACACCTCGTGTGGGTCCGACTTGGCCTTCTTCCTGGAGCACTCGGGGCATTTGTCGAATACTGCAGGCATATTGACCTGAAAGAGTGCCCCAAAACACACACCAGGAAGCAAAGCCTCAAAGTACTTCAGAAAAGTACTCAAAAATGTGAAAAAATCACCAATAAACCCTTGAAAAGGGAGAGCTCAATGCTCCAGGGTCCTGCTTGCAGGAGCCGGAAAAAAGAACAAAGTAAAAGGGACCTGCAGTGCATTCTGGGATACTGTGAAGTTCTGGAAAGTTCTCTTAAAGGCACAGTATTCTGTTCTGAGCCACATAATGCCAGCCTATGGGGCTTGTCTGTCCATGTCTTCCTCTCTATCATTCCAGAGGGGTTTTGCTGTTAAAGCAAGGGAAATCTGGACAGGCTTTGCTGTTTGTGGATTTTTGGTGGAATTTCTAGTTGAAGTACTGGACAGTGTAGCCTGTGGATATAGGCTGCATTATCTGTCTTTAATTCTCTCTTAAGTGACTGTGCAGTTCTGCATTTTTTGACACCTTAAGAGATTATTTTTGATTGCTCCGGGGTCCACGCACATGGGCGGGACTATTCACTAGATTATGACTATACACAGAGATCCCCCTACTACAGAAGTAAGTGACCCCTCCCCGCTCGCCACCCTAAAAGCTGTTTTAAGTATAAAAAAAAAGCAATAATATGGGTTCAGTGGGCCCCGGTGCAACTGCACCAATGGAAGCCGCGCCCCTGCATGTGCTGCATGGACACCAGGACAAGGCACGGGTCAGCATGCAGGATAAAGTGTTATCGATGTTCAAATCATGGCCGAGTTCATGTCTCCAGTACTGGGCCTGAAGGGAAGGTCGGAGAGAGCTACGCACGACAGAGCCCTCTGCATTTCTAAAGCAAACAAACCGCAGGTGAATATTTGTTTTAACTGTAGAGAGCGTCTGTTATGAGAATGGTAGAGCCATAGTGTAACTGGCCTTGAAGGATGCTCAACTGCACAATGCAGTTGCTTAGGGTAAACCCATATCACCCCCCACAGGCCTACACTGAACATATAACACCCCACACCCCTTTCACGTGCACTGTACACCCGTACAATTCAACCAGAAACGGACCACACAAGACAACAATACCTGGGTGGCCGAGTGCTTTCTACTGGATGCCCAATACGCACAGATGCATCATGGGATAATCCATACGTTATAGCAATTAAAAGGTATCCGTGGTTTCTAATTCTACCCAGGACAGCTATTGGCCTCTATGGCAAGGAGAAGGGTGACCTGAACTTAACAACTGCCTTCTGTTCCACGGTACAAGAGCCTACCAGCCCTCCCGCGCCTGCACCCACATCAAAAGGAGCAGACGAGTCCTCATGATGGTCCTACACCGCAGGCCGAGTGGAATCCCAACTTCTGCATTAGAAACAAAGGTAATCAGATCTGGGATGCTATTAAAACAAGCATTGATCTCTTAGCTTTATGGGGCCATGTGTTTTTAATTAGCAACACATGGCCCCCATAAAGATAAGAAAGTGCTTTGCGACAGCAGCAAAGTAGATAACCCAGTCAAATCGGTGGCGAAAGGGCGTCCACAAAAAACTCTCATTTCCAATTGCAGGCGACCATTTAGCATAAACAGTGACACCAGCCAATAGAAATGAGAGGTGGGGCTTAAAGCCTTTTCTGAAATCCCTCTCACAAAATTTCTAGCCAGCGAGCAGCGCATGCGCTGCAACGAAGACGAGACCTTAAAAGGAACACGGGGAGACTGATTTTAGAGTTATGTAGTTAAATGTAAGTTTGACTAGAGCCCAAGAAAAATAACAGTACACCTACAGTTCGCCACAGACTGATCATGGAGTGTGCCACCCCCTCAAAGAACATAAAATGAACCTGAAACCCTCCCTCTCACCGACCGAGGCGAAAACAAATACCAAAATAAAACATTCTACATTAGCTAGCACAGATCAGTGCACGTCAGTAAACCATCAATCTAAAGTGGTTTTCACACCATAACAAGAACAGCAAGAGACACAATGCACATATCTGGGCTTCATCGCCCGACAGTACTCAAATACTCGAGACATCTAGGGAACAATCTGCTCCGTCCAAACTCTGCTCGGAAAAAACAAAACTAAGCGAATATGTACGTTCATAGCAACACAAAGCGCTATGAAGCTACTCCATTACAAGAGCTATAAAAATGCTATTATAACAGGAGGGAAGGTCACAGGCAGCCCACCACGTGTCGCCGTGCAACTTTACCCGTGTTCCAGCTGCTTTGTTTATGTACACTGGCTACTGACAGCCAACCAGGGATGAGGGGCCCTCGACGCTCACCCGCCATGCACCTCTGGTTCATAAGAACTGCATGCATGGCAAACCTGGGCCACGGACGTGAGGGGCAGGGCCTGCCCATGGATCATGGTGGAAACAAGTGAAATCCTCTGTGTGGAGCTGGCACTGGTGCATCGCATGCGCAGCTCCCAGAAGCAAGAGCATGGAGGAAGTGACAAAACAATGCCACTCTCTTGCAGAACGTGAAGTTGGGCCAAGGATTCTCCCACAACTCACATATTCATTGGTCTATGGCTGAATTGGGACCCAGACGGGCTGATTTGCTGTTCAGGCTGCTTAGTGATGATGCAGGAGTGATGTGCTGACAGAGGTGTGTGGCATGGATGGGAGTCACTTGTGTGTGGAGGCTGAGCAGCAGTGCTTTAAATGGGAAGAAATATTTGCAGGCACTCATTAATATGAGCTAGAGGTGTGGCAAGTGGGCAGGCTAGAGGCAAGACATGATGATACATAATGATTTCTGTACCAGTTGCAGCACATATCAAAACACATGAGAAATGAGTTTATGTAAACAAAAGAGATTAACTCATTACACAAAATGAAAGCCAAACAGGATGATATGTTAACAGTTACTTGTTTTGTAATATTTGTTGCTTCTTAATGCCATAATGTTATTTGGCACAATACTATATATTCACAAACAAAGAAACACACACAAAAATATCTCCCGCGAGTGCCTGATTCTCTTCCTCTTTCTCTCACTTTTCTCACACACAAAAACAGGCACACACAAGTTGGCAAGCACACAGACATAGGCAAACACTCACACAAAGTCTCAGGTGGGATTAAAGCCATTTTAAACTCCTTGCCTCCCATGGCTTTCTAAATTGCCACTGTCAGTGTCCTGCCACCAATACCTGTGTTTCCACAAATGCACACAATAGTGTGAATGTGATTAACAGCATAGGGCCTAAATAGGCCCTCCACTATCAAACACAGCGTAATGGTGAACACAGGGAAAATCCTTTACACACCTGATAGAGAGGGGCGGGGGAGGTGGGGAGGATGCTAAAGCACTTTCAGCTTGAATGGTCATTGTGTCCCTGATCGACAGTGCAGAGTCCGTCTAGACCCTGTACTGTTAATCACAGCATGATGCAAGGCAAGTCCACTCAGACCCCTGCAGTCTCAGGGCATTTAAATGGACACTGCTGGAATCTCCAACAGGGACTCTGCAAAAGGATACTGTGCTTACAAGCTTCTGAGAAGCAGACCGGCATCTAACCTGTGCTAGAAGAGTTACCTAACCAAAGCCTGCAGTGCCATCTATTAGCGTACCGGTACTCTCCCTGGCTAAAGAGCAGTGCTGTTAGTGACGGAGAGAAAATTCAGAAGTGTCGGTACTCGGTACCGGTGAGTACCGGCCCATTTAAAGCACTGCTGAGCAGGCACATCCTGTGTTGTAGGTGGGTTCTACCACCTACATCTAGTATACTTCATTCCCTTGGAGCATATGTGGAACATCATAGGTTACACGAACAGGTGGGCGAGTCCTGCCCAAGGGTAGCATATAACTTTTCACAGGCACAATCAGCCACATTGGTAACATCACAGCCTGTCTGTTTCTCGAAGAATTACTGCACCCCCTCTTCAGCCAAAACGAGAGCAGTGGCTCAGAAGGGAAACACAGTGGTGGGTTACTGTCTCCCTGTAATTCACAAAGGCAAGTGAGAGTACATGAGGGTACTATGGAGTCCAAGGTGCCCTTGGGAATAGGCCCCATTATGCTGCCCTCTAGTTTTGGCTGTAGTGAGAGTGGACCCTACATCCACATGGCGAAGCGAAGCAGCCATCTGTGCCTCACGTCTCTGAAAGAGGACCTGAAAGTACACCTTGTGCCTGAAAGCTGCGGATCTCCCTCTCTGGACATCAGTCTGTAAAACGATTCAGTTACTGCAGCTCAGTCCAGTGTTCGGAACAGTGGTGCTTTCAAATGCTTCATCGCTCTTACAATTTTTGCTGGGTTTGGGAATTAGGGTGAAGAGCAATAACGAATAGTTTTCTTACCTGTCGGTGTAGTTTTGCAGCTTGAAGATCTTTCTGGATTCACTATGCTGTGCATTATTCCGCGGTCTTGTGGTTGGGTCCGGATTCGTAGTCTTTTCTTTGTGTTTTTTTTTTTTTTCTTTGCCCAGGTGGGCGTCGGCGTCACACCCCCTTTGGGTGTATTTCCGGTGACGTCGGCATGCTTCCTGCGGAAGCTCCCACTCTTGGGCGCCATCTTCGGGTTCTTTTTTTCCGTGTTTCTTTCGTTTCCGAAGTAATGGCAATGTTCTTCTTAGTTTGTATTTACCGCTTTGTACTTTCAAAGTCTATTCTTTAGTTAACCACCTCTTCTCTCTCCAGCCTCATCTTTCTGGCGGAGGTGGGTGGGTTCGCTAGTGAATCCAGAAAGATCTTCAAGCTGCAAAACTACACCGACAGGTAAGAAAACTATTCGTTTTGCAGCGTGAATCTTTCTGGATTCACTATGCTGTGCATAGATTTTGTAGCGGTTTCTCATCTCTGTGGCGGCTGGGTGGAAGATGAGCGTTGGGTGTTGAATATGTGCTGTAGCACCTTCTGTCCCACTTGAGCTTCCTTGTTCATTTGTATGTCCACACAGTAGTGCTTCGTGAACGTGTGCACCGAAGCCCATGTTGCCGCCAGGCATATGTCCTCTATGGGTGTGTTAGCCAGGAAGGCTATTGTAGCGCCCTTCTTCCTGGTGGAGTGGGCACGTGTCCCCTCAGCCAGTTCCTGTCCTGCCCGTTTGTGGCAGAGTTGGATTGTTTGTGCGATCCATCGTGCAATGGTCCTTTTGGTTACTGCTTTGCCCATGAAGCTGTTTGCGAAGGACACAAAAAACTGTTTCGTTTTCCTGTGCCCCTTTGTCCTTTCAATGTAGTGCATGACTGCCCTTCTGGCGTCCAGGGTGTGCAGAGCTCTCTCTGCGCTGGTTGTGGGTTTTTGGAAAAAACTCGGTATCTGTATAGACTGGTTCATGTGAAAATTGGATACCACCTTCGGCATGAAGTGTGGGTCAGTCCTCATCACAACTCTATCGTTGTGTATTTGTATGTATGGTTCTTGTAGCGTCAGCGCTTGAAGCTCGCTTACTCTGCGTAAGGACGTTATCGCAACCAGGAAGGCTGTTTTCATAGTTAGCATCTTTAGGGAGGCCTTGTGAAGTGGTTCAAAGGGCTCTTTCATGAGTTCCGTTAGGACTGTGTTCAAGTTCCATGCAGGTGGCGGCACCCGCTTGGGTGGCGCGATCCTTTTCGCTCCTTCTAGGAATCTCTTCACCACCTGTGATGTGAAGAAGCTCCTGCACGTTTCTCCCCTTGTGTAGGCTACTATCGCTGCCAAGTGAACTCTTAACGAGGATGAGCTAAGGTTCTTCTCCAGTAAGTGCGTCAGGTACCTTAGCACTGTGGAGTCCCTCTTCATCTTATTGTGGAGTCTTTCCTGTCTGCACCATATTGTGAATCTTTTCCATTTCGCAACGTAGCACTTTCGAGTGCTGGGCCTTCGTGCCTCCCGAAGTACCCTCAGGGTGCTTTCTGGTAGTCTCAAATGTGCGAACTCTATGTCCTCAGGAGCCACGCTACTAGGCTCATGCTCTCTGGCTCTGGATGCAGTACCTCTCCGTTCTGCATGGACAGTAGATCTTTCCTCCTGCTGAATCTGTGGGGTGCACACTGTGTCATCTCCATGATCTGCGAGTACCAGGTCTGCCTCGCCCACTGCGGTGCGACCAGTATCAGTGTCATGTTGCTCGCTCTGCACTTGCTCAGTACTCTGTGCATCAGTGGTATCGGGGGAAAGGCGTAGGCAAATGTCCTTGACCAATCTATCCATAGGGCATTCCCCAGTGTCCCCTCCTCGGGCTGCCTGGATGCGAAGTTTTGGCATTTTGCATTCTGGCGTGTGGCAAACAGGTCCACCGATGGTGTCCCCCACCTGTCGAACAGGTATCTTGTCTCCTGAGCATTGAGCTCCCACTCGTGGGATGCCGATGTCTGCCTGCTGAGCCAATCGGCTTGTATGTTGTCCTTCCCTGGTAGGTGTATGGCTAGCAGGTCTATCTTGAGAGGGATGGCCCATCTCCATATCTCCTGCGCCAGCGTTGAAAGCGGTGCGGACTGTGTGCCCCCCTGCTTGTTGATGTAGAACATCGCAGTGGTGTTGTCTGTTTGTATCAATACCTTGTGCTTGTACAGTCTTGTTTGAAAGGCCTTCAGTGCAAGGAAGATTGTCTTCAATTCTAAGTAATTGATGTGCTTTGTGGCATCCGTCGGTGTCCACAGTCCTCACCTTGAGCTCCTCCATGTGAGCGCCCCATCCCTTCAGGGATGCGTCTGTGGTGATGGTCACTGTTGGCGTTGGGGGCGTTAGAGGCTTTCCCCTTGCTATGTTCTCCATGGTCCACCATGTCATCTCCTTCTGCACTGCGTGCGTTACAACCACTAGATCCTCCCAACTGCCTGTAGCTTGTGACCATTGCTCCTGTAGCCATTCTTGAATGGGTCTCATGTGGAGTCGTACATTCGGTACCAGGTGGATGCATGATGCCATCATCCCCATGATCTTGCTCGCCGTCCTCACTGTCCGAGCTTGTCCCTTCCGGTAGAGGCGAGTTTCCTTCACCAGCGCCCTCGCCCTCTTCTCGCTGGGGAACACCTTGCCCTGTAAGGTGTTGATCTGTGCTCCCAGGAAGATCTTCACTTGTTCCGGCTCCATTGATGATTTCTTCCAATGGATGGAGAACCCCAGGTTTATGAGCGTGCTGGTCACTGTATGTGCGTGCAGCTTGCATTTCTGGTATGAGTTTGCTTTCACCAGCCAGTCGTCCAGGTAAGGGTATACATGTATTCCCTGCCTTCTTAGGTGCGCTGCGACTGCTGCGAGGCACTTTGTGAAAACTCTTGGTGCCGATTTTAGACCGAAGGCCAGTGTCGTGAACTGGTAGTGGCTTTCTCCGACGGTGAACCTGAGCATGTGCTTGTGCTTCCTGTTCATTGGGATGTGCAGGTATGCGTCTTTGAGGTCTATAGTGACCATGAAGTCCCCGGTCTGCAACTGTGGGAGCACCTCTTGCAGGGAGGTCATTTTGAATTTTTGCGTTCTTATGAATTTGTTCACGAACCGTAAATCGAGAATGGGCCTCATTGTCTCGTCTACTTTTGGTACCAGGAAGTATGTTGAGTATACTCCTGTGTTTCTTTCCTTGAAGGGTACCCTTTCTATGGCCTGCTTCCGCAGGAGTTCTTTTGCTTCTTCCTGAAGGCACTGCAGCTGCTTGCTTGCTAGCGGCTTTCTTCTTGGTTTTCTGCTTGTTGGCCTCGCCTCCAACTCTATGCAGTATCCGAATTGGATAATGTTGAGGATCCATTTGTCTGATGTGATTCCTCTCCACTCCTGGAGGTGGAATCTTAATCTTCCTCCCACTGGTGTCCTGTGGTCGTAGGTGTCTAGTTTGTCTTGACCCATCTGTACGTGCTGCCCCCTGGGATCTTTTTTGTGGGTGGGCACACGGATTTTTTTGAAGTCACTTGGAGGTGGGCTGCTGGCCCCCTCTCCTATTTTGTCCCCGTCCATTTCTCCCTCGAAAGGACTGGCCTCTTTGTTGGTACTGCCAGGGCTGTTTCTGATGGCCCTGCTGACCCTGCGAGTCTGCCTGGTGCGTTTGCTGGAAAGCCTGGTGTGATGTACCTGGCTGGTTTCCGCCTCTTCCGCCGGGCCTCCGTGACGGGGTGCCCCTCTTGTTCCCTCTGAACTGCAATGCTCCCATGGATCTTGCTGTTTCGTTATCCTTCTTAAGTTGGCTGAGTTGCTCATCAACTGTTTGTCCGAAAAGCGTACTGCCGTTGAACGGTGTGTTCAGGATGCTGTGTTGCACCTCCGGTTTGAAACCGGATATCCTGAGCCAGGCGTGTCTCCTTTCCGTGACGCCCATCATCATGAGCCTGCTGGCGGTGTCTGCCCCATCCAGGGCCGTCTTAAGGCAAGAATTTGCAGCATTCTTCCCCTCTTCAATTAGCTTTTCGGCTTTCTGCTTGGCATCCTGGGGCAAGTCCTTCACCAACTGCCCCAGTCCCTCCATGATTTGGTACATGTGTCTGTTTACCAGGGCGTTGGAATTAGCCATGCGCCAGTGGGTCGCGGCATTCCGTTCGATCCTTCTGCCCACCAGATCCATCCTTTTGCTCTCTTTATCCGGTGGCGGGCCCGAGGTAGTGGGTACGTTAGCCCTCCTCCTTGCTGTGGCCGTGATAATGGAGTCTGCGGAGACCGTGCCCTGAATGTAGGCCGGGTCCTTTGCGGCATGCTTGTACTTCTTCTCAGTTCTGGGAGTTACTGCCTTGCATGTTGCGGGCTCCCTGAAAGCTTCCTTCCCCTGAGCCAAGACGCTCTCGAGCATCGGGAGGAACTGGCTCCTCGTTTGTGTTGGGAGCAATGTTTCCAGAAGGAAGTCTGCTTTCTGCTTCTCTTCGTCGAGCTTGAGCTTGAAAGCTGCTGCGGCAGATTGTATCACCGCGTTGTAGGCCCCGATGTCGTCCGGCGGCGAGGGCCTCGAGGGGTAGGTGTCGACCACCTCCTCCGGGCTGTCGGTGTCGACATCGATGTAATCTACCTCCTGAAGGTCATAGGGCGCCGACTCTGTGTCTGTCCTGCCCTCATCTTCCTCCCCATAGCTGTAGCTCTCGTGGGGATTCTCGTACTCCTCCTGGTCGTCGAACACCTCGACGTCCTGGTCTTGCTCGGTGACTTCGGCGACCTCTTCTTCTTCCTCCTCGACCGCCTCCAGCACTGGTGGCTTGGTCTTGTGAGGGATCGTGAAGGCCTTCATCCTTGCGTCGAAATCTTTTTTCCGCTGCATGAAGTTCTCCATTTCTGCCTCGAGGCGCCTTCTTTTCTTTTCCATCTCGGCCGCGTGTTCCGCGTCGGATGGTTCCGCCGCTCTCTTCGACGGATGGCTCGTCGCCGTGCCTCTCGGAGTCGAAGTTTTCGACGTCGAACCGGATATCGGGTCTCTGGTCGTCGTCGACAGTTTCGGGTCTTTCTCCCTCGTCGATCGATCCTTTTCGGGGACGATTTTCGACGTCTTCTGCTGATCAGCAGCTCTCGGCGCCGGGGACTCCTTCTCTGAGGATCCGCTGGGCCTGGGAGTAGTCGCGGACGCCGCCTTTTTTGGCGTCGGCGCTTTCGGGGTCTTGCCCTCGATTTTTCGAGACTCAGAGTCTCTCGGGTTCTTGGGGGCCGAAGAGTCTCCTACCTTGTCAGAAGTCTTCGTGTAATCGGTCTCTACGACCGTGTAGCTGTCGTCTTCGGCGGCAGCGTTGTCTTCTTCCTCGGAGGACATCCCCAGCTCGTAGAGCGACGGGGTCGGGGCCTTCCCCTGCAGGGCGGCGTGTGCTACCCTCTGCCTCTCTCTCACACGAAGGGTCTTCGGGGTGAAGGCGGAACAGGCGTTGCAGTCTCCGCTTTCGTGGTCCACCGGTAGGCAAAGGTTGCATACCGGGTGCTGGTCCTTCTGCGCGTACTTGTGGTGGCAGTTACGGCAGAACTTGAACGGCGTGTTGTCCATCCTCGAGCGTCCAGGGCCTCTCTGGTCGCGTGTTCGTCGACGGTCGTCGAAGATCTGGATGGAAAACGCCTTATCTTTGCTTGTCTTTCGTCGGTGAAGTCCCCTGGAGTCTTCAGATGACTTCTCCTCGTCTTTTCTGTATTTTCTTTCTTCTTTCTCCAAAAATGTCTGGAGCCCAAACGGGAACGATCCAGACCCGACCGCGGAAAAAAAGAATCTGAAGATGGCGCCCAAGAGTGGGAGCTTCCGCAGGAAGCATGCCGACGTCACCGGAAATACACCCAAAGGGGGTGTGACGCCGACGCCCACCTGGGCAAAGAAAAAAAAAAAAAAAAAAAAAACAAAGAAAAGACTACGAATCCGGACCCAACCACAAGACCGCGGAATAATGCACAGCATAGTGAATCCAGAAAGATTCACGCTGCAAAAAAACCTTTTACCAAGGGTTACAAAGTGTTGTTAAAGTAGAGAAGACAGGATTAAAACTCCAGGTGTCTGGTTTCACTGCTAACCGCTTGAATACTTGGACAACGCTACGTCCCCTCACAAGGTACTGCAAATAAATCTGCGTGCATTTGACCGGGATACTTAGCCAGGAGGCAGGAGCACTCAACAGTGGTCTGTTGAGGTGCCAACATGCCTCCCGGGAGGCTTCAGGGAACATAAAGGAGCTCAAAACCTTACTCAAACGAGTACAGAGAACCAAACAAATCATACAGATAGAGCTAGATTTTCAAAGTACCGTTTGGTTTGTATTTTTTAATGTGATACCAGTTCAGCAGATTAAAAAATTATAAATCCACTTATACAAGCACACTTCATGAAATGTCTCTTCTTTGGGCACTCGTAGTGTGTAAATTATTAGCTAAGCCAATGGCATTCAGTAGGATGACAGGCTGAGTGGAAGCACCATCATATTTGAATCTTAATTCACCAGGCTACACAAAGATCAACAATAGATGCATTGGACTACTGAGGGAAACAGAATGGTTTCTTTTTAAAGCGAGTCTCCCATCACACACAGAAAACACCACAATTGGCAGGCGGAGAGAAACAGAAAGAAATTAGAGAAAGAAAGATAACGTGAAGTAACCAGGGAGGTAGGCCGAATAAAAAATTAATGAGAGAAAAGGAAGAAGAGAGTTAAGCTACTGTGAAAGAGAAAGTAGAAGTATGAAAGAGACAAAACTATGAAAGAAAAATGGACGCTTATGGGAAGATACGAGGTAGAGAGACATTAAAGAACGAGCGAGAGGGCCAAAGTGGTCTACAGAAAAATAAAGTGGACAGCAAACTAAACAGTGGAAGATAGAGAAAAAAAGATGAAAGAGAAAGAGCTGGAGAGGTAAAGAAAAACTTGGCACGGGAGGGTAAAAAGTAAAGTAGAGAGAGAATGGGTTGCACAGAAGGTGGGAAAGACAGAAAGGGTACGAGGAAGAAGGTAGAAGAACAGGAAACACAACGAGGAAAGAACAAGTATGAAGAAACTGAACAGAAAGAATGGAAAGAGCAAGACAAAAACTTGAAGCCGGATAAAGAAAGCAAAAGAAAAAAGAAAGAAGCCAAAATTAAGAATCAAATTAACAAATGTATTTGATATAGATAGAAACGAAATTAGATGAGAGTCTGCTTTATAGCCATACAATGTATGCAGACACTAAGAACTGTAAAGGTATTAATATTACCTAATGTAAAGTTTCTACTCAGTTTATTAGCCCCCGAAGGATAGTAGCCTGAAATGACCTTGCTGGAATTGAAAAGTGTGACCTGCAGTTAACAGGTGAGAACTGTGAATGCTTACTGCACCATCTTGGCATTATTCAGGTGCTTGTGTTCATGCAGGAAATCATAAGTTGCCCCTGTGCCCTCTTTACAAGAGCGTCAAATGTACCACCTTCGCCTACTTAGAAAAAAGCCATTTTGAGCCATGGAGTCTGTTAAACAGAGGATAGATACGCTCACCTTTCACTACGATGTCTGGCTCATCCTCAATTTTGACCTTGTTCTTCTCGGTGATCAGACTGCGCATCTCTTCCGACACATGTATGAGCCTGGGGGGGGAAAGAGCAAGTACATTAGCAAGGCATAAGCGTCTCTAGCCCATTTGTCTACAGACTTGATTTAATACACTGACTTGACCATCCCAGACTGCCACCCACAACATATTGTATATATACATTTTAACTCCAATTAAGTTAGTATAATATACAATGCTACATGATATACAGAAGCATTAAAAGAACAAACGTAGAACTTGGACAAATAGCAAGCTCATAGAAGAATGTCAAAACCTTCATGTTGCCAAATCTATATCTATTTTCCCATATGACATTTCCATCTCATGTTCTTGTCAAAAAACAGTTTCATAAACTCAGACCAGTCTGCAAGAATCTATGCCGGGTACTTGGTATCTCTGCAACCTTATCTTCAATAGGGCATTCATATTATCTCACGCCACCACTGATAGTAAGAGTGGATGGCTACTTTTCCAATAGCTAGCAATTCTGCTGGAGCAACAGTTATCTGGTAGAAAGGAAGCTATTTTTTATGTGTAACAAGTGGTTTGTAGTATTACAGATGTGCATGCTATGCATTCTACTGCCATCTATTTTCTCTGATGCCTCGCTTAGGTTCATGTGTAAATCAAGTTATTGTGTACCTTCAAGTTCGGATTGATCATATCACTTGTAAATTCACTATCGAGTTGAAAATAGGGCAAACATAGTACCAATCTGTAGGTGAGGTCAATCACCTAAGGAAATACCTATCTCCTACACTACTAGACTTGGCAGGTGGTGTTGACTGAATTAAGGTGTATCAGAATTCTAGAAGACTCTTCGAGAAGAACCCCGGTGCCCAGCCAATTGGACCACTTCTCAGCTCTGGTGAGGACATAATTTTGCCCCTTTGTTATATCTTACTGTATGTGAATTTGTAGCGCACAGCCAATCACCAGTAAGGGTATCGAGGCGCTGAGTAGGGCCGGACTGAGGGGAAGGAGGCGATCATGCCTGTTTTGTGTGTAAGAGCCATGCCTTGGGATTTCATAAGTCCTCTGAATTACTGATAAAAATGCAAAATTGAAGGAAGCGCTTGCACAAAAATCTGTTTAACTAACAGAAAGATATTAACAACCCCACTCTCATCTCTCTCACCTATCAACTCTTAATGAGGAATACTCAAGAGACCTGGTGCCATTGGGAGTTAGATGGCAGAGAGATGCTAGAGACCTACAGGATGAGGACTGGGGAGATGCCTTACAATTTCCTAGAAGGGTAGCAATTAAGGCCTGTTACTAATTAATACCATTAAAAATCCTTCATGGGGTCTACTATACCAGACTTCAGTTATATAAAATGGGGAAGGTATCGTGATTAGTGTTTGAGAGGGTGTGGACACCAGGGCACCTTCCTACATACCTTTTGGGATTGCTAGGTCCTACATGAGTTCTAGGAGGAATTAGCCCACAGGTTGGGGGCTGCAACAGACGTGCAGATAACCATAGGAGCTCCATTAGTCCTCGTACTGACCCATATAATTCAATTAAGGTTCCTCCATGCCCAAAAAGAAATAGCACTCAAAAGGGGTTCCTAGGTTGCCCCTAGACATACGAAATTGGGAAAGGGAAATGGATATAAGCTACACGCTGGAAAAGAAAATTTAAGAAGGGTGAGGGTGTCCGAAGAAATTTGAGAAGATCTTGAAAGGTAAAGAGGGAGGTATTTGTGATGTAGTTGACCTCAACGGGTGGGAAGGAGTTAGGTTATTATGTGTGTGTTCTACGGTTGGAAAATCAATAAAATACTTTTTCTAAAAACACTCTCTCTCTAGATCAGACTCCTGTTCCACCTGCATAAATATGTTAAATACAGCAGCATCTCATGTTCCATGCTTGAACTATTTAGAACTATCTTTGGAAGGCGACAGGTGAGAAACAAGGAAAGGAAGGTAGAGGAATGGAGCGAGGGGAGGCAAGGGATCAGAAGATAATATCCTAGAGAAGAGGGGAAGGAATAAGAGAATAACCTAACAGAAGAAAAGAGAGCAAGGTTGGAAAGAACAGAAGATGAACACATGAAAAGAGGCAGACAGAGGCCAGGGAATAACAAGCATTGGAAATGCAATAGGTCTCGCATTAGAAAAGTTGGAGCTATTGGTTTTGTAAATGACAATTTTTTTTTATGTGTTGGTCTTGAAAATAGCAAAATTAATATCTTTGTCATTTACAATGCCAATACTTTTAACTTTTTCAAATGGGACACCTATAGCATTTGTAATGCAACATGTTTTGTATGTACGTGACTTACATGTATTCATATAACAAATACAAATGGCTTTTAATTTTTTTAAATAATACTTAAATAAAAGTTCTTGTAATTTATAATAGCAATAGCTTAAACTATTGTAAATAACTTTTGTGAAGAATATGTTCAGTGTATTTTATTATGACGAAAATGCAAGAAGAGGTGAAATATAAATTGATTTTACAAATAACAATGGCTTTTAAAAAAATTTCAAATAATTAATACTTAAATGAAAGTTATTGTAATTTATAAAGGCACTAGCTTAAAGTAAATCCCAAAAAAACAAGTTATGGGTGAGGCGGTTTGCTGTCAGTTGCTGCTGCCACTCTCTGATAGCAGCCGCATTTTTCTTTATAAATTTCTCCATCGGACCATAAACTGTATGTAAAGGGGTAGAAATAGAGTTGGAGTCGCGACGATTGGGAGGTGCACTGTAGTGGAGTATTCTTTAAATACTGGAGCTGACAAAGTGTGCTCAGTGTACGAAGATAGATGCCCCTTTTGAAAGCTGCTGTAACGCCTGCAATACTACTGCTGGTCCCTAGATGGTGTTAGGTGGAAAATAGCAGCCACAATAAAAACAAGGTTAATTAACGTGAATAAATTACAACCAATACACTGGAAGACGGAGGTCAAGGAAGGGAGGACGAGGGGGCAAACAAAGGCAAGAGCGAGGGAGAGGAAATAAGAAACCCCACCCCTCTGAAATAGAACAATATACAATTGCATGAAATAAATAAATAAATACCCGATTGTTTCTAAGAAGTGCCGGTACTGTCCAAGTAAAAGTATCAGAAGGAGAGCTTCTTACATAACCAAGGGCAGGACTAGAGAGGTGGTGGTGGGGGGGGGGGGGAATGGGGGGGGGGGCAGAGAAGAGAGACCGACATACGAGGAGAGAAGGGGGTATCTTGAGGGAGAGAAAAAAGAAGGGACAGAGTGGGGGAAGAATCAGAGGAGCGAGCAAGTTGTATAAATATGAGAGCGAGAAAGAACGAGGGTGAACTATAGAAAGTTAGAGGGCTGACAGACAGATATAGACGGAAAACGAGAGTACGAGTGAAAGGGAGAGAGAGATAATGTGTGAATGGGAGAGAAGGGAAAATATATAGAAAAAAAGAAAAGAAGACCCGGCCGGCCGGCCGGCCGTGAAACTGAAAGCGTGAAAAAGCCTTTGATGCAGCAGGGGGTAATTAGGGGAGGAGAATGGCTGGGCTGAGGCAGAGCGCAAAGCCTTTGATGCAGCAGGGGGCGGAGCGGGAAGAGCTGCTGGCGGCACCAAGCTGACGATTGGATGCTGTGCACGCGCATTTTAACTAATTGCGCTTGCGCATTGAGTTAAAAGTACACATGCACTGCATCAAATCGCCAGTGTAGGTAAGTACTGTTTAAGCCCCTATAGTCTCGCTCTGCTCAATGCGCATGCGCATTGACAGGCGAGACCTAAAAAGGAGGGCAGGAGAGAAGGGGACCGCAACAAGACGACAAGGAGAAGGAAAAGGAAAAAGGCACATGCAGGAAGAGTTCTATGAAGAACAGAACAGCAGATCAGCACAAGAAAACAGAACACAGGTTAAGAGAAGAGGGCGGGATGGAGGGGAGATAAAATGGCAGAGGAAGACACCACAGAGGTAGAGAAAAGCACAGGGCAAGGAGGAAAGGGTAGAGGGGAAGAGGGCAGTGAGGAAGAGAACAGGATCAGCTGAATAACACAGTGAGTTAAAGAAGAAGGAAGGGAAAGAGAGAGAGAGAGAACTGCACAGCAGCACAAGAAGAGGGGATAGGACGATAGAGAAGGAAAGGAAGAGAACAGTAGACCAGTACAGGAGAAGAGGACCAGGTTAGACAAGAAAGGGGGCGCTGCAGATTAGCAAAATGTTGCCAAGGTGGCTCTGTCAGTGAAAGGTTTTTGCTCGCACCATTGCGGTAGATGGACAGCCAGGAGTTAATTTCGCGGTAGGGCTAAGAGAGCCTTCCATCCTTAAGAGGATGATATATGGAGTGTAATTAAAATCAGGTGACTGTGCCAATGGCTCTTTACCGTGCTTAGAAATGGCTCAAGAGTGATGCGTATAACTATAAAAGAACAAGTTACTGGAGAAAACATGTAGGTCGCAAATGTTTATTTGAAACATTTATGTTGTGTACTACACCTGTTGATGTATGATGGTATGAATTTGTGCATACTTCACTCCGTAGTAGGCATGAGTCATTAAGGGCACTCGATTTGGTCTCGTGCACAACTCATGGTGTACGTAGGTTGCACTAATGTAAATTTGACTGGACCAAATTTAGAGCATGCGGAACGAACTTCATTTCACACCAGTATCATTAAGAACTGGTCAGTCCCTTCAAAAGTCATGATGTCCAGGCCTTGACAGACATGAATTTTAAACGGCTTTGTTAAATACTGTGCGCGCCATGATTGGTGGCTAAAATCAGAACAGTGCCATTTTCTCAGTGCATACACTAATTATAGGCAAATAATTTCAATTATTTTTCTCTAAAAGCAAAGGTCCTATCTCCAACATTTACGAAGCATTCAGCAAATCCATACAACTATTACATGTACGTAAAATTTGATGAGTCAGTTTTGAGGAAAACTGTTCTGACGGGTTCCCTTAAGACGCCCATGCTTTCAAAATTGCAAAAAAAATTACTTGTTAAACTTGACAGATGAATTACTTTATCATAAACGAATGTTCACTAAAGTCTGCATACAAGCATATATCCGTTTTATTATTTGGGATACCTCTCCATAGCCACCCCATTGTTCGGTCTACCTCTCAATACCAATCTTCTTGAGGTCTTTTTCTTCATATCTATCCTTTGATCTATCTCGTCACATCTATATATCATTTAGTCTCTCTCCAACTATTGTTTGGGCTCCTTATTCATCGATTGCTCGGTCAGACTCCAGGTCTATATTTTGTGCAGTCCAACTACCCTTACCTAACTTTCGCTCGGTCTAATTCTTTATATCTGGCCATTATTCACTCTACACCCTTCTGTCTTGCTTTCAATTGGTCTATCCATCTGCCGGTTCCTACATCCAGCCATCTCTCAGTCTATGTAACCCGACAACCTATCTGGCTACCCCCATATCCGTTTCTCTGTCAATCTCTCTGCCTCTCCAGATCTACTTTTCTATGTACACCTGTGGATTTATGAGTCTACTTCCACTGGTCTCTGTGGATGTATCTTCCCCATTGAGCTCTCTATCTGCGTTATTTCCAGTAACTCCAGCTTGGCAAAATGCAATAGAAAACTGGATGGAATGAATATGGAGGCCTGAAAAAAATTAAAGTGGAAGAAGCAAAGGGCCTGTCAACAGCTCTGATCAAAGGAGGCTTAAAATAAACGCGCCTGACGGGAAGGGATGGGGTACGGAGGGCGTGGTGGGGGTGCAGTGGGAAGAACACGCGTCTTGAGGAGCTCCAGATGCAGAACCGGGAAGTGCGGATGAAAGCGGGAAGAGATGGAGGCATAAACCATCCCAGGTGCAGCAGAACCGCGGGGGGTGTGGGGGGGGGGGGGGGGTCGGGGGGGGGGGATTTCGGCCTTGTGGCACCCCATCAAACGTCAAAGGCAAGATGGCGCTAGACGCATCGCCTCTGGGGACGCAACAATCAATCAATCAATCATTGCCACTTGTAAAGCGCGCTACCTACCCGTAGGGTCTCAAGGCGCTGGGGGGGGGGGGTGCCGCTACTGCTCGAACAGCCAGGTCTTCAGCTTCTTCCTGAAGGAGAGGTGGTCTTGGGTCAGGCGCAGGTCGGTCGGGAGGGAGTTCCAGGTCTTGGCGGCCAGGTAGGAGAAGGACCTTCCTCCTGTAGTCGCTCTTCGGATGCGGGGGACGGCGGCGAGGGCGTGGTTGGCTGATCGGAGGTGGCGATTGGGAGCGTAGAAGTTGACTCGGCTGTTGAGGTAGCTCGGGCCTTGGTCGTGTAGGGCTTTGTGTGCGTGGGTGAGGAGGCGGAAGGTGATTCTTTTGTTGACGGGGAGCCAGTGAAGGTCTCTCAGGTGTCCGGAGATGTGGCTGGTTCGTGGGATGTCGAGGATGAGTCTGGCTGAGGCGTTCTGGATCCGCTGGAGTCTCTTCTGGAGCTTGGCGGTGGTACCGGCGTAGAGGGCGTTGCCGTAGTCCAGGCGGCTGGTGACGAGGGCCTGGGTGACGGTCTTCCTGGTCTCGGTGGGGATCCACCAGAAGATCTTCCGTAGCATGCGTAGGATGTTGAAGCACGCCGAGGAGACGCTGTTGACTTGCCTGGTCATGGAGAGGGAGGTGTCCAGGATGAAGCCCAGGTTGCGCGCATGGTCTGTCGGTTTGGGTGCGGTGCCCAGGGCGGGGGGCCACCAGGAGTTGTCCCAGGCGGAGGGCGAGGAGCCCAGGATGAGGACCTCCGTCTTGTCCGAGTTCAGTTTCAGGCGGCTGGTCGTCATCCACTCGGCTACCTCTTTCATCCCTTCGTGCAGGTTGGTTCTGGCGGCGGCGGGGTCGTTGGTCAGGGAGAGGATCAGCTGGGTATCGTCGGCGTAGGAGATTATGCTGAGGTTGTGTTTGCGTACGATGGCCGCGAGGGGGCTCATGTAGACGTTGAAGAGGGTGGGGCTCAGAGATGAACCTTGGGGGACGCCGCAGATGACTTCGGAGGCCTCTGACTTGTACGGTGGTAGGCGAACTCTCTGTGTTCTTCCGTCGAGGAAGGAGATGATCCATTCCAGTGCCTTCCCCTGGATTCCGGCGTTGTTGAGCCGCTGTACTAGGGTGCGGTGGCAGACCGTGTCGAAAGCCGCGGAGAGGTCTAGGAGGATGAGGGCCGCTGTTTCTCCCTTGTCCATCAGGGCTCGGATGTCATCGGTGGCGGCGATGAGGGCGGTCTCGGTGCTGTGATTGGCCCGGAAGCCGGACTGTGAGGGGTCGAGGGATCCGTTCGTCTCGAGGAAGGCGGCCAACTGCTTGTTGACGGTCTTCTCGATGACCTTGGCTGGAAACGGGAGGAGCGAGATGGGTCGGTAATTCTTGAGGTCGGTGGGGTCCGCTGTTGGTTTCTTGAGTAGAGCGCTGAGTTCGGCGTGTTTCCAGCTCTCCGGGAAGATGGTGGTGTCGAAGGATGTGTTGATGATGTCTCGCAGGTGGGGTGCGATGACAGCGTCGGCCTTGTTGAAGACGTGGTGAGGGCAGGGGTCTGTCGGTGATCCGGAGTGGATGGAGTTCATCGTGCGGATGGTGTCTTCGGTGCTGATCGGGGTCCAGGCGTGGAGGGTGGTGGTGGGGGGTGGTTGTTCGGTCCTGGTGTGCGTGGGTTGGTTGTTGAAGCTGTTGTGTATGTCCGCGATCTTGTTGTGGAAGTATGAAGCGAGGGAGTTGCAGAGGTCTTGCGATGGGGTGATGTCGTTGTTACCAGCGCTGGGGTTGGAAAGCTCTTTCACGATGTTGAAGAGTTCCTTGCAGTTGTGTGCGTTGTTGTCCAACCGGTCCTTGAAAGCTGTTTTCTTGGCGGCGCGGATCAGCTGGTGGTGTTTCCGGGTGGCGAGTTTGAAGGAGGTCCTGTTGTCTGGTGTCGGTTCCCTTCTCCAAACTTTCTCGAGGGCTCGGCAGTTCTTCTTGGAGCTCTTGAGTTCGTCGGTGAACCATGGGGCCTTCTTGCTGCCGGGTCTGCTAGGCGGGGTCCTCAGTGGGGCGAGTTCGTCGGCGCAGTTGCTGATCCACTTCGTGAGGTTGTCGGCGGCCTGGCTGGGGTTCGCTGAGCTGGCAGGAGGGTGCTGGCCCAGAGAGGCGGTGAGCTGGTCTGCCGTGATCTTGTTCCAGCTTCTGCGGGCGGCCTGTTGCTGGTGTTGGTGGGTCGTTGTTCTCTTGAAGGTGAAGTGGACGCAGCTGTGGTCCGTCCATTGAAGCTCTGTGGTGTGGCTGAAGGTGACGTCTTTGCTGGATGAGAAGACGGCGTCGAGCGTGTGTCCGGCGAGGTGGGTGGGGGTGGACACCAGTTGCTTGAGTCCCAGGTTGGCGAGGTTGTCGAGCAGGGTGCTGGTGTTGCGGTCGTTGTTGTTCTCCAGATGGAAGTTGAGGTCTCCCAGGAGGATGTAGTCGGCGGATGGGAGGGCATGCGGGCTGATGAAGTCGGCGATGTCCTCGCTGAATTGCGTGCGTGGTCCAGGGGGTCGGTAGATCAGGGTGCCTCTGAGGGTGGTGTTCGGGTTGGTGTGGATCTGGAAATGCAGGTGTTCGGCGCTGGTCGGAGTGTTGTCGGTGCTGGTCGTGAGACGGATGGTGCTCTTGTGGATGATGGCGATGCCTCCTCCCATCTGGTTGGCGTTGCGGTTCTCCGGACGATCTTGTAGCCCTTCGGGATGGCGATGGCGATGTCGGGAGCTGAAGAGGCGTTCATCCAGGTCTCCGTGAGGAAGGCAACGTCAGGGGCTGTGGCGTCTAGGAGGCTCCAGAGTTCGATGGCGTGTCTGTGGACGGAGCGGGTGTTGAGCAGGATGCACTTGAGGTGGGTGCTGCTGGTGTTCGACTTTGCGGGTGCTGGTGCGAGGCAGGTCCGGCTGCAGGTGAACTTGCAGGCGTGGCAGCTGAAAGGTCCGTGGGTACGTCGTGGAGTGGCCTGGTGGCAGTCTGGAAGTCGGCCGGTGTTGAGTGCGATGAGGGTAGCGGCGGAGTACGTCCTGCGGGTCGGTCTGGATCTTCGAGGTCCAGGGGTCCTGGCGCTGGTCGCGATCCGGTCGCGGACGGGCTTACCTTTGGCGCGCCTTCGGCGCACAATCGGCGCGCCCGCTGCGCGTGACCGCTGCGCGTTCGCACGGTCGCCATTTAAGGCCAAGTGCGCGGGTGGGCGGAGCAGCTGGGAGGCGGGAGCGGGGAGGGTTACAGAAGGCAAAAAGGGGCGTGGCTAAGCGGCGGTGGCGGGAAGGGAGGGCGGGGGGCGTCGAGGAAGGCGGTAGGCGGACAACAAGGAAGGAGGGCAACACGGAGGAGAAAACAATGAAGAAAAACAGGCACAAATGCACGCAAAAGCGGGGAAAAACAAGGAAAAACAAGTTAACACAGACAAGCACAAATCACTGTCAAAATAATACAAAAAAAAAAAAAAAACACTCGCAGCGGCGGGAGCCGGCAACGAGGCAGCAGCGAGGCAGAGGCGGCTGGGGGCACACGCAGCAGCTGGTGGCCGTGCGGCGCGGGGGTGTCCCACAAGTGTCCAACAAGATACTGAGGGGGGTGCGCGCGCAAGTGACGCTCAACGAGCCCCGGAAGCTTGTGGGGGCCCTCGCTATGGATAGCCTGATGAACCGGACATTGACAGGAATGTCTTTCTTGAGGGTAAGGCACAACGAAGAGGGGAACTGCTAAGATGTGGGGGGTTGATGGGGTAGGGGCGGGTCGCAAGCAACAGCCCACTCTCTCAGTTCTAATTAGTGGAATTGTTTAAAAAGTCACTCAAGAAAAAGTATTTATTATCTGTATAGAACACATGGGCGATTGTAGACGGTCTGGTGCAATACCAATGGAAATGTCTCATACAAATTAAAAGTATGTGATCACAAAACCCGAGTATTTGAACTATTGTACGTCAGGCCAGTGTCTCGGGAATGCAGACGAGGATGGGAATAAGTCGCATACTGCAACCACAGCTTAACTGCCCTCCGGGGACACCGATCTGTTACAAGATCTGTGGATTTCCAAAGAGACCATTAACTCTACAAGGACTTTACTGATTGCGGATTTTGAAGATCTAAAACAGAAGTCTTTAGTTTAAGGGACGCTCAGGGAGGATCTGACATCGAACTGTTCAAAAGTAAACAAAGAACCCCGGGTTCCCAACAGTGGCTCGTAAACGTGTCATTTATTCGCCACTATAGCAAGTGAAACAACTGAGGCTCGACCTAAAAACGCAATCTCACATTCTTGAATGATCTTTTACGTGATGAAAGTTTTCCCCTTAACACATTTTTAAAGCCTCTAATTAGTACAGTATGTTCGAGCCCCCTCAAGCCCAAGTTTCCCTTTCCAAAAATGTTTTGTTTCCTATTTTAACTCTTTTGTGGCCTTTTTGTCTGATTCCAATGCCAACTTTCTTTTTCAGAGTCAGCGGAAAGTCCCTTTTGCTGGTCAGCTTGGTTATCAGTAACGGATGCCGTGGCTCACAATCAGTGTGGAGAGATTGAAATGCAGTCCCAAAGGTTTATCACAACACTGTTCTGACCAGGCCCTCAAACGTTAGACAAACGTACAAAATTAAAAGAAAAAGAAAAAAAGAAGAGGCGCTAAAGAACAACAAACAGAAGGAAGGAAATAGCTCTAGGATGCTACTAGCCAACCCGCCAACTTAACCACGTTGAGAAACACCTCACCCTAAAAAGCAAAAGGAAACAAATAAAAGGAAAAATGCAAACGGACACCCTTTGCCGCTCCCAACATTTCTTGTTAATTCTGGGTCATGTGACAACCATGCTGTTCAGAAGCAGCGGTAAAACATTTTGGACAGGGACAAAATGTGAACAACAGCACTATCTGTGATAGCAGCATGAACGGGTACCAGGGTTGGTGGGCTGGGGGTAGTGTGGGACGAGGGAGGTGACAGTTGGGTCCGTTGGTGGAGTGCTATAGTAAGGGCCCTAAGATGGAGATCGGCTAAATGGACAGAGACAGAATGATGTCCACAGCTGAAGATAACTGCTCAGTTTATGAATAATGCTAGACTTTGATCAGTATCATTATTACAACTTGAAGGCAAGCACTATCCCCTTTCAAATAATTCCTGCTCTGGTATTTTAAAAGCAAAATATACTATTGATGGACGGAATGCAGAACAAATCAAAAACATTCACCCCCAGTCAAGAGATCTGGGTTAAATCCATCATTCTTTTGCTCACCATGCCACCCTAGTTTAGACTTGGCCATATGCTAATCAGTCTTGTCCCTTTGCCTGATGTGAACAGTCCAGCCCAGCCCGAATTGCCAAGCCAAGTCCTCCCTGGACTGGAAACGAGCATCCAAGGACCGGTTTCGGGGTTTTACTCCTCATCAGCCAGGATAGCTTGAATCCAGTAGCACAGTTAACTTCGGCACATAACACAATTTTTAGAGGATTCTTGATTTACCACATTTACCTTTTGCTTAGAATTTGTGCTGAAGAAGGCGGAGATAGATCAGATATTCCACCGAAACGCATCGCAGACACTAGTTCTTTGCAGTAAGTATATGAGAAGTCTTAATAAGACCTTTAGATTATCTATATGGGAAAGATCCATACATAAAGGAAATATCTTTTTGATGTGTGTTATGTGAATGGATTTTACAAATGTATTTGGATATGCATATTTGAGCGAATCATGACATTGTATTAATACATTTATACAACTTTTTAGTACAAATTCGGTTCGGTGCACTCTGATCATAGATGACATAGTAACATAGTAACATACAGCACAAAAGGGATCCTTTTGTTTTGATTTTGTCTAACTACCTAGTCCCTTTTGGTCTAAGTTGGGTGACTGTTTTCAGAATAAGCAGTGTAGAAGCCACTGTACTAATATCTGATCTTCGGTGTACTCTAGAGAACCTAAAGAATTTGTCTAACCCTGGGCATGCAGTTTCTGACCCTTGGCACAGCCTGCAGAGTGTAGTGTCTGACCCAGTGATTGTGTGAGCCATTCTTGGCCTAGTGCTCGTCCCAGAATGTGCATTGTATGATCAAGGGTATGACCTTCAATCTACACTGAGAGCTTGGTAATAGCCTAGAATATGCAGTGTCATGCTTAAAGCATGTAGTGTCTGAATGTCTTAGAAGATGCAATGTCTCAAATAGGACAGGACCAAAGGCATGCAATGTCTAGCTGTTGCTATGTCCTAGGATATGCAATGTTTCACCCAGGGTATGTCGTAACTATCTTTTCTATGTACAGTCTGATCTATGATTTCGGCTAGGTGATATATTATCTAGCAAGAGTGCGACCTACAGTATGCATTGTCACACCCTATTTATGGCTTTAATAATGCAGTTATTGGCCTACGGTATTGTACTAGGTCAAACCCTGCACTTCCCAGACTTCCTAGTCTGGTTAGCTAAAAATACCAACTAAAACCAACAGACAATTCATAGATGCGACTAAAATATTCTCCACAAGCAAGGAAGGTGAGCAGACACCGCAATTGACAGAGGTTATGCTGAATCCACGGGGCAGTCATCACAGAGGGTAATAGACTACATTAAAACCTTAGTAAATCATTTGGTGTATGGCAAACTAGGGAGAAGCGTAAAAAGATAAACTGAGTGCCCCGCCACGGACAGAATCTGCAATATTACCTATTTTATATGTCCTAGTTGAGTAGTCGTAAGGCGGCCTTGGAGGTGATCCTGCGGAAGTCACCTTTTTTCGATAGCACACTAGGAAAGGTGAATATTTATTGTATAGCTCTTTATGGCTCCCAGTAGGCTATTTTTGTGATCCTGCTATTTTGATCTGGTGGAGTTGGCACCCATATCTTATTTTTTAGTCTGAAAGTGTTTCTCAGTGCCACCTGTTTCTTAACAACGTTGGTATCGGAAAAGAATGAGAGGTGTTGGTCGCTTGGACCACTGGATGTGATACAGATGGTACGTTGGCCCTTGGGTGTGATTAGGACATTTAGGGAAAAAGAGTAAGACCTGGGAAACCAGGTGTCATTTGTGTGTGGCCAAGAGGGTCCTGTGGTTCTCGAGAATTTCTGCAAATTATTGCTATAACCTTTGTCCCGGAGCCGATACTGGCAGACTATCAGGCTCAATTAGTTCTGGTCACTGGATAGCATGTGCTAGGAGCGGGCTAAGAGATTTTTGACAATGCCATCATTTTTTCTCTTCAATTTTTGTGAGACTGATGTAATTTATATGTGAGGTTATGGTGATATTTATTGCAAACTGTATTTGCAAACTGTATTTTGTACAAAAGATGATCAAAGATTATTCTAAATACTGAATTTTTTTCCAGTCGATGACTCAATGTTTCATATGACAGTACTGTTTTTTCTCACAAACTGTATTTGATGCCAAAAGTGGATATAGTTCAGATACTGTTTTGTTGACAATTGCACTTTTTAGGTCGAGCCTAGAGCCAGCGCACATGTGCTGCTCTGCAAGGCTTATTGTAGAGGAGTAGGTGAATAGAAGCTCTGCCCACTCTCCGCCCATATTTGCGATTGGCTGGTGTCATTGTCTGTCCTAAATGCTGGCTTCTGATTTGTCTATAGGCTAGATAGTCCCTCCTTAGAGCTTCCTCCTCTTCGTTTGTCACCTCCCATGGCGACTGGTCCCTTTACTTAAAGTGCTGCACAGTAGTGTTATGTACACTGTGAGCACTATTTTCGTTAATGAGGTTCTCCTACTGCAGGCACGACGTGCTTTGGTGCCTTCTTCCAGTCTGCCCGCCAATCCGTTGTCCGTGCCTTCTCCCCCCGCCCGTTGTCCTTGCCTCCCCTCCCCCCAACACCCACCTCCTGCCCACCCTCCCTCCCATTGTCCGTGCCTTCAAAGTCCTCCCGCCCACCCTGCCTCCCCTTTGTCCGAGCCTTCTTCCCCCTCCCATTGCCCGTGCCTTCTCTTCCGCCCGCCTTCCCTCCCTCCATCCCGTTGTCGTGATACCAATCATTTGCAATGCAATAGGTCTCGCGTAAATGCGAGACCTATTGCATTGCAAATGCTAGTTTTACTTTCTGCGCCGTGTTCATAAGTGTTCGGTTTACTTTGGTCGCCATGTTCATAAAGACTTTTAGCCACATTTTTTCCATACTTTTCACAGAGCAACAACTGTATCTTGGGAGCCATGTTGATAAGCGTTTGTGTTTTGTTTTATGTTTACTTGAGGCGCTTTGTTAATGAAAAAAAAGGGGCGCAGCACTTCATCTTTCTTCACAGCTACCGTGTTCTCTTTTTACTTTGGGCACCGTGTTCATAAGTATTCTTGTTTTGTTTACTTTGGGCGCCATAGTAATAAAGATCTTACGCCTTGTACTTCAAGGCCGTTCCTGAGCAGTACGTGAATCGTGCTTGTACCTGCTTAGCCAAATTTGTACTGTACCTTTCACAGAGTAACAACTGTTGAGATACAGTGCATACAAGCTGCATTAAGGGATGCATGTAAGCTATGCAAGAGTCTTAATTTATTACACATCCTAAGTGCGTATAGTCCTATTTGCCTAAAGTTGGCACCTGCAACCAATTGTGACTTGTTATTTGTTCCATCATTCAGGCACAGACATTGACAAGACCTAACTACCCCTACCCACTCTGCTCTGTCCATTTTTCCAGCCTTATATCACATCATAGCCTCCAATTAGGTGGCAACTCTTTCAGTTGCCACACGAGTATTGCCTTTCTATGTACTCAGGTGGTGTCTTGACTTGACCCTCCCTATAAACTGTGGACACAATCACAATTTGGAGGCATCCTCTTCCCACACAGTCTCTATGTGCAGTACCTGCAGGTTGCCGAAACAGCCTGCAGCAGTCAAGTCATCGACAACATCGATCTAGAAATCCTCACCTCACCACTTTACTGCTATCTCTGCAGGCAGATCCTAGTATTTTGGAACATGTATCAATCCGCCATTTACAGATCTTCTCATGTAGCCAGTCAAGTAATTTAATTGTAAAATCGCAACTGGGACGTCAATTTGGAAAAAACATAATAATTGGGTGGGTTGGGTGCTACTTAAAACAATTCCCTTGCGAAAGGTTGGAGTGTGTACTAATTTGCTGCATGGCTAAACGCTTATAGGGTCCCAAAGGCATGACCTATTTGCTTGTTGCCTATGTTGCAACCCTTCACATGAATTGTTTTTTGTGTTGATGAGATATTCATATTCAATAGTTTGATGCATCTGTAGATAGTGCTGAGCTTGTAGAACGTAATTATAAGAGTAAACCAAGTACATTTCTCTGAATTTTAGATCAAAACAGAGTCCCCAAAAAGGAGCTAAGTCATACTTTTCCCACTAAATGTAACTTAATGGATTCACCACTAAAACTCATGCAAACCAGGTTCCCCACACAGGCTAAAAAACGTAATACGTTTTGACAAAGAATGCCAGGCACACATATTTCCCTGGCCAAAGGAGGGGACTTTTGACACAAATGCAATTGAACATATAAGAAGAAACATACTAACAAATACACAGGTCAAACAAAAGATAGGAGAGAGGCATTATTAGAACTATGAGCCATCTTCGAGGAGGCCCAGATCGAGAATCGCACACCACAGATAGCAAGCAAGGCATCAACACCTCCCCCACCATATGCAGGTATGAAGGTGCTCTTGCTAGTTCCCCCTCCATTGGGATTTTCCAATTCGCCAATAATAGGGGCCGGTGGGGCTCCACCAAACGATGAATGGTTAGGCCGAAACATGAGAAACTAACAGGCCAGCATGCCCAGACAATTCCAGATGACCCAAGTCTAGTGAGAATGTCCGCAGAGGCTCGAACTCTAGTGTGTCGTGTCTGACGCATAGAACCTCAACAGCATGAAAAACACGCACTTGCACTGGTTCAGGCGAACATAAACGAGTGAGAGGGAAATTTGTGGCGATCCTAGACAGGGATACAGTAAGTGGGGGTAAGGAAGGGAGATCAAAGCGAAGGAGGCAGACTAGATGGAATGAGGAAGAATGGCGTGTGCCAAGGACACAGAGAGAAAGAACTAGCACCCAGGAAACCCAGTGAGAAAACAGAGTGCCCCTCACATAAGGAAGGCGATGGTAGGTACAGGGCACCAATCAGGGAAGAATCACAGGTAGAAATAGATGAAAGGCTTCTGGCGGAGATCCGAGCCTCACCAATCATCCAATCTAGGCGAGGGGCTGACTGGGAAATAAGAGACCAAAGCAGCATGGCATTGACCCAACGAAAACACAGGGAACTAAGATGGATCCTTTGCGCGCCCACAAGGGGAGCAGCGACGAGGACGTTCGCTACTCCACCCGAATGCATGGGAAGGACAAACTGACGCAAAAACAACAGTTGATGGACAGAAAACAACAGTTGATGGACAGAATGCAGAACAATGTCATACATTCACTCCAGTACAGAGATCTGGGCCTAAATCCATAGTTTTTTGCTCACCATGGCATTACAGTTGGAACCCAGCCATATGCAAATCGGTCTTGACCCTGTGCCTCATGGGAATAGTCCAGCCCGAACTGCCAAGACAGGTCCTCCCTGGACTGGAAACAAGCATCCTAGGCCCGGTTTCAGGGTTTCACCCCTCAAACTTACCCCAAGGGAGATAGCAGCAAAAGTCGAAAGCGAGATGTTTGTGCGCCCATTCTGCCACCACCTAGTACCAGTACAAAGTACAATAGACCATGGACGAAGGAAAGATGCTTCGAACCAGAGGACATGGCTCTAGCGGAAGACTACATCCGACATGGGGGAGGAGATTCCAAATGGAACTTCCCCTACATGCAGGAATGCCTAAAAAGATAGGAATGCCATGTTAGAGAGAAACCCATAGAGCTACCTAAAGTAAGAATGTACCTGTTACCACAGAAGGGCACGTCAGGGACCATCTATGTGCCATGGGCTCAGATGGATAAAAAGGGGTTAAGGACAAAGTTACCGCCATTGCTGGATGAAGTGGGGAAATTGATCTCATGCTTTGAGAAGAACACTGCAGAAATAAACCTAGCGATAGGGGATATTAAAAATCTGCTAAGTAGTCTTATCGGAAACCAGACTAACGTGCAGAAGCTCGCATCCCAGCAATTACGCTGACACCAAGCATGATGGGGCTGCATTCAATTCATATAGGGCCCGGATATGGACAGCCCTGAGGGATATGTTCCCTGACCGCCCAGATGTGGGAGGGTTAATGGCAGAAACTATTCAGCCAGGGGAGAGTACTACCAATTTCCTGAATAGAATGATGGATCGATGGGGACAAGAGCCAGGACAGCTTGTGACTGATACAGGCCCACAAGTTGCATTATTTTACAATATACTCAAAAGGTGATGCCCACCGAGATACAAAGCGGACTGGACAGTGTGGTTGGACTAGACACCAAACACTGGTGGGAAAAAAAAGGCCCTTATATTACATTACCACAAAAAGAAGCAAGAAAAGGATAAAGAATAACAAGAGCAAACCCAGAGAGACACTGCTAAATTGGTCCAATATAAATCGAAAAAGACCGCCCTCGAATGACCCGTGTTGGCCGCGAGCATGCAAAATGGCACCAGTCTTAAAGGAAGCTCCACCGCAAAACCCAATAGGGTTTCAACCTAGCTATGGTGGCAGAGGCCAGGTACGTTGCCAGCCAGATCTTAAGGAATGCTACTATTGTCAGAGGATGGGCCACCTGGCAAACAGATGCCGGTTAAAGGCATACTATGAGCAGAGATCGATGGGCCAGGGCCAGCCACCACCAAACTCTACAAATGTCAATCTACAAAACCAAGCACAGGGCAATCAGAACGCACCCTATACTCAGCCGCAGGGAGGTCCGCCATCCGCCGCACCCCTGCAGCAAGGTTCAGGTAGCTGGACAAACACATGGCAGCAGCAACCACAGACAAGGAATTTAGCCCAGCATGGACCGGGTTCACAACATCGGCAGGGAGGGATAACTGTGCTTGTGTGAAGGCATTACCTTTCTAGACAGAGTCCAAATGCCTAGTAAGATAAACCCCCCAAATAAATAACACCTCTTCATCCACATCCACAAAAATTGAACAAGACCAAAAGAAGGACCAATGAGAATGTTGGGAATCCAACCTTTTACTTGTATATTGGGATTCAGCTCTGCTGTGTGTGCTTCGTCGATCGAGTATCCTCACTAAAGTTCGTTATCAAGTGCGCCTGCGGGAGCCATGGCCCACCCTGCTGCTAATCCCCTAGGGCAAGGTTGGGTGGGGCGGCTCCCAGATAAAGTACTTAAAACCGGGGCACCTAGGTCACCATGTCCAAAAAGTTAAAAGGGACGGGTTCAAGTCACCAAGTCGAAAGGCCCCATTCTGGGGCACTCAGCCCAGGACCAAAGTTTCCTTTGTGGCGTTTAGCCCCAACAGCGCACCACCAAAAACGAGGTTTATACGCAATGGAGGTCCCCCTTTCAGTTCTAAAACAAAGCTGTCCTCCAGTGGGACCAAACAACCTCCACCGCGCACACACAAGAGCCAATAAGGGCAGAGGTGTCCAAATTATATCAAGTCCAAGCCCTTAGGTGGGGCGGGGGTTTTGCTGGGGTAGCCTGGCATCCCAGAATTGCTGGGGCAGTCCCGGTTTATCATCATCACTAGGCAGACTTTGGTGACCGTTTTTGGGCTGTAGTCTCAGGCTCTTCATGTTCTTATGTTCCCAGCAATGTTCTCTCTCTTTTTCTCAGGTTTTTTCCAATTTCTAAAGTCTGACCAATAGCGACAGAAGCATGGCTGCTCGTCAGAAGTCTCTAACCACAAGCCAGGAACAGCAGATCCAAATGCGCTGAAAGGAATTAGAACATAGTACGAGGGGGGCGGGAGGGATCCCTGGGAGAGGGGAAGATCCCCAGTGTCCACCACAGCTCCAGGTGAGTACACCGAATGCAACATCTCCTTAGGACAGACACTGCCTAACCTTGGTAACATACTACATGCTCTCAATAAGGAACTACATATCATAGGCCAGACATTGACTGCATAACCCAGACCAGGCATTGTATGCACTAAGGCATACATCAGGCCTGACACTACATGCTGACCATAAGTGGTGGCCGAACGGAGGTACGTTTCTGCTGCATAGAAAATAAAGAAATAAATGCGCTAGGACATTTAAACATTAGGTGTACACGGTCAGACACGTCAGAACCTTGGGCACGCCCTAGGTCGTATCCTAGGGTTTATGTTACATTTTTAAGTCAGACTCTATATAACTAGAGCAGACACAGTATACCTTTGGTCATGCCCTAATCTAAACACCAAATCACCTATATTAAATATTGCATGACTTGTTGCAGACACACACACCCTAGGTCATCATATAGTCTAGCCATCGAAAACCTGACACCGACACGGAGTATTGTGGTCAGTGTCTGCGTAGCTTAGACACTACACACTGCAGTGCAGAACAGACTGCCTTCCCTAGGACACAGCGTAGGCCATCTCCTAGGCCACTCATTGAATATTTTAGGTCAGACATTGCATACCCTAGAATCTTAACATAGGTCAGACACTAAGGGGCCTATTACGATGGCGTGCGGACAAAAGTCCACCCGCCACCGCTACGGAGCACGGGACTGACTGCTGAAGTTGCGGCGGTCCCGCAAGGCAAATTTGGATGCGCCCACCAAAGGCGGGTGCATCCTAGACTTTAACATTGCGGCGGGCGGTGCTTCAAGCAGCACTCGCTGCAATGTTAAAACCCATGTTGTGCATTGCCATGCACAACATGACAGGCACTGCACGGTGCTTGCCACCTTTTGCATGGCAATGATGGGGGGGGGTACCATGGGTACCCCCAGTGCAGCCACTTACACCCCCCCAAACCGCCCCGGGGTGGGGCCCATTGCGGGCGCAATGGGCCCCCACGATGATTTCCCGCATGCCTTTCCATGGCGGAGTCTTCGCCATGGAAAGGCATGTACCCTAATATGGATGTTTGTGCCTACAAGGAACCGCCACCATATTGAGTCCCTTTTTCGCCCGGCCGGCAGTCCAAAAGCGGCGGACAGTCTTTCCGTCTGCCGCGGTACCCCTTGCCATGCTAATATGGCGGGGGTGAACCAGGGACATTTTACGGGCGGATCACCACTGCCGGGCCGGCGGCGGGTATCCGCCTGATATCATAATGGGCCCCTTTATATCCTAGGTCAGACACCGAACATCCTAGCTCAGTCACTGCATATCCTAATGCAGATACTGCATATCCTGGTGTAGACAATGCTTTGCATATCCAATCCATGCAGTAAGCCGTGCCCCAGGGAAAACGCCACATACAGCAGTGCAGGCATTACATACCCTATATCATACAATAGATCAGACACTGAATATCCCAGGTCAGAAATGCATACACTACTGGTGCCTTACCATAGATCAGACACTGAATATCCCAGGTCTGTCACTGCATATCCTAATACAGATACTGAAAATCCTGGGGCAGATAATGCATTGCATATCCAAGTTGTCTTGCTTAGGTCGCACACTGCGTACACTGGTGCAGACACTGCATACCCACAGCCATGTAGCGTGTCAGTCCTTTGCATGAGTTCTCGATCAGATAGTTTCCAGATCATCACCATCACCCCAGACTCCCAGGCCTTTTTAAGTGGAATAAAAATAACATGGCATTGAACTTGCAAGCCCCATTAGTTATGGTTTGCAAAACTCCTTGAAGTTGGTGGGAAAGTGAGACCGCATGGCGTGCCGCTGAACTCTTCCTAAAAATAATCTGTTTACAGAGCGAGGGTTTGCCAGGCAATTCTGAAGATCAGCAGCAAGCACAGCAACTCTGTGAAGGGAGAACAAATAAGCTATATCTTCTAGGCGCTAAAGAGTTTGATTTACCCATGAACAAACAATCTTCTTAACTTACCGTGTCATCCATCCCAACATCCATACACCCTTACGGTATTTGTTCACCCATCAACTATGCACTCATTTTCACTCATTCATCCTTCATTCTACTCATTCACTCACATATTCTATCTCCATCTTAGCATTAGCCCAGTCATTTCTCCATTCATCCATCCTTATAAATGTTCATTTATTATCTCGTGTTTATGTGTGGTGTTAGCTTGGACGTTTTTGTTATCCTAAAAATTAGATGTTTAAGACCCTTACTTTTTAGGACTTTCAGTTAGGTCTCTTCATTCATTGGTCTGCTTGTCATTCACACTTTTCATCTACCCACTGCAGCTTACAGCATGGGGCAATGGATCAGCCTGCTTGAACCACTGGCTACCTTCACTATGAGGGAGGCATTATGCTCTTTTGCAAGGAGCACATCACACAACGTAGTTTGCTTCAGTTCCAGGGACTGCCATGGCAATAATAATTTTTTGAGAATCAAAGAAATTGCTTTCAGACATTTTTATCTGTAAAGGGCTGGCAGCTCCCCCAAAAATAACGTTTTGCAAACGTAATGACAATACAAGCACTGATAAAGCCAAAAGGCTGCCAGAAAACGCCAGACCTATTGGCTTTACCAATGCTTCATTAAATATATACACATTAATTTGTATATATAGCCAAACATGTTACCAGTTGTATGTAGAGCACAATTGTCATCATTAGCTCTGCTACGTCTCCTTGTGACCGTGATTAATTTTTTTACCCTTTTTCTACTCCTCCATACTACTTTCCATTCACTGCTCCATACATTCATCAACTGTTTTACCAACACATTTAACGATGTATCCCATTTTGCCATATTTTCCACCCATGTATTCCTTCATTTCATTTACCCATGAAACACTCACTCCGTCCATCTATTCCAAAAGGTTTCATAGAGCCATCCATTCATTTAGGCATCCCTTATCCAGTCATCCAATCCAGCTAGAATACCTTACACATCTTCCACCTCCTCCCACACGTCCTATTATGTGTTTTATCCAGACACCCCACAATCCATCGGTCATCGGTCTATCCAGCTAACCATCCATCATACAATCCAGCCATCCAACCATTCCTTTTTGTGCCACCTTGCCATGCACACCTTGCTTTCGCAGACACCAACATCACTGTAACCCCAGATGTTACCTCTTAGGCATGACAGCTTTGGACAATGCAGACAACGCTGAGGTAGCTCTCAAAGGCCTGCAGTCTGCGCCTCTACGGCACGGGTCACTATCACTACGCGGTAAAGCCTGCATTCTGCCTCTGTCAGAAAAGAAGGGGAGATTGAAAATGCAGATACTAATTCATCTAAAGGGTGCACTGCGTACTTGCACCCACCCCGCACACCAATACTAGAACCTAGGTACGGCACAAAAGCTCAGTGCCAAAGCATTCCAAAATAAGGAGTCCGTGGTGAGATTATTCGCACAATGTGATGTAACATTTTTAAGCCTATCGCCCATGACACAAGGGAGTTACTGCCCTTCTGATTACTTTTAATGGAGTTGAGATTTGTAAAAGAATCCCTTTATGGGAAATGTGTGATACTGAGTGCATTGCCTGTACTATTTTGTTAGAAGTTACATTAACAATACAGAACGAGCACAGGCGGCCCTCACAGGGCAGCAGGCGCTGCGCCATTTCATTCACAAGAGGAGACGGACTCGTGCAGTTCTCCTTCCCCGACACGTGGCGGCAGCACGGCACCCGCGTCTCTGGATGAATCCTGCGGTCATTGTCGCTGCATCCAAGAAACACGTCCATACGACACGCACTGCCATGTTCTCTCGTGTTCGTAAGATTATCAAATATACGGTTTACCTTGGAATTGAAAACGGAAGCTGGTCATTGTATATAGCCCTTTTAGAAGACCGCCCTTCCCCTCACTGGGTTCCCGGCTGGGGTCCCATGTGAGTACCATTCCTATACCTTCACTTCCCCTACTGAGATCAACGTTGTCCCTTTGATTGATAGGTCCTGAAGATACCCCCTACAACAAACGGGGGGAAATACAGTCGACAATATTGAAAGCGAACCTTTCACCAGTCTGGATTACCAGCAGTCTCAATTACCATATCAGAAAACTGTGTTCATGTACTAAATTAATGGTCTACTTTGTCATGATGGAGAGCTTTTTTCTATGTCAGCTTTTTTCTATGTCACAAAATGTCACGCACTTTGTTAGGAGTCTTATATGTTCACTTGGGGACACTACACACCTATCTTGAATACAACTGTAAAGATTTATGTATATAAACATTCTGAACGTACTAGTATCGCGTTGTATTTGGTCTCTCTTCTATTTTTGACATCTCTCCTGCCCCTATTTAATTGCCATTGTGCATTTCATTATTATGTAGTGCCTAAAATTTTTCCACACAACCATTGTTTCTGGTTATAGAATACGTACCCTGGTTCTTTGTAGGGTGTCCCTCGTTTCCCGTGCGCGCCATTTCAAGGCAAGGTCGCAGGCAGGCACTTGGGAAGAGAGGTGAGAGCAACTTGGTGTTTGTTTCTTAGAGTCTCTGGTACTGGCATTGTTCTGGGAGACAATCCAGGAGCACCAGAGACCTAGGGCTGAAGCCACAGATTTTCCGCAAAACAAAAAAACGTATGACGGAGCATTCTCAGGTGCTGCACCGAGAATATGGAATTCGCTACCACCAGGCATCAGAAGGTTACCAAATCACTCAAGATTCAAGAAAGAAACCAAGATCTTTCTAATGAGCAAATACCAACCGTAACCATGACAGAACTACCACATAAGACTCGCCTAAATCCGCTAGCTTAAAGTCACAAACGCTTTTTGCGAAGAACTAATTTCATTTGTTCATAACAGGTTCTTATTTCCACTGACGATAGGGTTCCTCTAGTCTCACACTCTGTAAATGTACTAAAATATTTATCAAGAAAAGGGGCTGCGACAACTTTGAATTGTACTGTAATATGTCAATCACTGTACAGAATATTGTTTCCCCTGACAACATGGTTTCCTCTAGTCTTGCTTACTGTGAATGTGTTATAGTATTTATCAAGAGAAGTGGCTGTGACAGTTTTGAATTGTACTTTAATATGTCAATTTCTATACAGAATATTGCACTGAAAAAGTTATGTCCTTTACTGTGAAGTGCTCTGATACCCTACGGGGTCTAGTTCGCACTATACAAAACACTGAATAAAAAAATTAATATCTAGTTAAAACATAAGTGACATCCAGGAACAGACCGATAGCTGAAGTGGGTGTTTAACTCACGGAGGAAGGTGAATGTATAAGTGGATGAGTGAGTGAATATACAAGTTCAGACACCATTCTCGCTTACATCTCACACCAGCATTCTGAAAGTGCTAAGTTTTCCACGTATGGCGAAGTAGCCATTACCGAATTGATTATTATTATATGGAGCTGCCTAGCCACATCTAAACTAACTATGCTATCTAAGTGTACTTATGTCAACCTCTTTGAAAAGGTTTTGAATGTGTGTGCACCAGATGCCATGTAATCCCAACTTCTAAAAAAAATTAAATCTAGGTGCACTGCCCCAGAGGTTGAAGTGGGCAGGATCTGAGGAGCATCTTTTTTAATTTGACAAAAACGGTTTCCCTACTTCTTTTTTATTTTAGACAGCTCTTCAGGGACAGTTGATTCTGAAAGTTGAGATGCCTCAGTTGAAGTGGAAGGGAAGGAGTCTCTTGTGCTGTGTGACCGAGGTCGGCACAGTGAGCTAAACAAGAAACAAACAAGAAACAAGCCTTCTTGTCAGGGTGTCCACGGCCTGAAAGAAATGTAAATGTGCGCAACTGGTTAACCTGTAACTGTAAAGGCTGCTTGGACATCGGTATTGGCTTTAGTTGATGGAGTTCACTTGAAGCTTCCCAAGGACAAAGCTTTATTCTTTTTGAGCAGCATTGCAAGAATGCTATCAACCGACCTGTGGAGTGCATGCTTTTAATGGATGGTTATAATAAATGTTTGAGTTGGGTTCAGTGTAAGTAGTACTAAAATCTATATTTTGGAAGCACTTTTTTCTGCACATTTTGTGGCAGCCTATCTTGAACTAAGTATAATGCAGACTTAAAATAATGACTTACACATTCATGGTGCTGGCGCAGGCCTGGGACCTCATAACGATAAAAATAAAAAAAAGCACATCGCTATTCCCCACTGCACCAACCGGAATTCAATTCTGTGGCTTTCGGTTACATACACAAACATGTGCAGAGATCAAATTAACCAATAGAGGTTTTCTAATGTAAAACAGTGCATATCTCACGGATTCGTTTAACTTGAATATATATATTTTACATTTAAGGTGAGGTCATTTTTTATGCAGTTACCTGAAACCAAAAGACCAACAAATATTGTGATATTTTTTGCCACGCGTCTGAACCCGCCCCCACGCTCACTGGCCACACCCTTATTGCACTCAGCACCATGTTTTCCATGATTTAGGAAGGCTTTGGGTTCGCATCAAAATCTTTCTTCATAGCACTTTTTAAGTTGAGCCTAGCAGCAGCGTGCATGCGCTGCTCTGTGAGGGATGCTATATTCCCTCTGTGGTGTTTGGACACACCCACTGCTTTTTCACTGGTTACTTAGTCTGCCTTTATAAACTGCATTGTTTTCGTTCGTGAATAGTGCACATTTGTCCCGCCTTGTGGTCGTTTTGTTCCCACCACTGCCCTTGCTATGTGGATCCTTTGACTATGGGCATATATTTTTGTTTGAATGACTACTTTTCCTTTCGATGTCGCCACTTGCTGGTGCACGGAGCTGCTTCCAGTTTACTTAACCTCCCCGTGCCTACACCAACAACACCTCCAGCCCCTTGCAGCTTGATATTTTTTTACATGGTCATTGTTCTGGGATCGCGCTTCTAAGAGCAAGTGTACACATCGCTCTCATTCCACATCTTGGCCCACCTTCCTATATGCGGGACCATAGCTTCCCATCCGGGTTGGCACCGCCTGAAGCACTGGTCTCCGCTGTCCGCCCTGACTGACAACTCGTCAAATCCAGCAATAACGCTTTCCCTATCGTCTCTCCACCGCGCCGTTTATAGCTTTTGTAATGCACTTCATATGCCCATATAACTCTTCAAAAAAGTGTTCATTCGCCCACACTCCGTTACAGTCTCCAATTGACTCGTATTAATTTTTCTGTGCATGGATGGCTTTCAGAAGCCGTGCCTGCTCCAAAAAACATGCATGTTGTATGCAATTTGCAAAGCTGTGAAATAACTCCCATTTATCATTTAGTACCCCATCTGACCAGGCATTACATTTTGCTCACGCTTGCACTGAGACTTGCGGTATCTGCAATAATGCTTTCTTCTAACCATTTGTTCATTTTTATCACCTTTGATTAGTCAAACATTAAAATACAGTATATTAACTCTTGTTTGGTGAACTCCAAGAATATGCATTTGGTGTACTAAATGTTGGCATGTACAACTGCGGTTCATTTTAACTTCATATTTTATCCTGCAGATTAATATTGCATAAATCGTCACTACTTAATTCTCGGATCCACTCTTCACATACATTAGCAGTTGATCACTGAAAGATGGCCTCCACACAAACTAATGGTTCACAGACCAGTTGATGGAAATTGTTAGTCAGTGGGGTTCTCTGTTATTAAAAGCAAACAATCAGCTTTTCCGCACCAGACCTGACGACTCAAGCCTCAAGGTTTGTTAGTTGTTATCTGTATTCTCGCTAACCCTTAAGTTTTCTGATTAGTGTGAAGGGCTGTGCCAAATCACCGGTCATTCAGTTTCTAACGAAGTATCGGTCTGGAGGGTTATACGAGTCAGTGCAATATCTATGGTGTTTTTCGTTTTCCCATTTACACCCGAAAATGTAAACATATCAAGACCTATTTTGAACATAGTTCCTTGGGTTAACATGTCATCTGCAAACAACTTAGCACACAGATGGGACAGCCCTGTCCATTGAAATTAAAGTATTTTCTCTTGCCAGCCTATAGCGTAACTTCTTAGCCCTAAAAGCCAACACATCTCTTAGGAACGACACCGGTTTCTTTCACACAACACCTTCTTTCAAAACCAATGTTTCTGAACGACTTCACTCTATAACCAGCGTGACTGTCTTAACTTCCGTTTTGATTTGTGACGTCGGTTTAGCTGTTAAGGCACTGGTAATAAAGGACAACATATGGGTTATGATGGACGCTTACTTGCAAAATAAACAGTGTGATTTTAAGCTGGATAGAGTTGGTGTAGGCGAAACAAGCGGAAGGTTACATGTACATTCTTCGTGTTGGGAGGTTGACAGAGTAATTTATTCAACTTTTCGACCTGTGATTTACTAAGCAATAGAAGTCATTAAAAGATGTGCATTAAAATGCAACTTTCTATAACTGTCCTTGTACACAGTAAAACTTCCAAGCTTTGCATTTAACTTTCTGGCTTATTTTGAGAGATTTCGATCATAGTTTTGCACGGATATGGATGGTAGAATTAGTTGGTATTTTGGCAGGTGTTTATGGAGAATATTGTGCAGACATTTATACAGAATTATGTGCAGCTCCTCGCTCTCTCTTTTTTTTTTTAAGAGCAAAGGTAACATGCTACACCTCTGCAGCAGAGAATATCATTGACCGACATGTAGGTTTATATAAATTGAAGCAGATGTTCAATTTTATTTTTGTGACGGGTGGTTTTGAAAGTCATCTCCTGCAATAGACTTTAGTGTGTCAAGTCACTTGCTAAAATTCCACTGGGTTCTACAAAATGTTTGTGTGTGCACCTCTGAAGATTTTACCCCATACCCACTCAAGCTGCATGTCCCCACCCTAAGCAGTGCCTCTTCACTGTTCCATGTCTCTCCCAGTATATTGTTTCTCCTCACTGTGTACTGTACACCCTCATGCATTTACCTTCTTATATTCCCAGGTCATTATTCTCCACTATGTTTCCATTGCCAGTGCACCTCTCAGTACTCTGTCCCTACACATTACTATTCACTGTATAATGCACACGTTGGCTGTGCGACCCTCCTCTCTCTGCACCGCCACCAACATGCTCCCAGCCTTTGTTCTGGACCGTACCTCTTTGAATGCTATACTTGTATACTGCAAACCTTTGCTTTATTATGCCTTTCATCATACAGTATCAGGATCTCTTGAGCATCCCCACCTCTTTTGCAGTGCACCTCAAAGACACATCCGTGTGATGCAAGCAGACTATAAACAGGTACACAATGCGGTCTCGTGTGTTCATGCCCATCCTGTCTTCAGTCCCTCAGCTACTATATAAAGCCCTCATAGGGTGGAGCAGCCCCACTGCGCCCCCATTCTTACGTAGATTTTAATTTTTTTACATCAAGCTCCAATGATTGGTCCGTGGAGCTCCCTTATTCCGCCTTGGATGAATAAAAGGCTGCGTCAAGCACAACAATCGCTACAGGCCTTCTACTAGTTTCTCTTTTCACGACTCTCTGGAATGGGTAAATAAGATTGTGTACAGTGGTGTCCAAGTTCTATTCTACCTTGCAACATAACTTTCGTTTAGCTCTTCAATCCCTAGTGGCCAGGGCACAAGTCCTAAAAAAAAAAAAAAAAAAGAAGTGGGGGGACGCTGATGTCACAACAGGAAGTGACATCACGAAAGGTGGCTTGCACCATCAGAATCATTGCCTCCCCTCGCTCAACCCATAGATGCGATTGCATCAGAGAAGCCAGCACGTGAGCAGCGTTCTGAAGGGGCTCCGATCTCGCCCCAGAGAGGCCAAAGAGTGAATGTGTGGCTCCATTTGCTCCAGTTATGGAGCTCCCGGTAAAATAAGTGGGGGGGCGCCGTCCACCCGCGTGGTACCCCGACTTGAGCCCTGCTAGCGGCACACTACTCACAATAATCTTCTGCATGGCTAAAAGTCCCAAAGGCAAGAACCTATTGGCTAAGCCAATGCTTGTTGAAAATGAGTCGCCACAGTGCCATAACCCCACCCTTCGCCATCGAGGGCCTGGTCTTCGACTTACACCCCACTTTTCCTTCTCTTCCAACCCACTTGAGTGGCTAAAAATATTCCGGGAGATAAGCAGGCAGCGCATTGCTTCCTCAGAGTCCATTCCGGGAGCTCGTGCCAAGACAAACAGTCTGAGGGGCCGGAAGCGCAGGCCCGCGGCTGGACACAAGGGGGCGCGCGCTGTCCCGGAGAGCAGCCGCCAGCCTCCTGCTAGGGTAGGGACGGGGGTTGTTGCACAACTGCAAGGCCTATGTCTTTTAAAATATTAAAACAGCAGCACGAATCAGGAGATTAGCGAGCAGAAAAAAAGGCTCTTTAATTAAGACGAGCGGCTGCGCCAAAACGATTGGGGTGTTTTCTTTGGCAATGTGATTGCCTGAGGGACTTGAAAATCCGGTGCAAGCCTATAAATAGGGGTCACTGCAGGGCCTCGCCCTGAAGCTCTTCAAAAGTGGGACAATAGAGCTAGCGCGCGACGTTCTGTTAACCCCTACTGTTCAGGTTGTACTTCCGATGTACCTTTCAGCGTCCCTGTAGGTGTATCATCAGGTGAGATTTCTGTGTAGTTTATTTGCTAATTGCACATTAATTTTCCATTAATCGACCACAGACTGCGATTCGCCAAGATGCCATGGTTCGCTGAAATGGGACTGCGCCCTTGAACACCCGACGACCGAACAGTGTTTTTTGTACTGTTCCCTAACCATCTAGCTCCTCCACACACCCTCTCCCCAGACTAAGAGCCTCCGATTTTACTACCGAGGGGTTAACAGAAGGGTATGGGGTGGAAACCAAAGAAAGCAAACCGAGGCCCATAGTGCTGTTTATTTTCTCTTCCAAACACTGTTTTCGTGCCTGAGAGGGCTTACAAGCAGGGTTGCCACCTTTGCAAGAGAAGGGCACTTGTTTTTTCTTGCTTTTTAATTTTTAGAAATAGACTCTGCAAAGGCCCGGACAACTTAAGACTTATTTATTTATTAGTCAGGATCGCAAGCACAGCTCTAGAACGCATTTAAAAGTATTTTCTATTTATATTTTCTGATTAAGTATGTGCAGATAAGGGCTAAAATACCGGCTTCAGGAGAGCTTGGTTATGTTTCTACTGGGAGGGCATTAAAATATCGGTGGTGCCGGTAGAAAACAGGTCAGGAGGCAACGCTAGTAACAAAGGCAGAGTCGCGAATTCCAAAGGTTCAGACTAGGGTTAGTATTTGTTACCCAAGTAATCTCTAAATTATGTCCCATGTTAAGGATCGACACTGGCACCCTTGTGTATGACAAGTTTTGCAGAAGTTCTCATCTGTGCCTACTGTCTGCGTTTGGGTAGCAAGAAATTCAATTATCCAGGTAAGGGTTTCTGCCTGAACTACATTTTCTCTGTGTTGCCGAGTAATCAATCAATCATTTGTACAGCACACTACTCACCCGTGAGGGCCTCAAGGTGCCGGGGGGAAGTGGGGGGTTGCTACTGCTCGAACAGCCAGGTCTTGAGGAGTCTACTGAAGGTCAGTAGTCCTGGGTCTGCCGTAGGTCGACGATGGGGAGGGTGTTCGAAGTCTTGGCGGCGAGGTGAGAGAACGATCTTCCACCGGCGGTCGTTCTTCAGATGTGCGGGATGAGGGCGAGGTCAGCGGAGTGGAGCTGGTGGTACGCGGTGTAGAAGGTGAGTCGTGTGTTGAGGTATGCTGGTCCGGTGTTGTGGAGTGCTTTGTGGGCATGGGTGAGGAGTTTGATGGTGATCCTTTTGTTGACTGGGAGCCAGTGTAGGTCTCTCAGGTGTTTTGTGATGTGGCTGTGACGGGGGATGTCGAGGATGAGGCGTGCAGAGCAGAGGCGTTCTGTATGCCCTGGAGTCGCTTCTGGAGTTTGGCCATGGTTCCTGCATAGAGGGCGTTGCCATAGTCCAGCCTGCTGCTGACGAGGGCCTGGGTGACCGTCCTTCTGGACTCGGTGGGGATCCATTTGTAGATCTTGCGGAGCATACGGAGGGTGTCGAAGCAGGAGCATGAGACAGCGTTGACTTGCTGGGTCATTGATAGCGAGGAGTCTAGGATGATTCCCAGGTTGCGAGCGCGGTCAGTTGGTGTCGGGGCAGTTCCTAGAGCGGCCGGCCACCAGGAGCCATCCCATGCGGAGGGGGTGGATCTGAGGATGAGGACCTACGTCTTGTCAGAGTTCAGCTTCAGGCGCCTGTTCTTCATCCATTTGGCGACAGCCTTCATTCCCTCGTGGAGGTTGGTTTTGGCGGTGGTGGGGTCATTGGTGATGGAGATGATCAGCTGGGTGTCGTCGGCGTATGAGATGATGCTGAGGTGGTGCGATCGGACGATGTTGGCGAGCGGTGCCATGTATACGTTGAAGCGCGTCGGGCTGAGTGAGGATCCTTGGAGTACGCCGCAGATCTTGGTGGCTTCCAAGCGCAAGGGCGGGGGAGGCGGACACTCTGTGTATTGCCGGTGAGGAAGGAGGTGGTCAAGTCCAGGGCTTTGTTGCAGATCCCTGCGTTGTGGAGTTGTATGCGTAGGGTGTGGTGGCAGACGTTGTCGAAGGCGGCCGACAGGTCCAGGAGGATGAGGGCCACGGTTTTGCCGTTATCTAGCAGGGTTCTGATGTCGGTGGCGGCAATGGAGGGAGGTTTCGGTGCTGTGGTCAGGCGCGGTGCGTCCATTGGGGCGTAGGGGCGAAGCCCCACTAAGCCCCATGGACCCACCACGTCGTCACTAGAAGCCAAACACAATTATTTAAAAAAAATCGCGCTATCTGCCGGCCGGGAAACCGGGAGACACCCGACCTTCCCGGAGTGCGCAGGGGGGGGGGGAAATCGGGCTGCTGCAGCTGCGCAAGTGTATTTTTGGGCACAAACATGCCCACGCATGCGCAGATCGTTTTCTTGTGAATTCCCCCTTAGAGAGAGGACCAGGGGGCGGGCCGCAGCCCCCGGGGTTACACAGGGCGACGAGTCATGGTGCCCCCCCAGCCAATCCTGGCGCAGGATTGGCTGGTCACTACATAGCCCGGTTACATAACCCCTGACGGATAGCACGGCCGACTTTGGTGCTGGGAAACCAGGTTCGAGCCTCTTATCGAACCATAAAAATGTATACATGACTTACTTTGGTGTTAAATAAATAGATATTTTAAAAAACAAATAAAAATGATGTTCCGACTAAGGTGTGAAATTGGTGTCGAATAAATACATGTTTTTAAAAACAATTAATATTAATCATGTATCATTGGTGCTGGAGTACAAGGTTCGAGACTGGTATTAAACACTGACAAGCTGTGTGCAAGTTATATGGTCATAAAAATACATGAATGATGGATGCAGGATGGGTGGATGCATGAATGGATGCAGGATGAATGATGGGTGGATGAATGGATGCATGAATGAATGATGGATGCAGGATGGATGCAGGATGGTGGATGGGTAGATGAATGAATGATGGATGCAGGATGGATGCAGGGTGGATGGATGGGTGCATGAATGAATGATGGATGGATGATGGATGAATGATGGGTGGATGAATGATGGGTGGATGAATGGATGGGTGGATGAATGGATGGGTGGATGAATGGATGGGTGGATGAATGGATGGGTGGATGAATGGATGGGTGGATGAATGGATGGGTGGATGAATGGATGGGTGGATGAATGGATGAATGATGCAGGATGGATGCAGGATGGGTGGATGAATGAATGATGGATTCAGGATGGGTGCAGGGTGGATGGATGGGTGCATGAATGATGGATGGATGGATGGGTGGATGCAGGAATGGATGCAGGATGGATGATGGGTGGATGGGTGGATGGATGGGTGGATGGGTGGATGGATGGGTGGATGGGTGGATGGATGGGTGGATGGGTGGATGGGTGGATGAATGGATGGGTGGATGCATGAATGAATTATGGATGCAGGATGGATGCAGGAATGGTGGATGAATGAATAATGGATGCAGGATGGATGCAGGAATGGTGGATGAATGAATAATGGATGCAGGATGGATGCAGGAATGGTGGATGAATGAATAATGGATGGATGGGTGGATGGATGGGTGGATGGATGGGTGGGTGGATGGATGGATGGGTGGGTGGATGGGTGGATGGGTGGATGGGTGGATGGGTGGATGGGTGGATGGGTGGATGGGTGGGTGGGTGGGTGGGTGGGTGGGTGGGTGGGTGGGTGGGTGGATGGGTGGGTGGGTGGATGGGTGGATGGGTGGATGGGTGGATGGGTGGATGGGTGGATGGGTGGATGGGTGGATGGGTGGGTGGATGGATGGGTGGATGGATGGGTGGATGGATGGATGCAGGGTGGATGCAGGGTGGATGCAGGGTGGATGGATGGGTGCATGAATGAATGATGGATGCAGGATGGATGCAGGATGGATGGGTGCATGAATGATGGATGCAGGATGGATGGGTGCATGAATGATGGATGCAGGATGGATGCAGGAATGGATGGATGGGTGGGTGGGTGGATGCATGGGTGGGTGGATGGATGCATGGATGGATGGAGGATGGGTGGATGGATGGGTGGATGAATGAATGATGGATGGAGGATGGGTGGATGAATGAATGATGGATGGAGGATGGGTGGATGGATGGGTGGATGAATGAATGATGGATGCAGGATGGATGGGTGGGTGCATGAATGAATGATGGATGCAGGATGGATGGGTGGGTGCATGAATGAATGATGGATGCAGGATGGATGGGTGGGTGCATGAATGAATGATGGATGCAGGATGGATGGGTGGATGGGTGGATGGGTGGACACATGGATGGATGGGTGGATGGGTGGATGGATGGATGGGTGGATGGGTGGGTGGATGGGTGGGTGGATGGGTGGATGGGTGGATGGGTGGATGCATGAATGAATGATGCAGGATGGGTGGATGAATGAATGATGGATTCAGGATGGGTGCAGGGTGGATGGATGGGTGCATGAATGATGGATGGATGGATGGATGGATGGATGGATGGACACATGGATGGATGGATGGGTGGGTGGATGGGTGGGTGGATGCAGGGTGGATGCAGGGTGGATGCAGGGTGGATGGGTGGGTGCATGAATGAATGATGGATGCAGGATGGATGCAGGAATGGATGGGTGGATGGGTGGGTGGATGGATGCATGAATGATGGATGGATGGATGCAGGATGGATGGGTGGATGGATGATGGATGCAGGATGGATGATGGATGCAGGATGGATGGATGGATGCATGAATGAATGATGGATGCAGGATAGATGGGTGAATGCATGAATGAATGATGGATGCTGGATGGATGGGTGGATGCATGAATGAATGATGGATGCATGAATGAATGATGGATGCAGGATGGATGCAGAATTGGTGGATGGGTGGGTGGGTGGATGGATGGGTGGATGCATGAATGATGTATGGATGGATGCAAGGTGGTTCGGGCTCGCTTGCTGCGCTCGCTGCGGTGCAATATGCAAATTAGTTTACGCCCCCACCACTTTCAAATGTCACCAGCCGCCCCTGGCTGTGGTTGCTGCGGAATCCAGTTAGGGATGCGTCCAGAGCATTGTTCTCTTCGAGGAAGTGTCTCAGGTGCTTGTTGACCATCTTCTCGATTACTTTCGCCGGGAATGGGAGCAGGGAGATGGGCCTGAAGTTCTTGAGGTACTTGGGGTCCGCCTTGGATTTCTCGAGTAAGGCGTTGATCTCGACGTGCTTCCAGCTTTCCGGGAAGGTGGCGGTCTCGAAGGAGGGGTTAATGATCTTGCAGAGGTTGGGTGCGATAGTGGTGCTTGCTTTGTTGAAGACGTGGTGTGGGCAGGGGTCGGACGGAGATCCAGAGAGGATGGTGCTCATGATTTTGATGGTGTCATCGTCATTGACGTGGGTCCAAGAGAGCAGGAGGTCGGTGTGGCTGGGGGGCGGCGATTCTGAGGTGTCTGTGGCTGTCGGGGGGGGGGGGGTCTGGGTGTTGAAGCGGTCGTGAATGTCTGCGATCTGCGGTGCGTCTGTTGGAGGGTTTCTTGATCAGGGCAAGGGTGTTGGTGCAGTCGTCGATCCATTGCCTGAGGTTGTGGGCGGCGGTGTCGGTGTCCGCAGAGTTGGTTGATGAGTTTCGGGTGAGGGTGGCGATTAGTAATCAAGTCGATGGTGGAAGTTGTCAAACGTGGAAGGGAGATCCAACCGGTTTGATGCACCTACCTCCCCAAATACTTCCCAGAGGAAAGAACACAAATAATTCAGTACTCATCACAGGTGATGCAGTGCTTAATTTTAAACAAATAGGTGCTAAGGCCCTCACCTGGGGGCAACTGCAGGCCCCGTCAGGGCTGCCAATGACAGTACCAACGCAATTGCTAACCATCAGACTCCTACAATGTGACAATCCAGATTATTCCATGCCCCCCCCCCCAAACGTACACAAATGGCTTGGGTGTCGCGTATTAGTCATTTTTAAAGTATATTGAATTAATAAACCACTGTTGTGCTGAGCACCATAAACCAAAGTCTCAAATTAAGTACTGGGTTGAAGTACTGCATGCGTAATTTGGATGATCTCGTGATTCAGAGAAGAGAGCTGAAAATAACTTGGTAAAATAGTATTTTTTATTATATGTCGTGGTAAGTAAATACCCTCATTTACCTACCTAGAACCCAGCAAAAGTGGCAGAGAAGATGACGCTGCCACTAAAACAGTGTCTCTGGGCGGTGAGCTGTGACGCAAACAACTTCCTACCTCAACAATGACGGCCTTAATTATCACACAGCCGGGACATATTTATTGCAAATAATGGGATGACGTTTGGAACTTAACTTCAAGTCAAGCTCTTCATTTAAACAATTTTATCAAGTTCTTGAATTTTAATGCACATGGTTTCTCGTGATTATAACATCTCGCTATTCTCTGTAAATGAAGACACTTTCATGTTTGACGTTATCGATTGGATTGCATGAGTCTTTCAGCCCATGATCAATAACGATTAGACATTGTGTGACGACATCACAATACACAGGTCAACCCCTTTTAGACAGCACAGTCAAAAGGCAGGTACTAATACTTCTAGCTGTCTCACCATGGCTAGATACACCTTAGTGATGGCAGTTCGGGCTGGACTGTTCCCATGAGGCACAGGGTCAAGGCTGATTTGCATATGGCCATGTTTGAACTGGGGTGGTGTGGAGTGCAAAAAAACGATGGATTTAGGCCCAGATCTCTGTACTGGGGTGAATGTATGACATTGTTCTGCATTCTGTGCATCAACTGTTGTTTTGCATAGATACACCTTAGTGAGATATACACCACAAGTTAGACACTTCTTTTCCCCAAAATTTTGTAAGAATGGAATTTAAATGACAAACCTATCGCCTTCTTCGAACAAATGTAAAAAAAGAAAAGTTAAACTCATGTTAAAAAAAAGAAGATAGTGGAAATTAAATGTTAGCCTGCTATTGGAGGTGACCACAACCATCAAATTCAAAATTGACGATCGACGATGGACAATAAGAGCTTGCTAGAAGGAGCACAAAAAGACTCTCACGGAGTCACCCCGCGTGATTCCCTAAAGAAACAGTGCCTAAGTATGGCAATATAACTTGATATGTACCTTTACTTGTACCTTTCCCACTCCGCCCGGTGTCTGGGTTTCACCCTACAGGTACATGTCCAAACGTGTCTGCTAGATAATAGACGAGCTACCATGACTTTGGCCAAGACTGTCACTCAAGAACAATACACAAAATTACTAACAAAGGCAGCAGCAGTGTCGGCTCTTTCATTAAGTGGAGGAACAACTAACAAACCAGGCAATGCTACTGCGAAGACCAAAAAAACTGAAAAATACATCTACTCCAGTTTTGTAGTATACAGGAGACAAGCAACGAGTCATTTGCCCGCCAAACAGGCCTGCATCCTTTGGATGCAAGCATGGTTGCAAACTGGCCCTGTTGGCATCTGAGTTACTTTCAGCCCACTTGTCTTTTTAGATAACAGTGCTTTGCATGCTGGGAATTGTAGTTTCACTTCCCCCTTATAGGCGTGGGACTTTTGCTGGGGGCTAAATAGCTAGATCTAGAGAAGGATGTCTGTGATATGAAGCTCAATGGTATAAATTCTTGGTTCCGGCATAAAGTGCGGATTACACATTTTCATTTAATGTTAGATAGATGCAACCTTTAACGTTTCACGGAAGTTGCCGTTTGATATATAAGCTTTATATTTGGTCTTTCATTCCACAGCATGAGGTGGACTACTTCTGCTAACTTTGCGTTTAGTTATACACTCCAGATGCTGCCCCCACCAGTAGAATTCATCTCTCTAGGGTTGCATTCTAAGGTGAAAACCGAGAATAGAGGGGCAAATTGTCAAATGTGACCACATCTGAAATCAAAGAAGCAGCAAGACTAGTGTGCAACGATACAAGTGGAACTAGAGTGGCAGCTACTGGCAGTAGCCACAACCATGGGAACAGGACTAATGTGCTTATGGCAACACCAACAAGAATAGTTTATTAGTACACACAGTGCTGAGCTAAAGAAACAGGCCCAACGAAAGTAGAACACATGGGATTCCCCCATGCACCACAACGTGGCACCACTCAGGTCTGAGCCACAGGGAAAGGGCTAGTGTATCAGTACACACAGACAGTAACAGTAGGAATCACACTAGAGTGATAGTACTCGTTTTTTACCACACAAAAAGCACGCCCACGCATGTCTCCCCCCCATAGAAATACCACTAGTGTGTTGGGACCTACAGAACACTCAAATTACTCAATGTGCTACAAATGCAGTGTAGATAATGTAAGTAAAAGTTATAGTTAGTATTTGTTTTTAACAATGTTTTGGGAAGTTGTGCACATTATCTAAAAATTATTTTTACATCCACCTGGCAAGGACAACTTTTAGAAAAGAAATTGTCCAACAAAGCTCCATTTTCTCCGCTAATGTACTTTAGTAGAATAAGTAGGGCATATCTCAATCAAGATTCTGTGCCAACCAGAGCACTTATCCCGCACTGATCGCTGCCACAGACGACATCAGAACTCTCCTGATCCTCCTCGACCTCTCTGCTGTGTACGACACCGTCTCCCACTACACCCTCATCGACAGACTACAACATCGGCATACAGCAAAACCCCCTCAAGTGCATCGCCTCTTTCCTCTAAGGATGCACACCGAGCATATAGCTGCCTCCCTTCACCTCGGAACCCAAGGACATCATATGCGGCATACCCCAATGATGATCCATCCTGTTCCACGCCTACATGACCCCCCCTCGCAGACGTCTTCAGAAACACGGCCCCAACATAGTCTCCTAGGCAGACGACACTCAACTAATACTCTCCCTCCTGGAGGACCCCTCCAATGCCAAAACCAACTACGCGGCGCCATGACCAACGTAGTAAACTAGATGAGAGACAACTGCCTCAAACTCAACTCTGACACGATGGAAGTACTGATCTTCGGGAAGAAAACCTCAGTTTTCGACCACAATTGGTTTGCCAGCAGAATTCGGACCAACACCCACACCTACAGACCATGTACGCAACCCAGGCATCATCCTGGACAGTGAACAGACCATGAAATGATAAGTCAACGCAGTTGCCTCCTCCTGCTTCCACACCCTCCGTATTCTTTGCAAAATCCTGAGATGGCACTCAGTCAACAACTGAAAGGCCGTCACTCAGGCCCTCGTCACCAGCCACCTTGACTACGGCACTGCGCTCTACACCGGCATGGTCACCAAGCTCCTCAGAAGACTCCAGACCATGCAGAATGATGCAGCCACACTAATCCTGGACCTCCCCAAATGGACCCACATCACCCCCACCTCAGAAAACTTCTCTGGCTCCACATCCAGAAGAGATGCCATCAAGGACCATCCTATATCAACCCTCAACTCAACTTCCAGCTACCATCAAAACTACTGCGCTCCTCCTCACTTGTCGGCACACCCCCTGCATCAGTCACAGCAGCAGCAGGAACCACTCTTTCTCCTACATCACCGCCAAGAACTGGTACGACGTGCCACTCCACTTCCGAACAGCACCCTCACTTGCAAACACTCAGAAAGATACTCAAGACCTGCCTTTTTGATGGAGACGTGGCACCCTGAGTGCCCAGATACCCCTGTGGGGGGTGGGGCGCACTGCACTATATAAATCTTTCTTTCAGAGTTTTATATAGTGCGAACTTGACCCGAAGGTATCGGGTATCAGAGCGCTTTACATACTGATTGAGTGACTGATTGACATCTTATATTTGGACAGACTTTCTACAAGTGCCTGTCTGGAATATCGAATCGAATATGGTCATACCCTTGTTATTTCAACAAAAATACCTAGGACCAAATATCGAATAGCAAATGCATATGGGGAAGTATAGATTTTCTATTTTTAAATCCCCTTCATGTACCTTGATGACATACATATTATGTGTAATCTGGAGCTAGATATAGAAAATCAATGCATACCAGTCGATATTTTTGTCCTTGATATGAAGTAATAACAGTATTCCCCACTTGATATTCAGGACCCATATCACTTCTATATGTATAAATATTTTATTATTTACTCTTTTTAAGTCACTCCAAGGCGTATCTGCTGTAATCCAGAGGGACTAGTGTAATTTAGGTAAATATACATTTCCATATAATTTCTTTATAGACAGTTTCACATTTTAGCTCTTATTTTGTCTAAAAGGGAAAGAAAATCTTTGTTCACATTATCAAAAGTTTAACTTGGACATTTCAGTGATGAGAACAAACCTAGCAGCTATTCGGAGATTACAGAAGAAACCTCTGTAAACCAATTTGCGCTCTCAAATAGTTCTCTTCTCTTCACTTCTTTGAGATCTTTTTTTCAAACAAGCTAATCTAAAGTGTCCTTCCCAGTATGAGCTGGGGAGTAAACTTGTGACACTTGTAAGCTGCTATGAGGTGTTAATAATGATGTTTTGGGTAAACGTAAAAGAGATAAAAGAAAATGTTTTATGTAGTACTTCATACAATACTTTTTCTATTTCTAAGCGCTATAAAAACAAGTGGCATTATTACCCAATGTAATGGAACTCAATCTAACAACATCAGGATAGAAGATGGAATCCAACTTTAAGAGGAGTTGTATTACGTGAATATTTAGCTTCAGCAACTTGTCAACCAGGCACAAATATAATAACAGCGACCATTAGTGGTGTGAATTACAGGTGAATGCCAAGAAAAGATCCCCCCCATCCTAACTTTACCATTATCGTCAGTTTTCTAGATGCATTTCTGATATTCACAATGATGGACTGTTTGATGTGCTCAATTTGGAGTGGCTAAAAAGGCAAATATAATGAATGCGGGAATGTCAATAAAGGAAGAAGGTTGCCCTGTTGAATGGTTGATTTTACTTTTTAAGTTTTGGTCTATGAAAATTGCATAATGAATTGTTTTTCTCTGTAAGAAATTAAAAAATATGTAATCTTACAACTGATTTCAGTCTGAATATAGGGGTTCAGATCCTAAGAACTCTGGGCGAAGTCTATTTAGAGGCCCCATTACATTTGGACGGTCCATTTCTTTTGCTGTTTTGGACAATGCGGTTTACTAGACATGCTGGAAAGGGAAGGTTGGCTGCTGTAATGCCTGGTCTTTAACCCAGGAATTTCAAGCAAACCGATTCCAACCACTGAGTTCCCTTGTAGAGGGTTTATGTGGGCCTTGCATGAGTCCTGTGTCCCAGGTGGTCTTCCCTGTGGACTCAATCCCGTTTACATAACCAAAGGGGTTAAAAGTTCAGTGCATCACTCAAACACAGAATATTATTTTTTTAACTTTCTTACATAGCGCACCTGGAATGCACGGAAATTGGGCGCTTTACATTCTATTGTATTCCCTGGGATTTATTTAGCGTATGGCTACCAGACGGGCCTCCAAGAGCTGGTAACAACATCTACTCTACTACCTTGCGTGACTAGAATTGGGCTATTATATGTGGGTTTTCAGATTTTTTTCTAAAATTTGTTTCTAATTTGTCCAATCTCAGATGTGCTTTGAGGGCTTTCCACCAGCTCTCGCCACGCATCACTATTAGCAGAGAGATAGTATGTTTTTAGGATTTGAGAAGCATACATTGGAGTGAAAATGGCAATGATGTATAAATAGCAGTTAGAAGGGTGTTGACCACTTGACATTTGCTGCCAGCTATGTTGTCTTTGTTTTTCTTGTTTTGGTTTGCCTCACTGTTTTGTGTTCTCTGTGGCTGGTGTCGTTGTTTGCGACTCATTTTCAGAAAATACATTGAACTGTAGAGAAAGACATGTAAAACACAGAAGATGGGGTAGAAAGAAACTAAATACAAAAGATTATTAAGTGGAAACATCAAAGCATTATTTTAGAAACTGGCACAAAAGATGCTTTTGGAGGACTAATGCAAGCTCTGGCGAGGATCCCCTACTAGGAGACAGTCGTTTCCAACTGAGCGGAGGGAATACAGATGGTGTTCTTATTGGTGTCAATGGTAAAGACCAATTAAGATAAAAGTTCAAAAGCTTGGGAGGCTTGCTGCATTCAGAATTGAAGACCACGTGGTTAGTCTGGAATGCCTTAATAAGGTGTATCTTCCAACACTCACTTGGCTTTCCTTTCTGTAAAGTACTGGAAATCATAGCAGACCCAACCCTGAACTGGCACTTGGACTAATGCAACACCCTTTATGATAACCTACCCAAGAATTTAGCTTTAGGTTCGGTTACCCTTTTGGTTAGGCTTGCATTATACAAATACCACATACATACAATTTAATAAGACACTAAATGCTAAAAAAAAAGACAGGAGTATGGGCAAGAGGCACAGGTGAATAGGGTCTCAAAAATACAGGACTGCGAATCTCAAACTACAGAGACAACACTTGAGGTGATCTCTCTACTTCAACTTAATACATAGCTGTTTTGAAGTTACTTTAAAGATTCCACCTACCACTTTTTCATTTTTCGCAGCAAAAAGCCACAACATTCTAGACCTGTTCTATCTGCCTACAGGCCCAGCAGAATCGCGGATCAGCTGACTAGTACCATGTGTCCCTCTACCTAAATAAAACAGAATTTTTTCTCAGTACAAGTTACAAAAATCTGGAACACTCTCCTAGTGAATAGCAGGCCTGGCCACCTGTAGGTCACTTTTTCCATAGCAGCTAAGTATCCCTCATTCAAATGCCTAAAAATTTTCCAGGTAAGCAAAAAAAGGCAGGTGAAATCAAGGTTATTTACTCAGGATCATACAATTTAATCACGTAGAGGGCAGGATAGATGTCTATTACAATAATATGAAGTTTTCACTATTCTTTTGATCAAGGATTACTTTTTACTGCTTTAAATTGAGGCATAGAGCACAAAATGAGGTGACATCAGTACCACCCAGGGTCAGGGTGGACCAGAAAACAGGCCTAGGCACCAAATTAAAAAATAAGCCATTTTGCAAATTGGTGCATTTTTGAACTTATAAAGACACGCTGTATAAGGGTTTTGCATGGTATGGAAAACTGCCTGGATTTGAGCTTGCTGCAGGCAGTGTTTGTTTTAATACCAGGGAAATCAACAGTAAAACCCGGCCCTGCAAAACATAAAACAGGACCCAAACAGCAAAAAAAAAAAAAACGATCCATACACCGATTTGTCGAACCACACACAGCCTGATTGCCCTATAAGCCAGTCCGACCCTGGTACACATTGAAAACCCTATTCTAATAAGTCAGCAATGACTTCGGAGCAGCGGGGTGTGCGGCTGACAGGCTCGCTGAATACCAGCTCTCGTGAGAAGAAAATAGAAGAAAAAAAAAAAAAAAAAAAAGAAGGCGCCAACTTTCCTGTCAATGGCGTCAGAAGTGCCATTTCGGCTGGTTCGCCGATGGAGTCACGCTTGTGCTACTTTGAAGGGTGAGTGGTGGGAGAAGTCTCATAATTACAGGCCTCGGGGCCAAGGTTCGGGATTTCACAATGACACAAGAACGCCGCCTCCGTGGACAGTCTGGCCCTGGCACGCTGCCCGGCTGCATCAAGCGGGGCTCAAAAGCAGAAGGGTGGACGAGAGTTAACCCTGTCGCCGCTGCTCTGTTCACACGCAACCTGATTCACCAGCGTTCGTCCCGGGCCCAGAGGGCACCAACGCAGGAAAAAGTAAATAAACTGGAATATTTAAGCTGCATTCTCGTTCAGAGGCACAGGAGGGGAGTGGGGGTCAGCGTTGTACAGTTAAACCCCATCTGATTGTTTCAACTGGGAGCCACGTTATCCAGGTGAAGAGGTCACCCTGGAGCAAAGGCTGCCAGCCGAGGGGTCCCACTGGGCGCTCCGATTTCCAGGAAAAATGACATTAAATGGGAGCTGCAATCCCCAGTTAAAGACATCAGCTGGGAGCCGGTATTCCCAGTTAAACAAGTCATCTGGGCCAGAGACTGCCAGTCGTGGATTTAAGAGGGAGATGCGGTTTCCAGTTAAAGGTACAACTGCCAATCCTCATTAAGGATATGAACTGGGACTGGCCATTCCCATTAAATGGCAACCATTGCTGGTTAAAGACATCCACTGGGAACTGCCTCACAGTAAAGGACGTCAAATGCAGGCTAGCACTCCCAGTAAATCCAACTGTGAGCTCCCATTCCCAGTAAAGTACAATAACTGGAGAACCGCTGTAGGACCGGTTGTCTGCAAAACCTGGAATATATGCAGACTGCCTATGCATGCCTCACTTGTCTATGTATGTCACAAATGTCTCTGTACAGCAGTAGGACACAGGCTGTGTCCCACTTTTGATATTGTACTAAATTTACTGACTATACCTACATTCTTGTCATTAAACCCTGTCCGGCTGGACAGACTATATGGATTTCAATTTTGATCTATATGATTTTTTATTATTTTGCGCTTGTTAGGGACCACTGTTCCTTGAAATAACATTCCCATTAAATGGCATCAGCTGAGAACGACCATTGCTGGTTAAAGACATCCACTGGGAACTGCCTCACAGTAAAGGACGTCAAATGCAGGCTAGCAAAGGCTAGCACTCCCAGTAAATCCAACTGTGAGCTCCCATTCCCAGTAAAGTACAATAACTGGAGATCCGCTGTAGGACCGGTTGAATGTAGGACATCAGCTGGGAGCCAGGATTCAAACCACATGGTGTTACTGCTAGCTAGGATTGCCATTGGGGAGATCTAATGGGATCCGCCATTCCCAAGAAAGTCATGAATTGGGAGACGTAATCGCTTAGCAGCACCCAGAGGCCAGCCCAGGGCACACAGCACTATTTAATTAATTGCAGTTATTCTCAAAAGCCACCGCTCTAGTAAATGAGCATAATAGAAGGAAGCAGCCATTCACAGAGAGGCAGACTGACTTTAGTGCTTTGTACTGTCTTTTCACAACAGTGAAAGCTGGAGCAAAGCTCTGTGGGTCCCCAGTTCCGGAAGAGTGCCATATGCCCACTTTCCCTGGAACTTTGTAGGTTCTCAGTGGATGAAAGTTGTGCAAGGTGCTATTGTTTAATAGTGGATCCCCCGTTTCCAGTCAAAGACAGTAACTAGGATTCCCAGTCAATCAATGCATACTTTATGGATGACTTTAAATTTCTACTACCAGGCCAATCAACAGCATCATCATCATGTAGCTGGCATTCCCAGTTTAAGACTTCAACTGCACACTATGATGCCCAGTCCAAGAACTCAACCCACAGCCGCAATTGCAGTCCATGTGATCAACTGGGAGATGAGCCACTACCAGTCAAATATATTATCCTGGAAGAGAATTCACAGTCACCAGATCTTGCTTAATGGAATCATCTGGAGGCAGGGTCACACAATGTTTTGTGCATAGGTGTTCCAGTGAGGCAGTAGGTAGTAAGGGTGTCATTGTACTGCCACCTGGGAACACTCCACTTCATTAGACGTGTTCTGTTCCTATGAATGTTCAGCACCAAGGACATTTCTGGATCTGTCTGGAGTCCTAAAACGTCTTACATTTGAAGTCTATGGATCTGGGGAGGGTGGGCAGGGGGCTTGAAAATGTTCAAGGTACCCCTGAGGGTCCGCAGGCTTGCCCTCAAGCATTTGTACAGTGCAGGTTAGAACACCTATAGTGAGGCTCAACCACACAGGTACGCAGTGCTGAATTTGAGGCAGTGGTTTGCAGTGTTAGGCACCAGCACTTAATTGGAATTTATGAGAGAGCACCACATGGTGGCCCTGTTATCCTAGTTCAGAGATGAGCCCAATAGTAGTTTATTAAATCAATGACCATTAAAAATGACCTATACCTTCCGCTGAAGCCATTCTTAAAGCTTTGGGGGTCTAGACTAGTCTGAAATGCCACACTTGTAGGAGTCTGATGGCTGTTAGTTGTGTTGGTAATGTCATTGGCAGAGCTGGCAGAGGCAATGGGTGGTGAAAGCTGCAGTGGCCTCCTGACAAAAGCGCTGGTACTTATTATTTTACAAATTAAGTACTGCCGACTTACGGCACGAAGGCCCAAGGAGTCTGGATTGAGAAACAAAAAGTTCACTCAGTGGTGCAAGGGGGCATGTTATCTAGGGAGAACCACTGACCGACCCTTTGGTGGCTATTGTGCATTCTGTCATTCCAGTAGTTATCCACCCGCGTTTGTGAGTGACCGCTGGAGGGTATGAAAGCACTTTCAGTGGCTTTTGCTGATCTCTTTAACCCCTTGGACGCTCATGGCGAGCTCAGCTCGTCATAACGGCCGCGGAACGCCCACGCGGGGCTAACTCCCCCCTCCTGTGCGGGGCGTTCCATTGAGTGGGCGGAGTCATGACGAGCCACTGTGCAGCGTGACGAGCTGAGCGCGCCACGAGCACCGAGACACCGCCGACCCCCCCCGCCCCCAAGGGAATTAGCTAGATTCTGTTGGTGAGGCTTCCCGACAGCAGTAATTAAAAGGAAAGGAGAAACAAGGGCATCAGCAGAACTTCTTTGTCCTATCTTTAAGAGGATAGGTAGTACACATGCACGGGCTAGAGAGCAGCCAACAGACCATTCATTGAAGTCCCTTGTAATACTTTCAGATTAGGGAAGTCGAAGTAGCATGGAACTGGTGAGATCAGATTCAAGATGGCTGGATGCTCATGGACTATATCACACCCTAGAACGCCTGGTGTGTATTCCAGGGTCGCCGTTGGTACACAACGAAAGGGTGTTCTGTCGCTGGAAGAACACGGTTTGCTCTACTCCAATAATATTGTGTGTGCTGCTACTAGTTTATCAACTATTTTGGGGACGACAGAACAACAGGCCCTGTACACTCCACCCATTAAGCTAGCTTCCCCTCTGGCTCGAAACATTTACAGTATATATTAAGTTGAGCGTGGGGGGTAATGTTATGTTTACACAAACCTTACAAATCAATTTGTATAAAATGCTTTTATTTGGCAACTGTTTTTAACGTAAGTGTCTTAATACACATGCAAGAGTTTGGAGATATATGTTATTTATTGAGGAACCGTAATAAATATGTAAGAAGAAACTCAGGATTTTGGGGGCTAGAAATAAACTATTTACATTTAAACTACAGAATGGAGATTATAGTTCTCTTTGCATCTTGACTTTGTAAAGTTTATAACGCAGTTTACTGAAGATTTTTCTACACTGATACTGCATGTATTGCTATTAAGCCTATGCTGCATAGCAGAGTCAGTCTTCAAATTCTTCCGTATCAGAGGTTTAAATTTTATAAAGTATAGACAAAGATACCTTCTTTTTTGGATAACTCTAAATGTTTACAGGTTCCTGCTTAACTGTTTCTCCTCTTATTTCTCACTCTTCTTCTAATCTTTTCAAAATTACTTTAGTTTCATGCCAAGTCCAACATGTAAACAAGCATTGGAAATGCAATAGGTCTCGCATTAGAAAAGTTGGAGCTATTGGTCTTGTAAATGACAAATATTTTATTTATGTGTTGGTTTTTAAAATAGCTAAATGGATAGCTTTGTCATTTACAATGCCAATAGTTATAACTTTCGCGAATGTGACACCTATAGCATTTGGAATGCAACATGTTTTGTATTTACGGGACTTAGATGGCAGCTCTGGTCGTTAGGCCACATCTCTAGAGAGCACGAGAGTGCAGCAGGGGAGAGAAGCACAGAGAGGGAGCAGAGAGTGCAGCAAGGAAGAAAAGCACGGAGAGGGAGCCCAAGAGTGAAGCAAGGGTGAGATGCATGGACAGGGAGCCTGAGAGTGTAGCAGGGGACAGAAGCATGGAGAGGGAGACAGAGTGTATCAGGAGCGAGAAGTACAGACAGGGAGCCCAAGAGCGAAGCAAGAGAGAGAAGCAGGAGAGGGAGTCTGAGATTATAGAAAGGGAGAGAGTTGAGTATAGAAAGGGAGAAGATGAGTTTGGGAGAGAGGCATGAGAGGTGGAAGAGAGGCATGAGAGATGGAAGGCAGAGCAATGGAGATAGACCTGGGAAAGGAGTAACCAGGGGGGAGATGAAGATGAGAACAACAGGGAACAAGGCACAGAAACTAAGAGTTAAAATTATATTTTAAGCCATTCCCCAAAGTTGACGTCATTTCGTATTACTTTGACTGCAGCATACCCTTGCTGCTTAAAAGTGCTAAGATATCACTGCAGTCAGCAAGAGCAGTGTAGGGAACTACCACACCAAGCCTGGCCATATTTAAAGTATCCCCGATATCAATGTAAAGAAATAAATGCCTTTGCACTTACTGCTACACCCAACCCACATGCATGCACCCTTGGCATAGGGCGTTAGTACCTTCAAAAAGCAAGCCATGCCGCAATCGTACGGAACGGTCTCATTTACAGATTCAGAAAGTAAGCAAACAAGTTTTCATGCGCGCTTTTTAAAAAGAGCGAAATTGAACGGCTATCTAAGCAGCTAATTAAATTTGAGGGTCTTGAAACGGACTTTGAAAACATTGTGAAAATAATTATTTTACATGATACTTTCAAAAGGCAAAAGATAAGACGTTTGCACACAAGACGAAAAAAAATAGACGGCTCGCAAACTCTTAAAAACAAGCAAAAGGCTGTGGGAGTGACCATTTGGTAAACAAGATGGAGGGCATTGCTGTGGGGAGGGGGGAGGAGAAATGCGACACGGCCGCAGCAGGGGGCGGAGCGGGGAGAGCAGCAGGGGCCTTTGAAGTGAAGCTAAGCTTCACTTCAAAGGTGTGGGAGGAGTGCTGCTGGGGAACAGATGGCGATTTGATGATGTGCACGCGCATTTTAGGTCAATGCGCTTGCACATTGACCTAAAAGCGGACGGGCACAGCATCAAATCGCCAGTCAATCGCCAGTCTAGGTAAACCTTCTTTAAGCCCCTATAATCTCGCTCAATGCGCATGCGCATTGAGAGGCGAGACCTAAAAAGAGTTGCTTCATTGCATAATGATGCAAAAAATTTCATGCATAAATTTAAAGTTGATATGTGTTTCTCTTTTTTGATTATTTTACCATATTTACTAGTCTAATGGAAAATCGTTTCATGTGACTTAAATTCTAAATTTGTTATCTTACAACCCCGAAGAAGCGGAATTATAAGTGTGAAACTCGTGCTGGCTGTCAATGTGCTGTTTGTTTAGGAATAATGGACTTCACTAATAATATTAATTGAAGAGTCAAATGGAAACTTGAATATGAATTGACACCGTCGATCACCATTAGTTTTCCTAAAGAGAAGATTTTGATTTAATTTATCAGAAGTGGATCCACAGAAAAAATTATTAACTTTATAAATGATAAAATCGAGGTATAAAGAAATAGTGATTTAAAGTGTCATGTGTATTTAGTCTCTTACGTTATAAACAATTAGTAAATAAATGCATTTTAGATTAATAGATGTGTTGGTTTTTGTGAAACATAACATTACTCCCCAAGCTCAAGTAATATAAACTGAGCTGCCACTAGTACATGTGCTGAGGAGATTTCAAGGACGTCTTATCAGAAAAGCATCAGTGAAAAATTGTTGATCCTCCGAGATACTGGAGAAGGTGGTATGGAGAATCTGCCAGACAGTCGTCAAGTTGTCATGCACATATCTACCATTTTCACACACGCACCCATGTTCAAATGCTCCAGTAGAGCGTTTGTATAGAAGAATCCTACAAAACTCAAGCACAAAGGTCCCTTGAGCAGGGGTTGCTTTTGGAGACATAGCCATGCTGATTTAACAAATATGATTATTCACTACCACAAACATGACAGAACAAGGATTGAGGGGGGGTGATACTCTCTCAATAACAAATAGTTGGGGTTTGTCCTAGCAGCTACTGTGGAGCACTATTTGTTGGCGCAAGGGTGATTCTTTACATTAAGGTCCACCTAAAAAAGTCAAAATACAAAATCTTACCTACCCTGTAATCATCTGTTGGTAGCGTGTACTGATGTAGACTCTCACATGCTCTGCGTATGTCCTGCCTGGATGTTTGCAACTTTTCTTTTAAGACATGAATGTCACAAGACCTGTTGTGACTCCTTCTGAAAGCTTCCCTAGCCAGTCAATCTTTTTTTTCTCCTTATCCAAGGGAGGTGCATACTCGGTAGCCTGGGCAGTGGCCCTTTTATGGGCAGCGCGCACCTCCAGTGAGTTGGGGATAATTGCCTCTCGAATATAAGCCATGTCATGTGGGGCTAGCTCATATTTCTTTTCAATATGGGGGGGGGGGTGTACTCTCTAGACTTGACAGGAACCTTGGAAATGTCAGACATGTCTTCGAGAGGGTTTCCAGCAGGAAATCATCCTCATCCTCTATGGTAGGCAGTTAGACCTAATAATGACTATTATGTGCTGTATGATAACATGATGCGTCATAGTATCATCTGGTCAGGCTGGCTTGACAGTGTATGGTTCGAGATCAGGGTTAGCCTATTGGTCGCCTAAGTAGTTTTCCCAGGGATCCACCTTGTGGTGTAAAAGGCTTTTACTCTGTGTTCTGAGGGTAGTAGGGGTTGCCTGGGTCGGAGTCTATGTCCTGTGTGTCAGGTGGAAGGGATTGTGAGGCAGAAGAGGTGGAGGTTTAGGAGGTGTGGTAGGTAGCAATGGAAAGTAAAGAGGACTGGGAGCCATGTGCCAAACTTTCTTAGGGCTTGGTGGCAGAAGAAGATGTGAATGTAGCTCTTCCTCGAAAGCGAGGTGTCTTTTCTTTGGGATGGCAACAAGGCCTGGAGCAGGAGGCTTAGTCCCGAAATTTCCCAGTGCCTGGATGGATAAAAAAAAAGTGTATTTTATTTCGCACCCAGGCAAATCCCTCCAGTATCGACCCCTTCCAGCTTTCTGGAAATTGAAGGAGGCTTTGCCTTTGAGCCCGGGCTGGATGTGGTGGCTCTTTGGCTTCAACTCTGGCTCCAAAGTAGGCTTGTTGACAGAGGGAAATGAAGGTGTTTGATGGCTTTGACGCGGAATTTGTGTGTGCGTTTGAGGAAGAAAGTTCCTGTGTCTTCAACACCGAGCGGGGCCTCTCTAAGCCGGTATAACTTGCTGACAATAGATCATGATGTTGGTCAGTGCCCTTTGTCCTGCTCGATGCTGTGCAGGCCTCTGAAGGGATATTCTTCAAGGGCTTAATCTTCTTATGCCTTGGCTCTGAGCTCAATGCCCAACTCCAGCTAGAGTGGTGCTCTGCCTCGACATCATCCTCAGCATCCGAGTTCTCTGACAGAAGGAAGAAGGTAACAATTTGAGGTCACACCCTTTTTGCTGGTGCATTCTGGGAAAAGTGTGGAGTGACAACAGGTCTTGCGACTCAAACTTCTGCGAAGAAAAACAAGATGCAAAAGACCAGACCCAACACTAGAATGCAGGAATAAAGAGAGTATGCATCTACATCCAGACATGCTATAAACATATACGTAAACAAAAACAAAAACTAATGTTTAATCACCAAAGAAACCACTGAAATTCAGAAGTTATAGTTTACTGAGCTAACTATAGATGTAACCCCGCCATGCTCTGCTTGTGATCTCACATATTACATCACTGTCAACATGTTAAATTATATAAATGATGACATCACTGACGACATTTGAAGTAACATCCCTCCGGGCCCCCTCAAAACCCTGCCACATTATATAGTTATTTAAGTTAGAGTTCATGAAATGGGGGATCCGAGTACCCATGTCCTGTAATGGGGGCTACAACATTTTTCTTCATGTTGCAGCCAGTCAATAAGAGCACTAAGTCTCGTGGACCAGCCAGAATTGTCCAATGGAAAAAAAGCTCCCTCGCCAATTAGAACACACTATTTTCCAAATTTACAGTATCAAACTGCTCTCAAGGGACCAACCATTGAGACATACCCCTTTGTGTTTTTTAACACAGATCAAGGCCATGGTGGTCAAAACGAAAGACATCTACATTTAATGCTAAAAGGAGCACCAAATAGCTGCCACTCTCAACAGAGAAGCTACCGACTATCAAATAACGAAATATATTTCATATATGTAAAAAAAAGTAAGTTATTGGTCTAAAACTCTGCCATAGATCTACATATTTAGCAGAGCTGCAGCCCAACCCACACCCTGCCCATTGATCCACTTCTCTTATATCCCTTTTCCTGGCCATGCTCATGCGCTGTTAACACCTTCAATGCTAAGGCAATTCCCGCTGGGTGCTAAACATTATGAATTCCCATTGTTCATGACAAGGTCAGCTCGTCATAAGCACAGCTCCAGTGTACTGCAGGACGAGCTGACCTTGTCATGAGCATGGAAGAGGTTAAAGACCTTCTGCTTTATATTCTTCATCCGATTTTATGAATATTGGATTCTTCATCTTGTGCAGAGAGATAGGATTCAGATGTCAACAAATGTAGGGTCTGATAGAGCACCAAAATTAAAGTGGCCTCCCATTTGAAAATTGGGTAGTTAAAGAAACTGCCCCACATTTGGAAATCCCATAGTCCAGTATGCCGTCAGTGTTTTGGACTCCCACTGCAAAGGCAGGAACACCATACAGTGCCCATTAGCCACTACTAGTGTTTTAAGGGGAATTCGCCAACAGGCATTCACTGGTAGATCATTCCGTGCTCAATTGACTAGAAGACGACTAGGAGTTGGAGAGTGGGGCATTTGTGTTCTACCACTATTGGGGATAATGTGGCAGTTGATTTCATTTCAAATCAGAACTGCACCGCTTGCTACTGCACATCCGATAGGCCATGACACAGCTCATTCAGTACCATGTGACCCACACCCCGTGCCTCATTGAGTGCCCAATGTAACCTGCCTGCGCATTGCTGTCTGCTATTGAAATCTAATCATTATAGAAAGATGGTCACAACAGCAGTGCACATAGCAGCCACTAACCAGGCCCACCACCACAAAACTAGCCCATACACTTTCACAAAACCAGTCCCCACAGTGACCGGTCGGACTGGCCCATCCGTCAGAGTGCCCTATAAGCCAGTCCAACCTTATTTTAGTGTACCTGGTTTGGGGGACATCAAAGGGACCGGATATTAGCACCCCCCTATCCCCACATACATGCTCCAGGCGGGTACACTGGGCCTAGGCGTTGCGAGGATCAGCGCCCCTCCTCCACTCTCTGGCTGGTCCAGGTACTCCACCCACACCCCCAGGGGGTAAAACGGGGGAGCTTAAGATATTTAAGCCTCTATCGCCTCCGGGGACTTCTCTTCCGTTCCTGATAACCTTTGGTAGTACAATATTTGCAGCGGTTTCGCGAGTGCATGTGTTCTGATGTGTGAGCCATAGGGTGCCTTGCGCCGCTTCTTTGCAGTGAGACGACATCTGAAGAGATGGATGCTACTGTGAGCTGGGGAGGATTACTTCTCTGGCCTTGGGGCGCGAGGGGAGGTGGGGGGCTCTGTCCGCACTGGCGGCCCGGGCACCCGGTGTAACGGGAGGAAGTTGGCTCGCTGACAGCAGGCCCGACATGTAGCCCGAGGCGGCGGTGACTCAGCAGCCCTCTGCGTCTGTAACACGAGGCGCTTATCTTACCTTTCGGGCCCGTTGCTGGCACGGGTAGGCTGGCTCAGGCACACTTCCAGGGCTGCCTGTCGAAGCAAACGAAAAAAAAATTAGACTTTTTATAGAGACAGAAAAAGACACACAACAAAACATGATCTGATGGAACATAAAACCTGAGCACGTAAAGACATTTGTATGCACCTTTCAAGATTAATGCCTGAAAGTTTCAGTCCAACTGGCTGTACAAACTGAATGCTACATGCATCAGGCGAGACGGTGCCCATTACCACGGACCAATAACTTAAGCGTAAAAGATCACTTCATTAGGACTAGTCTGCAGTGCAGTGTAAAAACAGTCAACTAAAATACAACCAACTACCCACCCTTATTAATACAACTGTAACCCTATCAACGCCCCAACCATACTCCTCTCCATTCTGCAAACCCTCAATCCCAGCAACAACTCATACCATCAGTCAACTGGGCTCACTCTTCCAGCTATGTAGTGGTCCAATTCAAACCAATTAACCATCAGACAAGCCCCTCTTAGTCCCATCGCGCCACATCCCCATACCACAGGGGCTGAATAGCCGCGCACCATTGCTATCCCACTCAGTTCAACTAAAGTCTCCTCTTCACCTTCTGGCCAATGTGCCTACAGAGCTGGAGGAATCTGGCAAACAACTGCCAGAACCTCCCCTGCCTTATCCAATAACCCCTCTCACCTCAAGCCCCCCCCCCCAGTAAAACGTGTCCCTGTCTACATCCAACTATCACTTTGCCTCCTCCCCCACATCGGGCATCACCACTCACCCAAATAAACCACGGGTGCCCCAATACATGCCATGAGTGAAAGATATGGGCCAGTTGAGGGCAATCATGCCAGATTACTTGCATCACTGTGTTTCACTATCAGGAAAGGGATGTATTGCCTGTGGGTTCGAGTTGAAGCGTTAACCTAACAACTACCCTCTTCCCCCTCCCCCTCCCCCCACCACCCCTTCCAGGGCATGGACTGGCTTACTGGCAAATTTCCAGGTGGGCTGTGAGACATGCTAGCAGGCTTCATGCTCGACAACCCATTAAGGCATTGGTGATACCTCTTCGACCTATACACTGCCAGATAGATCATCTCTCTTTTAATTACTCGACTCACCACTATCAAGATTGGAGGATCGGAAGCAGGGAATTCAGTAAAATAACTAAATACTGGAATTTTAGATTTTCTGGCCACCTTATAGGGATCACAGTAAATCCAAAGAAGTCTAGACAACAACAAGGGACTGGGACCAGAAGTGAGGTGACCAGGGAAGGAACTGGGAGAAGTCCCAACAGGCTCTCGTCAACACTCGGGTTAGGGGCAGATTTAGTCACATCTGATCTTAAGATCGACTCTCCCTATACCTCATATTATTGAAACTAAATTGATTTTGCATTTATATACTACTTACTACTGATGAAAACGTGCTTTGCAATGAGTAACGCACTACCCAGAAGCACAAAGTTAGAGGCCAGTGTAACAGTTATTGGGATTCATTTTGTGCTGTTGAAGAAACGGTCCGTTCATTTACTCCAGTTTCGTTGTGGTACATTAATGGCTTGGGTGTGAGGGTAAGAGGGGGCTATGTGAGAAGCAAATGGTTTCTGGAATTAATAGAAATTGTTAGGTTGCAAAAGAAAGAGTGAACAAGACAGACAGGAATGCGATTTAGAGTCGTCTGTATACCCAAGAGGCATGCAGAAGGTAGAAGAGAAGCAGTGGTGCATTCCAGGGAGTTATAACTAGAACAGGGGGGAGATATTTTGCGATAGCATGCTATCAGTAGATTTAAACTTCTGGATGTACATTATGGTTCATAGCGCACACACAGGTACACACCTAATATATAGGATTCAAACCTAGTACAGAATGGCACTGAAAAAACCACATAACAAGATGGTGTCGGTGAAGAAGACCGTGAGATCTGCTGTACCCTAAATTACCATCTGCCAGCCAGAGATTGATCCAAAGTCTCACTTTCAAAACAAAGCGTTTCCGGCAGTGGCACACATAATAGTAAGTTTCCACTTGTGTCTGCAAGGCCCATGACGCCCAAAACCTGGTTGGCTCATCGACCTACAGAATCTAAGATGCACAAAGTATCAAACAATCAAAAAATAAAAAACATTATGTGCTCTGAGCCATGGAATACTTCCATTTCTTGTATCAAACAATAAAAAAAAAAACAAGGCTGTAAGGATACTTCATTTCTGTTGAGGAGACAAATATTCAAACTATTCCTAGATCCTCTTCTGTACTGTTACACTCTACACTAGGTTGAATAGGAGTCGAAAATTGCTGTTACTGCACTTAAGAGGGCATCTTGCCACAATAACACCGAAAATTGGGTTAACTAACCTGCTTTGGGGGACATCAGAAAAAGCACAAGCTGAAAATATATTTAGTGAGTCAAGGGGTACTTGTAAGATGAAAGCACATACAGTTTTTTTAACTGTGGCACAGTAACTCACTCCAAATTAAGACCGTCAAAGGATCATAATGCCAGTATAAAGTGAGGCACTGAAGTTAGTCCCTCTCACTCAAATACCTAGCACTCACTAATTCCAAGTCATACATTCATTCTCTGTAATCAACCTCAGTCACCAGACGAGCTCTAAACAGCCAAGAGAGCCCAGTCTCTGAGCGTACACTTCAAAGACCCACAGGTTGGGCCATCCTCATTTGGTAGTGAGTTAAAAACATACCAAGCACTAGCTGACTGATATTATGCTATCCAATGGCGGATCATTCTCACTGGAATGGGATAAGAAATGCCCCTAGCACCTCGTACTGGCTTTGAATTCAGATGAAGCTCTGAGTTCACAGCGAAGAAGACGTCCCACCAGGACTTAAATTGTCCCTCAAATTTAGGACCAAGACAAGGATCTAGAGGAACCCTGGATTTCAGCCTTGCTGGGAAGACATGAGAAGCAAGGTTACTGCCATCTGCAAATCTTGACGTGGATTTCCAACAAGGACTACACAGTCTTCTATTCTTGTGAAATCATTATATTCAGTACTATTAAACTAGGAAATATCAACACCTATGATTCACAGCACTGAAAACGTATGTGTTGTATAAAGCTCCACGAGGTTGTTATTGTTTTACCCCAGTCAAACTCGTTCTTGATGAGTAAGACTCTGCATATCTTGAGTAAGCACTGCTTGGTTGCCACGGAGATCCAAAACTAGCAAGGCTGCTTTCATGGGTAAGGAGCTCTTGTGATCTTCTAACCTTGCACTCAGATATATCTTATCAATACAGAAAATACCTTGCTAACATCACAGCCAGCGTCAGCAGAATGTAAAACTGAGGCACTGGGGAAGTCAGTGAAAAAAAAAAAATACAGAACTGGTTCTAGAAATACATAAGGGGCTGCAAGTGACACATGGGAGTCAACACCTTATTGTTCCGACACCTACAAAAAAAACATGCTTTTCACACTGCATTCGCTGCTCTAGGCTGCTGGAAAAACCAGTTATGCCGCTGTGGCTGGGTCGACAAAAGAATACAAGTTAGAAGGATCAGTCTCGTTTTCACTGTAAACTGTGCCTTTTAAAATTGCTCCCTATTTGTGCTGCTGTTTGCTTTATTTTTAGATTCAATGTTAAGCTGCACCTTTTGATTTAACGAAAATTATAGAACATAACTACTTATTGGGGCTTTTAGCAAGCTGTCTTTATCCTTTGGTGTGTTGTGCCATTCACATTTTCCTCCGTCCACTACAGCATATAGCATTGGGTACAGGGTCAGCCCACTTCAATCACTGGCCAACTTCAATGTAAGTGGCAGCATTCGACTGTTTCACATGGAGCACATCCGCACAAAGTACTTCCCTTCAGTGCCTGGGACTACCATGACAATGTATTTTATACAGATGAGGACCCAGTAGCTACTCAACTATAACATTTTGAAAAAACATGAAAAAAGAAAATAAGCACTGAAAGCCAAAAGGCTGGCAGCCGCTGCAGGCCTATTGCCAAAGCTTGTTTCTTTTAGTTTTGTCAAATCTCAGGGTTGGTTTCTAACAAATCAACCGTGATAACCCAAAAACAATTACCTGCAGAGCGCCTGCCTATTTTAACACATCTAGCAATAATTTTTACATATCCTTTTGGGATTAAACCCCTTTTGCTCTGGGATTACAACCGTTCGGCAGCAATGTAAGTGGCATCACCGTGCAAAGAACATTTCTTTCACTACTTAGGCCTAGACCCTCCACTGCGAGTTTTTTTTTTTTTTTACATAATTATACATTTATTATGCATGCCACATAATCCACTATCTGCGGCATAAAGTGCAAACTAAAACAGGTTCCTTCTAACTTGAACGGATTAAAATCACATTAAAACGGGCTCCATCTTGTGTGTTGCAGTGGCAGACCCTCTGCAACAGCTAACTAGTACTGTTTTTTCACCTATGCAGTATTAATATGTGTTGAAATAATAAATGAGCAAAAGAAACTGCCACAGACTGTGTGAATAATTTGATTTTCCTAACCGCATTACTTAGGCATACCTACTTCATAATTGTATTATCTATTGCTGAATAATTCCAGCGTCCCTGAAATTCGATTATGGAAGTGTGGTTGATTGTACAGCATTGGGGAAAGTGCCAGGGAGGAGAGGAAGCAACTGGTTATTTATCACTCTAGCAAACACTGCACCTCTGCAAGGACAACCTGGTGTTTGTGGGCAGGGTATGAGTGGTTACTGGGTCACTGTATGAGGCAAAGAACTGCCTCCTCTCCACGGATCTAATTTCTTCCAAGGCACCTTTGGCGCTACACGGCCAACGACCGACTCAGCCACCACTCACTTGTCGGGGCCCCTGTGTGCACAGGAAACTATTATAGGTTTGTCTGACAAAGGTGTTAGCTGTCTGTTGCCAAAGACCTTTCCATAATACTTGCAGTGAGTTTTGAATAAGCACATTACTTGATTGCCTTTCTTGTCAATCTCATTTGCTGGCTTCTTATTCAACAGCTTTTCTACCACTTCTTGTGTTTGTCCCTCCCCTGTAGTGTAGCTTCTTCCTACATCCTTTTTATTGGATCACTTATATCCTTCCACAGCAAACATCAGGGAACTTACAAGGTCTCTTTATTTCAGCACTCCTGTGGAGTACATGTTTTCGTCTTGCTCCCCTCCCCATGTGCTGCTTCCCCCTCACATCTCTGCCCCTATCGCGCTCTGTGTTGCTTCCCCCATCTCGATCATTCCTTCTCCTACCCATCGCCTTCTTTTCTGACCTGCCCCCACAGCTCCTATGCAGTGTTAAATTTATAAAAAGGTAAACAGCAGGTTCCTTCCCAGCTTGCACCACCCAATGCCTCTGCCTGCCAGTTATGTCAATGAGCGTACCAACGCAAGTACTATCAAACTCTTACATGTGACAATTCAGACTATTCCAGGCTACCCAAAGATATAACAACGGCTTGGGTGGCAGGTATTAGTACTTTTTAGTATATTAAAATTATAAAACAACTGCTGTTGTGCTAATTTCAAAATTAGACAGACCATGTGTTGGACTGTCATAAGATCCAGTGTTGGTACTTAAGTGCTGGCACTGAGCAGCGGAAAGCACCGGCTGAAATTAAGCACTGCTCCAAAGTTGCTCACATAACACTCCCTGCTCCCCATTGCTCTCATTGATCAGCAGTGTTGATTTACTCTCCTATTCCCCTGCTACTTTGTTACTCCCCAATCCTTCCCTATTCTATTTTTTCCGTTTATGGAGGACGCACCACCTGCAATTTATTTTGTGGTCACACCACCACAAGATTATGCCCCACTTTTATTTTTTCCATTTACTGCTCCAAGATGAGCATCTACCATCTTGGAAGGTGAATAAACAAAAATACCTGCTACAGTTTCTTGACAAATACATGAGCAAAACACCCCTCTCATCGTATACTTTCACCGATAACCAGAATGTTTTGGATCGTTAGTCTTCAGCCGGTTTGTCTGTCTCTCATTTTGACTGCTTTGTCCCTTTGAAGTACTTTCCCCCTTGCCGGTCTGCCTGACACTATCTGCATTCCTTACCTCTTTTACCATTCCCCGTCTACCTTCCATTCCCCATTAGACGTGTGTCTTGGCTATGCGTTAATATCTCTTGTAATTGTGTAATCACTGTTTTTCTCCTATGTTTATTCTTGGCCCCTGTAACTGATGTAATTTTGTAACCTGTAACTCGCTGATCCTCATGTAAACCGTTCTGATACCTCCGGATCTAGCCAGTGCTATATAAAACTCTGAAAATAAATAAAATGTCATCATGCTGGAGGCAGTTTTTTTTGTTGCCTTTGTCAATGCCGTTCAGCATCACCAACAACCATTCATTTGCCTTTTTACTGATGCTGTTCATCAGCAAAAAGCACTGGCAAAGCCAAAACATCAGCTAACTCCTTTCTTCTTCAATAAGCTTTATTCGGTTGAAACAGAGCAACCATAAAAGCACAGTACAAAATTTAAAATACATTCGTTACAATACATAGTAAAAAAGAAAACCTTGTTTGTTTGTAAGAGGGATGCAACCCTCAATGTCTCTTGATAAAAACAATCTATTCATAGTAGCTTTCCACACTTAATACTGTCTCCACTGCAGTTCTCCTAGTGTAGACAATAAATTCACCATAGTGTTACAAATGGGCTACAGAATAAGCGAGAGTGCAAAAAGCGTAAAAACGTATTCAAGTAAAGACCAACCCCAGGCTTCGAATTATTAGCTGACCAATCGGAGATCGGTTTAACAGGTCAGTACACCGGATTTATAACGGTAAGTAAAGCAAAACGATTACGAATGGGTATGTTGAAGTTGCTGAGTGTATGGCCTCTATTGCCTCTGCGATGGTTCTTTTCTACATTCAGACTTACAGGGGGCAAGTATATGGTTCTAGGGTAGAAGTCTCTCAGTTCCCTAGTAACTATAGGGCCGTCTCCCATTTGTGGCTGCCAGCCTTGCAAATATGGGACGACGTGGGAGTCCCTAAAGTTTACAATAATCAGGTCACCCACTATATCTTTAGGTAAAGGTCCCAGCCATTTCACCCTTCTAACGTTTACAATTTTCCCATCGATGTTTGGTGGGAGGGGCCTGTTCTTAGTTAGCCAGAAAGATACCTTATTTGCCAATTCAGCTTGTCCTTCCATCTTACCATTAGTTAGTTCGGGCACGCCTGAGAGAATGCACACATTAGAGCGGCCTCCGGTGGTAGGTCAATTTGGGTAAACTTTCTTTGCATATAGCCATGGTTGGGAAGAGTCCCCTTTAAGGGCATGGGAACATTTGTCGGCCCTACTCTATTAACTGTGCTCTGCGGTACTACCAAGTTTGGTGTTGGGTACCGAGTATTTGATATTAATGACGTTTTTGGGGCAACTAACTGGACAGGGGCAGTAGTGCTTTGTACCAAGATTTTGGGAACATCTGTAGCGACTAGAGTCTCTACCTGCTTAGATCCTACCAATCTTTTTAAAAGTATTGCGTTTTCCTTCATTGTCTCTTCTATACTAGTGATCTTTTCCCCTATTACCATGATTCTTTTTACCAGTGGGGATACTATAGATTTGACAAGAAGTTCAAACTGGGCCAGTAGTTCAGATGATATGGTAGATAGAGGGGAATTAGGAGTTGAGCATGCCCTGGATGAATTTGGGGTATTGCTAATGACTGAGGGGGGACTAGAGTACAATTTTAGTTTTTTTAATAGTCTTCCCCTTTGTTTGGCACCTCTGCGCTTTCTTTTAACAGAGGGAGTCTGAGGGTTCGTTATCGGATGAATGTTGGCTTTTGCTGGAGGTAAAAGGGGGGTTCCCGGATGACTTACTTTAGGTTTGGATGGGGCACCTAATTGTTTGTTTCCCTCTTCAACATTGACATATACCGTATGACGGAGCCGATTAAGTTCCTCCAATAAGGTTAAATTTTGGCATTGGTCTGCTACCGCAAAAGGGGATTGGCAACTATATGTGGCTTCTAAAAAAGGACTTTGTTCAACTCTCTCTATAACACATTCAATGTCCGATGTTACCCTAGTTAGGTATTTGTCCAAAGTCCTCTTCCGAGGCCCCCCTGAGAGATAGCGTTTTTTGATACTTCTTTCCCAGTCATAGTGCGGATTACTAATATAGTAAAAGCAGACACCTACGCTGGGCCAACGTGTTACGTAGGAACCTCGGTAATCTTTAAATGTTAGTCAAAAGTGTTCCGGGCAGTCACTGTTATGGGTCTGAAAGGTGTACCTCCTTTTTCCAGCGGTAGACAGGCGAGAAACAAGTGAGGTGGCCCTGCCTCTGAGGCCCTGCGTCTGAGGCTTCTCCCGGCACGACCCGCGCGCGACCTCGCGAGGCGAAAGACCAGGCGTGGTTATATGTGCCTCCTGGCGCACAATGAAGGGTCGTCCTGGCGCAAAGGATCCTGGGTGATGCCGTCCCCAACGGTGCCGGCGGAGCCAAGCCCGGCCGGACACCAGCAGCAAGTCTGAGGTAGGATGCGGGAGGGGGGGGCGGAGCAAAGCCCGGCCGCGACGGCAGCAGCGGGAGAGTCACCAGCTCGCCTCAACCCCCAGCTCGCCTCAAGCCCCAAGCCCCAGCCACAAACCACGTAGCTCCCAACAGCGTCACAAATCCAAATAATTGTGCGAAGGTTCAAAACACCGATGGTTTTCACCGGTTTCAGATACTTTAGCTTTTTTCAGAGGTTTTTTTTTGAAGATTCGAGTCTAAATAGCAGAGTTACGGCTGGCACAGGTATAACGCTGTTCAACTTTCCACTGAGCAAAGCATGTAGCATGTACAGGTATAGGTGTAGGTGAAAGAGGCTGACTTTCCTTGCCTTAAGAAAACGTGACAGCGTTTTTAACTCGCACTTCACGCTTTAAACACATCAGGCCTCTGAAAAGTCTCGGAGTCTCGGAATAACGCACAGCTGCTACAATATCCGCGCTCCCAAGCTCACCTCACCTCGCCTTAGTGTATATCGATGCGCAGTAGTGTGCTCCCTCAAGGACATTCGTAAACAGGATCACAAAATTGGCACTGCTGCATCCCCCTCCGTTTTATTTTCCGAGTTGAAAGTCAGAATCGGAAATCAGGAACCAGGGCAACGAGATCCGTAGCAAAAACCACAGCAGGAGCCACAGAACGCCAGCGAAACACCGACCGCCGCCATCGTCAACCTCGAGGGAGGGGGAGGAGCTAACTCCTTTCAAAAGAAAAGACATATAGCCTTTTTCAATGCAAGTTTGAAGTTGACAGGTCTAGAATCCTAGTATTTTTATTCTATTCGGTTAATCAGATGTTCCATCTCAAAGTCACAACTATTAATTAATTCACACACAGAGATTAAAATTAGAATTTATGATGTTTTTGCTGGTAGACCACAGAGCTACTTGCAACTGCTTGCCAAAAACATTAACTACTGAAAATAAGCCGTGCCCACTACCATATTTGGCTCATACGCTGCAGGCCATAAAACGCTGCGAACGTCCTCACTCATCCTTTGCACACCCCTGAATCCAAACTCATTATAGGCTCACCCGGCACTGCCCTTTCTCGGCTACACTGTGTGCATTCTAGCCATGGTCATCTGTGCTTCAGGGAGGGACAGCGGAGAGGTGCCTCTCTGAAATGAGGTTTGGGAAATTTGTAAAGGGAGTGAAACTGCACATATATTATCGGTCTAGTGGGAGGAAAAATTATGAAGATGGCAGAACTGAATGTTGGGGACCTGTGCTGGATGGTCACCGTCACCACCAGAGCCTATGGTACTCCAGAACCTACACGCTGTTTGACACCAGGGGTGTTGTGAACCGCTTCAGTGGAGAGGGGGAGGTGGGGGATCTCAATAGACCTCTTATCTGCAACTTGGCAGAAAACAGCTCATAATTTATGTTTAAAGAAATAAAGTTGGCTTGATAACAAAGGGTGGACGAGTGGATGCATGAGAGGGTGAAAGGATGGATGGATGGATGAGTGGGTGAAAGGATGGGTGGGTAGAAGGATGGGTGGGTAGAAGGATGGGTGGGTAGAAGGATGGGTGGGTAGAAGGATGGGTGGGTAGAAGGATGGGTGGGTAGAAGGATGAGTGGGTAGAAGGATGAGTGGGTAGAAGGATGAGTGGGTAGAAGGATGAGTGGGTAGAAGGATGAGTGGGTAGAAGGATGAGTGGGTAGAAGGATGAGTGGGTAGAAGGATGAGTGGGTAGAAGGATGAGTGGGTAGAAGGATGAGTGGGTAGAAGGATGAGTGGGTAGAAGGATGAGTGGGTAGAAGGATGAGTGGGTAGAAGGAGGATTGAGCAGAAGGAGGGGTGAGCAGAAGGAGGGGTGAGCAGAAGGAGGGGTGGATAGAAGGAGGGGTGGATAGAAGGAGGGGTGGATAGAAGGAGGGGTGGATAGAAGGAGGGGTGGATAGAAGGAGGGGTGGATAGAAGGAGGGATGGGTATAGGGTGGATGGGTGAAAGATGGTAGAGTAAATGGAAATCTGAAATAGTGACTGGAAGGTTAGCAGTGTAATGGATATATGAGAGGATGGATAAATAGGTGGGTGAAAGGATGATGAGAACATGGAAATCTGAGAGGATGGATTGAATGAATGGATAAAAGGATCAACTGATGGATGAAAGGCTATCAATGGATGGGTAAGTCAAATTATGGATATGTGGATGGATGGATACATGCATGCATAGATGACGGTTGTGTGAACAGATGGATGGTTGGACAGAATGGCCAATAGATGGATGTAATGATTGATTGTTTGTCATTGATTGTTGTCATCCTCTGAGGCGGAAGCCGGAGGACTGTGTTTGTTTGTGTTTTAAAAACTGCACTATTTCCTTGTGTTCGAACTTTTAAAACCACTGTGCTCACTTGCTCAAAAGCGCCGACCTGAACGCGCTCTTACCTCCCTCTTCGACCCCCTGACACAGCGACCCCGCGCTGAATCAGGAAACGCCCAAAGGCGATAGCCACGCCCACAGCGAGGCCACGCCCACCCCAGAGACTACAAATGCGCTGACTGAAAGCAGATTGCAATTGATTGGTGTCATCCTCTGAGGCGGAAGCCGGAGGACTGTGTTTGTTTGTGTTTTAAAAACTGCACTATTTCCTTGTGTTCGAACTTTTAAAACCACTGTGTTCACTTGCTCAAAAGCGCCGACCTGAACGCGCTCTTACCTCCCTCTTCGACCCCCTGACACAGCGACCCCGCGCTGAATCAGGAAACGCCCAAAGGCGATAGCCACGCCCACAGCGAGGCCACGCCCACCCCAGAGACTACAAATGCGCTGACTGAAAGCAGATTGCAATTGATTGGTGTCATCCTCTGAGGCGGAAGCCGGAGGACTGTGTTTGTTTGTGTTTTAAAAACTGCACTATTTCCTTGTGTTCGAACTTTTAAAACCACTGTGCTCACTTGCTCAAAAGCGCCGACCTGAACGCGCTCTTACCTCCCTCTTCGACCCCCTGACACAGCGACCCCGCGCTGAATCAGGAAACGCCCAAAGGCGATAGCCACGCCCACAGCGAGGCCACGCCCACCCCAGAGACTACAAATGTGCCGGCCATACCAGCGCAGCGGGAGCGCCGTTTGCGCGCCAAAGGCGCGCCTAAGGCAAGCCCGTCTGCGCCCGTCCGCGCACGACCGGGCCCAGGGCCAGACTCTTTGCCCGTCCCTGTTAGGACAAAGGTAAGCTACTCACGCAGAGAGCTTCTCAGCCTAAGGCCCAGTAAAAGCAGCACATGTCATGTCATGCAGGATCCTAATGTTTCCTATTCTAGCTGTAACAACTGCAAACCGGGTAAGTTACTTCTTCCAAAATCCCCGGTTCCACCCCCTGTCCTCAAAATTGCGACACTCAATTGCAGATCGCTCCCCAAGCATGCCCTGCTTATCAATCACCTCATTGTCGATCTCAACCTGGACATACTTTTCCTGACAGAAACGTGGATCACTGAGCAGTCAAATTCGGACATAGTACTGGCTCTTCCCCCGGGCTTCCTTATCATGTCTCAACCACGCCCCTTAGGTAGAGGTGGCGGATTAGCAATCATTCACAGGGACCACCTCGTCTGTCGAATCAATGACATTGCTATTGGGAATCAGAGAGCTGCCTCTTCACGATCCAGCTAACTCCGACCAGCTCCCTGTCAGGCCTTTTGGTCTACCGGCCTCCCGGCCACTTTGCCCCCTTTGCAGCGACCCTTTTGGAAACTGTTTCTTCCTCGGCCCACCTGACATCGAATTTCCTAATAACAGGAGACCTAAATATCCACTTCAACGATCCCCTGGACACAGGAGCGGCTGACCTAATCCGCGACCTGGCGGCTTATGGCCTTCTTCTTGCCAACACCGGCCCAACACATATAAAAGGGCATCTACTCGACCCGGTGTTTTCTAACATCTCCTCCCTCCAATACATCAATTCCCAACCTCTCCCATGGACGGACCATTTTCTGGTTACATTCCACCTCCCTGGGGCATACAAGAAACCTCATAAACCCCCTATCTTCACCAGAGATAGATCGTGGGCAAGACTCTCGGCGGAGGATTGGTCCAAAGTACTGGACTCCTCTACCCCTAGTCTCGTGGAGGACCCGTCCGAGGCTGACACACAATTCAGAGATTGGATCTCCTCTTCCCTTGACAGTATCATTCCTCTAAAAAATCGTGAGATCAAAAATAGGATAAAGGGCCATGCCCTATGGTACACCTCTGAACTTCGAGACCTCCGCAAAGATTGCAAAAAGGCTGAGAGACAGTGGAGAAAAGACTGGCTCCATAGTAATAAGGACACCTACAATAGCTCGGTAAGACGATACAAATCAGCTATAAAACTAGCTAAGGCCACATTCTATGATAAGAGAATAAAAAATGCGACTAATTCCGCTAAAGAATCTTACCCGATAGTCAAGGAACTACTCAACATCCCTACAGCATCCGCTGCTCTCCCCCCTCCCCCGGATAGAAGCAAGGACCTAGCCACTTACTTCGATTCCAAAATTTCGCGGATATTGGATTCCCTCCCCTCGATCAGCCCGCTCAACCAGGCTGATACAGTCGCCTGCACTAACAGCTCGCGGTTGACCTCCTTCAGAGCAGTCTCCCTCATTGAGGTCACCGCCACGATGGCCAAAATGAAAAGCGGATCCCCCCTTGACCCGGCCCCTGTCAGACTCTTAAAAACTGTGTCGCCCAGCATAGCCCCCACCATCAGGGATCTCATTAACACCTCTCTTTCCCATGGCTCAGTCCCTCCCAACTGGAAGAGCGCTGTCGTCAAGGCCCTGTTGAAAAAGCCTCAATTGAACCCGGACGACATGGCCAATTACAGACCCATTTCGCTCCTTCCCTGTATCAGCAAGATGGCTGAGAAATTAGCTAACGTGCAACTTTCCCAATTCCTTGAGACTAACAAAATCCTGCGTCAGTCTCAAACCGGATTCCGGCCGGGCCAGGGCACGGACACTGCCCTCCTCTCCGTCATTGAGGAGGCAAGATGCATCCTGGATTCAGGAGGATCAGTGGCAGTGATCCTCCTGGACCTCAGTGCCGCCTTTGATACGGTGGATCACCGTGTCCTCCTTCATCGCCTGGCCAGGGCAGGAATTGTGGGAACTGCATATGCTTGGATCGACTCCTTCCTTTCCGTTCGTTCATTTCAGGTGTGGGACGGCAACTCTCGCTCAGACCCCTTCCCTCTTACACGTGGAGTGCCCCAGGGGTCTTCGCTTAGTCCCACCCTGTTTAATGTTTACATGGCCCCCTTGGAAGATGTGGTGACCCCTTATGGGATAAAAATAGTAAACTATGCTGACGACACGCAACTTGTTGTTTCTCTTTCGCACCTTGACAAGCACCCAGACAATCTGCTGAATTGTTTGCAGGATATCCACACCTGGATGTGCGAATCTTCCCTGAAGCTGAACGGTGCAAAAACCGAAATCATGCTTCTAGGCAACAAATGGTCTTCCATCCCTCCATCAGTTTGGCCGGATGTCTTCGGTAATATCCCCACGCCTAATAAAGAAATTAAAACACTAGGATTCTGGCTGGAGCAGGACCTCTCCATGAAGACCCAGGCAGCCAAGACCGCTGGAACATGCTTTGGCCTCCTGCGGTCAATTCGTAAGATTCTCCCGCTCCTCCCCCCCTTATCCAGGAAACTTTTGGTCCAAGGGCTTATATTAGCTCGGCTTGACTATGGTAACGCCGCGTACCTCGGAGCTCCTGAATTCACCCTGGCCAAGCTCCATCGTGCACAAAACGCTGCGGCGAGGCTCATTTTGAACCTCCCTCCCAGAGCCTCGACTAAACCGGCCCTCAAAGCTCTGCACTGGCTTCCTGTGCGCCAGCGAGTAGAGTTCAAGGCCCTGTGCACCGCGCATAAACTTATCAACGGAGCTGGCCCTGCCGCCCTTAAAGACATGGTCATCCCCTATAAAGCCCTCAGAAACCTTCGCTCTGACAGCGAACATCTGGCCATAGTTCCTAAATTCAAGAAGTCGCGCACTGGTGGCCGCCGCTTCTCGGTCAATGCCTCCTTAAAATGGAACGCACTCCCTCGCAATCTGCGTCTTGAACCCTGTCTCCACCTCTTCCGTAAAAAACTTAAAACCTTCCTTTTTCCCCATATAGTCCCCCCGGTCTCCCTCTCCTGGATCTCACAACTCTATAGCGCGGGGATGCCCTCGGGTCACCAGGCGCTTTATAAATTATAAAATAAAATAATAAATAAATAATGATGAAAGACTGATGGATGAAAGAATGATTAGATGAAAGAATGCAAAGGTGAAATGGTGGATATCAGCGGGTGGATGGAAGGCTGAAAGGATGAATAGATAGTTGCTTCGATGGAAAAGATAAGGAAGCTCTTCTAGGGAGGTTCAGGCTCACTTGCTTGGTACCATCAGTGCTTTGATTCAAAGTGGGGGTGTTTTAATTTTCTGGCTACTTCCTTGCTTGACAATTTTATCGCACCCCACATATGGAAATGATGAGCAGAATTCAGTAATCACCAGCAGTTTCTTTACTGTCACACGGGTCCTTCATTGCACCTGCAGGGCTACAATCAGAGGTATGGCAAGAAGCCCAACCCGAGAATGAGAGGCCGAGGGGTTTAGCTTCTTATTTTTTGGGCTCTCCAGATCAACTGTCAATTTCGAATCCCTGTGCTAGCAGAACCCTCAGGGTGTAACCACTAAGGTTTTTGGGCCAGTCTTCAGGATCTGTGGTTACTCGTCAGAGCAGCAACACTTTTCTTCACAGTACATCTGTCAGAAACTTCTGTCTAGGACTGCGCTTTGTTTTACACACCTGTTTTAATGTATTCGAACACAACAACAAACAATGAGAGAAACATATTGCAAAAACAATTGTGTGGTTTAAAAATGTGTGTGGTGCTTTATCATTGTTAGCAGATATCTAGGAGGCTCAATTTCAAAACGTTTTTAAGTACAGTATACCAAGCTGACTCCTTAACATTCTTAAATAAACAGCAGAATTGGGGTGATATTTATAAATAATTTTACAAAATACCAACCAACTAATGCCTTTCCAACACACTATTGCATCATCGGGGTCTTCCCGGCTTGCGTCATGGGTGGGTTTCAAACGCTCATATTTTCTGTCACCTGAACTGCTCGTTTTATTTATTTTTAAAGATTAGCACCACACCGCGTACCATGGCCTCTCGTGCGAACAACCGTGTCCACGCGTCTTCTGTGACAAACGGATTATGCTATATGCCCCTTATCACGAACTCTTGTGGTTAGTCAAGCCCCCCCACACCCCAATAAAAAAATAACTTTCATTGTTATTCCAACAACTGCCCATATAGATTAATCGTACCTTCACCGAAAATGGTAAACACGGCTACCTTTCGAACTAGGGTAGGGGGGGGATCAACAGCAACGTAAACGTAAATAACGACTCACTGAAACTAATTAAGTGTAGCCTGTTCGCCAGCTGCAGCGCCTGATTCCAAGTCGTGCATTGAGCCTGTCGTCACCTCTAATTAAACGAAAAAATAAAGGCCTCACCTGCTGACGTCCCAAAACGGCTCACACTCCCAAGGCCGCGCCGCTCCACAAGGTGAAGGAGACCCACCGGCTCCGGTTACCGGTGCCTTCGGGCAGCGGGGGAGCACGCCTCGGCTTTGTTACACTGGGAGTCCAACACGCCCTGACCTGACGTGACCCCGCCACGCCTACAGCTGACAAAGACACGGGTGACGAGGGGTGGGACGAGGCGAGGCGCTGCCGCCATTGGTCGGGCGCGTTCCAGGCGCGCGGGGAATCCCGCGTTGTAAAAACGTTTCCCGCCGGTAGGTCACTGACCTTTCCTCACAGACTTACGTCAGGTAACGACACAGGGCTCGAATAATTATGCAGGACGACTGTTAATACGGGGCTGCATGGGATGGGGGGGATTAGAGAGAGAGGGGATGTTGAGGCAGTCGTGTACAGTAAATGGCCCATCTCAATGATGTAATCAGCAGGTGCTATGCATCCCAAAGGTTGCGTAAATGCTGATCGGTGTCAGATTTTCGGGAATAAAACTTCCCTTCAGATTATGTAAAAGTACATTTACTGCATATGAAAATCAGCACCCCCCCCCCTTTACAGGTGATAATGTTGGAAAGCCCAGTTTCTTCATTATGAGAGGATTATTTTCTTTTCTAGATGGCTCACCATGTAGGCAAGATACAGTCAAGGTGTTCCATCTTATAGTGGCGTTGAGTCTTTGTACCCTTTTGCACTGAGGTGGCAATGTTTAGGAAATCACTTAGAATGGTAGGCGAGGCTAGGTTTACCCTCTCCCGGATCTGGTTGGGTATTCAATTAAAAACCATTCATTTGTCCTAGGTGTTCCATCTCACTGATATAAATACGTCTCTGTGTTCAATGTTAGAATGGTGGTGTTAGAATATATTCTATCTCAAAGGTGTGGTCATGTCTAGGTGTTCACTTAGAATAGTTAATCGTAGTAGACATTTTGTCTCAGATGTGATGAAGTGTTCAATCTTACAATAGTCATTGTGTTCTAGTTTTTCAATCTCATTGATAGGTCTACGAGTTTGATTTTACATTCTGTGTGTGTTCCATGTCACTAGGTTAGCCAGGCGTCCTGGGTTTGCCAGGATAGTCCTCTTTTTTTTACCATCTGTCCCGGCTAATTTCAGGAACTTTAGCATTTGTCCCGCATTTGAGGGAGGGTTGACTGGATTCATGTTTTCTAGAAGATAATTAGTTAGCAATCCTGAGCAGAAAGCAATTTAATTAAAAGATGACACTGTGTGCCAAAGTTGATTTTAATTTCACTTGGCTCCTAATTATTTGGGTTTTCATGGTTATGAGTGATGTTAATAAAGCCATTCAGTGCCTCTCAGATGCAAAATTGTAGTCCTATCTCCATGTCTGTGGAATGTCCTGTTTTTTTTATTTTAGAAATCTGGTCAGCCTACGTGTCACTCCCCTGATAGTATCAAGGAGTTCCTTCATAGAAGGGCTGTTTGGTCTAGGTGTCCCATCATACAGGTGTGTTAATATCTTAGAATGGCAGGGAATGGTGTTTTGTTCCAAGTGTACCATCTATTAGGCAAAGTTATGACACGAAATTCAATCTTAGAATGGTGGTTCAGTTTAAGTACTCCGTCAATCCAAGAGTAGAGGTCATGCAAGCATTTTTGCACTATTAATAGAAGACTACATTACCATCAATGATGTTTTTTTTAACTGATTTTCCGTTATTTTAGTTTCAACAATGGTGATGGTCAACCCCAATTGTATATCCCGTCCTGGCGGGGACTGGAAATGTCACTGCATGGATGTCCACAAGGTGGAAGAGGATCAGCCACTGTTAATTGATTGCCCAGGCTACAGCCTGCAATTATTCTGACAAAAAACAGGCTCTGGTAATCTTGACACTCTTTTCCACCCTCCAGTGCACCAAACTGCTTAGAACTTCTTTACTTAACACCACACGGAGGAGAAACATGCGTTGAGTGAGGATTCTAACGAACCAATGCAATCTGCACTGGAGAATTGGTGCTGTCATATTCATGGATTGGACTGCTGTATGAGGTTGACCAGGCATCAGGTCAGAGTATATTTCTCTGTTTCCTCAATTCAAGGACTTATTTTCGAATTGTTCATTATGTTTGCTCAATCGATTAATATGAATGTATTGTAAAGGTTTACTGGTACAAGCTACATATACATTTTGAGTGGGGACTAGTACGCTTGGCGCTGATATTTCAGGGCCATTTTCACCCCGCAATTCCAACGTTACATTCACCCCACAATAGTGGTTAGAATAAAAGTACATTTTAGAAAATGCTAGAATTGGACTGGAATGTATATGTAGTGGCTTAATGTTCAACTTTGATGCAAGGGCTGGAGCCAAGCCGAATTATAGATGCGTTGTATTTGTATGCCCATTTCTCAAGATATCAATTAGGGTTTCTGCAGTCCTCAAAGACTAATACTGGGGAATCTCACCATACATTTTAATATGGATAAAAGTTGCGTTTCTGCAACCACGTCAATTTCCTTTTTTTGTTGCTTTTCTCCTGTATTAGCTTGGTAATATTTATTTCCTGGGTGTAACAGGGAACCAAGATATCATAATTCAGTTTCAAGAAGGAAAAAAAGTTAAATCAAGGCACACTATCTTTGTACTACTTCAGAGCCACACCCCTTCAGTGTTAGGAGGCTGCCTGGGAGGATAACTCTAAAAAGAACCAATTGCAAGACAAATATGTAAAACAATATGGCTCTTCAGAATTTCTTCTAAGGATCAAAAGGCTACAGGAGAGGTCAAATAGCACAAAGAACGGGAGACATAGGAAAGTGAATGGCCAGAAAAAGTGCCTTGAGGGAGAAAACTGCAGACTACTTTAAGGTGCAATTAACTGACATGCTTATTATAACAAGCACTGGCAAAGTCAATAGTTCTGGCTTTAATGTGTCAACTGATCTCATCACTGACCCTCACAAACTTGATTTACATGTGTTGCATGCACAAATGCTACTTTATCACACAAACCCCTGCCCTACTGGCCTTGCTAATACGGGAAATATAGTAAAACTGGTTTACCTGTAAAGAATAGATAGAGGAAATAAAGAACTGAATGTGACCAACAGTATGATGATTGAGAGTCTTTTTCAGGATAATCCCTCATGAATTTTAAAGGAATCTCTTCCTAGAAGGCAGAATGATATACCAAATAAACAATGGCACGCGGTGAGAGAGTAGTGTTACTCTGGGTGGAGACCAAGACCAGTCCATGTATATTATGGAGTATTAGTAACAATATGTCTGGCAAAGAGCTGTGCTGGCAAGTCAGACCTAAAAATGTCAAATTCTTCGATAGTGGTTAATACTGGGAACAAACCAGGTTTAGAGATGTGATGGAATGCTACCCTCCATTACACAAACACAAGTGTGCTGTGATTTGTGGCCACTTAACTGTAGAAAGGCAAAGCAGCTCATGGTTTTGCCGGGAGGTCTGGTATTCTGACCATTTCTGTCGCGCTTCAGCATAGTCACCCCCATGCAGTGCACATATGCAAGTATGCAAACAAAATCCATCAATTTCCATAAAAACCCTTAAAAAACCTATTAGACCCCTTAGCAAACCTATTACACGCCAAGATTTCTAGGACTGGAATTGAAATTCTTTTCTACCTAGGCCAATAATATTTTTGGGAAAGGCGTATTCTATTAAACTCAAAGTTGGGTTCACTTTTATTGTCGTTTAAGTCAGTTGGGCTATGCCCAAAGAGTCAGCCTTCAACAGAAGACAATTTTGGAACAAAGGTCTGAGCTGGTGAAAATGTTGGTGCATGCCCTAGAAGGGTCACTGATAAAGGTGCCATAGGTATTTGGGCTTTTTTCTGAGTCAAAAGGAGAGATCAAGATTCCCATAACTCAAGGTTTTCTATGGAGAGGATCCAGATTTTGTAGGCCTTCAGTTCTGTTGGTATTACCCCAGTCAGTTACATGCAACCTTCTCTGAAACATTTACTCTACATTTCCCAGGCTTTCAGCATGGAAGAAAGGGTCTTTGCTGAGTCCGATTCTTCAGGATGAACACCGTCAAGAGCTTTGATTGACGGAGAATTACCCAAATTTCAGAACATGTCTGAATAAATTGTTTTCACCTTGTAGTAATCACTTCACGGACTGTGTATCCCATTTGTTGATCTGCCTCAAACAGTGTGTTGAAGCCAAGTGAGATGATGTATGTCCGACTTTGAAAAGATTACGATTTAACAAGCATTGGTATGTATCCTTCCACCATTGGTCCTGAATGGGCAGACTAACCGGTGATTTGCTGTGTGCAACTGCGTGTTGTTGGCCTCCTTTGTTCTCATTGACGCTGGTATTTGTTATTTGGATACGGACTTAAAACGCTTTAGCACAGCAAACTGTTCCAAACAACTACAGTAAAAACGATTTAAAAAAATCAAGTGTTGATTGACGCAATAAATTTTTTTTTAAAATCAAGTGTTGAGCACAGACATTTGCTAGGACACATGGAGAGCAGTCTAGCCACTAGTCTAGCTACTGAACAGACAACAATATTGAATTGGGCAAAGCCTTTAGGACTACATACATCTCTCTGAAATAGTCACTTGTTCCAGATATTATTCAAGGAATTCTGGAAAACACTGCAAAAATCAGTGACAAATACACCAGTCACCAGCCCGCAGGGCAGGGGAGCAGGAGGGGTGTGCCAGAGCCCATTAGACATCGTGGGATAATAATGTCTGACCCCAACAGGCTGAGTCACCTTCACAGAAGTAGTCTTTTGTAAATTTCTTTGAATTCCTGACTTTTAATGATGACTTATATGGGCTTGTAATGTCAGAACCACCAAATACAAAAGTGCCATGCATTATCAAATTGCTGGCTTGCTTTTGCTGTACTTTATACACTGGTCCAATATAGGTTCACAGCACTGGTGTGATGGGTCAGCCGAGTGCTAGCCAAGGATTTACATGGAATTAAGGTTAGTGGTGCAGAGATTTTAGGTTCTGGTGATGCACCAGGGTTAGCTTTGGTACCTCAACGTACAAGCCAACTTGAGGGGGGCTCAGCGAGTACGATGAACTGATACACTCCTAAATATCGATACTCAGTGAGAAGGGAAGAGACAGGACAATGAAAGGAGAGATAGTACTCAGTAGCAGGATGAGCGTTGATGTGATTTAGGTGGCCAGCCCTGAAGCACGGAGGCAGAGATACGGGTTACAGTTGGGTTTGTTGGCCAGTAGACTCCTAGCCTAGGTGGTGGTAATTTAAGGGCAACTGGGGCGCTAGTTTGGAGACAATGTTTTTACTCTGTAAGCTGAAATGTCAGATGTACATGTCTGTGATCACAGACGTATCCCATTAAATCAGCCTGTTACACATGAAGGAGTGACTCACACCTGATTTTAGCATCTTGCACAATATAGCGATGGAAACATCGTGGTTGCTTTCAGTTTGAATTTTCATTGTAGAAAACGTATTTCTGTGTGGCTTCTAAAAGAAATCATGCAAATAATTTGTCAAAGTCAAAATATTTGACATATGAAGCCCGAGCTGGTATTTTCCAAACTTGAAGACCCAAGTGGCTGTGTTGCGTTTAGATGAAAAAAATAAAGTATTTTCTGGCAGGTTGGACGCCTACACTGCACTTAGCCAAGTGTGTGGAATCTGGATAAGGAGCATGAAGGTGACATTGTGACTTCAAGTGAAATTTAACTTGTGAGGCTTTTTTTTCTCCATTTTCACGGCAGTGCAACTTCTAAAATCATCATCATCATCAGTACTGAGAAACAGGAGAGAGGGTGAAGGGGAGAGGGGGTGAAGGAGCCGAAAGAGGAAAGAAGCCGAGAAAATAATTGTTAACCTTATCTGCTGCTGGTACCCACTGGGCCATTAATGCCCGACTCTTCACCTTGTCCAACAGTTCATCTTTCTTAAACAATGTCAAAGAGTCCTTGAGCAGACAGAATTACGAATGCCTTTACTAATGCTCACCTGTGCACGAGAGTAAAAATATACTTTTTTAATTTCACCGTTTTGAAGTAATTGCTTAACTCGTTTATCTGTTGGCCCTTGTAAACAATTCAATATAACACCAAGAAGCAGTGGGCACTTTACAGAGAAGATTTCCATTGCAACAGCACGAGGTACTGTATACAGAACAGTATGTATGCGTGTGAGCCTCAAGGAGACCGGAATACAGAAATTAGGAAGTGGTGATGGGTGGGAATCCTGTTGGTGTATCGGATAGGACGTGGTCTAAAGTCCTCATCTTCCATCCAGGAGATCTGCGTTCTAAACCCATCTTGATCAAGAAAATGGTGTGACTTTCGGCAAATCACGTTACCTCCCTGTGCCTCAAGTGTGATATCTGAATGGTATAAAATAGATGTGTTGACTTGTATTGCCCAAATTGCATGTTCTTTCAGATCATGCCTTTTAGAATGAGTCTCAATTGAACCTCTTACAATGAACTATTCTAAATTCTGCAACGCATATTTGTGTAGCTCTGCCTACAATAAAAGTGTTAGGAAACAGCTGAAAACTCGCCTATTTAGAACCAAAGACCATAGATCAGCCTTTCATAAAACCCAACGGCTCATGAAAACATTGTGAGTCTCCTGAGGCGGAAGCCGGGAGTGAACCCTTTGTTTTTAAAATACTTTGTTGTGCTCTGTTTTAACTCCAAGACCTACTCACCCCTGCATTGAACAGCGTTTCTCAGCGCTGCAACGATTCTTCTCCGCCATCACTGAGGGCGAGACGCGTCCTTAGACACGCCCACCTCAGCTGGCCACGCCCCCTGAAATCTGTTTAAATTGCGCGCACAGCTGACAGCGCGGCATTGACGAATTGTGAGTCTCCTGAGGCGGAAGCCGGGAGTGAACCCTTTGTTTTTAAAATACTTTGTTGTGCTCTGTTTTAACTCCAAGACCTACTCACCCCTGCATTGAACAGCGTTTCTCAGCGCTGCAACGATTCTTCTCCGCCATCACTGAGGGCGAGACGCGTCCTTAGACACGCCCACCTCAGCTGGCCACGCCCCCTGAAATCTGTTTAAATTGCGCGCACAGCTGACAGCGCGGCATTGACGAATTGTGAGTCTCCTGAGGCGGAAGCCGGGAGTGAACCCTTTGTTTTTAAAATACTTTGTTGTGCTCTGTTTTAACTCCAAGACCTACTCACCCCTGCATTGAACAGCGTTTCTCAGCGCTGCAACGATTCTTCTCCGCCATCACTGAGGGCGAGACGCGTCCTTAGACACGCCCACCTCAGCTGGCCACGCCCCCTGAAATCTGTTTAAATTGCGCGCACAGCTGACAGCGCGGCATTGACGAATTGTGAGTCTCCTGAGGCGGAAGCCGGGAGTGAACCCTTTGTTTTTAAAATACTTTGTTGTGCTCTGTTTTAACTCCAAGACCTACTCACCCCTGCATTGAACAGCGTTTCTCAGCGCTGCAACGATTCTTCTCCGCCATCACTGAGGGCGAGACGCGTCCTTAGACACGCCCACCTCAGCTGGCCACGCCCCCTGAAATCTGTTTAAATTGCGCGCACAGCTGACAGCGCGGCATTGACGAATTGTGAGTCTCCTGAGGCGGAAGCCGGGAGTGAACCCTTTGTTTTTAAAATACTTTGTTGTGCTCTGTTTTAACTCCAAGACCTACTCACCCCTGCATTGAACAGCGTTTCTCAGCGCTGCAACGATTCTTCTCCGCCATCACTGAGGGCGAGACGCGTCCTTAGACACGCCCACCTCAGCTGGCCACGCCCCCTGAAATCTGTTTAAATTGCGCGCACAGCTGACAGCGCGGCATTGACGAATTGTGAGTCTCCTGAGGCGGAAGCCGGGAGTGAACCCTTTGTTTTTAAAATACTTTGTTGTGCTCTGTTTTAACTCCAAGACCTACTCACCCCTGCATTGAACAGCGTTTCTCAGCGCTGCAACGATTCTTCTCCGCCATCACTGAGGGCGAGACGCGTCCTTAGACACGCCCACCTCAGCTGGCCACACCCCCGTGACGCCCTCTTGCTTGGGTATAAATCATGTGCCTCGCTAGGAGGCGCAGCGGACGGGCGCAGCGGGCGCGCCGTTTGCGCGCCGAAGGCGCGCCAAAGGCAAGCCCGTCTGGGCCCGTCCGGGCCTGGACCGGGCCCAGGGCTTGTCTCCCTGTCCATGCTGCTGATACTGTTCGTAGGTGCTGGTCCAACTCCCTACTCCACTCTCTGAATCCCCCCCTCTGTGCGGCCACTACCCCCTGCAATCCTATCCATCTTGAATCAGCTCCATTTCACTGCCCCCAGTGCAACTTCACTCTCCCGTCCTTTCTTTCCCATTCACTTTCTGAGCCCACGCCGCAGCTCTCAACGTCTAATCATCGGACGTTGAAAGCAGGCTTACTCAACTGCCGGTCTCTCCCCCGCCATGCCAATGACATCTGGTTGTTGATTTCCTCCGAGGAGTGGGATATTTTATTCCTCACTGAGTCTTGGATGACTGACTCATCCTCCCCGGACATCTATTTAGCCATTCCATCTGGCTATGACATAAAATGTGTCAATCGTGCAGGGGGAAAATCGGGAGGCGGATTAGCTATTATCTTTAAATCCTATTTCCAGCTGACCATTACCAAACTCACCAACATTGGTATCATTGAAGCCCTCTACTTCTCAGTATCTGATTCCTCGGCTGTCATTCTAGCCGGCTCTCTAATCTATAACCCTCCCACGGCGGCTTCCCTTTCTCTTACCGCTCTCACCCACCAGTTAGCTGATTTAGCCTTGAAACATCAATACTTTTTGGCTCTAGGTGATTTTAACCTTCATATCGATAACTCCCTCTGCGCAAAAGCGAATAATTTACTGGAAATCATGGATAGCCTTAATCTTACTCAACTTGTTACCGGTCCTACTCATGTGGCGGGTCACACCCTGGACCTTATTTTCGCCAATTTCCCCACTATTACTGTTTCTCCCTCCCTTCCTCTTACATGGTCGGACCATTACCTTATCCCTTTTTCTCTGACCTTAGACCGCAAACCTATCCCTCCTGTGCCCAGGAAAGAGCTGGGGAGGAAGTGGCACAAAGTCACATGCGCTTCCCTTGACCCGATATTCCATTTCCAGACGGACCATCTATCCCCGGATATCGATTTTAACATCGCCAGGCTCAACTCCGCCCTTATCAACGCTATTGACCACATTGCCCCCCAGAAACTCATTACTTCCTCTAGATCCCGTCCTTCTTCTCCCTGGTTCTCCACCTCCCTCCGCGAGGAAAAAAGTTGCTGTAAAGCACTCGAACGGAAGTGGAGGTTAAATTACGATCTTGAAGCTAAGCTTGCCTACAAGGCGGCCTTGAAAAAATTTCTCAAACATAAAAAAACAGCCATGAAAGACCACTTCTCGCTCCAAATTGCCAAGGCCCATAATTCTTCTAAAACCCTCTTCTCCATTGTAAAAAATTTTATTACCCCTCCGGCTAGGACCACTCAGGTCTCAGCTAGCCAGAAACTATGTGAAGGACTCTCGGACTTCTTTCTCGAAAAGATCGATAAACTCTGCGTCTCCTTCCCTAAAGAGCCAATGCCTCGGACTGCGTCTACCGATCCCCCTAACTCTCCGTCCCTTCATGCTTTCAATAAACTTGCCCAGGAGGATGCTCTCAAGACTACTCATTCACTGCAAGTCTGGCGCACCCACTGACCCCGTTCCGGCCAAAACTATGGGTGAATTGGCTCCCCTGCTAGCCGACCCGTTCCTCTCCATCTGGAATGCCTCTCTGCACCATGGCTTTTTCCCTACCACCTGGAAGGAAGCCTTGGTGATCCCAATTCTAAAAAAGGCAGATGCCGATCCCACTGTATTTTCCAACTACCGCCCTATATCCCTCCTCCCCAAACCTGCTAAGGTTCTGGAAAAAGCCGTGCAGCTGCAACTCACGGAGTACCTGGAGAACAACTTACTATTGCACGACTCGCAATCTGGATTTCGGGCGGGATACAGTACGGAGACGGCTCTGCTGGAGGTCTCGGAGACCATTCGAGAGTGCGTGGACAGAGGCGAGGAGGCCATGCTGGTCCTCCTCGACCTGTCCGCGGCATTCGATACGGTATCCCACTCCATCCTCCTTGACCGACTACGGCAGATGGGCATTGGCGGCACTGCCATCAGCTGGATCGAGTCCTTCCTCTCTGGAAGAAGCCAAAGAGTGCTGTTGCGGCCCTTTAGATCGGAGGAAAAACCCTTATCTTGCGGGGTGCCACAGGGCTCGGCCCTCAGCCCTCTGTTTTTTAACATATATCTTGCCCCTCTGGCCGGCGTGGTGGAGTCCTATGGAGTCAGGGTGGTCTCTTATGCTGATGACACTCAGCTAGTGTTCTCCTTTAGGGGCCACTCTGACTCCGCGTTCTCCAACTTCCGTCGGTGTCTTAACAACATCAGTGATTGGATGTCTGAAAACCATCTAAGACTCAACGCTGACAAAACAGAGGTGCTGTTTTTTAACCAGAAAAATTCCATCCCCTCCTCCTGGTGGTGGCCCACGGCATTAGATCCCGCTCCCTCTCCCGTCCATTCGGCCCGCAACCTGGGCTTCCATTTCAATGACTCTCTATCTTGTAAGACCCAGATTCAAAAAGTGACCTCGGCTTGCTTCCTAAAGCTACGCATGATCCGGAAAATCCTTCCCTATCTCCCTTTGGATTCCCGCCGGACAGTCACCCACGCTCTCATTACGTCCCACCTGGACTATGCTAATAGTCTTTATGCCGGAGCTCCCCAATACCTGACTGACCGGCTTCAGATTGTCCAGAATGCGGCAGCTAGGCTGATTGGTAATATTTCTTATCGTCAGTCAGTTGCCGCATATCGTAGGGAACTGCACTGGCTTCCTGTGGCTAGCCGAATTCAGTTTAAGATCCTCACTCTGACTCATCGAGCCATTAATGATCGCGGACCAAACTATCTAAAAAAACGAGTCTTAATATCCCGGTCCATCAGATCTCTAAGATCCAATGACCTATGCCTTCTGATCTCTCCCCGCTTCAGACTTTCCAGAATGGGTGGCAGAGGATTCAGCGTCATTGCTGCAAAATTATGGAACTCCCTGCCAGTCGATCTCAGATTCTGCTCCTCTGAATCTGTCTTCCGGGCCAGACTCAAAACCTGGCTCTTTTCTAGACTCTGATCTTCTTGTCATTTCCCCTGTCTGTTCCCTTTTTCCCCTCTGAGACTCAGGTTCCAGCGCCGGGACACCCCTCCGGGGGTAGCTGTGCGCTTTATAAGCTACATAAAATAAAATAAAAATAAAAACAAAATGACCATAGCATAGAGTTTCTCACTGGGATCATAATCAACACCCAACAGAAATTCTATTAACATTAAGCCAGAAAGGTCCACGAGACAGGCATGCAGTACCTGGTTTCCTTGGGCTAACCAGCACTTACTGACTTATGCATTTTGGGTCTTGTAAGTGTGCTTTAGTATTTGGAGTTTTATAGATATGTTCTTAGTGACTGCGCGTTTTATAGATAAGTGTACTTTGTGTTCTACAGCTCTGTGCTTTGTGAGTGAGGGTTTTATCGATGTGTGTGCTTTATGACTTTGGCCTAAATAAATGTGCATGCCTTGTGAGTTTTGTAACTCTAGGCGATTATATATATATATATATATATATATATATATATAAATAAATAAAAATAAATTATTGTTTTAATATATGCAGGCAAGCTAATGATACATGGAATTATCAACAGAGACTGTATAATCGCGTAGTCAAGAAGCTGCAAACAGTAATTTTGACAAAGGGGATAATATTGTCCTATGGCCCCTTGATATGAAGTAAACTGAGGCGTCCAAGCAATTGAATAATACTGTGTAATGTCAGAAATATCCGGGAAGCCATGCAGCAAGTTAAGGTAGAATATGCCGAATTGACTGAATGGAGAAATGCAGGATTACTAAATCAATAGGAGCATCTCTTTCTGATAAATTACTACCCCAAAACACCAATCTTTCACTTAATACCGAAAGTCCATAAAAATCCACTTCAGCCTCCAGGTGGTCAGATTATCTCTGCCAGAGTCAGTATATTTGAAAACACATCAAGATATATTGATTTTTTTTTTCAAGAGCATGTGTTTAATTTACCATCATATATTATAGACACTGGTGATTTCCTAAAAAGACGAGGATATCCCATGTAGTGATGAGTATATAATGATGACACTTGATGTTACCTCATTATATACTAGTGTAATACATGCTGATGGACTACAGGAGATTAAATACTTTCTGACGTCAGGCCACTCAAATTGTACAATCATGCCAAAATGTTGTTTTTCATGATTAAGTCGTGCCTTGAGAATAATTTATTCATATTTAATTGAGACATGTTCAGCAGATCAAGGGTACGGCGAAAGGCACCCGCTTCACCCCAGCTATGAATGTTTACACATGGGCTGGTGGGAGGAGCAGGTGCTCATCAATGACCATGGCACCAACTGGGGTAAACATGTAGCATGTTGATTGCGTTTCATGGACGATTTATTTGTAATATGGAAGGGGTTGCAGGAATCAGCACAATAGTATGTGGAAGAAATCAACAACAACACACTAAATATGAAGCTTACTGGTACCATCACCAAAGCTCAGGACATTTCTTGGATTTGCAGGTGTATATCCGTAATAACCAAAAAGAGAAGCAGTTGCACAGAAAGAAAACAGCAAGTAATATGACCTTGCATGCACACAGTTTTCATCCTTATCGTTTAAAAGCCAGAATTCCCTATATTGAGATGCTGAGTTTAAGAAGGAACACTAGCCGCATTGATGATCTCCATACACTTCAAAATGAGTCAACAACTAGGATTGTGGAAGAAGGCTACTCGAGAGACTCTTTGGAGAAAACAGTTCGTATAGTTAACCAGTTCGTATAGTTTACCAGAACAGTGGAGAGCCATTATTGTTCTCCCGTATACGAGAAACAAGGAAAAGGAAATCCAGTTCTGACAATTAGACTTATCACAATATACTTTAAACAAGACACAAGTTTATGAGCTATTATCTGTAGACATTAGCCTTTGTTTGGAGGTGACCCGATTTTAGGCTCAATAATCCCTAAGACTCAATTGATATCTTATAAGAGGGCCTTTTCGAAAAGAGATGCTCTAGTCAAAAGCAGTCTTGAGTTAGTGGAACAGAAGATGTGGCTTCAACAGCCTGATGGTTTTGGCAAATGTAACAAGTGTAAGGCTTGTGGTTTTGGTAAAACACAGTGGAAGGCAGGACTCCATTACAAACAAACCATTTAAAATGTCAGGTTCATTTAACTGCAAAACAGAATATGCAGTGTATTTAATGAATGCGTAATTGTGGGCTAAGGTATGTTGGCAGTATGACCCTGCAGGTCCACAGATCTCAGCGATATGATAAACAAAGATGTTTTATATCCAGTGGCCAGACACTTTAATGAGCAGCATAATAATGATGAGAAACATTTAAAACTGTTTGTTATAGATGCAGTTGTGTCATTACAGAGGTGGTAACCACGAGCGAGCTCTCAGACAAATAGATGCTGAATATATTCTTAATTTAGACACTAAATCACTGAACGGCTTAAATGCCACAGAATTGTATACTTTTTTATGATGTTATGTTATTTAAATTTGTATGGCGCACAGCTATCCGAGGGGTTTCCTGGCGCCAAGAGGTAGGGAGAAGAATAATAAGTAGGGAGTTACTGATGAATAACCACGTCTTCACGTGTCTACGGAAACTACGAAGGACAGTTTCCTCTCACATAAAGATAGGAAGAGAGTTCCACAGGGAGGGTCCCAAAAAAGAAAAGAAACTACTGCTCATCCTGGTAAGTTTAATTCTGGGGAGAACGAACTTAGACTGTCCAACAGAACGCAAAAGACGAAGAGGTGTGTACAGCTGGATTGAAGACTGCAAGTATTTTGGGGCTGTTCCAGATTTAATTTTAAACATAAAGCTCAAGGCTTTAAATTTAATACGGTTCTCCACTTTAAGCCAGTGTAGTTTGCGAATAGAGTCGGTAGCTGACACCATCCTGGATACCTGACACAGCAGCCTTTGTATAATGGTTTTATTAGAGCCTAAGTATAGAACGTTGCCGTAGTCAAGTGTAGACGGAATCAAGGCCTGAACCACCGTATGTGGAACAGAGAGGGGTATAATCCAAAAAATCTGCAATAGGTTTCTTTAAAAGAGGGAGCCCCATGGCATGCTTCCATTCTGGAGGAACAAAACGTTCCTGTAAAGAGGCATTAAGAAGGTCCATGATCAACCGGAGCGTGGGCGCCTCAAGCTGTTTCATCATGATGTTCTTTTGGTAAATTCCTTGTCCTGATGATTTAACGATATGCAATGTATATATCATAGATAGGTTTTTGCTTTGATTTATTTATTCAAATAACTTTAGAATTAGTGGCTCAACGCTGCTCATAATATGAAATCCAATGACGAGTAGGTCATGTAAATATGGAATTTCTGTTTTGGATTTGTGTGCCCACTAGGACCCAATTGGTGAAGTTTTGACCAATAATGAATAGAGATCTTTACTATAAATCCCTTAATGAAATGAGGACAAAACATGTACTCGGCACAATCATTTAAATACTGTCGAATTTAAGACTAACACGGATTAAATTGAATGTAATAACAATTTACACTATATATATATAGCGTTGATTAACGGAAGTGATCTGTGTAGTATATTTTTCATGTTGTCTAATCACATGTGCACTATATAAATGGGATCAAAATGGTGCAGCACGTATTGTATACATGTGCTATTTGACAGCCGATTTCTTAGGACTGGTGTACTTTATGACTTGTGCTACACAAATGAATCTGCTTTGTTATTTTTTTAAATATTTTTTTTAGATCTGTATGCTTTGCGAGAGACTGTGTATATGTGTGCTTTATACCTGCACAAAGAGCCGATTCACACTCATGCCAGCACCGCCTGCAGACAAATCAAGAATCTGCCTTTGTAGTTCAGTTTCCCGGAAAGTGCTAGTCTGAGACATAGATCATATAGCAGGAATCCACAATTCCTCTTCCTGTTTACTTACACCGGGAAACTACCCTGAGGTTGCCCCGGCGACAGCTGTGATGTCATGGCGGGGATGGCGACTGATGGCTAACCTAAGGGACTTTGCACCACAGTGGCACGCTTCCAAATTGTGTCACCATGACTAAATTGTAGCTGTACTCACCCTCTTCCCCATTTCTGTAAAGTATCTGCTCATACACCATTATCCCGAAAAGACATGCCTTGTGTATAAAAAAAAAAAAAAAAAAATCTGATCAGAAGACTAGCAACGACCAGGCACGTTTTATGTATGTTTTGGCATTTCTAACGTGCGAACCTAGCTGGCTAGCTACAGAATAGAATGCTGTACAGACCCTGCTAGGGAAACATGAGGGGATGATTCAGAAGATGGAGATTTCAACCTATCAGAGGTAATGATTCCTGAAGGGGCGTGTTTTCAGTTTGCAGGTGATATGTATGTGAATGTGTTATTATTACACAATCTAGGCAGTCGCAGCCCCCCCTCCCACCCAGAGTGGGTGTTGCTGACCACCCCAACCCCCAAGGGTTCCCCCAGACCACAGGTTGAGACCAGTGCCTTAAGACCAGCACTGTACTACTGAATTCTATGATCGGAGACAGCTCAAGATAAGAAGGGAGTAGGTGCAGGTACGTAAATGCATCACAGTATAAAACACGTTTTTTTCAGGGGAAGTGTACAGGGCTTTTACATGAGACAGGGGAAGGGTTCTGGTGCTTTATACAATATTTTGCACAGAAAGGAGTTTGTCATATGCAAGACAATAAAGTATGATTTGGAAGAGGGAACTCGTGATTGTTGTTTGAATTTAAATAGTAACACTGGAGCACTGTACGCCCAGCAATGAGTAGGCTGGGGGAGGGAGTGGAGAAAGATGCAAGATCGTGACAATATCATGAGGAGGAGTCTCTGCTATGTAAGAGTGAATGAGAGCTGGAGGAGGGTCAACCTACGGAATATAGAGAAGGAAAGAAATGAATCTTCAGCTCCTTTCTGAACAGCACCAAATATAACAGAAGTGGGATGAACACGGTTTTCTAATCTGGGTTCAGGATGATCAGGTCGATACCAGATTTTCAGGATATCCACATAAGATGCATTTGTAAATAAAGCGTTTAAATGGAAAGCATTCATATACTCGCTAGTTATCCTAAAAATATTTAATGGACCTCCTACTCATAGACCAACTTTCAGCATCCCCACTTCTTCATTGGGGTGCAAAGCTATAGAAAGCTTGAAGATCTATAATATTATCAAGGGTACCACAATTCTTATGAAAACCAGCCTGCTCAACAGGAATAATATTATTGCTAAATGGCCAATCCAGAAGGTGAAGAAGTATACTTTTAGCTAATAGATTCCCAATCGTGTCCAATAAGGCAATTTGTCTGTAGCTGGCTGGTGAAACTTTGGAACCTTTTTTATATAGAGGTACCACAATACTTCCCTTCAAGGAAGACAGTATGTCCCCGGACAGCTAACAGTATTGGAACAATGGACAGAAGAAAACAGCCCACGAATAGGCTTCATGTTAAATAAGAACGATCGGAATTTCATTGGGCCCATTGCACCTCAATCTCCTCAAAAGGAGGGCAGGCTATATGTATCCAATGAATCAGCCTCAACACTAAGCTCCAACTGGTTAGTGCACCTAGAATTACAGGCATATAATTGCATAATGTACTGGGGCCACTCTTCATGGGATATAGGAATGGCCTCAGCTTTAATTCTTAAATCACAATATTGGGCTATTAAAGCCCAATATTTGAGCGAGTCAAAAGAAGAGACCGCTTCCCTCAGATTGATCCATTTCCAATCCGCCTCCTTCCTTCGTTCAGACACCTTTAATCTAGTTCTTACAGGCTTTAGACAATTAATTTCCTTCTGCCTCGAAATAAACTGTAGTTAAATTGTTTCCTTGCTAGGGAGTTTATATCACAATTAAGGCTGCCCATTTTCCGTTTTTACTGATTTTTACAGATAAATACATACAGAAAACATCCATTTTCTTGCTTGAATTTATTTTTAATGTGGATAAAAAAAGAACTTGTGTTGCTTTTTGAGTCATTTTAAATACTGTCTGCCTTGACTGCCAGGCCAATAGATGTGTGGAATGCTGGATAAGGGGCTTAAAAAAAATAAAGGAATTGTAGTAAAGGGACTTTAACAGCAGTAGATATGCACAAAGTTGATACTAAATTTGCATATTTTCATATAGGTGCACTGATTTATCTTCTGGGGGTGTTCACAGCACTGAAACTTGGCAGAACTCTAAGCATGAGCGCATATTTATTGGTTAAATAAATGTGGAAATATACTAATTTCAGCTTAATTTTTCCACAAATCCCAAAATAAATATGGATAAATACAGATAAAATTAGCAAAACATAAATGTGAATAAATACATGTCGTGCTTTATTGAACGAACCGGCGGTCTCGATCACTCCCAATCCGGATTCAGGCCCAATTATAGCACCGAATCAGCCCTCCTCTCGGTGACTGATGACATCCGAATGTCCCAGGATAAAGGGAATTCTATGATTCTGGTGCTATTGGACCTGTCCGCAGCGTTCGATACGATATCCCATGACATCCTGCTAAGCCGTTTGGAGGAGGTGGGTCTCGGGGGCTCAGCGCTGTCCTGGATGAGGAGTTTTCTATCGGGCCGCAGTCAGTGCGTCAGTATGGGCTCATTCCGATCCGCACCCGTAGAGCTTACCAAGGGGGTGCCACAGGGCTCATGTTTGAGCCCTACACTTTTTAACATCTACGTGGCCCCCCTGGCCAGCCTCATGAGATCGTACGGATTCATCCCAGTGTCGTATGCTGATGACACTCAGCTCCTCTTCCCATTTAAGTCATTAACCATGGCGGTTAAACAGTCCTTTTCTGAGGGCATGAGGGCTGTTTCACAATGGATGGCCTCAAATTTCCTGCAGTGTAACATAGGGAAATGAATATGCTACTTACCAGTATGCATCTGTTCTTGGCATGTAGGGCTGCTAACATTCATATCTTAGCATTAGATCGCCGCCTAGTGTTGGGTCCGGATGATCGCACATTGTTGTCCTGGAAGAGTCTTCGAAGTATCCTGAGATAGGTGGCTCCTCCCCTGGACTACAGTGCGCATGGGCATCGGCTCCATCCCCAGATTGTTTTTCGCCATTGTGGCAGAAGATGGAGTGAAAAGTGTAAAGGATGCTCATGCTAATGATTGAATACAATAGTATATCTGCAGCTGCGACAGGCACCGGGGAGGAGGGTGGGCGATATGAATGTTAGCAGCCCTACATGCCAAGAACAGATGCATACTGGTAAGTAGCATATTCAGTTCGAGGCATGTGGGCTGCTAAATTCACATCTTAGCATAGAATACATAGCAGTCCCTCCATCAGCGGCGGTTGCCCGTGCCAGCTGCAGAAACCTGAAAAAGTGTCTTGAGAACAGCCTGTCCTACAGCAGCTTGCTGCTTGGAATGCACATCAACACAGTAGTGTTTCGTAAAGGTATGTGGGGTAACCCACGTGGCTGCTCTGCAAATGTCTTCTAAAGGAATGTTCCCCAGGAAAGCCATGGATGCCCCCAATTTGCGTGTGGAGTGCGCCCTTGGGGGTATTGTTAAAGTGCGCTTGGCTTTTTGATAACAGATTTGGATGCACTTAACGATCCACCTGGCTATTCCTGCTTTGGAAATAGGGTTGCCTTTGTGCTGTGGAGAGAAGGCAACAAAAAGTTGTTTTGTTTTCCTAAAGTGTTGTGTTCTGTCTATGTAGTACATCAACGCCCTCCGTACGTCTAACGTATGGAGCATTCTTTCCGCTACCGTTTGTGGGTTTTGGAAGAATGCCGGTAAGTCAATAGTTTGGTTGAGATGAAACTGTGACACCACCTTCGGAAGGAATTTGGGGTTAGTACGTAGCACTACCCTATTTGGATGAATCTGAATGAATGGCTCTTGGATTGTGAGCGCTTGTAGCTCACTAACACGCCTCAGTGACGTAATGGCAATGAGGAAAGCTACTTTCCACGTTAGGAACTGGAGTTCACATGAGTGCAGTGGCTCAAAGGGTGGTCCCATCAGTCTGGTGAGGACCATATTGAGGTTCCACACCGGAGCTGGCGGTGTTCTTGGGGGAATGACTCGTTTCAGACCTTCAAGGAAAGCTTTAATGGCAGGCACCCTGAAGACAGAGAGATGCTGCCTATTCTGAAGATAAGCTGCGATGGCGGATAGATGTATCCGAATAGAAGTGAACGCTAGATTGCACTTGTAAAGATGTAGCAGATAGCAAATGATGTTAGGGATAGATGCATCTAGCGGGTTGATGTCATTGGCTGTACAGTAAATGACAAAACGCTTCCATTTTGCAGCATAGCATGCTCTGGTAGTAGGCTTCCTTGCCTCCTTGATGATGTCCATGCATTCTGGAGGTAGGTGGAGGTATCCAAACTCTAGGACTTCAGGAGCCAGATCGCCAGGTTGAGCTGTTGCGGATCTGGATGCTGAATGTCTCCATGGTTCTGCGTTAAAAGTCTGGGCGTGAGGCGCAGTCTTTGATGCGGCACCACTGAGAGTTCGAGGAACGTGGTGTACCATGCTTGGCGCGCCCACGTTGGAGCAACTAGGATGAGAGTCATCGAGTGCTGCCTTAGCTTTCTTGCCACCAGCGGTATCAGAGGGGCTGGCGGAAAAGCGTACGCAAATTTGCCTGACCAGTTCATCCATATCGCATTCCCCTGCGACTGTGGGTGAGGGAACCTGGCGGCAAAGTGTTGGCATTTTGCGTTTTCTTTTGTTGCAAACAGGTCTATCTCCGGATGACCCCACTGCTGGAAGTACGGGTGGAGTACAGATGGGTGTAACTCCCACTCGTGCATTTGATGGCTGTATCTGCTGAGCAGATCCGCCATCTGATTGTCCTTGCCCGGGAGGTGTTCTGCCATGAGGAAGATGTTCCTCTGAATGGCCCACCGCCACATGCTCTGAGCCAGATGAGACAGCTGTGGCGAGTGGGTGCCTCCCTGTTTTTGAATGTAGTACATCACGGTCATGTTGTCCGTCCGGACTAACACTACCTTGTTGCACAGATGTACAATGAAGGACTTGAGCGCCATGAAGATTGCCATCAGTTCTAGATAGTTGATGTGCATCTTCTGTTGCTGCGTCGTCCATAGTCCCTGCACTGTGTAAGTGAGCAGATGAGCTCCCCATCCCTGGAGAGATGCGTCCGTTGTCAGGGTAATCTGTGGCACTGGCTCCTGGAACAGTCGGCCCTTGCAAAGGTTGTGTGGAGTCCACCAATGCAGAGAGTCGTATGCCCGACTGGTAACCAACACTAGGTCTGTTAATTGTCCTTGAGCCTGTGTCCACTGATTTGCTAAGCACTCCTGGAGCGGGCGCATATGCAACCGTGCGTGAGGGACTATGAAGATGCAGGAGGCCATCATGCCTATCAACTGCATGAACACTCTCGCTGGAAGTGAGTGTTGTGGTCTGAACTTCTGGATCAGAGACTGCATGCTGTTTATCCTGACTTGGTTTGGTTGAGCCATGGCCGTCAGGGTATTGATCGTCGCACCTAGAAACTGCCGGACATGTGCCGGCTGAAGATGCGACTTTGGGTAGTTCAACGAGAAACCTAGATCGTGAAGGAGGTGAATGGTAGTCGACATGTCCGCGGAGCACTGTTGTTCCGACTTGGCTTGAACGAGCCAGTCGTCCAGGTAGGGGTAGACATGGATGTTCTGCCTCCTGAGGTGCGCTGCTACTGTCGCCAGACACTTGGTAAACACTCTTGGGGCTGTGGTCACTCCGAAGGGTAGGACCTTGAACTGATAATGCCTGCCTTGGATAGTGAATCTGAGGTATTTTCTGTGGGACGGGTGTAGTGGTATGTGGAAATAAGCATCCTTGAGGTCTAAGGTTGCTAAGAAGTCCCCTTGGTTTAACAAGGGAAGAATCTGTTGCAGTGTGAGCATATGGAAATGTTCTGACAGTATATACAGGTTGAGGGGACGTAGATCTAGAATGGGCCTGAGAGATCCGTCCTTCTTCGGAATAAGGAAGTACAGGGAATATACCCCTGTGCCTTCCTCCTCTACTGGCACGAGCTCGATTGCGCCTTTTTGCAGCATCACCACTACTTCCTGCTGCAATAAGTGCAAGTGCTCTGCGGACATAGGCCGTTGCCTTGGTGGGATGTTGGGTGGAGTGGATTTTAACTCTAGACATAACCGTACTGGACAAGTTGTCGCACCCACCTGTCTGTGGTGATGTTTCTCCAGACGGGCAGGAACTGCTGTAGTCTCCCCCCGACAGGTGTTAAGTGGTCGGGGGGCAGTGACAGAGAGTCACTGTTTGCTTGGGGCAGAGGAGCGGGAGTTGTTGTTCCCTCTGCCACGTCCTCTGGTGCTGTTTCCTCGGTAACCCCCCTTGTTCTGTTTGGGGTACGAGGATTGTGCTCCACCTCTAGAGAATTGTGACTGTTGACCCATCTGTCCTCTGGTGACTCCACGTGCACCTGAGCGACGAAAATTGTTGCCACGAAACTGTTGTGATTGTAGGGCCCCCATAGACTTAGCAGTTTCGGTGTCTTTCTTAATTTTTTCTAGGGTGGTGTCCACATCCGGACCAAACAGTCTATCAGGATTGACTGGCTGATTAAGTATGGTTGTCTGAATGTCAGGTTTAAACCCCGATATGCGGAGCCACGCCTGTCGTCTCAGCATGACGCTAGTGTTAATGGCCCTAGCTGCTGTGTCTGCGGCATCAAGTGCACACTTTATGGCTGCGTTGGAGATCAGTTTTCCCTCTTCTATAAGCAGTTTGGTGCCCTCTTGAAACTGCGAAGGCAGGTGTTCTAAAACCCGCTCTAGGGTGTCGTAATGCGCCCTATCATAACGTGCCAAGAGTGCCTGTGTATTTGCAATACGCCAAAAATTGGCAGCCTGTGCAGCTACCCTTTTGCCTCCTGCCTCTAGCACCTTGGACTCCTTATCCGGGGGAGGATCTTCACCCGTTGTTTGGGAGTTGGCCCTTTTGCGGGCATTTGCGACCACCAGGGAGTCAAGCGGCAACTGTCCCCGAATGTATGCAGGGTCTGCAGGTGCTGGTCTGTACTTCTTTTCGATACGTGGATTGACCACTCTCGCCCTGGTAGGTTCCTTAAAGATGTCCGCAGCATGTTTGAGGACCCCTTTGAGCATAGGCAGTGTCTTTACTGTCCGTTCAGAGACTGAAAAAGTGTCAAATAGAAAGTCTTCTTCTACTGGGTCAGCATGCATGTCCACATCATGATTAGCAGCTGCCCTTTCAATGAGTGCATGAAAACCTGCAGAATCTTCTGTTGGGGATGCACGTGCAGTGAAAGGCTGTGGGTCTTGCCCCACACCTTGGGTGCCTTGGTCACCAATGTCATCATATGAATCCGGCTGTGCATCTGGTTCATTGATGGGGAAAGTGTATTGGTCATCTTCAACATATCCTTCACCCTCAGAGTGTTCTGGGGAAGGAGTTGGGCTCCTTCTTGGAGGAGGCTGGATAGGTTCCATGAGGCCTGAAGCGTCTTGAGGAAGCCTTTTTTTCTTTAGGGGATGACATAGGAGTCCACTGGCTGTGAAGTGATCCTCCTCTTGTAAAGGGTCAATTTGCCCGTGTCTGCGTCGATAAAACGCTCAGAATCCTCTTCAGAGTCGAGTACCCGACTTGAAAGTGCCCCTGCCGTTGAAGAATCCGACTTCTTTGGCGTCGATTTCGTTGAAAAGGCCTTTGGCGTCTCCTTTGGCGGCAGAAGGAAGAGAAGTTTACCCGCAGGCTTCACCGGAATGTCCATCGGCTTCTGTGGCGATGGCATCGGAGCCGGCGTAGCAGAGGCCATCTCCCTGATTCTTTGTAGTGAAGAGGCGATGGGGGACGCGTCACTTACAGTGGCCTTTGGCGCCGACGAGGAGGTCTTGACCTTGCCCTCGGATCCGACGTCCTGTCGGCCCTTCTGAGTTTTGGACGATGATGCCGCAGCCACCGACCCAGAGTCCTTGGACCGATGCGCAGACGTGCCAGCCTTCGATCCGTGTGATTTTGTCGGCTCCGTCACCACCACGCGTCCGACTAACGGAATCCCAGTCGGAACCGGAGCCGTGTCGCCGGCTTTAGCGGGCTTTGACGGCGTCGCAGCGGTTGACCCGTGCCGACCACCCTTCTTAGAGGATCCCTCCTCTGGCGCCGATTTCGACCCTGTGGAATCGACAGATTTCTTCGACTTTTGTGGACCGGAGGTCGACGGAGTCGATGAAGCAGCAGGTGTAGTCGTTTTTGTTGGTACGGCCGCCATCTTAGGGTCGCTCGAATCGATAAGTTTCGGTTTAGTTTTCGGGTCGGCCATTTTAGGTGTAGTCGATCCGTAGGTTTCAGTTTCGGTTTCGATACGGGCTGCGCAGCAAGTATGTCCGTGGCCGGGCCTGAAGGCGGGGCCGTGGCTTGCGGTACGGGGCCTTGGGTAAGGCCGACAGGCGATCCCGTGACCCGATCTTGAGTTTCGTAACCTTCGGGGCATAGCTCGTCCCCTGAGCTATCTTCCGCGGCCCCATAAATCTCTTCGACGTCCCCTACCTCGTCGACGTATTCAAGGCCTTGATCTACGACTCCGTCGTCGCCTTCCGGATCTGCCTCGACCTCCGTCTCGGGCGGGGAGATTTGAAGATGATGGCTCTGGTCCTCCTCTTCTCGGTCGCCGAAGATGTTTTCTGGATCCGGGGCCGCTTGTCTGGCCTCAAGGCGCACCGCGCGCCGAAGCTTGAGTGTCTTCTTTGACCTGAATTTTGCGCAGGCCCTGCAGTTGTCTTCGTTATGGTCTGGTGAAAGGCATTTGTTACAGACCGGGTGCACGTCTATATGTGGGTATTTGGACCCACAGAGCGGACAGTACTTAAACGGACTCCGCTCCATGCTGGAAAGTTGCGTCGTGTCGCAATGAGAAGGCCTCGATGTCCGAAGAGTGCAAGCACTCCGTCGATTCCGACTCCAAGAGACGGAAGAACTCAAGACCGTGCGCAAACAATACCGACGCAAAGAATACAAGGCCTTTGGCCGTAAAAAGTTAGTTTTTCTCGGTTCCGACAGAGAGACGTCGAGACCGCATCCGAACCCAATGGCGGAAAAAAACAATCTGGGGATGGAGCCGATGCCCATGCGCACTGTAGTCCAGGGGAGGAGCCACCTATCTCAGGATACTTCGAAGACTCTTCCAGGACAACAATGTGCGATCATCCGGACCCAACACTAGGCGGCGATCTAATGCTAAGATGTGAATTTAGCAGCCCACATGCCTCGAACACAGAGGTTATGCTCTTTGGGAAAGCCACACTGTTGTGGACACCGGACTGGTGGCCACTAGATCTGGGTCCTGTCCCCAGCCCTAAGCAGGTGGTGAAAAACCTGGGTGTTCGTTTGGCCAAAATCTTTCTTTAAAAGAACATGTAAACCAAACAGTCGGGTCCTGTTTTCACGTAATTGGACTACTCCGAAGAGTGTTTCCTTTACTACCGGACCCTACTAGGAAAACCCTCGTCCAGGCCCTGGTGCTCAGTCGCCTGGATTACTGCAATGGGTTACTGATTTCAGCTAACGACAGCTTACTCAGCAGGCTCCAGGTGGTGCAAAATACTGCCGCAAGGTTAGTTTTGAATGCTCCTCCCAGATCTCCATCACGCCCCTTGCTGGAAAAGCTTCACTGGCTGCCGATCCGTCAACGGATCAAATTCAAAACATGCTGTGTTGTTCATAAGGGTATACACGGTCTGGGCCCCACATATCTGGCGGAGAAGTTTGTCCCCTACAATCCAGTATGCGCCCTCCGCTTCAGTAATCAGTCCCTTCTTCAAATTCCCCCCATCAGAAGGGCAAGACGGGGTGGAAAGGCCCTTTCCTGCCTAGGTCCTTGCCTTTGGAACAAACTCCCCGCTCCCATCAGGCTTTGCATGGATCATCTTGCATTTAGGAAACTGTTAAAAACTTTTTTGTTTCAAACGCAGCACCTTCTCTAGAGTTCTTGTTCATCCACTCTCTGTCATTTGCTGAGCGCAGAGATACTCCTCCGGGAGTCGATTCAAGCGCTATACAAACCAACAAATAAATAAATAAATAAATGGCAAAAAAATAAATGCCATAAAACCAGGAGCTCTAATCACAATTCAACTTTTTTACAGCCCATGAGATCTTAATGGGTGACTTAATTTTTTTACTTCTAAATTTACTACCAAATGTTCGAAAAAGGGAAAACTTCTTTTCAAACCAGGAAATAAGATCATCTGATGAACAGTCAGGAAGGCCCAAACTCACAATTTTGATAATGTGGGCCAGAATCATTATATTATCACATGACAAAAAAGTGTGCCCACTTGATTTGTTGTAAACTACACTATCTTTCCTGGAAATCCAGAAGTCAAGAGCCTTAAGCTCTAAATCAACATACAGCAGCAGAATACTGTGGCCACTTAAATCAGTCCTCATTAACTCTAATTGTGTATAGGCTCCAAACATTTGATAAGATACCACCATCTAGTCGATTAGGGGTCACCCTTGAAGAGAATGGAAGGTATAGGAAGTAGGATAATCTTCAGGAAACCGGCCATTTAAGAAAATGAATTCATATGGTCTGAGGTTTTCTAGGAAATGTAAACCCTGCCTGTCTAATCTAACAATTCCAGGTAAGTTAGTCTCGGGGATACTAAATACCTCCTCCAACTCGGAATTACCAAAAGGTCACACAGGCAAAGTCCCCCACAATAATAACCAAAGAACATTCCCCAAAACACTAGTGTTAAGAACGAATGAGAGCATGGAATCAACTAGCGTATCATAAGACTTCCCGGAGAGGGGAAGGGGGGTGGGGGGTTTAAACAACTCTCCTATCTCACTGAAAAAAGCTAACTTTAAGCGCAGACAAAGTTTTGAGGGGTGAACGAATGCCTTTGGATTTCAATTAATGTCACTACTGAGTAAAATAGCTATACCTCCACTGGCATGGCCTTTTACGGAAGGTTTTGCTACACAGGAAAAAAAACAAAGTAATTCTCATATTTAAAATCTGAACTGATCCAAGTTTCCTGCAAACAAATTATTAATGGGTTAAGACGTGCTATGTAATTTAATTTTAGATTTGACTGTCCTACACCTGCCATATTCCAAGATAGCAATTTACTCAAAGGGTTACCTCTGCAACATCGGGAGTTTTACAGTGTTTTTCGCTCTATTCGATGTGCCCACTACCCAACTCTGGGTCGATAGCTCTTCTCTCTTTCCTGGCTTCCTTGCCTTCTGGACCTCATTTCCCACAATACTTACCGCTCTCCTCCCTGTGTCTCTAGCTATAGAGATTGTGATATAATTCAGATTGGCTACCCCCTCCTACCGTTTAGACCCTGGGTGATCACTTGTGTATCCGAACTGAGGCTATCCCATTTAAGATCAATATTTGGCTCACACAGGAAAACATAAATTCCTCTTTTCCGGAATTAATCCACATGCCCTAGAATCAACATTACAACATAGACTACAAGAGCTAAAGGTTGTCAGTTGGAGATACCTAAAATCTATTTAAGCATGTTGTTAGAATCTGAAAAGAAAAACGTAATACAGTATATTCAAATATTTCTGTTTGCTAGAAGCGCAAACTTGTGACTACTCCCGGAAATTAAGGAACAAGTCGCACCTAAACCTTTAAGAAACAGAGAATAAGATTAAGAAAGACAGAATAAAAACTTTGCAGACAGGACCCTAAGAGCTGTTGAATAAAACCCATGGAGGTTGGATTTGGCGGTGGCCGGGTCCTTGGTGAGGGAGAGGATCAGCCGGGTGTCGTCGGCGTATGAGACAATGTTGAGGTGGTGTGATCGGACGATGTTGGCGAGTGGTACCATGTAGATGTTAAAAAGGGTCAGGCTGAGGGATGATCCCTGGGGTACGCCGCAGGTGTAAAGTGTCTGAAAGTGTGCTTTGCTATGTACCGCATGGGTGTATGTGGTGTGGATGTTTTTGTGACGGTGCTGGGTACTGTCGGAGTGTAGTGTATATGTTACATATGGAAGGAATGTACAACGTGGACATTTGTGTAGTGCTGCTATATACTGTAGGAGTGTAGTGAGGCACACTGTGCAGCGCTGTTACATAATGTAGGTGCATACTGTGTGGACATGTGTGCAGTAGTGCTACAAACTGTAGGACTCTTGTACGGAGGATTGCTACATACAGCGAGAGAGGACAATGTGGACATTTGTGTCCTTGTGCTGTGTACTACAGGGGTGTTCGGTGAAAATTTGTGCAGAACTGCTATGAAGTGTAGTAGAGTGTTACGAGTGGACGTTTGTGTGACAAAGCTGCTTAAACTTAGTGTAATGTGGACATTCTACAGCAGTGCTACAGAACAAAGGAGTGTAAGTGGTAATATATGCAGCCTGTAGAAGTGTACAATGTGGACGTTTGTGCAGTGTTTGCAACATACTGTCGGATTATGGTTAGGATACTTATACATTAATGTTACACTACATAGTAGTGTAGTGTGGACATTTGTGCTAAGTTCTACAAACTGAACCGAGTGCATACTGTGCATGTTGGTTTGCCGTGCGGTTGTTGCGCTGTAGTGCTAAACAATAGTGCACCCATATGAGAGGGATACTTGGTGTTGTCTGTGCTTTCTCGATCACAGAAAAGTAAAATGTGTGGGAAAGCATGCTGGAGCCAGAAGAAGAGAAGTGCACTTTAAAAACAACCTGCAGGGTCAGCTAGAGTATACTGTAGATATATTTCTGTTTCAGTGACCTGGCACAGTGCTTCATGGGGCCATTGTGTTGTGTACAGGAAGTGTGCAGTGGGGTTGTCTGCGGTGCTAGATGGGAGTGTGCAGTGGGGATATGTGTGCTAAAACCGAGTGCCCTTAAGAGACATTCATCATGAGCTGGCAACAGGTGTGCAGGTGGCTGCCAAATAGGAGTTACAAGGCACACAAGTTTTCCATGTCCTTGAGTGAGTTGCTCATTCATACCTGATGTCCTTTGCATTCTGCGATAGGCAGTCCAGTTTGTTAAACCGAAATAAACATGTTTGCAAGCAGCAGAATGTAATGCAAAAACAATAGTTGGATCAGCCACTCCTGCATGGACACAAGAAACTTGAGAGCTCTGGAGTACACATTTGACCTGCTACCCTAGTGTAGGCACTTGTGCGTGGTCAGCAATAAAACTGCACAGCAGAGGAAAGGCGTATTGCAGCCATTAGATCGCGCCTACCAGAGAAACAGCTGTGGTGCATGCTATCTCGGACAGACAGCATGTGTCGTTGAGGTCGTTTGTGCTGTGGCTCACCGATAGGCGCTCACTGTGGGAACATTTGCGCTGAGGTTCTCAGATAGGAGCGTGCAGTCAGTAGTTATCTTGAAAATCTGCTATGCATCTGCCCCAGGGGCCGAAGTTATGTAATCCTGTCAAGTTCAATTGTTCTTTTGAAAATCCTTTACATAAAACTGAATCTTCATTTTATTTCTTCAAAAATGTATTTACATTTTGACCTAACAGCCCCATTACAAACCCAATGTATAATTTATGTTATATTACTGTCAGTGTTTATAGCTCCCCAGAGGCACCATTTTGGGCTAAGAGGACAGAAGAGAGATGAGTCGGTCGAAGAATATGTATCTGCTCTAAGAAAACTGGCTTCTTCGTGTAAATTTGGACAAACGTTAGAGGAAAGAATAAGAGATCAGTTTGTTTTAAAATGTGCTCATGATAACATTCGAAAGGAGTTATGGCTAAAAGATGAACCACCCTTAGAGGAAGTACTAGTAATAGCGAAACAAGTGGAACACATGACTAAATGTGTAGATGAACTGAAAGGAGAAAAAGAGAAGACGGTGGAGCCTGAGAAGAAAACTGAGCCCAAAGTAGAAGAAGTTGTTTGTCAAGTTCAAAAAGAGAGAAAAGAAGACAATGAAAGAAATGATACGGGGATGAATAGATTTAATCCGAGCTTTAATATGTCCAACAGATTTTCTTGTTTCAGATGTGGCAACCCCGGTCATTTAGCTAATTCTTCAAATTGTCCTGCACTGAAATCTATTTGCAATGAGTGTGGGAGAAGGGGTCACTTTTCAAAATGTTGTAGGACAAAAGGTAATAAAAGGGACAATATGTACAAAAAATGGACACAACCACAAGTAAAGACAGTTACGTTTCAGATTAGTAGTGGGGTATTAGAACATCCCACACATCTGGTTAAGGTAGATGATGCCATGATAGAATTTAAATTTGATTCATGTTCCCAAATCACCATGATAGATGAAGAGTTGTTACACAAAACTTTTGGGAAAAATGTAAAATTATTCAAGAGTGATATCTTACCCTTAGGATATGGCAGTAAACCCATTAAGATTTTAGGTTATTTTATGGCCAGTATGGAATTGGGATGCAGAATTATTCCAGGCAAAATTTATGTTACTAATTTTGGGGATGCTCTAATTAGTTGGAGGGATCAACGTGATCTAGGAGTTACACTTGATCCGAATGCCACACCTCAGGTGAGAATTCAAGAGGTAGAAAACCTGTCTGAAATGTTTGCAGAAAAGTTTCCTTCTGTGTTTAAAGATAAGTTAGGATGTTTGATTGGCTATAAACACTGTATTAAGCTTAAGAAAAATGCAATTCCCACAGTGGCAAAGGTTAGAAGGATACCACTTGCGGAACAAGTAAAGGTACAAGAAGAAATAGAGAAATTGATAAAAAATAACATAATAGAACCCGTAGAGGCCACAGAATGGTTAGCTCCAATTGTAGTAGCGAAAAAGCCAACTGGAGAGATTCGTTTGTGCATTGATCTAAGGGCATTAAACAAAGAGGTGGTGGTAGACAGATTTCCGTTACCCAACATAGATGAAATTGTAGGTACATTAGAGGGAGCGAAGTACTTTACCACATTAGATCTGGCATCCGCCTACCACCAAGTTGAGCTAGATATTTCTTGTCAGGACCTAACTGCTTTTGTCACACCAATGGGTACGTTTAAATTCCGAAGAATGCCCTTTGGATTGATATCGGCTGCTTCGGTGTTTCAACGAATCATGACACACATACTGAATGGTCTTCAAGGGGTAAAATGTTACCAGGACGATCTTCTAATATATGGGTCCGATTTACAAGAACACAATGAACGTGTGTGTCACGTGTTGAGAAGATTGACTGATTCTGGTTTGACTCTCAAAAGGGAGAAATGTAAATTTGGCTTAGAAGAAGTAAACTACTTGGGTCACTGTATCAAGAGTCAAGGTGTGTTTCCAAAATCTGATCTAGTTGCTTCCATTGGTAAAGTGGCAGAACCTGTTAATAGAGAGGAGTTGTTATCCTTTCTTGGGATGGTAGAATTTTATGGGAAATTTATCATACATTTTGCGGACAAGACAAAAAACATGAGGAGACTCACTGGGAAAAATGTCTCTTTTGTCTGGTCGGATGACTGTAAAAAGGAATTTGAGAGTATAAAAGAGGAATTGAAGAAAGCTCCGTGTCTACAAGCATTTGTTCCTGGCTTACCAACATTCATATTCACTGATGCAAGTGATAAAGGCTTAGGAGCAGTGTTAGTACAAAATAAACACAACCATGACTCTTTAATTGCATGTGCATCCAGATGTCTTCGTGGTCCTGAATTAAACTATTCAGTAATTGAAAAAGAGTCATTAGCGATATATTGGGCTCTAAAAAAGTTCAAAAATTTAGTTTGGGGGACTAAATTTGTTGTCAAATCTGATCATAAGCCGTTAAAGGAAGTTTTTTGTAAGAAGGGGTTGGATTCAATCTCTTCTCGGATTGGAAGGTGGATCATATCCCTACAGGAATTTGACTTTGAGGTACAATATTTACCTGGTGTATCAAACAAGGCAGCTGATTGTTTTTCCAGATTGGTAAAAAGTGATGATATAGGGTGTGAAGATGATTATGTTGATGAAGATGAGTATCTCAATGTTTGTGAGGTTACAGAGGGTGTAGTAGGTAAAGAAGAGTGGAAAGAGGAATTGTTAAAAGATGAGGAGTTAGTTAAGGTAATGTCGTTATTAAAAAATAACAAAGGACTGGATAAACCTTGGTCCTTAGTTTCTCAGGAGCTATCAATTTCTGATGACATGCTAACTCGTGGGTTGAGGCTTATACCTCCTTTCTCTTTAAGGAAAAAGTTATTGTTACATGCACACTCTGGACATTTGGGAATAGTAAAAACTAAAGAGATGGTTCGTACTCAGTTTTGGTGGCCAGGAATGGACTTAGAAATAGAACGCATGGTTAGAGAATGTGTTGAATGCTGTGCAAGTGACAAGATCCTAAAAGTCAGGCAAATGCCGATGGTGTGTAGAGAGTTGCCTAATCACCCTTGGGATGAAATAGCCATTGACATCTTAGGGCCTCTTCCTGGAGTTGCTGACACTCCCTATCTGATAGTTTTAATTGATTTATATTCACGGTGGATTGAGGTTTGCGCTGTTAGTGAGATTACGTCAACCTCTATCATCAAGTTTTTATCTGAAATATTTGTGAGAGAGAGTTTCCCGAATAGCATTTTATCAGATAACGGTCCACAATTCTGTTCTAATTTCTTTGAGGATTATCTAAAAAAATGTGGAATATTACACAAAAGAGCATCTTTATACCACCCTGAAACGAATGGTGCTGTTGAGAGGGTCAATCGTACATTGAAAGAATGCATACAACTCGCAAGAGCTAGTGGGTTAAATTGGAAAGATACACTAAGGGAAAGAATAGATGCTTATCGTTGCTCTCCTCACTCAACCACTGGAAAATCTCCTTTTGAGTTATTCAGAGGTAGAGTTCCAAACACAATGTGGTGTCCGGGTTGGATGAATTTGAAGAAGGGGTTTGTAGACAATCATATTGGTGCTTGGAGAGAGAGAGAATTGGAAAAACAGGCTTGCAGGAAAGCACATTTTGACAAAGTTAAGTGTGTTAAATTTCAGGAGATAAAAGTAGGTGACCTTATAAGAATAAAGGCACCTGTAGGGAGAAGGCCTTGGTCAAAATATACCAATGTTAGGCCTGTCATTAAAGTTTTTGGGAATGCTATTAAAACACAAGATGGGAGGATTTGGAATAAGAGTCGTGTGGTAGTTGTTAAATCAAAAAACATTACTCAGTCTGACTCTGATATCAAAGCTAATCTCTTTGGTATAAGAAATCCTTCTCGCCCAAGTATTGACTCTTCTCTCAACACTCGTGTGAGGAGTCAAAGATTACGCAGTGCTCCAATGTACATGAAAGATTATGTGTAAATGATGTTCAATTATTCTTCTGATTAACTAATTTTCTTATCTCTCTTTTAGATTCATTATTTATGTTATTGCTTATTGTAAAGAAGGGAGATGTGTTATGTTGTCTTGCATCTCTCTCATGAGGTGCTTACATCACTTGATTAGAATAGGAATGTTGGTAATGTTCTGAGTGTAAGGATGTATTGAACATTCCAGGTCAGTTGGGACCTGAAGCTGGTTGTGGATGAGGCGAATAAACTGGACGCCTTACTAACATTGGCTATATCATTTAATTCACATGAAATACACTACAATACGGCTATAGCTGCCATTTGTGTTCTTGCGGCTTCTCCGCGGACAAGCTGCTGTGTTGTGTACGTTGGCCATCCCCCAGACGTCATTTGATAGGAGGGCATGCAAAGCCACCCATCCTCCCAGGGACACTCACTCCCTTTCGTGTGGTGAGCTGAGCATTGGATGGGATGCCTGTCCAGAGCTCAGACGTTTACCATCTCCCTTCCTAAGCAGCATCTTCGCATTCGGTTATTTCCAGTGCTGATTTTATAATGGAGCAAACAGAACTACAAGTCCCGGGAAATATAAAAAAAACTAGTGATATCGGTGTCCGAGCTCAGCTCTTAAACGTTACGTACCAGTAATCTGTCAGCAAAACCAGCGGTTTCCTTGAACCCAGTCTGCTTTGGCCCGCGGGGCGGAGGTCTGTAATATGGGAGGGGAAATTATGGGGATAACCTAGACTGGCACCTTAGACGGCGGGCCCCGCACGTCAGTGACGAGTTACGCACCCTGCGTAATTGTGGTGACGTCATATTTCTGCGCCAAGCTCTGCCAATTACAGATGTAGTGGACGTGCGAGAAAAGGCAGCGGTCTGTGCCTTCCCTTGAGGCAAGATGTGCTCTTGCGATAGGTCACCGGGGTCTAAAACAGGTCAAGAGGGGTACCAGTTCAGCGGGGTATCTTTGAAGAGCACTGACTCTAGTTGGGATTTAGATGGGATCGACGTTACGGCCTCAGGCAGAGGTAGGTCGAGGCTGAGCGGCAGGCCCAACCCCACGAGAATAGCGGACCTCACAGATACATGTCAACCAGCTGGCTGTCAAATGAGAGGGAAGCCAAACGTTTTAGAACACGAGACATTAAACTGAATGATGATAATAAAAAACAACAGATTTCCAAAGAGGGTACAAATGAAGGCATGTTACTATTTAGAAGAGTAGTACTGGGAAGGGGATAAGACTCCCCAAACGAAACAGGTTGACGGATAAGCTCTCAGCTCACCCTCATTAGGAGGGTGCCAATCACGTATACTCCTCGTTACCCTATAAATAAGCAGAAGAATCCCCGTAGTCTCCGTCCCTTTAAATTTCCTTTGTTTCCAAAAATGTCTATTTAATTCGTTGGCCAACACTTCAAAACTCTCCTCCTCACCTTGATTCTTATGACACTCAAAAGGTTGGGTGCCATGCAATGGCTAACGCGTGCTCGATCATTCAGCATGTTGTGCGCCAATTAAGAGAGATCTCCATAGAACCCAGTAAGTACTCCGGCCTCAGCCGGCGATGCGGGGTATTGAAAACGCTTTTAAACAACGACTATTTAAATACAACATTAAAACGCTGCGTTTTTGTGTTTTATTGGGACCATCTGTCCTACAAGTGTATACGTGTGAACTGGCGTTATTTAGTTGGTGTCAAACTGGCGTAGGAGAAAACTGCTCGCGAAAAACAACGCACCTCTGTTGTCGGGCTCGAACGCTTCTGAACGCCCGTCCCTCTTTCAAATGACTGATTTTACGTTCTGGCTTAACGTCCTTTTTCGAGGGCGATTTTGGAGCTCTGAAAGGTGCACTTCAGATGCAGCGCTCTAGACGACCTTCTCCATGCGCGAGGACCTAATTGTAGTGTCCTAGCATGGACACGTTCTAGTGTTCAAGTGTCTGTATTACACTTTACACCCACCCACCACAGACGTCATGGTGTCACATGACGCTGGCAATAAAAGGGGCCGAGCGCACGTGCTCGTGGCCATTCCCACTACCCTCATCTGGTGTCTGTGTCAGGTCATTGCTGCGCCTGACATGCGGGCCTAGGGCCCCCCACCACAAACCTTACACTAATCTAATCCAAATTGTTTCTATGCATTCTGGTCCTTGCTAAAACTATTTAATTGAATAAAACAGACTTCTAGTACCGCAATAGACACGAAATAAATCGGGCTGGATGACCTGTACGCCCATGGGATCTGGAAACTTTACTTGTCCACATCCCCAGTTGAAGGCATTTCTTCAATGGCGCTCTTCCTGTTATACGAGTTTAAAATGTTTACCTTCTTAAGCTTTCCCTCGACAATTCCACAGGCCCCCTTTTTTATTCGTTTTCCGACGCAAACTGATTTAAGTTCAGCGCATTTTACAGTTATGCGCACGGTACAGGGTTAGAAGGATTTTTGCAATATAGGACGACTAGTTTGCCTGTTGCGTAACTGAGCAGTGTTCTGCGTGCCTTCCACGAGTCAGCGACTATGTTCTGTTCCATACATTTTCCTCTCGGAGTACAAAACATGTCTTCCCCACCCGTTTTGTGTCACTCTCCTACATGCTAACCAGCCAAACACAGGCTTGGGTTTCTAATCCGCGCACTGCTGCTCCCCCTCCAGTCCTGCCAGATGTTCATCCTGTGCTTTTCGTTAGTTTTCCAGCATAACTCTCCCTCCCCACACAAGCTGGGACGGCGCTGGCTTGCCCACACCCTGGCAGTGAACGCGTCACAGCTCTCCCACGCCACAGGGAGTTAAGCCACCACTGGTCTCCCGTCCCCTTGAAGAGTCACAGCTCTCCCACGCCCCAGGGAGCTGGACCACCGCTGGTCTCTCGCCCCCTTGGAGTGTCACAGCCCTCCCACGCCTAGGGAGGGGGCAGCCAGACCAGCATTGATGGGCTTCCACGCCATTGGAGCGTCACTGCAACCACTCCTGGAAGCTAGGCCCTTAAAGCTCTAATTCGTCGCAGCTAGAACGTCACAACTTTGATCTCTCCCATGACCCCGCGGCTAGCAACTAAAACCTCTCCGCTCTCCTATGCCTGGCGATGACAAGACATCATCCCCTCACTCCTTTCAATAGACGGTTACGTTTCTCTCATCCCTCTAATCAGTGTCACATTTCTCCCAGTCTTAACATCTACACTATCCTATCTCCCTCAGAGCACAGCAACTCAACTAGACCGTTTAGTTCTTCTACCCTGATACGTCTTCACAGCAATATCTCCCTCCCTGGGGCCTCTAGGCTTTAATTGCTCTATCCACCCTATCTATAGCTGCTAAACCTTAGCTACTTCTTCTGTCCTCCTCATGTGTAACACATCTAAAGAGTAACTATTTTAGTACTCACAGAAGAGAAACCGCCACATCAGTGTGCCTCAGTGTTATTTTACTTGTACATTCTTTTGGTGGCACTAGATTGCCGAATCAAGCTTGCATATAGCAGGGTGTTCCCAATACTGCTCTTATATGTTACTTTGTGTGGCACGGTTTCTCTACCACGGCTGTTGTGCAGAGATTCTGAAATCGGAAAGCCTGCGTTCAACTCCTCTGATGTGTCAGTAGAATGTTGATGTGAAGAGAAACAGTTTTGGAAAAGGAGAGCTTGAAGAGAGAGTTCATATGTGGAAGCAGCAGGGCAGACGTCAGGATGCAACACTAGATATCAGGAAATCTGGGAGGAGCCACCGAGGTAACAGTTAATTACTCAAAGCTTCTCTTGGGCTATGCTGACAGCTGACTGAGGTATCCGTTCTTGAAACCCCACAGCCTGTAACACAGATCGGGGGAATTGCCCTGGTCTGCTCCCTGGTGTACCTTTAACTGGGTTCATGGAGCGTTGATTTGATACTACATTGAATGAGCTGCCCCATATGCAGCAGCGAATGTGCACTAGCCCTTCGTGAAAGACAGATCTCTTTTCACTGTGTAGGCGGCAACTCACCTTTCAAATAAAATGAGTTAATGATCCCCTTAAAGGTGGGTGCAGCAAATGACTGCAGCTACATGCAGGGGCATTTTTGGATGGTTCATAGGGCCCTCAATCCAGGAAGTGCCAGCTGGGCAGTCTCTTTGTGGGGCACAGATATAGCATTCCGGCAGCTTTTGTCTCTTCACGGACATATGTAACACGGCAGGCTCACAAATGTGATGGGTTTCTCTATTTGCACGGGCCATATCCTCATGCAAATTAGGGAACCTCCCCCACCTCTTTAGATTGCGCCCACTCTTCATGTACGGCGGTCCAACCTGTATTACAGAAAGGGCCACACAAGCTTCTGTGGTTCCTTCTTGAATGCCAGAGTTGCAGGTGCCTGCACCTGTAGCACCCCCTGGGCACTTTTGATAATACTGCTCCAGGTGTGTTTCTGTAAACCAACCTACCCTACTCTACTCAAAGAGGATGACCCGAGATAATTAATATTTCCGGTGAACAGCTAGGATTCACAAAGGTGTGTAGAAGTGTATGTAATCTGTTTAAGGCTCACTGTTTTCCGTTTTTTACTGATTTTCCCCGACACTGATAGATAGACAAAACATTTATTTTCCGGTCTGTGTTTATTTTTAAATATGGATTAAGTGGAAATAGCTTTATTTTGGGCGATTCTCTATCCTATCAGCCATGACTGTTTTGCAGATTGATGGGTGAGGGGTTAAAAAAGAAATTAATTTTAATAAAGAGACTTAAATAACAGTATATATGCACAAGATTTGAACTAAAATGTGCATGTTTTAATATAAATGCAATGATTATGTGGGTGTTCATATCATGAAAACCTGTTTTTTATTCAAATATGAGTGCACATTCATTGAGTAAATGTGAAAATATACTAGTTTCAGCTTAATTTTTTCACAAAGCCTCAAATAAATATGGATAAAATTACCAATAAAGAAATCTAGCCAAATATGGAGGACAGAAATGTAAAAAAAATATAACCTAAAACCGGAAGCCCTAATTATGGTTAGTCATGATGTCTTTGTCCATCCTGAGATTAGTCAACTTGGGTCCATATGCATGTACCTTTTTAAAATAGCAATTTTTTTCAGAATTGTATTTGGTAATCGATATTCTAAATGTATGACAGTTTTCTTTTTAAATTAGTGATTCCAAGTGGTTCCCAAATCTACCTATCTCATGAATGTAACTTTATCGCTGCCATCACAGCAATGGTGGCATGCTTGGGCCAGCAGACAATAAAAGTAGGGTGAGTTCTAAAAATACATATGCAGTTTGTACAAATGTATTCATAAGTACAAGCAGCCGTACAGGAGCTTACATTAAATGAGGATCTGGTTACAATAATACAATTCCTCATTAAATCAAGAACATTCAGAAGCGGGATGGTGAGCTTATCTCATCAGTACACCTACAAAGAGGGTCTTACATTTCCAGAGAATTTGGCTTATACCAATATTAAAACCACCCATTAGGAGCAGTGATTTGAGTAATCTGTTTTGGTTTCGGAATCAGATTTAAAAATCTGTTATCAAGTGGAACTAGATGAATAGGAGTTGGGCCATTATAGAATGGGGGCCATCTGGAAGTTATGCAACCATACACATCCTTCTAGCTGCCAGAGTACTGTGTGATTAGTGGGATTAGAACTTGGACAGAGAAGCCAGGTTCAAGCATGCCTGAGCAAGTCACAAAGGATGAAGAGAGAACAAGGGTGCAGCTCCCGCTTCACACTCCTCACCTCTGAAAGGAACACCCTCAAAGCTGCTCCTTCACTTTTTTTTTTTAAGGTGTTTCATGACACAGTTTTGTATTTTCCCAAAAATACCATGAGTAACATACATACATACACAGGGAATCTTTTGATCAGTACCTGCACAAAGCACATTATTCACATTCGCCTAAGAATAATTCCTTTCTTTTCAGCGACAGATTTTTATCAAATTGTGTAAGTTCATATTTTATATTAAAATAAAATACTAGCTAATCATTTCGAGACGGGGCCTGTTCCAGAAACGTATTGCTCCTTTGTTGTTAAAGTCCCCGGCGACACCAGCTGCAATAATAATTCACCTGGGAGGGAATGATTTGGTCCATATGGGCAGAAAGGGGGTGGTAGAGACATTCATTTCAGAAATAGGGTGGTTGGCCAAACAATGTCCCCTAGCATCATTAGTATGGTCCTACATGATCCTGAGACTCCAATGGCGGGGGGGGAATGGGGGGAGAGAAATCTGTCTGGGCGTTGAATCACTCGGTAGAGAGGATCAACAACAGGGTTAATCGTCTCTTCAGGACCCCTAAACTAGGAAGAATCTTGCATGGGTGCATCCGGAGTGAGCATTGCTATCTACAGGACGGGGTCCACCTTTCTAAACTAGAGACCGAGATATTCTTAGAGAATATACTACCCTGGTGGTAGCGGGGGCGCAGGGCATGACTCTGGGACCCTACATAGAGAATGGGGGAGGGCCAGATAGTAAGTAAACTATGCTGGCCCGTGGCAGTAAGGTCACGGTTGCTAGAAAATAATTACTTCTATTAGTAGGCATCCCACTATTTAACGGGGACGCCTGAGGAGAGGGGGGGGGGGGGGCAGTGGTCTTTCATTACACTCCAGGGGAAGTTATGGCCGGTAAACTGAAGGACACGGGGGTAGGAAGTCCCGCTTCCGGTAGGCCGCATGGGCCAACCCCCGCGCAGACGCATTGGGCGACAACCTGGCACATCAGCCCCTGGGAGGTGTGAGGAAAGGGCCTGTGTCCCCACGTCATCTAGTGGGGAGACAGACCTCCTGCGCAAGGTCGCTCCGGTAAAGGGGTGACCTGCTAACTAGTTGGGAACAGTCATAACCTTGCACGTAGGTTTATCCAGGATACGCAGAAAACAAAATTGTACATATTCCAGTCTAAATTAGGTATGGCTTTGTATTAGACTCTTGTTAAGGTCAGCCATTCAATTGTAACAAATTCTGTATTTGAAATGTTATTGGATATGTTTTGGGTTTTCTGCGTATATGTAAAAAAAAAATTTCCAGTTATTGATTTTGATTTAAAAATAATGTTTTTATTAATTTGTAATAAATACAGCCAGGGTTATCAACCCCTAATCCAAAGAAATAGTCTTGGATCTGAATATTGATGTTCTCTGAGGGAGGGGATAATGTGATATTGGGCACGTCCAGGGAGGGGACTCGGCAATACCAGGCCATATGAGGAGTAGCAGAGGAATGTCGCCTCAAAGTAATATGGACCAATGAGAATGTGGAAGGTGATCTCCTTGAATGGGGGCAAATGTTGACTGAAGTGTCCACAACAGAGTATGAGGGTGAGACTGTGAGCACACATAGCTCGCGGAGCACTGGGTCCGCTTTAACCTCCAGTCATAACACTATCACATGCATCCTCTCACTCCATGACTCTTGAATAAGATATGCGTGTAATGCTGGTTTTTACTTAGGTCGGCGGTACTGTGTCTGTCGCAGCCACAGTTGGGTAGGGGGTAGGGTCAAGGAATATAATTCGTATTCCTGGTTGTGATTATTGTTATTGTCGTTAGTTGGGATGTTGGTTTAATTGTTTGAAGATAACAATTCCATAGACATATTACTGTACTGCGCAAGCAACGCGTTCTTACGATTAATGAGCCTGTGTATACTCACAAGATATTTTATTAATATCAGTGATATTTTTACCATAATCCCTGAAAATGTACTAGTGAGTTTTTATACTTGATGCAATGAACGCAGTGTTTAATAAATATAAGTTAAAAAAGCATATATTATGCGATGTCATCTACTTTGTTAATCATGTCAATGCACAACCATGTTTTTTCCTGTATTTTTAATACGTCAATAAAACGATTTACCAGAATGCAACAGGAAAAAAAAAACTACATGTGTACAACACTTGGAGTTCACTGTATGGGTCACTTAATACGGCCAGTGGAAAAATCTAGAAGTACCGTCCTGTGGCTGTAGAAACAATCCTGCTCAGTCCTACTTCAAGTCAGCATCCGAACATTAAAGTGCAGGAATACCATTCATGCGGTTGTAAAAATAGTGGGCAAAACAGAAAATTGCAGTACATCTGTAAATGACCATTTATTTGTCCAACTGAGAGCTAAAAGGAATGTAAGTGAATTTAGTGCCCGATGAAAGGGGGTGTAGTTGGTTATTAATAGCGCCTGTTGCTTTAGTGGCAAAAGACCAGCCAGTGTACGCTCTCTATAGTGGACATTAGCATTATAGGGAGATGTAGTATAGTGCCTTGGAAACTGGAGTCTCTCCCAGGCTCCTGATTATGGCCAAAATGATACTGGGCATAAATGCAGTGTCAGTAAGAAACTCCTTAGACAGTTACCCATTAGTCGGTGTTTACTAAAATAGAGCGGTAATACCTTAACTGAAATAGAAGGCAGGTTAGCTCACCATCCCATGATTCTTGCTAAATCCCTTCATCTGCCTAAAAATATCTTACTTTGTGTAATCTGATGCTCATGTTAAGCGCTCTGCTGCCTTTGGGTCAATTTCGAGCAATATAAACTGCAAAAAATACATAAGTATTTTACAGCTCAAATCTCAGTTAACCAGCTCTTCCTTTACTCATACAGAGCGCGCTCTACCTCACCTTAATGTGCCTGTGGTCATCTCTGAGCGTTGAAGAGGTTCAAGGGAGTCTGTAGTGGGTCACTTCTAAGCACAACCCTACAGTGGGCGTAAGATCACTTGATTTACTTAACTCTAGCAAGAATTTCCCAGACAGAGGGGATTCAGCCTCATCACAAACACAGCTTCAGCAAAATGTGAATTGTGGCATATTGATTTTTAGGCTGCAAGTGCCAAGCAGAAATAGGTCCATGCTAGTGGATAAAAAAAAAAAAAAAAAAAAAAAAAAAAAAAGGTACTGTACAGTAATAACCACTTCCTTTCAGACAACTAAAACTCCCAAACCATCACGCCTGTTCAGATTCCAGATGACAGGATGCGATTTGTTAATGCAGAACTAACTGCATCCAACAGAAAGGCACTCTAGCTGGCCAACCGGAATTTACAAAAGGGAACCACGGCCTGGCAAAAAAAAAACACCTCATATACCATATCCTTCGGAACAAGTAACGTATACATCGAAACAATGTCTCACCAGAAAGTCCTGGCTAAACATATATAAATGTTCGCAAAGTGCAACGACGAAGTGTGTGTGTGTGGGGGTGGGGGGAAGGGGGGGTTGTGGGGTCCTTGGGATCACAGGGATCCTCAAAGTTGAAAAGCAGGGCCCCCTCTCCGTTCCCATTTGATGCCAGTAAATTATTGGTGGAATAGCAGCTCAGACGGAGAGACAAATGTGTTTTGTTAGTAGCAGGGAAGCTTGGCTTTACAGCATCTGGGGAGTCTCACAACGCCCCTCCCCCTCTAGTCACCAGTAGTTTACGAGCCTCCTCCCCCCACCCCAAAAAATAAGTATCCCTCTTTCAATATTAGTTACTCCTTAGGAAAGGCGAGAGGGGGCTTGGGGAAGGTTGTTGATGTCGCTTTTGTGGTAATGGGTTAAAAAGGGCCTTTCTATTTCAGTTTGCCAGTGGTGAAGCTTTGTATGTTTTAACTGTGGGCACATGACCTTTGCCCCTAAATGGAAGGCCAGCTGCGAAAGGGAGAAAGTTTATGACTTGCTACCCGAAGAAGCTGCGTTTCTCTAACCACAGAAGGTCTAGTCTGCATTGTGGGGCGCGGGAGGGGGATGGGGCTGTGATGCTTTCAACTAATGTTCTGGGCAGTCCTTCGTACTTCCTGCTTCTAATGTATTTACCAATAAACGCATGCGCGGCTGGTGCAAGGGTATGTAGTGTGGCCCAAGAACAGCCCTACTATTTAGTACCTTTCAGTGCTTTTAATGCAAATATCCCCAAACTCCAAAGGCGACTTGATGTGGAGAGAAAGATGGGAATAAGGCTAACTACTGAAACCATGCTCAATATTCACAGTGGAGGTACTGAAACGATTTTAATTAGGAAATGCAATTCAGTATAAGCAGCACTGCCTTTAGTGTCAACTTGTTCTGCAAGTCGAACATAAAAAACATAGCTGCAACATACATCTTTCTTGCTTTAACGAATATTATTACTGGCTTCCAGGACACCAGTAAGTTTTGTGGGGCCTTCGGAACCCATCCCCAGGTTATTCCACTTAATTCCTGTGGTCTTCAATCTGGTTTCTGGAAGGCTAGGTCACCAGCTAAACTTGAGCTAAAGGAGGAGCCCTAGCCATCATAGACCCCTTCACCCGGCATCCTTCTGGGGTTCAGAATCCATATATCACTCGTCAGACACTTTCACAGAATGTCAATGCCTTCCACACAAAGAAAGACTAAGACACTTAACATTCAAATTCCTGGTCTCACAATCATGCAAACTCTTACACGCTCAACAAATTCTGTCTCTTACTCGTATGTCGTATGTGATGGTGGGACTGAGAGTTAAGTACCTGCTTTAACTTCTGAATTTATTTTTATGTTGTACCCAATATTAAAACCTGACCAACTTTAACTTCCTGCCAACTTTATTATTTCCAGAGATGTGTGTACATAGAACATGGAGAGATATGCAAATCATGAAGAGTGATTCCGTAAGGGTATACCTTCCACAACCTAGATTATACTACTGTTCGTTTTGTAAAAAGAAAAAAAAAAATCAGGTATAACCAGAGTGACTGGAGTTATGCGAATCTGCGGCTGCAGCGTGTTCCACATCATGGGGCAGATTTATGAGGCCCTTGCGCCACGTTTACGCCGCTGTTGCGTCACGCAAGGCGGCGTAAACGTGGCGCATCCCAACGAACGATTTACAACGTGACGCATCTAGGCAGATGCGTCACGTTGTAAAGCCCTGCGCCGCTTGTGGGCGTTCCGGCGTAGGGTGGGCGTTCCGGGGCAGGTGCGCCTCGCAAAAGTGGCTGAGTGAAATCTATAAGATTTCACTCAGTCACTTTCAGGCCAATGCTGCGTCAAAAGCCTGCGCCTGCTTGAAGCAGGCGTAGGTCTTGATGCAGCATTGTTAAGATTGGGCACCCCCGAGCCTTGCTGGAGCTGCGTCGCGCTTGCGACGTAACTCCAGCAATGCGCCTCCTTAACGGCACAGATGCGTCACGCATCTGTGCCGTTTTTGCCCCATGGTGCGCCGCATTGTAAATGCGGCGCACCATGGGTGGCGGAGCTGTGGCGCACATTAACTGGCGCATCCCTGGGGATGCGCCAGTTAACATAAATCTGCCCCATGTATTTACTGCATTTGTCACAATCTGGCATCCGCTGCATTTACTCATATCCGCTGCATAATTTGCAGAATTTACCAGCATTGTTTCAAGCTCAAATAGATCAAAAGTTAAATAACAAGCCACCAGGCATAGTTCTGCACAGAGATCAATACTTTGCAAAGGTCAGTGGATCAACATTCAGCTGTGGATTATTGTATTCAGGTGTAACATTGGTATAAGGAGGTGCAGCTTTGCATTCATTATCTACCGCCGCATACTTCTAGCGGCCCGGACTATAACTGTAAAGTGCTATGCAGCAGAATGTGTGCAAAGCACTTTCTTGTTTATTCAGACCATATCCACACTCTAAAATAAATCCCAAAACAAAATACATAAAAATGGGAGTCCGTGTAACAAAGCTATCATGAGCTGGAACAAAGCTGAGTGAAGTTTGCAAATCTGGCCATTTTGACCAATTCACTTTTTTGTTTTAGTTGAACAAATGTTGCAGAGCTGCCAGTCGGCCTCCTATCATGCGTAAAACATAGTAACCCATCACATTTGTGTAAAGCCAATAGAATTTTGGATGATGGAATTTTTATGGCCATGCTTCTGTTGCTAAATTTGAAGTGTATATTCCAAAAAGTGCAGTGCTATTGGACAAAAAGCCAGAACTGACAAAAGGTGTTTCACATGATATGGGTCCATTTGGCAATTCTTTGATCATACTGATGTTTGGGGCCAAGATGTGTCAAGGTAATGGGAGTAAATAGCAAGGCATCTAATATGAAACTCTAGCTCTCTAGGATCTCTACTCTGAAGGAACACAGAATGGCTACACGATAACTAGTAGCAAAGACAATAGGTCTCGTCTATGCGAGATATAGGCGTTGTCAATGTTTTAGCCATGCTGTATAGCAGCATGGCTAAAAGTTTATTTAATTAAAAAAATGAAAATTCTATGAAGGCGGGGCAGGAGGAAACACTAAGTGCGGGTGTGGGGGGAAAAAAACGCCAGGACATGGCTAGCGATGTCAGAGTGATATTGTTTTATTTGAGTTATGGTGAGTGGGAGTGTGGCAATACTGACAACCGGGGGAGGGAAGCCAAGTGGGGGCAAGCAACAAGAACAACAGAGGGACGGCGTTAGGGGGCAAGAAGACGGACAGTAGAGGAGGGAGAAGAATACGGGGGAGACAGCTGAAAAAGAGGTACTCTGGTAGAGTGCATAAACAAAGAAAAAAAGAAGTGCCTAAAAAAATGAGCAGTGAAGGGATACAAGTAATATGTCCATACTCCATGGAGTGGAGAAATAGTCTAAGAGAAAGGAAGCTTACGTCAGATGACCAATAAGAAGCAAGCAAATGAGTGACAATTAAACCAACCGACGGTAGGCAATGAGTGGTCACTGAACTCACTGATAAAACACAGACCAGCTACAGGAAAAATGCTGACACAGCAAAAGCACAGCCATCCTGCCCAAAGCGTCCAAACTTTTCTAACCACGTTACTTAAGCAGAAGCGCCCCTAGGGATCTGCCCTTGTTTCCCCTCGACTCCAAGAGCCCTGGCAGACCTTTGCATGGAGGAAAAACATACCAGTTTATTTTAATCTCTAGCACAAGCTTGAGAAAACAGCCCATGAGTTCATTTTTTTTGTGCAACCCCTCCATTTTGTGAACCTGGGCTGAGAACTGAATGCTAAAATGTACGGCGATGGAACAGAAAATAAAACAGTAACAGAGAGGACGTTAAGAGGCGCCTTGAAACGCATGTGAGCTCCAAAAAATGTGTCAGGTGATTAGAATTTCTCCGAACAGGGGGAGATCTTCATGTGATCCCAGTGAATGAAAAAGTGGAACATTAGCAATTATATCATCAGAATTATCAAAACAGTAGTAGTTCGAACGATAAAAAGTAATCAAGTGCGAAAATTAATTCCGGGCATCAAACATGGAAATCAGTGAATCTTTGCTCAAGCTGTGCTTATGTTTACAGAACCATTTTATTTCTATCAGTACTGTAACTCACTAGGCTGCAGAACTAAGGGCTCTCAACATGGCCAGATATGCAGTAGCCTCCCACTGTATTCAGGCTTGTGACGGGTCTGAATACGGAGAGAGGCTACTGCATAAGCGACTATGGTCAGAGCAGAGGTCACTGCCATAGTCCTGCAGCCTGGTGGGAAGCAGCGCTGATAAGAGATTGATGAAAGCATAAGCACAACCTAATCGAAGAAGTGCAGATTCACATGTTTGAAAGAGGGGTTGCATTCTGAATGCCGCTCCTCATTGTACATTGACACTATATAGTGGTAGCCAATCATTGCATTGCATACATCCTTACTACTCCTGAATAGGTATTGACGTGCTTTGCAGATGGGCAGCGTGCGGGTGCATGGAGGCCAAAGATAGTTACTAGCGCTAGTGTAAACGTTGCACTTAGACATATATAACGTAACATTATTAGAGTTGGTATACCAATTAGTTTCATGTATTTTCACATATAAAGGAAAGTTAGCTGTTAATTGTTGCAATTGAAGCGTATGCTTTAGTAATGTATCAATTCAGATTACCAATTGCGTCTCTGCGATTAGGTGGGATAGAAAGCATGCTGTGTCATGCTCAGGCCCACTGAAATTATGCAACAAGGGAGGACCAAGTTATGCAGCAGGGTTGACTAAATTATGTGGCAAGAAAAGCAAACTATGCAGCATATTTGTTGGTAGTATTACTTCATTATTTTGAAAATTTTACACATGTTAACACTAGCTAGGTAAAAGGTTTACCGCATTAGTATCAGTTTAACACTCAAATACAACAATAAGAAACTGCAAGGTGACCAATCAACCTTTGAGAAGGTTCCTGCATTTTTCGTAACTTTTAATTCGTTTGAGATAGAAATTTTATGGACTTAAAACATGAACATTCTACTGCAGATGGTAGATTGTGTGGAAATCCTTAATTATGTGGAACATCGTGGCCGCAGAATCGCTTAATTGCAGTGACTCTGATTATGTGGTTGTTTGCTTGTCCTGGCGCATTGCTCTAGCCATGAGAACAGGAACACTCTACAGATGCCATGCCTTTTCATGCTGGGCACCAAAGTATGGAATATGGTATCTGTCAAACCGTCAGCCAAACATTATTTTTTCTCCACTTTAGAATAAAGGTGCCTGTTTTGTAAACAATACCTCACTGCTATTTACCCCAGATTCCTGAAGAGTGCCATCTCATTTCTGACACTCAAACCCTGCCTCCTTCGATCACTCACTGCTTCCTCTTCACAAAATCCATGCCATTTTCCCTCTTCTTTGCCTCTCTGATCTGTACAGTTCTACACTGCTTTGAAGGTCGAACGTGCTATATAAACTACACTCAGTTCTCACACATTGTCGCCCCAATCCATGTCCCATCAGGTACTCTTCTCCAGGTGAGCAGACACTTTTGACTCCTGCCTCTTTCCCCACCCAATTACTGTGTAGCATATCAATCAATCAATCAATCAGTGGTTTATAAAGCACGCCACTCATCCGGGTCTCAAGGCGCTGAGGGTGGGGGGGGGGGTGAAGGGTAGCAGCTCCGGATCAGTCGAGCCAGGTCTAGAGGTCCTTCATGAACGTGTGTAGGGTCGTGCAGCATCTGATGTACACAGAGAGCTCGTTCCCGTTTTTTTCTGCATGTAAGAGAAGGATCTTCCACCTGTTCTGTTTCTGCGGATGACCTCTGCCAGGGCAAGGTCGGCAGAGCAGAGGTTCCTCTTGGGTACATTGAAGGATACTCTCTTGTTGAGGTATTTGGGTCCGATGTTGTCGAGGGATTTGTAGGCGTGGGTGAGGAGTTTGAAAGTGACCCTCTTCTCGATGGGGAGGCAGTGGAGGTCTTGTAGGTGTTTGTTATGTGCGCTTATCATCATGCTCACATACCCATAACCTAACTGGGGCACTTGCCCATACCTAGTTACTCTGTGGCCCCTCTGTAGCATACCAACATGCTTATATATTTCTATGCTGGCCTCTCTAAGTGCTCATGGAAAATGCCCCTGCAGCCTCTCCCCGCCCTAGTGCAGTGTGAATCTTCCAGCTCTTACTGGTGTGCTACACCACTCGTGGCCACTATTGGCCTAAAGTCCATGATCAGACTTACTTTGCAAGTTCTACATCATTTCAGGCCACCCTGAAGACAAAACCACACTCTTTCGCGTGATATATTGGTTTTAGTAATGTGGTGTCATTTCTGCAACAGACAAGAATTGAAAAAAAGTTCCAAAAATAGGTTGCAGGGAAAAACATGTTTTTCCTGCAAAATAAACCCAGCACAGTGACCATGAAAGAGGGCTACACAAGCAATCACCCCAAGAAAACGAAACTCTGAAAGCCCACACTTTGAAGACTTTTTTATTTTTTTATTTATTTTTTTACACGTTGTTGTGCAGTCCCTGACTGGTCACTGCAGAGGGTTCCCAAGGTCAGTGCAGCATCCAACAGGTGGGAAAAAGATCATCATTGAAGGGAGATGTCCTCCAGGTGCCCAGCTGTTGGAGCCCCCTCTCAGATTACTCTAAAGAGGACTTCTGCATTTCCCATTAGTGCATCTGTAGGAACCAGAAAGACCACAACTAGTGTAAACATCACCAAAGAACAAGAGGACAGTCAGAGGGTCCAGCCAGGCACGAGGTGAACTGCTCAGTGAATTCTAAGCATGACGCAGGTGTCAATCGGTGCAGTAAGAAGTCACTAGGGTTTCCGTGTAATCATGTGTGGTGAGAGGAGGTGCTCGAGGTTCTTCTCAGATGACGAAGAAGGGTATCTGCCATCGTAAGATGTGTGCGCTCATTTGGGGAAAAGGCGGATCCTCACGCGATAGGACGGAAGTTCTCCTCACTCATATCGTGTGCGCCTCATGTGAGCTGTTTGGGTGCCCCCATATGGGATAATTTAGGGATCGCCATGTAGGAAGCTCATCACAGGGGCAGATGAGATACTCATGTGGACAGATGGCAATGCTAGGCTGATCCGTAGTAAATTTGCGAGATGTAGGAACCATTTACGGTGAGGAGAGCACAGGTCAAACAGATGGTTAACAGTTCCTGCCTCTAAAAGACTGCCTGACATGGGACTGATTCTGCCCCAACCCTACAGACTTTTCAGAGACATCGGCCTGAAAGGAATTGTCCCAGTATGACAAACCAGTATATATCTGTTCATCAGAACTGCATGAATGCGCTGCTATTCGCAGCACAAGGCAGTAGACATCACTTTTTAAATAAGTCACTCTTACTCTGAAAAATGCTCAAAGATACGAAAACTGATCTATGCTGGCCGTGTATATGAAATAAATTATCCAAGAAGACAGCCATTTGTGCTATTTGCATCTAAAAACGGCGTACAGATATAAACGGGGGCAGAAAGGCTTGAAGTGATGGAAACAAAAAGAAGATGGTGGAAAGGGAAGATTGCTACTGCATCCCAAGTGCCAGACATCATCCTGTGCCAGCCTAGAGATGCCAACAGACTGCGCAGGGTCTTAATGTACCACAAACAAAAGTTTGGAGGGAGGGGCGGAGACTTAGGCGACCCAATGAAAGCGGTTGCCGTCTTTAGACTGGTTCCTGAATCATGACGCTGCAGATGTAAGTAGGGTGACCAGATCTTAAGAACCAAAAACCTGGGCATTTTTCAAAGAATAGAAGAAGGACTACAATTTTAAATCAACGGAGCAGCAAAGAATGACAGCGCTCGTCAACACAGGAACACAGAAGAGACACTAAGAGAATACATAAAATGTAATTTCTAAAGCCAACATCATACCTGTTTTTTTTTATTGCTTACTTACAGCAGCTGCTAACTAGCACAGCTTTAGAACACCTAAAAGGTGCCTCTCACTGTTTTCAGTTGACCCCCTTAAAAACCGGGGCATGAGCCAAAATTGACATAATCTACCAGGCCAGCTGGTGAAAACTCGGACTGGGCGGTAAATTCTGCTCCGCTTGCGGAATTTGCAGAATTTTGGCAATTCCGCGGAGAATGTGGAATTGCCTAAAATTCCGCGATATGCAGCGAGCAGAATTTTTTCCTTGTTCGCGCTTTCAAAACGCGTGTTCATGGGCGCGGTATCGACTTACCGGGATCCCTGCATTCCCCAACGAGTTTTCATATCCGTTCGCGTGCGCCACAAGATTTTGGTGGCCGGCTGTGAAATCCCGCAAGAATGTGCGATCACAAACACGGCATTCAGACGCGCCATCGGACATCCGCGGTCGCGAAAGGGAAACCCACGTCGTGGGCGGGACAAGTGAAACAAGATGGCTGTGCCAACTGGTTCGGGAGATATTTCTCCCTGAACACGCAAACAGTGGCCCCAAACAGGAAAAACGCATTGCAAACAGGGGAAACAAGCAATTCCGCGTGCTCGCGGAATTCTGCATAGCTCGCAGAGATCTTTTACCGTTTTGCTTAACTTTGCGTAACGCGACTACGCAAATTCCGCCCACCCCTAGTGAAAACCAGGGACTGACCCGGCAAATCCGGGACGCCTCGTCACCCTAGAACGAAGCAGAGTGGGGAAATGCACTGCCTGGTAACACAGGCCTCTGCGGCACAGCGGGCAGGGCAAGGGGTCTGTGCAATGTGGGAGACTTCGCAATCCAAGGGGGCACCCCATTTTACGTTACGCCACTGAGCACGGCGGCCCCTTTTGTCCACACTACAGTTCTGAAGTAGCTGCCCTTTAAGGGCAGGCGGATCGGGGTGCGAGGCCCATGCTTCTCAAATCTTTCTGTATTTTCTTAAATTGTCATTCCACGGCATGACGCAGCACTGCGGTTGGTTGACTCGACCGTGGCACAACATGATTAACCTGTCTCGAAAAAGCTTTCGAGATGTGGCCACACCCCCGCCTATCCCACCTGGACTGCAGAAAAGCGGAGTCCCACAGCCTGAGGGGCGTTTTCTTAGAGCACGGGAACCTTGCACTGCTGCCGAACACCATGCATTTATCCGGACTTTGTAATTAAGTTTAATGTTGCTAGCCATCTGGGTATTACAGATGCAGGTTACAACCTTTTCACAACACAAGTCAAGCTCGAGCTCTCCCGCATATTCATTTTTTTATTTCCATTTAATGCTCTTTGGAACATCAATTTTCGATTAGTAGTGTGTCTTACAAATGGCCAGAATTTCAGAGAGTAATATTCACACAGGTGAAATAATACTTTCGTTATCAGGGCCAATGCTTGAAGTCTGAACGTTTATTTCCTCCTGTTACATGTGGTATCATTTTGAGAAAATGATTGGAGTGGCAGATATGATGTAACTGCGCCAAATGAAATCACATGAAGTGGTATCACACGCCTTCGACTTCTGGACTAAGAGGTGTGGTTTTCAATTTGTATTCCACGCCTGCATCTGCAGCATGTTAATAAACAGTGACGGTATAGGACACTAATACTCAGCTAATAAAAATAGCATTAACTACAATTAGCCATGTTCATATTGGGCCGCAATAGAGATTGCTGTGCGGCAATATAGGGGCAAAAACTACCACCCCTATCTATCCCTCCGATGTACCCATACTTAATATGCATTTTTTTTATTCTTTTAATTATATATCTCAATTCCATGCCATCCCTCATTATGCCTCCGAGAATTAGTGGGTTTCGATTTTAAACATAGCAGATAAGGTTCCCAGATCAATGGGTGGCAAACTGCTCCACTCCAGGTTTTTTCTTTGGATTATGGGATTATCGTTCTGGTTTATAATAGGATAAAGAAGACTCAAAATGCAACGCAAAAACCTGGACTGGAGCAGCTAGTCGGACACGGACCTGGGAACATTCTCAGGGCTGAATGTAGCCTTCTCTGGTGACTGTGATAGGTAGTTAGCTCTGTTGGTACTGGTCCAATACTTTTAATAATGTACATTATTTAACAGTTAGCAGAGTCCCATTGCTGACCTCAAATCAGGCCTCTAATTTACTTTTAAAAAAACAACCTTTAATTGAACGGGCATGGGGAAGAGCTTTCCAGAGGCTAGATGCAGGGAGCTGGCCCAAACATGCTTCAGCTTGGATAGAAATGCATCAACCCTTCCAATTTTCTAGCCTATTCTAGCACCACTGGTGGTTTGGTTTCCAGTTCTGTTGTTCCTTGGTGGTTTGGTTCTAGTTCTGTTGCTTTCCAACATTTCATTTATATTTGTAAACTAAGTATTTCTACCAGAAGTGCTTTGCAATCCATACCCATGAACAGAAAAAGAAGATGGGTGGAGTGACTCTGTAAGTCTCAGCCATTGGCAGTCATCAAGGCTGCTTCCTAGTTAGTCTCTTTTTTTGTCCACTGCACCACTCCAGTCCACCCCAGAAGCTCTTTGCTTCTGGGGTCTCAGTATGCCCCCCGGTCTTCTGTTGGTAATAGACCGCACCGGCGCGAAGACGCTTTGGCTTTTACACGCTTTCAAAAAACTGCACTTACTTAGTTTTTAAGAGCGTGGAAGGTTTGCCGATTAAGATAAAGTGCTTGTACAGGAGTCTGGTGGGCTATGGACAGACAAGACTTTGAGCCCAAGGGAGGAATACTTTGGTGGGGGCTATGCATGGCACGCATTTTATCTGGTCCAGTAGCACCCACCTGCGACGATCGAAGTGCTGATCGATTACAGTGAATTTCCCCAGCCTTGCTTGGGTCATTGGGGTGTTATTAGAGATGCACAAGTCCTAGGCCCTTCTGCAAGTTCTATACCTTGGGCCGGAAATAACAGGACTAGCAGGCGGTGACGTTCGCTGGCGAGTTTGGGGCAGCAGCACAGTAAATGAAGCTAGGATTCGATATAATTCCACAGTCTGCATGATCTTGCCTCGCCCTGCCTTGTCCAAGACGGGTTAAAGTCCATTACTGGTAGTGTGAGGAGTCGCATGTATAAGACTTTCCTGCTTGTTGAGCTGCAAGAGTTTGATTTAAGTAGGGCTGAGCTTTTCCAGCCTCATAGATGAGGCTGGAAATGCGCTAGACTCCACCTCAGTGCGCTAGGCGGCGAATGGCGGGCTTGGTGATACCCTGGGTGTTGTGCCGAAGCACTTCCTGTGCCTTTTGGCACCTCCTTTGCTGAAACCCTTCACTCCTTTTCTGCATCCAGACCTGGTCTTCTCTCGCCCAAAACAGAACTAGCTTAAGGACATGTTTAATATTCTGGGTTGCTTTAACTTGCCATTTGACTGAGTTAATAACATATTTTACATACCACAGCTAACAAAAATCACAGGAAAACTATTTCCTTTTTCTTAACTACATGAAATAATGACGTATGTGGCAAGATAAGATTCCCTATTTTACTTCCTTTTTTGGGCTCAAGGGAGGGTCTGGGAACCTAGAGTCCAAACTGTTTTAATGCCAGTCGGTTCCCTAAACAGAAGCTGTCCGAGACGCAGTGTTCACTGAATTATGTAGAAGTTAATGACGTTTCTAAACCATATCCAAACCACAAGAGCTGGTTGTCTATTCCCTCAACCGCAACTTATTGTTACCTTAAATATTGTAGATGTGCCCCGAAGATTACACTTATTGAGCAACCATAGCTTGAACATTTGTGTCAACCACATGTGGCAGGTTTCTAAAGACATTGTACTATGCCCACCCCACCTGTGGGGGGCCTTTAAAGATCAAGTAGGTTCCTAAGCATGGGAAATCTTAAAAGCATGTACTTGCCAATGGATCTATGATGTTACAACGCGTTATTTTACAACGCATTCCGTTACAACGCAGATTTTACAACGCGGGATCCATTACAACGGATGTCATTACAATGCATGGCATTACATCGCAGGTGCTATTACAACGCATGGCATTACATCGTAAGTATAGGTAAGTTGACTTTTTTTTTTAAAATGTTATTTAATTTATTGTAATTAAATTTTTTTAAATAATTTAATTAAAAGACATTTAAAATGTGTCATTAATTTAATTTAATAAAATAATATCTATTTAATAAATGTAAATATAATAAAAATTGTAATTAATTTAATTTAATTAAAAAATGTAATTAGTTTAATGTACATATTTTTTATAATGAAATTAAATTAAATTAATAATATTAAATTATTTAATTTAATTAATTTAATTAAAAAATGTAATTAATGTAAAATAATTAATTTAATTTATTAAATATATTTCAATTAATTTAAAAATGGTAAATATAATTTAATTATCCCTAAAGCCAAACCCTGCCCTAAAACCTAAAAACACCCCTGTACCCCAAAACCCAAACCCTGCCCTAAAACCTAAAAACACCCCTGTACCCCAAAACCCAAACCCTGCCCTGAAACCTAAAAACACCCCTGTACCCCAAAACCCAAACCCTGCCCTGAAACCTAAAAACACCCCTGTACCCCAAAACCCAAACCCTGCCCTGAAACCTAAAAACACCCCTGTACCCCAAAACCCAAACCCTGCCCTGAAACCTAAAAACACCCCTGTATCCCAAAACCCAAACCCTACCCTGAAACCTAAAAACACCCCTGTACCCCAAAACCCAAACCCTACCCTGAAACCTAAAAACACCCCTGTACCCCAAAAACCAAACCCTACCCTGAAACCTAAAAACACCCCTGTACCCCAAAACCCAAACCCTACCCTGAAACCTAAAAACACCCTGTACCCCCAAACACCTATACATATACTCCTATACTCATATTTATTTAAAAAATTACTTAAAATAATAAATATTAATTTATAATACTTAAAATAATAAATATTAATTTATAATATTTAAAAACATAAATAAATATTTTTATTTATAATTAATATTAATTAAATCATTTATATAATATTAAATAAAATTAAAATAAATTATATACTTACCAATACTTACGATGTAATGGTATGCGTTGTAATAGCATCTGCGATGTAATGCCATGCGTTGTAATGCCATGCGTTGTAATGGATCCTGCGTTGTAATAGCTGCGTTGTAACAGCATTACGACGTAAAAGTTGCGTTGTAAGTGATACACACCCTTGCCAATGTATACAGCCCATCCAGTATCTCAGATACCCGAACAGCCTATGCTCAATTTATGTCTTTGCTACTTTCAGTGCAAATAGCTCTAGGTCTATTGCAGGCCTTAGGTACCAGGAGAAAAGTATGAGGAATCTATGCTCAGCAAATGATTTAGATACATAAAGAGCACATGGAGACATGCTCAATCCATGTTTTGGGTTCATGAGGGGCATGTGGGTCAATGACCACTGCTTCGAGTACCAAAATGATGTGCGTCTAGGTAAAAGGATGATGTGGCGTTAAGTAGTCAGTTTGCCCAAATCATCCAGTTTGCTTTGCTGGCTGGAATGCTATGGGGACAGAGTTGAGAAGGGATTTGGAGAGTAATATCAAGAGGATGGTACATGGCATTTGTACAAAGACAAATATTACTTGCATGGGTACAGATCACAAGAACATGAGGACTATCAAAGGCGGTCGGCTACAAGCGCAATAAGGATTCTATCAGCAGTGAGAGACTACACTTTCGGAGTGTTCAACCATGGCGTGAGGACAGCGTTGATAATAACTTCTCGGTGCCAAGAGACCAAATTCATGTAATATTTTTCAGCGCTGTGAGTTACAGCGAAGGAGCCCTCTATCATTGATAAGATGTTTAGACACAGTGTGTTCAACACTGGTAGGAGCTACCAGAAATGAGCACCCATCATTGGTAGAAGATCCTGCAATTCTTCATACCGCATTGGTGAAAGCTACTATCACTCTTGATGACATCTACTGCCACTCATCATTCGTGGCTGCTACCACCTTTGTGCATCCATCAGAGAGTCCACCCTTTAGGAGTGCACCACCACTTGGGGCCATCATTGGTAACCACAAACACCACTAAGCATGTGTCACAAAGAGTAAACATAACTGGCTTGCGGTCCAATCACAGATTGTCCTTAAGTGGTTGGAAGTCTCCCTATACTATAGAGTCCATCATGGGTAGCAGACAACAAACAATGGGTGTCAATTGGTGGTTTGCCCAGTGCCAAACACAATGATTGATTGATTGATTGATTGATTTAAAACTTATATAGCGCTTACTGTCACCCCACGGGTATCCTTGCGCTTTCGACTAAAACTGAATCACGATTAAAAAGGTTACATCAGCCATTACCTAAATAGAGGATTCCAACTAGGCTTTGGGGAAGAGCCAGGTCTTCAGATTCCTGCGAAATTCTAGCAGGTCGCTAATCTGTCTAAGGCTCTGGGGAAGTCCGTTCCACAGTCTAGCGCCAACTACACTAAATGCTCTACCTCCTAGCCTGGCCCGTTTGAACCTAGGCACCGTGAGTAGTGGATGATCGCAGCTGCCTGGGGGGTTGATACCTAGAGAACCTTTCCTGCATAGGGACTGGCCCTATCTCATGTATCGCTTTAAAAATCAGGCACAGGGACTTGAAGCGAATACGTTCCGTCACCGGTAGCCAGTGCAGCTCCCTCAGTGCCAATGTTGTCGAGGAGCGACGTTGCCAGCCAAGGGCAAGTTTAGCTGCCGCAGACTGGATTCTTTGGAGCCCTTGTAAGAATATATAAAGGGGCCCCTAGATATAACGAATTATAGTAATCCAGCCTGCTGCCCACTATACTACTAACTACCAGTGGGCGAGCCTCTTTAGGCAGCAGGGGCAGAATTTTACGCAGCATGCGTAACAACGCAAAGCAGACATTGGCGGTCTTATTAGCCTGTGATTCCAACTGGAGGTCCTATATCCTATGTAGCATCTAGCGCCATTGCATCTGTAAGAAATGGAACCCCCGGCTGGCCAGGGCTCGCGCCACAGCCAGTCAGAGACCGCCACTCCTATATAAAGTCGACCCCTGCTCGCCCTCTAGGTAACGCGGCGCGGGCAGTCAGGCCTATCTCGGAGGACATGTGTGAAGCATTTGCGCACGCACCCACCAACAGCAACATCCCAGGCCTCCCACAAAAGGAACTCCACACGAGGTATATATGAAAATAGTCTTTGTATTAGACAGGACACATAGGAACATACACTTTACAAGGTGCTCAAGGCACGGCAGGGGTTACCAGGGAAAAGGTACAGGGCAGGGCCAAGGGACCACTGCCAGTGGTACACATCTGATGGAACTGGCATTTAGAACATATAACACTGGGAGCTTCCTCGGACTAGGACTAGAACACATAATTACCAGGAGCTTAGCATTAGAATACGTCACGCCCCGGGGTCTCATAGGACTAGCACTAGAACTCACTCTAACCAGCATGGACATACATGAGGCAAGGTACATAACACAACAGAGGCCCCCATCAGCAGGGCAACACATAATAATTCTCAGCATCACATGGATATTAGGCAGTAGCACCCCCTAGGCCAGATGACCGTCCTGGGGAAGGGGCGCCTTAAAGTCTCGGTGTCCAAAGTGGCCTGAAAAGGCCCGGGCAGGCCTAAACGTGGCAGCGGCCCACGAAGTGCTGGGCCGCTGAGGGACTTGGGTGGAGCCTTGCAGGCTCAGGGGGACAGGAAGGCGATGGTGGAGCCCCTCGGGGCTCCGGGAGACATGGTGGGGCCTCTCAGGGCCCCGGCAGGGCCAGGGACACGTGGTGGGGCCTCTCGGGGCCCAGGCAGGGCCAGGGGCACGTGGTGGGGCCTCTCGGGCCCGGGCAGGGCCAGGGACACGTGGTGGGGCCTCTCGGGGCCCAGGCAGGGCCAGGGGCACGTGGTGGGGCCTCTCGGGCCCAGGCAGGGCCAGGGACACGTGGTGGGGCCTCTCGGGGCCCAGGCAGGGCCGGGGCACGTTGGAGCCTCCTCGGGGCTCAGGGCCAAATGGTCACGGTGGAGCCTCTCGGGCTCAGGCATTGTAGGAGCCTCGCTGGGCTCGGGGAATAGTGGGAGCCCCACGGGCTCGGGACAAGGCTGCGGCAGGCGGGCCCCCCCTCGGGGGACCCGGCATCACTGGTGGCCCCACGGGGCCTCTCGGGGCTCAGGGGTCAAGCTTCGGGCAAGCGGGGCCCCCCTCGGGGGACCCGGCATCACTGGGGGCCTCGGGGGCCTCTGAGCACATGTGTGCTCGCGCTGGAGGGGAGGGGCGGCCACCGGCAATGTGGCCCGATGCCCCGCCTCCCCTCCGGCCTCACTCACCGGCTAGGAGACGCGCCGGTCTCTCCTCGCTCTCCGGGGCTCCCTCTCGCTCTTGGGGGCCCCGGGGGGGAAGCGGCCATTCTTCTGGGGGGACGCAGGGGCGCGGAGTAGGCTCCCGCCGCTCCCTGCAGGTCTCGGCTCTCCCCGTCCTTCGCTGCAGCTCCCCGGGCCGCCGGCCAATCAGAGCGCGGCCCGGGGGGACGTCATCAGCCCAGCCCGGGCCGCCAGCCACTCAGAGCGCGGCCCGGGGGCGGGCCTCACGAAGGGTCCCGGGCTGCGGCGGTGAATACAGGGCGGATTGACGAGGGCCAGGTTCCCTCGATTAGGGCAGCATTGACGGGGGCAAGCGAGGTAGACACTCGCTGGGGGCTCGGGGGGCAGAAAGGCAGCGCCTCCAGGCGCTAAGACCGCAGGAAAGCGCTCCCAAGCGCTAGAAGCGGGAATGGAGCGCCTTGAGGCGCTAGGATAGCAGGGGAGCGCTCCCAAGCGCTAGGACCACGGATAGCAAAGTCCATGGGAGAGTCCAGGACCTCAGGAGGAGTACAGCAGCTCCTAGGAGGGGCAGAGGCCCAACAGCAGTTCAGGAGCAGGGCAGGGCCCAGGGAGGCCAGCCAACCCTGAGCCCACGCAGCAGCAGCCCCTGGCAGGGTTCCAGTCAGGGGAAGCAGGAAGAGAGAAGAGAGAGAGAAAAGGGCCCACCCTCCTTTTATACAGGAGCTCCCTTTGTCTCCAAAAGGGGCAGGCAGGGAGAGAACCAGCTGGAACTGGTTATAAGGAATTTCTTGGTGCTGGCCAGGCCAGGGACACTGGACGCACCCCCGGGGGGTGGGGCCAGCCTGGTGGGGGAAGGCCCAGCCGGCTTCAGCCAATCACGCGCCAGCACACCTACTGCATACACACACCAAGGTCTAGAAGGGGCCCTTCCCTTCTAGCCACACGCATGCCACATATGTCATCTTGTAGCATTCAACCTCACGAGCGCACACATACCAAACACGGCCCGGCACGCCCCACGCATCGGGAACTGCCAGAGCCACATACATCCCCCATGCATTCCTATGGGAGGCAGGTCTCTCTCACCACACACACACTCAGGAGGGGAATCACCATCCCCCGGACACACATAATAAGCACAAAACTTCGGGGGTGGACCTGCCAGACGGGCCAAGTCCAACAGCATCCATCTGCCAAGAAAGATACAGCCAAACTGTTCATCGGTGGTGGGAGGGAGCACTGATCAGCTATTAGTGATAGTGTCTTGGAGTGTTCACCAGTGGTAGGAGCTAGCACCACACACATCTAGTGTCATAAAAAGTAGCTAAGAGTTGCAGCAAAAAAAAATAATTATCCAGAATAAATCCAGCTGTAAAAGTCAACTGTTTGATGACCACATCAGAAAAACAGTTCTTGGAGAGTAAATCCTAATGCGCCACACTGTTCAGGGCGTGATATGGTTGGTTTGGTGCAATGCAGAGAGGGTATTAGGGCTGCTTTTTAACCTGTCAGTTCTAAAGGCATGCTATTTCTGGATGTACAGCTTAAGGCTGCCCTGACTCTTTTTAAATGTGGTCACACTGTCGTTCAGTAGCATTTTTCAATGACTGTCGCACATTAAATATTCCATAACTTGAGGATCTGGCATGGTACTAAGAGGCATCCATCTTCTAAGCAGCAAACCGTATCTGAACCAATAAGAGAATGGTGTGCTGCTTTCCGGGCCAAAAGGTCTATGGTTCCCTTAACCCTACTGGCCCTAAGCCTCACGTGCTCCAGCCTGCTGGGGGGTTCCTCTATGTGCCCAGTCCTCCCCTACATGACAAAGGGTGCACAATTAGCGCAGAGCATTAATACGAGGCATGGTAGGGGTACATGACCATGGATGTCAAAAAGCAGAAGCTGGCCTGGGCTTACTGGGTCAAGAAAGCAGCAAGTGAAAGCAAACAGGGCTTGCAAAGGCATCTTTACCTTCTGTGGATTGCACTCCTTGTCCTGCCCAAGCCCTTCGGCAGCACAGAAAGAAGGCGGTTGAGGGCCAAAGTGACAGGCAGGGAGGTCAACCCTATGATGTCACTTCCGCCACACCTGGCATTTGTCCTCCATGGATTAGTAGCAGTTCAGTCAGAACTCAAGGTCTGCCAGGTTTACAATGACTGCCGCCCACCCCCCTCTTCTGGCAGCCGAGGATCCCCGGCAGGCCTAACGAGGTGGCCTCTGCGGCTGAGGGCTCAAGTCCGTCGCCTGCTGGTCCGGTTCATTCTTTCCACTTCCGGTTGGGTGACCGTGGACGGGCCTTCTGCATTCATGCCAACCCTATGGAACGGGCGGGGGAGTGTTTAGAAAAATAAGAACGGTGGAAGGTAAATTCACAATTGACTTCCACCGAAGTAGGCACGTTATTGACCGGGAGACAGCCGAAAGAAGATGTTTCGACGTTAAAACTCGAGAGTCTCCCGCCGAATTCGGGGATGTTGACGTATGCTTACTCCCGGAGGTAGACGAGAATCAGTCCTGTTTTCAGACCAGGGAGGCCTGCACATTTTGCAGGGGAGAGCATTCGTTTGTGTTACGGCACTTTTACGTTTTGTACAATACAATTATGTGATGAATACATAGTTTAAAAAATAAAATAACATTAAGGCAATCAACCATAAAATAAGACATTCTAATGATAATTAATAACTTGTTATGTGCGTATTAAAAACATTGCGGATCTATTTATAGTCGGCAGCGGGCACAGGGTTAAGCGCCAGAGGCCGAAGGAGGAAAGGATGGCTGGAGTGGGAGGCTGACAGACTGAGCACAAGCCGGATCCAGAGGCCTAATGCCCTACCCACCATATGGCTCTGCGAGGCGGAGAGTGCCTGCGTTTTATTATCTCGAGACCAGATCCAACACCGAGCACTCTAGCCGAACCGTGAACTGACACCAGGACCTACAGCTTCACAGTAAACACCGACCAAGCACTACAGCGAACCAGTGACTGCAATCTAGGCGCTATAAATTCACACTGAAAAGAGACGTGGCACTGCAGATTTAAATTGACATCAACAGCAGGCCCTGCAGCCTCATAGTGAAGACAAACCAGACGCATACAGACACTGCAGCTTCACAGTGTGAAAGAACAGATACTACAATTTCACAGTGAGGAACGACCAGCCACTATTGCATTGTAATTGCATTTATATAGCTCTTACAACCCCTGACGAGGTTTCAAAGCCTTTTTCGGCGAGTAGCACGCTACTCCGGAACCCATGAAGGATTAGCGGTGGATTAGTATCGTGAAATATGAAAGTAATTTGAGTGATGGATATGTTAGTCAGCTATTTGGATTGAGAAGGATAGTGGAGGGATAGAAGAGGGGAAAAAGGTTTGCATATATATATAGCGCTTGCTACCCCTGATGGAGTGTTGAAGCGCTTTTTCGGCGAGCAGCAGGCTACTCTGGAAACAAAGGATTAGTGGTAAAATATGAAATTAATTTGAGTGGAGGACTATAGATTCACAGTGTGTAAAGCCAGTGTCTACTGGTGCACAGTGGGGAAAGGCCACGCACTACACCGTCACATTAACTATATCAGTTATTAAAGCTTCAGTGGGTTAAAAATAGGCACTGCAGCTTCTCAGTGGGTATAAAACCAGCCACTACAGGTTCACAGCGGAGAAAGGCCAGGCACTACAGATTTACAGCAGGGAAAGATTAAGCACCAAAGCTTCGCTGTATGGAGACCAGTCATTATAGCTTCATGTGACCTAGACCAGGCAATCAAACATCTGAGGATAAAGACCAGGAACTTAAGCTTCCGAGTGAATAGAGGCAAGCCACTACAGCGTCTCAGAGAATAGAAACTGGAAAATTGTAAACTTGCATAATCACTTTTGTTGAGGGGTCTATTAAAAAAAAGCTGAAGCAAAGCCAACAGGTCTCCTCTTCATAGTGCCAGTACCAAGCAATTGGCTTTGCCGATGCTCTTTTCTAAAACATTTAAAGAAAGAAAGAAAAAATCAAAATGGCCTCACTGCAGGAAAACATATACACAGGCAACCATCTTGGAATGGATTTTTGCAAAGAAAAAAAAGCATGACCACCAGCGCATGTGAAGTTCAATTTACTGTCCAAAGATGGCTGATGATCTTTAGGGAATAGTAAATTAAATGACATAAAATCTGTGTGGGAATCTAAATAAGGAAATAAGCTAGTGGACAGGTATAAGTGTGCAAACATTGGGCCTTTAGGGAAAAAAGGAATTTTTAACAACATGAAAATTGAAACTAAAGTGTGGACTGAGGATGGATGATACAACTGACAAGAATTAAAGTGAGGGGAATGGGTGAAAGAGCAATGAAACGTGCTACCATCTAATACTAAATATAAAAGAAACTATTAAGCAAAGGGGAGCTAGGACACCTAGAGAACAACAGAGGGGTTGGGGAAGAAAGCAACAAGCACAGCAGAAAGAGGGGAGCAACACTAAATAAAATAAATGAAGTATACAAGGAAGAAAGTTAAAAAAATATATACGTTCCTGTGAAGTGCTGAAAGAAAAAGAAAAAGTTCCCTGATTGTAAACAATGGAAGGATACATTTCGGCCAATCACAAATACTATATAGAGCCATGCACCAGTGGAGATACAAACACAGGTGGAAAGACAGCCATCAAATAAGAGGCAAGTAAATGAAACTGACGAGAAAGCCAACAATGATAAGCAATACTGATCGAAAACTCACTTAAAGTGTTGGTGTGGAACACAATAAATCTTTTAACACCTAAGAGCTCAAGCTTTTTTTAGACGCAAAAATAACGGTGGGCGTCAATTTCTCACCGTAAACGGTGTGGTGAGGTAAGTGCAGATGCACTGTGCATGGAATCCTGCATCTCCTAGTGCCTACTTGTGCTCAATGGAACAGTTGGTCCAGACCCAAATTCATTTGATTATTTCCTACAACTCACTGTTGATGCATGTTGACACCAGAACTCCAAGAAACAGCAGCTAAACCAGCATGTCCAAACTGTGTTCAGAAGGATCTGGAGTTTTTTTCCAATACATTCAAGAAAGACTGACTCCCTTGTGTCTGAAAAGTTTTCTTAGATCTGCTAAAAAGCAGTTTCTGAGTTTCTCGAAGAGTGTCAGAAGAAAAGTTGGAAGGAAGATGTTTGCGGCTTTAGCCTGCCATCCTAGAACTCACTTCCAGATGTCTTATGGTATATGCACAAACTACCAGGCGATTGTTGCACTCCCATCTAGTTGATTAATATCTTGAGTTTCTTGTTGGTGCTGTACAATTGGTTAGAAAGAAAGCGTTATGGCTGAAATCCAATGCAGTAGTCCACCTAGAAGGATAGATGACTGGTCTCACTGGAAGGACAATACATGTGCACCTATTACTCCTGGGCCCGGAAGCAACCTGTGGGATACGTGTATGCATGTTGTTCAGCATCTAGAATCACTGAAACATTAACTTGCCTGGAATTTTCCCCAATTTTCTATATCTGAAAATTAATGTCTGCAACTAGATCCAGTACTGGCCACATGTAACTGGTAAATTTGAAAAATTCGTGCAGATTAGTCAAATTAGTAAAAACGAATATTTCAGGAGCATTCATTAAGTCCAAAAAATTGTCTGCAACTGATTCCAGCAGAAACCATTTGTAACTTGTAACTAATAGTTAAGCTAGTTACTGCTATTGCATGTGAAATCAGCTAGGGTGTATGTACCTTTTATTCGTCAGCCATGTCACTGATCCTGCCACTCTGTTCTTGGAAGTGGAACCTTAATTCTCAGAGAATGGTTTTAAAAAGGAAGGGCGTGGGGACGGCGTGATTCTTGTCGCCCCAGATGGATTCTCAATTCCTTGAAATTTAAAACCATTCGGTGGCGGTGGTGGTGGGGTGCAGAGGGACACCTGTCCCGGTATTCTGCTGTGCTGGGACAAGCACCACCTCCGAGACGTATAAATAGCCCCTTCTTCTCCCATCACTCCAGCCAGGTGTTGGCACCTCCCTGGCACGCACCGGGCGGGCGGCCAGTGGGATTTCAACAGGCTAAATTTAAAATCAACACTCTCTGCTAAACTTCAAAAGCGCCCTGCTCACCTCTTGAGAGGGGGTGGGGCGCTTGAACTTTCTCTATCGGGGGAGGAGGAGGGGAGAAGGGGGTGAAGTTGAAGGGTGTGCTGAGGAGGCTCGAGACCACACTGCTTTATTAAATGTAGCCTAAAAAGTCAAATCGAAAGAATTCTGTTTTGTTTGTTCTACGCGAACACCAGTGCAGCCACTGATTCACGTTTGCCTCCCATCAGCCAGTACTTTTCCAACCTCCTATCTCGAGAACAGAGACAGAAAGCGTCCGTACAGGGATAAAAGGGTAGGGAAAGGACACACCATGGCGACAGCTTTGGTGGGTTTTGCGTTACCTCAAGGTTACGAAAAGTGTATTAAGAAAATGTCAATGCTGTAGCATCATTTTTTATCTGTATTTCACTTGGGAGGCATGCACGGGGCAAAGACTGTCTCACTCTCGTGTCTTTCTAAAACAGTAGGAGCATAATACCACTTTTCCCCCTCTCATCTTAACGGCATAGTCACCCCCCCCCCAAAACCCATCACTCTTTCTCTTACTGCTCGGGCACCGCTCACCCATGCTCTTGTATCTATTTATTATTTATTTATGCACTTTTATATAGCGTAAACTTTACCTGAACGTGTCAGAGCGCTTTAGCAATAGCGTGCTGCATTTTCCTGTTATAATAAATATATTTAGTGACATAGAAACATAGGTCAACAAATTATTTAGCAATATTTTTGGGCTGATTTGTTTGCCACTGATTTTTAAAGATTATTTTGACCAGATCCCCATTCCACGTGGCCACTTCACTCCGGACACACAGGCATTGTAATGCAACCAAGGCTATTTTTTAGGTCGAGCCTGGGCAGCGCATGCGCTGCAAGTCATGCTGTATTGTGATATAGACTTGAAGCTCCGCCCATATTTTTCATACCCTTGTGTGATTGTCCTTTGGAAACTGTGGCTTTTCATTGGTTAATAGGCGTAGTAGTCCCTCCTTAGTACCGCATTGTCTCAATTTGTCACCTCCCATGACGACACTCCCTGTTACACGTGTCGTTACTCGGTAGGCTTTAATTACAGCTTCTGAGCACTATTTTGCTAAATGGTTTTATCCTGCCTGCAAAACTCTCTTGCAACACTTTTTTTAATGGGTGCTGTGCCCCTGTTTTTAGACGCGGCTCGTATAAAGAACGGGGCGCAGCCGACATTATCGTGAAAGCGCATCATGGGGCGCTTTTACAAAAAAATGCATTTCTTTGAGAACTTTGCTTTTTTGTGCGCTCATTTAGAAAAGGGGAACACGCTGGGAGCCCGCAGAAAGGACAGAAAACGGATGGAAAACTTTACTGCAGCTCTCCCTGGCTCAGCAGGGGAGCCAATACTCTAATATTCACTGCACTATGGAAACTCGCCCCAACGTGCTTTGCGGGCCCTTTATTCATAACACATTTTTGCCCATAACTCAGCTTGTGGTGGTCCTAGTACGATTGAACCACCACAAAGTCATTACGCAGGCGTGCTGCTCCAATCTGGAGCCATCTGTCCCTTCAAGGGGTGTTGTCCTGCCTCTCTCGCCCTCTTTCTTCGCTGCTGGAAGCCGAGTACAGATGAGCAGCGGGACTCCGGTCCCCTTTTTCTTTATTATCTGCTTTTTTGTCACCTTGGTTGTGTGTGTTTAGCTTTGGCCTGAGGTCTCGTACTTCTGCTCGGTGTGACCGTGGGAGCGCTGTTTCACTCCAATCAAAAACAAACTTCTGATTTAAACTGTAATTATCTCTTGTGTGGGATCGGGGCGGGTGCTTGGTGTTCTGTCGGCCGCCAGAGGGGACGGGCCTTCAGCGCGTCTTTTCTCCGACGCTCTGTGTATCGCTGGACCGCAGAGCGGAAGGCGCATCAGTTTCTGTCAGATTGGAGCGCCTTTTCCCGGAGCCGTAGCAAGTCTCTCTCTGTGTCCCAAGTAAGCCTGGAGCATGACACCCTGCGGGGTAAGACAGTTAGGAGCACGGTCTCCGATGAGGCAGACTGTGCCCAGGCTGCAATATAACTGTTTTGAGCCCGTTTTAACGCGAGGGTTAACTATCTGCCTGCTCTAATACGTGCTGTTAGGAGTTCTCTGTGGGCCTAATACAGTGTGAGCTTCGACCCACTCCTCTGCAGGGCCTTTGGCTCACCTCCCCTGTTTTCTCTTCTTGCCTCAGTAATAGGTGTACAGGGTCTGGTCTTAGTGGACTAATGCATCCACTGCAGGGGCCAGTGTTCGACCTCATGGTCACAGGTTCAAATCCCGGCTGGTCCACTCAGCCTTTCATCCATCGGTAAAATGAGTACCATTGAGCTGGGTAACAATAAACATCCGTTATTCAGCGCCTTGAGACCCACGGGTGATAAGTGAGCTTTACAAATACACATGATATGTTATGTTTGATTAGGGTTCCCCCCTTTCCCAGTTTGGGTTTCCTATCCCGCTTACCTGGTGGGTAGCAACCCAATAATTACTGCCGGTCCTCAGTATTCTGTTACTTAACTCATGGAGGATTACAGCGATATTTATGAGGAGGAGGAGGACGTCCAGTATTTTTCAGTCACTGATGAGTTTTGTGACGCAGTGGACGCCTCCATTGTTAGGGCAGTCACAGACGCAGTGGCCCCTCTTGAGAAGAGATTAATGGAGATGGTGCAAAGGTCCCTTCAACCCCTCTCACAGAGGGAAGATCTGCCTGGGCCCTCGGCCCCACAACCTCTGGAGCAGGCCACTGCCCCCCCCCCGCCCCTCTGAGAATCCGCGCAAACGCCTACATGATTCTGGGGTGGATATGGATGCCTTTGACAGGCTCAAAAAAGCCTTCCTAGGGACTCAACCCAAAACTCCCCAACAGGTTAACCCGCCTCATATTCCCCCTCCATCAGAGGATACTCCCTCTCAGCCACCCCCCTCTGATGACTCGCCAACAGGTTCAGAAGGGGATTCCGATCAGGATAGGCCTTGGAGGCCAACGGCCCACCCGCGGCGGGTCCCAGTGCCCCAAAGGGGAACCCACAGATTCTCAATCGGATCTTCTGGACCCTGAGGACTTTATGCACCCACGTTCTTCTGAGTGGTGTCCCTGCTCCAAGGTGCCTAAGTATGTTGCCAGCAGGCTCCGCAAGTCTATAGATCAGGAAGTCAGGAATCGCCTCAGGGCAGAGTATCACCGCCCGTCTTTAGAAGGGAAAGTTGCAGTCAACCCGGAGATTGACGCACGGATGGCTACTTTCCTGGCCAAATACATTAAAGACCCCAAGAAAGGCATTGACCGCTCTTGACGGTCATACCAGGACAAGCTCCTGGATGTGGGAGGCCCCCTTGTTAAAAATTTTGAAATGGCGGATGATGCCAAGACTTCCTCCGGGGCTTTGATTTCCCCACAGATCCTCTCTAGCTGGGCCCAGCGTGCTGTCATATTTTTAGGCAATGCAAACTGTGCCATCTCTACTGAGAAACGCAGATAGTTGCTGATCAAAATCGATCCCAAGCTGGGGGAGCTGGCCATTTCAGAACCGGGACAGGTGGCCCAAGGGGGACTTTTTGGCGATCAGTTTGTCAAGGAGTTGGTAAAATTTGTTTCCACGTTTAATACCTTGGACAAGGCCCAGTCAACAGTAGAAGGCATTTTCAATGTGTGTGTTTTCAGCGGGGCCGGCTGTAGTAGGGGGCGCTTGGCTGGCCAATCCTCTTCTGTCGCCTCTGGCAGGGGCCAGAAATCCCAACGCGGCCAGTGGCAGGACTCCTCTCACTTCGGAGATTTCTACCCCACCCGAGGACGAGCTAGCCACAGAGGCCAACGTAATGGGCCCAGGGCAGGAGGAGGAAACTCTAATCAGCACTGAGTTTTTGTCACCCTAAGTGGGATGGGTATGCCCAGACGTGGGTCCCTTGCTCACTGTGCCATTGGATTCAAGCTAGCCTGGCTGATGAAGGTTAATACCCAGAAATCGGTCCCAGGATGCTCGTGTCCGATCCAGGGAGGACCAGGCTTGGCAGTTCAGTCTAGACTGTTCCCATGAGGCACAGGGTCAAGACTGATTTGCATTTGGCCGGGTCTAAACTGGGGTGGCATGGTGTGCAAAAGAACAATGGATTTAACCTAGATCTCTTGACTGGGAGTGATTAGCGAGGACTCCAGATGTTGGAACTGTAAGGAGTAGACAGGAGACCTTGCTCATCTGCTATTATCTGCTATCATCTGCTATTATCTGCTATCATACTGCAAATGTGTAAAACCTTTTGGGATTGTATATTCGACTTTATTTCTAAACTATTTTCATGTTCCCTTAAAAGGGAACACTCTACGCTTTTATTTGGCTTCCTCAGGGTGGAATCCTTGAACCGATAAAGATAGTGCTCTTTTGGATCTCCTCCTGATAGCAGCAGTTAAGGTTATATTAAATAACTGGAAGGTCACCCAGAAAGAGTCTTAAATGCTGGTTAAATTGGGTCTCCCAACTCAGAGGCGCTGATAATATTGCTCTCCAAAACTCACCATGGAAACCCCCGTCAGACGTATATGGGATAGCCATGATATATACTTTAATTCACATAAACCGCCGTGAATGATACCCCTCAAAGTGGTGGGTAGGCCCACCGTCTGACCATACCCGGGTAATACCTGCATGCTAACAATTCTCTTCCAAAGGGACCCATCTGCGCTATGTCGCAGAAGTACACTAGTAGATGCTTACTGGCAATGTATGATCTGTTCTATTATTTTCTTTTATTGTCTAGGTTTATTATTCTTTTTGTATTATGTCCAGGTATCTTCAGATGCTAAACCGTTTCAGGATCCTAACAGCCCCTCATTTATTTTACCAAGAGCTTGTCTTAGGGTATGCAATGTAATGTATAGGAAGTCATGATGATAACGTTATCTCATCCATCATTGTATTGTGTTTCGTATTTATTTTTCTTGAAGCATTGTGTTTATATCTGTGTATGAGATGTGTATTCAGTTGTATAGAAAACAACCAATAAAAAAAACTTTTGAACACTAATAGTATATAACAATTGTTCTGTAGGAGTGCAATTTCTTCCAAGTTCAAATATTTATATCCTGATTTACTAGGAAGTGCCAATGAATGGTGTGACATGTATATAGTTAAAGATTAAATAATAATCAGAACTGACACAAAGCCTGTACTTTACATGGTATATTAATATTCATATATTGTGGAGAAACACAAGTCACATATCAAGAACACATGACTGTTCTGCATCACAAATATTAACATAAATTGGTGCCATACAACAATTTTCAAGACACCTGACAATAAACAGAAATCACTCAATCGTGCATTGTTTACAATTCTATAGCATGCTCACACATATATTCTCAATTATAGGCAGTAGATATGCCTTTTAGATTAGAAGGCAGTAGATTCTTCCTTCTAGGGTCTTACAGCAATTTATAGTGCGGGGACACACTGTTTTAGTGTAACCAGGTGCTCTAGAAATGGCTATATTATTATTATTATATGGGAGACATTGGTATGGAACACCTATTCATATTGTCGATGGTTAGAGTTGGCATGAACATATTTACATAACTTGTTAAGGGGTGAAAAATCGACTAAAATTAGTAAGTCTCCTTTCACACATTGCTGCTTAAACTGAGATGCTTAGCTGCAGTTATAAACAAGCATGGGCAGAGTCAATAGGTCTTTAGCCATATTGACACGAGCATGGCTGCTATTCCGCATGGCTAAAAATGAGTGTGGTAAAGGCGAATGGAGTGTCATAAAGTGCAGCGTTATGGGGTGGCATAGAGTTGAGTGGTGTGGAGGGAGAATATTGTGGAGTATAGTTGAGTGGCGTAGAGTGTTGTATAGTGGCATAGTGTTGTGGAGAGGCGTAGTGGGTGCTGTGTAGAGTGGAGTACAGAAGAGAGTGTGTCAGAATCGAGTCGAGTATAGTGGCATGGAGTGGTGTAAAAAGAGTTATGTATAGTGTTGTAGAGTGGCACATAATGGAGTAGAGCATCATACAGTGGAGTATCATGGAGTGCAGTAAAATGGAGTATAATGGTGTAGAGCGGACTCGATGGCGTAATGTACAGTGGTGCAGAGTAGATTGGAGTACAGTGCATTGGCTTTGAGTAAAGTGGTGTAGAGTCCAACGGTATAGAGTGCAGTGACTGAGTAGGATGATGCAGAGCAGGGTTCAGTGGGAAAAGGTGCAATGGAGTAGGTTGAAGGGTGCAGTGGAGTGATCCATCCAGAGTGCAGTGGTGCAGAATAGATTAGAGTGTATTAGCGTGGAGTGTAGTAGCGTGTTGTGGTGTGGAGCAGAGTAGAGTGACGTGACTCAGTGTGGAGTGGTGTAGTATGAAGTGGCGTAACAGTGTGGAGTGGTGTAAAGTAGAGTGCAGTCTCATGGAGTGAGGTAAAGCGAAGCAAGCATGGTGCAGTAGTGCACTGCCATTGCAGACACATCTTAAACTGAAATTACCATTATATTTGCACAGAGTTTTAATGATAAAAGTATAAAGCGCACAAACAATAATGTGTGTAAATTTCATCACCTAACGCATTGATTTGATTGTATTAAAATATCTGTTTTCATCATGCTTCAGAATTACCAAATGCTTCATTTATGACAATATTCTGAAATACTTGCATTGTTATTTACAGACATTTAAATTTTGTTTTGTGCTACCACAAAAACAAAAAACACAGTACAGCACACCCCGAATAGTCAGCATGATTTTCACATAAATATTCTCACTTTGAAGTTAGAGAAAGAAAAGTAAAAACTAAGCTCACTGGAAGACAGGGCCTGACATTTGACCTCTGTCTTTGAATGCATTACAAATGTTACAAGATAAGAACAAGATTCAAATGCCTGTTTACCAAATTAAGTACTGGTGGAAGAATACAGTAAATAGGCTTTGGGCAAGGGAAGGGAACAACAAGCTCAAGCTGGACAGCCTGAAACAAATAAAGCCAGCAAACAGAAAGCAAGCAAATGTGAATTACAAACCACAAATCCAATGGTAAGCAATAGACGGAACATATTCCCTGGGAAGCTTCCCGAATGTCCCCAAGATGTTGTTAGCAAACCAGAGCACTGCGCATAATCTGGTAGGCTTTGACCTAATGACGATAGCACAGAAGAAACCTTGATTGGGAAATCAGTGTGCTGAAAGTTGAATAAAGTAAATCTGCTACTCCACGTCGTAGTTAACCACTAGGCCTATTGACAGGAGAGTAGAGATTTGAGCAGTGGTTCCTTTTAAAAGGTGAAGTCAAGTTCTATAGGTATGCAATGAACCCAATCTAAGATGGCCGAAACTGTGTATCTGAGCCTGCCTGATCAATCATGGAAGACCTGGGGGGTGTAAGTCACCTAGTCCCTTCTCTGTCTCTCTGCTCCCCTGCAGTTGAGGAACCTAGGCACCTGCAAAGAAAGGGTGGACATTGGGTCCTCTGTCAAGAGTTAGGAAATACAAGGTTGAGCGGGGGACACTATTCCCGTCGTTGTGAGATGCTCGGAAAATAAAGAAAGAAGAGCGAGGGAAGCCGAAGCGGTCAGTGATATCTGAAGCAACCCGTGAGCTGCCGGCACACCGGGTAGGATAGATAGCCAGGTGGCAAATGTCGCATAAGCTACAGCCCGAGTCCTACTGGTAGGAGGAGTCCTTATGCAAGTGGGTGAAACACATACAGGACCGGCTTGTCAGGGAGAGCTGCGAGTCTTGGCAACGGGCGTGCCTGAGGCAACTCACCACGCAGTCTGCTTGAGGGCAGCTGGCCCTGTGTTTTTACTTTATCCACACTACTAACAGTGAGAGGAACCAAGAAGGGGGCTTAAGGGTTATAAACGTGAAAAGAATCAGCCCTACAGACTGGGCGAGATGCTGGCTTCTGTACCCGAACGGACCCTTCTCTCCCTTGATAGTTAACGCCGATGTAAAAGTAAATTATGGTTGATCCAGGTCCCATGGTTTATAATCTGCTACCTAGGACAGGTGCGAGCAATCCCCCGTAGAACCCGCCAGTGTATGCGGGAGCCCTCCGTAAAATCTGCTGGGGTGGGCAGTGGAAAATACATGGCCACGAGGCCAAGTCCCAAGTATGATGAGTTCACGGGTGTGGTGAGGTCACGACTATCGTGACACATTCCTAATTTAAATGCTGTACGATTTATATAGCCTTGCTTTCCAGATGGCTGAGGTTACTGCTGCTGTATGTACTGCCACGTGGTTCGTTAACTTCCTGTAGCCAGCCAAACGGCCCCTGCTGTGCCCTGTTGTATCTGGTCCACTTTTTTGTGATGATAATGTCCAGAGTGTAGTACGTAATCTAATGCGTGGGAGTTCTTTATACAGCAATAACAATATGTAAAAATTATATTTGTTCTCAAAGACGCACATCCACGTTATTATTTACTAACAATACCGGTAACCGATCAAAAACTCTTTCTATCCGTTTTATGTTTTTGCTTTTTTCGAAGGCATTTTCCTAACTCTGTCCTATGTTGTGAACTTCTTTCCCTCGAAAACTAAAATAACATACAAGAGATGGGGGGCGAAATATTACAGAAGCAATGGGGTCGTTATCCTGCCCTGAGCAACAGCAGGAAGGCGAAGCTTTTATCCTTATACAAATGTAAAAAAAAAAAACAGGCAGAAAAAACTGCCTGCCTTTGCGATCAATCCATAGCTTGTGGCTCTGACCCATAAGAGGCAGCCATCCTCCTGTGTGGAAGCCAATGATGGCAAAAGATCCAAGTAATTATAAGTAATTTATTTATATTTTTTTGGGGTGGTGAGAGGGGATACAGTCTAGGAAACAAAGTGTGGGTGCTTTTTTTCGGGAGGACATCTTTACATTGGAGGGTGCTGTACATGTAATGTTATGTGCATTTGTATCACACTTTCTGTCATTTGTATGGCCCCAAAACACTTCTGGACTCGGACAACGTTTTTGCAGTTTGGGGATACACGTTGACTGGGTAACAATAATTTGTTGATCTTTTATATGGTTGTGTTTACTTTTAGTCCTATTGCGCAGCGACTGGCGAGACTGAAGTATGATAAATTATTGCTTTATTTTGAATTATGTTGGATAGTGGGTGGCTAGATTTCATCTTGGATCTGTGTGGAGCATTACACATATGGATATGTGGGAGTATAGTATTGAGGGGTTACCTGTAAGGCCGCACATCTCAACACCATCTTCTCCCAAGATTATTTATTTGGAAGTTTTGTATAGTGCTATGTGCCTTATTAGGTCGAGCCTGGGCAGTGCATGCTCTGCGAGCCATGGGCTTGAAGCCCTGCTACTCTCCACCCATATTTGTCACTAACTTGTGTCATTGTCCTTCATATATTGTAAATGTAAATGTAAATGTGCTGGACTTGTAAAGCGCACAGCTGCCCGTAAGCGTCCCGGCGCTTGCTTAGGGAACCCGTCCTGGTATTCCCCTGTGAGAAACCCCGGCAGGGTGTCCACAAGGTGAAAGCCAGGCATCCCGCCGCGAGGGGCCGTAGTGGAGATTAAGCAAGCTATTGCCCAGAGTCGCAGAGTGTGACCCCGTGAGTTGAGTAGGCACCAGAGCGAGAATTGTCGAGTCCGTAGAATTTTGAGCCCGAGACCCGCCGAGGGGGGGAATCGAACCCTGGTCCACGGTCGATCTCAGCTTCCGGGTCTGCCGCCTCTAACCACTGAGCCACGCTTCTCCATTGTGGCTTCTGATTCGTTAATAGGCTCATTAGTCTTCATTTGCAACCTCCCACCCACGAGGACTGGGCCTTTTACTTCTGTTTTTACACCTATCTCTTATTTACTCTGTAAGCACTATTTTGTTTAATGGTTTCTCCTACTGCAGGCACTACATGCTTTCTTGCAAGATTCAGCGCATCATGCAAGCTTCACAAAGCTCGTCCAAAGAAAGGGGCGTATCCTCTAGTAATGTGAAAGCAGCATGGGGCACTTGTAAACAACAAGTATTTGCAATCCAATAGGTCTCACATTTTAGAAACTTTTACCTATTGGTATTGTAAATATCAATGCCTTTTATTATTGCAGTTTTTTTTTTAATACAAATAAAAGGCATTGTCATTTACAATGCCAATAGCTCACAACCTCGCAATTGTGAGACCTATTGCATTGCAAATGCTTGTTTCAGTTACTTCTAAGTGCTTGACAGAGGTTCGAAAATGTAGAATAGAGTGAAAGGAAGAGTCCAGCCAGACGGATGAGAAACCGTCTGAAATTCTTCCATTGCGGCCTCCTCCATGGCACTTAGTTCAGTTGAAAGCCAGTCTCAACTGTTCCTTTCCAGACACTTCATGAAGATGCATCTCAAGTTCGGACTGAGGACATTTCAGGAAGTGGGTAGTGGTGCGCACAGCAATCTTCTTTTGCATTAGCCTCTTGAAGGAACACCCGATTTGTCTTTAGGGGAGGTTGTGGTGCCAGTTTTTGGAGGTACACTGGGCATTTGACCTAGTTTGTTTTGTGGGGAGTGCGTAGGTCCTTAAATGTAATCCTGGCTTTAAGTGAGAGCCAGTGGCATGCCTTAGTGGCCAGGGGGGAAGGTGATTTGGTTTTGCTTATGTAGGTATGGCCTGGTTCTGTTTTTTTTTGGGGGGGGGGGGGTTGAAATTAGCTTTTTGGAAAGACCAAATTAGACGCTATGACTACGGTCAAGGCATGGTAGGAGGAGAGCTGTCAGCTCAACTCTGTGGCTGGTGTAGAGAAGGAAGGATTTTTTGCAGCAAGTACTGTAAGTTCACACCATTCGCTGTAGCTTTGACTTGAAGAACAAATGAGAGGTCGGAATCAAAAAAAGAGTCCCTGAGCTGTTCACTTTAAGAGAAGTTTAAAGGGATTGCAAGGTTTGTGGGCAAGTCCATAGGTACTGAGTCAGATTACTAGCATATTGTTCTTAGAATGGTTCATGCAACGGAAGCTCTTCCTCATCCAATAGAACACATGTCCCGACACGAAGGGATGTTAGTTGGATTCTGTGCAATACTTTCTACACGCAAGTAGGTTTGTGCATCAGTGTGTATTTAGGAGGTGACCCGATACTATTCATGGAGCTGGGCCACAGCAGCAAACCTACATAATGAAAAGAAGTCACAATGATTCTTGAATGAGCACCTCGGGACACTGGAAACATGCATGATTAGAATGCTCCAATCCTGAGATTGACAGTGGTCAACAGTGCTCGAGGAGACAAAGACCAGATAGTTTTATTGCCATCAACCAGAGAAAGGAGGATCTCTTCCCTGATACTACTAAAGTTGGCTCTGTGCCCCCGGAAGGCATGAATCCAAACAGAGGATCATGACGGAGGTGGTGGAATTCAAGGTACTCTTGAAGATAAGACACAGCAGGAGTAACACTCTCGCTCTGTTGGCAAACTGTTGTGAAGCCAAGCATAACCACTTCCAATTCTCAAAGCACAAAAACTGTTAAATCCTCAGGATTGAAAGAAAAAATATATTTGATCGCATTATGTGAGATACCTTCAGCTGGTCCTAGAATTTTTAGATAAAAGCAACGTCCAACCCGGGACTTTTAGTTTTGTTTTAAATATTTTAAGTATGGCTTAAAAAAGTGAAACGGCATTTCCAACGCGGGCAAAGCTTCATGTGCCGTTTCCCCCTCAAGCTCAACCATGCATGCCTCAACAACGCATATGACTTAACTACACATATGCAAAGTTATGGCAGTGTGGGGTCTAGATGCTGGGATTTGGCAGGCCTAGAAACAGGAAGGATCGGGAGAGGACGCAGTGAGTGATGTAAGTGGGTCTGGGTTTTGGAGGAGAAGTGGAGGTCGTTTTTAAGGGTTGGGTAGTTTTTCGCTCAGGGGGTCGGAAGTTTTTAGGGCTCAGTGGGGGGTTCAGGGTTGGGTTTAGGGATTGGAGGGTCGGGTAGTGTTTCGGGTCAAGAGGACGAGAAGTGTTTAGTGCTCGGGTCAGGGTAGTGTTTACAATCAGGAGGACGGAGAATGTTTAGGGGTCAAGGTAGTATTTAGGGTTTGGGGGTCGGGTAGTGTTTTAGGGGTCTGGGTTGGGGTAGCGTTTAGGGCTCAGGGTAGTGTTTAGGACTCTGAGTCAGGTTAGTGATTAGGGCTTGGGGAGTCAGGGTAGTGTTTAGGGCTCAGGTGGGGTAGGTTTTAGGGGTCTGTAGTTTTTAGGGCTCTGGCATGGGGGTTTTGGGTGTAATCTTTACAACACACATGCCTCTACCACAAAATGTTGTGGTAAAGGCATCAGTGGTAAGGGTATGTGTTGTTTAGGGGCATTCATTGTTGGGGCAACATAGTAGAGCCATGTGTGGTTTAACTATGCATGCATTTGTCATATAATTGTTAAAAAATCCCAGCATGCCAAGTGCTGTTGTCTATAAAACTAGGACTGGCTGAGGGTGTTACACATGATATGGGGCCACTTATCAGCTTTACCCAGCCATAATACTTGTAGGGTGATTTTTCAGAATAAATATGGCAAAGCCAATAAGTTTGATGCTCTCACTCGAGTGCTTACAAAAGGAATGTAAAAATATCTATCTGCTGCAGTGCAAAACTATTTAAATTTGTACACAATATATGGATGTGGCAAATAATTACATGTGTGACGACAGAATGCACGTTTCATATGTAAAACAGTCCCCTATGCTAATGATGGCAGGATACATCCATTGTACAGAAGGCAAGACTAAAATCCAGCATGTGGTTGACATTGCCTCAAGCCAGTGGCTGAAGTCTCAACTCCTGATCCAGGTATGGGCAGGAGAGGGCCGAACCAAAGTCCCTTAAAGTATGAAAAGAACACAATACTTTTATTATATGGCAAACCTGCTGGATAGTGGGGTGAGAGTAAACCATGTATGTATAATTATTTATTTTAATTTTTAACTCGGTATTGCTCAGCAAGCACCCATCCCAATGTGTGTAGTCCCAGCTCATCACCCTAAAATTATGCAACTGTGGACAGTGGAGCAGTCGGTCATGCTGCGATTCTGGTGAGGGCATCCAGGCGCTAGCACTGTACATTAAGGAATCATTGGACAAAAGGGGGCGGAGTCAGTCTCCCCAACAGACAGGCGCTGTGCGTTTCACGGCCATTCCTGGGCGGTACGTGCATTGTGCTTTTTTTAAGTACTTTTTACTGAGTGACAACTGTTGAGATGCAGCGATGAGAAGCTGCATATGGGGATGCATGTGAGCAGGGACAGCTCCTTCACTAGGGCGCAGGAGTGTCACCCCACTGCTTTCTTGCATTGCGAGAAAACCAAAACACAAAATGATAATAACTTTTAGTCATTACCATTTTATGTTTGCTTTACGCATTGCTGGCTGGTGGGGGCTGCTCTGCTCTTTGAGCAGGGTATGGGAGGAGTGGTTTGCCCACTCCTGAGTGCAGAAAGACTGTTTGGTAGGCCCTCTAGGGCTGTCCAAACCAGTCATGCGCACTCTGCCCGTCTCCATGCAGGCTGTATTGCAGCCTGCATGGAGAACATGCCCACCCCACTAGCCCCTGGCTGGGGGCCTTCCTGACCAATCACAACACTGCTTGTGATTGGCTATGGGGAGAGAGCCTGGCAGCTTTTACTGACTTTGTCAGACACCGACAAGACCTGGCCACCGTTGTCCGCTCTATCAATTTTTTCAGCCTCGTATCACACCCTAGCCTCCAATCAGGCTGGAACATTCTTCCCGTTTCCCCACAAGTATTGCCCTACTGTGTACTGAGCAGATCTCTGGCCATTTCCCTACTCTGTGCACCAGCACCCATGCAGCATGTGCTACATTGAGTTCACTGCGCACCAGCACCAATGTTGCAGGTGCTACACTGACTTCACTCTGTGCACCAGCACCCATGCAACAGGTGCTACCCTGGGTTCACTCTGTGCACCAGCACCCATGCAGCATGTGCTACCCTGGGTTCACTCTGTGCACCAGCACCCATGCAGCATGTGCTACCCTGGGTTCACTCTGTGCACCAGCACCCATGCAGCAGGTGCTACCCTGGGTTCACTCTGTGCACCAGCACCCATGCAACAGGTGCTACCCTAGGTTCACTCTGTGCACCAGCACCCATGCAACAGGTGCTACCCTGGGTTCACTGTGCACCAGCGCCCATGCAGCAGGTGCTACGCTGGGTTCACTGTGCACCAGCACCCATGCAGCATGTGCTACCCTGGGTTCACTCTGTGCACCAGCACCCATGCAACAGGTGCTACCCTGGGTTCACTCTGTGCACCAGCACCCATGCAACAGGTGCTACCCTGGGTTCACTCTGTGCACCAGCACCCATGCAACAGGTGCTACCCTGGGTTCACTCTGTGCACCAGCACCCATGCAGCAGGTACCTTTGACAGAGTGGCCTCTAGATCAGTGATACTCTAATTACGGCCCAGGGGCCGCATGCGGCCCTCTTGACCTTCAAGTGTGGCCCCCTTGGTGAACAGAAACATCAGCTGCTGTTTATTTGCTAGTACTAATATTTTAAAAAACGATGTTAAATAAATGGGCAAGCATTTATTAACCTGCAAATAAATGATTGTCCGTTTATTTAACATGTTTTGAACTTCCTTTCACAATCCATGACCCACCCAGACCCCCTCCCGCCACCCTGCTGGCATCAGTGTGGCCCTCGGGCACAACACAAACTATACTTTGTGGCCCCTTGGAAAATGTTTGCGAGTACCCATGCTCTAGATGATTAAAGACCACACTTGCAGCAGCCGTGCACCCTCTCCCGCAAGAACTCTATACCAACAGCCTTGCAGAGGAGAGTCTCTGTGGATGCAAACAGGGCACCCCTGCTGCAGACAGCCACCTTCCCCCTCAAGATCCCACCCCGCCAGGCGACAGCATAACATTCCTGCTTGACCATGCACCTTCCCTTGGAGTTACCTCTTTACACTGGTACCCACAGCAGTCACCAAAGCACTCCTGCTGCAGCTGCAGACGCCGCAAACTTCCAGTTACATGCCCGAGTAGTTCATCCAGACCAGGAATTTTCTTTGAATTCTGGAACTTCTAGTCCAGGTTTTATAACTGGGTACACAGAACCACAAATCCCAGTATGCAACCAAAAAGACCTTATGTGAACTGCTCATACACGGAACTGTGCCACGCAGGAGCACTGCAGCCGGGTCCCTCTGTACACCACCAACACCCTTGCAACAGTCACTTGTCGCTGGTAGCAGGGCTGGGCACACCTGAACCTGGCCCCTTCGCCACAAATTAATCCTGTACTCCAACCAGCACCCTTGCAGCGGTCATTGCTGTACGCTAGTACAAGATGGACAAGGGGCTGACGATGAAGGCCCAGATCCTTGGGGTGACTGGTACCTGTTTCGGGTTATTAAAGATGCTGCGGAGGTTCTTACCTCTGTTGTCGGAGGAACACAGGAAGTTGACCGTGCAGGCTCTGATAGGCTCCAGGTTAGATTACGCCAACAGTCTTTACCTGGGCTTACCAGAGTACCTGTTGCAGCGGCTCCAAGTCGCGCAGAATGCGGCGGCCAGGGCCATCTTTGGTCTAAATAGACGGGCCAGCGCTTCGGGTCTATTGCTGACGCTGCACTGGCTACCCATCCGCAAACGGATTGCCTTTAAGGCTATGACTCTGGCCTATAAAGCTCTCCATACGGTGGGAGCAAAGTACCTCCAAAAGAGACTTGCCTTTTACCATCCGGCTCGCTCTTTGAGGTCAGAATCTTTATTCTTGGCGGTTGTTCCCCGTGTGAAGAGAGCGCGCCTGGGTGGCCGTTCCTTCGGCTTGTTGGCTCCACAGATGTGGAACTCGCTTCCGCTCCCACTCAGGGGGGCCACTAGTCTCCTTGATTTTAGGAGAGGTCTTAAAACCTGGTTGTTTACCCAGTAGGCCTCTCAGTAGCCCCTTTTTACTGTGTTTTCTTGTATTCCCTTCTTTTACTGTGTTATGTTATGGTGAAGTAGTTCTCCCTACCTAAAGCGCCGGGACACTCTTTTTGAGTAACCGTTGCGCTATACAAAAGAATAAATAACATAACATAACATAACACTGCTGCTGAATCCATGCCTCCTCCCCCTCAAGGTAACTGAGTGTACACCGGCACTTTTGCTGCAGCCCCCCTAATGGGCAGCAGGGCTCTCCTCCTCCTCAAGTTAACTCTGTGTGGACACCAGCACCCTTGGAGCAGCCCCCCTCTGGGGTAGCAGGGCTCCCCTCCCCTCAAGGTAACTATGTGGACACCACCGCTATTGCATTAGGCCCCTCTGGGGGAGCATGACTCTCCTCCCCCTCAAATTAACTCTGTGGACACCAGCACCCTTGCAGCAGCCCCCCCTCTGGGATAGCAGGGCTCCCCTCCCCTCAAGGTAACTATGTGGACACCGCCGCTCTTGCAGCAGCCCCCCGCTCCTCCCCTTGTAACAGGCTCTCCCCCCCTCAAGTTAACTCTGTGTGGACACCAGCACCCTTGCAGCAGCCCCCCCCCCCCTTGTACCAGGCTCCCCTCCCCCTCAAGGTAACTATGTGGACACCGCCGCTCTTGCAGCAGCCCCCCGCCCCTCCCCTTGTAACAGGCTCTCCCCGCCTCAAGTTAACTCTGTGTGGACACCAGCAACCTTGCAGCAGGTCCCCCCCCCCCCCCCCCCCACCCCCTTCTGCGGTAGCAGGGCTCTCCTTCCGCGTGGACACCATCGCTCTTGCATCAGGCCCCCTCTGCGGTAGCAGGGCTCTCCCCCCTCAAGGTGACTCGGTGCGGACACCGGCACCCTCGCAGCAGGCACCAGCCCGCCCCCCTCTCTCAGCCTCCCAGCAGGGCCTGCACGAGCACGCGCTTCCTGCTTTCAAGCTGCCCAGTCATCAGGAACAGACCACAGGAAGCCGTCTGGCAGATCAGAAGAAGGTGCTGCTGCTTCCAGGCTCTGTCCTGGGGGGCAGGGTGAGGAAGGGGAAGAAAGAACGTCTCCAGTTTCCTTAACCACATCCAGAAGAAAAGCCGTGGAGTGCGTCTGAAAAACAGCCTGTGTGGGTGGGAAAGTTTAGCTACAACAGCACCTCTGTATAACCTGTGCAGAGCCAAGAAGGAGTGCTGAGGAAGCAATATTAGAGCCAGGACCATGCAAGTAAGGATCGGGGGGAGGGGTGAAGTCCAGGTTTTTACTTCGCATTCTGGTTCGATTACCCAAGGTTTATAATACTATAAACAGGCCTACAGATCCCAGAATGCAAAGCAATCACATGAGCTAATTAAGCATTAATATGGATAGCGTAAGCGTTCCGCGAGCTAAATGCCTTCTAACAATCTAAATCGGTCTACCTTGTTACTATGCCCCGTGCACGTTTGTCTTACTGTTTTCATTCTCTGTTTAAATGTCCCTCCACAAAAAAGGTTTAGGTGCTTTGTCCTCAGTCACCATCTGATTTATATATTACCCTATTGTGAACATAGCATCACTGACCTATGTAAAACATGCCAGGTAAAAACGTCATGTATTGCCAAATAAATAAACAAAACAATGATGCCTCCATAACCTATCCAGCCTTCACAAAGAATCAAATTAAAGTGGCGCAGGGGGCTGCCCTGGGTGAAAACGTGGTAATCCAATGACAGCGGGTCACTGGGCTCTGAGGAACGCCGGTATTATCAGGCCTAGGTGAGGCTCTTTCTACCTCCTTTGAAAGGCATCATTAAGTCAAAATATCTCCAATTTTACATACTGGAAGAGGAACTGGTTTACCGACTTTATCTTAATCGCATCGATGCATTATACATTTTTTCCAGGAAAACGATTTCTACAAGACGCGTCTTGGTTTAAGATTCGTGTCCAGCTGACTATTTTCTCACGTATCTGGTGATTTTCAGAATTGTGGTACGCTGCTCAACACGATCACCCATCAATATATGAGGCAAACCTGATAAGAACCTCGCGTGGGCTGGTCATATTTGTGTATCGATCGGGGCTCTGGCTTTAAGGACTACTATGCGTGTTCAGTTACCTGGCCTGTTTCCTAGCAGGCCCCACTGTATACAGCGTAGCTGTCACTTGATCAGCAAGTAGGGGACCGACCACATCAGGCAATGCCATTTCAGACAGATTGCATTCTTGGGGTGTTGTGTCTCAACGTAATGCATTCTGGGTGTTCTAGTCCTGGTCCTGGTTTGGGAATACTGAACTAATTAGACAAACAGTTGATAGTAGTGATTTGTAGGTCAAACGTTCAAAACAGGAAGCACTGCCCATGGTGATGTGGAGTGAGGTATCCACCTTGGAAACAGTATCAGTGGCACTGAGACCCCTGTAAAATGCCCCACTCCACTGCCTTCGGGTTAGGTTTGTGCCATAGAAATACCCCATACACATGCACCCCAATTAGGTCTCCCCGTTACTACCCAATAGCAGGACCACTGGTATTGTGCGGTCTGGGATGACCAAATTATGTGGCAAAAAGGCAAACTTATGCGGTGTAAGACAGCACACTGTGTGATAGTGCTTACGTGTAATAGTTAAAAAATAATGGGGTAATACTATTTGGTAAAACGCTTTAAACTCACTAGAACCAGTTGGACACCTAGATGCTGCAATAAGGAATAGAAATGTGACAGGTCAACCCTTCCTCTGAGCAGCAACATGTGTTGCTGCGTTTTTTGTAACTTTTGAGCTAGAAATTTTTTTTTTATTCTGCAAAAAATGCTGTATGTATAGCCTATAGGAAGGGTATCTTGGCGCATTGGCAGGCTCAATGCTGGTGCTATGTAAAGAGCCCCGAACCTGCATGCAGCGGATGATGGATCGTAAGACAAATCCATATTTATGCGGAAAAACAGCAACAAAACCTCAAAATTCCGGTCGCCATGCCAATAATTGTGGGCTTCCCTGTTCTGCCACCGATTTTATAGTATATTAAACTAAAGTACAGAAAATGAATCAACCGGGAAGGAAGTCGAGATTACAACCCCGGCCTAAACACGAATGTAACTCCGTGTTGGCAGCTCTATGCGCTTAAAATAAAAGCCGAGTTCGGATATAAACCGGCCCCCTGCGTGACATCCACAGATCTCAGCAGCAGGCGCTTGCCCTCAATGAGCCATCCTGTCGGCTGATTGCTTTCGAGCTGGGCAATATGTATCAGATTTCTGAACCCAAGTGCCTGGCAGTAAATTAAGCACAGAAGGGAGACACAAAGGTAAAGAACAGGTACTCACAAACAGAAGAGCCAACAGAGAGAACGAGTTGGGGAGACAGGAGCACGCCTACCCTCCCTTGCTATCTGGTGGCGTGCTGAGTGAGGCCGGCTCTGGCCCAGGCTTGTCCCTTCAGAGTCCATTGTTACTGCAGGGCTCTGCAGACTTAAGAGGGGGAGGGGAGGGGCCTATGCATAGGTGTGAGAGAGGAAGTGTGGAATGGTCTGGGGGCTGCGGTCTGGGGATCAAAAGGAGTTTGCTGAGCCAAGGGATTTCAATTTAAGAAGATAAGATGATGGCAAATGGGAGGGGCTACGCATAAGCAAAGTGCATAATATTATGGGAGGAACCAAGGGGAGGGTGGGTCAAGTGAGAGATCCATAAAATCCCACCACGACACAAACATTATGCTAATCCGAATGCCCAAATGTTGCTAGACTAGAAGGGGTAGAAAAATGCCATAGTTGGATGCAAATCTATGCTAAAATGGTCCCTATTTATGCCAAACTAAGGGACCCAATGGAAAACTAAATTAAAGGGCCCTACGTTTCGCCAAACTGTGGGATTCAAGAATGTCAGAGTGGGCCTCATACTTGGGAGGGGTAGAATTGAGGGGGTGGGGGTCATACTGAGGGATCAAATGGGGTGCTGGACAAAGGAACCCAAAGGTGCCAAAGTGGGGGCCCTAGGGAAGCCTGAGAAGTCCCAGGAGATGCCGAACTCGGACCACCTAAGAGATGCCAAACAGTGTTACCAAGAGGAGTCCATTGAAGCGAGGGTTCGATTGGACGACAAATAGAGCAATAAACCGATGCCAATGGAAGTGCCTTTTACGGTTTTCCAAGTGATGTCACGTTGTGGTACCAGATACAAGGAGAACGAGAAATGCCAAATTCAAGGATCACGTGCTGTGAGGCCAAATTCGTGGCCTAAACTGAAGCAATTGGGTGGTGAAAAGTGCGTGGTTTTTGCAATCAAATTAGGGGAATCGATGTGGACATGTGTAAGTGACAATCGGGTCGAGAAATGGCACTTCAGTCACTGGATATTTATAGCTAAGGAGAACATTTAGCGGGGTTGGTAAAGGAGACGATTGACGGTGTCCAACTAATATTGCTTATTTTGGGGACTGGTGTTACGCAGCAAGCACGCCTCGAGTTTTGCGTCAAGTGAACAGTGGTTTAAAGGGGTAATAAAACAGAGCGCGAGACTGAGTTTGAGGCACGGGGCCAGATGTTAAAACAGAGGAACATAGAAGTGGAGTGAAGCGGTCCCACACACTCACCCGCTGGGGGTACACCTGCTCATCCTTGCTCATCTGCAGTTCGTAGGACTCCTCCTCCTCCTCTTTCTCGCCATAGTCCCTCCTCAGTAGGGTGAAGCCGTGCCTGCAGCACACCAGCCAGCATAGCCCCTGAAAAGGCATTCAATCCACGCTGGGCCCGGGGCGGGGGCGCCCCCTGCACCCCGGCAAGGCCTCTCCGGGTGCTGGGCTGCTGCTAACATCCGAGCGCAGCCCAGCGCCACTGCTTGGTGGTAGGGTCACTGAGACAACTGTCCGAGGGGTCCTGGGGTGCACAGGCTGCGGAGAGATCGCTCTAAGTTCCTGGGCACAACCAGAGTACAAGATGGTGAATGTTTAGGGCTCCATGCAGCAGAACAGCTGGAAAGTCTGCGGGGTGCAGGCGCAAGGCGCGCAACAAAATCCTGGGAACAGCAGTATTCAGATGGGAGAGACGCCGTGCGCCAAGATGCAGCTGAAACACGTAGGCAGAGCTAACATCAGGCACTAGTGAAGTGTTCTGGTCTCCCAGGCTTAGTGCCGGTCGTTTCTAACGTCCGGTCGCTACTCCTAGTGGTCGCTGGATCCTCTATAAGGTATCGAACCCGCTGAGGGCGGTAGATGGCTGCTTGAAGTGTATGACCAAACTCTGGCTGCCTGCATGTACACTTGATGCAAGGCCTTCCGACTGCCGGTCCCTATACAAAGTGTACTGCCCGGCGCTGACGGCAGGCGTTAGTACAAGGTGCAGCCTGCCGGTCTCTCTAAAGTGCAAGGGTCGGTGCCAGCTGCCATGGGCTGCCGATATCTATTCCAGATGTATGGTCCGATGCGGGCCGGTCTCCATCCTGAGCTTATGGTCTCCCCCTCAGGTGAATAGGCCGGCTGATGCCTCCGGGTCTGTCCCGTGTGTCGGTCTGTCCAGGGGTTGTATGGACTGGTGCACGGTCCGGACTCGACTCTCCCGGTTCCTTATGCCGCACATTGATGGGCGCTTGGCTGCTGCGGGTTCTCCCATGCACGGCTCTCCAGTCCTACTGCGTGCAGCTCCAGACTTCCTGCTGCCCGGGAGCACGGGGGAGGGCTGCGGGAGGGATCCGCCTCCCTCACACACCCCCGGTCGGAGCTCCGCCCTCAGCCTTCCTCCCCACCCCACACACTCGCTACCAGCCTTGGGCTCGGCTACAGAGGAGTCCCCCGGGACGCAAGGTGCGTCTTAACCAATCCGAACGGGGAGCCCCGAAGGAGTGGCCAATTGGGGAGAGCAGGAGTGGCTTTATGCAAATAAGCCAGGGCTCAAGCAGCGTGTTGCATCATCATGTGCCCCTGGCATGGAGTCAAGGGATGGAGGCGGGGAGGAGGAAGGGCGAAGGGGAGGAGTATACTGCTGAGCTTAACCCCTACCTGGGAAGAGCCTCCAGAGACGGAGGCCGCCGCCTGCGGATGTGGAGGAAATGGGAAAGCAGAGTGGGGGAGGGGGCCAGCTGTGAGGGCAGTGTAGGTGGACAGCCAGCTGAGGGGCGTGGACCCAGGCTTCACAGATGGAGGCGGTGGCAGCCCGCCTACCGGCTGGAAAGTTGCCAGGCAGCTTGTGCGGGGAGGTGGGAAGCCAACTTTGGTGGTGGCAAGAGCCGGGCATGTGTGGCGGAAATCGGGAGGTGGGTAGCCAAGTGGGAAAGACGAATAGGCTGAGGTCGGGTAGCCGTAGTGGAGGGAAAGGGCACCCCCAAATTCGCGCCTCTAGCACCCTGCGCTGCGCTACCGCTTAGCGGCCATACCAGAATTAAAAGCGATGACGCAGTCTTTATTTCACGGTGAAAAAAAGTCAAAGCAACAATCAGTGGACCATCAAATATCATGTTGCCTAAAATAGAAAACCAAAAGATGTGCTCTGGCAGGAATCTACCCCTTCCCAAGACCACTCAGTAGGCAGTAACCTTCTAGTCGGGCTTTGTTCACCACCGATGCCCTTCAGTAATAAACGTGGTACCTCAGGCGTCCCATTGCCGCTGTTTAAAGGGGTGAACGGGAGTAAGTGACCCATAGTGCGTTACTTCATTGTCGCCCCGACGTCCCAGCCAAGGCCACACAGGATGACAGAGACACGCTCCCCCTCGTCCTGTACTGCAATTGTGGGTGCCCCTTTCCTTCTCAGTGGGCGCTGGCATCTTCCACGTCTTGATAGGAGGTAACGCCGTTGTGCGTCTCCCTCCCTCCACACTCCCTGCTGACTCAAGCATCCCCCCCGCAATGTTTATCACTATTCTATTCTATTCTGGGAGTCTTATAAATTGCATTGCTGCCCAAAGGCCCCTCAGCGCAAGAGCAGTCAATGTCTGAACCAGATCCCCAGTAGAACTAAGTTCCTGTAGTGTTGCGCTCTAGACTCCGACGTGATGACGCGGTGCGCCGGAGCCTGGGCGGAACACTAGCGCATGCGCAAGGAGAGGAGGAGAAAGAGCGCGAAGCGAGAGAGACGAGAGAAGCGACCGGAGCCGGTGTTTGCAACACGCTTGGCGCTCTGTATTAGCGCGACCTGCAAAATCCAATAAATACAGTTCGCTCACATCCTGTATCTGTCATCTGTGGTAGAGGGGAGAAAAGGACAACATTACAGTGGCGACGAAGGTGGGATCTCCCCACCCCCACACAGCACCACGAGGGAGCTGCTTCAGGACAGCAAGGAGCTACAGGTCAGAGAGTGAGAGCAGAACTATAAGCCCGAGAGCAGGCCCAGCAACCAGCGCTATTCACTACAGAGCGTGGCAGCAGCGCCACACGCAAGCACCTAGCACAGCAAATTACCCAACCCTCCCTGAGCAGAACAAAGCCAGCGCAGTGCAGCAGATCACACAGCTGAGACCCTGGCAGAAAAAAGCGACAGCGATAGGGAGGAAGGAGGGATACGCTTCTCCAGCACCCCACAAGACAATCCAATAGACGCACCAGGCAGTCCCAACAGCCAAGGAAGCAACGCAGATAGGGAAAGCAATCCCAACGCTCCTGGCAGCACAGGCAACAGGGACGGAGAGCCGGATACTGCGTCCAGAATGAGCAACCAAATGTCATCCCTCACAGCCCCAGTCCCTTTCCTACCCAGACCAGGGGAACCCCTGATGAAATGGGAGGACTGGAGGGAGTATTTTAAGAACTACGTGGAGGCCTTAGAGGATGAAAATGGTGAACCGTTCTCCAATGCTAGGAAGAAAAGACTACTGCTGCACAACCTGGGCCCAGAAGGGGTGCGAGTGTACACGAACATAGTGCCAGCAGAGAGGCCAGCAGCAGCAGATGACGACTTCAAGAATGCCTTAGAAGACCTAGATAACCATTTTCGCCCGGCAGTCTGCGTGTCGGTCGACCGATACAACTTCCAACAAAGGAAACAAGAGCAAGGTGAATCCATCGACGATTATGTAGCTGCTTTGAGACGACTAGCCACCACATGCAAATATGGGCAGCTGCAGGATGAATATATCAAAGACCAAATAGTCATGCATACCACGAACAGGTCGGTTCAGGACAAGTTGTGGGCACAAGGAGAGACATCTCTCAAGGAAGTCATAGCTATGGTGAAGAAGGCTGAACTTTCAAAGAGATGTGCTGACTCCGCAAAAAAGGACTGCATGCAGAGGCAGATGGTGAACAAGATAGACGACGCGGCCTCATCCACAAGGTACAAGGGAGCGACAGGAGAAAGAAGGCAGGACCCCAGATGGGCAGGAAAGCAAGCTGCACCGGGTAGACAACACACGGACAACAAATTTTCGTGCTACAGGTGCGGTAGTGCAGATCATTCAGCACAAGACAAAAGGTGTCCTGCGTTTCGCGCCAGGTGCTCGTTCTGTGGCATTGTTGGACATTTCGAGAAGGTGTGCCGCAAGAAAGGGAAAAGAAATGTGGTGAAATACATCGGGCAGTCCTCGTCGGAGGCCCCGGCTGACGACGACCTGGTGGAAGACGACATGGTCTTGTGCATCGAGGATCACGTGTTGGATGTAGCTGGCGGGCGCTCAGACAAGCCTCGCACGGACATGCTGATAGGGGGAGTGAAGGTTCACATCGCAATCGACTCTGGATCCCCGTACTCCATCGTCCAACGGTCAGTATGGGAAGAAGACTTTGTGCCCGTCCTAGGTACTCGACTACATCCCCCAGACATACGTCCTATTTCGTTCACCGAAAATGCGATCCCCATGGTTGGCTTCTGCACCTTGAAGTTCGAATTCAGAGGCAGATCCGCGAACTGCAAGCTGTATGTAGTGGAGAAGGGTCCCTCAGTACTCGGATGGAGGACCAGGGCGACTTGGGCATCAAGCTAGATCCGGGTGGCAAAGAGCAGATCCTGCTGACGGAGGATTACCCATGGCCGCTGCAAGAGAAACTAAAGCAGGCTTTTCCCAAAGTATTCAGAGGGACGGTGGGCAAGCTGGACAAGTTTGTGCACAAAATACTCCTTAAGGAAGGTGCCCATCCTGTGTCCCACAAAGTCAGGAACATTCCCATTGCCGTGAAGGAAGCAGTCCGGTTGGAACTCCAAAGGTTGGAAGAACAAGGGATAATAGAACCAATAGACAGCTCGGAATGGTTGGCCCCCCTGGTTGTGGCCAGGAAACCTAATGGCAAGGTACGCTTATGTGTGGACCTCCGCGAGCTCAACAAATGCTTGATTGTGGAAAAGTTTCCCCTGCCAAGGATTGAGGAGATGCTAGCCAGAACGAAAGGGGTGTCTTGGTTCTCCACAATAGACCTCACATCGGCATATCATCAGATCGATTTGCACCCAGCTAGCAGGAAACTAACCTCGTTCATCAAACCTTTTGGGTGTTATCAATTTCGCCGCATGCCGTTTGGGCTGGCCTCGGCAGCAGCGGTGTTCCAAAAATTGATGCACCATCTGTTTAAGGACTCACCAGGCGTCCAGTACTTTCAGGACGACATCCTGATCATGGGAACCAGTCAAGAGGATCATGATGAGAAACTAACGAAAGTACTCACGGTACTCCAGGAAAGGGGACTCACAGCTGAATGGAGTAAGTGCAAGCTGGGCATGTCATCAGTCACGTACTTAGGGCATGAGATTGGAAACACAGTTCGCTCACAAAAAAAAAAAAAAAAAACTATAGACATTTTAGGACCCATACTCGACAACCAGGGCATAGCCAAGTACGTTTGTGTAGTCATAGACAAATACTCGAAATGGCCAGAGACTGAGATACAGGAAACCATGGACACGGACACGGTGCTGAGATTCCTCACTTCACTGTTCTTGAGAGAAGGGATACCGAGGACAATATTAAGTGACAATGGGCTTACTTCGGACAAATGGAACAGGTATATGGAAAGGAATGGAATACAGTCGAAGCACACAGCAAGGTATCACCCAGCGTGCAACGGTCAGGTGGACCGGTTTAACCATGTACTGATGGGCTCCATACAGGCAGCCATAATGCAAGGGAAAGACTGGGAATTGGAAGTGCAGAGCATGTTATGGGCTTACAGGATCACCCCCACGACCGTAGGGTACAGCCCCTTCCAAATCCTTAGAGGCAGACTCCCCTTCACGAGAGACAATGTGGCATGGAGAGAAAAGACTGTGACGAGCAAATGGTCACCGGCGGTGGTCCAGCACAACATGGAAAGAGCTCAAAAAGTGTATGCAGCGCATTACGACAAAAGGCACAACACGAAAGACACAGCTCTGGAAAAAGGGGAGTGGGTTAGAGTCAAGCTGGCGACTCTCCAAAGAAAAGGCGAAAGCAAGTACAGCAAACCTCTACAAGTACAAGAGGTACACGGAAGAGCTGCCCTACTCAGTGATGGGAGGGTGTGGTCCCAAGACCGCATGGCAAAAGTCAACAGGATCATGCAGTGGCCGGCTGCCAAGGAAGAAGAGGAAGAAGGCCAGCGGTCAGCCTACTACGATGAAGAGAATGTGATAGGGAGTGAGGACTTGAAGGAAAGACCCATCCTAGGAAGCAGGGAGGAGAAGGAACAAGCACGGTCAGAAGAAACCAATGTGAGCGAGACCCCTGCTGGAGAAAAGGAAATGGACACATCCAAGAGAGAGAAGAGTCTTCCCTGTGACGTCAACAGAGAAGAGCTCGCACCGGTAAGAGGAACCCGAGTTGGAAGGGTGGTCACTTTGCCCTCTCGGTTCAAAGACTATGATATAAGTGACTATTGATGGTTGGACTTTGTTTTGTTCTGTTGTTGGAAAAGAAGGAGATATGTAGTGTTGCGCTCTAGACTCCGACGCCCGACGTGATGACGAGGTGCGCCGGAGCCTGGGCGGAACACTAGCGCATGAGCAAGGAGAGGAGGAGAAAGAGCGCGAAGCGAGAGAGACGAGAGAAGCGACCGGAGCCGGTGTTTGCAACACGCTCGGCGCTCTGTATTAGCGCGACCTGCAAAATCCAATAAATACAGTTCGCTCACATCCTGTATCTGTCATCTGTGGTAGAGGGGAGAAAAGGACAACATTACAGTTCCTTATAGCTGTACTGAATTTGCAAAAAATAAATTCCAGGGCTCATGTCAGGAGGCCTCTGCACCTTGTGCCACACATTGCCTACCAGCGCTGCCAATGATAGTAACAACACAAGTACTAACATTTACACTCCTACAAGAGTCATGATTCAGACTATTTCAAGACCCCAAAGCTATAACAATGGCTTGGGTGGCATGTATTATTCAGTTTAATGTATATTGAGTTAATAATTAACTTTTGTTGTCATCTTAAAATAACCAGTGAACTGAAGATATTCCCCTGAATGAGAATGATTAGGAGAAGCCAAAAAGGGGTCAAGGGAAAAACAATACCACAATACAAATATATATGAAGAATTCTTATAATTTATTGAAACATACAAATGTTAAAAGGAGAGTGGTCCCAAAGATTGGAGTCCACTCAGCAAAAATAAAACAATAAAAGGGAAGTTTCAATTTCGGCCAGCAAGATTGAATCACAAAGACAAAAAAAACAGTAAGACATAATGGGCCAGATGCATCAAGCTCAAAACCGGTCGCAAAGGGGCAGATTCTCAGAATCTGCCCCTTTGCGACCGGTATTTTTGCATTTGGGATGCATCATCCCAAATGCAAAAATCGCTAATAGAGAATTCGCTAAATTGCGATTGTTTGCATTTAAGGAATCTCAAATTGTGATTCCTTAAATGCAATGCATGAAAGTTTCAAAAATAGCGAATTCGCTAATAGGGCACGCAAATTACCACGAAGTACAACTTCGTGGTAATTTGCAAAAACTTAGAAAAATGCACTTCTGTGCATATTTTAAAGTTTCATGTTGCGCACACACATGCCCTGAGGGCATGTGTGTGCGCAACATATGTGCACAGATCAAAATCAGGGGTGCAACAGGGTGTCCTTTGGACACCGCTGCACCCTTGAACTCGCAATCTCAATTTGCGAATCACTAATTGCGATTCGCAAGTTGAGATTGTCTTCCCATTCATTCCTATGGGCCTCTGGGCCCATAGGAATGAATGGGGAGGTATTCATTAATTGCGACTCGCAATTTGCGAGTCGCAATTAAGGAATTCTAAGGATTCGCTATTTTTGTAGTGATTGCTTGATGCATTCCATTTTGCTATTCCTTATTAGCGATTCCTTATTTTTCGCTAATAAGGAATCGCAAAATGGATGCTTGATGCATCTGGCCCAAAATTTGTACAATACTTATTGTATATTCGGACTCTATTGTATACACCTAAGCTATATGTACTATGATACAATATATCAGCGAAGATGTCGAGATCCTGAATTATACTGTGTGTAGCGTCGACGCTTTTCGGTGGTTTTCCAAATTACTGTCCACCTTTATCAAGACACCTTTTGGTTTCTGTCGTGGTGTAGGGGTCTATATAATTGCCCTTGAAGTCCGTGTGTTTAAGTTATATTTCTATATTATTCCATTTTTGAAAGCCAATTCTGTTGAGTTGTTTCTCTAGATAATATATCCAATTTCATACTCCTGTAAGTAAGGTACCTAGGCATATGATGAGTTCAGAGTTGTTGTGCCTAAAATCTGTATTACTGGTCGTCTTTACATAGTTAAAATCCAGAGGCGACTAAGTCTTGTCCTTGCAGGATTAGATTCCGTTTCTCTAATGTTCCCGCAGAACCAGAGAAGCAGGCAGTCCATCGTAAAACAACAGACTCTTAGAACCACATAACACGAGGACATGGTGCTAATGCCTCTGGTTCTACAATTTTAATATTGAATATACCCAGAGAAGTGAGCAGTCCTTAGCGGAACATTAGAGAAACAGAACTCAACAGAATTGGCTTTCAAAAATGGAATAATATAGAAATATAACTTAAACACACGGACTTCAAGGGCAATTATATAGACCCCTACACCACGACAGAAACCAAAAGGTGTCTTGATAAAGGTGGACAGTAATTTGGAAAACCACCGAAACGCGTCGACGCTACACACAGTATAATTCAGGATCTCGACATCTTCGCTGATATATTGTATCATAGTACATATAGCTTAGGTGTATACAATAGAGTCCGAATATACAATAAGTATTGTACAAATTTTATGTCTTACTGTTTTTTCTGTCTTTGTGATTCAATCTTGCTGGCCGAAATTGAAACTTCCCTTTTATTGTTTTATTTTTGCTGAGTGGACTCCAATCTTTGGGACCACTCTCCTTTTAACATTTGTATGTTTCAATAAATTTTAAGAATTCTTCATATATATTTGTATTGTGGTATTGTTTTTCCCTTGACCCCTTTTTGGCTTCTCCTAATCATTCTCATTCAGGGGAATATCTTCAGTTCACTGGTTAGACAACCCTATTTCCCTTGATGTTTAGTTAAGGGGTACCTCTCATATTTACCCTCGTCATCTTAAAATAAGCCAGACAGCGCCTCCTTGTGGCAGACTGTCACAGGCCCCGGCGCTGAAAGTTAAGTGCCAGTGCTGTGCACCGGAAACCACCAGCTCACATTAAGCCCTGCCTTATAGCCATGTTTTTAAAGATTAACAGAAAGAAAGTTTGCAAGGCAACTGGCGTAAGTCAAGGGGGAGAAAGTTGCACAGCTTTCGGGCCACATGGAAAAAGAAGCAGCTGCCCCAGCAAAATCTGCTGAACTTAGGAACCTGTAGTAGATGGGCAGAAGCAGATCTCAAGGACCTTCCAGAAATGGTAGGAGTAGTAAAAGAAAAAGAAGAGTGGGGCCTTTCTTATGAATAGATATATGCAGCATGCATAAGGCTTTAAATTGGACCGGCTGCTCGTCCAGAAGCCAGTGGAGATCCTTCCGACACTTTTTTGGAGATTGGTGACATTGGAGATTCGATGCAACAACGGAGACAAAACCTCAGGCAGGTACTGGTCAGGGCATAGCCCTTGAGAGTCAACAACACATTCTTGTTGTTTGGAAACCCCTCACCCACCTACCTAGTAGGTGGCATGCTTCATCATCGGGGCCCAGCTGGATCACCGAATGCAATCCAGCTGTGCTACAACGCCTGATTACAGCGGAGCGGGATTTTGTGTATAAGTGAACAGTGCTATGTGAGGTGAGGTATGTGTTAAAAATGCCTATAGGAAAACCCTTCTAAAAGTTTTAATGAAAGGGTCCTATTGCATGGGTAAAAACAATAGTCGGATATATATGAGGTGGTGATGCCCCTCTATATCTCAATAAAAGTGTGTTTAGGTCTACTAGTTTCAGCCTACTTCAGTATTCGTGAGGCTTTCTTCAGGCCCGAAAAGTGTGCGGTGGCCACAAAAAGCGGGGTGGCCCCAGCTGTGTGTCTTTTGTATCAACGCGCACCCTAAAGCGCTTTGTGTATGTAGTGGGTCGGTATACTTACTGATCCCATTCGTAAAGTACGTTGTCTTTACTAAGTATATAGCTACATGGATCCTGACTCGTAAAGTGGACTACTGAGGGACCGTTTGTCTCCTCTAGTAAAAGCCCATCAAACCTAAGACGAGTTACAGGAACAGTGGAGATTCACCAAAAGCCTGGCTGCAGCATTTTGTGTGACCTGAAGCCTCTTTGTGACATACAGTAGAGAACCCATGTATAGAACATTGCCATAGTCAAGAAGAGATAGAATGAGAGCCTGGGAAATCAGTCTAATGGCTATGACAGGGAGACGATCTAAAACCTTTCTTAGCAGCCTTAGAACATCAAAGCAATTGGCTGTGAGTTTTTTCCCTGGTGCTCCATAGTAAGACTGGAGTCTAACCACATTCCAAGGCTCTTTATCGCCGTTTTAGGACTAGGAAGTCTATCCAGACAGTTGGACCCAAGAAAGGGGAACGTTTTGTTGAGGTTATTCCCCAATATCATGATCGGAGTCTTGTCTTCATTCAGCTTCAATTTACCGTTGGCTGTCCACCTGGTCACTTTCTTAAGACAAGGTGTTAGACTGAGATAAGAAGAACTAGGATTAGGAGAAATAGAAATCAGTACAGTGGTGCGAGAAAGAAATGGATAGTACCACTGTGTAAAAACTTAGGTTTCTCAGAGTGCCTGGTGGCTTACAGGGTACTAAAAACTGATCTTGCTGAAATCATTGTGTTTGCTGTGGCAAAATACCTGGGCACTGTCTGGCATAGGAGGCGCTATTGTCTGAATGCAGCCCTTCGAAACTAGGAAGTAATTTACTAAGAATGTGGTCAATTTGAGCATTTGATCGAAATATTTATATACTTTTTAATTGTGGGAGTTTTAATACTGTAATACCATGTTTTTAATACTGCATGATTGTACTGTTTGTGTATCTTTTATGATGAACAATCATCGAAATAAAGAATATGAAAAATGAAAATGAAATCATCAGCTGGGTTTCATCGGCATAAGGAACCAATGACAACCCGAAAAAATAGACAATTTCAGCTAAAGGGTACCTGTAAAGATTGAAAAGGGTGGGACTAATGGAGGATCCTTCAAGCAACCCACAACATAAAGAAAGACTGTGTGAATACCACACCTGGCGTCATATGGCCATTAGGGTCCCTATCGACATTGCTAAATTGGCATGAGCTATGCTGCTTTTGCGCACGTTGCTACATGACTTTATTTTTCTGGACTCTGTTTGTGCCTTTCACATGAGTACTGTCTGCTTTATGCGTTCTCTGCTTATTCCTGGAGTTTTGTCTGAACATGGAGTACAAGGTCAATAAACAATGCCCCTTGTTATTCTGTTTTGGTCAGTCCCTAGCACTTAGACAAAACATGCTACACAGCTGCAGTTGCTGGAATATCGTGCTTTGATATTATGGGAATGCATGTGCGTTTGACACACACTTGGAGAAGGACCTTTCCAGGGAGAAGAGCTATGCAGTTCCTACGATGTAACACTACCTTCTAGGCACTAAGGTATGGGGTCTGCTGACAAAGCCCAGAGATCTTCTTTTATATAATAAAACGTCCTCCTTCAAAGGGGAGGGTGGTTAGGCCTTATAGTCCTTTGTCCACTGTCTGTTTACCATGATATCCCCTTTTGTAATCTATGGACTTGCTACCATGCTGACTGTTTTAGGTTTTTGCGTTTTGTTGCTGGTAGTGGCTCGTATACTGTATTCTACAGCACTATAGTTAAAATAAACATTTTGAACTATAACAGTGACTGACTATTCTTATAGTGGACTTTTACAAGTGAGAGAACGAAAAGGTATGAATTGTTCCCGCGATTCCTGAGAGAGTCAGTCAGAGTGTTATGTCCTGCGTTGTCTAATCGTTTGTAGCTTTGTGATTATGTAGTAGAACAAATGAGACACAATAGCTAGTCTGTTTTGGGATTGTGGGTACTGAGGCAGTAGGAAGGCTTAGCCCCTGTACACCAAAGTCCTGTTTTCCTGCGCATAGTTCTGTGTATGTGCAGAATCCCTGCAACACTGGGATGATCTTGCAGAGCCAGTCCAAGGAACGGCCACCAACACCCACCATAGATATTCTCTGAATACATTTTGCATGATCTACTGCGTCGAAAGTTGTGCTAAGGTCTACTATATAATGGTTGCCGAACCAGCTTTGTTCAACCAAAATCTAAGTTCCTTAACCACAGCTAGCAAAGCTGTTTCAGTGCTGTACTGGCGTCTGAACCCCATTTGAGTAGGGTGGAAAATTTTTGGGGACTTGAGGTAGGCGCAGAGATGTTTATTAAAAAGATTTTCAAGGAGCTTTGATGGACCTGGTGACAAAGAAATCGGCCTAAAGTTACGTAGGCAGAGTGTGTTGGCACCCAGATTTTTTAAAAAGGGACTTAAAAAGCCCAGTTTTTCTACTGTGGGGGAACCTGCCCATTGGAGAGGGAGGAGTTCAACGGGTCCACCAGTGTGGGGGCAATACTTTCAGACCCTTGACGCAGAATATGGAGGGGAGCAGGGCCGAGGGGAGAGCCTGATTTTACTGCCCCTAAGAGATCTCTAAGGAGGTCAGCCATGCGGTTAGAGAAGGCCTAGAGAGTCCCCTCTGACCACGTCAGATGAGGGCCGCCTCCTAGAGACTCCTTAATGGAGTCTTCAGAAAAGGAGGAGTAAATATCAAAAATCTTTTTGTTGAAAAAGGAGGCAAAACCATTGCTATGTTTGACTAAAGCTTCTGGCACAGAACCTGCAGATTTGGGTTCTATGATATCCTTGAGAATCTGGAAAATCTCCTTAGGTGAGTTAGCAGATTGCTTAATTTTAGTAGAGAAGTAAGTGGATTGAGAGGCTCTTATTTCCACATAGTACTTCCTAACTTTAGTCCTGTAATTGGCTTTTAACGTCTTTCTAGACGCTTACAGTCCTTTTTCAAAGTGAGTAAACTTGCATTGAACCAAAGACAAATCTAGTTTCACAGGGTGTTCTTACAACACCTTGCAAGAAGAGCCAGATCCAATGAGTTTGTGGTCTATGCATTGAATCTAGAAGTAGTGATGCTATCCATCAAATCAGGTCTGGTGGCCAGAAAGGCACCCAATCAATCATCCCCATTTAGCTTGCAACAACAGTGTTTCAGGCGTTTGACGGGGGTGGTACAGAGGAAGAGGAAGGAAAAGATAGAATTATTGGAATCATAAAATGGTGTGACCTAGTAAGAGGAATAAGGGTCTGTACCTGACGGTTAGCCAACTTGCTAAAAACTAGATGGTATGGTCCTTTTCATGAGACAGTTGCTTAGATGCAAAATTAAAAGACCGATTTCTTGCATCCTCATTATTAGGCTAATCAGTATGAAGATTAAAATCACCAAACACAGTGAAATTGGCTTTATTTACCATTAGAACTGCAACCAGGCCAGAGAAAACCTGTAGAAAATAGACATATGGACCAGGCAGTCCATACAATAGAACACCAGAAAAAAGAAAAATTCTACTGAGTAAGAGTTTGAAGAGAAGACTTTCAAAATTATCAATCCTGAAAGTAGAATATGTGCCCGTTAAATTTTCTCTTTATAGGATAGCAATTCACACACCTCTTTTCAGGATCGATCTAGTCTTCCAATGCAATTGCCAGGAGGAAGTGACTGCACCCCATCAGGAGCAGAGTTGTCATGTCTCCGTGAGGAAGAGCATTTTGTTCAGCTTCCTTAAACTTTCCCCCACCAAGTGCAACAGTGCCCCAGCCAAGTGAGCCTTGGAAAATTTAAGACCATATAATCTGAGTTTCCCCTGCTAGACTGGACAGGATAACCAATGCTTGCCTCATCTCACCCAACAAGTGAGCCCTCAAGTGGCCAACCAGTATGCCAATGAAAGGTCTGAATTCCAGAAAGTTCCCCACCACAAGACCATTTTCTCCCATTTTATGTCAGACCTTCCAAAACGTTCAATGTTGGTGCCAGACCTAGTGCTATTTGCGAGGTAAGCCCTCAGCCAAGCAGTTGTAATATTTGAGTGTCTGACAACCCAGACCACCGGGGCATCTTACAGCCACTGACAGGGCTGGACTGGCAACACAGACCAGCCCTGGCAATTCAGCTGGACTGGCCTTTGGGGGCATGGTGGGGGGCAGTGTTAAGCATCACTGCTGCAAAACCAGCCCCACAGTAACAAATCCGCTCCCCACTGCTAGAAAACCAGCCCCCACTCATCCAGCCCACCGGGAAAACGCCCGGTGCCCAATACGTCATGTCTGGCCCGGACAACTGACCTAATGAAAAAAGAGGAGAGAGGAGAGTTAGCATGGTCCTCATAATGCCTAACTACCATAAAACATGGCTGACGTAGGACTAATAGTGCCTGTCTTTCCTCTGACAGATCTACATAATAGCCTCTTCTTGCTGAAGAACACGTTCCACTGTGGATACTTCCGCGATGTGGAGTGTATGAGTTCCTAAATTCTGCTGCTGCATCCCTAGCCTAATCTAGGCCATCTCCTGAAACAGAAATCATGTCAAAAATGTGATGATCCTCATTGTAGGAAATCTGGCTTTTCTGCGTGGTCATCCCAGATTTTTAAAAACGTTTGCTGGACCCTATGTTTTTGCTGGCGTTAGAACTCTGTGCATTCTGACCTTGCTAACTACTGATGAAATGACGGTGCTCCCTTTTAGACATGCTTAAATTGGAATATTCCTAATTGGTATATTTAACTTACCTATAAATCCCTAGTATATATCACACAATCTACCCAGGGCCTGTAAGTTAAATGTTGCCAATGTGACTGCAGCACCTATTGTGACATCCACTACAGTGGCAGTGCAAACATGGCTTCAGGCCTACTATTGTAGCCTGCCTGTAGCAGTGTACAAACTGCAATTCAACCTGTCAAAATGAACAGTTTTGACAGGTCAAAACCTTCCTTTTAAATATTAATAAGTCATCCCTATATAAGCCTTTTTACTGGCAAGGCAAGTTGCATGGTATTTAAAAGTAAAACACGTAGACATTTAATGTTAACATGTCCTTACAGTGACTAGTACCTAAAATAATTTTTTTACTGTTGCAGTCCTAGCTGTCCCATGTTGAAATCCAGAGTACAGATAAAAAATGCTAATACTGTAATCTTGGGAATGGGACTTGCTAGGAAAATAATTAAACAACTATTTGTAATAGTTATTAAAAATCCAATTCAATGGCAAAGACTTTTAAGAAATGTCTAGGAAAAGTAGCTTTTCAAAACGTGCCTTTTCCTGACCTGTAGTTCCCGAGGCCTATGTTTGCATTTGTTCTCTCACTTCTGCCAACCAGTAATTAGCATTTGAAGAGGTGTGAAAGCTGTGCCCAGATTAGAGAACAAAGACCTGTGTGTGGGAAGGTATTGGTGTTTCGTGGCAGGAGGAGAGGTGGATCTGGGCCTGGGCTTGCTGGAAAGCCCTGTTTTGTTCTATCAAACTTCTGTATCTGGGTTAATTGTGTATAGAGTGACTGCCCCAGACTGGATTTTAGTGTTAGATATGGTAGAGCACTAGGATTGTCATAGCACACTCCTCGCACACACACCACTGGCCCTCAAACACCAACCTTAGGGGGTCCTTAGGCTGGCGCGGAGAATGGGACTGCCCGCCATTGGTGCGGGGGTCCCGTTCGTGACATTAGGATGCGCCCGCCACACTGGCGGGCTCATCCTGCATTCTTGACATTGCGGCCCCAAGCAATGCCAAGAAGGCATGTCGTGCACTTCCATGCACAATGTGGCAGGCACTGTGCAATGCCTGCCATGTTGTGCATGGAACTGCAGGGGGGTACCCTAGGTACCCCCATGTGCACCCCCAGAATCCCTGGGGGCCCGCTACGGGCCCCCAAAGGCGACAACCGCCTGCCTTTCCGTGGCGGCACAACCCCGCTGCAATGCTGATATGGATGGCGGTGTCTCCCAGACACATCACCATGTTAGCAGCTTTTCCGCCCGGTCGACTCTGACCAGGAGCAAAACCGGCGGATGGTCTTTCTATCCGCCAGGGTCCCCCCGCCATGGTAATGTGGGGGGGGGATCCTAAGCGGGCTAAGGTTTTCAGCCGGTGGATCGCCACCGCAATATGGGCAGTGGTGATCCGCCTGCTATCCAAATGACCTCCTTAGTGTGGTCAAAGACTGATGCGATCTTGAAAATGGTCTAAGTGGTTAGGTTTAGCGAACAGAACACTATGGATGGTAGTAATGTACAACGGAACGCACATCAATATAATTATATATTCATGGGGGGCGTGGCCAAGTGAGCCATCATGGCGGACGCAGCCTAAAGAAGCTCCGTTCCGCCTTGCATAAATCCGCGCGTCGGACATTGGTGGCGGGCCCCGTGCGCAGTTCTGGCTGAATTCGCACACCGGGGGCAGAAGATCGAGGCCTTGTGCTGTGAGGCCTGGACGGGGTGGTAGAGCCGGGACCTTGAGTTTCACGGGTCCCGGCGGTGAGCAAGGAGGCTGAGTGGGCGCCGGTCCCCAGGTTGGTGGGACTGCAGCAGACACCCAGCGGCATTGGTCAGTCCCCTGCAACATCCGGGGACCGTGAGTGCATCCTCGGTCCACGGCAGGCACGACTTTCCGGTGCGGAGAAGGAGCGGTGAGGCCTGGTGCAGCTAGAAACGCCGGGGACAAAATTTTGGAGCACCACCGGCGGCAGACCCGGACATCGGCCTGATTGGTGGAGGCACCCTCTAGTGGCAGCGGACCCCGGCAGGGTGCACGTTGAGGAGGCGGTGGTGGTGCGGTGTGGGGTGTGTACCGGGCCGGATGGCGTGGAACACCTGAGGAAGGCCAGCGGCAGCACCGGCGGCGGTCACCTGGGCCCACTCGGGGGACGCATTGAGCCTAGCAGCCCGCTGGTGGACATTGGGCCCTTGCACTGGACGCGTGCTGGTCGGGGAAGCACCTTGCTTGATCGGGCGGCCCCGGGCAGTGCAGCACACGGGAAGTAGTGCCCAGTACCCTGCTACCGACTCCGTAGGTCGCGCATTGGGCAGATCTCTGCGCGCAAGGCAAAACGGGGGCGTCCCTGTACCCCTTCGGCGGTCGGATCGGGCCGCGGCTGTGAACTCAGCGTTGCGGGACCCTGGCCCTAGGGGTGCTATCGCTGGCCCTGGCGGAGGGCCCGACGGAGGAGGCAGGAAGTGCCACGCCGCGGGTCCTGACCGGACAAGAGCCAGACACGCGCACGGGACAGCGGCGGTAGCAGAGCAAGCCCCGCGGTGTTGTCGACGACTGGTCTCTGGGGGGGCCATCCCTAGTGGCTAGTAGACATGACCCGAGGTGGTGGTGGTGGTGGTGGAGGTGGGGGGCCCCCAAAACAAGGCCTCATTGATAAATTCACAGGCCCCAGTGGCAGCGCGGGGCGTCAGGTGGCCGCCAGGATGCAGGGCCGGACAACGCCGCACTCAATGCAGCCATAACGCAGTCCCGAGATAGCCTAGATGCAAAGATAGGGGCTATGGGGTCCGATGTGACACTTCTGCGCCAAGATCTGAGGAACGCTGTGTTCCCGCATCACCGAAGCTGAAACGCGCCTCTCCGGAGTAGAGGATGACATCGAGGCCCTGAAGCGCAAGATGGCAAATATGGAGTCAGTTCAGAAGGGCCTAGTCCGCCGAGTGGAAGATGCGGAGGGACGCGCTAGGCGGAACAACCTGCGCTTTGTGGGATTGCCCGAAGGATGTGAGAAGGGCAACATGGAGGGGTTCCTGACACGGTGGCTAGAAGGCTGACTCCCCCCGGACTCACTCTCCCGCTGTTTTGTTATTGAACGGGCACACCGGGCCCTCATGCAGAAACTGCCGGAGGGGGCACTGCCGCGACCAGTGATCGCTAAACTCCTAAACTACCACGACCGGGACGCTATCCTCAAAATCGCCAGGGAGACGGAGCCGTTGCTCTACGAGAACCGCTGAGTCATGATATTCCCGGACTATACTCGCATGGTACAGCAGCAGCGGCAATCATTCACAGCGGCCAAGGCCCGCCTGCGCGAATTGAAGCTCCCATATGCCTTGCTGTATCCGGCACGCCTGCGGGTGGTGTACCAGTCCCGAACTCACTTCTTTGACACCCCGGAGGAGATGTTCCAATGGACAGACGAGACAGTGCCAATCAGAGTGCATACACCCCCGGGGTTGGAGACAGACTCTGCTCAGGGTGGGCTGCAGCCACGGGCCTCCCAATCGACTCGCAGTAAAGGTAACTGGAGGTCAAGGTCCCGGCAGCGCTCAACGTCAGGGAGCGCATCTGAGAGGGGGAAGGGGGCCCCTGACAGCCACATTGACGGAACCTGAAATTGATGTCAGTGACACTTGGGGAGTGCAATCTACGGCGCATTTGAACGTTCAGCTATGTACTAGCGCATGCATGTATTTCTTTCTATTCCCACGTATTGATTCAGTTGTGTGAGTGGGTAGCCTAATGGGAACTGATGTCCACTCCGCACTTTGAATGAGGGGGGCGCTGAGGAGCGGGGTTGGGGGGGGGAATCTTGGGCGGGTGGCTCTCCGAGGAGTGGGTTGGTTGCGGGTGACTGAGGTGTTGGGGAGAGTTAATGGGGATCCATTGGGGTAGAGGGCCTCCGGCCTCCCGTTGGGGGTCGGGTGCCCGCTATGGAGCGACAGGTACTTCACTGTTTCTGAGGTATGGTGGGGGGAGGGGCAGGGGGGTTGTTAGAGTTCAGGGTCGGGGACTGTTGGGGGGGAGGGGTCGCATGGTCACATAGGAGGCTGGAATGTTACTTTGTGTGCGCAGGCTGGGCCCAATGATTGAGCATTCACATTAGATGTCCCCTGATGGTGGATTCCGAGGGTAGTACATGGGTCCAGGGGCTCCTTTAGGGTCCTAAGTTGGAATGTACGGGGCATTCTGGATAAGATTAAGAGGGGGGCGGTACTACGGCAGGCAAAGAGGGCAGGAGCAGATGTGCTACTGCTCCAAGAAACTCATTTATTAGGCACAAAAGCACCATGCCTACAGCGCTATGGTTACCACCAGGTGTTTCACACTGGCTTTACGTGAGGCTCTAGGGGAGTGGCTATCCTCATACATCGCAGGATCCCTTATATCCACTCAACTCAGTGGACTGATACGCTAGGTCGTTATGTCATTATCAAGGGTACATTGGGTGAGGAACCACTGGTGTTAGAGAGTGTCTATGCCCCGCCCCCCCTGCAGTGGCCTCTAGTTGAAAAACTGTTTGGTGTATGGGCCGATATTCCTGATGCCCTGCAAGTCATAGGAGCAGACTGGAACGACGTCATGGACAGCCATATTGACAGGTATCGCTCCGGAAGCGGTGGGGTAGTAGGCCCATCCACTAAACTTCATGACATGGCACGGGAACTTAATTGGGTGGATGCTTGGAGGCACCTACATGGCAACACGAGGGGCTACACTTACATTTCCGTGGTTCATAAATCCTTTTCCAGGCTGGATTACCTGTTTGTCCCAAGTGTAGTGATACATAGAGTTGAAGCGGCGGACATCCTCCCATGCGGCCTTTCGGACCACTCTCCCACCACAGTTGATATTAGCTTAGATAAGGAGTGGCGGCCATTCAGGTGGCGCCTCTCCGTGTGGCATCTGCAGCAGCCAGACTACCAGAAACACACGGGCGAGGCGGTTGCCCACTTCTGACCGAAAATGTAGGATCGGTAGCAGATGTTAGTACGGTGTGGGAGTTGAAGCCAGCGCTCAGAGGGGTGGACATTGCATGGTGTGCGGTAGCGAGGAAGAAACGTAGGGAGAACCTGGTTCGGGCTGGGGCCAACATGGCAGCATTAGAGCTCCTGGGCAGTACAGAAGGGGGGGGCACATGCGGCGGGGCAGCTTCTTCTAGCGCAGCAATCTTATGCGTCCATGCTAATGGATGAAGCCAAGCAGATTTGGCTTGCTACACGCAGCCGGATTTACCAATGGGGGGATAAAGCTGGGACGATGCTCCACCGGCTCTGTCAGGGTACGTTCCAGGCCCAGACAGTGCCCCGGATATTAGACCTTGAGGGGTCACCGGTCACAGATTCCCACAGCATTGGCGGAGGGGTTTGCCACCTACTATGCCAGCTTATATGATCCAAACGTATGTCTCCCCGCCGATGTGGTGGACAAATTCGCGTGCGGTCTCGGACGAGGTAAGGGATCGTCTGGAACTTCCCTTAACGGAGGAGGAACTAGGCACAGCACTGGGCGAACTTAATACTGGTAAAGCGCCCGGGTCCAACGGGTTTCCCAGTGAATTCTTCAAGAAATATCACCTACAGTTGGGGGCCTTTTATAGAAGGTTTGTGGAGGAAGCTAGGGAGCGGGGCTGCCTTCCACCTGACTGGAGAAACGTAGAGGTGGTTGTCTTCCACAAACCTGGCCGTCCCCCCGAGCAGCACGCCTCATACGTCCGATCTCCTTGTTGAATGTGGAAGCAAAGATTCTAGCTAAAGCTTTGGCCAATCGCCTCCTGCCCCATGTGGCCGATCTAGTACACCCAGACCAGGCCGGCTTTATGCCCCAGAGAGCGAACAGGCATAACATACGAAGAGCATGTGTGACAGTGGCAGCAGTCCGGAAAACCAGAGTGCCTGCGGCGCTCCTGTTGGCCGACATGGACAGGGCATTCGATTCACTGAGCTGGGTCTACCTATTCGCCCTCTTACCGCGGCTGAATCTGGATCCTCGTTTTCTGTCGTATATACGGCTGCTGTATACCGACCTGATGGCCTCGATCAGGATAGCAGGGGTCACCTCCTCTAAATTCAAAATCGGGAGGGGCACCCGACAGGGATGTCCCCTGTTGCCCTATCTTTTTGCCCTGGCCATGGAGCCGCTGGCCATGTGGGTGCGCATGGACGAGCAGCTGCGGGGATTTGAGTGGGATCGGGACTTGTCCGACAGAATTGTGCTATATGCGGATGATGTCCTCTTTTTTCTAACAGACATAAACAGGTCAGGGCCGCGTATCATGGAAATCATGCAGATTTTTGGCGAGACATTGGGGCTGTACATGAACCATCGCAAATCCACCCTATGGGTGCTGGGAGGTCATGCACGGGCAGGAGCTTGGGCCTCAGCGCTACAGGTAGCGACGGGAGGCATTAAATACCTGGGCGTCTTCATATCCGAGGTTCCAACGATTTCTTGGGAACGGAATGTTGTGCCGGTGTGGGAGCGGGCTAGAGCCGATATCAAAACTTGGTCCCGCATGCCGCTGACTGGCAGGTCGGCTATTTTCAAAATGGTGGCCCTCCCCAGATTGCTGTACCAACTGCAGAATTACCCCTACCCGATTCCCTCCCCATGGTTCCAACAGGGCAACGCAGTGCTGGGGCAGTTCCTCTGGACCGGGGGCGCTGTACGGGTCGCAGTGCGCACGAGCCTTCTCTCCTCCTATTGTGTTGGCCTGGCGACATCGGATATCCTCTCCTACTATCAGGTGTACCATTTGCTCGTCTTAAATGATTGGTGGTACGGAGATAGGAGAGAGCCAGCATACACATTGGAGCGCCTCTGAATGGGTGCCCACTCGCTCCATACTATACTCTACGCAGCGCGGATACGGAAGACACTACCGCCCAGCATGCAGTTAGTGTTTCAGATCTGGAGGCAAGCCCTGCGGCGTATGGGTTGGTGGAACACTTTGACTGGCGAAACTCCCTTCTGGCGCAATGGTCGGCTCCCCGGTCTGGCTGCGTTACAAGGTTTTGGGGGGTGGGACAGCATTGGAATCTCCACACTGGGGGATGTACTATCAGGGGTGACCCTTAAGTCCTTTCAGAAACTAAGCCAGGTGTTTGGTATGCCCCGAACTCAGTTCTTCAAATACCTTCAATTCAGGCATGCTCTCTCCCCGTGTCTGGAGGGGTTGGAATCACTCCCTCAGTTTAGCCCACTTGAGGCCAAGGTATTTATGGGCGACCTGGGGCCCAAAAATATATCCCGTATATATCAATCCCTAGTCACGCATTGTTCCCCTTCGCTGTAGAAGCTACAGGAGTCCTGGGAGGCAGATGTGGGTGCCTTGGAAGAGGAGGATTGGAGGGAGGCGTTGGCCGGGCCCCGGAGGGCCGCCATTTCGATACGCCTCCGGCCTATACAGTTCAAATACCTCCACAGGGTGTATTTTACCAGACAACGATTATGGCGGGCGGGCCTGATAGTGTCCCCGGACTGTCTACGATGTGGCCGGGAAGTTGGGATGTTTTTCCATACGGTATGGAGCTGTTCTGCACTGGCCAGGTTTTGGAAGGGGGTGTGGGACTGTGTATCTGAAGTGCTTGGGTGGCAACTCCCCCATACGCCGCAGCTTGGTCTCCTCCATGTTTTAGATGGGGTGGGAGGGAACATCTACAAGAGACATCTGCTTTTGTTGGGCCTCACCCTGGCCAAGCGGGATGTGGCCAGAGTTTGGAAAGACACAGGTGCCCCTACGGCTGTAGCATGGAAGAGGGGGCTCGACTTTTGCATGGGGCTGGAGGAGCCGATTTTTGTTGCTCGGGCTGCCCACGGAAACACTTCAAAATTTGGAAGAGGTGGGCCGATTTTAGGGGCCTATGGCTTGAGCCTCTGGCGGATCAAGACCCCCTGGTAGATGTGGGCTGAGATATACATGACGGGTTCACACATTGGATTCAGATTTAATGTGCTGCAGCGGAGATGAAGAATGATGACCGTGCGATGGGTGGGGGGGTGGGTTTGGGGAGGGAGGAGTTTGGGTAACGGGAGGGTTGGGGGGGGCAATGTTTACACCTGCCTCTGTATATGTTGAATGATCATTTCAGTAGAAAATCGGATTGTACTTTATTTTTTGAAGCCTGGATGTCCTGCAGTTATCTCTGGGGTACAGAGACCTGCATCTTGTGTACAATCTTCAATAAAACATGTTTTCAAAAAAAGATATAGTTATATAATCAGGTTGGGTAACCAAAATTTGTTCTCAACTTAGCAGAACAGGACAACAATTATTTAAGGTGCCACTCGGGATATAAAGCATCCTACTACCTAGATGCTTATTAAATACACAGATCCTGTGAAAGCATTCACCATGATAGACAATGAAACTAACAAACATCCGGCACTCAAAGATAAACACTATTTGTTTGTCAATAAACCAAAACAAGCTACATTAAATGGTATCAGAATGTCACTGGTAAGAAGACAGAGTTGAGTTCATAAAAAAACGTAATTTTTAATATAGAAAAATATTGTTTGATTCATTAGTGTTTCAAAACAAGATCTAGAAAAAATCATTGTCCCTAGAATACATAAATATTGAGGAGACTGTTCTTAAGATGATGATTGTCACTTTCTGATCTTGATCCAAATTCGCAACAGCCGACACATGTTTCGTCACGTCAAGTGACTTCCTCAAGGCTGCGAAAGTAATAACATTGTCTTGTTTACACCAATTTACATATGTCTAAAAAACATGCCCATAGTAAAGGGAATTTCCCAAGCCAAAAGGGGAAAAAAAGGAAGACCATTGTGTAAAAGCACATGGATTTAGAAAAAGAAGGTGCTAAAAAGATAGTTCTTCAGACTCCTTGAGACCGAACGGGTGGTGGCCCCTTCCCTTGCGTTTTGAGCCACCCCTCCTGGTTTTTTGGGATTTTGTAGGCCATAGTTTGTCCGATTGCCCTTTTGGAATCATGCCATCTCCTCTAAAAAAGAGGATGAGTTGACATTAGAAGATGGCCCCGCAGCTGGGAATGCTGCATCATCCTCATTGGTAATCTCACTGTGTATACTGGAAACATCTGACTCACTAGTTGATGGTAACATTGTCGGGGGTTTGGCAATTTTAGTGGGCAATGTTTGTTTAGATTGTAGGTCATCAAATTTTTATGCAAAGGTGAAAATTCTACCATTTTTGTAGTCATTTTCATCCCTTTTTAACTTCCTCATTATCTTCTCCTTGATGTAGAGTCGGTGTGCACTCAATACATCCTTCAAGATTTTGTAGTTTTTAGCAGTTGTCTCCTCTAAGCTCAAGCTTTTAATTTCAGATTCCAATTTCTCTATTTCCTGCAAAAGGATTTCTCTCTTCCTGTCAGCATGTCTTATTAGAATATCCATCATTCTGTACGAGGAGGAGAGGTTCAGCTCCTCCCATTCCATAAGTAGATCTAAGTCTAAGTCCTCAAATGTGGGGAATATTATAATCCGTAGTCCACGTGGGACCTGCTTGATATCCATATATCATTTTAAGATTATGGAATCGCACCAACGGGACACTTCCTGTTTGCGAGCCCATTCTAATTTGATACATTTCTGTTTAAGACCTTCTTTTTCTACAGTTTTGTTTGTTTTTGGAACACTCTCTGTCGAGCCAGTGAAAAGTTCTTGAAGTAAAGCATTTCTTTCTTCCTCAAAAGTATCCATTACCTATGGAGGTAATCTGCGATATTAGAAAGACAGATGACATCCCTTCCATTTATTTTCCCCAATCTGAAGAACTGAGTGCCGCTCCCCACATAAGCTTTAAAGAATACTATGGACGGTAGTAATGTACAACGAACGCACATCAATATAGTTATATAATCAGGTTGGGTAACCAAAATTTGTTTTCAACTTCACAATGTTAGCAGAACAGGACAACAGTTATTTAAGGTGCCACTCGGGATATAAAGCACCCTACTACCTAGATGCTTAAATACACAGATCCTGTGAAAGCATTCACTATGATAGACAATGAAACTAACAAATATCCCGTCACTCAAAGGTAAACACTATTCGTTTGTCAATAAACCAAAACAAGATACATTAAATGGTATCAGAATATCACTGGTAAGAAGACAGAGTTGAGTTCATACAAAAACCGTAATTTTGAATATATAAAAATATTGGTTAATTCATTACAGTTTTTCAAAACAAGATCAAGAAAAAATAATTGTCCCTAGAATACATAAATATTGAGGAGACTGTTCTTAAGATGATGATTGTCACTTTCTGATCTTGATCCAAATTCGCAACAGCCAACACGTGTTTCGTCACGTCAAATGACTTCCTCAAGGCTGCGAAAGTAATAACATTGTCTTGTTTACACCAATTTAAATATGTCTAAAAAACATGCCCATAGTAATGGGAATTTCCCAAGCCAAAAGGAGAAAAAAAGGAAGACCATTGTGTAAAAGCACATGTAACTAGAAAAAGAAGGTGCTAAAAAGATCTGAAAAAGTCTATTCGTGTTGTATTGAGGTGAAAGCCACCACCAAAGATGATAAAGTGATTGAGAAGAGTAGAACAGTAGGCCAATTACCACACCGTGTCTGCTAAAAATGGTGACAGCCACTATACCAGTACACGCACTGACATTTTTTTTTTCTTAAATAGATTTTAAAGAGTTGGATAGCTGCATATGTGCTGAATTCCTGATGTCTTCACAGACCCAGACCAAAGTAAACACAAGATCTGTGAAAAAAAATTATAATCACAGTATCTGAGATTTAGATTAACTCTAAGAAGATTTTCAAAATGAACACTATTCTGAACATGATAGTGTTATACTTGTAAAAAATGCCGATACTCACTTCCTAATTTGAGGAACATTTATTCTCTTGAGTTATGTAAACATTTCCAGTACAGGTAGAACACGTATATAGTAGAGTTCTGCATTTTTTTCAAAATAGGGTTTTTTTGCGGTGGGAACCTTTATTCCATTGGGTAGGGCATCCCCAAGGTTAGCTAGCTTTCCAATTTCTTTCATAACAAAGTAGAATCTATCTATTTAGAATTCAATTAGGAACTAGACAGTACCTGGCAAGGAGCTGCCCTGGCAGTCCCCTCTTCTACAACTTTTTCCTGCTTGACAACTTTTTCCAAGATTTTGTTGGAGGATTCAGCACAAGCAATTATTAATTGCAAGTAGGGTTCCCCTCCTACACCATGCCCCCCTGAAAAATTAAAACTGGACAACTCTGTATTTAACCTATGTCTCAGCCATCTGCTTAATCGGTCAGTAGATCAACAAAGGTTCCCCTTAGCTGGATAAAGGTCCATCTTATATAGCTCTTAAAAAAGCTTAATGCAGCGCCTTCAATATTGAGAAATGTTAGATCTATTTCGCTTCTGCCTGCTGCCTCCAAAATGTTGGAGAAATTGATAAATTAGCAGCTCTCTGTCTATCTTGAAAATAAGAAGTTGCTCCATGATTCGCAATCAGGCTTTAGCACTGAAGCCACCTTACTGAAAGTGACTGAATTTGTTAAACTGAACGTTGACCAGCACCATGGTGCAATGAACAGTTCCTGCTGTAAGAGACGCCACACCACAGGTTCGAATTATGCCAAAGTGTGTTTATTCAAGAAGCCAGTAGCAGATTACCATGGCTCGGTCCACACAATAATTGTCCAGCCCGACGCGTTTCATCTAAGGATTTCATCAGGGGCAGCAGGACTTCAAATGGGCAGCAAGTTGATTTACGGCAACTTAAAGTGATGACAGACCCCGCCTCCGTGGGCGCGGCCCTCTCCCGAAGGCCTCTGGTATGTGAAGTGCCGATGTCTTACTTCAGTGAGTACTTTGCTGCTCACTCGAAAATGTTTTTGAATAAAATCCATGTGGATTGTGGCACACAGTCCAAAGCATTTGCCACCTCACAGCTTTCATGATAAACGGCCCCTGTGCCCGTTTCCCGTCCGTTGTACACAGAAGGCGGGGGTGCTGAGATCTTCAAAACACCGGAGCGTCTCTCGCGGCTCAGGACAGCCGCTCAATATAAAACCAACCCATCTGCTACTGGCTTCTTGAATAAACACACTTTGGCATAATTCGAACCTGTGGTGTGGCGTCTCTTACAGCAGGAACTGTTGATGGTTTTATATTGAGCGGCTGTCCTGAGCCGCGAGAGACGCTCCGGTGTTTTGAAGATCTCAGCACCCCCGCCTTCTGTGTACAACGGACGGGAAACGGGCACAGGGGCCGTTTATCATGAAAGCTGTGAGGTGGCAAATGCTTTGGACTGTGTGCCACAATCCACATGGATTTTATTCAAAAACATTTTCGAGTGAGCAGCAAAGTACTCACTGAAGTAAGACATCGGCACTTCACATACCAGAGGCCTTCGGGAGAGGGCCGCGCCCACGGAGGTGGGGTCTGTCATCACTTTAAGTTGCCGTAAATCAACTTGCTGCCCATTTGAAGTCCTGCTGCCCCTGATGAAATCCTTAGATGAAACGCGTCGGGCTGGACAATTATTGTGTGGACCGAGCCATGGTAATCTGCTACTGGCTTCTTGAATAAACACACTTTGGCATAATTCGAACCTGTGGTGTGGCGTCTCTTACAGCAGGAACTGTTGATGGTTTTATATATATATATATATATATATATATATATATATATATATATATATATATATATATATATATTGTTGTTGTACTACTTTATTCGATATTTACATATCATAAAAGTACAAACAATACAAACATAAAAACACATATTAAAAATCTACTATTCAATGCATTTCTTACCATAACCTAAAAAGATAAAAATCAGAATATTTACATTTAAAACGAAAGGATTCGATAATACATTAGCAGCAGTCGGTGTATACATCAGTTTTGCAGCTCATCCTAACTCTTGTCCTCAGCCAACAGTCTGGCGCGGATGAACCACGCGCTGGCTAGATATTTAGCGACCCCACATACAACTAACATAGATGTAACATCTGACAAGAGCATGTGCAAGGCAGTTCTGGACTCTCTCACACCCAACTCTCTACATACCGGTTTTAACCATTTTGTTCTAGGTCTTTTATAAGCCCTACAAGCGAACAGGAAGTGTGGAAGTGATTCACTTGTACATGGGCATCCTGGGCAGCTAAGAGAGTGGGCATGTGCCCCCCTTCCTTTCCATACCTCAGTGAAGTTTTTCAAGGGTAGGGTCCAGTATCTCATTTTCAGGAAGAGAGACCTATCCCTTGGGGTTTGAATGAAATCTAGGAAGGGCTCAGGTTTTTTACTGGGTTTGAATTCCATGAAGTTGGTTTTTTATGCCCCCCACTTTTCATGTTTTATTTCCTCCTCCTGAACCCAATATATTTTTTTGATGAATTGCTTGTGGGGAGGGGACTGGGTGATCTAGAATTCTCCCAAACCCAACTTCAAAACCAGCTGCTTAAGTTTGTTTAACCACGGTATCTTGTTCGCCCTGTTCAGTGTGATCAGCTCATCCAGGACCAACGCATAATTTGCCAGTTCTGGCGTCCTTCGCAGGCGCACCCAGAACAGCAAAGGGCGAAGGCGCACCACATCTGCAATAGAATATTTTCCCATGTCTAAATAGAGAGGTTTTAGAGGTGTGGAGAGGGGGAGAGCAACCAGGTCCCTCACAAACTTGTTCTCTGCCCTTACCAGGTCAGTGGTGTTCTCACCTCCCCACAGCTCTGAACCATAGACAGCAGAGGCAACAGCCTTGCCCTCATATGCTGCCAGAGCTGGGGCTACAGGTCTACTAGTAGATCGGCGCTGATTTCTTAGGATTGCTCCTGAGACTCTTTTGAGGTTTAGGAGCATCTTGGCCACATGGGCGTCCCATTTCATTTGGTTGTTGATCCTGACGCCCAAGTAGTCAGACTCCTCCACCACCTCAAGTGGGTACCCATTTAGAGTTAAATGAACTCTCCTTGCCTTCTTTTGAGCTGACAACACCATCAATTTCGTTTTGGATGTGTTGACAGTGAGCCCCCTCTCATCACATAACAGGGTAAATCTATCCAGTAGCTTCTGTAATCCCGAGGGGGTTTTGGACAAGAGGAGGGTGTTGTCTGCAAAGAGTAGGGTTGGTGTTTCATCCGCAGAGTCCTCCCTCAAATGGTCCACCCCCCATTGATAAAGAGGGAGAACAATGGCGGAGCCATCACACAACCCTGGCGGACCCCCCTCTGCACAGGCACCCTCCCTGTTAATTGCCCTTGGTCCCCCCATCTGATCCTGGCATAATTTCCCTGGTGCAACCTTACAATCAGACCCTCCAGCTTATCGCGATTTCGCGATTTGCCAAAAAATCGCGAAATCGCACGATCTCTGCAAATGCCGCGATATTTGGCATAAAGCCCGCGAAATTTGCCGTTTCCCGTTTCCGCACCCATTTTCCGATTGATTTGCGGCTTGCGCGGCGAGAAGAGAAGGAGCCAGGAGGTCGAGGACGGGCGAGGGAGAAGACCACGGCGGCCGAGAGAGGGAGAAGACCAGCACCACACCAGCAAGAGGGGGAGAGAGCACGAAGCGGCAGCGACACAAACGAAGACTCTGCCTCAGAGACTCGGACTCGTCGGAGCAGGAGGAAAGCCGGCCGGCGGCGAACAGAACACTGACAGGTACCGTCCGTAGGCAAGTTTAAAAGCAGCTGCGTTAAGAAGCGCTGCCCGGGTGGGAGGGGGGCAGTGGAGATGTGGAAGAGGAGAGAGGGAAAATCTTTTATTGCAGGCCTCGCCCGGCCTTGGGTAAAGTTTTTATTATTTATTTATTTATGCATTTTTATATAGCGCGGACTTTACCTGAAGGCGTCAGAGCGCTTCACATTAGGAACAGAGATGAAACATAATGAGAAACATTACAAAAGAACAGATTGCAAAAACATACGTTACTTACATAAGGTAATAGTGACATTTGTGAGCAAACAAAATACATGAGGTAGTAAAAACTGTGAGCAACCAAAAATACGTGAGGTAGTAAAGGTAATAGTGACAATCGTGAGCAAACAAAATACTTGAGTAAAAATTGTGAACAACCAAAAATGCATGAGGTAGTCAAAAGTGCACAAGAGGAGATGAAAGTGACAAGTGTGCAGTTATAAGAGAAAACAGAGTATAATTTGAGGTATAGTACTGCAATAAGTGCTAGACACTCAGGCACAGGAACAAGCGTTACGTGGGCAAGGTCAAACAGTAAGATATCTGTGTTTGGTGTTGCAAAAACCCCAAAATAAAATGCCGCTAAATGCCGCTAAATTTCCATTTCTGTGCCGCTAAATTTTCATTTTTGTGCCTCTAAATTTGCCAATCCATGCCGCTATATCCTGGGGGGTCTGTACAATCAGTTCCAAAAGGTAAGTAGGGAACCCCATATCAAATAGCACCTTCCACAGCTTTTCACGTGGGACTAGGTCGAATGCCGTTTTTAAGTCAATGAAAGCCAGGTATAGGCTGCCCTTGGCAACAGACAACGTCTTCCAATATACAGCACAAAACCTAAAGACCTGGTCAATTGTTCCCATGTTCTGTCTAAAACCGGCCTGAAAATGGGAGATTATCCTACCTTCCTCTGTCCAGGCTCCTATTCTTGTGACAATGACCCTGCCAACTACTTTCTGAATTACGTCAATTAGGCTTATTGGTCTGTAGTTGGCAGGGTCCTCCCTATTACCCTTCTTGAATATGGTCACTACCTCCGCGCCCTTCCATGACTCCGGGACAGGATGTCCCTGGAGTAACAAATTCATTAGGAGGGCGATGAAGTCCGACCATAATTCAGGTGCGTACAAGAGTAGGTCACTAGGTAGCCCATCCGGGCCAGCTGCTTTGCCCGGGGAAAGGTTTGTGATGGCCTCTTGTACTTCCCTAACGAGAAAAGGTTCAGCTATACCAGAGAGCTCTAATATAGGGGTGTTTGCTGGCACTGTGCCTTGCCCTGTGGGTTCTGCCTCGCAATTCAATTTTGCGAAGTGCAAGTACCATTGGTCTTCAGTGATATGGATTGACATAGGTCCTGCACCCCTTTTCTCATAACTGTTTATTAGGTTCCAAAACATGGTGGAATCTTTCAAGCAGGCCGCTTTTTTGAGTTCTTGCCAGTAATCTTCCTCCCACTCCTTTTTAGCCAGTTTGATGGTTCTCTGATAGTCCTTTCGGGCTTCCCTTACAGCTAATGGGTCATTGTTCCTAATTGCAGATGCAATCGCCTTTCTCTTAGCCCTGCAAATTGCAGTGTACCACGGGGTTCCCTTCTTTTCAAAATTACTCTTGGGGGGCCCTCTATTCGCACCCATCATAAAGAAAGCCCCGATCTTCTCTATTAGATTTTTATAGGAGTCAGCTAATTTCCAATGTGGGTCAATTGTCTTCATGGTCTCAGAGACCGCTAGATCAATTGTTCCTGCTTGTACTAACTCCTTAATACTAGAGAGTGTATATTCATTGCACCAGACTTTGTTCCATTTTAGCTTCCGATTACAGTGCGTGAGGGTTACTTCTTTAGAGAGCATTGGTGGCCATTCCTCATTACCTCTTTGTTTCGCCCTTTAATTTTCATACAGAGTGGATTGTGATCGCTATCCTGCATTTGCAAGACCTCCATATCTATTAGGTTCCCCCAGGAGCTAGTGTCGAGCAAGATATAATCAATGCGCGACGGGCAGGATAGTCTGTTATATGTCATCGCCCCATTGGGGTCTGAGGGTGTCCTCCCATTTAGAGCACGTAATTTATGTTCTAGCGTTAAGGCATTCAGTTGTATGGCTCTAGCGGACCATTTCTTAATGGGAGCCAGGTTTAGTGGAGGGATGGACTGCCTTATGTCCTCAACACTGGCTCCCGCCAGATCTTCTTCAGCTAGGGGTTCATATGTACAGTTCATATCTCCACCTACAATGATGGTGGCCAAGGGGTGAATGCCTGCTAGAGCTGACTCGAGAACTGCTATTGTTGGGGAGATATGGCCACCCGGGGTACCCCTGGCATATACACAGAACAGTTCTACTGAGGTTGCTACATGGGGGTCTTTGAGGGAAAGGTGGAGTATATCATCGGACGGTAGCCTGTGTACCCTTATGGCCCAATTTAGGGCCACACTGATCCAAATGTGGAGGCCGCCAGAAGGGCGGTCTCTCCCTACCGTAGTTGCTGTTATAAAGTAGGTAGCGTAACCATTTTTGTGGAGAGGGATCGTGCTCCATGTTTCTTGGAACAAGCAAATCTCGAACCGGTCGATACGTTTGTTCCATTCTGGGCTATCCAGTTTTTTAGTGAGGCCCGCTATGTTCCAAAAAATAAGGTTAATTGTTTTTGTGTTCTCATCTGTACTTTTGGTGGGAGCTTGGGGCTCTAAGTTTTCCTCCAATAGACTTATCTGGGTTATCTCTGGGTCCCTACACTTTCTACCCATACCCAAAGCGGCTTCGTTAATTGAATCCTCCTCCCTTGCTTCAAGGTCATTCACATTGGTCTTATATTCGTGCTCAATAACTCCTAGTGGGTGGATATATGGTACGTTGTGAGGTTGCATGCCATTCCCTAGTCAGTCGTTGTTGTTAAGATTTGAATCATCGCTAGTACTGACTTTGGACCATGAAGGAGACTGCCTAATTTGTATGTTTGAATACGCAGGGGGTGAGGATCTATATTCAAGGGATACTAAGCTTTCTGCCGATGCCATGTTGTCCAATTGGATTTCAATGCAATCAGTTGCTGAACTAAACAAAGACAGTCTTGAAACTTTAAACAGGTCTTCCCTAATCACTGACCTGCACCCTCTCACATGGCGCAGCCAGTGAATGGCTTTATTGCATATGGAATCTCTACTCTCATGGACATTGGGTTTTAGCCTCGGTACCCCGGTCATATAAATGGTGCTGTTCCTAGGTTTATATAGTGTGATGCTCTGGCCATTGGTGACTTTGGACCCTCTCGTAACCAGATCGTATGGCCCCCTTAAATCTCTTTCGTTTTTTCTCATCCCCAGGTGGCCCTTAACTCCAATTGGCAAGCCCGGCTGCATTGCAGCCTCTAGATAGGTGGTAGGTTTGTTTGTGACAAGGTCGTCGGGGTGACCACCTACATGAAAGAGATTATGCAGTGTTGTCTAGGTTACCAAATTTACAACGTGAAATATCAAACCCTTCGAGAAGACTCAGAAGGCAAGGAGGACGCCACGCAGTTCAGCTCCCACCACCAAAAGTGCAAGCCAAGTCAAAAGGCTTCAACTAAAAGATTTCCAACCCCAGAGTGGATCTATACACATAAGAGTGAAGTAAATTAAAAGTAACTCTTGTCATCCAGTAAGACGGAGCAGGGAGAAGAAGTATCAAAAGGGAGCTCCCAGAGGCGTCCTCCTTATGACCAAAAGATAAGTGGAAATAGGACCGTACTGAAGTGGTTAAATTCCATACACTCTGAGGAAAGACCGAGAATATCGAGTGTTAAGAAATTTCATAGAAACAAAGGGAATGAAAAATATGAGCAGATGCTAAACGGACTCATAAGACTAGAGAAAAAAGATCCAGGGAATATTACCTGGATGTGACCAATCAGGGAACGAGTCCTGAAGAAGGTGCAAGAATAAAAGAGGCACCGAAACGCCGCGTCGACAGTTTGTTCCTATTAAGATTTTGTTCTACTATTATGTATAAATATGTCTGTGGTAAACATTGCTATACAAGCAGTTTTTAAACTTAAAATTGTTTTAGTGAATGTGTTATAAACATTTTTTGTATTAATTGAATATATATCTTGCATTGTTTTTTCATGTAACAGTATTGTGGTACTATGATCCTTTTAACAAAATTTTATTAATAAATGTATGACAAATTTTTAAAAAAAAGTCTTTGATTCATATATGGTCCCCCATGACACCGAAGGGTTTGATATTTCACGTTGTAAATTTGGTAACCTAGACAACACTGCATAATCTCTTTCATGTAGGTGGTCACCCCGACGGGGTTAGGCACACCACACATAAGGTATAAAATCAGGAAAAGGTACTCCGTTTTTGTACAATTGTCGACCCAATCCTTTTCCTGACAGAAAGGGTAGCTCCCTACTCATAACTTTTCTGATATCATAGTAAGGTTTGTTTGTGATACATTCTTGAGGCTGACCTAATGTTCTCATTTAGAGGGGCTTTTTTGGCCACATGGCCTCCTGTTGCCCTAGGACCCATTAAAGGGGCTACTTGCTTAGTAATAGGTTTTATCGAATTAGACCTCCCACCTGGTGACTGGGGAATTTGGGTGCCCAACAGCCCTGTTACTTTGCGGCCAGCAGCTGATTTTGCTATTTCTGAATCAACATTTTTTAAAGTTACCACTGGAGTTAGTGGCTGTGGGATACTTTCAGCGTCCTTGCCCCCCTGCTTGGTTAAATCTATCAACATTTTCTTAATTAGAGCTAATTCTGCTCCCAGGGACCCCAGTTTCTTTAGGATACTTCCTTTGAAGTTCTGGCAACTCAGGCAATCAACAGTGCTCCCTAGAGTTTGTTTCCTTAGGCTGTTGCTTTGTTGCATAACTTCGCACAACTCTCTAGATTCCCCTTCAAGCACAGCAAAACTATTAGTGCATAGAACCCCCTCTTCTCCCACCAACTTCTCCCCACCTAGATCAGGGACCTCAGTAGTTTCAAGCGGGATCTCCCCTGTTTTTTTTTTTTTTTTTTTTTGTAAAACCTTTATTGCACAAAATCATAAACAATTACGGGCCCACAACCAACCGGCCGGCCTAGACAGAAATCGGTGCACAATAGCAAGCAATACGGCAACTCAGTAGCGATGTAAATACAAGTACAGGCGATCAAAGTTACACAGAAGCTTTTACACCACCGAGAAGCAGGAGAAAGCAAGGTTTTGATTTTATAATGTTCATAAAACAAACTCAATTAAGAGACATTAGAAAGGATCAAAAGTCGCAATATACATCAACAACAGAGGCGGGCGATGTTAAGCAAGGAAGTCCACGAGCATTAAGACAGGAGCAAAATGGCCGCACAGTGATAACTGAAAAGGATTGAAAATCGCATAATAAGCCGTGCGTCGATCACCCCCCACCCCACCCCGACCCAAACCAGTGACCCCAGGAAAAAGAAAAGGAGAAAGAGTTAAAGAATAGAAAGGGAAATAAGGCCCATAGAAACGAAAAAACAAAACAAAGACCCCCCCCCCCCTACCCCCCACCCTGCACACACGTAGAGGCTACGGCCTACCCCCCCCGTAACGGCGTGCCTGTCGCCCAATAAAGAATACCCGAAATACAGGAAGAAGAGAAAGGAAGAAAAAATACACATATAAAACCGGAGTAGGGCCAGAATTATGTGTCCTAAAAGGAAACACCAGGATATTTGCGGCCGCCCAACCCATCGATCCCCCATTAAAACAGATCCAGCGTCCAGTTCCCTTGTCTACCCATCACAGTCCCAGCAAGCCAACAACAGTAAACAACAGTGAAAGGCATTGTCAACCTTGTCCCTGACGATCCAGAGTGGCAGCGAAAGGCAAAAATAAAACCGCTCACCAGAGTAATGTGAACAACTGCAAGTACCACAGCGGAACAAGGCGTCGTCCATTAAGGCCAGTCCAACACAAAGCCACGTGGGCCATCGGTGCACAGAGAAGAGCGGTGCGCAACATCAGGTCCCCATAGGTGAACAGCGGAAGCAGAAGCGGCGCGCCCAGGACACCACAGGAAGAATCTCCAGCAAGTCCAGAATAAAGTGCAGAACATGGCGCCCAAAGGCGACTCCCCCGCAGCTGCGCCGGTCCAGGATTTTCACACCACTCCATGATTGTAGCAGACAGCGCCGTAGCAGAAGCCAGTTCTCGCACCTCCAGCGCCTCCATGCACATCAGGATAGACAGATCTAGAGAGATTTGCGTCCCTTTCCACTGTGGTCTGCCGCGTCTGCTGGGAATCATGCTGGACAGCTGACCGGTAGTGTGATAATACCGGGGCGAGTTTGTGATATACATGCGGGCTCCGTTGCTCACCGCGTCCTTTGGACCTTAGATACATGGAACTTGCTGACATTTGCATGCCTGGGTTTTTGGAAGGTTCCCCATTTGTTTGGATTAGTTGTGCGAGGTGTAGACATATGCTGACAGTGCTTACATATGCTTACAGTGCTGTCCACGGAGTGACGCGTTCTTTACCTTTGCACGCGCCTGGTTTGTTTGGTAGACAGGGGTCATTGAATTTGTGGGAACAGAGGCCAAAGGGAGTTTGCTAATGGACGATTCCCCTTTCTTTTTGTTTCTCTCTTCCATGCACGATGTCTGTGTGACGGCAGACAACACATGGAATTCGAGCCACACCTGTGCCACGCTTGACCCATCCAAGTGGATTCACTACGTATATATTAAGATAGGACAGGGCTCAGATTTATGGACATTGTGATGAGATTCCCCTAATTTTAAGTGACAATGGGGATCACTACTTAATTGTGTTTTTGTTATATGTTAATTTTAGGAAGATTTCCTTGCCTTGGGGTCAGATAGTTATCTCTGCCCCGTCCCCACACACCCCTCCCTTGAGGGTGGGTGTGTCTGCGGGCTGCCAACACCTGTCCGAGAATCTTCGAGGACTGATAAGTATAGGTATATTTATTCCTCCTGTTGGGCGTCAGGTTCTGAGTCTCCTAGTATTGCAATTTATTGTGGGAAGACAATTGGTGTATAATTTTGGTGTCACTTTTTGGGTTTCGCCTGCCGAAGGCTGCGCTCTGCGCAGCTCTTCAGCGCAGGTGAAATCCTATGTCGTCAATAAGGACTCCTGGAACGTCCCCCGGCTCTCATTGGCTAGCTCCATAAATGGAGGCTAGCCATTGAGTGCCGGATCTGTCCATCAAGGCTGGACCAGATTCGGGGGCGTTCCGGAGATTTTTTCCCAGGGCGGAGTTACGTTTTTTCCCGTTCCCTCCCCTTTCACTGAAAGTGAATTCAGAAGCGCTGTCCTCTCCCGCCCCCTCCCGCCGTCCGTCCCGCTCCCTCCCTGTGCCTTTCCGCCCCCCCTCGCTGTCCTGGCAATGTTTCCGGCCGTTTCCAGCCGTCCGTGTCCTCTCCCGCCCCCTCCCTGTGCCTTTCCGCCCCCCCTCGCTGTCCTGGCAATGTTTCCGGCCGTTTCCGGCCGTCCGTGTCCTCTCCCGCCCCCTCCCTGTGCCTTTCCGCCCCCCCTCGCTGTCCTGGCAATGTTTCCGGCCGTTTCCGGCCGTCCGTGTCCTCTCCCGCCCCCTCCCTGTGCCTTTCCGCCCCCCCTCGCTGTCCTGGCAATGTTTCCGGCCGTTTCCGGCCGTCCGTGTCCTCTCCCGCCTCCTCCCTGTGCCTTTCCGCCCCCCCTCGCTGTCCTGGCAATGTTTCCGGCCGTTTCCGGCCGTCCGTGTCCTCTCCCGCCCCCTCCCTGTGCCTTTCCGCCCCCCCTCGCTGTCCTGGCAATGTTTCCGGCCGTTTCCGGCCGTCCGTGTCCTCTCCCGCCTCCTCCCTGTGCCTTTCCGCCCCCCCTCGCTGTCCTGGCAATGTTTCCGGCCGTTTCCGGCCGTCCGTGTCCTCTCCCGCCCCCTCCCTGTGCCTTTCCGCCCCCCCAGTACAGCTCAGAGTCCTGGCTGGTTCCGGTGCACATTGGCTTGAAGCGCCAAGGCAGGGTGAGAGCAGCGAATTCGCACTGCAAGTGGGACTGAAGCAGTGTAGCCACCTGCCGTCACTGCCTGTGTTCACTTCATGACTCTTAACACAAGACTTTTTTGTGTGCGCGAGAGTGTGTGAGAGGCAAGGGGGCGGACGGTCTGGCAGCTCGTTTCAGTGGGGGATGATTTATCTGGAGGAACATTGAGGAGGAAGAAAGGACGGCGACGCCAAGGAACGGACACCCCCCTTGTCAAGCCCCCCGACACTCAGCCGCCGCCTGGGGGCCGCAGTAGGGAGCATGCTGATCTTGCTCTTCTGGATTTTGACTCTCTCGGACACTCTGTCTCAAGGTAGGACCCGAACTTCTGCCATCTTTTGTGCGGGGCTGTGCTTTGTGCTCGAGTCTGGGCGACGTCCCCGCTGCCCGGCTGGGGGTAGAAAAGGCAGTGGGTGCCCCCGGTAAAGGGGGGGGTATGGAGTGTGGGGAGAGAGCCTATGGTCTCTGAGTTCCTGTGTTTCCACTAGAAGTGCCCCGCATCATGTGCTCGGTGTTAGATACGAGCTGAGACAGCCACAGAAGTTCACACCGATGTCTGGGCGCACATCGCTTGGGGCCGCCTTCAGTGCGCTGAGAGTGTGTTTAGAGCCTAGAGGAGGGGGTAGGAGCAGCAACGTGTCTGACACCCAAGTCACTTATTTACAGATCTGTTGTTGGGGGAATTGTATCCGGGCTTAGGGGGGTATATATGGATTGGGGAGGTCAGAATGTTCCTAAAATGCAGCATTTCTGCTGTTAAGTTGTTTGATGGAGGGAGTGATGTTCCACTTCCAGGAGACTTCAGTGTGTGCCCAGAATGATCGTCTCTGTGCGTTAGATCCGTTTGGTGGCGGGGGGTCACTCGGACCAATGGAACTCGAGAAAGGGGCATGTTGTGCCAGTTTTCAAGATTTCGTGCTTCCCTTATTGTGCGGGTGCCAGGCTCGGGCGGGCTCCCTAGAAGAGGCCCCATGAGGGTACAGCGGTCAGTCCTGGTTCTCCGAGGCAGTTTGGGTCTTTGATATTGCCTCCCCGCTTCCTGTGTCTTTTGGGTGGGAGGAGGCGAGGTGGCAGGCCACGACAGGGTCTGAAACAGAGCGGTGTTGCCTTTACACGTGAAACTTTGCATCTCTTTTGCACGGCGATCACTGATGGGATAGGAGATGGAGTCAACGTTTGCTTTTGTAATTTGTTCACTTGTAATTTTCTCCTCATGTATCACTACTGTTGCTATTGTGAAGCGCTCGGACACCTTCGGGTAAAGTCCGCACTATATAAAAACGCATAAAAAAAGGAAATAAAAAAACCCAGAAAAAAACACTGCTGATATTCCCCCACCGGTGTCGCCGGCACAGGTGTGGCGTCCTGCATGCGGCCTGCAAGGAGGAACGCTAGAAGCCAGCTGCGCTGCATTAAAGGTACATGCAGATCGGAGACCTCAGTCCGGCCTACTCCCTGGGTGCAGGCCGCTCCAGGTCCGTGCCCAAGCTGCACCCAGTCAGGAAGTGGCAACTGCCCCAGAGCAGCAAGCGGCCCCTCCCCTACCTAAAGGAGTGAGCAATCCCAGGAGTCTGGAGCAACTGCGGGAACAAGGTGTGGGAGAGTATCCTTAGCGTCCAGGGAGAGGTAGTGAATTTACCCACCGGAGTGCGCACAGCCCCCGGATACAAGCAGTTGCATATAGCCTTCCGCGCCCGGTAGGGGCACCTGCATCCCCAGCCAGCGCAGCCAAGGCGTCCGAAGCAGCAGTGGCCATAAACCGCAGCTTCAGCAGGTCGCAGAACCTGCGCTTCCTGGAGAGTAACAGCACCGTGGAGGTGAAGAGTAAGGTGAGTGGGTTCAGCTCTCAATTGCACTGAGGTACTGGTACTCTCTTTCCGTGCAGCTCCTGCAGTCTGGAGACTGGAGGCTGCGGTGTAAATTATACCTGGGAATCCCTGGAATGTCAGGTGCCGGGGCATCTAGTACCAGCTCTCTTTCCCCACTTTGGACCTAACCCCTTCCATATGCGCCTCTGTGACAGGACACAGCAGAGCTGGAGACTAAGATCTCAACATTCTGTATGTTTCTACATTGTTATTTGCAAAGTATCAGTTTGCTTGATAAAGTTCATTGAATAGTGGGGTCTGGCCATATTTGTTACTTGCTTGTGTTCCTGGAGTACACGGTTTCTCAATTTCATTTTGCACAACATAGGCTGTTGCTCAAACATGGAACATAAGATTGATTGGTGGATATACTTGCCTTTTGTCCACAACCCATTTCTTTGTTAGTAGCTCCGGCCGCTTTACTAAGTCACTTTTTTTGGGTATACTAAGTCTACAGATTTACAATTCACTGTTGTTGCTGTAGTATGAGCGTGTGGGTGGCGGTGGTGTTACCAGTCTCAGTTCGCAAGTCACTGCTGTCTGTGCATCCTCTGCACTGTGAAACATTTGCATCGCTGTACTTGCATGTATGGGAATCTGCTGTTTGGTTCAGGTTTAAGTCTTATATCCCTCACACAAAATTACCACAAACACAATCCATTTAAGATGGAATCGATCCTGTATTCTAACTTTTTTCACCGCCTCTCACGGCCCACATCAGTGTTAGTTTTCACACGCTGTATTCTTATGGCTCTGGCTATTACTTTCCCAAACAAATTTAATGCAATACTAGTGCATTGCCCGCCTTGTGTAACATGCTGGTGCATTGCAGGAAGGTGTCATATGTTCTCCATTCAGAGTAGGCACGTTTAATGTTTACTTTAGGGACGTCTGGTAGATGCACTTGTGTGTGTGTGTGTGTGACCCCGTGTGTGAGAAGGCTATGCACAAGGTATTGGATGGCATGGATACTTGTGGCATTGTCCCTTGTTTAGTGTGTGTATATGTGAGGGTGCGCACATGGCACCTGACTGTGTGAGTAGGACGTGCAAAGGGTTATGAGGGTTGCATCTGTGTTGTGTGCTATGTGAGAGGGTGTGCACATGGCACTAGACGGTGTGAGGAAGCGTGCAAAGTGTTGTTGGGGTTGTATCACTTATTTGATGTATTAGAGGATGTTTCACACAGCACTGGTTGGAGTGAGTAGGACATGCAGCTGGTTCTGGAGGCTCTATACCCAGTGCTTAATTTGATCCAGTGGTTTCCAGTGCTTGACATGGGCACTTAATTTATCAACACCGGCACATCTGACAGTCTGCAACATGGCAGCGCTCATTGTCTAATTTAGAGATGAGCACACGTTGTTTCTTATTTCAATAGAGCAGACCTTAGAAATAACTAATACCTGCCACCCAAGCCACTCTTACAGTTGTGGAGACCCGGAATAGTCCTAATTGTCTCACTTGTAAGAGCGTGGTGGTTAGTAATTGCGTTGGTACTGTCACTGAAAGAGCAGGCAGGGGCAATGGGAGGTGCAAGCTGCAGTGGCCTCCTGATGAAGGCCCTGGCACTTACTTATTTAACAAATTTAGCACCGTCTATCCCTCATCTGGCGCGTGAGAGGGTGTGCACAGGGTGCCCTATGGTGAGTTTTTGAGGCTTTGCCCCTCGTCTGGTGTGTGTGTGCGCAGGTCACTAGATGGAGTAGGTCAATGAAAGGGTTATGAGGGCTGTACCCCAGGGCTAGTGTGCGCGCAAAGTGCACTGGCTATTGTGAACTGGGCACGTATGGGGTTTTGAAGGCTGTATCCCTTGTTGGGTATGTAAGAGGGTGTGCACAGGGTACTGGAAGATGTGAGGGGCTGTACACAAGCTTCTGGGGGGCTGTACTCCTCCTCTGGTGATGGGGAGGGTGTGCACATGGCTTTAGATGGTGTGAGGAGGCTTTGCAGAGAGTTCTGGATGGCGTGTTGCTCACCTGTTGATTTGATTTGGGTATTAAGGTGGTACTGGGTGGTGTGAAGGCATGCATTGCAGACACATCTGGAGGATGTACGTAGAGCGTATCCATTGTGTAGGCTGCGAGAGTAAGCTATTGGCATTGTAAATGACAAAATGCCATTTATTTATCTGTTTTCAAAACCAACTCAAATAAAAATGTTGTCATTAACAATGCCAATAGCTCAGAAAGGGCAGAAAGGGGGCGGCAGGGCAGTGCAGGGGAGGGAAAGAAGGAAGGAGGAGGGCAGAAAGAAGGGGAGAGGAGGAGGCCACGAGAGGGAGACAGACAGGGGAGGTTGGAATGAATTGCTCGTCTTGCCAGCTGGAAGGCTCGGCTCCCTGAAAGTTTTCATGGTGTCCTTTCGCTTGTCTTCTATCGGAGCGGACCCTCAAGGTGACTTCTGGCCCGCCCCACCGGCTCCGCGGCAGTGCACACGCCCCTTAGCCCCGGCACCGACCTGCCAGTCGGGCTCCCCGGATGTGGCTCGAGCGCTGTGCCCGGCTTCCCACCTGCTCTCCCGGGTCCGAAGGCGCCTCAAAGCCTTGTTCATCTAGGCTGCATCACATTGTTGCCAGGCTTCAAACCTCCGATTGCCACAAGTCTTACTGTATTTAACCAGCTTGTCTTGCTTTTGCCCAGTTCTTCTCTTAGATACTTTATTCTCTGCGTGGGTTTATTTCGGGTGACGCGCGCTGCTGCGTATCTCCCCTCGTAGCTTGGACCAGCCCGTGGGTTGCAGGTTATATATTTTTTTAATAGAATTTCTATTCTGACTGCCACCGACCCTCCGTTTTCTTTAAACTGGATTTATTTCAAAGATTTCCGGTGGAATGCACGTTCGCTAATCGCCACCCTCAGCCCCTGGCACGGAGCGTCCCAGGGAGTGCCCGGACCTCCTCGTCGCTTCAGTGGCTATCAGTCTGGGGCGGGAAGGCTGGCTGCAGTGCTATGGAGTGCTAGAGAGTGCCTAGGGAGTGCTAGAGAGTGCAGAGTGCCTAGGGAGTGCTAGAGAGTGCAGAGTGACTAGGGAGTGCTAGAGAGTGCAGAGTGACTAGTGAGTGCTAGGGAGTGCTAGAGAGTGCAGAGTGACTAGGGAGTGCTAGAGAGTGCAGAGTGACTAGGGAGTGCTAGGGAGTGCTAGAGAATGCAGAGTGACTAGTGAGTGCTAGGGAGTGCTAGGGACTGCAGAGAGACTGCTAGGGAGTGCTAGGGAGTGCAGAGTGACTGCAGAATGCTAGGGAGTGCAGAGTGGCTGCCGAGATTAACCTAATGGCAATGTAAATGACAATGCCATTTATTTATCTGTTTTCAAAACCAACACATAAATACAAATTGTCATTTACAATGCCAATAGCTCTAACTTTTCCAAAGGCGAAACCATTGCATTGTAAATGCTTGTTGTTCTTCTAGATGTCTGTCTTCTCATATAGAGATACAGTTGATGGCCTTTTCTATACACATGTCAGTATATTTAATATCTTTTTGCTCATTTTACTTGAGTCTTCTTTACACACTGGTGGATTGTTGGTGCTCATCCTTTGCCTTTTCTTGGCTTTCTTGCAGGTTCTTTCACCTATTCTGTGTATATATCACTAGACCTTGCATTTCCACACATGGGGGAGATGATGTTATTGGTGCAGCTTTGATGTGATTCGATTATTTGGATTCTTACTTTTTGACTTGATTAGTAAAATGTTATAATATTTGTATTTAATTGTTGTTATTAGAGTACCCATTGTCCTGATGAAGCCTACATCATCTGGCTGAAACGCGACCGCGACTGCGTCGACACCTTTTGCTTCAATTGGAGTCCCTTGTTACGTTGAAATTATTTGTTGGATTTTTCCTGATTGGCACCTATATAAATATAGATTGGGTTGATTTTATATCCCCCAGGTGCTTTACTCTTGGGACTACCATTGTGTTGTGCACTCATTATAAACTAAGTGGAGGCACCGATCCGAATTAGGATACATATATATATATAGATTTTTGTATATATATTTGTTTTGTTTTGTTTGGGGTACATAGAAACGTGTTATTGTAAATGTAATGTATATTTGTATATATGTATATGTGATATTCTGTAGATATATTGTTGGTTGTTGTGCTCCCCTTGATGTCCGCTCATATGTGCGCTGAAGAATTTATATAGGAACTTTTTGCATGTTTGATTTTTGTTTCACAAGAGAATTAATTGTTTCTTGTTTGAAAATTAAATTTGGATCTATCCCTTTGGTACCTTCTTTTGCTACTTTTTCATCTTAGGATGTCTCCTGCTCAGGTATGGGAGGGTTAAATGGGCAGAACCCCTGACCATTTTTTTGCTAGTCATCAGGATAGACAGTTCACCGTGCACGGGCTCAGGGTGTGGCGAAGCGCTCAGCACGCGATCTCCATCTCGAGTTGAGGATAACGTAGATAAGACGGAATCCAAGCGGCCCCCCAGGTCCCGGGCGTGACCAACACAATCAGCACGCAAGGCAGCCAGGGTGCTCAGAATCTCAGCGATCTGAAGGGGAACCTCCGGAGAGGAGGATAATGCAGCTCCATGTAAACGAGGGTCGACGACCAGGGGCAGTCCTCGAGCCCACACGCCGGCATCCCCTTCTCGCAGTTCGTCCTCCCATGAGCGCCCCGGCAAGCACAGCCAGGTCACGGGGACATGGGCAGCAAGTTCCATATCGATGTGGCACACGGATATAGTGTGTAGTCGGCAATAGTAAACACCCTCCGTAGTTGGTTAGTCCACCGGGCACAATCGCCGTGTACTCGGTACAAAATGGCCCCCCTCCCTGCTCCGTAGAGGGAAGGCACAGGAGATACAAATGTAGCACCAACCGCTACGAGTCTAAACAAGTGCCGGGGTAAAAAGAAAGGAGAGCGCGCCGCCGCAGAAACTCCAAGCGGCCGCCGTTTCCCGCTGGTCGACTTCGCCCTGCTGTCTGTGGCCGTTGTTGTGGTGGCCGGAGCCCGTCTGCTCCGAGAACAAAGACCCGGTCGCCGCCATTAATAGCAGAAAGAAAACAGGGACGCTCAATCCGTCCTGTCGAAGGGATCACATCGGGAAGCACACCGCCGGAATCAGCATCACTCCCCGAGTCCGATACCGTTTCAAGAAGACCGGATAAGTGACAGGATGCGGAACGGTACGGAGGGAAGAAGAGCGGGGCAGCGGAGCCGAGGGTTTAGGCGGCCATCATGTTTCCAGGCTAGGCTCCTCCGATCTCCCCTGTTCTTGACTTGTCGCAACCATGAGGTGTTTGGGCGATGGGGGGTGATGGTGTTTGAGGAAGAGGGTGGTTTTCCGCCACGGGGCTTTTGGACAGTGTTTTTTTTAGAAAAATGCCAGGAATTACTTTATTCTTTTTCAGAGTCGCGCCGTTAGTTAGACTATCTAAACAGCCCAACTCTTCTGGATTCGGTGCCCCCTTCAATATCTCCTCTACCAATAATTCAATACTAGAAAGTACACAGTTTGATGCAACGTGCTGGGCTTTAGATTTTTTTGCCTTTTTCCCTTTTTTTTTGGTTTGCAGTGTCATTGCCCCCCTCAGTTGTTTTCCTTTTGCCCATTTCTGGAAATAGTACCTTAACACTTAACACCTTAACACTTCCGTGAGGTCCTGCCCCCCGTTATTAACGTTACTGCAGACAGTACCTTGATGACACTCGAACTCTTATGTGTCGGTATACCAGTTGTCAGGGGGAGGGCCCAGACCTGCCCCTGTCTGTCCCGGACTGTCCCGGACTGTCACAGACTGTCACAGACTGTCACAGACTGTCACAGACTGTCACAGACTGTCACAGACTGTCACAGACTGTCCCGCCCTTGTCCCGGGCTTCTCCCGGGCTTCTCCCGGGCTTCTCCCGGCGCGCTCCCACGCGCGTCCCGCGGGACGAGGTTCCAAGGGAGCCTTATTGCGCCTCCTGGCGCTTCCGAATTATGTCAGCCGCTGGGAAGTGTATGCATAGGGGGCCCGGCGGAGCCAAGCCCGGCCAGAGAAACGAGCGGAGCAAAGCCTGGCCCACAGGTGAAAACACAGGGGTGCAGGGGCTCGGCGGAGCCAAGCCCGGCCAAGGAGATGGAGCGGAGCAGTGCCCGGCCCTCAGCAACACAGCAAGTAAGGATCCCCCTGGCCTCTGCACCAAGGGAGCCTTTATGCGCCTCCTGGCGCTTCCGAATTACGTCAGCGGCGTCCTTGCCGCGATGGGGCTGCTGGGAAGTGTAGGCAAAGGGGGCCCGGCGGAGCCAAGCACGGCCAGAGAAACGAGCGGAGCAAAGCCCGGCCCACAGGTGAAAACACAGGGGTGCAGGGGCTCGGCGGAGCCAAGCCCGGCCAAGGAGATGGAGTGGAGCAGTGCCCGGCCCTCAGCAACACAGCAAGTAAGTATCCCCCGGCCTCGGCACCTAAGGGAGCCTTTATGCGCCTCCTGGCGCTTCCGAATTACGTCAGCGGTGTCCTTGCCACAATGGGGCTGCTGGGAAGTGTAGGCAAAGGGGGCCCGGCGGAGCCAAGCCCGGCCAGAGAAACGAGCGGAGCAAAGCCCGGCCCACAGATGAAAACACAGGGGTGCAGGGGCTCGGCGGAGCCAAGCCCGGCCAAGGAGATGGAGCGGAGCAGTGCCCGGCCCTCAGCAACACAGCAAGTAAGGATCCCCCCGGCCTCGGCACCAAGGGAGCCTTTATGCGACTCCTGGCACTTCCGAATTACGTCCGCGGCGTCCTTGCCGCGATGGGGCTGCTGGGAAGTGTAGGCAAAGGGGGGCCGGCGGGGCCAAGCCCGGCCAGAGAAATGAACGGAGCAAAGCCCGGCCCACAGGTGAAAACACAGGGGTGCAGGGGCTCGGCGGAGCCAAGCCCGGCCAAGGAGATGGAGCGGAGCAGTGCCCGGCCCTCAGCAACACAGCAAGTAAGGATCCCCCCGGCCTCGGCACCAAGGGAGCCTTTATGCGCCTCCTGGCGCTTCCGAATTACGTCAACGGCGTCCTTGCCACGATGGGGCTGCTGGGAAGTGTAGGCACAGGGGGCCCGGCGGAGCCAAGCCCGGCCAGAGAAACGAGCGGAGCAAAGCCCGGCCCACAGGTGAAAACACAGGGGTGCGGGGGCTCGGCGGAGCCAAGCTCGGCCAAGGAGATGGAGCGGAGCAGTGCCCGGCCCTCAGCAACACAGCAAGTAAGGATCCCCCCGGCCTCGGCACCAAGGGAGCCTTTATGCGCCTCCTGGCGCTTCCGAATTACGTCAGCGGCGTCCTTGCCGCGATGGGGCTGCTGGGAAGTGTAGGCAAAGGGGGCCCGGTGGAGCCAAGCCCGGCCAGAGAAACGAGCGGAGCAAAGCCCGGCCCACAGGTGAAAACACAGGGGTGCAGGGGCTCGGCAGAGCCAAGCCCGGCCAAGGAGATGGAGCGGAGCAGTGCCCGGCCCTCAGCAACACAGCAAGTAAGGATCCCCCCGGCCTCGGCACCAAGGGAGCCTTTATGCGCCTCCTGGCGCTTCCGAATTACGTCAGCGGCGTCCTTGCCGCGATGGGGCTGCTGGGAAGTGTAGGCAAAGGGGGCCCGGTGGAGCCAAGCCCGGCCAGAGAAACGAGCGGAGCAAAGCCCGGTCCACAGATGAAAACACAGGGGTGCAGGGGCTCAGCGGAGCCAAGCCCGGCCAAGGAGATGGAGCGGAGCAGTGCCCGGCCCTCAGCAACACAGCAAGTAAGGATATATATATATCTTGAGAATTTTATACCATTTTCAATCCCATCCTGCTAGATCGGCTGTAGGAAGTGGGGATCGTCGGCTGGGTCTTTCCTTATTTTTTTTATCAGACGGAGCACTGGCGATTAATTTGCTGCCTTTTGCTTCCTCCGCCAAACCCTTGAGATTCAGTGTCACACAAGGCTGTGAACCTGCTGTAGGTTGCAGAATTGATGACCAAGGTCGAAGCTGATGTTGAAAATTGGTTATCAGCTGGTGGATATCTGGGTTTGTGTCCATACTAAAGAGTTCAAATAAAGTGCTAGAGGCTAATTCTATGTAAGGTGGGTGTTTATAAGGTGTGGATATTTATTTTCAGAACTTCACAGAAGATTTTGAGTCATCGCAGATTGTTTAATAAAGTAGAACATAGAGGTGTTACACTTAGAGGGGGTTTGTCTCACACTAGGCTTGTAATTAAAGTGTATGGCTATATGGTATTGCACCCATCTCATGACAGTGTAGTGGATTTTATCAAGCTACATAGAGCTTTCGAAAGGGCCTGGAAGTAGGTGTCTTTTCCGTGGCAATGCATACCTGTCAGCCTCTTGACTTAAATTGGGGTTATGTGCATCATTTAAAATGGTGATCTAGTTAAGGTGAATAGAGCATAACTCTTTTTTTGAAGGGTATTTAAAGTTTAACAAAAATTGACAAAGCTAATAGATCTCACATTTGCAACCTATTAACTTTGCCAGTGGTGCTCACTAAGTAGCACAGCATCTCTAATGTTGTGATACATAGCTGAAAAACAATTATTTAAACGTTTTGACACAGCCTGCTGCATCATTTTGTATGCAGGCACCACGCATGTTACAAAATTCCTACAAAATAATGTAAAATCTACTTTAAACGTACGTATGTTATGTAGATTTGCATAGCATGGCGTATCCCACAGTAGGGTATCCAGGCGCTGGAGCAGGCTTATAGGCATAGGCATAGCCAGTCAGCCTTGGAGAATTAGCTGAAGAGCCAGGACTTCAGCTTCCTACAGAATTCAAGAAGCGAGGAGGAGGCCTTGACACGTAGAGGGGGGGTCTTTCAAGGTTTTGGATGTGTTGTAGAAGAATGCTAAACCTCCCGTTTTGCTTTTTGCAGATAAGGGTGGTGTGTGCATGTGAGAATGAGGCAGAGTGCAGGTGTCTCGTGGGCTATTGGAAGTGAAGGTGGTTGTTTAGGTAGGTTGGTGCTCTGTTGTGCAGTGCCTTGTATGCATTCATGAGGAGTTTGAATTGGTACCATTTATGTAAGGGGAGCCAGTGGAGCTCTCTGACATGTGGTGTGATGTAGGTGGATCGAGGGATGTCTAGGATAAGTCTTGCTGCGGCGTTCTGGATGGTCTGGAGGTGGAGGTGGAGGTGGTCGGAGATTCCAGTGAAGAGTGCATTGCTGTAGTCTTGTTTGCTTGTAATAAGGGCTTGTGTGATTGTAAGTCTTGAAGCAGCCCTTCTGAAGCTGTTTTCAGAAAGAGCCTCAAAACCTTGCTTTTTGACTACTTCCTAGAGGTTATCTAGCCTCTCCGTCTTTAGATTTTCTTGGTTGTGATCTTTTCTGCCAGTGCGGGGCACCTCCTCTGAGGTAGCTTTGCGCTCCACCAATGCCTTGTATTATTACATTTTTCCTGGGTATCCATTTGAAGATCTCGCGAAGCATGCAGAATATCTGGAAGCATTCTCAGCTGACTGTATTGACCTGTGCTGTCATATAGAGTTTCTCGTCGAGGAGGATTCCCACGTTTCTTGCATGGTTGGTTGGTGTGGGTTTGAGCTCTGGTGGCCACCAGGTGGAGTCCCAGAGGGAGATCTTGTTCCCAAAGATCAACACTTCTGTCTTGTTGGAATTGAATTTCAGGTGATTGCCTTTAATCCAATCTGCTATGTTGATCATGCAGTCGGAGAAGTTTGTCCTGGTGGTGATGGACATGTCGGACAGTGATAGGATAAGTTGGGTGTAATTAGCATAGAAGATGATGGATATGCCATGTACTCTGATCGTGTTGGTGAGCTGAATCATGTACATGTTGAACAGTGCTCAGCTGAGCAATGAACCCTGGGAGACTCTGGAGATCAGGTTCTTGGGTTCCGATGTATATGGTGGTAGTCCGACTAACTGTGTTCTTCCTTTGTGGAAGAAGCATATCCTGCTGAGGGCTGGTCTTTGGATGCCTTTTTTGTGCAGTCTTCTGATAAGAGGTCAAGTAGGATGAGGGCAGCAGTTTCTCCATGGTTCAGTATTGTGTGCATTTTGGCTGTGACCGTGATGAGTGCCTTTTCTGGCCTGTGGTTGCCTCGAAAACCTGATTGGGTGTGATCAAGTAGGTTGAGGAGTTCGAAGTGGTTGGTGAGTTGTTTGTTGATTGCCTTCTCCATCACTTTGTCTGGATACGGGAACAGGGAGATGGGTCGAAAGTTGCTCATCTTGCTGGGGTCGGCTGATGTTTTTTTGAGGAGGGCATCGACTGCTGCATGTTGCCAGTCTTCAAGGAAGGTGGCGGATTTGATGAAGGTGTTGATATTGGTGAATATTTTGCTGATCTGTTGTCCTCCCATGTGGTAGATGTGATGGACAGGAATTGGTTGGGGCCCCGAGTGGACTGTTTTAATGATTACTGTGGTGTCTTCCTCTGGGAATATTTTCCAGCATGTTAGGTGTGTGCGTTTGTGTGTGTGTTGTTTGGCAGCGGCCAGGTTGTCGCCGAGATCCTTAGAGTTGGGTTGTTTGAAGTTGCTGTAATTTTTTTTCTGATTTTGCAGTGAAATAAGCTGGATAGATTGACTTAGAGTTCCTGTGTTGGTGTGATGGTGCTGGCTTTCCCGTGAGGTGGTAAACTCTTTGACGATTGAGAAGATCTCTTTGCAGTTGTTGGAGCTTGCCTTTATATGTTTGATTAGAGCTCTTCTCTTGGTGTCTCAGGATATGGTGGTAATCACTGTTCCCCCTAACGCGCGCGCTTGTGCAAGCGCGCACTGAAGTCTTCCCGAGCGCGCAGTGTCTCAGAATTAGCGCGCACACACCACTTCGCGCTAGGGCTCGCATTCAACAGCAAGTGGCTCTGGCACTTGCTCATTTATTTTCTTAATAGTGCGAGTCTGCGGGGCTGATTGAGGGCCTTTGTGAAAGTATTCGTGTTAATCCCTGTCTCGTCTTGCACTGCAATTAATATGAATACTTTTACATAGGCCCACAATCAGCCCCACACTATTACGAAAAGGAATGCAGAGTTTAAAACACGACGTGTGCTTTCAGATTCTGAAAGCACACGTCGTGTTTTAAACTCTGCATTCCATTTTGTAATAGTCCACAGCTGCGAAGTTGATTGTGTGCCTTTGAAATGGAATTAGTGTAAATTGCAGCGCACACGGGGGGCGGGGAGGGCTGCAATTAACATGAATTCAATCGCAATGGCCCTCAATCAACCCCACAGCCGTGCGCTATTAAAAAAAGAAAAGCAGACTTTCAAACTCTGGACTTCAGAGCGCTTTACAAGGTGCGATGATACATCGCACACATGGCATAAAACAGTTTAAATTGCGGTCAGGTTTAGGAGTGTGCAGGACAATTCTGCAGTTTAACGCTGTATGTACCCAGGCCATGGGGCAGTTTACGTGAGGTGAGGTCTGTGAGAGTGCTGAGAGGTTAAAGTGGCAGTCTGATATGTATTGGATTGGCCGTCCAGTTCTTTAGTCTCATTTCTGGAGAAGGGCAGTCATGGGGTGAGATCAGGCTTAACAAGTTTGGCTAAAAGTTTAAAGCGCATTTACTGTTTTCTACAAATCATTCCACCAGATGCGCCTGCCTGACACTGCTGCCACTTTCAGGACTGAACTTGTAACAAATGAAACGTTCGAAATTTTCCGGGTCTGTGGCTTCTTGATTAGATTAAAAGTGCTCAGGACAGGTGGAGCTCTTTGTATGTAACAAGGACAGGGGTGAAGGGCTAATAATATCAGTGCTTAATTTGTGCGATTGTTTGCCAGTGCTCAGCACCTGCACTTATTTTTGGCAGGCCAGCATATGATCGAGCTCTCTGTCTCTTTTTGTAACAGAGCACATCAGCTACAGTATATAACAAATCAATGTACATATAAAAAAAAAGAAAAGATATATATATCGGGACATCCAGACCATTCTCACGGCCTCAGCGACCCTGCATTTTCATTGGATGAGATTGAATCGTCAGAATTATTGGTATGTGATGGTAGTAGGTATGGATGACACTGGCATTTGACAGCACTGTCTGTGGCTCTGGGTGGTGCAAGCAGAACTGGTGTCCTGTGAAATCTCTTGGGCCCTGGCACTCGATTCTTTACAAATTTAAGACTAGCTAATATTGTGGTTTCAAAAAGTATGCAGCAGTGAAACTCAATCGGTTGCAAGGACTTAAGCAGGATAAACACACCTTTCCTCTTTCCACCGATACTAATGGCAGGATTGAAGTCTTGGCGAGTGTCTTTCAAGCGAATGAACAACTGAGGGCTATAGATGTCCTGGGAGGACAGTTTATAAACAAACATTGGCAAAGACATTAGGTCTGGCGTTGGCAACCAGCCTTCTGGCAATTCTGGTTCTGTCATGGTTTTGGCAAAGCATTGTTGTTTGTAAATATGCCAAGCCTGCCTCAATCTCCAGGCAAAAAATATTTTGGGTCTAAAATAAAACCACACATTTGCATAGTACTCACTGTCACTGAGGGGAACTGCTTTGTGTGTTGATATGTTCCTTGTGAAAGGGCAGCATGCCACAACTCATAGTGAATTCAACCAATGGCTGAAGCGGGCTGATACATTGCCCCTTAATACATGCTGGAGCAGCAGGTGGAAGAAAAATGTGAATATCACAGTAATGGACTAATGGATATAGTCTGGCTAAAACCACTAAAAGTAACTATATTATACACATAATTTCTGTAGAATTAAAAGGACTTGGCCAATTCAGAATAAGAAGTGACTAATCTTGAATGATAAAGAATCATAAATAATTGACCCTAGCGGTTTATTACCAGGTAGTGTGTATGTGTCTTTATGGGCCCAGGTGAGTATATGGTATTAGAGTACCTGTTGCTAGTAAGCCGCTCCCCTCAGCATTCCTGCACATGCACATATTGTTGTATTTAAAGTAGAACCTTTCTTACAAACCTGCACTTCCGTCATCATTCCTGTGTATGCAGGAACCCTTACATTGGCCCCTCACAGGTGGAAGTCTGCTTTCCGAGGTTACCTGTTCACACCTGAGCTGCTGCCTGTGCATGGCCTGTGGGTGCGAGCCGTGCCCTCCCCTCTTCTCACTGGGATCCTCGGGGCTCATGCACCAACGCACACCTGTCAGTGACTGATGCCAGACAGGGCTAGCGGGGGATTGTGTGCAAATCACATGCATTTACATGTGAGTGCGTGCAGCATTTACCAGGAACCCTCTCCAAGACAGACATGCGCAGTTCAGCGCTTCCCATGCTCAGCCTTACGACATCAGAGCTGCGTAATCGGACAGTACGTAAAATGCTTACTTGCTACAATGACGCAAGCAGGAAGCACCTTTGTTCAATTCTCCAGTGTCCTGCCTATAGCACCATATGGCCAACACATGCTGCACCTCTGTATATTAAGCTCCAACACTCGCGATCACTGACTCCTATTACACAGCCATTGTCAAGGTGCTAAAATGAGTGATTAATGCATTTTAGTGCAGTGTTGTGTCCACGCCTAATGCATACTACTTGGCACGGCTGGGGTATTCATGTTAATTGCAGCGCATACACGCGGTCTGGTTTCCGGCGCACTTAGCCTTGGTTGCAGTGCACAGAGACCTTACTCTGCCGCACATAGAGGAAAAAAATTAGAGGGAACATTGGTGGTAATGCCTGAGTGCAGCTGTTTGCTGTGGCGTTTGGAGTCCCAGAGGTCATCTGTATACCAACTAGCCTGTTAGTTCTTCTTTCTCTGTAAAGTTTGATTGGTGTTGGTGAGTCTGTACAGCTCGTGATCCATTGGTTGAAGTGGTCTAGGTTGTCACTGGTCTTGGGTTGGTCTGTTTCGAGGGTGTTGTGTCAGTTTGCCTCTAATATTTTATTTCAAATGTGGCTGGGCAGGTTGCTGCCGGTTGGTGCACTGGATTGTGGTGTGGTCAGTCCATGTGAGCGACAAGGTGGGATTGTACTTGATTTTGTTGCGAGTGGCGAAGATTAGATTAAGAGTGTGTCCAGTGATGTGTGTTAAGTCTGTGACGAGCTGGGAGAGTCGGATGCTGTTCAAGGACGCCTGAGAAGCAGGGATCTGTGGGGTCCTCAATGTGTAAATTGAGGATTCTGTGTAGTATGAAGTCCTTGGAGTTGATGGTAAAGGGAAGGATGAAGTCTGTGATGAGGTTGCTGAAGTTGGTTCGTGGTCCAGTTGGTCTGTATGCTAGTGTTTCTTTCAAGGCAAAGCTGTTTGTTTGCACACAGAAGTGCATGTGCCCCATGAAGGGGGTGTCCGTGGATGTGGCACATTTGATGGTGTCCTTGTAAATAATTGTGAGTCATCCTCCTGGTTTGTGAAGGTGGTTTTGGTGTGTGATATTCTAGCCTGCCGAAATGGCCACTACGATGTCGGGAGTAGACGCTGGGTCGAGCCAGGTTTCCATGACGAAGAGGAGGTCTGGCGTGCTATTGCTGAAGTTATTCCAGATTTCAGCAGCATGTTTGCTGAGCGAGTGGGTGTTGAGAAGCATCCACGCAAGCAGTTGCTGAGATGCTGGTGTGGTGTTTTGTGTGGCGATATCTTAGTGAACGGTGGGGTTGTTGGTGCATGGCTGGCATATGCTGGTGTGTCACTGGAAGTGAAGCGGCAGTGCATGCAGGTGAATGTTCTTAATGTGGTGTGGGGTGCGGCGCGGCGGCAGCAGCGGGTGGCTTAGTGGCATGGTTCAAGCCATTGGAGGGTTGCCGCTGTGTAGCGGCAGGGGCTGATTTGCCTGGTATAATGACTTTTATGAGCTTTTGGACAGCTCTCTTCATCCATTGGTGTGTCTGTTTCATTCGCTTTTTGATCCACCCACCACATAGTTGCCAACTGTCCAGTTTTTGCAGGGACAGTCCCGGCAAGTTGGAGACTGTCCCAGGTAATATTGTTGAGAAACTGTTCCTCTTTATTACATACAGGTACGCAAACAAGAACCTTCTATCTGCAGCTGCCCTGTGTTGCAAAGTGTCCCGGGAATTTTTTGTCAAATGTTGGCAACTATGCCACCACAGTATACAGCACAGGGTCAGCCCACTTCTACAGTTGGTTTATCTTTTTCCATTTGACAGCATTCCGTTTTTGCAGTGTGCACTCCCTCACACACAGAAAGTAGTCTCTTTGAACAGTTTTACAAAAAAAAACATCTCCAAAACATTGACAAAGCCAAAGTTTGACAGCCAGCACCAGACCTATATCTTGGCTTTGCCAACTCTTGTTTTTTTTCTGCAACACCCATTATAGGGATCCTTGTCAGCAATTGCGCTTCTAAAGTAGGACTTTCTTTGGCTAATGCACCTTGTGGATGTTTCAGAATTGCACAATTATCTTGCCTATTTGTGAGGACTTTTTGACATTCCCGGTAATCGTATTCAAACAAGCAAAGGCACCTTAAAAATTGTAGACATCTTTCTTTCCGGAATTTGGCGCAGGGAGCGGAATGACGCAGTATGTGACAAATTGTTTAGGGGTAGAATTTTAGTAAACAGCTGGCTGGGGAAGGGGACAAGAAGTACACAAACTTTCGAGATGGAAACGAAGGCGCTTTTAAGTGGTGGCGGCAGAAGAGAAACCTGCGCGGGAGGAGAGCAGGCCTCTGCTGAGGAGAATGGGGGGCGGGGGGATTTCTTCCAGCTGGGCGGGGGGTATACATTGGAAGGATCCCGAGTGCCCAGAGGTGGAGGGGTCAGGGAATTCTGCTTGGGTTGGAGGTTAGCGCCTGGGGCCAGCCAGTCACGCGGGTGGGGGGTGTCTGGTAGCCGTCTTTAAGCTGGGTGGTGTGAGGGGAGCGTTTGCGATTAGAGAGGTGTCCACGCAGGTGGGGGCGCCTCTTGAAATTGAAATAGGACAGTTGGCAGTGGGCGGAGACCAGCAGCAATCTAAACGTGAGTGTCTTAGGTGGTGGTTGGGGGAGGGTTTAGAGCGCGAAAAAAAGCAACTCAAGCTGAGTTTGTTTAAGTCCTGCCGTGGCGAAGGCTGGTCAGCTGACACCCCTCTCCCCCATGGAGACCCTCTTTGAGTAAACAATCAGCCCCACACTCTACAACAAGAGGTGCGTAAAAGGCTAAGTAATTGGCAGATGTGTGCCATGTACTTTGCTCATTGTAAAGCGGTTTAAAACCTTCAATCGCTCTATATAACAAGCATTTGCAATGCAGTAGGTCTCGCATTTGAGTTTAAGCTATTGGCATTGTAAATGACAATGCCTTTTATTGATCTGTTTTGATAATGAACACATAAATAAAAGGCATGTAAATGTAAAGCTGTATTTGTAAAGAGCGAACTACTCACCCTTATTTACAATGCCATCGCTGTAAATGCGACACCTATTGCATTGCAAAGAAGCATCCGCCATTGTTCCGGGCTGCTTAGAAAGTGAAAGCCCGCATGGCACTCTGAATGGTTCAGGAAAGCATGTCGCGCCTGCAGTAGGAGAAACTCATTAAAGAAAATAGTGCTTACAGACAAAATAAGACAGTGTGTAACAGAAGTAAAAGGAGCAGTCCTCGTGGGAGATTACAAATGAAGACAAAGCAGTACTAAAGAGGGACTAACAAGACTATTAACGAATCAGAGGCAGCATTTATGAAGGACATTGACAGAAACCATTGGCAAATATGGGTGGAGAGTGGGCGGGGCTTCAAGTCTATACTTTGAGGCATTCTTTATTTGATAGCAGCGTATGCGCTGCCCAGGCTCGACCTAAAAATGGATAAATACATACATAAATCTCAAACTTGTGTCACATAAAATAACATACTCATTGTCTCAGTACTCCAAGAGATTGTGTGAATGTATGGCTCCAGTGAGCAACTGCAGGTATTTGTACAGCTCTGGTAGTGTACAAAAAACTGTGGGATGGAAACATCTACACATTTGACTTTGTACTCTTAGTTGACCATTTTATTATTCTATTTCAATTCTCTAAATTATTATGGGAGGAGTTAATTGTTGATACTTCTGAAAGTTCAATTAAATGCTAGATTATTTGTTTTGCTTCTGAGATCATGTGCTAGGAAGTAACAACATGCCATATTTGAAATCTTTCCGTGTTTCGTAGGCAGTCAAATTTTTTTGTTTTTATATATATATACTGCAAACTCAACCATAAAGTATTGAAACGCTTTACATGAGTACCAGTTGCATTCCTATTTACATTATTTCTGCGGTACGGGGAAATTAAGTGATTTACCCAGAGTGCTATGATGTTGAGTCAATGCATAGATTCAAAACTGGCTCCCCTGTTCCAAGTCGGCAGATCTGCCTGTAACACTACATCCTCTAGTAGGCATTTAGGAGCTCCAACCAAAGGTGCAATACATAGTTAAGTCCATGGGCAGCATGGTTTCCCTGAATTAATGAGTCTTTGGGAATTCGGTGTCATCTCAATGATGTCTTGAAGCTAGATACCAGAGTTATTAGTTTCATTGTTCTATTTCTGTGGAAAGAGATCCCATTCTTTGTTACCTTCCTTGGAAAATTCACCGACCCCAACAGAGTTGCACTGTGTATAGCAAGCACTGGCGAAGCCACTGGGTCTCACCTTTTCAACCTAAAGCCTTTGCTTATGTTTTGCCAATGCTGTTCAGCAATGGCAAAAACAAATGTTTTTTTGCTGCTGCTTTAGCAATGGTAAAATAAAGTGCGATGACTTGTACATTCACATGACGCTATGCTATGGTGACTCAGCCTGAAGGCATATGTGCACACATGGCACCGCCATTTTGGTTATTTTTTTGTTTACTGTTCCAAGAAGGCTGTAGCCAATTTTGGAGCGATATATATATTTGTAAAAAGGAGCCTAGGAATGTCCAGGTAGCAAATGGCAGCTGCCTGGACTTCCAAAACATTTTACATGTATTTTTGTTAAGAAAGGAAAGAAAGGGGAGGGAGTGACGGAGGAGCAATTGAAGGAGAAATCAATGCAGGTTGAGAGGAAGCAAATTGAGAAAAGCAGAGGGTGCAATGGAGGTGATTGAGGGAAAAAAAAAGTTTTAAAAAAAGTTAGGGAGCGGTGGGGGAACCAACAGACAAGTTGGAGCTGAACAACAGAGAGCACAGGGCCGGGTATTTGAAAGGCTAAGCAGCACACGAGGAAGAGAGTAAGAAAAAGTGCTCTCATAAGGTACCGAAGAAAAACAATATATAGTTCTCTGAATGTGAGCAGAGGAAGGATACAACTCATCAAATGAAAAATATGATAAAGAAGCTATGGGAAGGGAAAGAGAAATACAAGAAGAGGAAGGAAAGCCATAGAATAAGAAACGAGCAAATGACGGTTTCAAGAAAGACAATCAGTGGTAAGCAATTGACTGGCACAAATCCCATTGTAAGTTTTGGATTGGTCCAAAATAGACCTTTTGACCACAGACAACTAAAAGCTGTCTGTAGGGGAGACCTAAAAATGGGAAATAAATAAATGAAAGCCGACGCCTTTTAGGCCCAAAAGAGAAAAGTGAAAGCTAATGTATAAGGAGGAGAACAAAGTTGTATGTGCTTTTCTAAAATAAATATGGTATTCTTCAACATGCAAGCTCAACAGGCATTCTAGAGTAGTTGGAAGGTGCTTTTTAAAATCTACCCAACAGGCCCTGCTTCCAGGCCAGGCTCTGCTGCTCAAAAGACCACTTTCCACAAGAAGTGTGTTTGAGGAGAACCTTTCACTGTTCTTATGTCTGAAATGTTGGAATGCCCTTCCACATCTTCAATTTCGCCTAACCTTCGGAACACTCCCTTACACCCTTGGTTTTCCATTCCAGAAATCTCATCCCTAGCTCACACTCACTTTCCGCCTGCTCCATCCTGTTCAGTCAACAATACCCTCATCCCTCATAATTGTCAGAACTGTATGCTTTGAAGACAGAGGCCATAATTCAGTGCACCAATATTTACAACTACACTTCGAAACAGGCACCATTCGCCCACCCTCAAGTTTGCTAATGCAAAACACTCAAATACTGGACACAGAGCACAACCCTTCCAAACATCACACTCTAGTCCGTCACACTGTTCACCATAATCTGTGTACTCAACATACATTTCCAGTTTGAGGCAGATGGATCCACACAATCACTCCACAAGGCATGAGATTATCAAGTAGCCACACACAGCCACTGCAAGATTGTATTGTAATTGTATTTATATAGAGCTTACTGAACAGAATGCATTGAATTTGTGCATATCCTGAAGTTTCTTCCCCATTCAGTAACAACATCACTGTGACGCAGCAGCATGGGAATACGGATACCACCCCTAAAGACAACCCCCATGTGAAGACGTCAAGGACAAGGGGACATCCCTGTCCCCAGATACAAATGGCCACCTCTCACATAGGCCAACATTGATCTGCATCAAGAGTCTGGATCGACCACACGTTCAGCTCTCGGACCTGCACGGCTTGTTAAGAACGAACTGACCAGGGACCTTGCATACATACCTGGTAACTCCCGTGAGGAACAGAAGATGCTGTTCTCTTTTCCTATCAGGATAGAAGATGAAGAGATGCAACCTGTAATGACAAATTAGGAATCCGCCGTTAGACCTAAGCATGGGCTGGGGCCATCCAGTCTCCTACACACTATAACCGCTGCCCAAGCAGTACAAGGGCGTACCCCACCTCGTGTTGGACCAGTTATGGAACTGGAGACATATTGCATCCTTCCTCCTTAATGGAGCTTATACATAGGGGATGTCACTATAACTACAGTCGGTGGGTGTGAGCTACAGTACCACTGTGAACACATATGGGGACCTGCTTTGAGAGGGTGAACTCCCATCAATAACTTCTGGACAAGGTCATGGATCACACTAATACTACCACTGCTACTAACCACATTTAGTTTGTGCCTTATGCTCTTCGGGGCTCAGCTATACATTAGCTCTTATTGATTCACATCACATATGAAGAATTGGATAGTGAGGGCAGTGTTTTACCTATCTCTAACTGGTTATTAGAGTTCTACAGTGCACCTTAGGCCACCCTCGTATTAGCCAGCACCTACCCCGGACAAATGACAGTTTTAATCCTGTACTTTGCCTAATTACCGTGGTAAGAGCCTAGTTGAATCTTTATCCACTATTTGCTTCTTGAGTGTTCCCGGTGTTAGTGCCTCACACACCAGTGGCCGGAGCTCGGTTTAGAGCCCATTTGTCCTACTCTTAGGATCATCCCAAGGCACTGCCCTACCCTGGAGTACCCTTCCTAGGCATGGCTTTCCAGAGGTAAAACTTGCAGGGTAGAGTGCACTTGTCTTACTGGAGGTGTCTTGTCACACCATCTCTCTCTCTGCCTGTACCAGAGTACCCTGGCTGTGTGCAACACTTCCACCTAAGAAAATCAATGAAACATAATACAATACGCAATGCACTTTTAGGACACATGTCAGACAGAAGTTGGCAAAGTAAACATGTAAAATATCATAGTTTGTCCTATATTGTTCGTTGCAGTTTCCTGGCTTTTGGGAATGTTTTTGTTTTATGCACAATGCCTTTTTTTGGAACATGCATAGTCCTATTTTGCTGCTTTCTTTGCTATTTCCTTCAGCTATCGTAGAATGAGCCACAATGTTTCTTCTTTCGTTTCACTAACAAAGGCATCCTTTTTAATGCCTACTGTAGGGAAGTAGGTGTCCCAAGTGTATTTGTAACCAGTAGTGTAGGATAATGTTACTTTCAGTATTTTATCTCCCAAGTCTCACTCTTGGTACAATCTGTCCTCTCAATAAAGGCCGGTTTGCTTTTTGTCAGCCAGTCTCTATTTCTAGTTTTTTTCCCCACCACATTGAGGTATTCAGCTAGAATAAATGTTTTTGATGGTGCCATGCAGCATTTTGGCTTGTGGTATTGCCCCTGCTAGGACTCTCACTATACTGCGTAGAGCTACCTTTGGGACTCTTCAGCATCCTTGTGAAATATCCCCTTTTACTTCTGGTCTCCTATGACAGGTGATGGGGGGGGGGCTATTCCACAAGGGCATTAACAAGTACCAGTTCACATACACTCCAAATGTTGATGCATAACATTAGTCTAGGAATTGGATACATCTATTTAGACACTTTGTAGGTAGACACACACCTGCACACATGCTCACCTTCTCTCAATTCACAATGGGCACAGCTACTTTACAGGTCTACAAGAATGCATACCAGGAGGATACTGGTTCAGTGGGCACTGGAGAGATGACCACTGAAACAAGCGGATATGTGCACTGGAATAGGGAGACACAGACAACGGGCAGGGACATGGCAAAGGTTAGGAAGTTATGACACTGAGGAAGAGGAACACATTAAATGAGACTGTTGAATGAGTACCCTGGACTTGAACCTGATGACACAGATGCAGAGGAAACATGGCCACAGTGGTAGTGAAGCACACCTTTGGAAACAGGAAGGCACAGATACTGATAGATTAAGATAAGGACACTGGGGCAGGGAGGCACGCAGAGAAAAACAGGGTGAGAAGGGCACTGTGACTGGATGAGAAGGTGTCAGTCCTTCTTCTAAGTCCTAAGAGAGCAGAGATTACCTTGAAATATCAAAGATGAGGACTGCGTGCTTTCTCTACATACCTCACTAGCAGAGGCAGCTAGCAGCACTAACAAATGGTAGGGTGCGATGGCGCCAAACTCACCATATATGAGGCTCCCCCTGTGTGGCACTTTTTCCCCCGGCATCCACTAGCACGAATGGAAGAACTTTCTTCCTGCTCAGTGGAACGCAAATCCAACCAATGCTGGAGCTGATCTCATGCTGTTTTCAGTATGAGAGCAGCTCCAGGATTGGTGGGAGCAGGCTAACCCGGCGTTCCTTTTGAGGCTGGGGTCCTGGGCCAGCAATGCCCCGCTGTTCCACAGCCCTGGGATTGCTGGTTCTACAGTGTGCATGTCTGGCTGGCCATAGAAAGATAACCCGACATGCGCACTGAAAGGGGGCAGCAGTCATCCTGCAATTGCAGGTTCAGTCCCGCCCCCTGTCCTCATGCTCGTACTGTACACAGCATGAGCTGGTGGCAAAATAAAATGGCACGATTATGGCATTTTAATTATTTGTGTTTGCCTGCTGCAGAGGGCCACGCTTTTCCGCTCTTTAGGAGGAGCTGTCCCTTTTTCTATACATGGTTCCTCACCTTTTGTATGTAGTCCAATGGGGTAACAGCTTTGGGGCCAGGAAAGGCTGGCCATAAACTGTAAAATGATCTTCTGGTGGACTTAAGACCGACCCTCAACATCGAAAAGTTAAAAAAATATTTCAAAACCCTCTGGCCTTCAGTAGGTTAAATCTAGACCTGGGTAGTTGCAAAGTACTTAGATACCTCCCTCCAGGTTTAGTGCTACACATACTTCGGGTGTTGTGGTTATCCATTAATTAGGATCATTTTTTTTTACACATATTTTATTGGTTTTCATATGTTCGTCAAACACCATACATAGTCATAGATCATAAACTTAAATCAAACACCTCAGTGGATTCCCCCCGCCATACAGCATATAAACCGTCCCATATGAACGCCATGTTGAATTATAATAATTTCCAGTAATTAGGATCATGGTGATAAATAAATCGAATCCAAGTGAAAAAGAGGGATGTTTTAGGTAAGCAAGGTACTAGGGGAGTGTCAGTTCAGTAGAGCTCTTGTATTAGGATTCTCTGAAGCTTACAAAATGTCCTATTGTTTGTTGTAGGGGCATGTGTACATATTTCCATTAGGACCTAAAGGGGGAATCAATTTGAAGATGGTCTGGCAGTACCTACGCTGAGAGGGACCAGGCTAAATAGAGGATTTTTTTTTCCCAATCCACTTCCCCGGAGGAATTAGCTCAACCTGGATCATAAACAGTATTCAGGCTGTGACAGGGTTTGGGTGGCGCTAGGAATTTTTCTTTGATCACATCCATCTACAAGAATGCACAACCTAGAGAAAAATAGGTGAATGCTCAGGTGTTATAGTAACTTACTGGTGTGTCTTGACATTTGCCACCCCCTTACTGTCCTGCTGGGAAGCTCAAAGGCAAGCACCATGTGCCACACCAAATCAGTGGCTCATCACAAAGTCATAGTCTTTATTTTATTTTTTGACATTTTGTGTAGCGTGAACTAGGCCCAATGGCATTAGGGCGCTTAGCATAAGCACCAGATAACATAATGCACAAGGTAAGATTTTTTTGTTTATTACAGCACAAGGAGATTCGGTGATTTGCCCAGAATCATAGGATGCGGTACAAAAAGGGGGTGGTGATGGACGGAGCATCTGAACCAATCAACCACTCACACCCAGTCAAAAGATCTGGGTTTGACCCATCACCGTTCTTTAGCCCACTCTGCCACCCCAGTTCAGACATGGCTATATGCAAATCAGTCTGACCCTGTGCCTCATGGGAATAGTCCAGCCCGAACTGCCAAGCCATGCCTTCCCTGGACCAGAAACAAGCTTCCGAGGACCGGTTTCTGGCATTCCAGCCGTCTTCAGCCCGGCTTGCTTGAATCCAGTGGCAATGTGAGCAAGGGACTCACGTCTGAGCATACCCTGCCACACATATGGCTGCCAAAAGCGGTACAAAAGGTGGTGGTGATGGACGTTCGGGCTGGACTGTTCCCATGAGGCACAGGGTCAGACTGATTTGCATATAGCCATGTCTGAACTGGGGTGGCAGAGTGGGCTAAAGAACGGTGATGGATCAAACCCAGATCTTTTGACTGGGTGTGAGTGTTTGATTGGTTCAGATGCTCCGTCCATCACCACCCCCTTTTGTACCGCAGAATCATAGGATGTTTAGCCGACGCCAGGACTCTAACCTGGTTCCCCAGTTCTAAAGACGGCAGCTCTGGTCTATAAGCAGTGCTTTAAATGGGCCGGTACTGTTCGGTATGGAGTACCAGCACTTTTTTATTTTGGGAGGTTGAGTACAGGCACTTCTGAAGAGAAATGCTATACTTTTAATTGGAGAGTACCAGCACTTCTCATAAACAAGCAGGTACTCTGCTACAGAGTACCTGCACTTCTATTTTTCCATTTCAAGCACTGTCTATAAGGTCCCTCTCCTCTGGAGTCTTTCACTTTACGTATGTTTATTGTAAAGAAAACTAAACACATCCAGCAGTTCGTAGTCAAAATGTTAATCTCCTATCACCCAGGGTAAAATAGTTTGTGTAAAACATATACAATGCAACACTCGGCAAAGTACACAATTGTTGTTAAAAAAAGGCATGTCTTTCATTCTGCATATCTCAGTTTTGAACTGAAATGTATCCTTAATTTTGGATTCAACCTGTTCAAACAAGAGGGCCCAAAGAAATAGCTTCTTTAGGATTCCAAGACATTAGATCCTAAGAGATGCAACCAGTTTAGGATTGTTCTGAATAAATAAATACTGTTGTGAGAACAGCGTCTGTGAAATAACTGCGGATATGAAAACTATTTGTGATGCAAATGTATATTTGTTGTGTTCTGGGTTGGCCCATGTTTGGCCAGCACGGATTTAAAAAGGTCTTTAAATGGTAGAAGCTCTATTTCTTTTCCAAGAGCTAACAATTGAAACTCATTTCCTGCTAAACTGTGAAGAATACACAATAACCTTGAATTTAAGAGACCTCTGAAAACCTGCCTTATCCCGTTCACATAACTGCAAAATGCAGACCTTAAAAAAGTTTGTAAAAAAGTGTGCACAGTTCTCTATTCTCACACTTCTTCCCAACACATCATTCTGTGCAGCTACCAGTTTGCTGCATTATGACTTCTGGACATTCCTGGACCTTGCACATCCCTACTGGCCAAACTGCAGCCCACACCGTTGAAACCACGGACCCTGAAAATGGCTCTAACTGTTCAAAGATCGTAAAGAAAATGGTTTTCTGGTTAGGATCCTGTTCCTCAATTTGTGGACCATTTTATGTTTTTTTGCGTGGTTCCTTTGACCTCCTTCATATAACCTCATTCTTGACAAACCGTAACCACTTCCTTTCCAAACCCCCATGCACCTCTGAATCTTCATTGGTAGATACCGGTGTCACCCAGGGCTCGGGCAGCTCCACTCTCCTCTACGAATATACATTGGCCCTCTGCATGGACCGAGTCAGTTCTCGGGGCTCGTTTTAATTAGGAATGTGACGCAGTTCATATTCCAGATGCACCACCCCAATGACAACACTCCCTTGAGGCTGGCATCATGCCTAATCTCTGTGATGGATTGGAAGATGGGCAAGCATCATAAACCCAAACAAAACTAAATAAATTGTAGAGGAGGAAACTGGCTGCCATACAAGAGTTCTCAGCCTGCCCTGCTATGCATTAAAAAGCCCAGGACTCGTCCAAGATGCAGGACTTGGAAACCTCAAATAGATTTTTCAGTTACATTTTCTATGAACATGCATATGTATGCATAAGCTACAAACACCAAAGTTATACCTAACATAACAGCCAGGTTGCTTCTACATCTTAAACCCTATAATCCCATTTTCCCATTTCCCCACTCCCTTTGGTCCTGCAGTGACTTCCTGTCTCCAGCCAGATTGCTTTGTCAGAAATATGCCTAGTGTATGTGCACTTCAAGAAATTGGCCCGAACTTTCTCCAACAAAATCGTCAGACCCATCGCCCTAGAACTAGCCTAAATTCTAGCATGTTCTGACAACTTAACGTGCCACACTTCAGCAAACCTCAACTAGGAGGTCGCTCCTTCTTAAACTTGCTTTCCAAAAGGCAGGCTCTCCCTTTTGGAAAGCAGGATTTCAAAAATGTAATTTAATTTAATTTAAAACATTTATACAGCGCAGCGTGCACCTTACGGTTTCTTGGCGCTAGTGGTCAGTTCGACACCTGAGGAAAATAAGACCAGTAGTGGGTAAAGAAGGGCAATTATACAGGGAAGGCTTGATTGAAAAGAAAAGTTTTTAAATCTTTGCGAAAAGAAAGATAATGGGTTGCATAGCGGAGATGATCAGGAAGGGAGTTCCAAAAAGTGGGGGCAAGGGTGGCGAAGTTGGTGCCACCCCACTTTTTTCGTTTAAAACGTGGGATTTGGAGAATGGATTTGGAGGAAGAACGAAGCTCTCTGGTGGGGACGTATTCCTTTAATAACGAGGCAATGAAGGCAGGGGCAGTGCCTTGTCGAGCCTGAAAGACCATGCAACTGGTCTTAAACAGGGAACGTTCTCTAACAGGGAGCCAGTGAAGCTCTTTAAGGAGGGGTGTGGAGTGATGGTACCGTGGGAGACCATAGACCAGGCGAGCCGCCTGGTTCTGAACCAACTGGAGTCTCCGCAGGCTATATGCTGGGATGCCGTTGTAGATGGCATTGGCATAATCTAGCCTCGAGATCACCAGTGCGGCCATGATCAACTTAAGTGCCTGTGGGGAAAAGAAACGGGAGACAGAGCGGATGGTGCGGAGAGTGAGAAAGCAGGAAGAAACAACAGTACTGATTTGTGAGTGAAGAGTGAGCTGGTTGTTGATTTTAACCCCCAGTGTTTTAACTGTAGGAGAGGGGGTGGGGGAGGGACCAAGAGAGGGGGGCCAGAAATGGGAATTCCAGGGACTGGACGAACCACCGGTGAGAACCAGCTCGGTTTTATCCGGGTTCAATTTCAGGTGGTTCTAGCCTCTGCGTCAGACATAGCCTTTTTGCAGGGTTATCCCCGAAGTTTTTTGCCTTCTTCCTCCTATTTTTTCTGACCTGTTTTTGTTGGTTTTAGGACTTTGGGCACTTTGCCACTGCTAACCAGTGTTAAAGTGCATATGCTCTCTGTTTAAATTGTATTGATGATTGGTTTAACCATGATTGGCATATTTAATTTACTTGGAAGCCCCTAGTAAAAGTGCACTATGAATGTCCAGGGCCTGTAAAATAAATGCTACTAGTGGGCCTGCAGAACTGATTCTGTCACCCACATGAGTAGGCCTGTAACCATGTCTCAGGCCAGTCACTGCAGTGTCTGTGTGTGCGAATATAAACTGCCATTTCGACCTGGAAAGTGCACCCACTTCGCAGGCCACAACCTTCCTTTTTATTCCATGTAAGGCCCTCCTTAGGTGGGCCCAAGGTAGTCCCATGGCAGGGTGCAGTGTATTTAAAAGGTAGGACATGTGCTATTGTGTTTTACATGCTTTATTAGTGAAATACTGCTACATATGTTTTTCACTATTGCAGGGACTCTCTCTCCCATAGGGTAACATGGGGATTGCCTAGAAATAGCTTTTAAGTGTAATTTCCCACTGGGAGCAGATGGAGATTTGGAGTTTTGGGTCTGTGAACTCATAACTTAAAAATGCATCTTTTGGTGAGGTTGTTTTTTAAATGGTGTTTTTGAAAAAGCAGATTTTAGAGATTATGTGCCTCTGCCTGCCTGTAGAATCCACTTCTGGGTGAGGTAGATAGTTGGGCTCTTGTGCATTCACTCTAGACAGTCAAACACAGGGAGCTGAGGTGTGCCTTGCATATCATGTTGGCCCATCATCAGGCTGATGAACCTTCCTGAGTTAGAGTGGTGGGAGGAGTTGTCACAGAAACCTGAATAGGGCTGTGCCTGTCCTCACACAAAGCTGTCTCCAGCCCCTATAGTTTGTCTGGAGCCAGGTCAGGGAAAGGCAGGGTCTTGTGCACTACAAATACTTTCATTTGATATTTGCCTACATCAAATGCAGAAACTGGTATAAGTATTGGAGCTGTGACCCCATAAGTTCACAACACTTCTGGATTGAGGAAATTTTCCAGGAAGAAGAGCTGTGTTGCTGTTAGGAGGGACTATCACTGTTTGCTTTGCTGTGTTGGCCTGCTGCTGCTGCTACTGTCTTGGACAGTGAAAGGACTGGACTTAACATTCTGAATCCTGCCTTCCAAGTGTCTTCAAGGGCTTGTGTGGACCTCATCCACATCTTGTTACCAGCACTGTGACTCCTCTGCTGTGAATCCTGCATTGCCAAGGGGTGCCAAAGCCAGCCCTGTGCCCTTAGAACGGAGTGGGTGTGCTGTAACCTCCAGAAAAGCAAACCATAAGCCACTGCCTGCACCACAGCCACTGCCTGCACCTAGGCTGTGGTCATCGCTTGTGAGGAGCATGACGCAACGACAGTGATGACATCGTAGCCCCAGTCTCACCAACGACATTGCTACATGCCGTCACTTACGCTGCTGCCTGCACCAAGTCAAGAGCCCTGCTCATGAAGAACATGACTCATCGCTTCGACAACATCGCAGCCCTGCTGTACTGACAACAGTGCCATTGACAAGCGCGAGCATCAACGAGCGCGTACTTAGGCCCCTCCCCCCCGGCCCTGCCCCTACCTCGACTAGTCCAGTGGAGGCTGGTCAGCCCCAAGGGGCGACCGGCATCTTAGTTCTTCCAGGTGAAGAGTGATGCACTTCCGGTGGGGCAGAAGGCGGAGGCTGGGGACCTATTTAGGTTCCGGGGGTGGAGTTCCCAGCCTCTCTCTCCTCTGCTACACCGGACCGTTCGCATGCGCCCAGAGGCGTCTTCCTCTCCCACCTTCTTCAATTTAACTATGGTAGCCTGGTCCGGGGGTGGCGCAGGGAGCAGAGGCGGGGTAGCGTGGCGTCCTGCCACGCGGCGGCGGAGAGCAGCGGAGGCGCAAGCCCGGACCACGTGGCGGCGAAGAAGCGCAGCGTGCTTCTGGGAGGAACCACATCGGCAGGTGAGGTGTCGGGGTCCCGGGGAGCTGTTGGCAGCCGTGGGGGCAGTGAGGGGCTGTTTGTTGAAAAGCTGTTGGGCTTGGACCATATCCTGTGGCTCCCGGCTGCCTGCAGAGTCCCGCGTCCCGTTTGGGGTGCAGCGGGCACCGGCATCTTGGCTTCCGACCTGGGGGCCCAGGGATAGGGGCCTTCATCAAGTAGTAATGGAGGGAATTCATCGAGCTTTCCTCGGTGGCTGGCGCTGCATTGTTAAGCGGGGGCGCCCATGGGATTGGGGTGCCAGTATTCACGGAGTGCGCCGAATGGGGCCAGGGAGGAGCGGCGGGTCCTGCCCGGGACGCCCATGGGGCAAAGTGTTCCCGACCAAGTGTTTCGGTCCATTTAGATGAAAGCCCGGTGCGGCGCTTAGGTCGGGCATGGTAAGAGCCGTGTAGGCCGAGGCGGGGGCGAGCTAGTAGGCCCCCGCGAGGTGCAGCGCACCGCGAGTTCTGGTTACGGGGCAATGACTAGTCGGTGTCTGGATAGTGCCTTCCTCTGATTATAGTCTGGCCTTCGAGGGGGAAAGCATGAGGGCAGATTCTCTTCAAACCGAGCACGAGGTTGCCAGTTCCCGTGTTAGTGGGCCACATTTCATGTATGCACGAATGCCCAGGACACATGTGGCGCATGGCATACGCAGTCAAGTCACTACTTGTCCCTTAGTGTGACCCTCGATAAAGCTAATGGCATTAAAGTCGTCATGTTTAAATTATGCTTTCCATGCCACAGATTTACAAATCATTACTTGTCTCTTACTGAGACCCTCGATAACAGATAGTAGTCAAAGTGGGTTATTAATTAGGCAAGGGTAAGTTCTTCCAAATAAATAAATAAATACACCCAGTTAGGTCTCACTACAAGTGTCGGTGACATTCAGCTCACCACTGACGCCTATGGCACACGCAGCAGGCAATTTCCTGGGGAGATGCATGTTATGTTCATGCAGGGCCAACAATTTTATCTCCAACTAAGTTAGAAAAGTAAAAAGAAGTTAATGAGCAGAAAGACACCAAAACTATTGAAATATGATAAGCGCTGCCCGAATGCGTCTTTGGGGCGTTTTTGTTCTCACTCGGACAATTTCTGCAGAGAAAGTTAGGAATGTTATAATGGTTTTTTTTAAAGTACACTTTGATGAGTTAGCGAACATGTTTTAAGTGAATTGGAAAGAATTATTGTCTTTGTTTAATTTTAATACAACAAGCATTACTCCAGCGCATAAGGCAGGTCACGTGTTAGTATGTGTTTACTGTATTAGTGAGCAATGTAGGACACATTCTCACTTTCCTGTACTCAGACTTACCAATCGGTGATCCTTTTTGATTGGTCAGTAAAGTAGTTGCCTACTAGTCTACCCACCAGACCATCCGTCAAGTTTAAACATAATTGGAGAAAGTTGAATATCACTGCTTTTGTTTCTAAATGTAAGGCCAATGTGTCCTGCATTAGCATTACTGTGAATCCGAATAATCTGACTGAATGTCGTACCAAACTGTCACCAGGGACGGGAGGCAGAACTCGGAAGGGAGCGATAATGCTGCAGCGAGCAATATTTGCATTCACTAGGTGGGGGGTTTTTCAGCCCAAATTAACAGGACGCGTATCAAGGGCGTGAAGGATTTCTTTAAACTGACCTACAAGCTAAACCAGTTTCTTGGGGTTTAATAAGGATAATGGCTTTGGGGTTTCCCCATGTAATAGGGACTGGGGAGCAGAGGTTTGAGGATGCAGTGTACCTACTGCTAACTGGTAACCATCATTACGCGGATGAGTGTTAATCGTCCTAATATTTATGTACCTCCCCGCCATTTCTAGGGCCATGGCCTCCATCCACTGGGCCTCGGGATGTCACCGAAATTAGGCAGCTGGGTGGCCGCAGCGTTCTCACATGAATATGTAACACAGTGGGGCATATTACTAGGAAGTGTAATACCCCTGACAAGCGTTGACTGGTCACCTTTGTATGTTCCTTGTGGATCTCTTTAGGTTAAGCTGGTCCTAAAGAGGTTAGACCTAAACCTGGTGAGTGTTCACAATTGTACAAATGAGGAATAAGAGTATCAAAGGTGCTGTGTTGTGCTGCATAAGTGGTTTTCTTGTCGCATAATTTGGTCAACCCTGCCACATATTTTGCCCCCCCCCCCCCCAATTTTTCTTGGCACATGATGCAGATGACTGGTAAGAAATTATGGCATTGGCCTATGAGAGGCCTCGTTGAAGATTATTCAGCTAAAAAGACAGTCTGTTTGTCATACCTACATTTGTCCCAGTACCAAGCAAAGGCTGGAAATGTGTTTACTGTGCCCTTGGGCCTGTGGGTGAACCGGGCACTTGATTTGGGTGAGTCCCGCGGTGAGGACGTTAGTGGCTGCTCGCCATCAGCGTGGCGGGCGGGGGTAATTTCTGCTTTCTTCCAGGACAGTCTGTGTGCGCCAATTTTGGGCACTTTCGAAGACACAGTTTTGTCTCCCGGGGGCTAGAGGGGAGACAGAGCGGGAAGATAATACAGTTTCTCTCTAAATTCTCGGCCTTAAAAAGCAACCAAGGGTGCCCCCCCTCCCCCTTTTAATGAAGGGCAGCGCTGGTGGGGGGGCGGGGGGGGTGGGAAGGAGGCGACACCTCAGGTAAACGTGTCCTCGATCAGTAACGTTATTTATTGGGGGGTGCCCGTAATTATACAATTAGCTGCTGTAAAATTACAACGACTCGTAATCTGTGGCGGAGTGCTGTTTCTAGGGCTGATAATGATTCATTATGCAACAGGTTTATCAATTACACACAACCACACCAGTTCTGGGTGGCCACAAACCCTTTAACTAGTACTGATGATGGGAACCACCCCCCATACTAAGGAGAAATGGAGCTCCCAGGGTGCTTAAGACACATGTTCAGATATGACACACTAGTGCACCTGCTTCTGTCGAGAGCCCTCAACAGTTTTACTAGTTTAATTAATTGGTACCTGCCTAACGCCAGGTCGAACTCATCCGAAGCTAGTTAACCTCTAGTACAACAAACAGATCTCTGGGTAGTAATCTCTTAATCTAACCAAGCTTTAGCTAGATGACCTTGCATAGTACTTAACCTCAATAAGAGGGTCCTTGGCCGAACAAATCTCTAGCCAGTGATCGCTAGTCTTATGAATCAATAACTAGATCACCTGTTATCTTACTACAGCTAGGCGCTCTGGTCTGTCATTCATTAATTATATTTAATCAACTCATTGGCTAGGGAATCTATGGTTATGATTAACTATGAGGAGCTTTCGCTAGTTTTACTAGTCTATGGCTCACTACGCCAGTCATAGAATTTGCTAGTAGATTACATGAACTGACGCGTAGCTGGGGTAGAATCATGGTATGTGATTTATAAGTTTAAGCAACATAAGGCTTGTACTGCAGAACCGACGGCCTCGGTTGATTCATTGAGAATTGCGGCAGCCCCCCCCCCCCTAGCAACAAGGGTAGGCTCATCATCTGACACCGTGGTGAAAAGCGAGTACCATCAGCTGGTTTCGCCTTCATATCAAGCCTGGGTGGATGTCGAATGATGTTTGCAATTGGGCTTGACTGTGCCTGACTTTTCCATTTCTCTCCTGTTCATTAGGGTACCCTGCCACGGTGGTAGAGCACTGGGGCACTCTCCCCTGACGGTCGTAGAGGGGCTGTTAACGGAGTTTGCCGGGCGTGGAAGGGACTTCCACTTAGCATAATCCGATGGTCAGGTATGATACCTCGCGGGGCAGAAGGCCCCTGTGCTCGGTCAAGAGCCTGGAATGTCTCGGGGAGACGACTCAAGGAGGAATGGGCCGGGGAGTGCTCAGCGAAGGGCCACTCGTGTCACATTCCACACTAGATGGTTTCCGGTGAGGTGATGTATCACAAGGATGGACCCGGAGTGTGGCCAAGAGCCTGGAATGTCTCAGTGATGCAGCAAGAAAGGTAAAGGGACCGGGTTGTGCTCAGCGAAGGGCCGCTCGCGTCACATTCCACAGGGAATGGTCATCAGTGAGGTGATGTATCACAATAACGGTATGCAGTTATTAGATATTGGTACAGATCCCTGATTTATAGAATTGTCATCCGTCTTTCAGAGCGCAGGTGGGGAAGGTGACGGACCTGAGGGCCCGGGTCACCTTTGTGGCGGTAGAAATACCTTGGAACAGTAAAATTGACCGACGGAATTGACGGGAGTCTGCCTTGCGTACTCCCTAGGCCAGCACGGAGGGGGGAGACGGAAAACTATCCGCTGAAAAATATGGCCCCGGCTGGGGAGGCTAGGGCGACAGGTTACGAGCCTCCTGGGTCCCTGGGCAGCCTGGTGGTCAGAGGGTGGGCCCCTGGAGAGGGCGGACAAGGATCAGAGGTTTGGGGCCCACTCCCCAGGGGCGCAAGTGCGTTGCACCTTGCGTGGATGCCCTGCATGGAAGATGTGGGCTGGAAGGCCCCTTAGTGCTGGAGGAGAAGAATCCAGCGGAAGAAGATCTGGAAAGTCCATAATAAAATTGTCTTGAAAACTGTAAATAATAATTTTGAAATGCCTTGTCATGTTTATGAAATGTCAAATATTAAACATGGCCGTTTTACACCCATGCAAATCTCTGTCGATGGTTCTAATGTGGGTTGTCAGGTATCAGGAGGGAGGGGGGAGCATGCTGGGAGATCCGGGTCCTATGACTCCCACCTCGTCTCCTTCACAGCTACCTGCACCTTGGCTAGGGCCCTGCTAGCGAAAAGCACAACGCATCGCCCTGTCTCACATCGCAGCCCCGGGTCTGCAGATGACAGCCCTTCTGCACCAAAGTCATGGTTACTACTCATAAACAGCATGACATATCGGCCACAACTACATTGCAGCCCAGGCCCCATTGATGCCAGCGCTGCCGACGCAGATATTGCTGACCTCGATCCCCAGCGCATGTGACTCTAAGGCCTCAACGACTTCTGCCCTACTTCTAGAACTAACGCCCACCGGCGACACAACATCTTCGGGTTGCATCGCAAGGTCCCCAAAGCTTCTTCACTTCGGGGGTTGGGGTGTGTCTGGTTGTCTGAGGAAAGCCTGACTGGTTATGCCAAGCTACCAAGGGGGTGAGCAGGGGTTATCATAGCTGTGTAGCTTAGCCACCCCGACTAGAGTGAGGGTGCCTAGTTGGACAGGGTGCATACCTGCTGCCAACTAGAGACCCCATTTCTAACACGCTGCACACCACTCAACAGCTGTAGGCAGATATATACATGAAGCCCTGGAGAAGTTGCCTTAGATGACCGAGCTGTCCTGATCTGTGATGGAAATAAAAAATTGACACACGCTGTGCAACAATTTCTCTATCTGGTATGTGAAATGAATGCTCCATGACCCATGCTTTGTCCTTCCAGTGTAGCCTATAGGTATTGGTAATACATACTAGCAGCGTCAAGGTCTGCACTCCCAGCAGTATCACAGGACAGGACCTCATGCACCACATGCCACTCTTACCACACTGGGCATACCACAAACGCACACACACTCCAACCAAACATTAAGGTATGCTTGTGACCTCTCCAAGCGTTTAAGTACTACTATGCAGCACAAGTGATGGTTGAGCACTAAACAGTGATAAAATAAACTAGGATATAATGGAACATGGAAAGCTCCAAAATGAGCTAAAGTGCTCGAAGTATTAACCATGGCATCAATCAATCAATCAATTATTTGTAAAGCGCACTACATACCCCCAAGGGTCTCAAGGCGCTGGGGGCACTACTGATCGAACAGCCAGGTCTTGAGTATTCTCCTGAAGGTCAGCAGGTCTTGGGTCTGTCATAGGCTCAGTGGGAGGGTGTTGGCGGCGAGGTGGGAGAAGGATCTCCCACCGGTGGTTGTCCTTCGGATGCGCGGACGGTGGTCTTCATCCAGTCTGCGACGGCCTTCATTCCTTCGTGGAGGTTGGCTTTGGCGGTGATGGGGTCCTTGGTGAGGGAGAGGATCGGCTGAGTGTCGTCGGCGGGATGTCGTTGTTGTTGGAGCTGGGGTTGGAGAGTTCCTTCACAATGTTGAAGAGCTCCTTGCTATTGTGTGCGTTGTTGTCGAGGTGGTCTTTAAAGGAGGTCCTCTTGGCCGCCCTGATGAGGTGGTGGTGATTGCGGATGGCGTCCTTGTGTGCTGCATGGCTGTCCGGAGTTTGTTCACTGTGCCATCTCTACTTTCCGGCAGGCTTGCTTGGGGGCTAGGAGTTCTGGCGTGAACCAGCTGGCCCTCTTGCTGGTGTCTCTGTGGGGAGTTTCTTCAGCGGGATGAGGGTATTGGCGCAGTCCTTGATCCAGCATCTGAGGCTGTGGGGAGCGTCGTCGGTGTTGGAGGGTTCGGTGGGTGGGCTGAGAGCGAGGTTTGCGTATAGTTGGTCTTCAGTGATTTTGCTCCAGCAGCGGCGGGGGATCGGTTGGGTGCGGTGGTGTGGGGTGGGCTTCTGGAAGGCAAAGTCGATGCAGCGGTGGTCGGTCGAGAGGAGTTCGGTGGTGTGGCTGATGGAGACGTGCGAGCTTGAGGAGAAGACTGGGTTGAGCGTGTGGCCGGCGGAGTGGGTGGGCGTTGTGACAATTTGCTTCAGTCCGGGGTTGGCGAGGTTATCGATCAGGGTTGTGGAGTGGTTGTCGTTGTTGTTCTCAAGGTGAAAGTTCAGGTCTCTGAGGAGGATGTATTCGGTGGAGGTCAGGGCGTGCCTGCTGATCAAGTCGGCGATGGAGTCGCTGAACTGGGGGCAGGGTCCGGGGAGTCGGTAGTCAAGGGTGCCACGTGAAGGGGCCGTGTGTGCGTTTCGGGCGACCTTGAAGCAGGTGTGGCTCTGTCCAGAGCTGAGAGCATGCAGAGTGCCGGCGTCGTAGTGGCGGCGATGGTCGTCAGGACGGGCAGGGTCGCAGGGGACACAGCGAGGGCAGTGAGGGACAACGAAGGTAACAAAAGGAAAAAGGGGCACAAAAATCGAGGGAAAAACAAGTGGCACAGAAGGCAAAAGGACACAAACGAGTGAAACAGAGGGCAGAAGGGCACAAAAAACGAGTGGAACAGAGGGCAGAAGGGCACAAAAAATGAGCGGAACAGAAGGCAAAAGGGGCGCAAAGACGAGGGGAAAACGAGTGGCACAGAAGGCAAAAGGGCACAGAAATACTGTAAAAACGACTGGCACAGAGGCAAAATACAGAACATAGAAATACAGGGGCTGCTAAGAACAGAAGGCAGACCGGGCAGAGAGGCATGGGGGCAGCGAGGGTAACAGAAGGGAAAACCGGGCAGAGACACGGGGGCAGCGAGGGGAACAGAAGGGAAAACCTGGCAGAGACACGGGGGCAGCGAGGGGTTCAGAGGGAAGAAAAAGGGGCACGGACCACATACAGGCAGCGGGGGAAGACAGACAACAGCAGTCACAGACACAACAATGAAAATACAGGCAATACAAAAAAGCAATAAAGCGGAGGATGAACAAACCTACCTACGGCCTACCACTGGCCACCAAGGATGAGGCGCAGGTGGTAGCCTGCAGGTGGTGGAGGGCCTCTAACTTCCTCAGCAGCGGCAGCTGGGGCAGGGAGACACAGGCGATGCTGTGCGGAGGGGGAGCAACCTACCTGATGGGGTCAAGGTGCTAAAGTGCTTGAAGTATTAACCATGGAATCCATGGAGGTGTTATAGGGTACAGCCGTCCAAAGCCATAAAATATCACAGTGTAACCGTACCCCAGGCTTCTATCATTTTGAGAAACCCCCGGATTTGGAGCATATTTTTTGTTTATTTTGTTAAAAAAAAGAAGCTCAAAACCATTGATATAAAAGGTAAATGAAGAGAAGATGAGTCAAGGAAATTTTTTAATTGCACTCTACAATGAAGACTGTGTCTAGGCTGTGATCTATGAGTGGAACCTTGATGGACAGTAAAGGCTGGAGCAGATTAGCTTTGAGGTTGCATTTCAACTTTCTGAATCCCAGTTCTTGCTGTACATAATCCTAGAGAAATTTCCACTAAGGCAGTCCTAAACTACCTGGTCGCGAAAACACCCATAGTAGTAAGTTTAAACAACCGTTAGAAAAAGAGATTCTAATTTGAAGACAGTAACGCACTTTGCAGAAGGTAAAATACAACCATCTTTTGTGGAAAATCCATTCCCGACCTATACATTTGTGAGCAAGTCACAGAATTTAAAACTTTTTGCAACTGAGCGACCCTTTTTAACCCAATGTTGCTTATATGTCCTATAATGGTTTTGTATTTTAATTTCAGTTTGACTATTCGTCAATTTTACCATTCAACAAAATACATTTTGCATAACACACTCCCATCTTTTGCACTGCTGGTCGCACGTGCAAAATCCAAACATCCTAGTGTGGAATTGGGACCATGATGTAACTCTCTCCATTGGAGTTTAGCTGTCACAAACATAGGAAAAGCGTAAGCTTCCAAGTGGAGACCCTGAAACAGGATTCGGATCCAGTAGCGCGCAAACTGGCTGACCACTGAACGTCTCCACAGCCCAGCGGAGACCCATCATATGGGTCAGAACACCTTTTTCCTGCTCCCGGATCCCATGCTACTTGATGCAGTCATGGGAAGAGGCTTGAGGGGCAACAAAAGAGCATAGGGTAGTTATTTCATTAAATGTAAATTTAGGTGCAGTGGGGCATGTAAACCCACTCCAGCAGCTTGCTCACTAGGTGAAGGGGGACCCAAATCCATGCTAGAGTTTCAGGATATCTTTAAAGTGATTTTAAATAGAACTTAATTAAACAGCCAGTGATTATACTGAAAATCTTGCATGGATCCAGCCATCCTGGACCTTTGATGGACATTCCAGGTGCAGACTCTCCTTGACGCAAGCAGAGCAATAGCACTCCCTTTTCTTTCAGCAATATTGCACACTTTGGCCCCAATGAGGCATCGAATATGGCTCATGCAGGGGTGTAACATAGGCCCAATCATTATAGGGGCACCTTAAGGCTAGTGCATTTGTATATCCATGAAGCAGTGATCACTACCTCGTTCCTGCAAAAACAACAATTGATGGACAGAATGCATAACAATGTCATACATTCACCCCAGTACAGAGATCTGGGCCTAAATCCATCGTTTTTTTGCTCACCATGGCATTCCAGTTTGAACCCAGCCATATGCAAATCAGTCTTGACCCTGTGCCCCATGGGAACAGTCCAGCCCGAACTGCCAAGCCAGGTCCTCCCTGGACTGAAAACAAGCATCCTAGGACCGGTTTCGGGCTTTCACCCCTCATGAGCCAGGATAGCTTGATTCCAGTGGCATGGAGAGCACGGGACTCACGTCTGAGCATACCCGTCCCACTCGGGGTGATAAATGCAAAAACAGTTGAGGGACAGAATGCAGAATAATGTCATACATTCACTCCAGTACAGATCCTGGCGGAGTGAGCTAAAGAATGGGGATGGATTAAACCCAGATCAGTTGACTGGGGGTGAGTGCTTGCAATTTTCAACAATCCGTCCATTATCCCCTTTGATTTTGCTATGTTCGCCCTAAGTTGGCAGGGTATGACGTGGGTCCCTTGCTCACTTTGCCACTTGATTCAAGCTAGCCTGGCTGATGACGGCTGATTAGCCAGAAACCGGTCCCAGGATGCTTGTTTCCGGTCCAGGGAAGACTTGGCTTGGCAGTTCGGGCTGGACTGTTCCCATGAGGCACAGGGTCAGACTGATTTGCATATGGCCATGTCTGAACTGGGGTGGTGGAGTGAGCTAAAGAATGATGATGGATTAAACCCAGATCAGTTGACTGGGAGTGAGTGCTTGCAATGTTCAACACTCCGTCCATCATCCCCTTTTGTTTTACTACCTAGTTCCTAGTCATCACAGACACTCTTTCCAGTCCTGGCCTTTGTGTGGAACCCCATCATGCATTCTGGGTTTTGTAGTCTTGGTTTGCATGCATTAACATAATTAGGCTAACACATTTGATAGACATGATTTGCAGGTGAACGAAACAGTGTCTGTGATGACATGAAGTGACATGGTCCTGATCATTACGCACAGAGCATGCCACAATAAAGGTCCAGAAAAAATCAGGAAGTTAATATCCCCTTACACTCCAAACAGGCGGCTACGGTCCAGTACGGAAGACCGACTAACACAAACAAAGGCCAGGAGGGAAAAATGGGGCAGAAGAGCCTTCTCCCATCTAGCTCCCAAACTCTGGAACTCTATTCCGTTGGATTGTAGAAGGATAGACAGTGAACTACAATTTCGAAAGCAAATCAAGACCTGGCTGTTCAAGCAATACCTCTAAGTTACCGGCACCTACTCAGTTACTAATCGTATAGCGCTGGGAAGCCTCAGGGCAGCCATGCGCTCTATAAATTCCTAATAATAATAATGGTCATCCTGCTCCTATTATATCTTCTGTGTTTTGCCCATGGTGAACTCCAGTGAGATGACCCATAAATGTCAGCATCTGACGTGTATACAAACGCCATTTACATAGTTGTAAAGTTTCCAGTTCTTTGCTCCTGGGAAATGTAGTCTGGTTTTAGTAGGGTATAGACAGAGATATGTTGGCAGGACTTCTGTCCACTGAGTGTTAGTGGGGAATCTGAAGATTGGGGACCCCACCCCTAAGCTTCCAAGGTTGCAGAACCATTCTTAACGCACAAGTCCACAGATGATGTCCAGCCCACGGCTTTCCTTTTAAACCTTGCGGCTGTCAAGTGTGTTAGTGCAATTGAAATAACTAAGACTATAGCTCCCAGAATGCATTACGTCATTAAATGAAAGTTAAGGGCTATTATGATGTGGATAACCAAACACACATTCTTCTGCCCAAGAACAAAGGGGTAAATCTAAGTATGGTGGCATGTACGTGGCTTGAAACTGTTATTGCAAGGAAACACTCAGTTCATAGAGCGCGCTACAGGTGTGCTGAATAAGGTCCCGGCTGGGCTAAGTGGGATGAAAAAACTGGTGGAGGTCCTGTCAAATTGGTGTGGCCGATGTAATTAAGGGCGTGGCTTAAACTCCTAAACGAAAAATGTAAGCTGAGCCTTGTGGGCCGCTCGATTGGTATTTTGCTGTTTCTGTCATTGCATCCAGATATATAACACAACAAGTAACATTACACCTCCAACAAGCCAGGGCTATTGGCTTTGTCAATGGTTATTAGTTGCATAAGATACATAAGCAAATATTAAGGCTTTGTTGTGAAATGATGCGACTGTGAAAGATCTATAGCGAGTCTCTTTATTAAAGTTACATCAAAGGCAGTGAAGGGTGGCACTGCTGCAGAGTTTAAGTTTTCTTTTGCTCAAGGGCAAAAATGAAGAACCCGAAAGGGACCTGATTCAGCACTTACTTTTTAGGGCTCACGCCTGCGTTGCACTGCGCGAGACATTTAGTAGGTGAAAAACGGGGTTTAGGATAGTGACCTAGGAAAGGCACGCGCTCGTGCGTGTGCTTTTCCTGTTGTGTCCCGCTATTGGCCTTTGCGTTCGTATTTGTCAGTAATACGGCACGCAATAGGCCAAAGGCGGGCGCGTTGCCCCGCCCTCAGCCTATTGGTGTCTATTACGCACTTGGTGTGCGTAATAGACACCCATAGGCAGTGTGGTTTCAATTATCGTGCCCAGACATGGGCGCGATAATTGAAACCAAAACCAGGGCTCGCTTTGGCGCACGCAACACTCGCGGGCCTCTGCTTTTTTTGGGGGATCCATTTTACAGCCCCTGTGTCCCCGGTGAATAATTTAAAATGTGCATTACACAATACTTTGTGAGGACATGCCAATATCCGGGTTCCATTAGGAGTCTTTGTGAGTCTATTTCTCATTGGGTCGCTTTATATTTTAATGTTGTGTAAAGGAAGTATACATTTATTTTATCAAGTGTCTTGAGTCTCCCATTGTGGGCAGCATCTGTAATACTGCATGCATATTGGGTTCAGCAACTCATGTGTGTCATAAAACATAGATTGCCCTTTTTATCTGCAGGTATGTGCGAAACTGCCCTCTCGGTGTATTATATTCCCTGTCACTGGTTTCAAGTCTAGTTCTTCTCCTTCGGGAAATAATGCTGCTGTGTTTGTGTCGAAGCGCTGTTCGTGCCATGTGTGCAGCCGCGTGAGCCTACACTATCCTATGCGAGTCGGGAGCCACAACAGCTGTGTCAAAGGTGCGTAGGGGAGTGTATGTTTGAGAAGCAAATAGGCTTGCTTTTGACCTGTCAAAGCTGTGCGGTACTGAATAGGTAGTTGAGTTAAAGGGCGTTCCTTCAGATGCTTTAGAGGAGTGTGCTGTTAGTGAGGTTAACTCTTTGTAGGTCAGTTTCCATCAGTCAGTGGCCAGCTAACCACATGCTTAGTAGAGTTGGGCTGCTAAATCATATTTTTGCAGATTGGGCAGTCCAAGTCCTCTCGCTTCCACTGGAGCAGTTATGTTGCCAGGGATACTTGGTGGGGCCTCATCAAACTGGTTATCATTGCGTCTATTTCTATGAAGAAAGATTGATGCAAATTATAGGAAGGTTTACAAACTAATACCATAGCCGGGATAGTATCATCATCGCCCCATTGGCAATATGGGAAATGTAGTCCAACACGCTATCTGCGATTTAATACAACAGAGAGCTCTCCCAAGGTCACCCTTGTTCATCTGGTGTCAGTGTGATAGTGTGTGTACCTAAGTAGTAGAATATTGTAGTTTCCCATCTCAGTCAACTGAGTACTGAAACTTCTTAGCAAATAAGTGTCACTCTGTGCAGCCCTTCTACTTCTGCTGACAGGTTCACACTTCTTCCGGTGTGCGTCGCACACATTTGCTCAACATGTTCTGAAGCATGTTAAGGTTTGAGGCAAACACAATTCCAGGAAATATGTTTCCATTGGTGACTTGTCCATTGTTCTTGTTGTTCCCTGCCTGCGTCTTCCCCGTTAAACATTTTTAGGTCTCGCACCTGCGTTGCACTGCAAAGCAGTGCTCGTGCAGCGCGAGACATTTAATAGGTGAAAACCGGGTTTAGGATAGTGACCTAGGAAAAGCACACGCTTGTGCATGTGCTTTTCCTGTTGTGTCCTGGTATTCGCCTTTGCGTGTTTGTCAGTAATACGACACGCAATAAGCCAAAGGCGGGTGCGTTGCTGTCTGCCGTAGCCAGCAGCAGCCCCTACTCCAGGGATTCCCACAGTCGGGAAGAGCCCCGGATCCCCCACGCCTGCTCTGCAGCTGCCTCTGGTGCAGGGGGTCCCGCAGAAGCCTCTCTGCCTGCCTCTGTCAGGCAATACAGTGCAGCACGCACAGGACCAGCAGCGGCTCTGTGCTCCACTACTGCCTCCATGTGCAACGCGGTGCGCCCCCTCCCCTCACAGCAACAGCGCCCCTCCCCTGGGCTGGAAATCCATTAATTTTCTGAATATGGTGTGGGAAGTTCCGAGCAGGGAGTACGCTGCCCCCTCGCTCATGCTGCTGCTGAAGCTATGGGGGCGACTCCAGCTCTGCCTGGGAGCTGAGGGTCTGCACCCCAGGAGCCGTGTCTCGAGGCTCTTGGAGACCGCTGTCCCTGTGAACTGTGGTGTCGCTAACCTTGAGTCGAGTAGATGAATGTTCAAATAGTCACCATTTGCATGGTGTTTAACTACGCACCAGCACCAAATAACTCGGATATGAAAGTCCATGCAAGACAATTGCCAGAAAATTACACCCCCCCACCCCCTTCGAGCCAAACTCATAAGAACGCGAGTCAGAAGTTTGCTGAAGACAGAGGGGAAGCGTCGTACATAACCTATTATGCTCATCTACAACATAGTAATGATGCCAGTACATAGCCAAACTGAACTGCCGAAAACGTGGTTGGCATTTGTTGGAAAGTGGGTTGTGTAACTGTTTTCCGTTTGGAAACCATGTGTTCTCTGGCACTGTGTTGGATTAAGTGAGATTGATTATCTGCCAGAGCAGGATGTCACAATATCGCATGCAGGTTCCTATTAGTTAACGTTCTACGCCAGCTTAAGTTAATTTTTCGACAAAATGTTGCTGAATAGTTTTTCAAAATGTTGCTGAATAGTTTTTGACTAATAGCTGTGTTTTATTTTGTGAAAAGCGGCCCTGATCACAGTTTCTACCTCTGGAAGCGTGACCATGTCAGGCAGAATTTGTAATTATTCCTGTAATTTGTAGGTGATCGATATATTAATATGTGTCTGTATTTTTTATGGGTTGTGAGTACACACCAGAGTTATTGGAAAGTCAGTGTTTTTCTATGTGTTCCTCCCTCAGTTATTCTCTTCCACAGCTTACAGGTGGGGCGACATACTGCTCCAGTTATTTTAGCAGTTCCGCTGTGCTTGTCTGAATTTGCATTGCATTTGCATGTTGCTCTGGATCTCTTCCTGTGGGAAGTTTAACTCCTCCTGGGTGCTCAGTTGCTTGCAGTGAGCATTTCTTTATCGGAGGAACAAGCTCTTACTATTCCCATTCCTGGTCATCAGCTTTGATGGACATCTGTGCTACACACTGGTGTCTGGTCACAGGTGCGTAGCTCACAATACAGTGGCACCGGGGCCCAGAGACCTGAAATGCCTACTTGACGGATTATTGCTGTATTTTACTAGCTAAGTAGAAGTAAGTACCCATGACACACTTGCTCCACCACTTGATGGTTGTTTATAGCCTACGGGGCATCACAACTGATTAGGTTAATTTCTGCTTCTTCATAATCTAACAGGGCAATGCTATATTTTTTATCAGATTACTTGTGTCTCTTCAACTGTAGTTGAAGGTCTGTACATTTATGCTGCTCTGTGCTTTGTCGACTGTGTTATTAATTCATACAAATAAATAATGACGTGCTGTTGCAGAAGGTACCCAGACGTTTCCTGGAACTCTTGGTGGTTCATCTTCAGTTTCTATGTCTTAAATGTTTCAATAAGTACAGAATTGTGTGTTTCCACATGAAGCAGTAGGAAGGTTTGGCTGAATGGCTGGTCTCCCCAAAGAGGCCATTGGCACTTGTTCAAAGATTGAAGAAAACGTTAGCTCCAAATGCTGAGAGGAAGAAAGCATGCACCCCACATGCCCCAACAAACCCTCCAGAAGAGAGGAAAACATATTGTGTTACTGTGGTTTGAAAGAAAAGAGAGTGGTAGAGCCTAATGCGCCTAGCCAGGAGATAGTAATATCGAGGACCATGATTTATTCATAAACTCTGAGGAGGATTCTGAGTCAAGCTTTTAGAAATTCAAAATGAAGGTTGAACAAACCTGGCCTGGTTAGGAAAATGACTTTAAATATACATTTTGTTTTTTTGATTTAATATCCAACATTTTCTCAGTATTCCTGATTTTGAATGCTTCCTAGTGGATTAACTTGGAGCTTCTCACCTACACAGAGACTATATGGTGCTACACCCCACAAGGAACATTGGAAAAATGCAGCTCAGCATGGAATATCATACTGATGCCTGTTGAGTATGTCCACGTCTACGGGAACCCGTGGAAATAGTGCTCTTCATTCATACACTTGTAGATAAGGAATGTAACACAGACTACGGAGACCCATCTTCCCTGCCAGAACTGTTTGTGGTTTGTATGCTAGGTGGGCTTTCCTCTCATCAAAGTGAAGCCGCTTCTCATTTTAGAAGCCAGTGGTTAAACGTAGTGCCTACCAAGAAGCCCAGAACAGCTCTTACGTCTACCTAAGATCGCCTTAGAATAGTAGGGTATGAGAGCAGGAGTTGTAGTGAGAGCCGCTGCCTCGAAGCAGGTGGAGGCAGGGCTCGAGTCGGGGTACCACGCGGGTCGACGGCGTCCCCCCACTTATTTTACCGGGGGACGCCATCCCCCCCTGCCAAACAGCTGGACTTCACTTTTTGGCCTCTCTGGGACTAGGAGCTTGGCACCTTTCGTGACGTCACTTCCTGTCATGACGTCACTTCCGGTGACAGCGTCCCCCCCACTTCTTTTACTAGGACTTGTGCCCTGGGTGGAGGTAATCAATCAGTGGCTCATGAGGAAAAAGACCTTTGTCTATCATTGAATACAGACTGCTACACCTCTAGAACAGCATCAGCAACACATTTACAAAGCAAGTGTTCAGACAATTGCCCAGTAGTTATTTGTTTAGGCACCTTAGACTGTGGCTAAGGATCCTTTGTCCACAGTCAACAGGTGCTTTGTACTTCCCTCCGTGATGTGCTCACCCATGTGTACTCCTCCCCACTTCCCTCCGTGATGTGCTCACCTTATACAACTACTAGCAGCCCGTCCCGACGTTGTCCGGGTATGAATTGCTGCCGGCCAGTAGTATATTGTTTTGTAGGATTTCGTTTTGATAGCATTTCTTATCTGTGACAGGCCTGTGAAACGCTCCGATTCACAGTGCACTGCTGATGCACTTAAGAGTGCGCGTTCAGTAGTGTGTGAACTCGAGTTTGCCTACTTTATTTTTCCTTGCAATATTATATAGCGCAAACTCGACAACATGGCATGAGCACAATTTACATTACAGAAGAACACATTCATTTGTGGTAGGCACGGGGAGACAAAGCGAGTTGCCTGGAATCACAGGCTGTTGAGCTGATGCCGAGATTGGAACGTAGCTCCCCAGCTCTAAAGTTCGCAATTCTAGAACTTGTGGCGGGAGTTGTGTCTAAAAGTGTATGTCGGTGCTGGCCATCAATTAGAGATACCTGTGCATTTTTCAAATCGGTGGTGAAAAAATATGAGTATGTTGCTAGAGATGTGGGCCGCCGTGCCACCATTGTACTTACCGGGGGAGGGTAAACACCCATTATTCCGCAACTTTCTTTCCGCATACTTTCATTACGAAAGTACCATGACTCCGCAATGCCATTATAACGCATGGCATTACATTTTATATGCTTTTACCACGCATATATTTACAACGAAATTCGTTGTAAATGCATGAATGGTAAAAGCATGGTTTTATTTATGTTTGGATAAGGTAAGTATGGGTATAGGGGTATATGTTTTGGGGGTACTGAGGTATATGTTTTGGGGTGTTTGGGTATTTTAAGGGTTCAGATATAGTTTTGGGTTATGGGGTACAGGGGTAGTTTTAGGGTTAGGTATGGGTTTTGGGGTACAGGGGTATTTTTAGGGTTCAGGGCTAGGTTTGCGTTTTGGGGTATAGGGGTATTTTTAGGGTTCAGGGGTTGGTTTGGGTTATGGGGTACATGGGTATTTTAAGGGTTCAGGGCTAGGTTTGGGTTTTGGGGTACAGGGGTATTTTAGGGTTCAGGGGTAGGTTTGGGTTTTGGGGTACAGGGTTATTTTTATGGTTCAGGGCTAGGTTTGGGTTTTGGGGTACAGGGGTATTTTTAGGGTTATGGGGTAGGTTTGGGTTTTGGGGTACAGGGGTATTTTAAGGGTTCAGGGCTAGGTTTGGGTTTTGGGGTACAGGGGCATGTTTAGGGTTCAGGGCTAGGTTTGGGTTTTGGGGTACAGGAGTATTTTTAGGGTTCAGGGGTAGGTTTGGGTTTTGAGGTACAGGGGTATTTATAGGGTTCAGTGCTAGGTTTAGGTTTTGGGGTACAGGGGTATTTTTAGGGTTTAGGGATAGGTTTGGGTTTTGGGGTCCAGGGTATATTTATAGGGTTAAGATGGGTTAGTGCTTAAGGGTGTTGGGGTATTTTAAGGAGTACGGGTGGGTTATGAATATGGGGTGCAGGGGTATTTAAAGGGAGCAGGGTGGACACCCGGAGCTGGAATGTACAGAACCTGGGAAGAAAAAACAATGAAATATTGGGCACAACGCTCGCTTTTTTTCCGTAATCCCGCGCCCCGCACACGCCCACGCCCCCAGCACACGCCCCCAGCACACAATATGAGACATGGCATGAAGGGCGGAACGTACCACACACCCCCAGCGTTTGTCACGCCCCCAGCACAACGCAGACACGCCCACAAGGGACTACTTTGCTGGCACGGTTCTTTTACCTTTTAAATGTATATGGTGGGCGCCTGCATAGCCTATGTCCTTCTGCTGCAACTGCCCTTTCCAACGCTGTATTGGGTGTTGTGATTGGTACTGTGGTTCCTGAGATTACCCGCCTCAAAGGTTTGGGCTCTCTCTTTATTATATTAGTATAGATTACCATACACAATACGTATCACCCTCATATTCCTAAAAATATTTGCATACCTCTTACATTATTCAAATTCGCAAATAACTACATTTTATTCCATATATTTCTTATCATCTGCATAACCTACTCTATCTCGCATTATCAAACTTTCAGCTATTGGTGTTCCATTATTTAGCAATGCCAATTGCTCAAACTTTAATAATGCGAGGCCTATTGCATTGCAAATGCTTGTTAGAACTGCCGGTGCCGAGCACCGGGCCGGCAGGACCCGGCCTAGTGTAAGCCCTGGGTCCTGCATGCATTTATTTTTGGTGCAATTATGGAATCCTGTATAACTATTCTTTTACGACACTCAAAGCCGCAAAGGCGGCCCACTGGAGGGGCATCTGCTGTAAGAATATCAGATAGCTCCACGGCACCATGAACGTAAGTCTCGTGCTCAATTTTCGCTTAATTGTGCATTCTGGGAGTTGTAGTCCTGGGTCATATCAGTTGGTCCGACTAAGGTAAAATATCTGAAAACAAGGACCTGTTAAAGGAAAGCCCTGAAATACCTGAAAACAAGGACCTGTTAAAGGAAAGCCCTGAAATACCTGAAAACAAGGACCTGTTAAAGGAAAGCCCTGAACTGGGTCGTTGCTTCGCCTATGACATGGAGTCGTCCGGTAAACGTAAGCGTGGGCATTTCTAAGGCATCTAGAACAGGTTTTTTCTCTCTTTCAGATTTTGCTGTCCGTCAGATGCGTGTTAACACCATGTATTGAAAGGACACGCCCAGCTTCCACTAGTCCCCTGAGCGGAAGCATGCCCTGCAGGCCTCGGGCCATTCCCCGCTTTCACCAAGTTGTAGCAGCCACACCCATTCTATTTCCTCTGCACCCACACGCTGTGTTGTGAATGCTTGTCCTACCCATGGCCTTTGTAACCTGAGCACGGCAGGTGTATTCACCCCGTGCCCTGTATAAGAGCTTGTTGTCACACTTCCATCGCGTTCCCTTTACCTGCAGAATGTGAGCACGCCTCTCTGTCCTCGCGGGGTTCTGAAATGAAAACCGAGCAGTCCAGCACCAACAGAGCCTGTGACGGAGGCAGGAATGGAAACCTATGAAACGAGGACTCGCAAAACCAACGACAGAACCGGAAACGAAAACATAGCAAATAAATCCCAAGAGGGCCACTAGCAGACCGAAAAACGAAAACATAACAAGCACTGGCAAAAACACAAAGGAAAACATATTAAACGACACTAATTAAGTCAATAGTAGAAGAAACAAGGTGAATACGTCATATGAGCATCGACAAAGCGAATAGCAGAACCTGTTAGGAGCTCCATAGTCCAGGGTCGTGTCATAAGAAAGGAAGGACAGGCGAGAGGCTCAATGGCCCTCCACTTACCAGCATTGCGGGCAGGTCAATACATTGGAGATGAAGTGCGTGGGCTTGATAAGGGGCTAGAAAGAGCAAGTCGCTGTACCACAGTACACCCTAGCACTAAAGGGAACTACTTTGTGTGTGGATGTGTACTCTTGAAAGGAAATAATCTGGTGACTCATAGTAAAGTCATCCAATGGCTGAAGTGGGGTGACACATTGCCCTTGATGCATGCCTGAGTGAATTAAGGAAAATTATGAATGATACAACAGGTAAATGCGGAAGTGTGGCTGAAAACCCCCATAACTAACTATGTGATAAACATAATTTTAGTACAATTAAAAAATGAAAGCGAGAAAGAAGGAAAGGAATCAAAGACAAAAAGGAAAGAAGTAATGAAAAAAGTAAAGAAGAAATTAAAGAAAAAAGGAAAGAAAAAGATGAATGAAAGAATGAAAGCAATAAAAAAAGTAAAGAAATAAAGGAAAGAAGACAATAAAAATTGTATTACAAGAGCTGCAGATTAAACGCAATAAAGGTTGGTTTTCTTCCTGGGGGAAGTTTACTTTAGAACCATTGGTGAAATTGAATCCAGAATAAAGGTGTTTATCACTTATGAATTCACAGGTATAATATTTAAGCTTTCAATAATTTAATAGAGAATAATTTTAAATGGATGCCATTTGTTATGCTGTAAAATACCAGCATTTTTATTTTAACAAGGGAACCCAATAAGTACCTTTGGACCATGGGTAATCAAATTTTTCAAAGACAACAAGGGTCCTCAGGGAATAATGATAAACAGAAAAAATAATTTTACAGACCACAATCGGTACTATAATCAAGTTTCCAGACCCAGCCGGGTGAGGAAATGTTTAATTTAAAGATAGAAAAGGAGTGTGGTTGACCTGGAGGTGGTCAGTTATAAACACTTGAGATGGGGCACAGTCCTGTACCTATCCATCAAAGAAGAAAATGTAGCAGAGATGCTACGGAAGTAAGAAAAACTTTACAGGCAAGGAGTTTGGAGCCAAAATGTCGCTTGTAAGTTAATGAACAATGCAAAAACAAGTTTCGACATACAGTATTTACAGAATGGCATACAATTGAATTTTCTGTAATACTGTAAAACCGTCAACGTTTCGATCCCCTGGCTCCTAATGAACCGGGATCATCATCAGGACTATTAAATCATTTGCCTGTTTCTAGGAATGCCTGTGGAAAATGAAAAAGGAGAAAAAGAGTGGAGAACATAAGGCATCCGCCCACAAAAGTAAAAGATATATACAGACATATACAAACAGTTTGCGTGCCGAGGACTACTTACACTATTTACACTTACACTACTTGTGTAGCTGACCTGAGGAATAGTACTCATAGTTGTGGAGCCGTCCAGTGAATTGAAAAAGCCGGATTCAGTAGTGAACGTGGAGGATTGTGAGCTAATGGACGGAATACTCCTGTTGTTTGTCGGAGTTTCGGGTGAATGGGTGCCTATCATGCACGTGGGGTATTTGTCATAGCGAGCAGTGCCTCCAGTAATTAGACTATATCGCGACCGCGCAGTGAGCGCGTTGAACCATGGACTATAGGTGTGACCGAATTGGCCAGTGAATATGTACCATGCACAGGCGGGGTGTCAGGTCTGAAAAGGAAAGACCTCCGTGTTCACGTATATCGGGTGACTTATGTACAACCAGTACTGACCTGCCGGGCAAATTATAATATCCTGGTCAGGCACTAGAGTGGTAAGAATACCGAGGAAATTGTCGGTACCTAGATAAGGAGAGATAAATCATTAGCTTGGAGGGTGGTGCCTATTGTGTAACTAAACCACGTTGGTGTTGAAATTAGCGGTTTACCTGGTTGCGAGGCGGGGAAAATAAAGCCTCAGAGTAGAGCGAGCCTTTTTGAAATCACTCGTGGAGATAACTTGCGTCCTAGTTAGGGGCGAATATTGTTCTAACAACCGGTGGGCTGGAAAGAAACAGACTCTAGCCCTCCTCCCATTCCCTCGTCCATCAACCCTTTTCCCCGTGGATGATCCTCAAATGTTCCCTCCCTTTTCCACTTCCCCTTCTCTCCATACCCTTGCATCCCTCCCACCCTCCCTTTGTTCTGTGACTGCATCCACACTTATGGAACTCTGCTCTTTGACTTATTGTAATAACTCTAATCAATGGTATTTGCTTTAGACCTTGCACCGGTATACACCCGTTACGACGCAACTTTTACTCCGCACTACCATTACAACGCGGGCATTACAACGCATGACATTACAACGCATTGCGCTGGGGGGCGCTCTAGGATAAGAGGTAAGTTTAATTTACTATCCAACACCTTCCCTAGGGTCCACGGGGACTGGAGTTAGAATAGTAAATTATACTTACCACTATCCAGCACCCCAAAGCGCTATGCGTTGTAACGGTATTCGTTGTAAATACCGCGTTGTAATGGTATGCGGAGTAAAAGTATGCGTTGTAACGTCATACATCCCCTTGCACCATATACCTTGCCTATGTGACTCTTTAGTATATCCCCTCCCTATGTATATAGAGATAACTCTAATCACTAGTGTATGCAGTAGACCTTTGTACTCTCTACCATTCCTATGTGTCCATTAGAGTATATCCGGTCTTATCCCTTCCTATGTATATAGAGATAACTCTAATGACTAGTCTCCTATGTGACTTTTAGAGTATTTCCATGTGTATCCCTTCCCTATGTATATAGAGATAACTCTAATCACTAGGACATGCAGTAGTCCGCTTTGCTCTCTTCCATTCCTATGTGACTTTTAGAGTATATCCAGTCTTACCCCTTCCCTATGTATATAGAGATAACTCTAATCACTAGTTTATGCAGTAGTCCGCTGTGCTCTCTACCATTCCTCTGTGACTCTTAGAGTATATCCATGTGTATCCCCTCCCTAAGTAGATAGAGATATCTCTAGTATATGCCTAGAGTTTATCCATTTGTATCTCCTCCTTGTGTGACTCTATCTCTTGTACATTTGCAATTTTTTCTGTTTGTACCTTTTTTTGTAACGCATGTAATCCTAAGTCCGTATGTTTTCAACTGGTTCTTATGTAAGTCAAAAATTTGCAAATCTGTTTTTCCGAATGTAACCATCAGTCCTTATGGTTGAAACTGGGTCCTATGTAAAGCGCTCTGACACCTTCGGGTAAAGTTTGCGCTATATAAAATCGCATAAATAAATAAATAAATAAATAAAGAGCGTGTGTTTTAAGTCAGCTGTCTAGGCCAGGCATCTGGGGCACGCAAGGTTGGCTGTTTAAAACATTCGGTTCAGTCAAGAAGGCATAAGCTCTGCCCTGTGTAGCACCATATATTGAATATTTTTGAAGCATGCATTTCGGTAAATATATTGAGCGGACTCTAGAGCTTTGGATCATTTCGTGTCATTTAGAGGTCTAGCTAAATCTTTCTCCCAGAGTTCTCTAAGGTGTGTTAGTGCGGGCCTGGTTTGCTCCCTTATGGCTCTATAAATCCATGCTATTAAGTGATGCCCTTCCCCCATTATGTACAATGTGTGTATTACTGTGTGGTTATGTGGTCCATCATCTATCGGACCCCATAGTGTTCTTGTTGTAGTTGGTCAATTGTGAGAAGTTGAGCATTTTGGAAGAAGCCACACACCGTGCCAGATCGATAATTGACCAATGGTGAAAGGTCATAGGGTCACTAGAAGGCCCTGAAGGGGGATCGTGGAAGACTAGGAAGGTTTCGTCAGTTGACAAAATTGGGCCAGGCACTTCATAGCAACCCATAAATGGAGGGACCGGGATCTGTATTATTTAATATTGGGATGGAGAAGCAGGGGTAGTATGTGGTGGGAGAGAGGGCCTTTCCTGTGCTCGTCTCATAAAGATTTTTGCGCGCTAGCCGTTGGGACACCCATTGCAGTTGTGCCGCTAGGTAGTGAGCTTTAAATGATGGCGCTCCAAGGCCTCCCCGACCTAACGGCAGCTGGAGTTTATTGAGGACTACTCGTCTCCTCCCACCATCCCAGAGCAAGTCTCCTAACATCTGGTCCAGATCCTGGAAAAACCGTCGGCCGTGAAAGAATGGTACGTTGGTGTAGTTGTACAATAGTCTCTGAAGGACTCATTTTGCAGAGGGTAACTCTGCCCATTAAGGGAAAAGGTAGCCTCAGCCAAAATCTCATTTGGGATTTAAGGGCTGTAAATGCCCATTGCAGATTAACTTCAAACAGATCCTGTTGAGAGTGGTAGAGCCTGATTCCTAGACAACGGACAGCAGCCTCCTTCCATGCAAGTGACTGTCCTGTGGAGGAGTATCAGGGCAAAGTGTTCTCCTAGTTCACGTAGAGGCTGGCAACCTCTTCGAAATCCCGAAAGGCTGCCCAGATGGAGGCCATCTCTGCCGACGTGTCTTGTATATATAGAAGGACATCATCCGCATAAAGTGATATGGTGTGTGTAGTCCCATCAAGGGGGATACCCCATTTGTGGACCTCCAAGTGGAGTCAGTGAGTTAATTGCTCCATGGCGATAGCGCAGAGGATCAGGGAGAGGGGGAAAGGGTGGGAGCAACCTCTTAATCTGTTTCCCTGCCCGCATCAGTGCAGGCAGAGAAACATAACAAAAGTCTGCTCGCAGCTGGCAGGAGCATTTTTAAAGCTCCTGCTCGCTGGCAACAGACTTTGTGTTTGCTACCATTTGGTGGGAGTTCTAAAAAATGGTCCTGTCAGCCAGGAGTGCAAAAAAGTTTGCACTCTACCCGCGCTGGTGCAGGCTGCTGTGTCCCAGAAGTGGCCTCCCCGAGACACAGCAAATGAACCGGCCCACGGGGATGGGGTCCCCGGACCAATAAAGGCTGCTCGCCCCCCCTCCCTTTTTATCCAGTAACAGCCTTGGGGGATGGGGTCCCCAGGGCCTTTTAAAGGCTCGGTGAGGGGTGCCGCATAAAAAAGCTGGACCAGCTGGAAACTGTAGAGTAGTAGCTTTTAGAGCCCAGGATAGATAAAATGTAATTCGGGCAGCTCCCCCGAGGCTGGCAGCCACTCAGAAAGTGCTCACTAGGGAAATCAGTTGCACTCCCGATGCTGGACGATTCTTGCCAAATTCCCAGAGAACTGCCTGCACCTGTTTCCAAAAGATCTCAGAAGCTAGCAACAGTGATTTAGTGGTTAGTAGGTTTGTACCTTACCAGCTTCCTACAGTAAATCTTTCTCCTAAGTCCTGTTCCTATGTGCTTACCTTAGTGAATGTTTTGTCCTAAAAAGAGGTTTTTCCTGAAAAACATTCCCAACTTTATAAAAAGGTTGTACACTGGTTCAGTAAGCACTTGGACTACCACCCTACGTCTGCAAACAAAACCATTTTTGTAAGCAGAGTTTCGTTGACTGGACATGCCAACACACATGTTGAAGGAAATACCATCTTTGTTAATTTTAGTCGCGCTGCTTGAGTGAGTCACCTGCTCTCGTGTGTATGCAAGTTACACGGCATTCCAACAGGTATATTGGCACTCCCACTAGGTCTTTCTATTATTAGTGAATATCCCAGCCTTCTAATCCGGTCTTTAATTGTAGGCACAAACATCTCCCTTTCTCAAGTACAGCTATCTCTCTCCAGAATCAGTTTTCCTCCTTGCAAGACATTACAGATATAGACTTACAACAATTCCCAGAACAATCTCTGATTCAAAGGGCTGATCTTGTTTGTCATAATGGGCCTATTAACTGCTCAAGCTCTATCACTGGTAATTTCAAACGTATCAAATTTATAAGCTGGAACATTGCTGGCTATGCATCTAGGGCGAAGTGTGAAACATGGTCTTCTGTTATTGAAAGTTTTGATATGATATCATTACAAGAGACTTGGAAAACAGATATGATTAATCCCCATGGGTATAGCTGCTACTCTATTGTTTGCACATTTGCCTAGATTGGGGAGAGCGAGAGGTGGTCTCTGGGTTAAACTATCACTGAATTTTGAAGTTACCCCGGTCCTTGTAGACAGCCGTGCACTACAAGTAATGGTCCTAAACTGCAAAAACAGTTGCAAACTTTGTTTACTGAATTTTTGTAAAAGCGTCATTTTCTTCTTAAATATCGAGAAATCTAAAATGTTATTCGAGGTGGTAGGCTCTTTAACTAAGCGCCTGAGTGGGGGAATGTCATGTGTCTACTTAATTCCGTGTGGAAATTTTAACTGTTTTGAATGTTAGCACCTTTTAGTTGGAGATGATTGCTGATAATGTAGAGTTTAACTCACAATGATCTCCTAAAAACAGAGGCACAGAGTTTGGAAGATTAGTTTTAGAAAGAGATCTGATTTTCACCCATGATCTACAGTCTGAGAAAACTTAGTCTATGCAACTTTTTTTGGTAGTAGGAGCTCATCTATTATAGCTCATATATTTATCTCTAGAGTACTACTCACTTTTGTATCTTATTGTGAAACATTTAGTCTGAGCATAGGAGACCATAATTAATTCAGCCTGTGCCTGGAACTTCTTGTTGTGTTCATTTTTCATTTCAGGGACCTATTATCTGTCTGCTTCCTAAAGACAACTACCTACGACTTTTATGGAGATTGCCTTGCCCTCACTCTTTCTGGAAAGGCTAATATAAGACCACCTCCATGTTTTTTTTATGTGCGTCATCTTTGAAGGTGATAGTGGGGTTATACTAAAGTCCTTTACCATTCTTTGTAGGCAAGTGGGAAATCAGCTTTTGAGACCCAACCAGCTATCAGACCTAATCTCAAGAACCTTAAATGGTTTTATTCAGCTTGCTCTTAGGCAAATCGAAAGCTCAAACTCACTTTGGGCACTGTACCAAAATTATCTCACTCAATAGGAGCTATAGAGCATACTACAAGCACACGTTAATAATGAGGAAGAAAGAAATAAGGAAAGAGATTCTAAAGCTTGACATGGAAGGTAAGAGAACGAATGATAGCTAGACTTTTTGGGCAATAGCCACTCACTTAAGGAATAGGAACAGAAACACAGCGCCCCTCGTTTCACATATCATTGCTGACGTTTGAGCTAAACACTTCTCTGGTGTATATAGCCTAGGGAGCATCGACAACAATTCAAAAACTCAGGCGGTCATTGCGGGTGTTTGAGCCAGTTTGTAGATTGGTTTCTATCCTAGGAAGAATGATCAAATTAGTGACAGGGCTAACAACTAGGGCGTCTTGAGTTTCTGTCAATACGGGTTCAGGGAGCGCTTTGGTTCAGTCTAAAGTGTCGAACTGAAAATTGGTAAGTATGTTGTGGCCAAATACTGCCCACTGTACTTGGCCTTAATGGACCTGTCTCCTGCCTTTGATATGGTAAATAGATCCAGGTATTGGTTAATTCTCCTGAAGAAAGACCTGACCAGCCCTGGTCAACTTTTTTGCTTAAGAGTGGAATATGGGTAGTAAGGATCAAAATGCTAATCACGCATAATTAAGCAAAGATTTTTTTTAACAAATCGTGCTTTGTTGTGTTAAGCAGTTTATAAGCTTGTAGTTACTAAAAAGGTATGCTGGCAGTGAATTAATTATATATAAAGTGTAAGGAGCAGAAAGCTGCGCTTTCGACAGTTTCCTAAATGCTAAATGGTTGGCGGTGAGAAACTTAAAAATTGGAAGAGCACTCCTTAGTATGTAAGCACCATATGAAAATGAGCGTCCTACTTGTTTAACCTCTCACATCTTGGCACGCTGCAGAATCTTAGAATGTGTGTGAATTGTGATCGATTCCTGGATGAATTCAGGGCTTTACCAACAAGTGGCCTCATGACAAATGTATAGTACGTTGAAACTTATTTGTTGTATTAGTTTTCAGTGGGTAGATACGCTTAACTGGATAGCAGTTGTGAGGCAGAGGCTCTTATCGAAAGGTTCAGCAAAGCGCTGACAGCCATATTGTGAATCAACTGCGGTGTATGTATGCAACGCCAATGCCAGCTTTGGAAGAGCAATGAACAAAGAGCGACAATAATCAAGATCTCATGTACCACCATAAACCTCCAATAAATAGGTAGGAAAGGAGTTGTTTTTCATAGTACTCTAAGATGCAAAACACTAGATGAAGGTAGTTTAGCAATCTAGTCAGAGCAATCAAAATTTCTGTCAAATATAAAACATACATTTCGTATGAATTAATGGGAGTGGGGCACTCTCCTAGGGATGATGGTAACCAGGGCTGGGTCCAAACAGAGGTTAGACCTCCTAAACCTTCTAAGATTAGCGCTTCTGCTTTCTCAGAATTAAACTTCAAACAGTTGTTTCTCACAGCGACAGCTCCGAACAGTCATTAAAATTTGACTGGTTTAATGTTGGGTGGCCGTCCAGCCTAATGATACATATGTCGTTACATTGAACATGTATGATCTAATACTAATAAGATGTGTCAATGAAGCGACAAGTGCATTTAATAGTAGAATATGTGGTAAATGAGGGCATCAAGACTGCTGGGCTACAGTTCAGTAAAAAAGGAACTTGGCCATACCTTGTGGTCCTGCCTCTCACAGCCTAGGTGACTAGCATAGACTGAGACCTGTCATCAAAGGCGAATGAGTGCAGCCACTTCATCCACATCCTGGAAGCGCCCATTCTGAGGCTGGTTGAAACTTGTCCAAACTAACATCATCATTGACGAACCCCAATAGCTGGTTATTTACAACGTTTTCCCACCACATTATTTAATTTAATTCAGTTCATGGCATTTGTAAAGCGCACAGCTACCTCTGAGGAGGTGTCCCGGTGCTAATGGACTGCACATCAGAGGTAGAGAAACAATGACAATTACATAGCCATAAGAAAGGTATCAAACAGGAAAGTTTTGAGATTGCTTCTAAATACTGATTCCGAAGGGCTGCAGTGTAGACTGAGTGTCAGAGAGTTCCACAATTTGGAAGCCAGGTAAGTTAAGGAACGACCGCCTCGTCTGGCTTTACATATGCGAACAACACATAGAAGGCAGTAAAGAAATTGGATGAAACTTGCTGGAGTATAAGGGTTCCGCTGACAATTTTTGCAATAGAGTCCTTTCGATAGTCTTATCCAGTCCGCAGGCACTATGGCCCAGATGTAGGTAAAAAATATTTACCGATTCTTAATTACCGAATTTTACCGATTCGGTAATTAAGAATCGGTAAATATGAAGGGTGGACATGTAGGTCCATCCAGATGTGTATTTTACCGATTCGGTAAATATCTGTATTTACCGAATCGGTAAATACCGACCGGTAATGCTCCATTCATTCCTATGGGCTTTGAAGCCCATAGGAATGAATGGGGCATTACCGGTCGGTATTTACCGATTCGGTAAATACCGATTTTGACAAGGGTGCAGGGGGTGTCACTTTGACACCCTCTAGCACCCCCAAAAAAGGTTTGGGGGCCATATGGCAGGCATACCTGCCCTAAGGGCAGGTCTGCCTGTCATATGGCACAGGTGTGCATGCACACATTTGCATGCACACCTGAATCGGTATTTTAACATCAAATACAATTTGATGGTAAAATACCGATTTTGTAGGCCTTGTGGGACTCAGAGAGTCCCACCTACATATCAATTTTACCGATTCGGTAAATATACCGGTCGGTAAATTTACCGACCGGTATATTTACCGAATCGGTAAAATTACCGATTTGCCCCGTTTCAGTCCCCCTACATCTCGGTAGCCAAATACCAGTCGGTAACGGCCGAATTCGGCCGTTACCGACCGGTATTTGGCTACCTACATCTGGCCCTATGGCTGTTAAAAATGAGATATTTACAGTCTCCGTCAAGGTAGGGGCTAATGTCTCCATAGCCAAGTAGAATGTTTCGCAGGGGAGGGATGTAGAGATGAAGCTGATTTTACAGATAAGGCAAGATACTAAATTCAATCACTGCCACAGAAGAAAACTGATTTAGTAAGCTTCCACTGCCATCTCCTTTAAATATGAAGATCAGGGTTGGGTGTTGATTCTAGCTCAGACTGCAGCGGTTGGAAGGTGTTGTAGATTGTTTTTGTCGTTGTAGTAAAGTGCTTCACTAGATATTCAGCCTTTAGGATAACAGAGTTCATTCACAAATCATCATTGATATGGTGGTTGATTTATTGTTCATTTTCATAACGCTATATAAATGCAAACCCTTCCCTCTTCTATCTTTTTATTTCTTTTTTTTTTCTTCTTTTTTTTCAAACTTTTATTTTGAGATTTTGAGCGAACTTACATCAAGAAGCAACAAAAGGATGCATCAACATGTACACATACCAATCATAGCCAAAACATTGAATGTATACAAACAGGCATTTGTAGTGCAAATTTTGTCATCTTATCATAGTCAAAACAGGGAATGCAGAGAGACAGGCAGTTTCAGTGCAAATATATTCATTATATAATCACTGTGCATCAATCATGTGGTCTCCTATACAACCTTCCCGCAGCCAGTCAATACCTGGGGGTGCCCTCCGTCTGTTCCTCTATGTAAAACTAGCATGTTCCTGCAACATAGCCTCTACAAGGGGAGAAACAGCAAATATACAGTGTCTGTACATCAGTAGCTTGAATGCAGTGTTTACGTTTCCATGTTCTTTAATATTCCAGGAGGGAGTCTCCAGCACGTACCTATGTGGACGTCCCATCATCAGTGGTATTATCCCCCCCTAGTAAATAGCAATGTAATGGAGCCCAGATATCTGTGGGTCGTGATGCGATCGGTAAGAGTTCAGAGTATGTGCTGATTTGTTCCTGACAAAAGGTAAGATCTCTCATCCAATCCTTGAATTTCGGGTCTCTGCCCCTGCCCCATCTACATGCAACTCTTCTTTTAGCAATCAGGAAGGCAAGAGCAGCGAATTTGCGGTGCGCAGCTTGTATGGGCTCCACGTACCCCAAGTGGGCAAGGATAGGGGAGGGCTCAACCTCCGTGTTAATCATTGTAGACAGCGCTGCAAAGACTTGGCACCAGTATTGATGTACCTCATTGCATGCCCATGCCAGGTGGAGAAAATCCGCTCCAGGGGCATGACATCTATCGCACCTGTCATCGTCACGAAGTCGGTACCTGCACATCCGAGCCGGGGTGTAATATAGTCTATGGATGTATTTATAGTGTATCATTCTAAATCTGCTACTGGAGGAGATGCGTTCTGTCTGTTGTAGGCAAAATTCCCACTGTTTGTCCGTCAGCGGCACCACCAATTCCAGGTCCCATTTCGCCCTAGCCGCTAGAGGTGGGGTGTCTATTAACGAGTGGACTGATCGGTAAATTCTAGAGACCAACTTGGCCGGCGTTTCGTCTTGGAGGATGCGCTGTAACGGTGTAACCTCCGGGGGTTCCTGCGGGAAATCAGGTGTGAGCGCTTTAATGCCCTGCCGGAGTCTGATGTACAGAAAAACGTCAAGGGGAGAAGGTTGTATGCTCTCAAATAATTGTTTCATAGACCGGAATATGCCAGCATGGTACAAGTCGCCCCACGTCGTAACATGGATCGAATGGAGTAATTTCTGAAATCCCGCTTCCTGTAAAAGGGGCATGCTAGGATGGTAAACAAGGGGCAAGAGAGGTGCATACAACATGCTAATCCCTAACTTAGTAGTCAGTCGGTTCCATGCAGTCACCGTACTCATCACCGTTGTGGGCGTCTTATCCCTTCCCTGCACTTGAATATATAAAGCGCCTTCTATGGGGATCGGGTGTGCCACCCAGTGCTCGGCCTCTAGTTGGGGCATGTATCTAGGTTGACGCATCCAGAAATAGGCATAGTGTGCCTGAGCCGCTTGATAATACAGCTCAAAATCGGGAACGCCAAACCCGCCTTGGCTGTATGGTCTGGTGAGGATATCCCATTTGAGTCGGGGTGATTTCCCGCCCCATACTAGTCTAATGAGCTCCGTACGCAGTTGCTGAAAGAAAAATCTGGCTGGAGAAAAGGGAATGTTCAAGAAGAGATATAACAACTGTGGTAATATTACCATTTTAATCAAAGACGCCCTTCCCGCCATGGAGAGGGGCAGCGTAATCCATCGAGCAATACAATCTGTAATACGGGTCATCGTCGTGCCGTAGTTGGCCCTCAGTAGCTCATCCCTGTCTTTTTCTATGTGGATGCCTAAATACTTAAAGTCGCCTTCGCACCAGGTGAGAGGGTAGTCTAGCACAAACCGCCCGGTGGATGCCGTGAGGGGAAAAATACAAGACTTGCTCCAGTTGATCTGGACTCCCGAGAGCCTGCCGAATCGGATAAATTCTCTAAGAATCGGATTTAGATTATCTCTAGGGTCACGTATATACAAAGTGATATCATCTGCTTACATAGATATTAATATTTGCCTCTAGAAACACCTCAACGCTTTGTCCTTATGATGTTGTCTCAATTTTGCAGCAAGCGGTTCCGTAGCTATAGCGAACAACAGAGGTGACAGGGGACAACCCTGTCTGGTGCCCCTGGTAATGGGAAATTCAGAGGAAAGCCTGCCGTTTATCAGTACTTTAGCCAACGGAGATGTGTATAATAGTCTAATCCATGAAATAAATATGATCAGAAACCCCATACGTTCCAGCACTTGAAATACATAGTCCCATTCTAGAGAGTCAAAAGCCTTCGTGGCGTCTAGGAAGATGGCAGCCATCGGTTGGTCTTCATGTACCGTGTTTAGGATCGAGAAGAAGGTGCGTAAGTTATGGGATGTCGCCCTACCAGGCACAAATCCTGCCGGGTCGGGCAAGATCAAGTTGGGGAGTAGCAGATTAATACGGGTAGCAATTAATTTTGCAAGGATTTTCACATCGCAATGAGAGGGGTCGGTAAGAGTCACATTTGTTTGCCGCTTTCCCGGGTTTCAAGAGTGATGTAATGAGGGCCATGCGCATAGAAGGGGGCAGATGGCCCACCTCCAGAGCATCTTCATAGACCTCCCTCAGGACAGGTGCCATAAATTCAATGTAAGTCTTGTAGAATTCTACAGGTATCCCATCCAGTCCTGTAGCCTTGCCTGACTGCATGTGCATAATAGCCTCACGCACCTCGTCTAAATCAAAAGGGGAGCTCAGGAACGCTCTTTGCGCATCGCTAAGCCAGCCCAGGGACACATCCTCCAGGTATTCCTGCAGGTTCAGGTCACCAGCCCTAGTCGACGTATATAATTTGTTATAGTGCGCCACAAACGTGTTAAGTATTTGTGCGGTGTCTCTATACATTTCACCATCCAAGCCTTCAAGTTCTAATATAATGTTAGGGGGACGTGTTAACCTCATCGTTGCGGCCAGCGCTTTCCCTGGTCGTTCGCCCTCGCCATAGCGATGGGCAATCCAATGTTTACCCCTAAACTTAGCCTCTCTAGCGGCTTCGTCGGTATATTCTATCACAGTTTCACGAATACGTGATAGTGTGGTGTCATCAGGAGTGTCAGCCAATGATGTCTCAAGTGTCTTAAGATCCTTTTCCAATTTCCCTAGTCGCGCCATTATGCTCTTCAGTACACCTGACCCCTTAGAAATGCATATTCCCCTTAAAGTAACCTTGAATGCGTCCCAGATAGTTTCAACATCTTTCACAGAGTCTTTGTTGCGCTTGAAAAAGTCTAAACAGTCTTCCCGCAGCTCCTCCTGAAATGGAGCATCTAGTAGCATCGTGGGTTGCAGACGCCAGTTCGTCAGTGGGGGGCCAAGGTCAGCAGCCCTCAGTGTAACGCATACAGGCGAATGGTCAGAGTACGTTCTTGGGAGGTGTTGCGCGCGCACAAGCGCCGCGTGAAAGCGTGGGGATAAAAAGACATAGTCGAGCCTCGCCCAGGATCTCGCCTGCGCCGTGAAGTGTGTACCTTCCCGTTTGTCAGCATGGAGGTGTCTCCAGGTGTCAATCAATTTATGATCATCTAGTGTCTCTAGTAGCGTTATACGGGCTTTAGTATAATGGTGTGGGGCCGGGTGAGACCTGTCTTTAGTTGGATCAAGTGTAGTGTTGAAGTCTCCTCCCCAGATGAGGTGCTGTGGACCCGTGCCCATCAAGGTCGCCCCGAGGTCTATGAAGAACTGCGGGTCGTCTATGTTGGGGCCGAAGCAGCATATCAGGGTGACTGCCATATGTCCTAGTCTACCCCACATCAAACAATATCTGCCCTGGACATCTATTTTGGTGCCTATCCTAACAAAGGGTGTACCTTTTTTCACTAGTATCGCAGTACATCTAGAGTATGATGAATAGGAGGAAAAGGCAGTGTATAACGCCCATCTACTGGCAAAAGTGGGAATTGTCTGCGCTTTAAAATGGGTTTCTGGAGAAAGGCTATGTGTATTGCATGACGGTCCAAATAAGAGAGGGTGTGTCTCCTTTTCCTCGGGTCCCCAAGACCCCTGACATTCCATGTAAGTATGTTTAGATCAGTGTCTCCCATAGTTAAGTAGGTAATATGAAACGTAGCAGTGCGTCAGTGAAGGCCTCCCTAGCCAGTTCTCTCTGATGTCCCTGCTTAATAAATGCACTCCTCTTTCAGCACCGCCAGAGTGCAGCCTGTGTTTTGCCCTATTACACACATTAATGCCATGTTGTAAGTGAATGATTGTGTGTACTACATGCACTACGAGGGATCCCCCTCTCTCGTCTCCATCATGCAATCATGCTGGATCAGTAAATAGCATCTCTTTGATATGCACTTCGCCCAATTCTATAACACCATTTTCAAACATTCCCATCCGCCCACCCCCTACCTTAGATATCCCCAACTTGCAAATTGTAACAGTCTTAACAACCATTCTATCTGATGATGCACTATTATCCATCCAATACAGTGCGGAGAGTTGAGCCCCCCCCACCCACCAACTGGTAGATCTCAAATGTATACTTCTCTTCCTGATGCCCTGAGCTGCAGTGATAGTTGTGCCTAATGCCCCCCACTGCCATCTCATCATGTCTAGACAGATGTCAGCCAGCCCTCCTCCCCTATCTAAATCATGCATGTCCCAGCTATAGCTGTCAGGTACCTTCATATCAGTATGCAGCAATTCAGAGAGCTCAAGAGCTTCTACCCTACCCCCCTCCCACTGAAGCATCCCCAACGTGCCAGAATCCCTATCCCACCCCCCTCCCTGACCCTCCCACTGAAGCATCCCCAACTTGCCAGAATCCCCATCCCCTCCCTCCCCCTCAGCAACAATCAAACATCCTAACATTTGTAAAGTAATCAACATGTCCAATGGGGTATACCCTTCGGGGGTCATCTAAAGTATGCACAAATCCACCCCCCTCACCGTGCCCTTCGTCCTGTACGGCCCCAATTGGACACCATCAAGGGGAGGGGGGGGGGGGGGGTGGTGCCTTGAGTACATTAACGCCGACAGTCCAATACCCGTTCATGGTATTCCCGTACAGCAGCGAAGTTTGGCCTCGAACGACAATCTCATGAGGCCTCTTAAGTAACGTCAACAGAACATCTTCTCGCTGTAACAGTGAGGTCAAGTAATCACATTTCCTCATGTAGGGAACGCTTGTCGTCATGTTCCTCATCGCCGTCGTTTCTGCGGTCAGGCCTAGCCCGTCTCAGAGTTTTCAGAAAGTCTTCCACTTGCTGTGGATTCATAAAGAAGTGTTGCTTAGCTTGGTGCGTTACTCTCAATTTCGCTGGATACAGCAACGCATAGTCGATCTGCAGTGCGCAAAGTTTTTTCTTTACATCCAAGAATTTCCGCCGTTGTTCCTGCACCACAGGCGTGAAATCAGGGTAAGCGGAAAAGCTAACGCCATCACACGTTAGTTTTTGGTTTGCGCGGGCTGCACGCAATGCAGTGTCGCGGTCACGATAGTTGAGGAGCCTTGCTATGATGGGCCTTGGCGGGGCTCCAGATTTGGGTTGCGGTCCCAGTGAGCGGTGTGCCCTTTCGACAATGAACTGTGTGGAAAACGCCTCCGGTCCAACCGCAGCAAGCAGGATCTTCTCCACATAGTCCTCCATACGCCCTGTATTGGTGGATTCTGGCACACCTACCACACAAATGTTGTTTCTTCGGCTGCGTGCCTCCAACTCCTCATTCTTCGCTGCAATGAACCTGACGACGTTGTTCATTGTCGAGAGCTGTGCAGTATTAGAAGCAGTTGTGTCGTCATTTTCGGATATGCGTCGCTCTGTTTCCGTGATCCGCTCCTCGTGTACGTCTATTTTCTGTGCAATGGCGTCCATTCTAGACGATATCCGGTCGACCTTATCCACTATTGTGGCAAACCCCTGTCTCATCTCCTGCATCATTTGCTGTATGTCTGGCGAGGAGGATCCAGCACTCGCCGCAACCGTTGGTGGGTTCTGGGAAATTTCCATGTCTGGCGCACTATGCAGTCCCTTCTTGTTGCTAGCGGCCTCAAAGGTCAGCTTTGGTTGCCTGTTATCATGTTTACCCATCGTAGGCCGCTTGTAGGGACTCACGGTGGTAGCAGAAGGCCGTTTTTCCCGTCCCTCACGGATAGGGAGGGAACTCGCAGACATGAACACGATTCAGAGCAGTTCGGCACTTTTTAAAGCGGTGCGCAGCGCGGTACAATTTGGGTGTGCCACCGCGCCTCCGGGTTGGGAGAAGGTGATGCCGCCCCGCCCCCATCAGATCAGCACCCGGTGCACCCAGCTCTCCGATACAATATAATGTCGGCACAAGTAGTACCACGAAGACCTCCCCCAATACGTAGAAACGCCGTGGGAACGCGGGTCCTTGTATGTGGAGCTCCCAGTGCAACCAGGGGGCACCAGGGTCTGCGCTCTCAAGCCACTCGAGTGCCGCGACCAAGGTTACTACAGCCAATGTCACAAACCTCACCAGCCTGACTTCACAGCTCTAGTACCATCTCACTATAGATCCTCCTCATGTGGTGCCTACCAGACCCAGGGTAAGTCGTGATGCCTTGATAATCAATGCCCCCTCATGTAGCGTAGTGTGGAGCTGATGACTGTCAGGTGCTACTATCACGTCAGTGAAAGGTACCGAGTTTTGTTTTTCACGCTATCAGGCTCCCCAGGCACATGCACAGCGTCTACGAGCGCTGCCGATCACCACTCGGAACCAAGAGGCGGCAGCGTCGTTTGCAGAGCGGCGATCACCCGCAGTATGCAGCTTCTCGAGGTCCCCCGCCACTCACAGCAGCCAGGCCGCCAGCACACCTCGCACACAGTAACCGGCACTCTCAGGGGTCAAACACGGGTAGCCAGGGCTCTCCGGTTGTCTCCGCAGGGGGGGCGCCCCTCCCCTCTTCCCTCGTTCTCCTCCACACTTCGGCCCGGACAGGCTCGGCGGTGATTTCAAAGGGAGGGAGCCGCCCGCCCGTGGACCCCAGTCTCTGCTCCTCACCTCGGGTCCGTTGTTAGCAGGGCGCCAGTCCTCTGATTTCAGTTCTGGGACCAGTCAGGCGGGCAGCCGTTATGTGCGGCACAGCTCTTGCGGTACGGACACCCTGCCGAGATTAGGGCCCCATCCTGGTGCCAATCCTTTATGAGGCCCGCACGCCTCGTGGTGTGCCACGACCTCGCGTAGATTCTCGGCCCCTGCCTCGCGTACCTCTCAGCTCCAGCTCAGGTCACGGCTAACACTCCGCTTCTTCGAACTCGGTCGGGACAAGGCGCAGAACCTCCAAACTTTCACCGAGGCTGTAGAGCTGCGTTCTGTACCCTCGGATGAATTTTGGACAGGAAAGGAGTCGTCTACGAGGATAATCTCAGGATTATTGATCCAGGCAGCAGGAGCCTCACGGTAGTGCGGCCAGTCTGCTTGTGCGCCCTCTAGCGCCCCCCCCTTCCCTCTTCTATCTTTCCACTATTCTTTTTCAATACAAATAACAAACTCACATGTCCACCGCTCAAGTTACTTTCATATTTCCTTATACTAATTCCCTACTAATCCTGTTTGGGTTCTGGAGTAGCGTGCTACCCGCTGAAAAGTGCTTCAATACCTCGTAAGGGGTAGCAAGCGCTATATAAATGCAAACCCTTTCCTCTTCTATCGCTCCACTGTCCATTTCTATCCAAATAACAGACTAAAATGTCCACCACTCAAATTAGTATAATATTTCCCTAAACTAATGCACTACTAATCCTTTTTGGGTTCCACAGTAGTGTGCAGCTTGCCGAAAAAGTGCTTTGACGCCTTGTCTGGAGTAGTAAGCATTATATAAATGCAATTATAATACAATTACAATATTCATGCAGAACTGTTCTTGGCAACCTAGATGTTATTCTTAACAGGGACAGCCGACCCTTGTTTCGCCCTGTATCGGCTGGCAGCCCTGAAGCTTTTTCAAGGCAGAAATGGGTCTTTTGATTCTTAAATCATGCTCGAGCTGTTCTTAAACGGGAATCCTTTGGTCATTTATAGCTATGCTAGTTCAGGCAGGAGGTGCCCCTGAAACAGAGACTGCAGGAAGAGGCACAAACACACTATATATAACAGCATACAGCCATGCAAGCATGGATGGAAAGATACATGGAAGGATGTTTTCATTGATACTTGAATGCACCAGTCGGCAGAATGGCCTGATGAGTATAACATTCACTGCTGAAATCTGGTGTTAACTGCTGGCAACAGGTTCAATTTCCAGGAAGCCCACTTCCGTCGTCTACCCTTGGAGGGTGATGCAATGAGTACCAATCCTTTGGGAAATATTAGCAAACAATTAGAGACTGCAAAAATGTGTTTTAAGCACTATATAAACACAAGTTATTGAAATTAAAGGATCCATAGTTGGACGCATGAATACATGTGTCAATATGCATGGGAAGATTTATGGATACATTCAATAGATGTTGCTACTTCACAAGAGATTTGTTTGATGTCTTGACATGTCCCTACAACATCGATGGCATTAAAGCAAAATTAGTTTGGTGCAATACGATCAACAGCTGAACTGTCATTTGCTTTTTCTGGGTAGTAGATTCTGCATAAATAATGTCATGAATATCCCCCATAAATTATTTAAAAAACAACAAAAAACTTGTAGATGGGGCACCAATCAATGGAAATTGTAATTCTTTTATATGCTTCCTCCTCAGTCATTTTAATTCTCTTGTGCAAATACCAAATATTGTTTGCATTTCTCTGCAGATACCATTGTGTCCATAGAACAAATCAATTTAATGTGATAGGAGAGGGAGATAAGAGCTCACAAACCAGTGTGCAATGAATGACTTCATTGTGAGACAACAGAGGAAACATTATCTGCAGTTTCAGCCAAGGGTGGGACTGGCCTGTAGGGCAATCAGGCCGTGCCCCATGGGATGCTCTGACGGGGCAGTGTGTGTGAGAGACAGCTTCTGGGAGGTTTGTGGGCCTGTTTTATGTTTTGCTGGGCTTGTTTTCACTGATGATTTTCCTGATATTAAAACATTGCTGAAATGTACTAAAATCCATACAGTCTTCCATACATTACAAACACTTTTACAGCGTGTCTTTCAAATTCAAAACTGCTCCAATTTGCAAACATTGGCCACCTTTTTAGCCACCCAATTCACTAAAGGGGGAGCATTTTTATTTTGGTGCCCGGGCCCATTAATCTGTCCTAGTCCGCCCCTGGGTTCATGGTGTCAGGCACTGCTGTGAGTTGGAAAACAAGCAATTACAGCGTGTACCTGACACCATCAAAGACACCTCAAGAAATACTTATTTAACATCACTCACCAATAACGTGTAAATCTCAGACTTAAAGTGCAACAGCAAACCTATCTGAATTCCTCTCCATGAACCTCTCGCAAAGTTTGCACTTTGGCATTCCAGGTTCAATACTATAGTTATGCTCTCCCCTACACACCTGGCATGTAGACATGCTTGCCTGACACTAGAGCAGCACCCAAACCTAAAAAGATAGATGCAAATATGTCCTCTAAGTCAATGCGGGGCAGTCTGTACACCTCAGCGGAGACTGCTCATTCTAATGTGAAGATATGTAGTCCAAGTGTACCTGTGAGTTTCCCCATCCCCATCTTAAGGGCAGGGAAATCCTTTTGGTCAATTTTCAGACTTCAGAAAGCTGGTTGATTTCACTGACCGGTCACTAGTGGCAGTAACAATTGATCAAACATTTCTTATTAAGACATTGGAATGTTGAGAACTCCCTGAAGACAATGGCGTGATTCAGGGCCACGGCTGTTAGATGTTGAACATTCGCAGCAATAGACGTGAAAGGGGTCTGAAGTCAGCCCCTGGTTCTCTCTGGGCCTCTCTGGGCCCGGCTAAACTGATTTTTCTCCTTCAGCTGAGCAAGGGAGACCTAGTAACTGAGCAGCATTAACCCCAAGGCCGGACTGGCAACCGGGCAAGCAGGCAATTCCCCGGGAGGCTGGAGCCCCAGGAGACCGGTATTGACCCTTGGAGGCCGGTTTCAGCCTCTAGGAATAATCGTGCTCAATACCGATCGTGGCCGCAACTTGAAAGAGTTGCTCTTGTTCTAGCGCACATTAGCACGTCTGCCCATGCGGGCTGAAATGTGAATTTTTGCCAGGGCTGTTTTAAGTTTCCAGTCCGGCCCTGATTATCCCTCCCTCTATCCGAGCTCAAGTGATTCTTTGAGCTACGGGACCCCTCCCTCCTTCAGAGGCTCAAGTAATTCTGTGAGCTACGGGAGAGGGAAGGTTCCGGTGTCCCCTGCAGCACAGCCTCTGCCTTTCGCTTTCCCTTGTTCAATCCATATATTTTGGAGCATAGGGTAAAGAGAAAGGCAGAGGCTTTTTATTAAGGTTCATTAGGTTTCACCCTGGCCGTAGCACTGCGTAAGCAGTGCCCCGCCCAGGGCGAAATCTAATGTTATCTCAGTAGTGGGGACTTGAAACCGCCCCTTCTTCCATTGGCTAGCTCCATAAATGGAGGCTAGCCATTGGAAGACATCAGTGTCAATCACTTTTTCTCGGTCAGAACGCGAATCGTGGGCGTTTCTGACTCTTTTTTTAAGTCCCACCTCTTTTGCCGTGTGTCCCGGGCTGCGCTGTGATTGGCTGCCGGCCCGGGACACCCCCGTGACGTCATTCCCCGGGCAGCGCTGTGATTGGCTGCCGGCCCGGGACCTAACTTGTTTTTTTTTGTTTGCCATTTGATGAGAGTGCGGGACAGAGCCAGTGTGAAACGAAATATATCGGTGAAACAGAAAGAGCGAATGCAGTGCGCGAGATGGCAGGTACTGTGTAAACCCACATCATTATTTTGAGAGGGAACGTAATGGTACTTCTCAGCGCTGCTGCAATACAGTTAATGGGAGATAACCGGCACTTCCAACGATAGCGAGTACTCGCACTTCCGTATTTCCAAATAAAATGCGGAGCTAAGGAAAGTCAGAATCCAGACGCTTCAAGCTTGGAAGAGGGGTGGGCAGAGTGGGCAATCAGCCTTAGCAAGACGAACAGCTGTGCTGTGCGGATTGTGGACAGAACAGAGGAGAAAGAGGTGGAAAGGAGACGAGTTAGCTCCAGGGACCTGTTTCTGAAGCGGAATACGAAAATGATGACAGAGTGAAGTAAAACTTAATTTTTAACTCGAGTCTGTGAAATAACTTAAAGAGCACCCACCCCTCCTGTGTGTTTGCTCCCGTACGCTCTCCTTTTCATCCTATTGTCTAATTCGAACCCCGTTTCTCAAAGTCTCATGAATCTTTTCTTTAACTCCTTTCCCGCCACCCTCTCTCCTCCTTATCTTCTCACTTTATCTTTTTCCCTCATCGCCCCCTTTTCCCTTCTTTAAATCCTCTCCGGGACTTCCTCTCGCTCTCTAGCCCGTCTCTCCTCGTAATCCTGGCCAACGTCAACAAACCTAGACTTCAATATCCGATATTAAAATTCCCTAAATATCGGCAATGAATGTTTGTGCAGCGCGTGCAGAGAGCGGGAAAATTGCACACCGACCCCGGTGGGTTGTTAAATATGTGATGGGCGTGCAAGCGAATCAGAGAGTTCTTAATTAAATACGCATTCCCGGCGCTAATTGTATAATCAGTACGACGGCCGCCCCAGCCTAATCTCCAAGTATTGCATCTGCACGGATTTCTTCTGTCTGTGTCAGGTTTCTCGCCCCCTGCCCTCCCCCCACCATCCCCCCACCCTTCTCTTTCACCATTGCAGCATGCGAGTACCGTAAAGGACAGCATTCTGTGAAAGCAACAAGCATACCAAGGAAACTGCGATCAGAAAAATAATATTATGAACATAATTATTGGACATTAGGCAAGAGTTATAAAAAATACCCAAATAAACCTTAAGTGGTATTGTTTTTTTCTCCATCAGATGAGTTGTTAATGCTAGCAGTTCTTAATTGTTCCAATGTGCTCATTTTGCGCCGGCTGGTACGTAATGATGAAATTACTTTCTGTTAAGCTATGCGGGGCGGAACCAGAGCTCCGATGGTGCGTGGTAGCGTGTCTCTTGGACAGTCTCAGAATCATTGGAAATCAGAGGCTTCGGTGATCGCCCTCCCTGGCTTGGAACACACATTCTGTAAAAAGAACATGCACTCCGCAATATCATCGTTTTTAAATGCTTTCATATTCTGAATAGAAGCAAATGTTTGAAGTAGCTGCCCTGGGTTAAGGAGTGGGCGGAAAGTGAGCTGCAAACTTCGACATGTCTTTGTAGCAGTGTGTTTGAGTGTTACACAGTTAATGCAAAGAACATTGACAATGTACTATAGATCTCATCCGATAGCGCGAGTTATGTTTATGCAAAATTAAAAGGCAGACTAGTCGGTGTACGCAGTCACCAGGCTTAATTAATTACACCATGAACATGGATGTAAATACATTTTTAGTAGATCGTAACAATAAGCCAGTTTGCTGTAGACTAAAATCTTCACCTGCTGAATTTTAATACGTAATTACGGATAACGTGAATTCCGGTGGTTTTTGTAGAATGGACTACAATCCATTGATTAGAAGCAAGACTACAAGTACCAGCATGCATTGCTATAGAATAAAGGGACAAGAGTACTTCGTTTTTAGTGATACACAGTAATTGCTAACATGTCTAAAGTATAGGTATGAGACATGCCTCATAGTTTAGTTAGTGTTCTTTAGCACTCGTCTGGCACAGTCAATCCATCAGATATTTGTATGTTTATTCAGCTCCCTCCCCTGGGAAGGGTTACATACGGAGGGTCTCTAGGTTGTTTTAGACTGCATGTAATTTATTGCAGGACACTGTCGTCCCGGTGTGGTCTCCCCTCTTTCCTTGTTCGCGTTTAACACCATACAATTTTTTCAATCCCGCAGCAGCATGTCTATATTTCTCCCCATAGATAGGAATTGATACTGTCGGCGAACAATTATTATATTTAAACAAGCATTGGCATAGCCAATAGATCTCGCCTTTGGAACCTTATAAGTGTTTAGCCATGCAACAGTTAATGTTCATGCAGTAAGGATATTGTGCTGCATGATTGAAATTTTGATAGCAGTGGGCCTATACTATAGCCATATAGCCCGCCGTAACGGGCTATGCCGGCTATTAAAGGCCCGCTGCAGCGTGCGAGGGACTTTAACAGCTATAAAGCTAGAGGTGTGGCGCAGCGGCCAGAGCGACTGACGCTGGAATCTGGGGATCAGGGTTTGATCCCCGGCTCCGGCGGCAGGTTAGCCCAGCACCATGTGACTCTGGGCAATAGCTTGCTTAATCTTCCCGACGGCCCCCAGCGCCTAGAGACCCTTACGGGTGATTGTGCGCTTTACAAATGTGGATTATTATTATTATTATTATTAAAGCTATTAGAACATTCTGCCACTAGAGGGCAGAATGTTCTAACAAATAAAATAAAGGCTTCAGGGAGCGCGAGGGGATTGAAATCCCTGAAGCCTTTCTTCACAGCCAGAGCTGTGAACCGAGAAACATTGGAATGTTGGAGCTCTGGGCTTATACCAGCCATTATAAGCCCGGAGCACTCCATTGTTTGTTTTTTTTTTTTTTTTTTTTGGTGTTCAAAACTGCTTTATTGCATAGTTAGAAAATTACACTGCTGTGTATGCCCACAACCCGGAGGCCGGCAGCAAGAGTACAATAGTGGCATAGGTCAAGCACTAACATCGAGAGACACAGCCTGGGTACCGGCATCCCGGAGGCCCGGTGGCGATAATCCGAATTGGGATGCGATGGGGGGAGGGCGTTGGGCGGGAGAGGGGGAGGGAAGGAAAAAAAGGGGTGGGTAGGATAGGGGGGAGAGAAAGGGAAGAAGAGGGAGGAGGGCGGGTGGAGGGAGGGGGATGGGAGGGCGGGTAGGCATGTTCACATCAGGATTCGCAGCAGTAGAACAGGTTTTTAGTGTTTTCTCCCCAACTTTCATCAACCCAAAACAAGGAAACAGGAAAAGGAAAAAGCAAAGAAAAAGGGAACATTGAGAGGCCTTACACATTTGAGTAGAAGGGAAAAGGAAAAGAGAACGAGTCCATATAGGTATTCAGAGAATATCAAGTACAGAGCACAATTCGGATCAGTGGTGGCGATCATGGCAACCAGTGGGCACAGTCAGCACTAAGTCCAGGATCATGTATCACGTCCCAATGTAGCAATGGGCGTGTGGAAGGGGCGGGAGTATGACTCACATTGGGGCACGGGAAGGAACAGCCAGGCACACTGGGCGTCGCAGCGGAACAGGTGATGTGTCAGGCGGGAGACATCCGACTTGCCGGAGAGGCAGGACAGAAAGCATTGGGGACACACGTCTCTGGGCACCCGGGCGTCTAGGCCAGCCAGGCACCGCCCCGGTCGTCAAGGCGAAGACGTACCATCGTCGTCCAAATGAAGCAAATAGGAGACTAGTGGCTCCCAAATGTCTTTGGGCCTAGTCGAAAGCGGTAAAAGTTCGGAATAAGTGACGTGTTGAGCTTGGCAATAGGTCATATCCGAAATCCAGTCCTTGAACTTAGGTGCCCTGCCACGGCCCCAACGACATGCCACACGTCGCTTAGCTAAGAGCAGAGCGGTGTCTATGAATTTCCTATCAGAAGACGGAAAATGCGACGTATGCCCCAACAGAGTAACAAGCGGGTCTGCTCCCACGGTAATCTTGGTCATCTCAGTGAGAGCCTCCACCACTTGCTGCCAGTATGCTCGCACGGCTGGACACTCCCAAGCGAGGTGCAGGAAGCCGGCATGAGCAGCATGACAACGCTCGCATTCGTCAGTATCAGTGAGACGGAACCTGAATTTTTTGACCGGAGTATAATACAGTCGTTGCAGGAACTTGTAGTGGATCATCTTGAGCCTGCTGCTAGCTGAGATCTTGGCAGTGAGTGAGCAGCAGTACCGCCACTGCTCATCAGTGACAGCGACCGGTAAATCTGCATCCCAGGCCGCCCGAGCACCTGCCTCAAGAGGGTCGATGTCCGACCGGAGTCGGCGGTATAGGCCGGAGACCAAGTGTGCCCCATCCTGCGAACTAAGTAGAAAGTGTAATGGAGAAAGGGGCTCTGGCTCATGGGGAAAATCCGGAAGGATATCCCTCATCCCCTGTCGGAGGCGAAGGTAATAAAAGACATCGAGTGGGGAGCGGAGATGGGTGTCGAAGAAGACATCCATTGACTTGAATACTCTATTCGCAAAAAGATCACCCCAGTTGACAATACGCAATCGACCGCAGAGAAGCCGGAAGCCACGTTCCTGCAGAAGCTCAAGGGAGGGATGAAAGGACAAGGGGAGGAGGGGAGAGTATGGGAAAGAGCAGGAGAGTCTCCTGGCCAGACGACGCCAAGCGTCCAGGGTGCAGGAAACCGATGTGTGCGGAGTCTGGATCATCGACTCCGGACAATGAAGTAGACCATTAAGGGGTGTGGGATGTACGATCCAGTCCTCCACCGCCAGTTGCGGCATGAAGGGCGTGGGAGCCATCCAATGATAAGCAAAATGGGCCTGCGCGCAAAGGTAGTAAGCTTCAAGGTCAGGGACATCAAATCCTCCAGCCTCGTAGGGCAATATCAGTGTGGACCACTTTAGCCGCGGGGACTTACCACCCCAGAAAAGGCGACAAAGCTCCGATTTCAGGGTCTTGAAAAAAAAAGCGCCCGGATAGTACGGGATGTTGAGGAATAGGTACAGGAAGCGGGGCAACACAACCATCTTGATGAGGGACGCCCTACCAGCCATGGAAAGTGGCAACGCGATCCAGCGGTCGACCGTGGAAGTAAGGGATGTGATCGCTACACCGTAGTTAGAGCGAAGGGTCTCCTCCCGATCCCGCGAAATCTGTATACCCAGGTAGCGAAGGTCCGAACGGCACCATTCTAGAGGGTAGTCGAGGGGAAAGTCAATCACGGATCGCGTGAGGGGAAAGAGCTGGGACTTAGACCAATTGATATGTATCCCTGACATGCCCCCAAAAGCTACAAACTCCCTCAATAAAGGGTTGAGATGAAGATGAGGATATTTAACATAAAGGGTGATGTCGTCCGCATAGAGAGAGACATCTATCTGGCGCTGCAGGCACTGCACGGCGCCTTCCCGATGCAGCTGGCGGAGCCGACAAGCTAGGGGCTCGACTGCGATCGCAAATAGGAGGGGGGATAGAGGACAGCCCTGGCGCGTGCCCCTCGTGACGTCAAACGGGCGAGAGAGGTTGCCGTTGATAAGGACTCGCGCCGTCGGTCGTGTGTAAAGAAGCTTTATCCAGGAAAGGAACAGCCTGGGGAAGCCCATACTTGACAGTACCGAAAACAGGTAGGGCCATTCGACCGAATCGAAGGCTTTAGAAGCGTCCAAAAACACTGCAGCGACAGGAAGATCAGGATGAACTGTGCGGAGAAGCGAAAATAAAGTGCGCAGGTTATGAGAAGTGGAACGCCCGGGAACAAACCCCGACTGATCCGGCAAGACAATCCTAGTCATGAGCAAGGACAACCTTGTAGCGAGGACCTTGGCTAATATCTTCACGTCACAATTCAGGAGGGAAAGGGGACGATAAGAGCCGCATGAGCAGGGGTCCTTACCAGGTTTAAGAAGGGAGGTGATGACCACTTCGCGCATGGACCCTGGAAGAACGCCATCAGCAAGCGATTCCTCATATACCTCACGAAGAACTGGGGCCATTATATCGATATACGTTTTATAGAATTCGGCTGGCAAACCATCTAGTCCAGGCGCCTTGCCGTTTTTAAGGGACATGATGGCCTCACGAATTTCGTCTAGCTCAAACGGGGCCGCCAGAAAGGCCCTGTCTCCGTCACTGAGCCAACAAAGCGCCACAGCATTCAGATAGTCAGCATACGGCATCTCTGCTGGAGCAGCAGTGGAGTACAAATCGTGATAATGTGAAATGAAAGTGGAGAGAAGCGCCTCCGAGTCCCTGATCCTGCGACCCTGTGCGTCAGTGAGTTCCAGAATTGCGTTACGGTCGCGGGGAATCCGAGTCAAGACCGCTAGGGCCCTACCCGGGCGGTCCCCCTCACAAAACCTCCGAGCCTGCCAGTGTTTCCCCTTGAATTTCGCCTCCCTGTCCGCCTCCTCCTCATATTTGGATAGAGTGGCCCTGAACTCAGCATGTAAGGCGGGAGTACCCCCCACGATCATACGGTTCTCCAACGCTCGCAGTTCCCCGTGCAGTCTACGGATAGTGGCCTGTATGTCCCGGAGGACCCCAAAACTTTTAGCTATACAGAAGCCTCTAACAGTGACCTTGAAGGCCTCCCAGATGTGCTCCACCGACTCGACCGACCCCTTGTTCCTCGGAAAGAAGTCCGCAATTTCCTCCCCCAGCTCAGTTCGGAAAAGTGCATCTAGCAGGGCCGCCAGTTGCAAGCGCCAAGGGGGTCTAGGACAGTCCCACCCCGGGAGCCTAGTATGTAACAGGACCGGGCTATGGTCCGAGTACGTCCTCGGTAAATGTGTGGCCGTCAAGACTCCGGAGGTCATACCGGGGGTAACAAGGAAATAATCCAGTCGTGCCCAGGTGCCTGTCTGTGAAGTAAAGTGGGTACCCTCCTGTCTGATCGGGTGTAGGGCCCGCCAGATGTCCACCAAGGCCCCCTCAGCCATAATGCCCTTAAGGGCCTCTCGCGCTTTAGGTTTGTACAGGGCAGCCCCATCAGCTCTGTCCTCGCTGGGCACCAACGCAAGGTTGAAGTCCCCTCCCCAGATGAGATGACGGGAGCCCACATCAAGGATTTTACCCCAAAGTGTGCTGAAGAAAGAAGGAGTGTCCACATTAGGGGCATAGCAATTGACAAAGGTAACAGTGTCATGACCCATTCTCCCCCAGAGCAAAGCGTAACGACCTCCCCCATCTATCAGTTCCCCGCATTTAAGAAACGGGACAGTATTCCTAAGTAGAATGACCACCCCCCTAGCATATGTAGAGTAGGATGAGAAAGTGCGGGTGGAAGCCCATTTGCCTGCAAAGGTGGTCCGCCCTTGTGGCGACAGGTGAGTTTCCTGGAGCATGGCAACATGCACATTATGCCTGGTAAGGTAAGCAAGAACATTACGACATTTCCTGGCATTGTTGAGCCCCCGGACATTCCATGACATACAGTGTAACTGTGTTAGAGGCTCCAAGACCGACATGTATTACGGTGTACGATAATATCATGACCCCCGCATAGCAATGCAGGCATTCTCAAAGGGCTCGATCCTATGTTCATAGCAATAAATAACATAATCCAAAACAATACTCTGTGTGCAGACCTCCCCCATCCCAACAGGCCCTCCCCCCCACCCACCGCAGCGCCCCGAACTCGTCTGCAGCCATCCAACCCCCCCCCCCAATCCCCCTCCCCCTCCCCCACCCCCAACAGGAAAGTCCAACATATCAACAGTCAGTGTGGGGTACACCCGATGGGGTAACAACATCGAGGGCGCACAACCGCTGTACCCGCCATTGGCCTCCAAAAACTGTACCGCCCTCGGTGGAGGCCAGGGCTAGGCAAGCGGATCCTGGTATACATTACCACAGAAGAGTCCAGACATCACCAAGTCCCAACAAGGAGGCAGCCACTTCGGATCAAACAGGATGAAGAGGTAGCAGGCCTGCACTGGGTGGGCGCAAAGGCAGTGCAGCAAGATGTTCATGATCAGTTATCGTTCCCCTCAGCAGTGGGATCATCATCCCCCAGGTCGTCAGCAGCAGCACGATCGCCATTCCTGGCCCTGCGGAGTGATTTCAAGTAGTCCTCAGCTTTTTGGGGGTTAGTGAAAAAACGCTGTTTCCCTTGGTGCGTGATCCGCAGTTTCGCCGGGTAGAGTAGGGCGTAGTCCAGTTGCGCTTCACGTAATTTCTTCTTCACGGGAAGAAATTTACGCCGTTCCTCCTGCACCATAGGGGTAAAATCCGGATAGATAGAAAAAGTTACACCATCATATTGGAGGGTTCTTTGAGTACGTGCAGCTCTCAAAGCCACATCCCGGTCACGGTAGTTCAACAATTTGGCAATGATTGGCCGGGGTGGCAGGCCAGGTTTAGGCACAGGCGCCAAGGAACGATGTGCCCGCTCGACAATGAATTGCGGTGAAAAAGCATCTTCGCCCATGGAACCCTTGAGGATCTTTTCCACGTAGAGCTCCATCCTGCCCGTGTTGGTGGACTCCGGAATACCCGTGACGCGGATGTTATTGCGTCGGCTACGGGCTTCCAAATCCTCGTTCTTCGCAGCGATAATCCTGAGGAGGTTGTCCATGCGAGCCAACTGTGTGGTATGAGTGGAGGCGACATCGTCTACATCGGAAATGCGTTGCTCCGTAGCGGTAAGTCGTTCCTCATGCCGATCCACTCTGTGGGCTAGAGAATCAAGTCTAGCGGTGACACCGTCCACCTTCTCCACCACTGTCGCAAAACCCTGTCGCATTTCCTGAAATAAGTGGTGCAGGTCAAGTTCTTTGGCCGGGGAAGAAAGAGCGGAGGTGGAAGCAGCACTGGAGCTAGGTTCAGTAGGAACTGCCTTCGTGGGTTTCCTGGCGCCATCGAAGCTGATCTTCGTTTGGCGGTTCTCGGGACGAACCATCTTGGGTCTCTAGGTCGGGGCCACCAGTAGTGCAGGCCGCAACGGCGCAGCTCCAGCCAGGTCAAGACAGCCAGGAAGGCCGCAATGCGTGGAGAAACCCTTTTCCGACAACAATGAGAGGGAGTGTCCAACCGCGGTACAGGAGGGCAACGCAGCACGCACAGCACCAGATGCGGCAAGCGAGAGGGGGTAGGCCGGAGGTCCAGGTAGTCCACTGTGCGGCTGTGAGAGAAGCTAGGCCCACGACAGCGCAAATGCTCTCCAGGGAGGCAGGCTCAATGCCCAGCCTAGACGCGCGGAGGGAAACACAGCACGCCGAAAGTGGTGGCACTGGTGTCCGGCAGGCCCGGTGGAGGCGCACAGCTTGATGGGGCCACTACAGCGCAAGGGCCCCCAGGCGAGGTGGGTCCGACCCCAGGCTCAGAGAGGCCAATGTATAGTGGTGGTACTGGTATCCAGCAGGCCCGACCAGGAGCACTATCAGGAGAAGTGGAGGGCCACGTTGCAGTGAGGCGGCAGGCGCCCAGGGCTCCCACACGGAGCAGGGTGAGCACAAGCTAGTCGGCAGGCCCCGGGGCCCGAGCAGGATATGCCAGGAGCGGTGCGGGGCCTCACAGCCCGCCCCAGCTGCAGAGGATGACAGGCGCAGGGCAAAAGCAGAAGGTGGGCACCGCGGGGGGAAAGCGCCACTCACCACGTACGGAGCTGCAGTGAAATCCTCCGTCGGGCAGCAGTAGAAGGCACAGGTCCGCCAGGCAGCCCAGACACCCGGAGGTCCCGCCGGTAATCCTCAGAGGAGGGGCACCCCCCGTGCCCGCACGCCGTGAGGGGCCAGCAACCGGGCCACGAAGCACCCGGCGCTGCAACGAGTCAGAGGCAGGATGAGGCACACAGCAAAGTCCGCGGGCTCCGGGGCAAGTGGGGCCTAGGGCCGCGTGGCGAGCACCGGCCTTGCGCAGATCCCCGCAGCCGGCCGCCGCGTCCAGCAGCAGCACGGGTCCCCACCGGGCAGATTTCCCTCGGCGAGATCTCCGCTCCCAAGGGTAGGACAAAGCCGGGCTCCGGAACGGAGGTAGCAGGCAGCTCCGTGCGTCAGATGGCTGGGTCGGAGGTAGTGCTGGTCAGTTGTGGTCAAGGATATACGGAGGATATCTGGCCAAGGTGCGGGAGCTGCAGTGTCAGGCAGCCATTCCGCGTGTGCGCCCTCTAGCGCCTCCGGAGCACTCCATTGTTTTCCATGGAGCTTCCAACATTCCAATGTTCTAATATAGCCTTATAGCCCGCCGTAGAGGGCTATACCGGCTATTAAAGGCCCTCTCCAGCGTTAAAGGCCCCGAGCCGAAGGCGAGGGCCTTTAACAAGGGAGAGGGACTTTAATAGCCGGTATAGCCCGACTACGAAGGGCTATAAGGCTATTAGAACATTCTACCACTAGAGGGCAGAATGTTCTAACAAAAAAAACAAAGCCTTATGGGAGTGTGAGGGGATTGGAATCCCCTCAGGCTCCCTGAAGCCTTTGACAACAGCCAGAGCAGCGAACAAAGAAACATTGGAATGTTGGAGCTCCAAGCTTATATCAGCCATTATAAGTCCGGAGCACTCCATTGTTTTCAATGGAGCTCCCAACATTCCAATGTTCTAATAGTTTATATAGACCATTGCTACTCTGCTGTCTGCACTGGAACTCTCAACATTCCAATGTTCTAATGGTGGTGAAAGGTTCTCTTCCTCATTATAGGCCCTCATCTGCAGCTCAAGCCTATAAATCAGGTTTGGGGCCTTAACTATGGTATTATAGCCACTGCTGAGGGCTATACAGGTTGTGAAAGGCCAGAGATTCATTAACATTGAAGGAGGTACTTTGGAAATTATGATTTTTATATAATAAGTAACACCCTGAAACAGAAATGCATGTATTGTCCCAAACTATTGAAGTAAAATCATCCAGTAACACAAATACCTTTTCCATTTTCCTGTGCATTTCACATATCACACTGTCTTTACCAAATTCACCTAGGTAGTGAAAATGACATCACAAACTATTTGAACCTTGCTCTTTACATTACATTAAGTAAGAAGTGACTCCAGAGAGCCATTTACACTGTCAACCTCATACAAAGCGAAGGAAAATACAGCTGCAAAGTGAATAATATTTACGTAGTGGAAAAATCTCACAGCAACAGATAGAAGGTAGATATTAAAGGTGCAATGGAGGCAATTGCACCACAGTTTCAATCCATGGGCACAACAAAATGATGCCCCTAGCCTATGCCCCATCAGCTTTTGCACCTCAGAATTGCTGTCCATCAATCTCAGTCTGGTTTCTGTGGAAGCAGGAGTGTCTGCTTTGGGACCTGTTGGCTTTGCCAATGCCTTTTTTAGGAATGCTGTACAATAAAATGTGTTGATGCAGCAGCCACATTATTGGGCACACATAGGTCATTGGGCATACGCATCTACAAAATGATGCAGGCACCATTTTTTTAAACATCTGAGATGGACTGGTAAATAAAAGAAATAGACAGAAAAAATAGATAAAGAAAAAAATGAGGGTGGGTGTTGGGGGCCAAGGGGGATTGGGTGTGGGACAGCACAAAACAGCACATGAGGAAAAGAAACACAGGGAGCAGGATAGAAGCACACATGCTAGAAAGCAACATGGAGAACGGGGAAGGAAGAATTTGGCACGCGGAAAAGCACATGAGAGAGAGCTTGTACCACAGGGGAGACAGTAACACCTAATGCGGGAGCAAGGACTTTGAGGAGATGCACACGAGAGAGAGAGAGATGTGGAAAACACATGTTCTCTTATGGGGTGATTAAGCAAAAAGAAAAAAGTAGGTCTCTAAAACTGAGCAGAGCAAGAATAGAAGCCAGCCAATCATAGAGATGGCAAAGAGGTTATGCTGCATTCCAGGGGAGGGGCAAATACAAGATGGAAAAGCTGGGGCGTGGAAAGCCATTGAATAAGAAACAAGCAAATTAGTGACAATAAAGCCAACCAATGGTAAGCAAGGAGCAAGCTGTAAATACCCTGTAAATTCTTGGTAAGCCCACAATAGCTTTTTTTTGTAACCAGTCAGCTTAAACCGTCTGGTAGGATCAACTTAAAAAGGCCCATTACATGTTTGCACATCACATGCCAACACAGATAAAACTCAGGAAATGGGGGAAAACCTAGGGATGGATAGGGAGCTGCTGCATAACACCCGCAACCAATGCCACACATGGTGGGTATACAAATCGAATATGGATCAGCTAAATAAAACCAGGTAAACTGCATTTGCTCGTCCTAAGCAATGGACAGTGAGTATTTTGAATTCTCTTTTTATCACACACACTGGGTGAAAAAGTTGACTCCATCAGAGCAGAAAAGTACAATATTCTATACACAAAATGCTTTTTGTCTATTGCAGAGTGGCGTATTATACCTTATAATCAAGTGGAAGAACTTTTACTGTTAGTTTTGCTTTTACTTTTTTTAACGTTGTTTTAATTTTACTTTACTTTCATTGTACTTGGGCTAGTGCAAGGACGACGTCTAAATATCAATATTTTCTTTAAAGCTTACAAATACGAAGGGCTGTGCACATAACAAAACTATTTATTGTATTTATGCTTTCCCTGGCCCTTCTGAACATGTTGATTTGGCCAGATGGCATAACACAAAAAGAGAACAACCAAGTTGTCAACATTTTTGAGAGGGAGTACTAATTGGCATATTTAATAGTGTAGGATACATGACCTTCGACACCACTGACGTAGATGAAAGTGACTTCTGTACAATGGCCAAAAAAGTAAATAATGTAATGCTAATAACAACATAATCTAGCATAGCAAGTAATTGCGCATAAACGCAGTTGTCCAGATTAATTATGAAAAATCAGAATCTCCCTTGTGCAATGAACATTTGAGCTAGGTTCTCAGAGGGTTTTATGTTAAATTTAGCATTTGGTGCTAAGTATGAGGGATACCAGGCAGGGACGTTTTGTACCCATTTTATGCCTTCTTTTAAAGACTATGGTTTCAAATATATTACGTGTGGACCTTAATCTTCAACCAATGAGCTGGAAATCTGCCCTTTCTGCAGGGAGATCCAAAGTTAGTTTTGCCTTTTAGCTGAACCCTGTTTTCACTGGCTATAGAACTCTGTGCACTTTACGCCTGTTAAGCAGTGGGACAGTGCGTGTTCTCCTCCATTCAACGTGGTAAAATTGGTATACATATGATTTGGACATTTAACTGACCTATAAGTCCCTAGTACCAAGGAGCACTAAGGGCCTGTAGGTTAAATGTCAAAAGTGGACTGCAGCACCCATTGAGTTATCCAGTACAGTGCCATGGTAAACATTACGGCAGGCTTGCCACCCAGTGCTTAACTTGAGCCGATGGTTGCAGGTAGAGGCCACTGGCACTTATATGTGGGGATACACACTCATTTTGCCACATCAGATGTTTACAGAGAGAAGGACAGGGAAAATCATACAAATAGGAAAGACGGAGGAAGAGAAAGACAGAAACACCTTCACATAGGGAGACAGCAGGGACCAGCAAGAGTGAGGTAAAAAGGCCTGGAGAGTCTGGAAGCAGATATAAGAGGCATGAGGTAGTTTAAGACTGCCAGTCTTGTATTCAGTGTGAATACATTTAATTGCATCAGTCCAGGCTTCTGAGCAGAGGTTTGGGGACTGGCATGCTTTCTTTTACAAATTAGGCACTGCTGCCATTAGCAGCCTATCTGTGCGGGTTTTTACTGCAAATCTGACCTCTCAAAAAAAAAACTTTGGATAGGCCTAAACCTTACATTTAAATATTTATAAGTCACCCCTAAATAAAACTTATTGCTCATAAGGCAGGGTGAATGGTACGTAAAAAGTAGGACATGTAAAGTTTTCATATTAAACATATCCTTACATTGAAAAAGTCTAAAAGCTATTTTTACAATACACGGTAACAAGGCTGGCTGCCTCCATAGGAAAGCATTGGATTATATTATTACACTTTATAATGATAATTTCAGTTTGGTGCCAGATAGAAAAAAATATTCCAAGGGCTCTTGTTAGTGGTGAAACAAAATCCAATGTAATGGTAAAGTCGAATTTTGTCTATTAAAGAAAAGGTACTTTAGAAAAGTTACCTGTTCCCTGCCTAAAGTCTCTAAGGCCTTTCTGTGACTGACAACTGTCTTCTGGCTGCTGATGGCTCATCCACTGGGAGGTGTGAACTGCTTCTGAGACCAGTACAACGAGTATGGAGAGGTGTTGCCCTCCCCTGAACAGGATGGCCGGGGGGGCTGTAGCCAGGTCCTTGGTAAACTTCAAAGATTCCTACCCTGTCACAAGCAGATGTAGCTAACACCCACACCTGCACCCTACTTTTGTTCCTCCCAGCCAGACCAGACCCCATCACAGCAAGCCTCTTGTTAACATCACAGTGTAGTGTCAAATCCTCCTGGAGTGTCAAGACCTGCTGGATAGGTCTGCTACGATTTTACTTTTTTTAAACACGTTTTTTTGAGTTTTTCATTGTACATGCTTTTACAAATATGCAGTGCATCAATTGTTGTAAACAATATGGGGGTTTATCCCTGCGCACAATTATTAGGAAAATGATGACACTACATGGTGGATTCTGTATATTATTAGCATAGTGATGCATAATGGTATGTGGTGACATTTTATGTCCACAAGATGTAGAGTAGTACAAATGGAGAAATAAAGAAACCTAGAATCTAAAACGTGAAAAACAAATTGTGGCAGACCGGGTCCTATTATTTAAAGAGTGCAGGTGGGGGTAAGTCATGGGGTATGGGAAGTGAAATGGCATAGCTTGGTATGCTTGGATCGTGATATAAAGGTGCGTCTTAGGTGAGAACGGTGGGCCCACAGACGTATCTGGCTATTGCTGCAGTGGTTATTTTTTTAAATCTTATGTAACTTGATATGGTTAGAAGTGCCTAAAGTGGTCTAGTGTAATGTTTGATACATTCTCAGAAGGGGGAAGGTATCGCGTAGTGATGCGATAGGACGTCTTCAGAGGCCCCTTGCTTCTTCACGCCACAGTTCCCCCAACTCCAACTCTGTGGATACTGTGACATGCCACTGGGCAGTGACAGCCTTCCATCGCATGGTGATTGACTCCTAACGATGAGTAGGGATACATATAGGAATTTGGTTGCTACTCTTCTAGCCTTCGGGCGCCTACAGAGTCCTTTAATGCAGCCTTCTAGTGTATACAACTTGCAGCGGCCGGTGACAGTCGACAGTGTAGTGCAGACAGCGTCCCAAAAGTGCTGAGCAGCTGGGCAGTCCCAAAACCTGTGTCTGATGTCTATATGTGGGGTGGAGTAACGCGGGCAGTCAGTAGAAGTTGTAGGGTAGATTCTGTGGACAAACTCTGCTGTCAGGTAAGCACAATAGAGTATGTTATGTTGAATGTACTGGATTTTAGCGTTTTTGACAAATATTCGGTGCAAGTGGGCATCCAACATCTTCCCATTTGACAATGAGGTTAGCCAGGGAGGCTACGTCTTATCTGGGATGGCCTGACAAGCCAGGAGATCAGTCTCCTACCCACTCCAATCATGTACAATGCCCGGGTTAGGTGGTGTGGGAATAGGTCTGTGTTGGTAATGCCCCAAATGTGTTTCAGTTTCACAGTGCGGTGTCTATAGGTCAGAATTGACCTGCTGTGAGGTCAAATTGTTCCATCACAGAGTCAAAGGGTATCCAGGCCCAGTCACAGAACAAGTCTCCCGTACAAGTGATCCCTGCGTTATCTCACACTACTGCTGCATCTCCTTTTCTAGCCATCCGGAAACTGCGAATGCTTGCCAAGGGAATTTCTGGAGCATACAGTGTCAGATTAAGAGTGATCTTCAAGGTCCTGCAGTAGCTGTCATAGGTGATGTGCATCAAATTATTAGAAGTTGCAGGCTGGACCAATTGAGGGATAAAGCACTCTCAGACAGCATCCTGAGTGGTCCGGCTGTCAGGAAGTCGCACTTCTAGTACAGAGCAACCAAACAGCCAGCTCGCAGGCTACTGGAGTTGTGTCGCTTGCTAGGGTTTTATATATAACATTTGAAGCAAATTTCAAAATCTGGGAAACAGAATGACTAAACACTTTGTGTGTATTCACTGTCTGGTTGCTGAGAACTCAGCTTTTGCTCTACCTCACTTCTGTCTTTTAGTTTGTTGGGGGGTTGTACAGGGACTGCCTGAATCTGGAATTTGGTGTTAGATGTGGGAGGACATTAGTATTGCCATAATTCATGCATCAAACACATCCCCAGTATTCAGAGCCCGAATTGAGTCTTCAACCATCTTGAAAATTCTACAAGTGGGTAGAGTTAGCCCAGGGAACCTTTTGCCCATTGGTTAGGGCATCCCCAGGAGTCACTCCCACCCACCAGCTAGTGTCAGGCATAAATGAGCACCTCCAGGCACCCACCACTGGAGAACATTCTGGCACCTGAGGAAGATCAGAAGAGAACTGTATCTGCTGTCTGCAACCCAAGAAGAGCCCTATAGAACTGGACTTGCTCTTCCTTGTACCCAGGACAAAGAAGTGAATTCCAAGGGTCATAAGGTTGAGGTCCTGTTCAAGCTACAGGGATACATCAAATTACAAGATGCTTTTCCTGAAACTGTCCAGCTGACCATTGGAAACTGGACCTAGACTGGATTCTCCTGTTGCCCTCTGTCTGCCACCCTGTGAGTCTCTAAGTACCTTCCTTGAAGTCCTGTGGGGAGGAGCTTTAGTAGTGTACTCTGGCGGGGATTGGGACTTAAAAGTGTAACGTCAAAAGGTAAAATCTTTGACCAGGAAGAACCTGTTTAGTGTATCTGACCTGTGCCCCATTGAGGTCAGCGTCAATTTGTGCCTTGATCCTGTTCTACTGCGGCCATTAACTATCCTTAGCACTTTGTGCTTTTTGGCGCTATTTTTACTTATACATTTCATTTTAAAATCAATCTCTCTAGTTCCCCTGATTGGATTTGTGTCAGTTTGGTGTAATGGTGTTTATTACATTTTCCTAATTTATAGGATTTTGGTTTTACATTTCAACTTTATTGCTGTTTTAGTACTGCATAAATACTTTACACATTAATTCCAAGTTAAACTTGTCTGCTCTGTGCCATAGCTACCAGGGGGTTGAGCTCAGGTTCATTTATTGACTTTAATGGGGAAGTGTGGCTCAATGGTTAGAGTGGCAGACCCTGATGCAGAGGTCTGGCCCGGGACCAGGGTTCAATTCCTGCCTCGGCGGGTCTTGGGCTCAATTTCCTCGGCCCTGATAATTCTCGCCTCGGTGCCTATTCTAATCATGGGTCCCACTCAGCAACTCTGGACAATAGCTTGCTTAATCTCCAAAACGACCCCAACAGCGCTAGGTTGCCTGGCTTCACCTTGGGGGTGCCCAGGAGTGGGCACTTCACAGAGAAAAACCAGGAAGGGTTCTACAGCGGTATGTGTACAAGCACCTTGAGACCCCTTCGGGGGTGATACGTGCGCTATACAAGTACTACATTTACATTTATTTACATTTAATGGTTTATCCTGGCAAGGATTGTGATTATTACTTAAGGTGGGTCCTTACATCCTTCAACTAATAACCCAATTTCTTACATAGTGTCTTCCACGGTTTCCAATGGTAACCAATGAGTCTTGTTAATGCGCTAGGTTAGTGTGTCCTAACCTCTTGGAATTCCTCACAGTGTTGAGACATGTACAAAATATGGACCCCTAAATCTGAGATAGCTCCTGAGACCCCATTGTGGATTCTAATTGTGTTAGCCTGCACCAGTGGTTCATTGTCCACTGAGATGTGGCCAGTTTGAAGAGGCTACTCTTCTTGACCTGCAAGTCAGGAGACCTAGTTTACTTGGCCTTTATACTAAATCATGCCACCCCTACATTTGTGTATTTCCACCCATTCAACTTTGTGTGACGGGCTATCAGCTTTGGGCAGAATTGCTGCAGTGCTTGGTGAGCAACACACAGCTACCACGCTTAAACAGCACTAGAGAAAGCGTAGAGCAAGCCACATATTGTACGAAGCCCTTGACTGAAGAGGAATTGATACATTGGGCATAGTCCTTGGTGTTACTAACATGTAGAAGACTCACACTGATCATGATCAGTGTTAAATATAGTATTGCTTTTTGTATCATCTCTAGCGCTCCAGGTTATAGAGCTAGAAACATTTCTCAGGCTTCACTTTGGCAGTAGAGAGTTCTAGGAACCTTTGTCTTTTGGGGTTTATTGTACTACTAAAAATGCACTTGTAGCTAGGCATGTCTGACTTCTGCCTTTTCACTCTGTTGCACTGTTTTACAAAAGCTGGTTGTTGCACTATATAACCAGAGCCTGTTAGTCATACGGTTCAGGACCTGCAAATCTTGATTCTTGCTGGTGATCCAATGATCCTGGAGCAAAAAGTCAGCGTTTTGCGACATGCACCCTCCATGCATGTGAAACAATCCTAACACCCTGGTGAGGGACCCTTCTCGATTCTTCATTACTCTGCCTGATCACCTAGATCACACAAAGCTCCTCATATCTCAGTCCCAGCTCCATCTTCAGCTGGAGGCCAATATTCCACTAAAGAGATCCATGCACCAGAAGTTGCACTAGAAGGGTTTTTTGTGATGGGTAAAGTAGACATCTGCAATCTTGCCCCATCCCTCTACCTCCCATAATCGCCTGTAAAGGGTAGCCATGGATCTGAGTGTGCCAAATCAAGGACCTATAGGAACTGATGACCAGGGTTGGATTGGTAAGGCTGGCACTCTGGCAATGGGCCGGTAGCCGCTTTTTTGGCCAGTGTGATGGCCGATTTGGTCTGTGTCTGTGCTGTTCCGATGCAGCTAGTGGCCCAGTGAGGCCCTGAGCAGACTTTCTGGAGGCAAAATTCTTTTATAATACTTAAAACACTGAAGCAGTGTTTTGAGAAAAGGTGCAACCCACGGAGCTCTGTACTGGGGTGAATGTATAACATTGTTCTGCATTCTGTCCATCATTTGTTCTTTTTGCAATCCACATGTGGGTACTTTCTTTTAGGGTGCCCAGGCCTATTTATTTTTATTCCAATCCAACCCTGCTGATGACGTGTCATGAGCCCTTTGGTCATGTGAAAGGACTGGTAATTTATTATCTGGTTTCCTTCAATGAGGGTGCAGCTACCAATGGTGAGTCCTTCGGTTGTGAGTGGCCCAGCGTGCTTTGCACCGGCTATAGTTTCCTTCACAGACCGCATGTCCTGTTTTGATTTTGCCAGTGCCTGTGGAGAGTGGGGAACGGTAGGGCCGATGGTGCCGCAGAGCATTGGACGAAGAGGAAGAGAAAAGGAGATAGAGCAGACTGTCCTAATGGGGAACAGGGAAACCACAGAGACCCGAATCAATTGTAAGGTTGATGTGGTGAGAAAAAGTGGGAGCCAGCAGGAGAGCAAGAAAAGTAGCAAAACGAAAGAGAAGAGCGCAAATGGAAGGATAAAAGGAGAAAGGCGATAGAGGAGTAGAAAAGGGAGGAAGACAAAGGAGCAAAGGAGGCGAGAGAAAGGTGAAGACAGAGGGGTGACAGAGCAGAAGGCTGTGGATATGACAAAAAGTATTGGGAGGAGGATGATGGAGGGGTAAGGATTGGAGGTGAGAAGATAACAAACAGGATGGGAGCAAGGCTAGCAACAGAAAAGAGGGGTGACCGAGGAGAGGGAAAAATGGAGGTAGGGGGATAAGAAAATGAATAAAGAGGATATGGAGTAAAACTAAAATGTGTCGAAGAAAGGTTGAAGGGGATAGAAAAGATTATGGAAATGGAATGAAGGGAACAGAGAAAATGAGAGAAGATCGTCAGGAATGGGGTTAGAGAGAAAGGGTGGCAGAGGAATGAAGAGAACATGAAGGACACATATTGAAAATCTATAAAGAAAATGACATTTGTGAGGCAGAAGGAGAAGAGATGTAGGGAATGGAAGATGGGATGCTGAACACACTGAGAGATCGATAGAAGGCAGAAATACAGAGGACAAGTACCGAAAGAGAAATGACGAGTGACGGAACTGAGAGACTTGGGTAAGAAGGAAAGTGGAGGAGAAAAATAGTAAAGAGAGGAAAGGTGAGAGATAGCTGGGAGAGGAAACAGTGAGAGTAGGGAGTCTGAGATAAGGACCAGAGCAGGAGAGAGAGGTAGGAGATAAGATCCGGGAAAGGCGTAAGAAAGGGGGCAGAGACAAGAATATAAGAAGGAAGGGAGAGAGAGAGAGAGAGAGAGGGAGAGAGAGAGAGAGAAGATATATATATAGATGTGAATAAGAAAGTGAGGTAGGGTTAGGAGAAGGCTGGGAGGTTAGATCGAGGTTGGAGACGGAAAGGTAGGACATAAAAGAGAGGTGAGAGGGAGAAGGGGGGAGAGGAAAAGGGATTAAAAAGGAGAAAGGACCTGAGGAGAAAAAGGGGGGAACCTGAGAAAGTGAAAGCACGTAAAGAGAGGATGCAGGGTTGGATATAAAGATTAGAGCAGAGAGAGAGACAGGACGAGGAGCCCACAGACGTACACACAGCACCCTGGTTATAAGGGCCGACTGGGAACCCAAAGCAGCCCTGGCGATTTTGTAGGTCCAGTCCCGGGAAGGGGGTTAGGGTGGGGTGCAAGTGTGAAGCATTGCTGCTTTTGGCACTGGGGCCTGATATTGCAGCACCACTGCAAAACCGGCCCCCATCCTTCCAGCCTCGGGGATAACGCCGGATGCCAGCTACGGGCAGTCCGTCCCTGCTGGTTATCATTAGTGCAGAGGGTGCTGTGCCACCAGGTCCTAGGTTCCAAGGGGTGTGAGGGGCTGTGTGTTTAATTCTGGCTGCTGGAAGGATTAGGTGGCCCATTTCCCTGGGTCTTTGACAGGGCCGGACTGGGAACAGAAACCGGCCCTGGCAAACTGCTCAGCCGCCCCCCCTGGGGTGAGGGGGAGTGCAGCCGAACAGTTTGCGATGGCCGGATTCGGCCGATTTCGTTACCGGGCAAGGCCGGACTGGCTACCGGGCAGTTGTGTGTGCTGCCGAGCTGGGGGCTAATTTCTCTGTAGTGGGGGCTTATTTCGTTGATGGGGACCTGCGTGCGCATTGAAATAGAAAAAGCAAAACGAATTTCGTTTTTTACACGCAGGTCCCTATCAACGAAATCAGCCCCCAGCTCGGCAGCACACACAACTGCCCGGTAGCCAGTCCGGCCCTGTTAACGGGGGCTGATATTGCCGACTCCCGGTAACTAAAAAGAGCCCTGCCCGGGGCCCAAAACCGCCCCCACGCTAGCAGCCTACCGGGGAAACACCCGGTGCCCGCTATGGCCAGTCCGGCCCTGGTCTTTGACGGCCTCCATGCTACTGCTGTCAGTGCTTGCTGCAGCTAAATGTGATCTCATTTGAGTAATGAAAAGTGTGGATTATTTGCTTTATTCCCACAGGACCATCAGTATACCTTAAACAGACGAGCGCACAGATTTCCAAGAGGGCACAGGTATGCTTTACACTTGACATGAAGCTCCGAAGAGCTGTAACCACCAAGATACACCACACACAAACCTCCATTTTAACACAGTAGACAGAACATCTCATATACATTAAAACAGCACTTCCGTGCCACTTAGTCATACATATCCCTATAGACACTAGAAGGAACAACTCGCATATTTATTTAATGTAATGTTTATTTATAATGCACTCCTGCACTGCTGGGAATATTCAGGATTCTGATAAAGAATTTATTGTGATGCACCCACGAAGCACAGGGGTTCACCACAGGTAGTGTAAGTGCTTTACACAAGAATAACATCTCATTCTAAACAGAACGACCAAGGCGCTATATGCTATAACTTTTGGATGGACAGGTAAGAGCTCATTTCAGGAAAAGGTGAAAATTTATGTTTTTGATTCCTAAAGGTGAGGTGGATTTTCTTCTTATGCCCAATGGCAGCTGAGTCTAACCAGCAGCTGTAGCACCAGTACATGTGTGGTTCTGGGGCGGGGAGGTTTTGAACTTTGTCATTCCAGTCTTTACGGGGTGTTGGCTAGATCATTTGAATGTAATTCTTACAGTTATTGGTAGCCAATGCAGATTACAAATTGTCAAAGTGCTGGGATAACATTTTTCGTGGCAGTGATTTTTCGGCCACACATATCCGCCATGCGCTATATTGTAGTCTATTATGATGATTCCAGCAGCACTAGGCACTAGGATACACCACACAAACTTAAAATAGAATGCTTCGGATAGGACATCATACGTACACCCACTAACCAAAAATATACAATTTCGGTGCCTCAGCACTCCCACCATCACTAGCCTCCATACATGCCGCACAAGAGACTAGTACATTTCTCACCAACTTTTTGCAGGAGAACATAATCTGTCCAATGTACAGAGTACAGACATGCCATTTTGTCATTATCACGTCACGGTTTACTGCACCCACCTGTATGTCATGCCACAGAAATAACAGAACAAAATAGACAGAACGTGTTTTTAATTTAATAATGGATAATATATATATATTCACTCCAATTCCAATTCCCTCAGTAGGGATCGGGCACCAACTCCAAGAAAATGGCTTGGGTACAATTTTCCTTTTCTTGAGCTTAATTTAATCCGCTGTAACATGTTACGGCATTACTGCCTTGGTCTGCTACTGCTGTCAGTGTTTGCTGTAGCTAAATTTTATCTCATCTGAGTAATTAAAAGTGTGGATTATAATGGATAATATATATATGAATATATATATATACACACACACACATATATATAAATATATATACACACAAACACACACACACACACACACACACACACATATATATATATTTCTCTCCACGAATCCAAACCACCATCACATGGAAGGAACCAGCGGCACAACAGCCGTTTCTCAAAGGTTCCGTTTATTTCTATTAAATGTGAAAATATAGCCAACGCATTTCAGCAAGAGCCGTCATGGGGATCACATATGGTATTGTGTTGTAATTGAATTTATATAGCGCTTACTAACCCAGACGAGGCGTTGAAGTGCTTTTTCGACGAGTAGCACACTACTCCAGAACCCATAAAGGATTAGTGTTGAATTAGTATAGTGAAATATGAAAGTAATTTGAGTGGTGGATCTGTTAGTCAGTTATTTGGATTCAGATGGATAGCAGAAGAATAGAAGATGGGAAAAAGGTTTGTATTTATATAGCGCTTGTTAACCCTGATGGGGTGTTGAAGCGTTTTTTTGGCGAGTAGCACGCTACTCCTGGACCCATAAAGGATTAGTGTTGAATTAGTATAGTGAAATATGAAAGTCATTTGAGTAGTGGATCTGTTAGTCAGTTATTTGGATTGAGAAGGGTGGTGGAGGGATAGAAGAGGGAAAAAGGTTTGCATTTATATAGCGCTTGTTACCCCTGATGGGGTGTTGAAGCGGTTTTTTGGGCAAGTACTATGCTACTCTGGAACCCATAAAGGATTAGTGTTGAAAATTAGTATAGTGAAATATGAAAGTAATTTGAGTGGTGGATATGTCATTCAGTTATTTGGATAGAGAAGGTTAGCGGAAGGGTACAGGAGGGATCGAACCATTCATAACACACAACAGACATGCCAACAGAAATAACCTCAAAAGAGGCGTCCCATCAGAAACACAAATAATGTATTAGTCAGAAGGCAGCCAGCTGCACCATGTTCACACTGACCCAGCTGCAAGGCAGTGGGCATGTTAATGACTTAAGCAATGTATGAGCGATTGACCAAGCAACCCCCCCCCCTCCCCGATCATCCCTCTCAAACACTAACACAAATCATGCATCGTCAATGAACAGGACCTTCCCACCACCATCTAACAGGACTACAGATAATCCTTTTCCATCTGAATCCTACAACCAACATCACATCAAGTAAATTACACTGCAGAATACTGGGAGGAGACCAGAACGCAATACTAGGAACGCGCCAGCGCTGGATGACTCAGGCTCCTTGTGAGACATCAGCTGGATGACTCAGAATCCTTTAAAAATGTACTCTAAACACCAACAGCAATAGAAGGAGACATTAATGGACGATTATGAGCTATGCAAATGCCAATTACATGATTCAGCATCATAACAAAACATTCAATTATCCAGTTCAGGGTTCTAGAATATCAGTTTCCAAAGGGCAGCTGCTCCACAGACGATGCTGAAGGCCTGATGACTAGCCATGGTCCTGCAGCCATTGTCTTACTCCTATGCACTCTTTTGCTTTACTTCCACGCAACTCTGTATAAAAGCCACGGGCCATCTGGTTATAGAATCTTCAACAATGGAGTTTAGCAGGTACTGTGTCTCAAATGTCACCGTATCATGGTGTACTGGCATCTTTTACTTTTGATTCCTCCTTCACTCACTGAATCTTTGCCTCCGACCTTGGATCGGTTAAGCCTCGGCTTTGAACAGGTTGACACTATTCATTGTCCTTCAAGTGGCTAATGTATTCGTACTATCCTTTGAAGGAACAGAGGTTGCATGGCTTGGAAAAAGTGTAATAGTAATGGTGCCATAGGCACTAGTGCAAGCAAGAAAAAAATTGGACCCATGACTGCTGTTTGGATGGTAAAATACAACCATAATCAGGATTTGGAGACCCTCTCAGTGCTAAATGCACCTCGACCTGATGTACTTCCTTTAAACATATTTTTATTGAATTTGCCAACAACATAAATATGACCAGTGAGACACATCTACCCCACCCTGACATTTAGATCTCATTTGCATTACATTTTTCCTGGGTAGGCTTTTCTACAGACCATCATGGGCAACTTGCAGAACCCCAGCAAAAGCCACTCTTATACACCAGCTGTGCTACCCTGAAACTGTTTGACTTCTTATTCCCCGCCCTGTGTGTTCCCCTACTTGACTCTACAATGAGGAGCTCCGATTTTTTCTGACATTCAACAACAGAGCCCCAGGCTCTTAAGCGTTGCACTAAACGGAAACACCCACAATAAGTTTGGGTGAGCTCGAGTGTATTTGGAGAGAAAAAGGTTGTTGAGTTGATTCAGGTTAAGGGTACAGGACATTTCACCTGTACCTTAAAGTACTAAATTGCTGCATTCCCAGAAATGAGGTTCAGTACTCCCTTACCTCCCAGGATACAATCTATAAAATGTCAGATATGTCACTTCGACTGGTATTTTGTGTTTTTGTGTTTTTTGTGGAGTAATTATAGAGTTGCCACATTTGATGCATGATCCATCATCTGCTGCATAATCTACAGATTAAAAAAAACAGTTTCTAGCTCAAACTGATCAAAAGTTACTAAAAACATGGCAACGTGTTTGCACGCAGTGGAAGGCCCTTTGCAAAGTTTAACTGTTCATCTTTCAGTGGCTTATTTCTGGATTTGGTTTTTAAATTTCTACTAATGAGGGAAGATCTTTGCTCAGACAGTATTCCCATGTAAAAAATTACACAATGATAAAGTAATGCTAGTAAAAAATGTGCTGCATTATACTATATAATGTGCCTTTCTTGTTGCATAATTTAATAAACCCTGCCACATAATTTGATGCTCTCCTGCCGCATAATTCCAGTGGACCTACCCATTGGTTTAGATCTGCGAGGGAGGCTTGATAGCTTTGGGTACAGCCATACGGCTACCCTTGGATACTTTTGCTGCAACTACTGAAGTCGGCAACCTGTTTTTCTTTTGGAGGTGAACTAACCTTGTGCTGCCTGATCAAGCAAAGCTCCTGCAGAACCTGTCAGCGCTCACTGGTAGCGCTCGTGTTTAGAGACTCTGCAGCGCTATTTGGCAGCGCTTGTTTTTCACTTGTCTTTTGCTTGTCCTTCACCTCTCGCGTTTCCCGCTCCGCGGGAAACACTCGTTGTTTGGGCTAATTGGACGGCAAGGAGGCCAGGGAACAGCAAAGCCCACAAGCCAGTTGGGCTCGGAGAACCTCCCCGCCACGCCCCCCTCACCTGCAACAAATAGCGCTGAAGCGCTGCTGAAGAGCGGATACTTTTGCTGCAACTACTGAAGTCGGCAACCTGTTTTTCTTTTGGAGGTGAACTAACCTTGTGCTGCCTGATCAAGCAAAGCTCCTGCAGAACCTGTCAGCGCTCACTGGTAGCGCTCGTGTTTTAGAGACTCTGCAGCGCTATTTGGCAGCGCTTGTTTTTCACTTGTCTTTTGCTTGTCCTTCACCTCTCGCGTTTCCCGCTCCGCGGGAAACACTCGTTGTTTGGGCTAATTGGACGGCAAGGAGGCCAGGGAACAGCAAAGCCCACAAGCCAGTTGGGCTCGGAGAACCTCCCCGCCACGCCCCCCTCACCTGCAACAAATAGCGCTGAAGCGCTGCTGAAGAGCAGATACTTTTGCTGCAACTACTGAAGTCGGCAACCTGTTTTTCTTTTGGAGGTGAACTAACCTTGTGCTGCCTGATCAAGCAAAGCTCCTGCAGAACCTGTCAGCGCTCACTGGTAGCGCTCGTGTTTTAGAGACTCTGCAGCGCTATTTGGCAGCGCTTGTTTTTCACTTGTCTTTTGCTTGTCCTTCACCTCTCGCGTTTCCCGCTCCGCGGGAAACACTCGTTGTTTGGGCTAATTGGACGGCAAGGAGGCCAGGGAACAGCAAAGCCCACAAGCCAGTTGGGCTCGGAGAACCTCCCCGCCACGCCCCCCTCACCTGCAACAAATAGCGCTGAAGCGCTGCTGAAGAGCGGATACTTTTGCTGCAACTACTGAAGTCGGCAACCTGTTTTTCTTTTGGAGGTGAACTAACCTTGTGCTGCCTGATCAAGCAAAGCTCCTGCAGAACCTGTCAGCGCTCACTGGTAGCGCTCGTGTTTTAGAGACTCTGCAGCGCTATTTGGCAGCGCTTGTTTTTCACTTGTCTTTTGCTTGTCCTTCACCTCTCGCGTTTCCCGCTCCGCGGGAAACACTCGTTGTTTGGGCTAATTGGACGGCAAGGAGGCCAGGGAACAGCAAAGCCCACAAGCCAGTTGGGCTCGGAGAACCTCCCCGCCACGCCCCCCTCACCTGCAACAAATAGCGCTGAAGCGCTGCTGAAGAGCGGATACTTTTGCTGCAACTACTGAAGTCGGCAACCTGTTTTTCTTTTGGAGGTGAACTAACCTTGTGCTGCCTGATCAAGCAAAGCTCCTGCAGAACCTGTCAGCGCTCACTGGTAGCGCTCGTGTTTTAGAGACTCTGCAGCGCTATTTGGCAGCGCTTGTTTTTCACTTGTCTTTTGCTTGTCCTTCACCTCTCGCGTTTCCCGCTCCGCGGGAAACACTCGTTGTTTGGGCTAATTGGACGGCAAGGAGGCCAGGGAACAGCAAAGCCCACAAGCCAGTTGGGCTCGGAGAACCTCCCCGCCACGCCCCCCTCACCTGCAACAAATAGCGCTGAAGCGCTGCTGAAGAGCGGATACTTTTGCTGCAACTACTGAAGTCGGCAACCTGTTTTTCTTTTGGAGGTGAACTAACCTTGTGCTGCCTGATCAAGCAAAGCTCCTGCAGAACCTGTCAGCGCTCACTGGTAGCGCTCGTGTTTTAGAGACTCTGCAGCGCTATTTGGCAGCGCTTGTTTTTCACTTGTCTTTTGCTTGTCCTTCACCTCTCGCGTTTCCCGCTCCGCGGGAAACACTCGTTGTTTGGGCTAATTGGACGGCAAGGAGGCCAGGGAACAGCAAAGCCCACAAGCCAGTTGGGCTCGGAGAACCTCCCCGCCACGCCCCCCTCACCTGCAACAAATAGCGCTGAAGCGCTGCTGAAGAGCGGATACTTTTGCTGCAACTACTGAAGTCGGCAACCTGTTTTTCTTTTGGAGGTGAACTAACCTTGTGCTGCCTGATCAAGCAAAGCTCCTGCAGAACCTGTCAGCGCTCACTGGTAGCGCTCGTGTTTTAGAGACTCTGCAGCGCTATTTGGCAGCGCTTGTTTTTCACTTGTCTTTTGCTTGTCCTTCACCTCTCGCGTTTCCCGCTCCGCGGGAAACACTCGTTGTTTGGGCTAATTGGACGGCAAGGAGGCCAGGGAACAGCAAAGCCCACAAGCCAGTTGGGCTCGGAGAACCTCCCCGCCACGCCCCCCTCACCTGCAACAAATAGCGCTGAAGCGCTGCTGAAGAGCGGATACTTTTGCTGCAACTACTGAAGTCGGCAACCTGTTTTTCTTTTGGAGGTGAACTAACCTTGTGCTGCCTGATCAAGCAAAGCTCCTGCAGAACCTGTCAGCGCTCACTGGTAGCGCTCGTGTTTTAGAGACTCTGCAGCGCTATTTGGCAGCGCTTGTTTTTCACTTGTCTTTTGCTTGTCCTTCACCTCTCGCGTTTCCCGCTCCGCGGGAAACACTCGTTGTTTGGGCTAATTGGACGGCAAGGAGGCCAGGGAACAGCAAAGCCCACAAGCCAGTTGGGCTCGGAGAACCTCCCCGCCACGCCCCCCTCACCTGCAACAAATAGCGCTGAAGCGCTGCTGAAGAGCGGATACTTTTGCTGCAACTACTGAAGTCGGCAACCTGTTTTTCTTTTGGAGGTGAACTAACCTTGTGCTGCCTGATCAAGCAAAGCTCCTGCAGAACCTGTCAGCGCTCACTGGTAGCGCTCGTGTTTTAGAGACTCTGCAGCGCTATTTGGCAGCGCTTGTTTTTCACTTGTCTTTTGCTTGTCCTTCACCTCTCGCGTTTCCCGCTCCGCGGGAAACACTCGTTGTTTGGGCTAATTGGACGGCAAGGAGGCCAGGGAACAGCAAAGCCCACAAGCCAGTTGGGCTCGGAGAACCTCCCCGCCACGCCCCCCTCACCTGCAACAAATAGCGCTGAAGCGCTGCTGAAGAGCGGATACTTTTGCTGCAACTACTGAAGTCGGCAACCTGTTTTTCTTTTGGAGGTGAACTAACCTTGTGCTGCCTGATCAAGCAAAGCTCCTGCAGAACCTGTCAGCGCTCACTGGTAGCGCTCGTGTTTTAGAGACTCTGCAGCGCTATTTGGCAGCGCTTGTTTTTCACTTGTCTTTTGCTTGTCCTTCACCTCTCGCGTTTCCCGCTCCGCGGGAAACACTCGTTGTTTGGGCTAATTGGACGGCAAGGAGGCCAGGGAACAGCAAAGCCCACAAGCCAGTTGGGCTCGGAGAACCTCCCCGCCACGCCCCCCTCACCTGCAACAAATAGCGCTGAAGCACCGCGCATCGCGGGACGTGCGCGGGCGACGCCGGGCTAAGCCCGGGCAAAGGGCGGGCCCTCTGTGGCCCTCAGTGACCGAGGTAGGCCGGGCTGGGCCCCGGTATTTTCCGTTTGCCTGCATAAAAATCTTTGAAGTCCGCCTAATTATAAACTTGCATGATATGGCGCAGATTGTCCTCTTTTGCTAGAAATACGCTATTTGTCAGTTCAAACCAATCCTCCTCTCCCTGAGAATCAATATTTAAAGTTTTTATTGTTCTGTTATATCTGGGACTGCTAATCCTGCTTAAAGGCTAATATTTTCCCAAAGCATTATGTCAACTAAGAAATTACGCTCTGGGAAAGTCTTAGGGGAAAAGTCATCTCTTACAACTGGACCCATTCCCCTGAAGACAAAGTCTGAAAAGAGTGCACTCTTGAAAGGCCAGATGCAGTTGGTACAAATCTGGGAAAAATCGGTGAATAAATCCCAAGATGCACCAATAATGTTTGATGTTGATTCATTATCACAATCCCAACTGCCATTGAATATGGAGTCAGCAACAAACACTGGCCAAATGATGGAATCAAATAAGCCTTCTCACACTCAGGTACATGAAGTAAGTCTCCCAAATCAATTACTAAACAGAGCTGATTCAGTCCCCATGCTACCAGATCCGCAATCATCTCTCCACATTATTTCTACTGGTAAAGGAAATGTGGAGAATGTCATGGATGACTCATCTATCTCTACCAGTATTGATCTCGAACTCTGTGGTCGTTATATGGATAAGAACATTTTGACCCAGGTTGGGGACAGTAAAACTCCAAGTAGAGCAACCCCGTCTGGACTGCTGCTCTACAGCAGCACTCCTTCACTCAAATCCAATGACAATTTTTCTATTCAGAGTGATTTGAAGTCTCCTCAATTGAACCTATCGGGGATTTGCCCATTTGCTCCATCAAGCTATCCAAATAACGAGAAACCTATTTCTGAGTCATTGATAGCTCTTGAACAAATTCTGTCCTCTATATTACTTTTACTTGGTAAATTTGCTGTGAGCTCTGACTGTATTTTGACTTCTGTGACCGAGATATTGAAGGAATTGTTGGCTAAAAAGGTTGCAAATGTACCCATCCTCCCTACTGAACCCGTCGCCCAAAAGGTGGGCAATAATCATAATCCTCTAGAGGAAAATACACCGCTGAGAATGTATATAAAGGCTGACATTCATAAGCCTCTTGTGAGCCCTATTTCACCTTCCTTTGTACAGAGCCAAGGTTCTAGGCTTATTGTCCAGGAAGAGAACTTGGTAGAGATCGGGCAAACGGTTGAAAATGAACTTTTCCCTATCTTTACTCAAGAAAAAAAGGGCCTAGTAGGAAAGTTGACGGGTAATAAAATCCTAAAAGTAAAATCTAAAGGGAAAAATAAGAAGTTGCGGCGCAAATATAAAAAGAAAAGACCAAGGCAAATCGTCTTTGAAAAGCAAATAATACCAGAAGAGCCTGACGCAATAGAAAGTGGGGAAAATTCACTGCCGGATATTTCCTCCAAAGAGGTAGTGGAGAATATTCCTAACAATGTATCAGTGGGCACCATTGCTGAGGATTTTTCGAACGAGGAAATTCCATGTTCTGTGTTAAATGTACCTGAACCTCTAGCATCTAAGGCTGTAGATTTGGGAAACGCGCCGGTAGTGACAAAGGTACTTAATCCATCTGCGCCTTTCTTTCGGCCTCAACCTGTTATTGCTAGAAGTTCACTTATTCAGCCTGTAAAAAGTGCTATAATATCTGTGGATACGCTGACATTGGACTTTTTTCCGTTGTTTGACCAAGACCTAAAAATGAATAGATCTTGGCTGCTTTCCTGCTTTAAAGAGTTTGAAAACCTAAAACTTATTCTATCTAATGATATAGATTTGGTTTTACCAATAAGATCAGTTAATGGGCAACGAACAAGGGTAACTTTTTACTCTAAAATTATCTCTAACCTTGTTCTTCAACAGGCGGAATTCTTCCAATGTAGAGGAATTGATGTGTTACCTTATGTTAATAATGCCTTATGTGTCTCCTCTAGAGATGGAAATATAAAGCCGGTTTTTTCTCAGGATGATTATTCTACCTGTAACAAAGATCTAAAAATCTGGGTCTCTAGGGGTAAACGAATGGTATCACAGGTACTCCCTTTACCTGATAACTTAGATATCCCTCTAACAGAAGACAATCAGAGGTGGAATTGGTTACCAGGGGTGTTATCCACTAATACCACGAATAACCCACGACTATTTCAACATCTTTAACATTCACCTAAAAATTGTCTCTTGGAATGCCGCTGGTTTGTATAATAGTCCCGAGAAACTTGATCTACTACTCTCTTTGAATGCAGATGTGTTATGTCTCCAGGAGACATGGTGTAAAAATCTCCCATATGTTGGGAAAGATTATTATGTCCTGGAGGGTCCTGCAAAACCATCTAATAAAGGTCACGCAAAAGGTGGAATTGCATGCTTGTTATCCACCTCTCGACAATGGCAATTTTCCCACTACATAGACTCCAGCAATCTTTTTCAATCTATAATTATTAGTAATTTAGCCACAGTGGGAAGTCGGTCCTCATTCGTTATTTTAAATGCATATATTCCTCCTGAAGAAATTTTTAATTCAGTGCTAAAGCGATTGTTTTCCTATGTTAAACAATTACTAGAGGTAGAACACCCCCCTTATATACTGTTGGTAGGTGACTTAAATAGTAAAATCTCCAACTTCTCTTTAGACATGTTTAGAAACAAATTCAAGGAAGAAGCATATAATATACCCCAAGCGCTCTGGCCAACCAGAATAAAAACTAATAAAAGAGGTAAGATCCTCCTGGAGGAACTTAGTCTCTCAGAGGGGCTTATTCTAAATGGTAGGATGCCCTCCGATAGCCCTGCTAATTATACTCATGGATCTTTTAGGGGTGAATCCATTCTGGATTACGCAATTACGGACTATGATACGTTCTACTTTATTAAAGATATGGTGATCTCTCACTCTCCTCTGAGTGATCACAAAATGATCACCATAACTGTCTCACTAATCCCCCCTGAATCCAATCCGTGGTCTATACAGAATAGAGATCTTTCTATAGATCGTAAGTCCGGTAGATGTTTTTGGGGCTCTGCTAATATGCAGGATGTACAAAATCTCCTTGCCCAAACCTTACTTGAACTAGATCAGTGGAAAGATACTGAATTCTTACAACTTGATAACTTTATTAAAAAAATTACCGGGATAGCTAAAAAAATGGGTAAACCTAAGAGTTTGTATTTTTCTCCTAGTCCATTGACATTTTTGAATAGGGAGATAAACAAACTTATTAGGAAACAATATCGTAATAGATCCGGGGAAAATGAGCGGCAGTTATCGTTATTAAAACGTAGGAGAGTTAGATTGAGATCTAAGTTAAAAAGGGAAAAAGAAGACTCTCTCTGGATTAAGTTAAGAGAGGCTTTGAACTATAATAAATCTAGAGAATTCTGGTCCATAATAAGGAAAGGATGTGGTTCAATAATAACTCCCACTCCAATTGCTATTGCGGAAGACGTCTGGATTTCATTTGTGTCTCTATTATATGCCCCTAATGGTACAATGGGGGACATATGGAACCCTCTCCCGAATAACGATTTAAAAATAATACTCCCTACTGACAACTCCATAGCTACCGCGATAAGGAGTATGCGCTCCTCCGGTGCTATGGGGCCAGATGAACTCCCCATGTCAATAATTCAGCAGGACGTGACTACCTGGAGTAGGATTCTTCTTCCAGTATTTCAAGCATGCTTTTTATCTAGAACAGTCCCCGAATCTTGGAGGGGAAGTATATTAATCCCGATATTTAAAAAGGGTGACCGGGAGATACCATCTAATTATCGTTTAATAGCTTTACTAGATTCAATAGGGAAAATTTTCGCCAAATGTATTTTAATGTTAATAATGGAATGGGCAGAATCAAATAAGATCCTACCCATGGAACAAACAGGTTTCCGTGAAGAGCATGGAACGTTAGACAACTTGACACTCTTGCAGGTGATAACTGATAAATATGTACGTGTCCGGGGTGGAGGCATATACGCCGCATTTATAGATTTCTCCACGGCGTTTGACAAGGTGGATCGGCCAACGCTGTGGAGAAAGTTGGCTGCGCTGGGTATGCCCGGATACCTACTTGAATTAGTTAGATCTCTGCATTCGAATACTTGGTGTAAGGTGTTACAGGGTGGTGAAAGGGGTCTCACTCAATCTATCCCCTCCCAGAATGGGCTTAAACAAGGGTGCATATTGGCGCCTATATTGTTTTCCTTATATACGGCCGACTTACCCACCTCTATTACAGCCTGTGAGGGACTAGCTCCGTTAATCGGAGGGTCTGCTATATCAGTCCTAATGTACGCAGACGACATACTTGTTTTAGATTTGACCCCGAAGGGTTTATCTAATCGTCTGCATGCATTGAACCAATTTTCTGTAGCACATTATATGAAAATAAATACATCTAAGAGTAAAATCATGTGCATTTTTGGAAAGAAAAAATGCAGGTCAGGAAGTTTTAATTGGTTTATAGGTGGACAAAAACTTGAGGTGGTTAAAACCTATACCTTTTTAGGTAAAATTATATCAGCAAATCTTAGTGAGATCTCCCATATCGATCATAACTCTCGTAAAGCACTGGCCCATGGAATGGGGCTATGTTCATTATATAATGCTACGGGGAAGAGACACTTTTCTCTCCTTTTAGATGTATTTAGAGCAAAGGTTCCCGCAACTCTCCTATATGGAATCGAATTAGTGGAGTTGAAACAATGGGGGTTCCTGCAAAAAGTGGAAGGAAAGGTTTTGCGGAAAATGTCATCTTTTAACAATGCTTGTTCAACATCGTCATGTAGGTTGGAATTCGGACTCCGAAGCTGTTGGGTACAGGGGTTGGTGGCTCTTGTAAGATGGGTAGCCTGTCTGGCTAGAGGTAAATCCGGTACCCTAAGAGAAGTTATTAAAAAGGAACTCTTGGGCAATTTTAACGAGTTCTCGTCATTAGTAAAAAACTTTAGGAAAGCAGTAGCTTTATTAGAGTTGGATGAGAGTATTTTATTTTCCCTCTCTCCTTCAGAACTAAAGTTTAAACTAAAATGTACATCTTGGGAACTCTGTTATAAGTTGGATATACTTGCCCAACCCAGTCTGAAAGAAAGGGAATTTCTTCTACAAACATATATCCCAAAACGGCCCCAACAATATCTCATCTGGAATACCCCCCACGCAGTCCGTAGACTATGGTATCTCCTACGACACGACTTGCTTCCACTTAAGTCTCTGTTAGCAAAATGGTATGGGGGATCTCCAATGTGTAATCTTTGTAATAATGCTATACAGGATCGAAATCACGTCTTGTTTATTTGTCCTGTATTGCGCTCTTTGCGCTGTAAATGGTTAAAACCAATTTGTCTACAACTAGGAATTGTAAATGCAAAAATGTTTATCCATGCACTTCACTGCCCTCCAAATGAAATGTTTTGTTCCAGAATTTTTAAATTTTTTAAAGGGTTCTTAGATATTTATTAATGATTTACAGGGAGAAGATGATGATAGTTCTTCTTGCTGACAATCCGGTGTTTTTCCTGTTGTATGATGTTATTCTTTGATCATTTTAATTTGTATAATGATGTGTTTTGATTTTATGTGGCCCTCATTGAGAGCCAAAACATAATAAACTTGATTTGATTTGATTTGATTTACCCTTGTATTCCTGCAAACGGATGAGTATAAGTTTGTGACTACTCCACAGATATCTAAAAGATTTTAGACCACTACTGATTCCATCTGAGGCAGAGTAGCAGTCCTTGCGAATGTCTGTTAAATCTGACTTTGCTCGTAATGAAGGTTTAAAACCATCTTGGTGGCCAAGAAGATGTTTACAGGCTACTACAAACTCCTGGAGTTGGTATATGATTTGTTTGTTCTTGCTAGTGAACCAATGTTTTGACAACTTTCAATGGCTGGTTAGATGCTTGGAGTTATTGGTGGATGTCTCTATCACCTGGGTGGGGTTCATTCTATTACACAATAAGGTAGAGCCGTGCTGGTGAGGTTGGCGTGTGAGGGATATCAAAGCAAGAACTGTGACTATTGTGAGTTGTTGCAAATGGGTCTCAACCTGACAACTTTTCATTGTCCTTCAAGTGGCTAATGCATTCCGTCTATCCTTTGAAGGAACAGAGGTTGTATGGCTTGGAAAAAGTGTAATAGTAATGGTGCCATAGGCACTAGTGCAAGCAAGAAAAAAATTGGACCCATGACTGCTGTTTGGATGGTAAAATACAACCATAATCAGGATTTGGAGACCCTCTCAGTGCTAAATGCACCTCGACCTGATGTACTTCCTTTAAAAATATTTTTATTGAATTTGCCAACAACATAAATATGACCAGTGAGACACATCTACCCCACCCTGACATTTAGATCTCATTTGCATTACATTTTTCCTGGGTAGGCTTTTCTACAGACCATCATGGGCAACTTGCAGAACCCCAGCAAAAGCCACTCTTATACACCAGCTGTGCTACCCTGAAACTGTTTGACTTCTTATTCCCCGCCCTGTGTGTTCCCCTACTTGACTCTACAATGAGGAGCTCCGATTTTTTCTGACATTCAACAACAGAGCCCCAGGCTCTTAAGCGTTGCACTAAACGGAAACACCCACAATAAGTTTGGGTGAGCTCGAGTGTATTTGGAGAGAAAAAGGTTGTTGAGTTGATTCAGGTTAAGGGTACAGGACATTTCACCTGTACCTTAAAGTACTAAATTGCTGCATTCCCAGAAATGAGGTTCAGTACTCCCTTACCTCCCAGGATACAATCTATAAAATGTCAGATATGTCACTTCGACTGGTATTTTGTGTTTTTGTGTTTTTTGTGGAGTAATTATAGAGTTGCCACATTTGATGCATGATCCATCATCTGCTGCATAATCTACAGATTAAAAAAAACAGTTTCTAGCTCAAACTGATCAAAAGTTACTAAAAACATGGCAACGTGTTTGCACGCAGTGGAAGGCCCTTTGCAAAGTTTAACTGTTCATCTTTCAGTGGCTTATTTCTGGATTTGGTTTTTAAATTTCTACTAATGAGGGAAGATCTTTGCTCAGACAGTATTCCCATGTAAAAAATTACACAATGATAAAGTAATGCTAGTAAAAAATGTGCTGCATTATACTATATAATGTGCCTTTCTTGTTGCATAATTTAATAAACCCTGCCACATAATTTGATGCTCTCCTGCCGCATAATTCCAGTGGACCTACCCATTGGTTTAGATCTGCGAGGGAGGCTTGATAGCTTTGGGTACAGCCATACGGCTACCCTTGTATTCCTGCAAACGGATGAGTAGTAAATAAGTTTGTGACTACTCCACAGATATCTAAAAGATTTTAGACCACTACTGATTCCATCTGAGGCAGAGTAGCAGTCCTTGCGAATGTCTGTTAAATCTGACTTTGCTCGTAATGAAGGTTTAAAACCATCTTGGTGGCCAAGAAGATGTTTACAGGCTACTACAAACTCCTGGAGTTGGTATATGATTTGTTTGTTCTTGCTAGTGAACCAATGTTTTGACAACTTTCAATGGCTGGTTAGATGCTTGGAGTTATTGGTGGATGTCTCTATCACCTGGGTGGGGTTCATTCTATTACACAATAAGGTAGAGCCGTGCTGATGAGGTTGGCGTGTGAGGGATATCAAAGCAAGAACTGTGACTATTGTGAGTTGTTGCAAATGGGTCTCAACCTGACAACTTTTTCATTAATGTATCTAGGAAGTTCCATCTGTAAAGGTCAGCGGCCAGGGTATTCATTTTCAGGATCATTTTCAGGATCGGCGAGCCAGCTAATCTGCAAAATAATTTAAACAGCTTCAATGCCAAATTGGCTTTTTCCATTTCCCAATATGTGTAAACTGGTTTCTTGACTTGTTTATTGACTCTGTGTATCCATCAATGGAGATCCTACATTGTTTCTTATCATCAGACTTTTAATCCACTCTCTTTGATCCAGGTTGCAATATCTGCTTTTCAGCATTTGAATGTTTTTCCAACTATCTGTTTTTGCGTTTATTTTCTTTCTTTTGGACTTTTTAAGTAGGAGCAAAGTAAGATATCCAGTGTTGCTGTGATGTTAGATTGGGGAGTATACAGATATAGCCAATGATTTGCGTTGTTTTGGGCTGTGGGTTGTGTGTTGGTAACATCGCTGACAGGCAGCTAAGCTCACTTTTATTAGTAGCCTCTTCTGTAATTACTTGTGCTAAGCCAAGATGGTATGCGTGGGTTTGCCAAGACCAAAGAGCTTGAGGTTTTCTTGCATGAACCATGAAAATTGGGTTTCCTCATAGATATCTTTCTGGTTGCAGGAGAGGATCCAGTTCAGCGTGTGCCAGCGTTATGGGTTGCCATATTAACAGCTTCTTCCTAAAAACAAGGGAAACCCAATTTAGCAATTGGTCAGGGGCCTTGGGTACTTATATGATTTCTAAAGACAGTGGTCCCTAGACAGTTCCAGATAAGTTGCAGAGTAAATATAGACTAAATAGTTTCTATATTCTTTGTCCAGCCAAACCTAATTTAATATTCAATAAGTAAATTAGCAGCGAGTCTATACACAAATTCAAGTGGGACACAACCTGCGTCCTACTACCACATTGGACAAAACAACACATAAGAAAGGGTTCAGGCAAGGAAGAACAGTATGCGAGCCATACAATATTGTAGACTGATATAACAAGAGTACACTATTGCAAAAAATTGTACAATGTATTTACAAGCATATAGTGTATATATTATTGACAGCGTTTCGATCCCTATGGGGGAATAAAGGGAACATCTTCAGGACATTGTATTCATGCCTGTAAACATTGCATTTTTAGGACAGTACAAATAAATAAATCTGTCCACCAACCTTTAGCAAAATTGATACATACAACGCAAACCAAGGATGAAAAAAGAAGAGAAAAATTAGAAAACAAGAAGTTAAAGTGGGCATGGATAGGGAAACCAACATAAGGACATATAAGCAGTATGGTGGTGGAGATGAAGGCAGGCAAAGTGACATTAGTAGCACAATAAAGAGCCGGCGCGGAGTGCTCGAGTTAAAGAAGCAATTATTGTGAATAAGGAACGGCGGGAGTAATTAACTTGTGAAGTGTTCGGTGTAGTATTTAAAACAATTACGAGTGGTATTGCCTAGTAAAAATGGCGAGAGACAACCGCAGAGATGGAGGATTATCAGAGTTAAAACAACAGTGGCCGTGCCGATGTGCATAAAATTGCACGGTCCGGAAGAGTCAGGAGTGATTCATAAAGTGTGGCCGCAACTGGTCTTACCTGCGGTGAATTGACAAGGCGTCTCGTAATGTGGGCGCGAGACCGGATGAAAAGTCCTAAAAATGGTGTAAAGATTCAAGAATGCACCACATGCTAGGTGGGATATGGTGGTCGCGTGTGCAGTGAGTAAATCTTACCGCGGTCGGTTCGCGCTGGAGTCGTCGATGGACTTTAAAAGGGGGAAAAACCGGTTCAAGGAAGAGTCTTTAATTTTTAGAATTCAAGGAAGAGTCTTTAATTTTTAGGCTTCTTTAACTCTAGTACTCCGCGTCGGCTCTTCATTGTGCTACTCAACTCACTTTGCCTGCCTTCACCTCCACCACCATACTGCTTATATGTCCTTTTGTTGGTTTTCCTATTGAGGTTCCGAGAATCCTGAACCCGTTTCATAAAGGTCATGGTTTCGTTACGAATTTGGTATTAGCGAACCGTAACCAGTTAGTACGGCAAGCATGAGTGTTTTCGTCACGTTACACCGATGGATTCACTACGTATTTAGGGATTCGTTCTGAACCCTTGGGTTCCATTTTGTGTATGGCAGCCATTTTGTGGTTGCCCTCACATAGGCCGATGACTGCGGTCGAACGAGTCTTTAGCACACGTACACTTTAGCTGACTTCTGAATGACCTGAGCGAACGACCCTCTTGCCTGAAGCCAAACTTGTTAGGCCAGTTCCTTTCCCAGTAGCTGATCAAGATTGAGGATCAAGGCACAGGACATCATAAACCCTTTATTGCACACAACCATGTCTTATCTTACTCACACCTGTCTCTGCTCCTTTCTTTATGGTCCGTTTACGATGGGGATGTGCCCGTTTTTATTATGGGTCCGTTCGACCTGTCTGATGGAGAATGTTGGGTTCGACCAATAATTGATGATGGGCTGGGCAACTGAAAAGTGGGTTTTACCGTCATGCAATACCTCTGATTTGGATGTATGTGATTGGACAGTTTGTAAATGTAAGGTATTTGTCTGGAATGTGATTTTTGGCATAAAAAGGGATGGCTTGCTTTGTAAAATTGAGCAGTCTCCTGAGAACTCATACCGTGTTGACTTCTAGGACTTCTGTTACTGGCTGCAGCCAATAAATTCGATCTTTGACGTCACCAAGAAGATTCCGTGTCTCTGTGGTAGAAGACAGGTGATACCCGAAGACTTTGGGCGTGCCCCTGGCGCCGCTGGGTATTAAATAAACCCGGTTCTTCACTATCCATGCCCAATTTAACTTCTTGTTTTCTCATTTTTCTCTCCTTTTTCCATCCTTGGTTTACGTTGTATGTATCAATTTTGCTAAAGGTTGGTGGACAGATTTATTTATTTGTACTGTCCTAAAAATGCAATGTTTACAGGCATGAATACAATGTCCTGAAGATGATCCCTTTATTCCCCCATAGGGATCGAAACACAGTCGACAATATATACACTATATGCTTGTAAATATATTGTACAATTTTCTGCAATAGTGTACTCTTGTTATACCATTCTGCAATATTGTATCGCTCGCAGACCGTTCTTCCTTGCCTGAACCCTTTCTTATGTGTTGTTTTGTCCAATGTGGTAGTAGGACGCAGGTTGTGTCCCACTTGAATTTGTGTATAAACTCCCTGCTAATTTACTTATTGAATATTAAATTCTGTCCGGCTGGACAAAGAATATAGAAACTATTTAGTCTATATTTACTCTGCAACTTACCTGGAACTGTCTAGGGACCACTGTCTTTAGAAATCATACTAACAGCTTGAACAAAACATAGTGTGGCATGTTCTCCTTGATTTCCAGCACTTACTTACTTTTCTTATTGTTCAATCGCAAGTAGACTCCCATCTTCCCCCATCTACGTTTTACAGACTTTGTGCTATGTTGGGAAATTTGTTGCCAAAAGAGTAACTTTTATATCCTTTTTAGATCGTGCCTACTGGACAGCGCAGCTGTCTGGTTTGCTTAAGACATCTTGGGGACATCAGAAAGTTGACCTAGGAATGTATTCTGCTCATTGTTTGCCATTGGCTTTGTGGTTTGTAACTCATGTTTTCTTGCTTTCCATTTTCTGACTGTATTTGTCTTAGGCTGTTCAGCTTCAGTTCCCACCTTCCCGTGCCCAAACCTTATGCACAGTATCCTTCCGAGTGCTCCCTTTCTGTGAACCAGCCTGTAAATCTTGTTCTTATCTCGTCACATTAGCTATGCATTCAAAGACCAAAGCCAAATGTCAGGCACTGTCTTCCAAGGGTGCATGTGTACTTTTCTTTCTCTGACTTCAAAGTGAGAGGATTTGTGTGACAATCTTGCTGGAAACTGGGGGTAGGGAATCATTTTTTCTAGCATACAACAACATTTAAATGAACGGTGTAAGTATTTACAATATATCAGACTTAGGATTACAAATGAAGCACATTTTTTGTTATTTTTGAAGTGTGTTCGAAACAGATACTTTAATATGATCAAAACAAATCATTACATAAGGTGATGTAATTTCCACACATTTTCGTCTGTGCACTGTGTAGTTTTATTAGTAAAACTAAACTGTATGTCTGTGCAAATGTGATGGTCATTTCAACTGATAATGTGTGGTCTTAAGTGGACGTGTGATACCACACCATGAATTCTCCACTCTACACCACTCCATTCTACTCTACACCACTCCATGCCACTGCACTCTGCTCCACTCCACTCTATGCCACTGCACTCTACACCTCTCTACTCTACCCTGCACCACTCTAGTCTATGCCAATGCATTTTTCTCCACTCTACTCTTCACCACTGCACTGTTCGCCACTGCACTGCACTCCACACCACTACAGTCTAGGCCTCACCAATCTACTCTGCACAACTCCACTCTACCTCAGTGTACTCTACTTCAGTCTGCAACACTGAAACACTGCACTCTACGCCAAAGCGCTATACTCTGTAACACTCAACTCTATGCCCCTGCACTCTATGCCAATCTACTGCACACCACTATAATCTACACTGCACTCTATGCCACTGCACTCTACATCACTTTTGTCTATGCCATTACACTCTATGCTGTTCTACACAACTGCACTCTACCCTGCACCACTCCACTCTGTGCCACTTCACTCTACTGTGAAACAATCAACTCTATGCCATCCACTTTACATCACTCTACTCCACTCTGCACCACTCCACGTCACTGCAAGCTATGCCACTCTACTGTTAACCCCTGCACTCTACGCACCTCTACTCTTCAAAGCTCCACTCTATGCAGCTCTACTCTACGTCACTATACTATACTCTGCACCACTCTATGCTACTCTACTCTGCATCACTCTACATCACTGCACTCTATGCCACTCGACTCTACTCTGCACTCTACACCACTGCACTCTATGCTACTTGACTCTACTCTGCGCCACTGCTCTCTGCATCACTCAACTCTATGCCACTCCACATTGAACCACTCTATGCCACCCTACTCTGCAGCACACCACTCTGCACCAAACACTCTACTATGCACCACTCTTGTCCACGCCACTGCATTCTACGACTCTACATCGTATGCCGCTGAATTCCATGTCACTGCACTCCACGCCACTATACCCTGCAACACTCTATGCCAATGAACTCTACACCAGTCCACTCTACTCTAAACCACTCCAGTGTATGCCACTCTACGCGACTCCACACTGTGCCACTCCAGTACAAGACACTCTCTGCCACTCCACTCTACTATTCGCCATTCCACTCTACGACACTTCATGTCACTCCCTCTATGCCACTAACATTTAGCCATGCTAAACAGCAGCCATGCTGGTGTACAACATGGCTAAAATACATTGGCAAAGCCATTAGCCCTTGCATAGGCGAGACCTATTGGCTTTGCCATCGCTTGTTTCAATAGCTAACAACCTAGACAACCAATGTATTGGCATTAACTCAGCAGTGTAGCATGAAATACCCTAATGATGCTCTGATGAGTAGGCTCATTTCAGTGGGCAGGAGATACTTACTTGTTCCTGATGGGTGCCACCACATTAGCCCAGCCCTTTTCACTGTGCAACTTTAAAATGTTGTAGTTCAGAGGGTCAACAACGAAAGGAAGTCTTACAGGGGTAAGAACTGTCTCAGAGGACTCTTGGTGCACAAAAAGTGCGTAGAAACAAATTAATTGGAATGGACGTAATCGTGTCTTCAAATGTTTTCAATAAAGTTTATTTGTCAAAGTACTTCAAAAGTATCTCAGAAAACATATTGACTTCATATGTTGTTCATTTCGACTTTACACAGAAGAAAAGACATAAGGTCCATGTAACATTCTTCTCAAGGTAACTTTAACAACCCCAATGCATTTCGTGCTAAAGATAGCACTTCTTCAGGGGGATAGTGTATCTAGAGGGAAAACAAAAGTAAATTCGATCTAATTCGCCGAAAAACAGGAAGTGATACAAAGTATCTCACAAAGTACATGCGCAAAACGTGTTGTTGAAGTAAAAAATTCGTGGCTAGGGGGGTATGGGATGGTGCCGATATATCGAAAAGAAATGTGCGAGAATGAAAACAAGAAATTTGCCATGCTCAAAAAGAGGAAATATAGACTGAGATAAAAGAAATGTGATAAAATCACCAGAGTATACTGAAGATAACATGCTGAAAAAATAAGTGATAGCCAGAAGTATTGCGTGTAAATCACCGTGAATGGATCGTCCAAATAGTTTGAGTGTGGACACTGAAAATGAAAACATGCTCATGCAGAATAAAAAGTCACCACGTTAATCCGTTGTGCAAATAGCTTACCGAGTAGGTAACGGGTGAAGTAGGTACACCGCATCCAGTGTAGCCGAGCTGTAACCCGGAAGACGCAACGCATGCGCAGAGGCGCTCAATAAAAGGAAAAAATCGTAACCAAAGAAATAGGACTATGTACAATAAGAAAATGTAAACAGAAAACATAATCAAGCTAACCACGGGTAGAATAATGTAGGGTGGATGCATAAATACAGGAAAGTAAAAGAATAAAACGTAGAATACAGGAACAGGATAAAACAAGGTTTGGAATATGAAAATAGAAACATCTAAACAGTATGTAGAAATTCGTAACCAAAGAATGGAGTCACACAGTCTGTAATGAATGAGAAAAGGAAAAAAAAAATTCTCATTCATTACAGACTGTGTGACTCCATTTCTATTTTCATATTCATATTCTTTTACTTTCCTGTATTTATGCATCCACCCTTCATTATTCTCCCCGTGGTTAGCTTGATTATGTTTTCTGTTTACATTTTCTTATTGTACATAGTCCTATTTCTTTGGTTACGATTTTTTCCTTTTATTGAGCGCCTCTGCGCATGCGTGGCGTCTTCCGGGTTACGGCTCGGCTACACTGGATGCGGTGTACCTACTTCACCCGTTACCTTCTCGGTACTCGGTAAGCTATTTGCACAACGGATTAACGTGGTGATTTTTTTTTTGCATGAGCATGTTTTCATTTTCTGTGTCCACACTCAAACTATTTGGACGATTCATTCACGGTGATTTACACGCAATACTTCTGGCTATCACTTATTTTTTCAGCATGTTATCTTCAGTATACTCTGGTGATTTTATCACATTTCTTTTATCTCAGTCTATATTTCCTCTTTTTGAGCATGGCAAATTTCTTGTTTTCATTCTCGCACATTTCTTTTCGACATATCGGCACCATCCCATACCCCCCTAAGCCACGAATTTTTTACTTCAACAACACGTTTTGCGCATGTACTTTGTGAGATACTTTGTATCACTTCCTGCTTTTCGGCGAATTAGATCGAATTTACTTTTGTTTTCCCTCTAGATACACTATCCCCCTGAAGAAGTGCTATCTTTAGCACGAAATGCATTGGGGTTGTTAAAGTTACCTTGAGAAGAATGTTACATGAACCTTACGTCTTTTCTTCTATGTAAAGTCGAAATGAACAACATATGAAGTCAATATGTTTTCTGAGATACTTTTGAAGTACTTTGACAAATAAACTTTATTGAAAACATTTGGAGACACGATTACGTCCATTCCAATTAATTTGTTTCTACGAACTTTTTGTGCACCAAGAGTCCTCTGAGACAGTTCTTACCCCTGTAAGACTTCCTTTCGTTGTTAGTCCTTTTGCACCTTATGGAACCAGAAGGTGATCTCTCAGAGTACCTAAAAAATTTCTAAAATTTCTAACTTTGTGTTACCACCAAGCTTTGATATTACCTCGGAGTGCAGCGGTTACCCCTACATTTTCCTGTAGTTCAGAGGGTAGCACCTCTTCCAAGATGGTGGCAGAGCTGTTACAGTTGAGGCCTAAAAGGTGAAATTTGGTGTCCTCAATTAGAGCATGAGTCTCGAGGACTCCTTTGCTGCTGGTAAGGTTGTTTTTTTAATTATCAGACCAGTTTCCATGACTGATTGGATACGGTTTCTTCAAAGGAGTTATGCCATTCCACAGGAGTCTCTATTCAGTTTGGTGGCCATGATGACTTAGCCGTACCCAATATTTGATAGTCTTCTTTTCGGTGTTGCTCATCTCTTTCAGATCTTGCCTCCTAGACCCCTGCTTGTCCTGGTGCACTACATGAGCCATCTAGTGGTGTAATGCGGATCCCACAGAAGACACTTTGGCATGGGGTGGAGCAACTTTTAGGGGCTACACTCACCTCAAAAATGTGTATAACTGTGAGATGAACACCTCAAGTTAAATTTTAGGGTCCTTCAGGAATTTGTTTTGAGAGGAGTTCCCATCACTTTGCGTTACGTGACTTTGTCAGTCTCAAATATGAATGCTGCAAGAAGCCTTACTATATTAGCACAAGCACAACACAATGGCCTGTATACTGGAAGGTTTTTGTGTACTTATGCAGCTCTTAAGACACCAGTCTAGATTCGGCCTTGCGACTCCTTAGCGACTCCTTCTTTGACCCACGCACACAAGGCACTCCACGACACCGGACCAGCATACCTCAACAAATGACACCTTCTACACCCCGAACCGCCAGCTCTGCTCCGCCAACTGCTCCCTCGCTACTGTCCCCCGCATCCGAAGAGCGACCACCGGCGGCAGATTGTTCTCCTACCTCGCCGCCAAGACCTGGAACACCCTCCCCATCCTCCTACGGCAGACCCAAGACCTACTTACCTTCAGGAGACTACTCAAGCCCTGGCTCTTCAAGCAGTAGCAGCACCACCCCCCTTCCACAGTGCCTTGAGACCCTCACGGGTAAGTAGTGCGCTTTTCAAATTTCATGATTGATTGACCAACCTTCATTTACTGTCTCTTTTTCTCACTCTTACAGCTTCTTTCTACGTCCCTGCTTTCTGTCTTTGTTAGTTTTCCTACAATTCTCATTGTTTTACTTTCGTCCTTGGTCTTTCTCTGTCTTGCTCTTATACAAAGTTAGATCGTGAACAACAAGCTCTGCTCCCCAAAAACTAGTGCCCGCCACCTGCACAGTGGCGTAACGCAAAATGATGCCCTCTTCCCCCTGCAGAATGTTATGCGCCTGCCATAGATTAGACACTGGATTTATGATTTATGCCACCCAGTGCTTAATTTGAGCCAGTGGTTTCCAATGCTCTGCACCAGCATTTAATTGTAAAACTTGGCACTTATGACACGTGCCACATGGTGGCGCTGTTTGTGGGATATAAAGATGAGCAGAACAGTTGTTTATTAATTCAATATAAATTAAAAACAACTATTACCTGCCACCCAACAGCCAGGCTCTCCTGACATATCACATTGGTAAGCACCCAGACTCCACTGACCAATCACAATGCTGCAATGCAGTGTTGTTTGGTTTTGAGCGTCCTGGTTCGACGCTCAACCAGGAAATGGGGTCCTGGGCATGTTCTCCATGCAGGCTGTAATGCAACTTGCATGGATAACAGGGATTGTGCGCATGACTGTTTGGGCAGCCCCAGCAAACCACTCCTCCCCTGCCCTGCTCCAAGAGCAGACCAGCCCCACCCGCCCGCAAAGGAACCTTAAAATGATAACTCAAAGTTATAATTTTATGTTTCCATTACTTTGATCAGCTCAAAAGCATTGGGGCGATGCCCCTCCACCATAGCGAAGAAGCCACCACTATTTACTCATGCTAACATTCATATGATTACAAAACCTCATATTATTTCCGGACTCTACCGGTGTGGATCCCGCAGCGGGTCTTTAAAGATTTGAGGGTGCTGGTCACTGGCTTCCTTTGGGGGCACGGCAGGCGCAGGGTGGCATTAGGTACTCTGATTAGACCCAAGCTCGAGGGGGGGATGGCGGTCCCTGATTTTGAATTGTACTATCTGGCGGCACAACTGCAGATTTTGACTCAACACATTGCCAAGGAATTCAGGGGACCGGAACACGGACGTGGGCTTGGTATCCAGAGACATGTCTTATCATACATAGTTATGCAACAGAAACTAGATATGAGGGCCCTCACGATGGAGGAACGGACGCTCAAACAGTGCTGGCATAGGAGTCTAAAAAGAGCGAAAAGAACCCGACCGTATGCACCGGAGATACCGCTAGGGATGCTGACTGCATTGCCGCATGGAGGAGATTGGTCCACACTGTTAGAATGGGAGGAGTTGGGAGTGCAGATGGTGGGAGATCTATATCTAGATGGGAACCTGGTCCCTTTTCAAACGTTACAAGAGCGCTTTGGCCTGCCGGGCGGGTCCTTTTTACTGCACGCAGCAGTGATAGCGGCGATGCAGAGACACTGGAGGGAAGGGTTGGCCGAGCCGGAGACGACCATGGCTTGTCAAATTGTAGTGATGGCGGCGGGCACTGTTAAGGCGGTCACTTGCATCCACATAAGAATGTTAAGTGAGGGACTGGACCCCCTCCTGGCGTTAAAAACGAAGTGGGAGAGTAGTATAGGCAAACCTATACCGGACACGGTCTGGAGTCAGATCCTGGGTAGAACATGGAAGGGTACAAGGAACGCACGATTTTAGCAGGTGCATTTCTTCATCCTCCATAGGGCCTACTTGACCCCGGAGAGGATTTCTAGATATTTTCGAGTACAAGATGCAATGTGCCCAAGATGCTAGGAGCCGGCGGCTGATCTGGATCATCTGTTGTGGGGATGTCCGAGGCTAGGGACCTATTGGCCGGAAGTGGGGGACATCCTGAATGCGATTACGGATAGGGAGGTGGACTTTGATATGGCAACCTGTCTGCTGCTTTGGTTCCCTCACACTAAGAGAACGAAAGTTACGAGTAAGTTTATTGACCTGGGACTCATGTTGGCTCAGAGGGAGATCACCTGGCACTGGAAATCTAAGGAGGGCCCATCAGTGAGAAGGTGGATGAATGAACTGTTGAAATGGTCCAAGTGTGAGAGTGCTCTGAGACTGAGACAAGCTGTTAAGACTGATAACGAGAAGAGCTTGGATCTGGCGAGAGCATGGGAAGCGGTGGTTCAGGCATTGCGTGACTATATGGTGGGGGCTGAAGGTGAGACGAATTGCATGGACGGAACTACGTGATGCCTAAAAAACAGATAGCAATTCCAGATGGGTAGTGTGCTCCAGGGTTGATACAGATTCTTAGGACCAGCATCAGCAGCAGTGGGAGGGAATAGAGGGGGGGGGGCAAGCATACGAGGGGTAGTTAGGCACCGCGACACAGTCCAGGAGAATACCAAAGGTAGGGTGTGCAGATAGATTACAGGAAGGGAGGCCCTTAGGGAGTGACAAAGACTGTCCGGATAGTGATGTTAGTAGGACCCTGGGGAGGTCATTGGATAACACCAGGAAGGATTTCACATGGGCGGGAATGTACTAGTGAAGTTGCCACCACCGTACATATGTGTCAGTTTGACAGTGCAAGGGGGGCGGGAGTTTGGGGAGGAAAAATGCAGATACTGAATGGTGATATCGACCACCTGCCCATATGGGGTGGAAACTGTAGCATCTCTATGCAGAGGAAAAGACGTCATGATTTGGTGCGCCGCCCAGCCTCCGGGATGTGGGCTAAATGGCTGTGTACAACTCTTATGACAGTTATATGAGGTATGATGCCTTTGATGTAATGGTTGATCTACGGTGAGAACTGGTTTCTGATTCTGCAATAAAAAAAATAAATAAAAAAAAAAATGATTACAAAACCTCATTACGTCACCTCATTACATCACCTCATTACCAATGCCTTATTCTGCACATTTGAATGTTCATTTTAACGCGCCTTCCCTCTTCAAGGTCACCAAGGAGTCTTGTCTTCTGCCCTCTAGCTCTCCCTCGTGCAAGAAATCACTGTCCATACCTCTTTAGGAGCAAGAAAGGCCACTTTATTTAAGACAGGTGCATCATAAATTTCATGAACACATTCATTATTTATTTATTTACACAATTCAACTCTACAGTGAGCCTACGAAACCTAAATCCCAAAACCCCGAACAAACTCCTGCCTACTACCCCTAGTACTACCCAACGATCTACCCTTCAGGATGGCCAACCCGCTCCAGGCTGCCCACCCCACTAGCAAAAATCCGCCTCCTACAAGAACAAAAGCACCTGACCTAACAGTGGCAAAACCTGAAAACAAAGCAGCACCTAGAGTACCGCAAAATAAAAAAAAACCAAAAATTAAAATAAAATGAGGGAGGGTGGGTGGGGCAAAACAAACCTCCCTTCTAGCCTCCCGCCACGCAGTTCCCCAACCGCCAGCCTGTCTCCCTTATATTACTTCCCCTAATCAGTCCCCACCTGATTTCGCGATTCTCGCGCGAACCTACCCAGGAAGAGACCGGCTCGCGCCTGGTTCTCCCTGGGTCCCCCCTCGCGCAAGAAATCACTGTCCATACCTCTTTAGGAGCAAGAAAGGCCACTTTATTTAAGACAGGTGCATCATAAATTTCATGAACACATTCATTATTTATTTATTTACACAATTCAACTCTACAGTGAGCCTACGAAACCTAAATCCCAAAACCCCGAACAAACTCCTGCCTACTACCCCTAGTACTACCCAACGATCTACCCTTCAGGATGGCCAACCCGCTCCAGGCTGCCCACCCCACTAGCAAAAATCCGCCTCCTACAAGAACAAAAGCACCTGACCTAACAGTGGCAAAACCTGAAAACAAAGCAGCACCTAGAGTACCGCAAAATAAAAAACCCCAAAAATTAAAATAAAATGAGGGAGGGTGGGTGGGGCAAAACAAACCTCCCTTCTAGCCTCCCGCCACGCAGTTCCCCAACCGCCAGCCTGTCTCCCTTATATTACTTCCCCTAATCAGTCCCCACCTGATTTCGCGATTCTCGCGCGAACCTACCCAGGAAGAGACCGGCTCGCGCCTGGCTCTCCCTTGGTCCCCCCATGCGGTTTCTCGTGTTGCATCTGCTTGTTCTGAGACGTGTGGCATCTTTACATCGCACATTCCTGTCAGCACGCAGCCAGGGCCGTCAGCAACCGGAGACGGAAGGGCCTATCTAGAAAGCGAAACACTGGCTGACACTCATTTTGCCTTCTTTGAATAGCAGTGTAACGTGCGTCCGTCAGTCCTGCACTTCATGCGTCACCACGCACGGCCGACTCTTCGTCACCTTGGACCTAGCAGCTCTTACGTTGTTTTTTCTCTCTTTAATATATCGCTTATGACATCACTAAAGTGCGGCAACTGATTGTCGTTACCAAATGTATTGTACGCGATTTAGCGTCATCGGAAGGCTGACTGACGTCACCAGAATTAAAACCAATGATCTACCAATCACCACCTACTTTAGTGGCGCGGGTTCTCTGTTTAACTCACTAAGCCAAGTTGGCAGCTGAAATAAAGTTGGCAGCATGGCTGGCAGGCGGCCATACTCGAGGGGAAATGCTGAATGCAGTTCAACGTTGCAGCCACAGGCCTGCTTCTTTGCACGCAAGGCGCATTATATAATTAAAAACTATGGTTTCGGGACAAGATTATCTGAACCTCGTTTGTCTGTCAACATGTTGCATAAATCCAATAAAAAGGGAACAGGGCACTCTAACGTGCTCTTTCTCACAAAAAAAATGTATAAATTAATCCACTTACTAACTAACTCAATGGTTCATTGTATTTTGTTTGGATTTATTTATAACACGCTCTGACGTCTCGGTGGTTCCGGTATACCATGTGTTTTGTATTTATTGAAAGATTTAGTAGTCTTTCTGAGAAAAGAATTGAACATAGCAAGCGGGAGAGGACACCTATTTGCAGCGCTCAGAAACGGCAACTGTCATTGGCATTGAGCGCTAAATAAAAGCACGTTATCATTGTATAATGGTGGGTGAGCACAACGTATGAGGGAGAGATGATATTGTGTTTAATGACAGATACATGCAAAGTGCAGTATGTACTTAAATAGAATTTAAAGGAATTTTACAAAAATGCACATATTTACATTACAGTAAAAACTGAAGCAGGTTTGATGGTGGTCAGGAGTGGAGGTTGCAGCACAGCAGCATGTGGGGGTGGGGTACCTTTGACTCGTGGGAGTGTTTTCTAAAACAAGAAATTGCGGTTTACATACTCTCTTAAACTAGGACGGAGAAAAAGCTCCTCTAAATTGGAGAGGATTCCGCAGGTGGAGGCCAAGCAGCTCAACAGATCCAAGGGCGGGTGCAAGCGGCTTGAGTACTCTACTCTTAGGAGCAGGGCCGGACTGGCCGTAGCGGGCATTGGGCGTTTTCCCGGTGGGCCAGAAGGGTGGGGTCTGGTTTTTGACCTGTGGGGGGCGGTTTGGCAGCAGTGCTGCAATATCGGCCCCCAGTATCAAAAGTGATAGCGCCAACCCCAGGACTTCTCAGCAGCAGACCCCCAGGGCTTCTTAGTAGCCCCCTCCCCCTGCGATTGGCATGGAATTACTGTAACCTGATGAATTTAAACACACATGGATGACTAAAAACAAATAAAACAAGCATTGGCAAAGCTAATTGGTCTGGCTTGCATTTTGAAAATTGGGAAACAAAACCAAGACATTATCTGTGCACAATGCACCTATGAGACAAAGACTTTAATGCCATGATTCAGTGAACTTATGAGATGTAAAATAGCCCATCATGCATTGCGATAGGAGGGAGAATGATATACCAAACAGCCAATAGCATGAGGTGAGCGAGAGCACTCCACTGAGCAGAGTTGAAGCCACTCTATGTTTTTTTGAAGGCTGTTTTTAAAATGACTCAAAACGCAAGTTACACATACTGGCTTTGACAATGCTTGTTTTACAGAGTCACTTGTTTGATGTTAAAGTGTTTGTTTCGTGCTGGTGTTTTAACCACTATAAAAGGACGACAGTGTTAACGTTCCACTTTGTTCAGAGATGAAAGTTTTAGTGGTGGACAGTTCCCTACTCATTTAAGAGGTAAAATAATGGCGAACCGCTCCTCGGCCATTCACTAGACTAAGGAGGTTGTTTCCTGGAAAAACACTCAGGACACTACACAACATGAGAATTCAATGCCCTTCAAAGTATGCATATGTAATATCATATATCGTACACCTGCTAATCTCACTTGGCTTTAAGCATCAACTCACTCTAAAATTATGGGGGGGAGTCCAACTATCTGCATTCACCCCCAACTTGTACCCTAGGATTTAAGGAAAATGAAACTCTGGCTTATCCTGGAGGGCAGGCCGACTTTTAGCATGAGCAACCTTGGACCACGCCCAGGATACAGACATTCAGAAAAACATAAGGGCTGCCTGGAACTGTCTCCTTCTGACCTGGCTGTTAAGAAAATGTGTTATACATAGTCCATGTTCATATGCTGTCTGTATAGGTTTTGCCTGAACAGTGCGTGTTTGCTGTCAGTGAAATCTATTGGTAACAAAAAAAAGCTTAAAACAGGCTTAAAGTCTGCCCATTAATTACCATTGGCTGGCTTCCACGTCACCCTCAATACCTTGCTTCTGATTGTTCAGTGCCTCCTCCTTCCGGAAGGCACTTCCAGTGTGTGTCCCTGCCGTGGAGCATGGAAATAGTACAGCTTCCTGTCTGCGGCCAGGGTCCTTATACTGGCCGCAGGTTTCTACAGATACTTTAAAAAAATCTTCAGTCCCTCACTCCTCCCACCTTTTGTGCTCTTGCCCAGGGTACAAGTCCTAAAAAAAGAAGTGGGGGGGCGCTGACGTCACGACAGGCATTGATGTCACAAAAGGTGGCTTGCACCATCAAACTTATTGCCTACCCCCGCTCACCCCTTAAATGCGATTGCATCAGGGAAGCCAGCGCGTTAGCAGCGTTCTGAAAGAGCACCGATCTCGCCCAAGACAGGCCAAGAAGAGAATGTGTGGCTCCATTTGCTCCAGTAATCGAGCTCCTGGTAAAATAAGTTGGGGGACGCCATCCATCCGTGTGGTACCCCGACTCGAGCCCTGCTCTTGCCCCTCACCCCTCTTACTCTCCATTATGTTGTTGCTTCCCCACTTCTCCCCCCGCACCTCCCTCATTTTGAAACATGTGCAAGATTGTTTGGGCAGCCCGAGAGGGCCGGCCAAGCAGTCATTGCGCACTTTAGGAGGGTGCTACCACTCCTCCCCTGCCCCCTCCCCATCACGCAAAGCTGTGGGCGGAAGTAGGAGAAAATAGAATGATAACATGGCTTATTTTATTTTCCCTGTGTTTCACTGCAAAAAAGCGGGGGAGCCGCCACTGATGATTGTAGAGTGTCTTTTTACACAGTGGGATTTTCCTGTAGGGAGCATGGTCACTTGTTGTGCTTCTGCAAGGAGCTGGAGTCAGAAACAAAAGCTCTGAGAAGGAGTGTTTACTTTCTACACACTGGTTACTGGCATCAAACCCGCTCACCTGTATCTGACTTACTTGGTTTAACTCCAGCTTAAGGCCAAAGATTGTCAATATGTTAAGGCATTAGACCCAAGTGAGACTTGAGGGAAGTATTAACAAGCCGTAGGAAATGACCACGTTTTTCCTTTACTTTAAGCCGTGTTGCACAGCAGCTCGCCCTGCCGTGCAACATGGCTAAAAACATTGACAAAGCCAATAGGTCTTGCATAGGTGAAACCTATTGACTTTGCCAGTGCTTGTGTTCTTCTGATGACCCTTCTTTCTCAACCTCCCTCAACATCTGTCTACACCTCTAATTTTTCCAATTCACCGACAAACGGTGGGATGGGGTGTCACAGTTGAGTTTGCTCTGGGTGCGATCTGGCCAAAGGCGACCTCTGCTCGAAGGCATAGTAACATAGACCTGATATTGTCCCATGCCAGGTGGGTGCAGCACCCTCAGTGATCTGAAGGTCCCCTGCACCAGTTGTGGATAGCTCACTTCACCCATTGAGCTCAACGTGTCCCCCATCATGCATGAGTGGCAGATCTACTCCAGAGATCCTAAGATGTTCCCAGTCAGAGCACAGGTCCCAGGCTGTCCCACACCAGGCAGGAGTATGTAGTCCAGGACGGATCTCTGAAGTCAGGAATTCAGTATAAAGTGTAAAACTGCATATTCCATGAAGCACACAGGGGCAAAGGGCATAACTACATTCAAAGTGTGGCTTGCCTTTCCCCAGCAGTCAGGAATCAGCAGCTGGCTTCTGCTCAGCTCATCCAACAAAGCTCAATTTAAATACTAGAGCACGGCAGAGGAGCATAGGGATTCACGAGGCGAGACCCCGAAGAGTGTGAGCTGCATGCATCTACCCTCAAGGTCGGAAACTACTGACAACCAAACTTTCCCATGTGGTTGTTCAAGGAGAAGCTTCTTTGGCTTGAGCATCAATTGATCAATATGGGATTCAGTTTTCATTCTGTCGTTATGGATGTAAGACTGCAAGTACCAAAATACATAAATAACCAACTCCCCACTCTCCCACCTTCGCCCCTCCTTCCCGATCTGGGTGAGCTACTCACACCAGTCTGGACGTGACGATACCTCACACTCTATCTTTGATCTCCTACTACCCAGACCCTCCAGCATTTCGCGATTTCGCGATTTACGAAAAAATCGCGAAATCGGCAGACTACCGCGATGGCCGCGATAATACCAATATTGGCCGCGATATTTACTCTACTGGGAGACAGCATAACAAACAATGCCCTTTAATTGGCTGTGCGCCCCCTCCCTTCGTCGTGTGTGTCAGCCGGGGCCCGAGGCAGCTTCCGAGCACACGCAGAGCCGCACGGAGCTCTTCACAGGTCTTTGAAAGACCCATTCACCTGTTAATGAGGCATTGTTATTCACCCCTCTTTCTCTCTCTCGTGGGCTCTCGGGGCTGAGTCTTGCCGCCTCTGCTGGGCGGCGGGGGAGGGGCTCTGCTCGTCCCTTTCTCTGCCCTGTCTTCTCGGCCGCGGTGCTGCTGGAGCTTCCCTGCTCGGAGGCAGCCGGGAATCGCGATTGGCTGGTGCACTTTCAATCTGGTGCAGCGCGCTGAGAGAAAACAGCGCTAACGGGAACTGAACCCCCTCCCCACCAGGGACCAACTTCAGGGCTCAGGACTGAGGCAGGAAACAAAGCCAGCGCACCTAGCAACGCGTGTGCCCCAGAGGACACCGGCGCCAGCCGAGGCCTCCCCGTGCTTTGGCAGCATCCTCTATTTTCACCAGACACCAACGTCTCCCCACCCTCGCCCACCTACCCCTCCAAACCTCACCCTCCACCTCGTCCCTTTTCATTTCTCAGAAACTTCTCTACCCTCATCTAACAGCAGTCCATCTCTCCCTCGCCCACCTCTCTCCATTACTCTTATAATTTCATCTAAAGGAATGTGAAGAAAGCATACAGTGTCAAGTATGAAATATGTTCATGAAATTTAAATGTGTAAATCAAGAGAAAACTAAGAATGTGACGAGTTAAAGAGCAATTGTCGGATTTTTTGTTTCGCAATATGGGAAACGTTGTTCATATTTTTTTTACACATATTTCCCAAACGCTATTAGACTTTTTTCAGCCTGTGTTTTTATTGCGTGCATGTGAGGATGTTTTGCTCAGCTGTTTTGTAATGCTTGTTTGAAATATGCCGTAAAACGCAGGTGGGTGTGGAACCTGTCAGGAGGGCTAAACAATGGCCTCTTGGTTACTAATGTTAGAGGAGAGCGGCTTTCCCGTGGCTTGGGTTCAGACAGTTAACTCCACTGAAATAACTTCCATCCATTCACGAAGATGATGATAATGGAGATAAGGAGCCAGATGAGTATGATGCTACATTAAACTTTTAATTTGGGGGGGGGGGGGTGAAGTGGTGACGAGGTTCAGGGCTTGCTGTATGTGAACCAATCAATAAGGTGCCTCCACGATGGCACAAGTGAAGACAAAAAACTGAAATCGTGTGCATTATTATTCATTAACATTTTTGTGCCCTATATGCAGCCTTGAAGCCAAACAAAGTGTCTACATTGTAAATAAACCAAATATACGTGGTTTCATGTTGTTAAACAACTAAAAAAACGAAGATATCTGTGTTTGTTGTAGGAAAAACCGCTAAATAAAATGCCGCTAAATTGCCGCTAAATTTCCATATTTGTGCCGCTAAATTTCCATTTTTGTGCCGCTAAATTTGCTAACCAATGCCGCTATATCCTGGGGGGTCTGATCTACCCACAGGCTATTCTATACTCAAGAAAGACAGAACCGACGACGTTGGGGGAGGTGTTGCAGTCATCTTTAGAAACTCCCTTCAACTGAAGGCTCTTCCTTTCAGCTCTTTCCGCACTTTTGAAGGCCTTTCTCTTGAGCTCCTATTGCACCATCGCTCACCCCTCAGATTCCATGTCATTTACCGTCCACCGGGGAGCGACCCTTCGTTTTTGGAAGAACTCACTGACTTCATCAGCGACCAACACTCGGAAAGTGACAATCAGACCATTGTGGGGGACTACAATCTCCATTGGGGCTCACCGCAAGACTCCTCTGCGAACTCGCTTGCCACCTTCCTCTCTGCATACGATCTTATACAACACTGCACACAGTCAACACACTCTAAGGGCTCAATCCTGGACCTTGTTATTTCCAAAGCAGACAGACTTTCTATCACTACCCCTATTCATTTAGACTGGTCTGACCACCTCCTCATCCCATTCTCTCTTCACCTTTCACACTCTATAACTCTTGGCCAACCTAAGAGGGCTACCTCCTGGTTCCGTGATGTTAAAAATATTGACATTGGTTCCTTCTGTGAATCATCCTTGTTATCACTTCCAAAGCTAGACCCGAACCTAGATGTTGACGAACTCACCTCCCCATGCCTCACAGTCCTTGCAGTCGAAATCAATAAGGTCGCTCCTCTCCAAAGCAAAAAGGTTAGGCCCACTCCGTCAGCACCTTGGTACAACAAATCCCTCTATGAAGAAAGGAAGCAGCTAAGATACCTGGAGAAACAATGGAGGCAAGCGCCCTCCACCGATAACTTAGCCACGCTTCGTTCTGCAAGATCCAAATACCATAAGAACATCTTCCTTGGGAAAGCGTCGCACTTCAGAACCCTCCTTGACTCTGCCAAAAATAGACCCAAAAAACTATTCGATCTCATCAAGATTCCTAACCACTCTCCCCCTACCTCCAAGCTGGAGGACTCTACAAAGAAAGCAACGGACTTTGCTCTATTCTTTGACAAAAAAGTGAAATCCCTTGTGGCTCAGGTCGCTCACCCTACCCCTCCTGAGGAGCGCAAATCCTTAGCCATTTGGCAGAACTTTGACCTCATCTCTGAAGATGCCCTCCTCAAATGCATCCTCAAAACTAAGCCCTCCAACCATTCTCTTCACCCCATCCCCAGTGCCATTGCTATCGACTTCTATTCCCATTCACTGTCCTATTGGACCACTCTGGTCAACCTCTCCCTCTGCCAAGGCTCCCTTCCTGTCTCCTTCAAAACAGGGCAGGTCACCCCTCTGCTTAAAAAACCCTCTGCTGATGCGAATGACCTCAACAACTACCGCCCCATCACTAACCTTCCCTTTCTTGCGAAGATCACAGAAAGATGTGTAGCGAAACAACTCTCTCGTTATATCAAGGACAATGATCTTCTTGACAAATGTCAGTCCGGCTTCATCCAAAACTGCAGCACTGAAACAGCCCTATTGCAAGTGATCGATGACGCCTTGAGGATACTCTACTCGGGGGGGTCCTGTCTTCTTATTCTCCTTGACCTCTCTGCAGCCTTTGACACTGTCAACCACGACACTCTCCTCAATACTCTGCAACAGAGAATGGGCATGGAGGGTAATGTGCTTAAATGGTTTGCTTCCTTCCTCTCAGATAGATCCCAAATGATCAAAATAGCGAACAGCCTTTCATCTCCTCTGGCGGTAGGTCAAGGTGTTCCTCAAGGCTCTATACTTGCACCTACTCTGTTCAACCTCTACCTAGAACCCCTGGGAAATCTCCTAAGTAAATCTGGGATCCACTATCATCTCTACGCAGATGACACTCAAATCTACCTCAAGGTTGCCTCCACCCACGATCTCGCTATCCTTAGCTCAACTCTCGACTCCATTCAAAACTGGATGTCAACTCATCAACTGATTCTGAATCCCTCCAAAACTGAATTTCTCCTCCTCTCCTCCTCACTTTCTCCTCCCCCGGTTCAATCTTGGATGGATCAGACGAATCTACTTAACAATAAGCATATCATTGTTGAAAGCCCAAAATCCCTTGGTGTCTTACTCGACAACAATCTCAATCTAATCTCTCACATCAATTCCATGGCAAAGTCTGCTCGATACCAACTGCGCCTTCTTTGGGGGATTCGTCGCTTCTTCTCGGAGCATGACCTTAAAACACTGGTGCAATCGCTGGTCCTCTCCAGACTGGACTACTGCAATTCTCTTCTTACTGGCCTCCCCAAATCCCACCTGTCCCCCCTGAAATCGGTCTTACACTCAGCAGCCCGTTTCATCTATGGGGCTAAAAGAAGCGACCACATCACACCGCTGCTATCCTCCCTTCGTTGGCTTCCCATCAAGGCTAGAGCTATCTACAAGACTGCCTGTATCACCCACAAAGCCTTGCACTCCTCCTCTCCTCGCTACCTGTCGAATAAACTGAAACTCTCTGGATGCTCTAGACCATCTCGGAATGCGGAAAATCTTCTGCTTGAACCCCCCACTTTCAAGAAGGAAAGATCGATGGCCCAATCCTTTTCAGGAAACGCAGTGAGAATCTGGAACTCACTCCCGCCTCAGCTCCGGACTACCTCCTCCTCTCAGGCCTTCAAACGGGACCTTAAAGTTCTCCTCCTCCAAAGGCACCTCCAAGTCTAACTCACACCCTTGCCGTCGTCTGAAGGAAGACCTCCCATTACTGGAAAGTCTATTGGCCAGGTTTATGGTACTTCCTCCCCAGGGTGTTCTGGCAGTTTAAATGTTTAGCAATCTCCCAATACCTGTGTATGGTACCCTTTTGGAACTTGCTCACGTCACTTTTGTTTGTAACACACTGTTTGCTACCTCGCACGTTTTGTTTGTTTTAGAGACTTGCACAAGTGCCACCTTTGCCTACGTAACGTTTGTTATTGTGCTGGAGTGTCTGCCTTCTATTGCAGTATTATACCTCTACTTGTATTTTGTACGTTTTTATTTATTTATTTATTTATTGTGACTTATATAGCGCACTATAACCCAGGGGTCTCTAAGCGCTTTGTTAGGATCAGCAAGACAATAAAAGATGCATCAGATTGCAATTAGCGGCCACCCCACGCTTGCTGGAAAAGCACAGTTTTTAATTTCTTGCGAAAGGGCATTAATTTCTTTTCATTGCGGAGTTCCAGCGGTAGTTTATTCCACATAGCTGGCAAAGTATGTGAGAAAGCACGCCCACCCACCGTGGTCAGTCTACAACGTGGCTGAACCAGATAAATGGAATCAGCAGATCTAAGCACCCTCCCTGGTTTATAAAGGGACAGGCGAGATTTCAGATAGGTGGGTGCCCTGCCATGAAGCGCTTTATGTACAATGCAGAGCCCTTTGAACATTAGTCTCTGCCTAACTGGCAGCCAGTGGAGTTCCCGCAGGAGGGGGGATGCCTGGGTACTCCTTGGTTTCTTAAAAATGAGCCTAGCAGCATCATTCATAACCGTCTGCATTCTATTGAGAAGGCCCTGTGGAAGTCCTATATACAATGAATTGCCATAGTCCAGCCTGGCTAAAATCATTGCAGAGACCGCACTCTTTAGAGTGGAGAAAGAGAACAGCGGGGAAACTTTCCTGAGTTGGCGAAGGAGGCCAACACAGCAGCCCACCACAGCTGTGACTTGCTTTTTCATGGACAGCTTACTGTCCACCTGTAACCTGCACCCTTATCACCTTTTTCTCCTATAATGCACCGATTGCTACCTCATGTATTTTGGTTGCTCACTAGTGTCACTTTTGATCCATGTAACTTATTGTTTGCTTTTGTATTTTGTTCCTGTATATCATTATTGGTCCTTCTGTGAAGCGCTCTGACACCTTCGGGTAAAGTCCGCGCTATATAAAATTGCATAAATAATAAAATAAAAATAATAAAACCCTCACCTTGCTTCTGATTGTTCAGTGCCTCCTCCTTCCGGAAGGCACTTACAGTGTGTGTTCCTGCCGTGGAGCATGGAAATAGTACAGCTTCCTGTCTGCGGCCAGGGTGCTTATACTGGCCGCAGGTTTCTACAAATACTTTTAAAGAAAACCTTTTTACATGCACTTTTAGAGAGTGCATGTGTCTTCAGTCCCTCACTCCTCCCACCTTTTGCGCTCTTGCCCCTCACCCCTCTCACTCTCCATTATGTTGTTGCTCCCTTTCTCCTCCCCACCGTCCTCCCGCTGTTGATGCTCCCCCACTTCTCCCCCCGCACCTCCCTCATTTTGCAACATGTGCAAGACTGTTTGGGCAGCCCCAGTCCAAAGCAGTCATTGCGCACTTTAGGAGGGTGCCACCACTCCTCCCCTGCCCCGCACCATCACGCAAAGCTGTGGGCGTAAGTTGGAGAAAATAGTATGATCACATGACTTATTTTATTTTCCCTGTGTTTCACTGCAAAAAAAGCGGAGGAGCCGCCACTGATGATTTTAGAGTGTCTTTTTACACAGTGGGATTTTCCTGTAGGGAGCATGGTCACTTGTTGTGCTTCTGCAAGGAGCTGGAGTCAGAAACAAAAGCTCTGAGAAGGAGTGTTTACTTTCTACACACTGTTCACTGGCATCAAACCCGCTCACCTGTATCTGACTTACTTGGTTTAACTCCAGCTTAAGGCCAAAGATTGTCAATATGTTAAGGCGTTAGACCCAAGTGAGACTTGAGGGAAGTATTAACAAGCCTTAGGAAATTAGTACGTTTTTCCTTTACTTTAAGCCACGTTGCACAGCAGCTCGCCCTGCCGTGCAACATGGCTAAAAGCATTGACAAAGCCAATAGATCCTGCAAAGGTGAAACCTATTGACTTTGCCAGTGCTTGTGTTCTTCTGATGACCCTTCTTTCTCAACCTCCCTCAACATCTGCCTACACCTCTCATTTTTCCAATTCACTGACAAACGGTGGAATGGGGTGTCACAGTTGAGTTTGCTCTGGGTGCGATCTGGCCAAAGGCGACCTCTGCTCGAAGGCATAGTAACATAGACCTGATATTGTCCCATGCCAAGGGGGGTGCAGCACCCTCAGTGATCTGAAGGTCCCCTGCACCAGTTGTGGATAGCTCACTTCACCCATTGAGCTCAACGTGTCCCCCCATCGGTCGACTCACACCACTGACGGGACGCTACATACACCTACCCCGACATACCTTTTTCCTCATTTACTTTTCTTACCTCCTTCCTTATGCCCCCAAGTTATTGCTTTTAAATTTTTATTTTATTGTTGTTAATATTTTATGGTTATAGTAAGGATTTGAATGTCGATAGTTGCATCGGGGCGGAAAGTGCTCCTCTCGGGAGCGAGACGGGGACACCCCTTGGACAAGGAATTGCTGATGGGACTTGTATTAGTTCAGGAGTGTTGTAATACTTTATATCATATTTGATTATCCTTCTACAAAAGTTCCTTTTTGTGTAATGGCGAACACCAGGCAGAGTGTTTTTCATTTGTATGTTGAACGCATTTTACCTTTGTTTATGGAGCGGAATTGTACCATGTCCCTATCTTCCCCTAATCTGGATGTGGCACCACACGACTGCGAAATCTGGCTGGAAGGAGACATGCAATTTATACTGCGGTGTCAGCGGACTGTTGTTGAGTGTGTATCTTTGTACAATTGCGATTCACACTCTCCGCCATTGTTTATTTTATCTTCTTCATCTATTGTACCAGAGAGGACGATGAGGTAACTGTGTACCCTTGCATATGATCACAATACAGTGTAATGTACTTCTAACTTCAAAATGTAATAAAAGATATTAAAACAAAAAAAAAGAATTGAGCTCAACGTGTCCCCCATCATGCATGAGTGGCAGATCTACTCCAGAGATCCTAAGATGTTCCCAGTCAGAGCACAGGTCCCAGGCTGTCCCACACCAGGAAGGAGTATGTAGTCCAGGACGAATCTCTGAAGTCAGGAATTCAGTATAAAGTGTAAAACTGCATATTCCATGAAGCACACTGGGGCAAAGGGCATAAGTACATTCAAAGTGTGGCTTGCCTTTCCCCAGCAGTCAGGAATCAGCAGCTGGCTTCTGCTCAGCTCATCTAACATACTAGAACATGGCAGAGGAGCATAGGGATTCACGAGTATGAGCTGCATGCATCTACCCTCAAGGTCGAAAACTACTGAGAACCAAACGTTCCCATGTGGTTGTTCAAGGAGAAGCTTTGGCTTGAGCATCAATTGATCAATTTGGGATTCAGGTCATTCCTGTATATCCTGCCGAAATCTAACTCTTTAGTACAGCTCATCGTTTGTATCCTTCCTAGTGGTTTGAAGTGCTCAAGGTGGCTTCTCAGCGCTCTGCAAAACTCTCTATAAATAAATACTTTGTTCACTATCATGCGGGAGGGGCTCCAGAGTGCAAAGTTTTTCCATGTTACATGTGAATGACTCATTCCAGATAGCTCGTATATATTTACCCGCGTGAGTGACTCACATCCTCCAAGAATCTCAAGTTGTCCTATCATCAAGGCTTATGTTTTTTGCTTTGCATGTTGATACTTTCAGTTTTCATTCTGTCGTTATGGATGTAAGACTGCAAGTACCAAAATACATAAACGACCAACTCACCACCCTCGCCCCTCCTTCCCGATCCGGGTGAGCTACTCACACCAGTCTGGACGTGACGCAACCTGAGATCAGTGCATTGTAGGAATGCAGGGTGTGTTGATGTTTTGCTTGTCAAGGTATGAATTGTGTTTTGGAAACCTCTGTGGATGACACTTTGTCTTTAAAGTGTGTTTTGAGGACTGGGCACATTGTCACTCTTATAGCAGTCTCAGGCTTTCCACTACTGTCACAGGCAGTCTCCGGCACTCCCTGCAGTCCTCCTGGATGTCTCTGCACCCCCGTAGTTTATGCATTCCCAGACTGTCCTTCCAGTGCTGTAGATTCTCTGTCTGTATATCTTGCCTACGGCTTCCTGAGGTTTCCCTTCTTCTCCGTAGTCAAGTATTGTTTGAGTTCTGTGCAGTGGCTGGCTTTCTATTCTCCTAGTCTCATAGGCAGTGTTAAAGAGGGCGTTAAATAGGGCATAGCGTTAAATAGGGCATAGAGCTCTGTAATGAAACGCCTGTCTTCATTTTTAAGGCGTACCCATTTTTTGAAGGGGGTAAGGGGCCTCCCTGCATGTGTCAATTGAGGGCTTCGTCACCCAGTGTCGTACCTGGAGGTATTGAATATGGTATGCGTATAGAGCATAGTCAGATGTTAAATGTTCAAATGGGAATCTCCCATGAGTATCAAACAGGCATCCCATGCATTTGCACCCACCCTGCTGCCAATGCCGGAACTGTTTTTGTTGCATCCCCGAAAAACTCCAGATTAGACATGATTGGGGTCATAGAGGACGGAAAGGTGGTCAAATCAGCTTTGGTCACTACTGCATCCCATACTCTGAAAACTGAGCTAGTCCCTGGCAAGGAATAGAAACCCCAGGCCCGGTATTTATGGGGACGCCAGGGTTCTTTCCATATGTGAGAACCCGCTACGTCCTGGTCCATGAAACACCAGTGTTTCTCAGAAAGCGATTGGCTCCACTCCACTAGAATGCAGAGCTGAGAGGCCTGGTAGTAGCACCTTAGCATGGGCACTGCAAGTCCGCCTTCCTGCGTCGGTCAGTATAGTATACTTCGATCATCCTCCGCATTTCAGCTAAAGGTGCCACGTACTAAAACAGCATCATGGGGTGACAGACGATTTGTGGTCACCTCAGCAAAACTCTGGAATGCCCTCCCGTTGGAGATCAGATCCTGTCAGTCCTTACTAACGTTCAGAAAGCTGATAAAAACTTGGCTACTCAACCAAGAACATTCCTATTAGGGTTCCTGCTTGTTGTCCGTAGCACCGAGACTCCCCTGGGTATTTGTGCGCTCTACAAATCTCAAAAATAAACAAATAAATAAATAGGTGTTTCTGGAGGTGGGGATTATTCCCATCCCAGATGAATTTGTTGATTTCTAATTGCAGGGAGCGCAGAGTGTACTTCGGTGGAGTGAGTAGAGGGGCCTGGATTTTCATCTTGATAGCCGATACTCTGCCCAAACATGAAAGGGAAATCTGCTGCCAGGTGTTTGGGTCAGCGAGTATTTATGAGGTAAGGGCAGCATAGTTAATTGATAATGGTTTTAGGAACAGATCAGGCCAACTTAATACTAAGGTAGGGCAAGGAGTCCTTCGCCCATCGAAAAGGAAACAGTGAGAGCAGATGAGCTTTATGGGGTGAGGTTACCGAAAGGTTTAAGATCTGGGAGTTTTGCATGTTAACTTTAATTCCATATACTTTTTCAAAAGCATGGAGTTCTGCTACGAGGGCGGGGAGAGAGGACATCGGGTCAGAGATGGCTAGAGTCACATTGTCGACGTAGAAGCTGATAAGATGGTGGCCTTCGTCAAATGGTATCCCAGAGATGGCTGGGTTGGCCCTAATCCTTTGAGCTAGGACTCCAAAAGAAGAGGGGCGAGGGTACACACCTGTTGTGTTCCCTGTTGGATAGGAAGTGGCTGGGACATCACCCTGTGAACTCTACTTGATGCCCTAGGAGAACTCTAGGTACAACCCATCGGCAGAGTTTATCGCTGAGGCCAAATTGCCTCAGGGTCTCAAACAAGTAGGGGTAGTGGACTCTATCAACCGCTTTTTCAGTGTTGATGGAGTGGCATTTGTGCAGGTGACACACACCAGGCAGAATTGTGTGTTATGCTTCAGGCGCAGGTGGAGGGGTTGATAGAGCGCGCAGGTCACCCGACTATAACTTTTACTATATACGCATTGGGCCCATAAATTCAATTTATCATATTCGTTAATCGGGTAACCTACACACCACTAACAGTAACCCAGTTCTTTCCTATTATTTCCAATGTACCCGACTTAACAATCCACCGTTACGGGTACCTATGATCACTATGGATCAGGGAGCTAGCTGTAAAAGAAAGGCAGTCACAAAATATAAAATATCATTTACTATATTTGCACTCATATAATAACCAGAGACACGAGACGTTTTCAAAATCTTTATCTAGTCTTCATCGAGATCAGAGAGTAAAATGTTTACAGCAATTAAACTATCAATGACTAAAATTATAAAGAGCATGTATCCAAATAGAAAGTAAATAAGACCAACCATTTATAAGTCTAAAGGAAAGTAAGAACAGGGAACATAATAATAAGAAATTTTAGAATTCAGACTTGATATGGAGTAACTAAACGACGGAGAAAATAAGGAACATACTAGAATGTCACAGTTGAGTTACCCCTAGAAGGTGAGTACGGAAAAGAACTTTAGATTGTACTACGGAAATTCTGAGATACCATGTAACTATAGGGAAGCTAAAAATAAACCATACTAATAAGACAGTGTAATTACTTTGAATCGACTAAAGGATGGGTGAAGAAAAGCAACATCTATATTTTATGAACAGTATGTAGAACAATACTTATAGGATGGGGAAAACTTGGAACATGCTAGTATAACAACTATAATATAGGACTTTATCATTTGTCAGCAAAGGGAGGTAAGAAAAAGGAATAAAAGGCAAGTACGATTTTATTCAAAGCAAGAAAATAGAGAATACAAAATGAATGGGTTCCCTCAGATTTATATTTACCTAGAACGGTGTGGAGACCAACCCTGGCAACGGGTCAGTTAAGGACAGGAGAAACCCAAGGAAAGACAGTCGCCAGTAGGCCACCAGGTGCAGTATAGACCCCAGGACAGGACCGGAAGACCAGATTAGGATCAGGACAGGACCACCAAGGTAAGACCAGCACCCGCAGTTTGGAAGCAACGCCTGCGCTCCACCCTCTCTGCAGATATTAGTCAGAACCCCGATTGGGTTATTGAATTACCCAGCAAAGTGCTCCGCCAGCACTTAAGGTTTCCCAAAACCCCCCTGGGTCTCTGGAAATTTCGGACAGAGTGCTCCGCAGTACCTCTGTTTCAGGATCAGCTATTGAGTGCGTTGGGTCAGTGACAGGTCAGCTATTCGGACAAGTCGGACAATTTCTCTAGCTAAACCTAGGCTAGTTATACTGTTTTCGGGTCAGTGTACCACCCCCCAAATGTTGCAAGTGTAAGAATCCCCCATTTCAATTGGTCCAAAGAAAGACAGGTCAACACACCAACCAGGATTTGACTTTCTCAAGCCCCAATTTACATCTTTTGGGACCGCCTATTGAATTTTGGGTTCCCATGACATAGGTCCCCACCTAACAATGATATACACAGATTTTATTACAATTGTTTCAAATGCGGTACATTTCGGCTCCGTTAGCTGGGCTACAGGTCGGTTCCCAGGAGCATCTTGACTGTGGCTGCCAGCTAGCCGAGTTCCACTGGTACAAGGTTTTCTTCCCTCTGCTAGGATGACATGCGCAGTAGGGACTTCAAAGATGGAGTTTCAAATCCCTCCCAGGCCCAAAAGATTCGCCACATGAAAAATAAAGGAAAACAATTTAGAACACAGAAATAAATGATTACACTGTATACCAGGAATCCCTATATGACTCCCCTTACTTTTTACTAACTATAGCATTAAGATTAGTGCAAAACGAACAGCAGTACAAAAGCTGCAGGGCAAGCGTCGGCATGTGAGAACACAAAGCGGCCATTTTAAAGCTAGTGCGCAAGCGCAAAGATTTCCCACCAGAACTGCGAGTATGTCACGTCACGTGAGTGTGACCTACGCATGCGCAGAAGAGATTCCCGCAAAGCAGCGGCCATTTTAGGTTGCAAGCGTATTAGGATTAGTAAACACATATGCAAGCTTCACTGGGACACCCAAAATGTCAGAATATATGGGAAATTAGTGAGACAAACAGATTGATTTAGTTTCATTAGGGTTATTCGAGGTTCTTGAATACAAGCAAGTCGCTTTACGTGCGAATCCTTGCTCCATCAGGGTCAGCTTTTTGCTACTGCCCTTTCCACTTATTATGCCAGAGGTGTACTTATCTCGGTGGTCCCCAAAGTCCCCTTTGTTGGGAGGGGAGGTGTGTGAATATTTTGGGAGCATTAGATGCTAGGGATGTCTGCTTGATGAATGTCCATGCACCCAACATGGATGATGGGAGCTTTTTTGGAACAGTGATGGATTCAGCGGCTGAACATTCAGCGGCTGAACAAATGACTATAGCGATCCTCTTGATGGGGGACCTCAATTGTGTGATTGATGGGGAGTTGGACCGTCTCCCCCTCGAGTGGATACTAAGCTAGCTATGACTGGCGTCCTTAAAGAAATGATGGTTGGTGCGGGTCTTCAGGATGTGTGGAGAGTGAGGAACCTGCATGCTAAGATGTATTCCTGTCATCTGCCCGCTGCTGGAACTCATTTTTTTTTAAATATCTTTTATTGCATTTCTTATTTATGGTCACATAACAAAACAGTGATTGGTACAGGTCGACCTTGATGTTCATTTTCTCTCCATTATGCATAATAAATGAAAAGTGAAGACAGTAATTCAAGTCACCGGTGTACAGGGGTATACACAATCAACAACAGTTCGCTAAGTTATCAGTTTTCGCTGCACATATCCTGCAAATCATACATCAGGGTAGGGCACTTGTTTCCAAAAGACGAAAGATCCCGGAGTAAATGAGGTCTCCTGAAACAAAAAGGATTATGCCTATCAAACCAAATCAAATATATGCCAACTTACAGGAACCATCCCATTGAGGTGGAAGTGCATGCTGGTGTAGATCAGGGTGTATAGTGCAGTGTAATGTACTGAGTCGCGTGCGTCGCTCGTCAATGTCCCCATTTTGTTTTTTAAGGGTGTATTTCCCATCTCGTTCCTAAAAGAAGCGCACCCATATTGAAGAGTTGGAGTGTCGACCTAATATGTTCCGCACCTGTTGCCACCAAGGCAAGTTGAAAGGAATAAGCAGGTCTTATGATATTCAACACCGTGTACATGCTATATTGAACTTAGAACAATAACTTAGTTAACAGAAATTGAGAACACAAGGGAGAACAAATCGTAACGGGGAAATAGTATTGGGTAGGGTGAATGCGTGTGGCGTTCCCTCTTCGATGGGAGTCGTCCGGTGCGGGGCGCGAGCGTGCCAGGGGAAGGGAGGGGCGTCCAGAGTGGGGAGGGAGAAGGTCCCACATAGCTCGTAGCCCAGTGGGGGCAGCACGACCCCATTAGGTTGTGTCGGGTGAGTCCGTTGGGTGCTTGTCGACATAGCCAGCCCCCTCTCCGACATATAATCTCAGGAGCACTACATTGGGCAGTCTATGATGCCGGTGCTGTCGGCCAGGCAGCGGTCCGAGGAGGGTGTGTCTAGGTTATGCCTTCCTGTAGGCACACCTGGTGAAAGGCAGTCAATGTCTCGTCCCAGGTCTGGGCAAAGGGATACTCGCGGAGCCCCGCTGTTTCTTCCCTGTGTAGTGCTACACTCTCCGCTCTTGCCCAATTGTCAAAGGAATTACGCTAGTGCAGTGCCCGGGGTGGTTCACTATTCTTCCAGCGCTTAGTAATAAGCCTTTTAGCTGTTATCAAACCAAGATCCCAAAACCTGGCCGGGGCTTTCGTCTGTTTCGTCCGTTTGTAAAGGCCCAGTAGACATGCCTCCCATGTGTGCTGTAAAGTGCCCCCTGTGCTCGCTGCCAGGGAAGTAGACACCGCTTTCCAATAGTCTTGTAGGAGCGGGCAAGACCAGAGCATGTGCAAAAAGTGTGCATCCGTTAGTCCACACCTGGGGCACGCCGTCGTTGTAAGTCCAAAATATCGGTTCACCTTGTCCGGGGATAAATAAGCGCGGTGTATGATATAGTAGGGAATGATCTTGAAGTGGGAATTACGCGGGATGTTGAGTGTTCCCGCTAACACCCTCTCCCATTCTTTGTCAGTCCATTCCCTTCCTCTGTCCACTTGTCTCGTAAGCTCTGGGTGGAGAACTGTGTGTGTGTATGCAGGGCCTGTGCGAGCCAGTGTACCACATGAGACCCATTTCCCATCACGTGCAGGTATTGTACAAGCAGGTGGGTCGATGGTTCTTCCGTGAGGTCGCCCCAGGCCTGTGTTAGTGTGCGTATGAGCCCTGCATGTGTTAGGAACTGTCCCACTGGTAGCCCCGCGTCTGCAGCTAGCGCCTCAAACGAGAGTAAAGCACTCTCCGCAAACAGGTCCCCCAGGGTATCCAACTCAACCTGCGTCCAGCTGGTCAGTGCCGCTTCCGCAAGGGGGCCGCCTTCCCAGGGCGTTCCCAACAATGGTAGGTTCGGAGCATACGGCGTTGTGGAACTCGTAAGCCTCAAACTCCTAACATAGCACCTCCGCGCCGCCGCCAGATGTATCTGTTCTGGGCAGCCGATTTTAGCTAACGGGTGAAAGATTGCGTGCACTTGGGCAGTGGACAGGACCGTGGTGTCCGTGGCTGTGTCTGCTAGGTTTTTCCCACTTAGCCAGTAGGTCACCCACTGTAACTGTGCGGCTAGGTAGTAAAGTTCCTGATTAGGGACAGCTAGACCCCCTGCCTCCGTCGATGCATATAGCTTCTTCAGCACGACCCTGGGCCTTCCCATGTTCCATATCAGTCGTCTGATTAATGTCTCCAAGTCGCGGAATATGCGGGTGGGTACATAGATTGGAAGGTTGGCGTAAAAATATAGGAGTTTGGGCAACGCTATCATTTTCGCCAGTGAAATTCGGCTCTGGACGATAAGTGGGAGAAAATTCCAGAAGGTTATCTGCGCATTAAGTGATGAAATCGCCCTTATTAAATTATCTTCTAGTACGTAGGTAGGGTCCCGATATATGTATATTCCCAGATATCGAAAAGTTGTTTGATACCAGACAAGTCATTCCTCCAAAACCGTGACTGCACATTCTGGAGTGGCAGCATCAAAAGAGTACACTCCAGACTTTGCCCAATTGACCCGGAGTCCCGACATTTCACTGAACGTACGGAATATTTCGGTGAGCGCCGGTGGAAAACAGGTCAGGTCCCTGATGTAGAGTAATAAGTCGTCAGCGTATAGCGACACCGCGTGGGTTCCATCGGCCAAAGGGATGCCCAAGTCTGCACCTGAGGTTCGGAGTTGGATCGCCAATGGCTCCATCAGTAGAGTGAAAATTAGAGGGGAGAGGGGACACCCCTGTCTGGTACCCCTGCATACCCGGATGGGGTCCGAGAATAGCCTGCCTGTGCGAGCTCGCACTATGGGTCGTTGGTACAGTAGTTCCACCATCTGGAGAAAATCGTCTCCTAAGTAGTATTTCCGCAGCACCGACACCAGGTAAGGCCATTCTACAGAATCGAATGCCTTCTCAAAGTCGAGTATCAGACATCCTGAGTGGGGCCATAGGGATGTTGCTAGGCTCTGTACCTAAACAACCGCTGAATATTATATGACGTGCTACGAGTTGGTACAAAACCATTTTGGTCAGTATGGACGAGGGTAGGTACCAGGGGTGCCAGTCGCTGGGCGAGCGCGGATGCCAGGATTTTATAATCAGTATTAAGGAGGGCCAGTGGCCTATATGAGCCCATGTGTGTCTCGTCCCTGCCTGGCTTTAGGAGTGATATCAGATTCGCCTCATTTAATGTGGGTGGGAGAGCAGAGTCTGCGATAGCTGTCTCAAACACACGCAATAGTTCTGGAATTAGGATAAGGGAATAGGCTTCATAAAACTCCGCAGGTAGTCCATCAGGTCCTGGGGATTTACCGTTGGAGAGGGAAAAGATCGCTCTGCGGAGTTCCTCCTCCGTAAACAGCGCCCCTATATCAGCACGTTGCGTATTGTTGATTTCTGGCAGAGGCATGGTTGATAGATAAGTTATTATGTCGTCAACGGGAACCCGTAAATGGGAGCGATGAAGGTTCTTATAGTGCGTCGCAAAGGCTTCATGTATGGCCCTCTGTGTATATACAGTGTCATCGCTAGTCGTGCAAATGGACGACACTGGGGCGGACCGGGTATCTCACTTAATCACCACGACAACAGTTTGCCTGGCTTGTCCCCGAATTGATGAGTTCGCGCCGAGTGGGCAGTGTAGTTCAAGTTTTTTAGCCTGTCAAGTAACTGTGTGTGTCACTCTCTGGCTGCAACCAGTGTCCCGTCGTCACCCTCCGTCGCCTCCCGCTCCCCGTCCAGAAAGTCAGATTCTACACGTGTCAGTTCCCTCTCTATCTGTCGCCGCATACCCGCCTGTGTGCCCAGGCAGTGGCCTCTCGTGACAACTTTGAATGCATCCCACTCTAGTTGTGGAGTGGAGGCAGTAAGATTATTTTCCTCAAAATATTGCAAGAGGCGTGTCAAAAGTGCATCTCTGAATGGGGCATCCAGTAGCACATCAGGTTGAAGTCTTCAGGTGGGTATCGGTGGGTGTGGGCGCTCCCAAGCTAAGGTCAGGATGTGGGGATTATGGTCGGAGTGGGTACGGCTCATATAATAGGTGTCAATGACATGGGGGAGCAGGTCACTTGTTAGCATGTATCTGTCTAGCCTGACGTGCAATGTGTGGGCACCTGAATAGTAGGAGTATACCTTCGTGTATGGATTACGACCTCGCCAGGTGTCATGTAGGTACCATTGTGCCGCCCAGCCCGTGAGTCCCTCATAGCTGCAGTCGCCGGTGCACTAGTCAGGGGGGGAACGACCGGTCCAGGTTAGTATCCAGGACACAATTAAAGTCGGCCCCTAGCAATAAAGGGACACCATGCCAGGGTGCCAGCACTGACGATAATCGTGTGAAGAAGTGACCCTGCTCAGTATTAGGTGCGTAAAGGGAGGCAAGGACAACCAGCTGGCCATCCAGTTTACCGTGTACGACTACATACCTGCCCTCCGTATCTATCCTGCTATGGGAGAGTGCAAAAGGGACTCCCGGGCGCACCCAAATCAACGCCCCTCGCGCGTAGGCCGAAAACACAGTAGCATACAACTGCCCCCTCCATCTACGGTGTAACTGTAGTGTCTCCGGGCCAGTCAAATGTGTCTCTTGCAACAGAGCTATATGCACATTGTGTCGTGTGAGGTATGAGTATATCTGGTAACGGCATGATGGAGTATGCATCCCACGCACGTTCCACGTGCAAAGTTTAATCTCAGCCATAGCGTATCCATGCCTCAGTCACCGCTCCCACCCGTCCCCCCCCCAGGAGCCAAACCCGCACCCCGGCCAGCCAGACCCCACACCCATCATGAAGAAGCCACTGCACACACACGCCATATAGGAGGAGAATGTGGGGAAAGAAAAAATTGTCATTTAACTCTAAGAACAGGGAAAACAAGAATACAATTCCAAAAGGGCGACAGCAGAACATGTTATCGTCCAAACGCTCTACCGAGCTGAAGAAACCTTAAGTTCAAGGGGGGGTTGCTGAGCGCGTGGCTCTACTTTCACAGGCGCACCGTGTGGTCAGGCCGGGGGTGTCTCCCCCGCACAGGCATCTCAGGGCATTCAGTCCCACGCCAGCGGGCGTTCTCCCGGTGTGGAGTCCCGGGCTCCCCAGGCCCAGTGTTTTGTAGTTTGATCGCTCCCAGGCCGTACCCCAGCTCATAACTCACCTCCGGGGGTTAGGCCGCCCCCATACCACCGCTCCCCGTGCTCCACGCCTTGTCCTGAAAAACGATGCCTGCAGCGACATGTCAGCCAGATGGGACCGTCCCCCCCGGGTCAGGGGAGCTGCACAAGTGGTTCGGTGGCATCGTGTAGGAGCAGGGCTCCGAGTGGCGATAAGAATCTCAAAAGGTAAGCAAGGGGTGTCAACTGTTTAGGATTGCCTTCAGTTTATAAAGTCAGCAGTTTGCGGGGTGACATCCGGTGGCTCCACCGATGCCTGCGAGTCTGGTAATCCATAGATATCATCACTTGGAACGGCGCGGGGGCTGGCCTCTGGGGTGGGATCTGTCTCCAAAGAGCCGCTGATTTCCGCCACGATCCGAAGGGCTTCCTGCTGCTCGCTGTGCATGAGCGCGGCCGAGGGGCCCACTCCCATCTCTGTGCGTGGTTGTCCTGTCAACGAGGATCGTCGCCTGCGGCGTCGCCTGGGTCCTCGGGAGTGCTTTGCGGTTGATGTCGACGCCGTCGCACGAGGCTCCATGTCAATACCAGTGCCCAGCCAGTCCTCAACCACTTCAGGGGTGGTGAAAAAGTGTGTCTTGTCCTGAGCCACCACATGTAGACGGGCCGGAAAGAGAAGAGAGAATTTCAGGGTTAGCTGCCGAAGCCGCCGCTTCACTGCCAAGAAAGAGTGTCGCTGGCTTTGTACCTGGATGGTGTAGTCAGGAAATAGCATAATCTTGGCGTTTTTTTAACTTTGATATCCGGCAACGAAGTGCCACGAAGTGCTGATAGAGGGCGCCTTCGGGGAGTAGGCCGCGAGCCAACGTTCCATGTGTATCTCCGGCTCCCTACCTTCCCAACGCTCCGGCAGTCCTATGATGCAGACATTGTTTCTCCGCGCCCTTCCTTCCCCATCCTCCACGCGGTCTTCTAGAAATTTCACTCGGTTGAGGAGGTCCTGGACATGCCTATCCGTCTGTGTGATCTTGGGCGTGATGTCAGCCATGGTGGTCTCCAGGGCGGATGTGCGCTCTGATAGCTTCCTGTGGTCCGCCCGTAAGTGCGTGAGGTCAATGGCAACACTGTCGATCTTCGTTTCCAGGGAGGTACGGGTCAGCTGCATTGATTCCTCCAGTCTCTCCATCGCCGCCAGCATCGTGTCTAGTTTGGAGGCAGTCTGATCGTGGTCGACCGACTTCGCCATCTTCCCCTTCACCTGCGTGCCGCCGGTACCGGCTCTTGTCTTGGGACACCCTGACATAGGCGGCACAATGTGGTCCAATTATGCAAGCACGTCCGGGGAGCCCCTCCAGTCCCTCGGGCAGGGTGCGGTCCACCTCAGGGTCACAACAAACCGACTGCGGCAAGGGAAGCCCGGCACGGGGCTCACGCTCAACCAGTTATCTGCAGCCGATGCACCATCCCAGCCAGGTGTCCGGGTGAGTCAGATCGTCCACTCCAGCACCGTGGGTCCAGCGGCGACCCCCGTGTGTCACCTCGTTCCGTGTGTAGCCTTCCCTGTCCGCTCTGGGGGGAGGGCGGCTCTCTCAGTGGCTGTGTGTCCAAATTCGGAGCTTCAGGGGGGTGGGTCATTTCGTTCGCCACCCTCACCAGGCACTGCGTCGAAGTCAGCCCCGCGACCGGGGGGCAAGCGTTAGATGCTGATCATGGCCCTCACCCCGGAGGGGGGGGGGTGTCTCTCGTCCTTGCTTGGAGGTGGGGTTACCCTGGCCCAGGGCAATCAGCAGCGGGTGGTGGGCAACTGTACGTTACGATGTCTGGTTCAATGGCCCCCAGGGTTGAGCGCCAGCCGCAGAGCCCACCGGCCACAGCTCGACCCCGGCCTTGCGTAAGCTGGTACGCCGGCCAGGGGAGCCAGCAGACTGGGCAGTCTCTCCCGGCGCAGTCCGCGTGGTTGGGGGTAGCACCGCTCCTCACTGCGCTGCCAGGTCGTGCCGCGCTTCCCCCGCAGTGTCAGCGGCGGCTGGAGCTGAGCGTGATATTCAGGCACTGTTACTGTGGACTTCCTCGCTTCGGGCCCCCTGCAGTCAGGCACCGCGGCCACAGCCAGACCCCGGCCTTGCGTGACTCACTTGCCGGTCACGAGAGTCAGCTGGGGGAGCAGTCCATCACCGCTGCTCCCAGGACGCTCAAGTATCCTCAACGGGCCCCAAGGTTATTAGAGGCCAGGAGGGTATTATTCTCAAGCGTCGCCGTCGGCATCAAGGGCTGGGTCCAGGGAGACTGTTTGGGGGCCCTACACCGTGGATCACTGGCCCTGCGAGCTCGGCCCGACACCGGCCTCGCGTAGTTGCACTCACCGGCCGGAAGTGCCGGCTGATGGGGCAGTCCGACTCAGCCACCACCGGAGCAGTCTGGAACCTGCGCTCAGGGTCAAAGTCGGCAGAGGCACAGGAGCCGATCTTACACAGCTCCGCTGAAGTTTAGGGCCGAATTCAGGCAATTATAACGGAGAAATGGCCTGTGTTGTGGGAGCTCGGTACGGAGCTCTAACCGGGCACGTCTGCTGCCATTGCGTGTTCAGCCACGCTCCCCCCCGCTGCTGGAACTCATAGTTGCATAGACTATTGTTGGCTCACTGGCTCATTACTACAGTGTGTGGAGTCCATGGCATGTTATGTTATGTTATGTTATGTTAATTGGGCTCTTCTATAGCGCAACGGCTACTCACAAAGGAGTGTCCCGGCGCTTTGGCGAAGAGGACCTTTATTGGAAAGAAAACATAACTGGGATTAAAAGACTTCACAATTCATAACTAAAAAGCCAGGTTTTTAATGCCTTTCTAAAAGACATCAGACTAGGGGCCTGTCTAAGATCGAAAGGCAATTCATTCCAGGCACGTGGAGCCAGGTAGTGAAACGAGCGCCCCCCTTGTCGAGTGCGTTTGATGGATGGAACGCACATTTTGAGCAGGGAGGCAGAGCGAAGAGCTCTGCTCGGTTTGTACAGAGCAAGCCGTTTTCTAATATACCTGGGGCCCAGGTCATGAAGAGCCTTATAGGTTAGAATCAGGCTCTTGAACAGCACCCTTTTGGCTATAGGGAGCCAGTGCAATTCCTTAAGCAGGTTAGAAGTACTCGCTCGTCTAGGAAGACCGTAGATGGCCCGTGCAGCTGAATTTTGCACAACCTGAAGTCTCTTTACCAAATATTTAGGAAGACCTAAATAAAGGGCATTTACATAGTCCAAGCGAGACCCTACCAATGCTTGGACGATAACCCTGCGATGGTTCACGGAAATCAAAGGAAGAAATTTCCTGAGCATCCTCAGGATACCGAAACATTTCCCTGCAAGACTGGCTATTTGGGGTCCAAAAGTCAACTCATTGTCTACAATGATACCAAGATTTTTAACCTTGGTACTAGCATTGGTAGGAGGGAAAAGATCCTGGGGCCACCAACTTTTCCAATTTGGTTCAGAGACACACCCGAAAAAAAGCAGCTCCGATTTATCGGAGTTGCATTTCAGGCCGTGTCTCTTGAACCAGTCAAAGACTGCTTCTAAACATCCCCTGATACGTGTCCCATCAAACATCTCATTCTTGTTCTGGGTGAACAAGAGCTGGGTGTCATCAGCGTAAGACACGATCTGAGCGCCAAACGACTCCGCAACCTCTGCAAGGGGGGCCATAAAGATGTTGAAAAGCAGGGGGCTAAGAATAGACCCCTGAGGGACCCCCACTTCCAGGACTGACATAGCTGCGGAGTGAGGTGGCGCCCAGATCGTTTGCCGGCGGTTGGCTAGAAATGACTTAAGCCAGTTCCACACCGTCCCCCTAAGACCACAATCCCAGAGTCGAATTAGGAGAGTGTCATGGGGAACGGTGTCAAACGCCGCCGACAAGTCTAACATGACCAACATGCCTGGTGCATTATATTTTTGACCACTCCCCTTTGCTAGTGACACTCTGGCTGTCCAGAGTAGACCCTCCAAGCATTCCCCTGTGGCATATAAAAGACAAAGCACTCACAGATCCGGTGTTCTATGAGGCAGTACGAGAGTCGGTCGCTCATTATTTTACAGAAAACTGGGGCAGTGCGTCAGTGAGAGGGGTTGAATGGGAGGCAATGAAAGTGGTGCTGCGGGGAGTGCCTAAAAGTAACCTATGGGGTGAAACAACAACTATCCAGATCTCTAGATTCTCTGGAGAAAGACTGGGGGCCCTGGAGACCACTGTGACTGAGCGGCTGCAGGCACTGGTAGAGTGGAAGGAGTTGAATTGCGAGCTACTCGAAACCTGGGACCGCTTAGACAAATTTGTCAGCACCAGCTACCAACAGCGGCCACATGCTGAGGGAGACAAGGATAGTAGAAATGTTGCATTCTCCTTCTTTATGAAACGTAGGTCCCCCTGTTGACGGGAATTTGTGATAAGTCAGGGGACAAGGTTTGTACACAATGGGGAATAACACGGCTGTTTGCCTCACATCTGGTGGTGCTCTATGACAGCCTACGCCATGTTCAACACAGACAAGAGTACGTTATCTAGAGGGCTTGGAGTAACCTTCACTAAACACCCGCTCACTACAAAAACACCACCTGGAGGTATTTACGGATGTATGACATTACAACGCATGCTTTTACCACGCATGCTGTTACGACGCAGTTTTTACAACGCATGCTGTTACAACGCATAGCGCTTAGGGGTGCTGGATAGTGAATCGTTTAATTTACTATTCTAACTCCAGTCCCCGTGGATAGCAGGGAAGGTGTTGGATAGTAAATTAAATCTGTTCCCTATCCTAGAGCGCCCCCCGCACAATGCGTTGTAATGACATGCGTTGTAATAGTTGTGTCGTAAAGGCACTGCGTGGTAAAAGTTGCGTTGTAAAGGATGTTTCCCGGTATTTTCACTACTGTAAGACGAAACAATCGATATGCTAGGTATCACAGAGACCTGGCTCGAGGACTCATCTACCCCATACCTTGTAGCATCCATTCCCCCCAACTACGCGGCCCTCTATCACAACAGGCCAGGCAGCACACGAGGAGGAGGGGTGGCCATCCTGCACAAAAACTCCCTGGAGGCTGAGACCTTCCTCACTGAAAGCATTGAAGGGGCGGATGTACTAGGGGCTAAACTCCACTCTTCCTCAGCGTGTCACCGTCCTGGTCGTGTACCGTCCCCCAAAAACACCAACCAAATTCATCAAGTGGTTGACGGAACTGGCACACGACCTATGCACACGCTACCAATGCCTCCTTATACTGGGAGATTTCAACTTCCATTGGGAAGGATCCCCCAAAGAGAGCCAAGCAAACCAATTAGATGAGTCTCTGACCGCCTTGGGACTGTGTCAATACGTCACCTGTCCAACCCATGCAAAAGGTCATACACTGGACCTAGTGTGGTCCTCACTGCCCCTCATCAGCCCCCCAGTGATCAGACCATGCTCTTGGTCTGATCACCTAATCATCTATGGCACCATCCAACCCCCCAAGCTGGGACTCTCACCACCCCCCTGCTGGAGAACAATCAGAAGCTGGAACAAAATTAGGGTGGACGACCTCGTCTCGACCCTCAGAAAATCCCGTCCGCCAGACCACCCAGCTGGGGACACCGATGCACAATATAGCGCCCTTACGAATAGATTAAACAGTGCCATCGACACGCTAGCACTCGCTCGCAGGGAAAAGATCAGAGACAAGGGGAAGGGGGCCCCTTGGTTCAATGAAAATCTGCGCAGTCTAAAACAACAGCTTCGCCAAGGTGAAAGAGCCTGGCGGAAAGCATACGACCCAATTGCCCTCTCAAATTATCTTGAAGCTTTTGCCACCTATAAAATGCTATTCAAACCGGGAAAGCGGTTTTCTATGAAAATAAAATTTCATCTGCTCACAACACGCAAAAAGAAACGTTTAAAGTCCTGAAAGAACTTAAACAGGTCAAAGAGCAGAAGCCTTCCTTTGGCATAGAAGACTGCGATGAGTTCCAAACCTTCTTTACCACCAAAGTGGAGGACCTCCTGACCACAATTGAGAATACCCCCAGGCTCCTATGCCCATTAAATCCACTACCAATCTATCCTCCTGTGGAGCAAGCCCTAACCTCATTCCCCCTGCTCTCTCACGAAGCCCTGACCCCACTTCTAGGGCGCGTGAAGTCTGGCTCTCCAGCAGACCCCTGCCCACCCAGGACCTATAAGATGGCCCTCCCTGGGATTGAAGGAGAGATTCTATCACTCCTGAATTCTTCCCTTGAAATGGGAGTGGTCCCGAGAGACTTCAAGGAGGCGCGTGTGATCCCTCTCTTGAAAAAACCCGGGGCCGATATTAAAAACCTGAAGAATTTTAGGCCAATATCCCAGCTCCCATTCCTTTCCAAGGTACTTGAACAGCACGTACTCGCCTCACTCACACACCATCTAGAGGCCAACCACCTCCTACAATTTAATCAGGCAGGTTTTCGGGTGCACCACAGTACAGAACTAGTGATGCTGGCAGTACTAGATGGACTGAGATTACGGGCCGACTCTAAGGATCCCTGCGCCTTGATCCTTTTAGACTTGTCCGCGGCGTTCGCACCGCAAACCACGAGCTGCTCTTGTCGCGGCTGTCTAACTTTGGGGTGCAGGGCATAGCCATGACATGGCTTACATCCTTCCTGAAAGACCGCTCTCAGAGAGTGCAGCTGAGTGATGTGGTGTCTAGGCCGGGTACTCTTCCATGTGGAGTCCCACAGGGATCGGCATTGTCTCCCCTCATGTTCAATGCATACCTCCAACCCCTGATAGCCGCACTCAACCAGCTGGAGTGCCAAATATACAACTACGCAGATGACACCCAAATCATCATCCAGATCGACAACTCCACATCAGCCCACTACAGAGTGCAGAACATCCTTAAATTCACAATTAACTGGATGCCGGCCAACAGCCTCAAAATCAATCCAGATAAAACTGAGGTACTGGCCGTCACCACTGACAACAACCCTTGGAATAGCCTTTTCTGGCCACCAGAATTGGGCAAATACCCCGAGCCTGCCCTGGCAGTTAAAAGCCTGGGCATCAAGATCGATAATAAACTAACTATGGCCTTACAGGTTTCTACAATAGTAGGGGTTTGCTCAAGCATTTTAGGCAGTTGCGGAAACTGGCCCCTCTCCTCGCTTTCGAAACCCTTAAACGAGTGGTAGTTGCACTGATTATATCCAGACTGGACTACGGAAACTCGCTCTACCTCGGACTCCCAGATTACCAATTGTCTAGTATCCAGATCATCATGAACGACGCGGCCCGTTTAGTGTTCAAGGTTCCGCGTCGCACTCATGCCTCCCCCCTCCTGCGCCAACTTCACTGGCTCCCCATTAGGCAAAGGATAAAATTCAAGGGCCTCTGCATTGCTCATGAAGCCGTTTACGGCAAGGCACCGCAATACGTCAAGAAGGGCTTAACCAACTATGCCCCAACCAGAGCACTCCGATCCTCGGAAGCTAGGATGTTAGTCTGCCCCCGCTCTCGCCTGGTATCCCTTGGAGGCAGAGCTTTCTCTACCATCATCCCACAGATCTGGAACAAACTCTCTGACAACCTCCGAAAGGAACACTCCTTGCTTCCCTTCAGGAAACGACTGAAAACCATTCTCTTCAAGGAAGCCTGGGGCGCACAGTGAAGTACTGCCTCCCCACCAGTAATCCAAAGCAGGTTCCTCTCTCTCAGCGCTTAGAGACCGTTGGTGATAACGCGCTATACAAATGCAAATTACAAATTGCAAATTACCAGGAAGAGAAAGACAGATTAGAGGCCCCCAGGCTTAGGAGGAGATATTGGTGACCATACAACATTGGAGACAGCTAAGGCCCCTGGTAGTGATGGCTTACCGGCAGAATTTTATCATCACAAGGCAGGGTTGGTGCCTGAAAGGCTCTAAGAAGTGTACATGGAGGTATTTGGCAAAGGAATGCTCCTGGTTTCCATGTGCAAAGCCATTGTGGTTATACTGCCCAAGCCAGATAGGGATATGGAGGAGGTCTTCTTGTGCTGCCTTATTTCTATGCTAAAAGTCCATATAAATATCCTGAACAAGGTCCTGGCGGTGCGACTTCTGCGACCTGCCTTGCCTAATTCATGAGGATCAGTGTGGTTTTATACAGTGTAGAAATACCCTCTGTATTCTGAGGAGACTTGCATTGGTCTGGCATGCCCTTGCCCCTGAGAAGGGCCCCTATGCACTGGCCCACCCAGATATCGAACAAGCCTTCGATTCCTTACCCTGGGAGTATTCGTGGGATGTCTTACGCAGGCTGGGCGTTGGAGACAACTATCTGCGATGGGTTCAGTTGCTTTACACACAACCTACGGTGCGGTGAGGATGGTGGAGGGCGACAAATTATTCCAGAAAGCCTTCAACAGAAATCTCTCCACGCATGTGGAGTAGTGTGGGTCACTGTTTAGAGGCGGCAGACCCGGGAGCAGAAGTCGGCCCGGGACCAGGGTTCAATTCCCGACGCGGCAGGGTCGTGGACTTGGGTCAGCGGACTCGATAATTCTCGCTTCGGTGCTTACTCTAATCAGGGGTTCCACTTGGCAACTCTGGGCATTAGCTTGCCTAATCTCCATAACGGCCCCATCAACTCCTGGGATGCCTGGCTCCACCCTGGGGACTCCCAGCAAGGACCATCCCACAGGGAAAGCCAGGACAGGTTCCCCAGAGTTATACAGCGCCAGGAAACCTACGGACGGGTAGCAGTGCGCTTTACAAGCTCAAATACATTTACATTTACATTTACATGCATGTATCTCTTTGCAATGCGGTACTCAGCAAGGGTACCCTTTGTCCCCCTGCTGTTTGGGTTAGTGATGGAGCTGCTGGAGTACCGGCTTTGCGACGCCTTACAGGGGTGGGGTGTGCAAATTGGGGAGCGCACTCTCGTGATCTTCCTGTATGCTGATGATGACCTGCTCTATTTGAGATAACCTGAATATTCAGTCCCCATTTCGTTGGCACTCCTGGCTGAGTTCAGCAAGTTATCCGGTCTTACCGTCAACCGTGCCAAATCTAGGCTGTTCCTCATGGGTGGGCTAACTGGTCGGCTTCTCGTGGCTCTCCCCGAACGTATATACTCTGGGTAACTGAAAATATGAGGTACTTGGGAATCAGATTGTCTCACGGCACGTTGCGCTTTGGGGACCTCAACATGAGGAGAGTACTGGAGAAATTAAAGCCTTCCATAAGATTCTGGAACACTTTGCACTTATCTCTAATGGGAATAATGGTGCTGGTTAAGATGATCGTATTGCCATGCTGTCTGTATGTCTTTCAGGGGACCCTGTATAAGATCTCCAGGAGGGTGTTCATAGAATTGGATAAACTAATTGTCGCACTGCTATGGGTGTCAGGTAGAAAACGGGTGGGGCTTTCCGCACTTAAACGTACATGGGGTGGGAGAGGACTTAACATAACAAAACATGTATATTTGTAAAGCTCACGTTCACCCAAGGGTATCGTGGCACTGATAACAGATGTTGAACTGCTTTACTTGAAACTCAACTATTTTGTAAACTACTACTATTTTGCCTCACAACTGCAACATGCAGTTGTTAGTTGGTTTGATGACAACGAAAATTGAGAAACCTGTTTGCTCAGAGGCACTTGTGGAGACCTTTGCTTACCTGAGCTCTTAATGATGGGTTCTCGAGCCCCACCAGTGCTGCCAGCCATGGTCAAGCAGGGTCAGCAATGGTTAAAGGGGTACTGCGCCGGGCATCTTTCGCTTTTGATATGCCAATATGGGTACTTCAACCCTTTTCCCAGATTGCCGGACTGATGTCTGTGGCTCGGTGGTGTGAGGGGGGATTTGAGACCCTGAGGGATTTGTACCCTGACGACCGGTTTGTCACCTTGCCTGTGCAACCTGGCGTCTTTTCTGGACGCATTCCTGGAAACACGGATCCTGGGAGCCTTTCAGAACTTAGTGGGCGGAGATAGATTAGTGTCCCACCTTTACAGGGTACTGAGGGTGAACCTGTTGATTGTTGAGCTCCCAGTGCAGAATAGATGGCAGAATTTACTGGATGTCCCAATGACACCGAAGGACTGGGTCTCCATTCATGAGCGGGTCAGGACGGTGTCGTCTAATGCCCATTTTAAACTGACACAATATAATTTGATACATCAGGTGTACTTATTCCCCAAGACGTTGCACACAATATACCCCATGAAGTCCTCCTCTTGACCCAGGTGTAATCACGTGGAAGCGGACTTCATACATATGATATGGGGCTGCACAAACATAATGTGATACTGGGATGAGATTCTTGCCTCCTTGGGTTAGGTCACTGGGTTGGACACCCACCAGAGATATTGGGCAATGTCTGTTAGGTCAGGTACCAATGAAAAAGAAACTAAGTAGGACATTTTTATGCGTGGGGCTTACATAGGCCATGCGAAGGTTAGCTATAAGAGGGTTGCGCCTGAGTGTTCCAACGTTTGCTGAGTGGAAGAGGGGCATGGCTGACTGGGCAAACGCGGAGGAGTGCCAAAAGCGGAAAACCCGCGTGGATGATAAGCGTTAGATAATTTGCAGGCTTGGGCTGTGATGGTGGCTAAGCTGTTGGACCCACGGATACTCATCTTCCGTGAGCGGAGAAGGGCGGGTTCCTGGGCCCCAAACCCGAGGAGGAGGGGCATGAGTCCCCAGGAGTCTGGGTAGGAGGACGTGCGGGTTTAGTTTTGGAAAGTTGATTTGACAAGCTTCTCAGTATGTCGTAAAGAGACTGAGGGGAGGAGATGGATTGCGGGGTGGACGGGGGATCTTTATTGATGCTGAACATGCATTCTATGTATATTTTCTGGCTTATGCCGATCTGTGTTACTATTTTGTCTTGGTAATGTATACATGCCAATAAAACCTATTCTTAAAAAAAGAAATGCCTCTTGATGTCCGTTGAGTGCATAATGTTGGCAAGAGTAAAATGAAAAGTGCCCACTCGAAAGCTAATGGCCATGAGTCATCTCTTAACTTCAGCTACCTTAAATAGGATCTCGCCTTTTACGCCTCTGGATAAAAAGAATCACGTGGGAACCATCTTGATTACATCCTAGGAATATATTTGGAGAGTAGATGGGTCTTTTGTAGGAGGCATACGGGATGCCCATCCTTTCTGAAAGTGAAAGAACAGCTGCTCGTGTGCTGGGATTTGGTGAGGCCTCGTACATTAAGGTTTGTCACCTTGAGTTCCAGGAAGTCTGTTAAGACAATGGTGCATGATGGACTATCTTGAATCAAGGTGATGAAACATGTAGCAAAGGAGTGGCCTAGCGATGTGCCGACCATCGCCATATGCCCCGTGGCCCCAAAAGAAGGCCATGAGGAGTGAAGGAGTGAGAACCAACAAGAACGGTCCCCTAAACAAACAGTATTAACAAAACTATAAACTAGAAAAGTCCATTGTCAATAGCAGTTAGCATGTTGGGCATGGGTCAGCAGGTTTCTGGTGTCTGTCCAGTAGTGTGTGCTGACAATTGGCCCATCGCCACCACAGGCCGTAAGAGAGAGAAGGTGGACTGGTGCGGGCTGCCCGGACACAGACCGCGTGTAGGGTGAGTTTCAAAAGGTGGCCCGCTAGTTCCTGAAGCTAGACTGTCCAGCACCACCTGGCATTCCTGAGCATGCTCCTCCGGCCCAGGGCAAGAGTGCTTTTTGTGGTTGCCTGCTTTCAGGCAAGTCGGTGCCAGGGGTGGAGACCCTCGGGAAGACCCAGGCATTGATTGGAGAGATGAATCAGCTTGCAGGTTGAGTACGAGTGTTAAATTGGTGGAGTCAACCATCCTAGCGGAAGACCAGCCTAAAAGAGTGCCTGCAGCCATAGGACACTGTAGTACTTACATTTATGCTGCTCAGCCAGTGTGTATGTGTGTATGTATGAAACCTTGGAATGATTGATGACTGTGTGGAATGTTGGTGTGCCTGGTTGATTGGAAGAATGAGAGTTGGTGAGAGTGGGCTGAGCAGCGAAGATGCAGCTCCTGGTGGGGCTCTGAACCAGCTCTGAATTGGACTAGAATTAACCATGAACCTGTAACTACCATCTTGGAACTTGACAAATAAACCTCTACATGAAACTACTTTGTGACTACTATTTTACCTTACAACAGACACCTCCTTGATGTGCAGGTAGTCAGTGATTGTTTTGAAGTACTTGCGGTGCTGGAAGCTGAGGAGGGAGATATATTGAAAAAGCCAGATGGTGTGGCTTCGGTAATGGATAGATTGTTTGGCTCTAGCTTTCCTCAGGACATCCTCTTTGGTTTCGAAGTTATGTACACTGGCTATGATATTTGGTGGTTAGGCATTGGAGCTCACGGGTCGGCAACCCTATCTATTCAATCCAGCCGTAAGTCAGTATCCTCCCCCCAGTCCAGGATGGAGTGGAACAACGCCTGGGTGTATCCTCACCGCCAGAAAACCTGCTTAACTTCAGCTGCCTGGGGCTGTTGGTCTCTGCACAGGAACATTGGGGACAGATTTGCTGGCAGGAGCCCTAAGGAGCCTTCCGCGGCCCCTGTGTCAGCCGCAGGTGAGTAATAGCCTCACCCGGGGCCAGAGAGGCTCCCCAGGACAGTGCCCTCAGTAGCAGACCAGGCCTTCAAGTGTGGCTGTCAGTGATCGGGCCTGGGTCTTTGTTGCGACGCAGTGATCCCCTGGGGATCTGGGCAGCACTTCTGCGGGTAGTGTTCGCTTGTTGGCTGGAATGCGCTAGGGCTGCGTGGCGGAGATGGGCCTTTGTTGTAGGGCTGGCAATGTGTGGAGAGGTGGTCGGCAACCCGCCTGCCCGCTCGCTGAGGCCCAGTGGGGAATCGTTCTACGGCACGGCTGGAGCTGAGACTCCTAGGCGCCCGCCATTTTGATGTGTGTGTGGAGCACCACTCCAGACACCGCGCCTGCCAAAGTAATGCTCTGCGGTCCTGCACAGGCCCCTCTGCAATTCACGGGTTGTGTTCATAGTCCGGGCAGGGAGATTCACCGACAGACAAGGGCCTGATATCACTAGATGCCGCAATTAATGGCATGGCCGGCGAATGAGCCTGAAGTGCTACCTACTCCACCGCTGCCATGGCCACGCCCTGATGTAGCTATTATGATGACTATAAAAGCAGCATTTAAATTGTATAAGTCCTCTGAAGGTTTTACTTCTAAATATTCAGATAATCCCATCTAAGAAAATATTCCAATGGTTTTTATATCAGGAATTGGGATTCATCAAATTCGTAATGGCGCAGATAGGTTAAAACCATATAAGCAGCTCATGAAGGGTTGGAATCTGCTTATGGTGGTATTCATGCTATTTCCCCAGAATTAGTCTACAGCGGCAACTGGACAATATTAAATACTTGGGAGTCCAAATGTATCACTGTGAGACTGAGCTCATAGTGCCTGATTCACAAAGGGTCTCCACACTCGTGGCGGAGGCCCTGCAGTCGTGGGGGAGTCTCCATACTCGGGGTGGATTCTCCGCAATTAGAATTCTTATTACGGAGATTCTGCCCCGAGTGCGGAGACTCCCCTATGACTGTGAGGCCTCCGACATGAGTGCGGAGGCCCTTTGTGAATCAGGCCCATAGACAGCAATCTGTGTTAAGCGGTGAACTCAATTCACCGGTGGATCCCTTTTTGGACCCGGCTACTGTTGTGCCTTATATAGGCAGGGTCTCTGTCTCAGTTATACTCCAGAGGATTCTTTTTTATTTCCCAGCCATTCTGGTGGTGTTGAAGAAGCCCTTCCTAAAGGACCTACAACAACTACTCATTGCACTGGTATGGGGGCTACGGTAGGTGCCAAGCCGCACTTGAGTTGCACTCGTCCCTGGAAGAGGGAGGTTTAGTGGCTCCTAATTATGAGCTGTATTACCATGCACCACAACTTCAATGGATGATGCATTTGTTGGGCCAGATGCTAACCTAGGAACAGGAGGAGATATTGAAGGAATTGGAGGCACAACCCCTCCTGCCCTAGCTTCTGGGTGCTACTGCACCGGTGGAATGGGCAACATACTACTGCGAATTGCTACATGGTGTTGGAGGCGATTCCTTCACGGTTCAGTGGGGGGACCTTTGCTCAGAGTCCCCCCATGTGGAGGTGGGGATACAAGAATGGGTGAACGTACTGGCGGATGATAAACTAAGACCCTTTGAAGATCTGACGGTAACATACAACTCAGCCAGGGCACATTTTGTTGTTTTTCGCCCTGAAAAGAGTGATGTTGACCACATAGGGAACAGATTCGAATATGCCCTCACAGTGGCACTACTGGAGGTGATATTGACCAATGGCAGAACTAGAAAAACCATAATGTGTATCTACAAGGCATTGCGGCAACATTTCCCTAAAGGGACTAAAAGACTCAAGGGCTGGCGGGGAAGCGCACTCAACAGTGACATATCGGACATAATGTGGACCAGTTGCCTACAATCCTTTAAAGAGATCATGAGAAGGGCAAGATTTAGATTTATCAAATGTATTTACATCCATCACACATATCTGACCCAGGAGAGAACTGAGAGGATGTATCCGGGAGTGAGGATCTTGTCCCTTCGCTGTATAGCAGAGATAGCAGTCTTTATGCATACGGTGTGGTCCTGCCCAACGATATCTCAGGTCTGGTCCCAGGTGGTGCACTGCATATCAGAAGTGAACGCATGCATCCTCCCTCTGGACCCTTCCCAATGTTTCCTGGATGTGAGACCTGTCAACAGAAAGACAAGGAGCCTTGTGCAGTTTCAGACCGTGGCCTTGAATCTGGCAAACAGAATCATAGTCATGCATTGGAAATCTCAGGTGGCACCGCCCCTGACTCGGTGGCGCACCTAAGTGGTTATCAGTGCAAGGGCGGATTTGGTTGTTTGCACTACGTTACACGCTGGGACGGATTATTTGGAACTCTGGAACACTTCCCTGGATAAGATGGATCCCAAGACTGATGAATGCTCCCTACCCCCCTTTAATGGAGTAAGCACCTCTTTATGTGAGAACTGTGGCAGAAAATGTAGGCAAAGGGGAAAGATGCTGGTAGCTCTCGAGGAGAGCTGTGAGGAGAGGTGTTGTCAATTAAGGACTTATTGGAAAGTAGGGTGAGATGCAGGGTGTTGGAGGTGAGTGTCCAGATACATGGGCAGACGGCAGGGTCGGTCATGGCGGGTTAGGGGATGGGGTCACGCGCAACACAATTTATGTTAGGACTGTGGTTTGGAATTGCTGGGTAATGTTTTTGCAATGTTTATTGGACACCATGATGATGTGTTGATCTTCCACGGAGCCAGCAGCCCAGCTTAGACTGGGACTGATCGCATGAAGCGATGGCCAGGAGGACCATCGATACCACCATGCTTGCCTCTCTGTTTGAATCTGATGCAGATGTCAATCGGTTGTTACTTTATGAGGTTGCCAATGTATTGTTGTAATGCAAAATCTAATAAAGATAATACAAATAAAGAAAGATGGTATTAGTGCTATGATATCAACACTACAACAACAATATTGGTGGTCATATTTATCAAAATACATGCACAGTGATGTAATGTTTGTCAACAAATTAAACCCTTTCCTTCTGCAAGACCAACGATGTTTAATAAACCCTTCGATGACATGTACCTCAATCATTTTGGCCCATTGCCAAATGTAAATAAATATTAGTAAATATAGATTGCGGTCAATTTGTGCTATAAGTTTCTGTGGGCTTGGCCTCAAAAACTGCCACTCAAATATGGAGAAAGGTGACTATTGACTCCTTCTGCTAAAGCTGGTTGTCGCAGGATGGAATGGGAACTCCAGGTTGGGGGAAAGAAACCATGTGGTTTGGTATTAAGCAAAATGAAGATAAAGAGGAGGGATTCAGATACTCAGCCGGTCAGTGGGGCTCCAGAATTTGTGAGACAAGTCACACTCTCTTGAGTCCACATAAGATGAGTGCAGTGAGTACACAGGACATATTAGTTTTCTTGACTCTGCCACTGAAGATGAGGAAGGGTGACTCCTAACACTGTGAAAAATAGTCCAAGAACAGTTCCCTGAAAATGTACCATTGGGTCATTCTTCAGAACACCTGTACCGGATGTTCTGGTAGAAGGCACACACACCTTAATACTTCCACTGTTGCTTGGTGCTAAGAAAAACAGGAAGGTGCAATTGGTCACATAAAGATGTATCATGCCGGTGGTTCTGTTTAGCGTTCCATTGGCATTGCCAAACTTTGTCCAGATTAGTTCAATACATCCTTTCCCTATTCTTGTGTTACCCCTAGAGGGGATCGATCAAGTTGACATCATTGGTTTGATTCAGAGACTTCTGTGTCTCCATCTTAGTACAGTCTTCAAGTACTGATGCAGAATAAGCAATATCTTCAACAATTATAGGTGCTTCAACATGTTATGTGATGTTATATAATTTTCACTTCTAACACGCACAGATACTACTGGAGTGTCCCGGCGAGAGCCTTGAGAGAGTGAAGGAGAGCCAAAATTAGGGAAATAAGTGCTTCTTTAGCTTTTTTTTGAAGAGACTGAAGTCCTGAGTACATCGGAGTGCGAGGGGCAAATCATTCCAACCTAATGCGGCCTTAACTGCCAGAGAGCTACCGCCCGTCCTTTGCAAAAAAAAACATGGGACTTGAGCCAGAGATTGGGAGGAGGAGTGCAGGTGTCTTGCGGGGTTGTAAAAGTAGAACCGTTTCTGCAGCTAGCCTGGCCCTGTGGCATACAGAGCGCGGTGGGTGATAACGAAGGCCATGAACCTAACCCTCTCAGTAACAGGCAGCCAGTGTAGAGTGCGATGATGATGTCTCATGCTACACCTGGCCAAGATGTTCAGGAGAAGCCTGGCAGCCGCATTCTGCACCACTTGCCATTTGTGGAGTAGGTAACTCGAGACGCCAACATATAGAGCATTGGCGTAGTCCAACCGAGAAAGAATGAGGGCTCGTATGACTGTCTCCTTGGCCTCCTGAGGAAGGAGAGGCAGGAACTTCCTAAGAGTTTTTTAAAAGTCCAAAGCAGGTCCATGCCAACTTCTTGATCTGGGTCGCGAACAGGAGGTTCTCCTCAAACCAAACCCCCAAATTCTTGACAGGGTTCCCTGAGGAGGCAGGAAGAACATCATGTACATCTACATGACAAAATATTTTTAAAGAAGCTGTTCTTTCGCAAGACATTTTATTAGCAGGTGATGAGTCCAATCCTGAAGCAATAAGTGTGGTTTTACTTCCATATTTCCCGGAAATGCCAAAGTCTGACGTCACAGATGGATAATTAGCTGTTGCTTGTGTCTAACTAGTGTATTCAACTACGATGGCTCTACATTAGGATCTTTGATGCAAATTCATCATTATTCCTCCTAGCCCTTAACCCCGGCCGTTCCCCCAACTGCGTCCAAGCCGCTCCTGGTCACACCCATGGACCCTTCTCTTGCAACTCCTGCAAGTTCGACGGCACCACAACCAACTCCTCATCCACCAACACCAATCAGAGACCTGACACCAACCACCTTAAATGCATCCTGCTCAACCCCCGCTCGGTCCACAGACACGCCATCGACCTCTGGAATCTACTAGACACCATCTCACCGGACGTCGCCTTCCTAACAGAAACTTGGATGAATACCTCTTCAGCCCCAGACATCACCATTGCCATCCCGGAAGGATACAAGATCATCCGCAAGGACCGCATCAAGCAAACAGGAGGAGGCATCGCTATCGTCCATAAAAACTCCATCCGCATCTCAACCAGCTCAGACGTCAACCTTGCCAGCGCCGAACACCTCCGGATCCACACCGACCCCAAGACCACACTCAGAGGCACCCTCCTCTACCGGCCTCCAGGACCCCGTGCACAATTCAGTGACGACATCACTGACTTTATCACCCCACACGCCCTCCCCTCCGAGGACTACATTCTATTGGGAGACCTCAATTTTCACCTGGAAAAGAGCAACGACAGCAGCGCCACCACCCTTCTGGACAATCTCGCCAACCTCGGACTCAAACAACTTGTCACTACCCCCACCCACATTGCAGGTCACATACTCGACCCCATCTTCACCTCCAGCAAACATGTCTCATTCAGTCACACCACAGCTCTTCATTGGACAGACCACAGCTGCGTTCACTTTATCTACAATAAGACCACAACCCACAACCATCCTCAACCCACCCTGCGAAGAAACTGGAACAAAATCACCATCGACCAGATCTTTTCATCGCTTCTTCTAAACCCCCCCGCCCACTCCTCAAACCCTGACCAAGCAGCCATTAACCTCACCCAATGGCTATCCAACAGCGCCGACATCCTAGCACCGTTGAAAAAACGTCAAACCAAACTAGGCAGCAAAAACGCCTCCTGGTTCAACGATGATCTTAAGAAATCTAAGAAACTCTGTCGCTCCCTCGAGAAGGCCTGGAAAAAAGACCCAAACACCAGCACCAGGGACGCCTTCAAAAACGCCACCCGCACACACCACCAACTAATCCGGTCTGCCAAGAAAGCCGCATTCAAAGACCGACTAGATAACAACGCCCACAACAGCAAGGAATTATTCAACATCGTCAAAGAATTTACCAACCCATCAGCCAACTCCAACGACATCACCCCCTCCCAAGCCCTCTGCGACTCCCTAGCCTCCTTCTTCCACAACAAAATTGCAGACATCCACAACAGCTTCGACAACCGACCCGGAGACCAACCCACCCAACCTTCTGCAGGACCTTCACCCCCCCTGAACATCCTTAACGACTGGAACCCAATCTCCACTGAGGACACCATCCGCCTGATGAACTCCATCCACTCAGGATCCCCAACTGACCCATGCCCTCACCACATCTTCAACAAAGCAGACTCCATCATAGCACCACACCTCCGAGATGTCATCAACTGCTCCCTCAACTCCGCCACCTTCCTGGAAAGCTGGAAACACGCTGAACTCAGCGCCCTTTTGAAAAAACCCACAGCTGACCCCACCGAACTCAAAAACTACCGCCCCATCTCGCTCCTTCCATTTCCGGCCAAAGTCATCGAGAAAGCTGTCAACAACCAGCTCGCCGCCTTCCTCGAAACCAACAAATCCCTCGACTCCTCTCAGTCCGGCTTCCGAGCCAAACACAGCACTGAGACCGCACTTATCGCAGCAACAGACGACATTCGAACGCTACTGGACAACGGAGACACAGTCGCCCTCATCCTCCTTGACCTCTCCGCAGCCTTCGACACAATCTGCCATAGCACCCTGTTACAACGCCTCAGAAACATCGGAATACAAGGAAAAGCATTGGAATGGATCACCTCATTCCTCAAAGGAAGAACCCAGAGAGTCCGCCTCCCACCATTCAAATCTGAGGCCTCTGAAGTCATCTGCGGCGTGCCACAAGGATCGTCACTCAGCCCCACCCTCTTCAACATTTACATGAGCCCCCTGGCGGCCATCGCTCGCCAACACAATCTCAACATCATCTCCTACGCTGACGACACTCAACTGATCCTCTCACTCACCAAAGACCCTAACACCGCCAAAACCAACTTACACAAAGGAATGAAAGAAGTAGCCGAGTGGATGAAGCACAGCCGTCTGAAACTTAACTCAGACAAAACAGAAGTCCTCATCTTAGGCACCTCCCCCTCCACCTCGGATGACTCTTGGTGGCCAGAGGCCCTTGGAAAAGCACCCATCCCGACGGACCACGCATGGAACCTGGGCGTTATCCTGGACTCCTCACTCTCGATGACCAGACAAGTCAACGCCGTTTCATCATTTTGCATCAACATTCTTCGCATGCTCAAAAAAACATTTCGCTGGATCCCCACTGAAACTAGAAAAACGGTCACCCACGCACTGGTCACGAGCCGTCTGGACTACGGAAACACCCTATACGCCGGGACCACCGCGAAACTCCAGAAAAAACTCCAACGCATCCAGAACGCTTCAGCCAGGCTCATACTAGACATCCCGCGCAAAGAACACATCTCTGGTCACCTGAAAAACCTCCACTGGTTCCCCGTAAATAAAAGGATCACTTTCCGCCTCCTAACCCACGCACACAAATCACTTTACGAACTTGGACCCGAATGCCTCAACACACGACTGTCCTTCTACACCCCCTCCCATCAGCTACGATCCTCCAACCAATCCCTTGCCACTGTACCTCGCATCAACAAAGCCACCATGGGAGGTAGATCCTTCTCCTACCTGGCAGCTAAAACCTGGAACTCACTTCCCACTCACCTTCGCCTTACTCAGAACCACCTAGCATTCAGAAAGCAACTTAAAACTTGGATATTCGATAAGTAATTCCCATCCATTCCTCAAGCGCCTTGAGACCCTATGGGTATGTAGCGCGCTATATAAATCCTTTGACTTGACTTGACTATTATTTTGAAAATTGTACATGGGCACTTCTTCCTTAATATTATTCACCATCGCCTGTGGTACAATAGCGATATTCACACTGTTAACTTCATTTTATATCCCATACCTGATGGCTTTCTTTGAGAAAGATGACACATGAGATTTTTGGTCTCACTAAAATATTTCCAATCTGACAGTTTTTCACGTTTCATTAAGTAACATTGTCATATGGGGTCCATTTGTGGGCCCCTGGGAGGATATTCATGTACTCAAGCAGCTTTTAGATGATCCTTCACTGGACAATGAAGATGAATATAATTCTGGATGCAGATATTTATATTAAAAAAATGTCCCATCATTATGGACATTCTTACATTTTCAATCAATTAGTGCTTAACCACATCCATGCTCAGGACGGCCGTCATGAGTCACAGTAGACGTGTGCTCATGACGGCCAGGAGCCATCCGAACGTTGCCGCTATGCCCACGCGCAGTTAATTCCCCGCCTGTGCGGGAGAATTAATCAGTGGGCGGAGTTTGGACGGTTCCCCGCCGTCATGACCACACTCCCACCATGATTTATGACGGCCCGATTTATGACGGCCCGGAGCCGTCCTGGGTACCTGAGCGACACGCCCAGCTCCCCCCCGCCTCCCCTCTCGCACTGCTCTGAATTTGCCACGCGGTGAAGGGGTTAATTTGAGCTGGTGGTTGGGGGTGAGGACCAACTGCACCCATTTATCAAGACCAGCTCTTATTTTTACTCATCAGACTTTTATCTAGAGCAAGAGTGAGAAAACACACTAGGGAATGAAGGTGGAAGAGAAAGATGGAAAACAGTGACAAAGGGAGAAAACATGGATGAAAAGAAACCTGAAAGAATGAGATAAAGAGGCAGGGAGTGTCTGTTGGTGGATTAAAGGGGTATTAAGTGGAACCAAGACAACACAGCCTTGGTATTGGGCACTCTGATCTTCGATAGCGCAGGCCACAGGCGTCCGAGGAAAACTTTGGGCCTAACACTTATTATTTTACAAATTAAGCACTGCAACTAGTTAATGTCAAATCAGTCATTTTCCACAGTGGGAACACTGCCAGAAGCATTGGGCTGATAGTCTAGAGGTATTTCAGGAGTGGGTTTTCTACTTTGACATTGATAGAAGATCAGATTCATCAGTTTATTTTACTTGCAAGATCCTGAATGGGTGCTAATAGTTTTAGTTACAAGGCATAAATCCTTTTTTTATCACAGTTATATATACTGTCAAACTAGTATTTGGGTCACATTGTCCTTGGAAATAAAAGGATTTTACATATTATTTACTGCAAGTTTAAATCCAAGAGAATTAATTTTTCTTAATGAAACTGTTCAGCAAACTACCTGTCTAGATTTTGCTTCTCTAACAGATGTGAAGGTTCCCGTAGCCTCTATATCTAATTATACGCAAATGGAAATGGGGAAGATTTTTGTCTGAATTACAGTTTTCTGGATTGGAAATGGGAAAGAGATAGTTACCACTTATAGTCTAGGGTAATTGTGTTAGCAGTTGCTGTCACAATCAGAGCTTAATTCTTTGATAGTGATTTTATTGTAGCTCATATGTTATATATTCATTAAGCATGGCTTTTACAGAAAAGCACAGCTGTGCTGGATGAATACATGAGGGGTTTCACACGCTTCTACTCTGACCCTACATTACAGATCAAGGTGTTATTTTATTTGACAAAATATTGTTGACATTTTTTATATAAAGCATACTTGCAATCCTCTCTGGGAGCTCAGAGCTGAAGACCATCCATAAAAAGCATTTGAAACAAACATTCTGCACCAGGATTACACTTTCTTACTTACCATCTCATTCTTTCAGAAACGACAAAACAAAGGCTGGTACTAGCCTGTCCAGGGGCAGGCAGGAGATGGACAAATAAGCATGTTTCTATTAAGGTGTGATATTTACGTGATGAAAGTTCAGGTATGTGGCAAAATATTTTAACTCTTTTTCCACTCAACAAAGGTTCCTAAGGTACACCCAATTCAAGAAAAGTTGGAAAAAAGTGATGTTTGAAGCCAGGAATCTAACAAATCAGTACAATCTGGTATGAGAAAATGGCTATGAAAAGGTGTAGCTGGACGCACACCGATTCTGAATTGAAATTGAGTAAACTCTATAGTGCTCCGGGGTAACGCCCTCCGACCGAAAGCGTAATTAATCACTGAACTGAGATAGCACTCCCCTAAACTTGGGAAGTGTCCCCCGGGCTCCAAAATGGCTATGAAGTCACAATTCATCACTTGTAAATTGAGCATGAATTCTCTATTCGTTATTACGTTTTGCACTTACACTTTATATTACATACGTCAACATGCATTCTTTTGCTAATGTTTTCCAGTTAATTTAAAGTTACACATGCTGGAGTATAACCATGTATTTGGAGTGCACATCAAATGCTTTTTTTTAAGTTAGCCTGACTACAGCATCAGATGAAATGCTTTTTGCTTTGCCAGAATAATTTCCCTTGTTCCCTTGCAGGTTCATTATCATAATTTATGTTAGCTAATGAAAGGTTTATTGTCTGTATTAGACAGCTGATAGAGTGGCCTGGGAGAGACTTGGCAGTGACGTGGAGAATTTCTGTTCATTGTGTACCAGAATGGCAAGATATTCAATGCTGAGAACTGCAGCTTTAGTTGATACATTGGGAATTTAGAGCAATGTTGCAAAAGCACACGAACAGCGCTCTGATTGGATGCTGGTGGTTTGAACAGAGACAATATGTCAGAATTGTACGTTTCTTTATATTGATGTTCTCACAGCATTGAGTTAGTGTAGTTGGAGTTAGGTTTTAGGAGAGATCCCGTTTAGACTTTGATAGGTACAAACCTCTCTACTTGCCCTATTCTTGCAAGTGTGAAGCTTTATGCTAAACACAAATTTCCTTTTCTTTTCGACCTCTACTGAAGTCTGATCATGCTCACATCTACCTATTCTATTGCTGCCCAATTAGGAACCTCAAAAGATGATCCTATATTTCACCCATGTTCGAGTAGAGAAGGGAAGTTTCTTTATGGTACACCTGTTCACTTTTATTTGTTACCACATGATTGTGGCTGTTAAAATTCTATATTTCATGTTATTGCCTGTCAACGAACAGAGGTATTTTACCCTGCCTATTGTACCAATGTACTTATTGAATCAGCATATGTCTTGAGTATTGACTGGATTGATTGGAAATCTAAATAAAACTCTTAAATCATATTAATTGATTCTTGGTCCTCATTGTGGTGTCACATAGACCTCACGTGTTAAACTGTATTGTTGATGTTTTCTCCCTTTCAATGCTTCATGTCAGCTATAAAGGTTCATCAAATCTGTTGAGTAATTTCTCAAACGCCTTGACTGCGAGACCAAGTTTGTAACGCCAGCAGTACCATACCTCCAGCTCTCCCTCTAGGTCTTTTCACATAGCCTGACATATATCCAGAAGGTGCATTAGCAATGTCTGGCACAGAAGATGACTCGAACAAGGTCTCTATGGTGGCCAGGATAGCTACATTATGGAGGGTATGACCACGGACCCAGGATGCATTTTTACCAGTGAGTGAGCGTTAACAAGCATGGTTTTGTATTTGTGAAGCTTAGTCGTGAGCCAATGGCAGTGCTAAATTTGAGCTGGTGGTTTCAGGTGCTTGGGACTCGCACTTAATTGTCAACACCTGTGCACTAACTGTCTAATTTTGAGATGAGCACCATAACAGTGTTTAAAAATTTAATATAAAATAAAAAGGAATAATACCTCCACCCGCACCTTTCTTATGGAAGTATGACGGTACGATGCGTACCGTCACAACGTGTGCTTTAACAACGCGTCCCTTACAACGCAAGTCGTTACCACGACTTGCGTTGTGGGCGCGGATTGAGAATAGTATCATTTACTATTCTAACACCAGTCCCCGTGGACACTAGGGAAGGTGTTGGAATAGTAAATATACTATTCTTAATCCTCTAGCGCCCTCCAACGCAAGTCGTGGTTACGACTTGGGTTGTAATGGACGCGTTGTTAAAGCCTTGCGGAGTAAAATCCGCGTGGTAAAGGATGTTTCCTCTTTCTTATAGCTATGAATGACCTAGAAAAGACTAAATTGTCACATATGCAGCAGTGCAATGGTTAGTAGTTAGTATGGTATGGTCATTGGCAGCGCTAGCAGGGGCAGTGGGTGGTGTAATCTGCAGTGACCTCTTGATAAGGGCCCTGTCACTTACTGTTCTACAAATGTAACACTGGCCAATGGTATGGATTGCTCTTACAACAGACCAGCTGTACCTCACCAGATGAGATATACATATTGTTGCTAAGTGAAATTGGGTATGGCTGGTATAGTCTGAAAATACCTCTTCCTTTTCAAAGTCTGCAATGCAGTAGGCCTTAGTAAACAATACACAGCATTTGGAAGGTGTTGGCCATGACTGAAGACAATTGGAGGTCTCTGGTTCATGATTATTTTGAGGTTTTTCACAGCAAATTGGCTGGTAGACCCTCATAACTGGCAATGTAATAGCCTAGGCAGGATGTAGTAAGTACCGGCCAGACCAATGTATGAATTGTAGGTGAAGATTTTCACAGGAGTGTATTATGGTTTACAGTGGCGTGAAACAAAAAGATGTGGCCCGCCTACAGAATGTGAAGAGGGGCCCTCTAGTCTTCAGTATCTCACTGATATTCACTGGTCTTCGGCTAAATGGGGGGACGGGGTCCTTGAAGAGTTGAGGGCCCTTGATGGGTTAGCTGTCCCCCTGCACCGCAGGCCTTCGTTAAGCCCCTGGTGGTGTAAAGTGATTTTGGTGCATGGTTTGATTTGCAGTAAAAAACGACAGCTGTGAACTATAAGGTTTCACTCCTTAATGTAGAAGTTAGGGTTTTGAGAGGAGGCCAACTAAAAGAGAAATGCTGAGAGCCCACTTAACCGAAACTCATGAACTCGCTGGCAATGGCTTTTATTCACAGCCAATCGGACCATACTTAATTTGTAAACAAAAAAGTGCCAGGGCCCAGTCCACCAAAGCTTTCACCACCCTTGCCCATGTCAGCGCAGCCATCACAGTACCTACAAAACTACTAATCATCACACTAAAGTGTAACAATTCAGTCTGTTCAAGGCCTCTTAAGCCTTAAAAATGGCTTGGGCGTCAAGTGTTACGGGTTTTAATGTATATTGAATTAATAAAACAACTGTTGTTCTGCTTATCTCTTGATCACCGAAACAGCGCCACCATATGGCAGCTGTCATACGTGCGGGTGTTGACAATTAAGTGCCAGTGCCAAGCACCGGAATCCACTGGCACAAATTAAGACCTGCAATCAGAACTCACTCAGCAGCCAGGAAACCAAAGCCTTCTAAAAATGCGCCAAATCCTCAACATTCAAACCCCTCCCTCCTGCTCCCTCCTGCCTCCCACGTCGCATTTTTTGATAGCCGAGGTCATCATGTATTTCCTAGTCACAGGAACTGTTTATATAACCCACTCCATCCTCTTTGCTTTCCAAAGCAGAACAAAATCCACACGGTTAACTTTCTTGGCCTTCTAAACCGCAAAACCACAGCAACTAAAGATAAAATGCAGTATTATAACCCAAAGAAAGTGCTGGAGCGGATCTGCTGCCAAGGATCTTGATTTAGTAATGCTCCTGACCTTGGTGTTCTCCGAAAAAAAGAAAAACAGAGAAAGTAGCTAAATATAAAAAGCATCCAGTTTCCCACAGTTCTCATGATTGCTGCTTCATGAGTAATCGTCTGTATTTTTTAGAGCACAAAGGTTTAGGCCTAATTTCTACGACCCTTCAGTATTTCTGTCATTTTTACAAGGTGGGAACAGATTTTTGGCCCGTTTAGTGGATGATAAATACATATTTAAAGTACAAAGCCAACTCTTTGCTGCTGCATTTTAAACATGCAAATATGCTACAATGAAACATGGTGCATCAGGCGATGTTCTCTGTCAGTTGACTGTGGAACAAGGCGAAGTGAATACTGAGCCCTGCTGGGCTGCCCAAAATGGTGTGATCTGGGGCAGAAACTTTACACTTAGGTGCCTGTACTCCCTTCAAAGCCTTAAGTACTAAATGACACAGAAAGCTCGATAATCATACTAATTGCCCTCAAAGCTTGAAGTATTACATACCAAAAAACTCGATATTTATGCCAGAACCTATGATGCTTTACAGTGCTTAATTTGTAAAACATAAAAAAATAAGTGCGAGGGCTCTCGCCAGGAGGCCGCTGCAACTTGCACCACACATTGCCCTTGCCATGCTGCCAATGATAGTAACAACACAACTATTAGCCATCACACTCCTAGAAGTGTGACATTTCGGGCTATTCCAGGCCCCCAAAGCAATAAGAGCGGCAGGTAAAAGTGATTTTAATGTATAGTGAATTACTAAATGCCTGCTGTTGTGGTCATCTTTAAATTAGCCAGACAACGCCATCTTGTGGCAGATTGTCAGAAGCACTGGCGTTGACAATTAAGAGCCGATGCTGAGCACCGGAAAACACCGGCTCGAATTAAGCCCTGGGGCTTACAGTTGACACAGTCAGTAAATTTCTGCCTATGTGGGATGAAGGGTATGAAACTTATTCTTGAACCAGGAAATGGTAAGATAACGTCCTTTACTAGAAACAGAACATCTGTTCCTTTTAACCTCACGATGTTCTGTTTACATTGTTTTCTTGGCCCTGTAGCTAGAGCTTGTGACTTTGGACTTTTTTCTCATGGCTGCTGCTGTGTGATCGCCATCAGTTTGTAATGGACTAGCTCCAAATCAGGGAAAATATCGATTTCTGAAGGTTTTCCCTTGTTGCAATAGCCACATGCTAAGCCAACACTTGCATAACTGTCCAAACCAATGTTAGAATGGAGTTTTACAATTTTTTGGCAGTTTTATAGCACAAACCTGGTGCAAGGGCATTAGAACTCTTTCTATGAGCATCTGATTATGTTACTTAAGGTCGGATTAATAACAAATAAAAAATGTTTATGTACTGAGAGATGGAGTGTTTGCTCATTCATAGACTGTTGAGCCAATGATGGGACTCGGAAGCTGGTTCCCCAGTTCGTAAGTCGGCAGCTATGGCCCTTAGGCCACATCTTCTCCTGTTGTTGGGATCATTGTACTGCGTCTTTCATAACTAAAGGAGGAAAATAAATATGCAGTCATCCATTTTGCTACTTTTAAATTGAAACTCTTTAAAAGAAAAAAAAAATACTGAAAAGTATAAAGGTAAATGGGCGAAAAGAGCTTCAAGATGTTTTACGACAAACCTTCATCTTCTTTTTAACCTTTCTATTGGAGGATCCTAAACTCTCGATTTTATGAAAAAACAAAATACTTACTTTGGCAACATCAAGGGCCAGATGTAGGTCGGTCGGTAACGGCCGAAAATCGGTATTTTCGGCCGTTACCGACCGGTATTGCAGAAATGGTATGTAGGGCACTGAATTTTACAGAATCGGTAAATTTACCGATCGGTAAATTTACCGATTCTGTAAAATTCCGAATCGGTATTTTTACCGATTCGGTAAATTTGATATGTAGGTGGGACTCTTCTGAGTCCCCCAAGCCTTACCGAATCGGTATTTTACCATCAAATCCATTTTGATGGTAAAATACCGATTCCGGTGTGCATGCACATGTGTGCATGCACACCTATGCCATATGACAGGCAGACCTGCCCTTAGGGCAGGTATGCCTGCCACATGGCACCCGAGCCTCTTTTGGGGGGGCCAGAGGGTGTCAAAGTGACACCCCCTGCACCCTTGTGTAATTCGGTATTTACCGATTCGGTAAATACCGAATCGGTAATGCCCATTCATTCCTATGGGCTTCAAAGCCCATAGGAATGAATGGGCATTACCGATCGGTATTTACCGAATCGGTAAATACCGATTTTCCTCCGATTCGGTATTCCAGCACATCTGGAATACCTACATACCCACCCCTCTGATTTACCGATTCATAATTACCGAATCGGTAAAATTCGGTAATTATGAATCTGTAAATCAATCCTACCTACATCGGGCCCCAAGTGCCTTGACTCACCCTGCTCAAGAACTCTAAATTAAAATTTTAACAAAATCCTATGGTCCGGCTCTAATTTTAAGTAGGCCCGACTCAATCTTAGGTAATGGAGGTCGCCATCTTCTCAATTTTAGGTGAAAGGAGTTGCCATTTTCTCTTTTAATGCAGAATCACTGTCATGTCTGACTTTGACGCAGATGTTGTTTGACCTTATCTTTCTAAGAACTGTGAAAGTATCAAGTCATTCGGATAATGACATAGATATAACATCTGATGCAATATCAGTCTGGGACATGTGTCTACTTATTACCATGTTAAGGTCGAATAAGAACAATTACAGACATATAATTAAAATAGTGTAGTCTGAATTGACGTCCTTCCACCTTATATGTTCATAAAGAAACAACTTGGCGCACACCTTGATGCACAAAATCTATGTTTCTGCCAGAGACGGTTTCACCAATTGCCAGCGCACTTCGAAGATGCTACATCTCACCTGAAGCTGATAAAGCCTGTTACCAAAGGAAGGCCGCTACTGCAGTGCGTGTTTGCCCTTCGCAGGGAACACTGTCTTTACAGCTCTGCCGATAATGACAGCTCTAGCTGTCAACAAGGTATGCAGTTGTAATAAACATTTTAGTTAAAAGTGTCTAATCTTCTTAGTGCAGTGTGTGTGTGTGTGTGTGATATTGTGAGTAACAAAATAGGTTTGTATCTGTTACCACAGAGCCCCTTATTCCATCACAGGGATTATTAATAAACCAAAAGCAATAACTCTTCTTCAACAATGTATTGTGTGGGGTTCTGTGGGGCTACAATAACCTGCCTTTCACACTGACCGCTGGTGCATTGGACTGAGTTCACCTCTGCCATCTGTGAGTAGAAAAGCAAATCTTGTAGAACTATGCCAAAGTTCCAATTTACATAAGAGTTGGTGCCCAACATAAGGCTTGTATCTTACGGTTATGCCTTGAGTCGTTTTTTCACTATTCACCCACACGTGAACCATTATTACATCATTACAGAGACGTAGATTGTAATCATGGTTACCTCCTACTTGGTGATAAGGGAGAACCTAATTTCCATAGGTGTGTCAAGCTAGACTCATAAAAAGTTATTCCCCATTCTGTGGGTTTTCTAATATTTTGATTCCATTTTCAATTGAACTCGCTCTTCATGGCGGCACCTACTGCAATAGAAGCCAATTACAGGGAGGCAGTCACACAGCATCTCAAAGCTCTAGGTGTCCCTGATGAAGGGGGGAAGTAACTTTTGTGATAGCTGCACACGTCGAGTATGTCTTTGAAACATTTTACTGATTGGTGCTATTCAAGCCTATCAATACTGCCTCAGCGCATTTTCGTGCCTATACAGCGGAAGACCTGCTGGCGCATTATAGGGCTTATCAAGATTTGGAAATCCCTTTGACTTACCAGGAACACCAGAACTGGTTTGCTGGTCACAAAAATGTCAGTTTAGGGCGTCTGAGAAATTAAGGGGCTATGTGACCAGTCTTGGCTGGCAACACGCCCGTTTCTTGCCCTGACAACTTAACACTTACTGAGGTTTTTGGGGTTTTAAACTATACAGTTGCCTTATACAGTAAACTCATAGTTTGTACAACGTACTTGGAGCTACATACCTGCTCTTGCAGTGGGATCAGCTGCTACCACACTAGCATAAACCATTAGTCTGCAGACTGTTAACACTATGATCGGAAAGGCATCCATGAAGTGTGATGAGATGGATTTTTCTGGATCGCTCACAAGACCAAGCAGTTAGCACCTCAAGACAAACATAGAATGCTGACTATGTGTCTTCCTCTTGGGATAGTGCCACCCATTGAGGAGTGTAACACCAGGGGAAGCATCTTTGCATGCATTTTATGCTAGCAGCCATGGCACGCCTTCATTGGCAGTTCTCCCTTGATGTACTTAAGCAGGTACAGAATAAACACAGAGCTGCACCGGCTCTTGGCTTAGGAGTGAAGTTGTTGTCGTAGTTTAGGCAACAGTTTCAATGCATATGTAGCTGCCGGTTTTACAGTGTGCAGGCTGTTTTTTTGGGAATGGATTGCACTAAGCCTCCTTAGTCGTTTGTAAGAGCCTGGCTCACCCTAAAAATAGAGAAATTTGTCCGCTAATTTAGGAATTGTAATACATACTGATTAAAACAAATGGTAAAGGAAAAGATTGAAATTAAGAAGAGAAGAAAGGGAACTAAACAAAACAAGCCCACATGTTTTAAATTTTTGTTAAATAATTGTGCCAGTGAGATTTGACGTGTGGAGTTTGTGAAATATTTGTGATTTGGTTTGTGTCATGAACTGTTATGTGAATCCTAAATGAACATCACTAGCCAAGCCCCGTGGCTCCCACGAGTCGAGAATACAGATGCTTGAATGATATACGTTCATCCATAGGAAACGGGGAGAAGTGGTAGGTAAAGGAGAAACACCAATCCCAGCAGAAGTTCTCAATACACTACAGTACCCTGTACCCAATTATCTATACTTAAGTGAAACAATGACCTGTGAATTATTGGAGCATACAGGCTATCCCTCTTCAGGTGCTCCCCACTGAAGGCTAACTGGAGAGCATAACCCTCAGGTTGGATCTCTAAAATGGTAATCAGCTAGATGGAAAAACGAACAGGGAGCTGAAAAGCGTGGTGAACCAGAACGACTCTATAAAGTGGAGGTGACAGGACCCACAATGTATTGTGAGGATAATCGGAGTTGGAGGATACCCAAAGGAGCAATAAACACCCAAGAGATGCCCTTGATAGAAAGCCAGGTGTGAAATGGTAAGAAGTGCAGAAAACCTTAGCAAACGCACATTTGCCAGGCACTGAAAACATGTCGAGCATCCTTCTGTACCAGCACTGTTGATTTTAGCTAGGATGTCCTGCCTGCTGAGTCGGCCATATTGAAACAGGCAGAGATATGCATAGACAATGACCGCTCTGCCACCTTGGATCTGGGAAACCCAGAGATGACTTTGTGGAAAGGCATGAGTTACTGCTCTATGTAGAGGTCTTGCGATTGCGATATCCCTGTGCCCAGTTCAGTAACTTTTATAGTGTCGTATGGACTTGCCCCAATCAGGGGTGGGATGGGATCTGTCTAAAACGGTCTCGTCAACTGCATTAAGGTCACCACCAAGTACCCAACCAACGTCTGTCCAGTTCACCAGTGATGTGCTAACTGGGACATAGAAGGGTTCCTGTTCCGAATTGGGGCATATCAACTGCCTAACACTATTGGAGTGCCATCTAGTGTACCCCGGATCAAGACGTATCGGTCCTCCTTGTCTATTCGTTTCTCTTGTCTTGCAAATGGGACCCCAGATCTTAACCAAATCGCTGCTTCTTGGACAAAGGCAGAGTAGGTCAGATTATACAACTACCCTCTCCATTTATTCTGTACTGTAGCTTAGTCGCCTCCAGAACGGTTAGGTGAGTCACTTGTAAGAACACCATTTGTGCTTTTCAGCGAATCAACTGAGAATGCACTCTGTGTTTTTTGTGTGGGGATCCCATTCCCTTAATGTTTCAAGTAATGCAGTTGTACTGTTGTATCGTGACCAACCCAGCTATTAAAGAGGATGAAGGCAAGCCAATTAGTATATAGTTTCTTTAAATTACAGCCTGTCAGCATCCCTATTAAACATCTCAATTCACGGTCCAACTGTGGAACTTGGTTCAACCAAACTAAAGGAACAGTACCTAATAACTCAACAAATGTAAAACTTGCTACTGCATTAAGGGCCGTGGTGAAATATATCTTTGGGGAGCTTCCAGTATCCCCCCCCCATATAATAGCCTCCCACAGTCCGAAAGAGGGGTGCCAGCTCACACCCCCAGGAGCTCCCCTAGCCCACGCACTGAGTTAGTGTTCAAGTCTCTCAGGACCTAAGAGGGAGCAGACATCCATCCCCAGATGTGGGCTTAATATAGTTCTATTGTCGTGAATAGCATCCACAGGGCGTTTCCAAGATAGTCTTACCTCCTCCAGTTGCGACCCCAGTGGAAGTCCCTTCCATCAACAGTGAAAATTCTCACAGTTTGCACCTCAGAAAGTCCGCCACAGTTCTACAGGCTTGTCTATGCAGATTGACCCTGCTTGGGTCATTTTAGTTGAGAAGCATGTTCACTGCTTACGATGACAGCGAGGAAAACAGCGGTGGGCTCCGATCTGGCTCCGATTGAGGTGCGTCTCCTATAGATGACTCATCGTCTGAGTCTATTCTCGTTTCTCTGAAGGTGGCTGCAGAGACGATGGCCCTCCTCTGTTCTTCTAGCGACTGCGCAGGTGTCGGAGTTGCGTCCTCCTCATATCGCTTAGGTTTAGAGCGTTGTCGCTGTGATTGTTGTTGCCTGGGTTGTGACTCCTCTGTTTGCCGATGGGCTGAATTGATAGGCAGGTCAGGGAAGGTGTGCTCAATCCATTCCCACGCTACTGTTGGGGTATCAAAGAAGCTACTTTTTTGTTAATGTATGATTTTCAGTTTTGCCATACACTATAGTGCATATTTCAAGTTTATTGCTTGCAGATGTTGCTTATCTCCATGAAATTGCGCCCTTTGTTGTTTTCTGTACTTGGAGTGTATAATCAGGGAAAATGGAAATGCGTGCATTTTCTTTCGTGATTGGTGCTTTTTTCCTTGCCACTTGCAATATTTGTTAGCGGTCTATAAAATTGAGCACTCTAGCTACGATGGGGCGAGGCGGCATGCCCAGCACTCTTCTTCGCGATGGAACCCTGTGGGCTCTCTCTGTGCAAAAAGTATCAGACAACCGCCCTGGTGGCATGAATGATTTGAGCCAGGTTTCTACGTAGAGCGTCATGTTCCGACCCTCTAAGTTCTCTGGTAGGCAAAGAATGCATATGTTATTATGACATGAGCTACCTTCCACATCTTCTACCCATTCTTGTAAAGTTGCAAGTTGGAGTTGCATCCACTCTAGTTTATTCAAGTGTTCCTTCTGCTTTGGGAGCAGTTCCTATACTGCCGTCTTGTTGGCCGTAACCTTTGCAGCAAGTTTTTTGTGGTCCTCTCGTTTTATAGCAATATCTGTGGTGAGGGAACCTAGTTATTTCTCCATCAATGCATGTGACTGCCTTATTTCTTGCATGATGATGTCCAACTTGTCCGGTTGTGTGCCCTCTGCGATAGGAGGAACCATGCCTGTGGATGTGGTGAACAAAGGTATCCTGATTCCTGCTGTTCATGCGTCCCATGTTGTCTGTAGTTTGGTAATAGAGCTAAGCGCAGGGTTATGAGGTTGGTGCGTTCCTGTGGATATTGCACATACAGCTTATCCTATATGCTTGAGTTGCCCCCAAAGTAGGCCCTGCAGCGATGTATTCCTGTTGGAAGCCAGTATCTCGGGCCTTATCAGGTGAGTCCAGCCAAGCTGCAGCACTCCTCATGAAACCTATTGTCGTTCAGTCCCAGCGCGGGCCTCCTCCCTTGTGATTAAGAGCTGGCCGTCCTGTCCACAGCTATTTCCACTCAGTATGTTCTGTTATGGGCGCTTTCTGGATAGAAGCCTAATCTGATCTGCAGTGTCCATATGTTGCAGCATTTAGTGGGGGCACAAGGCACTCATCTCCGCTAGGACCACTTGAGGGCAGTGAACTCGTCCAGCTAGCTCTTCCCGTCGGGGCCTGAGCAGTAATGGCCTCTAGCAATTCCGCAAACTGGAGAATGTATCAGGCCTCAATATAGTAGTATGGCCGCTCAGGTGACACTCTGCACCCTAGTGGCACACGCGGTGGTGTGGCAGCCGCGCAAAACTGAATGAAGTGGCCCACATGTATGTCCTGTTTTTGGAGTGCTGCACACCGGTGCCTCATCGTCCAGCAGGTACACGGAGCTATCCTCTCCTCCCGACCTGTCCCGGGGGTAGCAACGTTGTCCTGCAGCCCCCTCCCGACAGGTCCGGCACTTGATGGCTTTTACCTCCAGAGGCCACCAGGCCTCGGGGTCGCATAGAGTCAGGCGCCCACGGCGTCCTCCAGGTCCGGGCACCGCCGTTCTTGGCACGACTCGGTTCTCCTCGCTCCGGTCACTATCAGGCGATCAGCAGGGCCGTTGACATCTCTGGGACCGCCATGAAGAGGTTAGCCATGAGTTCCGGCTCGTCATGCGCCCAGGGCGCGGTATGATCTCCTCTGTCAGGAGAAGTTGGGAGCCTCCATTTTAGGCAATGGCGAGGTGCCGTGCACTCCCCCAACCCGGAGTCAAACACCAAATCGGTGCTACTCCGGGATATGGTTTGAGCCCCCCGGGTTAGAGTCGCCTACCTCAGCCTTTGGGGACACGGATGTCGCCTGTGAGCGGTTAATGTGGCGCAAGCAGAGGACCTCGGCTGGGAACCCTGCAATTACTCGACCACCATGTCCCACGGTTGGCCACGCCCCCCTCGCCACTTAACAACCTTTAGGAATTTTTTTGAGATACCACTTTTTTCAGAACAGCACACTTTTTTCTTGTTGTATATTGATTGACAGACGTGTGCTGCACTGTCTTAATCCCTCAGTCCCCTGCCTTGTTCTAACTCTTCTCAGGCAACAGCCACAATCCTTCTCAGGTTGAACCACAAAAGTCTTTATATTACCCTGTGCTTAACCCTCTGGTAGCTAGGCACAAAAGCAGTCAGGCTTAATTTAGAGGTAATGTGTAGAGTATTTATGCAGCACTCAAATAGTAATAAAGTGAAAACACAAACCAAGAAAAATCCCACATCAATTTAGAAAAATATTGTAAAATGCAATATGTTATTTGACACTAAAGTGGCAAAACTCCAATCAGTATAACCCGAGTTATGAATTTTAAACGTTTTTAGTGAAAACTAGCACCTGATTGATTAAAGCGCCAACCGCCGACATCTAGTTGCACTAGACCGAGGCAAAGTTAAAAGTTGTGGGGCTGCACAAAATGCCCCCGCAAACAGGAGCGGAGCACCAAGAGCCAGGTGGAGGAGAAGACTGGCGCAGGGAGCCAGGAAAACCAGTTCCCTCCAAAGTGTGTCCTCTAGAAGCCAGGAGGCCAGACGAAAATGCCCCTGGTGGCTAGAGCTTGTCACCGGGAGAAAAATGAGCCAAAGAGTGTGAAAATCAGCCCAATGGAGTCCAAGATGTGCACTTTGAAAGAGTTTGAGAAACGTAAAAAAGGTCTCTTGGAAATACCCCCAGAGTGAGCCAGGGCCTGGGGGTTGGCAAAGAAGCAAATATTCATGTTTCTATGGGAGCACCTGTGTATGATGTCCCTTGTCCTTAATCCAGATTGCCCCCAGGGGCCCCAATCGCTCCAGGGGACGGTGCAAAGTAATGCAGAGGCCCAATACAATTATGGAGTTCCAGGGGACCCCATTTTACTGGGACAGCAGGGAATGCAGCTGCGTGTGTGCTTGTGTCGCATGGGGCAGGTAGCATTCCTCTCTTTGGGCAGGCGACTGCCCAATTCCCGCCACGGTAGGAGCAGAATAAGAACTTCTGCTGGAAGAATTAAAATTATGACCCCCCCATACAAGGTAACCAAGTTTTCTAGCATGTTCAGAGCTGGATTCAGTTTTCTCATTGGCTCTGAAGTACAGGGACCCCTAGTGATTAATTCTGTGACTACATTATTTGGACTGAGTAATGTAAAAAAAATCTCGTACACATGTTTGTGATTGTTTTTGAAATGCTTTATTTATAATACAGTGTTGAAAATGATTATTGATTAACATTGCTGCTAATAATGAATGCATATGAATGTGGTTCTCCTATCCAATGGTGAATCCTGACGTGCTATTTTAATAATGTGGCAACACGCTGACAAAGCCAATAGGCCTGCCTTATATATATAGTACTGTGGTGACCCCATAACAAAGACAATAGGTATTTCTAGTATATGTTGATGTGCTGATTTCTTGACAAAGCCAATAGGGCTGCCTTATGTCTCATTGTATCTCCTTATGGGATGTTGCATGTGGTATAGGTGAGGGCATTGTGATTATGCGGTTCAGGACCCACTAGTTGTGTATCATAATATGAGGGTGTCACTTGAGGTATTTCCATCTACCTGATGTACATGTTTGTAATTTAATGCATAGCATTTAGTGGTGTGTGTTGTAAAAATACTTTTCCTTTCTCAAAGAAAAAGCACTGATTGGACAATAATCTAGTGAGTGTTGTTGCGTGCAACTAATAATCCAATTTCTTAGACCGCCACGCATTGTTTCACCAGGTTGGATATAATTCTTTGTATTGAAGAATTATGTTTTGGGTTTACTTAAATGATTGCTTAATAGGCAGCTGGATTTATGCATATGGTAGAGCATTGGAAGGAAGGAATGTGGATTCTCCTGACAAAAATTACTTTACCTCAAATGCACTGAGAAAATTAAATTGAATCACATCCTTGTGTAAAGATTTCATGACTAGTTGAAGAAATGAAGATTTTCAATCATTCACAATAGGACATTAATAAAACAATGTGTCTATGAATGGGTCCAAATTTTTCATGGCAATGTAGCATTTCTTTAAAAGATCAAAATAAGTGAACAGCAGCTGTTCAAATTGATGGACAATAATTCTGGTACATGGATATAAGGGTTGTTTTCCTCAAATTCCTCTTTAATGTCAATTAATTGCTCCATTTTAGTGCAAAGAGGGCCAAGTCCTTTCAATTTGTTCAATTTTCAGTAATTGTTAATGAATATTTTCTGAATATTCTCAATGTATTCCTATTTTAGATGTTTTGAGGACAAGTCACAGAGGCATGTAAGAGAATGTAACGAAGTACTGCACGAAACTACTCCAAAATGCTTTAGGGTAGCAGTTCTTAACCTTTTGACTTTTGTGGACCCAGTGAATCATTATTGGAAGCTGGGACACCCGAACTCAGCAATTGCTATGATTTGAACCTCAAACCAATACACAAAATATGGAAACAAGTATACCCCCAAACAAATGCTTAAATATTGAAATTTGTCTAATTCACAATCAAATATAGAAATTGTTTTGAAATTTTCCATTTAGATTTTTTATTTGTTATGTTATGTTATGTTATGTTATGTTATTTGGTATTTTTATAGCGCACAGCTGCCCCAGCAAAGGGGCGTCCTGGCGCTCTGACAGATGCTGTAACATAACACATAATAAAAGAAAAGGAATTAACTAGATGCCGGGAACAGGAAGGTTTTAATCGCCTGCCTGAAGGTGAGCAAATCTTCAAGGGCTCGAATGTGAACAGGGAGCGAATTCCATAAACTTGCCGCTAGCACCCTAAAGGATCGGCCACCCATTCTGCTCAGCTTGAAGCGTGGACAGATGGCTAGATGAAGCCCCTCTGATCTCAAGGATCTAGAAGGCTTGTAGGGTATAAGAAGAGGAGCAAGTGCCGGCGGCGACGAAAATTTTAGAATTTTAAAGGCCAAACACAGCGCCTTGAATTTAATGCGCTGTCTGACCGGGAGCCAGTGCAAGGCCGTGATGGTACCAGACACTGAACAGTGTCTGGGAAGGCCCACAATGGCTCGTGCCGCGGCATTTTGTACTCTTTGGAGCCTAGAGGCCTCCGCTTGATTCACCCCTAATAGCAGTGAACTGCCGTAGTCCAGCCGAGAAAGTATTGAGGCTTGGACTACAAGCTGTCTGGTAGGGGGATCAAAGTACTTTAGGACCGGCCTAGTACCACGCAGAATTCCGTAGCACGTGGCAGCCACCTTCATGGTGTGATCTCTGAAGGTCAACGCAGAGTCTACCCATACTCCTAAATTTCTCACTCCAGCAGCTGGAATAGGAGTGACACCAAGCTCCGAAGGCCACCACTGATTTCCCCATTGCTCCGCGTGCTTCCCTAGAACCAATACCTCCGTTTTGGTGGCATTCAACTGGAGGCAGTTGGTGCGGAGCCAGCCGGCTACTGCCAAGAGACCCGCACGGAATCTGGGGGCCTCCACCTCAGGGTCTTCACTAAGTGTCACCGCTAGCTGTGTGTCGTCAGCGTATGAGGTCATCGTAAGACCCCACTGTTTGACGACACCAGCCAACGGTTTCACATAGAGGTTGAACATTATTGGGCTCAACGAAGATCCCTGTGGTACCCCGAGCTCCAAAGGATAGGTGGCAGATTGACCAGGTGGTATAGCCACTTTAAAGGAGCGGTCTGCCAGAAAGGACCGAAACCACTGGAGAGCGACATCCGTCACTCCCGCCTCCTGTAAGCGTTGGATAAGAATATGGTGGGACACAGTATCGAAGGCAGCGCTTAGATCTAATAGTATAAGCGCTGCAGTATGACCTGAGTCAAGTACCTGGCGAAGATGTTCCGTGATGTAAAGTAATGCCGTCTCGGTACTGTGTCCTGACCGGAAGCCGTTCTGACTGGAATCCAGAATCTGGTTGCGAGCCAGATATTCGGACAGAACAGAGTTGACATGGGCTTCTGTTACTTTGGCGATCCAAGGCAACAGGGAGATAGGTCGATAGTTTTCTGGCAGTCGGGGATCAGAGTTGGCTTTTTTTAATATCGGAGTGACCACTGCCTGTTTCCATGCCACCGGTACCGTTCCACAAGACAGTGACATATTGATAAGGTTCAATATGGGGTCACGGCAAAGCGGGGAAAGTGTATTAATGAAGGCTGGCTTTAACGGGTCCGCAGGAGAGCCTGACTTGACCTTAAGGCTGAACCTGTCAAAGGCCTCACTAGACAATTCAGGTAGAATGGCCAGAGGCTCAAAATCTGCCGTGACAGGGGTAAAAGCCAATCGATCCTTGTGGAGTGTGTCCTTGTGGAGTGTGTCAAACCCACGATAGATTTTTGCCACTTTCTCCACAAAAAAGGAGGCCAATTTGTCACAGTGCAAGTCTGTGCAAATCACCTCTGATGAGGATCTATTTTTCATAAGATCCTTCAATACCTTAAAAATCAGTTTTGAAGGATTGGGGCTGGTAGCAAATTCTTGCGCGTAAAATGCAGCTCTTGCTCTGCAGATAGCTCTATGATAGAGCTTCAGCTCAGTGAAATATCGAGTTTTCAGCGCGGGGTCATAGGAACGTCTCCATTCCCTCTCTGTTTTACGGCAGGATTTCTTCAATTCTGCGAGGGATTCATTATACCAGGGGCTAGGTGTTTTTGTCCGGCCTTTCGACCACCGCAAAGGTATAAGAGCGTCCAAGGCATCTGTAATCCAAGCGCAGAAATGTTGATATCCTTGATCCACATTCGTGAAGGTACTCAGCGGTTTTCGCTCTAGTGTACCGTAGAACTCTTCCAACGTAAGCTTATGCCAAGGCCTTTTAAAGATAGGCCTGTCTGTGGATATAAAAGGCTTATCGTGGACTGGACAGAAAGCTTCTATTAACAGGTGATCAGTCCACCCCATCAGCCTCGGTTCTGACAACCTTAACCCATCTAGTGTGGAGAAGAAGGGGTCAAGAATATGGCCTCCCGAGTGGGTTGGAAGGGTAACGAGCTGAGTCAGTTGGAGAGCTTCCAGATCCGCCAATAAGGAGCTCACGATAGTGGAAGATCCATTATCAAAATGGATGTTGAGGTCACCCAAAATATTAAAATTGGCACAGCCGAGTGCTATAGGACTGACCATGTCTGCCAGCGCAGACCTAAAAACCGAATCATTGCCGGGGGGGCGGTATACAAGGAGGCCACTGAAAGTAAAATGATGGGAAAAGGCAACTTTAAAAATGGCGCTTTCACAAGCGGGTAGCCCTGACGGCTTCCATTCCGCCGGAAAACAGGATTTGACTGCCATAGCAATACCGCCACCTCTTGTGGTCCTGTTAGAAGTGAAGATGGTATAGTTCTGAGGGAATGCAAGATTCAATATGGCAGAGTCGGAGTCCTGGAGCCAAGTTTCTGTCATTAAGAAAAGATCGGGATCCTCTTTCTCTATCAGGTCATAGATAGACAAGTGATGTTTTACAAGTGATCTAACATTAAGGCACCAAATACGTGGATCTCGCGATGCAACACGTAATCGTGTGGTTGGGGCGGCATTCTCCAAGGAGCATATTTTAGTAGGGCTCTTAAGAGACCAGCCATTACAGGCGCAGCTGTATGGGCCAATTAAAGGGTCCACAGGCTTACACGCATCTCCTTTGGACGTTTGCCCTATGACCAGCAGCTCTGACCGTGTGTAGGAAATCATCCCAACCAGGGGCGGCGAAACAATGATGTGTTGATATACAGAGCCTGCCCAGCCTCGCGCTGCCTCGGCGCGGACGAGCGCAGACGGGCAGGACTCTGGCACGACTCCGGCTAAGCGACGGCGTCCTCACCTGCGCGTCCCGCTGCGCGGGAGATGGGAGCTTTAAATAGGCTCGCCAATTAAAGCGCGAGCGCGAGGACGCTCCAAGATGGCGCCCAAAGCTATCTTTCTATTCCCTACCCAAAATGGCGCCCACAATGAGCCACCCCCGGGATCCAGACCCGCCAAAACGGCGGTGAGGGAGCCGATTATGTGCAGTAAGAGGAGGGGGCCAGGACCCTACTAAAATCAGGGAATAAGTGCAGAAATTAAAATCCAAACAAGATACAAAACGAGGAAAGTTAAAAAGCGCGGCGAAGCGCCTGCAGCAGCGCCAGCAGCAGCGTGTGTCCAATCAGGTAAGCATCTGTCAAGGCCTGCCCTGAAAATGAGTTCGCCTTAAATAGGCTCGCCAATTAAAGCGCGAGCGCGAGGACGCTCCAAGATGGCGCCCAAAGCTATCTTTCTATTCCCTACCCAAAATGGCGCCCACAATGAGCCACCCCCGGGATCCAGACCCGCCAAAACGGCGGTGAGGGAGCCGATTATGTGCAGTAAGAGGAGGGGGCCAGGACCCTACTAAAATCAGGGAATAAGTGCAGAAATTAAAATCCAAACAAGATACAAAACGAGGAAAGTTAAAAAGCGCGGCGAAGCGCCTGCAGCAGCGCCAGCAGCAGCGTGTGTCCAATCAGGTAAGCATCTGTCAAGGCCTGCCCTGAAAATGAGTTCGCCTTAAATAGGCTCGCCAATTAAAGCGCGAGCGCGAGGACGCTCCAAGATGGCGCCCAAAGCTATCTTTCTATTCCCTACCCAAAATGGCGCCCACAATGAGCCACCCCCGGGATCCAGACCCGCCAAAACGGCGGTGAGGGAGCCGATTATGTGCAGTAAGAGGAGGGGGCCAGGACCCTACTAAAATCAGGGAATAAGTGCAGAAATTAAAATCCAAACAAGATACAAAACGAGGAAAGTTAAAAAGCGCGGCGAAGCGCCTGCAGCAGCGCCAGCAGCAGCGTGTGTCCAATCAGGTAAGCATCTGTCAAGTGCTTTATTCATTTTCATTTCCTAATTTTATTATTATTGAATTTTGTAAAACTATTGTAGACCCCTTGTCAACAGATTAAGAACCACTGGAATGGAATGAGTATTTATATAGCGCAAAACTGCCACCCTACAGGTATCCTGGTGCTTGGATCAGAGAAAAGACCCTAGAAAACAGGATCAATTATCCTGTTTTCACTCACTGCTTTAGAAAATATTCCTCACTGAACTTAAACCAGGGGTGGTTCCTCCGTAATGGCGGAGGAGTGATACCCAACTGGTCAGAGTCAGTCAGCAAAAAATAAAATGATAATAAAATATATTATCATTTTATTTTCTGCTGACTGACTGAGCCAGGGAGTCTTAGGTGGGGCCGGGCCATGGCAGGGAGGAGGAGTGGTGGGCACTGTAAAGTGCGCATTTTGGTTTGGTCAGCTGTCTTAGGCCGGTCAAACAAACATGCACACTTAGGTTTCTCCAACCCAGCTGTATTGACAGCTGGGTTGGAGAAAAGCCAACGGCTCCCTGTGCCTGAGCGAGCGTCAGACCAGCCCGCCCAGGCCAATCCCCACACTGATCTCAAGCTTGAGAACAGTATCTGGACTGGGTGGGGAGTCTGTGCTTAGTGCCCCAGTGACTGCCAGGAAGAAAGAAGCACCAAGGCGGCTGTCAGTATATATATATTATCCCCCTAATCGCCCTCCCCTCACCCCCACTTTCGTTTTGCAGCAGAAACCATTGGCTTAAACACTCCATTTCAATAAGATTAAATCTTGTTGCATGGCTTATACATAAATCCAAGAACTATTTTACTGGATTGTAATATATACACACACAAAGGAAGTTACATTTAAATTACATTTCATATGAGTATCTATCATACTTGACTGAGGTATGTGCTGACACTTATATCGAGCAAGCCTGGGTGGCGATGGAGCACGGTACATTAATGGGGGAAGCTGAGAAACCAGTGCACATGTTCTGGGGATTCAGATACCTGAATTGTACGATTACATTGTTCCTTAAAATTGACATATTATAATTACATTACATTTTACGTATATATTTACATCTTCAGGCACAGTGAGATCAAGTGATTGCCACAAATCACACGATTTTCTATTAAGTACTGGAGCCGGGATTTTTATCCCCAGGGTTCAAAATCTACAGCTTAACCACAACACCATAGCTCTAACCCTTATTAGTTTTACTTTAATGGGAGCCACATACATAATTACTTACTCAAGGTGGATTTTGTGTCTCAAAAACACTTTTCAAACAAGCATTCAAGGAGCAGTCATCCTTTCCGGGATATACTTGGCTCCTCTTGCCTTCCTCGCTCAGTTTCAAGCACCCTGAAGCCTCAATGAGGCAACAAATTAAAACCATCTGCGCTCTGTTTTCATTTTGTAAAAATGACTGCCGAGTTTATGCTGGTGAGCTTTTCAGGGTCAGAGTTCACAGGACTGCTTTGCTGGGAATCGTTTTAGCTGTTGTTTGTGCCAAAAATGCTCAAGGAGAGGGAGGGTGTTGGCTAGATGGAAACAGAGAAGGCTGGAGGGAGGAACACACATAAAGAGGAGAGAAGCAACAGAGCACAGGGCCAGATATAAGAAGATACTGGTACCAAAAAGTGGTTGCAATTTGTGGCAAGTGTCTTATTTTGAAAAACAACCTGAGGACTAATAGGCTGGTTCGCAAAATTCTGAATAGGAGTGGTTTACAGTCCACCTACCACTTAATATTCATTAGGTAGGTCGCAAATTGTGACTCACTCGAATAGCTCAGAATCACTGGGCTAGATGCCTGCAAAAGTCAGCCGACCACCATGCCAGTGATTGCTTTTAAAAAAGAAAGATAACTTTTTTTTAAACATTCTGATTTACTTACAGGCAACAGGTCTACTTTAAAAGAATTAAAACAAAGTAAATTAGCAGTGGTTCACTGGGCTACAGCACTACACCCCAGAAGATTTGTCCACAATTCAAAAAGGGGAAAAGGTCCTCTTTAGAAAACGGGACATCTTCCCGTTTGCAAATAAGTTACCACCTCAACTTGGGGGTCAAAAACTCTTCAGTGGTTTGTAACTAGAATTATGGATGCAAATCATTTTATTTGGAAGGGACACTCAAAACACACCCCTTCTAAACACTAAATCGATATCCCGTCGCAATCTCATTTTAAGAGTTGGTAAAACTTTACTCTTAAAATGGAACCTGTAAATATATCAACTTTCTTGTGCTCACAACCTCCGATTCAGTGTTTTCAACCATAAAAAGTTTAATACGTCTAGCCCAGATTGAGGAGTTGTGACTTTTCTTTTCAAGGTGCTAAGGCAGGCAAAAGTGAGTCCATGGTGGGTTTACAACTGTGTCCCAGGGCCTCATATGCCCTATGCCTAGGTAATTAAGATACTCCCTGTGTACTCTTGACTCTCCAAAGGTAACTGTACAAGAAGTTCAGGTTTCCTCCAGGAGATCACAGACGATTTGGAACTGTAGATAAAGCATGATACAGTAATCTCACACAGTAAACTCAATGTCCAGTCCAGGCTATTTATTATGTATTTAAATACAGGTTTAGTAGAGCAAGTAAAATAATGAACAAAACAATTATGATCTAGACATGTAACATTTGTGAAATGCAATGCCACAGTGTAATGAAGAAAATGTGTAACACAAATATCTAAAATATGTAAAAAAGTCTATTTGAAGAATGCACTTTCAGATCGTCTCCCAATTATCCTTTGAAGAGATAAGTTGGTAGTACAATTTCTGTTTTAAAGCATTGTTTATAATAAGCCACCTTCTCATAACATGGGTGTGTAGACACCGTTATTTTGAACATCTGATTTGTGGATTTAAGCATTCCTTCGAAACTTTCAGGTCTCAGTCTTACTCTGGCTTTATCTTCTAAATTGCTCCGGAGGTTACTATATCTGTATATGATTGGTGAGCTAGCCAGGGGTATGGTTGACCATAGAGATTTTGATCTGCCTGTGGAAAGTGAGCAGGAAGGGTGCCAGGCCCTACCTGACCGGAAATAAGCATCCTGGCTGATGAGGGGTGATACCCCGAAACCGGTCCCAGGATGCTTGTTTCCGGTCCAGGGAGGACCTGGTTGGCAGTTCAGGCTGGACTGTTCCCATGAGGAAGAGGGTCCAAACTGATTTGCATATGGCTGGGTCTAAACTGAGGTGGCATGGTGAGCAAAAGAACAATGGATTTAACACAGATCTCTTGACTGGGGGTGAATGTTTGAATTATTCAGCATTCCGTCCATTATTTGTTTGCGTAGCACTTTTCACCCAAAGTGGGATGGGTATTACTAGACGTGGGACCCTTGCTGACTGTGCCACTGTATTCAAGCTATCCTGGCCGATATGGGGTGATACCCCAAAACCGGGCCCAGGATGCTTGTTTCCGATCCAGGGAACACCTAGCTTGGCAGTTTAGGCTGGACTGTTCCCATCAGGAGCAGGGTCAAGACTGATTTGCATATGGCTGAGTCTTCTACACTGGGGTGGCATGGTGAGCAAAAGAACATTGGATTTAACCCAAATCTCTTGACTGGGGGTGAATGTTTGATTTATTCAGCATTCCGTCCATCTTTTGTTTGTGTAGCACTACTCCAACTTTAGCACTAGTCCAAGAAATAACAACAACCTCTTTATGCTCCAGAGCTGTGGAAGAATTCAGTGTTGACACTAGACACACAATATTTGCAAGTTCTTTGGTAAGTGTTAGGACATGAAAATGACTGGAATTCTGGCAAGTGCAGGATATGTTCCCAACTACTAGCCTGACCAGGAACAAACTAAAACTTTATGATCAATAGCCTTGTGCATGCTTTCCTAGGGAATTGGTCTATTTGACGGTTCAGTATTTTCTTTCTTTAACTTAATACACTACTATATCCGAACATCATTCCACTATTAACCCGTTCCGTGGTCGCGTCGGCCAACGGCCGTCACGAGCACTACCTTGCTAGTGCTGCGCATGTCCGTTGGCTGACGTGGCCCCGCCCACTCATTAGAACTCCCGCACCGCAGCGAAATTTGCGCCGTGATTAAGGAGTTAATGTTATTGTTTTGAACTGAATTGCCAGGTAGTATGTTCTGGTCGTCCACCTCTTATTTTAAAAACCTGGCCCCTCTGTCCCGTGCTTCCAATACACACAAGCTATTGTTGAGGACTGTACTTCCGTCTCCCTGCTGGGGCTGGGGCAAATAGAAACCTGAATAGGGTGCTTTGCACCAGACCTTTAAATGCAGGTCTATTTGAAGGCTTAATGTCACCATCAAACCATTTTTCCACTCCTACGCAGTCCTTTTAGAGAGCATTATTTACTCACTTGATTTGTTGAAATGATCTGATACTTCAACTCCCAGAATACATTTTTTTTTTTTTTTTTTAAGAGAGTCCAGGACAGGAAAGCTGGTGTCCTGGTGACGTAGAGTAATTTGTCATCAGATTCAAGAGTCATATTAAGAGGAGTAAAAACTACAGGGCTAAGCCAAGCCAAACCGTTCCCTAGATGAGAGAAACATTTCAGTGATGCTATTTCACAACATCACCATAGCTGCCAAGGTTTCAGATTTGCTTGTGTGACTTTTTCATAATTTCAGTGTTATTATGAGTGATAATTAAACGAGTATGAGTGACACTTTCTCGCGAGCAAAATGAAGCAATATTGCAAATTGCAACCATTTGCGCAACAAGAAACTCTATACTAGCTCCTCAGTGCACCCCTGCTTCCCCCTGTTGCAGGGGTGAAATGTCTGGCAGGCATTACTGTACTGTGTGAGATGGACATCAGTGAAGTTTGAATGGGAGCTTCTGAAGGCTGTGAAAGGCCCCTAGGCAGCAGTACCGTGCACACTCCAACTGAGAGACAAGGAGGTGGAAAGACATAGATTAACTTTCACAGGCACACAGATACAGTTATATGCGCGTATTTACAGACTACGGGATTTAAATAGACATGGGGGCATAAAGACATGGGCAGACTGCCACTACAACTTAATGCAGGCACAGGGTAGAAAGGCACAGTGAACTCACACCAAAAAGTAGGGACACATAAATGGGGCAGCTTAGCATCACTCCAAGCCAGGCCTCTCTCCCAAGACTGGGACCTGGCCCCAACAGAATGTGTGAGGCCCCAACTGCAACAACACACTGGTGCATAATGTTGCAGAGTGGGCCGACAGAAAAACAAAACACAGGTTGCCAGCCAATGTGGGGCCCACCCCCCTCACTGTCGGCAAAATCAATATGGAGAGAACCCTTAGGATGCTGGCCTCTCTCTGTGATGCAATTGACTAGCTTGACCCGACTGGCCCAACAGCCCTGTGAGAGGTTGGGTCCACAACAACATCAGGAATAGTTAGTCAGCGCGGATCCACCTATGTCGTTGTGAGCACCCTCTGACCCAGACTGCAGATCGCTGCCTGATCATGCTCCCATTATAAATAATATAATTAGCACACGCTGACAGACACTCGGTGGGTGGCAAATGGTAACTACTTACTAACTGTTCTTGATGATCTTCAGCTAGGCGGTGTTTCATGACTGACGTTGGCGACTCTCTGCAGTAGGCGGCAAGGCTCAGGCGGGCCTTGACCCATACCCATGGAAATTATTTCGGTTTGCCGCTGGTGCCCACGTTACTTCAGACTGCAGACTGTCCATATGAGTCCTGTCTATCCTGGCGGCATCCAGGCAACAGCCATAAGATAAGCCCCACAGTGCGAGTGGCCTGGCCGGTGCGAGGCACTAAAGTCAGCAGCAGAAAGCAGTGCTGCGAGCAGAGCACCATGATGACTGCGGACGGCGCCACCAGCAAACCAGTGAGCCGCTGCTGGCCTAGCTTCCTCACACGCCACGCGGTGGTCTGGCAGCAGGAGTTAGGACATGACGTCCCACAGCTGCGCCACGGCCACACTAATCAAACAACCTGACTGGGCCTCAGCTGTCTCAGTAGCTATTGGCCACTACCTGGCTGTGACATCAGGCTGTCTGACTCAGAGCTGCACGGCAATCACGATGAAGATACATTGTAGCATTGTGAGCCTCCCGGGCCTTAGCTCTCAGCTGGCAGTCCTGCCAAGTACCATGGGAGCGCCCCAAGCCTGCGGGAGCAGCAAGTGGCGCCACAGGCGACGCGCTGTGAGCTGCCACACATTCGGTTTGCAGCGTTTCATTGACAGCTGAGACACATGCAGATATGCGTGACAATGCATTTCAGTTCAGTGAAGCGGAGCACCACCCTGAAATACGTTAGTCTAACGCCTGATGCATGGTACGTGGCAGGACTGCATCACATCGCAATTACTCGCCCAGGAGTGCAGTCCCTCTTAAATTAATTTGCAGTAATATACTTAAGGGCAACCAAATCTGTTGGTGGGGAATAGAGCTTCGGGTGTCTGCTGGGTTACAAGAGGGCTTAGATGTGCGTGGAAACCTGAGCAATACATTTCAACAAATTCAGGCAATGTTTGCATCCAGTATCGAGATTTGCAAGGGATAGCAATGAAATGACACCAACTACGTCATCAGTCAACGCCAACAGTCGATGGCCATATTTAGGCCAGGCTGCGCCGGGAGCCATCTGGTCAAAAAATCCTCTCCTAACTCCTCTCTTTTTACCCTGACATTTTAGCGGCCGTGTTCCCTCTGGGACTGTCGCCGAGTACCACAACTGGTTAACTCGAAGCTGGCAGCCAGGCCGGCCATTGTTCTCAGACGGCGGTTGGCTTCTTGCTGAGCCGGCAGTTTGGAGACACACCCTGCCAGGTTTGTGAAGTGCAAACAGAGGAGCCCATCGCGGTGAAATGATTTCATTTAAAGGGGAACTCCGGACCAATGTTTTGTTTTTCTTGGCTGGAGTTGCCCCCCTTCTGTGTCCTTCCTGTGGCCTTTCGTCGTATGCTCCAAGCAGGAGGCACTTTCAGATTAAAAACATTTGCACCTGGAACGATTCGCCGCCATTATTGTGAAGGTGGGACTTCCTGTGTGCACTGTCTGGTCTGGAATGCTTTAATACAATGTCTTTATTGTTTCAGCTTTACAGTAAAAGCCAATCAAAAAAACTGATCGCAGAAGTAAAAGAACCAAGTATAACAAAACACCAGCAAAAGCATTAAAACAATACAAAGACTTCCTAGGATGCAAACATTATTTTACAAATAAATTCTCCTATTGTACACGTGTTTTTCTTTTTATTAGAAAATCGATAAAATACCTCCTTCCGAAACCTCACCAATTGTAAGTTACAACATAAGCAGGTGAATGGTGAACCTCAAGGAACTAATAGTCAGTCTAAGGGCCTCATTACGAGTCTGGTGGTCCACGGACCACCTGACTTGCGGGGCACAGTGGTGGCGGTCTTCCGACTGCCCTATGACGACCAGGGCGGTCAGCTCACCCTGGGACCACCACAACTGTCAGGGATCAGAGAGTGCAGCGGGCCTGAGGCCACAATATGCTTGATGGGACCGCCACAGTCCCGCCAAGCATATTAAAAGTTTCCTCACCGCCACCGTTTTCATGGCGGTGAGCCCTCCATGAAAACCTTGGCGGAGAGGAAACAAAGATGTTGCCTCAGGGCCATGGACTACATGCAGGGGGGCACATGTTGTGCCCCGCGGTGTGCATACACCCCAGTACCTGCACGGCATGGTCTGCAGCAGTCAATGCTGTGCAAACGCGGATTTTGATTTCATGGCCAACTGCTGTGGGAACGCCAAAGAACCAACGGCAGGACCAGAGAAAACTCCTAATCTGGCGGGAGGTTCAGCCACGGGTTTGGCAGTGCAGGGGTGGGGCAGTCTCACACTGCCAAACTCGTACCGAGCCCCTTTATGACTTACCTGGGTGGGATAACATAAGGGAAGGCCTGAGAAATTATTATGGCTATCATCAGCCTTATCGACGGCTGGTAAAGTGCAATATTCGTAGGTATGACAACATAATATATCAACTAAAAGCAAAATTGTAATTAAATGAATAATATATCTCCTACTTACAGATAAGGCCAAATAAATGTAATCTGGCTACCAAAAGATGACAAGATAAATGTCATGAAGTATTGTGCAAAGGCCTATAAAAAGATAAAACAAATAGATCATTAGTGTTCTCGACTGCAAATAGGCTAATAAAGATCTACATTTTAGAATCATATGACAGTGCTGGTCTTCATGGGCTGATACAAATCATACAGGGAATTATTTAAAATAAAAGACCAATGAATCTCAGTGTCCTGGGCTGTGCAAATAGCTTTTAAAATGCTTTGTGCTATCATGGTCATGTAAAATGATCCTTGCGAACATAAAACACTGCCCAAATGTATCTATAGAAGACTGATAAATATCAAGAATAAATGAGCTGTAATTCATTGAATGACCATGCATGGATAGAATAAAGTGCAAACATTTTCCTGTTACTGCCCTTCGACAAACAGGCGAGACGATTTAGTATAATATTAGGATTAATAAAAAGAGGACGCAAAAAGCACCTTCTGGCCTGCAAAGAAATAATAGTACAAAGTAGTTTAAAGTGTTCAATGGTTCCTCTCCTGCCTGTTTGCAAGTACAAGTGGTTGCGCAACTAGGTTGACTTGACCATCTACTAGTGTAAAACAATACAAGAAGTGTGCCATAACTGTATTTTATAGAGAGCGATTTTTTTAATTCCGGAAATAACTCAACCAAATTTCGCTCCTATAAGCAGTAGGACTTCACATTAATTTGCCACTGCCCTGTGCAGTGAGTTAGGGCCAGTATTTCTCTTTAATTAGCTGCGTACTTATGGACAACATTGACTCAGGATTTGTCCAAAATCATTGGTAGCTGATAGCTATCAAGGTGCTTGTGATGTAACTATACCAAGGTAATTTGTAAGACTAATTGGGTTTGTACAGTTCGCATGTAACCCTTAGATAGTTCGCAAGCTCTGGCTTTGTCCATATACGTATCCAATACAAAATTGGTTTAAGTGCCAAATATGATTTATTGATTGCCACGCTCAGGTCCATCCTAAGTGCAACTATCAGGGTACCAGGGCCGAGACGTAATAAACGTCTTAGCAAATGGTTCTCACATTTTATGGCCTCACAGTTCTGCCTCTTAGGACCCTGTGGCTACTGCCTTTATTTGTTATGCTTCTAATGTGGGGGCAATTCATCTGCAGCCACATTTACAAGTGAAATCTAGGTCCAGCATTTGCATACTTACTTAAAATGGTCTCACTTTTCACCAGTTGCTTAGTCCAGGATAATTTTTTTAATCAAATCTGATACCCGAATAGTTATAGTGACCCACACCCTCCAGGGTCCTACCATATCTTTAAAATAAATTGTTCGGATTTTGTCTGCAGTTTGAGACCATAAATGTAGTCTTCTCTTTGTAAATCGTGAAGCACTTTGCGTTGCAATAATCTTGTAATCCTCTCAATAATTTGTGCGTTGACAGTTCTGGGCAGGCCAGGAGTACTGCATTGTCAACAAATAGGTGGATGGGAATCCTTAGCACCCTGCAGATTGGTACATCCAAATTCAAGGCCAGTAGAAATTTGTCAACATCATTGATAAAGATGTTAGACAGAGCTGATGCTAATACACAGCTCTGTCTGATGCCAACATTGATCTCAAATCTCGCTGTAATTTCTCTGCCGGGACCATATCTAATTGTGGAGGGGTTTTGCTTTATGGCAGTCACAAGCTTCTCTGGGAGACCCAAATCTAGTAAGTTTGACCAAAGCAGTGACTGCCACCGAATCAAATGCTGTTTTGAAGTTAGTAAACATCATGTATAGCCTCAAATCGTTCATGTAAGCATATTTTAGGACAATATTGTACAGTCTGATTGCATTGTCGATTGTGCCTTGTGATTTTTAGAAGCCGGTTTGTAGTGGTGAAATAGTTTTATTGCCTTCTGCCCAATCTTCTTCATGATTGAATAGCAATTTGCCATAGATCGTTCCACTCCATCCAGTAGCGAAATTGGTCGATAGTTGGCAGGATTGTTGCTGGAGCATTTTTGTATTGTGGAACAATAACTGATTCCCAGGATGCCTGGACCTCCTCCTTGTCCCACCATGCATTATAAACTGCCATCAAAATAAAAACCTAAACTGGCGAATTGGCACAGTGGATATTGGTTGATACTTGATCCGGTCCAGGTGCCTTCTGCTGTTTTTAACTAAGGATGGCCTCCTTCACAAAATTCTATACATGGCTCTTCATCGGTTACAATAATCGATGTTTGCTTCGTTGTGTAATCCTTGAGCTCATATGTTCAATGGCTTGAATATAGACAGAAGGGTCCAACCTAATTGAGCCATACAGATCTGAGAAGTATTTAACCTACAACAATCAAATGAGAGGGACTGGGGGCTTTTATGAGAGGTCCAGCATACATGGCCTAATCAAAGTACAAATAACAGGGTATGCAGTTCCTACTGGAGAAAAATGAGGGAGAGATCCCAGAGAAGAAACAGTCGGTTGACTTCTCGAAAGGAAGGGAAAAGGGGGGAATCCCTCCTTTCAGATTTAGGGTCTTCACACACCCAGCCCGCTGGGTGTCATGCTTCATCGTAGGGCATGCTCCTCGTCTGGTCGGTGCTGTAATACCTGACGGGCACCCTATGAAGGGGCTCTTTAGCGGAGATCTTTTATTCCTTGCCGTTTGGTGCAGTGGGTGTGAGGGACCTATAGAGTGTAGACGTGTAGATGTGAGGGTCAGTAGACCAAGTGAATTAAAACAGGAAAGGAATAATCAGGCAGAACAATTTTATTGACTCTGACTTCCGACATGATTAAAAGAATGGAGTGGCGACTAACTGCAATAATGCTACAGGATGTTGCGCTCAATCTCATGAGGTTGACATGTTTCTTGCCTTATGGTGAGGAAGATCTGGCGGCAATTCCTCAGGACCTAGCATGAGTTATTCAATCTACACTAAAAACTATGGTATTGTGGTGTCCTAACCTGAATATACCATGTGTGGCACGTAAAGGTGAAGTACCTGTCAATGCGGTGGCCAACCTATAAGGAAATAGACATAATTGTCAAACAACAATAAACAATCTTTCTTGTGGTATCAAAACATCATTCTCCCTTGTAAAAGCATGCCGCCTTAGTGTGCCCCACGTGGTGAATATAGCTTAATGTAAACTATAGTCAGCCTCCCCCTCTTTTTACCCCTCTAGGACACAGGTTACTTCAAAGTGTCATTTAGCTGCCGGAATTCGATGGGGCTATTCGCTATTCGTTTTTAGGTGAGTTGATTGCTCTCACCATAACTGCTACCTTTTATCTTTAATTTCATTTGGTTCCACATCATCACCACAAACGTTTAACCAGAGCTATGCAAGAATCTTACCTACGCCATGAATGGCTGACTATAGTTTACATTCAGCTATAGTCACCATGTGGGGCACACTAAGGCTGCGTGCTTTCACATGTTGGTGATACACAGGGGAGAATAACGTTTTGATACCACAAGAAAGATTGTTTATTGTTGTTTGACAATTTTGTCCATTTCCTTATAGGTTGGCAACCCCATTGACAGGTACTTCATCTTATCGCCGAGGTTGTGCCCATCCTCAAAAAACCTACGGCAGACCCTACGGTCATGAGTAATTTTCGTCCCATTTCCCTCCTTCCCTACCTCAGCAAAGTTCTTGAGTCTCACATCACCAACATCTTGAGCACTTTTATCGAAGACTCCCACTTTCTCGACTCCCAACAGGCCGGCTTCAGACCCGCTCATTCCACGGAATCTGTTATACTCTCAGTTATGGAGGAACTGCGGAGAGGGGCGGACTCTAACATCAGTCAGGTTCTGGTGCTCCTGGATTTGTCGGCCGCCTTCGACACGGTCGACCATGATATCTTGGTCGGCCGTGTCGGGGAGGCTGGCATCCGGGGCACCGCCCTTGACTGGGTCCGCTCCTTTTTGAGCAATCGCCGCCAGGCGGTCCGGCTCTCTCAGTTTTCTGCTGACGGGGTCGGGTTGACTTGCGGCGTCCCACAGGGCTCCTCCTTATCCCCTCTTCTTTTTAATTTATACCTGACTCCCCTTATTCGATCCTTACGAGATAGCTGTGTCACCGCGTTTAATTACGCGGACGAGATCCAGCTGGTCTTCGATATTAACTCCGCGGACCAGTCCATCGACAACTTTCGGTCTACCCTCTGTCACATCAGCGACTGGATGGGGGTGAATCACCTGAAACTCAACCCCGACAAGACAGAGTTGGTGCTTGTCGTGGTGGCTGCCAATCCATGGAAATCCACCTTCTGGCCCACGAGGTTGGGTCCTCCCCCCAATTCTGTCAACTCAGTAAAAAGTCTTGGGGTTATCATCAGTAATGACCTTACGATGAAGCCCCAGATCAATGCGGTCGTTTCCTCCAGTTTTTTTCAGTTAAGGAAAATCCGAAAGATTGCCCGCTTCCTGACCACTGAGGCCCTTACCCTGGCCCTGTTGGCTTTAGTCATCTCTAGGATAGACTACGCCAACTCCTTTTACGTTGGTATACCGGCATACCAACTGAAGAGGCTACAACTTGTCCAGAACCAGGCCGCACGGCTCATTTATCCTCAGCCCAAACACCAACACGTCCGTCCTTTGTTAAAATCCCTCCACTGGCTCCCTGTCTCTGAGCGCTGCAAATTCAAATTAGGTTATATTATTTTTAAGTCCCTTGCTAGTATAGGCCCTTCTTTTATTTCTTCACTACTGCACCCATACGTCCCCTCCCGCAATCTCTGCTCCTCCCATCTGGCTTTACTTCAGGTCCCGACCTTTAAACGCAAAAAACAGGGAGGACTGAGGTTCTCATTTCTTGCCCCGCTTCTTTGGAACGCACTCCCTTTAGCCATAAGACTTGCCTCTCCTTATACCCGTTTAAGGCCCCTTCTTAAAACCCACCTGTTTTGTAATGCCTACAATTAACGTTCTTCGCCCTACGGAATGTCTGTTTCCTTATGCTTTAGCGCCAAGAAACCGTTGGGTGTTAGTTGCGCTTTATAATTGTTTTAAAACAATTTTTTACATTTAGGCACCACACATGTTATATTCAGGTTAGGACACCACAATACCATAGTTTTTAGTGTAGATTGAATAACTCATACTAGGGCCTGAGGAATTGCCACCAGATCTTCCTGACTATAAGGCAAGAAACATGTCGACTTCATGAGATTGAGCGCAACATCCTGTAGCATTATTGCAGGTAGTCGCCACTCCATTCTTTTAATCAGGTTGGAAGTGAGGGTCATTAACACTGTTCTGGCTGATTCTTCCTTTCCTGTTTTAATTCACTTGGTCTATTGACCCTCACAGCTACACGATTACACTCTATAGGTCACTCACACCCACTGCATCAAACGGCAAGGAATAAAAGATCTCCGCTAAAGAGCCCCTTCATAGGGTGCCCGTCTGGTATTGCAGCGCCGACCAGATGAGGAGCATGCTCTATGATGAAGCATGACACCCAGCGGGCTGGGTGTGTGAGGGCCCTAATTCCGAAAGGGAGGATTCCCCCCTTTTCCCTTCCTTTCGAGAGGACAACCTACTATTTCTTCTCGATCTCTCCCTCATTTTTCTTCTGCAGGAACTGCATACCCTGTTATTTGTAAGTATTTAACCCAAGCACCGGGTGTGATGCAGGTTGCCAGGGTTTTTGCCGGCTGTTCGCAACCCCATCAAACCAGTTCCCAAAAGCTTTTTGTGTTTTTGCACCTTAATGATTGTTTAAGCCTGCCATGCTTTTACTTGGAGTTGAATTAATGTTTTAAGTTTAACTCCCCTGCTGAAGTTAAACACCTATTTTTAGGCTATTTGTTAAGATAGCTTTAGTCATTATTGTCAAACCATTCAAATTAAAATATTCTGCACAATTTCGAGTACCACCTACCCTGTGGATTATCTTTAGGAATGCTTATAGTTTACGGATTACTCCAGTGTTTGGGGTGGCTGCTAAATTTAACAATTCCTCATATTCATAACCCCACTGCTCAAAGACTAATTGCATCCTGATTGCATCTCAGGTCTTTTAGTACTGGTGCTATGCCAGGCAATTTTACTCCTGGACGATTTTTTGTCAAATCTGACACCCAAATAGCCATGGTGACCCACACGATCCAGGAGGTCTCCCATATATTCTAAATATATTATTCAGATCTTGTCTGCAGTTTAAGACCATAATCGTATTCTTCTTGGTGTTAATCGTGAAACTCTTCTCTCTGCAATAATCTTCAAATGCTCTCAATAATTTGTGAATTCACAGTTTTGTGTGGGCCAGGTGTACTGACAAATTGTTGCTAGAAAGATGACTGAAGGCCCTGAGGTCACTAGGGCTTCAAATGGGAGCCTTAGAATTGCAATAAAAGAATCGAGGTCACTTTTAATACTTTTCATGATATTTAAATCAATTACCATATTCCAGGTCTCCAGGTTGATGAATATATAGTGAATGAGGCTCTCACAAGAATCTGATTAAAAGTAGATAGTGCTGGAGAATCTGAGGTAATGGCCCATTAAGTGGGCATAAATCATTGCTTAACATAAACAAACTTAGAATGGCCTCACGTTTTGATTTCCCAAAAGATTGAACAATGGGAATATGGGAGCACAAAAGCTGCCTCTTCCTTGTTTGGAATGCTATAAAAGAGGCTGCGTCATCCTGCCCCAAGTCACTGCCTGACTTTACAGCAGCCGTATAGGCGATAAAAACACTTTTTCCAAACAAGCTGTGGTAAAGCCGATAAAACACGCGTTTCTTCAATGACAAAGCTAATAGATCTGCCTTTTTGTCATGGAAAGTGTTTGGCAATACTTAGGTAACTTTGTGTGTGTTGCCATCAGCTGCCCTACAAAGACAATACAGTGAAGAAGCAAACCCCTTGGCTTACAACCAGATGGAATCTGGGAGTGGGGCTCCATTGGTGAAATCACTGCATCAACAAACTTAAACTGGCATAAAAAGCAGTCAGATGATGACGGTTTCATAGTAAATTCAAAGGCAGAAATAACAAATTAGTAGATACATTTGACAAAGGCCTGCATTTTTGTAGCTGCTTAAGAAATCTTGTGTGTGCATATCTTTACATTGGGAACAAAAAAAGCTGCAACTCCAACAACATGGTAAAGAAATGAACTTGAAAGGGTGATTACTGACCAGCCTCAGACTGCAATATATAGAAACAGGACACACTCTGTAAACAACAAAGCCATAAACCAGCAATGAAAATGTTATTGTGCCACTAAATACATAAAAGAATGCAAACTGACTCTGAATTACAAGCTACACATCAAGTTACTTCTGCAGGATACCAAAAGAACTAATTGAACATCATTGTAAATGGGACAATGTAGCCATTATCAAAATACCAAGTTGTTGCTTAACAGTTTATGCAATTAGTAGCAAACCATTAACAAACATCTGCCATGCAATAGTTCTCGCATTTATGCGAGTTTGAGCTATTGCCGTTGTAAATGACAATGCCTTTTAGTTATCTGTTTTGATAATTGCAAAACAGCAGTTGATGGACAGAATGCAGAACAATGTCATACATTCACCCCAGTATAGAGATCTGGGCCTAAATCCATCGTTTTTTTGTTCACCATGCCATTCCAGTTTGAACCTAGCCATATGCAAATCAGTCTTGACCCTGTGCCCCATGGGAACAGTCCAGCCCAAACTGCCAAGCCAGGTCCTCCCTGGACTGGAAACAAGCATCCTAGGACCGGTTTTGGGCTTTCAGCCCTCATCAGCCAGGATAGGTTGATTCCAGTGGCATGGAGAGCACGGGACTTACTTCTGAGCATACCCGTCCCACTCGGGGTGACAAATGCAAAACAACAGTTGATGGACAGAATGCAGAACAATGTCATACATTCACCCCAGTACAGAGATCTGGGCCTAAATCCATCGTTTTTTTGTTCACCATGCCATTCCAGTTTGAACCTAGCCATATGCAAATCAGTCTTGACCCTGTGCCCCATGGGAACAGTCCAGCCCGAACTGCCAAGTCAGGTCCTCCCTGGACTGGAAACAAGCATCCTAGGACCGGTTTTGGGCTTTCAGCCCTCATCAGCCAGGATAGCTTGATTCTAGTGGCATGGAGAGCACGGGACTCACGTCTGAGCATACCCGTCCGAATCGGGGTGATAAATGCAAAGCATAGGTTGATGGACAGAATGCAGAACAATGTCATACATTCACCCCAGTAGAGAGATCTGGGCCTAAATCCATTGTTCTTTTGCTCACCATGCCATTCCAGTTTGAACCTAGCCATATGCAAATCAGTCTTGACCCTGTGCCCCATGGAAACAGATCAGCCCGAACTGCCAAGCTAGGTCCTCCCTGGACTGGACACATGCATCCTAGGACCGGTTTTGGGCTTTCAGCCCTCATCAGCCAGGATAGCTTGATTCTAGTGGCATGGAGAGCACGGGACTCACGTCTGAGCATACCCGTCCCACTCGGGGTGATAAATGCAAAGCATAGGTTGATGGACAGAATGCAGAACAATGTCATACATTCACCCCAGTAGAGAGATCTGGGCCTAAATCCATTGTTCTTTTGCTCACCATGCCATTCCAGTTTGAACCTAGCCATATGCAAATCAGTCTTGACCCTGTGCCCCATGGGAACAGATCAGCCCGAACTGCCAAGCTAGGTCCTCCCTGGACTGGACACATGCATCCTAGGACCGGTTTCGGGCTTTCAGCCCTCATTAGCCAGGATAGCTTGATTCCAGTGGCATGGATAGCACAGGACTCACGTCTGAGCATACCCGTCCCACTCGGGGTGACAAATGCAAAACAACAGTTGATGGACAGAATGCAGAACAATGTCATACATTCACCCCAGTATAGAGATCTGGGCCTAAATCCATCGTTTTTTGTTCACAATGCCATTCCAGTTTGAACCTAGCCACATGCAAATCAGTCTTGACCCTGTGCCCCATGGGAACAGCCCAGCCCGAACTGCCAAGCCAGGTCCTCCCTGTGCTGGAAACAAGCATCCTAGGACTGGTTTCGGGCTTTCAGCCCTCATTAGCCAGGATAGCTTGATTCAAGTGGCATGGAGAGCACGGGACTCACGTCTGAGCATACCCGTCCCACTCGGGGTGACAAATGCAAAACAACAGTTGATGGACAGAATGCAGAACAATGTCATACATTCACCCCAGTACAGAGATCTGGGCCTAAATCCATCGTTTTTCTGCTCACTATGCAATTCCAGTTTGAACCTAGCCATATGCAAATCAGTCTTGACCCTATGCCCCATGGGAACAGTCCAGCCCGAACTGTCAAGCCAGGTCCTAACTGGACTGGAAACAAGCATCCTAGGACCGGTTTCGAGCTTTCAGCCCTCATCAGCCAGGATAGCTTGATTCCAGTGGCATGGAGAGCACGGGACTCACGTCTGACCATACCCGTCCCACTCGGGGTGAAAAATGCAAAACAACAGTTGATGGACAGAATGCAGAACAATGTCATACATTCACACCAGTACAGAGATCTGGGAATAAATCCATCATTTTTTTGCTCACCATGCCATTCCAGTATCCCCTTTGGTATCGCTTTGTTCGCCCTAAGTTGGCAGGGTATGCCCAGACGTGGGTCCCTTGCTCACTCTACCACTGAATTCAAGATAGCCTGGCTGATGAGGATTATAAATCCGAAACCGGTCCCTGGATGCTTGTGTCCGGTCCTGGGAAGACATGGCTTGGCAGTTCGGGCTGGACTGTTCCCATGAGGCACAGGGTCAGACTGATTTGCATATGGCCATGTCTGAACTGGGGTGGTCGAGTGAGCTAAAGAATGGTGATGGATTAAACCCAGATCAGTTGACTTGGGGTGAGTGTTTGATTTGCTCAAACGCTCGGTCCATCATCCCCTTTGGTATCGTTCTCTGTTAATAATTAACACATAAATAAAAGGCATTGTCATTTACAATGCGGATAGTTCAAACTCTTGTAAATGCGAGACCTATTTTAATTTCAAGGAAACGGCTGCCATTGTCCCGGGTTGCTTGGAAAGTGAAGCACGTATTGCTCGCTGAATGTTGCAAGAAAGCATATCGTGCCTGCAGTCGGAGAAACAATGCTTACTGTGTAACAACAGAAGTAAAAGGGCCAGTCCTCATGGGAGCTTATAAATGAATACATGGTACTAAGGAGTGAATAACAAGCCTATTAATGAATCAGAAGCCAGCATTTACAAAGGACAATGACAAAAGCCAATGGAAAAATATGGGAGGAGAGTGGGCGGGGCTTCAGTCCATACTCAAATACAGCATGCCTCGCAGAACAACGCGTCCGCTGCCCAGGCTCAACCTAAAAATCATGAGCCGTTGGCTGACGTGAGCTGATCTAAATCCCATTTACTCTGTGTTTCTTCTTATATGTATGTTTTAAAGCAGATATTGCTAACCTGAACTAAAGCTGCATGGAGTGAGAACTAAAAAGGAACTTGTGAAGCAGAAGGTAAATATCTAACTTTAACCATAATCCAAAATGAAGAACACCAGCTTACTACCCCACACTGGTGAAACTCAATTTAGGAATTCCCAAAAGAAAGTAAACCATTTTCCTTGAAAAACCTGTTGCAATTCAACCCAAAATAACGAGAAGTGGGCAAGAGGGACAAGAAATAGTACAAGAAAACAGGTAAGGAGAAACGTGGTGGGAATAATAGAAAGAGAGAAGAGATTTCAGAGTATATATTGGAATTTAACTCCGGGGGTATAAATAGGTGTAGTTACTAAGGTATACGTAGAAGAAGAGGTATGGGGGCATTGTAGAAGAAGAGGAACTAGAATATAGTTATTGGTAGTGGTAAAAGGGTTTACTTGGAGAAACAGGGAAAGATAGGACTTGACGTACTAGGGTACAGCCAAGCAGTAACAGTGCTTGGTAGGGTTAGATACACAAGGGTATGAGTAGGTGCAAGTATACTAGAGTAGGGGTAGGTAAAGAGATTCTAGGGTAGGTACGGGTAGACACAGTGAGGTAAAGTCATAGATACAAATACTACCATAAAGACAGGGGTGGCAAATCAGAGAATAGATAAGGGTAGAGTACTGGGGTAGCACGAGGTCCTGAGATACAGAGGTATAGGTAGGAGTTAATGTTCTAGGATATGAACAGTTGTTGAGATACAGAGGTATAAGTAGGGGTAGAGAATCTAGGATTTAGATAGGATGGAGTTTCTACATTATGAGCACAAGTAAAAGTAGAAGGGCCTTGGTAGGGACAGAGGTACTTGGGTAGCAGCAGTGTAGGGTTACATAGTTCTAATTAGGGGTACAGTTCCTAGGGTGTTGATAGCAGTTAAAGTGACAATGTATGGATAAATGTCCTAGGGTCACGGCAGGAGTCAAGGGAAGGGATAATGGAAAATAAAATATAATTGGGGCTGAGGGGTGGGAAGAGGGGAGAACCGGCAATGGTGAATAGAGAGTAAGCACTGGCAAAGTCAATAGATTTTGCCTACGCAAGAGCTATTGGACTTGCCAATGTCTTTTGGCCTTCTTGTACAGCAGCGTGGAGTGAAGTAGAGTGGAGTGGCATGGTGTAGAGCAGTGATACTCAAAGTACGGCCTGGGGGCTGCTTGCGGCCCTCTTGACTTTTACATGCGGCCCCCGGTGAACAGCAGCATGAACTGCTGCTCAGTTGCTGAGCACTGATATTTTGGAAAGCATGTTAAATAAACGGTCAAGAATGTATTAACCTGCAAACAAATGCTTGTTCATTTATTTAACATGTGTTTAGACCACCTTACACAATCCCTGACCTACCCAGACCCCATCTGCCACCCTGCTGGCATCAGTGTGGCCCTCGGGCGTACTACAGACCGTACTTTGTGGCCCCTGGGCCAGTGTATGTGGGTACCCATGGCGTAGAGTAAAGTAGAGTGGTTTGAAGTGGCGTACAGTAGAGTGGCATAAAAGTAGAGGGCCTTTGAGTGGCGTAGAGTGCAGTGGCATGGAGTGGGGTACATTAGAGTGGAGCGGAGTAGAGTGGAGTGGCATGGCGTAGAGTTGAGATGAGTGGCTTGCAGTGGGGTAGAGTAAGTGGTGTAGAGTGAAGTGGGGTAGAGTAGAGTGATGTAGAGTGGCATTGTCTGGAGTGGAGTGTGTAAAGCAGCATACTGTGGGATAGAGTAGAGTGTACTGGCATAGTTGGAGTTGAGTGGTGTACAGTAGAATAGAGTTGCAAAGAGTGCAGTGGCACAGATCAGATTGATGCAGAGTAGAGTGGTGTGGTGTAGAATAGAGCAGCGGACAGTGCCCTGGCACAGAGTGCAGTGGCGTGCAGTGGAGTAGGGTGCAGTGGTTGAGAGTAGAAAGGCCTAGAGTGCAATTGCGTAGAGTGGTGCAGAGTAGAGTTCAGTGACGTAAAGTGCAGTGGGGTGAAGTGGTGCAGAGTAGAGTGATGTAGAGGGCAGTGGTGCAGAGTAGAGTGTAATGGAGTAGAGTAGGGTAGAGTAGAGTGGTGTAGAGTAGAGTGTAGTGATATACAGTAGAGTGATACAAGGTAGAGTGACTTAAAGTGCTTTAGCATAGTGTAGAGTGGTGTTGAGAAGAGTGGCATAGAGTACTGTAGCATTAAGTACAATGGTGCAGAGTATAGGGCAGTGGCATAGAGTGTTGTAGAGTAGAGTGCAGTGGGGTAGAGGAGAGTGGTGCAGACTAGAGTGCAATGGCGTAGAGTGGTGTAGGATGGAGTGTGTAGAGTGCAGTAATGTAGAGTGCAGTGGAGTAGTGTGGTGCAGAGTAGAGGGGCATATAAAGCACTGGCATAAAGTGCAGTGGTGTAGAGTAAAGTGCAGTTGCACAAAGTGGTGCAGAGTAGAGTGACGTAGAGATCAGTGGTGCAGAGTAGAGAGCAGTGGGGTAGAGTAGAGTAGAGTAGAGTGGTACAGAGTAGAGTGTAGTGGCATACAGTAGAGTGGTACAAGGTAGAGCGGCGTAAAGTGCTTTGGCATAGAGTAGAGTGGTGTTGAGAAGAGTGGCCTAGAGTGCTGTGGCATAAAGTACAATGTGCAGAGTATAGGGCAGTGGCATAGAGTGTTTTGGAGTTAAGTAGAGTGCAGTGGGGTAGAGTCCATTGAGTAGAGTGTAGTGGCATAGAAGAGATTGGTGCAGAGTAGAGTGCAATGGCGTAGAGTGGTGTAGGATGGAGTGGCATAGAGTGCAGCGGAGTAGAGTGATGCGGAGTAGAGGGGCGTATAATGCACTGGCTTAAAGTGCAGTAGTGCAGAGTAAAGTACAGTGGCTTAAAGTGGTGCAGAGTGGAGTGATGTAGAGAGCAGTGGTGCAGAGTAGAGTGCTGTGGCATAAAGTACAATGGTGCAGAGTATAGGACGGTGGCATAGAGTGTTGTGGAGTAGAGTAGAGTGCAGTGGGGTAGAGTGCCTTGACATAAAGTGCAGTGGCATAGAGGAGAGTGGTGTAGAGTTAAGTACAATATCATGGAGTGCAGTAGAGTAAAGTGCAGTGGAGTAGAGTGGTGCAGAGTAGAGGGGCGTATAATGCACTGGCATAACGTGCAGTGGTGCAGAGTAGAGCGCAGTGGCGTAGAGGGATGCAGAATAGAGAAAAAGAGTGGCATAGAATGCAGTGGTGCAAAGTAGACTGCTGTGGCATAGGGTAAAGTGGTGCAGAGTAGAGTGTGGTAAAGTGGGGTGGTGTAGAATGCATGGCATAGAGTACAGTGGTGAAGAGTAGAGTGGCATAGAGTGCAGTTGCATAGAGTGGTGCAGAGTAGAGTGCAGTGGCATAGAGTACAATGGTGCAGAGTGGAGTGCAGAGGCAGAGAGTTCAGTGGCATAGTATACAGGGTAGGGGTGGAAGGGAAAAGAAGCAACACAGAAGGAGGGCTGGTAGGAGGGAATAGAAGCTAAATGGATGGGGATATGGGAGATGGACTGAAAACACAAGTACCCATATGGAGTGCTTGAACACACAAAAAAACAGTAGCTCCAAAAACGGAAGCAGCAGATGGATAAGAGTGCAACTTGTCACCCATGATGACGTCCAGGCGCTGGCAGGGTCCAGTGGTTCAGCTGAAGAGCCAGGTCTGCAGTGATCTCTGAAACTCTGGTAGAGATGGGGAGGTCCGGAGATAAAGGGGGAGTTCGTATCACACCTTCACTGCTAGGTAAGAGTAGGGAAGGAGTGTACTTTTCTCCCACTTCATTGGATGCAGGAGGAGTGGGTGAGTGAGAGGGAAGCAGAGCAGTGGTTTTAAAGCAGTTATTAAGGCTGAACCAGAACTCAACAGGTGTGCCACTTTCAATGGTTAAAAATATAGAACCATTAGTAAATAGAACAGCCTTTTGACATACTGATGAGAGTCCATTTTAACATGGCAGCAAATCGGCTAGTCAGAGTTGGAGTGAACAAACGGCACACATCACAGAGACACACGCATCAGCCACATCCTTGGCAGAGCCCACAATGAACCACACCCAGATCCAAATGTGGAGGAGCCACATCCCTACGCACTACTGTTGTACGCCTGTCCACCACACTTACGCTCACATGAAGATACAACACGGTCACATGTCTACACCACTGACTGCTGTGACATGGTTTCCCACACTGTACACAGTACAATATAATGTGTAATGGCCCCGGTCCCACATGCATACATAATGACCACACTGACACACTGGGTGAGTTTGTGGGACTGGCTATGGGCACGTGCGCCGGGCACCTTTTATTGCCATGATCACATCTGCAGTGATGCCTATGCTGGATGGGTGTTGGGTAGTGTAATCGACCACTCAGGGATTAGTTGTTGCTGGCAAAAACCACTACAGCGAGCAGACAATCAGCAGTACAATGTACGGACATCATGGGTCCCTGACTTGTGTAGACAGCGCCCAGCACAGGCACACCACCATGGGACGGTGACTTGCGGGGCACTGAGGTAGGGCACGTGAGCTGAATGTGTACTTGTCACTGTCCAAGGGGAATGTCGCGGAGTGTTACGGGGGACAGTGGATGGTGTCACTCCAGGGCATGATGCAGAGGTCAGAAGCAAGCAGGAACAGGCAAATGGTGGAGTTGAATCCTACAGACTCCAACTTTCCACCTTGTCAGTATCAGCTACATGTAGAAGAAGACAACCTCCAGCCCATGGGCCCAGACGCCACCGACGTACAAACAGAGATCGACCATGAATTTCAGAGCACACACTCAGGAGCAACAGAGCTGAAAGGGGGCGCAGTCTGCGATGAGGCATGTACAATGGCATGGACTCTGCCATGTGGAAAGCAAGATTCAGTTCAAAATATGTGACCTACTCCACCGCAGTATGTGCTGGAGCCAGCGGCCATCAGGGGCCTACAGCCACGTGTGGTAGGCATGCACTGCACTGAGTCAGTGGCACCAGTGCAGTTGTTGGTGGTGTCCCATCACCTCTGTAAAGGTGAGCCTTTTCTCCTCCGGACTGAAGCGCGTCTACCTCTTACTCCTCTCCTTGGGTACTGAGTCATGTACACTGCCATGAAGAAATCAAGACTCAGTTCCAAAAATGCAACCTAGTTGGCCACAGTGTCATATGGAGGCTGCGGTCAGCGCGGGTTAACCGCTGTACAGACATCTCCTCCTGGATCTCCAACACACAACGTTGGAATGGCATGTGTATTTGATTTCTGGCTGACAGAGGTAGTGGCACCAGAGCTGAGCTGGTGTTCAGCCGGTGATGATGCCGTGTCTTGCCTGTGACGGACTGCATTGGATTGGTGTGAGGTCTGCAGGACAGCAGTGTAGGCCGACGGCCGCAGTCAGCAAGTGCCCACAGACACGTTTGGTGCAAGTCCTATGCACAGCCCAGGTGGCACCACATTGAAGGGAGTATAGTGACATAACCTCAGCCTTAAATAATGTACTCTGTCATGGTGTAATCAAGACTCAGTTCCAAAGTGTGTCCTACTTGTCTGCTGTGTATGCGGTAGAGTACATCAACGGGAATGGAGTTCAGCAGGCCTGTGTCGCGGAGGCTGTGATGGTCCGAGGAGGCTGACAAGGTCGTGGGCCTCGGGCTTGGAGCTTGCACTGGCACGTGGTGGGCCCTATTCGACACATGCCGGTGTTGGCAGTTGGGCATTGCAGACTGGGTGCGCAGGAGCGGGCTAGACTTGTTCGGGGACCAGCGGCCCGGGGTGCATCAGGCCCACAGGATCGCAGGCAACACCGCTCACGGCATCGGCCTCGTGGCGAGGTGAGAGGCGCCGCCCTGGCAGAGATGTTGGGCATTTCGGAAGAGGACCACGACCAGAGTTGTGTGCCTTTTATTCACACCCCTACGCTGGCCTGGCATACGCCGGGTAAGCCCACTCCGCTCACGCTTACGTGGGGGACATGAAAAGCTACATTTCCTTGATCTCCGCTGGCTGGGGCGACATGGTTGTGTCCACTGTCCACTACACTCCAAACACCAGCGGTGTGTGTCAACATGGAAATGTGTGTGGTCTACATACTGTAGTCTGACCAGCACATCCACGCCACACTTGGCATTGTGTACATGCTTATTCATAGGTCACTTGCCTCCTTCACACATGCCTGGTTCCCACCTCTCCCCGCAATCTGCTATGGTGTGGCTGAGTTGCCATGCTGTTAATGGCTTGTATGCATGGCTAGCCCAGGTTATCACAGTAAGTTGTGCTGTTGTGTCTGGTAAGTGGGCATGTTGGTTGGCATGTTGTATGTGAGTTTGTAACGTGTGCATTCCTAGAGTTGTGAGTTGCATGATTGAGAAGTTGAGGTGAGTGGTGTGTTCTTTTGGTACTTACCAACGAGCAGAGCATTTCCGTAGGTGCCATCCTGGAAGCGCTGGTTGATGATGGGCTGACGGAAGGTGGAGGAATCATGCACACTGCCTGGGTAGATGGCAATGACATTGGTGAAGAGTCCCTGGTGGTCTACTATGGCCTGCAAATTGATGGAATGCGTGTGCTTTCTGTTGCGTTAATTGTGTGCAGTGTCGGCGGGGGCACAAGTAGGACATGTGTGCAGTCTTTTGCCCCCAAAACATACGGGAGTCCAGCTATAGCGTAGAAGCCTTGTTTGGTCTCCAGCTGTTCCTGCGCAGTGTTGGGGAAGTATAGGTACTGGGGTATCAAGCTGATGATGGCATCCAGGAGAGGTTTGGAGAACTTTGATAGAGCTGGCTGTGAGACTTCACCGACTCTGGCGGTTGTTGGTTGGAAGGTACCAGTACAGCACAGCCAGCAGCTTTGTCTGAGGTGGGATATTCGTTGTCCGCTGTGTTGGTACCATCAGCCTGTGCGCAATGATGTTCAGGATGTGGAGGATGGTTGTCCTTTTGAGCCTGTAGTGGGCAATGACATTCTCTGGTGTTAAGTTAAACAACTATGCCCCTGCACAACTACACATTAAAATGGCTTGTGTTATGGAACAATAAACAGAAGTATCTACACCAACGAACCTGGATATCATTCTGTACATCTAGAATCAGAATTATTGACTCTTGAAGAGTGTGTTACGGTTGATACTGATGCCACTATCCACTTTTGCAACTCAAGCACTATACGTACTACGTGTTCTGGACTTTTAATGTGTAGTTGTGCAGGGGCATAGTTGTTTAACTTTCCGTCTGTGAGGATCAGCTTGCTGATCATCCTTTGGAGCGGGTCTGGGGGTAATACCGCTCGCCTCATTGCCTACACAAAGCTACACTTGAATCCACCATCTAGTGGTAACCCGGGAGACGCGCCTACTTAATCTGGAAAATATAAATACCCCTTAGCTGCTTTCACAATTCTCTGGTGTTAAGTCTGTGAGGCTGGTGTGTTTTCTGAAGGTCCGCGGTCTGTGTCTGCGCTACCTCTATGGTGGTCCAGTGGAGTCCCGGGGGTGGTGGCGGTGGGTGTTGTGGGACTGTTGGGGCTCTGAGCTGCATGATCAGTAGCTCCATGGCATCTGTTGTTCTTCAGGTGTGGCTCGGGGCTGGGCTCCCTTTTCTGGTGCCGTCTTCGGTATGACTTTACACCAGGTCAGAGCAGGTGTTAATTTCCTGCTGCTAACGCGCCTTATTGCATGTTTTGTGGTCGTACCGCCGATCTGGCTGGTCGTTGTGAATGTTGCCAAATGGTGTTGTCGCAGCTTTTTGCACGGGAACGCCTACTCTGTATCTCATTAGCGATAGTTACGTGGGTCATCTGTGGCGATGTTTTTTATGGCTGCTATCGCAGGTAAACTGGTGCTACGGTCTATTAGCACCAGCTTGAGAATGGGGTGATACATTTATCGCGAATTTGGCTGCGATGAAGTGCTGTTAACTCGGCGATAACTCCTTGAGAATATGCCCCTGAGTATTCATCCAGTTTGCCATCATCCACTACCATATTTCTGGCTGAACAGCGCAGCTGTAGCCGGATATTTAAATGAGAATTACCAGGTGAGGGTTTTGGCGCCGCCCACATGTTGAAAGCCAGGAGTACATGTATTTATTGGGCAGAAGGAGTGTGGTTCTACAGGAAAGTAACCTCCACAAGCTGCTTGAGCTTGAACGTTCAGGGGCAAACTCATGCCATTGTAATACTATTAACGTATATTAAATAATGTATGGCTTTTTTCTCTGGCCGCAAGTCAGGTGGGAGGAGAGCAGTCATTAACGTAGGTGGCTTTTTAGTTTCAGGACTTGCTTGATAGTGCATTCATAAGCCAAGCCTATTGGCATTGCCAATGCTTGCTCGAGTTTGAAATGCAGCAGGCAGTGCATATGAAATTATTCATTCGTTTCGTATCTGTAACTAAATACTGTGGGTAATAATGATGATCTTTGAAGACAGATATCTTTCATCATTCAATGCAGCATGATTTCAAAGAATTCGAGCATTGAAAACCTATCTTGCGTTTAGGAGAATTCGAGCATTACAAAACTGTCTTGCTTTTAGGTAACATGCTGGCACAGCAAACTTCAGCAATCTGTGGGCCATATTTAAATTATTTTCTGCATTCAACATGACCTGCAAATTCTCGGAAGAAGAACATTTAACATTTCCATGTAATTCAACCTTACATGTGAAGGGATGCAGTTTTGTGGCACTTACTGTATTTTTATCCCAATAATTACGTTTTAAATGTAATATACACCGGAGGGAAAACATTTAAACAAGCATTGGAAATGCAATAGGGCTCGCATTAGAAAAGTTTGAGCTATTGGTCTTATACATTTTTTTATTTTTTATTTATGTGTTATTTTTTAAAATAGCTAAATTAATAACTTTGTCATTTACAATGCCAATAGTTATAACTTTCGCAAATGTGACACCTATAGCATTTGTAATGCAACATGTTTTGTATTTACGTGACTTAGATGTATTGATATTACAAATAACAATGGCTTTTAATTTTTTTAAATAATTAATACTTAAATAATTTATTTAATTTGTAATGGCAATAGCTTAAACTTTTGTAAATAACTTTTGTGAAGATTATGTTCAGTGTTTTTTATTGTGACGAAAATCCAAGAACAGAAGTGAAATATTAACATCTTTTTGTGATTTGTAATAAAGCGTGAAAGCTTGAAAACAGCTTGAAACATTGAAAGAACATATTTGAACCAGTGATGCTGTGGTTGCGCTAAGTGATGCTGTGGTTGCGCTGAGTGATGCTGTAGTGGTACTGAGTGATGCTGTAGTTGCGCTGAGTGATGCTGTGGTTGCGCTGAGTGGTGTGTGCATCGGTGGAGCTTAGTGGGTGCATTGGTGGAGCTGTGTGGTGGGTGCATTGGTGGAGCTTAGTTGAAGCATCGGTGGAGCTGTGTGGTGGGTGCATCGGTGGAGCAGTGTGGTAGGTGCCTTGGTGGAGCTGTGTGGTGGGTGCATCGGCGAAGCTGTGTGGTGGGTGCATCGGTGGAGCTGTGTGGTGGGTGCTTCGGTGGAGCTGTGTGGTGGGTGCATCTGTGGAGATGTTTGGTGGGTGCATCTGTGGAGCTGTGTGGTGGGTGCATCTGTGGAGCTGTGTGGTGGGTGCATCTGTGAAGCTGTGTGGTGGGTGCCTCGGTGGAGCTGTGTGGTGGGTGCATTGGTGGAGCTGTGTGGAGGGTGCCTTGGTGGAGCTGTATGGTGGGTGCCTTGGTGGAGCTATGTGGTGGGTGCATCCGTGGAGCTGTGTGGTGGGTGCATTGATGGAGCTGAGTCAGTGGAGCTGCGTGGTGGGTGCATAGGTGGAGCTGGGTGGTGGGTGCATCAGCGGAGCTGTGTCGGTGGCGCTGTGTGGTGGCTGCATCTGTGGAGCTGTGTGGTGGGTGCATCAGTGGAGCTGTGTGGTGGGTGCCTTGGTGGAGCTGTATGGTGGGTGCCTCGGTGGAGCTGTGTGGTGGGTGCATTGGTGGAGCTGTGTGGTGGGTGCATCGGTGGAGCTGTGTTGGTGGAGCTGTGTGGTGGGTGCATCGGTGGAGCTGGGTGGTGGGTGCATCGGTGGAGCTGTGTTGGTGGAGCTGTGTGGTGGCTGCATCGGTGGAGCTGTGTGGTCAGTGCATCGGTGGAGCTGTGTGGTGGGTGCATCGGTGGAGCTGTGTGGTGGGTGCCTCGGTGGAGCTGTGTGGTGGTTGCATCGGTGGAGCTGTGTGGTGGGTGCATCGGTGGAGCTGTATAGGTGGAGCTGTGTGGTGGGTGCATCGGTGGAGCTGTGTGGTGGGTGCCTCGGTTGAGCTGTGTGGTGGGTGCATTGGTGGAGCTGTGTGGTGGGTGCATTGGTGGAGTTGTGTGGTGGGTGCATCAGTGGAGCTGTGTGGTGGGTGCATCCGTGGAGCTGTGTGGTGGGTGCATCGGTGGAGCTGTATGGTGGGTGCCTCGGTGGAGCTGTATGGTGGGTGCCTCGGTGGAGCTGTGTGGTGGGTGCATTGGTGGAGCTGTGTGGTGGGTGCATCGGAGGAGCTGTGTCGGTGGAGCTGTGAGGTGGCTGCATCGGTGGAGCTGTGTGGTGGGTGCATTGGTGGAGCTGTGTGGTGGGTGCAATTGTGGAGCTGTGTGGTGGGTGCATCTGTGGAGCTGTGTGGTGGGTGCATCTGTGGAGCTGTGTGGTGGGAGCATCGGTGGAGCTGTGTGGTGGGTGCATCGGTGGAGCTGTGTGGTGGGTGCATCGGTGGAGCTGTATGGTGGGTGCCTCGGGGGAGCTGTGTGGTGGGTGCCTCGGTGGAGCTGTGTGGTGGGTGCATCGGTGGAGCTGTGTCGGTGGAGCTGTGTGGTGGTTGCATCAGTGGAGCTGGGTGGTGGGTGCATCGGTGGAGCTGTGTGGTGGGTGCATCGGTGGAGCTGTGTCGGTGGAGCTGTGTGGTGGTTGCATCAGTGGAGCTGGGTGGAGGGTGCATCGGTGGAGGAGTGTGGTGGGTGCATCGGTGGAGCTGTGTCAGTGGAGCTGTGTCGGTGGAGCTGTGTGGTGGCTGCATCGGTGGAGCTGTGTGGTGGGTGCATCGGTGGAGCTGTGTGGTGGGTGCATTGGTGGAGCTGTGTGGTGGGTGCCTCGGTGGAGCTGTGTGGTGGGTGCCTCGGTGAAACTGTGTGGTGGGTGCATCGGTGGAGCTGTGTAGGTGGAGCTGTATGGTGGGTGCCTCGGTGGAGCTGTGTGGTGGGTGCATCGGTGGAGCTGTGTGGTGGGTGCATCGGTGGAGCTGTGTGGTGGGTGCCTCGGTGGAGCTGTGTGGTGGGTGCATCGGTGGAGCTGTGTGGTGGGTGCATCGGTGGAGCTGTGTGGTGGGTGCATCGGTGGAGCTGTATGGGGGGTGCCTCGGTGGAGCTGTATGGTTGGTGCCTCGGTGGAGCTGTATGGTGGGTGCCTCGGTGGAGCTGTATGGTGGGTGCCTCGGTGGAGCTGTGTGGTGGGTGCATCGGTGTAGCTGTGTGGTGGGTGCATCGGTGGCGCTGTGTCGGTGGAGCTGTGTGGTGGCTGCATCGGTGGAGCTGTGTGGTGGGTGCATCGGTGGAGCTGTGTGGTGAGTGCATCGGTGGAGCTGTGTGGTGGGTGCATCGGTGGAGCTGTGTGGTGGGTGCATCGGTGGAGCTGTATCGGTTGGAGCTGCATGGTGGCTGCATCGGTGGAGCTGTGTGGTGGGTGCATCGGTGGAGCAGTGTGGTGGCTGCATCGGTGGAGCTGTGTGGTGGGCGCATCGGTGGAGCTGTGTGGTGGGTGCATCGGTGGAGCTGTATGGTGGATGCATCGGTGGAGCTGTGTGGTGGGTGCATCGGTGGAGCAGTGTGGTGGCTGCATCGGTGGAGCTGTGTGGTGGCTGCATCGGTGGAGCTGTGTGGTGGGTGCATCGGTGGAGCTGTGTGGTGGCTTCGGTGGAGCTGTGTGGTGGGTGCATCGGTGGAGCTGTATAGTGGGAGCATCGGTGGAGCTGTGTGGTGGGTGCATCGGTGGAGCTGTGTGGTGGGTGCATCTGTGGAGATGTTTGGTGGGTGCATCTGTGGAGCTGTGTGGTGGGTGCATCTGTGGAGCTGTGTGGTGGGTGCATCTGTGAAGCTGTGTGGTGGGTGCCTCGGTGGAGCTGTGTGGTGGGTGCATTGGTGGAGCTGTGTGGAGGGTGCCTTGGTGGAGCTGTATGGTGGGTGCCTTGGTGGAGCTATGTGGTGGGTGCATCCGTGGAGCTGTGTGGTGGGTGCATTGGTGGAGCTGAGTCGGTGGAGCTGCGTGGTGGGTGCATAGGTGGAGCTGGGTGGTGGGTGCATCAGCGGAGCTGTGTCGGTGGCGCTGTGTGGTGGCTGCATCTGTGGAGCTGTGTGGTGGGTGCATCGGTGGAGCTGTGTGGTGGGTGCATCTGTGGAGCTGTGTGGTGGGTGCCTCGGTGGAGCTGTGTGGTGGGTGGATCAGTGGAGCTGTGTGGTGGGTGCCTTGGTGGAGCTGTATGGTGGGTGCCTCGGTGGAGCTGTGTGGTGGGTGCATTGGTGGAGCTGTGTGGTGGGTGCATCGGTGGAGCTGTGTTGGTGGAGCTGTGTGGTGGGTGCATCGGTGGAGCTAGGTGGTGGGTGCATCGGTGGAGCTGTGTCGGTGGAGCTGTGTGGTGGCTGCATCGGTGGAGCTGTGTGGTGGGTGTATCGGTGGAGCTGTGTGGTGGGTGCATCGGTGGAGCTGTGTGGTGGGTGCCTCGGTGGAGCTGTGTGGTGGTTGCATCGGTGGAGCTGTGTGGTGGGTGCATTGGTGGAGCTGTGTAGGTGGAGCTGTGTGGTGGGTGCATCGGTGGAGCTGTGTGGTGGGTGCCTCGGTTGAGCTGTGTGGTGGGTGCATCAGTGGAGCTGTGTGGTGGGTGCATCGGTGGAGCTGTGTGGTCGGTGCATCGGTGGAGCTGTATGGTGGGTGCCTCGGTGGAGCTGTATGGTGGGTGCCTCGGTGGAGCTGTGTGGTGGGTGCATCGGTGGAGCTGTGTGGTGGGTGCATCGGAGGAGCTGTGTCGGTGGAGCTATGTGGTGGCTGCATCGGTGGAGCTGTGTGGTGGGTGCATCGGTGGAGCTGTGTGGTGGGTGCATCAGTGGAGCTGTATGGTGGGTGCCTCGGTGGAGCTGTGTGGTGGGTGCATCGGTGGAGCTGTGTTGGTGGAGCTGTGTGGTGGTTGCATCAGTGGAGCTGGGTGGTGGGTGCATCGGTGGAGCTGTGTGGTGGGTGCATCGGTGGAGCTGTGTCGGTGGAGCTGTGTGGTGGTTGCATCAGTGGAGCTGTGTGGTGGTTGCATCAGTGGAGCTGGGTGGTGGGTGCATCGGTGGAGCTGTATGGTGGGTGCATCGGTGAAGCTGTGTTGGTGGAGCTGTGTGGTGGCTGCATCAGTGGAGCTCTGTGGTGGGGGCATAGATGGAGCTCTGTGGTGGGTGCATCAGTGGAGCTCTGTGGTGGGTGCATCAGTGGAGCTGTGTGGTGGGTGCACGGTGGAGCTGTGTGGTGGGTGCCTCGGTGGAGCTGTGTGGTGGGTGCATAGGTCGAGCTGTGTGGTGGGTGCATCGATGGAGCTGTGTGGTAGGGGCCTCGGTGGAACTGTGTGGTGGGGCATAGGTGGAGCTCTGTGGTGGGTGCATCGGTGGAGCTCTGTGGTGGGTGCATCAGTGGAGCTGTGTGGTGGGTGCATCGGTGGAGCTGTGTCGGTGGAGCTGTGTGGTGGTTGCATCAGTGGAGCTGGGTGGTGGGTGCATCGGTGGAGCTGTGTCGGTGGAGCTGTGTGGTGGGTGCATCGGTGGAGCTGGGTGGTGGGTGCATCAGTGGAGCTGTGTGGTGGGTGCATCGGTGGAGCTGGGTGGTGGGTGCATCTGTGGAGCTGTGTGGTGGGTGCATCGGTGGAGCTGTGTGGTGGGTGCATCTGTGGAGCTGTGTGGTGGGTGCCTCGGTGGAGCTGTGTGGTGGGTGCCTCGGTGGAGCTGTGTGGTGGGTGCATCGGTTGCATCCCACACTCATTGTTTCAAGATAAAAGTATGCAACTTGCCACCATGCTTGAAATGCACGCAGAAAGAAAGCTTATTAGTTAGAAAGTATTAGGCAAAGTAGGACGCTAAGTGAAAATACGCCTGCAAATGCTCACAGCCATGTAAAGTTACAGAAAGCACCCTGAAATGATAAAAGTGTGTTATATTCAAATAAAAGTAGGGTAACACTAGTTAAAACGAGTCTTTGAGGCATAAAGTTTGAAACGACAAAACAAGAAGAACTCACTTAAAAAGTCGCAAACATGCATAGTTCCATAGAGCAACCTGAAGCACAGGATGAAGACAAGCACACAAAGGAGACAGCTGGAAAACGTATCCACTATCACAGAGTGCTTAATAAAATAGACAAGTGAGAAAAGCCATAAACACCAGGGGTGTGGGGAAGCAGTTTGCCTTCAAGCATATGGGGAAAGCGAGGCACTACAGAAAGGCGAGCGTGCGTGAATAATTAGGGGAGGACAAAAGCAGACACGGCCTGGGGCAAGCTTGTGGGAGGAAGGCTGGTGGCATTGTGCACACGCTCACGTGCACTGCATCAAATCGCCAGTGGTTAAACTCTAGTTAAGCCACAATAGAGCTCGCCAGCTATGCGCATGCGCATCAGCAGGCGAGCCCTAAAAAACGTTTCGCAAATGGGCGGTGCTCAATTGTAGTGTATGTAATGAGGCCCCCTGAAGGTTCTTGTTCTGCTTGTCCACTCCTAGAAACGGCCCAGTTCTCACCCCATACTTTTTGCATGTCACCAGCCTAGTGAGCTCAATAGGAGCTCTCCATCCCTACTTAAGATGGCGGAGCGGGGGCCTCATGACGCCACAGTCCAGGGTCTGAGCATGCTTACATATCAAAAGCACAATGACTCTGCTTTCTCTGAAGCACTCTAGACTGCACTTCCTTAAACCAACAGCAACCTGCCGCCAGTCTTGCCAAATAGATACTATCTCTAGAACTAGAACCAAATCTCCTTTCATTTAAACAGTGGCAGCTGCCTCTGTATAGGGGTGGTGGGGGAGGGCAGGAGAGGGGAGGCATAAAAAAAAAACAACCTTCTTCACTGCCGCAGCAGACGCCTCCACATGTTTCTCCGCCGTCCTCGCTCTCTGCCACCCGAAGCACCCAGGCTCCTGGACTCTCCCAGCCAATCACAACGCTGTTTGGCAGCTCAGGCAGTACCTGGGAGGCTGGGCATGTTCTCTACTGAGCTGTGCAACACAGCCCAGTGGAGAACATGCCATGTGAGTATGACAGATTGGACGGCCCCAAAGGGCCGGCCAATCCGTCGGCGCAATTAGGAAGGGAGAGCAAACCACTCCTACTTTCTCTGACGGCGGCGAGCCCAGCTCTGCCCCACTCGACCTGGCTGGAGTTCCGCAAAGAAAAATAAAATGATAATAACCTTATAATTTTCTTTTTCTTTTGTACTGCTCAACGAGCAGAGGGGCGACACTCCTCCGCCTTAGCGGAGGAGCCACCACTGAATTTAAACCTCCAGGGCTGATGCTATGAAGACAGCTGCTTGTGGCACCACCACAGTAGGCCACAAGTGGGCTGTGGGAGGAGGAGCCGCTCAAAAGTCAAACTTTTATTTTGCATGGAATCCTAAAAATTGTTTCATCGGGGCTGCAAGAAAATCTATATATCCGTTCCATCCTGCATGTGCTCCTACACACTTCCAAATACACAAGCAGGTCCTCCGTGATCCTCGCAGCACACACTGACATTGTAGTAGCAGCAGGGCTTCATAATGATTACACCAAACCATTAGCCCTCTAGGGGCCTAATGTACTAAGCAATTTTGAGGTTGCAAATGTCAAATCGGAGCCTTTATGACCATAAAAGGGTATTTCCAAGTGTACAAAATCAAACTGGTGATTCTGTAAAATGTTAGCTAATTGCAGTTTGGGTTTGTGAGTAAATACCAAATCGGCATTTGGAAAGGTTGTGTAAAGGGCGTCCCTTCCAAATACCAATTCCTTGTATTATGTATTAATGTTTTGCAACCGAAATCCAGTTGCAGAACATTATAAGGAGGCTGGAGTAATGGGACAAAACTGCAAAGAAAATGTGGTTATAGAGCCGTGTGCCTCAAGGGAAGGTACGGCTGGCGGGGAGAACAAAAGTGTGAGGGGGTAGGGAACAATGGGACGGTGAAGTCACTGGTATCGGGTAGGGGTTGGGGGTTGAAAAGGGTCCTATTCTGGTATGAGGTCGTCATTCTAACAAAAGGATGGGCAGTAGTTGAGAATTCAGGAATATCTTGAAAATCTGTTACCTGGTATGTCGGGGTATTGGTCATGAAAGGACAATCCTTCAAGCATGCTGTCAGTTGGTTGTTGTGCATACATGGTATTTGGTGGTTGTTGGAACCAACCATTTGGGGCTGGTATGCACTAACCTGAATATGCTTTTGTTGCTCAAATGGTGAGAAGGTTCGGGGCACTGAGGCCTGTGTTCATAGCATAGGGTAGTCAGGGTATTTCTTCTAACTAGACTAGGGCGTTTATACTGTTATGTCATTGTTAACCTCAGGGTTTAATACTTTAAAACAATCACAAAACTGTATCCTTTTTGGTGGAGTTAAGCGACGTGCTGAGATCAGGTGTTGTATAGATAATAGTTTGAGTGGTGGTGTTCGGGTCACTTAATGTACACAGGCCAGCAGCGTTAGGTGGATAGGGCTTTAAATTAAAGGTCCTTGGTGGTTTAAGTTTGTGCAGAAGAGTGTTTGCTGCAGTGGCCTTAGTGCTTGAACTTTTCAGAGAGTAGCTAATCTGTTAACGTAGGCGGGGGTATAGAGCTCGGGTCTACCCTGTGTTGGGTTGTAGTTATCCTGACGGGCAAGGTTTGTGTCCCCCATACTCATTCGTCCAGCTCTGTTTTCTGCTATTGTGTGCTCTCTAAAATGACTGTCTGTGCCTTGTTCTCCCTCACAGTCCTCCAACGTCCACGAGCGATTATGGGGGAAGGTCTGTAATATATACTCTACCTCCACTCTGACTCATCTCAAACCTCATTCTACTACTCTCTCCAATGCACTACCCTATGTCTCACCCTGTATCGCTCTCAATATATTCTCTACCTCAACTCTGACTCATCTCAAACCTCATTCTACTGCTCTTTCCAATGCACTACTCTATTTATCACTCTATACCTCTTTCAATATATCCTCTACCTCCACACTCATTCATCCCAAACCCCATACCACGATTATGAACCCAAAGTAATGCTTTGTAGACTGTTCCCTTCTCTACTCCTCCTTGCATCATCTCCTCCTCTTTTCCTATTTAGATCTTCCAAACAAGCCTTTCTAAGCCTTCCCTCTGACTCTTCCCCGCCACCTCCCCTTTACTCATCCCAAATACCCTCCTACTCCTCCCCCAAAACAAAACTTCAGAGACCCTTCCCTCTTCTATCCCCGACTATTCCTTTTCAATCCAAAAATTAGACTAACATGCCCAACGCTCAAATTCATTCTATATTTCCCTATACTAATTCCCCACTAATCCTGTGTGGGTTCTGGAGTAGTGTGCTCATCAGGTGTAGCATGCACTACATAACTGCCAACGCTACCCTCTTCTATCCCAATACTATCCTTTTACAATCCAAAAAGCAGACTAACATTGCCATCGCTCAAATTAATTTCATATTTCCCGAGACTAATTCCCCACTAATCCTGTTTGGGTTTTGGAGTAGTGTGCTACTCGCCGAAAAGTGCTTCAAGGCCTCATTTGGGGTAACACGCGCTATATGTAGAGATCAAGATGGGAGGGTTTAAAGGTGGTGCTTTGTTTACATGGAGCTTTGAACGGGCACTTCTCTTGGATGAAGAATATTGTGACTATATGAAGGGGTGGATACCTCAATTTCTTAAAGAGAATATAGGAAGCGCTAGAATTGACAATGTTTGCAATGCACTCAAGGCAGGAATATGGGGGAAACACTTAGATTTTCTCTTACAATGAATACAAAAAAACAAGCTGTAATGAATGAGCGATTAACGAGATTAGCAACCGCTGAAGAAGAGCTGATTACTATAGATCAAAATGGAGGGTAACACAGGGAAGCACAAGCAGGGGTTATGGCTGCCAAATCAGCAATCATGGAGATAATTGCTAAAGGTGCGGCTGATAAACTCGCCACTTGGCGAGAGGAAGCTTACGAGTGCAGCGAGCGAGTGGGTCATCATCTTGCCATCAGAGCTAGACAAACGGCAACCCAGAACTTAATTACAGAGATTGAACACCCCGTGAAGGGACTAATCTCAGACTCAGATAGTATTTAAAAAGTTTTTCACTCTTTTTACCAAAAGCTTTACTATGAAGACCCACAAAAAAACTCGGTCGAGATGGTGATATATCTTAACCAGACCACCAAAGAACAATTTCCACAGGGGGAACAACTACAGCTGGAGGAGCTCAGGGCCGGACTGGGTACCAAAACTGGCCCTGTCAAACAGCTCAGCCAGCCCCCCTGGGAGCAGTTTGCCAGGGCCGGTTTCGGCCAATTTTGTAACAGGGGCCAATTTTGTAGCTATGCTGCAAAAATAGCCCTGTAAAACAAAACGGCCCCCAGGGGTCCAAAATCGGACCCCACCCTAGCGGCCCACCGGGAATCAGCGGGTGGCCGCTATGGCCAGTTTGGCCCTGGAGGAGCTGCCTCAATGGCTAGAGATACTATTGTGTATCAACAGCCTGCCTAATGACAAGGCTACTGGTATTGATAACATACCTCTTGAATTTTTTAAAATAATGTCAACACAGCTAAAAGAGTGTGTGATGCAGCTGGTTATACATGTTTTTAAAGGGGGTAGACCTCCAGCATCTTAGTCGCAGGCCAAAATTATAGTATTTCTTAAAAAACAAAACAAAGGGGGCGTGGCCAAGATGGCGACGGAGTGAGACGTGTTTTCGAGTCCCTCCGGCGGCACGCGACTTATAGCCTTGTAAAGCAACCTCTTGGGGCTCCAGCTTCCGTGCCCCACACTGCTTGAGCTCCAGAGTCCGCCCGAGGTGCCCAGAGGTCTCGTTCTGCCGGCTGGGGCGTTGAGAGACGGAGTTCACCGGTGCGGCCTGCCTGGCAGCGGGTGTGGGTCCGGCCTATGCTGCGGCGGAGCCTGAAGGCGATTTGGCCCCGGCGCGGTAACAGCCTGAGTCGCCCTGTATAGCGACCTCTTGGGGCTTCAGCTTCCCGTGCCCCACACTGCCTGAGCTCCGAGGTCTGCCTGGGGTGCCCGGAGGTCCCGTTCTGCCGGTTGGAGCGTTGAGAGACAGGAATCACCGGTGCGGCCTGCCTGGCGGCAATTGCGGGTCCGGCCTAAGCTGCAGCGAGCCTGAAGGCGGTTTAGCCCCGGCGGGGTGACGGCCTGTGTCGGCGGAATCGGAGATCCCTGGGACCTGTTAGCTGAAGTGGTCTGCCTGGTGCCCTGATTGCTGGTGGCTTGACGGCCGAGAGGTGAGGCAACACCGTCCCAACCGCCTAGGGGAGCTGTGGCAGCGAGCGGACGCCCGGACCTAGCTGCCGTGAATCGACCACATTGGCGAATCCAGGTCGGGGCTTCTGGGCCTGTATAGGCCCCGACGAGAAGCAGTGTCCGCTTATCCGGCGGCTGACGCTGGGAGCGGCGCCGGCGCTCCCGGCGGGGAGAGAAGACTTTGGTACCCTGCTGCGTTGCCGGTGCACACACAGCACCTGACCCCATAACTGGGAACGCTGAGTTGGCTCCGGGCTAGGGAGGACGGCGGATGGACGGCGGATGGACCTAGTGGTGCTGGCCCCGAGAATACTTGGGCCTACCTGGCCACCAGAAGGACGTCTGCAGAGGGGGAGAAGGCCACTTACTTACCCTCATGTTCTGGGGGTGCACTTGAAGGAACTGTGCAGGGCAGCCGGAGGCAGGAGCGACCTGTAGAGCCTTGGAGTGGAGAGGCTGGTGATTCGCCACGTGGTGCGGCCTAACACTGCTTACACGGGGGCTATTGTCTGGGGAGCACAACAGTGGTGGACTTGATGCCCAGTGGAGCCTGTCCTGGTCCCTGACACACGTGCGGGGGGGAGAGCAGGGACCACCCCACCCTGTCATGCAGACGCCTACTGGACCGGCATTGAGGTCCTGGATGCGGGGCGGAGGGGGCCCAGGGAACGCAACTAGCGGGCCGCAGTGTCGGCGGTCGGTGTAGGGCCACCCCGGGAGGCCGCATGGGCATTGGACAGTGGTAGTGACCCTCCCCAAGAGGACGTCCACCATGGCGTCCAACAGGTCAAAAAAGGACAAGCCTGGGAAGGATGGCGCCCCGAAAGGAGCCGCGCAGCTTACCTTGCCTGTCCCCGACAAATCCCCCAAAAAAGGTGATAATGAAGAACCCGCGACCAAGGCATTTATGATGGAACTTTTCGCGGCCATCAAAGAATATATATCAGAGCTGCGCTCACAGCTGGCCTCGTACCTGCGTGAAGTGCGGAGAGATGTGGACGTGTGGGGGAGCGGGTCGCGACGCTGGAAGAACACGACGTGGGAACAGCAGAGGACATCCATCGCCATCGATGTGATCCGCCTGACGGAGCAAAACCTTGACCTGCAAGCTCATACCGAGGACCTGGAAAATAGGTCCCGTCGCAACAATATTCGCATTCGCTCAGTGCCCTGGAAAGGAGAGGGGGCGGACTTGAGGAAGTACGTCGAGGCACTGTTCAAACATATCCTTGAGGAAGAGGACATCCAGACTATAAGAATGGACCAGGTGCACCGTGTGGGATTGCCACGAGGCCCCCAAGCACCACCCCCTGACATCCTGGTGTGTGTGCACAATTTCCAGCTGAAGGAAAGGATCCTCAGGAAAGCACGAGATCTGGCTCCCCTCCAATTTCGAGATCATCGCCCCCTGCTTTATCAGGATTTAGATGCTTCTACACTGCAAAAGCGCAGGGACTTTAAGCCCGTTACCTCATACCTGCAGGAGCAAAAAAGTGCCCTACTCCTGGGGGCACCTCTTCCGCCTCATCTTCCGTTGGCAGAACAAGTTGGTCCAGGTGCGATCGTTGGAGATGGCTTTGGATCTTTTGGGCTTGGAGCGCCAGGACCCGGCATCCAGGGACAGCGGCTCAACTGACAGGCGACGTCGGCGCTCAGCAGAGTGGCAGAGAGTGGGCAAGCCTATGCAGGTGGGGGGACCGGACTTGTCGGCCAGGCTGCAAGAACGGGGTGCAGCGGTCGCTTCTGTTGCCCAGGTCACTGACGCAGCAACAGATCACGGTGAGGCGGCCTCATGATACCGAGAGGATCATCTGCAGGCGCCGGAGGGGGCCACCATTGTGAGGTAACACTTGTGCTTTCTCTACATGATCGTGAGGGGGCCCGACGACACGATCTGGAAGAGATGTGACTGGTGCCATGACCCCCTGTCTTTAAGACTTTTCCCTTTGTGTATTGACTATTGTGTTTTTCTTCTAGGGGTGTTGGGGGGGGTGGGAGGGGTGTGTTTGGGGTGGGTAGTGGTGGTAGCAGGGGTTTGCACGTAGTTTGGCTTCAGGGGTACTTGCTAGCTGGGTGGGTCAGCGGAGGGGGGGTGGTAGGGGCGGGAAGTCCTGCGCAGCGGGTTGGTCCTGACATGAGCGGGTGGTTGCATGCTGCGCTCAGGTCCTGGCGGGGAACTGGGGACGGGGGATTCCTTAACTTGGCCGTTCACCAGGGTGGGCTTGGGCTGATTGCCTTTGCGGAACTGTATCGTAGGAACTTCTCATGCTGCCTCTAACCTTAGGAACATGGAATGTTAAAGGGCTGAATTCTCTCCAGAAGTGCCAAAAGATTTGGAAATATATAATTGATCATCATATAGATATAGTGGGGCTTCAGGAGATTCATCTGACTAAATCGGAGGACTCACGCCTTAAGCACAAACGGTTCCCTTTAATCTATAGATCCTCCGCTACCACGAAACAGAGGGGGGTGGCCCTTATGTTCCGCTCGACCCTACAATTCCAACCCCTGGGTGTACAGAGTGATAGGGAAGGTCGCTGGATCATGCTTAAGGGCCTCTTGCGAGGTAGACACTGCACATTTCTTGTACTGTGCGCACCTAACACTGGGCAAAATGCTTTTCTGCATACCCTGTTGAGGGCCGCGGTTGATTTTGTGGAGGGGCCGCTGATCATAATGGGGGGCTTTAATTTGGTGTGGCAAAAAGACCTAGATAGCACGCATTCACAGCGGTCCGACCCGGGCACATTCTCCCCCGACACGCAACAACTGATTTCAGAAATTGGCCTTTTTGATGCTTGGCGCTTCCTATACCCCCAGTCCAGGGATTTCACATTCTTCTCCCATGTCCACCGCTCCTATTCCAGAATTGACCACTTCTTCCTCAGCCAGTCCCTTCGGGGGGATCTAAGGGAGGCCAAGATCTTCCCGCTATCGGTTTCTGATCATAGCTTAGTAGCAGTGGGCCCCCAGTTGGACGTGAAGAGTAAGGGTTGTTCCAGGTGGTATTTCCCAGCTTCCCTGGTCCGGGACAAACCCTCCTGTACCAAATTGCGAGGCCTAATCACCGAATTTTTTGCACTCAATGATCCGGGGGATACCTCGGTCTTCACCACCTGGGATGCTCTCAAGGCGTGCCTTTGTGGGCATTGCATTGCACTGAACGCTGCTCTTAATCGGCAGCGTGGGCGGGAGCGAGAGCAACTAGAGGAGGACCTCTCCTCCTTAGAAAAGGCGCATAAGGAGAACCCCTCCAGGTTGGGACTAAGGCAGCTAACGGCCGTCAGGGGTAAACTCCGAGCCCACTATGATAATAGGGCCGAATATGCCTTGCTAAAACTGCGGCGCCTTTCTTATTCCCAGGGCAACAAGGTGGGGAGACACCTTGCCAGGCAATTGAGGGACAAAAGGGAGCGGCAGTACGTAGGGGGAATTGAAGATCCTCAGGGAGGAGTGACGCATCAGGATGAGGCGAAGGCTGAACTATTTGGGGCCTTCTATAAGACCCTTTATGCAGGGGATCAACTAGACACTACTGCTCAAGCCGACTACCTACAAGGTCTCACACTGCCTCAGGTCTCGGCAGAATGGAACGAGACTCTCTCGGCCCCCTTCTCCAGGGAAGACGTGCTGGCTGCCATTAAAGCGCTAAAACCCCACAAGGCTCCAGGGGCGGATGGGTATACAGTGATCTTCTTTCTATAAGACCTGCGCCTCTGAACTATGCCCATACCTTGTCCAGCTGTTTAATGGCATGGCGGAAGAGGGTGAGACCTCCCGCATCATGGCAGAGGCACTAATCTCCATCATTCCCAAACCCGGTAAAGACCCTAGTAAATGCGCGTCCTATAGGCCGATTGCCCTCCTGAATTTAGATGCGAAGCTCTACTCCTCCATCATCGCCCAACGGCTCAATGGCCTGATGCCATCCCTCATAGATCCGGACCAGTCAGGGTTCATCAAAGGGCGCCAAACCCATGATAACACGAGGCGGGTGGTACACCTAATTGAGAAAGCCAATAAGTTTAAAATTCCAGCTGTTCTGGTGCGCCTGGATGCCGAGAAGGCGTTCGACAGGGTGGACTGGGGATTCCTGTTCTGCACACTGGCCGCCTTCGGCTTCTCCTCCAAATTTATAATGATGATTCGGGCGAATTACCTCTCCCCCCGCTCCAGGGTAGCAGTGAATGGTCAGTTATCTCCCTATTTCGAGCATTCCAGGGGCACAAGGCAGGGATGTCCTCTGTCGCCACTGCTTTTTGCCCTTAGCATTGAACCACTGGGGATAGCTGTGAGAGCCAACCCCGATATCCGTGGACTGCCTTTCACTGGGGAGTCCCACAAGATTACACTCTTTGCAGATGATGTACTCCTCTCCCTCTCTGATCCGGCCCACTCTCTTCCCTATGTGCTGGCCACACTGGAGCGCTATGAAGCGGTGGCGGGGTTTAAAATTAATTACGACAAATCTTATGTCCTCAACCTCACGATCTCCCAGTCGGAACTCCCCCATCTTAAGTCACTAACTCCTTTGCCGTGGACTGACACCCCCATTCAATACCTGGGGATCCACCTGACTCCCACGCTGGGGAAACTGTACTCTGCTAATTTCCCTCCGCTCCTTGCTAGGATTCAGTCCGACTTGGCCCGGTGGAAACCCATGTTCATGTCCTGAATAGGGAGGATCCACGCGATTAAAATGACCCTCCTCCCTAAGCTCCTATATCTATTCCAGGCCCTCCCAATAGAGCTGGAAGGGGAATTCTTCAGACGAGTGAAGTCCATGATGCTGCGTTTCGTCTGGCAGGGAGGCCGGGCACGCTTCTCCTTTGCCGTCCTACGCAGACCAAGGAAATAGGGAGGCGTGGGGCTGCCTGACATTCATTTGTATTATAAAGCTGCTCAACTTCGTATAATAGTTGAATGGTCACAACAAGAATCTGAAAAACACTGGCTACATATGGATAGGAGCGTGGCTGGGAGAACGATTTGGGACTTGGTGTGGCGGCCCAAGTGCGACAGACCCAAGAATGCATATGTTAGTACCCCCACTAGCATCACCCTGAAGGTCTGGGACTCTGTCTCAAAAGATGATAGGTGGACCACCTTCCCCTCCCCCTTCATGCTCATACACTTCAACCCCGCCTTCCCCCCAGCGTCCCTCGAGGGCCCCTTTAGGGCTTGGAAGGACGGAGGTTGTCTAGCGCTTACACACATATTTCACTATTTCGACCCGCTTACCTTTGAAAATTGCAGGAGGGACTACGGGGTACTGGAGAGCGAACGATACCATCACGCTCAACTGCTACACTGGGCGCTCTCCCCCCAAGTGAGGGAGGCGGCTACTCGGACCCCCACGAAGTTCGAGGCCTTCTTATCCACGACCTATTCCATGAAAGGGGCCATCACCTTCATCTATGGGCGGCTCCTCCTTACCACTGCAGTCTCCCCTAGGCCCCGATATATGAATATGTGGGAGGGGACTCTCCAACACCACATCTCAGACGCCGAGTGGACTCATCTATGGTCCGATATTGCCAAGTTTAATCACTCAGTGGAGCTTAGGGAGGCACATATGAAAACCATGATGGACTGGTACCTATACTCTGTCAAGCTGAAACTGATTTTCCCGGGCACCTCCAATAGATGTTGGAGAGGGTGTGGCTTCTTAGGGGACTTCCAGCACATTTGGTGGGACTGACCAGTTATTCGACCGTCCTGGGAGGAAATTCTGGCTCAAATTAAGGATATGTTGGGATACCCAATTCCTACCTCGATGGCTTCCACTCTGTTGGGTCTCCGTGATCCTGATCTCGAACACCAGACCAGGGCGGACAAGAGGATTATGTGGCTCAGCATTGGCGCAGCCAAAATTACTCTGGCTGCAGCGTGGGAAAAAAAGAGGCTCCGGCCACCTCTCAATGGCACTCAAGGCTTTGGAAGTTGCTCAATATGGAAAGGATGGCGGATATTTTTTTAGATGATTTTAAGAATTTTAAATTTCGCTGGGGTCCACTAGTAGCATTCCTAGTAGCATTCCTCTCCAAGGGCTTGCCATCCGCAGTCTGCCCGCCCAGTGTCCGTGCTCTCCACTTGTTTCAACTCTGAATTCCTGCCGCTGCCCCCTTAGGTTCCCTGTCCTGTGCTTCATGCTACCACCACTGGGAAGGTGGGTGGGGGGATTGGGGGACGGGAGGGTTTTTTTGTTGTCTGTTTTCTTGTTCTTGCGACATCGCTCTTCATGCTCAATTCAGCACTGCTTGCCGAGCCACATGCCTGTAAAAGGATCTCTTAGCACCACTGCAATCTGTTTCTGATCTCTTTGCCGTGAGGACTGGCCGCTTGAACGCACTGTTGTTATTTTGTACAACTGAGACTCTTCATCGGCCTCGGCCTACATTGCACACCGCATGCTGGTACTTGTGTTGGGTGATCGGTACTTCCTAGGTCATTATGTTATGTGTAATAGGCTTGATCACATGGACCCTTCCCTAGTCTACCATGTTGCTCTCAGACGAAGGCTCTGGCTACCCCCTGTGTGGGATGAATGCGGGATTGTCGCATGTTTATTTCTACTGTTTCTTATTAAATGGTCAATAAAAATATTTTTGCCACAAAAAAAACACCGACAGATCTTGGCTCGTACTGCCCCATAGCATTGATCAACTCGGACAACAAGATCTACTCATAAATGTTATCTACATGTCTGGCCCAGGTAATCCATATGGTTATATCTACACGACAGCATGGATTTATTCCTGGTCTTGGGACGACCAATCACATCTGAAGGGCCATTACACTTCTTGACGCAAAAAATATTAATAAGGAACCAATAGCACTAATTTTGTTAGATGTGGAGGCGGCGAGATTTGGGAGACTCTCCGGGTATTCCCTCAATCGCAACAAAACTCAAATCATCTGCAATGAGTATGCTAAGATTAATGATGAACGAGTGGTCAAAAAAGCAATGTATCTGGGTATAGAAATCACTGCAAACACTGACTGTATTGTGAAAGATAATATTGAACCACTAATTTCCAAAATTAAACCAGAACTGGCTAGATGACATAACTTACATTTATCTATAATTGATAGATTCAACAGCATCAAAATGCTGTTTTTTTCCAAATTTTCTGTATCTGCTGAGAGCAATCCCTTTAGAATTTGATATCAAATGTCTTACAGCAAATGAAGATGTATTTTCTAAATGTATTTGGGGGTACGCAAGGCTTAGAAGAGCATCTAAATTTCTCTCTTTACCCAATTAAAGGGGAGGAGTGGCCCTACCAAATATCAAACTCTATTATTGGGCCATTACCATACTGCATATTTAATTCTTATTCAAGAAAAACCGAGTGCAAGCAGGAGCGAAGAGATATCATCACCACTTGAGCTTGCGATGGGGACAGAGGCATTGGGATGGGCCTGGCAACACTTGAATGACTATCAATACAAGAAAGTTTGCTTCAAGTCATTACAAGGCGAGTCGAAGACCATGAAATGTATTATGAAACTTATTAGGCTTGGCTGCCTGAATTTCTACACACCACTCTGTGATAACCCCATTTTGCCGGGGAATTTTAAAAGCCCTATTGTAGAAAGATGGAGGGTCGCAGGCTTCTCTAAACTTGGATGCTTTCTTTCTTCAATCGGGCTGGTCTCATTTGAAAATCTTACAGAATGGTTTGGGCTACATAGCAGAGACTTTTTTTACATTTTTATAAATCCTGGACTTTTCGACTAAGAAAGGGGGGGTCAAATGGGTTCTCCACATTGAAATTATTGAGAAGCTTAAAATGAATAGAGACTTATCTATTGGTGTTGTCTATAATTTTTTTAATTCATTAATGCCAGATGATATGGAAGATCGAGGGGCAAAATGGATGGCAGAGAATGGCGTCACAGAGGGGAACAGGGAGAGGAACTGTTTGCCCGTGCTGCGCCTTATATCAAACAGATCATAGTCATATCTGTGCTACCTGTAATGTTTTGGATAAATTAAAATGAGAAATTGCCAGCTTTTATAAGGAAGTCCTTGGGATTGCCTGTTCCCTCTCTCCAATGTTAATTGGACTTGGGGTAGACCAGGACCTTCAGGGGAACCCGGGGAAAAAACTAGTGTTTATCGGCATGGCAATACTGTCCCTCTGCTTGGCATCTGCATGGTTGGATTCTAATCCACCAGGATTCCAGCAATGGCTTTCTCGGTTAATTGCGAACTATAATTTAGAAAAAGCTATTTATGCAAGGAGGGGACCACGCTCCCGAAGAAAAGGTCGAGAAATGTGTGCACCCTTGACAATATGGTTGGAAAACAATGAGTGATTGATTAAAAGCTTCATTTGACTTTATACCTGAATTTGGAAAGGCGCCGGAGGTTGACCAAGCCTTTGATGGGGGGATGGGAGGCAAAGGATGGGGGTTGGCTAAAATCGGGGCGAAAACGCACAAATGCAATACCTTCGTACTTTTCTGTAATGGTGTGTTCTTTATGTGATTCATATAAAGTATAATATTGTTGAATCAATTAACTTGCTTTTGAATTAAGAAAAAACATATTTTAAAAAAAAGATTTATATTTGTAAATGGTTTGCGGCCCCAACGCGAGTATAAACCATGGATTTCGCTAGTAAGAGATAGCAATTACTTTAAAGTTGAAATATGAATGCGGCAGAGCGCAGTGCACCAATCTAAAAGTGGAAGCTTTATTGCAGACCTGAGTGACAAGTAAACATGAAAAATGAGTAGAATAGAGTGTTAGCAGGTAAGGTGAGTGTTATGCATGTGGGTTGGGAATGGACATAATACACAGAATAAAGTTATTAAAGAAAGCAGCCCCCTTTCATTTCTGGGTTGTTCTCATTTGTGCCTTCACCTTGGAACTGGGGAAGCGGGTTCAAGTTTCAGCATTGGCTCAACATCCTGTGATCCTGGGCAAATCACTTAATCCTTACACAACCGTGGTGAACCAATCTAAAAGTGGAACCTTTATTGCAGCCCGTAGTGACAAGTAAACATGGATAATGGGTGGAATAGAGTATTTGCAGTGAGCCTTATGCATATGGGATGGAATGGACATAATACACATGGAAAAGTTATTAAAAGAAAGCTGACCCCTTTCATTGTCAGGTGGTTCTCATTCGTGCCTCCTACTTGGAACTAGGGAAGCGGGTTTGAGTCTCGCCGTCGGCTCAACATCCTGTGATCCAAGGCAAATCAAAAAACAAACAATATGAAAGTGTCTGTGTAATATAAATGATGCCTATGTAAAGCACTCCAATACCTTTTAGGACATGAGTGAGGGCGCGGGGGTGGCTGAAGCAGGGGGTGGGTAAAACAATTGACAGCAGGGAGTAGGGCGTGGTGGATTAAAAGCAGGGGGTTTCTTAAAAACAGCAGGGGTAGTGGGTTAAAAGCTAATGAGGGGAGAAGACAGCGGGGGTGCTGGGTTAACACACTGGGGATGAGAGAAGACTGCCTGCAGATGCACTTGTATGGCGTGCTCAATAACACATTTTAAACAAGCATTTACAATGCAATAGGTCTCGCATTATTAAAGTTTGAGCTATTGGCATTGTAAATGTCAATGCCTTTTATTCATTTTTAAAACCTGCAATCAGTGCATAAACACGCACTTTGAATGTATAGTCCTTGCTTACGATGAGCAAGGATGGCAGTAAAAGAGACTGCCACCCTTGCTTCTCATAAGCATGGACTATAAGTACAAAGCGCTTGTATACTCACCGATGCAAATGAATAAAAGGTATTGTCATTTACAATGCCAATAGCTCAAACTTTAATAATGCAAGACCTATTGCACTGTAAACGATTTAGGCCTGGATGTTTTGTCTCACGTCCCCGGTGAGTATTCCTTTAGCTATGGAGATGGAGGGACACAAATTGAGTTAGCAACATCGGAGAACAAGCATACCTAACTACCCGTAGGAAACAATTGGTATGTGTCAGAGCTGAAGCAGTACCAACTGAAAGGTGCGGAGACCCTACTTCACACCACGAGAAACTCAGGGCACAGATGTAAACCTAGAAATGCGCAGAACGGCCGGGTGCCACGAGTTTTAAAAGAAAAAAAAAAAGGAACGAGGCCCAATGATTCAACTGCCCAACCCTTACACAACACACCCTGCATACTTGCTGACAACTGCGTTCAGGGAGCACGAAGACTCCTTTAAAGACTATTTTAAAAGTTTGGGAAGACAGAGTCATATCCTTAAGGAGGATCAACTTGCATTTTGCGTCCTGCTGATAAACACACTGACAAATGGTTAACAGTCAGCCACCCTCGGTAGGACACAGGTGGTGCAACATCGGGAACTGATGGGAGATGCAGACTTGCTTGTGGGAACAAGCGAGCTGTTAAATGCGGTCTTCCATCAGAATGGGGTGGGGACGCGACCGTGGGTTACGCCTTAAAACGGAGCCGACAAAGGAGCAACGACACCGACCTCCCTTCCGTCTTGCACTGTAGATGCGGGCACGGGCAGCAAGGCAGAGATGCGGGCAGCAGGGTAGATAGCCTTCTTGTATGCGGAGGTGGGTGCTACTTTCACTGCCCGCCTGAGCGGTCTCCGAAGAGCTCGGATAAGAAAATCAAGCTGGAATTTGAGGCACACCACTGAGCACCAAAGCCCCCGCATTCCTAAGACCCTCGTTTCCGCATATCTCCAGTGAAGATGTGTCTCCTATGACTCACCGCTCAGGGGAAGTTGGTTAAATGTGAGCACGCACGAGGGAGGAGGAGACCGTGCCTGTTTACCCACTTGATGAAAGCAGAGTGTGAAGGGCGGACTGAGGTACGAGCTTCTCATGTACCCCTCAGGACCTCCCTGTCGTATGGGCAACGTGCTCGAAACATGACCCCAAGCATGACACTGTATCAGTCTTTGGACTTTGGAGCATTTAAAGACAATACAGTGCCCTCGAGTATTTGGAGACAGTGAAAAGAGCCCGCGAGCCTGCTCTCCTGCCACAGAAGTTCACAGGCGCCACACGACTTGACCGGCAAGGATTGCCCGTTAGAGGGCAGGTCTAAGAACTGAACAGCCCAAAACAGAGCATAAGCATCTTGCGAACTTGCATGAAAGATAAACAGAACGAGAGCACCGTAAAATACACAATTTAGTGAAACATGGCGTAACATTCCGCTGAGCTCGATAGCTGTGTGCCCTAGCATGGAAGAACAGACCATTGCATTGTGCATTCTATGGGAAAGATTCACAAACGTATTTATGAATAAGAGAAGTAGTGGCATATGTGTATCCTTACACAAACTTACCTGTCTTTGTAAACCAGCCCGAAACGTCCTACTCCGTATTGATATAAGTGCAACAAAAGCGTATTCCTTTCAATTTTATTAAGCGTGTACAACTATTCCCTGAATGTTTCAATTTTATTCCCATTTAGATTAGTTGGGTTCAATTAAAACAAGCATTGAAGAAAGCTGTGAGCGAAACCGAAACCTGTTGTGGGGCGGGACTTCCATCTTTTGAAGCCCGCGCCCACGGAGTGGCTGGCCCAGAGAGGAGCAGTGGTGACGCGGGGCTCCCATGCCCGAAGGAGAGCCCCGCGGAGGCTGCAGAGTCCGGAGTGGCGCCGATGCGGTGAGTGGGGTTAGTTGTACAGAGGGGGGGTGTCTCTGTATGTGTACGTGTATGCGCTTGTGTGTGTGTGGGGGCAGGGGCGGCGGCGGGGGGTGTCTCTGTATGTGTGCGTGTGTGCGCTCATGTGTGTGTGGGGGTTTGGGGGGGTGTCTGTATGTGTGCGTGTGTGCGCTCGTGTGTGTGTGGGGGTGGCGGCGGGGGGAGGTGTGGTGTGTGTCTCTATATGTGTGCGCTCGTGTGTGTGCGTGCATGTAGGTACACTTGTGTGTGTGTGTCTGTGTGTGTGTGTGTGTGTGCGCGTGCGTGTGCGAAAGCAGTAGGAGGTGTGCCTGTGTGTGGTGGAGGCTAAAGGAGACAGGAGATGGTGAACGCGCGCGTGACCTGATCCGATTACGGCAGGCGGTGCGTGCCCATCTCTTGTCTCCACTTGCCTCGTTGTAAGCAAGCGGACGGCTATAGGTTTCGCGGCGAGAACGCACTTTGCGCGCTTTCGCCAGGGCGAGACATAAAAAGTACCTTAAGAGTGTGCAGTCAGTAGAAGGATACTGGCCAGTAGCCAGTGGCCAGTGACCGGTATGGAAGCTGTACTTGGGCCAAACTCCATGCCAAGGCATGGACAGTCAAAGCAGAGCAGGAAGACATCCAGACAACGTGCTGACCAATCAGAAACATGTAAATTAAAGCAACTTTGGAATCAACCAATAGTAAGTAAAGTTAACTATTGGATGGGCTGTAAGCCCCATATAAGATTTCTTTGTTTTTAATTAGAAGAGATTTCGCAAGTTCAAGCGCTGTGCAGGCGAAACCGAAAAAAGTCAAAATCTGCATCCGAAGCCATTCTAGCTCTTGTGGATACAGTGTTCTGAACTTTTTGAATTTGCAAATCTTTGTATTTTCTCCTAAAAACTTGTTACGGTTGCAGGTTTCATTGCACACTGCTAGAAAACTTTTGTGAATTCCATTGCCATTTTATTTTTGCATTGGAAAAGTGGTAATGCAAGCGCTAAAATAAATTGAATTTTTTTCCTTTAATTTCAACAGGGAAGATACTGATTATCGATGGAGAAATCCTTTACCCGACTTGAACAAACTTTAGGGGTTTACCTCCCACATCACACACAGACTTTATCCTGTAGTGGCAGTACATGTCCAATATTTTCCAGGGTGGGAAACAATCGCAGAACAGTTTTTGGGTGCCTGTTCACAAGCTTACAGGGCATTCACAGTCTCTATTGCCCACTCAAAGCTATTATCTTTATTCACAAAAATAAATGTTTGAATGAATTCTCTTACGAGTGTAAAAGCAACCTTTGAGAATAGCAAAAGTGCTTTTACACTCATAAAAAGTCTATATATACGTTCAAGTCAAGCTTTTGTGACTAGTTTCAAGACCCTGGCCCTAGCATTTTACTAACGCATTCAAAAGGTCAACAATCCAATGAGATATTTTTATTTTAGTGAAATTTAATCAAAAAAATAAATTAACCCATATTGGATTTTTTAGTCCAGAGATGACTGGCAGGGCCTGACTACCAATTCATGCCCTTGTAAAACCCCGCTAGCAAGTATTCAAACTTTGTTTTGAAGTAAAACTGTGGATTTACACTGTGCTTGCTGGCAAGTAGAAGGTTACTGTCGCAGCCACACATATTAAAATATACATTGCCAAATAAATTCCTAAAACATGCAAGAGACACTCTATCTTCTATTAACGTCAATGGAACATTGACTATGAGCAATAAGTATTCAACAAGCAATCCATATCAATTTCCAGGCCAACTGATGAATGCCTACGTCAAGTAGTAGTTTTCCATTTTCATCAACAAACCATGCCTTAATGTTGCACATCATCCAGAAAGGAGGCTTGAAAAACTACAGCTTAAAGCACCAATAACTCTTCCCAGTATCCATACCAAGGACAGGACGAGAAGTCCAGGAAACACAAACAGAAGTGAGTTTAGCCAACAAATGCGGGCAGACACCAAGAGCAGGAGAATGCTACCGATGCCTTGCAGTGGGCCATCCACCCCTATGTGTCAGAAGCGACACAACTGCGTAAGCTGCCGCTTTTTGACTAAGTACGAGAAAGATAGTACAAGCGGTAAGATATTGCGCCATGAGCCTAAAAACAGACCTGAAGAAGAAATCAAAGCCTCATGCGCGCCTCACGAGGCAATAGAGCAAAGCCATCATCAGAGTTGTCCTCGGAGAGCATCTCTACAGGGTGGAGATGAAGGACAAGAAGTCCTCAGTGAGTTCAATCACATAACATCAGTTGGACACATACAACCTGGTTCAGAAGAAGCATGAAGACAGCAGCCACAGTACTTACCATAGGGTCACAGGCGCGGCATGCATAGAATCAGTACCCGATAATGCCAGTGAAGCTAACACGACTACAATTCTATCTCCACATTTGGCAGTGAGCAGCCAAATCACCTGTGGAAAATCCAAAGAAAAATAGTGGGGGAAAAAGGCTGCAAATCACTTTCTGTGTCCAGATGCTTGTCCCTCTTTACTGGGTTTCAAAAACAGAAAGAAATAGAATCAAGTTTCAGCTTTGAAGGGGAACTAATGAAATATTTCAACTACCACATCACCCAGCAACAATATTTCAACAAAAACCAAAATCCTTTCGGGGTCTATAAGGAACGCTTGAAGCAAAGCAGGGGCGGATTTGTGCCACGTCGGATGCTGTGCATTTGTGATCTAGTGATTCTTACTGATGCCAAGAGAAATACAGCGAGACCCAAATTCAGTGCCAGGTCATGATGCCCAACACTTTTTATGTGCCAGTTAAAATGGCATTCAAGTGTGTGTTTTGATTAATATCATACTAAATATTTTGACTCAGAGGCATCTTGCTGAAGTATCCCTGAGAACAGCTACCAATGCCAGCTAGTCAGGTGGGACTGGTGATGCTCCAAACGGTCAGCTCTGTTGATTGTGAGTGGAGGATAGCCAACTGTGCCAACGAGTGCTTTCACCACTTCTCTGGGTGCTAGGAGTGACCAAGGTTAAGTATTGCATAGGTGTTAGGGGAAGGGCCAACTTCCACGGGAGCGAAGACAAATCCCCACACCTCCAAGACACAGCAGCAGGAATGCGCTAACAAGGTAGACCACACTCCTATCTGCTGTATCCTAAAAGTATGAGGGAATTTACCCAAGGAGTGTCCACCACTCTCCTCATACGTGGGGTAACAGAATAGTAGATAAGGCGTCTCCGGGAGGGGTGGTCCAGGCTAGGAAACAAAGATCAAGTTAGGAATAAACACAATCCCTATGCTTACATGAAACACCCTAAAATATTGACAAGTGTGATCACTCTTGGTTCTTACCCCAAATGTAGATCGGGCCAGCGTCAACGATGAGTCCAGGCAATCAGGGAGGGGTCCAACAGGACTCACGAAGGACTCAACACACCTCTGACGCAACGTAAATGGTAAGGGCAGGTGAGGTGAACTGGCCGGCTGACTAAAGAGGATCAGGCCAGCGGAGCAATAACACCAAAACACCATACAAAACAAACACAAAACAGAAAAGGAGTGAGGGGCACCGACCGGCTGCACAGGGGGCGAATACAGCGGAGCAGCACCCACTCAGGAGGTGAGACACCCGGCCCCTAGGAGGATAGGGCGGAGCGCTCACTCTCAAGAGGAAAAAACCACATAAGTAAAGGGGCAAACCAAAGAGGTAACAGTGGTAGCAAAACCAGTATATAGCAAAGAGTGAACCGATAACGCCCGCAAAATGCGTGAGGAATAGCAGGGCGTCGCGTTCACTGAAAACGAAGCGGAAAAGAATACCGCTTTCACAACCAGACACCACACGCACACTCACAGGGTAGAAAAGTGAGTAGCAGAGGGTCAGGAGAGTCAGGTATCAGGCGACTAGAAGACAGAGCCCAGCAGAGCTCTAGACGGCAGCAAAACAACTCGAACAGGAACCAGGAAGTGGGAAGGGGGCGTGGTCACAGCAAGTAAGCCAAGCAATGATGGGAGGGCCCAGCTCCTCCTTATCCCCCTTAGGGAGCGTCAGGAAAGTACGGGTTTTGGTGCTAAGGGGTCAAATACAAATGCACAAACCGGAATGATGCACACTTGCCAATGTTAATCCCTAACAATAGGTGCAGGCCTTACATCTTAGTGGTACCTACTGGGGTGCGGGTATTGCCACGGTGGCAGCGTCCATACTGCCACAGTATGAAAAGCAAACATTGCCAAGGCCGCTTCTGCATTGCCAATGTTCATAAAACAACACTGCCATGCCAGAAACCACATTTTGGAGGAAGAAAAGTACCACTCCCTGGGGGGCGGCAGTGTTGTTGGCGGGGCTGGGGGAGGGGTTCATATTATTGAGAATGAAATACTGACCTGGAACACTAGTGAGTCCACTTTATCACCTGCCACTATGTATTTAAGGGGAGCTGATGTGGAGCTAGGAATAGTAAGTCTATAATTCCCTAAATATGCGTACCTTGACAATACAGTGGTAGGCGATATTATGGTTGCATTTTGGTATGGCAGTGCATTGTGGGTCACAATATCGAGGTCAAGAATACTGTGCTCCACAACTCAGTGCTGTACCAGAATCAAAATAGTTATAATATGCATTTGCTGATAACACCTCTCGTCTTCCTACTCAGAGGGGCCTGGGCCACAGTGGTTGATGTGGTCTCAGTTTCCCTTGACTTGAATGTGTAGGCTTCACTGAAAGCCTTACCAAGTGCCAGTTGCTCAGTATGCCACTATGGACATAGATGGCAACATGCACTTCATACCTCTGTGGCATTTCTGTTTTTGCTGATGCGGGTAAACAGAGCTGGGTTTCTGTTCCAAGCTCCAGCTTGGAACCTCATGGAATCAAACCTTTCATGCAGATTTGTATACATATGTTCTGTAGCACTTTTGTGCAGGTCGCTTGTTCCCGCTTGTAGAAACAAGCTGCTTGTACTGGGTGCTTTAAGTTGTGAAATTCTCGCGGATCCATTCCCAGAATACAGTACAGTTGATCATTGCATGTCTCATCATATATATTATAAGGATAATGTAAGGCAACGAGGATTCCCTTCACCATATACAGGAAAGAAGCTGAAGGGGGAGTTCCTCATGGAAGCATGAGGTGACTTACAATATCTTTTTAATGTACAGTAGAAAGTGACTTGCAATATCTTTCTAATGTACAGTGGAAGCTGACTTGCAATATCTTTTCAATGTACATGATTAGAATGTATTTTATTCCTTCTAATACTTGCTCATACCATAATCCTTCACTAAAAAAGCTTAAGGGACTGATTAAGAGTACGCCGGTCCATAGGACCACTATACTTGCGGTGGGGGTCTGACCATGTCCCGCATTCTGAGTGCGTTGGTCCGACCACCACAGAGACGCTGCCTCCACCGGGATCCAAGATCCAAGACGGTGGCTGTCTGAGGCAGAGAATATGCTGGCGGTCCCGCAGCAAAAGGCACACAATTGATGGACGGAATGCAGAACAAATCAAAACATTCATACCGCAGTGGCACAGCCGAGCATATTCCGAGTTGCCAAACCACCACCATGGCGCTTAGCCTGCCATGAAAAGGGTGGGGATGAGGCAAGTAATTGGGCCCCCTGCCTCTGGGCCCAGGGGGTGCATGCAGGGGGGCACATGTAGTGCCCCCCCGGAAGTGCACCCCAAGCATGTATGCCACACCATGCAGGAAGGTGCAGTTGGTTATCTGACAGCGGCAGTATGCATGTTAGGCTCTTCTATGAGCCTGTCAGATTAACTCCTAATATGGCGGGCAGACCCTTCACAGCTTTGACCGTCCCACAGCGGACGGAGTGATACACCGTCCGCTGTAGGATCGCCAAAGTTGTAATAAGGCCCAAAATCTTTGATCTCCTCAAAAATAACAGTAGTTCAGAATGCACGTTAACCTGTAGATACATTTGTGCTTTTGTGTAACCAACTCAAGCAGGGCAAAAAAAGAAACACACCAGCATAAATGCCTCCTTTCTGCTAATGACTATTAATTTTCTTTGAAACGTGCGGAAGAACGGAAAAGCTAGCCCTCAATTTAATTAGTTAAAGAACAGTTTCAACTGCTCCGTTCACTGCATTTCTTATTTGCCACTGGCTCTGACAGCATTCCTTGTGATGCCACAACTTAACTGTAATGACGTGTTACCGTAGCGTACGTGACTAGTAACATTACAACTAGACTGTAATAAGAACCATGAGGATGCGTTTATGCATAGTGCCAAGGCCCTTGCTTCCACTTCTCAGCCGGGCTCCAATTGTGAGTCATCAATAAGTGGGAAGCTGCAGTCTGCACGTCTGATGTCAGGCCTTTTGTTTGTAAAGCATATACTTAGGCACACATGTTGCAAATTCCGGGACGGCTGAGTCACTCATGCGATGGGCCCAGGGCTGCTTCTGACTGAGAGCCAAGCGGAAGTCCCCAGGAGCCAGCATTTGTCTTGCAATGGCGAGAGTACCCTTTTAAATGTATACGATTTATAGGCAGAGGGAGGGCGTTTGGACTTGGTTTCATTGATCTGCAAGTGTAAGAGCTCCCCACTCAGCTCTATTGGTATACCAGGATAATCTGACAGTCTAGTTCCGGAAGTTGGGCAGGGCTCGGAAAGAGTCATTTGCATTCCAGGCTTCCATTTTTTGCAACAAGCATTATGCATCGATTCACTGGAATGCAAGAGGTAGGACTAGGCACGACTAACATCTCTGAATGGACGCTGCAGATTCATCAACAGCCTCCTCAGCCCCCACCCTGGGCTTGCTGATAACATTTGATGACCAGTGACTAGTGCCAAAGCTCTTTGTGTTATTAGGGGTGTGAAGCGAGCCTCGCCTAGCCACTCACGGTGCGGGAGATCGGAGCGGAGTTGGCGGCTGGCGATGTGCTTCTTGAGGGGTCAGCGCAGTGCTGGATGCATGGGGTCTCCACTGTTTGCTGTCACGCACCGCGGGATGGTAGACGGTGAGCGGGGGCACTGCTAATCACTATGGTGTTCCCCCAGATGTTCTGGTATTGACGGTGGAGGGCTCCGATGACCTGTCCCCCCACCGGCCTTAAACTCTCCGGGTCAGATGCGCGCTTGCTGAGCACAAGATGGCGGAGTGCTCCTCGGCTGCGCTTGCTGTTTAACGGTGGCTCTGGCTTCCCTCCTCGTTCATGGATTTTGGCCTGAATTCGTCACTGTTCCCAGCAGGACGGGCAACGTGTGGGACACTCTTCTATTTCGGTCTCTGTGGTCCCTACCTATTCTGAGGCTCGCTTCAGTTCTCGGCTTTCCTTGTTGCATGGGTCGTCAGCCTGATGCCCTTGTGGGGCTGTGCCTGTGCACGCAAACAGCAGACATTCTACTGCCCTCCCTTGGTGCTGTGACTACGTCCCCCCTCCGACCCCACTTAATGGAACTTTGCCCTCATGGTTTTTGGACCCTGACCTAGGTGCATCTTGCCATTTTGAGATGGTTTCCATCGATGCCCACGACCTGGGTCCGCCATTTTGTGGATTCTTGTTCTTTCCTTTGGTCCATTGGATTCCATCCTGCCGACCTTCAGTCATTTCTCTTTTGCTGGACTGCCTAATCTCTTTCTCCCCCTCAGGTCCCCCTCTCACCAATCTCAGCCTCCGACTCTTCTCCCCCACCTACCGCTCTCTACCCCTTTTGATGTTTTTTAATTTTCCCCGTTAACTCTGTAAGTATGTGATATATACTTGTCCAGCCTAATCGCTAGTAAAATGTAATCCTGAGCAAATCTACTATTTGTATATGTATGTATATAGAGATAACTCTAACCACTAGTATGTGTAGTAGACCCTTGTACTCACTATCATTCCTATGTGATTCTTAGAGTTTATCCATTTGTATCTTTTCCTTGAGTGACAATTTGTACATTTGCAATTTTTTCTGTTTGCATCCCTTCCTTGAAAAATAATATGACTACAACTACCAAGAAACTATGGGGTAATGGCAGTGTTCATGCAAACAGTGCATTCCTACCCACTTTCATATATATTAAAAGGTACACCTGCATGACCCGACCATGCTAACGGAATTGGTTGGTAAGTATTATGTCAGTCTTAGAAAAGACTGGACCCAAAATAGGCCAGGCTTATTAGTGGTTTCGTTGACCAGAGAGAAAAAGCCTAAAGCAGTCAGGGATCTGCTATGGAAAGAAGCATCAGAAGTGGCACAGTCATCAATATGGAAGTTCAAGTCACCAAGAAGGATTCAATGGGTGTTTGTTATATAAGGTTCCAGGTGTGGTATGGGAAGACTTGGGACCCGAGGGACTACAGAGCAATGCACCAGTTGGCAAGACTTCCTGGGTGAGAGTTAGGGAAAAAACAAAACCCTTGGCAAGTAGAGTGCAAACGAAAGAATACAATGGCTGTATTGCCTCCCGTCTGTTAGCAATCTATGCGTCTGTGATGGAATAACTTGTACAAATGCAATTTTTTCTGTTTGTATCTTTTATGTAACTCACGTAATCCAAAGTCCTTTTGTATCGCAACTGGGTCTTTTGTAAAGCGCTCTGACACCTTTGGGTAATGTTTGTGCTATATAAAATCTCATTAAATAAATAAAATAAATATATAAACATACCCTTTGACCCTAACAACATCGTGGGATTGATCCCTTATCCCTACCATCGTCTCTCAACGACCTCATGTTCTTTGCTGAGTGTCTAGGGAAAGGACAAGATGTGGAAAGCACAGAAAACAAGCATTGCTTTTAGAGACCTGTTTAATTTTTGACCCTCCCTGCATCACTTCTGGGACATTGGTAGCACTGGCAATGCCAAGGGTTACCTCTATATCTATATAATAAATCTTACATTATTTACACATTCGTGTGTGTGCGTTGACCACTATCTTGTGGAGACCCCACATCAAGGTGCAAGAATAGAAGACTAAATGAAAAGTGGTCTCTTTATTTAGTCAAATTATACACAATAAACCTCTTTCTGGGGTCCCAGGGAGAGTGTATGTGATGAGTGTGGATGAATGTAGTCTGGAATGAACGATGGTGAGTCAAGTGGGGTGGTCGCTCCTAGCAATGTATAATTTTGTACTGTTTTGTCAGGTTAACTAATGAATTCACTGTTAACTGTTTGAAGAGTTGTAGGAACACATGAATGCATAAATAATGTAAGATTTGTTGGTAAAAAGCATTTTCAGAAAAGGAAATGTGATATATATTTATATAAATAAATAAATTAAAGAATACAAAAATCAAACACAATTCAACCTTTTTAACTTAGTTACTATGTCCAATATATTCATTTACCAATGTAGATAGGTTGAACGGAAATATTTATCTTTTTGTGAGGTATTGCTGCTCAAAGCAGCAGGTTGAGAGAGTTGTTTAACCATGGCGAAATGCACTCTAGACAGATGCATGGATTGTTCAATCTTATTAGCATAATACGTGGCCTTTGCATCTTTTATTTGGTAGTTGTAGTTTTTCACAGCTTTGCTGTCCTCAACTCTGGCCTGAGGGTAATAAGGTTTATGCCATATCTGTTCCAGTTTTTTGCATTGTCATTTGGCTTGGCAAACATGGCAGTACCCCAAGGAGCCATAGGGAGTGAGTCTATGAGACTGCTTGGTTTTGGCAGGTGCTATTTTCTCGTGGGCAAAGTTGATCCAGGTCTCAAACTGAAAGGAGATCATTTCCATGCCATGGCCTTGTGCTAAATTTGTCCTAGCTAGAACAGAGGTTAGTGTTGAATCTGTACCTTAAGCCCACTGCCGGGAAGAATGTAGCACATTAAGCCGTTTAAGTGTCAATTTAGAGAACAAACATATATTAAAAGGTACAGTGAAAGTGGGTAGGAGCTGATAAGCTTTGGAACGCCTGCATGCTATTAGTGGAATTATACCTGAGAAAATTGGCAGCATGTTCAGCAACCCGTAAATATCCTCTACTGATGAGAGAGGAAACTGAAAACACTGCTGTCTAGAGATACGATTTCAAATAACGGCATTAGCTGAAAAATAATATGACTACAACTACCTAGAAACTATGGGGTAATGGCAGTGTTCATGCAAACAGTGCATTCCTACCCACTTTCACATATATTAAAAGGTACCCCTGCATGACACGACCATGCTAACGGAATTGGTTGGTAAGTATTATGTCAGTCTTAGAAAAGACTGGACCCAAAATAGACCAGGCTTATTAGTAGTTTCGTTGACCAGAGAGAAAAAGCCTAAAGCATCCGAGGTAGTCTGGTGAGGAAAAAGGGTCAGGCAGATCAGGTCGATTACCCCTTCTCAAGGTTTGCCCGGCGTTAGCTGCCTCTCACCCAACTCTCGGTTACCAAATAAAGAGGCAGGCGCTGGAGACTGGAAGGCAGGAAACAGAAGGTTTATTCCGACGGAGCAGAACACGTCAAATCAGACAACAGGGTATCTTCTCGAGGTGCTCTAACCGCATCTCTGAGGCCTGGCCTTTTATACAAAGGTGTATGGCTTTATTACATTTATGACATCCGTGGTATTGCTTTGAAGTTCAAAAAGGCATCTTTGGAATCCCCGGTTCAGGCCCGTTCTCACACATATCTACAGTAGAGGTCCCCACCCAAATCACAGCATGATGGCTATCGCGCAGCTGGACATTCCGCTGGGAACAGGAATGTGGGCGATCGGTCTGATCTGGGGGGGTGAAGGCATTGATTAATCCCCGCTCCTTTGATGTGGGGCGAGGTCCTACTGTAGGGGGCAATAAACTGCATCTGCTGAGCTAAGTGATGGCCTGGGGTCAGGCCGGACAATCGAGCAGGGAGGAAGAGGTTATCAAAAGGGCCTGTTCTATGAATGAGATGAAAGAGTGAGGGGGGCTCAGCACGGGATGTGGCTCGGAGGCAGGGTCGCGCTGGAGGTGCGTTTATGACCCAAGCAGGAGAGACCGGGGGTTGTCGGGGATGCTTGCGAGGCTGGGGAGTGAGGGGGAGAGAGAGACGCTGGCTATCGGGAGTGGGCAGAGAGGCCATGGCAATCAAAATGGTTGCTGCTTACGCGCACATATGGATCTGAAAAGGACAAGATGGCGCCGATAATGTTTACGCCACAATCCAGATTTTAACAGTCCTCCCTTTTCAACATATCTAGCCAGCTTGTCAATTTATGTCTATCCCCATTATATTACGTATTTCGATATCATACAAAGCGTTCATACGTTCAGTGTCGAAATTCGGAGTCTTAGGGCACATGCAGTTAGCAATGAGTGAGCACAAAGGTGGCAAGCATTGAATACCTAGGCAACACCCACACAGTACCACGACCGGTATCAATATAAATGTAAACAACCTCCATCCCCAGTCCTTCAAAGTACCCCAAAACCAGCTCCCAAGCGACCATCCTTCTTGCTCCTGGTGAACCTCCGAGGAAAGTCTGTGGAGGTGCTCGATTGCTTTGTAGACTGAGGGCGAGTTATCTGGCACGTAAGTGCAACAGCTGGATCCGATGATGCGGCATGCTCCTCCACGGTCAGCTAGAACCACTTCTAGAACAAGGCGGTTCTGAAGAGCCACCAGGCGGACTGCCTGAAGCTCGGCCGTATTGTTAGTGAGGATGCCAGCCGTGATGTTCATGGTCGTTTCTACTGCCTGGGTCAGGTGTCGGATGGCGCGGCTGTTTGCCATTGGGCCCCACAGAGGAACAAGTCCCTTCACTGCATCCAGGAACTGTGCTCCGGTGGAGTCGGCTTGTTCAATGTCTCTTGCGCGCTTCTGCCGGTGATGGTTTGCTGGGGCCACGTACGTTAGAGGGAGAACGAAGGCGATGTAGCAAGTACCCCCCCAACTTTTTGGAAGCCAAGTGTAAGCTTTGGTGCCACAAACAAAGTACATATTCGGAGAAGCAACAAAGGAGGGGGGATCAATTGAGTCCAATGTTCTGGTGATGTGGCAGGAACTGCGACCCACCAGCTGTGTTCCCAGGCCTTCGAGGCACACGAGGCCCGTGACATTGATAACAGACAGAGCCACAGTCAGAGTGGCTGCAGTTCGTTTCCGTAGGTAGGAGAAGGTGGGTCTGGCTGGATTATGGAACACCTGCATTTCAACTCGTTCCTTGGCAGGGATGTCCATATGGAAGGAGGAACCAGAGGTCAAAGGACAAAAGGGAGCAGATGTCCTCCCGGTTTTGTTCAGCCAGAACCCATGGTAGAAGTGTGACACTGTTTGGCCAGAAGTGGCGTTGTCCTTGTAGCTCTCTTGCAAGAGTATCAACCAGGCAAGGCAGGAGCCATGAACTGAGAAAGGGGAAGGGATGAAAGGGATGGAGTGTCCGGTGGCATGCGGGAGCAACCCGCAGATCCAGCAGTTTGTGGCGTTGGCGGCAAGGTTGTGTTGGTGCAACAGTTGCACGAAGGAATTGTTCCAGAACTCCTTACGCCTTTCTCGGAGCTGAGGCGAAAGGGAGATCAGGTGATGCTCTTTCATAGTGGTTGGCTGTGCAGTGGTCAGCAATATCTGATGAGCGGGTGCACTCTCTTCCACGATCCAGAAGGAAGTCATGAGGAGGAGGCAAAAGAGGAGGACAATGAAAAGGGCAATTGTCTTTGATTTGAGCATACTGTCAGTCTTTGGGTTTCTATAGTGGGTATTTCCGGTTGCTCCCGTCATTTTCTTATCTGGCGCTTCCATCATCTTCTTATCTGGCGCTTCCATCATCTTCAAGGTGCTCGGTAGTGGGCAGAACCGCAGACTTCGTTTAGCTTCTCTCCGGGTAACCCTTGGTTGTGTTTAGGCTACCGTTCGAGATTCAACTTAGTCTGTGGTCTACTTAGCCGAAGCTCCCTCCTTTCGACGCAGGAAATACCCTTACCTGGATGGCACAGTGGGATCAGAGAATTTTGCAAGTTCGAGTGCCTCGGTATCAGGATAACAGTTCAGTGATGGCCGGTCTTTGTTCAGGAGCTCTTCTTGGGTGCTGACGTTTTCTGTCGTGGCCAGGGTCGAGGAGACCTTCTTACAGTGGTGTGCGTGCAGCCAGTGTCGTTTCCCCTCCACTCGAAGAGCCGTCCGGGTGGTGATCAGTACTTGCCAGGGGCCCGTCCACCGGGGTTCCAGACTCTTTGCCCGTTGGAAATTTCGGATCAGCACATAATCCCCTGGTTGGATATCGTGACCCGGACCCCTGGAAGCATCGGGGATGGCCTGCTGCACCTGCTGATGAATGACAGACAACGTTTTAGTCAATTTGCACAAGTAATCAGACAGTAGGACATCCGGGACGTCGTGAATGGAGGTCGGTTTAGGGGCAGTCCAGAGGTTCATCGGTCGCCCAAATACAACCTCGTAGGGGGTCAAATGGTGCTTAGTGGGAGTGGAGCGCATCGATAGCAATGCCAGTGGGAGGGCATCTGGCCATTTAAGTCCTGTGGTGGCCACTATCTTCGACAGTTTTAGTTTCAGTGTGCGGTTGTGTCGCTCAACTAAGGCAGCAGATTGGGGGTGAAAGACTGCATGAAACCTTTGTTTTACACCCAACCCTTTCAAGATTAGTTGTATAACTTCAGCTATGAAGTGGGGGCCGTTGTCGCTCCATAGAATTCGACAGAGACCGTAGCGAGGGAAAAACTCTTTCAGTAGTACCTTGGCAGTGGTCATGGCAGTGTTATCACGGGTTGGATAGGCTTCTACCCATTTGCTGAAGGCACACACAATGACTAATACATACTTCAGGCTTTGGCATCTTTCTAGTTGGATGTAGTCCATCTGGAGGACCTCAAAGGGATGGTCGGGGACCCCAAACCCTCCCCGGGGTACCACAGTTCCTTTCCCAGGGTTGTGTTGCAGGTAGATAAGGCATTGCTGGACCAGGCGTCTGGCTGAGTCGGGAATTTTGTCGTTGTGCCAGACCCTGGAGATGAGTTCGATCATGGGGGCAGATCCTATGTGTGCGGGGGAGTGTGCCATAGTCAGTATGGGGATCAGGTACGAGTCAGGCAGCAACCATTTGTTTGTGTCTTTTGTCCGCCAGCAGCCTTCATCGTCTTTCAATCCCACCCGTGCCCATTCAGTTAATTCGTGTGGTGAGCTGGCCATCTGGATGTCCTTAATCGTTTCCCTAGCGTTAGTCCATTTTTCTGCTTGTGACCTGGTCACATACATGCGTGTCGTTGTCCTATTCTCAGCTGTGGTTCGGGCAGTGATGTCGGCCAGTGCGTTTCCCTGTCCTGTGATGTCCGTCACCTTTCTGTGTGCTTGGCATTTGATTACGGCTAATCGTTTGGGGAGGAGAACTGCTTCAATCAGGGCGGAGACTAGATCTCCGTGGAGGATGGGCGTGCCGTGGGACGTCAGGAATCCCCTTTCTCTCCACAAGAGTCCAAAATGGTGAACCACTCCGAAGGCGTACTGGCTGTCCGTGTAAATGTTTGCCGTGGTCCCTGTCGCTATAATACATGCTCGTGTGAGGGCAATCAGTTCTGCTGCCTGGTATTGTCCAAGGGATACACTACTTGAGCCAAAATTGAAGAAAAAGGAAGAACGTTTGGTTTGTGTAACTACATTTTCCCCTGTCTCCAATTCCATCACTAAGAGCATAAAACGCCATTGGCCAGTTTTGAATGCAGGAACCTTACAGATTGACAGACCCCTGTTTGCGTTTAGAAAGTCCAAAAATATCAAGGACCATCTTGTCCGGGCAGCTCTCCCTTGTCCAGGACAATGTGAGACCCTGGAGGGGGTATGGTCATTACCGCGTATCACAGGCCATGCCAAATGTGGTAATTGCACAATGTGCGACAGTACAATAGAAGGAAAAGATTTTTCTTTCAATGATGTGAGACATGTTCGCAAGCAATTGACGAATTGTAATAGTAATAATGTCATTTATGCTATCATTTGTAGTTGCCCTAAGATTTACATTGGTCAAAATACGCAAAAAGTCAAACTAAGGATGTGTCAGCACAGGAGCCGCATTCGATGCAAGACCCCAAATGCTCCTTTGGTCGATCACTTTGTGGACATGGGACACACAGAACTTGACTTCGAGTGGACTGTGATTACATTGGTCAAGGTGCCCCCTCGAGGTGCTAATCTTCAGCAACTCTTGAATAAGGAGGAGCTACATTGGATTTTGAAAACACGAAGTCTACATGAAGGATTAAATAAGTTGGAGGACTGGACCTCATTGTTATGAACTGTTTTTGGAACATGATCTGGTATTAACCGTGGCCTAAGTCAAGGCCTGCTCCATCAATTTACAATTGAGAGTAAAATCGTCTCTTGTTTTCCAGAATGTATGTATAGTGATTAATGGCAGAAATGTCTTTTTTACATACGTTAGACAATTCTCTCTGTAATATAAGGAATACATTGCACTTACAATTTATGCACTTTGCTTAGGCTTGTTGTATTTTAAAACCCAAAATACCTATCTGCTTAACAATCACACAAAATGTAAAAAATACTGGGACATTAACTGGGTCATATAAGTAACTGCTCTTATCGATACAGATTAGACTTAGTAGTTCTTTGAGACTCATTAGTAAATCCTAGCGCTTTAAACCACTTCAAAATGGCCCCCATAATTGCATCTGATATACCACTTGCCTGTTTCTAATATTAAGTGAGCATGCGCGGCGTTTCAATTTCCAGCGCGCTGTCAGCTGCATGCAGAACTGATTCCCATCGAGGAGCCGCGATTTTTCAAGCCCGGGTGAGTTTAAGCTCGCATGCAGGCCGGCTATCTAAACTAGACTATACCAGAAACGTGTGTTTCATGTGTAATCCCCTTTGATTTCAGGGCAACGACCCTTTTTGGAAATCGGATCCCTATTGTGGACGTTTCCTGCCTTACTATCGGTAAGCGCAATATGTGTAGCATGTCTATAAGGTGCCGACCCACACGCCATGGTGGCGGTTGCTTATATGCATTTTCATTCGCTGTCTCCCTAGGATTGTGCTTCATTTCTAAACGTACTTCTATTGAGGACCATATTAATCGGCACTGCTACCGCTTAAAAATTCCAACAGGCAACACGTAATTCGGTAAGCCTACTCAATCAACCGATCCTTGTTTCTATATAGCGATAGAATAGGCATAATACGGAGTCTCCTTAAATTACAGGTAATTCAAGGTACCCCAAACCACTCGTGGTTTTTCCACCATTTTGACGGGCTTGGTAAGTGTCAGCCCATAACTATTACTAAATTAATGCATGAATACGACAAAGTGTGAGAGCTTAATAAGATTTGAGCTCGCTTGGTTGTGAGCTACTCTACTTAAAATACGGGCTGCATAGTGCTTTTTAGTTGATAGTCCCCCAGTATATAATGAGGTCTACCGAGGTGCGCTGAATTCTGTTTAATTTTGCGTTTAGGTTGTGAACCATGTCACATGGGTTGCATGGGTTGGTGTTATTAGTCACCTACAACACAGTCAATGATAAGTTGTTTTTAGTAAAGTGTTTTGGATTAATATAATCAAAACTGTGAGTCACCTACATGCCATTTTTCTAATAACTCTGTTCTATTTTCTTCTCTTTTTTATGTGTATTTGTATGTCTAATTTTATGCTAATTTACAACTGTATCATTGATATGGGTAATTATGTTAGCGATTGAAAATAGGCAAAGGATCAATAGTCCTGAAGATGAACTCTTAATTAATTGAAGTTCGAAACGTCGTCGACAAAATACGCAAATGTCACTAATCTATCAGTATTTGTGTGTGCATATGTGTAGTTTATGAATAGTCTGTATATAATTGATGCCAATCAGACTGCTTTTTTGTTTTGCCTATAAAATTTGTGTTGTATGTCTCCCCTTGGTGGAGTGTGTTGAGTCGGGCACCGGCCGGTGTCCCACTTATATCTTTTAAAATTTTGATATGATTCTTTCATCTAATGTAATTAAACTGTCCGGCTGGACATCAATCTAGAACTATTTAGTCTATTTTGTACTGAATTTATTTGGTTGTTGTAGGGACCATTGTCTCTGTGAAAAAAATGGCATTTGATTACGGCTAATCGTTTGGGGAGGAGAACTGCTTCAATCAGGGCGGAGACTAGATCTCCGTGGAGGATGGGCGTGCCGTGGGACGTCAGGAATCCCCTTTCTCTCCACAAGAGTCCAAAATGGTGAACCACTCCGAAGGCGTACTGGCTGTCCGTGTAAATGTTTGCCGTGGTCCCTGTCGCTATAATACATGCTCGTGTGAGGGCAATCAGTTCTGCCGCCTGTGCGGATCGTTGTGTGATGCGGGCTGTCTCAATTACTGTTCGGGCTGTCGTTACTGCATAGGCAGCTGAGGTGGTGCCATCGGAGAGTTTGATGCAAGAGCCGTCTACCCATAGCTCTCCGTCAGGGTCTGTGAAGGCGGTGTCTCGGAGGTCAACTCTACTCCTAGTCTGTTCGTCTGTGAGGGTCACACAGTCATGTATAGGGGGACATTTGGGTCGTTTTCGGGCAGAGGCAACAAGGTGGCTGGGTTCAGTGTGGTGCATCTTTTCAGCGTGATGTGGGGTGCAAGCAGAGTCAGTTCGTATCCGGTCAATCGGGCGCTAGTCAGGTGTTGCGTCTTAGTCTGGTTCAGGAGGGTGTCAACAGCATGGGGCACTAATACCGTGAGGGAATTCGATAGTACGATCCCCTCACTTTGTTGGATAGAGACAGCGGCGGCAGCTACGGCTCGAAGGCAGGCAGGCAAGGCTCTCGCTACGGGGTCAAGGGTGGCAGAGAAATAGGCACATGGTCGTTGCTTGGGGCCAATAGTTTGAGTCAGGACAGACAAAGCGCACCCCTCCCTTTCGTGAGTGTAGAGAGAGAAGGGCTTGGTGTAATCGGGGGTTCCTAGGACTGGTGCAGAACAAAGGGCGTCTCGAAGTTCTTTGAAGGAAGATTGGCATTCGGGGGTCCAAGGGAGTGGGAAGGGGACATCTTTGGCTAGTAGGGAAAGTAGTGGCTTTACAATGAGGCTGAAATTTGGCAACCACTGCCAGCAGAAGGAGGTGAGGCCTACCAGGGAGCGGACTTGTTTCTGGGTCTTTGGGACAGGGGTTTCTAGAATGGCCTGAATTCGATCGGGTGTAAGCTTTCTCCCGTCTTTGGACAAGAGGTGGCCTAGGTAGGTGACCTGGGGTTGGCAGAATTGCAACTTCTTCTTGGAGACCTTGTGGCCATTTTCCGCAAGGAAGTGCAAGAGTTGGATGGTGGCTGTGACTGCAAGTGGAGTGGTGTCGGCCGCCAAAAGGATGTCATCGACGTACTGTATCAACACCACTCCCTCCGGTAGCTGAACGGCGTCCAGCTGTCTCTTGAGGGCCTGGCTATAGATGCTGGGACTTTCTGTGTAACCTTGGGGAGCTCTACAAAATCTATATGAGCGGGATTTTAACGTGAAGCCGAAAAGGTAGCGGCTGTCTGGGTGGATGGGGATGGAGAAGAAAGCGTTCTTGAGGTCTATTACAGTGAAGGTGGTGGCTGTGGAAGGAATCAGGGTCAGAATGGTGGCGATATCTGAGACTACGGGGTACTGAGGTACGACTACCTTGTTGACCTCTTGAAGGTCGATGATGAAGCGGTACGCTTTCTCATCTCCCTCGCCCTGCTTCTTCATAATGGGTAGGATAGGGCTGTTGCAAATATTGCTGACTACTTCCTCTACCACTCCTGCCTCTACCAGGGACTGGATTATCATTACCAATGCCTTCTCACCTTCGGGCGATATCCGATACTGTGGGAGTTTTGGGAGTATCGCATCTTGGCGAACAGTTATGTGCACGGGGTCGATCATCATTCGTCCTACGTCAGCGTCAGTTTTTGCCCACAGATACAGAGGTAGAGAGTCAAGTAAGGATGCGTCAGCGTCAGAGATGGAGAACATGTGTCGTGCGGGATGAGGTCTGAGCAAAGTCGGGTTATCGTACAGAATGACTCGAACTCCGTCCTGTGAACACCTGATAGTAGCTCGGAAATGCTTCAGTAAGTCAAGTCCCATAATGGCATCGGGGGTGTTGGAGGAAAGCAGAAACGTCGTGTCAGTGGGGTTACTGTCCAAGTCGAAGGAAACCGGTGCGGATAAGAAGTTAGTGGAGGGCGTTCCATCAAAGCCAATTGATGTTATGCGTGAGCCAGACAAGGGTGCCCTTGGAATCAGTCGTTTAGATAACGCACTACGTGTCGCGCCAGTGTCTACCAGAAATGGAGACTTCGTACCTAGGACCTTAGCGGTGACGTAAGGACCTTGCTGGTCAACATAGAGCTCGACTGGATCCCTCCCTTGCCCTAGGCAGTCCTAGGCGAAGTCGTGGGCATCGTCACAGTCAGTCTGCTGGCATTGGTTCTGTCGGGGGTGGTCAAAAGTGTTCGGTCTGCCTGATCTGTCATTTCTGGCGTCGTTTGTGTGCCCTCGTCCCTGTCCTCTATTTTTCGGCCCACCCGCTACGTCTTTTGCGTCCCTATTTTTATACATTTCTAGCAGGACCGGGCACTGGGACTTCCAATGCCCATATCCTTTGCAAAACGCACACTGGTTCTCATCGAGGTCTGTTCGTGGAGCGCCGGGTGCGGGTGTGCGGTCTCTGAGGGGTGGATTTCTATGAGCGTTCGACTGGTAGTTTCCTCTATACTGTTCCCTTCCTGTCGTCACTCCCTGCAATTGAGCAATCATCACTCGTTCTTTCAAATCCTTTTTCTTTTTCTCAGTCGCTCTATCGTTCTCGTTCTTTTGCCGTTCGTAGTATTGAGCCATCTGAAGGATAGCCGCGGGTTTAGAGGCAGCCCAACTACTTTCACTGGTCTGCAGTTTTTGAGAGACTTCTGGTGTCAGGCCTTTTACAAAGTTCTGGACGAACAAGTGATGTCCGGTCGCAGAGGTCATGTCCTGTCCGCTGTAATCGGAGAACACCGTTTCGAACCGGGAGAAATATTCTGAGGCGTCTTCCTGTGGTTTCTGGCAGCAGGCCGTTACTACCGACCAGTCCACCTTCTTTTCTGGTACTATGGTTTTCAGTTTTAGTACTATTTTGTATGGTAGGTCTAGAATCGGTTTCAAGGGTTTCTGTCCAGGCTCTCGCTGTTTGTCTATGCCATCGAGTTGTGACCAGGTATGTCCGAACAGCTCAAGGTGGTCGACTTTCCGGATTTGCTTCCACACATCAGCTGGCAGACATAGCCCGAAAAACAAGTCGATGTCCGCTAGGGTCATAATCGTCGAACCCAAGGCGGTATCTAATTCTGTGTAGAAGGCAGTGGGGTTCTTTCGTAGATCGGGCAAGGACTTTCGGAAAGTCAGGATGTCTTGCCGATCCCAGGGTTGGTAGACCCAGTTGTACACTACCCTCCCTTTCGCATCTTGGTGGTCAATATCGTCGTGTGTTCCCTGTCCTCGTGAGGGGACCCAATAAGGTGCCGCTTCTCTTATTGGCATCATGGTGTCAGTTCTCTCGGTCTGAGGCTCAGTTGCTGCTGGGGTCGTGGTGTCGGCCTCTAATCTCTGCTCAGTGAGGTGGCGGAAGACTTCAAGCGTGCGCGAGAAGAGGTCCGTCACATCACCCTCGCCCTGTTCTCCAATGTCGACTTTTCTATACAGAGTCGTTAGGCTTTCAGGACCTTTGTTACGATACCGGTCTTCATAGGCATTAAGGGTGTGATAACAGAAACGTGCAACAAAGTGTCGTTTGTGGTTATCAGCATATGTATTGCATATATCTGTCACGTAATCTTCGCTTTCCTTACGTTCTACTAGCGTCTTTGCGATCTTATCAATCCCTGCTCGTTCATCCTTATTCAATCGATGGAGCCTAGCAGAGTCTTTCTTCTTAGTTTCGGGCTCATCTAATGTTGCTGCTTGCGCTGCGCTGAGTACAAGGGGCTCGGCCGGCGCGGAGGCCGTGAGGACCGAGGCTCTGGCACTGCTCTCATCTGTGCTAGGGGGTTGCGTGCGTTGCACTAGAGGTTGGGAAGGGGCGTATGGAGGGGGCATGTAGATGATCGGGGGACCTAGCAGTAGATCATCGTCCGTTCGCTGCTTTGAAGGTAGCTCAGGGTAAAGCGTAGAGGGTGTTATAACGGGACATTGGCTCGATGTCTCGGATTCTTGCTTCAGTCTAGCTCCCTCTCTTTCCTTTATCTCTTCTTTCAACTTGCTCGCAGCTAAATGAGCCGCTTTTCGTAATTCTTTCTCTAGTCTGACTTCATTTCTTTTCTTTCGCTGTTCTGTTTCTTTGCGCCACATGCCGAAACTATCAAGCATAGTGGGCGTTGTTTTATTGTTACAAAGGGCTGTTTCCAGCACGCTTATTTTTGCGTCATCGAAGGATCCTATCAGTGGCCACTGACTTTCCTGATCCTTTTTAGTATATTCATGCCATAACTTACTATAAGCTACGGCGACTAGTCCATACTTTAAAAACATATCCTTATTAGGGGTGCCTTCCAGAGGAGCTGGATGATCCACCTTTAATAAGCGGTCCGGGCTGAACCAACTACTGGACAATGGGGAGAAGATAGGCATGACGGGTTACAATGGGGACAAAAGTCTGCACTACCTATCCTTTCACTGCTTACAAAGACTAGACGGAATATCTCTATTCCACGTTATTTGTCAGCAGAAAATACCTCCAAAGAACTAAATGTCGAACAATTAATGTCCGTTCAATCAAACAATCAGTGGCGAGAAGGAAATAGGCACGACGGGTTACAACGGGGGCAAAGGCCTGGGTTACCTATTCTTCACTATCTGCAAAGGAGGACAGAATACTTTTATCCTTCCCCGTTTGTAGACAGAGAATTCTCGAGAAAACAATCCTCGAACAAACAATGTTCGGGCAAACAATCAATCAGTGGGGGAGAAAAATAGGCACGACGGATTACAACGGGGGCAAAAGCCTGCGTTACCTACCCTTCACTACCTGCAAAGGAAGAGAGAATACTTTCTATTTCTCTCCGTTTGCAGACAGAGAATCTCCAAGAGAACCAACAATTCGGAGAGTAATACTAGTATTTTCCAATCGATCAATCAAATATTTCAGTTTGTCGTGTTACACGACCTTACCCGGACCGTATGGACAGTTTCCTGTCTTCCGATTCCAGCGCCCGATCGTCCTCTATCTTCTGTCGTGGCACTCCTGATGGTTCCCAGTCAGGACCGTAGATCACTCGTGAGAGGTCTGTTCGGAACTAGTGAAGTTCGGATGATCGGCTGCCAGACGAGGGTCTATCGGGCAGGTGCACTTCCCGATCGTTGCAGTCGTTCACTCCGTCGTCAGGACCTCTCCCACTGGATCCACGTGTCGCTGATGGGCCCCACGTTTGGGACGCCAATTGAGGAAAAAGGGTCAGGCAGATCAGGTCGATTACCCCTTCTCAAGGTTTGCCTGGCGTTAGCCGCCTCTCACCCAACTCTCGGTTACCAAATAAAGAGGCAGGCGCTGGAGACTGGAAGGCAGGAAACAGAAGGTTTATTCCGACGGAGCAGAACACGTCAAATCAGACAACAGGGTATCTTCTCGAGGTGCTCTAACCGTATCTCTGAGGCCTGGCCTTTTATACACAGGTTTATGGCTTTATTACATTTATGACATCCGTGGTATTGCTTTGAAGTTCAAAAAGGCATCTTTGGAATCCCCGGTTCAGGCCCGTTCTCACACATATCTACAGTAGAGGTCCCCACCCAAATCACAGCATGATGGCTATCGCGCAGCTGGACATTCCGCTGGGAACAGGAATGTGGGCGATCGGTCGGATCTGGGGGGGTGAAGGCATTGATTAATCCCCGCTCCTTTGATGTGGGGCGAGGTCCTACTGTAGGGGGCAATAAACTGCATCTGCTGAGCTAAGTGATGGCCTGGGGTCAGGCCGGACAATCGGGCAGGGAGGAAGAGGTTATCAAAAGGGCCTGTTCTATGAATGAGATGAAAGAGTGAGGGGGGCTCAGCACGGGATGTGGCTCGGAGGCAGGGTCGCGCTGGAGGTGCGTTTATGACCCAAGCAGGAGAGACCGGGGGTTGTCGGGGATGCTTGCGAGGCTGGGGAGTGAGGGGGAGAGAGAGACGCTAGCTATCGGGAGTGGGCAGAGAGGCCATGGCAATCAAAATGGTTGCTGCTTACGCGCACGTATGGATCTGAAAAGGACAAGATGGCGCCGATAATGTTTACGCCACAATCCAGATTTTAACACTGGACATCGGGGACTCTGCGGCACTAGTCCTCTTGGACCTCAGTGCCGCATTTGATACGATCTCTCACGACATCCTTTTGAAGCGTCTCAGGTAAGTGGGATTGGGAGACTTGGCACTGGCCTGGCTGCGGTCTTTTCTTGAGGACAGGTTTTTCCAGGTTCTGGTCCCTCCATATCACTCTCGAGAGGTGGCTCTACATCGGGGAGCCCGCAGGGCTCCGTTTTGAGTCCCTTGTTGTTCAACTTGTATGTTAGACCCTTAGCAGAGGTGGCAAAGAACAGAGGACTGTCCCTGGTGTCCTACGCCGACGACACCCAACTCGAAGAAGTGCGATAACACACTGGTCAAGTTTAAGGATGATCTCCTGGCAATCTCGGACTGGATGGCGGCTAACTGTCTACAGCTGAACGCCAGCAAGTCTGAGATTCTCCTCTTTGGCAGGGATCGCGAGCTGTAGTCCGACCAATGCTGGCCGGATTGCCTTAAGCCCGCCCCTTGTCCCCAAGAGGCAGTGAAGAACCTGGGCGTATGCTTCGACAGTAACTTGTCCTTTGAAAAACAATCTATGGCTGTTGCAGGGACTTGCTTCGGACTTTTACGTGGCCTTAGACCACTGCTCGGGTTCTTTCCTCCCAAGGTGCGTCAGACAATCATCCAGACGTCCGTTATGTCCAGACTCGACAATGCTAACTGTCTGAGCGCTAACAAATCAAGTATTAAACGCCTACAGAGGGCCCAGAACGCAGTGGCTCGGCTTTTAGTTGCTCTGCCAAGATCGCATTCGGTTGCTCATGTGCTTCCGAGGCTGCATTGGCTGCCAGTCGATCGTCGCATCGAGTTTAAAGCACTGTGTTACTCCCATAAGATTCTGGCACGACAGGGCTCGATGGGGCTACTCCATCTGCTGGAGTACTATGCACCGAGCCGTCCACTGCGTTCTGCCGATCTTGCCTTGGTCCGTGTCCCACGCATCTGGAGAGCAAGGGCCGGTGGTCGTTCCTTTGGCTACCTGGCCGCAATACTCTGGAACCCACTCCCTTTTTCCATGAGAGTCACATCGAATCATCTGGCTTTTTGCAAAACCTTAAAAACCTGGCTTTTTCCCTGTAAGTAGCCTATCTGCGGGTATTCACTACTGGCTCTGGTCCTTGGGGTTTCTGATAGCGCTGGGACGCCTCGTCGCTGGGGCAGCTATACGCTCTATAAAACCGAAAATAATAATAATAATAATAAAGCAGTCAGGGATCTGCTATGCAAAGAAGCATCAGAAGTGGCACAGTCATCAATATGGAAGTTCAAGTCACCAAGAAGGATTAAATGGGTGTTATATAAGGTTCCAGGTGTGGTATGGTAAGACTTGGGACCCGAGGGACTATAGAGCAATGCACCAGTTGGCAAGACTTCCTGGGTGAGGGTTAGGGAGAAAACAAAACCCTTGGCAAGTAGAGTGCCAACGAAAGAATACAATGGCTGTATTGCCTCCCGTCTGTTAGCACTCTTTGCGTCTGTGATGGAATAGTGGGAGTGGGTTAGGGTGATAGCCTCAGCAAAATCTGGGGCAGAGAACTCAGTTATGAATAAAATGGCTGGCGTAAGGTCTGCGTAAACTCATTTATCTCCATTTGTTCTTGGGGAGAGAGTGACCATTCATGGGATAACCAGAAAGAGCCTGGGGGTGGCTTGGCAGGGTTAGAGTGGGGTAAGAGCAGTAAAATATATCAGGCAAGAGGCGTCTGGCTTAAGATCTGTGAGTATGCAGCATAGGCTTGTTTAAGTAGCCCGCCATGCACAAAGGACATGCACTTGTGTCAATAGGTGTGAAGAGGTGGGGAGAAAATAAAACCCAAACCGTAGCTCGGCTACTCCTATCTTTGAAGGAAGGCTTCTCTATCTGAAGGAAATAATGAGAAAAGAAAACTATTTATTAGAAAGTTTTATATAGCGCGCACGTGACCCTCGAGGGTATCAGAGCACTTTACAAATGCTCAAGAAGTAGAGACTTATAGAAACAAATATGTCATAATCGCTACATGTAGTTTTCTGTCAGAGCATTATTTATCAGAATTTTGACATTTTCCACATAAATAAGTTCACCAACTCCTATTAAGGACCTGGCAGGCCTTCTCACCAGCCTGTATGACATCTTTCTCTTACCATGCATGACTATGTTGATCTCCACCTTTACCCTTCAATTTACTAATGAGTGTACCTACATTCTTTAGAAGATACATCATTGCCTTGAGGCCTGGTGTGTTTGATGTAAGGCAGGTGTACAACAGTGCATCCATACTCCGGCAGACACAGGGTTAGTCCAAAGTATCAGCGTACAGATTTACAAGGTTTTCTTATGTCGGAACGCCCACCCTGCATACATTATACTTGAGGCAGGTATAATGTAGAGCAAGGCTTTACAACCTGATGCATCTCCCTAGATGCGTCACGTTGTAAATATGTTGCAACTTGGTGCATTGTTCCCTGCCTTCAGTGCCCAAATGCAAGAATCTGGTATCTTGATTTTTGGATTTATGGCCCCAGCCTCACGGTAAAAACAACAATTGATGGACAGAATGCAGAACAATGTCATACATTCACCCCAGTACAGAGGTCTGGGCCTAAATCCATCGTTTTTTTACACTCCACACCACCCCAGGCAAGACATGGCCATATGCAAATCAGCCTTGACCCTGTGCCTCCTGGGAACAGTCCAGCCCGAACTGCCAAGCCATGTCTTTCCTGGACCGGAATCAAGCATCCAAGGACAGGTTTCTGGCTATCAGCCGTCATCAGCCTGGATAGCTTGACTCCAGTGGTGTGGAGAGCATGGGACTCACGTCTGAGCATACCCATCCCACTCGGGGTGACAAATGCAAAAACAACAATTGATGGACAGAATGCAGAACAATGTCATACATTCACCCCAGTACAGAGATCTGGGCCTAAATCCATCGTTTTTTTACACTTCACACCACCCCAGGCAAGACATGGCCATATGCATATCAGCCTTGACCCTGTGCCTCCTGGGAACAGTACAGCCCGAACTGCCAAGCCATGTCTTTCCTGGACCGGAATCAAGCATCCAAGGACCGGTTTCTGGCTATCAGCCGTCATCAGCCTGGATAGCTTGACTCCAGTGGTGTGGAGAGCATGGGACTCACGTCTGAGCATACCCATCCCACTCGAGGTGACAAATGCAAAAACAACAATTGATGGACAGAATGCAGAACAATGTCATACATTCACCCCAGTACAGAGATCTGGGCCTAAATCCATCGTTTTTTTACACTCCACACCACCCCAGGAAAGACATGAAGGAAAGGATTGCCCCTTGATATTAGTGTGATCCTCGACCTAGAGGCATTCACAAACTCTCTTTAGCGACAATGAACTACCATCCCCGTCCTGGGTACTAGCATGTAGAGCACTGGTGGCAGCATACCGTGTGCCAGTGATCAAATATTCATGACAGAACTTTTTATCTGTGTCATGGGAGTAGTGGCCTACAGCCTTGCTTGTGTAAAGTTCTGCTGCTACAAGCTAGACCCTGATGCTAGCTAACATCCAAGCATGTGTGCCTGAATGCATGTGTGTGTTCCACATGATACATGCATCATGTATGCCTTGGTGAAAGAGGCTGTGGGTTCCATTGTGGGAACTCTTGCCCTCTTCATGAGAACAAGAGGGAGATGAGGTTATTTTCCCACACAGTGGAAGTGTATTGCTGACATTCCTCAGAAGAGGAGAACTAGATTTCCCCTTAGTAACTCAATAAGGTCCTTTTGCTACAAATATCTGCTGATTAGTGTTCCAACAGTGTCTACTGTTCACACCATGAATGGTCTTTTAGAAGAGGGTGTTCTTTTGTCTCTCTTCATGATCACTGTCAGTGTAGCTGTTGATTTCCAGGTGCAGAATGCTCTCAACTCTTGATGCCTTTTTTGTGGGTGCCACACCCTGGAGACAACCCCGCCGTGAGGAGCTTCACTCCAGACAAAGCATGGGTCTAACTAAGCCTGCAAAGGACACATAAAAGGAGAAATCAACTCAAAACCGCTTCTGAAAGTGCACATCTTCTGTCTGCTGTAAAAGTGGGAGCTGTTGACCCACTTATTGTTCCAGATGCAAGCTCTCCCTGGCTAAGGCGGGTGTGGCCTACTTAATACTCAGAGGAGGACCCAGAACTGGTGTCTGTCTGACTGCCAGATTCCCAGAGTGGAGAGGATGTCACCTGGAGTCTGATCAGAAGAAAGAGCTGTATTTATGTCCTGTAAGACCTGGACGTAGCGGCAGCCGGCACAGGTAAGTGCGTTGGGCAGGGCAGGGCACAGCAGGGGGGGAATCCAACAGATGATGGAATAGGTATTGTTTATTTATTTGATTATCCCTATTCCGTCGTTCTGTCAACTTCCCCCCCTCCCACAACGTCCCACCCCGCTCCACCACGTTTACCTGTGCCAGCTGGTGCTCCCTGGACATGACATGCCTCAGAGAACAGGGAAGGACCGATCCAACCCTGCAAAAGGAGCTAACCGTTAGCATGGACAGCAGTTGAGCCGGGAGCTGAGGGTCCGCAAACCAGAGACTCTCAAGTGTGTGACCGGTGTGCTCATGGTTTGGAACCTGTAGGCCTAACTGAAGCATACTATCCATTGCTCCTCCCAGGTGTGCCTGAATGGATTGCCCCAATGAAACCTGTCTGCTGCTCGTATGTGGCACTTTCCCAAAGGGACCCCTGCCATTCCAGCCAATGGCACTTGTCCACGTATACCTGTGCAGTCTGCTATGCTGAAGAATGGACTGTTGCCCAAGTGTGCCCACATAACCCTCAGGTGGTTCACCTGTACCACTTGGCCAGGGTGTAACAAGTAGGCTACGACCCTGTAAATGAAACTGCTGTCCCTAGGCACTTACCCACCGTGTGCTTGGGTGAGCGTGCAGCTGATCAAGGCGCTGATTGGAAGTGCACCCGTTGAACTACGCCACTGCAGCTGAATAGTGAAACATCTAGGAGTGTCCAACTGTTGCCACTCAGACCCAGACCAAAACTGAACTGCACTGCTGCCTCGCCACCCCAGGAGTTATACCCAGATGAGATGCCACCTCACCAACCAGCCCAAGTGGAAGAGAATGCTTTAAGACCAGTGGGTCCTAACCTTCAGTCACCTGATCATCTGCCTGGAAGATGGCTGCCGTTCTGAAGACAAACAGAAGAAGCGAACCATTTTCCCAACACATATCATTGTATATGGCTGATGTTCACATGGAATTATTTTGATAATGGTCAAATTGTACAAACTGTGGAAACCTTGTATATAATATTCACACTGTCACTTAGGTTTAAGTTCCCTTTGTCACTTGGGACACTATGAACAAATGTTGTTTTGATGTATAATGTTTACTCCTAACATTATTGTTTAAAAGAATCCATAAAATATACTACACTGGAATCGGTGTGTTAGTGTTTCCTTCGCGCTCTGCCATTATCTAACCCTCTATATTACGATTGTGCTTATGTATCATAACCTCATAGTATATCATTCCACAGGAACCACTGTTTTTCCTATATAACTATTACCCTGGTTCCTTAGTGAGTAGGGTTCCCCTGTTTCTCTTGACAAAGAGAAGAAGCAAACCATTTTCCCAGTACATATCATTGTATATAGCTGCTGTTCACATGGAATTATTTTGATAATGGTCGACTTGTACACACTGTGGAAAACTTGTATATAATATTCACATTGTCACTTAGGTTAGCTTCCCCTTGTCACTTGGGACACTATGAACAAATGTTGTTTTGATGTATAATGTTTACTCCTAACTTTATTGTTTAAAAAAATCCATAAAATATACCACACTGAAATCGGTGTGTTAGTGGTTCCTTCGCGCTCTGCCATTATCTAACCCTCTATATTACAATTGTGCTTATGTATCATAACCTCATAGTATATCATTCCACAGGAACCACTGTTTTCCTATAGAATGAGCCGTCCTGAACACAGCAGCACCTGTGACATAGGACTGAGAGAGCCAGCCTGCTTGAGGGCAGAAGGCAGTATAGCACCTGAGCCTGTGACCCACGTTCGAGTCACAGAGAGACATAGAGCGAGACAGAGAGAGAGAGAGAGAGAGAGAGAGAGAAGGTGTAGGCAGAGCAGAGGGGTTAGCTTTGCCCATAGGGCAGTGGCCCTGCACCAGGGCCTTTGAGTACCAGAGTATTTGCAGTATATAGTATTATGTTTTCAACAGTATTAAAATACTTTTTTTTATAAAGAAAGGCAGTGGACTGGACAATCAAGTTATTACACAATTGGGTATTTAAGTGCTGAGCTTTTTGCACTCCCACACTAGCTTCCTTGAGCTATCCATCTCTACTACTGAGAGTCAAGCGCTGAAGGACTGCGACTTTGCTCAGTTTGCACAGTCATACATACAGTCACGGACCCGGCGGACAGAGGCAAACAACCCCAGCCCCTACGGCTGAGGCCCAGTAGCCCCTCATGCTCTATTGCCTCTCCACGGTGTCCGACAGGAACCCACTGGAAAGGGTAGACGTTAAAAAGGTATGAGTATCCCAAGCCCAGGTGAAAAGAGGGGTTTTTCAAGATCTTCTGAGCTTGTCATAATCATTTTCAAGTCTCAGGTGAAGGGGTGGGGAGTTCCACAGGTTAGAGCCGGGCTGTGTGTGAATGGTACATGGCTGCTTCTTAGCAGATATTTTGTGGAATTTTAGTTCGTGAACTAAACATCATCTGCGCCATCTTGTCCATTCCTCAGACTCACGTATGAACATACACGACAGCCATTTTAGGTACCATGATCTCCCTGTTCACGATCGATCATCAGCGCACTTCCCTGACCCTGCAAGCCTCCCCCATGCACTCTGGCTGACCCCGCATCCACATGCGTAAGTCATGAACCCTCCTCTTCCACATGACTCTGTCTCTAGGAATCACACCCCGCGCCTGACCAACACCTCCTTCCGATTATCCACACTGATCACACTGATCCTTTCCTTCCATGAATACCTCTCTTTTGATGACCCCTTCCTCTGAGCCCGATTGTCTGTACGAACCGCTGGTCATCCCTTGGCCTGAGGATACAGTTTATTGCCCACTACTGTATGCACTCGACCCTTTTCAAAGGAGCTACTATTGATCATGACCTCCCCACCCCTTGAGATTCGATCAGGCGCACACATTCCAAAGGAATCGGCGAAACACTCAGCTGCGTGATAGCCCCCTCCTGTTGTATGGGGGGTGAGGACCTCTACTGTAGCCACGTGTTGGAATGAGCCGGAACTGGGGGTGGGGTACCGAGGATGTCATCTTTCACTACTTCACAATGTCTTTATTGTAATAAAGAACGGTCACATGTCATAAACCAGTGTATAAAAGACCAGGTCTCAGAGAGGCTGTCAGAGAGCACCTCGAGACGATACCTTGTTGTCCGATCTGATGTGTTCTGCTCCGTCGGAATAAAACGTGTTTCCTGTCTTCCTGTCTCCAGCGCCTGCCTCTTTATTTGATAATCTTTGTAAGGTATTAGAGGCGTTTAACGCCGGGCAAAATTACTGAAGAGACATCGACTAAATCGCCTGACCATTTTGCTGATCTTCTTCAATTGGCGTCCCAACGTGGGGGGCCCATCAGCGACACGTGGATCCGGTGGGAGAGGTCCCAACGACAGAGTGAACAACTGCAACGATCGGAAGAGCTCCTGTCCGATAGACCCTCGTCTGACAGCCGATCATCTGAACTTCACTGGTTCCGAGCAGACCTCTCCCCGAGTGATCTTCGGTCCTGACTGGGAACCATCAGGAGTGCCACGGTAGCAGCAGAGAGTAGAGGACGATCGGGCGCTGGAAGCGGAAGACGAGAAACTGTCCATACGGTCCGGGTAAGGTCGTGTAACACGACAAACTAAGAAATATTTGATTGTTTGATTGAAAATACTAGTATTACTCTTCGAATTGTTGGTTCTCTTGGAGATTCTCTGTCTGCAAACTGAGAGGGATAAAAGTATTCTCTCTTCCTTTGCATGCAGCGAAGGGTAGGTAACGCAGGGTTTTGCCCCCGTTGTAATCCGTCGTGCCTATCTTTTCTCCTCCACTGATTGATTGTTTGCCCGAACATTGTTTGTTCGAGGATTGTTTTTCTCGAGAATTCTCTGTCTACAAACGGGGAAGGGTAAAAAGTATTCTGTCCTCCTTTGCAGATAGTGAAGAATAGGTAGTGCAGGCTTTTGCCCCCGTTGTAACCCGTCGCGCCTATTTCTTTCTCGCCACTGATTGTTTGATTGAACGAACATTAATTGTTCGATATTGGTTCTCTCTTTGGGTATTCCCTATTTGCGAATACTGCAGAATAAAAATATTCTGTCTAGTCTTCGCGAAGTAGTGAAGGATAGGTAGTGCAGACTTTTGTCCCCGTTGTAACCCGTCATGCCTATCTTCTCCCCATTGGTCAGTAGTTGGATCAACCCGGACCGCTTATTAGAGATGAACCATCCAGCTCCATTGGAAGGCACCCCTAATAAGGACATGTTCACTAAACAAGGACTAGTCGCCATAGCTTATAGTAAGCTATGGCATAAATATACGAAAAGGGACCCCAAAAATCAGTGGCCACTGATAGGTTCCTTTGATGATCATAAAATAAAAGCGCTGGAAGCAGCTGTTAGAATAAATAAGGCAACACCCACTATGCTCGATAGTATCGGCATGTGGCGCAAAGAAGCAGAGCAACGAAGAAAAAGAGAAGAAACAAAAATAGGGAAAGAATTACGAAAGGCAGCCCACCTGGCAGCGAAGGAACTAGATGAAGAGATAAAAAGGAGAGAGGAAGTTAGACAAACGCAAGAATCAGGGTCGACAGGCCAATGCCCTGTTAGGACCCCCTCTACGCTCTACCCAGAGATGCCCTCCAAACAACGGGCAAACGACGAGTTACTGCTAGGTCCTCCGATCATCTACATGCCCCCTCCTTATGCCCCCTGCCAGCCACTGGCACAGCACCTACCAGTCCTGAGCACGGGCGAGGGTGACCCTAGCGCTAGTGCCCCGGCCCTTACGGCCTTCGCACCGGCCACATTGGTAACAACATCAGATGAACTCGAGACTAGCAAGCAGCTAACGGCAAGACCGAATAGGTTGAGCAAAGATGAGCGGGATGGGATTGATAAGATAGCAAAGACACTGGTAGAACGGAAAGAGAGCGAAGAATATGCGATGGATATGTGCAATTCACATGCCGGTAGCCACAAACGGCATTTCATTTTACGGTTCAGCTTCGACACCCTGAACGCATATGAGGATAGGTATCAAACTAAGGGTCCTGCTAAACTGATGGCTCTATATAGAAAGATCGATGTTGGAGATGGGACTGAGCATGACGTGACGGATCTCTTCATGCAAACGCTTGAGGTCTTCCGCCACCTCACTGAACAGAAACCAGAGGTTAAGCTCACTGTCTCTGAAACGGTTGAGCCCCCATTAGAAGTAGCCAACACTATGATGCCTATCAGAGAAGCCGCCCCCTACTGGGTTCCCCCAAGAGGTCAGGGAACAAACGACGATATTAACCACGCAGATGCAAAAGGGAGGGTTGTGTACAACTGGGTTTATCAACCATGGGATCGACAAGATATTTTAACCTTTAGGCAAACCCTGCCCGATTTAAGAAAGAACCCGACAGCATTTTATACCGAACTAAGTACAGCCTTGGGCTCAACCATAATGACTCTAGCGGACATTGATTTGTTTTTTGGGTTATGTCTGCCGGCTGACGTGTGGAAGCAAATCCGGAAGGCCAACCACACAGATCTGTTTGGACATACCTGGAATCAACTCGGTGAACTAGATAGGCAGCGAGAGCCCGGTAAGAAACCTGTAAAAGACATACTGGAACTCCCGGACAAAATAGTGCAGAAGTTAAAGACATTGATCCCAGAGAGAAAGGTAGACTGGTCGATAGTCACGGCTTGCCGTCAGAAACCCCAGGAAGACGTATCAGAGTATTTCTCCCGATTTGAGACAGTGTTCTCCGATTACAGTGGCCAAGACATGACCACCGCAACCGGACAGCACCTATTCGTGCAAAACTACGTAAAGGGGCTATTACAAGAGGTCTCCCAGAAGTTACAGACAAGCGATAGTAGTTGGGGGGCCTCAAAACCTGCAGCTATCCTTCAGATGGCTCAGTATTACGAACACCAAAAGAACGAGAACGAGAGGGCAACTGAGAGAAAGAAAAAGGATTTAAAAGAACGAGTGATGATTGCTCAATTACAGGGAGTGACTCGAGGAAGGGAGCAGTATAGGAGAAATTACCGGTCAAATGCCCCTAGAAATCCACCCCCTAGAGACCGCACACCCACACCTGGCGCTCCACGAACAGACCTCGATGAGAACCAGTGTGCGTTTTGCAAAGGATTTGGCCACTGGAAGTCTCAATGCCCGGTCCTCCGAGAAACGATTAAGAATAACGAAACAAGGGATATGGCAAATGGCCCCAGGACAAGAGGGCAGGGACGAGGGCACACCCACGACACCAACAGTAACCAACCTGACAGACCGAACACATTTGACCGCCCCGACAGAATCAGTGCCAACAGTCCGGCTGCGACAATGCTCACGACTTTGCATAGGACTGCCAAGGGCGAGGGAGGGATCCAGTCGAGCTCTGTGTTGACCAGCAAGGTCCTTACGTCACCGCTAAGGTCCTGGGTACAAAGTCTCCATTTTTGGTAGACACTGGAGCGACACGTAGTGTATTATCAAAGCGACTGATTCCAAGGGCACCCTTGTTTGGCTCACACATTACATCGATAGGTTTCGATGGAACGCCCTCCACTAATCCCCTGTCTGTACCTATCTCTTTTGACCTAGGAAACAACCCCACGGACACAACATTTCTGCTCTCCTCCAACTCCCCTGACGCCATTATGGGTATTGATCTACTAAAACATTTCCGAGCTACTATTAGGTGTTCTCCAGATGGTGTCCGAGTCATCCTGTACGACAACCCGAGCATGTCCAGATCCTGCCCCGCACAACATATGTACTCTATAACTGATGCTAACCAATCCTTGCTCGACACCCTACCCCTGTACCTGTGGGCCAGAAACGACTCGGATGTAGGACGAATGATGATCGATCCTGTGCACATAACTGTTCGACCAGACGCCATACTCCCGAAACTCCCACAGTACCGGGTATCGCCCGAAGGCGAGAAGGCATTGGTAGCAATTATTCAGTCCCTGGTAGATGCAGGAGTGGTAGAGGAAGTGGTTAGTAATGTTTGCAACAGCCCTATCCTACCCATTGTTAAGAAGCAAGGTGAGGGAGATGAGAAAGCGTACCGCTTCATCATCGACCTGCGAGAAGTCAACAAAGTGGTAGTGCCACAGTACCCCGTAGTCTCAGACATCACCACCATTCTGACCCTCATCCCGTCCACTGCCACCACCTTCACCGTTATCGATCTCAAGAATGCATTTTTCTCTATCCCCATCCATCCAGACAGCCGTTATCTCTTTGGCTTCACCTTACAAAACCGTTCGTATCGATTTTGTAGAGCTCCCCAGGGCTACACTGAAAGTCCCAGCATCTACAGCCAGGCCCTCAAAAGACAGCTGGACACCGTCCAGCTACCAGATGAAGTGGTGTTGATCCAATATGTCGATGATATCCTTTTGGCGACCGACACCACTCCTCTTGCAATCACAGCCACAATCCAACTCTTGCATTTTCTTGTGGAGAATGGCCACAAAGTCTCCAAAAAGAAACTGCAGTTCTGCCAACCTCAAGTGACCTACCTAGGCCATCTCCTGTCCAAAGAAGGGAGGAAACTTACACCCGACCGAATCCAGACCATCCTAGACACCCCCATCCCAAAAACACAGAAGCAAGTCCGTTCATTGGTGGGCCTTACCTCTTTTTGCCGACAATGGTTGCCAAATTTCAGTCTCATCATAAAACCCCTACTCTCCCTGTCGGCCAAAGATGTTCCTTTCCCACTCCCTTGGACCCCCGAATGCCAAGCGTCCTTTAAGGAGTTACGGGATGCCCTTTGCTCGGCACCCGTCCTAGGAACACCAGATTACTCCAAGCCCTTCTCTCTCTTCACTCACGAAAGGGAGGGATGCGCATTGTCTGTTCTAACTCAGCCCATCGGCTCCAGCCCCTCTTGACCCAGTTGCCAGAGCTTTACCTGCCTGCCTTCGAGCAGTAGCCGCCGCTGCTGTCTCTATCCGTCAGAGTGAGGGAATTGTACTTTCAAACTCTCTCACGGTGTTAGTACCCCACGCAGTTGACACCCTTTTGAACCAGACCAAGACTCAACACCTGACTAGTGCACGACTGACGGGGTACGAACTGACTCTACTTGCACCCCATATCACTCTTAAGAGATGCACGACTTTGAATCCTGCTACACTGTTGCCCTTGCCTGAAAATGACCCCGATGTGCCCCCTATACACGACTGTGTGACCCTCACGGACGAACAGACCAGAAGTAGAATTGACCTTAGAGACACTGCTTTTACAGACCCTGATGGAGAACTATGGGTAGACGGTTCTTGTATCAAACTCCCAGACGGCACCACCTCAGCTGCCTATGCGGTGACGACAGCCCGAACAGTAGTTGAAACCGCCCGCATCACACAACGATCCGCACAGGCGGCAGAGCTAATTGCCCTCACACGAGCATGTATCATAGCAGCAGGAACCACGCCAAACATTTACACGGACAGCCAGTATGCCTTCGGGGTGGTTCATCATTTTGGGCTCTTGTGGAGGGAAAGGGGATTCCTGACGTCCCACGGCACACCCATTCTCCATGGAGATCTAGTCTCCGCCCTGATTGAAGCAGTTCTCCTCCCCAAGCGATTAGCAGTGATCAAATGTCAGGCACACAAGAAGGTGACAGACTTAGTTGGACAAGGAAATGCACTAGCCGACATCACTGCCCGAACCACAGCTGAGAATAGGACGACGACACGCATGTACGTGACCAGGTCACAAGCAGAAAAGTGGACTGACGCTAGGGAAACGATTAGGGACATCCAGTCGGCCAGCACACCTGACGAACAGACTGAGTGGGCACGGGTGGGTTTAAAGGACGACGAAGGCTGCTGGCAGACAAAGGACGCAAACAAGTGGTTGCTGCCTGACTCATACTTGATCCCCATACTGACAATGGCACACTCCCCTGCACACATAGGTTCTGCCCCCATGATTGAACTCATTTCCAAAGTCTGGCACAACAACAAAATCCCCGACTCGGCCAAACGCCTGGTCCAGCAGTGCCTTATCTGCCTACAACACAACCCCGGGAAAGGAACTGTGGTACCCCGGGGAGGGTTTGGGTCCCCCGACCACCCCTTTGAAGTCCTTCAGATGGATTACATCCAGCTGGAGAGATGCCAAGGCTTGAAGTATGTACTAGTCATTGTATGCGCCTTCAGCAAATGGGTGGAAGCCTATCCAACCCGTGATAACACTGCCATGACTACTGCCAAAGTACTACTGAAAGAGTTTTTCCCTCGCTACGGCCTTTGCCGAATTTTATGGAGCGACAATGGCCCCCACTTCATAGCTGAAGTTATCCAACTAATCCTGAAGGGGCTGGGAGTAAAACAAAGGTTCCATGCGGTCTTCCACCCCCAATCCGCTGGCCTAGTTGAGCGACACAATGCTACACTGAAGCTGAAACTGTCAAAAATAGTGGCCACCACAGGACTTAAGTGGCCAGATGCCCTCCCACTGGCATTGCTATCGATGCGCTCCACTCCCACTAAGCACCACTTAACCCCCTACGAGGTGGTGTTTGGGCGACCAATGAACCTCTGGACTGCCCCAAAACCAACCTCCATTCACGACGTCCCCGACGTCCTGTTGTCAGATTATTTGTGCAAATTAACTAAAACGTTGACTGTCATTCATCAACAGGTGCAGCAGGCCATCCCCGATGCTTCCAGGGGCCCCGGTCACGATATCCAACCGGGAGATTATGTTCTAGTCCGGAACTTTCAACGAGCGAAGAGTCTGGAACCCCGGTGGACGGGCCCCTGGCAAGTACTGATCACCACTTGGACGGCTCTTCGAGTGGAGGGAAAGAGGCACTGGCTGCACGGCCATCACTGTAAGAAGGTCTCCTCGACCCTGGCCACGACAGAAAACGTCGACACCCAAGAAGAGCTCCTGAACAAAGACCGACCATCACTGAACTGCTATCCTGATACAGAGGCACTTGAACTTGCAAAATTCTCTGATCCCACTGTGCCATCCCGGGAAGGGTATTTCCTGCGTCGAAAGGGGGGAGCTTCGGCTAAGTAGACCACGGACTAAGTTAAAATCTCAGAACGGTGACCTAAAACAACCAAGGGTCACCTGGAGAGAAGCTAAACAAAGTCTGTGGTTCTGCCCACTACCGAGCACCTTGAAGATGAAGATGATGGAAGCGCCAGACAAGAAGATGATGGAAGCGCCAGACAAGAAGATGATGGACGCAACCGGAAATACCCACTACAGGAACCCAAAGACTGACAATTTGCACAAATCAAAGACAATCGCCTACTTCATCCTTTTCCTCTTTTGCCTCCTCCTCATGACTTCCTTCTGGATCTTGGAGGACAGCACACCCGCTCATCAGAGATTGCTGGCCACTGTACAGCCAATCACCATGAAAGAGCATCACTTGATCCCCCTTTCGCCTCAGCTCCGAGAGAGGCGTAGGGAGTTCTGGAACAATTCGTTCGTGCAACTGCTGCACCAGCACAACCTTGCTACAAATGCCACGAACTGCTGGATCTGCGGGTTGCTCCCGCATGCCACTGAACACTCCATACCTTTCATCCCTTCTCCTTTCTCAGTTCATGGCTCCTGCCTCGCCTGGTTGATCCTCTTGCAGGAGAGCAACAAGGACAACGCCGCTTCTGGTCAGACAGTGAAGGACTGGACTTTTAACAGTACCAGCGGTGCCAGGGAACAACACCTATAACCTTCATGGGATACCTGTTTCGGCGCACAAATTACAGAGACACGGGATACTTCCTTCGGCGTCAAAGATCATCGTTTATTACTGCAGGGAGGCAAAAGTCACAAGAAGTACAACAGTGTGTAGGTTCTGAGAGTCTGCTTCAAATTGTATATGTAGGTCGCTCTCTTTTATACAGAATGTTGCCATTGCATAACATGTGGACAAAAGATTACAATCTGGTTCCCACAGTAGACTTCAAAAGGGTCGCTTTCATGTGTTCAGAATCCCGGAACATAATTACAATAGCCATGCCGGTTCCCAACTGTAAAAGTACATCTTCCCACCATTAGGCACACCCATTAGAGTTGTAAATGACAAAGAAGGAGAGACAAGAGCAGCTGCAAGGAAGTCAGACACGTGTAGAGAAAAGAGTGTGGGGGTAATATCGGAAGCATGATCGCGAGATCAAAAGAGTTGGATCCATTGCCTGTAAGGCTGTCACAATAGACCGGTACAACCAGATTACCCTCAAGCTGTGCCATCTGCCTTTGCTGTGTCATTCCTCCGGCCATAAAGACGCATGAAAGGAATATGCGTCTTCCGTAAGGCTTGGGAACTAGAGGGTCAGGGGGCGAACAGTTATCTGCTCGCTGACTACGTGAGGGCAAGAAACAAAATGGATGCCGTATCTAAAATGGAACCCGAGGGTTCAGATGAAGAACACGTAATATTAGACGAACCCTGGCAGGTAGTGTAGCGAAAATTCGCACACTTGCCGAACTCGTCATTTGCGGTTCGTAGATACCAAACTTATCCATATTCGGCAATGCCCAGAACATCGTAATAATTTTTACGGAACCTCAACAGTGTCACACTTCTACTATGGGTTCTGGCTGAACAAAACAGGAAGAACGTCTGCCCCCATTTGTCCTGCGGTCTCAGGTTCCGCCTTCCTTATGAACATCCCTGCCAAAGAAAGAGTCGAAGTGCAAGTACTCCACAATCCAGCCAGACCCACCTTCTCCCACCTGCGGAAGCAAACAGCTGCCACCCTGACCGTGGCCCTGTCTGTCATCAATGTCACAGGACTCGTGTGTCTTGAAGGCCAGGGAACGCAGCTGGTGGGTCACAGTTCCTGCCGCATCACCAGAACATTGGTCTCAGTTGATCCTCCTTCCTTTGTTGCTTCTCCGAATATGTACTTTGTTTGTGGCACCAAAGCTTACACCTGGCTCCCGAAAGGTTGGAGGGGTACATGCTACATCGCCTTCATTCTTCCTCCCACGTATGTGGCCTCAGCCTACCATCACCGGCAAAAGCGCGCCGGAGACATTGAACAAGCCGACTCCACCGGAGCACAGTGCCTGGATGCAGCAAAGGGACTTGTTCCTCTGTGGGGACCAATGGCAAACAGCCGCGCTATCCGACACCTAACTCAGGCAGTAGAACCAACCATTAACATCACGGCTGGCATCCTTGCTAACAACACGGCTGAGCTTCAGGCAGTCCGCCTGGTGGCTCTCCAAAACCGCCTTGTTCTAGATGTGATTCTGGCCGACCGTGGAGGAGCATGCCGCATCATCGGCTCCAGCTGTTGCACCTACGTGCCAGATAACTCGCCTTCAGTCTACAAAGCAATTGAACACCTCCACAGACTATCCTCAGAGGTTCACCAAGAGCAAGAAGGATGGTCGCTTGGAAGCTGGTTTTGGGACACTTTGAAGGACTGGGGATGGAGATTGTTTACATTTATACTGATACCAGTCGTGGTACTGTGTGGATGCTGCTTAGGTATTCAATGTCTGCCACATTTGTGTTCACTCATTTCTAACTATATGTGCCCTAAGACTTTGGACTTCAGAACTGAGCACATGAGTCCCCTCTATGAGATAGAAATACGTGGTCTTATGGGGATAGATCCGAATTGACAAACTGGCGAGACATGTTAAAAGGGAGGACTGTGGAATTTTAGTTCGTGAACTAAACATCATCTGCGCCATCTTGTCCATTCCTCAGACTCACGTATGAACATACACGACAGCCTTTTTAGGTACCATGATCTCCCTGTTCACGATCAATCATCAGCGCACTTCCCTGACCCTGCAAGCTTCCCCCATGCACTCTGGCTGACCCCGCATCCACATGCGTAAGTCATGAACCCTCCTCTTCCACATGACTCTGTCTCTAGGAATCACACCCCGCGCCTGACCAACACCTCCTTCCGATTATCCACACTGATCACACTGATCCTTTCCTTCCATGAATACCTCTCTTTTGATGACCCCTTCCTCTGAGCCCGATTGTCTGTACGAACCGCTGGTCATCCCTTGGCCTGAGGATACAGTTTATTGCCCACTACTGTATGCACTCGACCCTTTTCAAAGGAGCTACTATTGATCATGACCTCCCCACCCCTTGAGATTCGATCAGGAGCACACATTCCAAAGGAATCGGCGAAACACTCAGCTGCGTGATAGCCCCCTCCTGTTGTATGGGGGGTGAGGACCTCTACTGTAGCCACGTGTTGCAATGAGCCGGAACTGGAGGGGGGGGGGGGTACCGAGGATGTAATCTTTCACTACTTCACAATGTCTTTATTGTAATAAAGAACGGTCACATGTCATAAACCAGTGTATAAAAGACCAGGTCTCAGAGAGGCTGTCAGAGAGCACCTCGAGACGATACCTTGTTGTCCGATCTGATGTGTTCTGCTCCGTCAGAATAAAACGTGTTTCCTGTCTTCCTGTCTCCAGCGCCTGCCTCTTTATTTGATAATCTTTGTAAGGTATTAGAGGCGTTTAATGCTGGGCAAAATTACTGAAGAGACATCGACTAAATCGCCTGACCATTTTGCTGATCTTCTTCAATTTGCATGCTGTTTTATTAGCATCTCTGAGAGCAAACTGCTTTTAAAGCTGTGTTGCGCAATCCCTGCTTCAGTCACTTTTTTGTTGTTGCAGTTTTTATTTCAAGTGGCATAATGTGCACAATACATAGCATCACAGACCCTCCATATGTGAGAACAGTATTACCAGTAGCACTGGGTCATCCATACTGATGGCACAAGGTGCTAAAATGTGGCCCAGGTGTGGTCAACCAAGCTGCGTTACCTCAAACGTTAGTAATGTGAAACAACTTGTAAACCAATACAAACCAATCGCCCTCACAGTCACATTGCAGTATGCTGGGCCCTCACAGGCACTTCTGCATATCTCATAGTAGCAGTGCGAAGAGCAGTGCGGGGGCAACTTGCCTGGGTAGGTTGAGTCATTCCACTGGGTGCCTGGGGTATACGAGTCCACCCAGGTCAGATAGAAGCTGGCTTGGAGGGAAATATGCAATCTGAAGTCTGAGGTATAAGCAGGGCCACTGGAATTATGCGATTGTGCGGCCGTAGCAATTTTCACATAATATAAGATTTGCCGTATTTGCTACATAATCCATCATCTGACACATAATCTAAAGATTTTAACAACAACAACAAATTGTTTCTACCTCAATTGGTTAAAAAATTACAAAAAATGCAGCGACATGTTGTCGCAGAGTGGAAGGCCCTATGTAAAGCTGACTGGCTACCTTTGTGTTGCTTATTGCTATATTTGGGTGTTAAACTGGTTCTTATGAAGTGCAACCAATGCCCAGATAGTGGTACCAAGTACAACAAATGATGAAATAGTGAAGTAATACTATTATAAAATGTGCTGCATTATGCCACATCATTTACTCAACCCTGCCTCATAATTTGCCCCTCTGCTGCCTCATAATTCCAGTGACACTGGGTATAGGGCGTCCCTCTGTATTCGAGTTTTAGACACTGGCTCCTACGTTGTTTACAGACTGGGATGTCACTGCACCTACCTGTGGTACCTGGGCAGAAAGGAGGAGTCTTCTGCAACAGCAGGAAGAGCACTCGGTGTGCTCTACATGTCCTGAAAGGGCCACCTCTCGGGCCCTGGAGTCTCCTGCGTGTTTTGCTTTAACACGGCCGCCTCCATGTGGAGCAGTCAGCAGGGCGTAGCTTTCATTGGTGCAACGGGTGTAGTGGCAACAGGCCCCAGAGGTCTGAGGGGCCCAGTGAACCCTGATTATTGCTGTATTTTATAATTCAAACAGCAGCCACAGAGCCTATTTCCTTTCTTGTTCTTGAGCTTATGGCACACTGGAACTCTGGGAGGGTACGGGGGTGTCATGTCCTCCAGGAAAGGATATTGTTATATAAGTAGGTCATCGGTCTAGCTGGTTCAGACAGAAGTGAGATGCCAGGAACTTTCCGAGTGGAGACAGGAAGTACTAGTTTTCCCTCCAGTATTGCCAGATTGGGCTATTTCCCGCACAAATGGGTGACATTTTCCCATTTGTCCAGGGAAAACCCATACCTGTCAGGGGCTACGTTTTGGGTGGATATAAACCCACTGTGCGCAAAATACTGGCTGGGGAGGCGCCGATAACGATTCCGTGCTTATCATGTTTGTCAGGGTTCAGGCTTGGTGAAAGAGCGCGCAAGGCGCGCTGATGGCTGAGGTATGATTGGAGGAGGACCAGGCCAGCCTGTGCGCGACTGTCCATGATGATGTATGCACTCGTGCCCCCCCCCCACAAGTGTGGCAGCTGAGCAGCACACGTGTATGTTGTAAGTGCAAGCACACCTGCTTGCAAACGTTGCACTCTAGCATAGTGGTGGAGCGGTGGACCGGCGGTACTGTATTTGTGGCTCACAGGGCTGTCAATCTTGTAGCGAGCGAAAGCGCTACCAATGATGGCCATGGGCATCAATTTCAGTCAGCCCCGCGCGGCGCTTTTAAATGCAGCATTGATGAGCCATGCGCTCTCTCTTGGCACACGGGAGACAGACGGACCGCCGTCGGTCTTCCTTGGTCAGACAGTAGTGTCAGTGGGCTGGCCAGGCTGTAAATTGAGTGTGCCTGCGGGTGGCTTCTAATTGCTGGGTAAGGATTTGCTTGCTGTGACACAAACAGTCCTCCAGCCAACAGTCAGTTACTCTGCGGCCCACTCTGAGACCCCCGACCAGCCCGGGTAGTGACTTACTTCTTCTGGCTGGCTCACTCGGACAGAGTGGACTGGAGTCACGCTGAGCAGGCTGAGTCTGTCTCACTGAGGGAGTTGGAGTGGAGACCGGCCTGCGTGCGTGCACTGGACCTGACCTGTGTGCAGCTGTGGCCACGCGGGTGTGGCCCAGCCTTGAGTCGACTGGAGATCGAGAGAGACCTACTGGTGAGATGCACGCCCCCACCATAATAAAGTGAGTGACATTTTATGTTAACAAGCTTATCCTCAGGGGTTGAGCAAACAGTAAGTAGACTGCACGCCTGCATGCCAGCCCAGGCATTTAGTGCTCTTGGCCTTATTAAGACACTACTATGAATGCAGTAGTGTACCTTCCAGTACTTGCAGATAAGCCACCTCCCCATCTACACCATCCATCCATGGTATCCCGGTAGTAGCTAGTGGAGTGTGGCCTAATTCATGTATTAACACGGTTCTCGTCCTGTTCTGCAACTTCCATTTGATCATTAAGAATTCGGTTAACTAACTGTGTGCTGGGGAAACTGTAACAAGGCATGATATATGACGGGATTGATAATCTCTTACTTTAAACCGCATTTGGCTTGTAATAAGGTATCGTTCCTGTAGATTTGATCAATCTCTCCGCACCGAAGCAGTTGTTAGCTTTTGACATGATAAAATATTTACCCTCATCCTAACTCAACAGGACTGAAGCGGATGTATGTCGTTACTACGCATGCTTTTACAACGCATGCCTTTACCACACAACTCTTACAACGCAAGTCGTTACAACGACTTGCATTGGGGGGCCCTGGATAGTGAATAGTTTAACTTACTATTCCAACTCCAGTCAACGTGGATAGTAGGGAAGGTTTTGGATAGTAAATTAAACTATTCCCTATCCTACAGCGCCCCCCAGCGCAAGTCGTTGTAACGACTTGCGTTGTAAAAGTTGCGTGGTAAAGGTAGTGCGTGGTAAAAGTTGCGTTGTAAACGCTGTTTACCGACTGAAGCCTGTGAACCCACTCACCAGATCAGCTTAAATCAAACGTCTAGGAGACAGAGCCAGGCGGGGTGAAAAGTGCTGCACAGCCTCATCTGATAGGTGGTGAGAATTAAAAGCCAGTAGAGGCACACTAGGAATAAGATACCAGACATGACCAACCTTTAAGTCCACTAAGCCAACTCTCTATACCAGCCTGTAAATAAATCCTCAGTGTTCTTCTATAGCCCTCCTGTTATCAATGTAGGGTTACCGTATTTTCCTCAGGAGAAACCGAGTTACTGCCTGTCAGCCTCTGTCTCAAAATGTAGGTGAAGGCAGGCGCTTCAGAGAGCGATCCCATTAAGGTCAATAGGGAATAAAAACATTTTTGGAGGGTGATTGAAGTTGCAAAAGCAGGTAATTACATTGAATCTATCTAGTCATTTTGTCAGGTGCATGAATAACAGAAGCAGGTGACACCAGCCAAATGCGGGTGAGTTGACAGGTATGATATTATTTGAGACTTTAGCATGGAAGCATTTGGACTTTTAGAGCAAACCGCACCCGCCAAAAACACTGCCTGTGACCAAATCTTGAGGAATTTACCCCCAGACTTGTGAGCAAGTGTAATGAGTGACCCTAAAATATTGAGCCAGCACAAAGAGCCAGTCAATTAAAATGGCAAACAAGGCAAGAAAGCGAATCAGAAAACTGCAACAGAGCAGACCTCTTTGAATGGAATGTCAGTTACAGGCTGCCAGACACTATACCAATAAGCGACTTGCTGAAAGAAAAAGGTGTGTTCTTGGCCTCGCCCAGAAAGTCTGCTCCTTCAGATGCCTTGGCTGTCATATTGGTATGTGCTGCCAATGTAATGAATTTATTGGTCTTCTAATGTTTCAGTCAACATCCACGGAGTACATTTTCAATTTCACGTGAGATCTACTGGAGATCAGTTTAACTTTAGGAGAGCTCAAAACTTTACTAGATCTTTCCTGTCAAAATACTGTTAAAGTCTATTTTTTTCAACGGTGCCTAGAAACCAGAAATAGCAAGCAATGTGCCCACCCAAGCAAAGCATCGTCACTTAGATACTCCTGTTCCACCCCCCAGACTAATCAAACACACATACAAACCCATGCACCAGTCAGAGCACCCACACTGAAATCCAATTGTGCCCAAAGTTTTAACCCACTTGCATCATCAATTCCAAAATCCACTGCTCTTGTGCACCACCCCATGCCAGCGCCTAGATATTAAACTCCCATGTAGGTCACCCAGTCAGCAGGCATCCACATTAAAATACCTGTTACAGCAGCCACTCAAAAGAACGGCTTTGTGCACCATCCAGTTGATACCTTTAAATAGAACCCCTCTGAGCACACTTACATTGCCATCTAGTCACACCGTCCCAAGCGTAGAAGGTTGCACAAATTCACTACCCATTTACATAATTCAAAATGCCCTAAAGCGTACCATACAAATATAGTACCTATTGAATGAGCCACCCCGTGCTTCACTCTTTCACAGCACTCATGCACACAGAACTGTGAAGTGTACTATCCAGTCACAGATAGAACATTGAGACCCAATTTGCACTTTCAAAGCACAATGCAGTAACTTCAAATCCAAACGCCCCATTTATCCCAGGTGCACTAGTCCAGGTAGGCTACCATACAGAGAGATCTCTGTGCTACACCGAGTCATAGCAACCTAAATGTATTCACCTGAATGTCTCACCCAATCACATCTTCCATTCGTATAAAACTTTTACCATTTGCACCCCCCAGTCCTACTGTTTATATAGTGAATCCCATTGATGCTGTTATGTGCACTAGTATGTCACAGTATGTGCATATTCAAGGCCATACAAAGGACCACCTGTGCACTAGCCACACTTCTAAAAACCATGGCCTGCCACCAATGGCAGGGCAGGGTTTTGTGTCAGGAACAAAATGCTTCTCAGTGGGCAACTTGGTCACTTGTAGCTATTGAACTTTCAAAACAAATGGCATAAAAGGCAGCCGGTGAAGTCTAACAAGTGATGTTTAATTGCTCCAATTGCTTTGTGTGAGGTAGTAGGGTTAGTAGACTTGTGGATGTTTGTGAGAATATATTCTATAAATGTTTCTTAGTACTGCTTTTTAGATTATCATTTGTGCGTAAACTGGTGGAGAAGTGTTCCCCAATTCAGGACATTGGTCAGTCACAGCTACAGAATTTTCAAACCCAGAAGACGGAAGGTAGATAGAAAGGGCAACCATTAACAGTGGGAGTTGAGGAAATAGTGGGGCATAAATACGTGCTACTAATTTCACCAACTCACAGTGGATGAGTTATGTAAGTGAGACATTTTCCCTAGATGGAACCGGGGTGTTTGGTCGAAGTTTGTCAATATAGTCAAGTTTTGAAGTTTTTTTTTTCTCCAATTCATGATTCTTATTTACCAGTGTCCAATCAGGTTCAGTACATCATTTGAATTGAAACCATTATGCCAGGGCCAAAGAGGTGCACCACATGAAAACCTAGATATTAGGATTCATTGTTAGAAGATACTGCATGTTGGAGGGGGCAGGCTCACTTGTATTCATTTTACTGTTAGCTGCAAAATAATTACTGCCAAAATTGTTCACACAAAAGATCCCAGACATAACATTGAGTCAAAACAAGTTAGGGCACTGATTCATGAATTAAAGGAAAATTCAAGTACCTGGTGGCCAGCGCTTAAACCATTAACAAACTCTCTACGCACAGATCCTCATTTTTAGTTAGATTACCCAGTCCCTGCAAAAAATATCACACCCCTAGGTGCTTGTCACAAACTTGAGTTCGACATGAAAGTTGAGTAAGTATGAGGGGTATTCCCTTTGGATGTATCCATTTTTGTTGTGATCAATAAGACTTTCTTAAAATACAATTTAGAGGGAGCAGTAATTTGAACATAACACTATTGTGGCCATTCTTAATCTCTAGTTTTCTACTATTGTAATTTGAACAGTGCCCAGCCGCGGTCGGTAGGGGGGTAACTGCCGGGCGGTGACGTGGGGAGGGGGAGGGCAAAGGTGGGGGTTAGTAATGTATGGAAAATGGAGGTTTGCAGGTAAGTAAACATTTAAATAAATCAAACAAATTTCGTTGCGCGCACTGCTTTGGATTTGGGGATGCAGTGCATGCAACGAAATTCGTTTGATTTATTTAAATGTTTACTTACCTACAAACCTCCATTATCCATACATTACTAACCCCCACCCTGCCCCTCCCCACGTCACCGCCACGGCAGGTACTCCCCTACAGACTGCGGCTGGCAGTGCCTTTTACACGTTGCAAAGTTACAATGAGGACTGGTCTTGAAAATGAGTAGCATTATGACAGGTACCCAGTTAACGCCCTCCCACTGTCTTTATATTGAATAGAATGTATATTTGTCCGTAAATGGTTTCTGATGACTATTTCTGCATAATTTGAGACTTTCTACTTTGGGCTGGTTTTTGAGCTGACACTGGTCTCCGTTGGGCTGAAGTTGGGCTTATACTTGAGCGGCTTTGGGCTTGGGATGGGTCTCAAAATCTGGCAATACTGTTTCCCTCTCACTAGATTGAGGGAAGCAGAGAGAAGAGGACGTGTGGGGAGTGGCTCCACATCAGTAGGCCATGTATAAAAGCTGAGAAATTAATAAAGATGAGTTAATAGCCTTATGCCAGGTGCCGTCTTTTATGCAGAGTGTTATGCTTGCCAGTGCTGTGAAGAGAAACCAGTCCAGAACAGGACAGGGGGTACCTGCCAGAGCTCTCAATAGGGGCACATGACGCTCATTTGAACTTAGGGTGGGATGTGCCAGGTTTGAAGTTGGGAGTACAGATAGTTGCCTCAGGTGATTATTATATGGGGCGCGCTTTTCCTTGTTGCTCTTACCTGACCTTGAGGAGGGGTGACATTTCTGCCTGTGCTCGTGTCGTGAGGGAAACGGCCTTCAGTGCTCCACGAACGCCGTGAGGGGAATGGCCATTGGTGTCCACAACCAGGGACCAAACTACATGTCCCACAAGCCCTAATCCAGGCGCCTGGCATCAGCGTCATCAGGCGGTGCCTGGGTTTACTAAAGATCGGACGGAGCCCCGCAGCGCGGGACGCGCGTGGGCGGTCGCCGGGCTAAGCCCGGGCAAAGGGCGGGCCATCTGTGGCCATCCGGGGCCGGAGGAGGCTGGGCTTGGCCAGCCCCCTTTCATTTGCCACAGCGCCTCGTTTCTTTTCAACTGGGCTCTTAGGTTAGTTATCCCGATATGTAGTACTGTGATCCAGATCTGGGTTGTTCTTGAGATTTTTGTTAACTTAGCTTCATTGGTCTTCACTGAGCGTATAGGTTTGTGGTTCAGTTTTTGTACAGTCCCACTCTCCAACTGTGTATTTACCTATTTACTTGTGGAGGTTCCAACATGTCTCAAACTAGAGGGAAAGGTAAGGGGAAAAACAGCGCTACTAGTAGTACAGGTGGGTCTATTTCAAGAACTATGGACCAGTTTATTACAAGGGCGGCTGTTGTGCTGGAACGCTAGATTGCCCTTACAGAAAAGAGACTTTCATCAGAGCCTATCTTCACTAAGCGTTTCTCACTGGGGACTATTAGGGACGCTGTTACGCCGGATAAATTTTCTTCATACTCCTCCAAGGACGAAAATCGACTGGACATTAGTAGTGCTATGGAATCTTCTACTGTAACTGCTGATTGCTCTACAGTGGATCCTATTATTTTAACATCTTTACCAGAGCGGAGTATTGTAAAAGCCTCAGCTATACCGGCCAAACATGGGAAAAGAAAGCGACGGGGAGGTATGCAGAAGGGTAGGCGTCCAAAAGTAACTAGAACAACTGTCCCAGGAAAGGTTTCTGCTATGGTGCCTCATGAGGGAATTGCTAATGCTTCAGGGAATACGATACCTGATAAGTTGCCAGCACAGCCCCCTGCTAGTCTATTGGGCCAAATAGAGCATCTCATGAAGTCTTTGATGCTCCCCCTTTTCGAGAGAATTAAACGGATTCTCGAAATCTTGGGGAAATTGGAAGAAATTTTTACAGCCAATACGATGGCCCTAGATAAGGGTGTGGGTGGTAGCACGGTCCCCAATTGCTCAGTTATAGGAGGTCTATTGTTAGACTCGGGTACAAATTTAGTAACTTGTTCTACTAAACCCCCCCCTACAGCTTCCACTTGCTCAAGTCAGTTTGACAGGAAGGGCTATACAGGGGTTGACAGGTCTAGTTCCTCTAACAGTAAGAGAGTTGAAGTGCCAGGGTGTGAGGGCAGGAAGGAGCCAGAAACGACTGTAGTGGTGGTAGAAGCTCCCCATAAAGAGAAGGAGGTTGTTGAAACTGCTGGTAGGATGATGAAACATCCCATTATTGACCTCCCGCCGGATTCGGCCCCCTTTACTGTGATCCTGTCAGGGGTACCAGAGATCCCACAGGGTAAATTGGAAAACTACAGGGAACTGGAGAATAAAGTCATCTTTTGGCTCTGTAATTATAGACCTCTTCCCGGTCATATCAACGGTGAAATTCTGTTGTAAGGAGGGTAAGCTGGCTGGGCAGTAGACGTAAGGACAGGGTAGGGGACTGTATAGTAGTAAACTTTAGAGATCCCAGAGCTGTGAAGTTTATCTGTGAAGGATGGGAAGGTTGCAGGGAGGGTGGGATCCATTCGCACAACTTATGCTACTTCTATCCTAGATTAAGTTCGGGTACTCCACTGCTCTCGAGAAATTGGTTTGATCACTCTCTCAGCATCCCAAACATGGCATTCAGGGCCGAGTGCCATCGACCCAGGACCAATCAATTTAATACCCTGTTCAATCACCCTATTCCCACTTTTAATCAATTTGCCCCCTTGTCGACCTTAGGGGAAATCGACTGACTTGGGATGGGGAAGGATGGGTATAGGCCTCAGTTATCCGGGTGCCAGTCTTATATTTCGGGGGGTTTAGGTTGTAGTTCTGATCCACCGTTGCCTGACTATGTTCCCACACATGCAACTTCTTCTATTATTCCTAATACCTGTATAAGCAATCCCACTCCTGTCCTTGCCTTGGATTGCCAGGCGGTGATCCCTTGCCCCGTTATTCCCATGGTGAAGGTTTCTTCTTGGAACATAGCGGGCCTAGAATCCAAAATAAATTCACTTGATTGGGCTAGCTTTATTGATGAGTCCGATATTTGGTCTTTTCAGGAAACGTGGGCAACATCCCCCGTTTTTCGTACAGGCTTCCTGAATATTTACAAACCAGCAATTAAGGGTACCAGAGGTAGACCGGTGGGAGGCCTGTCGATCTGGGTACGCCAACGAGAGGGTGTGACCGTGGTGGAGATCCCGATTGATAGCCCGGATATTATGGCTATTCGGGTTAGCTCAATGAAGGGGCTCAACGTTATCATTATTCATATTTATTTAAGGGGCCTTCCAGGCGGGAAATGTTCTCTGATTGCTCGTTTACTGGAGAGTTTTTTAAGTTCCTTAACTAATAATGTAAATAGGGTAGTGGTGGGTGATTTCAACACCTGTTTCGAGCCCCTGGGCATGGACGACGGGAAGCTCTCAGAGGTTGAGGACTCTCTGTGGGGGATCCCCCGGTTGGAGCTGGCACCCATCAAGAAATGGACGCAAGCTGCTCTGTTTATTAAGGTGTTGTGCCTTGACAAGGGCATGCGGGCTGTTAATGGCAGAATGAAGTCTGATAGGTCAGGGGCAGTGACATATGATAACGGAAGATCGGGGTCCCGTATAGATTATATACTGGTTAATCTAGAGATGTGGTGTGTTCTTGTTGACATGGTGGTCACGTGTAGATCTGAAAGCGACCACAATCCCTTAGTCCTGTCTTTAAAAGACAATAGCTTTTCCGACTCTATTAGGGCCGATGTCCCTATAGTTCAGGCAGAAGTCATCTTAGCAAATGATGAAAGAAGGGTACGTTGGCCAAAAATAGCTATGAATGAGGGCTTGTTGACTTCGATTAGGAACATGCTTACCACCACACTCGACAAACTTAATAGTTTTGGGTCGCAAGCTGAGCTTAATGATAATATTCCTGGCATTAATAGTGACTTATTTTTAAAGCTTAAATCAATTTTTGTCAAGAGCTTACCACCCAATTCTAAGAATAAAGAGTTGAGACCCTGCTCATAGCATGATAATGGATGTAGACAGGCTCATAGAGCCTTGCTCTTTGCCATAAAATTAAGAGCACCAGATGCTATTCATAGTTGTAGGGCTATATATAAGGATGCCCAGCAAACTGCTAAGAGGAACTGGGATGAGGATCGCTGGCGGGGGTTACTTCAGGCTTGTGAAGGGAAAAACATGATAAAATTCTGGCACCTCCTTAAATGGGCAATCGCTCTCAAGATATGGTACCCTCTAATCATGTGGAGCCTGGGCAGTGGGTCTTGTATTTTGAAAACTTATTTAAACTTAAGAATAAATCAATTGTCGCAACACCGTCCCTTATGTGTGATGATGTTTTGGCATTTGCTCCTAGTGAAGTAAAGGCGGTACTGAAGGCTATCCCGAGTGGTAAGGCACCGGGACCCGACTGTATCCCTGCTGACCTCTTTAAACATGAATATGATCTATGGGTCCCCTATCTGACATTGTTAGTTAATGCCCTTGCGAAAGGAGTAAATAGAAATGCTTGCGAAAGGAGTAGCGGTTCCAGATTCGTGGTTGGGGGCCGAAATTCTGCCAATTTATAATAAAGGTGATCGTACCATTCCGGCTAATTATTGCCCAATTAGTCTTATTGACACGGTTCAAAAGATTGTGGCCCGTCTGCTTTTGGGACGTATACAGAGCTGGATGGATGATTTTGATGTTTTAACGCCGCTACAGGTGGGTTTTCCGTCGCATGTTGGTACACTCGACCAAGTATTCAGGTTTATGCTCCTATATTGGAAAGAGGTTTTCCTCGGGGGGGGGGGCGCTTTTTGCGGCCTTCGTGGATCTTAGGTCCGCATGTGATCTTGTACCTAGGGCCAAGCTGTGGGAAGTTTTATTGGGGATGGGTATGCCTAAAGAGCAGGTGGCTTTTCTTATCAACATGCATGCGCACACGCATGCTAAAGTTCGATGAGGCAAGCCAGGGGAGGTGACCGCTAGGTTTGAGGTCTCTAAAGGGGTTAGACAGGGTTGTGTGTTAGCTCCTACCCTGTTTTCCCTGTTTATTAACGGGGTGATGAACTACTTTTCCAACCACCCAACCGATGCACCCTCCCTTTCTGGAAAGAAAGTTCCCCTCCTTATGTTCGCGGATGACACGCTCATAATTTCCAAAACGAGGCAGGGTTTACAGCACGCTCTGTCTCGTTTTGAGCTTTTCTGCAGCGAACATGAGTTGGAAGTGAACATAGGAAAGACCAAATTTATGGTCCTTCGTTTACTTATTTGGGTGTTACCCTTAGTGAAAACCTAAGTTGGAAACCTCAGATAGACCTCCTCACCCTTAAGCATGCCCAACTTGGGGTAGCCCTACTGAAGGAACATATTAATTCCTTAACTAAGCCCTTGGCCCTCTTGATTAAAATCTATGGCTCCAAAATTCTTCCCGCTATTATGTATGGAGCGAAACTGTGGGGTTTTAGTGATATCTCCCAATTGAAGGTTGCTCAGAACAAATTCCTTAGATCAGCAATTTGGTTACCCCAATCTTCACCTCGCCTTCCCTTATTATTTGACCTAGGTTGCAACCCCGTGGAGGATATGGTGTTACGGCGGGATTTCTGATCTATTTCTATAGGTCTAGATCCCAATTCAGGTCGACTAAACCGTTGATACCTGTCATAGAGTAAAAGGCAATCCACTACTAGGTCAATCAGTTAAGGACTTACACCACTCTAAAGAACCACTTACTACGAATAAGTTTTAAAAGTTTATTATAAAGCCAAAGTTAACTGGAGATACAAACATCTCAAAATATGGTTCAAAAGATATACTGGTATCAATACAAACATAAATTTTCTAAACGCTCTTAGTCGGCAGAAGAATATCACCAAAACCAATTCGAAAATCATCAGAGTTGCAAGAATAGACACAAGCTGTAGCTTATGAGTCATTTACAGAAAGGAAGAAAATCCAGATTAGACTGTCCCTACACTAGACTAAGTGACATCCCTACTTAGTAAAATCTTAACCTAAAAAGGTGTCAGCCGTGGTGACTTCCAAAGAAGACCACTCACTTCCCTTAGTCTTCGTTGTAAATCGGTGTCTCGCAGTTATCCTATCTGCCTACCCATCCGCCCTCTTAGGTTCCTCAGACCATCTGCCCCCACTCCACCCAGGGGTGCTGTCCCTAATACAAAAATCACATTTACAATAGAAACGCCCTTTAGAGACGTCCCTCACGTGGTGTCGGTTCTGGCATTTTCCATGCTGATACTCCTCTGGGCCCATCGTTAGCGTTGACCTTGCTTCTCAGGCTCTTCTCCGGCAGGACGATACCCCCCAGGAAATTCCTGAAGCCTCCTCCAGGCCTGTGCCTGGCTCCCTGAACAAAACTCTATTCATCACTCTTTTGATTGGAACCTCCTCGCACCTGCAATCAGACACTTGTACAGTGGGCCCCAAATTCCGGCCTCCACCGTATCTTCTAAGTCGTAAACCTTCGAGCAGGCTCAGCAATTTATGCTTAACATAACATTCCTCTAACTAACACATGCAGATCAAAAGAAATGACCTTATCTATTCAGGCCTATTAGAATTACATGAAACGGGCCTGTGCACTCTGTAAACGTTTAATTTCTTAGTCTAAACAGTATTCTAACTCATTACACACAATGGTTATATGAAACACTTCTATAAAACATATATTTCAGTTCTATGATCAATAATACTTTGAATTACAACAACATTAAAAACCATATCATGTGAAAGTATAACAGCACCTTTCATTCTCTGTGAACTGCCATGTGGCCTACACATTTCTACGTTTATCAGTATTACATTCTCCTCTACAACAGCCACATAACATGGGATTTCAACATCATTCTAACATCTCTACACTCTTCTACATTAGCTTTTCACACTGATATATGCATTCTATTTTAATTAAGCACTCTTATGTATTTTCTTTACTAAACTAATGCAACGTGCTTGTAAATATGGTGCACTTCTAATTTTTTCTCGATTTGCGCTCTCTCAGTTCCCCCCTTTGATGACTTCTAGTAGTCATCACCATCATAACACCATCCCTGAGGTATGAACTGAGTCAAACTAAACTCGTTGCAGTACTCTCTCGTTTCATCATCTCTAGAGCCCTCAGACTCCTGTACTGATTATCCTGCATCGCAGCTAATCTCCTCCCCTGCTCTCTCATGGATCTCTGCAACCTATTTGATCTATACCATTGGTACAGCCGCACCAATCCCCACAAGGTGATTATACAAATCACTATTATGATGATAGGTTTCAGTATGTACCAAATGAAACCCTTTCCTAGCTTGGCAAACCAACCTCCAACTTTACCCATTCCATGACCTACTTTTTCCCACACATTTACCTGTGTCAAATCCTCAATCTCATGATGAATTTCAGTGATGTTCCGTATATACTTTTCTAGAGGTTTTGAATTGTCTGGAATGTAAGTACAACATTCCTGAACCTTCAAAGCCTTACAGACTCCTCCCTCTTTGGCTAACAGAACATCTAGAGCAAGTCGGTTCTGAAGAACCATTGCCCTTATCGATTGCATCTCTCCCTCCACCAGCATTAATGATCTAGCAGTACTGGCGGACAACCTATCTACAACTGTTGCCAATCTTCTAATCTTGACATCATTCAGTACTATCCCTAAAAGAGGAAACATAGCACCAAATACGTCTCCAACTACCTCCTCATCGCTTACATCCCTTCTTCCTCTAGCTTGAGTTCTTCCCTCTATAATTTCTAGATCCTTAGCATGGTATATTTTGGGGAAGACAATTGCTAAATAACATGATCCATACCAATTATCCGGCAGTTTCACGTATGCATTTCTTCCACAAACAAAATATACATTCGGGATCACCTGCATTCCCTTCAAGAAATCTTTTGTATAATATTCTAATTGGAAAGCATGTTCACAAGTTACTTCTCCCACAAACACATTCTCATCATAGGTTTTACCCCTATATAAGTGAAATAGAGTGTTTCCCTTGGCACAATTCATTTGTTAAGCCCACATATTAATTTTGAACACTTTGACATTTAAACAAGATAAAACAAACCATTACATATGTAAAAAACTTGTACAAATTTATTATTATTAAAAGCATAGAGAATCACAAGTTAAAAAATATGGTGATACCATATTACAAATAATATTAAAAAGGGGAAAAAGCGGAAAACCTTTTCTTCCAACAGTATGAAATCAAACCCAACACAATATAATGAGGAAAATAAAGCACGAATCCAATTGATAATACAAAATAAATTAATCAAATTCTGCTACAGCACAACAGAGAGAGACACATAAAGACAATACGGTTTTGTCATTACAGCTATAGCACACCGAGTATATAAATCTCAGGCTGGCAATCTTGGGTACATATACTTATTGTACTTTACAAAATTGACACGGTTACTCAGTTGTGCAATTCGTTTTGCGTCGACGCGTTTCGATGGCTTATTTCATTTTCTTGCCATCTTTTTCAAGACTGTTATATTTCGTCTCTCTTTGTCTGCGGCACTGGATGGTTGCCTTAAACTTAGGAGGTCCTATGAACAAACATATGGCCGTCAGTATCTATTTTACATATTACTGGTTTTACCATTAAATATACACACCTGACCCTAGTACAACTGATCTCTATGCATCTAGGGCAATATACATCTTCTTTAAACCTATCAATTTCATTTCTCTTGTGCTGTGTTAAAAAGCAATCTTTTAACCACCATTCGCGACTTCATCAGGTTAAGCCAAAGTCTCACCATTTATAATCATCATAGCACATACAGTTGTCCAATATTACCATGTGTGCTTATACATTTCAATATCACCCTCCCGCATATTGGGAATAGAAGGCTGCCATGGGTATGAGTTTATTAATCACATATTAGTGGCAGTTGTTACCTTTTATTTCATACTCGGGAAGGACTTCTCTGGTTATCCTGCACAGGCATATTATAGGGCAGGGCTATTCTGAAAAGTAATGAGATATTTGTAACTACGCCTGTTGCGCTGCTACGGGCCTATTACTTAAGTCTCCTGGTGTCAACTTGCTTGTACCTTTATTCATGCTAGGGATTTCCTTGCTGTTTGTTCTTTCCCAATGGTAAAATCAAGCGTCCTGCACAGGGGTTATCTGTAAAAGAGTTTGCATTGGTCTTTCGCTGGCGCATATTATTTAGACATTTTACACATTAAATTTGTTATGGGCGTTCTAACTTTTCGCCCGGATTTTACCTGTGTTTATTGTTGTCTATTTGGCGATAACCCACTGGTCGCGACTGCTGGAAGGGGCGGCCCGCTTTGTTTTAATTCGGCTTGTATCTAGTAGTGAATAACGAGTATTGTTAAATTTTACCACCCGCCCTATATTGCAAAGGTGTCTAAATCATTTATGACCTGTTAAGCCTATTCAAAACGACCCACCTTACTCCTCGAATAGCAGAGTTTGTGAAGGAGTGGATACTTGGCTGCACACAGTCTTTTGTTTTCTATCTGTAAAAGGTAGAAAAGGATAGCGGGAGCTAAAGTTAGTGTCTATTTTTGCTTAGGTGTTATCACTAACTCTAAACCCTTCGGACGCGGCATTCTGCACCCTCTTACCTCAAAATTCGGCAGCAATCGTGTCTCCACTCCCGGCCGGTCTCGGTCATACGTCTGATTCCCCCGTGGCGTTTCAGATTGCCCACACTTCTTTCCTCTTTTTAAACCCCGTTAATTGGTTAGATCCGTATCACCTGATTAATTCTGGTTGGCGGGCGGATGTTATTAAAATGCAGTTTCCGCTTTATCCTATGCGTGCCTCGCCTCGTTTTCATTTCTTTTACACGAACCCACCTCATGGGCGGATCCTATTGTTGTTCTATTCCCGCATAATGATATGCGTACTGAGCCTCGCTTTCATGTCACTTGCGCGGCTCAGCCTTTTAAGGTCCGCTATCATTTATTTATGTTAACCGCATTTATGAGATTACCGATCTCGCCTATTACTGTTTATCTTTTGGTAAGGCATGCATAATATCTAATTCTACGCTCGCGCTAACTTTGCGTGTTTGTGTTGATTTACTGACCTCCCTTGGTGACACTACACCCTCCAAATATACAATTAAACATGCAGATAAAAAAAGGGGGACAAACCAAAAAGAAAAATAATAATTTTCTTCCGATGGTCCTAATTATACAGGGGCTAAGCAGTTAGAAGATTTTCAACCCCTAATGCATTTCTACCGGTTTGTCAGCTACAGTTCATTCAATTGCTAGTTAGTATTATTCTTCCAGGTTGCTTTTAATTATAGGCTACGATTTTCATCCAGTCTTCCTTTGAATTTAACCCTTTATCCACTGTATCTAAAAAACACATAAACCATTGTTCGCGTGTTTTTCTTAGGGCGTCTACATTACCACCTCTTCTACTTATGGTTATTTTTTCTAAAATGTACCATGTGAATTCATTGCACCCATGGTTTTCCTTTTGGTAGTGGTAAACTAGGGGAGCATTTTCTTTCTTGTTTTTTAGTGAAGATCTATGTTCAAGTAGTCTATATATACACAGTTTCCCTTTTTGCTCTCGATCTAAAGCTATTGGACCATTACTACCCTTTCTTTTGTGTAACCTTTCTTCCTCGGTCCAATCTGTTTTCCATTGGCCTGAAGCCTTTAAGATCTTCTGTCTTCTGTCTCCTATACCGATCATCCACCTGTCCGATAAACCTTTTCTCAATTTCTGACACTTTACAAGTCAAATTATTTCTTCGGGCATGTGAAGTATCCAACGTTTTCAAGGAATGAAAAATTTCTTTAATCTATCTTCACTCTTATAATAATCCCACTTGTTCATGTGCTTGTAATTTGGAACTTCTGGTAAAACAGCATCAAAATTTGAAAAATAATATTCAAAACCATCACGTTCATAAAATATACTAAGCAACAAACTACATGTGATTCCATAAGTCAATGGAAGATGATGATATCTAATACCTTCGTCTACAGAGGCTGGCAATTGCATGCACACGTAGCAATCTTTTGCCTCCATAGCATCAATATATTCATAAAGCAATTTAGCATATGCATTTGATTTGAAATTTCCCTGTGATTCATCCACATGCAACCTACGAGTCTCTGCTGCTAGTAAAGCTTTATCTTTCTCTGTATTGTCCCCCCTTCGACCAGCAGTAGTAGGTTTCTGTATTGATACAATTTTTGCTTCCTTTGTTGCCTTCTCTTCATTTTCATGTCCCACTACATATGATATAGTAACTACTAAAACTATAAGGAAAATTACTCCCACTAAAAGTGTGCCTACTATGCATTTTGTCTTGCGGTTTCGGTTGCCGGCCTCCATGATCTCAAGACAGTGTAGTTCTGATTTTCTTTCACAACACAAAGTCTCTTTTCTTTGCTTATTCAGCCTTTCCGAACCACACCTGGAAGCTGATAATCCCTTCTGCAAGATCAGTCTTTGAGTTCTATAGCAACAGACAACCCTAGCCCTTCTCCATCCACTAATGGGAAGTCCCTAAATGTCTTCTTCTTCCACTTGGCGCTAGGTTATCTTTCAATCTGTTTATTTACAAAGTCTTTAACAATCTGGAATGATACGTGTTCCAGCGGCTCTAATCACGTATTCTAATATTTCCAAACAAAGAATGATCTCCTCGGGTGTTGGCCTCATTGAACAAAAAGTCGGAAATTCTATTCTGTTTAAAACCAGTTCTCTTATCCTGCTCAGATAAGGAGGATTAGGAATAGTGAGTGTCAGCAACCCTTCGACCTCCACTCCGGGTATCAACAACACTACTTCCAATGTTATGATTGGGTCAGTACTGGTCAATGTCACTTCCCTCACCCTCCCAGATCTCCGTGCACTGGATATCTGCAGCTAGGTAGGTCCACTCAGGAGTAGCGTATCTTCTGCAGGGCACTCGCACCCTCCTCGTTCTTCTCGGACCTTCCTGTTCCTGTCTTTGTGCACCTTCGTCCAGATTTGAGTCTTCAGATATAGGAGCAAGAGTTCTCTCTGGAGTTGGCTTCAAGCTCGGCCTCTTCTTTCTTTCAGGCCAACTAGCTTCTCCACGCCTTGTTCTCCTATTTCTTGTCCTCACACTCGGTTCTTAATCACTCTTGTCTTGATCTGTGTCTGAGCCGTATTCACAGCAACTTTCTCCTTCGGTGGCAACTTCAGTTTCACTGTCGTCCTGTCTTTCTTCTTCTGGATCTGTAGCACTCCCAACTTCTTCCGACACCCCCACAGCTTGACTGATCCCCTCTAGTGGTTCGCCGTCCACAGCTGGATTTTCATCTGTGAGAGGAGCTGTTTCTTCTAAGGGTGCTGGAACTCTTCGAGTATGGGAAGCATGAATCCAGTTTGGCAGCCCTCCACACTTTACAGCAGTATTCGTTGTCAGGATTATTTGGTAGGGCCCCTTCCAACGCACGTCTAGGCAGTTCTTCCGGACGTGTTTCTTCACAAGCACCCAATCACCAGGGCACAAGTCGTGACAAAGGTCTCTTGAAGATGGAACTTCAGCAGCCTGCACCTGAAGAGACACAGAATGAATGACATCAGAAAGTCCCTTGCAATAATCCAGGATCAGGTCATCTGTAATATTCAACAAAGCTGTAGTTGGAACAGACGGAAGTCTCATTGCCCTCCCCATTAAAACCTCATGTGGAGAGAGACCTGTCCTCCTGTCTGGTGTGCTACGCATACTCATGAGTACCAAGGGCAGAGCATCAGGCCAGCTTAAGGACGTCGATGAACATACTTTGGCTATTCGGGACTTTAGAGTTCCGTTTATCTGCTCCACGATACCTAAAGCCTCTGGTCGATAGCTACAGTGCAACTTCTGATCAATGTTTAATGCAGAGCAAAGCATCTTCACAACTTCGCTGTTGAAATGAGTTCCTCTGTCTGATTCCAAGGAGGTCGGCACCCCAAAGCGCGGGATCAACTCTCTAAGCAATAACTTTGCTACTGTGAGTGTATCGCACCTGCGTGTAGGGTATGCTTCGACCCATCTGGAAAATATGCATACAACCACCAGAACATACCTGAGGCGGTTGATTTTTGGCATCTCAATAAAATCTAATTGCATTCTGTTGAAAGGCCCCCCAGACCTCCCAATGTGACTCATTGTAACTGGTGTTCTTTTCCCTACGTTCAATTGCTGGCATGTGACACATCTTTGACACACTGCTTCTGCTGCAATCCTAAACCTAGGATTATACCAAGTCTGCCTAAATAACCTCAGCATGGCATCTCTTCCTAAGTGTACTGGACCATTTATCTGTTGTGCCATTGGACTCACTAGTTCATCAGGTAATACTGCCCTTCCATCTGCTGAAACCCACAAATCCATTTCACTTTTCACACAACCTGCTGTTTCCCATGCCTTTTTCTCAGAATCAGGTGCGTTCTCTTGCATGTCTTTTAAATCCTCCCAAGTATCAACTGTTTCTAGCATCATGTTTAACTCTGTCTTTTCCTGAGTCCCACCTACTTCCACTTCCGTGAAAGAATATCCTTGCTCCGCGCAGTAGCGAGCAACTTCGTCTGCATATCGATTACCTTGCGACACAAAATCTGTATTTTTGGTGTGGGCTACACATTTAACGATCACAATTGCTGCTGGTGTAGTGTAGCTCCTATTTTCCCAATAGGCTCTGCGCATTGGAATAGTGCCTACAGCAGTAAAGGCCTAGGCCAGACGTTAACTAGGTCTACTACTGTCGATACTAGACTTAATTTTTGGGTTTGCCAGCTAAGCTCAGAGTGCGCTAGAAACTTTCTCGAATGTTCAGGAAAGAATTACCTCCCCTGATTAGACAAGAAGGGATTTAGTTTCTGACAACCATAGAACATGACAACTTTGCTCTCCCCTAATCAAGAGTCAATCTCGAGAGTCGTGTGAGCACAAGGCAATTATTTTACTCAGTCAGTACGTGCATTCTTAGTCTCATCAGAATGTAGAGAAAAGGAAGAGACGGGCGTGTTCAATAAAAGATGTTATTTATTGATCAGTCTCTTTTCTCGTACAAGAGAAATGGATCGATATTATTGCAATACTTATAGTTAAGTAAAGTGCATACATTAGAAGCAATAGTATAAAATAATACTGTAAAAACATTGATATGGTTTCTGAGCCATATGATGTTTAAAATGATTAAAATATATTTACATACACATATACATTTGACTAAACGTACTCAACTGGTGTTTCTAAATACGCCTACCCCGTGTACCTGACCTAAGTCTAATGCGTGGGCGGGAATAGAAAGTTACAGTTTAGTTTAAGTTTGTTTTTGCCAAGTGAATAACTAAAGAATTCTCTAGGAGGGGTTATTCAGTTCTGTACCTGGAATTTAGGATGAATGAGGAATGGTATCTCTTTCTCTGCTCTCGATATTCCAGGCTGCCTGCGAGGGCTGCCCAGAAGCGCCGGTGCTGGGTCTCTCGGCTTGAGATAGCAGCGCGTCTCTCAGCGCGTCAGGAAGGCGGGGCTGCTGCCTGCGGGGTCTGCTTCTGCTCTCGGCTTCGGCAAGTATGGCTGCTCCGTCTTGTCACCACGCGTGTGTTTGCATAGGGCAAGGTCGGCAATATTTATACCTTAAAGGTGCCGAGATTGACGTAAGGATGGACATAGGTACGTCAATAAAGATGTCATACGACTTGCTCGTTAGCACATTCTTTACTAAAGTTCTCTGTGAAATCAAAACAATGGCCGCACGGATTATCCAGGTTGTCATAGGTTTGATTTGTTATGAGAACGTCGTATGCCTTATCAGGGGCTGGAGGAATGTCGCTTGTCTAATTAGATCTCAAGCGTTATGACCTAATCAGATAACACGTTCCTGTGCCGTAGTGTGACTGCGTCAGATAACGGTATCTGCATCATGGGGGATTTCTTGCCTCATGGGTTGACTGTTAGTTAACTAGCTAGTAAGTTTAACCAGAATAGGGTCAGGAATAGGGGGATCGAATCAGAACCTATAGAAATACACGACACCCACTCCACGCTAACTATGGTCATATCTACTAATCTATGCATAGTATAACATAGTACAACATACTATAGAGTATAGTGTATACCTTACCACCCCAAAATACATAAATGCATTTCGAAATTTTCAAATATACTGAAAAATTGCAGTCATATATATTGTATGCACTTAAGCTATGAATTAAATGCAAAAGTAAACACGCATTGTTATGCATTATTGCTTGTTGGTATATGAGAAATACACATGAAATGGCTCTTAATATGGCTATACAGAAAAAAAGTCGAAACCATTTCATCACATAAAATCTATTGCGAACATACCAGCGGGCAGCTAAAGTCTATAAAGTCTATAAAGTATCTAAAATAGAAATCTTAGTTCTCTAGGAATAGTCTCTTACTTTAAGCAGAAAATCAGTGTCCCGGGAAAAAATATATAGAAAAATATTTTAGGGGCTTGCTGAAAAAAGTTGCTGTCCGTGAACTGGATTGTAATTGTTCATGTGACTTTATTTTTAAAGTTGAAGGCCGAATTCAGGGAACGCCGTGTGCGAGTTTACTCAAAAGTCTCTATTTCTGTTCCGGAGAGAACATCATATCATTCAGGCTTTCGAAAAAACTGTCAACAGCTTCATGGGAAAGTTCCTCTAAGTCGGAAATAGGGGTAACCATGCATTCATGCGCATGATTGTCTCCATTGACATTCTGATTTGCATTGCTGACAGAAGGTCGTACCTGTTCGATGCTGCTTTCATCTTGAACTTCACTACTCTTCAATCGCAGTGGTGAAGATTCCAGGAATGCCGTCATCAGAATTGGCAGCCTTTGAGGGCAGCACAGTGCGTGAACCTTGGTAGGAACCAACAGTGTATCTGCATCCACCGGCGCATCCGATTGTAGCGTCAGACAGGTGTCTAACACGCATTCTTCTCCGCATAGCAGACACCTTAGTACAGGTAAAACACACCTTTGCCACATTGGTCGAAATGATAGAAACCAAGTCATGTTTAGGTCTCTAAGCCGGGATAGTCCCAGGATTTTTGATATCCGGTCCCGGTATCCAATGGCTAGGATCGTATCTTCCATTGTCGCGAGAGTTTGATCTGTGACATGGATTGCCATAACGAAAAATAAGGACTAGGAATAGGATTCCTGCAATTAGTCCTAGGATCAGGGGAAGTCCGCCAAAAATCGAATGGACGAAATCTGGAAAAATACCCAGTATGGCTTTGAATGGTGTTAATGCCATCGAAAATACTGTCTTAAATACCTTTGAGACCCCTGTGGTATCAGAAATATTTAAGATTGCGCTCAGGATTTCCGCGAAATGTACGGGGGAATTGGTTGATAATAATGTATGTATCTCTGCAGTCGTCCTTGCGACTTGTAGATCATACGTTTCTTTAGATGACGTGAGCCTTGTAGGCGTCTGAAGAAGCACTGTTTTCATTCTGCTTAAAGTGTCTATTCGAATAGAAGTAATTTTCAAACCGGGCCATGCCCTTGCCTCCTTGTCTGGAAAGGAGCTGGGAAACAAAGAACGTCCACAGCACTTGACCTTCGCCGTCGTAGTGACGAGATAAGGAGTCCCGGGCATAAGACTACAGCATCTGCGGTCTACAATAAGAATGTAACTCCCATTATAGAGTCTTTGAAAGAATGGTTCTATTTCAGTTGCAGGTGCGCCTTGCTGGTGACATGAAAGGTTGTATGAATTCCCTTCACAGGCTCCGTGCAAACTAATACCGTTACACAGAAGCGTGCCGCTTAGTGACATAGCACAATTGTTGCCACTAAGAAACACTTTCTGTCCTTTGTTACTGACACATGCATGTGAATAGGGCAGGTTCCATGTTGTTTTAAGGTACCCCTTTCCCAATTTCTCGTACATGCCAGCCTGTATATATTTTTGGCAGTATTGAAACCTGAAGGTTGAGATTGGAATATTTATGATTCCGTGGATTATCCATTCACTGACAGGTCGTTCTGACATTGTCAACGGTAATCGTTCTAGTTTTTCAATGCTCAAGATTGTATAATCAGCACCCTTCTGCGCCATACCGATTTGTCTATCAGTAAGGTTAAAGATTTGGAATAGTGACGTTGTGTTGATTAAACGCCAAGGCACATAGCCTGAACGCAGATTTTGTAACGTCCAGCCAAGCTGTACAATAGAACGCAATTGTGACTGACCATGTTGTAATAACAGTAAGTCTTGCGATAATATATCGATTGCTGAAGACACAATGCTGTCCAATGAAAAAATTCTGGAGGACAGAGTCATTAACCCATTGTCCACTACAGAAAGTGATTTTTCCAAATTAATACGGTCAATTTCCCGTATTCTCTCTGCTGTCTCAATTTGAGTAACCTTCCAGGCCTCATTGTATGCTGCATATACAGAGGCTGCTATGAAACGCTTTTGACGCTGTTTGCGTGGTCCCATTATGATATGAAATCACGCAAGTCAGCACCATCAGTAAGTAAAGTTAGGTGTTGCTTAATTTCAGGCAGTGTGGAAGTTTGTAGCCATTGAAGGCATAATTTGCCCACACTGTAGGTTGTTATTATCCCTGGGTGATGTCTTTGGGGATATCTAGGGTCTGGCCTGTTCATTTTGAAACCCTGTGTTTTATTCAGGAATCTATCTTGACAGTTATTTGTATCTGTGGGCCAGATCAACCATTGTTTCCAATCAGGATGTGTTCTGTTTTGGTTAAGTATATGGTTTATGTCTATTTCTTCATCTGTTTCAGAGTTATTGCTAAACATTGTTGGCTTTGGAATAGACAGGTTATTTAAATCTTTGATTTTGGCTAAGCCAAGACAGGTGGTTTGTTGAACGGTGTCATTTAAAAATATCATTTGTTCTGGGATCATGCAGGCTCTAAACAAAGCTTCTATACCCTGTACTTGCCATTCTTTTGTACCCCAAACACTTTTCAAATCAACATGTTTGTCCCAATAATCAAATCCAAAAGTATTCATTTTTTCAAAGAAAGAATCTGAATATATCAATTTTGTGTTGGTTATCATGGTTTTCATCCCTGTCTTGTTTGACAATTTGTAATAAAATGTTTCAGCATTAGTTATGTTAAAACCTGAAAAATATGAATATTTGCCATACACGGTTCTAGAGCTCCCTTTTGGAGGTGTAGCACAATGTTCCCATTGATTAAAATTTAAAACATTTCTAGGTTGTGCAGATTTATGCAAGAAATGGTTACCATAATGGTTATAGCAGTACATGCTGTCATAATTTGTAGAACCCTGCAAATAATCATGTTTTGTAAATTTAGCAGACATTACTAAGTCAGACATCATATTGTTTATACTTTCAAAGTCCCAATCATCAGCAAATGAGTTTGGTTTTGCAAAGTCACTCAAGGAGATCTTGATTTGGTGTGGATATTTCAGGATCTCGACCGGACCATAAATTTCATAGTCAGTGTTGTCCCAGGCTACCCCACCAGATATTGGAATTGCTGTGAAGTTGGCTGAAGAAAGTTCTGAGGAAAGTTCTCTTTTCTCGACGTGTGAAGATGTGTGTGGTTTGAGGACCAAGTTGATGTTCTGACTTGCTGTGTCCATTTTAGCATATTTTCCCTCAATGAAGCGTCCCAAGGTAAATACCATGATGAGCCAAAGTATGAGGATAAATGCACCAAAACCCACCCAAAATTCAATCCATGGAGAAACTAGATATGTTTCTTTCAGTTGTTTCAAAAGTTCCTTAGCTTTGTCTTTAAAGGATTTTGATGATGGCTGTGTCTTTTGTTCGCTGAAGCCGTCAGAGGAATCATCGAAGTTGATGAAGTAACCGGATGCAGTTCTGTCAATTGTTCCAATTGGTTCAGGATTTTTGTTCCTTGCATTTTCACTTGGTACTTCTGTATAGATTGGTGTGTCTCTGCTAAATGTCTTTATTTGGGTTTTCAGAGGTCTAAGTTCTATTGCATTGTTGCATAGTCCTTGTTGTTCTTCTGTAGGCGTTTCGAATGTGATGAGCCTCTTTGATAGGACCTCTGTACTGGTAGCAAACCTTGGTGTTCTGCTACTTATTGGGAGTCCACTTGGCCTACTGTTGGTTATCGGCCACATGTTGTGGTTTTACCAGGTCGATGGATACAACTCGGTTCTCCTTTTTTCCAGCAAGTGGCGGTAGTACAACTGATCTTGTCCCGTTGACAGACAATACAGGAACTGCTTTTCTGTAAGAAGGCCCAAATTCCTTCTTTACCGCGATCTTCTCCCTGACTAGATCCCCGACTTTTGGAATCCAGACAGGTCTTGCTGGGACAGGTGGTGATTCTTCAGTGGTCGTTGGCTGTTCTTTCAACTGTATGTTGCTCAGGTCTTTTCTTGTTTTGTTTAAGTCCTGCAAAATAGCCAAACGGTCTTTGACATCAAAGCTTTTTTCTGTTACCACTGAAGTCTGACTATCAAGGTCAGAGATCAACATCCTAGTTCCGAATAATAATTCGTACGGACTGAATCCCTTCAGAGAATTTCTTGGCAAGTTATTAAGACTACGTTGGACACTTATTAGATGTTTGACCCACCCAGCTCCCGAACCTAATATCCTTTCTATTATAGATTGCTTTCTGTCTTGGTTTTTTCTTTACACCATCCCATACCCTCAGGAAGGAAGTGAGAAGATTCCCGCTGGGCTGTGCTCATTTGGCCATTCTTTCCCCCCCCAGGCTGGATTGCCTGAGAAAAAGAAAAAAAAATGGTCGAACGTAGCATGCTCTTAGCGTATATGCCATTTAGACTCGCAAATCTTGTATAACAGTCCGGACGTCAGCCGAGTGCTGTGGATCTACATTATAAGTGGGAACTAGCCTGTATATGTTAATCGCAAGCCATTCTTTTTAGTGGTGATGTTATCTGCCTTGATACGACGAGGTATTAAACTGCTTCTCTCCCCACTGCGATCTCTGTTGCAGTTTGGGCAGTTCTTTACAAACATGGTGTAGTGCAGGCTCATGCCTGGCCACCAGTACCGTGATTGTAATTCTTCCAGAGAATCTTTTAATTTAAGGTGTCTGAGACCCTCGCCCATGTGTGCGTCTGCGATTAACAAGTTTCTCCTGTCCATGTTTGGAATCACTCTATCCCCCACTCCAGGGATTCGAGCAAAAGGAATGGAGTTTGCATCTATGATGTATGTGTAATTGAGTGGATAGTTGATCGGTAACGCCGAGCAGTCGCCTTTTGATGACGTTTTTACTGCCAGCAATGTTTCGCCGTCAATGTATTTTAATGTACGCTTTTTTCGATCTACGGGAGCCGGTTTACTGGCTGCCGCTGCGGCTGTTTCAGCCAATGAATTCCCTACAACGTGAACGCCATCACGCTGGTGACTCAGTGAGTGTGTCACGTGAGTCTTTGGTAGTTCTTTTTTCAAAAGAGCTACCTGTTCCCAGAGCAGTCTCTGCTTTATTGGTGCATCCGTGTCATCTTTGTAACCGTTCTGAATCCATGTCTGCAAATCCTTGTTATATGCTTTGACGCAGAAATATGAATCTGACACTATAAGTGTCGGGAATTCGCGATCCGCATTATCTAGCGCCATTTTCAAAGCTAATATTTCAGTTTGTAGTTCTGAATTAGTTTCTACTGAGTGTGATTTTGTTAATAGAGGTCTTAGTTTACCTCCGTGCCACACTTCTTTTGTAATCTCACATGTGGGATTGTATGCATGTTCTCCCCAAACGGAGGGTTGAGCATGTCCGTCTGTATAGATTACACAGGCGTAATGTCGTAGAGGGAGAATGTCGATTGGCAGAGGATACGTTTTTTCATATTTTAGATTTTTTAATTCTTCTAGTTCTGGATCAAAGAAGTAATATACTTTGTCCGTTGTGATTGAATTTACCCATTGTAACCATTCTGGATCCAATGTTGTTGTTGGTAAATTACACGGTGTTGTTAATGCCTCAAAAGCTGATTCTGCTGTTCTGACTGTGATATGTCTACCGTCAGCTATGTCTTTTTCTCTAGCTATTGTGGTTTGAACTGCTTGAACAATTTTTCCTTTGTTGTTGAATCTCTGTTCAGCTTTTGTGTACAAATGTGATTTGAATGCAATTGGTACCTTATCTCCCTCATTAGAGGTTAGGTATGTGAATCCGTATCTCCCTGGGATGACTCGGATCACAAGGTTGCGTGTATTATCACGGGTTTCTAATTTTGTTTTAATTAGCATGTCTGTTTGTAAGGATCTCAAAATTTCTGTGTGTGCTTGAGTCCAACTGGATCTTTTAAAGTCTGGTTTAATTAGATCGTAAAGGGGTTTGACCCTTTCTGCGTAATTTGCAATGTAAGTTCTTCCGAAATTTAGGAAGCCTAGAATTGACTGTAGGTTTTTTAGTGTTTTAGGAGCTTGGATTACGGCACATTTCTCTAGGAAATTGTCTGCCAGGCTTTTGCCTTCACTTGATAACTCATATCCTAAGAATAGGACCGTCAGATGGGCAATTCTGGACTTTTTGAAGTTGAATTTGTAACCCTCTGCAGCGAAACCAAGTATTATGGTGTTCACTCTTTTCAAGTGAGTCTCCAAGTCATCATCTGTTAAGTAAATGTCATCGACATAAGATAATGCTTCATCATCATATAGTTGTAGTAATTCTGTTACTCTCGCTGAGAATACCCCCGGGCTGTTCTTGTACCCCTGGGCTAACCGACAGAATTGTTTTTGAGTGCCATTTACTGAAAATGCAGTTAAATATCTGCTCTCTGGTGCTATGTTTTGACAAAAGAATCCGTTGGAGATGTCCAAGGTTGTTTTGTATTTTTTGCGCACTATGTTATTCATTAGTGCAGCACTGTGTGAGTTTTGCACTGCAAAAGTTTTGCAACATGTGTTAAGGTGTCGGTAATCCAAAACTAGACGGTACGAATTGTCTGGTTTGGAGACCGGAAACAAAGGATTGTTCATTTGTGAGGTGCAAGTTTCAATCACCCCTTGGTATTCTAGCTGATCTAGTATTTCATTTACTTGTTTTTTAGCTTCTTGCTTAATTGGGTACTGCCTTTGTGCAGTAGGTTGTGATTTTAACTGGACTTTGTGAGGAGGAGAATCCTCATCCCATCCTACATGATTTTTATATAAAGCAGGTGCTAAGGCCACTGCCCACTTTCTAGCAAGTGTATATTTTTTATGAATCGGTATTTGATTCGAGAAGGCAGGCATAATTACTTCTTCGCCATGAGGGCACTCCCTGACAAACTCCAGTGGCCAGTCTTTTTCAGCTAGAAGGATGTCATAGCCCTTGGATAGGTTATCCCAAAATAGTCCCCTTATTTTCCTAGTCTTATCTCCCTCTATACGTAATGTTATCTCGTATATTTTGTGGGGCTTGCTAACTCTGGTATCTGCAGTTTCCACTTGAAGGTATTCATTCGTGTCCACTGTCTCCAGATGATTCATAAGGACTTTGCGAGCTATGCTCACCTCTGCTGCGCTGTCTAGCATTGTCTGAGCCCATTCTCCGTTTTTCAGTTGTGTCCTCAGTATTCTCGGCATTGTTAACTACCTTGATACTGGCTACCTTCTTTTTTGGAAATTGTGATTTCTTTTTCAGTTGAGCAGGTTCCTTGTCTTTGGACTTGGCGTGCTCTTCTGATCGTCCTCTTCTTTCCGATTTCTGCGAGGAATTCTGAAAAGATTGAGACGGACGTGTATCAATGTCTTGATATCTATCAGGTTTTTTAATATTATCCCTATTTCTAAGGTTATATCTATTCCCAGAGGGTTCACTCTGAGGTGACCTTTGTCTCGGGTTTGGAGATTTCTCTCTTCGCCTAGGAGACCTTCCTCTGGACTGGAATTTCTTTTCTTTAGGATTGGATTGTTTATTTCCATCCCAGTTCTTTTTTGGTGAATTATTATTAAAAAATATTTTTTCTGGACTTGTAGTCAGTTGCGGTTTTACTGGTATTCCACCTAGACTATCTCTGCCTAGTTCTTCATAGGATTTTTCTATGATTCTGGCAATTTCAGCTGGTTGGTCTGCTATATCTGTCTCTTTTAACCTCTGGCGGATCGCCACGTTTGCTGCTTCACCCTTTATGTTGGCTAGTAATATAGCCGAGACCTGCTTGAAGTCTTTCAGTAATTTCATACCAAGAGTTAAAGCAGGTTCTGGACCGTATTCATCTTGAATTTGTTTTAGCACATCTGGTATCACCGAAATGGATGGAACACCGTGCGTTTTTGTATAGATGGAAGCAAAGACTGTACCCCAAGTGTCACAGTCCTCAATGTGTGGTGCGATTCCCATTGGGAGACATATAGTCAGAATCCTGTGTTTTTCTAATGGGGTGGTGTCAGGAAACACCGCCTCTATTTGGGTAATTTTCTGTGCCAACCAGAATGGTATTTGTTCCCGTTTAGCTGGAACTTTACCTAGGCAGGATTGGATGTTCTGTGGTGTGATTTTATTTGTGTTCCCCTGGTGAGGGGTCAGCTGTGGAATTTTAATCGCTGGCTGAATTGTTGAAGTCCGCATTACATACTGAACTAATTGTCTGTGAATTTTTAGTAGTTGTTTTAGCTGTATTAACAGCTCTGCTGCAGGCATTCTTTCGATGTCTGGATGTGGTGTGTATCCGGCTAGGACCGGCCACGTTGCTCCTGGTCTTCCTAAAGGACCGAGCCTTGTAATGTGATTGTTATGTATTAGGGCGCCATCAAATAAGAGCAAATGCTCTTGGAATTTGAGTGGTACTTCCACCTCCTCGAAAGGAGTGTACGTTTCAGGAGGTTCCTCTACTTTGTAATAGTGGAAGTACTTTGTTACAGCATTTGCTGCTGGAAAATGTATCCATGTATAGTATACCTCTGTCTGCCGATATTCGTGTGCCTCAATTACGAATATGACTGTGCCACCTCTAGGTGTCAGTCCATTTTCTATAAGTTTTAAGGTTATAGATCTCCTTTTAATGACCGGAATAAGTATTATATCCGCGTCTGCTGCTTGCATGGTAGCATCAGCATCTGCTATTTCAGTAGCTAATCTAATTGCCTCTCTTTCTCCATCGCTGTCTCCCATTTTACTGACAGGATGGTATTATTTTTGTTTGCAGATCAGGTTTCTTTATGGAAACAGAGATTAGGTGCACAATCTTTTGGAACTGTTTTATCCTTCAACGTTGACTAGACCAAGAACCATACATAGGAGTTCCCTCCTGCGCGGTTTTGGAGGATATTATAACCTTTCACCCACTCCAGACGTCTTTGGAGTATTTGGGAAAAAGGGGTCTGAGTGAGAAAGCACGACTGAGTTACTCTAAATGTCTTACGTTAGTTTTATCGCCCTTTCCAAACACGTTGGGCGCCATGTAGTGTAGCTCCTATTTTCCCAATAGGCTCTGCGCATTGGAATAGTGCCTACAGCAGTAAAGGCCTAGGCCAGACGTTAACTAGGTCTACTACTGTCGATACTAGACTTAATTTTTGGGTTTGCCAGCTAAGCTCAGAGTTCGCTAGAAACTTTCTCGAATGTTCAGGAAAGAATTACCTCCCCTGATTAGACAAGAAGGGATTTAGTTTCTGACAACCATAGAACATGACAACTTTGCTCTCCCCTAATCAAGAGTCAATCTCGAGAGTCGTGTGAGCACAAGGCAATTATTTTACTCAGTCAGTACGTGCATTCTTAGTCTCATCAGAATGTAGAGAAAAGGAAGAGACGGGCGTGTTCAATAAAAGATGTTATTTATTGATCAGTCTCTTTTCTCGTACAAGAGAAATGGATCGATATTATTGCAATACTTATAGTTAAGTAAAGTGCATACATTAGAAGCAATAGTATAAAATAATACTGTAAAAACATTGATATGGTTTCTGAGCCATATGATGTTTAAAATGATTAAAATATATTTACATACACATATACATTTGACTAAACGTACTCAACTGGTGTTTCTAAATACGCCTACCCCGTGTACCTGACCTAAGTCTAATGCGTGGGCGGGAATAGAAAGTTACAGTTTAGTTTAAGTTTGTTTTTGCCAAGTGAATAACTAAAGAATTCTCTAGGAGGGGTTATTCAGTTCTGTACCTGGAATTTAGGATGAATGAGGAATGGTATCTCTTTCTCTGCTCTCGATATTCCAGGCTGCCTGCGAGGGCTGCCCAGAAGCGCCGGTGCTGGGTCTCTCGGCTTGAGATAGCAGCGCGTCTCTCAGCGCGTCAGGAAGGTGGGGCTGCTGCCTGCGGGGTCTGCTTCTGCTCTCGGCTTCGGCAAGTATGGCTGCTCCGTCTTGTCACCACGCGTGTGTTTGCATAGGGCAAGGTCGGCAATATTTATACCTTAAAGGTGCCGAGATTGACGTAAGGATGGACATAGGTACGTCAATAAAGATGTCATACGACTTGCTCGTTAGCACATTCTTTACTAAAGTTCTCTGTGAAATCAAAACAATGGCCGCACGGATTATCCAGGTTGTCATAGGTTTGATTTGTTATGAGAACGTCGTATGCCTTATCAGGGGCTGGAGGAATGTCGCTTGTCTAATTAGATCTCAAGCGTTATGACCTAATCAGATAACACGTTCCTGTGCCGTAGTGTGACTGCGTCAGATAACGGTATCTGCATCATGGGGGATTTCTTGCCTCATGGGTTGACTGTTAGTTAACTAGCTAGTAAGTTTAACCAGAATAGGGTCAGGAATAGGGGGATCGAATCAGAACCTATAGAAATACACGACACTGGACCTTGTAATGCTTCTAACAACAGTCGCACAAATTCCCCATTTCGAATAGGCGAACCAGAGGAGGTCATGTAACCTCTCTGAGACCACAATTGCCCAAAATCATGAACTACACCGAAACCATATTGGCTTTCGGTATAAATGGTGACTCTAATTTTGCTACCTGCTAAACAGGCACGTGTCAATGCAATGATTTCGGCTACCTGAGCGGAGTGTACTCCTTCCAGGCAAGCGGCTTCCACAACTCCAGTAATGGTGCAAACAGCATAAGCTGCTCTCAACCGACCAGTATCGTCTCTTAAACATGAGCCATCAACAAAGAAAATTTCATCAGGGTCAGTCAACGGCTCATCCACAATATCTGGTCTTGGCTTGGTGCATAGTTCAGTCACATCAAGGCAATCGTGATCTTCACATTCTTCGCCTTCTATATCATTAGGAAGTGGCATCAATGTAGCAGGATTCAAAACAGAGCACCTCTTAATGGTCACGTTCTCCGCAGCAAGAATAACTTGCTCGTAGCGCGTGAGCCTATTATTGGTTAAGTGCTGTGTCTTGGTCCTGGTCATTAACAGTTCTACAGAATGAGGTACATACACCACTAATTGGTGTCCCATAACTATATTTTCACACCTTTCAATGCTGACACCTGTTGCCGCAACGGATTTGAGACATCCAGGCAACGCTGCGGCTACCGGATCTAAAGTAGCCGAAAAGTATGCAACTGGTCTACGGGCATTTCCATGAGTTTGTACTAAGACTGACAAAGCACAACCCTCTCTTTCGCAGCAGTAAAGTGAAAATGGTTTTTCGTAATCAGGCATCCCCAAAGCTGGAGCACGGCACAAGTCCTCTCTCAGCTGTAGGAACGACATCAAACAATCCTTGTCCCATGGTACCGGATCACTCACCTCCTTGTGCGTCAGTTTTTGTAAGGGTTTTGCTTTCAGGGAAAAGTTAGCTATCCACTGTCGGCAATAACCAACCATTCCTAGGAACATCCTGACTTCTCTCTGTGTCGTAGGCGCATTCATCTTCATTATCGCCTCTATCCTATCTGGTGACACCTTGCGCTTTCCTTTTTCTATCCGGTGACCCAAGTACTGTACTTCTGTCAGACAGTACTGCAATTTGCTTGGAGATACCTTATGCCCATTTTCAGCTAAATGGTTCAGCAAGGCGATGGTATCTATCTTACAAGCTTCTTCCGTTCCTGACACAACAAGTAGGTCGTCTATGTACTGGACCAGAACCGAGTTCTGTGGCAGTACAAGACTTTCAAGATTTTTCTTCAATAGCTGGTTGAAAATTGATGGGCTTTCTGTATACCCTTGTGGGATACGACACCATGTTAAGACACGATTTTCCAGCTTAAAAGCGAAAAGATACTGGCTTTCCTCATCTAATGGAATTGCAAAGAAAGCCTGACAAAGATCTATCACGGTGAACCACTCAGCTTGGAATGGTATCTGAAACAATATCACTGATGGATTTGGTACCACTGGACAACATGAAACAACTATGTTATTAATCTTTCGAAGATCTTGCACTATTCTAAATTTCCCACTAGGTTTCTGCAAACCCATAATCGGGGAGTTGCATGGACTACCCACGATTTCCTTCAGTATTCCCTGTTGAATCATAGAGTCGATTAGGGGTTTTATTCCTGCAATCGTCACCGGGGTCAATTTGTATTGAGGCGTTCTGGGATATTCAACATTTGGTTTTACCATGATCTTCACTGGTTCTACTCCTTTGATCAATCCTATCTCTTCTCCAGTAAAATCCCATACCTCTGATGACACTGTATCTCGTAAGTCCCGAGGAAGCTCCTCCACAGTCAGGGTAGGATACAGTTCTACGCATACTCTCGAATTTGCAACTTTAAAGGTAGCATCATCGTCTGTAGTCTGTACCTCCACTCCCTGAGGTGTGCAGTATATTGTGCAGTTCAGTTTGCACAATAAGTCTCTTCCTAACAGACACACAGGACTAGAATCACATACTACAAACTGATGTTCATCGGTGTAGTTTCCTATTCTCACTAGCACTGGTTCCGTCAAAGGGTTAGTCATTCTCCTATTTGTGACTCCTACCACTTGAATTGTTTCCCCCAACATTGGTAGATCTGGAACCACTGCCGATCTCAAAGTTGATCGAGTAGCTCCGGTATCTACTAAGAATGTCGTAGGACACCCTGCCACTTCAGCCTCAACAAACGGTCCTCTTTGATCCACCTCTAGAACTGCCCCGAGGGTACAGTCCTCCTCTCTACTTACACGTCGTCCCGTCAATGGATCAACGTAGTAACACTCTTCTTCGTCTATAAAAAGAGGCATTTGTCTATAGATCTTTCCCCCTGTCGTAATCTTTGGTGGCTGCGGGAACTGAGCTTGTGGAGCCGAAGTCCCCCCTTTGGCCACCTTACTCTTTGGCACCGTCACCCCTTGAACTGGAACTTCTCGAACTTCCTCCTCTTCTACTTCTAGCTCTCCGTTTTCAGGGTTATAGGGACACTCGCGTTTCCAATGTCCCACCTGGTGACACTGGTGACACTTTGTCATTTTTTTCAATGTAGCAATGTCTATTCTAGGTCTTGAGTTTTCCTCGCTGTCCTTATTCTGACTATTTGGTTTCCGTCCCATTGTCCCTGTTCCCTGTTGCTGCTGTCCACCCTTTCCAGCCGACTGCATCTGCACCATCATCAGTTTCTCCTTTAGTTTCTTTGCTTTGGAATCTATTTCATCACTGCAATACCTTGCGTATCTCAGAATTTCATCCAATGGTTTGTTTTGCCAACAAATTAAATGTTGCTGAATCATCAAACAAATATCAGGTCTCAACCCCAAAACGAACTTCGATACAAACTGTCCTATATCTTTGGGATCCATTACATCTAATCCACTGTATTGTTTGAACGTTTTCAGCAAACGTTCATAAAACTCATGAACTGTCTACTTGGGTTCCTGTCTTGTTCGGTCAATTTTTACCCAATCTATATCTTGTGGTGGCACCTTCTCCTTCAGCCATGTCATCACCCTTTCATATTTTAACATTACTCCTTCTGACGGTCCATTAGTACGAGCATCCCTTTCTGGTTCCGCAGTTGGCCATTCGACACTAACTTTGCATGCTATCCACAAGTCTCCTGGGACCACAATGTCGAATAAGGTGTTCAAATCAATCCACAATACTTTTGAAATCTTGACAAACCTCTCTACCTGCTTGTACCACTCTACGGGATTTTCCCTTAACTTCGGAAATGAGTTGGTAAATGCAGCCAAATCTCCCCTACTTCAGGGCACGTGTACATAACTCCCATTCGCTATTTCTCGCAAAGGGAATGCTTCCATCTGCAGTAGCCTTCCCTCCGGAGACATCACATTCGCGCTCCGCCTAACAGTTCCCTTTTTGGACCACCTCTCTTCCCATTTGTCCAGATCTCTCCATGCTCTTATTCCTGTGATCAGTTCCCTTATATGAGTTTTTAATCCAGTTGTCCTCCTCTCTTCTAAGTCCTGGTCTGAATAATGCAACCTATGGTTACCCTGCAATGCCTTTGTTCTGGACAAATCTACCATATACTTGTCTGCCAGTTCAGACAGTTTCTCATGAGTTGCTCTTGCCTTTCGAGTAATATCTTTTGCTATAAACAGCAGCTCATCTTGTTCGTACATGTCAATCCTTTCTAAAGGCAACACACCATCTATTATCTCGTCCAGGTCAGATTTTAAGCTGGTCACATCGAGTCTTTTGGCTTTTATCACAGCTTTCAGTATGCTATCTCTAGAGAGTTCATTTACATCTCTCCCATCACAGCTCTGAGTCCTACGTCTGGGCTCAGGCGTGTTATGGGGAGTCCTCCCATGCTCCCATCTCTCCAGGTCCCATGCAGTTCCATCCTCTCTGGGTGTATAGTGAAACACTTCTCCATTTCCCATAGTCCCACATTTCCCATTCTGCCTGGTTTCTCTAGGTGCATGGTAAGACATTCCATTATTCCCCATGCCTTCGCAATTTGCCTGTGATCTCTGATCACTCGACGCATGGCAAGGTCCTTCGCGGTTCCCCATGTTCCCATGACTCCAGTGCTGTACGTTATCATCAGGTGCGTGGAGAGTGCACTTAAACCTATCCCTGTACTCTTTTGTCCTTTGGTCTCCCTCACTTTGAATGAGATGAGACGTCCCTCCACACTCTGTACTTCTACCTTTTCGCTCCTGCCTATTTCCACCGTCAATATGACGTGTAACTCCTCTACTCTCCTGACTTTTACCGTCCCACTCCTGACTGCTTTCGCTAGCCCCGTAGTGAGATAATGTCCCGTTGCCTCGACTTCCCCATCCAGCTTCTGCTCTTGACCTGTTGCTCGGTGCTTCTGTGGACCTATCCCATTCCTTCAAGTCAGCTCTCAACTCTTTATAGGATTTCGGCCGTGGTCCCCTCAGGTCCATCGGTCCTCTCTGACCCCCCTGTTCTGCTACGGGATCCACTGCTGAATCCAATGGGGTACTCCACGTTATCGGTCCTGGCAATTGCCTCCAGGCATTTGTTGTGTTATTCCTTCTTTCCATCTCAACTCTTTCTCTGTCTAGCCGTACCTGTTCTTCCTCTCTCCCTTTCTCTGGGTGATAAACCGACACTATAGGACCTATGGTAACGGGTACTTGAAGAGCATCTGGCAATCCATAAGACTCAACCCTCTCTGTTGCTGGCATCTTCTGCACCACAACCCTTCCGACTACTCTCTGTACAGGACTATGTTGAGGTGTCTCCTCACCTTTGGTAGGTACCCAATTCGTTATAGGGAGTGTCCTGTTCCCTTCTATGTCAACCCTATCTTCCCTTGGGAGCTCAGTACCTTCTATCTCCCTATTGTCCGGAGGCGGTCTATCTATCAACAACCTATTTATTAGGCCATCCTCCGACTCGCTCTCGTCATCGTCTTCTATGGGTCTCTTTTCTCCTGTAACCTCTCTCACTGGGTACAACTTATCCACTTCGATCGTCTGTACCCTCCATCTCTTGGCTTCCGCATCCCATTTGGCATCTTGCACTGCCCTTACTGATCGCCTTACCCTTTCCTGGCGTCTGTTCTGATTCCTGTCGTGCGCCGCCCTAATCCACGCATTAAGGGCCTCAAACTGTGTTGGTCTAGGCAAAGGTCTCAATGAGGACATAACTGCTTTTAGCTGATGCAACACTTCTAGTCTAAACGTTCCGTATTTTGGAAAAGTCAGTTCCTCATTCCCTTCTGTAATCTTACTCCAAGTATCAAGCCACAGTATAGTATGCAACCCAACATTCGTTGCCATATAGTGAGCTGGTGTACCCTCTGGCGGTGCCTCTTCCCCGTAATAAGATTCTCTTCTTTTTCTCTTAAAGATCGCTCTCAAACATTTAAAACACTTCATGTTCAAAATCTACAAAATTTCTATTTTCTCCGCGTTCGTTTACTTCCTGATGACAATCCACCAATCCCTGCGCGATTCTCGCTAACCGGCCTATCACAGCGCGGCTTCACACCAACCGGCCTATCACAGCGCGGCTCTCGCTGACGTCACACGTCCCCCTTCGCAGCAGTTCCCCTCCTTTCTCCGCTCGTCTCCCGGTCATGCATGCGTCCCATTCATACTCTGAAAAATGATTACTTCCGACCAAGCGATCATTTTCCTTGACTGTACGCCCACAGTCTAACTGTAATTGTCACCTTAACTGACGAAATGTCTTTCCGTGTGCGTCCAGACAATCGCCTTAACTGATAGGTTACTTACACACGGTAACTTTTGACCTGCGTCCGTTACCCACACACTCACTCTTGCGTTCCCCCTATCTCGGTCCTGCGGGCGATCAATGGTACCTCATGACCCCCTTTACTCTGGTCGACAACTACTCTGGATGTTCGATACACCCGAACCACTTAAGCTCTTCTCCGAACTTAAGATTTTCCCCCAGTTTGTCAGGTTGCGCGCGCTCACAACCCTCTCTCAATCACACTACAGGCATTCAACTCCGCATGACATTACAATACAGATACAACACAAAACACCGCAATCTGTCAACGCATTACCCTTGTTATACTCACTCTCTTCCGACCCTGCTGCTTTTCTCTCGCACCGTCAGCACCTTCTTCGGCAGGCGATTCTTCCGCTGCTCATCTCTCGATCTCTAGGGACCTTGGGGTAATCTTAACCTAGTCTAGATCACCTTCCTCTAGAAGGTAACCATCCTTGTCTGCTACCAACTGTTACGGCGGGATTTCTGATCTATTTCTATAGGTCTAGATCCCAACTCAGGTCGACTAAACCGTTGATACCTGTAATAGAGTAAAAGGCAATCCACTACTAGGTCAATCAGTTAAGGACTTACACCACTCTAAAGAACCACGTACTACGAATAAGTTTTAAAAGTTTATTATAAAGCCAAAGTTAACTGGAGATACAAACATCTCAAAATAAGGTTCAAAAGATATACTGGTATCAATACAAACATACATTTTCTAAACGCTCTTAGTCGGCAGAAGAATATCACCAAAACCAATTCGAAAATCATCAGAGTTGCAAGAATAGACTCAAGCTGTAGCTTATGAGTCATTTACAGAAAGGAAGAAAATCCAGATTAGACTGTCCCTACACTAGACTAAGTGACATCCCTACTTAGTAAAATCTTAACCTAAAAAGGTGTCAGCCGTGGTGACTTCCAAAGAAGACCACTCACTTCCCTTAGTCTTCGTTGTAAATCGGTGTCTCGCAGTTATCCTATCTGCCTACCCATCCGCTCTCTTAGGTTCCTCAGACCATCTGCACCCACTCCACCCAGGGGTGCTGTCCCTAATACAAAAATCACATTTACAATAGAAACGCCCTTTAGAGACGCCCCTCACGTGGTGTCGGTTCTGGCATTTTCCATGCTGATACTCCTCTGGGCCCATCGTTAGCGTTGACCTTGCTTCTCAGGCTCTTCTCCGGCAGGACGGTACCCCCCAGGAAATTCCTGAAGCCTCCTCCAGGCCTGTGCCTGGCTCCCTGAACAAAACTCTATTCATCACTCTCTTGATTGGAACCTCCTCGCACCTGCAATCAGACACTTGTACAGTGGGCCCCAAATTCCGGCCTCCACCGTATCTTCTAAGTCGTAAACCTTCGAGCAGGCTCAGTAATTTATGCTTAACATAACATTCCTCTAACTAACACATGCAGATCAAAAGAAATGACCTTATCTATTCAGGCCTATTAGAATTACATGAAACGGGCCTGTGCACTCTGTAAACCTTTAATTTCTTAGTCTAAACAGTATTCTAACTCATTACACACAATGGTTATATGAAACACTTCTATAAAACATATATTTCAGTTCTATGATCAATAATACTTTGAATTACAACAACATTAAAAACCATATCATGTGAAAGTATAACACCACCTTTCATTCTCTGTGAACTGCCATGTGGCCTACACATTTCTACGTTTATCAGTATTACATTCTCCTCTACAACAGCCACATAACATGGGATTTCAACATCATTCTAACATCTCTACACTCTTCTACATTAGCTTTTCACACTGATATATGCATTCTATTTTAATTAAGCACTCTTATGTATTTTCTTTACTAAACTAATGCAACGTGCTTGTAAATATGGTGCACTTCTAATTTTTTCTCGATTTGCGCTCTCTCATGGCACGGTATAGACCTCTGGCGTTTTGGCGGCGTCTGTGGACTACACCGGAACTGTCCATGTATGCTGAGGCCCTCCTGGAGATAAAAGGGTTACGGGGCTCATCTAGGGTTCCCTGGTTATCCGCAATTAAAGCATTTCTGATGGATATGGGGCTGGGGTCGTTATGGACCAACCCTGTTACTGCTGTTTTTCCCTCAAAGAAGGCTTTTAAGGATATGTATTGGGGAAGGATCAAGGAAAAGAGATTAGCAACCGAGTTGGGTAATTCTATGACATCACTATTCCTCGTTATCAAGGATGCTCCCAGTTACGAAGATTATAGGGATTTTATAACAAAGCCACTAGATCGAAAATTGTTTCACCAGCTAAGAGTGGGCTCTCTCCCTCTTCGCGGGTTAACGAGCTCCTGGAATCCACTTAGCAGCGACAAATGTCCCTTTTGTGTGAAGGTGGTAGAATCTATTGACCACTTTCTATTCTGCTGTCCAATGTATTCATTACCCAGACGTGTTTGGCTAAGGCTGGTATGTTGCTCACTGGGAACTAGATCTGTAATTACTGCTAGTAGAATTTTGAAAACTGACACCTCAAAATATATTGTCATAGGTGTATCTAAATTTGTCAGCTGGGCCCGGTTGATACGAACTCGGAACCTGAGCTCTTAAAACATCACTACACTATTGTATATGATGCAGTTGGGGTTTTAGCAAGATTGAGTAATTTATATGGATTCAGTTGTGTGTCTTTGATCTAAATATTTAATATCTTTTTAAATCCTTGGTTTTTAGTATGTACAGTATTTATCGATTTTATGGATTATTATGAACTTGTTGATGTATTATGCTGTGTATGTATTGTATGTCTTTTATGATGTAAATCGAAAGAAAGACCTTTTTGACTGATTGACTGATTATTATCACACAGTTTGGTCAAGTGTGAACGCTGGCATTAGAATTCGGGTTTCCAAGACTGCACCCCATAATCTTTAGTGTGGGTTAGTCTCGGAGTAGAAGGGTTCTGCTCAGTCATTCAGAGAATAGTTGTACAGATGAGACGAGGGATTGGAGGGGCAGTCGGAGAAACAAACATGGCCGTGGATAGAAACGGTAGACGGATGTCACGTGCATGTAACAGCCACAATGAAAATAGGAGGATCGGCCCAGGGATTCGATTCATTAAGTTTCTAGTGAGAGGCCTTAAGGGATGGAACTGTGCAATGGTTAGAGCTGCGGTGCAGGTTCGAATCCCGGCGATGACTCATCATTCTCTGATTCTGGGCACTTAGGGGCATATTACCAAGCAATAGCGATAATTATCGCTATTGCTTGGTTAGAGACAAAATTTTACCGCTGAGCTGCCGCGATTTTTATCGCAGATAAACCTTGGTATAACCAAGGTTTATCGCAAATGCGATAAAAAACTGCCGCAATGCATGAATATCGCTGAAAAGTCAGCGATATTCATGCATTACCGAGCTAATGCTCTTAGCCATGTTATCCACCTCCCATTGGATAACATGGCTAAGAACTGCTCAGGGCAGGTGTTAGCTTTTGGAGATATTCGCGCTCAGCGCGAATATCTCCAGAAGTTGGTAATAGGAGATAGCGATGTTAGCGACTGTTTCCAGTCGCTAACATCTTGGCACGCCCACTTTGCATGTCATTAGTGATAAATATCACTGACATGCAAAGTGGGGCCCAAGATGGCCGCTATCTCCTACTAGCTGTCGCTAACTGGTGTTAGCGACAGCTAGGTAATAGGGAGATAATTTTATCTCCGCTTTCTTGGCTTTTAAAGCCAAAAAAGCGGAGATAAACCCCCTTGATAATATGCCCCTTAATCTCTCTGAGACAATAAAAAAAACAGGGATCTGATCTTGTGTAACTTAACCTGTGCTCATGTAAAGCGCCTGTGGGACAAGTTTGTGCTATATAAAAACTGCGAAACGGGCAAAGCCCTTTCGAAATAATTACATTTGACTGGAGGAAAAAGACAATCTTAATTGACATAAATATATTCCGCAGATTGTCCCCTCGTGAATGTTTATTTTTATTTGACGCCACCGACGCTTTCTTCACGGGATTACTTCTGTGTCCAGTGTTTTACAATAATGCTTTAATATTAACAGCTATTTTTTTCTATAGGCCGCCATTCCCCAATTCGCCGTAGATAATACAGCGTTTAGTTCTTAGGTACTCTTAATTATGGTAGGTAAGGAAACCGAGGGACGAGGTGTTAAGGCATTTAGTAAGACACTTTCCGAGGGTTACACAATTTGGTCAAATTAACAGACGAAGATTAAAACGCGGGCCTCCTGGTTTCACAGCAGACCACTTCCCTAAAGAACAGCTGGGGGCGGAGCCGGAGCCGGGCGGTCGTGATCCGTCTCGGCTCCCGGCTCCAGCGCTGCTCGGGAGCTTGGTTTGGCGGTTCCCCAGTGGCCTGGGGGCTGTTTTCGGCACGCCTCGGAAGCGGAACCTGCGGGGCTGCTCCGATCGCCCCTGGTGCCGCTGAAGCGGCTGGATTTGCGAGGAGACGCGAGGAGAGGACAGCCGCGGGCAAAATGGCGGCCGGAGCCCTGATGAGAGCGCCGATGACTTCAACCCTCAGTGGGAGGTACGCTTGACGGGCGAAATTTGAGGGACGCAGGGGCTGCCTCTAGTTGAGGATAGTCTCGGGGGGCCTCTGTAGCGGCAAGACACCGGGGGCGGCCCGCGTCACAATCTGCCTTCCCACGCCTGCCTGACCTTAAAATGGCGGCGGGTGTGACATGCAACTATCGGTCGGCGCCTCTACTTGACCATCTGGCCCCAGCGCTTACTGCCTCTCCCATAGGCGACCCCGCAAGCTCTCTCTGTGTCTCATACCTGAGGGGGTGAGCCCTCCTCAAGGATCCTTGGCGGTGACCCTCGCCTGCATCTACCTCTGCATCTACGATCTACCGGACATTTGCAGTGCCTTATTGTGAGGTGCCCACCCGACGACAACAACCCGGGAGGTAGAGTCGCTGGCTGCTCGCTGATTCCTAGCGGAGCCTCCCGCTAACATATCGCACCAACGGCGTTAACATGGCCTTCACCACCTGGCGCAAGCTCACCCCCACCGAGCCAGCTGACCGCAAGCTCTCCAAGATGGCGACGCGCCTGCGGCTGGCCTCCAGCTTCATCTTCCACCTGGACTCCCACCTTCTCTCCTGGACTTCTTGACTTCTTGTTCTGTCCTGGCCGACACCTTGCTGCTGTTTTCGGACAGTTTTTTTCTGGACTCTAGCCCTCCTTCCATTCTGTCGCCCTTCAACCCCTTATCCCCGTGGATGATCCTCAAATGTTTTCTCCCTTTTCTGCTTTCCCTTCTCTCCTTACCCTTGCATCCCTCCCACCCTCCCTTTGTACTGTGACTGCATCCACACTTTTGGAACTCTGCTCTGTGATTTATTGAAATAACTCTAATCACTAGTAAATGCAGTAGACTCTTAGAGTATATCCATTCTTTTCCCCTCCCTATGTATATAGGGATAACTCCAATCACTAGTATATGCAGTAGACCTTTGTACTCTCTACCATTCCTATGTGACCCTTAGAGTATATCCAGTCATATCCCTCCCTATGTATATAGAGATAACTCTAATGACTAGTCTCCTATGTGACTTTTAGAGTATATCCATGTGTATCCCCTCCCTATGTATATTGAGATAACTCTAACGACTAGTCGCCTATGTGTCTGTTAGAATATATCCATGTATATCCCTTCTCTATGTATATAGAGATAGCTCTAATCACTAGAATATGTAGTAGTCCGCGTTGCTCTCTACCCTTCCTATGTGACTTTTAGAGTATATCCAGTCTTACCCCTTCCCTATGTATATAGAGATAACTCTAATCACTAGTTTATGCAGGAGTCTGTTGTGCTTTCTACCATTCCTATGTGACTCTTAGAGTATATCCATGTGTATCCCCTCCCTAAGTAGATAGAGATATCACTAGTATATGCCTAGATTTTATCCATTTGTACCTCCTCCCTGTGTGATTTTATCTCTTGTACATTTGCAATTTTTTCTGTTTGTACCTCTTTATAACGTATGTAATCCTAAATCTTTCTATAACGCATGTAATCCTCAATCCGTATGTTTTCAACTGGTTCTTATGTAAGTCAACAATTTGCAAATTCTTTTTGTACCGTCAGTCCTTATGTTTGAAACTGGGTCCTATGTAAAGCGCTCTGACACCTTCGGGTAAAGTTCGCGCTATATAAAATCGCATAAATAAATAAATAAATAAATAAATTCCTCTCAAGATGGCAGGGGGTGTAATACCTTTCCAAGCCTTGTGAGAAGAGCTGTTTGTCTACGTGGGTGGAAAAATGCCTAAACATTAACAGGTACTGTGACTGCCCAGAAATGCGGGACAGTCTCTGAAAAATATGGACAGGTGGTCGCCCAGGCGGTCTACCATAACTTACCACTTAAAAATAGTATTTCCACTCTTCCTCTTTCCAATTTAAGAAAACGTTGAGTTTGGGGTGCAGTAGGGGAAATAGAATGCCCGTGCCAGGCCAGGATCACACAATGAGAGTTTAGAATCAGGTTTTCTGCCTCCGCAGATGACAATCTAGCCACTGTAACACATCTCGTTGCATGCATCGTGAGGTGAGGACTCGGTTGTATTTCTCAGTAGGTAGAAGCTGAGCGGCCTTATCTCTCGAGACCAGCATTGACATAATTAGGAGAAATGCAAACAGGAAGTGAGGCAAGCAATGCCAAGGGCCATTGTTTAGTCTGGAGGACGTATTAAACCAGACCTGGCAGGGCACCTTTCCGCGGCAGAGCTTGGAGCAAGATCTGATAAGGCGGATGAATGACTGCCTCATCCGACGCGGAGAAGAAAAGCGCGATGCAATTTGAATTGATTTTATTTTCACGTTCAGGCCCGAGGAGGAGTCGTGCAGACATCTGGCACCTTCCTCACCCCAGTCAATGCAGCCTCTCATCTGGTCAATAAATCCTGCACTGCAGGGTTTCATCTTAACGGGCCTAGCCGACCTCCGAACGTGCCCTCTGAACTATTGACCCCTCCGGGTGTCGGCGCGCGTATTTATTGTGTTACGAATGTCTCCACGTGTTTGCTTGAACTCTGTCTGGTATGTTTAAATGGACATGGCATATTAAAACATAAATGTAGTGTCCCTTCAGGCATACATCGATCAGTGCAGTGTACACATTCCTGCAGTGCATTATGCATATTATACTCGCCACTGCACTGCGCGCATTGCTGCAGTGCGTTATGCATATTATACTCTGCACTGCAGTGCGCGCCTTCCTCCAGTGCATTATGCATGTTATACTCTGCACTGCAGTGCGCGCATTGCTGCAGTGCGTTATGCATATTATACTCTGCACTGCAGTGCGCGCATTGCTGCAGTGCGTTATGCATGTTATACTCTGCACTGCAGTGCGCACATTGCTGTAGTGCGTTATGCATATTATACTCTCCAGTGCAGTGCGCGAATTGCTGCAATGCGTTATGCATATTATACTCTGCACTGCAGTGCGCGCCTTCCTGCAGCGCACTATGCATATTATACTCTGCACTGCAGTGCGCACATTGCTGCAGTGCGTTATGCATATTATACTCTCCACTGCAGTTCGCGCATTGCTGCAATGCGTTATGCATATTATACTCTGCATTGCAGTGCGCACCTTCCTGCAGTGCCTTATGCATATTATACTCTCCACTGCAGTGCGAGCATTGCTGCAATGCGTTATGCATATTCTACTCTGCACCTCAGTGCGCACCTTCCTGCAGTGCGTTATGCATATTATACTCTCCACTGCAGTGCTCACTCCTTTATGAGAAGGCATTTTTGGAGAATCCAACCCGTCATACTAATGTATTTGTGGAATGGTTACTCACTAATGTTCAAGCATTATTACTGTATTACTCGCGCAGTAACGCTAACACTGCTACAGTAACCAATTCCTCGTGTAAAGGCACTTTTTCTGTATTACTCATATTAAGATATAACTGCAGTAGGTAAGCAATTGGTTGTCTTTATTGTCACTCTCACTTGCTTGCTTCTTATATTATGGTTTGCTTTTCTCTTCCTGTGTTTGTCCCTCCCCTGGAGCATAGCCTCTATACAATCCTTTTGTTTGACTTATTCTGCCCTTCTACTGCTCACATTTAAGGAACTACGTTTTATTTTTGTATTCTGCACTCAGTAATAGTGCATGTATTTGTCTAGCTCTCTCTGTTGTGTGCTGCTTCACCCCTCAAGTCGACTCACCCTGTAAAAAAAGTTCAATCGGGTCGGGGACAATCGATATTTGCCCGGCGGTATTGCCTCTGTGACCCTCTAGTTATTTAAATCAATGAAGAGGCAGGCGCTGGAGACTGGAAAGCAGGAAACAAGGTTTTTTATTCTCTCCGGAGGAGAACACAACGAAACGGACAGAAGGTATCGTTCTGAGGTGCTCTAACTGTATTTCTGAGGCCTGGCCTCTTATACCCACATTTATGACTTTATTGCAGATTACACATACATGTTTAAAGCTTTGATGTATGGAAAAGACATTCTCGGAACTCCCCTTTGGGCCCGTTCCCACACACATTTACAGTCGAAGTCCCCACCCTAGTCACAACAGGTGATGAGCATCGCGCAGCTGGATAATCCGCCGATTCACGGAATGTGGGGAGTTTGATCGGATCTCATGGGGTGGGGGCTTTGATCAACCCGGGGATTCTTTGATGGGGGAAGCTTTCTATTGTACGGGGAGGGGCAAGGATGGTATCGGCAGAGCTGGGTGTCGGCTTGGGAACGGGGAGGACAAAACGGGCACACGGGGAAAAAGGGGTTTGCATCTAAGGGCCGGAGATCATGAAAGGAAAGCAGGGAGGCGTCGCGCTGGGAACAGGATGAGGGCCTGGGGCAGAGCAGCGCCGGAGAGGGGTTTATGACTCAAGGCAGGTGCAAGCAGGGGGTGGTCAGCGTGCGGGCTTAGCGAAGGCAAAGGGCTATGTCAGGGGCCAGCGGCATGCAAAAGGGTTTGTTCTGATCGGGGCATCTTAAAATGGCGGGCGCGCACGACAAAAGTGTGGCATCAGGGAAGAGGCAAGATGGCGCAGATAATGTTCACCAAAACGCACTAATTTTCCACAGTCCTCCCTTTAACATATTCAAGACATCTTGCTGGTTCATTTTCTATTCGGTTCTACTGTGGTGAGCATGAGAAAGAAAACGGTAGGAACCCTAGATGGAAAAGAGTTGTAAACAATACATTTTGTGGTTTCTAGTTTTTTTTTTTTAGGAGGTGCACCTATTTGATAAAGCAGGAAAGTCATAGGAATGAAATACAAAAACGGCGAGCAGCAAGTACATATCATAACGTGAACTGGCAGGTTAATACATGTTTCAGATTCGGATTGGAGCAGGATCAATACAATGGCGGCTGGGAGAGAAATGAGGCGTAGCAAAACGGTGGTTGAGGATGTCGAATGTTCGAAGTTTTATGAGTTCTCATTGTTCTTTGTGGTCTTTCGTTGGCGCTGTTGAGCACCGGCGGTGGAGCTACAAGTCCAGCTCTGTTCTAAGTTCTGCGTTGCAGGGCACGACCCTTTCCTCGCGTTTCTGGTCGGAAAGGTCCTTTTCGCCCTGTGTCCTTTGAGGTGATTGTCAGAAAGTTCCGATGGAAGAAGAGCGTTCAAAACAGTCCATAGGGTAGGTCAGAGGAAAAAGGCGGATGGAGCAATGCCAAATTGGGAACAAACTAGGGGAACGAGAGACTTCAAATGGGCGGGCGTGCGACGGAATTCAGAGAGCGGGGACTTGTCGAAAGGCACTGGACGTCGAGCAGGGGCATCAGGTCGACCCTTTCTTTTCATGCTGTCGAAAACAGTGCCTCGTCCTGCAGCTCCTTTCAGTCGTGGTCTCGCCTTGGCTAATGTCGCAGGTGTCCCTTAGTCTGCAGTCGGGCCTCGTGCTCCCACATCCGGTCCTTCTCTCCTCCAACAGCAGTACCCTTAAACAAGTTTGAAAAGACAGTCTTTAGAAAATTTGCAGATGAAGATAATCAAAAAGTCTATTTCTCTCCCAGCTCCAGGCAAAGAATGAAAATGTCCGTTATATTTAACGTTCACAACTGGCATATGAATGACCGGTGGCGGACCTGTTGGATTTACTATGACTTTCCTTCATAATCATTTATTACAGGCATGACAGTTCATCTGATGGTAACCCACCTTCGGGAGACAAATCTGGCAAAGATATGCCGTTCTCTAGAGTTTCACATTTACAAAAGGGTACAGTGAGTCGTCAACATGGTACTACACAGGTATTTTGCTGAGAGACGAACATGGCTAAACATTTCCTTTCTATCGGTGCATCCTGTTTTTCAACTACTGCGGGGTTCATTTTGATGATTTCTTTACCTTGGTCTAGTCTGTTAACCTTGTAAAACATCATTCTGGGTCCTACGTAACCTTTTACAGCCCGGTTACTTAACTAGGAAGGACAGGGGTTTTATGGGAAACAACCAGGGACATAGACAGGGGAGGTAACGGGGGTGATCGTTTTTCTGGTTTGGGTATTGCGACGATTCGGGGAGGGGAGGGTCGCGTATTCTGAGGTCCTTGTTTTATACTATAGGAGCCGTTGACATGTAGTTCCCTTATTTCGGGCCAGATTAGGGAACCTCTGTCGTCTTACCTGTCCTTTCCCTTACGGCCCAACCTGGGTTCATTGACTTCTAGCGGAAAAGGAGAGGTAATGACGCGGCCTCAGGGTGATTGTATTAAAGACAAGCGTTTGTGCAAATACTGACGGTATTTGAAGCCAATTAGGTGGTGTGCTAGGGGTGGCAATCTGCCAATTTCGGGGCTAACCACTCGGAAGAGTGGTAGTGCAAAAATAGAGAGAGAGAGAGAGAGAGAGAGAGTGAGAGAGAGAGAGAGAGAGAGAGGGAGAGAGAGAGAGAGAGAGAGAGAGAGAGAGAGAGAGAGAGAGAGTGCAACGGCAGGCTAAATAGTACACGTGCAACAGAGAGGGCGGCAGTGCATTCAAGAAAGGCTATTTAGTGCATTACACAGTAAAGGGTATTCACGAGTCCGCGTTAGAATCTTGTAATCATGCAGTTTGAGCATTAGACAGGGTAGAGGGGACGTGCTTTGAGAAAAGGAAAGAAGAAAAAAGGAGGTACCACTTTGTCGCACTTTCTCGCATTCTCGGTCCTTTGACCAGTTGGGTCAACGCCTCAGTCACACACACACACATTCCCTCACAGTTTCGCATCATACGTGACATGGGTTCATTCGCCCGGTCTGGTTTAAGGGTGATCACTTTTTATCAGGTTGTGCTAATTTTTCGGGTTTGTTCGATACGTGAGTAGTTTGCAGGCGTGCTTAGACACCACCCTGCGGCGCTAGTCCGTTTCGTGTATTTAGACATGGCAAGGTCTCAGATCTTCGCCACACCTTGGCTGTAATCTCTGATGTAACCTGCAGAGGGAGGAAAAAAGGGGGGGGGGGGTGGGGGAGACAGCATTCGCGCGCATTCAAATACATGGATTCATAAGTCCTTTACTTACCTCTTACTCGTCTTTCCTCCTTGGGGCAGGGTCCCCGGGGATATAGTTTTCGGAGTCGAGGGGGGGGGTAGTGTGTTCATGTAGGGCGTGTGCGGGGAAACATAAAAAGGAAACCAGAGGTGCCTAGTGCGAGGTATCTAGTCAAAGGATATATCTCACTATCGGGATCCTTAAACCTCTTTCAACGCCGTGGCGTTCTAAAGTTCTTCGGTTCTTGGGTCCCTGCTACTTTGGAACGTTGTACTTTACAATATTTACATTATTTCATTTCACCCTCCTTTTACATTCCCTCATTTACACCATTCGTTTTACCCATCCTTGGAAGTCACGGTCTTCCTCTACGCGAGAGTTCATGAGTCAGTCGCGTACTTTTAAGACGGAGTGTCGTGTTGTCGATCCGATCCGTCCTCCAGGGCTGGGCAACCATCTTCCTTTAACCTTAAAGAGAGAGCAGAGTAGGGTGCACAGAAAAAGAACTTTCCTACCCATCCCATATTGTTTTAAAATAAAGCATGCAATACCCGTCCATAGTTTCAAAGACTTTATTTTGCAAATTCATTTCAGCATATGGATTAGGAGGGTGTGGTCGTATTTGGTCGGTCGTGGCAATGGCTAAAGTGCGTACAGTGGGGGGTGTCGTTTGCAACAATAAAAACATCGGAAAGTTTTACTCATTCATTTGTAAGAGACTAAAACGTCTATTAATTGGCTGGGGGTTCGGGGGCATATATTTTCATAATTTAGAAACATAATCATAACAGTTGTAATCAGATTTCCTATATGCATACCGTACGTGTGCATCGTAAATGAGGTTTACATCAGTTATAAAAATATAATACATTGTACATTCGTAATCAACATTTGTAACGGGGATCTTTTCACACTATTCGTCGAGTGAGTTCTCTTCGTCTTTTCTAGCCAAGTGTACAAAGGATCATATAAAATCTCAGAACATCAAGTTTATATTAGTGCGAAGGAACACCACGAGGTGTTCGTAAGTTCCGATCGATACCAGCGCCATTTTGGGCGGGGCCGGCACAGTCCGGAAGCAGCATCAGGGGGAAATGTTTCCATTACTGGCAGTTTGGACCAGAGTCCTTTTCGGCAGTTCTAGAATTCACGCTAACAGAAGGTGTGGCAATGTCATGTTTGTTTCGTTGGCGATCAAGGCAGCCGTCCCTTACCGGAAACCTGCAAAGGCCGAAGGTTCCGCCGGGGACCTTTGTATGATCTTCAAGGCTGCGGAGATGCTGTCGGAGATGGGGGCTCGTGCTCCATGGGACAAATGTTCGAGTTGTATGGCTGGCCAAAGTTACTCTAGTGGCCGGGGCCCGCCTTCCAGCGGATCCAGACGCCATTTTGAGGCCCTACAGGGGCCACTCTCGTCGAGTTTGCAAGAATGGAAGAGACCCTTCGGAGTGAAAGGAAGAGGTCCCTGTTTTGTGAGAGCGGGACGTTCAGCTGGGGTGCAGCTGTGATGCCCCCACCTGGGGGGCGAGGGAGACTCGTTCACATCGTCTCCTTCTCCCGGTGCACTCCATGCCGCTCCTTTTCATCGCCCCGCATGAAGGCCTCTCCACATCCGGTGTTCCCCAAGCGCCACCATTGTACGTTCGGTGCTGCGCAAATACTGGGGTGCCACCATTGTACGTTCGGTGCTGCGCAAGTACTGGGGTACCACCATGGTGTGTTCGGTGCTGTGGAAGTATGGGCACCATCGCCTGACTGGGGATGTTCGGCGTCGGGCTGGGGGCTGGGAAACCTCCTACCGGTGGAGGTGGGAGAGGCTCGTCCGCGTCGCCTCTCCCTCCCAGCCCAACTTGGACAAATTGTTGTGGAGGTACGTGCAGGACATCCCGCCGTCCAGGACTGCTGCGGCTGTGACGGAAGAGAAAAGGAAGAGGTGCCTTGTTCTCCTCTTGGACATGTGGCGGGACTACCTTAGTCTTTCCAGGCCCGTTGCGGCCGGCCAAGGAGACATGTGGCGGGACTACCTGCAAATGCCCAGGCTGCGGGCTCCTGCCTCTCCTCCGGCTCCCCCATACGTTAAGATTTCCTGACCAAGAGTTGGCGGCGGGGCTCGCCTTATATGGGTTGCCGTTGGTTGGGCGTAGCCGTAACCCTGCCCTACTTTGGAAGGTTCCAGAATGGGGGGGGGGCGAATGTTCTGTTTGACTTTCATTTTCTACAGTTTATCGTTATTATTCCTTGTTTGTTGTGTTAAATTAAAAGTTCAAGTTTATTAATGGTCTACGGATTTTGTTTTACCATTTCTTTCTTTCCAGGTTGCTTTGATGCTAGGTTTCTGCTAACAGAGGTCGAGTAACACGGAAACACGTGTGGAGGGATGACGCAAATTTGTACATTACATACACACAAACTCAGACGGGGGACAGTACAAGTACGACATACAAAGACCCAAGACAAATATAAAAACAGTTATTGGTCATAATTATCTCTTTCCGTCTGTGAATTTTAAACGAGGCTGGGTTCCCGTCTTGACATTGCCCGACCTAGGAGAACTTGATCATGCCGCTGAGATTTTCCTGGCGAAATCTGTGCCATCGGGCATAATCAAACGCGGTGGTTCTGTCTGGTCTGTCTATGTAAGTCGGGTTCTTCTCTGTCTCGCGCCTTTTCTCGTACTGTCGGTCTGTCGTTCTTGTCGGCCCTTTGCCTTTACTCACGCTCAGTAGAGTCGGGCATTGGGCTTTCCAGTGTCCGACATACCTACAAAAAGCGCATTGGTCTGACCCTAAGTCTGGTCGTCCTTTGCATAGTGTCAGGGGATAAGTTGTGGGTAGCGGTGTCCTGGGGTTGTCCTGTCGGTATATTTCCCTACTTGGTTTATCCTCGTCTTTTCTCTGTCGTTTCGTAGCCTCTCTGCGCCACATGCCGAGACTGTCGAGCATAATTGGCGTCGTCTTATTATTTCGAAAGGCTATTTCTAACGTTTCTATTTTATCAAGGTCAAAGGATCCTGCCAGTGGCCACTGTTTGTCTTGGCTATCTTCGGTATACCTGTGCCATAATTTATTATAAGCTATGGTGACTAACCCATAGTTTATGAACATGTCCTTATTAGGGGTGCCTTCAAGTGGAGCTATATGGTCCACCTCTAACACCCGGTCCGGGCTAAACAGGCTATTTATCAGTGGGGAGAAGACAGACATGACGGCTCGTAACGAGGGACTAAAAAGTCAGCACTGCCTATCTTATCACTAGGTGCAAAGACTAGACAGAATATTTCTATTCTACGTTGTTTGCAGGTAGTGAATACCTCATGGATCAAAAAAAAATATATAAAACCAAACGACCAATAAATAACAATGGGGAGAATGAGTAGGTCCGCAAAGATCTGCGTTACCTACCCTTTTCACTATCTGCAAAAAGGGTGGTCTCTTCCCTGCTTGCAGACAGGGAATCTCCAGGAAACAATAGTTTTGTGAACAACAGTTCAGTTTCAAGCAATTATTGAGTGGGGGAGAAAAAAGAACAAGCACGGCTGCTACCCTACCTATCCTCCACTGCTTGCAAAGGGAGAGAGAGCCTGTTGTTTCTCCGTTTGCAGACAGTGAATCTCCAAATAAAAATAATCAGAGCAATACTAGTATTTTGAACAATCAAGCAATCAAAACAAATTTTTTTTTTTGCAACTTGTCGTGGCAACACGACCTTACCCGGACCATGTGGACAGTTTCTTGTCTTCCGAATCCAGCGCCCGATCGTCCTCTTTTTCTCTTATTTCTCACGGCACTCCTGATGGTTCCCAGTCAGGACCGTAGATCACTCGAGAGAGGTCTGTTCGGAACTAGTGAAGTTCGGATGATCGGCTGCCAGACGAGGGTCTATTGGGCAAGAGCTCTCCCGATCGTTGCAGTCGTTCACTCTGTCGTCGGGACCTCTCCCACTGGATCCACGAGTCGCTGATGGGCCCCACGTTGGGCGCCAATTGTAAAAAAAGTTCAATCGGGTCGGGGACAATCGATATTTGCCCGGCGGTATTGCCTCTGTGACCCTCTAGTTATTTAAATCAATGAAGAGGCAGGCGCTGGAGACTGGAAAGCAGGAAACAAGGTTTTTTATTCTCTCCGGAGGAGAACACAACGAAACGGACAGAAGGTATCGTTCTGAGGTGCTCTAACTGTATTTCTGAGGCCTGGCCTCTTATACCCACATTTATGACTTTATTGCAGATTACACATACATGTTTAAAGCTTTGATGTATGGAAAAGACATTCTCGGAACTCCCCTTTGGGCCCGTTCCCACACACATTTACAGTCGAAGTCCCCACCCTAGTCACAACAGGTGATGAGCATCGCGCAGCTGGATAATCCGCCGATTCACGGAATGTGGGGAGTTTGATCGGATCTCATGGGGTGGGGGCTTTGATCAACCCGGGGATTCTTTGATGGGGGAAGCTTTCTATTGTACGGGGAGGGGCAAGGATGGTATCGGCAGAGCTGGGTGTCGGCTTGGGAACGGGGAGGACAAAACGGGCACACGGGGAAAAAGGGGTTTGCATCTAAGGGCCGGAGATCATGAAAGGAAAGCAGGGAGGCGTCGCGCTGGGAACAGGATGAGGGCCTGGGGCAGAGCAGCGCCGGAGAGGGGTTTATGACTCAAGGCAGGTGCAAGCAGGGGGTGGTCAGCGTGCGGGCTTAGCGAAGGCAAAGGGCTATGTCAGGGGCCAGCGGCATGCAAAAGGGTTTGTTCTGATCGGGGCATCTTAAAATGGCGGGCGCGCACGACAAAAGTGTGGCATCAGGGAAGAGGCAAGATGGCGCAGATAATGTTCACCAAAACGCACTAATTTTCCACAACCCCCTGGGCTGCGCAACTCCCTACGTCTCACAGTTTTTCTTTAAAATCACAGCAAAAGGGATATTTGTGCTGGAGTATAACTGAAGAGCAGACTTTGAGGGTTGTTTTGTGTATTGCATGGAATCTCAAGCTTTAATACATAATGGCTTTTATGGTTCTTCTGGATGGCCCATCTGTATTCAATGTACAGTTTTGTTATACCATAAGATATATATTTGCTTTTCCTCCAGTATTTTGAAAAAAAAAATCTTTTACTTTTTTTAACAATACTTTACATACAGCTCAATACTCTCATTATAAAGGCGAGGCATGTCAGCTTTAAACCCGTCACTCCAAACTGTGCAGCAAAGGTAATGCTACACACAATCAAACAAGTGGAGTGACAGGTGAAAAATAGGTTGGGCACTGCCTAGATGCTCTCACTGGGTGTGCCACTGCTGCTCCCATAAGCACTTAACGCTGAAATAAATCGCACACAAACGTCCAATAAAGCACCTATGTCATACAGCCAGCTATGAAGTGGCTCACACCACAACTTATCACCCAGATCCCCCCCCACAAAAAACCACACACACACACCCTCCTCGCTCGCGCTCTGTCACACTCTCTCTCAAACATGGTATCTATTCAGCAGCACCATGTTCAAACTACTTCTACCAACTAGGCAAGTTTACAGCTTAAGATATGGAAAAGCAACTTGCAAAGCCTTCCGGCCTGTCATGGCAAACCCAACCATCTTAGTTCATTGAATTAACTGGAGTCACACAACCTAGAGAGTGAATAGAGTATTGGACACAAACACATTGGATAACTCAGACTTGTCAGTCGTGGAAAAACTTCAGAAAATGAATAGTAACTGCGCTATGAAGCCATACCATTGAGCGATTATGCACTATACAAATGCCACTAAAATAACATCACAGCCTCCTTCAGAGACTATCCATTTTAAGGGCTGCCACCTCTATTCTGATCAGAATTTCCACATCAGTCTGGCAATGTATGGGAGTGTGATTTCAGAAAATCCTTGTCAAAATTTCATCTGACATAAATCTTGCGTAATAAATGTAATCCACAAAACATTATGTCATTGGAGATAATAATTTAAACTCTACATCCAATGGGATGGTATTTTTCTGAATGGTATTTAGGACACAATATTTATGCCAGACAATATTTCTGAATAATGTATTCTGTATACAACTCCTGTGGGGACTGGCATCTAACACATATTACAACCACCCTCACTTTCTACAGCTGAATTAAAGGCTACAGGATAGCAGATGTCTGACTTTGTGAAAGAAAGCGTATTCTCCTGCAGAAATGTGAGGCTAGTGCTGTCTGTTCGTAGCTTTACAAATAGCTTCCACTCTGAATAGCAGAAGCTTACCTATTTTTAAGACTTTTTCGGACATGATATTTCTCTGGGGCCTTTAAAATATTTTGTTGGACTTTTCGTGTTAAGCCCTTTAAGTTTCCCAAATAATGCCTTGTAAAACTGGATTCGTGTTTTTTATACCTCATCTGTCTAAATAACCATACACTTGTGGCATCTTATGTGTGGCACATCTACTTTCTTAGAATTCCCCAAGTCAGTTCCCCAAAACTCAGTGGTGAAGACTGAATACTCTGTCCAGCCACAGAACGACCTTTACTTCATTGTTTGAGGAAGTTAGAGTTACATATTTGGTATAGTTGAGAGAAGACACATCATTTCTATCTTTCTTCTTCCTGTCAAAAGTGTAAGAATCTGCAGTACTTTTGTGGTGGCTCAGAGAAGAGCTAAAAAGGAAAGTAAAAGCTTTGTCAATATTGTTCCTCAGAAGGACCTAAAAATGGTCAACAAAACCCCCCTGGAATTATATTTAATTTCTGATGAATAACAAAGGGGACCGAGAACGCCAGCCAGTGTTGGATGGATCTACTCGCTAACACGGACATCTTTGGGGCAACCAGACCCCATAGATCTGAGGTTCTGATTTTACAATGTACGTCGATTAGTCTCAGTTCACCTAACCACCTTATGATGAACTATATTAAGGAACTTGCTATTGTTTCTGCTGAGAATGTTTGATAGATGTCAATCAAGGGAACTATTGACACTGCTGAAAAATCATAAAGAGAATTGAAATGTTAGTCACAATGGGGAATAGAGATAGCAGTCTTGATATGAGCTGTGGTGAGCTCCCACAAAATCCAATAAATATGACCCATAGAGTTATCTTTGTTTCCAAAAAGATCACCTTGGCTCACCCTTTGACGATCACCCTGCTGGAAGTTGTCCTTTGAGAAAGTGTCTATGTTATGACATCAAGCTCTTATGAAACAATAACATACTTAAGATATAAAGAATCTAAAGTTTCAATTTAGGCAAAAAAATATCCTAAAATAATTCCCATATGAGGAGAAAAATGAGAAAAATGTAAAGAGGATAGGTGATTAAAATAGCTGAAAGTTCAGGGGCCAATGTAAATCTCAATCTCAGAGTTAAGTTGGCACCACTGGAGGCCGGTGTAGTGATGTGTGGAAGTGGTGGTGCATGATACCGGATTCATATTTGACCAAGGAGGCAAAGTGACCAAGCCTGACTTTGTTATGAAATTTGGAAGGGAGGATATCTTCCCCTGCAGAAATGTGTTTAAAGAAGTAAGACCAAATGGTGATTTTGCAGCACAATTTTCTTAGAAGTTGGCTAAAAATCAAGAGATTCTCAAGAGACACTGCGCAAATATTCAATACTTTGGTGGTGTACCAAGCAAACGTTATCCTCCCCAGGGCTGCTAAGGATGGTGAAAGCAATGGCTACTCAAGCGTAGTCTCCCTAAACATTAATCAGCTATTTGTATTACTATTTGTATTACTGGCAGTTAAAAATCTAATTATGCAATGTCATTTGGCCTAACATTTTTAGGTCGAGGACCGTCGCACTGCGTAGCCGAAGATTTTATGTTACTTAGAGGGGGCTTGGAACCCGCCCCTCTTCTCCATTGGCTGGCCTAGTAAATGCTGGCCAGCCATAGGAGGAGAGGGGCGTCACTCCCTTTAAGTCCAGTCTTTTTGCGATTCGGGGCGTGTTTTTTAGGTTCTTTCTATCTGTCACTCAAACCTAAAAAACATGCCCCCAGTCGCAAAATGGCGGCACGTTTCTCCGAGGCATTTCAGCCTGGCCTCGGAGAAAGATGGTCGTGTCATGGCGCCTCCCCCCACCCCCCTCATTGTGCGTCTGTTCCTCTTATCCTCTTGCAGGCTCCCCTTTCCTTCTTTACCCCGCCCGATGCATGGTCTCTGCCTCTGATGATGCACCTCAGGCACAGGCTCACAGCTGTTATTATTCACACAGCTTTGATGATGCACCTCAGACACGGGCTCACAGCTGTTATTATTCACACAGCTCTGATGATGTACCTCAGGCACGGGGCTCACAGCTGTTATTATTCACACAACTCTGATAATGCACCTCAGGCACGGCTCACAGCTGTTATTATTCACACAGCTCTGATGATGCACCTCAGGCACAGGGCTGCCTGCAGTTATTATTCACACAGCTCTGATGATGCACCTCAGGCACGGGGCTGACGCTGTTATTATTCACACAGCTCTGATGATGCACCTCAGGCACGGGGCTCACAGCTGTTATTCTTCACACAGCTCTGATGATGCACCTCAGGCACAGGGCTGACAGCTGTTATTATTCACACAGCTCTGATGATGCACCGCAGGCACGGGGCTCATAGTTGTTATTATTCACACAGCTCTGATGATGCACCTCAGGCACGGGGCTCATAGCTGTTATTATTCACACAGCTCTGATGATGCACCTTAGGCACAGGCTGACGCAGTTATTATTCACCCAGCTCTGATGATGCACCTCAGGCACGGGCTGCCTGCAGTTATTATTCACACAGCTCTGATGATGCACCTCAGGCACATGGCTGCCTGCAGTTATTATTCACACAGCTCTGATGATGCACCTCAGGCACGGGCTCACAGCTGTTATTATTCACACAGCTCTGATGATGCACCTCAGGCACGGGCTCACAGCTGTTATTATTCACACAGCTCTGATGATGCACCTCAGGCACGGGGCTGACGCTGTTATTATTCACACAGATCTGATGATGCACCTCAGGCAAGGGGCTGACGCAGTTATTATTCACACAGCTCTGATGATGCACCTCAGGCACAGGGCTGACGCAGTTATTATTCACACAGCTCTGATGATGCACCTCAGGCACGGGCTCACAGCTGTTATTATTCACACAGCTCTGATGACAGAGTGTTGAGGCCAGAGTGTTGAGGGCAGATGGCAGAGGGCAGAGTGTTGAGGGCAGAGGGCAGAGTGTTGAGGGCAGAGGGCAGAGTGTTGAGGGCAGAGTGTTGAGGGCAGAGTGCAGAGTGTTGAGGGCAGAGTGTTGAGGGCAGAGTGCAGAGTGTTGAGGCAGAGTGCAGAGTGTTGAGGGCAGAGTGTTGAGGGCAGAGTGCAGAGTGTTGAGGGCAGAGGGCAGAGTGTTGAGGGCAGAGTGTTGAGGGGAGAGTGTTGAGGGCAGAGGGCAGAGGGCAGAGTGTTGAGGCAGAGTGCAGAGTGTTGAGGGCAGAGTGTTGAGGGCAGAGGGCAGAGTGTTGAGGGCAGGGTGTTGAGGGGAGAGTGTTGAGGGCAGAGGGCAGAGGGCAGAGTGTTGAGGGCAGAGGGCCGAGTTTTGAGGGCAGGATGTTGAGGGCAGAGGGCAGAGTGTTGAGGGCAGCAGAGGGCAGAGTGTTGAGGGCAGAGGGCAGATTATTGAGGGCAGAGTGTTGAGGGCAGAGTGTTGAGGGCAGAGGGCAGAGTGTTGAGGGCAGAGTGTTGAGGGCAGAGGGCTGAGGGCAGAGGGCAGAGTGTTGAGGGCAGAGTGTTAAGGGCAGAGGGCAGAGCGTTGAGGGCAGAGGGCAGAGTGTTGAGGGCAGAGGGCAGAGTGTTGAGGGCAGAGTGTTGAGGGCAGAGGGCAGAGTGCTGAGGGCAGAGTGTTGAGGGCAGAGGGAAGAGTGTTGAGGGCAGAGTGTTGAGGGCAGCGGGCAGAGTGTTGAGGGCAGAGTGTTGAGGGCAGAGGGCAGAGGGCAGAGTGTTGAGGGCAGAGTGCAGAGGTTTGAGGGCAGAGGGCAGAGTGTTGAGGGCAGAGTGGTGTTGAGGGTAGAGTGGAGTTGAAGGCAGAGTGCTGAGGGCAGAGTGTTGAGGGCAGAGTATTGAGGGCAGAGGGCAGAGGGCAAAGGGCAGAGTGTGAGGGCAGAGTGTTGAGGGCAGAGTGGTGTTGAGGGCAGAGTGGTGTTGAGGGCAGAGTGGTGTTGAGGGCAGAGTGTTGAGGGCAGAGCGTTGAGGGCAGAGTGCAGAGTGATGAGGGCAGAGGGCAGAGTGTTGAGGGCAGAGGGCAGAGTGTTGAGGGCAGAGGGCAGAGTGCAGAGTGTTGAGGGCAGAGGGCGGAGTGCAGAGTGTTGAGGGCAGAGGGCAGAGTGCAGAGTCTTGAGGGCAAAGGGCAGAGTGCAGAGTGTTGAGGGCAGAGGGCAGAGTGCAGAGTGTTGAGGGCAGAGTGCAGAGTGTTGAGGGCAGAGTGTTGAGGGCAGAGTGCAGAGTGTTGAGGCAGAGTGCAGAGTGTTGAGGGCAGAGTGTTGAGGGCAGAGTGCAGAGTGTTGAGGGCAGAGGGCAGAGTGTTGAGGGCAGAGTGTTGAGGGGAGAGTGTTGAGGGCAGAGGGCAGAGGGCAGAGTGTTGAGGCAGAGTGCAGAGTGTTGAGGGCAGAGTGTTGAGGGCAGAGTGTTGAGGGCAGAGGGCAGAGTGTTGAGGGCAGGGTGTTGAGGGGAGAGTGTTGAGGGCAGAGGGCAGAGGGCAGAGTGTTGAGGGCAGAGGGCCGAGTTTTGAGGGCAGGATGTTGAGGGCAGAGGGCAGAGTGTTGAGGGCAGCAGAGGGCAGAGTGTTGAGGGCAGAGGGCAGATTATTGAGGGCAGAGTGTTGAGGGCAGAGTGTTGAGGGCAGAGGGCAGAGTGTTGAGGGCAGAGTGTTGAGGGCAGAGGGCTGAGGGCAGAGGGCAGAGTGTTGAGGGCAGAGTGTTAAGGGCAGAGGGCAGAGCGTTGAGGGCAGAGGGCAGAGTGTTGAGGGCAGAGGGCAGAGTGTTGAGGGCAGAGTGTTGAGGGCAGAGGGCAGAGTGCTGAGGGCAGAGTGTTGAGGGCAGAGGGAAGAGTGTTGAGGGCAGAGTGTTGAGGGCAGCGGGCAGAGTGTTGAGGGCAGAGTGTTGAGGGCAGAGGGCAGAGGGCAGAGTGTTGAGGGCAGAGTGCAGAGGTTTGAGGGCAGAGGGCAGAGTGTTGAGGGCAGAGTGGTGTTGAGGGTAGAGTGGAGTTGAAGGCAGAGTGCTGAGGGCAGAGTGTTGAGGGCAGAGTATTGAGGGCAGAGGGCAGAGGGCAAAGGGCAGAGTGTGAGGGCAGAGTGTTGAGGGCAGAGTGGTGTTGAGGGCAGAGTGGTGTTGAGGGCAGAGTGGTGTTGAGGGCAGAGTGTTGAGGGCAGAGCGTTGAGGGCAGAGTGCAGAGTGTTGAGGGCAGAGGGCAGAGTGTTGAGGGCAGAGGGCAGAGTGTTGAGGGCAGAGGGCAGAGTGCAGAGTGTTGAGGGCAGAGGGCGGAGTGCAGAGTGTTGAGGGCAGAGGGCAGAGTGCAGAGTCTTGAGGGCAGAGTGTTGAGGGCAGAGTGCAGAGTGTTGAGGGCAGAGGGCAGAGTGCAGAGTGTTGAGGGCAAAGGGCAGAGTGCAGAGTGTTGAGGGCAGAGGGCAGAGTGCAGAGTGTTGAGGGCAGAGTGCAGAGTGTTGAGGGCAGAGGGCAGAGTGTTGAGGGCAGTAAGTGCGTCGGTTTGTGAACATATATATTTTGAATATTTTACAGTATCCGGTTTCCACCAAATTTGTCAGGGCCAAAGTGCAGGATTAAACAAATCTGTGTATTTCCATTCAGGTGATCATTTGCTAATGCATGGTACTCATTTTAGGTTTCACCTGTATAGCACTTGCACTGTGCTTGAGAAAACGATTGTGTTTAATATAAACCTACAAGGGACTTATATCCTGCCTCACTCTCTCACTATATAATACTCACTCTTTCACTTTTTACTACTCGCTCTCTAATACTCTCTTTACTAATAACTCTCTCCTACTCGCTATCAACTACTCACTCTACTACTTACTCTGTGTGTGGGTGCTAATGCAATAGGTCTGGCATATGCAAACGATTAAGCTATTGGCAATGTAAATGACAATGCCATTTATTTATGATTAAAAAAAAAAGTCAGGAGCAATGCCAATAGCTCTACCTTTAATAATGCCGAGACCATTGCATTGTAAATGCTTGTTTAAGTTATGTGTCGTATTTTTTTTCATTTCATTATTTTATTCTATCTTTTCCAATTAGTATCTTATTTATATGCTATGACAGAGGGAAGGTGAAAAAATGTAAAAAGATTATGCAGATCTTAAAGTCTTAGGCCGTAGACAGCGCATCTATATACCGTTTTGCTACTGCTAAAGTGTGTAGAGGTTACAGACTCAGGCAGCAGACAGGTTATGCTAATCTTGCATGTTCAGGTATCAGACACCAGAAACAATAATATCATAGAAGGTTTATCAACATAGATGATGAAACTTTTCTAAATAACTCAAGAAAAAACCCCAAAGTTGCAATCTTGTACCAAATAAATACAAAGGCAAAAGGCATCCTGAACTCAACATGAATTATCAATCAAATACAAAATCTAAACGTATGTCAGAAAAGTAATCCTTTTGCCTGAAATATCAGTTTTGCCATGAGAAAAAAATCGCATCAATAAACTAATTTCCCCGAAAACATAAGGTTGTCATTTTCATGAAAATGCAATATTTTGTACCCAACATATAAGACTATACTTTCAGCTAATACAGGTTTGATTCCCAAACAATAGATTCTGCCTTTCATGTCCATTTATTATCACCATCAACTATCAGGAATATTCATCATAACACAGGGATTGTTACAGCAATTTTGCCAGGGATAGCGACAATTATGTCAAGAACAGCCACAAAAAGGCACTGATGGGCACTACTCTACCAGGGCCACCATCATATTCAGATTCCAGCAACCGGTTGGCAAGATGGCACATTCTTTCCATTTACTTGTAGGGTTTTTGAATTTCTAATTTAATTTTATGTGTGGTATTAGATTGTATGGTCAGAATCAATTTTTTTTCCATCTTAAAGCAAACATACTGGTTGAATTGGTAGAGTTAGTGAGTGTCATTACTGTCTCTGTCAGTTCTGAATTTGGTAAAGGCTGTTTCCTAAGAATACATATAGGAAATCCAACCAAGATAATCCACAAGAGACAAAGTGTAAAGTACATTTATAGGTTTATATCAAATTTAAGAGTCATTCCAGAAAAGCAAAGAGGAACCCACCTGGGTTATCCTTTGTCGCCCCTTTTATTCCTTCTCGCACTTGAACCGCTGGCTGCAGCAATAAGACAATGTTCACAAATAGCAGGCATTTGTACACAGGAAGGCATCTCAAAATATTTTTATATACGGATGATATATTACTCACTCTCACTAAGCTACCTGCTTCACTCCCGGCACTCATGTCTACCATTTCTCACTTCTCAACCATTTCTGACTACAAAGTACATTTTCAATGGAGAGTGGATTGCCTGAAGTCTCTAGGTATTTATATCAACACAGGTTTAGAGCATATGATTCGAGATAATTTATCCGCTTATTACCAAAACGAAGCCGGAGTACAAAAATGGTCCCATTTTAACCTGTCCTTCTGGGTTACAGTATAGGCAGTGAAAATAATGATATTGCCTCGTTTCCCTTATGTTTTAGATTGTGCTGCCTTTGACACTTAAAATATCAATATTGCAAAACATTAACAACGGTATTAAAACCGTTATTTGAAGATCTCTGAGACCTAGACTGAAATCTCCAAATTGATCACTGCCAGGGCATATGGTGGCTTTAGTTTACCATGCATTAAACATTAGTACACAGCCCTCCATTTATCTCAATTGGTTTATCATTGATCCAAATAGGATGATCCCCCACTATGGGTTCTTATTGAAAGGCCATCTGTACAGGCAACAGCCGCGGCTGGTGGTGGGAGTACCTGTGGGCGGTGACGTGCGGAGGGGGAGAGGCAAGGTGGGGGTATTGATATATGGATTACGGAGTTTAACAGGTAAGTTAACATATATATGAATAAAACGAATTTTGTTGCGTGAACTGCATCACCAAATGCGATGCAGTGCGCGCAATGAATTTAGTTTTATTTATTTGTATGTTTACTTACCTGTTAAACTCCATAATCCATACATTATTAACCCCCACCCTGCCCCTCCCCACGTCACCGCCCGCAGGTACTCCCACCACCGGCCACGGCTGACAGACAACATCCGGTTTACAAATGTTTTATACTCATCTCCTGCTTTAGAAAGTTCCAACCCTATTATTCAGCCTATGCTTAAGATTTGGATACACACCCACAAACTCCTTAAGAGTAACCTGAGATTACAAAGGCTCCCACATGGCATAACGCTGATTTTAGAATAGGTAAACAGGCTTTTTCCTGGGATGATGGGAGAGGGCAGATGTTATAATGTTGGATCACTTACTCACTTTAGAAGCTGAATTTAAAATCTTTGAAATGCTTCAGATCGAATTGTAGCACTTGGGTCTCAAGAGGGAAAATACTTAGAATTAAATCAAGCTCTATTTAGAACACTGGGCCATATCCTTGGATACTCGAGTAGTCCCCAGTGTTACAATACTTAAAAACTGGGGCGAAATTCTTCAGTCTATAAATTTAAAGGCATGTGATTTGGTTGGTATTATGGTCTGATGTTTTTCCAAGGGCTATGAATCAACTCCTAATGTTATTTCAGATTATGGTCTAACGAAACATGACTAAACCTTGCATGCTCTTTTGGATGCATGTGGAAAGTGGGATAGCAATAAAAATAAATGTAAAATTTGAGTAGTTAATATGTATTAGCCGAGCGACCATTTCAGTAAGGAGGGTGTGACATCTAAAGACAGTTTTCTGGATGCAGTGCAGGTGGGTATCAAGTTCCTGGAATAAGAGCAGCTTGCTGGATTGTGAGGCTGCCACCAAACCATACAAGGTTTAAACCTCCTTTTACTGATAAAGTTCTACCTGTGTGTCCTCTGAAGAAGACCAAGAAGTTGACTTAGTTGAGGTTTGTGAGGAGGTGGTACAATATGGGAAGAGATAGATTGCTGATGCTTCATCTTAAGTCCGATGACACATCTGACATAACTATTGATGACTATTTATAAATATGGATTCCACGTCAAGAGCAGAGACATGGTGGTATTTGCATTCTAGATGTGCCAAGTACAGAATCTAAGCATTAGTCAATTATAGTAAGGTCCTAGCATACTGTGGGCAGGTGTTTCAACCCAGTGAATTGCTAAATGTTTGTTCAGCATTTGGTATGTTTCAGGTCTTAATGTCGTAGTTTGCCAGTGATTGGGTTAGCATTTGCTTCAGCTACACAAACTTTTCACTGTTAGCTTGACTATATTCCGGGGGCCATTTTGTATTCCGGGCTTCCATTTTGAGTGAATACGCTGCCTCGTGGTCAGCATGCCCTTTTGTCCTTTCTCTCTCCCGATGACCATTTGGTCTGCCCAGCAACCGGCTATTTTTAGTAATGGTCAAGCCTGCACATGCGTATTCAAGCTTTCAAAGTTAATGATCGGTCACTGCATAGGAATGTTCTCCAAACTGACCAGTGGTACTAAACTCCTCCCACAAGTTGGCTGTGTTCCAAAAATGCCCTTATATGTACCTAAAATTGTGTAAAGTGTGTACCGCCTTTTTTTCAAATTCCTGTAAACTGTATAAAAGAAGCTACGTATTCAATGTTCGGTGTGATACTCCTTGCATTGCCAAAGGGTGCTGTAGGATTGTACCACCACCCCATGGGGTCTTAATAAACTTGTCTTTTGCATTTCCAGTTTCTGTGCCAACTTCTATTCTAAGGTATCAAGAGTTTTTGCAGAGTATGTAGGTCTGTTGAAACCCAATACCACAAATTGGCGCCCGAACAGGAACTCATCGGCGACTCGGATGCCCGAAGGATTGGTCGCGACGAAGGATTGGAGACTCGCCCTGGACGCGCGCTGCCACTGAGTGACCCGAGTCTTGGCACCCACGACGTTTTTCCTTTTCTTCCGACCTGACCTTCCAGGTGGTGCCGGTCCTCGACTGAGATCCTGATCGTTGGGTTGCCGTGCAGTGACCGTTTGGCCGATTCGAGAACTTGGCAGTTGGAATCTGGACATTTGGAATATTTGGTAAGCTTTGGATTGGTAAGGTAGTCTACTGACACTTACTGTGGCTTTTTGGATTTGCTTGAGTTAGCTAACATTTGGATCTATGATTTGTACTATATGTTGAGTGCACCTCACATAGGCAGGTAATGTGGAGACATTTCTCTGATTTTGTATTTGTTTGAACGGCACATCATGTGTAAAAACATTTTAAGTGCCACTTAGTGTAATATCACGTTTTCGTGATATTTTTGACATGCCTGTTTTTAGCACGCTCCGAGGAATGTGCTGTCTTGGAAATGGTACCAGTTATCGATTAAATGAATCTCAGCCGGCTCCCCCAGAGGGAACACCTAATCATGAAATGTACATAAAATTTGGCCTCCCCCCTATTATGTATAGTACATTATGGAATAAGTACACTAAGGCCGATCTTGAATTGCAATGGCCACTACATGGGTTGTTTGATTTATGTGGAGCAGTGTTTGTTTCAGGGCAGGTCTAGACAGGATATGTTTGATTGTGTGCGTTGTGGGAGAAAGCGGTGCGTGAACGAATGAAGCGTGAACAAGCCTTGGCGGACAAGGAGCAGCGAAAGGCTGCCCATGTTAAAGCTTTACAGCTACAGGATAAGGAACTACAGGACCAGAAAGATAGGGAGATACAAGAGCGTAATTTACAAATTAATGGTCAGTTTCCTATTCGACGCCCTCTTTATCTTGTCCTTAATAATGAATCTGATGATTTTTCATTCTTAGATCGTTGCCCGCCTCCATACATTATGCCTACGGCTCCAGATGTGGATCCTGATTCATCTGAGGAGCAGGATAAAAGGAGGGATACTCGTTCTATGCTATCTACTGCTCGATCTGCGGAATTACGCGGGGTGGCTCGTAAACTTAATGTTGATGTTATTTCTATTTCAGAGATTGAAGATTGTATGCGTAAGTGGTCTGAAAAAGAGCGATTGTATTTTCTGGAACATTTTGGACAAGAAGTTGTTGAACGGTTTAGAAAGTATTCACCTGAGTTGGAATCTAAGGATATAGCAGTTGGTTGTGATAATTTACGTACAGGTGTTTTTGTTCTCGCAGACGCAGATGGTTTCTTCCGGCGTCTGGTTCAGCTACGGGACGAGACGTTACGACTACGGGAGTTGAAAAAGGCATCGGGTTCGACTGCGTCTGGATCGACGGTTGAGTCCAGGGAGTGCCCTATCTTTGGAGCAGATAAGAGTGATACAGTTCACGTTATGCCTATGCGAGAAGCTGCGCCTTTGTATGTCCCTCTCAAAGGTCAAGGTACAGATGATAATAAGTTGTCTGCGGATTCGAAGGGCTATTTCATATATAATTGGGTTTATACTCCTTGGAATAGAGCGGATGTTATGGCGCTAAAAACAGCTTTACCTGACCCGCGCAAAAATTCGCACGCTTTCTATGAGGGAGTAGATGGAGCTATTTCTTCATGTGTCATGACATTAGTTGACATTGATCTTTTCTTTGGGTTAATATTGCCTCCCGATATGTGGAGGGCAATTCGTAAGTTTGATGATCGACAGATTTTAGGTGTAGATTGGAGGGATCTAGCACAGGCTGATTCAGAAAGAGAACCCACGTGTAAGCCATGCAAATTAATTTTAGACCTCCCGGCGGCTATTTTGAATAAATTAAAAACGCTCATTCCCCCTAAAAAGATTGATTGGACGGTGTTGGCCTCTTGTAAACAGAAGCCAGATGAATCAGTCTCTGATTTCTTTACACGCTTCGAGGAAGCGTTTCATGATTACAGTGGTCAATTATTAACAGAGGACACAGGCAGGCATTTGTTTGTTGATAAGTATGTAGCTAATCTCCCACCGGAGATTGCAAAGCGTTTAAAGGCTAGTGAAAGTTCATGGACCACTGCAACTCCCGCTTCTCTCCTAACTATGGCTCAGTATTATGAACGACAGGAATTGGAGGCTAAGGAAAGTAGTGATAAAAAGACAAAAGATTTGAAGACGAAGGTGATGTTGGTTCAGGTTTACGCTACGCAGCCGAGGGGAAATGATAGGGGTAGATGTGGGTCTTCTGGCCCGCCTTCTTTCCGCTCTGATCTCTCTGCAGATCAGTGTGCATACTGTAAACAGTTTGGACATTGGCTTTCAGATTGTCCGGTGCTTCGAGAACAGAGTATTCAGCGTGGTCGAGGAAATAATAGGCTTCGGAATAGTTATTAAGGTCCGAGGGGTGGAGCGAATGATCGTGGTAGGTTTGAAGCTAGGGGTCATGGTCAGGCTGACTATAATACTTTTGATCGACGGAATCAGTATCAGATAGCTGAGGGTGAGTCTTCTGAGTTTCAGGATAATATGTATGCATAGGATTGCGTAAGATGGGGTATGGAATCGGTTGAAGTACCAGTAGATCAAAGGGGTCCATATATTTCAGCGCATGTTTTGGGTTCTACTGATCAGTTTCTGGTTGATACAGGAGCTACTCGTAGCGCTCTGTCCAAACAATTGGTTCCAAGGGCTCCCCTGTCTGGCGAAACGATTACATCAATAGGGTTCGATGGAACACCTTTCCTTAGCCTATTGTCTCAGCCCCTTCCATTTCACATTGATAAGTTCACTGCCCCATGTCCATTTTTGTTGTCTCCAAATACACCAGATTATATTGTGGGACTTGATATGCTCAAGTATTTCCGAGCAACCATACGCTGCGCCCCTGAAGGAGTGCGGGTTATTTTGAATGAGAATTACCCAGAGTTTGAGAGATCGTGCCTCCTTCAGGAAGCCGATGCGTTAGCCTCCCTTCCAAATACTTTATGGGCCACTTCTGATACTGATGTAGGACAGATGATTATCCCTCCCGTACACATCACTGTAAAGGAGGGAGTGCTTTTGCCCCGTGTGCCACAGTATAACATTTCTAGAGAAGGTGAAGCTGCCTTGACCCATATCATAAATGACTTGATTGCTGTAGGAGTGGTGGAGGAAATTCCCTATAACGTTTGCAACAGCCCTATTCTTCCGATTCTAAAGAAAGATACAGACACTAGGATTTACCGTTTTATTATTGATTTGAGGGAAGTCAATAAGATAGTAGTGCCCCAATATCCTGTGGTGTCTGATATTACTACCTTACTTACTTTGGTCCCACCCACAGCCACCACCTTCTCTGTCATTGATTTAAAGAATGCTTTCTTTTCGATCCCCATTCATCCCGACAGCCGGTATCTCTTCGGCTTCACTTTCAATAATAGATCATACAGATTTTGTCGAGTACCTCAAGGCTATACAGAAAGTCCTAGTATTTACAGTTAGGCTTTGAAAAGACAGCTTGATTCTTTTGAGCTACTGTCTGGAGTGGCTCTTATTCAATATGTTGATGATATTTTGTTAGCAGCAGACACACATGAACAATGCGAGGAGAGTACTCTCTCCCTGCTCTCTTTCCTTGCCAAGAATAATCACAAGGTTTCAAGAAAGAAATTACAATATTGTAGACCGAAGGTGACCTACCTCGGTCATCTTCTGTCTAAGGAGGGGCGTGCATTGACATCAGATCGAATTCAAGCAATTTTAGACACACCAGTTCCTTGCACTGCGAAAGATGTTCGTGCTTTTATAGGTCTGATGTCCTTTTGCAGGCAGTGGATATTAGGATTTTCACACATTATAAAACCTTTGTTAGCGTTGTTATCCAAAAACACACCGACTACTCTTGAATGGACAGACGAATGTCAGAATGCTTTTGAACAATTGAGACAGGCCCTTTGCTCTGCACCAGTGTTAGGTACACCAGATTATACAAAGATTTTTACATTATATGTACACGAGAAGGATGGGTGCACATTATCAGTTTTAGTGCAGACACACGGAGATAAACAGCGACCTTGTGCGTACTTCTCAGCAGTACTTGATCCAGTAGCACGAGGATTACCTGGGTGCTTTCAAGCAGTTGCAGCAACAGCAGTGTCTATACGAGTGAGGGAATAGTTTTGTCGCACAAATTGTTGGTGTTAGTGCCCCATGCGGTAGATGCCTTATTGAACCAAACGAAAACACAGCATCTAACTAGCGCTTGTTTAACAGAATACGAGTTAACGCTGTTGGCGCCACATATTACACTGAAGAGGTGCTCCACTATGAACCCTGCTACTTTACTGCCAATCTCTCCTTCGTCCAACAACTCATGGATACAATATCAGCCAACTCAGGACGGCAGCACACCCAAATTTTCCTTGGCGACTACAATCTCCACTGGAATGACAGCAATGACGCAGTGGTAAACAGCCTCAAAAGCTTTCTCAGCGCATTTGATCTCAACCAAATATGCAATAACCCGACCCATAAGAGAGGTTCAACCCTTGACCTTATCATCTCCAAAGAGGGCGCTATTCAACTGGAATCAATCCAACCTTGTGACTGGTCAGATCACTACATTGTCTCCTTCCTCATCAAGGAAAAAATCAGACTTAACTCAGTTCAACCCCCTAAGCATAAAGTGTGGAAAAGAGACTTGAAGAAACTCAATCCAAACTCCCTACCGCCTAACAGCTGCAATCGCCTACTTCCCCCTCCCGGCGTATCAGACGTTCAACTTCTGACTGACTACTATCTCAATACTATGTCCACAATAATCAATGAGGCGGCGCCCATGCAACTGAAAAGAGTCTCGTCCAAGAAGACTTCCAACCCATGGTATGACGGTAGCCTCAATGAGGATAGACGAGCCATGCGAATGGCAGAGCGCACCTGGAGATCAGCCCCTTCTGCAGTGCACCTAAAAAGTCTAAAGATACAGAGAAACGCCTACTTCAGGAAAATAAAGCGCTCAAAAAGAAACTTCTTCAGCCTCCAACTCGCCCAAGCTAAAAACCGTCCAAAAAAACTGTTTGAGTTAGTCAGAACACAATGCAAAGAGCAACCCCAGACACCCAGCCCTATGGGCGATACTCCTTCCTGCGAAGACTTCTCTGCCTTCTTTATCCAAAAAACTGAGAGAATAAGAAGCGATCTCCTCAATGACGCTATCCTGTACTCCAACCCCCGACACACAGCAGTGCCTCAACCAAAGAACAATGCTACTTGGTCAGCCTTTGACACCTACTCCGAAGAGGAAATTGGCAGACTGCTCAACACCTTGAAACCTTCCAATCACCTCTCCGACCCCCTTCCTGCTAACGCTGTAAAGGACTTTTCTCCTTGGCTTCTCCCACTCTGGTCAAAGATTATCAATAGCTCTCTTCAACAAGGATCCATCCCCAACGCCCTCAAAGTAGGGCAAGTCACTCCGCTACTGAAAAAACCAACAGCAGACCCCACTGATCTAAACAATTACCGCCCTATTACAAACATTCCCACTCTCGCTAAACTGCTGGAAAAATGTGTACAGCAACAACTGACTAAACACATAGATAAGTTTGATCTCCTAAACGCTCATCAGTCAGGCTTCCGAGCAGGGCACAGCACCGAAACTGCCATGACTCACATAGTGGACGATGCCCTCCAAATCCTAGACCAAAACGACACCTGCCTCCTCATCCTTCTGGATCTCTCCGCAGCATTCGATACAGTTAAACATGAGAACTTACTCGAGCTGTTAAACACAAGAATGGGCATATCTGGTACTGTTCTAAAGTGGTTCACCTCATTCCTACACAACCGGACACAAAGATTCAAAAGCAACAACCTGCTGTCCTCTTCGGTACCTGTATCGCTAGGCGTCCCTCAAGGATCCTCCCTCTCGCCAACACTGTTCAACCTAGTTATGGAACCTCTCACTACGTTGCTACAGGCATCTAATGTGCACTTTCACATGTATGCCGACGACACCCAACTTTATCTCAAAATACAATCTCCCAAGGACATCATGCTTCTGAACACCACAATCAGAAACACCCAATCCTGGCTTTCTGAGAACCACCTCAAACTCAATGCTCTGAAGACCGAGTTCCTCCTGATCTCACCTCCCGCTAAAATATCCACGGCTCAAACATGGCTTAAGCATTTAACGGCTCTAAATGTACAGCCCATCGTAGTTGACTCCGCAAAATCTTTAGGCATAACACTGGACACCAATCTCAACATGCAGCAGCACATCAGCAAGGCAACCAAAGGAGCGAACTTTCAAATCAATACCCTGAGGAAACTCAAACCCTTCCTTCCTGCCAAAGACTTCCAAACTGCAGTACAATCTATAGTCATCCCGCACATAGATTACGGTAGCACCGCCCTCTGCGGGCTCCCCCTAACTACAACGGCACCCCTAAGAGCATCCCTTAACGCCGCAGCGAGACTCGTCACTGGCTCAAAAAAACACTCTCACATCTCCCCGGACTTTAAATCACTGAAATGGCTACCTTTTGAAGCCAGAATACAACTGAAAATCGCTTGCATGACACACAAGGCTGTGCACCGGAATTCACCCGCCTATCTCACTCAAAAGCTGACAATTTCGGGTGGCTCCCGAACTACTAGAGGCACAAACAATCTTTTGCTGAAACCTCGAAGATTTCGGAAGGAAAAAACTTATAAACGCTCCTTTTCAGGAATGGCACCCAGGATCTGGAACTCACTCCCTCCGGAAACAAGGCTCATCTCCTCCGAAACAATCTTTAAGAGGGAAGTTAAAGCGATCCTCATGGCAAAATACACATGATCTATTGCTCCGTATCACTCATGCATCTGCCTTGCAAGTCCTCTACTGTGCCACCCGTGTTTTCGAATTACTTAACGGTATACGCTCATTCTTTGTATTTTGTTATAATGTTTGATGCACATGGTTGATTATGTATATTGTTATATTATTGACGCACCTGGTTGACTTGGCACACTTTACCCTCTCCATCTCAACGTTCCTTACTACTCTCGCACCTGTGGGTCTATACACCCTGCTCACACCTACCTCAACCTAACTGTATACGCTCACTCTTTGTATTTTGTTATAATGTTTGATGCACCTGGTTGATTATGTATACTGTTATATTGTTATATTATTGACGCACCTGGTTGACTTTGCACACTTTACCCTCTCCATCTCAACGTTCCTTACTACTCTCGCACCTGTGGGACTATACACCCTGCTCACACCTACCTCAACTGTACCCTCCTTTAAACTCTAAATATTCTAAACACGTTTAAGCAGGTATATGCTCCTTATTATTGCACTTTATACTATTGACGCAATTGTCTGTCTATACACTGTGTACCGACACTACCTCACCTGTTATCTACCTCATGTCCTTTATCCCACCTATGTAACTAGCACCTTGTACCTAACTACCTCATATATTACTCTGTATATACGCTTTATTACTTTGTATTTTTTACCCCCATTCCCTTGTAAAGCGCTCTGATATCTGCAAAGATCTTGTTCGCGCTATATAAAACTTTCAAAATAAATAAATAAATAAATCCTGTTTCTGAGTCCCAAAAGGAAGAACAACATGACTGTGTTTTTCTGACTGAAGAACAAACTAAGGGCCGTATTGACTTACAGGATACGCCACTTCCAGATGTAGATGGGGAACTGTGGGTTGATGGATCGTGTTTAAAGTTGCCAGATGCTACGACCTCCGCAGCCTATGCAATTACGACACTTAAGACAGTGGTAGAGACAGCTCGTATACCACAAAAATCGGCCCAAGCAGCTGAACTGATAGCTCTAACGAAAGCATGTGCGCTAAGTGCTGGATTATGTGTGAATATTTACACTGATAGTCGTTATGCTTTCGGAGTAGCGCATGATTTTGGCCTACTCTGGAAGGAACGAGGGTTTCTGACTTCGCATGGGGTGCAAATCATGCATGGAGAGTTAGTACACGATCTCCTGAATGCACTATTATGTTCAAAGAAAGTAGCAATAGTCAAATGCAGTGCACATAAAAAGGTGACAGATAAAATAGGACAAGGAAATGCCTTTGCAGACCGTATAGCGCGAGAGACTGCAATGTTAAAGAATGTCTCTCCCATGTATGTGGTGAAATCACAGGCTGAGCGATGGCATGATGCCAGAGAGGAAATATTAGACATACAGAAATCAGCTTCTGAAGCAGAACTTGCAAGTTGGGCAACAGAGGGAGTGTTGGATGATGAGGGCTGTTGGCGTAGCAAAGATATGCAAAGATGGAAATTGCCTGCCGCCTATCTGCAAGCAATGGTTCAAATGACACATGGGCTGGCACATGTTGGAGCTCTTGCAATTACCAAATTGCGTACACGAGTTTGGGAGCATCCTGAGATTGCCAGCACGGCTAAGAGAGTAGTGCAGACCTGCTTGATATGCTTACAGTACAATCCTGCCGAAGGGACTTATACTCCTAAAGGAGGGTTCGCTCCACCGACTGCACCATTTGATGTACTACAGATGGATTACATCCAGCTTGAACGCTGTAACAATCTTAGGTATGTCTTAGTGGTGGTGTGTGCCTTCAGTAAATGGATAGAGGCCTACCCCACGAAGGACAATACAGCGTTGACAACAGCTAAGGTGTTACTCAAGGAGTACTTCCCGAGATTTGGTGTTTATTAAATTTTTGTGGAGCGACAACGGTCCCCATTTTGTCGGGAAGATCGTGGAGTATGTCCTGAAAGGATTGGGGATAAAACAAAAATTCCATGCTGTGTTCCATCCGCAGTCAGCAGGTTTGGTGGAGAGATACAATGCTACTTTGAAGCTGAACCTAGCAAAGATCGTGGCATCCACGTCTTTGAAATGGCCGGATGCCTTGCCCTTAGCATTACTATCTATTAGATCAGTACCACACTCCCGATCTGGCCTCACACCCTATGAAGTGGTGTTTGGAAGGCCCATGAATATTTGGAGAGTTCCTAAGCCTCGCTTAGTACATGATGTGCCTTGTATAATGATGAATGATTATTTGGCACGATTAACAAATGATTTGCTTTCTATTCATCAACAGGTTTGTGAAGCGCTCCCAGATAACTCCACCGGAGAGGCTCATGATCTCCGACCTGGGGACCACGTGATGGTCCGAGCATTTGAGAGGTCCAGTAGCCTAGAGCCAAGATGGCGTGGTCCTGAATAGGAAGCGGTGGGTGAATTCCACTCATTGTCGCCGTGTCTCTCCGGATGTGGTGAACCCTGCTGTGCTGTCTGATTATCGGGATATTTTGGATGTAGAGAAGAGCCCAGCCACTACGCTCAGCGAATCTGAGGAAGCCTTCCCAGACCACACTGTTTTTGGTGCAGCGAAGTACAATCTGCGATCGAGAAAGGCAGTTGTTTTGTGCGAGACTGGTTGAGTTACCGCCCTGAGGTTTGTGAAAACGGAAGCTGAGAATATCAAGGGGGGAGGATCAGTTCTGCCAAGAAGAAACCAGTGGCTACCTCGGGGCTCAGCACTCATTTTAGCTTTATTTTGATTATTTTGTTTTGAGACTATGGCGCCTAATACGATGAGAAATAAGAAAATTCTTGGTGCTGTGATTTTTGTTTCCATAATAGTGGTAATAGCAATAATAGCTTGGGTCGTAGAACGAATGGCCCCGGCGAGAAAATATTTGCTGCCTACCACTCCAGTTCCATCTGAGCATTTTCATTTTACCTTGCCTTATCATGAAGAAAGACATAGGCAAACTTATTTGAATAACAGTTTCATCCAAATTCTACACCACACCCACAATATGACGAATACTACAAACTGTTGGGTATGTGGAATGTTGCCTGGACATCAAAAGAAAGGAGGAACTCCACTTATTCCTCTTCCATGTTCTCATAATGGTTCCTGCAATGCCTGGTACACTCTCCACTTCACCTTGAGATGGCCAACAAAAGGTGGACTTCTTTTCCGACTTAATAAAATTTGTCATAATGATAAAGATGGTTACCCACAAGCAGAAGGGTGGGAAGAATATCGACTGGACAATGTATCTTCACCCCGTATTTTTACTAATCAAAGAACTGTGAATATGTCCAATTTATTTGTGATTACAGTTATTGAAGCAAAAGCTGATTTTTGTGTAAGAAATAAAGGTACTATTCCGGTAGGGAAAAGTGCATGTACTACTACTCTAGCATTTGACACACCAAATAATAATGCTTTTGTAGCATCACGTAACACTTATTTTATTTGTGGGAATAAGGGCTACCACTGCCTTCCGATTGGGTGGTTAGGAACCTGCTACATATCTTTTGTATTACCCTCTGTGTTTATCGCCCCGCCAATGTACCATAATGATTTTGTGCTATACCACGATTTTATATTGAATAGAGTTAAAAGGACATTAGATATCGAAAATGTCGACCAAACATATACTGCTCTGCAGCAATATGTTGACTTCAATTTAGGCCTGTTTTCATTTGTAGGTGCAGCCCTAAACAGTAGAAAAATAAGACGGCTAACACGTGTTGTGGAAGCTGTTGCCAATCAAACTGCCTCCGCTTTAGGGAACTTAACTGTGGAGCTTCAAATTACCAGAATTGTGACGCTTCAGAACCGAATGGTTCTAGATGTAGTATTAGCTGATCGTGGGGGTGCCTGTCGCATCATTGGTAGTAGTTGTTGTGTGTATGTTCCTGATAACTCGCCTTCTGTATATGATGCTATCTCTAAATTACACAAGATCGCTGCTGAAATCCACCCCGAAAATGGTGCATGGACATTTTCAAATTGGTTCTGGACTTTGCTTAGTGCCTGGGGTTGGAAACTATTGACTATTCTTTGTATTTTTATTGGAATACTCTTCTTCCTTTGCCTATGTATCCAATGTGGCCCTACACTATGCTCCGTATGTATCACTGTTTGCATTCCGTCCAAACGAGCTATTGCCAAAAATGAGCAAATGATCAGCAACGAAATAACGAACATAATGCTAATTAATATTGATGAGGAGCACCCTGATTACTTTAGATATGAGGTAGCTTCAGCTAAATGCTAAAAGGGCCGTCTGTCGTAGTTTGACAGCGATTGGGTTAGCATTTGCTTCAGCTACACAAACTTTTCACTGTTAGCGTGACTATATTCCGGGGGCCATTTTGTATTCCTGGCTTCCATTTTGAGTGAATACGCTGCCTTGTGGTCAGCAGGCCCTTTTGTCCTTTCTCTATCCCGATGACCATTTGGTTTGCCCAGCAACCGGCTATTTTTAGTAATGGTCAAGCCTGCACATGCGTATTCAAGCTTTCAAAGTTAATGATCGGTCACTGCATAGGAATGTTCTCCGAACAGACCAGTGGTACTAAACTCCTCCCACAAGTTGGCTGTGTTCCAAAAATGCCCTTATATGTACCTAAAATTGTGTAAAGTGTGTACCGCCTATTTTTCAAATTCCTGTAAACTGTATAAAAGAAGCTACGTATTCAATGTTCGGTGTGATACTCCTTGCATTGCCGAAGGGTGCTGTAGGATTGTACCACCACCCCATGGGGTCTTAATAAACGTAACAAGATTCAAAACAGATGTGTGGAGGGTCTAGGGGAATATTTTATGACCTGTCTGCTAACTCCCCTATATCAATATGCAAAACACACAGGAGCAGACCAGGTCAGGAAATGGTGTGTAACTACCACAGCTACTGTGAAGCAGAATAGGTGGATGCGTTGAACAAGTTGTTGAAAACAGCGACTGTTAATAACAGAAGGCTACAACAATTTCCATCAGACCCCCCTCGTGGTGGAGTTTTACATCAAGTGGAAATTGCTGATCATACCATACCGAATCCGACCGTAAAGTGCCGGTACGGACAAGATGTCAAGAGTCTCCTAATAACGTACATCCTAAAGTGGTATGAATTCTAAAAAATGCAGTGCTTATGTGATGATAGTGAATAAAAATGGCTACTCAGACCCCAGGCAGCGTTTGGACAGGAGGCTAAGTGTCAATGTATAAAAACACGCCAGGTACTAGAGTTAACCTATGGCGCTGTGCAGTACGGTGGACATGTTTCAGCCTGATGGACATTTAGCCCGGCTTTCTTCAGGACCTTGGATTAAATTAGCTACTGCAGGCACATGCTATATATTGCATAACAAGTAACAAGATTGTACTACTAGAGAGTTACATCTATATCATGAACTTAGATACTTAAGTGTCCACTGAGAGGGAAGATATGCGTCTTCTTCCCAGCTTTGTGTGGGACCTCCACCTCCGCTCGTTACCGGATTCAGGGCACCGACGGACAGAGCGGGGCCTCGCACTCCCGAGCGGTCGCCGGGTGAGGTGAGGTCATCACCCACACAAAGCTGGGAAGAAGACGCATATCTTCCCTCTCAGTGGACACTTAAGTCCTGAAGAAAGCCGGGCTAAATGTCCATCAGGCTGAAACATGTCGACCGTACTGCACAGCGCCATAGGTTAACTCTAGTACCTGGCGTGTTTTTAAACATTGACACTTAGCCTCCTGTCCAAACGCTGCCTGGGGTCTGAGTAGCCATTTTTATTCACTATCATCACATAAGCACTGCATTTTTTAGAATTCATACCACTTTAGGATGTACGTTATTAGGAGACTCTTGACATCTTGTCCGTACCGGCACTTTACGGTCGGATTCGGTATGGTATGATCAGCAATTTCCACGTGATGTAAAACTCCACCACGAGGGGGGTCTGATGGAAATTGTTGTAGTCTTCTGTTATTAACAGTCGCTGTTTTCAACAACTTGTTCAACGCATCCACCTATTCTGCTTCACAGTAGCTGTGGTAGTTACACACCATTTCCTGACCTGGTCTGCTCCTGTGTGTTTTGCGTCTTAATAAACGTGTCTTTTGCATTTCCAGTTTCCGTGCCAACTTCTATTCTAAGGTATCGAGAGTTTTTGCAGAGTATGTAGGTCTGTTGAAACCCATTACCACATTAAGAATGCCCAGACGGGATCTCTCTTGCTATTACAGGGGTGGAGGTACTTGAAGAAGATGTGGACTACCATTAAGTACTATAAGGTACCTAATTCATAATTACAAAACCATCTTACTTTCATCAGAATTATGGCTATCTTAGGGTGTGTGAGCACAGTTTTCCTGTTTGAATAATCATAACAACACAAGAAATCTATAGCTGTCAGCAGTTAAACCTTCTTCAGTAAATTTTAGAAAAAACAATAGAACATTTGTCTCTTACATACGTGAATCTGTTATTTTTACTATTCTTTGAATGCTGATGTAAAATAAAGTTTAAGCTGCTATTGGTACATTTCTCCAACTATTTATTGTAAGGTTTCACAGCGCTCCTATACCCATCACAGAGAGAATGTGAACTGGCTCCACTATACTTGTGCAATTTGCCACCAAATAGATAGCTCATAGTAAAGGTATTAGCAGTCTAGTGGCTAGAGCTGGCGACTTTGGAACTGAGGAACCACGTTCGAATCTTGGCCTTGGCTCAACATTCTGTGATTCTGGGCAAATCAATTCATCTCCTGGGGTCTAAAAACACATATTATAAGGTTCTCATACAAATCTTTATAATATCCTTAAGCCAACATTTTGCCATATACAAAACATAAAATAATATATAGCTAAACAGTACCCACACTCCATCTGTGATTGCAAAAGCTAGTGCAATGTATGTAAGGACTCATTATATACATTGCACTAGCTTTTGCAATCTGAGATGTGTTGCCCTGTAATCCAGTCTTTGTATAGGTATTAGCAATCACCTTAAGTACCCATTCAGTAGTATTTATTGGGACTACATACATAAAATTGTTACAAACTTTAATTGAACTTAAATGAAAAAGACAAATAAAAATCATGCACAATGTAGATAGACATCTGTTCGGGTCATACTGGATTACAATGGTTTCGGCCCATACATTTAAAAAAAAAACATTAAGTAATTCTCATCTTATCTTATCTTAAGGGGAATTTCTATAGCGCTCTGACACCATGAGTTTCCTGGCGCTGATTGGGTGCTGGGAGATACGAGGGAGGGGGTCCTAAAAATAGATAGAGCGTATGGGGACCTTTCGGGCGATGATGTGAACAATGTTAGTCTTATAAGCTTCTTCTTCACCTTCCCCTTCCTGTTCTCACTAGTGAGACCCATGAGCCCTCCTATCAATCCAGCCCCTCTTTTATCACTATTAATCTGTCCTTCTTTCCATATCCTCATTCTGTGCATCAATTATGGTTCTGCTTTGTTCAATATTTAGCATCTCTATTCCCCAACTTCTCCAGGCCTCGGCTTCCACAGCTATCTCAGATAATTTGCTACCGTCACTGCTCTCATGTTGGTCGCTGAGCATATAGCAGGACACCTCCAATGCATCAGCACCACTGCATCAGCACCACTGCATCACACTACCACTGCATCACCTCCACTACACCACCACTACTTCATCACTCTACAACTCCATCACCCTACCACTGCATCACCTCCACTGCATCACTTTTCATTACATCGTCCAAGGTAGCTGATATAAAAAAGGTTAAGGGTAATAGTCAATTAAAAATAGGCTACGGGTAACAAATAAAGAAAAAATAAGGGGGCAGGTATCTCCCCCTGAGACAATGTAATGAAAGTTGATGCAGTGGAAGCTTAATATTGGTATGTTGAGGCAGTGTCAAATAATGTAGTAACATACAACCCATGCAGAACATCATTTCAATGGCGCATCTTATTTCCATCTCTCAATAGATATTTCAGACTAATTAGGTCTTGCCTATAAGGGCTTTAGATATCTTTTAGCAAACAGACCTATTGTATTGAAAGCAAACTTAGAATAGGCTTTGGGTTTACCCCTTGCTCATGAGTCGATGGCTTTATTTCAGTGCCCTGTCCCTGATTTGATGGCAACTCTTCCTGTTTCTACGTTTTTCCCGTCCTAGTAGCATATTGGTGTCACTATGTTTTGTTGTATCTTTCCACTGCGGACGATGAGGGACTATTTTCTTTCCCTCAATGTTGGCTCCATTGTTTCTGTCTTTCTTTCCTTCCCCTTATTGTGTAGAAATGCTCTCCTGTGCCTGCTTGTCCCATTCTGCATCCTCGCTTCCAATGCCGTCTGCTGACATTTTATTGAAAACTATTCTATGATGGCCACCTGTGTGTGTGCATGCTTGCACCCACTCACTGCAAACGTCTTGGAATGTATATTGCTTTAATATTAATAATTCACATTCTAAGATGGCCACAGAGCAGATGGACATGGTGGCTATCCTGGCATGGGGTTTGTTAACATTTACTGCCATAAATGTGCACACATGTATGCACACACCGCAAATGCCTAGGAATGCATTTTGATTTGTTTTTTAACAAAGCAAATTACAACTTAGCCGCTGTTCAAAGCCAATAGGTCAGCCACCAGTGTCACTGTAAAGACCTATTTACTTTATCAATGCATGTTTTACTTAAGTTGTCACACTTTGAGAAGATCAGAATCAAATGAGGGAGGGATTGCTTGCATGTTCAAACAGTAGTGGCATGATCATCGCATTGTTGCCCTCTTCTCTTCCTGATTGAAGCCCCTCGGTAGAATACGAGCCTGATTTAGATCTTGGTGGGTTACCTTTGTCCTGCCGCTGCAGCGGTCCCAAGTACTTCGTCAAGCTGACGGCGGTCCACTCTCCATATTTAGATGTTGCGGCAACAGATACTAGACTGCGGCGGCGGTCTTCTATGCTGCCTTATAGTATTCTGTCTCCATCAGGCTGGCGAGTGTCAGTCAAGACAATTAAAATGTTCCAGGTGTGCTAGCACTGTCCTAGCGGCGGTTTGCTGAGAAAGTGATTTCCCGGTGGAGTGGGGGCTGGTAAGTACAACATATTGATGTATCAATACACATATGTGTCATGTTTGCATGAAAAACATATGCAGGCAATGTGTTAAATCCATTTGTGTTACATATTGCCTGCCATTCACACAACATATACACACTATTGAATGCCCACCCACAGGCACCACTAGCACAACACCCCCAAGCACAACAGCAACAAATATATTTTAAGTGTCAATACAGGTGTGTTCACTTGTCCTTGATAAGTAGGAAAAGGAACACTACTGAATTACACCTAAGAAAAAATATTGAATGTAAGAGCAATGCAGAAATACACAAGGCTGAAAGAAATTGTCAACACAAAATGTATATATATATATATATACATATAAATAGATGGTAGGACAATTGTACAAGTAGATTACCTTAGATCTTGGTGACAATGAAGTCATTTGGCGTTGTGGTGGAGTAGGAGCAGCCAATGAGGGACCTGGATGATGGGGTAGAAGATGGAAGCAGGAAAAATATTTAGTTTTTACCTCATTTCCTTCGATTCTGCCAACTCAGAGTAGGAGGGGTTCCCGCCACTGTTGACTCGATGCAAAGGCACTTTGTAATCAGCTCTGCAGGATTCTTGGCTGGAGCCACTCCACCAGCCACTTATGCCTATGGTGCCGTCAAAATGGGCGAAGATTCCTGGGGAGGCAGCGGGACTGTGGCGGTCTTTCGCCCATACACCTGCCAACATCTTAATACAGCGGGCGGACTGGTAAATTGGTGGTCAGGAAGACTGTTGAAAAAGTGCCGGCTGGACCTGGTCCACCAACATCTAAATCAGGCCCTGAGTCTCCTTATCCCATCTGACAGTAGTTGTGATGTAAACCTCAGTTAGCTCTTTTTATTCAGTAGACTTTAATATAAGCCTCCCCGCACTAAGTCTCACAAGGCACTGAATCATTCAAACACATTGCAATTCCAGTGATGAAGTCCAGTCTTGTCTTTTTCATTATAGCCAAGCTCTGTATGCTCGTAATGCCGTCATTGCGTCTGGTGCAGTAATCAAATAAAATCATAGAATATTTATTAAGTGCGCATACCACTCGAAAGTCTCATGGCGCTGGTGGATGACTCAACCGATGTCTTTCCCCTGAGGCGGAAGCCGGGGGCGCTGTGTGCTGATAAATTGTATTTTGCACTGTGCACTTTGAATTGGAATTTTAATGTGTTGGTCTAATGATTTTAAAATTTGCCGCACTTGTGTTTAAAACCTTTTAAATTACCTCGCTTGGCAGTAAAGTTGATCAAGAACCACTGCACGGGCCCCTGACCCCTCGAACCACTCCCAGAGCGCATTCTCACCTGTGGCGCCGGGAGAGAAGGGGTCGGCCATCTTGGGTGAGGGAGGGGTAGCGCTGCAGACGCTGGACGCTTCCCGCCCTCCCATAAGTATTTAAACTGGTGAGCAGCGCAGCCTCGCTGACTCAACCGATGTCTTTCCCCTGAGGCGGAAGCCGGGGGCGCTGTGTGCTGATAAATTGTATTTTGCACTGTGCACTTTGAATTGGAATTTTAATGTGTTGGTCTAATGATTTTAAAATTTGCCGCACTTGTGTTTAAAACCTTTTAAATTACCTCGCTTGGCAGTAAAGTTGATCAAGAACCACTGCACGGGCCCCTGACCCCTCGAACCACTCCCAGAGCGCATTCTCACCTGTGGCGCCGGGAGAGAAGGGGTCGGCCATCTTGGGTGAGGGAGGGGTAGCGCTGCAGACGCTGGACGCTTCCCACCCTCCTCACACCGGATATAAGGAGATGCATTTCCGACCGCGCAGCGGGCGCGCCGGCGGCGCGCCAAAGGCGCGCCAAAGGCAAGCCCGTCTGCGCCCGTCCGCGCCGGGACCGGGCCCAGGGCCACAACCCCTATCTGTACCCTTCCATATGACCGTAGTACTTTACTGGAGCTTCGTCCAACTCACAACCCCCACTGTACAAAACATGATCTGTGGTGTACTACTCTGGACACCAACTTAAAATGCTCCCATTGTAACGCCTTAATTCCCTTACATAACGAGACTAGTCCTACCAAAAAATCTAAAGACTGTTGCACAAAGCAAATTGCTATGGCCCTTATTAATGCACGATCCCTTGGCAAACATTGCCAAGAGATAGCAGACCTCATCACCGACCATAATTTAGATCTTTTATACATTACTGAAACATGGAGTGATGAGGCATCTGCCCCTGACTTTGTTACGGCAGTCCCACCGGGTTACAACGCCTACCGGCAGGACAGGGCTGGGAAGAGAGGGGGAGGTCTGGCCATCATAGCCAGAGACCAATTTGAGGTCCGCATATCACCTATCCCTGATACATCATGCGAAGCAACCCTGTTTAATATAAAACTTACACCTCTCTTCAGTTTTAAGGGAGTGCTACTTTATCGACCTCCTAGGACTAGAGCAGCGTTCCTCACTAATCTAAGTACCATAATAGAATCTATAGCCACTGACGAGTCCAGCACAATCATGGGCGATTTTAATTTCCATTTGGAACAAACTAATGATAAAGATACCACCGCCCTAATATCAGACCTAGAAACTGTTGGCCTTAGGCAATTGGTTAAAGCTCCCACCCACCAGGCAGGACATACGCTGGACGGTATATTTACCAATGTTAAGGAATTAAATGTAACTGATATTCTTCCCATGACATGGACAGACCATGCGGCTATATTGTGTAGCCTCACTATAAATTCACCACCAAGAACGACGTCCTCCCACCCGAAACCAGGAACGTTCAAAGCTTGGAAGGATATAAACTATGAAGAGCTTACCACTCTTCTGACCAACTCCAGCCCTGACCTTTCTAACAACTCTGACATTGCGACTCCTCAATACCATGAATGGTTGGACAAGGCTATGACCCAATCGGTACCTACTAAATCTCTCTCAAAAAATAGGAGAACGCCTACAGCTAAGTGGTATACAGGAGAATTAAAAACTCAAAAACAATTAACCAGGAATAGGGAAAGGCACTGGCGTCGAACTTACGATAGCGAAAATAAGATCAAATACAAAGAAGCTCTCGCCATATATAAAACCATGATAATTGCAGCAAAAAAGAATTTCTTTTCGCTACACATAGAAAATGCTAAAAATTCCAGTAAGCAATTATACAATATTGCAAAAACCCTATCTGGTAATACACCAGACCTAAATCCACCTCCATCGCAACCATTCTGCGATGCCTTGTCTGAGTTCTTCTTCTCGAAAGTCAACAACATATATTAAACTTTCTCCTCAAAATCGAATACTAGTAGTATTTTTAATCCCCCACCGATCAACTTGGAAGACCCTATGACAAGTTTTAAACCCTTAACGATAGATCAAACTAAGATCATAGTGCGATCTATCAAATCAGGATCGCCCCTGGACCCCTGTCCTACTTCGGTGCTAAGCAGGCTATCAGATACCATTATCCCAGTCGTCACCCAGGTCTGTAACACAATATTGAGTTCAGGGGTCTACCCGGACCCATTGAAAAATACACTGATTAAACCCCTGCTCAAAAAACCATATCTCGATAAACAGGAACTGAAAAATTACAGGCCTATAGCTAACCTCCCTTTCTTGGCAAAGGTAATAGAAAAGGCCATGAATCAGCAGCTAGCGGATTACATTGAAAGAAATAACCTCCTTGATGACACTCAGTTTGGTTTCCGTAAAAACCATGGCACGGAAACCGCACTAATCAAAGCGGCGGATGATATCAGACTCATCCGTGACCAAGGAGGAACAGCGCTGCTGGTACTATTGGATCTCTCGGCCGCATTCGACACGGTCGACCATAAGACCCCAATCGACCGTGTCGGAAAGATGGGCATTCAGTCTTCTGCGAGAGACCTGCTCGCCTCCTTCTTGGCCAACAGAACTCAGGCGGTTACTTTAGACCCATTTCAATCAGCCAATGTGTCCCTACCGTGTGGGGTTCCTCAAGGCTCATCCCTAAGTCCGACACTATTTAATATATATGTGTCGGACCTTGCTAGTGTCATCAAAGCACATGGGATGAGCCTAACCTCATACGCAGACGACACACAACTGGTGTTGGCCATCAGGGATGATGGGCAGGAGGTGGCAGAACGGTTCCAAAAGGGAATGACTGCTATCGGTGAGTGGATGGCGGGAAACTGCCTGAAGCTTAACTCTGATAAAACAGAGGTGGTCGTCTTTGGTACTCTCACACCGGCCTGGCCTGCAGCATGGTGGCCATCGGCCTTTGGCATTCCACCTTCACCCACCACGGAGGTCAGAAATTTGGGAGTTACTTTCGACGACAAGCTCAACTTTATGGCACACGCCAATAAGGTGGCATCAACGGCCCTTTTAAACTTAGGATGATAAGAAAAATCATCCCTTTTCTACCGGATACGGCCGCCAAAACCCTGGTCACCTCATTGGTTTTAACATCCTTGGATTATTGCAACGGACTCTTCCTCAATGCACAAACCAGAGTCACCAAAAAATTGCAGACAGTACAAAACGCGGCCGCACGTCTATTAGCTAAAAAACCTAAATTTGTACCTATTTCAGATACCTTGAAAACCTACCATTGGTTGACTATCCTAAACAGGATAAAATTCAAATCCCTGTGTATAGTCTATAAAGTGATGCAGGGTCAAGGTCCTCGCTTTCTTAAAAACCAACTAATACCTTACAATCCGGCCAGAAAGCTCAGATCGACCTCACTCAACCAATTGGTGGTCCCACGCAGCAAAACAGTTTCTTGGGGCGACCGCCGGTTTCTAGCTGCGGCCCCCAAAATCTGGAATACTCTGCCATACCACATAAAAACCTGCCCCTCTCTGTTACAGTTTCGGAAAAAGTTGAAGACGTGGCTTCTCAACCAATAATACAGCACTCTGTCAGCGACTTTTTCCCTGAGGAGGGACATCAATGCAGTCTAGCGCCGAGACGCCTACGGGTATTCGTTCGCGCTTTTACAAATGTCAGAAAATAAATAAATAAAATAAATGACTCTGAGATTAACTTGATTTGGTGCATTAGATGTCAAACAGCCATGTCTTTAAGTTCTTACGAAAACAGGTGTGATCACTAGTGGTGCGAAGAGATAAGGGCAGTTTGTTCCAAAGGGACGGAGCAAGAAACGAGAAAGATTTCCCTCCACAAGTGGTGGTACGAATTCTGGGAGATGAACGAGGCAGAGGGCCTGATTTAAGGTTTGATGAGCGGTACTCAATCCAACGCTCATCTCTGTCAGTTTTGACATCCATCCACCTACCGTGTAGCATCTAAAAAAAAAAAAAACTCCTTAAGTGGGTGTTTGTTTTTGAAAAACAAAAAATGAATGACTCAGAGTATGGAGGTAAATATATATCTTTTCCTACCGCTTACTGCCAGGTATTTCCTGGAATTACGGAAAGAAAAAAGACATTAACACTGTCCAACCTGGCTGGACAGTGTAATGTCCATCTTCCAGCGGCCTCAGAGGAAGCTGTGCTTTAAAGGAGGAATGGGGGCGCATTTGATGAAGGCTAAAAGTATGGCAGCCTCTAAATCAGGGTAGCAAACCCAGGGTTTAGTGGCAAGAGTACATACATCACGTTTACATTGGACTACCACTCCCTCAAACTCTAAATCAGGCCCATATTTTCCCTCTGCATTAAAAGGTTATTTTCTGAATCAGATAGGTAGGTGTGTCTGGGCTGCAGGGAAGAAAGAAGATATTCAAGTCAAACCTGTCGGTCTGTATACTTCAGTTCCACTGCGGCAGCTGGTTCTTCTGGTCTTGGAAGTTGATCCGCACTGACAGCTGCAAGCACGTGGCTGTGTTCTATAAATCTATTATTTCACCACAATGCTTATTCTACTTTTAATTTGTTTTGAAAACCCTTGGATTACAGAACAGGTTAGATTTGTTTTCTGGGCGGTGTCCAAAATGCATGATGAGATCCAAGAAGAATATTATGCCGAGATTATATTTATTGAGAAAAGGGGACAAGTTACCGACTACACATTATTTTAAACCCACTATTAAAGGGAAAACAAACCAAGTGATACTCCTAGGTTGTTGGGGTATTTGTCATTCGTACCCTTTTAGTTTATTTTTTGAAATATAAACATCTCATCTGAAAAGGACACTTAACGTTTTCGCACAATTATCAATTTTTCTTCATATATACAAATATACAATACATTTAAACAATACAACACTTACATGTACAAACTTTCTTTAGAATATATACAAACTAGTATTTCTCAAAAATTTGTAGTTGAATCATTTTGTGAGTCGTGAGTTTGACTCTTGTCCTTTTTTGAGAAATATCAGTTTCTCTTTTTTGAGAAATACTAGTTTGTATATATTCTAAAGAAAGTTTGTACATGTAAGTGTTGTATTGTTTAAATGTATTGTATATTTGTATATATGAAGAAAAATTGATAATTGTGCGAACACGTTAAGTGTCCTTTTCAGATGAGATGTTTATATTTCAAAAAATAAACTAAAAGGGTACGAATGACAAATACCCCAACAACCTAGGAGTATCACTTGGTTTGTTTTCCCTTTAATAGTGGGTTTAAAATAATGTGTAGTCGGTAACTTGTCCCCTTTTCTCAATTATAAATGGTCCAACTGACTACAAGTCCCAGGACCTAACTCCCCTTGCTTTCTAAAATATAGAGATTATATTTATGGCACTGGGGACGTATCAGGATCTCAGCTCTCTCAAAACAAAAAAAAATCTAGATGAGTTTTTTGGGCAGGATCACCACCACATCTCGGTTGGCTCAGAGCCTGAAGATTTACTGTTGGATCAGTAGGAAAATTGATCAATAAAAACCCGCCCCCATAGATTATGTAGTATAGACCAGTCTATTCCTTAAATGTTACTTTGTCACTAAGCTACTAATCGTAATTCTAGCCCTAGGCTCCACCAGATCCCTTTCATAAGAAGGAGGAACCTGTAAGTCAGTATCATGTTTGCTCAAGGTCATGAGCTCCAAACTGGAAAATTCTAATAGCTGATCACATCGACGGTAATGAGGCTGTGTCACGCGACTTCTTAATTACACATTCTACTGAATGGAAAGACCAGCACATTCACTATGCAAAGTAAAAACGGAATTGTTGGTCAACTCTGGGAAACATAAATAGATAATTCCTCCAGTGAGGCTCTAGGTGTCCCTGCCTTAAAGGCAATGATTCCATTGGTCAGTGTAGCTGTGAACCACTACATCGCCAGAAAGACTTAAACACAATGTTATCCCTCAAAATACGAAGATCTGCACCAACTGCAAGAAGAAGAAAATGAGAGGAGACCCTAAGGAGCTCCTTTTTCTGATACCTGAGAGCCCTCAAAAAGTCCCCATAGCACTGCACTCTGGGAAAATCCTGCTAACTAAAGACACAACCGCCTGTGTCTAACAGTCCTCAAAAAAACTTCTCCTCTCTAAACATTGCCCCCATGCCTAGGAGTCCTGAAAAAGTCTGTGTGACATATCAGCACACACCGGGGAAACACCACTATCTTAAGGCTCGGCCTTGTGTCCTCAAAAAGACTGCAACAATAAAATGCAACCTGTAGGCATGCCACTTAAAGTGGTCACCCCAATCCTGCATGATGGAGTGGGTTCAAAAAGTTCCGGTTGCATGTCAGCACACTATGGGGTAACACCACTTTCTAAAGAGACACTCCCAAAGCCCTCATATCATGCTGGTACATCTTGGGCATTCCCACCTAAGGAACTAACTTTTACACTAAGGGTATACGAGTTCTTAAAAAGTCACCTTACATGTCAGCACACCCAGTGAAATGCCACTGTCTAAAGACACCCGCTTGTGCCAAAGAGTCCTTAGATACTCCTCAATACACGTCAATAGGCCCAGGGAAATCCCACCGAAACAACCCAGCTCTATCCCCCGTGTCTAAGACTCCTCAGAGAGGCCGCGTAGCATATCAGCACCCTCTGGTGAAACACCACCACCTCTGCATCTAGAACTACCATGTACATAGTACAACAAGCAAGCGGTGCTGCAGGTGGATAATTGGGGATTTTACATGAGTTATTTGAATAAAGTACAATCTTAGTGTAGCTTGCCGCCACATACCTATCTAGTATGTTCTATAATGTTTGGATATGCCAGAGAGTGAAGTGGGTCCAAACTGGTGCAGATTTTAATGGTAGGAGAAGAGGCAGAGGATGAGAAACATCTGAGACCTTGGATTACACACAAAAAGAGGAAGGAGTGGACATGAGATCTTATGCTGGAAATTTCCAACCTATCAAGAGAGGACTCTCTCATGATGATCCCTTGATGTTACCAGCTGACAGCAAGGATTAGGGAAGGGAGGCATGGCCCTAGTGATATGGTGCGCAAAGAAAGCAGGAGAGACATGCTCTTTCAGAGGCCTCCCACGAGGTGGGATTGATGACACTGGGAGAGGACATCTTTCCAGGTATGTTCCTGGGTTGGAAACGTGAGTTGGAAGACATATGCCTTCTGCCCGAAACATGCTTACTGCTGTAAACCATCATTGTTTTAACTTTTGTATAGTGAAAAGGCTTTCTGGAGCATCCCTAACACAAAGAACAGATACTGCATGACCAGTACCAGGTCAAGCTTCCATCACACATAAACAGAGACCGACACATACACATTCACGCACACAGAGACATCCTCACAAAGATAGTTTTTGTTTGGTTTTGTCTGGGTTTACCCACACTACGAGGACCGATCTGGTCCTCAGTGTGGGTTATGCACACACACACACACGCACAGGCACACGCAGAAACAAGCTAGGGAGTCTCTAGGGAACCTGCGCTACACTTTGTAGCAGAGGGATAGGGATTGCAGCTAAGCCTGGCTCTCTCATTGGCAATGACTCACTAAGGGGCAGATCCAAGGAGTTATCCTGAGTGGTGTTTTAAGTGAAGGAAGAAAACTGCAGCGAACAGAATTTACACTCATCTTGTTATAGACGAAAGTGTTAAAAAGGGGACAAATACCGCCCGTGCCGCTCTTTAGCACTAAATTCAGGTGTATATGATGCTATAAGCAGGGCTTTAAGTGGGATGTATAAACTGTGGGGGAATCTAAAGGGGCATGTTCGATGTAATTAAGGGCATGGCTTAAAAGCACGTAAGCTAAAATTTGTGCTTTTGTATTGTATTTTGGTTCTTCTGTCATTGCATCCAGATATACAATACAACAAGTAACATTACACCTACAAGCCAGAACTATTGCTTTGTCAATGGTTGTTAGTTGCATAAGCTAAATAAGCAACAACTATGGCTTTGTAGCATAGAATATTGAAAATGCTTCAGTTCTGAAATGATGAGACTGTGAAAGAACGAGTATTTTTGAAGTTATATCAAAGGCAGTGGACGATGAGACTGCTACAAAGTTAAGATGTTCTTTACACCCTGAGGCTGAGTTGGGATTTATTTTTTGACCCCGACGGTAATGTCAAAAATCAAATGTCCAATAGGGACCGCTCTCAGCACCTGCTGAGAATCACCTTCAAGCTCCTCACAAACACCTACAAACCCCTGCATGACATGGGACCTGCGAACCTCAAACACTGCCTCACATTCCATGCACCCACCAGAGACCTCTGCTCCACCTAATTAGCCTTAACCACTGCCCACAAATCCGCAAGACCACGGCCGGAGGAAGATCCTTTTCCTACCTCAAAGCAAAGACCTGGAAAGCTCTCCACTTCAGACAGCCACAGTCACTGCCTCATTTCAGGAAGGAGCTCAAGACCTGGCTCTTCGACTGAATCACAGTGCTTTCGACGGATCAGCAGCCCCTCCCTCCCACTGCCTTATGACCCTCATGAGTGAGTAGTTGGGCTTTACAAAACACCTGGTTGATTGATTTTAGAAATGTCCGTGCTGAGCACCGGCAGGACTCAGCCCACTTAAAGCCTGCCTTTAAGGGTTCTTATTTACTGCTGACAGACTCCAGCTCATTAGTTAGGATGAAGTTCTGGGTGAGAAGTTGCCTCAATCGTTATTTAACAAAGATCTGTAGGACCGGCTGCAGAAACAGGCAACTTCATACATCGAGTGCAATCCTTTTGTATTAACAAGTGGAATGATAGTAGACTGTAGACATTGTCTTAGATAAAAAAATCATTCACAAAGAACATAAAATTCAGGTTCCAAGCAGCCCCTAGCCACAGCCAGAGCCATGCAGCTTTTAAGTGTTCGATAAAATGAGAGAGACTTGAATCCGTCTTCTCAATACTTGTGTTCAGTTTAAAAACAAGTATTTACAATGCAATGGTCTCGGCATTATTAAAGGTAGAGCTATTGGCATTGCTCATGACTTTTTTTTTTAATCATAAATAAATGGCATTGTCATTTACATTGCCAATAGCTTAATCGTTAAATAAATGGCATTGTCATTTACAATGCCAATAGCTTAATCGCTCGCAAATGCATGACCTATTGCATTTATGCCCACACAGAGCCACACACAAAAAGCCACCCACACACACACAGAGCCACCCACACAGTCATTCATATAGAGCCACCTACACAGAGCCACTCTCACACAGACAGAGCCACCCACACATAGAGCCACCGACAAAAAAGCTATCCACACAGAGCTACACACACACAGAGCGCTACACACAGAGCGCTACGCGCTACACACACACAAAGCGCAACGCGCTACACACAGACAGAGCGCTACACACACACACACAGACAGAGTGCCACACACACACAGACAGAGCGCCACACACACACACAGGCAGAGCGCCACACACACACACAGACAGAGCCCCACACACACACACAGAGACAGAGCGCCACACACACACACACAGAGCGCCACACACACACACACAGAGTGCCACACACACAGAGAGAGCGCCCCACACACACACAGGCAGAGCGCCACACACACACACACACAGACAGAGCGCCACACACACACACCCAGACAGAGCGCCACACACACACACACAGAGCGCCACACACACACACACAGAGCGCCACACAGACACACACAGACAGAGCGCCACACACACACAGGCAGAGCGCCACACACACACAGACAGAGCGCCACACACACACAGGCATAGCGCCACACACACACAGGCACAGCGCCACACACACACACAGACAGAGCGCCACACACACAGAGTGCCACACACACAGAGCGCCACACACACAGACAGAGCGCCACACACACACACACACAGACAGAGCGCCCCACACACACACACAGACAGAGCACCACACACACACACAGAGACAGAGCGCCACACACACACACACAGAGCGCCCCCCACACACACACACACACAGAGCGCCACACACACAGACAGAGCGCCCCACACACACAGACAGAGCGCCACACACACACAGGCAGAGCGCCACACACACACACACACAGGCAGAGCGACACACACACACACACAGAGCGCCACACACACACACACACACACACACACACACACACAGACAGAGCGCCACACACACAGACAGAGTGCCCCACACACACACACAGACAGAGTGCCCCACACACACACACAGACAGAGCGCTCCACACACATACACAGACAGAGCGCCCCCCACACACACACAGACAGAGCACCCCACACACACACACACACAGACAGAGCACCCCACACACACACACACAGACAGAGCCCCACACACACACACACAGACAGAGCACCCCACACACACACAGACAGAGCGCCACACACACACAGACAGAGCGCCACACACACACAGACAGAGCCACACACAGACAGAGCCACACACAGACAGAGCCACACACAGACACACATCTTCTCACCTGCACAAAGGAAAGGACAAAAATGCACACAGGCTTCGATCAAACACCTGCCAGATTAACTGCCCAGACTGCAGCAGCACGCACAGCTTCAGACCCAGCACCTACCCACCAAATACACTTCCGCCACAGAAGCAGCACTGGCTGGTGAGACTAGCCAGCCACCAGGGTAAAACCAGACAGAGCAGATGTTCTGAAGTGGCTGCTACCCACAAGAGGAGGAAGCCACAAATTTCCAGGACATGGGTCACCAAGACTAACTATTAGTCAGTCAAAGCTCTAGCCTGTAGAAGGGGCAATCCAAAAACCACTTGTAACCCACCGTGTCCCCGTCCTCCCTCGCCCCAAAAGAATGTACAGTTAAATGAGATTAATAGGACACTTTGTAAGGCTGAAACAGGGCACATTAACTGTAATATCCAGCCGTGGGTAGAAACCTAAGCTCGGAATCAGAAAGGGGGGCCCTGAACACTGCAGTGGGGCTGGGTGTTCAGCAGTCAATTATACTCTGCCTTTAAAATAGTAGTGTGCCAAAATGGCCTCTTACCCAGAGTGACTAGTACATGTCGCAGCTCAGCGCCCTTCACAGAGCTATTGGCTTCCTTGTCGAAGACCCTCAGCCCCTCCACAAAGTCATCGTAGGTACCCTGGTCCTTGTTCTTTGCAATTGTCTGCAGCATGGGCAAGAACTCGTCAAAGCCAAGCATCTTGGTGTTAAGCTCTGGGGAGGAGAGAAGAATTCAGAGGAGCAGTCACCGGCTGCAGCAGCGTGCCAGGCTGGCGAGTACACATTAACAGTGACAAACTTTAAACAACGTGATCGTCCAAGTTCCCCAAAACCCCCCCACCACCTCCAGTCAGGTTTTTGTCCCATCCCAGACTGCCAATGAATATTACTGATATGACCCATCTAGCAACTGTGAACGAGGCAGAGATCTCCAATTCAATGTGTGAAAAGCCACCTAACAGATCAAATTACATAGAAACCCAGAACACTGCAAATTCCTCCCTGACTAAAGTGGGTCAGAGCCATCACAAACATACCCACACAAGTAAAATATGAACTCAAAGGCATTACAACCTAAAAAACAGTGACTGTGTTCTGCAAACACTCACCCTGTGATTTGGGGTTTCCCAGCACCTTAAGGACCTCTGCATTTGCTTCACACAAGGAACAGAACTGTTACGTGAGGAGAACATTACACGTGAACAAATTACAAAAGCAGACGTTAAGTTACATGAGGTAAAAGTGACAATTGTGAGCAAACAAAATACATGAGGTAGCAAAGGTGTCATGAGGAAAAAGTGACAAGTGTGCAGGTTATAAGAGAAAACAAAGTACAAAAAGAGGTATAATACTGCAAAATAAGCTAGACACTCAGGCACAAGAATAAATGTAACGTAGGCTATAGTGGCACTTGTGCAAGTATCAAAGGTAAACAAAATGTGAGAGGTAGCACACTGTGTGTTACAAAGGAAAGTGGTGTGTGCAAGTTACAAAAAGGTACCAAACACAAGTACACGGATAATACAGCAGTGAATGTTAAACACTCCAACCACAAGAACACACTGGGAAGGCACTTCCATAGTCAAGGAGAATAGAATTTCCAGTAAAGGGAGGTCTTCCTTCAGATAATAGAGTGGGCGTGAAATCATGGTGGTGGAACCATGTGGGTGGAACCAAGGCAGGGGCAGAGGGAGGGTGATTGTAATCAAGGCAGAAGTGGTGGAACCGAGGAAAGGTGGGTGGAGCCGAGGTGGGCTAGTGGCACGCCGGAGGCTTGAGGCAATGAAGAGGAGGCGGGCAGCATCAGAGGGTCAGAAGGGAAGTATTGTGGGAACAAGGCGTGCTAGAGGACGAGGCAGGATGAATTAAACTAGACATGGGGAGGCCTTCATGCCAGGCTGCCCTCTGCTGCCTGCACGTCGGGGCTTGGGACTGGTCGCAGCGGAGATGCCAGGGAGGAGGGCGCCTGGCTGTAACCAGGAGGCGGTGTCAGCAGAGCGGGACGCTCACCACCAAGCCCGGGGGAGGCGGGAGCGCCGGGCTATGCGCACGCGCAGCTCACATTTTACATTGAAGTTTAGCCTCAGCACCCATGAAAGTTACCAGCCTAACTCCGTGAACATACAAATCACAGTGAGCGCTCTGCCTCTCTCAGTGAGCACTCTGTGCAACGCTCAGTGACCACTCCGTGCTGCTCTCAGTGACCACTCTGAGCTGTTCCCTGGCCAGGCTGCATAAATCCCTGTGATCACTCTGGCCAACATTCGGTGACCAGTTTCAATTTCTCTGGAGAACCCATCCTAGGGAAATGTCAGCGGCTATTCTGAATCACCCCCAGTGACCAGTCTAAAGAACTCTCAGTGAAAGTGGGAAGTTCTCAGTTCTAGTCTCATCCTAGTAATCCTCAGTGACGCTGTCAGAGCGCACCCTTAATGCCCATGAACAGTCTCACTGCGAGTAACCCTCCGTGGCCACTTAATCTCGGCGCACCCCGACACCTCTCAGTGAGCACCCGCGGCGTTACTCACCCCACTGTACAGTGTGATTACCGTTCACTGCACACGGAGCACCTTTAAACATGATCACAGTGAGGACATCTCAGGGACCGGTCTGAGTACATTTCAATGAATATGCAATCCTACAATGCTGTGCTCAGAGTGAATCGCTCTCGCTGACGGAGTGCCCGTCTCTCAGTGACCGGACTCACTGCACAGCCTGGGGAAGTGAAGGTGGCCTGCCCGTATGACTGAAGTAGAAACCGGTCACGTTCCTTGGGCGGGCCCAGGGCAGCGGGTACATTAATGAACATGCGTGCATGGTCTGTAGTGCGTTCACCCCTATTCCTCACAGCCCCCAAACTCCCCTCCCAGTGGGGGCAGCGGCACGTGGCACTGGTTCTTACCGGAGATGTACTGCCGCCTGCCCTCGTCCAGGTGAGTGGAAATCACGTCCCCCATGGCGATCCCTGAGCTGGCAGCGGCGACCAGAGAGTGGCCCGGATCCGAGGCGCGGGTTCAGGTCCTCCGGCAGGCGGGAGACGCAGCGAAGCCGGTCAATCAATCAATCAATCAATCAAGGCATTTATATAGCGCACTACTCACCCGGAGGGTCTCAAGGTGCTAGGGGAGGGGGGGGTCCGCTACTGCTTGAACAGCCAGGTCTTGAGCTGCTTCCTGAAGGCGAGGTGGTCCTGGGTCAGGCGGAGGTGGGTCGGGAGGGAGTTCCAAGTCTTGGCGGCCAGGTAGGAGAAGGACCTTCCTCCTGTTGTGGCTCTTCGGATGCGGGGGGCGGTGGCGAGGGCGTGGCCGGTCGATTGAAGCTGGCGTGTGGGAGCGTAGAAGTTGAGGTGGCTGTTGAGGTATCCTGGGCCTTGGTTGTGCAGGGCTTTGTGTGCGTGGGTGAGGAGACGGAAGGTGATTCTCTTGTTGACCGGGAGCCAGTGCAGGTCTCTCAGGTGTCCGGAGATGTGGCTGTGATGGGAGATGTCCAGGATGAGTCGTGCTGAGGCATTCTGGATCCGCTTGAGTCTCTTCTGGAGTTTGGCGGTGGTACCGGCGTAGAGGGAGTTGCCGTAGTCGAGACGGCTGGTGACGAGGGCCTTGGTGACCGTCTTCCTGGTCTCGGTGGGGATCCACCGGAAGATCTTACGTAGCATGCGCAGGATGTTGAAGCACGACGAGGAGACGGCGTTGATTTGTCTGGTCATGGAGAGGGAGGAATCCAGGATGAAGCCCAAGTTGCGTGCGTGGTCTGTTGGTTTGGGTGCGCTGCCCAGGGCGGGGGGCCACCAGGAGTCGTCCCAGGCGGAGGGTGAGGATCCCAGGATGAGGACTTCCGTCTTGTCCGAGGTCAGTTTCAGGCGGCTGTTCCTCATCCACTTGGCTACGTCTGTCATCCCTTCGTGTAGGTTGGCTCTGGCGGCGGTGGGGTCGTTGGTGAGGGAGAGGATCAGCTGGGTGTCGTCGGCGTAGGAGATGATGTTGAGGTTGTGTTGGCGTGCGATGGCTGCGAGGGGGCTCATGTAGACGTTGAAGAGGGTTGGGCTGAGCGAGGAGCCTTGAGGAACGCCGCAGATGACTTCGGTGGCTTCTGACCTGAACGGGGGGAGGCGGACTCTCTGTGTCCTTCCGGCGAGGAAGGAGATGATCCACTCCAGTGCCTTCTCCTGGATTCTGACGTTGCTGAGGCGCTGCACTAGGGTGCGGTGGCAGACAGTGTCGAAGGCCGCGGAGAGGTCTAGGAGGATGAGGGCCGCTGTTTCTCCGTTGTCGAGCAGGGCTCGGATGTCATCGGTGGCTGCGATCAGGGCAGTCTCGGTGCTGTGGTTGGCTCGGAATCCAGACTGCGAGAGGTTGAGGGATCCGTTCGTCTCGAGGAAGGCGGCCAGCTGCTTGTTGACGGTCTTCTCAATAACTTTTGCAGGAAACGGGAGCAGCGAGATGGGGCGGTAGTTCTTGAGGTCGGTGGGGTCGGCTGATGGCTTCTTAAGTAGAGCGCTGAGTTTGGCGTGCTTCCAGCTCTCCGGGAAGGTAGCGGTGTTGAAGGAGGTGTTGATGATGTCCCGCAGGTGGGGTGCGATGACAGTATCGGCCTTGTTGAAGACGTGGTGAGGGCAGGGGTCGGTCGGAGAACCGGAGTGGATGGAGTTCATCGTGCGGACGGTGTCTTCGGTGCTGATCGGAGTCCAGGCGCGGAGGGTGGTGGTGGGGGGCGGTGGTTCGGTCGTGGCGTGCGTCGGTTGAGTGCTGAAGCTGTTGTGTATGGCCGCGATCTTGTTGTAGAAGTAGGAGGCGAGGGAGTTGCAGAGGTCTTGTGAAGGGGTGATGTCGTTGTTTCCGGCGTTGGGGTTGGAGAGCTCTTTAACGATGTTGAAGAGTTCCTTGCTGTTGTGTGCGTTGTTGTCCAGTCGTTCCTTGAAAGCAGTTTTCTTGGTGGCGTGAATCAGTTGGTGGTGTTTTCGGGTGGCGAGCTTGAGGGCAGTCATGTTGTCCGGTGTTGGGTCTCTGCGCCAGGCTTTCTCGAGGGCTCGGCAGTTCCTTTTGGAGCTCTTGAGTTCGTCGGTGAACCATGGGGCTTTCTTGCTGCCGGGTCTGCTAGGCGGGGTCCTCAGAGGGGCGAGGTCGTCTGCGCAGTTGCTGATCCACTTTGTTAGGTTGGTGGCCGCCTGGCATTGCGCCGGCGGGAGGGTTTTTGCTCAGGGAAGTCGCGAGCTGGTCGACTGTGATCTTGTTCCAGCTTCTGCGTGCAACCTGTTGCTGTTGGTGGTGGATCGTGGTCCTTCTGAAGCTGAAGTGGACGCAGCTGTGGTCCGTCCAGTGGAGTCCGGTGGCGTGGCTGAAGGTGATGTCCTTGCTGGATGAGAACACGGGGTCGAGTGTGTGTTCGGCGTAGTGGGTGGGGGTGGTCACCAGCTACTTGAGTCCGAGGTTTGCGAGGTTGTCCAGCAGGATAGTGGTGTTGCGGTCGTTGTTGTTCTCCAGGTGGAAGTTGAGGTCCCCGAGGAGGATGTAGTCAGCGGAGGGGAGGGCGTGCGGGCTGATGGAGTCGGCGATGTCTTCGCTGAATTGTGTGTGTGGTCCCGGGGGTCTGTAGATGAGGGTGCCTCTGAGGGTGGTCTTGGGGTTGATGTGGATCTGGAAGTGCAGGTGTTCGGCGGGTGCGAGGGTATCGTCGGTGTTGGTCGTGATGCGGATGGTGTTCCTGTGGATGATGGCGATGCCTCCTCCTGCCGGTGACCCTCCTGCAGGCAGATCTGCAGGGGGGAGAGGCGGTGGCACCCTCCTGCGGGCAGATGTGGGGGCGGGAGGGATCCTCCACAGGGAGCGGACCCTCCGGCGCAGCTGTAGGCAGGACCCTCGGGAGCACAGACCCTCTGAAGACACAGGCGCCGCCTCGAAGCCTCCCTCGCACTGCTGCAGCACTCACTCCATGCGCTCCCTCCCGGCTGCGAGTGAGACTGGCTGCGCCCGGCGCACTGCAGACGCCACCCCCATGCCTGCAGACTCGCTCCCCTCCCCGCAACACACCTCCCAGGGGCTGATTACTTACCCTGGACGAATCTCACCATGTCTGAACACTTCTTTCTAAACTCTGCAATAGATTCCGCGATTATCCGGACGAGAACTGATTAAATGGTAATTTGTCCCTCGGCTTTTCTCAGGCTACGACATTGGGTGAGCATATTCGTTATACTCTTACTTTCTCACCCACCTCCACGTGGCTCCGCTCGGGACCTTCAAAAACAAGACGATCCTCACCGGCAGACGAGAAAAAAAAATGGCGGCCGCAACTCTGAAATTTTTGGGATTCGGGGGCGTGTTTTGGCTTCTGAGTGACGGGTGACATCACAGGGCGAAAGAACGCCAAAAACACGCCCCTGAATCCGAAAGAGACGGGGCTTGTTTTTTTGGAGTGACGCCTCTCTCCTCCAATGGCTGGCCTCCGTTTTGGAAGCCAGCCAATGGAGGAGGGATGGAGGAGAGAGACGGGTTCAAGCCCCGTACTCAAACTCATTAAATCTCCGACCGGAGACTGCGCAAGCGCAGCCTTTAGGTCCGAGACCTAAAGAGTATTACTTGCAAAAACAAACAAAATTGACGCAAACAGAAGGGGAAGTTAGAAACCAAAGTATAATCAAACGTTTGAGTCAAGATATGACTAGTTAAACTCAGAAAGAGGGAACAAATGGAAGAGTAGCGAATATCACTGATCTGTGGACACAGTTCATTTAATGTTTCTCAAATGGGATGGCGATGATTTTGAGCCTGACGACATACAAAACTTTTTAAACATATACAAAAGGCCATTTCAATAATCCAGCCATCCGTACCTGCAGCTATGGATCTCCTCAACATTCTGAACATCGAGTTATTAGCTACACAAGAAGCCCAAGAAATCCAATGATTGTTTCAATTTTCAATAGTTGTGTTCACATCACCAGGGAAGGCTAACAATAGTGCTAACAGTGGAGCCCTATTAAAGGGGTCATCTATTAAGACATGTGGTGAGAAGACTGAAATACTGTGACTGATCCATAGCAAATGACCTGAACAACTCTCTAAAGGCGTGCCAAGCTCATAATTGATCTTATCTGATTCCAGTAAATGTATCTGATTCCAGTAAACTGAGTTTCTGCATTTGCACTGGGTTCGAATGCGATCTAAAATAAGATTTTTGCGGGGCTGGTAGTGCACTGCATTTACCACAATGCATCTGGGCTTGTTGTGTACTGGTATGCAGGCAGTGTGATCCCTCTCACTTTATTAGCCGTCCTTAAAAAAATCCTTATCTGAATTATGCCAATCAATTGAATGAGTTTCTTCCTTGCCACACATCCTGCTCTACTCTAATACTACACTACACTTTCTTAACTTGTCATATAGGGCCAGATGTAGGTAAATACCATTTATCTATTCTAAAATACCGAATTTTACCGATTCGGTATTTTAGAATGGGTAAATGGTATGTAGGTATTAATTCGGTAATTTTTACCGAATCTGTAAAATTCGGTATATACCGATTCGGAGGCCCATAGGAATGAATAGGGAATACCAATTCGGTAAATACCGAATCGATAAGGGGGAAGACCTACAAGGGTGGCAGGGTGTCACATTGACACCCTGTTGCACCCCTGAATAGTGCATGGGTGCACATGTGGCACAATACATGCCCTCTGCCACATGGCACTGTTAAAAAAGCACAAAATTGATTTTTAACGGTTTTTGTAATTTATCACCAACTTGTAGTTGGTGGTAAATAACAAATCCTTACAGGTGAAAAGCACTCACTTGAGTGCTTCCTACATTTTATATTCGGTAATTTACCGAATCGGTATTTAAGAATTCGGTAATTTCCCGAATTCTTAAATACTGATTCGGTAAATTACCGATTCTGAAATGTAGCCACCTACATCCCAAATGCCTAATACTGGTCGGTAATGGCCGAAATTCGGTAATTTCGGCCATTACCAAACGGTATTAGGTTCCTACATCTGGCCCTATGAGTGGGAAATTGTAAGGATAATCAACTAGCACCTTCACTTTCCACACATCACGATAGGATAGTGCATGACTCTCTCCCCCTGCTATCAAAACCAGATTATTAACTTCATTGCATACTTCCCTGAACAACGAAGTTTCCATAGTCAGAACCCGCCCTGCCTTGGAATTTTCCATCTCAATATGCACCGCAGCCAGTTCTCTTTGGAAAAGCCCGGGATCAGCTGAGATGCTGATGAGCAATGGAAACTAATTGTAAATCAAGACGGGCTGCTAAGTGCCTGCAACTCACGGTCTCAAGAACATAAACAAACAATTGTAGCAGTCGCTATTATTAGAGCAGACTTGAATGCGACCAACACTTATGAACTCACTACTGAACACTTTACCCGTCTTTACTAGGTTTATGAGAAAAGAGTTGATTAAATCTTTCAGGGATCAGGGAGTGTAAATAGAAGAATAGAAGAAGCTGGTTCCCTGATCTCTTAGATAGGGGTTATCCTTTCCAGTCAAATAAGAAACCTTATCTTAAATGAAAGTAATAAACAAGTGTTGGCAAAGGCAAATGAAATAAAGGGTGTATCATCTAAGAAGCAGGTAACTTAAGTTGGATTCAATACCTTGGATAGAGAAAGTAGGAGAAAATAACAGGGTGACAATTTAGATTTTGTTTGTCGTAGGTTGATGAAGAGATGTTAGCCAGGCTATTATCTTAAACCCTGTATCTAGGTGCTTGCCTACTTTTCATGTTTGCTAATCTGACCTGTCTTTCTTGTTTCTTCTTTAAATGAATTACAGTTGTTTAGTACTTTTTGTTTTGCAGACTATGGGTTTTATCTTTATATGATTACAATAACATCTTATCCAGTCTCTTCTGTTCAAGCAGTGCCATTAGTGCCATTCTCTCCTCTGTCCCACTCGTTTTGGTGCCCTTCTGCCCTCTGTCCCACTCGTTTTTGGTGCCCTTTTGCCCTCTGTCCCACTCGTTTTTGGTGCCCTTTTGCCCTCTGTCCCACTTGTTTTTGGTGCCCTTCTGCCCTCTGTCCCACTTGTTTTTGGTGCCCTTCTGCCCTCGGGCCGGACGCCTGCGCCCCACAAAACCAGCCAGGGTGCAGCAGGCAGCAGTTAACTTGACCTCCTGGCAGGCAGCTGAGCCGGCGAAAGTCAGCTCTCTCTGGGCTGCCCAGCCGGCTCCACCAGGAGGACGAGCGCGGCTGGGGAGGAGCGGACAAGGCGAGGAGTGTGTCCCGACCGACTCAAGTGAACAGCAGCAGCTGCTCTGCCTTATCGAGACAGCACTGGCAGTGCTGGGCAGCAGCAGGTCACTTAAAGTAAGTCACTTAGCCCCCACGCAGCGCTGCACACGGGACGCCGGTCACTCACTCAGTGTCACTTATTTTTATGTAAATGAAAATCATGTCCGCACATCGTGCTCTGGTGGTGCATCAATGCTTGCAACTGTTATGTACTACAACACTCCGATACTAGTAGCATAAAACAGAGGCAACTAAATGGAAACGAAACCCCTGTGTTATAATCAGTATGTGTGTAGGTTAGGTAGGATGCCATTAATGTAGCAATTATTAGCGCTGCAAGGCTGGCTGTCACACAACAAGATCATGTTATAATTGAGCCTAAGTTGTCAACATTGGCACATGGTGTAAATGTGCTGGTTTCCACACTGGATTTCATCTCTGCACATACCGTGAGATTTTGCTGATGTTTTTTTTTTAGTTTTCGTGGTTGCTTTTACTCAGGGCGCTACTCAGCACGGGCAGCATTGTTTGGCAGAGCAGCGCGCTCTTCACAGGCAGGCCCCTCCCTGTTAGTGCACTTCTTAGAGTTTCTTGTTGCTCAAATGGGTGTCATTTTTGATATTTATATGTTTCTCCATATGTTTCATGCTTGATTTTTGCTTCCGATAAAGTGTCACTCGAAATTACAATGAAATTATGAAAATGTCACACATAGCAATTTGAAACCTTGGCAGCTATGCTGTTGGCTTTTGTTTAAGTATTGCTGTTAATCAGAGCCCTTTCACGGGCTCCGATTAACAGCAATACTTAAACAAAAGGCCAGAGTCTGCCCCGCGCTTTCCTAAATAAGCATAGGCAGTTTCCAAACACATGCTGTGTTTGGAAACTGTCTACTCTTTTGTTAGGTAAGCGCGGGGAAGAGTCTGGCCTTTTCTTTAAGTATTGCTGTTAATCGGAGCACGTGAAGGGGCTCTGATTAACAGCAATACTTAAACAAAAGGCCAGAGTCTGCCCCGCCCTCCCTCATAGCCTCAAGCGCTACAAGCGCTTCCCCCACCTCCTTACCAGCACGCCTCACGACCGCTCCGCCGCATTCGCGCCGCTCGCTTCTTTCAAAGCGGCCGGCAGCGCGACGTCCTGACCGTGTACGCGCTCCATGCGAGGTGGTGCGCGGTGAGGTCAGGAGCGGTGCGCACACGCGCGCGTGCGTGCCTTAGAGGGAACGGTGGTTGCAATTAGTTATTGGTCATCCATTCAGAGATGGTTGTAAGGTCGCCTTGGAATTTCGCCTGGTTTAGTTTAGTATTGCTAGAGAAGTAAATACCATTTGGGTATCATCTGCATATAATACCATAGCCATGTTCCGGGCTTTGGCCAGCAGGGCTAGGGGGTGGACATAAATGTTGAATAAAGTGGGGCTTAAGGCAGACCCCTGAGGGACACCACAGCCTAGAGGATGGACATTGGAGGTGTAGAGGAGAGCCGAGACCTGGAAGGACCGATCGGTCAGGAAGGATGCGAACCAGTCCAAGGCCTTGCCATTGACCCCGATCTCCTCAACCGATATAGCAAAATCCTGTGGGAGACCATATCGAAGACCGCACTGAGGTCCAGCAGGATCAGTGCCGAGGTTCTGCCCTCATACAAAGCAGACCGTAGCTGCTCTGTGACTGCTAGTAGCGCCGATTCCGTGCTATGTTTAGGCCAAAAGCCGTTTTGTGACTGTTCAAGAATCTGATTAGCTTCTAAGTATTATGTTAAGATGCAGTTGACATGAGACTCCATAATTTTGGCAAGGTATGGAAGCAGAGATATTGGGCGGTAATTTTCAGGCAGAGATGCATCCAGTGTTGTTTTCTTTAGCTGGGGGATGACTTTGGCATGCTCCCAAGACTTAGAAATCACTGCAGCTGATAGTGACCTATTAATCAGCTCTCGGACTTCTGAGAGGAGGCAATCATGAAATTTCCTAAAAAGATCAGGTTTTAGTGGGTCCTCAGGGGAGCCTGATTTTACCTTGGCCTATAGGGTCTCCATATCTTTAGAGGACATGGCAGAAGGTCCTGGAGGAGTAGGGCATAACTGCCGGGAGGGTGTTCCTCTGATTAGCGGAAGAGGCGTTCTTCGCACAGAATGTGCTTTAAATGTGTTCCACTTTGCTGATAAACAATTTCGCAAGTGTCTTGCATTGCAGGTTATAGGATATAGCATTATCGGTAGTATGCAGGGGTTTTACCAATTCCTTCATAATGGAAAAAATGGATTTGGTTGGATTGCTGCTGGTGGAAATTACATTAGCATAGAACTTAGCTTGGTATCCCGGACCAATTTATGGTACAGTTTAACTGCGCTCCTGTAAATAGATTTAGCCGTGAGATTATAGGAATTTCTCCACTGCACTTTCTAGAATTTTACATTTTTTCTTTTCTATCGTCAGAGACTCGTTATACCATGCATGGGTTTAAGTGCACTTGGCCTGAGTAATTTTTGTCGGAATGCAACGATCTAGTGCATTATTGACCCATCTCCTAAAGGCAGCATCCGCTGTCTCTATATCTGTAGGCCAGACTGGATGGTGTGAGTTTAAACAGGCTGTAAAAGTCGTGGGGTTTAGTTTATGCCATGGGTGCTTCATAGTAATCGGGCGAGAGAGTTGTAGTGGGGAACCTTCTACACAGAGACGCAGAGAGATGAGAGAGTGATCCGTCCAGAGCATCGGAAGGGGGGGAGTTAGCCTCCATAGACTCTAGGTTTGTAAATACGGGGTCAAGAAGGTGACCAGCTACATGGGTTGGCCCCTCGATCAGCTGCCTCAGCTGGCATGCAGCCATATCTCCTAAGAAACTGATGATCTCCTGAGAATCTTTGTAGTCTAGATGTAAGTTGAGGTCTCCGAAGATGCTCAAATTGGCAGTCTCTAGTGTTAGCGTAGCTACGGTATTGGCTAGAGCTTCTTGGAATACCCGGTGGGTGGTATATAAGCAACCCAGATAGTGTTAAATTATGGTCAGTTCAATCATAAAAATGAGCACTTTCACTGTCAGGGATATTCTGAGGAATGAGGCTACAGGAGTACCCTGACTTAAGTATGATAGCAACCCACCCTCCCCTCCCACCTGCTCTATTCTGGGTGTACATCGAATAGCCTGTAGGTACGGCCAGGGCTGGGATGGCCACAGAGTCTGTAGTGAGTTAAATTTCTGTAAGGAATAGGATGTCCGGGGCTCTTTCTTGTAAAAGATCTAATACCTCTGCATGGTGTTTTGCAAGGGATCTACAGTTAAGGCTGCTGACGGCAAAGCCTTTCAACCCAGGGGTCGTAGGGGGCAATCGGGAGCAGGTACTTGCCCCAAAGCTGCATATGTTGCACTGACAGGGGGATCAGGATTCCAGGTATGTTCCCAACAGGTGGTAGTAGATGGTAGGGCAAGCAATACCTCTCTTGTGTACCTTTGCCTGTGGGACACTCCGGATCCAGGGGTCCTGGTGTCTGGCGACAACCAGGCGCGGACAGGCGCAGATGGACTTGCCTTTGGCGTGCCGGCAGCGCACCCGCTACGTGCAACCGCTGCGCGTCGGCACCATCTCTGATTTAAATATCAGCAGGGAGGTGCTCTGCCAATAGACTAGACCGCCTCTTTCTCCCCAAATGGCGCCTGCTAATAGCTACCAGGAAGTGAGGGAACCAGAGGCCCAGACTCTCCCTCCACACAATCAGCACAAGCACTGCGGTGGACCGGGGAGAACAGCAAGGAACAGCAGCTTGGTGATTTGGCCAGTAAGTGGTACAACCAGTTGTGGTGATTAATAAGAGCAGTCTGCTTAAAAGTTGTGCAGGTGCAGGTCAGTTTAAAAGCGTTGTGCAAATAAGCTGTTAAATCGAATAAAAACGAATAAATCCATAATAGCGGAACATCCCCCAGGATTAGGACGATCCATGATAAATTCAGTTGAAATACATTTCCAAGGGATCTCAAAAGGCTGTAGTAAAACATACTTGAGTCTAGTAATTCCTTTGGCTTGTGCTCCGTGGCAAGTTCATCACCGTGACCTTCGAAAGACTATTTCTTCTATAGTCCAACTATTTTTGCACTTGGCTTGGTGTAGAACGCAGAGGTTATAATGCTCTGTTCTAACAGTAACAGGATGAAAGGCTTTTAGCAAAAATATCTTCATTCTTTAAATTCCGCCTTTATTGCTAGCAACTCTTTATACTGTACTGAGCAATTTATTTTAGGACACATTAGCTTTCAAGAATTATAAGTGATTAGATGTTCTTTTTGAGTAGGACTTTTTTTGAATAAGAACTGCTCCAGTTGTACGATTGGATGTGTCGGTCCCAACCACAAAAGGTTTGGTAGAGCCTCAGGCAATTTCTTCTTTTTCTCTGAAATGGCATGCAAAGCTTGCCCATTTCATCTGAACCTCTGCCCTTTCTTTGTTAGATCTGTGATTGGATTCAGGATTTCAAACACATTCCTAGAGAGTTTTTGGTAAAGATTTACCATTGCTATTAAACTTTGGGTCTATTTCTTCTAGGATTTTTTCAATTTAGAATGGTTTTTAACCTTTTTATCGTAAATGGCTAATCCCAAAGCAGAGATGATAAGGCCCAGGTTCTCTACAAATTCCTGTTCAAAATAATAAAAAAAATGGTTTTACTGGTAAGTTGTTTTCCTTCAAGCATCTTAACACTTAAGTGACATCTTGCCTATGTGAACGCAGATTTTTGTAAAAAAAATAAGAATGTGACTCAGGTCTATGACCATGAAGGGAATTAGTAAGTCTGAAAAAATGTAATCAATGAACCTTTAAAAAGAATAGATGGAACATTACATAACCCAAATGGCATGAGTCTATATTCAAACTATCCGAAAGGGGTTAGAAGTGCTGTTTTTCATTTGTCATCCTGCCAGTTTCCTAGCAGGTGGCCTGCGGCTAGTAGATTGAATTTAGTTAACACTTGGGCATCTAGCACTGCATCTAGAACATTTGAAATAAAACGCAGAGGGTAATGATGTTTGATAGTTACTTGATTATAGCCACTTTAGTCTAGACATAGGGGTCGATTCCGATCCGGTAAAAAGCGCTCCGATTAGCGGTTCGGAGCGTTTTTCCCTGTACGAATCGTACCCGTAGGCGTCCCCGTACGATTCAGCAAGTACGATCACAATCTTAAGCGTCACTCCGTACGGCTCGTAAGAATCGCCGTACGAATCGAAAGTCCATACGAATTGCAGTCGGCTGACGCTCGACGCTACGTCCGAACGTAAAAAGAGCACGTCTCCCGAACCAGGAAGTACGATCTGTGTAGAACACACTCCGTACGGCTCTTTTTCTACGAGAGCTCAAAACTACCGTAAAACCACACTCCGGAACGAACCGCACCCCGGTACGCGACAAGCAGGACATGAACGCCATCGTCCGTCTCATCCCTATCCTGTACGGCCACCACCTCGTACTTAGAAACCGACGACGGCGCAGAAGGTGAGTACAACAAAGTCCAACATACTTGTACGTGTTGCCACACGCGCACATCTCCATTGCACGACTGTAATGTCTGGGTACGTTGGTCCACACACTCCCGCACTTCACCAGTGCAATACGGAGACGTACCGCACCTACGTCATCGAAGTACGTCACCGCACTTCACCAGTGTAATACATGCCGCATGTACGTCATCCAGCTCGGGGTACGGTACGTCACCACACAACACCAGTGTAAAACGGAGACATACCGCACCTACGTCATCGACCTCGGGGTACGGTACGTCACCGCACAACACCAGTGTAATACGGAGACATGCCGCCCCTACGTCATCGAAGTATGTCACCGCACTTCACCAGTGTAATACGTGCCGCATGTACGTCATCCAGATCGGGGTACGGTATGTCACCGCACAACACCAGTGTAATACGGAGACGTACCGCACCTACGTCATCGACCTCGGGGTACGGTACGTCACCGCACAACACCAGTGTAATACGGAGACGTGCCGCACCTACGTCATCGAAGTACGTCACCGCACTTCACCAGTGTAATACGTGCCGCATGTACGTCATCCAGCTCGGGGTATGGTACGTCATCGACCTCGGGGTACGGTACATCACCGCACAACACCACTGCAATACGGAGACGTGCCGCACCTACGTCATCGAAGTACGTCACCGCACTTCACCAGTGTAATACGTGCCGCATGTACGCCATCCAGCTCGGGGTACGGTACGTCATCGACCTCGGGGTACGGTACGTCACCGCACAACACCACTGCAATACGGAGACGTGCCGCACCTACGTCATCGAAGTACATCACCGCACTTCACCAGTGTAATACGTGCCGCATGTACGTCATCCAGCTCGGGGTACGGTACGTCATCGACCTCGGGGTACGGTATGTCACCGCACAACACGAGTGTAATACGGAGACGTGCCGCACCTACGTCATCGAAGTACGTCACCGCACTTCACCACTCTAATACGTGCCGCATGTACGTCATCCAGCTCGGGGTACGGTACGTCATCGACCTCGGGGTACGGTACGGCACCGCACAACACCAGTGTAATACGGAGATGTGCCGCACCTACGTCATCGAAGTACGTCACCGCACTTCACCAGTGTAATAGACGTGTGGGATATACGTCTGCTATGTCATTGTAAGTGTAAGTATCAGAGTGTGTGTGTATACAACACCCCCACCAGTGCCCACCAGTGCCCAGCATCAGAGTGTGTGTGTGGCTGAGACCCCACCACTGCCCACCAGTGCTCAGCAGTGCCCAGCATCAGACTGTGTGTGTGGACAACACCCCCACCACTCCCCACCACTGCCCACCAGTGCCCAGCAGTGCCCAGCATCAGAGTGTGTGTGTGGACAACACCCCCACCAGTGCCCAGCATCAGAGTGTGTGTGTGGACAACACCCCCACCAGTGCGGACCAGTGCCCAGCATCAGAGTGTGTGTGTGGACACCACCCCCACCACTGCCCACCAGTGCCCAGCAGTGCCCAGCATCAGAGTGTGTGTGTGGACAACACCCCCACCACTCCCCACCACTGCCCACCAGTGCCCAGCAGTGCCCAGCATCAAAGTGTGTGTGTGGACAACATCCCCACCACTCCCCACCAGTGCCCACCAGTGCCCAGCATCAGAGTGTGTGTGTGGACAACACCCCCACCAGTGCCCACCAGTACCCAGCATCAGAGTGTGTGTGTGGACAACACCCCCACCACTCCCACCACTGCCCAGCAGTGCCCAGCAGTGCCCAGCATCAGTGTGTGTGTGTGGACAACACCCCCACCACTCCCCACCACTGCCCACCAGTGCCCAGCATCAGAGTGTGTGTGTGGACAACACCCCCACCACTCCCCACCAGTGCCCACCAGTGCCCAGCATCAGAGTGTGTGTGTGGACAACACCCCCACCAGTGCCCACCAGTGCCCAGCATCAGAGTGTGTGTGGACAACGCCCCCACCACTCCCCACCACTGCCCAGCAGTGCCCAGCACCTCGGGGTACGGTACGGCACCGCACAACACCAGTGTAATACGGAGATGTGGCGCACCTACGTCATCGAAGTACGTCACCGCACTTCACCAGTGTAATAGACGTGTGGGATATACGTCTGCTATGTCATTGTAAGTGTAAGTATCAGAGTGTGTGTGTATACAACACCCCCATCAGTGCCCACCAGTGCCCAGCATCAGAGTGTGTGTGTGGCTGAGACCCCCACCACTGCCCACCTGTGCTCAGCAGTGCCCAGCATCAGACTGTGTGTGTGGACAACACCCCCACCACTCCCCACCACTACCCACCAGTGCCCAGCAGTGCCCAGCATCAGAGTGTGTGTGTGGACAACACCCCCACCAGTGCCCAGCATCAGAGTGTGTGTGTGGACAACACCCCCACCAGTGCCCACCAGTGCCCACCAGTGCCCAGCATCAGAGTGTGTGTATGGACAACACCCCCACCACTCCCCACCACTGCCCGCCAGTGCCCAGCAGTGCCCAGCATCAGAGTGTGTGTGTGGACAACACCCCCACCAGTGCCCACCAGTGCCCACCAGTGCCCAGCATCAGAGTGTGTGTGTGGCTGAGACCCCCACCACTGCCCACCAGTGCCCACCAGTGCCCACCAGTGCCCAGCATCAGAGTGTGTGTGTGGACAACACCCCCACCAGTGCCCACCAGTGCCCACCAGTGCCCAGTATCAGAGTGTGTGTGTGGACAACACCCCCACCACTCCCCACCACTGCCCACCAGTGCCCAGCACCAGAGTGTGTGTGTGTGGACAACACCCCCACCAGTGCCCACCAGTGCCCAGCATCAGAGTGTGTGTGTGGCTGAGACCCCCACCACTGCCCACCAGTGCCCACCAGTGCCCAGCATCAGAGTGTGTGTGTGGACAACACCCCCACCAGTGCCCACCAGTGCCTACCAGTGCCCAGCATCAGAGTGTGTGTCTGGCTGAGACCCCCACCACTGCCCAACAGTGCCCACCAGTGCCCATCAGTGCCCAGCATCAGAGTGTGTGTGTGTGGACAACACCCCCACCAGTGCCCACCAGTGCCCACCAGTGCCCAGCATCAGAGTGTGTGTGGACAACACCCCCACCACTCCCCACCACTCCCCACCACTGCCCACCAGTGCCCAGCATCAGAGTGTGTGTGTGGGCAACACCCCCACCAGTGCCCACCAGTGCCCAGCATCAGAGTGTGTGTGTGGACAACACCCCCACCACTCCACACCACTGCCCACCAGTGCCCAGCATCAGAGTGTGTGTGTGGACAACACCCCCACCAGTGCCCACCAGTGCCCAGCATCAGAGTGTGTGTGTGGCTGAGACCCCCACCACTGCCCACCAGTGCCCAGCATCAGAGTGTGTGTGTGGACAACACCCCCATAAGTGCCCACTAGTGCCCACCAGTGCCCACCAGTGCCCAGCATCAGAGTGTGTGTGTGGACAACACCCCCGCCACTCCCCGCCACTGCCCACCAGTGCCCAGCAGTGCCCAGCATCAGAGTGTGTGTGTGGACAACACCCCCACCACTCCCCGCCACTGCCCACCAGTGCCCAGCAGTGCAAAGCATCAGAGTGTGTGTGTGGACAACACCCCCACCACTCCCCACCACTCCCCACCAGTGCCCACCAGTGCCCAGCATCAGAGTGTGTGTGTGGACAACACCCCCACCAGTGCCCAGCATCAGAGTGTGTGTGTGGACAACACCCCCACCACTCCCACCACTGCCCAGCAGTGCCCAGCAGTGCCCAGCATCAGAGTGTGTGTGTGGACAACACCCCCACCACTCCCCACCACTGCCCACCAGTGCCCAGCAGTGCCCAGCATCAGAGTGTGTGTGTGGACAACACCCCCACCACTCCCCACCAGTGCCCACCAGTGCCCAGCATCAGAGTGTGTGTGTGGACAACACCCCCACCAGTGCCCACCAGTGCCCAGCATCAGAGTGTGTGTGGACAACACCCCCAGCAGTGCCCAGCAGTGCCCAGCATCAGAGTGTGTGTGTGGACAACACCCCACCACTCCCCACCACTGCCCACCAGTGCCCAGCAGTGCACAGCATCAGAGTGTGTGTGTGAACAACACCCCCACCACCCCCACCACTGCCCACCAGTGCCCAGCATCAGAGTGTGTGTGTGGACAACACCCCCACCAGTGCCCAGCATCAGAGTGTGTGTGTGGACAACACCCCCACCACTGCCCACCAGTGCCCAGCATCAGAGTGTGTGTGTGGACAACACCCCCACCACTCCCCACCAGTGCCCAGCATCAGAGTGTGTGAGTGGACAACACCCCCACCAGTGCCCACCAGTGCCCAGCATCAGAGTGTGTGTGTGGACAACACCCCCACCACTGCCCACCAGTGCCCACCAGTGCCCAGCATCAGAGTGTGTGTGTGGACAACACCCCCACCAGTGCCCACCAGTGCCCACCAGTGCCCAGCATCAGAGTGTGTGTGTGGCTGAGACCCCCACCACTGCCCACCAGTGCCCACCAGTGCCCAGCATCAGAGTGTGTGTGTGGACAACACCCCCACCAGTGCCCACCAGTGCCCAGCATCAGAGTGTGTGTGTGGACAACACCCCCACCACTCCCCACCACTGCCCACCAGTGCCCAGCATCAGAGTGTGTGTGTGGACAACACCCCCACCAGTGCCCACCAGTGCCCAGCATCAGAGTGTGTGTGTGGCTGAGACCCCCACCACTGCCCACCAGTGCCCAGCATCAGAGTGTGTGTGTGGACAACACCCCCACCACTGCCCACCAGTACCTAGCCCTTACATCATAAACATACCATTGTTAAACACATTACCATCATGAGAATGACACATGTCAACATTACTATATTTGAACATCACACCAGCTCCCAGGCACACAGCAGTCACAGACATCATCACACAAACTAAAGTTCAGAAAAAGAAAAGAATTGCTTTATTCAGCTGGTTACAAATATAAATCCAAATAAGAGTCCTTGCTCATTAAAGACCAATGTCCAGTCCAAATGTCTGAGCAACATTTTGTGCCTCCATGGGTGTGATGACACCCAAACTTGCCTGCACATGACGTTTAATCCGCTGTGGGAACTATGGGGGCACCATCTGTGGAATCCTCTGGCACCGCATGGACAGGAGAGGGAAGGACAGGTGGAGTGGGTGCAGGTGTAGTGGATTCATCCACAGTGGTTGGTGCATCGCCGAAAGTAGCCTCAAAAACCTGGCTGCATACCTCAGCCAGTGCGGAAAAACTACCACCTGAACCCGGGGACACATTGGGGGTGGAGGTAGAGGGCTGTGAGTCTGTTCCCCTGGGTGTGTGGATGCGTGTGTGAGGTATCTCCCCTCTCCCTGTGGGTGTGCATACATCCCCTTGAGATTGGGTGCGTGGAGCTTTGAGCTTCTTATGCTGTGTGTGTGTGCTGGGTGTGTCTGACCTGTGGCGTGTGCGTGTATGCTGTGTAGGTATGTGAGAGGCAGAGGTGGATGGGTCTGAAGGATGGGGGGGACAGATGCTGCTGGGTGTACAGAGCTGCCGTCAGTGTTGACTCTATGGCAGCCACACTCCGACGTAGATCAGACATGGCCGATGACATGCCCTCCATGAACGACACCAACTGTGTAATCAGTTGTGTATGTCCATGGAGGACAGTCAGCATGGATGTCTGACCTACTGCTATATGCCGGAGTAGGTCCACAGTCTCAGCACTGAGGGTACCAGGGGACACAGGGGCAGGGGCTGCGGTGCCGGGAACAAAGGAGACACGGGGGCTAGCACGGACCCCAGGGAGACTAACGACTGGGAGGGTGGAGATGGTACTGGAGGAGGGGCGGCCAGACAAAGATGAAGAAGTGACCATTGCTGCATATTCCCCCTCCTCCTGAGAGTCAGACTCGGAGTTGTTGGCATGGTAAGATGTGTCAGTCACATGTCATCCGGCCTGCAGACTCTCCTCACCCTCCGTGCCACTGCCTCCCTCTGACCCCTCAAAGCAGGTGGCACTGTCGCTGGGTCCCTCTGCCTGGTCCGCGCCTGTGTCTCCTCCTGATTCAGATGATGATGCTGTGGGCAAGGAGAAGAATAAAAACATATCAGTCACCTGTACACATCAGACATATCACCTACAAATCATTTGGGCTAATTTCTAAACATGGCATGCATCATGAGTCACATAACACAGAACTCTGCACAATGATAAATCTAGTTTTGGCCAATTGTGAGAGACACAACGCTCAATGTATAGTAGGATACAAGCAACAGGCAAGGCAAAAACTTGTATGAGAGACACAATGATTATCCACTGCCTGACAACAGGATAGCTGATGATGCATCACATGCTCATTTACCCACCCTGCCACCCAAACCCAGACCTGGACATGTTTGATTTGCTTAGACCTTGTGCCACATGGGAAAAGTCCTTCCTGAACTGAAATGTGATGCCATCCTTGGACCTGAACCAACTGTAACAACACCTCACACTGGCATCACAGCTGTTGACACCCAAGGCCTCATTGTGTGGCTGACCATCATTATTAGTTAGAAACAACATTCTACTTAATTGGCGAATATGCACACACGCACTGCCAAGTGTGAGTATGCATAAGCCCAAAATGTTGGACATGAACATTGTGCACCTGTAGCCAACACATGACAATTCGAAAGAGTACCATGGAGAAAGGCCACTGAGGCTGACTCGTGCAGAAAACACATGTTGACACTCAGGACCCGTGCCAAAGTATTAAGAATGGCAGACACAGTGCACATGTGGTGCTACATGTAATGTACCAACAGGTGTCACAGACCCCCCTCCAACATGATGATGTGCAAAGGAATATGCATACTGAGACATTGCACCATAGGAGTACATGTGAAAAACAAACATCAGCCAAAGCGCAGGGCTAATGTGGAGTAGGGCAAGGCATGTAAAGTAGCAGCTGCAGAAACTGGGACATTCTAATGCCAATGCATGGAGTGCCTGTCTGACCACACCACTCAAACTATGGGAGTGTTACCATGCCTTGAAGCACTGCAGGGAGCATGTGACACACATGACAACAAACAGACATGTACCTACCCCCTTCTTGCTGCTGTCCCTCCTGCAACTGCCTATGGAGGTCTGGGAACACCACTTCCAGGACCCAGAGCATGTGGGGGGTGAGGTGGCGGGTGCCGCCATGCCGGCGTGGAGCTTCCAGCTTCAGCTGCACTCTGGCGATGCGGCGGGTCCAGCACCGGATGTCCTGCCACATCTTCTTGATGTTTCTGAGCCTCCTGCGAGGCCCCCCCTCACTCCTGACAGCCCTGGCGATGTCCACCCAGATTTCACCCTTCTCATAGGCAGATACCTGTCACAAATGTAAAGTAAAAGAGCATCAGTACACCTGGTCCATGTTCTAAACACACACATATGTGCACAAAAAGCTTGATGACAACAGGGCATCGTAGGCTCCACACATTAGCATCATTGTCCAGGAGTATGTGGCCTGTGAGCAAACACTACTGCATTACATGCCATTGAAAGGCTACAGATGACATGACGGGTGCTAAACACTCTTAGAGCATGGCACTCACAGAGCAATGTATGCTACATCTGGGTGCACTGCAGCACGTGACACGCTGTCACACACCCCACTACAACAAAGAACCCTCTTGAAACAACACTGTACACCCTGGCACTCACTCCTAACAACATTGCATCTATACACTATACATACACAGTGGCTGAAATGTCACACACACAACAGGTGCACACTCCAAGGTATTGCACACATCACTCACCTGATCCCCTGGTCTCCCATACAGCTTGCTGTAGTTTGGCAGGAGGGCATCCAGCAGGGCCTTGTTCTCAGCATCAGTGAATGCAGGTGCCCTCTCCATGCTCAGCTAATCAGGGTCCAGAGGATTCAGAGACAGCAGCTGTGGTTAACACACCAATGTTGTGCAGGCAAGTGCCCTCCCACAGCCACATACTGCCTTATATCTGTGCTGCAGAGGGTCTGTGAGTCCAAGGAGTAGTGTGTGATAGGCCACCATAGTTAGCATCCTATGTTCCATCCAATCACATCACACATAAGGCCATTACACACATATGCATGGTTTGAAAACTGAGCCTGAGCTGAACAACAACATTTGCAACATTGTATACTTTTGCCCAACTGAATTTACTAGAACACCTGTAGGAGGCTCAACAAACTCTGTATCCATGACAACCTGGTTGCATTTTGATTAGTACACTGTTCCCCTAGATGTTGGCTATGTATTTATTCAAATACCCACACAAGTACGGTGACATTGCCGTTGCGTATGCAACCCATTCAATGGTGTAACGAGGCGTACACACGCACGTATCATTGGGGTACGCTAGGCTCGCGTATGGCTGAAATGCAATAGGGAAACGAGGCGTACACACGCACGTACCATTGGGGTACGCTTGGCTCGCGTATGGCTAAAATGCAATAGGGAAACAAGGCGTAAACACGCACGTACCATTGGGGTACGCTTGGCTCGCGTTTGGCTGAAATGCAATAGGGAAACGAGGCGTACACACGCACGTACCATTGGGGTACGCTTGGCTCGCGTATGGCTGAAATGCAATAGGGAAACGAGGCGTACACACTCACGTACCATTGGGGTACGCTTGGCTCGCGTATGGCTGAAATGCAATAGGGAAACGAGGCGTACACACGCACGTACCATTGGGGTACGCTTGGCTCGCGTATGGTTGAAATGCAATAGGGAAACGAGACGAACACACGCACGTACCATTGGGGTAGAGTGCGTCAGACATGCTCAAGTGAACGATTGTGTAGGCTGCGTCCCTGTCCTCCTTCATGTCACCATTGGGAGAGTGACTCCAGGAAATCACATAGCAGGGATAGAGTCTACACTCATGTCGAGGATGTGGATGCATACATCAGCATGGCATCCATACATCAGCATGCCCCAGGTGTGGCAGACATAGAAGAAGATCAGATATGTGATGGTCCTGCACTCTAAATTGTATATAAATTCAACAATTGTAACTTGATTGTAACCACTTCGGTGGTGCTGAATGTGTGTACTCCCTCTGAGCATGGAGTTGACGTACAATTATTGATGTGTGTTTCTTGGTCACAAGATTCACAACACATTCGCACTCAATTCTCTTTGTCTTCATGCAATCACTATGGTTCATTGAAGGTTAAATCATTTTGTGTTTATTTCATTGTTATTTCAATCATAACATTCTTTCGTGGGTTTACATAGTATCATTCTCATTATTTCATGCCCGATGCATTTCGAGCAAAGCTCTTCCTCAGGAGACTTTTGATCTACAAACAATATAGTATATATCCTCATCGGGCATGAAATAATGAGAATGATACTATGTAAACCCACGAAAGAATGTTATGATTGAAATAACAATGAAATAAACACAAAATGATTTAACCTTCAATGAACCATAGTGATTACATGAAGATTACATGAAGACAAAGAGACATAGAAGAAGCACAGGGACTGTGACCTTGTGACTCAGTTGATGTGTGAAGAGCTGGCGAGACATGTCATCAACCATATTGCACATGTGCATCACATGCATTCAACACTTCACACCGGAGTAAAGTCTGCAACATATTGTGATGCACATCAACACAGGAATGGCACACCATTCAGTACAGGGAACTGGCACATGATGACAGCAACATGCCCACTGTCACAGAGGTGTAATAGCCGCACAGCATGACCCTGTGTGACCACGTCATGTGTGTGCCATGTGCGACATTGTGCATGCTGTTAGCATATGAAATTTACAGGTCAGTATCATATTACTCACCTTTGAATATCCCCAAGTGTCATCCTGGATATGGCAATTTCCGCTCAGCACTACACTTGTGTGTCGGTAGGCATGTCCTGCGGCTCAGCATGTGTTGTTGGCGTTGTGTGTGCCGTGATGACGTTGTCTGAGTACTCAGACGTCACCTCTGCGTGCACACGTCAGTAACTCTTTTTTCACAACACAAGCGCCGGTCCCGTATGAGTGTAAGCTTACTCATTTTTGCACCAAAATCATAGTACGTTCACTTCTGACCATTTCACTTGGATTGTCTGACTCCGGACGGTGCCAATATGGATGTCCGTTTCAAAGCCTGTGAGGAATGCCAACGACTCATGTTGGTAACTGACCCTTACCGTTGGTGTCTCCACTGTTTTCACGTCAAGCACAACAACAAGAGCTGCTCCAACTGCCGGGAACACACATATGAATCCAGGTGTGATTTGACCCACAAGCCGCTCAGACTCCAGCAGTTGGCCCTGCACCACTATAGCTCATGGTCTGGACGTAGGACGAGTGCCTGGGCGTGGGTGTTGAGACATCAGAGCCCCTGAATTAGACATCAGTCCTCCAGGGCTGAGTCGTCAGGTATCCCAAATAAGTCAAAGATATGTCATCGCACTTCCAAATCCCCACAATGCACGTGCAATGCTGCATGGGATTCGGGTGACACCGCCCACGCGGCTCTGTCAGATTTGCAGCCGTCGTAGCCTGCACCACGACCTCCGGGCCCTGCCCTGCATGTGATGCAGGAGGAGTCAGTGCACTTCCTCATGTCCATGATGTCCCTCACACCAACAACGGCCTACGCGTCGGCTTCTGGCCCAGCGGACCCGTCTGGGGGCACGAGCGTGTCTGGTGAATTGCCCCTGACGCCATCACTCGCTTTGTCCCTGACGCAGGCGGCGCATACATCCCTGAACCGCTGGGACAGACAGGATGTGAATTGTCATCCTGGTCCTCGCTGGTTCACCTCACAACCTCACTGGCAACAGTCCTCCAGGTGTCAGCCTTGGTGCCATTCTTGGGTGGTGCTGTGGCCGATACCACACACTGTACGGCTCCAGCGTGGAAACTGTGCGGCAGAACACCGCTATTAATGCTGCATGGGGAGTAAAACTTCAATGAGCCGGGCACAGCTCATTCCAATGGGTGTTAATGGGTATTGGTAGGGTCATGAAGACCCACTGGCACGTGAGTGTCAGTCCCAAGACGACAGGACAGGTGGACTGGGGGATGCGAGTGATCTGGACACCTAGCCTGACACTGGTGATGTCTCTACTCCAAACGTGTTTTTGGATGAGCGGGCAACGTACAGTGTAGTGTTTACGTGGCCAGCCAGAGCCTTGCCCCTTCATCTCCCCGTTGCTGCCGTGAGGACCAACCTCCTCACTGAGGTCCTTCAACTCCACTCACGCTCCGCTGTGCCTCTGCAGGCCTATCTTCAGAAATGTACTGTATCTATATTGGCCAGCATGTACAGGCACGCTGCATGTTTGGCTGTAGATAGGCACGTTGTCAGACGCCCACACCCCTCCCCGGACTGACCATGTTCCCTGTCCTCCCACCCCACCCCAGAGAGCATGGGCATCCAGGCCCCCAAATCACAGACCACATTCCCGTTAGCTCTGCTGTAGAGAGTATCCAAGAGGTATGAGCACAACGGAAACATGTCATCATCCTCCCTGAGTCTGGGAGTGGGGTCTTCCAACATCACATGCCTCTTTGACCGCTACCCACACTCTCTGTGGGACATGGTTGTGTAACTGCTGGCAGAGCGTGCGTTGTAGGTACGGGCAATACTTGGCCACGCCCTTGTAGGATGCCAATCAGCGACACTGTCTTTTTTCCGGTGTGGCCTGGATAGCCCCGACTCACTGGGCAGATCGCTGGCATCCAGGGAGGCAAATTTGTCAAAAGCTCGTCATGTATTCAAAGTCGGGATTATGCTACTAACTTCTGTTCCTTACTGATATTTTGTTACAAAAGGTAAGTAACTAGTCCATACAGTTCAGTACATCTGCTGTAGGAGCATCTATGTTGTGTCCTTGGCGTGATGACCTGGTTTCTAATGTACGCACACCATGCCACGTGTGTTAATTACCCGCTCATATCTGACCATTTGTCACAAATCAAAGATTTATGCTGTATGATGATGGTCATGTAATAGTTAGGGAAAGTACACACCGCAACATGACTAAGGCAGAACTGTGCAAATGATGGCACATGTGGTGTGTGTGTGTGTATTGCTGTCAGCTGTCTGGATGTGCAGACAACCTCCTACTGACATTCACATGACGTGTGTCCCTGACATGATACACTGTCAATGCTCACTAAGACCTTTCCATCCGATCATTTGTATGCATGTCATATCCATTCCACACACCACAGGTCTTTTAATTTTCACGGAGGAGTGGCTGGGAGCTGGCACATGTTACATCAGTGTGTATCCCACGCCACACTCCAAATGGTCTAAATTATTTGAAGCAGTGTTGCTTGTGCCATGTACATTGTTATTGTCGTAGTCAGACAGTTGAAGACATTTTCGATAAATTGTCTATTGCAGGGCACCCCCTCTGGAAAGGCTGTTGCCTGACTTGGAAGCCATGAGGGAGCGGAATTGCATCCGTCGTTATCGCTTCAACAGACAGATGATCAAGGACCTGACGGACAGGCTGGAGGCTCACCTACAACCATGCCACAGGTATCCAACTGCGCTGACACCCAAGGTAAAGGTGATGGCAGCCCTCCATTTCTTTGCCACAGGTGCGTTCCAATTCACCATAGCTGATGTGGGAGGGATGTCTCAGACAATGTTTAGCCGGGTATTGGGTGATGTATTGGCAGCTATGTTGCTGCACATAGATGAATTCATTACATTCCCTACTCCAGAAGAGTTGACAGATGTCAAGGGGGAATTCTATGCCCTGGGCCGCATTCCACATGTAATTGGTGCAATTGATGGTACAGATGTTACTCTGGTGCCACCACAGGCTCAGGAGAAAGCGTATCGCAACAGGAAACACTACCACTCAATAAATGCCCTGGTGGTGTGTCTTGCCAACATGATTATCTCACATGTTTGTGCACGTTTTCCAGGATCGTGCCACGATGCTTTCATCATGAGGCGTAGCAGGGTACCACAGATGATGCTGCAGCTGCACAACCACCGGGCATGTCTTGTTGGTGAGTATACCCTGTCTGCTATGTATGTCAGTATGTCACAACTTCATGATCTGCATCATATTACACACTCATTTCCATGATGTCAATTTGCAGGAGACGCTGGATATCCAAACATGCCGTGGTTAATGACTCCACTACGCAACCCCAGGACAGCTGCAGACCAGCGGTACAACAATGCTCATGGGAGGACCAGGCGGGTGATCGAGCGAACTTTTGGACTCCTGAAGAGCCGGTTCAGGTGCCTGGACAAGACAGGCGGAGCCCTCCAATACAGCCCACGCAAGGTGTGTGACATCTTCACCGTGTGCTGCATGCTACACAACATGGCAGTGGAGAAGGCCGTGCCACTCTACCTTGATCCTGATGAGCTGGAACATCCGCCCGTTGAGGATGAAGGCCTTGCCCAGGATGCCAGCGATGAGGAGGGTGAAGATGATATCCGGAGTCACCTCATCCGCAACTTCTTTTCATAATGGTGAGTCATAGCAGCTGTAATGTGAAACATGTACTATAGAGTTGCATGGGTAGCATGCTGTGTATGCAACAGACTGTATGCAAGGTCACTTGGATGTTTGTTGTGCAGTGTCACACAGGTGCAGATGTAATGCAACACACATACGTGCTATGTGTGTATTTTGTATGTACAGGTGTACTACAACATCTGGATATTCAATAGGACATTGTCAAAATGACATTATAAAGAACTTGACCCCTTGTGTGCCACTCTCATCCACAGCTCGCCCTGCCTGTTGTCCGTTGGGGTCATCGTGGTCATCCTGCTATTGCTCATCATGATTGCAACGTCAGCCAAATCAACAGAGCATGCATGGACATGTGGAGAAGTCAATTTGGGTAAGGACTCATATGAGGCTGTTTAGCGTTGGTATGTTTTGAAACATGTGTTACATGTTCATGTGCATGTAGTGAGACCATGCATACATGCAACAACAAAATGTTACTTATTACATGTATGCCCACTCCCATGACAGGATAGTCACCCCATCTGACTGTCATCTGTTGTAGTTAGAGACTCTGGTGAATGCATCTATGTGTGTAGACATTGACACTGCAACATTGCATATACCATGGCTTTACATTGTGTCAGAGGTCACAACCACGGACTCTGTGGGTGATTGCAGCCTCACTGTGTGCATTAGAATGTGAGTGGATCCTCACCTCCAGCTTGTGGGCCAGTCCCGTTTGATTACCATCAAACCATGTGGTGTAGGTGTGGCACAGTCTATGTTCCACATGTTGAGATAACTGTCCTGTCATTCTGTTTACATGGATGCATTGCCCCTTGTTGCAGTATATCATGTCACTGTCATGTCGTTACCGCAGTGCAGGTCGAAAATACTGCTACGCCAGCCTTCACAGTGAGTAGCAGTTCTGTTTTGATTCACATGATGCCATGAATGTTTAGCATGAGAAATGACAATGTTGGGATGATGCATATGTGATTTATTGTGTTGCACCAGTGGAGTGCGGTCATTCACATGAATCTCTAGTCCCGTGCAGCATTATTGTGCAATGCTAGGGTCTCATTATGTGGCTTGGATCAACATCACTTGCACTTTATATTTCTTCAACCTGCATATCATGTTTAGCATACTAATGCAAACTTGACAGATCAAAAGACTGGCTACTGAGTGCCTTCATTGCATGTAGATCATTAGCTTCCTCATCATATGTGATACTTACAGCTGTTGTGGGTGAAGTCAAGTTTGTGTACATGGCCCTTATGGGTACCCATAATCACATACAGACATTCCAGTTAGCGTAAGTAGCATTACCATATGTTTCCATTTGTTTGTAAGGTCAACCTCATCTGAGCCAGTGAATGATTTTTAACAACATAGATCTCATTGCATGGTAGCTCACTTGTGAGCGTTACACATGACTCGAATGGATGACAGACTGTCCTAGGTTTAATGTGTCCGTGTCTTAGCATCGGATCTCATGTGATAGCATGATTACTCATAAAAAATTGTCTCCAGTCAGTACACTTCACAGGTGTGACTGGTACAGTGTAGCTAATGATGTTTTTGAAGTGTCAGTGACATGAGAATGTACTCCTAATGGTTATTTACCTCTGTTTCAGGTCTCCCTCCCAGCAGTTCCCATCCTCTCCTTCACTCGCCTGATCACCCTTTTGTGTCTGTCGTTTGTACTCAGACCAAGGGGCTATTTGGAGGTGGAACCCTTTGAGCATCACACCATTCTGATGAAGAAAGGTACGGCCAGTCCTTGACAGGCTTGTAGCCAATAGTACTGCTGCATTACAGGTGACATCATTAATAGTGTTATTTGGAGTTCTTGCCAATGCTCATGTATGTTTGATAATGCTCTATGGGCTCACAATGTAAATAATCATGTTGTGCATGACGTCTGAATTCTACAGAATATTGTGCCGCCTTGATGTCAACGCACATGTCCTTCTAATGTGCATGTATACTATTTTGCATGAAGTTAGCTTATGCTTGTTATGTGTTTACCTGTAAAGTGACCACAGGCATGGTGTTGGGGAAGGCTAGAATACTATGTTGTGTGTGAGGTAGATGGCTTTGTAGCTGCTGTTTAGCTTTGAACACACTAGCTGTAGTCTACACCTGCTGACGCTGTGTTTCTTGTGCCCCACTTGTCCGTAAGGGCCCTGATCCATTGACGGTGATCTTTGGTGATTACTGTGCCATTTTATTTGCAGTGACCCTGAGTGAGGCAGACACTCCTGCCTTCACATACACATGTCACTTTGTGGCTTGCCAATGCCCTTGTGGTATGTGCTTGTTTTGCAAGTTGTCACACCCCTCCTGCCGTCATGTTTTCACTCATTGCTGCTGCTGCATACACAGCCACCATGCAGCGCACATTATCCAGGGACACAGAGACCTACAGGATGACCCTCCTTCCATCCATTTATAGAGCATGCTCCTGCCACCCTACACACAGACAACACCAGACATTCACCCTCCTGCTATCACAATGCTTCAAACTCAGCCATTGCAGCTGCTATGCCTGTGTGTGCAACACATACTGGCACGACTATGGCAGATTCACATGACATTGGGTCTATGTACCACCAGGTCATGTGCCGTGTACAGCACACACACACCTTCCATAGGCACAATATTGTACAGTGTTACCTTGTCAACGCCACAGCAGCAAAACATAGCTGTCACAGTCAGTCAAGTAGCCACAGGGGACACACACCATGACCACGTCTCATGGGTGTGGTGTGATTTCCCCGTTCTGGTGTCGGTATATGTCAGATGTGGGTAGTTGTTCTGTATGCGTTGCTCCCATTACAGTAGTATAGTACTTGTAGCTGCATAGGGGTAGGTCACCTATACAGGTGTGCTTGTGTAGAGTGCTAGAGCCCATTGCCCACAGTCTGTCCTGCCATCCTTGTCCTGTGCGCCATTCATCACATCCACAGTACTGCATCATGCAGATGATAGTTCACATACCTGAGGACACAGTTGTAGGTACTCCCTACGTGGACAACTAGTTTTGTCACACTGATCTGTACACCTCAAAGTGACTCTCCTGGGCCTGCCTGTGATAGCAGTTTTGGGATCCAAACCCCCCTCCAGCATTTACTATCCCACACAGGTGTGTCTTTCCATCCATGTATCTAGTTGTTAGGATTTTCTGACCGATGTGTGTCCGCACTCAGATTCTGATCCAAGTGTGTGGTTGGCTGCTGTTTGTTGGATACCCTTGCATTTCATACATTTGCACACACATATCAATTTATGCTGTGGTTCAAAGATAACTCACCACATGCGTATGAGGATTAGTATATTTATTGGGAGATCTTGTGCAGGAAACGTGAATAGGTGCTGTACAGAAAGGGGTGGAATCCAAAGTTCACTGCCGGAGATGAGATGCCTTACAGTTTCAGTCAACAGAGTCCAGGCCACAGTGCTTGGCATCATTGGGCAGACTGTGACCAGCAAGTCCATGTGGGAGAGTCTCATAGGGGATGCTGTTGCACCCAGGGGCAATATGCCAGGTCCAGTGTCCTGGGAGATGTGCATGGCCCACTGCCCCCCAACGTCTTAGCCGTGGATGACCCACCTTCCTTGGGCGACCCTCAGGTGCAGGCCTGGACGATGCATGGGATGCTACATCAGAGAGTTCCTCCTCCTCCTCCTCCTCCCTCCCTGTGGCTGATGTCATACTTTGCCGTGATGTTGATGGCCTTGTGACACAGGGAGGGTGCTGCATGTTGGCAGCTATCTGACGTAGCGATAGGCTCATTTCCCGATGCACCGTCAAGAGCTGAGCCAGACTTGCCTCCACCCGTCCATAATGTAGGTCTTGCCTGGCTATTTGCTCTGCCTGCTGTTCTTTCACCTGGTTGAGGGCCTCCGCACGCTGGCTTATCTCCCTGGTGTCCCGCCGGTATGCCTCCAGGATGTTAGCGAGTTCAGGCATACCGGGTGCTGCAGCTGACTGGCCAGAATCTCGCCTCCGCCTTCCGCCACTCCCACCACCCTGACCCACACGAACACGGCCTGCGCTTGTGGGCACATCCAATCGACGGGCCCCCGAGTGCTGCCAGGGTGGGGGTCGTCAGCAACCTCAGGGGCGCCCGACAAAGGGTGTCCCTCATTTTCAGACTGGCTCTCTTGTGGATCATGGGCAGGGCTGTGACCTGGCTGCTGGGATGTGGTGGGAATGGGTCCGGTGGTTGGCTGAGATGTAGCTGGTACAGTTGGTGCAGGGGTTTGAGATCCAGAGGAGCCAGGTTGGTTGGGGTCATCCACAGTGCGTTGAGTGGCGTCGCTGTCGGTGGGGTCTGGGTCCTGCTGAGCCTGGGACTGGGATCCTTCTCCCCCCTGATTGGGGGGGGGGCGCCACACGTTCCCCTGTGTGTGGGAGAGACAGACACTGTTAAGGCACTATCAAGTGACATCTTGTTTAGTTATCCATTATGCGCATCACAGTCCACAAGCTTTACATTGTTGACATTGTTCTGTTGTGTATGTAGTGGTAGTAAATTGACATGTACTCTGGGGTATTTTCCTTCTTCCATTCTCTTGACAATGACTGACACAGCCATTGCTGTGTCTTGAATTGCCGGCACAACACATGTAAAGCATTGGTCATGTTCACGCAAGATCCAGGATACGGTGTAAATCCTTATGTCTGCGTCAAGCATGCACAGAGTTTAGATACAGCATGTTGATGTAAGAGACAGAGCATCATTAATTAGCATGACATCTACTACTTTGGATGTCTTTTGCTGTACCGTGATGGCCAAACAATGCCAACACCCCTGGACCTGTACACACACTTATAGATCATGGCTTTTGAACTTGGCACTTCTGTAAGACGCATTACCTTGTCAATACCCATGTCCATGTTGGTACTTCAGTGCATCCACAATGTTCATGAGATGGGGCACGTGCATTGTTTGAGCGGCACAATGGACATGAGCATCTGCAATGTGCATGTATAAGTAGTATGCGTACTCATATGAGTGAGTGTTTTGTTGTGGTACATGACAATTGGGACAGTGTTGCACTCCAAAGCCTGTCCCCAGGGAATGAGTTTCTGTAAGGCGGGTGTATGATAGGCCATGCTAGTAGTTTGCGTGTGATTTGCAAGCATCCATCGTTCATGATTTGGCTGCCCCCTGATGTAGCATGCTGGCATAATTGTGGTTTTGTGTTCATGCACAGGGTGTGTGACCTTGTCCTGGTGTTTGTGTTTGCAGTGATCACAGGAGGGACTTGTGCTGCCTACACCTGTGGCCATTGTGTACTACAGAGCTTTCCGATATGTGTGTCCTGACACAGTACAGTGTTGCCTGGAAATGGTGTGTGTGTTGCAGGCACTTAGTAGATGACTGCTGGTAATTAGGAGACATCCCTAAACATTCTGCTCTATGGTGTTTGTAAGGCCTGTGCAGTGCTTGGGTGCAACTGTGTGTGTGCCCAGGGAGATGCGGTGAGGTGACAGAGGGAGGGAGGGTGACAGAGGGAGAGTGCGACAGAGGGAGAGGGCGACAGAGGGAGAGGGCGACAGAGGGAGAGGGCGACAGAGGGAGGGTGGGCGACAGAGGGAGAGGGCGACAGAGGGAGAGGGCGACAGTGGGAGAGGGCGACAGTGGGAGAGGGCGACAAAGGGAGGGAGGACAACAGAGGCAGAGTGCGACAGTGGGAGAGGGCGACAGAGGGAGAGGGCGACAGTGGGAGAGGGCGACAGAGGGAGGAAGGGCGACAGAGTGAGAGGGCGACAGTGGGAGAGGGCGACAGAGGGAGAGGGCGACAGAGGGAGAGGGCGACAGAGGGAGAGGGCGACAGAGAGAGAGGGCGACAGTGGGAGAGGGCGACAGAGGGAGGGAGGGCGACAGAGGGATTGGGCGACAGTGGGAGAGGGCGACAGAGGGAGAGGGCGACAGAGGGAGAGGGCGACAGTGGGAGAGGGCGACAGTGGTAGAGGGCGACAGAGGGAGGGAGAGACAGGTTGTTTGTGCTTGCTCACTTGCTACACTGCCTTACTGTGTCACAAAATATTGTATCTCTGGAAGGTGTGTCCACAACATGAAATTGTTTACGAGCTGTGGTCTACTATTTTGTGTGATATTTCCCTATCCCTGTACATTGGGCATGGTGCCTGGGTGAGGCCCTGGGGCATATGGGATGAGAGCAGCCTCCTACCCTCCACCTTCCACCCTTTGTGGCTCCCACTTGCAACAAACCACTTTTAGTTGTGTCCTGCTAGGACTCATGGCCACCCACCCCATGCTGCTGGGCACTGTTGTTGGTCTACCCATGTACCTTGTGTTTTTTTTACACTCACCAGACTCAACGGCTCCTTCTATTCCATGTACTCCCACCGGTGGCAGCAGGGCCATGACTTTCTCCTCCCAGGGATGGTATACAGGAGGTCTGCGGGGACCACCACCTCCAGTGTGGTGTGCAGAGGCGTAGTCCTGGTCCATTTTCTTCTTGACCATCCTCCGCAGATCATACCACCTGGACTGGCATTCCCCTCTGGTGCGCCGGATGGGTGCAACAGCATTGACCCGGTCTACGATCCTCTCCCACAGGCGTGTTTTTTCTGCCATGCTGGTCTGTCTGACCAATGCGCCAAACAGCTGTGGCTCGATTCTGATGACTTCATCTGTAAGAATCTCCATCTCCGGGTTAGTGAACTTTGGATTCTTGGGTGTGGTCATGGTGGGGGGTGTATGTGATTGAGGGGGTGATGGTGTGTATGGATGAGGGTGTGTGGTTGTGATTGTGAAGGGGTGGTGTGGGTGTAGATGTGATAGGGTGTATGTGTGAAGGTATGTGGCTGCAATAGTTGGTGTGCTTTCTGTTTCTTCGCAAGAATGGGTATGTTACAAAGGATGATGGGTTGTATGTGTGGACCCTTTTATTGGTCAAATTGTGGGTGTGGCTTAATTTGAATTGGTTGTGTGTGTGTTATATGGGGTGGGTGTTAGTGTTGACCTCTGTTTGGCTGTGACCAGGACATTGATTCTGTATGGTGTGTACACAGGAGACATGTTCAGTGTTGTTGTGCGACTTGTTTGCAAAGTCCTTGTGCTGGTTTGGGTGTTGGCGTTATGTGTGCGTGTCGTACTTGTGCGTGCGATTGACTGGTACAGGCCGTTGGCGGGTGGGGGTGTTTGCGTGGGCTTGTTGGGGGGGTGTGCGTGTCGTACTTGTGCGTGCGATTGACTGGTACGGGCCGTTGGCGGGTGGGGGTGTTCGCGTGGGCTTGTTGGGGGGGGGGTGCGTGTCGTACTTTTGCGTGCGATTGACTGGTACGGGCCATTGGCGGGTGGGGGTGTTCGCGTAGGGGGGTGTGCGTGTCGTACTTGTGTGTGCGATTGACTGGTACGGGCCGTTGGCGGGTGGGGGTGTTCGCGTGGGCTTGTTGGGGGGGTGTGGGTGTCGTACTTGTGCGTGCGATTGACTGGTACGGGCCGTTGGCGGGTGGGGGTGTTCGCGTGGGCTTGTTGGGGGGTTGTGCGTGTCGTACTTGTGCGTGCGATTGACTGGTACGGGCCGTTGGCGGGTGGGGGTATTCGCGTGGGCTTGTTGGGGGGGTGTGCGTGTCGTACTTGTGCGTGCGATTGACTGGTAAGGGCCGTTGGCGGGTGGGGGTGTTCGCGTGGGCTTGTTGGGGGGTGTGCGTGTCGTACTTGTGTGTGCGATTGACTGGTACGGGCCGTTGGCGGATGGGGGTGTTCGCGTGGGCTTGTTGGGGGGTGTGTGCGTGTCATACTTGTGCGTGCGATTGACTGGTACGGGCCGTTGGTGGGTGGGGGTGTTTGCGTGGGCTTGTTGGGGGGGTGTGCGTGTCGTACTTGTGCGTGCGATTGACTGGTACGGGCCGTTGGCGGGTGGGGGTTTTCGCGTAGGGGGGTGTGCGTGTTGCACTTATGCGTGCGATTGACTGGTACGGGCCGTTGGCGGGTGGGGGTGTTCGAGTGGGCTTGTCGGGGGGTGTGCGTGTCGTACTTGTGCGTGCGATTGACTGGTACGGGCCGTTGGCAGGTGGGGGTGTTCGCGTAGGGGGGTGTGCGTGTCGTACTTGTGTGTGCGATTGACTGGTACGAGCCGTTGGCGGGTGGGGGTGTTCACTTGGGCTTGTTGGGGGGTGTGCGTGTCCTACTTGTGCGTACGATTGACTGGTACGGGCCGTTGGCGGGTGGGGGTGTTCACGTAGGGGGGTGTGCGTGTCGTACTTGTGCGTGCGATTGACTGGTACGGGCCGTTGGCGGGTGGGGGTGTTCGCGTGGGCTTGTCGGGGGGTGTGCGTGTCGTACTTGTGCGTGCGATTGACTGGTATGGGCCGTTGGCGGGTGGGGGTGTTCGCGTGGGCTTGTCGGGGGGTGTGCGTGTCGTACTTGTGTGTGCGATTGACTGGTACAGGCTGTTGGCGTGTGGGGGTGTTCGCGTGGGCTTGTTGGGTGGGTGTGCGTGTCGTACTTGTGCGTGCGATTGACTGGTACGGGCCGTTGGCGGGTGGGGGTGTTCGCGTAGGGGGGTGTGCGTGTCGTACTTGTGCTTGCGATTGACTGGTACGGGCCGTTGGCAGGTGGGGGTGTTTGCGTAGGGTGGTGTGCGTGTCGTACTTGTGCGTGCGATTGACTGGTACGGGCCGTTGGCGGGTGGGGTGTTCGCGTAGGGGGGTGTGCGTGTTGTACTTGTGCGTGCGATTGACAGGTACAGGCCGTTGGAGGGTGGGGGTGTTCGCGTAGGGGGGTGTGCGTGTCGTACTTGTGCGTGAGCGAGGGGTACGCGTGTGGTATATGTTGACGCTGCTTGATGCGAGCCGAATATTGCCGTACGATTCATTATTCAAGTGCGATAACTTTGTTCCGTACGAATCGCTGTCAGGCTTCTCGTACAGGATCGTACTTGTGTGTTTGTACATGCTGGTTACGAATCGGTAGGTAGGATTCCCGATGCATGTTCATACGGATCATCGACTGTGATTCGGACAGTTCGATGATATTCGTACGGAAATCGACAGGAACGGATCGGAATTCGCAGGTCGGACGTAAAGTTCCCATTCGTACGGATTCGGATACGAATGCGATTCGTACGGCGGAATATTTTACCGGATCGGAATCGACGCCATAGTGTTAGTTCGAATGATTCTTTTGTGAGCACAGCAAAATACGACAGCATCAGCCAAAGTATTAAGTTAGTATCTAAATACTCTTGCAAAGCGCTGTTCTCAGTCCCAGACAAGGTATAAACTATTCCTAAAAGGACCATAGAATTAGGTACCAGATTGATGGCAAAGACAACTCTTCTATGAAGGGGCAATTCCTTAGTTTTGGTCTCAAAACAAAGATCAGCAAATGCTGTGGATCTTTCAAGGATAACAGTTCATTGTACTATTGTGTTACATAACTGAGATGTGAATCTTTCCACTTCCACATCTCTTCTGAGTAAGAGACAATGAAGAGTACAATATCCATATCCAAGAAATAGTATTTTGGCCAACAAATCTACAAATGGATTATGATACGATAATCAGTTTATTCCCGAAAATGGTAAATAGTCAAAATATCGACTACAAAATATCGAATGGACATAATATCAAGTTTTAAATATAGATTGGACAAAATATCGACTGGACAGAATATAGACATCAAAAATATCGTTTTTAAGGCAAGTAATGTAATATCGAATGTTAAAAATGTAGACAGTTAAAATATCGAAGTATATAAGATAGGTTATTAAAATTATCGAATTTTTAATAATATCTAATTTTGTATAGTGTTTTTTATATTATTATATGTGTGAAAAGTGTGTATTTATGGTATAATTTATTTTAATTAATTAATTATAATAGTATATTAAATTGGTAATTACTTTTAATTAATTTTTTATAGATATTAATTTATATTTATTGAAATAATATATGAAGTATTTAATTTCACTACTATTGCACTCTCTGGAGTGGGAATAATAATTTTTACCACTATGCTATCCAACGCTTTCCCTACTGTTGCACTCATTGGAGTGGGAATAGTAATTTTTACCCCTACGCTATCCAACGCTTTCCCTACTGTTGCACTCACTGGAGTGGGAATAGTAATTTTTATCCCTACGCTATCCAACGCTTTCCCTACTGTTGCACTCTTTGGAGTTGGAATAGTAATTTTTACCCCTACGCTATCCAACGCTTTCCCTACTGTTGCACCCACTGGAGTTGAAATAGTAAATTTAACCCCTACGCTATCCAACGCTTTCCCTACTGCTGCACTGTTTGGAGTTGGAATAGTAATTTTTACCCCTACACTATCCAACGCTTTCCCTACTGTTGCACCCACTGGAGTGGGAATAGTAATTTTTACCCCTACGCTATCCAACGCTTTCCCTACTGTTGCACACTTTGGAGTTGGAATAGTAATTTTTACCCCTACGCTATCCAACGTTTTCCCTACTGTTGCACCCGCTGGAGTGGGAATAGTAAATTTTACCCCTACGCTATCCAATGCTTTCCCTACTGTTGCACCCACTGGAGTGGGTATAGTAATTTTTACCCCTATGATATCCAACGCTTTCTCTACTGTTGCACCCACTAGAGTGGGAATAGTAATTTTTACCCCTACCCTATCCAACGCTTTCCCTACTGTTGCACCCACTGGAGTGGGAATTGTAATTTTTACCCCTATGCTATCCAACGCTTTCCCTACTGTTGCACTCTTTGGAGTTGGAATAGTAATTTTTACCCCTACGCTATCCAACATTTTCCCTACTGTTGCACCCACTGGAGTGGGAATAGTAAATGTTACCCCTGCGCTATCCAATGCTTTCCCTACTGTTGCACCCACTGGAGTGGGAATAGTAATTGTTACCCCTACGCTATCCAACGCTTTCTCTACTGTTGCACCCACTGGAGTGGGAATAGTAATTTTTACCCCTACGCTATCCAACGCTTTCCCTACTGTTGCACCCACTGGAGTGTGAATAGTAATTTAAAGCCTATGCTATCCAATGCTTTCCCTAATGTTGCACCCACTGGAGTGGGAATAGTAATTTTAACCCCTACGCTATCCAACGCTTTCCCTACTGTTGCACCCACTGGAGTGGGAATAGTAATTTTTACCCCTACGCTATCCAACCCTTTCCCTACTGTTGCACTCTTTGGAGTTGGAATAGTAATTTTTACCCCTACACTATCCAACGCTTTCCCTACTGTTGCACCCTCTGGAGTGGGAATAGTAATTTTTACCTCTACGCTATCCAACGCTTTCCCTACTGTTGCACTCACTGGAGTGGGAATAGTAATTTTTAACTCTACGCTATCCAACGCTTTCCCTACTGTTGCACTCTCTGGAGTGGGAATAGTATTTTTTACACTTCTGCTATCCTACGGTAATAATATTGGATATTATTTAATTATATAATGTTACTATATATATATGTTTTAACAAATATGATTGTAATTTTTTTTATAACTTTTATTAATTATTTAATTATTATAAGTTAATTTAAGTATTTTTAAGTATATTTTAGTAATTAATTTTAACTATTAATTTAATTTAACACTGTTTTTAATAAAGTCGATATTTTAATAAACTATATTTTTGTAAACGATATTTTTGACTCGATATTTTTGTACTTACCTGTTTGTAGATACAAACTCGATATTCTGTCTGTCGATATTTTGGCATCGATATTTTTGCTAGTAGATATTCTGTCCGTCGATATTATGTCAGTGATCCCCCGAAAATACAGGGTACTGTGGGATGCTTAGTACAAATAGTTAAAACATTTTTTTTTTTAAAAAGATAATGAACGCTTTTGGTGCTGCAATCTGTCAAGTGCTGGTCTTCTGGTTGTAGCTATCTGAAGGTAAGTCGTTCCTCCTCTTGCAATTGGGCCTGTGGTTCTCACTAGATTGAACAAAATCTACTAAGTAGACAAAATCTACTTAGATGAATGAGTGCTAACTGGAATACATCTACTTCCCAGATGAAAACAAATTCACAGGCAGTTTTGAAAAACACTGTGATTTGGGCAATAAGCTCGCAAACAGGGAAACAGGAAGAACGCTGGTAAAACAGTAATATCCACTAGTTCAAAGCAAGTAATTAGATGCAAAGTTGTGGCGCAAGAAACTTAGGTTCTGTCATGCTATTTATACAGCTTGGACAAACTTTGACCAGGAAATAGATCAACCACCTTGAGTAGGGCAAGCAGTACTTGGAATAATAGAGAAGAAAGAGAATTTTCCAAAGTAAGAACACTCCATGGAATTTGCTATTTCCTGGGGCAGAGGAGTAGGATTCTCAAACTGCCAAACCCATCAGATGAGATGCTGATCAACAACAGAAATGAATTCTGATTCAAGGCGGTCAGTTAAGCATCTGCGGTGTTAAAAAAAGAAATAAACAAACAATTGTAGCGGTTGCTAATTATTAGAGCAGACATGAACAGGACCAACACTGATGAACCAAGTACTGACATAGCCATCATAAATATTGTTTAACTGTTGCTTTTGTTTTAGTTATTCGGGGATGCCCAGTTGTCTTTGAATCATGAAACCAACTCTTAGCTTGTTGTCTTAGCTGTTCTAGAGGTAAATAGAAAACTAATCTTTCATATAACAACTAATCTTTCTCACTTCTGCTTTCCTTTTCCCTAAGCCAAGCTTCATTATCCATGGATCACAATTCTATATGTACATAGATCAAATCTATTGAATAACTGTACCAAATCAATTGAGTTTCATTAATGATGCTATTCCAATTTTCAGGTTAATTCTTTGTAGACAGGGCATCAACTTTACCATTACATGGACCAGATTTGTAATGAATGTATATCAACTCACCCCTTCTTTAGGCACACAAAATACAGAAGTAGTGACTGAGAATTGTGATGTATGAAAACGTCTTCAACTACTTTTGTATCTTGGTACTGTCTAAAATACTCAGTTTCTAGTTCTTCTTTAAGTGCATATACACAATTATAAGTTGTAGAAGACCCAAGTTCCACATTAGTTTTACAATTATGACCTTGGTATGTAGGTAATATGCTTGTTTATTTCATATCTAGCACATTATAAACATTCTAATAACAGGAAGGCAAAGTAACTGCACAAATAAATAAAAAGAGTTGTAATTATTCCAAGTAATGCCTTCGAAGAAAAACTGTAACCTTGTGCTTCAGGTTTCAAGCAATGATTCATACAAATATCAAAATTAATTTAGATTATTTTCTTCTTGCCCAATCAATAGTAGAATTAAGCAGGGTTACCCACGGAATACCAAAAATGATTTTGAACTGAGGTGGATCAAATAAATCAAAACAATTCTTTTCTTGGGAACTTCCAGAATGCACCAAAAAAATATACAAGTCCTGAATAATGAAGAGTCATCAACTATCTTAACCTCTTCAAGAACCCTTTTCTTGATCACAGTTATGTTAAGGTTCATTTAGTTCCCTGATGCTCCTGAACCTAGATGTCCGGAAATAACCCTATATTGTCAATTCAAAATTAGCAAACTGCATAGTTTTCATGGCCCCTTTTAAAACTGACTTAAACCCTATATTCAGCAAGGAAGATCCCTTCGTTGTAGAGGAATCATATTTCCCCCACCTGTTGTTTTATGTTTGATGTTACCAGTGCTTGATTCTTAGATATCTTAGGTTTACTTCAACAGCGTTTTACAAAAAGACCTGACCTTTTATAGTACATACACAGTTTCTGTGACTGCCTTCTTTCTTTTTCCTTTTTTAGAATTTGGTCCTATGATACTCTTTGAATACTCTGAAACAACACAGGTTTAGGAGGTTGAAAATCTTTGCTTTCTTTAAACTTCCAACATACAACAAATACTTAAACTCAGTCTTATTATTTTCTGAGTACCGAGTAACAAACAATGAACTTACTATACCACAAGATCTGAGAGCTCTGCAGACTTCACTGAGGAATCAATACCCTGTACTAGTGCATCCTTTAAATCATTTTGTAGACCTTTATCAAACAGAGTAGAATGTTTCCCCTCAGACCAACCAGTCTCAACTACCAAATTATTAAACATTAATAACTGATTACATCTTGATGACAGTTTTAAATGCAGTAACTCATTATCTCAGAAGAGAGGTTGTAATTTTCTGTCTATTAACTTCTGAATGTGCTTGCAAAAGCCAGAAATATTAGACAGCAGTGGATCAGTACGTTCAACTAATGGAATACTTCAATTGGCAGCCTTTTCACTTAAACAAGATAGAACAAAGGCTACTTTAGCATGTTCATTCGGAAAGGCCATTATCCTACACAAAAGGTGCAATTGACACTGATGAAGTAGAACTGAAAATGCTTCTGGTCCCCTGTGGATCTCTCGGCAAGTCCTAACGACATAATTTGTTCTGCAAATGAGTATGTATGCAAGTCCAACTTAAACTCTTGTTCCGTTGCGCAAATCTCTTTTTTTAAACTGAAATCAATACTCATGGTAAGGCCTTATTTTTAGAGAGTATCAAACTAACCTCCTGTTGTACCTTGGGTACAATATCTAAAATTTGAGAATAGTTAACACTGGAATCCATCAAACAGGTTCGAATAATAACATGCACTAATCTGCTAATCAGGATCCAACAGGAGAGATGCTTCCTTGAAGCCACTGATGGCAATGAAAAGGATATCTTCGCCAGTCAGCTGTAGACATGGGGAAAGGGGAATGGAACACTAGAAAGAGAAACAGATGTTGGATATCTTCCCTGTGCCTGTTCTTAATGCTGAGCTCAATCTACACCTCTTAGGGGTTGATATCTGCAACAAGAAATAACTCTGTTGAAATCTTGTCAATTATGTTACAGTTCGTTCTTTCTACTATGAAGTATGATTTATTTACCAATTATCTGAGATGGATGAAAATTCCATGACTTTCTAGCGCTGAAATGTCGAGTACTTTTTAGAAATAGATGAAGAAAATACCATGAACTGCCATCCACATTTCTATAGAGATAATTACCATCTGTGAATTGAACCGGTTGGTGATCAGAATGATTCTCAACATACATAGTTCATCATCTGTAACATAAAGAATGCACATTAGTATTGAGCTTTTACTTTTGACAATAGACATTCAGTTCGCCAGGTAATACCTTAGTACAAATGAGTAGGAAGCTGGCTCAGTATATATTGTACCAAAGTAAGATATAGTTCGTACAGAATCCAGTGGATTCCCCAAAGGCATAACAGGGGCTACAGTAGAAAATACCTTACTCTCTTTTGAGGTAGTGTGGTTGAGCAGGCAGGCTTATCAGAGGGTAGTGCACTGCACTAATAAGGGTACCCCCTGTAAATTGATTTAAGGTCTGAGAGGAAGGGGGAATAATCATGAATAAATGCAAATAGACTCCCACTAGACCTTTATTTATGTGTTATACATTGACTGTTATTCTACGGGGCTATTCACTATGACCACACTGACAACATGACAGCCTAACAATTTCTGAGGCTAATGTTTTTTTTTATAGACAAAAACGATTTTATATACATTAAAGGTATTCACCCTTATTATTTCATTATTTATATCAAAACGAATAAATAAACATTATTTTTTGAATAAAATCTTTCCTTTTTACATTTCCTCCCTATACATATACAATACAATAATTTCATCTAATACAGGAAATCAACATGTACACGTTACTTTAACATATACAATGTCATTTGTTTCATTTTCTGACGTATATGTAGCCCCTATTGATTGACCATACTCTCACACTAGTCTCTCACACCAACAATCACACTCTCTCATTCTATACTCCTTATCACAGCCCCCAAGAAAAGATAACATCCACTACATAGGTCACCAGGAAGACAGATGTACATAACATGTCTGTGACAGTGTTGGGGTTTGGCTGTCAGACATCAGAGGGTAGTGTTCAGCATTTGTTGTACAAACTCAGGCAAGAAATTATGTCACACACTCATAGATTGAATCTAGACCAATTGTTTGTATAAAAAGTAGAACCAAGATTTACTTAGTTGCAGGTAAGTTAAACTCTTCATACAGTGCTACTTTTCAACAGACAGTGAATACTGGTTTGGTAAGAACATTTAGATTACTTATGCAGCAGAGAAAACGATTGCTAAACTGTTCAAAAACACTTGAAATTACTTTTAGATTATTTTTGGATCACTTTTCTAGTTTGGCATGAAGCACACTTCTAACATAGCAAAACAGGACATTGATAAACAGGTTAACTCTTTTGAAGGCACTATGTTACTTTTGGTTGCAGTACAAGACAGTTCAACCCTTAGACTAATTTTCAGAGACAACCCACCATTCAGTCCCATAGAGAAAAACATAGTGTTAAGTTTACAGGTAAGTAAACGGTTTTAGGATTGGAGTGTTGGGGAATAGCACCAAGAATCCCCAAAGTATAGGTTGGCCCCAAGGGTACCACCAGAGGCACTAAGGTGGCCGGGTGCAGAGTGCAGGATGCCAATGTTAGCCCATAGGCCTAGCGGGCACCTCAGTTGGAGGCTTCTCACGGGCAAGCCACTCGGTCTTGGGAGCCAAGCTCCTCCGGTTAAGGTTTGGACAAAGGGGGTCCCAGGTTGGGACCAAGTCCACACAACAAACAGCGCAGTGGTGGCCGGGTGCAGGGTGCTCTGGAGGTGTCGGGAGCACTATGCTTTTCTATGGAGGATGTCAGTTGTGGAAAAGGACTGCAGGCTGGACCCAGAAGACTGGATAAAGAGAACCAATTAATTGAGGATGAAGTTGAAGAGTTGTCGGATGCCAGGACACTGTCGGTGGGCACCTCAGGTCTCAGGAGCTGCAGGTGCAGGCGTGTCCTTTCGTGTCGGGTTCTTGTCACCAGTTCCTTTTGCGGTCAGGGGGACCTTCCAGGATGAGGCTGCAGGCATCGAGGAGAAGGTCAATGGAGGTCGTCTAATGCTAGAGCACAGGTCAGAATCGCCTGGGGGACCTCGCTGGGCTGGTAGGCCACTCAAACTCAGGCCCTGGGCATCGGGTGCAGTGTGGTGAGGACTCGCTTATCTGGCTGGATCTGGAGTCCTGGCTTGGGTTGGTGTTAGACAAATCAGGTATCTACAGATGATCAGAGTTCTTTAGGAAGGCAGGGCAGGTCTCCAGGGTTCTTGGAGGCTGCTGGCTGCAGGACACACCAGGTTCAGCTGGCAGGGGTTTTGGAGCAGAAGACAGGCCAGTAGGGCTGGGGCCAAAGCAGTTGTCGTTGTCCTCCTCTTCTGTAGCATGGCTGTTCGGTCCTTCTTCTTCTTGTCACGTCAAATCTAGTTTCTGGGTTTAGGGCTGCCCCCTAAATACTGCATTTGGGGGGCATTTGTAGGGGTCTGGAGGTTGTAGCCAATGGGCTACTGTCCTTGGGGTGATTACACACTTGGGGTGCTCACCCCAAGAGGCAGTTGGGCACCCTCTCCATCCTTGACTGGAGAGTGCCTGCCATCAGCAAAATGGCGGGTACTGAAGAGTGGGCTTTACCGCACCTCCCCCACCTGAGGGATGGGGTTGGCAGAGGTGGGCACACCTTCTGGGCTGCTCTACTTTTTATCACCTATCTTTCTTCCGAAAAGGGTGTGAGGCAGGAAGAGAGACTGCTTCTTGTAGCAGGAGAGGCTGGGGTTCGCTTTGTGAAGGCGGCAAGACGGTTGAAGTTCCCTTTCACAGATGGCTCTTCCTGACCTGGGGGAGGTGTGAACATCTCCACCCAGGAAAGGCTATGTTTTTGGGCTCAGAGAGTGAAGACTCCCACCCCAGGGGTCCATAAACGTTTCTTGTGGTGGCAGGTTAGTGGTCACCAGTCAGAACCCCACCAAGGGCGTTTTGGCGGTTTGAGTGCAGGGAATAATACATTTGACACTGGGATTAGTGCATGTTTATTAATCTATGTTTGATACCAAACATCCCCGGATTCAGTAAAGCTATTTTAGTACTAGGAAACTTGTAATGACCAGTTTCAAGACCATGGCTTTACTGAGCACTTATAATATCTAAGAATGGCCTTACATATTATAGGGGCCATCCAATTAGGCCCTCACATGAGACATAGTGCACCCTGTCTTAAGGGCGACTTACCTATGCCTCAATCAATGCTAGTCAGGCATGGCAAACATGGATGTGTGCCATGTCGACTCTTCACTTTTAGCTTGCCCAAACACGCAGGATACAATGACCGTGTTGCATGTTTGTGGTGAGAGGTCCTTGAGGGTGGCACAATACATTCTGCCGCTCTCAGAGGCCTTTCCCTGATTACCATGTCCTTGGAATTATAGGTACCCTTAAAAAGGGCTTACAAGTAGGTCAGAGTTGTGCCAATTATGGAAACAATGGTACAGTTTAGTGAAGGAACACAGGCCATGGGAACCTGATTGGGAGGGACCAGGGCACACTGAGTCAAATTGCATCAGGTATCTAGCAAAAACTTTAGGGGCAACAATGCAGAAAGGGCACTTTCCTACAATATGTGATTCAAGTTATATAAATAAAGTCTGTATACGTTGAGGATTCACTAGATCATCTAGTAAGTAAAGGTTTTTTTTTTAATACAGCAGGAAGCAGACCCAAACAGTATCAGAGAGCTCTATATAATGCAAGCAAAGAACATATAGAGTAGGCACAGTAAAAAGACATAGGGACATCGGTAGTCGAGGAGGGAAGAAGATCAAGGTCACGATTGAAGCTTCTTGTTCATGATGGAGATCTTGCCATTTAATGATCATAATGACCACAATGTTTATGATAGATCCAAGTCTTCAAAAAGATCTATAGTTCCATAACCCTCCCTCAGCAATGTAGTTGATCAAGAACTGGCCGTGGGTAGACTGAACAAGATTGGAAAAAGAAGGTTGCAAGAGAAGAGATCTCAGTTTCATCTTGAAGATGCTGTGTAAGGGGTTCATTCTTAAGGTTGGGGGAGATAAACTTCTAGATATTCGGGACACTTCCCAAGGAGGATTGGTTCAGGGTGTGTGACTTTTTTAAGAGTGGGGTTTCAAGTTGAAGAGTATATGAGCTTCTGAGTCACATCCTTCACCTGAAATTATGAGTTTGTGGTCCAGGCTGTTTGGTGTTCCTGTTTGTAGAGCCTTGTGGCTTATACAAGCTAGTTTAAACTGGTATCTTTCCTCTAAGAAGAGCCAATAGAGGGAGAACAAATTGGAGCCTGCAGGCTCTGGAGTTGAGTGCTGATCTTAAAGGTGCAAGGTGTTTTCTGGATATACCGGTTGGTATGCCATTTCCGTAATCAAGCTTAGTGAGGACTAAACATTGTACTGAGGTTTTGAGGTCATTGGCTGAGAAATGGTGTCTACATTTATAGAGAAGTCTAATTTGGCATGGAGTGCTCTTTGCCAGGGCATTAATGTGTGTTTGAAGATACAGATTCCTATCCAGGAATATGTTTGTTGTGTCTAGCCAGGATTGTGCAGGAGAGTTGCTGTATTGAGGAGGGATTAGCTGAAAGCAGAAATTCTGTCTTCTGTGGATTAATTTTCAGGCGATATAGAGGCATCCAGGACTCAAGGTTCTTCATCGTCTTTCAAGCTCATTGATGTCCTAGGAGATGAGACTTTTAGGTATAATTGATTGTCGTCTGCATATTGATGGACAAAGAATCGTAAAGCTGCGCAGCAGGGAGGTCAGAGGTTCATGTAAAAGTGTGGCTGAGAGGATAGTCTTGTGGTAGTCCTTGTTTGAGGGCGTGAGGTTTGAGAAGTCGTTTGCCAGTTTTATTTCTAGTATGTGGTTGGAAAAGTTCAACATAAATCATAATAGAACAAATCCTTCTAGATATTCTTTGAATATTTTTAGCAGGGATGCATTGTTGACTGTTAGTTAACGGCATTCTGTACCTACCTCACCAGGACGCGTTTATCAAGCTGCAACGGTGAACCTCACAACTTCTATGAAGAATTGTAAAACACACCGGGTGAGCATGTGGCCTTAAGGCTAGAGCTGCCGGCTTTGGAGCTGGGGAGCTGGTTCGAGCGTTGACGCCTGCTCAGCACCCTGTGATTCTGGGCAAATCACTTAATCTCCCCATGCCTACCAAAAATGATGAATGTGTCGTTCACTGCTGCACGCCACACACTGCCGCAAGCCTCACACTGCAGCACGCCACACACTGCTGCATGCCGCACACTGCTGCATGCCTCACACTGCTGCACGCTGCACACTGCTGCATTACTCATACTACTGCATGCTACACACTGCCGCACGCCTCACACTGCTGCCCGCCTCACACTGCTGCACGCCTCACACTACTGCATTACTCACACTGCTGCATGCTGCACACTGCTACACCCCACACACTGCTGCACGCCTCACACTGCTGCACGCCACACACAGCTGCGTGCCGCACACTGCTGCACGCCTCACACTGCTGCACGCTGCTGCACGCCTCACACTGCTGCACGCCTCACACTGCTGCACACCTCACACTGCTGCATGCTGCACACTGCTACACGACACACTGCTGCATGCCTCACACTGTTGCACGCCTCACACTGCTGCACGCCTCACACTGCTACACACCACACATTGCTTCATGCCACACACTGCTGCACGCCACACATTGATGCATGCCTCATACTGCTGCACGCCACACACTGCTGCATGCCTCACACTGCTGCACACTGCTGCATTCCTCACACTGCTGCATGCTGCACACTGCCGCACGCCCACTGGACAACTCACAAAGTGGATGGCACACAACCCTCCTCAAAATGAACACAGACAAGATGAAAATCATGTTGATTCCTAGTCTTAGATTCCCAAATCTAGTGTTATGCACCTTCACTATATTAGGCACAATGGGCAACTTTTGGAGGGATAGGAACAAAGATTCAGAGGCCGTAGACTGACTATCAAGTGAGGCCTGTGATAAGTCACAAAAAGGGTGCTGTGGAATAGGGAGTTCTAAAATTGGTGCAGCGTCTCTACCTACATGTATGCCTAAACTAACTGGAGTCTGTGCATTCGCAATATGTCCCATAGAGGACCTTCTTGCAATAGCCAATTCCTGAGAAACACGTCGCTCCATTATAGAGATCCCCTCATCAACAACACAGTTCATCCTTGTAATAAATTGGTCCATGGCTCCCGTGAAATTAGCTGTGTCCACTCTTCCCTTAGCCTCCTTAGGGGGCATTGCCTAGTCCGGTCTTGAACGGGCTTAAACGGGCCCGCCCTTGGCCCGTTCTTCGCCCGGCGTCCCACGAAGCGGGGCTGCCCGCTGGTTATATGCGCCTGCTGGCGCTCTTCCGACGTGTGAATAGCGTGCCGCCGCTGAGCCTGCCGGGTAATGTAGTCCCGGGGCGGCGGCACGAGGCTTGGTGACTTGTGACTCCTGGCGGTGGCGGCGTGAAGACCTGGGCTTTCACGTGACTCCTGGCGGTGGCGGCGTAACGATCCCCACTCCCTGCTAACAGGTAAGGCTCCCCAAATCACCGTATGTTGAATCTTTGGTTACTGCGTGCTCTGACTGTTTGGTCACAACCTCTGTGTCCCACACCTACCACTCTGGTACTTTTCTTTTATCATAACCTCTCTGTAACTGCCCAGGTGAACATACTGGCCTCCACCCTACTTATTATTAGTCCGACTGCTGTGAAAAACTCACCTTTCTCCCCTGTTTTAATTGTCTTGGATTATACCATTTGACAGGGAATCATTGATCCACTTTGCCAGGTGATGGGAGAAGGAGGTTTTGATGTCTTTGAGTATTTTGGCTGGTAAGGGGCCATTGAAGTGATTGGACGACTTGTTATTGTTATTGTTAACTGAGTTTTGTATCGCGCCAACTCACTGACAGGTCTCAAAGCGCTCCTGACAAAGTACAGCAACAAGAGAACAAAGTGGAGATAAAGATGTTAACTTGACTGCGGAGATGTACATGCGTCCTTGAAGAGCAGAGTTTTCAGGGTTTTTCTAAACCTGAGAAGGTTAGCCTCTCTACGGAGCACCTCCGGTAGCTTATTCCAGATGGTGGGAGCTTGAACTGAAAAAGCTCTGCCTCCTTTTGTTGCCAGTTTGAAACGTGGGCAGGATAGCAGGAGGGAATCGGAGGATCTAAGGGCGCGCTTAGGTTCATAGATTCTGAGCCTATCTTTTATGTAGGCTGGCGCCTGACCGTGGATTGCTTTATGGCAGATGCACATGCTCTTGAATTCGACTCTTTGTTTCATGGGGAGCCAGTGTAGCCTATAAAGCAAAGGAGAGGCATGGGTCCGCCTAGGTACTCCAAATATCAGGCGGGCTGCGTCATTCAGGATGACCTGTAGACGATTGATGGAGTTTTTGGGGAGGCCTAGGTATAGTGCGTTGCCGTAATCAATTCTCGACACAATAGTAGCTGAGACGATGGTTTGGAGCATTCTCCTTGAGAGTAGAGGGGCAAGCTTACGTAGCTGCCTGATCAGATTAGTGCATGAGCCAACCACAGCGGACACTTGGTTAGACATTGATAGTTCCAACTTGGGGTTGGTGATTGCAAATAAAATATCCAAGTGTGAAACATCCTTGATGGATATCCCTTTTAATGGTGTTTTGTGGTAAAGTTGTTCATTTGGAGTTGCGTCTGAAACGGATTTGAGAGACAAGTCAATTTTTACTGTCCACAATTTGGTAGATTTATTGCAGGCTTCTTTGGTTTTATGGAATGATGGAGCAGCTATTGAGCTAAAAATCAAACAATGTTTTTGTTTCCTTATTACTAATGTGCAAGTCAAAGTCTATATAAGTTGAGGATTTGCTAGTATCTGTTATGAAAAATTGCAATTGAGTTTGCAATTGTTGGAAAAATGACTCCAGTGAGTTTTGTCCTGAATAACTCACCAATTTCTTGATTACTCTATGATAAAAGCACGGTGAGTTACAATCTCCTGGCAATAAGGTTCTGCTTGAAGCAACAAAGTCTCACAATTGCCTAGCACAGGATCCCTGAAACATGAGCAATTTACGCCGTATGGATCTAAGACAGCTGCCACTTTTGCACGTCTCATGAGAGTTCAGTGGTGTTCCGGTACCTATGTAGTTTCTCTTCACAACACTTGCATGTTTTGTGTACTGTTGCTGCTCTGCGGCGAAGCCTCATTGTAAGCGACACTCACACTCTGCATCTACAGATCACCTCCTCTGCTGAGGGAGAACTCAAGCACTTATAAAGCTAGGCAGATATCTCTCTCTCTGTCTGCCACCACCATTCTAGCATGTCCTCCAACTCTCTCTAACCAGTAGATCGCATGGAAGGATTATGAGTCCAGTGAATTAACTGGACTGGAAGAAATTGATACATAGAATCTCCATACTGATGAATAATATCTAATCTTATCAAGCCTTCAACATATCCCAAAACAAACTGGTAAAAATGTGTGTCAGATTTCTCGTGAGTTTTCAGAAATAACATATACACCTCATATACATCATTTAGTTCCCTTTGTCCTTCCACCAGTATCACCTCTGGCAAACAGTCATAAATCCTTTTTCTCTCCTCTTCCAAATTATAGAAAAGTAAAGTTTTTTTTAGGTGTGCAGAGAAGCTCTCTCCTCCTGTTGCTACTACAAAGATTTTAATAGTCTCCTACAATGCACCCAGGGGATATTTAGTTTGCCAGGAGTTGCCAAGAACAATTGGGGTTGAGACAAGTTCTGAACAGCTGTAATTGGCAGCAGTGAAACAAAACTAAAGAATACTTTCAAAGTGCCTACAACATTTGAGATTACCTCTAAATAAACAGGTTAACATAAAAGTGAAATACAAGTTTAAATAAAAATAACAAATTTATATAACAAATTAAAAAGCACAATTCCTTGCCCCACTAAGCAGTACTTAAATATCCTTCAACAGTGCAAGAGTGAATGCACATTACAGATATGTTTCCTTTAGCTACCACGAACATCTTCTAAAATCTTAGAAAGGGCAGCATCAAAGACTTCAGATGAAGTGGTCAGGGACTCACAAGAATTTTGATTGTTCGCGAATACTGAGCTGAGATATGTGCACATATGCCTATATGGATGTCGCAACCAACCTCACCTGTAAATTCACCTTCAGGACGCAACCTGGATAGCCGGTGCGCTGTAAAATCTTACAAGTCACACGCTAGCCAAGAACACTTAGGGCCATATGTATCATACTTCTGTTTTGCGAATTCCAAATAGCGAATTTTAAGGAATCGCTATTTGGAATTCGCAAAACGGTATGTATGTACATATTCGCAATTTAATAGCGATTCCTTACCATTCCTAATTTGCGATTAGCAAATTACTAATCGCAAATTACCCATTCATTTCTATGGGCCAGGAGGCCCATAGGAATGAAGGGGCAATTTGCGATTAGCAATTTGCTAATCGCAAATTAGGAATTTTTTCAAGGGTGCAGGGGTGTCTCAAGAACACCCTGCTGCACCCCTGAAAAAGACATTTGGGGGCATATGGCGCACATACATGCCTTAAGGGCATGTATGGGCGTCATATGGCACCTTTTGTTTTTTGGAAAAAAGCTTTGTGAAAAGAATTCGCAAATTACCACCAACTAGAAGTTGGTGGTAATTTGCGAATCCTTAATGACATTTTTTGAATATTTTTTGTTTGATACATTGCATTTAAGGAATCGCAAAATTTGCGATTCCTTAAGTGCAATCGCAAAATAAGGAATTGCAAATTTTGCTATTCCTTATTTTGCATCAAACATGTTTGATACATACCATTTGTCAAATTATCATTCGCAAAGGCCGAATGGCCCTTAGTCTCTGTGGTGCAACGGTAATGCATGTTGAGACCAAGAAAGTTAGGCCGAAACATGTCTATAAAAAGAGCCCTTTTTAAAATCATTCTAAGAGCAACCAAGCGCATACATAAGCATGAACATATAATGTATTTGGTGTACATGTGATACTCCAACCATAGCAAGAACCGCCTGCACAGTGGCGGTGTCCAATGTTCACTGGTTGTACTGAACCAAAAATTGTGCTTAAAATGTCATTGCTATTTGATAAAGGGAGCACAACAGCAGATTCACCCAATGTAACGGTGCAACCATGCAATAGAACAGTAAAACATTACACCACACTTATTTCATCCTTAGAGGTTAATACAAATTATTTACCATTATTTACCATCTGTCTATATCGATATGACTCTCTAGGCAATCGTTGGTTTTTAGCCAATAGACAACGAACACGTTAGCAGTCCATGAGCTCAAGAGGGTGGGGTCTGTTCTGGTACATAGCCATCAACTGGCCTCATGTCATGAGAGTGACTGTCAGCCAGTCATAATCAGCCAACAGCCCTAAATTAGGGGAGATTTGTTGGCCCAAGCTTATTATGATGAACGCTAAACTACAAATCCCACAATGCCTAGTACTGTTGACTAAAAAGTCAGGATTAGGTGAAGATTGCCCTCATGGCGACACCCAAATCTGACAGCACTGCATGGCCAGATTAATGAAAAAACTGCGTCCTAAAAATGTCTGTTAACATCACATAATATAACATATCAACTATTTAGCAGATATGCCTGTGGAAATTAAACTTTCAGTCCTCTCGTTGTGCCGCTCACTTACGGTAAGTACCTCTTACGCATGTCTCATACCACTTACAGATGCTTTGCTTCTCATCATTCTGAATGTCCCAGATATTCCTTCCCGGATGTATTTTTCAAAAGCTTCCATCATGACAGAATAGTACCAGCAATCTTTCTTCTCGTCTCTAGTTTATTGTCCACACATCTGACTCTGAATGCAAATTATGTATGTTAGTCAATGCAAAAATTACCACATATCTCCTCACTGTTAAACACACCCTTATGTGAGTGCCATACAGTCAGATAGCTAAGGTTGCGAAGGTAATCCAGTCCTGACATTTCCTGGCTTTATGGGAGTTGCAGTCCTGTTTGTATAAAGTAATATAACAGAACTAAAAGTACCAGAATACAAAAAATAACCTAGGCCTGAATGACCTATGCGCCCTGCCAGCAAGCATCTTCAGATGCCTGCCAGCATCAGCGCCACAGGGAACGCTGGAATAACATACGGTAAAAGGCGCTATTGTACCCTGTGGGAGTCATAGGCCAATGGTTTAAAGGCTCCAGGGCTGTGCAAACAAAGCTCGCTTCTACAAATAAACTTTGCAGATAAGAGCTGGAAGCGATAAGTCCAAACCTCACAAAAGATTAACCTCAGAGGCACAGCTGTCTGCAAACAAGGCACAGGTGTGACCTGCTTGTGCCAGCTGTTGGTGCAGTGCTCCGAGTGACTCTGGAGCTGAACGACCGCTCAGTCCCATCCCAGGAGGGCTTACCCACCCTGAAACCACCAACTGCACTCTTTGATGATTGCAATAATAGCGATATTGACAATGGTATCATGCACAGGACAAGGTGAATTGATTGGAAGAGCTTTACTCAGCCCACATTACCCAAATAGAGAGTACTTATCTCTCATCGTATCAGCCTCCGTTGGATGAAAGGCAAAGCAAGCCCCAGGAGCCAATTCAGCATGGTGCAGGATGCCCTTTGGCCTAGGTCTCATATCAAAGGGACATCAGACGTACACAAGGAAAATAAGGAAGTGGTCCCACAAATCAATCACAGGAAGTGATATCACATGACAAATGGTCATTCATTAAAATTCAGCATTGACATTTCTGGCTGTCACTTGTAATGGGAGTTTCTAATTTGACAGTAGTGTACTAAAAGTCCCCTAGTCACATTTCCCTGCTTTCCATTTACCTGTTGCCACTTTCACAGTGTGTAAAAGGACAGCAGGAGGATATAATAATAATAATAATAATAATAGGGGGTTTTATAAAGCGCTTGGTGACGCTCAACGGCGTGTCCCCGCGCTAAGGAGCGAATGCTGTGGGAGAAGTACTAAGCGGAAACCTGTTACCGTGTAAATAATAATGTTTTTAACTTGGCTCTGAAGATAAGTTCTGATGGTTCTAGACGCAGCGCCACAGGAAGTTTATTCCAGCTTGACGCAGCCAAATACCTAAAGAATCTTCCGCCCATCCGAGCTTTAGACACCTTGGGAATAGACAGGAGCCCCGAGCCGGAAGATCTTAGGGAACGGGAAGGCTCGTATTGTGTCAGCAGTCCCTGCAATGGAAGGGGAGCCTTACCATTGACAATCCGGTGGCAGGTGCAGAGTGCTTTGAATTCCACCCTGCTTCTCACCGGGAGCCAGTGCAGGGCTTGGAGCGCCGCTTTGGAGGCTGCTCTTCTGGGTAATCTGAGCACCAGTCGGGCAGCAGCATTCTGCAAAACCTGCAGGCGGCTCAGATTCTTCTCTAAAGTCCCTAGATAGAGAAGATTGCCATAGTCCATCTTCGATTTAACTAATGCATGCACTAATGTTTGGCGTGCTTTAATAGGCAGAAACTTCAGAACCTTCCTGAGGCTCTTGAGAGTCCCGAAGCATGATCCGATCACCCGATTGATCTGGGGTCCGAAGGTGAGGTTGGGATCGAACCAGATACCCAAATTCCTCGCCTCCTGGCAGGGGATTGGTGCTGGTCCCAGGCATGGTGGCCACCATGCCGACGTCCACGCCGCCTGGCCTCCCCCCACGACCAGCACCTCAGTCTTGCCTCCGTTGAGCTTGAGGCAATTGGCAGACATCCAGGCAGCAAGATCTTGCATGCATGCTCTGAAGATGTCCGCCGCAAGACTGGGCGCACGTGACAGGGAGATGACCAGCTGCGTGTCGTCGGCGTACGACACCATGCGCAGGCCGTGACTCTCCGCTATGGTGACAACCGGGGCAACGTAGAGATTAAAGAGAGTTGGACTCAGGGACGAGCCCTGCGGCACCCCCTGGTCCAAGGCTACTCGCTCCGAGTAGCAGTCGCCCTGCCTGACTTGGAAACCTCGGCCCGATAGGTTGGTTGATTGGTACTTGACATTAGACCCAGGCTGCTAGAAGAAAGCAAAGGGCTGCAAACAGCAGCACAGGGAAGCAGCTTTAACCACCTAGAGATTCATATGCACCTAACGACAAATTACCTGTTCTATAGGTTTTTAGAACAGGAAGCATCCAAATAAAAACAAGCATTGGGAACGCCAATTGACGTGGCTTTGTTGAGGGAAGTGCTTAATGTGTTTGTATGGTTTCTGATGCTGGCACTGGCACTTAATTGCCGAAAGCTGCACTCATGAGAACTACCGCATAGTGGCGCTGTTTGTGTAATTTAAAGATAAGCAATAAAACAGGTGTTTGTTAATTCAATATACATTAAAACAACTATTACCTGCCACCCAAGCAAGCCATTCTTAAAGCTTTGGCGGCCTCAAATAGTATTTTTTTTGTTTTTACAAATTAAGCACTGGTTTAGGGGAAGTGTTTGGTAATTATTGGATGACTTTGTGTGTGTTCACTAAAGCTGTCCCAGAAAAAAAATCCCATAATGAAGCAACATCATTGGCTACAACCTAGGGGATCTGGGGATAGGGCCCCTTTACTTAACAGACCACATTGGCAGATTTAAACTGTACCTTCAAAGAAGAGTGTTATGAACAAGAGATAGGGGAGGAAATTTGCATCCTAAGTGGTGAACTTAAAAAGCATAGACAGTGCAGTAGATATTCTCGACTGAGAGCCAGTATTTTAGTTGCATCTTTAGGAAAGCCTCTGGGCACACTTCTTTACTTGGTTAACAAAAGACACCAAAATCCAACATTTATTCACAACTGCAGAGTATAACATGTGATCCTGCAAAGGCAATTAGAGTCTGTCACTGCTGTCACAGCGTTTTTATGATAGGCTAACTGCACTTACTTCTTGAACAAGCATTTGCAATGCAATAGGTCTCACATTTACGAGAGTTTGAGCTATTAACAATGCAGTAGCTCACTCTTGCAAATGCAAGACCTATTGCATTGCAAATTACTAGCGCCCATGCGGCCTTTTACATTCATGGAGGCCGTGCCCCTTTCTTTAGACAAGCCGCTTCTAAATAAAGGGGCGTGGACGACATTAAAGTGAAACCGCAGCATGAGGTCTTTGAGAAAAAAAGCATCTATTTGTCAAGTTGACAAACAATTTTTTTTTTGTTTTTGGTAAAAACGCCCATGCCGCGCTTTCACTTCAATTGCGACCGCAAACCTTTCTTTAGATGTGGCTTGTCTAAAGAAGGGGGCGTGGCCTCCATGAATGTGAAAGCACTGCATGGGCGCTAGTAAACAAAATAAATAAATAAATGAGTACGCGCCCCGCAATACTTATAGCGGGCCGCGCTGCTAAAATAAATAAAGAAAGAAACGCAGACGCTATAGTTAAAATGGACCGCCATTAGTAAATAAAATAAAAGCGGGCAGTGTACTGCGACGTAGTGAATGGTATGGGGGCAAATCATTAAACAAAATAGTGCTCGCAGCCAATATAAAGCAGACCGTGTAACAAGACAAGTAAACGGTCTAGTCATTTTAGGAGGTAACAAATGTAGGCAAGATGGTACCAAGGAGGGACTAACAAGCCTAATAAGGGCTCGGAAGCCAGCGTTTACGAAGGACAATGACACAAGCCAATTAAAAATATGGGGGCAGAGTGGGCGGGGCTTCAAAGCCATATTCCAATACTGCATGCCTCGTAGCAGCTCATGCGTTGCCCAGGCTCGACCTCAAAAGCCGTAGATCATCAATTTTGTTATATGCACAAACTAAGTACATAAAGGAATACACACTGGATGTAAAAAATACACGGTACAAAATCTAATTGGAATACAAATTATAAAGTGTAACAATCCACAAAATATCTTCTCCTTGACTGGCAGCTCATTTAAGAAATGGCAAACCATGAAAGACACTTGAAAGTTAATGACTGGAGGGAGCTGGCCAAAGGCCTTCTCCCTTTGCATATTTCTTCTTAAGGAACTTTAAAAAAAAATTATGACATAACATTTTCAGAATATAATGCTGTCTGTAGCAAGATCTAACAATAAACCAGAAATCATGGCAAACCTCCGACCCAGATATATCTGGCTGGAGCGATCAATTCCTCTTTTCTTGCTGCTTGTCAACCAGTTATGCATTAGTTTGCTTCCTTGTTCCAATGTTGCCTTTTAATTGTATAGATGTCATTAATATTACTAATATATTTTGCTATTGACTTTTACGTTTTTCATTTTTTAGTAACATTTCATTACCTGTTCATTATGTGCTCATATTTTTACAAGTTTTAAATTCCCGTCCAGTATTGCCTATGAGCACTATTTGATTTACAGTCTCTAATTTTTGCTTCATGGTCCGTGCGCTCTTTGCTGACTCCCCTCATGGGATCAAGTGCAGAGGATTTTTGATGCTTGAAAGCTGGGTGTTGTGAGCTCATGGGTACTGTAATTAGACCAAACACACAAAAGGTGATGGGAGCGTTCACTGACAGAATATCAGAAATGAAAATATTGTGTGGCCAGGATATTGTGTCAAAAGTATCGAGGACCAAAATATCGAAAAGGTAAGTGCAAATAGGTAACATAGATTTGCTATTCTTAAATTCACATCTACTTAACTTGAAGATATATATCTATCAACAAGATACCTAAATGTTGAGTTAAATATAGCAAAATGTTGCTTATCTATAGAAACTTACCTTCACGCTATTTTTGTCTTTGGTATTCTTGACACAATATTTTGTCCCAAGATATTTTGCTTCCCATATTCTGTCTAAACGCTGATGGGAGGAATGCTTGCACTAAGTCTAACCACTGGCAATCGTTTAACCCCTTGGCCGCGGCGGTAATTCCGCCGCGGTGCTAGGGAAGAGGGGGTGCTGCGCGGTGCCGCCATGCTCGTGACGGAACCACTCCGTCACGAGCCGCGGTGGCGCTGTGCTTGTGACGTAATGGTTTCGTCACGGCCCCGCCCGCCTAACAGAACGCTCAGCGCAGGCGCGAAATCAGCGCCGCGCAGGCGCGGCGGCCGGGCTGTGACGGAACCATTCCGTCACCAGCACAGCACCACTGTGGCTCGTGACGGAATGGTTCCGTCACGAGCATGCAAGGGGTTAAGTAGCATTCCAACTCATTGTTCTTTTGCCCACCATGCCACCTCAGTTTGGACCCAGTCATATGCTAATCTGTCTTGACCCTGCTCTTTTAGGAACAGTCTAGCATGCACTGCCAGGCCAGGCCCTCTCTGAAGAGGAACACAAGCAACCTAGGACCAGTTTCACTCTGGTTGGTGCTCATCAGTTGGGTGTAGCTTGGTTCCAGTGGCTCAGAGAGCACTACAGGACTGTTGGATTTTACCTGGTGGTGCTCCCAACATAAATCAATTGATCACCTATTTGTTGATCAGTGTAATTTCCATCACTTCCAGCGATGTACAAAGAAAGACCCAGCTACATTGAAGGAATGCAGGTTTGGAACTCTCTCCTTTGGAATCTGCGACTCGAAACACAGTACTGAAGATTTAGGACCATGAACTGTGTTAAAGACCCACCTTTTTCAATGAGTGTATAGATTATAGAGCACACCTCCGAATATCTATAATATTGTTTCCATTTTAGTGATCTAAAGAAAACATAATACTGTATGAGCACTCTTCAAGCAAAATACCAAAAAAGAAGCAGTTAATGAGGCAAGTCGTGAGCTTGTGGAGAGCTGAATTTGTTTCACCACATATTGCAAGTTAATCTAATTTTGAAAGGGCTGTGTAAAATTTAAATTTCTTCCACAAGGTTTTATGAAATTGGTAATGTTCTCGCTTTGGGAAGTTTTGGAAAGTCTTCAATACTGCAAAACTTCACAAAAAAAGTTCCAATTATATAAGGTGTTTGGTGTAAGGTTTTCTGCATGAACTAACGTTATATATAAGAGAATTGTTACTTTGTTTAAATTAAACTTCTCAATTTGGATGAACAGTAATACAACTGCAAATATATGAAGATATTAGATGAAAATTGTCCTAAGAACAAAAGAGACTGGGAGGTGGAACTTGAGGTCACAGTAGGGTACAGTGAGAAGTGGAATATGTTGAACGTTTTTACCAAACTTAGTATAAGCTAATAAAAAGTTTATAGTGAAGACCAAGCAAAATGAATAAAGGGGCTCATGTAGTGTCCCGTGCTAACAGGGCATCTGCTAAAAATAGTTGGAGTCCCATCGGCCTAATTCTAGGTTCTCCTTTATCATTTAGAGTTGGGGAAAACACAGTTTTTCTGACAGTGGACCCACAGCTGGCTCCACTAATATTGGACACACATTGACATCAGCATGCCGCCTCTGTCAATGGCATCAGCATGCCCTCCATAACTACAGTGGGCCTTCAGACTCAATTTCCACATTTACATTATGTCCTGGTCCCCTTTGCATAGCATGTGGTTCTAGACTGTAAAAAAATAAAACGAAATCCATTCAAGATACAGTATTAGGATTTTAATCTGTACTATGGTTTTCTACATAGAACAGCTGGGGCTGCCACAATGAAAAATAGCTTTTGGGTGCTAGTCACTACAAGGACATGTTAATGCTACATTTCTATGTATCCTACTTTTAAATACCATGCACCCTGCCTCCTGGGAATCAAGGGCTACATGGGATGACATTAATATTTAAAAGCGAGATGATGACCTGTCAAATGGTTTATTTTCACAGGTTGAACTGCAGTTTTTACATTGCTACAGTCAGGCTACACAGGGTAGGTATGAAAGACATGTTTGTATTGCCACTGTAGTGGGTGTAACAATAGGTGCTGCCATCCTTTGGTGGCATTTCATTCCAAGGCCTTGGCTACACTTTATACCAAATGCTAGGGAATTGTATCCAAATTAAATATGGAAATTAGGAATATGCCAATTCAACTGTGTTTAAAATGGAAGCACATTCACTTTACTACTGGTTGGCAGGGGTAAAGTGCACAGAGGTCTAAAGCTAGTAATAATATAAAGGTCCAGTAAAAGGCAAAACATCAGGGGTGACTATGCACCAAGAGGCATATTTCCTACACCTACTTTGGAGGCTTCTCTTTAGGAAATAAAAAATAGGCCAACTGGTCCGCTCTGCTGCCCTTCCATGACGGGCTGGCTGGCATTGTGCAGTTTTCACAATACTGCATCTACTCTGTTGTTGTGTGCGGCAGAAACACTTTCTCCAAAAATATTCTGCTGCACAGACCGGCAACACTACAAATAGTAGGAGAGCTGCAGCTGCGGTGATGAATGCATAACCTCCAATTCTGCAACTGCTTGGCAACCCACTCTTGTATCTCAAAATTCGTTTTTTTTATATGTGGTTGTGGAGGATCAGTGCCGGTGGTGTGTGGAGGACAGAGCTGCACTGTATCCTACGTTAATGAATTAAAGGACAGTTAATGGGTTTCGGGAAGAGGTGTTTTAATGAGCAACATGTTCATTATTATGAGTTTGAAGCTAGATAAAATTAAAAAAAATTAAAAATATTACACAACTTTCTGGACTGAAATTGTAAGATGAGGTTTATAGGGTCTGATGGTGGCTAAACTGTTAATACTGTAAGAATTTTAAGAAGAAATCAAAGTTAAGTGCAAAGAAGTGAATACAGGAGTTGCTTGATGTATTTCTGGGAATGACAGACTGCCCCACAGTAAAATCGTAGATGTAAAAAGTTTGATGAGATTTTTATTGAGTTAAATTCCTTAGACATTTGGAAGAACAGATGTTTGAAATTCAATTGATTATGTATATTTGCCATCACATGTGATTATCTGTAATTTCTTCAAAATGGCTAGGCTAATTGTTGTACTACAACTTTGTTCCCCGTGCTGGTAGTCTTTCTGAATCCAGGATTTTAGTAATTCTATAATCTGTTTTATTCATGTCTGATTCTATTGTAAACATTTTTGTGAATTGTTTTGTATGTGTAAGAAAGTGGCTCTTTATATACTGAACCAAAGTAAGGTACAGTGTGCACAGAGTCCACAGTCCCCAGAGGTTTGGCAGAGGCTAAAGTTAGATATAACCTTACTCTCTAAAGTGGTAGTTTGGTCGAGCAGTAAGGCAGTATCAGAGGACAGTGTAAAACATTTGTTGTACACACTCAGTTAGCAAATGGTCTCACACACTCAAGAACTGAACTCTAGGCCAATTGTTTTGTATAAAAATATACAGTTGTTTTATTTTTGAACCAACAAGGTATCAAAATATACTTTCTCAAGATGAGTTACTTTAGTTAAATACTTTTCAAATAGGCAATAGACTTTATACAATAGTTACAGTTGTTGCAATAGGCAACACAACTTCAAACACAATGCAACATTGAGCTCAATGAATTTCTAGTTAAATGGAATTAGTTACTTTGTAGATTACTTTTCTAACCACAGGACTGGATCCTAGATTCAGTCCTGGGACATTTCCTGTAAACAGTTAAGTAAAAGAGTTTTGGTTACAGTAGTGATTTTTATGGAATATTATTGTATTTTGAAAGTTGACACTTAAAAACTTTTCCTGGTGAAATTACCAATGCTATCCTATGGAAGGAAATTCAATTTGCAGGTAAAGTATGTTCACGTTACTTTTGTAATCCAGTGCTGGGCTCCTGGGTTCAGCACTGGCACATCTATCTAAAACAGGCAAGTAATTACGTTTTTATCATTGGCACGATTTTTAAAGAATATTTGTACGTTTCAAAAAATCGACAGAAACTTTTTCAGCAAAAAGCAGACAATGATATCCCATAGAAGGAAATTCAAGTTACTGGTAAATACGGTTAAAATTACTTTTCAGGGTCAGTACTGGGCTAAAAGATGCAGCACTGAAGTCTCTCCTGATAACAGGTAAGTAAATCGGAATTTGTTTTTCGGCTGATTTTAGATGAATATTTTGAAGTTTCAAAACTCCACACTTAAAAGAATTTTTGAGAGAAACCAGTCAACGTTACCCTATGGAAGAAAAGTGAGTTATCTTTGGGTAAGTACTCGACTGGCAGAGTTAAGGTTCTGGGTATAGACTCATGGGTCTCCCAGGGTCAGGTAGGTACAGTTGGTACACCCTCAGCGGCACTGGGGCAGCCGGGTGCAGAGGTAGTTAGTCCCGATGTTCTCCAATGAGAGGCAGGGGGCCATTGGTTGGTGGCTGCTGGCAAGCAGGCCACACGGCTGTGGGAGCTGGGCTCCTGGCCACTTGCTCAGGGCAAATGGGGAAGTAGGTTAGGACCAAGGTTGCACTGCCAGGGGCACTCGGCGGCTGGGTGCAGGGTGCTTTTGGGCCGTTGGGCGCTCAATGTTATTCAATGGAGATCGTGGAAAGTGAAGAAAGGCTGCAGGCTCGGGGACAGAGATTCTTCAGGAGCGACCAACACTTCGAGACGTAAGTTGGGATCTTGGAGGATAGGTAGGCACCCAGGAGTTCGGCACAGGGGGCCGTGGGGCACCGGGTGCAGGGGTGTCTTTTGACGTCTGGAAATCTTACCCTCTGCTGGTCGCGGTTCGAGGGGTCCCTTGCTGTGAGGCTGCAGGCGTCGTCTGGGTCATCGAAGAGGGTCCTTGGGCACTGGATTCCAGGTCAGAATTGCTGGGGGGACAGCTTCAGGGTCTTTGTCCACTCAGGCACAGGCCGGGCTCGGTGTGTGCAGAGTGTGCTGGATTCGCGGTGCCTGGCTGGCACCAGGGGTATTGCTGTTTGAGCAGAACCACTGCTCATGGGAGTCCCAGTCTTTAAGAGGTTCAAGGCACGCAGGTCCTCCGGGGTTTTTGAGGTTGCTGTCCCCAGGAGTTGCCAGGATTTAGCAGGAGTAGGTTTAAGGATCAACAGGCCTGTAGGGCTGGGGCCAAGTCAGTTGGTGTCGTCCTCTTGTTAGCAGCTGAACAGCGGGTCTTCTTCTTCTTGATCTTCTTTCTTGTTTTCGAATCGGGATCTGAGGAAGTAAGGTTCAGGGTGCCCCTAAATACTAAATTTAGGGGCGTTACAGGTGGGGCAAGGGCAGGGACCAATAGGTCCCTGTCCTGGGGTGAGTACACCCCCTATCCTGCTCCTCTCCTGTGGGAGGGGGGCAGGAGCCTATCTCTGATTGGGCAGGGCTCCCCATCCTCAAGATGACTGGAGCCCGGAGTTGTGCTTCACCTCGCCTCTTCCACCTGAGGGGTGGAGTTGGCACAGGCTGGCACACCCCCTTTCCTCACGTAGGGTTTCCAGCCAGTCTTCCCGCCAGAGTGGGGGTCAGAAACGGTGGGGGCCAGTTGCTGAGTACAGCAAATGGCCTGGAGAAGCTTACAAAGGCAGCATGCCTTTGAAGCTTCCCCTGCCCATCCTCGGGGAGGAGACCTAGCACCTCGCCCAGGATGTGCATTGTAGCAGGCCCAGAAGAGCGGAGGGCTCTCTACCCAGGGGTCCAGCAACATGTCTGCTGTGCGGCAGCCAAGGCAGCCTCTCAGACAAGACGTGGATTGTAGGTTAGGTTTCAGGGGGCATCTCTAAGATACCCTCTGTAGTGCATTTTACATTAAATCCCACACTGGCATCAGTGTGGGTTTAATGTGCTGAGATGTTTGATATCAAACTTGTCAGTCTTCAGTGTAGCATTTATGGGTACTGCAGAGGCACAGGGCTCATGCACCTGTGCCCACACCACTGGAATAGGGCACCCAGCTAGAGGGGTGACTGATGTATGCCAGGGCAGTGGGTTTGTGGGCATGGCACACAGGGATGTGTGCCATGTCGACTCTTTGTTTAGTTCTGCACCAGGACACTCAGCCTGCAAAGGCAGTGTGTGTGTGCAGCCGCGGTCGGCAGTAGGAGTTCCTGCAGGGCGGTGACGTGGGGAGGGGGAGGGGCAGGGTGGAGGGTAGTAATGTATGGATTACGGAGTTTAACAGGTAAGTAAACATATAAATAAATAAAACAAATGTTGTTGCGTGCACTGCATCACCAAATGCGATGTAGTGCGCACAACGAAATTCGTTTTATTTATTTATATGTTTACCTACCTGTTAAACTCCGTATTCCATACATTACTACCCCCCTACCCCTCCCCCTCCCCATGTCACCGCCCTGCAGGAACTCCTACTGCCGACCGCGGCTGTGTGTGTGTTGGGGTGCAGGGCTCCCAAGGGTGGCACAATAAGTGCTGCAGTCCTTAGGGGTCTTCTCTGGTCACAATGCCCTGGGTACCTAGGGTGCCATTTATCAGGGGCTGACATGTGGCCAGAGATGCCAATTGGGTTTTAGCTTCAATACAGGTACATGGAAGGAACACAGGCACACTCAGTCAAAGTACATCAGCAATTTAGCTAAAAGTGGGGGCATACCATGCAAGAAAGAAGGCACTTTCTCACAGTATGATCAAGAATTAATAACAAATTAATGCCTAAATGGCCTAAGGAGGCAGCTAGAACTGCAAAGGGACTGGACATCCTAGCACATTCTGTTCTATGGTAGGGCCGGTCTCCTACTACAACAGCAAATGTTTCCTGATTTGAGGCTCAGCCTGGAGTTCTATTGCCCGAACTAGTCCCAACGAATTAGCTACTGAGACAAGTCAATTGCATTGTCATAAAACGAAGAACAATCCTTGGCTCCCAACACACTGTAGGCTGAGTCAATTAAAAGCTCACAGCACAAGAATTTAATTAAAGAGAATATGGCCCCAACCCAACTCTATTTGCCAAGTCAGGAATTTTTCACAATAGGCTTGATGTTTAGGTTCCTGATGCCTAGGACCAGAGGCGTTGGCAGCAAGAACAGATACCACCGAGGACATGTACTGAGTTGTAAATTCTCTGTTTTATAATATGGTTTTATAGAGTATGGAGGAGGCCACAAAATGTGTCTAAGCAGTTAGGCATCAGCAATGTCAGATGTACGTACAGTCCTAATTGAGTCATCAGTCGGTATGAGGTTCAAGTGGTAAACTCTTTGGCTGAGATAGAAATGAATATTAGATGACTCCATGGCACTGAGCAAAACTTTTCCAGTCATAGTTTTTTTAACATTAATTTCTTTCTAAGTTTGTTAACCCAAGTGAGAGAATTACACAAGCCATAACTCCAACTCCTAGAATCCACTGATGTTAATTGACATCTAAGGACTGGCCACAAGTCCTAGTGATAATGTCATCTGTTAACCCTAATAGAGGTGGAAGCGAGGCAGTCTTTGTAACTAATTCGGGATCTTATAAAAGTAGGTCTTTGAGATGCATTCCAGAAAAAGCAATAACGACAACTACTCCGAGCAAAGAACACATCATCGTGAAGGCGTAAAGTTGTGCTTCAGAGTCTAGTATGGAAGGCGGGCTTCCATGGAAATGTGGGCAGTGGAGCCTTATACATCTGTGCATTGGAAGACAGAAGATCTACTTCTTACATAGAAGCAAAGATGTGTATTATCAGGGAGTCATCTGAGTGGCCACCTGCAGAGAATGGTGTTCTACTTTGCACAGAGAAAGTCAACAGGTGGACCTGAAAAGAGATTATGAATAAGAAATGATTTATCCTGAGTAATTGTCCAATTTATAAGATGTCCACAAGTGTGCTGTCGTCCAAATCTTCACTTTATTTTCAATCTTGCATTATTCCAAAGTCAACTTTATTGCAGCAAGTCCAAAGAACCATAACTGTAGCCCCCTTTCTTTACCTACAGTTGAATTGACACCATGCTAACTTTAGTAAGGAGCAACGACCAAGACAGTTATGGGTTCTTACTTGTTTCTCTGTAGCCCTGAGGAGGTCGGTGGGATACTATCCACAAGATGAAACACGTATTGGCTGCAGTTATGTTTTTTGGACGGGCTGCAATAAAGTTGACTTTGGAATAATGCAAGATTGAAAATAAAGTGAAGAAGATATCCAAGCCAGCACACTTGTGGACATGTTATAAATTGGACAATTGCTCAGGATAAAGCCTTTCTTATTCATAATATTTGAAGACCGCTGTTTCCAAATCTGTAAACATTGGGTGGACGTTTCTTATTATACTTTGAGCATCTTGGAATGTATTACTGTGTAACTTTAGAGCGACTCTGTGCAATGTTTGACCCTGCCACTTTTTGTTTTGAATGAAAAGAGATTAGAGAAGTCGTTGAGTTTTAATGTTTCACTATGCTAAGTAGCGCTGTTATCATTTCTAATCTGCCCCATGTCTGGACTGCTGCATCAATATTTCGTAAAACAATGAAATAATATTTCATCCACCCAACTCCCTCTCTCCACACACACTCACTCCAACATTCAGTCACGGTGCCAGTTTTTGGCTGCTCAGTTTGCATATCCTCCTCCTCTATATGTGTCACCCTACTTCACTGTTGTCTGTGTCCAGTATGTCTTCAAACATGGAAGTGGGCCAGAAAAACATCAAACTCTTCAGTCCCTCTTCCTGCAGGGGTTTCTTCACCTCACAAAATGATTCAGCATTTCTGCATCTTCATAGTGAAATCGGGAACCAGTGTTTCATAGTATTCTCATATTGAATTGGGCCCTGCTTCTTTGAGGCCTGCAATATTTTGGATGGTGCGTATCTAGGCCCCTCTTTAGGTCTCGCCTGAGCCAGTGTGCATGCGCTGATTTGCGAGGCTTCTAGTAAGGACTTCTAACTCGGACCAAAGGTCACGTGTGTGCATTTTCTTTAGCTCACACACTATTGGCCTTTGCGTGCGTCTTTCTAAGAAAGACAGCACGCAATTGGCCAAAGGCGGGTGCATGACCCGCCTTCTCTCTCCCCTGGCCTAGGGAGTGAGCAGCAGCGCAGCCGGATGCCAGCTGCATTCCTGACATTCTTTTTCAATTAGCGCGGCAGCTTTAACTACGGAAAATACGTAAAAAGATTTGTCTCAACTCCAGAATAAAAGTACAAGCTTAAAGATACAATAAACAGTGCAAATTGCAGGAGAGAGGAACACAGCGGATGACGGCTCTAGTATCTTAGACTACAATGATTTCGTGTTCACTGGATGTGCATCATGCCCAAAGGTCACAAAGAAAGTTGTGCATCGAGAGCATGGAGAAAGCTCAACATAGAGCCCTGTGAACCAGGTGGTAACCAAACTTTTGCCCCAACAATTTTGTTTTCCTTTCAATAAAGGTGTTGAATCAAACTAAATGCTCTCAGTGCTTTGAATATCCATGGAAAATACAGGTGGGAAAATTAGAAAGGGCAAGTAGCTCTAATAATAATGGATTTTTGCAATTTAATTACCATGGATTACGGCAATAAGAGACACAAATTAATTTTAAACGTATTAGATTTCGACATTTTGGAAGCGGCGGTTGGCTTTCCTTTCAACAGGGACTCAAAATTGACATTGTTGGGAGTGTGCACCGAGGCTGGAGTGGCAGTACGGTCATAAGCGGTTAGTGGGAATCCGGTGCATGGTAGCAACAAGCATTGGCATAGCCAATAGGTCTCGCTTTTGGGACCTTAAAAGTATATAGTTATGCAGCACAATAGCCTTGGTGCAACAACATTGCTTTCTAAATAAAGCTTTATTGTTTTTCAACCCTTCTTAAAGCCCCTGCAGCTCCACTCTACCTATTGCTTAAAAAATAAGCCCCACTGAAAAATGTTCTTAACCCCACACAAATTTGGATCTAGTTGCGCCTCCGTCTGCAACCCCTATTTCCCCTCACCCTCTCCCTTTCTTTCAAATTGCTTTCACTATATTTAACAATATATCACACAAAGCTGGTGAATATTTTAAAAAACTAGGCCCATAAACGACGCATACTAGGGGCTTAAACTAAGCCGGTGTCTAGTGGAATACTCTACAGCACATTCAAATAAATTTAACTAAATTGCAAATATACCTTTCTCTGCCATTCTCCTCTCTCCCCTCTACCTCTCCTCTACCTCATAACCCCTATTTTCCCTCAGCCTCTCCATTTCTTTCAAAATAAGTTATCTGGTTCTCCTTTCCCCTCTGCCTCTTCTCTTTCACACCACACCCTTTAACCTCCTCTATCCTCTGTCTCTCCTCTCTCTCCTAACCCCTGCGCCACTGCGCTCTCTTTCACTTCCAAAACCAACTATCAGGCTATCTTATCGCTATATTCCAAAATCAAGTTACTTAAAATAAAGTTGTTTCTTTGCGAAACATCAATACAAGCACTTGTTTAACATTATACTAAACACCCTAAATATAACGTTTCTTTTGCCAACTTATCTTTTCAAACAAGGTCAATATCTCTGCCTAAACACTTATTAGTTCCCAAAGGCGAGACCTATTGGCTACGCCAATGTTTGTTTTTCTTTTCTGATTGTCGATTTGTAAATGCTGTTGAGTCTTTGAAGGCTGCGTTGCTGTATAGCACAAATAAAAACATTGCCAAAGCTAATATGTCACACAGTGGAAACCTATTGGCTTTACCAATGCTATTTTTCCTTTATTTTGACATTCATCAATGGTGTAGTGTGCATTCATTATATATGTTTAGATGCTTCTTTTGAGTTGAGTTATTTTGCAGAAGGTTTTATTTAGCCAATTGTACACGTTTTTTATGGTGATTATTTGTTCTGGATTTAGGATTGCAGTCATATAAGAGTCTTATTCTTCCACAATGAGTGGATTTGGGTGGAATAACACAAGTGATAGAAATGGGGTGGCTTACAGTGGGAGTAGATCTCGATTGATGGAAGCGGCGAGCTTCCAAATTTGTTATGACGACTTTTGGCTGAGGTGTTGCTGCTTTGTAAAATCAGATTTTCAGTTCGTACAGAAAACACAGTCTAGCATTTTTGTGGATACATCCAGGCAGGTATCTGTAAAGCCTTCTTTGGTTGGAGTTGGTCTATATCATCATTAGCAGGAATATACAATATAAAGTTGGGGTAAGAGTGCATCTTATTATCATTGATTCACAGGCTATTCCATTAGAATAGCAATCAAAATATATTGTAAAACAAGAATATCGTATCTAAAATATTATCATCTTAAAAATATTGAAGGAAAGAATATAGAAATCACCAATATTGTTTTTTTTAAATATAGAATATCGTTCTTTAAATATTCTTGCATAATATAATTTTCTTTAGTAAAGTTGTATTAAATGTTTTTAATTAATGTAATATATTAGTTATTGTATTAATTACTACTATTATTAATATTACTATGTTTTCTTCTGTTGGTTAATGATAGGTTGAACTTTTTGTTGTGAAATCTAATTTTTCATTTTCAATTGAATTAGTCATTTTTTATTTAGTAGTTTGCATATCCAACCCCTCCAAGATCCAACACCCTCCCTGGTTTTGCTTTTATTTGAGTAGGAATACTAAATCTAACCCCTCCAATGTCCAATATTTTTTGACTTGTTGTTTCAATTGAAGTAAAAATAGTAAATCTAACCCTCCAAAGTCCAATGTATTCCCTGCTTTTCCTTACTTTGGAGTAGGAATAATAAATGTGGCCGCTTCAAAATCCAACACTTTCCCTACTGTTGCTTACATCGGAGAATAGTAAATCCGACATCTTCAAAGTCAAACACTTTCGTTACTATTGTTTAGTTTGGATTGTTTATATATATATATATATATATATATATATATATATATATATATATATATATATATATAATATATATATATATATATATATATATATATATATATATATATATATATATATATATATTACCTACTGGCAGTCGCCAGTAGGTAGTTATAGTTAGGACCTAGTTACCATAGGAAATTGCGAACATTCTATTGGGAATAACTTTGGCGCCGATTGAGGGATCTGCCTGTAATTTTCCTTAAATTTGCCTCGCTGCGCTCCACTCTTTCCCTGAAAGTTTCAGGGGGATTCGTGAAGTGGGGGCTGAGAAAAAAGGGGGGTCCCAAAACGTGTTTTCCCCATGTTAATTTCCATAGGACGGTCTGACAAGTCTACAGCCCGAACCGCTGAACGGAATTACGCCAAACTTGGCAAAAGTGTAGGGACTGGTATGCAGATGTGCCTTTGCTATATTTGGTGAAAATTGCTCCAGTGTTTTTTTTTAAATTAACTTCAAAAACACATATATATCTATAAGCGCTCTCCGAGCGCTCACAGGTGTGCGTACCGGGTAGCGCACCCGGCGCGCTACGGGAGTGCGTGAGCAGAAAGCTGATTGGCTGTCGGGTGTCTGTCAACATTCTAAACAGTCCGGAGAGTCCGCCATCTTGTGTCTCGGTAGAATCGAGACACAAGAGGTGAAAAAGAAAGGGGAATATAATTAAAAGGGGGCAGAGTAGACACCTCCTGACCCCCTAGGTTTTCCGAGGGGCGCCTAGAAGGACCCTGAAGGGCAAAAAAACTTTTTTTTTTGTTTTTGAAATTTTCGCGGGGTAAGCGCTGGGTGCGTTCCCAGGTGCGCGCTCCGGTACTCGCACCCTGAGCACACCACAGGGAAAAACAGTGTAAAAAATTATAGTAAAAAATTAATTTAGAGTGCTTAGAGGTAGGGTAGCCCTGAAAAGAGCTGTTGTGTTATGTGGGTGTTTTTTGTACCTACAAGTAGGTACCAATGCAGAGTCTTATATTCAAGAGGAAAACTCTATTCCCCTCATCTGTAAAATGCACGCCATCTCTCCTATAGATGTCTTGCATGTTGTAACGCAAGTTGTTGTGGTAAATGGAACCCATACCATAGTCTCTGAGGAAAGCAGAAACAGATTTATTCACATGTTTCCTTGCTTTCTCAATCTGTGGACAAAATTGGTTGGACCAGTTCCATTTTTGCCTTTGGCATATATTAGAAAATACCAAGGCAGTTTTTGGAAAAAGTGACATCAATTGCCCAAAGATGCCCTTTAAAAGCATTTCCAGACCTACCCCAGTCAAAGTGCCCAGGTCATTGCCACCACAGTGCACAATTATGAGGTCAGGGTGTGGTAGATGCATAAAGGATTTTACCAATGGTATCAATTGGTGACTTCTCAATCCTCTCTGTCCAATCCATACAATGTCCACATTTGGTAAATCAAGGTTGTAAATACCTCTGTTAGCTGCGTATTTTTGACTCCAGTGGACAAAGCTATGACCCACAAACCAGACTTTTGGCATCTTGAAGGTAGATGTGCTTGTATTCAGATGAGTTGTGGAAATGAAATGGCAGTTTGAAAGTAGGAGTTATGTAAAAAAGTGGTTGAGATTCAGTGCACTTGAAAAACAAAAAATGATTGGTGCTTTCTTAACATTCTCCGCTGAAAACTAGGGTGCATGCTTTTGTTTTTTGAAAGAAGTCATTTCAATGGTTGAGGAAAAGTCATTTCAAGAAACATTGCACATGATTAGCTGGTACATTGAGTGGTCAAACACCCTTGCTGCTTTTTTTTTGCAACATAGTATGATGAACTTCTGAACTGTGTGCTGGGTGAGGAAGGAGTTACCCTGGTAACAGGGGAATGAGCACTGGGGGGATGGGTGAATGTTATGTGACTTTCAAAGTGTTCAAAAGTACAACCAATTAAAATGTGCAGTTTCTTACTCCACTTCATTAACTCCTTCTCTTACTCCTTCTGTCCTCTTACTTCTACACTCCCCTTCCCTCATTCTCTCTCAGTTAGCCTCATTCTCTCCGTCCCCTTAGTCTCTCACTCCTTTTCTATCACGCTCACTCCCTATAACTCAGCCATACTCCTACACTCACCTTCTTTCAGACCTTTCCTTTACTTTCCTTCCTCTCTCTTCCCATCCTTCGCTCCTTCACTCTTTTCCCTTCCCTTACTCCCCTTACTCCCCTTACTCCACTTCAGTAACTCCTTCTCTCAATCTCTCTGTCCTCTAACTTACTCACTCCCCTTCTCTCACTCTCTCTCTGTTACCCCCATTCTCTCCGTCCTCTTAGTCTCTCACTCCTCTTCTATCACACTCACTCCCTATAACTGAGCCATACTCCCACACTCACCTTCTTTCAGACCTTCTGCTTTATTTTATTTCCTCTCTCTTCCCTTCCTTCACTCCTTCACTGTTTTCCCTTCCCTTACTCTCCTTACTCCACTTCACTAATTCCTTCTCTTACTCCTTCTGTCCTCTTACTTCTACACTCCCCTTCCCTCATTCTCTCTCTGTTAGCCTCATTCTCTCCGTCCCATAGTCTCTCACTCCTCTTCTGTCACGCTCACTCCCTATAACTCAGCCATACTCCCACGCTCACCTTCTTTGAAACCTTCTCCTTTACTTCCCTTCCTCTCTCTTCCCATCCTTTGCTCCTTCACTCTTTTCCCTTCCCTTACTCATTCTCTCCGTCCCTTTAGTCTCTCACTCCTCTTCTGTCACACTCACTCCCTATAACTGAGCCATACTCCCACACTCACCTTCTTTGAAACCTTCTCCTTTACTTCCCTTCCTCTCTCTTCCCATCCTTCGCTCCTTCACTCTTTTCCCTTCCCTTACTCCCCTTACTCCACTTCAGTAACTCCTTCTGTCAATCCCTCTGTCCTCTAACTTACTCACTCCCCTTCTCTCACTCTCTCTCGGTTACCCACATTCTCTCCGTCCTCTTAGTCTCACACTCCTTTTCTATCACGCTCACTCCCTATAACTGAGCCATACTCCCACACTCACCTTCTTTCAGACCTTCTCCTTTACGTTCCTTCCTCTCACTTCCCTTTCTTTACGCCTTCACTGTTTTCCCTTCCCTCACTCTCCTTACTCCACGTCACTAATTCCTTTTCTTACTCCCTCTGTCCTCTTACTTCTACACTCCACTTACCTCATTCTCTCTCTGTTAGCCTCATTCTCTCCGTCCCTTTAGTTCTCTCACTCCTCTTCTGTCACGCTCACTCCCTATAACTAAGCCATACTCACACACTCACCTTCTTTGAAACCTTCTCCTTTACTTCCCTGCCTCTCTCTTCCCATCCTTTGCTCCTTCACTCTTTTCCCTTCCCTTACTCATTCTCTCTGTCCCTTTAGTCTCTCACTCCTCTTCTGTCACACTCACTCCCTATAACTGAGCCATACTCCCACACTCACCTTCTTTGAAACCTTCTCCTTTACTTCCCTTCCTCTCTCTTCCCATCCTTCGCTCCTTTACTCTTTTCCCTTCCCTTACTCCCCTTACTCCACTTCAGTAACTCCTTCTCTCAATCCCTCTGTCCTCTAACTTACTCACTCCCCTTCTCTCACTTTCTCTCTGTTACCCACATTCTCTCCGTCCTCTTAGTCTCACACTCCTTTTCTATCACGCTCACTCCCTATAACTGAGCCATACTCCCACACTCACCTTCTTTCAGACCTTCTCCTTTACTTTCCTTCCTCTCACTTCCCTTCCTTTACTCCTTCACTGTTTTCCCTTCCCTTACTCTCCTTACTCCACTTCACTAATTCCTTTTCTTACTCCCTCTGTCCTCTTACTTCTACACTCCCCTTACCTCATTCTCTCTCTGTTAGCCTCATTCTCTCCGTCCCTTTAGTCCATCACTCCTCTTCTGTCACGCTCACTCCCTATAACTCAGCCATACTCCCACACTCACCTTCTTTGAAACCTTCTCCTTTACTTCCCTTCCTCTCTCTTCCCATCCTTTGCTCCTTCACTCTTTTCCCTTCTCTTACTACCCTTACTCCACTTCAGTAACTCCTTCTCTCAATCCCTCTGTCCTCTAACTTACTCACTCCCCTTTTCTCACTCTCTCTCTGTTACCCACATTCTCTCTGTCCTCTTAGTCTCTCCCTCCTTTTCTATCATGCTCACTCCCTATAACTGAGCCATACTCCCACACTCACCTTCTTTCAGACCTTCCCCTTCACTTTCCTTCCTCTCACTTCTCTTTCTTTACACCTTCACTGTTTTCCCTTCCCTTACTCTCCTTACTCCACTTCACTAATTCCTTCCCTTACTCCGTCTGTCCTCTTACTTCTACACTCCCCTTCCCTCATTCTCTCTCTGTTAGCCTCATTCTCTCCATCACTTTAGTCTCTCACTCCTCTTCTGTCACGCTCACTCCCTATAACTCAGCCATACTGCCACACTCACCTTCTTTCAGACCTTAACCTTTACTTTCCTTCCTGTCTCTTTCCTTCTTTTGCTCCTTCACTCTTTTCTCTTCCCTTACTCTCCTTACTCCACTTCACTAACTCCTTCTCTTACTCCCTCTGTCCTCTTAGTTCTACACTCCCCTTCCCTCTTTCTCTCTCTGTTAGCCTCATTCTCTCTGAACCCTTAGTCTGTCACTCCTCTTCTATCACGCTCACTCCCTATAACACAGCCACACTCCCTCACTTATGTTTCTTTCCTCCCTCACTCAGGGCCTCATTTATGAGAAATGACGCATCGCTGCGTGAAAGCAGCGATGCATCACTTCTCAGTGCGCTCTCCTTGCGACATTCCTGATGCGTCATATTTAATGTATGACGCATCATGTCGCAAGGAGTTACAGATACGTCAGTATTTCTGACGTATCTGTAAGCGCAAAAGTGACGCATTGCTGGAGTGTGTCACAAAAGTGACGCAACTCCAGCAATGCATCCTTTCACATGGGGCAAGCCCCATGTGAAAGGGCCTGCGTCAGTCTTACGCCTGCTGTGAGGCAGGTGCAAGATTTTGACACAACGGCGTCCTAAATGTGACGCAGTGAAATCTCTTAGATTTCACTGCGTCACTTCTACGACCCTTCCTTGCGTCAATATGCCCCCTTTGCATACATTATACCTGGTGCAGGTATAATGTGGCGCAGGGGTTTACAAAGTGACGCATCACTTTGTAAATATGACTCAACAAGGCACATTTTTTACACCACTGGTGCGTCACAAAAAGTGACGCACCGGCGGCGTAAAAGTGACGCATGGCCTCATAAATGAGGCCCTCAGTCTTCTACTCTCACTTTTTATTTCACTTTCTCTGTCTCTTCACTCCCTTACTCACCTTGTCTCACACTCACTTGCTTTTATCCAGTCTGTATCTCCACTCTTTCCTAAACATCACTGCTCTTTTCTTACCCTTCCACACCCCCGTTCCTTTACTACATTTTCTTCACTTATCCTCATTCCCCATGTTCACTCTCCTTCTCCTCACTCACCTCCCACACTCACCTTCTTTCAGTCCACCTACTTCACTTCCCTTCCCCTCTCGTCCCTTTCTTTACTTTCTCACTCATTTTCCTCTCCTCTCTCACTGCACTCCACTTCAGTTACTCTTTTTGATTTTTTTAAGAATACAGCTCTTTTTTGAGAATTGGAGGTAGTTCTATAAAGAACTTTTTTTTCTTCTTTTTTCGTTTTTTTCTCAACAAAAACAAAAACAGGGAATGGCAAACTGCTCAACTGGAGTAAAAAAAAAGAATCATAATTAGGGGTGGGGACGGCAGCGGTGATTTTCTCTGGTTCGGACAATGTTCATAATACTTTGTTCACCATAACAAAGTAATTCATCACAATCTTTGCATTTGATTGTGATTCCGTCGAAAACAGGCTGAATATTTGGAATCAGCTGTTCTGGTCGCCCCTTCACCGATACAGTTACTCCTCCAGTTGAAGTAGAAGCACCATCCCTTGGAGCCTCACGTGCCAGAGCCCTGACACTCTCCCGGGCATAGTTCTGGGGGTGCCTCCTCTGAACGTGCCGAATCATGGTCGAATTTCCAAATGAGTATTTCCTGGTAGGGTCACCCCGTGACAGGACAGTATGACAAATTCGGCACTCCACCTTTGGAGCATTTACTTTTTTTTGGTCTGCAGGTATTGAGAAACATTTCCATATGAAATGCTCCTTTACTCTAGGCTGAGGAGCCTCTTCCTCTATGAACCCATCTGAGTCCTCACTGCTACTGGTGGGTCATTATAATTCCCAAAAGGATGAGCAGCAAAAAACAGGTCTTTCAGTCACAAAAGTGAAAGAAGAAGTGAAGGAAATGGGTGAGGTTTACAATCTTTGTAAAAAAAACTGTTAGCAACCAATGAAAAGTGTTAATTTGAGGTCACATGACTTGATGCGCTTACGCTGCGTGCACCGGAGCGCTTCCGGGGGCGCTTACGCGGCGCGAACGTAGGCGCTTCCGGGGGCGCTTACGCGGCGCACCTGAGTGACGTTTTGGTAGCTTTACGGAAATGCAAAATCATTTTCATTCGGAAAATCAAAAATACTACTTTTATAAGCATGGTACTGAATGTCTTGCATCATTATTTAGTTTTCATACATATTTTTTTTACGAACGCAGAAATAGCGCTCTCGCCGCGCTCTCGGGAGAGCTTACCGGTGCGTGCACCCTGAGCGCTCCAAGACAAAATGATATGGGTAAGCTTACCGGTGCGCGCACCCTGAGCGCACCAGGAAAAAATGATTAAAAAAAAAGAAAAATACATTGAACAAATAATTATTTTACAAAAAATGTATAATAATTAATAGTTATAAAAAACAGCTAATAAAAAAAACACTAAAAATCGTAGGTTACAAAGTCGATATACAAAGGAATTAGCTTTTAAAAAAACTATGAAATTCACTGAAAAAACCATAGGTTTCACAAACGTTATAGTTAGGAATTAGCATTTAAAAAACCTTTGAAATTCACTGAAAAAACCATAGGTTTCACAATAGTTATAGTTAGGAATTAGCATTTAAAAAACTTTTGAAATTCACTGAAAAAACCATAGGTTTTACACTTGTTATAGTTAGGAATTAGCATTTAAAAAACCTTTGAAATTCACTGAAAAAACCATAGGTTTCACACCAGTTATAGTTAGCTGAACATTTTACTCATACAAAACCATTGAAATTCCCACGTTATAGTTAGTTGGACTCACTATAACTCGCGCGCCTGCAATCCACTGCTGATGATGTCACATATTACATCATTCATGACATGGTCAGTGACATCACTGATGACATCTCAAATGACATCACTGATGACATCACTGATGACATCATCCATGTGATAATACAATACACCTCCTCACACTCTAATCTAACCTATGATACACCCATTGTTAAAATAAAACTACCATTCCTGTAACCATTGATACAGTAAAACCACTTACCACATACGCACTCACTGATTTCTAGGTCTACACACACATCCACTCATTCACCCATACAGTCTTTCATACATACAGTCACTCATCAATACAAGACCAACATATGCACTCATACACCTATACAGAGACTCACACACTGCCACTCATCTATGGAGTTACTCACACACCTAGTCAGTCATGTAAAGAATCAATCACACTCCCATTTCCACAACTATACAGTAATACACACAAAACCTTGCTTATTTAAACATAGACTAACACATACATTTTCATTCAATAAACTTTATTTCGGTTTGGTTGTAACCATCAAAGCACATAAAAATACATTTCCATTTTCCGACAGTTCATTGATAATTATAAATGTTAAAATACATCATATAGGATCAAAAGGGAGAAGACAATTTTGTTAAAACTGTAAAAATTTAAATAGGTTTTGAAATTTTAAAAGAAGTTAAGATAGCATTTGTTGAACCAATTATTTCTCATGACTCTACGATTAAAATGTTAGGTAAGTAATTTCCTTCTAGTGAACCACATAGAAAACAAGAACTTAGTTATGGCAGACACTATTAATGGATTTGTGTCAGACTTCAGAATCCTAAAAAATGCTAGGTAGTCCCTAATGCCCAGGTTATTGCATAGCTGTATTATCCACTTTCTTCGTATAAGTGAATAGGCTGGGCAAAAGAGGGTAACATGCAAAATCGTTTCGTTTTCAGTTCTGCAGCCGGGACAAAGATGAACAGGGCCCCCCGTCCACTTATCAGTCATGGAATAGAGGGGCAGTGTTCCAAATCTAAACTGTAAATACAGCTTCTTTGCTAACATAGTCTGGATTACATCTATTTCTTGTTCAAAGCTGTAAATAGACTTATGGTTCAGGAAGGCACCGGTCAGGCTCGTTGGTGGAACTGAACAAAGTGTCCTACCGAGGTTAAAGTCCTTCACAGCACTAGATAATGTTTTCTTAGAAATAGTTAGAGATGTTACCTCAGGATTTAACCATAGATTTTCGTATCCAACCTGGGCAAGGGAGTGTCTAACAAAGCATAACCATGGTATTCTGGCTGCTCCTGGAGAGGCTAGTACCACCTTTAACTCCTTTTTGTAGCTATCTAGTTCTGGAGTGCTCCACAGCCTCCTCCAGTAAAGAAGGGGACGCGAAGCAATAGCGTCGGCAATAGGCCTAATATTCAAGTCTAGCCTAAGTGGGACTAGTGGGGTGCTTCTGGGCAAGGTTAAAAGTTGCCTAATAAACTTGTTTTCAGTAGTGGTTAAATCAGTAGAGGGAACATGTCCCCAAAGTTCCGCCCCTTAGAGGGATGATGATCTAGCTTGTACTTTGAAAATTTCTAGTGGGGCACTAACAATTTTTGAGACACAATTTTTGGGACTTTTAAAATTCCCCCAGTTGTCTGTATAAGTTTTAGATTGGCCTTGGCCATTTGAGCGCCCCACCCCATTCTGTCAGTTAGGGTCAGACCTAAATAATCAAATGTTGGGACTCTTTCTAGTGGTCTGCCTTCCATCATGGGATGTGGACAATTAATAGTGCTGGCATTAAATACCATATACTTGGTCTTATCGATGTTAACTACCAGATTTCTATGGTTGCAAAATTTGATAAACTGATTTAAGACCCTCTGCATACCCATGGGGGATTTTGAGAGAAGCAGAGTATCATCTGCAAACATTAGTGCAGGAAATCTCTGCGAGGCTAGTTTTGGGGAGTCAATGTCTTTTGCAGATAGTAAATCTTCTATGAGCCCGTTGAGAAAAAGGGAGAAGAGGATTGGGGCAAGAACGCAGCCCTGCCTAACCCCTTTCTCAACTGGGAAGGGCCCAGTTAGTTGTCCATACTTTCCAAAGCGTACTCTGGCATAAGTGCCATCGTGAAGGTATTTAAATTGGTGGCATAAGTATGGTGGCGCTCCCATTGATAGTAGAATAGCCCAAAGTTGATTACGGTCCACCATGTCAAATGCGGACTTGAGGTCCACAAACGTTAAATATAAGCTTCCCTGATCCAGGACAACATGCTTCCAGTAAAGGACCTGGAGCCGGAAGAGTTTTTTTTTTTTTGCAGAGTTTTATATAGCGCGAACTAGACCCGAACCGAATCAGGTATCAGAGCGCTTTACATATTTTCCAGTTACGTTACATTTTTTTACGTTTCCAGTTACTTTCATTTTAGGCACGGGGAGATTAAGTGATTTGCCCAGAATCACAGGAGGTTCTGGCGTTGTTACTGAGACTCGAACCCAGATCCCCAGGTCCGAGGTCGAGCGCCCTAGCCGTTAGGCCAACTCCTCTCCCCTATAATTCCAAAAGATATCTACCATAAGGTATGGTCCAGTATTTCTCTACTACCTAAGGACATTAATCCAGTAGGGTACCAAGGGGAAACGATAAAATTACTAGGACATATGAACTCTTCAATTGAATTTAGTGGAAGATCTATTGAGGGTAAAGTATACATTGTAACAGATGGTCCACCTATACTGGTTTGGATGCATCAGTTTGATCTTTCCATCATCATCATCGATCCTAGAGCACCTACTCAAGTATTAGTTGTTGACAATCCTCAAATAGAGAACATTTTAGAAGAAGCAAAAGATGATTTTAGGGATGAGCTAGGTTTTTTAAAGGATATGTACATAAAATCATCTCGAAACCGAATGCTGTTCCAATCCAGCACAAAGTGCGTAGGACACCTTTAATGGCTAGAGATGCAGTCAAGGAGATGATGGTGTAATTGAGCCGGTTGAGAGCTCAATGTGGGTTTCGCCAGTGGTTATAACTGAAAAATCGGATGGAAAGTTTAGGTTCTGCATTGACCTCAGGTCTCTTAATCAAAACATGATAGTTGATACCTTTCCTCTCCCAAACATTAATGAGCTGATTTTGGCTCTGAGTGGTGGCAAATTCTTTTCAAAATTGGATTTAAAGAATGTGTATCACCAGATTAAGTTACATGGCGAATCTAAACCTCTCACAGCCTTTATCACCACAGATGGTATTTATCAATTTACAAGAATGCCGTGTGGGCTACGTTCTGCAGCAAGTATATTCCAGAGAATGATGAATGTACTTTTCAAAGATACCAAGAATATTGTCTATTTCCAAGACAACATTCTAATCTTTGGTGATACTGTTGATCAACATAATAAAACACTTCGGGAAGCTCTGTTCAAAATCAGAGAGTCAGGATTGACTCGAATTGAATTGAAAAAGCTTTATTCGAGTTGTTCACTCATAAAAGCACAAACATCTTAATTATACATTAAAAAACACTTTACATACACAAAATAACATTTTACAATTAAAATTCATAGTTTCATAGATAAAATATTTGACAATGGTGATTAAAACAAGCTTTCTCAAAACGCGAAAGCACAATGTATGATGGCAGTTGGAGCCCTCCGCCATACGGGTCACGCCCAAAAACCATACAGGCGGTACTCTTTACATACATTTGGCAACATATCGCAATTTAAAATTCACAATTCAGATGCATAAAATATTTAACAGTTTAACAATGCAAGCTTTCACGTGGAATAGTGGAACTCAATGCGTGTCGGGAGATAGAGCCCTTCGCCTTATGGACCATGCCCACCCCAAGTATTTTGCTATTCCTACTACGATGGACATTTCGGTGGAGGTACAAATAATTCTCAACCCCTCAACACCACTTCGAACACCAAGGTTTCTACAGACAGGTTCCAACCAGATTTTTCTCGGTGTTTCATAGGCTTTACACAAGAATAGAAAATGTGCGATACTTTCGTTTCTGGCACCACATATCGGGCAACATGAGCTATTACTAGTTCTCCAGCCGGACGTCAATGACCTTAGGGGGATGGAGCCTGCCCTTAGCTGGAAAAATAGTTTCCTATCTAGCGGAACAGTTATGATGTCCCAATACTGTTCTAGTGCAGGTCTCGTTTTAATTTCCATAAATCTACCCCCCATAGATTCTGAGTTTGCACTCCTCCAGAGCCTCTGCTCAATGTGATCCCAATATATAGCCTTTAAGGTGTTTTTACTAGGAAATACTTCACCTAGCGGATTTTCCCAGAGCTTGGAAAGTCCAAGCTCAGCAAGGGCATTCCTAAGCATCTTCAGCCATGTGATTTTGTGAAAAACATCTAGTTTTACTAAGGCTAGAAACCCCTCTGCATAATGTCTAATTTCTGGGGTCGTCCATAGCCATCTCCAATAGAGGATAGGCCTTAGTCGGGCAAGATCACTGACCAACCTCCTTCCTAGATCCAGGCCGAGAGGTATTAATGGGGTGCTTTGGGGGAGACTTGTTATTCCTCTCAGAAACCTATTCTCAGATCTTTGGAGGGTGTTGAGGCTCTCAAAACCCCAAACTTCAGCCCCATAGAGGGCTGCACCCAAAGCTTTAGCCTCATAGACCATAAGGACCGGTTTTATGGGCCTAGTTTTGGATTTTACTTGTTCAGCCCGGAGTGCTCCAGAAATCTGTTGGTGTTTTAATACAGCTTTCTCTATCTGTCTCGACCAACCAACTTTGCCCGATATCTCCACCCCTAGGTATGTAAAAACATTTACTACCTCTAATTTGGTGTTGTTCAGGGATACCCTTGGATGGGATTGGCGCCTTTGTCCAAAAACCATCAGCTTAGTTTTTGTTACATTAACTTCGAGACCTTGTTCTTTACAAAACATATCAAATATGTTCAAGGCTCGCTGCAGTCCTGCCGGGGTTTTGGACACAATCAGGGTGTCGTCAGCGAACATCAGGATCGGGACCCTGATGCCCGCTAGCGAAGGTGCGTCTACCCTTGCTTCCAACATCCCATCCACTATACCATTAATGAACAAGGAGAACAGCAGGGGCGCCATAGCACATCCCTGCCGCACCCCCCGGTCAACTGGGAAATTACTGGTGGACTCCCCGTTCCTCCCCCACTGAACTTTAGCAAAGTTACTTTCATGAAGACGCATTATCAATGTAAGTAACTCAAGCGGGACGCCTATCTTCCTCAGGACAACCCACAACTTACTCCGAGGCACCAGGTCAAAGGCAGCCCTCAGATCGACGAAAGCTACATAAAGGCTGCCTTTGCCAAGGAGTACTGTCCTCCACCGTAGCATGGTGAAACAGAATATTTGGTCTACCGTGCTGGTTGCCCGCCTAAATCCTGCCTGGTAGGGGGATAAAGCGTTGTTCTCGTCTACCCAGGCCATAAGTTTGTCAACCACCATCTTCCCCACCACCTTTTGGATAGTGCCCAGCAAACTTATCGGCCTATAATTCGCCGGGAGCGACCGATCGCCTTTCTTAAAAATCGGTATTATTATTGCCCCCTTCCATATATCTGGGATTTTTGCACCTTTGGCGAGTGCATTTCCCAGCACAGTCACATATCTTCCCCACCGAACCTTATCGTGTTTAAACATGTCCGAGGGAATTCCATCTAGCCCCGGAGCTTTCCCCCCTTTCAGTGATGAAATTGCACGTTCAGCTTCTTTTATTGAAAATAAATCACCCTTGCAAAATACCACTGGGATGGGTTCTGTAGCCGATATGTCCCTAATCTCCGCATACTGGGGTTTAAAATAGTCAACCCATGATGCCTCATTAACATTGTTATCTGGGTTGTTAGGAGAGCCACCTCTGCCCCATCTCACAATTTTCCAGAAAAGTCTGGAGTCTCTTGACCCAGAAGCCTCAAGTAGCTCCTCCCAATATTCCTCGTCCCACTGTCTCTTAGCCTTACAGATGTTGTCCTTATATTGTTTCCTGGCGCTACTAATCAGAGCCTTATCTCTGCTTTTAATTGCCCTGCCCAACTCCAGTCTAGTTGACCTGCACTGTTTATTGAACCACCTCGCCAGTTTGATAGGAGCATTTCTATTTGCCTTAACTGTTTTGACAAAATGTGGTTTTATCAGAGAGAAAAATGTGTCATGTATGGCAGTTATTATAGAGGAACCCGGTGTTACAGGATCTGCTATTTCCATGGAAGTGATGGCTTTGTCAACCTCCAAATTGATGTGATCCAAGGTGGATAAGTTGGCCAACACGTTTGGCCACTTCACCCTTCTTGAGTCATTAGCCATAACAGGCACCATCTCGCTACATGGCTCAAGATTATCGGGTGCCGCACTCCACCATGAGTGGGTAACACAGAGGGGGTTATGATCGCTTTCTACTCTGCCCTTTACTTCCATGTCTCCCACTCCACTCCATAGCTCAAGACTACAGATGGCATAGTCAATCCTGCTTTTATTGTGGCCATTATCAAATGTACAATTTCCCCCTTGGTCGCTCTTTGTCCTGCCATTTAAGGCTCTCAAGCCAAATTCTAGACATATCGCATTCAACAACAATATATCTTTAGTCCACCGCTTCACCGGCATAAGATTTAGATTTGGGACACCCCATTGGGCATCTTCCTCCTGCCCTACAGGGTATTCCGTATTTTCTAGAGGCTCGAATGTCCTGTTGAGGTCACCAACCACAACCACTCTGTTTCCTAGCGACTGTGATTCTAAGGAGGTGTATAAAGCTTCTAGGGTGGGCGATTTCCCAACAGATGAACCCCTAGCATAAATGTTGTAGATATCTATCACACCCCCCTCACCTAGTGATAACCTCAACAGTTGTATGTCCCTACAGCCTATGTCAATCACTTTAATTTTGACTTTTGAGTTTTGCTTGATCCAAACTGTTAGACCTCCCATAGGTCTACCCCTGGTGCCTCTACATGCTGGTATACAAAAGTTTAGGTAACCTGGGAGGTAAATTGGATCACAAGCCCACGTCTCTTGAAATAGGCACATTTCAAACCCATTTACAAAATCTATCCAGTGCTGTGAAAGGAGTCTAGTGCCCAACCCCGCTATATTCCATGAGAGAATTCTCCCCAGGGTATTGACTTTACAGATCCCCCTTTCATTAGGTACTATGGGCGATAGATAGGTCAGCCTCTCACAATCAACATCCTCTCCTAGAACAGTATCTATGCAATTTACATCCATACCCTCCTCAGTGCCAATGCTTGGAGGAGGTCCGAGTTCACCCCCCAATCCTCCAGACATGCAGTAATGCTCCCCCGCATATTTTCACATTCCCTGTCGATAGCCACTTTAACTGTTTTACACATTATATCTTCGTTAAATTTCAATGTTACCTCTGGGATACTTCCCCTAACCATTTTACCTCCAAAATCCATTTGTTCAGCTGGTTTCTGTCAACATCCCCGCCTCGTATACCCCTGCCCATTATAGGGGTTATGTGCCTGGTTATAACAATCATTTGGTCTTGGGATGGGGGCAGGGTGGGGGCCGGCTTCTGCCCATGGACGGAGACTACATCTCAATTGCTCCATACTACCCCCAGGGTAAATTGCCACCGGTCTGGGATAAAAGAAGGTGAGATCCACAACACCGATCCCACCAATGCTAATGTTCCAACCTGGTCCCGTAATTAACCCTACAACCCTTGGGTCTTGGAAGTTAATTATGATGCACTCACCCCCCTGTCTTTTTGAGGTGTTCCCAATCCAATTGACCCTTCTAACCCCAATAATCAAACCATCCACTCCCCCTGGCAAGGGTCTATTTACCCGAAGCCAATGCATGGCCTTGTTTTTTAGCGTATCATAAGTTTCTCTTTGGCCTTCCAATAGGGGTGGAACGTTGGTGAGAATAGCTACATATGGGTAGGAATCAGGGGTGAGCTGTACTGGGGGTGTCCTAATCGGGCGTTTGGTCACATGTGGCATTGATTGGCTGTGATCTGGAACAGCACAGCACAGTGGAACAATATTTCCCAATGCCACAATTGCGTTATTCCCATCTACAATGGTATGACCATCCCTTGTGGAACTACCTTCAGTTATTAACTCGGAGGTTGGCACCGCATTATTTCCAGTGCCATTATTACAGCGGGTTTTATCATTTCCTTGTGAAGTACCCAAACTTGTTTCCGAGGTGGTCAGCAGAGATGGAATATTTTTACTAGTGGTAGTGGCTAAGTTTTTTGCACTGTCCTTTCTAACCTTAGCTATTGTGTTATTGGGCTTAATTTTCCCACAATTTCTCCTACTTGTGGCGGACAGTGGCTCGACTACGTTCTTACTATTCAGCCCATTATTCCGCTGCATAGAAGCGCCACTCGCAATTGGAGATTGTAAGTCCACCAACACGACACCTGGGTCTCGCTCTGCTGTCTGTTGGTATTTCCCATTCTCTCCCGTTTTGTTGCCAGACTTAATTAAAGATTTTATAGAAAAAAAGTTGTCTAAACTAGCCTGCTCTAGATGGTCAAGTTGATCTGCTAGCTTTTTAAGTCTAAGTTCAAAGGGGTTTAAAAGGGAACGCATTATTTTTTCCAACTCCAGCAGAAAATCATGATTAGAAGTTAGTGGCCCTGGGGGTGCTATAATAGTGGGATCTATGCCTGGTAACACTGGTGTCGTAGGGGGCACCAATATTATGGAATCTACACCTACTAGGTCAGCTTCCTCCTCTCCCGTTGATAGAACAGCGCCATTCTTAGCAGGGGCATGGCTCGGGGGTGATTTGGTACCCAACTTCCTATACTTTCTTACAGGTTTTGATGATTGGCATTTTTTAACAGTGGCACTCCATTTCCTTTTGGGGCAGGGTTTAGATTTAATAGCTTCCGATTGTACACTAACTTTTTGCGCTACATCTTGCCCGTTTAGTAATTGACTAGATGCATTTGGATGCTCAGCGGGTACAGTGGTAACTACGGTATCTATGGGAGAAGTACCCAGTAAATCATTAGATAAAAGTGAACCATGCAATATATCATGGGTAGCTGGTAATACAATGGATGACAAAGGAGTAACCAGCGAAGGGAAACTTTGGCCTTGGTGTTTATCGAGGGGGGTTTTCATGAGCTCAATCGACAGCCTACGCCCGGCTCGTCTTTCTGCCAGAGCGATCTCCCTATCGATGTCCTGGGGCAATCGTTTAAAATAAGCATCAAGAGGGCCCATAACTGCTGTCTCTATCTCACCCGTAGAAGGCAGCAGGGTGGAAATACTTGTTGCAGAGGCCATGGAGCAAGACCCCCCTGCTACCTAACAATGGACTAGCAGGTCAAAATACAATTAGTAAGCAAATAGTTTATGTCAATACCGGCACTGTAGATGTAAATGGGGTGTCCCAGCCCAGCCACCTTCAGCCACTGACGGCCACAGACGGTCCCGCCCTTGTCCCGGGCTTCTCCCGGCGCACTCCCGCGCGCTCCCGCGCAGCGGGTCTCAAGAAACAGTTATAATGTATTGTGGGTGAGCCAAGAGAAAGCAGGCGGGGAGAGCGGGCCAGGTGTTGGTGATCAGGCCGTGCGGGCGCTCCTGGGAACAGTAGTTCCTGCGCTCGCACACGCTCGCAGCCCCACCTGCAAAGGCACTCCCTCTCCTGTAGATTGCAGGGCAAATTGGTCTTCTTCGCAGAGGAGCCACCCACGAAGCGGGACCCGCGGAGCGGGTTCCGCGAGAGGTAGGGGTTAGAACAACAGCAGCTCAGTCCCGGGTAATCAGCAGCTCAGTCCCGGTCACTGCAAAACACAAACAGGCGCTCCACCGGCCATCCAGGCACAAGTGCCTTTTAAAACACAAGGGTGAGAGAGAGCAGGCGGGGAGAGCGGGCCAGGTGTTGGTGATCAGGCCGTGCGGGCGCTCCTGGGAACAGTAGTTCCTGCGCTCGCACACGCTCGCAGCCCCACCTGCAAAGGCACTCCCTCTCCTGTAGATTGCAGGGCAAATTGGTCTTCTTCGCAGAGGAGCCACCCACGAAGCGGGACCCGCGGAGCGGGTTCCGCGAGAGGTAGGGGTTAGAACAACAGCAGCTCAGTCCCGGGTAATCAGCAGCTCAGTCCCGGTCACTGCAAAACACAAACAAGTGCAAATTCTTAGTGAATAAAGTAGATTATCTGGGGTATGAAATTTCGAACTGTGGTGTGAAACCTAAACAGAATCTATTAGATGCCATTCGCTTAGCTCCCATTCCATTTGATAAAGACAAATTGAGATCATTCTTAGGGTAAATAGAATATTATTCCATCTTCGTCAAGGATTTTTCTACTAAAACTGCAGATTTAAGAATTCTTTTGAAAAAAGGTGCTAACTTTTCTTGGACCACTTTACAACAAAAATGTTTTGAGAACATAAAAAATGATATTTGTGGGAATTCTTACTCCATTTGACACTAAGCGTCAGTCAGTACTCACTGTAGATGCTAGCCAACAGGACTTGGAGCTGTTTTAGCTCAAGTACACAATGGTCAAGAAAGGACTGTCGTGTTTGCATCTAGAACTTTAACCACTTCAGAAAAAAATTATTCTGTTACAGAGCGAGATACCTTAGCTGCTGCTTGGGAGTGCGAGTATTTTAGGACTTACTTGTGGGGATCCAAATTTACACTTAAATCAGACCATAAACCTCTCATCAAGGTACTACTACCTGGTAGTGCCTCCAAATGTTCAGCGAGATTAGCTAGGCTACCTTCGCGACTTCAAGAGTTTTGCTGTTACATAGTTTATATACAAGTTTGGAAAAACATACAAGCTGACTGTTTGTCTAGGTTATCACTTGATTGGGAATTGGTTGACAAAACAGTTGTTCTTAAAAAACAAAATTAGGGTGCCGTAGCTTGTGTCCAAGACGTCTTAAGTGTGTTCGATTCTCAAGCTTTAACTAAGACTGAATGGCTCAATGCAATGTCTAAAGATAATTCCATGTTGGAACTTAGAGAGAGTACTGTTTCCCTTGCTACCAGGCCTTATGTTAAAATCTTAGACAAATTGTCAGTTTATGAAGATGTTGTGATTATGTGAGGTGATTTATTTATACCTCCTGTTGCTCTGAGCAATAGTTTGATAAAATTGGCCCATGAAAGACATTTGGGTCAGACTAAGACAAAGCAAAGACTAAGAGCAAATTGGTGGCGGCCAGGCATGGATGCTGATGTGGATTCTTGGGTCACAAGATGTGAGGTTTGCAAAGAGAATGACAAACGATTAAAAGTTGGAATTCAAGCCTCTTTAGGTCACATAAATGATCCAGGCCAACATGGGCACACTATTTGTCTAGACTTCATTGGACCCATGAATGGTCTTAAAGTAAACTTAAGTTTTGGTATAGTGGTTGTCGATATTCACACAAAGTGGTTGATAGTTAAGTGTATTAAAGATATCACCATTTCAACCACAATCAACATTTTAAAAGGACATTTGTGTAGAGGAAGGTTTGCCTTCAGTCTTATTAACAGATAATGGCACCCAACTAACCTCTGATGAAATGAGAACATTTCTATCTACTTTTGGTATCAAACACATTCGCACATCGCTTTATAATCCTCAAGGAAATGGCGTAGTTGAGAGGGCGAACCGCTTAGTCAAAGGCACTATTCAAATGGCCATTTCAAGTAGGAAAGATGTCGAGCCTATGGTGTCAGAAATGCTTTGGGCTTATCGATCAAGTGTACGTAGTGTGACGTGTAAAACACCATCCGAAATGATGCGAGGAAGACTTCCCAGCACAAAACTTGTTCCCACATGGATTAAGCACATTGTTTCAAAGAATCCCAGCTCTTTTAATCCCACTTATTTTTCGGGCCAATCATTTGTGAGCAACAAGAAGAAAATAGAGTAAAGAATATGTTCTGGTGACTGGGTTAAAATACGTACATGAAGGCCTAGCATTCGATTTTCTAAATTCTTGGGTCCTTACAGAGTTAAGTTGGCTTTACCATATTGTGTAGTGTTAGACAATGGTGACAAATGGAATTATAGACGGGTAGCTTTGTATCAAAAATGTAACACAAACGTTGATGCCAATACTATGTCTCATAATGATTCTTCTAACAACATCTTATTGGCAATGTCTGACAATGATCTCACTCACAATTCCCAAGCCATCAATACTTCTCAAAGGGTTGTGCAAGGAGGAGGTGATGCTCCTGTTGAACGTCAACCAACAAGAGATGCTCCTTTTTCTGTTGAATGCCAACCAACAAGGGAGGTAAGACTTTATAGAGGTCATCATCCTCCTGGTTACTTGAAAGATTACATTTGTACTTAATTGTTTGAAAGATTACTTTTATACTTGATTCTCTTGCATAGTTAAGAATATGTAGTTGTGTTTGTAGAATATTGTTATTTCTTTTTTACTCTACCTCCTTCGTTTCTTCCTTCTTTATTTTCTTTCTTTCCTTAGTTCTTTTAATTGTTATAAGAGAAGAGAATGTGTTGTAACTATCTTGTCTAGTTAATCCTTAGTATGGAGTGTGGAGCACTGTGCCTAGTGCGTTCCACATTCCATGTATTTGTACCTTGTTCTATACTCTGGCAGTTTAAGACTTGCTGGCCAGGGAAGAGCCACGAAGTTTCCACTCGGGACTTGTTACTTCAATAAATTAATTTAAGTCAACTTCAACTTGATTCCTGTTCCTTGAATTAACCCTTTTCAACAATAAGCTTTAAAGAAGGCCTGTTATTTTCTCCACTTGTAGAGCATCAGAAGATAGCGAAATAAGAGTTTATCAGTAGAAACAAGACTGGGTGCAGGCAAAGAGCCTGCTGCCTTTAATGGAATGCCTTTTACAGCTTAGACAGATTCTGTCTGTGAAGGTTGCCAGCCGTCCTGGGGCACATTCAGTGAATACAATATTAAACTTCTGAATTATTAGCCAGTGTCACAACAAGCAAGCTAAATCTCTCCATCTCTGCACTGCCTCACCACCAATCTTGCTACTACTAAAACAAGCATTGGCAGAGCAATGTTTTAAGACATGCCACAGCAACTCAAACTACTGTGCAACATGGCTTAAAGTGTAAAGTATATATATGTACACAATATCTAGAATTGATCAGGCAAGTTGCAATACTCCTTTCAAACCCAAGTCCGTCTTTTTGCCTACTACGATACATGACAACATTGATGTATATCAGGATCTTATCACTAAAGACTTAAAAAAAACTATACACTACTACGAATAAAAAACATCAAGCATTGAACAAAATGAATCGCAGTTACAACAATCTGCTAAATAAAATAGAAGCTAACAAAAACATCATCGTGCGCCAGGCCGATAAAGGCGGGAACGTAGTGTTGTGGCCTCGTGAACTTTACATCAGTGAGGCTGAAAGTCAGTTAAATGATCAATCATGTTATAAAAGAAGCAACTTGGTGGCAATCAGACTAGCTTGGCAAGATCAGAATTCCAAATTGGTGGCGTGGAAAAGTTGCAACTTGATATCTAAGGAGGAATTTGGGTTTTTGAAGAAGGATTTTCCAGTCATACCTTCTTTTTATTTACTTCCTAAAATCCAAAAACATTTGGATAATCCACCAGGGCGTCCTATAATTTCCGCTATCAATACTTCATCGGAGAACTTTTCCACCTACATCGATTATTTTTTGCAGGATTATGTAAAGGGCTTAAAGTCTTATGTACAGGATTCATCGGACTTTGTACGCAAATTGTATAATACCTCATGGCATCCAGATTGTATACTGATTACATTAGATGTAACCTCATTGTATAAGTCAATACGGCACAATGATGGCATTCGAGCAGTGAGCTATTATTTGAATCAACGTGCAATTAATTTTTCTGCCCACAATACCATGCTAATTTCTATGATTAAGATCTGTCTGGAACAAAACTTTTTTCTATTCAACAATCAAGTGTACCAGCAGATAAGAGGGGTGGCAATGGGGGCCTGTTTTTCTCCCAGCCTAGCGTGCTTGCACATGGGCTGGTGGGAGGAACAGGTCCTCATGGGACAACATCTGGCCACAATGCAAGGTCATGTTCCATTTTATCTGAGATACATCGATGACCTCTTTTTGATTTGGCAGGGCACTTTAGATGAGGCATGCACGTTTGTAGAACAACTGAATGTCAATGATTTAAATTTACATTTTACATCTACAATGAGTACAATGTCAGTTTGTTTTCTGGACATTGAGGTTTATGTGGAATCAGGTGGTTTAGCGACTAGATTACATCGTAAACCGACAGCGGGTAACACTGTTTTACACGCTGCTAGTCAGCATCCCCATCATTTGATCCGTAGCATCCCCTTTGGGGAGATACTGCGCATCAAAAGAATTTGCAGCACTGAGTCAGAATGTGCTAGGGCCCAGGAAGCGAGTAAAAATCGTTTTCTTGCGAGAGGATACCTGGAGGCAGTTGTTCAGAAAGCAGTTAATCGTTCTAATAATATACCTAGAACACAGGCTTTGACACCTAAAATAACACCAAGTAAAATTGGTACTGCATCTTTACCAGATACCTCTCGCATCATTGTCACTTACAATCGCCAGCTCAAAGAGATTCGCAAAATCTTTTCTCGAAACTGGAACCTGGTGACAGGGGACCCCGTCATCGGTGATCTGGTGGGTAGGAAACCTGAATTCTCTTTCAGAAAATCTATCTCTATGGCAGATCATTTGGTTAAAAATCATTTGGAACAACCAATCCCGGAGACCTTTATGGCTCTCAGGAAAGGGTTTAAAAAATGTTCAAGCTGCAAAGCTTGTAAATATGGCTGCAGCAAAACCCAATACGATACACCATTCAGAGATATGCCTGTTCCTATTACCAAACAGCTTACCTGCAAAACAGAATTTGCAGTTTATGTGCTGCAGTGTCCTTGTGAGCTTCGTTATGTAGGGAGCACTCGACTTCCGGCTCATGAGCGGATACTGCAGCACATAAGAGCAATCAGCACCAAAGACCAGACTTACCCAGTGGCACGCCACTTCGAGAGCACTCATGACAGTGACCCAAAACATCTGTCATACTATGTCATTGATTGTATTCTACCCCTCAAAAGAGGTGGCAATAGAGATGCTCTCTTTGGGGTTTTAGAAACTAGATATATTCTAGAACTGGACAGCCGTAGCCCAGGGGGTCTGAACGCAAGCGAGGACCTCTACACTTGCCTATGAATTTTTTAAATAACTTCTATATTGAATTCATAGTGTTTCAGGGATACGACTCTTGAATATCCTGGCTTCTTATCTCAATAACCTAGTTGGTTGGCCTTTAGATTGGCAATGCTTTTTTACTGGTAGTAAATAACAACTATGAAATCAAACACACAAGAGGGAGGGGCTCCTCTCTTTTGTATTAATATGAGTTTAATAATTTTAATTATATTATTTTATATATTTTTTGCACTTAGCACTTTCTATGTAGTTTGCACTATAAACAGCAATAAATGCTCCTAGTCACTTTAGTGAGATATGTTCTCTATTCAGATTTGAAATATCTTTAACAGCACTTTAGTCGGAAATTCCCACTTGGGATTTATCAATTTAAGGGTTTCAACAAGGAAATGTAAAAAGTTTTTATATGTGATTTAAATCGGCATATGGTTTTAATCTGTTATATATTTTTGCTAATCTAAATGTACATATATATGACCTTTGCGATTTCTTGCACATGTATATATCTATTCAATGAATTGTGTATGATCTTTACTCACTATGAGTTTTATCCACATTTCAGACAGAGAACTATTACTTGTTCTTCAGTCTTTCTTTTGTTTCCTTGATATGAACCTGTGACTGGTGGTGGGTGGGACAATATGGTCCGCCTTTTGTGTTGATTATTTAAATCTCACCTGTGACATAACAATCACACCATGTGATCAAGACTGTGGAGACAGTCGAAACGCGTCGTGGCGACATGCTGAGCGGAATTTTGCACAAATAAAGACACCTTTTGTTTTGCAACTAAACAGGGTTCTACTCTTCATTTTTATCCTCTTGAAAATAAGAACCGGATAATTGGAGGCGTTTGTAGCGCCTGGCGAAGCTTTGTCCAAAGCATCAGGTACGCCGAAACGCGTTTGGTTAGGCACGGTAATGCACTTTAACTAATTGAAAAAAATAAAGATTCTCAGCGGCTGCTGAAATTGAAAAGAGTCCGTCTCTCTCGTTGTTTGTGGACGCCGTATGGATGTTGGCGTTGAGAGTGAATCAAGAGATATATATATATATATATATATATATATATATATATATATATATATATATATATATATATATATATATATATATATACACACACATATACACACACACAAATTACCTCCTCCGCAAGCAAGAAGAAGAGGCCACAATAGGGGAGACAGCAGAGACTTCTTTATTGCAGATAAGCCAAATTTAGGGCAAATGCATTTCGGCTTTTAAGTTCTGCCTTCTTCAGCGCCAAATGGTTAGAGCAGGAACTGGGTAACATCACAGGTTTAAATACCTTTGACCCGTCCTGCAAAGTGTCAGCAAACTCCGCCCCCCGAGCAGCAAAGTTCGTACCAATGAATATTGAACATATAGGACGCCCACTGCATCAATGCTACATGTCCCAGAATGCTGTATACTGTTCTGGAAAAGCAACGGGTTTTTGGCAAGCCAATACGCGGGAAACTGTCACCTGATGATGATCAATGCCGATGCCTCCTCTGCTCCCCAGACCGCACCAACCTCCGAGTCCCGGTATATCACTCAGCAGGGACAAGGCTGGCATTCCAGCTCGCCCGACGTGGCATGAAATCACTCCAACACTGCCTTATTCTTCCCGATTCCAGAGGTGGGCCCCGGTCCTCCCAGTCACCTGGGTACAAACAACTCCACCGAAGCAGAATCCAGCGTGTCCGGGGTCAACTTTCGGTGCGGGGCCTCTTGAAGCACGATTCTGGCACTCGCGCGGACTTTATACAAATTACCTCCTCCGCAAGGAAGAAGAGGCCACAATAGGGGAGACAGCGGAGACTTCTTTATTGCAGGTAAACCAAATTTAGGGCGAATGCATTTCGGCTTTTAAGTTCTGCCTTCTTCAGCGCCAAATGGTTAGAGCAGGAACTGGGTAACGGCACAGATATAGATATATATATATAGATATATATGATGCGACCAGTGTTGTCCGCATCATAGCGCTTTCGTTTTTTAAATAATGCTCTGCTGGGGGGGGTCTATGCGCAAGGGGTGGGTCGATGCGCAAGGGGTGGGTAGATTAGAGAGCAGCAACGCGGATAGGTGGCGGTGTGAGGTGAAAGAAGTAAAACATGCAAGAAAGCATCGAATGTGGACGTTTTGGCCCTAAAGCCTGCTTGGAGAGGGGTCAAAATATTATTGTCATTTACCCAATCCAAAAGGCGTTGCAAGAGTAGTCTTGCTTAGATTTTCTGGCTTACATCGATAAGGCTAATTGGCCTATAATTTGATGGTTCTAGCGGAGAACCCTTCTTGTAGATGGGTATTATTTCCGCCCCCAACCAAGTGCCTGGCAGAGGTAAGCCCTGCAAGATTGCATTATAAAGTAGTAAAAGATAGGGAGCCCAGAATACCGGTTCCTCTTTGAAGAGGTCGCCTGGGATCCTATTTAGTCCAGGGGCTTTATTTGATTGCAAAGAATGCACTGCAATAAGTACCTCGTCCAAGGTGAAAAGTGGTATGGGCCAATTAGAGTCCAAGACCATCGGAAGAGTGGGGGCTGAGGTTTTTGAGATTGGGGGAATAGAGTAGAGCTCTTTAAAATATAGGGACCATAGTTCCTCAGGAATATTTGGATCAATCGAGGTCCTGCCTTCTGGTTTCCCCGTATGGACTAAATTCCAGAAGGACCGTGAATCTTTGGCCTTGAGTGCAATTCTGATGGCGTGCCATCGTTCTTCTTCCCACTCCTTTTTAGCGTTAAAAATCATTAGTTTAACACATACTTACTGTCTTTTACAATCACTGATACAAGTACATATTGATAGATACAGTCACTTATGCAATCACAGGCTGTTATATACAGTCATTTATATATGACAACTCTCACATGCACTGTGTTTTACATATGTACTTACTTGGACATGTAGCACTGAGATATCCATTCAGTCACCAACACACCCATGCACACAGTAAACCGCCTATACAGCTGTTTCCTCATGCACTCTTGAACCCATACACCAAGTGAATCAACTGCTCACACATCTATGCACAGAGTCACACACCTCCCAGCCACCTCCACTCACACTCACCCTCACATACAAATACTTGGGTTACCAATCATTAACCCATATAGCCAGTCATATAGCAGCAGGTTACACAACAACAGACATAATGATGCACACATTCTAACAGTTTAGTCACTAACCCATGCATTCAGTAAGACACATTTAATCTCCCACTCATACAGTCAGTCACGCACCTACTAAATCCATTATCCAAACACTCATACATACACTCATTCTACAATATGTTAAACACATTTTTAATTTACAGGAACACACATTTACTGGATGATGTCATCAGTGATGTCATTTGAGATGTCATCAGTGATGTCATTTGAGATGTCATCAGTGATGTCATCAGTGATGTCACTGACCATTTCATGAATGATGTAATATGTGACATCATCATCAGTGGATTGCGGGCGCGCGAGTTATAGTGAGTCCAACTAACTATAACGTGGGAATTTCAATGGTTTTGTATGAGTAAAATGTTCAGCTAACTATAACTGGTGTGAAACCTATGTTTTTTTCAGTGAATATATATATATATATATATAGATATATATGTATATATCTATATATATATATATATCTATATATATATATACTAGCAGCCCGTCCCGACGTTGTCCGGGTATGAATTGCTGCCGGCCAGTAGTATATTGTTTTGTAGGATTTCGTTTAGATAGCATTTCTTATCTGTGACAGGCCTGTGAAACGCTCCGATTCACAGTGCACTGCTGATGCACTTAAGAGTGCGCGTTCAGTAGTGTGTGAACTCGAGTTTCCCTACTTTATTTTTCCTTGCAATATTATATAGCGCAAACTCGACAACATGGCATGAGCACAATTTACATTACAGAAGAACACATTCATTTGTGGTAGGCACGGGGAGACCAAGCGATTTGCCTGGGATCACAGGTTGTTGAGCTGATGCCAAGATTCGAACGTAGCTCCCCAGCTCCAAAGTTCGCAATTCTAGAACTTGTGGCGGGAGGTGTGTCTAAAAGTGTATGTCGGTGCTGGCCATCAATGAGAGAGACCTGTGCATTTTTCAAATGGGTGGTGAAAAAATATGAGTGTAAACACCCATTATTCCGTAACTTTCTTTCCGCATACCATCACTCCGCATACTTTCATTTCGAAAGTACCATGACTCCGCAATGCCATAATAACGCAAGGTAATCCAATTTTAAATGCTTTTACCACGCATACATTTACAACGAAATTCGTTGTAAATGCATGAATGGTAAAATCATGTTTTTTTTAAATGTTTGGATAAGGTAAGTATGGGTATAGGGGTATATGTTTTGGGGTACTGAGGTATATGTTTTGGGGTGTTTGGGTATTTTAAGGGTTGAGATATAGTTTTGGGTTATGGGGTACAGGGGTAGTTTTAGGGTTTAGGGATAGGTATGGGTTTTGGGGTACAGGGGTATTTTTAGGGTTCAGGGCTAGGTTTGGGTTTTGGGGTATAGGGGTATTTTTAGGGTTCAGGGGTAGGTTTGGGTTTTGGGGCACAGGGGTATTTTAAAGGTTCAGGGCTAGGTTTGGGTTTTGGGGTACAGGGGTATTTTAGGGTTCAGGGGTAGGTTTGGGTTTTGGGGTACAGGGGTATTTTTAGGGTTCAGGGGTAGGTTTGTGTTTTCAGGTACAGGGGTATTTTAAGGGTTCAGGGCTAGGTTTGGGTTTTGGGGTACAGGGGTATTTTAGGGTTCAGGGGTAGGTTTGGGTTTTGGGGTACAGTGGTATTTTTAGGGTTCAGGGCTAGGTTTGGGTTTTGGGGTCCAGGGGTATTTTTAGGGTTCAGGGGTAGGTTTGGGTTTTGAGGTACAGGGGTATTTATAGGGTTCAGGGCTAGGTTTGGGTTTTGGGGTACAGGGGTATTTTTAGGGTTTAAGGATAGGTTTGGGTTTTGGGGTACAGGGTATATTTATAGGGTTAAGATGGGTTAGTGTTTAAGGGTGTTGGGGTATTTTAAGGAGTAAGGGTGGGTTATGATTATGGGGGCACGGGTATTTAAAGGGAGCAGGGTGGGATTAGCACACGATATGAGACATGGCATGAAGGCGGGATCGTACCACACGCCCCCAGCGTTTGTCACGCCCCCAGCACACGCCCACAGCACAACGCAGACACACGCCCACAACTGACTACTTTGCTGGCACGGTTCTTTTACCTTTTAAATGTATATGGTGGGCGTATGCATAGCCTATGTCCTTCTGCTGCAACTGCCCTTTCCAACGCTGTATTGGGTGTTGTGATTGGTGCTGTGGTTCCTGAGATTACCCACCTCAAAGGTTCGGGCTCTCTCTTTATTATATTAGTATGGATATATACTAGGAGCCCGTCCCGACGTTGTCCGGGTATGAATTGCTGCCGGCCAGTAGTATATTGTTTTGTAGGATTTCGTTTTGATAGCATTTCTTATCTGTGACAGGCCTGTGAAACGCTCCGATTCACAGTGCACTGCTGATGCACTTAAGAGTGCGCGTTCAGTAGTGTGTGAACTCGAGTTTCCCTACTTTATTTTTCCTTGCAATATTATATAGCGCGAACTCGACAACATGGCATGAGCACAATTTACATTACAGAAGAACACATTCATTTGTGGTAGGCACGGGGAGACAACGCGATTTGCCTGGAATCACAGGATGTTGAGCTGATGCAGAGATTCGAACGTAGCTCCCCAGCTCTAAAGTTCGCAATTCTAGAACTTGTGGCGGGAGGTGTGTCTAAAAGTGTATGTCATGCTGGCCATCAATGAGAGAGACCTGTGCATTTTTCAAATCGGTGGTGAAAAAATATGAGTATGTTGCTGGAGATGTGGGTGGCCGTACCACCAATGTACTTACCGGGGGAGGGTAAACACCCATTATTCCACAACTTTCTTTCCGCATACCATCACTCCGCATGCTTTCATTACGAAAGTACCATGACTCTGCAATGCCATTATAACGCATGGCATTACATTTTATATGCTTTTACCATGCATACATTTACAACGAAATTCGTTGTAAATGCATGAATGGTAAAAGCATGTCTTTTTTTCAATGTTTGGATGAGGTAAGTATGGGTATAGGGGTATATGTTTTGGGGTACTGAGGTATATGTTTTGGGGTGTTTGGGTATTTTAAGTGTTCAGATATAGTTTTGGGTTTTGGGGTACAGGGGTATTTTTAGGGTTCAGGGCTAGGTTTGCATTTTGGGGTATAGGGGTATTTTTAGGGTTCAGGGGTAGGTTTGGGTTTTGGGGTACAGGGGTATTTTAAGGGTTCAGGGCTAGGTTTGGGTTTTGGGATACAGGGGTATTTTTAGGGTTCAGGGCTAGGTTTGGGTTTTGGGGTACAGGGGTATTTTAGGGTTCATGGGTAGGTTTGGGTTTTGGGGTGCAGGGTTATTTTTATGGTTCAGGGCTAGGTTTGGGTTTTGGGGTACAGGGGTATTTTTAGGGTTCAGGGGTAGGTTTGGGTTTTGGGATACAGGGGTATTTTTAGGGTTCAGGGCTAGGTTTGGGTTTTGGGGTACAGGGGTATTTTTAGGGTTCAGGGTAGGTTTGGGGTTTGAGGTACAGGGGTATTTTAGGGTTCAGGGGTAGGTTTGGGTTTTGGGGTACAGGGTTATTTTTATGGTTCAGGGCTAGGTTTGGGTTTTGGGGTACAGGGGTATTTTTAGGTTTCAGGGGTAGGTTTGGGTTTTGGGGTACAGGGGTATTTTAAGGGTTCAGGGCTAGGTTTGGGTTTTGGGGTACAGGGGTATTTTAGGTTTCAGGGGTAGGTTTGGGCTTTGGGGTACAGGGGTATTTTAAGGGTTCAGGGCTAGGTTTGGGTTTCGGGGTACAGGGGTATTTTTACGGTTCAGGGCTAGGTTTGGGTTTAGGGGTACAGGGGTATTTTAAGGGTTCAGAGCTAGGTTTGGGTTTTGGGGTACAGGGGTATTTTAGGGTTCAGGGGTAGGTTTGGGATTTGGGGTACAGGGTACAGGGTATTTTTAGGGTTCAGGGCTAGGCTTGGGTTTTGGGGTCCAGGGGTATTTTTAGGGTTCAGGGGTAGGTTTGGGTTTTGAGGTACAGGGGTATTTGTAGGGTTCAGGGCTAGGTTTGGGTTTTGGGGTACAGGGGTATTTTTAGGGTTTAGGGATAGGTTTGGGTTTTGGGGTACAGGGTATATTTATAGGGTTAAGATGGGTTAGTGTTTAAGGGTGTTGGGGTATTTTAAGGAGTAAGGGTGGGTTATGATTATGGGGTGCAGGGGTATTTAAAGGGAGCAGGGTGGACACCCGAAGCTGGAATGTACAGAACCTGGGAAGAAAAAATAATGAAATATTGGGCACAACGATCGCTGTTTTTTTTCCGTAATCCCGCGCCCCGCACACGCCCACGCCCCCAGCACACGATATAAGACATGGCATGAAGGGCGGAACGTACCACACGCCCCCAGCGTTTGTCACGCCCCCAGCACACACCCACAGCACAATGCAGACACGCCCACAAGGGACTACTTTTCTGGCATGGTTCTTTTACCTTTTAAATGTATATGTTGGGCGTCTGCATAGCCTATGTCCTTCTGCTGCAACTGCCCTTTCCAACGCTGTATTGGGTGTTGTGATTGGTGCTGTGGTTCCTGAGATTACCCGCCTCAAAGGTTTGGGCTCTCTCTTTATTATATTAGTATAGATTAGTATAGATATATATATATATATATATATATATTCACTGAAAAAACCATAGGTTATAGACCATATATAGTTAGGAATTAGCATTTACAAAACCTTGAAAATTCACTGAAAAAACCATAGGTTATAGACCATATATAGTTAGGAATTAGCATTTAAAAAACCTTTTTTTACTCACACAAAACCATTGAAATTCCATATATAGTTAGTAGTACTAACTATATATCGCGCACCCGCAATCCACTGCTGATCATGTCACATATTACATCATTCATGACATGGTCAGTGACATCACTGATGACATCACTGATGACATCTCAAATGACATCACTGATGACATCACTGATGACATCTCAAATGACATCACTGATGACATCACTGATGACATCTCAAATGACATCACTGATGACATCACTGATGACAACATCCAGTGACTGTGTATTTCTGTAAAGTTAAAATATGTCTTACATATTGAAGAATGAGTGGATGTAGAAGTGTCTGGATGAAGGATTTAGTAGGTGCATGACTGACTGTATGAGTGAGTGGTTAAATGTGTCTCACTGAGTGCATGAGTTAGTGACTGAACTGTGTTAATTTGTGCATCATTATGTTTGTTGTACTGTAAACTGCTGCATGTGTCGATCAGTAGCTATATGAGTAAGTATATGGGTTATTGATTGGTTGCTCAAGTATTTGTATGGGAGACTGAGTGTGTGTGTGGGTGGCTGGGAGGTGTATGACTCTGTGCATAGATGTGTGAGCAGTTGATTCACTAGATGTATGGGTTCAAAAGTGCACGTGGAAACAGCTGTATGGGTGGTTGACTGTGTGCATCAGTGTATTGGTGAGTGAATAGATATCTCAGTGCTACATGTCAAAGTAAGTACATATGTAAAACACAGTACATGTGAGAGTTGGCATATATAAATAACTGTGCATAAGAGCCAGTGAATGTGTGAGGGGCTGTATGGATGATTGTGAACTTGTATCAGGGATTGTAAAAGAGAGTAAATATGTGTTAGTATATGTTTGAATAAGTAAGGTGTGTATAACTGTATGGATGAGGAAATGGAAGTGTGATTGATTCTTTGCATGACTGACTAGGTGTATAAGTAACTCCATGGATGAGTGACAGTCTGTGAGTGTCTGTTTACACTGAGTGTATCTAAGGTTATATTAGAGTCTGAAGAGGTTCATCGTATTATCACATGAATGATGTCATCAGTGATGTGATCAGTAATGTCAAATGAGATGTCATCAGTGATGTCATTTGAGATGTCATCAGTGATGTCATCAGTGATGTCATTTGAGATGTCATCAGTGATGTCATCAGTGATGTCATTTGAGATGTCATCAGTGATGTCATCAGTGATGTCACTGACCATGTCATGAATGATGTAATATGTGACATGATCAGCAGTGGATTGCGGGTGCGCGATATATAGTTAGTACTACTAACTATATATGGAATTTCAATGGTTTTGTGTGAGTAAAAAAAGGTTTTTTAAATGCTAATTCCTAACTATATATGGTCTATAACCTATGGTTTTTTCAGTGAATTTTCAAGGTTTTGTAAATGCTAATTCCTAACTATATATGGTCTATAACCTATGGTTTTTTCAGTGAATTTCAATGTTTTTTTTAATAGCAAATATCATAAGCTGTCGAATGTCAAGTACGTGGTAAGAAAAAACATTTTCGTGTTTATGCACACTGATCTGCTTTGAATGCTGCCCCCCCCCCCATTTCTATTAGGAGTACTCTCTCTTTGCAGATAGTGAAGGGTAGTTAACGCAGGCCTTTGCCCCCGTTGTAATCCGTCGTGCCTGCTTCTCTCTCCATTTGATTGATTGTTATCCAAGCATTTACTATTTTAGAATTGGTTCTCTTTGGTTCATTCTCTATTTACAAACAAGCACAGAGTCGCAATACTCTGTTTAGTCTTTGCAGATAGCGAAAAATCGTGTAAAAAAACAAAAGGAATCGAGCAAAATCAGTAGGCCACTAATGGGATCTCTTTTTGACCTCGCTAAAATAGAAACATTAGGAACAACCCCTCTTGAGAAATACGAAACTAGTGAGATGAACTGAACTCCACACCATGATGTATGCAAGACAGCTCGGCTCCGCCACCCACCCCGCCCAAAATAACGATAAACTCTATGCAAATATTACAAATATATACAACACACCAGCAAAGTAAGAGGGTAAAACATTTTATTAAATAACTATTTACATAACTATTTTATACTTTTTGTTGCCCGATCCGGCTAGCTCAATCGATCGAGCATGAAACTCATGCACTCTGATGGTTCAAAGTTTTGAGGAGTGCTTGTAACACTGTCTGAAGCCTATTAGCACTTGCTTCAGCTTCACTATTCTTAATGTAACTGGGGGCTGTTTGAGGACGTGACTGCATTTGAAAACAATGTGATGCGGTGCCACCCTGAACCGCTTGACGGAGGCCCCCGAGGGACGGTGTCATGGCGCGGACTCGGAGGGGGCGCTTGGCTCGGGCCCCCTCCCCAAGTCGTGTTGCCCTGGTGTGGCCTGAGATCGCCCCCGACATAGGTGGCCGGCTCCCGGGGTCAAGCGGAACTTTTTGCCTTTTGGTGACTCTTTCATTCTTCACCTTGTCCCACAATCCGTTTCACCTAAAGACACGCTGTAGTGGGGCGCCCCTTTTCCGTTTCAGTTGCCATTCAGCCCGCTTTTGCTACACTGTGCCTCTTCCGCTATTCAGCTGTTTACCACCCGCTCTTTCGACTACAGCGTCTCGCTCACCATGTACTTGAGTTGCTCCCGCTCTTGCGGTGCAGCGATAGGCGGCTGCCACAGGACTCTCAAAATGGCGGCCGGCTCTTCAGATTTGGGCGTGGTCCACTAAAATGGGCCTGCGACACCTTGGAACTCGTACGCTTGTCTGCTAGAGCTTGGGCTCCATTCTCGAAAGCGTCCCCTCAGCCTTGAAGATTCTACAAAAGTCTTGGGGGCCCCCGACTCCCGCAGGCTTCTGGTGGGGAGCGCCTAGCATGATTGCTCGTGGAATGGCCACGACGGAGCTACGAAATGGTGGTGCTCTCATGCTAACGCCAGCTTCAGTCTGAAACATTCAGAAGCACTGTAGACTACCAATTCGATCAGTTCAGGTAGCGCCCCAACGTGACCCGGTAGAGAAGAACTTGCCCTCCCCTCTTTGACTGATGGTTCTTGTTGCCTGTCCCTTCTGTTGTCATTTAACAGAACTATTTAGCCTGCTGAAAGGGGTTGTGTTCCGACCGCTGGTTGGTGGAGACATTTTGACTATATTCTGGACCTGCGTTGTCGCGTAATGCGTCATATAACGCGCCGCGTTAGCGCACCCGGAAGTGCTCCGGTGCGCGAAGCGCAGCTTCCCGGAAGCGATCCGGGGCGTGGCGCGCAGCGCGTAACGTAAGCATAGCAGGTCATGTGACTTGTTAATAAAACTTTTCATTGGTTCATTTTACTTTTCTTATTCTAATGATGAAAGGCTTGGTCATATGACCTAAAAATTACGCTTTTTATTACTTTCGAACATTATTTTTTCTTAAACATATGTTATAATGTTCCAGGCTAATGTACTTTCCCGGAAAATTTACAACTGTCCTGCAAGTAAAATATATTCCTTTTTCGAGAAAAAGGGCGTTTCTTCGTCCCATGACGGAGCCGTTGAGCAAAAGAGGCTCCGCCTGCTGTCTTAGTCGCCGATACGCCTGAATATCAGATTCTTATCGATCACTTTATGTTGCAGGAGTAGAAAACACAACAGCCCTTGACCATTTATCTTTACTGCGTTCCTGCGTATTATACCTTTTACCCTTCATGTAATTGGACTGCTTTATTTCACTTGCCTTTTACTGATTCTAAAACAGTGACTATTATTAAAAACTTTACCAATGTAAAAACTACTACCATGTTTTCTTTTAAAAACCTTTATTGTGAAAACGTCAGTATACAAATACGGGCCTATAACCACGTGGGCCGGCCACGGAGCAAACTGTAATCGTATATGATGAGTAGACATTTACACTGTAGAGGAACGTAACGGGCGGGCCATTAGGTTGCAAGAACTAAAGTGTCTAACAGTTGCGGAATCGGTGGACGTACATTTTATAATTAAAATACGACAGAGCCAGTTACAATAAAATTATCTAGATATACATTTGCGGGCAAGTACCATGGGTGACGTTAATTCGAACTTTCAATAGTACAGTCATCAATAACACATCAGAACTTAATATCAATAGGGATGCCGAAATATTCAATCAATTCTCGTCCCCGCCCGCCATGTGCTTCAAAACTGCATACGTATCTCGTGATTTCAAGGTTCTGCAACCAGTACACAACAAGGAGTTACGAGTCCCATTTATTCCGGCGCCATTTTGGGCGAGGACGGGCAGGTCCAGGATATAGTCAAAATGTCTCTACCAACCATCGACTATGATGATGTTCATATGCTGTATTTATTAGAGTAACACTCATCTGTCCACATGAAATTAATTTGCCACAATCTAAACATGTCATTTTAATCTTTCCAAAGTTCTTCTAAATATTTGGGGCCGTTTCCCTTGCCTCTGATGCTGTCAGTGCCACTTCTTTGGTGAATGTACTGGCAGGTCGGGGGTTCTCCTCCAAATCTCTCTTTTATGCAGCACTATAATTAATGGGTGCCACCTCTCCATATGACGATGCATGGTATAGTTACCATAACTATATTTTTTTTCGGTTCCTCTGGAGAGTACATCGTGGCAGATGAGGCGTGTAACGTACCGGGCATTTACCTTTTTTGCATGTAGAGGAAAGGAAAGAAAATTCGAGCGTCCGAGTTCTAAGGTGTCCCAGGGCCATTTTAGTGGACCAGGCCCAAATTCAAAGAACAGGCCGCCATTTTGAGAGTCCTGTTGCAGCCGCCTGTCGCTGTAGCATCAAGAGAGGCCGAAACTCAGCTGAATGGCAACTGAAACGGTAAAGGGGCGCCCCACTACAGCAGACGAGCCTCCACCTGGGAAGGCCCGTTCACGGCGCCTCCCCCCCCCCCCCCTTCGGGCACCCCACGCCGTTATTCGGAGCAGGATAGTAGGATGGCCACACCAGTGCGGCAACTTGCTAGACACCACCTCGGTGCCAACCGAATCTCAGCGCCTTGTGGTGTCTTCTATTCAGAAAATATTGTTGTGCTGCCTTCGACCTATTCGCCGCAAGTGCGCACGCAACTCAGCTGCATAGCGAGTGAAACACCAAGGGGCGCCCCACTGCAGCCGAGGAACCTTCATCTTGGGGGCGACGCACAGCATCACATTGCTTTCCAATGCAGTCAGATCCTCAAACAACCCCCACTGACTGACGCGAACTCACAGGCCAACGGAGCGCCCCACGCCGACTTTCGGCGCAGTATTGTAGGATGGCCACACCAGTGCGGCAACTTGCTAGACACCACCTCGGTGCCATCCGGATCTTGGCGCGTTGCGCTGCCTTTGGCCCTATTCGCACATCGGTCCGCTACTGACGCCACCTCACAGGCCAACGGGGCGCCCCACGCCGACTTTCAGCATTGTAGGATGGCCACACCAGTGCGGCAACTTGCTAGACACCACCTGGGTGCCATCCGGATCTTGGCGCGTTGTGCTGCCTTCGGCCTATTCGCACATCGGTCCGCTACTGACGCGAACTCACAGGCCAACGGAGCGCCCCACGCCGACTTTCAGCATTGTAGGATGGCCACACCAGTGCGGCAACTTGCTAGACACCACCTCGGTGCCATCCGGATCTTGGCGCGTTCTGCTGCCTTCGGCCTATTCGCACATCGGTCCGCTACTGACGTGAACTCACAGGCCAACGGGGCGCCCCACGCCGACTTTCAGCATTGTAGGATGGCCACACCAGTGCGGCAACTTGCTAGACACCACCTCGGTGCCATCCGGATCTTGGCGCGTTGTGCTGCCTTCGGCCTATTCGCACATCGGTCCGCTACTGACGCCGCCTCACGTGCCAACGGATTTTCTACGCTTTTTATACCCTATGCCGCATAACAGGTCATGTGACTTGTTTATAAAACTTTTCATTGGTTCATTTTACTTTTGGTTTCCTAATGATGGAAGGCTTGATCATATGACCTAAAAATAACACTTTTCATTGGATGAAAACTTTTTTTTTTCCCAAACGATGAAAGCCCCACCTTGTTTCTGGATGTTTCAGACTGAAGCTGGCGTCAGCATGAGAGCACCACCATCTCGTTGCTCCGTCGTGATCATTCCGCGAGCAATCATGGCAGCCGCTCCCCACCGGAAGCCTGCAGGAGTCGGGGGCCCCCAAGACTTTTGTAGAATCCTCAAGGCTGAGGGGACGCTTTCGAGAATGGGGTCCAAGACCTAGCAGACAAGCGTCCGATTTCCAAGGTGTCCCAGGGCCATTTCAGTGGACCAGGCCCAAAAAGGAAAGAGCCTGCCGCCATTTTGAGAGTCCTGTGGCAGCCGCCTATCGCTGCACCGCAAGAGTGGGCGCAACTCAGCTGAATGGCGGATTTTGACACAGTGTACCAAAAGCGGACGGAATGGCAACTGAAACGGTAAAGGGGCGCCCCACTACAGCAGACGAGCCTCCACCTGGGGAGGCCCGTTCACGCCGCCTCATTCCCCCCCCCCCCCGGGGCGCCCCACGCCGTTATTCGGAGCAGCATTGTAGGATACCAAAACCAGTGCGGCAACTTACTGGACATCACCTGGGTGCCATCCACATCTCAGCGCGTTCTGCTGCCTTGGGACTATTCGCACAACAGACCGCTACTGACGACCCACCCCCCGGGACGCACCACGCCGTTATTCGGAGCAGCATTGTAGGATACCCAAAACCAGTGCGGCACCCAGGCAACATCACCTGGGTGCCATCCAGAACACAGGACGTTGTGCTGCCTTGGGACTATTCGCACAACCGACCGCTACTGACCATTGTTCCTTCTTTTTTCCTAAAAATGTTTAAATGTTTTTACTGTTTTTGTTGCGTTGTATATATTTATAAGTTATTAAAGTTTTATAATCCTACTACTTTGTTGGAGTGCTATATATTTTTAATGTGACACATAATTGTAAAAACTTTGATGTACAAAGAGGCATCCCTGGAATCTTCCGCTTCAGGCTCGGTCCCCTCCCCAATCACAATACAGGATGGTTTTCAGATAGTAGGAACGCGTGTGGTGTGACGGATCTCATCGGGTGTGGGCCTTGATCTACTATAACTCCTTTGAAGAGGAGTGATTCTTTACAGCTGGGGCCATAAACTACATCTGCAGGGCTACCTGATAGCCTGGGACCGGCCTGGACAATCGGACACAGAGGAAGAGGAGTGTCAGAGGGTGCGGTAGTGAATAGGGCGAAAGGGAGGTGTCGGGCGGGCACAGGGTGTGATTCTCAGGGAAGAACAGCGCAGATGGGGGGAGGTTTATTGCCCATGCATAAGACAGAGAGCGGGGGTGACCAGTGCCTGGGGGAGATGCTTGCGAGGGTGGGGAGCCATGCTAAGGATCGACAGCGTGCAGAGAGTGGGTCTGGTCAAGGCATCTAAAATGGCTGCCATGCACGACAAAAGTGTGGCATTTGAAAAAGGCAAGATGGCGCAGACAATGTTTTTCAACACTTCCTGATTTCCTTCGAATCGAACGTTAACAGACGTTATCTCTCCCACACTACCGGTCCCCCTGGGCTTAAACGCCGAGATGGTAGGGACTGCATCCCGTGGAGATAGGCCGAGACGTCACTCAGCAGAAAAAAAAGAAAAAAAAAGTCTATAAAAAGTCAATCATTCTTGTTTCCTTGTAGTACGCTCCCCAGTCCGCTTCCCGTTACGCTAACCGGGCGCACCCCACCCAAAAAAACGTTTTTTTTTTTTTTTGCCCCACGGAGCCCTTTTAAAGCCTCCACATCAAACCTATGGGGTCAGGAAGGATCTACTATGCCCCCTTATGGTCATTTGCCCCTTCGCTTTGGCCTCCTCTTGTCTCTCGATCCTACCGAGAGACAAGATGGCTGCCGCTCCGTACTGTTTGGAATGTTTACAGACACCGGAGAGCCAATCAGCTTCGCTTCGCAAAGCTCCGTAACGCGAAAAGTACGCGAAACGGAGCGCTACCCGGGACACTGTCACAGATATATATCTTTTTTTGAACGTTATTTTCTCAAAATCCACTGCAGCACATATATTGAGACCCAGCAAAGGCACATCGGGCTACCGGTCCCTACAATTTTGCCAAGTTTCATGCAAATCCATTCACCCGTTCGATTTTTTTTTTTTTTTTGCCCCGCAGGGCCCTTTTAAAACCTCCACATCAAACCTAAGGGGTCAGGGAGGATCTACTATGCCCCCTTATGGTCATTTGCCCCTTCGCTTTGGCCTCCTCTTGTCTCTCGATCCTACCGAGAGACAAGATGGCGGCCGCTACGGACTGTTTGGAATGTTTACAGACGCCGGAGAACCAATCAGCTTCGCTTCGCAAAGCTCCGTAACGCGAAAAGTACGCGAACGTTAATTTCTCAAAATCCACTGGAGCACATATATTGAGACCTAGCAAAGGCACATCGGGCTAACAGTCCCTACAATTTTGCCAAGTTTCGTGCAAATCCATTCAGCCGTTCGGGCTAAAAGTGAGGCCAACCGCCCTATGGAAATTAACATGGGAAAAACGCGTTTTGGGACCCCCCTTTTTTCTCGGCTCCCCCTTGACAAACCCCCCCCAAATTTTCAGGGGCTGCTCAGAAACAAAATGTTCAATTTTCCTGAAAATTTCAGCCAATTCCGTCCACAAACGCCAAAGTTATTAGACATAGAATTTTCAAAAAACCCATAGGGAAAAAATCCTAACTATATATACCTACTGGCGACCGCCAGTAGGTAATATATATATATATATATATATATATATATATATATATATATATATATATATATATAATTTTTTTTTTCATTACCATTTTTTAAATGTTTAAATTAGTTACAGAAATAAATAATTCATAATTTTTTATTCATATTTTATTTTTGTTGGATTTGTACTCATTTTATTTTTTATGAACTTTGATATACGTTTGTTACAAATATGTTTGTTAATTTAAATATTTGTATTAATAAATTATGTCTTTATTTATGTATATTTATTTTCATTTCCAATAATAATACTTTTATTTATATGTATTTTTAATTATATTATTATTTTGAACTTTAATATTTTAAATAAGGTATATATGAGAAGATAAAAATTCAAACTGAATCTGTCGGTCAAACAGAGAAATGTGCACTCCAAGACTGCCAGTGCACAAATACAATTTATTAGCAAGAAAACCGCAACCTTATGCCTTTCGGTCATAAAGTCTTTCATCACAGGTAGTGGCAGATTCAAAAGTCCATCATATATACACAAAGTTGTTATACTATAAGCAACATAAAAAAGTCTTCAGAATAATACATACACCTCGGCATAGCATAAACACTGTCTTTAAATTTTTTCCACTGAGTTTGGGTTTGAGTACATGTCAACTTATTCACAAATATGATGATCACTGTTTGTTTCACACTATTGTAACCATATCTTTACACATTCAATAAAATAATATCCTACTCTTTTGTAATGAACAATCATTTATGCAGAGATAAAATTGATATAATACAACAGTTGCAAATACACAGGTAACCATTGTGTGTAATCATTCTGGCCAGTATCAAATAAAAATGAAATGTGTGTGTGAAATGCGAACCACAGATAGTGAAAAAAGACAAGAAATATAAAGGAATATTTATGGTTCAAAAGCTCAGAATTGTTCAATTATGTATATCTGATTAATGAAGAAAAGCAGGGCATACCGCGTAACATTGTGACAATATAACCTATCTTAGAGACTTCTAACATCCCTAACATCATAATCTTTCATTGAACTCACAAATCTCTAAAACTAGATAGATAAGAGGAAAGAAGAAAATCAGTTCAAATATATGTGACACGAGGGCAACCAAATTTAAATATAGCCCAAGTGGGCAACATCCAAGTGGGTAACATCTAAATGTAGATGTATAGCAAACAGGAAGTGGCTGAAATGGTGAAATAACACATCCATACCATTTAATCACAGGAACAGGGTAAACTAACTGGTAAGTTTGAGACATTACAGACCCGTGGGCACTCCCAAACAGGTGAAGTAAGGGGTGTAAAGTTGATGTCAACCCACAATTGTCTCCTAACTAAATTCGGAATGCATGCTCTCATTGAAAGGTATAGGCATGCCACCGAACAGGGTTCAGTCACATCCTACTTGAAGGTCTGTAGCCGATGACAATTGGTTGTTTGGTTACAGTTCCTGGCCAATGTCGAACAGACTCCTGGCCTTTGACATCGGAATCAGGTCCATAATGAGAAATTTCCTAGTTCACACAAAGGAAAGTTTCAATTCTATTAAGGACGCGGAGGCGAGGATTTTGCTAGTCCTTTCTTCATTTTTATTGACAGCAAGTTAGAAGTAATAAAGAAAAAACATCCACCATGAACTACCCTGACCAACATGGCAGCGGTAGTCGTGGTGACACAACAGCCAATCAGAGTCCATAAGCCAGCATAAAGGGGTCCCACGACGGAAGTCCTTCCTCTTTCGCTGCTGCCGTTAAAAAGAAGTCTCCTACCCTTCAGTCCGTTTTCTGATCGGAGCCTAGGGAAGAGAAAAAATAATAATATCTCGTCCAGAACAATGCTGAAGCATCTTACACATTGCAATGGAAGAGGGCAAAACTAAATGCAATAGCATCAGTAAATATGCAGTAACATATCAGTCAATGAACACATCATTCATAAGCAAAAGGAAAAAGATACTTCCCTCAAATGGAGAACTAAGCTTGGATTGCATAGGATCGGGAGGGAAGGCTGGAAAAAGCCAGGGTGGGAAAATCCTCGCCTCCGCGTCCTTATTAGAATTGAAACTTTCCTTTGTGTGAACTAGGAAATTTCTCATTCTATGTCAGGAAGCGGAGGCGAGGATTTTGCTTGTTTAAAGCTTACTCACCACCAAAGATGTCGCTTCATGGATTGGTTTAAAATAAAACTTCTTAAAAGTTGAATCCGAAGACCAATCTGCTGCATTCATGATATCTTCCAATCTGCCCCCAACCTGGACAACCTTGGAAGCCATGGCGCCTCTAGTGGAGTGAGCGCCAAAGTTTGAAATGTCAATTCCAGCCTCTGACATAATCCACCGGACCCATCTGGCAATGGTGGGAGAAGAAACCGCTTTAAAAGGCTTCTTAATGGCAATTAGTAATTGTCTTTCGCCCGGGGGACGAAATTCCAAAGTTACATCCTCATAAGTCTTTAGACAACGAACAACACAAAGTTTAGGTGACTCCGGAAAGGCTGGATAAGATACTGACCTGGTATTACACTTTGTTCGTCTAGAGACAGTAAAAGTAACACCTTCCGGGGTAAAAACTCTGGCAGAAACATCAAGAGCGCGAACATGGGAAGCCCTTTTGCAAGAAATGAGACAAAGGAGAATAGCTAATTTAGCCGAAAGCTCCTTGCGTGAAAGGTATTCGTTATCCTGCCAAGAAAGAAGGAAGCGTAAAACCACATTAACGTCCCAAAGACCAGAATACCGCGGTTCAGGTGGACGCGACAGTCGAATACCCTTGAGAAGTTTGCAAACCCAAGGATGCTCTCCCACCGGAGAACCATCCACCAGGGCATGACCCGCAGAAATTGCTGATCTGAAGGAATTGATGGTACAATAAGCAAGTTTGTCTTGAAAAAGCTTAGCAAGGAAGTTAATTACTTCAGTCACAGGAGAGCCCACGGGATCCAAGTGTTTTGCCACACACCAACGAACCCATCTGTTCCATGCAGATCGGTATCGTTTGGTGGTACTCGGGGCCCAAGCTCGCTGAATGAGGAGTTCAGCGTCTTTCGAAAGTGAGTCGTTAGACCAACGTCTCCTGAAATCCTCCAGGCCATAAGACGTAGATGGCCTTGGAGAACCAGAGGGTGTGGATGTCCCAATGGATCCGTCAGAATGAGATCCGATAAGGGGAGCTGAATAGGACTGTCCCAAGATAATTCCAGAAAAGAAGGGAACCAGCATTGAGCTTTCCATATAGGAGTGATCAATATGAGAGAAGCTCGTTGTCTGCGGACCTGGGCTGCTACCCTTTGAATGAATAGAAACGGGGGAAAAGCGTAAGCTGGAAACCGGGTCCAGTCCTGTAGGAAGGCATCCACTGCTTCCGCACCCGGATCCGGTTTCCAGCTGTAGAACCTGGGAAGTTGGGCGTTCCATCTGGACGCAAACAAGTCCACTTGAGGAAGGCCCCAAAGCTCTGAGATAATTTGAAAGACTGCAGGATCCAGCTTCCAATCGCTGGCATCCCGGAAATTCCTGGATTGCCAATCCGCCACAGAGTTCAGTTCTCCGGGAAGATACTCTGCCAAGACCGAAATCTGGCGAAGAAGACAATAATTCCAGAAGTCCTTCGCTAGGTCCGCTAGGACTTTGGAGTGGGTGCCGCCCAGGCGATTGATATACCTGACCGCAGTCGTGTTGTCCATCCGAAGGAGGACACAACAAGAAACTTTGTTAGTCGTGAACGATCGAATTGCAAACGAACCCGCAAGGAGTTCCAAGCAATTGATGTGGAGATGAAGTTCCTCCTCCGTCCATCTGCCTCCCACCGAAAGGGAGCCGCACCGGGCTCCCCATCCTTGGCGGCTGGCATCCGACTCGATCACAAGATCCGGGCGGGATCCGAAAATCGCCTTCCCGTTCCACGCCTCCATGTGATCCAACCACCAAAGGAGCTCCGATCTGGCCTCCGTGGATAAAGAAATGAGTTCCGAGTAAGTGAGACCTTTCCGGAGATGGAACGCTTTGAGTCTTTGGAGAGCTCGGTATTGAAGCGGGCCTGGAAAAATGGCCTGGATCGACGAGGATAGTAAGCCCACTATCCTGGCCAGGAGACGGAGAGAAATCCGGTCCCGACGGAGGACTTTGCGAATCTCCTTCTTGATCTTGGAGATCTTTTGAGAAGGAAGATGTAACGTCGCATCCGTAGTCTTTATCAGAAATCCCAGAAAAGTCATTTCCTGCTGAGGGATGAGCTCTGATTTCTGGGCGTTGATTATGAACCCCAGAGATTGAAGAGTAGTTATGGTCACCTGAAGTTGATGGAGGAGGAGATCCCTGGATTGACTCATTAAAAGAATGTCGTCCAAGTAAATTATTAGACGAAAACCCATGGTGCGAAGATGTTCCACTACAGGACGTAGGAGTTTGGTAAAGCACCAAGGTGCTGAGGAAAGACCAAAGGGGAGAGTAAGAAACTCGTAGATCTGATCTCTCCACATGAACTGTAGGAAGCGGCGATGTGGAGGGTAAATCGGAACTGAGAGATATGCATCCTTCAGATCCAAACGTACCAACCAATCGTTCTGCAGAAGGAGGTCCCTCAACAGATGGATGCTCTCCATCTTGAAATGTCTGTAAATGAGCCATTCGTTGAACGAACGGAGATTGATGACTGGTCTGAACCCTTTGTCTTTTTTCTCGACCAGAAAGATGTTGCTGAGAAAGCCGTTTGGATGAAGAGAGGAAAGAGAGATAGCGCCTTTTTGCAGCATAGCAAGAACTTCCACGTCTATAAGTTTTTGATCTGCGAGAGAAAAAACCAACGGTCGAGGACGTGAGAGTTGAACAGGGGAGCCGTAAAACTCTATATGAAAGCCTTGGACCGTTTCCAGAACCCAAGGGTCTGACGTGAGATGCAACCAGGCCTGAAGAAAAAGAGCAATCCTTCCCCCCAGACGTACTGGAGAAATGATGGAAAAACTCACCGTTGAATCCTTTGGCGTTGAACTGGTTGCCACCACGTCCTCTGCCCTGACCTCTGCCTCCACGGGAAGGATAAAAGGAACCTTGACGTCCGTCGTTCCATCCGTTGTTCCTTTTGAACTGACCGCTATTGGGGCCTTGTTGGTACTGGCGGCCGGAAGAGCGACCCCTGCCTCTGCCGGCCCCGCCAAAAACCTTCTTAGGGAACATCTTTTTCATTGAGGCCTGGGCCTTGTCCAAGGCAGAAAAAGTAGCCACAAATTTGCCGAGCTCCTTAACAAAGGGATCACCAAACAAAGTACCCTGCGCTACTGACCCTGCTTCCGAAGAGGATAATTCACCCAATTTCGGGTCAATCTTAAGCAAAAGAGACCTGCGACGCTCCGCAGAGAGAGCACAGTTGGCGTTGCCAAGGAGACAAACTGCATTCTGTGCCCAGCCTGCCACGTCGTCCACTGGTAGAGGCATACCTGATTCCTTAGAGCGTTGGGCGAGCTCAATGATTTTTATTATAGGTCCAACCACATCCAACAGCTTGTCTTGACAAGCCTTCCAGGACCTGTCAATTCCTTTCTTAGGATCCTTAACATACTTAGCGAAAAAGGTACACAACTTCGGGTCAATTTCTGGAGTGGCTGCCACCCTATTGGGAAGAGAAGGGCGAGGACACTCAGAGCGTAAGCGTAGCCTGACATCCTGAGTAAGGGGCTGTCTAAGTTTAGCGGCCACATAATCAGCCGTAGATTTCTCAGGGACCCACTCCGAGGAGCGTGGTCTATAAATAGAATTAGGATCAAACATATCCGGTGCCACAAAGTCACCTTCACCACACTCAGAGACATTAGATTTAGGGCGCCAAGACCTACTAATGTCAGACATATCCTCAGAAGATGCATCACCATCTTCCTCATCAAAGTCTTCCTCGTCATCCACTCCCTCAAGGGGAAACCCTTCTTCCGGGCCAAGGTCCTGGGTGGAAGTACCACCAATATTCCCGGGTGAGTCGTCCCCCCGGAAGGGTGCGCTTCTTAGCGTGCGCGCACTCTTATGGAAGACCTCAGCAAGTTTACTGAAACCTTCCAGGTGCCCCGCGTCACGCTTTCTGGCCGTGCGTGGAGGTACAGAAAATACACCACTGGGCCCAGCCCCACTGTCCCCAAAAACACCTGAGCCAGATTTAAAAACATGGGCTGACAGTTTATTGACACTATCCTGTAGAGGTGCCAGAGCCTGGGCGATGGCCGAAGACAGGAGTCTGTCAACCTCTACAGGAGGGCGCAATAAGGGCTGAGGAGGCTGTTCAGATTCAACAGGCATACCCTCTGGGTCTTGACGAGTCTGCATTTGTGCAGATGATCGGGCACCCATACACAGAAATACGCCCCAATCTATATAAAAAGGGGTTGTTCCCCACACAGGTACCCACAAACAATTTCAGATTAAATTGTAAGCTTAAAATTGCCAAAAAGTGACTGACTTTAAAAATACAGTTTTTTAATTTTTATGAGAGAAAAAGCAGTCACACGATCTTCTTGCTGCCACAAGCAGCGTCAGTGTGGGGAACGAGGCAAACAGAGAGAAACACGAAGCGCTAATGCCTCAGCCCGTGTTCTCCTCAAACGCTGGGAGCGCTGAGGAAAAAGCCGGTCAGCGTCTGACAGAGACGCTACAGACCGCGCACGCGCGCAACAAAGACGCTCGGGCCAAAGTGCCTACCGCGTCAATAACAACACTAGCCTTAAAAGGATAATAATCAATCAGACAAAAACGCTGTCAACAACACGAAATACAACTGCCACGCCACAAGAATAAGTGTGAGGAAATACGACTTATCTTTGACATGGCAGCAATGAAGAAAGAGGAAGGACTTCCGTCGTGGGACCCCTTTATGCTGGCTTATGGACTCTGATTGGCTGTTGTGTCACCATGACTACCGCTGCCATGTTGGTCAGGGTAGTTCATGGTGGATGTTTTTTCTTTATTACTTCTAACTTGCTGTCAATAAAAATGAAGAAAGGACTAGCAAAATCCTCGCCTCCGCTTCCTGACATAGAATCTGTATTGCAAGTAATTTGTTTAGAAATGGTTCCCCCTTATATTAGGTGAGATGTGATGTTCTTACTGAGCTGGCAAGCTTTGCATTTATTACAGGTATAGAATTCCTGTCAGTTATTCAGATTGTCTTCAGATTTAGATGTCACAGAATTTTTACTCCTTTTATTCCGAAGGCACTCACTCTTTCTAAGTGTCACACTTAGAGGATCCAGAATGACATTGGCAATGACAGAACCAGATTTCAAAATGGACCAATGTTTGCGGGGAATATTTTTGATCCCTCCTCCTTGGGTGTTATACATAGTGATGAATCTAAAAGTGTGGGCACCCTCCTGCTTCTTAAAGATGTTAGTGTGAGGCAGGAAATCTTTTCTCTTCATGGATTCAGTACATACCACTGCTACATTAAGTATACTATCAGAATATCCTCTATTTCTAAACTTCTCTAATGTAACTTTCTGTTTAGCTAAAAAGCTGTCCTCTGGACTGCAGTTTCTTTCTGTCCTTAACTCACAAAGGTGATGTTGTATTCAAGAATGTGGGCGGTGACTCCTAAATGCATGTAAAAGACTGTTTCCATTAGTCTTTCTCCTAAGCAGCATAGTGGTTAGTTTTTCTTCGCAAACATCGATAATGGTGTCCAAAAATTCAGCACTTTTGTTACTGATGTTGCTGGTGAAATTTACATTAAAGTCATTCTTATTGAGTGGACTGATGAAATTAATGGCCTGTGACTCCGAACCCTTCCAAATTAAAATACACCATCAATATATCTAGTCCAGCATATGATGTGCTAGTACTCTGGTATCACACTGAGGACTTGCTCCTCCCACCACCCCATGAACAAATTGGCATTGCTGGGGGCAGAGCAGGAACCCATCACATTCCCTTTTAGATGTTTGTATATGACTGAATTAAAAAGAAAAATATTATTGTATATACCTTGAGCCCTAAAGTGTGCAAAAATGTTCACATCAAGCGTGACTAATGCATAGTCCTCCTCCCATTGAATCTCCTCAATATGGGAAAGAAAGTCCCTGGTGTCTTGCACATAAGATGGTAAGGAAGAGACAAATGGTTTATGGAAAACATCAATGTATCTAGAAGTATTTTCTAATAAGCTTCCAATTGAGGACACAATAGGACGGCCAGGCGGACATTTGGGTTTCTCATGCACTTTTGGGGATAAATATAGGATAGGTATCGTAGGATGATCACACTTGATAAAAAAGTACTCTTCACATTTTACTATTCTCCGTCTCGTCAATCCTCTAATAGCTCCTTATATTTTGAATTGTTGTGATTGACAGCTATTTTTGTCAATGGAATGTAACATGTTCTGTCTGTCACGTAATGAAGCCCTCCTTTGATATATGTGTCTTTAGAAAGAATGACAACATCACGCCCTTTGTATGCCAAGTTTATTACTATGTTGGAGGCACCTTGTAAAGTTTCGATAGATCTCTGTTGATTCCAGGTGAGATTTGACTCATAGGTACCCTTATGTTTTGCAAGCTTCTTCAACTCCAAAGTGACTACCTTATGGAATGAGCTTATGGAATCAAATGGTATGGTCGGCATATTAGTGGATTGGGGCTTACCGCCACTAGGGCAGTTCATATCTTCCTCTAAATTGATATCTGCCACGCTGAGAAATTGATCAGTGTTGAATTCAGTGTCATTACCTAATTCTGTTCAGCTTGGCAATAAACCTACATGACTGTTGGGAAGATTGATTGGTTTGGATGCTTTTTTAATAGTAGCAAAGTCCGATTTAGGTTTCAAAGTATGCAATTTTTCAGTTGTTTAAGTATAAATGTGTACAAATGTATATAACAATTGGTGTAATTAAACATGATCTTTGGGCAAAATGACAGACCATATCTTAAACCATTAACTCATCTCCCTAAGGCCTATTCTTTAGGAGAAGCCCAGCTCACCATGACCCTTCTGACCTAGTACAACAGGCTGCCAACTACAAGCAGTTACACAAGGGCGCCAGCGAAGAGACATTGTTACCGAAGGTAAAGTAACTTGTTCTTCTAAACCATTCCCTCCGATTCTTCCCCCTCCACCTCCTCATTACTCATCCCAAACCCCCTCTTACTGCTATGAACTCCAAAAAAAAACCCTTTCTAGACCCTTCTCTCTTCAATCCCTCCACTACTCCTTTTCATCCCAAATAACAGACTAACATGTCCACCACTCAAATTAATTTCATAATTCACTATGCTAATTCACCACTAATACTTTATGCGTTCCAGAGTGGTGTGCTACTCGCCAAAAAGTGATTCAACACCTCATCAGGGGTAGCAAGCGCCATACATGTGCAAAACTGCAATGGGAAGAAAACACGACCACAGAAAAACAGAAACCCGTGTTCACAGAACTATGGTTATTTCACTAAAGGGCCTTGTGCTGCTAGGCTTTTTAACAAACACAGAACAGCCACTTATTCCTCTATAAAAAATATTGTTAAGGCCATTAGCTGGCACCTTGATGGCAACCTGTGCAGACAGCATAATCCCATGTATAATTGTGGTGAACCACAATACTGAATATTTCCCTCAATGTAGGTTTGGGGGTTTTCGATAACTCTAAAGCGTTAAAGCATTTCCCACTTGTAATTCCTGCTTTTGTAGCAGAGGCAAAAAAGAAATAGTTTTGGCTTTTTTTTACTTGCCCTCGAGCAGTATTTTAGCTCCAGGAGTTGAGCAGCAGGCCAGCTAGTTCTCGCTCTTTCCCATGCCCGTCGTCAGAGGGTTAATAATCATATCGTGTTCTGCATTAACAGAGGGGCGGAAACCCAGGCTCTCTGGAAGCCACTTGAACCAGTGCTAAAAATAGCTCTCTTTTTTCTGTATCTCTACCAGGCAAAGGCTCTGAGCCTTTCTGACTGGACTGCTTACATAATGTATGTTTTGAGCAATATTGAAAACTTTTCGAAGCTGGGAACTAACTTCTTAACTAGAGAATAGGTAAAAGGAATGACTGGCCTAGAACAGGCCTGTTTTTTCGAAACTCACAGGCCATTTGGATGCTGTCTGCCAGAGCTGTGAGTGACTCTGCTCCAAAAGCTCTGCCCTACAACCTTCGAAGAGCAAATGCCTTCGGGAAAAATGTCCCTTTTCCAAGAGTCCTTCCCCTCCACAGACATCTGCTGGATTTATTTTTGTGTTTTTCTTGTGCTTGGCTGTCAGGATCTACAGAACTGCATAATTTCAGCTCCCTTCGCTGGAAATATATCTTGTTATGAAGCATGTGCCTGAAACAGGGATGTGTATTGTACAATTCACACAAGCACCCGAATGTAACTTGAAAGCATCATGCACCATTAAAGAAGGCAGTTAAGGAACAAGTTTGAGCCATTGTTCTCAACATACCCGTTCATATTTGTTTTTAGATATACCTGGTGTACCATTGAATAAAGGTGAAAACCTGGCAACACCAAGGTATTTTTAATAAGATCTGTATCCCACCTTTATCCAATTAGTCTTATCCAAGAACTCCCTCCTAACCTACAAGTATATGAGGAGGTAAAGTCCACCTGGTGTTATTTACCTACCAGGGTGTGGAGAGGATGCTGATGATGAAGCATGACACTATTATGTGTGTAAGGTTTCCTCTTCCATAAAGGATGACTCCTTTTGCAACGCACAGCTCAAGCGCTAGAAAATAAGACAATAAGGTCCTTTTGGTTCAGATCAGGTGGGCAACCGGTTAAGGAGAACTGTGATAGCATCATACTCTCATTGATGCCACCTTACTTACTTTTGTGGTAGGTCACAGTTAAAGCACAACCACATAGCATACATGTCCAGTCTACTATATAGAGTTCGATTCCAGCAGTTAATGTGTTTCAAAATGCGCCCATTTAATCACTTAACACAGGAAAAAAGTATGTTTAGGATCACACAGTGATCAAGTCTGGACACTGGACACACTGAACATAATGATCACATCAAAGTTAGAGTAGAAGAGAATAAGCTTACATATTGCTTGTTAAACAATCATTAGTGAGTCTTATATAGTATAAATCCAGAACTGAACTCTTCAAGGTAGTCTCAGATTTGATGCTACAGTGAAATAAAGTGATTTGCGTAAGATAACACAATGTGGTGAAGTGGGGAAGCTGGGATTGAAACCAAGTTAGCCTAATTAAACATTGCGGTGTTCAGCCACGTGATTTCCTTCTCTGTCCCTTAAATATCAAGTGACTGCCTCTTCTTAAATTTTATTTTAAACTTGTATTAGTACACTATGTTCAATAAATACAAGTAAAACGTTATTTTTTCCTCTGACTCTGAATATATAAAATGTCTAAATATCTTTCATGAGTTAAGCGTAAGAATAGGTAGAAGACTATTTTTATGTTAAAGTTGCTGCTTCCTCTAACTTAACGAATAGGACAGAGGGAGAAGGTGAGAATCTCAATGACATGAATTTCATTGATTAGCAAAGCAATCTGGCAATAAGGAGAGCAAAGTTAGTACTTGGATTGCTTGGCTCAGCTCTAATATGGCTTTCCTGTTCCCATGAAACAAGAGTCAAGTCAGAGCTAGACACTCAGTACAGGTCAGGCTTGAGCCTTGCATGGCTTGCGCTCCTGTTAGTTTAGAACTTGGGACTGGCAGTACCACAACCGCCTCATCCAATAAACCACCCGGCTTATTCTGCCATCCTCAACACATGTGGTGACCCCTCTGAATACCAAATACTGACAAAGGACACTACTTCCTGTGGAGGGAGTGACCAAGAAGAGGTGTGGACAAAGAAAGCTTGATTGCAATGTGTGTATTGTAGAAGCACTATGGTGAAAGCCCATCTCTTCCAGGTGTTGATGAACAAGTGCACTAGACAAAGGCAATTCAGATAAATAAACCATGATTCACTAAATTACTGATATGTATTGCTGAGAATGAGACATCAGTGTGAGGTAAGGGCTCCAGCAGGGTTTACGGAAAGCCAGAATTGCTGCCTGTCTGAGTGGGAAGTAATCTATTTTGAGTTTAGCTCAAAGAACTGGGTAAAACATAGCACCTGTTGAGCAGCTCCTTGTCTCTTACTAATTTTTTCTAATGTCATGCACATCGTGAGGCTCGCCATTGACACGTTCAACATTATGTACACAACAATATATTAGGTCAATACCACTGAATAAACCCAACATGCATGTTCGTACATAAGTCTTGCTAAGGACACGACAAATGCTGTAGTGGCTCTATGGTTGAAAATCCCTGGATCAAACGCACAATGCAGGTCTGTTCCTGATTTCATGATTCTCTGATATGCCTGTTATATTTCCTTACCAGTAGACACACAGCATGAGTCCTTTGACAGTTGCTTTACATGAGTTTGGCTAAGTGACTTACTCAAAAGCAAGGTATAAGAATCACTTTAATTATTTATTTATTACAGTTTATATAGCGCGAACCAGAACCCAGAGGGTATCAGAGCACTTTACATTTAGGATCGTTGTATTACAGGTTACATCAGTTATAAGAGTGTAGTAAGGTATAGTAAACAAAAACCATGTTGCGAGAAGTCGTAGGAAAGAGGGGAGGAAGAAGCCATAGCAGGCCGACGAGGAGGAACTGTGTCCAATGTCCGGCTGGGTAGGTGAGGGTCGAGGGGGAAACCAGGGCTAATCCCCTTTATAGCTGTCTAGCAGCTCCACCAGGCATCAGCCATGTTGCGCAGGTCTCATCATTCAGGAAAAACAGTTTAGAATAGATACATAGGCTACAGTCGAGTAGCGGAAGAACATGTTCCCACTAGAGGACAGAGGTGAAAGAAATGGGGGGAAGTAAAAAACAATGCAGAGAAGAAGCTGGGGTCTGCCATTTAGTGTTCAAGATGGCCTTCATGTCCATCTTGAGTTAAGTGCATAATTCGGCCTTGAATTTCCTCAGGGAGGCCATCACATCTCCTTTAGTGAATGCCATGTTCGTATCAGAGTCTCTTTAGTCTGGTAATTGCTTCTTCTACGCCGGTGCAAAAAAAAAAAGAACTCAAGACCTTCCTTGCAGTGGTGGCTGACAGAGGACGGGGGTGGCAGGACATAGTAGCGGGGAGACAAAATAAAAAAATCCACTTACCTTTTGCTGCCTCCAGGCCGTCTCTCCCCTTCGGTCCCTTCAGCCAGGGCCGGACTGGCAGTAGCTGGCACTGGGCATTTCCCCAGTGGGCCTGAGGGGTGGGGGCTGGTTTTGTGCCCGTGGGGGCGGTTTTGTTACTGTGGGCCGGTTTTGCAGCAGTGCTGCAATATTGGCCCCCTGTAACAAAAGCGTAGTGGTGCTTCTTGCTAGCTATCCCCCCTGCTCCCAGGGCCGGTCGAGCAGAAATCTGCCAGGGCTGGTTGCTGTTCCCAGTCTGGCGCTGCCTTCAGCCGTCTTCTCCTCTGCTTCCATAGCAGAAGGGAGCAGGAAGCACACAGGTCCCCTCCTAAGCCATTCACAATGCTGCAATGCAGCATTGTGATTGGTCTGAGTGCCGTGTTTTGGCGCACAGACTATGCATGTACCTCACCAGGCTGTGTAAAGCAAGCCTGATGGGGAAGATGCAAAGTGCGCAGGACTGTTTGGCAGGCTCAAGAGGGCCGGCCCAGCAGTCCTGCGCACTTGGAGTGGGCAAACCACTCCTCCCCCGTAACCCCAGTCTTGCCCTAACCCAGCCCGGAAGTGAAAAATAAAATGATAACAAAGTTATTATCATTTTATTTTTCCGCTGCACTGCTCTCAAAGCAGTGGGGCGACGCTCCTCCACCTTAGCGGAGGAGCCGCCACTGCTTCCTTGATGATATTGTCGTGGGTATTAGGCTTTTTCTAGCACCAAAGTTGGACAAGATGCCATTAAAGAATGTGTCTGTGTGTAGCATGTATGAGGAACATGCGGCGTTGCAGTGCCACAGGCTTGGCTCCCTGGGTAGACATATACCCTCGGGAAGTGGGTGTCGTGATTTGACAGTATTGTAGTAGAGGAGATTTCTTCTAGTGTCTAAATTGGCGGTAATAATTTACAACTTTCTGTTGCTTCCCAGCTAGGTTTGCACTATATACATACTAGTATCAATGTGTGTACACAGCCTCCCTTCCTGACTCACTATCACCATAGAGAGTGAAGAAATCTTGGTGCTTATTGCACTAGTGCAGGGCAGGTTAGACTGCATAATCTGAGATCTGGAGGAGAGCTGGAAGTAGGCTGCTCAATGTGAGGAGGACCTCCTTTATCAGACTTCAAACCAAGGCTCAGCTGCTCCTGTGCCTTCCCTGAGGATCTCTGCACGTGTAATGCTCCTGAGACCCGTGCTGCTGTCCACTCCGGTAAAAGTTGTCATCTCGAGTGGTTGCACTCACTGCTACCTGATGTCAGGAGTTAGATGGAAGAGTTCAAGAATGGCGGCACGAAGTATCGAGTAGGGTATATTGACCAACCACAATATCATTGCCATAATATGGACAAACCAATTATCAACAGGTAAGTATATAGTTAAGTGTAGGTTTTCCATACTTATCTTCACAGGTATGTACTTTGAGAATATATATTGTCAGGGACGTAGAATAGGAGTTAAGATTAGTAAATCTATACTTACCTGTATGCTTTTACCTCTTCGTTATTTTGGGCCTCAATATCTTGGCTACTTTTTAGTGGTAAATCAATATCCCCTACTAGATATTCTGGATTACAACCAATGAAGAGACTGGCAGGACAAACCTCTCTGATGAAGTACCCCAAAATGCTGTAGTACTCTTTTACGTATTCTTGCACGTCTTTGTGAATTGGTTCCAAAAATTCCAGAATGGAAACCAAATGAGAATATTCCAGAAACAGACATATACAAATAGTAAAAATAGAAAGGACTGCGCCCTCCTCACTTTTGCCTTCCTTGTTTTGTTTTCTCGATACACCCCTCCTCTCGCTGTTCGTTATTGTTGCTCCCTCCCCCTACACCTGGCGTTGCTTCCTCCCACCCGCTACTTATAAACATATTAAACACCGTACAGGTTGCTGTGCAACACAGCTTTAAAAAAAAAAGCGTTATGACGTGGTCAACGCTGGTTGCATCATAGTGCTCGTGCTGCTGTGCAACATGTCTTAAAAACATTGACAAAGCCAATAGATTTTGCATAGGCGAGACCTATTGGCTTTGACAATGCTTGTTATTAATATTTATTGTAGTTAGTTTTGCATGCAGTCATTCATAAAGCGGATCAATATTGAAAAACAATTGCACTTTTAAATTACATATTTCATTTACCTAAAATTAATGTTATAAGCTGCTTTCCTTACCATGTTCAAGGAATAATAGATGGAGTGTTTGGCGATGACTGCTTGGCAACAGTTTCAGCATTAAGCCCTTTGACTCCAAAATGGAAACAGGCGCTGTGCGTCATCAGGCTTGGATTCACCCATGTGACCTCCAAGCCTCAGCAGAGGTTAGCTGCAAGTGTTTAACTCAATGAGCCATCTTGATGGAGCTATTAGAGGTGCACAATGTGTATAAAACTAGCTTACAAAAGACTGTTGATGAGCTATATGTACAGGGGCTGGCAGTGCCAAATAATCCTTTGTAATACCTGCAGCTATGCGTGAGTGGTACACGCTGTCCTGTTTGTCTTTTGCATTGTGATACTTGTACTCCTGGGTTTACAATTCACACAACAAAACCACAGGTATTAAAATACAAAGAAGAGAACAGGACTGGAAGCTACTCTTGCCTGACATGGCACTGCTTAAAATTCAATGTCATTCAAGGCGATCTTTCTTTCTTTTAATATCCAGTGTTTGATCTAATTCCATCACCTTTGTTAAAATGCTATTTTATTCTGCTGCCCACTGTATTTAGGCCAGGGGAAGCACAAAGCAGCCCTGGCAATTCAGTTGGAGCGTCCGAGGGGAGGGGGTTGGGGTTGCTAGTGATGGGGGTGCACACTCAAAAATCGTCCCCCACCCTTCTGGGCCACCGAGAAAACGCCTGGTGCCTGCTGCGGCCAGTCCCGCCATGATTGAGATGGATGTGGGTGTGGCCTCAGGCAGCCGATGCCCCAGTGTAGCACCAAAGGCCAACCCATCTGCCCCTCGATTGCACTCAGCAGCACAACCTGTGCCTACCCTGCCCCACTCCTCGAGATTACATCTCTGTTATACTGGTACCAGCTCCTCCATCTGAAACCATTGATTCATGGTATGACAAGTGCAATTCTCTCTAGCCTAATTACTAGTACAGAATTATGTGTAATTGCATGAGAACAATAATCCAGCATTTTAAAAATGCACCGTGGAGTCCAAAGTGGGCCCAGGAATGCATTTTGCGCTAAGAAAATAGCACTTCAGACTAATTCTAAATTTTTTTATTTTCCTGTGCTCCTGCAGTAGGATTTTTGCCCCATATTATTCTTAATCACTCATGCTGTGGGTAATCAAGTCATTTCACACCACAAGAGTAATGCATTATTACTGAAATTACTCCGACTACTTCGGCGTCATAAAAATGTCTCCCAGGCCTAGTGCTATCCTCCTCCGCACTAAGGCTAAAATCTCATTTCCTATTAAGTCCCATGTGGCTAGTAGTCTTTCATGTGCGTTTTAACGATTCTTAAATTGTTGCCCAAACACAAACTTGAGACTGTCAAGTGTATTCTATTGCTGAAACCCGGATTTATGACTCGTCCATGCCAGATATTGATGAGGTAGTTCCCCTGGTTGCAAAAGTCCTCATCTCAATCGGCTCGTCAATCCTGGTGCAAGTTTCACTGTTACCTTTAAGGAAGAGTTGTCTCGTACAAACCACACCCTATGCCATAGCGGAGAGCTCTTGGCCTTCAGCTTATACACCTCCCTCACTTCCTTTACAAGTTTGCTAGTCTATCATCAGGGCCGAACTGGCTGTAGCAGGAATCGTGTACTTCCCCAGCAGGCTGGAAGGGTGGGGGCCTATTCTGGAGCGGTGGGGGCTGGTTTTGTTAGTGAGGGGTTTTCAGCAGTGCTGCAAAGTCGGCCCCCAGTAAAATAAGCAGCAGGACTGGGGGCGGGGGGCGGTTTAGTTAAGCAGCAGTGCTTCACACTTGCCCCCTTGCCCCAGTCATCTCCTCGCATCCTCCCTCTCCTCCCTGGTCAGATAAAATTGCCTGGGCTTATTTGTGTTCTCAGTCCTGTCCTATTTATGACTCCCTCCACCCTCCATCATATCCCTCCCAGTGTGGTCAACATATTTTGCATAGCACCTGCTGAGCTTTTTTCCACCTACCACCTTCTAACCTCATGGTGCTAAACAATTTAAATGTGTGGTGGAGTCCCTACATTCATTCACCATTGGGAACTTGCTGTACTCTTAGGCTACAGTTGACTTAACCCACTTGGTGGTTTGGGCCAAACACACATGGTAAAAACACCACTGGCGCCATGTCTTACTGTAGTTCCCCTAAGGATCTCTGCTCTGTCGCTCTTCAAACCTGCATAAAAGGTTTACCAGGCACACACAATTTGTTGTGCTTCTTCCTTTGGCATGGCTAACAACCCCACAAGAGGGTATTTAATATTGTACAGAACCTATTATAACCTGTCAGCTGCACCTCCACTCTCACTATCTGGGTGTAACTACTCACTTTTTATGGGTTACTTTATTGATAGAACTGAGTGCATTGAAGTCTTCTGACCATTTTGTCATATTTGGCCCCACAAATCTATAAGGTTTCCTCTGTACACTTCTTTGCCTATGGTAAGGAAAATATCACAGCCTTTTGGCCCTATTCCTGGCACTTCATCATAATCCAGGGGGTTATTTTTTCTCTTCTGGATTATTGTAATTCTTTATATATTGGTCTTCCTGTGTGGCTGGTTAGTCTCCTGTCTCTTTCTTCCACTCAGTCCATTTCCTGCATTCTACCAAACTCCACTGGCTTCTGGTAACCAAACACTCCCTTTCAAGAGTTTTCTGCATATCAATGATTGGGGCTCTGCTGTTCTTCGGAGCCAGTGTGCCTAATATTCCCACCCACCGGTGTTTTTCTGATTTATGAGTTTATTTTGCAAGCAGGTGGACGCCTGGCTAAATAGTCATGTTGTACTTCCTGTGTCTGCTGGTTCAGCCTAGTGTCAAGACTTCCCTTGGTGCAATTGTAAACTCTATAAATAAAATACCTACATAAAATAAATAGATTTTCAACCAAAACTTGTTTTAAATGAAGAAATGAATCCTTTAATCAATACCAGTTACATGTTAATTAGATGCCTAATTAGTCACTTGAAAAACATTTCTTAGTACTGGCAAATTCCATACGTCTCCATGAGTCTAGTTTTAAAAGTGTGGCCTTTAATAGCCACATACATCGCAGCCTATTTCGTAGCAATCCTATTCTCACTGTACAACATATTTACCTGTTGGAGCTATTGAATATCGTGCATAAATGAGTGTGTACTCATGCGTTCCTTGCACTGATCCCTACTGAAATACCTTTTTAATAATTGAAAAAGGTTTATTGGAAATTCACCTTTTAAACTGTATAAACAGCCAAGATATACGGAATTCCTTAACCCCTTGGCTGTTAGGCCGTTTACCTCCCTGTGCTAAGCCTTTTTTTGGCTATTTGGGGTGGGGAACATCCTTTTCAACGCGGATGTTACCCCGCAGTGCTTTTACGACGCGTCCTTTACAACACAAGTCGTAAAGGATAAAGAATAGTATATTTACTATTCCAACACCTTCCCTACTATCCACGGGGACTGGTGTTAGAATAGTAAATTATACTATTCACTATCCGCGCCCAACAACGCAAGTCGTTGTAATGACTTGCGTTGTTAAAGACGCGTTGTAAAGGCACGCGTTGAAACGGTACGCGTTGTACCGTCATACATCCATTTGGGTTGTTCGCGCTTAGGCCCCTGTAACTTTTTGACCACATGAGGTATCCATGCCAAATTTGTGTCATTTTGTTCCAATATCATGGGGATTCTAAAGGGTCCTAGCGTTTGTGGATTCCCCTTGAGGGGACCCAGAAATTTGCCAAAATACAGCAAAATGTTTTTATTTTGAAAAATGGGAAAAAAGGGCTACAGATGAAAGCGTTTGTTTTTTTCCCTGCAAATGGTATCAAAAAAGGGGTTGTGGTGCTGAAATCACCATCTTCCCAGATTTCAGGGACAAGCAGACTTTTGTCAGAAAACCAAAAATGTTTACACAGTTATGGCATTTTTCTGGGACATAGACTGTTTTTGCTATTTTTGGTGCTTTCAACCTCCTTCCAGTTAATGGTAGAAATGGGTATGAAACAATAATGGATCATGGAAAGATAAACATTTTAGAAAAGTAGACAAAATTCTGAATTAAGCAAGGGGTCATTTGTGTAGATCCTTCAAGGTTTCTTCATAGAAACTAACAGTTAAATATAGGAAACATTTTAAATGAGTTGAAAGAAACAGCCATTTGTGTCAACGTTTTCACCTGTAACTTTCCTCTAATTATGACAGCTGTTTGAAAGCAATATACCGTTACATTTGCTGGACCTTTCTGGTTGTGGGCATATATAGGACTTGTAGGTTCACCAAGAACCCGACGAACCCAGAGTCAATAACTGAGCAGCGTCTTGCAATAGTTTTTTATTATGTACTGGGTATATAGCAATTATTTTGGGAAAATGTATACATGAAAAAATCGGTATGAAAGACACCTATGTATTTCTAAAATGGGAACAAAATGTAGAGTTTAGAAACAGTAAGTATTGGCACATTTCCGGAACTGGGAGTCTCCATACTAGCATGAGAATTATAGGTAATTTTTCAAAATGACTTCTTTTTTACACCTTGTCTTTCATTTGGAAGGCAGAAATGCATTGAAAGTCAATAGATAATAACAGTTGCTCTACAATTCTGTGTTACCCTAAGTCTCCCGCTAAAAATGGTACCTCACTTGTGTGGGTAGGCCTTGTGCCCACGACAGGAAAAGGCTCAAAACGCAATGTGGACATACCACATTTTCACAATGGAAAATTTCCCTTTTTAGGTCTCGGCTAAGCGCTCGGAAGCGCGTTCTCGCCAAGAACCTTTTGTCGCCGTGTCTGCTTCCCAGGAGACAATACTGGCCGTGCGCATCGCCTTGGAGGCGATTTGAAACTGGCACGTGCCGCGCTCGCCGTGGCTGTCTCCTGGGAAGCGCAAACATACACAGGCACACCTCCCCCTGCACGCATGCGCACACACACACACGAGCGCACATACATGCACGCACACAGAGACACTCCCCCCCACGCCCCCGCCGTCACACACAGAGACACACACACAGGAGCGCACATACACGCACACATACAGAGACACCCCCGCCGTCGCACACATACACACACACACACACACACGCGCACACACGCGCACACACACACACACACACGAGCGCCCCCCAAGGCCCACTTACCGCCAATCCGGTGTTCTGTCGCCTCTGATGGGCTCTCCCTCAGCCATGGGAGCCCCGCGTCACCACTGCTCCTCGGACCAGGAACTCCGTGGGCGCGGCCTTCGTGCACAAGACGGAAGTCCCGCCCCCACGCTAGGTTTCGTTTTCGAGTGCGCGCGCACCTATTGCAGTCATTGGCCATTTTAAGAAGGGCTCGCTCTCCTGTTCAGCAGCTCTGTCGCTCTACTTTCCTATCTTATCACGGTAAAGTAAAGTAATGTTCAGCACAGATTATATGTATATGACTTCCACACTGATTGTCGGATCGCATTACACAGGAATTTAAGTTAAATATTATGCCTCTGCCTTTGTAAGCATTTTATTTGGAAAGCAAATCCTGAAATATTGAATGCAGAAAGTGACATTTTATTCAGAATCCAAGTGTAGGATATCCCTCTGAGATTAGAGACATGATTTCCAATGACAGGAGTTCCTGATTTAATCTTAAAGGTGGCATTGCTTTGATTAACATTGTTTTAAAGGATGGCTTTAATGCATGTTTGGTTTGTTTTCAAAACTTTTGAATGGTGTGCCCGTGCCTGAGGTGCATCATCAGAGCTGTGTGAATAATAACAGCTGTGAGCCCGTGCATGAGGTGCATCATCAGAGCTGTGTGAATAATAGCAGCTGTGAACCCGTGCCGGAGGTGCATCATCAGAGCTGTGTGAATAATAACAGCTGTGAACCCGTGCCTGAGGTGCATCATCAGAGCTGTGTAAATAAAAACTGCGTCAGCCCCGTTCGTGAGGTGCATCATCAGAGCTGTGTGAATAATAACAGCTGTGAACCCGTGCCGGAGGTGCATCATCAGAGCTGTGTGAATAATAACAGCTGTGAACCCGTGCCTGAGGTGCATCATCAGAGCTGTGTAAATAAAAACTGCGTCAGCCCCGTGCGTGAGGTGCATCATCAGAGCTGTGTGAATAACAACTGTGAGCCCGTGCGTGAGGTGCATCATCAGAGCTGTGTGAATAATAACTGTGTCAGCCCCGTGCGTGAGGTGCATCATCCACATTGCTCAGGTCATCCAAATTCCTGCACTCTGTACCACACTGCTTTCAAGAACAGCATACTCTTGCACACACTCTGACTGCTCACCAATTCAAAGTTTGCTAAAAAAGTTATGCAATGCGTTGTCATACACAATGCCAATAACTCAAACTTTAATGCTGCTAGACCTATTGCATTGTAAATGCTTGTTTTGTAAAGTGCCTAGCTGTAGTTTTTGAACCCTAGCTCTGCCTGCACCTAGGGAAACTTAGCAAACCTATACATTTTTTCAAACTAGACACCCAGGGGAATCCAGGATGGGGTGACTTGGCTGGCTCTCACCTGGTTCTGTTACCCAGAATCCCTTGCAAACCTAAGATTTTTTCAAAAAAACAAATTTTTCTCACATTTCTGTGGAGGAAAGTTCTGGAATCTGTGAGGATCCTCAAAATTCCACGCAACCCGCGTTCCCCAAAGTCTTCAGAGAAAATGGTACGTCACTTATGTGGGTAGGCCTAGTGCCCGCGACAGGAAATGGCCCAAAACGCAAGGTGGACACACCACATTTTCACAGTGAAAAGTGACCCTTTTTTTTACAAAGTGCCCAGCTGTAGTTTTTGAGCATCAGCTCTGCCGGCACCTAGGGAAACCGAGCAAACCTATACATTTTTTTAAACTAGACACCCAGGGGAATCCAGGATGGGGTGACTTGACTGGCTCTCACCAGGTTCTGTTACCCAGAATCCTTGCAAACCTAAACAATTGTCAAAAAACCACATTTTCCTCACATTTCTGTTGTGGAAAGTTCTGGAATCTGCGTGGATCCACAAAATTCTACACACGGCGCGTTCCCAAAAGTCCTTCGAGAAAAATGGTACCCCATTTGTGTGGGTAGGCCTAGTGCTTGCGACAGGAAACGGACCAAAACGCAAGTTGGACACACCACATTTTCACAGTGAAAAATTCCCCTTTTTTTGCAAAGTGCCTATCTGTAGTTTTTTAACCCTAGCTCTGCCAGCATCTAGGGAAACCTTGCAAACCTACACATTTTTTAAAACTAGACACCCGGGGGATGCCAGGCAGGTATCGCTTGCGTGAATCCCCCAGTGTTTTCTGATCCAGAATCCCCTACAAACCTCATGTTTAGCTGAAAAAAAATTACTTTTTTCACATATTTTTGTGTGGGAAAGTTGTGGCATCACAGGGCTGACACAAATTTCCTATCACCCAGCATTCCCCTGGGTCTCTCGATAAAAATGGTGCCTCACTCGTGTGGGAGGCCCAAGTACCTGCGACAGGCAAGGGCCCAATACGTATTGAGGCGACATCAAAATTGCACATCAAAAAACGACCTGGTTTTGCAGGGGGTGGTCATCTGGGTTTTTGGCCCCATGCACGGCGGCCAGCTAGGGAAACCTACCAAACCCATACATTTTTTAAAGCTAACCACCCGGGGGATTCCAGGGAGGTATGGCTTGCCTAGATCCCCCAAAGTTTTCTTACCCAGAATCCCCTGCAAACCTCAAATTTAGCTGAAAAAATCACTTTTTCCACACATTTTTGTGGGGGAAAGTTGTGGCATCACCTGGCTGACACAAATTTCCTACCACCCAACGTTCCCCCAGGTCTCCTGATAAAAATGGTGCCTCATTCATGTGGGGGGCCCAAGTACCCGCGACAGGCAAGGGCCCAAAACGTATTGAGGCGACATCAAAATTGCCTATCACAAAATAACCTGATTTTGCAAGGGGGTTCACCTGGGTTTTTGGCACTGTGCTCAGCAGCCAGCTAGGGAAACCTACCAAATCCACACATTTCTGAAAACAAGACACCCGGGGGATTCCAGGGAGGTATGGCTTGCGTGCATCCCCCACCGTTTTCGTACCCAGAATCCCCTGCAAACCTCAAATTTAACTGCAAAAATCACTTTTTCCACACATTTTTGAGTGGGAAAGTTGTGGCACCAGCTAAGGAAACATACTAAACCCACACATTTCTGTTTCCCTAGCTGGCCGTGGAGTGGGTGCAATTTTGTGGATCCGTGCAGATTCCGGAACTTTCCACCACAAAAATGTGAGGAAAATGTGGGTTTTTAGACAAAGTTTGAGCTTTGCAAGGGATTCTGGGTAGCAAAACCTGGTTAGAGGCACACAAGTCACCAGATCCTGTATTCCGCTTGGTGTCTAGTTTTCAAAAAATGTACAGGTTTGCTAGGTTTCCCTATGTGCTAGGGCTCAAAATCCACAGGTAGGAACAACCTGAAAAAAATGCAGTGCCTAGTGGGCTTTCTGCCGCCCTGGGAAGGGGGGAATCGAGGGTTATTGCCTGGTATCTAGTGGGCTATCTTCCCCCCCGTGGAGACAGATTGGAGGCTACTGTCCCATCTACCCCCCAGGGGGGGCAGAAAGACTAAGGGCCAGATGTAGCTCTCCAATTACCGGTCGGTAACGGCCGATTTCGGCCGTTACCGACCGGTATTGGGAATTGACATGTAGGGGGCATTTCATTTACAGAATCAGTATATTTACCGATTCAGTAAATTTACAGAATCGGTAAAATACCGCATCGGTAAATTTACCGATTCTGTAAATCAATATGTAGGTGGCACTGTAATCAGTGCCACAGGCCCTTACCAAATCGTTTTTTACCATGGAATACTATTCCATGGTAAATAACGAATTCCAGTGTACATGCGCAACTGTGCATGTACACCTGTGCCATGTGGCACACAAACATGCCCTAAGGGCATGTATGTGTGTCACATGGCACACAAGCCAGAAACAGGGGTGCAACAGGGTGTCAAAGTGACACCCTGTCCCCCTTGTAAAATCGGTAATTTTACCGATTCGGTAATTACCGAATCGGTATTTGCTATTGAATCCTATGGGCTTCAAAGCCCATAGGAATCAATGGCAAATACCGATTCGGTAATTACCGAATCGGTAATTACCGAATCTTACCGATTCTGTATTTTTACCTACATCTGGGCCAAAATTTGCCCAAAATATTATGTTCCAGCTGGAAAAAACTGGAAGCAAAGGACGGCTTAAATAGAAACCGAGTACACTCGGTCGCCGTCAATGCACCCACTGAGGATGGACGGAAGCGGTTCCTCTTAACAGACCCTCTAAAGAAAGGTACGTCTACTCCACGTCCCGGATACTCTGAATTCGCCTTGAGAGATTTACAATACAGCACAGAGAAGGGTATTTAAATTAAGTTAAATACCTTGGCACATTGAATTGAAATAATTAGTTGGGACTGTAATTGGAACAGCTTTGCACATCCAATTGAAATAATTAGCTGGGACTGAAATTAAAACCCTTACACCACTTATTTGAAGTAGGGCTATAGTTGGGACGGCAAATATGGATACAGCCAGTAATCTATGGGTAATTGAATTCTTAATACAGAACTCAACACAGGCTGCGGTGACTGCCACCAAGCGCCCGCATGAACAAAGATATCACCTTACATAAAGAAGTGAAACCTTGAAGCAGAAAGGACAGCCATTGTGCACCCCACCAGAATTGCTTGGGTCACGCGCTTACTAAGGGTAAGTAAACCAGGATCCGTCATCCTCTAGATGCCACCAGCGTATCTTTCTCTAAATCTTCCTAATTATCCTTTGTTCTCTTTAATGTGGACTATTTGATTTTGTCTCCTCTAATAGAACCCGGCTGTGTTTCTTAGTGAGTATTTTTATTTCACCTGCACACCGTTTTCACACACTTCACCAACATTGAGCAATTCTAATACCAGGTATTTTCCAGCCCTCATTTTTCTAAATACAGCGCCTTAAACTACACATTGGTTTTAGATTCTAAACACATATCTCTATTTCCCCAGATGTCCCCCACGTCATAGGTCCTGAAGAGACCCTATATCCATGTTAGGGTCGAAACGCCGTCGACAATTGAGAAAAGCGAACCAATATAACTGGCATTCTATCATCTTATAGATGTTATGTATTTGAAAAAAAGAAATTGGTCGCTTTTTGTATGTAACAAAGTTTATTTGAAACCTTGCAAATATTGTTTCACAAATGTTATTCATATGCCTTGGTTCATAATTTTACTTGGGACACAATACACAGCTGTAAATACTTGTAAAACTTTTCACAAATAATTTTCTTTTTCAATACAATTATTGTACAACTTAATCAGTGCGGTTGAGTCTCTTTCCATCTGACATCCCACTTAATCCCTGTCTATACATGAGATTTTCGCTTTGTCTAACCACTCAATATTAAGTATCCTTTCCACAGGAACCATTGTTTTCTTAAAATACTCCTCCTGGAGGAGCCAGACCAGCATGCTCCCCAACCTATCTGTCCACATGGAACCACGCAATGTATGCCCTGTAATCATACGGCTTCAGGACTTCCACAAGAGCAAATAACTTCTCCCTTGTCTCTAGCAGCCAAGCCCTGCCTACGACTGTCCCTCCCAGGTCCGGGGGCAGATCAGTCATGACCCCACTTGCCGCCTAATGTCAGTGTGCAGTTGGGGGTATACGCCCAATTTATTGGAGATGCAGTTCCCCCACACCACTACCTTCAGTGGCTTCTATTCTACCGCGAGTGAGGACACCGTTCTTGTATTCTCCAGCCAGTAATTATGAATCACCTCTTCGAGGGATGCTCATAGCGCCAGGTCCTCCAGAAGGGTGGGATCCAAGCAGCATGTTGGGACATTAGGCCCCCATGTGACCCAAAGTAAGTGCAAAATAAGAGGTTATGATGTGAGTATGTCCTTGCTAAATACTGCACATCCATTATTCACTCAGCCACTCATCACGACAAAAGATTTCATTCAAGCACACATTTAATCCGTACAATCCAGAGTAAAGGGAGTAGGCCCGTGCCTCAGTAATGTGTGCCTGCCTGCAATCTACTAGCTTGTGTATGGGGTTGATGCACAGCTTAAAGATTCTCAAACGTGTTGTATTCACAATTAATTTGATTTAAGGTGCTGCTGATGGGTGACGCTTTCCGTCTGTGGCGTCTTATATCAGTAAAAAGTGTGTTTCCAATGGGTCATTGGTTACATCCCCTTCAGGCACTCTTATAATGGTTCCTATCCAATAAGGACTCCAATTCCATTCATTTTTTGGTATTATCCATTTTTTATTTCTTACTTTTAGGCAATTACTTCATTGCTGTTTTATTTCATGTGTTCATTTTTATATTAAACGTATTTCGTTCGTCCCAAGAACGGTCCTCCCCGTCTTCTAGCTTACGGTCGTAAGCTAGAAGACGGGGAGGACCGTTCTTGGGACGAACGAAATTACATCACATAGCGGAAACCGCCTTTGAAGCTTTACACTTTTTGCCCCCTGAGGAAGGGCATGCAGTGCCCGAAATGCATTGGAGCTTATAAAAGAAAAGAATACGTTTAATATAAAAATGAACACATGAAATAAAACAGCAATGAAGTAATTTCCTAAAAGTAAGAAATAAAAAATGGATAATACCAAAGAATGAATGGAATTGGAGTCCTTATTGGATAGGAACCATTATAAGAGTGCCTGAAGGGGATGTAACCAATGACCCATTGGAAACACACTTTTTGCAATCTACTAGCCCCATTACCCAATCCAGGAGAAAAAGGATCCTGCTACTTCATGTGCCGGGGACACAGGAATCGGAGGATAAGACCCTGCCACACAAATGAAATTACCGCCAATTATCTTCGGCTAGTGCAGCGTGGCTGTCAACAAGGATGTTATGTAAGTCAGAAAAGTATGTTGGCCGGTATTTGGGACATATATATTTAGCTCTGCAATGTCCTTACAATCCAGTCGGCCCATTAGTAAAATGCAGCGCCCCTCGGGGTCTACTATTACCATATGCAATTGGAAAGGTTCTCCAGGCCTAATCCAAATGAAGCCCCCCGTGCAAATGTAGAGTAGGCAGTGCCTCCTCCACCTCCTCCGGAGAGCCCTACCCTTGCTGTACATCAAGTGGGTCTCTTGCAAAAACGCTATCTGTGCCTCTCTACATTTTATATACGCAAGAACATTATACCATTTTGATGGTGTATTCAGTCCTCTTACATTCCAGGTAATCACTCAGGTGCTGTCGGCCATTGCTGTATTAAAGCATGTGGGTCTGCGTACCAGGGCCTCCCCTGCCATTTGCTTAGCAGAACCCCCATCCGATCGCTCCCTAGAGCCTCACTCACCACACCCACTCCCATAAAGAAAGAAACATAACAAAAAAATAACTAACCAAATAAATACCGACAACACTCTTCCAGGACTGTGATATAAACACATTCTGTCTAAACATATATAAGGCAATGGCCAAAAACTAAAGCCCAGTTATGAAGTCCAACAAGTTCCGTTACTGAAAGTTCAGTAGGGGAAAGAGACTTCACAACCCAATAGTGTCTGCCTGAGTATTGGCCAATAAGGAATCCTGTAAAATGCCTGCTGCCCACCACACTCAAATCCTCCTCAGTCCCACCTTGAGTAGAGTAGATTATACAAGGAGAAACAGCAGCCCCATGAATACAATACCATAAGTATAATCCAGTCCACAAGTAGCAGAACAGTTCTGTGGTGAGAGTCAAATGAGGTCATCCGTCATGTCTGGGGTAACCCCCAACAGGGTGTGTTCCAGGCCCGGTATTATCTAGTTTCGCCAAACTCAAGGTAGCCTCCCTATGTGATTGCGACCCGGGGATGACCGCCACCTCCACCGCCCTCGTCCGCTTCACTCTACAGCCGCCTGTTGCTTAGTGGGTCAGCTTCACCCAGTCTTGACATTTTAGTAAACAGCAGTTTGCATTCTTACACTTCTGCTGTGTAGAATACATACTGCTATTTACTAAAATGTCAAGACTGATGGAAGCTTGCCCATGGCCTAGGACTATTAGCAGCCTTGCCTTAAAATGCACAATTTCCCATTATTGGTCCCTCAAACGATTGCAAATCCCCCTGCAAAGCTGCTTCTAAATTATTTCCAGTTTTGACCAGGGTCACTATCCCAGAGTACCTTAAAATTTAACATTTGCCATTAAATGTCCAAGAAATGTAAGCAAAATCATATTTCAATGATGTCCTGTTTTGACCAAAGTTTCCTAAAAGTATTTGAGAGAATTTCTGACTTTTTTGCACTTTTGGTTCTGATTTCAATCAAATATATATCTAAAGGACGCTAGTGCAGTGTTTCCAGGTGTTTGGTGGGTCACAAAAGTCCAAGCAACAAATAAAGATGTCTTTAAGTTCTGTCTTTATCTTGTCACATTTGCTACACTTCAAAGACAGAGGTCAAACGTCTGGCAATGTCTTCTGACAAATTGCTGCTTATTTCTTTAACATGGTGCTTGATGTGTGCAGTCAAAGAAAGAAAAGTAGAAGGAATTATGTGACAATCTTGCTGAGGTACCGAGAGTGCGAAAGAAATGGCTGTAGGATGTCGTTTTTCAAATGCACACTAAAATGTAAAAATAATAAACTATGCACATTCAGCAGTCCAGTAAGCAAAATTTTTGTAATTCTGAAGTGTAATGGATTTTTTTTTTTTACTAGGATCAAAACAAATCGAGACACTCTTTCTTGGTGGTACGCAGGCCCAATGTACAAAGCATTTTAACGGTCGCAAATGGCCCATTGGGCTGTTTGCCACCAGTAAAATGCATTTTGCCAGCCATCTACTGAAGGCAAAATGTGACTTGGTTACTTGTTACTGAATCACATTTTACTTTTGCGATTCGGTATTGGGAAGGGGCATGTTTAGTGCGTCCCTTCCTAATACCAAAAAGCACTTGTATGTATGAATGTTTTGCGACCGGGAATGCAGTCACAAAACATTTGCAGTTACCACCAACTTCAAATTGATGGTAACCTATTCGCAAATGCAAAGGGGTCCCAAAGGACCAGAATATCTGAACCACTGCCTCGCTTTCCACACACCCGCCAGACAACTTTGCTCCCCCAACTCGCCCTGCCCTCCTTCCCACAAATCCACAAGACCAGGACCAGAGGAAGATCTTTCGCCTACCTCACCGCCAAGACCTGGAACACTCTACCCCATCCACCTCAGGCAATCCGCGTCATTGACCCAGTTCAGGAAGGACCTCAAGACCTGGCTATTCGACTGAACTTCCACACCTGACAGATCAGAAGCCCCCCATGCATTGAGACCCTCACGGGTAAGTATTTATTTTATTATTTTTTTCTCTCTAAAACACCTCAAGAAATTGACACATTTTCTTCTCCATGATGACCTCAAGACAGTAGGCCAACCCCTAGTTCTCTCTAAAATTAACTACGGGAAAGCCATCCTAACAGGGACTCCAAAAGCTCACCTAGCCCCTCTAAGGGCAGTGCTGAATATGGCCGCTCGACTCGTATCTGGAGTAAAAAGATTTGAACACATCACTCCAGCTCTCAACTCCCTCAATTGGCTTCCCGTGGAAGGGAGGGGTATTTACAAGCTGTCCCGCATCACACCCAAAACCCTTCACTCTCCGGCCCCCAATTACCTGAACAACAAACTGGTAAGAGCAGGTCAATCCAGAACACTGAGAAGCTCCAACTCACTCCTTCTTATTCCTCCGAAACTGAAAAAGAAAATCACCCAATACCGATCGTTTTCTGGCAACGCCCCCACGATGTGGAACGCTCTCCCTGGAGTCCTCAGATGCAACCCCTCTTTCTCCTGTTTCAAAAGGGACCTGAAACACCATCTCCTTACCAAATACTTTCCTGACCAACGTCATCTAAACTAGACTTCAATATGCGAGTTGACTCCTCTCTCTCTTGACATTCAAGGAAAGTTGGTCACCGGACTTTGTTAATCACCTTTTCATTTTTATTGTTCTCTCCCCCTCGGATGCACTGTTTATTTCATTTCTCATGCTGTATTTTTTTATCTCTGGTTTGCTTCCTTACTGCCGGCCTACTATGTAATGTAATGCCCTTCTGTTTTTACAGTGTGTATCTAAAGTGCTCTGGTAGCCAGCTTTACAAACCCCTGATTGATTGATTGATAACATACTTCATTTGCCACTCCCTTTCCTAAAATTTCCTTGGTACTAACTCTCTGCTTCTGCTAGGTTGTTTCTAACACCTATCCAGTTTGCAGTTTTAACCACTGATGTTGACTGGCCAAGTGTGTCCTAACGAGTCACACAGGACTCAGGGTTACTTGCAGTAAAGCTAAGTAGAGCATTACTTTTAAATTCTGCTCAACTGAAAGCCCGCACTTCTGGCACTCTCACCCATATTCTGTCACAGCCCAGTCAGTTAAAACATTCCTGGCTACCTCCTTGCACGCACATCTGGCGTGGGCACTGTGCCTCAGCTGCCGAGACTGGCCACTGACACTGGATGCTATTTCCGGTTAAGGGAGGAAACAGGAAATAACAGGAACAAGGGAAATTCGTTTGGAGTAAAGGCTTTGTAGCAGCCGCAGCAAAGCGCGCGACCGTGTGTCCCTGGACCTACGTGATGGACAGAGTTTCTGAATTAAGCAGAATACTCTCACCCAGTCAAGAGATCAGGGCTAGATCCAACACCGTTTTTTAGCTCACTGCTCCATCCCAGTTCAGAACCTGGCTATATGCAAATTAGTCTGTTCCTGTCCCAGTGCGTGATGGGAACAATTTGCATATAGCCAGGTTCTGAACTGGGATGGTGCGGTGAGCTAAAAAACGGTGATGGATCAAGCCCTGATCTGTTGACTGGGTAGGAGTGTTCTGATTAACTCAGATACTCTGTCCATCACCACCCCCTTTTTGAAATTATTTTGGCCACCATAAGTGTGGAAGGGTATGCTCAGACATGAGTCCCTTGCTCACTGCACCATCAGGATTCAAGCAAGCCGGGCCGAAGACGGCTGTAATGCCAGAAACCGGTCCCCGGAAGCTTGTTTCCTTTCCAGTGAAGAATTGGCTTGGTAGTTTGGTCTGGACTAATTTGCATATAGCCAGGTTCTGAACTGGGATGGTGCAGTGAGCTAAAAACGGTGATGGATCAAGCCCTGATCTGTTGACTGGGTAGGAGTGTTCTGATTAACTCAGATACTCTGTCCATCACCACCCCCTTTTTGAAATTATTTTGGCCACCATAAGTGTGGAAGGGTATGCTCAGACATGAGTCCCTTGCTCACTGCACCATCGGGATTCAAGCAAGCTGGGCCGAAGATGGCTTTAATGCCAGAAACCGGTCCCCGGAAGCTTGTTTCCTTTCCAGTGAAGAATTGGCTTGGTAGTTTGGTCTGCCCTGTTCCCATGATGCACTGGGCCAGGGACAGACTAATTTGCATATAGCCAGGTTCTGAACTGGGATGGTGCAGTGAGCTAAAAAACGGTGATGGATCAAGCCCTGATCTGTTGACTGGGTAGGAGTGTTCTGATTAACTCAGATACCCTGTCCATCACCACCCCCTTTTTGAAATTAAGTGCTAATGTAAAGCATGGTCTGTGCCATGGTTTGCGACTGATTGCTGTCATGTAAAACAGTAAATCAATAGCCGGGATATGTGACTATCTTTGGCACTGGTGAAAGATTGTTTTGCATTGGGAACTACATACAATAACAGTAAAAAAAATATACAATGGAATGCAGCACTATGAAGTAACACAATAACACAAACACAATACTTCACAATGGCACAGTACGCAATCTCTACAGGTTGTGACAGATGGAAGATGGGGCGACACAGAGTTTTGGGGACTGACACTTAGTTTTCATCAGACTTTGATGCAGAAAAATTGAAAGGGAGAATGATCAAGGAAGAGGAAGATGGGTAAACATTGATAAAATTGACACTGGAAGAAACCACAGATGATAAATAACCTACAGGAGAAAAGTAAAGACATAAGACGTTTACGAGGGGGGAAGACGGGAGCATGAGGTGGAATCAAGACGATGCAGCCTTGGTATTCAGCAATCAGAAGTACTGGTATCGGTACCCATTATAAAAACCTTGCCAGCCTACACTTGCTTTACCAACACAACAAATCACCACACCAGAAACCTGTAATGCAAACAAAAACAACACAAATCACCAACACAACAAAATGCATCACATACTAATAAGCCAAACACATAAATACTATAGCACAAAAACACAAATCAACATACTACAGTGACACAAGAAACAAAATCAACACATCAATACAACACAAAAAATCAAAGAAACAAACAAAGTCACAAACCAACACACAACGCAATATAACCACAGAACACAAAACATAAGACAAATCTATTGCGTTGTTGTGCTACTATGTTGGGGTGTGTTTTATTGCGGTGATATGCTGCACGGGTGTGGTTTTAAGTTGTGTTATTGCCTTGTGTACTGTTCTATTGTGGTTGTTGAGTTGGTGTGTTTGTATGTTGGTGTGTTGTGATATGTAGCCGTGCTGTTGTCTTGTGTTCTGGAGTTTGTGTGTGTTTTGTTGTTGTATCATGACTAGTCAGCCTCTATTACTGTGCTGATGTTATACTTTTCGTGCAGTCTGTCTTGCTTAAAAACGGTCAAATATTTTTCTAAAATATAACTACTCCGCCAATGTTGACATCAAGGACATGTAAGAATCACAACTATTAAATGTTTTTGACCCAGTTCCTAATACTCCGTGTGATCGTGGAGTGTGCGCATGCCCAATGTCCCTCCTTGATGGCACGGCTGAGGCTGGGCCATCAACCATAGAGTACTTCAATATAGGATAGAGCAACAGAGGCAAAAACTAGTCTGTCTCATTACCGTTCCAGTACTTTAACCCTACAACTCATTTGTCTTTTTGAAATCACAACAACAATGGAGTTCAAGTGAGTGACACTGGAAAATGTCAGCTAAAATGACAGCTTTTATTAATTAACTGATGGGCTAGAGTAGACCACAACTGTCTTATGCAACTTCCCACAACGAGTTGCCGTCTCATGTTGACTGAGTGGTTGCTGCCTCCTGCAGGCCACATTTGGTAACGTTCCACTCAAGGAGATTTAACTAGTTATTGAGATCGGTGAAGACTGCCGAAGGGTGATTGCTCAATCTAATGATAGGAGCAGTTCATCGACATCATACTTATATTCCTTTATTTCGGCTCCATCAAGTCATAAAAGGTTCTAAATAAAACATCCAAGCAAGTGTACGATAAAAACAAACAGATGAACTGCCAAAGAGTAGTATCTCTCTCTCTCTCGCTCTCTTCTCTCTCTCGCTCTCTCTCTCTCTCTATATATATATATATATATATAGAGAGAGAGATCTCTCTCTCTCTCTCTATATATATATATATATATATAGAGAGAGAGAGATAGATAGATAGATAGATAGATAGATAGATAGATAGATAGATAGATAGATAGATAGATAGATAGATAGATAGATAGATAGATAGATAGATAGATACTTCTCCGGCTCAATTTCGCTTAGACCCTGGCGCTTCACATCCGGTGCGTGTTTCAAAGCAGAGCCAAGCCATCAATAATTATCCACACTAATCCTTACGATTAAGGAAATCGCACTCGCAGAGATGAACTTCTCCAATCAGGTTATTTTACAAAGTATCCAGTTTGAGGAACAACCGACGCGTTTCGTAAACACAGTTTACTTGATCATGTATATATATATCCTAAAAAATGCTATTTAATTTTGAAGATTGCAGTCCAACAATGTAAACCTTTCCATAATTCTAATAGATAAAAAAGGGTTATTAAAAGGAAGAAAGTCATATGCCTAAAAAAACGACTCTCAAATAAGACAAACTAAAAATGTGTAAAAAGAATTAAAAAACAAGCATTTACAATGCAACGGTTTCGCCTTTGGAAATGTTAAAGCTATTTGCAATGTAAATGACAATGCCATTTATTTATCTGTTTTCAAAACCAACACATAAATACAAATGTTGTCATTTACAATGCCAATAGCTCAAACTTTTCCAAAGGCGAAACCGTTGCATTGTAAATGCTTGTTAAATATTGCCTGAGCGCAATAACAGAGGAAATGCACTGATACGCAAATATGGCGATCGAATTATAATGATGTTTGGTTGTGTTTTGCATATTCGTCCCTTTTTAGTTTCAATTTCAGGTAGGTTTAGAGGAGGGAAGGGGCGGGGTTGGAGTAGACGAACCGGAACTCGCTTTTACAAACGAATGCTGAAAGAATGTTGAGACAAGTCAGGTCCTGGGCCGCGCTGTGATTGGCTGACGTCACGGGGGTGTCCCGGGCCGGCAGCCAATCACAGCGCGGCCCGGGACAAAGGGGCGGGGCTTTAAAAAAGCACCAGAAACGCCCCCGAATTGCGTTTTCTGGAGAAAGCGCGATTGACAGCCTCTGTCTCCCAATGGCTAGCCTCCATTTATGGAGCTAGCCAATGAGAGGCAGAGGCGGTGCCGACATCCCTACTGTAGACAATAGTTTTCGATCTGGGAGTGGCACTGCGTGCCCCTCGCCAGGTCGAAACCTAATAAATAACTGAAAACGAGATTAATCGCAATATGATCTCATGTCATATAAAAGGTGTAAAGAGAATGAGTATGAGAGTCGAAAGTACATAAATAAGAATGGGTCATGGGGTGAACATTTTCTAAGACTAATAAGAAGGAAAAAGTGAGATTGAAAATACATAGGAAGACATCGGAGCTGTTTGGGACAAGGAGAAACGTGTGCTTGACGAGGAAGAGAGACTAGAACATGACTGTATGAATATTACATATACTGAAGTGGGACAGTAATATATTTGGGCAGGCCGACATGAATGGAAAAACAGTAGTTAAGACGAGAAAGAACAAAAATGTTTTGAGAGACAAAATGATGGGGAAAGATCTGCTTCTGTCCATATTACAGATATTAATGTGTCCACTTTCAGTAACTGAGGAGATCTTTTGTGAAAATTTGAGTAAACTATGTGCAACAGTCTGTAGACAAATTGAGGTGATATCTCATTTATAAATGCCTGCATCTGCTAGCAAAAACACCCTAAAAGTACCAACAATTCCGGAAAGGGTAAATGGTTAGCTGTCTGAGGCCCTCGCCCTTGTAATTAGTTTATTCCTGCTATTCAATTTGTGCTAAACAATTTATCATTTACCACTGAATGAACATATCTATTCGGACAAAAAGTTAGAATCTAGCAGGCTATTTAAGAATGGGTGCTGCATAAGGGGTTAACATGTTAAAGACATTAGTCTACACCCGGGCTGATTTGTAATGTCTATTAGACTAATATCAGTACAGTCAGTGCCTTCCAATTAGAACTTGGTGTCATGTTATTTATATAATACCCCATATCGTGGAATCCTAATAAACATCATCCACAATTTGTATGAAACAATGCTTCATAATATGTAATCGACTCATTTTATTTCTGTTCTGATTCAGAATATCCGATCTATAAAAAAAACTGCCAACACTTGTTATACAAAAAGTCACTCGCCAACTTAGGGCTCACTTATTTCTTCTTCAAGCGTATTGTGTTTCCATCATAAAAGTTATTATCTGTTTTTTTTATCATTGACTTTTGCAGATATGCATTTCATGACAGCTTTAAATTGAAAAATGTCTTTGAATTGAGAACGTTTGCCAGTCCATGGCCTGTGCTAATGTAACAGGTAATTAGGCAGCAACTTCTGGCATGGGTCGAGGGGTTAGATGCTTTGCAAATGGGCAGCCTTGTGGCAGAATGCCTAGAAAACATTGCACAACGTATGTATATTCTAAAAGTTCAAATCCAAGTCTATTGCAAGCTTGTAATGTTTATTTTCTCCACACCTGAATACCTATTAGGCTACTTTCAACATTTGTTTGGTCGAGAGTTTTAGACAAGAATGGCCTTTCAGGAATGCATGTCTGGCACATCTCGTGTCCTTCCCTGCATGTCGGTTTAATGTAAACTTTATTTTTGTGTGCAAAAATAATTATGTTTTCCGAGTTGATTACTCAAACATCCTGTCCAGCTTGTTTATAAATGCATAGTGAGAAAAAAAAAAACAGAAAGCCTAGGTGTTTATATTCTCAACAAACAATACCGGTAAAACCATCAAAACCTGTGGCTTTAAGAATATTGTTGCAACTTTCAGACTAGATCTTGCATTTCACTGAAACAAAAAGCAACAGCTCTTAACTAGGCACCACCAGAGTGACTGTCAATAGCTGTAAAGAGGCTGCAAATAACTGCGTAAAGTACAAATTAGATAAGTAGAACGTAAATGTTTACGCATAATATGAAAATGTTTATATGCCATTATAGGTTGCAATGTGATATAATCCCTACTCAAACAAAACTCAAACTAATTTGTATCCAGTGATATTACAGGGAACCCCCAGGGACGACCACGGATATTCATCCAGAGTCACGAACAGCAGCATCAAAACGTGACTTTGAGCTTGGGCACTTTTGAGACCGGCCTTACTTGGAGCTGGCACGTTGTGGTAGCCTCACGTGCAACTCTGCCACCTTTGCGAGATTGTCCCTGCTGTCTGAAAGTGGCCTGGTGATGCGGGAGGGCACAGTGCCCTCACCACAGGGACTCAGCCACCAGCTCTCCTAATGCACATCGCCCAAGCTAATGACAAGCCTTCCCGGGGCAGGTTGGGACGACTCCTCTGTCTACCAAGTACCAGCCACCCTACTGGCAGCAATTTCCTTACTGCGCCGCCCGCGCGCCCTGCACAGTGCCTCTGTCCCTACCACGCTCGCACTAAAGTTTCAGGAATGCTGCCAGGCAGAAGTTGTGGCAGAGTTTCATATCTCCCTTAGTTACCTGCTGATGTACCCGTCTTCGTCCCCGTCGCACGTCTGGAACAGGCGCCTCATGCGCTCTTCCTCGCCAGTGCTTGAAGTGTCGCTGCTGCCGCTACTGCTTCCCACCGGCTCAGTGGCCATGGCCCCGCTGCCCCCGGGACGTTGCGCCTCGCCCTGGTGGAGGAGAAGCACTGCATCCAGCAAAGCAAGCTGCAACCAACGGCACAAAGCAGGGTCAGGCGCGCCGCCGCCCGCAGGTCCGGGCGCGCGCTCCGCTGGCCCCCGCTGTCAGCGCAGCTGGAGCCCCTTGGCAAGCGCGTGCGAGCAAAACCTTCACAAGCACACTCTTCTTCGCGGTTACTTCAGAGGGGGTTCGGGCCGCTGAGCGCATGTGCTTGTTTTTGACGGGGAAAGGGGGGAGTGACAGACTGAGAGTAGTGAGGAATGTACAGAGGGCAGAGCTGCCAAAGTGTGAGTGATGCGCTACTGCTCACAGCTGCGGAGCACGGAGCTGGGCTCGGGAGGCAGCAGCCCCCAGCTGCGACCGTCCCATGGAAACCATAACTCGCAGTGGAGAGCAGGAAGTTTTAAGAGGTATACAGATTACATATGGTAATTTGTTGAAAAAACGTGATTTATGCCTTGGATGACGAGGCATGGAGGCAAATTGCTGCGGAGGGAGGGGGGGGGGGGAGTGGGACTGAGGAGACCTGCGGGCGGAGGGAGGGAGGAAGCGGGAATGAGGAGAGCTGCGGAGGGAGGGGGGGAAGCGGGACTGAGGAGAGCTGCGGGGGGAGCGGGACTAAGGAGAGCTGCGGAGGGAGGGGGAGCAGGACTGGAACAGAGCAACAGGTCGTTTCGCGATTCGGGGGCGTGTTTGCGTGCTCTCCCCTTCCCATTGGCTGGAAGGTAAAATTCCAGCCAATGGGAAGAGGAGAGGGCGGTACTTAAAAAAAGACCCAGAAACGCCCCCGAATCGCGTCAAGGCGGGCCCTGAACTTAGTGACGCTCCTCTCCTCCAATGGCTGGCCAGCATTTACGAGGCCAGCCAATGGAGAAGAGGGGCGTGTTCAGCCCCCGTACTACAGACAAAAGATTTCGGCTCCGCCCACTGCTTACGCAGTGCGACGGTAGCCGAAACCTAATGAGTAACAAAGAAGCTGTAACCCGAGGCCTACCTTGGTAACTTTAAGCTTCAAAAAGTGAAAAATGCGCATAAAAATGATCTTGACTTCTTTTTAAGTGCATTCAACCTGATATGCTATATTGCTGACAGGTAATTCGCAATTGAGAACACAACACAGTCTCTAGTATTGGCTTTCCATACCATTAGAGCTGTGTGATGATCCCTTAAAGCAAGGAGTCTGCAAAGAGGAATAATCCTATGAAAACCTTTTTGGCATAAACCTTGCAAAATAATAGCACATGCTCGGTATTCTCAACTGCCTGGCTACCCATCGGACACAGGTTTGATGTGTCTCCCTTTTTATGGTCCAGGAGGAGGTAAAGAAGCCAAAGGTAATATACCTAATCTAATTTTTACATAAAGTGCATGTGCAAAGGGTTTAGTGACCAAATACAAGTATGTCTCATAATCTGGTACACAATTAAGCTAAAAGTCTACCAAGGTGCCTGGGGTAGCTCCAGAGATTTTGGCTCCTGAAACATAATTCCAAAAAGATGTTTTTAGTTTGTCACACGCATCTAGAGATAAGGAAGCCGCTCGCAAAGAGGTTTCAAGTTTCCTGGTGCCCAGAACTCTGTTACTTGCTGCAGGAGCAGCTCATTTCCATACCTGCCGCTTTCCAGGACATTCCACCGATGCTAGGAGCAGCGCGAGAGCGAGGCCGCAGAGGAGGTGAGAGGTGCGGCCCCGGGACTGCGAGGACCAGCAAGCAACATCAACAGCTGGTCCTCTTCCCGAGGGAGCCGCGCCCCCTCCCAGTGCCACGCCCCCTGCCGCGTCCATAACCTCTCGCGGCCCCCGCTTCGCGGGTGCCGCTCGCAAAGAGGTTTCAAGTTTCCTGGTGCCCAGAACTCTGTTACTTGCTGCAGGAGCAGCTCATTTCCATACCTGCCGCTTTCCAGGACATTCCACCGACGCTAGGAGCAGCGCGAGAGCGAGGCCGCAGAGGAGGTGAGAGGTGCGGCCCCGGGACTGCGAGGACCAGCAAGCAACATCAACAGCTGGTCCTCTTCCAGAGGGAGCCGCGCCCCCTCCCAGTGCCACGCCCCCTGCCGCGTCCATAACCGCTCGCAAAGAGGTTTCAAGTTTCCTGGTGCCCAGAACTCTGTTACTTGCTGCAGGAGCAGCTCATTTCCATACCTGCCGCTTTCCAGGACATTCCACCGACGCCAGGAGCAGCGCGAGAGCGAGGCCGCAGAGGAGGTGAGAGGTGCGGCCCCGGGACTGCGAGGACCAGCAAGCAACATCAACAGCTGGTCCTCTTCCCGAGGGAGCCGCGCCCCATCCCAGTGCCACGCCCCCTGCCGCGTCCATAACCTCTCGCGGCCCCCGCTTCGCGGGAGCCGCTCGCAAAGAGGCTTCAAGTTTCCTGGTGCCCAGAACTCTGTTACTTGCTGCAGGAGCAGCTCATTTCCATACCTGCCGCTTTCCAGGACATTCCACCGATGCTAGGAGCAGCGCGAGAGCGAGGCCGCAGAGGAGGTGAGAGGTGCGGCCCCGGGACTGCGAGGACCAGCAAGCAACATCAACAGCTGGTCCTCTTCCCGAGGGAGCCGCGCCCCCTCCCAGTGCCACGCCCCCCCTCAACCTCACAGCTATAAAAGAAAGATCGCTTTACGCAACGCGGGACGCGCGCGGGTCGCAGCCCGGGCGAAGCCCGGGCCAAGGGCGGGCCCGTTGTTGCCCGTTAGTGCCCGATAGAGACCGGACCGGGCCATCTCTTTTCCATCACTGAACACGAAACCAGGTAACATCATGCCACCAAAAACAAGGAGCACCACTAAGCCAAAATCCAAACACGCACAGGAGGTAGCACAAGTAACAGGTCCTATCGACCTATTCATTTCGCGGGTCCATGAGACAATAAACCAGAGTATAGCCCTAATGGAAAAGAGAGTATCACTAGATCTCATGAGCGCTAATGCGAAGCGTTCCTCTCTGGGTGCCATAGCAAACGCTACTTCTCCTATTCATCTCAGCACACAGAACTGTTCTCTTCCAATGACTTTATTAGCACCAGATTCAAACACAGTACCGTCGGTAGTAAATCTCTCCGTCACACAGTCTGAGTCAGATCTCTCTATAACATTTGACGATCTGGAAACCACTCCTGAACTAGCCGGTTGCCATACTCAGGGGGCCGCCCAGCTAAATGAAAACTCGCTCCAACAAGATGAAAGGGAAGGAGCAATCCCAAATAAACATCCACAAATCACTGAAGAATTAGGAACTAATATCTCGAGCTCAGAACACCTGATAACTCATTCAAATCTCACTACGTCACATAGCATACTACTTCTCCCAGTAACCGATCAACCACACAAGGCAATTTCAACCGACCATCTCGAAAACCAATGCAAAACTTGCAGAATTACCTCGCAAGTCCTTAGCACAACGAAAGATCTATTATACCAATACCTAAAGCCTATCCAACTCAGCATTAGGAATCTTGAAGCTCAGTTATCCATAATCTCGGCGACCCTTTTAGATACAAACACCCGTATAGAAACAAAGGGTCAGCGGAATACCCTACAGCCACCTAAAAAACAACATTAAGAACACTTACAGAAAATAGTGAAACATGCAAACCCAACGCTCTTAGCGCAGAAAAATCACAAACAAAGCACTTCACTCCCAAAGGCGACAGTCAAAGCGCCCCAACCCCAGAGAGAGAAACCTTCTCCTATATCCATTCAGCAATCAGTAAATGTAGACCCAGACATGATAGATACCCCAGGTCCGTCGACAAATACAGACACCAGTAGAGCCTGCCCAGAAAAAAGGGCTGAAACTTTTCCATCGAAACCACTGCCCTTTCAACCGACTCCTAAAATTACATCCAAAAAACCGGTAGCAGCTAGACGCCCTGCCCACTTGCCTCCGGTAGCCACCCCATACACAATAGTTCTCACAGGTGTACCCGAGCTACCAGATGACACACCTGAAACGGCATGGTCACTTAAAAACAAGGCCATGCAGTGGTTAAGCATCAATAGACCTCTCGAATCCCACCTATCCGGAGGGGTCACTACAGCCCGCAGGGTAGCCTGGATAGGCAAAACTACAAAAACAATCCGCGGAGACTGCATCATTGTAACATGTAGAGATCCCTCAACAGTGGACTACATCTGTGCCTGGCCTCAGCTTGAAAAAAAAGGGGGGATTGACGCTTGTCATCTCTCCTTCTTCTATCCCCCAGCTAAACAACAACGCAAGCCCCCACCTTGGTCATGGCACCAGTTCCCTAAAGAACCTTGGAACCAAGAGCCATGGTATCAAGTGCTATGGAAACAGATGGAATACCCATATGATTATGAAGGTAGGGGTGGACCGAGAAATAGGCCTAAAAAACACCAGAGGCCCTACTGGCAAGAAAGACCCTATCAAACCTACGAAGGTTGGCAGGGCCTCCCAACCCGTAACCGTTTTGATTGTCTCGAAATGGTTGATTGACCATTCAGGGACACAATGTGCCATCAGCAAGTCACAGCCATTGAAGTCTCATCAGAATATTCCTGTGTCAAAACACGACAAACATCAGGCACCACGACTGCTAACAACCCGATAAGACCAGCACACACCATGACGGAACTCTCAACCTTGAGATTTGCCATCGCTTACTGGAATGTTGCAGGTCTAAACACAAAAATAACTTCTTCCTCATGGCTGGATACAGCAAAGAGTCACCAAATTCTGTGCCTACAAGAGACCTGGTGTAAAACACCACTCCATTTAGCTGGCTACAAAACTTTCTTCACTCAAGCACTATCAGGTACCATGGGCAGACCCAAAGGTGGTCTCACGACCTACATTTCCAATACCCTTCCCCTTACTGTGAAACTGTTAAAGGAAACACCCATTTTTCAAATCATTCAAATCACACAGTCAACATCATTGAAAGGAAACCTATATCTCTTCATAAACTACTACAATAACTCATGCCCTCTGGAATGTTGCTTACATCTAGACGAAATAGTTACATACTTATCTTCATTCCAAAAAATCAATAATAATCGTACAATCTACTTCATCTGGGGTGGAGACTTTAATCTCACACTGTGCCCAAAGCACAAAAACGGGAACTGCGGGCTTTACAACGAACTTGGAACTTGGAAATCCCATTGCACACTTTGTGCACACCCTAGGTGGTAACAAATTAAACGAAACCCTCTTTACTCTAGATCTTGACTTTGTAAACGAACTAGTGAACCCGGAACAGGCTTTTTTACCCACCTTTCATGGGCGAGGATGTTTGTCTACCATTGACTACATTTTAGCCTCAAACTCATATAAAGGGCAACTAAGCAACTACAAGATTGGATCTAATCCAATCAGCGACCACTACCCACTTAGTGTGGAAATACATATGAAACAAGCCGAGATACTCCCCACAAAAGCTAGTTCCCTCGATCAACAGTCGCTGGCGTTGAAGAAGCTGAACGGGTATGCAATTAAATGGATTAAGATCGACCCGAAAGAGATGACTCAAAGGATTCTCGAAAAAACACACATCTGGCTAACCAACTGTTTGTCCCCCGAGACACCCCCAGAACTAATTGTCACCTCTTTTCAAAACATCCAGGTTGTAATAAGGGACGAGCTATTCATTAATCCAAAAAATAAGCCCAGATTTCACACCACGAGATGGTTTGATACCGCCTGCCGGAAGGCCCTTACATTTCTCAAAGAAGCCTTACACCAGCAACCGAGAGATCCTCAAAAAATTTCCCAACTGAGGAAAAATTACAACACTGCTCGAAAAATCTGTAAAAAACAGATTAAGCAAGACCTATGGCTTCGATTACATGAGACTGCACTAAGGAAAGACAGTACTGCCTTCTGGCAGACCATAAGATCACCATTCTTGGCCAACACCAGCGATCTTGACCATCTCGACGTGGCAATAACCGAGAACGACTGGGTCTCTCATTTTTCAAAAATCTTTGAAATATCATCAGATGTCGTACCAACAACCCAAATGCATGAACCCGATCTGGTTAGGAGTAACATCTATCCAATCAACCTACGTTTTAGTCTAAATGAGGTTAGAAAGGCAATTAAGGCTTCAAAAACAGGCAAGGCCCCTGGTCCAGATGGGGTCCCCATGGACCTGTTTCTATATGACGTCGACTATTGGTCGAAAATAATCACACGGGTCATGGCTGCAGTAGTTTCAATCGGTCTCTTCCCCTCATGGTCAACATCAACACTACTGCCTATTTTCAAGAAAGGGGACCGAAATGACCCCGCGTGCTATAGGCCGATCTCCCTTCTGGACTCCACTGGCAAGATTGCAGGCCGAATACTCCTGGACCGACTACAATCTTGGGCCCGGGAGAATAACATCATCACTGACCTGCAATATGGTTTCCAGAAGGGACTCGGAACGGTTGAGCAGGCCCTAAATCTCGTCCTCCTGACTGGAAAGTACGCGCGCGCTAAAGGAGGCAACATCTTCCTGGTCTATGTAGACTTAAGCGCGGCGTTCGACTGCGTACAACACGCTAAGCTCTGGCAGATCCTAGCACACCTCGGAGTGGACCCACCTCTATTAGCCTTCCTAAGAGAACTATACACCAATGCAGAAGGTCGAGTTCGATTTGGCACCGGCGGTGAACTTTCACGATCCTTCAAAATCTCGAGAGGAGTAAGGCAAGGATGTGTACTGGCTCCCTTCCTGTTCAACCTATATACAAATGGGCTCGAGCAGGCTATGCTGGAAGGGAGCCAGGACCTCCCGCAAATAGACCACCGCCCTATACCTACTCTCCTGTATGCCGACGACTCTGTAATTCTGGCACGGACCTCTAACCAACTCCAGCTGCAGCTTAATAAGTATGTGAGTTTCATGGATTCACTTGGCCTTAAAGTTAATATCAAAAAGACTTTTACAATGAACATTGGCCCAAGGCCAAGAGTCTCCAAGCCCATACTTATAAACAACACCAGATTAGAAAAAACATCTGTGTACCCATACTTGGGCATCCTAGTGGACGACACAATGACCTGGCGCAAGGCAGTGGAAGCTAGAAATCTTAATTTCCGCCGCGCTACCTCAGCACTAACCGCTTTTTCAAGAAAACTAGGCAAACCAGCCCCAGCGGAATTGCTAACTATATACTATGCAAAATGCCACAGTGTGGCTACCTATGGAGCAGGTATCTGGGGCTATGGATGTATCGATCAATTTCAGGTCACCGAAAACGACTTTATTAAATACATCCTATCTCTCCCCCAAAGTTCCCCGATTTTAGCCTCGCATCGGGAGCTTGGGATGGAATATATAGTCGACACCATACGAAGCCAGCCCATCTTATTGTGGCAGCGAATATGGTGTAATCCTGAAAGTCACATTACCCGTTCCCTTATTTCCGACTGTCTTGGCCTAGCGCACTGGCGGAAAATTCCGTGGCTGAATTATATCTATAAATTCTTTGTAGATCTTGACTGTGAGCATTACTTCCTTGAACCACCCTCAATTGAAGACATCTCGAAGAAACAGTTGAAACAAATATGTATGGGCCATCTAAGGGAACTTCGCAACCAAGCAGAGATCACTAAAATAAAAAATGAAAAAATCTGTAAACTGCAGACAGGGAAACTCATTCAGCCCTATTTGACATATCTGTTATCAAACTATGAAAAGCTCCTAATTACAAGGCTCCGGTTTGACCTTTTTTACCGACTGGTCTCATTTCCGGAAATGAAGAACTGGTCCCGTAATCTGATGAGCTGTCCCTGCGATGGAGTTTCTGCACAATCCACGATCCATGTAGTCCTTTTTTGTAAATATTACAGATCAGCAAGAAAAACATGGATCATTCCTATCCTCCGATCCAATGGACTTAGACAATCGTACCCAGCACTTTCCCATTTACAATCCCCGAAATCCCCACAAGAAGCGAAACTGATAGCGACCTTTCTTAAAGTAGTTATATTAACACGTCGCAAAGTTTCTAACTAAACTTGTATTATTTTCAATTTAGAGAGACTATATTACCATCCCGAAAACTCCATCTTTGTGATCTTATCTGCATACTGTTTTTATTTTCTGATTTAAGCTAAAAAAAATTTTTTTTCCTTTTTTTAAAAAAAAATGTACTTTTTATGATTATATGATTCTATAATCGAATAAAAGTTTATGAAATACGAAATACGATAAGGAAGAAGGATGTAGCCAAAAATCCATCAGGCCCAGCTTGTGTAGCCAAGTTTTTATATGAACAAGCCAGGGAATCTTCCCAACAGAGTGACCATCTAATATGACTCTAATCTCTTTAGGGTCCTAGGTCCTTAGCCAGTCTTGAATAGCTCTCAACGCAGCAAGGAGTAGGTCATGTGGTGCACTTGCGGCTCTCAACATTTTGAACCACAGTAGCTGGGTTTAGCACAGTGCCTGGTGAATGTCCACTGCAAACATTATTGGGAGATTGGCTCCTGCGTGACATTGTTACTTAGACTGTGGCTGGGCTCCTTCGAATATCAATGAATCCTGTAGATTGTAAATGGCCCCAAACATTCATTTTGCTCTGATTTGCCTATTAAATATCCATGTTTTCAGTGCTTTATTTGAGCCGGTGATTTCCGGTGGTCAGCACCAGTACTTAATTGTCAACACCATCAGCAATGACAGTCTGCCACGTGGTGGGTGGCGTTGTCAGTCGAAATTAGAGATCAGCACTTTAGCTGTTTGTTAATTCAATGCACAACAAAAATGACTAAAACCTACCAGCCAGGGCGTTTTTATAGTTTTGGAGGCCTGAATAGTCACACTTTTAAGGGAGTGATGATTAGTAGTGTGTGGGTGCTGGTATTGGCAATTCGGACAGGGGCAACGGGTGGTGCAAGCTGCGGTGGGTTCCTGACGAGGGCCCCTGCCCTGGCACTTATGTTTTTTTTTATTAAGCACTGCGTGTTTCATCCTGAAATTACCACTGTATTGAATGGTCTGTAATCCACAATTAGGAGTTTCTGTTCGGCAGGGTCCCTAAATCGATGTAGCCAAATTATGGAACACAGCTTGTTTTCATCAGCGTAATTAAAAAAAATTATCATTCACCATTCAGACTGGTGATAAGGAACATAAAAACTCAGGCATCCTTGAGTGTCTGCCTCTGTGTGAGAGAGAGCAAAACACTGAAAGTGCTTGTGAGAAACAAGAGCATGAGCAAGAAAAGGTATTGTATTGGAGGTTAAGTGTGTGAGAAGGGCCAGTAAGTTGGTCTTGCAGGGAAAGGAGTATTTGACAGAGGTAATATAATGGGTGTATGTGTTTGAGAGGAGCACTTCATTGAGAGGTGAGGGTGGTAGGGTCTGTATGAGTGAAAAGTGGATTCTAGGAATAATGTGTGAGACAGAAAAGAGGGCCTTTGTGCAAAGGCTGTGAAAAGAAGATTAGACTAGAAGACATGTGAAAGCAGATGTGAGAAAGGATTATATGAGGTGACAGTTTGATGACTGTCAGAAAAAGTAGCATGTGTTCTGAGACTGAGGAAAGTGGGAATGATGGAGAGTGTAGGGTTTCAAAAAATGGAGCAAAATATGTGGGTGAATGAAAAGTGAAAAGTGTGAGAGAAGATGATGTGTGAGATAGAGACAGAAGGGTGAAGGGCAGAAAAGAGAAAGTATGAGGATCATGCATTTAAGAAAAGGAAGGGGATGAATATTTTTATTTATTCAATTCATTTATAAGGCGTTACACTCATCCCTTCAGGGATATGACAGTGGCTAGATCGTTTGTTAACCCTGCAGCCAGTCCGCACTCAATTTTAAGGGAAATAACCAGGTCTTTAATCTCTTCTGGATACTGACATGGTCCGAAGTCTGCCAGTTGAGCAAAAGAACGATCACCCATCCTTTTTATTTTAAATACATTTGGCCTTAACCAATACTAATTTGGCTGAGCGCAGAGCATGTGCAGGCCTATAGAAAGCCACTCAGCTTCGTAAAATGGCTGGTTCAGTGTCGTAAAGTGCTTTGTGGACATGGCATAACAACTTTAATTTGCGCTCTTACGACTGACATCCAGTGAAGTGTGTTTAGGCAAAGTGATATAGAGCTGTTTCGGGCACTGTTAATGAGTCTAGCTGCCGTGTTTTGGATGGACTGTAGATGAGTAAATAAAAAACCTGCCAGCCCCAAATATAGGCCATTGCATAATCCAGCCTACTCATGATGAATGCCTGGGCTACTGTCTTTCACCATTCCACTGGAATCCTTTGAAAGAGCTTACGTAGTTGTCTGAATAGGCCCAAGCATTTGCCACAGGAAACATTGACCTGATCCTGCATGTAGAGGGAATCATCTATTAAGAATCCAAGATTCTTTGCTACTCTCCTTGGTTCTGGTGCAGTGCCCAGGTACGTCGGCCACCAGGAAGCGTCCCACACACTATATGCGCCTCCAAAATGTAGGATCTCTGTGTTTTCGGCATTGAGCTTCAGACACTGTGCTTGCATCCAAGTGGCTACCTCTGACAGACAACCAGTGAGGTTCTCCCAGTTCTCCCTGTGTCTCTCCCCTATAGAAATAATAAGCTGAGTATCATCAGCATAGGAACAGACCTTAAAGCCACAGGCTCTGATGATATCAACCAGTGAGACGACATAAACGTTAAAAAGTGTAGGGCTCAGCAAGGAACCTTATGGATCCTCAAAATTTAAGACATGGGGGGGGGATGGATCTAAAAGAGTCCATCTGCACTGACTGAGTTTTTTTATTTAAGAAGGATCCATACCATTGTAATGCTTTTGCGTACAACCCGGTCTCATGTAATTTCTTTATGAACAGACTGTGAGAAACCGTGTTGAAGGCCGCGGACAGATCCAGCAGGATCAAAACGTCAGCCTTTCCCTGGTCCACATCCAATCTAATGGGGTCCAGTAAAGTGGACTCATATCTTTTTCTGGCCCTAAAACCTGTTTGCAACACATCCGATAGATTGTTACTTTCCAACTAGTTTTCCCATTACTTTAGACATGTGTGGCAGCAGACATATTGGATGATAGGTAGAGAAAACTGAGATATCAAGCCCTGCTCTCTTAGCAAGGGGTAGGATCAAGGCCTGCTTCCATATAGCTGGATATTCCACATTGGTCAAGGAAAAGTAAAACATCTGGGTCAAATAGGGGTTTTAGTATAGAGGCCTGGTGAGGATAGATAAAATGGGGACATGGATCAAAAGAAGCACCAATTTTTAAATCTAACATTTTTTTCCTAGCAGTTCTAAGGTAAAACTCTCAAAATTGCCTAGATGTGCCATGCCTTTATCATGAGGACCAAAATGCTCCCAGGAGATCTCTCCTGGAGGAGGTTGAGCCTCAAAAGCCGAGTACATTTTTTCTATTTTGTCATTTAAAAATCTGTCAATCTCTACGCAATGCTCAGCCGAGGCATTAATTCTCTGAATTAAACTAGTGAGGCATGCCAGGTCCTCTACGAATTTAAATATTTATTTGGAAGAACCACTATATTCTTCTAATCTTTTTTATAATTAATCATTTTTTGCCTTCTTTAGTGCTTTATGGTAAATTGTCTGCACTGTTTTATGCCCTAGGCAGTCTTTGACACACTTTGAGTGCTGCCATATGTGCTCTAGCACTTTGCATTTTCTTTCTCTGTCCTTAGTTCATTGAAATACCATTTCTTCAAGGGGGAATGTCTAAATGAATTACTTAGCACAGCCATTGAGAGCCCTAGTACTGGCTGAGTTTCCCAAAGCATACCATCTCGTTGCTCAGGGTTGAAATAACCTTCAAAGACTCCATATTAACTTTTCTTAAAGATCTTTTCGGGGATGGGGAAGGACCTGAGTTTTTTTTGCATATCTTCTGGCAGTGTAAATGAGAAGTTGATTAAAAAATGGTCCAACCAGTTTCATAGATCTTAATTGTATCAATATTTGCAAACAACAGATCTAGGGTATGCCCTGCCTTATGTGTAGGCCCCTTGATCCATTGTTTTAAATGAAGAATCTGCATCTAATTCTCCAACCACTTACATAGAGTCCTCAGAGACTTCAAAATACAAGTTAAAATCACCAGTTACTAAATAATAATCATGTTTTAAAATCAGAAGGGGCAACCAAGCAAAAATAGTAGATGCCAACTGAGAGTTGTATCCTGGTGGCTGGCTTAGAATAGTACCCCCCTAGTAGAAACCTATGAGCTTCAGGTCAGCTGGAAGGCTAAAATCTCGCTGCCCCCATCACGGTACTATGTAATACAGTGCAAAGGTATGAGTTCTTAAAAATAATAGCGATTCCTCCCCCTTTGTCTGCCTTCTCTGTCACAGACTTCTCTTCGTCTCTCCTTATTGTCTCTTTCCTTATTCTCCCTTTCTCACCTCCCCTGCCCCCTCCACTACTTTTCTCTCTCCTCTCTCTTCTCTCCTCTCCTAATTGTATTGCTTATGTTTTGAATGTTTTGTGTAATTGTTGAACTTTTTCTGTTACATTGTTGATTCTCATGTAAAGCGCTCTGATACCTCCGGGACAAGCCAGCGCTATATAAAAGAAATGAACTTGCGGCTGCTGACAATATGTGCTCCCACTTCCCCCAACCCTCCCCCCCTCCGCTCCTACTCTTTCCAGATTCTGTCCTCTGACCTCGCTTGCGCCTGTCCTTTGTCCCCACCCTGTTTTTCTGTGAACCTCTTCCCTCGCCACTTGAGACTGAACTATTTTGTATGATGCCCGATGGAGCTACCTGGTTTTAGCTATAGGGGAGATGGGCCGTGGATTCCCTCCTTGGTCGTCACCTACCCAGTCGGTTTTTAGACAGACTTCCTTTCGTCTCTACGGTTGTCTCTTCCCTTATCCTCACTCTCTCTCCTCCCCTATCCCACACTACTTTATCTCTCCTTTCTCTCCTCCCCTAATGTAATGCTGACTGTTCTATTTAATGTTTACTTGTTCTTTTTCTGGTATATTGTCGAACCACATTGTTGCACTTCCTTTCGTCTCTCCTGTCGTCTCCTCCCGCATCCTCCCTCTATTTTTGTCTCTCCTTCCCTCCTCTCTCAATGTATTGAGACCGAACTATTTTGTCTGATGCCCAATGGAGCTACCTGGTTTAGCTATAGAGGAGATGGGCCGTGGATTCCCTCCTTGGTCGTCACCTACCCAGTCGGTCCTTAGACAGACTTCCTCTCGTCTCTACGGTTGTCTCTTCCCTTATCCTCACTTTCCCTCCTCCTCTACCCCCCACTACTTTCTCTCCCCTTTCTCTCCTCCCCTAATTGTATTGCTGATTGTTTGATAAAATGTTTACTTGTTGATCTTTTCTGGTTTATTGTTGAACCACATAGTTACACTTCCTTTCGTCTCTCCTGTCGCCTCCTACCGCATCCTCCCTCTACTTATGTCTCTCCTTCCCTCCTCTCTCAATGTATTGAGACTGAACTATTTTGTCTGACGCCCGATGGAGCTACTTGGTTTAGCTATAGGGGAGATGGGCCGTGGATTCCCTCCTTGGTCGTCACCTACCCAGTCGGTCCTTAGGCAGACTTCTTTTCGTCTCTCCTTATTGTCTCTTCCCTAGCTCCTATCCTCTCTCCCCTGAATCTCTCCACTTGTCTGCCCTGGGATCACTCCTTACTGGACTTTGGACGTTGCCTTGACTCGTCTACCGGTTTGTGTCCCCATCACCCTTCCTCTCCTCTTCCCATGCTGTGTCTCTCACCCGCCCCTCCCCTTTCCCGCCCTCATTATCTGTCTACATCCCGTGCTCCAACCCCCCCTCCCTGGAATCTCTCACCTTGCCTGCTTTTCCCCTTACGTATTTGTGCTTATTGTTTATCTCTACCTTACATGTAACTATGTTGCCATTCTCTAAGAACTGTGTAACCTTTGTAATGATGTAACCTGTAACTATGATCTGATGCTCATGTAAAGCGCTCTGATACCTCCGGGTCTAGCCAGCGCTATATAAAACTTTTTAAATAAAATAAAATAAATTTAAAATCCTGTGGCCAACTGGCACTGCTGCAGTAACCTCCGGCAGCGTACAGCTACTAATCCATGTTTCGGAGAAGAAAACTAGGTCCGGATTGGTACCATTAATTAAGTCTCATTATCTCCATCCAATGCCTGGGAAGGTAGCTTGCATTCTAATATAAACATTTCAAATTAGACACTTCAAAATTAGTACCAGTGGCAACATTTGCAGGTTTGCCAGGCTCCTCATTCGGCCAGCATTCCCACTTGCAGTTTGCACAGGAAAAAGGGCCCTCTGTATCCCCCGGTGCCCCATAAGCACATTTATCTCTGACCAAGATATCATGACCCTTTGCTAATAGGGTCACATGTTTGTAAGTAAGCCTGGCCTGTACTGGCCTGAGGTGAAATATGCTGGGTCCTGGTGATGGCCAGGAGCGGCCGGGTGCAGATGGGCTTGCCTTTGGCGCACCCTTGTTTAAATGCTCATTGTTGGTCTAACAACTAAACCGCTAACCTCTCCCTTTCAGACACCAAGATGGTGAGACAAAACACTCCCTGCTTTCAACAGAGTTAGGCAGGGCCAGCGTGGTTTAGCACACCACTGCGAACACACTGCCAAAAGGTAACAAATGCCCCCCACCTAAAAACCTATTGCAGTAAAACAGATTTAAAAAAAAGTCCCCGAAATAGCAGAAATGAAGGTCAGCATCAAAATAGTCTCTAATAGCAGCAATAAGATGTATTGTGCAAAATGGCAACACAAGTGACAAGCGATCTGTGATGAATGAAACAAAAGAGTTCCAGAGAGAACTTATGAGTTTAGGGAACAGTGTGAGACACATGAGAGCAGGGTGGTTACTTTTGGGATAAGAGAATACTAGGTGCATTAACATTTTGTCACCTGCAGGCGGCTCATATTTTCAATACAAGCAGCAAATGTGGCTCCATTGCTAGAAGCGGTGGTACAGAATAATATACATTGAACATGGGATGACAAAAACCCTTGTGCTGCCGTAAATGGGTACAGAGGGTCATAGGACACGTGGAGACTCTTTTTTCTGCCTTCTGTTTTGCCTTTTCTGCTTGTTTTTCTATTCTCTGTTTTGCCCTCTTCTGCTCTGTTTTGCCTTTGCTGCTCATTTTTCTGCCCTCTGTTTTACCTTTTCTGCTCATTTTCTGCCTTCTGTTTTGCCTTTTCTGCTCGTTTCTCTGACCTCTGTTTTGCCCTCTTCTGTTGTGTTTTGCCTTTTCTACTTGTTTTTCTGCTGTATGTTTTGCCTTTGCTGCTCATTTTTTGCCCTTTGTTTTGCCACCTTCTGCTCTGAATGACAGCATCAGGACTGTCAGTAAGCTGACGTGGAATATCACGCACTCACCCTTCCATACATTCTTCTGTGTTAGTTAAGTACCTGCTCCAAAGATCTGTCAAACTAAAATGTCACTCATACCTTAACTGTGCATGTTCTGTCAGTGATGAAAGGTTGTACTAATCTGCCCTTATGAATCTGTTCTGCGGGGGATGGAAGATTGCATTCCCTGCCTTTTTTTTAGAGAAGAAAGCTCATTTTGCTACTGCCATGCTGTACATATCCTGTGAGAAAACCAAGCCTGCAACTACTTCTGTCTGATTTCTATGTACTGTGTTATGAGGAACGCTTACCTTACTGTTGCTGTAGCTGTACCTCTCCTATGAAGAACTGAAGCTTACAATGTTCTGTCCAAGATGAGCTTGCTCTTTGAAAAGGGGTTGTTTTGACTCTTGCTGCCCCGTCTTATTGAAAAAAGGATATATTGAACGTACTTGACAAAACCCCATATTAATCAAGGACTGTTCCTCGGTATCTGAAGTGAGATACCAACATCTGATGTCTTGAGGAAGGCGATATTTGCGCGCAGAAACATGCTGACCCTGCTATTGATATCTTGTAGAAAGGAGACAGACATAAAAAGCAATTTATCTCACCCACACAAACTTTTACTGTTGGTCTGAGTGTGACAAAGGAGGAGATAAATGTTAACTTGAGGGACAGAACTTGCCCCAAACTAGGGACCCCATAACTAGCAAACTGCATAACCATTGAATAGTATTACTTTCAGATGGTTCCCAGTGCTAGACGTGAAACCCACTGATAAAGCATATCACACTATGTCAGTACATGAATGTGTGGTGATTCCATAAGAGGTTTGGCTGTTATTTTCCATGATTCTTGTACTTCTTGTTTGTTTATGTCTGTTTATGGAGAGCAAATAACAGTCCCTCTTTAGTGTGCTAGCCACCTGTCTTGGACCAGTTCTGTTTGTTTGATACAACAGTTTGTTGTCCCTCCTGCTTCTGCAACCTGTCTTTTGCTTTTTTCTGTGTGTTAGGGAAGGTTGTGCTGCTGCTCCTAATATTGTACACTTTTTGGTGTAGTGAAGATTGATATTAAACTTTTCATTACACAAAAGGCAAAATGATTTGCATTGTCAATGCTTGTTTTAATGCACAATGTGAATAAAAGAGTGAGCACTCAGTCAGTCAAAACTCTTTATTCGGCTCTAGAGAACCATAAAAGTCACATCACAAAATACACAATCCAAATGGATTCATACGTGATTAAAAGGTCAAGAAAGAGGCAGTTATAAAAATAAGTCATAACAACTTCAGAAAGATCCATTAAATGGTGTGATAGCAGCAAAACACAGTATAAATTTAGATCGTACTCTCAGGGCACTTAAGATGTACTTTATAACAGCGATAATAACTGTTTCATTTCCCAGGCACTGCAAATCAGAAGAAGATGCTATGTCGGTTCTAGAATACAAGGCGTGCAGTATGGGACGCAGGAACTGCGGGGTATATTATCAAGGGGTTTATCTCCGCTTTTTTGGCTTTAAAAGCCAAGAAAGCGGAGATAAAATTATCTCCCTATTACCAAGCTGTCGCTAACACCAGTTAGTGACAGCTAATAGGAGATAGCGACCATCTTGGGCCCCGCTTTGCATGTCAGTGATATTTATCACTAATGACATGCAAAGTGGGCGTGCCAAGATGTTAGCGACTGGAAACAGTCGCTAACATCGCTATCTCCTATTACCAACTTTTGGAGATATTCGCGCTAAGCGCGAATATCTCCAAAAGCTAACACCTGCCCTGAGCAGTTCTTCACCATGTTATCCAATGGGAGGTGGATAACATGGCTAAGAGCATTTGCTCGATAATGCATGAATATCGCTGACTTTTCAGCGATATTCATGCATTGCGGCCGTTTTTTATCGCATTTGCGATAAACCTTGCTAATAGCAAGGTTTATCTGCGATAAAAATCGCCGATGTGCGGCGATAATTTTTGTCTCTAAACAAGTTAGAGACAAAAATTATCGCTAGTTGTTGGTAATATACCCCTGCCTTCTTTGATGTAGGTATATTGTGCAAAATAAAATAAAGTGCAAAGTGCTGTGTTCGGCTGGGATTTCACAATGACAGAGGGGTAGAGATAAAACTCATGTACCTTTGGTGGGAGAGGCTACCAAGAAGTGTATAGTTTGAAGTTGAACTCTTGTAAGTAAGAACTTCTGTCTTTCATCTGCAATAAACTGTAAATAAAGAGCTGGGTGGGGTAGTGAAGCCCGTAAGATGACTCCACTCTCTTCCCAGCTATTGCCCTGCCATTGTTATTGTTATTGTTATTTTAATTTTATACCGCGCCTAATCACCTGCAGGTCTCTAAGCGCCCGGAAAGATGGTACAGGACAATAACATAACAGGTCAGAGCAAAAAAACATAGCATTGGATTATGCCATGCTCAGGCTTCTCCTGAACAATAGCGTTTTCAGGCTCTTTCGAAATCTTAAAAGGTTTCCTTCCTCACGCAGCCCTCCAGGCAAATTGTTCCACAACTGGGGAACCAATACTGAAAAGGCTCTACCTCCCTTCGTCACTAGCCTGTAGCGAGAGCAGGTCAACAACTGCGAGTCCGAGGACCGAAGTGTTCTCGCCGGGCAGTACAGTTGTAGGCGCTCCTTGATATAGGCCGGAGCCTTACCATAAATAGCCTTATGGGCTGTACACAAACTCTTAAATTCCACTCTCTCTTTAATTGGAAGCCAATGTAGGCTATGTAGTAAAGGAGTGGCTTTAGACCTCCTAGGGAGTCCAAAGATCAATCGGGCAGCATCATTCATCAAAACCTGGAGCCTATTAGTAAGGGTTTTCGGTAGGCCAAGATAGAGGGCATTCCCATAATCGATTCTGGAAATGATAGTGGCAGTTACTATTGACCACATCATGGGCTCTGAAAGGATAGGGGATAGCTTCCGCAGTTGCCGAATGATATTAGTACAGCTGCCTACCACCGACGCGATCTGAGGAGCCATCGACAAGTCAGCGTCCAGCCTAATCCCCAGGCTTTTTACAGCCAGGCTTGGCTTTGGGGCAGGACCCAGCTCCATAGGCCAGTAGAGGTCACTCCAAGGTGAAAGGGTGGATGGTATAACCAAGATCTCAGTTTTGTCAGGATTGACTTTTAAAAGGTTATCCGTCATCCATCGCACCGTGAACCTCAAGATGTTCTGGGATTGGAGTTGTGCAGCCGTGGTGTCATTTATACTTAGCAGCAACTGCGTATCGTCCGCGTAGTTGAAGACTTTACAGTCCATCGCAGCCAGCGCAGCGATCAGTGGTTGCAGGTATAGGTTAAATAGAAGCGGGGACAGGGCCGAACCCTGCGGTACCCCACACTCTAAGATCCCCACCTCAGATGTTTCATCCCCCAGTTGTATCCTTTGGGTCCTTCCTGTAAGGAAGGATTCCAACCACTGAAACGGCGGACCCTTAATCCCAAAGCTCTTCAATCTATCCAAGAGCAGGGTGTGGCTGACAGTATCGAACGCCGCTGATAGATCTAATAAAATCAGGGCGCTCGCTTTCTTACAGTCAGCCCTACCTCTTAGTTCGTCCAGCACAGAGAGCATCACCAGCTCGGTGCTGTGATGGGCTCGAAAACCTGCCTGTCTGTCATGGAGTAGGTGGTTAGATTCCAGATAGCAGGACAGGGACTGAAGAACGTGTTGCTCAAGGATTTTTGAGAGAAAAGGCAGCTGGGAGATGGGTCTGTAGTTCTTCAGCACAGCGGGGTCCGACCCCAGTTTTTTCAATAAGGGTCTTACCCGCGCCTCCTTAAGTTCACTCGGTAGATATCCCATGTCTAGCGATCTATTGAGGAGAGAGATGATATACTCCTCTAGTAGGGGACGCGCAATGCGAAAGATCTCGGGTGGACATGGATCAGCTGGGGAACCAGATTTAATTTTACCCATCAGCTGTGCCAAGATTAGTGTATCCATCTCTGGGAACACTTCAAGAGAACAATCGCTCGCCTTATTAGATGTTAAGGCGATGGCAGTCCCTGTTGCCGCCACCTTCTCTATCTCCTGGACAATGATCTTCACCTTCTCCAGGAAGTAGGTCTGGAAGGTGTTACAGTCAAAAGGGGCCTTAACATTATCAGGCTTCTTACTCAGCTCGGCCAATATTTTAAAAGTTTCCTTCTGAATATTAGTGGCCTTGCTAAGGCGCAACTCAAAATAGTCCGCTTTAGCTTGAATCATGAGTTTTTTGTATTGGTGGAGGGAGGCCTTGTAGATATTCCTATCTATATCCTGCTTGGATTTCCTCCACAGCCTTTCTAATCTCCTTAGCTTAGTTTTGGTTTCCCTTAAGAGCTGTCATGCCTTATGAACATGTTGATAAAAAAGATTGTTTATGTGTGCTGGGGGGATGTTGGATAAAATAGCCGGGTTAGGGCAAAAAACTAGGATGCCCAGACTTTCAAAGCCCTTTTTGACAGATTTGAGCCAAGAGATATCCAGGGAATTATCCAGATTCATGCAGTCTAACAGCACTGATGTACATAATTGGGCTACTGGGGTTTTCCAAATTTGTTGCCACAATAAGAGGGGTTGTAATTTGATGTAATCATCCAGATATCTTAGCCCTACCTCCTTGTGACAAAATGAGAATGGAGTGGAGTGTGGGACAGCCAGAAGTCTTCTTATAAACTTATTCTGTACAATCTGGGGGGCTTTATAGTTTGTGTGTTCACACATACCTGCTCAAATGTTGCAACCAATAAACATTTTATTTAAACAAACATTTACAATGCAATAGGACGGATTAATTAAGTTTGAGCTGTTGGCATTGCTAAATATTGCAACACCAACTGCAACAAAAGTCTATAAATTGTAGGCCAAAAAAATGTGTATTTATTTTTGTAGCAATGGTGGCATGCTGCGCTTTAGATGAATATGTTTAAAAGTAAAGTGCGCAATACTGCAATTTCTACAATAGTTAATTGTGGATGCGTTAACAATTGATGTGTGCACTGATGGCTGGTGGTGTGTGTGCCTGTAGAAATTGTGCACTGATGGCTGGTGGTGTGTGTGCCTGGTGGAAGCGTGCACTCATCGCTGGTGGTGTGTGTGCCTGGTGAAAGTGTGCACTGACGCCTGGTGGTGTGTGTGTGCCTGGTGAAAGCATGCACAGACGGCTGGTGGTATGTGTGTGCCTTGTGAAATCATGCACTGATGTCTGGTGATGTGTGCCTGGTGGAAGCATGCACTGACGGCTGGTGGTGTTTGTGCCCGGTGAAAGCGTGCACTGACGGCAGGTGGTGTTTGTACCCGGTGGAAGCGTACACTGACGTCTGATGGTGTCTGGTGAAAGTGTGCACTGACGGTGTGGTTGTGTGTGTGGTTGTGTGTGTAGTTGTGTGTGTGGTTGTATGTGTGGTTGTGTGTGTGTGGTTGTGTGTGTGGTTGTGTCTGTGTGCGGTTGCTTGTGGTTGTGGGCGTGTGTGTCTGGTTGTGTGTGTGGATGTGTGTGTGGTGTTGTGTGTGTGGTTGTGTGTGTGTGTGGTTGTGTGTGTGTGTGTGGTTGTGTGTGTGTGTGGTCGTGCGACTCGAGCTGGGAATCCTTTTAAATAAAAGGAGAGGCGCGTGCACTGGTGCAGTGTGCGCCTCTGGGTATGCACACAGACACATACTCTCTTGCGCTGTCTCACACACCCATACGAACACACTCTCACATCACATACACACAAACACACACTGTGCTGGGTCAGGGCATAGGACATGCCGCTCTCGCCTTGAGACTCCATAGTGTTAGAGCACATGTACCCCAGGAGGCACTCACAACACAGGCGTGCATGTGCGCCTTGAGCTGGGAATGCTTTTAAATAAATTGAGAGGCGCATACGCCTAATTGCGGTGTTATGATTGAAAGCACAATTCGTGGGTTGTCTGGAGATGATGAGGGGCCTACAGCAGGGTCCTCTCATCACCACATGCTGCCTTAAGGCGGCGAGCATGGCCCATGCATGCTTTGTGTTGGTGCTGAGCATCGGACCAGCGTGCACCACCCCGTGCTCTTAATGAATACTCAATGAGCTCTGCACGTTAAGCCGTGATAGGAAACTCCCACGTGCACATTGCATATGCAATGAAGCCAATGCTGTCATTGTTACTGCGTGGCGTCTGAGAGCCGGGGCCACACTATTGGCTTCCAGTTGCCTGGAAATCCTAGACCCGGCGACCGTGCCACAAACCCAAATGTTTTGTTTTTAAACCTGGAAAGGCATTTTCTCTGTTACTTTTTTGTGAGAAGCGGTGGGTAGTTTATTCTCCACTCACGCTCCCCTGTATGCATAATTAGGTTTCACACAGTTGTAACAAGCGCAATATAAAAATGTATAATCAGGAGCGACCTTTAAAATAACAATTGCAGGCGACTCGGTACAAAGAGAGTCTGCTAACCAGTTACAAATGTATTCTGAAGTAAGACGATCTGTTGAATGTTTTTTGTAAACTGCGGGATTGTTCAACACCTTTGAATGCCTTTCTCTTGAGCTTCAATTGCACCACCGCTCACCCCTCAGATTCCATGTCATTTACCGCCTGCCTCGTAGTGGCCCTTCGTTTTTGGAGGAACTCACTGACTTCATAAGCGACCAATACTCGCAAAGTGACAATCAGACCATCGTGGGTGACTTCAATCTCCACTGGGGCTTACCGCAAGACTCTTCTGTGAACTCGCTGGCCACCTTCCTCTCTGCAAACGATCTTATCCAACACTGCACAGAATCAACATACTCTAAGGGCTCAATCCTGGACCTTGTTATTTCTAAAGCAGGCATGCTTTCTATCACTACCCCTATTCATGTAGACTGGTCTGACCACCTCCTCATCCCATTCTCTCTTCACCTATCACACTCTATAACTCTTGGCCAACCTAAGAGGGCTACCGCCTGATTCCGTGATACTAAAAATATTGATGTCGGTCCCCTCTGTGAATCAGCTTTGTTATCACTTCCAAGGCTAGACCTGAACCTAGATGTTGACGAACTCACCTCCCAATGCCTCACAGTCCTTGCAGCCGAAATCAATAACGTCGCTCCACTCAAAAGCATAAAGATAAGGCCCACTCCCTCAGCACCTTGGTTCAACAAATCCCTCTATGAAGAAAGGAAGCAGCTAAGATTCCTGGAGAAACAATGGAGGCAAGTGCCCTCCACCGATAATTTGGCCACGCTTCGTTCAGCAAGATCCAAGTACCACAAGCACATCTTCCTTGGGAAACTGTCGCACTTCAAAACCCTCCTTGACTCAGCCAAAAATAGACTCAAAAAACTATTCGATCTCATCAAGATTCCTAACTGCTCTCCCCCAACCTCCCAGTTGGAGGATTCTACAAAGATAGCAGCGGATTTCGCTATATTCTTCGATGAAAACGTGAAATCACTTGTGGATCAGGTCACTCATCCTACCCCTCCAGAGGAGCGCAAATCCTCAGCCATTTGGCAGAACTTTGACCCCATATCTGAAGATGCCCTTATTAAGTGCATCCTCGAAACAAAGCCCTCCAACCACTCTCTGGACCCTATCCCCAGTGCCATTGCCATTGACTTCTATACCCATTCCCTTTCCTATTGGACCACACTGGTCAACCTCTCCCTCTGTCAAGGCTCCCATCCTGTCTCCTTCAAAACTTGGCAGGTCACCCATCTGCGTAAAAAACCCACTGCTGATGCGAATGACCTATACAACTTCCGCCCCATCACTAACCTACCCTTTCTTGCAAAGATCACAGAAAGATTTGTAGCGAAACAACTCTCTCGTCATATGAAGGACAACGATCTTCTTGACAATTGTCAGTCCGGCTTCATCCAAAACTGCAGCACTGAAACAGCCCTACTGCAAGTGGTTGATGACGTGCTGTGGATACTCGATTCGGGGGGGTCCTGTCTTCTAATTCTCCTTGACCTTTCTGCAGCCTTTGACACTGTCAATCACAACACCCTCCTCAACACTCTTCAACAGAGAATGGGCATGGAGGGCACTGTGCTTAAATGGTTTGCTTCCTTCCTCTCTGATAGATCCCAAATAATCAACATAGCGAACAGCCTTTCATCTCCTGTGGCGGTAGGTCAAGGTGTTCCTCAAGGCTCTATACTTGCATCCACATTGTTCAATCGCTATTTAGAACCACTGGGAAATATTCTAAGTAAATCCGGGATCCATTATCATCTCTATGCAGACGACACTCAAGTCTATCTCAAGGTTGCCTCTACTCACGATCTCTCCATCCTAAGCTCTACTCTCGACTCCATTCTAAACTGGATGTCAACTCATCAACTGATTCTGAATCCCTCCAAAACTGAATTCCTCCTCCTCTCCTCCTCCCTCTCTCCTCCCCTGGTTCAATCATGGATGGATCAGATGAATCTACTTAACAATAAACCCATCATTGTCGACAGCACAAAATCCCCTGGTGTCATACTCGACAAAAAACTCAATCTAATCTCCCTCATCAATTCCATTGCTAAGTCTGCTCGATACCAACTGCGCCTTCTTTGGGGAATTTGTCGCTTCTTCCCGGAGCACGACCGTAAAACCCTGGTGCAATCGCTGGTCCTCTCCAGACTGGACTACTGCAATTCTCTTCTTACTGGCCTCCCCAAATCCCACTTATCCCCCCTTAAATCTGTTCTCCATTCAGCAGCTCATTTCATTTATGGGGCCAAAAGAAGCGACCACATCACACCGATGTTATCCACCCTCCGCTGGCTTCCCATCGCGGCTAGAGCTATCTACAAGACTGCCTGTATCACCCACAAAGCCTTGCACTCCTCCTCTCCTCGCTACCTGGCGAATAAACTGAAACTCTCTGGAGGCTCTAGACCATCACGCAATGCGGAAAATCTACTGCTTGAACCCCCACTTTCAAGAAGGAAAGATCGATGGCCCAATCCTTTTCAGGCAACGCGGTGAGAATCTGGAACTACCTTCCGCCTCAGCTCCGGACCACCACCTCCTCCCAGGCCTTCAAAACGGACCTCAAAGTTCTCCTCCTCCAAAGACACCTCCAAAAGTAATTCATGCCCTCTCTATTATCTGAAGGAAGACCTCCCATTACTGAAAATGCTATTCTCCATGACTATGGAAGTGCCTTCCCAGTGTGTTCTTGTGGTTGGCGGTGTTTGCCATTTATTGCAGTATTATCCTTGTACCTGTGTTTGGTACTCTTTTGTAACATGCACACGCCACTTTTCTCTTGTAACACACTGTTTGCTACCTCTCACATTTTGTTTGCTTTTGATACTTGCACAAGTGCCACCATTGCCTACGTAATGTTTGTTCTTGTGCCTGAGTGTCTAGCATATATTGCAGTATTATACCTCTAATTGTACTTTGTTTTCTCTTGTAACCTGCATCCTTGTCACTTTTTCCTCCTGTAATGCACTGTTTGCTACCTCATGTATTTTGTTTGCTCACAATTGTCACTTTTACCTCATGTAACTCAACGTCTGCTTTTGTAATTTGTTCACGTGTAATTTTCTCCTCATGTATCAATACTGTTCCTATTGTGAAGCACTCTGACGCCTTCGGGTAAAGTCCGCGCTATATAAAAACGCATAAATAAAAATAAATAAATAAAATATTAAATACTTGTAACTTGTCCCATGTGTGTAATATCCCTAAAATAGCAAAGTGTCAAGAGCTTGACTGTTGAGGTCTCTCGTGTGCTGTAAAACACTGCTTTAACAGTGTGTGAACACTGAAAGCGCTATTGTAAAAAAAAAAAAACAGTTGTGCACCCACACTCACTTCTCCTCGGCACTGGCAGTCTCAGAGACCAGTGTGCCGTTCCTGCCCCAGCTCCCAGGGTAGCCCCGCTCTCGGCCCCGCCCCCTAAGCAGCCTCCCTGCAGCTGCCATGCCGATCACCAGCCCTGACTTTGACAGGCTGCACCGGGCCTCCAAAGGGGCCACCTAAGAGGGCGGCCACCCTTAGTGCCACATGATGGCACAGACCCAAAAGAGCGGTCTAGTGTTTGGGGACTCGAAGAGTCCCCCCCCCGGTGATGTCACTTCCGGCGGGGGAGGGGTCAGGGGCCGAGGGTATATGGCCTGGGGTCGTGGGCCTGACGCCCTCTTCGACCCTCGTCTGGCCGCGTGGACTGACCCTCTCCCCCTCCTGGACCTAGACGTGCGGTGCTGCCCCCAACGCAGGAAGGTACAGAAGGGTACCCTCTACAGGAGCAAATTATCCCCAGGGAGATCCTCGGTGGGATCCTGGAGGAGTGACGGCGCCCCGTTAGTCCTTCGGGCGGTTGTGGACCCGAGCAACTGGGGGTTGCCTGCAACGCTCAGCCCCCCATAGGGGGAGGGGCGTGAGTAAGGGGTGGACTGGAGGTCTGCCGGGTGGAGGGGGTTAGACCTTCCCCCAATATTGATAACGCCCCCGTGGATAACACCACGGGGGGTTTATGGCTCATCAGGTGGGCAGGTCGCGAGGGGCGGCCTGACCCTGGATCGCCCGTAAGATAACCCAACATGTTGGCATAATGTTTATGCAAATAAAGCTGCAACAACTTTCTCCAACAAAAAACATTGTGTGGTGTCTGTTATTTGGGAAGTTGTCGTGAGCAGATTGGGGTCTGGGCCGATGTTGGCACTATGTTTATTGCACCCAACCCCACCGCTCCGAGTCACTCGATTTCTTCACCACTAGGCGAGACCCTCAAACTCCGTCCTGCAAACTCAATGTATCTATTCGTTTGCAATACCCGTGCTGTTTCTCTCAGCACCATACTGTTAAATTTTTCACTTCAGATTACCACCCCGTTTACTCCTGTAGCCCAGCTACACCAGCCTGTATACTCCTGTGCCACATCAATACCACCCGTTTACTCCTATACCACAGCAATACCATTCCCTTTACTCCTGTACCACAGCAATACCACCCCGTTTACTCCTGTGCCCAGCAGTACCAGCTAGTTTACTGCTGTGCCCCAGCAACATCACGTTTATTCATGTACTACAGCCACCCTGTTTACTCCTGTGCCACAGCAATAACACTCGTCTACTCCTGTATCACAGCAGCACCACCCGTTTACTCCTATGCCACAGCAGCACCACCCCGTTTACTCCTGGGCCCCAGCAACACCAGCTAGTTTACTCCTGTGCCCCAGCAACATCACTTTTACTCCTGTACCAGAGCAATACCAATCGTTTACTCCTGCATCACAGCAACGGCACCCGTTTACTCTTGTGCCACAGCAGCACCACCCTGTTTACTCCTGGGTCCCAGCAATACCCCATTGGCCCCCTCTCTCCGTTCCTTATAATCCGTGGTTGATGAGAGAGCGTCAGCCCCCTTCATTCCTCTCTCTTCTCCTACAGCGCAGCCGCCGGCTAGGGTGACCAACCGTCTGTAAATTTCGCGGACAGTCCGTAATTTCGGCCGTCTGTCCGTTGTCCGTGAAGGATTCTTTAACGGACGCCATTTGTCCGTCATTTTAACAGGACACCTGTTGCCCCACCCTAAAGCCGGCACAGCTTGCACCCACCTCCCTTCTTCACTCCGATGCTGCACCAAAGCTCCTCAGATACTCAGCAGCATTGGAGCGTCACAGCGGGATGGCAACCCTCACACATCCACCCCTTGATGACCTGTTAAGAGGTGCTTCGAAGGTGACTGAGAAGGAGGGGCTGCAGCTTTAGGAGCAGCGACATCTATTCACATGCAAACAGCCCTGAATGCATCATGTCTCTGCTATTTAGAGGGGGGCTCACACATTCCATTTCTACCCAGGGCCCCAAACATCCTAGACTCGGCCAGATTACACCCCTGATTACACCGAGGCAGCATGTGCTTTTCTTCACCGAGCTTAATTACTGTCACTAAATTGTAAGCAAACCTCGGTTCTTCAAACATGCAGTCAATATTGTAATACAATAAAGAAATGGCACAATCACACCCACACTAATTAACAAAATATGGAGGAAAATCAGTTCAATCAGTTCTCTTAGAGTATCTCCTGTAAGTACTGTACATCACAGTGGGGGGTGGCATTTTGGACAGCTGGATGTATGGGTGGAAGGGTAGCTGGATGATGGATGAGGGGAAAGATGGATGAGGGGAAGGATGATGGATGAGGAGAAGGATGGATGGATGGATGGAGGGGAAGGATGGATGGAGGGGAAGGATGGATGGATGAGGGGAAGGATGGATGGATGAGGGGAAGGATGGATGGATGAGGTGATGGATGGATGGATGAGGGGATGGATGAGGGGAAGGAAGGATGGATGGATGAGGGGAAGGATAAATGGATGGGATGGATGGATGGATGGATGGGTGAGGAGAAGGATGGATGATGGATGAAAGGAAGGATGGATGAGGGGAAGGATGGAAGAGGGGAAGGATGGATGGATGAGGGGAAGGATGGATGGATGAGAGGAAGGATGGATGGATGAGGGGATGGATGGATGGATGAGGGGAAGGAAGGATGGATGAGGGGAAGGAAGGATGGATGGATGAGGGGAAGGATGGATGGATGAGGGGAAGGATGGATGGATGAGGGGAAGGATACATTGATGGGATGGATGGATGGGTGAGGGGAAGGATGGATGATGGATGAAAGGAAGGATGGATGAGGAGAAGGATGGATGGATGAGGAGAAGGATGGATGGATGAGGGGAAGGATGGATGGATGGATGAGGGGATGGATGGATGAGGGGAAGGAAGGATGGATGGATGAGGGGAAGGATGGATGGATGAGGGGATGGATGGATGATGGGATGGATGGAGGGGAAGGAAGGATGGATGGATGGGTGGGTGAAAGGATGGATGGATGGATGATGAGGGGAAGGATGGATGATGAGGGGAAGGATGGATGGATGATGAGGGGAAGGATGGATGGATGGATGGATGATGAGGGGGTGGGTGAAAGGATGGATGATGAGGGGAAGGGTGGATGGATGGATGATGAGGGGAAGGGTGGATGGATGGATGATGAGGGGGTGGGTGAAAGGATGGATAGATGGATGATGAGGGAATGGATGGATGATGAGGGGGTGGGTGAAAGGATGGATGGATGATGAGGGGAAGGATGGATGGATGATGAGGGGAAGGATGGATAGATGATGAGTGGGTGGGTAGAAGGATGGATGGATGGATGGATGATGAGGGAAAAGGATGGATGGATGATTTTTTTTTTTTAAACTGTTTTTATTAATTTTGTACACAGAACAGACAAATTAAATTCTCAGAGCATCCCACTCAAATACCAATTTTCCCCGCCTTGCACACACATACCCGCTCAACAACTCCTAAACATGACATCCCACCTCCCTCTCTACCCCCACCCCCCCCCTTGTCAGTGTGCCCCACATCCCCTAGTACGGCCCGATTGGTCAAACATTGCCACAGCGGGCGGCACTCCCCTTTATTCACCGCTCACGTAAAGCTCCCGGTATAATCCAACATTGTCAAAGACCAGCATCACAACCCCGGGACCCGGTAACCCCCTCAATCCGCCCCCTCCTTGCCTCCGGCTCTCAGTTTAACTCCTTCCCTCCAACCCTGCGGCTTCCACCCCGCCCTGTCCCACATCCCCTGCCCTATTCGCCGGCTCGCCTGTCTCTCCACCATCATCAGCCTCCATTAGCGACTGCAACTCAATCACTAGTGCGCTCCACGCCCTGGCTGTCTCCATCGCTTTATCATTAGCTGCGCGCCTAGCCAATTGCAATCGGAGAGTGCTCTCAGATGAGGCCCATTGCAAGAAACACCTCCGCCACCTCAGGAAGTTGGGTCCCCCTCTAGATTTCCAGTGTAGGGTAAGTTCCCTTTTGGCCATTATGAACCCCAAATCATAAAATTTACTAGTGATCTTAGTGGCAGGAGTATGGGGAAACCAAAGTAGCAGGCATGCACCCGCGTCTGCATCAACCTGCTGACCCGTGATCGCGTTCAGGCAAGCGAAAACATCCATCCAGTACGAGCCGAGCCCCGGGCATGACCAGAACATATGTGCAAAATCAGCGTCCTCCACAGCGCAACGTGGACAGGTCGACTGCGCACCTCCAAAGATTCGGTGAATCCTGGCAGGCGTCCAATACGCCCTATGGAGTGTATAATATTGAACCAGCTGGAACCGGACATTTCTGGTGCCCTTCCAGGCCCTACGCACTAGTTGGGGCCAAGTCGTCTCCGGAATCTGCCGTCCAAGGTCAGCCTCCCAGCGCTCCCGCAGCCCATCAAGGGGAGGGGGTTCAGCCAGCGCCAGTCTCCTATATAAGCAAGTGATGGCCTTATGTGTGCCAGCCGCCATCACTACGTACTGGCAGCCCAATGACGTGGGCGGCTCCACCAGCCCCATCTTCCAACGCCTCTGAATCCCAGCAACCAGAGCCGCGTGCAACAGGAAGTCACCCCGCGGGAGTCCGAATGTCTCCTGTAGTGCACCGAACGGCAGCAAGGCACCGTCCCGATACAAATCACCCAGCATGTGGACCCCAAGGTCCTCCCAGCCTGCTAGCGCCGACCAATCACCGCCGTGCGGGATGGCAGTAAACATCCCAAGTGGTATCTCCGGGGCATAGGGCGTTCGGCACCCCCCCCGTCTGTGGCAGCGCAACCAGCACTTGCGAAGAGTACGCTCCTCGAGGGTCAGCTGCTCCAGCCGTAATTCCTGTTGGAGCACAATAAAGGACAGAACATGGCGCTGCACAAGCCGACCCTGTGGGCCGTCCGGTCCTCTGAATTCTCGCGCCACCGCCTGCGTGAGCCATTGAAGTTGAGCAGCCAAGTAATACCATTCGAAATCTGGTACGGCCATACCACCCTCATCCCGGGACCTGAGTAAAGTATTCAGGGCCACCCGTCGCCTGCCAGTGCCCCAAATAAAGCCGATCACCAGGGTCCTCAGAGTGCGGAAGAAAGAAGATGGGATCCACACTGGCAACGTCCGGAAGAAATAAAGGAGTCTCGGTAGGACCACCATTTTTAACAAGGCTATCCGCCCCGCGACAGATAATGGGAGGACCTGCCAAAACCTCATACTACCTCTAATGCCCCTCACGGCCCTTCCCACATTCCCCTCGTACAGTAGCGAATGGGTGTGATATATATGAACTCCGAGATACTGCAGGCAATCCGGTTCCCAGCGCAGACCGTCCAGCACCGCCGGTTGAACACAGCGAACGGCTAAGGGGAAGAGGCAGGTCTTGGACCAATTAACCCGAAGGCCCGATAGGTCCCCGAATTCACGAAGCAAGGCACGTGCTCCCGTCACGGACGAATCTACATCCGCCAGGAACAACAAAAGGTCGTCCGCATACAGGGAGATATAATGCATGTCGCCTCGGGATAGTACTCCAGCAAAGGACCGACCCTGTCGGGCCCGAGCCGCCAGCGGCTCGATCGCCAAAGCGAAAAGGAGCGGGGACAAGGAGCAACCCTGTCTAGTGCCCCGCCCGACCACGCACGCCGCCGATATGGAGCGGCCCGTCCGGACCCTAGCAGTGGCCGACTCATATAGCAGCCTCGTCCAGCGGACAAAGCCCTCACCCAGCCCGAACCGAAGGAGCACGCGGTACAAATAAGGCCATTCCACGCTGTCGAAGGCCTTTTCAATGTCCACCGACAGCGCCGCCGCCCCCGCAGGGCCCTCCCCCTTGACATCCATAATTCGTATCAGACGCCGTATGCACGTCGAGGTGTTCCTAGTAGGGATAAATCCCGACTGGTCTGGATGGACCAATGAGCACATATGAGTTGAGAGCCTCGTCGCCAATATCCTGCTCAACACCTTATAGTCTAGCGTGAGCATCGACAACGGCCGATACGCCGTTCGAGCCGTAGGGACACCGCCCTTTTTCAACAGCGGGACGACAATCGCCTCTCGTGCCGACTTCGGTAGCTCACCCCGATCCCAGGCCTCCCCATACACCTGGTGGAGGTGAGGTGCCAGTAAATCCACATACGCCGCGTAAAACTCCACAGGGAGACCATCCCCCCCCGGTGTCTTCTTCCTGGCCATATGTTTAATCGCCGTCCTAATCTCCCCTTGTGTAATAGCCGCCCCAAGCGAAGTACCCTGTTCTAGTTCTAGCCTTGGCAGCCGGGCCTCCTCAAGGAAGGCATCCAGCTCCGCAGGGCAAGCCGTCATCCGACTCCGATAGAGTTCCGCATAATACTCCCGGAACTGAGTGTTAATCTCCAGTTGCGAGTGGACCACGACCCCGGTCGACGTAGCTAACGACAGAATCGGTGTGCCCCTGGTCGCAGGGGTCGCCAGCCAGGCCAGCAGCGCGCCGACCCGGTCTCGCTCCGCATGCGCCCGGACCATGTATTCCCGGTAGTCATGACAGCGGAGCCTCTCCACCTGGGTGGCCACCCGTTCCCGAGCCTCCAGCACATCGTCCCTATTACTACCCGCTGGGTGGCTATTCCTCTCCGCCAGGCGCAGTGCATTCTCCTCCCGCGCGATATCGGCTAACAGCGTCCTGCGAACCCCCGACGTGGACGAGAGGCTCGCGCCTCGCACCACCACCTTGAAGGCGTCCCATTCAATTGCTCGAGTGGATGCCGTCCCCGCGTTCTCGAGGAAATAGCGCTCAATGCAGTTCTGCAAGTCAGCGTGAAAGACTGGGTCCTCCAGCGTCAACGGATTCAGCCGCCAAGAAGGCACCGGCTGTCGCTGCCTGGTCCAATTGACCGTAAGCAGGCAAGGGTTATGGTCCGATATGGTCCGCGCCAGGTACTCGCAATCATGCGTGAGCTCCTGAGCCCCACTTGAGCAGAGAAACGTATCAAGACGCACATGTAAATCATGCGGTACCGAATAGAACGAATAATCCCTATCCGTGGGGTGGCACGTCCGCCACGCGTCCCGCAATCCCCAGCGGTCCTGCCAGTCTCTCCTGACCGCAGCCACTCTACGCACCACCGATCGAGCCAGCGGCGGATGAGAACGGTCCAACTCAACATCTGTCACCGAGTTAAAATCCCCACCCATGTACACCGTACTCACGAGCACATCCGAAAGTCGACTCGACAAGACGGAGAAGAACGCTGCCTGATCAAAGTTGGGGGCATATACGCTACAGAACGCCACATCCCGGCCATCCAGCCTCCCCAACACTGCCACAAACCTCCCGTCCTGATCCACTCTAGTGATCAACGGTTGAAAGGGGACACCCGCCCTCACCCAAATGAGTACCCCCCTAGCATGCGCAGAATAAGTAGTATAGAAGAGTTGCCCCCTCCAACGCCGCTGCAGCGCTTGACCCTCCGCCAAAGTTAAATGCGTCTCTTGCAAGAAAGCCACCTGGACCCCCCTCCGGACTAAATATGCATGTACTTTATACCTCTTCCTCATGGAGTTAAGCCCCCGCACATTCCAGGAAATGCACTTCAGTCCCAATCTAGCCGCCATCAATGGGCACATAGCGTAGTCCAAACCCCCACAGTTTCACCGGCACACTGACAATACCCAGCAACTCAACAGCCCCATAACTTTCCCAACCAACGCCCCTCCCACCCACCCCCAGAACAGGCATCAAACAGTTGTCACCCATCCAAACCCCACCCCCGAAGACGAGGGAAACTCTGGGAAGTACCAGAGACTCACGAAATACGTGAGGTCGAGGAGGTGTCCACTCACCAGCCCGCCGGACAGCCAAAACCCATCCCACCAGAGGTGCCGATCTCGGCTATTAACAGTCCTCCCCCATCCCACCCCCGGCAGCACCACCCCACAACAACAATCAGGCCCAAGGCCCATCACCCTCTATAAGATGCGGAGCACAGTTGCCCCTCTGGACGTCCAGAGCACAGGACCTCAGGAGCCCTCAGTATGTTCACCCCACCAGGCCCACAGATCCCCTTACTGTCTGGTACTCAGCAGCTCGCAGTCACTCATCCAGTAGGCCATCCGCCGTTTGCGGCGTGACCCGGAGCTGCTCCCCTAGGTCCTTGTCCGACGCTTCATCCGAGCCCCCTGGTTCCGCCTCATCCGAACCCTGTCCCGATCCCGGGTCTGCCACCTGAGCCTGACGCACCACTCCAGAAATGTCCGACACCGCTTGCAGGGCGTCTCTCCTCTCCTGCGCAGTTTGAGAAGCTGAAGGTGATCTCCTGCCCTGCTCTCTCCTCCGATTGCGCCTGCTCCTGCGCGGTCTCGGCCGGGTCTCTGCACTCTCCGTCCAAGTACTCGAGCCATCCTTGCCCGCTCTGTAGCGCTCCAACCACTGCCAGGCGTCGTCCGGGGAATCACAGAACGTCGCTACTCCGTCCACCAGCACCTTCAAGCGGGCAGGAAACAACAGAGAGTATTGAACCCCTTCATCACGGAGGGCTCTCTTGACAGCGAGAAAGGAATAGCGGCTGCGTTGGACCTCCTGGGAGTAGTCTGGGAAGATCGATACAGAGGCATTGTCCACCTTATAGGGGCCAGCCAGTCTGGCCTGTCGCAATATAAGGTCCCGGTCCCTGAAGTGGAGCAGCCGGGCTATCACCGGCCTCGGGGGTCGGCCCGGGGCAAGTGGGCGCGCCGGGACCCTATGAGCTCTCTCCAAGGTGTAGAAGGGTGTCAAGCCCTCAGTGACCACCACGTCCCGCAGCCAGCTCTCCAGGTACGCAACCATATCGCCCCCCTCGATATTTTCGGGCAATCCCACCACGCGGATGTTGTTGCGTCTGTTGCGCCCTTCCGCGTCGGCCGCCCTCCGTTCCAACAGCTGCACCCTACGGGTTAGGTCCTCCAGGGCAACGTCCGACGCCTTCTGGGCCGGTTCCAGCGTTGCTATCGCCAGTTCTGTGACTTTGACCCGGTCCGCAAGCTTTCCATGGTCTGCCTTCAGAAGGCCAAGGCTCGTGGATACCTGGGCGATGTCCTGGCGCAGCGCCTCCCTCGTGTCCCCAATAGCCTGAAGAATCTGGTCCAGCTGCTGCTGCTGTAACCCCGCCGTCCGATCACCCGCAGTTTGCTGCTGATCCAGGGGGTCCGAAGAATCCTCCACCTGGTCCTGCTGCGCAACGCCCGCTCCCTTCCGTGGCTTCCCCATGGCGGCGACTCGGTGATCAAGGCGCCACCAAACCCGCAGGATCACCCAACCTGGATCCGCAGCAAGGCCAAATGTGGTAGTCCGCCACTAAACCAATCGGGGCAGTATGTCCCAGCTCAGTGACAAAAAAAGGAAGGAAGAGAGGGCAACCAGCCAGCACAGCCAGGACCCGGCCCCACTATCTCCACAGTGGTGCCCTGCGCCCCAGGCCCCTGGCGCCAACAGCGCAGGCCGCCAGGGATCCTGCACTGCGTCCAAATCGTCCCCGCCGTCCGCCTGCCGCACAAGGTCCGTGAAGGGGGTAGGACGGGCCCAGGTCCTCCTCGGCACCAGCCGGTCTTCCCAGGGAGGTCGCAGGGGCAGGGCCACCGGTCTCCGCAGGACACAAGGGGGCTCCTTCTGGCGGTCCCAGGGCCCCCCCCAACGATTGTGGTCCCTAGGCCCGGCAAGCTCTGCCAAAGTCCGACAGTCCCGCCTCCAAATCAGTGCCCCCGGGCACTAGGCCGGCAGCGCTCCACAAATGCAGCCACAGGAGCAAGGCGCCAGGCGGCTGCCGCACCGTCCCCCGACGTCGGGCACCTCCGCCCCCAGCAGCCGCTTCCAACCTGCTGTTGCGCCGGTGTCCAGGCGTCCGCACCGCCGATGCCCGGTGTGTCAGGGCCGATCTGCAGGGCCTCAAGGCGTCGCTGTCCGGTCACAGGGATCAGGAGCCCGTCAGCTCCGCCCGCCAGCCACCCACGTCCGGAAAGCTCCGGCGGCCCTCGGAAATCCAGGCCGGAGATCGGCCGCCACTCACAGGCCCAGGCAAGACAGCTGGCCGGCGCTCTCGTGGGGCTCGCCAAAGGGCGCAAGTCTCCGCCGCTGCAGGACCCCGCACAGTCCCTCTCGGCGCTAGGGTAACCCGTGGCTCTCAGCTGTCGAGCCCGGGTGTTAGCGCCGCCGGGGGGGTCCCGCGATCAGGATAATCCCCGAGATCGGCCTGGAGCTCAGGGCTCAGGCATCCATGCTCGGCGGCTCCGTGGCCACGCCCCCCAGGATGGATGGATGATGAGGGAAAAGGATGGATGGATGATGAGGGAAAAGGATGGATAGATGGATGATGAGGGGAAGGATGGATGGATGATGAGGGGCAGGATGGATGGATGGATGGATGATGGGTGGGTGAAAGGATCGATGGATGGAGGGTGGGTGAAAGGATAGATGGATGGATGATGAGTGGGCGGGTAAAAGGATGGATGGATGGATGAGTGGGTGGGTGAAAGGATGGATGGATGGATGAGTGGGTGGGTGGGTGAAAGGCTGGATCAGTGGATTGGATGGTGGGTGGGTGAAAGGATGGATGAGTGGGTGGGTGGATGGTGGGTGGGTGGGTGGATGGTTGGGTGGATGATGGGTAGGTGGATGAGTGAAATGATGGATGGATTGATGGATTGATAAGTGCAAGGGTGAATGGATGGACATATGAGTGAAAGGGTGGATGTAAGGATGGATGAGTGAGTGAAAGGGAGGGTAGATGGACAAAAGGATGAATAGATGTGTGAAGGAGTGAAATGATAGATGGATGAATGATAGGGTCAATGGATGGATTAATGAGTGGATGAGTAGTTGGATGGATGGGTGGGTGGATGGATGAATGGAAGGAAGGATGGCTAAGTGAAAGGGTCAATGGAGAGAGAAAGGGAGGATGGATGGATGACTAAAAGAGTGGATGGGTGGAAGGATTAGAAAGTGAAAGGATGGCTGGATTGGTGAAAGGGAAAATGGCTGAATGGATGAGTGAATGGATGGATGGGATGAAGAGTGGATGGATGGATGGATAATGGAGGATGAGTGAAAGGATGGATGAGGGGATGGATGAAGGGATGGATGAGTGAAAGGATAGATGGAAGGATACATGATGGATAGGTTTGCAAATGGTTGAATATGAAATGGCTGGGCTTACTTATATACTATTGCGTGACCTCTGATGTGTCTGTAAAACGTACCTATTGTCCTGAAGTTTTGTCCTGAATTTTGACCTCCTGTCCTGAATTTGTGTCCTGAATTTTGACCCTTTGTCCTGAATTTTTACACTCACCGTCCTGAATTTGCACCAATGCCAGTTGGTCACCCTAAGCCGCCCCCTTCAGTTTCTGCACAGTATCAGCATCCCCTGAATGCTTGTGTATCCCGAGTACCACCAGCCCCTCGTACCCCCAATAATGCACCTCAGTCAGAGTCCGCCCCAAGTCCCTGGCATTGCCTCACTGACCCGGCAGGAGCTCTCCGGGCGCAGGCTGGTCTCAAGAGCAGAGCGGAGTAACGCCAGCCGCGGCCGGCAGTGGGAGTACCTGTAGGGCGGTGACGTGGGGAGGGGGAGGAGCAGGGTGGGGGGTAGTAATGTATGGATTACGGAGCTTCCCAGGTAAGTAAACATTTAAATAAATAAAACAAATTTCGTTGAGTGCAGGGCATCCCCAAATGCGATGCAGTGCGCGCAACGAAATTCGTTTTATTTATTTAAATGTTTACTTACCTGTAAAACTCTGTACTCCATACCTTACTACCCTCGACCCTGCCCCTCCCCCTCCCCACGTCACCGCACTGCAGGTACTCCCACTGCCGGCCGTGGCTGAGTAACGCTGGACACGAAAAAACGGCAAAGTACCAGAGAGGAAGTGTGAGTCACAGGCCCCTCCCTGCGCCCTAAGGTAGATTACATTACGGTGCCCAGGCCAATTCCTCTGGGGGGATTCAAGGAGCTGGGTGCGGAGCCAGCAGCAGGGGCAGGACCCAGTACCTGCAGGGCACTTATGTGAACGTACAATATGTGCCATTGTGTCAGCAATCCCGCTGTGCGCTGCTCCGGTGCGCGGTGTTTGTGGAGTATAATGGCCTTTGAACCGATCCTCATAAATCCCTCTAGATCCACGATCTCATAAATCCCTCTAGATCCACGATAAGCACAGCCACGGCCGGCAGTGGGAGTACCTGCAGGGCGGTGACGTGGGGAGGGGGAGGGGCAGGGTGTGGGGTAGTAAGGTATGGAGTACAGAGTTTTACAGGTAAGTAAACATTTAAATAAATAAAACGAATTTCGTTGCACGCACTGCATCGCATTTGGGGATGCCGTGCACTCAACGAAATTCTTTTTATTTATTTAAATGTTTACTTACCTGGGAAGCTCCCTAATCCATACATTACTACCCCCCATCCTGCCCCTCCCCGTCCCCACGTCACCGCCCTACAGGTACTCCCACTGCCGGCCGCGGCTGGATAAGCGGCCTTGGCCTCACAGAAGTATGCAGTGTGTAGCATCCTCCGCAGCTCTGAAGCACATACATGATCTGGACACACACCAAAGTCTCTTTGCATTTGTGATTGCTGAATCGGGCCTTGGGGCTGTAAGTCTGTATTCAGTGCTGTGCCCGACCGGGCCCCGTCTGAGGTGGGTGTCTGACACTTAGCGTCAGATGTGTCGTGTACTCATTCAGGCACGTATCGACCCCGCTGACGCCGAGGCTGCAGGCATCTACATTTGCAACGTGCTCAGTTTTGCATGGTCACTCGAGTGCACAAAACCCCGCCAAAGCCGCTGTCATCACCGGGACGAACGAGGGTTTGAACGAGTCGATCGGTGTGTCTGCATGGAGGCTCTTTGGACGGCGACCCTGCGCGGCACAAATGAGAAGCTAGTGCTTAGAAGCACACTGAACTGTAACTTTCCACCCTAGTGTGGGATGGAGCAGGCACCACCTTGACTTTAGGCATATGTGTAAGTCATAGTTCAGTTGCTTGAGGCCTCCCAGCTTTTTAGGGAAAGTGTAAATGTGTGCACTTTAACTTGCAGTTCGTGTCTTGCGTTATTTAGTGAAGTGGAGTTTTAAAGACAAATTATTGTCAGGTGAACACAATTTTCATCAAATGCAGACATGTGCATGAGACAGACGCTTGACTTGAAATAGAGTCACAGTCGCTTAGTGCCATGCAAATCTTGGCCTAATGTAGACTAAATTACCATAGGGCGCGATAGCACTTGGTGTGGGCAGGGGACGTTCAAGTGGACCCCCTTTGCGCCCCCCGAGGTAGTGTACTCAAAGGCTGCAGAGTCCTTGCTCTTTGGACTCGCATTTTAAGGATGGGTAATTGTAAACTCAGCAAGAGATCGAGGTTTATTTGAGACAATGTGGGGAAGCCTTTTGTTCTAGAAAGGCACCATACTCTCTCTAAAGTGCACTTACAAAAGGCGCACATGCCTACAATTTGCCAGCCGGTCTCGCAGCTGCCTGCAGCTAATCCACACGAGACTCCTGCTCGCCGCTTACAAGGACCACCATCACTAGCCCCCAGCACAGAACCCAGGGCTCTTTTCAGCACTTACCCAACTCGTCCCACACCTGCCAGCTCTTGTCAGTCATGCCAGTGCCCTGCTGCCTCCGGAGGGACAGGCGCGGATCAGCCATGAACTGCTCTGCAAGAAAAGAAAAAAAAAGGCAGCACTGAAAGCAAGCGATCAATATTATAAAAAAAAAAAACACGCCTGAGGCATATGTTTTCAATTATCGCGCCTGTGACTGGGCACGCTAATTGAAAACATATGGGCTTTGGTGCGCTTAACAGACACCAATAGACTATAGAAGAGCGTGGGGAATTTACAGGTCCATTTTGAAAACCCGTACAAAAGGACTCTGGCTGCGCAAACACTGCTGCGCAGTGTATCGCTAGGCCGAGACCTAAAAATACATAGCAGCTCACTTATGGGTTTGTGTTCAATCCTTTTTTCAAATCTAAAAACTGCATCAATTGCCCTTTTAAATTGTAAGACTCTTACATTCAATAAAAGCTTCCAGTTGAAATTAGTATCAATAGGAACACCCAGGTAAGTGAAGTGGGAGGATTTTTCTACTTCTTCTCCACCAAGCAAAAACTTTCAGGTGCTCAACATTTTTGGGCCGCATTTTATTATAAATGACTTGGTTCGGTTAGTTTTCAGTCCTAGGTTGCCCATAAAATTATGAAAAGCATCTAACAAGGATTGGAGACCATCAGCTGTTCGAGCAATTAGGACAACATTATCTGCATAGAGCAAGATAGGGATTTCTTGTGAGTTGATTTTGGGGATGTCTTTTCCGTTCTTTACAAAGTGGTCACCAAGTGCATTAATATAAATTAAGAAAAGGAATGGGGCCAGGACACAACCCTGTCTAACCCCGGTTGCTGGCGGAAAGTCTTCGGTGAGATTCCCGTTCATAGTGTAACGCTCTCTAGTTGTGGTATGTGCATGAAGCTTATGCAGCAAAGAGATTATTGCACAATTTGTACCTAATTCTGATATTATTGACCATAATCTGGAGCAATCCACTGCATCAAAGGCACATGTTAGGTCCATAAAGGCAAGATGGACACATCCTTTTTTAGCCTTTGTATATTTTGGACTATAAGAGACCGATTTAAAGTCTGCTCCACTGTTCCTAAGCCGGGCCGAACTGTAAATCTGATAGCCCCTGAGCCTCTGCAGCCCAACTTTCTAATTTGGCTAATATGACCCATCCTAGGATCTTTACCATACTATCCCGGAGTGAAATTGGTGATAGCAGTGTGGCTGGCTTTTATCTCCCTTTTTAAAAATTAGAATAATGGTGGCCTCTCCCAGGTTTTGACCAGAGGCCCAATGATTGCACATTTTAGGATGTTAGTTATTAGGGGTGCCCGAAATTGCAGTATGGATTTAAAAATATCTGATGGGATTCTTTTGGGTGCTGGGACAATTTTCAATTGCAAAAGTAATATCAGGGACCTCAATAGATCTACTTAATTCCCAGTTTGAGGTTAGATCTCTAATGGGTCTAGCATCTAAAAAATGTGTCTGTGCCTTTGGGCCAAAAAGCTTTGAAAAGTGGTTCGCCCAGGAATCACTTGGGATGACACACTCAATGTTTGGGATGGGACTCACCTAAAAGGGTCTGAGATCTTACTACCTGAAATGAAATAAAATGAAAATGTGTTTTGTAAAGCGCGAATTGCTGCCCTGAGGTGTCCAAGCTCTGAGAGAAAAAAAGGTGCTAGCTGAGGAGGCTCGTGGGTCGGAGGAAATGAGGTTCTATTTGCTGAACAAAAAAGTTTTTAATTGTTTGCGGAAGGAAGGCAGATTGGGGTTGGACCTCAGATGGAGAGGGAGTGAGTTCCACATCTTGGCCACATTATAGGAAAATGACCGGCCTCCTGATTTTGATTTCCTTATTTTAGGGACTGTGGCAAAGAAGGAATGGGAAGAACGCAACTGTTTTCTCGGGTGATATGGAATAATTAGGGAATGATTGATCACTGGGCCTGTTTTCCAAAAGGCCCGTTGCGCAATGCACAAGGATTTGAAGTTAATTCTCTCTCTGACAGGAAGCCAGTGGAGGCTCCTCAGTCCGGGCTTAGCTGAGAGCCTATGGGGAAGCTGGAGCAATGTGCACGCAGCACAATTTTGAATTAGCTGGAGTTTCTGAAGGGTGTAGTCAGGGGCTCCCAGGTACAAAGCATTGCCAAAATCGAGGCGAGATTGGATCACGCCTTGAATCACAGTTTGTTTGGCTTCGAAAGGCAGGAGGGGCAAGATCTTCTTGAGGAGTCTGAGAAGGCCGAAGCAGGTGGCAGACAGCTTGGTAGCCTGGCTGTCAAATGTCAGGGACTTATCCAACCATACCCCAAGACTTTTTATGATGTCTTTAGGGGCTGGTGGCAGACCCAGACAAGGGGGCCATATAGAGTCAATTGTAAGTGGTGCAGAGCGGCCGAGGAGCATCAGCTCAGTTTTTTCTCCGTTGAGCTTGAGGCATGACGCGGTCATCCAATTTTTCACTTCCTCTAAACAGCCTGCTAGGTCAGTCTTTGCTAGCGTGTTGTCTCCCTGAGCAAGGGAGACCACCAACTGAGTATCGTCCGCATAGGTAATGATCTTAATACCGTGGGAGCGGACGATCTCAGCCAGTGGTCTCATATATTCGTTGAATAACGTAGGGCTTAAAGATGAGCCCTGTGGAACTCCACATCCTAGAGGTTTGCTAAAAGAGATTGTGTCTCCTTCAAAAACTTGAAAAGATCTATCGCTCAAGAAAGATTTGAGCCAGGTTAACACACTGCCTGATACACCCAGGCTGAAAAGTCGCTGCAATAAAATTTTGTGATTTACCGTGTCAAATGCAGCGCTTAGATCGAGGAGGATGACTGCCACCGATCCCCCTCGATCTAGGACCTCTCTGGTTTCCTCCATCACAGCAAGCAGGGCAGTTTCTGTCCCGTGCTTGGGGCGGAAACCCGTCTGGGTAACATCAAGTAGGTGGTTGCTCTCGAGAAATAGTGTTAGATGCCCATTGATGTATTTCTCCAGGATTTTGCTCAGCCAGGGGAGCAGAGAAATAGGACGGTAGTTGCTAAGATTGGTAGCGTCCAGATTAGGCTTTTTGAAAAGTGCTCGTACCATGGCTTGTTTCCATTTAGGCGGTACAATGCCTGAGGAGATGGATGCATTAAGTACATCGAGCATGGTAGGATGAATAGTGTGGGTGGCATCGACCAAAGTGCGGGGGGGAGCAAGATCGTAGGGAGAGCCTGATTTTACTTGCAACATTAAGGGGGCAAGTGATTCTGGATTTAACAGGGGAAACTGATCCAGGATAGGTGATAAATGACACATAGTTTCCTGAGAGGAGGGAGAAGGAGCTTCAGTGTGGATGTTCAAATCCAGATCAGGAAATGATGAGTATATTTGGTAGATTTTTTGGGAGAAAAACTCTGCCAGTTCATTGCAACGGGCTTGTACATTTTAATTGGCTGGGGAGATTTGGGGAAGCTTAGTGAGGCTTTGGTATATTTCTTTGGGTTTGGAGCTTGCCGCGGAGATTTTACTGGTGTAATATGCAGATTGCGCCGTCTTTATCTCCTGTTTGTAGAGTCTTATCGCCTCTCTATACATAGTTTTACCTGATGTGGCAAACTCCAGCCGCCATTTTCTCTCCAGTCTTTTACACTGTTGTTTTTTCTCCCTGAGCTCTGCTGAGTACCAAAGGCAGTGTTGCAGGATCGTTTTACGGTGGTTTTACGAAAGGGGAGTGTAGCATTGAGGGAGTTCAGAATCCAATGATTGAAATTCTCATTGGCTGATAGGGGCTCCTGATTGATGGATTGATGGATGGGTGGTCTGGACAGCTCTAGATCCTTGGTCCATTGTTCTAGCGGAAGCTTGGACCAATTCCGTGTTTTTCATAGTGCAGGGGTTGAGGAGGGAGAGGGATCAATAGATGATCAGTCCAGGGGAGATAGATAGGAGAGCCCACCTTAAAGTTGACACAATTGCTGAACACAGGGTGCAGAAGATGGCCCTTGGTGTGGGTGGGGGAACGGACGAGTTGGTCCAGTTGTAATGCAGAGAGGCCGGCTATCAACTCTAGGGCGGTGCGATCAGCGGTATTGTCAAAATGAATATTAAAATCACCCAGCAGCGTAAAGTTGGATGGGGTGGTTGCTAGATCGGCAACTACAGAGGGCAGAGACATGTGAAACTGTTTTAAAGGTCCCGGGGGCGGTATATGAGCGCCCATGAGAAGCTGACATTGGGAGAGAACTCTAAAGTGAAGGACATACTTTCACAGTCTAAAATAGAGTCAGAGGTACAGTGGCAAGAGTAGTGATTTTTATAGATCACTGCCAAACCGCCTCCTTTCCCATGGGGACGGTCGTTCCTTGCAATCTGATAGCCCTGGGGGAGTGCTTGCACAAGGTCGGGTTCCGAGGATGGCGTTAACCAGGTTTCAGTGAAGAAAATTGCATCTGGTGTAAGTACGTCCAACAGTAGTGCAATTTCTGTGCAGTGTTTCGGTAGGGATCTGCAGTTAAGAAGATACACTTTGAGTTCCTGCTGTTCTTCCTTATAAAACATGGATTTGATCTTAACATTGCATTGGGGGCAGGAGATAGGCAAGTCTAGAGGGTGACAAGAGTGGTGGCAGGAGGGTTTTACATGAGGAGTGAGTTAGAGCTATAATACCTGAGATGTCCAGGAACAGATGTAGGGGTTGTGGCCCCGGCCGGCCGCGGACGGGCGCAGACGGGCTTGCCCTAGGCGCGTCCGCGGCGCGCCCGTTGCACGCGTCCGCTGCGCGTTCGGCGGGTAATGCTCATTATGGGCCAGATGTAGGTGGCCATTTACCGACCGGTAAATGGGTTTTCAGTATGGAGGGGCCTTTATTTTACAGAATCGGTAAATTTACCGATTCGGTAAATTTACAGATTCTGTAAAATACCGAATCAGTAATTTTACCGATTCGGTAAATCCAAATGTAGGTGGGACTCTTCTGAGTCCCAAAGGCCTTACAGATTCGGTATTTTACCACCCAATCCAATTGGGTGGTAAAATACCGAATCCAGGTGTGCATGCACATGTGTGCATGCACACCTATGCCATGTGATACACAGACATGCCCCTGGGGCATGTCTGTGTGCCACATGTCACACGTGCCTGAATTCGGGGTGCTAGAGGGTGTCAAAGTGACACCCCCTGCACCCTTGCAACATTCGGTATTTACCGATTCGGTAAATACCGGTTCGGTATTTCCCATTGATTCCTATGGGCTTCACAGCCCATAGGAATCAATAGGGAATACCGATTCGGTATTTACCGAATCGGTAAATACCGAATGTTTCCGATTCGGTATTTCCAATTCTAAAATTACCTACATCTCACCCCTTCATATTTACCGATTCATAAATACCGAATCGTTAAAATTCGGTATTTAAGAATCGGTAAATACGAATTACCTACATCTGGCCCTATATGCTGAGAGGAGGGAGTGTCCCAGCAACTATGCCGGCAACCCGGTCTTACCCCCATTATGGCGGCGGTTTTACTCCCCACAACAGCACCTAGTCTGCTTTAGGTAGGTTGTGCAAATTTAAAAGCAAGTAATGACAATTTTTTTATAGAAATATTGTGACCGCACCTATTTCTCCCGGCTTTCCGCCTCAGGAGATAGCGACCAGTTTCAGAAGGCCAGAAGGCTGGTGGATCAGCTCGCTGGCAGCTCTTAGCTTCTCCCAGGCCTTCTCTCTTATTTCTATTTTCCTTTTTGAGATGGCCTCTTTGTAGATTTTTCTGGCCATCACTGCACCCATTGTGTCTCATGGGCGTTTACTAAGATCACTCTTTAGGAGTGTGTGAGCTTTAGAGCTGGTGCTATTGAACCACCTTGGGCTAGTATAGGGGTTTCCAGCTTTTTTGGTCAATTTATCTGCCGTGTACTTTGTAAGAGAGGTAAAAGCCTGGATTACCTCCCTTGGGCTTGAATCCTCTCGCAGGACCTGATTAATCTCCTTTTGGTTATGTATAAATAGTTCATCGTGAAAGGCCTCATCATCAATCTGTCCCAATTTGATGTTTAGACTTTTATTTTTATTGAATTCTATTAGATGCTGTGGGATTTTCTGGGTGTTCCTACATAGAGGTAGTGTTCAGTTCAGTATTAGTGGGTTATGATCAGTCATGCATATGGCATTGTTTTACAGATGAGCAATACTGGTAGTAGCTCTTTAGGGATTAGTGTAGGGTGTATAAAGGAGTTCGACCCTGTCCCAATATATGTCGGAATCCAGATGGGGCCCCTGTACTATAGTCATGTGCAAATGTCAGATTGTTAGCAGAGAACACTCTGCGTCCCCATAAGGGGTATTTCTAAAGTACGTGAGGGGTTCACCAAAATGAGCACTGATTCTGCACATTACAGAGGAGCCATTCCTGCACATTTCTATATTGAAATCTTAAACCATAAGATTAATAAGTCCTTTCTACGGTTATTTAGGGTCTCATGCAATGTGTCTTCTATCCCATCCATGATCTTGGTTTCTGCGGTGTCAAACATATAATAATAATAATCAATCCGTAGAAGGTCAAAATATTTCTTCAAGGTGAACAAGAGCATGTGATAGAAAGGAGTGATAACCACTTCAGAGGCCTTGCAGTCCATCAGAGTCCCGGAAACGAATGTTACCAATCCCCCTATAGCTCGACCTGATCTTGAAGGGGTTGCTGGAACATGAAAAGTGACAAAGCTGTTTATATATGGTGGGTCCAGTAACAAGGTCTCTTGGCAACAGATTATTTGATAATCACCCACCAAGTGCAGCCATTCCGGGACTTCCAGTTTGGATCGCAGTCCTGACACGTTCCATGAGATTAAGCCAAAACCCCCCTTTTGCTGCTGAGCGCCATGGGTCTCCCGTTGAGTTGGTACGGGGAGAGCGCCATGGGTCGCCCGTTGAGTTGGTACGGGGAGAGCGCCATGGGTCGCCCGTTGAGTTGGTACGGGGAGAGCGCCATGGGTCGCCCGTTGAGTTGGTATGGGGAGAGCGCCATGGGTCGCCCGTTGAGTTGGTACGGGGAATGAGGGGTGATCATCAGCTGAGGGTAATCGGGGCACTGTAGTGGGCATTCAATCCAGTTGTTCTAAAGGGGCCAGAGGGGTAAGCCTATTAGAGAGAGGGAGGGGGCGGTTCAAATGATGGCTTAGGGCCGGTATCGTTTGCTGTACCCAGATTCACAGTATTAATATTACTGTATGCCAATGAGCTGGGTGCCCTAGGAGGGTAAAAGAAAGCCCAATGACAGTGCTTGGGTGGCCTCTGGAGATGGTGGGATTTGACTAAGAGAATGTGATAAGGACCTGACCAAGCTTGGTCTGTTACAATTGATGATTATACAGTCCCCATGTGAGCTTTTAAGTTGTAGTCCAATCCAGGAGATCCTCCTTGTTGAAATAATGTTTTTGGAGAGGTGACTGGTCCTTCCGTAATGCTTTCATAGCCAGTGCAACACTTTATTCAAGAGGGATGTTTATGATTCCATATGGGGGTGACCCAAGGTGGGAACATTTTCTAGCACAATAATAAATGGGGTGCACTCTGGGGGGGGGGTGTTGTTTCGAATGCCAATTGGTTGACTCAGGTTTCTCATTCAGTGGGCCTGGTACCTTACCAGTTGATTCATTCCGGTTGGGCTGTGCGCCGTTTATCCATTGTGGGATTAGAGCTTTATTTATTAGTGGCTATTTTGTTTAGAGCCACCCGGGCTTATTTGGTCTTTGTTACTGGCCCCAGGATCCTCTCCCCTATGACGATGCTGTGTGTAGCTGTACAGTATGGGATTTTGGACTAAAAGAAGTGCAGAACTACTTTTATTGATTTGGTTTCCCAGTGTATCCTCTAACTCTCCTCATGAAACTGATTGTACTGATCTTCGTATTAGAGGGGGGAGGGGGGGGGGGGGGAGAGCTGTAGTATGGGTAGGGCCAATTTCTCCCCAGCGAGTAAACTGTTGGTTAAGCTTCTTGAGCTCCAGCTCGATAGTATTCAGGCGCTCCAGGATAGGGTTCAGACTTGTCTGTAGAGAAGCAACTATGGTGTCCTTAAGATTGTCCCCGGAGGGATCCAATACAATCTCTTTACCTTTTGGAGTGTCTATTTTCTTGGGGGTCTGAATATTGACTGTTGGACGTTTGGATTTCCCGACGGGCTCCTCCCTCTTTCTCTTCCCAGCCATATTTTGATTGGTTGGTGGTGATGTGACCACCATGAACCCAGGCTCCAAGGGGATGGAGTGATGGTGGACCCGGGGCGAGACAAAGATTTCCAGTAGAGACGGAGTTTGAGCTCGCCCTTCTTGATGTTTAGCCTTTGTAGGTATAGGTGGGAGTAGATTACTCAAATCCTCGTCTATAAATTTGTGGATTAAATGCTTGACTTCCATCAGGCCTGGGGGGGGGGAAAATGTTTGAGAAAATAAAGAGAGGCGGCGTCTGCCAGGTAAATTTCTTTACTAATGATACCAACTGCACGTGTCATAAAAGCATCCCTTGTCGTGTTTGATTTTGAGAGGACTGTTTAGGTGCCAGGATTGGCAATTGTGTTTAGCACTCATAAAATATGTGAGCAGAATTTACTGTGAGTATTAGATGTGAAACAATCAGTTTTTTAAATGCACTTTATGACTGTGTAAAAATTCAAAGCATACGCGATAAGTGACTTAGGCCCTCATGTATAAATCCATTTTAGGATTGGTAATGCTGTGATTCATAAAAACAGAACTTTATGACTGCAAAATGGCATTTTTAAATTCACCAAACTCAAATAGCGATTCAGTAACATGTTACTGAATATTATCGAATTGCTAAATGGGTTTAGGAATAGATACCGAATTGGTATTTGAAAGGGGTGTTAAGGGTGTACCATTCAAATACCAATTCTTTTAGGGATGTATTAATGTATTGCAACTGAAATCCAGCTTGGTTGTTTGTGCATTCACTCTAGACAGTCACACAAAGGGAGGTGTGCCCTGTATATCCTGATTGCTCATCCCCAGGCTGATGGGCCTTCCTGAGCCAGAGTGGTGGGAGCAGTTGTCACTGACATCTGAATAGGGCTGTGCCTGGCCACTCACAATGCTGCCTCCACCCCCCTAGAGTGTCTGGAGTCAAGACAGGGCAAGGTAGGATGTGTACACTACAACGACTATCGTTTGAAGTATGAGTACTTCAAAAACCAAAAGGGATATAAACGTTGGAGCAATAACCCCACACAGTCCGGAATCAACGCAACACTTCTGCGTGCAGCAGAGCTACCGCATCCATTCTCCAAAGACTCCAGAACCGACGCATCGCTGTGTTTTCTGACGCTTTTCTCTTTTGCGGCTGTTTTTCGTTTCAGATTTTGACGATCAAAGGTACTTCGTGCTAAAATCACCGCATCCATAGAGTTCTTTGGACAGAATTGGTTAAACCTTTAAAGAGTGATATTGTGAGTTATGTATTATGGATTCTTGTCATTTTTTTTTTTTTTGTTGAAAACTTTTATTGAGAAAAATAGGAGATACATGCGCAAGCCCACAACCATTGTGGCCGGCCGCAAAGACAGTCAATAGAAACAGGAGAACCGTAGGTCAATCTATAAGCAGGATATTACAAAGTACACCAGACGTGACTGCGGGGTGCGCAACACAGGATATGAGGTTTTCATTTTTAAATTTAGAAGAAGAGAGGGGGCTGCAACAACCAGGACTGCACACCTTACATAAAGGGACACAAAAGAAACAAGGGGGACGCACCCCATTTACAATCTGAGATAGGCTATGAGTACAGCAACTATACAATAAGCAGCCACAGCGATAAGACTGGACAATAAGCAGCATTACAGAAAGCAACAATTCCAAATACGATCCCAGAGAGCCCACCCCCAAGAACAGGAAACAAAGGCTAGTTGAGACGCAGGAAAAGAAGAAAAAAAACCAAAAAGGTGCGAGACCCAGAGACAGCCAACCCTATTAAAGAGGAAAGAACCCTCCCAAAGCCGGAAAAGAGCAATAGGGACCATAGAACAAAACAAACTCAAAATAACAAACCCCCCCCCCGCACCCTCCACCCTGCACCCCTGTAATGGCTACGGCCTAAACCACTAACAGCGTGCCTGTCGCCCCGGAACTGCCCCAAAGTAGGGAAAAGTATAAAGAGTGGAGGAGGAGAGAAACAGACCCGCTTCCGGGCACCCGGTGCCCCCCGCCGGCAATCAAAACCTATAAGTACAAGGGGTCATCATCGAGCAAGGTATGAACAGTCGGGGCTATTGCGAGCGGAGCGTAAGCAGTAGTAAGCATGAAACAGGATTGACTATAAAACAGTACATTCCGCTCCCCAAAGCAGCAATACCCACTGTAGTAACAACGTTATAAAAGCAGTACCCCTTGCAACATAAGCCATAAACAAATATGGAGAGCAAATCTACAGCAGTCCCTCGGCCTCTCCCTCACATAATCGTTATATCTGCACAGGATGTGAACTAAAGCAGCAAGAGTCAGACCAAATTAAACAAGTCGCAAGGGACAAAATCAACCCAGCGCAGCATTACATAAGGCGACGTGTCGCGCAACCCTCACAGCCCCCAGCAGAAAAGACGAGGACCCGAAGGAGAGTCATTTATCCTTGTCCAGTCTTACGTATATCACCAGATCCAGCAACAGTACCAAACTCCAGCAAGTGCGACGGACAAGACCTGGCATGAGAACAGACCTTCCACACTTCATGCAACGAAGTAACACAGGAGAACAACATTTCAATGTCCAAACACGGCAGGAGCAGCAGCAGGATCTCCAGCAGTAGGTCGTAGGAAAAGAGTCCATCAGTCAGATCTAGTCTAGCGCCTCCAGACTGTCCAGTGCATCCAATAGTACAATCATGGAACGTCGCGAGGCACAGTGTTTCAGACCCTCCAGCTGAAGTAATGGGCGCCATCTTGAAGCATCTGGGCGCTGAAGACGGCGTCTCGCCATGCATCAATGGGTCAGCCGATCTCATTCGCTCCACCGCGAGGGTTACCTTATCCAACTTGCCCCCCAGTAGTCGGGCGCCCTGCACCAAGGTGTCACGGAGGGCAGCTAGAGAGACCATCAAATCGCCAAGGTGCAAATCTGTTCCGTGCCCCCCATGTACCATGTTCCCCTTCTCCATAGTAACACGGGGCAATGCAGGTCCGGAGCGGGGCCGTGGCACAGGCAGCAAGGCAGCGAGCAGTGTAACTCCGCCGGCAGGGCCACCAAGATCAAGCAAAAGTCACCGCTGGAGTCAGTGCAGCTGAGCGGCGGCTCGCAGGAAATCCAGGAGCCTCCCGCCAAAAGCGGGACGAGCAGCAAAACACTTCTCGGCGGAAAACAAGTGAAAATCGTGTCGCACCATCTATCTACATGGAGGCAGAGTGATATTCTCGGTCCTCCCACGTGCCCACAGTCAGCCAATATGGGCCCGCCAGATGAACCGCCGCCACACGCCACTTCGGAGCTGACCGGTCCCTCCAGGCCACCGGCGGCCGCTGTTATTCACTCAGGGACCAGCTTCACAGTATGGCCGAGTCCCCGGTCTCAGGGCCGCTGCGGGCCGCGAACGTCGCCGACCATATCTCGCCTTCACAAGCAGGCACGAACCTCGGGACTTCACCCTCGGTAGTCGGACGCTTTCATGTCCCCGTGCGCTCCGTCTTGCTGCGGTAGTTCATGCAGGATGTGGTCTCGGGAGGAGATGGTGATCGGAGCCGAGGGACTAGGCAGCCATTGCGGTCGCCGGCTTGGCTCCTCCCCCGATTCTTGTAATTTTATTCTTTTTTGGTTTAGATAAAGATTGTGTCTGGAGCCAAGACAGGGCAAGACAGGATGTGTACACTACAACGACTATCGTTTGAAGTATGCCTACTTCAAAAGCCAAAAGAGATATAAGTCTTGTAGCTATAACCCCAGACTTTTAGAACACTTTTGGATCAAGTGAAGACTCTGCCAAGAGGAAGAGTTGGAGTCCTGTCAGGAGGGGTATTGCCCTTTGCTATGTTTCTTCGCTGGGTTAGTGACCAAGGACTGGGCTTTGCTTTTGTATCTGCCTTATGAAGATTCTCAAAGGGCTTGAGTTGAGCTTGCCTCCTGTTAAGAAGTCTCAGGGCCATCAAAGCCTTCACCGGCAGCCCTTGGACTCCCCTGCTGGGAGTTCTGACCTGCCAAGTGGTGCCAATTCCATTTCTGGGCCCTTGGATGTGGCTTTGCTGCAGAAAGAAGAGGAAAATCCACGATGTGACCTTCTGCGCCTGTTTTTCCCACAACAAGCTTGCAGTGTGGTTAAAAAACCATTGCATTGGCACGCTGTTTTACGGCCACCGCATTGACCCCAGCGCATCCGTCTTTCAACGTATCACACTTGTGCGTCAAGTTTCCAATGAATAGCCCCACAGAAAGGAGTCACCTATGAAAATCAGCACATTGATTCTCCCCTCAGTCCAGAATCAATGCACCACTTCTCCGGCGTGCAGCAGAGCTACCGCATCCATTCTCCAAGGACTCCAGAACCGACACATCACTATGTTTTCTGTTGCTTTCCTCCTTTGCGGCTGTTTTTCTTTTCAGATTTGGACGATCAAAAGTACTTTGTGCTAAAATCACTGCATCCTTAGAGTTCTATGGACAAAACTGCTTATACCTTTAAAAAGTGATATTGTGAGTTATGTATGATTGATTTCTGTCGTTTTTTTCTTTTTTGGTTTAGATAAAGACTGTTTAATTTTCTAAACTGGTGTGGTGTCCATTTGTAGTGTCTTCACTGTATTACTGTGTGTGTTATTTACAAATACTTTACACATTGCCTCTGAGATAGGGCTGATGATTTATGCCAGGTTACCAAGATATGTTATCTTGGGTGTGAAACTCCCTTACCCTAACTCGAAGGAATGGTCCCTACTTGGACAGGGTACATACCACTGCCAACTAGAGACCCCCATTGCTAACACACATACTAATGGGTTTTCCTCATTTGATACATAATTTCATTTAATGCATTTTCTGCTGCATAATTTGAGTATTTCTCCCAAAGATAAATTTGGTTTCACAAAAGTTGTTCAACAATAAGTTCTCAACATAAATTTGTTTACAACTGCCGCATAAGTGCAACGCCCTGCATGTAACACCATCCACTGATCCTGGTTTTTCATCCCACAGTATGTTGCATTGTGGGGTTGCGCAGGCCAAGGCTCTTCAGGAGGGAGTAGGTGTAAAGTATACACATGCTCAAGACTGAAAGTACAAACAATAATGGCAATAAGCAGATTAATCAGTCAAATACATGATTTTATAAAAAAACATGCAAAGCATGTAATTGAAACACAATTCTCTTAAGGTCTATGCACTTGCGCCATCTGCGGTGGAATCCCAGAGTGGCTCTATGCCATCTTGTGGGGATAGTTATTCTCTATTCAGTAATACAGGAGACTCCCAGATGCAACCTGCTCTAATCCCACACAGCAAAGAGCTATTGTGCCTTATGAGTTCATGTTAGCAAGATTTTACGAGTTAACTTTGTGCTAGTCTCCAGGTTAGCCACCGGCCTGGAACTGTCGTACCAGACTCGATGGCATCTGACAATGCCAGGAGAATAGGAGTGCTCCTTCATGAGCTCCGGCCTCCAAACTACATCCTCTCAGACTCTCTTCCCTAGTGATGGGTCAGCCTCCTCAGTCTCCAGAGATCCTGCTTCAATGTGGGACACCTGTGCCCAGCTCCAGTAGAGGTCAGTACATGTTCATCCCGACCGCACAGTGGACCCGTTCTACCGGGTCACATTGCAGATCTCGGACCTCGGCCTGCATTCAGTAATGCATGCAGTCCACAAGCCTCTACCAGCCCAGGGATTCCCAAACAGGAACCTGCAGGCGTGTTATGTATCATCCACAGGCACACACACATGCATCCCAGCATGCACATGCAAGTGTGATGTGCTGTACGGCGCTACACACAATCTATACAAGCCAAAGGTACGTAAAGTACACAACAACAGAACTATCAGGAGTGGCCAGGCACAGTAAAAAGGGCTGTTCACACTGCTGATTCTACTGAACATAAAAAGGGTATGCTGCCACCACCGTGCATTGTGTCACTTAACTCCAGGTAAGCGCGGTAGCACTCTACCTTTATGAGGACAGTGCCTGATGGGCCCCTCCTGGTCTAACCAGACAGTATTACTGTGAGACAGGCCTAGGTCATGGTGCACATGCATGATCCCTGTTAGCTCAGGACCAAAAGTCAGTACAGAGGGATCAGGTACTGCCTTAGAAAACATATGAAATTTTCTGAAATTCTTGATGTAATTCTGCCATATTCTGAAAACCTTGAAGCTGGTAAATAGCTGACTCGGGAAGACCAACATAGGAAGTACAGCTATGGTTCTATCTAGAAATGATAGTAGCATTAACAACACAAGCTTTCATGTGGCAAGGAATAAAAAGAAGGTTTTGTAGATGTGTTGGGAAATGATAACTGCGGTCAGCCCACACCCTTCTTGCTAGGATCTCCAAGATTTGCTGCATAAGAATGGTCGGAAGGACCTTCTCCTACCTCGGACCTGCTTCATGGAACAAACCCACTTTTGAGCTCTGCTCTGCGCTCTGTGGCTGCTACCACCTTCTTTAAGAAAAGTCTTCATGGAAATCCCTTTTCTGTGGGGTTTAACACACACACTTAGCACCTGCTCTGAGGAGGTGGTAAATGTGTGCAAGGGGCTGTAGTCAACGTGTGTTGTAAAGGACGGTTAAAGGAACGGGGTAAGGAGGGTGAAGGAAGGATTGGACAATGTTGACTGGCAAGGGGGGCATCTGATACTCCCCTCGTACCTTGTTTGAGTTTCCAGTCATGTCTATGTCTTTTATGGGCACCTAGCAAGTGAGATGTATAGGCAGAGGTAGTATGACACTATGAGGTACAAGAAGCAGCGGGAAAACAAACAAAGCCTCCCCTACCTGTAAATGGGGTGAACAACCTTTACAACGCAACTTTTACCACGCAGTGCCTTTACGACGCAACTTTTACAACGCAAACCATTACAACACATTGCGCTGGGGGGCGCTCTAGGATAGGGAATAGGTTTAATGTACTATCCAACACCTTCCCTACTATCCACAGGGACTGGAGTTGGTATAGTAAATTAAACAATTCACTATCCAGCGCCCAAAAGCACTATGCGTTGTAAAGGCATGCGTTGTAAAAACCACGTTGTAAAGGCATGCGATGTAAAAGCATGCGTTGTAATGTCATACATCCTGTAAATGGTTTTGGATGCAGCAGCCTACCTTATGCTGTGTGTGAAAAAGAGTTGGCGAGCCAGCTAATTAACAAAGAAAGCCGAGCCAGAGCCAAATCGAGCTGTGCTGTGGGTCTGGCGGGGCTCTTAGAGCCGGTGCATGCGCTGAGCCATAACATTTTTTGTTTGCCATGTAAATCATGCAAAAGACATGTAGAAAAAATATGATAAAGTCTCTTTAAATTAAAAAAATATGAATTTGACATGTGCACCCAAAATGTAGCCTAGATTTTGATTTATATGGAGCAACATGATAGTGTTTTAAATCAAAGACAAGAGAGTTTTTTTGTACAACTCACATCCTGAACTCCGTATTTCAAAGTGCTCTCATATGCAATAATGAAGAAAAGGGAGGCATGGTGAAATAAAATATATGACCAGGATCACACAGTTTGGTCAAGCAGTGAAGCCAGGACCAAGTATTCTGGTTGCACATTCTGGAATCCAGCCACAAGATGGGTATCTTTCTCTCTCTCATGTTATAGATCAAGATCTAGAAAGTTGAAAAGTTGAAAGTTGAAAATATTTATAAAGCGCACTGTGGCCAAGCGGCTTCCTGGCGCTGGGTGAATAGACGGTGGCAGGTGGTGGGGGAGGGGGCAGCAGGAGGTTACTGAGTAGAGAAGGCTTGAGCAAATAGATGACTTTTGAGCGCCTTACGAAAGTGTAGATAGTCAGTAATGGACCTGATGGTGAGTGGGAGGCTGTTCCAGAAACGGGGGGCAAGAGTGGAAAACCTAGTGCCACCTACTCTGGTCTTACGAAACCGGGGGACACTGAGAAGTGCCTGGCTGGAGGAACGGAGATTGCGGCAGGGGAGGTAATGAGTGATCATGGAATTGATGAAGATGGGAGCCGTACGAGCGCGGGCCATGAAGACTATGCATCCCATCTTGAAGAAGGTACGCTGCAGAAGGGGGAGCCAATGGAGGGACTTGAGTAAAGGAGTAATGTGGTGAGACTTGGGGAGCTGGTAGATAAGACGGACGGCCTGATTTTGGATGATCTGGAGGCGTCGCAGCTCGTAGGCAGGAATGCCCTCGTACAAGCAGTTCCCGTAGTCCAAGCGTGAGAGTATCATAGCCAGAACAATGATTTTGAGAGGGTCAAGGGAGAAAAAGCGAGAAATCTTTCGAATAATCCTGAGGGACAAAAAGCAGGATGAAACAACGGAGCTAACCTGAGGGCGCATGGAGAGGTCCTGGCTGATTTTGATTTCCAGGATTCTCACTGAAGCAGAGGGAACCGGGGGAGGGGGGACCAAGGATGGAAGGCCAGAAGGCAGAAGTCCAAGGGCTGGTGGAACCACCCGTCAGGACCAACTCTGTTTTGTCCGGGTTAAGCTTGAGATGGTTTTGATTCATCCACTCAGAAATGAAAATAAGTGTAGTTTGAAATTTAAGAAGGGGGTCAGAAGAAAGGGAAAGATCAAAAACGAGCTGAAGGTCGTCAGCGTAATTGTACACTGAGACTTCCATATTGAGCAGAGAAATAATAAGGGGATAGATATAGAGATTGAAAAGAAGGGGGTAGAGGGAAGAGCCTTGGAGAACCCCACAGGGCACCGAACGTGAGGGGGCAGAGAAACCAGAAAGACGGACAGCTTTTGTCCGGCCTTGGAGAAAAGAGACGAGCCAAGAAAGAGCAGTGACCTGAATGCCCGCTGCCCTGACCCGGTCGAGAAGGATGGAGTGGTCGACCGTGTCAAAAGCAGCGGACAAATCAAGAAGCACCAAGGCTTCAGGAGAGTTGGAATCCGCCTTGCTCTTCAGCTCATCCAAGACCGAAAGAACCACAGATTCGGTCGAGTGGACCGGGCGAAAACCTGCTTGACGAGAAGCCAAAAGATGGTTGTCCTCAATATAGGCCGACAGGCAGGAGGTGATATGACTCTCTAGGATCTTGCCAAGCTAAGGGAGCCTAAAATTGGCAGGGAGAGTAGGGTCAGAGCCGGGTTTTTTTAAAATAGGAATGACTGTGGCCGATTTAAAGGAGGACGGAACAATACCCTGAGAGATAGATGCATTTAGAAGGGATAAGGGGGGATCGGGGCAACCAGAGAGTAGCTCCCTTAAGATGCGAGCCGGTGCACAGTCAGCAGGGGAACCTGACTTGACCTTCCTTCGAGATAGGCGAGAAATGGTTCAGGGAGGAGGACAGAGGGGGAAGGGAAGGGGAGGGAAGAGGAGAAGATGGCGAGGCGATATTCCGTTTGATGTTAGCAATCTTCTCAAGAAAAAAATCGTTCAAGGAAAGGCAAAGGGCTTGGGAAGGGACAGTATTGGGATTAACTCTGTCGGAGGCGGCCAAATTGTGAACGATGGAAAAAATCTCCTTGGATTTATTAGACGCTACCAAAATTTTACTAGAGAAGTATTCTAATTTGAATAGCTCTCTTGTAGTTCTTTAGGAGGGACCTGTATCGATCCCTCAGGAGGGGGCAGTAATTGCGCCTCCACTGACGCTCAGACTGTCTGAGAGCCAATTTAAGGGCTTTAAGATTACTAGAAAACCATTTATTGGCTTCTTAGAGGCAACAAGCCTTGACCCTCCTGAGGGGGGCGACCAGGTCACAGGAAGTGGACAGCCAGGTATTAACGGTGTCCACTTGAAGGTCAAGGGAGAGGTCGGATAAATCAGGGGGAGCGGTCGCCAAGGAAGAATGAAGAGTGTTAAGGTCCACTCGGTTCCAATTCCGTGCTAGAAAATTTTTGGGCAGGGGGGGCTTGTTAGTGATAGCAAGATCAATAGAGAAGGAGATGAGCGAATGGTCCGACCAAGTAAAGGGAAGGATGATAGTCGGGGAGATAACCCGACTGGCCGACCAGATCTGGTCAAGAGTGTGACCATGAACGTGGGTAGGGGCGTGAATATTAGAAGTGAAATTGAGGCAGCAAAGAGTGTCAGAAAAGTCTTTAGAGGGCAGATCTTCCCTGGGATCACCGGGCCAATAGTTGAAGTCACCCAGTAGAAGGACAGACGAATTATTGACCACAAGGGTGGCCAACAGTTCTTGAAGAGCAGGTACGAAATAAGGCAATGTTTGAGGAGGGCGGTATAGAAGAACTACAGTGAGGGGAACCAGAAGGTTCACCGAGCGGGCAACTAAAAAATCCACATTAGGTATGGGAGGATAGGTCAGGGGTTGGAACTGAAGATTGGACCGGATGATCATAGCCACGCCCCCGCCGACCTTCCCATCTGGGCGATCAGCCCGAAGGGCATAGTAGGAATCGGGAAGCGCAGATAAGACGTCGGGCAGAGAATCTGCAGAAAACCAAGTTTCCGTCCGAAACAGGAAATCAGGAGACTCAGTGTCCAAAAGATTAAAGAGTTCCAACTGGTGCCTGCCCGCCGAACGGGTGTTGAGGAGATAGGCAGAGGCCATAGTGGGTGGGCAGGAGGAGGGAGGGGGGGAGTGCACAGGACGGGCGGCAGACTGGGATCTGAGCAAGGGGGCAGCAAAGGAAGGGGGGCAGAAATGCCGAGGGCATGAATGCGTTCAGACATAAGAAAGCTAAGGGGCCAGTTACCTTGAAGGTCAAGGAGCTGCGCAGAAGTATATGATACAAAAGGAGCAGGGTCTGTGGCCCCGGGTCCCGACCGGACGCGGACGGGCGCAGACGGGCTTGCCTTTGGCGCGCCGCTGGCGCGCCCGCTGCGCCCGCCCGCTGCGCCGTCGGAAAGTAATGTTCATTTTATAGGCAAAGAGGAGGGTGGGAGGCAGCCAGCAACTAGAGCGCTCGCCCTGCCTTCCCCCCAAGATGGCGTCCGCCCCTCTCTCGGTACCAGTACCTTAATCGGCTGTGCGAGGAGTGGGTTCAAGGAAGAGGTAGGGAAGGTTTTAGTGTGCAAATAGCAATATTTCAGGGTGCCAGCAAGGAACACACAATTTTAAAAGCATTAAATTCGATCGTGATACAAAAGTGAAAATTAATTAACGCTTTGTTGTTAATTCTTGGCATGTGCGGTTTAGGTGCACATGAAAGCGTGCCTCATTTTGAGCTTCAGGGTCTAAGAGGACTTCAAGCTGATCCTGATGCAGGCATCTGGCTTTAACCTTCTGTTGCTCGCCCACCTCTAGTTTAATAAAATGTTAAAATATTGACTTGGGTATTCATAGTGCTTTCAGTCGCAGGATTGGACCTCTTAGCACTATAAATACAGTTGCCACTATTCCACAGTACATTTACATTGCATGCGCTACAATGCATGAGATTACAACATGGTGGTTACAAAGACCGCGTTGTTACAACGCAAGCCATTACATTGCAAGTCGTTTCTACGACTTGTTGTAGGGGACGCGCTTTACTAAGGAATAGTATAATTTACCATTACAACATCTTCTCTACTGTTGCACACGCTGGAGTTGGAATAGTAAATTATACTATTCCTAAGACCAGCGTGCCCCCTACAGCAAGTCGTAGAACTGACTTGCGATGTAATGGTTTGCATTGTAACAATGCAGTGGTTGTAACAACCGCGTTGTAAAGCATGCGTTGTAGTGCATGCGATGTAACATCGCATATTCCACAGTGCACCTACCAGGATTCAAATTTGTAACTGTATGGTTACACATTCAGACATCTCCTGTGATCACATTAATGAATTGAGATGTCCTAACATAAAGAATGCATTTCCCACAAATTATTTTAACTTGCATTTATTTTTCATTTTTAGTGTGTGTGTATTGTATTTTTACAATGAAATGGCGCAGCACAGTGTGGCGCTGCAAACAATTTTGCTGTGCCGAGCTGCTTCGTTTAAAAAGCAAAGGGCTGCGGGGTATTTACAGGAATATGGCACACCCCTCTGCTCTCCCCTGCGCCGGCACTAAAACAGCAGCCGTGCACCAATGCAGGCACCCTTGCATCATGGCGCAAGGCTGCCTGTGTTGGAGGGATGGTTGTGTTTGTACACCTTCCTGCATAAAAAACAATCATTAATGGTGTTTTGCTCCTTCAATGTTTGCTGCAAGAGCAAAAAACGAGGAGAAATACAAGTATTTCTCCTTGGTGCACCACTTTAATGCCTTCCCTTGAAAGGTGTTAGTTTTTTTTACTGCCTCAGATTTACCAATCCGTGTAAATCTGGGTCGCTGTCAAAAACCCATAGGTGTTGAATGGGAACACCCACAGCTAGACCCATGACAACCACTTTAACGCAGAATACTGCGTGAAAGAGGGCCATATTTACAAGGATGTGCAAAGCCAAGTAAATATGGGCCAGCATACAGCGCCACCGGAGCATAAAAAAAAGTGACGCTCCGATGGCGCTAGGAGCTTGTAAATGTGCCCCTGTGTGTGTACTGGATGCTGCACCAGCCCAGTCTGAGACACACAACGGGTGGGGGCTGAATCCTTTGTAGCCAAATCGGCATTGCACGCCTGTGCATTTGTGTGGCTTTTGGCGGATGGGTGAGAGAATAAGGGTGCCTCACGTCTGTGTGGCCCCTTAGTCCGCCAATGTCCTTACCTAGAGGACCCAGTCTGACCTCTAACATCCTCAGCATCTGGTGATCATCCCCTCACTGGCATCTCTGACACAATGGTGTCCATGCCTTGCATAATGTTAGTTCTGCAATAATAGTGGCAATTCTTGGTATATTCTTTTTGTCCATAGCGAAATGGTTCTCTTGCTGAGCCTGGTATATTGGTGACCATACCAGGTTAATTGTGGGCATGACGGTGCCCACCCTCACATAATGCTTGCCCAGGGTAATACTGGTAGTTACTGGCATATTATGGACATCCTTGGCATGATGATGCCAGTACATGGCATCACAGTGCCAAAATATGGCATATTGTAGGTAAGAGTATCATGACGGGTGCCCATCACTGGCAAAATACTTACCATCCTTGGCATTTTGTGGGTATTCATCGTTGTTATGGATCACATTACTTGTATAATTATTGACTTTGATATAATGGTGCCCATTCTCGACATAATTGGGCTATTTCTGGCATTGGCATAGAAATCCTTGACATACGATGGGCACCTTTACCATATGATGGTGACACGTGGGCAGTAAATGCACAGTCCATGTGTAGCAGTATTATATGGGACTTCTGGATGAAACTGACTAGCTAGGGTTTGAGAATCAAATAACTATTTAATGCAAGTAAAAAGCTGATATTTTAGGACAAATATAGTGTATAAAGCTCTTTACGATGGTCTCTCTGATGGTGTCCTGAGGCTGATCCATTAGGAGTGCAGTAACCTGCCTGCTCCCTTAAATCAAAAGGTCTCTGTCTCCTGCTCGGTGCCGCTCCTGTATTGACCTGTGAGACCTAACTAGGCTGTCTGTCTAGGTTCTGAGATGTGAGATCTATATGTTGCCAAAAGCAGTGTCAACAGACTGTCTTGTTCTGATTAATGGAGACTCCAGCAACATAAATTCATAATTTACATCGTTGAACTGCATTTTGTAAATGTTAGTAACAGTATATGGTATTCTAATTTTTCATCTTTTTTTTCCAGACGACTCTCAGTTCTGTGACTGAGAAACGTGTCCACTCACTAGGATGGAACAGTCAAAGAGAGTGGAATGTAGAAGTGAAGCAGGATGCTATAATGTTTTTTTTATTGATAGGCCATTTTTCTGAACTGACTGAAGTTCCTATGGGCATTTTATTGATTTTTATCAGCAAACTGTACTGTGAATTGTATCATTTTGCCACCATGATTTGTGTTTGTGGCGAGAATGAATCCTCAACATCCCTAGATAAGATCCATCTTGCTTGGCACACTGTGAAAGTATTGCACTATTTCATGTGCCCCTCTTCAGAGTCAATGGCTTCGTTGTCAATTTATGTAAACATTTTACTGTAAAGTGCACCATTCGGCACATTTTCCTTTTTAAAGTTTTCTCAGGGAAACACCACTCTCAATTGCCCACATAGAAGTTGGATTCTCCTGCCTGATACAATTCACGGCAGTTAATTATGCCACACTTCTTTAAAAGATTACACAAGTCTACTTTCCAAAGCTTAGTGGTAGATTTTCAGCGCGCTGGGAGCATTTCTGTAGAGCTGCAAGGTCCCCCTCAATAACCACCAGTACACAGATAGTGGTTTGCAGGATGTGTATTTATTAATATATATCGCACAAGGAAGAGCGCCGGGCGTCTAGCTCAGATCGCGCTCCGACTCGCTCTCTAATGCGCAAACCGCCGTTCGCGCATGCACACTCGCCTGCGTTCTGCCCCCAGTGCGTGTTACGTCACACGCACATCAGCGCGGCTAGAGCGCTGACACCACATATCTCCTCCTTTTACACAAAGGGAAAGTTCAAGTCCAAAGTCTAATGTTCTATCACTCAAAGTCTCTGAGGTGTGCAGGTCTGACTATCACTCTCCCCGCACGAGTGCGCCTTACCGGAACGGAGGCTTCGTGGACACCCTTGGCCGCTGGGCTACCCTCCTTTACTCTCTCCTGACCTTGTTCATTCTTCCGGGGTGTCGCTTCTTTGTTAGCTGATGACTCGCTCACACTCGGCTCGCTCGGTTCTCCACTTTCCCTACACGCACCTTCTTCCTCATGGCTTCCGTCGCTGGATGCACTTCCTCCTGCTTCACTTACTAGTCTCTGGACAGGAGGGCTGTTACTTTTCTCCTCCGGCCACAGCACGATTTTATTTATCTTTGCCATGCGATCCTGGGACCACACTTTGCTATCGCTAAGAAGTGCTGCTCTGCTGTACACCTCTTCCACTTGTAGGGGTGGGCTGTACTTGCTTTCTCCTTTCTTTCTCAGTACCGCTTGCTTGACTCTCACCCACTCTCCCTTCTCCAGAACCGATTCCTTCACCTTTCTCCTCTGGTTGTAGTGTTCCGGGTATACTTTCTGGGCCTTCTCCAAATTATGTTGGACTACGGCAGGTGACCATTTACTGGTAATGGTCTTTTCCCTCCATACCACATTGTCTTTCATGAACGGGTGCCTGCCTCTTAGGATCTGGAAGGGACTATACCCCGTTGCGGTAGGGGTGATTCTGTAAGCCCACATCATTTTCTGAATTTCTGCTTCCCAGTCTTTGCCCTGCATGATGGCCGCCTGGATAGACCCCATGAGGACTCGGTTAAACCTCTCCACCTGTCCGTTGCTTGCCGGATGGTACACTGAGGTGTGCTTGGATTTTATGCTGTTTCTCTCGGTGTATCGGTGCCACTTATCGAATGTGAACTGCGGACCATTGTCTGTCAATATTGTCCGTGGAATTCCTTCCCTTAGGAACACCGAGGTGAGAAACCTGATCACCACCTCTGAGTCCATCTCCTCTTGCACGTGCACTTCCGGCCATTTGGAGTACTTGTCAACAATGACACATATGTATTTGGCCGTCCCGTGGCCATCCAATACTGGCCCTAGTATGTCAACCGCCAGGTCTTCCCAGGGATTGCCGGGTTGTTCAAATTTCCCCAGCGCAGGTCTCAATGGCTTGAGTACTTTGTCTGACTCCTGGCAGTGACTGCAGTCTCTAACACGTCTCTCAATCTAGATATCCATTCCTGGCCACCAGTACATCTGTTTCATCCGTGACTTGGTCTTCACTATGCCCAGGTGACCCTCATGTAGCAGGCCCAGCAGGGTCGGGATCAGCTTTTCCGGCTGCACCACTTTGTCACTGCGATATAGGAAGATTCCTGAATCACTCATGGATAATTCTTCTCTTATTTCATACATTCTCCTGGGTACCTCCTTCAATCTTGTTTTTTCCGATCATCCTTTTACAAGGTTCCTCTTAACTTCTACCAGGTTCACGTCTTCCTCGTACGCTTGCTCCCACTCCTGTAAGCTGATAGCCTTCTCCATGTCTTCCATCACCGCTACAATCTCCTCGTTCTCTGCTACCGGCGTGGCCGCATCCTCCATGGCTGAGGCCCTGCTGAGGTAGTCCGCTACCTTGTTGCGTGTCCCCGGGATGTACTCCACATCATACGTGTATTCTAGGAGCTTCAGAGTCATTTTTGCAATCCGCGGGGTGGCAGTGTCGTGTCCGCATGAGGTAAGTACTTTAACCAAAGGCTTGTGGTCGGTCTGCACACGGAACCTTGTTCCCCACAGGAACTGTCGGAACTTCCCCATGGCCCAAGTGACAGCTAGCATCTCTTTTTCGATCACGCTGAACTTTTGTTCGGTGTGTGACAATGCTCTGGACGCAAAGCTGAGTGTTTCCACGGTGTTGTCATCTCTCTCCTGAGCCAGGACTGCACCTAAACCTTTCTCGCTGGCGTCCGTGGTGAGAATGGTCTTTCCTGCGGGATCATGCCCATGCAGAGGCACGGCTTGGCTGATGTTCTCTTTAAGCTCCTCAAACTCCTTCTGAGCCTCATCGTCCCACTGGAACGTGATTTTGTCTCTTACCAGTTGTCTCAACTTGTGCGTTTTTGTTGCAAAGTGTTGGACGAATTTACTATAATACTCGGCCATTCCAAGGAATGACCGCACTTCGTCTTTGTTGGCTGGGGCTCTGGCTTCACAGATTGCTCTCACATTTTCCTTCTTGGGAGTGATCCTGTGTTCGCTTATCTCGTGACCCAGATAGGTGATGGATGTCATCCCAAATCTGCACTTTTCCCATTCTGCAGTTAGCCCTGTCTCTTGCAGCACGCCAAGTACTTTGTCCAGTTTTTCGTCGTGGTCTTTGCGATCCTTCCCCATTATTAGGATGTCATCCTGAAAGTACTGGATGCCGTCGACGTCTTTGAACAGGCGGTGCATGAGTTTTTGGAACACCGCTGCGGCGGACGCTAGCTCAAAGGGCATCCTGCGAAACTGGTAACATCCATATGGTGTGATGAAGGATGTGAGTTTTCTGCTTGACGGGTGCAGGTCAATCTGATGGTATGCAGACGTGAGGTCCACCGTTGAGAACCATTTCACACATCTTGTCTTGGCCAGCATTTCCTCGATTCTTCGGAGCGGGAACTTCTCTACCACCAAGCATTTGTTCAACTCGCGCAGGTCCACACATAGGCGCACTTTGCCAATGGGTTTCCTGGCGACCACCAAGGGGGCTAACCACTCCGAGCTATCTATGGGCTCTATGATCCCCTGTTCTTCAAGTTATTTATTTATTTATTTATTAATCTTATAGAGCGCGACAGCTACCCGTAAGGGTTTCCCGGCGCTAATTGACAGTAAACAACATGATTAATCCTGAAGAAAAGGGGTTATTGGGCAAACAGCCAGGTCTTTAGGGCCTTTCGAAAACGGAGATGGCACTGCTCCATTCGTAAGTCCACGGGAAGAGAGTTCCACAGTTTGGGTCCCAGTACAGCAAAGGAACGGCCTCCCACTCTGGAAAGCCTGAACCTAGGTACGCAGAACAGATGTTGGGAGGAAGAGCGAAGTGAGCGTGTAGGTACATAAGGCTTGACGAGTGCTTGAAGATAAATGGGAGCAACTTCAATTTTAATCTTATGCATAAAGCATAGTGCCTTAAATTTTACTCGGTTGTCAATATTAAGCCAATGAAGTTGCTTAATGCGTTCCGCGATTGGATCATATTTCCGGCATCCACACAGGAGCCGGGCAGCAGCATTCTGAACCAATTGGAGACGACGCAGGATCGCCTTGGTAACCCCCAGATAGAGCACATTACTGTAATCCAGTCTTGAGGTCACCAGGGCCGTCACAACAGATCTTTGTGTGTCAGATGGCAAAATCCAAAAGATCTTTCTCAGCCATCTAAGAATAGTAAAACAGGTGGCTGAGACTTTATTGACCTGGTCTTTCAACGACAGATCCCTGTCAATGAGGACCCCTAGGTTCCTATCATGTTCCGATGGAGTGGGTAGAACGCCCATCGTTGATGGCCAGTGTCTCGGACTCCAAAGGTCAGGCTTGTTGCCAAAGACGAGCACCTCCGTCTTATCGCTGTTAAGCTTTAGAAAATTCCGGCTCATCCAGCGAGAAATGTCACTAAGACCAGTTTGCAGAGAGGAAGGTGAAGAAGGGTCTGCTTGAGATAAAGAGAACACAATCTGAGAATCATCAGTATAAGTGAAGAGGTTAAGGCCAGAAGACTGTGCAACATGGGCTAACGGGACAACATAAAGATTGAAGAGGAGAGGGCTAAGGATAGAACCCTGGGGAACACCATGAGGGGAATGATAGATGTTAGAAGTGGAAGTATTAGAAAAGATTTGAAAAGTCCTGTCAGAAAGAAAGGATGAAAACCAGAGTAAGGCTTTGTCACAGATGCCAAAAGAGGCAAGGCTGTTGAGAAGGGTACTGTGGGAGACAGTATCGAAGGCTGCACTGAGATCAAGCAAAATCAGTGCAGCCGTTTCGCCTTGATCTAATAGTTGGCGAATGTTCTCAGTTACACCTAATAGGGTGGTTTCTGTGGAGAAACCTCGGCGAAAGCCCGATTGAGATGAGTGAAGAAGATTATTGAAAGTGACAAAGCGAGAGAGATGTAGATGAACGTGTCTTTCCAAAATTTTTGAAAAGGCTGGCAACAATGAGATAGGCCGGAAATTGGCAGCAACATTAGGATCTGCAGTGGGTTTCTTGAGAAGTGGGGTGACCATTGCATGCTTCCAGCAATGGGGGACAGTGGCTGAAGCAAGAGAAGCGTTAAGTAGAGAGCAGATCACTTCAAGTTGGGAAGATTCAAGCTGACGTAGAACCGAAATGGGTACAGGATCCATGGGTGAGCCAGATTTAATATTGTTTAGGATTTCTAAAAGAGTGGCAGGTACAAGGTCAGGCCAAGTCTGCAAAGAAGCCAGGGGAGGGCAAGTGGCAATAGGGGGTGACCAAGGGCAGGCAGTAGATTTCTCAAGAGATTTTATGTCTCTATAGATTGTATCGATTTTAGATGTAAAATACTGGGCAAGTTCGTCACATTTCTTACTCGAAAGAGGAGGGGGTATAGCAACTGTCTGAGAGCCAGCAAGGTCTTTTACTACTTTAAATAAAACATTTGATTTATTTATGGATTCTGTAATCAAATTTGTGACATAAGTGGCTCTGGTGTGAACACAGGCCTTGTGGTATAGTTTCAATTCGGCTTTATACGTAAGCCCGGCAGCAGTAGAGTAATCCTTCCTCCAGGCCCGTTCTAGTCTCTTACATTGAGCTCTGTGTAGACGAAGGGTTTCATTGTACCATGGGGCGGGAGAATTATGAACAACATTTTTTTTGTTTGTGAGAGGAAGACAGATGTTTATAGCATCAAAGAGCCAAGAGTTCACCGAGTCAGCAGCTGAGTTCATGTTGTCTAAGTTTGGTCGGTATTTAGGCAAAAGTTCAAGAAGCTTTGAGTTGAGAGCTGTAGTGTCCAAATTCTTCCAGATTCTCCTTTTAAAATTGAGAGAGGAATTAGGTGTGGTCTGAGTTTTGTTGGTAGCTACAGTAAATTTAACTGGATAATGATCTGACCAAGAGACAGGTAAAGCAGGAGAGCAAGTTATTTGTGAAGAGTTTGAAAAAATAGGATCTAAAAGATGCCCACCCCTATGGGTGGGGCCCTTGTTATGTAAGATTAAATTCATAGCAGCAAGATCGGTGATACAATTACCAGCAGCCTTATCATTGGGGTTGTCCAAATGTAAGTTTAAATCACCAATGACAAAAAAATTACTGGAAGATACGAGCACTGAAGCTATGAAATCCAAAAATTGGGTATACCAAGAATTAGAAGTGCCAGGGGGACAGTACATTAAAAGTCCAGTAATAGTATAGTTGGGGTTTAGAGTGAGCTTGAAGTGAAGAGCATCACATTTGCTCAGAGTAATAGGATCAGAATGACATTGATATTTTTTATTAAAAATTATTGCCACACCGCCTCCAGTCCTTACAGGACGGTCATTTCGGACAATGGCATAGTCAATAGGCAATGCTTCGGCGATGTCAGGGCCAGAGTTGTCGTGGAGCCAAGATTCAGTGATAAATAGCGCATCAGGCGCCTCATCAGTAAGCAAGTCAAAAATATTGCGTTTATGTTTGGGCAGAGAGCGACAGTTATGACTGATAAAGATAAAACCAGGAGGAGAAGGAATGGTAGCTCGTTGTTGTTGACTTTTACATAAATCAGGAGTATTTAATAAGAAAGGGCAATCAGGGCAGTGCAAAGGAAAATTTCCAAGCAGGTCAAAAGAATGCGTTATATGTGTATTGAAAGGTCTTAGGTCAAGTAATTGTTTTCTGGAGTATGGGCGCGGAGCCGATGGAGAAGAACCAGGGGTTCTGGCCCCGGGACCCGGTTGGGCGCGGACGGGCGCAGACGGGCACGCCTTTGCCGCGCCTTCGGCGCGCCATCGGCGCGCCCGCTGCGCCCGCCCGCTGCGCGGACGGGAAATGATACACATTTATACAGGAGGAGGGTGGGAGGGTCTGAAAGCCTAGACCGCGATCCCTGCACCTCCCTAAGATGGCGGCTGACCCCCGGTTCGAGCCGCGACAGCGTTCAATCTGCTGTACGGTCCGAGGTGGGAAGCGGAAACAGTGTCAACAGTGTCAGTATTTCGAGTATGTGCAAATTAGCAAGTTTAAAAGCTTGAAAGTAAAATCACAATTGTAAAAGTAAGAACACAATTTTAACACGCAAATGCAATATGCTAAAGGCAATGTTTCCCGGCTTTTCGCCTCAGGAAGAATAACACGCTGGTATCAATCACCAGGCAGTGCAGCAAAAGCGTTTAAATACCCGGGAGGGCGGGAGGGTCTGAAAGCCTAGACCGCGATCCCTGCACCTCCCTAAGATGGCGGCTGACCCCCGGTTCGAGCCGCGACAGCGTTCAATCTGCTGTACGGTCCGAGGTGGGAAGCGGAAACAGTGTCAACAGTGTCAGTATTTCGAGTATGTGCAAATTAGCAAGTTTAAAAGCTTGAAAGTAAAATCACAATTGTAAAAGTAAGAACACAATTTTAACACGCAAATGCAATATGCTAAAGGCAATGTTTCCCGGCTTTTCGCCTCAGGAAGAATAACACGCTGGTATCAATCACCAGGCAGTGCAGCAAAAGCGTTTAAATACCCGGGAGGGCGGGAGGGTCTGAAAGCCTAGACCGCGATCCCTGCACCTCCCTAAGATGGAGGCTGACCCCCGGTTCGAGCCGCGACAGCGTTCAATCTGCTGTACGGTCCGAGGTGGGAAGCGGAAACAGTGTCAACAGTGTCAGTATTCCGAGTATGTGCAAATTAGCAAGTTTAAAAGCTTGAAAGTAAAATCACAATTGTAAAAGTAAGAACACAATTTTAACACGCAAATGCAATATGCTAAAGGCAATGTTTCCCGGCTTTTCGCCTCAGGAAGAATAACACGCTGGTATCAATCCAATCCAAGTCTGCGCAGTTCTAGCTGCACCGCTTCCCTCACCGCTATGGGCACATTCCGGACTTTGTGGGACACCTGCTGGGAGTTTTCCTTGAGGATGATCTTGTGCATGAATTTCTCTAGTTTCCCTACCTTTCCTCCAAAGACCTTCGGAAACTCTCTCCTCACTCGTTCCAGGTCTTGCCAGCTTTCATTGTCAGTGAGCAGTATTTGTTCCTTGCCGCCTGGGTCTAGTTTGATTCCTAGGTCTCCCTGGTCTCTCCATCCTAGGACCGATGGACCTTTCTCTGCCACGTACAGCTTACATGTCGCTGTCCTCCCACTGAACTCGAACCTCAGGCTCCGGTATCCTACCATCGGAATCATGTTGTTTGTGTTTGACACTGGTCGTATGTCCGGTGGCTCCAGTTTGGGGCCTAGGCTGGGTATGAATTCCTCTTCCAAACCGACCTCTGCACTATGGTGTATGGGGATCCCGAGTCAATCGTGATTCTAATTTTGACTCCCCCTATTAGCATGTCCGCTCGCGGTTTGTCCGAGCGTTTGGTGTCAATACCTAGCACTAGTTCTTCGATGCACAGCACTCTGTCGTCTTCGTCCGATTCCTCGTCAGCTCCATCTTCGTTCTGCGGTTGCGCAATGTACTTCACAACCGATCTCTTCTCCTTCCTTTGACACACCTTCTCGTAGTGGCCTACCAGACCACAGAATGTGCACTTCGCGCGAAACGCCGGGCAGCGTCTGTCTTGGGCTGCATAGTTCGCACTCCCACACCAATAGCACGTGGACTTGCTGTGCGGGAACTGTTTACCTGCTTGTCCGGGTCTTCCCGCCCATTTTGTGGTACCTCTACTGTCTCCGGGCGCCATCTTGTGTCTTCCCGATGGTTCCGCGTCATCCACTTTGTTGACCATGATTCTTTGCGCACTCTCCCTTTTTGCGGCATCAGCACAACGCTTAGAAAGTTCGGCCTTCTTCACCATCGCAATTACTTCCTTTAGCATCGCCTCACTGTGAGCCCACAGCTTGTCCTGTACGTTCCTGTTGGTGGTGTGCATTACTATCTGGTCTTTAATAAAATCTTCTTCATACGCCCCATACTTGCACGTGACTGCTAACCTTCTCAGGGCTGCCACGTAGTCGTCAACTGACTCTCCTTCTCCTTGCTTCCTCTGTTGGAAGTTGTACCGATCAATTGAGACACACACTGCTGGGCGGTAGTGGGCATCTAGATCTTCCAGAGCTTGTTTGAAAACGTCCGCATCGGCTGCTTGTAGGGGTGTCGTCACTATGTTCGTGAACACCCTTATACCTTCCGGGCCCAGGTTGTGTAGTAGTATGCGTTTCCTTCTTGCGGGGGTGAACTCGTCACTGGATTCGTCTTCTAGGGCTTCTAGGTAGTTCTTGAAGTATTCCCTCCAGTCCTCCAACTTCATCTGGGGTTCCCCTGGCCTGGGTAGGAATGGGATGGGTGCCGTGAGTGAGGACACCTGGTTACTCATTCTGGCTTGTCTGTCTGGCTCACCGTCTTGATTACTGGGGCTGCCTGGCGCTCTGTCGTTCTCTCTCTGATTCCTGGGGCTGCCCGGTATGCTGGCACTCACTGCTTGCGACGTTTTCGGTCTCGATTCTCCTCTCCCCCTTTCCACGTGGTCACCCTTTCCCGCCCGGGCCTTTGTGGGGATGCTTGCTAACCCCTGCCGTGCTTCTGTGCAGGTCTCTGCGTTGCTGGGCTCTTGGCCACGTGGTGTGATTGTCTAGGTCATTGTGCCTCTGCCACGCACTTCCCTTTGTGTCCTGCAGCGGTTTGTGCCTCACCTTCTCTTCTGACGGTGGGCAATAACAGTTGGTGTGTCTCGGGTCCTTGTTTCCTCCACTCTACTGTTTGTCTCCTTTTTTTTGTTTTGTGTGGAAACAGATCCCACTCCTCGTCGCCACTGTAGAGCTGCAAGGTCCCCCTCAATAACCACCAGTACACAGATAGTGGTTTGCAGGATGTGTATTTATTAATATATATCGCACAAGGAAGAGTGCCAGGCGTCTAGCTCTGATCGCGCTCCGACTCGCTCTCTAAGGCGTGAACCGCCGTTCGCACATGCGCACTCGCGTGCGCTCTGCCCCCAGTGCGTGTTACGTTACACGCACATCAGCGCGGCTAGAGCGCTGACACCACAATTTCGAACAAGTGAAGTGCGGTTTTGTAATTCTTGTGCTTTTGATTTGGATATATTCATGGGCGTCCGCAGGGGAGGGCAAGAGGGGGCACTTGCCCCCCCTGGAACACCGTACCGTCACTATTGACAGCCCCCACAGACAGTGGTGTATGTCTGCAGGGCCGTCAATTTTAAAAGCGTGAGAAAGCGCTTGCAATGACGGTCCTGCTTGATGAGCGGTAAAACTGCTGCTGAGGGGCGAGAGAGAAGGTCGGGCCCGGGGGCCTGGCTGCTCCCACGGCTTGAAGCAGAGGCGCACCAAGAGTCAAATTTCGGGGGGGGGGGCAACATTTTTCAAGCTAAGGAAGAGTGGAGCTGCAGGGGCCCTAGGAAGGGGTAAAAACCATCAGTGGCAACCACTGTGATGCTGCAAATTGTAAGCTTTATGAACACAACATCCTTTTGTACATAAGTTATTTAGATAAAGCAGGATGTGCAGTGAAAGAATTGACGTTACAAATGAGTAGAGCCTTTAATGCTCTGGAAATGCTAGGATCTCCAATCTACCCCTCTCTCTCTCTCTCTACCTATCTCTCTACCTCTCTCTCTACCTCTCTCTCTCTATGTCTCTCTTTACCTCTACCTCTCTCTCTACACCTCTCTCTACACCTCTCTACCTCTCGCTATCTCTCTCTCTCTCTACCTCTGTCTCTCTCTACCTCTCTACATCTCTCTCTCTACCTCTTTCTCTACCTCTCTCTCTCTCTACCTCTCTCTCTATTTCTCTCTACCTCTCTTACTTCTCTACCTCTCTCTCTACGTCTCTCTACCTCTCTCTACCTCTCTACCTCTCTCTCTACGTGGCTCTACCTCTCTCTACCTCTCTCTCTACGTCTCTCTCTTTACCTCTCTATCTCTACCTACCTCTCTACACCATTCTCTCTACACCTCTCTCTCTCTCTCTACCTCTCTCTCTCTACCTCTCTCTACCTCTCTCTCTTTACCTCTCTCTCTCTACCTCTCTACCTCTCTCTCCCTACCTCTCTCTCTCTACCTCTCTACCTCTACCTGTCTCTCTACCTCTCTCTCTACCTCTCTCTCTCTACCTCTCTCTCTCTACCTCTCTTTCTCTACCTCTCTACCTCTCTCTCTCTACCTCTCTACCTCTCCCGCTCTACCTCTCTCTATCTCTCTCTCTCTACCTCTCGCTCTACCTCTCTCTCTCCACCTCTCTCTCTCCACCTCTCTCTCTCTCCACCTCTCTCTACCTCTCTCTCTCTACCTCTCTCTCTCTACCTCTCTCTACCTCTCTACAGCTCTCTACCTCTACCTCTCTCTCTCTACCTCTCTCTCTCTCTACCTCTCTCTCTCTTCCTCCCTCTCTCTCTACCGCTCTCTCTCTCTCTCTACCTCTCTACCTCTCTCTCTCTACCTCTCTCTCCATACCTCTCTCTCTCTCTACCTCCCTCTCTACCTCTCTCTCTACCTCTCTCTCTCTACCTCTCTACACCTCTCTACCTCTACCTCTTTCTCTCTACCTCTCTCTTTCTACCTCTCTCTCTACCTCTCTCTCTCTTCCTCTCTCTCTCTACCGCTCTCTCTCTCTCTCTACCTCTCTCTCTCTACCCCTCTCTACCTCTCTCTCTACCTCTCTCTCAATACCTCTCTACCTCTAACTGTCTCTCTACCTCTCTCTCTCTCTACCTCTCTCTCTACCTCTCTCTCTCTACCTCTCCCTCTCTACCTCTCTCTCTCTATCTCTCTCGCTCTACCTCCCGCTCTCTACCTCTCTCTCCACCTCTCTCTCTCCACCTCTCTCTACCTATCTCTCTCTACCTCTCTCTCTCTCTACCTCTCTCTACCTCTCTCTACCTCTACCTCTACCTCTCTCTCTCTACCTCTCTCTCTACCTCTCTCTCTCCCTACCTCTCTCTCTACCTCCCTCTCTCTCTAGCGCTCTCTCTCTCTCTACCTCTCTCTCTAGCTCTCTCTCTCTACCTCTCTACATCTCTCTACCTCTCTACATCTCTCTACCTCTACCTCTCTCTCTCTCTACCTCTCTCTCTCCCTACCTCTCTCTCCCGCTCTCTCTCGCTCTCTCTCTCTACCTCTCTCTCTACCTCTCTCCCTACCCCCCTCTACCCCTCTCTCTCTACCACTCTTTCTACCTCTCTCTTCCACTCTCTCTCTACCTCTCTCTACCTCTTTACCTCTCTCTCCCTCTCTACCTCTCCCTCTACCACTCTCTCTCTACGTTTACATCTCTACCTCTACCTCCCTCTACCTCTCTCTCTACCTCTCTCTCTCTACCTCTCTCTCTCCCTGCCTCTACCTCTCTCTCTACCTCTCTCTCTCTACCTCTCTCTCTACCTCTCTACCCCTCTCTCTACCTCTCTCTCTTCCTCTCTCTCTACCTCTCTACTCTCTACCTCTCTACCTCTCTCTCTTCCTTTCTCTCTACCTCTCTCTCTCTCTCTACCTCTCTCTCTACCCCTCTCTCTCTACCTCTCTCTCTCTACCTCTCTCTCTCTCCCTACCTCTACCTCTACCTCTCTCTCTCTCTACCTCTACCTCTCTCTCTACCTCTCTACCTCTCTCTACCTCTCTACCTCTCTTACATCTCTACCTCTCTCTCTACGTCTCTCTACCTCTCTACCTCTCTCTCTACGTGGCTCTACCTCTCTCTACCTCTCTCTCTACGTCTCTCTCTTTACCTCTCTATCTCTACTACCTCTCTACACCATTCTCTGTACACCTCTCTCTCTCTCTCTCTCTACCTCTCTCTCTCTACCTCTCTCTCTCTACCTCTCTACCTCTACCTCTCTACCTCTCTCTCTCTACCTCTCTCTCTCTCTACCTCTCTCTACCTCTCTCTCTCTACCTCTCTACCTCTCTCTCTCTACCTCTCTACCTCTCCCGCTCTACCTCTCTCTATCTCTCTCTCTCTACCTCTCTCTCTACCTCTCTCTCTCCACCTCTCTCTCTCCACCTCTCTCTCTCCACCTCTCTCTCTCCACCTCTCTCTTTCCACCTCTCTCTACTCTCTCTCTCTACCTCTCTCTCTCTACCTCTCTCTACCTCTCTACAGCTCTCTACCTCTACCTCTCTCTCTCTACCTCTCTCGCTCTCTACCTCTCTCTCTCTACCTCCCTCTCTCTCTACCGCTCTCTCTCTACCTCTCTCTCCATACCTCTCTCTCTCTCTACCTCCCTCTCTACCTCTCTCTCTACCTCTCTCTCTCTACCTCTCTCTCTACCTCTCTACACCTCTCTACCTCTACCTCTTTCTCTCTACCTCTCTCTTTCTACCTCTCTCTCTACCTCTCTCTCTCTTCCTCTCTCTCTCTCTCTACCGCTCTCTCTCTCTCTCTACCTCTCTCTCTACCTCTCTCTCTACCCCTCTCTACCTCTCTCTCTACCTCTCTCTCAATACCTCTCTACCTCTAACTGTCTCTCTACCTCTATCTCTCTCTCTACCTCTCTCTCTCTATCTCTCTTGCTCTACCTCCCGCTCTCTACCTCTCTCTCCACCTCTCTCTCTCCACCTCTCTCTACCTCTCTCTCTCTACCTCTCTCTCTCTCTCTCTACCTCTCTCTACCTCTCTACCTCTACCTCTATCTCTACCTCTCTCTCTCTACCTCTCTCCTCTCTACCTCTCTCTCTCTACCTCCCTCTCTCTCTAGCGCTCTCTCTCTCTCTACCTCTCTACATCTCTCTACTCTACCTCTCTCTCTCTCTCTACCTCTCTCTCTCCCTACCTCTCTCTCCCGCTCTCTCTCGCTCTCTCTCTCTACCTCTCTCTCTACCCCTCTCCCTACCCCCCTCTACCCCTCTCTACCTCTCTCTCTACCACTCTTTCTACCTCTCTCTTCCTCTCTCTCTCTACCTCTCTCTCTACCTCTCTCTACCTCTTTACCTCTCTCTCCCTCTCTACCTCTCCCTCTACCACTCTCTCTCTACCTTTACATCTCTACCTCCCTCTACCTCTCTCTCTACCTCTCTCTCTCTACCTCTCTCTCTCCCTGCCTCTACCTCTCTCTCTACCTCTCTCTCTCTACCTCTCTCTCTACCTCTCTACCCCTCTCTCTACCTCTCTCTCTTCCTCTCTCTCTCTCTCTCTCTCTCTCTCTCTCTCTACCTCTCTACCTCTCTCTCTTCCTCTCTCTCTACCTCTCTCTCTCTCTACCTCTCTCTCTCTCTACCCCTCTCTCTCTACCTCTCTCTCTCTACCTCTCTCTCTCTACCTCTACCTCTCTCTCTCTACCTCTCTCTTTACTTCTTTCTCTACCTCTCTCCCTACCTCTCTCTACCTCTCTCCTCCTCTCTCTCTACCTCTCTTTCTACCTCTCTCTCTTCCTCCCTCTTCCTCCCTCTCTCTCTACCTCTCTCTCTACCTCTCTCTACCTCTTTACCTCTCTCTCCCTCTCTACCTCTCCCTCTACCACTCTCTCTCTCCCTCTCTCCCTCTACCTCTCTCTCCCTACCTCTACCTCTCTGTCTACATCTCTCTCTACCACTCTCTCTCTACCTATCTCTCTCTCTACCTCTCTCTCTCTCTCTACCTCTCTCTCGCTATCTCTCTCTCTACCTCTCTCTCTCTCTCTCTCTCTCTCTCTCTCTCTCTCTCTACCCCTACCTCTCTCTCTACCTCTCTCTCTCTCTACCTCTACCTCTCTCTACCTCTCTCTCTACCCCTCTCTACCTCTCTCTCTACCTTTCTCTCTTCCTCTCTCCCTTCCTCTCCCTCTCTACCTCTCTCTCTCTACCTCTTTACCTCTCTATCTCTCTCTACCTCTCCCTCTACCACTCTCTCTCTACCTCTACCTCTCAACCTCTCAACCTCTTTCTCTACCTCTCCTTCTTTACCTCTCTCTCTCTCTCTACCCCTCCCTCTCTCTCTATACCTCTCTCTCTACCTTTACACCTCTACCTCTCTCTCTACCTCTCTCTCTACCTATCTCTCTCTCTCCCTACCTCTACCTCTACCTCTCTCTACCTACCTCTACCTCTCTACCTCTCTCTCTCTCTACCTCTCCCTCTACCTCTCTCTACCTCTGTCTCTCTACCTCTCTACACCTGTCCACCTCTCAACCAGTTGAATTCCGGGAAGCCCAAACCATCAGTATTTCAAATCTGCGCATGAAACGTGGGTAGGATGAGCTGTGTAGCTCAGAATGGGATGCTCTTTTTACATAATTTGTATTTAATAGAATTGGGAAGCAGGAGAGCAGTCTCACAGTTGAGATAGGGATTAACATACACTGGTGACAGCTTTTAAATTGGGTTTAAAACCACTCAAAGATGGCTGCAGCATCTACGTGGGATGTGGTGGACTAAGTGGCAGCCGGAGCCCTATAGCACTGCTTGTCATTAAAAAAAAAACAGCATTGACATGGCCAATAGGTCTCCCCTTTGGGACCTTATAAGTGTTTAGTTGTCCAGTACAATATCCTTGGTGCAACAACATCAAGTGTTGCATGGCTAAACACTTATAAGGTCCCAAAGGCGAGACCTATTGGCTATGCCATTGCTTGTTTATTTTTTCCTCTGTTTCATTGTGGTTGCCAGGTAATCTGCTGTGAAGCCTTACATGATATTTCTCCCACCCCATGGGTTTCTTTTGTTATTTAAGCTCTTTTGTTTTATTAGATTTTTTATTTGTTTATTTAATACTTGTGCTCAATTATGTCGGAGGATGGTGATGAAGTAAAAATGTTGCCCCCCCCTGGAAAAATTTCTGCGGACGCCCATGGATATATTCGTGCTGACTGGTGGCGTTATTTCCATGCACACACTGACTCGAAACTTCCTTTCACCCGTGTCTTCCCATGAAATGACAGATCACGCTTAAAATAAGGGTTTTTGAGTTAATAGTGCCATCGTGTGGTCACTTGGAAATAAGCACGGCAACATGAGGATGGAAGTCAACATTTATTTATCAGTTCTTTGTTAATCCAAATCCACCTTCTCACTCCTATTGACGCCCCGGAAAATGTTTTATTGCCCCAAATGTTGACCAAAAGCTGTAAATTCCCTGAAGTGTGCGTTATATCGACGTATCTAGCCAACCCCGTGGAACCTGCAACCCAGTTCGCCCCTGCCCCATTTTAACGGTAATAATTAGATTGCCTTGGATTCAATGTACTAATCGTTTTTCTTGGTGTACGGCAGCGGTGCGAAGCAAAACAGGAATCAATATGCAAGCGAACTTGCTAGCTCTTTTAGGGTAAAGGGGTAGAAACATCTCGATCATTTTTGATTCATTTAAATGCTATGCTCCCTAAACGTATAGGTTGCAAGCCATAGGTTTTTGAGGGTTCCGATGAAGAGTGTTGGGGTTCAAAAAATAAAGCAGTAGTCTGTAGAGCTGACACCTCAATCAGAATTATTATTGCTCTGAGACAGAACATTCTTTTATGTTCACCTTGGCTTGAAATACCTGGGAATATTGGCAGAGTACTGGAAGGCGTAAGTAGACTACTCCCCTTCTGGTCAAAGCTTCCTCTGTCTCTAATGGGACGAGTGGCGTTGATTACAATGATTCCCCTGCCTAGATGGCCTTCAAAGAGTTATATGCCTGTGAGGAGTTCCTGTGGCGTCCCCCAGAGTAGGCCACAATGAGGGTTTTGCATGTGTTATCGCGAGCAGGCATGATTTATAAAGCACTTTGTGGCACTGTAAACCCGAATGAAGGGGAGAGAGATGTCGATAACCAGTTAACAGACACTAAAGGGTACAAAGTATTAGTGTACAACAAAATGGTTGTGAGTAATGCCAGATTCTGTCTGGTACATTTTAATGTTCTACATTCCAAGATGGAGGGAGTGAGAAGTGATACAGGGTTCGCTCACCTTCCCAAACATCTAACCGTACAAAAACAAAAGGAGGGAACCCCTGTCGTGCTTAGTCTATCACTCCATACTAGCCGAAGGGCATCACCCTATGGTATTTAAAGGGCTCTCACCCACTGGAATTCCAAGTGCCATGCTTCATCATAGAGTCCTCACCCAGATACCTAATGTATCTGGACAGAGGCAACCTTGGTAGCCAAGGATGCTCTTTGGTTATTGGGTGGATTACTAGATTGCTTGATTTAAAATAGTCTACGGTTCCCTGAGAGTTATTTATATTTTTGAAGGACAACCTGACAAAGTTAAAAACAGACGGGGATGCAATAAGGAAATTAGTATCCTCTGTACAACATGGTATTTATTTTTGTAGAGTTTAAAATGCTACATAGAACATAATTAACAGCAAAACTATTAAGTACAATGCATCCGACCAGATTTGATGAATGCCCAAGATGTTCTCATAGATCAATAGATCTTAGGTACCTGGTCTGTTCATGCACAAACATATGAGATTACTGAATATATATAGGGGAAATGTTTGGAAAACACAACATGAATAGTAATTGAGCTTCCTATTAAATCCTGCACGCTAGGTCTACACACTAGAATAAAAGAGGGGGACATCATATGTAACTTTGTGTGCTTGTGCCTGTTGCTGGCTAAGAGATGTATTATGCGGGTTGCACCAAAAGGTTCCCTTGATTACATTGTGGAAGCATGATGTTAGAGAGGGGATGGCTGAGGAGAAAAGGAGCATGACTGTGGTCAGAATGAGGGGCGTTGCTTCCATTGGTGCAGCAGACGCAAAGAGGCCGGTGCCCAAAGGCATATGGAGCCCACTGAACCCTGATTGTTGCTTTATTTTAGAATTCAAACAGGAGCCAAAGGTGCCATTTCCGGCTTTGTACTAGGGCCCAGTACACACTGGCTACACCCATGGGCAGAATGGATGATAAACTGTCACATGGGTTGGTTAGGCCCAGAAGAAACACTGCCATTTTACATGCACTCGATTCTTAATTTGTCTTCTTTTTTACAAGATGACCTGTAAGACGCAATTGCTTCCATGACAGTGCAGGATTGGTTTCTCTGAATCCACTTTGCTTACAAATTCCACTTTGTAAATACACTATCATGACACCTTGAACATTTAGTACAAGGCCTGAACATACAATGTGAAAATGTTGTTGTTTGTTATCCATCCATGAGACGCCATGGTTATCACAAGAGAATAAACAATGTCAGCCTGGCTGAAGCCTCGACACAAAAGCATGTATACTTTTAAAATAAATACATACGCGTTTCTGTGTTCAAATCAGAAGAGCACTCTGCTGTCATTGCAAGGCTGTCGCTGGTATCGAAGTCTCAGCCCAGTTGATTCCTATATACCCTCTGCAAGGAGTGATGCGTAACTTGTGACCAAGATGGGGACCTGCACACACTTGTCTTCAGGTAATATGGAGTTAGATAATCTAGTAAGGGATTCTTGGCAGAACACCCACCTTAGGCCACCAGGTTAAAGAGTGCATCGTAGGAGTACACTACACACAGTATTTATATGTCAGCATATGTACACTGCTTTAGCACAATGGTGGAATTGTTAATTCTTTTCACTGTCCTCATCACATTTATTTGCTTCTGTCTATTAATCATTGAGGTGCCTATATTCCATATAGGAAGACTCAGGGGCCCTCTTCAAATTCTGGAGGGGGGCTCCAACTTGTGTTGCACCACTGGCCATATGGCATTATCAGAATGGTCATATCTGCTGGGCACACACCCCTCCCCCCCCCCCCCCTCTCTCTCTCTCTCTTGCTCACTCTCTCTCTCTCTCTCTTTCTCTCTCTCTCTCTCCTCTCTTTCTCTCTCTCTCTCTGATCTTAAGCAGTGCTGTAGTATGTGCAGCAGAGGGAGAAGCCACAGTGGAGGCAGTCCTGTGTTTTCCTCGCCTTTCAGAGTGCGATACCAGTGGATTTTATCCCAAACCGAAGATAGCAGCAGAGCCATGTCTGCCCAGCAGGCTTGTGTAGGCATAAAGGTTGGCTGATTATCATAGACCAGAAAGACGATTCCACATGTATAGGGGAACACATGGAGTGAGACACATCAGGGAGTCAAGTGCATCCCCAGGAAGATGTTTGGGGATCCAATGACGTCAGCGCTGTGCTGGCGATGTTGAGGGGCACTCTGGGCCTTACTCTACTGGTAGATCCTGGAGCATATACTGACAAGGAGACACCACAGACCATGGTATGGAGACCCTGGAAGACTACACTTGCCAGTGCATGATCTTTGGTGCTTTTTTTCTTGGCACCCCAAGCGTGGATATGTGGCAGTAAAAAAGAAGATGAAGAGTGAATTCTTTTCACCCCGAAGACTGGGGCCTTGAGGAAGGTTCTGGAGAACCTGAAAACCCTGTTCTAGAGAGCTTGACATAGAGACAGTGTTTGCTCCTAGGCTAACTTGCTTGGTAGAAGGCTGAACGTGGAAAGGAGAGGCACAGTAGAAGCAGCTGTTCAAAAGGTGGAGAATTTGCTGACATAAGTGGTGGAGCTAAGGGAGCGAAGAGGGCCATGGTCCCTCCTGGCTCGCTATTTTGTTCCTGAGGCACCATTTGCATGGTGCTCAATATGATCAGGATATTTGCTTGCATTTTCCAGTTGAAATGCAAGCATTTTATTTGCTTAAGCAACATACCAAGTGGCTCTAGGCCAAATGTACGAAGCTATTTAGTTTTTCCTAATGAACCGAATCGCCATTTCGGGCCATTAAGAAATGCTAAATAGCCTTTTGGCACGTATAAAGGCCTAAAGGAGGTTGCAAAATATATATATTTCTACCGAGTAAAAATTGCATTTTGTGACTCCCTAAATCGGAAATAGCAAATAGGGATTACCTATTTGCGATTTCCCAAGTACATGTAAAAACATTTCTTAAATGCAAATTTGGCATTTAGGAAATGCTATTACCACCGTCTCCAAGTCGATGGTAACTATGTGTAGTTTTGAAAATACACCTGAAATGCATTTTTTCCTTTGCCAAAGATCGCCCACTTGCCCTATGGGTAATTGAGTGGTGTACACAAGCACCATTTTTTTCCTCTCTGATTTAGGGGGTGGGGGGCTTAGGCTCCTAGAGATGAATGCTTTTGCTCTCCAAAAATTGTGATTTCCTATTAGGCCCATAGGAACAAATGGGTTTTTGCACTCCCCAAATTGCAATTTCCTATTAGGCCCATAGGAACGAATGTGTTTGTATTTCCTAAATAGTGATTTCCTAATAGCAATTCCGACTGTAGGAATCACTATTTTTGTACATTCCCTTTTGCATTTCCTAAATAGCGATTTCTTAGGATTCGCTATTTAGGAAATGCTAAAGTGGAATTTTGTACATATGACCCTGTATGTCTAAAGATTTGTTTTCATACCAGAAATAAAATACATCACAATTCCTGTTGTCTGACTTGATTTAACTCAAGGGGGCAGATTCATCATGATTTTGTGCTACTGCAATGTCATGCATAGTGACATGGAGTGCTGCAAAGTCTTGATAGGGGATTTAGTTTCCATTTAGCTATATCCTCTGACTCTCTCTGTACATCCATCACTCTTCTCTAAATATGTGGGCCTTTGTTGCTATTGCATGCATATTTATAAACATTGAAAAAAATTAATTGTAAAGTTATTTATAAAAGTACATTCTTAGCGTTGTTAGAAAATGTATTTATGGCATCATGGTACATTTATGAATGTAGAATTAAAAATGTGGGCTCACAATGTTATTGATTTGAACGAAGAGTCACTTGCTCAGGAAAACAGCTAAGTAGTCCTGCTCAAGGACTCCATTATACCTTAATATATTCTTCTTTTCTGATTCTGCTGAGTGACATCAGCCTTTTTATAGCTTGTTTTCAAGAGTTCTCCTTTGCTGGCAGCAGAGAGATCTACGGCGACGGCTCTGCTGTAGACATATAACTTTGATGAGCAGACACCATGTTTAATGCACCAACTTAGCAAAGTTCCCAAAGCAGGAGTTTGTTATTGAAAAACAAAAAACAAATTGCCCTGATCCGCTCAGGGTCTCCTCAGTGCGTGGGTGAAATTTATTTGGTTTCCACTTTGGTATCACCAGACTTTCCCTAATAGGAAAAAAATAAGTCAGAACTTCTGCCTCAAGAGAGTGGACGATTTGTAGTATTTTTGACCAACATCCCAATGCCTGGCGAGCCATCGGTCTAAGGTTTCTAAGCCAGCATAGCCTCTTTCAGTGGATCCATGGTGATTCACCCAACTCTAAAAAGAGCAGGGGAACCACAAGTTTAGCAAACAGGACATTCACCGTGTTTTTGATGGAGTATTCTGTCTGTCACACTCAAAATGAGGCCCTCTGCCCTGATTGACATGAGCAGGATAGAAGTAGAAATGATAGAGAAGGGGACCTTATTTAGGCCTCGCCGGGTGGCACGCCATCGCAAAGGAGGGTGGAGGACATAACATGGTGAATTGGTGATGAATGACAGATGAAGGAATGGAGGATGGATTGTATGGGTGCGGGAATGGATGGAGTTTGTGGGTGGATGGATAGACCGTATAGACAGAGAGGAGGAAAGACTGTGTGTTGGTGGGTAGATCAACAGATGGGTGAAGGGTGTGTCAATGCTAATGTGGGTGGATGAATTATATATGCTCACATTGTGCATACTGGTGGGTAATGGAATTAAGCTTACACCCTTCGAAATCGAATTTTTCTCGGCACATCACAAGTGTGTGACATATCATACATACGCCAATGGGCTTTTGAGGAAGAGTAAAGTAGGTGTTAGAGCAGCCTGTGCTTGGTGTTTTAGATGCTTTTTTAAACAAATTATGGATATATTGTACCACACCTTTGGTGGCCGTAGAGAAAAGGCCTTTACACTACAGAGGCAGAGTGACATGGTCTGAATTGTGTCTAATGGGAAGTACAGTTGAGAAAAATATTGTAGTGGAGAAGAAATGGGAAAATTCTGATAGACGACAGCGAAAGCTTATATCTGTTGGTAATGCCTACAAAGGAGTAAAGTTGATTGCGTTCTGTGTGGGAGAATGCGTGCTTATTAAGGATCTAGGTTTTGTGGGCGAGGGGCATTCACAGTTTAAGGAGGTGAAAGTTATTGCTGTCAGGGCTCTGGGGTTCAGTTTGTGGAAATTGAACGGCTAGCTAGTGAGGGCGGTTTAGAGTTTGGTGGACAGAGTTTTCAGTCACAAACATGACAAACTGATGGCCCACCCACTCTATTCAGGAACAGGAGGACCGCCAGCTTTCTGTCGCCAGAGCCCCTGTTGGCTCCGTTGAGTGAAAGCTACTTCCAACAGCTCAAAAGAGTAGCAGGTGTCGCAGTAGAGATGTCATAATACCCACTCTATGTGGAGTGGACAATCTGATTGTTTTTTCAATGAAAGGAAAAACCTGTCCTGAGCTCGCCCCTTTGCCTCTCTACTTGTTGTAGGGAAGAAAAATCCAGTCGGTGGTCTTGCGTTGTCAAGTCCCAACCGTTCACTTTTTCTACACCTATTCATTGACATCATTTGTATAACTTTTGTGAAATATGAAAATAAAAATAACCACTTTACTTCTCTATTCTGGACATGAAGTCACTGGCGGCCATTTTTACCCCAAAGATCCCACCTCAATTAGGGCCACTGATGGTGGTCTAAATGTTCAAAGGCCTCTCAAAATTGGCATGTTGGCCTGCATAGATGCATACTGCCATGACTGCCCACTCCCAGCTTAGGAGGTAAGCCTAATACCCCCACAATACACCAAGTATCACCAAGCACATTGAGCGCCAATGAAGTCAGGTGGCAGGACCAGCAAGCAGAAGTGTCAAACTTTCATGTCCATGTGGTGGTGGTCCTTCTTCAGCATTGGGCATTGAGAGCCCTTCCGCAGCAAGACAATGTTCTTTAGACACTCTGTATTGCCCTCCGCAGTCTTGTCCAGAGTTGACTGCAGTCAGGGGTCAGGTGTCGATGGCAAGCAAGAAGTTCTCTGAAGTGCAGCCTGAGGCAGAGTGGGCTTTCCCTCATTGTGGGATCGTGAGATCTCTCTTCAGGCATGCCTCCGTGTCCTTCGCAATCTCCCATAGGAGCAGGCTGCAAGCGGGTGGGGTGGGCTGGTGGTGGGAAGTTCCAACTGACTTTAGTCTGAGGAGCTTCAAGGAGGCGCTTCTGACCCCACCTCTATCTTGTCATAATTGGTGGTTGGGTGGAAACAGGCAAAGGGGCCAAAGGAGTGAGATCTCATGGATTGCTTTTCATTTTATTGAAACAGTTTACTGCCAAGGCGCATCACAACTCGGCAGGGGAACAAATGAAGCAAGTCACTTTAAAGTGAATCAAACGCAAAAAAACATATATACATTTCAAAAAGCCAACAAGTCTTTTGACACAAAAGTGCTCTCACTACACAGCGTTCGCTCTATAAAGGATCTTCAGGTGTCAAAAGGTGCATAAAATGACATTTTTTTCAGATTCACCTAAACACTCAACATAAAAACAGCTTCAGGCAGCAAAAGCAACTTGATAATTATCTTACAGATCATCCTTCCCAACCAACACTGGTGTTTTGGACCTGGCATGGCCATCCTGTGGATCTCACATGGGTAATGCCAACATCAGATGCCATCTTCCGGCATTCATGGGGTAATGTCAATGCCACATGATACCGGTAGTTGTGAGTGTGGAGTTACCACACTGCCACTACTATGGAAATTTAAATTGGGTCTACAGTGGTTTGTATGACGTTACAACGCATAATTTTACCCCACATGCCGTTGCAACGCAACGGCATGTTACCCTGACTTGCTGTTGGGGGTGACCTGGATGTTGGAATAGTATAATTTACTATTTCCACTCCAGTCTGTGCAACAGTAGGTAAGGTGTTGGAGTTAGATCCAACACCTTTTACCCCATACAGCAAGCCATTTTCGTTGCAATGGCATGCGGTGTAAAAGCATGCGTTGTAATGAATGCAGTGTAACAATTGTTTCCCCTACAGTGTGCTCATACCCAAATCCCTTGCTAAGCCACCTCTTGTTATCAATTAGATTTGTGGTTCAGCTTATTGCCTTGAAGAATCTCTTGCTGGTGTTTGAATGATGCTATAGTACTGGACATGCCATCCAAGCTGATTGGGTATCAAGTTATCACGCGCACTAATCTGTTCCTTCCTATATTTCTGGCATATTTATATTCACAGTTAGTATGATGAGCCTTTTAACTGGTTTATGATGCTACATAATAGAACTTCAGGCTGAGGGGGCGTGGCTTGGATGCCGCGCAAGATGGCCGGCTAGGTGCTGAGCTCCGCCGCACCGTTTACCTCAAAGCCTTTTTTCCCGATGTGAACGGGACGCTACCTACGCCTCTTTCCCGGAGTTTTCCATCGGAGCATCGGGGGAACGAGCGGAGTGGCTTTGCGGCTTCTGGAGTGCCGCGCTTCATCTGTTCCACGATGTTTCTGCCGTTCCTCACGGAGCCGCCATCTTAGCTGTTTAGTGGACTGCCGGACTTCTGCTCCCACCACCCGCCATTCGGTGACTGTTTTTCTCCGTTGTGTTTATTTTTGCACTCTCTCTTCTGAGGAGCGTCTGTTCGGAATCTACGTCATGAGGCTTCCACTGTGAGACCCGCTTCCCTCAGATGCTTTGCCACTTCAGCGCTCATCACTGACGGTGTCCCATGGCTGGTCTCAATAACTGTTTATTGACTTTCTGCCTCACAGCTTTTTTTCTTCAATGTCATGTTTTGCGCCCTTTCTATTCCATACTACCAGCATACGCACCATTCAGCTCGCTGACGCTTTCCAATGCAATTTACTTGCGCTTCCTCAGGCAGATGATTTCATGTTATTTACCTAATTTTTTGGCGCCTTTGGATCAAATACCCCTCCTATTATTTCTGTGCTAGTTTCTTATGCCAAGTATATGCTTTGAACTTGATAGGTGTGTTTTGGTGCAACCCTGTCATATTCGGCTGAAGTCTTCAAAGATACTACTTCACTCTTGTCGGCAATACCCACAGTGATATGTCTTTGGAACATCTTGTGTATCTATAGTGCCTGGCTTACCTTATACTACGGTGACCTTCTGAATCACTACTACTGTGGAGAAGCGTGGCTCAGTGGTTAGAGGCGGCAGACCCGGAAGCTGAGATCAGCCGTGGACCAGGGTTCGATTCCCCGCCTTGGCGGGTCTCGGGCTCAAAAATTCCACGGACTTGACAATTCTCGCTCTGGTGCCTACTCGACTCACGGGGTCACACTCTGCGACTCTGGGCAATAGCTTGCTTAATCTCCACTACGGCCCCTCGTGGCGGGATGCCTGGCTTTCACCTTGTGAATACCCTGCCGGGGTATCTCACAGGGGAATACCAGGACGGGTTCCCTAAGCAAGCGCCTTGAGACCCCTGGGTGATTCGTGCGCTATATAAATCGAAATACATTTACATATACATTTACTGTCGCCTTTCTCTCTACTTCTACGCGCCTTGAACTCAATTGTTGTCTGAAGGAGGAACTCCCTATGGTGACATTACGTAAACCTAAGTTTCTCTTTGACCCCTTGGTGAGTACTCCGGAGATTTCTTCAACTGCTGCGTCTACATTGCTTCAGTCTGCAAAAATGTCGACCTCTTCCTCTCAGCGTGCCCCCTCGGGTCACTCAGCTTCCAGTAGAACCTCTCCACCGGCTCCAGCTGGCAAACGTCTTAAACAAAATTCTCCCACACCGGAAGACCCCTCTTCCTCATCTCCTATTGATCAAATTTTGGAAGAACTTCGTGCAATGCGTCCTTTTATCGAAGAGACGAGCAAGGATATGCAGCTTCTGAAGGATAAATGGGAGTCCATGGATGCTCGCCTTTCTTCTGTGGAACTACTTACACCTGAGGTTCAATCCAACACGCAACGCATTGTAACATTAGAAAAGACTGTCCTCTCTCTGCAGAAACATACGGAGGATTTGGAAAATCGCAACAGAAGAAACAACCTTCGTATTTACAATCTGCCAGAAAATCTTGAGGGTGACAATCCAGTGTCTTTCTTTACCTCCTTCCTTCCGAAACTTTTGGACATGCCCACCTCTACGTCCATCAGTATTCAAAGAGCGCATAGACTTGGCGCCAGACAATCTTCATCTACCAAACCTCGTGGGGTCATTATCCTGTTTTTGAAGTTCACTGATCTTCTTTCGATCCTTTCAGCAGCAAGAGGCAAAAAACAATTGACTTTTCAAGGTCAGCGAATTTACCTATCTCAAGATGTCTCTAATGCTACTGCCTCCAGACGTAAAGAATTTCTAGCAATGCGTCCCTCTTTGCGATCTCTTGGAGCACGTTATGGCTTATTTCATCCTTGTACCTTCAGAGTCACTCATCGGAATAAGACTTGGACATTTCAGGATCCTGGTGAACTACGTAACTTTCTCCTTCTGCAGAATGAGGATGGGATGGAAGCTTCTTCCTCTCCTTCAAACAGTGGCTGAAATGTTTCTGTTGTATTCATGTTTTGCTATCTAGCTCTCTTTTTCTCTGGTTCCATGTACTCTTCTCTGCTTTTTCTCTTGATCTTCTCCCTTTTCTCCTCTTGAATATCTTCTTTTTCTTGAGTCTCCTTGACTATGCTCTACATAACTTTTCTTTCTATTTTCTGGTTATATATCTTGTGTCACATGTTCCGTATGTTATTAATTATTTTCTTTTTCCCTATGCAGATCTGTATCGGATGTTCCCTTCACCATCTTGTTCCGTCCTTTGTTCCCTTTTTGTGAGGTCTCGGTGTGGTTCTGCTCCTGTTCCTGGTCCCCCGTCTTGTAACGCATCACCACCTCCCCACCTTCCCCCTTGTGTATTTACCCCTTTCAGGTATGTTTATTACAGTCATCCTTTTGGATTTGTACTGTCTTCTATTTATTTATTTATTTATTTATTTGCTTGTTAAGCGCATGAATCAATTCCCGAAGGGATATCTCTGCGCTGGTGCTCACATTTAGAGGGTTACTGCAAGGATTAGAGCTGAGGAGGAGAACCTGATAAATGTAAGGCATGGTGAAGAGGTAGGTTTTCAGTTTCTTCCTAAATAGTTCTAGGCTCCTAGTCTGTTTCAGTTCAGTGGGCAGGGAATTCCAGAGAATAGGCCCTTTGTAGGACAGTGCTCGGCCTCCTTGTCTGGCCCTTCTAATCTTTGGAACCTGAAGCAGGAGATGGTTGCTGGATCGAAGTGTGCGGCCAGGGATGTAGGGCAGGAATTTTTCTTTTAGATAGCTGGGGCTGGTGCTAAACAGGCATCTGTATATAACGTTACAGATTTTAAATTTGATGCGCTGCTTTACGGGTAGCCAATGAAGTTGGCGAAGTAGGGGGCCGGACGGCGTTCTGGGAGGAGCATTGAGGGCCAGTCTAGCCGCCGTATTCTGGACAACCTGAAGTTTGTCTAGCTGTGCTTCATTTGCTGAGATGTATAGACCATTGCAGTAATCCATTCTGCTTATGATAAGGGTCTGGATGAGAGTCTTCCTATGGTTTGGGGGTAGAAACGGGAAGGCTCGTCTCAGGAGCCCCACCACATGGAGGCAAGCACCTGCTACTTGCGTGGTGTGCTCTTTAAGCAGGAGCGCCTGGTCTAGTTTGACACCTAGGTTTTTTGCTGTTTGTTTGGGATTGGGGATGGGGCCTAGTTCCAAAGGCCACCAATCTGGGGACCAGAGAAGGGTCGCCCCTCCAAACAGCATGACCTCCGTTTTGGATACATTACATTGCAAAACATTTTTAGCCATCCAATGTGCTACAGCCCTCATCCCGTCTGCAAATGATGACTGAATTGCCGGAGTGAGGGTTTGGAAGGGGAATAACAGCTGGGTGTCATCAGCGTATGATACAGGAGTAAATCCAAAAGATCTTATCAGATTAGCTAAGGGGGCCACATAAATGTTAAACAACGTGGGGCTGAGACACGAGCCCTGTGGCACACCCTTAGTTAGCTCTCTTGATGGTGATGAATGGGAGCCCAGTCTGACACCTTGAGTTCGGTCAGAAAGGAAGCTGTGCAGCCATGATAGAGCTGTTCCTCCTACCCCTACGCTGCTCAGTCTTTCGAGAAGGAGAGCATGTGATACCGTGTCGAAGGCAGCGGACAGGTCCAACAGCACTAGAATCACTGATTCCCCCCTGTCCAGTGACATCCTGATGTTATCGGTCACGGAGAGGAGGGCTGATTCAGTGCTGTGGTTGGGCCTGAAACCAGATTGGGAAGGGTCCAGGCCCTCCGCTGCCTCGATGTAGTTCGACAGGTGAGTATTCACATGCTTCTCGGTAAGTTTACCGAGATAGGGTAGGAGGGAGATGGGCCTGAGGTTAGATAAATCAGACCAGGGCAGTGTGGTATTTTTCCGGATTGGATTTACAACTGCTTGTTTCCACTCAGATGGCACCCGTCCTTCACTGAGGGATTGATTTATGATGGTTTGTAGAAGTGGGCCTAGGAAGGAGTTAAGGGGGGCCATCATTCTTGCGGGTATGAGGTCGTTAGGGGAGCCAGATTTTATATGATTAGTTAGAAGGTGGAGATCGGTGTCAGATATTGGGGGAAAGGAGAGTAGTGATATTGTTTTTTGTTGTAAAGCAGTGTTAGCGGAGCTGACATTGGGAGCAGGGCTGCAAGTATTGGTAGAAGTGTTGTTCAGGATTTTGTCGTAAATGAGGTTGATTTTATTCTCGAAAAACAGAGATATCTCTTCACAAAGAGGCAGTGAGAAATCGTCCAAGCTAACACATGCTGTGGGTTTCACAAAGGATTTGAGTATCTTATATAATTCCTTTGAGGATGCCTTCTCTCTTTTCCTTCTTCACCATCCTTTGCTGACCTTCTTTCCTTTCCCCTCGCCTTCTCCCTTTCCCCTTCTCTTTTTCCTTTTCCTCCTACTCTTCCTTCTACCTTTTCAATGGTTTACATATTTTTCACTCTATTGCAGTTTGAATTATTGCTTATACAGTATGTTTATCCATTTTTCCATTTCCTAGTTATAATGACTCTTATTGTCTCTACTATGCCTTATTGCATGTACAGTATATTTTGGCACCTGTTATTTCTGAATAGTTTTATGCGTTCTCATGTTTAACGTTATTTCATGGAATGTGAAAGGATTTAATCATCCTATTAAGCGACAGAGAGTACTTTCCCACCTCTCCTCTTATAATCCTGACATTGCTCTTATCCAAGAAACCCACCTCTCTGACGTTGAATCTTTGAAACTCAAAAGACTTTGGGTGGGCGATGTTTTCTTTTCACCTGCCTCTCATAAAAAAAATGGGGTTGCTATCCTAGTTCACAAACGTCTCAAATGTAAACTACTCCTTGAAGAGAGGGATGAAGAGGGTCGTTGGATTTTGGTTAAACTACTTATCAATGCTATCCCGATCACTTTACTGAATGTTTATGGTCCTACATGCCCTGACTCTTCCTTTTGGCCCTCGATCACAGCAAAATGTATCCAATACAAGGACGATACCTTTCTATTAGGTGGAGACTGTAACCAGATTGTCGACCCCTTTTTAGACCGTAAATCTTCTGTTCGTTTCATTCCTCATAAACCTCACAAGCAGTTTCTTGACACTATCTCTCAGGTTCATCTCATAGACTCCTGGAGGATCACACACCCTGACACCATAGATTTTTCCTTTTTTTCTCCCCCACATTCTTCCTTCTCCCGCTTGGATTACATTTTCCTTTCTTCCTCCTTATCTCAAAATCTTCTTTCCTCTTCTATTGAACCTATTGTCATTTCTGATCATGCCCCTATTCTTACTGTCTTTGATCTTCTTCCCCCTGCTCCTAAATCCTCTCGCTGGCGTTTTAACTCCTCTCTTCTCACTGATCCCCTTTTCTCTTCCTCCTTTCGCTCTTTCACCTCAGAATTTTTCCAACTTAACTCTACCCCTACCACCCCTCTACACATCCTCTGGGATTCGTTTAAAGCCACGGCCCGAGGTTTCATTATCGACTTTGTCTCCAAGAAAAAGAAAGCGTTTCTTCAAAAACGCAAGGTCGCCCTAACACATATCAAGTCACTTGAACACCAATTTTATACCTCCTCTCCAAATCAGATGTCTCCTGAACTTCTTCAATCTAAAATTGCCTTTAATAAGCTCACCACGGATTCAGCCTCTTCTTATCTTCTACGCAGTAGTGCTCGGTACTACGGTGGTCGCAACAAGTCAGGTAAACTACTTGCTAATTACCTAAAATCACGGAAGGAGCGGACTATTATTGATTCTATTTATTCCCCTTCCAATACTCTCCTACATACAGATAAAGACATTTTGGAGCAATTTCACTCTTTCTATGAATCTTTATATACACCTGAAAATCCCCCTACTCCAGATCTTCTTCAGTCATATTTTGATCGTCTGCCCACGCCTGATACCTCCCAGCTCAACTTTTCGACTCTAGACTCTGACATTAGCCTCTCTGAATTGTCCACTGCGTTAACGTCTCTCACCAAAGGCAAGACCCCCGGTCCCGATGGCTTCCCGGTTGAATTTTATCTGCATTTTTCCGACATTCTTTTACCTCATCTTCTTCTCCTTTTTCAGTCCTTTTGTTCCGACGGCCTGGCTCAAGGTTCATTCCAAGATGCTACTATCTGCCTCATCCCTAAAGAAGGTCGAGATCCCAAATTTTGCAAAAACTATCGGCCAATATCTTTAGTCAACGTGGATTATAAACTGTTTGCTAAACTTCTCGCTCTTCGCCTTGATCCCCTTCTACCACACCTCATAGGGAAAGAGCAATGTGGCTTTGTTAAAGGTCGCCTCACTTCGGACAACTCCAGACTATTCCTTAATGTTCTTAGTAAAGCCCCCTCCTTATCCATCCCTCTTGCGGCCATCTCAGCGGATGCTGAAAAAGCTTTCGACCGAGTTGATTGGTCCTTTCTGATGGCTTCCCTGAAGTGGCATGGTTTTGGCCCGAAATTCATTTCCTATGTTTCCTTAATCTATTCTATGCCCAAAGCATCTGTTCTAGTCAATGGTAAACTCTCCTCATCCTTTACACTTAAACGCGGTGTCCGCCAGGGTTGTCCTCTTTCCCCCCTTTTGTTCATCCTAGCTCTTGAACCCTTTTTGACCTCTATTCGTAATAATCCTTCCATCTCTGGCTTTCCATACGGACCCAATCACCTTAAATTATCTGCATATGCTGATGACATTCTTCTTTTTATTTCTGACCCTGCTACCTCAGTCCCTTCCTTATTGGTTGAATTTGAGAATTTTTCTTTGGTCTCCGGTTATAAAATAAACTCGGATAAGACGGAGATTCTTCCCCTCACTAAATTCTGCCTTCCACACTTCTTTTCTTCCACTGGCTTTGCTTGGCAGAGTAAGAAAATTAAATATCTTGGTGTACTTTTTTCCAACTCTATCTCATCTTCTGTTCAACTCAACATGAACGCAGTTATTTCTAGGATAGATGTCCTACTCTCCTCCTGGAATCCCCTTTTCCTCTCATGGTGGGGGCGTCTCGATTCCATTAAAATGATGATTGCCCCAATCTTAATTTATTTACTTTCCATGCTCCCGATCCATATTCCGGCTCTTTACTTTCGTCGTATTGACTCTGTCTTGTCCAAATTCCTCTGGAAACAGAAAAAAGCACGCATATCAATCTCATCCCTTCGTAAACCCAAAGTTAACGGTGGCACTAATTTTCCGGATTTCCGTCTTTACTACAAATCCTTTTCCCTACGTCAAGCTTCTCGTTGGTTGTCACAGGATATCTCCTCTTTCTCGCCACTTTGGCTTTCTGTTGAACGTGACCTGTTACTCCCATATTCATTTAAGGAAGTTCTCCACTTTACCGCTAAAGCTCCGTGTCTTATCTCCCCTTTATTTCGACATACTTCATCTCTTTTGCGGCCCTTGACTTCATCTGCTCCTATTTCTCGTGAGTCCTTTCTGTTATTGCCCATCTGGTATAATTCACTTATTCTCATACGGAACAGACCTATTGCCTGGCCTACCTGGAGATCGAGGGGTATTATCTGGATCCATCATCTTTTCGATGGTTTATCCCCTCGCTCCTTTCCTCAATTTCAGTCCTCCTTCCACTGTCCTTCCTCCTTTGCAAAGAAGTACTTCATTCTTATGGAAACTGTTCTTGAACGGTACTACTCTCTTGAATCGGACATCTCACCCCCATCATCTTCTTCTTTACTTACACTTCTTTCCACTGTTTCTAAGGCCTCCCTTATCTACCGGTTTTTCTCTGCTTCTGACCCTGACCGCCCCAAATCGAAACTGGAACTCTCTTGGGAAAAAGATCTCGATTCCATATGGCCGATTTGTCTTTGGGATAAAATCTGGGCTAAATCTCTAAAAACCTCCCGCAATGCCTCTCTTACTCAATCTCTCTTTTTCTTCTATCATAGACTCTATTTTTCTCCACTTTCCCTATCTCGTTTTCTCTCCTCTTCTAGTGCTAATTGCTGGACCTACAATGCTACCAATGCGGATTCCTTTCACCTTTTCTTTCTCTGTCCTTCAGTTCGCCTTTTTTGGACACAGGTGTGGACCCGTATTTCTCATATCTTTCACTTCTCTCTCCCTTTCTCAGCCTCTTTGGTGTTTCTAGGTAGTCTGTCAGATTCCCTTGACCTCCCACCACACTCGAGAGGTCTCCTTGACCTCATGCTTGCCCTTGCCCTCCAACACATTTCTTCTAATTGGAAATCTCTACACAAACTTTCCATAGTCTGTTGGTGGAACTTACTTTGTCAATCCCATAGGCTCGACGTTGCCTTCGCAGCCTTGTGCAAACCCTCTCGTAATGTTGATTTATACTGGTTACCCCTAACTCTCCATTTGGACAAATCTGCCAAGACGAAACCCTCTACATTTTCCTCTCCCAATTTTAAACCCCCTTGAATATTTGTACTCCTGCATGTAATTACATTCCTTACTCTTTCACCTATGTTGTTTTATGGCTTCATAATATTTTATGTATTGCCTTTTAGGCCGTATATTTATCGTTATTGGTGCTTTTAGTGTACTTTCTTATGCTTGTTGTTTATAATTACTGCAATTTTCCATTTATGAATTATTACTAGGTTTTCTTACTCCCCCTCCCCCCTTCCCTCCTCTTCCCCCCCTCTTAAAAACACTTAAAATGCTTTGTTCCTCATTTGTACCATCAGCTTTATTTTTATTCTCTCCTCATATTTCCTCTTCCTCATTTATTTATGCTGATGTTACCTTGTTGGATTGATTATTTACTTCAATAAAGCTTTCAAACATAAAAAAAAAGAACTTCAGGCTGAAAACAATAATAATGGGAGGCATGTTGAGGACAAGTGGTTGGCCCTGACAATATTTCCCCGGACCCCTGAGGCGCTGAGATTGGAAGGATGCATCCCTGAGACTTGGTCAACACTCTGAAAGTTCCAAAGTAGGCTAATCAACTTTCCTGTTGATATACAATTTTTCATTATTGTGAAATTTACTTAAACTTGAAAACAACAGGCATGCACCTTGTAGTCTTCACTTAGCCACCTTATCAATAAGCCTCCACCCAGGAGGGTCTTCTTCGGGTGTCCGCCAGTGGCCACTTGGATAGAGTCTTTCCTATGAAGATGCCATGGGTCAGTGAATTCTGTGTAATATTAATGGTTATTAGAGCTGTCAGTTTACTATACGTTGGAAACCTCGAAGCACCTTACTGGTAAATTTAAAAACAATGAAGATTCCAGGTGGGTCAATTCCAAAAGTAAAAATTGCAGAGCTAAATACATTTAGACTAATGTTTTTAGACTTTTGAATTTGCATGTGTTTCAGATTTCAAAAATTCCTCTAATTTTCACTGCAAATGCCCGAAGCACTATACACCCAACGCACTGAAGGTGCTAGGATAGGCTGTTGCTTCGACTCCTAGAAGGCCATCATTGAGAGATGTTGTGTGGCCTGTACACCTTGGCAGGGTAAGAAGGTGAAAGTGCCACAGTAGAAGATATCAGGTCCTTTCATAAGCAACTGTGACCCATCCTTAAGGGCGGAGGGGCCAGCCCCCACACCTTTCTCCCGGCATAAAGAATGTCTGTAAGGCTAAAGAAAGGTCCGCTTGACAGACACTCATTATCCACGCAGACATCACACTCATTCTGGCTGAGCAACTAGAAAGGAGATGATTCTAGGTACAACAATATTCAGGTCAGGCAGTCAGGTGCTAATGCTCAGGTGCTGGGCTGCTGGTCTGAAGATGTCGCAGTTCCTGTGGGCGTGACCTCTTCAGCCCAGCAAAGCACCTCGTCTCCCTCCCCCACATGACGAGAGGGAGCATCATTGGGTGCTTCAGCTTTATTCCCGGAAGAGCCCAGGGCAGAGTGTTTATCACTGACACCTCGTCACAGATTGAGGTGGGGTTAGCAATTCTCACTGAGCCCATACCACTCTGTGATGAGGTCGGACTGACACCTCCTTTCATTGGCTAACCTAACGTCGCAATCCTCCTGAAACTTCAGAGGCTTCACTTCAGACACGATGCAGGAGGTAAGTGTTATGTTTTTATATAATGTTTGGTGCATGCATGTATGTATGAATGTATGTGTATTTGTGATTGTGTGATGCGAATGGGTATATGCGTGTGCACGTGAATGCATGGGTGTGCGTGCACGTACGCCCCCCCCCCGGGACCCCATTATACTCTAATTGCCATTCACCACTGCTCACATGTAACCTAGGATGCCTGTCGATAACACTACTTCCTCCTATGCCATTCTCCTCCTTGAAGGAGACGTAGAGTTTAAATGGGGCAAGCGTGAAACCACCCAACAATGGGTACCCAAAATTACACATCTGAGTCACCTTCACAATTGTTGCTGTGGAATGTTGTAGTCTGCAGCTGTCCCTGGAAAATCTTTATCCGGAAAAAAATGTAATCCAATAGACGATGTGTAATGTGTCTTTTTAAGAGAAGACTGCCAACCTACATGGTAAAACTGATGGAGTCCATGTGAGTAGAGGATGAGTATCGTTTACTGCTGCGCTGGCTCTCTGGTTGCTTGAAGCTTCCAAAGCGACCTTTGCAGCCTACATTCTTCATCATTTGCAGAACTTCCTTACGGAACTTGACACCAACAAAAGCGTAGAGCACGGGGTTGAGGCAGCAGCGTGTGAAGGCCAGGCTGCTGGTGACAATGATGGCGATGTCCCTCTGCTTGCTCTCCTTGCAACTCATTTGCCGACTCCACAGGAAGTCAGTGGTTTCCAGGAATGTGACTAGGTTGTAGGGCAATTGGAAGATGAAGAAGACGACCACTAAGGAAATGATCACCTTCAAGGCTTTGTGCTTCTCAAAGTTCCTAGCCGCCAGAAGGGTCTTGATGATAACTGAATAGCAGAAGACCATCAGGACGAATGGGATCAGGAAGCCTAGAGTCACCTGTGTGACATTGGTGAGCCCTTTCACCACCTTAGTGACGTCTTCGGTGAATATCATTCTACACAGGTGGACGCTATCCCGGAGCTCTGACCTGCTATACACAAACTGGGGGAGAGTCAGGAAGACAGAGAAGAGCCACACAGTAACCGAGATGACCTTGCTGTAGTAGGCGGTCTTCAGGCGCAGTTTCCGCGCTGACGTTGCTCGGACGATCATGATGTATCGATCGACACTTACACAGGTCAGGAAGAGGAAGCCGCTGTAGAAATTGATGGTGTGCATGCCCTGAAGAAGCTTGCACATCCCGGTGCCGAAAACCCAACCATGGATAGAGCTGATGGCGATGAAGGGGAAGGTCATTAGCAGGAGAAGGTCAGACAGGGCCAGGTTGAGCAGAAAGACATCAGTCATTGATTGTATCTTGCGGTAGTAGAGGTATGTGGCCAGAACCAGGCTGTTGCCCACAATTCCCAGCACAAAGACCACAGAGTAGATGCAGGGCTGGTAGACTCTGCTGAATTCTTGGATGTCATTCTTCTCGCATCTTTCTGGCAGTGAACTGTAGTCTATCGAATAATAATCTTCATCATAAATGGTCGAAGAGGGGCCTTCTTCCCAGATAGTGCTGAAGCTCTGTAGAGAAAGGAGACATGGTAGGGTTGCTGTTACTCAAATAGTGTATCTTGCATTGTCAAATTTGGCTGATGACCCATTAACACTTAACAGACTGCTAGGTGCTTGAGATCACGGCATAATCAGGTTTCTCTTTTTTATTCAAAACAGAGCAGCCCATGCAAGCTGAGACATGTCTCTTTTCCGCCATACACGAAGGTGTTTCTCACTCTAAAACATCCTCCGTGCACCACAGAAGCTTCGAATACACATGAGCTACCTACGGCTTCACCATAGGTAGCTCACTATATAGATTATTTCTGTATCTCTTTCTCTTGCTCTCTTTCTTAAGCACACCTACATGAGTTGCACTCTCTCTCTATTTTTCTCTTCCCAAGAACCAACTGCTTTAAAAAATGCTGGGCAACATATCAGAGCCAAACACTCCCAGAGTCTGTAGAAAGTGACAACAAAACTGGATCAGGCAACTAAAAAAAAAAAACAAGCTTGCCAAGGCGAAAAGGTCCCTTCGGAGGTCAGCTTTCTAGTCTTCCTGCTCTCTGGAAACTTTCACACTCTTACGCACTTCAATGCACAGGGACAGCCAATCAGGCGTAAGCAGGTCCCTGTCATTCATCCAGCAATCTGTTACCTCACCCTCCATTGCATCACTTTTCCTTCCGCTAAGCGATACCTTCTCTGATGCTTGCAAAATCGATGTTTGGACTTGAATACCAATGCAGTCACATTGCTCCAGTTTGCATTCTTGCATACTTATAGGTCTACACACAAATTCCCTTCCTGTCCTTTTACTAGTCGTTGAAATAGCCATTTTCAGTTGTATGTCAGAAAATTATATATGGAAATATTACCTAACACAAATATCCAGTCCTAAATATTGTTTGCTAGAGTATTGTCCCATTTGGTGTAGATTGTCAATCAATATCACCAATCGTTGATATTTCAGTAGATGTTATTCAGGACACAATATTTATGTCAGAAGATATTATGATGACAACCGTATTCTAGTTCTACACCCGTTTTTTTTATTTCAACCAATTTTATTAAGAGATTTTTATACATACAGTACAGTATCTATACAATGAGGGTAATACAGCTGTGTATTTAACGCCGTTGGGGTTACATTAGGCGTGTTGCAAGATCACGGTAATGGTCTGTGTATGCGCACCTGCGCGATGTTCTGATTAGGCTAGTTCTGGCGAGCTTCAGTACTACCCTCAGGTAGAGGGAGTTGCAGGAATAGTAGGAAAGAGAGAAAAGTGGTAGGGGAGTGGGGAGGACAGGTCCTTTAGCTTTGTTTACCCCGTGCCAGGGCTTTATCATGTAACGGTGTGTGTTGCTCACGGTGGTCTGAAAGGGACTAGGTGTTTGTCTAGGGCGCTCCACATCTCCCCTCTTGCTGAGTGGTTGGGTGAGTAGTTTGCTGTTATATTGTCTGCCCCCCTAAGAAAGGTAACCCAGTTGAGCCAGCTTTTGAAGGAGGCCTTCCCGGTGACCTTCCAGTTTGTGAGGATTGTTTTCACCGCTGCGGTGAGCAGGAGGTCGATCAGGTCTCTGTCCTCCTTTGTTTGGGGCTCAGGAGCCATGAAAGCGGTGATTAGCCCTATGAAGTTATCTTGTATGGGGTAGCCTACTACGGTGTTTATGAATTCTCTGACTTTGGTCCAGAATGACTTTACTTTGGAGCAGTTGAGGATCAGGTGTGCTACATCCCCCTTCTCCTTGTGGCAGTTCCAGCCCATGTCGCTCTCTCTGATCCCGGCCGCGGCTAGGCGGGCCGGAGTCCAGAATGCTTTGTGGAGTAACCAGTATTTGGTTTGTGACAGTTGTGGGGTGACTTTATTTTTGAGTGCTGAGTTCCACAGGGAGATTTTTTCCCTGTCGCTGAGGCTTCTGACTAGTAGGGATTCCCAGGATTCTAGGGCTTTGGCACTCAGTCTCGTTTTTACCGGGCTAAGTAATTTGTAAAGGTGGGCTGTCTGGTGGCCAATCTTGTTTAGGCTCGTCATGTATTCGAGGATGGATGGGATCTCTTTACTAAGATTTGCCCTAGAAATTGCCGCTTTGATTTTTAGGAAGGCGTAGAACTCCACGTCTGGGATGTCGTGTAGGTGCTTGATTGTGTCGAAAGTGAGTGGTGAGTCAAGTTTCTCCAGCTGGTGGGGGGAGGAGATCCCCCGTTTGTACCAGGCCTTCATGTCTTGTGTCCTATCTTTGTATTTTATCCTAGTGTTGTGCCATATGGATTCCCATTTTGTGTGTCTAATGCCTTGTTCCAGTTTCTTATCTACCTTGAGGAGGGCGGCCCTAGTGTTCTTGAGTATGGTGTTGTCGGCTTCCGGATGTCTGTTTGCTTTCAGTATGGCTATGGGGTCGGGGCCTTCTAGGGAGGCTTTCTCCAGTGTCAGTCACACTGGCGTGTACTCTTGCTCCGGAACCCGCAAAATAAATGTCACAGGCTTGGGTGGATGGGTGCCTGCATCTTACATATAATTTTATTTAATTTAATGTATTTGTAAAGCGCCGTTTTCTTGTTGATGGTTGATACATGGCACTCATATGACAGTCTTTAGGAGTAATGCAAATATGTGGCGGATATTCTGACAATGAATCCGACTTTGGGCTCTCCATTATTGCCTGGGAGATGTGCTGTGAAAAAAGGGGTGAGGAAGTGCTGTAATTGGGTACGGCTAACATGATGGCCAATCAGGGCCATCTCCATCTATTTATCAAACAAAATAACTAGTACAATAAATGTTCCTGCTAAATCATACTATGGGACAATTAGCCAGCTAAAAGTACTAGTTTGTTTTCACCCGCATATACTTTTTTTTAAAGCCTTCACCATACCGCTGCTGGAGGTGAAGTCGGACAATTTCTCCCATTCTCTAGCTATGTCCGCCCTGGGGATATTTCTGTGTTTCTTTCTTTTTGATCCCTTTGAGAAATCATGAAGGTTCGGAAGGTACCAAGATTCAGAACAGTGTTGTTATGAAGATCCAGTTTTTGCAGCTATATAGGGACAATCCCAGAAAATCCCTTGAACACAGTACAAAGGCTACTGCATGTCCTAGTTATTTCATGGTATTCCTCATCATGTTCTTTGTCGCATTTGTTAGCTTTGCGATTTTCCTGTACCTGCAGATACCCACTGCCCCACCCCCCAAACTTTATCTATGTCTTTCCTAGCTCCCATTTTAGGCCTCTTCAAGTTATGTCCAACTTCTACTGTCCTACTATCCCTTCTCTTCCCTAATTCTGTCCTGACCCACAGGGATTAGCAGAATCTGGGAAAGTGTGTACAGGAGCCTCTTACCAAGGACCTCATGCAGTTTTTAGTAGCCCACCTTAAAATCCTTCAGGAGTGACATACTCCTGCCTGCTAAGTAGGGGCCAGATGTACGTAGGTAATCATTTGTGATTACTAAATAGCGAATTTTTGTGATTTGCTATTTGGACATCGCCAACACTTATGTACAAATATGTGCTTTACACATTTTGCAATTCCCAGTGGGTCGCAAATAGACCTACCTTATTAATAATCCTTGAGGTAGGTCTCTGTTTGCGACTCTTTGGGAATTGCAAAAATAAAAGGGATGATGGCCTGCTGGGCTCAGAAGACCACTGTGTCTTTGATTGCTTTTAAATAAAGCAATCTTTTTTTTTTTATGTAGCCCATTTTTCTTAAAGTAAACAAGATGCATTTCAAAAAGAAAAATGAAAAGTTTTCTTTTCATTTTTTAAGAATAAACAGTGGTTCCTAGGACCATTGTCTGCCCTAAAAAAACTTTTTGCGGACCCATCCCTATTTGCAAATACGTTACCACCTACTTGAAGTAGGCAGTAAAATGCAAATGTTTTGGGACTGCATTTCGGTCACAAAAAACCAGAAAAAATGGAATCAGTACTGACTTCTGTGCTTGTCAAAACTGTATGATTCAAGGCAAATAATTAACTTCGAATAGCCTCCTTTTTTAGGTGGAACCTGCGACAGCACATACTCTCTCGCTTACAAGACGTTATTGTTTACAATAAAGGACTTGGAGCCCGCCCATTACTTACCATTTGTTAGCTCAGTGCCATTCTATTTGCTGTCTCCAAGTTGGCCAGTGCAGGTCCAGTGTCACTTCTGTTCCTTTTGGTGGAGCATGGACCAAGCACAGATTGATTTAACTTAATCAGTACCCGTCTGCTGCTTGCTCTGTCATTGAGGTACCATTTATTCTTTCTCTTCCCACCCATCCCTTCTCTTTGTTGCTGTCCCAATCTGGTGCTCCCCCCTCCTCCCTCTGTGCCTTCCTTATGTTGCCCTCCAAGTTTTTTTTAACATATTACACAGCAGCACGGGCTGCTATGCAACTAGTCTTACAAAAAAGCTCTATGATGCGGTCAGCGCTGCCCATGTCATGGTGTTTTTTCTTGACATTTAACCATGTTGCACAGTAGCCCATGCTGCTGTGCAACATGTTTAAAAAACACATTGACAAAGCCAATAGATCTCATATAGGCGAGACATATTCGCTTTGCCAATGCTTTTCTTTATTACCACATATTAGCGCACTTTTAAATACTTGAGTTCAGGATGTGCTCTGTAAAAGCACCTCTTATATTTGATTTAATAGACTGTAACATTGCTCCACCTATAATACGAATCTAAGACAAATGAAGGGTTTACATGATTACAGATTTGCTAATGGCATTGTATGTTGGGGGGGCAAGCCATGAATGTTTCCAAAAACTTTTAATAAATGTCTGTATGTGGCGTGATCTGTACTAAGGTGAAACTCTTCAGCGTGTTAAAGAAACACACTTTTTTGAATTTCGAAGAGATTGCATAATATTTTTACAATATGCTGTTGCACGATATACATGCCAAATGTTTTCATGGCTTGAATTCTGCACGAACTCCCAGAGCCAAGCCAGACCCATGGCTTGACTCTGCCTATGTCTGCCCTATTAATTTGCTTACAGCCCTCCTCTATTTACGACTCAGGCGTAGCAGATGGGGCCTTTTTTTGAACAACAGTGGTCCTGGGAAGAAGGAATTTTTGCAAACAATAAATATAGACTCAATCGTAGCTATATTGAAATGACATGTCCAGCTGGACAGAGGTCTAATATTTACTTAGGACAAATGGAAATAATTTTTTTTCACAACAATACACAAAGTGGGGTACAAGCCTGTGACCTACTGAACCCAGGAGAAGAGTTTACAACAAGGAAAGCGACTTACAAAGGGCTTTAGGCAAAGCTTTACGGTTTGTTGTGCCTGTTCAAGTGAACAATGTCAGGAAGGGCAACAAATCGCTTCATACACCTCTACAATTTAGGTACACACAGGGTTTCAATTGTATCAGGTGTCTCAAGTGTCGACAGCGTTTCGATCTGACTTATAATTTGCGGATCATCATCAGGACATTACATATTATGCCTAATACGTAAGAAAAGCCTCAATTGCCGGGGGATTGGCGGAATGTAATTCAGCTCGCCCTGTCAATTGCAGAGAAGTCCGGTAATTAATTGCCGGCAGGGAATTAGGATGCGGTACCATGTAGCTACCCCGGGTCGATGCGAGTAATATATCGTATTACTCGGAGGAAGATGAGCCGGCGCGATGGCCGGTCTGTTGGAATCACTAGCTGCACAATGGCGGGATCTGGAGTGTACACCTGATGATCCGCAAATTATGTTGTGTATTGTTGTGAAAAATGTTTATTTCAATTTGTCCTAAGTAAATATTAGACCTCTGTCCGGCTGGACATGTCATTTCAATATAGCTACGATTGAGTCTATATTTATTGTTTGCAAAAAGTCCTTCTTCCCGGGACCACTGTTGTTCAAAAAATACTTCCCAAGGTCCCTGGCTGATCCTTTTGGGTTCCCTTGTTGCTTTAAAATGTAACAGATGGGGCCATCAGTCACGTGATAAAATGATTTGTAAAAAGGTGGGGGCTAGAAACATGGAACCCTGAACACACACACTGATTTGACAACTCTACCATCATAGCTTTTTGTTGCAGAGATGAAAAAGAGAGCATGCAGTGAAAATACATTTAAAATAAGTGAGAACAGGACAAGGACAACAGGCCATTGTGTTGTAGGTGACTTTAGTCATGAGTTCCAAGAGAGGCCTACCATGCTCAGGAGCTATGGGTAGGGGCGCAGCTTAAGCAGGGGTGTTTGTGGCGTGACACCCCTCTACTGCATTCTTGGTTTGGTAGTTGGGTCTGAGAGTCCTAAGTCGGCTCTGCTATGTCAGTGCTGGTTTTCTCATCATTTTCATTTCACTAAGAGGTGTTAACTTGATTTGGATCAGGATCTAAAATATACATAGAGACCGGTTTACCAAAAATGTAATAAACCTGCACCTATAGAAACACTCCTTTAATGGATAGAAATGTATTACTTTGCAGAATGAGCTAACATCGGTAGCAGTAGGCTTTGAAAGATGCACTAATCTCGAGTTTCCGGGCACACTTCTGGCAATCAAACACCCAAAAGTGATAGGATGAATGTTTGCAAGTAAGCTAACCATTGGCAATCGCTCCAGATAGCGTTCCAACCCATTGCTTTTCTCCCACAGTGCCTCTCTAGACAGAGGCCCAGCTAATGCGAATCAATACTGAACCTGTTCCTCATGGAACAGTCCACCCTGAAGCCTGGTCCTCACCCCTCCATCCTGTGGCCCACTGCTTTTTTAGTCGGGAAATTTGAGATTCACACCCCTCGAATCTCACTGACTAAGCTACAACCCAGACTTTTATATCTTTAGCAAGCCTTCTCCCCTGTACCTTCACCTATTCCTGCTAGATGTGTGAGGTTGGTGATGGTCCAGGCTAGCGTCCACATTTTGCCATTTTCATCTTGGCTCTGTACTCACCCAGAGAGTTTATGGCATCGAAAACGATTTGATTCGACCTCGATGTTTCTAGTCTGGACATCCTTCTTGTTGCGTCATTGTGAGTGTTGGACTTTGGCTCTTAGGGCAGGTTCACCCCTAGACTTTTTGCTTGAAATGGTGACCTGGAGATGGTGATTTTTGGATTGTGCGCACTTTCACTGTGTCCCAGTGGAAAGTGCGTGCGCACTCTGAGTGCATGTGCTGAGCTAGGCCTGCCCGCCCATAGGAATGCATGGGGAATGTATGTGTCCCTGGTAGTTCCTGATGCGTGGGGTGTACAGGCTTGAGTCTGGTATGTGTGAACTCGTGAGAGTGAATGCTGCGAGATGGTGTATGCAGCAGGTATGTGTCTAGTAGGGAAGCACCATTTCTAGACATGGCTGTACGTGTGCTGTGAGGGTGCTGGCGTGTGATTGGCTGGAGCTGGCTGGCATGCCAGGCTCCAGGAAGTCTGGATGGGTCTGCCCGGTGGTGAGTGGGAGATTAGCATGAGTGATGTGTGGGAGGAGTGTACCTGTGTCCTGGATGGGCTGGGTTTTCCCCACACAATGCTGGCTCCGCCCCCCTGTGGTGTGTCTAATGACCCAAGCCCTGCCAGTGAATAGAGAGGGTGGTTGAGGTAAACAGAGTACTCAAGAACCAGCTGCGACTGGTTCCGCCCCCACTCTGCACCCTCAGACAAAGGGAAATGGTGTATAAAAATGGGGCTGTGTCCCCACAGATGTAGTTCTCTTCCAGGATCCTGAGGGGGCTGTTGCTGCTGCTGCTGGGCCAGAGGACCGCCACTTGGGGTGTCTCCCTGCCTGGAGACCCAGTGTGCTGGCTCTGGGCCCAGCCTTGCCCCCCTGCCCCCCCCCTGGAAGGACTTTTGGTGGACTCTGTTGTCCCTAGCGCTGGTGAGCGCTTCCTGATTTTCCTAGCGCCTGGGAGCGCTTCGTTTTGCTTATAGCGCTGAGCGCGCTTTATTGCGACCCCCTAGCGCTTGGGAGCGCTGTTGTTTTCAGCCGGTGCCCACCCGGCGTGTGCCCGCTTGATTGGCCGATTTTTGAAGTCCCCTGGCGAGTGCCCACCTCGCCAGGGACCTGGCCGCCATAACGAGTGCCACCTAGCGCTGTGTTTGAAGAGCCGGTGCCCACCCGGCATTGCCCCTCGAAGATCACCGCCGCAGCCCAGGGGCATTTGAATCGTTGCCGGGCCGCTGCCTTGTGCGACCCGGAAGTGCCGCCTCCACGTCTCCAGGGCCGCGCTACTACTGGCTGCCCTCAGCAGCGCGACCCGGAAGTGCCCGCGACTCGCCTGGTTGTAGGCGGGACTTCAGGCAAAGGAAGGAGGAAGCCAGAGCCTGCCGGGAGCCGACCCCGGGATCCAGAAAGCGAGGAGAGAAGCCGGCGTCTTCCCTTGTTCCCCCCCCGGGCTCCCAAAGCGAGGGAGAGCCCAGGAGAGAGGGAGAAGTGCTTCAGGGAGCGAGGCTCCCGTGTGAGGAAGAGAGCCCCGCCCGCTGCCACTACCAGCACCCGGCCCCCAGAAGCAGGACCGGGTGGAGAGGAGACCGCCACCGAGAGGAGCTGCCTCGTGAGTCCCGGTGAGTGGGGCTTCGCCTTGGGGGCATTGGTGTCTCTAGAGTCCCCCGAGTGGGACTCCAACAAAGAGGGGCAGTCTTTCTTTGAGCCACGAGGGCTCCAGAAGGGGGCATAGTTTGTTTTGAGCCCTGAAGGCTCCACCAGTGGCCGCATTTTTACAGAGTCCAAGGGGCTCTTGGGGCATTTGTTCTACAGAGCCTGCGAGGCTCCCCAGCACCCAAGGGCATTGTTGGTTCTAGAGCCCTGAGAGAGGTTCAAAGGTGCCACATTCATGTTTAAGAGCCCAGCGAGGCTCAAGGGGCACACCTTCATTTCAGAGCCCTGAGAGGCTCCTTCCTTGCCCACATTGTTTTGGCCAGAGCCTGCGAGGCTCCAGCGGTGGCCCAACTCTGTTACACAGCTGCCCAGCACTTCGTGGGCAGCTGCCACGTTTAGGCCCTGACATTGGGACACAGGGACTGCCACAGGTGGTGGCAAATGTGGATTTTGCGCTATTGTGTTGCTGTTCCTTGCACCTCTGAATGTATTGTTTATGCGTCATGTGCCTTTACACCTCTGAATGAATGTCATGCATTGCATCATGTGTATGTTCTTACACCCCTACAGGTATTGTGATACATAGGTGGTTGTTTTCTCCCTAGTGCAGGTGGTGCTAGGGAGGTCCTATTACCAGTAGTTACTGGTTGTGTGCTATTTTGTGCTAAAGTAAATTTATATTCTATGTACTAAGTGCTATTTCTGAAAGTGCTACTTCTGATTCCTGACAGTGGTCCAGGTGGCCCTGTCTTGTAAATATCCCCCTGTAAATTCTGCCCGTGCCCCTGGCACATTGTAAAGTGTGTGTTTTATCTAATGTGTTTTGGTGTAATACAAAGGCTATTTTTATATAACCTTGTGTGGAGTTTCCTTTGTGGTGGGCCTTTGGTTGTTGTTGCTGGGGTGCGTGCGCAAATACTTAACTTACATCGCCTCCAAGTTTAGCCTTGCTGCTCGCGCCACGTTACCTAGAGGGTGAGTAGGGGTTATCTTGGCGTGTAACTCCCTTGCCCTGACTTGGGGGTGGTGGTCTCTGACTGACTTTGGCGAAAGCCCTGGCCAGCCGGGGATCCCATTTCCAACATTGGCGGCAAGCGGTGGGATAAGGATTTGTGTTTGCCTTGTACCTTGGTAGCGGCTGGCTGCACCACAAAACTCTGCATTTTAGATGACCACATTTTAGGGGATTGGTTTTTTTTTTGGAAGTTTCATATTTTCTTCTCCTGAAGGTATCATTGTGCAATTGTGTCAGTACATTTGTCCCCTACCCTGCGCCCAGAGTCGGTACCTGTGTCACTTGTGGTCAGGTTGAGGAATCAGGGGTGGTAGAAACTGCCTTACCAGTCCGAGGGGAGGGTTGTGTGTGGATGAATGGTGTGTGGCACTAGGCAAGTGAGTGTGAGTTCTCTGGGGTAGAGAGCTTGCTGATACCTTTGTGAATTGTGTACTCCTGTGTTAGCTCAGACCCCTAGGTTCCCTGTGTGATCCCTTCTCTAGAACGTCTGCCAGAATGGATCTTGTTTTTGATTTCAGTGATCTAGATACCTACAGTACGTGGGAGCTGGTAAGGTTCTGTGAGGAGAGAGACCTAGGGAGGGGTGAGTCAAACTGGTACGACCTTAGGGACCGCCTGGTCAGATGGCACGATGGTCACTGGGATCGTGAGCGCAGTGAGGAAAGGGTCTGGGCCCCACACCAGGAGGGTGGTGGGTCTGTGGGGAGCCCTGAAGATTCAGAAGAGGAGGAAGAAGATGACAGCACCTGGACGCCAGTAGAGAGTAGAGACCCCATAGATAGGGAGTCCCTTGCTGGGTCCAGTGTAGGAGGCAGCGCCTCATCCCTTTCCCTGTCCCCAGAGGAGCTGGAAGATAGGAGGAGAGAAAGGGAGCACCAGCTGGCTTTAGAAAAGCTCAGGTTGGAGCATGCCCAGGCTATGGCGCAGCTGGAGCTTAGGAAGCAACAGCTAGAGACCGAGATGGTCTTAGCGCAGGAAAGGATAGAGGAGGCTGAGAGGGCCCCCACCAGAGGCAAAGTAGCTCTGGAGGATAGACTATCCCCTGCGCGCAGTTTTAATTTTCTGGATTCCCCGGGGAGGGCTGAGTCCAGTGGTGGCAGCTATTTAGACTTCAGTACAGACAGTCCCCTACCCCGTGCCCAACGTATGGTCCCTTGTTCCCAAGAGGAGGAGTTAAGGTTAAAGTTCAGGGGCAGTAGGAAACCGCCTCAACAGAAGTGGGTTTTTTTTGTGGATGACTGTTCTGATGCAATGTGGGATTGGCTGGCGGCTAGCTCGGATGATGAGAAAGACGGAGTACTGAATATGTTTCTCAAGGAGCAGTTGCTCAGTGTTGTTTGTCCAGAGTTGCGCCAGCACCTGTTGAAGTCTGAATCCCTTAGTCCTTGGGCGCTTGCTGAGGAAGCAGAGCGCTGGGAGAGTGATAAAGGTTCTCTAGGGTCATTAGGGAGTGACTCCAAAAGTAGTGGTTCAGGTATCTTCCAGCCCAGCGTGGTGGAAGAGGCTCAGTGTAGCCCAGCTAGGTCCCAGGATAGCGAGGAGGGTGTAGGGGCTCACTGCCTGGCTCAGTGGAGCAGGAGTGAGGGGGAGACCGAGGTTCCCCGGACGCCCGAAGCCCTGCCTCAGGACTTGGATGGTTTCTGTAGGGAACACCAGGTTGGGGACCTAGGCTGTCCTGTTAGTCCACTTGAGGAAGATCTCTTAGTGAGTAGAGGACCTGGAGCGTCTGTAATCAGAGCTCCTGTGGTTCTAGAGGCTGGCAGTACCGCTCCGGTAGGGAGGGTACAGGAGTCCAGCGTGAGGAGTGATTGGGGGATGAGTTTCCCAGTGGATGCACCAGTGGACCAGGGACTAGCCAGTTGGGCTAGATCTTCTTGGGGGGACCCGGGTGGCGCCACTTCTGGTCTAGGGGATCGTCACGCACTGTCAGGTGGACAGAGGGCGGGAGATCTGCGCCAGACAGACAGTCACACAACATATGTCTCATTTGTTAGCCTCAGGGGGATGGAGTGTAAGTCCCCAGAAGTCCTGGAGTGCCAGGCAATTGTTCCACCGAAGGTTGTAGACCAGAGGTTGGAAGGCCAGGTTCAGGATCAGCCTGACCTGAAGGGTAGGACGACTGTAACCAGTGTCCTGACCGGTTCTTCTTCCAGAGGAACTTCTCCAGGTGGGAGAGGGCAGACCTCTGGAAGGGGGTGCAGAGGGTGGGAGAGCCCACCTCTGACCCCGGTGCAACCTGAGTGGATAAGCCCTGGGTTGGAATGGCGTTCTAGGGGTACCCCTCGCAGAGGGAGGAGGAACCCTAGGAGAAGAGGTAAGGGGAGGAGAGCCTTCCCTGAGACTCCTGGTCCGCCTGAGGTTGTAGGCCCTAGGCTGGAGAACCAGTGGCAGTCTAGTCCTGTCTTGCAGACAGGAAGAGTGGAAAATGGCCGCTATGTGCCAGGGGTTACTACCCCCCGCTCTGCGAATTGGCATGGACCAGTGGCACCTGGGTGGCCCAGGGCCTGGTCCTGGCCGCGGACAACTTGGGAGTACCAGTGGGGTAGCCCAGTTGGTCCAGACAGTGTGTTTAGAAGGAATCCCATGGGTTCACCGTGGCGTAGAACAGGAGGGTGTCCCTGCGGTTGCGGGCCCGCGTCCGTGTTCTATCGCCCCAAGCAGGGAAGTCCATCACGGTGGTGATTGGTCTCCCCTGCGTTTTGGCTGGAAGGGGGTTATGTTGGACTTTGGCCCTTAGGGCAGGTTCACCCCTAGACTTTTTGCTTGAAATGGTGACCTGGAGATGGTGATTTTTGGATTGTGCGCACTTTCACTGTGTCCCAGTGGAAAGTGCGTGCGCACTCTGAGTGCATGTGCTGAGCTAGGCCTGCCCGCCCATAGGAATGCATGGGGAATGTATGTGTCCCTGGTAGTTCCTGATGCGTGGGGTGTACAGGCTTGAGTCTGGTATGTGTGAACTCGTGAGAGTGAATGCTGCGAGATGGTGTATGCAGCAGGTATGTGTCTAGTAGGGAAGCGCCATTTCTAGACATGGCTGTACGTGTGCTGTGAGGGTGCTGGCGTGTGATTGGCTGGAGCTGGCTGGCATGCCAGGCTCCAGGAAGTCTGGATGGGTCTGCCCGGTGGTGAGTGGGAGATTAGCATGAGTGATGTGTGGGAGGAGTGTACCTGTGTCCTGGATGGGCTGGGTTTTCCCCACACAATGCTGGCTCCGCCCCCCTGTGGTGTGTCTAATGACCCAAGCCCTGCCAGTGAATAGAGAGGGTGGTTGAGGTAAACAGAGTACTCAAGAACCAGCTGCGACTGGTTCCGCCCCCACTCTGCACCCTCAGACAAAGGGAAATGGTGTATAAAAATGGGGCTGTGTCCCCACAGATGTAGTTCTCTTCCAGGATCCTGAGGGGGCTGTTGCTGCTGCTGCTGGGCCAGAGGACCGCCACTTGGGGTGTCTCCCTGCCTGGAGACCCAGTGTGCTGGCTCTGGGCCCAGCCTTGCCCCCCTGCCCCCCCCCTGGAAGGACTTTTGGTGGACTCTGTTGTCCCTAGCGCTGGTGAGCGCTTCCTGATTTTCCTAGCGCCTGGGAGCGCTTTGTTTTGCTTATAGCGCTGAGCGCGCTTTATTGCGACCCCCTAGCGCTTGGGAGCGCTGTTGTTTTCAGCCGGTGCCCACCCGGCGTGTGCCCGCTTGATTGGCCGATTTTTGAAGTCCCCTGGCGAGTGCCCACCTCACCAGGGACCTGGCCGCCATAACGAGTGCCACCTAGCGCTGTGTTTGAAGAGCCGGTGCCCACCCGGCATTGCCCCTCGAAGATCACCGCCGCAGCCCAGGGGCATTTGAATCGTTGCCGGGCCGCTGCCTTGTGCGACCCGGAAGTGCCGCCTCCACGTCTCCAGGGCCGCGCTACTACTGGCTGCCCTCAGCAGCGCGACCCGGAAGTGCCCGCGACTCGCCTGGTTGTAGGCGGGACTTCAGGCAAAGGAAGGAGGAAGCCAGAGGCTGCCGGGAGCCGACCCCGGGATCCAGAAAGCGAGGAGAGAAGCCGACGTCTTCCCTTGTTCCCCCCCCGGGCTCCCAAAGCGAGGGAGAGCCCAGGAGAGAGGGAGAAGTGCTTCAGGGAGCGAGGCTCCCGTGTGAGGAAGAGAGCCCCGCCCGCTGCCACTACCAGCACCCGGCCCCCAGAAGCAGGACCGGGTGGAGAGGAGACCGCCACCGAGAGGAGCTGCCTCGTGAGTCCCGGTGAGTGGGGCTTCGCCTTGGGGGCATTGGTGTCTCTAGAGTCCCCCGAGTGGGACTCCAACAAAGAGGGGCAGTCTTTCTTTGAGCCACGAGGGCTCCAGAAGGGGGCATAGTTTGTTTTGAGCCCTGAAGGCTCCACCAGTGGCCGCATTTTTACAGAGTCCAAGGGGCTCTTGGGGCATTTGTTCTACAGAGCCTGCGAGGCTCCCCAGCACCCAAGGGCATTGTTGGTTCTAGAGCCCTGAGAGAGGTTCAAAGGTGCCACATTCATGTTTAAGAGCCCAGCGAGGCTCAAGGGGCACACCTTCATTTCAGAGCCCTGAGAGGCTCCTTCCTTGCCCACATTGTTTTGGCCAGAGCCTGCGAGGCTCCAGCGGTGGCCCAACTCTGTTACACAGCTGCCCAGCACTTCGTGGGCAGCTGCCACGTTTAGGCCCTGAGATTGGGACACAGGGACTGCCACAGGTGGTGGCAAATGTGGATTTTGCGCTATTGTGTTGCTGTTCCTTGCACCTCTGAATGTATTGTTTATGCGTCATGTGCCTTTACACCTCTGAATGAATGTCATGCATTGCATCATGTGTATGTTCTTACACCCCTACAGGTATTGTGATACATAGGTGGTTGTTTTCTCCCTAGTGCAGGTGGTGCTAGTGAGGTCCTATTACCAGTAGTTACTGGTTGTGTGCTATTTTGTGCTAAAGTAAATTTATATTCTATGTACTAAGTGCTATTTCTGAAAGTGCTACTTCTGATTCCTGACAGTGGTCCAGGTGGCCCTGTCTTGTAAATATCCCCCTGTAAATTCTGCCCGTGCCCCTGGCACATTGTAAAGTGTGTGTTTTATCTAATGTGTTTTGGTGTAATACAAAGACTATTTTTATATAACCTTGTGTGGAGTTTCCTTTGTGGTGGGCCTTTGGTTGTTGTTGCTGGGGTGCGTGCGCAAATACTTAACTTACATCGCCTCCAAGTTTAGCCTTGCTGCTCGCGCCACGTTACCTAGAGGGTGAGTAGGGGTTATCTTGGCGTGTAACTCCCTTGCCCTGACTTGGGGGTGGTGGTCTCTGACTGACTTTGGCGAAAGCCCTGGCCAGCCGGGGATCCCATTTCCAACAGTGAGTTTAACACGTATTATTGCAAACCGATTACTAACGTTGCTATGCAGTTGTATTTAGGTTCTTGCTATAAAATGCAGACTTACCCAAAGACAGGGCAGTAGAGGTGCCTCGCACTTGTGAGAGAGAGATTTCCCATCGCTAGCAGGTGGGACAATACTTGAGGTGTGGCGCCGCGGCCAGGGCGACTGACGCTGGAATCTGGGGACCACGGTTCTATCCCCGGCTCCAGCGGCAGGTTAGCCCAGCACCATGTGACTCTGGGCAATAGCTCGCTTAATCTTCCCGATGGCCCCCCAGCGCCTAGAGACCCTTACGGGTGATTGTGCGCTTTACAAATGTGGACTTTACTTTACTTTAAAAGCAGGCACCCCACTGCGGGCGAATGTCTACAATTTAGTATAAATTGTTTGACATTTCTGATTGGAAAGGAGGCAAAATGTGGAGACACAATAATGAAATATAACATTAATGCTTCTTAGACCCATGTCCAGAATAATGATGAAAAGTGCAGAAAAAGGACATCAAACTGCACTGTATTTATTTTTTAATAATCCTGAAAGTTTTGATCCCCTTTGTACACATCTTTCTTCAGCCGCATTTTGGGAGTCTCCAAGGGAAGGTCTTGCTCACTCTCACACATCTCTCAGCAGCCGATCTGCATCCAGAAGCAAGGATATCTGCACCTTCACATACCCAGGGCTGGCTTTAGGGCAGTGCGACCGGTGCAATCGCACTGGGCACTGACCTGGAGTGAGGGGGTGGGTGGTCAATGACCTCAGGAGGGGCTTTGTGTTTAGCAATAACGTACAATTTAAAAACACCAGCTCCAGAGTTCCTTGTGTGTCCAGCTTTCGGGCAGCAATAAAAATGTCAAGAAAACTCTTGTGATTATGTTCCTGTTGGAGCGAGAGATCAGAGATTTGTCTAGTGGCAGTTTTGACTCGCCATAAAGTAGCATAGAGGGTTAATATGCCTGTTGCAAATAACAGATCTGTATTTTATGTGGATAGCTGAGTGGATAAGGAAAGCAAGACTTTACCAGCCCTTTAAAACAAAATAAATGTTTGTGGGAGAGAGGCTATGATCAGATGAGGGGCACTTTTGCCTGGGTGGTAGTGAGGGAATCTGAAGGGGAGGTTATATTGGGTGGGGTGCCAAAAAAGATTGTTGCCCCGGGCACCACCAGCGCTAAAGCCGGCCCTGCACACACCTTTCCTCAGGATGGGCCTTCCATCTTTGTAACCTAACTGCACACCTTGAGTTGCAGGGGTTAGGAGTTCTTGTGCAACGTAAGTGACTTCGGCTAAGTGATGTCCAAGTAAAGACTGATTATGCACGTGCTCACTCCTCAGCCCAACCTACAACTCTGCTGATTATTAAAATGAGTGTGTACTCCAGTCAGTGCCTTAAGTGTTGTTAGAGTGCTCTAATAGCTGCCAATGTGCCTTCACTTCATTGGCTCCAGGCATGTCTCCTTCATTTCTGATATTCTTATACGCTGTCTATGTCCCCAGAAATTCAGGCAGAGATTGAAAATCTGTTGTAATTACCAGGATTTCCAAAATCTACTGATATTTGCCAGCTGTCCAAAATTTGAGAGGGACTAAGAAATTTGCACCTCAGGTTTCTGTAGTCAAGAGCAACGTGGTGTGTATCCAGTTACTGCAGCCCAAAAGTGGAGCTATGGAGCGGGTCCACACTTGTAGTGCTTAATTTGAGCAGGTGCTTTCAGGTGCTCAGCACCGGCACTTCTTTCACAGGGCCGGGACTACAATTTCTGACCCTGCAGGAGGTGGTCTCAATATTAATTGTTCAAATTCAAAATAAAAAGAATGACATACATTGCATGGTGACTGGCTGGTAAATGTTCATAGACAGGCCAGCATACGCCTGTACAGGCAGGCATGATTGTGTATCACTCCGTTAGTGATGATGTCATCACGCCGATCACAAATCCAAGAAGTCATCGACAAACTATGGCTTGCATTCAATTCCCTGAGTCTGCTGCACACTGCCACTGCCCGAGCCTAAGCCTCCCATTGGATAATTGTAGCTGGGGGCTGACTCATGACGGAGTTGAGACAAGGAAGCTGCAAGAGCGCAGTTGGAACTTGGGAGTGAGGGCTCTTGAGGAAGAATAAACGAAAGTAAGTGTGGACTTTCCACTTGCTGCGTAGCCAGAGTAGCATATCCTGCCGCCCTGCATTGCTGCTATCCTCAGCGTGCTTGATGAGGCTGTGGACCAACACAACTTTTGTGCGCCATGGCATCACCTGTAGAATCTGTGCGCTGCAACCCAGCATGGTAATTGCTGAGCGTGCATGAGTCCAGCAGGCACCACAGCCATACTTACTGGCATTGGCAGTATTACGGCTGGGGACAATGCCTGTGCTGTAGCAGGCAGGGTCACAGCAAGCTGCTGCCGATGCCGTCCCCATCCCTGGACCTACTAATTACAGGCAGTACTAGCAGTTACATCACCTGCTGTGCTCGAGCAGCCGTCTGTTCCGCAATAAACCCAGTCATTCCGCAAATGATTAATATATGCAAAAAAAGCATTTTCATTTGGTGTACATTTTGTTTTTGCACTCGGTGTAGGTAAGAAAGTAAAACATGAAATCATCCACTTCTTTAGGAATGATAACAGGAAAACGCAGAGTTCAAAATAGCAGGGACATGTGCAGGTTGACGACAGGGGTCACAGGCAGCAGCAGTGTTATAGATGAGAGAGAGAGCAGGAGTAAAGAGGAGAAAGAAACAACAGGAGAGGAAAGAGATAAGACGGAGCTAAGTAGAAGATAAGGAGAGCAAATAAGATACAAAGAGAAAGCAGCCATGATGTGAAGAAGAGAGCATTAAGAAGAGATAAGATAGAATGAAAGGATGTAGAGGACTGAACAGAGGAAAAAAAGCAGACACATGATAAAACAGAGACACAGCTAATCACTGCTAGATGAGTGATAGTAAAGAGCCAAGATCGAGGGGAGAGAGAGCAGAGCATGGATAGAAGTAAAGAGGGACGAGGGCAGGGCTAGAATGAATAGAGGGCAAATCAGAAATACAGGTAATAAGGTAACACACCAGGTGTGACAAAGATGATAGAAAACAATTAGAGAGGTGAGAGGATAGACTCTTAGAGCAAAGACTTAGGGGACAGATAACAGATCAAGGTTGGAAGATAGAGACTGAGGCAGTGAGAGTGTTGAAAATGGGGCTCACCGGAGGAAGAAGTGAGCTGTGGCCTCCTTGGCAAATTTTTGAGCACCTGCACTTCTTTTTTTTTTTTTACAAATTAAGCATTGATTTTTTGTGTTGCTTTTTGTGAGTCTGAACAATTGCCAGTTTCAAATAAGTGTAACGTGAGTCCGCTTTCGCTGTCTGTTTCTAAAATGAAAGTGATAGTAAGGTAGCGGGAATCTGGGGTACAGTGAGAGGTGGTAGTGCAATCCCATCAAACCATAAATGCCCTTTGTATGGAACAGTCAAAGCTATGTACCACATTTGTCATTTGCTGGTATTTGCACAACTGAGGTGCATGGACTTTAGCACTGCTCAGTTGAGCACACCCATCCTTAGTCAACATGGTTAAGGAAAATTACATAGACGCATACTTTTAGTTGCTTATTCATGTATTACTCATTTTAAGAAAGAATTGCAGTCAGTGGGCTTGGATGTACAGAGCCACAATGGAAAGGAATCAAAAGGATTGGGGAGAGGAGTTGGCCTAATGGCTAGGGCAGTCGACCTCAAATCTGGGGAGCATCCTGGGCAACTCACTTAGGGGCATATTAGCAAGAACCTCGTTAAAATTATTGCTGTTATAGCAGCAGGAAACTGCCGCTAAAACGGCGATAATGGGCTTGCTAATATTAATATGCATTATAGAATTCCAATAGTATCCTAGGTTAGATGTGCAGGACATCTAACCTGGGCTTCTATTGGAATTCTATAATGCATATTAGCAAGCCCATTATCGCCGTTTTAGCGGCAGTTTCCTGCCGCTAAACTGGCGATAATTTTAACGAGGTTCTTGCTAATATGCCCTTTGATCTCCCTGTGCCTAACAAAAAATCAATGTGTCCTCATGTAACGCAACTGGTGCTCGTGTAAAGTGCTCTGATACCCATACCTTTGGGTCAAGTTTGCGTCATATAAAACACCGTAAAATGAAAATAGAGATACTAGAAAAAGACACAATTAGTTGAAACAACTGATAAACCAATCATCACACTCTCTTTGGTGCAAAGCGGTAATTTTATTTTTTAGGTCTGTCTTGACATCACAGCTGTCGGCAGACCAGATGTGATTAAAAAGAGAGGTTTCATGAGTACTACAGAGAGGGACTGTGGCTCCACCCAAATGTTGGTTCACACGAATACAGCTTTTGATTTTGGCCAAAGCTGTGTGCTTTCACAAAAAGAGTGCTTACCTCGCAAGCAGCAGTGATCATTTGTTTATCTGTTTAGCTGTGCGAGCCAGGCCTCTTTCTCAAGTCAAGCAAATGTGTTACAACAGGATCTTGACTGGCAGCAGCACAGATGGGAGGAGGGCAGTCAGGAGGAATATGGTGTATTGGAGTCCCAGGCCCATTGGCGTACCGAAACTTGAGGGGGCCCCCCTGCCAAGTACGTGGAGGGGAACCCTCTGGACTCATTAAGGAGCTCTTCGGGCAGAGTACTGTGGTGAGGGGATCCCCTAAAACTTGGGGGTTCCCCCGCACTGCAGTGGATGCGGGGGCCTGTGTTACGCTACTGCCCAAGCCCCTCCCATTTACCTTCCCATCATCAACCTCAGAGGTACCTTAACATGGCAGTCCTTCAGAGAATGGTGTTTTTTCTTTCTAATTTCTAGTTTAAAGATTTATTGACTTGTATGAACTTTCCTGAAGCCTCTTGACTCCACTTTGCTTATTCCTTTCTACATTCCTGCCCACTGTCCTGTCAGTCATTACTTCATCAACCTTTACATTGGCGGTCATTACATGAAGGCACGTACATTAAGAGCACCTTTACATTGCAGTTGTTTACATCTACTTCGCAGGTAATTTGTAATTAAGTATCATTTCTAGTATTACATATTTTAATTTAAAAATTCAAATGAAATGAATAAATTTAATTTTTTTAATTACAATACTGTTATATTTCACTGACTTCACATTTATTTTTTATTATATACATGATTATTTAATGTATTTCAAATACAGAAGTTTTAAATTGCCGCTCACCAGAATCCTAAAAAAAAAACCTTACTGCCCCATTCCCTTAACATTAACTACCCTCCCCTGAATCCAAAAAACACTTACTACCTTGTAACACTACCCTTACTTGAAACCTAAAAATTCCTTACTAACCCTTAACACTAACCATTCCTTAACCCTAAAAACACTCTACTACAGCTTAGCACTCCTCTTCCTTAAATACTAAAACCTGCATATTATTCTTTAACTCCACCCTTCCTTGAACTCTGAAAACTCGTTACTACCTTTTAATGCTACCCATCCCTGAACGCTAAAAACCCTTACTACCCCTTACCACTACCATAACCAGAACCCTAAAAAATCCTTAAAACCCCTGAATGCTGACTCAGTGACTCGGCCTGCTAAAATCAGGTCTGACCTAAGGGAGAAATACTGAGAAAAACTGGAAACCATATGACTGATTTTCATAGTAATACCTCATTTCTACGACGACCCTCTGTCTGTTACTATAGCCACCTCCCCACTTGGTATCGAGAACTTTCAGGAAGACTGCTTAATTTGTGCCGGTGCTTTCCGGTGCTTAGCACCGGCACTTACTTAGCAGGGCCGGGTCTACGCATCTGCTGCTTGCACGTCACATTTGCATTATATTGTTGACTAGACTTAATTGATTAAATACTTCTCCTGACTGAATCGGTGCAGAGTGTTGTTCTCTAAGTCTCCCATGACCGCCTGAGCCATTCACATGGCATTGGCGCCACGGCCGTTAGCTGGTGGGCGGGAGACCGAGCGGGACACTAATAGGGCTGGATTAGAGAAGGGGGGGCCGATCGGCCCCCAAGCAGGCATGGCGGGGCCCGGCCCCTCCCACATCCCGTCCCTTTCGCGGTCGCTTGCCCCCCGCCCTCGCCCCGGAAGTAGTTGTGCACTTCCGGGGTGAGGGGGCGGGGCCGCGGCGGCAAAAGGGTTAAAAGCCTGGGGAGCGCGGGAAGCGGCCTCTTTGTGCCCGCGCTCCCAGGCTCGGTCCTCGCCCCACCGTGGGGCTGTGTAATTTTCTTTTGTTTTTGTCTTCCAGGTGTCAGCGGGGCCCTTTGGATACTCTTTGTATGGGCAGGCTGATGGCGGTGACCAGCGTTCGGGGATTTATCGGCGGCGTGATTATAATGGAGCAGCGTGATCCTGCACCGGAGCTGCGTGGTTCCAGGCGGCTTCCTGGAGACAAATCACTGCCTGGCCCATGGATCCAAAAAACGTGGATGGCACCTGGGAAGCTCCGCTGCGTGGGCGACATGATCTCTGGTGTATGACTGCATCGGAACGGACTGGAGTACATCGAGTTGGGTGTGAGTATCCACGCTCCTGCCTCGGGATATAAAAGTGCTGATTGGCTCATTTGGTTAAAGTCTAACGTTAGTAGCGCCAAGGTCGCCGGTTTAATCGGCCTATAATGTTGTTAGAGGGTAAAGCACGTTCTTTGCTGGGTGGATGTGTAACATGCTAATCGTACTCCGGAATGAAAAAAGATTTTCGTTTCTCACCAGTAATGTTTTTTGATGGAAAGTACTGTTTAAAGCTCTCTGTGTGGATGTGTAACATGCTAATTGTACTCCGGAATGAAAAAAGATTTTCGTTTCTCACCAGTAATGTTTTTTGATGAAAAGTACTGTTTAAAGCTCGTCCAGGTGAAGGTCCAGGTAAAGACTCCCGTTTCAAAGTGGCAACTGTGTTAGTGGTGCTTCTGGTGTTTATCAATATGAGCGCGTCAGGGCTAGACCGACAACTACCTCTATACAGACGTCAGACATGGCGCGATTGTAGTGTAATCATCAGATCAAGTGACGCATATAGGATGAGGGGGACTCCTAAAGCTTTTCAGAGCCAATAGGACGCCGAGTTCTTTTTCGAGGGCGTTTTTGTTTACTTTAAAGGCTGTCGCATTTCTGATTGCTCGTGAACATTCTGTACCAGACTTCATATTTTATAATGTTGAGTCCGATAACTGCCCAATTAAGATCATCAAGCACTCTTGGCAGCGGGGTAGCTAACCTACAGGGTTAGGACAAATCAAAATTACACCTGGTAGGTGACACCGAATAATTTTTGGCTTCAAATTGATTTTTAATTAGCTATTATAAAATACAAAGGGCCGAGTCCGTGCTTTAAGTGGGCCACTGGGTCCTGAGTACCTGTACGTATTTAATTTAAAAAACAAAGTAGTAACTACCATTTATTTATTTAATGCCATTAAACCCTCAAATTAAAGTGGAGGTAGCTCAGTTTCGTATTGCATTAAAAGGGGCGACCATAATAGGGCGCGACATTTTTCAGAGGGGAAAATTTATGCCACCATGGCCTGCGTGGCGCTTGTTCTTGTGCCTGAGTGTTTAGCACATTTTGCAGTATTATACGTCAGAGTGTACTTTGTTTTCTCTTGTGGTCTGCACGCCGGTCACTTTTCCGCCTGTGCACTTTCGGCTACCTATGTATGTCCGCAGCCCCAGCCTACCACGTGTTCATTTCACGTGCTCACCTCTGCTCCAGAATTGAATTATATGGCACAGAAGATACAGCATATTCATATTGTATTAATGAGATACAGGAATGTTTCACAGCCACATATTGTTTATTAAGCGACTTCCCTCTTTCTTCTCGCATAGGGGGGGAAGGATAACTTTTAACCCAGCACAGTTTGCACTGCCTTTTGCGAGATTCATGAACTACTCGTCTGCTCCATAGAACATTTTGCATAGATATGGAGGCAGGACACTGTTATCTGTGCATATTAGGGTTACAGCAATAAGTGGCTGTACAGGTATTTCTAGGATTTCGCCAATGCGTATGTATGGGATGCAGGTTTAGCAGTGGACTGCTTCTGAATGTGCTGCTCTGTGTGTGCGGTTGCACCTTATTATGGAGCCGGACGGGTGGGGTCTCAATGCCTTTTGGTGAACTCGGCGTTGTTTTGGGGCATGTGCCAGTATTTCCCATGATTGCTTAGTGTCACCGCGTATATGTATGTATGTAGCCGTACCACCACTTGTGACCTCAGAGCACAACATTGCACCAGGGTTCGTCAGCTCCTTTCTTTCTGTTCATGTGTGCATGTCCAGTGGGGACTAGGGACAGGGTGTGTGTTTATGTCTAGATGCATATGTGTAGTATATCTGTGTGTGCACACGTGCATGTATGGGGAGAGGAATGAAGATTGCATGGACGAAAGCCTGGAATGGGGTTTCTGTTTTGGCATACATGAAGCTATATCTAGCTGCCTGCGCTACCATCTAGTGGTCCAGTTTAAAAGTGCGGAATCATTTGTAATTTCATGATGGTCCGACGAGATAGATAGAGGGGTAGCTAGCATGATTAAGGGGGGCTTTCTTCACATGGGGATGCCAGAATCTGCACTAATGATGGTGTTTGCATTACTCTAAGCGGTTGGTTTGATAAAATACCATTTAGATTTAGGCTATTGGTAAAGATGGAAAACATAGCAAGGAGATTTTATTGAGGGAGGTGAGCGCAAGACACACCGAGAATCATTGTCGCAGGCGCCGGGCTGGGTCTAAGCACCGGCAGTCTAAATTGGTCTTTAGCGGGCTCTGTTTTGAGCCCTATCACAGGTGCCCTGTTTTTCCAGACTGTAGGGACAACAGGAACTTCGATGTTACATTTTTAAAATTACGTAAGCTAAACATCCGGGCTTAGCATGGTGTGCTGCCTTAAATTGTGTTTTGCTGTTTCTGCCATTGCATCCAGATATATGATACTACAACAAGTAGCATCATACCTACAAGGTTTTCAAAGGTTGTCAGCTGGTGAATGCTCATAGGCCATGACGTCATGCCATAACTTCTCCACTAACGAGAAGTGAGCACACATACAGGCAACGAGTCCCTGTGTTTGTTTTTCTTTCTTCATCTACTGGCTGGGACGGGCCCAGAGCTCGGGATGGCTCGTGTATTGATATATGAATTATTGCTCATTCCTATGGGGGGTGCGTTGCACATTATACCTTTTTTCCTACAGCTAGTTCACGCTGATTGACGCAGATGACATACATTGAACTTGTATTGATGGTCGAATGTTGCTCAGTACTAGGGGGGGTGTGCGCCATATGGTTAACTGATGAACACCCAACTCTTCTCTTCTGCACTTTATGCATTACTGAATGCAACGAACCTTAGGTGACTAGGACTGCCAGGGCTTGGCCATTGGGACCTAAAAGGGAGTCCTCAGGTGGGTTTCTTATTGAAACTTGAGTGGGAATCCGAGGTGTTGCCACCCCTTTTGTCTGCATTGCATACGTTGTAGGTAGTGTTCCCCCTTCCTCCTGGAGATGAGTTGTAGGTGGTTTAGAAGGCCTTAAACATTGATCTAGCCGGATCAGGGAGCCTAATTATTTGAGCATAGTGTGAGAGGGTTGCCTGACATATAATCATCCAACTTTCTTTTCTCTTCTGAACTTTACGCATCACTGAATGCGACGGTAGGGACTGTCATGTAGGCCCCCCCCCCCTGCTCATCAGTGCGGAATGGCATTCTGCTGTGGAGTGTTAGTTTCTTGGAATTTTAGAAACACTAACAGTAGCAAGTCCCTGGGTCTGTTTTCTAGATGGGACGGGCCCGGGGCTCAGGATGGCTCTGGTATTGATGTTTTAATTATTGCTCATTTCCTGTGGTGGGTGCGTCACATGGTTATCTCATGAACATCCAACTCTTCTCGCATCACTGAATGCAGCCAGACTTAGGTGGCACTGACTTCCAGGGCTTTACCCTTTGACGCCCCCGGACCACGGTAATGCTACTTACCAACGGTAACATGGTAAAGTGGCTACGTAAGGGATATATCTATCGGGAATATTGACAATACTAGTTCTGGGTCACCTGTGTGCACTTGCGTGTTTACGTAACAGCATTTGGCACTTAATCCTTCCCCCCCCTGTTTTGTTGCCTAAGTAAGTCAGCCGTACCAAATGTCAGCCAGGAAATTGCCATTCCATAGTATGCCTGTTAGTTTCAGGTAATTTTCTCAGAGGACATATAGCACTCAAGGGACTCACTATAGTAGAGTGGATCTAAAGAGGAAGGTCGTGACCATGCCTAAATCCCATCTCTGATACTGCGGGTGCTCTTATATGGGCAGGAGGGTCGGACAGATGTGCATATGACCAGGGCTGAACTGGGGGAGGCAGAATGGGTTAATGAACGGTAACACATGAAACCCTGATCTGTTGAAACTAATGTTGCATCATGATTTACAATAGGTGGCGGTATACTATGAATTGATTGGAAAATCATGTGTGGCAGCTGGAGGGCCACCTGTTACATGCAACTTGTTAAGGGAATGATGCTCAGTCTGGTATCATAAGAATAATATATATAGGTTATGGTTGCACCTTAGTTATAGTACGCGTTACCACTGTCAGCCACGGTCGAAGCCAACAGTCAGGCGCGAGGGGTTCGATACTTAGAATACGTATATCTCATCAAGTGTGATTGGGTGGGTGCTAATACAAACAGACTGTTCCTGTTAAACTGAGATCCTAATAATCCTTAAGGAGTCAGGAGGGCGCTATGGTATTCACTGGGGACTCCATGCTTTGTGTCACTGCACTGCACACTGGGTAGTATTCGTTAATGAAGGCCATTTTACAGGGCACTCTTCATAACACTAATCCAGTCACGCTACAGGGGACACAAACTGAGGCTATGCTCAACACTTAGTCGGAAGTGTTTAGGAGTATGCATCTGACGCTAATTGTATCTCAAACGTAGCAAGTGATGGCAATGTAAGACTAGCACGTGTACAGCAGTTATCGCCAGAAACACTAATGGTTTGTGTTTATCTTTTCCATTTATGTATGACCGGGTCCATGGTGGATATCTGGAGTGCTCCGCATTACAACAGCTGCTACAGGTGGACAGCCCAAGGGATGCTTACGTCAGGTAGAGGATGGCAAGCAACAACGCAAGTGTGATGCGCGAGCGATCAAAAGACGCAGGAGGTGCCAACACAGAGTTGATTGTTTCGGTGTGTAAGCCCTTAATTGGGCTGGCGGCAGTAATGTAGCAGGATGTTGCTTCACAAAAAATGGCAGTATTTGCCTTAACAGGAAATTGTTTACCTACAGTAACGGCGCCTGTGCACGCAGGGCCACCAGTGTCAGCATGGTATATGCATAGGTCACCAATTGGTAGTGACAACGGTAGAGATGGGACAGTACACAAGGGTGTGCATTCCTAGCCTCGGCAACCCCAGGAATGATAGGCCCATGCAACGCCTCATTTCCCCTGTTCAGGAAGTGGGGACTTCCATAGTAAAAGTAGTACCATACACTTAACACTTTCCAGAGCGTAGTGGCTGGGTGTGGATGGTTAGCAGACTGTACAGTATGCCAGTGGGAGGGGTAGAATGATAGTACCAGGATACCCCCGGTAACAGCATCTGCAGGGACCCTCGATAGGCGTGCCCCCACACCCTCATGCATTATAGGACATGGGGTAACGATGATAGGACCCAGACTGCACCATAGGGGGGCACATTTTCCCCAGGGTGCACGTACAAGGGGGGGGGGGCTAGGTGAGTGCACGGAGTCACTCGGTGAAGAATCACTCGATAAAGAGGATCAACATTTGGTTTGAGAAATTAGTTCAAACACCGTAATTGCCAGTCGACTGATAATGAAGAGTGGACAATTATTGGAGGGGTTGTCTCTACTCACAGGGTGGGGGGTACAGTAGACAGAGTCAAGGAATGTCCTAAGGATAGGGAACAAACTAGCAGGGGTAGAGGGTTTCTTGATTAGGAAGATATGACCTTTCAATGTAGGCGGTTGGGGGGGGCCAGATAGTCGGTCAACTACCTGGCCTGTGGCGGTAAGGTCATTAATCGGTGAGCAGCATTTTAAGGTCCTTACGGGGGGGCGGACCCATTCACGAAAGGGGCCGCCCGCGGGAGGGGTCATTGGTCTCTCTCAGAACTTCAGGGGCAGGATATGATATCCCGTATTTTAAAGGGTGCGGGGGAGGGAGTTTACGCTTTCCTCAGGCTGGTAGCCACCCCTCACAACACTATGACGTCACTAAGGTGCGCGAGTGTCTGGGCCCTCCTGTTATGGTTAAATGGAGTTCAGGGAGCGCACGTGGGCGAAACGTGCCCTGGGTTGCGCATGCGCATCTCGAACGTGAGAGCGCAGCTGTAAAAGGATCTGACACCGGTTGGCGACCTTGCCGTACGACTTTATTATTAGAATGCAGTTTAATTTTCAGGATGTTTAGTTTCGGTTAGGAAACACGCTGTACTAGATATTTGTTAAGGTTAGCCCATCATACCATGTCGAAACGGATGTCAATCTAATGTCCTGAAATGTGCATTTTAATAATTGTCAGAAATGTTTATTTTATTAAAATGTTTGATTTGTTTTTATATTTTAATAAATACGGCCAGGGGGGGGCCCTGTACCCCCTGACTTCCAAAGACCCCATGTGTTGACTGGTTGAGTTAGGTAACCCAGCCAGTGTGTTAAGGGGGGAGGTGGCCGGCGGTCCCAGACCATGAGAGAAGGGGGGGCCGATCGGCCCCCACGCAGGCATGGCGGGGCCCGGCCCCTCCCACATCCCGTCCCTTTCGCGGTCGCTTGCCCCCCGCCCTCGCCCCGGAAGTAGTTGTGCACTTCCGGGGTGAGGGGGCGGGGCCGCGGCGGCAAAAGGGTTAAAAGCCTGGGGAGCGCGGGAAGCGGCCTCTTTGTGCCCGCGCTCCCAGGCTCGGTCCTCGCCCCACCGTGGGGCTGTGTAATTTTCCCCGCCCTCCATCCCCTTTTTAGCAGACCTTGGGGCCGGCCAATTGTAGGTATAATGTTTTGGCAATGTGCCGGATTATAGGAATGGGATGCTTGATCCAGTAGGCCTTTTTTCCCGTTTACTGGAAGGTTGAGCAGATGTAAATGTTTTGTGCATTGCTGTGATATTATAACTGATTTTCTCCTTAGGCCTTTTTTCCCGCTTACAGGAATATCTGTATATCTATATGTGTGGTGCTTTGCTGTGTATTAACAAATTTCTCCTTAGGCCTTTTTCCCTTTTAGTATAGCAATGTCGTATTTATTATGTGTGTCTGGCGGTAAGGTCATTAATCGGTGAGCAGCATTTTAAGGTCCTTACGGGGGGGCGGACCCATTCACGAAAGGGGCCGCCCGCGGGAGGGGCCATTGGTCTCTCTCAGAACTTCAGGGGCAGGATATGATATCCCGTATTTTAAAGGGTGCGGGGGAGGGAGTTTACGCTTTCCTCAGGCTGGTAGCCACCCCTCACAACACTATGACGTCACTAAGGTGCGCGAGTGTCTGGGCCCTCCTGTTATGGTTAAATGGAGTTCAGGGAGCGCACGTGGGCGAAACGTGCCCTGGGTTGCGCATGCGCATCTCGAACGTGAGAGCGCAGCTGTAAAAGGATCTGACACCGGTTGGCGACCTTGCCGTACGACTTTATTATTAGAATGCAGTTTAATTTTCAGGATGTTTAGTTTCGGTTAGGAAACACGCTGTACTAGATATTTGTTAAGGTTAGCCCATCATACCATGTCGAAACGGATGTCAATCTAATGTCCTGAAATGTGCATTTTAATAATTGTCAGAAATGTTTATTTTATTAAAATTTTTGATTTGTTTTTATATTTTAATAAATACGGCCAGGGGGGGGCCCTGTACCCCCTGACTTCCAAAGACCCCATGTGTTGACTGGTTGAGTTAGGTAACCCAGCCAGTGTGTTAAGGGGGGAGGTGGCCGGCGGTCCCAGACCATGTAGTTCTTCCGGGGTAGGGGCTGTGCAGCAGAGTGAGAGTGCGCAGATTTTATTTAGATGATTGCCACGCACTGGCACACCCGCGCACCTCACGAGTCCTCATCAGCAAGCATTAAGGCAGGCAATCCGACGACTGAGAGAAGACAGCACCAGGCCCAGTTTATACTAGGGATAAGGAAGTGTGCCCCGGACCAGCCCACCACGTGACCGTCGATCCGTAAGTAATAAAAACTTACTAGCAGACGGCGTTGCCAGGATCTGGCTACAGGGGCGGGGGTCAGCGAGGCAGGCCTGCGTGGGAGCACGAAGCCGCAGGCTAGATGGTAGGCCCCCTCCAGGGGTTGCAAAGCAGGCAAGTGCTGCCAGGTGCCACAGAAGTTGAAGAGCTGCCATTATAATGCCCGTAACGTGTCGAGCAACATAAAAAAATTTACCTCTTTGAAGTGTTATAAGAATATTTTGAGGGCATTAGTAGAAGCACTTTTCAGGACCTGGAAAGAGCACAGAAGGAATACATTTTACTGTTCATGAACAGTGGAGCTTTTCTGCATTGCCATTTGGGAGAAATGAGCACCGCCCCACTAATGAAGTAATATGTTTTTGTGTAATCAAACCAGTAATCGTGAAATTACTGCAAATTTAATGATAAATGTGTAAGCATTGTTTCTGTTTTTCTGAAACAATTAGTCTAATATTAGCACCATCGTGTAGCTGGTTCCCTTGTACTAATAGGCAGGGAATGCAGTACTTTTCTCTAAATGCAAAATTAGCATTAAATGCACAGAAAACCACTTTCTACACCTTTTGCGATTTTTTTTAGAACATTCCACATACTCCAAATGACCTTCAAAGTAGACAAAGTAGTATTTCCAGGAATGGGAAAATACACCAATATTAGTACATGATTATTATAAATGTGTTAATGAGGCTTATCTGTGTAAGTTAAACTTCCTTTTTTAGGTCTGATTGACAGTACTGCAGCCTGCGTCGTATATTTGTTACTAGTTCTTTAAAGTATGCATACAGTGGGCTTCTGCTTGGCTACACCCAGGGGAGTATTTCTCTCTCACTTCATGATGTAAGCTGGCGTTATATCATTACGTCTTCCAGGCAGTGTTTCCATTCAAAAGGATGTTTCCTTTAGAAATGTACTGGTTGCCTCATTCAGTTATTTTTCTCCTATATGCATTCTACACAGAAAGCAATATTGTTTGATACTTTTTCCAAGCATTGAAGCATAGTCAGTAGGACAGGCTTTAATGTGAGAAACAATATTTGTGCATACAGTGCATTCAAACAACATTTGCGAATATCCGTGTTTACGTTTGTTGGTACAATGAAAAGCCAGACCTATTGGCTTTGCCATTGCTTGTTTCCACTTGCAAATGGCCTTATTCACTAACGCGCTGGAAAGCTGAAATCCCTGAAAAGTGTCCCCAAATTTCAGATTTTAAAACCTAGGCATTACGAAGCATCAGAGCGGGTTGAAATTCTTAGATTGAAGAAGTGCAAAGTTTATTTAAGCTATTTAATAAATATCTCAGTGCTTAATTATTTCTGATATGCTTTTTGTAAAATAAGGTTCTACCTAGGAATTTGACTAGCATGGTATTTCCATCTGTATGTATTAGACTATGACCCTAGTCAAGTATGCCATGCTGTAAATACATTTTGATAACACTAATGTCTCTAGCTATGGTGCATGTTTTTAGGACATCATGCAAAATGACATTTTACTATCTGGCTGACAACTTCCTCCTGGTAAGAAGCCCTTCTATTAGGATACTAGTTGCAATCTGGCACCGCTTTGTGGTCATTTGTGGTGGTGCTAAACAGCAGCTGCCTGCAGTGCCCTTAATGTAGCAGTGGCCCTAAATTTTATGGACAATCACATTTTCAATGGTCTCTACTGAATATTAAGTTAATTAGTTCTTGTATTGCCTTAGATTCAAAGGCAATGTAGCATTTGATGCTGTTGAGAAAAATAAGAAAATTAGAAAGCATAACATTTGCCTTGGTGTCTTTAATATTAACAGCAGTTTATTGTGCTCAGTAATTCCACATTTTATAAATCCTCAGACTTAGGGCCTAATTTCGAATCTGGCAGTTCAAGAACCGCCAGACTCGTGGAGGCACAGCAGCCCAGCCACTGCCACACCGGCGGTCCAACCGTCCTATTACGAGTTGGGAGGTCGAACCATAATTGGACTGCTTGCTCCGCTGGCGGTGGTGCTGTGGTCACGGTCATTGCGAGATGCCGGTGGTGCCGCTGCAAGTTTCAGGACCGCCAGCTTTTTCATGGAGTTCTTTCCTCCATAAAAATGCAAGTGGTGCTGGAACAGAGGGGGCCCTACAGGGCCTTTGTGCCACCTCACCCTGGGGATGCATGCAGGTGGGCACAACATGTGCTCCCCTATGTGCAGGTGCCCCACTTCCTGCACGGCATGGACTTCGAAGTCTACTCCGTGAAGGAACCTGTGTGGCGTTCCTATTGCTGTGCCTTTTTCAACGGCACCACTGCCTTTGAACGAGGCACCATCGTTGGAACCACCACACCATCTGCCACCCAGACCACAATATTACATGTAAACCATTGGGCCGGCGGTAGCGGCTCTTGGAGTGCAGGGGCACCACAGTGGCGGTCCGCCCACCCCTGCACCGCCAGAATTCAAAATCGGACCCTAAATGAGACACATTTACAAGTTAAAAGACCGGGGTACTGATACATGCTATGCCAGTGCTTAATTTGTGCTAGTGTGTTTCGGTGCTCAGCACCAGCACTTAATTGTCAGCACCGACTTTAGTGACAGTCCACCACATGGTGGCACTGCCTCCTTAATTTTGAGATGAGCACAACAACTGTGTTTATTAAGTCAATATACGTTGGAATGAATAACACCAACCTCTCATGCTATTATTATAGGTTTGTGTGGCCTGAAATAGTCTGAATTGTCACACTTGTAGGAGTGCGCTGGATAGGTGTTATGTTGGTACTGTAATTTGCCGCGCTGGCAGGGTACAGGTAGTGCAGGCTGCATTGGCCTTCCGAGAAGGGCCCTCGCGCTTAAATTTTTACAAATTAAGCACTATTTATGACCAAAGCCCTCATGCAGCTGCGAGACGAGATAACAACACATTGCATTTTTATCATGGCCATGAGAAGCAAGGCCGAGAACATAAGATCGCCTTGGTTCTTATTGAGCACGCAGGCTAATATAATTTGACCTACAGAATACAGAAAATCAATTGAAACCTTCCGGGTATGAAATGATGTAGCAGGTGCATAAGGAAATGTAGCTAAAAGGTTTCAGAGCAAGAATAACCTAAAATATATAATTCAACAGCTGTTCAGATAAATGAGCACAGTTTGATTTGTTCAATACCCTGTTGAGACAAGCTGCTTCCTCTCTAACCAGCTTAACCCCAGCTCACACATCTCCGTTCATTTATGTATGTAAGTGATATTTCTATAGCACAAACCTAGCCAAAAGGCAGTGAAAAGCTGTATGGTCTCAGAGACAAACAATAAGCCAACTAGTAGTCAGAAGGGTAGCTGGTTTGTAAACGTTTAATAGGTTGTGATGTAGTGCTCTATATAGAGGTCAGTCTTAAACTCTTTCCCAAATTGGAGCTGTGTTGGGGCAGCCCCCATGGACACAGGGATTGTAAGAAATTGGATTTTTTTTGGGTTAGGCAACTGCCCACCTCAAGGAATATTCGCAACTTTTGTCATGGTGAATCCGTAAATAACACAATTAACCTGAACTCAACTCCCTGGTAGTAATAGCAAAGAGTAAGCAGGCTTAATTTGGGGCAATTTGTAAAGTATTTATGAGGTACTGAAACAGTAACAGAGTAAAAATGCCAAAAATAAAAATCCCAAACTGAATTAGAAAAATAAAGTTAGTTATTACACAATCTGGCACCAAAATGACAAAAAACCAAAAGGGGAATCAGAAATAAGATTATTTTTTTTTTTTAAGTATTAATATCACTAAAAAGCACTATGCACCTATGATAGCCTATTGTCGCAGTAGACCGGGTGCTAGACACAGTTTCATGCTGACCAGGACACAGCATAGATCTGATACAACACTCAGGTTTGTCCCGTCAGAAGATTTGACCTTTTGGCTTAGTCTTTTAACTCGCAATCAACCGCAGTGGCACACTTTTAAAAGCACACAGGACCTCAGGGTAGGTGCTAGGTGTCTGGCAGAGGCCAACAGCAGGGTCCAGCCCAGGTCCAGTTGCCACTAGTAAGCTGGGTACATCGGGGAAAAACTGTTGTGCAGCTTATTGTCTCTCTGTAGCCACAGAAGAGGTCAGCCAACTGACCCTAGGATTTCACTTTTTTGTCCTGGGTAGATTATGCAGTAGGTTCAGTCCTTCGGGGCTCCTCTCTAGTCATAGACAGCAGGTCCAAGCCTCTATTGATCTTCCACTGGTCCAGAAAGTGCACTGGCGTAGGTACCTAGTGGTGTCAAATTTATGCCTTTCACCATATACTGGGTGGCGGTGAATCCTAGGCACTCCCTAACCAAGCGCTTAGAGACCTATTGGTGATAGCGCGCTATATAAATTGAATAAATAAATAAATAAATAAACCCTACCCACTTGTTCAGTAGTCCTGTTTGACTGTAGACAGGCTTAACATGCAATGTATCAAGGCATTTGTAGGATGGCGAAAGTCTTCAGCCACGCTAAACTTGGGCTGTGAGAGCTGAGGGTGTGGGGAGTGTCATATGTAAATCACCAGTATACTCCCACAGTTAACACTAAAATCACTTTTCTCCAACTCTGTTCTTTCCACCTATAAATCCTTGTTTTCAGATGTGCAAGTGAATTTAGTGCCATAGAGTCTACAAAAGGCTACAACACCCAGAATTAAATAGCTTATCACACGAAAGTTTAGGATTGGATACTGTTTCCGTAATGATCTGGAAGGATGTGGCCACCCTATCTCTTCAGCACTATGAGTCCCCAGAAGAGCAACACATACATTTTATAATACTGAAGAATTATATGCGATCAGTGGCTTCAAATAATTCTAAAATGTAAGACAAAGTTCGAGTCAGGCCCTGTCACTACGTCTGTGTGATCACACCCCTGTCAGCTACAGTCTGCTGTTTTCTCATCAATGATAATAATCTCTCTCTGCAGTGGTCAGACTCCATTTTTTGGGTTTCCTTGCAGATGAGAAAACCAAATATTTACCACAACAGACCTAATCTTTAAAAAAGCAAGGGCTGGGTTTCTTTCTGATCTCCTGGAATCAGGGAGATAGTCCACGATGAAGTTGGCATCTCTGCCTTGCCTCTTGAGTCAATGAGACTTTGGGGGGATATAAGACTTCCTAGGAAGATCTCTTGGCTCTAGATGAAGAATAATCACCATTCACTCACTAGCTCACTCAACCACCAATACCCACTCACTCAAACTCACTTATTGACTCCCTACCACCAGGAACTGAATCCTGGAGCCAAGAGTCTTTGAGGGCAGGCTGAGGACCCCCTCCAGAAAAGAGTTTGTTCTGCCTAGTGCACATTGCAGAACTCAAATGCTTCTAGGCACTGTTTAAAAAGGTAAGTCAGATGGCATGGTGGAAGGAAGATGTGGTTACGAAAGTCCGGCTATTACTTAGCGACTCCAACATTGACAAGATCATGCAGTAAGGAAGGCGCGCCTATAAACATAGCATATTCTTGAATGGCCATTTTAAAGGCGGTGAATGTTCTGTTTCTCAACAAGCCACTTTATGTCCCTGGGTGTTAGTAAATGGACTGTGCTCGGGTAGTGATGGTTCTCCTACTTTTTATGACCGACTTTGCATGTATTGTAAAAAAAATAGAGCAATCAACATAAACAAAACAACATATACTACAGGCAGAGGGTCACAATTCAAATGCACGCACAACCCAGATAACACCCATTAAACACAATTTTTTATATTTGTCAGTGGAGTCTGGAATTGTGTAGATGCCACTCGATATGTTCAAAAGGTATCCTATTGTTAACTTTTTCGACAATCAAACCTCATTGATACAAAGACTTTGAAATTTGTATCTGAGACAAAAAAGTCAATCATACGAAACGTTTCCATTGTTGTAAAGGCTGTATCCCTCACCAGCGTGCCTCTAAGGGCCATCTAAGGGTGAACTGAGGACCAGTGGAGGATCTGAGTGCCAGATGAAAGTGTCTGATGGCTGAATGATGGTCTCTCTGGCGGCTGGTTGAAAGTGTCGGAGGACTGCCAGAGAGTTTCTTTCTGGTAAATGCCAGCTATGAATGGCCAGGGTTGAGGCTGTGGATACTTGAGTTTATATGTGGGTCTAGGTGGGCAAGATTAGGGTGTGAGGGACAGCTCAGGGTTGCCTGGGGAAAGCTAGTTCTGTTCTTACCTCGGCTGTACCTGTTCTGTCGCTGATGGAAATCTTATGCTGCTGTTACCTGTGCCACACCTTTACTTTGCCAGTTAATGGGACTTGTACATTTACTGGCTGTGATGGGAATGTTTGGCATGTGTAAAGGATGCTTTCACTGTTCCTGCTGCCTGTGCAGTATATCCTGCTGGGAATACTTGGCATGTAATGTTAGGGGATGGGTATGTGCACCACCGACTATCTTGTTTGTTCTGCTATTTTTGAGTTTAACCCCAAATAAACACCACTTAACTTTGAATACACAATGTTGACAACCTGCATCATTCACTATTCAACATGGGCGTCAATTTTATTTCTACTGAAAGAGGGCTTGGTGTCAAACAGCCTGCAGACCTGTGCTCTATACTGTAAAGAGAGGCAGTGACATCCCATAAACCCAAAAAGGGCTTTGCAGAAATTGTGTGTCACTTCCATGTTACTGCGATGCCAGTCCATAGGGTAACATTTTTTTTGTAAACCTTTTATTATATTTTCAAGTAGAGAGGTAGAACTAGGGATGGGTTTTAGGGCTTGTGACTGCACGTTATTTTCCATGACTTGGTTGCCACCAGGTCTTGCTCTCTTACTGCGGCGCTTGCGGGTGTCATGAGGGGGAGGGGGCTCCCCATAGGTGGCCGTGTGCATGGTTCGAGGTGTTGTGGGGCATGATGTTGTCAGGGTGGCCGCTGGGGACTCCGCAGGTGTTGTGTTTGCCTGTTTAAAGCCGTAGAGGTTCATTGCCCATTCCATGGATATAGGGTGGCGATGTATTACTCGTGCCTTCTCTAAACCCTTCTCTAAACTTATCGCCTCTTCTCCTGCCAGGCCCCATTGGAGGACCATCCCCTTCCATGCTTCTATCGGAGAACCTATGGGTGAGCGCCAACGTAATGTGAAGCCTCGTTTTGGTAGGAGTAGGGTTAAAACTGCAAATCTCGTTTCTATCTTTTTCTTTTTCTGATGTTTGAATATGCCTAGGGCGCATGCCTCCCATGTGTCAAGGCCTGCCAAGCCGGTGGTTGTTTTATTATGGTATGTATTGTTGACCAGTATGTCTGCAACGTGGGGCATGTCCAGAGCATATGGATGAATGTGGCGCTGGGCAAGGGGCATCGTGGACATTCAAATTGTGTTTTAGGATAAAATTGCTTGAGCCACGCTGGCTTGAGATACGCCCGGTGTACTATGTTAAACTGGATGTTTTAGAAACCTTGGTTTCGCAATACTTTCCTATGGTGCTCTAGGGCTGTGAGCTATTCTTTGTCGTGTAATATGTGACCGAATTCCTCCTCCCATTTTTGTCGGTGCCGTGGGAGTGGTGTGGCCAAGAGTTCTCTGATGGATCTATAGATACATGTGACTAGGTGGGTTCCTGTGCCCATGTTTAGTATTGCATGTGGTGCGTGGTGTGTCTTTGGCTCTCAATCGGCAAAGCTCCATGCTTTCCTGCAGTCAGAAATGAGTTGCCTATGGGGAGGAATTGGCCGGCGGGGAGCCCAATCCCCTCCGTCAGACTCTCAAAAGAGGCCAGTTGTCCCTCCGTGAATAGAGATTCCACCTCTGTGAGCGGATATTCAGTACAGACATGGATGGGGTGGGTTGGGTTCGGTCTGGTTCCCGGAGAATAATTCGGTGTATCTCAGGGCATCTCCGTTCCAAGCCAGCCTGACCGCCCCAGCATTTATTTCCCATAGGGGAGCCTCGGATGTAGGGGGTATATAGTAGACTTAACCCAGTTTACCCTCAGTCCCTCTGCCCTCCCAAAGTCAGCTAACGTGGCCCAGAGTGGAGAGAGATCCATAGTGATGTCCCTGATGTAGATTAGGAGGTCACCTGCATATAATGACACGCTGTGTGTACGGCCCTCTAGTGGAATGCCCCGGTGTTCGCCTTCCTCCCTAAGCCTGACTGCCTGTGGCTCCATTGCGAGAGCAAATAATAGGGGGATAATGGGCACCCCTGGGGCATCCAGAGAGTCCCCTGAAGTGAGGGTGAGATATGAATGCTGATGAAGACCCGAGTCGTAAGGCCAGTGAACAGTAGTTTGATGTTTGCCATAAGATTGGGACCAACCCCCACCCGCCTAAGGACCGCGAATAGGTATTGCCATGCCAAGGTCTCGAAGGCCTTCTTGAGGTCCATTACGAGGCACGCGGCCCATGGGAATTGGCCCGCACCCTGCCCTGGACATGGAAGAGCCTGCGGATGTTCTGCGAGGTGTTTCTCCCGTGTACGAATCCGCACTGGTTGGGGTGTACAAGTGTGGGAAGAACCCCCGTGAGCCTGTCTGCTAGGATCTTACCTAATATTTTGCAGTCCACTGTGAGTAAGGTGATAGGCAGGTATGACGACCTGAGCAGGGGGTCTCGGTCTGGTTTAGGGAAGGTCACCAGTGTGGATTTGCTCATGGACTTTGGAAGTGCCCCAGTCTCCAAGGCTGCTTTGGAAACTAAGTCTAGTTTTGGGGGTAGTTGCGAAGAGAATGTTCTGTAGTATTCTGTTGGGAAGCCGTCGTGGCCAGGGGCTTTGTTTGTGACTAGGTGGTGAATCACACTTTTAATTTCTGCTAGTGTGATCTGTGCGTCTAGTGAGGTCAATCTAGTCATGGTGATGGGGTGTAGAACTCAGTATATTTATTCCTCCCCACCTGGCATTGGCTCTCTATACAGTTCTGTAAATATTTGTGGAAGGTTTGCATGATCGCAGCCTGTGTATAAGTGATTGCGCCTGTTGCGTTTATGATACTGGTGATGGGTTGTGTGTCTTGGTTTTGCCGGACTAGCCAGGCTAGCAGGGTCCCGGCCCTGTCGCCCTCTCTATGGGTTCTAGCAACATGGGCTTGGAAGTTGTTTCTGCGCAGAGCTGTGCAGGCTTCTGCATATTTGGTTTTGACCTCAGCTAATTGTGTGGGGGGATCACTCTTGTGTCTTCCTCTTTGGACAACTTTGCCAGGAGTAGCTCTGTTGTTTGAATCGTTTGCTCTAGCGTTTTTCGTACTCCCATGATTTGCCTAATGCAGGCTCCCCTCATGACCACCATGAAGGCGTCCCACTCCAGTGTCCTGAATGTTGTGGTGCCTGCATTATTAGTGAAATAGTGCTGTATATTTTTCCTCTGCTCGTGCTTGAACACTGGGTCTTCAAGGCTGTCCCTCGGGAGCTGCCACGTGGGGATTGGCGGTAAGGACAGGCAGCATCTGAGCGTCACGACGTGCGCATTGTTATCCGAGAGCACCTTACCTAAGTAGTCCGAGTGCTGGATCATGGGGAGAATCGCGGGCGTACATAAGAACTGATCCAGCATTACCCGCAGGTTGTGGGGGATGGAGTGGAACCAGTAGAGTTTCGTTGTTGGATGTGTGTGCCGCCAGGCGTCCGCTATCGACCAATGGTTCGCTCATGCGTGGAAGTGAGCTGTTTGCGCGTGGGCTTGTGATGTTGGGATAGGAGGGTGGGATCTGTCTAAATTGAGGTCTAGTGTGCAATTGTAATCCCCTCCTAAGACCCTTGGTGAAGTGGTGAATTGGGCTAAGCTTTTAGATAAGGCCTCCCAGAATGCCGCTTGCTCTGTATTCTGTGCATAGATACTGCTAATTAACACTGGTTGGCCGTCCAATAGACCCTCCAACAATGCTAATCTCCCCTCAGTGTCTATCTTCCTGTTGGTTTCTAAAAAGGGGATCCCCGGTCTAAGACATATTAGTGCCCCATGCGCGTACGCTGAGAATGTAGTAGCACAAAAGGTGCCTCGCCATCGTTTTTGAAGCGTTCCGATTTGCCAGTCCATAGAGTAACATAGCCTCCTGTGACTTAGCTGCCATTTTGTTTTATGGCTCAATAGACTTTGTGAATGTGTTTGCAGTCATATCTCTGAAACATAAGGACTAGACATGTCTGGGGTCAGTATTGTTTTCAGTCTGGTGTCACTATTGTTTTCACTGAAAATGATCTGTCCAACTAACAGTATAAGAAATGTATTCCTAATAAATTAAATGTCTTTCACTGAATATTAACTTGTCTTAAGTGTGATAACCAAGGTCGGACTTGCCTACAGGGCAATTGAGAGAGCGCAAACTGACCTAAATGTATGAGTACATCACACTTATCTGTAGTAAGCACAAATCATGAGGAGAAATGCCATGAGTGCTAATAGTATCTGCAATTATATTCTAAATGTATAGCTAATATAGAGATTTAAGTAGAAGTGGAACTAATACAGAAATGTGTGACATTATATGATTTTAGTAGATGTGATTATTTCTGAATCCATGTCGTGTAGCTGTTAAAACATAAGATGGTAGGTGGTTAAACGCAGAATGTGGTAGGCCTCAGGGCCAGAGCTGGAGGGAAAGGGAAGGTGTTTCTTTTCACGACACAGATTGTATTAATGTTTTGGCCATTGCATTAAATGGGCCATGATTTATAGAGATGTATACTGAATAATAGAATAAGAGTATTAACATGCTTTAATTAATGAAGAAGTTGAATGCTATAGTCATAATGAGAAATATTGTAGGCCTGAAATGTTTTAACATTGATTTACACGTATATGTCTGGGCTGAGAAATGTTGCAGGCCTTTTCTTTGGAAGTCTATGAGAGTTGGGTTCTTGGCTGCAGATATCTGTCTACAAAGGAAGAGGGGGGATCCAATTATAAATGAATGAATAGAGGTCTGTTCAGTGGACGGCCTAGACATGGAGGAGGGTTCCGGAATGTTTGAGGGGTATCAGCGGGCCGGAGAAGAGTCTGAGAAGCAAGGTCAACTCTAACGTATGAGGCCCAATACAAAGCATCATGGAAAAAGCCAGAAGCTACACCACGTGAGGGGCGTCTCGCAAGGGGCGTCTCAAATGTTGTTGACTGTTTTGTATTAGGGACAGCACCCCTGGGTGGAGTTAGAGCAGATACCTGAGGACCCTTTAGAGAGCGGATGGGTAGGCAGAGAGGGGTCATGACTGGAGAACTATAGGTTTTCACCAAGAGACTTAGAGTGAGTGACTTCCCTTGGGGGTCATTCACTGCTGACACCTTTGTTAGGTTGGGGCTTGGTTAAGTAGGGATACCATCTAGAGCAGGGTAGGGACAGCCTAACCTGTGCGTTTTCCTCCAACCTAAATGAAGGAGAGATATGCGTCTATGCTGATAGCTTTATTATTCTTAGAACTTGTGTTAGTGATTTCTGTTGCTCGTTTGAGGGCTTTCCGAGAGCACATGTATGTAATTGGACCTGTGTATCTCGTGAATCTCATTCTGAGATGCCTGTATTTGCAGCTTATCATATCTTTACAATAAACTTTTGAAAGCTAGAAGTTGTTTGTGATCTTTGGGAGCAGAGTCCTTTATTGGGTGAACTAATTTGGAAATAGGTGCACTTTCTTTCCTCACAGACAGGCAACAAAGGTTCAGTCGACCAGATCGAGGTTTGGATCAATAGATATAAGGTATCGATCAAAATCTCGCCCTTTCAGTTGGTAGCTATAGAGGATGGTTGCCTTCTTGAGGACGGTGACCTAGGCCAGGTTAGCTTACCCCAAGGCCCCTAGAGATCGATGATCGGAAGAACAGCCCGCTGAAGAAGATCCGGATGACGTGAGACAGAAAAAGCAGCAGTATCGGTCGAGAGTGAGTATAAAGGGTTATGCGTGTTAGATTGCGGTGTTTTGTATTGTATCTATGTTGTAATGTCTGGCGGAGTTGAATGTCTGTAGAGTGACTGTGGAACAGGTTGTGAGCGCGCGCAACCGGTGGAAATCTTAAGTTCAAGGAGAGCTTAAGTGGTCCGGGTGTATCGGACACCCAGAGTAATTGTCAACTAGTGTGAAGGGGGTCATGAGGTACCATTGATCACCCGAAAGACCGAGATAGGGGGACCGTAAGAGTGAGTGCGTGAGTAACGGACGCTGGTCGGAAGTTACTGTGTGTGTAAGCAACCTATCAGAGAGACGATAGACATTTCGTCAGTTGTGTTGACAATTACAGATAGACTGTGGACGTACAGTCGAGAGAAGTGACCGCTTGGTCGGAAGTAGTCATTTTTCGGTGTATGAATGGGACGCATGCATAACCGGGAGACGAGTTGAGAAAGGAGGGGTGCTGCTGCGAAGCGGAGAAAAGTGACGTCAGAAAGTGTCGCGACGTGATTGGTCGACCGGAGAAAGACCGCGCTGTGATAGGCCAGCTAGCAAAGACGTCAGACAGGGTCGCGACGTGATTGGCCGACCGGAGAAAGACCGCGCTGCGATAGGCCAAGTTAGTAAAGCCGCGACAGGATTGGTGGATTGTCATCAGGAAGTAAACAGAGTAGCGAGGCTGGATATTGTGCGCATAATTATGAAGTGTTTTAAATGGCTGAAAGCGGTGTTTAAAAAAGAGAAGCGGGGATCGTATGAAGGGGAAGAAGCCCCGCCGGAGGGTACGCCAGCTCGTTATATGGCAGTGAATGTTGGGCTGCATACGATCCTTTGGATATCAGAGTGGAGTAAGATTACTGAAGGAAATGAGGAACTGACGTTCCCGAAGTACGGGACGTTCAGATTAGAGGTGTTACATCGATTAAAATCAGTCATGACCTCACTGAGACCCTTGCCTAGACCAACCCAGTTTGAAGCTCTTGATGCATGGATTAGGGCAGCGCATGAAAAGAATATGAACAGACGACAAGAAAGGGTGAAGCGATCGGTAAGGGCAGTGCAGGATGCCAGGTGGGATGCGGATGCTAAAAGATGGAGAGTGCATAACATGGAAATAAATAAACTGTACCCAGTGTTAGAGGCGCCCGTAAATAAAAGTCCCCTAGAAGAAGATGATGAGAGCGAAACAGAGGACAGCCTGATAAACAGATTATTGACAGACAGGCCACCCCCGTATAATAGAGCAGGGGGAGAGGTCGAGCATACAGAAGGAGACAAGGGGGGCAATGCAGGAGAGCATAGACCGCTTCCCAGTTCAGAGTGGGATCCTGAGCCAAAGAAAGAGCTGTCCCAGCCTAGTCAGGTGCAACAGGTAGTCGGGAGGTTTGTGGTACAAAGAGCGCCGGAAACGGAAAGCGCCACATCCTACCCATTACCAGATGCACTACAGGTACCTGTTACCATAGGTCCTATAATATCGATATATGACCAAGAGAGAGCAAGAGGGGAAGAACGGGTACGGAAGGACAGAGAAAGAGCAGAGAAGGCAAGAAGGAACGATACGACCAATTCCCCAAGTCAGATGCCGATACCCAGAGAGTGGAGCACCCCGATGCACACAGCAGGGGACCCAGGAGGAGATCCTGGGGGCCCTAGATGGCCAATGGATCTGAGGGGATCTGGACGAAAATCCTTTCAAGAGCTAAATGAGTACATGAAGCAGTGGGATGAGGCAGTGAAGGCTCAAAAGAGCATCAATGCTGCGGAAGCTGAAAGGGAAAGTCAGGACAGCCGAGCTCGGACTCACTGCGGGGCTGGGGAGAGCAGCCCGGAGTGGGACTGTAGAGGGAGTAGGGGAGTCACCCATTGGGCCCGGAGAGGAGATGGAACAGACCTGGAAAACAGGGGCCCCGGGAGTGAAGGGGTGGCGCGCCCAATACTCAGTGAAGGGGAGAGGAGAGCGCAAGAGTACAGAAACAGCTTTAAGTGTCCACACTGTGTACCTGGCACCAGAGAACTGAATGGGAGTTGTGAGAGGTCGCATCATAGTCCCTGTGATGACGGAAATGAGCGCAGCTCAGGGAATATGGGGAACCAGGAAGGATCGTATCGGATACTGAGCGATACTAGGCAAAGAGAGAGTAGCGACCAGAGGGAAAATAACAGAGAGGTGTGCGGTGAGAGGAGAGAAGAAGAAGAGTGTGGGCAGAGCAAGAGTAGGGGTAACAGGCCCGTGTTCCATCACCTTCCAAGATCGGATGGCCGAGCATGGGACCTGGAGAGATGGGAGCAAGGGAGACCACCCATTAACACTCCCGAACCCAAACGTAGAGCTCGAAGTTGGGATGGTAGGGAGACCAGTGAGCCCCCTTCGAAAGACATATTGCGAGCTGAGATAAAAGCCAAGAGACTCGATGTCACCAGTTTAAGGTCAGACCTGGATGACATGGTAGATGGTACCCTGCCTTTGGAAAGAATGGAAATGTATGAACAGGATGAAATACTGTATATGGCAAAGGACATTACTCGAAAAGCGAGAGCAGTCCATGAGAAGTTAGTCGAACTAGCAGGCAAATATATGGTGGACTTGTCAAGAACCAAAGCATTACAGGGTAACCACAGGCTACACTATACAGATCGAGACCTAGATGAGAGGAGAACGATTGGGCTGAAAACGCACATAAGGGAACTGATTGCTGGAATAAGGACATGGAGGGCACTAGATAAGTGGGAAGAGAGGTGGTCCAAGAAAGGGACCGGCAGGAGAAGCACGCTTGGTATGACACCAGGAGGACAACAGGGAATAGAAGCTTACCCTTTGCGTGAAGTCGCAAATGGGAACTATGTACATGTCCCTTGGAGTAGGGGAGATTTAGCTGCTTTTACCACCTCCTTCCCCAAATTACGTGAAAACCCAGTGGAGTGGTACAAGCAAGTGGAGAGATTTGTAAAAATCTCAAAGGTCCTATGGATAGATCTGAACACGCTGTTTGACATTGTGGTACCAGGAGATCTGTGGACCGCATGCAAGGTTAGCGCTGAGTGGCCCACAACGGAGCCAGAGAGAGATGCTAAGACTAATGGGCCGTCCGAGATTGTGATGGCAAAATTCGAGAGGGTGATGACTTGGCTGAAAGAGAAAGTGCCAATGCAAGACATAGATTGGGTCAGAATAGACCGAACAAGACAGGAACCCAAAGAGACAGTTCACGAATATTACGAGAGATTGCTGAAGGCGTTTAAACAGTATAGCGGCTTGGATGTAATGGATCCAAAGGACATAGGGCAATTTGTGTCCAAGTTCGTCCTGGGACTGAGACCGGATATTAGTTTAATGATTCAGCAACACTCGATTTGTTGGCAAAGTAAACCCCTAGATGAAATACTGAGATATGCCAGGTACTGCTGTGATGAGATAGACTCCAAGGCTAAGAAACTGAAAGAAAAGTTGATGGTGGTACAGATGCAGGCAGCAGGGAAGGGAGGACAACAGCAACAGCAGCAAGGAACAGGTACAGGAGGAAAGAAGCAGTACAGTCAGAACAAGGGCAATGAGGAGAGTTCCACCTTTAGACCCAGAATAGATATAGCTGCCTTGAAGAAAACGACTAGGTGCCACCAGTGTAACGAGGTGGGGCATTGGAAACGCGAGTGTCCCTACAATGTAGAGATAGGAGAGCAAGAGATAGAGGAGGAAGAGGTCCAGAGCGCGCCTACAAGAGGGGGAACGCAATACCAAGGAAAGGTGCTCAAAGGGGGGGCTCCTCCCCGAGCCCAGTTCCCGCAACCTCCTCGAGTAGGGAGTATGGGTAAGACCTATAGACAAATGCCCCTGTTTGTGGAAGGGGAAGAGTGCTATTATGTGGACCCATTAACCGGACAGAGAGTGGAAAGAGAAGACTGCACCCTCGGGGCAGCCTTGGAGGTGGACCAGAGGGGACCCTATGTTGAAGCAGAAGTAGCAGGGTGCCCTACGACATTTCTGGTGGACACAGGAGCCACTAGGTCCACGATCAGATCAGCTGCAGTTCCAGACCTGCCCATGTCTGGAGAGACCATACAGGTGGTAGGGGTCGCAAACAGGAGAATAACCAGCCAATTGACAGAACCGGTACAGGTGAAAATAGGGAAGTACAGCGATGAGCACCAGTTTGTGGTTTGCGATTCAAGTCCTGTGTGTCTGCTAGGGAGAGACCTGTTGTGTAAATTGAATTGTACTATATATTGTACACCTCAGGGAGTGGAGGTATTGACCAATGATGATGACGCCGATTTCAAAGTTGCAAACTCAAGAATATGCGTGGAGCTGTATCCTACTTTAACAGTAGATGAGCTCCCCTGGGACTTGAGAGAGACAGTGGCACCAGAAGTATGGGATTTCACTGGGGAAGAGATTGGATTGGTCAAAGGGGTGGACCCAGTGAAAATTGTAGTGAAACCGCATGCTGAGTTCCCAAGAACACCCCAATATAAATTGACTCCAGAAACGATTGCAGGCATAAAACCCGTGATCGAGTCCATGATTAAACAGGGAATACTGAAAGAAATCGTGGGTAGTCCATGCAACTCCCCGATTATGGGTCTCCAGAAACCAAATGGGAAATTTCGGATAGTGCAGGACCTTCGAAAGATTAATAACATAGTCGTTTCGTGTTGTCCAGTGGTACCGAATCCATCAGTGATACTGTTTCAGATTCCATTCCAAGCTGAGTGGTTCACTGTGATCGATCTTTGCCAGGCTTTCTTTTCGATCCCTCTGGACGAAGAAAGCCATTTTCTTTTCGCATTTAAGCTGGAAAATCGCGTCCTAACATGGTGTCGTATCCCTCAGGGGTATACCGAGAGCCCATCGATCTTTAACCAGCTTTTGAAGAAAAATCTTGAAAGTCTAGTGCTGCCCCAGAAGTCAGTTCTGGTCCAGTACATAGACGACCTCCTTGTGGCGTCAGAAACAGAAGAAGCTTGCAGGGAGGACTCCATTGCTTTGTTAAATCACCTAGCTGCCAATGGGCACAAGGTATCCCCGGGAAAATTGCAGTACTGCTTGACAGAGGTGCAGTACTTGGGACACAGAATAGAGAAAGGCAAACGAAAGGTGTCACCAGACAGGATAGAGGCGATCATGAAAATGAATGCGCCTAAAACACAGAGAGAGGTCAGGATGTTCCTAGGGATGGTGGGTTATTGCCGACAGTGGATCGTGAACTTTTCACTGAAAGCAAAGCCCTTGCAAAAACTGACGCACAAAGAGGTGAGTGATCCGGTACCATGGGACAAAGACTGTTTGATGGCGTTCTTACAGCTGCGAGAGGACCTGTGTCGTGCTCCGGCATTGGGAATGCCTGATTACAATAAACAATTTTTTCTTTACTGTTGTGAGAGAGAAGGTTGCGCGTTGTCTGTGTTAGTCCAAATCCATGGGAATGCCCGTAGACCAGTTGCTTATTTCTCGGCTACTCTAGACCCAGTAGCCGCAGCGTTGCCCGGATGTCTCAAATCCGTTGCTGCAACAGGTGTCAGCATTGAGAGATGTGAAAATATTGTCATGGGGCACCCGTTAGAGGTGTGCGTGCCCCATTCTGTTGAACTGTTGATGACCAGGACCAAAACACAGCATCTGACCAATAGCAGGCTCACGCGCTATGAGCAAGTTATTCTTGCTGCAGAGAATGTGACCCTCAAGAGATGCTCTGTTTTGAACCCTGCTACCTTGATGCCACTTCCAAATGATATTGAAGATGATGATGAATGTACAGACCATGACTGTCTTGATGTGACTGAACTATGCACCAAACCCAGACCCGACATCGTGGATGAGCCACTGACCGACCCAGACGAAATTTTCTTTGTCGATGGCTCATGTGTAAGAGACGAAGTTGGGCAGTTGAGAGCAGCTTATGCTGTTTGTACAATTACTGGAGTTGTGGAAGCTGGGTGCCTGGAAGGAGTACACTCCGCTCAGGTAGCCGAGATTATTGCCCTGACACGTGCTTGCTTGGCAAGCAATCAAATTCGAGTCACCATATACACCGACAGCCAATATGGTTATGGGGTAGTTCATGATTACGGGCAGTTATGGTCTCAAAGAGGCTTCATGACCTCTTCAGGCTCTCCCATTCGCAATGGAGAGTTTGTGCGCCTGTTGTTAGAGGCATTGCAATGCCCAGCAAGTATCGCAGTTGTAAAGTGCACCGCACATACCAGAAATGAGGACTTTGTTTCGAAAGGCAATAGATATGCTGATGAAGTTGCGCGGTATTGCGCGGAACAAGGTTACTCTTTCACAGAGGTGGAAGTGGGTGGAATAAATGTAAGAACTGAATTAGCCATGATACTGGAAACTGTTGATACTTGGGATGAACTGTCAACCATGCAAGAAAACGCTCCTGATTCTGAAAAAGAAACATGGGAAAAGGCAGGATGTGTAATGGGTGAGACCCATTTTTGGGTCTCAGCAGACGGCAGAGCAGTGTTGCCCAATGAGATGGTGAGTCCAATGGCTAGACTCATACATGGTCCCGTACACTTAGGGAGAGATGCTATGCTGAGAGTGTTTAGACAAACTTGGTACAATCCTAAGTTTAGAATAGCAGCAGAAGCAGTGTGCCAGCGTTGTGTGACCTGCCAGCAGCTGAACGTAGGGAAAAGAACACCAGTTGCACTAAGTCACATAGGAAGGTCTGGAGGTCCGTTCAATAGAATGCAGATAGATTTCATTGAAATGCCAAGATGCAACCGCCTCCGCTATGTCCTGGTGATAGTTTGTGTGTTCTCCAGATGGGTTGAGGCATACCCTACACGTAGGTGCGACACCCTCACAGTGGCCAAGTTACTGCTTAGGGAAATCATTCCGCGCTTCGGGGTGCCGGCCTTTTTGGAATCAGATAGGGGAACACATTTTAACAGCGAGCTTGTGAAGATGGTTTGTGTAGCGCTAAATATTGACCAGAAGTTGCATTGCAGTTACCGACCAGAAGCCTCAGGAATTGTGGAGCAGATCAATGGCACGATCAAGGCCAGAATAGCCAAAGTTTGTTCCTCAACGACCCTGAGTTGGCCTGACGCCCTGCCATTGGTTCTCATGAGCCTTCGTAGTACCCCAGACAGAAGGACAGGGTTGTCACCACATGAGGTGTTAATGGGGAGAGCAATGAGGCTGCCATCCGTCCCAGCTACTGCACTGTTAAATATCACAGATGATATGATCCTGGACTATTGCAAGGGGCTGTCTGACGCCATTCGTTCTGTGTCCCTTCAGGTGCAGGCTGCCGAGGTTCCAGCGTGCCAGGGCCCGTGCCATGACCTGTACCCTGGGGACTGGGTCCTGGTGAAAAAACATGTGAGAAGAAGCTGCTTGGATATTCGTTGGCGTGGGCCCTTCCAGATCATCCTGATCACGAACACAGCTGTGAAGGTGGGAGGCCTGCCCAATTGGATCCACGCGTCACATACGCGAAGGGTTCCAGCACCTCTGGAAGAAACAGCTCCTCTCTCGGATAGACGTCCAGCAGAGGACCGAGAAGCCATAGAGGGGGCTAGCCAAGCTGTAGAGGTGCCAGCGGAAGCAGGGAACGAGTCTGACCAAGCTGAGGACGGTCAGTACAACAGCGAAACAGAAGACGCTACAGAAGGAGAAAGTAGCTGGGAGTACGAGTCAGACCCTGACAGGTCTGAGAGAGAGCGAGAACAGACAAGAAGGAGAAGGAGTAGAAGGGCACGTGGAGAAGCTAATTGGCCGCAAAGAAGGAGCTCTAGCCTGAGGTCAACTCCAGAGTTAACCCTTCCTCCGATATCCGAAGACTCAGACCCAGAAGAAGGTGCTCAGGGCGCTGAAGCACCGGACCGAAGAAGGTCAAGAAGAGTGCGTGTGCCTAACAGAAGATACTCCACTCCTGAGTGGACATATCTGGCGACAAATGTCTGTGAAACCGGAGACAGGGAGGATCCGAGCGGTGGTGGTGTCCAGTTCTGAGCCCATTATCACCGTGGAAATACGACTGTTGGTACCCGGTGTCGAACAAGAAGGGTCACTAACATTCATGCTCCCCAGACCTCCCCGCCTCAGCAAGTTAAAACACATGTTCCTTTCAGAATTGCAATTCCCCGACTTTGGTACAACGATAACAGCACATGAAGAGCACAATCTTCGTTTGGAAATACTGAACTATGCTATTGAAGCTGCAACAACAAATCTGATAGTAGACTGTTAAAGGACTTTGTAAATAGAGCAAGCAGAGAAAGAAGATTACCTAGCGCCCAGGAAGCAGAGAATTTTAGGGAATTTCCCTTGAGTTGATGGAGAAGGGCTAGGGTTGTCTTTATTGAACTGTTAAAGAACTTTTGCGAAGAAGGTTGTCAGCCTCCAGTTGTGTGGATTCGAAAGACAAAAGGATTAAAAGAGACTGTAAAGGAACGAGAGGAAAAGAACTTTTTGCTAAAGATAAGAGAGAGCCATATTGTCTGACGAAATGGAGGCCGGCACCCAGAACCGCAGAGCAAAATGTATGATAGGTACACTAATAGTAGGAGTGATAATATTAATAGCTTTAGTGGTAACAATTTCTTATGTAAAGGGACATGAGGAAGAGGTAAAGGTAACTGATGTGAAATCTGTAGAAACGCTTACACCCACTGTTGCTGGTGAAAAAGGGGAAAACACTCAAGAGAAAGCGTTATTAGCTGCAGAAGCCCGCAGGTTACACGTAGATGAGTCCCAAGGAGACTTTAGGTCAAATGCTTATGCTAAACTCTTATATGAATACGTGGATGCCATGGAGGTTAAGGATTGCTACGTCTGCATGCAGTTGCCGGCGTCTGTAGATGAGGGAATTCGATATCATCACCTCCCGCTGACATATGGCATTACATGTAGCTTATTGCTTAGTATATTTTATGAGAGAGATAGTTTTGAATACTATTTCTCCAATTATGATTCAGTGTTGCCAGAAGTCCCAAATTATAAGCAGATGAACAAATGGGACTACTGGAAGAGTGAAGACAGATTGGCCAAGTTCTTCATTCCTTGGATTACCTTAGATACTTCACATGCCCGTAGAAATAACCTGACATGCAAGGTGTCAGAAGTCGAGAAGAAGTTCATAGGGCAGGTGGATGATCGTTACAGGAGACAAAAGATTTTGAAAAAATCAGGACAATGGAAAACAGATTGGACCGAGGAAGAGAAGGCACACAAGAGAAAGGGTAGTAGTGGTCCAATAGCTTTAGATAAGACACAGAGGGGAAAGCTATGTCTTCACCGAGCCAAAACGTATTACGAAAATGTATACGTGGGTGAAGTTGACTGTGAACATGCTTTCAATCTAGAGTACTATACTAAGGATTTCCTGAAGGGAATGCAAGTGATTCCAAATGTGTATTTTGTATGTGGAAGAAATGCCTACGTGAGACTACCTGACAACTGGTATGGATCATGTTACCTAGCAATTGTCTTCCCCAAAATATATCATGCACAAGACTTAGTGATCATTGAGGGCAAGACATCTTCGAGGGGAAGGAGAGATGTAGGAGATGCAGAAATGGTTGGAGATGTCTTTGGAGCTATGTTCCCTCTTTTGGGAGTAATCCTTAATGATGTTAAAATTAGACGACTGGCAACAGTTGTCGACAGGTTGTCTGCCAGCACTGCTCAGTCCTTAATGCTGGTAGAAGGAGAGATGCAATCGATAAGGGCTATGGTTCTTCAAAACCGTCTTGCGTTAGATGTCCTATTAGCAAAAGAGGGCGGAGTCTGTAAGGCTTTGAAGGTCCAGGAATGCTGCACTTACATTCCAGACAATTCGAAGCCCCTTGAGAAAGTTATTAAGAACATAACTAATATTCACAAGGAGATCGAAGACTTGAGTAGAGACAATGTCTGGGAAAAGGTGGGCCACGGAATGAGTACAGTTGGAGGGTGGTTTTCCACCTTAGGCAAAAGCTTTGTTTGGTATATCCTAAAGCCTATCATCATAATATTGATCTGTGGGATTATATTGTGGGGATTGGTGAGGGTATTCAAATGGTACAGAGCAAGAAGGTCAGAAAGGGCCCAAAGAGAACAGCTGCAGAGATTGGCTGCCATACAAGATAATCAGTACAGGAGTCTGAGGGCTCTGGAAGCGCAGAGAATGCCAGCAATAACTGCAGTCTAAATGTTAGTGATGACCCCGAGAGGTCATCAAAGGGGGGAACTGAGAGAGCGCAAACTGACCTAAATGTATGAGTACATCACACTTATCTGTAGTAAGCACAAATCATGAGGAGAAATGCCATGAGTGCTAATAGTATCTGCAATTATATTCTAAATGTATAGCTAATATAGAGATTTAAGTAGAAGTGGAACTAATACAGAAATGTGTGACATTATATGATTTTAGTAGATGTGATTATTTCTGAATCCATGTCGTGTAGCTGTTAAAACATAAGATGGTAGGTGGTTAAACGCAGAATGTGGTAGGCCTCAGGGCCAGAGCTGGAGGGAAAGGGAAGGTGTTTCTTTTCACGACACAGATTGTATTAATGTTTTGGCCATTGCATTAAATGGGCCATGATTTATAGAGATGTATACTGAATAATAGAATAAGAGTATTAACATGCTTTAATTAATGAAGAAGTTGAATGCTATAGTCATAATGAGAAATATTGTAGGCCTGAAATGTTTTAACATTGATTTACACGTATATGTCTGGGCTGAGAAATGTTGCAGGCCTTTTCTTTGGAAGTCTATGAGAGTTGGGTTCTTGGCTGCAGATATCTGTCTACAAAGGAAGAGGGGGGATCCAATTATAAATGAATGAATAGAGGTCTGTTCAGTGGACGGCCTAGACATGGAGGAGGGTTCCGGAATGTTTGAGGGGTATCAGCGGGCCGGAGAAGAGTCTGAGAAGCAAGGTCAACTCTAACGTATGAGGCCCAATACAAAGCATCATGGAAAAAGCCAGAAGCTACACCACGTGAGGGGCGTCTCGCAAGGGGCGTCTCAAATGTTGTTGACTGTTTTGTATTAGGGACAGCACCCCTGGGTGGAGTTAGAGCAGATACCTGAGGACCCTTTAGAGAGCGGATGGGTAGGCAGAGAGGGGTCATGACTGGAGAACTATAGGTTTTCACCAAGAGACTTAGAGTGAGTGACTTCCCTTGGGGGTCATTCACTGCTGACACCTTTGTTAGGTTGGGGCTTGGTTAAGTAGGGATACCATCTAGAGCAGGGTAGGGACAGCCTAACCTGTGCGTTTTCCTCCAACCTAAATGAAGGAGAGATATGCGTCTATGCTGATAGCTTTATTATTCTTAGAACTTGTGTTAGTGATTTCTGTTGCTCGTTTGAGGGCTTTCCGAGAGCACATGTATGTAATTGGACCTGTGTATCTCGTGAATCTCATTCTGAGATGCCTGTATTTGCAGCTTATCATATCTTTACAATAAACTTTTGAAAGCTAGAAGTTGTTTGTGATCTTTGGGAGCAGAGTCCTTTATTGGGTGAACTAATTTGGAAATAGGTGCACTTTCTTTCCTCACAGACAGGCAACAAAGGTTCAGTCGACCAGATCGAGGTTTGGATCAATAGATATAAGGTATCGATCAAAATCTCGCCCTTTCACAATCATCCAGTGCCCAAAGGGCCCCATCCTGACAGGCCAGGGTATGAGTTGTTTTTGGGCCTGATTTATGATCTGCTATGCCGGTTTTCACTGTTGATTTCCTTGATATTGAAACAAACATTGCCTCCAAAAAACTCAAATCTCAGGCAGACAATCTTCACGTATGGCTGTGAGCCAGCAAATGTGCAGCTCTCACCTTATCTGGTTATGGTCTCTCTCCAATCATCTTGACACATCTCTGAAAGGATCTGGCATTAAGGCTAGAGCGGTTGACCTCGATGCTGGAGAACCGGGTTCAAGTATCAGCAGGGACGCTCAACATGCTGTGATTCTGGCCAAATCACTTAATCTCCCCATGCCTAACAAAAAAAAATTCATGTATCCATCTGTAATCCAACTGGTGCTCATGTAAAGTGCTCTGATACCTTCCGGTCAAGTTCGTACTATATAAAACTCTGAAGAAAATAAAAGGGTGTGGACGGAATGTTTTTGGAGAGTGAACAAATTTAAAGGATGTGAGAGGAAACATTTTTAGAGGGTGACACATCTTTTCAGGGCGGGAGAGGCCATTGAAGTCTATGGGAGGCACTTGTTTGGAGGGCGAAAGCGATACCCTTTCAAATGGGTTTGAGAGCTACGCCTTGTCTTCTGTTAGGTGTTGACTTTTCTTGTCACTACCACGAGCTGATAATAATATTCGATGAGCTGGCCTTTGTGTACCATGCTACAAGCACCACAGTATCTTTCAAGGAAACCAATGCGCTTTACAAGTGTCCCTTATTCATTCAGCCTTCATACCATCTTCTTTGCGTAATTTTGACTGGTCAGCCACAGCTACAACAGTAGTTTCAAGGGGCTAATGCAGCCAAGTCCTATCTCCTTGACCTGTTGGTTGGAGGAGAACATGGTCTGGTTTAGAGAAGGTGATGTGGACCAAGGGAGTAGCCACCGAATTAAAATACCCCTCACTTTTTTTTTTTGTGGCATAATGTTTTTATTGGAGATCAAAGATAGGCAATTTCATAGGATACCTAAACAATATAGTAAATATAAATCAGTATGTGACAAATAATATACATTTGTAATATATTAAGGAAGAGGAAAAAAGGAGGGAAAAGGAATAAGGAGAAGAGAAAAAGCTATGTATAGGAAGGGAAAGAAAAGAGAATTAGAATTTCAGGAATCGCGAAGAAAGGGGGGGCCACACCTGCAGGAATATTTGTCCTTGGTCTTGTATCCTATAAATTACCAGTTCATAGGATGCTGTCTGTATCATCGCAACCATCCAGTCCTCTTTGGAGGGAGGGCTAGGTGATTGCCACAGTCTTAAAACACATAGGGCCATATTATCAAGAAAGGGCGATACATTATCGCCGCTTTTATCGGCAGGAAACTGCCGCTAAAACGGTGAGAAAGGCTTGATAATATGCCCATGTGAAATCCCATAGAAGCCCAGGTTAACACCAGAACCTGGGCTTCTGTGGAAATTCACAATGGCATATTATCAAGCCCATTAGTGGCAGTTTACTGCCGAAAAAGCGGCGATAATGTATCGCCCTTTCTTGATAATATGGCCCATAGTTTTTTAGTGGTAAGTGCAGTGTGTAAGGTGTAAGAGTCGACTTTGAGGTCGTGAAATAGTAGGAAAACTTATTAAGTCATGTAGCAAAATAGTGGCAGGTGTGAAAGGGAGTGAAAGAGGTATAGTTTCAAGTAGTGTAGCTCCTATTTGCTGGCAAAATTGTTTTATTAAAGGACATTCAAAAATTATATGCAGAAGGTCAAAATTAGCTGCAGAGCATCTCCAACACCTAGAATGCGATGATAATCCAGCACGTTGCAACTTTAACCCCTTCCATGCTCATGACGAGCTCAGCTCGTCATGCAGTACACTGGTCGTGTGCTTATGACGAGCTGACCTTGTCATGAACAATGGGTTTTTGCAATTTTCAGCACACAGGGTAAAATCTGCACAGCAGTAAAGGTGTTAAGGGAGTCCAATGCCAATCATGTAAAGTTTTAAAAACACAGAACTTCATTTGTGCTTCATGAGTGCCCTTATCCAGGGCTTCCAAAATGTCTGGCCAGGTATCGTCGTCTATGGTGATGGCCGTTCCTGCCATTTATCACGGAGAGTAGCAAGAAGTGGCTGCGAATATAAATGGTTAATCAGAGATCTATATAAATCTGACATGACACCTTTATGTCGGCCCCAAGTGCAAAGAAAAGTCAAAATCAGCGAAGTTTGCAGTATCCAAGGGGGAAGGCCAAGACATCTCTTCAGAGAATGTTGAAGTTGTAAATATCTAGAAGCCTGATGTAAAGGAAGATCAAATTCTTCACAGAGAATCTCAAAAGATTTCAGTTCACCATCTACTATAAATTGATCTAAGACTAAGATTACTCTTGAGCTCCATTCAGGCCAGGAAAGTGCTTGTCCATTAATACGAATGCTTTCTTTTTTCCAGATGGGAGCTTTAGAATGTAAACGATGGGCAATTCGCAGTAGACAATGTGCACGTTGCCATGTTTAATATATGGCATTGAGCACGGGATGTTCAGGAGTAGTCCTAGGTTTATGAACATTGTATAAAAAATTAAGACCATCCTCACATTCAAGTATTGAGTGCTCTATTGTAACCCATTGAGGAGAGTCAGTTGCACCTGGAAGCAAGTAAGACAGCTGTGAAAGGTGTAAAGCTAGAGAGTAGTGCTCTATCGATGGTAGACTTAGACCACCATGGGAGCGGTGTGCTATTAGTTTAGCAGCAGACAAACAAGGTCGCATATTTCCCCAGACAAAGGATTGAATGCGAGAATCTATGCGACGAATACCCCTCACTTTGATCCATACCTCGAATGCCATTGGGTGAGTGAAGTGTGCCAACCCTACCCACTCTAGATGAGGGCCCTTATTAACGCCTTCCATTCATCTTTAAGCCTTTCATATATATATGTATATATATCAATCTCTCCATCTTTTCATACTTTCATCCATCCTTTTACCATTCTATCCATCCACCCTTTTATTATTAGTTTTCCAACCATCCATCCACACCCACACTTCCAAATATTCATACATCCTTTTTATCCTTCTATCCATTCATCCATCCATTCTTCTTCATCCACCAATTCACCCACCTCTTTTCAATCCAGCAATCCACACTTCCACACCTCCATCCAGGCGGCCATTCATCCAGACTTTTATCATTCCAGCCATTATCTTTCTCTCACTCATGCAAATATTGTTTTATCCTTACATACATCAGTACATTCGACCTTCTATTCACCCTTTCATCCTTTTTCCCTTCCTTCTCACAATAGTTTCCTCCTTGTTTTCATATTCCCTTCATTTTACTCTTCCTTCCATATCCCTCCCTTCCTCTCTTTCTCTTTCCCTCTCTTTTCCTCTTCATTTCTTTGTTGTAATTAACCTTCCTTGCTTGATCTCTGTCATGGTGCACTTTTAAGAGCTTTTGAGACAAAAAAGGCTCATAAATAACTGTGAGTTTCAACTCTACCCCTGCTTAAGCTGCAAAAGCGGGTGGTTCACAACGCCACTCATGTGGACTTGTGGTTAGAGCCGCTTTGGAATTGGACAGCCAGGCTTGAATTCTGGCCTCGACTCAACACCCGGTGATATTCGGCAAATCTCTTAATATCCGTGGGGCATATTAGCAAGAACCTCATAAAAATTATCGCCGTTTTAGCGGCAGGAAACTGCCTCTAAAAATGCGTTATAGAATTCCAATAGAAGCCCAGGTTAGATGTCCTGCACATCTAACCTGGGCTTCTTTTGGAATTCTATAACGCATATTAGCAAGCCCATTATCCCCGTTTTAGCGGCAGTTTCCTGCCGCTAAAACGGCGATCATTTTTATGAGGTACTTGCTAATATGCCCCATTGTGACTAAAAAATTTTTTAACAAGTTTGGGCGCTTATGTAAAGCTCTCTAATGCTTTTTGGGCCAAGATGAGGCTATATAAAACTGCAAAAAAGAAATCTCAGTCAGTGCTCCCTGAAGTCCCCGGGGAGGCGGCGAGAAACCTGACAGTGTGTTTAAGCTGCTCTAGTGAAACCACGAGAGGTGTCTGTGGGTGTAAAAATTACTTCTATTCTGAGATGTTACTCAGTTTTAGAAATACATTTTTAACGCCCACACCTCTATCACAGTCTCTCACTCATAACCACACGAAAAGAAACATGCAAACATCCCAATACAGTCATTCTGCAACGACACCAAAGTGTCTGCCTTATATGCTCGTGCTTATGGCATAGTGACTTTATCACTTTATTCTTTTCCTGTAAAATACCCCAGGTCTCACGTCTTCAGCCAGGACTACGAGTTTTAGCCAACAGCTCTGTCCATGGTGGGAGTTATAAGCCGACATATCGGTAAAAAATTTTTTTACAAGGGGCTGAAAGAAGCAAACATTGCCTGGGTACCACTTGGTGAATATGAAATGTCATTTCCCTCAAGGATGTTGCAGAAATAGTACAGTTAGTACGGTGTTTTCTAACTGCAAAACCAATGTAAGCTCTATTGCAAGAAGTTATATTTTGTGGCATAACGCGGCACATTTTGTGATAGTGTCACTTCTTTAGTTTGTCATTTTTACACAGGTTCAGTGCTTTAACTGGAAATATAGAAGTCCTAGCACTCACTATTTAGATTCCCTGTTTGCGGCTTGAGAAGTGCTGGTACTCTCCCATTACATTTATTGGAGCAGTGCTGAGAAGTGCCGGGACTCTCCCTTTCAAATTAAAGGAGTGCAGTCACTCAGTACCGGCAGCCCCGCCGGTTTAAGGCACTACACAGGTTAACGCTGTCTGGAAAAAGGGTTAAACTCACTAGTAGCAGTTTAACACCTAAATACAGCAAAAGCAATGGAAAGGGGACCAGTCAATCTTTGCAAAGAGCCTTCCACTGCCAGCCAATACGTGTCGCTGTGATTTTAGTAACTTTAGAGCCATATGAGCTACAAAGATTTTTATTTTGTTAAATTCTGCAAATTATGAAGCAGATGATGCATTATGTGGCAAATATGTGCAAATCCTTCATTATGCGGCAAACTTTGCTGCTGCAAATCAAATAATTCTAGTGGCCCTGAATATATGAAGCAGGTTTGCATTCTGCAGGGTTGATTTATTTTTTCCACTCCTCTGAGGCAATCAAAACATAATCCATGTTGTAGCTGCAGCACAATCCAGATTTGTAAAGAGATGAATGGAGGAAGGTAAACAATACACATCGTAAATCAGAATTGGAGGACAGAGTGGTTATACATTATTTAACATGGGGTCTATAATAAAACCTCCAGTGCTGAGGTTTTAGCAGTATTGTCTCACAATGATAAGCCGTGGCACAGCTGACCTCGCATTTATTTCAGCTATTTTAAGCATTCAAAATGATTAATGCTCTGATATCAGATTAGCATCCAATGGAACCAGACACAGAGGGCCCTTCATGCAGACTCACAGCTTGCAATGGATACCGGCAAGTAGTGACTTTCTCAAAATTCTGAATGTTCCTGTCACTCTGACTTCTACTGATGGTTTGTTCCCAGCCACTTGGATGGTGCAAGTTGAGGATATATCTGCTCCAACTATAAGGAGCCTGGCAGAGAAGAAACCATGATGTCCATTAGAACATAGGCCAGAAAGAGTACACTCAGATGGGACACAATAGGCACACAATCCTGGAGGTGTGGAAGGGAAGGGGATCAATTGCCCCTGCACAAGCACATTGCCATAGGTGGTCGTTTAGGTGGAGGGCCTCAAGCCTGGAGCCTCACCTGTGCATCAAAGCAAACCCAATACACATTAGAGGGCCACAAGGTTGAGCTGGAAGGTGGCAATGCTCACCCCTTCTTGCCGACACTTGTGTGAGGGTAACTCACTGCCTCCAAGCCAGCCTCCCGCACTAATATGGTACGGGAATGAAATTTCCTCGAGTTGCACCTGCAGGCTTATGTCTGTAGAAAGCACCAAGTGGCCCAGTTGTTCACTCGCACTATGTAAATAAATACTCTGGGCCTCATTTACAAACTTTTGACGCACGGAATCGCAGCAAGCCTTCCTGCTGCGCTGCCGTGCGTCAAAATAAAAGGGCAGGAATGTATTGTATCTAAAAGATACAGTGCATTTCTGCCCTTGTGCCCAGTGCATTATGCCGGGTCGGGTGGCTCAGTGGACTAATGCATCCATTGCAGGGGCCTGTGTTCGACCGCATGGTCACAGGTTCATATCCCGGCAGGTCCACTCAGCCTTTCATCCATCTGAGGTCAATAAAGTGAGTACCATTGAGTTGGGTAACAATGAACATCTGATATTCAGCGCCAAGAGACCTCTGGGTGAACGTGCGCTTTACAAATACACATGTTATGTTATGTTATGCCCTTCTCCTCTGTGCCTGGTGAGTTACAACGGGGTAGACTCTAAGAACTCCCTGACCTGGGTCAGTTAATCAGGTACATGTATAAGTGGTCGGAGTCTGATATGAACTGTAGCAAATATCTCAAAATGTCACTAGTTTATCAGTGAGTCACTTTCATTATATCTAAGCCACAAATGTCACTCGAAAAAGAACAGGTTCATACATTCGGTGCATATTTATTTTGCACATCTTAATTTATAAAATGCGTAAATTTCAAACATTAAAGTAGAAGATATTGCAATTAGTGCATTGACAATATAAATCAACTTAGAAGCAACACATTTCTAGACAATAAATACATTCAGGTATGTCGACGCGCTCACGGTGCATAGAGAAAAAGGTATTTAGAGGGGATGGGTGTGTGGGGGTAAAGGTGGGGACCGGGTAAAGGTGGTGTGACTAAGTTATAATCACAGTGAAAAGTGAAAGCCTTTACAGTCTATATACAGATCAATGGGTTCCAAAATAGTCTCAAGCATAGGTTGCGTGATCATCCATTATTGAGTCCTATGCTTGGAGCGATAAACAGTATCGGTTGTCGACGTTTCGACCCCTGAAGGTAAGGGTGATTCAGAACCTCAGGCTGGGGTCTTCATCAGGACGTGTGGTGTGGCAGGAGCGCCTATAGGTAATGTGAAAATAATGAGTGTATCTAATACTCAGATAAATCATTTGATGCACTCGAACTAAAGTGAAAAATTACCTACTTTGCATGGGGCCCATGTGGACCTTAAGCTTTGGACCTTCCAGGGTTCCTATGTTGTATGATATGCCTGTAATTGAGTGAAAGGATCATGGTTACAGTGGGCTGTCCAACCTGTGGATAAGGCACCAGTGTAACATACAAACAATTTAAAAACAAGGGGAGCACTTACTGGGAGCTTTTCAAAAATCCGGTTAAATTACGTTGGATTCTTTGGCCCACTGGACCAGCCGGTCCGTGGAGGGAATCCGTATGTCTCTGAAAGTGAAATATAGTAGAAGGATCGGTCTCAGTGAATAAGATAAATAATTGGTTAAACGCTAATGCCGCATTTTGGTTACTCGGTAATTGCGCGGTATCGAGCGTGAGCTACAGAGAGTAAAGTAGAAAGGGCCATCATACTGCATAGTCGTTAAGGTATGCCGTGACCACTGGGTATGGAAACGGTGTGGCAAGCTGCTCCAGAAGCAGTTAAGGCGGTGTCTGGTTAGTTGCCCTGAGGGACGCTCAAAATGAGCGCGGGTGATTGCCAGTTTCAGTCACGACTAATCCGGGGGCGGTGGGGCAGTGAAAGAAAAACCGCACCGCCGGAGTAGGTGACTCACAGTCAACTATGCTGCGCGTTGGAAATGAATCATACTGTAAGACATCCTACACGGTACGTGAAGCCCTCTGCGGACCGGGGAGATGCGCTGGAGAGCGTTAAGGGCTCACCTGTATTTTCGCAGGGCAGGTCTGTCTCGCACATCTCCTCCGGCTGTCAGCAGCGAAAAGAGCCGCCTCGAGGTGCCGGCGCTAAATGCTGCTTGGGGGCTCGCCGGGTCCTGGCCAATCACCAGCGAGTAGGCCCAGGGAGTGGGGAAAAATATTTTCCTTGTTGGGACTCATTGCCCACCACAAGGGGATGCACATCGCATTCGTGTATAATGATGTTCTGCCTAGATATGACAGTATACGTGCATGGACATTCAGAGTAGGGAAATAAATCACTTAGGGTGTTCAAGTTGGTTGCAAGTTGGTTAACGAAAGGCTACTTTGTGGATGATTAGACAAAATCGGGTGACGTGACAGGGTAAATAAAACCGAGTGGTATTGAATCGATGAGTTAACATAGTGATGTATACATCCATGTGGATAACCCAGATTATTGCGTGACTGAGAAACCACAAGGCTAGAGCTGCATAAAGTTGCGCAATGAAATCACAGTTATACAGTTGATATTCAGAAAGGCCACTAATGAGCCTCAACCAAGTACAGCCATCAATCAGCGACAGGCAAAGCAGTACAAGAGTATGTGCCCAACGTACTCTCTAAATTACATGCTGTAATTATTTAGGTTGCAATGGAGTAAACATGTATATATCAACTGGCTCATTGTTTGGGTAGATTCAAGGTTGAGCTGGAGATGCCACTAATACAATATGAACTGGGACAGCAAATTGTTGTGCAAAGACAATTGTATCATGTACATTCGCTCATTCGCCTTAACCCAATAAATACATCAATCTGTGATATGCATAACAGTTCAAAAACATTCGCCCAACGTACTCTCAAGGCCAACCCCATGTTGTGAATTTTTGGGTTGCTATACAGTGAGATAACCAAGTGGTTCATGATCTAGGTGGATTCAACAGTTGAACTGGGATACCCCATGGTCTATCAATCCCGGAACTGGGTCTGAAGTATGCTTTCTAACGTTCGGTGCACATTCATAGTTCAATCTGGATCTAGAAGAGCCATCTGGGAGAATGTTGTTTCCAGTTCATTTAGGCCATGCTGCACGGAGTTGAAAGATTGCATCCATTTACATTCACGCACATTCAGGATGGAATTGAGATTACTGCCCCGTGGGCCCAGTGTGATTTTTTCAATAACCACCCACTTGAGTGATTCTGGTGTATGTGAGTGCTCTTGAAAATGTTCTACAAGGGGGGCTCCCGGTGTTTTGCACCTTATCCTGCTGCAGTGTTGTAGCACACGATTCTTTATCTTTTGTTTGGTTTGGCCTATGTAAATCATTCCACAGGGGCAAAAGATTGCATAAATCACCCCCTCGGTGTTGCAATTCGTGAACGACTTCAATGTCACAGTCAGACCATTGTGTGTTACAGTTTTAGTCTCTAGACACAGTGAGCAGGCCTTGCAGTTTCCGCATTTGTGGTTGCCCAGGATGGCAGGCAGGTTCCACATCGATTGTATCGTGGGGGCTACCGGGCTGTCCAGCATGGAGCAAACTACAGAGTCTCTAATGCTCTTTGCTTTTCTAAATGCATGCATGGGTAGATGGGGCATCTGGAGAGTCTCTGATACGATGTTCCAGTGTTTGTTCACAATCCTGCGTACTGCATTACTTTTACTACAGTAGGTGGTCACGCAGATCATCTTGTCCTCCAATGGTTGACGCTCTTTCGGTGACAGCAAGGAGTCTCTATTGCTGAACCATGCCCTTTTCCGTGCCCTTTTAACCAGTCTCTTCGGGTATCCTCTTTCTATGAGTCGGAGGATGAGTTCATCCGATTCGTGGAAATAATCATCCTTCATCGTGCAGTTCCTTCGAATCCTGAGGAACTGTCCGAATGGCAGATTGTCCCGAAGGGCCCGGGTGTGGTGGCTGGAGTACTGCAGCAGCGTGTTTCTTTCTGTCGGCTTTCTATAAAGGGTGGTATAGAGCAGTCCTTCACTTTCTTTGATGGTGATATCCAAAAAGTCAATCGCTTCATTACTGCACGTGCTGGTAAACTGAATGTCACCTGATTGGGTGTTCAGCCAGTGCGTAAAGGCCTCCAATTCTTGCTTGTCACCTGCCCATATGATCAGTATATCGTCTATATACCGACGGTATTCCAAAATTTTCTCCTGATATGGATTGGTTGGACAAAGAATCCTGTGTTGTTCATACTCATTCATAAAGAGGATCGCCAGATCTGGGGCAAAGGCCGCCCCCATGGCTACTCCTTTCATCTGCATGAAGAAATCATCTTGGAATATAAAGAAGTTTTTTGTCATTGCAATCTCAAGCAAGTCAATGATAAATTCCGTGGGGACTTCTGCTGGTTGTGGTCTTGATTCCAAAGCCCTTCGTATAGTTGTTAGAGCCGGTTCTTGGGGGATGCTTGTGTATAAGGACACGATGTCCATAGTTACCAAAAGTTGTTTCTCTTTGTCAAATGGGCGTTGGTCTATCAGGTTGATCACCTGCATCGTGTCCCTCAAATAGGAGTGGTGGCTTCTGCCAAAGGCTTCAGGAAGACATCAATGTATTTGCAGAGGGGCTCAAGGATGGACCCACACCCTGATATAATCGGTCGTCCAGGAGGTTTCGTGGGGTTCTTGTGGACTTTGGGTAAGACATAAATCGTCGGTATCCGTGGTTGGTCCACATTCAGGTAAGCATGTTCTTTCTCAGAGAGGAACCCGGCTTCCTTTGCTTTGGCCGTGATAGCGAGGATCTGGCGTCTGATCTCGTTGGTAGGGTTAGTTGTTAGTGGCCGATAGCTCACATTGTCCCCCAGTTGCGAGTATATCTCTTGTTTGTAGTCCTCTGTCCCCATGATGACAATTGCTCCGCCTTTGTCCGCCGGCTTGATGACCAGCGATTTGTTGTTCTTGAGGCCATCCAGAGCTGCCCTTTCGCTCTTAGAGATGTTGCGTCTTACATATGGTCTTTCCTTCCACATCTTGAGTACATCATTCATCACAAGGCTTTCGTAAGTGAGAATTCGATGGTTAGTCATGGCAGTGTGGGGTGTAAAGGTGGAGGGCGGTCGTAGGTTGGTGAACGATCTGGTTTGGGTGAATGGTTTATTTAGGAAAAAACTCCGCAAGCGAACCTTCCGGAAGAATCTAGTCAATTCCGTTTTGATGGTGAATAGATTCCCTTGTGAGGTTGGGACGAAAGAGAGGCCCTTACTCAGGACTCCTGTCTCTGCAGGGGATAGTATCTGCTGAGATAGATTCATAATGGGGCTTACTCTGGTTACCAGCGGTACGTCTTCTTCCGTGTGCTGATTTCCCCGTGGTTGGCCTGCTGGAATCTCACCTGCTTGCTGTTGTAGCCTTGCTGTCTCGAGTCGTCCCAGTTCTGAGGGTCCTGACCTCTGTTCGGTCGTCTGTTCCATCCTCCGCCTCGCCCTCGGGGGGGTCTCCATGTGTCGTTCTCTAAAAAAGGTTGTTGTTGTCTGTTGGAGGGATCCTGTGCTGGTTGGTACCATTGCTCTTGGTTTTGATAATTACTTGGTCCAGCCGTGTCGTTATCACTTCCTCCACTGTACGAGGAGTCTGAGAAATTGGTGTATCTTCTCCCACCTCGTTGACCACCCCAGTAGCCCCCTCTGCCCCTGTAGAAAAAACGACCCTGATTGTCCTGCTTGAAATAGTCCTCAGCCAGGTACGGGTAGGTTTTTTTCTTGTTATAATATTGGATGTCCTTTGCTAATTTTTCCAATTTTTTGTTTTGAGTTTCAACATCAAAGTCTTTTAATGTTTTGTTTAGACGGTCAAGAGTGTCTTTAGCGCTTGCAAAGGCTGAGTGGCTCGCAATTTCTTCCTTTAGTTCTTCAATTTCCTTGCTTAGCTGTTCCACCTGGTCTCGTGCAGTCTCTACCCCAAGGACCATCCATTGGCGGGAACAGTTATTCGCCACAAAGCTGAAGCCCTCCTTGAATTTTGGATTGTCCACAAAGATAGCCGGCTCGTTGCGGACCTGCAGTCCCGTGGGTATGACGTTGGCCCTAAGGTATCCAGTAAGCAGATGGCGATGTAATTTGGTGCGTACTAATTTCTTCTCAAGGCGTTCGAGTTTATTGATTTTCTCATTGAGTGAGAAATCAACTGTAGTGATATTGGTTGATAGAAAAGCTGTCCCGGTGTCTCCCCCGATTAGCTCTCTAATATGATCCTCAGTATAAGAGAGGGTTTCAGACTGAAGCATGATAAAGCCTTCAATCAAGTATAATACATAAATGTCAATAAATTAATAGAAAAAACCCTCGCAAGACAGCTCTTGCACAGAGAGTGGTGAGTTACAACGGGGTAGACCCTAAGAACTCCCTGACCTGGGTCAGTTAATCAGGTACATGTATAAGTGGTCGGAGTCTGATATGAACTGTAGCAAATATCTCAAAATGTCACTAGTTTATCAGTGAGTCACTTTCATTATATCTAAGCCACAAATGTCACTCGAAAAAGAACAGGTTCATACATTCGGTGCATATTTATTTTGCACATCTTAATTTATAAAATGCGTAAATTTCAAACATTAAAGTAGAAGATATTGCAATTAGTGCATTGACAATATAAATCAACTTAGAAGCAACACATTTCTAGACAATAAATACATTCAGGTATGTCGACGCGCTCACGGTGCATAGAGAAAAAGGTATTTAGAGGGGATGGGTGTGTGGGGGTAAAGGTGGGGACCGGGTAAAGGTGGTGTGACTAAGTTATAATCATAGTGAAAAGTGAAAGCCTTTACAGTCTATATACAGATCAATGGGTTCCAAAATAGTCTCAAGCATAGGTTGCGTGATCATCCATTATTGAGTCCTATGCTTGGAGCGATAAACAGTATCGGTTGTCGACGCTTCGACCCCTGAAGGTAAGGGTGATTCAGAACCTCAGGCTGGGGTCTTCATCAGGACGTGTGGTGTGGCAGGAGCGCCTATAGGTAATGTGAAAATAATGAGTGTATCTAATACTCAGACTCTTGACCGTCTAAACAAAACATTAAAAGACTTTGATGTTGAAACTCAAAACAAAAAATTGGAAAAATTAGCAAAGGACATCCAATATTATAACAAGAAAAAAACCTACCCGTACCTGGCTGAGGACTATTTCAAGCAGGACAATCAGGGTCGTTTTTTCTACAGGGGCACAGGGGGCTACCGGGGTGGTCAACGAGGTGGGAGAAGATACACCAATTTCTCAGACTCCTCGTACAGTGGAGGAAGTGATAACGACACGGCTGGACCAAGTAATTATCAAAACCAAGAGCAATGGTACCAACCAGCACAGGATCCCTCCAACAGACAACAACAACCTTTTTTAGAGAACGACACATGGAGACCCCCCCGAGGGCGAGGCGGAGGATGGAACAGACGACCGAACAGAGGTCAGGACCCTCAGAACTGGGACGACTCGAGACAGCAAGGCTACAACAGCAAGCAGGTGAGATTCCAGCAGGCCAACCACGGGGAAATCAGCACACGGAAGAAGACGTACCGCTGGTAACCAGAGTAAGCCCCATTATGAATCTATCTCAGCAGATACTATCCCCTGCAGAGACAGGAGTCCTGAGTAAGGGCCTCTCTTTCGTCCCAACCTCACAAGGGAATCTATTCACCATCAAAACGGAATTGACAAGATTCTTCCGGAAGGTTCGTTTGCGGAGTTTTTTCCTAAATAAACCATTCACCCAAACCAGATCGTTCACCAACCTACGACCGCCCTCCACCTTTACACCCCACACTGCCATGACTAACCATCGAATTCTCACTTACGAAAGCCTTGTGATGAATGATGTACTCAAGATGTGGAAGGAAAGACCATATGTAAGACACAACATCTCTAAGAGCGAAAGGGCAGCTCTGGATGGCCACAAGAACAACAAATCGCTGGTCATCAAGCCGGCGGACAAAGGCGGAGCAATTGTCATCATGGGGACAGAGGACTACAAACAAGAGATATACTCGCAACTGGGGGACAATGTGAGCTATCGGCCACTAACAACTAACCCTACCAACGAGATCAGACGCCAGATCCTCGCTATCACGGCCAAAGCAAAGGAAGCCGGGTTCCTCTCTGAGAAAGAACATGCTTACCTGAATGTGGACCAACCACGGATACCGACGATTTATGTCTTACCCAAAGTCCACAAGAACCCCACGAAACCTCCTGGACGACCGATTATATCAGGGTGTGGGTCCATCCTTGAGCCCCTCTGCAAATACATTGATGTCTTCCTGAAGCCTTTGGCAGAAGCCACCACTACCTATTTGAGGGACACGATGCAGGTGATCAACCTGATAGACCAACGCCCATTTGACAAAGAGAAACAACTTTTGGTAACTATGGACATCGTGTCCTTATACACAAGCATCCCCCAAGAACCGGCTCTAACAACTATACGAAGGGCTTTGGAATCAAGACCACAACCAGCAGAAGTCCCCACGGAATTTATCATTGACTTGCTTGAGATTGCAATGACAAAAAACTTCTTTATATTCCAAGATGATTTCTTCATGCAGATGAAAGGAGTAGCCATGGGGGCGGCCTTTGCCCCAGATCTGGCGATCCTCTTTATGAATGAGTATGAACAACACAGGATTCTTTGTCCAACCAATCCATATCAGGAGAAAATTTTGGAATACCGTCGGTATATAGACGATATACTGATCATATGGGCAGGTGACAAGCAAGAATTGGAGGCCTTTACGCACTGGCTGAACACCCAATCAGGTGACATTCAGTTTACCAGCACGTGCAGTAATGAAGCGATTGACTTTTTGGATATCACCATCAAAGAAAGTGAAGGACTGCTCTATACCACCCTTTATAGAAAGCCGACAGAAAGAAACACGCTGCTGCAGTACTCCAGCCACCACACCCGGGCCCTTCGGGACAATCTGCCATTCGGACAGTTCCTCAGGATTCGAAGGAACTGCACGATGAAGGATGATTATTTCCACGAATCGGATGAACTCATCCTCCGACTCATAGAAAGAGGATACCCGAAGAGACTGGCTAAAAGGGCACGGAAAAGGGCATGGTTCAGCAATAGAGACTCCTTGCTGTCACCGAAAGAGCGTCAACCATTGGAGGACAAGATGATCTGCGTGACCACCTACTGTAGTAAAAGTAATGCAGTACGCAGGATTGTGAACAAACACTGGAACATCGTATCAGAGACTCTCCAGATGCCCCATCTACCCATGCATGCATTTAGAAAAGCAAAGAGCATTAGAGACTCTGTAGTTTGCTCCATGCTGGACAGCCCGGTAGCCCCCACGATACAATCGATGTGGAACCTGCCTGCCATCCTGGGCAACCACAAATGCGGAAACTGCAAGGCCTGCTCACTGTGTCTAGAGACTAAAACTGTAACACACAATGGTCTGACTGTGACATTGAAGTCGTTCACGAATTGCAACACCGAGGGGGTGTTTTATGCAATCTTTTGCCCCTGTGGAATGATTTACATAGGCCAAACCAAACAAAAGATAAAGAATCGTGTGCTACAACACTGCAGCAGGATAAGGTGCAAAACACCGGGAGCCCCCCTTGTAGAACATTTTCAAGAGCACTCACATACACCAGAATCACTCAAGTGGGTGGTTATTGAAAAAATCACACTGGGCCCACGGGGCGGTAATCTCAATTCCATCCTGAATGTGCGTGAATGTAAATGGATGCAATCTTTCAACTCCGTGCAGCATGGCCTAAATGAACTGGAAACAACATTCTCCCAGATGGCTCTTCTAGATCCAGATTGAACTATGAATGTGCACCGAACGTTAGAAAGCATACTTCAGACCCAGTTCCGGGATTGATAGACCATGGGGTATCCCAGTTCAACTGTTGAATCCACCTAGATCATGAACCACTTGGTTATCTCACTGTATAGCAACCCAAATAATCACAACATGGGGTTGGCCTTGAGAGTACGTTGGGCGAATGTTTTTGAACTGTTATGCATATCACAGATTGATGTATTTATTGGGTTAAGGCGAATGAGCGAATGTACATGATACAATTGTCTTTGCACAACAATTTGCTGTCCCAGTTCATATTGTATTAGTGGCATCTCCAGCTCAACCTTGAATCTACCCAAACAATGAGCCAGTTGATATATACATGTTTACTCCATTGCAACCTAAATAATTACAGCATGTAATTTAGAGAGTACGTTGGGCACATACTCTTGTACTGCTTTGCCGGTCGCTGATTGATGGCTGTACTTGGTTGAGGCTCATTAGTGGCCTTTCTGAATATCAACTGTATAACTGTGATTTCATTGCGCAACTTTATGCAGCTCTAGCCTTGTGGTTTCTCAGTCACGCAATAATCTGGGTTATCCACATGGATGTATACATCACTACGTTAACTCATCGATTCAATACCACTCGGTTTTATTTACCCTGTCACGTCACCCGATTTTGTCTAATCATCCACAAAGTAGCCTTTCGTTAACCAACTTGCAACCAACTTGAACACCCTAAGTGATTTATTTCCCTACTCTGAATGTCCATGCACGTATACTGTCATATCTAGGCAGAACATCATTATACACGAATGCAATGTGCATCCCCTTGTGGTGGGCAATGAGTCCCAACAAGGAAAATATTTTTCCCCACTCCCTGGGCCTACTCGCTGGTGATTGGCCAGGACCCGGCGAGCCCCCAAGCAGCATTTAGCGCCGGCACCTCGAGGCGGCTCTTTTCGCTGCTGACAGCCGGAGGAGATGTGCGAGACAGACCTGCCCTGCGAAAATACAGGTGAGCCCTTGACGCTCTCCAGCGCGTCTCCCCGGTCCGCAGAGGGCTTCACGTACCGTGTAGGATGTCTTACAGTATGATTCATTTCCAACGCGCAGCATAGTTGACTGTGAGTCACCTACTCCGGCGGTGCGGTTTTTCTTTCACTGCCCCACCGCCCCCGGATTAGTCGTGACTGAAACTGGCAATCACCCGCGCTCATTTTGAGCGTCCCTCAGGGCAACTAACCAGACACCGCCTTAACTGCTTCTGGAGCAGCTTGCCACACCGTTTCCATACCCAGTGGTCACGGCATACCTTAACGACTATGCAGTATGATGGCCCTTTCTACTTTACTCTCTGTAGCTCACGCTCGATACCGCGCAATTACCGAGTAACCAAAATGCGGCATTAGCGTTTAACCAATTATTTATCTTATTCACTGAGACCGATCCTTCTACTATATTTCACTTTCAGAGACATACGGATTCCCTCCACGGACCGGCTGGTCCAGTGGGCCAAAGAATCCAACGTAATTTAACCGGATTTTTGAAAAGCTCCCAGTAAGTGCTCCCCTTGTTTTTAAATTGTTTGTATGTTACACTGGTGCCTTATCCACAGGTTGGACAGCCCACTGTAACCATGATCCTTTCACTCAATTACAGGCATATCATACAACATAGGAACCCTGGAAGGTCCAAAGCTTAAGGTCCACATGGGCCCCATGCAAAGTAGGTAATTTTTCACTTTAGTTCGAGTGCATCAAATGATTTATCTGAGTATTAGATACACTCATTATTTTCACATTACCTATAGGCGCTCCTGCCACACCACACGTCCTGATGAAGACCCCAGCCTGAGGTTCTGAATCACCCTTACCTTCAGGGGTCGAAACGTCGACAACCGATACTGTTTATCGCTCCAAGCATAGGACTCAATAATGGATGATCACGCAACCTATGCTTGAGACTATTTTGGAACCCATTGATCTGTATATAGACTGTAAAGGCTTTCACTTTTCACTGTGATTATAACTTAGTCACACCACCTTTACCCGGTCCCCACCTTTACCCCCACACACCCATCCCCTCTAAATACCTTTTTCTCTATGCACCGTGAGCGCGTCGACATACCTGAATGTATTTATTGTCTAGAAATGTGTTGCTTCTAAGTTGATTTATATTGTCAATGCACTAATTGCAATATCTTCTACTTTAATGTTTGAAATTTACGCATTTTATAAATTAAGATGTGCAAAATAAATATGCACCGAATGTATGAACCTGTTCTTTTTCGAGTGACATTTGTGGCTTAGATATAATGAAAGGGACTCACTGATAAACTAGTGACATTTTGAGATATTTGCTACAGTTCATATCAGACTCCGACCACTTATACATGTACCTTCTCCTCTGTGCCGGCACACAAACAGCTGTACGCCAAAGCAGACACCCTTGCGTCATGCTTCAAAAGGGGTGGCTCCTCCACTAGGGGCGAGGAGCGTCGCCCCACTGCTTTCTCGCAGTGCGAGAAGCAGAAACATAAAATGTTAAACTACCATTTTATGTTTCTGCTTCTCACACTGCGAGAAAGCAGAAGTGTTTGGTTGGGTACGGCCCTACTCTAGGGCAGGGGAGGAGCGGCTTGCCCACTGCTGAGGGTGATGACTGTTTGGTCGGCCCTCTGCATGCAGCCTACATGCAGAAAATGGCCTCCCCATAGGCGCCTGGCTGTTCAGCGTCCTGACCAATCACAACACTGTCATTGCAGCGTTGTGATTGGCTTAGGCGAGAGGAGGGGAGGGAGGCTGCCTGCTTCCTTATCCTGCCGGAAGCAGGAGAACAGAAGCAGGATCCAAGAAAACGCGGGTCCCAGCCAGCGAAGGTAAGTTAACTTTTTATTTTTTTATTTTTTACTATAAATTAAACCACCCCTAAGCATTACCCGACCCCCCCACAACCCACCCTCGAGTCATGCTGGGCGTGACTGTGTTGGAAGAGTGCTTGCGTTACTGTGAGGATTGTTTTTGTGCACAAAGGGATGCCTTCCTACACAAATGAAAACATTGATGGCATTGTCTTCTTTCTGTGCATGCTACAGAATCAGTGGCGGCTTGTCCATTGGGGCGGTGGGGCGTCGCCCCACAGCCACCCCACCGCCGCCTCCGCCACAAAATATGTCAATAAATAATATAATGTGATGCTCGCAAATGTTTAAAGCGCGTGGCGGCGTCACGTCACACCGGCTTGTCTTGCTTCATGTACTTGACTTCGCACTTCACCCGATACCACGGCCCGCACATGCGCACTGTGCGGCACAAGCAAACTGTACGCATGGCGGGTTGGTTTGGCCGGGCGCTGCCTTTCGCGACAAAGAACCCCCATATGCACAACAGTGCACTTCCATTAGGATGATAGAGATAACGGGGGGCGTGGCGCAAACCACAGACCCCAATGTTAAAAAATGGGCGGCAACTTTTGCAGCACACACCAATCCTGGCACTGCTGTTTTTAAGAGAGAGCCTCTCTCTGTAATAGAGCAGCACCAGGATTGGCTGCAGTGCTGCAGCATCATGACAGTGCAGGGCTGCGGTTTCGCGGTTGCCAGTCTAGTCTGACTTGGCACCGCGTGGGAGGTCCCGCCCAGCGTCCACTAGCAATGCCCAATCACTGTATGGCTTTATTGTTAAGCCATGCAGTGATTGGGTCATTTCGGCGTTGCTAGTCTTCCCTCCTCCTCAGTCACCACCAGTACTGTGTCAGTCACTCACTCTCAACCACACCCCGCCGCACGTAATAGAAGAGTGTGTGACTCCCCTTCAGGCTAACAGGAAGGCAGGCGAGGCGTGACTACTGCTGCTGCGTGCTGCACCAAGTTCCGACATTCCTGACCTGCTGCATTACACCCGGCCGTATTATTAAATGACCGACGCTTTGTGTATGTATGAAGTATTTCATTTAGCACATCTTTCTGCTCTAGTTACTTCTGAGGGAAGAATAGGCCATGTCTATGGCGGGAAACATTTGTAGTTCTTCCATTATCACCTTAAAGAGAATTTTTTTTCTCTAACACATTTATTTTTGCTAGGAGAAATGATTAGCAGAAAAGAACCCGCGAATCCATTTGCCCAGTGCCTATTTCCGACTACGGATTAATACAAATGGTGACAAATGCGGCAAGTCAGAGCATGTGTGGGGGGCGCGCACACCGCGTGACAGCTTTACTTCTTACTCTCTCTGGTCAGCCACGTTTCTAGTTAAGCACGAACCATGCTGTGACGAACAATGGCAACCCACGTCTCCATGCTCACCTTCGGCCAAGGCGACGACAGATGACACATCGGGAAAAAATATTTCCACGCCAGCAGAAAAAAATACCAGTCTATGAACACACGAGTATATGAGACATCATGGGACCTGCGGGTCTCTTACCACACACACAGCGAGCGCAGTGCAAAATGGACGGCAGCAGCTGTAAATTTTGTGAGAATTTATCTAACTGCAAATGTACAGAAATGGGGAAATTGAGCTATATTAAACTGCGCAAGATGTTGTTGGAACCAAGGCTTTTTTCTGCAACATCCTGTCATTAATTTATTATGACAGGTCTGGTAAACTGAAACACCCAATTCACTTGCAACAGACTGCCTTGCTGTAGACGCTTGAATGTACACACATTGCACATCACTTCTACAAACTTACTTCTGTAGTGCGAAAATGCAGCTACCAGCTTGGCTCTTTCGGGGGCATTTTTGCAAAGGAAAGGAATGAACACTGACCGCCATTACGCAGATTTTTGATCCACAAAAGGTTTGCTCGTCATTCCGCTTAAACTCAGAAAATGTCAGCAAATTAGCGATAATCTTTATGCTGTGCTAGTTTAATGTGCCACAAAAATATAATTTAGTTTTAGCTCTAGCTCTGAAATAGCACTCCATAAGGCATTCCATACAAAATGGCACTAAAGAATGCTAAATTATGACCACAGTTAGGACCAATTGACAGTTGGTGTTTAATATGCCGAAAAATACGTTAACGGGGGACTTCTGTGGAATGCCTCATCTCAAGTGTTGTAATTGGAAACATGTAAGTCATGAGGTAACAGACTTTTTCATTTCAGTTTTATATAGCGCGAACTAGACCCGAAGGTTTCAGAGCGCGTGACATGAGCATCAGTTGCATTACAGAGGGCACATTCATTTCGAGACACGGGGAGATTAAGTGATTTGCCCAGAATCATAGGACGTTTGAGCCTCCCACCGGACTCGAACTTGGTTACCCAGCCAGCTTCAAAGTCTACCTCTCTAGCCTTTAAGAATGTGCGCTTTACAAATACACATTATGTTATGTTACTTAGAAGCCTGTAGGCTGCACAACTTGACACTGATGTCACAGGATGAATCTTTTTTATATATGATCCTAGGCCTGTGGTTATTTATGATTAACAGTCTATGTGTTTGGTTGACACAACTACATTTTGTTATATTTGCTTTTCAGCATCTGGTAAAGCCTGGTAAAGTGGAAAGCCTCAAGGCAAAGAAGAAGAGCACCAAACTTCTTTCCTGCTTGTACAACAGTCAACAGCCTCAGCGTTTAAGGTAAGGCAACTGCTGCTATATTTTACATTCTTATAGTTAAGGGCTATCATGTAAGTTACTAAAAATACTCATCACCACTCCGATGACAACAGCAGAGGCGGAACGTTGCTTTTCCGCTTTGAATAGAATTAAAACATTCCTGGGAAATACCATGATTCAGGAAAGGCTGAATGCCTTAGCGATGCTTGCTATAGAGAGTGACTTAGTTAAAAGAATACCAGACTTCAATGTTCAAGTCATTGAGAAGTTTGCTTCTCTTAAAAACAGACGTGCTGATTTTATTTACAAAAAGTGAACACTCTGTTTGAATGCTGCTAGTTTGCGTCCTGTTTATTTGTTTGTTATTGAAATACGTCTGTGAGGTACTCAGCAATGCATTGTGTTTCAAAGTCTGTTATGAAGCTCTGTGGTTATGCTGAATAAGCAGCTACCTATGTTATATGACACCACTTTCTTAATGTAATAACTGCACTTTCACAATTGCTTTATTAACCTTCCTGCTTTCTCAAATTTGCTTGAAAATGCACCATTTGTCCAGAGGAAAAATGCGGTGAAATAAAAGTATTTCTCCTCGTTGTGCCACTCCTATGCCTCCCCTGGGGAAAATGAGAAAAAAAACACTTACCTCTGCACACCTCCGTCTCTAACCTGTCGTCTTTCCTCCTGGAACCAGGAAGCACACAGGCTCTCCTACGTGAATCACGACACTGCTGTCTTCAGTATGACATTGGCGTTGTGATTGGTCTGAGCGCCATGGTTCGGCGCTCAAACAGGCACTGCAAGCATGTGCATGATATCCAGCCAGGCGGTGCATTGCAACCCGGTGCAGTCCTTGCTTAGAGCGCATGGCGATTTGGCCGGCCCAAGGCAGCCAGCCAAACTGTCATTCCCACTTAAGTGCACATATTTCCTCCTCCCCTGCTGGCAGAGAAGACAGCCAAACCCTGCCCCAAAACAGGATTCAACATGGAAAAATAAAATTATAATAACACCGTGTTATTATCATTTTATTTTTCCTTTCTTTCACTGCTGAAAAGCAGTGGGACGATGCTCCTCCACCTTAGCGAAGAGCCACTGCTACTGTCTGACCTGACAATGGCATTGTGTGATCTGGAGCACTGGTGGCCAGGACACACCTGAGTGCTCTTGTCTTGCAGCAGGCAGCTGCACTCCCATCAGGCACAGCTCGGCATAGAGGTGGGCGAGCCCATAAAAGCTCGAGCCTGGCTCTAGCCAGATGCCCGGCTCTGGCTTGGCTCGTGGTCCTCATAGACCCTTGAGCCCAACACGATCCGAGCCCAGCCCCTCCACCTGAGTCAAGAAGCACAAACAATGACACATTGGCTATCAGCAGGGCTCGAGTCGGGGTACCACGCGGGTGGACGGCATCCCCTCACTTATTTTATCGGGAGCTCAATAACTATAAACTGTAACTGCTTGCAAGCCACCTTTCGTGACGTCACTTCCGGTTGTGACGTCAGCGTCCCCCCACTTCTTTTTTTAGGACTTGTGCCCTGGCTATCGGGATCTTTGACTGACAATGCGCACGTGTTGGTGTATTTTTTTAAAGTTGTAACAGCCCGTTGGGTTTCACAAGCAGTGAAAAGCAGCATTGTGATACTACTTTAAAAACACCAACATGAACGCACTGCCTTTTATCACCTTTGTCTAAGACAGTGCTGCTGAGTTGGCATTTTTTTAAAGTTGTAACAGAATTTGGCAGGAAGATTTGGCCAGAACTGCCGACTTTGGACCTGGGGAAGCAAGTTTGAGTCTTTGCGTCGCTCAACATCCTGTGATTCTGGGCAAAAACATTTTTGTTTTCACAGGCTGTGAAAGGCAGCATTGGGCTAAACTCTAAAACATCAACAGGAATGCACTGCCTGTCTGTATATTTGCCTGAAAGACAGTGCGCGGTGTTGATATTTGTTAAAGTTGTCACAAAATGTGGGTTTTCTCAGATTGTGAAAAGCAACACTTTGCTAAAACTGTAAAATCAGCCACCAGGAGAAGGAAAGGACCCCCAGCCTAATGCCCCAGGGGGAGGACTGTGTTAATTACATTACAGTCAGCTTGTCCACACTGCCTTTTACCACATGTTATGTTATTAAAATGTATAAAGTGCACGTTTGCCCTAAGGTGTCTTGGCGCTACCTAAGGTGTCATCAACACAGCAAACAATTCACTGGACTCATGACCTCCACCCCCACTCTTTCGCACCCCCAACCCAATGACGAGCCAGCAGGGCTGTGTAAATTACTTTATAACCAGCCTACCCTGCTTATTTTTTCAGTTTTTGCGGGGCTAGAAGCAGTGAATTATATTTTCATGGTTTCCATGCTTTTTTGTGTGTTTGGCTCGAACCTGGGCTCAAGCCGGATCCCTGCTGGCTCGGCTCGTCACATGAATTCTTGGGCTCGCCCAACTCAACCTCAGCACAGACTCACCTAGACAGGCAGGATGTGGCAGGGGCAGTGCTTTAAATGGGCCGGCTCTCACCGGTGCTGAGCACCAGCAGTTTTTTAAAGGGGGCCTCGAAACGTGTCTCTATCGGGCTCTGCTTTGTGCCCTGGCACAGGCGGTCCTTATTTTTCCGGACTGCAGTGACAGCAGGCACATCTATGTGTGTGTGCTCACACTGCTCACTTGTCACTGGTGGAGAAGTAGGGCATGACGTCATGCCAGGTGAGCGTTGTAGGGGAAGGGAAATGCTTTAAAGAGAGTAATTTTCTCTCTGGATTTCCCTTCTCTTTTTGAGACTCAGGAGCAGCAACATTGTCATGGTGTCACCAGGGCTTTAAGTGGAAGCTTTTTCAATATTATATACAAGCCATAGTTGCTGCTTATTTATCTTATGCAACTAACAACCATTGACAAAGCCAATAGTCCTGACTTCTTGTAGGTATGATGGTACTTGTTGTATCTTATACCTGGATGCAGTGACAGAAACAGCAAAATACAAGTCGGGTAGCACACTATGATAAGCACAGATTTTTAGCATACGTGTTTTTAAGACACGCCCTTAATTAAATTGACCACGCCCCTTTGAGAGACCCCCCCAGTTTTTTCATCCCACTTAAAGCCCTGGGCAGGGGACTAGATAATATGGACTGCCGCTTACAGACAGCAGATATGACTCTGTGTTGGGTTCAGCAATAGAAAAAAGCACTCATCATGCTTTACGAATGGAATTTAGATGTTGCACCATGATAAATGCCAACTGCTTGAATTCCTGACACATTCGAAATAAATTCATTTCCTTAGAGAACCCTTTTGAAGGATTTTTGTTGCTGTAGTAGTCTGAGAGTTTGAACTTGATGGTAGTAAAAACAGGTTGCAGCTATACTAACCAATCAGAAAATGTTTTTTTGCCTGGTGACTGGCCAATGTCTTCAGTAGGTGTTTACAGGCTAATGAAAATGTGATAGCCAGCAAGTGGAAACATTCAAAAGAAAGATTGTTGCACATTCGTGCTGTCTCATTTCATTTGTCGCAAAATATCAAAACACATGAAATCCTTTTGCAAGCAGTGAAAATAATACACTTAAAATTGCAGCGATGGTCTGCAGTTGATGGGCAGGAGAGCCTCGAGGTAACAATTTCCGGATAGGAAGTGGTCAGTCTGTGCTTCTGTACTTCCGGTACCTAGGGCGTCAGGCAGAGCTGCAGCGCGTGCTCTCTGCTTCTGGACAGGCCTGCTGTACGGGGCCCTGGAAGGCCTGCTGCTGCCTTGGATCTCAGACCTTTGATATGGTCTGAGATAAGCCTGCTGACTGGCTGCCCCGGGACACCAAAGGTGGCCACCTACGAGGGCGGCCACCCTTAGTGCCAGAGGATGGCACAGACCCATGAGCGGTCTAGTGTTGGGGGGACCAGATGGTCCCCCTGTGATGTCACTTCCTTCTTCCAGGGGGAGGGGCAAGATAAGCTATATGTTCCAGGGGGAGAGGGTCAAGCGCCCTCTTTGTTCCTGGACACGGTGGCGAGCTGACGCTCTCCCCCCCTTCCCTCGTGGACTTCGGGCGGTCGCTGCCCGTGCGCTTTTATCCCCCCCCTGCACCAGGACGCTGATTTGGCGTGACCTTTGATCCGTAGGAGCTGGGAAGCAGTGAGTGCTTTGTCCTCGGCCCCCCATTCCCATTAGGTCCCGTGGCGGCGGAGTCTTCAAGTTAGCCTGGCCACTGCCTAGGGCTGCCGCCAGGGGAGGGGGGCTGGTCAGCTCCGGGGAGTCAGGGAGGTCGTCGTTGCCCTCTGGGTATTGGACAGCTCTCGGTCGGGCGAGGTAGTGAGCGGGGCGCATGTGGTTGGGGGTGAGGGGAGGTAGTTTGCGTGGCTATTTACGGAGGTCCGTGGGTCCGGTGTTGAGAGGTCGTGCTAGGTGGGGGCGTGGGCTGTGTACTGACGTAAGACACGGTCTAGTGTCTGAGTTCCTGCTGTAACAATACACCTAATACCCACCCACCACCAGGCGTCATAGAGCACATGACCCTGGTCAATAAAAGGGGCTGAGCGCACGTGCTCAGGGCCCATTACCTATCCCATACCACTGTGTCCCTGTGTTCTTGCTATCCACAGAATGAGGGCCTAGCGCCCTCACCAAACCTTACAATGGCGACGAGGCGTAGCTGTGCCCAGCGTGCCACAGCCAAATGAAAAACGCCGTGGGGGAAGAAGATGAGAGAGCTGCTAGGCGACGTTGCACCCCCTCCCCACCCCCCACAGGATCGGCGCGGCCCGCGGGGTGTGTGACGAGCCCCGGGCCTAGATGGCTAGCAAGAGGTGACCGGTGTAGTGTCCTAGCATGGACACGTTCTAGTGTTCAAGTGTCTGTATTACACTTTACACCCACCCACCACAGACGTCATGGTGTCACATGACGCTGGCAATAAAAGGGGCCGAGCGCACGTGCTTGAGGCCATTCCCACTACCCTGATCTGGTGTCGGTGTCAGGTCATTTACTGCTCCTAACATGCGGGCCTAGGGCCCTCTCCACCCCAACCCTACAATGGCGACGAGGCCGGTAGTGCAGCCCAGGCGTGCCACTACCCTCGGCTGATCTAGAAGGAAAAGGGGAAGAGAGCTGCCCATCTAGAGGGCATCCCCTGTGGCGAGGCGCGACGCGCCGAGAAGACCGGTGGGCACGTCGGAGCCCCGCAGTGACCGGGAGCCCCTCAGCAAGCCGACCGGAGCCCACCCGCGTCGACCGCCACCAACGAGTGCCACCGAAAACAAGCGGACCGCCCAGTGCCCACCTGCGACGGCCGCGTGACTGAAAACCCCCACCGGAGAGGTACTCGGGCCGGGCGGAGCCCACCCGCCGCGACCGCGACGGAGCATCTGGCCCGCCGGCCGAAGGTGAGCCCCACGGGCGAATTGCCCACCCCGAACTGTGCCATAAATAAGCAGGACCAGCGGAGCCTACCCGCGGCCTGCCCGAGTCGTCCCCCGCCCCCGCCGCGTGTGTGCTTGGAAGCGGCAGGGGCACAGAGACTAATGGCGGCGTGAGGAAGCGTGGCCGGACCCGCAACACCCGTCAACAACGAGGGGGAGGGAGCGGAGTAGCTAACCGCCTCCCGACCCCCCTCGCGACGTGATCAAGACCAAGCGGAGCCCACCCGCGGCCTGCCGGTGGCATCCCCACCGAGGAAAGACTCTGCAGCGCCAGCGGAGCCCACCCGCGGCCTGCCGGCGGCATCCCCAGCAAAGGAACAGAACTGCAGAGCCAGCGGAGCCTACCCGCGGCCTGCTGACGGCACCCCCAGTGATTGACAGGCACTGCAGAGCCGGCGGAGCTCACCCGCGGCCTGCCTCAAGCGTCCCCTGTCCCGGGGAGAGTGACCAGAGCCTACCGCGGGTGCCGCCCCGCACGGCCCCAGCGCCGCAAAGGAAAAGGAACCGCCACCAGCACCGCCTCTCGGTGCTCTCACCCGCTCCGCACAGACAACGCCCCCGCACGACCACGCATCGCCCACCAACCCCCCTGCCCGCGCGGGGACTGAGGAAGCCTGCCACGGGCTGGGAGGGCGCAGAGCAGTGAAGGAGGAGCGGGCGTCAGCAACAGGGGCATGCCTCACCACCTCGGTTTCCCCGGCGGGACAGTGAGGCGCCTGCATGCGGCCAGGAGCCGCCGAGTCCACATGTGCCCTCACAGAGACATGAAGTGACGGTGCACCCAGCACGAAAACCCCCCCCCTTGGTGGTTCACCTTATGCACAGCAGTGCATTCCACAGAAAATCTGCCCCAAAGCAGGAAAGAGACTTACTGTGCATCAGCAGCAGCTCCAGCCCCACGATTGCACTGAGGAGTGGATGATAGAGTGCAAGGTCAGGGAAGAAGGTATTTAGCAAAGCAAGCTGCTACAAAAGTGAAGTCTACCGCCATCTAGTGGCCAGAGAGAAAAAGGGCACCTGCATCAATAAGCAAGACAACAAGCACTGCACACTACAAGTCCATTCCGCAATAGCAAGGGGTAACAGACTAAGTCTAAACAACGCCCCTAAGGAGAATTTACGACTCTCGCAGCAAGTAAGTTCTCAACAGCGAAAGTAACAGCGAAAGCATCTAAACTCCCACAGCATGTAACTGCGCAACAGCGCAAGTGACACCCACACACACCAGCAAGGAGTCGGCGGCTGCCACTTCCAACGCGACGTGGGAAAAAGGCACCAATGCCTCACAAAGCATCCAAGCACTGACGTCTGGAGGAAACGGCTGCCAAGCACTAAAAGAACGTCCAGGGAAACGACTGCCGCGATCAAAGGACGGAGAGAGCAGCGACGCCTTGTGGCCACAGGCGCTCACCGCATCTTCAACTACTCCCGTCAACGGTCCAAAGCATCAAGTACCCGACGACAGCCAAAGCAGCAAGTACCCAACGTCACGCCACAGGCGTCCCAGAACCCTGAACAGTAAGTGCGCAAACAACGCGCCACGTGGCGACGCACAGCCACCGCCAGCAGAAAGAAGAATGCATGCAGCGCCATCGCGCAGAACAATCTTCGCGAACGATCGCCCATCAAGTGCCGACCCGCGACAGATCCATGGCGCCTCCCAGGAGCCGATCCCCAGAATGATCGCCCATCAAGTGCTGACCCACAACGGGTCCCCCAGGAACTGTTGTAGCGCAAAGTCCGACAGGACGACCGAAAGCAACCTGCCAGGCATCGGCAGAAGTGGACCACCAACCGGTCCAGGACGTTCAACCATGAACAGGTCTACAAACATGGACCCCCGAACGTCACCAACAACCATCAAGAAAAGAAAGCATCAAGAAAAGAAGGTTCGCGACACCAACTCTGGCTGATGAGGAAGAAGGAGAAAGTGTCCCCGACGAGGACAAGACCAGGGGTGCACATGCAGGGTGCGCGCACTGCATGGAGGACCCAGGTCAGAAGAGAAGACACAAGTTTGGTCCAAGTGATGTCGCGATGCAGAAGGAAGAAAAGGGAAAAGGAAGGAAGAAAAGGAGAGATCTGAGTGGCACGTTTGCCACCGTGAAAAGGAAGGAAGAAAAGGAGAGATCTGAGTGGCACGTTTGCCACCGTGAAAAGGAAGGATGAAAAGGAGAGATCTGAGTGGCACGTTTGCCACCGTGAAAAGGAAGGATGAAAAGGAGAGATCTGAGTGGCACGTTTGCCACCGTGAAAAGGAAGGAAGCATATCCATGTGGCCTGTTGCCACAATTAAGAGTAGAAGGAGAAGTCAGTGCGAAGCAACGTCCTCACAGAGAAACAACTAAGGAAAGACAGAGAGGAGTGCAGGAAGACGAAGACCGCTCACTCCCGAAGAGAAGTAAGGTGACAAGTGCCAGGACAACAGTGAGAGGAACACGAGGCCGGAAGAACACCAGTGGCAAAGAAGACCAGCTGACAGACGATGTTTCCGCACACCCAGGATCTGCGGAGAGGAGCAAGCGAGACCGTTAGTGACATCCACCTTTGGGGTCACACGGACACTGGACACATGCCAGCCGTGGTGACCCAGGGGCAGAGGCCTCCGGGACGCAGTCCCCGCGACGAGAGACGGTCCTCCGACGCCCATCCGAAAGGTCCGGGGAGGGCGAAGACATCGCAAGCAAAGACAGAAACCAACAGCTACCTTGGGACGAGGCTGCGGAATCTGAGGTGAGACACATCGTCTCTTCCATACCCCCACTGACGGCGGCGCAGGAACAACTGATGTGGACATATCCAGCCCAGCGCGAATCCGAGAAGAGGACCTCAAGGATATCCCGTGGCAGGGGAACACCGACGAGAGGGGTCATCCTAGTGAGAGGGATGCCTTGCAACGGATCTGCCTTTTGCCAAGTAGGACACAGACTACAAATAAAGCTAAGGCCAAGGCCGGAAATCGTGCATCATTCCCCGGCGAACCACCAGAGCTCTAACTGCACCCATCGCCGTGGAAGTGAGCAAAAGAAGGACTGTGAGGACAATTTGGTCGCAGAGTCATCAACAGACTGTTTCCATTGAGCACCACAAACCGGTGCCACTGTGAACTGATGTTACCCGCAACAGGTTGAACACCATCTGTGATTCCAAGCAGCGGCGGATTGAAAGACACTGCGGAAGCTGAACACTTTACTGCATCCTGATACATGTTATTTTCCCCACAGGTTGATTTCTGAATGTGGGTCTTTGCAATTAAAAAAGGGGAGGGATGTAGTGTCCTAGCATGGACACGTTCTAGTGTTCAAGTGTCTGTATTACACTTTACACCCACCCACCACAGACGTCATGGTGTCACATGACGCTGGCAATAAAAGGGGCCGAGCGCACGTGCTTGAGGCCATTCCCACTACCCTGATCTGGTGTCGGTGTCAGGTCATTTACTGCTCCTAACATGCGGGCCTAGGGCCCTCTCCACCCCAACCGGGAGCCGACCCCGCACCTCTCGAGCCCTGCCGAGTGCTGACCGCCGTGGGAGCACCGCGAAAGAGAAAGCGGACCGGACAGAGCCCACCTGCACCGGCCGCAACTGTGCCCGTTAATAAGCAGACCGACCGGATCCCACCCGCGTCGGCCGCCACTGACCCCGCTGACGAAGAGGCCCGTGGGCCTGAGGTGAGAAGGGCACTGAAGAGTGCCTGGGGGGCCGCGCAAGCAAGAAGCGACCCACCGCCTGACTGCGTGATAAGCGGAGCCACCCGCGTAGCAAAGGCGCTCTGCCGAACGCGATGGCAGCCCACAACTGTCCCGGCAAAAGGCAAGACCAGCGGAGCCCACCCGCGGCCTGCCGGAGACGTCCCCTGCCCCCACCGCGTGTGTGAGTGGAGGCAGCGGGGTGAATAATAACCCCTGCCCCCGCAGCGTGTGATGAGCTGCCGGGCACCGAGGGTCGAAGGGAGTCTAACCGGTATATGGCCGTAGCAGAGCCAGCACTCCCACGCTACCCTAGCAAGAGAAGCCCGCGGCAGAACGGAGCGGCGCTGACAAACCACCCTCGCCCCCCCCCCCCCCGCACGACCCGTGGACTGGAAGGGCCTGCTGCGAGGGGCGGAGAGGAGAGTAAACGACTGAATGCGGCCAGCGCCGCTGAGGCAGAGAAAGCAGTGGCACCAGTGAAGCACCCCAGACGTTTGGTGCACAAGCGTGGGACTAGGACAACCGTGAGCACCAGTGCCACACCCCTGCAGGAAGAAGGTGCGCGTGACCGGCGGGATTAATGAGAGTAGTCTGCACCCTACTTCTCGGTGCAGCAATGTAACCGGGCCCAGGCCGGCATCCAGGCGAAGCAGAGGGGGTCGGGAGACCAGTGGCAAACCAGCAAGAGACCAGCGCAGGGCCAGCACGAGAACACGAGGCTCGCGGCATTTGAGCAGCTGCCGTGCTCGGCAAAAGACAAAGTCACAGCGCCACCTAGTGGTAATTTAACAGTACTGCACCCGCGATGTACAATAAAGTGCAGCAACACTGGGGACACAACCACGAATGCCCAGGACGCATAGGTGATGCCCCAAACCAGAGAAGCAACAGGTTTGACTGTGAGATAAGTCAAGGATACCCCGGCAAGGATACGGCAAGAGGAGGGTCCCCAGTAAGACTGCCTGCGAGATGCACTACTCCTAAAGCCACAGAAAGCAAAGGTGAGAGCAAACTGATCACCCCAGGAAGCAAAGAGACTCCCAGCAGAGGACAACATAGCACTGCGCAGGACGGCGCAAGGAGTGAAGTAACTCAACGCACCAGGAGAAGGACAACAAAGCAGAAGCGCAGTCCGCCAGAAGCACTGAAGCCACACCAAGGGAAAGCACGGTGACGCCTAGTGGCCACAGGATGTCACCGCTGCCGGAAGAAGAGAAAGGAGCACCACCACGAGACTCCCCACCAGGCAAGTGCGACACCGTGAAGAAGCGAGACGACCGCTGACACTGCTCCAAGATCCCGAGAAGAAAGCAAGCACACCCCGTGAGGTAACGGGACGACCTGAACACGAAGAAGCTCGGAGCGGTGACGTAACCCTCCGTGCCCACAGAAGCACAAGAAGAGCGCGGACAAAAGCGCGCCAACGCTACAGCACCGAATGGAGCGAACAGCGACCAAACAGAAGACGGCAAAGCGTGAGGACACACGCAGAAGACCACCCCGCTGGTCACCCAAGAAAGCCGACCCCTCAGACGGTCGCACGAAGAACCCGGACGGTCACATGACGTGACGCACCCAAGAAGCCGGCCAGCTAGATGGCCGCACCAAAAGCCGACCCCTCAGACGGTCGCACGAAGAACCTGGACGGTCACACGACGTGACGCAGCCAAGAAGCCGGCCAGCCAGATGGCCGCACCAAGAAGCCGACCCACCAGGGGGTCGCGAAAGGAGGTGACCGAAGCAAGGGTCAACAAACCGCAACACAGCAAGTATCCCGCAAGAGAACAGAAGATAGCCTGCCACCATCGGCAGAATGGACCGGCCAGAGGTCCAAGAAGTTCGAACACCAAGACACAGTCCACGATCAGCGACTAACGAACTTCAACAACCATAATGCAACATTCCGACGTCTAAGGAGAGAGAAGATCGCAACGCCCGGTCCAGTCACAGTTGAGTAGAGACAGTGTCCGTGAACCAGGACAAGACCGGATGGAAGCAGGCGGAGTGCACGCTGCCTGGAGACGTCTGGCCAGGAAGAGGAAGACAGTAAGGTGACCAGACCGCGTTGCGAAAAGGAAGGAGGAAGAAGATGTCTATGTGGCACGCCTGCACCACCACAGAAAAGAAGGAAAGGAGTAGAGGTCTGAGAAGCACGACGACAGGAAGATAAGAGAATGGAGGAGAACCAAGAGGAGTGAGGACCAAGACACTACAACACACAAAAAGGGGAAACACCGAGGAGAACGTGAGAGGTGCACGACAGTCCACACGCACGACCGGGATACAAGTAACATCACTGGAAGCAAGCATCCACGTGCGAACCCGACAGTCATCCAGGAATGACGGAAGCGAGCAGGCCGGTCTGTTGGCAACACCCACCTCTGGGATGGAACGGACACAAGGGCCGTGGAAATCCAGGGGCAGAGGCCTCAGGGACACCGGTGGCAGTGGGTCCCCAACGAGAGACGGACTGTTGAAGCTCGCGCTGAAGATCCTGGAGGATTGAAGGTCGCACAGGACGGAACCAGTGCCAACAGCTTCCCTTTCAGGTGGAACTCGGACACGGAGAAAAGGACCCGTAGCGACGTCCTTCAACATCTTGAAGAGGCAAGGCGGCATGTCCACCGGTCCAGTGGAAGCCTGGCAGAAAGGCCTCCGGGTCGTCCAGTGAGAGGGGACACCCACGAGAGAGGGGTATCCGTGAGAGGGATAACCTGCAACTGAAGATCCCGTCAAGGACAGACACCAATTTGAACCAAGTACTTTGTACAGGACGGTCCAGCGGAAAGCAACACACTTGGGACCGGCTATAGGTACTTCCACACGTTCACAGGATGTGAAGCAAAGCGAAATAGACTGTACAGCCCACTTACAAGCTGCAAGTCTGCCAAGGCAAGAAAAGACGCCATTGCCAGCAGTTGAAGTGACCCGCAGTAAAGAAGACTATGTGGGAGTCGTCGTGATTGAATTATGGGTTTTGTGTGAACGATATTCTTTCCCACAGGTTGGACTTTAGTTAGTGTAATTTTATTAACTAAGGTTGGGAGGGATGTACTGACGTAAGACACGGTCTAGTGTCTGAGTTCCTGCTGTAACAATACACCTAACACCCACCCACCACCAGGCGTCATAGAGCACATGACCCTGGTCAATAAAAGGGGCTGAGCGCACGTGCTCAGGGCCCATTACCTATCCCATACCACTGTGTCCGTGTGTTCTTGCTATCCACAGAATGAGGGCCTAGCGCCCTCACCAAACCTTACAGGCTGGGGGCTCTTGGCTCTCATAACTTCCTGTGCGTGGTGGCTGTCGGCTCGGACTGCGCAGACATGGTGCCGGGGCCCTAGCGGGGCGACTGAGCCGCATGAACTCCACCAAGCGCGTTAGGGGGTGGTGGCGAATGGAAAACTGCACAAGGCACGGTTAAGCGTCTACGCCGGTATCTTTCTTAGCCCTGATGTTCCCAACCCAGAAACTGCTGCCTGCCAGCCACTGCGCAAGGTTGGTGATACCCTATTAAGTCTTCTGTGATTAAGTTACCGCAGGGTTGCTGTGCATACACCCCCTGCATGATAATACCACCGGGGCCTTTGAGAGGCAAAGTTCCTTTTGGACAGCCAAGCTCTATGTCCCCACCTGGGGCAAGGTGAACCCTCTTTACACTCGCGCATAGCAGCAAGGGTTTTCAGTAGATTGACTGTGCGTGCCACGTGGCTGCCAACCTTTCCGGGGAGGTCGCCCCGCTTCGGCTCCTTACCTGCGGCCCGGGGTCACCCTACTACGCTCCTGAGAGCGGTGCCTCCCCATGGCGTGTGCCGGTCGTGGCGTTGCTCTGTGGGGGCTCTGATAGAATCGGGAGCCGTCACTTGCCCGTGGCGGCCTCCCGTCTCCTCAGCGAACGCGTGGCCTGGTCGGGCCCTCCTGCGGGTGCGTGGGGCCCCTTATCCAGAGTCTCTGGGGTGGGCCTGGCTTAGGCTGTTCAGAGGAGGAGGGAGGGGGCAAGGCAGGTTGGGGGGCTCATGCGTGCCATCTCTTACCAGAAGTGCCTCATGTGGAGAATAGAACGTTATGGCAGTCTTGCGCTTGCCTCCCCGCGACACGTTAGACATGGGGAGATCGCTCAGTGGTAGAGCACATGCTGTGTGTCGATGAGGCCTCGGGGTCATACCGCCCGGATTTTTAAAGATATGTAGTAACGATGTGCTGCCTATGACAACAGTAAATAATCACAGCATGCTAATGCTAATGCTATTGCTGCTCGCATGTGCAGGCCCCTGCTCAAATTGCAGGTACAATTTTAAAGATTACAGGTTTTATAACTGGGGATTCAGCTTGACGCTCGGCCTCAGCTCAACATCCCTTGACTTTGAGCTTTTCTTTTCGTAGGCCTGCTATCGCTTCTCAGTTGGCGTTATCAGCTAACACGTTCGACTGTTAACGCAATGGTTGGTTGTTCGAGCCCACTTAGGGACACTGACTTTATTGTGCGAATTGACAATTATTCCGTTACATGCACAATTTTGGCAGAAGCGGGGAGGTGTTTATTTATGTCGCTACAGTCTGATTCCTCTCGAGGTCTGTACCCCCACTCCCCCCGCCCACCCCCCACCCCCCACCGAAGGCTCGGTGGCATTGGTTACCACGAAGCCATGTTTCCAGTGTGATCTGCACGCTAGGTTATGTAAATGGTAGTGAATATCGCAAGTAAGAAAGTGGGATGTGCAGGTGCATGATGGTCATGTGAGCACTGGAGTAAATGTTTTAAAATGTTTTGTTTGATAGTAGCTTAGCGCGAATGAGCGAGCACTAACACGTCAGTGATTGTAGCCCTCATATGAGCTAACAAGAGAATTGCCCTGAATCACACGTAGAACCTTTGTCACTGGTACTCTTCTCACTCTAGCCCTCCCGTCACCACCGTACGTGGGAGGTCATACATGGCAGGGGGGGGGGGGGCTAGACTGCTGCTGCTTGTGGGACCGGTTTAAGGGTGTACCCTACTGCCCTGTAGTCTCTGCCCCCGAACTCGAGAGGATCGATTGTTGGAACCAGGCAGGGGGCGCTGCCCGGTGTGCACTGTCAACATTAAGGGCAGATGCATGCCTACGATCAGCTAGGGGCGAGCAGGCACCGCGACCCCCCTGAAACACTGGTGCTGATGGACCCAGTTAAATGTGGGCACACCCAGGCCGCGGGGCCTGCCGTGCATAGTTCTTATGGTCCTCCACTCAACCGCTTTTAAAACGGTGCATTCATTCCGCTCGCACTCGACCGCGCAGCCCTTCCCAGGCACAATTCCTCAGCCTAATGCCTGGGAGGACAAGAACAACACCCAGTCTGGCCATTCATGTGGAGTGGGTGTGGGGGACGGGGCCTCATCCCTGCCAAGCATGCGCTATTCCACCGAGTTGCGTCCCGCTGCAGTTCGCAATAATGTACTCAGTCTTAATTTTGCCTTTTATAGCGCAGACTTTACTCAAAGGTGGCAGAGCGCTTCACAATAGGAACAGAACTGATACATGAGAGCATTTTCAGTGAACACATTACTAAAGTGAACACTAAGTTACGTGAAGTAATGTGACAAATGGGAGCAAACAATACAAGAGTTACCAAACTGCATTACAGGAGGAAATAGTGACAGGGGCGCAAGTAACAGAAGCGTTCTAGTACAAGTAGAGATAAAATACTGCGATACATGGCAGACAGTCACACACATGAACGAACATTACGTAGATGATGGTGGCACTTGTGCAATTACCGGAAGCCAACACATCGTAAAAGGTAGCAAACAGTGTGTTACAAGAGAAAAGTAATATGTGCATGTTACATAAAGAGTACCAAACACAGGTAGAAGAATAATACTGCAATAATGACAGACTCTCAAACAACAATAACACACTGGGAAGACACTTCCATAGTCAGGACGAATAGAATTTTCAATAATGAAAGGTCTGCCTTCAGATATTGGAGAGGGCATGAAGTAAAGTTGGAAGTGTCGTTATAGGAGGAGAACTTTGAGGTCATTTTTTGAAGGCCCGGGAGGAGGGTGTTTCTGGGAAGAATTGTAAGGGGACGAGTTAAGAAGTGACTCTAAACACACACACACCAAAGTGTGGTTCTCCGACGAACTCAAGAGCTCCAAGAAGAACTGCCGAGCCCTCGAGAAAGCCTGGAGAAGGGAGCCAACACCGGACAACATGACCACCCTCAAGCTCGCCACCCGGAAGCACCATCAACTGATCCACGCCACCAAGAAAACAGCATTCAAGGACCGGCTGGACAACAACGCACACAACTGCAAGGAACTTTTCAACATCGTGAAAGAGCTCTCCAACCCCAACGCCGGAATCAACGACATCACCCCGTCGCAAGACCTCTGCAACTCCCTCGCCTCCTACTTCCACAACAAGATCGCTGACATACACAACAGCTTCAGCCCACAAACAACGCTCCCCACGACCACACCAACGCCCCCACCACCACCCTCAGCGCCTGGACCCAGATCAATACAGAAGACACCATCTGCACGATGAACTCTATCCACTCCGGATCTCCGACCGACCCCTGCCCTCACCACGTCTTCAACAAGGCCGACGCTGTCATCGCACCCCACCTGCGGGACATCATCAACACCTCCTTCGACACCGCCACCTTCCCTGAGAGCTGGAAGCACGCCGAACTCAGCGCTCTACTAAAGAAACCAACAGCGGACCCCACCGAACTCAAGAATTACCGCCCCATCTCGCTCCTCCCGTTTCCAGCCAAAGTCATCGAGAAGACCGTCAACAAGCAGCTGGCCGCCTTCCTCGAGACGAATGGATCCCTCGACCCCTCACAGTCTGGCTTCCGAGCCAACCACAGCACCGAGACCGCCCTCATCGCTGCCACCGATGACATCCGAGCCCTGCTGGACAACGGTGAAACAGCAGCCCTCATCCTCCTAGACCTCTCTGCGGCGTTCGACACTGTTTGCCACCGCACCCTAGTGCAGCGCCTCAGCAACATCGGAATCCAGGAAAAGGCTCTGGAGTGGATCATCTCCTTCCTCGCTGGAAGGACACAGAGAGTACGCCTGCCACCGTTCAGATCTGCAGCCACGGAAGTCATCTGCGGCGTCCCTCAGGGCTCCTCGCTCAGCCCCACCCTCTTCAACGTCTACATGAGCCCCCTTGCGGCCATCGCACGCCAACACAACCTCAACATCATCTCCTACGCCGACGACACCCAGCTGATCCTCTCCCTGACCAACGACCCCGCCGCCGCCAGAACCAACCTCCACGAAGGGATGAAAGACGTAGCCGAGTGGATGACGACCAGCCGCCTGAAACTGAACTCAGACAAGACGGAAGTCCTCATCCTAGGCTCCTCGCCCTCTGCCTGGGACGACTCCTGGTGGCCCCCCGCCCTGGGCACCGCACCCAAACCGGTATCAAACAAGGGGAATAAAAGTGGACGGTTTTTTTAATGGGGTCCAATGTACTCGTCCTAAGCAGCAGCAAACAAAGAGTATTGTACAGAGTTCCCCAGTGGGAGCTAGTGGTATAGCTCGGTCAGTTTTCTCTCTCAATTGTTGTGACGGGACAAGTGCATGGTGTAGACCCTTTTCAGAATATAAGGATACCTCACACAGGTTACCGACAGGACAACACCTGTTATCCCAATCGGTGGCCGTCCAGCGTCATCATCGGTATCCTGCTCCTACGGCAGGCTGGCGGTGCAATGCCCGTCGGGCAGCCCGGGGGGGCTGCACTTTGGTGGAGATCTTTTATTCCGAGCCAACGGGTGTGTGTGTGTGAGGGGCCTAAAGAGTGCAATAGTGAGCATGGGGGTGTGTGTGTGGTTAAAAAAAGTCAGTCGAGTCCATTGGGAAGTAATTTAATGATCAGGCTCGCTGCTTTATTAAAAATAAGGGGTATTAAGGAGTGATAAACAATGGGACCAGTCCTTATTCAACCCTTCATGTGAATATGGTCGACATGTTTCTTGCCATAAGGGCAATTCGTCAGGACCTTAGTGCTCATATGATTGCTAGGATCCTCTAAATTAAGAAGACCTCCATATACGACCTGGGTGGTATCGTACAGAAATGGTTCCAGGCGAGGGACCTCCTGGGAACTGAAAAAAATTTAAATAAACAGACATACATGATGTTAAAGTTCGGTATAAACAATTTACATCAAAAGGTGCCTGTATTCAAGGTGACTTGGTAGTGCGTGTCCCGTGAATACAACTGCTGTGCCATAACAGATATAGTGGTACTGTGAGAGAGAAGTGGTTGATCAAGACAGTGCGCGCGAATGGTGACGCTCTGTGTATGGGCAGTCATGCTGTACTTAAGTTAGCATGCATCTTGGTGAAAAGGGCTCGACTCACGGCTATGTTATGTTACACCCTAACACAGTTAGGGGGTTTGAGGAGCCCGTGTTTTAAAAAAAAAAAACTATATATATACATGTAGACTAAGAAATTTAGCCATACAACCCAAAAGAAACCGCAAATATAAATATAAATATAAAATCGCTCATATGTAGTTTGACACTCTGTTTCTGAGTGGGGTCGGTGCTAGCGTGGTGGTCGCGGTCACCAGCAAGTTATCAAAACAAAACAAACAAGGTGCCCCGATTGACACATGCGCGTGGGCGCGGGCAATGTCAATGTCGATGATGCGCTTACCCGTGGTGGTTGCTCCCGAAGGCCTCACGAGCTGTCCAGGTGGGGCCAGCAGCGAGTGAGGGGTTCCTACAGGGAAAGTAAGGCATCCCGCGGGGTTGTTTAGAACGATAAGCGCCTTCACGCAGAGCCCCGCGTGAAGGGGATCAGCTGGGTGGTGACTCTCCGCGCGTCTGGCATAGAGCACGCGGATTGTTGAAAAATAGCTCAACACCTTACCTCAAAGGTCGCTGAAGGCAGGCATCTCAGCACCTACCCGTCCCACGGTAAACCGAAGTAAGGACAGCCGGCAGGGTAGCCCGGCACTATCCAGTGTAGTTAAGGAGAGATTGAGCGCGCACCAAGGGGGGGCGTGTCCCACCGGTTGCTAAGCACCGGCACGCAGGAGTAAAGAGCAAGAAGGGGTTAGCTCAACGCAGCGAGTAAAACATACTGCAATACGGGGGCCATCTTGGAACGGGCAAGGAGATCTGGTCTCTCATCTTAGTATTCGTGTATTGATGGACAAAGGAGTCCTTGCCCGTTCCAAGATGGCCCCCGTATTGCAGTATGTTTTACTCGCTGCGTTGAGCTAACCCCTTCTTGCTCTTTACTCCTGCGTGCCGGTGCTTAGCAACCGGTGGGACACGCCCCCCCTTGGTGCGCGCTCAATCTCTCCTTAACTACACTGGATAGTGCCGGGCTACCCTGCCGGCTGTCCTTACTTCGGTTTACCGTGGGACGGGTAGGTGCTGAGATGCCTGCCTTCAGCGACCTTTGAGGTAAGGTGTTGAGCTATTTTTCAACAATCCGCGTGCTCTATGCCAGACGCGCGGAGAGTCACCACCCAGCTGATCCCCTTCACGCGGGGCTCTGCGTGAAGGCGCTTATCGTTCTAAACAACCCCGCGGGATGCCTTACTTTCCCTGTAGGAACCCCTCACTCGCTGCTGGCCCCACCTGGACAGCTCGTGAGGCCTTCGGGAGCAACCACCACGGGTAAGCGCATCATCGACATTGACATTGCCCGCGCCCACGCGCATGTGTCAATCGGGGCACCTTGTTTGTTTTGTTTTGATAACTTGCTGGTGACCGCGACCACCACGCTAGCACCGACCCCACTCAGAAACAGAGTGTCAAACTACATATGAGCGATTTTATATTTATATTTATATTTATATTTGCGGTTTCTTTTGGGTTGTATGGCTAAATTTCTTAGTCTACATGTATATATATAGTTTTTTTTAAAAAAAACACGGGCTCCTCAAACCCCCTAACTGTGTTAGGGTGTAACATTACCAATGGCTCGGTATATTGGTGGCACACCCGACTCAGCATGCTGCATAGCCGTGAGTCGAGCCCTTTTCACCAAGATGCATGCTAACTTAAGTACAGCATGACTGCCCATACACAGAGCGTCACCATTCGCGCGCACTGTCTTGATCAACCACTTCTCTCTCACAGTACCACTATATCTGTTATGGCACAGCAGTTGTATTCACGGGACACGCACTACCAAGTCACCTTGAATACAGGCACCTTTTGATGTAAATTGTTTATACCGAACTTTAACATCATGTATGTCTGTTTATTTAAATTTTTTTCAGTTCCCAGGAGGTCCCTCGCCTGGAACCATTTCTGTACGATACCACCCAGGTCGTATATGGAGGTCTTCTTAATTTAGAGGATCCTAGCAATCATATGAGCACTAAGGTCCTGACGAATTGCCCTTATGGCAAGAAACATGTCGACCATATTCACATGAAGGGTTGAATAAGGACTGGTCCCATTGTTTATCACTCCTTAATACCCCTTATTTTTAATAAAGCAGCGAGCCTGATCATTAAATTACTTCCCAATGGACTCGACTGACTTTTTTTAACCACACACACACCCCCATGCTCACTATTGCACTCTTTAGGCCCCTCACACACACACACCCGTTGGCTCGGAATAAAAGATCTCCACCAAAGTGCAGCCCCCCCGGGCTGCCCGACGGGCATTGCACCGCCAGCCTGCCGTAGGAGCAGGATACCGATGATGACGCTGGACGGCCACCGATTGGGATAACAGGTGTTGTCCTGTCGGTAACCTGTGTGAGGTATCCTTATATTCTGAAAAGGGTCTACACCATGCACTTGTCCCGTCACAACAATTGAGAGAGAAAACTGACCGAGCTATACCACTAGCTCCCACTGGGGAACTCTGTACAATACTCTTTGTTTGCTGCTGCTTAGGACGAATACATTGGACCCCATTAAAAAAACCGTCCACTTTTATTCCCCTTGTTTGATACCAATTTGAGCGTGCTGACCGCACGGGAACTTTATACCACAGGCTACCAGGGGCGAGGAATCCTCTTTCCCCTGGACCATACCGCATAGTATATCTTACGCTCAGTTCACCTTGTTTTGACACTCTGCTCTGGCTCTAAGTAGTACAGGGCACCCTTCCCATACCGCACTCTAAGATGGAGGATGTCCCAGGTCTCAGCTTTGACGAAGACGCCATAGCGGAAACACTAAGGAACACGCCGTCGTTACTCAATAATCCCCCGGCTGCCACATCTGGAGCCTCCTCTGATGAGTGGTCCACACTGAGCGAAATGAAGAAAGAACTGATCAGAATAACGATCCACGGGATTATGATGACTGAGTACCTGCGGAGCAATATAGCACCACAGGGCTTAATTGTGAACATCATCCCCAGATTGTTCCTTGATGACAAACGCTTCAAAGTTGACTGGTGCCAGGTTTCCTGGAAATGCACCAAGGACCTGCTTTTTCTGATCACCCAGACTGCGAGACGATTATCTGAAGCACTACAAGAGAAAATTTCTGCTCTTGAAGCGACCATGAAGAACGCTACTACAAAGAATAATAAAACAGCATTTACTACAAAACTCTCTGAGATCAACCAAGAGATGCTTGACCACCACGACTTCTTGCTCAAACAGAAAACCGCCAAATTGGAGAAGGACATAGCCAAATTCTCAAAGGAGAAGGTTTACCCCTACCTTAAAGATGATTTTAAAGCAAAGAAGAACACCTACTCCTCGGACGAGAATTCGAGCACGGACACCAGACGGGGTTCTACAAGCAGTGACTCCAGTGGTGGCTACCAGGCGAGAAATACACGACCTACACGGCCCTGGCAACATGGGTTATCATCAAGGTCCAGTGTTCCATGGCCCACCCCATTTACCACCACCGTGGCAATACCCCTTCTACCCACAAGCCCCCCCGCAATTCTACCCTCTTAATCCGCCTCCTTTTCAAGGCAGAGGTTGGGGCAGAGGAAGAGGGCGAAAGCGAGGCGGAAACAAGGGAGTACAGTGGCAGGACCAGACGCCAGAGCCAACTGGGGTGGAGACCAGGAGCGCGACAACCAGAGGGAGACGAGTTTGATCGTGAACCTATCAAAAAGAACTCTCTCCACTCCAGAGAAGAGTGTTCTGGAAAAAGGCTTGGGTTTTGTCCCTACCCCAATCCCTGACTCCTTTCAGGAAATGATTGAACTTAAGCAGTTCTTCAGAAAAATACGCCTCCGAGCCTTTTTTGATAATCGGCCAGAAATCCCCAGCGACGACACAGGCCTTAGGAAACCTTCGACCTTCACCCCGTCTGACGGGATGGTACCTCCAGAGGTCCTAACTTTTGAAAGAGCAGTCCTGAGAACCATGCAGAAGATACCTCCAATCAAACCCTTCAACAATTTGTCCAATGCTGAGAGACAGGCAGCTACCACCCTTGGCAGGGACACTTCAATCGTCATCAAACAGGCTGACAAAGGGGGAGCGACGGTCATACAGAATCATGACGATTATGATCGGGAGTGTAGACGCCAACTAGCCAATACCACCCACTACAGACTACTAACTGAGGATCCCACCAATCGACTAACTACTACCGTGATGTCTCTAGTCATTGAAGCAGAGACTAATGAATGGATCAGCAAAAAAGAAGCAGAATTCCTGGTAACAACGGACCCGATAACACCGTATTTTTACACGCTGCCCAAAATACACAAGGGCACTACTCCAGTCCCAGGAAGACCGATCGTGTCGGGCATTGGTTCTATTTTAGAACCCCTATCCCAATTCTGTGATGCATTCCTTCAGCCTCTGGTTAAATCGATCCCGTCTTACCTTCAAGACACCAGAGATGTGCTACGTCTCATTAACGACATGGATGGCAGAGAAGACATCGACCTCCTCCTTACCCTCGACGTGGAAGCGTTGTACACAAACATCCCTCAACAGGCCACGCTGGAAGCAGTGGACTCCCTTCTCCGACGAGAGGAGTGGCTGTCCCCCACCCCGATCTCTTTCATAATGGAGTTGGCACACATTGCACTTACTGAGAACTTTTTCAAATACGAATCGAACTTATACCATCAGGTCCGTGGAACATCGATGGGCTCGACCTTTGCGCCGAGCCTGGCGTGTATCTATATGGCATCATTTGAGGAGAAGTGCATTTACCCCCCTGAACACAACCCATACCGTGAAAATCTCACGTGTTGGCGTCGGTACATCGACGACATCCTGGTGTTCTGGAAGGGTGACCGTTTGACTTGCGAGGCCTTTTGTACATGGATAAACCAACAAAACCCGTTTCTAAAGTTCACGGGCACGATCTCCAACATATCCATACCTTTTCTGGACCTTTCTATATCACTGGAACCAACCACTATCAGTACCACTCTGTACAAAAAGGATACTGACAGGAACAGTCTATTACCTTACACCAGTCACCATACTAGATCCCTAAGGGACAATTTACCTTTCGGCCAATTTCTCCGCCTCCGGAGAAATTGCAGCTCAACTACTGATTACAAACAGCAAGCACAATCCTTGCAAACCAAGCTCCGGGATCGGGGCTATCCCACTCATCTTTTGAAAACCTCCACCAAGAGAGCCCTCAACAACAACAGAGAGGCTCTGCTCGAAGTACACCCCAAGGAGCAAGAGGACACGATTATCTGCGTGACCTCATTCACGAAACATTCTTCGTTCTTCAAGAAAACAATCAACTCACATTGGGACATTCTTAACTCTGCTGGGATGGAATTACCGCGCCCTCGCTTTGCTTTTAAGAGGACGGCAAATCTGAAGGACACGCTGATCCACACCCGTCCTAAGAAAACCAACACCCAGATTGCCAATACTCTCTGGGACCTGCCTCCAGTGACTGGACACTATCGCTGTGGGTCCTGCGTTGTCTGCCCTCAGACCATCCAAGGCAAGACCATTGTACTCCAAGGCAACTACACATGGACAATGAACAAACATACCAACTGTAACAGTTCCAGATGTATTTATGTGTTGATTTGCCCATGCGATTTGTTGTACATTGGGATGACCATGCGCCCAGTTAAACAACGTATAATGGAGCACAACAGCAACATTCGGTGCCAAAAATCACACACCAAACTGTATGAACATTGCAAAGAAAATCATCATCGCCCAGAAAACATCAGGTGGTCAGTCCTAGAGTGTGTACCAAACTTCAACCAACAAGCCCTCTTCCGACTCGAACAAAGATGGGTACATCGATTACAGTGCGAGGAACTGGGATTGAACGATGGGGTGCCCTGGACTACCCTCGCCAGATAGTCATGATTCTGGACTCCTTTGTCCATCAATACACGAATACTAAGATGAGAGACCAGATCTCCTTGCCCGTTCCAAGATGGCCCCCGTATTGCAGTATGTTTTACTCGCTGCGTTGAGCTAACCCCTTCTTGCTCTTTACTCCTGCGTGCCGGTGCTTAGCAACCGGTGGGACACGCCCCCCCTTGGTGCGCGCTCAATCTCTCCTTAACTACACTGGATAGTGCCGGGCTACCCTGCCGGCTGTCCTTACTTCGGTTTACCGTGGGACGGGTAGGTGCTGAGATGCCTGCCTTCAGCGACCTTTGAGGTAAGGTGTTGAGCTATTTTTCAACAATCCGCGTGCTCTATGCCAGACGCGCGGAGAGTCACCACCCAGCTGATCCCCTTCACGCGGGGCTCTGCGTGAAGGCGCTTATCGTTCTAAACAACCCCGCGGGATGCCTTACTTTCCCTGTAGGAACCCCTCACTCGCTGCTGGCCCCACCTGGACAGCTCGTGAGGCCTTCGGGAGCAACCACCACGGGTAAGCGCATCATCGACATTGACATTGCCCGCGCCCACGCGCATGTGTCAATCGGGGCACCTTGTTTGTTTTGTTTTGATAACTTGCTGGTGACCGCGACCACCACGCTAGCACCGACCCCACTCAGAAACAGAGTGTCAAACTACATATGAGCGATTTTATATTTATATTTATATTTATATTTGCGGTTTCTTTTGGGTTGTATGGCTACATTTCTTAGTCTACATGTATATATATAGTTTTTTTTAAAAAAAACACGGGCTCCTCAAACCCCCTAACTGTGTTAGGGTGTAACATTACCAATGGCTCGGTATATTGGTGGCACACCCGACTCAGCATGCTGCATAGCCGTGAGTCGAGCCCTTTTCACCAAGATGCATGCTAACTTAAGTACAGCATGACTGCCCATACACAGAGCGTCACCATTCGCGCGCACTGTCTTGATCAACCACTTCTCTCTCACAGTACCACTATATCTGTTATGGCACAGCAGTTGTATTCACGGGACACGCACTACCAAGTCACCTTGAATACAGGCACCTTTTGATGTAAATTGTTTATACCGAACTTTAACATCATGTATGTCTGTTTATTTAAATTTTTTTCAGTTCCCAGGAGGTCCCTCGCCTGGAACCATTTCTGTACGATACCGCCCAGGTCGTATATGGAGGTCTTCTTAATTTAGAGGATCCTAGCAATCATATGAGCACTAAGGTCCTGACGAATTGCCCTTATGGCAAGAAACATGTCGACCATATTCACATGAAGGGTTGAATAAGGACTGGTCCCATTGTTTATCACTCCTTAATACCCCTTATTTTTAATAAAGCAGCGAGCCTGATCATTAAATTACTTCCCAATGGACTCGACTGACTTTTTTTAACCACACACACACCCCCATGCTCACTATTGCACTCTTTAGGCCCCTCACACACACACACCCGTTGGCTCGGAATAAAAGATCTCCACCAAAGTGCAGCCCCCCCGGGCTGCCCGACGGGCATTGCACCGCCTGCCTGCCGTAGGAGCAGGATACCGATGATGACGCTGGACGGCCACCGATTGGGATAACAGGTGTTGTCCTGTCGGTAACCTGTGTGAGGTATCCTTATATTCTGAAAAGGGTCTACACCATGCACTTGTCCCGTCACAACAATTGAGAGAGAAAACTGACCGAGCTATACCACTAGCTCCCACTGGGGAACTCTGTACAATACTCTTTGTTTGCTACCGCACCCAAACCGACAGACCACGCACGCAACCTGGGCTTCATCCTGGACTCCTCCCTCTCCATGACCAGACAAGTCAACGCCGTCTCCGCGTCCTGTTTCAACATCCTGCGCATGCTACGGAAGATCTTCCGGTGGATCCCCACCGAGATCAGGAAAACGGTCACCCAGGCCCTCGTCACCAGCCGACTGGACTACGGCAACGACCTCTACGCCGGAACCACCGCCAAGCTCCAGAAGAGACTCCAGCGGATCCAGAACGCCTCAGCCAGACTCATCCTCGACATGCCCCGACGCAGCCACATCTCCGGACATCTGAGAGACCTGCACTGGCTCCCCGTCAACAAGAGAATCACCTTCCGTCTCCCCACCCACGCACACAAAGCCCTACACGACCAAGGCCCGAGCTACCTCAACAACCGCCTCAACTTCTACGCTCCCAAACGCCACCTCCGATCGACCAACCACGCCCTCGCCGCCGTCCCCCGCATCAGAAGAGCGACAACAGGAGGAAGGTCCTTCTCCTACCTGGCCGCCAAGACCTGGAACACCCTCCCGACCGACCTTCGCCTGACCCAAGACCACCTCTCCTTCAGGAAGAAGCTCAAGACCTGGCTGTTCGAGCAGTAGCGCCCCCCCCCCCCCCCCCCAAGCGCCTTGAGACCCTCCGGGTGAGTAGCGCGCTCTATAAATGCCTTGATTGATTGATTGATTGAAGTGCAACGGTCATTATCGGACTTAGCATTTGAATAATTGACTTAGTTTGAAACACCACACTACTGCATCAGGCGCTGGAGGTACGCAAGTATGTGCCCACCCAACTCTTTACGAAAGGGTAAGGTGGACAAACTAGTTCTCGTAACTGACAAACAGGCTTGGCCTGGGTAGCGTGGGGGCATTGATGGCCCCTGTCTTATTGAAGAGAATACATATTGGTATATGAGAAGGGGGCAGGGCTTCTAATGGATGTTTTATATCTCAAATGCAGGAACCAAGATGGAGAACTCCCCCACTCATGGGGGGGGGCAACTGAACTATCAACGGGTATAAGGGTCATAGCACATTGGGGGCAGTGTGCTAGGGTCTGGGACACCCAGGTTCTACCCAGGTGTCATTAATGTCCATGTTGTAGGGCAAACAGGTTACACCCCATGGAAGTATTACAGTCTTATTCAACTGGTGTATCTGAGCTCAGCAGGTAGCTCCTGTACAATAATCAGATGTTTGCTCTTGTAAAACAAAGGATGAGTCAGCGCAATTTGTGAATTTACTGGGCAATAATTGGGGTGTTTTGTCGGTAAGCAGCGGCAGTCTGTGGGCAAATCATGCATGCCCGATGAAAACATTTGAAATGCGCTTTCTTGTACACAACTGGTGTGTCGGGGCATTTCTTGCATACCATGTGCAATTATGGAATGGGTTAGTTTGTGCAGCAACTGGTGCGCAAGTTAGGGGCTCTGATCCTGGCGATCAAGTTAGCAAGCAAGTCCCGTAACTGACAGACAGGCTTGGCCTTGGTAGCATGGGGGGCATTGATGGCCCGGTCTCATTGCAGAGAATACATATTGGTATACAAGGAGGGGGCCACCTGAATTTCAACAGGTATAAGGATTGAAGCACACTGGGGGCAGTGTGCTAGGGTCTGGGATTCCCATGTTCTCCCCAGTATCATTACTATCTGTGCTGTGGGCAGCGCGATAGTTTCACTCTAAAAGTAATACATTGGTAATTAACTGGGAGCCGGGACATATTGGGTAGCCACTGTGCAGTATTTGGATGTTCCCTCTTACTGTTGAGTCTGGACAATTTGTTGTTCTACGATGCAATAATTGGGGTGTTCTCTCTGGATGTAGTTGCAGAGCTAGGGCAAATCATGCATTTTCCAGCGGTAAATAATTGGAAATGTGTTTCCATTTAAACAACTTGTCGATTTGGGCATATCATGCATACCATGTGCAATAATGAAATGTGTTAGTGAGTCCAGCAATGGGTGCACAACTAAGGGGCGCTGATCCTGGTGATCGAGTGAGCAATGACTTACTGGTCGTCGCTAGTTGGGGGCTGTTTTCATGGATTTGTTCTTTCTTACGAAACACACAGGTTTCGCGCTACAATGGTCAGACCACGCCTAGCTTGCTGGCATACCAGGATTGGTAGATGATACGGTGGAAGAACACAATAGGGCCAGTGTGTGGGGGCCTGGGTCAGAACGTCCAGGATTGGAGTGAACAATTTACTAATTCTTGACAGGCAGATCAAATACACAGGCACCACCTTGAGAAGGACCGGTGGGAATGGAAGCAGGAATGGCCAAAGCGTGCGCTTGGCTCGGAACTTGAATGCTGTTCCTGGTTAAGTGCTCTTGGGGGGCAAGCTGACAACAAAGTTTTGACTTCCGGTAGGGGAGAGTAGAAGCAGTGTTAAGTGCAGTGGTTGTGCAATTACCAGGACATGCATACAAGTCAGCCCCAGTTGTGCTCATTTACCTTATGCAACTACTGGCCTCAGCAAATGGGGATCCTCAAGGGTAAACGGACAGAAGACTGGTTTGGTAATCATTAGGGGGGGCCATGGGCCATTGGGCAAGTGCGACTAGGGCCCGCCCAAAGTCTAGATGAGGGCGGACAAGGGCCTTCTGCCCATTGCATCATTTTAGCCTTATGGGGGCCAGGTTAGCTTCTTCTGACACACTGCGAGTTATATTCAGATAGGTCATTTCTGTTGGGTAATGATCCGGATTTAGAGAGCTCTTTAGGGTAAGGCGGGCGCAGCAGGGACCTGGGATAACCAGATCAGGCTTGCTCCTGAGTTTGGCAAGTTCTGTATGGGTCAATGGGCGCTGCACCATGAGTAAAGGCATAGTACAGCATCTATTTCACTGGTTCAGTAGGGAACCATCATTTGCTGCAGCGGCTGCGCACAGGGGTAACAGTGTGGTTCTGATTAGTTTGCCCAGGGATAGGGCGGGCAAGGTCAGCAGCTTGGCGGGCGGAAACTGGAAGAAATTCATAGCCACGTAGGTGCAATGCACACTCAGCAGTCAAGCATGCAAATTTTCTGCAGAACCCTGGTTAATGGAATATATGTCGGTTATGGGCTAAACATAATATCTGCTTTCCTGAAAAAGGGGTGTGACTTAGTTATTTTTAGGATTGGGCGAATTTGCCTTTAAGGGCAGAAATGGAGGGGACAGGGTTCCATTTCAGACAACCCCAGAATGCAGTTTGCAGGCATAGTGAGAGGTTCAGGGACTTTACTCATAGGTTTACTCCTTTTCCCTGATCGAAATGGATTGAATGTTACCTGTCGCTTCAGTTAGGCAAAGCATTACGATGAGAGGTCAGCTAACAGTAGGATCGGCTTCGTAGGAGTGAGCGAGCCGGCTGGCCCTTTATAGATGGGATATTAACCCCGGTATGTCTAAGTTAAGGTTTGAGAGGCCAGAAGCCAGACAGGGGACACAATTTCACAGGCAGTAGAACGGCTGACCGGATAGGTACTTTTGGTTGCTGAGGAGCACAGCTGTCCAGAGTGGAAAGGACTGGGGGGGATGGAGCACGAAGAAGGTCATCTCCAGAGCACAGTTTGCAGTTGGTTGAGAAGTTCAGGGACATTACTGTTACAGTTCTCAGCCCGGAGGAGCGGCAGAACTGATAAGGGAGTTTGGTTGCTGGACAGCCTTGCTGTGCAGAGGATGAGGACATGTCCTTGATTGAGCCGAGGGAGGCCTGGGAATGCACAGGCTGTAGGTCACTAGGTCTATGGGCGACGAGGATATGGTGGATAATGTCGCCCGACATACATTGGAGTACCTTGTAGCAAAGGGGATTTGGTTTCATAAGACATGGTTTGCTACATACTAAATGCACTGGGTGCTTTGATGAAGGCGGTGTGCATTTATCCAAAGTAGGGATGGCGAGCTTTCTGCCTGATATAGCGGAAGCACTGGTAGCAGCGGGTTGTAACTAAGAGGTAGCTAGTATGTGGGGGACTCTGGGACGGCGGCTGCCACACCCAGAGCCATGGCGGAGTTACAGGGCGATCCAATGCAGGAAGGTACAGAAGGGTACCCTCTACAGGAGTACCGGAAGGGTGCGAGAGCAAATTATCCCCAGGGAGATCCACGCTGGGGTGGATCCTGGAGGAGTGACGGCGCCCCGTTAGTCCTTCGGGCGGTTGTAGACCTGAGCAACCGGGGGTTGCCTACAACGCTCAGCACCCCGGAGAGCGAGGGGCGTGAGTAAGGGGCGGAATAGAGGTCCGCCGAGGGGAGCGGTTAGACCTTCCCCCAAAACTGATAATGCCCCGCGGTTAACACCACGGGGGGTTATGGCTCATCAGGTGGGCGGGTCGAGAGAGGCGGCCTGAGCCTGGATCGCCCGTAGGATAACCCAACATGTTGGCATAATGTACATGCTAATAAAGCTGCAACAACTTTCTCCAACAAATCATAGTGTGGTGTCTGTTATTTGGGAAAGTTGGAGGAGGAGCGGTGCGGGGTATGGGCCGATATTGGCACTATTTCGGATACTGCCTGGTCTCACCGAAAGGCTGAACGCTGAGACTCTCCGAGAGGCATGTGACCTAAACAGGCCTGAGACCTGGTTCTTAGATAGGCCCATTGCCTGTGTTTTTCAAGAGTCCTACAGTGGCTATCATGCAGCCAGGCCACCTAAAATGCCGGAAAGGCGTGTAAACTGGGCTTCCGAATAGACTTGTCAGTTGCCCTGACACCTGTGGTGATCTCGGATGGGCGTGCCCCCCCTCTCTCTTCCCATCTAACAATCAGGGGTCGAACCTGCCTCCTGGCCCTCAAGCAGGCCTCAAAGAATGCTGCAGCCTGGCCCTCAAGCAGGCCTCAAGCAATGAGGCAGCCTGGCCCTCAAGCAAGCCTCCAACAGGGCTGCCCCTGGGCCTCAGGATGCCCTTAAACAATGCTGCCTGGCCCTCACAGAGGCCACAAACAATGCTGCAGCCTGGCCCTAAAGCAAGCCTAAAACAATGCAGCAGCCTGGCCCTCAGGCAGGCCTCTAACGGTGCTGCCCTCTGGGCCTTAAGGAGCAAGCCCTCAAACAATGCCGCCTGGTCCCCACAGAGGCCACAAACAATGCTGCAGCCTGGCCCTCAAGCAGGCTTCAAGCAATGCTGCAGCCTGGCCCTCAAGCAGGCCCCAAAGAGTGCTGCAGCCTGGCCCTCAATCAGGCCTTGAGCAATGCTGCGGCCTGGCCCTCAAGCAGACCTCAAACAATGTTGGAGCCTGGCCCTCAAGCAGGCCTCAAACAATGCTGCAGCATGTCCCTCAAGCTGACACCAAGCAGTACTGCAGCCTGACCCTCAAGCAGGCCTCAAGCAATGCTGCATTCTGGCCCTCAAGCAGGCCCCAAAGAGTGCTGCAGCCTGGCCCTCAATCAGGCCTTGAGCAATGCTGCGGCCTGGCCCTCAAGCAGGCCTCAAACAATGCTGCAGCATGTCCCTCAAGCTGACACCAAACAGTACTGCAGCCTGACCCTCAAGCAGGCCTCAAGCAATGCTGCAGCCTGGCCCTCAAGCAGGCCTCCAACAATCCTGCCCCCTGGGCCGCAAGAAGCCCTCAAACAATGCCGCCTGGCCCTCACAGGGGCCACAAACAATGTTGCAGCCTTGCCTTCAAGCAGGCATCAAGCAGTGCTGCAGCCTGGCACTCGGGTAGGCCTCAACCAATGCTGCAGCATGGACCTCAAGCAGCCCTCAAACAATGCTGCCCACTGGGCCTCAAGCAATGCTGCAGCCTGGCACTCAAGCAAGCCTCAAGCAATGCTACAGCCTGGCCCTCAAGCAGACCTCAAGCAATGCTGCAGCCTGGACCTCAGGCAGGCCTCAAACAATGGTAGCCTGGCCCTCAAGCACCCCTCAAGCAATGCTGCAGCCTGGATCTCAAGCAAGGCTGCAGCCTGGCCCTCAAGCAGGCCTCAAACAATGCTGCAGACTGACCCTCAAGCAGGCCTCAAGCAATGCCGCAGTCTGGACCTCAAGCAATGCTGCAGCCTGACCCTCAAGCAATGCTGCAGCCTGGCCCTCAAGCAATGCTGCAGCCTGGCCCTCAAGCAATGCTGCAGCCTGGCCCTCAAGCACTGCTGCAGCCTGGCCCTCAAGCAATGCTGCAGCCTGACCCTCAAGCAATGCTGCAGCCTGGCCCTCAAGCAATGCTGCAGCCTGGCCCTCAAGCAATGCTGCAGCCTGGCCCTCAAGCAATGCTGCAGCCTGGCCCTCAAGCACTGCTGCAGCCTGGCCTTCAAGCAATGCTTCAGCCTGGCCCTCAAGCAGGCCTCAAACAATGTTAGCCTGTTCCTGAAGCAATGCTGCAGCCTGGCACTCAAGCAATGCTGCAGCCTGGCCCTCAAGCAATGCTGCAGCCTGACCCTCAAGCAATGCTGCAGCCTGGCCCTCAAGCAATGCTGCAGCCTGGCCCTCAAGCAATGCTGCAGCCTGGCCCTCAAGCACTGCTGCAGCCTGGCCTTCAAGCAATGCTTCAGCCTGGCCCTCAAGCAGGCCTCAAACAATGTTAGCCTGTTCCTGAAGCAATGCTGCAGCCTGGCACTCAAGCAACGCTGCAGCCTGGCCCTCAAGCAATGCTGCAGCCTGGCCCTCAAGCAGGCCTCAAGTACTGCTGCAGCCTGGCCCTCAAGCAATGCTGCAGCCTGGCCCTCAAGCAATGCTGCAGCCTGACCCTCAAGCACTGCTGCAGCCTGTCCCTCACGCAACGCTGCAGCCTGGCCCTCAAGCAATGCTGCAGCCTGGCCCTCAAGCAATGCTGCAGCCTGGCCTTCAAGCAATGCTGCAGTCTGGTCCTCAAGCAATGCTGCAGTCTGGTCCTCAAGCAATGCTGCAGCCTGGCCCTCAAGCAGGCCTCAAGCAATGCTGGAGCCTGAGCCTGGCCCTCAAGCAGCCCTCAAATAATGCCTCGCAGAGGCCCCAAACAATCCTGCCACCTGCCCCTTCAACAGGCCCGCGTCTGTGGTCGGGTGAGGAGTGCGTGCCAGCAGCCGTGAAAAACGTTTGTCATTTTTCGCAGTCGATACTTAAAGAGACTCATTCCGTTACTCAAGGTGATTCACAGCCATTTCCCGTCGATGCCAAGCGGCGCCCGCAGACCGTGCCCACTGTCTGTGCCTGGCTGGCTGCGTCTGGCAGACAGCAGAGCAGGCGGCTGGTGCGGTGGCACGGGCACCTCGATGGCACACGAACCGATGGAGGTAGGTGAGGGGCTGAGGCCTTGTAGAGACGTTTCCAAAATTGCATGTACTATTTCTATGTTACTGTTCTCTTTTTAAAAATCTATTCAAAAGAGTGAAGTGCAAAAAGAAGCGTGGGAAGCGTGATCCTCAGTAGGGGGAGGCGGAATGTGGGGGGTCAGTGGGGGTGGAGCGAGAGACGAGGCTAAAAATAACAAAATATCCTATAACTACTTTGTTGGCCTTTCACCAGGTAACTGCACTTAAAATATAACACACACACACTTCCAGTTAAAAATGAATGCACGTTTGAGTAATAATTGAGAAATGCGCCCTTTTCCGTTCTGAAAGCTCAGGTGTATAATGCAATCACTGCACACATCTCTGTGTTCCAGAATGTGGTAGAACTGAATCCTGGCTGGCTCATTGGTGAATAGTGATGTGTTTATAGTGCTAGAGAGCCCCAGCCTGAGAGAAAAAGCACTATGATGTACATGCCCTTATCTTAAAACTTTAAAACACACATCAGTAGGTTGGCTGACACAAAATGTACAAAAATAAGAGCCACTTAAAAGGACACATTCCAGAACCCAGCTGGTAAAATCCTTAAATTACCTCTCAAAAAGAGTACATTTCTGTGACTGTGAAGTTTCAGAGTATACCATCAATTGAAGCACATATTTACTTTTTTTTTGTTTTACTGGCGCCCAAGCAGCCTTTAGATTTGCTGTTTAACCAAATGCACACATTTATATTTCTGATAGCAGGCACCTTGGTGAGAAGACGTGTTTCTTCTTTCACTCTCTGCCTCTTTGTGGCTTCACAGTACAGGAGACCCCTCCTTCTCTTTCAGCCAGAGGCACCTCCAGATTGGCACTTACAAGGCAGGAGCGTTTTTTTTAACAAAAAGTACTCAAATTGTTTTTGTATAACTGAAAAAGCTGTGAACATTGGTCCCAATAAATCTCCCCCGTCCTCCGATTTCGATATCTGATCAGATCAGACTATTTTGAAGTGCTCCCAGTTTTGGCAGAAAAAGAGACCTGCACTACAGTAGGATAAAGTGGTCTGCCAAAGATCACACCTTTTGTCTAGAGTGGAAAGCTTATAAGCGATGTCTCACAAAAAGACGACAATTCCTTCTGTGACTAGTTAACCTAGAAACTATTCCTGCTATCATGACTAAAATAACATTATGAATACACTTTGCTAGATACTTGTTAGCAGTTTTAACTTTCAATGTCCAGGGTGAGTGTAAGCCGTGCTTTAAATGGAAATGTGGACGCAGTGGGGTAACGAAACTTGAGGGGGCCCCCTGCAAAGTATATGAAGGTCACCCACCCGGACCCAGTCAGGAGCTCTCAGATCAGGGGCCTGCCGCCTGTGCACAGTGCCAAAGGGGACCCTGTGGAGCTTGGGGGCCTCCACTTCACGGGGGCTGCGGGGGCTAATATTACGCCACTGTATGGATGTGCAGGTACTAACTATCCCACAGTAACTGTCTGCTACTGAGAAGTGCTAGTCCTCTCCCATTAGAAGTATTGTACACATGCTGAGAAGTGGTGGTGCTGTCTCTTTCATATGAAAGAAGTGCTGGTACTGGAGGGAACGAACGAAAGTGCGAAGCAGAAAGAGTGCTTTAATAGGTACAGAATACATTCTTTGGGCAGTGTTATTCTGCAACAAGTAACGTGTTTTAAACCTCATAATTCACAAGGATTACATAAAATGCACAAGGTGGTTAGTATAGTTCAATAGTGACTTCTCTTGTTCCTGATGACATTGACAGACTCAGCGCCCGTGATGTCACAGATCTCCGGAGTCTATTTTAGGGTGATAACATTCGGGTACCCTTTCTCTACAGTCTGCATACACTGGTGCCTGCGTATTTGTAATGTGTGTGTCTTTTGTGTATGAGGATGTGCATACATTTCTGCATAGGTGGCTGTGTTTGTGTATATATGCATGTGTGCGCATGTATTTTAATTTTTTTTAGTTGTTTGACGTGCACAAGTACGTCCTCCACTTTCAGGGTTCCTTCTGATACTGGAAAAAAGCAGCCCAGAATTTGATAAAAAATGTATTTTCAATCTATTTCCAACTACTTGCTCGTTTGTTCCATAACCAGACTGACCAGCTGACCGACCAACCAACCAACGGACCAACTAAAGCCTCCTATTCACATATTTGTAGAACATTAGTTCAAAATCAAGAAGGAGTCTTGGGGGCTTATTTATGAGCCCTTGCGTCACTTTTTGTGAAGCAGCGGTGGCGTAAATAATGCGCCATGTTGAGCCCTATTTACAAAGTGATGCATCTAAGCAGCTGCCTCACTTTGTAAAGCACTGCGCTACATTATACCTGCGTCAGGTATAAGTATGCAAAGTGAGCGTTCCCCCATAAAAAAGGGTCGTAAAAGTCGCGCAGTGAAATCTATGAAATTTCACTGTGCCACTTCTAGACACTACTGTGTCAATATCTTATGCCTACCTCACAGCAGGCGTAAGTATGACGCAGGCCCTTTCACATGGGGCTTACCCCATGTGAAAGGACACATTGCTGGAGTTGCATCTGTTTTCAGACACACCCCAGCAATGCGTCACTTTTGCACTGACAGATACGTCAGTAATATTGATGTATCTATAATTGCGACATGATGCGTCATACAGTAACTATGACGCATCCATCATGTTGCAAGGAGGGCACAGTGAAAACTGTTGCATCGTTGTTTTCACGCAGCGCTACAGTTTTCATAAATGAGGCTCTAGGTGCTGTTGACACCACCTCTGTGTTACTCATTTCATCAACTTCGGATGAAGAAGTAAGATCTTTATTGCCAGTTAATAAAAATCATTGCAATACAAACTAGCATTAAATATCTTTTGCATTTGATGAATTGTTACATTAATTATGCAAAAAACATTAAGAAGAAATGGATACGACAGCAAGTCGAGGTTAAAATTGAGTTAAGATCGACTACAAAATGTTCATTGCAGGTTGCATATTGGGAGACGAAGCAGTTTCCGGCCAAAATCATTCATTGGTTATTAATGTGAAAGAGCCGGTGACTGCTGTATAAGCAGCTTTGATACATGTTGCAAAAACCTGGTGGCCTTGCATGATAGCTCTATGGTATGGCCGTTCATGAGGGCCATCACTGCAGGCGGCAACACCTGATCTGAAGAGCCCTTAAAGTTGGATGTAGCAATTTCCGTCTGAGAGGTAAGACGGCTGGACACACACAAAGAAGATGAAGTAGTCTTTCTTGGCAGTAGCCACACAACTGCCATTGGTTATCCGGGCATGCCTGCTTCCAGGAGGCCACCTGGTCTTTTGAAGGAACAGCACCCAGACAAAGTAATAGTGATGCGTGTTGGGTCGGTCCTGCAATGTGGTTCGTCAGATATGGTTGCAGGCTCGGCCCATGCTTGCCTTTTCTGGGCAAGCTCCGCCTTATCAATCATCTGGGATTGTTGATTAGTGGTCTTGTTGGTGATTTCTTTTAAAGGCAGGGTAGTCCAGATTCAAGTTCCAGGCGTGATCTAGGTGTAGGTTGCTTATGGTCAGCTGGAGGATAGTTGGCCAATAGTTTTTATAATTGGGCTGCCTCCTCATTTCTGACCAACACATGGCGGCCAGTGAATCTCTGGGTGCTGGCTTCAGCTTCCAGTAGAATTCAATGAGGGCGCCGCTCCTAACCAGACTTTGGTGGACCAGGCAAACTCCACTGACCTGTGATTGGGATGTATGTTGTGGAAGCTGGAAGAGGTATTTTTTTTTTTTTTTTTTTTTTTTTTTGGATTATAAACTTTTATTAACATCCAAGCATTCATACACGGCAGTGCGCCTACAACCATACAAGGCCGGCAGCGATACACCTGTAGCAGGGCATTACGAGGCAGTGAACTCCCATATCCAGGGAGTGTAGCGAAGTTCAATCAATAGCTAATACACACAAGATAAAAGACATTAATCTCAAACCAGTACCTGAGGGGGGTAAATGAGGATAATATACAATCACGCATGCGTAATAGGACAGAACAGAGTCAGGAGAATACAGCCGTAGTCTGGAATGTAGGGGGACAGAGGCATTTCATATTAGTGAAAGAACAATGCAGTTCCATCAGAGGCTGGGATGCAGGTAGGTAGAAAAAGCAGAGTAGTCAGGGAGGCCAAGTCCATGCAGTGGCGCCAAACAGTACCTGTGGAGGGAGAACATTGATGCAAGACATGCTACCAACATTTCAAAGGCAATGCAGCAAACAAGAAATATATAGCTTTTTTTGGAGAGAGGATTCTATATCGGGTACATCCCAAACACTGTAACAGGCCTCCAATAGATTTTTCCCTGCCCAGGCCAAACGGTGTGAAATGAAAATAGGTAATTCAAATAGTCTGTGCATGTGTTGTGTCAATATTTTCAGCGTCTTCCGCCCCCTGTGATGTGTCAGCGATAAGGTAGGCCTGCAGGGGACCCCAAATGTCCGCTGGTCTCGAGCGCAATGGTACCATTTCTGAAAACACATGGTACTGTTCCTGACAGTATATCATATCATGCAGCCAAGCCTTAAACTTAGGAGCACGACCTCGGCCCCATCTACATGCCAAGTGTCTCCGAGCCAACAGTAGCGCTACATTAGTGAACTTCCGAACCGTCCTTGCTATCTGCGCTGTATGGCCCAGAAGGAATAACATCGGGTCTGGGGTTAATGCAGTACCTATCATGTGGGACAGGCCCTCACAGACCAGTGCCCAGTAGTCCTGTACTTGCGGGCAGGTCCATGATAGATGGAAGAAGTCCGCTCCTTCCCGACCACATCTCTCACATCTGTCTGAATCGGCAAGCCCGAACCGGAATTTCCGAGCCGGTGTGTAGTACACCCTATGGAGGAATTTATAATGGATGATTTTAAAGCGGCAGCTAGACATCACCTCTCCTGACAATTCGCAGCAGTACCGCCATTGGGCATCAGTGATTTCCCTCCCGAAATCACCTGCCCAGTGCCCTCTAGCCGCACTAGTTACTACTGGTAATTCCTCCCGAATGCATTTGTACAATTTAGAAACCAGGTGTGCGCCATCAGGGCTGCTCAACACCACAGTGAGAGGGGCTAAGCTGGGGGGTTCATGAGGATAATCAGGTAATAAGGCTTTCAGGCCTTCTCTGAGTCGTAAGTAGTAGAAGAGTTCCAGTGGGGTATGTTCGCCATCTCCAAAGAAGTCATCTCGAGATCGGAACTTCCCATCCCGGAACAGGTCCCCCCACACCCCAACCCCCAACCTCTTGCACATTCGGCGGAATCCTACCTCCCGCAAGAGAGTCACCTGTGGGTGGTAGGATAGTGGCATACGAGTCGAATACAGCAATGGGGTTCGTAATCTCGCCCCTATCTTGCGCCACGCCTCTATTGTACAGGACACAGTGTTGGAATGCATCTCCAGCGTGGCTGTGGGGGCATGCACCACTCCCTCCAGTGGCAGCGGGTGCGCAATCCAGTCCTCCGCTGCCACCTGTGGCATGAAAGCAGTTGGGCGTAGCCAATGATAGAGGTAGTGGGCCTGTGCACTTAAGTAGTATGTTTCGAAGTCTGGGACATCGAAGCCCCCTGCTCCATAGGGTTGTGTCAAGATTGCCCAGCGGAGCCTAGCCTGCCTCCCCCCCCACACCAGTCGGATAAGCTCCGAGCGTAAGGTTTTAAAAAAAAATGCGCCAGGGTGATAGGGAATATTGAGGAACATATACAAGAATCGCGGTAGTACCACCATCTTGACTAGGGAGATTCTCGCCGCCATAGACAAGGGCAGTTTAATCCACCGTGTCACCGAGTCCGTCAATTTGGAGATGGCTACTCCGTAATTCATTCGCAATGTCTCCTCTTTGGCTCTGGAGATCTGGATCCCCAGGTAGCGGAGTTCCGAAGTGCACCACTCGAGCGGGTAATCTAGTGGGAATTCGGTAACCGCCGGTGTCAGCGGGAAGAGCTGGGATTTGCTCCAGTTGATAGAGACACCTGAAAGGCATCCAAAGGTAACAAATTCCCGCAACAGCGAGTTGAGATTAGCCTGGGGGTCCTTAACGTAAAGTGTGACATCATCGGCATACAATGATATTGAGAGTTGGCGCTGAAAACAATTGAAGGCGCTGGGCTTGTGGAGCTGTCGGATGCGACAGGCCAGTGGTTCAATGGCCATCGCGAAAAGTAACGGGGAAAGGGGGCATCCCTGTCGAGTCCCTCTCGTGATCGCGAAGGCGGCAGTAAGTTGTCCATTCGCAAATACTCTCGCCATTGGAGAGGTATAGAGCAACCGTACCCAGGCCACAAAAACCGGGGGGAATTCCATCTTCCGCAGGATTGCGAATAGAAATCCCCATTCCACAGAGTCGAATGCCTTTGAGGCATCCAAAAAAACCCCAGCAAGGGGAATCTCCGGATGAACAGTTTGAATGAGGGAGAATACCGTGCGGAGGTTATGTGACGTGGATCTCGTGGGGACAAAGCCGGACTGATCTGGTAAGATAATCGTGGTCATAAGTAAGGAAAGCCTGGTCGCAAGGATCTTCGCAAGAATTTTGGCATCGCAGTTCAATAAAGATAAAGGGCGATATGAGTCGCATTGGGTGGCAATCTTCCCAGGTTTAAGCAAAGAAGTAATAATGACTTCTCGCATCGATCTCGGGAGTACCCCTACTTCCATGGCATCATTGAAGACTTCACGTAGCACCGGAGCCATAATCTCCACATAGCATTTATAAAACTCCGCGGGGAGACCATCATGACCCGGCGCCTTCCCGTTGCTCAGGGACATGATGGCATCTCGTATCTCTTCCAACTCGAGTGGCGCCCCCAGAAACCGTCGGTGGACATCGCTAATCCAGCAAAGTGCTATATCCCCCAGATATCCGTCCAGGTCAAATTCCCCAGCTGCCCGCGAGGTGTACAACTGTTCATAGTGTGCCTGGAGTGTGTTGAGTATGCCATCGTTGTCTCTGTGTACCGTCCCATCCGCTGCAGTTAACTCCAAAATAGTGTTCGAACCTCGCTCCAGCCTCACAGCCATAGCTAACGCCTTACCCGGTCTCCCTCCCTCATTATAAGCACGGGCTCGCCAGTGTTTTCCCTTAAAGTGTACTTCCCTCTGTGCTTCCGCTTCGTACTCTGATAGTTTCGCTCTGAACGCACTGTGCGTCTCCCCATCCAACCCCTGTACCATACGAGTTTCTAAAGTTCGAAGCTCTTCTTCCAATCTATGCAGCGTTCGTTGTATATCTTTGAGCACCCCTGAGCTCTTGGCTATACACCACCCTCGCACCGTGACCTTAAAAGCTTCCCACACTATTTCCACACTATCCACCGTGTCTTTGTTACGGGGGAAGAAATCTGCTATGTCAGTTCTAAGTTCTTCGCAGAAGACAGTGTCAATCAGGATGCTGGGATGGAGCCGCCAGGGTGGTCGGGGTTTGTGAAAGCCAGGTATATCCAAAGACAGGAAAACGGGGCAGTGATCAGAGTGTGTTCTAGGTAAATGCCGAGTGGCAAGAATGTTCGGGGCCAAACCCCGGGACACAAAGATGTAGTCTAGCCGTGCCCACGTGCCCGTGTAGGAGGTAAAGTGTGTGCCCTCCATCAAATCAGGGTGTAAGTGCCTCCAACTATCGATCAGCCCCCCCTCATCAACTATCCCTTCAAGGGCCTCCCTCGCTTTAGTATGGTATGTGGAACAGCCATCTGCTCTGTCCACTCTCGGGTGTAAGGCCACGTTGAAGTCCCCGCCCCACACCATGTATTTGGAGCCTATATCCAGTATACCCCCCCAGAGGCGGTGGAAAAAATGAGGGTCGTCAACATTGGGTGCATAGCAGTTGGCAATAGTGACCGTTTCCCCTCCCAACCTCCCCCAGACAATGACAAATCTACCGTCTTTATCAATTTGTTGCCCCTGTAACGTGAATGGGAGATTTCGGTGAATAAGAATGGCAGTACCTCTAGCATATGAGGAGAAACTTGAGAAAGCCCTCACTCCCGCCCATTTCGCACCAAATGTAGGGGCTGTAGTTGGGGGAATATGAGTCTCCTGTAACATAATCACTTGTACATCGTGCCTGTCCCAATAGGCCAACAATTGTCTACATTTACGCGCATCTTTCAGCCCCCGCACATTCCAGGATAGGAAATTACAACGAGTATCTGGTCTTGCGCCCATACTGGTGTAGCAAGCTAAGCTGCAATAATGTGTAGTGTGAGCCCCCCAATCGCAAATCGAAAAGAGGCATAATCCAATTCGTTGCCCTCTGAAAGTGGACTGTGGCATTTTGCTCGTGTATCAGAACTTCATACAAGACATGAATCAACCAAACATTCCCCCAAGCTCTCCCCCCCTCCTCCCACAGAGGCAACCCCAACCCGCCAGTGCTAGTTCCCACCCCTTCCCTCCCCATTCCCCTCAACAACCAGGGATAAGAACAATCCCCATTACAACAACAGTAACAGCATGGGTGATACCCGTTAGGGACCATTCTAGGTGGCAACACAACAACCCCTTCTCTCTAGCAGCTGCCCATGGCAGACTAATCCCAGCCGCCAGAAGAGAGGGGGGGTTCCTGACGACACAGTACATTTTCAGCATGTCCTAGGCCTCAGCCCTCGCCCAAGTCGTCATGTAGGGGAGACGGACAGGTCCCAATCACAGACCCCATCCCATTGAGTATTCTATGACAGTACTCACAAATAGGATACCTCACAACACCCAATGGTGTAGATGCAGCGGGGTCAGTGTTCATCATCTTCAAGCTGGTCATCTTCCCGAGCAGAATCCTCCGCCTCCCCCTGGCGCTGGCGAGCCGAGCGTTTTACCTGTTTAATAAAGTCCTCAACCTGTTGCGGATTCGTGAAGAACTTTTGGCGCGCCTGGTGGGTGACCCGTAGTCTAGCTGGGTAGAGTAACGCGTAGTCAATTTGTAGGGCCCGAAGCTTCGCCTTAACGTCCAGAAACTTGCGTCGCTCTTCCTGGACCATGGGCGTGAAGTCAGGATAAAGCGTGAATTCGTTACCATCACACACCAGTTTTTTGGAAGAGCGAGCCGCTCGGAGAGCTGCATCCCGGTCCCTGTAGTTTAGCAGCCGAGCTATGATGGGTCTGGGTTTCATGCCCGGCTTGGGCACCGGCCCCAGGGACCTATGTGCCCTCTCCACTATGAACTGGGGAGAGAAGGCTTCCGGTCCCACTGCTGTCCGCAACAGGTGTTCCACGTATTCCTCCATTCTACCCACATTGGTGGATTCCGGAATTCCAACGACGCGTATGTTATTACGTCGGCTTCTCGCTTCTAAGTCCTCATTCTTGGCCGCTATGGTGCGCAACAGGTTATCCATTCGAGCTAGACGTGTCGTATGTTGCCCAGAGGTGTCCTCGACGTCGGACACTCGCTGTTCCACCTCCGTCAGCCTCCCCTCATGGACCTCCAATTTGTGGACTACAGCATCCATACGAGATGACATCCTGTCCACCTTGTCCGCGATGGTTGCGAAGCCCTGGCGCATTTCACGAAGAAGTTCTTGGGTATCTGTGGAGGTGGACACCTGACTAGCAGAGGGATTGTTGGTCTCCATCCGTTTCTGAGAGTCCGGGCTGTTGCGAGTCAGTTTTTTGGCTGCATCAAAAGTAAGCTTCGGTTGCCTCGTATCAGGTCGTCCCATCCTAGCTGTTCAGCAGTGGCGGGGGAAGCCGCGAGTCGGATGGCAGCAGAGGTCCCACCGTCTCGACAGTCCCGTGGGTCGGCAGATCAAGTCGTGAAGCCCCTACCCACCAGCCGCCTTCCGATATGTAGCAACACCTCCGCACTTGGTAAGGAAGGGGGAATCACAGGCAGCAAATATGTGTTGGCAATGGTCGGTGCCGTAGGATACAACACGCTCCCCAGGCTCAAAAGGCAGCAGTGTCCCGGAAGCACAATGGTGCAGCCGCCCCTCCGTGCGACCCTCAGGGGCCAGACATAACAGTTAAAGAAGTGTGCCGTCACAGGACAGGTGGACGTCGTGCAGGAGTATCTGCCAGGCAGGAGGAAGAAGTAGATGTATGGAGGCGCAGGTCCAGAGTGTCAGGGAGCGTGGGAGTGTCACCGCCACTGTATGCTGCGATCAAGGAAGTCCCAAGCAAACACGTTGTAGAGGGCAATAGATTAGCACTCCCAAAGTAGTCCGTGAGGTGTGCGTAAGGTCCTTACAATGCCAGGGCAGGGGGGATATGGCGTATTAGGAAGTTCCAGCCACAGACCCCAGCCAGCAGTCCTCACACCCCACCGTCCCGTCGCAGGACAAGGAGGTGGCGCAGTGGCCGGAGCGGTGGTGATGTCAGTTGGCGGTGATGGGTCTGGGAGTCACCAGTCTCAGGCAGTGTAGATGTCCAGTGGGGGCGGCCGCGCAGCAAGTAGCAAGAAGCCGGGGCTCCAGAGGGTCTAGCGGTATCAGGACAGTCACCCAGACGCAGCCGGCAACCCCGAGGGGGAGATGGTAGAGGCAGGATCTAAGCCAGGCTCTTCTGAGCAATCCGTGTAGTGCGCATATGTCCCCCACAATGCCAGGGCGGGAGGATTATATTATAGTAGGAGTTGTCCGCTCCAGTCCCCAGCCAGCAGTCCACGCACCCCAGTGTTCAGGCGCAGGGTCAGAACGAAGCGCTATGGCCGGAGCGGTGGTTATGGCCGCCGGCGATGAGACCACAGGGAAAGGCCATTCATACGCGGTGCAGTCGTCCAGCGGGGGCGGCCCTGCAGCGAGGGTTACGCGAGTCGGGCCCCCAGAGGGTCTGAGGACAGCAGGACACTCACCCAGAGCTGGCCGGTAGTCTTGGTGGGGAGACGGCAGAGGTGGGAGCCGCTCCCCGCAGAGGTATGCTGCGCCGGTCCAGCAGTGACAGGCAGAGAGCCCGCAGCCACCCTCAGGGAGCAGGAAAGACAGGATAGTACCTGCGCTACAGGCAGCGACGTCCCGTGCAGGGAAAATCGGGTCCGCCGTCCTCCCCCGCCGAGTTTTCGTGGTCCTCCGGCGTTTTCGCGCCTTACAGGGCCTAGTTGGCGCCCACCAAGCCCCGGCCTCGCGTCACCAGTCAGGCCGTTCGAGTCCGCTGGTGCCTCCAGCTGCAATCCCCGCTGCCCGTCAGGACGTCTCCCCCGGCGGCGCACAGCGTCCAATCCGCTTCAAACTCGCACCGGAGCCTCCGCTGACTTCCTTGAACAAGCGAGGGCAGTTGCAGCCTGATTACATGCCGATAAGAGGATCAATGAGAGGATATCGGTCGCCAGGATGTGGGAGCCTTACAAAGAGGCTGCCATTCACCAGTGCGCCACCTAGCGCCCCCTGGAAGAGGTATTTAAAGAGGGATGATAGGGGCAGGTTTAGTGGGATTGCACCCCTCGCCTTTAACAGTGCGGAGCCATATGTAAGCGATGGGAGGAATGTTGCGCTAATGACCTGTAACAGATGTTGCGATGTTCTTCCAATCTTTTTTTTGGAGCAATTTGAAGGCAAATTGAAGTTTGTTGGCGAGGGATCTTCCATGGGTGAGCTGCTCTTTGAATGATGATTGGGCGTCCGTAACAACTCCCAAGTATTTATATGATTTGACCAGCTTCGGAAGGATAAAAGGCTGAGCAAACCTGCTGGGACTCAAACCTGCGACCCTGAAATCAAACACAGAACCCTGCAGTGGTTGCATTAACCCACCAAGACATGACGCTCTGCACATTAAGGAGAAGAAGAAGAGCTGGTGGCAAAAGACAGCAGATGCTGTTCTGTACCTTCCCAGAATTCATTAAAGGATATTAAGAAAATTAGCACATGTTCATATCCACTAATACAGAGTATATTTAGACTTGCTCAGGGGCACTGTTGTGAATGGGAGTCAGAGTGCTCGTATTTTAGAGCCTTACATGTTTGTATTGTAGGACCTATCTAGCGCTTCATACCCCTGATAAGACCAGGAAGCGCTCTGACTGTGCAGTCATAAGAGATTAGGCCTTCTCAGTGGTGCAGAAAAATACCCACTCCCCTGGCCATAATTATATCTTAATCGAATGTCAAAACCAGAGGTCACCTCGGAGTTTTGAGACCTAGGTCAGATGTCTTCTACTGGTCACCCACTTTCTGTGAGTCCCTCATGGCACAAGGGTGGCTCTCTTCCAATGCTGTGCTTTAAGATAAAAGAAGCGACACTGATCCTTTCACACAGATGAAACAAAGAAACCGGATAGCTACTAAAGTCAGTAAAGGCCACAGGAGAGCTAATTTACCCCAAAACATATTATTTATAAGGCTTAGTGAAGCAAATCAGGATGGAGTTAGGACAGGAGTTCATGTGCAGATAAAAGGTGGCAATGCTTAATTTGCAAAAATAAATAAATAAATAATGCAGGGGCACAAGGATTTTTTAGGAGCCCGCTGCTGGCGCTGTTGAATAACAAACACCAAAACTGCCTAGTCTTGATTTATTTTTATGTATTTTAAAAAAGATTTTCTATAGCGCTACTCTACTGAAGTGTATCAGAGCACATGACAAAAAAAAACAATAATGAAGATAATAGATTTGAAGGGATGGTGGTCTATCACAACTTTTAGGTGAGGTGCCTATTTCATGCCTATTTATTCCACCATCCTACTCTTTATTTCTTCTTATCACGCTCTAGCAAATTCTTTCTCAACTCTGCTATCTCGGTGTGTCACTGTTTTCCTATTTTTCTCTTAGTTCTTCTTTGTTTGTTTTTTTACTACTTCGTTAGTTTGTTTGTTTCTTTTCTTCCTTTCTATCTCTTGTTGTGGGGGAAAGTCTGATGATGAAAAATAAGCCCCGGTCCCCAAAAAGGAGTGTCAGAGTCCAACCTCTGCATCCACTGGCTCAAAATAAGCACTGGTTAGGCTGGTGTTACTGTTAGTCTTCAAAGGTACTCAATTTACCGACCCAGGGAGGATAGAATGATGAGCAGCTGCCATTACCAGGGTTCATACTTGTGACCTGCATATCGCGGGTAATGTTATGGTACAGATCACTTGTAGGGCAAACATACACACTTGTGGGGGCAGATTTACAATAACTGGCGCATTCCTGCATATCAACAGGGATGCGCCAGTTTTTAGGGCTCGCCTGCTGATGCGCTTCAGCGCATAGCTGGCGAAGCTCTATAGGTGCTTATCCAGTGTTTATCCACCACTGGCGATTCCACTGGCGATTCCTTCAAGTGCATGTGCTTTTTAGGTCATTGCGCTTGCGCAAGCCCTAAAAAGCGCGTGCACAATGCCACCAGCCGCCTGCCTGCCTGCCTCGCATTACCACATCAAAGGCAGCCCTCCGAGCGCATTTCTCACCCCCTAATTATTCACGGCCGGCCGGCAGGCACATCAAAGGCTGCTGCTGCCGTGACTCGCATTTCTCCTCCCTCCTCCCCTATCACTGCCCAGGCCGGCCGTACTTTCTCTTTACAAGGGCGCCCATTCCTGAATCACTTGAAATCTCTCCACATTATTTGCATTTTGTTAATTAAAAAAATTAACTACAACACAGCATTGCACATTTTTCTCGACTTCGGAAGGATGAGTCCCAATCTCATTTGTACAAAGTGTTGTAATGGGATTATTGGAGAGTTAGAGAAACGTGCTCACAAGTTACATTTTTATGCAAATCATCTGAGTAAATAAACAATAGCATGGTGCCGTTTGCGTCCTTGACTTGATCTGGTTTTTATTTTTATTTTGCTATTATTCTCACAAAGGCTAAGAAGGTCTGCCTACTTTAGTATTAAGTGCTATACGTCGCATAAGCAACAGCTAACCATTCACTCACCCACGCAACGCCACTCACCCACGCAACGCCACTCACCCACGCAACGCCACTCACCCACGCAACGCCACTCACCCACGCAACGCCACTCACCCACGCAACGCCACTCACCCACGCAACGCCACTCACACACGCAACGCCACTCACACACGCAACGCCACTCACACACGCAACGCCACACACACACGCAACGCCACACACACACGCAACGCCACACACACACGCAACGCCACACACACACGCAACGCCACACACACACGCAACGCCACACACACACGCAACGCCACTCACACATGCAACGCCACTCACACATGCAACGCCACTCACACATGCAACGCCACTCACACATGCAACGCCACTCAACCACGCAACGCCACTCAACCACGCAACGCCACTCACCCACGCAACGCCACTCACCCACGCAACGCCACTCACCCACGCAACGCCACTCACCCACGCAACGCCACTCAGCCACGCAACGCCACTCAGCCACGCAACGCCACTCAGCCACGCAACGCCACTCACACACGCAACGCCACTCACACACGCAACGCCACTCACACACGCAACGCCACTCACACACGCAACGCCACTCACACACGCAACGCCACACACGCAACGCCACACACACACGCAACGCCACACACGCAACGCCACACACACGCAACGCCACACACACATGCAACGCCACTCACACATGCAACGCCACTCACACACGCAACGCCACTCACACATGCAACGCCACTCACACATGCAACGCCACTCACACACGCAACGCCACTCAACCACGCAACGCCACTCACCCACGCAACGCCACTCACCCACGCAACGCCACTCACCCACGCAACGCCACTCACCCACGCATCGCCACTCAGCCACGCAACGCCACTCAGCCACGCAACGCCACTCAGCCACGCAATGCCACTCAGCCACGCAACGCCACTCAGCCACGCAACGCCACTCAGCCACGCAACGCCACTCAGCCACGCAACGCCACTCAGCCACGCAACGCCACTCACACACGCAACGCCACTCACACACGCAACGCCACTCACACACGCAACGCCACTCACACACGCAACGCCACTCACACACGCAACGCCACTCACACACGCAACGCCACTCACACACGCAACGCCACTCACACACGCAACGCCACTCACACACGCAACGCCACACACACACGCAACGCCACACACACACGCAACGCCACACACACACGCAACGCCACACACACACGCAACGCCACACACACACGCAACGCCACACACACACGCAACGCCACTCACACACGCAACGCCACTCACACACGCAACGCCACTCACCCACGCAACGCCACTCACCCACGCAACGCCACTCACCCACGCAACGCCACTCACCCACGCAACGCCACTCACCCACGCAACGCCACTCACACACGCAACGCCACACACACACGCAACGCCACACACACACGCAACGCCACACACACACGCAACGCCACACACACACGCAACGCCACACACACACGCAACGCCACACACACACGCAACGCCACACACACATGCAACGCCACTCACACATGCAACGCCACTCACACATGCAACGCCACTCACACATGCAACGCCACTCACACATGCAACGCCACTCACACATGCAACGCCACTCAACCACGCAACGCCACTCAACCACGCAACGCCACTCACCCACGCAACGCCACTCACCCACGCAACGCCACTCAGCCACGCAACGCCACTAAGCCACGCAACGCCACTCACACACGCAACGCCACTCACACACGCAACGCCACTCACACACGCAACGCCACTCACACACGCAACGCCACTCACACACGCAACGCCACTCACACACGCAACGCCACACACGCAACGCCACACACGCAACGCCACACACACACGCAACGCCACACACGCAACGCCACACACACGCAACGCCACACACACATGCAACGCCACTCACACATGCAACGCCACTCACACACGCAACGCCACTCACACACGCAACGCCACTCACACACGCAACGCCACTCACACACGCAACGCCACTCAACCACGCAACGCCACTCACCCACGCAACGCCACTCACCCACGCAACGCCACTCAGCCACGCAACGCCACTCAGCCACGCATCGCCACTCAGCCACGCAACGCCACTCAGCCACGCAACGCCACTCAGCCACGCAACGCCACTCAGCCACGCAACGCCACTCAGCCACGCAACGCCACTCAGCCACGCAACGCCACTCAGCCACGCAACGCCACTCACACACGCAACGCCACTCACACACGCAACGCCACTCACACACGCAACGCCACTCACAGACGCAACGCCACACACACACGCAACGCCACACACACACGCAACGCCACACACACACGCAACGCCACACACACACGCAACGCCACACACACACGCAACGCCACACACACACGCAACGCCACTCACACACGCAACGCCACTCACACACGCAACGCCACTCACACACGCAACGCCACTCACACACGCAATGCCACTCACACACGCAACGCCACTCACACACGCAACGCCACTCACACACGCAACGCCACTCACCCACGCAACGCCACTCACCCACGCAACGCCACTCACCCACGCAACGCCACTCACCCACGCAACGCCACTCACCCACGCAACGCCACTCACCCACGCAACGCCACTCACCCACGCAACGCCACTCACCCACGCAACGCCACTCACCCACGCAACGCCACTCACCCACGCAACGCCACTCACACACGCAACGCCACTCACACACGCAACGCCACACACACACGCAACGCCACTCACACATGCAACGCCACACACGCAACGCCACTCACCCACGCAACGCCACTCACCCACGCAACGCCACACACACACGCAACGCCACACACACATGCAACGCCACTCACACATGCAACGCCACACACGCAACGCCACTCACCCACGCAACGCCACTCACCCACGCAACGCCACTCACCCACGCAACGCCACTCATCCACGCAACGCCACTCATCCATTTGCAAAACGAAAAATGTCAAACTCTTCTATTGCGAGACCTATTGCATTTTCAATGCTTTTCTTTCTTTCTTTCTTTCTTTCTTTCTTTCTTTCTTTCTTTCTTTCTTTCTTTCTTTCTTTCTTTCTTTCTTTCTCTAGAATGTCACATTTGTGAGCACCTTAGACTGCCTGCCCTCTAGGGCTAGTACAGTTCTGTCTAGAGGTAGATTACATTATTCCCAAAGCATTTTAAGCATTAACATTTGACTAATGCAAGCAGATACCATTCTTTATTGGTGTAAACCAACTTTCGCAACTCACAAAAGTTGGTCTCACATTGGTGGAAGGACTATTTAGGGCTTCTGGCAATATGGGTTGGTGACGAGGACATTTTCCACCCTTCAGATTGTTGGCTGGGATTGGGGGAGGTGCTCTTGAGATATGATGGGCATGTCATGTAGGTCCTTTCCTGAGAAACAGCCATTCCCGTGCCAGTTGAGGAAAATGCAGTCTGAAAAGCCATCTTGATTGGGAATGTATCAGAAGACTATACTAAGAAGCCACATCAAGAAGGTGGGTGAGAGCAGCATAGCATCGTTCAGTCATGCAAAGCACAGTTGCTTGTGGTCTTCACTGGGAGCCATTGAAGGGTTTTCATTATGGGGACAGCTTCTATTTTCAGTGGACTCTGCAAACATCAGACACTGATTTTATAGTTGTTTTATAGAGACCGTCCAGTATAGAGAAAGAAATTATGGTCTTTGCCCAGGGCTGCATTTTTAACAGACACCACAGCATCAATCTGTGCAACCATTCAACAACAACTGGTTCAAATATGTTCTATCAATGTTTCAAGCTTTATTACAAATGCCACAAAAATATGTTAGTATTTCACTTCTGTTCTTGGATTTTCGTCACAATAAAATACAGTGAAAATAATCTTCACAAGTTATTTACAAAAGTTTAAGCTATTGCCATTATAAATTAATTAACTATAATTAAGTATTAATTATTAAAAAAAATGAAAAGCCAATGTTATTTGTAATATCAATACATCTAAGTCACGTAAATGCAACACATATTGCATTACAATAGCATTACAAATGCTATAGGTGTCACATTTGTGAAAGTTATAACTATTTGCATTGTAAATGACAAACCGATTAATTTAGCTAATTTCAAAACCATTACATAAATAAAAAATGTGTCATTTCCAATACCAATAGCTCAAACTTTCCTAATGCGAGACCTATTGCATTGCAAATGCTTGTTTTGCGTTACAGCAGACACCTCTTGCGCCACCGTGGATGCGCCGTATTTACAATGCGGCGCACCATGGCACAAGAATAGACAGATGCATGACGCATCTGATGCTGTAAAGGTGACGCAGTGCTGGAGTTGTGTCGCAAGCGCAACGCAACTCTAGCACTGCTCGGGGGCGCCCTATACTAGCTGTAGTGAGTCACTCCTTATGCCTGCTTCAAGCAGGTATAAGGTTTTGAGGCTGCGGGATCGGAAAAGTGAGTGAGCGAAATTTTGTAGATTTCACTCAGCCACTTTTCTGAGGCGTTCCTGCGCCGGAACGCCCACATGAAACCTGGCGCAGGTTTCATGTGGCGTAGGGCTTTACAACGTGACGCATCTCCCTAGATGCGTCACGTTGTAAATACCCCGCAGCATGGCGCTGGCTTTGCGCCACCGCTGCGTCACAAAAGTGATGCAACGGCAGCGCAAAAGTGGCGTACGGGGCTTGTAAATCTGCCCCCGAGTCTATTGGCGCTAGGACGAAAATTGGCCTATAAGACAGATCTAAAAAAACACAAAGAGGAATTATTGAAACAGCCAGGTTTTGAGTTGGTTCCTAATTATGAGCAGGTGGCTGGTAGTTCTCAGTTCCACAATTAGTGCCCCAGAGAAAGATCTGCCACTAAATTTCAACTTCTTGAATGTGGAATCTTCAACGGAAGGGATTATGAAGTAAGTAGAAGGTGAGTATGGAGGGACTTAGTTTTACCAACAACCAGGGGACTTCCTTTACAGGGATCTGCTTACAATACCCAGGACCATGAAAGATACGATGAAAGAGGCCAGGGCAGGAACAGGACGCCAGTGTGGCCTTTTCAAGGTCATTGTGATGTAGCCGAATCTCACCGAATCTGCCACAATTCTTGCCGCTTTGCTTTGAATGAGTTGAAGCCGGGTCACCAGAGATTTATCCAAAGCTAAATAGATGGTGTTGCTATGATCCAGTTTAGGCCCTACTAGTAGGGCCTAAACAAGGGCTCTCAGTTGTAACATAGAGACAGTACTGAAATTGGAAAACAATTTCTTCAAGAACCAATAAATTGGGGCTTATGGTGTGTCAGTGGAAAGGGGGTGGAACCACATGGGGCGGGGTCAAGGAAAGCAGAGTCTGCCAGTCAACTTATACATTTATTTTTTAAAACTCTTCAGCAGTGGCGTCACTAGGATTGGTGTCACCCGGTGCCCCTAACTCATGGTGTCACCCCTCTGCTGGCCCACTCCAGGGCTCGGGATAGGCGTATTGAATTGCTCCCATTCGTGCTTGTCCTACTATTATGAATTGTGTATAACTGTTAACTGCAGGTTTGACAATTAGTGTTTCTTTTGTTTTAACGGCACACTCATACACCTTGCCCACGTGGCTAAATACCCTCTCGGATGATTAGTGCGCTATACAAAATCAACATAAATTAACATTTGGCAAGAGTCCTCACAGAAGTAATCCATCCCATTTGTGAATTCGTCATTCATTAGTGTTGTCTCATTAGAGAAAAACAACATTTCTGATTCATCAAAATCCCGTTCATGTAGGGAAAAGTGGGCCATGGAAAGAAAAAGTAAGCATCTCTTCTAATATGAATGCCCATAATTTAGCATGACAGATATTTTCGAGTTTAAAACGAAAGATACTCCTCAAGCTGTGACATTAGACACTTTCCCTGCTCTGCACCTCTTCAGAGAAACGGATTTTCACTGCTGTTATATATTCTCTGCTGTATATACAGTTTCACTTGCTGGGAAGTGAATGCTGTCTCTTGCTTGGCACGGGGTCATTTTTTTATGGCAATGAACTTTGAACCAGCAGTGTAGGTAGTCCATTCTTTTCAGAAACTGAAAAGAAAGCCCTCTGGCCAGTGTGAATATTGGCTTCCATATTTGTTTTTCACGAAGGCTGGACTCTTGATATTCCATCGGACACCATCTGTTATTCTCCATTGAGGAGGCCGGGGTGTTGGTGGGTAAGCACGAATTAGGTCTGAGGAGTCTGATGTGCATCGAGTGTGGATTTGTCTTACAAATGTGGATATATTTATATTTCACTAAAAAGACGGATATGTTTGAAGGTAGGTGCCTAACATGAAAATAATTCAAATTGTGCACAATTTTCATGTTTTTCATTAAAACTGATCTCTTTTCATTGCGCATAATGCAAGTTAAATAAGTGCCTCTAAGAATGCACAGCAATGTGACAAAAATATATACTGTTGTTTGCGGTTAAAATCTAGCCTGCCTCACTCAACCTTCGGGACAAGTTGCATCTAACAAACATAAGTGGTTTGTGGGCTCATCAAAGTAGGCAATCCATAAACGGCACCCCTTTTACTAGAGACAAAAATAAAATGATAACAAAATGTTATTATCACTTTCTTTTTTCCTCCTGCTGCGGCAGTGCGCGAGGGGGCGGGCGAAGCTGCAGGGGAGGAGTGGTAGACACTCCTGTGCGCAATGACTGTTTGGGCGGCCCGTCATTCGCACTCCTGTGTCTCCATGCAGGCTGATGTAGCCTGCATGGGGAACATGCCCATCTGTACAGCCCCTAGCTGAGCGTCATGTCACAGTGCTCAGTCCAATCACAATGCTCCTAGCGTTGTGATTGGCTTAGGAGTGGGAGCCTGGCTGCCTGCTTCCTGTTCTGACCTGGGGTTGGACACAGGGTAAGTTTTTATTAATTATTATTTTTTCTTTGAGAGCATCCCGCGAGCCTCCCACATCCTCTCCGCCCACGCCCACCCACGAGCCGTGCCAGCCGCCCCTGTTTGTTCGCATTATTATAGATTTGCCGCATTTGCCAAATGATCCATCATCTGCAGCATACTCTACAGATTTTAACAAAAACAAAGGCGCTGCGGAAGGCCCTTTGTAAAGCTTGCCTGGCCACCTTTCTGTTGCTCATTGCTAGATTTGATGTGTTAAACTTGTACTAATGAGGTGCAACCAATGCACAAACATTTTCAATAACTGTAAAAAACAAAAGACACAATAATGAAGTAAAACTAGCATAAAATGTGAAACATTACACCACATAATTGGCCTTTTCTTGCCGCATATTTTTCTCACCTCTGCTGCATAATTTAGCCCTTCCTACGGCATGATTTCAGTGTTCCCTCTTATAGGGCTTTTTGGCAATCCTGACTAGCTGGTCTAACATGTCAGCATGTGTGTCATTTTTTGGCTGTTTGCGGGCCTGTCTTATGGCCTGCTTGGTCAGCTTTTACCGTTGATTTCCCTGCTATGAACATTAAAAATGCCTACGGCAAGCTCAAATCCACGCCGTCTCCCTTTCCTTTCAAAACACTTACACAGTATGACTTTACAAGCTCAAAACTGATGCACTTTGCAAACACATGTAACTTTTTTACCTTTCTAATTTACTAATGGAGGCCTATTTTCTGTCCTAGTCCAACCCTGGACTAGCCAATCACAGTGAGTACTTCCAGAAGGTGAAACAGCGACTTGCGTGACCTCCCCACATACTGGTAATACCAAATTACTACAAAACGTCACCCATAAAAGTCTATTTATGGTATATAAGGAGCACTCCAACAGGCTAAATGCTATTTTGTTTTTAACGCTGAAACTCCCCTGTCAATTTACGTTTCTGCAAACGGTGTGATTTACTATCTGCCCTATGTGGAAGGGATCTGTCTATGTTGTTTTGTCTCAGTATGCCAATGTTCGTATGTCTTTCACAGTGTGCCTCCAACCCAGTGTATGTTTACTGTCCTAGAGGTCAATTTGTAATCGTCACCCCCTCTATGCCTCTCCACCCATGTCTTCACTCCTTCCAGGCACTCCAATTTGAACATGCTTTTATATCCAAATTATTTTCTACAGAGCTCTATTTTCGTGATCTGTGATTGTAAAGTTTCCAGAAAATTCTACTTAACATTTGCAAGTTGTTTCTAGTAGGCAGCATTTATGGCATATGCATCGTAGGGCATGCAACGAAGTGCAGTAACTCGGAGGTACACTGGAAGCTCTAGTAGGGAGTAAAGTGCTCTTTACCCAGACACACAGCCTCATATGACATATTTACAAAGGCCCGTGTTATTTGAGCACGGAGCGGTACAGATGTGACGAACAGCACAGCCTCACCGCACTCAGACCCCTTGACACCCGGCCCAATTAAAGCCCTGAGTCCATGCCTGTCTTATAATACCGTTCATTTAATCAATAATGGGCTTCGTCTGACAGGGGGGGTTGAGGGGGGTATTGCCGCCGCATACACGCGAGAGTTAGTCCCTCTGTTAACGACCGCAGTGGCAGTTAGTTCTGCTCCACCCGTGATATTTTAAAAACTCTCGCAACTAAGCAAGGAGATAGGACGGAGAATGTCTCAAAACACCTACCACCGGCAGGACTTGAGTGGACTGGGCACCGACGACCCACCATCGCAATCTGCATGGCATCTCAAGGGCATCGTGGCGCGCTTTACTTTCATTGCTCCTCCTTTTTCCTGCCAGGCCTGATGATTTTAAACTCTTTTTTCCGCTCTTTTTAATAAAGTCGTACAACTCACGCTGCACGTAATTTATAACTGCAGAGCCGGCAACTCTCTGTGTACCGTGGCGTGCGACGGTGCGCTTGCGTTGCGGGCGGAGCCTAGGCTTGCACAATGTACTATAAATAAAAGGCACCGGCAGCAGCAGAGAGGTGAGGGCGAGGCTCAGGCTCAGGCTGCACTCCACGGTGCACTGCAGAGCGTAACTAACCAGATTGGTGTCACCCCATGATGGGGTGACACCCGGTGCGGTCCGCACCCCCCGCACCCCCCTAGTGACGCCACTGCTCTTCAGCAAAGAAATGGGCAAGAAAGGAAAACTTGACAGTAAATCTGTTGAGGGTTACTTAATTGGTGACGAAGAGGCTGCATTTTAAAATATCTCACGGGGTTAATGAACCTAGTGCAGAGATCTTTGCATGGTCAGCAATTTTTCAGGTTTATTACAATAATAATGGTAAGATAACGCCCGTGGTTAATGCTCCTGCTGAAAAGAGCTGTATTTTGTCTAGTCACACTTTTGCCTTGTAAAGTAGAACAGCGAGCTGCCTGCTGCAAAGCTATTTGTGTAATTACTCATACAAAGAATCGTATATTCTTGCATATCTCTTAGATATAGGGTTTGAACAAATACAAAAACCTGCCTCCAAATCAAAGTTTCTCTTTAAGTACTTGTGAAGCGATAACAACTAGCTGATTGCCTTTGTTTCACTCCATTGTAGTGGCATCTAGGTGTTAAGCTTCAAATTACGGTGAGCCATGATAATATTGTAACAAGAGAAGGGCTATGGGCCTGTAAATCAGGCCTTTGCTTTGGGCCCAGCTGGAGTGATTAAAAAAACATTCCCTATCTACAGATTGCTTCTTGGAAAGGAAAGACGACCACGCGCAGGTGCTGCTGAATGTTTTCCGATGTTGGCAAATGACTCAGGGACAAATTCAGCATGTTTCAGTGGGTCCAACCCAGCAGATGAAATGAAATGAAATGATGAAATGAAATGATTACGCACTTGTATAGCGCAAGACTACCCGTTGGCATCTCGGCGCTTGTACGAATACCGCCAAGGAACCCTTCCTGGCCTTTCCCTGTGAGGAGCCCACTCCTGGGCACCCCCAAGGTGAAGTCAGGCTTCCTCAGTGTTGTTGGGGCTGTTGTAGAGATTAAGCAAGCTATTGCCCAGAGGTGCAGAGTGGGACTCATGATTAGAATAGGCAACGAGGCGAGGATTGTCAGGTCTGAGGAAATTGAGCCCGAGACCCACCGAGGCGGGAATTGAACCCTGGTCCCGGCCAGACTACTGCATCAGGGTCTGCTGCTCTAACCATTGAGCCACACTTCTCTACAAGTTCCCAGGTCCGGCTTAAAAATAGCTGCTGGATCGGGGATCCAGCATGATTCCCCTCATTTCCTGCACTGTGTACAGGAATAGATTACTTATGAGACCTGATTTATGAGTTGAAGACCTGAGTAAATTTTACAGCCCAGGTTTTCAACGACACGAGATGGATGTGGAGAGGCCGCTGTACCAGAGTCCTGCTGCCTAAATATTGTCTGACTAAAATATCATGTCCTAAATATCCTTCATAAATGTGGCCCCGTTGGAGTTAATAATCGAAAATCTACACCCAATAGAACAATATTTTTGCAACTGATATTTAGGCCACATTATGTATGTCAGGCTCTGCGTTTGTGAACAATATTCTTACAATCAAGTGCCTTGGGTCAGTATCAGGGATTATGAGAGGTGCGATCCCACCTGATTACAAAATTACATTTTTTTCAGAATTTATTTTTAGCCGGTTCTCTCACATTCCAGCATGCATTGCCACTACATGACATGAGATGCATTGTTTCTTTGATAGCGCCAACCTAGCCGGGATACAACGGAGCGCTATATTCATAGAATTAGTGGACACAGAAGCCATGACTGAGAAGGTGGTAGGAAGCTTCGACACCAGGCAGAAGTAGGGGCATAAAAGAGGTTGCAATGTTCCTAGAGGCGCCTTTGTTCAAAGGCATTTTATCTGAGTGGCCAGATTTAGCCCTTTCTGTTCAAAAGCACTGTAAGTGGCATCAACAGTGGAGTGAGATTGTTTTCTTAAAGACCAATCTATTCATTGGGCAACTGATTTGACATCATTTTTAGCCTTCTCTCCCAGGCACACACAAGGCTCTAAAGCAATAAGCTTTAGAGCCTTGTGTGTGCCTGGGAGAGAAGGCTAAAAATGATGTCAAATCAGTTGCCCAATGAATAGATTGGTCTTTAGCGCCTTAGTTCTCTAAACTGCCGGAGTGAGGGTATGTACCTGCGCGCTATATAAATGCAATTACAATACAATACAGTGGGTGTCAATCCAGATCCACAAGTAAATATATATAAGGTGTGGAATAGCTTAGTGGGTTACTGTACCTGCTGAAGAGGCTTATATTAAGTCTGAAGCACACGTTTAAATAAATATCAGTGGGTTGGCTAAATACCCCCCATTTAAGCTCAATAAATTCCATTGAGCTGAGTGCCAAAGTATTTATGTACCAGCTTATTGGATTTTACGCTTCCAATGCATTAGTGGAAACGAGGCGATGTCTTTCAAAAATATATTGATCTGTTGTCCTATCGGGAGATGGTTCAGCAAAGCCTGCATTAGCAAAATGATGCCAGATTGTGAATGGCCCTCATGACATTCACATGCATTTTATGCTTTAAATCTTAGCTGCTGCTTGCTTCCTGAGTACATGCAGCCGAGTGGACGCACACGTACATGGATCCATACGGAACACTGAAGGCCTGGCACTTTTTCATTATATATATGCATATATCTGAACATATATTGAGTAGCATAACAAGGATGCCATGAGCCTTGGTACAAGCAATGAAAATGGCGCATGCTGTTGGGATAGTAAAATACAGCGATTATCAGGGCCTCGGTGGCACCGTACCAATGGTAGCTAGGCCCCTTCTTATATGGCACAAAGGAGGCTACCAAGCAACAAAGCGCTATGCACTTTGGTAAGGGGCCAGTGGTGGTTGAGGGCAGGGGAGAGGGTGGGCCAAAGCAGGTTCACAGACTAAGAAAGTTTATTGTCTACTGTTTGTTATTCCTACCGACTTGTTTTGGCAATCTGCTTGACGCCACAGGCAGATGCATGCGCAGTCCATCTTTCATCGCACAGGCTTACAACCAGGACTAGTCAGAACAGCAGTATTCTGTGTCACCATTAGGAACGGAACACACATTTTCAGCCAGAGGACCTCTTTTGCTAAGCCCCCAAAGATGTTTTAGGAAAATCTGTGCTAACCCACCCTATATTTATATATGTTCACTAAAACAAATTAAAGGTTAAAGTGATAATATAGTTAGGTGAACATGTCAGTTAAAAATGTCACATTTTAAACTAAAAGAAAACACTGAACTTCACCAGTCATCGTTAACGAAGTAATTATAAAACGCACCCTAGTCATGCAGTGTTGTCATCAATGATGTAATTTCAAATGATGAAGCATGACAACCTTTGGGGTGTGTGAGGGCATCAAGACAAGGCTTGGTCACACTCTCTTAACCTAAGAGAGTGTCTCCCTCATGCACTCAATGTGTGGTTAAATCATTCGTCCTTTAGTAAAATTCACTTGAATCATATTAGTATGATTATCCTTAGTTCTTTATTTTCATCATTGATTGTTCACTGTGCTATTTCGTTTATTTGCATTTTTTGATGCTTTGAATTATAAATTCATTCAAAGTGCCCAATGCATTTCGGGCATACAAGCCCGTCACCACTGAGACCTCCGCCCCCATGACCACCATCCGCACCAACCGCCTGCTCTCCTGGATCAACATCAACGACGACGACACCATCAAGATCATGAACACCATCCACTCCGGATCTCCGTCAGACCCATGCCCACACCACATCTTCAACAAAGCCAGCACAGCCATCGCACCCCATCTCCGGAAAGTCATCAACACCTCCTTTGAGACAGCAACCTTCCCGGAGAGCTGGAACCACGCAGGGATTAACGCCTTACTCAAGAAACCCAAGGCGGACCCCAAGGACCTCAAGAACTTCTGGCCCATCTCCCTGCTCCCGTTCCCGGCAAAGGTCATCGAGAAGACCGTCAATGAACAACTGACCCGCTACCTCGAAGAGAACAACATCCTGGACCCTTCCCAGTCCGGGTTCCGCAGCAACCACAGCACCAAGACTGCCCTCATCGCCGCCACCGATGACATCAAGTCCCTGCTGGACAATGGAGAAATGGCGGCCTTCATCCTCCTGGATCTGTCAGCCGCCTTCAACATGGTCTGCCACCACACACTATGAACACTCCTGCACAATGCCGGGATCCAAGAGAAGGCCCTGGACTGGACCACCTCCTTCCTCTCTGGCAGAACCCAGAGCGTCCGCCTTGCCCCCTTCCGCTCTGAAGCCACCAAGATCATCTGCGGCGTACCCCAGGGCTCATCCCTCAGCCCAACTCTGTTTAACATCTAGATGGCACCGCTCGCCCATGCCGCCCGTCGGCACAAACTCAACATAATCTCCTACGCCGATGACACCCAGCTGATCCTCTCCCTCACCAAGGACCCCCACACCGCCAAAACCAACCTTCACGAAGGAATGAAGACCGGCGCTGAATGGATGAGGAAGAGCCAACTGAAGCTGAACTCGGACAAGACGGAGGTCCTCATCCTCAGATCTACCCCTTCGGCCTGGGACGACTCCTGGTGGCCGACCACACTGGGAACCGCCCCAACACACACCGACCACGCACGCAACCTAGGAGTCATCCTCGACTCCATCCTCTCCATGACTAAACAGGTCTACGCCGTCTCCTGCTCCTGCTTCAATACCCTCCGCATGCTCCACAGGATCTACAAGTGGATCCCCACTGAAACGAGAAGAACGGTCACCCAGGCCCTCGTCAGCAGCAGGTTGGACTATGGAAATGCCCTCTACACAGGAGCCTCGGCCAAACTCCTGAGACGGCTCCAACGCATCCAGAACGCCTTTGCATGCCTGATCCTCGACATCCCTCACCGTAGCCACATCACACCCCACCTGAGAGGCCTGCACTGGCTCCCGGTCAACAAGAGGATAACCTTCAAGCTCCTCACCCGCGCACACAAGGCACTCCACAACACCGGACCAACGTAAATCAACAGACGACTCATCTTCACACCCCCACCCGCTAGCTCCGCTCCGTGGACCTCACCCTCGCCACAGTCCCCTGCTTTTGAAGAGCGACCTTCGGGGGCAGATCATTCTCCCACTTCGCTGCCAAGACCTGGAACACCCTCCCCATCCACCTACGGCAGACTGAAGACCTGCTGACCTTCAAAAAACTCCTCAAGACCTGGCTTTTCGAGCAGTAGCAGTATTCCCCACCCCAGCGCCTTGAGACCCTCACGGGTGAGTAGTGCGCTTTACAAATGATAAGATTGATTGACTGATTGATTGTACTACGGGTAAAAGGAAATAGGAAATTAGCGTAAGATACGTGATGTAAACGTTTTGAAAAATGCAACAATGGTGCAAGATAGATATAGTGCAGTAGTGGTGGTGCTTAAACAGTAAATGCAAAGATTCCATCGATAGAAGAAATTCTGTGTCCAATAGTTCATGCAAAGATCCCAAACTCCAATGCGAGAAGTGGCGGAAGGTATTTAGGTGAGAATTCAAGATGCGTGGTGAATTGTGCCTTATTCGGCGGTAATTGAGTGATGACAGTTAAAAAAAACTGCTGTGGAGACACCTTAGATATTGCGTGGTGTTTTAAGAAATGCGCGAGCGAGTGTAGTAAACATTGGTGAACGTTCAAAGTGCATAGTGAATTGTGCCATGACAGACGGTAATCGGGCGATTGAGTAGGAATAACAGTCGGGAAAAAGACAAGGACATACTGTCCCTTGGGATATATGACGTTACCACGCGTTCTTTTACCACGCAGACCATTACCACGCATTTTTTACAACGCAGGACCCTTTACCACGAATACCTTTACAACGCAATACACTACAACGCAGGTACTATTACAACGCATACCATTACAACGTAAGTATAGGTAAGTAAATAATATGGTAAAATAATGTAATTATTAATAATATTTTTTTAAATCAATAAATTATTATTTTAATATTTAATATTTTAATTATTTATATTATTATTTATTTATTAATTTTTAAATATATATGTTAAAAATACCCCTGTACCCCAAAACCCAAACCCAGCCCTGAAACCTAAAAATACCCCTGAACCCCAAAACCCAAACCCAGCCCTGAAACCTAAAAATACCCCTGTACCCCAAAACCCAAACCCAACCCTGAAACTTAAAAATACCCCTGTACCCCAAAACCCAAACCCAGCCCTGAACCCTAAAAATACCCCTGTACCCCAAAAACTGAAAACTGACCCTGAACCCTAAAAATACTCCTTTACCCAAAAACTGAAAACTAACCCTGAACCCTAAAAATACCCCTTTACCCAAAACTGAAAACTGACCCTGAACCCTAAAAATACCCCTTTACCCAAAAACTGAAAACTGACCCTGAACCCTAAAAATACCCCTGTACCCCAAAAACTGAAAACTGACCCTGAACCCTAAAAATACCCCTTTACCCAAAAACTGAAAACTGACCCTGAACCCTAAAAATACCCCTTTACCCAAAACTGAAAACTGACCCTGAACCGTAAAAATACCCCTTTACCCAAAAACTGAAAACTGACCCTGAACCCTAAAAATACCCATTTACCCAAAACCCAAACCTAAAATATTTTAAATAAAATAATATACTTACCAATACTTACGTTGTAATGGTATGCGTTGTAAAGGTATCTGCGTTGTAAATACCTGCGTTGTAATGGTATGCGTGGTAAAGGGTCCTGCGTTGTAAAAGTTGCGTGGTAAAGGTAGGTCGTGGTAAAAGTTGCGTGGTAAAGGTTGTATACCGTCCCTTGTCACTATCTTATGAGAATGGCACTCTCTCCCTCTTTTTCCACTCCTTCTTAGGTACTGTGGCTCCCACAAACAACGTAATTTCAAATGCTGCATTGATGTTATCACTGATGTCATAGAACATGTCACAAGTGATATAATATGTGAAGTAATAACCTCTTAGAAATGTCCTACCTTCCTGCCGTGCACAGCCTTCAGCTATGTACAGCGTGGGGTTGGCCACAGGGCCTTGCCTATTGCCAGTCCCTGCACCCATCCTCCCACGGGTGGCCAAGACCCCATTGCCAGGCAATTCCCATTTTCTTTCAGTGCTCCAAGGCCACTCCCTTTATTTTCTATGTGTTACGGTACCTAAGTCCTACCACAGAATTTCAAGTGGCTGCACTGAGCGTTGCAGTAATACTGCGGTACCTAGACACAGCAAAAAAAACAAAAAAAAATTTGAAACCAGGGCGTGTCCTTCTAGGAACCCCCCTGCAGAAAAGCCAGGGGATCAGGGTACCCCTACCGTGCTGCCTTATTCCTTAAAGGTATTTGTTTTTGAAGACTGGACAAGTCCCCAAGTCATAAAATGATGGCGGCAGCTTCTCTTTATTTTGAGGCTAGCCATCTAGAGCATGTGATACCGCTCCCTGCAACCTGATGTATGTGGGAATGACCACCAGAAAAATAAAAATACGCATAAATGAACATCGTAGCACTATAAGGTGTAAAAAAACTAACACCAAACTAACCAGACGGATGTATGACGGTACAACGCGTACCGTCACAACGCGTGCTGTTACAACGCGTCCCTTACAACGCAAGTCGTTACCACGACTTGCGTTGGGGGCGCGGATGTCGAATAGTATAATTTACTATTCTAACACCAGTCCCCGTGGACACTAGGGAAGGTGTTGGAATAGTAAATTTACTATTTTTAATCTTCTAGCGCCCTCCAGCGCAAGTCGTGGTAACGACTTGCGTTGTTACGGACGCGTCGTAACAGCACCGCGGGGACCAGACACTTTGTGGACTCCGATCACAAGGACAGTGACCTGGAATGGGTAGTTCTGGAAGTTATGAAAAAACAGAACAAAGACCTCACAAAACTACTACACATAAGAGAACAACGGTGGGTCCACAGACTCCACACTTGGGGCAGGGGACTCAATGATGAGATCCCTTGGCTTCAGATGGCCTAAATTCTAAAACGACAATCCCGTAACTGGCACCCTAGCATTAAATCCAGAGCTCATCTACTACACACTTAACAGCGATCACTTTGCTTACATTACCCCTTTATGATACAGTTATACAGGGAGCCATAATATTTATAAATAATTCCTGTAACTTTCCAAGTGTGACATCTAAACGTAGACGCTTTTTCTCAAAGGGGAAATGTGCCTAATATTTGTTACAAATCATTTAGGGATAGGATCCAGCACCTTAGAATCTATGTGCCCTTTATGCCTGACCACTACTATATTGTGATTGCAGCCCGATCCGGGATTTAGGGGTGGTGTCAAGCAACTTTTACATTTGCTGTAGACGCGCAGCGCCCTGTACTGTATTCAGGATTTTCCTAGAATCCACAGGCACGATATGGCCAACAACGCGCCTGCGCGTTGGGTGTACTCACTATAATAGCGCAGAATGGAACAACGTGCATGCGTCAACCGCGACCGCACCATTTACACACTAGTGCGGCTGCGCATCGATAGCCAAACCTCCGCTATCGTTTGGTAAATGCGCAAGCGTAGAAAGCGCATCGATAGGTAATCTCCACTACATAGGATGACACTCATGCGCAGTACGCGACAGCACCAACAACTTGACAGTGCGGCCGTGCATTGATAGGCAAACTACGCTCCAGGCAAGTGTAGGAGGGATATCGGATGTCCTTTTAAGGTATTGAAGAAACCCTTGACGAGTGTCAGGCATGCCAGGCAATACTTTGCCAACCAGGGCTCGTGACACCGGATCTCCCCTCGCTCCTTATTCGCACATCAATTAAGGGCAGATCTGTGCTATAAATATCGGACGGAGGGCCTTGACCAGTTACCGGTGAGGAAGCAAGGAGATCTGATGCAGGTGTAGAGGCGGGATTTCCCCTCACGTACAGTAAGAACTTGAACGAGTGCATGAGTGTGTGTGTGCCTTCGGTGTTTCCTCCGTTAGACAAGAACCATGCTTTGTTATCTGACAGTTCAACATGTTTACTACGTTAGTAATTTGTTTTTAAATATGGCTATTATCATACCAACTTGGGACCTCTCTCTTTTTCCTCATTTTCCATAGCATTTGACCAAAGGGGTCTCCACTCCTTACTCTCCTATGGGGCTAGTAGGTCCCATTGACTAGGGTAAGCCACAGGAATCATGTTTTCCTTTCAGTGCACAGATGATTGACACTGCTGAATGCACCTATAGCCACGCACTTATCTGCATGAGTATGTGGCATTTGGAATGACCATTGGTAGATGTATATATGTACTTTTGTGTGAACTACAAGTCTCTCCTTTTTTCCTTCACAAACAGGCGTTCAGTTGTATCGCTTAACGGTGGCAAGTAATTATTCCCCACCACCAAGTGGAACCCTCACCTCTTTACTACGGTAAGGGTGGAGCCCAATTAATATAGGTCCTGACGAATGCCACGGACCCCTTTTGGGGCCAATAGGCAGCAACATGTTGACCATGTATAGCACGGTGGGGGGACAATGATAATCCCCATCACACCGACCTTTGTTTTTAACACCATACAGATGCCAGTTACATTAAAACAAGTATGACATCTGTAATGGCTTTTTAACCTCACTTCACTTTTTGCAAGGGCCCCCACTTAGTTTTAGAAGTGCATTCCTGTCTGCAGGTGTATGCCCGCCCTCTATCAAACCAAGTTTTTAGAGGGCGAGGACTGGTCAATGATGAAGCATGACACCAGGTGGTGTGTGAGACCAGTCCTTCACTTTTTGTGAGATGCCAAGACTCACTAATTCACACTATTTTACTCTAGCACTGAGGTCATTTTTCTAGGAGCGGCTCATGTGTGGTAACAATATTTGTCTGGAAGCTGCCTCTACTAGCACCCCGTACTTCTAGTCTCCCCTCAGACACCTTCTGAGGTTTTGTGAGTAGATACCGCTTTACCATACATACTAACATTTCTAACCTTAATTTCTCAAAAACTACTGAACAGATTTATGCTAAATCACAAAAAAAAAAAACTTTTTTGCTAAAGATCTAGCTTTCTGGTTCAATTCCTATGAGCTATTTTGGTGGTACTGCTGTTGAATTTTCCTATGGGAAATTGCATGGGGTAAACACATTTTGGGACCCCGCCTTTTTCTCGGTGCTCACTTGAGAAATCACCCAAAACCTTCCGAGAAGGAGTTGAGACGGCGTCAAAGTCATTATCAAACCTAAAAATCTATTTCCTATGGAAAACCTGTTCTGCCTGCCAGACTATTTACACACACACATCTACGTTCTGTTTGCCTTATATACACATTTCTCACATTTCTATGCACATGCGAGGAAGGAAGGCAAGACTGATCAGACATTTTGTATTCAATGAAGCACCCAATAAAAAACAGTAGCAAGCTACAGAGGTCTACTCTATCCCGGGGTCACTCTGAAGGACAGGCGAGAGATATGCCTGTAGGCCTGGAATGTTGATAATAGAAGGGCTGTGCTCATTCCACACAACGAGTGGAAAGGTGTGCAGGGATTTCAGTTCATTGCTATAGCTCAGAAGAGACTGTAATGCAGGGCTCTGTTAGCTCTTAAATATAATATTTTCGTTTTGTTTACATTTCTAATATTCATGTCTGTAAATGCGTTAACCATTATTAACATAATTGCTTGTCACATGTTATACTGTAGTTTATTATATAATGAAGGGTCGTAGCTGCACCTTTGCTGTGTATATACTCTGTGTATAAATATGTATATAGAGATAACTCTAATCACTAGTATATGCAGTAGACCTTTGTGCTCTCTACCATTCCTATGTGACTCTGAGTATATCCATTTGTATCTCTTCCTGAGTGACTTTACTTTTTGTACATGTGCAATTTTTTTCTGTTTGTATCTTTTATGTAACGCATGTAATCCTAAATCCTTATGTTTTGCAACTGATTCTTATGTAAAGCGCTCTGACACCTTCGGGTAAAGTTCGCGCTATATAAAATCGCATTAAATAAATAAATAAACTGCCAACATGCGGTGAAACAAGTGAGAAAGGGAACGCCTCAGTGCAAGCTTAGCAGCGAGTAACGGTGCAGGGATTTAAAGTCTTTGAGACAGAATAATAAATAGATTTCTACTTCTTGGGAGTCTCTCCGTACAGTAACAGAGTGATTTGTTGCCAGTAACTTGCTGCCACCGCCAGGTGGTGCCCTAAGTCTACCGTCTTAATTTTCATTTATGGAAGTGCTCACCCTGCCTGCAGCCAAGCCACTACAGCGGTAAGACACACTTCAGTGGCCGTCTTTGTTATAGGCATTTGCCCGCAAACTCTTTTCCTTCTTATGATGACATTTGGCTGGCCTTATCTATAGAACTACTTGCATTTACTTATTGTACATACGTCTTAAGCATGTATTCTTTGCATTTATTTATTTGAAAACTTTGCATAAAAGTAAAAATTTGCTATCATATGTTATTGGGTGCACGTTTCGACAGGATGTGAATATAATTTCAAACTCCTGTGGCTCTTAAAGACGTTAAGGTGCAATTATTCACACCAAAAAGGAAGAATCGTGGCTATTATGGTCTGTTCACATTCTGCACCGCTTATAATCTATGTACTCGTACCGTTCTATCAAACAACAAAGTGACTGAAGGAATGCTTGAATTAATGTCAGCTGCTGACAATTGCCCCCAGTCCATCGTTTTTCACCCACTATGCTACTCCAATAAAAGACCAGCCATATGCATATCCGTCTTGGTACTGCTCCAAAAGGCACAGTCCATCCTTAACTGCCCCTCCACTCTACCCCACTCCATTCCATTCCACTCTACCCCACTCCATTCCACTCTGCGCCACTCCACTCAATGCCACGCCACTGCACTCTACGTCACTCCACTCTACCCCACTCCATTCCTCTCTGCGCCTCTCCACTCTATGCCACGCCACTCCACTCTACGCCACTCCACTCTACCTCACTCCATTCCACTCTACGCCAGTCCACTCTACCCCAATTCACTCTACGCCACTCCACTCTACGCCACTCCACTCTACCTCACTCCATTCCACTCTACGCCACTCCACTCTATGCTACTCCACTCTACCCCACTTAACTCTACCCCAATTCACTCTATGACACTTCACTCTACGCCACTCCACTCTACGCCACTCCACGTCACTCCACTCTATGCCACGCCACTCCACTCTACCCCACTCCATTCCACTCTACGCCATTCCATTCTATGCAACTCCACTCTACCCCACTTCACTCTGTGCCCCTTCACTCTATGCCACTCCACTCTACGCCACTCCACTCTACCCCACTCCATTCCACTCTACGCCACTCCACTCTATGTCAATGCACTCCACTCTACGCCACTCCACTCTACCCCACTCCATTCCACTCTGCGCCACTCCACTCTATGCCACGCCACTCTACGCCTCTCCACTCTACCACACTCCATTCCACTCTACGCTACTCCACTCTATGCCACTCCACTCTACCCCACTTCACTCTATGCCACTTCACTTTATGCCACTCCACTCTGCGCCACTCCACTCTATGCCTCTCCACTCTACGCCACTTCACTCTGTGCCACTACATTCCACTTGACGCCACTCCACTCTACCCCACTTCAATCTATGCCACTTCACTCTATGCCACTCCACTGTACCACCATTCTATTCCACTCTGCGCCACTCCACTCTATGCCATTCCCCTCCGCTCTGCGCAGCTCCACTCTACCCCACCCCACTCCATTCCACTCTACCCCACTCCATTCCACTCTACGCCACTCCACACTATGCCACTCCACTCCACCCCACTTACCTCTATGCCACTTCACTCTATGCCACTCCACTCTACGCCACTCCACTCTATGCCACACCACTTCACTCCACTCTACCCCACTCCACTCTACCCCACTCCATTCCACTCTGCGCCACTCGACTCTACCGCACTTCACTCTATGCCACTTCACTCTATGCCATTCCACTCTACCCCACTCCATTCCACTCTATGCCACTCCACTCTATGCCAATCCACTCCACTCTACGCCACTCTACCCCACTCCATTCCACACTGCGCCACTCCACTCTATGCCACTCCACTCTACCCCACTTCACTCTATGCCACTTCACTCTATGCCACTTCACTCTATGCCACTCCACTCTACGCCACTCCATTCCACTCCACGCCACTCCACTCTATGCCACTCCACTCTACGCCACTCCACTCTACCCCACTCCATTCCACTCTACACCACTCCACTCCACCCCACTTCACTCTACGCCACTTCAGAAGGGAACACAAGCAATCGCAGACGGGTTCAGCCTGCTAATGCCTCATCAGTGAGGTATAGCTTGAGTTCTGAGGCACAGTAGGCGTGGGAACTACCCTTGTGCATGTCTGTTATACTTAGCACATCTACTGCCACAAACAAAGTGATGGAGAGAATGCTTGAATGATTGCTTGGGCCACATTCCAGTACATGGTTTTTCCCCATCATGCCATATGCAAGTCATTCTTTATCCTGCTTTAGTAGTAACTGCCCAGTCTAACCTGCCAAGCCTGGTCCATTCCAGATAATAACTAAAGAAATCTAATTTAATATTCGACCTATCACCAGTACTTGTCATTGCTTTGTTGCTTGTCAAAAACACTCTAGTCCTCCCTACTCCCTAGACAGACATGCACACTCATGTCTACAAATAGGCAAGTATGTTAGCCATATACTCTAACCCATAAAATACATGTGCCACAAAGAAGGGGTCAATGCCTGAATGACCCTGCTTAATTCCAGAGACCATTAAAGCCTGGCTGCATGAAAGTCACAAAGACATGAAATAGGTGGTTATAATAGCATATCATGGCATAACAAAGCCATGAAGATTGGGAAAAAGCACTGAAGTGGGATGCTTGTATGGCTAAGGGCATTTTGTGGCAAAACAACTCTTTGAGCTGGTTGATAACCTCTGCAAATCTACAACCCCAGCATTACTTTAGAAAGCAAGGTTTGGGAGATTATCCAAAACTGACTAGCACCCTTGTATGCATTAACAATGCCTACTATAATGACCTATGTCCTTAAGGACCCCATGTGTAAACTCCTACATGTACTGAAATATTGTTGCATTAGGTGCTCTTGTTTCTACTATGCCTTAAGATTGGAATTTCTGAATGCCAAGCTACTCTACAATCCGCACAATGGTGAGGAATATTTGAGCTGAAGATCTCCAAAGAAGATTTGCAAATGTGTGGTTGAGACCATGCAAGCCGTTAATAGCAGCTTCATGACTAAATTCACACTCTTCATTGATAACATATTCCTCTCAGGTTGTATATGACTTCATACAAAATGGATTAATAGAATACCAATTCTGATAAACCATTTCACCTACACTGTTTTATCAAAATTTTCAAGATAAGCGCCAATTACCATTTTGTAGTAACTAATTCAGGGAGTGTCTATTTCTCGAAATTGGCTTTCATAAATTAGTTTCTTAAAGTTGTAAATATATCTTGAAAGTGTGTAAATGTGTTAGCTTTGTTAGATTTTTCTACAGTGTTTCCACAGATCCATTTCTCTTCATCCCCCTTCACTTCACAAATCCCGTCACTGGAAGACATTACACATTTTTAGGTTTAAACCTACCAGACAGCACAGTTGTTTGGTTGCTAAAAATTTCTTGGAGACATTCTGAAAGCTGGCCTAAAAATGTAAGCCGCCCATTGGTTACTGTTAACTTTTGTAGTTTGTAACTCCCATTTGCTTGCTTTATATCTGCAGGCTTTAATTGTTTATATTTACTTTTGGCTATCCAGCATGTTTTTGTCCCTCCAGTGGAGCATAGCCTCTGAACTGTATTCTTCCTTGCCTGCAAACAGGCCTTTACATTTTGTTTCTAAGCTTGTCACATTAGATTTGCATTCAAAGACAGAGGTCAAACGTCTGGCTCTGTCTTCCATGCAGCTTGGTGTTTACTTTTCTTTCTCTGACTTCAAAGTGAGAAGATGTACCTACCAATCTGAGGGTGTGAAAGGAAAGGCTTTTTTCTAGCACACAGCAAAATGTAAATGTCTGTAAATGAACTTTGCAAATATTTCAGAATATATCAGAATTAGCCACTTTATGCCACTCTACGCCGCTCCACTCTACACCACTCCTCTCCATGACAATCTATACCACTCCACTGTACATCTCTTTGAGCCACTCTGCTCTATGCCACTTCACTCGACGACACACTACTCTGCACTATGCCAGTCCACTCTGCGCTACTCTACCCCACTCTACGACACTCTAGGGCACTCTACTCCACTCTATGACAGTCCAATCTACTCCACAACTGTCTATGACACTCTATTCCACTCTAAGCTACTGTACTCCACTCTACGCCACTCTACTCTACGCCAGAACCCTCTACACTTCTTCACTTGAGGACACTCTTCTCCTCTCCATGCCACTCCACTCTACAGCACTCAAATCTGCTCTACAACGTTTCACAACACTGTCACTCCACTCTTCTCCACTCTCTGACACTCCACTCTACATCTCTTTATGCCACTTTACAACTCTACTACACTCCACACCACTTTAATCCACTCTGCGATACTCCACTCTACGACACTACACCACTCCACTTCACTCCACTCTACACTACTCCACTGTGTGGCTCTCTATGCCAAGCTACTCCACTCCACTTTACCGCTATCTGTGCCACTCTATGGCACTCCACTCTATGCCACTCTATGACACTCCACTCTACAACAATCGACTCCGCTACACTCTATGCCACTTCACTCTATGACAATCTATGCCCCTCTACAACATTTTATGCCACTACACGACTACACTCCACACCACTTTACTCCCCTCCACGACTCTCCATGCAACAACACTTTACTATATGACACTTTACTCTATTCTACGCTACACCACTCCACTCTATGACACTCCACTCGACAACATTCTACTCAATGACACTCTATGACACTCCACTCTATGACACTTTACTCTGCTCTACACCACTCCACAACACTTTACTCCACTCTACTCTTTGCCACTCCACTCTACTCTATGCCACTTTACTCCACTTTATGCCTTTCTACTCTACGCCAACCGCTCTATGCCCCTTCAGTCTATGACATTCTACACCCCTCCACTTTACGCCTCTCCAGTCTATGCCCCTTCACTTCACCCTAAGGCACTCAATGCCACTATATGCCAGTCTACACCACTATAATCTAAGCCACTCTATGCCACTCTACTCCACTCATTCTACTCTACTTCACGCTGTTTCACTCCACTTTACAACACTCTACTCCACTCCGTGATCCTCCACTCTGCAACACTCTACTTCACTCTACGACACTCTATGACACTCTATGACACTCTATGACACTCTATGACACTCTATTCCAATATGCGCCCATCCACTATATGCCACTCCTCTCCATGACACTCTGTGCCACTCTACGACACTCCACTCTACTCCACTCCATGCAACTCTATGACACTCCACTCTAAGGCACTCTACTCTATGACACTATATACTACCCTGAGCCACTTTACTCTACAATACTTTGCTACACTCCATGCCACTCCACTTCACACTACTCTACACCTCTGTTGGCCTCTCTACTCCACTCTACAACACTTCACTCTATGCCACTCCACTGTACACCACTCTACTGTACACAACTCATGACACTCCACTCTACTCCACTCCATGACACTTCACTCTACGCCACTCATGACACCCCAACCTTCTCCACTCTACAACACTCCACAACACTCTAAAACACTCCACTCTTCCACACTCTACGCCATTTCATGCCACTCTACAACACTATGACATTCCATTACACTCCACTTTACAATGCTCTACTCCACTCTATGACACTACATTCTACTCCACTCTACTCAACTCCCTCTACGCCACTTTACTCCACTCTATGCCACTCCACTCTACACTACTCCACTCTGTGCCACCCCTCTCTATGATGCTATGTGCCACTCCACTCTATGCCCCTGTACTCTACACTCCTCCATTCTGCGCCACTCTACACCACTCTATTTCACGACACTCAAGTCTACGCTACTCCACTCTATGCCAATCTTCTCTATGCCACACCACAACTATCCACTCCACTCTACGACTGCCCATCCACTATCCTCTCTGTCACTAACTTTTAGCCATGTTGAACAGCCTCCGCACACAGGTGTACAACATGGTTGAAACACATTGGCAAAGCCAATGTAGGCAAGACCCATTTACTTTACCAAATGCCTGTTTTAGATGGCTGTTCCTGTGGTTACCACCTAACCCATGCCCAAAAACCCTTTCCGCCTCTAAACTGCGTTTTCCTCTCTCTCCTTCCCTCAGCCTTAGTTTTTCTAGGAGAAAACACTTTTTATTTTTAAATATTCAAAATTAATGTATTCCTCGCCCATACTTCTCCTTCTATGACCTCAATCCTCTTATCCATTCTGTACCATGACTTCCTCTTCCTTTGTCTCCTTGCCTCATTTTTCTGTTATACTGTTAAATTCACGCCCTAAACCAAAACTGGTTAAGGAGTCCACATTAAAAAACATTTTGTTTTGTAAATTAATATTAATGTTTTTAGCTGTTCTTTCGTTTGATATTCTACTTATTTCGACCAGACTGTGGGGCATATTACCAAGCAATAGCGATAATTATCGCTATTGCTTGGTTAGAGACAAAAATTTACCGCTGAGCTGCGGCGATTTTTATCGCAGATAAACCTTGGTATTACCAAGGTTTATCGCAAATGCGATAAAAAACGGCCGCAATGCATGAATATTGCTGAAAAGTCAGCGATATTCATGCATTACCGAGCTAATGCTCTTAGCCATGTTATCCACCTCCCATTGGATAACATGGCTAAGAACTGCTCAGGGTAGGTGTTAGCTTTTGGAGATATTCGCGCTTAGCGCGAATATCTCCAAAAGTTGGTAATAGGAGATAGCGATGTTAGCGACTGTTTCCAGTCGCTAACATCTTGGCACGCCCACTTTGCATGTCATTAGTGATAAATATCACTGACATGCAAAGTGGGGCCCAAGATGGTCGCTATCTCCTACTAGCTGTCGCTAACTGGTGTTAGCGACAGCTAGGTAATAGGGAGATAATTTTATCTCCGCTTTCTTGGCTTTTAAAGCCAAAAAAGCGGAGATAAACCCCCTTGATAATATGCCCCTGTATTCTTATGAATTTGTTTTTATATTGAATGGGTCTGCAATTACTTGGGCTCTTAGAAGTGTGTTTCTAATATTTTGTTTTTCTTTAAATTTGCATACTACTTCCTAATTGACATCAGAGAGACTTGCCACTGTTGGGCGTAGTCAGTTATCAAACTGTTGCGGAGGTTCAGAGGCAAAACCCAGCCCACAAGATACGTTATTACTGTAGCCATTACTGAAACTTTACTGATGTGATGCAAATAAGTCAGTAAATATAACTGTAACTACGGAAGGTCATCTGTCCTACCGAACCCACAACACCATGCATGCTCCCTACGCTTTTAGCTCCCGCCTGGGCGCAAATGCACTATACCTGCAACTACCGTGACAGAACACATAAACCAACCCCTAGATGCCCACGGGGGGCCAATTTGCAGTATATTTTTTTTAATGTTCTTGTTAGATGAGTACTTCCTACCTTGGTGGTTGAACACTAAGCTTTCTACAGAAAGTTATTGGAAATTGTGTATTTTAAGACACACTAAGACAATAAGTTGACCATTCTTCAGAATTAGTGACTGTGTGCAAAGTGTGCATTTTAAAGCATGTACTGGTTACCAACTGTTTGCAACATCACTACAGTCAGCGCCTGTGCACACGGGCAGGGGTAGCTTCTAGGGTGGATCCCATTCCAGAGGGACATTGATTCCAGTTCTGGCTTCCTATCACCCAAGTCTTTGCATTCTGGAAGCTGTAGTCATGATATAGTCAATTGAACTAATTGGGCTTAGACAAACACACTGTTAGGAAGTAGGGATCACACTGCAAGGAAGTAGGGACCACACTAGGAACATTAATCCATTCAGCTGTATTTTAAGACAATTTTCTACAATTTGATCTCGGTCACTTCATGTCATCAGGATGCTATTGACCATGTTCGCGGAATGATGGCAAGTATGCGGGCACCAGGTCCAGCCTGCACATCAAACATTGAGGACTTTCAGCCTGCTCCTGGTGTGGACACATACACAGTTTGGCACTACATGATCCATACTATGGATATGCACCATATTTCGGGTGGATGGTAGTTATCCGAATAAGGTGGTTGCACTCTATTAATACAAAATTACCCAGTTTCCTGCCTTCTCTTGTCTATGTTGAATTTCTTTTTTTGTGAAGTGAGTAAACCCCTTAAACAGAAAACTAAGGCATATCTTTAGTATCAGAAAATTCCAGCATTCTTTCTTAAGTAATGAATTGGAGATAGTGAAGGATTTTCAAGATTGCTGAGTACAAACACTGCACCTCATAAACCCCCGCACTCTGACATTTGACGCAATCTCTATCTCCCTGCCTGCAGTTGAGTCAGATGCATTGCTGACGGTGGATCCAGGCCTTTCAATTAAGCAGGCATTGCTGTCAATCCTCCAAAGTGCAGTTAATCACTGGCAATCCACACTGCATACTGCACACACTACCTCCTCGATCCTTCCTTGTTCCTGTCCGCCAGGAGCCGTCGGCCTGCTCTCGGCTTCCTCCAGTGCTCTGTCTGCAGCCTAGTGTTGGTCGTGGTAGGGGTTTGTTGGTGCAGATGGTTGTGGCTCTTCTTCCTGACTTTGCTTATTTGCTGCTCCTGTGCATTTAGATTTTCATGCATGTTGCACTGCTTGTGGCTTGTGTGCTTGTTGGGTTTGGGACATGGATTTACTGCTCCATTATATGCGTACATGTATATGTATATGTACAGTATATGCGTATAGTCAGTATTTTGGAGGGGGTAGGTGAGCCGCTGATCCTTGGTGAACTAAGACAGACTCCTCAGGATATTGTAAGGCCTGGACAGGCAAATTATATTGCAACAAATATGCTAAATTTGTGATTCCCAAACCCAAAATTTGCAGTTTTTCAGCGGCAGGCAGAACATGCGCCTGTCACACAAATACTGCTTGGTCCTTAGTCTGTCACTGCAGGATACTCAGACAAGCCACAGTCTGTGCCCTGACAGTGTCCAGCAGCACCGCGCCTCCGCACAGCAGGTTGTCTGATGCCAGAGAGTGCATATCTAAATTTTAAAACTGCTCTCAACCACTGTCATAAAGGTGCATAGTGCAGCAGGGGGCGAATGGTGTGGCGGGGACACTGAAGACTCAAAAGTGAGAGGTGTGGAACAATGGGGGTGAGGAGAGTGACGCGATGAGTGTCTTGGGGTTGTTGTGGGAGAGTTGCTTTGGCCGCGGGAGAGAGTAGGCACAGGAGAGGATGGATGTGGCGTTACAGCCACAGATGCCAGGGCAGATTTATTTATCAATTAATTTTAGACTTGGATCCCGTTTTTCCAATCCCGAACTGGTATTTAAAAAATCATTGCATTCTGGGAGTTAAAGCCCTTGTTTGCTACACTGAAGCGAATAGGAAAAGAGCAGCCTATAACAATGAATGATGAGGAAAGGTTATGAAGGATGGTGATCTGCTTATAATTAACCAATGTCCGCAACTCTCTGACTCATCTCAAGCATCTTTCTACTACTATTTCCAATGCACTACCGTATTTCTCACCCTATACCTCTCTCAATGTATCCTCCACCTCCACTCTGTTATTCATCCCAAACCCCATACCACTACTATGATCCCTAAAAAACCTTTCTAGACTGTTCCCTACTGTACCCCTCCATGCATCATCTCAAACCTCTTTTACTATTCTGATCTCCCAAAACAAGCCCTCTGACTCTTCCCCCTCACCTCCCTTTTACTCATCCTAAGCCTCCTCCTACTCCTATGAGCTCCCCCAAAATATATTTCCAAATCCTTCCCTCTTCTATCCCTCCACTATCCTTCTCAATCCAAATAACTGACTAACATATCCACCACTCAAATTGTTTTTATATTTCACTATACCAATTCACCAATAACCCTTTATGGGTTCCGGAGTGGCGTGCTAGTCTCAGAAAAAGCGCTTCAACAACCCATCAGGGGTAGCAAGCGCTATATAAATGCAAACCTTTTACCCCTTCTATCCCTCCACTATCCTTCTCAATCCACATTTCTAACTAACATACCCACCACTCAAATTAATTAAAAATTTCACTATACTAATTCACCAATAATCCTTTAAAAGTTCCTGAGTAGCGTGCTACTCGCCGAAAAAATGCTTTGATGCCTCGTCTGGGGTAATAGGCGCTATTTAAATACAATTTTAATAGAATACAATATAATACAATCTGGTGATAGCCGCTAAGTAAAAGTAAAGGACGTTCTCACCGGAATCTGTTTAACTAAAGGCTTTAGAAATCTATACCACCATCTAGCACCTGAAAGCCATAATCACAGATTTCAAGATAGAGCCGTAGACATACAACTGTTTGCCTAGAAAAGTCTTTCTTCTGTTCCATTCCTCCCAAAGAAAAAATACCTACACAAATAAAAAAAAAAAAGCAAACTGCTGACCAAGAAAATAAAATAGACTGTATACGGCCATTTGGATAGCATTTTGCCCTGGTTGCCACCAGAACAAGGGACATGATAGTCAATGGACAGTCATGTTATGTTATGTTATGTTACGCAAAATTCATAGCGCGCAAGGATACTCAGGAGTGTCCTGGCTTGGAAGCCAATTTGAAGGAGACACAAGGGCGTGATACAAGGCTGAATGTAAATTAAAAAGGAAAGTTTTTAACAGCTTTTTAAACAGCTTAAGGTCTTGGGTGTTTCTTAGATCGTACAGTAGGGCATTTCAGGCTTTGGCCGCCATGAATAAAAGAGAGCTGCCCCCTGTTCTAACAAGGGGGTAGCGTGGGATAACAGTAAGTCATTGCGCTGCAGAACGTAAAAGTCTTTGCGGCTCACAGAAGTTAATGCGTCTCCTGAGATAGGAGGGCCGGGATTCGTATAAGGCACCATGGGCAAGGGTAAGGGCTTTAAACAGAACGCGCTGCCCCACCGGGAGCCAATGCAAATCCCAGAGATGTTGCTTTGTACTAGACCTACCAAAAATGCCCAACAGCGCTCTCGCTGCTGCATTCTGGATGGTCTGTAGCTTTTTCAGCTGATAACCGGGCAGGCCAATATATAAAGCATTGGCGTAATCGATGAGTGACAAGATGAGGGCACAAGTTACCATTTACTTGGCTGATCTGGGCAGCAGTGGCAGACATAACTCTCTTTCACTTGGAGGGTCAGTTGTAAATGCCCCAGGCACCTACAAAGCACTATATGCCGCTTCTATAAAAGGCAATATTAGGCGATCACATTGGGTGTTAACGAATTTCCCATGCAGTAAAGGTGATCCCGCTATCAGGGATAGTAGCAATTGTCACCGGCTAAGGAAGCAAATGTTATTCCACTGTGTCTGCAGGCACTGGGTCTCTGTTCCAAAACAACACTATTTTATCACAACCAATACACTTCTTGGCTAATTATAATTGACTAAGGAAGGCCTATTCAATAGATTATGTAGTGTTACTCAATAATTTCATTTTCGTGGGTTATCCATCTCAGCAGATTACTGTATGCCCAGATCTTGTGAAAGGAACTTCACCCTCACTCGAGGAACTACCATGGTCACATCAATGGTTAGACTTAAGAGTGAAAATTCACTTTTGCATATCATATAAAAATGAGTGTAACATTACTCCAGGATTGTCTGATTTTATACCTGAGGACCTGGAGGGAACATTCCAGGGTGGGGATGCGCTGCAAAGGTTGGGAAACTTGTGGGTATTCACAATCTTCTCCTTAAACCTTCAACCCTGGAAACAGACAAAGAATTACCCCTATTTAGTCACGAGTAAATCCCTTTCTATGGGCAACGTAGCAGGAAATATCACCTAAAATGTTGGAGGTGTGACACTGGAATTAAGCATCAACGCGTCAGCCCAGAAAGATGCTGTACGCCCGACCTATGGCACAGCACGGGTTCCCATGGGGGTTGGGAAGTGTAGGTGTGGCATCCCTGCAAAACTGTGCACCTCAGACCTCATCCCAATCTTCTTCCTGCTTGTCCAATATGTGAGCCTGTAACATCGAGAAAAAAGGGGCAGTGTTCAGCATTTGTACTAGAGGAACATACACTGTGGCAGTGCCAATGTCAGAAGAAGAGGCGTGGTTGACTGGGATCAGCATGCATAAATACTCCTTTGCCAGGGAAGCTGATGTGGAAGAAACTGTAGCTAAGGAACATATTGGCAAGGATTTGCCTTCAGAAAACACTCTCTATGCTAATATACAACCTTGCTGGAACTTAATGAACACTCAACAAAATGATTGCGCACGGTGATGAGCTAGCGACCTAGGCCCGGATACCAAGATAAATACATTTGGCCCATTAAGGATACGTTGGGATAACAGGAACCAAAACTTAGAATGGAATATTGGTGGTCAGCTTTCCACCGAGATGTCAAACTATTTGTTACAGGCAATCCATGCATGTAAATCCACTGACTAACCTCTCAAACGTCGCGCATTGAGTCCAATTGTTTTAACCAAGGGAACGTGGCAGAAGGTGTGCATCGACTTCATAGAAGCAATGAGAGCTGTGCCTCATGAAACTCTTCTCTAACTACACTAGCAGATGGGCAGGTTGCAGCTACATTTCGTTTCAAACCTGCAATAATATCCAGTATTTGGACCCAAAGCCCCGTTGGGTTAATGTACAACTCAACTCGACCTACCACAAAGTCATGCCAGTGAGGAAACCTTAGCGTGGTGGGGAACAACCCTAGAGGCTTTGATGCAGCTGGCCAGCTAGCATTTGGACCTATTAGCATAGAGGTCAATTCACCAAAATGTCTGGGGTAGCGGAAGTGACGTAACACCATTTAACATTGACGTCATTACATAGGTGACCCTTTCCACCACCCTAAGCCTCTTGTAAACCTTCTGCTTGCTGCTGAGGATCTAGGGGAAGAGCATGGGTTGAAAACTAAGAAAGTAAAGAGTGCTATTGAAGCCCAAGTTCTGTCTTCATGATCTCCCAGACCAAGGGTAGCAAGGACAACACCAGCGGTACCAAAGGACAAGCTATGAGTTGCATCTAATTCAAGGCTGGTCCACCCCTGGCCTGGGCACTGAGAAGGTTCTGTGGCCCACATCTGCTTCACCTCCTCTTGCTCATAGACTAAGGAGGGCTAGCAGTTTATGATACCTCAAGCTTCCTGTTAATACTGTTCCGCTCCACTACATGGTTCATGCAGCAGGTGATTGTTCTATACCAGGGAGGGTCAGGTGTTTTTTTCAAATTCAATCCATGACAGCTCTCATTTCATCGCTGAATACTGTGTTTTCAAAGACACCATTGCCTGCCACAAAGTTTCATACATATCAAGGTGTGAAAACCACACCCCACAACCCGGCAGCAAAACCTCATTCTATGAACTGTTGGTAGGTGGGTGGGCTAAAGATTCACCAAATTATGGAATGAACTAGGCCCAAATCTTAATTGGTCTAATTTATTTTTGTGCACCTTATTATTTTGTCTTAATATCGAGGCAATTAAACAATACTCGATCTGGAGGGATTCATGTGGACTCAAGTCAAACGTAGAGGATTGAACAATTGAGCACAGAACCTGCAGGCCTTGATTTGTGGTTTCTACAATGCAGCATCCTCCTAGTTATCCCTTAATGGTTTTTACTGGTTTACTGACTTAACATCAATATAATAAATATCGATGTAAAAAATATAGAGTAACAAATATAGACAACAATAATATCGACTCCTATACTGAAACAGGCAAGTACAAAAATACCGCCTAAAAATATCGATTTAAAAATTATAGATGTACAAAATATTGAATTTTATATAAATATAAAATAAAATAAAATAATATATATTTAATTAAATTTTAACAAAATAAAATAAATTTGATATACATTTAAAAAAAATATAACAAATAAACTTAATAAAAAAAGTTAAACACAAACATAGTTATTTATACATATATATACTACAAAACAATTAATATACTATTATTTTTAATTTATGTTAAAAGTTTAAAATTATATAGAAAATAAAATATATATCAATGATTTAAAATATAAAAAAACAATCTATAATACATTAAAACACGAATCTATTAAAGAATATTTAAACTTAAATGTTACTATACTGTCAGTGCAACATTAGGGAAAGTGTTGAATAGCGGAGGGGTAAAAATATCTACTACCATTTCAGTGAGTGCAACAGTAGGATAAGTGTTGGATAGCGGAGGGGTAAAACTTTTCATTCCCACTTCGGTGTGTGCAACAGTAGGGAAAGTGTTGGATAGCGGAGGGGTAAAAATTACTATTCCCACTCCAGTGAGTGCAACAGTAGGAGAGCGGAGTAATTAAATTTACTATTCCAACTCCAGTCAGTGCAACAGTAGGGAAAGTGTTGGATAGCGGAGGCGTAAAAATTACTATTTCCACACCAGTGGCTGCAACAGTAAGAAAAGTGTTGGATAGCGGAGAGGCAAAAATTACCAATCACACTCCCTACAGTTTAAAAAAAAGTAAAACAAATTAAAATACTTTTTGAAATAAATAATATTCAAAAAATTAAAAATCAAACATATTAAATATATAAAACGAAAACATATTATAAGATTATGACATATAACAAATACCTACAAATATTACATACAATAAAATAATAAATACATTTAAAAAAATAACTCTTTTAAACTAGAAAATATTTACAAACAAAACCATTAATGAATACATAAATATGTTAATTTTATTTCCTACCCTATAACACCACACCAAAAACAACACACTTCAATATTTTAAATTAAATTTACTTCCATAATTAATATAATTAATTAAATAAATATGATTAATAAAAAAGAATAATAAACAATAATTAACTACACACACTTTAACACTATAATGTCCGCACAACACACACCTAAATTAAACTATAAAATAATAAAACATAACTAAAACTTATTTTTAAATTAAAGATTTGCACTATTAACAACTAATTATAAGGTAATTAAAATGTATTTAATCCCCCCCTTTACCCCTTTAAAACTAAAAACAACACACACAAAAATAAACAATTACCAAAATAAATATCAAATAGTTAACATTAATTAACAACTACATATTAATTAATTAAACACAAATTACTTACCATCCATTGCCTCTATAAACACCACAACACACATCTAAAATGAATCACACAATGCCATAATAAATGTTTAATTAATTTAATTAATATTAATTAACAAATCATTAATAATAAAAAAATTAACTACTTAACATCCTTTACCCCTATAAACCCCAAAACATGCACCTAAAATTAATTACACAATTATCATCATTAATTACCAACTAATTAATTATAATTAATTAACAACAAACTATTAATTCATCAATTAAAAATAAATTACTTCCCACCCTTTACACCTATAAACACCACAACACACAATACACAATTACCATAATTAATTACCAATTTAATGATTATTATTAATTAACAAGAAATTATTAATTAATTAATTAAAAATTACTTGACACATTTAACACTATAACATCTCAATTAAACAAATATTAATAAATAAAAAATAATAAAGCAATTTTATATCATTAAATTACTTCCCACCCTATTCCCATATAAACCCACAATCTGCAACAGAACTAAAAATGAAAAATTCAATACAAAAAATTAATAACTACAAAAAATGTAACACATATATTAAAAATAGAAACAATTCTCATTCAAAAAACATACATCATATACATGTTAAAATGTTATGTTAAAATGGGACTTTTATAGCGCAACGGCTACTCCAAAGGAGTGTCCCGGCGCTTTGAGCTCCAGACCATGGAAAAGAGCAAGAAACATAACAGTAACAGAACGGGGCCCAAAGAAGGGGAAGAATTATCCAGCAAACAACCAGGTTTTCAAGTCTTTCCTGAAGACAAGCAGATTTGAGGTGTTTCGCAGGGACAACGGTAACGAGTTCCATAGCTGAGGAGCAAGGAAGCTAAAAGACCGGCCGCCTAGCCGAGCCTTTTTAATGCGTGGTACCCGAGCCAAAGCCAAGGCTTCTGACCTGAGGGAACGTGCAGGTCGATAGAAGTCCAGCCTCCTCTGGAGATACTTGGCGCCATTGCCATGCAAGGCCTTATGGGCAAGAGTCATGGCCTTAAACAGTATCCTCTTCCGCACCGGAAGCCAGTGGAGGGATACAAGGAGATTAGAGGCGCTAGTGCGGCGATGAAGGCCAAAAATGGCACGCGCAGCAGCGTTCTGGGTGACCTGCAGACGTTGGAGGAGATATTCAGGCAAGCCCAGATATAGGACATTGGCATAGTCCAATCTGGACCCTATAAGGGCCTGAACAGTGATCCTCCGATGTTGCTCCGAAAGAAGGGGAAAGAACTTGCGCAACATTCTGAGAATCCCAAAGCATGTTCCCGTAAGAGTGGAAACCTGGGATTTGAGCGAAAGCTCGTTGTCAATTTTAACTCCCAGGTTCTTGGCCCACTTAGAGGACTGTGTGGGAGGGAACATGTCGGCAGGCCACCATCCTTGCCAATCTGGTTCTGATGGGCATCCGAAGAATAGTATTTCGGATTTGTCCGAGTTGCACTTAAGGCTGTTATGTGAAAACCAGCTAAAAACAGCCCCAAGGCACTCACGGATCCTTTCTCCATCGAACTCTTCGCTCTTGCGACAGGTGAAAAGGAGCTGAGTGTCGTCAGCATAAGAGACGATCCGGGCCCCATAGGACTCCGCCAATGTCGCCAGAGGGGTCATAAGGATGTTAAATAGAGTGGGGCTCAAAATAGAGCCCTGAGGCACTCCGACTCCCAATGGCGGCATCTCGGCGGATCCGGGTGGGACCCAGACCGTCTGGCGGCGGTTGGCCAGAAAGGAAGAAAACCAGTTGAGCACCGTCCCCCCTAGCCCGATGTCACGGAGCCTGGTGAGGAGATCCTCATGGGGGACGGTGTCAAACGCCGCCGACAGGTCTAGCATAACTAACATCACCCTGCCTCCCATGTCCAGCACCTCTTTTACGATCTCCGAGACTTCCAAGAGCGCCGTCTCGGTACTTAAGTTGGAGCGAAAGCCCGATTGGGATTCATGAAGTAAATCATTGGACTCCAGGAAGTTGGAAAGCACGCTGTGCACGTGTTTCTCCAAGATCTTGGTCAGTGCTGGAAGGAGCGAGATTGGCCTGTAGTTGGAGGGTGCCTCTGGGTCAAGATTGGGCTTCTTAATCAGAGGGATGACCATGGCCTGCTTCCAGGTCTGGGGCAGAAAGCCTTCGCTCAGGGATAAATTAAGAATGGGATTGGCTATGGGGTTGATGGCATCTGCCATTTTTGCCAGAAATTTTGCCGGGCACGGATCTAATGGTGAGCCCGACTTGAGGTTCCTCATCAAGGCTAAAGATGTGGCAACCGAGAGGGGAGGAAAATCAAGCAGAGCTGGGCCTGAGGGAGACAGAGACGCTGTCTCGATCGGCATCACAGACACGTCATCTGGGGCTCTCGGCGAAAAGGAAACCTGGATTTGCCTAATTTTGGTGGTAAAGAAATTGGCAATAGTGTTAGCCCAGGTCTCCGCTGGAGCACCCTGAGTGGAGATGGACCGGGGGCTAGTGAATTCGCGCACGATTGAGAAGATCTCCTTGCAGGAATTGGCAGCGTCATCAATCCTTTTGGCAAGATACCGTTTCTACATTTAAAACATATACTAAATACATAACATTAATTAAAAAAAAAGATATTTTTAACAACTATATTTTTGCAAACGATATTAAACACTTTGATGTTTTTAAAATAGATATTCCTTACCGTAAGTCGATATTCTTGACCATGATATTCCTGCATTCGATATTTCTGAACCACGATATTTCTGACTCCATATTTGTGCAACTCAATATTTTAAACTCGATATTCTGTCTGCACACCGATGTTTCACAACTAGAGTGCCTTGCCCACTCCGCCAGCATTGCCCCATTGCTATATTAATAGCCCATCCGCACTGCTCCTTCGCCACATAAGTGGCCATCTAGAGAGCTTATCCACCCCGCTCAAGCTTATCCACCCCGCTCAACCAATGCTGCTCTTCTTTGTAACTACCTCTTCAGAGCGCCTGGTGACAGTGCCCCTGCAATACTATCTGCTGTGTAGGGATCCCTATTCTGCACGTTATCACTGCCATGGCAGTGCCCTTTGCTTTTTAAGTGCTCCTTAGATTTCTCATCCACACTGTAATGCCAGTGGCCCTCTACAATGTAAGTACCCCATGATTTTCAGATCACTCGACTGCTAATGTCCCTCTATGTAAAGATCCCCCTATATTGTTATTTGTGCAATTCTGTAGGCAAGTACCCATCTAGATTTCTTGTACTGCATGCCACAACAGTTTTATATATATATGTACCCACCAAGCCGTCCATCAATTCAGCCTTTTCTTGAAGTTAAATTTGACCCAAAAATGTAATGTGTGTTAATAAAAAGTAGAGTGATGCAATTTTTTGGGACCCTCTGCATGGTAATGGACGTGATCCTCCTTCCCTGAATGCCCAACTACTTTGCTGATTTTTGTTGTCATAGACAAACACAGATCATGTGTGTGCATCATGACATTGGCTGTCTCACGGATTGCGGTCTTGGTGGACTGGTAGGAGTGCCCAAAGCGTTACCTTCATAGTGGTGGAAGGCTGCTGTCTTCACCAGGAGTTAAGAAGCCCAAGTGCGGTGGTGGCAGCATACCATGTAGTGATCAATAGGAGTTAACAGGTCCTTTTTAACCTGTGCTATTGGAGTGAAGCCTACAGGCTCACTAACCTTTTAAAGTTCCTCTGCTGTGTGCTTAACTCACCAGTGACCAACATCAGTTTGGTGTGAAGTGATGTGCAATGCTGAAGCTGTGTATTTATGCAGGGTGTATGTGCGCCTTGTTAGGTTACAATAAAGGGATAATGCAAGATTGAGCAGTGCATACATTATGAGTGCATGTGCCGGATGTATGTGTGCCTATAAGTGGTACAGTACATGGAGGATGCACTGCTGTGCTGTGGTTGCAGGTCAGTGCTTAATTTGTAAAATAATAAGTGCCTGGGCTCTCGCCAGGAGGCCACTGAAGTTTGAACCACACATTGACCCAGCCATGCTGCCAATGATAGTAACTGCACAACTACTAACCATCACACTCGTACAAGTGTGACAATTCACACTATTCCAGGCCACCAAAGCTATCTGAATTTTTTCTTGGGTGGCAGATAATAGTCATTTGTAATGTTTATTGAATCAATAATTAACTGTTGTTGTGGTGATCTCTAAATTAGCCAGACAGTGCCACTCTGTGGCAGACTGCCACAAGCCCCGGTGTTGACAATTAAGTGTGGGTGTCGAGCACCGGAAATAACGGACTCAAAATGAGCACTGAAGCAGGTTAAATGCACAGTACATGGAGGATATAGTAATATGCAGTGTGTGTATGTTGAACATATGCTGTGGGTGTACTTATACCTGTGGATGGTACAATGCATGGAGGGTCCTGGGTTCCATTTTGGGAGACCCAGGCCTGCATGTGGAAACATGGAGAGGAGATAGAGAAATCCCCCTAGATACATTACCATATTGCTGTGTTCCTGTAAGCTTGATGTGACAAACACTAGGGGGAACCAGGCTTCCCCTATTTACTTCTAAGGGTGCTCTTTGATTCAGTGAGAGGTCACAAGGAAAGGACCTGTGCAAATATCACGAAGAGATGCGACTAATGAGAGAATCATAAAGAGTATGGCTGGGGCCCTGGGCTAACCCATTGATGCACATATATCTGTAACTGGCATCCAGCTGTGAACTAACTCTAGACACTTCTATGGCCTGTATTGTCACCTTTTGAGTCACTGCTGCTGTGACAGACTGATTTTCAAGAGAGAAGAGAGAGCAGAGGAGTTGGTTCTTCAAAAGAAGGAGACCCCAACACAAAACCTCAAAGACTCACACCCTAAATCACATTTGGTGTCTGGAAATGGACTATAAGGAGGGGGTGGGAGACCCCAAACATAGTCATTTGCCAAGGAGCCAGACAGGCTGTGTGTGAAGTGGAAGCTCTGCAAGTTGTCTGCCTTTCACCAGAACTGGGGGTGAAGGCCTGCTAGTTTCCCTGCTGGGTGATGAGACATCACCCAGAGAATCCAAGACCACCTTCCCTGGAGCCTGGAGCACAAGCGCCTGCCTGCATCCCAAAACCAGTGTGCCCTGTAGGGTAGAGGAGAGCCTTGGAGGGAGCATGGTCCAGTGGGGTACCCCATCGAGTGAACTCTATGTGTGAGGTTTGAGGAAGCAGCTGCTGCACAGATCTGGTTGTTGCCCTTTTGCAGCGCAGAGTTAGCGACCCTGTATACTAGGAGAGGGCTGCTGTGCTGTGCCGATTGGGCTGAAGCCTGTGCGTATTGCCGAGTCGGCGACTCCATATACCAGGACAGTCTGCTGTGAAGAAGACTGTCATGCGGTAAGGACTGTTTAATTGTGTGGAAGCAGGCAGTGACCTCATATTCCAGGAGGGGTCACCATGGAAAAGACTGTTGAGCGGTAATGGTGTAGCCTTGTGCTGTAGCGGGCGTAACCCCGCATGCCAAGAGGGGCCACCATGAAGGAATTCACTATGCTGATCGGGCAGGAGCCCTTGTGAAGTGTGATATAGTGGATCTGTGTGCTGGAAGGAGTCACCGAGAGCATCAAGAACTACAAATTGATCTGCAATTTCCTGTAACAAAAGTGAGGACGCCATGGGAGCATCTGCATACCATCACCCATACAAGAAACCCAAGACAGGATCATCGCAGCTTCTGCTGAGTGAGCCACCTGGACAGCATGTGGCCGATTCACCTATACGCAGCTGCAGCCGCTGAGAGCGGGTTGGACAGGGTGCACTCAGGAACGCCAGCTGCTTCAGGCCTGCCGGTGCATGTAAGACTGGTTTCTGGCTTGTCAGTCCCAGGGAATCTTGTTGCTTGTGTTTCATCGTGGATGACTTTCTCGAGGCTTGATAGCATTACGAGCAAGGCAATTCGAGTTGTAACGCGTAACGAATAAGCATCCAGTAGTCCTCAGAGACCCAAAGACTAGACACACCAACTGTGTAAAATGTCCTCTGTCCCAACGACCTATGAGGCCATGGCACCGTTAAACTTAGGGCCAAATCAAGCAACACGCAAAGCAAAAGCAAAAGATGTAGTCATAAATGTCCTGAAGCTGTAGTCATGCTAAAGCTGTAGAGGCGTCTAGCCTGTCCGTTACCGTACGTACGTGCGTTAACGGACAGGCTAGACGCCTCTATGGGGATATTTGTGCAGCATGGGCCAAGTATAGCCCTCGATATCACAGCATATACTTTGATGAACTGGTGTTTTGCTACACTTTTTTAGCATGACTACGGCTTCAGGACATTGGGGCTCCGAGGACTACTGGACACTTATTCATTATGCGCCACAACTCGAATTGCCTTGCTTGTAACACTATCAAGCCTTGAGGAAGTAATCCTCGATGAAACACGTGTCCGCTGTTTTTTTCCTTTGATACTGACCTGCGTGTCATCGAACATTGGATGTCTCAACAATAACGTTTTGGATCTGCTACATTGACAGACCATGATGAAATAACTGTGTAGTGCTCTGGATTTGTGATTGAATTCATATTTGATGGTTATTCTATGTATTAGTGATCAGGTTTCTTCTTTCTGATGATCAGTTTGTAACCAATTCCTATGATGGGAGATATATGGTGTATTTGACTAATGATCAATGAACAGGTGAAAGTGTTCCGAGTGTTAGGATATAGGTCGGCGTTTGTAGCGCCTATGATTAAGCGCATGCGTAGGCACTTTATGGAAAAGGTTGCCTTGACACTCAGGCCAGGCTACCAAAGGACGCCAAGGCTTTACATATCGACATTAATCAAAACACCTTTACTGGTTTGTACTAGATTAATGATCATCCCAGGAGAGACCTCATATGTAGCCAATACCAGAGAGGAGCAGCTTTGTTTACATGGCTCGCTTTGTCCTATAGTTAACTATTTATATAATGTATTTATACATTTAGTTTTGAATGTAGCAGTTCTGTCAGAAACACTGAATGTAGTAATACTAAGGGGCAAATTATGATGTCAGTCAGTAAGCCTCTGACCCCTAGTCGGAGGCTTACTGACCGACACCGTAGGTTTACAGCCTGACCGCTGAATTTCAATGTCAATCCAACTGTGTTTCCGATGGGTTCAGGAAGCCCATCGGCCAGTTGTATACCTATCATATTCCCTTACAGACTGCGTTTCCATCATCGGGATTATGATGTCGGTTTCCGAAAGCCTTTCCATGTCGAGCTTTCTGACATGGAAAGGCTGCTGGAAGCGAATTTGGGGGCCCCTATCAGGGTTCTCATCCCACCGCGGCCTACAATGGTTGGCCTGGGGGGCACTTGTGGTGCCCCCCTGAAAATCCCTTCACCGTGTGGCAGGCACCATGAGGTGCCTGCCACACGGTGCAGGGTTTTAAACAAATTCCCATTTCTGTATGGGTGCTTGTGCTGCGGGCGGTTTCCGCCCACTACACAAGCTCCCATGAAGAAATGGGAGTTTGCAACTGCACCATGTGCGGTCGCATTGTAATCCGGTGTTCGAACCGCCTACCTACGGTTGGATCGGTTCCCACACCGAGATGGTATCGGTCAGCTGCAACTCCGACCGACATCGTGATAGGGCCCTTAGTGTATATAGCAGCAATGCAGAATATTAGGTCATTGCAGTAAACTGATTGCAGTCCATCAGAAATATATAATTACATCGCACATAGTCACATGATGTATATTTACAGTTTAAAGCATGAGAAAATGGCACAATTTACATACAATCTTATTTTTTCTAGGACTTATTTTGAGTTTGACAGTCCACTGGACCGCCAAACCCACGGTCGAGGTGCATCAGTGGTCCAACCTCCCTATAACATGAAAAGTGTGGTGGTGAATAAAGAAAGGGGGCCCTACAGTGCATCTGTGCCAGGGGATGCATGCAGGGGGGGCACATGGTATATATCAATAAATGCTGTCATCAAAGGGTCTCTTTAAAAAGTTACTGTCTTAAACACAGCAGTGGCACATGATTTCAGATATGCATATTCTCTTGCTTATTGATACTGATGATACTGATTATCATGGCATATAATATGTGAATGATTTACCTTGCACACAGTGGGAAGAAAATAAATATTCATGCCACTGGAAGTTAAAGCAACTCTGGTCACAGGAGACCTAGGGTTCAATTGTCACTTGCCAAATGACCTCACGTGTGTCATCCCCAGCAAATGGCATTATCATTCTGTTTCTCTTCTCTTTTTATATTTATCTGACATACTAAAAGCATTTACACACACACAGACACACAGATGTAATAACTGTGGGTTGTCTATTTTTGTGCAGTATGCTCCACCTTGTCAGTGGTGTGACCTTGCTCAGACCACTGGCAAGAGGCCAATCCAAGCTCGATTTTCTATGGAGCCAACAATTTTCTGATTTATTGTAATCTTCTCCCCTTGGATATAAAATCCTGACAAAATATTGGAAAAAAATATCGAGGAGCAGAAATATCGAGTTTACAATATTGCGATGCACAATTATCATGTGTAAAAATAGCATGGACAAGAGTATCGATTTTAAAGTAAGTCGTATCTATGTTAAAAATATCTATGTTGGGGGGCGTGGCCGGGCAAGATGGCCGAGCAGACGTGACCTGCTCCGGCTCCGGGTCCGCGCGGCGCTCGGCGAGCATTACTGGCAGGAAACGCGATGAGAATTGACACCACGGATCACCCTCGGGCAGCGGAACCACTGAGGCACACGGCGGTGGTACCTTGAGCTGCCCTCGAAGCCCCGGGCGCTCTATTTCCTCCGCGTTCCTGGTCGCTGCAGGTCTCCGAACACAAGATGGCGGCTGGCGCTTAACCCAGCGCGGCTGCCGGGAGAAGCGACTGGCGCTTGCTGAGGCGCCTGAGGGGAGCGCTAGGTCTGCAGAGGCCGCGGAGGTCAGAGGAGTGAGTCCCAACGGTCGGCGTCTCCTACCTGTCCTCTACGCACCACGGAGGCAGCAGACCCGACTGCCTGACTTTAAAATGGCGCCTCGGCGACGCCCTGAGATTGCGCCGAGCCTCATGGGGCTCTACACCACTCCAGCAGTCCCGAGCATGGCCTGGCTGTAAACCAGCAAAGGAGAGAGGCACCCTATGAGCCACGAGCGGCAGCAGCACTGATGGGCGGCTGAGGCGTGGACCGCGGCATTGCCTGATAGCACCTGCACAGTGAGGGGTCTAGAGAGGGCCACTGCCACTATGACCGAGTGGCCAAGCACCTAGTGGGGTCTCCTCCTCGAGCTCTCACGAAGGAGTGAGGACGCATGGGCGGACACTAGGGGTGGCGGAGCTGCCGGGATGACCTATACAACTGCTGGAGGACTGTATATTGCTACTTTCTGGCCCTGGCCCTACACTGGAGATAATAAGAGTATCCCTGGCAAATTCTGAGACGGCTGGACGGTGATTGCCCGATTCCTTATGCCTCCAAAGAAGGGCACAAACAAAGGGACTGGCAGGGTATCGGATTTTTTCGCCGCTGCTGACACTCGACCGGCTCTTCGGGGCACCTCGGAGAACACAGCCATGGTCCTATCCAGGACGGATCTCCCGTCCATGCTTAAGGACTTCAAATCGGAGCTGCGTAATGAGCTAGGCCAGGACATTAAATCCTCCATCGACCAACTACGATAAGATATCACAGAACGCATGGCCTCTCTTCAACGCGATGTAGACTCTGTGGGCACGAGAGTTATTGATCTAGAATCACACCACCAAGAACACAAGCAAGCGATGGATGAATGCCAGGAAGAGGTCAGATCTTTGAAGGAACAACTCCAGCAAACGCAACTGCAGACCGAAGGCCTGGAAAATCGCGCTCGGCGGGAGAACATTTGCGTCAAAGAACTGGAAGAGGGCGCGGAGGGGCCCGACCTAGAGGCTTTTATGGAAGGTCTCTTTGCAGAGATCCTAAACCCCACAGTGCTCAAAATAAAGCTTGACAGGGTGCACAGAGTGGCCCCCCCTGAGGGGTGAACGACGGAAGCCTCGGGATATTCTGGCGAAATTCAACTCTTATAAAGTTAAGGAGGCGGTCTTGCAGGCGACCAGGGCCAAGGACTCCATTTCCTTCTAGAATTTCTCCTGTGCCATATTTCAAGATGTCGCTCCATCTACACTGGCGCGCAGACAAATTCTGCGACCTGTTACTGCCAAACTTTTACCCTTTTGGCCTTAGCTTTGAACTTCACAACAAGAGACACCACCTCACCACCTTGAGAGAGGGCCTGCACCTCCTGTGCCTGCCAGCCGAGGAGGGAGACCCCTCATCGGGTGCATCGGGCAATCCTGCGGGACGTGCGGCCTCCACCTTGGCCTGGTCGCAGAACACGAACAGGAAGAACCGCTGAAGACGACGATGGGTGAGGGTATATTCTATTATGTAGGGGGATGCGGTAGCTCTGAACAGTTCCCTCTCGCTAAGGAGGGTAGCAGGACTACTTCGATCCTAGTTTGGTCCATGCCATGGCACCCAAGGACATAAACATTGGGATGGGTGTCTATCGCTGCAATGTCTGAGACACAATGTGAGTGCCTTTTGATCCATTGATTCCTTATTACGATATCGCTGAAGTGCTGTGCGGACGGGGTCCCAGGACCCGTAGTCCCCACCAGTCTATGTGTGGGCAGAATTGCACCGTGCTGCGACAAAACAAATGTTTTCGACTGTCATTTTGGTTTTCTATTCAGTTGAGTTTTTTGGGTTTTGGGGGGCGTGGAGGGGGGATGGTGGTGGTTGCTCAGCTTTGCTCTTGCCTGAAGAGTCTTCCGAGTGGAGCCATGGGGGGAGGATGGAGGAGATGGGAAGCGGTGGTGCTCTAAGCTATGACACAGGGGAGAATTCTGACATGCTGACGCGCTCGGGACCTGGCCGTCTACCATGGGTGAGCATATGAGGAAATAACACGGTGGGCATTGGTGAAGGGCTAGGTTGAATGTTACTTAGGAGATTCCCAGGTCCTACATTGCAATGCCGATCACAGTAGGTACATGGAACGTTAAGGGGCTCAACTCCCCTCAGAAGCGACAGAAAGTCTGGAAGTACATCCTAGACCATCATCTAGATATAGTAGCACTCCAGGAAACACACTTACTGAAATCTGAAGACTTCCGTCTGAAACACAAGCAATACCCACTTATTTATAAATCCTCTGCTTCTACCAAACATAGGGGGGTGGCACTCCTATTTCGATCCACCACTCAGTTCCAACCCCTAGGTATCCAGAGCGATAGAGGCGGACGATGGCTGATGGTTAAGGGGCGAATGAAAGGGAAGATGTGCACCTTCGTGGCTATTTATGCCCCTAACAGCGGGCAGAAGGGTTTCCTGCATACACTCCTGGGTAAGGTAATGGACTTTGCAGAGGGACCTCTGTTTCTTATGGGAGATTTTAACTTAGTTTGGCACCCAGATCTTGACAGCACACATACTCACCGCTCTGACTTGGGCTCTTTCTCCATTGACACTAAGAGGCATATTCAGGACATGGGCCTTTTGGACACATGGCGCGCTCTATATCCCCACAGCCGGGATTATTCCTTCTTCTCCCACATCCACCACTCTAATTCCCGGCTAGACTACATCTTTGCCAGCCAGTCCTTACAGGGCAATCTCAAGGAAGCCAAGATATTCCCCATATCAGTGTCAGATCATGGTCTATACTCAATATGTATTTCCTGGTTGGGCAATGCCCCATCGCCTGCTCGGTGGTACTTCCCGGCGTCCTTGGAGAGGGATAAGGAGTCATGTGCCCAATTACGGGAGACTATCAAGGAATTTTTTATTCTTAATAGACCGGAGGACACCTCTGAGTATATCACGTGGGACTCCTTTAAGGCCGTGATGCAGGGCAAGTATATAGCGCTTAATTCAGCCCTGAATAGACAACGGGCGAAAGACAGTGATCTCTTAGAGGAGGAATTATCGGCTGTGGAACAAACCCACAAACTTACACCTACCAGACAGACACTACGCAAACTCACGGCAATCAGGGGCAAACTTCGAGCTTTTTATAACAATAGAGCAGAATTCACTCTTCTCAAGTTGCGCAATATGTCCTATACTCAGGGCAATAAACTAGGGAAACACCTTGCGAGGCAACTGAAATATAAAAGGGAACGGGAGTATATAGGGGGTATACAAGATCCCTCGGGAGTGATTGTTCATAGAGACGAGGACAAGGCGGACCTCTTTGTGGAGTTCTACAAGACCCTTTACTCGGCGGACGCGTTGGACGCTGACAAACAACAGGACTTCCTTAGGGATCTGCCCATCCCACAGGTCTCTCCTGCTTGGAATGAAGAGCTTACAGCTCCAATCACACTTGATGAGGTGCTCTCGGCTATCAAGGCACTGAAACCCCACAAAGCGCCGGGCACACCGCAATTTTTTACAAAACATTTGCAGCCGATATCGGTCACCACTTGGTTTGGCTTTGTAATCGAATGGCTGCGGACGGGGACACGACTGACACCATGGCCAAAGCAGTGATCTCAGTGATTCCTAAGACAGGGAAGGATCCCACGCGATGCGCCTCCTACAGGCCTATCGCCCTCTTAAACATCGACGCAAAGCTGTACTCTTCTATTCTGGCTAAGAGACTGAATGGTCTCATGCCGCTTCTAATCCATCCGGATCAATCTGGCTTCATTGCGGGGCGCCAAACTCACGACAACACCGTCCGCATTGTCCACTTAATTGAGAAGGCCAACAAATTTAAGATACCTGCAGTCTTGGTCGGACTAGACGCCGAAAAGGCGTTTGACCGCGTCGACTGGAAGTTCCTCCCTCGCCACACTCTCGGCGTTTGGCTTTTCCCCTCAATTCATAAACATGCTCCAGGCCAACCATAGGCACCCACGGTCTAAAGTCTCAGTTAATGGCGTTCAGTCATCCCCCTTCATCCACTCCAGGGGAACTAGACAGGGATGCCCCCTGTCCCCTCTGTTGTTTGCCCTCAGTATAGAACCATTAGCCATAGCTGTCAGAGAACACCCAGAGAACACCCAGAGATTTAGAGTCTCCCCTTCGCAGGAGACTCCCATAAGATATCCCTATTTGCGGACGACGTCCTCTTGTCCCTGTCCAACCCGACGTTATCTCTCCCGCACCTACAGAAGGAGCTAGATCGCTGAAAAGGCAGCAGGCTTTAAGATTAATCTAGAGAAATCTTATATACTCAATCTCACCCTCTCACAGGCGGAGGCCCTTCGCCTTCAATCGCTTACGCCTCTAGCATGGGCACCCTCTTCCATTCAATATTTGGGCGTGCAATTGACGCCTACGGTGGAGAAGCTATACGCGGCCAACTTTCCCCTTACTATTGCTCGCATTCAGGCAGAGCTGACAAGGTGGAAGCCGCTCTTTCTCTACTGGCTATGTCGTATACACGCCATAAAGATGACCCTTCTTCCTAAATTGCTGTATTTATTCCAGGCGCTTCCCATAGACTTAGAAAAGGACTTCTTTAGGCGCAATAAAGCAATGATCCTATGCTTTATCTGGCAAGGGGGGCGTGCACGTTTCTTCTTCACTATGCTCCGTCGCCCTCAACGAGAGGGGGGAGCAGGTCTCCCTGACATTCAACTCTATTATAAGGCAGCACAACTCAGGATCTTAGTCGAATGGTATCAGAAAGAGTCTGAGAAACACTGGCTCCATATGGACCGCAGCGTAGTAGGGAGAACGATCTGGGACCTAATCTGGTGCGCGAGACAAGACAGACCCAAAAATGCCTATCTTAGCACCCCTACTCGTACCACCCTAAAAGTCTGGGACTCGGTGGCGGCGACGGAGGGCTGGTCTTCCTTCCCTTCGCCCTTTACAGCCATACACTTCAATTCAGCGTATCCCCCAGCGCTCCAAGAGGGACCCTTTGACACCTGGAGGGAGGGGGGATGCCTTGCGCTGACCCGTTTGTTCCACAATTATGACCCCCTTACATTTGACAATTGTAAAAGAGAGTTTGGGGTAGGAGACTCTAAGCGCTATCACCACGCCCAGTTGTTGCATTGGGCCCTAGGCCCCCAGGTTCGAGAGGGGGCTACCCGATTCCTCACTAAGTTTGAGTCCTTCCTTGTTAAATCTTCATCCATGAAGGGTGCAATTTCATCTCTATACAAACTCCTACTGTCCACAGCACTTTCTCCCCGACCGAGGTACATGGCTACGTGGGAAGGGCTGGCTCAGCGGGACATTTCTGACGAAGAATGGGCCCATTTGTGGTCCGACATCTTTAAATGTAATCAATCCACAGATCTACGAGAGGCACACTTGAAAACAATGATGGACTGGTACTTATATCCATCTAAGCTAGCTCGAATCTTCCCAGGTGCGTCGGATAGGTGCTGGTGAGGGTGCGGATTGCTTGGAGACTTCCAACACATTTGGTGGGATTGCCCGTCCATCAGGCCGTTCTGGGAGGAAATCTTAGCTCAGGTGAAAGACATATTGGGGTATCCTATCCCGACATCCATGGCTGAAACACTTCTGGGCGTCCGTGATCCTATGTTAGAACATCAAACTAGGGCGGACAAGAGAATCATGTGGTTGTGCATAGGGGCAGCCAAGATCACTATAGCGGCGGCGTGGAAGAAGAGAGAGGCGCCAGCAATGTCCCTGTGGCACTCCCGGCTCTGGAGCTTGCTCAGCCTAGAACGCATGTCGGACATTTTCCGGGAAGACTTTAAGAACTTCGAATTTGATGGGGACCGTTGGTTTCCTTTCTCTCCCGGGGGTTGCCATCAGCAGTATGTCCCCCTACAGTTCGGGCCCTAAATCTTTTCCAGCTCTAAGTAGGCTCCACGTTGGTGACACTAGGTCAGGATATAGACACCACCTGGGGAGGAGGGGGGAGGTTCGGAGGGTTGGGGGGGTTCTGTTTAACTGTTTTACCTCTTGGTACGCTTTCCACCTTTGACTTCTTCTTTGACCCCAGGGGAAAATTCCTCTGTATTCATGCACACTGGACTATGCCCAAGGATGGATCCGTGAGGAGCACTGTCTCTTGCAAAGACGAGGACGTGACTAACGTGAACTCCTATTGACACTTCCTCTGAGAAGGGTTTCTCTGAAGTACCCATAACATTTAGAACCTGTATCCCTAAATTTGAGCTGTGAATTGGGACTGGGGTACGTTGATCTGTGCTTTGGGGTTCCTCCTTTTTATGTTTGATTGCTTTGACTAATGACCAGCTTTCCCCTGCGAGGGATTATGGGCGGATTGTGCCATGAGTCTTTGTTAAAAAACTTAATAAAAACTCCTTTGAAAAAAAAATATATATATCCATGTTGATAATGTTGTTTGCAAAATTATTGTTATTAATAATATTGTTTTTTACATTATTTGTATGTATTTTAGTTTATATTTAATTGTCTATGTTGTAAATGGTTTGTATGATTATTTTTAATATAGTTTGTAAACTTTTTGATGTTTATAAATTTAATTTATTCGTTTATTTGTATTTTTGTGCTGTAGTGGACTGTTGGGCTTATAGGGTACAGGGTGAGAAGCAAATTAATTATATTTAATTATGAAATAATATTAAATATTTAATTGATAGTTAATTATGTTAATTGTGAAATATTTTTTCCAATTATGGGGGTCATTAGGATGGCGGGCGGACTTAGCCCGCCCGCCATCCTCACGGGGATTTGGACCGCCCGCCATAAGGGCGGGGGTCCCGTGAGTGGTATTAGGATGCGCCCGCCACTGTGTTGGGCGCATCCTGCATTTTTGGCATTGTGGCGGGCGGTGCTCTCAGCTCCGCCCGCCACAATGCTAAAAATGCACATATGCATTTGCATAAACAAAGCGGCAGGCACCACGCGGTGCCTGCCGCTTTGTTTATGCAAATGCAGGGAGGTACCACAGGTACCCCCATGTGCACCCCCCCACCTCTCCTTCACTCTGGGGGCCCGCAGAGGGCCCCCAAAGTGAAGACCGCATGCCTTTCCATGGCAGCATTGCCGCCACGGAAAGGCGTCTGTTTTTGCCCATGTTAACATGGCTGGCGGTGTCTAATAGACACCGCCACCATATTAAACCTTTTCCGCCCCGGTCGCAAGTCTACCGGGGCGGAAAAGCGGCGGACGGTCTTCCCGTCCGCCGCGGTCCCCCCGCCATAGTAATATGGCGGGGGTAAATGGGTGGCGGGCGGGTATGGATTTCTGGCGGATTGCCACCGCCCGCATGGCTTGTGAAGCTTTAGGTGCAGGCTATGGGGTTTGAAGAAGTATATGGTGGTAATTTAATTATAATTAATTAATATTTTTTATTATTTATAATTATTTAATTGATAATAATGTAAATTGTGTGTGTGTATATATATATATATATATATATATATATATATATATATATATATATATATATATATATATTAATGCTCCAACTCCTCCGTTTGAAAACAAAGAATTCTCCGCACTCCGGGGTAAATTTCCAACGGTTGCTTTATTTAGACATGACAGACGCCCTCGCGTTTCGGCAATTAGTCTTTCTCAATGTCAATGACCCTCATACAACATCCTGTTTTTAAACAATTACTGAGGTAGAGGAAGGACTACAGGCCAACTGGTGATAACCAGCGCCATCTTAGAGTGGTACATATTTACATATTTACAAATAAACATATATTGCAAGCATGTTTCCTCGTTTTGTTTTTCTCAAAACATGTCTGTCCACCCTTAACATAAGTCTTTCAGATAGGTGATTTGTGCAAAATGTTTTTGACAACATCACAAACACTTTCATAGTGCTTACTATCGATTTGACCCATGTTACAAACACAAAAATTAAGCCGTGTATCGGCAATTCTCCTTCCCTACCAGTATTCAAAATTGTTTAACCAAATCCATAATAAATCAACCATATGTTCTTTACCAAACCTATACACATTTTTTTACAGTATCATATTTAAATTCATTTTTCATAGTTACTATTTACAACAAAACACTTGAAATCGAATTCATCCATTGATCATATTTCTGAAGGAGGAAACCAAGGTTACTTAAGGCTACCGTAAATCATTCACAGTTCCATTACATCTAAATCCAAAAGATGAAGCCCTATTTACATATATATATACCTATATACAAATGTGCATACTCAATTTTATGAATTCATCACTGGTATGATTGCCATGTACATACATTCAGATTTTAAGTCTCTATCCAAAGCTCTACACCTCACAGGTTATATGTCAAGTTTCTACGCATGTTGTGATTCATTCATATACCTATGTGTACCATCATGTCTTCCCCACTGTTCAGACCCCAAGGCGTTTTGGTATGGAGATCAATAATATATCTTGACTCCAACCTACGCAGTTTTCTAAGTCTGTCCCCCCCTCTGATGTTATCAGGGACTAAGTCTAAGCCATAGCACTGTAACTGGTTACGGTCACCCTTATGCTTATCTGCGAAGTGCCTTGCCACGGGTTATGCTTGATCCACTTTGTCAATGGCCCTCATGTGCTCCAGTATCCTGATTTTAAACGGATGTACTGTGCTTCCAATATACTGGAGCCCACAGGGGCACACTAAGCAGTACACAACATATGGTGTACTGCAAGTGATAAACTTGCTGATCTTTTTCACCCTACCAGTATCTTGGATGGTGTATGTAAGGGTCCTTTTGCTGTTACTGCAAGCTTTACACTTATGACATGGAAAGAAACCTCTCATGTGCTTTAAGGTGTTAGTTTTTGGAGGTATTTTTTCAAGATGGCTGTGTACCAATTTGTCACGGATAGACCTGGATTTTCTGAATGTGACTAGGGGAAAATTAGGGACATCCTCACCAATGACACTGTCTGCTTTTAAAATGTGCCAATTTTTTCTAAGCATAGATTTCAAATGATTAGCTTCTGATGAATAAGGGGTGATTAGTCTAAATTTGCCGGTTACAGATTTTTTATCTTCCTTTTCACCCAACAAACTCTCCCTGGTCATGGCTTTCACTTTACACAGTGTTTTGTTCAGTGATGTGGGATTATACCCACGAATGGCAAACCTAGCCAGACATTCCGAGGCAGCCTGATCAAAGTCACAATCGCGCGTGCAGTTTCTTTTTAATCTTAATAGTTCCCCATAGGGGATGCTTTGCACTAATTTGGGTGGGTGACTGCTGGTTGCGTGAAGTATCGAATTGCCAGCAGTGATTTTACGATACAGAGATGTTTCAATCTGACCCCCTATAATCTGTACCTTAAGGTCCAAATAGTCCACAGAGCATGGACTAATGGTGCCCGTAAAATGCAGATTTAAATTGTTGTTATTCAAACTCGCGAAGTACTTCAGGGCAGTCTCTTCAGTTCCCTGCCAAATGATAAATAAATCATCGATATATCGATGCCATCTAATCACTCTACCATTTGACAGATCGTCACTGTAGGTTCTGGGCACCTGCTCCTCCCACCAGCCAACGAACAGGTTCGCATAGCTGGGGGCGAAGCAGGTACCCATCGCCGTACCAGACACTTGTTTGTAGTAGGTGGTTTCAAAGAGAAAAATGTTTTTGTTCAAACAGATTTGTAAAAATTCTAATAACATGCAGTTGTGCTGAGCATATCTCAGCTGTCTTTTTTGCAAATACACATTAACTGCCTCGATTCCCTTTGAATGTTCGATACAAGTGTAAAGACTTGTTATGTCTAGGACGACAAGTAGATAGTCAGGTTGCCATTGCACATTTTGGATTTTTGTTAAAAAGTCCTTGGTGTCTTTTACATAGGAGGTTAACTTTTTTACAAGACTTGCCAGGAAAAAATCAAGAAACTTGGAAACATGTTCCGTCAGTCCTTGCATTGAAGAAACGATCGGTCTTCCTGGGGGGTGTACATTGTCTTTGTGCAACTTGGGGATATGGTAAAAGGTCGGGCAGGTTGGATTAGAACTACGGAGGTATAAGTGTTCTTCATCCCCAAGCATTCCTTTTTTGTACCACTTACTTATCAGTTCGTCATATGCTTGGATACTCTGTTAGTATGCTTTGAAAGTGGTTACTTCGTAGCTTTTTCCATCTGATAACTGCCTTATCGCCTCTTTATGATATTCATCCCTTGTTTGCACCACGACATTTCCCCCTTTGTCAGAGGGCTTTATAATAATTGAATGATCATTAGCCAACTTCGTTAACGCCAATTTTTCTTCCTGGGAAAGATTTAAACCGCCATTTTCCATTTTTTGATTTTTACGAAAATGTTGCAGATCTTTGATCATTGCATCCGAAAATGTGTCCAGGGCATCAAATGGCATTTGTGGATTGAAAGTGGAGGATGGTTTGTACGGGCTTTCCTCCCTGTCCTGTTCAATCCCAACCTCTAAGGCTCGTTCCACTACTTCTTGGCTGCTTGATATATTTGCCATCGTTTCGTTTCTAAGATCTTCAAGTGTTTCTATTCCTGTAAGATCCTTCACAGTCAATCTGTCTGTTGCTGTTAACCTCGCTGTTTGTTTTTTGCTTTTTGTCAAATGAGTCCTGATTTTGAAATACTTATGAAGTTTCAATTTCCTCATGAAGCTAAACAGGTCAATCCTGGTCTGAGTGTATTCCAGGTGCGCATCAGGGCAGAAGGTCAGGCCAAGACTTAGTACTTTTTGTTCCGCGTCAGTTAGTGGTTTCTGTGTTAAATTCACCACTGTGAGATTGTTAGTTCCAATTACCTCCTGTTGTTCCTTCTGCGGTTGGTCCAAGTCACACTTTTTGGCTTTTCTGCCACCGCCAGATCTCCTTGTCTTCCTACGCTTGTGTTTGGTTCTGGGGGCTTGTTCTTTCCTCCCCTTAGCCATGACTGTCGAATAACTTGGAATTCTGACTGAAAAGGGGTTTGTTTGCCTCCAACAATTGCTCCCAGTGTGGCTTGGTCATCACTTGATTCATTCCCCGTCAGATCAGACTCTGATGTTCCAATTATCGTCGTTGGCACTATTTTAGAACTCAGTTCTTTCCTCGGGACATCAAATTTTTTAGCGTAGGTTAATACTCTGCCCTGCGCGTAATCTCTTTCGTCCCTTTGGAACTTTTCCTGTTTGCGCATCTTGATCTTTTGTTCGTATCTCAATAATCTGGGTTTCATTTGATCCAAGGCATCAGTGACTTTCTTATCGTCTTCCTCCTTACGTAAATCCTCCTCCATCTGTTTAATTTCTGCCAAAGTTTTATCGCGGTCACTCCACGCATATTTCACAAGCAGTCCCAAAGTTCCTTTGCAGTAATGGGCGGTGTGTTCCGCCCAGTCAGTCAGGAGTTGGGGGTCGGGGTTTTCATATGAGGGGACGGTGTAAACACGCAGTCCCCTAGGGACTCTGTCCACCTCAATATAGCCCTGAAGGCTAGTAGCCTCCCACCACTTCCTGACTTCGCGCTCGTACAGGCGCTCCAGTTTCAACATTGACTCGTTAAATTTGCTTGTCGGTTGCTTTGGATCTTGCTTGCTCGGTGGAGCTCCGCCTCCATTCGATTTCTTGAACATGTCTTTGGCATCCTCATGCCTGGTTGATTCACAAAACATATTGGTGTCTGAGGGCTGATGTCTAGGACACACAAGTTCTTAATATTCGTGCAATAGCACGCAGCTCCTTCCAGGAAAAATACCCCTTACGTCGCGCTGCCACGCATCCCTGTCTCTTAATTCTGAAAACAGTAGGACAGGCGTCTCGCTTACCCAGCGCCGATGTTCGCGTCTCACCGCGCCCCCTCCGAAGCGCCGTTCCTCGCTTTCACCCGCAGCAGGCAATGCTCGACAATCCTCTCCCTGTGGCTCAGCGCGGTGCCCCGCCTTCTGTCCGTTCCGGACCCAGCTACAAAAAACCAGAAGTAGCGGTGCACTCTTCGACGGGTGCGGATAGCGGATGTGGTCACCGCCAATATTAATGCTCCAACTCCTCCGTTTGAAAACAAAGAATTCTCCGCACTCCGGGGTAAATTTCCAACGGTTGCTTAATTTAGACATGACAGACGCCCTCGCGTTTCGGCAATTAGCCTTTCTCAATGTCAATAACCCTCATACAACATCCTGTTTTTAAACAATTACTGAGGTAGAGGAAGGACTACAGGCCAACTGGTGATAACCAGCGCCATCTTAGAGTGGTACATATTTACATATTTACAAATAAACATATATTGCAAGCATGTTTCCTCGTTTTGTTTTTCTCAAAACATGTCTGTCCACCCTTAACATAAGTCTTTCAGATAGGTGATTTGTGCAAAATGTTTTTGACAACATCACAAACACTTTCATAGTGCTTACTATCGATTTGACCCATGTTACAAACACAAAAATTATACATATAATATATATTTGTTATTTTGTGTGAATTGTAATATGAGTTATCTTTATTATTTTAATAATATTTTTAAATTATATATGTTTAAATAAACCTATGCATATGTATATGTGATTTTTTTAAATGAGTATAACATTTATATATCATTTTAAATTATGTAAATATATTTAATTTACATTATATTTCTGTTAATATATGTAATGTTTACTATGTTTAACTATGTTTATATTAAAAACGATGTTCTTGTGTTCGATATTAGTGTATAACTATTTTTAAAAATATATATTTTTTGTTATTTACATTGTAGTATAGCATAACAATATTTTTCTACTCTATATTTTTGACACTATATTTATGTCCCACGATATTTGTGTCTTCGATATTTTGTCATTTTGCATGGATATCCGGTATGATGATGGCTTTGAAATGGCAGATAATAGTTTACGTGGATACTGTGGAGAACATCAACCCTACTGTAGCGAACGAGAGTCAAAATCCATGCTTATAGATGCCCAGTTAACTACCTGTCTCTAAATGAGGAAGGCACTAGTAATAACAGCCATAAATCATAACCATGAAAGATTATAATTGAGACTATCAAAGATCAGGTGTAGCCATATGAAAACTAGTACATACATTCCTTACCAGAGCATTTTTAGAGTATACGTGGTAGCTGATATCACCTTTAGTTGGTTGTGAGCTAAAAATGTACCTCCTTCAGGTGTAATGTAATTAATTATGGGAGAAAGAAGCTTGGATTCTGCAAGACTTCATAATGTTTCAAATCTTCTAGTGCAAAGTGCTGCAGAATGGTGTACCACCTGGGGTAGGGAGTGGGGTATTGATCAAGTGCAGTATTACCCTCCCAATCGGAAATCTGCAGGTCAAAAAGAGGTATAACATATGGCATCAACATATACGCCCTCGAGTTAACACGTTTCGCCTTTACAGGTACTTTTCTTGAGTAATCTTTCTGTTACTTGCATAAGTTATCCGGAGAAAGTTGCTGGGGATTAACAAATGATTGCATACTCACCTCTTGTCCCCAGACAGCCCACTAGCCCTGCAGGTCAGCAGAGGCGTTGGCTCTTCTCCCTTAGTGGAGGCCCGGCCACCATATTTGGATATTCTCGTCTGCCTGGAGGGGAGCTCTGTGAAGAACATGCATCTTTCTGTGCACCAAATGCACTTTCGTCAGGGTTGAAACGAAAGCTGAATATGCACTTTTCTTAACCTACTGTACATTTAGTTTGTTTTTCAGAAACACAATATGAGGATTTAATTCTGAGAGCAAAATATCAATGACCCTGATGCATCTTATGAACTGGGAACATAGAAACCCCAAGGTTTTAGTTCTGCTTTGCTTGCTGCCCTGCATTGCATGAACTCTTTGTAAATATGGGTCCTGGTATCTTGGCACAAAGTAAGTCTATTGACTCATACTATGTATAAAGGTCATGAACAGGGATGTTCACAATGGGACAGTTATTTATGGGTACTGCAGAACTGGAGGTTTTATTGATTAGCTATGACGTCAAAGTATAAATATATTGATATAGGTGATTTGTCTGATAGCAGAGAAGTGAAGAGTGGAGGATATTTCTCACCTATAATTTCAGCAGAACACTTGTTAATCAGGTGTCTTTGACTGGACGATTTATTGGCGGGTGTGTGGGTGGGTGGAGAGAGGCAAATGCAGAATGTTGATCAGTATTTAGGCATCCTCAGAGTGGGTCAAAAATAAAAGAAAGAGGAGCACTCCCTCAGATAGCAGACCCTGTCTTGACTTATATTTTGGCAGAATTTCTAAAAAATTGTCCATTAAAAATGTTAAATTCTCTTGGATGTATGACGTTACAACGCATTCTTTTACCACCCATGCTGTTACAACGCAAGTATTAAAACGCAAACCTTTACAACGCATTAAACTTGGGGGTGCTGGATAGTGAATAGTTTAATTTACTATTCCAACTCCAGTCCCCGTGGACACTAGGGAAGGTGTTGGATAGTAAATTAAAACTATTCCCTATCCTAGAGCGCCCCCCAGTGTAATGCGTTGTAAAGGTTTTCGTTGTAATACTTGCGTTGTAACAGCACTTCGTGGTAAAAGTTTCGTTGTAAAGGATGTTTCCCAATTCTCTTTTGTGCCTCCTTGTTGTTACCCCTGGTCAGGGTAATCATATAATGAAAACAGTAGTGATCTGAATTTTTGTGAGCATCCGACAGGGCACCCCAAAATACATATGTTTTAGAAGCCAAATGTGTCATCATATATCACATGATTTATGCAGATTGATGATAACTTATTTGTTTTAATTTAAACCACTAAAGAAAGAGTTTGGGGATGAGACGAGGCATCACCACTGTCCCTAATCACAAAACAATAACTACAAAAGAAGTAGGTTGCCAACACTAATGGGGCTATTCCGATGTCGGACGGACCTGAGTCCGTCCGACATCGGCCAGGAGCTGTAACTGACCGACCTGCTGTTGTCGATTACAGCCCTGCTAGAACGATGCGACCCATGTATACCTGACAATGCAAACATGTATTCTGAGCGGAATGCATGCCTGCATTGTGTAAAGCAGGCGTGCAGTTCATCCCTGCACCCTGTGGCCGGCACCCCAAGGTGCCTGCCACCGGGTGCAGGGATCAATGGAGGGGTACCACAGGTGCCAGCAGGCCGCCATCTGGCGGCCTCACACCCATGGGGGCCCTGCTGGGGGCCCCCAGAGACAGCTTTCGACTGCCTTTTTGTGCCGGACAGACCGGCACAAAAAGGCAGTGAAAAGCTCCCATCGTACTCCCTCGGTCATAAAGAGTCGACCGGGGGGGTACTGTGAGATTTCCGGACTGCGGACAGGCTCTCCGAGTCTGTCGTCCGCAACCCGGAAATCCGAGTCGGATTCCTTTCCGACCGAGCCCATCGGAATGGCTCGGTCTGAAAGGAATCCAGCCGGCAGTGACCGATCCAGCTGAAATCGGAATCGGACCCTAAATGTAAAGAGTAAGAAAACGTGGTGGAATAAAGAAGTCTAATCGCTGTAAGTTTAAGTCATGAGTAGTCTGAGATGGTCTAGGAGGCCATCCTTGATAGAAGAGGATGCCTCACACACAATATTGTGATATGCTTCAACATAGGCATCCTCTCCCCATCCTAGTAAGATGGTGCTTCCAGGGTGGACTCAACCTCCGCGAAGCCTTTTGGCGGGCGGAGGGAGTTCTTACATAAAACTTGCAAGACAAAAGCAGGATGCAGTTGATTAAAAATACCATCAGGTTCCTCGGTTATCACCTTTATTCGTGAGGACCTGAGGTACACTAATACCAAGTGTGTCAGTGGACCCTAGAGAAAATATTGTCTCCAGTCCATCTTTCAATAAACCAACATATTTCTGCCCACACAAAGAGCCAAAGAGGTCTGGGAATTCGTCAGGGCTGTCGTATCCCTACTGTAGTGAATATCAGGTGACCCCTATGACCTTGTAACCTAAGGTGGGGAAGTGCACCTAAAGTGTGCCCAAGTGAATCCTACCTGGGATAATGTCATGCGCAAAACGTCATGTACCCTAGACTTTAGGGGATACCAAAGATTCGGTAAGAAGGAGGGGTGGTGGCCTTCGTAGTCACATATTCATCAGAAGAGCAGCCACGCCAAAGCACCTACACCTACTTCATCCGGCATGGAAAGGGTGCCAAAACCAGCCATTGTAATCTCCGGAAAGGCCCGCCCGTGAGATCACAGGCCGGATTCTGACTGGCTGACGGGCTCTCCGAGCCTGTTGGAAGCCAGCCGGAATGACCAGCAGCTTTACTTTATGGCTGCCTCCATCGTAATGAGGTGGTCATAAAGTAAACCGGCCGGCCCATTATGATGCAGCCGTACAGGCTCCGACCAAAGGTTGGAACCTTTTACGGTCGCAATCATAATCTGCCCCTTAATGTCATGGATGTAAACCAGGGGTCTCCAACGGATAGCTTATGAGCTACCGGTAGCATTAACAGTACCCTGGAAGTAGCTCTCTGAAGTGCAGCCCAGCACAGTATCAGCCGCGGCCGGTAGTGGGAGTACCGGCCGGGCGATGACGTGTGGAGGGGGAGGGGCAGGGTGGGGGCTAGTAATTTTGTTGTGCGCACTGCATCACCAAATTCGATGCAGTGCGCGCAATGAAATTCGTTTTATTTATTTTTATGGTTACTTACCTGTTAAGGTCCAGATTCCATACATTACTAGCCCCCACCCTGCCCCTCCCCCTCCCCACATCACCGCCCGGCCGGTACTCCCACTACCGGCAGCGGCTGCACAGTATGTAATTTAGAGGGTTCAGCCACATTTAAGAAGGCAGCACTATACACCTCCAGACTGCACACTGTGACTACCTGTGGGATGCGAAATATATCCACCTGTCTCCTTTCTCTATTTAGCAAAGTCACACAGATATTTGTTATTTTGCAAGTCCCACTCTTTCAGCAAAATGTGTAATTTGACAGAGTGTTCTGCTGATGTCTGAAAACAAAATGAATGAAAATCAAAAACATATTTAAATTTAAAGCTGCACTTTGAATGATAATTGAAGTGTTTAAGAGATTTATAGCTGTTGGTATGTATTTCCTTTGTTCCAGTAGTGCAGGATTATTTTCATTGATCAGTAGTAGTTCTCATTATAGAAAAGGTTGGAGACCCCTGTTGTAGACACTGTAAAATGTTATCTTGCAATAATTAGCAACATCTATATTTAATTTGCCATGAATATTGGACCTACTGTGTTACTTTTTTAGGTCTCGCCTGCAGACAGTTTGACAAGATCTATTTCTTCCACACAATACACACCAGAACACAAAACATATGCATACATACATATGCATTTACAGAAAGCAGATCTTGGACAGCCCTTTCCAGCAATTTACAGGTGGATCTGGGCATTGCCTCAGAGCTCTCTCCATTAGCCTTGGTATCAGCCCAGGGTAGTTTTCAATTGAAAAATGTTATCGCCCCTCATTTTGACACACACTCACTACCTGCCCCCTCCAACCCAAACTACTTATCCGTTGTTCTTTATTGCTCCCCTGTCCATTCCCTTCCCACTTTGGCAATCCCCAATCCTCCCTCGAGCTGCTCCTCTCATTTTTTTTTCAGGGCCCAGAGGCACCAAAATACGTGTGCCTTATAGACAGCCATTTTGGAATGTTTTCTCTTACCGTTCTAAGATGTCCGCCACGTGTTGAATTTGAATTTGAATTTAAAAACATTTGTTGAGCGCACTTTTACCAAGCGGTTTCATGGCGCTTTTCAGATCGCAAACAGCGGCAGCGGCAGGGGGAAATTAGGCGGCGAAAGCTCGGGAGAAAAGAAAAGTTTTAAGGCTTTTCCGGAACTCTATATAGGAAGGTGAAGTGCGAAGTCCCACAGGGAGGGAGTTCCAGAAAGCTGGGGCGAGAACAGAAAATTTGGTTCCACCAGCCTTCTTCTTTTTGAATTCTGGAGTGGACAGGAGTGCCATGTGGGTGGAGCGGAGTTCTCTACCCGGCATGTAAGGCTTGATAGCAGAACATATGAACTCCGGAGCGGTGCCCATTTTGGCCTGGAAGGTGAGGCAGCCAAGTTTGAATAGGGCTCTCTCTTTCACAGGCAACCAATGTAATGTCTGCAGTAAAGGGGTGGCACGATGAAATTCGGGCAGGCCATGAATCAGGCGAGCAGCCTGGTTCTGCACTAGTTGCAGACGGTGAATAGCATAGGCCGGCGCGCCATTATAGTTTATGTTGCCATAATCAAGGCGTGAGAGCACCATTGCCATTACGATGATTTTTAGTGCCGGGAGGGAAAAAAAGCGGGAGATCTTCCTGATTGTCCTAAGGGAGAAAAAACAAGAGGACACAACAGAACTAACCTGAGAGTTAACGGAGAGTTGGGAATTGAGGAAAATACCAAGAGTTTTGACTTTAGGAACAGGAAGTGGGGGAACACCAAGTGAAGGGGGCCAGTGGGAGGGAGACCAGGGACTGCAACCACCTCCGGTCAAGACCAACTCCGTCTTGTCCGGATTAAGTTTGAGGTGGTTGCAGTTCATCCAGTCCTGAATGAACAGCATAACAGTTTGGACATTCAAGGCGGATGAGGAAGAATGGGAAAGATTGAAAATTAGCTGGAGGTCGTCAGCGTAATTGAACACCGTGACCTCAAGCTGCTGTAACATAAAAATAAGGGGGTAGATGTATAAATTAAACTAGAGAGGGGAAAGTGAAGAGCCCTGGGGAACGCCACACACCACCTTACGGGGGGGGCAGTGAAACCAGCAAGATGGACCGCCTGAGCCCTCTCGCTCAGGAAGGACTCGAGCCACGCGAAGGCTGAGCCCTCTATGCCCGCCGCCCTGACACGGGTAAGAAGGATGGAGTGATCCACCGTGTCAAAAGCGGCGGACAGATCTAGGAGAATGAGGGCTTGCGGGAGGTTGGTATCAATGCCTTCGCGTAGTCCGTCCATCACTGAGATCACCACCTTCTCCGTAGAGTGGAGGGGCCGGAAGCCCGCCTGGCAGGGGGAGAGGCAGTGGTTAATCTCCACATGGGTGCTCAAGGTGCTGGTCACGTGAGTTTCTAAAACCTTACCGAGGTAAGGCAAGAGAGAGATGGGACGGTAGTTCGAAGGGGATGATGGATCGGCGCCGGCCTTTTTTAGGATGGGGATGACAACCGCGGATTTGTGAGGGATAGGAACAACCCCTTTACCAAGTGAGTCATTGAGGAGTGTGAGTGACGGGGTAGGACAAGCTAGGAAGATTTCTCTAAGGATACAGGCGGGGGCAAAGTCCAGAGGAGAGCCCGACTTCACCCTTTGAAGCAGGGGAAGGAGTGTAGTTTTGGTCAAAAGGGGGATGGTAGTTAATTTGGAGATGGTGGGAGGAGGGGAGGGATTGATGAATGCAGAGGATGGAGGGGAGATGTTGGCTTTGATCTTTGCGACCTTATCAACGAAAAAAACATTGAGTAGCTCGCAAAGAGATTGGGAGGGGGGGATCATAGTCGTAGTTCTATCAGATGAGGCCAATTCATGCACGGTAGCAAAAATTTCTTTTGATTGGGACTCCGCTGCCAATATCCTATTAGAATAGAACTCGGTTTTGGCGTGAAGAATGCCCTGTTTATATTTCTTGAGAACAGATAGATAAGTGACTTTTAAAGCAGGACAATACGCTCTTCTCCATGCTCGCTCAGCTCTGCGTGCGGCAAGCTTCTTCTCCTTAAGGTCTGGGGTGAACCAACGGTTAGCGGCGTGAGCTCGCTTAACCGTGATTCGCCTCAGAGGGGCGAATTCGTCGCCCGCTTGGGTCAGCCAGTTGTTAATGATAGCCAGCTGGGTAGGGGCTGCAAGTCCGGAGAGGTCAGGGCTGGATTTGGCCAGAGACGAGCAGAAGGAAGGCATGTCGGGTTGGCCCCATTTCCTAACCCAGGTGTTCTTGGGATGCGGGGGCTTAGTCACTGGGGCCAGGGCAAGGGAGAAGGAAATTGGAAGGAAGTGTTCTATGCATACACCATGTGTACAGTGCCAATGCAGACAACCATTTGGAAAGCCAATATGTCAGCGTTCACCATTTAAAGGCTGGGACCTATTGGCAATGCCAACACTTTGTTTGCTTGGGTCTCTGCTTTTTATCTGTACCTCTTTTGCACGAAAAGTGGCTTTGTCTGTAATTTGCTGTTCCTATTATAAAAATAGATTGGAATCAAGAAAAGAAGAGAATGAATACTGTTAACTGAATACTTCCTTAGTGCAATCTTGTGTTGCCACAATTCTAAGGTTCGTGCCCCCTATTAAACAATGAAGCAGAGATTTTAAAGATGAACTTACTTTTAAGGACCCTTGACTAGTGGCGTAAATATGAACCCAAAATGTAAAACAATACTTTGGCACACAGTATTTTAGGGCTCGGAAATATATTAATCGCAGCTTTGCTCCCACAGTTTGTGAACCCCACGAGTAATTGTTGATTCCTAGGAGCAGCCTCTCTACTGTACACTTACTCCTACGGTCTGTCCACAGGGCAGATTTGACCAGTTAGGCTTGATACTTTATTTTTTGTTTTGTACACCAATAGAATAGTATTCTGGTGGAGAAATACCCTTTTCTGCACCTGCAAACTTTCAAGTGTTGCTGCCTCTTTCCCTCCCAGGAGGAGCACTAAATAATTGTGGGTAGATTTACACATCCGCTTATGGTGGTAATGGCCATGGTAAAAGATGTAAGTATTCCCAATGTTCCAACTTTGAGAGAGTTTCATGCATTTAATTGTCTTCCCAGAATCCCACCCCAATCCTAAACTTCCGACTGTGGATAATCCACAGTATGAGTAGATGTGTCCCTACTGGAACTTTAGGAGTTCCTTCTTCACGGGGAATTCTAGACAGAACTCACAGGATTGTTAAGATCCACAGTGCCTTGTAGGAGTGACTTACCCAGTCAATTTCTTTCTTGCATTCTGGTACTCGTAGTCGTTTTTATTCCATTATAAATTAAGGACTACGGGTACAAGGATGCCAATTCAAAACTAAACTTGATGAGATATTCATATATGCCCTGATACTGATTCTGGGAATCAGAAACTGAGACTTTTGTTGGTGCACCGAAGATGGTCTTCGGTGCACAAAAAAGTATACCCATCGAGTGCCCAGATTTAACTTGTAGGTCAAGGTCATTTCTATTTAAAGCGGAGCCACAATATTAGATCTCTCTCCCATGGCCACTTTGTAGTTGTGTGATTTTAAAGAAGGGAAATAGTATATGCATTTATGTCCAACAATGGCGAACCCCTCCAAATCTATATCCTAAAAAAATCGTAATATTTATTCTTTTGCCGATGAGAGAAAAAAGAGATAGAGAAAGTGAGAAACAAGTGAGATAGTGTGAAAAATAGAGAAAAAAGTAAGAAAAAGGGAAAGATAGAGAAAAAAGAAAGAAAAAGAGATACAAAGGGAAAGTAAGGGAAGAAAGCAATAGATGGAGAAAGAAGGAAAGTATGCAAGATATGCAGTGATAGATGGCGAGAGAAAGAAACAGTACATTTATCAACTCTTCGTGTATTAAAATCATCTTCAGATTAGGATAGTTTAAACCATGGGATTTTGTGAATTAAAAGAAATAATCATTTTTTGTGTTCTTTATGACGTGCCTAGTTTCTCAATGTCACACACATTTCCCTATGTTTTTTCACACCATACTTAATTAATATGACACTTTGAAATCAGACGTAACAGACACGAGGTCACATTAAAGAACTTCAAGGCTGCACAATATGTACTTTATTTTGAGGATTTTAATATTTGTACGTCATTCCATCCTCTGCCTAAAAACACCTCGTACATCTAAGCATAGCTGGTGAGACATTTTTGTACTTCAATTCGTTAGTTTCATTTTTAACAATCACAAACTAGCATACACGATTTTAAAACGATGACATTTAAAATTAAAAAAGGAAACTCTTCTGTGGTAAATTAAGATGCAGGGTAGCCAGTAGTAAGGTGATAGGATAACATTTATTCTTTAGGATGAGAGGCTTCAGTTGCAGGAAAAGTTGGTATGAAAAAAGCATCCTCGTTGCCATTGTGGTAAATGAAGATGCAGGGTAGTAAGGTGATAACAGGATAGAGTTTATTCTTTAGGATGATAGTCTTAAATTACAGGAAAATTTGGTATGAAAAAAAGCATCCTCATCGCCATTGTGGTAAATGAAGATGCAGGGTAGTAAGGAGATAACAGGATAAAGTTTATTCTTTAGGATGAGAGTCTTAAATTACAGGAAAAGTTGGTATGAAAAAAGCATCCTCGTTGCCATTGTGGTAAATGAAGATGCAGGGTAGTAAGGAGATAACAGGATAAAGTTTATTCTTTAGGATGAGAGTCTTAAATTACAGCAAAAGTTGGTATGAAAAAAGCATCCTCGTTGCCATTGTGGTAAATGAAGATGCAGGGTAGTAAGGTGATAACAGGATAACGTTTATTCTTTAGGATGAGAGTCTTAAATTACAGCAAAAGTTGGTATGAAAAAAGCATCCTCGTTGCCATTGTGGTAAATGAAGATGCAGGGTAGTAAGGTGATAACAGGATAACGTTTATTCTTTAGGATGAGAGTCTTAAATTACAGGAAAAGTTGGTATGAAAAAAAGCATCCTCGTTGCCATTGTGGTAAATGAAGATGCAGGGTAGTAAGGAGATAACAGGATAAAGTTTATTCTTTAGGATGAGAGTCTTAAATTACAGGAAAAGTTGGTATGAAAAAAAGCATCCTCATCGCCATTGTGGTTAATGAAGATGCAGGGTAGTCAGTAGTATGGTGATAGCAGGATAAAGTTTATTCTTTAGGATGAGAGTCTTAAGTTACAGGAAAAGCTGATATAAAAGATGCCCCACCGGGAGCAGCATCCTTGCTGCTCAGCCCACCCGATTTCCAACTGACCCTTACTCAAATCATGCACACATCAGAATTCTATTACCTCACAGTCACACTGGCTGAGCAGCAGGGGACATATACCTAAAGAGAGAATGTCCTGTCATGGTCTGATGGAGACGGGATGAATCATTTGGTACTAGTAGTACAGTCAGGCCGGTACTCACCGCCGTGCTTGGCTCGATTTGACTCTCCATCTCAGAATAGATGGGCTCAGGCTCGACTGCTGCCTCGCTGTTCTCTTCGTGACTCACCCAGGGCAGACTGGCGCTCGGTTTACAGTGACACGAGAGATGGGAGAGGAAGGGGGTGTTTTCAGATTATTTTTGTGGTATTTTTTTTGGGGTTTTTACTACAACAGCAAATGCCCACTTGGAGACTGCTGTTCTTGAAAAGCATCGAAAGATGAAGTCTAGAGCTGGAGCAATTTTGCTGATTATTCACCACAGTGAAGTTTTGACATGTTAAATTTGTTAACATTTAATATTATTTTTAAACTTTGTTTTACCATTTTTTCTCTCTGGCAAACGACTTTTAATGTTTTTCAATCTTTTAGTTTTTAAAATTCAATTTCTCAAAACGTGGTTTTATATTAAAAAAGTTTTACCTTCTTTTTACTTTCGTTTTCTATTTTTAATAAATATGTTTTGCAATATTTTAGTTTTTATATTACACACACTCTGGGGCACATTAGGATAACGGGCGGATTGCCACTGCCCGTATGGCGGTGGCGATCCGCCTGCCAAAAACCTCCACCCGCTACCAATTTCCCCCCCACCACATTACCATGGCGGGGGGGACCCAGGCGGATGGGAAGACCATCCGCCTGTTTTCCGTCGGTAGGCAATCCGCCCGATTGCCTACCGGGTGGAAAAGCAGTTTATATGGTGGCGGACTCTGTTAGACACCGCCAGCCATATTACTATGAGGGTGGAAGCATGCCTTTCCATGGCGGCATTGCTGCCACGGATAGGCATGCGGGAATTGCTTCTGGGGGCCCGTTGCGGGCCCCTAGGGACTCTGGGGGGAGGGGGGTGCACATGGGGGGTACCTATGGTACCCCCCTGCAGTTCCATGCCATGGGTGCCTGCCATGTATTGCATGGAAGTGCACAACATGCCTTCCTGGCTTTGTGGCGGGTGGTGCTGAGTGCACCGCCCGCCACAATGTTAGGAATGCTGGCGGGCGCCTCCTAATGGCACCCACGGGATATGCCCGCCATCCTAATGTGCCCCTCTGTGTTTATCAGATGTGAGGTACATGTTTTTCTAAGTTTTACTCCACTTGGCATTGTCATTGTATTTCATAATAAAGCTCGTCTGCGTTTCTAAATAAAGTGTCTTCCTATACATATTAGTCTTGCCTTCTCACAGTGGGTGATGTAAGATTCGTGGAGTAACATCACTTTCTGTTCACCCGACCCATTACTCACCAAAGTATGTAGGTTGTTCCATCATTCCAGGAACCCACCGGTTCCCCACAGAAGCCTAAACTCTTGCCTGCAAATCTAATCTAGATTAAAACACTTTTTTTAAAATTTATTTTTTATTTCAATAATTTTTTATTGAAAATTATATTTACATGGTGCAGAGGATATACATGGGAGATAACTGAGAACAAGAGAAAAGACCGGGAAAAGGCGCCTTTTAATGAAAAATACAACTCTTTGTTTTACAGAAGGTGCAACATTTAAAACGCCATTAATAAAGGGAAAGACTGAAGGTGGTGATCACATTTTAAATGAAACATTTATTATCGAATGAACAATTTAGTCCCACTCGGGTATGACATATACTAATATTGCTCATATTCTCTATGTGATAAAGCTATCTTTTTAGCTTCTCCTCTGTAGACAAACCATGGGCCATACACAGGAACGTTTTTTTTTAATAAATGTGCATTTTAATTTGCAATTGCTATTTGGGATGAGGACCCTGGAAGTCACAAGGGAACGAGGGGACTGAATGGGTTCTCCCAGGCTAATGATGAATGTATGAATGCTCTTGCAGCCTCTGTGCATTGAACTGCCACCGTCTGCCAAGGGCAGGCCGTAACCATATGCAAAGCGTAGGATGCTGCTGGCAGGAACTTCCTGTGTGCACGTGGCAGCTGTGCTTATGAGCAGGAAGTAGTCCACAATGCTTGTTTAGCAGCACACCCCTGTTTGTGGCATTGTACCACAAGCCCACTAGAAGCCTAGGGCAGGGGTGAAATGTCAGAGCACTTTTTGAAGGCAGGCAAAGAGTTTTGCTTTTTTTCTTGCAGGCCTTTGCCCCTCTCTGTTCACTGTGGCATCGTGTGGCACGCACAACCGAATCCTGCCCCCTGGCTAATTTTTTTTTTTTTACACTTGACTGTGTTTTAACTCGGGATTCATTTATTGGATGATTATTGCATTTTGATTTATAAGCTCTCCTGCAATCTAGTGAGAAGGGCCATGTGTGATCGAAGGGGCAGCTGACCCATTGAACATCCCACCAGCAGAAGTGTATGTTGGAGGCTTAATCCTGCATGCCCGGAAGAGGCGGGTCCATCTGGAGTGAATTTAGGTGTGTGTCTAGATGTCAATCAGCCCTTATTTTTTCCGAATCTTGTCCGTTTTTGTTGTAAATAAACGTAGCACAGTCCATGTAGTTTCTTGTAGGTACTTTGGGGCCGATTAGGATGGCGTACAGACTTTGTCCGTCCGCCATCCCGTTGTAGGAAGGGACCGTCCGCCACAGTGGCGGGTGCATCCCGCATTTTTAACATTGCGGCGGGCGGTGCTGAAAGCACCATCCGGCGCAATGCTAAAAATGCATGTTCTGCGTTTCAAAGTACAACATGACAGGCACCGCGCGGTGCCTGCCATGTTGTACTTTGAAACGCAGGGGGGTACCCGCATGTGCACCCCCAAAGTAAATACTGTATTCCTTTTCCAAGGCGGAAAGCATAGGACCGCCGGCATCGTAATATGGTTGGCGGTGTCTCACAGACACTGCCACCATATGTAAGCACTTTTTTCCGCCAGTCGCGAATGCGACCGGCGGAAAAGCGGCGGACGGTCTTGCCGTCCACCCCGACTCCCCCGCCATCCTAATGTGGCGGGGGGTCATTTCTGTGAGGATGCCGGACGGATTGTCCCCGCCGGGCCGGCGTTGGCTACCGCCAGCCCAGCGGGGGCAATCCGTCCGCCATCCTAATCTGGCCCCTAATTCCAAGTTAGATGGTACAAGATTAAAGGAAGACGAAACCCCACCAGGAGCAGCCTCCTCCCGCTCAGCCCTTCATCCAACTGACAGTCTTTCACACTCAACATTCTAACTAGCTCCCACACCAAACATTCTAGGCTGAGCAGCAGGAATACCACAGTTTTATTAGAATGCTGAAGCGGAAGTTGTATTTTTGTTAAATTGGTAACTTGAAGGGTCTTCATGGGTGAGACAGAGCACCACAGTCAGAGGTCCTCATTAGCATTACCCTGCTTCAGTACAAAATAATGCCTTTTCTTGAACAGCGTGCAGTAGAAAGTGACCTGCGAGATAGGGATATGATGGCATTTGTGCAGGACCATACAGTTTGACCAATTTATCAAGAGGAGTTCCAACGCAGGTCTTCTAGTTCCAAAGTCAGCAGTTTAGTTACTCTTCCACATCTCTCTCCCTAGAAATCTTTAATGCCTTGGACATTCAATGCACTAGTTGGGAAAACATGAAACATTCAAGCGACAGTGGTTACATGGGTTAGTGCAGCTTTTCTACTGATTGGGAAGTGCTTCTTTTTTATATGGAACTTCTATGCCATTGCAGAATGTTACATTATCAATATCTTCATAAACACACTCCCATAATAAGTCCTTTATATAGCGCTTCACTTTTACACCTAGGCCATTAGCTAGTGCTTCATTGTCTATTGGATCTGCAAATCTACAATTTGTGAAATGGGGTAAGAAAGACCAAGAAACAACCTAAATTCTTTTAAGACTAATTTCATAAAAATTGGGGTATCCATATTGTTACTTCACAGTTACTGGGCAAATACTATGGAGGTCATTACAATGGCGGACAGACTTCAGTCCATCTGCCATCATATCGTATTTTGGTCCACCTGCCTACAAGGCGGCGGTCCCACAGGCCAAATTATGATGCGACCGCCACCATGGCGGTAACATTGGCCAACTTTTACATTGTGGCGGGGGCTGCTGGTTACAGCACCCGCTGCAATGTCAAAGAGGGATGTTTTACATATCCTGTACTACGTGACAGGCACCATGTGGTGCCTGTCACTTGGTTCAGGGATATGTAGGGGGGCAACATAGGTGCTCCAAACACCCAAAGAAATGCGCCAGGGGGGAAGAGGGGCTCGCTATGGGCCCTCAATGTCTATCCCCGCCAGCCATGGAAAGGCTGGCAGGGAGGGACATCCTAATCCCTACAGCGATGCCTTGTAGGCACTGCCACCAATACAGGGATTGGGAGGCCCTCTGCTGCACTGGCGAATTCAAGGAGCATGTCGGATGTGTGGCCATCGAAGTTTCCAACCTCCATAACACCGCCAGTCATTGTATAGTGGAGGCCGGGGAATGGCCTTACGATGGCGGTGAGACTGCCACTGACAACCTGTCGGTGGCGGTCTCACCGTTGTCATAATGACCCCCTATGTCGTTCGGAAAATCTTCTGAGCAAATCAGTTTCAGAATCATTTCCGACTAAAACGTGTTCTGCGAGTCCGACCGACCGATTACGATGCTTCCGAACATCGTTTGGTTGGACTCGCATTGGCTTCAATGGGAGCCTGTGTTCCGACCGACTACACAGGCTTCCATTGAAAAAAGGGTGGGTGGGGAAAACCGTGCACTCTGTGAGAGCCACCGAATGCTGCCTGCCACACTGTTCATGGTTGTAAAGAGGGATCCCATGGGTACCCCCACTGGCCCCATTTGGAGGGCCTACTGTGAACGGAGGCTTGCTATGGGCTCCAAAGTTGGATTCTGACAGCCGATCTATTTCGGAACAACCGATTGGGAAAGGCTGTCCGAATCCTGCATCGTAATACGTTGGTCTGAAACACGCTCCGTACGAGTTGTCTCTGAACGACTCTGTTACTCTGAATGCCGACTATTGTAATCAGGTCAGAAAGAAGGGTTCCGACTCAGATTCGGACAAGCCGAATACCATTCGGAGCCTTTCCGACCGACATCGTAATTGGCCCCTTACTTGGGAAACAACCTGCCTTCTCCTAAACAAAAAATCCTCTTTAGAATCCCTTTTCGCTCTTCAATTTTACATGCACTTCAGGCCCGAACACAAAATCACATATATGGTTACTCTTGTCAGACCTGTATCATTTTACTAATGGCCTATAACAGGCTCAAGGATAGGGCTATTCCACAATGATCAGTCTTTCCATACAAGGTTATAGAAAAGATGATACATTTTATTAATACATTTTCATCATATCATTTTTAAGAATTTGTCTTTTTGTAGTGCCTCAATTTATACTGATATAAACATTTCTATTCAGAGATCTCAATGTGCAAAAGTACAGATTAATCGTAAACATTTCATTTTAAACACGTGCAAGATGTATTATTTGCACATAAAATACATGGAAAGACATATATGTACATTCTATTGATTCATACCTGTACCCCCAATTGGAGACAAATGCTACCTCAAATAAGCCATATATGTGATTTTGTTTTCCTCTCCTCTGACTCTTGGTCCTAGAAGTATCCATAGGAGGTAAATTTCTGTGATATTCACTTCAGGCCGGAACAAACAAAATGAACTTACACAGCGTTTTCACCAAAGCACTTTACAAGAGAAACAGAAATAGTAATACAAAGTCGTAATGCATAGAAAAAATGAAAAATAAACTTGCGAAATATAACTAAATGAGAGAAGATAGTCCATTTGGAGGGAAAAAATGAACTTAGAGAAGATTCAAAACATAAAGTGCCAGTGAGAAAGTGTTAGGTCCAGATTAATTGACATTCGTTAATTTGTGCAAATTTAGCGAGCAACACTGACTATTTACTTCAGCGGCTGTGTTCACGCTAATAAAAGCTGTTTTAATGTGACGCAGGGGCGGCTCTCTTGCTAGAGCAGAGGAGCGTCACCCTACTGCTGAAACGCAGAAGGCAGAAGAAAAATAAAATGAAAATAAAACTATTTTATTGTCCATTTTTTTAAACCTTTTAATTTGTGAATCTAGGGTGGGACGTGCCATGTTGCGTCAGCAGCGGGGGGGGGGGGGGGGGGGGAAGTGGTGGTATGTACTGAAAGTGCTCATGTCTGTTTGACCGTCCGTCCACGACCGGCCAAACCGGCATGCACACTGTGATATCTCCAGACTGTTTCCTTGGAGATATATATCAAAAGCTCATGGCAGAGGCTCCCAGTACCTGCTGGAGCGTGAAACCGACCCGATCCTCCCAATCCCAGCGCTTCTCTTGTGCTGGGAGTAATAGCATGAGAGCAGCGCTGGTATTGAGTGGGGAGTCTGGCAGGCTGTGCTCCTGGGTATTAGAGGGCCAGCAGAGGAGCAGTTCAGCGTGGGACAAGAAGTTCGCAGCAGCCCTCAGTGAAAGGTCAGTGTATTTTCTAAAATAATTTTTTCTTCATGCTGCACCCCCAGGCTGGATTGGCAGCAGCCACCGCTGGTGTGACATGAAGCATTGCGCCATGGTGCAAAGGCAATCCTGCATTGCCTTGCAAGAGATTTCAGCACAAGGACAATTTTCGAAGAATATGCTACATAAAATGACTAATTTCAGTGCAATGACACATCTTATGCACAGGAATATCACACAATAATCTGCTTCCCCTTGTTTGGACTTGGTTTAATGATAAGTCAGGTCATGCTACTTTAATTGATCTAGATTGTGCTGTTCTAGCTCCGTCACACCCCCTTTATGTAGATTATAAGGATGCTGACCCTCCGTGGCACCAAGGGATTGGGGCAAAAAAACGTTTGCATATGAAAGCTGATCTGCAATGGCATTTGTGCCATGAAGCACAGACAGGTGGCACATGAGCGGGTTGCGCAAACATATGGTAAATTACTGCTCGGATGGGAAAGTCTTCCACGTCAAAGCAGACCTGCATCTCTACCCTGAGTGCCCCAACTGTACTGATGTATGGATCTATAATGCTGATTTATTATTGTTGTCATAGGCAAACATTGATTATGTGTGTGTGTCATGGCAGAGGCCTGTCTCTCTAATTGTGGTCTTGTTGGACCTAGAGGGGAGATAGAGGGGGCGGGCGGGTGGTGCCTAAAATTAAGGTCGGGCGGAGAATTCCGCTCCGCTGGCAGAGTTTGTGGATTTTTGCCTACTCCGCCTTCCACAGAGAATGCAGAGTGTAGGCAAAACTCCGACTTTGCAGCAGAGCGAAGTTCTGAGCCCCGGGCACCACCTTTAGCTCCCCACCTCCACTCCCCCTAATAAATATTAATAAAATTAAACAAATAAGAATTTTTTAAAAGACACTTTTATACGCGGCGTCTCTGGGCTGCCTTCCTCCTCCTCGCCGTAGTCTGTGCAAACCCCTATGTCATATGTACATCGTGGTAGGACTGCGTATGTGCGCGCAGTCCTACCACGACATACGTATTACATAGGGGTTTGCAGGGAGCACAGCGAGGATGAGGAGGGCAGCCCAGAGACACCGCGTATAAAGGTGTACATTTTATTCAAATCTTATTATTATTATTTTTTTATATATTTAATTTGAGGCGTGGAGGGGCGGAGCTGAGTTCCACTAAGTTTTGCCCAACTCTGTGGATCTCCATGTAGAGCAACTATACAAGCTCCGCCTGGGCTTACCTAAAATGCTATCCTCATAGTGGTGAAAGGCTATTGCCTTTACCATGAATTAAGGGTTGTGGCCCCATACCATCTAGTGATCAGTAAGAGTGAACAGGTCTTTTTTAACCTGTGTAACTAGAGTAAGGCCTAGCGGCTCACTCATTCAAACGTCCGCAGCAGTGTGCTAAACTCACCCATTGGCCAACATTGGGTTGTTGTGAAGAGTTGCCCAGTGGATGAGTGGTTTATCTGCTGTGGTTATATGTGTGTGCCTAGCTTGGGTACACTACAGAGATATTGCAGTACTGTGCAGTGTGTGCATGTTGAATGTATGTGTTGGGTGTATGTGTGCCTGTCAATAGTACAATTCTATGCAGTGTGTGTATGTTAAATACATGTACTAGGTGTATGTGTACCTGTAAATGGCACAATATATGGCAGACTATTAGTTCCATTTTGGGAGACTCATGCCTGCATGATGAAAGGCATGAGGTGAGGAGGTGGAGGAATCCGTTGAGTCAGATTTGTGTATTGCTGCCTTACTCCTGTAAGCTGAGATGGACGCACTGGAGAGGAGAGAGCAAGGCTTACCCGTACACTTCAAAGGGTTCTCCTTGGTTCAGAAAGAGGTCACAAGGTAGGGCCATGGGAACATCTCAGGAAGTAGATGGGGATCATAAGAGAATCATAAAGAGTAGGGCTGGGAGCCCGGGAAAACCGTTTGAGGTACATATCACTGTGCCGACATCCAGGTGTGAACTCTAGTCATTTCCATGGCCTGTGCTGTGGGACTATCAGTTTGGAGTCTCTCCTTCTGTGAGAGGCAGCTGTTCAAGAGGAAGAGTGAGAGGAAGCATGCACTTCAAGAGAAGCAGAACCCAACATAAAACTCCAAAAACTGAGACCCTAAATTACATTCGGTGCCTGGAAATAGTATATATAAAGTGGAGCTTGAGATCCCAAAAATTGTCAACGCCAAACAGCCAGTAGCACGGTGTGAGTAATAGAACCTCTGCTAGACTCTTGCTTGTGACTATGACGGGGCTGGGGGGATGCCTGCCTGCTGGTTGGGGGGACATCACCCAGGGAATCCAAGACTGCCTGCCCAGGAGCCTGGAGCAACAGCGCCTGCTTGCCTGCCAAGACCAGTGTGTCCTCTGAGGAATAGTAGAGGATTGGAGGGAGTGAGGTCCAGTGCAGAATCCTTTCGTGTAGACTCCCTGAGTGAGGTGTGAGAAACAGCTGCTGCACCAGTCAGATTCCAGCCCATGTGCAGGACGAAGTCGACATCCACCGTATGCCAGGGGAGGGCCGCTGTGGATATCGGGTTACCAATAGAGCCAAAGCCCATGTGCAGAGGGGCGTCAGCGACCCCGTATGCCAGGAGGGGCCATCGCAACATGAGCTACCTTTATAGCTATTCTGCTCGCGCCGGAGCCCATGTGCAGTGAGGACTCATTAACTCTGTATGCCAGGATGGACCACCTCATACAGATTGCCATGTGGAGGGGACCATAGCCATTGTGCAGTGAAGAGCCGGTGACCCTGTATGCCAACAGGGACCATCGTGCAAGCATCTGATGGGCTGTGCCAATCGGCCAATGCCTGTGTACAGCAAAGGTATGGAGATCCTCTATGCCAGAGGGGGTCACCGGAACTAGCAATAAGTGCAAACTGACCAGGATCATCACTGGAGTGAGGCTGTTGTGGAATCACCCACAAACCTTCCTGGCTTGGAAAGAGAGAGAAATGCTGTTTTTTTTTTTTAGAGGATATGGAGTTGATACTGCAGAAAGCATAAGCAGGCAAGTGCAAGTTGTTTCCAAGTAGCCAGTTTCTGACCCAAACCCTTAAACCGACAGAAGCATAAAAAAATCACACCTGTAGTTCACGCCTTTCCTGTTGGGCAGTGGTTAGGTGTGTGAAATGTGTTGTACTTTAGTAAGCAGTGGGCATATTTGCTGTTGCTGCTAACTAGCCAACAGGAAACCACCCCCCAACCTGGGCACCACAAGTCACAGATTTGGAAAGTCTCATTTCTGAACCTTGTTATTGCTTGAGAGAAAAGGTGGACTGACCTCTAGGCAGGATTACAAACTAGCAGATGTTTTTGTGAGGGCAAAACAGAAAACATGACACAAATCAGGAAAAGCTGTGCTGCTCCTAGTGTGAAACAAAAACCTGAAATGTTAAAATTCCAATTGACCATTGATGAATGGTTTGTACTGGATCCACTTGCTGAATGTGGTGGTTTGAACATATACTGAAGTGGAATGAGAAGAAAATCTAGTTGATTCCAGTTGCATCTTGGGACAGACAGACTGCATTCTCTGAAAGACTGATAGGGCTAGCAAGACTCAGCTACACACAAGTGTCTGTACTGTCCTCAACATCAGTTACACACATGTTTCTGTACTGTCCTCAACATCAGTTACACACAAGTTTCTGTACCGTCCTCAACAATCTGCTTAGGGGTCTATGACTGCAGCATTTCAATGTCCATATGTGAACAGAAGTGAGATTTTGGGGCTGAAGGCACTTTTAGGCCCTCACCAGAGATTGTCAGCAAAGGAAAAAAGTATGTTAAATGCGTGTTAAGTAGCTGTCTACTGTTGTAACCTGGTTATTTTATTTAGGGAAAAGTAAAGTTCCTTCATCCAGACAGGCAGTAATGCCAGTCATGCCATAGGAAGTATGCACCTGTTAGCCCCAGCTCTCATCACCGCCACGGAGTGGGTGTAGCGCCAGCTGATGCGCCATCCAGGAGAGTGGAGAAGTCGACACGGCTGGTGGCTGAATATCAGAAGAACTGAACACAGACAGTAAGTAGTCTACCCACCCAGCCACTTATGTTGACTTCAAGTAGTTGCCACTTTAACTTTCAGTGTTTTTATATTATAATGATCAAATAAATGTCAGAGCGTGTGATCTCGTTACTCAGGGCCCGTCGCCTATTGGGGAACTTTAAAGCCCTGGCTCAGAGCCCACAGACCCCATGAATTGTTATGTTTCCCAATGTACCCCAATCTAGGCATAGGTTGCTACACAACCTTTAACCTACATTTGTCCTACCTCTGCATAACGGTTCTAGCACTGACCTTTTACCTAGTTATGTGCTGAATAAATGTCGATCAGTTTCTTGGAAACTAGCCTAATTTATTATGCATGAGGATTCTTAGGAAAGTCCCTGCACATGACGTACGTAACAGCATGAACATCTTCTGTGTAAAATGTCATGGTCATCTTCATCCTAGGGTGAAAGAGCTACTTTGCATAATCGCAGGTATTGTTCTAGGTTCATTTGCATAATCATACTTACAACACATCGATTATGGAAGGAACCCCGATGCTACCTTTATGATATAAAAGACCCATACCAACACTTGGTAGGCAGAGGAGAAGCTTCATGGTGACACTAGGCGCTGAGATCCCGGCCTACAGAAGCTACATCAGGCAGTGGTTAACACTCCTTGCAGGGTGCCAAACTCGAGACCTAGACGGGGTCCTATGTTCTCTCCCATTAGATAATGGGGTTGGTTCTTTTCTAGGGGATCCTCATCTTTACACCCACATATATGCTAGGTACACTTAGGTAATGATCAGGTTTAAAAAAATAAAATAAAAATTTGTCCTCATTTCACCTTAAGCATCTGCAATTTTCACATAAGGATCAACTTCCAAGCTAGGCGCACTGGATCCATGCTCTTGCATTCGCTGTTAGGCCGACCAGGACAGCTTCTTTTGTGCGAGGCTTGGTGTAATCATTAGACCGTAGGAAGTTATACCAACCTCATTTCTGTACCCCAGCTAGTTAATGGTACCCAGATGTTCCCCTCCCCTTGGTACAGTCTCGCCATACACAATACTGCTCTCAACCAGATCTCAGAGCGGAGGCTCGGGTTCTTTCCACAACCTGCAGATCTCTCTACGGGCCACTAATATCAAGCAGAGGAGTAACCCAATTGATTCATTAGACAGTTGATTTGTAGGGTTATTTTCAATACCAAAAACAACTAAAGACAAAGTTAGAATGATTTTAACTTCAAAAATTCCCTCCAATGCCCTCTCAACATTCTCCCAGAAGACCTTTAGGTGTACACATTCGAAAAACATATGTAAGTCGTCGGCCTCCCTCAGACCACACCTCGGGCACTTCGGAGCTGAAATTGGAGCAAACCTAGCAATCTTCTGTGGTGCATAGTATAATCTATTTACCACAAAGAAATGATTTTTCTTTAAAGAAGCTGACTTAACGTATTTATATAAATTATGAAGGGAAGAAAGAAACAAGTCAACAGAGGCATTTTCCAGGATTCTAACCAATGGAGTGGTGCACTTCCCAAGTAATATAACGTCCAATAAGGAGGCCCAATCAGTGTCTTCTTTGGAAAAGACTTTATTCAGGTTTCATTAAACATAATAAGCAAACATCAGCCAACGCGTTTCGTTCGATTTCCGAACTTCGTCAGGGCTCGTGTAGTGTATCCTAACCGACGTATATTAGTTCATATATTAGCCCTTAATATGGAGGCCGCCCTGGCATGCTGACTGTATACTTGCATACGATGACTCTGGATCTATCACTCATGAACTAATATACGTCGGTTAGGATACACTACACGAGCCCTGACGAAGTTGGGAAATCGAACGAAACGCGTTGGCTGATGTTTGCTTATTATGTTTGATGAAACCTGAATAAAGTCTTTTCCTAAAAAAGACACTGATTGGGCTTCCTTATTGGACGTTATATTACTTGGGAAGTGTACCACTCCATTGTTTAGATTGCATTTGTTCCCGGCCATTACGGGTTGCACCCTTCAACGGCAGGTGCAGGAGAGGATTGTTCACACCCCCCACTTGATTTTGAACTTTAGACTTCACTTAGAGTACGCTGTCCAAGGCTAGTGCGGCATCTGAAGTCCGCCGTTGTTCCTCCATATCCGCATTTTCCAGGATTTATGAATTCCATACTAGGGAGGGGGAAGATCTAAAACCTCTGCATCGATTAAAGCCCTGTACCATAGCCCTACCTCCTTTTTTATGGGGTTTACATTTTGGAGTGTGTTTTCTATCTCCAGTTTCCACCTATAAGATCACTCTCAGCAGCAAACCAGGAACATATTTGCAAATATTTGAAGCGGGAAAAATTGTCCCCTATTTTCCCCTTTAACACCTCCCATTGATGAACTCCATCCGAGGATATCAAATCGGACCAGGTAGTAATTCCCGCCCTCCTAATAGGGATAGCCAAGATATCATTCAGGCAGGTGGGCAGCCCTGGGGAGTCCCAGATAGGGGCTAAATCAGAGTAATATCTAATTCCCCACTTCTTCTTCAAGTTTTGCCATATCATGAGAGCTGACCTTATTACTTTTAATCGTACCTTTTTGAAGAATCTGGGAGCGCCAAATGTATATAAAAACCCTGTATTGCCTCCCACGAGATGGACCATGGCATTCAAGATCTTCCCCCAATTAGAGCCGGGAGGACTAGAAAGAAGGCAGCGAATGCTTTTAAACTGAAAGGCCAGAGAGTAAAGAAAGACATCAGGGAGCGCAAGGCCTCCCTTAACTAGCCTCCGTTTTAACTTCTTCCAAGATAGCCTGGAATTTTTATTGGCCCATATAAAGCTCCCAGTCTTACTTTGGATTATGCCCAAAACTTTTCCGGGAAAGTCTAGTGGGACAGCCCCAAACAGATACGTCAACTTTGGCAGTATAACCATTTTGACCAGGTTGACCCTGCCGCAGATAGGAAGGGGGAGATTCTGCTATTTCAGGAAGAGATGATCAATTTCTTTAGACACTTTCTTCAAGTTAGTCATGGGGATATCATCTATATCGTGAGTTATAGTGATCCCCAAATACTTACACTCCCCACAGTGCCTCCCAGAATAGCCCTCATTCCCCAACACATAATCTCGGTCTTAGATGGATTGACCGAGTATCCAGAGTAAAGGCCAAACTCAAGCAAGGTGTCCTCCACCCTGGGGAATACCTCTGCTGGGTTGTTGGTATATACCAGCAGGTCATCAGCGTATAGGGCCAGCTTACACTTATAGTCAGATATCTGAAATGGGGTGATCTGTTCGTCAAGTCTCAAAGCTTGAGCTAGGGGCTCAATATTGATGTCGAACAGCAGGGGTGAGATAGGACACCCCTGCCGTGTTCCCCTTTCAATGCTAAAAACTTGATGTCAATAAGCCATTAAGAAGAATAACAGCGGAGGCCCCCACATAACATCTAGTAAGTGTATTGATGAACAGAGGGCCAAAGCCCATTACTTTTAAGGTCTCCTAGAGAAACAACCAATTAACACGATCAAATGCCTTGGCGGCGTCATAGGCAGCCACCGCCAAGGGTTCCGACCGTGCCACCGCCAGATCGATACACCCAATTAACTGTAAGGTTTGCTCCTGGATATACCTTCCCGGCAGGTCTTCATGATCAGGTTACAAGGGCACTAGGTTACTGCCCTTCCATTTCTGGTGCTTTGCAGCAGTTATAAGATCTTTTTGGAGTTTCTTATTGCTCAACTGACTGTAATTTCTGATATGTATATGTTTCCCTCATCTTCATTGTGTGATTTTTGCTCATGAGAAAGTGTCACTCATAGTCATTGAAATGTCACTCGTTATTACACTGAAATTATGAAAATGTCACACATACCAAACTGAAACCTTGGCAGCTATGCCCAGCAATAAAACACCTTTAAATGCAGAAAAGTTGGGTATATGTGTGCCTGGGAAGGGTACATTGCAGGGATAATGCAGCATTGTGGTGTGTGTACATTCCTCATTTTAAATCCAAATATTCAGTAACGTCGCAACTAATATTTGCAGTAACTGAGTGACGGAAATCACAGTTATACATCAAATTCTCGAAATGAGCCCTTTAATGTGCATTAAGAATTTTTTATGGATATACCGTACACATCAAAGTAATACATTTCATGCTACCCCTTTCACTTAATTAAATCTCAAAATTTTTATATACAATGGTACATTCAGGAAATCATGTAAAAACAAGTTGCTAAATGCTAATTACATAATATTTTGAGTGCAAACAAGATATGTACAATGTGAGCTAGTGAATTGCTAAATTTACTTAACGCCCTGGCTGCGGCCGGAATTCTGCGCCTGTGCGGCACATTCCGATCACGGGCGTGGTCATGACGGCTCCCGGTCGCCATCAGCACACGCCCACCGTAACTGATGACGACCGGGAGCCGTCATCAGCACCGAAGGGGTTAATTAGCATCCAACCTAGGGCTTCTTTGATACCAACACAGACAAACTTAAAGTGTCCATCAAGTGTAGAGGAAAAAACTGTTCTCTTAGTCCAGTCCTGCATCTCTAACAATCAGCAACAATACACGTTGTGTTTGTTTGATAATGCCAGCAAGGGGATGGGGGTAGGGGTGTTGAGTTGTATTGTGTCTTGATTCACAATCAGCTACAATAGACATTCTAGAATGTTTGTTTGATGATGTCAGCTGGAGGGGGTTGGGATGTATTGTTACATGATTCACAATCAGCTACAATAGACATTCTAGAATGTTTGATAGTGTCAGCTGGGGGGTTGAGGTGTTTTGTGACATGATTCACAATCAGCTACAATAGACATTCTAGAATGTTTGTTGATGATGTCAGCTGGGAGGCTGAGATGTTTTGTGACATGATTCACAATCAGCTACAATAGACATTCTAGAATGTGTGTTTGACGATGTCAGATGAGAGGGGCGGATGTGTATTGTAACATGATTCACTAGATGGGTCCTTTCAGAGCTCTAGTAAAACAAATACAGGAAGACAGATAACCCCAGTATGGAAATTATGTAACTCTTGCAGGTTTTATCCATGGCATTGGTCAGCTGTCCCTGTAGTTCATTCCAAGCATGTTAATAATTCACATAAATAATGTGCACAATTCCTGCAAACAATGTATTACATACAAATATAATTCTGTATTAAATCTTTTACAATATGAACACAATGGCCTAACAAGTGACCAAAGTATCCAGACTTTTAAAGAGTTCGTTCATGCAATTGAAATATTTTCCCACTGGCTCTCCGCATGACAACCAACGTTAAGATCTCATCCATTTGCATGTTTTCTAATCATGGTATTCTATAAATCAGCATGGCAAATATTCAGTAGATTTGACAGAGATACTCCGTTTAGGTGTAGTTTATATGGGTTGCATGGCACATCAATACATAATAAGATGTTGCTTCATTTGCGGAACAGGTGCGTAATGTTTTGAATAGAGGCCTAGCCTAGCTATGTTCGAACCAGTAACAGGTCTCACCACAGAGCAGAGTGAACTGTACTTTTAATTTGCCTCAACCCACCCAAACACAAGCCCTTAAGGATACCCCCTGTACCTCACAGCGCCCAGTCTTCTTCTAGCGGTAACCATTGTGCCTTTTACCTGTACCAGTTTCCGAGGTTCAGCTTCAAAAGAAAGCCTGAAGTTGGTCCCTGGGTTATGATCACGCACACTCACCAAGCCTCCCACATTAATGTCAGAAAAACATCTGCTGACTCATGGCCTCATTTCATTAACATCACTGGGCTGCAACCTTCACTCTGTCAACAGGGAATAGAGGTGCACGTCGAATAATGGAGAATCATGTCTTGCACAGGACGCCTGAAACACACATGCCTCGGACCCAGCCAGTGGTGGCCTGCGGCGTCTGCCGGTACTCCCGAACACATTGCAAAATTGCACATTGCGGGCAAAATGGCGGCCGGAGCCCTGACGAGAGCGCTGATGACTTCAACCCTCAGTGGGAGGTATGCTTAACGGGCGAAATTTAAGGGACGCAGTGGCTGCCTCTAGTTGAGGATAATCTCGGGGGGCCTCTGTAGCGGCAAGACACCGGGGGGTGGCCCCCGTCACCATCTGCCTTCCCACGCCTGCCTGACCTTAAAATGGCGGCCGGGTGTGACCCGCAACTACCGATCGGCGCCTCTACTTGACCATCTGGCCCCAGCGCTTACTGCCTCTCCCATAACAAAAGCTGCATCTGTTGCCACGATATGACGGTGCGGCGGAGTAGCTGTAAGCGACGCCGCAAGCTATCTCTGTGTCTCATGCCTGCGGGGGTGAGCCCTCTTCAAGGATCCTTGGCGGTGACTTGTGCGGAGTGCTCTGCTTCTCCCCCTCGCCTGCACCCCAGCATCACACCATGCCCCAACACGCCCCAGCTTTGTACCGGCCAGCCTGACTCAACAATGGTGGCGGTTGAGGAACCAGCCAGCGAGATGTGCGAGGCGAGAGTGGCGAGGAGCGCCACGAGATCCGTGACAAACGTGGTGTCAGCCAAGAGACTACCACACTGATGTCACACTGCTACCACGATCTACCTGACATTTGCAGTGCCTTAATGTGAGTTGCCCACCCGCCGACAACAACCCACCATGTCATGGCGCCTGTGGTCTTTCTTCTCATCTCCCACCTGGGCAACATGCTGCTGGTGGGTGACGGGCAGCCGTACCACACCACCACCTTCTCTCCTGGACTTCTTTACTTTTTGTTTTGTCCTGGCCGCCATTTTGCTGCTGATTTCGGACACTTTTCTATGGACTCTGACCCTCCATCCATTTCCTCGTCCTTTAACCGTTTTCCCCGTTGATGATCCTCAAATGTTTCTTCCCTTTTCTGCTTTGCCTTTTCTCCATACCCTTGCATCCCTCCCACCCTCCCTTTGTGCTGGGACTGCATCCACCCTCCGACCCCACTTATGGAACTCTGCTTTTCTGTATATAGAGATAACTCTAATCACTAGTACATGCAGTAGACCTTTGTACCATCTACCATTCCTATGTGACTCTTAGAGTATATCCAGTCATATCCCATCCCTATGTATATAGAGATAACTCTAATCACTAGTATATGCAGTAGACCGCTGTGCTCTCTACCACTCCTATGTGACTCTTAGAGTATAGCCATTTGTATCCCTTCCCTATGTATATAGAGATAACTCTAATCACTAGTATATGCAGTAGACCTTTGTACTATCTACCATTCCTATGTGACTCTTAGAGTATATCCAGTCATATCCCTTCCCTATGTATATAGCGATAACTCTAATCGCTAGTATATGCAGTAGACCGCTGTGCTCTCTACCATTCCTATGTGACTCTTAAAGTATATCCAGTCATATCCCTTCCCTATGTATATAGAGATAACTCTAATCACTAGTATATGCAGTAGACCGCTGTGCTCTCTACCATTCCTATGTGACTCTTAGAGTATATCATTTGTATCCCTTCCCTATGTACATAGAGATAACTCTAATCACTAGTATATGCTGTAGACCTTTGTACTATCTACCATTCCTATGTGACTCTTAGAGTATATCCATTTGTATCTCCTTGTGTGACTTTACATCTTGTACATTTGCAATTTTTTTCTGTTTGTATCCTTTATGTAACGCATGTAATCCTAAGTCCTTATGTTTTTCAACTGGTCCTTATGTAAAGCGCTCGGACACCTTCGGGTAAAGTTCGCGCTATATAAAATCGCATAAATAAATAAATAAATAAATAGTATATTGGTCACTCGAGATGATGGTGATGTGCATGAGCAATAGGGATTGCTTTGGTGATAGTGCGCATGGATCTTTCAAACAACTTCCCATTGGTCTGTGGCCATCGGAGCATCACCTTCACATGGAGTCATTCCTTGGGAACGCAGATATGCAGCCGATTCAAGCCCGTGGAATCGGGGTCCTCTGTCGGTGTGCAACTCTATGATCAAACCATGGGTGGGTAGCACTTTTTCGATTTCAGGAATAACATGCTGTTCACATTTTCCACCTCAGGGTACTTGGAATAGTTATCAATCACCGTCATGATGTGCCGACCTTCTGGGAGACTCCTAAAGTCAGCACTCGCCCTTATGCAATGCTGCTGTTGGATCTCTTGAGTTATCCCTGGCAGAGGAGGGTCTGCACCCCTGCAGCCTTTCACATGGCACAACCTCACACTAGTGTCTCTACCCTTTCATCCAGTCCTAGAAACTACACCATGTTCCTCAAACGGCTGCACACAATGCCTTGGCTGCCTCTGTGAGCTAGTTCAATAACTGCCAGACTCTCAGGAATTACCAAACGGTGCTCCCGCTACGAGCAACCCTCTACGGTGGCCGTCAGCTCCTGTCACGTGTTGTACAAAGACATCAGCACCTTTACTGCATCCTGAGGGACAAGTTCAGTTTCAGACTATTCCCAATGTCCAGATCGAATTGCCACCAAAGCCGGTTGAAGGCCGTCATCTTGAGCTGCAGCTTCCATTATTTTTTCCACAGATAGCCATTCACAGCGGCCATGACTCACGGGCAGGGGTGCAGGGGGTCGCGCAGGCAGGTCACGCGGGCGAAGATTTAATTTTATTTATAACAAAATATATGACTTACCTTAGCTGGCCCGATCTGGTCCCATGTCGTCTCTGCTCCTCGGAGCCACAGGATGCAGGCAGCCTCCCTCCCCTCCCCTAAACCAGTCACAATGCTGCAATGGCAGCATTGTGATTGGTGGGGACGGCACCGAGCCAGGCGCCTATGAGGAGGCCATTTTCTCCATGAAGAAAATGGCAGAGTGCGCATGACTGGTTTGGTCGGCCCCAGTGGGCCGATCAAACAGTCAGGGCCCGCAACACATGGCTAGCCACTCCTCCCCTGCCCCATTGTAGAACCACCCACCCACCCGCCCCCAACCAAACCCTTCTGCGTTCTCATGAGAAGCAGTAACATAAAATGGTATTTATACCGTTTTATGTTACTGCTTCTCGCACTGCGAGAAAGCAGTGGGGCGACGCTCCTCTGCCCACATGGATGAGCTGCCCCTGCGGATTGCAGAAGAGGGTGAGACTTCTCGATTATCAGCTTCACATACTCCTCAGAATAGGTGCTGGAAGTAGGGGTCTGGGGGTTTGGCACCGGCACTTAATTGTCAACACCGGCACTTATGACAGTCTGCCACATGGTTGCTGTGAAGCGCCTTCCTCGACTACTGGGGGTGTTCCCCTGTAGCGGAGGCAGGGATCACAATATCATTGCTTACATTAAACACCCCTGGCAGACCTTCTGGAACTTCACGGATCACATTTTGCATTTCGGAAAATTTCAACGGTGCTGGAGATGCCTATGTTTAGCCACTCTTAATGGTGCTGTTCTAGGTGTGTTGAGGAGGTGGTACTGTATCTCCACTCTGTTGCCATCAGGATTTGATGGTATTCAGAGCATGGATAAAACTCCACTGAATACTCCTACAATGTCATATACTTTAAACAGTTTGGTAAAGCTGTTTAATAGCCCTCTAACTTGTGTGGTGGACCTGGAATGTTAATCGGACCAGGTGCAAATCTATAGCTGTTTGACAGCTCAGCAACATACCCTGTCCATTCTAAGTGACATACACCCTTTTCGTCAACCCTTGATGCTCTAGTGGTAGCAGCTCGATATGTCCGTAGGTGCGAACTCTCATTTAGGGGCTGCCTATGGGCATCACCGGGGGATTTTCCAGCCTGTCGAACAGGTGTCGGCCATCCCATTGACCGACACCTCGGGGACAGTGACTGTGGTGACCGGGTTGCGGTCTACCAGGATCCTGCAAGTTGGGGTGATCTGCTTTGCATGGTGTACATTAGCTGAAGAACTTCATCATCCAAGTCCGTAATTTCTTGATCTAGTTCACTCACTAACATATCGCTTACATTTGGCTTGGAAGACCGTGGCATGGCACATGAGGATCACACATTCGCAAAATGGTTCTCTTTCCCGCAGGCCCCACACGTCTTCCCCATTGCTGGGCATTCTCCTTGGTGTGTTGTCACGCTACCGCATTACCCGCATGGCCTTATAGGTGATCTTCTGCTAGTGCACCCCTTCTTTCTCCCACTGGCCCATTTCGCAACCAGGTTCACCAGTACTGTCTTAATGTTTTTGTTCAGGAATGCTTCCATATGTGCTCCTCATTCCCGGGACAGTTCTTTGGAGTGGCCCAGGGTGAAGATGTTGGTTAACAACTTGCCTGGCTCCTGCAGTGTTTGCTTGCACAATTTGGCTGGCTCATACTTATGTATTATTTGTGCCTGGATTTCCTCTGGTTCGTCCTTGAAGGTGCAAGTGCTCCCCAGCTCCTAGAGACAGGGCTGGATTGGGAACCCAAAGCAGCCCTGACAATTTTTCCAGCCCATATCCCTGGAGGAAAGGGGGGCAGTGGCGGAGGGAGGGGCTGCAAGTGTGAAACACTGCAGCTTTTGTTACTTCCAGCCAATATTGAAGCACTGCTGCAAAACGGTCCCCCAGTAACAAAACCGGCCCCCACCACTACAAAGCTGGCCCTCACCCACCCACCCAGCCTCCCGAGGAAATGCCCGATGCCCTCTATGGCCAATCCAGCCCTGCCTTGTGATGAGTGTAGAACATATCTGTGGATGTGTCAGCTTCCTGCTTTGTCTAGTGAAACACGAATCGTTCATAATATGGTTTCCTAGCGGTTAAAAGTATGCATTTAGGGCTGCTACGATCATAGCATAGGTGAATGGAGGCCCCACTTCACGCACTCATTAACAGCTTATATATTTCTGCCCCTCCAAGGTGCTGTAGGAGCAGATGTTTTCTGTCATTGTCTATGCCAGTCACTGCATAATATAGATCAAGGCGTTCGACCCATAGATTCCAGGTTTGAGTCTGTGTAGATGGGGGATGGGGGTCGGGGGGGGGGGAGTTGGAGTGGGTGCGGGGGCTGCAAAAATGAATGTGTCTATGGCTTGAATATTCAGCATTGGCAAATGTGTGTGTTCAGTTACCATGATCATCTTTGGATTTTGGGTGCAGTGAATATGCCCTAGCACAGTAAATTGGGGGTCTAGTCTGGTTTAATATTCAGTGGGTACTGGGTAGTGGTAATCTGTTACACCGATCAAGGCACTGTATGGTGGCATAAATTGCTTTTCTCCTCAGAGGCTGATGTTATGGCTCTTGTTTTCCAGTTTTTTTAATTTATTTTCTCCATGAGGACCCCTGGTTGCAGCTTGGGGTTTACCACGCTCTTCACCATCAGCATGTACGTTTGGGAACTGTCTTAGCATCACACTTCTCCTTGGTGGTCTATTGCAGTTGTGGGTGTTCTCCTGCCTTCTGCAGGAGGATTGTAGCTTTTTGGCTACTGAACCATTGCATCGTACGCTGGCTTTTGACGTTTCTTGTGTTCTGATGCCTGTGGCAGCAGCACTCGAATGAGCGCATTGCTTCCCACTCCTGCTGTGCACGCTCACCTCTCTCAGTGCCAGGCACTCTGCCCATTTGGCATGACAGCAGCAGTGGTTTCGCACTCGGCAAGGCTGGATTTCAGATCCTCTGAGCCCAACTGGCTTAGAAGTATGGGCCTAATTATGACTAAGGTGGTCTGATGGACTGCCATAGCCATGGTGGCAGTGCAGGCACCGCCGCACCAGCGGTCCTTCCCTATTACAAGTTGGGCGGTCGGAGTGCTATGGAACCGCCACAATCGCCAGGTATCAGAGATCCCTGGTGGTGTTGCAGCAGTCTTGAGGCCACAATATGCTCGGTGGTGCCACTGTGGCACTGCAAGCATATTGCAAGTTTCTTCTCTGCCACGGTTTTCATGGTGGTGAGCCCATCATGAAACTATGGCAGAGATGAAACAAAGGGGGCCCTTAAGGGCACCCTGTTCCCTCCGGGCCATGGGGTGTGTGCAGGGGGTACATGTTGTGCCCCCCTGTGTGCATGCTTCCCACTTCCTGCGCGGCTTGGACTGCAGAGTCCATGCCGTGCAGGAACTGCCTTTGGCGCTCCCATTGCGGTGCCCATTTTCAGAGGCACCACACTCGGTCCACCCAAAAAAAAACTTGTAATCTTACAGGCGGTGCACCCACTGCTTCGGCGGTGTAGGAGCAGGGGGGCGGAATGTCGCCCCTGCTTCCACATGCCAAAGTCGTAATCGGGCTCTAAAACTTAGCCAATGTAAAGACATCTGAATTTGGCATGTGTTTCACAATGGGAGTGTTTTTTGGCCCAGTTCAGTTCCTAAGCTTTGGACAGATTGGTGAGCTGCAGTTGAGCATGGTAAAAGAGTTGAGGTTGCAGGCGAGTTTGTGTTGATGTCACTGCCCACTTTGGGATATCCCAGATCTCAGCATTTGAGTGGTTTGGAGGCCTGTGCCTTCACGATTTACTCTTTTCCTCCCTCCCTGGAGTTGTGAATGCGACAGGACTGTCTCACAGGGAGGACAGCTGAGGCTTTGTGCCCCATGCCCACGCATTTTGAAGCCTCGCTGTCCTGAGACATGTTTTTAAGTATCAAAACAGTAGGTCCGATCGGTTCCCTCCTGATGGGGAACATCCTTTTACAACGCAACTTTTTCAACGCAGTACCTTTACCACGCAGGTATTACAACGCAAGTCGTTACAACGACTTGCGCTGGGGGCGCTGTAGGATAGGGAATAGTTTAATTTAGTATCCAAAACCTTCCTTACTATCCACGGGGACTGGAGTTGGAATAGTAAATTAAACTATTCCACTATCCAGCACCCCCCAACGCAAGTTGTTGTAAAGACTTGCGTTGTAAAACCTGCGTGGTAAAGGCATGCGTTGTGAAAGCATGCGCTGTAACTACATACATCCCTCTTGATGCATCTAACATAGCGCTAGCAGTAGGTGGTGCTAAATTCTGTGTTTTGTCTTTTACCAGAGAACATGTCTTCTTCATTCCAAGCTACACCTTCAATCAGATACCAAAGAGAAGCCCCTATAAAAATTAATTTGCCTCGCAACATCCTCTGACATGACTCGCATGGGGTCCTGGAGCATCTTGCCATAATCAGCATTCCAGATTTTGATATTTACTGCATGGAGAAAATGAATAGTGCTCACGTTCTTCTGCAGCAGGAAGGCCATGAGGAAAAGGCTAGGTCATTGGGGAGTTTACTGGTGGCATAGGCACAGCTATTCTAATAGATTCAATTGCCCAGCTGAGTAAGTGCCTTGACAGGGAAAGTGCTAGGATGCAGGAGCAGATGTCGTAAGTCTGGCACTGTCTCTGCATGTCCAGGTCATCTGGTGAATCTAGCTGCAGTATAGGGAGCCATCCGCGCCAGAGATCACCTTCTGGCTCTATTTTGACCTATCTGTTCAGGTCCAGGGTGTAGTGGACTCACAAGTGCTTGTTCGAGAAGATAGCCCAATGCCGCCAGGCTGCCTCTGTGCTGGTAAGATCTTCAATTAGTGGACTCTGCACTCACTCTGCTATTACACACGCTGGTGCACACACTATTTTGTGGAGAATCCCACTTCTCTAGGGATCTATTTTGAAAAATGGCACACAACTTTGTAAACTGTGTAACACACTCATAAAAAGAAGGACCCACAGTCCATTTATTTTGCCACTTTTCTCAAAATCACACCTCTTATTTATATTAAAGCATTTTGGCTATCACAGTGCATCCTCTGACTTCTCCCTTCTACCATCTCTTTCACCACCATCCTCATGTCTTCTGTCTAGTCTTCTCTCAATCCCCTCCTTCTCCCTCTTATTTCCTTGTTCTTTTAAATCTCCTGGTGCATGTCCTGTTTCTCTTTTTACACTGTCCCTCTTTCTCTTACCATCTTATTACAAACCATTTCCCTCTTTCCTTCTCTTTTATTCCCTCGCTTTTTCATGCATTCTGTTCTCTTGTCCTCTTGATCGCCAGGCTTGCTCTCCCACATGTATCAGAGGCATGTCAGCACAGCTTTAAATCAAATAGGCCTGTGAATAAATGTAAGTGAGTGTCCTGCCTGCTTTAAACAAGATCTAAATATCTGAATCAGAATCTGTTATTTTAAATGTAAATACAGGCTTTAAATTGGAAGGATGGAGTTGTAGAATTAAGGCAGAAGCAATACGTTTCCTCACATGTTAATACTTTCACTGATTGTAGAACAGTCTGCTCATTTATGAAAGAGAAAAGTGCTTTAGAATCCCCTTCGTTGCTCACACTAAATACTAAACTATCTCCAGTCCTGTCCCAACACCCCACCTGCTGAGCACTGCTTTTATTGATCTTTTAACAATAAACATATTTTTTTAGGAGTGATCATTTTATTGTGAGTTATTGCATAACCATACATCTAGTCTCCATTTCCAGTGAAAATATAATGACAAGTACAGCAATTTGTAAAAGATGCACGGTCAATCTTGTGTAGTTTGTTACCCAGATCAACCAGTATTTCCAGAATATACAATAACTCATAAAACTCAAAACATCCATCCATCCTCCCCCCAAAATAAACATGTTAAACATTATATAGCGCTTCACGCTCCACTGCAGCAGTTCCTAAGTGCTGTACATAACAGATGTTGTGATTTCTAATTTTAAGGATACTCAGTTAACCAGTCTTGGAAGGGTAGAATGTTGAACTAACCTTGCTGAGATGAAGACATGTGACCTGAAGAATCTCTCTTCCTGCCAATGAGCGAGGGTTAAGGAAGAGGCTAGCAGTGTGAAGTATAGAAGGTAATGAAAAAATGAAAAAGAAGATTAGGGAGAAAGAAGGAAACAAATGGCCTGACATTTTGGTGAGAACCAGGAATAGTGAGGGCATGGGGCAGAGCACTACGCTGCCCTACGACAAGCTTACACTTCTTGAAAACGTACATACAGAAGATATATCATAGACCCACCAGTGGAAAGTGAGACAGCTAACCTGTGGTGGAGAGAGAGTAGGTAGAAGGAAGAGTGGAAGGAAATGCAGACGGAAGGAGTAACTTGGTAAGGAAAGGAAAGGCATTGAGAGGGAGCAGGTATGTCAGATACCTAGAAACAAAAGTATTCAATTGCGCCTGTTTCTGGCATTTCTCACCACGTCTTAGAAATTATGCACTAAGATAACCGAAGAGACTCTGCATGATTTTTAACTAAATAACTGAATTTAATATGGCAAACAAGAAAGGCTCCCAGCCAAACTTGAAACCAGCCCCATAGTCTTCATAAATTGACATGTGATTTAACCACGTGTGACATTATGCACACATATAAACTCGCTATTGTCCATATATGAAATCCTTGGCACCACTGCTAAGGCCACATGCTTTTCAATACTCTATCATTCTCTGTGTAGCCTCAGAAAGCACCTAGTACCCTATCAACTCACATCTTTCCAATACCAGCCAGGGGCATTCAGTTCATGTGCATTTCATTTGGTTTGACATCTCCCTTGGTGGTGTCCCAGAGAATCGCAGTTGAAATGTTTGAGGCCTTGGCAGGGGTTTGTTATTTCCAAGATTACATATTAGTTATGGGTAAAAGTGGAGGATAAGCATGATGGGCAGATGTGTGGGGTGTTGAGGGAGATGGCACAAAGTGAATAAACCATTATGAAGGAAGAGTGTAATCTCAAAGCACAAAGTGGGGAACATAAGTGGTGTATGGATAGGACACCCACGTGAAAGTAACTCTGAGAACAGAGCCATACATATGGTCTTTGGATTATTTCATTAAACCAAGGTTCGTGATAAATTTGCAGATATTATCAAGGTCTTGAGGGATATAATGAAGAAAGGACCTAGATAAGGGTGGAATGAAGAATATTAGAAAGTCCCCTTGTTGAATTGGTTAGACATCAAGAAGAAACAACCTATAAGAAGGAGCATTTAGAGACCAGCACCATAATGAAAAGGCTGAGAGAATTGTATTGGCCGTCTTAGATGGATGTAAAGCATATTGACCAAGCAAGAGGAGATGAGCAATAAGGTCAACATTCTATCAAGGCAAAGGTCTAAGTTAACTTTCAAAAGTTCAGGGCCTAATTTTGTCTGTATGCTTGGGCTTTGTGTTGGTTAACTATCATTCAAAATGGACAAACGTAAGTTTGTTAGGGTCATGGTTAAGACAGCTGTCTTTATCAATGTATTTCTATTTGTATGTGTATTTATAGCACTTGTGTAGCGTGAACCTAGCCGAAAGTCAGTGTAGCACTCTAGAGGGTCAAATGCAAAGCTGCAGTCAATGAATGAGTGAATACAGGAGAATTCAGGTTCTGAAAGTGGAATTGGATTCTTACTAGATTGTGGTGTAGCTTTCTTTAAATAGGTATGTCTTAAGCGTTTTCCTAAATTGGAACAGGGTTAGGTGGTCCTGATGGGCAGAAGGATGTCTTCGAGACCGTGGGTGCATAAATTAAAATGGGCTGGTGCTTTGTGGTATTTGTCATTAGGGTGTTGGAACTGCCATCAGGGTCTTGGAAAAAGCATTTACTGCCTCCTAAATTTGTCAAAGATGAGGTGTACAAATTATGCCATGGGATGAGGAACTTTATATAAAGAAAACACAAGAAGATGATGGACGGAGCACTGAAACTTTTCAGACACTCACCCCCAGTCTAGATCTGGGTTGAATCCATCATCGTTCTTTAGCTCAGACCCTGCTATTTGCAAATCAGTCTTGACTCTGTGCTTCATGGGAACAGTCCAGCAGGAACTGCCAAGCCAAGTCTTCACCGGACCGGAAACAAGCATCCTGGGACCGGTTTCTGAGTAACACCCCTCATCCGCCAGACTAGCTTGAATCCAGTGGCAAAGTGAGCAAGGGACCCACGTCTGGGCATACCCTGACAACTTAGGGCAAACAAGGCAAACACAAGGAGATGATGGACGGAGCACTGAAACTTTTTAGACACTCACCCCCAGTCACAGATCTGGGTTGAATCCATCATCGCGCTTTACCTCACTTAACCACCCCAGTTCAGACCCAGCCATATGCAAATCAGTCTTAACCCTGTGCTTCATGGGAATAGTCCATCCCGAATTGCCAAGCCAGGTATTCCCCGGACCAGAAACAGGCATCCTGGAACCAGTTTCGGGGTAACCAGCCAGGCTAGCTTGAATCACGTTGCAAAATGAGCAAGTGACCCATGTCTGGGCATTCCCTGCCAACTTACGGCGAATAAAGCGAACCCAAGGAGATGATGGACGGAACGTTGAAACTTTTCAGACACTCACCCCCAGTCACAGACCTTATCTCCTTTAGGTAATTTTAAGATCACACTCTCCAGCTTACACATTATACCTCACACACCGTTGTGGCTGATACAAGAAAAGATCTCCGACAAAGAGCCCTCTCGTGGGGCCCGTGGGGCATTGCAGCGCCGGCCCCACGAGGAGCAAAACGTCCGATGATGAAGCATGACACCCACAAGGGTGTGTGAGGGCAACACTTCCAAATAAGGAAGATCCCACTGGACCCATATCTTCCAACCACACCTTTTCTTTAACATTTTCTATACCCTCTCCACATAGGAACACGTACCCACACTGATTAGAAGTTGTAAAGAAGCTTCATATTATTCTGAGCTATATTGCATTTACTTTCAAAGTGTATGAAAGAAGTTTGGATGATGACACCAATGATGTCATTTGAGAAATCATCAGTAATGTCATAAATTTTGTCATAGAACACATCATGAGTAATGTCATATGTGAGGTCATAAGCAGTGCATGGCGGGGGTGCAAGTTATAGTTAGCGCTGCAAACTATTACTGGTAAATTTCTGTGTTTCTGTTCAGTTCAAAATGTTAATGTTGTTTCTGACAAATTCACCTAACTATAACGTTACTTTCACCTTTGGTTACTTTCACCTTTGGCTGTTTCAGTGAAGTTCTACGTTTTTTTTTAGTTTTTTTTTAAAAGAGACATTTTTATCACTCTCAACTATAATATGTTACTTCAACTTTTGTTTATATATATATTACCTACTGGCGATAGCCAGTAGGTATATATAGTTAGGATATTTTTCCTATGGGATTTTTGAAAATTCTATGTCGAATAACTTTGGCGTTTGGGGACAGAATTGGCTGAAATTTTCAGGAAAATGAAACATTTTGTTTCTGAGCAGCCCCTGAAAATTTGGGGGGGTTTCGTCAAGGGGGGGCCGAGAAAAAAGGGGGGTCCCAAAACATGTTTTTCCCATGCAATTTTCCATAGGGCGGTTGGCCTCACTTTTAGCCTGAACGGCTGAATGGATTTACACCAAACTTGGCAAAATTGTAGGGACTGGTAGCCCGATGTGCCTTTGCTATGTCTCAAGATATAGGCTCCAGTGGTTTTTACGAAAATTAACTTTGAAAAATATATTTTGGGCTACATTGGGCTATATATATGTTGGAGCCCAAATGTAGCCCAATGTAGCCCAATGTAGCCCAAAGATGGCCACCAGAGACAAAAAAAACAAATGTAGCCCAAATATCAGCCAGATGTAGCCCAACTATAGCCCAATGACAGAATGTCCCAGAGTGTTCTAAAGAACAACTAGAGTGCTAACAGTCCTACTTATTACAAAGGTATGGCACACCTGAAGCCATCTTGATTGGAATAAAGTGGTAACTCTTAAAACATTTAATTTAAAAAGGAACAAAATGAGGGGGTTCATTTTGCCATAGAAAGTATGATTAGCGAATATATGACGAAATCCCGCATACCATCAGTCCGCAAAAAAAATCCCGCATGTACTATTAGGCCGCAAATTAAAATAACGAAAACTTTTAGAACGAATATGCCTTTAGCATACACTAAACAACTAAACTACCCTAAACCCTAAAACACTACCCCCAGCATGACCCTACACTACACAAACAGTACAACACTACCCTAAACCCTAAAACACTACCCCCAGCATGACCCTACACTACACAAACACTACAACACTACCCTAAACCCTAAAACACTACCCCCAGCATGACCCTACACTACGCAAACACTACAACACTACCCACAACCCTAAAACACTACACCCCAGCATGACCCTACACTATGCAAACACTACAACACTACCCTAAACCCTAAAACACTACTCCCAGCATGACCCTACACTACACAAACACTACAACACAACCCTAAACCCTAAAACACTACCCCCAGCATGACCCTACACTACGCAAACACTACAACACTACCCAAAACCCTAAAACACTACCCCCCAGCATGACCCTACACTACGCAAACACTACAACACTACCCAAAACCCTAAAACACTACCCCCAGCATGACCCTACACTACGCAAACACTACAACACTACCCAAAACCCTAAAACACTACCCCCAGCATAACCCTACACTACGCAAACACTACAACACTACCCAAAACCCTAAAACACTACACGCCAGCATGACTCTACACTACGCAAACACTACAACACTACCCAAAACCCTAAAACACTACACCCCAGCATGACCCTACACTACGCAAACACTATAACACTACCCAAAACCCTAAAACACTACCCCCAGCATGACCCTACACTACGCAAACACTACAACACTACCCAAAACCCTAAAACACTACCCCCAGCATGACCCTACACTACGCAAACACTACAACACTACCCTAAACCCTAAAATACTACACCCCAGCATGACCCTACACTACGCAAACACTACAACACTACCCAAAACCCTAAAACACTACCCCCAGCATGACCCTACACTACGCAAACACTACAACACTATCCTAAACCCTAAAACACTACGCCCAGCATGACCCTACACTACGCAAACACTACAACACTACCCTAAACCCTAAAACACTAGCCCCAGCATGACCCTACACTACGCAAACAATACAACACAACCCTAAACCCTAAAACACTACCCCCAGCATGACCCTACACTACGCAAACACTACAACAATACCCTAAACCCTAAAACACTACCCCCAGCATGACCCTACACTACGCAAACACTACAACACAACCCTAAACCCTAAAACACTACCCCCAGCATGACCCTACACTAAACAACCACCACAACTCTACACTACACTAACACAACCCTACACTACACAACACTACACTACACAATCACTAACCCACGAAAAAATTAACACAAACCCACTTACCTCTCTCGTCATCGTGGTTTTCACAACGCAAATGCATTTACCATACATGCCTTTAAAACGGAATTCTTTGTAAAGGCATGCGCGATAAATGCACATGCGTTTTGAAAAAATGCGGGATAATGGTATGCGAGGTCAATGACCTTGCGGGATAATGGTATGCGGACTGAAAGTCTGCGGGATAAAAAATGCAGGAAAATGGCTGCAAACCATGATTAGCAGCAGACTTCCCTGGTGAGCACTAGCTTTACTACAGTGATCTAATGAGCAACTAGAGTGCTAACATTCAGAATTTATGGCAAATGTGTGACACATCTGAATGCCTTCTTGATAGAACCAAAGTAAACAAGCATTGAAAATGCAATAGATCTCGCCCTCGTTTAAGTTAAAGCCATTCTGTTTGTAATGAGGTGGCTTTTTAGCTTTGCTTTTATTAGTGTTTTTAAAACTTTCATGTAAATAACATGCATATGTATGCATATATGTATATGTATGCATGCATTTATATTTATATAGATATGCAGACTATATATGTTTATATATGTATATTACCTACTGACGATAGCCAGTGGGTATATATAGTTAGGATTTTTTCTCTATGGGATTTCTGAAAATTCTATGTCTAATAACTTTGGCGTTTGTGGACGGAATTGGCTGAAATTTTTAGGAAAATGGCACATTTTGTTTCTGAGCAGCCCCTGAAAATTTGGGGGGGTTTCGTCAAGGGGGGCCGAGAAAAAAGGGGGGTCCCAAAACGTGTTTTTCCCATTCATTTTTCCATAGGGAGAAGCGTGGCTCAGTGGTTAGAGGCGGCAGACCCGGAAGCTGAGATCGGCCGTGGACCAGGGTTCGATTCCCCGCCTCGGCGGGTCTCGGGCTCAAAAACTCCACGGACTCGACAATTCTCGCACCGCTGCCTACTTGACTCACGGGGTCACACTCTGTGACTCTGGGCAATGGCTTGCTTAATCTCCACTACGGCCCCTCGCGGCGGGATGCCTGGCTTTCACCTTGTGGATACCCTGCCTGGGTATCTCACAGGGGAATACCAGGACGGGTTCCCTAAGCAAGCGCCTTGATACCTTCGGGTGATACGTGCGCTAGATAAGTCGCAATACATTTACATTTACATAGGGCGGTTGGACTCACTTTTAGCTCGAACGGCTGAATAGATTTACATGAAACTTGGCAAAATTGTAGATATGGTTTGCCCGACGTGCCTTTGCTATGTCTCAATATATGTGCTCCAGTGGATTTTGAGAAATTAACGTTTAAAAAAATATATATATCTGTGACAGCGCTCCGGTTAGCGCCCCGGTTCGCGTACCTGACGCGTAACGGAACTTCGCGAAGCGAAGCTGATTGGCTCTCCGGTGTCTGTCAACATTCTAAACAGTCCGGAGCGGCCGCCATCTTGTCTCTCGGTACGATCGAGAGACAAGATGTGGTGAAAAACAAAGGGGGAAATGAAGGAAAGGGGGCAAGGTAGACCACTCCTGACCCCCTAGGATTGATGAGGGGGATATTAAAGTGCCCCGCGGGGCAACAAAAATTTTTTTTTTGCGATTTTACGCAGTAGAGGCGCGTCCCGGTACGCGAACCGGGCAGCTCACCGGGCAGCTCACCGGGCAGCTCACCGGGCAGCTAACCGGCAGCGTAGCTGTCAACATTGTAAACAGTCCGGAGCGGCCGCCATCTTGTCTCTCGGTAGGTTCGAGAGACAAGATGTGGTGAAAAAAGAAGGGGGAAATGAAGGAAAGGGGGCAAGGTAAACCCCTCCTGACCCCCTAGGATTGATGAGGGGGATATTAAAGTCCCCCGCGATTTTTCGCGGTAGAGGCGCCTCCCGGTACGCGAACCGGGCAGCTAACCGGCAGCGTAACGGGAGTCCGCCATCTTGTGTTTTTGGAGCGTCCGGTTCGCGTACCGGGTAGCGTCCCGGTAAGCGTAACAAGGGGAAAACCAAGAGAAACAGTAAAAAAAAAATTAAGGGAATAGATTTCCAGCAAACTTGGCAAAATTGTAGGGACTGTTTGTTTGATGTGCCTTTGCAAGGCCTCAAGATATGTGCACGTGTGGATTTTGTCTAATTAAGGTTAAAAAAAATATATATATCTGTAAGCGTGCTCCGGCACGCTTACGTTACGGGTTTTGTTTGCGCTGCTGAGCCGATACGTCACGGTTATGCGACGCGTCATGAGGCGTCTCATGTGGCTACGTGATACGTCACGTAATAAAGAATATATTTTACAGCTATAGATATTAGCTTTTAAAAAACCAATGAAATTCACTGAAAAAACCATAGGTTATAGACCATATATAGTTAGGAATTTGCATTTACAAAACCTTGAAAATTCACTGAAAAAACCATAGGTTAGAGACCATATATAGTTAGCTGGACATTTTATTGACATAAAACCAATGAAATTCCATATATAGTTAGTTGCACTAACTATATATCGCGCACCCGCAATCCACTGCTGATGATGTCACATATTACATCATTCATGACATGGTCAGTGACATCACTGATGACATCACTGATGACATCTCAAATGACATCACTGATGACATCACTGATGACATCTCAAATGACATCACTGATGACATCATGACACACCAATACCAGTTACTACATACGCACTCACTGATTCCTACGTCTACACACACATTCACTTATTCACCCATACAATCACTCATACATACAGTCACTCATTATTACAACACTATCATATGCACTCATACACCTATGCAAACACTCACACACTGCCACTCATCCATGGAGTTACTCACACACCTAGTCAGTCCTGTAAAGAATCAATCACACTTCCATTTCCTCATCTATACAGTTAAACACAGAACACCATACTTCAGTGACATCACTGATGACATCACTGATGACTTTTCAAATGACATCACTGATGACATCTCAAATGACATCACTGATGACATCATGACACACCAATACCAGTTACTACATACGCACTCACTGATTCCTACGTCTACACACACATTCACTCATTCACCCATACAATCACTCATACATACAGTCACTCATTATTACAACACTATCATATGCACTCATACACCTAGTCAGTCCTGTGAAGAATCAATCACACTTCGATTTCCTCATCTATACAGTTAAACACAGAACACCATACTTTTCACTCATATACTAACACATACTTACTCTCTTATACAATCACTGATACAAGTACACATTGATATGCACAGAGTCACACACCTCCCAGCCAGCCACACACACACTCAGTCTTCCATACATCCACTCATTCTTCAATATGTAAAACATATTTAAACTTTACAAAAACACACAGACAGTAGATGATGTCATCAGTGATGACATTTGAGATGTCATCAGTGATGTCATTTGAGATGTCATCAGTGATGTCATCAGTGATGTCACTGACCATGTCATGAATGATGTAATATGTGACATCATCAGCAGTGTCAGTCAGTCAGTCAGTCAAATTAACTTTATTCGATTTGTTAAAATCATACAAAGTACATAAAAACAGTATTATTTACAATTTAAGAAAGAATTAAACAATTTCATTTACGAGCAAGTTAATTTGGATAAAAAACACATTATGTACATCAAATTTCCAAATTCATGCCCCTTCTGGCTCTGGATGCTGCCACAAGAAAATTGGCCATGGCGAATGTGATACAGATGTTACCCAGTGATTTTAAATATAACATGGCTGGTCTCACCTGGGAGAAGCCCGCTTCTCTTAAGACTGGTAGCAGGTATTTTTTCCTTTGGTCGGAAAAGAAATCGCAAAACATAACAAAATGTAAACTGTCCTGAACAGAAAAATTGTCACAAGTGCAAGGGGGAGCTAACTCAGGTTTCATCCAGGTATTAAAATGGCCCAAATAAAAATGAATAGTGTTAAATCTGAATTTTGTTAACAAGAATCTATGAAACGGATTAGTAACAAAACATAAATAGGGTTCAATTGCAAGTGACTGGAGTGACAAAAAATGCATTCGAACAGAAGGTTTTGACAATTCGACTTCTTCACGCAACATGTATGCCCTAACCATAAACTGTTTTTTTATAAGACTCACATCCTGCTTAGTGATACACGAAGGGGAGGTAAATAAATCTGGACGACCTAGTTCAGTAAAAGATTTGTGCAAATACGCCATCCATGGTATCTTGTGACTATACTCTAAACTCATCACATCCCTCATGATCGTGTGATTTAACACAAGTTCAGGATTTAACCACGTCTTAAGCCAGTATATTAATGGGGCCAGTCTCAGTTTGTCCTGGATGTAGTCCAAACCAAGTTCTGTATGGATTGAGAACACCGGGGAGGATTGGGGGAGGGACAGGACAGAGCGTAAAAAACTATTTTCAGCTACCTGGATTTCTTCTAGTCGTGCATAACCCCATAAAGAGGCACCATACAGGGCCACGGGAAGGGATTTACTGTTATAAACCTTGATGATGGCCTTCATGGGTCTATGTCCCAGCCTTTTAGCGAAACTTAAAATCGCCCTAGATGTTCTTGTAACCGCTAAGCTTTTTGCGCGTATCTGTGGGCCCCAGGTACCCCTGCAATCAAAAAGCACGCCCAGGTATGAAAACACGGGAACTCCCGACACAATCTCTCCTTTGCAAAAGAAGGATTTAATTCCTCTCTTGCCGCTTTTCCCTTGTGTCCCTACAACCATGGTGTGCGATTTGGAGGCATTGACCTTCAAGTCCAGCCGGTCCATAAAAGTCCCAAAAGCGTCCAACAATTTTTGGAGACATACCCCTGTGCGTGCAATGAGTACAGCATCGTCCGCATATAGGAGAGCAGGAATCTTAGCTTCTCCTACATGCGGTACGTCACATGCTGCCTCAAGTAGATGCTTACCTAGGTCATTTATATAGATGGTAAACAACAGGGGGGCCAATATGCATCCCTGCCTAACGCCCCGTACAGATCGAAAACTTGACGTACATCTTCCCTCTTTGGTTACTCTTACAGCAGCGAATAAATCCTGATGCATAGAAGCTATAAAAGCCACCAAATCGGCGTCAATTCCCATATTCGTTAGGATTTCCCAAAGTTTTGATCTGTTTACCAGGTCGAAGGCCGAGGAGAGGTCCATAAATGCTAAATACAAGGTCCCCTCCTTGGCCACCGTATACTTGGAAATCAGAAGGTGCAGGTTTGAGCACTGTTCTAACGTGCCCCTTTTTTCCCTAAAGCCGTACTGTATGTCAGCCAGGCCACCACGCTCCTCCAGGCTATCTCTTAATCTCACTAAAAGGACTCTGCCCAGGATCTTAATGGCAGAGTCCAGGAGAGAAATGGGCCGGTAACACCCTGGGTCATCCCTTCTGCCCTTTTTAAATATTGGGACGATGGTAGACGTAGCCCATGTATTTGGAGGGGGCGAGGTGTTTGCGGCTGTGAACACATTGGCTAGGATACCAGCCCAGAATTTGGGGGAATGTAAATAAAAATCAGCTGGTACCCCGTCTGGTCCGGGGGCTTTATTCTTTGTTGTAGCACAAATTGCTTTTTCCACTTCCCCACTATTAAATTGTATAGGTGTGGCCACCAAACCTACATTGTTTTGTGGCAACGAACAGGCACCAGACTCGCCATAAACAGAGCTGAAGTGGGCCAGCCACTTCTCATCGGGTATTACACAATCGGTATCTAGATTTGGAGAATCAGAAAAATAAGGGTGATTTACTACAGCCCAGAATTGCCTGCTGTCTCTCAAGATGTTAATGTCGTTTAGTTGGTCCCATGCCTCATGCTTAATACTATCCCTTCTAGACTTTGTTGCGGCCCTGTACTCTTTTCTCAAGGCTGAAACCAAAACCCTATCCCTAGGTTGTGCTTTAAGGGCCATTTTTAAGGCTCTAAGGGCCCTGGTGCAGTCAGAATCGAACCATTTATGCGGCTTTTGTTCACCCCTACCCCTTAATACCGTAAGGTTCTCGGCCACTACATGGCATATTGATTGAAAGGCGGACATGGTGTCATTACCTGGCACAGTCGGATCTTGGCAAATTTTGATGTGCTCTTCGATCTGCTGACCGATATTAGTGTAGAACTCCTCTGCCACCACGTTCCCCCATTTCAAACGCCTGCCTTGATCTGTTGTGCGAAGGGTGAGGCCCTGTTTGGAATGCCCTGGCATTGGACCTAAGGCACCCCCCCAGCAGATGGACAGGAAAACAGGATTATGGTCGCTAAACGGCGAAAACACAGTACAATAGGTAATAATGCATTTACAAATGGCAGAAGTCACAAAAATATAGTCAATAACAGAGCCCATGGGGGAGCCCTTAAACGTTGATGCTCTAGGAGCCCCCTCTCCTGCTGTGAATTCAAGAAGGTTATATTTGGCCAGAAAATCCTCCAGTTCCTCTCCTCGCCTAGTATGTTCGAAGTGTGGGCCCTCCTGATCCCAAGCCTCCGTCACTCCTAGGGCGGGGCAACCCAGATTGCAGGGGTGAATGTTAAAATCACCCATTAACACCAGTTCATAGCTAGAGGGGGAATTTTGAGTAAAAGCGGTTAAAAATGCATCCAGTTGGGTGATGTTATTACCCCCGAGTTCCTTATTGACAGAATTGTAGAAATTAATGAACAGAATGCTCTTTGATGGGCAGATTTGCCTTTCCACAATTAGGCAATTTGGGGAATCACACTCAATTTTTTTCAGCGTGCCAGCAAAGTCTAGAGAAAAAAAGGTCATCAGCAGTGGATTGCGGGTGCGCGATATATAGTTAGTGCAACTAACTATATATGGAATTTCATTGGTTTTATGTCAATAAAATGTCCAGCTAACTATATATGGTCTCTAACCTATGGTTTTTTCAGTGAATTTTCAAGGTTTTGTAAATGCAAATTCCTAACTATATATGGTCTATAACCTATGGTTTTTTCAGTGAAAATATATATATATATATATATATATATATATATATATATGTGTGTGTGTATATATATGTATATATATATTTATATTTATATTCACTACGAAACAACTCCTGCTCCTTCCAATGCGGCGAAGAAGGAGAGACGGACCACTGCACACAGGCAAGATGTTTATTTGAACCAGTTAATCCAGCATTGTCTGATGACTCGTTTCGGGCTCGAAAGCCCTTGTTCACATCATATATATATAGATATATATATATATATATATATATATATATATATATATATATATATATATATATATATATACATATAGATATATATATATATACATATATGTGTATATATATATATATATATGTGTGTATATATACATATATATATATATATATATATATACACAATATATACATATACATATATATTCCTTTACTTAGCAAGCAAAATAGTCGGCTAACGATATAAGAGGCACACTCGGAGTCAGGATGTAAAGCTGAAGATGCTTTATTCGGTGCTTTTAGTCCCTCTCCCCTCCAGCTCGACAGACGCGTTTCGCCTTCGCAGCTTTTTCAATGTCGATTAACCCACAGTGTTACAACGATTTTAAACCCAGCCTTCAATTCCATAGCCATGGAAACAAATGATGGACATAATTTCTACCAACTATACATTCGTAAGGTGGCGGCCATCTTATAATGGGTAAAAAATGTAATAATTTCAATGACAATTTGAAAGTGCAAGTGCTCAAACAATATTAATACACAATTTGACTGAGAAATCGAATTTCACGATTAATATAAATTCATAAAAAACAGGTGTCTTAATTGTGGAATGGCTACTTAATAATAAGCCTTCTCCATAACCTGTATTGTCTTCCAAAATCTCGGCAGATGACACAACTGATAAAGTGAAAAAGTTCAAAAATCAAAGAACATTGTAACCCAATATCGTTATGTATATCCAACTGCGGAGATGACAAAATTGAGCCCTGTATAGGCGAGAAGCTCCCAACACAATACTTAAGCAATGTCCAGTTAGAAATGCTACCCTAAATAACAATAATTTGATGTAAAGTAGCAAAAATATATGGAACCATTCAGAGGAGTAAGAAAGCAAGTGTTCATATCAATTATATAGTAAACATTCTTTCATGTATATCATTTTGACTATGAGCACTTCCATTTCTTTCTTCACACTATCATGCCAGTTGGATATTTAAACAACACAGTACTGAGAATGTGATCTAATCCAGGTGTGCCCAAAGCTCTTCATCATTATTGAGTCCAGTCGGGCTCATGCTTTGGAGTTCTATGATGTATCGGGACTCTTTGGCTCTAAGTTTTTTCAGTCTGTCTCCCCCTCTTTCATGTTTGTCTACCCCATCAATGCAATAAAATTGCAATAGATCCCTATTGCTTTGATGGTATAGCTCAAAGTGTCTAGCGACGGGGTAGGTGGGGTCTTTATTAGAGATCGCGCGCATATGTTCCAATATGCGCTTTTTGGTAGTATTTTTGGTACTTCCATTGTATCTCTTATTGCAGGGACAGATGAGACAATAGACTGTGTATTCAGAATTACAATTGTAAAACTTATTGATGGTTCTCATAGGCCTACAGTCTCCTGGACCACCCTCAAAATTTGTGACTTTCTTACTAAATTAACAAGCCTTGCATTTCTTGCAAGGAAAGAAGCCATTAATTCCCAGTTTGTTTTTAGTGGCTATGGGTTTAGTAAAATGACTGTGTATAAGATGGTCGCCAATAGATAAACATCTTTTATATGTGATCGAGGGACGTTCTGGGATGTGCTTTTTCAAGACAGTATCGGTTTGAAGAATATGCCAATTCTTTTTAAAGATTTGGACAATTTGAGCCTATTTCTCATTGTATGTGGTAATCATACGTACAGTATTATCTTCAGGTTTGTTTTTATTTTTACTTTTTGAAGATAATAAAGTTCTTCTGTCAATTTGCTGTACTTTGAGTTCGGCATTTTGTAAATGTCCTTTCTTGTAACCCCTGTCTTTGAAACATTGTAATGCCTGTTTTTTTGCACTGTCATAGCTCTTATCGGTGGAGCAATTGCGCTTAAGGCGCAAGAGCTCACCATACGGTATACTTTTGATAAGGCTAATCGGGTGATGGCTGTCTGCATGCAGTATAGCATTACTTGCAGTTGGTTTCCTGAAAAGGCGGGTGGCTAAGACATTATTCTCAATGAAGACCTGGAGGTCCAGATTATTGACTGTATTATCACTGAGGTTTCCTGTGAACCTTAGATTCAGTTCATTATTATTCAGAGTGGCAATATACTCCTCAGCAGAGGGCCGATCACCTCTCCAAATGATAAATAGGTCGTCGATATATCGTGTCCAAAGTACGATACTATCTAGCCAATGGTCGTTGTCATCTCCCCAGGCCACGTGCTTCTCCCACCAGCCTACGAAAAGATTCGCATAGCTGGGGGCGAAGCACGTGCCCATCGCTGTACCCCGTTTTTGTAGGTACAGTTGTCCATCAAAGACAAAAATATTGTTGTTGAGACAATAGGATACCATCTATAAAAGCATGTTATTGTGTTGTGCGAATTTAGGATGTTTCTGGCCCAAGAACCATCTAATAGCATTCAGACCATCAGAATGACAGATGCAGGTGTATAAACTTGTGATGTCTAGTGTTATCAATAACAGATTTTCTTCCCAACAAATTCCCTCCACATGTTTCAAGAAATCCTGTGTGTCCTGTATGTAGGATGTTAGGTTCTTGACAAAGGGAGATAAAAAAGAGTCTACATATATTGCAGTGTTCTCTAGAAGACTGTTATTTGAAGCAACTATAGGTCTTCCAGGTGGATTACTATAGTGTTTATGAATTTTGGGCAAAAAAAATAAAAATAAAATATATATATATATATATATATATATATATATATATATATATATATATATATATATATATATAAATATATATATATTACCTACTGGCATTCGCCAGTAGGTAGTTATAGTTAGGATTGATTTCCATAGGGAAATCGCAACATTCTATTGGGAATAACTTTGGCGCCGGTTGAGGAATCTGCCTGAATTTTTCAGCAACTTTGCCTCGCAGCTCTCCACTCCTTCCCTGAAAGTTTGGGGGGGATTCGTCAAGCGGGGGCCGAGATAAAAGGGGGGTCCCAAAACGTGTTTTCCCCATGTTAATTTCCATAGGGCGTTCGGTCGCACTTTTAGCTCGAACGGCTGAATGGATTTTCACCAAACCTGGCAAAATTGTAGGGATTGGTAGCCTGATGTGCCTTTGCTATGTCTCAAGATATGTGCTCCAGAGGATTTTGAGTAATTTAGGTTCAAAAAAATTTATATATCTCTAGCCGCGCCCCGGTACGCCCACCGGGGAGCGCTCCGGGCACGCCACGCGACTTGCGCACGGAAAGCTGATTGGCTCTCGGGTGTCTGTAAGCATTCGAAACAGTCCGCAGTGGCCGCTATCTTGTGTCTCGGTAGGATCGAGACACAAGAGGTGGCAAAAAACAAAGGGGGAAATAACCAAAAGGGGGCAGGGTAGACCCCCCCCTGACCCCCTAGGTTTGATGTGAAGGCTATAAAAGGGCCCCGCGGGTGAAAAGAAAAATTAATTTTTTTTCCGATTTTCGCGGGGGGAGCGCCCGGTACGCGCACCGAGGAGCGTACCGGGGAGCGTACTTTGGTGAAAAATAGTGAAAAAAGATAATCATTTGGAGTGATCAGAGGTAGGGTAGCTCTGAAAAGAGCTTTTGGGTTTTGTGGCTGATTTAGGTACCTACAAGTAGGTTCCAATGCACAGTCTTATATTCAGGAGGAATATTCTATTCCCCTCATCTGAGAAGTGCACACCATCTCCTCTGTAGATATCTTGCATGTTGTAACGCAAGTTGTTGTTGTATATTGAACCCATTCCATAGTCTCTCATGTAATCAGAAACAGATTTATTCACATGTTTCCGTGCTTTCTCAAATTGTGGACAAAATTGGTTGGACCAGTTCCATTTCTGTCTTTGGCATATATTGGAGTATACCATGGCAGTTTGTGGAAAAAGTGTCATCAATTGTGCAAAGGTGTCTTTTAAAAGCATCTCCAGACCTACCCCAGTCAAAGTGCCTAGGTCATTTCCACCACAGTGCAAAATTATGAGGTTAGGGTGTGGCAGATGGTAAAAGGTTTTCACCAATGGTATCAATTGATGACATCTCAATCCTCTTTGGCCAATCCATTTTATGTGCACATTTGGTAAATCAAGGTTGTGAAAATTTCTGTTAGCTGCATACCTTTGAGCCCAGTGAATGTAGCTATGTCCAATAATCCAGACAGAGTACATGGTGAGAGGAGGTTCTGGTGCAGTCAGATGAAGTGTAGGAATAAAATGGCAGTTGGAACAGTAGGAGTTTGCAAAAAAAACCTGTGGAGTTTCAGTGCTCTTGAATCACAAGCAATGATTGGTAGATTGAGATAGTTGAAAACTGTAAGTTAGGGTGCATGGTTGTGTTCTGTGTAAGAAGTAATTTGAATGGTTAAAAAAAAGCCATTTTAAGAAACATTGCATCAGATAAGCTGGTGTATTCGCAGGTCAAACATCCTTGCTGAGGTGATTTGCAAAATTGTAGAATACATTTTTAAACCTGAGAGCACAGTGAGGAGGGAGTTGCTATGGTAACATGTAGAAAGGGCTGAGGGGGGGAGGGGTGTTGGTTTGAAAATACAGAGGGAAGAGTTTTGATTGGTTACCATGAGAAATATGTGGGTAGAATTAGAGGTTTTCTGTGCCATTAATGGTTGCAGTGCCTGGAGAATATACCTTTTGCTCTGCTAAAGAAATATTGGTGTGTGTATCTGACACTGTTGTGAATCTCCTAAAGCATTTGTAAAGGTGAGTTATGATTCATTTAGATAGAGAGTTCAGATTAAGAAGCACATAGGACCTGTGTTGTGTTCCTAAAATGGTAATTGAAAAATGATTTTAGTGAAAATCAATGGGTTTTAGTAGTGAAAATGAATGCTTATATATGAAGCACATAGGACCTGTGTTGTGTTCCTAAAATGGTAATTGAAATACGATTTTAGTGCAAATCAATGGGTTTTAGTAGTGAAAATGAATGCTTGTATATCGAATCTGTGCAGTGTTTCTAAAATGTTAATTGAAAAACGATTTTAGTGCAAAACAATGGGTTTTAGTAGTGAAAATGAATGCTTGTAAATAGGATCCGTGCTCTGTTCATAAAATATTAAATAAAAAACGATTTTAGGGTAAAGTAATGGCTTTCAGTAGTGAAAATGAATGCTTGTACATAGGACCTGTGTTCTGTACATGCGTCACTTTTTAAATATGGCGCAAAAAGGTACATGTATTATGCCGCCGATGCGTCACAAAAAGTGACGCATTAGCAGTGCAAAACTGACGCAGGGCCTCATAAATGAGGGTCATCTTTTTTTGCACACTACTCCAGTTTAGTCCTGTCCATTGCACTCTTGGACACTAGCCTCACCTTTTGTGCTCCCCTGGACAGGCTTTATCTCATCTGTACTCCTGCTTAGGTGTCAGAATCCTATCACATGGGGAAAGCCCTATGTGAAAGCGTTTGCCTCAGTCTTATCCCTGCTGTCATGCAGGTGCAAGATTTTGATGTAACAGTGTCCTAAAAGTGACGCAGTGAAATCTCATAGATTTCACTGCGTCATTATTACGAGGCTTTTTGTGGAGAAATGACCCCTCTGTGTACATTACACTTGAAAGAGGTATAATGTGGTGCAGAGGTTTAAAAAATGACGCATCTACCTACAGGGAGGGTACCGGGGAGCGTAGTATAGGGAAAATCCCGTTCATTCACTGCGTCACCTCTACGACCCTTTCTTGCGTCAATATACCCATTTTGCATACATTACACTTGACGTAGGTATAATGTGGCACAGGGGTTTACAAAGTGACGCATCTACCTAGATGCGTCACTTTGTAAATATGACTGAATAAGGTGCATTTTTAACAGGACTGGTCCGTCACAAAAAGTGACGCACCGGTGGCGTAAAAGTGACGCATGGCCTCATAAATGAGGCCTTCAGTGTTCTACTCATGCGTCATATTAAATATATGACGTATTATGTCGCAAGTACTTTTAGATACGTCAGTATTTCAGACGTATCTGTAAGCGCAAAAGTGATGCATTGCTGGAGTCTGTCACAAAAATGATGCAACTCCAGGAATGCATCCTTTCACATGGGGCCAGGCCCCATGTGAAAGGGCCTGCATCAGCCTTACGCCTGCTGTGAAACAGGCGCAAGATTTGGACGCAACAGCGTCATAAACGTGACGTAGTGATATCTCATAGATTTTACTGCGTCACTGTTCTGCTTGGGTTCTCAGATTAGATAGAACCAGCTCATCAGAGCCTCACTAACCCAGCCAGAACGTTACCCTCTGCCCCTCCCTAGGACCTATTCACAACAGGTATCTACCCCCTAAGGACAGGGAATTCCTAAGATACATACCATGCACCTCCTATAATCGGCGATCTCGCGGTCCCATACGAACCCAGACCTCTCTACCCAGACGGCAGTATCAGAATCGGCGGCCTCGCGGTCCCATTCGAACCCAGACCTCTCTACCCAGACGGCAGTATCAGAATCGGCGGCCTCGCGGTCCCATTCGAACCCAGACCTCTCTACCCAGACGGCAGTATCAGAATCGGCGGCCTCGCGGTCCCATTCGAACCCAGACCTCTCTACCCAGACGGCAGTATCAGAATCGGCGGCCTCGCGGTCCCATTCGAACCCAGACCTCTCTACCCAGACGGCAGTATCAGAATCGGCGGCCTCGCGTTCCCATTCGAACCCAGACCTCTCTACCCAGACGGCAGTATCAGAATCGGCGGCCTCGCGGTCCCATTCGAACCCAGACCTCTCTACCCAGACGGCAGTATCAGAATCGGCGGCCTCGCGGTCCCATTCGAACCCAGACCTCTCTACCCAGACGGCAGTATCAGAATCGGCGGCCTCGCGGTCCCATTCGAACCCAGACCTCTCTACCCAGACGGCAGTATCAGAATCGGCGGCCTCGCGGTCCCATTCGAACCCAGACCTCTCTACCCAGACGGCAGTATCAGAATCGGCGGCCTCGCGGTCCCATTCGAACCCAGACCTCTCTACCCAGACGGCAGTATCAGAATCGGCGATCTCGCGGTCCTATACGGACCCAGACAACCTACCCAGACGGCAGCTTATCCTATGATTACCATTATACAAAGGGGTCAATCTTACTATTCATCAGGGGTATAGAACCATAGTATTCCCGATCACACAATGGTTGCCAATTTGGATAATGTGCAGTATGGTCGTTAATTCAAGGGGCTCCTCTCTCCCTTATTCAGTTACCACTTACCTGATCAGGATTAGCATCTGTTCACATAGCAGCATCTGACTAGAAGAATAGGTTACCCTCTCATACAAGAACACACGGCACATGTCGGTTCACTAAGAACTGGGGTACTTTATTTCCCATCATTACAAACAAACGTATAACACCACACTACAACACATAGCCTGCAAGGAAAAGTAAAAGATTAGGTTGTACACTCTAATAAGAAAGGGTCGACATCACCTTATTAATATGAAGTCCACAGTCAGCAGTCATCTAGGTTCCCTTCTCGTCTGGGCTTTGGCTCGTCTTGAAGTCACACCTCCGCAATCACGGATACACGGCTGCACCGCTATGCGCTGTTCCCTTCACCCTTCTCCAAGCCCCTGGGACCTTCCTCTCATCAGCTACTCTCCTTCCCTGGCTGTTCTGCTAGGAGAGTATATGTTTCTCGATTCTTCTCCGCCTTTAGAATGGCGTCTGTCTTCCCTGGAATAAGTGATAGGCTTTCTACTAACGGCTAGATGCCGCCTACAAACTGACCGCACAACTATCTCGGGCTTTCACTAATATAGAAGCGTGTTTCTTCATGGAAAATTCCAGCCAGTAACCTGCCGCCCACCAAATTCTTGTACCTCCCCGTACCAAGGACACGTTCCCAGCCGGCCGGCCTGATGTTGTGTCTTCGGTATGAAGAAAAATACAATCCTTCGACAAGGGCCGGCCTGAACCGGTTCTCTCCAAGCGAACAACACCTCGTAACTAAAACATTACACTTGACCTAGAAGCATCCCAAGCTGCCAGGGCAGAAAGAAAGATGGAGTCTCTCCCGTTTGAGGCCTACCAGGCCCGGATTCAGCATAACTCCATGGAAAGTATACTAATACCCTAACTAAAGGACGAATTATCCCTAATACTACAGAATCTATCCCCTAGCCTATATATATAAGCCCTAATCTAGGGAGGAGAATACAGAATCATATCAAAGTGCCTTGTAAATAGGCTCTATCCACTACTCTAACCCTTGCACTGGAATGATAAGAGACTGAAGTCACCATCAATCACCTTTCCTCCAAAGAGGGCCGGGAAAATCGAGCAGAACATTTCACCCTTGACTTCAGTCTATTATACATTCATCAAACAGAACTAACATCTGTGGACGAGTAATATGAAACAAAACTAACTGATCTATGTCTAGTACCGGGTTTGCAGTATTGAAGTAGAGAAGGAATACACTGAATAAAGCAACAGATAGCAATTAGAATGCTAATAGTAATCAAAATCCCCCCTAATATTTGACGCAACATATGTAGATCAGGTAGCCAATTAAAGAGCCAGTCAAACCAGCCCTGGTCAATGTGTTTTCTAACCTCTTCCGTCAAGTCGTGAAGTTTATCGATGTGGGCCTGAATGGATTTCGTATGGTCAGACAGGTTAAAACAACAAAGACCCTCAAAATCAGAACAATCATGTCCATGTTTAAGCAAAAGATAATCAATAGCCGCCCGGTTCTGCAAGATAGCTCTACGTTCACCCTGGGCGTCTAATAGTATTTCAGACAAAATCGTAGAAGTATGATTAATGGATTTTACCATCCAGCAGGCCATTTTCCCAATAGACTTGGCATTATAGACCGCCAAGGCAGGAACACCAACAATTGAGAAAGCTAAGCTAAGGTATTCAGATTTGGAATATAAATGCATAGACGAATCACAGTCCTCTTGTAGCATTACAGCATCTCGGATCACACGGGAATTAGCATGGGGATGTGAGGAAAACATCAACAAACTCAGTCTAGTAATGGCACAAGAGCCTCCGGAAATGTTCGCAGGAATATATGGCCAGGATGTATTACCACAAGAGAAGAGCCAACCAGAGGGTAGCAGCATTGTACGGTAATGACTAGGGGTCACCACTAAACTCTTACAAGTCATATTATTTTGAACAGAGGTACATGATTTCGGTGATCTTCGGAAGCATAGAGTCCTTTCATGAGCTGTGAATGATGTAGCACCTTTCAATTTTAAACGCACACACTCAGAAATAGCATCAGGGTCACAAGTAAGAAAGAAGCATAAATCACCCTGCGTGATATTATAAGTGAGTATCTGGGACTGGATCAAGGGTGTTGAATCGGACAACTCAGTACATAAAGGGCAGTATTCATGTGTAGCAACGTCTCCCAAAAGGACATTAGGACGGGCATTCGATACATTGAAAATATGGGCCAAAGTCTCCAATGAAGCAGGGACCGCAACTAAACAAGTCGCTAGAATGTCAGTCACCGACCGCATCGGCGTTAAGCAAAAATGAGGGGCATTGGTCACCCGCTTGGCTAAAGTGGTCCAAAAGTTCGATGATGAATCCCACGCAGCAAAGGAACGCGGTATCCGGGTTCTCACATCAGCCCGGGTCGATGGGTTCCCTCCTCTCCCGTCGTAGCAGTCCAAAAGGAGTCCAACGCCGACACATCCTGCAGCAACAGTCCAGAGAATGATCTGAAAGAGAATCAAAAACAGGCATTATTCATTCTCGTAGGTAACATTTGTCAGCTGGGACAGCTTCCCAGCTATCTTTCCCTGGTCTCATGACTAGAACCGTATTGTCGTGACCGGTTGCAATGATTTCAGCTTGTTCAGGGGGATTCTTAGGCGATTGCACCCAAACTCTAGCTCCAGGATTACCCGTGGAGCCGAAACCTTTTTGTCCTCGTACAGTTAGCAACGTTGGGGCAGTGCCTTTTGTGATCTCACCACTGAAAACAGGCATTATCAACAATTGAGCAATTCGGTCAGTTTTATGAATCGGTAAATCAACCTCACTGCTATTCAGCAGGAGCACCTTAATCTCTCCCTGATAGTCACTATCAATGACTCCTCCGAGCACTTGAATACCTTTTACAGCCAGCCCCGATCTAGGGGCTATTAATCCAAAATTACCAGTGGGTATACAGACACCAACACCGGTTTCAATGATGACTCGATCTTTACTCTGTATAATAGTATCATTCATGGCATGCAGGTCTAGACCTGGCGATCCCGGGGTCGCTCTGCATGGAGCCAGTGCTCCGGGGGTAATTTCCCAGTATATCACAGGGTCACTAATTTGATTGGGCTTTGCCTCGACATTTGGAGGAAACAAACGCATCAATGGAGATTCAGCATTTAGGAAGGGACGATTATTCAAAATTAACAAGGCCTCAAATAGACAGTCCCTCCAATTCCTATAACGGTCGCCGGTTAGCTTACACAGTTGATGTTTCAGCAAACCGTTCATCCTTTCAATAAGTCCCGAGGCCTGAGGATAATATGGTATATGAAACACCCATTCAATATTATTCTCCACACAAAATTCCTGTACCAATCTTCCACGAAAATGGGATGCATTATCAGATTGAATTTGGCAGGGGACACCATAATAGAGCATAATCAATTCCAATGTCTTAATTGTATTCACTTGGGTAGCTTGTTTACAGGGGAGGGCCACTAACAGACCACTGTATGTATCCACAATGGTGCAAATGTATTGACAGTTTTTACTCATAGGAAGTGGACCAATATAATCAATTTGCCAAATTTGAGCGGGCAGTTTCCCGCGATGTAAATGACCTTTAATAATCTGAGGCACTTTTCGCTGCCTAGCATGCTGACAAATGGGACAATGCAAAATAATGTCTTTGATTAAATCTAAAGGAATATAAATGTTAGGAATTGGCCTGGAAGTCCTCTTTCTCCTACCATGTACACAGCACCCATGTGACGGGCCGGGCGGGGTTAAAAGGGTTGTTTTCCCTGTTCCCGGTGCTCGTTATCTTGAATTGTGGTTCCTGGTTCGTGCTGGGAGCTGTTTTTGTACCTTAGGATCCTTGCTGCATTCACGAGCTCGTGGCATTCCCCATTTTGTGTGTTGGCTCCTGTTAATCCCTGTAAATCCTTGTTCAACCCAGACCCTCCCTATCCCCTCCTTTTTTCTTGCTTCCCTCGACCTCCTGTTTGGTTTTTTGTATTTGGGTCCCAGAGGTTAGTCGTTTGTTCGTCTTGTCTGTGTTGTGTGTTAGTTCTCTCTTTTTTGCTTTGGGGTGATTTTTATCCCGGCTGGGATTAAGAGGTGCTGGGGCTCCGGCGCTTCTTGTGGAACTCGGGTGATCCGGCTGGATTGTCCGGTTGTTCCTGCTGTTTGATTATTGGTCCCGGTGACGCAGACGCTGTTCCGCACTTCCGCCTCTTGTGCAGGCTGTCCACCTCTTTGTGCGGAGGCGGAGTGCTAGTTCAGGCGTTTCCGGGTATTGGAAGAGCGCACAACGGAGCTTGTGTTGTGCTGCGAGTAGATCCCATTCTGACCCGAATTCGGTCTTTGTTCCAGGCGGTATGCTAGAAAGTCACTAAATCCAGTTAAAAGGAGGTTTTTTTAGTCGTTCTAACGACTTTTTCCTCCTTTTCCATTGTCCCCCATTTGGTCTCTGGTTACCTGTGGCACTTATCCCTGCCGTCTCGCCCACCCTCCCCTCCTTTTTTGGTCCCGGACCTCTGCTTTTGCTCTCCTGCATTCTGCTTGCTGGCTTTGGAATCATATACTCCAGGACGGAGTACTCCACCCTGCGACTATTACAAGTAACGGTGGTAAGGAGGAGTGTTATAGGGTGGTGTGTGGGTGCATGAGGGGAGAAAGAGGGCTTTTTTGTATTCATATTTGCTGATATCTGCTTTTTGTGTGCAGACGGTGTTCCAGACTGTTCCTTGTGATAATGTACGTGGAGTGACGTGGTCCCTGCAGTAGGACTCTACCCCTAGGAGAGAAGATCTGGGATTCCTTGTCTGTCCTTCCCTTATTCCCGCCCCCTGTCCCTTGCTATTCTGTTGGCTCATGGTACTATTTATGGTATGCGCCACGGAGTGGTAGGTTCAGAGGAACGGGGCTATCTTCGCTCCTGCAGTGCATGGGTATAGCTGGTCAGGAACTAACAGAATAACGAGCCCACGTAATAATTGCACTGCCTGAGCGACGATGGATGAGGACGTGGGGGCTACGGCTGGTACTACCCCCACTTTGCAGGATGTCATGGGTGCCTTGACTGCCCTCCAAAGCCAGATCCATGAGTTGCGACAAGAGAACGTGGCTATGAAGCAAGAGGTTGGGGCACTACTTAGTAGGGAAAGAGTGCAGCTTAGGACTCCTCAGGCCCAGGTGATACACCCAGCCACTTTCCAATATTCTGGTGGGCAAGGGCAGGGAGCCAGTGGAGGGGTACCGGTGGCGGTTACCGTGAATACTCCGGTTCCGGTCCCTTTGGCACCACCTGAAAGGTTTGTAGGGGATAGCGCCAAATTTGGCACATTCATGAACCAATGTCAACTGCACTTTATGTGCAAACCTACTGCTTTTCCTAATGATTCGGCCAAAGTGGCGTTCACAATCTCATACTTGGCTGGTACAGCGGCACAGTGGGCTGTACCTCTCGTAGATAGGGATGATCCGGTATTAACAAACTATCCTGCATTTAAGGAACTAATGCGTGGTTTGTTTGCAAAGCACGCCTTTATGCAGGCAAGTGACGCAGAACTATTAAAGTTAAGACAAGGGCGCCAGGATTTATTGACATATATTTCCACCTTTAATCGCTTGGTGTCAGAGACACATTGGCCCGAAGATAAGAGGACTTCTTTATTTTATCAGGGACTGTCCGAAGATCTAAAGGACATAGTCTCACAGGTCGTAGACCCCCCTATTGACTGTGCGGCTTTTATTGACCTCGTAGTTAAACTTAACCATCGCCTAGCGGAGAGACGGGGAGAGAAAAGCCGTTATCAGGCGCCAAGGGGAGGGTTTGTGAGGCCCGATCATAAGTCCTTGGGAGCAGGAGAGACAAAGAGTGTGTCTGAACCTATGGAGATAGGTGGAGTAAGGGGGCCTTTGTCCGATGAGGAGAAGAAACGAAGAAGAGAGATGGGACTCTGTTTGTACTGTGGCCAGGGTGGGCATTTTGCGAGGGAATGTCCCGTGAAACCCTCTGGAACCTCTTATGGAAAGAGAGTGGCCTGTTTGTATCATGAAGGGAAGGATCAACAGTACAGTGTACTTGGAGCAGTAGATAGGGCCCCTAGGCACTTCATTATTAATGCTCATTTGGCGTTGTATAGTGGAAAAGTGCCGGTATCGGTTTTGTTGGATTCAGGGGCAACAGGCAATTTCCTTGACATTACGTTGGCTAAGAAATTGAATGTTCCATGTTGTGTAAAGGACCAGCCGGAACCTGTGCGGGCGATTGATGGCACTGAATTGACATCGGGTTCTATTACTAAACGGACGGTGCCTTTGTGTCTGGTGTGTGAGAATGGGCATTCGGAGATGGTGTGTTTTGACCTCATTGATGCTCCCTCTTTCGGGATGGTCTTGGGCGTGCCGTGGTTGCAGGAGCACAATCCCAGGATAGATTGGGTACAAAGGCTAGTGTCTCTTGATTCCTCGTATTGTTTGAAGCACTGCTATAAGGATGCAGGTGAAAAGGAGTTGTCGTTGTCCTGTGCTGCCACTGGCATGGACACAGTGCCTTTGCAATATCAGGAGTTCAGGGAGGTATTCGATGTAGAAGAGGCGCAGGGTTTGCCCCCACATAGATCATTCGATTGTAAGATCGATCTTATTCCTGGGGCACCTCTTCCTTGTAGTAGGGTGTATGCTCTCTCTGAGCCGGAGGAGTTGCACTTGAAGGTGTATCTTGATGAGATGCTACGTCAGGGGTTTATTCGTCCATCGTGTTCGCCCGTTTCTTCGGCTATCTTTTTTATTCCGGAGAAAGAAGGTACTTTGCGGGCGTGTGTGGATTACCGCACGCTAAATAAAGCCACTGTCAAAAATAAATACCCGCTTCCACTCATCCCCGTGTTACTAGATCAGCTGCGCAGCGCAAGGGTGTTCACCAAGTTGGACTTGCGTGGCGCCTATCATCTGGTGCGTGTGCGAACTGGGGATGAGTGGAAAACTGCTTTTAAAACAAAACATGGCCTTTATGAATACTGTGTGATGCCGTTCGGGCTATGTAATGCGCCGGCGGCATTCCAGTATTTCATAAATGAGGTGTTGCGGGAGTTCCTGGATCGGAGCGTGATTGTGTATCTAGATGATATACTGATCTTTTCGGAGACAGGGGCCGAGCATCAGCAACATGTGGTCCAGGTTTTGCGCAAGTTGCGGAGCACCATCTTTATGCGAAACTGACAAAATGCCAGTTTAGTACTACTCAAGTAGAGTTTCTGGGATTTGTGGTGTCTGCTGGAGGGGTGCGGATGGATCCACGAAAGATCGAGGCCATTATCACCTGGCCTGTTCCAACGTCTGTAAAACATATACAGGTGTTGTTGGGGTTCGCCAATTTCTACAGGCGTTTTATCTCACACTTCTCAGATATTGTGGCTCCCCTGACTCAGCTGTTACGTAAAGGGGTATCCTTTGAGTGGTCTCCAGAGGCGCAGGGGGCGTTTCGGCGGTTGTTGGGGGCATTTACATCGGCACCCGTGTTGATCCATCCTGATCCGGCTCTACCCTTTTTTGTGGAGACGGATGCGTCATTGTGTGCAATAGGTGGAGTGCTGTCCCAGAGAGTGGCCGAGACAGGTTGTATGCATCCTATTGCCTACTTCTCTAAGACCCTATTGCCTGCAGAGCGCAATTATACTGTGGCTGAAAGGGAGCTATTAGCAGTTAAGTTGTCTTTTGAGGAATGGAGGCATTATCTGTGGGGGGCACGACACACCGTTACCATTTACACGGATCATAAAAATTTGGAGTTCTTCCGTTCGGCGCGAGCCTTGACGCCACGCCAAATGCGGTGGGTTCTTTTTTTTAATGAGTTTGACTTCATCATTACGTATAGACCAGCAGCGCAGCAGGTTAAATCTGACGCCTTGTCCCGTATCCATGTGGATCCCAAAGAGCTATCTCAGGAAAAAGAGAGTAGGCCTATGATATCTGAAGACAGGATTGTTGGGGCTGTGGAAAACGAGGCGTTTACTACATCAGTTAAGCGTCAACTGCGTGAGATGGATCTTACACCATGGTTGTCTTTGCCTCAGGCATCAGTTCAGGATGGATTGTTGTATTATGAGGATCGGTTGTTTGTACCCCCTGTTTTAAGAGATCAGGTCATGGAGTGGTGTCATTCATCTGCCTTGGTGGCACACCCTGGGACCCCTAAGACTAAGGAGATGTGTACAAGATGGTTTTGGTGGGATTCATTGGCCAAGGATGTACAGGGGTATGTTGCGGCTTGTCCGGTATGTGCCATCGGATCACTGACATAATATCGACGACACAAATATCGAGATACACAAATATCGAGTAAAAAATATCGATTGACAAAATATCGACTCCCTATCTTCAAACAGGTAAGTACCAAAATATCGACTCCAAAATATCGACTTACAAAAATATAGACTGTCAAAATATCGATTTTTTTAAATGTCTTAAAATTAAGTTAAAACTAATATAGTAATAAATATATTTAATATAAACTTAGAAATAATTAATAAAAAAATGTAATTTTAATAAATAATTTATATAATTAAAAAAATTATATCACCAAAAATTACACACACATATATATATATATATATATATATATATATATATATATATGTATATATATATATATATATATATATATATATATATATATATATAAACATATTATTAAATAAACATATATAACATTTTAGAAAATGTTTAAAATTTATTGTTACAACTATAGTGAGTTCAACATTAGCAAAAGTGTTGGATAGCGTAGAGGTCAAATTTACTACTCCCACTCCAGTGGGTGCAACAGTAGGGAAAGCGCTGGATAGCGTAGAGGTTAAAATTACTATTCCCACTCCAGGGATGTATGACGTTACAACGCATACTTTTACAACGCCTACCATTACAACAAAACTTTTACAACGCAAAAACTTTTACAACGCATACATTTACAACGCAAGATTTTACAACACATATACCTTTACAACGCATACCATTACAACGTAAGTATTGGTAAGTATATAATAATTTTTTGAATATAAATTAATAAAAAATATTATAATATAATTTAATATAATTTAATTTTATTAAATAAATGTAATTTAAATGTAATTTTACTTTATTTTTACAAAGTACCCCTGTACCCCAAAAACCCAAAACTGACCCTGAACCCTAAAAATACCCCTTTACCCATAAACTGAAAACTGACCCTGAACACTAAAAATACCCCTTTACCCGAAAACTGACCCTGAACCCTAAAAATACCCCTTTACCCCAAAAACTGAAAACTGACCCTGAACCCTAAAAATACCCCTTTACCCAAAAACTGAAAACTGACCCTGAACCCTAAAAATACCCCTTTACCCCAAAAACTGAAAACTGACCCTGAACCCTAAAAATACCCCTTTACCCCAAAAACTGAAAACTGACCCTGAACCCTAAAAATACCCCTTTACCCAAAAACTGAAAACTGACCCTGAACCCTAAAAATACCCCTTTACCCCAAAAACTGGAAACTGACCCTGAACCCTAAAAATACCCCTTTCCCCCAAAAACTGAAAACTGACCCTGAACCCTAAAAATACCCCTTTACCCCAAAAACTGAAAACTGACCCTGAACCCTAAAAATACCCCTTTACCCAAAAACTGAAAACTGACCCTGAACCCTTAAAATACCCCTTTACCCCAAAAACTGAAAACTGACCCTGAACCCTAAAAATACCCCTTTACCTAAAAACTGAAAACTGACCCTGATCCCTAAAAATACCCCTTTACCCCAAAAACTGAAAACTGACCCTGAACCCTAAAAATACCCCTTTACCCCAAAAACTGAAAACTGACCCTGAACCCTAAAAATACCCCTTTACCCAAAAACTGAAAACTGACCCAGAACCCTAAAAATACCCCTTTACCCAAAAACTGAAAACTGACCCTGAACCCTAAAAATACCCCTTTACCCAAAAACTGAAAACTGACCCTGAACCCTAAAAATACCCCTTTACCCAAAATCCCAAACATATAACCTTTTAAAAATAATTATATACTTACTAAAACTTACATTGTAATAGTATGCGTTGTAACGGTATCTGCGTTGTAAAAACATGCTTTGTAAATGTATGCGTTGTAAAAGTTTTTGCAATTTAAAAGTTTTGTTGTAATGGTAGTGCATAGTAAAAGTAGCGTTGTAAACGTTGCATACCCACTCCAGTGGGTGCAACAGTAGGGAAAGTGTTGGATAGCGTAGGGGTTAAAATTACTATTCCAACTTCAGAGAGTGCAATAGTAGGGAAAGTAAATACTTCACAAATATATATAAATAACATAAATAGTAATACCAATTACAAATAATTAAAATATTAAAAAAGTGTATACAAATATTAAATATTTATTTATAAATACAAAATAAAATTATTTAATTATAAAAATTGCCTACTCATACTAATTAATTACCTATTAACAATAAATTAATTTACAATTTAAAAATTATTAAATTATTTTCAATTACCAATTATATTTTAATTAATTACCAATTAATAATTAATTAACAATTAATTCTAAATAAATATCAATAAATAAATTAACATATTTAATAAATTATAATTAAATTACTTCCCACCCTATTCCCCTATAAACACACAACCCGCTACAGAAAATAAATTACTAAAATTAAAATATTTATCAATTAATCAATTATAATTAATTACCAACTATATTTTAATTAATTACCAATTAATAATTAATTAACAATTAATTCTAAATAAATATCAATAAATAAATTAACATATTTAATTAATTATAATTAAATTACTTCCCACCCTATTCCCCTATAAACCCACAACCCGCTACAGAAAATAAATTACTAAAATTAAAATATATATCAATTAATCAATTATAATTAATTACCAATTATATTTTAATTAATTACCAATTAATAATTAATTAACAATTAATTCTAAATAAATATCAATACATAAATTAACATATTTAATTAATTATAATTAAATTACTTCCCACCCTATTCCCCTATAAACCCACAACCCGCTACAGAAAATAAATTACTAAAATTAAAATATTTATCAATTAATCAATTATAATTAATTACCAATTATATTTTAATTAATTACCAATTAATAATTAATTAACAATTAATTCTAAATAGATATTAATAAATAAATTAACATATTTAATTAATTAGAATTAAATTACTTCCCACCCTATTCCCCTATAAACCCACAACCCGCTACAGACTTATATTACACAAAAAATAAAAATTATTATTAACTTACCTTAAATTCGATATTTTTGTTGTCTATATTATGTCTAGTCGATATTATGTCCATTCTATATTTTTGATTCGATATTATGTCCATTCTATTCGATATTAATTTTCTCTAGTCGATATTTTTGTTGTCTATATTATGTCTAGTCGATATTATGTCCATTCTATATTTTTTACTCGATATTCTGTCCAGTCGAAATAAAAGACTCGATATTATGACTGTACACCGTGCCATCAGTAAGCCTTCACATAGTAAACCATCGGGTCTGTTGCAACCTCTGGAGGTTCCCCCTTCTCCGTGGCATACCATCAGCATGGATTTTGTGACCGATCTTCCGTCTGTTTCTGGGTTTACTGCTATATTGGTGGTGGTTGACTTGTTTACAAAAATGGCTCATTTTATTCCTCTTCCGAAGATCCCTACAGCCAGGGAAATGGCTTTGGTTTTCATGTCTTCCATTGTGCGAATCCATGGGTTGCCTTCTGCGGTCGTGACAGACAGGGGGGCTCAGTTCGTTTCACATTTTTGGAAGGAATTGTGTTCAGTGTTGCGGGTGGACGTCAGATTGTCATCCGCGTATCATCCACAATCTGACGGACAGACCGAACGCACCAATCAGACCATGGAACAGTACCTTCGGTGTTTAACGACATCACTGGCTTGTGATTGGGTGATGGCTCTTCCTATTGCTGAGTTCGCGTATAACAACAGTCAGCACTCAGCCTTAGGCATGACACCCTTTTACTGTTCATTAGGTTATCATCCCAGGGCGGTGGCAATTCAGCCTACGGGACGTGTGCCAGCCATAGATGACGTTTGTGACCGTCTGGGCAAGATATGGGCGATTGCCCGGGAGCAGTTGTTGACAGCTAAGGCTGCTATGAAGTTGCAGGCGGACAAACATCGTGTCCCTGCACCTGGGTATCAAGTTGGAGACCAGGTATGGGTAGCAACTAAGAATTTGAGGCTTGGGGGATCCCGTAAATTACAACCTAGGTATGCAGGACCGTTCCCGATCATACAGATTATAAATCCCGTTGCCATGAAATTAGATCTGCCCGGAGATTATATGGTTCATCCAGTATTTCATACGTCCCTGCTGAAGCCCTATATACCATCCTCACAGGTCATACCACCTCCTCCCCCTGTAATAGTGGACGGACAGAAAGAGTATGAGGTTCGGGCTATCCTGGATTCAGAAAGACGAAAGGGGCGTCTTTTCTATTTGATAGACTGGAAAGGGTATGCCCCCGAGGACCGTACATGGGAGCCGGCTGGGGGAGTGCACTCTCCTCGCCTGATCCGTATGTTCCATCGGCAACATCCGTCTAAGCCCTGCCCTGTGGGGAGGATCGTTGGGAGGGGGTACTGTTAGGAATTGGCCTGGAAGTCCTCTTTCTCCTACCATGTACACAGCACCCATGTGACGGGCCGGGCGGGGTTAAAAGGGTTGTTTTCCCTGTTCCCGGTGCTCGTTATCTTGAATTGTGGTTCCTGGTTCGTGCTGGGAGCTGGGAGCTGTTTTTGTACCTTAGGATCCTTGCTGCATTCACGAGCTCGTGGCATTCCCCATTTTGTGTGTTGGCTCCTGTTAATCCCTGTAAATCCTTGTTCAACCCAGACCCTCCCTATCCCCTCCTTTTTTCTTGCTTCCCTCGACCTCCTGTTTGGTTTTTTGTATTTGGGTCCCTGAGGTTAGTCGTTTGTTCGTCTTGTCTGTGTTGTGTGTTAGTTCTCACTTTTTTGCTTTGGGGTGATTTTTATCCCGGCTGGGATTAAGAGGTGCTGGGGCTCCGGCGCTTCTTGTGGAACTCGGGTGATCCGGCTGGATTGTCCGGTTGTTCCTGCTGTTTGATTATTGGTCCCGGTGACGCAGACGCTGTTCCGCACTTCCGCCTCTTGTGCAGGCTGTCCACCTCTTTGTGCGGAGGCGGAGTGCTAGTTCAGGCGTTTCCGGGTATTGGAAGAGCGCACAACGGAGCTTGTGTTGTGCTGCGAGTAGATCCCATTCTGACCCGAATTCGGTCTTTGTTCCAGGCGGTATGCTAGAAAGTCACTAAATCCAGTTAAAAGGAGGTTTTTTTTGTCGTTCTAACGACTTTTTCCTCCTTTTCCATTGTCCCCCATTTGGTCTCTGGTTACCTGTGGCACTTATCCCTGCCGTCTCGCCCACCCTCCCCTCCTTTTTTGGTCCCGGACCTCTGCTTTTGCTCTCCTGCATTCTGCTTGCTGGCTTTGGAATCATATACTCCAGGACGGAGTACTCCACCCTGCGACTATTACAAGTAACGGTGGTAAGGAGGAGTGTTATAGGGTGGTGTGTGGGTGCATGAGGGGAGAAAGAGGGCTTTTTTGTATTCATATTTGCTGATATCTGCTTTTTGTGTGCAGACGGTGTTCCAGACTGTTCCTTGTGATAATGTACGTGGAGTGACGTGGTCCCTGCAGTAGGACTCTACCCCTAGGAGAGAAGATCTGGGATTCCTTGTCTGTCCTTCCCTTATTCCCGCCCCCTGTCCCTTGCTATTCTGTTGGCTCATGGTACTATTTATGGTATGCGCCACGGAGTGGTAGGTTCAGAGGAACGGGGCTATCTTCGCTCCTGCAGTGCATGGGTATAGCTGGTCAGGAACTAACAATAAATTCCTCGATCAGCAGCCCACCTGCTAGTGGCTTTCTCTCCATAATGTCCTGCTTTCTGGTGGGCCCATTTCGCCAATCCTTCCATATCAGAATCCTGCATGTCCACCATTGCTTCAGCAATTTTAGATTGTTCATCTGCAATATTATGAAAAAATTTGTCAAGGGAGTCTATTGGGGTATGAGCATCCACGTGAAAGATTGTAACAGTACTCTGCGGGAGCATGTCCCAAATCTCTTGCCATAATTCTTTCCCCCACAGTTCTTTTGAATGCAATTCCCAATTATGGGAATGCCAAGCCGGTAACCAAACTGCCAATCCATTGGCAGTAGACCAAGAATCAGTAAAAATATGACATGTGCCAGGTAACTCTTGCTTCAGAACTTGATAAACAGCATAAAGCTCAGCAAATTGGCTACTCTTTTCCTCACCAGTTGTACTCAGCAACTTTTGTGTGATTGGGTTATAGGACACTGCCTTCCAATGTCTTTTTGTCCCTATGAACCTTGCCGAACCATCAGTAAACCAAACATGGTTTCTGTCCTCCAGGGACAAATCATCAAATGGCTTACCCCACTTGACAGGGGATTCCTGTACTAAAGGTACGGTACATTCACTCTCTGTCTCAACCAACGGTGCCCGCGCCACTTGCTCATGCAAGGATGCAACTCCCTTTGGTCCCACACGTGCCCTGTCCTGTATGTACCATTTCCATTTAATCACACTCGCCTCCTGAGCATGTCCAATTCTGTGAGTTTTCGGCGAACTCAAAACCCACTGCATGATAGGAATTTCAGGTCGCAGGACCACATCATGTCCCAAAGTTAATTGCTCGGTATCCACCAGAGCCCAATAACATGCAAGCAACTGTTTCTCAAAAGGTGTATAACGCTCACCAGCATCAGGTAACTTTTTAGTCCAAAAACCTAACGGTACTTTACTCCTGCCTTGTTTTTGCCACAAACTCCAATTTGCATAAAGGCCTTGCACAGACACATTCAAATCCACATCACCATCGCACACAGGCCATAAATCCAAGGCATACTGAATCGCTTCTTTTGCCAAACTAAACGCATCTTGCTGTGGTTTACCCCATTCAAACGCATTCTTTTTACGAGTGACTCGATACAAGGGGGCCAATATCTGACTCAAGTGAGGAATATGCTGGCGCCAAAAACCAAATAAGTCAATGAAGCTTTGGGCTTCTTTCCTATTCCTCGGAACTGCAAAATCAAGAATCTTTTGTTTTACTTGTGGGATCACTTCTCTGTGACCTTCATGCCAATTGATACCCAAAAATTTTACAGTCTGGGATGGACCTTGTAATTTATCCGGGTTGATTTCCCAACCTTTCTCACGTAAACATTCAAGGATTTTATCTAATTGGGTCTGAACTTCATCTTGTGTTTCACCTTGAATCAGAACATCATCAATATAATGACATATCTGAATTTTCGAATGTACAGGTACCTCAGCCAAATGCTCTGCCACCAGCCGGTGACATATCGTGGGACTATGCACATAGCCCTGGGGAAGACTTCTAAACGTCATTTGACGTCCGCTCCATGTAAAACTGAATTGTTCCTGGCATTCAGGGGCAATCGGAATTGAAAAGAAAGCATTAGCAATATCAATGGACGCATACCATGTACCTGGATGCTTTTGAATTCTTTCAATTAAAGTAACAATATCCGGTACTGCGACAGTTAAAGGGGGCGTATGTTTATTCAATTCTCGATAATCAACAGTCATGCGCCAGGAGTTATCACTCTTACGCACCGGCCAAACAGGATTATTCCAGGCAGAGGTAACCGGAGTTATAACCCCTGCATCCACCAAATCCTGAATAGTGGTACTAATTTCTTCATGGCCACCTGGGATACGATACTGCTTCTGGCAAACCACTTTTGTCGCCTGAGGAATCTTTACGGGGGGCATTCTTAAACGACCAACCCGTACGGGTCTGGATGATATATAATGTTTAGTTCCAAATTGATAACATCCATCATCCAAATGTAAAGTCATTCCTTTCAAAATGTCAATTCCAATGATGTACTCTACAAGGGGCACGACTAATACAGAGTATTCTTTTCTAGGAATCCTGCCTATTCTCATTTTAATTGTAGTTTGTACCGCGGGAGTTTCCTTTCCACCCAAACCAGTAATTGTAAAAAATTGGCCTTTAAATTTCTTTGATTTTCCATGAATAAGAGTGGCCTCCGCTCCTGTATCTACCAATGCTCGGGCCCTTTGAATATTACGATGTCTCCAAAAAATTTCAATATCTACATAGGGTCTATTATCTCGATGAGCCCATCTGTGTACGGGAGCTTGACCTACTTCCTAGTCATTTTTACTGCGTTCTGTCAGCCAGGACAAATCAGGATAAAGGTTCTCACGTTTCTCAGGTATCAATATATCATGTTCATATCCATCTCCCTTACGAAATGGATTCCTATCCTCCGTATTGTACTGTGAATTTCGATCGGAAAATCTGTGTCGATCCTCCCTCCTCCTCAACTCAGGGGACTGATCCCTTTCATCTCTAGGTCGGTTGTTACCATAATCATCTCTCTCCCTTTCTCTCTCCCCCTCTCTCTCCCTCTCTCTTCCACGACGAGGGGACACATCACGTACATACCGTCGATCATCACGACGATCAGAACGCACACGATGGGCGTCATCACCGCTGTCATCAGAACACTCACAATCACACTCATTCGTCCGCACACGCCGGGCACCCTCCTTCCGGTCCAAACCACGCTTGCGAAACAAGTCCCACAAACGAGAAGTCGTTTCACCATCAATCTCCTCCTTCCGCATACCATCAGCCAAAAGCGCCATAAACATGTCACGTCTAGTAATCTTATTGTCACCAGGAGTACGAGTGTCAGGTCGAGACTGTCGCTCAGGTTTAAACCAATCACCCAACTCACCGAGCTGGCGCACAGATTCCAGCACCATAGATAATGCATTACCAGTCTGATTGATCAATAAGGTCATCATGACCTGCTTATAAGCAACCGGGGAAGAACGAATAATACGATTCCGCACAGAAGACGTCAACAAACCATCAAGCAATCTGTCAGCAGTACTCAGAAAAATCGCAGTTTTCATCACCTCCTCTTTGAGACGTTGTGCAGCATCGCGCAATGTATACCACGGCTTGTCATTCACAGGCCAGTCAGATTCAGTAGGGTACTTCTGATTACACCCCTCAGTTGCCAACTGAAGCAAACTGATTTGACCACCACCATTATAATTACGAAAATGATCTTGTACAGTAGAGTCCGAACTCAAAGAACAGAATTTCAAAGAATCGCCAGCATCCAACATAATGCCAGCAGCGCCCAGTTCGTAAAGGCGCACCATCCACGTAAGCAAGGTCTCACCAGCGCGCTGTCGAAAGCGCTGCAAAATATCACTGATTTCCTGTTGAGTAAAATCCTCCAAAGAATCCAAAGGAATACCGTTCGGATTACCGGGAGCCTGCTGCAACTTCCTACGAAAAACAGGATGTGCAGAGACCGCAGGAAGAGCACCAGAAGGAGCCTGATCAGTAAATCTAGGAGAACAATCCGTATGAGAAGTATCAACAGAATGCAGAGAGCGATCGTAGTCGCGGGACTCAACATCCTTAGCACAAGAAGCAGATTTAAAAGCCCGTCTAGAGCGAGAAGACTCGCGATTAGTAGACTCCTCATCCGAGGAACGAGAATCACTCGAATTCCAGATATTACCATCCCATTCATCAGGATTCCAATCCAGTCCGGCTTTCGCCACGACCAGTCGCACTTTCCGTTTAGAAACGTGACCCCGACGATTCTTGTATTTATAACGTGCAATCCGCACAGCCGCCCTTTCGGCGATAGTCTGATACGTCTCAAGCTTGTCGGCAAGCAATTTATTTTGACACCGCAACAAAGTGTGATCATTCTGAATTTCAACAAACTTCCGTTCCATGTCAACATGTTCCTTTTGTAATTTCAACAACCTCTCATGTACAAGTCTGTACGCAGACAAGACAATCCAACCCCTGCGTCCCAAAATAGGAAGCTCATCACCCTTCGCCACCGGCGCCTTCTGCAAACAGGAAATCACATCATCCGGCTCCGCCAGCCCCAAACAAGAATTCCAACTCTCACTCAAACCAGTAGAATCAGCCCACTCGCGGGCCAAGGCCTCATAAGGCGTTGAATCCCAGCCGGGAATATCAACAGGCAACTTAAAAACAGATTTCGACTTTCTTAAAAACATTCTGAGAAAACAAAACTACACACACAAAATAGAAAAAGAAAACACAAACGAAAGCACGTATACGCCGAGGACAAATAAAAAGACAACAACGCACACAGGTTTCGTAAACGGTTCGTGACGCCAAATGTTCTGCTTGGGTTCTCAGATTAGATAGAACCAGCTCATCAGAGCCTCACTAACCCAGCCAGAACGTTACCCTCTGCCCCTCCCTAGGACCTATTCACAACAGGTATCTACCCCCTAAGGACAGGGAATTCCTAAGATACATACCATGCACCTCCTATAATCGGCGATCTCGCGGTCCCATACAAACCCAGACCTCTCTACCCAGACGGCAGTATCAGAATCGGCGGCCTCGCGGTCCCATTCGAACCCAGACCTCTCTACCCAGACGGCAGTATCAGAATCGGCGGCCTCGCGGTCCCATTCGAACCCAGACCTCTCTACCCAGACGGCAGTATCAGAATCGGAGGCCTCGCGGTCCCATTCGAACCCAGGCCTCTCTACCCAGACAGCAGTATCAGAATCGGCGGCCTCGCGGTCCCATTCGAACCCAGACCTCTCTACCCAGACGGCAGTATCAGAATCGGCGGCCTCGCGGTCCCATTCGAACCCAGACCTCTCTACCCAGACGGCAGTATCAGAATCGGCGGCCTCGCGGTCCCATTCGAACCCAGACCTCTCTACCCAGACGGCAGTATCAGAATCGGCGGCCTCGCGGTCCCATTCGAACCCAGACCTCTCTACCCAGACGGCAGTATCAGAATCGGCGGCCTCGCGGTCCCATTCGAACCCAGACCTCTCTACCCAGACGGCAGTATCAGAATCGGCGGCCTCGCGGTCCCATTCGAACCCAGACCTCTCTACCCAGACGGCAGTATCAGAATCGGCGATCTCGCGGTCCTATACGGACCCAGACAACCTACCCAGACGGCAGCTTATCCTATGATTACCATTATACAAAGGGGTCGATCTTACTATTCATCAGGGGTATAGAACCATAGTATTCCCGATCACACAATGGTTGCCAATTTGGATAATGTGCAGTATGGTCGTTAATTCAAGGGGCTCCTCTCTCCCTTATTCAGTTACCACTTACCTGATCAGGATTAGCATCTGTTCACATAGCAGCATCTGACTAGAAGAATAGGTTACCCTCTCATACAAGAACACACGGCACATGTCGGTTCACTAAGAACTGGGGTACTTTATTTCCCATCATTACAAACAAACGTATAACACCACACTACAACACATAGCCTGCAAGGAAAAGTAAAAGATTAGGTTGTACACTCTAATAAGAAAGGGTCGACATCACCTTATTAATATGAAGTCCACAGTCAGCAGTCATCTAGGTTCCCTTCTCGTCTGGGCTTTGGCTCGTCTTGAAGTCACACCTCCGCAATCACGGATACACGGCTGCACCGCTATGCGCTGTTCCCTTCACCCTTCTCCAAGCCCCTGGGACCTTCCTCTCATCAGCTACTCTCCTTCCCTGGCTGTTCTGCTAGGAGAGTATATGTTTCTCGATTCTTCTCCGCCTTTAGAATGGCGTCTGTCTTCCCTGGAATAAGTGATAGGCTTTCTACTAACGGCTAGATGCCGCCTACAAACTGACCGCACAACTATCTCGGGCTTTCACTAATATAGAAGCGTGTTTCTTCATGGAAAATTCCAGCCAGTAACCTGCCGCCCACCAAATTCTTGTACACCCCGTACCAATGACACGTTCCCAGCCAACAGGCCTGATGTTGTGTCTTCGGTATGAAGAAAAATACAATCCTTCGACAAGGGCCGGCCTGAACCGGTTCTCTCCAAGCGAACAACACCTCGTAACTAAAACATTACACTTGACCTAGAAGCATCCCAAGCTGCCAGGGCAGAAAGAAAGATGGAGTCTCTCCCGTTTGAGGCCTACCAGGCCCGGATTCAGCATAACTCCATGGAAAGTATACTAATACCCTAACTAAAGGACGAATTATCCCTAATACTACCGAATCTATCCCCTAGCCTATATATATAAGCCCTAATCTAGGGAGGAGAATACAGAATCATATCAAAGGGCCTTGTAAATAGGCTCTATCCACTACTCTAACCCTTGCACTGGAATGATAAGAGACTGAAGTCACCATCAATCACCTTTCCTCCAAAGAGGGCCGGGAAAATCGAGCAGAACAGTCACCTCTACGACCCTTTCTTGCATCAATACGTCCCTTTTGAATACATTACACCTGACGTAGGTATAATGTGGCGCAGGGGTTTACAAAGTGATGCATCTACCTAGATGTGTCACTTTGTAAATATGACTGAATAAGGTGCATTTTTAACAGCACTGGTGCGTCACAAAAAGTGACGCACCGGTGGCGTAAAAGTGACGCATGGCCTCATAAATGAGGCCTTCAGTCTTCTACTCATGCGTCATATTAAATATATGACGTATTATGTCGCAAGTACTTTTAGATACGTCAATATTTCAGACGTATCTGTAAGCGCAAAAGTGATGCATTGCTGGAGTGTGTCACATAAATGATGCAACTCCAGCAATGCATCTTTTCACATGGGGCCAGGCCCCATGTGAAAGGGCCTGCACCAGTCTTACGCCTGCTGTGAAACAGGCGCAAGATTTGGACGCAACAGCGTCATAAAAGTGACATAGTGATATCTCATAGATTTTACTGCGTCACCTCTACGACCCTTTCTTGCGTCAATATGTCCCTTTTGTAGCAACTCCAGCAATGCATCTTTTTTTATCCTTCCATACCCCCGTTCCTTTTCTACATTTTGTTTGAATAACCACATTCCCCATGTTCACTCTCCTTCTCCTTACTTTCGTTCCCAACACTCACCTTCTTTCAGTCCCCCTACTTCACTTCCTTTCTCCTCTCATACTTTTCTGTTCTTTCTTACTCATTTTCCTTTCATTTATCAATGCACTCCACTTCACTTACTCTTTTTCATTTTTTTAAGAATATAGCTCTTTGATGAGAATTGGAGGTAGTTCTGAAAAGAACTTTTTTTTTCTTCTTTTTTCTTTTTTTAGAACTACAACAAAAACAGGGAATGGAAACTGCTCAACAGGAGCAAAAAAAAAAAAAAAAAAAATTAGGGCTGGTAACGGCAGTGATGGTTCTCCAATGCTCGAACCATGAGCAGAACACTTTGCTCCCCACAGGAAAGTAGTTGATCACAGTATCTGCATTTAAGGGCGCCTTTGTTAAATGCAGGCTGAATGTTCAGAACCTGCTCTTGTGATCTGCCCCTCACTGATGGTGTTCGTACTCCGGTTGATGTAGAGGCCCCATCACTGGGAACCTTTTGTGCCAGAGCCCTGACACTTTCCCGGGCAAAATTCTGGGGGTGCCTTCTCTCCACATGGCGGATCATTGTGGAGTTTCCAAATGAATATTTTTTATTGGGGTTACCCCGTGACAGGACTATGTGACAGATCCTGCACTCCACTTTTGGAACATTTACCTTCTTCTGGTCATGACATACATGGTTTACATACATTTACATTTACATTTACATTTACATACATTTACATTTACAATACATTTACATGAGGTATGGAAAAAAAATTCCAGATGAAATGTTCTTTGTATTTTGCCTGAGGAGGCTCTTCATCGATGAATTCATTGGAGTCATCTTCACTGCTGGATGGTCTGGCAGCCATGATAATCCAATATATCCAACAAAGAACCGACAGCAAAACAGGCAGGTCTTTCAGTCACAAAAATGAAAGAAGAAGTGAAGGAAATGGGTGGGGATTTTATTCTTTATAAAAAAAATGTTAGCAACCAATGAAAAGTGTTATTTTCAGGTCACATGACCCGACGCGCTTACGCTACGTGCCCCGGGGTGCGCCCGTAGTCACACTCCGGGGCGCGCCCGCGGGCGCTTAGCGTAAGCGCGTCAAAATGTTGCGCGATCGTATGTGCACGCGTGCTTCCGGGTGCGCTTACGCTGTGCGTCATATGACGCTTCACGCGTCTACGCGATACGTCACAATGTTGTTTTCGTTCGCGAAAATAGCGCTAACGGGACGCTCCCCGGTACGCACCCCAGGGCGCGGCGCGATCGTATGCGCACACGTGCTTCCGGGTGCGCTTACACTGTGCGTCATATGACGCATCACGCGTCTACGCGAAACGTCACAATGTTGTTTTCGTTCGTGAGAATAGCGCTAACGGGACGCTCCCCGGTACGCGCCCCAGGGTGCGCCCCAAGTTAAAAATAAAAAAAAATAAAAATGTTGACATAATTATACAATATAAAATTTGCTTTAAAATGTATTATTTTTTATACCTATAAAGATTTGCTATTAAAAAACCATTGAAATTCACTGAAAAAAACATAGGTTTCACACCAGTTAAGGTTAGGAATTAGCATTTAAAAAACCTATTAAATTCACTGAAAAATCCATAGGTTTTACACCAGTTATAGTTAGGAATTAGCATTTAAAAAACCTATTAAATTCACTGAAAAAACCATAGGTTTTACACCAGTTATAGTTAGCTGGAAGTTTTACTCGCATAAAACCATTGAAATTCCCACGTTATAGTTAGTTGGACTCACTATAACTTGCGCGAGCAATGCACTGCTGATGACGTCACATATTACATCACTCATGACATGGTCAGTGACATCACTCATGACATCACTGATGACACCATCCTGGTGACAGAGTGACAGACCTCTTTTCAATGTAATGTAAACCTTGAAACACATATTCAGAAATAGAAACTAATTTCTTTTTTTAAAATGGAGATATCCATATCAGTTACAACAACCAATTCAGTAATTCCACCATCTATATACACATCCACTCATTCACTAACAGTTGTACATAGTCACTGATACCTATACTCACTCATCATATGTAGTGATATACCTATACATTCTGTTACACACTAACAGTCATCCAAAAGATACTCTCACACATACTTACACATGCAAATAAACTATAGAACATCTATTTATTCGCATATACAGCTATACACACACTACCACTTTACTTCTAAGGAAACTTACACATACTTACTCTCTTAAACAATAACTTGTAGAAATACATACTTATTTAAACAGGAACTCTTACAATCCCTCACTCTCACATATACTCACTTATATACATCAATATTCACATATACTAGATTAAAACATATGTAGTTACTGATAAAGATACTAGTGAGACAGTCATTCACTCACTAACACACACATATACACACTGATCCACCCATACAGTCCTGCACATATGCTGTCTTCAAAACACATACAAAGAGAGAGTCAGTCATTCATGCATGTATGTGCTAAGTAATAGCCCCACCAAACCATACAAACACTCATACTGATACTAACATCTAATAACCCATATACATACACATGTAGCTACTCACCAACCCATGCAGCCACTTATACACAAAGTGAAACACTAATACATATATTCATTTATTTATTTATTTATTGAATTTGTATTGCGCTCAGCTACCCGTAATGGGTTTCCCGGCGCCAGGGACAGACTAGAGAAGAAAGATAGGTAATTGCTGAAGCAAGGAATGAGCAGAATCAGTAACCAACTAAAACAAAAAAGTTTTCAACTTCTTGCGAAAAGCAAAAAGATTGGTCTCCGTTTTTAGCACCAGCGGAAGAGCATTCCACATCTTCGGCCCCAAATGGGCGAATGAGCGGCCTCCCATTTTTGCCAAGCGGATTCTGGGGATTACAAAATTGGCTTGATTTGATGACCTGAGAGGACGACTGGGCTGGTAAGGCTGAACAAGATTGTGCAGGTAAGTGGGAGCAGAACCCTGACGAATTTTGAACAGAAGGCACAAGGTTTTAAAAGCCACACGGTCAGGAATTTTTAACCAGTGAAGGTCACACAGGGCTTGTGTTGCAGACATTCTTCGTGGAACATTGCACAAAAGGCGGGCAGCTGAGTTCTGCACAACCTGGAGTATATTCATTGTAGCTCTGTCAGCTCCAAGATAGAGCACATTGCCGTAGTCGATACGGGACATTACAAGGGCCTGAACAACAGTTCGACGAGTGGACTCAGGCAACATCCATAGGATCTTCTGCAACCAGCGTAAGGTATTAAAGCAGATTGCAGCAACCTTAGTTGCCTGTTGTCGCATCGAGAGTTTCTCGTCGATTAGAAAGCCGAGGTTACGAACAACTATATATATTTAAATATTTAAACATTACTCTCTAATATATGTATTCACTAAGATACACTTAATAAACCAGTTGTCTGCGGGGACGCTGTCCGACTTCCCTACTATTGCCTGTGATGTCTCCCAGACGTTATTGGCCAATCTTAAATCTGGCTCGCCACTTGACCCCTGCCCTGCCAAATTTTTGGCTGGGATGGCGGCGGTGGTGAATCCTCTGGTCAACTCTGTCCTCAATACCTCCTTGAGGGAGGGAAGGGTCCCCAGCTCCTGGAAAAGAGCGATGGTGATCCCCCTCCTAAAAAAACCGGGTCTTGACACCGAGGTTTTGGCGAACTACAGGCCCATCTCGCTTTTACCTGCACTGGCGAAGATCACGGAAAAACATGCCCACGGTGTCCTGTCGAGCTTTTTGGAAGCTAACAATCTGCTCCATTCATCGCAATCGGGCTTCCGTCCCAACTTTAGCATGGAAACAGCTCTGCTAGAGGTAACTGAGATTATTAGGGAGACTTTGGATGTCGGCGGTAGGGCCATGCTGGTCATGCTGGATCTGTCGGCGGCTTTCGACACCGTCCCCCATAAGGCGCTTCTAGCGAGGCTTTATGACATCGGCCTCAGGGGGACGGTGCTCAGGTGGTTTACCTCCTTCCTTGAAGACCGCCGCCAGACGGTCTGGGTTTCTCAGAGCTCCGCCGAGATGCCGCCATTGGGAGTTGGGGTTCCACAGGGTTCTGTGTTGAGCCCCACGCTATTCAACATCTTTATGTCCCCTTTGGCGGACTTGGTGGAGGCGCATGGGGCCCAGATCGTTTCCTATGCCGACGATACGCAACTCCTCTTCACCTGCAGAAAAGATCATGAGTTTGATGGAGAGAGAATCCGGGACTGCCTTGCGCTGGTCTTCGACTGGTTCCAACGGAACAGTCTGAGGGCCAACTCGGGCAAGTCTGAGATTTTATTTTTTGGTTGCATCGTCAAGCCGGATTGGCAGCATTGGTGGCCGTCTGACATGAATCCCCCCGCTCAGTCCTCCCAGATTGCTAAAAATTTGGGCGTTAAGTTAGACAACCAGTTGGCACTGCGAACCCACATTATTGGCCTGGCCGGTACCTGTTACGGAATCCTGAAGATGCTCCGCAAATTTTTGCCTTTACTATCGGAGGAGCACAGGAGGATTACCGTTCAGGCTCTTATCGGTTCGAGGCTGGACTATGTCAACGCTCTCTTTCTTGGCCTCCCCGATTACCTGGTCCAGCGTCTCCAGGTGGTGCAGAACTCTGCTGCCCGGGCAATCTTCGGTCTTGGTAGGCGAGCCCGTGCCTCGGGGCTGCTTCAGAAGCTTCATTGGCTCCCTATTAGGAAGCGGATTCTGTTTAAGTCCCTGACCCTGATGCATAAAGCTCTGCATGGATCAGGGGCGGGATATCTGCAGCGGAGGTTGAACTTTTATCATCCAGTTCGTTCTCTCCGCTCGGAATCCCTTTTTAAAGCTGAGGTGCCACGGGTAAGGAAGGCTCGTGCTGGAGGGAGATCCTTTAGCTGTCGAGCTCCCCAGGTGTGGAATTCGCTTCCGCTTGCCTTGCGTAGCGTTTCCAATCTGCTTCAGTTCAGGAGGAGCCTGAAGACGTGGCTTTTTAACTCTTAGTCTGTTTCTTTATTAAATGGTTTCTTTTTTTTCTTTTGGTTTCTGTTTTTACTGTGTTGTGTTACCTTTTATCAGCCGTTGGTGGAAAAAGCGTCGGGACACTCCAGTTCAAGTAGCCGTACGCTATATAAAAACAACATAACATAACATAACATAACAGTTAACCAATCAATTTATTTTTAAAAAAACATCCATGTAAACACTTATTTAAACATTTATTCTTCCATCAACTTTTACATATACATAAATAACACATATTTATATTTCAGAAAGACACACATTCACTGGATGGTGTCATCAGTGATGTCATGAGTGATGTCACTGACCATGTCATGAGTGATGTAATATGTGACGTCATCAGCAGTGCATTGCACGCGCAAGTTATAGTGAGTCCAACTAACTATAACGTGGGAATTTCAATGGTTTTATGCGAGTAAAACTTCCAGCTAACTATAACTGGTGTAAAACATATGTTTTTTTCGGTGACTATATATATATATATATATATATATATATATATATATAATATATATATATATATATATAAAAAGAACACACTTGCCCTTCCAGCAGCCAGCAGCGTAGAACAGGCCAAACCAACTGCTACCAACAGATTCTTTACTTTATTAAAAGCCAAGGAAGGCATTACGCATTTCGAGTCTACTGACTCTTAATCATATGCCAAATGCTGCTGTCACGGTGGGTTCGTTAGCTTTTAAATACCGTGACTGATAGACATTCTTCCAGTTTTAAAGGAACAATCTGTTCTTGATTTCCAGATCTCATTTTCGATTTTAACACACATCTTGGATGCAATGAGGGTAAGTAAAATCATTTATAAAGGTTAATCCTCTGACCCATTAGTGGTAAATATTCCATGTGTTCCCTCGCTGTACATATCTCAAAGACTCTTTACAACAGTTACCGGGACTGCAACTCCCATAATGCTGCATAACCGTTCCTTTGCCTTTCTGGTTTTCAATGACTGTTTAGGTCAAACTTTCACTCATCATTACTGTGCGCCGAGTGCAAAACCTTGCTTCAAAGGAATAGTTCCATACCTCCGCCACAGCAAATAACAGGGAAGTTCCACTACCATCGTGTTTCTTTGCAGTTCTGAGTCAGCTTAAAAATAGTCACAAGCACGAAGTGCATGGGGAGAAATTCTCCTGCAGATCCTGGCTATAAGAAAGTTCATTTGCCAAGTTCAGGCGGGCCTCTCATGGGGCCCTTCCATCAAGCTTAGTTCATGTTCCACATCGCAGCCGGCGGGCATCCCTTTAAGTTAAGCTCCAAGCTTCAAACAATCTCCTGAAATCAGGAATGCCTCTGCCTCGTGGATCGTGGACCCGTTTCAGGTGTGTCAGACCCCTCCTAAAAGAACACACACGCTCTTCCAGCAGCGTAGAACAGGCCACACCAACTGCTTCCAACAGATTCTTTCCTTTATTAAAAGCCAAGGAAGGTATTACGCGTTTCGAGTCTACTGACTCTTAATCATATGCCAAATGCTGCTGTCACGGTAGCTTTTAAGTAACGTGGCTGATAGACATTGAAAAAAGACATTCTTCCAGTTTTAAAGGAACAGTCTATTCTTGATTTCCAGATCTCATTTTCGATTTGAAGACACAGCTTGGATGCAACGAGGGTAAGTACAGTCATTTATAAAGGTTGATCCTATATATATATATATATCAGCAGTTATAGTTATCTCAAGTAACTATGAATTATGCCCTATGGTAACTATAGCGTGTGCCCCCCATGCATATTTTCTCGTTAATAATTTCACTGAAGTGTTGCAGTGATATTTTCTATAATGCCATAGAAGATGTCATGAGTAATATAATATGTGGGGTAATTAGCAGTGCATGGTGAGGGCATGTGTTATAGTAACATTAGGGCACGAGTTATAGTTACTTGAGATAACTTTAACTGCGGAATTTCTATGGTTTTGTGTGTGTGTGTAAAATCTGAACCTAACTATAATATCCCTGAAACCTTTGGGTTTTTCAGTGAATTTCTATGTTTTTTTTAATGCTATTTCCTAACTATAATGTCCCTACAGCCTGGGTATGTGAGGGTGTGTGTGAGTGTATCAGTGGTTGTGTGGGTGTGTAAGCAGGTGTGTGTGTGTGGTAGGTGTGCGAGTGCTTGCATGACTGGCTGTGTGGGTCCGTGAATGGGCGTGGGAGTGGGTGTGGGAGTGGCTGTGTGGGTGTGTATGTGAGTGACTGTGTGAGTGTGTGAGTGGTTTTGAGGGTCTGTGAGTGGGTGTTTGAGTGGCATCATGAGTGTGTAAATGGGTGTGTGAGTGGTAGTGTGGGTGTGTAAGTGGAAGTGTGAGTAGGTGTGTGGATCTGTGAGAGAGTGTATGTTTTTTTAATCGGGGTCTGGATCCGTGGATCTGCAGGAGATTCGAGGGAAAATCTGTGGAGGATCTGAGGAGGCTCCAAGGTGGATCTGTGGATCCTGCATGGTAAATAAAATAAAGGTTTTTGGACAATTTCTTGCCCCTGATGGGTTCTTCCATTAGTCCCATGATGTCAGGGTAACTCTATCCTGACCCATTCTATCACCTTTTAGCTTTATTTTCCCTGCTGGGAACTGAGTTCCAAAGAACAAAATGGTGTCCATAACGTTCCTCTCAGGTTGTGGGCAGCCAATCACGGCATTGCTGTTGGCACATGGATTCGTGAATCTAAGGAAGAACCAAGGTGGATCCATGTCCCTAGGTATGCACATTTGGATTTCAGTTAACATTTTGAAAATTACTAAATGGATTTATACCAAATCACAAAATGATCACTTTCTGGACCAAGATTTACCTTCCTACTAAATTTGGTGTAATCCCGTTCAGCAGTACTGGCTGTAGTCGTGTCTAAAATCACTTTGGGAATTAAGATGGCAAACACACTTTTTTGACCCCCCCCCCTTTTTTCTCAGCCCCTGCTTGACAGATCACCCCGAAATTTTGCAGGCACAACTAGAATCACCGGCATACTTTTTGGGGAAGATTAGTTGAACAGGGCCAAAGATATAGGGAAGTCAAAAAGATTTTTCTATGGAAACTAGATCCTAACTATATTACTGGTGTAATTGCACTATGGTTTAAATAAAGCACTTGTGAAATACCTTCTGGACGTGGTGCTGTGAATCCTTCACCAAAATCCTGGAGTGGAATTCAAATAATGACGACGCCGTGTGCGTTTTTTTAGTTTTATTTTCTGCCGCTACCAAACGCGTTTCGACCGCCAAGCAGTCTTGCTCACTGGGAGAAAACTTTCCGATGCAGCCTTTTGTTAAAGTGCATAGCGTGCATTAACATAAAACTACAAACGTGACTAACATGAACAACAGGCTCGTAGTTTAGTCATAATAATCATGTTACATTTCCTCTTAAATTTCAACCACAAAACAATTTCTAATGAGCATTGTAAAATTCAACATTATCTTGCTTTGGTCGCATTGCCGTCTTCACATTGTAATGCGTGCGCTTACTATTCAAGCTCAAGTGAGCTTTATTGACAATGCCCCACAAACATCAATTTTATCACTCACATTCAGCTCAAGTGAGCCTATGTTTTATTTGGTGGTGCACACTACAATCCTTATACTTGACCAAAATTTCATTGCATTAACCTCATACTGGTATTATGCCCAAGTGGGCTTAACTCACGCATTTTGAAACTGTTTCAAGAATATATAAGCATATCATATCTGACTTGTTTTATTTGGTCTGTTCATACTTATGTTACTTTATAAAACCATACTTATTTAAACCTTTAAATCCTGGGAGACGCTTTTACTTTCGATTGCTCATAAATGTGTGTGGAAGTCCTCTTCCATATTCAGCCCTCCTGGTTGTTTTGAATTGAGCTCTATAATGTAACGAGGCTCTAGTCTCCTCAACTTTTTCATCCTGTTACCTCCTCTCACATTCATTGTTATAGAGTCAATTACATAATAAGTCAGGCCTCTGGTATCTCTATTGTGGAATTTCTCAAAATGCTCTATCTCCGTTCTTGAGTGCCCTTAAATGTTGTAGGATACGCTTGTGGACTTCGAGGATTGTGCTACCCATGTACCGCAGGCCACACGGGCACTGCTGCACGTAGATTGCAAAATCTGTCTTACATGTATATTTGCCCTTGATCTTACTCATTTTATCGGTTAGGCCTAATCTATACTGTTCTGTATTAGTTCCATGTGCACACACATTACATTTTAGGCATTTGATGAATCATTGTTTTTTATTTAGCCATGTTGTTTTTAATTGCAGCTTTTTTAAGGTGTTACTTACCAATGCCTGCTTAAAGGACCTGACTTTTCAAAAAGTGATTTGTGGTCTTTTTGTAACCTCTTTGCCTAGCAGTGGATTGTTTTTGATTACATGCCAATGTTTATTAAGGATTCTTCTCAACTCATCATGTTGTTTGCTAAACGTTGTGATGAATCTACACTGATTCTCATTACCTTTGATTGTTTTCTTACTGGCATCAAAAACAATCTCTTCTCTCTTCTTCTTCGATGCTTTACTGACACCACTCTCAATCCAATCCTCTGGGTGCCCTCTGCTCCTGAATCTCTTCGTTAGAGTGCCTAGTTCTTTTTTACTTACTTCTGGTACACTACAATTCCGCCTCACTCTCAGACTCTCTCCATACGGAATACTTCTTTTTAAATTAACTGGATGAAATCTCTGAGCGTGTAGCAAAGTGTTGCCAGAGGTGGGCTTTCTATACAGTTTAGTTTCCACCTTCCCATTCTCAATATACACTGTTACATCAAGAAAGTTGACACTCTCATTACTGATTTCACTCGTAAAGTTGAGATTTAGTTCATTGTTCTGTATTTTGCAATAAAAGATTTTACTTCATCTTCTGTGCCTTTCCACACTAAAAACAAGTCGTCGATAAACCGACTCTAATGCATAATGTGGTTGTCCCATTCTTTGTGGTACTGAACTCGGATCACCTGCTCCTCCCACCAACCTATATGCAAATTAGCATAGCTGGGGGCGAAGCAGGTGCCCATCGCAGTACCACAAGTTTGATGGAGCAGTTGACCATTGAACAAGAAGAAATTGCTCTTCAAGCATTTCTCAACCATTCGGATAATCATCTGAGCATGGGCCCATAATTTAATGGATCTTGTGCCCAAAAAGTGCCCCACTGCTCTCAGGCCATCAGTATGCCTAATACTCGTGTAAAGTGTTGACACGTCAATGGTCACTAATAGATATTCATCCTCCCATGGAAGATCGTAAATTCTCCTAAGAAAATCCCACGTGTACTGGATATAGGAGGGAAGTGTTTTTACTAAAGGATTCAAAAACAAATCTACAAACTTAGATGTATGCTCCAAGGCACTGCCCATGGCTGAAATAATTGGGCAACCAGGAGGTTTTGTTAAGTCCTTGTGACCCCCAGGCCCAGAAAAAAGCTTTTTTTTTTTCTATTCGGCAAAATTTGCGCTGGGTTCGCTAATCCCCCTGAAAGTTTTACAAAAATTAAGCGCATCATTTAATTGAGGCTCCCGGGTGGGCCAGGTCCCGGAGGCATTTGCAACAAATATATGCGGGGGCCCGCAGGGACTCTCTCAGGCCCGGGGATTGCTTAACATTATGTGCGAGAGGGCTCTCGGCCCTCCCGCAGCCCCGGGGACCGCCACCCGGCTTCTTTTTTAATGTGCCACCAACCCCCAGGGCTTTTATTAATTTTTTATGGGGGCACATGGCCCCCCGTGGCCCCGGGGACTGCCACCCCCGGGGCTTCTTTTTTAATGTGTGGGGCACCTTCAAGGCCCCCTAAGTCCCGTGGGCCATGACCCCCCAGGGCTTTCATTAATTATTCGCGGGGCATGCGGCCCCCGCTGCCTCTGGGACCGCCACCCCCTGGGCTTTTACAAAAAAAAACCTTTGTTGGGGGGGTCGAGGCCCCCCACATGCCTCGGCGACTGCCACCTCCCCAGGGCAGTAAAATGCAAATCCGGGGGTTCGTTACGGACCATCAGGCCCCGGGAACCACCACCTTCCCGGGGCTTCAATCACATCCTGGAGCCCTCCATGGCCCCGGGGACCGCATCTCCCAAGGGCCGGCTCCTGCAGTGTCCTGGGGTGCCCACCCCCTGGGACACTGCTGTTTGCTATGGCAGGGCGGGAGCCGTGCGGCTCCCACCCTGTCATAGCAAACACTGGTTTGGATTTTGTAAGCTAACAAAATCCAACCCAGATTGCATGTTAGCAGCTCCTCTTGTGGAAAAGCATTGCCGGCTCCCGCAAGAGGCGGGGAGTCAGCGGGACCGTGGGAGCATTGGGGCTCCCCCCATGCTCCCCAACGGAAAGGGTAGGCCACGGGGGATGGGGTCCCCGGGGCCAGAAGTGGACTAGGAGAGGGGGCCCCCGGCCCCCGGCCCCCCTCCATCAATCAATATATATATATATTTTTTAATTAGGCACAGCCCCGGGGGATGGGGTCCCTGGGGCCACTTGAGGTCTAAGGAGGTGGGCCAGGCAGCTCCCTCCTTTAAAAATAATGTAAAAAAATCAAAATGTGGCCATGCCCCGGGGCCGAAATTGGCCTGGGGGGCGCGCAGCCCCCTTCCCATTTTGATATTTTTTTTTTAAAGCAGGCTCTGGGGATGGGGTCCCCAGGGCCCCAATTAATGTAAAAGGAGCCGAGTCACACAGTCCCTCCTTGTAAAATAAAATATAAAATAAAAACGCTGGCATCGTGGGGGAGACCCTGCTCCCTAACTGCAGCACTCAGCAAACGCGCCCCCCTGGCGTGTTGTAATTTCCCTTGAATACGGAGGGTCCCTGGGGGCTAACTATCCCACCAGGCACCTCCAGTATGCACCAGGGAGCTGGGTTGCAGAGAGGTGTTCAAAGGCCATGCCCCTTTTTACACCTCTCTGCAACGCAGCTCTGTGGCGCTTACAGGAGATACCTGGTGGGCTAGTTGGACCCCAGGGACCCTCCGATTTAAGGGGACTTAAGCCCCCAACTTAAAACGAGTCATGTGGTGCCTTTGCACAGTGGTGAAGGGAGGGGGCAGGGCCTGATGTGACATGTGTGCAAACATGCCCTGTGGTGCGTTTTAAGTTGGGGAATTGATTCTCCTTCAATCCTGTGGTCCCTGGGGGCCAACTAGCACACCAGGTACCTCCAGTAAGCACCAAAGGGCTGCGTTGCAGAGAGGTGGTCCGAGGTCAGACCACACCCCTTTTTACACCTCTCTGCAACGCAACTCTGTGGTGCTTACTGGAGGTACCTGGTGGGCTAGTTGCACCCCAGAGACCTTCAGGATTTAAGGGGACTTAATCCCCAAACTTAAAATGAGCCACGTGGCACGTTTGCACAGTGGTGAAGGCAGGGGGTGGGGCCTGATGTGACAAGTGTGCAAACACGCTCCGTGGCGCATTTTAAGTTGGGGGATTAAGTCCCCTTGTAGCCTGAGGCCCACCATGTACCTTCAGTAAGCACAACAGAGTTGCGTTGCAGATAGGTGAAAAAAGGGGCGTGGACTCGGATCACCTCTCTACAACGCAGCTCTGTGGTGTTAACTGTAGATACCTGGTGGGCTAGTTGGGCCCCAGGGACCCTCAGGATTTATGGGGACTTAATCCCCCAACTTAAAACGTGCCCAGGGCGCGTTTGCACACTTGTCACATCAGGCCCACCACCTCCCTTTACCACTGTGCAAACGGGCCCTCTGGTGCGTTGCAAGTTGGGGGATCAAGTCCCTTTGAATCCTGAGGTTTCCTTGGGTTCAACTAGCCCACCAGGTACCTCCAGTAAGCGCCACAGAGCTGCGTTGCAGAGAGGTGTAAAAAGGTGCGTGGCCTTGGACCACCTTTCTGCAACACAGCTCTGTGGCGCTTACTGAAGGTACCTGGTGGGCTAGTTGGCCCCGAGGGACCCTCAGGATTCAAGGAGAATTAATCCCCCAACTTAAAGCTTGCCAGAGGGTGCATTTGCAGAGGGTTGAAGGGAGGGGCAGGACTGATGTGACATGTGTGTACTTATCCAATCACTCAGCGAAAACCCAAGCACTTATAAATTCACCATGCACTCTCCTTTTAGTACTCTAATCATCCAGTCAGTACCCATGCACTCATGCAATGACCTATGCACTAACACATGCACTGCTACAATACCCTGAGCACTACCCATGCAGTCCAGCCATCACCCTGTCAGTACCCATGCACTCCTTCAATCTCTCAGCCAAGCACCGTGTACTTATCCAATCACACCACCAAAACCCAAGCCCTTATAAATTCACCATGCACGCTCCTTGCAGTACTCTAATCTTCCAGTCAGTACCCATGTACTCATGGAAAGGCCCAGGCACTAACACATGCACTGCTACAATCCCCTAAACACTTCCCTTTCAGACCTCTAAGCACCTACACACTACTGATTCACTCCTCCAATTACTCAGGTAGTACCCATGCACTCCAGAAATCGCTCTGTCACCACACATGCACTCCTCCAATCACCAAGCCAGCACTATGTACTTATCCATCACTCCGCCAAAACCCAAGCAGTTATAAAATCACCATGCACTGTCCATGCAGCATTCTAATCATCCAGTCACTACCCATGTACTCATGCAATGATCCTGTCACTAACACATGCACTGCTGCAATCCATTGAGGACAACCCATGCAGTCAAGTAATCTCCCTGGTAATACCTATGCAGTCCTACAATCACCCAGCCAGGCCTATGTCCTTATCCAATCACTACGCCAAAACCCAAGCACTTATAAATTCACCATGCACTCTCCTCGCAGTACTCTAATCATCCAGTCACTACCCATGTAGTCATGCAATGATTCAGGCACTAACACATGCACTGCTACAATCCATGTGTACTACCCATGCAGTCCCCTAACCACCTACACACTTCTCATTCGCTCCTTCAATTCCCCTGGTAGTACCCATGCAGTCCAGCAATAACTCTGTCACTCCCCGTGGAGTCCTCCAGTCACCCAGCCACTACCATGTACTAATCCAAACACTTCACCAATACCCAAGCACATTTACTCAGGCACTCTCCTTGCAGTATTCTAATCTTTCAGTTAGTAGCTATGTACTCATGCAATGATCCAGGCACTAACTGATCACTGTTACAATCCCATATGCCCTATCCATACAGTCCTGTACCCACTTACACACTTCTCATTTGCTCCTTCAATTCCCCAGGTAATACCCATGCAGTCCCGCAATCACACTGTCACTCCCTGTGTAATCCTCCAGCCAGTACCATTACCTAATCCAAACACTCCTCCAATAGCCAAGCACTTATAAGTTCACCACGCACTCTCCTTGCAGTACTCTAAGTATCCACTCAGTACCCATGTACTCATGCAAAGACCCAGTCACTAACACATGCACTGCTGCAATACCTTGAGGACTACCTATGCAGTCCAGTACTTACTGGTACTATCTATGAGGTCCTCCAATCACCCAGCCAATCCTATGTGCTTATCCAATCACTGCGCCAAAACCCAAGCACTTATAAAATCACCATGCACTCTCCTTGTAGCACTCTAATCATCCAGTCACTACTCATGTACTCCTACAATGACCCAGGCATTAACTCATGGCAAATACAGAGGAGGTCATGCTAATCACAGGGGTACCCCAACACATAGTGTTCCCTAGTGTATGTAGGTGTTTTCACTGTATTCTAAGTGTCTTTTAGCATAGCATTGGCTCTAGGCCTGGTTAGTCAGATTCAGTTACCACCAGTACCCATCAGCAAAATTTTGGGGGCACTGGAGGGCTTTCTGCTCCTCTGTTGGTTCTTTCTGCACATCTCTTCTTCTTCCTGCACTTTTCTTCATCTTTCTGGACTTCTGCTGCCTCTTTCTGCATTTGTCTTACTTCTTTCTGCACTTTTCTTCCTCTTTCTTCACATGTCCTACCTTTGTAGGCATAGTTAGAAATTAGCATTTAAAAAACCTTAGAAATTCACAGGAAAAAAAACATAGGTTTCAGGGACGTTATAGTTAGAAATGTTCATTTAAAAAACCTTTGAAATTCACTGAAAAAACTATAGGTCTTAGGGACAATATAGTTAGAAATTAGCATTTAAAAAACCTTAGAAATTCGCTGAAAAAAACATAGGTTTCAGGGACGTTATAGTTAGTTGGAGATTTCACTCGTACAAAACCATAGAAATTCAGCCGTTATAGTTAGTAGACCTAACTATAACTTGCGCCCCCGCAATGCACTGCTTATGACGTCACATATTACATCACTCATGACATGCTCAGTGACATCACTGATGACATCTCTAATGACATCACTGATGACATCATCCACGTGATCATCTGATGCACCTCCTCATACCCTAATAAGACCTTTCATACACCCTCTCTAAAATACAGACCAACAATGTTGAAACTATAGACAGACCAATAGCAGTTAGTACATACCTGTTAAGTGATTCATACATCTACACACACATCTAGCAGCCAATACAGTCACTCATACACACAGTCATTCATCTATACAGACACTGATATATCCACTAATACACCCATATAGACACTCACACATTACCACAAACCCAAAGAGTTACTCATACACCTGGTCAGTCATGCAAAGAAACTATCACACACCCATTTCCTTGCTTATACAATTATACACACACCACCACATTTATTTATACAGATACTAACACATACTTACTCTCTTAAACAATCACTGATAGAAACACACACTCATCCATACAGATACTCTTGCAATCACTCACTCTCACATATAGTCATTTATATATTCCAACACTCTCATATGTAGTTACACATGCACCACTGAGACATCCATTCACTCACCAACACACCCATACACACACACTCACCCACCCATACAGCTGTTTCCATATGCATTCTCGAACCTATACACCCAGTGAAACAACAACTCACATATCTATGCACAGAGTCACACCCCCCACCCTCCCACAAAGACACTCAGGCACCCATACAGATACTCAGACAACCAATAAATAACCCATGTAGACACTCATGTAGCTACTCGCCTTCCAGCCGCTTACACACCAACTAACAGACTGATAAAGACATACACACAGTTTAGTCTCTAACCCATGCATTCAGTAAGACAAATTTAATCACTCACTTATACAGTCAGTCACACACCTTGGCATATATATATATATATATATATATATTCAATACCAAATGCCCTAAGCATTAAGAAGCATGGCAGACTACATGTCCCACAAGACCCCGCGGGTTTCACCAACCATGTGACAAATGCAGGCGGGGTAAGGTGAATAAAAACAAGCAATTACCACATGCAGGCTTGGAGTTCGTTTTGTTCACGCCCAAGATGAAGGGGCAGCAAGCCCCGAAACGCGTCGGCGAAAGAAAATAATGCCGGGGAAAATGAATGCGAAGGAGCACGTCTAGCCTGGAAGGCGGGAGGTGACGTGTGCCTTCTTAATGCTTAGGGCATTTGGTATTGAATTTAACGACACGGCGGCCCGTCCGTGGAGAAGAGCACCGCCGGCAGCAGAGGAAAACGCCCTCCATCTGTTGCAAGGAGCTGAGCTTGGAACTGGTCCGAACTACAAACAGCGTCACGTCCCCAAGTGCATAATGAGTTTGCACCCATCTTCCCTGGAACTCACTCAGAGACAAAAATTAACTTTTGAATTGAACCTATAGACTCGAACTACTCACTGCATGGCAGACTACATGTCCCACAAGACCCCGCGGGTTTCACCAACCATGTGACAAATGCAGGCGGGGTAAGGTGAATAAAAACAAGCAATTACCACATGCAGGCTTGGAGTTCGTTTTGTTCACGCCCAAGATGAAGGGGCAGCAAGCCCCGAAACGCGTCGGCGAAAGAAAATAATGCCGGGGAAAATGAATGCGAAGGAGCACGTCTAGCCTGGAAGGCGGGAGGTGACGTGTGCCTTCTTAATGCTTAGGGCATTTGGTATTGAATTTAACGACACGGCGGCCCGTCCGTGGAGAAGAGCACCGCCGGCAGCAGAGGAAAACGCCCTCCATCTGTTGCAAGGAGCTGAGCTTGGAACTGGTCCGAACTACAAACAGCGTCACGTCCCCAAGTGCATAATGAGTTTGCACCCATCTTCCCTGGAACTCACTCAGAGACAAAAATTAACTTTTGAATTGAACCTATAGACTCGAACTACTCACTGCATGGCAGACTACATGTCCCACAAGACCCCGCGGGTTTCACCAACCATGTGACAAATGCAGGCGGGGTAAGGTGAATAAAAACAAGCAATTACCACATGCAGGCTTGGAGTTCGTTTTGTTCACGCCCAAGATGAAGGGGCAGCAAGCCCCGAAACGCGTCGGCGAAAGAAAATAATGCCGGGGAAAATGAATGCGAAGGAGCACGTCTAGCCTGGAAGGCGGGAGGTGACGTGTGCCTTCTTAATGCTTAGGGCATTTGGTATTGAATTTAACGACACGGCGGCCCGTCCGTGGAGAAGAGCACCGCCGGCAGCAGAGGAAAACGCCCTCCATCTGTTGCAAGGAGCTGAGCTTGGAACTGGTCCGAACTACAAACAGCGTCACGTCCCCAAGTGCATAATGAGTTTGCACCCATCTTCCCTGGAACTCACTCAGAGACAAAAATTAACTTTTGAATTGAACCTATAGACTCGAACTACTCACTGCATGGCAGACTACATGTCCCACAAGACCCCGCGGGTTTCACCAACCATGTGACAAATGCAGGCGGGGTAAGGTGAATAAAAACAAGCAATTACCACATGCAGGCTTGGAGTTCGTTTTGTTCACGCCCAAGATGAAGGGGCAGCAAGCCCCGAAACGCGTCGGCGAAAGAAAATAATGCCGGGGAAAATGAATGCGAAGGAGCACGTCTAGCCTGGAAGGCGGGAGGTGACGTGTGCCTTCTTAATGCTTAGGGCATTTGGTATTGAATATATATATATATATATATGTATGTACATATAAAAACATATTTTTATACTTTACAGAAACACGCATTCACTGGAAGATGTCATCAGTGATGTCATTTGAGATGTCATCAGTGATGTCACTGAGCATGTCACGAGTGAAGTAATATGTGATGTCATCAGCAGTGCATTGCGGGGGCGCGAGTTATAGTTAGGTTTACTAACTATAACGGCCGAATTTCTATGGTTTTGTATGAGTGAAATCTCCGACTAACTATAACGTCCCTGAAACCTATGTTTTTTTTCTGTGAAAAAAAAATATATATATAGATCGATATAGATATATACATATATAGATATATAGATATTACCTACTGGCTATAGTTAGAACCTAGTTTCCATGGGAAAAGTGTTTTTTGTTTTGCCAATAACCTTGGTGCGGTTTGACGAATCTTCACAACATTTTCAAAACTAATATGGCGCTCACTTCAGCTGCTATCTTGAAAGTTTCAGGGTGATCTGTCAAGTGGGGGCCGAGAATCAGAGGGGGCTTAAAAGCACATTTTTCCGATGTTAATTCCCATAGGACCTTTGGAAACGGCTACACCTGAACTGCTGAACAGAATTACACCATATTTGGCAGGAAGGTAGATGTTGGTTCAAGGAAGTGCCTTTTTGTGATTTGGAGTAAATCTACTCAGTAGTTGCTGAGACATTTAAAGAAATCCTCAGTTGTATATATAGGGACGCAGTGGATCTGTAATCCCTCCTGGTCTCGTCCTGAGATCTGATTGGCTGCCAACACTTCAAACCAGGACGTGTTGGCAGCCATCTTGTGACTCAGTTGAACTGAGCCACAAGACAAAAAAGTTTTTAAAAAACGAAAATGGGCATGGTAGAAACACCCTGACCTCCTAGGCCAATTAGCAGGGGGATCCCACAGGGACCCCCCAGGCCGAAAAAAGCATTTAAAAAAGAGAAAAATGTAGTGACAGTCACATGGATCCACGTCTCACACCGAAATATCGCCCGCACTGCCTTAAATATAGGCCCTGAGTGGGCCAGGTCCTGGGGGCATTGTAAAAACATAGAAGGGGGTGCACAGGGCCCCCATCCTAAGGCAATTCAAAGCCCCGGGGACCACCACCTCCCAGGGCAGTAACTTAATTATATGCAGGGGAGCCTCGTGGCTCCCCCGCTAACCCGGTGATCGCCACGTCCCCGGGGCAGTAACCTAATTAAATGTGAAGGGCCCTGGGGACCGTCTCCTACCCGGGGCAGTAATTTAATTATGTGCGGGGGAGCCTTGCGGCTAGCGAGCTGCCCCAGGGACCGCCACCTCTGCAAAGGTGCATTTTCAGAGTAGTGGTGAAAGAGGGCCTGAACTCTGATGACCTCTCAGCAGTCCAGCTGTGTGGGTCTTAGTGGAGGTAGCAGTAGGGCTAGTTGGCCCCGAAGGCCAATCAAGTGCCAAGGGGACTTCATCCCCCAACTAGTAGTGCATCAGGAGGTGCGTTTGCAGAGAAACTACCCCTCCTATTATCTCCAGTAAGTACCATACAGTGGGATTGCTAAGAGGTCTTCGGAGACCACGTCCCCTTTCTTAATCACTCTGCAAACACAGCTTCTGGTACACCACTGGTTGGGGTATGATGTCCCCTTTACTCATGAGGGACCTTGGAAGCAAATAAGCCCTCCTGGTACCTCCTGTAAGTCCTAAACAGGGATTCCTGAGAGCTGGTCAGGGGACCAGCCCCTTTTCTCCACCATTCTGCAACCCTGGGTAGTGGTTAAAAAAAAATAGAAATTCGCTGAAAAAAACAAAGGTTACAGGGAAGTTATAGTTAGGAATAGCATTTAAAAAACCTTAGAAATTCACTGAGAAAAAACAAAGGTAACAGGGACGTTATAGTTAACAAATGGAATTAAAAAATCTCCAGGTTACAGGGACGTTTAGTTAGGGTCAGATTTCACTCGTACAAAACCAGTGAAATTCAGCCGTTATAGTTAGCTGAGCTAACTATAACTCGTGCCCCCGTACTACACTGCTGATGACCTCACATATTACATCACTCATGACATGGTCAGTGACATCACTGATGACATCTCAATCTTTAAAGCATCCGGAAACTGCTCCGCAAATGCCAGCAAAGACTACAGCTTGTGCCAAGCTCAAGTAATTCCCAGGTTCTCTGGTTCTAGTCAATGGAGGAAGACTTGGGGCACAGACAGGCTAGGTACGACTGCACCATGCAGTGGGAAACTATGGGGTGTTGTGAAGTGGTATGCAACCCTGAGATGTCAACACTGCATGGCAAGTAATGCCAGGTAGCTGCAAACAGCCATTGCCAGGAAACTGTGCCGCTCCCAGGTTACAGCAGCTTGGGGGCGGCAAAGATCTTACTGAAGACACAATAGTATAGGGATGCCGGATACCTTACTAAAGACACAACACCAGTTCCCACCTGCGGAAGCAAAATAGAAACATGATTATCAACCTACCTGCCTGGAAGTGTCAGAAGGGAAAAAGAGAAAAACACAGGAAGGACTTTGGGGGAAGATCACACTTATCGGTGGGCTCTCCGTGGGAACGGAGTTCATTTTAATTTCAAACTACTTTCGCGTTATAATGCCTCTGTGGCGACGATGAAAGATTATTGATGAGGACTGGCATGAGCAAGAGTTGACGGGGGTGGTTAATGGGAGGATTTGAAAGAGTCTGTGGAATGTTGCAAAAACTCTAGTTTCCACAGACGCAAATATTACCAACATTTTTAGTTGTATCTTAAAGGGGATCAGAGAGAGGTGGGGATGCATATAACCAGTGTCACCCGAGCAGATGTCTTAAACATACGCAATGAACCTTACCTTCGTGGCCTACAGCTGAATAGTGCTGGAGGGGGCATAGAGCTGGAGCTGGCCCATTCTCATTGCACAATGGCATACATATCTAAGTCAAGACTGTACCATTTTGGTTTCCAGCTTGGGCGCCATATTGTGCTCAAGGTGGAACTCTTAATATTCCACTGAAGTCTAACTTGCACATTGCGCATTTTATTTTATCAGTTTCTTTCTGTCCTATATGTAAGTAATCCATAGCTTTACTCTGTATGTGTCCTACTGCTGAGACACTCGAGGTGAATCATTTGATTCACACGTTGGCAATTCTCTGCTAGTAAGAGTAGAGCAGGGATGTTTCTGTCCAGGGCTGCCATCTTTCCCAGATCTTGGGTTATCTGCAGCCATTTTAAAGAGTGCAAAGGTCAGATTGCACGCATTTGAATGCTACTTTGCAATTGTGCATCAAATTGACACCAATCAGTCAGTTTAAAAATAACAGTTGCACCAAAATGCTGGTGCAATGGGTGCATCTTTTTATTGCAACCATTTGTCACAAAAATAAAAAGAAGAAATAAAAGAAAACTTGCATTAGCCTACATGTGGCGGTCGTATTCCTGCAGTAAAACATTTGCATTAAATTAAGAATTGGACATTCACATACATTTTTTTAAGTAATTCTTTGTATTGACTTTTTTGGCATGGACAATATCCATTGTCATGACTATCAAAGGAAGTAGAAACTTTGCAAAATCTCATGGGGTGAATATGTAAAAAAGGAAACCACAGCAGGAGGTTAGCAGATAAACATCTACACCGTAAGCAGCAAAGAAACCTGAAATTTCCTAGAACATGACCTATCAAATATATAAAGGATGAACTGTCAGGTGTGTCAAAGACTATAAGCCCTAGAAAAAGAAGGCTACACTATGGCAAAATGAACAGAAGGTGGAGGTGAGCACCCAGGTAAATTGGGTAGAAACATAGTAACATCATGGCAACAGACCCCCACCCTTCCTAGCATGCATCCAGCAAATAACACACACCACACAGGTGTTAACTTGGGAAAAGCTGCTGCAGGTTTATTACATACAACGTTATGTAATCAAAGTTGGTTAGCTTACGGGCGATCCAAGGGCAGGCAGCCTTCTACCCACCTGCCTGCCTGAGGAGCCAGGCAGCACCGTGGCGAGCCACCTTTGTGCTGCCCCTTCTGGTAATCCTTCACGGATCACCTGACCATTGGTCCTTAAACCTCACACCCCTTTCGGGGCGGAGCGTAGCTAGGCAAGCCCCCGGTTGCTCAGGCCCACAACCGCCCGAAGGACTACTGGGGCACCGGCATAGGGTCCAGGAACCTCCCATGAGGCCCCTGGTGTTAGGCTCTGGCACCCCTATGTGCCGTGCTGAGGTAACCTTCTGTACCCATCCGCTTCCAGATCGCCCTTTAACTCCGCCTGCAACGATAAAAACAATATTAAAAGGTTCTAGCCATCCCCATGGCCCACACGCCGGGTAAGCGGTAGGGAGGGATATTGCGTGTCCTTCGCGTGGCAAACAGGGCACGTCCTGTGCGACAAAGAGGCCGAGGGGAGGCGCTGGGGGCTTAAGTACCCCAGCCCTGCCTCCCCGAGGCACCGGACGTGACGTCCAGCCCACGGCCCCGAGCTTGGCTCTTCCTTATACCCCCACCCTGTTGGGGACAGAGATGGGGTAGGATAAAAGTGGGCGGGGAAGCCCGATGTGACTAGAGGGCCGCCCTCCTGAGTGGCCACCTACGGTGGCCTCGGGGGGGCGCATAGTAACATCATGGCAACAGATCCCCACCCTTTCTAGCATGCATCCCGCAAATAACACACACCACACAAGTGTTAACTTGGGAAAAGCTGCTGCAGGTTTATTAAATACAACGTTATGTAATCATAGTGGGTTAGCTTACGGGCAATCCAAGGGCAGGCAGCATTCTAGCCACCTGCCCGCCTGAGGAGCCAGGCAGCACCGTGGTGAGCCACCTTTGTGCTGCCCCTTCTGGTAATCCTTCACAGATCACCTGACCATTGGTCCTTAAGCCTCACACCTCTTTCGGGGCAGAGCATACCTAGGCAAGCCCCCGGTTGCTCAGGCCCAAAACCGCCCAAAGGACTACTGGGGCGCCGACATAGGGTCCAGGAACCTCCCATGAGGCCCCTAGTGTTAGGCTCTGGCACTCCTATGTGCCGTGCTGAGGTAACCTTCTGTACCCATCCGCTTCCAGATCGCCCTGTAACTCCGCCACAGACCTGGCGGCGTCCACCGTCGCTGACACGGCACCCCACACCTCCTGCTCATTAGTCCTTACCTACACCCTCTCAACTGTAACGCTTCCTTCAGATCTAATAAGAATAAGTCCATCCCTACTGGTGATAGGTGGACCCCATACTCTTCATAGTACCCTCTTACCCTCTCCTGCATCATTCATGTCTGATGAAACCCAGGCCCCTCTGCTCCGTGAACTTACGCATGGAGCAGTTGACTCGTCTCCTGGACTGCTCCACTGCCTGTACTGATTTAGCACCGCGCCACACCCTACGTGGCACGATCTCTGACCACAAAACCTCACACTGCCCCATGCGCTTGCTAACCTCCCCTTGGTCACACTTAATCATGTGTAGCAGTAAAGTCCTTCCGGAGGTAGTCAAGTCATTACCCCCCAGGTGAATCACCAGGCAATTGGGTTGGGCTTCTAACGTTGCTAGTGCGTGCTCGAGTCTGTTCCTGAGGCTGTTCCACCGCATCCCTGGGTGCCCCAACCACTCAAACGTAGTCTGTGAGAATCCATGGGTCCAGTTCCTGATTGCTGCCCAACGGGCTAACCTCGAAATGGCCGAGTGGCCAATGACCCACACCTTGGACCCTGACGAAACAAAGGACACATTTCAGCTTGGTGTAGTTTATTGTCCTCTACGTCACACATGAAAAACACTGCAAACACTGCAAACCATAATCATACACAACACTGCAAGCCATAGTACACGACAAGGACGCCATCAAGGGCGGATATAACGTTTATAGCATTGTGACTCCCAGCGTCCCACCTTCCTAACTTCTGCAGGTCCCATGCCTGCCGTGAAAGCTGACGTGGCAGCACCAATCCTAAAAGAGTGGCTTGAGTATTTTTTGCCTGAGCGAAGGATCCCCGCCCTGGACAAGCATGCCCCCATGATACGCTCAAATTGGTACCTTGTTAATGGACCCTTGTCTTCGTGGATCAATAAATAGCCTTGTGCGGCTGGGCGTAGTGCCAGGTACTCACTGACCTTAGCTACTGGGCAATATCTCTGATCACCCAATGGACTTAGTACTATGTCCACCTGGTCTGTCTTGGATTTTCTGAGGTGAACAGTTAACCTATGGTCTAGGCTAAAGTCGGCTAAACCCAGGGCATCCCCGGATGAGTCAGCTTTCGAGCGTGCAACCAGCTCGCTGATGCGGAAAGCCCCGAAGAAGGCTAAACAGAATGCTGCCCCGAATAGGGAGGCCTTGAAAGGCAAATGGGTGACCACTCCTAGTACGCCCACCATTGCCTGTAGGATGGGGAAGTCTATGGGGGACCTGCTGTCTGGGACCCTAGGCTCCTCCCTCGCCCACCCTTTCAAGGCCGCCCTGATGGCAAAGGACTTGGCGGGGTCTTGACCTCCTTTTAACCTTGCATCATGGGTGACAGCCGCCAGATGCCCACAAACCCAGGAGTGAGATTTTCCTTGTCTTTTGGCCCATACCACGAATGCCTGTACTCTGCCCTCCAGTGGGATTTCGGCTAAGCCCAATGTGTCCACCACTTTGTTAAAGGAATTCAGCTGGCACCCGTAACGTTTCCTGGTACCTGGGGCCAAGCATCTCTCTCCCATGGTTCTCAACTCCTGCTCCACTCCAAGATTCGCCAGAGGGTTGCTGGGAAGGGGGTCATCTCCGCTCTCGCGTGGGGCCAAGCCTCCTGAAACCGGTGCCACTGGAAACGAGAGAGAGCATCAGCTGCCACATTCTTGACCCCCTCTATATGCCTGGCCCTAAACTCAATGTTGCAGTGCAGGCTCCCTCTAGCCAACTCTCTCAGCAAACAGAGAACAAGCGGGCACTTAGCTGACTGCCCGTTGATTGCCTGGACTACCGCCATGTTATCAGACCAGAATAGGACCTTTCTGTCTGACAAGATCTCTGGCCATAGGTGCAGTGCAATTACAATAGGAAAGAGCTCGAGGACAGTGATGTTGGAGGTGATACCCCGCTTACGCCAAGCGTTGAGCCATTCCTGGGCACACCAGCGTTCACCCAGGATTGCCCCAAAGCCCTCCCTCCCAGACGCGTCCGTGAACATGTTAAGCTCCGGACTGTCCACCCTTGGGGCCCTCCAGATAACCGTCTCATTAAACTCGGACAGGAACTCGCCCCACATAGCCAAGTCCGACTTCAGGCCTGAGGAGAGCTTGATGAAGTGGTGTTTCTTTACAAATTTGGCGGTCGCTCTGGCCAGCCTTCTGGCAAAAACCCTCCCCATCGGAATCACTCTGGCCGAGAAGTTAAGCTTGCCCAGTAGGCTCTGGATCACACCCAGAGGCGCCTTGTCTTTCCCCAGCAATGACCGAATCTCCCGTTGCAGCTCCTGCACCTTCCCAGCAGGGAGTCTCAACACACCTTTGACCGTGTCCAACTCAATGCCCAAGAACGTGAGGACCTGCGCAGGGCCTTCTGTTTTGCTGGGAGCCAGTGGCACCCCTAGGTGTTGGGCCAAATCATGGAAAGCATGGAGACCCTGGCTGCACTCTTGCGTGCCCACTCTCCCAATAAACAAGAAATCATCTAGGTAGTGGGTGACTCTTTCCACCTCGTATCGCAGCGAGAGGGCCCACTGAAGGAACGAGCTGAAGCCTTCAAAGAAGGCACAAGATACCGCACAGCCCATTGGCATGCACCTATCGAAGAAGAATTCCCCTTGCCACTTGAAGCCGAGGAGGTGCTGACTGTTAGGGTGTCAGCCCTGCCTCCCCGAGGCACCGGACGTGACGTCCAGCCCACAGTCCCAAGCTTGGCTCCTCCTTATACCCCCACCCTGTTGGGGACAGAGATGGGGTAGGATAAAAGTGGGCGGGGAAGCCTGATGTGACTAGAGGGCCGCCCTCCTGAGTGGCCACCTATGGTGGCCTCGGACGGCCGCAAATACCTTCATATAGAACTTAATAGAGCAGTTCCAGGTAAAAAAAAAAAAAGTTTTCACTTTCCATGAGCATTTTAGGAATATATGATTCTTATTGGTGCAACAATTGTGCTATTGGCTTTTAAATTACTTTAACCTGGAAACAAAGTTTAAGCACACAACAATGACCAAAACTATTTTTTTTAAAAATGGACACAAAAAAGCTGTGGTTAAATAAAGCATCAGTCCACGAACTCTGGAACTCTATTGCACTTCTTTAAAAGTGGTTGTGCATGTGGGATCAGGCAAAATGCCGCCATTCCCAATGCAAGAGAGCCAATAGCTGACTCAGTGTCCCTAGTGGTATGCTGTGTGGGCAAAATCAAAATGTGAATTACAGCTGAAAAGATCAATGGTTGAAGAGGGCTAACCCAAAGTGTTTCTCATTTGATAACACATGACCAGTGAGACAGCTAAGGCTGGCTTCTGGCCAGACTTAAAAAATGAATGTGTATAACTTACCCTGTACATTGTAGTGGAAAGTGGTGCCTGAATATTTCATTTACCATAAACAAACATGGGTTTTGATGCTGTAAAGTCTGAGAGGGGGAGGGATCAAGTCATAAACAACCTAACAAACACAGACCCCCAACGGCTATCAATCAATCTTCTTTTATCAAAATACACAAATCAGCACATTAATCCTGTGTGTTATCATGAATCATGTCTTATTCTTGTCTACCAATTCAATTTCCTTTGTCAAGATACACAAAATTACCTAGTCTTACACGACGAATATAGTTTAGTAGTGAAAAACAATATTAAATGTCATTGAAAGTAAATCCCCCAATACCCAAATAAAATCCATTAAGAAAACAAACTATTGTAACATAAGTTCAAAACAAGTCTAACATTCATTTGAACAATGTCCAGAAACATATAGTACAAACTAATATAAAGCTACTCCTCAAAGCACTTTTTATGTTCAGGGTATTGAACAGTTTATAAAGTCCCAAATAACGCACCGAGGAGTGGAACATATTTTTGTAGTCCAAATTCCCTACTTGTCTTCATCCACCAGTTCTGTCCAAATTTGTACATATACTTTTCTGGTGGTTACAGGAAGGCCAATCTACCACTCTCATGCAAAATCCGCCAACGCGTTTCGACCTAAATGAATATAAGGGCACACATTTTATTTGAGGTCATCAGGGCATAACATAATTTGTCTCGTCTGGACACCCTAGGATACCTCTCACATTGACTCGAGGTAAGCCTGAATTATTTGCACAATGTCGGCCCCATTATTTCCCTTTTGGCAATGATCAGATAACTCCACACAAGCACTTCTAATTACTTCTGGAAGTGCTCAAAGCAGCTTTATATTTATTTGTACTAGATGTTTCTGGAGAATGTTCAAATGAATGTGAGAATTGTTTTGAACTTATGTAACAGTAGTTTCTTAATAGATTCTTAATATATTTTATTTGGGTATTAGGGGATTTACATTTCCCTGACCTTTAACATTGTTTTTCACTACGAATAGCGCCTTTCATTAATTCAGCCTACGTGCTGAAAAGGGCCTAACAGCAAGTGTAGAAAAGGTCACAAAGTACCTGTCCAGCATCATTTTTACTCTGTGTCAGAAATATATATATATATATATATTCATTGCATCCGTATTAAGACAAAGGGCAGGCAAATCAGCCATTTAAAAACAATCAGCCATTTAAAAACAATCTGCAGCAGCATAAAGTTGCCAGATGTTTCCCAAGTCACCATACATGTCGTTGATTTCAAGGGCGTAAGTTCAATTACATCAACTAAAGTGACTCAGGACTACAACTCCCAGAAAGCATCAGATCTTGAAGCAAAAACCCAGTGCTGGAGCACGACATGCTTGTCGACAGCGACTCATCTCGTAACCTTACACATAACAAAGAATGTGTGCTTTCATATGGCTCTGATTGTTTATGAACCCAGGATAGGGATCAGAACTGTGTGCCACTCTCACAGGAATGATAGCATTTATGTTTGTTTATCCTGCTAACAAATGGATTAAGTATGAATTAGTGAATTACACTGTGTGACTAATGAAACCATCATTAGAGCCCAAATAATTCCGAAAAACCTCTATTAATTAGGACAAATAGTGTGCCCTTTTGGAACAAAGACGGTGGTGCACTGCATATGCCCCCATGGGCGTGGCCTCCTTACTGGCACTGGATGCAAACTCGCGCGCTGCCACCCGGGCAGGCCTTGAGGTTACACACATGCACACGCTGTGGTTTTCTGAAAACGGCGTAAACAAATCTGTTTACTGAAGTTTGTGGTGAAGAATGGTAGTTAGGTTCGCAGAGTGGGCACAGTAAATGGAAATGCCATCTTTGGGTGTGGCTCCTTGCACGGGCAGGACCTTTTTAGCTGCACCAGGGCCAAGCCAGCCAACCTCGTGTACAAGAAGCCAGGCTCCTGCAAGGAGCGTTAGGAACTCACTCTTATATTCAATCACTGTCACATTGCGAAAGTTGAAAAATGTGACAGCTTCACAAAACTTTAGGCGCAATAGCTGCAAATTACACTATGAGGATGAATGTGTAAATAAACCATCCTGAACCCTTTGTTTACACGAGAAATGCAAGACTCTCAAATACTGTTGAATATGCAGGCACCTTCCTGTGGCACACACAGGCAGCCAGGACACCATGTGGCGATGAAGTGCAAACATCAAAACAACAAGCATTGGCATAACCAATAGGTCTCGCCTTTGGGCCCTTATAAGTGTTTAGCCATGCAACAGTTGATGTTGTTGCACGAAGTATATTGTGCTGGATAACTAAACACTTATAAAGTCCCAAAGGTGAGACTTCTATGCCAAGCGTCTGATTTGAAAGAAGATGTGTGCGATTTAAGGCAACAATATTAGAAATGGACCATCAGCAGGGTTAGGTGACATGCATGCATGGGCATCAGGATATATAGACGCTGGGATAGGGAACACTTTGGACATTACCTTGAGAGTGAGGCACAGAATCGAGCAGATTAAGTCGGACTCCAGGCATGGAGACAGACGTATATTCGAAATCACCCCAAGCCAGACAAATGAGCACCGAGACAGAAGCACAGTCACTGAACATCAAAAAAGTATAGTCAAATGGGACAAGGAGACATGACAGACCGCTGAAAAAATGAAATCCAAAACGAGGTTAGCAACACTGGCAACCGTACAGAGCATGGACAAATAACAGTAAACAAAATGTGGGTACTGGGAGAGAGGGTGCCGCTTTGTATTGGGTATTCTCCTCTGGTAAAGTGAAATTTAACTTGGGGAAAATTACGAGGTATGTGATAATTACCCCAACATTTGTAATTCTTTTTTTTCAGTTTAAGAAATTTTTATTTTGCATAAGAAAAGAAAGTACATCATAAGATAACAGCATGAGAAAAATTCTGAACCAATATGAGAGAACGGGAGATAAATGGATAGGAAAGAATGGTTCGGGATAAAAAATAAAAAGAAAGAAAAGAGAAGAAATAGAGAGAGAGAAGTAAAGAAAAGAGAAAGGAAAGGGAAAGAGAGAGAAAGGGGGATGGTTAGGGAGTGGGATAAGAGGATAAGAAGGTAGCAAAGGGTAGCCAGGTAAGGTCAGATTTAATTTTTAAAGTGACAGAAGATGCAGAAGCAATTGCAATTCTGTGCTCATCACAAATGAAATTCCACCATGTACGTACAGACAGTTTGGTATTATCCTTCCAACATGACAAAATTACTTTGAAAGCAGTTGCAATGAAAAGATCAAATAATTTAGCATGATAAGAATGTAAATCTAAAACATCAGACATGGAACCAAGAAAAACGTGCATCGTAGAGAATGGTTCAGAAAAATGAAAAACACGCATGCAATAGTCCCAAACTGAGCTCCAAAAAGTGAGAACAGAGGGGCAATCAAACAGAAGGTGTCGGAGCGTACCAGGATGTGAGGAACATGACCAGCAGAGGGGGGAGGAAGAAGGTGAGAATTTGGTTATACTGACAGGGGTAATAAGAGCTCTATGGTATAGAAAAAAAAGTGATTGAGTAATACGAGCTGAAATCGAAGTCTTAAACAACTTACACCATAAACGATCCCAAACATCAACAGGTAACGAGAAGGATAAATCAGCTTCCCAAACAGTTTCAATAGTGGTTTTAGGTCTAAGACCAACCATATCTAATAACAGTTTATAAATTAGAGCAGCTTTAGGAATTTGTTGAGTAAACAATGGGTATAGAGGAGAGGTAGGAGTAAGGGAAGGAAGGAGATCAAAAGTAGGAAGGGTAGACAGATGAGATAAAATGGCAGAAGTAATAATATCATATTCTTTGCGAAAGTGTACAGGCAAATCAAACATGGTTTGCATTATAGAAAATGGAAGAATAGAGGAATCAGAGAAAAATTGGTATACAAACATAATATCCTTTTCTTTCCAATACTTGAAATAAAAAGATTTACCCTTATACTTAAGATATTTGTTATACCAAACACTAGAGGAAAGAAAACATTGTAAGGGTGTGGAGTCTTTCGAGAAGACATTGTGCAGTAGAGTATGGGAGTATTTCAGCACAGGGTGAGTAGTCAAAAATGAACAATGTGACATAAATAGAGATTGTTGGAAATTAAAATCCTTTAGCAAGGACCGTTCGAGTGCAATCCATCTGGGAATAGGGGTATCAATAAAATTGAAGGCCAATGAAAAAGCTTGTTTTAATAAAAAGGCAGAGTGGTATGACTGAAAGTCAGGAAAGCGAACCCCACCTTCAGATTTTGGGCGTACAAGTTTATGTAGAGCAATACGAGGTCTCTTATTATTCCACAAAAATTTAGAGCAGATGGAGTTCAACCTATTAAAATATAATTTAGGGATTTTCACAGGAAGCATGGAGACAGTGTACAAAATATGTGGGGAAATCATCATTTTAATGGTGTCTAAACGACCCCACCAAGAAAGAAAAAGGGGAGACCATAATTGAAGAAGTGACTGAATTTTTTGAGTAAGGGAAGTAAAGGTCTGTTTAAGTGTGTCACCTAAAGTAGAGGAGAACCAAATACCCAAGTATTTGATCTTGGAGGGACACCAGGCGAAATCAGTTGAAGCAAACATATGTTGGTAGCAGGAGGAATTTAGGGGGAGGACCTCCGTTTTAGAGAGATTAAGCTTATATCCAGAAACAGAGGAGTATAAGCGGACTGCTTCCAAAAAAGGAGGAAGGGAAGAAACAGGGTTAGCCATGTAAACCAGGACATCATCGGCATAAGCCGAAAGTTTTGTCTCAAATGATGACAATCTGAACCCATTAATGAGGGGGTTAGAACGGATTTTAATGAGAAAGGGTTCAAGGCAAAGAATAAAAAGTAAAGGGGAAAGGGGGCAGCCTTGTCTCGTTCCTCTGGTTAAGGCGAAAAATTTAGAAAATTGATTATTAACAAAAACACTGGCACGAGGGGCAGAATATAGTAGTTTAACTAAGGAAATGAAAGAGGGGCCAAACCCAAACCATTGTAGTGATTTGAACATAAATTTCCAATTAATACGGTCGAACGCTTTCTCAGCGTCCAGGGATAAGGCAGCTAGGGGGGCTTTAAACTTTTTACTATGTGAAATAATATTTGCAAAAACACGGGCATTGTCAGCAGCAAGTCTACCTTTCACAAAGCCGACTTGATCAGTGCTGATTAGGAGAGGGATTATGGAATCAAGACGGGCAGCTAGAATCTTGGCAAAAATTTTACAATCGTAATTAATGAGGGAGATAGGACGGAAGTTTTTACACAAGGAGTGGTCTTTGTCAGGCTTAGGGATTATGATAATTAGAGCATCCAAAAAGGATCCAGAGGCTTTGGCATTGGCAATAAAGGAGTTAAAAAGGTGTAACAAATGAGGAACAAAAATAGTGTGCATAGTAGAATAAAACTCAATTGGGAGGCCATCTGGGCCAGGGGCTTTCAATTTTTTTAGGGAGGAAATTGCCTTGAGAATTTCCTGAGGAGTAATGTCAGACTCTAATTGTTGAAATTCTGTAGGGAGAGATGGGGGAGGAGGTAGGTCCTGGAAGAAACGAGAGAGATCATCATCATCAGGAAGCGTATCATCAGTATATAGGAGTTTGTAGTAGTTATGGAATACTTGTGCAATATCCTCATCAGATGAAACCAGGGCGTTAGTTACTTCATTAAAAATGGGACCAATTGATTTTCGTTCAGATTTAATTTTGAGATAATTTGCCAGCATTTTACCAGCTTTATTCTGCCCTCCATGAAATTTAGATTTAATCTTCAAAAGGGTATTACAAGCTTCAACCGTGGCAATTTGATTAAGGTCAGATTTAGCTTTGACAAGTTGGAGGAGAGCATCCGGATTCTTGGAAGAAAAGTAAGAGTGTTCTAGGGTCTTGATATTGGAGAGTTGGGCGATATATTTAGCACGGTTGAGTTTTTTCTTCTGAGAAACATAGGAAATAGTGAAACCACGTAAGGCAGCTTTAAAGGCATCCCAATTATTCGAGATTGATGTGTCTTCAGGTAAATTGAGGGAAAAGTATTCAGAAATGAAATCTTTAACTTTAGACATAAAGACCGAATCAGAGAGAAGGAAAGTATTAAATTTCCATCGGTTAAAAGAGGAGGTTGTTTGAGCTAGGTCAAAAGTGGCATATACAGGTGCATGGTCCGACAAAAAAATAGAACCAATTTCGGATGTCTGAATTGCAGGGAGAAGAGATTTGCTGACTAGAATATAGTAAATTCTGGACCTGGTGTGGTGAACATTGGAGTAAAATGTATATTCGAGCGAAGTCGGATTGCATGTCTTCCAGACATCAAAAAGGGGACGTGAGGCAATGGCCGATTGAAAGGATTTATGTGTCTTATCAGGCTGGAATTTGGAGGAAGACAGTCTATCAGAAAAGGGATCTAGCCATTGATTAAGGTCACCCGCAATGACAATGTTAGGGCAATCAATGGAGGATATAAGGACTTTGACGTCAGACCAAAACTTAGGATCCGGTCGGACAGGCCCATAAATATTGAGGAGAACCATCGGTTTGTTTTGTATCACCACTTTTGACAGAACCCATCGACCCCCGTCATCCGTTTGAGACGAGATAATTTGAACATCTAAACCTTTACGAAATAGTATAGCAACACCACCTTTTTTATCAACAGCAGGAGAAAAAACAACTTGACCCACCCAAGCCCTCTTAAGTTTCATAGATTCAACATCTGTACAATGAGTCTCTTGGAGAAATGCAATCTGAGCATTTAACTTGGATAAGTGGGAAAGTACCTTTTGACGTTTAACAGGGTGTCCAAGACCACGAACATTCCACGTCACAAAATTACACATGATGGAAGACAAGGTAGAAGGATGACATCTGGGTCCAATACACTGCGGGTGAACAACTACAAGGGAAGACAGTGGAGACAAACTCGGTAAAAATGAGAATCAAATACTGAATATGACAAAAGGCAAGGAGATTAGGGTAAATACGAGGAGACATTAGACGAATGAGCATGTCAAGCATAAGGAAAGAAGTAGGGGAGTGACGAGAAGCACAGGAGTTAAAAGGAAGAAAGGAAGATAGGCACACAAAGAAAACCACGGAACAAAAATGAGCATTGGGAGAACATGCATGGCCTGTGAAAAGAAAAAAGAGAGAAGAAAGAAAGAGAGGAAGAAAGAGAACAAACAGATCAAGACAAAGAAGCCAGATCTGAGAGAACAGAGGAGAGTTAGACATTAGGAGCATGGAGACGCCGGCGAAGGCGCCAACCCCACAGAGCGACGGAAAGCGCGGGAATAGAGATATGAGATAAACAAAAGGAAGAGAAGTCATAGGAAAGAATTACAAGAGAGAAACCAGGACAAGGCCACAACAGTCGTCAAGACATGAGATAAGTGAATGTAGGAAAAATATATTAATCATTTTCAGTCATTGGTGTCCATAGTGGAAGAGGCAGCAGAGGCATTCCGAAGGTATTCACGAAGCTTCAGAGGATCATCAAATGTACGGGAACGACCGTTGTGAGTTATTTTGCAGAGACATGGATGCAGGATTCCATATTGAATGTGCAAGTCCCTCATATGTGGTCGTAAATTGAGGAACTCCTTGCGACGAGCATTCGTGGCATTTGATAAATCCTGGGCAAGAAATATGGTATGTCCTGACCAGAGGAGGCGACGTTTAAGTCTCGCAGCTTTAAGAACAGTCATCAATTCGGTGAATTCAAGAAAAAGTAGGATAATGCCTCTAGGTTTGGTCGGGTTTGACGTGAGTCGGCCCAAACGGTGAGCACGCTGTATATTCAGAGGAGTAGAATCCGGTTGGAGGTCCAAAAGTTCATAGAGGAATTTGCGGACGAAGGACACCATGTCGGTCCCCTCAAGGGACTCCGGAACACCATAAATACGAAGGTTATTCCTCCTATTGCGATTTTCAAGGTCCTCTGTGTGGAGTTTCAACTGCTGTATCTCTTTTTCTAGAATAGGAATTTTCGAAGAGACATCCTGGACGTCACTGATGCGTTGTTCGAGTTGTAAAACCTTGTTTTCCATAACGACCCAGCGCTCTTCTATCTGCTTGAGCTTCTCGTTAGTTGCCACCATAAATGGTTGTAAGCCACGTACCTCTTCTAAAATGGAGTCCAGCACAGGATTCTGAGATGAACGAATAGGAGAAGGAGGGTCATTCTTGTGGCGTTTCGGTGTAGTACCGGTGACAGAAGATCTCGCATGTCCCGCGTTCTGAGACATGATGCCAACAGAGGGGCAAACTAGAAGAACCACAGGAGGAGAATTCACACCGCAAGAACCAAAACGTTGAGACCCTATATAGGGAGCAAGCAGAGGCACTGGGGCGAAGAGGCCGTAGAAGAGGTACTACGGAGCAATGGAGAAGCAACAACGCAAACCCACACGTTGTGCGTCGAAATGGAGCAAAACTCAAGGTAATATGCAAGCAGAAAACCATCCAGGAATATGCAGAAAGGCCACAGCAAAGCGTCCATATGAATTGAGACCCCAGGAGGTCAACCAGTACACCACATAAGATTATGAGAAGATGAGCTGGAGGTGATGGATAGTGCGCCAGACACACCACAAAATGGCCGCCGCCAATCAATATGGAGATAGTGAGAGGACATGAAGAGAGTTGCAGCGCCAAAAGTCGCGAGGGCAGAGTAGGAACATATTAAACGGTCCCCACATCATACCCCAGCACCATAAGGCCATATATCGCAGCAGGAGAAACAACAGGCTGCTAATGCGGCAAAAATGAATAGAAAACGGAACGCGAGCTCGGCGGCACAAAATGGCGGCCGCTCGCGTTCCACTACAGCCGAGGGATGTTTACCGGCAAAACTGTGGAAAGCGGCATTCAGGAGGGCCGCCGCACCTCGCAGCAGACGGGGACCATGTTCCGCCGTACAAAGATGCTGCTTGCTGGTCTCCGCCGAAGGATAAGATACCGGGAAACAAACAGCAAGTCCCACGCTGTTCCGGAGCTCACGGAAGATGCGCCATAGCTCGCCGGCGCGTAAGCCACGCCCCTCCAACATTTGTAATTCTGATCCGAGTATAAACAGAAGTTGGTGCAGGGTTTGGAAAGACCGGGTACACTTAACTAGGGGCAATTAATTTAGGGGCAAACCCGCTATGAGTGATATGGTTTATTGCACCTGTTGTGTACTAAAACAATATAGGGACTCAGAGAAAACGTCTGCATTCTGAGCAGTAAAAATCCGATGGTGATATAGTATGAGATAACACTTTGGCTGCACTTTAATTTTCCACACACTTAATATAAAAGTAGTTTCAAAGTGCACCTTCACCCCTTGGGCACTGAGAAAAAGTGGAGTGCCACTAAACTCAGTGGAATTTGAATACTGAGTTTGTAGACCTCGCAAGGACGAAAGCCTGAATAGCTGCGCCGGGATTCTCACCTGTACCCATGAGTCGAGCGTAGGTTCCTGGAATGGATCCAGCAATCCATGAATCACTACCACCTGTGACCCAAGAACTAATGGTGGCTCAGTGAACTTCATTAAATAAGGGGAACCCAGTCATAAAATCTTCCACACTACTCTGTGCGTTAGTGCTGTGCTCTTGGACTTAATGACCTCTGGAGGATGAAAGGCTAACATAGCCAGACCACAATTTGATCTTGTGGTCTGAAGGTTAACAGATGTCAGCAGAGAGGCCATAAGTCACTGAGCCATCTTTCAGGTACTGGAGAGCTCTCATAGATAGGGAGTCGAAATGGGAGCGGTCCTGTCCTGGAGTTAGGATAGAGGTGGTGGCCATGGAGAGACTGTCCTTAGTGCCCGCAATGAGTGGAAACCGATCCAGCAGGATGGCTCAGTGAGTTCAACCCTGAGATGTGCAGTACTATACAGGTCCAAGTCTGAAGCCAGCAGAGCCTATTTAACTTTCCATCCTTCTCAGGCTTGCAAATTGACTATAATTAAATTGTGTGATAGCAACGCCTGTTATGTACAAGGCGTAAAAACTACAAACAAGTGTTATAAAATACAATATAACAAGTAACCAGAGACTGGAATGCAGCCTGACCTCCATCTGGCACACTGCGTGCCGCCGCTGATAATTAAAACACAGATTGCACACGGCCTCGCTGCTGCTTGTTCCCGAGCTACCTAGGCCAGGGAAGAGAGAAGGTGGGACATGCACCCGCCTTTGCCAATTGCGCGCTGTCTTTTTTAGAAAGACGCATGCAAAGGCCAACAGCGAAGATGAAAAAAAAAAATCAAACGCACGAGGCGTAAAAACTTCAAAGGAGTGTTATAAAATACAATATAACAAGTAACCTGAGACTGGAATGCAGCCTGCCCTCCATCGGGAACATTGTGCGCCGCCGCTGATAATTAAAAACAGATGCTCCCTGGGCCATGGAAGAGAGAAGGCGGGGCATGCACCCGCCTTTGGCCAATTACCTGCTGTCTTTCTTGGAAAGACGCATGCAAAAGTAAACAAGCATTAGAAATGCAATCGGGCTCGGATTTATTTGAGTTTGAGCTAATGGCATTGTAAATGCCAATGTCTTTTTGCCATGTGTTATGGAGTGTGTGCATGTGGTGTGTAGTGGAAGTATCTTGGTTGAATTGTAATTTTACCAATGGTGGCATGCTGTGCTTTATATGAATATGTTTAAAAGTAAAGTGTACCATACTGCGATTGCTTGGTGGAAAAGTGCACTGCCGGCTGGAGGTGTGTGTGCCTGGTGGAAGGGTGCACTGACGGCTGGTGGGTGTGTGCTTGGTAAAAGCGTGCACAGATGGATGATGGTTGTTGGTGTTTGTGCATGGTGAAAGCATTCATTGACGGCTGGGGGTGTGTTGTTGTGTGTGTTGTTTTCTGTGTGCTGGTGAGTGTGTGGTGGTGAGTCTGTGGGGGTGAGCCTGGGGAGTGAGTGTGGTGGTGAGTGTGTTGTGTTGAGTGGTGACAAGTGTGTGGTGTTGAGAGACTGAGGTGTGTGGTTTGTGTGTGCGTTATGTGTGTGTGGTGTATGTGTGTGTGGTGTTTTCTGCACACTCACACACTGCCCCGTAACATTCACACACTGCTCACCCGCACACTCCCAATGTCACCCTGCATAGTCACACACTGTTTACCCTGCACACTCATTCTGCACACTCACACAATGTGCACCCTGACACACTGTCTCTGCAGTCACTCTGCACTCACTGTCACTCTGCACTCACTGTCACTCTGCACTCACTGTCACTCTGCACTCACTGTCACTCTGCACTCACTGTCACTCTGCACTCACTGTCACTCTGCACTCTACAGTCACTCTGCACTCTGCAGTCACTCTGCACTCTGCAGTCACTCTGCACTCTACAGTCACTCTGCACTCTACAGTCACTCTGCACTCTACAGTCACTCTGCACTCTACAGTCACTCTGCACTCTACAGTCACTCTGCACTCTACAGTCACTCTGCACTCTACAGTCACTCTGCACTCTACAGTCACTCTGCACTCTACACTCACTGTCACTCTGCTGTCACTCTGCACTCACTGTCACTCTGCACTCTACACTCACTGTCACTCTGCACTCTACACTCACTGTCACTCTGCTGTCACTCTGCACTCACTGTCACTCTGCACTCTACACTCACTGTCACTCTGCTGTCACTCTGCACTCACTGTCACTCTGCTGTCACTCTGCACTCACTGTCACTCTGCACTCACTGTCACTCTGCACTCACTGTCACTCTGCACTCACTGTCACTCTGCACTCACTGTCACTCTGCACTCACTGTCACTCTGCTGTCACTCTGCACTCACTGTCACTCTGCTGTCACTCTGCACTCACTGTCACTCTGCTGTCACTCTGCACTCACTGTCACTCTGCACTCACTGTCACTCTGCACTCACTGTCACTCTGCACTCACTGTCACTCTGCACTCACTGTCACTCTGCACTCACTGTCACTCTGCACCGCCACTCTGCACCGCCACTCTGCACCGCCACTCTGCACCGCCACTCTGCACCGCCACTCTGCACCGCCACTCTGCACTCTGCACCGCCACTCTGCACTCTGCACCGCCACTCTGCACTCTGCACCGCCACTCTGCACTCTGCACCGCCACTCTGCACCGCCACTCTGCACCGCCACTCTGCACCGCCACTCTGCACTCTGCACCGCCACTCTGCACCGCCGCACCGCCACTCTGCACCGCCACTCTGCACCGCCACTCTGCACCACCACTCTGCACCGCCACTCTGCACCGCCACTTTGCACCGCCACTCTGCACCGCCACTCTGCACCGCCACTCTGCACTCTGCACCGCCACTCTGCACCGCCACTCTGCACCGCCACTCTGCACCGCCACTCTGCACCGCCGCACCGCCACTCTGCACCGCCACTCTGCACCGCCACTCTGCACCGCCACTCTGCACCGCCACTCTGCACTCTGCACCCCCACTCTGCACCCCCACTCTGCACCCCCACTCTGCACTCTGCACCGCCACTCTGCACCCCCACTCTGCACTCTGCACCGCCACTCTGCACCGCCACTCTGCACTCTGCACTGCCACTCTGCACCGCCACTCTGCACCGCCACTCTGCACCGCCACTCTGCACTCTGCACCGCCACTCTGCACCGCCGCACCGCCACTCTGCACCGCCACTCTGCACCGCCACTCTGCACCGCCACTCTGCACCACCACTTTGCACCGCCACTCTGCACCGCCACTCTGCACTTTGCACCGCCACTCTGCACCGCCACTCTGCACTCTGCACCGCCACTCTGCACCGCCACTCTGCACTCTGCACCGCCACTCTGCACCGCCACTCTGCACCGCCACTCTGCACTCTGCACGGCCACTCTGCACGGCCACTCTGCACCGCCACTCTGCACCGCCACTCTGCACCGCCACTCTGCACCGCCGCACCGCCACTCTGCACCGCCACTCTGCACCGCCATTCTGCACCGCCATTCTGCACCGCTGCACCGCCACTCTGCACCGCCACTCTGCACCGCCACTCTGCACCGCCACTCTGCACTCTGCACCCCCACTCTGCACCCCCACTCTGCACCCCCACTCTGCACTCTGCACCGCCACTCTGCACCGCCACTCTGCACTCTGCACCCCCACTCTGCACTCTGCACTGCCAATCTGCACCGCCACTCTGCACTCTGCACCGCCACTCTGCACCGCCACTCTGCACCGCCACTCTGCACCGCCACTTTGCACCGCCACTCTGCACCGCCACTCTGCACCGCCACTCTGCACCGCCACTCTGCACTCTGCACCGCCACTCTGCACTCTGCACCGCCACTCTGCACCGCCACTCTGCACTCTGCACCGCCACTCTGCACCGCCACTCTGCACTCTGCACCGCAACTCTGCACCGCCACTCTGCACTCTGCACCGCCACTCTGCACCGCCGCACCGCCACTCTGCACTGCCACTCTGCACCGCCACTCTGCACCGCCACTCTGCACCGCCACGCCGCACCGCCACGCCGCACCGCCATGCCGCACCGCCACTCTGCACCGCCACGCCGCACCGCCACTCTGCACCGCCACTCCGCACCGCCGCACCGCCACTCTGCACCGCCACTCTGCACCGCCACTCTGCACCGCCACTCTGCACCGCCACTCTGCACCGCCGCAACGCCACTCTGCACCGCCACTCTGCACCGCCACTCTGCACCGCCGCAACGCCACTCTGCACCGCCACTCTGCACCGCCACTCTGCACCGCCACTCTGCACTCTGCACGGCCACTCTGCACTCTGCACCGCCACTCTGCACCGCCACTCTGCACCGCCACTCTGCACCGCCACTCTGCACCGCCACTCTGCACCGCCGCACCGCCACTCTGCACCGCCACTCTGCACCGCCACTCTGCACCGCCACTCTGCACTCTGCACCGCCACTCTGCACCGCCACTTTGCACCGCCACTCTGCACCGCCACTCTGCACCGCCACTCTGCACTCTGCACCCTGCACAGCCACTCTGCACCGCCACTCTGCACTGCCACTCTGCACCGCCACTCTGCACCGCCGCACCGCCACTCTGCACCGCCACTCTGCACTCTGCACCGCCACTCTGCACCGCCACTCTGCACTCTGCACCGCCACTCTGCACCGCCACTCTGCACTCTGCACCGCCACTCTGCACCCCCACTCTGCACCCCCACTCTGCACTCTGCACCGCCACTCTGCACCGCCACTCTGCACTCTGCACCCCCACTCTGCACTCTGCATCGCCACTCTGCACGCCACTCTGCACTCTGCACCGCCACTCTGCACTCTGCACCGCCACTCTGCACCGCCACTCTGCACCGCCACTCTGCACCGCCACTCTGCACTCTGCACCGCCACTCTGCACCGCCACTCTGCACTCTGCACCGCCACTCTGCACCGCCACTCTGCACCACCACTTTGCACCGCCACTCTGCACCGCCACTCTGCACCGCCACTCTGCACCGCCACTCTGCACTTTGCACCGCCACTCTGCACCGCCACTCTGCACCGCCACTCTGCACCGCCACTCTGCACTCTGCACCGCCACTCTGCACCGCCACTCTGCACTCTGCACCGCCACTCTGCACCGCCACTCTGCACTCTGCACCGCCACTCTGCACCGCCACTCTGCACTCTGCACCGCCACTCTGCACCGCCACTCTGCACCGCCATTCTGCACCGCTGCACCGCCACTCTGCACCGCCACTCTGCACCGCCACTCTGCACCGCCACTCTGCACTCTGCACCGCCACTCTGCACCGCCACTCTGCACCGCCGCGCCGCCACTCTGCGCCGCCACTCTGCGCCGCCACTCTGCGCCGCCACTCTGCGCCGCCACTCTGCACCGCCACTCTGCACTGCCACTCTGCACTCTGCACCGCCACTCTGCACCGCCACTCTGCACTCTGCACCGCCACTCTGCACCACCACTCTGCACTCTGCACCGCCACTCTGCACCGCCACTCTGCACCGCCACTCTGCACCGCCACTCTGCACCACCACTCTGCACCGCCACGCCGCACCGCCACGCCGCACCGCCACTCTGCACCGCCGCACCGCCACTCTGCACCACTCTGCACCGCCACTCTGCACCGCCACTCTGCACTCTGTACCACCACTCTGCACCGCCACTCTGCACTCTGCACCGCCACTCTGCACCGCCACTCTGCACCGCCGCAACGCCACTCTGCACCGCCACTCTGCACCGCCACTCTGCACCGCCGCAACGCCACTCTGCACCGCCACTCTGCACCGCCGCAACGCCACTCTGCACCGCCACTCTGCACCGCCACTCTGCACCCCCACTCTGCACCGCCACTCTGCACTCTGCACCGCCACTCTGCACTCTGCACCGCCACTCTGCACCGCCACTCTGCACCGCCACTCTGCACTCTGCACCGCCACTCTGCACCGCCACTTTGCACCGCCACTCTGCACCGCCACTCTGCACCGCCACTCTGCACCGCCACTCTGCACTCTGCACCGCCACTCTGCACCGCCACTCTGCACCGCCACTCTGCACTCTGCACCGCCACTCTGCACCGCCACTCTGCACCGCCACTCTGCACCGCCACTCTGCACTCTGCACCGCCACTCTGCACCGCCACTCTGCACCGCCACTCTGCACCGCCACTCTGCACCGCCACTCTGCACCGCCGCTCTGCACCGCCACTCTGCGCCGCCACTCTGCGCCGCCACTCTGCGCCGCCACTCTGCGCCGCCACTCTGCATCCCCACTCTGCACCGCCACTCTGCACCGCCACTCTGCACCGCCACTCTGCACCGCCACTCTGCACTCTGCACCCCCACTCTGCACCCCCACTCTGCACCCCCACTCTGCACCCCCACTTTGCACCGCCACTCTGCACCGCCACTCTGCACCGCCACTCTGCACCGCCACTCTGCACTCGCTGTCACTCTGCACTCGCTGTCACTCTGCACTCGCTGTCACTCTGCACTCGCTGTCACTCTGCACTCACTGTCACTCTGCACTCACTCTGCACTCACTCTGCACTCACTGTCACTCTGCACTCACTGTCACTCTGCACTCAGTCTGCACTCACTGTCACTCTGCACTCAGTCTGCACTCACTGTCACTCTGCACTCAGTCTGCACTCACTGCCACTCTGCACTCTCAATCTGCACTCTTAAACTGCACTCTCAATCTGCACTCTCAAACTGCACTCTCAAACTGCACTCTGCACTCTCAAACTGCACTCTCAAACTGCAATCTGCACTCTGCACTCTGATTCTGCACTCTCAATCTGCACTATCAATCTGCACTATCAATCTGCACTCTCAAGTCTCATACTGCACTCTCAAACTGCACTCTCAACTCTCATACTGCACTCTCAAACTGCACTCTCAAACTGCACTCTCAATCTGCACTCTCAAACTGCACTCTCAAACTGCACTCTCAAACTGCACTCTCAATCTGCACTCTCAATCTGCACTCTCAATCTGCACTCTCAATCTGCACTCTCAATCTGCACTCTCCACTCTCAATCTGCACTCTCCACTCTCAAACTGCACTCTGCACTCTCAAACTGCACTCTCAAACTGCACTCTCAAACTGCAATCTGCACTCTGCACTCTCAATCTGCACTCTGCACTCTCAATCTGCACTCTCAAGTCTCATACTGCACTCTCAAACTGCACTCTCAAACTGCACTCTCAAACTGCACTCTCAAACTGCACTCTCAATCTGCACTCTCCACTCTCAAACTGCACTCTGCACTCTCAAACTGGACTCTCAAACTGCACTCTCAAACTGCACTCTCAATATGCACTCTCAAACTGCACTCTCAATCTGCACTCTCATACTGCACTCTCAAACTACACTCTCAAACTACACTCTCAAACTGCACTCTCAAACTGCACTCTCAATCTACACTCTCAAACTGCATTCTCCACTCTCAAACTGCACTCTGCACTCTCAAACTGCACTCTGATTCTGCACTCTGCACTGCCCGTAGTCCCATCACACGCAGGCGGCTATGCCCGAAAACAAATGGAAGCGCACTAGCTGGTAAAACAGTCCTGAGGGTTAATGCTCCTGCTGCTGAGGTATGGGTGTAGCCTGCAGGTCTCAGGGAAGAATCCAATGGACAAACCTAGGTGAGCGACTGTACATTCTCTAAGCTCCGTGTTTAATTTGCAGATCACACCCTCGTATCCGGGTAAAATAGCTCAGTTGGTTAATGTTGCTGCAATCTTTGTATATTCACGAGGCAACAGGGTTGAACGCTGGTCGAGTACATCAGTGAGTTAATGGTTCTTCAGCCAGTGTCTCCTTCTGCCCATGGTTACGAGGAGCCAAAGCAGGGGCCAGGCCCACCGTTTCGCCGATACAGATGAGGGAGGGGGCCTGTCTCAGCGCCGGATGAGTGAGGCTAATGAAGCCCTTTCCCGGCCTGGCATGGAGCAGCTGCGCGCTGAGCGCTGCTGAATGGTGAACGCGCCCGGCCATCTGGATTCACTTACGGAGGCACCCTGACAGCTCCTAATTATAATTAATGTACTTCTTTGCGCGAGCACGCACGAAAAATGCCCAACATGGCGTCCGAAAACTACATTTACCCTATCACTTCAAGCCTATTAAAACGACACCACAACGAAGACGAATCACTGGCCAGATGACACAACACACTAAAGAATGTGTGGAATTTGTCTCGCCAAAGCCCTAGGAGATACTTTTTTTTTCTCTTCTTTAACATTAGGATCTCGAAACTCCTCCCACTTACGTGGGCGGAGGCCTCGCCCTAAAAATGAATCTCTTGGAAGTGACATCAAAAGCGGGTACAGATGGTAGTATTGCAGAGTTAAGCTTTTTTTTCCCCTCCACCCTGAAGTAATAAAATGGAGAGCCCGATAGGGACCCATCTCGGCACCTGCTTTTAAGAACTACCAGTGCTGAGCACCCGCAGGACCTGGCCCACTTAAATACCTGCCCAAAGCCCTCCTTGTCAACTAACTGTTCATAGCTGCTAGGAATCTAACTACAGGCTGAGATGGGACAAGAGACCGCACAGTAGGCTGAAATTCGCTTTATGGCGATTTGGTTACCCTGTTATCAGTGCTGTCCTGTTGACCTCTGTCATAGAACGCGAAACACTCACCAAGTGGCACATTTGTTTTCAAAACTGGAAATGGCTAGTGCATGCCTACCTGCAAGAATAGGGGGAGAGGAGTTCATGCTCAGATTGTCACACATCCATGCACAAATTGTCGTGCAAATCTCTCAAATTAACCTCTGTGGGAGCAGTTTCCACTCAAGGCAACAGGGTCTGAGAGAGGATCAATTAGAGGCCCCCTGTCTCCAGGTGAAATGAAACATCTAGACTTCCATTATTGTACTTCATGCTGAACTAAAAGCAAAGGCCGTCATCACTAAGAATTGAGATTGAATAATTTTGTGTCAAAGGTTTGGAGGTATAACTAAAGGAGGCAAATGTGGATGCCCAAACTGAGGTAGTGGTGCATCGAGTCATGGATATGGAGAATACGCTAAAGGAACCTGGGGAGTTTAAGAACTGATATTGTTTTTTTGATTCAAGTCGACTCAAAACTGGAAATTCTGGAAAATCAGATCTCAGTTTTTTGAAGATTCCTTCCAGTGTTAAGTTAATCAGCTTATAATGCATGACTGTCGTCCACATTGTAGCATCCTGGCACTTGTAATTCAGGTAAAGTAAAGCAGCATTCAAATTCAGATCAAATGCGAAAGTTTCATTTTTTTTCTATCACAGATTGTAACAAGGAGCAGTTTTAATGTCCATGGGAAGAGAATTCCACTGTGTGGCTGCTAAATAAGAGAGGGAGCTGCTACCAGACCGGCAATGCTGAAAATGTGAAATCGTCAGAAGAGGTCAGATGATATAGGCAGGGAGTGTCAAAGTAGATAAGGGGTGAATTTTAAGATGGACTGGCTCAGAGGTGGCAGTTTGAGAGTTTTGCATACTGTGGCATTTTGGATAAATCGCAAGCAGACATTAAGATAATATAGGCAGTCTAAATAAAGAGCTACTACAATCTAGTGTGGAGGTGATCAGAACTTAGGTTGCGGCTTCTGTACACATCCGGTGGTAAGTACTCAGAGAACTTTTATTTAGTATTCTAGGGTGAGAAATGCAGATAGCTGCTACTTGTTTGATTTGATCACAGAAGGAAAGAGTGTAGTCAAATAGAAAGCAGAGGTTCTGAGCAACAGAAACAGAGATAGGAGGGAAGACTAGCTCCGGGGGCCCCTAAATAGTAGACCAGGGGAAGGGTGTTTAACAAAAATGAGGACTTACATCTTGTTGGTATTCAATTTTAAGCAGTTTGATGTAATTCAGTCTGCCACGACCGACAAGCATGTCTAAAAGGCGTTTGGGTGGCAGAGCGATTTGCTAAGATGTTAGAAATATTTTGAGCAGCATCAGCATATGACATGATGTGGGTGCTGAAAGAATGGACCAGAGAGGGCACAGGAGTGGAGAATAGGTGTTTAACATGGCATACTTAAAGATGAACCTTGGTGAATTTTGCAGCCGTTGGGAACTGGGAGTGAGCGAAACTGATGGAGCGAGCTTTGTTTGCAATTGGTTAGAAAGGAGAGAGACAACACCATTTAAGTGCTTCCCTACAAATGCCAAGATGAAAAAGACTAGTAATCAGAGTTGAGTGAGAGACAGTTTCAAAAGGAGCAGTCAAGCCTAGTAGGATCAGAGCTGCACTGCTGCCTTGGTTTAGAATTTCTGAGGTTATCAGATACCACCAATAGGGCGGTTTCTGTACTTTTGAAAGGATGGGCACCAAATTAAGACAGAATTCCTTACAAAGTGCCTGCTAAGGATTTTTGGTAAACATTGGGGGGCATAGTAGCTCAACTAAGCAACTCCACCAAATAAGATGGAGGCATGCTCCTATGTCTTGCTTATAGACTCCCAATTTGACCCTCTCCCCAAAAACACAGCTATTTTGGATCCAGCATTGTTGAAACCAACTTGCAATGGGAAACATCCTTTACAACGCAACTTTTACCACGCAGTGCTTTAACATCGCAACTTTTACAACGCAAACCATTACAACGCATTGCGCTGGGGGGCGCTCTAGGATAGGGAATAGATTTAATTTACTATCCAACACCTTTCCTCCTATCCACGGGGATTGGAGTTGGAATAGTAAATTAAACTATTCACTATCCAGCACCCCAAAGCGCTATGCGTTGAAATGGTATGCATTGTAAAAACTGCGATGTAAAAGCATGCGTGGTAAAAGCATGCGTTGTAATGTCATACATCCACTTGCAACTGTTGGTATTGCGATAGTCTGGCCTACGAACATGGTACTGAGCTATTGAAGAAGAAAATATAAGCTAACATTTCATTCTTGGTGGACATGGATCTGCTTTGTTTGCTGCTATAAATACCCAATCATGGGTTATTCTACAGCGTTAAGTGGCAGGAGACAGTAACAGACTAGTTTGACAGATGCCTTTCACAGTGCTAAGTCTCATTGAATGTATTATTACTCCTCTATAGCTCATGGGCATAAAATGTTCTTCTTCACTGCATACGCACACCTTCTATGCCCAAGGTAGTTGGCTTGCCTTTAGCCTGGCTTCCTGAGTATCATTAATACAAGCTATATTCTACTGATAAGCCTATGTGTGACCTCAGAATTTCAAAGTCATTGTTTATTTATTCTGCTTTTGTGCCCCCCCCCCCCAGGTTTCCCTCTGTTTTTGTACTTGCATGCATTTATTTATTAGGCAGCCCTTCCATCACACGTGAATAGCATAGAAACACCCTGGCAGTAGATGGACACATTAACCTAGGGTGAGGATTATTGATATGGAGATAAAATACGTGATTGTGAGTAGTGAGATTGAGCGCACTTGTATGCATGTATCCATCAGTGTGTTTATTTGTTGTGTAGCTCAACAACTCCTGGCGGCACGCCACCCAGGATAATATCCTGCATAGCTAAACACTTATAAGGTCCCAAAGGCGAGACCGATTGGCTATGCCAATGCTTGTTTTTATTTGCAATTCGAGTAGATTGTTGTCTTGTCATTTTGTGGGGAAGTATGTGCATGGGTTGTATGCGCACCTACAAAATTACTTGATCCGCTTTGTTTTTTTATTTAGCAATGCTGCACAGCATCATATATGCTGTACACCACAGCTAAAAACCATTGACAAAGTCAATAGGTCCTAAAGGCGAGAACTATTGGCTTTCCCAATGCTTGGTATTGTAAAGATGCACAACAAAGGAATGATAATTGACAAGTTGTAGGGTTTGTGACGAGTTTTTCTCCAAGTCTACTGATATCTCATTAGGACAGGCCTATCTAGAAAAATCCTGATTTAATTACAGACCCAGTGTCAACTTCTCCAGAAAGCAATATATAAAACAGAGCCATCTAATTCACTCTAGGTGAATTTAATGAAGGCTAAGATTGTTATCTTCATCTGTATCGTGTTCCTCTCTTCAGCGGCGGCTGGCTTAGGTGACTGCGGTGAGGCGGGACAGGGCATGGGTCGGCAGGGGGGGGGGAAGTCGGCAGACGACAGAATAGGTATTATTTATTTAATTATTCCTAATCTGTCATCTGTCGACTTCCCCTCCTCCCTCCTTACTGAGTTTACCTGTGCCAGCCGCCACTGCCTCTCTTGTGCCCTAAATTATACATCAAATGTTGCTTCTCGGCAGCAAAAAAAACAAATATCTGTCCCTCAACTATACAGATTTTACAGGGATGACAACCAAAAAGTATTCGAAGTAAAAATTCTGCTAGATAAAAACATGGCTTACTCCATTCAGAGGCTTAAAGAAACTGCACGCTAGGTGATTTTTGTAATTTATGAGGAAATGTACAAACTTTTGAACCGTAAATACTGAAGAGAGGCTAAGAGCTCAATAATGACATCCCTTATCTATAATTGTTGTTTTGCTTATTTTTAAGGGGTTCATGTTTACTAGCAAGATTTTTTGACAGCTTTAGTTTTACTGTTAAGAATTTGTTTGTGGGGGGTACCTCTTCATCAGCTGCAACTCTCCTTCAGATATTTGATTCTGTTGTTAAGCTAGCAACTGTTTGCTCTCATCAGAGACTCATTTCTATACTGGTGGGCGGCCCGCTAGCCCACTGTATGGTGCGGCTTTGGCCTGCCATGGTAAGAGATTGCTGTCTACCTGATGGGGTTCTGTCAGTCCTTCAATAAGTCTGCTGGCAGAGCAGAATGCCAAGCAGCAACATGCATTTGTGGATTAGATGATTTCTTTTTGGTTTTCTGAAGCAAACTCCCAAATTGGGAGGAACAAAAATACAATACAGTCTAAGGTAGGGAAATCCAGTGACGATTGCTCAGCCATCAGTAGGAACAGATCAACGCCACCATGACCTGCCGACCCTGCCTGACAGGCGTCCAAGGGTTTCACAGCAGGTTGCGGCTTAGCAATCAAAAACTCTGTGGTTCCACCCACCTACATAATATGTATTTGTGAAGCCGGCATATCACCCAAGGGTATCAAGGAGCTGAATAAAAGATGTTTATTGTTGCCCAACTCACTGGTATTTATTTTATCGACCTCAGAAGGATGAAAGGCTGAGTGAACCCGCCTGGATGTGAACCTGTGACCATGAGGTCAGACATATGCCCCTACAGTGGACACATTAGTCCACTAAACCACCATACCAACTCTAAATGGGTCAAGGGACCTGTGGGGCTTGGTAGAATGGGCATCTGAGATTTGTTGGGGTGCCAACCTGCAAATTACTCACCTTAGTAAATTCTGTATCTGAATAGTTTCAATATTTATATGACATTATGGTGTGTACTCATCCTCCTGGGTACATTGACATTAAAACAATAAGTAACTCGTACAAAGTTGTAGTGTTCTCGTTTCTTGTTGTGAATTTGATCCATTTGGGATGTTCATTTACTTCATGCCCCTTTGACCTATTGCCTTCAGTCTTCACTGACTTCCATGACTGATTATGAATTATTTCCACGTTGAAGAAAGGATCAGTTATTTAACCTGTGGATAAACTGATGCTTGATCTCTTCTACGTCGCTCACACCTCCAGAGCTTGCTAATGTGTGTCCTTGGCTTACTGTATCAGAAGTTAAGCTTTTCTAAGCCTATCCTATAAATTGAGCAGAGCTTGGCCTCCAGCACATGCTTGGAGATAATCTGCATCCTCTCTGGTTCCTGTAAATTTGATCCTCTGTTTTGCTGACTATCTGTGTGTACCACTTCCTACACAGCTTGTTATCTATGATTCTTCTTCTTGCCCGCGACCATCAGTATATGCATATTTAAGCCAAAGAACTGTTATTTTTTTTAACCTTTCCCAGGTTGTTTCAAACCCCAATAGGTATTGCTGTATCTATCATTCTCCCTTGCTTTTATCAAACTCACATTATTCTATTGCATATTGTGGATTACATTTTTGCACACTTTAACAAATCTTGTAGATTGTTAAAAATGTTAACAGCGGCGGCTCCTCCGCTAAGGCAGAAGAGCGTCGCCCCACTTGCAAAAAGCAACAAAGAACAAGAAAATTATGTTAAGGCAATGTTATTATTATTTTATTTTTCCGTACTGAGCCAGTTTGGTGTTTAGTACTGGGTGGTGCGGGTGGGGATGTGTCATGGGGAGGAGTGGTTAATGCACCATAAGTGCGCATGACGGTTGGACAGGCCATCTTGGACCGACCAAACCGTCATTGGCAGTTTAGCATTTCTCCACCGGCTGCGTTGTACGGCCGAGTGGAGAACTGTGCCAGGCTCCCAGTCCCTGTTTGAGCGGTGATCCAGGACACTCATGATTGGCTTGGCGAGCCTGAGCCCTTCCTGCTTCCATGCATCATGAACAGAAGTAGGATGGATGAGAGGCGGCGGTCAGCAGTTAAGTGATTTTTTTTGTCTAGCCCCCCAAACCACCTGTACTATTCAGTAGTAGCCGCCACTGCCTTTTAAATAATGACACGAACAGACCACCACTTAAAAATGCCAAAGATGGATTTATACTTGGGACATACTCAGACTCCTCAGTGTTTAATATATATATTTTTTATTTCCTCAGTTCTTAATTTAGTAAGCCGAAAAAATAAAGCACCCTAAATTTGTGCGATTTATAAAAGTGAGAACGTTTCTGTTGTGTTTGAAAATATGGTAAAGTTAATACTAATTCACACTGCAAAGTAAGGTAGTACTATATATGTTATTTTCTAATTGCTATTGTTAAGAATGTTAGTACAGAATACTGCACTACACTACAGAGCTCTTATCAAAGCTAGTTTATATTTTGAAACCATATTAAGTTGTGGTTTGCATTTTAACTTTAAAATTACTTGGCTCTGGAACAACAGCCTCAACCATGGTTCAGCCCTTTTTCGGTCTCGCCTCGATGGAACAGAAGATTCCTGAGACCTAGGGATACCCAAGGAGAGAAGTTGGACATTGCTCTTCCTAAGGTGCGCTCACCTCATCACGCTGCTGAATTAATAATCATTGGAAAAGCCAAAAGGTCTCACTCAGGTGAGACCTATTTGTCAATATCTTTTAACTATTTTGTACAGCAGAGTGGCTGTTAGAAAAGAAGCGCTATGACGCAACACACATACCACCACAACCTCATATACACAAGCGACGAAGAGACTACTCGCGTTTGATAATCTGTGTTTCTGACTCTTTCCTTGACTGTGATATGAGTCAAGAGGAAGTTACATTAAGAATCACAATTTTTTGCGAGGCTGATATGATTATTTTTGATTCCATGTACGACATCTGGTACCAGTTTCGAAATAGGCAAGCACTGTTAGACATAAAGATGTTCGTTTTCACTGTGAATCGGCGGCCGGTGCAGGTAAGCCCGGCGGGGAGTGGTTCTAGCACCCTTTGTAACATATCAAACATGACAAAGTAAATTCCTCTTTTTGTTAAGGGAGGGATTTAATATAAGCATTTGCATGAATCACAATATGTCTTTTCAGACCAGTGCAAGCAATATGCAGATGGCACAATTACTATATTGCCTGTAACTTCAAAAGACATAGAGACATTCACATCTGAAAACAAGCATTTGCAATGCAATTGGTCTCGCATTTGAAAGAGTTAGAGCTATTGCCGTTGTAAACAACAATGTATTTTACCCAAGTATATTGTTTTGTAGTGGAGTGGAGTGGATGTGGGTTGCATTGGAATGATTAGGTGTGGAATTGTATGGCGTGGAGTCGATTTGTGTAGTGGAATTATGTGGCATGGCATGCAGTGGAATTATGTAGATTGTAATTATGTGGTGTTGAGTGTATTGGAAATATGTGGAGTGGGACTGTGTGTATGGAGCATAATTATGTGGTATGATATTTTGGGCTGTGGAGTGGTTTGTATTGAAGTTTATTTATGTGGTGTGCTATTGTATTTTATGACATAGTATGGAATTTGGTGGTGAGGATTGGATGTATGTGGTGTGCTGTATAATTGTATGGGTTGAGCTGAATTATGTGGTTTGGTTTTAAATTATGTGGTTTGGTGTTGAATTATGTGGTGTGGATTGAAAATGTGTGGAGATGTATTGTGTGGCGTGGATCTGTGTGGGTAGCTTTGCTTGTGCAGTGCTCTCTTGCAATACATGTGAGAGATACTTGACTGGAAACATCTTGCTGAATCTATGGGAACTAATAAATCATTGATTGTCTTGTTTCAACCAAGTAGTGCTATAAGATGTATTTGACTAAGAGCAGCAAATTCGCAAAACTATTGTTATGGAGGACTCATTGATGACCTATGAGGAACACAGCTACAGCTAACAGCAATTGAAAAGTCAATAATTAAAACAAAAACGGAAGACTATATCAATTTAGAATAAAAACAATGTCAGAGAGAGGATGCCACCAAGAGCACAGTTTTCAAGGACATGTAGAAAAAATACTTCATTCACAAATAAACCACCCGTGACAGCTCAAAAACACCGCCGTGGGTTAAGAAATTAAAGGGGAAAACCTCTAATAAATAGAGTCTTGTAGTAAAACTCCCTAGAACAAGAATCCCACTGGACGACTAGTGTAAATTAAAAGTTGCCTACAAGAACTTGACTTCACTAGTTGGGCACAGGGAGAATTGCAGAAACAGCCTGGCAACTACAAATCCGTTGTTACAAAAACATAGCATTATGCAGCAGAATAAGAACATGCACTCACTAGTTGGGTACATTCACTGAGTTCCGGATGGTTCTAGGCGAATGATAAATGGAGATGAACAATGCCATAAAGAAAACTATATACACTCATAGTATACACTGGTGTGCTTTGTTAAGTTGGTTGCAGTGGGTTAGGCATGTGTGAGAGGGTGGAAGCAAGTGATTGGCCGTGGGGTGCCGTTGTGAGCAAGATACACCCTGGATGAGGCGGAGAATCTAATCATGCCATGTAAGAGGACTCAGCGTCAGCAGCAACAGCGGATTCTATAATTTATGACCAAACAGGAATAATTCACTCATAACCAACTAGGCTCCCTAACTAAACACACACCAAGACCACATCCTCACCTTACAAGTCATGGTCATTAAGCATATGAAAAACATCAAAAGAATAAATGCGTTCCTTTGACATAGTCTTATTAGAAGCACACACTCTATTTCCCACCCCTCCCTTTGACATCGCAACATCAGTCACCTATCAAGGGCAAGGGAAAAACCTACAGAAGCAAACAGGAGAAGAGAGAAGGAATTCCCTCAAAACCAATCACGAAATTCACAACCATGGAAAACAGGGCAGCTCACCAGCCCTTCCCCAAGCTCGCTGTATTGCTTCAGCGTTCTAGCTCTGTGGTTGTTGTGTTATGTCAGCTGTTGGGCCCCACCTAAAACAATTGACTTCAGCTGCCCGGGGACAGAAGCACAAACAAAGGCTCAAAAACGCCAATAGATTCGCTATAGTGCTCAAATGTAGATACACGCAATGGTTCTAAAGTACAAACAAAATAAACTAAAAATGCACGCCGTATTTTACATTCCAGCGAAAAAAGTTTTTCCGTGCAAATTTATTAAGAGTATGGGTTGGCTTGCACCTCATGCAAACACACAGAAAACATGCTGCCAAAATTAACCTAAAAATCATGTAAGTGCATGTTGTTCGTAGCCCCTTCATAAAAGTTAATCATGTGCTTTGCGATGGCTGTAAGGAAAGATTAAGCACACAGCAAATGAAAGGAAATAAAACAAGGGAGGGCGAGGGTGAGAGTGAGAGTAGAGGAGTGCCAACAAGCATGCACACCTCTGCTTGCTCCAGCAAGGTGGATGCCAGCAAAAGCACAACTGTAACTAAAGGGCAGACCGATTTCTAAAGGTCACTCCTAGAGCAGCGCTGTGTGCTGCGCTAGGCTCGACCTAAAAAGAATCCTGTAAGGTCATGTAGGATTCATAGATTTAGTAACATCTGAATGTTACTTACATTTGTCTGATAAAATGCATCAGCGATTACAGACTTGGTAGAATACTAAATTGAAACTTTTTTCACCCGACGGAAAAGTCAAGGATATTTGCACAACAAATGTTCGTAGTTCTCAACTAGCTGTCTCTTAATAAGGGTCATGACCCTCGCTCCCCGCTTTAGCAGCTTGAGTGGCAGTAGAGGGGGGTACAACTATATAGTTTTGTGAAACATTCAAAAATTGTTGTTTGTGGGAGAACTGGCTTAGATTCTAGGCTCATGAACATCACCTCCTGTAGTGAAAGGAAAGTAGGGATGGTAGTAGCAAAGAATCGAGTGAAGACTAGATGAAGAAAATAAGGGGGGGTCGAGAAACGGATGGAGAGGGTTTAGGAATGTATGCAGAAATGGGTGAGAGACGAGACGGAGGATGGATGGTAGAGAGAGAAAATGGATGGCTGGAAAAAAGTACAGGAAAGATGGGAAAAAAAGGAAAGCAAGGTGGAAAAACCCCAGAAATAATGATGTAGAGAAGGAAGAAAGGAAGTAAAAAGACACAAGTATAGAGATAAATTTGAAAGAAAATGTCAGACTTTCAGTATTCTTTTGGGGGATCAGTGCCCAGAACTACCGCTTACCTCTTGCTTGCCATTCTCGTTCACTCAGTGCCATTTCAGATTGAGGGCATTTTATTCTTCTCTCTACTCTTTTGCTCTTAATTGTGATATTCCCAAATGCCACAGCCTCCCTGCACTACCAAACATAGAAGCATTTGAGAAACCTTCAACCAGGTACACTTCACTGATAGAAAAAGCCTCTGTGTAGCAGAAACCCCGACAAGCATATACTTGGTAAACAATTTGCATTATCTGCTATCCCAGTTTCAGCAAGAAGTTAAACACCTGGGTCTGGCTGTTGCGCCCACCAGCGAATAGTTAGAGGTCACTCAAAGGTCAGAGATACTGTTTTCATTTAAAAATAAACTTGAGAGTTGGCTAAGAGGACAGTCACGAAAATATGCATACACACAACCACAGGTGTTTGAAACAATCGTAGATCCACGCGAATCATCAAATTAAGAATTACTTAAAACCGAATAAAAATGTAATTACCATATTTATTGATATTTTACATTTTTATGGATTCAAGCGGCATTCAGAAATTGTAACACAAAGGCATGGGCTGTTACATTACTTTTTCTGGGAACTCTTGAGTTGCACCATATTTCACATGTATGTGTATGTATGTATATGTATGTATGTATGTATAGGCATTTATATAGCGCACTACTTACCCGTAGGGTCCCATGGCGCTTCGACCGCTGCGAAACCCTTCCTGGCTTCCCTGAGAGATGGTCCCTTAATGGGTATCTCCAGGGTGAGACCAGGCATCCCCTGCGGTCTGGTGGGGCCGTTAGTGAAGATGAGGCAAGCTAATGCCCAGAGTTGCCGAGTGTGAACGCTGATCAGAGTGGGCACCGAGGCGAGAGAATTATCGAGTCCGCTGACCCTGGTCCAGAAACCTGCCGCGCCGGGAATCGAACCCTGGTCCCGGGCCGTCCTCTGCTCTCGGGTCTGCCGCCTCCAACCAGTGAGCCACACTACTTCACTACATGGGATATTAGGTCTTAGGCACATATTTAAGGAAAACTGATATGTTTTAAAAGAAGCTATTGGAAGATTAGCACTCTTTTATGAAGGGCAGTATAACTATGCTGTAACTTGACTCTCCAGGGCCGAAAAAAAGTTATAAAGATGTTATAAAATAACCTATCAAAAGATTAGTACTTGTACCTGCAGTATACTTAAACCATTTTGTAACTTGACTCTAGGTCGGGAGAAGTTGTAAATATTTTTCCTGAAAGTTTCCAAGGTTAATAAAAGTATGCAACCTTTATGAACTTCAAATAATTCAAAAGAATTAAAAAGGAGGCTCCAATATCTCTCAAAAGTAGCTTTTGTGGGAGAAAACAGAACAAAAAGGTAGAATTCTGTTGCAAAACTGTTTTGTGAAAAAATCTTCTTGCAAACCCTATTCTAATGTGGAATATGAAACTGGGGCAACGTTTTCAACTGTTTTGAGTTTAGAGCAACAGATCAAGAGGTGTCAACTAAGTAAGCATGAGGATTCAAGTCCCCTCCTTTGAAACTCTAGATTAAATATTTTTCACTGAGCTGAAGTTCCACACATATGAAGATACTTTGGGCCTAATTTAGATTTCGGCAGATGGGTTACTCCATCACAAATGTGGCACTGAATATAATGCAATTGTTATACGATGGACGGGATATCCGTCACGTTTGTGATGGCATAACCTGTCTGCTGAAATCAAATTGAGCCCTTCGTCTTTTCATTTAAATATTCAAGCACAGATTAAGATTGTCCAGAATGAAGTTGCTATTTTTTACATCTGAAAAAGATCTGATTTGCTGGGGTTCCAAATTCATTTGGTGTGATAAATTGCATCTAATCTGAGTTTGGGGGAGTAATGCATAGATTTTGGTGATTATCCCACCACAATCCACGTCACAGTTGGCTTTTCTCCCCTCAAATTACAGATGCTTAAACTCCACGCAAATCAGAATTCTTACCCATGCGCAAACAATGCTTTGCACAGGAGTCAGAAAACTCTAGCCTATTTATAATTTGGAAGTTAGTGGGGATCTGTGGTCCGATATTTTTAATTACTTGTGTCCACTGTGCACAGATACATTTGTAGGGCCCTTTCCCAAAGGTAAAATGAGATGAAAGTCCAACTCTACGACTTTCGGTATTCGCAATGGGCATTTACTAAAGTTAAGACCACAACTTAAGTTAAACTGAGACAAAAGTCTAACTTTACTACCTTTAAATACTCCTTGTACATACAGAAAGTCGTAAAGTTAGACTTTCGTCGGGGGTGTGGCTTAGCCGGCTGGAAGATGGCCGCACTCCGAGTGGGCTCTGCCAGCCAAGCCCATAATCCTGCATCATCCTGTGACCTAACGACCCACGCCTTGCGATCCTGATCCCCGGCTTCAAGAGGCGCAGATTGATCCCTCCAGGGGCCCTCACGCCCGCCATTTGGCAGCCTAATTGTCCTGCGGGCCCTGAGGCCGAGCGTGCCTGTTGGGCCCTGAGGCGGCGTGAGGTCCGGGGCGGCGCTGAGCTGCGGTGAATCCGGACCTTCGCTGGGGGCTCCGTGGATGCGACTAGCGGATCTGCCGCTGGATGAGTGCTGGGTCGCCTTCTCCGGACTGCGGTGAGTGACGCCGCTTGAGAGCCTTTGGCGGCAGGGTGGGGGCACTGCATGGCCTGGGGCTGCACACCACTGTAGCCGGTGCTAGCCCGCGCTCAGTCTCCTTGTTTGCCTGCACTTGCTTGCCAAGGGCCCTGCGACAGGGGTGGTGCGCCCCTCAAGTCCCCACGCTATCTCTGCCCCTTCTACTCCGGCGCGCTCCCTGAGGCCCACGCTCTAAAATTCTTCAGCGTGCGGCCCGTGGCGGCGGCGCTGCCCATCGCCCCCGATTGGCGACGATTGGCGACGCTCCCGGCCCTGCCGGTTACATCAGGGCCACCACCGGTGAACGGCCACGATCTCTGCTTCCTGCCATACTGCGCCAGTGCGTGTGCCCCCCTGTAATGCATCGCCACGGGGGTTGGTCGCGGGGACGTCCGGCGGCTCTCCTCTCCTCTCCTCCCGGCTCTCCCTGCTGCACGGCGGCGCTCCTCGTAGCGGCCACTGGCTAGCACACTCCTGTGGGCCCTGGAGGCCTGGTGACTGGGTGGACTTTTCCACGGCGATCCCCTTGACCGCCAGGTGGCGGGGATGAGCTGCCCGCCTGTGGCCTTGAATTTCCTGCCCGCCTCGCGGTCTGTTGCCCAGCGGCCCCTGCGCCTACTCAGCTCTCTCCCCGCCAGAGTCTCCCGGCTGCTGGCGCAGGCTCGGCCAGCTGCGTGTGCCTCCTCATGGGGAAAGCAGACCGCGAGCAGCCCAAGCTGGCGTTTGAGCAACGCAGGCTGACTCGCCAAGATGGTGCCGCCCAGGAGTCGGGTGAGCTGGCTACCCAGATGGAGTCTGGAATGACGAGGGCCGATGACCTAAAGGCGATCATGCTGGATGTCAGGGCAACAGTTTCCGGCATTTTATCCCAGCTGGATAAGTTTTCCTCAAGGCTGGACACAGTGAAGGCAAGGGTATACTCTCATGATTCATGCATCGCGCAGGTCGAGGTGAGGGTCTCGGATGCTGAGGACGCTAGGACCACCACAAACTGTTACAAATGGACAAGGTACTGGAATTCATCAAAAGCAAGAACGAGGATTTGGAGGTGGGCTCCCAGAGGAGTAACCTCCGCATCACTGGAGTGCCCGGATCCACTCACATAACAGAAATGGAGGACTACGTAGAGCAACTCTTGCGGGACCTGTTTGGCGATGTACTGTCCCCTGTCTTCATCGTTGAACAGGCCCACCGCTCTCTGGGACCCTGTCCTCCCCCGGGGGCTCCCGGCTGTCCAATTATTGCCAAGCTGCTGAACTTTCGTGACCGTGATGCAATTCTCCGAGCCACCCGCGAGAGAGGAGAGGTCCTTCATCAAGGCACCTCTCTCACCCGGCGAGAGTTCCTACTGGCCAAACGACTGCTTCAAAAGCTCGATGTATCATACTCCTTGGTCTAACCGGCCAAACTGCGGGTCAAAGAAGGTTCCCAAACACACCTCTTTACTGAGGCCTCTGTCGCCATGGCCTTTGCAAAGAAGATAGACAAGAGACAGCACTCATCCCCGCCCAGCTGCAAACAAGTCCAAGGTGGCGACCTCAGAGACAACGACTAGCTTGGACGCCTACTACTTTGTCTTGGCCTCCCTGCTTGTTAATTCTGCTGCCCATTCAGGCTATTGCCAGTTCATTATGTACTCTCGCGGACAGACCTCTCTCTGTTTCCTCCCGCCGACCCCTCTTCTCCTGAGGGGCGGGTTGTTCCATGGTATCAGGTCACCTCTGCAGTGAAAGGCAGTGCTCCACATCGCCTAAGGACTTCCTGAACTTGTTGCACGGACCATCTCAGTCCTGCCCTCAGCACACACCTGACCATAAGCAGACCTAGGCGTCATTCTTTGCACTGTGTAACTGTAGTCCAAACTATACCTTTTCTTGGCCACCCCGTCCTTGAGATTGGGGTGAATGTCAGGCGGAGCCATGCCTCCTCGGGATAAATCCCTTTTACATCTCCTTGGGTCCCTTTCCAAGTTTGCCTTTCTGGGACAGGGTGGGGTGGTGTACTCAACCTAATTGGGGGGTTGGAGTGGGTTGGGGGTTGAGAGGTAAGGTTTTGCCAGGGTGGTTGCCTCCTCTTGGTGGCTTGTTTTTTGTTGTGTTTTGTATTGCTCTCTATTTCTTCTGTAACATGTCATTTGCTACATTGACTTCTGCACTTCACATCCCTTCCCAATCACATCTGGCTCCCATTTTGCATCTGTCCTCATCCGCCATTCACTTTCATGGCATAGCGATATGACGGACACCGCACTCTGGACTTGGAACGTCCGCGGTCTCAATGCCCACCTCACCCGACACAAGGTTGACATCTGTTTCTTCCAGGAGACCCACCTGCTGCCGGCTACATCCCCCAGGCTCCTCTCTAGACATTAGGGCAAAATTCACTCCTCCTCCTACTACTGCTACTCTCGCAGGGTTTCCATCCTATTGCGCAGAGAGCTTCCCTGGCACACATCTGGCACACATCTCAGGTCAATGCGGACCCTGGGGGGCGCTTTGTCATTCTGCTTGGCACTCTCTTGGCCCAACCCCTAATCCTTGCAGCAATATATGGTCCCAACTCCGATGACCCTGAATTATTTGCGTAAGTTTGGCAACACATCTCTTCCCTGGGCCCTGCCGCGCTGCTTGGGGGGGGGGGGGGGGGGGCGATTTCAACACTACTCCTTCAGCCACCCTTGATCGCTCCGAGCCCCGCGCTCTTCACCCACGTGCCACCTCTCTCCTGCATTCCATACTAACCGACAACTCACTGCCTAATGCGTGGAGGCACACCCACCTGGGGGCGTGCAAAGGCACGGACGCTACGGACTCTCTGGGCTGTTGGTCCCGCCTCGACCTTTCGATCACCACTCAGGATGCCTTCGCGTGGGTCACTTCCGTAGAGCACATGGCGCATAACCTTTCTGACCACGCTCCCATCCACCTCAGTGTGCTTCCCCCACATTCCCTACGGCACATGTTTGCCTGGCGGTTGCCCCTCAATGCAGTCCGGGACTTGGTGTTCTGCGACGAGATCCAAACCGCAATTGCGAACTATTTTTACCTTAACGCCGGCTCCGTCGACTCCCCTTCCACACTTTGGGAAGGTTTTAAGGTGGTGATTCGGGGCAAATCTATCTCTAAGCAGGCTGGTGTACTGCGCTCTATTCATGGTGTTCTTGAATGATTGGAGGGAGAAATCAAGTCTCTTGACTCTTTGGATTCTCAAAGCCATAACCGCGGTCTCCTCGCGCGTAAACTTTCTGATTTTAATGATGAGACCAATAGGGAATTTTCTTTTCAGGATAAGGAGACGAGGGCACGCCGCTTTGGTGAAGGGGATCGCCCGGGCAAGACTCATGCCAATCTCCTACGACAGCCTCATGCTGCCTCTTATATCACAGCGCTCCAGGACGGGGGCCCGGAAAGAACTACCTCTCCCGAGGAGGTGGTGGCTAGATTCACCGCCTTCTACTCTCAACTCTACACCGCTGGGGCTGTGCCCTCGCGCGATATTCTTGACCAATACTTTGACACTCTTGAGCTCCTCAGGCTGGGCAACAGCCACCGTGAGTACCTCGACGAACCCTTGCCCAAGGAGGAGATCCTGACAGCCATTAATAGTCTGCCAGGTGATTAGGCTCCGGGCTCTGACGGTTTACCTGCGTTCCTTTACAAAGCCTTCATGCCCCTTCTAGTCCCACACCTTGCTGCAAAGTATAACGGCTCCTTGAGTGCAGCCACTTCCCTCCCTTGCTTCGCGAGGCCCTGTTAACATTTCTCTTGAAACCGGACTCTTACAGCCCTTCGTCTCTCATCAACACCGATAATAAGACTTTCGCCAAGTTGTTGGCATTCCGCCTTCTTCCGCTCATGTCTCTGAGAGCTCACCCAGACCAGTCCGGTTTCATCCCCAGCCGTGCCACGTCGCATAATCTCCGGACTATATTCGCCGTTCTCAACCAAATCAACCCCACACTCCCAGCTATGGCTGCTCTCTTGGACGCTACCAAAGCTTTTGATACTCTTGAGTGGCCCTTCCTCTTCTACTTTTTCCCTCGCTTAGGCTTTAGCCCGGTGTTTCTGTGCAAAATCTACCTTCCTTATTCTCTCCACACAGCTTGCCTTCGAATCAACGGTCAAATCACGGAGCCCATCCCCGTTGCTAGGGGCATGAGGCAGGGGTGTCCACTCTCACCCATGCTCTTCACTGTATCTATGGAGCCCCTTGTCGCTAGGCTCCGGCAGCATCATACCCAGAGGGGTCTTGGCTTTGGGGCTCGCGCCGTGGTCGTCTCCTTGTGCGCGGACGACATCACACTCTATGTCCGCAATCCCCAAGAAAATATTGACCCCATGGTCTGCGAGGTGGTGCGCTTCGGGGGGTTCTCTGGAATCCAGGTCAACTGGGGTAAGTCCATTCTTTTTCCCCTGATGGACGCCACTGTCCCCTTCACTCCTGATTATCCATTTGTATGGGCGTCGAGCCCACTAGATATCTGGGCATTTGGCTCAGCAGGGACGTCAACGAACTCTGGAGGGCAAACTTCTGCCAGATGGTCGACTGGCTGGAAACTAAGTTCCACCTCTGGCGATGCCTGCCCTTGTTCCTGTCGGGGTCCATAGCCATCGCCAAGATGGTGGTGCTCCAGAAGTATCTTTACCTGTTCTTAAACATCCCCATCCCCCTCACAGCTCATTTTTCCCGTAAACTTCACTCCCTTATCATTTCTCTTGTCTGGGCCGGGCATCATCCTAGATTCACATACAATATTCTCACCCTTTCCTTATCGTGTGGTGGACTGGGTGCCCCACATTTCAAATTATACGCCCTTAGTGGCCAAGCCCGCTTCCTCCACTTCTGGCTGCATCCAACGCCTTTTCAGCCTCACATGGCGGTGGAAGCTGATCTTACGGCCCCCTGGCCGCTCCAGACCGCTATCTTTGCCCCTGTAAAACCCCCACGCAGAGAGATAGACACTGTGGAGACCCTGCGCTAGGCCTTGGACAGCCTCTGGAGATACTCTGGCACTAGTATGCTCTCTGCCAATGCCAGCTGTTTTATCTTGCCGGAACTGCTGCTCTGTATATCTGGAGGGACCGGAGGCATTCTTCCCCCTTTGAACATTGTCCCATCTCCTCCACGGACCCCCGCTGCCATCTCTGTGCGGGCACCACACTCTGGTGGGACTCGGAGTCCCAGATGTCAACACCAGCAGCCCAAACCAGCCGCAGCTGCTGAGGGCAGAGGCCTCAGCACTGCGCTAGAAAGCGCCGCCTCGCGCCTCGCAGTGCTGGGAAACTTTTGCTGTTTTATCTTGCCGGAACTGTTGCTCTGTATATCTGGAGGGACCGGAGGCATTCTGCACCCTCTGAACATTGTCCCATCTCCTCCACGGACCCCGCTGCCATCTCTGTGCGGGCACCACACTCTGGTGCGACTCAGAGTCCCAGAGTGCAACACCAGCAGCCCAAACCAGCCACAGCTGCTGAGGGCGGAGGCCTCAACACCGCGCTATAAAGCGCCGCCTCGCGCCTCGCAGTGCGGGGGAAATTTTGCTGTTTTATCTTGCCGGAACTGCCGCTCTGTATATCTGGAGGGACTGGAGGCATTCTGCCCCCTACCTTTTTACTCTTTACACAAATGGTTTAGGGGTGCGAGGACCTACCTCAAATTCAAAATCGTCCGATACCCGCTCTCCTCTACGCGGACGACTCGGTGATTATTGTCCGCACACCCCTGGAACTCCAATGCTCACTCAATAGATATAACACCTTTATGTCCAAACTTGACATAAAAATTAACATCAAAAAAACCTTTATAATGAATGTAGGCCCTAAGCTTAAAAAAAGGAGAGACATTTTTATTAAGGATCACTGACATAACCTCGACAGACCGAATATCGACTGTACAAAATATCGATGAAAAATTATCGACTACAAAATTATCGATTGCCTATACTTAAACAACAAAACACAAAAATATCGAAACCACATTATCGACTAAAAAAACAACGACTACTACAATATCGACTAACAACATTATCGATTTCTAAAACATCGATTATCACATCTTTAAATGAAAAACGGACAAAATATCGAATACAAAAATATAGATAGCACATTTATCGTTTTTTTAAAATATCGAAATTACTACATCCTTGAATAAATCACTGTATTATCTTAAAATTTTGTCATACTATTCATATTTATTCACTAATTGTTTCTAAAAAGCTATAAAACATACTATATATTTTCCTAACATTTATAACACAAAATAAATACAAACATACATTTTATAATACATAAACAATGTTTCGAACAACTAAACATTTCTTACTGCAAATTATATATATTACTCCACTTTAAAAATATAAAGATAACATTACCTATACAAAATAAGGCCTTACACATTAAATAAACGTTAATTGGCGTCACCCATATAAGGAAAGCAATTAGTATAACAGGTTAAAAAATTCAAATCCACGAATTAAAACAGACTATCAATTTAAACAACCAATCCTACTTCAGAAACTATTAGACTAATACTATATAAACAAGATTACAGCAAACTAAAAATGCAGCCTAAATCTCCTAACTAAAGGAAGACGAAACTCTGCAGGATTCCTGAAAGAAAACGTATTGACTTCAACATAAAGACAGCTACACCTATATAAAGTAAGTACTACTACATTATTTTCCATCGAAAATGTAACTCTCAAACCTCACACCTATGTTTAAAAGCCAAATACCTAAAATATATGTTTTTTTTTACTATTTATCCTACAGACAAAAAGAAAATACAGAAGACCTAGACAACACCTGGACATCTAAAGTTAAATATAAATAAGTAAGTATATAATTTAAATGTAAATTCGACATTTAATAGATAGGTAACTAAATAGAAACTAGCTAAAAACCTCTACCAAAATATCATAAATAGTTCTAAAATATTTGTACACACTTTCTCAACTTCCACAGGTACAAAAATATATACACAGAAACTAACAGTTTGAAGAACATCAACACCTGAAAAGAACTACTTGAAATCATAAAAAGATTTACAGGTAAATCAGAAATGTGTTAAACTGTATTATTAGAATACAACATTATTTTTTGAACAAATGTAATGACATTCTCTTTTAATTACCTCCTAGCACTACAATACAAGCATGACTGAAGGAGCTAAATTCATTTATTCACAAAAAGGGAAAATGCTTCTTTGTTTCATGGGATATGTCTACACTCAAGAGAAACAAAAAGATTTGAAAGTTTTTTGGAAGTGTACGAAATATTATGCCCACAAATGTTATGGTAGAGCTATAACTCAGGAGACTACTGTTACTTATACTAAGGAACATAATCACCCACCCAATGTAACAGAAATAGAGATTAGACAAATGCTAGATTCCCTTAAAGAAGCTAGTACTAGTACTGATCAACCAACAACTGCTATTCTAAAACACCATTTAAGTGTACTTCCCCAACATGCTTCTAGCCAATTACCATCTATCGATTCCCTAAAAAAACTATAGCTAGAAAAAAAAGAGCAACATGCACTACTCCTCCCACACCAAAAACTTTTGAAGAAGTGCAAATTCCCCCTGAACTCTCTGTTACTCACAATAAAGATGATTTTATACTCTATGACAACAAATGTAAAGAGAAAAGAATTATACTGTTTGCCACAGCAAACAACATGACTAAACTTACCCAATGCCAAACTTGGATGATGGATGGTACTTTTTCTGTATGTCCCAAACCTTTTTATCAATTATACACTATCCATGGTCATTTCCAAAATGCTAATATTCCTTTCCTTTATGCCCTTCTACCAAACAAACAGCAAGCTACCTATCAAGAAATACTAACTGAAGTCAAGCAACATACTAACAACTATTTTCCACAAAAAATTATCATTGACTTTGAAAAAGCTATGATAAACACCATCCTTAAAACATACCCACACACAGCAATACAAGGTTGCTATTACCATTTTAACCAATGTATCTGGCGACATCTACAACAATCTACCTTGAGTATCCAATACGCCACTGATAGCACTTTTGCTTATCAAATAAAAAAACTCATCGCCCTAGCCTATGTTCCACTGACAGATGTAACTGAGCACTATAACTTGTTAATAGACAGCCCCTACTATAAAAGAAACGAAGAAAGACTAAGCCCTATGCTTGACTACTTCGAAGACACATGGGTAGGAAGGCTACACAGATCAGGCCATAGAAGACAACCCAAATACCAAATAGCTTGGTGGAATGTCTACCTTAGCACACTAAATAAGGAAGCAAAAACCAACAATGCAGTTGAAGGATGGCACAATGCCTTCCAAGCAACTACAGGCCGAGGAACACCTACCCTTCACAAATTAATACAATCCTTACAAAAAGAACAGAGTTACCAGGAGCTCCGAATGGAGCAATCAGTAACTTTGATCGGACCTAAACTCACCAAAGAAAGGAAAAAAATGTATAACACACTCCAAAGTCAAGTTACCCTCTATCCAACTAGCAAAGGACTAGACTATCTATCAATGATTGCAAAAACTATTCTTTAAAACATAACATAACTATACATGTGACATTAAGCTTTTTTTTTGAAAATCCTTAATTTTTACATGTAACAATTTGCAATTAAATTATCAAATACATAATATTAACATATATAAAATGTATTTAGATAATGTATTTACAAAATGTTACATACAACGTAACTAAAGCAAAAATTAAAACAGTTTCCCCACCCATTAAAAGGATTAGTAAAAAATTACCTTTTTGTTGCACCTTCAAACGTAATCCAATTCCAAGCAATCCATACGACACCATAGCAAAAACCCATTCAATCCATGGAAGCCCAAAAAAAAATGCAAAAATACAAGCAAATCCATTGCGACTCCTCTCCAATGTAATACACACGATATACCATTGAAAACCCGAAAATAGTAATTTGTTAAAAAAAACCCTCCTGCAAAACGTGAAAACCAAAACATTTGTGTGCTAAAATAAGAGTATATAATACTCGTCACACAACTCTGATCGAAAAAGAAGGACCTCCTCAAAAACAGTAAAACGCGACGATAACCTTGAAAAAATAAAATACATACCCACCCACACAAAAACACCCATACATATATAAAAAGACATATTTATACACCAAACATATTATCTTTGTAACATTTAAACATATTAGCTCACGTCACACACCTACAACTAAAACGCGGTAAAAATTAAATATCGTACACTCTACCTAAAACCGAAAACACAATCTTCTCTTAATAACCCTATGTACATAAACTTAAACACACCACACATACACTAACACTAACTTCATTAACTTATAAAATACAATAAAAACAAACTTACCCTCTCTAACGCGAAGCAGCATCCAACCGCGATCTGTTGAAGCACCAAATAAGCCTAAATAACATTACGCGGTTAAAAAGTAGTCCCTGTATACAGCAAAAACATCATTAATTTCTATATTTCAACACTTTAAAAAAATACACTGAGTATTACATTAAGTGTAAATAATTATTTAAATTGTAGAAAATTATTTCTTAAATATTCATTACTTTCAAATAATTATTCAACTGTTATCTGTTACTTTAAATAATATGTTATAATTTATATATACATGTTGAAAATAATCTATATGTTAAACAAATGTGAATATATAACCTTGTTACAAATAATTTGTTTATAAAAATAGCTCATATTAGTTTAAACATTATAGGGCCCCATTAGGATGGCGGGCGGACTTTGCCCGCCCGCCATCCTCACGGTACTAGGGACCGGCCGCCATGAGGGCGGGGGTCCCGTTGCCAGCATTAGGATGCGCCCGCCACAGTGGCGGGCGCATCCTGTATTCCCATCATTGTGGCGGGCGGTGCACTCTGCACCGCCCGCCACAATCTGAAAAATGCTTTTTTGCATTTGCATATGCAAAGCGGCAGGCACCGAGCGGTGCCTGTCGCTTTGCATATGCAAATGTGGCGGGGTACCATAGGTACCCCCCATGTGCCCCCCGACACTGGTGGCAACCTGGGGGCCCTGCAGGGGGCCCCCGCACCAATCTCCGACTGACATTCCGTGGCGGCATTGCCGCCGCGGAAAGGCCTCTACATATTGCCATTGTAATATGGCTGGCGGTGTCCATTGGACACCGCCACCATATTAATCTATTACCGCCGCGGTCGCAGGGCGACCGCGGCGGTAAAGCGCCGGACGGTCTTTCCGTCCGCCATTGTCCCCTCCGCCATCCTAATCAGGCGGAGGGGAAAACGAGAGTGGTTGTCGGGCGGATTGCCTCCGCCAGGGTGGCGGTGGCCACCGCCACCCTGGCGGAGGCAATCCGCCCGATATCGTAATGGAGCCCATATGTATGTATCTAAAAATGTATTTGTGTGTTTATGTATGTTAAAATTAATATTATAAATATGTTAAATATTCATAATATTAATTTAAAAAAAAAAATATGATAACTTTGTAAACAACTAAAATGTTACTGTTATAAAACAAATATACATATTTATCTATGACAATATATTCAATGTCTATGTGAATTACATAATTGTTATTATATGAAAAGTACATATTACCAATGTGTTTCTTTAGCTAATTTAATTACAATATATGTGAATAAACATATAAATACTTAAATATCATTTATTTGTTAAAAACATATATATGCACTTCATATATTTTTTGGGATAATAAAAACTGTTTACTTACAATTTTCAATAGAAATAAAAAATACATCTCTACTTACAATTTATTTTGTATATGTTAATAAACTGTTTTTCATTTATTCCATTTAACCCTGTGTATGTTTCCTTCTTTATTATTCTATATGATTATTAATTGCATATTGCATAACCCTGGGCATAAAACTCAACTCTCAACTCACCCTTCACTCCCAGGTTAGCTCTGTGGTGTCTTCTTCTTTTCTTGCACTGCGCACTATACGCAGGGTGTCCCGTTTCTTCACTTTTTCCGCTCTCAAACTTATTATTTTGGCCATGGTAGTATCCCGCCTGGACTACGGCAACGCCCTATATGCTGGCATCCCCGCATATAGCTTGCGCCGCCTACAACTGATACAGAACCAGGCGGCCCGCCTGGCCTTCAAACTTCCAAAATTTCACCACTCTACCCCTCTTCTAAAAACGCTACATTGGCTCCCTGTGCTGGCCAGGGTCCAATTTAAGCTCGCCTCTATCACCTTTTTGGCACGCCAGGACGTGGCACCTGCATTTATCTCTTCTGAGATCACTCCCTACGTTCCCACCAGGGAACTCCGCTCGTCCTCCCAGTCCCTCCTCACTGTCCCACGCTACCGGAGAAAGAAGTGGGGAGGCTCAAAATTTGCCACTCTTGCCCCGATCCTCTGGAATTCCCTTCCCCTCGAACTCCGCTCCATCACTCTGTACCCCCAATTTCGAAAACATCTCAAGACCTTCTTGTTCAAGAAGTTCCTTGAGTAACACGCCATCACCCCCCCTCGCTTTCTAGCCCTGGACCATGTTAGCATTAGCGCCAAGAAACCGTTGGTAGACGTGCGCTCTATAAATAATTTTAAACTTAAACTTAAACTATATTAAATATTCTATTTAAAAATGCATTGTAAATTTTAATAAATGTAAAAATGTATTTATCTTTTAACTACTACAATAACAATAATTATCATTAATAGAAATTTTTTGTATGTAATTTTAAAACTTTATTATAGTATCCTACCAATAATAGTTATTTGTATTAAAAATGTTTTCTTATTTACACAGCACCAATTATAAACTCACAAAACCATACTACACATTAAAACCATACAAATTACAATTCCCACTTCACCAATTGTAAACTCATGGAAGGTGCTGGACACTGAACCCATACTAATTACTATTCCCACTCCACCAAGTATAACATCAGGGAAGGTGCTGGACACTGAACCCATACAAATTACTATTCCAACTCCACCAAGTATAAACGTAATTTTTACCCTGTACCCCTGTACCCAAAAACCCCAAACTGACCCTGAACCCTAAAAATACCCCTTTACCCAAAAACTGAAAACTGAACCTGAACACTAAAAATACCCCTTTACCCAAAAACTGAAAACTGACCCTGAACCCAAAAGATACCCCTTTATCTAAAAACTGAAAACTGACCCTGAACCCTAAAAATACCCCTTTACCCAAAAACTGAAAACTGACCCAGAACCCTAAAAATACCCCTTTACCCAAAAACTGAAAACTGACCCTGAACCCTAAAAATACCCCTTTACCCAAAAACCCAAAACTGACCCTGAACCCTAAAAATACCCCTTTACCCAAAAACCCAAAACTGACCCTGAACGCTAAAAAAACCCCTTTACCCAAAAACCCAAACCTAGAACATTTTAAATATAATTATATACTTACAAATACTTACGTTGTAATGGTATGCGTTATAAAAGTACCTGCGTAGTAAAAAAATTTGTAGTAAATACATGCGTTATAATGGTATTTGCGTTGTTACATTTTCGTTGTAATGGTAGTGCGTAGTAAAAGTTGCGTGGTAAATGTTGTATACCTTTAATAAATATTATTATTTGCTTCTTTATTATTAAATTACTTCCCACCCTATTCCCCTATAAACTCACAACCCGCTACAGGAAATTAAAAATTTAATTTAACATAATTAGCAATTTATCAATTACATTAAATTAATTACCAATTAAATGATAAATAATCAACAAATATTTTTAAAATAACAATTAATTAAATATTACTAACAATTAATAAATTTACATATTTAATGATTTATAATTAAATTACTTCCCACCCTATTCCCCTATAAACCCACAACCCGCTACATGACATAAATTATTTAAATTAACATAATTACCAATTAATCAATTTAATTAAATTATTTACAAATTAATTTTTATATAATTAATAAATATTATTTAATTAACATTTAATTAAATATTACTACCAAATCATACATTTACATATTTAATTAATTATAATAAAATTATTTCCCACCCTATTCCCCTATAAACCCACAACCCGCTACATCACATAAATATTTTAAATTAGCATAATTAGCAATGAATCAATTAAATTAAATTAATTACCAATTAAATATTATATAATTGAAAACTATTATTTAATTAACAATTATTTAAATATTACTACCAATTAATAAAATTACATATTTAATTAATTATAATTAAATTACTTCCCACCCTATTCCCCTATAAACCCACAACCCGCTACATCACATAAATATTTTAAATTAGCATAATTAGCAATTAATCAATTAAATTAAATTACTTACCAATTAAATTTTATATAATTGAAAACTATTATTTAATTAACAATTATTTAAATATTACTACCAATTAATAAATTTACATATTAAATTAATTATAATTAAATTACTTCCCACGCTATTCCCCTAAAAACCCACTACCCGCTCCTAGAAATTATTATACTATTTGAATAAATTTTTATATTTATTAATTGTTTATAAAACATTTTTCAATATAAATACATTAAAAAATTACATATATTTAATCATGACTGTCGATAACACAACTTTCGATATTCTTAAAACCGATATTTTGACTTTCGATATTTTTTAACTACTAAGAATAACGATATTTTTTACTATCGATATTACTTACTCGATATTTTTTCAATCGATATTTTTTAACATACATGAAAATCGATAATAAATACATCGATATTACTTACCTCGACATTAATGCCATCTCGATATTCTGGAGTCGATATTATGTCCAGTCGAAAATAAAAACTCGATATTTAGACTACACACCTTTTATTAATATCTCCAGGGTGGAGAATACAACCACATACCCCTATCTTGGAATTTTAATAGATGAGAAAGGTTCATGGAGTAAAGCTATAGAGGCCAGAAAGTTGTTGTTTCTAAGGTCAACCATGGCGTTAGTAAGCTTTACTCAGAGGCTAGGAAAAAGACCTCCGGTTAAGATGATCTGCATATATCCGGCAAAATGCATTAGCACTGCTATTTATGGAGCAGGGGTGTGGGGCTACGTACCGGCGGAAGCCCTCCAAAAAGTGGGGAATAGCTTCCTGAGGTTTCTCCTTGCTGTTCCGCAGGGCACTTCGACCTTTGGCTGCCATTTAGAATTAGGGTTGCCTTATATCATGGATATTATAAAGATGCAGCCAATCCTGTTATGGCATCGCCTTTGGTCATCTACTAAGTTAGTTTTCACCCAAAGTCTCCTGAAGGACTGTCTCGCACTTGAATACTCTGATAAGATTGGTTGACCTTGATATGTTAAGAAGTTTCTATTCGACTTGGGCTTAGAAAAATATTATCATAACCCCCCACTAATTACAGAGCTCCCAAGAAAAAAGTTAAAAACCCAGTGCCTGTGTCACCTAGCGGATCTGCGACTGGCCTCTGAAGTCAACAAAACCTCGGTTCAACACTCTTTGCTGATTCAATCCTCTGTGGCCATACAGACTTATCTAACATGGAATTTGAACGGCTATGATAGGTTTTTGTTGACCCTTTTCAGGTTTAACATCTTCCATTGATTAGTAACCTTTCCAAATGTTAATGACTGGTCTAAGCTGCTATCCCCCTGCCCCTGTGACGATGTCTCAATCCAATCTTTAATACATTTGACCTTCTTCTGTAAATTTTATATTAAACCAAGAAAGCGCTGGCTAGTACCAGTTTTAAAAAGTTCAGGTTTACGCCAATGTCGTCCTGCTTTTATGGTCCTTCAACTTATGGATTCTGAAGGCCTTGCACCAAATATTGCTAAATTCCTAAAATGTTGTATTCATCATAGGAGTAATTTATAACAGAAGATCGACGCACTTTAACCCTGTTTTGCTGTATATATTCTTAGTATGAACTCTGCATTTTAAGCTATTTTCTGGAATAGAGCTGTGTTCTTTTAAAAATGTTTCTATTAATTGTCATAACTGTAATCAGCTGATATGTATGTACTTTTATGGTTTTCTCTTAATTGAAACCGAATAACGTAACTTTTGACTTTGACAATGCCATGCCCATTGCACACAATCCGGTATTCCCCCCTTTGCAAACTGTCAGGATGGTTAAACGTGCAACGCACCTGGGGCTGTCCACGTTGTCAGACCTCTACCCTGCCAGCGGCTTCTTTTCCCTTCCAGCCGAGTCTGGTCCCATGGACACTCGGCTGTATTACCAACTTAAAGCGTCCTGCAAGGAGATGCACCCCACGTTTCCTCAGCCCCCCTCCTCCGTTGGTTGCCCTTGACTTCGCATACACATCCGCCTCCCCACGCAAACTGGTCTCCAGACTTTACGCCCTCACGCTGACGGCCTCCCAGATTTCCGCTGACCGCGCCCGCACTGCTGCTTCGCGCCAAACTTTTGCAGAAGGTCTGGCTGTACTGTTGCAAGCAGACCAAACATCTGTCCCCCAACTACCGCCTGCATCTCATACATTTTAAATGTCTGCCTAGATTGCACCACTCCCCAGCCCAGCTGCACAAAATGGGCCTCACTCCTAGCGATATTTGTCTTCGATGCTCCGCCCCGCTGCTGACTTCTCCCATCTTGCCTGGCTGTGCCCCAAGGTCTCTGCATATTGGCGCGATGTGTGCACCGCCATCACTGAGATCACCTCCACACCTGTCATGCCAGACCCACTGCTCTGTCTTTTAGGCTTTGTGAAATATTGTCCAGACGCTCCCGCCGGCTCACTGCTATGCAGCTCGTTCTCGCACGGCGCAGGGTCGCCATGCATTGGGGGCAGAGACCCGCGCCCTGGGTCAGCGCTTGGCTTGAAGATGCTGCGTATTGTCAGGCGCTTCTGTACGAATTCTGGGATTTGGCTCCGACAACTTCCTGCCCGATTGACATTTGGGGTCCCCTCATTTCTTATCTCATGCGCCAGAGCGCTTTGGCCTCCGCGGCCTCTCCCACGCCACCAAACATCTCTCTGCCTGCAGTGGCCGCTGGTGATGGCTCGTAGAGTGCAACCTCCCTCTCCATGCGCTCTGTCGGCTCCCACCACTTGACCTCCCCAGGGAGCTTCTTTATGCCCTTCTTACTAAATCTCCTGTCACCTCCTTCCAAGTACTGTTTTGGGCTGCTTATGTACAATTGTTCCTAGATGCATGTAACGGATGCGATTTTCCTCTTTGAGTGCGGAATCTCCGCTATGTACATTGTAACTTGATGTGCAAGTCTTACAATAAAGGTTTTTGAATTTTTTTTAAAAAAAACAGTTAGACTAACATCTCAGTTTCCCTTTGTGAATCAGGCCCGTTGATTTGAGTCTGCCATTCTTGCAGTTTACATCAATCCCTATTTCTTATCTTAAAGTCCTGCAACAAAAGTTGTGTTCTCGGGGATGCACACTGGTTTAATGAATTAGAATAATCCTACCAACCTTGGTGTGTTCTCTGTTCACGAATACACAAGATGAAATAGCTACTCCAACAACTGTGGGGGGTGGGGTAGACCAAAGGTGCACTGGCACTAACTGTAACAGAAAAGTACAGTTCAAGGGATTTTGATAAATGTTCAATCTTGTTTTTTTTCTCCGTATATTTTATTAGTCTTAAATTAATTGATCACATGATTCTTCTTTCAAGTGAATTAAACCTTCGTCCATGAATTATGACTGCTTGCTTAAAGTACCTCCCCAGTGCATTTTGTACTTTCAAAGACCCTTCTTCAGGGAGTAATTTAACTGCAACAAAACAAAATTTGCATATATTGGAATATTGAAGCCAAACAAATTCAGCCCATCTCTTACCCTTGCCTCAAACAATGCTAATGGAATGTTTAAATGTCACCACTTTTGAAAGACAGGCTCAGGCATTGTACTGTACTTGCGTGCTCAATTGATAAAGACACCCTTATAACTTCTCATGCCCCAGCAACTATGCCAGTTGTGCAATTGTCTGTTTGCCCCAACAACCGAAAAGATGCTAGTACACTTGCATTTACAATGCCATTGGTGTAATTAACTGTTTAAATGCTGTTAATAAAGTTGACCATGTGGTGCTGCGTGGCACTGATAGCCGTTCCACCGTACTTTCATTTCATGCCATTATGATTCCCCGGTGTAATCGTCTGGCACTCAAACCTGTGGAAAATCTCATTGGTGCACAATTCATGAAGGTGCCCAAGTGTGTTCACGTGCCACAACGACCCAATATCGTTCAGAGGAGATGCTTGTTCAGCATAATACAGTGTCCGTGATATACACCCTTTATGTAATAATATAAACGTCACACCAGCAACAATGTGGATGCCCAACGCATCATGCTCTAATGCTCTCCCTTGTTAATGTGTCACATGCGTGTGCCACCGATGAGCTTGTGTTTCCATTACAATATATCCAAGCACCGGTGGTGTGAAAGTAAACAAGTTTAAAGTAATCATGTGTATATCTTCTCATATTTTCTTATTTGCCCCTAAGTGCTCCTTTTACCTGTAGATGTTAAATTGCTTCATGCACATTGTGGCATCCTATTGAGTATTTCTCTGCATCATATTCCAGGGGAAATATATGCTTAATGTGAAAATTTAAGACGACTGTCACAGTGATGTATTTTCTCTAACCGTCTTATAATCATCAGAGAGGGAGTGAGAACAAGTTGTAATTAATTCGGGTTCTGGCCCTGTGACGTATAATTAATGGAGAATGAATCACATGTCCTTTGTATTACTAGGGTCAGGGTTCTTGTCTGTCTAAAAAACCCTCATTCACGAATTAACCGTTAGTGCGGTATATCTTGGTTCTCCACAAGTTTTGGTTACGTGAAAAGCATCATCATTGGGTTTTAGTTATGCTTTTCTCCACCTGGAGGTGGACCACCTGTTATTGACAGTAGTGATTAGGGAAAGTGAATTGTGGAGTGCAGTGAAGCTAAAATTACCTACATCTGATTGTTTTCTCTAACATCAGCACCATGTTGAACTGCCTCAAGGCACCTGAACTGCTCCTCCATTCTTAAACCCATGCTTCTCTACCTTTCAACTTCAACATCATACAGTAGGACACTGGACAATGTGCATTACATGAATGATAAGAATAACTTGTTGTAGACTGTAGCATCCTTATATGTGTCCCTCAGCACCATATGCTGGCAGACATATATGCAGAGTGTGTAGATAGAAGATGGCATCTTATCGCACTCGCTCATGATGCACAATTGTTAAACTGCCCTACAATGCGTGGAAACCCCTTTGAAACGCATCCTCATTTGATAAACCTATGCTAGTCTGACTTCTTAACTGACATATTGCAGTATGCCAATGGATACTTCAACTAAACTCATCTTAACTTACATAGAAAATTACCTAAGCCTGGAATTGAAAACATGCAGTGACCATATGGTAGCCCTGTGATGTACCCTAAATACTTGCATCTATGCTATATACATGTTTTCAAAATCATAAAGCTGAACATAGAAAGTTTTAAAAACATTTAGCCTACAAACTCTTGTGGCAAGGACTCTACTACAGAAAACATGATAATGCCCATTAGCTAGAGTGTATTCAATGCCTTAATCCAAAAAATCCCTCTGTCCAGAAGTCTTTTTTTATTGTCCATGCCAGCTCTTTTTCCAACTATTTCCAAATCTGAAATTAAAGCTGACTAAAGTTGTGTGTTTTTTCCAGCCAAATGTGAGCCTACACTTAATTTCTTATTATTGCTTCATATACTGCTCTTTTGTTCTGTGATTCAAATTCTGATTTTTTTCCTCTGTTATTCCAACATATAACCCACACGGGCATTTAATAGCATAAATACAATTTTTGCTGTCACAACCAGTGGAATATTTTAATTTGATTTTGCTTCCGTTGTGGCGGTGGTTCAGACTATTCTCCACTATTATATTGTTACAGTGCACACAATGTTTGAACGTTATAGTGCCTCTGTAGCCTCCAATTGGTGTGACTTTAAACTTTTTGGGCAAAGTTTCTTTTAAGCTTTGTGAGTACTGATAGCAATAAAATGGATGTTGCCTGAACAATTCACCAACACCTTTTTCTATTTGGAGCATTAATGGGTGTCAAATTATTTTATAAACAAAAAAAAGTAAGGCATTGAAATGAAAAGCCCAACTTTGGAAAAAACACAAATGTCTGGGAAGAGATGTAGGCCTGGAATCAGCCATCAACTTATACTGGTCTGCAACTTCCAGGTTGTGAGGATGCGGAGTCCAGTGGCATGTGTGGCTAGGATCTACATGCTGTGAACACAGACAACTAGCTGCACATGGCATAGACAGAGATGGACCTACGGGCAAAATAAAACATGCGTGTATAAGCACACATAGACAATGGTACAGAGGAGTGTGTTGGGCACCATGACCAATGATTTGGAAAGTCATCCCTGACAGTGCCTGAATCCCTGAAAAAAAGAAATAGAAGGCAACGCAGGAAATAAATCAATGTAGTAGGAGTGACCCAGAGACCAATAGAGGATATACGTAAGAAATTAAGGGCCATATGTATCAAGGCCAAATGGGTTCGCAAACGCCGAAATTCGCAGAATTTCGGCGTTTGCGAACCCATTTTCGCAAAAGGGTATGTATTAAAGAATTTGGGTGCAAAATAAGGAATCGCAAAATTTGCCATTCCTTATTTTGCGATTGCATATAAGGAATCGCATATTTTGCGATTCCTTAAATGCAATGTATTAAGCAAAAAACAAATCCAAAATGCCCTTAAGGAATCGCAAATTACCACCAACTTGTAGGTGGTGGTATTTTGCGATTTCTTTTACAAATTCACGTTATGCAATTTGTAAAGGTGCCATGTGACGCTCATACATGCCCTTAGGGCATGTATGCGCGCCATATGCGCACACATGTCATTTCCAGGGGTGCAGCAGGGTGTTCTTGAGACACCCCTGCACCCTTGAAATTATTCTGAATTTGCGATTCGCAAATTGCGAATCGCAAATTGAAAATAATTTCGCATTCATTCCTATGGGCCTCCTGGCCCATAGAAATGAATGGGAAATTTTTCCTTAATTGCGATTAGCAATTTGCTAATCGCAATTAAGGAATCTTTAGAAATCCCTAAAAAAAGCGATTTTATACATACATACCATTTTGCAATTTCTAAATAGTGATTCCTTAAAAATCGCTATTTAGAAATCGCAAAAGGGAATGTTGATACATATGGCCCTAAATGATCTAAGCTAAAATACCAACAAGAAGGTGGCAAGCTACAGGAGGCAAGAGGAACTGGAGGAGGCCCCTCACAGTCCCATCACCACCTGCTATTGGGGAACTAGTGCAAACCACCCAGGAGCCAGAATCTGTCAGTGGATTTAGGTCAAATGACACCTCAGATCTTCCAGGAACTTCAAAAATACGGCAAATATAGAATTGCAACACAAAACATAGTATGTTAAAGCTGTCAATCACACATTAAACATATAGGCAACCCATACTAATGTAGCTAATGACAAAATCTAAAGTTTCCAACATAGGGGCCGATTCCGATCCGGGTCGGAAAGGACTCCGACCGAGCCGGATCTGGGGTGTTTTCCGACCGATCCAGACTCCTGCAGTCCAACCGAGTGAGTACGATGCAGCTGTATGCTGTCGGACTCAGTTCGATCGGACTCCTATAGAAGTCAATGGGAGCCGGTCGTACGACGCGTACATGGGCTCCCATTGACTGAATGGGTACGTCGCAGACAAGTGCGCCCCCTACAGTGGGTATGCATCGGTGCCATCTGCACCGTACATGCCTGTGTCCGAGTCATAAGGCTGCGGGTAACAGGGGGTCAGACGCGGACCCCCGAAGTCCGACTCTGGGAGCTAGTGAGAGCTGGAAGCTCTGACTCGATCCGGCTGTCCGAATCGAGCATCGTACTAGCTCGGCCGTGAAACGTCTCCATTGCGCGCCACGGTTTGCTTGTGACCGAGTCATACGGAGCGTTTTGGACCCAGAAACGATTCGAACGGAGATTTCACGCTTGTTGGCATCGTACTTTGACGTACGGACCTGTGTACGACTCGGACGGAAATCCAGCCTCCAAATAGGATCCGTTAATGCCGAACCCGTTTCGGTGCCCTTGCGACAGAGATCGGAATCGACTTCTAAGTATATACAAAAATTGTAGTCCAGGTAATTTTAAAGTGCATTATGGGAGTTGAAGTATAAAAAAGAAGAAATGGAATGCAAAATATATTTAATTATAATGTAACAAATAGAGTGAAAATACAGCCAAGTATAAATCACTAAATGCATCTCAATCCATTTTTAAACAGAAATCTCTCCTCAAGAAAGTGACCATTCAGAAATGAATTGTCCAAAAGATTTACATATGCATGTAGATGACCCCCAAAGACAGTGGTAGCCAGGCCAGTCCAATACACGCAGCATATATAACCAGCTGAAGAAGGGAGTGAGCACATCACACCAACTGTTACACAGTAACCTGTAGTGATCCAGCACAACCGTGGGGAACATATCGACTTGGCACTCATTCTGCTTCATACACTCAATCCCAGTCATCTGCTGCAAATGTGTTCAATGCAGAAAATCCACAACTATTTGGGGGTTAGAGACCTCAATGCAAAAGGATCAGTGTCTGCAACAGAAGCAAATTAGATTAATCAACCAAAAACTGATAATACTGGATAGAAACATTACTACTGGATTAAAACTGTGTCTAATACCCTAGCTGCCAATCAGATGTCCATGAATGACACATTTTATCATTGGACTGATGCAATCAAGCCCTTATGTATTGAATTACATCAGGAAAACATACACCACAGAAGTAGGGCGCGACATACCTCATCCTGTAATGGTGGCTTAACTTGTGCAATCAATCAGCTAGTTTAAGTCGCAACCATCTTATCACGCCGCATTGTAAGTTTATAAGTGTAAATAGGGCACTACAGCGCAGATGTAGCAAGAGGACTCATACAAGTCACAAATGCCGTGAAAATTATGCAAATTGCTAGTGGAACACAAGTTGGAGTGAGAGAAAGCGAGGACCAATTCAATGTGAGCAGCATCTCAGCCATAGACAGTTTAAATCTGCATCAAAGCAAGAGTCACTGTGGTGGTGGAGAAAATGTTAAACCAAAGACATCTGCTTGAGGCAAATGTAAGCATTAAAATTATGTTAACTCTAATTCCCCTTATAAACAACTATCTGAAAAGAGATATATCATTTCAGAAATATATTATCTCACCTGAAATTAAAGGTATAGTCAGTTGTACAACCTACAATGCCTCTTTCAATTTATTAATTTAATGATTTTACATACTTGCTGTGAGAAATAATGATTAGCTATATATGCACATCTCAAATACCATTCTGCAGTTCTAGTTCCATTATGTGTGGGAGGTGGTGGCATCTGTTCTTCTTCCTAATCAGACTCAGGATCTGGCAGTGTTACAACCAAACCTTTTCTTGTAGCTGTAGTGTGCAGAATATCACATGTTACAACAATTATTTAGCTTGTGTCAGGTGAATATTGGAGGGCACCACCTCTGGTTCTACGGTGTGCCACATTGTCACAATGTTCATTAGGTGCTGTGGTGGACAAATATGGTGTCATAATCCATGAGCGTAAGGCATAGGCACTCTTACCTACAAACATACAAAACATATTTAGTTATTGGATTAAAGTCACATTTGAGGTAATCATTTGCATCACTACAACAACGCCTGCAAATGGCCTGTGTTGTTGCGACTGGTAATCAGTTTGTGACTAATTGACGAGTCGCAAATGTTTTGCACATATGGCCCAAAGTGAAAAGTTTTTCTCAGATAAATGTAAGCAAAATATCTGCATATCACTCAAAGAACATTTAAGTGAAGGCCCTATCAATACATTACCAAACCATTTCAGTAAAAAGTAAACTGTATAGATATAAACAAGGCAAACATGACAAAATGTGATAATGGGATCAGGAACTAAGAATGTTTGAAAGAAATGTCATAAAAATCCAATAGAAATAATGGGGAGTGCCAGCAAACGTTTCTGCATAAAAAAGACTTAAAGGTCAGGGGTACATTCAGTTATTTTCCAAACTCAAAGAGATCTTTTTAGGAGACTCAGGTCATATATTTCAAGGGGAAATAGACTACTCTATTGGTGCGTTAGGGCACAGCGAAAAGTCAAGCCCCGACTTTTTTTTTTTTAAACAAATGTTATTAGTCAAATTACACATTTAGGGGTCGATTAGGATGGCGGACGGAAACGTGTACCGTCCGCCGCGGAAGGTGGCAAGATACTCCGGACCTGTCCGCGGAAAATCCGCAACAGCAATTAGGATAAAACATGCAAAAAACGCCGACCGCGGCGTACGGAGCACACCAATCCCCGTCCGCGGCGGTCGGAGTACACCAGAGTCCGCGGCAGGCGGACGGAACAGAAAGAACACCGACCGCCGCGTACGCACATGACCGCGAATACATCCACTACCCCCGCGATACCTGCGCAATGTCCGTGTCCGCAATTAGGATAACTCCGCAAGTACCCCGGTAGTCACCGCCATCCACGTCCGCAGCGGTACCAATGCACCGAGAATCCGTGCTCCACAGCGGAACGACAACACAAACAACATCCCTACTGTCAAACCAATGCCATACATTGCCACGGAAGTTTATCACCAAACACACGAAAAAAAACGGCCACCCACCGAAAACATCCAAACCAATCACAACACACAATGATCCACCGCCAAGCACCACACAATCCACACCTGGCAACACTCCCACCTAGCACCTGACTGCCAATAACCATTCAGACACGGCCTAGACACACACCATAAAAGAACTCCCACCCACTCCACAACTCCTCTGCATCACAGCATAGCTGCTAGCAGGACACACCACTGAACTGAGACCAAAGACAAATAGCATTCACACAACCCACACCCAAACACACCCACCACACAAACACCCACCACACCATTCCTACACACCACACACCTGCACCTCCCCATCCACGCAAACCCACACCCCGAGCACCACACACCATGGCACCAAAAAAAAAACCAAAATTCACTGACACCGAGTTGAAGGTTATGGTAGATGAGATTATCCGTGTGGAACCCCACTTATTCGGGGCCCTAGTGCAGCAGACCAGCATAGCCAGGAGAAACAGCATGTGGGACCGGATAGTCACCAGGGTGAATGCCTCCGGGAGCGTCCCGAGGACGAAGCAGGACATACAGAGGCGGTGGCATGATCTAAAGACCCGAGTCAAATCCATACGAGCCAAGAACTATCTCCGGGCTAATCACACAGGCGGTGGAACCCCCCCGGAGCCCTTACCCTACACCGAGTGGGAGGACAAGGTGATGACCATCATCCACCCTGAGAGCCTTGATGGACTTCCTGAGGGAGAAGAGGCTGGTAAGTACAAACCAAGCACCACGAGCACAACTACATGGTGTGCCTCACACAACTGTGAAGACACATCTCCCAGACCCCAACCCATGCATGCAGTCCACATACTCACCAACGTCGAAATGACTCCAACAGGCCCCCATGTCCATAGGGATGGCGGTGGTGGTGGTGGTGGTGGGTGGTGGTGGGTGTGAGGGGATGTAACTACAACTCCCAACAGGCCCCCATGTCCATAGGGATGGCGGTGGTGGTGGGTGTGAGGGGATGGAACTACAACTCCCAACAGGCCCCCATGTCCATAGGGATGGCGGTGGTGGTGGTGGTGGTGGGTGGTGGTGGGTGTGAGGGGATGGAACTACAACTCCCAACAGGCCCCCATGTCCATAGGGATGGCGGTGGTGGTGGGTGTGAGGGGATGGAACTACAACTCTCAACAGGCCCCCATGTCCATAGGGATGGCGGTGGTGGTGGGTGTGAGGGGATGGAACTACAACTCCCAACAGGCCCCCATGTCCATAGGGATGGCGGTGGTGGTGGGTGTGAGGGGATGGAACTACAACTCCCAACAGGCCCCCATGTCCATAGGGATGGCGGTGGTGGTGGTGGTGGTGGGTGGTGGTGGGTGTGAGGGGATGGAACTACAACTCCCAACAGGCCCCCATGTCCATAGGGATGGCGGTGGTGGTGGTGGTGGTGGGTGGTGGTGGGTGTGAGGGGATGGAACTACAACTCCCAACAGGCCCCCATGTCCATAGGGATGGCGGTGGTGGTGGGTGGTGGTGGGTGTGAGGGGATGGAACTACAACTCCCAACAGGCCCCCATGTCCATAGGGATGGCGGTGGTGGTGGTGGTGGTGGGTGGTGGTGGGTGTGAGGGGATGGAACTACAACTCCCAACAGGCCCCCATGTCCATAGGGATGGCGGTGGTGGTGGTGGTGGTGGGTGGTGGTGGGTGTGAGGGGATGGAACTACAACTCCCAACAGGCCCCCATGTCCATAGGGATGGCGGTGGTGGTGGGTGTGAGGGGATGGAACTACAACTCCCAACAGGCCCCCATGTCCATAGGGATGGCGGTGGTGGTGGTGGTGGTGGTGGGTGGTGGTGGGTGTGAGGGGATGGAACTACAACTCCCAACAGGCCCCCATGTCCATAGGGATGGCGGTGGTGGTGGTGGGTGGGGTGAGTACCAGTGCAGACAGAATCGGCAACAAAATGAAAACAACCTGTCAAGTCCACATTACTCATCCTCACATTTTGGTTTTGCAGGTCATCCTAATCTGACAGCTGGAAGCAACACCCGCCCTCCAGACTCGCCAATCACAGACGTCTAAGGGGACGATTGGCCAGCCACCTCCGGGGCAGAGGATGATCCCGGCACAAGCAGCCATCCAGGGCCATCTGGCTCCCAGGTCACACCTGCACCAACAACTACGGCCTCTGCCATTGTGACAACACCGGCCACTGTGACCTGCACAGCCACCACCAGCACCACCTCCACCACCACCACTACTACCACCACTCCTGCCCCTGCCACCCTGCCCAACCCAACGGCCAACGCCGTGCCAGCGCCATCCCAGCCACGCAGGGAGAGTGTGAGGCAAGGCAGAGATGCAAGGCCAGATCCGGCAGGCAGGAGCATACGCCAAAGAAGACACGAGGATACCAACACACCCAATCCTGTGCAACAGTCATTGGAGGCACTGGGCAGGGTGGAGGTGAGCTATCAACGTGGTCAGGCACAGGCAGACCGGGCCCACCAGGACTTTGTAGACAACACTGCAATGTTGGGGGCCATTGAGAGGCGGCTTGGCCAACTAGTGGACATCTTCACCAGGACAATCAGGCCACAAACAACGCCACCGCCACCGCCACCGCCACCTGCGGCGGATGTGGTACCCGATGCCCCAGCGCAACCAGCTGACTCCGTACCGGCACAAAGACGGAGGGGCCGTCCGAGGCTGGAAGTGGGCGACAGCAGTGTGGAAGCAGCTGGCACACGCTCCAAGAGGAACAGAAAATGACTGTACCAGTACCTGCGCATGCCATTCACCCTGCCAACTATCCGGTCCCACCTGCCACAGGCCTGCTGTACTAGGCAGACACCACACTATGTGGTGTCCGCACGGACATTTCATCTGCCATAACCTTCTACTCTCACTCCCCCACCCCTTCACTCATTTGTAAATATGCACCTACACCCATGCACAATTTGTAAATAAAAGCCACTTACTCACTCAATCATGTGTTGCCTCCATGTTTATTCACATGAATGCATCAGAAACAGATGTTACTAGGTACAGGTATCCAACTGGTACAGAATCATGGCGCTGCGGGAGTGACCTAGGGAAAATAGAAACCGCAAAGACACGTCAGGAAACATGATCACACTCATCAGAACACACTGCAGTGCAACATTTAACAACCCACACGCATCACAACAGTAATGGATGAGACGACACACATCATGGAGACGTGCATTGGCCACAATTTAGCACACACACACACATGCATGCATCACATAGCAGAACACAGAGGTGAAGCACACCACTATGCCACAACACCAGCACACATTCACAGGGCATACCCAAGCAGCACAAGAGGAGCACACTCACAATCAAGGGAAGTAGCGATCAATGATCTGGCGCCTCTGATCCACACCTTCCTCCTCACCACTATCCTCATCAGTTGACATGGGTGGGTCGGGAGGGCGAGGAACTTGCAGTTCATCAGGGTCCAAGAGCAGTTCAATGTTATAGCGCACAGCCAGGTTGTGAAGCATGCAGCACGCTATCACGATCTTGCATACTTTGCCTGGTGAGTAAGGCAGGGCCCCTCCAGTCTTATCCAGGCACCGAAACCTAGACTTGAGCAGGCCAAATGTCCGTTCTACCACTCGACGTGTCCTACCATGGGCATCATTGTATCTCATTTCTCCAGCTGTAGTGGGATTGCGTAAGGGACTGAGCAGCCAAGGCCTGTTTGGGTAAGCCGAGTCGCCTGTGTTGGTGGAAGAGAGAGAGAGAGAAACATCACAACCTGCATTGTGGGGCACACCATGCCACACAGATATCACTCCTGTCACCACAGCATACTCACCAACAAGCCACGCTTGTGCCGGACGCAGATTAGCCATCAGTTGGGGGACCATGCTGCTCCGCATGATGTGGGCGTCATGTGCAGAGCCAGGGAATCTTGCACACACATGTGAGATGATGTTGTCGGCCTGGCACACCACCTGCACGTTCAGGGAATGGAAGTGTTTCCGATTCCTATACACCTGCTCACGTGCCCGTGGTGCAATGATAGCGATATGCGTGCCATCAATGGAACCCACAACGTGTGGTATACGACCCAGGGCATAGAAGTCAGCTTTGACCGCTGCCAACTCCGCCGCCTGAGGGAAATGTATATAGTCATGCTTGTACAGCATCATGGCTGTCAGTACATCCCGGAGTACCGTGCTGAACATGGCCTGTGACATTCCCCCGGCATCTCCAACTGTGTACTGGAATGTGCCTGTTGCAAAGAAATGGAGTGCCGCCATCACCTTTTGCGTGGGTGTCATGGAACCTGGATAGGTTCTTCGCGGCTGCAGGTGAGGAGACAATAGGGTCACAAGTTCCAACAATCGACGGCGATCCAGCCTGAATTTCCGGATCACCTCCTCGTCCACCATATCCTCCAGCACAGTGTATGGGCGATGGACATTTGGAGCCCTCCTGTGTGGGAGTAGATGGAATGGAAGTCAAATCACATACAACGCATGTGTGTGCAACTCAATCACATGTCAACGCCCTCTACCAACATGTAGTATCCAGTGTATGCTTGTCATATGTGTGACTCCTCTGATTGTCAGGACAACATGGATTGACGTAGCAACAATGTGCATCCACTAGCAACATGATGTTTAGCAACATGTGCAATGCACAGTGTCTCACCTCAACATCACTGCCAACCAGACATGTGACATGACCCACATGTGTAGGCCCAACATCACATGCACACATGCAAGTACATGCACACATACTAAATTAAACACCCCCCCACCCCCCCATTTCATGATGCACCAATGGCAACACCAGGAATGGTGGGCATACGGACATCACATGCATGGGGACACAATAGGCAACACACATGTACAGTACACAACAGAACCCCCACCATAGTCATCATCTGACACATACCACTCACTGACAACTGATTCACAGGTGCCCATACATACGGGATCTACTGTGTACATGTGAGGTATGACAAACTTGTGTAGGGTACTACCCGATGTGGACATGCACACGTGATGGACACTTGTGGCTCACCGATGGCCATGGTATGGACACACATGGGATGGAGCATGACATGTGTAGCCACGCAATCACGCACACAACCGTGAGCAGGCAGCTGCAGACAATGGTACAAGGTGCATCATCGGCTAAGATGCAAACATTGACCACGCCATGGCGGTGCACTGCATCCGCTGTTTACGTCTGGGCATACGCGGGCCGCCTTCGACATTCACATTGTCTGCACGTGCACAGACCGTCACGCCCACACACCGGCAAGTGCATGTGCAAGGTTCCGGGACGGATGGTCGATTTGCAACAATGTTGTATCACTGGCGCCAACATGGCGGGGCACGTGATCGGCGGGGGACGTGCAGGCCAACACATCCATTAGCTGATGTCAATGCACATGGCAGGTCATGCCCCCCCTTACAGTGCCATTGCATCATCCAGCCTTCACCGGCCGGCCGGCCGGCCGGCCCTGCCCTGCCCTGCCCAGGACCGCCGTGCCGGCCATGGCAACCACCGCCATTGCACGGCCCTTCCACTACCGCCGTGCCAGGCCCTGCCCAGGACCGCCGTGCCGGCCATGGCAACCACCGCCATTGCACGGCCCTTCCACTACCGGCGTTCCCTGGCGGTCCGTGCAATGGCGGTTGTTGCCATGGCCGGCACGGCGGTCCTGGGCAGGGCCTGGCACGGCGGAAGTGGAAGGGCCGTGCAATGGCGGTTGTTGCCATGGCCGGCACGGCGGTCCTGGGCAGGGCCTGGCACGGCGGTAGTGGAAGGGCCGTGCAATGGCGGTGGTTGCCATGGCCGGCACGGCGGTCCTGGGCAGGGCCTGGCACGGCGGTTGTTCATGGGCCGGCCGCTCCGGCCGGTGTACGGTGGCTGATGCAAGGTGACTGTAAGGGGGGTCATGAACTGGCATGTCCATTGAGTACATCTACAGGGTGTATAGGCCTGCACCTCCCCCGCTGTGTACGTGCACCGCCATGGAGGCGCCAGTGATAGTACATTGTTGCAACTGAAGCATCCGTGCCTGAGGCTTGCACGTGCGGTTGCCGATGTGTGCCCGTGACGGTCCCTGCACATGCAGCCAATGGGAAGAGGGACGCTGGCCGCATACGGCCAATCGCAACTAGCGGAAGCTGTGCACCGCAACAACAGGGCCAGTCATTGGCCCATTTCACGATCACGCTTCCAGGGCTGACCAATTGCTGGCGACGTATGCCACTGACACGTGCTGAGGGCCCTATATATGTGTGTTGGCCAAAATGAAACTTCCTACCCTGGGGACCATTGCTGCCTGTGACCATCACCTCGACCTGCTGCTGCTGCTGAGCTGACCACCGACTGCTGCCTGTGACCATCACCTCGACCTGCTGCTGCTGCTGAGCTGACTACCGACTGCTGCTCTAGTGCCATACTTCGTGATCTTGCCATGTCGCGTGGCAAAGAGATCCGGTCTCGACCCTTCACCGCCGCGGAGCTTGATGTCCTCGTGGACGGTGTACTCCGCAACTATGGACGCCTCTACGGCGCACCGGGACGGGTGGTAAGTGCAGTGTGGGACATGTTGGTGTGCATGAGGGGGCCAAATGATCAGGCCTATTTCTATCTTAGCTGTGTAGTGTGGGCTAGACATATGTTCCTGATTGTGCATGGCTGCTGACAGTAACGTCTTGCCCCTATGTGTGTGACAGGCCACCTGTCCACTGACTTAAACCCTTTTGTCTCCCATCATGGTAGGTCAAGCTGCACCTTCGCAAGGACCTGTGGAGGAGCATAGCACGGGAAGTACGGGCATTGGGGGTGTGCAACAGACGACATACACACTGCCACAAACGCTGGGACGACATTTCCAGGCTGAGCAAGAATGTAGCGGAAGTAACACTGGGCCTGATTCCAAGGACGCCCCGTCTGGCCCGACGCTCCATGACCCCTCTCATGCACCGTATCATTGCAGTGACGCATCCTGAACTGGCCGAACGTCTGAGTGCCGATCAACAGCAAACTAGCGGTGAGCATACTGTCTGTGTAGGAAACTTGTGAGTGCTATGCATGTATTGGTGCACAGACACACTATTGAGTTCCGTGTTGCGTATGTATGCCTGTGATGCCATTTTGGTCCCATTGGGTGGTACTCATTTGACATCCAGGTCCGCCATGTTCACACGCCACTTGCTTAGTAGTTGAGTGTTAAAGCACATCCCCTAGTGGTCCATGGCCCCATGGCAGAAAATGTGAGGATGACTGGTAGGGGTGGGCCATGTGCAGGATGAGGGCTCCTAAACCTTTGTCTGCTATGTGATTTGGCTATCCTGTTCCTTCTGTACGTGAGTGTGCCCATGACTCACACATCTTTTCTGTGCATTTCAGCTTTGACAGAGGACACTCAGCCACAGACGGTGGAGAGTAGCCGAGGAAATGAGTCCGGCTCAGACTTCGCACACACGCAGACTGACACGGAGGAGGCCAGCGCCGGAGAGGGGGACAGGACCGTCCCTGAGGACTCGCATGTGGAGACACCATCGTCCTCCTCGTCGGACACTCTTGGTGAGCCTGCACTGTTGTCACAGACTGGGAGTGGGCACTCATCACCTTCTGTCGTAAGACAGCACACAGGGCCCACACTTCCGCCAACTGCACCATGTACTGTTCGTGGCCGGAGGAGTAGGGGGAGCAGAGTGGCGTTCGGTGCAGGCACCGCTGCCCCTGCCACGGTGAGCCAAAATGCACTGTGTGCTGAGGCCGTTGATCTGCTGCGACAGCTGTGTGTGGGGCAGACCAATATGACAAATGCTTTCCAGGACCATGATAGGAAGTTGGGGCAGGTGGTGGCATTCATGGAAGGGATGCATGGCGATCTTGCAGGTCTACACAGGACAGTGCAGTCATTGGCAAGCAGTGTGTCGTCTGCAATAGTACAGTCGAACGAACAGGGTGCTACTTCTGTTTCCCCATCTACACCGCTGGATGTCTCAGGGGGTAGTGATTATTCTGAGCAGGACTCAAATACAGGTTATTGCACTAGAAGCAGCGTCAGACAGCACGTCAGGGCACGCAGGGCACAGACCCCATCCCCTAGATCAGCTACATCTGTTCACGTAGACGACGTCAGATGCACTGGAGTACACACACAGGATCCACAAGTGTTGTTGGGGGACATGCCTTCCGGAGCTACACAGGCATTCAACACGAAAGGTACTCCCAAGGCAAGGGATACTCACATGTCCATGGACTGTTCCTTGGACAAGGCCAGTCAGAAGACAAAGGCACCTACTAAGAGCAGGGAGACTCCCAAGAGCAGGCCCACAGCAGAGGTAAGGGACACTCCCAAGGACAGTGAGAAGACTAAGGCACCTACTAAGAGCAGGGAGACTCCCAAGAGCAGGCCCACAGCAGAGGTAAGGGACACTCCCAAGGACAGTGAGAAGACTAAGGCACCTACTAAGAGCAGGGAGACTCCCAAGAGCAGGCCCACAGAAGTGGATAGGACCACTCCCAAGGGCAGGGACACACACAGAGAGCAGGTGTCTGCTGGAGACAGGTGCACCACAGACGACAAGCCTGCTGGCAGGAACAGGGCGGCGAGCAGGGCACAGGCTACATCCAGAGACAACACTCCACCTAAGGATAAGGCACATCCTACGGACAAGGCATCTAGCATGGACAATGGCGCTATCAAGGACAGGCATACTTCACCCCTGGCTGCACTGAGGCTGATGTTTTCTACTAAACGCCAAACTGATGTCTCCGCGGCGGAGTCCCCCCATACCTCCACTCCCATCCAGGCCAGTCAGAAGCAGAGGTGGGTGTCCCCTGTTGTTGCATCCCCCATTACACATCATTCCGAGTCCAGGCGGCAGGCACAGAGCAAACGACAAGCAGGCTCCAGCACGTCCCCAGAAACCAGATCCCCGGCAGCAGTTGCTCCACCTATGCTGGGTGGTGATTCTTTGGAGTCCCCACCACTTGGCAGTCCAGTCCTGTCCAGGGTGCACTCACACCTCCCTAAGAAACGCAGACACACACCATTGACACCTGCCAACCCCGATTTGGCTCTAGGTGAGCTATCCCCAGCTCCCAGGCCCACCCTGCCTCCTGGCCCATACAGCCCTGTGGCTCATCATTTCAGTTGTCCCAGTGGCGCTGGTGCAGTTGACTCTCATGTATCAGATGGTGGCACAGTGTCAGTTGTGCCCTCTCCTGTTGCAGATCCTGGCAGGGTATCTGGGTCTATGGCTCACGTGTCAGTTAGGAGATCTGTGGCTGTGTTGCACACTCCTGTTTCTGGTGCTGGCAGTCTGTCTGGGTCAGTGGCTCACGTGTCAGTGACTACATCTGTGGCTGTGTCTCACACTCCTGTTGCTGGTGCTGCCAGTGTGTCTGGGTCCGTGGCCCATGTGTGTGTCACTCGGGCTGTGGCTGTGTCTCACACTCCTGTTGCTGGTGCTGCCAGTGTGTCTGGGTCCGTGGCCCATGTGTGTGTCACTCGGGCTGTGGCTGTGTCTCACACTCCTGTTGCTGGTGCTGCCAGTGTGTCTGGGTCCGTGGCCCATGTGTGTGTCACTCGGGCTGTGGCTGTGTCTCACACTCCTGTTGCTGGTGCTGCCAGTGTGTCTGGGTCCGTGGCCCATGTGTGTGTCACTCGGGCTGTGGCTGTGTCTCACACTCCTGTTGCTGGTGCTGCCAGTGTGTCCGAGGCAGGTAGTTCACGCAGTCCCCCTGATTCTGTGATGTGAGGTGCTGTACACTTCGCTCAAATGTTACTTCACATGGTGTGTCCATTGAGAACTGCGTGGCACTCTTGTGGTCCCTGTGACGGGTTGGTAGGGACACGTAGTTGTGCAGCCTCTGATGTACCTGCTCTGTACTGCACAATGCCCTGTTGATGCTCTGATACTGCATACTGCCCTCTCGTTACCTGCTCTGATGTACCTGCTCTGTACTGCACAATGCCCTGTTGATGCTCTGATACTGCATTCTGCACTCTCGTTACCTGCTCTGATGTACCTGCTCTGTACTGCACAATGCCCTGTTGATGCTCTGATACTGCATTCTGCCCTCTCGTTACCTGCTCTGATGTACCTGCTCTGTACTGCACAATGCCCTGTTGTTGCTCTGATACTGCATACTGCCCCTCTCACGTGCTGCCTCTGATGGGCCTGTTCTGTGCAATGGACTGTTGATGCACTTAGCCCCTCTCACGTGCTGCCTCTGATGGGCCTGTTCTGTGCAATGGACTGTTGATGCACTTAGCCCCTCTCACGTGCTGCCTCTGATGGGCCTGTTCTGTGCAATGGACTGTTGATGCACTTAGCCCCTCTCACGTGCTGCCTCTGATGGACCTGTTCTGTGCAATGGACTGTTGATGCACTTAGCCCCTCTCACGTGCTGCCTCTGATGGGCCTGTTCTGTGCAATGGACTGTTGATGCACTTAGCCCCTCTCACGGGCTGCCTCTGATGGACCTGTTCTGTGCAATGGACTGTTGATGCACTTAGCCCCTCTCACGTGCTGCCTCTGATGGACCTGTTCTGTACTCCACAATGCCCTGTTGATGCTCTGATACTGCATTCTGCCCTCTCGTTTACTGCCTATGATGTACCTGCTCTGTACTGCACAATGCCCTGTTGATGCTCTGATACTGCATACTGCCCTCTCGTTACCTGCTCTGATGTACCTGCTCTGTACTGCACAATGCCCTGTTGATGCTCTGATACTGCATGCTGCCCTCTCGTTACCTGCTCTGATGTACCTGCTCTGTACTGCACAATGCCCTGTTGATGCTCTGATACTGCATGCTGCCCTCTCGTTACCTGCTCTGATGTACCTGCTCTGTACTCCACAATGCCCTGTTGATGCTCTGATACTGCATTCTGCCCTCTCGTTTACTGCCTATGATGTACCTGCTCTGTACTCCACAATGCCCTGTTGATGCTCTGATACTGCATTCTGCCCTCTCGTTTACTGCCTATGATGTACCTGCTCTGTACTCCACAATGCCCTGTTGATGCTCTGATACTGCATTCTGCCCTCTCGTTTACTGCCTATGATGTACCTGCTCTGTACTGCACAATGCCCTGTTGATGCTCTGATACTGCATGCTGCCCTCTCGTTACCTGCTCTGATGTACCTGCTCTGTACTCCACAATGCCCTGTTGATGCTCTGATACTGCATGCTGCCCTCTCGTTACCTGCTCTGATGTACCTGCTCTGTACTCCACAATGCCCTGTTGATGCTCTGATACTGCATTCTGCCCTCTCGTTGACTGCCAATGATGTAGCTGCTGTGGTGCCCACTTTGCCCATGCTCACGCATACACTGTGATTATACCCCTATTTTGTACAATAAAGGTAGTCTATCAGGTCTCGTGGTCTGTCGTTGTCATTCCTGCTTGCGTACTACTAATGTGTATTTGTATTTGCTTCTCATCAGTGGTTTCGGTAACATGACACTCCCCCTCCCTACGTCACGTCCCTTACTGGTATTCCCCTGCAGACAGCCAATGGTTTGTGCCTTACCTGCGTCGTCGTCCATGGTGGGCCATGACTAGGACGTGGTGGATCGCGAAGAGCATCGGGAAAGCGTGTAGCGCTGGGTCCATGGTGGTGGTCAGCTTGCGGTGGGTATCTCTGCTATGTCACCTATCTTCGCAGTGGGGATTCCGCCGTGTTCAGACAGGTTGTTTTTCCGCTGCGGTTTTATGTGTATTTTCCGCCATCTTGATTTGGGGGACGGTCTTCGACGTCAGTACGTACGGCGGGGCCTCCGGATGTGTTCCGTCCGCCACGGTCTCGTGTGTAGTTCGGCGGCGGAGCGTGCTTTTCCGTCGCGGACGGAAATTTGACACGTTTTCCTATCCTGATATGGCGGACGGAGTATCCGCGGCAGGCGGACACGGAAAAGGCTTTTTCCGCCTACTCCAGGGCCGCGGTGGCTCTTCCGTCCGCCATCCTAATGAGCCCCTTAGAACGGAGCTCTATATCCTAGAGACTTCCGCAGCATCAACATACACCAGTTTGACTTTGACTATTTTCATGTAAATACAGGAAAAAATAAAGAGCAATACAGATGAAACAGAACAAAATAACTCCCCCTCCCATCCACTCCAGAGCAACAAAGCAAGCAAAGACTGTAAGCATATACTTACAATGTGTCATCAACCAGTAGGCAGCATTTCTACCACACACGCATAGAAGGGAACACAACAATAGAGGGGAGAGATTAAAAAGCACTGACTTTTCAGGCTTTTGGATACTTTTCTTCTGGTCACTCCTAAAACCCCAAACTGAAAGAGGCAGCTTTCGGGATATGGCACAGACAGCAGGGGAGACTGGTTCAGCCACTCTTCAGCAGGGTCAGGACAGCGTGCAGTTCATCATTTTTCAGGCTGCTGAATATCTTCCTCCTGGTAATTCTTAAAGATCCCAGACTTAAAGTGGCAGAGTCTAGGGTAGGAGGCCGCAGAGAGCAGTGGGAGGCAAGCTCAATCACTAATTCTGGCCAGGGCTTCAGAGCAGATCCTAGTTCCCACTGGTCCTTTGGTTCGCCTGTAAAGATGTCCTTCTTGTGCTTCATTTTGCTGGTCCAGCTTTTATGACCACTGAGAAGCATTTCCAAAGCTTGGGTACTAAGGAGACTAGAATCAGCCTCAATTCTCTTCCATGCAGACACAGACAGCAGGCTCTTCTTTTGTTAGTCTCCAAACCTAGGGCCTGATTAGGATGACGGTGAGACCGCCACTGACAGTCGGTGGCAGCGCCAGATTTAGCGCTGGTGGCGCCCAGTGCGACAATGCTTGTTGGCACCCCAGTGACCCGCTCCACTACAGATTCCTTCATAACCATCCTTTCACATTGCCCCTTAAGTCTCCATAACCACTCTCTCTCTGTTGCATTTAATTAGTTTTATAGCTCTACTCCTACCAGTGTAAGGTGTCAGAACACTTTACATCACGCAGATTACACAGAGACAATCAATCATAAGTGTATAAATCAGTGTATAGGATATGTTACATAAGACAGAGGACAAGAAGGTATAGGAGTCACAGGTCATCCATACTGGTAGGCAGGATAGTTTAAGAGTGCTTGGTCAGGAGAATCAGAAACTTAGAATTTAAAACCGAACACCATGGTTGGAGGTTCTCTTTCATAATAACAATTGATTTCTACCCTATTGAATCCATTTTGTAGCATTAGGATAAAGAGAAACCGGGGAAATCATAATGCTTCAGCCTATACCTTGCAGTTTTCATGCAGCTATTTCATGACAGTTACTTGATCACTGTTCTACATTAAGATTTTAATTCATAAAGAGCTAGCACCAATATGGTCTCTGTGACAAAAGTAGTAAACCACTGACCTATTTCCATTATATGCTCTTTGTGATCTGCGCGTTCTTTGCAGCAGGCAGATTAACCCTCTGCGCTACCTTACGATGAGTAGAACTTTCCGTTACACAAACCTCCGATCTTTCTCTCTCCAGGAAGTACATTAATCACCTCAGTTATTTTGACATTTGTATTGTTGGCTGAAAATTGCTGAAGGCCAGGCAAAGCAGCAGCAGGTGCTTTTAAAACCTTAATATTGGTGCCCCCACACAAAGACAGCACCCGGTACAGTGGCACCAGTCGCACCGTCCTAGAGCCGGCCCTGGTCGGTGGTGGTCTCACGGCCATCCTAAGCAATATCCCCGCCCGCCATATTAGGATGGTGGGCGGTGTGTTGGTGGTCAGAAAGACTGACATCCGATGGGCTCCTTGACCCTCTCCGGTGCGTCAGAGGGAATTTTATTCCCTACAATGATGGCAATGCCTGCCAGGCACCCCCATAGGAATTACAATGTCTCTTTTCGCCTGCCTTTTCATGGCGGGTAATCAGCCATGAAAAGACAGGTGGAAAGGGACTATGGGGTCCTGCAGTGGGCCCCCCATCACCCCAGACATGGGACCTGGGGTGCGTAGGTGCCCCCTACATATCCCTGCACCATATGGCAGTCACCGCATGGTGCCTTCCACATAGTGCAAGGTTATGTGCAGTGTCCCCCTTTTGTCTTGCGGCGGGTGCTGCAGCCAGCAGCACACGCCGCAACACAAAATATAGCCATTGCGACTGCAGTAGTAATGGTTGCATTTTAATGCCTATGTCAGAACTAATGACAGACTGTCGGGGTGCTGTTTCCGATACGGTGTCCGCCCGCCATCGTAATCAGCCCCCTAGTTGTGTTCTAAGGTGGGATTCTTTCTTGTAGTAGTCACTTGCAAGTGATTGGTGATGGCACATTAGCCTATCCTAAGAAGATTCCAGCACTTCAGTTATTCCCTCTTTTGCATCATGGATTGTCTATTACTGCAGAAAAATCCCCAAAACCTTATCTGGGGTTCTTCCACTATCGCATGTACTCAGGACCACTGTGTGTAGATCTCCCTTACTGGGGGTTGCCTATTACAATAAGACCCCTCCCTTTCCTCCTAGCAAGAGACCCACTTAACCTGGTTCTTGGCCCAGGTCACAACATAGGGATCTGGAGACAGGCTTCATTGGGAAAGGCCTTCTTCAAAGCTGAGTTCAAATCAGAGCCAACTTTATAGTGTTCCTCTGTACCTTCCGATCCCCTCGCATTACTAGATAACTAGGGGGGATGATATATCAGCAGTAAACTTCTACCCTCTTTTTTCCGAGCAGTATACGTTTTCCAAAAGATCTCTTATGAGAGCTACTTCACAACTTTCCACAGAGCATGGGGAATCGGATTACCGTAGGGGAGTTGGCCTGGCAGCATCAGCCTGGAGACAGTCCTGGCTTCAGGCAGAGGTGAAGAACTTTTCTACAAATTATCTTTACCAAACATTCATGTTCACCAATTATTTTTCATAAATGTTGCAGGATAGTGAAAATGACTTACTTAGACCATTTGTAAGTCTCATTACAAAATAACCTTTAATATTAAAATCTTAAAACAAGCCCAAGGGAAAACAAGTATTTACAATGCAATAGGCCTCGCCTTACAGAAAGTTTGAGATATTGGTGTTGCAAATAATAACATAGTGTAGAATGGTGCAGAGTGGAGTGGTGCAGATAGATTACAATGGTATGGAGTAATGTGGCATAAAGTGCAGGTCATAGATTGTTTCAGAGTAGAGTGAAGTAGCATAGAGTGAAGTGGTGCAGGGTAGAGTGCAGTGGCATAGAGTGCAGTGGTGCAGAGTAGATTAGAGTAGCTTAGAGGGGATTGGCATAGAGTGCACTGGTGCAGAATGGAGTGGTACAGATTAGAGTGCCGTGTTGCAGAGTGCAGTGGCATAGAGTGCAGTGGTGCAGAGTAGATTAGAGTAGCTTAGAGGGGATTGGCATAGAGTGCACTGGTGCAGAATGGAGTGGTACAGATTAGAGTGCCGTGTTGCAGAGTGAGTGGCATAGAGTGGAGTGGTGCACAGTAAAGTGGAGAGGTCTAGAATGGAATGGTGCAGCGTGAATTTTCTTGGAGTGAGGTACAGTGGAATGGAGGGCATTGGCATAGAGTAGAGTGGTGCAGATTAGAGTGGTGCAGAGTGGAGTGCAGGGGCTTGGAGTGGTGTAGAGTGGAAAACAGAAATCGAACCCTGGTGAAAGGATAGGGTCACTGGAGGTACAAACTCTAGCTGGACAGTCTAAAACAAATAAAATCAGCAACCAAGCATATGTGACTTACAAACAACAAAGTCATGGACTGATATCGTGATGGAAGGCCAGATTCAGCAGTTTGCCAAGTTGGAAAAGAAAGAGGGAAAGTAAGGACCATACACAAATGTCAGCCAGAGGGTGCAGACGCTCAGCTCCAGGCCCCAGTGCGAAGCGAGGGCTGCTGGAGCCAGCTCACCTGGCAACAAGAGACAGCCCACTGCCAATAAGATAGCAGGCGCTGGTAAACCCATTGCCAGGTACAGCAGGACATCAGCTGCTGCATTGGTCACCACTTCCAGGATCGATGTGGCAACGAGGGCCACAGTGCCATACCGTTGCAGTCGCTCCAGTCACTTTGCATTGCATCGCTCTTTCTGGGAACCACATTAGTGCAGTACATGCAGCTCTACTTGTTCTAAGGTTAAGGTGCTAAGCTGCCGGAGCTGCCAGGATACCTAAGTGCCAAGGTGGAGTACTTGGAGCCAACTTGCCATCAACTACCACCACAGCACCAGCAAAGGTATCCCAGGGCTGGTCCAAAGCTGTCCTTGTGCAAATGTGCAATACCCATGCAGGAGCCCCCTCTGGGACATCCAGTCACCAGTCCCCAATACCCTCCCCATTCCTGTGGTTCCAGCTGCAATAGCCCCTCATCTTGGGGCCCCAGTCCCCGGCAAGCTGCTGCTAGACCACCTCCTGAGAAAACCAGCCAGGCCCAGGACGCATTAAGTAGTCCCTCTCCATTAAGGCGAAGGCTGAAGGAGCACCCAGGGGCACACAGATGACACCTCCAATAAAGATGCACTTTGGAGATCTTCGAGTTGCAAGCCCAGCAGAGCAGGAGGCGGGGCGTGCGTCATTGGGCCGGTTGGGAGCACAGTAAGCACCAGCAGCCTACAGCTCCAGTCTCCTGATTCCATTATAGTCTGGCTGCCCAACACCATATTAGGTGGAGCAGAGTTGCAAACACACCCCACCCACCCATTCAACTCTCATTGGCCCAAGAGGGAAAGAGAGCCACCAATACAGAGAGGGGGGTCAAATTAATAAATTGTAAAGACGCTGAAAGGAAAACAGATTAGACAGTGGCGTCACTAGGGGAGTGCGGGGGGTGCGGACCGCACCGGGTGACACCAATCTACACTGACGAGTCTACCTGCGTCCTGCTTTAGTCAAGGGTTTGGGTTTGCATTGTTGTTCTGTGACGAAAGTCGAAACGAAACCGAAGCCAAACCAAACCCAGTTAAGCATATACCAGGCAGGCAGGCAATGGCATCGTTGACTTGCAGTTTGGTTTCACTGACACTTGCCCAGCAGTTTGGGTCCCAGGGCCGTCAATCTTATCCCTACTTCCAATGACGTGACGGCCCTGGGACAGCCCCCGCACTCTGTGCGCAGTGCGCAACTGCACCTGCTGCGCCTGCTCTTAGCCTCTGACGCGTCACGGCGGTCACGCGCCCGCCAACGCCAGGGAGAGTGCGTACTGTGCGTCGTGAGAATAAACTTAAAAAGAACGACGACGACACCGGTCCGAGCCGAGGCGAGTCCGACTCCGGCACTATCTTCTCTCCCCTTCAAATTTGGAACGGTGAGAGACTGCTGACTGTCACTAGTAGTAGAGAGAGTAGAGAATAGTATAATTTTAATGTATAATATACTGTATATCATTATCATAAATACTGACTGCATGACATGAGACTGTCGTAGTAGTAAAGCAGTGCAGTGGCACACAAATGAAAACACAGCCCTGAGGGCACTCTTCGGCGGGTGCAAGCTGGCTTTCTAAATTCTTCCTATGCCCCACACATGCCCTTTTCGTCGAGGTAGCCTGCCCCTGCCCAGCCCATCCCCCACCCTCCAGCGCTTCCAGGGCCTTTATTGCATTGCCAAATATGCCAAACATTGCAAAATTGCTGCATTATATCAGAAAGCGTGCGACCAGTTTCGAGGGTTTCTAACCCTCAAAGGCAGCAGGGAATCGATGGGTTTTTAATGAGCTGCTGCGTGCCATTTAAGCTCTCGGCCGGGGAAAGGTTGCTTTGTTCATTGAAGCCAGCGGACTGTATGCAGGTGTGTTAATAGAGATAGAGATTCAATCTTTGAATATTATGTGACAGGCACTGTTGCAATCATGTGCAGGCCTCGAGTGAGAACCTAACATTTCATGTCTTTTTTGGATATACCAACTTAGGCCAAGAGCTCTGCCTGGTCCTCATGCTGTTCACACTCGCCAGCGTCTCGCAGGAGATCTGCAATGCTTGACGGCAATTTTCTTTGCTCACAAGGCAACTCTATAGCAGCCTAGCTCATCTGAGGGTGCATGGGTTCCTATTTTTCAGTATCTTGCACAGTCTTCAGTTTTCCAGTGAACCAGTTCCAAATTTCAGCTTACTCTTCACTACAGTGCCACCTGTTGCTCGCACTCTTGTTTATACAAATCCAGGGAAGACAGATGGAGTAAGAGTGAGAGGGAGACAGAGGGAGCTAGAGGGAGTAAGACAGAGAGAGAGGGAGCTAGACAGAGAGAGGGGGCTAGAGGGAGTAAGACAGCGAGAGAGGGAGACAGAGGGAGCTAGAGGGAGTAAGACAGCGAGAGAGGGAGACAGAGGGAGCTAGGGAGTAAGACCGAGAGAGAGGGAGACAAAGGGAGCTAGAGGGAGCAAGACAGAGAGAGGGAGTAAGACAGAGAGAGGGAGCTAGAGGGAGTAAGATAGAGAGAGAGGAAGCTAGAGGGAGGAAGACAGAGAGAGAGGGAGCTAGAGGGAGAAAGACAGAGAGAGAGGGAGCTAAAGGGAGTAAGACAGAGAGAGAGGGAGACAGAGGGAGCTAGAGGGAGCAAGAGAGAGGGAGCTAGAAGGAGCTAGACAGAGAGAGGGAGCTAGAGGGAGTAAGACAGAGAGAGAGGGAGCTAGAGAGAGTAAGACAGAGAAAGAGGGAGACAGAGGGAGCTAGAGGGAGTAAGACAGAGAGAGGGAGCTAGAAGGAGTAAGAGAGAGAGAGAGAGGGAGCAAGACAGAGAGAGGGAGTAAGACAGAGGGAGCTAGAGGGAGTAAGGCAGAGAGAGAGAGGGAGCTAGAGGGAGTAAGACAGAGAGAGAGGGAGAAAGAGGGAGCTGGAGGGAGTAAGACAGATAGAGGGAGCTAGACAGAGAGAGGGAGCTAGAGGGAGTAAGACAGAGAGAGAGGGAGCTAGAGGGAGCAAGACATAGAGAGAGGGAGCTAGAGGGAGTAAGACAGAGAGAGGGAGCTAGAGAGAGCAAGACAGAGAGAGAGGGAGCAAGAGGGAGTAACAAAGAGAGAGAGGGAGCTAGAGGGAGTACGACAGAGACAGGGAGACAGAGGGAGCTAGAGGGAGTAAGACAGAGAGAGAGGGAGCTAGACAGAGAGAGGGAGCTAGAGGGAGTAAGATAGAGAGAGAGGGAGCTAGAGGAATAAGAGAGAGAGGGAGCTAGAGGGAGCAAGACGGAGAGAGAGGGAGTAAGACAGAGAGAGAGGGAGCTAGAGGGAGTAAGGCAGAGAGAGAGGGAGACAGAGGGAGCTAGAGGGAGTAAGACAGAGAGAGAGAGGGAGCTAGACAGAGTGAGGGAGCTAGAGGGAGTAAGACAGAGAGAGAGGGAGCTAGAGGAAGTAAGACATAGAGAGAGGGAGCTAAAGGGAGTAAGACAGAGAGAGGGAGCTAGAGAGAGCAAGACAGAGAGAGGGAGCAAGAGGGAGTACCAAAGAGAGAGAGGGAGCTAGAGGGAGTAAGACAGAGACAGGGAGACAGAGGGAGCTAGAGGAAGTAAGACAGAGAGAGAGGGAGCTAGACAGAGAGAGGGAGCTCGAGGGAGTAAGATAGAGAGAGAGGGAGCTAGAGGGAATAAGAGAGAGAGGGAGCTAGAGGGAGCAAGATGGAGAGAGAGGGAGCTAGAGGGAGTAAGACAGAGAGAGAGGGAGCTAGAGGGAGTAAGGCAGAGAGAGAGGGAGACAGAGGGAGCTAGAGGGAGTAAGACAGAGAGGGAGCTAGAGGGAGCTAGACAGAGAGAGGGAGCTAGAGGGAGTAAGACAGAGAGAGAGGGAGCTAGCGGAAGCTAGACAGAGAGAGGGAGCTAGAGGGAGTAAGACAGAGAGAGAGGGAGACAGAGGGAGCTAGAGGGAGCAAGACAGAGAGAGGGAGCTAGATAGAGAGAGGGCGCTAGAGGGAGTAACATGGAGAGAGAGGGAGCTAGAGGGAGGAAGACAGAGAGAGAGGGAGTAAGAGAGAGAGAGAGGGAGCTAGAGGGAGGAAGACAGAGAGAGAGGGAGTAAGACAGAGAGAGAGGGAGCCAGAGTGAGTAAGACAGAGAGAGAGGGAGACAGAGGGAGCTAGAGGGAGCAAGAGAGAGGGAGCTAGAAGGAGCTAGACAGAGAGAGGGAGCTAGGGGGAGCAAGACAGAGAGAGGGAGCTAGAGGGAGTAAGACAGAGGGAGAGGGGGCTAGAGGGAGTAAGACAGAGAGAGAGAGGGAGCTAGAGGGAGTAAGACAGAGAGAGGGAGCTAGAGGGAGCTAGACAGAGAGAGGGAGCTAGAGGGAGTAAGACAGTAGCTAGCGCCGTACATTTCCGACAGAGGTGGTCCATGCGGTAAGTCGTGAGGGGGTGACACCATGAGTTACCCGCACCGGGTGACACCCACCCCAGTGACGCCACTGAGATTAGAAATAATAGGATTGGTAAATTTTATTTTTGCAGTTTATTATCCGGCACGTGTCTCTCTAAAAATTATAGTTAATTATATCACATAGGAAAAATCTGTCAGACCGAGTTTGCAGTGTCAACTTTATTATACAAGTGTGTCTGCCTCTGATACAGCATAAGGAGCCAAGAAGCCCTCCCACAACCAGAGACGGACTGCCAATTTGCAACATGAAAAATATAATTTAAAAAAACCAAAAAGGATTTGAGTGAGCCGTGTTACAGGGAAGTTATGCGTCCGCCATTATTGAAGCTCAAAAGCAAGTAAAACAAGGGGTATCAAGACCCTGGCCCAGGGGTCCACACACGCCGTGGCTAGTACGGCTCATTAACCTGCGCGGCTCTGATACATTTGTGAACCTGACATGACACAAACTATAGTAGCCAAGGGCCAAGGCAGGATCGATGTCCTGCTGCTGACGCCTACGGCGTGGCTTTAGTTCACAGTGATAACATTGCAGGCTGCATTGGCACTCGCATAGTGCCCACACCGCCATTCACTCCCGCCCGCTCGCATATATACAATTCCTCCCCAATGAAACTCTGGAGACATAATTTATGGGAAAGAACTGTTGCAGGTTTATTTCATACAACACACGTATGACGTTTTCAGGTGGGTCATATTACGGGCGATCCAAAGCAGGCAGCCCCTCGCTGACCTGCATGCCTAAGGAGCCATCTTGCACGGCGAGTCGATGCTCTGACGCTGCAGCACATTACCAACTTCGTTATACTCCCCCCCCCCTGTCGGGGCAGAGCAGTGTGGCACACCCCCGGTCGGTTCAGGCCCCCCGACCGCCCGAAGGACTAACGGGGCGCTGTCGCGGTTTCCCGGAACCTCCTCCGGCTCCTGGTCCTTGGCTCAGGCACCCTTACTGTGCCAGGCAGAGGTACCCTTACTGTACCCTTCTGCCGCAGAGATACCCTTACTGTACCCGTCTGCTTCCAGATCGCCCTGTAACTCCGCCTGCAACAGAAAGAAAACATTACAACCTTCTATTACTTTGCGCCACCGCTCAAGCTGCTGGGTCAGGGTTGAGGGTGGGAACAGCGTTTGAACCGCGGGAAGACCGGAAAAGAGAGGCTGAGCCTTGGCCACTGCGCTAGATATAGGGGGATCGCCCCTCCCACATGTAGGCCCTCTCCTGGCCTGGAATGGTAAACGCGGGGCGGGGCGCCCCGCCCGGATCGGCTGGAGTTTTGCCGGGTGGGACTAGAGCGCTGCCCCGCCCATGTTCCCCTGCGGGTCACGCGGTCAGCGGCATAGTGCCCACACCGCCATTCACTCCCGCCCGCTCGCATATATACAATTCCTCCCCAATGAAACTCTGGAGACATAATTTATGGGAAAGAACTGTTGCAGGTTTATTTCATACAACACACGTATGACGTTTTCAGGTGGGTCATCTTACGGGCGATCCAAAGCAGGCAGCCCCTCGCTGACCCGCATGCCTAAGGAGCCATCTTGCACGGCGAGTCGATGCTCTGACGGTGCAGCACATTACCAACTTCGTTATACTCCCCCCCCCCCTGTCGGGACAGAGCAGTGTGGCACACCCCCGGTCGGTTCAGGCCCCCCGACCGCCCGAAGGACTAGCGGGGCGCCGTTGCGGTTTCCCGGAACCTCCTTCGGCTCCTGGTCCTTGGCTCAGGCACCCTTACTGTGCCAGGTAGAGGTACCCTTACTGTACCCTTCTGCCGCAGAGATACCCTTACTGTACCCGTCTGCTTCCAGATCGCCCTGTAACTCCGCCACAGCGCTTGAACCGCGGGAAGACCGGAAAAGAGAGGCCGAGCCTTGGCCACTGCGCTAGATATAGGGGGATCGCCCCTTCCACATGTAGGCCCTCCCCTGGCCTGGAATGGTAAACGCGGGGCGGGGCGCCCCGCCCGGATCGGCCTGAGTTTTGCCGGGTGGGACTAGAGCGCTGCCCCGCCCATGTTCCCCTGCGGGTCACGCGGTCAGCGGCAGTACTGCTCGTACGTGAGCCACTGTCACGGTAAATTAAATGCAGATCAGATCCCACGATCAGCCCCGACGACCCGCCAGCGGCTGAGAACCGCACCGACTGTGCTGGCCGCTGGGGCGGTTCCTAAACATCCCAGAGGATACACCACCAGTCCAGACTTCACTTCTGTGCAGAGCTGTGCTGCGCCTCACTCAGAAACATGCCTGGCCACGGTGTTTACAGCGTGAGTCGTTGTGGCCTTGAGGCTGCTCGTTACTGAATTCCTCGCCACCTCGCTAAGTAAGCGAGTTCCTGTATCTCTTTGCTTATTAACATTCCCTTTCAATTAATAGAGATTCAAGTATGTGGTATTGATGGGCAGCTGCCTGCTGCCCAGTTCCAAGCAAGAGCATGGCAGGCAGTGAGATGTGTGATACTAATTCAAACAGGCATGATGCTGGGACTGAGGCTTGCATGGACAGGCAGCAGAGCTCCAGCATAGCATTTGTTTTTGTGGTTTGCCTCGTTAGTTTAGGGCTTCTCAGCATGGTATGATCAGTAATTGCAGCGGGAGGCACATGCTTCTGATTAAGTCCACTCATGGAACATCTATCCTGTGTTTGTGTGCGTGTGTGTGTGTGTGTGGGGGGGGGGGGTGTTATGGAACACCAGAGTAATTTGCAGACAGTATGGCCTATCACATCCTGTTTGGTATAGTGTGTCCCAGTGCCCTTCCATTTCTGGTGTTATGCAGCATCGTTTAGAACTTATTAGACTTTCTGGTTGCTCATTGCTAATATGTATATGTTTCCGTTGTCTTCATTGCTTGATTTTGCTCGCCACAAAGTGTCACTCATAGGTATTGAACGTCACTCATAATTTCACTGGATTTATGAAAATGTCACACATAAGCAATCTGAAACCTTGGCCCCTATGAGTAAAGAAATAGATGTTTGATGTTTGATGTTTGATGTTTTGTGGTTTTTATATAGCGCTCTGTCACTCCAGGGAGCATCCTGGCGCTTTTATCTTCATTTCTGACAGGTAGTATGGTGTTTCGACTGCGTTTGGGAAGTTTGAGTATAATTAGACCAAAGTTTTGCATTTTGATTCTGGGAGTCCGTAGATCCATGTTTTTAAAGATTTTTTGAAAGTCTGTTCTGAAGATATTAGACGAAGGTCTGTAGGGAGTGTGTTCCAGGCCTTAGCCCCAAGAACTGCCAATGATTTTCCCCCCTTGGTGGCAAGTTTAAACTTGGGGACAGTGATCAGATTGGCTGTGGCTGATCTAAGTTCTCTCGAGGGATAATACCTGTGGAATCTGTTATTTAAGTATTTTGGTCCCTGTTTGTGAAAACACCTGAATGTGATCACAATGATTTTAAATAAGATCCGCTTCTGAATAGGAAGCCAATGCAGCTTGTTCAGGGCAGCTGATGCTGATGATCTTCTAGGCAACCTTAGGACCAATCTCGCTGCCGCGTTTTGAATAGTCTGTAGTTTATGTAGAGTAGATTTTGTTACTCCAGCATACAGACTATTACAGTAGTCAATTTTGGATGTTATTAGGGCAACTGCTACTGTTCGGCGGGCGGGCAATGGTAGATAGTCAAAAAATTTGCGTAGCCCTTTCATGATGTTAAAGCAGGCAGCTGCTATTTCTTTGGATTGTTGCTTAAAAGAAAGCAGATTATCAAATTTTATGCCCAGATTTCGAGTGGCATTGATGGTGTCTGGGGGAGCTTCCGCATCGGGTGGCCAACAGGTGAGTGGGGAAAATAAGTTATTTTTCCCAAATGGTATGATCTCTGTCTTTGCAGAGTTACATTTCAGATGGTTTTCGTGCATCCACTTAAAGGTTGCCGTCAGACACTCTTTTAGGTCTCGTTCTACTTTGGCTATATCTTTGTCCAGAATCAGGACCAGTTGGGTGTCGTCGGCGTATGCGACCGTATTCACATTGAAGGACGCAATAAGACTTATCAGGGGAGCCATGTACAAATTAAATAAGGTAGGGCTCAGACTAGAGCCCTGAGGTACCCCTGAGCCAATCTCCTTCTGCTTTGAATAAAATTGTCCTAACCTGACGATTTGTTTTCTGTTTAACAAAAAGTTTGTAAACCAGTTCAACACGGTGCCCCCTATACCTGCCTCAGCCAGGCGATGTAATAATATGGTATGGGACACCATGTCGAAAGCTGCCGATAAGTCAAGGAGGACAAGGACAGCCCTGCCCCCCTGGTCTAGTGCAGTTCTTATGGTTTCTGTTGTAAATAACAGAGCTGATTCGGTAGAATGTTTAGCTCTGAAACCAGCCTGGTTTGGATGTAGAATGTTATTTGTTTCCAGGAATGTTGTTAACTGTCTATTGACCAGGGTTTCAGTGCATTTACACAATGCAGGGAGTTGGGAGATCGGACGTAGATTAGTTAGGACAGATGGATCATGTAAAGCCTTTTTTTGTAATGGCTTTACAATGGCCGTTTTCCACGCATTGGGGACTTCTCCAGATTGAAGTGAGGCATTGATGATGTCATTGATCATGGGACTTACGTCCTCTTTGATAGCCTGGATTAGTGAGGGAGGGCATGGGTCAAGTGGCGATCCAGATTTGATTTTTGATAGAATTTTCAGAGTGTCTGCTTTCTCAATCGAGTCAAAAGTATTCCATCTAACTGTTATCCCATGGTTACTTTCTTGAGAATTATGTTCTTTGTTTTCCGTAGTAATAGGGAAATTTTTGGTGATGTTTACAATCTTTTGTTCAAAGTAGTCTGCCATGTCATTACAGAAACTTTGTGATGGTGGTATCTCGTGAGATAGTATTTTTGGGTTTCTGAAACTTGTGACTATACGGAAAATTTCTTTTTGGTCATTCTGTGAAATTTCTATTCTTTTGGTAAAATAAGTTGTTTTAGTTTTTTTTATAAGTGCGTGGTAATTCTGCCTGGCAATTTTAAAATTGACCTGATCTCCCTCATCATATTGTTTGCGCCATTTGCGTTCGAGTCTACGAACTGTGCGTCGTGTGTCTTTCAGTTCTTCTGTGAACCAGGGAGCTGATGTTTTCCCCTGTTTAGATGTGGATTTTTTATTGTTTCTTCCTGACGTCAATTTCTCACCTATGGTTCTCATCCATTTATCATAACTAAGATTGTCAATGGTAGCGTTTCCTACTGTCTCTGGTTTATTCTCTCTGACCCAGTCTTGTAGGTTCGGATGTTCAATGATTTTGGTCCAGCAAGGAGTTGGCTTCTCCTCTCTGATTTTATCTGGTTTTGACATTTTCATTTCTTCCGTTTTGAGGTGAAATGCAATGAACTTATGATCTGTCCACGTTTGGGGTAGGGGCGTAGAGACATTTATTGACTTCAAATTCGTGCAGATGCAGTCCAACACATGGCCCGCTGTATGTGAGGGCTCATTTGTAAGAATTGTGAGCCCCAACACATGCATAATGTCTTTAAAATATAGTACGTTTGTATCATTAGTGCAATCGAGATGGAGATTTAAGTCTCCCATTAAGGTAAAGTTAGCGGCCTTGAGTGTCATATTTGTGAGTACTTCTCCTAGACTTTCTAAAAAGTGGCTGCCATGTCCTGGTGGGCGGTAGATTAGTGCCCCTGAAAAGGTAAAAGAGTTGTGTGCTTTTAAATTAAAAGCTAAACATTCCGCGTCTTTTATTTCCGGTAATTCCTGAATATTACATGTGAGGGTTTCTCTGTGAATAATAGCGATCCCTCCCCCTCTTTGTATAGTTCTATCCATTCTCTGTATCGTGTATCCGGGTGGGAGTGCACATACAATGTCGGGGTTTGACCAGTTTTTTAGCCATATTTCCGTGACCATAAGACAGTCCAAATTGTTTTCTTTAATCAGATCATATATGTGTAGGGCATTTTTACACATGGAGCGTGCGTTTATTAGTCCTCCCTTAATAGATTTATAAGTAATTTTCGGAGTATATTTTACGTAAGTTTGTAATGTTTGTTTACATGTGATACATGAAATTGGTCCTCGCCAACTGTCTACTGATATTGCATGGTGGCATTGTTTGGTGTTGGGTTTTAAGGACAATAGCTTTTCTCTGGTTAACTGACCTGTATGCATTTTTATGGTGAGTGGCGCAAGGCCCACAGCCCCCCAGCCCGTCCTTAGCGCGGACGGGCGCAGACGGGCTGACTCTGGCGTGACTCCGGCGCTGGCGAGGCGCGTCCACTGCACGCGTCCGCTGTCGCTGTGAAAGTCCGTATCCCTTTGTAGGGATGGCTAGAGCGCTGACCCAGCTGCCGCCTCCCACTCAAGATGTCTGCCGTGTATATTCTTTCCTTCTGCTCGGTAAACAGCCCTGAAATCGGCTGTAACCGACGAAAGTGCAGGGGGAGTGATTTATAGGGGCGGGGTGAATAGGAAAATAGGAAAAAAAATCTATTTCTTTACTTTGGGTATAATCGCAGCACCCGCGCTTTACTTTTAATGTTAAAAGTAAAGCGCCGGTTCCGCGATTATACCAAAAGTTAAGAAATAGATGTTTTTTTCTATTCCTTTACTTTTGGTATAATCGCGGCACCCGCTCTTTACTTATAACATTAAAATTAAAGCGCGGGTGCCGCGATTATACCAAAAGTAAAGAAATAGAAAAAAAATCTATTTCTTTACCTTTGTTTTAATCACGGCACCACTAGGCGCGAGGCCTAAAACAGGAGTGGGGGCGCAGTGGGTCAGACACGTGTTTGATGGTTCAGTGTTTTGCAAGAGGGCAAGGCATGACGCATGCGGAAGAACCCCTCCCTTCCTGACAGTCACAGACATGAAGGGTTAACGCAGCAACCCCCCCCCCCCCACACACACACACACACAGCACACACAAAGGAAGGAGGCTGTCAAAACAGAAACTTTCTCATTTTCAGAGTTGTTTAGACAATTTCCATTACTTCTAATCATAAGCTCCGAAGATATAAAACTTTAATTTGAAAAAAGACAAATATCAAAACGTGCATCCGGGGGCACAGAAACGGGACCTCTTGCACTGCTTCACAACGGGGCCCCTGCTGGGGGCACCAGCTCTGGACCTGTCACCCCCTTCCTGCATCAATAGCCCACCCAGGACCGGTGATTACTGTGCATTCTGGGACTTGTGGTCTACGGAAACGGGACTGCCTGTAGCAGAATTAACAGAAAACACAGAACCGATACGTTGTTGAGGCATTGCTCTGAAGCCTGTCGTTTGTCACACGGAGCACTTCTGCTTTCCATGCTTGGGTTGCTCGCCCAGGCCTGCTTTTACTTTGCATCCTGGGATTTGTAGTTCCGATATCATGTTGACATTCAGAGGACTAAACATCGCAGAATGTGAAGAAATATACCTGCACGGGTTGAGCTACTTGCGCACAGAGCTGGGCAACGTCAGACCTCCGTATAAACAGGGTTTGAAAGGGGAGGGGGGCATGACGTAGATGGCTAATTTTAGGTGGAGTAATGTGTCGGTAACTCACGTCTACCAAGTGGTACGTCTACCAAGTGGTGACCCCGTGACCTGAAGCAACCACTGGGATTTTTTAAAAACTTTGACCGTTACATAAAGCAGCATTCTGGGAATTGTAGTTTAAAATGGGGTGGACCTTTTCAAGAGCAAGATGAAGTTGTCAAATGAAGGACTAAAGCAAAACTTCAGATGAAGCAGTCAAGGAGGCTGTGATCACAGAGGCAGCACTCTGGACTGACAGCCTGCAAGCATATAGGCACTTCTCCGTTCAAACGCATATGCAAATCACAGAAGTACAGCTCTTTCCTCTGATCTGACATAAAGCAGTCAGCACTCTGGGCTGACAGCCTGCTAGCAGATAGACACTTCTCCGTACAAACACATATGCAAATCACAGAGGTACAGCTCTTTCCTCTGACTGACAGAAAGCAGGCAGCACTGGACACTCACATGAAGCAGTCAGCACTGTACGGGCGTCAAGCCTGTGTCTGAGCACGCACATAGCTCCTCCCATGGCCTATTGGTGTCTATTACACACTTGGTGCGCGTAATAGACACCAATAGGCCGTGGGAGGAGCTATGCACGTGCCTCTGGCCAATTGCGCTTAGTCTTTTACAATAAGACGCACGCAAATGCTAATGGGGGAGCTGAAAAGGAAACACACATGCAGGAGCGTGTGCGATTCCTAGGTCAGCTTGATTTCCCCATTTTTCACCTCCAAAATGCCTTGCGCTGCGCGAGCACTGCGCAGCAGTGCAACGCTAGGCGCGAGGCCTAAAAAGGCCTTTTTCAGCAAGGGCACCATAGAATCCAATTACTGAAGAAATGTTCCAGGTAGTCATTGCTTGCTTTTATGCACACACTTTGAGAAACTGAAGTTGTATACATATAGTACGTTTTTGTTTCTCGTCTCAGCATGAACAACTCCACTCTTTCCCAGATATAGTTGGACTCAGAATTCTCAGATATATTCATGTCCCCTCTGCATTTTTTGGACACCAACCTATTTTGTCTATCTAGAGCTCTTTGAGCTGTTTCCTTCTCTGTCATTTTACCATTGCCCATTGTGGCTGGGATCTAAGAATATTTGCAATTGAATATGCTGGAACATATGGATAGAGTAGAAGACTTCAGAGATAAACAATATGTCAATAGGAATTTTCCTCTGATGATGAATGGACAAATGTATGGATGTGCCAACTTTCTGTATATCCACACCTGTTTCGATCCTGCAACTCATACCATGATAAAATAAAATATAGCTCCTTATCGACATTGTGGTATTATAAACACACACCCTTAGTATGTTCTCTGAACCTGATTTCCGAAAACATTTATCATGTTTGAATTTTATTCTCCTCATTTGTGTGAAATGTTCCCATTTTCACACAAAAACATAAATTGCTGAATGACATTATTAAGCTGACTTGCAATAAAATTGACACAAGAGTAATAGATAAAAGAAAATACAGGACTATGCGACTGCCCCACTCAGGATCCATTTCAGGCTGTTGGGGAGTGGTGATCTTCTTTAGATAGTCCACCCCCTTTGTAATGCAGGCTCCGTAAACTAACCCACAGGGCAGCTACATTGCTATCACGAATACTAGGAACAGGAAAAAGATTGCATTATCCTCACTATATCTATTCTCATATCTTAAGCTCTCACGCTAGAGAGGGTGACTCTAATTTATTTATTTATTTATCATTTATTTATGCATTTTTATATAGCGTGGACTTTACCCGAAGGCGTCAGAGCGCTTCACAATAGGAACAAAACTGATACATAAGGAGAAAATTACACGTGAACAGATTACAAAAGCAGACGTTAAGTTACATGAGGTAAAAGTGACAATTGTGAGCAAACAAAATACATGTGGTAGCAAACAGTGCACAGGAGGAGAAAGTGACCAGTGTGCAGGTTACAAGAGAAAGCAAAGTACAATTAGAGGTATAATATTGCAATATATGCTAGACACTCAGGCACAAGAACAAACGTTACATAGGCAATAGTGGCACTTGTGCAAGTATCAAAGGCAAACAAAATTTTAGAGGTAGCAAACAGTGTGTTACAAGAGAAAAGTGGTGTGTGCATGTTACAAAAGAGTACCAAACACAGGTACAAGGATAATACTGTAATAAATGGCAAACACTCCAACCACAAGAACACACTGGGATGGCACTTCCATAGTCATGGAGCATAGAATTTTCAGTAAAGGGAGGTCTTCCTTCAGATAATAGAGAGGACGTGAAATTACTTTTGGAGGTGTCTTTGGAGGAGGAGAACTTTGAGGTCCGATTTGAAGGACTGGGAGGAGGCGGTGGTCCGGAGCTGAGGCGGAAGGGAGTTCCAGTTTCTCACCGCGTTGCCTGAAAAGGATTGGGCCATCGACCTTTCTTGAGTGGAGGCAACCTTGAGGTAGATTTGAGTGTTGTCTGCATAGAGATGATAGTGGATCCTGGATTTACTTAAGAGATTTCCCAGTGGTTCTAAGTAGAGATTGAACAATGTGGGTGCAAGTATAGAGCCTTGAGGAACACCTTGACCTAACGCCACAGGAGTTGAAAGACTGTTCACTATTTTGATCATTTGGGATCTGTCAGAGAGGAAGGATGCAAACCATTTAAGCACAGTGCCCTCCATGCCCATTCGCTGTCGAAGAATATTGAGGAGGGTGTTGTGATTGACAGTGTCAAAGGCTGCAGAAAGGTCAAGGAGAATTAGAAGACAGGACGCCCCCGAATCGAGTATCCTCAGCGTGTCATCAACCACTTGCAGTAGGGCTGTTTCAGTGCTGCAGTTTTGGATGAAGCCGGACTGACAGTTGTCAAGAAGATCATTGTCATTGATATGACGAGAGAGTTGTTTTGCTACACATCTTTTTGTGATCTTTGCAAGAAAGGGTAGGTTAGTGATGGGGCGGAAGTTGTTGAGGTCATTCCCATCAGCAGTGGGTTTTTTAAGCAGAGGGGTGACCTGCCCAGTTTTGAAGGAGATATGAAGGGAGCCTTGACAGAGGGAGAGGTTGACCAGAGTGGTCCAATAGGATGGGGAATGGGTATAGAAGTCAATGGCAATGGCACTGGGGATGGGGTCAAGAGAACGGTTGGAGGGCTTTGTTTCGCGTATGCACTTGAGAAGGGCATCTTCAGATATGGGGTCAAAGTTCTGCCAAATGGCTAAGGATTTGCGCTCCTCTACAGGGGTAGGATGAGCGACCTGACCCACAAGTGATTTCACTTTTTCATCGAAAAATATAGCGAAATCCGCTGCTCTCTTTGTAGAATCCTCCAACTTGGAGGCTGGGGGAGAGCAGTTAGGAATCTTGATGAGATCTAATAGTTTTTTGGGTCTATTTTTGGCTGAGTCAAGGAGGGTTTTGAAGTGCGCCGCTTTCCCAAGGAAGATGTGCTTGTGGTACTTGGATCTTGCTAAGCGAAGCGTGGCCAAATTATCGGTGGAGGGCACTTGCCTCCATTGTTTCTCCAGGATTCTTAGCTGCTTCCTTTCCTCATAGAGGGATTTGTTGAACCAAGGTGCTGAGGGAGTGGGCCTTATCCTTTTGCTTTTAAGTGGAGCGACGTTATTCATTTCGGCTGCAAGAACTGTGAGGCATTGGGAGGTGAGTTCGTCAACGTCTAGGTTCGGGTCTAGCCTTGGAAGTGATAACAAAGCTGATTCACAGAGGTGACCGACATCAATCTTTTTTGGCATCACGGAACCAGGAGATAGCCCTCTTAGGTTGGCCAAGAGTTATAGAGTGTGGTAGTTGAAGAGAGAATGGGATGAGGAGGTGGTCAGACCAGTGTACATGAATAGGGGTAGTGATAGAAAGCATGCCTGCTTTAGAAATAACAAGGTCCAGGATTGAGCCCTTAGAGTGTGTTGATTCTGTGCAGTGTTGGATAAGATCGTTTGCAGAGAGGAAGGTGGCCAGCGAGTTCGCAGAAGAGTCTTGCGGTACGCCCCAGTGGAGATTGAAGTCACCCACGAAGGTCTGATTGTCACTTTGCGAGTATTGGTCGCTGATGAAGTCAGTGAGTTCTTCTATAAACGAAGGGCCACTACGAGGCGGGCGGTAAATGACATGGAATCTGGGGGGTGAACGGTGGTGCAATTGAAGCTCAAGAGAAAGGCATTCAAAGGTGTGGGAGAAGCTGATAGGAGAAGCCTTACGTTGAAGGGAGTTTCTAAAGATGACTGCAACACCTCCCCCCGTGTTTTCAGTTCTGTCATTCCTAAATATAGAATAGCCTGTGGGTAATAGGAGATCAAAGATAGAGTGAGAGGTATCGTTGAACCAGGTCTCTGTGAGGAAGATCATGTCAATATTGTGAAGGGTGATGGTATCGGAGATTTCAAGTTTTTGTTTTACTGCAGATCTGCAGTTGTGGAGCAGACAGCTCAACTCTGTCAAGACTGTTTTGGTGACGGGGGCACTTGGGCTCTGAAGGGTGATCGGTATATTGTACTAATGTGGGGGTGCTCGGGAGGGTTTAGGTGGATGCTTGGTTCTGACAGAGGAGATGGTCGGAATAGTGTAGATAGTAGGGTTGCTAGGGTATGCAGGTTGAAGAAGGGTGGTGTTCAAGGGCTTGTGTGGGCTAACGAAGTTTGCAGGCGACAGGTTGAGCTTGGCTGTATTGGGGTGAGGGGGGGAGGTGCATCTCGTGGGAAGTTGGGAATGAGTAGAGGTGCATGGAAGGGTGGAAATCTTAGAGCTTAAAAGTGAAATGGCAGCTGTAAGATGGGAGATGGAGGTGATAAGAGAGCCTAGCTTATTTTCCAGAGAGAGTAAGGCAGAGCACGGAAGGTTGGCTGGCTCGATGGAAACAGGGGGGTGGAATTGGTGGTGGAAGGCAGGGAGAGGTGGGGGGACAGGAGGTAAGTTGGGGTGTAGGGTTCACAAGTGGGGAAAGGTGGAGGTTGAGAGCGGGAGTTAGTGAATCAGAGGTTATGGGAGAGTTGTCTTTGTTGGTGTTGCAAGAAGGAGAGGAATTAAGGACACATTTAGGGGGAGAAGGGTGCGGAACACGGCGGTAGGGTAGAAGGAGAGGGGAGGCCTGTGTGGAGTCATGGGAATGTAGGAGGTTTGGGAGGAAAAGAGGTGAGGTGGTTGTGGAGGTCCTGTCAGCTAGGAGAGGTGGCTGTGAGGGAACGGGCATCTGGCAGAGTGAGGGGGGTTGAGAGAAAGGGAAGTTGAGGAAAGGAAGTGGTTCTGCTGGGCCCGAGGGAGGAAAATGGCAAGGGCTACCTAGGGGGGAAAGGGAGTAGCACAGCATTGCTGGAGGAGTGGGAGGGAGGAGAGAGATGCAGTAGGATTGTGGAGAAAACGGGTGAATAACGAGGGGAGGAGGGGGTGGAAAGGAGGGATGGAAGGAGGGATAAGGGGAGCGTAGGGAAAGTTCACTGGGGGAGAATGTTGGAAGAGAGGTGGACTAAAAATGGGGGTGACAGGAAAGAATATGGGGGAGGAGAAGAGATTGGAGTACCGGGATGGTGCAGATTGGACGAGGAGCGTATTAGCTAGCGGTAAGCCTGAAGTGATGTGGGAAGGGGCATACTGTGAGGGGGGAGGAATAGGAGAGGAGGTCACAGGGGAGGGGGAGGGAAGAGGGCCGTCCTGTGCTTCTCGAGAGTGCAGCCAATTGGAGAGTCGGGGGTCGGCCGAGGAGAAAGGGAGTAATGGGTGGAGCTAGAAGGAGAGTCAGGGGGAAACCCGGTCGCAGAGGAGGGGAGTAGGGAGAGGAAGAGGTGGTCAAAGAGCGAGAGACAGGTGTCTTTGCCTTGGATCATGACAGTACCGTTGTTATAGAGTGAGATAGTGAGGTAACCGTTGAAACACGCAGAGGGGGACATTTTTTGTTGTTTCCCATGAGGGATAGAGGAGGAGGAGGTGACGTTAAGGGAAATGTATAAACTGGTGGACCAAGAGGGGGTGTCGTGAGTGAAGAAAATTAAATCGTTTTTGAGCCTCCCAAGACGACCATTGTAAAATTGATCAATAAAAAGGGAATCCGGGAAACGTTCAATAGTGTTATGCTTCGATCGTTTTATTGCAGCTTTAGTCTGGTTGGGAGGATAAATGATTCTGTAGCAATTAGTTCCAGCCTTAACTTGAGTGGTGGCCATGTTGGGAAAATGAGGCGGAGGAGGGTGGGGGGGATATGAGAAGGGTGTTACTGGGAAAGCGGTGGTGAGGAGAAATAAAACGGCATAAAGGGGGCACATAATCCAGACGTTAAGGTGAAGATATCAGAACTAATGTGCCGTCCGGGAAGTGAGCTGGGTATTTGTTGGGCCCTTCATCTAGGAATAGATAAAATTTACAAGGGAAATGTTTACATATGATAGGACCAACTTGACCACTTTCAGAACCATCACAAAGCAAATATAGTCAAAGTAGAACAGAATATAAACGAACACCCAGTGTCCATTGGTGAACACTGCACAGCGTGTTAACAGAACCACATTCGGCACCAACCGCATTGTACGCCCATGATCTCAACAGGCTACTATTGGATCCTAAGCTCCTGAGAATCACTAACATTAGGGGCAAAGAGCATAGGGTGGAGCAAAAACTGACTAGCAAAGTCTAAATATGCACAACAACCTCGTCATCTTAAGACCACCTATGGTGCTGCCAATGCAACAGGAGTCCCAACTCAATCAGAAGTGTCCCCACGGAAAAAGTTGCTTAAAAAGTGCAGCAGGCACTACTTGCTGCGCAGCTGTAAAAGGTCTAAACAATGCAGCTGGCACTACTTGCTGTACATCTGTTAATGGCCTAAACGGTGCAGCTGGCACTACTTGCTGCGCAGCTGTAAAAGGCCTAAACGGTGCAGCTGGCACTACTTGCTGCGTAGCTTTAAAAGGCCTAAACGATGCAGCTGGCACTACTTGCTGCGCAGCTGAAAAAGGCCTAAACGGTGCAGCTGGCACTACTTGCTGTGCAGCTTAAGTATTTCATGAGCGCTTCTTCCAATGGTTTACTAGGAAATGTAATTAAAATCGCACTGTAAGTTGTACCATTTAACCCAAATTCCACAAATGTTGCAAAGAAAGATGCCAAACCGCTGGAGAAAGTCAGGTGTGTTCATTTGCTTGCTGGCTCGGTGCATATGAGGGATGAATATATTTACATTTTACCCCTTTCGAAGATTTGCTTTTGAACCAAGAAGCTGGGCTGGAGGGAGTGACATTTGGGAGACAAAAAACACAGTTCGAAAGGAAACCGAGAGGGGAGGAAAAACCCACTGGAAGGGGGGGGCCTGGGGCAGTGGTGGGGCCCGCCCCTTTTAGTGTTCCCCTTCTCTTGAGCTTTCATCCAGTTTTGTTTTTCCCGAGTTTCGTTTTCTTTCTCTCGTGGCCGATTTCCGCCGAGTTTCGTTTCTTGCGATCACTCAGCAGTTCACTAGTTGATTTGTGTGCAGAAGAACACTCCACCCAGGACACGGGAGTGATTTAATAAGAGCCACTCTTGATCCCAGAACTGGTTAGAATACACCATTCACAAACACGAACCTTAAACAGCTCATCTGTGTGCAGATTCATTCTCCCTGCCTAGCTCTGTCACCCCTCACACCCGAGTCCGACCCCAGTATGCACCCCCCCGCCTTGGGCTGTACTCACATAGTGCTTGTTGGGGAAGCGCCTCTTCTGCACGTCTAGCACCTGCACGTCCGCGACGCTCCTCCGGGGCATGGCTCAGCCTGCCCCCTCCTCAGGGTGAACTCTCCCTCTTCGTCTCAGGGATCTGCAGCCCTGACACCCCGACTTTCCTGTCACGGGAGGCCTCTGAGGCACCTCAAGAAGAGAAGGAGGCCGCCGGCCTGCGCCTCTCTGGCGCTCCGAGGAACGCGCGGGGCAAGGCTAAGGAGAGGCCGCTGAGCTCGGGCCTCTGAGGCACCTCAAGAAGAGGAGGCCGTTGAGAGCTCACCTGGGCGGGAAAGCAGTCTCCGAGGCCCGACGCGCCATCGAGAGCGCACTGCGTCATCAGACGCCTCAAGAGAGAGCTGCGGCATCACAGCGTACTGCGTCACCGAGGCGTCAGACATTAACGCCGCCGCGCGCCACCGTCAACTTGCGGTCAACGGTTGGAAGACAGTTTTGGTTTCAGGAAGTTATTTTAATCTTGTCATGGATAGGTGAATGGATAAATCTATCCTGACCAACATGAGAGGGTTGGGCTCATTGAAATTGGGGTGTTATAACTGCCTTCCGGCTGGTGGATATCTGGTATAATACACAACAAATATCACTCCTTTGATTCTAATGCACATGATTCATTTTCAATTCCTACATCTAGGAATCTTTACAGGCTGGAAAGATAGAAATTAAAGATATGGGAGCTTCAAATGCGGTGACAATAGCTCATTAGACACAGGTCACATGTCCTTACTTTATGGACAATTTTGGTCTGTTAATTCTCTGTTTTGTTCAGCACTCTGAAGCCCATATGGATCTGCTCCACACTATATAAAACTGTAATAAATAAAGCACATACAATAAATGAGATCATAGATTTATAATAAAGTGCATTATAATCTATGGCACGTGTAATAAGGTGGATGGATAGCCATCATGTTTGTGGTGGAGTAAGCTGTCTCCCAAACTCTAAATAATGCCATTCTGCTTTTTTTTTATTCAGTGAAGAGCTGTCCTGTCTGGCACTCCAAATGTGTGAATGAAATTAAGCTAGGAATTAGTGCTGTGCTAGTAGCAGAGGATTTTCAACTGTAAATTCAATAGTTGAGAAATTAAAAATAAATAAAAAAGAAACTGTGGAAGAAAAAGTCTAATAAAGGTTTTTCAGGACTACCCTACTCTGCACAAAACACTTTTAGCTGTAAATAAGGGTTTGTGGGAATTTTACATACAGGCAAAAATGGTCTGTCTGATATGAACCTACATGGTACATGTCATCCATAATTAATTACCTAAAGAGGATTTAGAAGTGCACTTTAGTTACGCAGTAGTACTTTCGTATGACTGCTTGCTGCTACTAACCCGCATTTAAGCTAGCACATTTATAAACTAAAATATTTCTCCAATCCATATAAGCTCAGATCTAAGCCATTTTCCTTACTGCAGTCTTGTACTACCATCTCGACCACTCACTAGTTGGCATGGGCAAACCTGACCACATTGTGCCAGGTCAACGAATGGCAATTTTAGGGTACAACCAACCCAAATAGTAAGAAACCTCTTACTATGGGTGGGTAAAGTTGCAAATCCTTTTTTCCTGTATTGTATTAGACGTTATATAGGCAAATTTCCAAACTTTTAAAAGATTTAAATGTTCCAGATCGTTAAGAAAATTGGGATTTCTTAAAAATGTATGTTGCCAATGTGTTTATTTAATGCTAACACAATGCAACTGCACAAGACAAGTTTCACAGAAAATGTTTAGAGCTCTTATTCTCTACAATGCTGTTGTACATTGAACCTCTCATCGAAGAGAATACGTGAAGTGAAGAATTCTTCATGTGTTTGCCATTCTGCAAAAGAAAGCTCAACAAAAGTTAAACTTGCAAAATAAAATTCAGCATACAAATTTCGGTTTGGCTGGGCTCGATAGGAGGGAACATGATATTCCTAAAGGCCTCATTACGAGTTACTTGGACCAGTATCTCTAGAGGGAATATTGGCCTGGCCAACTACAAGTGGTCAGGTATTTATAGACCCGGTAAACTCAAATTCGGAAACAGCAGACCAAATTTGAGAGGATGCGAATTCGCACCTGGTAAAATCGTGGATTACATCAAGGAGGGACTGGCTTCAAATTTGCAGTGTGGCCCCCACCAACCTCCTAGTGCACCTGAGGGGATGCAGATACTGTTCACCCAAAAATTACACTGCACTGCTCTACCCTCAGTACTTCCCTCTGCTACTCAAACCCTACTCCCGACCTGCAGCACTTCCTATGCTGCCATTTAATGCCAGCAGTAAAGGGTATGTTGATATTTGAATGAAATTAAGGGATTTTATGTGGAAAAGTGTCCCACAAATTCCCTGTTTGCATGTTATTCCCCATTCTGTGGTGAATACCTTGTAATGCTTGATATTTGGTGAGAGACATTAGCCCGAATCAGAGAAATCTCAAAATAAGCACATAGAGTCCCAAACCTGTGAAAATGATTGTGCTTTGTAGAGAAAAAAGCTTTAGGAGTGTAGACGAAAGATGAACTAGGAAATTTGTCAAAGTTTATAAAAGAGAGAAATTTGGAACATAGCCTAATTTCCTGCAAAAAGATCCCTTGCTGTCATAAACTGAAACAACAGAAAAAACAGAAACAACAGTAGCCATCCATTATTTGTGCATTTTCCTATCACCAGTGGCGACTGGCAGGAAATGTGGTTGGCGGGGAGAGGTGGGGATTTGAAATGTTTTTTTTTGTTGAAAAAACACTTACTTTTTCACGGCCGCCGTCTCTCTGTGGTTGCTTCTCTTCCTGGCGAGTCCTGGAACCAGGAAGCACCCGGGCTCTCCTAAACCAATCACACTGCTGCAATGCCGCATTGTGATTGGCCTGAGCGCTGTGGTTCGGCTTTCAGACATGGACAGGGAGCCTGTGCATATTCGCCACCAGGCTGTGTATTTCAGCCTGCTGGGGAACATTGCAATGTCCACATGACTGTTTGGCTGGCCCAGGACGGCTGACCAGACCGTCATGCGCACTCAAGTGCATGAACCACTCGTTCTCCATGTGCCATCAGCCCTGCTCCCCCAACCCAGCCGTGCAGCTACGAAAAATAAAAAAACAATAATCTTATTATCATTTTATTTTTCATTTTTCCACTGCTCTGCGAGCGATGGGGCGACCCTCCTCCGCCTTAGCAGAGGAGCCGACCCTGATCATCACTGCTCTCCCCTGTTGTGCACTGACAAATCCTCTGAGCTAAGGTTTTGCTGTGTGACCTGCCCATGAAGAGGATGTTAATCAGTGTCTTTGTAGAGGACGTCCTTTAAGATAAATGTTATTTTTCTCTGTTTCAAGGACAGGAACAGATAAAGTCGCAGTGAGTAACTGTCATGCTTTTTCTTTTATTCTTTAAACCTAGCTATTTTATTCGTTAAAACCAGCAGCTGTCAGTTCTTGAGACCTGGAGGGAAAAGAATGATTGTGTTTCTAATGTCTGCTCAGTGCCCTGTAGCTGTCTTGGCCCGCATAAAAAACCTCACACTAGCACTTCATCGAGTAACATGAGGGAAAGATGCCTGGCCACAAACCTCAAACTTAGAAATTATCTAACCCGGGTTACCAGTTATTTTTCAAACAGAAATTACTTGAAACCATCTCTGTGACGTATTTCCGCTTCTGTTACACTGTTAGTAAAATAACTCCCCTCGGCTGCCAATGCAGTGTTACTGACAGCAACAGGCAATGATAAATGTTTTTGCAAAACATGAAAAGTTTAGGAAAGATAAGCTTATTAATACTTTTTACACAGTGGCGTCTAAAGGTTTACCCTTCAGGTAGATGACCTAAGAAATGTTCCTAAGACTATGTTGCCATAGAAACTGTTGTACCATTGAGTTGGGTAACAACAAACATCTTATATTCAGCACCAAGATAGTAGATACCCGTAGTGGTGAACGTGCTCTTTACAAATGCACATGTTATGTTATGTTATGTTATGTTATGGATAATACAGTCCCAAGATCCACCTGGTCTGCATGTCATTTCTGGGGAGCGAGTTGGCACTTCTGGAAGGGGCGCGTGGGTGGGCGAATCTGAGGGTGGGACACAGAAGATACAACCTTTGGCAAGAAGCAGCAGTGCAGTTGGGCTGACCATCCTGCTGTCTAGAATCTGGCCTGCTACATTCAATGTTCAGTGAATATGTTTAGTCCTATAAAATGGTGCACAGACATAATATCGAGTTTTTTATTTCGACCTACATAAATATTGAGTTTTAAATATCGTAAGGACAGAATATGGACAACAAGAATATCAGTGACCAGACTATCGACCTGAAGGTAAGAAATATCGTTTTTGTCAATATCGAAGTTGGTAATATCGATAGCAAAAATATTCATGTTAATAATATCGATGTTTATGTTAGTGTTATGTATTTTAGTATGTATTTTATAAGTATGTGTTTCACATGTTTTGTTATGTTTTGTATTTTTTTTAAATATATGAATTAAATGTTTAGAAGTTAGTAATTTTTTTTAAAGTACATTTTGCGTTTTAGTACCGTAGCGGGTTGTGGGTTTATAGTTGAATAGGGCGGGAAGTAAGTTAATTATAGTAAATGAAATCATACATTTTTTTAATTATTATTTTGTTTTATAAAATTTAGCATTTTAGTTCCCTAGTGGGTTGTATGTTCATAAGGGAATAGGGTGGGAAGTAATTTAATTGAAATTAAGTCAGGATACATTTTTATTTATTGGGATTGATAATTAATTTATTGTTAATTAATTAATTGGTAATTCATTTTAATGATTGAATTAATTAATTGATAATTACATTAATTGTGTTAATTTTTTATTGGAGCGGGTTGTGGGTTTATAGGGGAATAGGGTGGAAAGTAAATTAGCTATAATAAATTAATTATTAATTTAAATTTTTTGGTATTGATAATTAATGTATTGTTTATTCATTGTTAATTGGTCATTAATTTGTATTAACTGATAATATATTAATTTCATTAATTTAGTTTAGGAGCAGGTTGTGTTTTTATAGGAGAATAGGGTGGGAAGTAATTTATTATAACTAAGCCATTATTAATTATTATTTATTGGTATTGATAATTAATTAATTTATTGTTAGTTAATTATTAATTGGTAATTACTTTTTATTAATTGATATTTATTGGTATTGCTAAATAATTTATTGGTAATTAAATATTAATTGGTAAGTAATTCTTTATAATTGATTAATTGATTATTATATTAATTGTGTCAAATTGTATGTGGAGAAGGTTGGGGGTTTACTGGGAAATAGGGTGGGAAGTAATTTAATGTTATTAAAGAAATTATTAATTTTATTTTATTCGTATTTATAAATAATTTTTGTTAATTTATTATTCATTCATTATTTAATTAAAAAAATTAATTAATTGATAAGTATTTTTATTTTTAACCCCTACTCTATCCAACACTTTCCCTACTGTTGCACTCTCTGGAGTGGGAATATTAATTTTTACCTTTACGCTATCCAACACTTTCCCTACTGTTCCACTCTCTGGAGTTGGAATAGCAATTATAACCCCAACACAATCCAACACTTTCCCTACTAATTGGAGTGGGAATAGTAATTTTAACCTCTTCACTATCCAACACTTTCCCTAAAGTTGCACTCACTGGAGTGGCAATAGTAATTTAAAACCTCTACGCAATCCAATACTTTCCCTACTGTTGCTCTCTCTGGAGTGGGAATAGTAATTTTTACCCTTTCGCTATCCAAAACATTCCCTACTGTTGCATTCTCTGGAGTGGGAATAGTAGTTTTTACCCCTACGCTATTCAAAAACTTTCCCCACTGTTGCACTCTCTGGAGTTGGAATAGCAATTATAACCCCTATGCTATCCAACACTTTCCCTACTAATTGGAGTTGGAATTGTGATTTTAACCTCTGCGCTATCCAACACATTCCCTACTGTTCCACTCACTGGAGTGGGAATAGTAATTTTAACCTCTTCGCTATCCAACACTTTCCCTACTGTTCCACTCACTGGAGTGGGAATAGTAATTTTAAACCCCTATGCTATCCAACACTTTCCCTACTGTTGCACTCTCTGGAGTTGGAATAGCAATTATAACCCCTATGCTATCCAACACTTTCCCTACTAATTGGAGTGGGATAGTAATTTTAACCTCTTCGCTATCCAACACTTTCCCTAAAGTTGCACTCACTGGAGTGTGAATAGTAAAATTAAACCCCTACGCTATCCAATACTATTCCTACTGTTGCCCACTCTGGAGTGGGAATAGTAATTGTGACCCCTACACTATCCAACACTTTCCCTACTGTTGAACTCACTGGAGTGGGAATAGTAATTTTTACCCTTTCGCTATCCAACACTTCCCCTACCGTTGCATTCTGTGGAGTGGGAATAGTAGTTTTTACCCCTACGCTATTCAAAAACTTTCCCTACTATTGCACTCTCTGGAGTTGGAATAGTAATTTTTACCCTTACGCTATCCAACACTTTCCCTACTGTTCCACTGTCTGGAGTGGGAATAGTAATTTTTACCTCTACGCTATCAAACAACTTTCACTACTGTAGTACTCACTGGAGTGGGAATAGTAATTTTTACCCCTACGCTATCCAACACTTTCCCTACCGTTGCACTCTCTGGAGTTGGAATAGTTAGTTTTACCCCTATGCTATCCAAACCTTTTCCTACCTGTGCACTCTCTGGAGTTGGAATAGTAATTTTATTCCCTCCGCTATCCAATATTTTTCTGTATTCTTTTAGTTAATGTTGTGTATAATTTATTTTTAAAAGTTTAAAAAATATTGTCACTTTTTAAATTTTTTATATATATATATTCTATATATTTTTATATATATTCTTTTTGTATATAGGTATTTATAATTTATAAAATGTTTTTAACAATTTATAAGTTATTAAAATAATTATTTACGAATATTATTAACAAAGTATATATATATTCAATTTTATATGTATATTCTAAATTCTTTTTAACCTTATGGTGTTGATTCCGATTCGGGAAACAAATCCATATGACGATTCGAATTTGTAGCCGTTTCCGTACGAATCCTACAAATCCGTCCGAATCGCGTAGTACGGTCCGTAGGAAAAGAATACGTACGAATGTTTGCGAACTGTACGAAAAGCAAGGGAAAATCCGTATGATACAGGACCCTCACGTTGAACCGTATGAATCGTAAACATGCTGTATGACCCGACAAGTACGGTCCAGACCGTTGAACGAGAACGCAATTCGTACGAAAAATGTCATATGAGCAATTCGTACGGAGAGCCACACATTCACATACACACGTACCCCTGCAATCATGGTGGTATGCACCTTACCCCAATGCTCTGTACCCCTACGCACCGTACACCTATGCACTGTACACCTACGCACCGTACACCTATGCACCGTACCCCAATGCACCGTACCCCTACGCACCATACCCCTATGCACAATACCCCGATGCACCCTACCCCTAAGCACCGTACCCCTGCAATCATGGGGTGCACTCGCGTACCCAGGGGGTCCGTTTCGCACACGGTTCGAGTCGTAATCTGCTTTCACGGACGTTTTAAACTCCCGTAGAAAAAGAGTCGTACGGAGTGTTGTCGTAACGAATCGCACTTGCTGGTTCATAACAAGCTGCTTCAATCCGTACGTACGTCGCGTACTGCGTGTTCCGAATGCGATTTGTATGTATTTTTAAGTCGTATGGTCTTTCGTACGATTCGTACGGTGATCTGCTTTGGGTCCGGATCGTACTTCATCGTAAGTACTGGGATGTTGAAGTTGTATGATTCGTACAGGAAAAATGCTCCATTCGGCGATTCGTAGGGAATTTTACCGAATGGGAATCGACCCCAATATGTATTAGTTATGATTTTTAAACATTTTTAAACATTTTTAACTATGTTATTTTAATTATATGTATTATTTACTTTATTTTTTTTACATTCTTTTTTTAGCATTTTTAGAAAACGATATTTTTAACAACGATATTTTAGACATCAATATTTTTTCTCAATATTTTTGTACTTACCATGATGTAGATAGGATGTCGATATTTTTGACTTAGATATTTTTGTCATGATATTTTTGTACCTCGATATTGTGATACTCAATATTTTATCAGTGATTCCTATAAAATAGCTATGACAAAACGTTCAGAAATAATACCAGCACAAAAGGTACAAGAACTAATTGTCAAATATTTTCGCAGCAAAATGTAGTACAAATACTACAATTGTCACAACTACGACGTCTGATGCTCTCTTTCAGGTTGCATCTGCATCTAATTGTCCAGATCTTCGTAGTCTTAGCCTCTCGGAGGTGTGGGCAACCCCTTCTGGTAGCCACGTTGCCACTGACACTAGGAATCACCAAGCAGGATAGTACCCTCAGAAAGAGCCCCAAGGAGGAAAAAGCCCAAAGGCAAAAAAAACTCCAAAATGTTGGTGAGGCTCTGTTGGGTTTTTCAATGCATGTTTACATTTTAGGAGTGGAGAGAGGAGATGAATGTTCTCAAGATATATGATGTAAAAGCAATGTTGAGGGAGACCGTTGGAGGTATCTAATGAGGCTTCAGGAGCGGGTCTATGGACGTCCTGTGATATATAAATCTTAATAAGGAAGTTACTTACCTGAGGAGAATCCACTTTTTTCAGGCTCCCAGGTGATGAGCTCTAGGTTCCAGTAGTCGGTTGATGATTGGGTAGACAGAGGCACTGAATGACTAGGGGCAGAAACAGGAGGCGATGAGAAAGCTGGAGAAGCAATGGAGAAAGTAGAACTGCTACATGCTAGCGAGGACCAGGAATGCAGAAACATAATTCCTCCCTTAAATATGCCTAGGACAGAAGAGGAAATAGAATCAGAGATTTGTAAAAGACTCACTAACTAAAATATCCTCGGCCATTTCGAATTGTGACTCTATATTTCCTTCGCAGGATTCTCACAGATGAATTCTGGGAAGGAGATGAGCCAAAAACATGGCCCCAAAGGAATGCCCCCCCCTCACATTGTACATAGCACCACAATGTCTGACGAGAAAGTAAGGCAAAAAAGCTACGCGTTCTGCCCACCTGAGACTGACAGGCGGGACAGCCGCAGTCTTCCACCTGCATCGAAGGAGGAAAACAGAGTCCCTCTGCCTGCATCTCCAACAAGAATGTAGAGCTTCTGGGTACTCAAAGAAGGCTGGAGGAGGAACTTCAGACTCAACTGACCTGGTACCTTCCTCCTGCAAAGTGCCAACCAGCACCCCTGACCCATCTGCCCCACCCTAGCCCATGAAGAGTGTCCACAAACTGTTGTGGGTAGTTTTAGGCTCCGATTGAATTTTCCAGATTCATGCCCTTATATAGGTAGAATTCTCATTGCCCTTATATAGGCATAGAAATCAATCCCTTATTTAGGCACAGCCCATGCAACCCAAATACAGGCATGGCTACTTCCATCCGTTCACCAAACGTCACAACGATTGCTTTGGATACCAGCTTATGCCGTTAGGGACTTCCCCTTGCTTGAATATTGATTTCTCCAAGAACTCAGTTAGTTTTACAATGAACAATTACAATTAACAACTATTCCCCGGGGTTCATTTATGACGTTCATATGCCCGAATTTACGTAAAACATGGCATTCCTAAACACCTTCAAGGTATAAATATACCTTCACTTGCTATGGCAAAACACGGTGGCTCGGAGCAGTTCGACCACCTACTTGCCCGACGCAGCTCGCTACAGCAAGTGCCGAAGGAAGCCGACTCTCCAGCTGATGCACTGATCAGGAAGCTGCCCTCCTCTGCTGAGAAATCCAGCTCCAGTGTTTCCGTCTTCCCTTGCGGGGTGTTGGGAAATCGAGTCCCCGAGACAGAGATACCAGACTTCCTTCATTCTAACAAGGTATGGAGGTGATTAGAACCTAGAGAAACCTTTGGGAGATTCTTGGCAAAAAACTAAATCTATGCTAAACAACACTTACTTCTTCCCTCGTACTAGACTTAGGTTAGGTACATTGGGGTAGGCATATTTTAAAAGCACCAGTTGAGTATTTAGTCTGTGTTATTTATGTATGTATTTTATGGCTCAGAAACCATCCAATGCTTTTACAGTATTACTTTATAATACTATTCTCGCTGTACGCATTATACTTTGCATTCTGCATAACGATTGTAGCAGTTCACCTCTCTTGCATGAGAAAGAAGACTGTTCAATAAACCCTTTTTATTAAGTATCGTCCTCGAGACCTATTGTTGTCGAGATGCCTCTCAAGGGAGACAGACCGGGGCACGCGCGGCGATTATGGTCTGTGGACGCGCACGACCACACTCACGAAAGCACACACACGCGCGCGCGCACACACACACGCAGGCACACACACCCCTCCTCCCCCTTACCTCAGCACATCTCTTGTTGCACATTGCCCCACACCCCACCACCTTTTGTCCCTTCCAGAGCCCTCCCTCCGAAACAGAGCCCCCAACCCTCGCACGCCCCCCAGCAGACCGATGCGCCCCTCGCCCCACCTCACCTGCAAACCTGCCTCCCTCCGTGTCCAGAATGCCCACTTACATGCAACTTCACCACCTGGCTCGAGACAGCCAAGAAAAAGGGGGCGGGCCGATGGGGATGATAACACCATACTTGCAGCCCTGGGGCCATGCTTCTTTCGCTTATCTAGCCGGAAACCGAGCTCCACCGCGGCCGCCTCCGCACTGCCCCCCCTCCGCCTCAGTTGGACGAAGCGTCAGTCGCATGACTCGGAGCCAGCCCACCGCACCATCCTCGCCTCCAACATGCTGCACAACGACAGCCCACATGCATCCAGCATCTTAAACCCAGGACCTTACACCCAGGTGTCAAAAGCCTCCCCACCCCGACCCCCAGAAGGCCCCCCGTCCACTGGCCGCTCGTGCAATCCCCTCCTCCCCCTCGTTGAACACAACGCAACTTCCTCACAACCAGCCTTCTCGTGTGTCCCCATCCCCAAATTTCAATTTGCTCACCTTTGCTTGTGCACTGATACCACACAGCACAGACACAGATTTTCTCCCGCCCCTTCACGCACTGCAGTACCAGGGAGATGGTGGCGCCAAACTTCCGCACAACCTCTACGGTCCTGCGCAGAAGCAGATTGCCAACTGTTCTTGCGTGATGAGATCAGGTCAGCTTCTGGCGCTCTCCTCGTCATTATTTTAGTAAATAAGCACACCACCGATTGGAAAATAAATTGAGCTAAAACTCACAATAACATTCTAAATTCCCCTTGTCTGTAGTTATTAACAACCCAGCTCTGAAAGAAAAGTAGGACACGCGTGAAGGGCGGAAGAGACCGACAAGTGCACGAGCAGAATCTGCTCTGTGAACGTGCTTCCACGAGCCGATTGTAAAATGGGAACGCGCTTCCCAATGACAGCTTTTGCCCGTTCAATTGCATTTGAGTGGTCCTCGCCGGAAGACCTGCTGGGCGTAAGTGCTCCTGTCTGGAAGACTGTTGAGAAGGCGCCTTACATTTGTTTACTTAGTATAGCAACCTCTCAGGGAGATGTGCTTCGGGCCCTGGCGGCATGCTGTGATAATTACTTTCTTTGGTTTTTTTCATTTCGCGGGGGATTTTTGCACCCGCCAATGCTTGTTTAGGTTGTCTCTTTGTGTGCTCTCGTGATCTCCTCTGTGTTCCCATGAGGCTCTGCGCTGCCCACTTACTCACAGCAGTGCTCTGCAGGTCAGAGCTCGGGTCAGATGCTCTGAAGTATTTTATTGTGGCTCCATCTGGCTCCCCTGACCCGACCCCACTCCAGTCCTCCTGAGACATTCTGTGTGTCACTAAAACTCGCGTTTCAGGTGCTGCCCTTTAGTTATTCTCCAGCTGAGGGAAGCCGGTGCTGTAGCTGCCTTCCCTACAACTTTTGAGTGTGGGAGGGTTGCACTTTACAGCCTTCCCTGTTGTAATGTTGTGTCTTTGGGAACCTTGACTTGTTTTTTAGAGGCACTCTCGGGAATACATGGGTGTACTACTGAATAAATCAACCATCTACCCAAAAGCATTTCATCAACAGTAGCCATGTACTTATCATTCGGGCTCCTGGGCTGTCCATTCTGCAATATGCTCTGCTCTTGGCCCCAGTTATGGTGGATTCCGTCCCCTATTAGCCATTTCATTGTTGGAAAAAAATTACTTAACATAGTCTACATTCAACGTTACCACCGGGGTTCGGTGCCAACTGATCGTCTTAACGTTGAAAGAAACCTGCCCCCCCAGTGTTGGTGCATAGTCAAAGTTTTATCATCACTTCACAGAGAACGAGGAATACACAAAAAACCAAGGCTTACTACACAAAAGCTCGGAGAGGTCTTGGTTAATGGGGGGCTAGCATCTCCCATGCATGTTTCACTCTAGTGGCTTTACAGCAATGCCCGTGCGGTGATGTCAGAGCACAATTCTTCCATTCACACTACAACTACCATGCAGTTACTGTCATCTCGTGGCAATAAGCTTGCAAATTACTAATTGTGGCAATGGCAAAGCACATCTCCACACATGTAGCAATATTTGTGCATATTTTTCGTACTAGCATCATTGATGAGATCGCAATACCTAAGCAGTTTTCTTTCAAGCCATGGAAAAACGTATTTACATTTCTTTCACACTAATGGAAATCTTCACAAGCCGTGAGGTGAACGGCCAACGAGTACAGCAGACAGCTTGCCAGCGTTCAGCATCCTAACGCTCCAGCGCCTTACCAACGCCGTGAGGAAAACGGCTAGCGCTACCAGCGCTCAGCACCCTAGCGCTCCAGCGCCCGACCAGACTACAACTCCCAGGTGCCCCGGCGGCGGAAGTGACGCCGCACGAGCGCCCGGAGGCGCTTGAAAGAACGGAGCGCCCAGAGCTCCGGCGGGAAATCTTCACAAGCCGTGAGGTGAACGGCCAACGAGTACAGCAGACAGCTTGCCAGCGTTCAGCATCCTAACGCTCCAGCGCCTTACCAACGCCGTGAGGAAAACGGCTAGCGCTACCAGCGCTCAGCACCCTAGCGCTCCAGCGCCCGACCAGACTACAACTCCCAGGTGCCCCGGCGGCGGAAGTGACGCCGCACGAGCGCCCGGAGGCGCTTGAAAGAACGGAGCGCCCAGAGCTCCGGCGGGAAATCTTCACAAGCCGTGAGGTGAACGGCCAACGAGTACAGCAGACAGCTTGCCAGCGTTCAGCATCCTAACGCTCCAGCGCCTTACCAACGCCGTGAGGAAAACGGCTAGCGCTACCAGCGCTCAGCACCCTAGCGCTCCAGCGCCCGACCAGACTACAACTCCCAGGTGCCCCGGCGGCGGAAGTGACGCCGCACGAGCGCCCGGAGGCGCTTGAAAGAACGGAACGCCCCTCGCACCCGCGAGTCGCGCGCGGGAGCTGCCCGGGAGAAGCCCGGGCAAAGGGCAGGCCCTCTACGGCCCTCATCGGCAGGAAGAGGCAGGGACAGGGCCCGACCCCCTGTTCCATTGGAGGCGCTCCCACAAGTAAGACTCTGTTGTTGTCCCTGTATTGTCTGCTAACTGCGTTATATACAGATGATGTCCAAAAAGAAGCCTGCTGCTCTGCTCGCAAACACCATGGATAACTATGTTGTGCAAACAGTTAAGAAAATAAACGAACAAAGGAGGGAATCACTTGGGCTAAGCCAGTCACCAGATTTGCGCAGGCTAAGCCCTACTTTACCTCTGTCAACTGATGATAGCCCTTTTGTGTTGGTGGAAACTAGGGTTTCACCAAATGCATCACCTACTATTGAGTCTGGTAGCCAGCCATTGACTATGTTACCATCCCCTGTTATTCTGGATGTAGACACTGACAATATTATAGATTCAGATCTAGAAACTGTAACTGGTCCTGTGGAGGACGACTTACCACCGATTGAGCACACACCTCGGCCTGTGCGCACCTGTGTGAAGAACCAGCGGAAACAGGGCGGACAAAGGCCAAGAGCGAAAAGGAAGAGAACATTATCCCCAGGCTCCTCGAGAGCCCCCCAAAAGGCGGTAGGGGAAGGGACTTTAAGAAACAGAGGAGATGATGAAATGATTAGTAAACTGCTCGAGGTTGTAGAGGGTAAACTGAACGAAATTGTAAAACCTCTGATCTCTAAAATCGATAAATTGCAGGCTGAAGTAAAAAGACTTGGAGGTGTGCAAATAAAGCTGACAGAGGAAATAGGCAGTCTTAATACTTTATTAACAGCAAGTAATGGTACCGAAGGGGTTAACCTAGTAGGAGAAGGGACATCTGGTGTACTGACTAATCAAGTCCATATGCCAGCCCCAAAAGATAATCAACATGTAACAACAGCAGAAGGGCGTCCGTTGATAGTAACTTTACCACAAGCACAAGTTCACGGTACAGACCCACTGCAGTTTATTGAGGAAGCCTCACCTGTTGTACTGGTGTTAGCTAATGTTCCCCTTTTGGACGAGGGCATTACCGAGTCATCTAGCTCTCTGACTAGTAAGGCCCTCCATTGGCTTTCTGGTAATATGAGGTTAGCACCTGGAGGGTTACAGCAACTGGCGCACGATATTAAAGCAGTTAAACGCGTCCCCTGGATTGGGAATCGCCCCAAAAGATTTAAAGGGGACTGTGTGGCAGTGACATTTACACACCCTGAAGTACTCCCAAATGTCTTAACTCATATTTTTCCGCCTCAGCGTAGAAGAGGTACGGTGGTTCCCCTAACATTAAATTTTTTTTATGGGGAACAGCAAAACGTAACCCTACCAAAAACGCCAGCATTAGGATGGGATAACAATCTGAATATGCATAACCGCTGGCCTACTCCCCCAGTACCAAGCCTGCTGTTACACAACAGGTTTGATGCCCTGTCTGGTCTTAATAATTGTGATTGACAAGAGGTCAGACACGAGATTGCCGGAGTATCCGCAGAAGTAGACCTAAATCAGTCCCCAAATACTATAGGTAGTACACTGCTTAAGCCTGTGAGTACATCTTCCAATATCCTAGAGGGGGCATCAACATCTTGCCATATTGCTAGTTGGAACATAGCAGGACTAGCTTCTAAATTTGAAGTATTAGGGTGGCTAGAACTAATCAGAACATTTGATATTTTATGTCTACAAGAGACCTGGTGTCTAAACTTTAAGGGCCTCGATGGTTTTGTAGCATATGAGCTACCAGCGGTGGCAACTACCTCCGGGAGGGCCAAAGGTGGTTTGCTAATTCTGATTTCTGTGAAAATGCGAATTAGGGTGAAGGAGCATATCACAGTGGGCAATAATTCCCAACTGCTGTGGTTAGCTGATGAGGCAGATAAAAACATTTTATTGATTAACATGTATAATAATGTCTTTGATGTTAGCAGACATATGGTTATTTTAGAATTAGACATCGCAATCAAACAATTGATGAAAGCTTCTAATACAGTTTTTGAGTTCATATATGTTGGAGATTTTAACATTTCTGTTTGCCCTCTCTCTAATCAAATGTTGTGTGGCACCTTGAACCGTGTTGGAGAGCCAGCTACACATTTCCCACACAATACATATGGAGAAACTTTGAACTCCTTCCTACTCGCCTATGATATGGAGGTCCTAGATATTGAGCAGGATGGGAAGGGTGATAGCTTGCCAACTTTTGTAGGGAGGGGGGCGAACACTGTAATTGATTTTATTTGTATGTCTTCTGAACTAGCCCATTTTAGCTCCGATGTCAAGGTTGTAGACTATATGGTTAGTGATCATAACTGTCTTGTTATTGAAACTAGGTTTTGGAAAGCTTGTATAATTCCAGATAGCAGCCCTATCACAAACATTGATGTACATAGGCCGAACGGTTTTAGAATAAAGTGGGCTGGGGATAAAGCTGAAGTAACTTCTAATTGCATTATCTCATGTTGCTTAAATGATATTACATCAATTATTGATGAGAAGCCAAATATGGAGGCCTGTATTATTCATTTCACCAAAATCAACGTTTTCATTAGTGGTAAGTTTACTAGGGCTGCTGGGAATATTAACAATAAAGCTAGGGGATGGTTTAATAATGCATGTACTGTGGCCCTGAAGACATTAAAAGTGGCATTATCCACCAAACCTAGAGACAAAACGGCTGTAGCTAAGCTTAGATCTGACTATAACTTAGCTCTTAAGCAAAGGAAAGCTGAACTATGAGAGGAAGCTTGGGTGAGATTTGATTTAGCGGCTGTATCGAAAAATTGTACTTTTTTTTGGTCAGTAGTAAACAGTCCTTTTTTAAAAGATGATAAACTCCCCGTGTTAACCTCAAACGTAGGTAAGGAATCATGGGTACAGCATTTCTCCGGCATTTTTAATCCCAACACGGTAATGTTGCCGATAAGTTGCTCTTGGCCAGTACTTAGCCTAGATATTACCTTACAGGAGGTTCTAAGTAGTATCAGGGCTAGTAAGGGCGGAAAGGCCCAGGGACCCGACGGTGTCCCAGTTGATGTGTATAAATCCGCACCTGAGACTTGGGGGCCAGTACTAGTCAAAGTTTTTAATGCTGCTGTTCACTATACTATCCCGTGTACCTGGTCTGAATCAATAATAGTTCCCATTCATAAGAAAGGGGACCGAGGAAATGTTAAAAACTACCGGCCAATTTCATTGTTGGATTCGTCCGTCAAGATTATGAGCCGTGTACTCCTCGTCCGATTAGAAGAGTGGGCAGAGTCTAATCAGATAATGACAGACTGCCAATATGGGTTCAGGAAAGGAAGAGGTTGCATTGAACAATGTTTAAACCTGGAACTCCTGATAGGGAAATACACCAGAGCAAAAAATGGTTCACTCTATCTCTGTTTCGCTGATCTGAGCAGCGCTTTTGATCTGGTGGATCACGCCATACTATGGACCACCTTGCTAGAAATGGGAGCACCTAGGGAAATTATATATTTTCTGGCCCGTTTGTACGAGAGGCTTAGCTCGAGTGTTCGGTATGGGACATCGGGCGAATGTACAGACAAATTTAGGGTCAAGAGAGGTATCAGACAAGGGTGTGTTCTGGCCCCCCTGCTCTTCACCCTGTTTATTAACGAAGTAGACTCGATCCTTAAGAAGGCGCCAGCGGACGCCCCTAGAGTAAATACAAGTACCATCCCCGTGTTACTCTATGCGGACGACGCTGTGTTGCTTTCTAGGACTCCTCGGGGTCTACAGCTTTTGATGGACAACTTTGTGGCCTTTATTGAAAAAAGAAAGCTGGTCATTAACAAGAGCAAGACCTATGTGATGGAGTGTGGAGCTAGAAATGTTAAAACTAAAAAACCCTATAGGTATCTTATTGATGGCCAAGTGGTGCAGTGTGTGGAAAACTTCTGCTACCTGGGGGTCACCTTTTCCAAAAATGGTCGCTGGGATGTCGAGCATAAGGTGGTGCGCGACAAAATGACCAGGAGCGCCAATGGAATATTTGCTTTTGCAAGTAAATTAGGTAGTAGAAGGCCCAAAGAAATGCTCAAGATCTTTGAAGCTAGGTGTCTTTCGGCTGCTCTCTATGGAGCAGGGGTATGGGGGGTATCCAGGGCAGAATCTCTACAGGTGGAAGAGAATACATTTCTGAAAAAATTATTGTGCCTCCCGACATCCACTGCTAATAGTTTGGTCCACAAAGAATTAGGACTACATCATCTAAATGATCTATTATTGTTGAGACCTCTGATACTATGGCGTTCGGTCTGGATGAAAGACGAAACCTCATTTAATAGGGCTATTATTGAGGATTGCCTACGTCTAGACTACTTTCTCAAAATCCCATGGATTAAATACACAATTGAATCCTTTTCTAATGTGTTTGGGTTAAACATTATATTAGATCACTGTTCTGCTTTGGATCTTTCTAAAAAGAGTTTGAAATCAATCTTTTTAAATTACTGTGCAGAAAGACGAGCCACGGATGATCTTAAACTTTCCACCTGTATACGTTATAACCAATTGAACGAATTTGTGGGCCTACACCCTTACCTCTCCCAGGTAACTAAAGGGCAACATCGGTTTGTTCTTACCAGGATGAGGATGGGTACGGTCCACCTATTGGTTGCATTTCCTGAGATTAAGATGCGCCCTATAGGTCCATGTCGGTGCGACAACATTTCAGAACAAAGCACAGAGCACTTTTTACTTATATGTAACCTTTATAGTGAATATCGTAAATTCTTTTTAAAACCTTTATTTATTAAATTTGGAGTAAGAACCATCAAAGCGGCAATTAAATTACTTTTTAATCTGCATCACCCTGACATCTGTTTTTATACAGCTAGTTATTTACTCAAGGCAATCAGCTCTAGAAAAAGCATGAATTTTTAATATAATAACAATTTTTAAAAATAATTTATTTATTGGAAACTTTTTAAAGTGTGTTATTTGATCCATTATATGTATCATACTGTATTTTTTGCGGATTGCGATTGTAAAGTGTACTTTCTATTAACGTGTATTTTCTATTAACATGTATTATATGTATGTACTTTTATGGACATGATTTACATGGCTCCGAATAAAGTTTTCGAAACGAATAAGTATAGTGCTTTCACGCTGCTAGCAATTAACAAGCACACTGTTTATAATGTTATCTGTGAAAATGTTTTCCTTTCGGATGTTTCTATCAATTAACCTTTCTTTCACACTTTCAACCCCAGTCTGATTTAACATGCTGCCCACCCTCCAGCTCCACCCTCCAGCTCCACCCTCCAGCTCCACCCTCCAACTCCAACTCCACCCTCCAACTCCACACTCCAACTCCACCCTCCAACTCCACCCACCAACTCCACCCACCAACTCCAACTCCACCCTCCAACTCCAACTCCACCCTCCACCTCCACCCTCCACCTCCACCTCCACCCTCCAACTCCACCCTCCAACTCCACCCTCCAACTCCACCCTCCAACTCCACCCTCCAACTCCACCCTCCAACTCCACCCTCCCCCCTCCAACTCCACCCTCCAACCCCAACTCCACGCTCCAACCCCAACTCCACCCTCCAACCCCAACTCCACCCTCCAACCCCAACTCCACCCTCCAACCCCAACTCCACCCTCCACCTCCACCCTCCATCTCCACCCTCCAACTCCACCCTCCACCCTCCGACTTCACCCTCCAACTCCACCCTCCAACCCCAACTCCACCCTCCAACTCCACCCTCCACCCTCCAACTCCACCCTCCAACTCCACCCTCCAACTCCACCCTCCACCCTCCAAATCCAACTCCACCCTCCACCCTCCAACTCCTCCAACCCCAACTCCACCCTCCAACCCCAACTCCACCCTCCAACCCCAACTCCACCCTCCACCTCCACCCTCCATCTCCACCCTCCAACTCCACCCTCCACCCTCCGACTTCACCCTCCAACTCCACCCTCCAACTCCACCCTCCACCCTCCAACTCCACCCTCCAACTCCACCCTCCACCCTCCAAATCCAACTCCACCCTCCAACTCCAACTCCACCATCCAACTCCAACTCCACCCTCCAACTCCACCCTCCAACTCCAACACCACCCTCCAACTTCAACTCCACCCTCCAACCCCAACTCCACCCTTCAACTCCAGCTCCACCCGCCAACTCCACCCTCCAACTCAAACTCCACCCTCCAACGCCACCCTCCAACTCCACCCTCCAACCCCAACTCCACCCTCCAACTCCACCCTCCAACCCCAACTCCACCCTCCAACCCCAACTCCACCCTCCAACCCCAACTCCACCCTCCAACCCCAACTCCACCTCCACCCTCCCACTCCACCCTCCAACTCAACCCTCCAACTCCACCCTCCAACTCCACCCTCCAACTCCAATTTCCAACCCCAACTCCACCCTCCAACTCCACCCTCCACCCTCCAACTCCACCCTCCAACTCCACCCTCCAACCCCTACTCCACCCTCCAAACCCAACTCCACCCTCCACCCTCCACCTCCACCCTCCAACTCCACCCTCCAACTCCACCCTCCAACTCCACCCTCACTCTATCGCCCTCCCCCTCACTCTACCACTCTACCGCCCTCACTCCCTCTACCGCCCTCACTCACTCTACCTCCTTCTCTAATTCCCTGTTCACTTCTCTTCTCCCGTACTGATCTGCTGCTCTCTTCCACTGCCTCCTTCTCTAGCTCCCTGTTCTCTTCTCTTCTCCTGTGCCAATCTGCTGTTCGTTTCCACCCGCCTCCTTCTTTAACTCCCTGTTCTCTTCTCCTGTGCTGATCTGCTGCTCTCTTCCACCCGTCACCTTCTTTAACTCCATGTTCTCTTCTGCTGTGCTGTTATGCTGCTCTCTTCCACCCACCTCCTTCTCTAACTCCCTGTTCACTTCTCTTCTCCAGAGCTGATCTGCTGCTCTCTTCAACCCGCCTCCTTCTCTGCCTCCCGGTTCTCTTTCACTGTGCTATTCTGCTGCTGTCTTCCACCCCACCTCCTTCCTAAACTCCCTGTTCTCTTCTGCTGTGCTGTACTGCTGCCTCTTCCACCCACCTCCTTCTCTAACTCCCTGTTCTCTTATTTCTCCCTTTGCTGATCTGCTGCTCTCTTCCACCCCACTTCCTTCTTTAACTCCATATTCTCTTCTGCTGTGCTGATCTGCGCTCTCTTCCACCCCACTTCCTTCTCTAGCTCCCTGTTCTCTTCTCTTCTCCTGTGCTGATCTGCTGCTCTCTTCCACCCACCTCCTTCTCTAACTCCTTGTTCACTTCTCTTCTCCTGAGCTGATCTGCTGCTCTCTTCCACCCGCCTTTTTCTCTAGCTCCCTGTTATCTTCTCTTCTCCTGTGCTGATCTGCTGCTCTCTTCCACCGCCTCCTTCTTTAACTCCCTGTTCTCTTTTGCTGTGCTGATCTGATGCTCTCTTCCACCCACCTCCTTCTTTAACTCCCTGTTCTCTTCTGCTGTGCTGATCTGCTGTGCTCTTCCACATACATCCTTCTCTAACCGCTCACACACATACAACCATGCACACACACACATAGAACCACACACACAACCACACAAACACACAATCACACTACACACACAATCTCACACACAACCACACCCAACCACACACACAACCACACACACAACCACACACACAACCACACACCCAACCACAACCACACACACAGCCACACATACAACCACACACACACAACTATACACACACACAACCACACCCAACCACACACCCAACCACACACCCAACCACACATAACCACTCAAATACACACAACCACACCACACAATCTCACACACAACCACACACACAACCACACACAACCACACACACAACCAAACACACACACACACACACACAACCACACATACAACTACACACATACAACCCAACACACAACCCCACACACACAACCACACACACAACCCCACACACAACCCCACACACCCCACCACACTCACAACCACAACCATACACACATACAACCACTCACACATACAACCACTCACACATACAACCACTCACACATACAACCACTCACACATACAACCACTCACACATACAACCACTCACACACAACCACACACACACACAAACACACACACACAACCAGACACATCTATCGCCCTTACTCTATCTATCGCCCTCACTCTAGCTGTCGCCCTCACTCTATCTGTCGCCCTCACTCTATCTATCTATTGCCCTCACTCTATCTCTCTATCGCCCTCACACTCTATCTATCTATCAATCTATCTGCCTCACTCTATCGCCCTCACTCTATCGCCCTCACTCTATCGCCCTCACTCTATCTATCTATCGCCCTCACTCTATCTATCTATTGCCCTCACTCTATCTATCTATTGCCCTCACTCTATCTATCTATCGCCCACACTCTATCTATCTATCTATTGCCGTCACTCTGTCTATCTATCTATTGCCGTCACTCTGTCTATCTATCTATCGCCCTCACTCTGTCTATCTATCTATCGCCCTCACTCTGTCTATCTTTCTATTGCCGTCACTCTGTCTATCTATCTATCTATCGCCCTCACTCTATCTATCTATTGCCCTCACTCTATCTATCTATCGCCCTCACTCTGTCTATCTACAGCCCTCACTCTGTCTCTCTATCTATCGCCCTCACTCTGTCTATCTTTCTATCGCCCTCACTCTGTCTATCTATCTATCGCCCTCACTCTATTTATCTATCTATCGCCCTCTATCTATCTATCGCACCACCACAGCATCACTCAGGGGCACCACCGCATCACTCAGGGGCACCACAACATCACTATGCGCTACCACTGCATCACTGAACGCCACATCATCACCCGTCGCCTACACAACATCTCTCCGCGCCACCACAACATCAATCAGTGCAACCATTCAACAACAACTGGTTCAAATATGTTCTCTCAATGTTTCACGCTTTATTACAAATGTCACAAAAAGACGTTAATATTTCACTTCTGTTCTTGGATTTTCGTCACAATAAAATACACTGAACATAATCTTCACAAAAGGTATTTACAAAAGTTTAAGCTATTGCCATTATAAATTACAATAACTTTTATTTAGGTATTAATTATTTAAAAAAATTAAAAGCCATTGTTATTTGTAATATCAATACATCTAAGTCACGTAAATACAAAACATGTTGCATTACAAATGCTATAAGTGTCACATTTGCAAAAGTTAAAAGTATTGGCATTGTAAATGACAAAGCTATTAATTTCGCTATTTTCAAAACTAACACATAAATATAAAATGTGTCATTTACAAGACCAATAGCTCAAACTTTCCTAATGCGAGACCTATTGCATTGCAAATGCTTGTAATAGGCATTGTTGTTGTCTACTGTGGGTAGAAACTTTCTGGAGAAGTTGTCCGTCTTTGTGTCGCTGGCAGCATAGGTAGGAGGAATGTGTGCACGGGCTGCGGGGGTTTTAAGGTGGGAGCTTTATGGGGTGCGTCGTAAGCAGCTTCCTGGTCAGGTGGCGCCGCCGGGGAGAGGGACCTCGCTTTGGTATGGAGGGAGAGCTGCTGTGGCGAGGAAGCTGAGGCCAGCCTATCGAGTGATGGGCAGTATCTGAAGGAGACAAGGACCAGCTTTGAGTATAGGGCACGCACCGGCCTTGAGTATAGGGCAAGTATAGGGCATGCACCCGTGAGTTTAGGGCACGCACCGGCCGTGATCATTGTGCATGCCCAGGGAACGCACCAACAGTGAGTATAGGGCATGCCCAGGGCACGCACCGGCCGTGAGTATAGCGCACCCACCAGCAGCGGAGACAAACACCTGTTCTGGGTTGGCATATACCATCTCTGAGACTCAGAAGGGTAAAGCAGGACCCGGCAGCCACTACGATGCAGGGGAGGCCCTCGTCCAGTTACGGGCATCCATTCAGCTAAAGACCGATGAACATCTATAGGATATGGGAGACTCGGGGGCCCCTTTCAAATTCCGCAGGGGGCCCCTTCATTTTCCGTCACCCCACTGCTGAGACTAAAGACATCCCAAGGCTCTTAGCATAAGGCAGGCACAGCTCCGAGCAGAGGCCCGGCGCCTGCTGTGAGCGCAGCAGCTCTGAGAGTGGCCGCATTCTGAGTGCCACAGACACACCAACCAGCTCGAGGTCAGGATTCAGCCAGCCCCGTGCCGGGGGGCATTCCCTGCTTCCCACAGCTGTTAACTGGTCCCAACTAGGTAAGCTGGGTCTTGTAGATTGGATTTTCCCATAGACCATAGATCCACGGGTTCTAACACGTGTAAAGCTGCTGGATGAGAAACCAGGACCCTCTGGACGTGCCCCTAGAGACATAGGGGCAGTTGAGTTGACAGCTCCATCTATGTGTTGATTTCCATATTACCTTCTCTTTAATCCTCCCAATTAATTGTATTAACATCCACCCTTCTCTCTTTCTATTCTCCATATATTGATGCCATGGCAGTGAACATAAATTTAGTCCCACATCCCAGCATCCAACAGTTGTCCATGAGAGTAAGGGGAAAGACATCATGACCCACTGTCATGGCCCCTCCCAACACTCAACAGTGGTAATAAATAGGGCCAATGAAAAGATGTGATTCTGTATCAATTGCGTTTCTGTATAGTTGTGGAGTTGTTGAATTTGTCACATAAATCCTTCATTCACTGTATAAGCTGAAGATTTTAACCCCCAAAAATGTTCTTAGCTCAAATGATTCAAAAGTTATTTAAAACATATGTACAGGGTTTTCGGCGAGTGGAAGGCCCTTCGCAAAACTAGACTGTCATCATTCAGTTGCTTATTGGGGCATTTGGTTGTTAACCAAGTACTAACGAGGGGACATCTTTGCCCAGATAGTGATACTATGAGTAAAAATAGCAAAATACTGAATATTATCACAAAATGTACGGCATTATGCTGCATAATTTGCCTTTTCTGCCAGGATAACTTAGTCAAACTTATAGCAGAATTTGGTCCTCCCCTGCTGCATAATTCTATATGTCCTGGTAATAAATAACATATTGCACTATGCACAAGTGGAGATCTGCTCACCTCAAATGTTGCGGTGACCCGATTTCGAGTGTCTGTGTGGATGTAGATCAAGGGTCTTCGACCTTTTCGGTAGTAAGTGCTACTTAAGATCAATGAAAATCATCCAGAGTTTCTAATATTATTAGAATGTTAATACTGACCACATCAGACAGGTTTACATTTTCATCTCAAATACACACTTTTCAATTTTTGTATACATATATTAATTCAACCAAGAAAAATCTAATTTAGTAGGCCGATTGCACACAGGAGATCTACTTACGGGTACTTAAAGAGCTATTGGTAGCTCACAAGCTACTCGATGGAGAAGCCTGGTGTAGATGCTCTCTATATAAAGGAGCAGCTCTTCCAGAGTTCCCTATAGTATTCACCTCTCTCTCACGCTCTCTCTCTCTCTCTCTCTCTCTCTCTCTATATATATATATATATATATAGCGGTGCTGTGGGGAGGGAGGGGGGCTGGCAGTGAAGCAAGGCGGAGCAGGCTGGCACCGGGCAGCGAGAGATCCAGGGAGGGGACAAGGCTGGAGACGGGGCAGTGTAGGAACAGGGGGGTGGGGGACAAGAGCGGAGAGTCGTGTGTGAGACACTGTGTGTGTGTGTGTGTGTGTGTGTGAGACACTGTGTGTGTGAGTCACTATGTGTGTGTGAGACAGTGTGTGTGTGAGACAATGTGTGTGTGAGACAGTGTGTGCGTGAGACAGTGTGTGCGTAAGACAGTGTGTGCGTAAGACAGTGTGTGTGAGACACAGCGTGTGTTTGAGACACATTGTGTGTTTGAGACACTGTGTGTGTGTGAGGCTGTGTGTGTGTGTGTGGCTCTGTGTGTGGCTCTGTGTGTGTGTGTGGCTCTGTGTGTGTGTGGGGCTCTGTGTGTGTGGGGCTCTGTGTGTGTCGGGGGGCTCTGTGTGTGTCGGGGGCTCTGTGTGTGTGGGGCTCTGTGTGTGTGTGTGGGTCTGTGTGTTTGAGTGTGGCATTTGCAAGAGATTAGGCTATTTGCATTGTAAATGACAATGCCATTTATTTATCTGTTTTCAAAACCAACACATAAATAAAATTTTTGTCATTGACAATGCCAATAGCTCTAACTTTTGCAAAGGCGAGACCGTTGCATTGTAAATGCTTGTTGAAAACGGCCGTCTCTCTATTTCTCTGCAAAACTGTTGAAACAAAGCATGCACGATTGACTGAGTGAAATACTTATCTATTGTTTCTCCGACTCTGAAGATATTTTCCAGTCCTAGGGAAGCAATGTTGTTATGTTTATGCGGTTGTCAGAAACTAATCCCTTCTTGTGAATTCAAGAAAGTTTCTAGTGACCTCTGAGCTAGCTGGCACTCACAATTAAGTTTAGTATATTCGATAGAGACCTAGTTGACTTAAGTCCTACGTCATATCTATAGGATATATTATTCCAATGTGCAGAGCCTATTGGGAATACAGGAACTACACTACAAAACATCTGACCAGTCCACCCTCGCAGAACATCCATCAGCAACACGCACTCTAACATTCAAAATCAACCACTGGCAGATAGCAACACCAGGCAGGACAGTGCAGCTGCTGTTTCTAAACTATTCACTCCTAGCGGTGGCAACTGCACCACGGAGGCTGAGATGTCATAGAAAAGCTACATGGGCTGCCGCTGGTGGCGTGTGTGCGCTGTGTGGGCTTCCTGTGTTGCTTCTCTGCCCCGCCTCGGCTCCTCTCCCCCGAGCTCAGATGGTGCAGAGTTTCCCTCCTTCGGGCCTAACCAAGTGCATTTGTAAATGCAGAATGGTGTGCTTGCACCCACTATATTTATAGCTGGAAAATGCGACCATAATATTGACAAAGAGCTGTTGTTATCTATATACGAAATATCTATATTCCTAAAATGTCTCAATATGTCATGAGGTTGGGTAATGCTGCCTACACATAGAACCCAAAATGTGTCTTTCATTTTCAACATTTTTATCTAGGGATTGGATACTTGCAGTCATATACTCAACTGTGGCTATCATTTTAAAGTTTTTAGGGGATATATGTTATATCATAATGAATGTTGCAGCTAGAAGGATTGACACTATTAGTTTCAGGGAACTTTGTACCAATTGGAGAGGCATCAATGAGTGCAAGGAGAATTCGGCCGACCATCTTGATTTATTTATTCTGATACAACACATTTTTATTTATTTTGTGGTGTAGCACACAATAACTGTGTAACACAGTTTGGCACCAAGCATGTACCCATGGCACCAATGGCACATAATTAATAACTGCAGACTACAAATCCTTTAGCACGTCAGCACAAAGCTGGTAGAACAGGCATAATCCTTTGAGGTGCTAGTTAATATATACTTCAATCAAAGTTTCTTGATAGGTGTTGCTTTTGTGCTGCACCTATAATGATAATTTCAAAATCAGGCCACGCATGATAGGTTTGGGTGAAACAGAGCTGGCATAGGACTTGGTAGAGGTTCAGACCTTGTCCTCCTAGACCACTGCGAATGAACAACTACCATATACAGTTGGTTAGGGTGGGATTGGAACTGGGATCATGACGCGGCTGAAAATTTACTGAAGAAAACGTTCTTAAAGGAGAATCATGAGTAAGTACTCAAGCGGCTACTCCACCGCTAAGGCAGAGGAGCGTTGCACCACAGGAAAAATAAAATAATAAGACCATGTTAATATCATTTTATTTTCAGGACTGGCTCTGTGGGTGCGGGCGGGTAGGGCTGGGCTGCCCACAAAGCAGGGGGAAGAGAGGTGGGCACTTTCTAAGTGTGCATGATAGTTTGGCCGGCTGTCTTGGGACGGCCAAACTGATATGCGCACTTAGCATGGTCTCCACCTGGCTGTATTGATCAACCGGGTGGAGAACATGCGCAAGCTCCCACTAACTCTCTGAGTGCCGAACCAGGGCACTCAGACCAATCACAATGGTGCTGTCATGCTGACAACAGCTTCATGATTGGCTATGGAAGTCTAGAAGCCTGTGTGCTTCCTGCGTCCACTGGAGAGGACGGAGGAGAGGCGGCAGCCGGCAGGTAAGTGAAATTATCTTTTTTTGTATTTTTTTGTATTTTTTAACCCCACTCCACCACTTCTAACTAGTAGCAGCCAATACTGAAGTACCCAGACAATTGTTAAAGAAAACAATGTATTTTTTTCAGTTTTTTTTCAGATTTTGGATTAAACCTACAGTGCCAGATCTAGGTCTGCAAGGAGACTCCCCTGTTCGATTACTTTCTCAAACTGCTGTAGGATATAGCCTGTAAGTTTACTGGACCCTTTTTGTAAAGTTCCACCAGAAGACTTTTGGGGCCAAGATATTACCTCCTGGTGCTGGGTAAGTATGTTTGACACCTCATCACCCCTCAGTCAAATCCTGCATGTATCCTGCACTCAGACCCATGGAGATCTGTCACAAAGCACTCCAGGTCCTCAACTGAGTTTCAGCCTAAATCTAAATTCGACACTGATTGTGAAGAGCAAAAGTCCGGGCAATATCCATATCGCCTTCCGCCACATGCTTCACCTGGTACACTCACCAAAGTCCCACATCTTTATTGTCGCGCCATGATAGTAACATGTTGGCCTTAGTACTACATCACATAAGCGGTGCTGGGCATTCCAAAAATGTGGCTTGATTTTTAATGCTAAAGGCGCATGTTCTAAGGGGGTGGGTGTGATGAATGATAGCACTGTAATTCGCCCAGGTCACTCGCAATATCTCCTGCCTTCTGAAGTCTAGAGTTTTGTTTGGTTTCCTAGCAACCCTGTATACCAGGAGTAATACAGTTATCAGGCATCAGGCATTACACAAATAGTGCAGATGGAATGATTCCTATGGGATGGTGGCTAGTTCGGTTTGAGAGGAGGTAGCTAAGGAGATAGAGTTAAAACCTGATAATGGGCTAAGGCGGCATATGAAAACTAGGCTTGAACGAAATTTAAAATACACAAGTGTAATTTGCATAATTTCTGGGATTTTGTGTCCTGATTGTTATGTGAAACTCCCGAAATAATACCAGTATACCATGTCACGTAATTAGTAACATTTTACCAGAAACACTCTTGAATAATGTAAAGAGCCAGAATGCGAACTGCTGTTGCGTGCACCATTTGTGTTTTTTAAGCACATTTTTTTCTACTGTGGAGTGCGTCCTGGTGAGAAAAAATTGACACGAGGAGCCATCTTGCACTCAAGTGAGTAAGTATTTATTTGTTGATTAATTAAAATCATTACAAACAAGGAAAGATAAAAACCACCGAATAAAACAAGCATATACTATACACAGAGTTATTAGCATCTTAAAGTGATCCTCCAATAATACGTTGATAGATGACCATTCCATCAAAACGTTCATACATTACGCAATAATTAAAAATCCATAAAACCAACTAAAATGCCTTATGATTGCCCCAAAAACTATTATAGCAGCATTTACATAAAGTGACTTGTGTTGGCAGATGCAATTACAAATACAAATTTTAGCTGTATTTCATGTACAAGCGATAGTAAAGTGCAACAGTAATATATTATGCAATAAATAAAATAAATAAAACTTACTAAAATCCCTTATAATTGCACCATGAACAATTATAGCAGCATTTACATAAAGTGACTACTGTTGGCAGTTGCAGTTACAAATACAAATTTTAACCGTGTTCCATGTGCAAGCGATAATAAAGTGCAATGTGCGCAACTATATTAACATATACTCCCAATCCCTTAAGCTAGCTTTACACTTTGCATCCAATTAACATTAAATTATGTTTCTTACGTATTTTATATCGCAATACAGTTATTTACCCGTTCTACTACTTTGAGTTTCTTCTCTGCAATAATGATAAACTTCACAAAAAGATAAGTAAGTTTAATATTCACCCCACTCAAACAGGTAATAATTGCTTGTCTACATGTTCTAATTCCTAATTCATTAAAGATCAGTTTTAGGATGGACTTCCGAGCGTCTGCCAAAGCTGGACATAAGGTTACTATAAGAATTATTGTTTCATCACTTTGCCTACAAAGCCTGCAAATGCTCGATGACCATTGATTCTCCCATTTTGGTATGCCATCCTTAGTCGGATATCTTCCCAACCTTAAGTGCATGAATTTATTCTTAAACCTTGGTTTTAAATGATATGCTAAATAGGGTTGAGGCGTCAGCTTACCAAAGGAATTAGCAATTGTCCAGAAATGATTTATTTTCCTTAATTCTTCCTTGTCAGCTATAATCGTTAGGCCATTTGATTCATTTCTTTTTTTAAACTACTTTACTCCTCATTTCATCTTCTAAATTAGAGCAATCAAAATTACATAAGCATTCAGTTAGGTACAGCTGCCAGTTTTTTAAATATTCCCCTTCTGAAATTTCAAGCCAACATAGCTTTGCTAAAGATCCTTCCTCCGAGCGGGCTAATGATATTAAGGACTTCAGAAATGCTGATTGACGCGCCACAATTTGGTTTTTCAATCCAAATTCCAATCTTATGTTTGCTCGACTGATATATTTAGGGATTTTAAAAACAGCTTTATAAGTTCTAATTTCTATATCGTCGAGCACTTTCGCGTCTTTGCCCCGAAAGATGAGTGAGCAATAGTCCAAAGATGGAATTAACTTTGCTCTCATCACCTTCATCAGATGATCATAATTAGGGCATAATATTTTGTCTCTTCATTTCCTGAAAGCAAATGCAAGAGAGCAGCCCCTGGCTTCAAGGTTATTACAATGTTGTCTAAATATCAGTCCATCGTCAAACGTGATCCCAAGATATTTATACGATTTCACATTTTCAATTACCAGGCCATTGATATTCCACTCCTTAATCCTCTGTTTCCCTTTTCCCATAGTCATTATTCTTGCACTCAATTATAGCACTAAATGACAGATTTGGATTTCACAGAAGTATGTATAATTTCACATAATTTACTTGAAATTTCATGTAATAAGGCATAACGATTTAACGCAAAGTTTGCACAACCCTGTTGAAAGCCTACCTTTTTAATTCAGAAGTATGACTCACTTGGAATCAGAATGTTATATTTGGGAATTCTGTACTGACTTCGAGCAATGCACCAAAGTCTTCCTGCAAAAATGTGTTCAGAGCCAGATGTAGTTGTCCTAGAATCGTATTGTTCTTTGTAGACCTTTCACCATTGTGGTGTAGCTGTTTTGCTTGATGATAAGGCAATACAAGGCACTCAAGACAAGAGCAAGAGCCTTAGACCTCGCCAAACGACTCCAAGCTATTTTGTTTGTGGTGTGAACATGACTCAGAAAATAATTATATTACATTACCCATCCCGGGACTCTAATACTTGAGAGAATGACATCAGTATGAAAATAATAAAGTAAACACATGTGAGATAATGGTAGTGTTGTCTCTATAGTGGTTTCTTAAAACAGCTTTCATGTTAATGAGCCTTAAAATTGTTCAAGCTTAGTTCTTTCATCATGTAAAGTTTGGATTTTGCACAACAGGAAATTGGCCTAGGAAGATTTCCAGTAATACTAGTAAATATGTGCCTGGTGCTACAGAGTTTTGTTGTTAGACTCGGAGAGGGCTAATTAGTAGCCCTGACAGCAGTGTGCATAGTCAAAATGCAAGCAGGACTTCTGTAAACAGAAACTGCAAGAGATTATCAAATTCCTCTCTGTGAAAGGATTTATTGACATTTCCAAGGATTTTTTTCTGGCAGGAGAGGAGGGTTAGTGTGGAAACAACAATGAAGGAAGGGTAGTGGGTGGAATAGCGAAGCAACAATGGGGACAAGCAACAATTCGAGGTGGCATGGTCAAGCAATATCGGAGTAAGCAACAATTGAAAAAGCAGCAATGAGGAATGGGAGGGGGCAAGGAACAGCATGAAATTGGAGAAGGGAAGCAACACACGAGAGGTGGGGAAGGGACAAGCATCAACATGGTGCGAGGTGGGGCGTGGAGATGGCCTGCAAAACACTTGCACTCTTATGGAGTGCTGCAACTAAAGAATAAAAGTAGTTTCAAAAGAGAGAGAAGTGGAAGAACACTGGCAAGAAAGAAGTACTTGGACCATAAGGGAGGGACTAACATACAAATAGGAAGCAAGGAAATGAGAGTGATGATGAAGCCAACTGTTAGACCTGGCATCTTTGGCGTGGTTTCCCCTTTCTTTTTGCCTCTGCCTCCTATATTTTTGACGCTGTGCTGGATTTTGTTTTTGCTGGTTTAGATGCTTTGGGCACTTTGCCACTGAAGATCAGTGTCAAAGTGCAAGTGCTCCCTGTGTAAATTGTAATTGGTTAGCTATGATTAACATATTTGTATCACCAAGAAGTCCCTAGTAAAGTGCACTTAGTATGCCAGGGCTGGTGATACAAATGCTACTAGTGGGCCTGCAGCATTGATTGTGCCACCCACATGAGTAGCCCTAAAATGGTGTCTAAGGCCTGCCACCGCAGTGCCTGTGTGCAGTCTGTGAACTGCCATGTCCACCTGGTCAGTGACCCCACAGACCTGGCCTAACCCTTCCCTTTCTGTACACATTGGTGACCGTTATGGAAGGCCCTTGGGCATGGTGCAGTGTATGTGAAGGGTAGAGCATGTACTAGTGCAGGTGACATGCTCTGGTAGTGAATTACAGCCATTTTTGTTTTTCACTATTGTAAGGCTATCTTGCCCATAGGCTATCATGGGGAATGCTGGCTACAATGGCTACCAGCTTATCTTCCCATAGGAGCAAGATAGGACATAAAAGTCTAGTATCCCTGAAATCTGAATTTAATAACACATCTTTTAGGAAAGGTTGTTTTAAAATCCTGCGTTTGAGAACAGCACTTATAGAAAGTGGCTGTTCTATTGTCTGACCTTTCTGTGTGCCTTGGCCTGTTTGTGAATTGACTGTCTGGTTTGAGAGTGACAGGGGGTGGGGAGCCACCAGGAGGCTGGCTGAGTCAGCCCTAGGATGAATGACTGCATCTGCATCTTGAGTGGTGGGAAGGGATAACACCTGGGCCTGAATAGGGCTGTGCCTGCCTTCCACAATGCTGGCTCCACCTCCTGCTGGGCGGCTGACGACCCTGCTCCTCTCTCTGAAAGGAAAGGAGAAGCCATGAAAACAAAGTGCTCAAGGAACACCCAGAACTGGTTCAGACCGGGCTCAGAGCCCTCCTGCACAAAGGGAACAAAGACTTTTAGAGGTATAAGTATAGGACCCCAGACTACAGAAAATTAGATCATCCTGGAATCAAGAAGGAACCTCTGTCAAGGAGAAAGCTGGAAGACTGAAGAAGGAAGACTGTCCTGCTGTTGCTTTGCTGGACTGACCTGCAGTTGCTTTGCTGCCAAGGAGAGGGGAAGGACTTTGCTTTGTTGCTGTGTCTCCTTGCTTGAAGGAATCTCCAAGGGCCTGAAGAAGATCTGGCTGCCTGTTAAGAAGTCCCATGAACAAAAGGACTTCACCCCCAGCTTCCCTGAACTCTACTGAGAGAGTTCTGTCCTTTCTCTAGAGTGCTTGGGCCAGTTGTGGTGGCTCTGGAAGTTGTACCTGTGTTGGGAAGCAGGAAACCAAGATTTTAGAGACTTTCTGCAAGTTTTAATGCATCGCTCGCTTGCGGAGCGCATCCCCATCAGCGCGAGGAAATTCCCGCCGCCGCGAAGGCCGAGATCATTGCAGCGCCTGTTGCCTCTGCCAGAGTTGTCGCATCCTTCGCTTGCGGGATGCACCAGGCCGGTGTGGGAAGATTACCATCGCTGCGAGTATCGTCGCGGAGCTGGGTGAGATCGTCGCACCGCTTGCTTGCGGACCGCATCACGACGCTGCGAGAGTCGTCGCAGAGCCATCGCATCGAGGGGCCCCGAGAGGAGAAGATCGACGCTGAGCCGCGCATTTTCGCCACAGCGGAGATCATCGCCGCCCCGAAGATCGTCGCATCGTTCCTTTTGTGAGCCGCTTCCACCGAAACCTGTGCACTGGAATCCACGCAAGGTATCACATCCCTCCCCATACAGACTGGAGTCACCGCAACATGCCCGCTGCATTCAGCTGGGTTGTCGCATCGCCTCCCCAGGGTCTCAGAAGTGACGGATTGCTTGCTTTTCAACGCTACAGCTTTCACTTGGAACTTTTGTCACATCTAAAGGTACTGTTGGCTAAAACGTGACGCAACTGTGGATTATTTTAACGCAACCTTAAGAACACTTTTGAAACCATATTCTTGAACTGTGTATGTTGAATTTTTGTCATTTTGGTCTTGTGTAGTTTAGATTAAATACCTTTATTTTTCAAAACTGTTGTGGAGTCAGTTTGTGGTGTTTTCACTGTGTTACTGTGACTGTCGGTACAAATACTTTGCACATTGCCTTCGATATGCCTGACTGCTCGTGCCAAGCTACCAAGGGGGTGAGCAGGGGTTATCTGAAGAATGTTCCTCCTTGCCCTGACTAGAAGCAAGGGTCCCTATCTGGACAGTGGTACCTACCACTGCCAACTAGAGACCCCCAGTTCTAACATTGTTGTTCAGCGGTGGGATTTGAACTTGTTGTTCAGCGGTGGGATTTGAACTTGTATTTGTACTAGACCCACAGTGACTGGTGTACATCACTAGTGAGTGCAGACCACTATGCCACAGCATACTAAGGTTGAATTTTTTTGGATTGGTTCTATTTTTGAGTAACTCTTGAAAGCATCATGTCTGTGAATGGAAAGGCATCCAGTGTGGAGGCAGAATTGGAGTTTGTCATTGAGGATTTGTATTCCTAAAAGTTGAGCAACTTAGGCAATTCTGCAACAAGTTTGAGTGCCCCATAAAGAGCCACTTCAGGAAGGATGGGCTGCAGAGAATCTTGAAGGCTTGGTGGGAGGCCCAAGAAGGAAACGATGCAAGTGGAAGGGAGTTGACAGTGGGCAAACCAAACTCAAGGGCTGGCAGCAACCACTTCAGCTGGGGTCCTACCCCAGAAGAGTTAGAAGAGAATCAGAGAGTAAGAGACTATGACTTGGAAGTCATGAGAATGAAAATGAAGCAATTGGAAGTAGAGAGGGTGACGGAGGAGAGCAAAAATACCCGTGCCCTGGAGGAAAAGAAATTGCTTTTGGCTCATGAGTTGAGCATGAGAGAATTGGATAGCAAGGCCAAGCAGGTGGATTCCAGTTCAAATGGTGGCAACGCACAGCCAGTGCCAGGGGGTAAAGTATATATTCCTAAGGATTTGGTACAGAATTATAATAGGAGTGAGGATATCTATGCCTGGTTTACTTCTTATGAGATTGCATTGAGAATGAATGGTGTGCCTGAACAGCATTGAGGTGCTGGCCTGTGGAAACATTTTGAGGCTTCTGGGAGGAGTGCTCTAGATCCCTTAGAGTTAGCAGGTACCATGACCTATCCCAATATGAAGGAGGCCCTATGTCTCAGGTATGGACTTACTCCAGAGCAGTACAGACTGCAGTTTAGGAACTCTAAGAAGAAAGATTCTGAGACTTGGATGGAGTGTGTGAATTTGTACTCGTGTGCACTGGAAGGTTGGATGAAGGGCAGCAAAGTAACTGATTATAAGGGGTTGCTGCATTTAATTAGTTGGGAGCACTTGAGTAGTCTTTGTGTTCCAGAGCTGCGCCAGCATCTTTTAGACAGCAAGCTGTCAGACCCCATTGAGCTTGCTAAGGAGGCAGACCGCTGGACCAGTACCAGGGTCCACAGAGGAATTGCGGCTACCACAGACAAAGGTGGGCAGGGTCCCCAGCAGAAGAGTGGGGGGGACAAGGGTAACCAAAAGTAGTTCTCTCAAGGGTCCCAAAATAGTTCCCAGGGAAAGGAATCCCAACCCCCCCAAACCCAAGCAGCCATGGCCCCCTAGGGTCAGAAGGGATAACAGAGGTCCCCCTACCTGCTATCATTGCAATGAGGTAGGACATGTTATCAATAGGTGCCCTAAGAAATCTCCAGCACCCACTGGTGCTCCAGCCCCAGGGCCAGCAAGTGTAGCTTTGGGAGGGGATTTGAATTCCAGTGGGGAGGAGGGTTTAGCAGTCATGACCCTTGTGTCTCTAGGAGACCAAGAGATGGTCCAGGATACCTCTCTGCCCCTTAACACTAAGAAATATGGGCAGAAGGTGACCATCAATGGGAGGGAGGTAGAGGCTCTGAGAGACACAGGAACCAGCGTGACATCCGTGAGGTGTCAGTGGGTGTCAGAAGAGCAGGTAATTCCCAATGTACTCTGCCCAGTAGCAGTAGCTGACAGCTCAGTGCGCCTCTGCAAAGTGGCACATGTTCCCTTTGAGTGGAGGGGGGTCTCTGGTCTCTTGGAAGTTGTTGTAAGTGAAGCCTTGCCTGTAGACTGTCTGCTAGGTAATGACTTGGAGAGTTCTCCATGGAAGGATGTGAAACACCAGACTCATCTGGAGATGTTGGGTTTGCATGCGTGGATCTGCGTGACCACGCGGGCTATGGCAGACAGTAAGGGTGATTCAGCAGAACTGGAGCCTGAAACAGTGGCCCAGGAATCTGCCAGGAGAGGAAGAGGCAGGGGGCGCGGGAAACCCGCCCCAGCTGTTCCCACGGTCCAGGAAGGAGCAGATCCTGAGGGGGATGCCCTGGAGCCTACCGGGGAACCAGTGGCCGAACTGGGGGACCTACCTGAGCTGACCCATTGGCATCAAGAAGGTGGCCCCTCCGGGGAGGAATTCTGCAAGGCGCAGAAAGAGTGCCCTTCCCTCATTGGTGTGCGGCATCAGGCTGCAGACCAGGTAGCAGGTGGAGAGTCCAAGGATCATCTCATTTACTGGGAGGATGAGTTGTTGTATAGTGAGCCTAAGTTCGCTGAGCCCGGTGCAGCCCTTGTGCTGGTGGTACCCCAGTGCTTTAGGAACTTCCTAATGTGTCTGGCTCATGACGTGCCTCTTGCACGACATCTGGGGCAAGACAAGACCTTCCAAAGGCTTGTCACCGACTTTTTCTGGCCCCAGATGAAGAAGCACGTTGGGACATTTTGTAGATCTTGCCAAACATGTCAGGCCAGTGGCAAGAGCGGAGGGAAGTGCTTTGCACCACTCCCAACGCTTTCCTGTGGTGAGCACCCCTTTTGAGCGGGTGGTCATCGACATCATGGGGCCTCTGGATCCCAAGACAGCCTTAGGCAACAGGTTCATCCTGGTCTTGGTGGACCATGCCACCCGGTACCCGGAAGCTGTCCCTCTCAGGACAATCACAGCCCCCGTGGTAGGCCTTGCATTGATGGGGATCTTTTCCCGTGTGGGGTTCCCCAGAGTGGTGGTCTCCGATCGGGATACCAACTTCATCTCTAGGTACATGAAGTCTCTGTGGGAGGAGCGTGGGGTAACTTACAAGTTCACCACTCCTTACCACCCACAAGGAAATGGGTTGGTTGAAAGGTTCAACTGCACCCTGAAAGGTATGATTATGGGCCTAGCGGAGCCCATGAGACGGAAGTGGGACGTCTTTCTACCATGCCTGTTGTTTGCCTGCAGGGAGGTGCCTCAGAAGTCCTTAGGGTTCAGTCCCTTTGGACTTCTGTATGGCCACCCTGTTAGAGGACCTCTCACAGTGGTGAAGGAGGGGTGGGAGAAATCCCGTGGGAAAACCCCCCAGGATGTGTTCAGCTATGTGCTGGCCTTCCGTAACCAGACATAACGCTTCAGTAGGCTCACACAGGAGAACCTAGAAGCTAGCCAGGAAGAAATGAAAAGATGGTACGAGCAGAATACAACTCTGGTTGAATTTCAACCTGGGCAGAAAGTGTGGGTGATGGCCACAGTGGAGTCTTGTGCGCTCCAAGACAAGTGGACTGGGCCGTATGAGGTGGTAGAGTGCAAGAGCGAAGTAACCTACCTGGTTAACTTGAAGACTCCCAGGCAGCCCCTGAGAGTCTTGTATGTGAACCGCCTCAAACCCCACTTTGAGAGGTCTGAAGTGAGAATGCTCCTGGCTACAGATGCTGGAATGGAAAAGGAATGTGACCCTCTTCCTGACCTCCTGGCAGCCAAGGAGCAGGACGGGTCAGTGGATGGTGTGGTCCTCTCGCCCACCCTGACCCCAGAGCAGCAGAGGGACTGTTGCCACGTGTTGGGTCAGTTTGCCTCCCTGTTCTCCCTGACCCCAGGTGTCACCAATTGGTGCGTCCATGATGTGGACACTGGAGATAGTTTACCTGTGAAACAGAAATTTTACAGGGTAGCTGACAAGGTCTGGGTCAGCATCAAGGAAGAGGTTTCCAAGATGTTGGCGCTAGGGGTAATTGAGCCCTCCAGCAGCCCCAGGGCTAGCCCAGTGGTCTTAGTGCCAAAAGCTGCTGCGTCCGGTGCCACTCCAGAACTCGGGTTTTGTGTGGACTACCGTGGGCTCAATGCGGTCACGAAGACTGACGTACACCCCATCCCCAGAGCTGATGAGCTTGTGGATCGGTTGGGAGCTGCCCAGTACCTCAGTACGTTTGATTTAACTTCTGGGTACTGGCAGATTGCCTTAACTGACGGGGCCAAAGAGAGGTCTGCGTTCTCAACGTCCAAGGGGCACTTCCAGTTCCGAGTCATGCCCTTTGGGTTGAAGAACGCCCCTGCCACATTGCAGAGACTGGTCAAACAGGTACTGACCAGGCTGGAGGAATTCAGCGCCGCATACCTGGATGACATTGCTGTGTTCAGCTCCACGTGGGAGGAACACCTGTAACACCTCTGTGAAGTGTTGAAGGCTCTGCAAAGGGTCGGCCTCACTATCAAGGCCAACAAGTGCCAGATAGGGCAGGGATCTGTAGTGTATTTGGGACACCAAATGGGGAGCGGTCAGGTGGCGCCCCTACAGGCGAAGATTGATACCATTCTGGCTTGGGAGCACCCCAAGACCCAGACAGAGGTGAGAGCCTTTTTAGGTCTCACTGGGTATTACCGACGATTTGTCAAGGGATATGGCACCATCGTTGCCGCCTTGACAGAGCTGACTTCAAGGAAGCAGCCAAAGAGAGTGAATTGGACCGAAGCCTGTCAAACTGCTTTTGATGCCCAGAAGACTGCCATGTGTACAGCACCGGTGCTCAATGCACCTGATTTCTCCGGTGAGTTTGTAGTGCAGACAGACGCTTCGAGCATGGTGTGGTAATAGTACTCTCACAGATCAATAATGAGGGCTGGGACCAACCTGTAGCTTTCATTAGTAGGAGGTTACTACCCAGGGAACAGAGGTGGAGTGCAATTGAAAGGGAAGCTTTTGCTGTGGTCTGGCTCTGAAGAAGCTGAGGCCCTACCTGTTTGGAACTCACTTCCGGGTTCAGACAGACCACAGGCCCCTCAGATGGTTAATGCAGATGAGGGTTGAGAACCCAAAACTGTTGAGGTGGTCCATCTCCCTGCAGGGAATGGACTTTACGGTGGAACACCACCCTGGTACAGAACACACCAACGCTGATGGTCTGTCCAGATTCTTCCGCCTTAGTGAAGAGAACTCCCAAGAGGGTGGGCAGTTCTCCCCACTTTCAGCTGGAGGGGACACGTGTGAGACCTGGCATCTATGCCGTGGTTTCCCCTGTCTTTTTGCCTCTTTCTCCTGTATTTTAGACGCTGTGCTGGATTTTGTTTTTTCTGGTTTAGATGCTTTGGGCACTTTGCCACTGATGGTCAGTGTCAAAGTGCAAGTGCTCCCTGTGTAAATTGTGATTGTAATTGGTTATCCATGATAGGCATATTTGTATCACCAATAAGTCCCTAGTAAAGTGCACTGAGTGTGCCAGGGCTGGTGATACAAATGCTACTAGTGGGCCTGCAGCACTGATTGTGCCACCCCCATGAGTAGCCCTAAAATGGTGTCTCAGTCCTGCCACCGCAGTGCCTGTGTGCAGTCTGTGAACTGCCATGTCTACCTAGTCAGTGTCCCCACTGACCAGGCATAACCCTTCCCTTTCTGTACACTTTGGTCACCCCTATGGAAGGCCCAAGGTACCCCCTTGATCAGGGTGCAGTGGCTGTGAAGGGTAGAGCATGTACTAGTGCAGGTGACATGCTCTGGTAGTGAATTACAGCCATTTTCGTTTTTCACTATTGTAAGGCTATCTTGCCCATAGGCTATCATGGGGAATGCTGGCTGCAGTGGCTACCAGCATATCTTCCCATAGGAGCAAGATAGGACATAAAAGTCTGGTATCACTGAACTCGGAATTTAATAACACATCTTTTAGGAAAGGCTGTTTTTAAATCCTGTGTTGGAGAACAGCACTTTTAGAAAGTGGCTGATCTCTTGTCTGACCTTTCTGTGTGCCTTGGCCTGTTTGTGAATTGACTGTCTGGTTTGAGAGTGACAGGGGCTGGGGAGCCCCCAGGAGGCTGGCTGAGTCAGCCCTAGGATGAATGACTGCATCTGCATCTTGAGTGGTGAGAGGGGATAACACCTGGGCCTGAATAGGGCTGTGTCTGCCTTCCACAATGCTGGCTCCACCTCCTGCTGTGCGGCTGACGACCCTGCCCCTCTCTCTGAAAGGAAAGGAGAAGCCAGGAATACGAAGTGCTCAAGGAATACCCAGAACTGGTTCAGACCGGGCTCAGAGCCCTCCTGCACAAAGGGAACAAAGACTTTTAGGGGTATAAGTATAGGACCCCAGACTACAGAACATTAGATCATCCTGGAATCAAGAAGGAACCTCTGCCAAGGAGAAAGCTGGAAGACTGAAGAAGGAAGACTGTCCTGCTGTTGTTTTGCTGGACTGACCTGCAGTTGCTTTGCTGCCAAGGAGAGGGGAAGGACTTTGCGTTGTGCTGTGTCCCCTTGCTTGATGGAATCTCCAAGGGCCTGAAGAAGAGCTGGCTCCCTGTTAAGAAGTCCCAGGAACAAAAGGACTTCACCCCTAGCTTCCCTGAACTCTACTGAGAGAGTTCTGTCCTTCCTAGAGTGCTTGGGCCAGTTGTGGTGCCTCTGGAAGTTGTACCTGTGTTGGAAAGCTGAAAACCAAGATTTTAGAGACTGTCTGCAAGTTTTAATGCATCGCTCGCTTGCGGAGCGCATCCCCGTCAGCGCGAGGAAATTCCCGCCGCCGCGAAGGCCGAGATCGTTGCAGCGCCTGTTGCCGCTGCCAGAGTTGTCGCATCCTTCGCTTGCGGGATGCACCAGGCCGGTGTGGGAAGATTACCATCGCTGCGAGTATCGTCGCAGAGCTGGGTGAGATCGTCGCACGTCGCTGCGAGAGTCGTCGCAGAGCCATCGCATCGAGGGGCCGCGAGAGGAGAAGATCGACGCTGAGCCACGCATCGTCACCGTACCGGAGATCGTCGCCGCCCCAAAGATCGTCACATCATACCTTTTGCGAGCTGCTTCCAACCAAAATGTGTGCACCGGAATCCACGCAAGGTATCGCATCCCTCCCCATACAGACCAGAGTCACCGCAACACGCCCGCTGCATCCAGCGGGGTTGTCGCATCACCTCCCCAGGGTCTCAGGAGTGACGCATCGCTTTCTTTTCAATGCTACAGCTTTCACTTGGAACTTGTGTCTCATCTAAAGGTACTGTTGGCTAAAACGTGACGCAACTGTGGATAATTTTAACTCAACCTTAAGAACACTTTTGAAACCATATTGACTTTGAAAAATGTGCACCTTTTTTCAGTTGTATTGGCCCTGATTTGGGTGCATACTGGGTGTTCGCCCGAACTGGTGTTACAATTGTGCAATAAATTTAGAAAGGGATTAAAAACATGGCTTTTCAAGCCATAATTCTTAAACTTACTCCAGCTAGATTTGTATGTTCTAAGGGCAGTGCCTAGACACCCTAGGGTATTTGTCACACTTTATAAATTAATCTTCATCTAAATGCACACTTCTTCCCGGCATACAATTTGCCTGGAAAATCTCAAAGATTTTGTATTGAAATATAAGACTCATTTGCAGCTGATTTGTTAAATGGAACAACAGTTGAGATGTTCTCATCACAAACATGATGTGCATTGGTTCAGCCTCTGCTCTAACCCACCAACTTCCGAGTGGTCCAAAGGCTAACAGTTACTAGATGGCTACTGACCCAATGAACTGTGCAGTCTGACCATAGTTTCATTTTTCAGTTATTATTGATAGGTTTATATTCCAAGTTTGGTAGAGATATACTGTACCACTTGGCAAGACGTAGTTTGGCATGAAGTTGATAAACACCCTCCGATTGGTCTATGTGGAGAATAAATGGGAGCAAGATACTTTACCCTAAGTTAGTACGCTATTCCACTATATTTTTTTGTGAAATGTGCCCTAGTCTAAAACAAAACACCCCATTCAGCAGGCGTTCTGTCATTCCTGTGACTTTTCAGTAATTTTGTATCGTGAATGGCGCATGTTGCAGTAAATTTTTACCAGGAATGTAGCGTAATTATGTGAAGTGACATTATGGCAGAATTTCGGGAAATTTGCATGAGTATTGGAAAATTCCTGAAATTACGCCTACGTAATTTAAATTATGCCCAGTCCTAGGTTTTCGTAGTAAATGTGGGAGGGTCAAGATGAGTGGTTGGGAAATTGGGCATAATTGCAGCTAAATTGGTGGTGCTATCGGAAATTAAAGAAGGGATTTAGGGAGGGAAATGCTAATACATAACGTACACAGCTCTACTACTGATAAAACATGCTTGCATGCACTCTAGCCTAGCCTTGGAGTAAGTTAAGCACCACACATGGCCAACCACTCGTATTGTAATACGATCTCTTAGAAACCAATCGAGACAGCCTATAACAGTTAACATTGTAATTGTATTGTATTGCATTTATATAGCGCTTACTACCCCTGATGAGGTCTTGAAGCGCTTAACATTAACACCACATGGAAAATAATATGTAATTAAAAAGACTTTCATTAAATGTGGATTTTGTATTTTAAAATAATCTGTATGAAATAATCGTAATTAATGTAAACTTAAATATATTTACATTTACTACACAAATACAATATTTAAACTTCTAATCAATTAACTGTAATTTTAGAAGGTAGAATGTTGTATTGTGTTATTTTAGTACTTCTATGTGAATAGTACTTAGGGAAATTCTCTTTATATTTTGAATGTACATTGACATATTGTATTTTTTTTTCAATTATCTGCACAGAGTAACAGTAACTTTCTAGCCATAAAATAGGCAGTAGAGGCACCCCCGTTCCATTGAGGGTGTAGAGTCTTGCCTCTCTAATCCTCAGTGTGGATCTTCACTTGGGAATGATGACAAAGTGTAGATTTACACCTAGGTATGAGAGCAGATCCACACAAGTAAACTTACCTTTGTGGATAGGACCTTGGTGTCTTTATGGCAATGGAGGCATCAAAAAGGTCCAAGGCGTTGACAGTGAGCCATGATGAGCTGAGGGACTGTGAGAACCTAAAAAACCTGGGCCTAAACAACATAACAATACCCTCCCCGGCCTGAGATGTTCTTTATTTATTTCCTTCAGTCTGATATGATACAATAGCCAGTAAAGATGGAGGCTTTATTTCTAGAGATTTATGCTTGCATTCTGTGGCAGATTTACAAGTTTTTGGGATTCAGAAATCTATTGTTTGCACAGGAATCGGTATTACAAATGTTGTGGTAGGTACCACATGCCTCTCAGTTCTCCACAGGTACATTTCGACAGGTGAAACTGCAGAATTTTTCCAGGGAAAAAGGCAATGTAAATACAGGTGCATAGGGAGTTTGGTGCGCAAAGCACCAAAATCTGCATGTTATGCCCCATTTTAAAGGGTGCAACATGTAATAGGCGATAATTACTGCAACTTTTAACCCATTCCATGCGTCAGACTGCCCCCGGCCGTCGGACGTCACAGTGGGCGTGTGTGGAGGACGGGCAGGGGCCGTCCGAACCCCGCCCAGTGTTTAATTCGCCCGGGCCTCGTCGGAATTCGCGCTGCGGTCAACGGGTTAAAATCTGACCTCCTTATTTTCAGATTTGAAAAAGCGTGATTATAATCTTCCCAGTCTAGCTACTTGTAAAGAGGTCTTTGCTTATTCACAGTGTACCCCGTAACGGCTCCTCTGCTAAGACGGAGGAGCGTTGCCCCATGCGCAAAAAGGACAAATAAAATGACAATAACGTATCGTTATTGTCATTTTTTTTCCCCATTGCAAGCAGTCAGTGGCATGTGTGGGGCGGGGCAGGGTTGGCCAGAGCAGGGGAGGAGTGGCGTGCACTCCGAAAGTGCGCATGAACTGTTTGGCCGGCCCTCTGGGGCCGACCAAACAGTTCATGCACACTTTGCATGTTCCTACCAGGCTGCATTACAAAGCCTGGTCAGGAACACGTACAGTCTCCCTGTTGGAGTCTGAGCTTCGATCCACAGTGCTCAGACCAATCACAATGTTGCTCTGCAGCATTGTGATTGGCTCAGGGAAGCCAGGTGCTTCCTGTTGCTGCTGCCAGCCAGGACTGGCGCTCGGAAGAAGACGCAGGGGAGACGGCGGGTCGGCCGTTCTAAGGTAAGTGTTTTTGTTGTTATTATCCCCCACCCCACCACCCCCACCTGGTAGCAGCCACTAGTGAGTGTACCTCCATCTCAGTGGAGGCTCAAAGTGAGCCATTGTAAAAAAAAAAAATGCTAGCAATTTTTGGGTCGTTCCTGTGCTTCCTGGCAGGCAGGGCATAACCATCCCCTTGAATGAGTAGTTCTTCCAGTGGTTCCAGGTATGTTATGTTGAGTTCCCTAAGAATTAACACTGTGAATATGTTTGAAAATGCTGTTCAAGTCACTAAAATAGCACAATTCCCGCATAGGTGTGGTACTACCAGGGGTTGCACAAACCATGATGGACATACAGCATGAAAAGCATAGTCAAGGAGTGCGTTCAGGGCTTTCTGGCCAGCCAGATGCCAGATACTGGCCTTCTCCTACCTCGCTGCGAAGACCTGGAACTCCTTGTCACGGCACCTCAGGCAATCACCATCGCTGCTGCAATTCAGGAAGGACCTCAAGACCTTGCTGCTCAACTGAACTGCAGACCAGCCCCTCCCCACCCATCTCAGCGCCTCGAGACCTTAACGGGTGAGTAGTCGCGCTTTACAAGAAACTTGATTGATTGATGAGGCATAGCACGCTTACTTACCACCACCTCACAGCCACCAGTGCACACTTAAACAGAAGGGATAATTAGCATTTTGGAGATGTGGACAGCTGTCATGAATCTGTACCTGGGGGTGACACCTGCAGGGTTTACAGTGAGTTCAGTAACATTGGGGCTGTGCCAAGGGCCTCATAGATCTTGATTAAGGACCCTGTGAAGTTTCCCGCTTCTCCTAGCCCTACTTGAGTGTTGATTGATGCATTTTGCGTGGGAGTGGGGGGATGCCTTACTTTAATTTTTTATATCAACTAGTCTTGCTCCAGTTATACTTAACTATGTTCCACTACAGCGCATATTTTGGGCAGCTTTTCCTAGCGAGTGAGTCTGACATTGCCTCGCTCTGGTCCATGAGAACATTTCTCACTTAAGTGAATACCTTGCTTGGGTTTTCTGTGCTAGTGACTCAGCACGAATTCAGCTTGTATGCACAACGTTTGCAGAAATGCTGATTTTCACATACTACCTCCCCCCCCCACCCGCCCCACCCCATTAGAACTATGTGGTTTTTGCACGATGTATGTAGTTTTGGCAAGAACTACATGCATTTAGTTAGGAAAAGACGTAATTTTGCAAACCCTTAAATATAATCTCAAATTATTGTTATTCCGGATTAATAGGTGGATGCTCTTTGCAAATACCTCCAGTCGGCTCTTGACATTGCTACTAAGGGCTGCCTCCGACTTAAGCTAAGGGAGAGTGGGGGCATGTGATCTCTCCTCCCTCCCATCTCCACTCCTCCCAGGGCTTTCCAACTGGGCTCCCTATACCAGAGCTGTAACGTGATGCTGGGAGAGCCGTGCAGTGGGAGTTTACCACCCGCACTGTGCCCCGCTGCCCTGCTGCTTGGATGCCCGGAGCCGGTATTATATAGGTCAGAGCACTGGTGATCGCCCCCTCCCGCGCCCCCGCCCTCCCGAAATCTATCCGCGCCCTTGAGCGCAGCATCAGGACCAGCAATCTAAAGGATGGCGAAACCTTGGGAAAAAGTGCTCCCCTGCCTCCTGGTGGCTCTGGGTGGAGCCCTGTACTCGCCGCCCTTCTGCCTGGCAGGTAGGTTGGCGGGTCTTGGGTCTGGTTTTGTGGCTGCGGCGCGGGGAAGAGCCGCCCGGCTGCGGGAGGCACGCGTGGAAGTTGGGATCTGCATTGCAGTGTTCTGGCTGAGGGCGGCCGGGCGCTTTCCGGGGCTCGCGTCCTGGATGCGTTGCTCTGGCGGGACACATCCCACGTTACATGACATTACCCGAGCTATGGAGCCCGCAGGCTGTATTTTATTTTAGCTGTGTTGTTTGGTGTAGCGTCCACTCTCCGGGTGGCCACTGCATAGCGCTGAAAGTGTCAAATAGAAGAGGAGAAGAGAGGGGCGTGACAGACGGGGTGCGACATGAAATGATCTGGTCTAGGATGCGGACAGTGAGATTTGCAGCGGATAGCGCTAGTGAGATGCAGCAATTCAAGGACTTCGTGCATCAGGAGCATATGCGCTATAAGCGGGAAACGTCTCCTCACTTTAATGCATCGAGGCGAGCTTGACCCTAGAACAGACTTTTAAATACACTGCTAAACTTCTAGGTGGAAAACGAGCCAGGCTTGCCCCATCTTTTGATCGCTTAGTGATGCTTATTCACGACCATTATAGCGCCAAGAACATTTGGCTGTTTGAAGCGCTATGTAAAACACATTTAAAAGGTGGATGTAAGTGAGCCTCTTCAGTAGGTACAGCCCGTATTTTTAATGCCCTCCCTTGTTTCTGGTGCCTGCAGATATTCCTCTGTGTTTGTGGTGGCCACATCTTTTGGACTAGTAGCCACGTTTGAGGAAATGCCCCTTCTAGAGTGTGCCAGAGCATGACACCCCCTTTGGGCCTGATGTTTGTTGTACACAAGTGCAGAAGTGGGACCGGCTTGGACGCGTGCCAGCCCAGCCTCCCCACTGCAGTATACCTGTTCCGCAGGGAGGGGCCCTGCTGCAGTTCCCAGCCCCGCCGACAGTCGAGAGAGGGTGTTCGACAGCGCGAGCTCATCTCTGTCCAGCGGTACAAACACTGTTTGTCTCACCAGGGCAATCTTAACAACTGACCAGAACTTAGACCCCATTTATATTAATAATACTGCCATGTCTATCATTTCTGGAGCTGGAATGCGGGAACCGGGTGTGGCGTTACGGCGGAGCGACCGACTTTGGAACTGGGGAGTCAGATTCGAGTCCCTGTGTCGGCTCTACGCCCTCTGATTCTGAATAACTTACTCAATCCCCCCTGCCGAAAAATGAAGTGACCTTGTGCAAAGTAACTGGCGCTCGTGTAAAGCGCCCAAGTATCTCCGGGCCGAGGTAGCGCTATATAAAAATGTAAAAAGTAAATATAAAATACGTATCAGTCTTTAAAAAAAGCCGTCTCTAGTTTTTTTTAAACTGTCCAAACCTGTTCACCCCGTGACTCACTTGCATAAAAGATGCACCGCAAATGATAAACTATTTTTTATATATAGCGCCTTACTTTTAGAGTCTTACTGGACTGCATATTTGCATAATGCTGTAAAATACCAAATGTTACCGTTAACCACTTCTTTCGTCCTCCTTTGATCGACTTTGAAAGTACAAATGTCTGAGTTGGCGCTGGGGGACTCTAAGCAATGAATAACAACTGTTATTAATACCTAGAAACTGGATACATAGTAAAGTGTGCTATATATTTATTTCGCAGTCATTACTATTATTGGGTGCTACAGACACGTGGCTTTCTTGCGCTGTAACTTATCGAGTATTAGTAATAGTAAAGATTGTTTCAAGCACTGTAATTCTATAGTAACGAAAATATACTAACCAAATTACGTATGTTCATCCGCTTTACAATTAAAGGAGGGTTGTTTGAGAACATTGAAAATTGGCAGAGTTCTAGTGCTACCCCGTCAGTTTTAGTAAGTGACACAACGTACGTTTTCTGTGCGTTTTAGTATTTTTAGTTTTAATGTTCATATGAGAGTAGTTATCACAAATTATAATTATATGTTAATAAAGTAGTTCTTGCTCCCACACTTTTGCCAGTTCATAGCAGTGTCATATTTGCGATTACTCTACCAGGTGGGACCTGTCATCAAGCTCAGAAAGATGAAATGCTGAGTCAAGTTATACGGGGTCCAAACACGTCCATGGAGGCGACTCATAGATGTCATAAATCATTGCCTTATTCACAGAGCAATCCTATCGACACGCGCCAGACTTCAGCTACCAGAATGCAAAGCACAAAAAAACCAACGTGGCCTCTTCATACATTCACGGGGAGCTCGCGAGTTTAGTCTCGCACGCCACGCTGCACGGTTTGGAGGAAAGAGGCGACTGCCTCCGAGCGGCTATAAAGGCTGATGTCATGTCTGCATCGGCGAGGAGGCAGTGCTCAGGATAACTTGTACTCTCAGGCGCGCAACACCCTTTGGGCTCACCTGGCTTCAGCCCCCCCACCCCTCGTCTTCTTCAGCCCAGGCTAATTTGACACGCACTGAAATGACTTCGCATCGGAGCTGAGAATGTCATTTTTATGATGCTTTCTGAGGCCCAGCAGCCCGAGCCAGCCAGCCTCTGAACAGTTTCAGTGAACTCCCTGCCCCCACCTCTTGTTTTCCTTTACTGGGCCGAGGTGATATCCTTGCCTGAAGGCAGGAATTTCACCTAAGCACTTGATGTGTTCAGCATGGGGTGGGAGTGGGAAGATGCACACAGCAGGGGGAAAGGGACGGCCAGTGCAGGTGACGCTTTTCCTTTGTAAAGGAATTTCTGCTGGTCTCATAGCCCAGGGTTTGCTGTCTGTGCAGTGGTATGGATGTGTATTCCATACAAGTGCACAGACAGCAAACCCTGGGCTATGCCACCAGCAGGAATTAATTTACAAAGAAAAAGCTTCACATGCACTGGACATCCCTTTGCCCCTGCTGTCTGTGCACTTGTAGGGAATTCACATCCAGGGCACTGCTCACCAGATAAATAGTGAACAGGGCCATGGATCTTTCTCTTTTTGCATCCGAGGGCACCAACGACGCAGAAGCAGAGGAGGCCCTGGCAAGGAGAAACCAGGAAACATTTGACCCACACCTGTCCACACTGTGAGATTTTCGGGAGGGGCTGGATGCCAGGACGCAGTGCTGCTGATCAGCCCAATTCAACTGAATAGTATCAAAAGAGCAGGCACCCGTTTTTTTATGTACGTTTCAGTAACTTTAATGCATTCTTAAGCACAGCATTACCTACTGCCTGCATATCTAGGTTACTCTAAGTGAATGTTGTTTTTGACTTACATACATGGAAACGTCAAAGAGGAGAGAGAGTTCCCTCCGAATATGCAAATGCAGTGTAAGTTTGTAGTGTTCATTTTTTGGGGTGCTAGTGGGTAACTCTAGGGTTCAGGGTGGATGTGGGTTTTAGGGTGCCAGGGAGTAATTTTAATGTTCAGGGTGGGTTACGGATTGGGGTGACAGGGAGTAATTTTAGGGTTCAGGGTGGGTATGGGTTTTTGGGTGCCAGGGGGTAATTTTAGGGTTCAGCGTGGGTATGGGTTTTGGTGTGCCAGGGGTAATTTTAGGGTTTAGGGTGGTTAAGGGTTTTGGGGTGCTATGGGGTTAATTTCAGGGTTCAGGGTGGGTTTTTGGATGTGAGGAGGGAATTTAAGGGTTCAGGGTGGGTGTGGGTTTTCGGGTGTCAGGGGGCAATTTTAGGGTTCAGGGTGGGTATGGGTTTTGGGGTGCCAGGGGGTAATTTTAGGGTTTAGGGTGGTAATGGGTTTTGGGGTGCCATGGAGTTCATTTTAGGGTTCAGTGTGGGTATGGGTTTTAGGGTGTGAGGGGGGGACATTTCAGGTTTCAGGGTGGGTGTGGGTTTTTGGTGTCAGGGGGCAATTTTAGGGTTCAGGGTGGGTATGGGTTTTGGGGTGCCAGGGGTAATTTTAAGGTTCAGGGTGGGTATGGGTTTTGGGGGGAAAGGGTGTAATTTTAGGGATCAGCGCGGGTATGAGTTTTGGGGCTCCAGGGGGGTGATTTTAGGGTTCACAGTGTTAATGGGTTTTGGGGTGCCAGGGGGTAATTTTAGGGTTCAGTGTGGGTATCAGTTTTAGGGTGTGAGGGGGGGACATTTCCGGTTTCAGGGTGGGTGTGGGTTTTCAGGTATCAGGGGGGCAATTTTAGGGTTCAGGGTGGGTATGGGTTTTGGGGTGCCAGGGGAGAATTTAATGTTCAGCATGGGTATGGGTTTTGGGGTGCCAGGGGTAATTTTAAGGTTCAGGGTGGGTATGGGTTTTGGGGGGCAAGGGTGTAATTTTAGGGATCAGCGTGGGTATGAGTTTTGGGGCTCCAGGGGGGTGATTTTAGGGTTCACAGTGGTAATGGGTTTTGGGGTGCCAGGGGGTCATTTTAGGGTTTAGGGTGGGTATGGGTTGTGGGGTGCTAGGGGGTAATTTTGGGGTTCAGGGTGGTAATGGATTTGAGGGGGCAAGGGTGTAATTTTAGGGATCAGTGCGGGTATGGGTTTTGGGGTGCCAGAGGTAATTTTAGGGTTCAGGGTGGGTATGGGTTTTGGGGGTAAGGGTGTAATTTTAGGGATTAGCGGGTATGGGGTTTGGGGATCTAGGGGGATGATTTCAGGGTTCAGGGTGGTAATGGGTTTTGGGGTGCGAGGGGGTAATTTTAGGGTTGCATGTTTTCTCCGCTTGACTTGAGCATTAATCGATCCTGATTATCTGCCATTTTAGCCCCGCCCCATTGATTAACATTAGCCACGCCCCTTCATTTGCCATGTTAGCCCCCCCCCCCCGAAATTAAGACCTAGTTGCACCCCTGTGTACTTCCCTATGCACCGTTGGCAGGTCACACAATACGGACGTTTCGGAAAGTATGGCTGATTTCAGGCAGGTTGTTTTCCCAGTTTTATATAGCGCTGAACTCGACCCCAAGATATCCGAGCGCTTTACATGAGCACCAGTTACACTAAAGCAGTACACACACATTTGTGGTAGGGATGGGGAAAGTAAGTGATTTGCACAGAATCACAGTTCTAAACTCGCAGCTCTGGCCCTTACGGCCACCACCTCTCCCCAGGTTTGTTTCAAGTGTCTGCATAAGATGTTTTCATAGTTTACTGTATGTTCTTTTGGTCAGCGAGGAACGCCCGTTTCATTGTAGTGTACACCCACAGGCTTCATAAACACGGAACAGCAGGAGGCGGGGGTGGTGAAAACAGTGAACTGAATTGGAAAATGAGGCCTATTCCCTTTAATAATAACATCCTGATTTTAATTAACGTTGACTTCATGTCTCCATGGGGCTGGAAATAACAAGCCTGACTTTGGGAACACCTGAGGCCCCGTCCCTGAGTTTGAAGACCCATGCTCTTTTTTTGGGGGATGAGGGGGGGGGGGGCTCTTGTGGGTGGTAGAGTTTGAGGTGCCTGCAGGCCAATTTGCATCTTCATCTTCAAGGAGAGCAGGTTTTGCACCAAGTGAGGCCATCTATTTCCAAAACAGCAATAGTACAACGGCCTTTACAGATCAGTGATAGCGATTGTGGTTATTAATACCGTTGACGTTTGATGATTTGTCATGGCATTTCCCACAAGTAATCAATCTATCCTATCTATCTATCTATCTATCTATCTATCTATCTATCTATCTATCTATCTATCTATCTATCTATCTATCTATCTATCTATCTATCTATCTATCTATCTATCTATCTATCTATCTATCTATCTATCTATCTATCTATCTATCTATCGTTGAATGGAGTAAGTAGCAGCACAAAGCAGTGGAAGGTCACTCAACACAAAACTTACTACAGGTTTAGAAGTACGAGCTGCTAATCCCACTAAAAAATAATAAACATCCTGCAAAAACTGAATAATTAAAGAAATCACACAAGAAACAAACCAGAAAAAGACTTCTCTAATTTCACTAATCGTGAATAAATGTGCTTTCCCCTATGTTTGTGGGATTGGAATTTAAATAGTAAATCTGCCACTACATGTTTTTTACCCTGGAGTAAGAATAGTAAATCTGACCTTCCTCGTTAGTTTGCCCTGTCCCACAATGTTTATTGGACTGGAGTTAGAATAGTACATTTGCCCCCTCCCTCCTTCCCAAATGTTTAAATGTACCCATTAGTTCGACTAAAGTTAAAATAGTGAACTTGACCATGCCCAACATGTGCATATTCCCCAATGTTTTTTAGACCGGAGTTAGAATCTTAAATCTAATTCCCCGTGTCTACTTCACCCTAAATGTATGTATTCTTCGCAATGATTGTAGGACTGTAATTACAATAATATATTTGTATTTTATTTTAACATTTTAGGATTGGAGATTTATTACTATTTTGTATTGCTTTTAGTTATTTTAAATTATTTAATTTGTGTTTTAGTCTTTTACAAATATTAGGTTTAGTAAGGTAAACCAATATTTTGAATGGTTTCATAGTTATATGATATATATATATAGTTTTTTCTTTGTTTGTTTTGCACTAATGGTGTTGTAAAAAGAATAAAAATACCTTAAATCTGAAGAAACCACGTTTGGATTCCGTTTGTGCTGTGGTGTATTCGAGCTGCTGGGCTACGGACATGAGCTCGGCTGGGTTCGTTCTTTTCCTGAGAAATATATATATATATATATATATATATATATATATATATATATTCACTGAAAAAACCATAGGTTATAGACCATATATAGTTAGGAATTAGCATTTAAAAAACCTTATTTTACTCACACAAAACCATTGAAATTCCATATATAGTTAGTTGCACTAACTATATATCGCGCACCCGCAATCCACTGCTGATGATGTCACATATTACATCATTCATGACATGGTCAGTGACATCACTGATGACATCACTGATGACAACATCCAGTGATTATGTGTTTCTGTAAAGTTTAAATATGTTTTACATATTGAAGAATGAGTGGATGTATAAGTGTCTGAATGAAGGTTTTAGTAGGTGCGTGATTGACTGTATGAGTGAGTGATTAAATGCGTCTTACTGAATGCACGGGTTAGTGACTAAACTGTCTAAAAGTGTGCATCAGTATGTCTGTTGTTGTGCAAGCTGCTGCATGTGTTGATCAGTAGCTATATAAGTAGCTATATGGGTTATTGATTGGTTGCACAAGTATTTGTATGGGAGACTGAGTGTGTGTATGGCTGGCTGGGAGGTGTGTGACTCTGTGCAGATCAATGTGTACTTGTATCACTGATTCTATAAGAGAGTAACTATGTGTTAGTATATGTTTCAAAAATGTAAGGTGTTCTGTGTTTAACTGTATAGATGAGAAAATGGAAGTGTGATTGATTCTTTTCAGGACTGACTAGGTGTGTGAGTAACTCCATGGATGAGTGGCAGAGTGTGAGTGTCTGTATAGGTGTATGAGTGCATATGATAGTGTTGTAAAGATGAGTGATTGTATGTATGAATGATTGTATGAGTGAATGTGTGTGTAGACATAGGAATCAGTGAGTGCGTATGTAGTAACTAGTATTGGTGTGTCAATGGTTTCAAAAATGATACTCTCTATTTAACACTGGGTGTAACGGAGGTTATATTAGAGTGTGAGGAGATGCATTGTATTATCACATGAATGATATCATCAGTGATGTGATCATTGATGTCAAGTAAGATGTCATCAGTGATGTCATTTGAGATGTCATCAGTGATGTCATCAGTGATGTCACTGACCATGTCATGAATGATGTAATATGTGACATCATCAGCAGTGGATTGCGGGTGCGCGATATATAGTTAGTGCAACTAACTATATATGGAATTTCAATGGTTTTGTGTGAGTAAAATAAGGTTTTTTAAATGCTAATTCCTAACTATATATGGTCTATAACCTATGGTTTTTTCAGTGAATTTTCAAGGTTTTGTAAATGCTAATTCCTAACTATATATGGTCTATAACCTATGGTTTTTTCAGTGAATTTCATTGGTTTTTTAACAGCTAATATCTGTAGCTGTAAAATGTATTCTTCTTTAAATCCAAAAATATATTTTATATGTTTATTAATAACTTTTTTTTTAAATATTTTTTTTTCTTTGTTCCCGCTTCGCGAATCGGGAAGCTTCCCGTTAGCTGACCTTGATGCCGCGAAATAGACCGCGAGCCGGTAAACGTTTCTTTACCGCAACTGCCGCGTTAGAAAACAACATCGTGACGCGTCCCGTCCGCATGACGTTTCGCGTTGTCGCGTGATACGTCATATGACGTGCTACGTTAGCGAACTCGTACGCTTACCGAGTCGCAAAGCACAGGTTTCTGGAAGCAAACCGGGAGGCCCTGCAAAGCGCGTAACGTAAACACAGCAGGTCATGTGACTTGGTAATAACACTTTTCATTGGTTCATTTCACTTTCGGTTTCCTAATGATGTAAGACTAGGTCATATGATCTAAAATGAACACTTTTCATTGGTTGAGAACTATTTTTTTTCCCAAATGGTGAAAATCCCTCCTTCTTTCCTCACTCTGACTTTCATCATTGTGAGAGAAAGACCCTTTGTTACCAGTGAGCAATGGCTTCTTTACTAGCTTCAGCTGGTGCTTCCCCACCACCTCCACCACATCCAAGGAAGAGTGGACCACCTGCTAAAGTTATAATTCAGCAAGAAGAGGAAGAAGAGGAACAGGACGACCTAGATAATCTCCCTATTATGGCCAGAAGATCTGTTGTACCGGAAGTAACGGGACCAGAGGGCAGGGAGATGGTGCCAAATATACAAACGAGATTTCGTGAAGTAAAACAAGTCTGCGTACATTGCAGTGGATTCATTTGCTACGGAGAAAGTAGCATCACTCTGATCAACAGAGCTATTGACAATCATGCTCATGTTTGTCCGAAACTCCCCAAACAATAAATTCTTTTTTTTTGTTTTCTTGCTCCTGTTGAGCCCTTTACAATGAATCGTTTTCGTTGCCCCCTCCGAAAAAAAAACAAAAAAAATATAAAACTGTTCAGAAAAATTCAAAAAAAGTAAAAAAAGTTCAGAAAAATAATAAAAAAAATATAAAACAACAAAAACAATTAAAAAAAAAGTTCTTTTCAGAACTACCTCCCCGTTATTAAAAAATTGGTACAATATTTGCAACTGTGCCAACCTCTATTTCTCTTAGTTCGCTTCCCAGTTCGCTCCCCGGTACGCGAACCGGAAGCGAACCAAAAAATTTTTTTTAAAAAAAAGAACAGTAAGTATAAGGGAAGGAAACAGACAGTTATGGTAAAAGAAAGACAGCTATAGGGGAGTAAACTAGAGATACTATTACCCGTAATCCACTGCTGATGATGTCACATATTACATCATTCATGACATGCTCAGTGACATCATCAGCAGAGGATTGCGGGTAACAGTATCCCTAGTTTATTCCCTATAGCTGTGTTTCTTTTAACATAACTGTCTGTTTCCTTCCCTTATACTTACTGTTCTTTTAAAAAAATTTTTTTTAGATCAGTCAGAAACAGTGAAAGTAATGAAATATAAAAGACTACGTAGAATATGAGCACTGTATGCAACAACTTTGACACTTACAGAAGCCTCACCTTCTCCATGCCTCCTACACAGTTCTACATGTACATCATAAATGCAAACAGAACAGAATTAATTATACATGTTAAATGGTTTATTTTTGCTGTTCTCAGAATGTATCAAATTTCACTAAAACAGTGACTTGAAGGTATTCATCATATAACAGCGGGGAAAAAAAACCACAATCAAAATGATTGTGTTTAAAAAACCCATACAACATTACAAATCAGAATTCAGAACTCCTTAAAGTTAACTTACTTTCCATGACGGCCAAGGATGTCCTATGAACAGCTTACACTCTGTTGTGCTGTTATTACTTTCAACCCGCCACTTTCTGAAAGAAAACCTCCATCGTTTTCAAAAACATGTTACATACAATAAATGACTTCTTGCTCTCTACCACAAGATTCCACAAGGCCAAATCTTGTCAGAGCCATGTATAACTCTTGGAATTCTTGTTAGCCAATCCCGTCTTTTCGCATTTCCGCAACTTTCAGAATTAAAATGTTGAAGATCATTTACACAATCCTGGACTAGTAATATCTTCCCCTTCTTGCTCAATCATGTTCTACATTTCCTATCACACTGATACTGCTTACTATGAAGCAGACTTACACTACCTTTATGACTAGTACAATTATTTAATTCTCTACATCACTTTTAATCACAAAGCAATGTAAAACAGTAGACAGCATTGCAGACTTACATTCCCTCTACTCCATGTTTTGATTCGCTGCTTCAATTAGCTTATAAAAAGAAATAGTTTTTCTGAACTCATTCAAAGTGCACGTATTTCTCAATAACGTCCAGTGTTATGGTAAAAAGTTATGTCTCTGTACTACACTTATCTTCAAGGCCAAATAGTGTAGGAGCCATGAGAACTTCTTGAAATTCCTCAGAGCACATCCCGAGATTCTTTCCCTAAAATTTTGGTTTTAAAAACACCAGGTAACAGTTTTTAAGGTCATATGGCAATTTTTTTTTGAAAATTAAAACAGAATCATTGCAGAATGACCAGCCATTTCTACACTTTAAATAAGCTGTATAATGTCCTGATGTTATTGAAGAACCATCATGATATATAATTGCTACAGTTACAAAAGTCCTTCCTGATATTGACAACTGTGAAGCCACAAAATTTTTCATTAAAGTTGTCAATTTTGTTCCATCAGGCCTACATCGTTGGAACATTAAAATGACATACTGGCCATATGTTCGTATAAATAATGTGGACATCATTTCAGATTTACATTGCCTACACTCCATATTGTGATCAGCTGCTTTTACTAGCTTATTAAAAGAGACTGATTTACTGTCTGGCAAAGTTAAATATATAAATCTTTCTGAGTCTACACTAGTACTACTTGATACCCTACAGTTCTCGCAGTCATGCTGCCATTGATAAGAAAGCCCAAACAGATGATCTACATCTACACCTTCAGCATACAATACATCAAGCATATACATTAAAAACTCCTGACAATCTTGCTGACTATTTTGAGAGAATTGTGTTTGGCCTGAACATCTGTCTAACAGATTTCGAATTTCAGACACACTTTCTATGTTTGTTCTATCAGTGCTACATTTCTCTAACACAGAATTTAACAAACTGCAAAATCTTTGATCAGAATTGACCACAATCTCTTCTTTTACATTTTGTAGAGAAAACAAAACATTAACCACTACATTAGCATAGCAGTTGACACCAAAACTGTTTTCAAATTGAAAACCAACAACATCTTCAACAGAATCCTTTTTGTTTCTGCTTATAATTTCAGGTTCATCGACTTTTCGTCTTTTTGCTACAACCTCCCCAGTATTGGTCACATTTCTTCGTTTCCGGCCTACCACACGTTTCTCAAACAAAGGATACTGAGGCAAATGTGGCGCATACTCTCTTCTCAACCTATTGTATTCCTTAACACAATCTAGATCCGCACAAATGTTTGTGACATCACACTCAATCAAGTACAATCCCGATAAAGTCCTAACTCGTGACAATGCCACATATGCCATACCCTCCTTGAACACAGAACTGCCAATATTCACCAATGCACAGTCTACACTTAAACCTTGCGATTTATGGATTGTCACCGCATATGCCAAGCAAACAGGAAACTGCTTACGACGAACATATAAGTCTTTTACAAGCAAAAATCTAGCAGAACAACGAGCAATTAGCTGTACTTCCTCAATGCCATCAAATTTAATTTTTAAAAATTCAATTCCATCTCTATTTCTGTATTTCACAAAATCAACAACATTACCCATTGATCCATTTACCAGACCTCTTTCAACATGTAAATTCCTTCTTAAAATTATACGGCAGTTCAAGCACACATTCAGAGTCTTTTCAAAACCCTCAGTTTTAGATATACTCTTCTCTAATGAATCCAATTTTGTTTTCAGATTCTCAGACAAAATAATTGTTGATCCCATATGCTCTACTCTGTCAATAGCTTCCAATTTCACAATCTCTTGCTTTTCTAAATGCAACATTTTGTTGTTGAATTTGGCACATTCTGCAAGAGTTGGCATCAAACATATTCCAGATTTTTTCTCAGTAACTTTCTGAAAAATATTCTCAGGCACAACATCTTCGTCTGGATATAAATTTGTCAGTAATCGTGCATGTAAAGCTTCTTTCCCATGCTCGGTCACTTTTCCAATTCTAACATCTTGTAGAATAGTCTTGTAAACTTCATCCTTTGCCTAACGCATATTTTCATGCAGTTCAGCATAATTGAAGTTTAACCATATATTGACGTTGCCAATACTCCCTAAGCACTTCCTGGTATCTTCATGCGTGAGCATTTTGAACACAGGTTGCCCTTTCACTGGTGTCAGCTGCAGAAGATCTCCGAAAACAATGATGTGTTTGCCACCAAATAACACATCATACTCTGTTTTGAGAACTTCTTGCATTCTCAAATGCACAAAGGCAAGCATGACATTGGAAACCATGCTTACTTCGTCAATGATAAGAAGTTTCATTTTCCTCAAGACTCTTGAAACTTCAAAACAAGCATCTCCAGATAGCTTGTGATATTCTAATTTGTTGTCATGCTCCACTGGCAGCATCAGTAAACGATGTAAAGTAATCCCTTTAATGTTATGTGCTGCCAGTCCAGTTGGAGCGGTGACAACACAAGACAGCGATGACTCTGTCCTTTCCTGCAAATAACATGAAATTGCTTTAATAAGGAAACTTTTTCCAGTTCCCGCTTCTCCACTCACGTACAGTCGGACAGGCTTCAACGACGTACATGAGCACTCTTTCTTGTCATGACTTAATCCATGATCAATTTGCATGGTAAGTTCGTCATATATTTTCCTCTGCTCAACGTTGAGTTGTCTTTCCAACTCTTCTAAGTTAACCACATCCTCCTGAGCATGTGCCATGGCTCTTTCCACTTCATTCATAGCAGTGGCAGCTTCATTTTCGATAAGAGGTCCTCCTAGTGGATCCTGACTCAATGAAGCAGAACTCTGACTGTCCTGAGAACTGTCTCTGGCAATCTCGGCTGCAATCGTTGCTTCCTGCTCAATTTCCACATTCAACATTTCTACATATTTGGGAAAAGCAGGACATTCTATGGTCTCCTTGGCAGCATTGAATGAGTCTTCGTAACAAAGGAAATCTCCAAGCAGTTCCTCTTCTGCACGCCAAGGCTTAAAAAGTTGCAAAAGTGCTAAATAGAAAAACTCCTTTTTTTCAGGAGATTCGCCACTCAATTTTCGATGGTTTATCAAGTGGCATTTTCTTTGCTTGACCAGACATCCCTCACTTCCTATTACAGCATACACTCCTTTCTCAGTATCTTCTTTGATGTTCCTCTTGAATATGTAATTTTGCAGAACCTCATACAGACAAACATTCTCGAGGTGACTGCTTCGATTTGGATAATATGTATCCAACATGTTGCTCTTCAAAATGTCGGTACTGTTTGGCTCCTTTTCCGCCAAATACTCAATTTCCCGCACAGGTTTCAGAACTCGATTACGCGTTGCAGCAAGACCAACACTCGCCCAAACGATACTCCTGGTCTTGGCATAGAGACTTGCTGAAGACAACCGGTCAGAACATTCGTAAGCTCCGATTTCTCGATGCGACAACATCTTCAGACTGAAACTGTACAACTTCTTGCTGAGGCTCTTTTCATGGGAAATGTCCTCCCACATATCCTTCAATTCTGTCCTCTCTTTTTTGGTGATGTAAGATGTCACATACCGAGCCACAGCCATACAGTTATCAGCCACAAACTGTATATCCATGTTAGCATTCCACATGGACAAAATCACCGGGTTGTAGTCGTTGATGTACTTAGACTCTTCGTTCCTCTTCAAATTGTATGTGTTTTTAGGTGATTTCTTCATCACATTATGTCGCAGCGAAGACATCAAACTGTTCACTCTTCCTTTAGAAATCACCGATCGTGGAAAGCCGAAACGACATTTGGTGTAGAACTTGTCTTTGTTCCGGAATTTACGACGACAGTACTTTCCACATCGATGGCTTTGGAAACGTAGAACTTTTTCTCTTAGGCTTTTTTTCTCCTTTGCGTTTGGAACAGCACACGTAGAATACTGTTCTATGAAACTCATCACTGAGTCGTCTGCATCCGTTCCAAATTTAGGTGCATCCTTGATCCACAGCAACATATGTATATGAGGAGCACCTCTTGCTTGGTACTCCTTCCTCCAGAAGAAATCCAACACCTCTCCAAGAGGTGGATTCTTCTTATTCATGATGAAAGACATCATACCTTCAAATCTATGATTGAAGTACCTACATACATTGACTGGATCCAAAGAGCACAGTTCTCCGGGTGTCTTGAATTCGATGTTTTCTACGTTAGCATTTGCCTCTCGTAGAAATTCAAGTAAGTCTTCCCAGCCATACTCAGCACAGCTCAAAGTGAGGAACCATGTGGGAGTTCCTAAGTTCCTCAGCATACATTTTAAATCACCATGACGACGGTACCAGTACTCATTAGTACCACGCTGACACGCCATGAGATTAATCAGGTGAGAATCCAAAATACTGTCTTGGACATTGACTTTATCCATAAAGTCACTTGCCGAGATGTTTTGCATGTGTATACCACTTTTCAAGATGTGGTTCACTGCATATGACAGTCCAGACAGATCGCTTTCAAACAGGAGATGAAACAAATAAGGAATGCATTGTCGAAACCTAGGATCTCCTGCATACAATCGCAAAGTCCGGTATTCAGAAGCAGGAATTTGATGAGGTCGCTCATCATATCTTCCTCCCTGACCTGTTGGAAAAAGCTGTGGGAAACACCGAGCTTCCAAACTTTCCTCCCAAACACTAATGGGACTCCCTTTCGCTTGTTTCATTTGAAACAACTCAATAGCATTCCCCATGACTTCCTTGGAATGCAAAGGATGAACACTATAATGTTCATATATTTCTTCACTAGTACAGGGTTCTACTTTCTCAATTTGACCAGCACACAAATCGCTATCCTCTTCCTCACTTACTTCCTCTTCTGCAACATATACATTTTTATAGTATTTATTATATTTTTTCAAATACAATGTTGCCCTTTTGACTTTCCTAACATCTACTAAATCTTGCCATATTTTCTTATTCTTTGTCGGAACCCCATTAACTAAGATAACAAGAGGTTCCTCTTCCACTTTTTCTACTCCAATTGTGTTAATGTTTTTCTTCAAATCTAGAGGCAAATAAACAACTCTTCCCTTTAATCCTCTCTGTAAATCTGATGGAGGCAATTTCCCTGTCTTTGGCTCCATTCTTACAATAGCCTGAAAGGGATGGATACTTTGAATCAAAATAGATTCATAAGTATTTAAATCCTTCAATTCAGAAGGAATCTCAACCAATTCCAGATTATTATGAACTGCTCTAGCAGGCATCTGGTTTTGATTTAATTTGTTACAACAATAAGTACACACACGTTGATCCAATCCCAAATCAAAACAATTTTCTACCATCAAGTATGTTGTAAAATCCTTCCATTCACTATTATTTTCCCTTTCACTTTTTCCATATAAATCCACTAACTTAGTCTGATTCTTATAATAAGTGCGTCGACAACACACACAAGTGAAATTTGGCCTCTCACTTGATTTCACCTCAAACGTCGCAATTTCCCTCTGGAAATTATCTGTACTGGAAACCTGTACACTATCTTCCACATTACTCTCTTCTTCTTGGTCAATTTCAACATTCTCCTCTTTACTTCCAAAGTAACAAAACTCAATTTCTTCACATATATTCTTCACATCTATTTCAGAACCATGCAAAAGAGCAGCGCATAATTGTTTAAGCATAATTGCTGGACTCTTAGCATAATACAACATTCTAACTAATTTCCTCACTTTATTATGATGCTCTGCTAGCATCCTGAAATGATGAAAAACACTCTGGCATACTCTCCTGGAAAGACAAGCCAGTGAATGACCATGCAAACCTATCACTTCTCTCACTCTGCAAGGATCTAATTCTTGCAACAACTTCATTTTCTGCTTCAAACTTTTCTTACTAAATGACCGTATAAAATCACAAAGCAAATTGATGGAATCCTGTCGTACACTGCAAATACTACTACACTTCCAGGTGTACACAGGACCCTTAGGACGTCTCCCTAAAACCTCATTACCTAACACCTCTTCTATCTCTGTTCTCACAAGTTTTTCTTTTTCAACTGGACAACCATCTTTCACTTCATAAGCTCGACCACTGGTGTCAACTGCATGCACCAAATCATTATCCTGGAAATAACTCTCCTCATTAAAAAATGCCTCAGAGCTTGAACTATGCATCCATTCTCCAGAAAAAACTTCACAAAAATTACTACGATTAACTATTCTCTTCCATCTACTATTTCTTTTGAAATCATAAATTACCTTGTTTAGCTTCCTAATTCTATTGATTGTCAAAATAAATAACTTACGTTTAATTTCAAATGCCTGATCAATAACTTTCTCAACTATTTTTTTTCTCTTATAAAAAACCACTTTCTGCTGACCTTTCTTAATATTTTTTAACAAATTCCCAATTATCCTGTTGCGGAACATTCGTTTACGAATATCCCTAAACTGTTGTTTCCTTCTACTTTCATGCATAGAGTTATCTCTTACTCTAGCAGTAACATTTCTCATTGGCCTTTCCTTACCATTTGAATTCTTTCTCCTTTTCTGGACTGAAACATTTTCTGTAGTAATATTTTTTTTACTACACATATTTCTTATGACTGTTTTTCGACTCTTACCCGGTGCTTTCTTGGTGACTTGACAAATCTTTTTGTTAGAGGACTGCTGCATTATTCCATGGTCCTGCTGTCTTTGACGTTTTGCAGCCTTTCTTACTCTTTCTTTGCTAGGCATCCTAAAATCTTGAAATAATCTGCAGTTGAATCTGTGGTAAAATATAATAAAAAATGTTATTAACCACTATTACCCAACAGTAAATTAATAACAGTCATCAAAAACTTAACACACTACTTAAGTATATAATATACTGAAGCCTATCTCCAATTTTTCACTGAACAGGACTCATCTCTTCTTAACCTTGGATAAACCTCACCTACTCTGTGTCCCCTGCACATAATTAAATGTAAAGGGGCAGATTTATATTAACTAGCACATCCCCAGGGATGCACCAGTTAACGTGCACCGCTGCTCTGCCACCCACGGTGTGCCGCATTTACAATCAGATAGGACAAAGCTACATCAAAACCCTGCGCCTGCTTGAAGCAGGCATAGATCTTGACGCAGTTAGGCTGAAAGCTAAAGCAACAACTAAGTGTCGTGTGCAGAAGTTACAAAAAAGGAAAAATGGCGTTTAAACCAGTAATGAGACCATGCTAACGTAATACAGAGTAAAAATATCCAGGATCTACATCAGTTTGGGGTTCACGAACCTGGCAGGTACAAGGCACTGAGGCTTTCCACCGTGCATGTCTCATCCCAAAACATATGTGGTTTGTGAATGAAACAATTTCCCAGACCAAATGCTTTGGATTGGCTACTTCTAAAAAATTAAACACCCCTACTATCCCGGAGTTAGAGGAATATGATGGTTGGAGTAATTTTACTCGTTGTCTATTAAAGATTTACAGGCTCTACTCCGTAATTCTTCCTTTAACATTTCCAGTATAAATCCAAAAGGTTGACTGCTTTGGCAACGTGCCTTATCCACGGTTTAATAACGCTGCCTTTTGCTTTATATAAGTTTTCAAATTGTATGAAATATATACCAATAGGTCGTTATTAACCTTTAGGTAGTGGTTTTCTTCATGAAGTCTGGTCGCTTCCATACACATACAGATTTTCAAAGATGATCAAGAAGTTTATCTGAATGGAGAGGAATGCACTGAGACGCCAGATCATTCACTAATGTGTAGGCACATACAGTTACACGGTTCATGCAACAAACACCGACCAAATATGGCTTGCGTGCTGCAAGGCACACCAGTTCCTGCTATCATCCCCACGTTCAAGTTCTTGGAAAATGGTAGTTATTTGATGCTCAATAATGAAGATTGTTCTGGGTTAATTAAAAGTATTCATTTTATCGTAACAGTAAATGAACGGGTTATTTGCTGCAGAAATGTTCTATTTCCTCCCACACATGAACATAGGGAGTTTTCAATCTGGCCACAAATACCAACCTTGGCAGCACATTTCAACGGCATGGCAAGAATAAGAGCTATTTTGTCTCAGAGAGAGGTGGCCTTGAGTTCGGCCCGTGAAACTTTCGTGCTTCACACAGCGAACACCCGTACAGAGGTGCAGACCCTTTTAAATACAGATTCGCCTTTCCATTTCAGCAAGATGGTTCGGACTATCTCTAACGCGTCCTCCACAAAGGGCCTGGCGCACTTTTTTAAAATTGTTACCAGTGGTCTCGTGACTTCATTTGAGAAAATCTTTGGAGTCATCCCTGCTTTCTTACATTCTATTTTTTCCACTCTGCTTCGTGGATTCCCATTTTTACTTGCATTACCAGCGGACGCTCTTGTGCTTTTTTACATTTTTAAATATGGATGTCCCTCCTGTGCAAGCTCCCGCCCTGCAGCTGCTGACACTGTTCCGCAATCGCATGCTAGAATATTATGGCACAATGCCGTTGGCGATATTAAGCACGGCATATGGATTATCTTTTCTATGCTGATGTGATTCCTTCAAATCTAAGACACTAAAGTATCGGCACGCCCTAAACCAACACAAAGAGACCTTCTTAGCAAATAATATATTATGTGTATTAGGGAGGGTGAGATATAAGCAGCCGCGGGCCGTGGAGGGAGTTACGGTGGGGCAGGGATGCGGGGAGGGGGAGGGGCAGGGTGGAGCCCTCTCCACCCTGCCCCTCCCCCTCCCCGCCTCCCTGCCCACCGTAACTCCCTCCACGGCCCGCGGCTGCTTATAAGTGTTGCTAACTCTTATTCATTTACAGCATGTTAACATACTGTCACCATTCGCTTTTTATGTACTATTGACTATGCTGGTAATTTTGCTACTGATAATATGTGTACTTGTATAATCTAAGATACTACGCCTGAGAAGACGGCATTAGTAAATAAACATTTCAAATACACATGTGTTCTTCTTAACTCCATGTTCTCGTTTCTAAGAAATATATAACGACCGACTGTTCATGAGTTCCACGTATCCTGAGGTACTATAAGTTCATATTCTGGATTGTCTAAACATTGAGAGTTTGTTATATCCAATGTGACACTGTACCTAGCTTGCTAAGGGGTTTTGATTACTAAGGTGAGTTTTGGGACACCCTAATTCGCCGAGGTTCCAATCCTCTGTCCACAGTTCTGTGTCAGAACAGAAACCCTGCGACAGGGGCACCCCTCAACCTTACTGGAGCTTCATCACACTTGCGATACAACTCCAGCAATGCGCCAACTTTACGGCACAAATACGTCACGCATCTGTGCTGTTTTTGCCCCATGATGCGCCGCATTGTAAATGCAGCACACCATAGGTGACGGAACAGCGGCACAGAATGACTAACACATCCCTGGTGATGCGCCAGTCATCATAAATCTATCCCTATGCTTCTTATCTTGTTAGAGATAAACCGCCATATGTATCATCAAAGTTTTTTGCATTTCCTAAATAGCGAACTTTAAGGAATAAATAGCGATTCTTTACCATTCCTAGTTTGCGATGAGCTATTTGCTAATTACAAATTACCCATTCATTTCCATGCAGCAGGAGGCCCATAGGAATGAAGGTGCAATTTGCGATTAGCAATTACCTCATCGCAAATTACGAATTTTTCCGACGGTGCAGGGGTGTCTCAAGAACACCCTGCTGCACCCCTGAAAAAGAAATTTGGGGTCATATGGCGCACATAAATTTTGAAAACATTCCTTTACCTCAAAAACGATTTTCAACTCAAAATTTGAAAACACTGCACATGGGGAAATGACTTAAAATGTCCTTAAGACACATAAAAGCATTTTTTGATTGCCTTTGCAGCATGTTTCAGTCACCTTTAACATGCCTATGTAACGGAAACATTCAAAATCTAAATTTGCCATGCACAGGTGGGAGCATATTTACAAGCAATTTGCTCCACAGACAAACTTCTTACATTGAAATGGGAAAAATAACATCAGAGACTCTCAATTACCTTATAAAGAAGCAGACACCATTATGTCCTTCTCATCAATATTAAAACCATTGCTTTTTCTCAAAAACGATTTACAAGTCATAATTTGAAAACACTCCACAGCTCCTATGCACATAAAAGCCCTGTCAGTACTAATACTTCACATTTTCTCCAATTACAATTTCTCAAAGAAACAAAATCTATTTGTGAAACACTTGAGACAAAGCAACATTTGAAAAACACAACTTTCTTCATAATTTTCTCCTTAAAGCACACTATTTTCTATCTAAATTAAAGAAATCTTTTCTCACCTTAGCAAATACTTTGAGTTTCAAAACAGTCTCAGAAACACACCAATTTGTCTTCAGCAGAGCAAAAGGTATGCACTCCAGAGTCTGCAGCTATCAAAAGCACAGAAATGCTGTAATTCCTCACACATATCTCTCATGTCACCCAATCAAAACTCTTCCCTCACTTTTTTTCAAAGCAAAACCCTTCCCCCCTCTGCCCCCTCTCTGCTTTTTCTGCATAGCAACCACCTCTTGCAAGACCTCTCACACAACAATGTTGCAATTGAACTCTGAACTCTCAGTGCACCTGCATATCCAGAGCATTCTTTCATTTAATGATTTTTTCTTCGCCACTCAAAATACATCTTTCAACGAACTCATCCATGCACACTAACTTTCTGTTTTCAGCAATCAAAATCCACCAATCACTCTTACTGCTTCATTAACACAGAAACTCCTCAGTTTTTTTCATTTTACACTCTCATTTTTTCAACTGCCATTTCATTGCCACACTTCATCTGACTGCAGCAGAACCATCTCTCACCATGTTTTCTGTCTGGATTGTTGGACATAGTTACATATATTGGGCTCAAAGGTACGCTGAAAACAGGAATTTACCTAACCTCAATTTACAAGATGTGGAAATTAAGTGGTTTGGCCACAGAGGATTAAAATGTCACCAATTGATACCATTGGTGAAAACCTTTATGCATTTGCCAAAACCTGACCTGTTAATTGTGCACTGTGGAGGTAATGATTTGGGCACTTTGACTGGGGTAGGTCTGGAAATGCTTTTAAAGGACACCTTTGAGCAATTGATGGCACTTTTTCCTCAGACTGCCTTGGTATATTCAAATATATGCCAAAGACAGAAATGGAGGTGGTCGAACCAATTTTGTCCACAAATTGAGAAGTCGAGGAAGCATGTAAACAAATCTGTTTCAGCTTACATGAGAGACCATGGAATGGGCTCCCTGTACAACAATAACTTGCGTTACTACATGCAAGATATCTACAGAGGAGATGGAGTTCACTTCTCAGATGAGGGCAACAGAGTTTTCACTCTGAATTTAAGAATGTGCATTGGTACCTACTTATAAGTACCTAAATGTACCATAAACCCAAAAGCTCTTCTCAGAGCTACCCTACATGTGATCACTCACAATTATTATTTTACTCTAACTTTTTTCACTAATTTTCAAGAAAGTACGCTCCCCAGAACGCTTCCCGGTTCGCGAACCGGGCGCACTCCACGCAAAAAAACTAAAAAAACGGTATATTTTTTTTTGCCCTGCGAGACCCCTTCAAAGCCTCCACATCAAACCTAGGGGGTCAGGGACGATCTACTATGCCCCCTTATGGTCATTTGCCCCTACGCTTTGGCCTCCTCTTGTCTCTCGATCCTACCGAGAGACAAGATGGCGGCCGCTACGGACTGTTTGGAATGTTTACAGACGCCGAAAAACCAATCAGCTTCGCAAACCTCCGTAACGCGAAAAGTACGCGAAGCGGAGCGCTGTTACAGATATATATCTTTTTTTGAACGTTAATTTCTCAAAATCCACTGGAGCACATATATTGAGACCTAGCAAAGGCACATCGGGCTACCAGTCCCTACAATTTTTCCAAGTTTCGTGCAAATCCATTCAGCCGTTCGATTATTATTATTTTATTTTTTTTTGCCCCGCGGGGCCCTTTTAAAAACTCCACATCAAACCTAGGGGGTCAGCGAGGATCTACTATTCCCCCTTATGGTCATTTGCCCCTTCGCTTTCGCCTCCTCTTGTCTCTCGATCCTACCGAGAGACAAGATGGCGGCCGCTACGGACTGTTTGGAATGTTGACAGACGCCGGAGAACCAATCAGCTTCGCTTCACAAAGCTCCGTTGCGCGAAAAGTACGCGTCCTGGGACGCTGCCAGGTCCGCTGTTACAGATATATATCTTTTTTTAAACGTTAATTTCTCAAAATCCACTGGAGCACATATATTGAGACCTACAAAAGGCACATCGGGCTACCAGTCCCTACAATTTTGCCAAGTTTCGTGCAAATCCATTCAGCCGTTCGGGCTAAAAGTGAGGCCAACCGCCCTATGGAAATTAACATGGGAAAAACGCGTTTTGGGACCCCCCTTTTTTCTCGGCCCCCCCTTGACGAACCCCCCCAAAATTTTCAGGGGCTGCTCAGAAACAAAATGTGCCATTTTCCTGAAAATTTCAGCCAATTCCGTCCACAAACGCCAAAGTTATTAGACATAGAATTTTCAAAAATCCCATAGAGAAAAAATCCTAACTATATATACCTACTGGCGACCGCCAGTAGGTAATATATATATATATATATATATATATATATATATACAGTAAGATCCCCTTTGGGCTCAATGCTGATGAGGCACTTAGTGTACATCTATGACATGCCACATGTTTATAGTGCAAACATCCCTACTCACTGTTCCAGAGATAAACCCAACTACTGACTAACATCTAGTTTCACCATCCTAGGACCTGGTCCTTTTTAACTCACTTAGTGCACTCATTATTCCTTTTATTTATTTCTTTTCCACCTTTATTACACACACTCACCACTAATTATAATAACCATGTAGCTCCAAACATGCTCGGTAGCCACCACGACTTCCTAGTCCCCCCCCTTCAACCAAGTAACACATGTCTGTCCCGCCATTAGTGACACCCGCTACATTCAGCAGAGTCATCATTTTCATATCGTGATAATTCTAGGCATCTCGCCATTGAGACGTGAGCCAAAGCCCACTTGGGCAGGACTCCAAATTTGCCGAATTATCACCACTTTAAACATTTACGCACAGCGTATAAACAAACCTTGAGGTCACCTACAAATCATTGAATAACACCTCAAGCTAAACTGCACGCAATGCGCGCAGTTACTCCTTCTACATGTGCACTTGCACCATTTCACAGTCTGTACCGGGAAACAGCTAATTGGTGGCCTATGGACAGGGAGATTGCACTGACTAGCCCTGGAGTTCATCGAACTCACTACATGGCACACGGTGTCCCCGCGGCCCCCCAAACACGACCAAAATGAGGGGGTAGCTTACATACAGAGCCCAAACACATTCCCTCAGAACACCGAGGAAAATGTGCCCCTGTAGGTCGTAAGGACATATAAATCAAATAGGCCTGCACGCTTGACACTCACCTTCAAACGCGCGGGAGCAGGGATGCACCAAAACACGTCGTGCAGGGACCATGATTAGGAAAAAAGAGGTTACAGACTACTGAGCGGCCACAAACATATACACTTGGAGTTAGGAACTCTTCCATGTCTAAACTGGCATGGAAAAGACAGCAGTCATTTAGTTGATTTAGATTAACCACTTACAGATAAATTGTTTAAAATTATTTCGACATGAGATGTACACACACTGACATGAACCATTAATTGTAAAGAAGTATTTACAATGTTTCACGAAGTTTATGTTTGATGTGTCACAATGACTTGCATGTTTTACAGCGCAATCAACTCTTCTATGTTTACAGTCAAACACCTAATTATGTCACATGGTTGTTCCAACACCTATCAAACATGCACTAGTATAAATAAGGCTCACTAACTTGGTGTAAAGCAGATGAAGTGAACAAGGCAGACTTGTCCGCCGAAACGCGTCTGATCGTATGTATTGGTGAATAAAAACCTTTGATTTGACCCACGGAGTCGGTGCCTGTTCTTCTGAAGCCTAAGTCAGGATTGGGAAAATATTTGAAAGCTGTCTGGAGCCTTCTACACCGACCCTCCTCGTTCAGGAGCACCTAGCATCACCAGACAAAGAAACTTTGGAAATCTTTCTTCAACCCGAGGAATACTGGGTGCCCCCCGCGGTGATATCCAGATCCGGCTGACACTACTTCCGCAACGCAACCGTGAGTAATCCTGATCCAGTGGCGGCCGGAGGGCTGACAGGGACCTGGGGAACCACGAGATAGCGCAAGGGAGTGAGAGCAGAAGCCGGCACGTCTCTTTATAAAACCAGCGGGAGAGGGAGTCCTTAGCGTGCATACGCAAGAAAGGCAGTGGGTGTCAAAGGAGAGCACTCAATTCCAATACAGCGATGTCAGCAGAATGGGACAAGGAACGTGAGCAGGCTGCTCTGGATATTTTCAAAGAGCAAACAGAGGCAGAACCAGCTCCAACAACCAGTGCAAGCGCACAGCAAACACCACAGGGAAATGAAACTAAGAAACTGTTGACAGAACTTGAAAAATTAAGAAAGGCTGAAGTTGCCAAATGGTGGGAATGCACTTCTCTCAAAAGATATCTCGATGTTGGCAGAGTTCCCAGAGGCCTAAGAGTGTTGGTGGCGCCCACATATGAGGATTCTGACCCAGCCATGCTGCAGGCCTGGGCGGATAACAGCGCTGAATCGTCACGCAATATGTTGCGCATCCTGGTTCAATTTGCCACATCAGACAGGGAGAAACTACTCCTGAAAATCAACTATGTTATGGAAGAACTGGCAAAACTTCAAAATCAAGATCTGGTCAAAAAGGGACTGGAAGATATTAATATCAGAGTTCAAAAATTGGAAAGCACCATCAAAATCAGGAAAGCAGAAAAATTTCAAAGGGACAGAAATGACTACCTGCAAGGCAGAATTTACACTTTTGCAAGGAAATTTGAAAACATACGCAGACAACAACTCTCCGCCACAGGCGGAATCCTTCCCTGCCCTCACACACTGAGCGAATCTGAAGTGAGCTCAGGAGCGGAGTCAGACCCAGAAGCAGGAAACAATGCCAACACACTAAAGACTGTCCCAACCCCCATCGATGAATTTGCTTTTTTACGGATGGAACGTCTAATGAGTCTAAGACCTCGAACGCGAAGAGGAGATCAAAGTACCACCACCCAAACGAATCGTCCAGCAGAAGGAGGAAAAACAGACGCTGGGGCAGACATGGCAAAAAGAACAAAAACCACATACAGATGCAACAGAAGACGATGAACAGAGACACAACAACCACCAACACAGTCATAAATCTTTCATCCATGGAGTTAACTAATGATGAAAAAAGAATTTTATCTCTGGGACTTTACTTCTGCAAATAGACTAATTTTAATTATGCAGAAACAAGAGTTGATCTTTATCAATTCACGCGCAAATTAAAACTACAAAAATACTTTTGTTCACAAAAAGACAAAACCAACGAAATCAGACCCATAACTGAATCAACTACAATCCCACATCCTATGAGTGTATCAGACTTTGAGGTCCTGAGGGATATTACAGAATTGGAGTTGAACTTAGAAGATGGCAGTCTAACAAACACCCAAAAAGGGGCAATGTCTAACATACAAATTTATGCATCGGAGAAAAGTCCGTTCAGACCAAAATCCACATTTTATCCTCCTATGCCCAGAGACAATATTGACATCTTTGCTGATAAAGTGATCTATGATCTCAAGGAATTAGCTCTCTCAAGCAGCAATAATTTCAACAAGAATATCAACATCCAGAGAAAGGAGTACGACATGTTAATGGAAAAGCTGAAACAAAGACCGGACATTGTAATACGTAACGCTGACAAGGGAGGCAATGTAGTGCTATGGCCTTTTGAGATGTACGACAAAGAGGCCATGATCCAATTGCAGGACAGAGAATGCTACATTAGAACCAGTAGCACAAACATCTACAACATCAAGGAGAGATACCATGCCAGCCTCTACGACTGGAAAGGGAAGGGCCTCATCTCTAAACAAGAACTGGAATTCCTGAAAAATGACTACCCAATCACTCCCCAAATGTATTTGATCCCCAAAATCCACAAGAACCCGAACTGTCCACCTGGGAGGCCGATAATTTCTGCTATAGGTAGTCTTTTTGAGAACACTAGTAAATATATTGACCACTTCTTGCAACCAATCGTGAGAACCTTGCCAGCCTTCCTCCAAGATACCGGGGATTTTCTGAATTGTATAAATGACTTTGTTTGGACTGAAGATCTTAATTTCGTGACCTTAGATGTCCAGAGCTTGTATACAAGCATCAGACATAGGGATGGCTTAAGGGCAATGCAACACTTCCTGGGTAACAGAAATGTAACTTTGTTGCAACATACACTGATGCTGTTACATATGGCAGAATGGTGCCTGGAGAATAACACCTTCATGTACAACAAGCTACTGTACAAGCAAACACAGGGGACGGCCATGGGTACTTGCTTCACCCCCAGCTATGCTAATTTGCATATGGGCTGGTGGGAGGAGCAAGTACTCATGACCCAACATCTTGACGCCTTCACTAACAACATTGTCTTGTACAGGCGATACATAGATGATGTCTTCATCTTATGGAGGGGTACAGAAGACAGCGCCCTCCAATTCTCCAGTGACATAAACAATAACAATCTGAATCTTAAATTCACTTGTACGGCCAGCAAAGAAAAAATCACCTTTTTAGACGTTGAGGTTTTCCATGAGGGAGGGAAAATACAGACCCGCAACCACAGAAAAGAGACTGCAGGGAACACCATCTTGCACTCAACAAGCTTCCACCCCACAAGCCTCAAAGAAAGCATCCCCTATGCCGAATGCATAAGGATGAAGAGAAATTGCAGCCTACAGAAAGACCTTGACTTCTGCACAGACAACCTCTGTGCCAGACTCAAGGAAAGAGGGTACAGCTCAACCACCCTAAACAAAGCAAGACTTAAAAGTGACCATCTAGACAGGTCGGCCTTACTCCAAAAAAAGCCCAAAGCTACAAGTGACATCAGAACAACTGTCATCAACAATATGCCCAGACTGATTACAGGATACAACATGCACCATAAGAACATCAGGAAAATCCTGTACAGACACTGGCCACTGATTAAAAATGACACAGTCATTGGTCAGAGTTGTGCCAAACTCCCACAGTTGACCTTTAGAAGAGCAACTTCAATGAGCCAAGAATTGGTCAATTATGCACCATCTGCTCCGATCAAAAAGATCTGGTTACATTCCCAACCAGGTTTCTACAAGTGCACTAAGTGCAAAGCCTGCCAACATGGGGTCAACACTAAATCGGTCGCATTCCCATTTAGGAAATCCCCTTTCAAAATCAGACAACACTACACTTGCAAAACAGACTTCGCAGTGTACGTGCTCAAATGCTCCTGCAATGTAATCTATGTGGGGAGCACCATACATCCAGCCCAAGTGAGGATCCTCCAACACCTTAGGGCAATTGCCAATGACGATCCAGCATACCCTGTGGCTCGTCACATCAATGCTCACCACAGCGGTAAAAGTGAGGAACTCACCTATTTTGTGTTGGACAGTGTAGCACCAAACATAAGGGGAGGGAACAGATTACAAAAACTAAGACGACTTGAATCCAAATACATCATCGAGCTCAACAGTAAGATCCCCTTTGGGCTCAATGCTGATGAGGCACTTAGTGTACATCTATGACATGCCACATGTTTATAGTGTAAACATCCCTACTCACTGTTCCAGAGATAAACCCAACTACTGACTAACATCTAGTTTCACCATCCTAGGACCTGGTCCTTTTTAACTCACTTAGTGCACTCATTATTCCTTTTATTTATTTCTTTTCCACCTTTATTACACACACTCACCACTAATCATAATAACCATGTAGCTCCAAACATGCTCGGTAGCCACCACGACTTCCTAGTCCCCCCCCTTCAACCAAGTAACACATGTCTGTCCCGCCATTAGTGACACCCGCTACATTCAGCAGAGTCATCATTTTCATATCGTGATAATTCTAGGCATCTCGCCATTGAGACGTGAGCCAAAGCCCACTTGGGCAGGACTCCAAATTTGCCGAATTATCACCACTTTAAACATGTACGCACAGCGTATAAACAAACCTTGAGGTCACCTACAAATCATTGAATAACACCTCAAGCTAAACTGCACGCAATGCGCGCAGTTACTCCTTCTACATGTGCACTTGCACCATTTCACAGTCTGTACCGGGAAACAGCTAATTGGTGGCCTATGGACAGGGAGATTGCACTGACTAGCCCTGGAGATCATCGAACTCACTACATGGCACACGGTGTCCCCGCGGCCCCCCAAACACGACCAAAATGAGGGGGTAGCTTACATACAGAGCCCAAACACATTCCCTCAGAACACAGAGGAAAATGTGCCCCTGTAGGTCGTAAGGACATATAAATCAAATAGGCCTGCACGCTTGACACTCACCTTTAAACGCGCGGGAGCAGGGATGCACCAAAACACGTCGTGCAGGGACCATGATTAGGAAAAAAGAGGTTACAGACTACTGAGCGGCCACAAACATATACACTTGGAGTTAGGAACTCTTCCATGTCTAAACCGGCATGGAAAAGACAGCAGTCATTTAGTTGATTTAGATTAACCACTTACAGATAAATTCTTTAAAATTATTTCGACATGAGATGTACACACACTGACATGAACCATTAATTGTAAAGAAGTATTTACAATGTTTCACGAAGTTTATGTTTGATGTGTCACAATGACTTGCATGTTTTACAGCGCAATCAACTCTTCTATGTTTACAGTCAAACACCTAATTATGTCACATGGTTGTTCCAACACCTATCAAACATGCACTAGTATAAATAAGGCTCACTAACTTGGTGTAAAGCAGATGAAGTGAACAAGGCGGACTTGTCCGCCGAAACGCGTCTGATCGTATGTATTGGTGAATAAAAACCTTTGATTTGACCCACGGAGCCGGTGCCTGTTCTTCTGAAGCCTAAGTCAGGATTGGGAAAATATATATATATATATATATATATATATATATATATATATATATATATATATATATATATATATATATATATATATATATAAGAGCAAAACACCTGTACGGGGTTGCTATTATAATTTCAGGTTGCCTTGGTTGGTATTTTACCAATTCAATGTTGTAATACTGCGCCTAGAGTGGTAAAAGGTTTTGCCATTTACAGCTTGGCATGGACAGCAGTGTGCTAGTCCTATGCTTAAAGACTTTGCTGAGGAATTGGCAAAATACTTTGTCCCTCTCTATCTCAGCGTGGATAGCACTGTGCTAATCCTATGCTTAAGGACTTTGATATTAAGGTATTGAGGTGAGCATATCTAGAGTGTCGTGGGTGCTCTTTACAGAATCTGCTTTTCATCTACACTTGAGAACTACCCAGAGTTCTTGCTTCTTTTTTACATTTAAATATATATACTTACCTATATAATCTCAATAATTTCTGTCTGCGATATTTGTGTATTCAATATTTTTACTTTTAACAAAAAGTATTTAAAGTCAATATTTTGGTCTTGAATATTTTTTACAGGATATTTTTGTATTGCAATATGTTTGTGGTCAATATTAGGCCAACAACCAAGTTTGGCTACCTCTGATTTCATAATAGTTGCCCATCTTTAACATATTCTTCGTATTGTTGGCAACATTTTGGCCATCCTTGGCAAAATGGAGGCTAATCTTTGACATATTGCAGGCCTTCTTCTCAATAGTGTAAAACGGTGGCATAAAAGTTACCCACACGTAACATATTGTGAACATTCTGCACAATTCTGTCTATCCACATCTGACATATTATAATTATTGTTTATAACACACTGACTACCCTATTGTAATGCCTCAAAATAACTATGATGTCATCCTCAACGAAACCACATGGCTTGAACGCAGATGAAGAATGTTTTTGTGATGTGTCTAATTTCATCCTCCTATTTCAAGACAAAATCTTTCCCTGAAATTCAAGTTTTGGTCATTATAACTGATTTTTTGGTAATGTTAATGAAAATGAATAATTTCATGGTATGATATGTCCTAGATTTTCTGGTAGTATGTATTGGATCACCTGATTATGGTGAAGGCTATTTAGCTATTTGTTAGTCCTTGTATTACTATGCTTTATGTGTTGCCTGAGCTTCACATGCTATTGGAAGCTTTATTCAATATGTGTGGTATAGCTTACAATATATGAATATGTGTTTCTTATTCAAGAGCTGATGTCTTTTGCTGGTCTATTATTAATCGATTTTTGATCTTAGGGAAGTTTAGTGGTTATCTAGAAGGCCATGTGTTTTCAATGGGGGTGTAATAATAGTAATTGCAAAGTAATACGATACAATATGTCAGAGATGGATCACTATTATACCTGGGATAGACAATGTTGTGTAGAATGTTCAGAAAAATATCACAGATGGGCTCCAATTATACCACTTTATGGTTTTAGTCAGGTTAGACTTCCCATAAGAAGAGAGTTGTTTGTTTTGCTCATAACTTTGGCGTAGTTTGACAAATCTTCACAAAACGTTCCAAAAAAAGTTCACCTACCTCCGCTCCTCACTGGAAAGTTTTGAGGTGATATGCCAGCCGGGTTGCAAAAAAAGGTTCCCTAAAAACATTTTGAGCATGCAGTTTCAATAGGAAATTTTAGACAGCACTACAGCCAAAAAGGTTGAACACAATTACACCAGATTTGGTAGAAAGCTATATCTTTACTCAGAAAGTGTACTTTTTGCAATTTAATGTAAATCTGTTCAGTAGTTTTTTTAGACATTAAGTTTAAAATGTATGGATATAAAGACAGCTGGACTTTAATTAAAATATCCAAGCATCCTGGTTGTGACCACAGGTGACCACAGGTGGCTTTTAGAGCAAGCACTCTAATTGGCTGTCCACAACATGAACATAAATACTGTTGCCCCTATTACAGGACTTGGTAACTTGGCTCTGTGCCCGGAGAATGATTTTAAAATTGTTAAAAAGGACTTAAGGGGGCAGAGTAAGGATAACTTACATCGCCCCTGAAGTAGGAGTAAATATAATTATCAAATCAAAACTTCCAGATGGAAAAAACAATGGATAAAAGTGACGTTATAGTTAGGAATTGTGATTGTATGTTACTTTATGTTAAAAAAAACCTTGAAATTAATTGAAAAACTCAAAGGTTAAATGGATGTTACAGTTAGGTGAAGATGTCAGATAAAATATACCATTTTAAATTGACAAAACCACTGCAACTCACCAGTTATAATTATCTCAAATAACTATAACGTATGCCCTAAAGTATCTTTAACTCGTGCCGGCGCCATGCACAGAGTTGTCACCAATGATGTAATTTTAGATATTGCTGTCATGTTATCAATGATGTCATAGAGTATGTCATGAGTGATGTAATATGTAAAGTCATAAGCAGTGCATGGCGAGGGTGAGAGTTATAGTTACTTTGGGGCACAAGTTATGATTACTTGAGATAGCTATAGGTGGATAGTTTCAGTTTAAATTCTTTTTTAAAACGGTGTTTTAACGGACATGTTCACGTAACTGTAATATCCCTTTAGCCTTTGTTTTTTCAGTGAATTTGTATGTTAAAAAAAATGTAAATTAAGATTTTGATTGCCATGTTATTGCTTGGGGTTGAGCGTCAAACCCCATGCTGCACACTGACTTTGACAGTGTGTCGCATGGGGTGAACATAGGGCCTGGCCTTTGGCAAGTCTCTGTGCCCAACCCTCCATTGCACTTTTGGTTGTGCAAGTCATACGATGTAGTGCAGGGCCTGGCCTTAGGCACAACCCCCCCAGCTGCTCATGGTCTTGGCCATGCACAGTGTGGGATTGAGCCAGAGCCTGGCCTTCAGTGTTCATCCTCATGCTGGAGCCCAACCCCACACTGTGCACGGCTGACTGTGTGATATTACAATATTAATGGTGTCATTTTAAGCCAGAGAGACCACATGACTTTGTTAAAGGGTCACCAGTAATTATAATAAAATATATATTTCATGAATTCATACATTGCAATGTTTAATAAAAGTGATTATCATAAAACATTTCCAATAAAGTTCTTTAAGAAAAATAAAAAATCAACATGTTTGTACGTCATTCTTTCAACATCTTTCAGGTTACGAAATGCAGCCATCAAAAGAACCACAAGAGGGCCCAGCACACAAGCTGAAGAGCATAGAACTCCAGCTTGGCGTGCTTTAAAAAATATGGTGAGCTCATCTGGGGTCAGGTATTTTATGGTACAGGAGAAATACTGTTTTTTTTAATGATGTTGGAGGGCTGATACACTCCCTGCAGCCCCCCACAACATTAACAAATTGCTCAGTGGTACTCCTGCCTCTTCTAGGGGCGTCAACAGGCTTAAAAAAGATAAAAATAAAAAACCCCCACGGGGCATTATGGGGCGCTCCTTCTATGGAGCAGTGAACAATAAATGAGAAGCTACAGCCATTTATTATTCCTTTTTTTTAAAAGATTTTATTTTGGTGCCCCAGTGCCAACACATGACAAGCACACTTTTCCTAATGTTGGGTGCTGCGGGAAGCCCAGCAGCCCATGCTGGCTCCCCACCAGCACCCATACCGAGTGTCAGCAGGAGCTGTCATTTTTTTTCTCAGGTTGAGAGAGTTGGGGGCCATGCAGGAGCCTCAGGGCTTCTGCAGCACAGGCCCACTCCACAGCCACCCCACGGGGGTAGCCAGGCTTTTAAATTTTTTTTATTTTTGGGTTGTGTGTACCGGTGCCCACCTGGGGCACCCACATCACCACCTCATTGGGGGCTGCTGGAGGAAACCTAAGGCCTGCGGCCCCAGCCAGCTCCCGAGGTAGCACCCATTGTAGTGCTGGTGGGAGCTGGTACCTTTCTCCTTTGCTCCTGTCTGGGTGGGATTAGCTGATTTCACTGCTTCCGCCCAGTAAAGAGCAAAGATGTGTTTACTACCTGGTAGGGTGTGGGCATGGTATGCTCACACTCTTACAGGCAGAAAACAGCAGTGTGCCAAGGTATGGGGTCCCCGGAACACTGCTTAGATTGGGCCCAGAGGCCGATCTGCGGCACATGGAGGAGGACCCAACGGACCCTCTCCCAAACAATCAAACGGCCCCAGTAAATGGGTCACTGGGGCCCAACAGTACCTTGTGCAGGGGAGTCACAGGCCCCCATCGTCTTTATTTCATATTAAAACCCAGGGAATGGGGCCCCCCAGGGCCTCTCTGAGGCATGGAAGGTGAGCTGCATGCCCCTCCCGTTGATTATAGATACAGCCCGAGGGATAGGGTGCCTGAGGGCCTAGAGTGGATCAGGGAGAGGGACTGCATGGCCACGCCTTTATTTCACATTTGGTCTCAGAGGAAAGGGTCCATGGGGCCTCAACAAGGCTCGGGGAGGGGGGCTGCATACTCCCCTCCCCTCATTAAATGATTCAGCCCTGAGGGATGAGGTCGCTGGACCTGAAGAGGCTCAGGAAGGGCACGTCATGCCCCCATCGCCTATTAAATAAACTTCACTGACCTTGGGCCTTGACCCGCGCAGATTGAATTTTTTTTTATTAAAGCACTGGAGCCTGTGCTTTTCAAAGAAACATTGCTACAGGTTCACTGCAAATTCGCAGCAAAATTAAAAAATATATATGGTTTTGGCCCCAGGGTGGCCTAAGGGGTGGGATATCTCTACTCTGCCCCCATATATTTATCTTTTTTGCATTTTTCTCAGAATAAGAGACTGAGTCCCTGAGTCCTAAGATGAGTGTTTTTGATGTGTTGACAGCTGGCAGGGCTAGACTGGGACCCAAAACAGGCCCCGGCAAACCGCTCTGCCGGCCCGTGGGGTGGGGTGTGGTGGGGGGGCGCCCAAGCTGTTTGCCAGTGCCGGTTTTGGATGATTTTGTTACAAGGGGCCGGTATTGCAACTATGCTGCAAAAGCAGCCATGGTAACAAAAACAGCTCCCCAGGGGCACAAAACCAGCCCCCAGCCTGGCGGCCAACCGGGGAAAAACCTGGTGCTGGCTACGGCCAATTAGTTTAAGTCTTTTGATTTGTTGGATTTGGGGATCCTCGGTGGACTGATATATACAAATATGTTCGACAAAACTACTAAACAGATGTACACCAAATCACAAAAAGCACACTTTCTGGACCAAGATCTAGCTTTCTGCCAAATTTGGTGTAATTCCGTAGCTGTACCTGTGTCTAATTTTTTTAAATAAATAGGGAAAATCCGGTTTAGGACCCTCCTTTTTCCTGATCCCATTTGATGGATCACCCAGAAATTTCCCAGGAAGAAGCTGAAGTGGAAGAACCTTTTTTTGGGAAAGTTTCATGAAGATTTCTTAAATAGTGGCAAAGTTATTAGCAAACCAAAAAATGCTTTTCCTTTGGAAACTCCTCACCAGTACTGCTCACAAACTCTTCGATAAACAAATGTCATGCGAGTCCCAGCATGATGGGCTTGTCACAGTAATCCAAATAGTAATTGAAAGACAACATGACTTGCACTCTGGAGTAATGTTGCTACAGTGATCATTTGGTTGTGCAACCAAAACATAACAATCCGTTTCAGAACCAGCCTTGATCACGGGAGAGAAACACTCCAATCACAGTGCATATAAAGATATTGCAATATCAAAATAGAAGATGGGCCGAGCAGGTAAATCCAGGCACCATATTGGAGTAATAACAATACAGCAACTGACATAGCATACACAACAATAAATACATTAAATACAAGAACTCCAGCAGGGACAGGCTGCCAAACTCGAGCATGCCCAACGCAGAAACAAAGCCAATCGCTGCCAGTGTTTAGGTGGACCAATAATGCGATGTCCACAGTCAGGAGATAATTCTTTATTGAAGTGTCAAATAAGTGGGCTGCTACACAGCCTTGTCCAAACGTCATCTCTCTCTCGTCGCTGTTGCCTTTGAACCAAGATTCCAGTTGTGGAATCTTTATCAACCCCTTGCACGATGACAAGAGACAGAGATCACAACAATATCTTCTGACTCTCATAAAATATTTCCAATAATTTCCAATAATTCCTAATTTTTACCCAAAATTCAAGTATCATTGGATAACCAAATAACATATGCTTAGGAGAGCCATTAGTAATATTACAGTATCAACACAATGATGATTCATAACGTTTGGTTTTATGTATATTTTCAGGTATCCAACACATTTAATTAAGGCCATTACTTTAGTTTAAAATAGAGGAATCAAAATATTAATGTTATGATATCAAGCTGGATTGTGCCACCCACTCAGTTTAATGATTAAGGGATACACCTTCATTCCAAGGAGAAAAGATACACAGTAGGTTGTGTATATTAAGAACATTGAACTTTTTAATAAGCTTTAGAAGCTAAATAGGTAGATATTTTAGAATTACTAATGAACAAACTGGTAAGACGTGGAAAAGCATTTTAAAGAGCATCCCAATATTAAAACAATTCAGAAGAAGGTAGATTATATTTAAACTTTATTTTTTGAAAACAAAGTGAAATATTTTCCAGACATATGTCAAACAAAAAGAAAGTTCCTGCAGCAATCCGTAATTTCCAAAAAGGTATGCTATCTTTTAATCTTAAAAGGGGTTTATTCTATAATGATATTGAAATATAGAATCAAATTAAGAAAATAAGGCTTAGTCTGAATTATTAGGCAAGATATATTTAGTTTCCTATTAGAAATAGAGAGTGATGCCCGTTTAGGAAAACAATTACCCAGATTTCTTTCTATTGTAAGCCATTTGGGTATTGTGTCAGAATGCGCGTATTGGGACCATTGGGCACCAGCAGTGACTAGAAAAGAATAGGGATATTTGCAGAAATCTGGTAACACTAAATCCCATTAAGGTTTGTGTTCTTAAGTTTGAAAACATATTCTCATTTTTTTTATTAGTCTATATGAATTTCATAATCATTTTATTGAGTTTCAAATAGAAGCCAGTAAGAAGTTATACAGAAAACAGTGAAAGTATATATATCTGCTCTATAATGATTATTTTTACAGTTTCAATGTTGTCCTACCATGTATGAAAAAGGCGAGACCATTGTTCAAATTCTTCTTTAATTATTCACATAATAATATTCCAATAATGATTTAGTGTTTTTTTGATAGGTTTGAGAAAAGAAATTCTTAAATATTTAATTGAACTGTGACCATGAAGTACCAGAATTATGTATCTTATCAGAGCACAATTCTTTAGGTAACAACTTTGATTTAGTAATATTTAATGTACATATAGATTACCTAATGTAGATATCTATAATATACTAAATATTAGGTAGAGTAATCATTGGATATTCAAAAAATAACAAAAATCATCAGCATACCCTTATGTCCTAAAATTTACATTTGCGATAGTGATGTCTTTAATTTTTTTCAGATTTGCAAATTAAACACAATAAAGAGTCTATCACAAATAAAAATATCAAATGAGTTAGAGGAAAGCCCTATCTAGTGCCTGTGAACAATCAAAAGGAGCCTGAGGAGGAACACAAAGAGTACTGAATTAAAAAGATTGCATTAATTTTAAACAAAAATTACCAATGGATTTTATTGTTTTTTTCTGTATCACGCGCTGTTAGACCTGACATCCTTGGCATTGTTTCCCCACTTTTTGCCTTCAGACTTTCTGTTTTGCACACTTTACCACTGCATACCAGTGTTAAAGGGTGTGTGCTCTCTCCTTAAAACATTGTAAGATTTGCTTATACACCATTGGAATATTTAATTTGCTTGTAAGACCCTAGTAAAGTTGCACTGCCTGTGCGAAGGGTCTGCAAGTTAAATGCTGCTAGTGGGCCTGCAGCACTGACTGTGCTACTCGCTTGAGTAGTACTGAAACATGTCTTAGGCCTGCCATTGCAGTATATGTGCATATAGTTTTAAACTGCCTTTTCGACCAAGGAAAATAAACCTTTTGCATGAGTACAGTCAAAGGTATGCAGTTCCTAAAAAAGGAGGGAGGGTAAAAGGTTGGGTGCACTTGAGGTCTCAGATCAGGGATCTGATCCTTATTTATTTATTTATTTATTTATGAAACTTGTAAAGCGCAACAAATGCCCAAGGGCGTCTCGGCGCTGTGACCGTGGCAGATAAGAAAGGTAGGAGAGGAATTATTGATTGAACAGCCATGTTTTTATTCTTCTCCTGAAGGAGATGAGAGTAGGACTGGATCTGGTATCCAAATCAAGGGGGTTCCAGAGTTTGGATGTTGAGACAGTGAAATGGCGGTCGCCCCAGGAGGCAGTTTTGGTGTGAGGTAGATACATCAAGAGGGCGTTGGTAGATCGAAGTGGTCGGTTGGGGACATGAAAGGCTAGGGAGTTGAGGAGAAAGCGGGGTCCTTGCTTGCGTGAGGCTTTATAGGCAATACACAATGCCTTGAATTTGATACGATTTTTCACTGCAAGCCAATGGTAGCTTTTGATGACTTGGGCAATGGGTTTAAACTTAGGAGTACCCGAGAGCATTCTAGCAGCCGCGTTCTGCACTGACTGCAATTTACGAATGACTTGTTTTTGGGCGTTGACAAAGAGTCCATTGCAATAGTCCAAGGAGGACATTACAAAAGCTGTGACCAGTGCTTTTCCTGAGTTGTGGGGGAGGTAGGGGAGGATTTTTTAAATTAGTTTTCAGTTTATAAAAGGAGGAGGAGACAATAGTGTTTGCATGAGCGGCAAAAGTAAGTTTGTCGTCAAGTAATATTCCTAGCTCGGTGGGCCACCAGGAACTGGACCAGGTCGGGCTGAGCTTGCCAAAAATCATGACTTGTGTTTTTTCGGAATTTAATTTTAGACAGTTAGTAGTCAGCCAATTGCTGATGGCGATCATGCCATGCTGGAAGTTGGCCGCTATTTTCTCTCTGTTATTTTTTATGGCCAGGAACAACTGAGTGTCGTCCGCATATGATGTTAGGCTCATCCCATAAGACTTGATGACTCTAGCTAGATCAGCTACATAGACATTAAATAGCGTTGGGCTCAGGGATGAGCCCTGCGGGACACCACACGGTAATGTCATCTGAGCAGAGCTGAAGTCGCCCAGCATGACCGTCTGGGTACGATTGGAGAGAAATGATAAAAGAAGGTCACTGGCTTCATCCTGGATGCCTATGAAGTTGACACGGTCGATCAAGGTTTTGTGATCGACCGTGTCAAAAGCGGCTGATAGATCCAGCAGGATGAGCACAGCCATCACTCCTTGCTCAAGAACGGTTCTTATTTTGTCTGACGCTTTGATAAGAGCTGTCTCCGTACTGTGATACTTGCGAAAACCAAATTGGGTATCGTCCAAAAGATAGTTATCTTCGATGTATTGTGAGATTTGAATGTTCATTAGTTTTTCTATAATTTTGGCTGCTAATGGCAGACTGGCAATCGGTCTGTAATTTTTAGTGTCTTCTGAGTCTAGATGGGGTTTTTTCAGGAGAGGTTTGACAAGGGTATCCTTCCAGATATCGGGGTAGATACCCGTGCGAAACATGGAATTGAATATTTCTGCCAGTAGAGGGGCTATAATCTCGACCACCGGAAGGAGAATGGCGGGTGGACAGGGATCATTTACAGAGGCCGATTTGACAATGGTCATAGCTTTGGTTACTTGGGTGGCCGTGACCATTTGGAACTGTCTGAAAGTTGGCCTTGAAATATCTATGAGTTGAGAGAGTGCAGGTTCTTTAGTACGACCAGAGAAGTTGATATATAAATCATTAACTTTGTCAAAGAAGTAAGTGGCTAAGTTGTTACAGAAGGCTTGCGAAGGAGCTGGGACAGTTTGAGAGGGTAAATGTGAAAGTTTGGAAACAAACTGGAAGAGTTGTTTCTTGGAATTTTTGGCTTGTTCAATCTGAGTTGAGTAGTATAAGCTTTTTTCTTGGTGAATCATTGCTTTGTATTTAGAGAGTTCTCTTTTATAAAGAAGTTTCTCATCAGAAGAATAGGTTTTTCTCCAGTGTCTCTCTCGATTTCTACATAACTGTTTTTGTTCCCTGAGAGCACTTGTGAACCAAGGGGCTGAGGGGGAGTTCATAGGAACTAGTTTGTCCATGACGGTGGCTAGCCAGTGGGTGTATTCTTTGGCAGCAATGCTTGGGTCACTAGAGGACTCTGGTTGTAGGGTGGGCAGGAGATTCTTGAGTTGTTGATTGTCAAGATCTTTCCATGATTTAAACGATTTAGGTGCGCCTTTAGAGGCGGTTGGGTATAACGGGGAGTCAGGGGGGATTTAGAAGATTATAGCATGATGATCTGACCAGGCAAGAGGCAAGACCTCCTTTACCTGAATGTTTTTGAGATTAGTGAATAACCCATCTAAGGTGTGGCCTGCTTTGTGGGTGCTTGTAAGAACCAGTTGGGTGAGGCCAAGTGCCTCTAATTCTGATAAGAGGTTGTGGGAATCTTTGTCTGTTGCATTTTCCAAGGGAAAATTAAAATCTCCTAGGACAATAATGGAATTGTCTGTAGCTAGTGATTCTACCATATGGATGAAGGTGGTCGGGAACTGTGTTTTACTGCTGGGTGGATGGTAGAGTAGAATACCCTTTAGGCGTTGGGAGGGACCCAGGGCTATAGAAAAATATACTGCCTCACATGTAGTGAGTGGGACTAGGTTTATGGCGGTTTTAAAATTGCTACGATAGATTATGGCAATTCCGCCCCCTGTTTTTAAGGCTCTGTCTTGTCTTAATATGTTGTAGCCTTCTGGGACAGCCACTAATAGGTCTGGCTCTGAGGAAGGATTTGTGCAGGTTTCCGTGATGAAAAGGAGACCTAGTTTGTGAGAGATAATTAAGTCTGCAATTTCGTCTTTGTGTTTACCCAAAGACCTGGCATTGATAAGGGCTGCTGCAATGTTGGTTAGAGTTTTATTGGTTGGAGGCAATGGGGAAACAAAGTGAGAGTTTGTGTTACTGTATAATTTAAAAAGACAGTGAGTACAGATTTTAGTGAGGTGAGCGAGACCATAAAAAGTGAAGCAAGTGCCGGGACATTTAGTGGGGGGTCTTAGGTTGAGTAAGGTCGTGCGAGAGTAGTGGCGCCTGATAATTGCATTCTTTTGACCAGGCGCCTGCTGCGCCTGCTGCGCGTGTCCACAGCGCTTGCGCTTGATCTGTGCCCTTTGAAGTGTGGGGAGCCACAGAGACTGGTGTGCTAACTCCGGCATCCGCCGGAAGTGCTGCAGAAGCTCCCGGGTCAGCCCTCCGTACAATCGGCACAAGCCGTGTCGGACCGGGGCTTCGGGAAGAAACTACGCACTGAATTAAGGTAGGAGCAGTAATCACGATGTACAATTGAAGTGCAATAACAGTTAAAAGGTTTTAAAAGCAACTGTGGATGTGGAGTAGTGTGGCTCACTGGTTAGAGGCAGCAGGCCTGAGAGCAGAAGTCAGCCCGGGACCAGGGTTCAATTCCCGACGCGGCAGGGTCGTGGACCTTGGTCAGCGGACTTGATAATTCTCGCTTCAGTGCTTACTCTAATCAGGGGTTCCACTCGGCAACTCTGGGCATTAGCTTGCCTAATCTCCACAACGGCCCCACCAATTCCGGGGATGCCTGGCTCCACCTTGGGGACTCCCAGTAAGGGACCATCCCACAGGGAAAGCCAGGACGGGTTCCCCAGAGTTATACAGCGCCGGGACGCCCCGTTGCTGGGGCAGCTGTGCGCTTTACAAGTATACTACATTTACATTTACATTTAACTGGCGGCAAGTCTAGCAAATCAGTAAGCATGGGCGGATTTTGCGGATTCGCAATCCGCGAATTTGCGGATTTGTGTATTTGCGGATTGCGAAAATACGCAAAATCCGCGAATTCTAGCGGATTTGCGTATTTTTTGGGGGGGGTGTGTTCGCACGGGTTTCTGCAAGTTCGCGAGGGTTTTGTACAATTTCGCAAATTGCGAACTTACTTGTCGGGTCGCCAGTTTTGCGAACTTGTTGTTTCTACGTGCCCAGCCTGTTTGCAAGGCTTTCTTCATCACTGCCACCCTCTGTCACCACTGGCACTCTCTTTGGTCACCCATGCCACCCTCTGGCTCACCCATGTCACCCTCGGTGTCATCACAGCACCCTCTGATTGACTAGTGAGTGTACATTATTGTGGCAAAGCCAAGCACACCTGCACTAAGTTTTGCAAACAACACCACCTGCCCTGCCCCAACTGACATTAATGAAGGCTGGCACCTGCTTGTCTGCTCCCTTTCCTTTTTGTTGCAATAACAGGATGCAATGGCAAACTTGTAACTATTCTGTGATTGTCAGAGCAGGGTCACACAATAGTTGCAAGTAGGCAACCGGATTCTGGAGGGGCCCTTCAGGAAGCACTACAGGTAAATGGTTACAAATGATGAGCTCGAACTTTTGCACCTGCTCGTTGGTTTTGCTTTTGCAAAACTCGTTTTTCGGTAATTTCGCCCTATTCGCGAGGCGCGGCGTCGTGCGAACTCGACCGTGGAAGCCGCGAACTCGTGCGAGTTACCCCAAGGTTGAGTATGGGCGCCGCCATTTTGTTTGCGTGACGTATTTCCGTTTCCGCCCCCAATTGTAATTTTTGTACTTTCGCGAATGCGAGATTGTTGCTGCCCGCGCCGCGGCCCGCGAGCAGTGCGAACACAAGCAAAAAATCCGCTTCGCACGGATTTGCGTATTTTCGCCACATCCGCGAGAGTTCGCGGATTGCGGATTTACCGAAAATACGAAAAATCCGTGAGCGTAACGGATTTTACGCCCATGCTTACAAATCAGGCTGTGCGCGTTCAGTGCGATGAGGTGGGAGCAGTAATCCCAAATGTAGAGTTAAAGTGCAAACAGGGGTTAAAAGGATTAAAAGGCAGCTGGCGGCAAGTCTATCAAATCAGGCTGCGCGTGTTCACCTTCAGGAAAAAGAGCCCTCACACACCCAAAGGGGTATCATGCTGCACCATCAGGCTGCTCCTCGTTGGGCCTATGCTGCAATGCTCAAAGGGCCCTGCAGGGGGCTCTTTGCTGGAGTTCTTTTCTTTTTGCGCATGTGAAGAGTGAGGTACAGTGTAAATGTGGTGACGTGAGTAGACTGCTGTAAAGTGAGTTTAAAAATAACTAAACAAAGTTAACAAAAATACAAAAGTACATTTAATCTCTAGATTGCTTTGTTATATTACAAAAACAGGTGATGGCCAGGAGTGGATATAATGGCCCATGTTGGCTCAAGAAAATACGGGGAAGTTGACATGTTTCTTGCCTATTCAATGTCAAAAAATGATCACAGCAATTCTTCAGAACCAAGCAAAGGATAGACTACTCAGGGATGGGACGGTCAGGTTGTGTGCTGATTCAAAACTGTACCATACACCAATCACAAAAAGTATATAGTATACTTTAGACAAATAAATAAAAAAACTGACTGTAGAGGGGACACACTACACCTTCACAGTAGGTAGCGGAGCCATGCTCAATGGTGTCAGACCACAGTTTGTCGTGACTGCTTGTGCTACCGCTGCAGCAGCAGAGTCCCGGACAGGTTATCAAGGTGTTTAAAGATTTTGCTGTGAACCCCTAATTTCATGTATGTGTTCTTATATAAATCTAAAAAGAAGATATACACCCGGCGAAGAGAGTTTACTTCATTTATCAATCTTTTTTTGATTGATTCACTGTTTCTGATTGATTTATGATGTCAAGCTGGGACATCTGATGTAGATAATAGATTGACAAAAATGTCTATAAAAACAAATCCTTTGTGGGCACCATTACTTGTTTGTCCTTTAAGAAGTTGGCCTTTTTCTGTTTTATCCAGTTAGTGCCTGCAGCCTGTCTCTGGGTCACATGGCTGGGTGTATTTGACTGTTTGGCTTTATGTACTCCTCCCAGACAGCCACACATATTAGGGAGCTTAGGTGTGCCTGGATGGGCCATTACTGGCAGGATGGGAGGGAGGAGCTGGGCCCAGCCCCACTTAAACTTGAATGGGATGTGCTCTGCCTTCACACAATTGTCTACATTCCCCCTGTAGTTAGCCTGGAGCTGGGGTCAGGAAGGCAGGGCACCTTTGCACTTCAAAGGCCTGCCTCTAGAAGCTTCTCCCCACTTCAAAGGCACAACTGGGTATAAATACTGGGTCTCAGAAACCAACTCTTTAGTACACTTCTGGACCAATTGATACTCTGCAAGGAGGAAGGACTGCTATTCTGTTGAAAGGACTGCTGCTCTGTTGGACTTCTGCCCTGCTGATCTGCTACCCTCTTGCTTGGGTGAGAAGCACTGGACCTGCATCTCTTGAACACAGAAACCCAGAGTGACTCCAAGGGATAGTTGGATGGCCTTCTGATGTGATACCTCCGGGATACAATGGGCTTCCAAAAATATTGTACCTGCACCTGGACTCTTCCATCTGTGACTTTACAATGCCAATTGATGCCACCCAGTCCTGGACCACTGGAAGTGGACTTAAAGTGCTCTGCCAGCGTCTGTGGGTCCGGCGGAGCTGTCGCATCTCCTCTGGTGTGCAGTGCAACCTTGAGCAGAACTGAGGCATCACTTCTGGTGCGTGGATCAGAACAGTTGAAAAGACCTGCACCGCCCTCCTTAGCTTCTTCAAAATCACTGCTGCATTACGCATCCTTGGCGAAGGCCCATGCATCCCTTGTTGACGGCAGCCTATACCACAATGTAGAACTCTGCATCACAGTCTTGCAGCTCCTCGGAACCAATGATTTATTGTCAATAAAATTGTTATGAATATGTATTAGTGATTTCTTTCTATTATCCTCATTTATAATAATTTATGTGTTCATTCTCTATTAGGGAGAATAAATTGGGAGATTTTCTAAAACAATATAAATTTAGATTGTAACATGGTCAGAGATATCAATATGTTCAATATTGAGGACTTGAGATTAAATAACATACATATTGTGAGGAATAAAGGTAGTCACTTCTTGAGTGTGAGGTGTGGGATTTAGAAACGAAGGTAAATCATTTGCTTGTGGGAACATTTATTATCTAAAGGCCAATAGCCTTACAAATGTACTGGATACAATAAAAGCTTCATATGGAAAGGTGATCTTAATCAACATCAAAGAAAACATCCGTTACAGGATGTATTTCCAGGAAAATTGACAATAAATGAACACATTTTAAACAGGGCAAAAGATTTAGTAGGTTCATATGTAACTGTTGATAATCTACCATAAAAGGATCAGTTATCAACTTAAAATCTTCAAAAACTATAATGAGTATATTCTCAAAGGCAATTACCTCTGTGAAATTGCTCTAAAAGATAGAAGATAGGGTCATTATTTGTTGGTGTATATATATTAATAAGGGTTGGATATGTTCTTGTTTTTTCTATCAGCAACTTTAATCTCATTGTCAGAGACTTTAATAGACAGCCCAGACAATTATTTCTAAATGTTTTTATGTCATTACTGATTGTATCTGTATTAAAATGAATTGGCTGTAGTTCTTTTACCAAGAGTTTTGCAAATTATGCTTCTTGAGGCGCAACCACCTTTGATTTAGCTGGGAGTGGTAAGGAGGCCTGCTTGCATTTATTTCGGAAAGCTTTGGAATAAGTTTCAGTGGAAGCCATTAGTATTGGCAAGTACACACCAATTTAAGATGAAACCCCCTAAATCACTTATCAAATTAAAATCGCCACCAACTTTAACAGGCATAGTTTCCAGGGTCAATTACTTCCTAAGTGACATTTTCCCAAAATATAGGGTCATTATTTGTTGATGCAAATAGGTGCAGGCTATGTTCATCAGTTCAATTTTTAACAAATCCAAATCAATCATCTTCATCATTATGTTGTCACAAAATGAGAACATTCAACCTTGTGGCCAAAACTATGTCCAGACATGGGTGTCTTGCTCACTTTGCCATGGATTCAAGGTAGCCCGGCTAATGAGGGGTGTTAACCTGAAACCAGTCCCAGGATGCTTGTTTCCGGTCCAGGGAAGTCCCGACTTGCAGGTTAAGCCTGGACTGTTCCTATGAGGAACAGGTTCAACACTGATTTTCATATGACTGGGTCTGAACTGGGGTGGCGATGTAAGCTAAAGCATGATGATGGATTCAACCCAGAACTGTGACTGGGTGTGAAGGTCTGAAAAGTTTCAGCGGTCTGTATCTTCTCCTTTTGTTTGAAAAAGTATTGTTACACCATTCTTCTCTTCTTTGGCACGGGAAGAAACAACATTTCTCACACTGGTTTTATTGAGGATAACAATTTGTCATTTATGTTGGTTTTTTGAAAACAAAGCCTATATCAGTTTTGTAATAGGGCAACTATTGAACAAACCTGCTCCTCTTAAGACGATGCTGCAGACCTTTAACATTCTGAGAAGTTATCCTAAGATTGTAAGCTGAAACCATATTTAATAGTCTAACTGTTACAAACCTCACCCATATAATGATATAAAAGCAGAATTAGTGTGGAGTGTACAAAGCCTACATAAAAACAAATGAACAAGACACACAATATAAATCCACAAAGGACCCACATTAAAAGTGTAGCACTGAAACAGGGAAGTGTTTACCAAGAAAATACAGCGACCACGTACCTGTGACAAACAACATACATATATAAGATGTACAGACTGAAGATCTAAGAAAAGGCATATTACATTGTAAAGGTCTTAAATCGTCAGAATTGTCCATTAAGGATTGAGCATGGAGATCTAAATAGGGAGTCAGGTATTTAAGTAACATAAACAACTTGGACATGTCTTCTTTCCAAATTGTCATCATTGCCTGCACAAGCAGACCATATTTATATCCAACTTTCTTTAGATGAAGGAGGAGAACACATAGCTCTTTTCAACAAATCTCCTTTCCAAATGTTCATGAGTTTTTAGTCAAACAGACCATGTGCATATCCAGCTTCTTTTAGGCGAAGGCGGAAGAACAAAGGACCCTTTTCAAATAGCTACTTTGTCTTTAGCAAAATCATGATGGATATAAATTGTATTGCCTTCTAATTATAGTATGGGAATGTGTTGTACTGCTTGTCATATTAAAACTAGGTGATAGTGGTGTAAACTTAAATAACAATCTGCCTAGGCAAGGTGAGATTGGGTTTAAGCGCTGATGGTATGAGGTGGGCATTATCAATTTCAAATTTGTCTGAAAATGGTATATTCACCTTCTGTAGAAGAGTCTCCAGGTATCAATTACAACTTTGCCCTTCCACATGTTCGGGCAGATTAGAAAAAGGAAGATTGCACTGCCTGTTTCTATTGTTAAGGTCAATAAGCATTTTTTTCATGGAGGTGACTGAATATGTAATAGGAACAATTTGGTTTAAATTCTTTTTATTATCAGCACATTTTATATCGTTGTCACAGGCCTTTATGGACATCCCAGCCAATTCTTTGTGAATATTTCTTTATGTCTTTATTGCTGTTATCTGTATTAAAATGAATTGCCTTTAATACTGCCTAGATTTTTGTATATGGCCTAGATGTATCAAGCCTTTTGCGAATCGCAAAGGCCGAAATTCGCAGAATTTCGGCCTTTGCGAATCGCAAACGGTCTATTTGCATGTTTTGGCATGCATCAAAAATTCGCAAATTAAGGAAATGTAAAAATTTGCGAATCCTTATTTTGCCATAGCATTTAAGGAATCGCAATTTTGCGATTCCTTAAATGCTATGTATGTAGCATTTTTGTATTGCGAATTTTGGTTAAGAAATCGCAAATTACCACCAACTTGTAGTTGATGGTAATTTGCGAATTCTTAAAAAAATGCACAATTTGGCATTTTTGAAGGTGGCATGTGACGCACACACATGCCCATAGGGCATGTATGTGCACCATATGCACACACATGTAGATTTCAGGGGTGCAGCAGGGTGTCTTTGAGACACCCCTGCACCCTTGAAATTATTCTCAATTTGCGATTAGCAAATTGCGAATCGCAAATTGAGAATTGTTTCACAATCATTCCTATGGGCCTCCTGGCCCATAGGAATGCATGGGAAATTATTCCTTAATCGCTAATAAGGAAGACTAAGAAATCGCAAAAAAATAGCGATTTTCTACATACATTCCATTTTGCGATTTCTAAATAGCGATTCCTTAAAAATCGCTATTTAGAAATCGCAAAATTGAATGTTGATACATCTGCCCCTATGTTTCTTGAGATTCAACACTATTTGACTTAACTGTTGGAGGTGAGAAGACTAGTTTGTGATTGTGGAGGCTTGGAATCAGATTCAGGGGAAGCCATTAGTATCTGTAAATTTATACTAATTTCAGAAGAAAACCAACAAATCACCTTGATCTAAAAGGTGATGAAACAGGTACATTCTAGGTTTCAATAATATTCGAGACAAATATACTCTATATTCAGTTGAATTTCCCAAAAAACAATCTGTAGAGAAAGATATTTGGCAAAAGTAATATTATATGCAGCTTCAAAGCTGCGTAAGAATGAAAATAAAATGTTGCTTAGTATCTGGTGCAGCAGCTGTAGGGCGGTGCTAGCAGATAGGCTACCCTTCCCTGATTGATTGATTCCCACTCAACACGCCATCTGAAAGACGTGCCTATAAAGCGTCTCCTCAGTATGTTAGTGCTGCGTCAGATGGAGCTAGAAAGGCACATCAGCAAAAGGATACAAGGGAACCACAAGTCTGCTGTCACAAAGACAGCGCACTGGCTCACAGATTGTTGTTACACAGCAGGTATGACTGCGCTCATGGGGAGGCAGCCATTTTGGAGTGCTTGAGCACCAAAATCCAACTTGTCGGATTTCTTATCCTGCCAGATCGCTGTAAAGTGACGGGTTAGCAGTCATGCACATTAGATTCTAGCCTTAATGTCTGTGGCAGTGATTGTAAGATCTGAACAATTAGTTAATTTTAATATCCTGCCCTTGAAAGTAGATTCTTGAACATGAACATGTAACTGAGAAACTACGTGGAATGGACAGGGCGGAAAAATGAAAGACAGTGATAATTACAGGTGAATTTATGACATACACATCTTTAAAAATTACAGGTCATGAAAATGGCTTTTCATATGGGGAGTAAACTCCCCAATGTTCCTGGAAGGGTTAAGGACTGACTGTCACACCGTGAAAGCAATGGAATATTTAATTCGTGAATCATAAAGATTCTGGTCTATTAGCCAATTTGTGTGAAAATTGCATGTCAAATTGTTTCCACAATATTCTTATGTGAACCACTAGATCATACTAGAAGAAGTCTGTCTCTCTCTCTCTCTCTCTTGGATTTCTCTTTTGGTGCTTTTCAAATTTCACGGCGACCATAGCTCCTAGGCATTCTGTGGCTGTTCAGCACAAACAGGAGGGTGTGGTGAGACTAAAGGTGGGACAATTGGTGTATCCTATGATGGTATGTGTGAAAGAAACCATGATATCACTTCAGCTTCCCCAGCTTTAGCAATCAATACAAATGTGCTTTGTGTAGAGGTCTGGAGGGCACATTTGTCATTACCACAATCATGAAGCAATGAAGGATTTGGTCAGAAACTCATTTGCACTTCAGAAACCTAAAAGGGAACAGGAAGAGGTGTTAGATCAAGGTATGGATCCATTTTTTATATCACTGTTTTTCCTGTAATACTGTACAATAGTGACGTATTTAGTTTGCCGGTGTACGCAGATACCTCGCTTATCTGGCATCTACAACTTCTCGCATTTCCGTGTCAGAGGAGCTGTTGTTTCCTCAGCCTTTTTGATACGTTTCTCTTTTGCGCATTGTTTTACCACACTCGCCCTACTCTGGGCAGTGGTGTTGGTTGTGTGGTAAGAGCTTGAAAGAGACAGATTAGATAACACTTCTGAGAAGTGTACGGCCACCTCTGCCACGTTTGAGGCCAGAGTAGCTTTAGTCACACCATATGAAAAATGGCCTATAAGTTTTGCTCACGCAAACGCAAGCATCTCTTAATGTGTGGCAGGGGTTGTGATACATTATTATTATTATATTATGACTCCAGTCACATGGTCAGACCAGCATTTCCTTGCCTTCCAACACAAAACAACACTAAGCGACGCACCTAAAACCACCTTACATACATCCACCTATCGGTCATGGATCAAACTCAATTTGGAACACTTAGAAACACAACTAACATCCAGTACAGATCCAGAAACAATACATTCTGTAAAACAAACTATGTGTGGCTACAGGAAGACTTTGATATCCTGATACCACTAAAAAATACACAACAAAGCAAAAACAACAAGCACTTTGGAGAAAATCATAGATAAAAGGTATAAAACAACAAATTAGAAAGCCGCAAAGTGCCAGGCTCAAAACAAACGCCAACCAAAACAAACTTTGCCTACAGAAAATTAACAGAGTATACAAGTCAGCTATCAAAAAAGCTAAGAAAAAATACTATTTAGACAGAATTCAAAATGCTGAATGTGCAAATAAAGAATTCAATAAAATTCTCAATTAATTTTGTAAACCAAATTGCCTTGAAGCAGCTCATCCCGTTACTCAAGAATTCACAGACAAACTGGCAAATCTTTACACGGACAAAGCAGACACGTTGGACTCATACTTAAAACAGAGACAAAGAATCAGCACTAACCCTTTTACAAAGCTACAATCCAAGAATACTCTAACCCAGCCTCTCCGTTCCTTCTAACTCATTTCACACAATGAATTTATGGACCTAGTCAAAGCAAGCAGACCTTCCGGCAGCCCTTCTGACCTGTGTCCACCGCATCCCTTCAAGACAATGCTTCTAACAACCTCTGCTGTTACTCCAGTAACAAGAATCATCAACAACTCCTTAACTACCGGAATATTTCCAGAAGAACTCAAAAAGTCATACATACACCCATAACTGAAGAAAACAAACTTAAACCCTCTGAACCCTGACAACTACAGACCAATTTCAAATGGACCTTTCCTGGGCAAACTGATAGAAAGAGCAGCATTCGCCCAAATGTCACAATTCATTGAAGAGAATGCCATACTTTTAGACTTTCAAATGGGATTCCATCCAGGAAGAGGCACAGAATCTGCCCTCCTTGCTATCTGGGACAACCTGAAGAACACAGTTGACTGCAATGGGGTTGCTGTGCTACTTCTCTTGGACCTCTCATCTGCCTTTGACTTAGTTGACCATGACACTTTGATTCAAAGATTCTACTAAGACGAGACTGGATCGCATCCTACCTTCGCAACAGAACTAATGTCATCCATACCCCACCTTCCTCATCCAAACTGAACTTCACAAAAGCAGGGGTCCCTCAAGGCTCTACTATCTCGCCTATGCTTTTTAGGTTTAAAGCATTTTATTGCAGGAATATAAAACAAGACAAACAACAAAAACTCAGCGTCACAAAGATGCCATTCAAGGACCCCACAGCACGAGCGCTATCAGAAATGCAAACTGTACATACATAACAAGCGGCAGGGTCGCAAGCTAGGCGCCCAAGCGGTGACGATTAACCCCCAAAAACATCCCCCCCCTCAACAAAACAACCCCCCTGCCTCCCTAGGAGTCCCCTCCCCCCTCCCCCGGGTGGTGATGTGCCAGGTCAACGTCACATGCCCTCATTAACAGTGCAGTAGACCCGCCTCCCGTCGTACAGTTAACCACTAGGGTGATTAAGATTGCGGACCAGGCAGGGAAGTCAAACGCAGGAGCCTGAGGTACCTGGGACAAGTAATCTCCTTGAACTCCGACTGCAACAGAGTAAGAAAGGGGTGCCACAGCTCCTCAAATTTATCTACCTCCCCCGCCACCGTAAGGGACAGCTTCTCCATACCCAGAACATGCCATAGCCTATGTAGCCAACCTGAAATGTCGGGAATGGTGGTGGTGCGCCAGAATATGAGTATGTTCTGTATCGCCGAACCCAGAGCAATTGCGATCTGTCTACCCTTCCTGGATCTCAGGGGGTACATCAACCCGTTGGGCAGCCCCAATAGGACATAGGCCGGCAGGCGAGGCAGTTCGATGTCGAAACATTGGTCGATCTCACCTAGGATGTCTTTCCAGTAGGGGCCTAGTAACGGACAGTCCCATAAGATGTGCGTGAGGGTACCAGTCTGTCCGCATCCGCGCCAGCAGGTGTCGGGGAGACCATGATTCATGTCGTGTATTCTCTGAGGCGTGTAGTACCAATATGTAGTTATTTTAGTGAAAGTCTCAGTGAGCCCGGTGTGGTATGCTGAGTGACGTGCGCGATAAGATATGTCGTCCCATTCCCTGTGGCTCAGTGCTCTCCCCAGTTCGCGTTCCCAGCGTTCCCTCCCCGGGTTATGGATGTGGAAGGCGGGGGGTTGCAAAAGCTTATAAAGGTCGGAGACGAGCTTGACATCCGAGGAGCGAGTCGCCAGCCACATCTCATAAGGCGTAAGTTTCCGGTCCGCCAGTTCCCTCACCTGCGGCTGCAGTGCCCAGTGACGAACCTGGAAGTATCGCATACGTTCAGTCTCAGGTAGGCGGTAATCCCGCTTGAGGTCCTGGAACGACACGATCCCGTCTGGGCCATACATGTGAAACAAAGCGCAGCACCTGGCTGCCTGCCAGTGTGCGAACGCACCAGGCTCCATCCCAGGTTGGAAGTCAGGATTCCGGATCAACGGCGTAAGCGGCGACGGGAAGGTAGTAAGTTCCCGTGTGATGTTCACCGCGTCCCACACTCTAAGCGGGACTCGAGTGACCAAGGACGCGTAGAGGTTAGGGGGCCTGTGCGCTCTGCGCATGAAGGGTATCTCCTGCAAAGTCCTGCCGGCCACAGCCTGGTCTTGAAAGAGCCAGTGCCTGTCAGATTCCCACTTGCTCCATTCTACCAAGTACCGCAATTGCGCCGCCTGAAAGTACTTCTGGAGATCGGGGATACCAAGGCCGCCAGATTCCGGAGCCAGAGTAGACAAGGTTCTCTTCAGCCTGGGCTTGCGACCCTGCCAGACGAAGCGGGCTATATCAGCCTGAGCCTGACGGAGCCACCCCTTTGGTGGTTGAAGCGGTAGCGCCCGAAACAAGTACAAGATCTGTGGCAGAAGAGTCATCTTGACGGCAGCCACCCGACCCAGCAGCGACAGCGTGCCCTTGCTCCAGCGGGACAACTCCTCTTTCATCTTACTGCTCAATGCCGCGTAGTTCGCCGTCACCATAGCGGGCAGGGAAGGCGCCAACAAGACACCTAAATAGGGGATCAGGTCTTTAGACCAGCTCATGGGGAAGCGCCCCTGTAAGTCGAGTCGCGTCGCGGTAGAAAGGGAGAGGTCTAGGGCCAACGACTTCCCCATGTTCATTTTAAAACCCGCTACCCTGGCGAAGGCATCCAACTCGGCGACACAGGCTGGGAGTGCCTCTCTTGGGTTTTCAAGCAGAAGGATCACGTCATCAGCGTACAGGCTGATGGTGTGAACATAGCCACCCATCCGGATGCCAGTCACTCTCGGGTTCTGTCTGACCCTCTGGGCGAACGGCTCCATATAAAGAGCAAAAAGAAGCGGGGACAGCGGGCACCCCTGCCTGGTCCCTCGTTCAATCTCAAAGCGGTCGGAGCTACACCCGTTGACCCGCACCACCGCGGTCGGGCGTTTATAACAGTTAAAGACAAGCGTGCGGAATTTCTCCCCAATCCCCACTTTGCGTAACACCCCTTCAAGGTAAGACCAGCGCACTCGGTCGAATGCCTTTTCCGCGTCCACAGACAAAAGCATACGCTCCCCCGGGACGCGGGAGGCCTTCTCTAGGACATGCACCACCCTCTTAGTGTTATCCACTGTCTGTCGACCGGGGATAAATCCCGCCTGGTCCGGGCCCACCAGCCCCGGTAGATATTGCGCCAGGCGGGTCGCCAAGATCCCCGTATAAAGCTTAAGATCCACGTTCAGCAACGAGATCGGCCTGTAAGAGCCGCATTCTGTTCGATCCTTCCCAGGTTTGGGAATAACCGACACCGTCGCACTGAGCAAGTCCGGAGGGATAGCTCCTGGTTCCGCGAAGGCGTTAAAGAGCTTCGTCAACAGAGGGACCAGTTCCGGACAGAACTTCTTGTAGAAAAGCGGGGAGTAACCGTCGGGGCCCGGGGCCTTCCCCTGCTTAAGCCGGGAAATAGCCGCAATCACCTCCTCCGGGCGAATATCTCGCTCCAGATACTCCGCTTGTTCTGAGGTGAGAGCGGGGAGGTCAATTGAATCCAGATAGTCAGTTTCCGCTAGCGCCGATGGGGGCTCACCTGCGTATAGGTCGGCGTAGAATCGGCGGAATCCCTCCGCAATCTGAGGGTCCTCTGTAGCACCCACTCCATTCGCAGTGGAGAGTTCCGCTACCCGCATGCGTTGATGTTTCACACGCAGCTTGTTTGCTAGGAGACGGCCACAGCGATCGCCCCCAGTGTAGTATGCATGCTTCAGGCGGAGCGCTGCATATTCCGCCCTATCCATATCGAGCGCGGAGAGCAATTTCCGCGTCGCTTTAAGTTGCTTCCAAACCCGGGGGGCCCCAGTACGCTGATGCATCTGTTCCAGCTCCCGCACCCGGGTCGTAAGCTCCTCCCGTTTCTGCCCTCGGTCCCTATTTTCTGCAGACGAGATGGAGATGAACTCCCCTCGGAGCACTGACTTTAAGGCTGCCCACTGCGTCGCGCAGGACGTATCCCCATTATCATTATGGGATCGGTAGTCCGATATCGCGGTGCGGATCCGCTGCACCACCGCCGACCTATGGAGCAGTGTGTCTCTAAGGCGCCAAACCCCTCGAGAGAGCGTTACCGGCGGCAGCTGGAAGGAACCCGAAACCGGGGCATGATCCGACAGAGAGAGCACTCCAATGTCGGAAGCCGTCGCCAGCGCAGCCATCGGCCCCGTAACCAGAATGTGATCCAGCCTAGCATACGTCCTGTGTGCATGGGAGTAGTAAGAATAGGCCCGAGCAGTGGGGTGCAGACGTCTCCACAGGTCGTGCATGTCGAGATCCCCGAGGCGGGAACGACTCAGCTGCGAGAATTCCCCGGTGTGCGGGCGGCGTTGCGCAGATCTGTCCAGGAGCGAATCAAAAACCATGTTCAAGTCCCCCCCGATGAGTATGTGTCTGTCTGGTGTAGTCGCTATGTGTTCAAGGGCTGAGTGTAAGAATGTGTCCTGGCGGTCATTCGGGCTGTAAACTGAGCCCACTGTGAACAACAATCCCCCCAGCTTGATACTATAAGCCAGAAGCCTACCCCTCTGCTCCGCTACCTTGTGCAGGACCACCCCCTTAAATTTACTGGAGACCAGGATAGCAACTCCCGCCGTTTTAGTGGACCCCGAGGAGAAGAGCTGTACTGGGAACTTCGGTGACCTCATTCTAATGCAATCTCGCGCCAAGAGGTGAGTCTCCTGCAACAGGCAGATGTCTGCCTGGGCAGTCTCAAGGAGGGACAAAATCGCTCTGCGCTTAACCGGGTTGTTAAGTCCCTTCACGTTTAACGTGACAACTTTAAGGGCCATGAACGGGTGACACAAGAGCAGCAATCAATGAGGCTATGTCAGTAACAGGTGTCGTAGGAAGCAGTGGCAGAAGGCCAAATAATGGCAGAAGCCAGGCAGCATCGGAACCACAACCCAGTGCACCCGGCGCAAGGCAACAGGAGGAACAGTAAGAAAATATGACACCCCGGCACATCCCCCAGAGCCCTCTCCAACCAACCCTTAACCAAACCCTCACCCGGCCACTCCACCCCAAACTCAACACACCCCCCTCTTCACCCCACCCTGTACCCCAACAACCCCAACATCCCAACCCACCCAGAACGAAGAACATTGTCCCAGTCCAGTCCCTATTGGACAAGTCTGTGGTAGTGTGTTCGTGTGGACGTCCAGCCACCTTCAGCACCCCCCCACCACCCCTTCCCTCCCGGAACCCCCGCACCTGCTATGAAGATGAGGCCATCTGGATCTCCCCCCGGAGTGTTCTCAGGCCGTCAGGGCCACATCGCCAGGCGCCGTAGCTCCGGAAACCGCCAGGACCGCGCTGTCTCTCTCCGCTCTTGCCGTCGGCGAGGCCGGCCGCGCAGGTAAAGCAGAGGACCGCCGTCGGCGGACAGTTTGCCACCCATCTCTGGTGACGCGTCGCTGGGGCGGCGCAGGAGTGTCGTTGTCGGCCGTCGTGATCCCCAATACATCGCAGGTTTCCTGAAGAGAACGGAGCTGATGCAGGGCGCCGTTCCAACGAAAGATGAGCCGAAAGGGGTGACCCCAGGAGTACTGCGTGCCATGTTCTCTCAGGAAGTCCGTGGCTATCTTGAAGGATTTGCGCTTTTGGAGGGTGATAGTCGACAGGTCCTGAAACAGCGCCACTGGACGATCTCGGAAAGTGAGCGGTTGCCGACGTCGAGCCTCGCGCAGGATTCGCTCCTTCAAGGGGAAGTCCGGCAGGAAGGCCAAGATATCAGGGGCCGGCGCAGAGGCCCGGCGACGCGGTCCCACCCTGTGCGCTCTGTCGATTCTCACTTGGAAGTCCCCCGGCTCTTCCAAAATCGCGTGGAACATGTCGCCCAGGTACGCAGCCACGTCTTCCCCTTCCTCTCCAGATGGAACGCCACGAACCCTGATGTTGTTGCGCCTGGACCTGTTCTCCAGGTCCTCTGCGTGGGCCTGGAGGTCAATCTGCTGGTCCCTGAGCCGCAGGACCTCCTGCTGCAGATGCGTTATTTCTTCATCTCGAGCCTGGCTGGATTCCTCCACAACGGTCACTCTTTCTCCCAGGGAATCGACCTCTCGCCGCACCTCACGGACCTCACCCGCCACCTCCTGTTTCAGCGCCTGGAAGTCCTCCCTGAGGGTGCTGAACAACGACTCCAGAAATGAACGGGTCACCGGAGGCTCCCCTCCCTCGGCCCCCCGGGAGCCAGACGGGGGACTCGGGGCAGGCTGGGTTCTATCTTGCCGGGGAGCGGCTCTGCTCAGCATGTCAGGAAGGGTGCGTTCACCCTTCTTTCCCCCACGGTTGCCCGACATCGTGGCGCCAGGCACAGATCGCGACACTGAAGGTACCGCGAAGGGCGGGCAACGAGGTGTCCGTCAGCTCCTCTCGTTGCTGTAAGCCGTGGGCCGGGAGCAGTCGCGGGTCCACCTCCACGTCTCTGCCTCTAGGAGGGCGGTAGCGCTCGCCCCGAGCGTGAAGTACCCCCGGAGCTAACACGAGGGGGAGTGTGGCAGGGGAGGATGGCAGGCAGGCCTCACCGTCACGTCAGTCCTGCAGTGCCCGAAGGGAGGAGGCCTGTTCGAAAGGGCTCGGGCGGCCCCTCGCCGCTTGCCAAGGCGACACCAGTCCGTGATACGCAGGTAGGCTCCTCACCGCAACTGCGACATTGACCCCCTAGGCCAACAACCCCGCACCACTTGCCTCTGTGCCTCCGGACCGGCGCGGGGCTCAGTGAAGGAGGGAGGTGCCCTCCGCCTGCAAGGCTCCGAGTCCGGGCGCCGCCGCGCCCCCGAAGGCCCACCGGCCGCCTCCCAGGAGAGGGGAGAGGTGCCCAGGCCTCCACAGGCCGTCCGAGCAGTCCAGGGCAGCGTAGAGACCCAGCAGGCCGTCGCGCCAGCCCTTCCCTCAGTGCGAGGCGCTGTGGCGGGTCTCGGAAGTCCGGATTTCGGGGTAGGCCCCACCACTCCTCAAAGCCCCGGGGTCGCGTAGCCCCGCACCCCGGGTCCGGCACTCCTCAGTTCGGCTGGCGGGCCGCGAGCCCGGCGCGGCGTATCCCTCCGCCGCTCTTCAGGGAGCACGAGGCGAGGAGCGCCGCCCCTCCGGGCGCCCCGGCGGTCCCGCCAGTCCCCCTGTATGTCCCGTTGGTCTGCTCCGTCGGGCGGACCGCCCGGGCTCACGCCGCAGCTACGGGCCTCTCCGTCGGGGAACGCCGGACACGCTCTCAATGGTCACCGGGGGGCTCCCGGACTCCACAGACGGCGTCGCTGCGACCTCAAGTGCTCCTCGCGCCTGATTCCGCCTGATCTGGGGGAGATCAGCGGCAACGGGCGGCGCGCGGGCTCCGGGGCTTCAGGAGCTCACGAGGGTTGCTTCCTCCTAGCTCGCCATCTTGGCCACGCCCCCGCCTATGCTTTTCAACATCTATATCAAGTCATTACTGGCACTGATCAATCAATTCCACTTCACAGCTATAACTATGCAGATGACACGCAAATGCTCTTAAACTGCAATGACCTAAAGGCATAGGAAACAACAGTTTTAAGTTGTCTCAGAGTTGTGGATCAATGGATGACGTGGAGCCATCTCAAATTGAATGCTTCCAAAATGGAAATGCTCACGTGTGGTGACCTGATAGAGCGCGACTCCTGCGGCGGATGCTGGCGGAGCACGCTGCATGAATTGAGCTTGGAAATTTTTTAATGACATTTTAATATTGGCTGTATTTTGTTATACTTCTGTTTGGCTCGCACAACTATTTTAACTGCACTACTCCTTTTCTCTCCTGAAGCGGAAAGCCGGGAGATCTCTCTCTGCTCTGACTACTTTCGGATTGGGGGACTGCGTGTCACATCCTTACCTCGAGGGCAGTCGAGCTTCTTTCTGTCACCCTTGATTTGCGCTGCTCACCCCTGTCTCCCTTTCACCGTCCTAAGATCTGGGCGCCCCCTACTCAGCTGATTACGAGCTGAGGGGCACTGTGGGACGGGGAGGCTGTGCATTGGTCCGGCGGCCATCTTGGGTGAGGTAAGCTCGCAAGTAGGCTGACTAGCCTTGCTGCCTCACGGGTGGGACTATAAATTTAGTTCCTCCACTGCGCTCGGGTTAGACCTGATATACCGCGACCCCTGCGGCGGATGCTGGCGGAGCACGCTGCATGAATTGAGTTTGGAATTTTTTTTATGACATTTTAATATTGGCTGTATTTTGTTATACTTCTGTTTGGCTCGCACAACTATTTTAACTGCACTACTCCTTTTCTCTCCTGAGGCGGAAAGCCGGGAGATCTCTCTCTGCTCTGACTACTTTCGGATTGGGGCACTGCGTGTCACATCCTTACCTCGAGGGCAGTCGAGCTTCTTTCTGTCGCCCTTGATTTGCGCTGCTCTCCCCTGTCTCCCTTTCGCCGTCCTAAGATCTGGGGGCCCCTACTCAGCTGATTACGAGCTGAGGGGCACTGTGGGATGGGGAGGCTGTGCATTGGTCCGGCGGCCATCTTGGGTGAGGTAGGCTCGCAAGTTGGCTGACTAGCCTTGCTGCCTCACGGGTGGGACTATAAATTTAGACGGGGATGGCTCCGCGCAGCGGACGCGTGCAGCGGGCGCACCTGTCCCGCGCCAAAGGAGCGCCTAAGGAGAGCCCGTCTGTGCCTGTCAGCGTCCCCGAGGCGGCTGGGGGCGGACGGGGGGACAACTTTCAGCTACAGTTACTTAGGTATTCTGCAGAGCAGTTGTTGCGTTTGAGAGGTGGTAGGAATTGCGCCTGCTCGGTGCAGGGTCGTGGTTTCAAAGGGAATTTTCACTGTAAGGGGTGTGGATGGTCTTTGCACGAGGCCCGGGGTGGGCGGGCCCCGGAAAATGTAGGAGATTTATGTATACCCATGTTGGGTCAGGGTTCACCTGTGCATAACTTTTCCTGCGCTTTGCTGAATATGAGATCCGTAAGCAAACATGCGCAGGACCTTTTCGACCTTCTTTCGGACTCTAAACCTGCCTGTCTTTTCCTAACGGAAACATGGTTAAGCGAGATATCCGGTCCAGATATCGCCAATGCTCTGCCTCCTGATTACTTCATGCTGCGGAAGGATCGGGGTACAGGCAAAGGAGGGGGTGTGGCTCTAGTGATCGACCGTCACTTTGAGTGCTCCATTGTCCCCACAGATGATATCCTTGGGGCCGAAACTCTCGGCTTTTGCCTGACAATCTCACCAGCTCAATCTTGCGCAGGCTTGTTAGTGTACAGGCCCCCTGGGTCTATTGGGTCCTTCCACGAGGGGCTATATTCTGTGATATCGGCTATGAGTGTGCAGTTTAAGCACTGCATACTTCTAGGTGATTTTAATATCCACATGGACTTGCCTGACGCACCCGACACCATCAAGTTGTTAGACACTACCGAACCTCTTGGCTTGCTACCTTATGTGGCTTCCCCTACTCACAACAAGGGGCATATGCTTGATCAGATTTTTCCACAACACCCATCATCGTTGCGCTTCCTCGACCTGTTCTGTGGTCTGACCATTTCTTGGTCAATTTTGACATTCAATTTAAATCAAGCCTTTCGTCCAGAGGGACCGGTCCTATCCCCCCGCCTTCGTGTGCTTTTCATAAAGTCTCCCCTGATATGGCCAGGCAGTATCTACTGTCCCATCCGTGCCAGTACACTGGCAACTTGAACCAGGACATGGATCTCTTTCAAACATGGCTAGTGCAGTGCTTTAAGGAGCTGGCCCCTCCTCAGCGGATGCTTAGGAACTCTCAGTGCACCTCGGCGCCTTGGTTCACGCCCATGCTTAATGCTAGTCGGAGGCTTTGCAAGAAGGCCAAACGAGCTAGGCGCTCAAATTATGACGAGCCCCTCAAGGAGGCTTATAGGCAGTGTGTCAAGGGCTACCATAAGGCAATTTTTGTGGAAAAGAAATCATACTTTGCTAGGAGGATTGAGGAGGCTTCTAATACCAGCAAAGAGATTTTCTTGATTGTAAAAGAATTTACCTCTCCAGCCTCTATCACTCCTAAAAGTTCCTTCTCGAAGTCCTGGGTTACTCAATTGGCAAGCTTTTTGGCTAATAAAATCATCAGTATCCAGGCAACTTTCCCCCCAGTTGCTGGGGCAGCATCTTCCATCATGGCGCTGCCCGTTCCCCAACCTGTGTCGGGGCAGCCCTTGCTTGCTAATTTTCCTCCTATTCCACTACAAGACTCGTTTTAGTTTCTATCCAAGATGCGATCGGGATCACCCCTTGATCCCTGTCCGGTCAAGCACCTCGCCAAATTGGCTCACGTGATTAACCCTATGGTCAATCCAATTTTGAATCTCTCTCTTGAGACAGGAGTTGTGCCTCCTTCGTGGAAGGAAGCCCTGGTCCTTCCCCTTTTAAAGAAGCCGGCATTAGATCCAGCCGCCCACGCCAACTACCGTCCTATTTCGCTGCTTCCGGTTTTGGCCAAGGTGACTGAGAAGCATGTACAGGCGGTCCTGGCGGATTTTGTGGAATCCCACGGCATTCTCCATTCTACCCAGTCCGGTTTTCGTGCTAACATGAGCACGGAGATGGCACTGCTAGAGGTGTCGGAAGCGATCAAGGAAGTCCAGTATAAGGGAGGAAAGGCACTGCTGGTGTTATTAGACCTGCCTTTGACACTGTTCCTCATGACCGCCTCTTGGCTAGACTCTTGGAGATTGGGTTAAGGGGAACGGTGTTCAGATGGTTTGAGTCCTTTCTCTCGAATCGACAACAGACGGTCTGGGCCCGCCTTACTCGGCCGCAGTACCGCCATTGGAGGTTGGAGTCCCCCAGGGGTCGATTCTAAGTCCCACCCTTTTTAACATTTATATGTCCCCTTTGGCGGTGCTGGCCGAGGCATGTGGTGCCCAGATTGTCTCATACGCTGATGAAACCCAGCTTCTCTTCACCTGTGGCAAGAATAGGGACTTTGATGGAGAGCTTATTAAGAACTGCCTGGGTGCTGTGTTCGGCTGGTTTCATATAAACCAGCTGAAATGCAACCCAGATAAATCCGAGGTCCTTTTTTTTGGGTGTCCTCCTGACCCTTGTTGGAAGTCCTGGTGGCCGGCTGATATCCACCCCCCTTCTGTGGAGACGGGGATGGCAAAGAACCTGGGGGTCAAGTTGGACACCGGTTTGTCCCTTAAACCACAGATCCTGGGCCTGGTGGGTCAATGCTTCAGGATACTGAGAATGCTCAGGAAATTCCTTCCTTTTCTATCCATTGCCCACAGGAAAAGTACAGTGCAGGCTTTGGTAGGTTCGAGGCTTGATTACGCCAACGTACTCTACCTCAGGCTCACTGATTATCTTCTCTCACGCCTGCAGGTGGTGCAGAACTCGGCAGCTCGTGCTATTTTCGGCCTTGGCCGGAGGTCTCACGCTGCGGGCCTGTTGAAATCCCTCCACTGGCTTCCGATACGGAAACGCATCGAGTTTAAGACGCTGACCCTGGCATTTAAGGCACTCCATGGCTCTGGTGCAGGTTACCTAAGGAAGCGGTTGGGATTTCACATTCCATCCAGAGCTCTGCGTCCCTTTCACTGGCCACCATCCCGGCAGTTAGGCGCGCTCGCATCGGGCCGCTTTTTTGGATATCTTGCTCCCCGAGCCTGAAATGCACTGCCACTGTCACTTAGGAAATGCGGTACCCTTTTGTCTTTTAGGAAGGAGCTGTAGACGTGGTTGTTCTGCAATTAACTCCCCTCGGCCGTGATGGTTGTGTTGTGTTGGGTCTGACAGCGCCGGGACACTCGGTCCGAGTAGCTGAGCGCTTAACAAAACTCTATATAACATTAACATTAACATTAACATTGGAAACATTATCAACCACTCGCCGCGTGGCCTGATGATCTAGGAACACCGCCTAAAGCATCAAAGGAAGTAAGAAACCTCGGAATGACCATGGACTCCAAGCTATCAATGAATGCCCAAGTGGAAAAACTAGCAAGATCAAGTTCTGTTACTATAAAAGCTCTGCAACAAATCTTCCCCCATTTGAGATTTCCACACAAGGTCTAGGTTACCATCTCTCTTGTTCTGTCCAAACTCGATTTTGCCAATACCCTCTACTATGGATCACCTTTAATGATCATGAAAAGACTACAACCGATTCAGAACTCAGCTGCTAGACTACTCTTACATATAAAACAGCAAGACCACATCTCCCCTGCCTTGAAGCCCTTCATTGGTTATCGGTTGCCATTAGATCCACGTTCAAGCTCGTTTGTATCACCCACAAAACGATACATGGAATGGAACTGCTCTTCATCAGGTATAAAATCACCAAACACATTCAACAAAGGAACCTCCGCTCAAGAGTGGCACCTAAAACAAACAAAAAAAAATAATATATATATATATATATATTTTTGTATATATATAAATATATATATATATATATATATTTATGTTTTTGTATTACCTACTGGCGGTCGCCAGTAGGTATATATAGTTAGGATTTTTTCTCTATGGGATTTTTGAAAATTCTATGTCTAATAACTTTGGCGTTTGTGGACGGAATTGGCTGAAATATTCAGGAAAATGGCACATTTTGTTTCTGAGCAGCCCTTGAAAATTTGGGGGGGGTTCGTCAAGGGGGGGCCGAGAAAAAAGGGGGGTCCCAAAACGTGTTTTTAACATTGAGTTTTCCATAGGGCGGTTGGCCTCACTTTTAGCCCGAACGGCTGAATGGATTTGCACGAAACTTGGCAAAATTGTAGGGACTGGTAGCCCGATGTGCCTTTTGTAGGTCTCAATATATGTGCTACAGTGGATTTTGAGAAATTAACGTTTAAAAAAAGATATATATCTGTAACAGCGGACCGGGCAGCGCTCCAGTACGCGTACTTTTCGCGCAACGGAGCTTTGTGAAGCGAAGCTGATTGGTTCTCCGGCGTCTGTAAACATTCCAAACAGTCCGTAGCGGCCGCCATCTTGTCTCTCGGTAGGATCGAGAGACAAGAGGAGGCCAAAGCGAAGGGGCAAATGACCATAAGGGGGCATAGTAGATCCTCGCTGACCCCCTAGGTTTGATGTGGAGGTTTTAAAAGGGCCCCGCGGGGCAAAAAAAAATAATAATAATAATAATCGAACGGCTGAATGGATTTGCACGAAACTTGGTAAAATATTAGGGACTGGTAGCCCGATGTGCCTTTGCTAGGTCTCAATATATGTGCTCCAGTGGATTTTGAGAAATTAACGTTCAAAAAAAGATATATATCTGTAACAGCGCTCCGCTTCGCGTAACGGAGGTTTGCGAAGCTGATTGGTCATTCTGTCACTGGGCTATAGTTGGGATACATCTGGCTGATATTTGGGCTACATTTGTTTTTTTTGTCTCTGGCGGCCATCTTTGGGCTACATTGGGCTACATTGGGCTTCATTGGGCTTCATTGGGCTACATTGGGCTACATTTGGGCTCCAACATATATATAGGCCAATGTAGCCCAATATATATTTTTCAAAGTTAATTTTCGTAAAAACCACTGGAGCATATATCTTGAGACATAGCAAAGGCACATCGGGCTACCAGTCCCTACAATTTTGCCAAGTTTCGTGGAAATCCATTCAGCCGTTCGAGCTAAAAGTGAGTCCAACCGCCCTATGGAAATGAAGGAAATGAATGGGTAATTTGTAATTAGCAAATAGCTCATCGCAAACTAGGAATGGTAAAGAATCGCTATTTATTCCTTAAAGTTCGCTATTTAGGAAATGCAAAAAACTTTGATGATACATATGGCGGTTCATCTCTAACAAGATAAGAAGCATAGGGATAGATTTATGATGACTGGCGCATCACCAGGGATGTGTTAGTCATTCTGTGCCGCTGTTCCGTCACCTATGGTGTGCTGCATTTACAATGCGGCGCATCATGGGGCAAAAACAGCACAGATGCGTGATGTATCTGTGCCGTAAAGGTGGCGCATTGCTGGAGTTGTATCGCAAGTGTGATGAAGCTCCAGCAAGGGTCGGGGGTGCCCCTGTCGCAGGGTTTCTGTTCTCACACAGAACTGTGGACAGAGGATTGGAACCTCGGCGAATTAGGGTGTCCCAAAACTCACCTTAGTAATCAAAAACCCCTTAGCAAGCTAGGTACAGTGTCATATTGGATATAACAAACTCTCAATGTTTAGACAATCCAGAATATGAACTTATAGTACCTCAGGATACGTGGAACTCATGAACAGTCGGTCGTTATATATTTTTTAGAAACCAGAACATGGAGTTAAGAAGAACACATGTGTATTTGAAATGTTTATTTACTAATGCCGTCTTCTCAGGCGTAGTATCTTAGATAATACAAGTACACATATTATCAGTAGCAAAATTACCAGCATAGTTACTAGTACATAAAAAGCGAATGGTGACAGTATGTTAACATGCTGTAAATGAATAAGAGTTAGCAACACTTATAAGCAGCCACGGGCCGTGGAGGGAGTTACGGTGGGGCAGGGAGGCGGGGAGGGGGAGGGGCAGGGTGGAGAGGGCTCCACCCTGCCCCTCCCCCTCCCCGCCTCCCTGCCCCACCGTAACTCCCTCCACGGCCCGCGGCTGCTTATATCTCACCCTCCCTAATACACATATTATATTATTTGCTAAGAAGGTCTGTTTGTGTTGGTTTAGGGCGTGCCCATACTTTAGTGTCTTAGATTTGAAGGAATCACATCAGCATACACCAGCTCTCTCTTCATGTGAACCGCATCAACTGTTGTGTATGTGTGTTCGGCAAAGCAATATAAAACCCGCCTCATGCCCAGAATTGGCAGAAGCTGCACTTATGTTATGAGTATGAAGTCGTGGAGATCAGACCTCATAACAATTCTGTATCGTGTTGTTCTTGAAACTTCAGCACTCGCTGTACAGATATAGTTTAACAAGCAAAGCAGATAGTAGAGCAATAACATATTATTCTCATGTAAACCACGATGAACTACTAGGTTGAAAGCTAAAGCAACAACTAAGTGTCGTGTGCAGAAGTTGCAAAAAAGGAAAAATGGCGTTTAAACCGGTAATGAGCCCATGCTAACTTAACACGGTGTAAAGATATCCAGGACCTAGATGACACCTCCCCATGATCCGGAAACGAACTGAATAAGATAATAGAAGTGCCATCTCATGAGAGCAGATTGCAACTTTATATGTGGACGGTCCGCAAGGTAAAACATTAAAAACTAGGAAAATTTAATGCTAAAGAAAAATAAAACAGCCAAGTACTTTATCGAGTGTTAAGCCAATAGGTAAGCTAAATAATAAAAACTTGACAAATAAGTCAATGAATTGTCAATGAAATGCTAGTACTCAGCATATCAAACATGAAAAAGGTCTATGACATAACTGTGTATGCAAAATAAGCTGCAACAGCCTCCAATAGGAAGTCACCGTCTTCATCCGAAAAGAGTTCAGACATCCAATTTAAAAGCGGAAAAGAACATACGTGCTCTCCCAGCACCGGATCCTCTATCACCATCAGAGGACAGCTCGGTGGGTTTTCAAGAAAGCTCTGTTCCAAGAAAGACTGTGTTGCCGCCAGTAAATTCCAGGGACCAATTAGTCCATGCATCAATGCCACAGCCATAATCCTTTCGCCAGGACAAACCAACTCGTGAGTAATGATAGGAGTCATCAGCTGATTAAAGTCGACGTCAGGAGAAACCGGTCCGCAGAGACACAAATCAATGGCCCAATCGAAATCACAGGTCAGGCAGTGAAATACAGGCTGGACACAGGTGAAGTAGGAGAATCGAAAAGATAATCCATATGCCGTGCTTAATATCGCCAACGGCATTGTGCCATAATATTCTAGCATGCGATTGCGGAACAGTGTCAGCAGCTGCAGGGCGGGAGCTTGCACAGGAGGGACATCCATATTTAAAAATGTAAAAAAGCACAAGAGCGTCCGCTGGTAATGCAAGTAAAAATGGGAATCCACGAAGCAGAGTGGAAAAAATAGAATGAAAGAAAGCAGGGATGACTCCAAAGATTTTCTCAAATGAAGTCACGAGACCACTGGTAACAACTTTAAAAAAGTGCGCCAGGGCCTTTGTGGAGGACGCGTTAAAGATAGTCCGAACCATCTTGCTGAAATGGAAAGGCAAATCTGTATTGAAAAGGGTCTGCACCTCTGTACGGGTGTTCGCTATGTGAAGCACGAAAGTTTCACGGGCCGAACTCAAGGCCACCTCTCTCTGAGACAAAAGAGCTCTTATTCTTGCCATGCCGTTGAAATGTGCTCCCAAGGTTGGTATTTGTGGCGAGATTGAAAACTCCCTATGTTCATGTGTGGGAGGAAAATAGAACATTTCTGCAGCAAATAACCCGTTCACTTACTGTTACGATAAAAGGAATACTTTTAATTAACCCAGAACAATCTTCATTATTGAGCATCAAATAACTACCATTTTCCAACAACTTGAACGTGGGGATGATAGCAGGAACTGGCGTGCCTTGCAACACGCAAGCCATATTTGGTCGGTGTTTGTTGCATGAACCGTGTAACTGTATGTGCCTACACATTAGTGAATGATCTGGCGTCTCAATGCATTCCTCTCCATTCAGATAAACTTCTTGATCATCTTTGAAACATCTGTATGTGTATGGAAGCGACCAGACCTCATGAAGAAAAGCACTACCTAAAGGTTCATAACAACCTATTGGTATATATTTCATACAATTTGAAAACTTATATAAAGCAAAAGGCAGCGTTATTAAACCGTGGATAAGGCACGTTGCCAAAAAACCCGCAATCCTCTGCTGATGATGTCACTGAGCATGTCATGAATGATGTAATATGTGACATCATCAGCAGTGGATTACGGGTAATAGTATCTCTAGTTTACTCCCCTATAGCTGTCTTTCTTTTAACATAAGTGTCTGTTTCCTTCCCTTATACTTACTGTTCTTTTTTTTAAAAAAAATTTTTGGTTCACTTCCGGTTCGCGTACCGGCGAGCGAACTGGGAAGCGAACTACGAGAAATAGAGATTGGCACAGTTCCAAATATTGTACCAATTTTTTAATAACGGGGAGGTAGTTCTGAAAAGAACTTTTTTTTTAATTGTTTTTGTTTTATATTTTTTTTATTATTTTTCTGAACATTTTTTTACTTTTTTTGAATTTTTCTGAACAGTTTTATATTTTTTTGGGTTTTTCTTGGAGGGGGCAATGAAAACGATTCATTGTAAAGGGCTCAACAGGAGCAACAAAATAAAAAAAAAGTATTTATTATTTGGGGCGTTTCGTACAAACTTGCATATGATTGTCAATAGCTCTGTTGATCAGAGTGATGCTACTTTCTCTGTAGCAAATGAATCCATTGCAATGTACGCAGACTTGTTTTACTTCACCAAATCTCATTTGTATATTTGGCACCATCTCCCTGCCCTCTGGTCCCGTTACTTCCGGTACAACAGATCTTCTGGCCATAATAAGGAGATTATCTAGGTCGTTCCGAAACTGTGCAGCACTGTAGTTGTTAGGATGCCACCTAGTCATATGGCGATGCATTGTGTAGTTTCCGAAACTGTATTTTTTGTCGGTCCCTCTGGACAGTCTATCTTGACATATAAGGCAAGTTACGTATCTTGCATTTACTTTTTTCTGACCTTTGGGAATTTAAAAAAATTGCCAAATGAAGTTTTCTTTCCGGTGAGACGTCCTGGGCTCCTCAGGCAAAAACTGCCTCTCTTCGTGCTCGTCGTCCTGTTCCTCTTCTTCCTCTTCTTGTTGAATTATAACTTGAGCAGGTGGTCCACTCTTCCTTGGATGTGGTGGAGGTGGTGGGGAAGCACCAGCTGAAGCTACTAAAGAAGCCATTGCTCACTGGTAACAAAGGGTCTTTCTCTCACAATGATGAAAGTCAGAGTGAGGAAAGAAGGAGGGATTTTCATCATTTGGGAAAAACAAGAGTTCTCAACCAATGAAAAGTGTTCATTTTAGATTATATGACCTAGTCTTACATCATTAGGAAACCAAAAGTGAAATGAACCAATGAAAAGTGTTATTACCAAGTCACATGACCTGCTGTGTTTACGTTAAGCGCTTTGCAGGGCCTCCCGGTTTGCTTCCAGAAACCTGCGCTTTGCGACTCGCTTCGCGTACCAGTTCGCTAACGTAGCACGTCATATGACGTATCACGCGACAACGTGAAACGTCATGCGGACGGGAGGCGTCACGATGTTGTTTTCTAACGCGGCAGTTGCGGTAAAGAAACGTTTACCGGCTCGCGGTCTATTTCGCGGCATCAAGGTCAGCTAACGGGAAGCTTCCCGATTCGCGAAGCGGGAACGAAGAAAAAAAAATATTTAAAAAAAAATTATTCATAAACATATAAAATATATTTTTGGATTTAAAGAAGAATACATTTTACAGCTACAGATATTAGCTGTTAAAAAACCAATGAAATTCACTGAAAAAACCATAGGTTATAGACCATATATAGTTAGGAATTAGCATTTACAAAACCTTGAAAATTCACTGAAAAAACCATAGGTTATAGACCATATATAGTTAGGAATTAGCATTTAAAAAAACTTATTTTACTCACACAAAACCATTGAAATTCCATATATAGTTAGTTGCACTAACTATATATCGCACACCCGCAATCCACTGCTGATGATGTCACATATTACATCATTCATGACATGGTCAGTGACATCACTGATGACATCACTGATGACATCTCAAATGACATCACTGATGACATCACTGATGACATCACTGATGACAACATCCAGTGACTGTATGTTTCTGTAAAGTTAAAATGTGTCTTACATATTGAAGAATGAGTGGAAGTATAAGTGTCTGGACAAAGGATTTAGTAGGTGCATGACTGAATGTATGAGTGAGTGATTAAATGTGTCTCACTGAGTGCATGGGTTAGTGACTAAACTGTCTTAATTTGTGCATCATTATGTCTGTTGTTCTGTAAACTGCTGCATGTGTTGATCAGTAGCTATATGATTAACTATATGGGTTACTGATTGATTGTCCAAGTATTTGTATGGGAGACTGAGTGTGTGTGTGGCTGGCTGGGAGGTGTGTGACTCTGTGCAGATCAATGTGTACTTGTATCAATGATTGTATAAGAAGGTAAGTATGTGTTAGTATATGTTTGAAAATGTAAGGTGCTCTATGTTTAACTGTATAGACAAGAAAATGGAAGTGTCATTGATTCTTTACAGGACTGACTAGGTGTGTGAGTAACTCCATGGATGAGTGGCAGACTGTGAGTGTCTGTATAGGTGTATGAGTGCATATGATAGTGTTGTAAAGATGAGTGATTGTATGTATGAATGATTGTATGGGTGAATGAGTGAATGTGTGTGTAGACATAGGAATCAGTGAGTGCGTATGTAGTAACTAGTATTGGTGTGTCAATGGTTTCAAAAATTATACTCTGTATTTAACACTGGGTGAAACAGAGGTTATATTAAAATGTGAGGAGATGCATTGTATTGTCACATGAATGATATCATCAGTGATGTGGTCATTGATGTCAAATGAGATGTCATCAGTGATGTCATCAGTGATGTCATTTGAGATGTCATCAGTGATGTCATCAGTGATGTCACTGACCATGTCATGAATGATGTAATATGTGACATCATCAGCAGTGGATTGCGGGTGCGCGATATATAGTTAGTGCAACTAACTATATATGGAATTTCAATGGTTTTGTGTGAGTAAAATAAGGTTTTTTAAATGCTAATTCCTAACTATATATGGTCTATAACCTATGGTTTTTTCAGTGAATTTTCAAGGTTTTGTAAATGCTAATTCCTAACTATATATGGTCTATAACCTATGGTTTTTTCAGTGAATATATATATATATATATATATATATATATATATATATATATATATGTATATATATATATATATATATTTTTTTAGAGCTCATAGGAGTGAGGAGGAGGCTTCGGATGAGTAAAAGGGAGGTGGTGGGGAAGAGTCAGATGGAGGGTTTAGAAAGGCTTGTTTTGGGGGATCGGAATACTAAAAGAGTTATGAGATGATGCAAGGAGGGGTAGATCAGGGAATAGTCTTGAAAGAGCTATTTTGGGGATCATAGCAGTGATATGTGGTTTGGGATTAATGAAACATTAGAGGTAGAGTATATATTGATATATATATATATATATATTCCACAACAGGATCCCACAGTTACAACCATCCACAGGTACAAGGTTAATGATGGTTTATTCAAACATCATCTTTCCAAATGACGCATTTCGGCCGCCAGACATGCGGTCTTGATCACATGGAGCTGTAATGGTGAGTGGGTGGTATATATACAGGTGTAAGTGGTAGTATATGTTCTTTTCAATGACTGGGATTTTTTGCAACGTGTAGTGACTGTGGGTAGGACGCTGATGTGCTGTAACGCACCATTGTGACATCACGATTTACTGCAGTAGATGAAACAAGTGTAGACAGACTATATGAATGACATGTGTCAGATGAAGCCAGTGATTGCCGTAGCTGTCCTGCGAGTGTAGCGTGTCAGCCAGAATGAATACATGCGGCAAAACTAATGCAGCAAACCCATCGTGTGCATACGCGGGTTCCTGGAGAAAATAACCCTTGTAAGTAACTTTGTGTATGCTTACAATCTACTTTGGCGCTTCGGAACTGTGACTAAGCTCAGCAGAGCATACGGTTAAAATAACCAAACCGCAACTCAAAACTACACTGGGCAGCAGCGCGTCGCATTAAGCAGCGTGTATACCGTTGCCTCGTGGTGAATTACGCACGTCAGACCCCGCTCAGACATAATAGCAAAAAAACGGCTATAAAAGCTTAAATGCAAGAAAATAACTACCACTTATTTGAACACTCTTAAGGGTGTGAGTGAGGGTAAAGTAAGTGCAAAGGCGTGTATATACAGAATAGCGTGCGTGTACAGTGGAATGAATTTACAGTGCATGTTCATATGGTGATTGTACCTCCTCAATACAGTGACATAAAATACAAAATGTAAAGTGTGAATACGCAAAAGAACTAAATTATCTACCTTAAATGTACATAGCATGCCTCACATTGAATCAATGGGTATATTTATACAACATATTGAGAAAAAAGTACCATACTAATTCCTAGTCATACGTGTAAAAAATCTGTGTATCTGTGTTCAACATACTGGCACAGCAAAGATAGGATGCCACTAGTGCCAGTGCTCACAAACCAACTGTGAATAACAATATAACAGTACAAATACTCAGAATTGCCTCAGTGGTCGAGCATGGGTTAATATCAGAAAACTGATTCCATGTGCATATCAGAAGTGCAAAGGCAGAGGCATTAAGTGACAATAATATAAACATGTGCGATGACATGTAATTACACAAACTCTAAAATATCCAGATTATCAAGAATACAGATTTGTTACAGGTTTACTATGCGTTTGAATACAGTTAAAGCGTCACAGGAAATGGTGCAAATCTACAGTAGTGTTCAAGCCTGCAGGTGCCTTAGTGTTAAACTGCAAGATATACTTGCTCTCGGGCTGCCTCAAAAGCCTCTCCCTGGTACCCCCACGTCTAAGCGGTGGAACACAGTCAATGACTGAATATTGGAGGTGCTCTAGATTGTTGTTGCTGGCTACTGGGTAGGCTGGGATGTATGACGTTACAACGCATACTTTTACAACGCCTACCTTTACAACGCGGTTTTTACATCGCATACGATTACAACGCATAGTGCTTTTAGGCGCTGGATAGTGATTTATTTAATTTACTATTCCAACTCCAGTCCCCGTGGATAGTAGGGAAGGTGTTGGATAGTATATTAAATACATTCCCTATCCTAGAGAGCCCCCCAGCGCTATGCGTTGTAATGGTTTGCGTTGTAAAAGTTGCATCGTAATGGTAGTGCGTTGTAAAAGTTTAGTTGTAAAGGATGTTTCCCGGTAGGCTGGGTCATTGTTGACTATCGCTCTGAGGTTCTGAAGTATTCGCAGATGCACTTGTAGCATAGTGCTACCGATGTAATGTAGTCCACAGTTACATTCAAGCATGTACACCGCAAATTCCGTCCTGCAAGTTAGTCTTTATCTGATGGTACATGGCATATGTCTGAAGCTTCGTGATGTTCTTACCGAACTTGCATGCCCTGCAACTGAGGCATTTAACAAAACCCTTTCTGTCAGCTAGCCAATTCTGTGTTGTAGGGATCTCAGGGCTGTTTCTGACTAATGCGTCCCTCATAGAGAAAGCTCTCCTATATGTGATATGTGGTTTGTTGGCCACTGCAAGTCCTAGTGTTGGATCAGATCTAATTATCCCCCAGTGTTTGTTCATTACTGATCTTATAGCTCTTTCTTCAGTGTTTTGTGTTATGATCAGTCTGGGGGTGACTATGCTGCTAGGTTCTGTAAGTATGGTGGTGGCACTGATGGACTCAGGGAAGGAAGGTGCTACTAACAATTCCTCCCTAGGTATGGCATTGGCTCTATCCATAGCTTTATGTATGGCAGCCACTGAGTATCCACGTGCTTTGAATCTTTCTGCTGCTTCACTCTGGCACACCAGGAGATCATCTGGGGTACTACAAATTCCTGCCAACCGTAACATCTCCCCATAGGGAATGCTGGCTATGAGGTGACTAGGGTGAAAACTGGAGGCGTGCAGCATGAAATTGCCTGCGGTGAGCTTACGATGTAGCTAAGAGTGCAGAGTGCCATTCGCGATATACAGATTGACGTCCAAGAATTCTATAGAGGTGGCACTAATGTGGGCATTGAATTCCAAATTGAGATCATTGGTATTAATCTCATCAATGAAAACTCTAGCACTGTTAACATCACCTCGCCAAATTAAAAAGACGTTGTCTGTGTAATGCAGCCAAGACACTATGTTGTTGCTAAAAGCAATCAGGTGCTTGACCATGAGCACCAGCTCCTCCCACCAACCAACATGTAAACATGTGTAGCTGGGTGAGAAGCCCCTGAGTTGCTGATATACTTTCTTGTTGACCATGTCTAATACACCAGTCAATTAGAAACAGAATAAGATTGTTGTGTTTATGGCAATTAATTTGTCTTTAACCAAGAAAATATTTACATGCAGCTAGACCATCATGGTGACAAATGATGGTGTACAGCGATGTAATGTCCAGGGATATCAACAAAAAGTCCTCGTGCCAAGGGATGTCTTTGACTTTGAGCAAGAAGTCACTAGTATCTCTGAGGTAGGATTTCTGGCTGGATACAAGGTCTTGGGGGAAAAAATCTAGATAAAAAAGCTAGCCTTTTCCTTGGAACTGCGCATGCGCGGGAGCCTGCGCATGCACATTCCTCGCCAGGAATGCGCATGCGCAGGCTCCAGCACATGCGCAGTTTCAAGAAGAAGGCTAGACAGACAAGGAAGATGACCCCACGATAAGGTCAGTATTAGTTAAATCTTATTTCAGGCTTTAATGTTGTTTAATATTGCGGGCGGGAGGCGGGCGGGAGGCAGGAAGCCAACTTCCGTTCCGCCCCCAAGTGTGCGGAGATTTGCCTCGTGTCTCCGCCCTCATTGCGAAAGGCGGAAGGGGCAAATATCTGCACATTCCGTGGGCGGAACGGAGTTGTCCGCCCACCCCTACTCAAATGCCTGTTGGCTTCTTCCGGATACATATTCCGGGGCCACAGCACAATGTTGCCCTCTTTGTCCGCCTTATTAATGATGACTTCATTATTGCTTTGTAACTTTTTCATGAGTTCATTATGTTTGAGACTCTGAATGCGCTTTCGAGTCACCTGCCTCTTGGTTTTGAGATGCAGTGCTTTGAGCTCATCCGTGATGACATCACTATAGATATCTATCGCATCTCTTGGCATCATAGGGGTAAAGGTGGAGTGTGGCTTAAAAGGGCTAGGAATTCTGCATGAAAACTCAATGCTCTCATCCAGCAAAAGTTGTTGTGTTGGCTTCGGCGTGCCAGGTACTAGTATCTCACCCAGGATGCGAAGGGTTGGGATGTCCGCCACCGTCAGTGGTTGCTCATCTGGAAGACCAACATGTGCTGTGTTGGGAATGGTGGCATTGTTTTGTTTTAGTTTGAAATACTTAATAAGCTTCAACTTCCTGATGAATTTATAAACATCAATCCGGGTGTTACTATAATCAAAGGTGCTTTCAGGGCAAAACGTGAGACCCGAAGTGAGGAGCTGTTTTTCTGCCTCGCTTAGGTCCATTGTGCTTTAGTTAATGATTGTCTTGATGTCAGTTTTCATTTCTTTCTCCAGTTGCCTCTTCTTTTGTTCGTTTGTTTTGGTTTTTCTGAGTTTCCTCCTTCCCCGCCTCATTCGGTTGCACCTGCGTTTTCTTTCCTCGGCGGCCGTGGCCTGAGGCTCTGGCGCCTGTCGTAGACTAAAAAATCTATCTCTTCTCCAGGGCTGTTGTTTGGTCTGCCGGGCATGTTATTTGTTGTCCATCTGCCCCTGTCATCTGAGTCAGCTCCACTTTCAGCCACTTTCATCTTTTTGTTTTCTAAATCCTTCCCTCTTCTATCCCTTCACTATCCCTTCACTCCAAATAACAGACTAACATGTCCACCACTCACATTAATGTAATATTTCACTATTTCACTAAACTACTACACAACTAAACTTTCATGGGCTTGGGAGTAGCATGCTACTCGCCGAAAAAGCACTTCAACACCTCATCAGGGATAGCAAGTGCTAGATAAATACAAACCTTTTTACCTCTTCTACCCTTTTGCTATCCTTCTCAATCCAAATAACTGACTAACATTTCCTCCACTCAAATTACTTTCATATTTCACTATACTAATTCACCACTAATCCTTTACGGGTACCGAAGTAGCGTGCTACTTGCCAAAAAAGCTCTTCAACACCCCTTCAAGGGTAGCAAGCGCTATATAAATGCAAACCTTTTTCCCTTTTCTATCCCTCCACTATCCTTCTCAATTGAAATAACTGACCAACCTATCCACCACTCAAATAACTTTCATATTTCACCATACTATTTCACCACTAATAATTTATGGGCTCTGGAGTAGCATGCTACTCGCCGAAAAAGCGCTTCGACGCTTCGGCTGGGTGCTTGTGCTTACCTGCAGTAGAGCGAGAAGAGCGACAATGCAGCAGGATTCAGGTAACTTATTTATTTTTATTTGTTTTTTGTTTTAGTCCTCCCTACCACAAGACTTTTCACCTACAGCAGGCGCGACTTTTCATGTGGTTCCTATTGCCACCCAGATGGAGGAATGATATCAGCACAGCACTGAGCTTATCCACAAATATGTGGTGAGAAGTGGTGTTCTTCTCAGAGAACCACTGTCCTGGCCTCAGTGAGACAAGAGAATTGATGTGAACTGGGGAGGGCTGTGTTCTCTCTTTTAAACCAGGAAGTGTATGCGAAAACTAGAGCAGAGTGTTTTAAGTACAGATTGAAATCTAACCTTCTTCCCTAATGGTTAATAAATTCACGTAATTAGCGATATGCCTTTTAAATCTGCAGACAAGAGATGCAGGAAGTGGTGGAATTAAGCTCTTTCTCGCTAATGTCGATGCACTGGCTGCGAATAAATGCCTCATTATTTTATTGGAGGTTTTGTAGAGCAGGAACCATGCAATTGTGGTGTTTGATCATTTTTAAAATTACAAATTAGGGCAGATATGGACATAATCTCATTTAGGTATAAAATTAGTTTTAGAGAATGTTATTTAATCAATTATACAGAAAGGGAGAGTTGCTCTCCTGTGCCTATAGTAGGCTATCACAAGTGATATGTTCATGACTGAGTCAAGATGGGAAAAGACTATTGCTATGTTCCTGATCAACTCAAGGTAAGCTAAACCTATTGCTATTTTCCTGATCGAGTCACGTTTAGCTAGGACTAGCGATATGATTACGGCTTACTCAAGTTAGTTAAGCTAGGACTAGTGAGATGAATCTGGCCAAGCTAAGATAAGCTAAGGCTAGTGAAATGTGCATGGCCTAGTCAAGTTCTAGCCTAGATATGTTCCTAGTTGAATCACGTTATGCCAATACTTAACTTGTGATATGTTTCTAGCCCAGTCAAGTTAAACTATGACTAGTTATAATTTCTTGGCTGAATCAAGTTAAGCTAGGGCTAGTGATATGTTTCTGGCCAAGTCAAGTTCAACCAAGAGTGAACTTTTCAAGCAGTCTCATGTCAGACTGGGTTGACAATCATGGCCAGTTACCACTGGTGTCCTACGGTTTAATATTACTATTGAACCGAAAATTATGCACCAATTACACTCCTTTAGGGTTTGACGCTTGTGGGTTTAAAGACTAAGAACTCAATTGACCACATAGAAAGCAGTGTCCAGTTTGTGCTTTTATTTATAAAAAAAATAAAGGAACTTTACTTTGGGCACATTCTAATCCTGCACATAAAATTCAGATGCCAATTCATGTTGCACCAGTGTCTTATATGGGCAACAGTGTACACTGCAGAACAGCCTTTGGTATCCTAGTTAATCAGTAATGCACAAATAGATCCTTAGACCTCTTGAGAGAGCTCCAAGGTGGGAACTGATCTTTCGATACCCCCTCTTTAGTCATCTGGTTTACCCCTTCGCCCAGGGGTCGGATTGATTCAAGTTCAGTGGGATAATGGTTCCTTTTCCTTTTGGAATCTCATTTCGCAGTACAATTTTATGTCCTTGTGATGTCCATTATCTGCTGGTAGTGCCTGCACTTGTCAGCGATCGGTGGTACTGTGCCACTCAAGGTGGGGTGCTCCTTGCAAGAGATCATCTGCTCTCCGCCTTTACCCAGACCATATTTTCATGGTCTGCAGTGTCTTTGCATGCCCAGTAAGGTGAGCACCACCACTGCCAGTAGTGGAGATACTGAGCTCAAAATAAGCTGCTGTTGGTCCCAAGGGTCTTGGTTTGTGGAATCGTCCACCCCAATAAAGGTAGGAGGCCACTCCTGGTCACATTGGTGATATCCCGGCATCTATTGGTGTCCACCTTGATGGCGCAGCTCTATTTGATGAGACCCAACTGAAAGGGATTGTAAGCCGATAAGTGTCTTACACTTTTAGACACTAGCTTCTCTTAGCGGGATAGCCCCTCAAGCACGCTGATAATCTTCTTAAAGGCTCCATGGGCACTCCCAGTTCATAATACACGGCAAGGTCGCTTTGATCACCCAGATATATTGTTTTGCATGAACGGTGCAGGTCTTTCCTTAGTTACAGTGGCAGTCTCAGTTCGTCACCACATCAGCTCCTTTACTGTCCCTCTCTTCTAGACAGTATCTTCCTGGTGGCAGTGCACCTTCATTGCCCTTCCTAAGCAGTCGGTCAGCCATTCCTTCGAGGCAGCTTCACCTTGAAGGGTGTAGAACCGCATAGATTCTAGTTCCAAACCTGAAAAAGGGGAGTTGGCTATGGATACTGCAACCTTGGAGCACAAAAGAGTTTCTTGATGACCACTAGTGTGGAACTCTGGATTCTTGTAAAGAAATCCTGGCACCCTAGTGGGAAGTTTCTGTCTCATTTTTGCTCTAAAGTTGAAAGCAGTGTCTATGTTTTCTAACAGTTAGCTCAGGGACAGTTTTGGGCAGTTTCTGCCATTTGCTATTAACTTCCAGACTGGTCCAACCACAGATTTTGGCTTCAGGAGTTAGCAAGAATGTGGGATGGAGTTTCCTGTCAGGGAGACCCAAAATCCGGAGCCCAGTGGGGCAGGAAAGGGCATAGCAGTTTTCCTAAACTTCAAAGAGACCTCCTGTCTCCTCTCCTCTACCCTTGAGTCTGACTCACTACAGAGAATCTATGGAATGTCCCGAGGAACCCTGCAATTAACAATGCAGTCTGGGCCTCTCTCCATCCTTTATCTTAGGTACCTCTTGTGATTTAAGAAAATTGAAATGGATTTGTGTGCAGCCACAGCAGCATGTAAGAAACAAGCTCACATCTTCCACACATATAGAAGAGGATCAGGCACATGGAGCAACTATGTCTCACACGGATGAAGCGAATGATCCGCTTGCAAAGGACTGGCAGAGAACAGAGGACAGTAGGTGACTCCCCCTGGTAATGGACAGGTAAAAATGCTTGTACTGCAGTGCCACCACTGTCAGTCCTTGGCAGCCCGGTGAACTGATGGTGTACCTGCTCAGTTAAAAGGAGGATGCACATGGTGTACCCATCAAGACCACAGAGCCCCTCTCTGGTTGCAATCTGTGATACAGGAAGCATCAGAACACACACAAAATGTCCATGCGTTTAGAACCGACAATAGAAAGCCTCCAGAATTTGCTTTGATGAACAGGAGGCATGGGAACATGCTCTCCAGACATTTCCATCCCAGAGGTATTTTCCTGGCCAATCCAATTTAAGCTCAGACCAGTGATGTGTATCTCTCTTTGAGTCAAGTTAAAATAAGACTAGGGATATGTTACTGCCTGAGTCAAAAGGCAAGTTAATATCAGTGATGTGAAGCAGGCTATGGTAAGATAGAACTTGCCATATGTTCCTGGCTTGAGCCAAGACTAGTGACATGTTTCAAGGTGAGTCAAGCAGAGCTCTGACATGTTCATTTTAAGGTCTCGCTGAGTCAGCGCGCATGCGCTGCTCGGAGACACATTTGGTAGCGGCTTTGGGAAGTGCTTCCAAAGTGGCGACCAGCTTGCTAGAACGCGCAACAAGCACACGCGCTGCTGCGCACGCATCCCTTTCGTGTCTTAGCGCGTCATCGCGATCACTTTCGCTTTCAAAGCGATTGTAATCGCGATGGCTTTCATTTTTTAAATCGCAGGCAGCACTAATAACTCTGCTTCAATCGTTAGCACAACCGATGAACACCACGTAAACATAGTGCAAAGCTCTTCTGTATAACATGATACAATAGGATTCTCCAAACATCCTGACACCAATCTACGTGGTATTGATTGCACAGGTTGTGCCTTACTACACTGCGCATGTCAATCCTCTAAGCTGGTCGCCCTGTCACAGGCGGAACGAGTGGACTAATGCGGAAGCCACCGCTCGTACGGATGTTTATTTGAGCATTTCTTTGCTATTGGATTAAAGACGTTGATCGAAGACTTTTTCTCGAGGTTGCACGAGGGATGTGATTCCCATTAACCCTTCTAAGCCATTACAACATAGTGGGGCTTATAAAACCTGTCTGAATACCTCCAGATAGCACTTGGACTCGATTAAATCTATCAACACTGCCGCATTTCAAGTCCAAATCACGAGGTCGCACGAGGGACGTGATTCTCAATAACTTATTTAAGCCATTGCAACACAGGGATACCTATCTGCCTGAATAACTCCAGATAGCACTTGGACTTGATTAAATCTATCAACACCACTGCATCCTAGGTCCAAATGTGAAAAGACCTTTTTTATGGCGCTACACCTCTATTCTATGTCCTGAAAAAGAACCGATCTAAACCCACAACTAAGGCGTCCAGAGGGTCGAAACATCGACGCTTTTTAATGACTGGACCAGCATAGGAATTCCAGTTCTATTAATAATCCAATTGAAATCAAATTACTGGAGTGTTTATATTTGAATGTTAATAAGCTGGCCAAAAAAACGTTTATTCATGTTTTATTTTCTCTGAGATCTATTGTTTATTGAATACACTTTGAATGTCACTTTTTGCATGTTATGTCACACTTTAATCACTTCTCTTTTCTAATGCGCCGTTGTACTATACCATTGATGAAATTAATATAAATGAAGTGTTTCCCATTTGTGGATAGGGTATGTATTTATCAATGAATAATTAATTGATGAATTAAAAAACGAATGTTTATCCTTATGAAAACATTGTGGATTTGCATTTGATAGGGCTTAAATGGCTAGAGCTCTTTTTTGATTAACTTTAAGAAGAGAAGAAATGTATAGCAATTTAAGCAGAATTTGAGTATATCAGTTTGAGAACCCGACAGAACCATTGTTGATATTACATTGTATTGCCCAGGTTCTGAGGGATACTGGGTCACCCCATGGTGATTTACGCCCTGTCCTGAGCGGCGGACAGGACAGGGACAGCCAGTACGTAAATACCCCTTCCAAAATCCCCAGGCTGCTTAACCGGAAGAGACATCACCATTGCTCCGGAAGGCATCCACTCAGCCGCATGCGAGCCCAGTCTTCAAGGCCCGCCTTGTCGCTTGCTGCAGCACTCGAAAGTCCTGCTGTACAAACAGTTTGAACTGCTTGTATTTCCATGCCTCCACGGAAGCACAGTGCTACAACAAACGGAAGCCCAGGCGGACTACTTACTGCCAGCGTGATGCCGAGAAGTGTGTATCCCTGGCAGAGCTGACTAGATAAGCAACACACGCCGAGGTGTGTGGTTCCTAAGGAAAACCGAACCTGATTTATTCAGCAGTTCCTGGTAACTGTGTGCACATTCCTAGTAGCTGTCAATTCAACATTTAAAGAAGACAACCAGGTGAAGAAGAGTTGCCCTATTTTCATATGATTATAGCTATGTCATTCGTGATGCGAAAGCTACATGGTTGCAGTTGTCCCAGCCATTTAGTCAGTTTTAAAATCATATTCCAATTATATAGTATGATGGTCCTGGTAACACATTATATTTAGTGTTTAGGATACAGGCAGCCTTCCATTCATAGCACAATGTACTCATCTCTAAGCAAAGCTCTCTATACCCGTCTTTCTCACCACAGCTTTCTATAGAGAGTATTCTCAACACGACTCACCATATCATCACCTCGTTTTCGGTTGTCTGCATACATAGGATATGCACTCAGCACAAAAATATACATACTTCCCTATGAGCAGGTCTGTATATGTAGGCCATTATATACATGTCTCTACATACAGCTCTTTGTTCATGCTCCTCTTGCAATTCTCCATTCACACTTTCCACGCTCACAGCTCTTCTTTCGTAGTGCAACCTACACAGCTCTCTACACACACCTCTCTCTACAAAGCTTTCTGTATCGCTCTCTACACACAGCTCTTTATAGATAGCTCTACAGTTCCCTGGGCAGTAGTCTATGAGTCTTCTGTGTACACACAGCTCTCCACACCTCGATAATCAGCCCATCTGTGCGGCGTTACAAAGAGAAACGACGACAGGGTATGTGCCGTGATTGATTTGCCCCCACCCTACCAGTCAGTGAGACACACGCCTGTCGTGAAGCCTTCTGATTTCCCTACAGGCCAGAGAGCCTTTGAATTATCCATGGCCAGCGACTAGGTTGCCTGCCATCCACTGTGTGTGCTGAACAGGCCTCCTGACTCCTTGAAGAATATTTACTACAAAGACTAAAAATGCGTGCATGGATAGGTAAACTGCCCTGTTCACGGCTTTGTGTACTAATACATTCCAAACAAGCATTGGCATAGCCAATAGGTCTCGCTTTTGGGACCTTATAAGTATTTAGTTATGCAGCACAATATCCTTAGTACAACAACATCAACTGTTGCATGGCTAAACACATATAAGGTCCCAAAGGCGAGACCTATTGACTATGCCAATGCTTGTTCCTAAACCAGTCCAGTTAAGCTAGGACTAATGATGATATGCAGTACGCCGTATTACAATCTCCATAGGATATAATGGGATCGTAACACGGTGGACGGGAGGATCCGTCATGTTTGTGACCAAGTATTCCCCTCCTCCAAGATCTAAATCAGGACCAAAGTTATTTTTCACTGCAATTTGTACCAACCAACTAGTGTAAATGCACTAAACATGACAAGCACTAAAAACATTGAATTTAGCTCTGAACGGTTAGTGCACATGTTTTTATTTGCACAGGTTGGCCAGTGAAATGATTCCCTATACCAGTGCAAGCTATGGAATCTGTCCCAACAGGGGTGGACAGCTCATTAACTGTATGTGGTAATCGTCGCACAGGGTCACCTGCATTAAAGGTTTGGGGTGTCCAGCACCTTTATCAAGCTGTCTCTAGGGGTTCAGTCATAAGTATCTTATTGGGGTTTCCCAATTTTAGCTTGGTGTCATGTTGCTTATCACTGTTAAGGACCAACATTTGATAACATAGAAATACATCTTTGTCTCTATTCCTGATTAGTTAGTATCGAAGACTCGCAAATTCCTAATTTTAGAATACGAAGCATTATCAGAACATTAGTCCTGCTAATATGATCATTTTATGCCATTGGAGTCAAATAATTGTTTTATTGGTAAGATGTTAGCGTGAGTCTTTCAGTCGTTTTCTGTGGGGTAAGTAAGATATTCTCTATAAATTTGCCTTTTCTTTTATTATTCGATAATCTCTCCTATACTTATACTTGTTACAATATGAACGATTCACGACTATATTGATTAAGTATTCATATATGAATACGCCAGAACGGATTCAATTGGAGTGAGCTGAAAGGGAAGCTTCACAAGCTGACCACAAACTAACTTTTCCCTTGGCACTAGTAATGATCACATTATGGATGATTAGTACACCATTAAAGAACCAATCCCACAGCTTAACTAAGAATGAGAAGGTCTGTGGGTTTTCAGTTTGCTTAGCATCCTGTGAAAGTGCTCTTGAGATGGATTACATGTTTATTGGTTCAGAGAAGAAACCATGGAACACGAGTCCGGGGCACAGAAAAGCAACGTTTAGGTGTGCACACTGGTAAGGTTGGTGTGAAGATCCAATCCCACAGCTTAACTAAGAATGAGAAGGTCTGTGGGTTTTCAGTTTGCTAAGCATCCTGTGAAAGTGCTCTTGAGATGGATTACATGTTTATTGGTTCAGAGAAGAAACCATGGAACACGAGTCCGGGGCACAGAAAAGCAACGTTTAGGTGTGCACACTGGTAAGGTTGGTGTGAAGATCTGTATGTTGTTCATTTTGATCTGGTCTGGTGTGTTGTTTTGTATTATGGAGGTTCTAGGTCAATCCAAGGGGCCTCTATTGGGAATTTAAAGGGATTCAGACAATCTAGTCATTGGGTGCTTCTGCTGGCGGCTTTATGCAGTTGATGAGTGGGGTGTGCGAGAAGAGACTTTTTAAGCTGAAACCTTAGCAAATAAACTGGAATAAATTGAAATATATTTAGATTAGTGTAGAAGCTTACAGACATGCCCTTAGGGCATGTATGTGTGCCACATGTCACACAAGCCTGTACTTGGGGTGCTAGAGGGTGTCAAAGTGACACCCCCTGCACCCTTGCAGGATTCGGTATTTACCGATTCGGTAAATTCCGAATCGGTATTGCCCATTGATTCCTATGGGCTTCAAGGCCCATAGGAATCAATGGGCAATACCGATTCGGTATTTACCGAATCGGTAAATACCGAATCTTACAGATTCGGTATTCCTGAATTCGGAATTGCCTACATCTGCCCCCTTCCCATTTACAGACTCTTAAATACCGAATAGGTAAAATTCGGTATTTAAGAGTCTGTAAATGGGAATTACCTACATCTAGCCCAAAATGTCTTAAAAATAAAAAGGGGTACATCAAGCCAACAACATAGTTCACAAGCAATTAATAGACCCTATGAATAATTACTAGTGTGCCTGACCACTACTATTTTTTAATCCTTTTTGGTGCATCTCCCTGTGATATAGCTATACTTTTTCTCTTTGAGGTAAACTCTAGGCTTCGGTGATGTCAGTCATTATGATTTGATCAAAACAATATCAGTTGTGGCATAATTTATTGAGATTCAGGGTCAAAGATCGTATGATGTCACGTCCTTTGATGTCATTGAGATCAAAAGGAGTGTGTGAGGTCACTTCCGCTACCCGTGGGGGGAATCGCGGTTCCTGCAGCAGTCCTGTCTACTCTCTATTCCTGCTATCACTCCTGAGAGCTGTGCTACCAAGACACATTGAAACAGGACACGCCAGAGCTAGGAGCTGCCAACCCTGTTCAGCTCTGATACCCAGGATGGTTTGAGAGAAGGCAGAGGTTCAAGCGCTTCCATACCACAACAGTGGCCTCTCGGCACTGAGTATCTGAAAGCCATTCACTTGGGTCTAGTTGTTAGGGAAAGAGCCAAGTTTTAAGCATCCTTCAGTGGGAAGGATAGATTTCAGTAGTTTTGATTTCAAAGTGCAGAGCTTTCCATGAGAGGTGGGGCTGCCAGCCCCACCCTTTGTTCTTCAGACTCCATTTCCTTGCATTAGCGATTCATAGATTCATATCCCTGGAGACCACAAATAAATCTGCAGGAAGGAAGGATTCATTATTCATCGTAGAGAACACACATCCCCCTATGATCAAGAGAGTTAGACTCCCAGAAGGAATGTATTTTTTTCTATAGAGAACCAGCAACATCCATTTTAGTTAAGCATATTGGAGGTTTGATTTTTATGGAAATTGCCAATTGCGGTTCGGGATTACACAAGCGTTTCGTTGTGCGTCTAATGCCCTTCGCTTGCATCTGTCATATAAACCGCGACAGCCCATCTGGGGGCCGGATTATACAGATTTCAGTGGTGCAGGTGTAATTTTGCATCAATGTTTTCGACAACATGTTTGACTGATTAACATGCTAAATTATGTTTTTGCATTTGTCATGCTCCATAAATGTCCATAGAAAATTGAATCAGTGAAATGGCTGTAATATATTCTCAGTTGGTCTTTAATTCGCCATGAAATGTGGCACTATGGCAAGGGAGTAAGGAGCCAGCAAATTAAAATACCCCACATTTTTATCCATACCTCGAAATCCATTGGGTGAGCAAAGCAAGTAATCCCTACCCACTGTAGTTGAGGTCCCTTATTAACGCCTTCCGTTCACCTTTAAGCCTTTCATATATAGATCCATCTCTCCATCTTTTCATACGTTCATCCATCCTTTCACCTTTCCATCCATCCACCCTTTCATTATTAGTTTTCCATCCTCCCACTCACACTTCCCAACATTTATACATCCTTTTTATCCATCCATTCCTTCATCCATCCATTCTTCTTCATCCTTCCACCAATTCACCCTCCTTTTATCAATCCAGAAATCAATCCTTCCACACCTCCATTCAGGCGACCACTCATCTATTCATCCAGATTTTTATCATTCCAGCCACTTTCTTTCTTTTACTCATGCAAATATTGGTTTATTCTCACACCCATTAGTCCATTCACCCTCGCATCCATCCTTCCATCCTTTTTACCCTACCTTCTTGTCACATTTTTTTCCTCATTTTCATATGCCCCTCATTTCACTCTTCTTTTCAGCCCTTTCTCTCTTTTTCCCTCTCTTTTCCTCTTCATTTTTTTGTTATTCATTTTCCTTGCTTGACCTCTGTTATCGGTCCCGTATTCTTGTATTTTAAGAGCTTTTGTCTGCAGAGCTGAAGAGAAGAAAGGCTCATAAAAAACTGTGAGTTTCTGCACCACCTCCCGCTTAAGCTGCGAAAGCAGGGGGGATCCACAACGTCACTGCACTATGGTGTACCTTCCTTTGTAACCTTAATGGATTTTTGTCACATGGATGATACAATATTGAACACACAGTAATACAGAAGGTGGATGTAGATAATGGCGAAGCATTGTGAGCATTATGCCCTATGCCCATCACTTTCGGCTGTCCTTTAGCAACGTTAACAAGCAAGCAAGCCGGCCCTCTTTAGTAAAAATGAGGAAGAGAACGAGATAGCACCAGATGTCCTGCTTTCTCCTTCACTGGAGTACATTACCTTGTGATTTTTAGAAGAAGGTGCTTATGACACCTGACAAAAATGGAAGAAGCATCCAGACGGCAATGCATTAAGTTTGGGTCCCATGCCCTGCAAGAAGGGCTGGCAAGCATGCTTCCAAATGGTCTTCTAATGGCATTCTCAATCTAGGTATTTTTAGTGCTGCTTCTAAATTCAACTGTGACTGATCCTCCAACGAAATTAGAAAAGTATTTTGAATTTCTTTGGGTACTTAAGGGGCAGTCTTAGTTAATGTTTTGCTCTACGTCATTGGTTCCACCGCCCAACAAAATATTTAGCAGAGCTCAGTTCATGTTCATCCTTAAGAATTTGCTTTAATTTTTAATAGTTGCCTCTTAATCATGCTTGATAGATTCATGTCATGCTTGGCAAGAATAAAAATAAGCTGGAAGTTTGTGATTTTACCTAGGTTCAAATGTGTTGGGCTAATCTAATGGTAAGCTTTCAGTCAATCAAAATTTGGTGAAAGACCCTTGACAGCTGACACGTATGTTGCTCTGTGGCGCAGTATGCCCTTCAGCTTTCTCAAGGCTGTGAAATAAAGATTTTTGTGTACATTAACTATAAATTCAGTTCTAATGTTTTCTCAAAAAGTAAATAAAGTAGTGTCTGCCTTTTACCAAAAGAGACAAACATCTAATTTGCTTATGGCCAATCATCTAACCCTCAATTCAACAAATATTCCTCCCGTACAAACAAACTTCGCATGCTGGGTGCAGTGGATTCCTCACAGGTCCTCATTACGAGTCAAGTGGAGTGGAATTACCTCAAAGAATTCTGCCCCACCTGATTCCAAGTGGGTTGGTTTTTCCACACCCGACTTTCATTGTGTGGGAGAACCAGGCCTGATTTCTCTGTGCTATAATTCTGCACAGTAAAATCACAATCAAGCTTTAGTTGTAGCAGCAGCCACTCCTCTTTCCCCACTTTTTAAAGATGGAGAGCATACAGTGCTGCTTCCCCTAGCCAGAAAAACTTTCCCTTTCCCTCCTCCCACATCCCACATCCCTCCCTCACTCCTAACCCCACCCAGAGATTCTTGCCTTCACTTACCTCCTGCTTAGAGCAGATTGTGAATGTATGTATTAATTTCAGGACATTAGTAATTCAGTGTAGGCCTCTAGATGGATTGAAGAATCTTCCGCATTCTCTCCCTTGTGGACAACGCTAGAATTGGCATATATCTCTCCCTTTTCTTTTTTGGAATATCTTTCTTTCTCTCGTCCACCGCAGTCTATTTCCACTCCGATTCTTAAGTGCACTTATAAACTCCTGCCATCTCCGTTGATCTCTTCCTTTTTTGACCAACCTATCTGGCATAACTCGTCGATTTTAATTAATAATAAACCATTTTTTGGAAGTCTTGGAGAAGTCGTGGTGTCATATGGGTGCATCAATTATTCCAGCAATTTCGTATTATTTCCTTCTCAGAAGCTATGGCATCCTTTCATCTTCCTTCTTCTTTTCGGGCTAAGTACCTTAAATTAATACAAGCACTTCAATCAGCGTATGACTTACACATCACGCTGCCTTCCACGTCACCTCAAGAGTCTCACACCATTTCTCAATTGCGCTCTCAACTTCTCAGAGGGACTAGGGCGTCCAAGATTTATTCTCTGCTACATGCTCCAGCATCACCACGCACAAAAACTAAAGTGGAAGAAGCATGGGAAGTGGACATGGGTCTCTCATGGTCTGTTGAGTTATGGGATAAGTTATGGTTAAGGTTACGGAAATCCTCCAGGGCTGCAAATACTGTTCAGACTTTGTTTTTTATTTATAATCGACTCTTACTTTCCCCACTTATTCTTAGTAAAAGATACCCTGACTTGTCACACACATGCTGGACTTGCTCTACACCACACGCAGATTTGCTACACTTACTTTTCGATTGCACTCCGGTTCATACCTTTTGGGTTAAGGTGTGTGTTGGAACTGGCCCTTCTTGCAGGGTCATCCTCAAACTTTTTGCTTCTTCCTCCCTTATTTTTCCTGACCCGTGGCTGTTGGCAATAGGACTCTGCGCACTTTCCCACTGCTGATCAGTGCTAAAGTGCATATGCTCTCTGTGTAAATTGTTATTCTGATTGAATATACCTGTTTGGCATATTTGTATCACCATGAAGTCCCTAGTAAAGTGCACTGGGTGTGCCAGGGCTGGTGATGACAAATGCTACTAGTTGGCCTGCAGCACTGATTGTGCCACCCACAGGAGTAGCTCTAAAATGGTGTCTCAGGCCTGCCACTGCAGTGCCTGTGTGCAGTTTAGAACTGCCATGTCCTCCTGGTCAGTGTCCCCACTGACCAGGCCTAACCTTTCCCTTTTTGTGCACATCAGTCACCCCTATGGAAGGCCCAAGGTACCCCCCTGGGCAGGATGCAGTGTATGTAAAAGGTAGAGCATGTACTAGTGCAGGTGACATGCTCTGGTAGTGAATGGCAGCCATTTTCGTTTTTCACTACTGTAAGGCTATCTTGCTCCATAGGTTAACATGGGGGATGCTGGCTACAGTGGTTAACAGCATTTCTTCCCATATGAACAAGATAGGACATAAGTATCTAGTATCCCTGAACTCAGAATTTAATAACACATCTTTTAGGAAAGGTTGTTTTTAAATCCTGTGTTTGAGAACAGCACTTTTAGAAAGTTGCTGTTCTCTTGTCTGACCCTTCTGTGTGCCTGGGCCTGTTTGTGTATTGACTGTCTGGTTTGAGAGTGACAGGGGCTGGGGAATTCCCCAGGAGGCTGGATGAGTCAGCACTAGGCTGAATGACTGCAATTGCAACTGGAGTGGTGGGAGGAGTTAGCACCTGGGCTGAATAGGGCTGTGCCTGCCTTCCACAATGCTGGCTCCACCCCCCTGCTGGGCGGCTGAGGACCCTGCCCCTCACTCTGAAAGGAAAGATGCAGCCAGCAAAACAAAGTACTCTGGATCCACCCAGAACTGGCTCAGACCGGGCTCAGGACCCACATGCACCAAGAGAACAAAGACTTTAGGGGTATAAGTACAGGACCCCTGACAACAGAAAATTAGATCATCCTGGAAATCAAGAAGGAACCTCTGCCAAGGAGAAAGCTGAAACTGAAGAAGGAAGATTGTCCTGCTGTTGCTCTGCTGGACTGACCTGTTGCTTTGCTGCCAAGGAGAGGGGAAGGACTTTGCTGCTGAGCTGTGTCCCCTGTCTTGAAGGAATCTCCAAGGGCCTGAGTAGAGCTGGCTCCCTGTTTTGAAGTCCCAGGAACAAAAGGACTTCACCCCCAGCTTCCCTGAACTCTGCTGAGAGAGTTCTGTCCTTCCTAGAGTGCTTGATCCAGTTGTGGGGCCTCTGGAAGTTGTACCTGAGCTGGGAAGCTTGAAACTAAGCTTGAGTGACTTTTGAAACTGAAAAGTGTCGCATCGCTCGCTTGCGGAGCGCATCCCCGACAGTGCGAGAAGTTTCCCGCCGCTACGAAGGTCGAGATCGTCGCAGCGCCTGACACCGCTGCCAGAGCCGTCGCATCCTTCGTTTGCGGGACGCACCAGACCGGTGCAGGAGAATTGAACATCGCTGCGAGTATCGTCGCAGAGCCTGTCGTCGCTGGGTGAGATCGCCGCACCGCTTGCTTGCGGGTCGCATCATGTCGCTGCGAGTGTCGTCGCAGAATCAACGCATCGAGGAGCTGCGAGAGAGAGGATCCCCGCTGGACCGCGCATCGTCGCCCCGGAGATCGTCGCAGCCCCTACGAGATCGTCGCATCGTGCCTTTGCGAGAACAGACTTCCTACGGAACCTACGCACCGGAATCCATACAAGTGGCCTTCCTCCCCATACAGACCGGATTCGTCGCAACACGCCCGCTGCTGCAGCGGGGCTGTTGCATCGCCTCCCCAGGGTCTCAGGAGCAACGCATCGCTTGTTTTCCACCGCACCAGCTTCTGCTTTTGGAACTTTGTTGCAACTAAAAGGTACTGTGAGTAAACGTGACGCAACTGTGAACTTTTCACGCATCAGTAGAGAATTCTGTTGCAACGTAGAGAATTCTAACGCAACCTTAAGAACTCTTTTTGAAACCATATTCTTGAACTGTGTATGTTGGATTTTTGTCGTTTTGGTCTTGTGTAGTTTAGATTAAAAATACCTTTATTTTTCTAAACTGTTGTGGAGTCAGTTTGTGGTGTTTTCACTGTGTCACTGTGAGTGTTGGTACAAATACTTTACGCATTGCCTCTGGTTAGCCTAGACTGCTCGTGCCAAGCTACCTAGAGGGTGAGCAGGGGTTATCTCAGAGGGTTATCTCCTTGCCCTGACTAGAAGCAAGGGTCCCTACTTGGACAGTGGTACCTACCTCTGCCAACTAGAGACCCCCAGATCTAACATTGGTGGTCAGGCGGTGGGATTTGAACTTGTATTTGTACTAGACCCACAGTAATTGGTGTACATCACTAGTGAGTGCAGACCACTACGCCACCACATACTGTTTGTTTTTTCCGGTGTCCTCCTGAAAGTATTTTTTGGATATTGAGACTCTGGCTAATGTTGCACCTGTAAAATCCTGCCAAAATGGAAGTAAACTTTTTCCACCTGTGCATCTACACAGAAGAGGAGATAAAAGCCTTTTGCAAGAAGAGGGGGCTGCCCGTGGAGAAAGGTTCCACAAGGAGGGATCTTGAGTCATGCCTGTATTCCCATGAGGCCAGAATTTGGGAAGCAACATTAGCAGATGATTCTGAGGAGGAGGACTTCTCTGACAGTGAGGAAGAGAAAGATGAGTGGCTCCTTGCTGCTAAGCAAAGGTGCAGAGAATTAGACCGGCTAAATAAGGAAGGTATGATCCGGTGGGCCTTAGCCCAGAAAGAAAAATGGGATGCTCAAGGAAGGAGCTTTGCTGAGTTGGAGGTGGAGTCCAGCTCAGATGGTGGCAGCATGTTTATGATATCTAGTGCTGAGAGAAAGGTACAAACACCCAGAGATGTGGCGCCTGACTTGAGGGAGGGGGTCGACATACACCAAGGGGTTCAGGTTTATGATGTAGTTCCAGTGGAGTGCAGTGTCCCTGAAGTAGATTGGGGGACTGGCACAGGGGACCATATTCCTAGTGGTGGGAGGGACACTCTACTGACTCTAGATGAGAGGTACAGGGAGAGGGGTTCCCCCATGGTAGAAACCTTGGTGTGTGTGTGTGAAGACCAGCCAGAAGAGTGTGGGTTGTGTGACAGAGACAGTCAGATACTGTCTTGCCAGTCTCAGGAGAGTGGTGTGGGGTACTTGTGTGAGGCACTGGAGGGTGAGGCAAAGGGTAGCTTGGTTAACAACTGTGGGGGGCTGTGTGATTCATTTGTTGGAGAGCATATTTTAAGTCCCTGTTTTCCAGAGCTATGCCAACACCCGGTGGAGTGTGAGTTCTCTGATCCCAGAGAGCTTGCGTTGGAGGCAGACCTCTTGGTGGATTCCAGAGAGTCTGAGGAGGCATTGGGGAGTGATCCCAAAAGGAGTGGCTTAGATATCTTCCAGACCTGTGAGGTGGAAGCGGTTCAGTGTAGCCCAGGTAGGTCCCAGTGTAGTGGGAGTGGTGTAGGGGCTCATGTCCGGTCTCCGTGGAGAAGGAATGAGTGTGGGACGGTGTGTCTCATGGTGCCCGAAACCCAGTCTCAGGGCCTGGAGGGTTCCTTAGGGGAACACCAGGTTGGGGACCTAGACTGTACTTGTAGGCCATTTGAGGAGGATCTCCTAGTGTCTGGGGAACGGGGAGTGCCTGTAAACAGGCCTCCATCAGTTCTGGTGTCTGGCAGTGCCACTCCACTTGGGAGGGTACAGAAGTCCACACTGAGGGGTGAGAGGGGGAAGGAGTCCCCAGTGGGAGAACCAGTGGGTCAGGGACCAGTCAGAAGGGCTGAGTCCCCAGTGAGTGACCATGGTGACCTCACTTCTGTCCTGTGGGATCTTCCCGCGCTGTCAGGTGGACAGGGGTCGGGAGATCTGCGCCAGGCAGACTGTCACAGGACCCATGAGTTGTGTGTCACCCTCAAGGGGGTACTATGTGAGTCCCCAGAAGTCCTGGCGTGCCAGGCAAATGCACAACCGCAGGTTTTGGTCCCTGGGTTGGGAGACCAGGTTCAGGATTTGCCTGACCTGGAAGGAAGGACATCTGTAACCAGTGTCCTGACCAATATGGTTCCCAGAGGTACCCCTCCAGTAGGGAGGGTGCAGCGCTCTGGAAGGGGGTACAGAGGGAGGGAGTCCTCGCCTCTGACCCCGGTACAACCTGAGGGGTTAAACCCTAGGTGGGGAAGCCAGGTTCAGGTGTTGTCTGACCTGGAGGCTTGGGAGCCTAGGTTTGAGGGCCAGGCCCGGGGTATCCCCCCTGACCTGGAAAACCAGTTGCAGGATAGCACCCCTGACCTGGTGGGTGAATGGTGCAGGATACCTGCCACAGGTGTCCTGACTATTCTAGAAGGGGGTACAACTCCAGGTTGGAGGGTACAGAGCCCCAAGGAAGATGAGGGCCGGGTGCGGGGAAGCCCACCCCAGCCTCCTGTCCAGCCGCCGGACACAGGTCCGGGACTGGTGGGTCAGTGCCAGGATGTCAGACCTGACCTGACAAGAGAGGGAGTGGACAAAGGGTGCCAAGCACCTGGGGCTACTGCCCCCCACCGTCAGATGCCACAGGGGTTTGAGAGCCATGAGGCCTGGGTCTTATCCCTGATCACTGTTGGTGGTCACTGTGTCTTGCTGTCGGTCTGTTGGGACACACCTGTGAGTAAATTAAGGTTAGGTGCTGTACAGGTGGTGTCCACAGGTGAAGAGAAGGTTTCCACATGGATTGGCATGGTGGACTCTGAGAGTATGGATAGAGTGATCCAACTGGGTTTAGGACGGCGTAGAACAGGACTGCCCTGCTGTGTGGGCCAGTTTCCTAGTTCTATCGCCTTAAGCAGGGAATCCCATCGAGGTATCGTTTGGTCTACCCTGGCTTTAGGCTGGAAGGGGGTTGTGTTGGAACTGGCCCTTCTTGCAGGGTCATCCTCAAACTTTTTGCTTCTTCCTCCCTTATTTTTCCTGACCCGTGGCTGTTGGCAATAGGACTCTGTGCACTTTACCACTGCGGATCAGTGCTAAAGTGCATATGCTCTCTGTGTAAATTGTTATTCTGATTGAATATACCTGTTTGGCATATTTGTATCACCATGAAGTCCCTAGTAAAGTGCACTGGGTGTGCCAGGGCTGGTGATGACAAATGCTACTAGTGGGCCTGCAGCACTGATTGTGCCACCCACAGGAGTAGCTCTAAAATGGTGTCTCAGGCCTGCCACTGCAGTGCCTGTGTGCAGTTTAGAACTGCCATGTCCTCCTGGTCAGTGTCCCCACTGACCAGGCCTAACCCTTCCCTTTTTGTGCACATCAGTCACCCCTATGGAAGGCCCAAGGTACCCCCCTGGGCAGGATGCAGTGTATGTAAAAGGTAGAGCATGTACTAGTGCAGGTGACATGCTCTGGTAGTGAATGGCAGCCATTTTCGTTTTTCACTACTGTAAGGCTATCTTGCTCCATAGGTTAACATGGGGGATGCTGGCTACAGTGGTTAACAGCATTTCTTCCCATAGGAACAAGATAGGACATAAGTATCTAGTATCCCTGAACTCAGAATTTAATAACACATCTTTTAGGAAAGGTTGTTTTTAAATCCTGTGTTTGAGAACAGCACTTTTAGAAAGTTGCTGTTCTCTTGTCTGACCCTTCTGTGTGCCTGGGCCTGTTTGTGTATTGACTGTCTGGTTTGAGAGTGACAGGGGCTGGGGAATTCCCCAGGAGGCTGGATGAGTCAGCACTAGGCTGAATGACTGCAATTGCAACTGGAGTGGTGGGAGGAGTTAGCACCTGGGCTGAATAGGGCTGTGCCTGCCTTCCACAATGCTGGCTCCACCCCCCTGCTGGGCGGCTGAGGACCCTGCCCCTCACTCTGAAAGGAAAGATGCAGCCAGCAAAACAAAGTACTCAGGATCCACCCAGAACTGGTTCAGACCGGGCTCAGGGCCCACATGCACCAAGAGAACAAAGACTTTAGGGGTATAAGTACAGGACCCCTGACAACAGAAAATTAGATCATCCTGGAAATCAAGAAGGAACCTCTGCCAAGGAGAAAGCTGAAACTGAAGAAGGAAGATTGTCCTGCTGTTGCTTTGCTGGACTGACCTGTTGCTTTGCTGCCAAGGAGAGGGGAAGGACTTTGCTGCTGAGCTGTGTCCCCTGTCTTGAAGGAATCTCCAAGGGCCTGAGTAGAGCTGGCTCCCTGTTTTGAAGTCCCAGGAACAAAAGGACTTCACCCCCAGCTTCCCTGAACTCTGCTGAGAGAGTTCTGTCCTTCCTAGAGTGCTTGATCCAGTTGTGGGGCCTCTGGAAGTTGTACCTGAGCTGGGAAGCTTGAAACTAAGCTTGAGTGACTTTTGAAACTGAAAAGTGTCGCATCGCTCGCTTGCGGAGCGCATCCCCGACAGTGCGAGAAGTTTCCCGCCGCTACGAAGGTCGAGATCGTCGCAGCGCCTGACGCCGCTGGCAGAGCCGTCGCATCCTTCGTTTGCGGGACGCACCAGACCGGTGCGGGAGAATTGAACATCGCTGCGAGTATCGTCGCAGAGCCTGTCGTCGCTGGGTGAGATCGCCGCACCGCTTGCTTGCGGGTCGCATCACGTCGCTGCGAGTGTCGTCGCAGAATCAACGCATCGAGGAGCTGCGAGAGAGAGGATCCCCACTGGACCGCGCATCGTCGCCCCGGAGATCGTCGCAGCCCCTACAAGATCGACGCATCGTGCCTTTGCGAGAACAGACTTCCTACGGAACCTACGCACCGGAATCCATACAAGTGGCCTTCCTCCCCATACAGACCGGATTCGTCGCAACACGCCCGCTGCTGCAGCGGGGCTGTTGCATCGCCTCCCCAGGGTCTCAGGAGCAACGCATCGCTTGTTTTCCACCGCACCAGCTTCTGCTTTTGGAACTTTGTTGCAACTAAAAGGTACTGTGAGTAAACGTGACGCAACTGTGAACTTTTCACGCATCAGTAGAGAATTCTGTTGCAACGTAGAGAATTCTAACGCAACCTTAAGAACTCTTTTTGAAACCATATTCTTGAACTGTGTATGTTGGATTTTTGTCGTTTTGGTCTTGTGTAGTTTAGATTAAAAATACCTTTATTTTTCTAAACTGTTGTGGAGTCAGTTTGTGGTGTTTTCACTGTGTTACTGTGAGTGTTGGTACAAATACTTTACGCATTGCCTCTGGTTAGCCTAGACTGCTCGTGCCAAGCTACCTAGAGGGTGAGCAGGGGTTATCTCAGAGGGTTATCTCCTTGCCCTGACTAGAAGCAAGGGTCCCTACTTGGACAGTGGTACCTACCTCTGCCAACTAGAGACCCCCAGATCTAACAGTGTGGTCTCAAATTAACAATATTTTTTCCACTACACACCCGTTCCATGCATCTCATATTTTTTTAGGTAGTATTTCCCCCATTTGGGATCATTGCCCTTTCAACATAAAAATAATTGACCTGCTTATTGCAGTAGCTTTTCAACAGATTACTAAAGCTTGGAAAGATCTCACTAAAATCTCGTATCAGGCTTGGTGGTATGCTATATGTTACAACCATAGGCTGGACACACGTTTGTTTATCCACTTGTTTTGGCTCCAAAACGAAAACAGTTGTGGGATCCAGTTGTCTCATTTTTTGATACTTGTGCTCTCCGCTCTTTGCCTCAATCTCCCTTTCAACAGGAAGTCGCTAAACCTCCTTGAGTTCCCTTCATTCTTTTATCTAATTTATATTAATAATTGTTCTATCATTCTTTCGTATATCAACAAACTAATGATTGTTGCATATTTTATTATAGCTAGTTATTTATGTACTTTCTTTCCTATGGAATGTCTCTTTTTTTTCTATTAATGTATACTTTATCTTTACATTGATGTTTTTAAATTGTACAAGTGCTTTATATGACTGTTAATAAACTTTATTCTGAACTTAAAAAGTAATTCAGTGTACTTTTGTGATCAGAAAAAAATGGGTTCCAGGTGATAATTCCCCATTCCTTGGGGTTTAACTTGCATTTGCATGGAACTGGTCTGGAATCACTGCACAGCAATGGTAAAAGTTACATGTCATTCTACTGTGCCTCCAGTACCGTGCACCTTTTCAAATGAGAACCATGTTCTGCAAATGTTGGATACTCCTAATGAAGGTGAGGTTAACAGATGCCTTTTTATATAATTTGTTTATGCATTTATGTGTAACTTTGTACAGCTCAACATGTAGACGTTTGATCACTTCAGAGCACTGTTAGAGTCGAATGAGTTTGCAGCTGATTAGGGCCACAGTGGAGAGAGAAGGCGGGTGAATTCATCACTTGGGAAGGAGAAGCAAGACTTAATGAATAAAAGACACAGCTCAAGGGGGACAATGTTCAGTAAAGAGGGAGGTTTTAGCTAGAAAACTACTATAGATCGGAGTGGAGAGATTGGAAGTAGCAAGACCATGAACAGGGGTGTAGACAAGCAGAGAAAGCAAAATTTTTTATCAAAAATCAAAGGGAAGCCAAAGTAGAGGGTGGCAGAGTTCAAAGGAGGCCATTGGCAGTCTCTTCCGAATAGTGTTCAGTTTTCCCTCATACCCAGACCTCCAGTGTGTGGTGAATTGTGCTAAATTACTAAGGCACAGACTGTTGAATCTACATTTGTGGCTATTGAAATTACCTGCCCTCTAGGTCCAGATGTTTTTTAATCAAATCTTCTTGTAACCTATCGGTTGATAAACACTGATCTAAATATGTTCAGTAGATAGAAAAAAAGAAAAGATATTTTTGGTTAATGAAAATAGTACCTAACACCAGGGTACTCACAGAGGTAGGACACAAACAGTGAAAATGCAAGTGCTCATCTGGAAGCACTGACTAGCCAAGCCAACTCATAGACAAAGTAAATCGTGAAAATAATAGAGGTTCGGTAAACAACAAAGGTTACATGTTCCTTTCATAACATAACATAACATAACTGGATGATTCACAATAGTGTGAGTAAAAATGACATTGCAACAAAAAAGGCAAAATGTTCGAAAATGCTATGGCCAGGGTCTCCAGCTTGCAGTAATTACTCAGAGGGGGCCCCAGATTTCAATAATGATTCAGTGGAGGCCCCGAAGTCCAGTAATGATTAAGTTGGGGTCCACAGAACATGAAAGGTTAAGACCACTGATGCAAAGGAATCACAGTTGTCCAGAAATTAAGTCTAAATTGAACTTCAAATGATCTGTGATCCATTTGTCGTCGTTTCAGCTCCCAAGCAAAATTGGTAGTGTTTTTCTCATGGCAAATGGTGAATTAAAGCAACCCCAGCATAATTCAGTTAGGAAAAACTCTTTACCAGCTCTGAACAACGGGGCCTTAGAAGGTGTTCATCAATAAGTAAAGGGGGATCATTTAAGCAATAGATATTCGAAGAACAATTTGTCCTGAGAGAACTTTAAATTCTATGCTTTACACTCTGATTGCCTTGTAGGACTAGTAGGTTGCCCTATTTATTTTGGCTTTCATAACATAAAGCATATTAAAGGACAGAGGTATGGGAGAAAATAAATAGGAAAATTAGCAGGGGCATACACTTCTGACAAATGCAGCATAACATATTTTGGCCACATTGCCAATTAACTCAATACTTGGCATAGTCTACATGCGCCACAAAACACACACATTTGGAAATCAGGTGTGCCCACACTCCTCTGGGATTAGCAGACTAGCTGATAACACCCCAGACTTGGAGGAGGGGCCTAGTGGGAGAAGGAAACACCTAAAGGGCCAATGGAATGGAAAATATTACACTATACCAAGGCCACCAACAGCCTGATTAGCATGTAGAATACTACTACCCTTTCACAAGGAAAACATTATTGCAAACCAAAGCAGAATTATACTGAACAATATACCGAAGAGAACAGAACAACTCACACGTATTGCTTACAGTACGGCTGTGAGAAATTATAGTTTGACAATTTTTTGATTTTCATTGAATAAATGGGAGTGTTTCTTCACAAACTCAGTCAAGGTTAGGGTAGGAAGTGGAAAATCCTTAAAAAAATACGGTTTCTGAGAGAGGAAGCAAAGCAAACATAGTTTTGAGGAAAGATTCTCACATGGAAAAAAGATTTTGGGAAAGAAGGACTGCCATAACTTTTTTCTTGGAGTTTGGCCCATGGGAGAAGCCATAAAATAACAACACTTCCCAACTTCAGGATGATGAAAATTTGCTTACCACTGTTTAAGAAAGAAGTATATTACACAAATATCAGTGATCCTGTGTGAAAATGGTGGCAGTGGGTTGTGGAACCATTGCTACCCCTTTATAAGATGTACTACATTTTATAGATGCAATTGAATGTTTACAAAAAAAACCTTGGCCCGTTAACAGTAAAAAAAATAAAAATAAAGAGCAAAGAGATTTTGTATTCACCTTTGATATTTATATAACAAAAGAACATTTAACAAACTATTTTAGCCTCAAACCAATTCTCAACTTTCACATCTGAAACATAGATATCTTGCATTTTTTCAGTTTTTTTTTAGTAAGGACTACTTACATGTGCGAAATCAGTTTGTCTAAAGTGCATAAAAGTACTATGGAAAACATCGTTTGTTTCATTCTACTTTACACAAGTAGCAAAAAATGTGCAAATTGATTTTTCTTCTATATTTTGGACAAGTGCACTGAGTAAATCCCCATGGTGGAGGGACCGCCAGCCAACTTTATAAATGACTACCAAGCAGGCGGTCATTTATAATGCATTGTTACAGAACCGCCGTCATGGCAGTTCTTGACAACACATTTTGCTGTCTGTTGCAGGACTGCATCGGCATGATGCAGCCCTGCCACAAACAGTTTTCCTTTTTTATTTAAAAAAAACCAATACAATCCTGAAGCTGGATTTTCTTTTGGAAAATAAAAATTTAATACTCTTCTTGCCATTGGAGTCATCTCCTATTGCGAAGGGGGCATAATTTGCATTTTACTGCCCTTCACTGTTAGGGTTTGCTTGGCAGTGATGGACAGTAAAAAGACCTGCTGTTTGTCTGCCCATCCTGATTGGTTGGGCAGATAATTTATAGCCATTTCTCCGACGGCCCCTTAGTCCATTGAGCTGTCAGAGAGATTTGACTATGTCGGAGACAGAGTAGCTCCTGCCGTAGCCAAACCCATGGTCCATCTGTATCTAAATCAGGGGGGGCAACCATGATGTTGGCGGTATGTACTCTCTGTCGCCATTGCAATGGTGTATAAATACTGCCAACATATAAATTAGGACCTTTTTTCTAATGTATAGACTTTCGACAGGTTCAGCACCGAACTGCTTACTGAGGAATATTGTGCTCGTTATACAACACTGGAAGTCTCCAGGCGGACAGAGTGGCATTGTCCAAAGAGGAATACGGCTGGAATATTTATCTTACCACCCATTCTCTCCTTTTCCATCACAGCATTTGTATATGTGCTTCATGCCACCACCTCTATGTGGCTGGATGCGTTTTAAGATGGTACTGAGCAGGGCTTTGTGATCTCACATGTTAAAGTATGTAGAAAGGTCCAACAGCTCCACTTGTTTACTGTTTGAGGGCTCTTGTCAGCTGATTAGAAACTACCATTTTCTCTGCTGTAGGAGACTGCAGGTTCTGCAGGTAAATAAACTTGTCTGTGAGGGACTGGGACTGGAGAGTTTAATCCTTTTAAAATATTTTTCTCAGGATTAGTAAAAGGGAGATGGGACAGTAAAGCTGAGATTGGCTTGATCGAGATGAATATTTTTTTCCAAGGGATATGATTTAACACTTTTTCTTGGAAGAGAGAAAGATGCCTTGAAATACGGCGGCATCAATAATGCGGAGCACAAGTGATATGGAATTTAATGAGAAAGCCTTGATTGATGCCAGTAGGGTTTCATTCTTGTATCAAGATGCTTTCTGGCATGAAGTGATGTTGGTGAGATTGTTGGTGATCGATAATTGATTAAAATATCTGAAGGGGGGGTGGATGGGTTCATTGATATTTGGCTAGCTAGGCAATGTTGCACTGGATCTTTTCAATTTTATCAACACCTTTTTAGCTAAGAATTTGTGAAAGTTTCAATGGAGGGGTCCTGGAGTGGTTTGCGAGAGTGTATGCAAATGCTGTAAATCATAGGCTAAAATGGAGTTCATAACACTTTCATTGGATAGAGTTGGGAAGAACCTGCTATGCCACGCCTGCAATCTGCCATTCAATCTTTGAAATGCTGTTCTCCCAAAAAGTAATGTGTTATTTCTCTATTTAGTTATTAATTTGGAGCACATACAACATTTCGATTGTAATTGCACAAGAGGAGCACTCTGCTCGCCTGTATTTGGTTCACACAGACCACCAAGGATGAAATTCGGCAGGAACAAAGTGGAGTCGATAAAAGCAATTAAGAAAGAGCAAACAACATATTCCTAACATCAGTAGCAATGCACATGGGTTGTTCAGGGAGCAGGAAAGCCGGCTACAAAGCACCGGTGGGTGAAACGTGCGCGTAGCAGAGTCTCACCGCTGCTCTGCGATACTGCTGACCTCAGCAGCAGCCGCGCAGAACGTCTCCCGCAGCCCCTGACTCAGCACATTTCTACACTATCCCCTGAGAAGCTGCGCGAGGAGTCTCTGACAAGACAGCCGAGTAACGCACGCGCTGCCTCACCCGGCCATTTTGTGGCGTCTCAGGTTAGAAGTGGATCGGATACAGAACAACCTATTTTAAAGAATTAATCCAACCCATCTTCCCTGTAACACCAACCCGAGTACAGTTTATGAAAAGGGAAAGGTAAGCAGGAAACGGAATGGCGCCTCTTTCATCTAGGGACCGTAAGTGTAGGCTTCCAGTCAGGCTTTTCTGTGCTTAAAAAGGGAAATTTTAAGATAGAGCCTGAGAAATGTTCCCGAAGGGGGTGCAATTCATGCTAGGTTAAATATTCGTTTGGCAGACCATTTACAGCTCGGTATTTCTAAACGTATAAACGTACAGAGATATGAGTGTGAATATAAATATGTTCACTGTCAAAAGCACTGTTAGAAACTAAGGCCTATTGTTTACTAAGATTTCGTGCACCAAGAGAAATTACCCTTCTGTGTTGCGTGAAAGGGAGAGACGGTGATATGTATTTACAAATATGGCGCAGTTGTGCTCTCTCCTAATGTTGGCGCACTTGTGGATGTCTAGAGCCAAAGAAGACACCCTTGCATTATGTTGCAAGAGTGTCTGTGTTGTTGTCAGGATAGTTTCCTGCACAAAAACTATGCTTTGAGGCTTTTTTTCCCTCTTAGTATGTTGCAAAGAGGAAGTAACAAGGAGAAATGAAGATGTTTCTCCTCATTACACCAACTTCAGGAAGCCACACAACCTATGTCTTTCTAACTGTGGGTTTGTATTAAAATATATGAGTGGACGCACGTGATGCCCGTGCTCCACAGACGTTACACCTACCTGACTCAAGGTAGCGCAGCGCTATGGTATGCAAAGCCTTGCAAATCAGACTTTACTTGACTATGTAAATCTCAAAATAGAATTTGCATCAGGGCTGAGCTAAAAATGTGGCGCAACCCCAGTACATATCAGGATCAAGCACGAAAATCCGTTGAAATTTGCCAGTTAGGGTTACCAGTGGACACAACACATGCTATAACTTGTGACACCTGCCATGTGGCTCTCTTTTTTTTCTTTCTGCTTTTGTACTGTTTGTAAGGTGGTGTTTTGGGTGTGGTGTTTAGCACAAGTTATAACATGTGTTGTGTTTATGGTTACCATAATTAGTGAATTTCAATTTTTGTTCATGTTAAAGCTAGAAACATAACTTTTTTTCAGAACATATTGTTTATTTTTATGAGGTACTTAATTTCCAACCACTGTTGCACACAGTCTTTTGTCAGCGGCAGCACAGTGGAAATTGATTGCAGGATCTTGCCTGAGGCCTGTTCCTGCATCCAACCTGACGTCAGCAGCTAACCATCGCAGCTCAAGCCAAAGGTTGTGCTCAGAAGGGCAGGGCAAGCGTCCTTGCCGGGGGCCAGTCAGCAACCTTACTCACTGCTATCCACCCGTCCGCGCCAGGACCGCGCCCAGCGCCAGAACCCCATGACCCTGAAGACACCACAACACCCGACTACACTACGATGCGAGCACCCTCCACACACTCAGTCCCGGATGAGAACGCACCTGCTACCAGGCCACCCCTAAGCACACCCAAGGGCCCTTCACCTGCCGGAACGGCAGCTTCACCAGTATCCAACCCGCGAAACCACCAACCAACAAACCCAACCACCTGAGGGGCATCCTCCTCAACACTCGCTCCGCCCGCAAACACGCCGTCGAAACCTGGGACCTCCTCGACTCAACCGCCCCAGACGTCGCCTTCCTAACGGAGACCTGGCTGACCCCCGCCTCAGCACCTGACATTACCATAGCCATCCGGGAAGGCTACAAGATCGCCCGCAGAGACAGCACCAACAGAACAGGAGGTGGAATTGCCATCGTCCACAAGAACACTCTCAGCGTCTCGACCAGCACCGACTAAACCCTCAGCACTGCCGAACACCTGCAGTTCCAGATTCACACCAACCCCCAACACCACCCTTAGAGGAACCCTCATCTATAGACCCCCTGGACCCAGACCACAGTTCAGCGACTCCATCACCGACCTCATCAGCACCCACGTCCTCGCCTCCACAGATTACATTCTCCTCGGGGACCTGAACTTCCACCTCGAGAACAACAACGTCAACTCCACCACCCTGATCGACAACCTCGCCAACCTCAGACTCAGACAGCTTGTGACAATACCCACCCATGCCGCCGGTCACATGCTAGACCTCATCTTCTCCGCTAGCCCCCACATCCTTCAACCACACCACCGAACCATTCTGGACTGACCACCGCTGCATCCACTTTACCTTCAGGAAGCCCACCGCACATCGCCGCACCCAACAGATGCCTCGTCGCTGCTGGGGAAAAGTCCCCGAAGAGCAGCTAGCTACCGCCCTCGCCCAGAGCCCACCATCCGACCCCCACCGAACCCGACACTGCCGCCACGATCAGCAGACAGCCACACGGCCTTCAAGAACGCCAGCCGCAGACACCATCAACTCATCAGAACCGCCAAGAAGACAGCATTTAAGGACCGCCTCGATAACAACGCACACAACAGCAAAGAGCTCTTCAACATCGTGAAGGAACTCTCCAACCCCAGCTCCAACAACAACGACATCCCCCCTTCGCAGGACCTGTGTGACTCACTGGCCACCTACTTCCACCGCAAGATTGCAGACATCCATGACAGCACACCACGACCGCCCGCCAACCTCCGAGACACCCACCACCGCGATCACCTGCCGCCTGACCGCATGGTCCAACGTCAACGACGATGACACCATCAAAATCATGAACTCTGTCTTCTCTGGATCCCCATCTGACCCATGCCTGCACCACGTCTTCAACAAAGCCAGCACAATCATCGCACCCCACCTTCAAAAAGTCATCAACACCACATTCGAGACAGCAACCTTCCCAGAGAGCTGGAAGCACGCCGAGATCAACGCCTTACTCAAGAAACCCAAGGCGGACCCCAAGGACCTCAAGAACTTCCTTCCCATCTCCCTGCACCCGTTCCCGGCAAAGGTCACAGAGAAAACAAGCTACTGACCCGCTACCTAGAGGACAACAACATCCTGGACCCATCCCAGTCCGCTTTCCGCAGCAAACACAGCACTGAAACCGACCTCATCGCCACCACCGACGACATCAGGACCCTGATCGACAATGAAGAAACAGCAGCCCTCATACTCCTGGGCCTGTCAGCCGCCTTCGACCCGGTCTGCCACCAGACACTACGAACACGCCTACACGACGCCGTGATCCAAGAGAAGGCCCTGGACTGGACCACATCCTTCCTCTCTGGCAGAACACAGAGCGTCCGCTTCCCCCTTCATCTCCACCACCACCGAGATCATCTGCAGCGTACCCCAGGGCTCCTCCCTCAGCCCAACACTGTTCAACATATACATGGCACCCCTAGCCTACGTCACCCGCCAGCACAACCTCAACATCATCTCCTACGCCGACGACACCCAGCTGATCATCTCCCTCACCAATGACCCTCACACCGCCAAAACAAACCTCCACGAAGGAATGAAGACTATCGCCGAATGGATGAGGAACAGCCGATTGAAGCTGAACTCGGACAAGACGGAGTTCCTCATCCTCGGCTCCAGCCCTTCAGCATGGGACGAATCCTGGTGGCCGACATCGCTGGGAACAGCCCCGACACCCACTGACCACGCACGCAACCTGAGGGTCATCCTCGACTCCACCCTTTCCATGACCAAACAGGTCAACGCCGTCTCCTCATCCTGCTTCAACACCCTACGAATGCTCTGCAGAATCTTCAAGTGGATCCCCACCGAAACGAGAAGAACAGTAACCCATGCCCTCGTCTCCAGTAGGCTGGACTACGGCAATGCCCTTTACGCAGGAACGTCAAACAAGCTCCTGAGACAGCTGAAAGGCATCCAGAACGCCTAGGCACGACTGATTCTCGGCATCCCCCGCCACAGCCACATCACACCCCACCTGAGAAACCGACACTGGCTCCCCATCAACAAGAGGATAACCTTCAAGCTCCTCATCCACGCACACAAGGCCCTCCACAGTGCCGGCCCAGCGTACCTCAACAAACGACTCAGCTTCTACGCCCCTACCCGCAAGCTCCGCTCCGCCGGCCTCGTCCTCACCACAGTGCCACGCATCCGAAGAACAACCGCCGGCAGCAGATCCTTCACCCACCTCGCCGCCAAGACCTGGAACACCCTCCCCACCAACCTATAGCAGACCCAAGACTTCCTGGCCTTCAGACGACTTCTCAAGACCTGGCTCTTCGATCAGTAGCAGCACCCCAAAGCGCCTTGAGACCCTCACAGGTATGTAGCGAGCTTAACAAATGTCCTGATTGATTGATTGATTGCTATCAGCTAAACCCCACTCCACATGGCCTGTAGCCAGTCTCTGTGAGGCAGCTCTGCCACCAGTTAAACCCTGTGGCACACGACCTTTGGCTGGGCTCAGTGGGAGTTTGGTGGACTGTCCAACTCTCTGCAGTTAGCCAACTCCCGCTACACGTGGCCTTCGGATGGACACAGTGGTTGTTTGTCACAGGGTCTGTCCTGGAGTCCGATCCTCCACTCAACCCTCTACCATCATTCAACCCCACATGCAAAAGGGGTTAACTGACAGCGGAGCGAACTTCACACCAAAACAATCCGAGCCCAATATCCAGTCATTCACAATTCTTCAAAAAACATAAAATGCAATTGACAAAAAACTTGAGGCATGACTCTCTAGTTAAAATAGCAGAAATATACAAAAGTGTTAGCACTTTAAAGCAAGCTCTGCAACTGTTAAAGCACTAATATCTCAAAAACAACTGAAAGGATTTACACCAAACCAACAAATGCACTCTTTCTGAGAAAAGTTCGACTTCATGTTATGTGTTGTGTAAATCTGTTTATCAGGTTGAGCTTTAGGTGGGAGCAAATTTTCCTATAGGTGCTAAAAAGGAAAATGCCTTCTCTTTTGACTCTCCTTAACTATTTTTCCTCTGCATGTATCAGCATTAAAACTGGCATGCCAGACCATAGCTGAATAAAGATTTGCAAAACTTGGTATAAATATGTCCATGCGGCCAAAAATAACTGGCAAATCAAAAAATGACTTTGCAAAGGAAAGTGAGGGTGAACCATAACTAGTCAGTGGTGACCATCACTGTGCAATATCTACATCTACGTGTATGTATATGTAAAAATAGATAGATCTTTATATACATTTCAAAATCTGAAATAATGATTGTGTGGTTATGGTTACCTATAATTTTCCATTGAAAATTCATTTTGTGGTTTTGTAACCTGCGGGGTAGGGAAAGGCAGGATACGTGTCTTGGTTCTAGAAGGTTTTATTTGGTGGAACAATAAGTCGGTACAAGTCTTTCTTGGTACACCCCTCCTCGGGGATCTACTCTCTCTCTTCGTTTTCCTTAGTAGACCTTCCTCCCTTCTCCGTATCGGACTCCTCCTCCGGCTTCTCTCCTCGGGCTCCGTAGTGACCCAGGCTCCGCAGGTGAGGGGGAAACACTAGAGAGGGTTGTATCAGAATACGCTCTATTCCACAACTCAATCAGGGGAAGAGGAGTGAGGGAAACCCAAAGTGCTCGAGAATACACAGGACGTGAGTGCGGTGGACACCGGGAGTCGGGGAAAGGCTCAGGGGGCACTTCTACCCTTCTTTCCAACCCAGCCCACGATACGGTTACGCACCTCGGATCGCCACACCCCTCCAGGTGTGCGGCTGGGCGAAGCGTGGTGTCGTTGGCCTCCGGGCTTTCTCCTCTCTGCCGGGTCCCTTTCGTCCTCGGCTTCGGCTGTTCTTCGCGGCTCCTCCGCCTCTGTTGACAAACGCGTTGATTCCGCCTCCGTAGTTTTAGCTGTTTCCTCCTTCTCCTCCTCCTCCGCTCTCGTACCTCCGCTCTCGTCCTCTCTACTGCTCCACGCCGCTCCTCCCTCCCACTCGCTGTCCGCTCCTCCGGTGTAATAACACACCTGTGTTCTCTCTTAGCCCCTCCTCCTCCATACTACCGCTAGTCTAGTTAAAGGGCCCGATACCGTCTTCCTCATCGCAACTGTATCGCTACTCAATCAAGTTCCAGGCAGGGGGCCTTGGGGGCTGTGAAGACAAGAGGGGGGGTTTACAGGTTAAAGGCTTGCCCCGGGTTTCAGGGCGCTGCGGCAATCCTTCGCCCTCCTGGTTACACACCATCCCCCTGTACACTTCCGTTCGGGAAGTGGATTTCTGGAGAGATAATCTGCCCCGGTGTTGTCGATTCCTTTCTTGTGACAAACGGTAAAGGCATATGGCTGCAGAGCCAAGAACCAGCGCATCACCCTTGCATTGTTCGATCTGTTGCGAGCCATCCATTTGAGGGGCGCATTGTCGGTATAGAGGGTAAATGGTCGCCCCTCCAAATAGTAGGCCAGTTTGTCCACCGCCCACCTTATCGCTAAGCACTCTTTCTCCACCGTGGGGTACCTGAGCTCCCTGGGGAACAACTTCCTACTGATGTAGAGGATAGGATGATCGAGCCCATTTGATCCCGATTGTGACAATACTGCTCTTTTCCCATAATCGGAGGCGTCGGTGTGCAGTGAGAAGGGACGTGAAAAGTCTGGTGAGGAAAGAATGGGGGTAGACGTGATCATGCGTTTCAGGGCAGCGAAGGATTCCTGCATTCCGGGGGTAGGGGACAATAGTTCCGTTTGTTTGACCCAGGTTTTTAGGGTCTCCGTGAGGGGGCTGCTAGCTGGGCGAATTGTGGGATGAAGCGTCTGTAGTAGCCAATGAGTCCCAAGAACACTTGCATTTCCTTTTTCGTTCTGGGGAACTGCGTCTCTGCTATTGCCCGAACCTTTTCTATTTTCGGCTCGATAAGGCCATGTCCGAGGACGTAACCCAAATACTTCACCTTTTGAAACGCCATGCGGGACTTTTTTGCATTAATCTTCAGACCGGCCTTCTCAAGGGTATCCAAGACTTGATGGAGATGGGTTAAATGTGTCTTCCAATCCGGGCTGAAGACGACGATATCGTCCAAATATGCGGACATGAAGTTTGTCATCTCTTGCAGCGTGTTGTTCATAAGTCTAAACGTGGCCGGGGCTCCGTGTAGCCCAAACGCCAACACTGTAAATTAGAAATGTCCGTCTTCCGTGGAAAAGGCGGTCTTGTGACAGTCTTCTTCCTTGAGGGGAACTTGCCAATATCCTTTTGTTAGGTCTATTGTACTTATATATTGGGCTTCCCCTAGCTTCTCGATTAGTTCATCTATCCTTGGGATAGGATATGCGTCGAAGGTTGAGATCTCGTTGAGGGCTCGAAAATCCATGCAGAACCGGCGGGTCCCATCAGGTTTCGGAATCAACACGATGGGACTTGACCAGTTGCTGCGTGAGTGTCGTATGACGCCGAGCTTCAGCATGTCCTGCACTTCCTGTCGGATTCCCTTCCTTCGGGATTCCGGTATGCGATAAGTTCGTATCTTGACGATCTTCCCAGGTTGTGGTTGTATCTGGTGTTCCGCAAGAGTGGTTCTTCCGGGTTGGTCCGAGAACACGGTGGTGTGTTCATTTAGGGTCTCCATCAGCTCCTGCTTCTCCTCCTCTCTCAGATCCTCGTTAATCATGAGTCGATCTATGGTGTTCGTTTTTTCTGTTGGTTTGGAATTTGTCAGATGTACTCCCACTGGTGGCGGACCCAGCCATTTTTTTAACATATTGATATTATAGACTTGGGTCTTTCGCGAATTGATTTGTAGTCTGTAACTGGTGTTACCTATCGTTGCTATTATCCGATAGGGGCCTCCCCATTCTGCCTTGAATTTCTGAGTCGAGGAGGGCAGGAGAACCAATGCCCACTCGTCCTTCTGTAGTCGTCGCCATTTTTTTCCTTTATCATATATCATCTTTTGCTTCCCTTGGTTCTTTTCCAGGATGGTGTAAGCCAGGTCTCTTAGCTTCCCTAGCTTTGAGCGCAGGTTCCGGGCATACTCCAAGGTTTTCAAGGTTTCTTCTGGAGTCTCGTTCTCCCATGCCTCTTTCGTCATATCCAGTAGTGAGCGGGGTTGTCGCCCATACAGTAGTTCAAATGATGAAAAACCCAGGCTGCTTTGCTTTTGACCCCGGATGACATACAAGGCCAGTGGCAGGATCTGGTCCCAGTCAGCTCCGTTAACCTCCAGCATTTTTCTGAGAGTGGTCTTTAGGGTCCTATTGTATCTCTCAACGAGTCCGTCCGTTTGGGGGTGATATACGGCTGTTCTTATTTGATGGATGTTCAGGAGCTGACAGACCTCCCTCATCAGTCTTGACACGAAGGGGGTTCCCTGGTCCGTGAGAACTTCTTTGGGGAACCCCACCCTAGAAAACAGCTCCAACATTTTGTCCGCTACTTGTTTTGTCGTGGTGGTTGTTAGCGGAAAAGCCTCCGGAAACCTCGTGGAGTAGTCCACTATCACGAGGACGTATTGATGTCCCTTTCGTGTCTTCGGGAGAGGGCCGATAAGGTCCATGCCCACCCTCTCGAAGGGAACCCCAATGATGGGGAGGGGTTGCAGGGGTACTGCCGGGGTTTGGTCATGTTCCGCTTCTGGCATATCTTGCATTCCTGGCAAAAAGACATGGTATCTTTATAGATTCCTGGCCAATAAAAGCACCTCAGAATGTTCTGTGTTGTTTTTTTGGCTCCAGTGTGGCCAGCTACCAGGTGGGAGTGGGAGTAGAAGAGAACCTGTTCCCTAAAAGGCGCGGGGACGAGCAGCTGTTCAGGTTCGTCCTTTTGTCCCTGTCTGTACAGCTGGTCATTCTTTACAAAAAAACGTGGGTATCTCAGGGGCGTTTGTCCTTGATTCTGATGCGCGTTTTCCCAAGCGTTAAACAGCGTCGCATCGTTCACCTGTGCAAAACGAAAACTACGGTCCAGTACCCACGGCTCAGGGGACACAAAAGCCGGTATAGGCCGGCTGTTCGTGATAACTTTATCATGCGGTTTGCGGGGCCCTAGACTCTGATGAAACATTTCTAGAAATGCAGGATTATCTGTCCCTATTATCAGGTCTTCAGGGAGTGAGGACAGCACGCCTACCCTGATCGTATGGGGTGTACCCTTCAAGGGGACTATAGGAAGCATCGCCACCGGGTAGGGTCTCACGTCCCCATGTACACACCTAATATTCACTTTTTTCTGGGGAAGAACCTGGTGGTGCCTCACGTGCTGGGTTTGTACCACCGATTGTCGGCATCCTGAGTCTAAGAGGGCCTGGACGGGGTTACCATTTACCTCTATACTTACTCTGTACGCATGCCCCATCTCTGCGGAATACAATACTGCCCTCGGAAGATAGCCGACCTCCATTGGTTCTTCGGCCGGTTTCCTTCGGGGACACATCCGGGCTATGTGACCCCAGGTGCCGCATTCAAAACACTGTGGCCCGCTGTGGGATGGGGGTTAGCATCTCCAGGGCTTCGTCTTTATGGGTTCTGGGACCTTCAGTGGTCTCTTCTCGTTTTTATTTGCGGCCATTTGTTTCTCCAGCTCCCACACAGGGGGGGTCTCTGTTGTACCCGAGAGAACGTGGTAGCCATTTCCACTGCTTGGGTGGTGGTAAGGTTGTGGTGCTGTTTTAACCACCTCTGGGTCGCAAATGGTAGGGCCTCTAGGAACTGTTCTAAGTAGACCCGGTCCATTATTTCCTCTTTTGTACAGAGGTTGGGGGTTAGCCACTTGTTGGCCGCCATTTTAAGCCGTACAAACAGCGTTTTGGGGGTTTCCCCTGGTACTCCTCGTTCTTTTCGGAATCTGAGGCGGTAGGCCTCCCGATCAAGTCCTAAGTGATCCAGAATGATCCGCTTAATGTCGGCGTAGGGGGTGTCTCCTGTCGGGTTCGCCACCTGATACGCGGCTTGGGCTTCTCCTACAAGCAAAGGGGCAGGAAAAAACGGCCACTTCGCCCCAGGCCATCCACACGCCCGGGCAACCCTCTCAAAATTCAGCAAAAACGCATCGGGGTCTTCCCCTGGCTGGTACTTCTGGAGGGAAACCCCGCTGATGCTCTGATGAGTTCCTCCCAGCGTCACTGGTCCGCTAACAATGGGAGGGTCGAGGGCACAGGCCGTCATGGCCGCCTTCATATTCTCCCTGTCTGCATCCGCCAATCTAATCTGCTGCTCCGCCAGCCATTCCAGTCTTTCCTGTCCCTTCACCAAAGCCTGCACGACTTCGTCCATCTTTGTTACACAGACGGATGAGGTGCCCGCATTCTCCACCACTGTAACCTGCGGGGTATGGAAAGGCAGAAGACGTGTCTTGGTTCTAGAAGGTTTTATTTGGTGGAACAATAAGTCAGTACAAGGCTTTCTTGGTACACCCCTCCTCGGGGATCTATTCCTCTCTCTCCTCGTTTTCCTTAGTAGACCTTCCTCCCTTCTCCGTATCGGACTCCTCCCCCGGCTTCTCTCCTCGGGCTCCGTAGAGACCCAGGCTCCGCAGTTGAGGGGGAAACACAAGAGAGGGTTGTATCAGAATCAATCAATCAATCAAGACATTTATAGAGCGCACTACTCACCCGTAGGGTCTCAAGGCGCTAGAATACGCTCTATTCCACAACTCAATCAGGGGAAGGGGAGTGAGGGAAACCCAAAGTGCTCGAGAATACACAGGACGTGAGTGCAGTGGACACCGGGAGTCGTGGAAATGCTCAGGGGGCACTTCTACCCTTCTTTCCAACCCAGCCCACGATACGGTTACGCACCTCGGATAGCCACACCTCTCCTGGTGTGCGGCTGGGCGAAGCGTGATGTCGTTGGCCTCCGGGCTTTCTCCTCTCTGCCGGGTCCCTTCCGTCCTCGGCTTCGGCTGTTCTTCGCGGCTCCTCCGCCTCCGTTGACACACGCGTTGATTCCGCCTCCGTAGTTTTACCCGTTTCCTCCTTCTCCTCCTCCGCTCTCGTACCTCCGCTCTCGTCCTCTCTACTGCTCCACGCCGCTCCTCTCTCCCACTCGCTGTCCGCTCCTCCGGTGTAATAACACACCTGTGTTCTCTCTTGGCTGTCATTTAAGGTAGGTCTTGGCCCCTCCTCCTCCATACTACCACTAGTCCAGTTAAAGGGCCCGATACCGTCTTCCTCATCGCAACTGTATCGCTCCTCAATCAGGTTCCAGGCAGGGGGCCTCGGGGGCTGTGAAGACAAGAGGGGGGGTTTACAGGTTAAAGGCTCGTCCCGGGTTTCAGGGCGCTGCGGCAATCCTTCGCCCTCCTGGTTACAGGTTTGCTTATAATTTGTGTGCAAACTGATGAATCTTCATGAAATACCCAAGGCAATTTTGCTCCTTACTGCTGCCAAAACAACGAACGAAATCGCAATAAACTTTGCATGAAAGTAGAACCTTACTCAGATCATTGATTTTGCTTGGTTTGGTGTAAACATGTTCAGCAGATTTCGAAGACTTTGCATTACAAAAAGGTGTAGAGTGGGCTTCGAAGGGTTAAAGTCAGTCATATCGGGAATGTTAATTTGAATACCCTTCACAGATCTTGAGCCTCAAATCTCTTGAGGATAATACATTTGAAAAATAAACAAATTCATTTGAAAGAGGGTAACTTTTTTAATCTTCATTCAATGCAGTGTCCTTGGATCCTCCTATAATTTGAGGATCCAGAAAATCTGATTGTCTGACAGCAACTGAATATTCTTGTGGAGACAGTAATTACAGTATGCCCGGTACCAAAGCCTGCCTTCTGAAAAACGCGGCAGATTATATGTAAGGGTCTGGAAAGCATATTCTGAGCCAATAGAGGATGTAGTTGATGTTGGGTCCTGGTGGGGCTGATTGAATTATTTATATTTATGTGACACATGCACTCTGACACGTACAACAGAAATGCTATACATAAGGGCAGAAGTGGTACATAGCATCACATGCATATGTTGCGGGGAACATAAAGCAGAGAAAATGAATAATGCATTGGTACATAGTTGCACATTTTTAAAAAGAAGATTAGTGATACAACAGCAAATGGAGAGGCTATGTGCTATAGCGTCAAGCTAGACTTGCTTACATATTGGTTATGATGTGTATTTGTTGGTATTATTGCTTTTCAATTTCATAAGAAGGGTTATTAGACTGGACAAAAACCATCAAATGTGATGCAGACATGGATGTCAAGTGGAAAGAAATACCAAGAATTGTTATTCACTACAATTGTCAACAGCCTGTTCAGTGCCCTGTTTTTAGCTAAGAGCCACCCAACCTTATGACGAAATGGAGTGGTAACTGTATGTCTGGTCAGGATCATTGTTGTGAAATTAAGCACCATGACCAGAAGGTAGAAGGAATATTGAGGGAGGCACAGCAGCCGCCCCCAATATTGCAATAATGTAATTTGCGAAATACGAGGCAATTGATCAGTGCCTTTGTGGTACGTGACGAAAGGCAGGTGTGTATTTTTCCCACACAACCTGGTATTGTACTGTTATTGAGGTGAACGCTTCCCAAGTATTCAAAAGAATTGACCACATAGCTGATCTGAACACACATTGGTTCTGAAATATTGACTACTACTATATCGTCAAGGTGGACACATATAGGGAAGATTTAGTATTCAAACTCCACATCTACACTGGCAGATTAATCAGTGTGGCCCAGCATTTTTCTCATTCAGTGCCAAGACGCCTCGGCATTCGTGCGTTTAATAAATAAGTCAGTCATTTAGTCAGTCAGTAATATCTTGACAGTATATAACAAGCTGATATTGTGGAGCTGATATGCATGATCTATATTCAGAACTCTGTGTCAGGTGGGAAGTACACAGAGGTGTGAGGAGGGACGAGAGTAGAAGTAGAGAGAAAATGGGGGACTTCTTTCTTGGAAGAACTCAGCATAAGGGACGTGAGGGGCAGATGGTGCACAAGATGGATTTCCCAATTTGAAATACTGTCCCAAATTGTATTAAAAAGGCTCTCTTTTCTCTTGGGCTGGGCAGATCCAAATTCCACAGTTCTTCAAATTTGAAGTTAGACCTGCAAATGTTTTTAATAATTCTTTATACCTCTTTTTTACATGATTACAAAAACAATCAACGACCAAATATGCACAGTAAGCACTGCTGGCCAGGTGGTTGCTGCAATCTACTCAGGAGTCACTGGTTCAGTGGCACCTAGCTTATTGACTGATGCCTGGTGGAGCTACTTGATAGCTAAAGAGGAGATAGGCTGTGGAGTACCCCTTCAGCCGTCACCTACCCAGCCGGTCTTTGGACAGAACTTACTTCGTCTCTCCGTTGTATTCTCCCTCCTACCCCTGTACTCCATCCCCTTTCTCCTTTACGCTCCATTTATCCCTCCACTTTGCTCTTTAATCGTTTTCCTGTTGAGCTACCTGATACCTAAAGAGGATATGGGCTGTGGACTTCCCCCTCGGCCGTCACCTACCCAGCCGGACTTTGGGCAGACTCTCGTTCGTCTCTCGTTCGTCTCCCCATCCTATATACCTCCTACCCCTTTACCCCACCCCCTTACCCTTCTAAGCGCCATTTATTTAGTCTTTTAATCTCCTGAAATGTTTTTCAAGTAACTGATGTAACGTGTAACTGATGTAATTTTGTAATTTCTGTGGAACCTTATGTAAAGGGCTCTGATACCTATGGGTCTAGCCAGCGCTACAGCGCTACATAAAACTTTCTAAATAAACAAATAAACAGGATACTGGCTTCAGATGGTTCAGTGTTATGCAAGCCCTCTGCTCAGAAATTGCTGTACATTGCCAAATGTAGTGCAGAACTGTTTCAGTGGCATGCAGACAGATGAATCAAAATAACTATATATATATATATATATATATATATGTCACACTGTTTCCCAACACAATCCACTCGATACGGACTCCAGTAATTGTGCAAAAATCTCCTTTATTTCACTCGCTCCAACTCGCCATTAGGCGTTTCGGTCACTGCACATATATTTCATTAACAAACTTTGTTGCGCACTCTGGAGCTGCTTGTTAATTCATTTATTGGAGCTTGCAAAACATGGATTGACAACCGCGTTTCAGCCTCCTGGCCTTTCTCAATGTCGATTCATTTCTCTACCAGATACAATTTATAATGTAACAAAAACACTATTGATTGGACATTTGACTCATCATAAAAATAAATAATGGACTCTTAATAATAGTATCGTATAATTCTAGGTAAGCACGTCGGCCATTTCGTACCATCATAATTCGACTTGCATTGACATGAACAATGCATATAAAATGTCTGATATTACTTACAAATGAAGGATCAACATGAATATTACTTTGCCCTGAATGGCCTAGCACCTTCAAGGATCTATTCACTTGTGTCGTTGTTTGCATGGCAATGCATTGTATTTACACAATTTATTTGATTCCGCCTTGGATGGGCCATTTTATGACTGTACTGCCGCATCACTTAATGTTTGGAGGGGAGCGAGGTACAAAATACATCTAATTAATATATCTATTTCATATATAATAATTGAATGAACATTGGTATGTCATTTACACCTATTTCATTTTTCAAATTCAAATAAGGAGAGACTCTCTCGTTATCATCTGCTGTACATGTTTTTAAACAATTTCATATTAATCAATATATCTATTGTAAGATCATGATTGAGATGCCTGTTACGAACTTCTTTGCAGATACATTTAACCTATATGTGACCATAGTTCCTCTTCACTATTTAGGCCCTATGGTGTAGAGGTCCTTAAATCAACTATGTAGTGCGACTCTAACTGCATTAAAGATCTGACCCTATCGGCCTCTCTTTCCTTGTGTGGTCTTGATCTATACAGAAGAAACTCAACAGATCATTTCTACTCTCTTGTAATTCAGCAAAATGTCTGGATACTGGGTAGGATCAATCGAAATTTGTAATTGCTCTGGTGTGTTCCAGAATTCATTTTTTTCGCAGGATGGACAGTGTTTCCGATGTACTTCTTTTTGCAGGGACACCCAGGACAATATACAACAAAATCAGAGTTGCAATTCAGCAATTTATTGATCTTTTTTTCTCATTTTTACCTGGTACCTCTATTTCTTTTACTTTCCTGCTGTTCCTGCATGCCTTACGCTTGGTGCATGGAAAGAAGCCCACTATTTCTGATTTAAATGGATTTTTCTCCATATAGTCGCTATGTACTAGTAGATACTTTGATACACTCCTCCTGTAGGTGATATCAGGTTTTTTTGGTAACTCTTTTTCCAAGATGATATCAGTTTTTAAGACCGCCAGTGCTTATGAATAAGCCTACAGATTTTACCAGGATCCTCCGTATAGTTAAATATCAGCCTGTTTACATTCTGTAGATCTATCACTTTAGTTCGTGGGGCTAATAGCTCCATTCTATTTTTCTGTTGGGCTTTATGTCTGGCTTTCCTCAGGGTATGGTTTGAATAACCTCTTTGACTGAACCTCTCACAAGCTTCCCTTTCTGCTTTATTGAAGTCCCAGTCTATGGTGCAGTTGCATTTTAATTACAACAATTCACCGTAAAGGGATACTTTGTATAAAAGTTTGTGGATGTTGGCTTGGTGCATGCAAGACTGCATTGCCTGCAGTAGGCTTTCTATACAGTCAGTCAGCAACTTTATTTCAGCCACTAGGACCATTAAAGTACATTTATTACAAAAATCACATCCAGCATTAAAAAGATAAAAAGCGAATACACTCACAATTATGTATCTAAAATAATTACAAATATAAAATAGTGTTGTTGCATTATCATAAAATCAGTTAAAACGCTCGTTGAATTGATTACAAGCTAAGATTATCGGAATAAAAACAGTAGATAAAACAGAAAACTGGGACGCGGTGCACTGTTAGCTAGACCCACATATGGCCTATTCAAATCACATTTCATGGTACAATCTACAAAGTCACTTTAGAAAGCCCCTCCGCCTGTGCCACATGCTGTTTAGATAGCGTGATACAGCAAATACGATTGGGGGTGAGTATCATATTTTAGTAGTCGATAGGCCTCTAGGCAGCGCCTAAACCCTAGGTTTCTACATATTTGAATTAACCAGCATTTACGTGGCAAGTGGTATGCAGGGCAGAAAAACAATACGTGGATTTCAGACTCTACCCTGTAGTTGCACGCAGGATACTCTTCCTTGTTTTCTGTGGCCCATCTGCTGGTAAAACTCATTAGAGGGAGATTCCCTAATCTGAATTGCATTTACAATTTCCTGGCCAGAAGGGGTAAATCACATCCAGGAAAGATTCTTTTTTATATACAGCCTTTACCTGGAGGAACTCTGCTGTCATCCGACCACTAGTAGTGCTTTCCTGGAGGGATGATAGGTTGCCTATAATGCTGCACTAGGTTTAGCCTGGATATTAGTGGGCACAATGACCTGGGCGTTTTCCAGAGGTCCTGCCTACCTAGCCTAGCAGAGAGATCCTTTATGTGTGAAAGCCACTGTATTTTCTTGTTGGTTGAGATAGAGAGGTTCTCCCTGAGCTCGGCTCTGTAGCAGGACAATTCTGGTGTCACCCATACCCTACGACAGAATGTAATGGGCCTGAGGGCAATCTCTTCATCGATGGGCCTCATGCCCAGGTCCATACAGAGGGGAACTAGGGGGTGCTACGAGGAAGACCTAGTAACTGCCTCATAAAGTTGTTCTCTATTTTCATGAGATTGGAGGAAGAGCAGTGCCCCCACAGTTCTGCCCCATATAAGGTGGCCTCCCTTGCTTGGGCTTTATATATTTCAACAACGGGGCTGGCTGGCTTGAACGTGAAAGTTCTGTACAATTTCATAAACCCCCCCCCCCACCGTCTGTGTTAACTTGAGTCTTGCCTTGGCCAGTTGGGATTCCCACTAAAAATGTTCTGATAGTGTGATGCCCAGGTACTCAAATATCCTCACCCTTTCCAGAGGTGTACCATTTAGGGAGGGATTCGAGCAGGTGGTTTTGGGGGGAGTGAAGACCAGGTATTTGGTCTTGGTTAAATTGATCTCCAAGCCCCTCATATTACAGAACTCCGCTAAGCCGTCCAGGGTGTGTTGTATACCCGTTGGTGATTTGGACAACAACAAAGTATCGTCCGCAAATATCAACGCTGGAACCTTTCCCGAGACTAGCTTTGGGGCATCATTATCCTTGATGTGGTTAAGATGGTCAATGAGCCCTTTAATATGGAGACAAAATAGAGTGGGGGAGAGCACACATCCCTGGCGAACCCCCTTTTTGACGGGGAAGCGCGCAGAGAGTTCCCCATAGTTTCCACATCTTACTTGTGCATAGTTCCCTGCATGTAGCCTCACTAGCACATTAAGGAGGTATGGTGGAATCCTGAGGTCGTGTAGTACTTTCCAGAGTTTCTCCCTTTGGACCAAGTCAAAGGCCAACTTCAGATCAACGAATATAAGATAGAGGCTGCCTCCCTCTATGGTCACTGTACATATAAGGGTATGCTTTTTGGGAGAATAGATAAAAAAAAAAGTAGCCTAGTACTGTGCCGAAGCATGCTTTTTGTAAAGTGTTGGATACATTGATATCACTTACAGTCAAAATAAACTATAGTATGTACGACATTCATTATATCTGTTCAACCAGAATAGATGCTGGTAAGAGGTTTAAAAATATGTTTGGGGTTGTGCCCATGGATTACTGAAGCAATGGTAAGGTAAGTTAATAATTTTCTTTGTACATGGTTAATTAAAACTTTTACAAAACAGTTAGAACATTGCTAAAAATTGACTTGAAATTCCTTTTTATACAACTTTCTCAAAACATTTTTTTATTTTATTTACTTAATGTCAATTCATGGCCATCGTTGCATTTAAAGGTTCATGGATGCAGGGCACCGTGTCAATGATTTTCAGTCCAGCTTTTTTATTAATCCGCGGGAAACGTGCTCTTTTGTCTCTTCACCACTAGTTAAAAAGATTTTGTGACCCGACAATTTAGTTTTGTTTTGCTGGGGTTGAAGCGCAGTTTGACCGCCTGCTTACATGTTCAGACACCATGTAGTTTGAGCGATGCACGCAACAAGTTGTACCTCAGATCTTTTCGTTTGGAGCTGATGCAGATTACATGGATGATATCTTCCTTGCCAGCTTTGCACAAGCGACAGTGTTGCGGGGAGTTTTTTCTTTCCCAGGGCGGGAGGTGGTAGGTAGCTGCGATTAACACCTAGGCGTAGTTTTAAAAACTTTTCTTTTGTCTTCCAATTCATTCCAATGTTGAGGTTGCAGTACTGCATAGTCGCCGAGTGTAATCCAGCAGTGCGCTCTTTTGGATAGTGTCTTCTTGTCCTCAATAGAGGAAATGATACTTGCTGATCTTTTTAAAAGTCAAAAGATCAGTAGGGGTGTCCCAGAAGTCTGACAGTCCCATGGTGAATTTGACAGCACATTTTTCATTACATATTCAATTGTGTCAACTTTCAAAGCACAGTAAATAGTAGATGATGACCTTAAAGAGCACCAGGTTATCCACCCAGTCACATGTACCCATAGACATTCTTTCAGAGAGCACCAGAAATAGACACGAGTAGTGAATCAGAGAGAACAAAGTAAAAGTGAGACCAGCCCCCACATGGTGAGTAGCGAGCAAGCACAGTGAGCAACCACTGTGTTGTACTTGTCCCCCCCCCCATTAACAGACAGAACAGACGCAACAATAGTATTGTTAGTTTCACTCACAAAGAACTGCCATTGCAGAGCCTGTAAGTACAGTACGGCCAGGAGTGATGCATTTTTTCAAATGGTTCCCAATCAGCACCTAGAAAACTGTTATGCACGAACTCATCATGAGCAAGCTGATCCATGAGAATACCCTGTGTGCTTGGATCAACAAAAAACTCATCAGAAGGCTGCAGATCTCAGAACTCTGGAACCTGAATCACTCTAAACCTCCCACATCACATTCACATTGCACCACACCCAAAGAAGCTCCAGTGGCTTCCATACACAAAAAAGCACAATTCAAACTCCTCACCCACACTTTCAAGACACTACATAACACTGAATCGGCATATTTCACCAATCGCATCTCCTTTCACAAACCTTCCAGACACCTCCGCTCGTCTGGGCTCCTACGAGCACACATCCCGTGCCTACGAAAAACCAGATTCGGTGGTCAAGCCTTCTCCTACATCGTTCCTAAAATGGGGAACTATATGCTGCTACACATAAGAGCCTTTTCCTCACTTCTTGAATTCCACAATCAGCGGAAGACCTGGATTTTTAAGTACTCCCACTAGACTCTAGGTGTGGCTAGACTGACCTGCTCATTGCCAGGATACTCTCACAGGTGAGAGTGTGATCTCCGAATCTACATAATATAGAGACAGAGAGCAGATACAGCGCAGACAACAACAGCACAAACCTCCTTTCTTGCACACAAAACCTTCACAGCACAGAAGCAACAGTCCATCTGCCTCATGGGCTGCATCCACCCAAGCTTCTCTCACACATGAAACAGGTACAGCCTGGGCAACTCGATCTCCACGTGTCTTCCTTAGAACAAAGCTAAGCCCACATTCCAATGAAATCTGGGGGTTCCACAATATTAAGATGACACTACCCAAACTTAAACACAACAATTCATCTTACATATGCAGCATATCGCAGAAAGCATCAGCACAGGCTTCCTGAGAAGAGGAACAGGTACGGCATGGGCAGCAGCACTGCAAGCTTCATACACATTGCAAACTCCATACACATTGCAAACTCCATACACATTGCAAACTCCATACACAGACACACATAAATGCTCTCCTTTACCCATCCACTCTTTGAACTTAATATTAAATATATTGTAAGTATTCTCATTGCGTTCTAGTGGCTGTATTGTGGTGACCCTTTTGTGTGCCTGGTTTTGCTAATGACATCGGACAAGCAGATTTCTCTCAACACTAGGGGTGTGCGAAGTTCCAGAGTTGGTTGATTTGCCACTTCACCCTTTTTTTTGTAAAGTACTAACTTGTGATGTTTAATTTAAAAAAGGAGACTTCAGAGACCTTTTTCAGCAGTGATGGTCTATGAAGGGTATGGGTACACCAGCATTGCTTGGAGCAATACCTGTCTACTTGTCTACCACACCACACCCTTTCTCCAGCCCGTGCCCACTAGATTGCTCCCTGCACATCATCTACCTACCTCTTAGAGCCTCCCTACTAAGCTACTGTGGGTGAAGTCCCGTCTCCAGCGTACCATCCCTTAGCTCCAGGTGTATTGCAATTGCCTTTCTAAAGCACTTACTACCATTGATTAAAGCGCTTTACAGCGAGTAGCATGTTACTCGTCTCCAGAACCCACAGTTAGTGGTTTAATGCAGTGCTTAGTTGGTTATTACGTTTAGTTCCCCTTGCCACAGCTCCAGCCCCTCGTCTATGCTTCTCATGTCTCTTGAATACAGAACTGTCCAGCTCAGCAGCCCTTGGCAAAGTCGAAAAACGTCACCTTGTTACATTGAAGCAAAGTCTCCAAATTCTCTTGCAGGTGAAGATTTTAGCTTTGTCCACCTCCGCTCACCACATGGAGTAAAATGCAAAGAGAAAAGAGGGGGTTGATTTCAATGGATGTCATTGGCAACACCAGGTCCACAAAATGGTAAAATATAAGAAGGTAAGAAAATACAAATCTGAACATTTTACCAACCCTGACAATCTTTCAAATGTGCGTGAGAGCGGGAGTGGCCGTGGAAGAGCAGTGCCTGGTGAAGGGGAGGTTCAAGTCACTGTCTTAACAGCTAAGTAGCGGTGGGACCAGAGGCCGCCACCAGGCCCGCAGGCACCGCGCCCGAGCCGAGACGGAGCACAACTCAACTCAAGCCAGGGCTGGCAGCAGGCAGGCAGCCGCCACCACCACCTCCTCTCTCTGGCAGCTGGCTCGGCATCCGCCGGGTCGTACGTCCCGGCCCCTGCTCGCCAGCAGCAGCAGGCCTGCTCTGCTCCCAAATATATCCACATCCTGTCCACATTCCACACTCAGAGGCCAGGCGCTAGTGCGCTGTGCTGCCTGTAGTGTCCTGCAAGAACACAGTCTAGTTGTTTTTCATGTGACCTCACACTGTGCATCCACCCACCACAGACGTCACTGGGTCAGGTGACGCTGCTAATAAAAGGGGCCGAGCGCACGTGCCCGGGGCCAGTTGTACCCTATAGCTAACTGTGTCTGCGTCAGTCCTTTGCAGCATGGGGGCCCAGGGCCCCCAACACAACATTGGCGATGAGGAGGGCGGACGCTAGCCACGCGTGCCGCAGCTACACACCCCCGGGAAAGAAGAAGGGAACTGCCCATGTGCAGGGCACCCCCTGGGGAAGCGGCGCCGGCCGCCGAGAGGCCCGCGGGGCGTGTGCTGTGCCCCGGGTCTGAAGATCCATGGGGAGGTGACCGGGAGTCCACCCCGCACCTCTGTGCTCAGCGTGAGCCTCCCTGGGTGAGGCGAAAGAAGAGCGGTCCGACCGGAGCCCACCCACGTCGGCCGCAACTGCGCCCCTGCCTGGGGTGAATAGAGAGAGCCGTGCAGAGCCCACCTGCATCGGCCGCCACTGAACCCGTGACGAGAAAGACCATCGCGGTGCCCACCCGCGTGGTCGAAAAGGCCGTCGGCCGAAGGTGAGTCCGGGCGTTGCGAAATGCCTGGGAGGGGGGCGCGCAAGCCTGGAGCGACCCCCCGTGACTGCATGACAAGCGGTGCCCACCCGCATAGCCGTGGCGCCCTGCCGAGCGCCGACAATAAACTAACATTAAAGCAGTGCCAGCGGAGCCCACCCGCGGCCTGCCTGAATCGTCCCCTGCCCCGCTCCGTGTAGCGTGTAAAAAGGAGCTGCCGCGGGCGGGGAGAGGAAAAGCGAAAGCCCCTTGTGTCTGCACGCTAAGCGGAGCCCACCCGCATGACCAGCGAGCCTTGCCGGGCGTAATTGCAGCCACATCAAATTTTAAATAACGCAGAGCCCACCCGCGGCCTGCCTGCATCGTCCCCTGTTCCCCGTGTGTGAGATGAGCGAAGCCTACCCGCTAAAATGAAACCTCCGCCCCGCCGGTGAAAGCACCAGGCTCCGGAGGAGAAGCAAGTAAGGACACGCGGGGCCGGACTGCCATGATGCCGGCCGCCGCTGCAAAGGGCCGAAGAGAGAGAGTGAGGCATGAGAGAAAGCGCCTGCAGCGTGTAGAAAGCTGCCAGGCACCCATGCAATAAGCGGAGCCTACCCGCATCAAGAGGACACTCTGCCTGCCGGTAGGAGTAAGTGACTTACCGGTCTTTCCGAATAGGAGCATTCCCTGGAACCGGGGTGGCAGCGAAGCCACGAGAAGCCCAGAAGCTGCCGAGGCCGGGAGGAAGGCGTACAACACTGCCACCCAGTGGTGAAGTTGCGGTAACACACCCGCTAAACAAAGAAAGGGCAGCGGGACAGAGAGACTGATGAGCACGGAGGGTGCTCGGGGACATTACAGGCAGTAGTGGACATGCACAGGAGTCAGAGCACAAAGAGCTGTCCAATCAGCACCTAAGGCACTGTGTGCTACCGTGTCCTCAGCAAAGGTAATCAGAGAAGAGCCACCCTGCTTGCAGGAGGCTACGTCCCAGGACTTCAGAGCGCAGAGAGTGGCACTGCGCCACGCCGTGCCAGCACCCCGGGACACACACCGCAACGCCATACTGGCGCAGGAACGCCGTGCAGAGACAAGGAAGCCCGACCAAGGACACAGCATAGCACTGGATGCACAGGACTGCGCAAGAAGTGAAGAAACTCCCAGCACCAGAAAAGGACAACAGAGCAGAAGCGCAGTCCGCCAGAAGCACTGACGCCACACCAACGGAAAGCACGGTGACGCCTAGTGGCCACAGGCCGTCACCGCTGCCGGAAGAAAGTAAAGGAGCACCACCACGAGACTCCCCACCAGGCAAGTGCGACACAGTGAAAAAGCGGGACGACCGCCGACACTGCTCCAGGACCCCAGAAGAAAGCAAGCACTCCCCGTGAAGTAACGGGAAGCGACTTTGAACACTAAGAAGCTCGGAGCGGTGACGTAACCCTCCGCACCAAAGAAGCACAGGAAGAGCGCGGACAAAAGCGCGCCAATGATACAGCGCTAAAACCTTCAGGAACGCGCCAGGAGACAGCGCAGGAACGCGCCGGAAACTCCAGGGACAGCGCAAGGAATCGAGGAACCCTCCCCAGGGCAAGCCTGCAGCAACCAGCAGCACAAGAGACTTGCTATATCAGAATAGCACCAAGCCTAACCACATAGCTTTAAGGATACAAAATAGACTGTGCAGAAGCGCACCAGAAGCGCAGGAACGCACCAGAAGCGCTAGGAACACACCAGGAGACAGCGCAGAAACGCGCCAGCAATGCAGGAACCGTACCACAAAGCGCAGGAACGCGCCAGCAACGCAGGCACCGTACCACAAAGCGCAAGAACGCGACAGGAGTGCAAGAACTCCACACCCGCACGCCAGGACCGCGCAGGACTGCGCCGGAACGTGCCAGGAGCGCCAGGAATCAGGAGCGCCCGAGTGACGCTGTACAGCGACACGCCAACGCCACGGGACAGCGCACAAAGGTCCCCAAGAGAGACAGCGACGTCTCGCAGCAACCAGAGCGCCATCGTCAGCACGCATGGCGGCATGCACCAGGAGCGGTGACGCAACCCTCCTCCGCGCAGACAAAGCGCGTCAACGCCAAAACACTGTGACGGTGAATAGCCACCACGAAGAAGATAACACAGCATGATGACTCATGCTGAAGATGAAAGCCGACCACCCAGTCTGGTCGCCAAGGAAAGGAAAGAAGCAACAGAGAAGATTGCGACAAACGGTCCAGTCAAAAGAAGAGAACACCATGCCGGAGAGCTATGCCCAGACCAGAGAGAAACAGGTGGAGTGCACACTGCCTGGGGAAGACTGGTCGGGAAGGCCAACGACAGCAAGAGGACCAGACCACGTCGCAAGAAAGAACATGGAAAGGAAGGGCACGACGCCGTAAAGAAAAGGAAGGAGGAACAGTAGAGCCAAAGGAACCCGACCGATGGAATTGACCAAGGAAGGGTATCCTGATTGAAGGCAACAGAAGTGATCAAGTAACAGGAAGATACGACGACAGGTCTAGTCAACAAGCCTGGGGAAGACAGTGTCCTACCACATGGACAAGACCAAGGGGACGACATGTAGAGGGCCCGCTACATGGAGAAGCCTGGGTAGCATGAGCAAGCAAGAAAGAAGACCTGACCGCGTCGAGGAAGAGAACGAAGAGGAAGAAGGGAGTAACACAACATCACTCCACAGAGGAAGAGAGAGAACCACAGTCAGCACACAGGAACATCGGTGCTGTCCAAGGAGCATCGCAACAGTCAGCATATAGGAACATCGGTGCTGTCCAAGGAACATCGCAACATCCGTGTGGATCCCAGTAATCCCGACAACTCGCACCTGAGGAGACCAACCACTGAAGAGCCGTATTGGCGCCCCGTGAACCTGAAGCTTGCTGAAGCAGAGCATACCCGAGCACTAGACAATCCACCCTTGTGGACTACACAAGACTCGACTGTGGCCATGTCCGAAGTTCTGCAGCGACCCCCACAGCCCACGCGATCAAGTGGCAGTCCAGGGGACAAGGGCCTCGGCCGCACGTCCTGTGAGAGAGGAATCCGGATGGGAGAGATGTAGTAGCGGCAGCTCCACGACAGGCAACAGGAAGCACGAAGGCCCCAGGTAAACAACTGGCAACGAGAAACGGTCTGATGAAGACACTGAACCCATGTCCTAACGGCAAGACCATCCTGGCGGATGACATCAACACCCCCGAGGACATCATGAGAGACTTGGCGGTGAGTCCGTTGGCAGTTCCCCAGTGACGCCTTTGCACGGCTCATGCGAAGCCCCGCACGGTCCACCCGGTCCCATCGTGTCCGGCAAGAGGGTCCTCCCAGCGTCTCTAGTGAGAGAAGAGTCCAAGCAGGAGAGGCCAGTCTTCGAGGCTCCAGTGAGAGAGGAGTCCGGTAAGAAAGGCAAGTCGGAAGTTACTTGGCCAGACGGAGGTGTGAAAGCATCAAGATCAGCAAATCCAAAGAAGGACCTCTCGTGCCACAGTCGTCTCCAACAATCAACAAGCGTTGTCATTCACCGGACTCGGAACACCGGCGAGACCCCTCAAGGGTCAATCCTATTCTGCTCCAGATAACCCCAAGTGTTGAACAATGTACATAAGCGCAGCAAGACAAGGATGATCTGAAGTACACCACCGAGGTGAAGCTCATCTGGCTGACTTTGCAATCCAGGAACTTTCAACATTCTCTCAGCCGATCGCCTGAAGAAAATCTGTTGGGGTTATAAATTTGTTTTATTCTGTTTCTCTTGCAGGTTGGACATTTTGTTTTCTCTTCCCTGAACTTTGGGAGGGATGTAGTGTCCTGCAAGGACACAGTCTAGTTGTTTTTCATGTGACCTCACACTGTGCATCCACCCACCACAGACGTCACTGGGTCAGGTGACGCTGCTAATAAAAGGGGCCGAGCGCACGTGCTCGGGGCCAGTTGTACCCTATAGCTAACTGTGTCTGCGTCAGTCCTTTGCAGCATGGGGGCCCAGGGCCCCCAACACAACACTGCCTGCCTGCGCAGAACCGAGCCCCAGCTCACAAACAGCAGCAGGCCTGCCCTGCTCACAAAAATATCCACATCCTGTCCACATTCCACACTCAGGGGACAGGCGCTAGTGCACTGCGCTGCATGCCTGCGCAGAACCGTGCCGTGGATTAAACAAGAAGGTATAGGCCTGGCCACGGCCCTGGGCCGCGGGGTTGGGAGGGGGGCGGGGGCTATACCTTGTTTAATCCCGGCCCAGCCCACAGTGCCATGATTAATCTGATTGGCAAATGGCAATTGTTATGTTATGTTATGTTATGTTATTTATTCTTTTGTATAGCGCAACGGTGACTCAAAAAGAGTATCCCGGCGCTTTAGGTAAGGAGAACTACTTCACCATAACATAACACAGTAAAAGGAGAAAAAAACAAGACAGAACACAGTAAAAAGGCTACTGAGAGGCCTACTGGGTGAACAACCAGGTTTTAAGACCTCTCCTAAAAGCAAGGAGACTGGAAGCCCCCCGAAGTGAGAGCGGAAGCGAGTTCCACATCTGTGGAGCCAGCAAGCCGAAGGAACGGCCGCCCAGGCGCGCTCTCTTCACACGTGGAACAACCACCAGGAATAAAGATTCAGACCTCAAAGAGCGAGCTGGATGGTAAAAGGCAAGTCTCTTTTGGAGGTACTTTGCTCCCACCGCGTGGAGAGCCTTATAGGCCAAAGTCATTGCCTTAAAGGCGATCCGTTTGCGGATGGGTAGCCAGTGCAGCGTCAGCAATAGACCCGAAGCGCTAGCACGTCTATTAAGACCAAAAATGGCCCTGGCCGCCGCATTCTGCACGACTTGGAGCCGCTGCAACAAGTACTCTGGTAGGCCCAGGTACAGAATGTTGGCATAATCTAACCTGGAGCCTATCAGAGCCTGTACGGTCAGCTTCCTGTGTTCCTCCGACAACAAAGGTAAAAACCTCCGCAGCATCTTTAGTAGGCCGAAACAGGTACCAGTCACCCCGAGGATCTGGGCCTTCATCGTCAGCCCCTTATTCATCTTAACCCCCAAGTTCTTAGCCATAAGGGAAGAACAAGACGGGGGAAACATATCGATGGGCCACCAGGCCTGCCAGCTAGGCTCCGTGTCGCACCCGAAGAAGAGTACCTCGGACTTATCGGAATTGCACTTGAGGCTGTTCAGTTGGAACCATTTAAAAACAGCCCCAAGGCAATCCCGGATACTCTCCCCATCAAAGTCTCCCCCTCTCTTGCAGGAGAAGAGGAGCTGGGTGTCGTCGGCGTAGGATACGATCCGGGCACCAAACGACTCCGCCAACGCCGCCAAGGGGGTCATGAAGATGTTAAAAAGGGTCGGGCTCAATATAGAGCCCTGAGGGACCCCGACTCCCAAAGGCGGCATCACGGCGGTGTCAGAAGATGTCCAGACCGTTTGCCGGCGGCCAGCTAGAAAGGAGGAAAACGAGCTGAGCACCGTCCCCCGAAGGCCGATCTCATAGAGTCTTGCGAGAAGGCCATCATGGGGGACGGTGTCAAAAGCCGCCGACAAGTCCAACAACACCAGCATGACTTTGCCCCCGGTATCCAACACCCCTTTGATGGTTTCAGAAACCTCAAGGAGCGCGGTCTCGGTGCTGAGATTTTAACGGAAGCCAGACTGGGTAGCATGCAGGATCTCGTGAGTCTCCAAAAAGTTGGAGAGCACTGCCTGAACGTGCTTCTCCAGAATTTTTACGAGAGCCGGCAGCAAAGAAATAGGCCTGTAATTGGCTGGGGCCTTCGGATCAAGACCCGGCTTTTTAAGCAGCGGGATGACCATTGCCTGCTTCCAGGCCGGCGGAACCACTCCCTGACTCAACGAGAGATTCAGAAGAGGGGTTCGCCAGTGGATTGATCACTTCCGCGATCTTACCCAGAAGTTTGGCAGGGCAAGGGTCCAGTGGCGACCCAGATTTCAAATTGCCCATAAGCACTAGGGAGGCAGGGGCTGACAAAGAAGGAAACACAGCCAACGTAGCGCCATGCGAGGCCAGAGGGAGCATGTCAACCTCAGATTTAAACGGCCTAGCAGGTGCTCCAGATGGAAAAGAGTCCTGTATGAGTTTTATCTTGCTTGTAAAAAAACAAGCAAGATCCGCCGCCCAGGATCCTGAGGGCACCTCTTCAGATGTAATCGACCGAGGGGAGATGAATTCTCTCACTATAGTGAAAATCTCCTTGCAGGAGTTGGAGGCCGCTTCAATCCTCCCTGCAAGGTAGGCTTTTTTTCCAAGGCGAATGTCCCGGTGGTAGGCCTTAACCACCGCCTTGTAGGTCAACCTGTCCACACTATCATAGTGAGCCCGCCAGGCCCTTTCGGCTACCTTACACTGCTGCCGCGTAGCCCACAGTGCAGGGGTAAACCAGGGGGCCGAGACCCGCTTCGATGTCAAGCGGGGGGGCAGCACCGGGGCAAGATCGTTAAGCCTATCGGAAAGCCATGCTTGCAGGGACTCCAGATCTCTCTCCAGATCACCAGAGAGAGGACAGGGATGATCCAAAGCGGCCTGAGCCAACATCTCCGGGGTCACTCTATTAAACGCTCTAAACACTCGTCCCCGCTGCTGTGGCACTGAGATGGACGACCTGGCAGTGCCTCTGATCGCAAATTTGGCAAGCCGGTGATCAGAACACAGAACCGGTAGGATCTCTTTCACCACAAGAGCGGATGTAGAGAAGACCTGGTCGAGAGTGTGCCCCTTGACATGGGTCGGCCCCTGCAGATAAGGGATAAGGCCCAGCGGAGTCGTAGCCTCAGATAGCTTAATAGCAGCCGGGTCAGACGGATCATCCATCCGAAAGTTGAAGTCCCCAGCTACTATGCAGTGTTCTAATCTCAGGGCCAGTCCCAGCAAAACCGAATCAAGATCATCAAAAAACGTTCCAGGCGGGCCGGGAGGACGATAAATTAATTAATTGCAATTTGCAAACATGCAATTGACTGGACGCCGTCCGGCACGGACAGACACAGGCACTAGAGTAGTCTAGAGTGACTGTGAGATCTCTGAAAGTGAGTGACTCACCGTCTGGCGGGCGGCAGTCAGTCGGCAGCAGGGAGTGGGACAGGAGGCAGCCAGGGGCTCGAAATAATTAAATTATAGTTTATGGGGTGCCTCTCTGCTCTCTCACCAGGTGTCGTTGTCTCAGTCTCTGGCAGACTGGCAGTGGCTAAGTTCTGGAATTCTCCTCTACCTGGCCTCACCATCACCGGTCACACGCACTTGCTATCCAATGCGCATGGTCACCACCAGCCACCCGCACCCACCCTAAGGTGGGTTAACTAAAGAGACTGCGGCAGCGGAGACATCTGTGCGCTGCGCGCGACTCACCCACCCTATTGGTGCACAGACAGTGCTCCAATGCATATGCATGATGCAAGCCATTTTATGCAGAATGATTGATTGCAGAGAAATTAGAGAATATAGACTCAGAGAGACTGAGTCGTAAACTTCTCTGATTTTTTTCCCTGACTAACGCTGCCTGCCGGACCAAAAATCCGCCCCCCAGCAACAAAACCGGCCCCCTGCCAAAAACTCGGCCCCCACCCCATCCAGCCTACCGGGGATTGCCCGGTGCCCTGGTCAGTCCAATCACAGGGAGAATAGATTCAATTTGTGTGATGTTGTCTTTTGCAATGATTAAGTGAGATGTGAACTTGTGTGAGGTTTGTTTTGTTAATGAACTTAGCGCTAGGGTTTAATGTCCTGATAGGGTGGGTGATAATAGTCTCGATTTGTGCAGCAGGAAGATTGTGAATGACAGGGGTAAGGTTCAGGAACCTGGTCTTCAGGTGTCTGGATTGCTAGTAGCGCTTGACGATTTTGCATGGGTATCAGCAGGTACTGACATGTAATGCCTGATGTGATGTTGTCCTGCCATTTTAGACTACAAATAATTTATTCGGTTATTTGAAGCTTTCAGATTTATTTTATTGGCAGCCTGCAAATTCTCAATTTCTAACAAAAAGAACTATAAATTGCACTGAGGCAATTTTATGTAGTGGCATGGGAGAACCACCGCTGAGACTTGATCCTCAGATCCCCAGTTCCAATGCCGGCAGCTCTGGATGCTACGACACATTCTCTCTCTATATATCGCTGGTTTTATTTTGTTTACAGTTCTGATATAGCACAAAGTTAGCCAAAGGGCATAGCCTGCTTTACACGAGTTTCAGTACAAACGATCACTTGCCTTTGCCTAATCATGCTCTCCAGTTATATATCTTTATACATTACCAATATACCTAAAACCATCTCACAAACTAAGTGACTTAGGGACTCTTTACATGCTTAAGAGACAAAGAACATGCTGCCTCTGATTTAATGTTGCAGACCGAAGGGAACAAATAGACATTTGAAGAAACGATTACAGCTGGATATGGAACCGTATTTCTAGGCCTCCCTTCAATTTCCGGTGATATTGAATACCGTGGGAAGTTAGTGAGTACACCGGCTCGGTGTGTGTTCCATTCTCACTGTCCCCATCATGACAGCCAGGGTTAACAAGGAGTTCTGTTACCCCACTACTGCAATCGCCAATGGCTTTAGAATCCCCATATAGGGGTAGGTAAGTGATACAAGCAACTTATCCAGGTGGGCAGGGACTCACCCTTGATATCAGCTTCCCCCTAGCCATTATGTTGTTGCTGTGTTCATGTTAACCACAGCACCCACCGAATGATGGATGCTGCCCGAAATTCAATGAGCTCTGAAGCATTCGTGCCATTTTGAACCTGAGGTGACCCGGTAATGGATGAACATGGAAAAGCACCGACAATCAGACTAACAGAGCGCTACTCTTCACACATAAAGTTAAATGCACAAACAAATAAGGATTACTTCTCACAGAGCTAAATTGAGAGTACAAAAATCTGCACAAATGATCACCAGGGCAGGAGAAAATATTGGGTTGGTTGTATTCAACATGTTATTCATCCAGTACCTAATACACTTTGGGGCATTTTACCAATGGCCTTATCGCCGCTTTAGCGGGAATTTTTCCCGCTAAACCGGCGATGATTTTATCGCCCTATTACCTAGCTGTCGCTAACACCAGTTAGCGACAGCTAATAGGCGATAGCGGGCATTTAGGGGCCTACTTTGCATGTCAGCGACAATTATCGCTAATGACATGCAAAGTGGGCGTGCCAAGATGTTAGCGTCTGGAAACAGTCGCTAACATCGCTATCCCCTATTACCAACTTTTGGAAATAATCTTGCTAAGCGCGATTATCTCCAAAAGCTAACGCCTGCCCAGAGCAGTTCTTAGCCATGTTATCCAATGGTAGGTGGATAACATGGCTAAGAGCATTTGCTCGGTAATGCATGAATATCGCGGACTTTTCAGCGATATTCATGCATTTCGGCTGATTTTTATCGCTTAGGAGATAAACCTTGATAATATCAAGGCTCCTAAGCGATAAAAGTAGGCGAAGCTTGGATATTATTTTGGTCGCGAACCAAGCTTAGCGATAATTATCGCTATAGCTTGGTAATATGCCCCTTTGTTCCCTTTCAACTGTACATCAGATCAGATCATTTTAATGGAACTAGGATTTTTTTTCTCATAAAAATGGCGTGCATTTATAGGCATGGGGAAATTATGTGATGTGCCCAGAAACACAGGCATGTTCAGGGTATGGTAGGACTAGAGCCCGGTTCCTCAGATCCAAAGTGGGCAGCTGTGGCCATTAAGCCATTTCCCCTGTTGTTCTGAGTGCATTGGAAGTACATGAAATGCAAACAGAGAGGCCAATGTGCCATCTGCGTCTGATTGCAAACCAAATACAGCCTGTGTTGGCAAGGCTGACTTGACTGCGAGCTCTCCATCCAGGAGCATGAAGTGTCCAATCTGAAGGCAGCCTGGCTGTAGTCGCGCAAAACAAACACTTTAAGTTACAAAAATTAAATTTAGAAAAAAATTATCGCACTTTTTTATATACCGATCCAAATGGTCTCGGCAATCTGAGTACCATCAGCTTAAAGCATAGCAAGTCAGTAGGTCTCAAAGACAATACCTTCTGGCTTTGCCAATGCTTATTTAACATGTTGTACAGCAGAGGTGACTGTAGTGCAACATGACTTAAAAAAACACACTATGACGTGGTCAACGCTAGCCGTGTCACAGCACTTTTTAGGTCTCACATAAGCAGCGCAAGCGCTGGTTTGAGAAATGGTGTATCTCCTCTGAGGGGCTTAAAGCACGCCCCTCAGTAGCCATTTGTTCCTGTGTATGCTTTTCAAAATTCCTTACCTTTCTGTGGCTAATTGATCTAATTTGTCCCTCCTCTAGGTGGTTCTTGAACCTGCCGACTGACCCTGTTACATGCATCACTGCCCCTCTGTCTGGTTCTGTTTGTTTGCTTGCACTACTTTTAGGTCTCGCCTGAGCCAGCGCGCAGGCACTGCTCTGAGAGGCTTTTAGTAAGGACTTTCAACTTGGACCACACGCTTTTTTTGCTCACATGCTATTGGCCTTTGCATGAGTCTTTCTAAGAAAGACAGCACGCAATTGGCCAAAGGCCGGGTGCATGTCCCTCCTTCTCTTTCCCCAGGCCAAGGGAGCTTGAAAGCGAGTAGCAGCGTGGCCTGGTGCCAGCTGCATACCTGATATTCCTTGCAGTGCACGCGCACCGCGCTTGTTTTAATATGTCACAGCTGTTTTTTCCATGCGTGGCACGTTATCATGTATGTTGGTTATACAATAGGAAAAGCACTTTCTGCCGTAATATCATTGTGAAAGATGTCATTATTGTAAGTTGAAGTTCATTTAACAATGCGCTCTAAGTTTCTTTCGGTTAATATGTTGCATGGTTAACCCTTTCAGTAGTTTAAGTTGGGCCTTTTCCTTTTCTTTACTGGCATTGAGCCCCGTCAGAGAGGGTTAGGGAGTCGCATATTGTGTGTAACTATGTGATCTGTGCACAAGCCTTGTAAATCACCCGGGCAGCTGCCTGGAGTATGTTTTTTCGGTGTCTCCACTCAATGCACTAAGCGTAATCGGGAGAGCACTGTCGGTTTTTGCTTCCTTCCCTTTCCGTCTCTTTTTAGTAACTGCCTTCTTTCTCCCACAAGGTTACACTAACCAACCTTTTTAGCAATTCTTTTTACATTAAAAGTAAAAAAAAAGGAGAAAAGGCAATGCCATATCAGAAAGGAGTCATGTGACACAAAATGTACGTTTGGGTTTAATTTAAAACAAAAGCCCACGCAAAACAAACTGTGTGTATTAATGAGAATGAATGCTCTATTTGCTTACCTATTCAATATACGAAACAGCACCAAAAATGGCAAAAACTGCCCTACCTGAAGTGAGGCTGACGACATTTACATATTCACTTGTTACTTGTGCCTTTCATCTATAGGGATTATTCATGGTATTTTGTATTTGTTAGAGAGTCGCAGACACAAATAGTGACCCTGTGTTACTTTAGAGCAAAGTCTTTCTCTGCGTCACAGAGAAACTAAATAGCGCCCTGCATGCTAAATGCGTAGAAACACACCGATTTACATATGAATGCTTGCTGCCCATGGTAACACTGTCTCTTGACAAAGTGTTCTCATTATTAGCACTAGTTTAAACCCCAAATACACCAAAATGCAACTTAGAGTTGAAGAGTCTATATTTTGCTCCTATTCAATGTGTCAATCGTTTTTCACAGGAAGGCCACTAGGCACACTGGAAGGTGTGTTTAGGTCTTGGCTACTAGACCGTGGCTACGAGGTATTGACAACCCAAAAGCCAACAGCCTGTATAAGCTCTGTGTTTTTTCTTTAACTGCTGCATTTCCTCATTCCTCTTTAGTCCACCTCCCCAGCTTCTAAATGACCTGTGCATGCATGTGCAACATCGCACCTGCTGATGCTAAATAATAGCGGCACAAAGCAATGGCAAAAATAACTAGTGGGTCTGCATTCACTTCGATAAGGCGAGACCTATTGGCTATGCCAATGCTTGTTCTGTTTTGCTTTGGTTTGTTTCTTTGGTAGGCACGAGAGAACTAACGCTAGACTCGAACCAGGTTCCCCAGTTCCATGTTACACCACATCCTATCTCCAAAAAAGTGATGTTTTTCTTTCGAAATGCCGCCTTTGGGAAATCAGACTGCTTGTTGGGTTTCAAATTGGGAACAAGCGCTGCACAAGATCCACAGAAGCCTGCTTCATTTTATTCCATCATTGCAACGGCACTTGGAGGATACGTGCCTTTCTTTTGTTTTCCTCTGTTTTTTTTCGGTTGACTGTGTGTTTTAAGCACTTCCCACAACTGAACTGGATTTGCTTGATTTGATCAGCGTGGATCTCGCTTCACTGCTGCTGCACTTCAACTTCCATTCTTACGGTCGCCATGGGAGACTGTGTGCCTTTTTCAATTTAATTCTGCATATTGGCAACAATAAGCGGGCACAAATGTGTATGTTACAAGCAAAAATGACTTCATAAATGAAGACACACATTTTCGACAGTGAAAAATAAAAATAATTTTTCACTTGTTATTCTTCATGTGGTAACACGTTTAGGAGCTTCAGCAAAAGAAAACGAGTATAGAGGTGGAGTTGAGGTCCGAAGACAAAATGTACAACTTTATTTTAAACAAAAGCTGCACACTTTATTGAAAACAGTGCTTTTTTTTACATCAAAATTGGAATTAACATAGTACACTCAATGCAGTACACACTTCACAAACGCCCAAAAGCAACCAGGATTTTGGTCCGAAATCCTAAGTCTCACAATTCTAAAGTCCACAACACCCACTAGATGAGAGCATACAAAGTCTCTCTCTCTCTCTCTCCTCACTTCTCAGATGAACACACACACGTTTTCTATTTTACAGTATATAGTAGTTTTGCCCTGATTTATGTGGCACGCATAGGTTACGAATTTTTCGCTTTTACACCGTTTATCCAGAATAAACTCAATACAGAGGTGCTGTTGTAGCTGCCATAAGGATTTATGTTTTTTTCCTTACACACTAAAGTTTGGGGATTGTTAGCGGAATACAACGGTATTTCGTTGTTTTGCACTAGACTTTGGGAGGATTGCGCTTTTTTAATCTTGGTTTTGTTGTTGTGTCTGTTTGTAAGTATGACAGACTACAAATAATTGGGGGATATGTTATGTGTGGCTTGGTGACTTACAAAAACACAGATGCATCTCGTAACTGCGATAACTATCTTTACTGGCATGCTAATGTAATGCCTTGTATATTCATGCAGGTCCGTTGCAAAAGAAAGACAAGTACTCTTCTTTCTTAGGCCTTCTCTGGCTTCCATCCTGGTGCCTGCTTCAGACAAAAGGTTTGCATCGGTGACAAGCTTTCACATTGCTAAAAGTTGTCCAAAGTCTACACTCACTCTATGGTATTTTACAAATACGTGCACCAAATCTTTAATCTTCTTTTTACTTCATACTGGTCCCATCAGTAGTTCCACATTCTTACTCCTCTAGACAGTGCTGCTAGCTGCTTCTCTGGTCCCATCGGGAACTCCTCCATTCTAAGTCCTCTAGGCAGTACTGCAGCTGTGTCTGTTCTCAGCTGTAGTTCCCCATTCTTACTCCTCTAGACAGTGCTGCTAGCTGTGTCTCTGGTCACAGTGGTAATTCCTCAGTCTAAATCCTGTTGGCAGTGCTGCAGCTGTGTTTCTGTTACCAGTGGTAATTCTTCACTCTTAGTCCTCTAGACAGTGCTGCTAGCTGCTTCAGTGGTCCCGTTGGTAACTCCGCCATTCTAAGTCCTTTACACAGTGCTGCAGCTGTGTCTCTGTTCCCAGTGGTCATTCCCCATTCTTACCTCTCTAGACAGTGCTGCAGCTGTATTTCTGTTCCCAGTGGTAATTCCTCATTCTTAGTCCTCTGGGCAGTGCTGCCAGCTGCTTCTCTGGTCCCAGCAGTAATTCCTCATTTTAAGTCCTCTAGGCAGTGCTGTTAGCTGATTCTCTGGTCACGTCGGTAACTCCTCCATTAACAGGACAGGACAAAGAAGCAGCTGCAGCACTTGCTGCAGCTGCTTCTTTGTCCTGTCAGTAATAATTCATTCTAAGTCCCCTAAACAGTGCTGCTAACTGCTTCTCTGGTCCCGTTGGTAATTCCTCATTCTAAGTCATTTACACAGTGCTACCACCTGCTTCTCTGGTCTCATAAGTAATTCCTTATTATAAGTCCTCTAGACAGTGCTGCTAGCTGCTTCTCTGGTTCCAGTAACAATTCCTCACTCTAAGTCCTATAGACATAGACAGTGCTGCTATCTGCAAATCTGGTCCTGTCGGCAATTCCTCATTATAAGAATTCCAGACCGTGTGCTAGCTGCAACTCTGGTCCCGTTGGTAATTCCTCATACTAAGTCTTATAGGCAGTGCTGCTACTCTGGTCTTGGCAGTAACTACCCATTCTAAGTCCTCTAGGCAGTGCTGCAGCTGTGCCTGTGGCAGGGGAGGCCGCCACGGCTCATTTGCGGTGGGTGGGGAGGGAAGGCCTGCGATAAAATAATAATGCAAAAATTCAAACTTACCTTACCGCCGCCGGGTCTCGCGTCTTCTGTCCTGCTTCCCTCTGTCTGACTCCAGGTCGGAACAGGAAACAGGTAGCCAGGCTCCCACCCCTAAGCCATTCACAACGCTCCAATGGAGCGTTGTGATTGGTCTGAGCGCCGTGACAAGGGTCTCAACCAGGGGCTGTAGGGGTGGGAATGTTCTCCATGCAGGCTGTAATGCAGCTTGCATGGAAAACAGGGGAGGGCGCATGACTGTTTTGGGTGGCTCAAGAGGACCGACCAGTGATTACGCCAATGAGTGTCTACCACTCCTCCCTTGCAGCTCCACCCGCCCTCTCACGCACTGCAGCAGCAGGAGGAAAAGATTTAATGATAATAACATTCCGTTATTATCATTAAATTTTTTCCTTTCTTTGCTGTCCTGGCAGTGGAGCGACGGACATCTGCCTTAGCGGAGGAGCAGCCACTGTTCTCTGGTCACAGTGGTACTTCCTCATTCTAAGTTCTCTATGCAGTGCTGCAACTGCTACTCTGGTCCCGCCGGTAATTCCCATATTTTAAGTCCTCTAGCCAGTTGTGCAGCTGTGTCTCTGGTCACAGTGTTAATTCCTTATTCTTAGTCCTCTAGGCAGCGATACTAGCTATTTCTCTGGTCCCGTCTGTAATTACTCATTCTAAATCCTATTGTCAGTGCTGCTAGCTGCTTCTCTGGTCCCAGTGGTAATTCCTAATTCTAAGTCCTCCAAACAGTATGGCTAGCTGCTTCTCTGGTCCCCGTTCTAATTCCTCATTCTAAGTCTGCCAAACAGTGCGGCTAGCTGCTTCTCTGGTTTCTTCAGTAACACCTCCTAAGTTCTAGGCAGTGCTGCAGCTGTGTCTCTGGTCACAGTGGTTATTCCTCATTCTATGTCCTCTAAACAGTGCTGCAGCTTCTTATCTGGTCTTGTCAGTAACTCCCCATTCTAAGTCCTCTGGACAGTGCTGCAGTTGCTTCTCTGTTCCCATTGGTCACTCCTCCATGCTAAATCCTCTAGGCAATGCTGCAGCTGTGTCTCTGGTCACAGTGGTAATCCCTCATTCTTAGTCCTATAGACAGTGCTGCAGCTGTGTCTCTGTTCATTAATCCGCTGTACTCCAAACCAAAACACATAGGTTAAAAACATTGACATTTACAACGCCAATAGCTCAAACTCTCAAAAATGCGAGACCTATTACATTGCAAATGCTTGTTTTTTCGTGACTAAATTTTTATTGAGTACTTATATTTGCACATTTTTCACTTGGAAGTGTCTATTGGTCAACCTTACAGTAAAAGGTTTTTGCAAAACATCTAAATGACTTTCCTTTTTGCCGCTGTTCACATTGCCCCATCTCTAACTTAAATTGTTTAGAGATACAGCGGGTGCAGCGTGCTAGATGCTACAAGGGCGAACCGTGCTCAATGCTACATCTTTTAGTAGCAATATAGCCTCTTTTCCTGAACATTAGCCTCCTGCATACCATGTGTTTAAACTTACCCCGGTCGCCGTACTCCGCTCGGCCAGCGGAGTTTGCGGATTTTTACCAAGTCCGCGCTCCACTGGGAACGCGAAGTTGGGCAAAACTCTGACTCCTTGGCAGAGCGGAGTACGAAGCCAGCCCCCTTAACAAAAAAAAGTATTTAAAACCCACTTAGCTTGTCTTCTGCCTGCCCTCATCCTCACAACGGTGTCTCCCTTCTTCCGTTGTCCTCTTCCTCACATCGCCTTTATGCATTACGTCTTGCGTGAACTCCGCAGGCGCAGCTCACGCAAGACATAATACGTAAGGGGACGCGAGGAGGAGGACAGCGGAAGAAGGGAGACACCATGGCGAGGAGGCAGGCAGAAGACAAGGTGTTTTAAAAAATAATTTGTAAGGCTTTTGTGGTCTCGGAGCGGAGCTCATGTAGTTCAACAGAGTTTATTTTTAACTCTGTGGAACTACGAGGATCACCACTATGCATACTCTGCCCAGGGTTAGTCTCAACTGTACAAGAAACAATGAAGACACTGCACTTTGTAATCGAGGTTGCAAAATCGCTGGCTGTTGTTACATTACAACAGCCAGGGGTCTCTAGACTATCTCTACTTATCTCATGGATCTGAAGAAGAAATAAAGTTATGATCCTAAATATACCTAGAGACTATGGATCTTTCATTATTGTAACACTGGCATTGCCATTTGGCTGTATCCCTGTCTAGCTATTTGAATATGCAGTGGTTCACAGCTCTTCTGAAGCAAATTACTCCCACTGAGCACAGGCCGACTGTATTTATTTACATTGCAGCTGTAAGTGTTTTGCTCAGTGACAGGGATTCTCTGGGTCTGCCTGGGACAGACGTGGCACTTATTAATACATTATAAACTTGAAAAAGTGCGGATTGGGGATGTTTTGAATTTAATGCGCTGTACAAGTGTTTTGCCAGCTATGAAAGAGTGCATGGATTTGAGCTTGTCATTTTTCTTCTGTCACGACAAACATGTTTACTTTCAGTTATAAATGCCGAGCAATTGCATCTCTGCTGCAGGAACAAAGGCGACAGGCTGTTTTCACGCTCTTACTGTTCCATTATCCTCTTTCGCATCAAAAAGTTCAAAGAATAGTTTTAAAAACAGTACTTTAGGCTCCTGTGAAAGAGCAAGGTCAAGGTAACTTTAAAGTGCTGATTTTTTGTAACTTATAGCTATTGATGAGCAGAGTTGCTTTGTCTTGAGGGATTTCAATTCGGTATCTCTAGATTCAGGGCCCGATGTAGGTGGCCAAATACCTGTCGGTAATGGTGAAATTCGGTAAATTTCACCGTTACCGACCGGTATTTAGCCATTCCTGATGTAGGGAAGGAATCGGTAATAAGGAATCAGTAAATACCGATTCCTTATTGGCCTTGCATTTAAGGAATCGGTAATACCGATTCCTTAAATGCAATGTAGAAAGCAAGTGTTTTTGGGCCTTAAGGAATCAGTGATTACAACCAACTTCAAGTTGGTGGTAATTACCGAATTCCTTTAAAAAAGCACTTTTTTGCTTTTTTAGAAGTGCCATGTGGAACATATCCATGCCCTTAGGGCACGCATGAGTGCCACATGTGCACACATGCACATTTCAGGGGTGAAACAGGGTGTCTTTTGGACACCCTGGCACCCTTGAAATACCTCCCGGTATTACCGATTCGGTAATACTGAATCGGTAATACTGAATGTCTTCACATTCATTCCTATGGGCCTCCAAGCCCATAGGAATGAATGGGTAGGTATTCCTTATAACCGAATCGCAATTACCGATTCGGTAATAAGGAATATTAAGGATTCGGTAAAAAATTATGAATTCTTACCTACATCTGAAATACAGATTTCTTAATACCGAATCGTTAAAATTCGGTATTAAGAATTCAGAATTTCAAAATTACCTATATCGGGCCCTTAGTGATTACTGTCGTCTTCAGAGTTTGAAGGTTGCACGGGATATAGCACAATTTGATTATAGTTACCTCTATGGGATCGATGCAGCTATTTTGGCTTGGGAACCTTGCACGCTACATGTTGTGCAAATACATAACTGCTGTTCCATTTTTGAGGAGTTTTATTGGTATTACATAAGTGCTGAAGTGCATGGGATTACCAAATATCCTGCTCTTTGAATACAGTCTACAAAACATTTTTAAGTGTACGTTCCAGTGGTGTAAAATCGCACATTTAATTCGTAGCTGTTTTCAAAGTTTCTTCTCATGTTAGACCATATGGATGATGAGTATCCAACACCAGTCCAAAAGGTCCGGATTCACCCCAGAATTTCTGATCAACCACTATGTAAATGAATTTTATTTAAATGTATTGTATATAATTGCATGTTGAACACACAGTGCTTGTACACCTGAGCTGGAAGCAATATAAATGTGTCAGTGTGATGCTTTTTGGATCCTAAAATTGTTTATGGCACTTTTCATCACTGGAATGTGGGCATCACAGGCTTCGTTTTTCTACGAGTGGTAAGGTGGTGACGACAAGGTGAAAGATGTTTTCAGTGGTAGCATGCACTAGAGATACATATTCAAGGGGCTACTGCTGTTTAACTGTCAAAGTAACCACCTCTAAAATCTTTATGAAAATAATGGTTCTGTTTCTTTGCTCATTCCATCAATCTTTTGAAATTGGTACCAATCAAAATATTTGTTTCAAACAATCACTCATATAACATAATGTTAAACTTTCATTTTATGATCACCACCTCAGTATTACTCAGCACCAGAAGAGCACCAACTCAGCACCAGCTTAACATCACTCAGCACCAGCACAACACCACTTTAGCATCACCAGTACATCAATGCAACACCACCACAGCACCAGCTCAGCACCACCGCAGCACAAGTCAGCATCACTTAGCACCACTTCAGCAGTACCCCCTGAGCATCACTCAGCAACACCTGAGTTCCACCACAGCATCACTCAGCACCAACTAAACAACACCTCTGCGCAAGCACACCACCAGTACAGCACCACCTTAGCACCAGCACAGCATCAGCGCAGCACCTCCTCAGCCACAGTGCAGCATCGCCTAAGCATTTGTTGCTATTCCCTCCTAACATATCCACCAGTCTAACTAACAATTATCTGCTGCAGAGCTTAGCTTTACGTGTTCACCAAATGCCCTTGCATTCGTTACTTTGTTTTTAAAATGTTTCCATATTACATTTCTCTTCCCAATGTCATGCTGCATTAGACTCTTTCTGTCTCTGTGTCTCTGGACTCATTGCTGGGCCTTCCGTTTCCCTTAATACGCTATAAAATGCCAGAAACACCTATACATACCCAGATTGAGTGCTGCAGGTATATGTGAAGCCTCATTTGCCCTTGTATTTCCTCTTATAGTTGCCAGCCACACTTGACGAATGAAGCACATATTGCGAGTCAGTTTCTGCAGTTACATCCTGTGTCATATTGCCCCATGAATCTTCATGTACCTATGTGGGCTATTTCTGTTTCATGATGTACAATCTTCTGCTACTACGACAGATAATGAAGTTATGAGTTGGGCCTGAGATTTTAAAAAGCATCGCTAGAATATGACATTTGATACAGAGATGGTACAACATTTCCAGCTTTTTACATTTGCCATATCCGCCCAGACCCTTTGTGATATTAGTTGTATATGCATATGATAAAATGACCTTGTCTCTTGGGAACCTCTCTGTGAGATACGAATCTATACTTTTACAGCGTGCATATTTGTTATAACAGAACTCATAACAAAGACTGAAAGAACTTGGCAGATAGTTCTTTTTGCATTTTTTGCTTATTGCAATGGGCCTCTGCATCTGAGCAAGCACTGCCACACACACACACATTGTCTGTCAGTGTCTTGGCTTTAGCTCAGTGCAGTCCATGCAACCATTAATCCTTTCACAGCAGATGCTGTAAAACATGTGCCAAGCCCACTGACTTCTGGGGCTGGAGGGACAAGGACTGTTAATTTAACCCCTTCGCTGTGGCGGCAATTCCGCCGCAGCGCTAGGGGGTGGGGGGCCGCGCGGGTGCGCTGTGCTGATGACGGAGCGGTTCCGCCATGGCCCCGCCCACTCATCAGAACGTCCAGTGCAGGCGCGCCGAGCGGGCCGTGAAGGAACCGCTCCGTCATCAGCACAGCGCGTCCGTGGCTGGTGACGGAGCGGTTCCGTCACCAACATGGGAGGGGTTAAATGCCCTACAGGGGTTAGGCCTGGATAGGGGTCCTCCCTAGACGTCTTCTTGAAAGTGAAGCCATGTGATAAACATGATCTTTTTGTGTAAGCAAGACATATGAGAAAAGGATTGAATTCAGTTGCAGCTGGGCACTTTTTAAGAACAGCTACTAAATCGTTAATGTTGGGATAGCTATCGGTTCTACTCTGTAAGTGCAGAGCTCCAGTGTGGGGCTTAGTTTATGAGTTTGAAAAGCACTGCTTAATCGCTTCATTTGCCGCGCTACAACTTTCTTCACGGCCGCCGTGCTCTTGTTTCAATGTTGAACGATTGCACGCTGTGTGCGACCGGAGCGGTGTTTGTGCGACACTCCACTCACTATGAGCCCCTGGAACTGAAGCATTCAAGGATGGCGTGGGTCAGTAACTTTAGACTGCTTTTTTTCGGACTCCTGTGTTTACCTAGGTAAAGGTTTCTCCAGGGAAAGATACTGTAAGCACTTCACATATGAGGGATGGGCATAGTGTGACCAGTGGCGTAACGAACCTTGAGGGGACCCCCTGCAGGGTACTTGAAGGGGCCCCCTCCAGACTCTATCTAGAGCTCTCCAGCAGAAGTGCAGTGCTGTCGGGGCCCCCTGGAGGGTGAGGGCCCCCCTGCACCGCGGGGGCTGCAGGGGCCTGTGTTACGCCCCTGAGTGTGACTTTGCAAAAGAGACTCTTCAGTTTTGCTTTTCACATATTGTGGTCTATGTGACTGGTATTTCCAGTAGGAGTGTTGGTATCTTAGATGATACGTCATATTGCTGCTACCATCAGATTTTGAAGACTGTAAACCTGTGGAAAGTTTATTGGCGTAATCCAGCACAATTGGTTTAATGTGCTCACTGCATACACAAAATACACTCTGTAAAAAGTGTGTAGTGAGCTCAGTGCAGCCAGACACAGACTGTAAACAATACTGCAAAAACAGTCTCAAAGAGAAGATAACTATATAATGTTGCTTCATCTTTTCAAGTAGGATTGTTGAATCTTTCACCAAATACTGTGTGTATCTGTGTTTAATCTAGGTGATGTAATGTCTCTGGTTAGCTTTCTCCATCTCTCCATCATACTTCCACCAACCCTGTCACCTTTCCCTCAGACTCACATCTCTTATCTCTCCCTCATGCTCCCACCGACCCGGTCATCTCTCGCTCACAATTGCACAGTCTCCTGTCTTCTTTCCCTCGCACTTCCACCAACCCTGTCATCTCTCACCCACAGCCCCCACTTCCTCTATCATCACTCCCACACACTCCCACTGCCCCCTCCCATCTTGCACTCCCACTGCCCCCTCTTATCCCTCCCTCAGACTCTGTGTCTACTCTCTGTACTGCCTGCTCACACATGCTGCCTTCCAGTACCTCCTCGCACTGTGCACTCATCCACCTCTAGCCCCCCCCCCCAGGTGCCACACCCACTCATCTTCGCTCAGTGCTGCTCTCACTTATACTAAAAAACTGGAAGATGTGCACAGCCCGTCTCTTTCCTTGCTCTATCTGTCGGGTCCCATGTGTCTCTCGGGCCGGTGCCCCTCATTGGTGTCCCGCTGCATTGCCTCTCTTAACACCTGCCTTACTTGAGGTTAATAAGGTTTGTTTGGAAAGTGCACCCAGTCTCTCTCTCTCTCTCTCTCTCTCTCTCATACTGTCTCTCACCTGCACACTCTCTCACCCATCTTTCTCACTCTATCATGCACTCTTCCCTCCTCATGTAGTTGACTTCAGATCTTCGACCACAGTTTCTTTCCAGTGCCATTTCAAGGGTTCAGTTCCTTAATTTCAGACTCACCACATCTTGGGGTGTCTTCTGCATACACATGTGATCCCTCTTTATGCGTTTGTAGCCTGCTCTCCCCTTTTTACTCTCTTTCTCGCACGCTCTTTCTGCTCCTCTGTCTGGAGTTCATTCATCACTTTGTGCACAAACTACCTTTCACTCTCTGTCTTCTTGTCTATCTATTCTGTTCAGCTTTCACCCATATCCATCCACCCTGCCACACAATTCCACTATACAAATCCTCTACACACCACACAAATGCACCCCACACACTTTCACAACCAACAATTCAAATCCAGCCCACATAATTCCACTCCACACCACATACATCTACTCTACTCCAAACCAAAACAAATGGGTAAAAGACATTGTTATGTGCAACACCAATAGCTCTAACAAATGTGAGACCTATTGGCATTGCTAATGTTTTTTATTTCTATTGTGAAGTTTCTAGTTGCGTTCACATTACAGCGTGATGTTCTACAGGCCTCCTTTTACTGGCGCCTCATGATGGAGTCTGTTGTTTATAGTGCCTTGCCTGGTGGAGATGGAAAATGGTCCCCTCAAGGCCTCTAGTGCCTTGACATCTTCTCAGCGGGGAAAATGACAGAGTACAGAATGTCACTACGAGCACTACTGCTGATAAGACACACTGTAATTTTTTCTGTAGACATGAATGAAGTCAACTGGGTAGGCTAAAAGTCGTTAACACTGATGTTTGGCATTTTCTTTTTATTTATTTATTATCTATTAAATAGGGTTATATAGTGTAGACCATGATACGTTGATGATAATGCACTTTTTATTTGGCACCCTGCTACTTTCCCTTGTTTTTAAATACATCCCGCCACTCTTGCTTTGCTGTTGTCTGTAACCCGTCCCCAATTTTTCACCCCTCTCCCTCTCTCTATTATGTTTCCCACCCTCATGTCCCAACCCGCTAGCGCAGTTTGTTAGGCCAAAGCCTACCAAATAGCGCAGCTATCTAATTTGCTAAAGACATGTTGAGGGCACTCAGAAAGCTTCCCTAGGAATGCACCCCACCCGTTGCATGCCATTATCTTTGGGATTTGTAACTCATATTTTCTTACTTTCTATTTACTGTCTTTATTTGTTTTATGCTGTCGAGGGTGAGTTTGTCTCTTGCAAGGAGCAAAGCATTTTCACACCAACTCCCCTTGTATACTTGCCAGAGTGCTCCTTTCTGCAAACAGGCCTGTAAATCTTGTTCTTATCTTGTCACATTTCCTGTACATTCAAAGACAGAGGTCAAATGTCAGGTGCTGTCTTCCGAGGGAGCTTGGTGTTTAATTTTCTGTCTCAGGCTTCAAAGTGAGAGGAATTATGTGACAATCTTACTTGATTCTGGGGGTAGGAAAGGTTTTTTTCTAGCACACAACAACATTTAAATTAACACTGCAAGTATGTCAGAATATATCACATTTGTGAATGCACAAATGAAGCACGTTTTTTGTTAATTCTGAAGTGTGTTGGAAACAAATGCTTTAATATTATCAAAACAAATCAATATACTTGGTGTAGCCATTTCCACACATTATTCTTTGTGCACTGTATCATTTTATTGTTAGAATTGAATGTCCATGCAAATGTAATGCTCATTACAATGAAATATGTGTTGTCTGTAATGTCAGTGTGCTACCATACCATGCATACTCCACTCTACGCCCACTCCATTCTACTTTACAGCACTCTACAACAAAGCATTCTATTTTGCACCCATCCAATTTCCACCACTCCACGCCTCTGCACTGTGCGCCACGGCACTGTGCTCCACTCTGCACCCCACTCTACGCCATTTCTCGCCACGCCTCTTTACTCTACTCTATGCCAATGCTCTGCCCCACTCTACTCTACATTACTGCACTCTACACCAGTCCAGTCTAGGCCACTCCAATCTATTCTGCACAACTCGAATCCATGCCTCTATGCAACACTGCACTCTGATCCACTACACTCTATGCCAATGCTCATTACTCTGTAACACTCAACTCTGGCCCTTGCACTATGCACCACTCCACTGTACGCCACTCTAATGTACTCTGCACCACTGCACTCTACACCACCTTACTCTATGCCATTACACTCTACGCCACTCAGTGCTACTACACTTCACCCTGCACTGCTCCACTCTATGCCACGTCACTCTACTCTGAAACAATCTACTTTACGCCACGTCACTCTACGCCACTCTACTCCACTCTGCACCACTCCACTCTATACCACTGCACTCCACGCCACTCAACTCTAAACCACACACTTTACAACAATGCACTATAAACAATTGCACTTTACTTCTCCGCATTCTAAGCCATTGCACTCTACTCTGTACCACTGTACTTTATGTCACTCTTCGTCAATGCACTCTACATACTCTACACCACTGCACCCTGCAACACTCTACTCTGCGAGACTGCATTCTATACCAATGCACTCTACTCAGCATCACTCCACTCTCTGCCATGGCACTCTGCAGCACTCTGCTCTAAGCCACTGCACTTTATGCCACTGAACTCTGACACTGTATTCTACACTGCACTGCTCTATGCTACACCGCCCTACTTTGCATCACTCTATTCCACTCTGCACCATTGCACTCTATGCCACTGCACTCTTCGTCACTGCACTTTACTGTGCAACACTCTAATCTACGACACTGCAAGTATGCCCTGCAATCCATGCCACTGCACTCTACGCCACTATACTCTGAAAACCTCTGTGCCAATGCTCTGTATGCCAGTCCACTAAACTCCACTCTATGTGACTCCACTATATGCCACTCCAATACACAACACTCTATGCCACTCCACTCTACAACACTCCACTGTTCGCCATTTCACTCTATGACACTCCACACCACTCTCATCTACACCACTAACTTTTAGCTTTGCTTAATAGTAGCAAAGCTGATGTACAGTGTGGCTAAAGCACATTGGTAAAGCCAATATCTCTTGCAATCGACGAGACCTATTGGCTTTGCCATAGCTTGTTTTACATGTTGCACTGCAGCACGAGCTGCTTTGTAACATAGCGTAAAGTTATAGCACTATGACAGTCAGTGGTGGCCGAGTCATAGTGGTTTCATTATTTCATTTAAGCAATTTTGCACAGCAGCTCGTACTGCTGTGCAGCAATTAAAAAACATTGACAAAGCCAATAGATTTAGCATAAGCGAAACCTGTTAAATTTGCCAGTGCTTGTTTAACATTTGTGCTGGTAGAGCCGCTACCGAAGAGCGCTCCCAAGTTATTTGCTGTCTGTTAGTAGCCTAAGCAACATTTCAGCTACCCTTCAGCAAATTTAGATTGGTGATGGATCTTGACAGTGCATGCGCAGTAATTCTGTTTTTATGCTGGTGAAATACAACCATTTTCTCTGCCTCCAGACTTCCTCAAATCCCTTTTCCACCAGTTTCAGCTTCTAGTTCAGTGGTCCTTGTCGATGCAGTTAATGATGGTGATATTAGGCTCAATTTGAGATTTTAAATACGACTGGTTAAGAATGATCTATTCTGGACCAGGAGGGCCGGCCCTTCTTTTCCAGATCAAAACAAAACACATTTTTTGCCCGGGCAATGCTTTTCCACAACAAAGCAAAATACAAAAAAATCTGCGACTTATTGGGAGCTTTGTTTTTGTCCTTTGTCGGCTGAAGAAAAATAAACTGAACCTACCTGGGGTGCAACACAATACCTCTAGAAATCCCCTTTGGTACACGGTTTCGAAGCATCATGGTGGATAATGTTATTTACGACTGGTGTTACAAGGCCTGATCTACTATTTAATTCCAAATGAATTATTGAGGGTTTTACAGCTTATGGCGCAGGATAATAGTGGAGTATAACATTTTAAATAAATAGCTTGTTGAATGCTGCTTTTGGTTCTTTTTTGTCCAGTAAGACTCTCTATATTTTTCAAGCACAGGTGGCAAAGGTGACGCGGTACGATTGTAACAGCGCATGCGTGATCTTCATTACAGTGCTGAGCCATTCTAATACGGCCATGTCCTCTGCATTAGTTAATTGCACCTCTCCACGTGCTTTGAAATCTAGTTCGTAGTGTTGATCCAGCAACTAATCCTGGGTGAGGCCTGTATGTGTGAACAGCTGCTGCCAAAGCCTGGACTTACACCACATGGTGTGCAGAGCTGCTGCTGCTACAAATCAGCACTGCTTGGCACAAATGGGAACATTGTAAAAAAAAATCCATTGCTCTTGATTCTCATGCGTAGAATTTACTGATGGTACCATTTTTAGGTTTGGACTAAGACAGCTTTAGATTTAATGCAAACAGTTCTTCAAAAAGTACAATACGAAGTACATAGAGGTTGTGGCTGTTGGGTCCGTCCCCTTCATGCATTTGCTTACATGTGTTTTTCATTGTTTGTGATTGCTTGGATAGGCTGCTCAACAGGGCCAATGTATTTTGAGTAGGGCTACATTATCAACATTTTGTTTTCTCATATAGAAGATCGGTGAATCATAATAATAACGATTGAAGGGCTTGTTTCAATATGACAAATTATGGCAGGACAAATCCACATATTGATGCCCGCCACAAAAATTTGTGATGCAGTAGCCCAATATCTCATTCCTGACCTCCCAAGAGAAAATCATTTGGCGATATTGATGTCACTCTACTCAAGGATACATGTATATTCAAAAATGAGATCATCACTGTCATTGTCAAAATCTCCATCAACCCTGAGTATGAAAAATGGGGTCAGGTAGGCCCTGTGATCTGCGCCTGTGGCTACTGATTGACAGTTCACAGGTGGGGTGGCACGTGACCAGCCAGGCAATCACACAAACAGGAAAAGACCAGATTAGTCACACAGGCAGAAACACCACTGTGTTCCTAGAAGACTGGCCCCCATAAAGCACATATGGCTGGAGGGGTGCACACGTTCCTAAAACACCATAAAGTCAGATGCCACCCGACGTTAGGAACACTCAGCCAATCAGAGCACGCCACACACAGTACATGCAGCGATCAAGCACTCACCATATTGGATACCTGGGCACTTCTCGCGCAAAGTCGATACCCGCTTGCATTTACTATTAGGTGGCCTGATTTATACCCCTTGACTAGGCCTGCATTCCTTTCTCAAAAATGAGATCTAGGTTGGTTTATGATGCTCCAAAGACTTTATATAAGGACGCTCAGAACAAATGTATCTTGAGGCAGTCCTCAGACCCATTTCTGTTGATGTTTCCCGGCTGAAGCATTTAATTAAACTAACTGTTCCAGTTTTGCCAGACACCCCTTGTCTTTTGTTTTTTCAAGGTAAATTCATATTCCAGCAACACCATCACATGCCTACCAGTTCATTTCTTCTGTGGTCTCTGTGGGAGAGTCCTATTCGTGTCATCAAGGCCATAGTGGCTTTTTCAGGGCTCCCACACCTTCACAAATTTTGAGGTATACATAATTTGTTCATATATTACTGACTTGAAGGATCTGAATCAAAAGTTGCAACTGAAAGGTCCCTTTGACCCTACTGATCCCCATAGGAACCAAACTCCAAACAATATTTTAAAGTAGCCTATTTCACCTTTTAGAATGGTAACCATTAATATTTATGTATAATGTTATCACAATGTTAAATCAGTGTTAAATTAATGAAGGAAAAAGTAACTTTGTCGCGTGCTGATGTAATCAAACTGTAATGTATTTCATTGAAACTATCAAAACAACAAGCTCATGCTCATAAAGGTATTCACTTTTGAGTCTAGGTTTTGACAGCACAGTTGTCACGCAGACCTGTTGCTAACAATATACATAGAGTGGCCTTTTAGTCCTCACCTTTCACAATCTGGCTTTCATATACTATCTGCTTTAAGCCAATGGCCTGAGACTTTGTCAATGACGTCTTAGCTTAGCCCAGTAGAGCCTTCATCTCCCACTCAATGTTATTGGCTGTTTAAATGTATCCTTCCACTTCTACTCCAGTGCTTGAATTGAACTGCAAGTGGGACTTCTTTACAACAATAGCCCTCTCTGTCCACTCCTGCTGCCTCCCTACTGCTTGTCTCATTCTAATGTGCTAAAATTGCATGTGTTAGAACATTAAACTCAGACCCCTTGGTCTTGTCAATGCTTACTTCAACAGTCAGCCTTTTGGTATAAAAGGCGATTCTCAATAAAAGTGTAATAGTACTTATACAGGAGGACAAAATACAACCCAAAGAAAGCTTTACCCACAAGGTTTGCATGCGGCAATGGTAGGCAATGGCATTTCTATCCATTAATTAATCAATTAATTCATTTATTTATAGGATTTTCTTAAGTGTATATACGGCTTTAAACGGGCAAAAGGGCAATGTGTACAACAATTAAAAAATAACTGTACACTCTGGCATGCAAATAGAAGATGCATAAGGTCACAATATTGGTACATACCGGGATGCGGTAATACAAGAAAACAAAAGAGTGAGAGGAAAAAATAATAGACGAAAAGGTTGCTTGCGATGACCAATCTGCAAGGAAAAGCAATGCAATGGAGAGACAGGCAACTGGGTCGGAGTTAAAGCTGGCCAGGAAGATGGTGGCAAAAGCCAGGAAAATGTATTCCTTTGACCAATGAGGGGTTGGGAGATCCGGGAATATGACTGGGCCAATGAGGTCAGGTTAGAGAATCCTCACTGGGTCATTCATAGTGTGTGCTTTAATAGAAATGATAAGTAATTAGTTGGACATTGCACATTGCTTTCGAGTTCTTTCCTGAACGTGAGTATGGAGAGCGGAAGAGAATTTCACATTTTTGGGGCAGTCCAGACAAAAAATGCTTTTTGTTAAGGGCGTGACAAATTTCAAACATTTTTACAAAGAAAATCGGGGTCTCTTGTACACAATGTTCACAGCATGGTCAGCGACTAGCTGCCGCCTCCCCCCCAATCCGGCACCCAATACCCAGGAACGTGGACACGAGACGTCTTTACTTTTTGGAAGGCGGGCGCTAGTCGCCCGGCCGTATTTATTAAAGTATGAAATTAAAAAAGGTTTTAATTGCATAATCAACAATTTATACAAAAATTCAGCAGGACATTTAGGTACATAATTCTTCGCAACACGTTTGAGAGCCTGACTTTAACAAAACTCTAATACATGTTATTTCCTAACTTATACTAAACATCCTCATCTAGAATTTTTGTACATTTCTGGCCATATGGCAGGGTCACTACCGGTGTCAGGTCCTACAAGCTGCGCCTCCCCTCTGGATGTGCGCATGCGCAGTGTTACCCCGGGAATTGCCCGGTCTACGCCCTGAACTCCATTTACCCACTAAAGGAGGGCCCTTACTCTGCGCCGGTGGCGTCATGAGTCCACGCGCGCGGGGTGGCTACCAGCCTAAGGAAAGCGTGAACTACTCCTACCCGCGCTCCTTTGCTTTGCAGCATCTATTACCTTGCCCCTGGAGTTGTGGGAGTGGCCCGCAGGCTCCTCCCCCTGGGCGGGAACCTCCATAGGATGATGCCCGCCCCCTCAGACCTCAAATATGTGCTCACCGATAATGACCTTACCGCATGCCCCATACCTAATAAATACGACGACCTATGGGAAAAAATTCTAAAGGACAGCTACACTGGCTAATAAACAGTATCAACGTATAGCTAAAAAGGGAAAAAAGGCCTAACGACACATGGTATTGCAATACAATTCGCTTCAGACATGTTTCGCTAAATAACAGTATCAACGTATAGCTACAAAGGAAAAAAGGCCTAAAGACACATGGCTTCAAATACAATTCACTTCACACCTGTTTTGCTAAAAAGGGATAAAATTCCTAAACAAAAGCATCAACAATATACCAACAGTTCCATCTCTGTTATCCTGTGAGACCCGTGGACCGTACCCTCAAAGCTTACCATTCAACCAGACATAAAAGACTGCTACAAAACTTTTGTTCCAAGGGATGGTGGGTGGGAAAACAAAGAAGCCCCGAGCGCGGGGCACACCGTTACGGCGAGGGAGCGTCCAGGGACAAGGGGGTCTCCTGGGCGCTCCCTATCTCTTTATTCTCGAGGGGCCAGGTGGCCCCTCGTATCGCCCGCCCCCCCTGACCCGGACCCACTTCCCAGGATCCGGGTCAGGGAGGCCGCCAGCCAATCGGCGGTGGGCCGCGCCCCCCAGGGCACGCCCCCACCGCCGAATGGCGACAAAGGAGAGAGTGGGGGCGACGGTCGCCGCGCCGCCATGCGTGCGGGGGGGCCGAGGGCCCCCCCTTTTCACATGGTCAGCGACTAGCTGCCGCCTCCCCCCCAATCCGGCACCCAATACCCAGGAACGTGGACACGAGACGTCTTTACTTTTTGGAAGGCGGGCGCTAGTCGCCCGGCCGTATTTATTAAAGTATGAAATTAAAAAAGGTTTTAATTGCATAATCAACAATTTATACAAAAATTCAGCAGGACATTTAGGTACATAATTCTTCGCAACACGTTTGAGAGCCTGACTTTAACAAAACTCTAATACATGTTATTTCCTAACTTATACTAAACATCCTCATCTAGAATTTTTGTACATTTCTGGCCATATGGCAGGGTCACTACCGGTGTCAGGTCCTACAAGCTGCGCCTCCCCTCTGGATGTGCGCATGCGCAGTGTTACCCCGGGAATTGCCCGGTCTACGCCCTGAACTCCATTTACCCACTAAAGGAGGGCCCTTACTCTGCGCCGGTGGCGTCATGAGTCCACGCGCGCGGGGTGGCTACCAGCCTAAGGAAAGCGTGAACTACTCCTACCCGCGCTCCTTTGCTTTGCAGCATCTATTACCTTGCCCCTGGAGTTGTGGGAGTGGCCCGCAGGCTCCTCCCCCTGGGCGGGAACCTCCATAGGATGATGCCCGCCCCCTCAGACCTCAAATATGTGCTCACCGATAATGACCTTACCGCCACAGGCCAGCATTGTTAACCGACGATCTGGCCTCCCCCTGCCTAGGTCTACCCGACAAAGTTCTCCCTTTAGTAACCCCTTCCAGCCAGGCCCCGACAGCATCAGACCACAGGACCGTCCCTTCCTCCGTCCCATGGACTCCCGTCACCAGGCAGAGCCCATACACCCGTTACCAGGTAGAGCCACCACATCCATGTTGGATCGTCTGCAAGCCGAGTGGGGGCTTGAAATAATTTGTCCCACTGTGTGTTGATCCTCTTTATCGAGTGATTCAACGCCCTGACCGGGTCCTTGCCACCACGGGATCCGTTGAGACCCTACCACTGTGCCACCCGGGCAAGTCCTGAAGACCCACCCACAGTGGAGATGAACCCATCAATGAGTATTCGCCTCCCCAGTTTGGCCCATTCAGTCCCCCCTAGGTGAGGTATCACCACTGACAGGGGGTCGGGCTGCTGAGCTAAAAGTCCCTGAAAGCAGTTCCTGAACTGACCATGGCACAGACCCTCAAACCAACTCTTCCCTGTCCTGCGTCCGGCCCGTTGTTTGTGCTGGCACATTTTTAGCTCCTCAACTTCTGGTGAGGAGTTCCTCCCCTGCGTGGCAGGTTTGAGAAACTGCAAGAACCAGAAAAAGACCAAGAAAACCTGGGTAACCATTTTTAGCTCCTCAACTTCTGATGAGGAGTTCCTCCCCTGCGTGGCAGGTTTGAGAAACTGCAAGAACCAGAAAAAGACCAAGAAAACCAGGGTAACCATTTTTAGCTCCTCAACTTCTGGTGAGGAGTTCCTCCCCTGCGTGGCAAGTTTGAGAAACTGCAAGAACCAGAAAAAAGACCAAGAAAACCTGGGTAACCATTTTTGCTCCTCAACTCCTGGTGAGGAGTTCCTCCCCTGCGTGGCAGGTTTGAGAAACTGCGAGAACCAGAAAAAGACCAAGAAAACCTGGGTAACCATTCCCACTTCCACCTTAGGGAATGGGTAACACTTACACCTGCCAGCAATACTTGGGCCCTTGGTGTCCTCTTTCTCGACGTATGCTTTCCTTTTGACGTCCACCCACTGACGATGTTGCGGTGTGGAGCACTCCTCAGATATCCGCCATGGACCCAGCCGTGACTGACGTAAGCATCCCTTGAGCTGTCCACCTGTTGCAGCTGTTGTGATGTGGAGCACTCCAGATGTCCACCATGGACCCGGCCATACATAAATGAAAAAGATGAACACAAACCATTAGTGTTTCTGGCGATAACTTCTGTACACGTGTTAATCTTACATTGCCATCACTTGCTAAGCTTTAGATAAGAGTAGCGCCAGCTGCATACTCATTGACACTTCCGACTGTAAGTGTTAAGCATAGCCTCAGTTTGTGTCCCATGTAGTGTGACTGAATTAATGTTACGGAGAGGGCCCTGTAGAAAGACCTTTATTAGGAATAATATCCCGTGCGCAGTACAGTGATCACGTGGCAGTGCCACCATATCACGTATGCATTAGAGTGACCCAATGGCTATGCCATGGCACATGTATGGCTACTAAAAAATTCCGTTGTAGACCAGGACATCCCCTCCTATTCCTTATTTTCCACCCACGCTTTTAGGTCATAGGGTCTATGTTAGAAAAGGCCAGACTTTTTTGCCCGTGCAGCATCTAGGGCTAACAGGATTAGCACAGCCCTAACTATGCCAGGCTGGAAGCTGACCCAAAGGGGTCTTTACGCTCGCCACCTTGGCTTCTGGTCAATATCATCCCACACATCACCAGAACTAAGTGGTGCCGCCACTAGGTTCTTGGGCACTTTTGGTATGACATCAGGGTGTGTACCATTATCCGGACCCCGAGTAGTTTTTCTACAGGCTCCAGGTGGCTTTGGTACACCCCTAGAGCTCGACGTATATGGTGCTAAATTACTGTGTGCCATATAGGTTTTCACACTGTAATTATTCGCCTCAAATCTCATTATAGGCTCACGTATATTGTGTTAACTTACTTGTGTGTTAAATAAGTTTACCTACTGCAATTTCTTGCTTTTAGCCTCGGAAAGCAACTAAAGGGGTGTGTTTAGCGAAATTACATATATTTGCTGTTATACTCCTGTTCTTCCTTCATTTACTCATTCATGATATTAAAGACTGGTAAAACAAGCTGCTCTACATTCCCTCAAGACTTAACCTGAAAGCTGCACGCAATACAGCTAACCCTAGGATAGCTTACTAATGATGTTGACTTTAACCTATCATCCATGAAAGGTCGTTTGGACAGGTGCCATGTTTGGACTGGTGCAACTTCCCCCCTAGAATAGTGAACAGCACCTCACATGGTAATTACCTCCACAATGAAATCAGTCCATTGTTTGGCTTACTGTTTTGGCTTGGAAAGGGAAGTGGGACCTGGGAAATTGGCTCTCAGTCTCGTCAAGCCCTACCCCTAGAAGTCGTCAATCCCCAGGATGACCCCGGGCGAAGGTGGTATACCCTATTCATGAATGGTTCCATGACTGTTCCAACTATCACCTAGCTGATACTAATAGTACTTATACAGGAGGACAAAATACAACCCAAAGAAAGCTTTACCCACAAGGTTTGCATGCGGCAATGGTAGGCAATGGCATTTCTATCCATTAATTAATCAATTAATTCATTTATTTATAGGATTTTCTTAAGTGTATATACGGCTTTAAACGGGCAAAAGGGCAATGTGTACAACAATTAAAAAATAACTGTACACTCTGGCATGCAAATAGAAGATGCATAAGGTCACAATATTGGTACATACCGGGATGCGGTAATACAAGAAAACAAAAGAGTGAGAGGAAAAAATAATAGACGAAAAGGTTGCTTGCGATGACCAATCTGCAAGGAAAAGCAATGCAATGGAGAGACAGGCAACTGGGTCGGAGTTAAAGCTGGCCAGGAAGATGGTGGCAAAAGCCAGGAAAATGTATTCCTTTGACCAATGAGGGGTTGGGAGATCCGGGAATATGACTGGGCCAATGAGGTCAGGTTAGAGAATCCTCACTGGGTCATTCATAGTGTGTGCTTTAATAGAAATGATAAGTAATTAGTTGGACATTGCACATTGCTTTCGAGTTCTTTCCTGAACGTGAGTATGGAGAGCGGAAGAGAATTTCACATTTTTGGGGCAGTCCAGACAAAAAATGCTTTTTGTTAAGGGCGTGACAAATTTCAAACATTTTTACAAAGAAAATCGGGGTCTCTTGTACACAATGTTCACAGTTCTCAATGTTCAAAATCCTTTAACTTGTCATAGAAGTCTTTCCAACTCATGAAGGGGGAATTGCAACCCTTTTCCTTATTTTCCATGTGGGGTTGAAAGCAGCGTTTCTTGACTCTGCTTATCACCAAGTCCTGGGTCAGTGGTTTGTGACCTCAGTTGTGGTTGCAAGCCAATGAAATGATACCACCTCTCAAGTGGGACAGCAACTGGTTCTCAAAGGGAAAGCTGCCCTCTGGATTATACATAGTACCTAGGCTGTGTCAGAAATTATATTCCCGTTCGCTAACCAGTTGGTGTACAATTTGCCCATCCTCGGTTTGAGAACAGGTATAGTCCATCAGGCCGACAGTGAGTGAAAAACTCCACTAAATCATTTATGAAATATTGTAGCTACTTCTGCTGTACGTAGTAAGGTGTGTATTTGGCCTTGCTGGTCTTGCATTTTACACAACAATCTAAGTACACTTTCTAGTTACGACCTGATAGGTTTTGTAACTTTACTCAATCCACCTATTGCCCTATGGGCCAGATATACAAAAATGTAATTTTGTATTTCCTTAATAGATACTCCATAGGAATTGCTATTAGGGGAAATGCAAAATGATATGTATGAAATTACCGAATTCCTAATAGCATTTCTTACAGAGTAGGAATCGCAATCAGGAAATCACAATTAGGAAATCCCATGCCATTCGTATTAATGGGCTGGTTTTCCATTTCCAAAATAGTGATGTCCTATAAGGAAGGAAATCGCTATTTTGGAAATGCAAAACAAAGGATCGCTATGGGAATTTGGCCCCATGTAGTGCACCCCAAAAATAGTGGTGCACATGTAGGGCACACATATGACCTAAGGACATGTGTGGGCCCTATTGCACTTTTAAAAAAACATCTGGGGTGCTTTTTTAAAGTTGCACATGGTTACCAACGACTTTGAGTCAATGGCAATTGCATTTCCCAAATTCTCATTTTGCATTTAGGAAATGCTTTGTACATGTGCCAGGAAATCGCAAATAGGAACTCCCTATTTGCAAATTACTATTTAGGGAATTGCAAAATGCCATCTCTACTGGGTAGAAATCACATTTTCCGATTTCTAAGGCCTTTGTACATAGGAAAAGGCTGTTTTGTATTTCTGAACCGGCTGAAATTTCGATTCGGCCCTTTAAGAAATGCAAAAGGCTTTTGTACATCTAGGCCTATGTTCCGTAATATAGACTTGGCTTAATATACAACCTTTTTGATTAAAATATTACTTGATGCTTCAAATAAATACATTAAAATAAATAAGAAAAATATTCGCATGCATGGGTTGACATTGGAAGAGCATGTAATATTCCCCTAACTCCCTGTTTGATTCCTTGAAGCCATCGATTGCCATTCAAGTAATACAATATATGAATTAGATAACACCCCAAGTCACGTGTCAGTTTCTCTTCAATGTTTACAATCACGATGACAACCCAAAAAACCTTTACTGACTTTCAGTAGTGCAGAGAAATACATTCAAACTTCTCTTTACTATTTTTAAAGCCAGGGAGGGTGGCGGCCTGAGACACTTGCAGTCCATATCTTTCATGTAAACCAGGCCTGGGTGAAATTTAAACTAAATCTGCATAATTTGTGTAATTTCAGGAATTTCACTTTGACTTGTCCCAAAATTACGCCATTAAGTTACTATGTATAATTATATGGCATTTGTGGGAAAATAATGACAGCAAACGCAATGGAATGAATGACTGTTTTTTTAGTACTATATTCTTTTCGTGTTCTCATGTTACAACTTTACGCCAGGGTGCCCACTGAGCCCAAAATACAGTGCTACATGTGGGATTTATGTGTATTTTAATGTCATTTTGTAAAATTATATGAAAGTAAATGATGCATAGTTTGCACACCCCTAATCTACACACCTAATCACAACTTGAGATCCAACACTGTAAATCTGATTACTCAAGACAAATGTAATTGCAAGTCTTGCATCGGGACAACATCCTCAGTTCTGGGGACCCAACTCTGGAACTCTTTGCCAAAGATTATGAAATGTCCTAAATCTGGCAGAGTTTAAGATAAAGCTCAAGACAAGCCTCCACTCTGTGGCTTTCATGACTGACTATGAAAACCATGGCAAACACAAGGAGATGATGGACGGAGCGCTGAAACTTTTCAGACACTCACTCCCAGTCACAAATCTGGGTTGAATCGTTCTTTGGCTCACTTGGCCACCCCAGTTCAGACACAGCTATATGCAAATCAGTCTTGACCTTGTGCCTCATGGCAACAGTCTAGCCCGAACTGCCAAGCAAGGTCTTCCCTGTACCTTAAACAAGCATCCTAGGACCGGTTTCATGCTAACAGCCCTCATCAGCCATGCTAGCTTGAATCCAGTGGCAAAGTTAGTAAGGGATCCACATCTCGACATACCTTAAAAACTTAGGGCAAACAAAGCAAACACAAGGAGATGATGGACGGAGGGCTGAAACTTTTGAGACACTTACCCCCAGTCACAGATCTGAGTTGAATCCATCATCGTTCTTTAGCTCACTTCGCCACTCCCGTTCAGACACAGCTTTATGCAAATCTGACTTGACCCTGTGCCTCATGGGAACAGTCCAGCCCAAACTGCCAAGCCTTGTCTTCCCTGGACCGGAAACAAGCATCCTGGGACCAGTTTTGGGCTAACAGCCCTCATCAGCCAGGCTAGCTTGAATCCAATGGCAAAGTGAGAAAGGGACCCACGTCGGCATACCCTGCCAACTTAGGGCAAACAAAGCAAACACAAGGAGATGATGGACAGAGCGTTGAAACATTTCAGGCACTCACCCCCAGTCACAGATCTGGGTTGAATCTATCATCGTTCATTAGCTCAGTTCGCCACCCCAGGTCAGACACAGCTGTTTGCAAACCTGTCTTGACCCTGTGCCTCATGGGAATAATCCAGCACCAACCGCCAAGCCATGTCTTTCCTGGACCAGAAACAAGCATCCTGGGACCAGTTTTGTGCTAACAGTCCTCATCAGCCAGGCTAGCTTGAATCCATTTGCAAAGTGAGCAAGGGACCCACGTCTGGGCATACCCTGCCAACTTAGGGCAAACAAAGCAAACACAAGGAGATGTTGGACGGAGCGCTATAACTTTTCAGACACTCACCCCCAGTCACAGATCTGGGTTGAATCCATCATCGTTCTTTAGCTCACTTCGCCACCCCAGTTCAGACACAACTATATGCAAATCAGTCTTGACCCTGTGCCTCATTGGAACAGTCCAGCCCGAAATGCCAAGCCATGTCTTCCATGGACCGGAAACAAGCATCCTGGGACTGGTTTCAGGCAAGCAGCCCTTATCAGCCAGGCTAGCTTGAATCCAGTGGCAAAGTGAGCAAGGGACCGACGTCTGGGCATACCCTGCCAACTTAGGGCAAACAAAAAGCAAACACAATGAGATGATGGACGGAGCTGACTATGAAAACCATCCAGATGACCCCATGACCCCATGACTAAAAACTCAAGGACCATCTCGCCTTCAGGAAACAACTCAAGACCTGGCTGTTCGAGCAGTAGCATACCCCTCCCCCCAAGCGCCTTGAGACCCTCCCGGGTGAGTAGTGCGCTATACAAATGGCATGATTGATTGATTGATTGATTGGAGTGACTTCAAGTGACTCATACTTTTCCTTACACAGTGCTTCAGTTACCTGAGGTCGAGCTGGCAGCAGCAAGGACTGTACCTTCTTGAATATCAGTTGTACAGAAAAATAAATACATGAATAAATAAATAAATACAATGTGCTACTTTACCAGCAGCCTGTGTAGTGCCCAGAGACATGAATACATGTAGTCATACATTTGCAGTCTTTTTAATAATCTAATAGCCTGTTTGTACTTTGTAGCCACACTTGTTTTGGTGGATGTATTTAGTTTCCAGTAGCAAGCCAGGAAGAAACAAGATCATTCATTGTGGTTATATGGTGGTAGAAGAAAGTATCTAGCAATGTCCACTTCAGGATCCACAGCTGAAAGTGTCAACCTTTGGTTACCAAAGGGATCTACTCGTAAATGTCAACATTTTGTATGATACAAATGTTTCTGACAATTCAAGATAGCAGGTCATAGAAGCTGACTGGTGAGTGGTGTCCCAGTATGGAGACTGAACCTGAATAAGCAGACGTTTTGATTTGGACAGGTTCAGATTAAGGTAATTGAAAGTCAACCAGTTTTTAGCAGCCGTCGAAACTGATGCTAAATCTTTCTGCTGAGATGGCAACAAGTTTAAACTTAAGTATGTTTGTATTTATATATTATGTACGGATAAACATTTGTAGAGTGTGAGCCTTGCTAGAAGCACTGGATCATTGAATATTGGCTGGAAGCCTGAGATATGATATTAAGTCATTTACAGTGAATGAGGCAGAATATTCATGGGTATTGATTGCTATCGTGTAGGGATTTGGTGGTCTCTGAAGAGGTGGGTTTTCAGCTCCTTTCAGAAATAGAGAGTGGTTGGGGCACTTCTGATGTTGATGGCAATTGAGATTATATTCCAGGTACTCATAATTTAGATAAATAAACCCAGTCTTCAGATTTTTCCTTTTTCTCTTTAAAGTAGCGCTGCCCTCTGGACTGATTCATTTGTTGCAGCTGATTAGACGTCCGGGGACTGACGCTTCGTCCATTAGAGAAAACCTGAAACCGAAGAGAGAGCTTATGCGAGGCGTCGTCCGTACACCGTCATTTTTCAGCTGTGACTGCCTTGAAGCATTATACCGACTGCAGCCCGGATAACTGTTCTAAATATCAGACGGTTCCACAAACATTGTTTTGCCAAAAAGGGAAGACGAAATGAAATAAAAAATAGGAAAAAGTGAAAACAAGTCAATCCCAGCAGGTAGAAAACACTGGAGCCAGCTGGTCACGGCCTATTATTTCCTTTCTCGCTTTAATTACTAGACTATACCCTGCGAATTCCACTTACTTGAGGAAATCAGCTGTCTGTTGAATTTAAAGAACCACCTTGTGTAACAAACCTGGGTCTCGGCGTCTGTATTACCGGCGACCACTATTTTTGAGAGTGGCCATTTCTTTGAATTGTCGTAGTCCCTGCCTGTGTGTAATGATGTAGGCAGACTCCAATGATGACTCTGAGCCCTTACTGTAGTTAACAATTATTTATTAGCTATAACTCTGATAATCCCAAAGAGCGCCGAGCCTGTCGCTCCAGCGCCCGCTCTTCCCGCTATCCTTTCGCGCTCTCGCGCTCAGCCACGCCCCCAACACCAGCAGCCAATCCTGGCCGCCTGCACGTCACGTCCGCCGACGTGCCGTGCAACATCTAGAGCGTCTCTACATATCTCCCCTTTTTCGCACAAACATTTCAACTTACAGTCCGTCGCTCAAATCATAGTCTCTGAATCTCGTTGGCCTCACCACAGCTCTACCACTCCGTGTTCGTCTCGCAGGGGTGGTGTTGTTCTCTTCTTCACCTTGTCTGACTCTGTTATCGCCATTCTCCTCAACTCTTATCTCCTGCTCTCTGTCCCTTGCTTCTCCTTGACCTTGCTCTCCTTCATTCAATGTGATCCCGTTCTCCTGATGTTCTCGCTTCTCACTCTCGCATTCTTCTGATTCTCCGCCTGCCCTTTCACAGTCCCACACTAGGATCTTATTACATCTGGCCATGCGGTCTTGTGACCATATGTTTCCGTCACTCAGCCTGGCCGCTCTTCCCTTAATTTCCTTCACCTGCAGGGGCTTGCTGTATTTGCTCTCTCCTTTTCTTTGTAGAGTGGGCAGCTTGACTCTAACCCATTCTCCTTCTTTGAGTTCTGTGTCTCGCACGTTCCTCCGGGCATTATAATGTCTGGTGTATACTGCCTTGGCCTTCTCAATGTTAGCCCGCACCACAGCAGGGGACCATTCACTTACTACTGTCTTTTCCTTCCACACCCGGTTGTCCTGAGTGAACGGTTCTCGGCCGCGCAGCAGCTGGAAGGGGCTGTATCCCGTACTTGTGGGAGTGATCCTGTACGCCCACAACATGTGCCATATGTCCTTCTCCCAGTCTTTGTGGTCTGAGATGGCTGCTTGGATCGACCCCATCACCACCCTGTTGAAGCGTTCGACTTGGCCGTTTCCCGCGGGGTGGTATATTGATGTGTGCTTCGCTTGGATGCCGTTCCTTCCTAGGAAGTTGTCCCACTTTTCCGATCGGAACTGGGGTCCATTATCGCTGAGGATAGACTTGGGTATGCCTTCCCTTACAAAAGTGTCTGCCAGGAACTTCACTATGGTGTCCGTGTCCATGGTTTCCTCGATCTTGATCTCTGGCCATTTCGAGAACCTGTCCACAAGGACACACACGTACTTCTGGACCCCTTGGGTGTCTAAGACGGGGCCTAAGATGTCGACAGACAACTCTTCCCAGGGGTTCTTTGGAGTTTCGAATGCACCCAATGCAGGGCGCAGGGGTTTGAGTGTCTTGTCTGCGCCCTGGCACCTCACGCACTCTCTCACATGTCGTTCCGCTCTTATGTCCATTCCCGGCCACCAATAGTTCTGCTTGGACCTCAGTTTGAGTTTCCCTATGCCCAGGTGCCCTTCGTGCAGCATGTCCAGCAGTCGGGGTATGATGTTCGTTGGAGGGACAACTTTCTCTCCTCTATATACAAATGTTCCTTGATTGTCCAGGGAGAGTTCCTCCCTTACTTCAAAATAGGGGTTGAGTTCCTTCCGAACCCGTCTCTTATCCGGCCATCCATGAGTGATGTAAGTTTTCACCTCTTCCAACATCAGGTCCTCTGCATACGCTTGTGTCCATTCCTGGAGGCTGATAACACTTTCATGATCCTCCATCAGTGCCACCCATTCTTCCGTGCATGCCTTGTCCTCTTCACTGGGTTCCATAGCCGCCGCTCGGCTCAGGTAGTCTGCTACCTTGTTCTTGCTGCCTGGTATGTGTTCCACATCATACCTAAACTCTAAGAGCTTTAGCGACATCTTCGATATCCGGGGTGTCGCCTCCGCGTGGCCACTCGATGTCAGCACTCTCAGTAGTGGTTTGTGGTCGGTCCGTAGCTGAAATCTGGTGCCCCACAGGAATTGTCGGAAGCGCGTGGTGGCCCACACCACCGCCAGCATCTCCTTTTCTATCACACTGTACTTCCTTTCTGTCTCACTCAGTGTGCGCGAGGCGAAGCAGATCGTCTCCAGCTGACCTCGCCCTCGGTCTTGCATGAGGACTGCACCCAGTCCCTTGTCGCTGGCGTCCGTTGTGAGGACGGTGTTGCCTTGAGGGTCGAACCCTTGAAGGGGTATGGCCCCTGCCACTTCCTTTTTGATAATCTCGAATTCCCTTTGTGTGTCCTCCGACCACTTGAATTCAGTGTTCTCTTTCGTTAGTTGTCTCATATGATGAGTCTTAGAGGCAAAGTGCTGTACAAATTTCCCATAATACTCTGCCATCCCCAGGAACGACCTGACCTCTTCCTTGGTGGAGGGGGGTGGTGCTTCGCAAATCGCCCTGACATTGTCGGCCTTGGGGGTCACGCCTTGCGCCCCTATCTCATGCCCCAGGTAGGTTACCGAGTCCATCCCTATCTTGCATTTGGACCATTCAGCCGTGAGTCCTTTTCCTTCTAGGATCTTCAAGACTACTGCCAACTTCCTGTCGTGGTCTGGTATGTCTCTGCCCATCACCAGGATGTCATCTTGGAAGTATTGGACTTCCTTGATGTCCTTGAATAATTGGTGCATCATCCTCTGGAACACCGCCGCCGCAGAAGCTAAACCGAATGGCATCCTGCGAAATTGATAGCACCCAAACGGAGTGATGAAAGATGTTAATTTGCGGCTGTCCGGATGCAGAGCAATCTGATGATATGCAGAGGTCAAGTCTATTGTCGAGTACCACTTAATCCCCCTGGTGCTGGCTAGCATCTCCTCTATCCTGGGCAAGGGGAATCTTTCCACCACAATGTTTTTATTTAGTTCCCTCAGGTCAACGCACAACCGGACCCTACCGTTGGGCTTCTTGACCACTACCAGGGGCGCCAGCCACTCAGCGCACGTGATGGGTTCTATGATGCCCTTGTTTTCCAGGTCTTGTAGTTCTGCTCTCACAGCGTCTCTCACTGCCAACGGGACATTCCTGGCCTTGTGGGCCACCGGGACAGCGTTCTCCTTCAGGATGATCTTGTGGGCGAATTTTTCCAGCTTCCCCACTGTGGTAAATAAATAAATAATACCCTATTTTTGGATGAATGAATGAATAACAGATAGCTCAATAAATAAGAGTCAAGATTCGAGGTAGTAGGAGTTTCTGTAGGTTTATTACAGCATAAGGACAGGATCAGGACAACCTGCATAGGAACAGGATGACAGGGGAAAAGAGGCCCGGCAGCTGCCGGGGCTTGGTCTGGGATGAGCGCGCTAACATTCAATAACAAGACATTCATTTATATACATAACGCAAACACATAGCATTACATTGCAGTAGGCGTAGCAGTGGGTGGAGCAGAAGGCATGACGTGTAGCAGTCGCGAGAGATAACAGTAAAAAGAGGTGTAACTGGGAGTTTACTTAGACATGTGAAGTAAAACGTAACAGAATATGTCATGAATGGGCGGACACATAGGAGGGGGCTACCTAAGGAGCCGGGACCTCTAACCTAATGGTGCGCGAAAACTGGCAATGACGTGTTACTAGGAGAAGCTGGGGGCTACGAACTCTGTGCTAGGAGCAGAGACTAGAGTCTGGAGGGTCGGAGCGACATGTACCTAAACCCTATCTGGTATCTAATGTTTAGGGAACATGTTGATATAAACTAGAAGTCATGAGGGGAGAGGCTAACTTGATTCTAAGACTGGACCATGCATTATTCTACATGAAATGCGTGATGAAGAATACTAAATGACCATTAAATACAGTATTTCTCTAACAGGGAGACGAGAAGGCTAGACAACGACGGAAACTATTGATGCAGTTCAGTAGCTTAGGAATGCAAAGGAGGAGGACTGAACTGATAGCTGGAACTATAACATACTTTTGGCAGACTTAGAGGCAGGGCCGGGCTGCACCGGGCAGTGCGAGGCAGGAAGTAAGTGAAAGGTCGAGGATACAGGTGGGGGCTGTATCGCTCCTCAGCGAGGCTTTCAGGAGACAGGAGCTGAATCCAGGGTCCGGGCCCTTTTGAGGCCTAGAAACGGGGACTTTATAATGGAATAACGTGCACACTGAGAAACGTGGCAACATTATTTTACATAGGCCTGATATTCGTAGTATTCACGAGGACTGGAAACTAACATATTAGAGGTGGACACAACTGTAATTGCGTCATTAATCAGAAATGGGGAATAACATATGCATATTGGTCATGCATACATAACATATGATGGATGGGGCGTAGGGACACAGAACATGGCAAAATTTACTTTTCCACATTCCCTCCTTGTCACTACGTTTCCATCAGGAAACATCAATATTCATGATACCGTCTATCATTTCATACAGTACCATTTGCTCGTCTCGAATTGTCTTGGAACGGGATTTAGAACGGGGCTTGGGACTAGGAATACAAGAGGTAGCACACATGCTGCAAATCGCAGGGCCACATTGTATACAGAGGCAGCAGCTAAATATGATCGCTACTGCAATACCTAGAAAGGACAGGACTTTCCATCCCCATGCGGAAATTACATTCCAGAACCAACCGGACCATGTCCAGGTGCCTGGATCTTGATGTAACAGATGGGCAATTTTATGGAGTCTGGTTATAGCTGAATAAACAGACGGCGCGTTATTTGGAATGAAAATGCAACAACTGGATCCGAGAATTCTACAGGCCCCGCCCCTATCGGCCAGTATGACGTCAAGGACGAGACGATTCTGTAAAACGACAATTCTCATAAAGGATTGTTCTTCAGTTAAGTTACCTAGAGCAGAGGCAGTCTCATCTACTACAGCTTCAAGGGTTCTTGTTAACCTACGAATTAACTTACTATTTACAACTGTACCTAAATAAGGGAAAACACCTTTATCTATATCAATGAATTGCTCTGCGGCGGTTTCAGTATAATCGACAATCGGGAGATTTCTCTTGTGTCTAGTGTGTACTAAGAAAGAATTCCTATGATAATCAGGTGGGGCTAGAAAAACAGGTGGCAGTAGGAAAGCAATGTAACAGGTTCCCTCCCAATCGAGGGGCAGACGGACATATGCAGTTTGACCACAAACAAAATAAGAATGACGTGAAGCTTTAAAAATAGATTTCCTACTGTCACTATACTGGATAACAGTAGTACATTCACTATGACCTATATGTACAGAACCATAACTACGGACACATAATTCGCCTTTGACTGGTAGTACTGAAATAGCGGGTGAATCTGGAGTAGTATCAGACTGAACATTCAGAACCATGAAATTCGACGAATAATTTCCTAAATTATATACTTCATTTTCTAGATCTAAACCTGTTCTATGGGGGAAACCTTGCTTGTCTGGGAAACATGTACTGTTAAGAAAAGACATATCTGTTGAGGATGACGTTAGTGTGGACCATGCTCCACACGAACCATTGTGTGAAAATGGATAAGGAAACAGTGGCAGAACTCCCTTCGATGTCTGGAAAGGGGGGAGTCGACCACACACCCAACAATTAGTGGCATTGCTGGTCTGGTGTGAATAATGTAACATACGGATGAATGTGTTATTACGCATGGCGAGGCGGTATGAATATTCGTGATGAGGCAGATCACTAAACGTGTGCTCTACTGTAGCATGAGCAGACATATTTACATGAGGAACTGAAAAACACAGATAGAAAGCATAACTGGTGCAAGAAATCATTATGCTGAGAAATAATATGAAACTTAGAAAAACGATACATTGTAGTGAACTTCGACTGACTCTCTCACTATGGGGGTCTATTTTATACATGTCAGAAACAGTCTAACCGTTTCACCTAGGGGAGGACTTATACAATCAAACTGGCTGACTTATTAGACCTGAGCTTTAACTTATACTCCTGTTGCGGAGTTTTCTCTACCAAGGGAGGGGTTGTAATAAAGTCTGGTGCGGGACAGTCCTTTAAAACAATGTTCTGGCAATCCTTCGAATCCGGGGAAATGTTCTTGGCAATGTCTTTGAAGTCTGGCTTTGGTCCTTTGAAAAGTTTTACATGAGAGAGGTGGACCCACCCCTTCCTGCCTTCTAACTTGACGGCAGTTCGGGTGGTCAAGAGGACCTGACGTGGCTCCTTCCAACGTGGTTCCAGCGGACTTGATCTGTCAAAATTGCGGACCATCACCAAGGATCCTGGAACGATCTCGTGCGGTGCCACCTCTGTATTGTCTGGAAATGCGGCGGCAACCTGTGAACGACATGAGTTGAGGGCAGACATCAAGGAAGCTAGGTAATCTGTCAGCATATTACATGAAACATCGGTAATACTTCGGGGTCTAGGAGTACCCCACATGTTAGGGGGGCGGCCGAATACGACCTCATACGGGGACAGACCTGATCTGGAATGTGCGACCATACGCATGTAAAATAGAGCGACTGGCAAAGCTACTAACCAGTCCACACCCTTGTCTTTACAGATTTTTGCTATACGGATTTTCAGAGTCTGATTATGTCTTTCGACTAGTCCAGCTGCTTCTGGATGGCGTACACAATGGAACTTCCACTGGTACCCTAACAACAGGGAAACGTGTTTCATGAGTTCGGATGAGAATGGCTGGCCGTTGTCAGAATATACGACTCTAGGGAGTCCGTATCTAGGGAAGAATTCACGAACCAGCTGCTTGGCAGTGGTCGCGGCTGTGTAATCTGGGACTGGATATGCTTCTGTCCACCTGGACAAAGCGCATACAACTACAAGGACATACTTGAAACCTCGACATCGCTCCATCTGAATATAATCCATCTGGAGGACCTCAAAAGGGTGGTCAGGGGGCTGGAAACCACCTTGTTCCACCGGGACACTTTTACCTGGATTAAACTGGCAACATATCATACAGGTACGGACTTTCTGCTTGGCTGCAGCTCGTAAATGCTTGTTGAACCAAATGTTCTGGATACTGTCTAACATAGCTTTTTCTCCTAAATGTGCTGGACTATGTGCGGTATTGATAATAACTTGAACCATAGAATCGGGGAGAAACCATGTGGCTCTACCCTTCGTTAACCATCCTTGATCTGTCTGGACCCCTCCTTGTACAGACCATTTCTTGATTTCATCGGGAGTAGCATGTAACTGAATATCTATGACATCTTGTGTAGGGTCCTTAACTGTCATGCATGTAATCAGATCTGGAGTATGTGTCATGTTTACTGGAATGTCTGGTGTCTGTGCTGTAAGCTTGGCTGTGCGGTCTGCTAGATCATTACCTTGGGAAATAATGTCAGTAACTTTCGTATGTGCTTTGCACTTCATGATAGCAATAGATGTCGGTAAATGTATGGCGTCTAACAGAGCTTGAATAAGGAGACCATGCTGAATCTTGGTTCCATGAGAAGTCATAAAACCTCTCTCCTGCCAGAGCACTCCGAAGTCGTGTACAACTCCGAATGCGTAACGTGAATCTGTGTAAACATTAACCTTCAGGTTCTTGGCGTGTATACAGGCTTGTGTCAGAGCAACTAGCTCTGCTGCTTGAGCGGACAGGGTATCAATACGGTGTGTTTCAATAACTTCAGTGTCAGTAGTCACTGCATATGCGGCGACTAGTTCTCCTGTACTAGTTCTCATACATGAACCATCCACATAAAGTGTCAGGTCAGGATCTGGTAACGGAATGTCTGTCAGGTCTTGTCTTGGCTTTGTCGTAACGTTAACTACTTCCACACAGTCATGTGTGTCTGGATTTGAATTAACTGATGGTAACAGTGTAGCAGGATTCAGGACATTGCAGCGTCTAATTTCTATGTGTGGCTGGAACAGTGTCAATTCATAACCTGTTAAACGTGCAATTGTCAAGTGCTGAGTTTGTGTTCGGTTTAAAAGAACTTCTACTGAATGTGGAACTTGTACCGTCAGGGAATGTCCTAAAACTATGGAATCACTTTGTCTGATAGCTAGTGCTGTGGCTGCAACTGACTTGAGGCACGCAGGCAACGCCTGGGCGACTGGATCTAATGTGCTTGAAAAATAAGCACAGGGCTTGTATTGACCTGCTTGATCTTGTGTGAGAACAGATAATGCTGTACCTTCGCGTTCTGTAACGAAAAGTGTAAAAGGCTTACTGTAGTTCGGTGTAGCTAGAACTGGAGCTTGGCATAGGGCTTTCTTTAACTCGTTGAAACTAAGTGTATGTTCAGATGTCCAAGGGAGGACAGTCGATACGGCTGCCTCCTGTGTCGTTAACTGTATCAGTGGCTTGGCTAGAAATGCATACTGGGGAATCCATTGTCTACAATAAGAAGTAAGGCCGATAAAAGCACGTACCTCCTTCTGGGTTCTGGGCTGGAGAAGATTCGCTATTAACTGGATACGGTCGGGTGTCAACTGCCTACCCCTCTTGGACAGCAAGTGTCCTAAGTATACCACTTGCTGGACACAGAATTGAAGCTTTGAAGGTGACACCTTGTGCCCCATCTCGGCTAGAAAATACAGAACTGTAAGTGATGCTCGCTCGCAAGCACGTTCAGAACGGGCTGTGATCAGTAGATCATCGACATACTGGAGCAGGGCAGTGCCAGTTGGCATGTGAATATTGTCTAGTTGTCTCTTGAGTGCTTGACTGTAAATACTAGGGCTTTCTGTGAAACCTTGAGGAGCGCGTGTAAACATATAGCTCCTTCCATTTAAACAAAATCCGAAAAGAAACTGGCTGTCTGGATGAATTGGAACACTAAAAAATGCATTCTTGAGGTCAATAACAGTGAAAAACATGGCTTCGGAATCAATGGCAGTTAACAGGGAAGAAATGTCTGGAACAACTGGATACTGAGGAATAATACATTTATTAAGCTCTCGTAAATCAATCACTAATCGATATACTGGGGGTGCATTTGGATCAGTACGTTTCATGACTGGAATGATCGGAGAATTGCATACATTGGAGTCAGTTTCTACAACTACTCCTTGAGCCATGAGCTCGTCAATAATTTTGGATAAGGCTGCTACAGCCTCAGGTGGCAATCTGTACTGTCGGATTCGGGGCAACACTACACCTGGTTTGAGAGTCACACGATAGGGTGTGATTTGCATGTAACCTACATCAGTTGGACCTTGCGCCCATAAATGCTGCGGAACATTAGACAATCTGGAATCAAAATCTCGTAATACATAGTGACCCTTAAAGTCACGTAGGAACAGACGTATTCCCTCTGGGGAACAGCAAATAACTGCACCTAACTCTTTCAGTGTCTTAATACCTAACAGATTTTCTGGACATGCCTTAGTAAGTAACAGATCAGTAGTACGGGACAATGGACCTACTTCTAGAGTAACTGGCTGAGATATTTCATTAACTATGGGTTTTCCTGAAAATCCAAGGGAAACATTTCTTGAGCCTGAGAGCGGAGCCCCTGGAACTTCGGCGTGACTAATTGTGGTCCTACTTGCCCCTGTATCGATCAGAAACTTTCTGTCTTTCCCTAATACTTGACTGTGTACATAGGGACCTTCTTGGTCTACAGGTATCTCGATGAGAGGCAAGCCTACCTCCCTCTCTAGGCTGTTTCATGAATATGACTGGTATTCTGGATACTCGGACTGTGCATACTGGTACATCTGCGATGTAACGTGCTGTGTTGCAGCAATAGGCTGCGGTACTGTAACTGTCTGTGGTGCATTCTGTGACTGAGGAATCTGTGAAACTTGTTCTTGTCTAGGCGGACGTGGTCTTTCTTTAGTCTTACCAGTAGCTATGTTATGTTTCAGAACTGCACACTCGTTTATAAAATGACCTGGCTGTTTACAATAATTGCAGTTCCCTTTAACGGGAGCCGCAGGATGACTGGCTTGAATCGGACCCCTCTTCTGACTGTCTTGAGGAATAGATTGTGCAACTAGCACTTTCATTTTCGTGTCTTTCATACGTTTTCTTTCGTGTTCTTGCTCTTCTCTAATTCTATTCTGGTGATACTGGAGCATCTGGAGCATCTGGGACGGAGTATTTGCTTGCCAGGTGCTTTCGACTTTCAAAACTCGGTTTTTAATTTGTGGACTTGAATTCTCGACTAATTTGGTAACGAAAAGATGAGGGTATGACTCACTACTTGTCTTGAGACCACTATTAATACTGAAACATTTCTCAAATCTAGAATAAAAATCACTAATGTCTTCATCTTGTTTCTGTTTACAGGCTGAGATGGCATCCCAGTCTTCTTTTCTAGTTGTCAATAATCTGGGTAAAACTTGAATCAATAATTCTGGTAATTCTTTACATTTATCTCCAAGACCGGTACCTGGTACTCGTGCCTTGTCTTCAGCTTCTAGAGCTGTCCAATCGATCTTTTTCTCTCCCACCTCCCATTCTTTTTCCTTTAACTTTTCATACACCCCTGCGGGTAGCAGAACCTTTAACATTTTAATGACATCTGGGTACGTGTATTCTCCCATACGGAGCATGTCTTTTAATTCTCTATGGAACCCTGCTGGATCTTTGTCATGACAGGGAATTAGCTTTTTCATTTCGAGGAGTTCCATCTTTGAAATCGGAGTGTATACAAACACTCGTTGCATTTCGCCACCCGTCCCTTGGACTGGGTGGACTTCTCGTAACGGATTCTGTCTGTCTATGTAGAATGGTTTACTTTCTGGGGGTGAGACGTGAACAAAATGCGGGTTCAGGAACGTTCTATACTTGTGACGCTGTTCTAGAATAACACTAATTAAATCGGTACCTAGACCTCTCCATCTGTACTGGAGTAACTCGTTCAGGATATCGTGTAACGGGCCTGGATCAGAGTGTTGACCCTCATACTGAGTAATGAGGTGCTGGATCATATACATACCCACCAGTCGTTGCTCGGCTGGGGGCAGTTTCAGAAACATTTGTGCCACTATTTCGTCTGGAAAAGTGGTAGAATCAGTAATCCATCGGACTGCTGATCGGGCTAATTCTTGTTCATGCATGGTGCTTAACTCGCTATAACCGACTCGTGATTTCAGAATGTGATCGGTAGCTTGAAATACTTGTTCTAGAGAACAAGGCTCTCGTTCTGGTGCTGGATGATGAAAAATAGACTTGGGTTCTAGACGTAAATGGCGATCTGGAAATCTGGATTTCCCTACATACGCTATTCTGGCGGGATTCTCGTCTTCCTCTTCAGGATCAGAGATACTTTCTTTTTCACTTACTTGTGCTGCTTTACGCTGTTCGTGTAACCTTACTATTTCTTTACGAATTTTCTTGTACATACTTTCCATGGCACTAATGGTCTTGTGCTTACCCTCGGCTATATTATCACTCCACCTTGTCAGGATTCTCATTTCGGCGGGATCTTTAGACGGGTAATCTTGTTCTCTTATTAGACAATTGATCAGGAACTTTAATATCATGAGCTGAATCTCGGCTTTCCTTTGAGACATGATCTCGCCAATACTTTCTGGATCATCCCCTGTACGGATGAAACGATATATTCTGTCTAGATCTTCTTTCATATTTGGTAAGGTGACTAGATACTCGGTCACCCTTCTTACGCGTACGGAATATAAAACCATATTATATTCGCCTGGAACTGGATCATAAACACATTCGGCAAGGGCTTGTCTGATTTCTGTAACAGACTTATTACTTTTAGGAGTACGCTGTGATGCTTGAGCATGTAATTCGAGTGCTGATAAACGTTTGTGTGGCGGCGGGGTTTGAGGAGGACCTCCTCCTGCGGCCCCTAGACTAGAATCGTCGACTGACATTCTTCGTGCTTGCAGGGTCGGTAATTGTAACGTGGGCTGAACTTGTATGGCAGGCTGACCCGGGGGTACCGTAACAGGTACTCCGGTGTCTGGAGGAACGGGAAGTGCCTGATTTACAGGGACTAGCGGAGCGCGAACAGGATTTGCATATTCTGGGACTGTGTCGTCCAAATAGGACGAAATAAAAATATCAGCAGCGGTCGGTTTGTGACGTAGCTTGGTCGGAACTAATGGTGGCGGGAAATTACTGGGTGCCTCTGGGGTCGCTTTTGGCGAGCCTTCGGCAAGGAGAGGATACATACCCTTAATAAGGGCATGCCTCTGTCTGTCTGACTGTTCGGCTTTAACTTGTTCACCTATCTCGATTAATTCTCTTTCTTGGGTTCGTTCTTGGGATTCTCTACTTAACTCTGACTTTCTGACTTCCTTTTCCGTTCTTTTATGAGCTTCCTTACGCCATAACTCGATGGCATCTTTCTGTGACTGTCTGGCTTTCTTTTTCCATAATGCTTCTTCTACTCGCATGATACATTCGGCATCCCATGTACCCGATACGGGCCATCTATACTTTTCTTCTAACTGTTTGGTATACTCTACCCATAAATCTAGATACAATATGGCGCTTATGCCATGTTTCTGATACATAAAGTGACCTGGACTGTCCCTAGGCGGAACAGGAACTGCTGCTTCCAGCAGACCCTTTCTAGTTTTTAACTGACGTAACTTGGAAAAGAGCGGCATTCTAAACTTGAATCGGAACACAATACAATACACGAAAAACAATAACAATTGGGGAAACAATTCAGGCATACCACGACATTGGAAATACATTAAACAACATTATAAATAACAGTTCGAACAGAATACTACCTGAAAATACTGAAAACAGAACAGAATTCTCGAGAACGGAACAGACTAGAGTTACTGGATGCACTGCTATAACAGTACGGAACATACCGGTCCCATAAAGGAACACATCAAGACCCGTATCCACCTAGGTGAACACTTCGTTTGTGAGCTTGGGTACCACCAACCCACGGACCAGAGTCAATTTAGACTGACCCTGTCTAGACACTACCCCAGCAATGGTACTCACCGGGCAGCACGGAACGGAAGGCCTCGGACGGGACTGGACTACGACGACGAACTTCGGACTTCGGACTTCAGTTACGGGTGGACCTCCGGATACCTCGGACCTTGGACTCTCGGCTTGGGCTCTGGTCGGGACTCGCCGCGTTCCTCCACCGTCTCGTTCGGATGCTGGACCGCCTCCTCCGTCTCCTCCGTGGGCCTGAGGGATACTTGAAGCAGAAATATCTGCCAGGTGCACGGTATGGTTCCGTCACGACTGCAGAGGGTCAGGGGGTCGGCGTGGCTTCACCGACGCGTGGGGAAAGGGCAAGTCCCTGTTCGGGCGCCATTATGTGGTAAATAAATAAATAATACCCTATTTTTGGATGAATGAATGAATAACAGATAGCTCAATAAATAAGAGTCAAGATTCGAGGTAGTAGGAGTTTCTGTAGGTTTATTACAGCATAAGGACAGGATCAGGACAACCTGCATAGGAACAGGATGACAGGGGAAAAGAGGCCCGGCAGCTGCCGGGGCTTGGTCTGGGATGAGCGCGCTAACATTCAATAACAAGACATTCATTTATATACATAACGCAAACACATAGCATTACATTGCAGTAGGCGTAGCAGTGGGTGGAGCAGAAGGCATGACGTGTAGCAGTCGCGAGAGATAACAGTAAAAAGAGGTGTAACTGGGAGTTTACTTAGACATGTGAAGTAAAACGTAACAGAATATGTCATGAATGGGCGGACACATAGGAGGGGGCTACCTAAGGAGCCGGGACCTCTAACCTAATGGTGCGCGAAAACTGGCAATGACGTGTTACTAGGAGAAGCTGGGGGCTACGAACTCTGTGCTAGGAGCAGAGACTAGAGTCTGGAGGGTCGGAGCGACATGTACCTAAACCCTATCTGGTATCTAATGTTTAGGGAACATGTTGATATAAACTAGAAGTCATGAGGGGAGAGGCTAACTTGATTCTAAGACTGGACCATGCATTATTCTACATGAAATGCGTGATGAAGAATACTAAATGACCATTAAATACAGTATTTCTCTAACAGGGAGACGAGAAGGCTAGACAACGACGGAAACTATTGATGCAGTTCAGTAGCTTAGGAATGCAAAGGAGGAGGACTGAACTGATAGCTGGAACTATAACATACTTTTGGCAGACTTAGAGGCAGGGCCGGGCTGCACCGGGCAGTGCGAGGCAGGAAGTAAGTGAAAGGTCGAGGATACAGGTGGGGGCTGTATCGCTCCTCAGCGAGGCTTTCAGGAGACAGGAGCTGAATCCAGGGTCCGGGCCCTTTTGAGGCCTAGAAACGGGGACTTTATAATGGAATAACGTGCACACTGAGAAACGTGGCAACATTATTTTACATAGGCCTGATATTCGTAGTATTCACGAGGACTGGAAACTAACATATTAGAGGTGGACACAACTGTAATTGCGTCATTAATCAGAAATGGGGAATAACATATGCATATTGGTCATGCATACATAACATATGATGGATGGGGCGTAGGGACACAGAACATGGCAAAATTTACTTTTCCACACCACTGTGCCCCCAAATACCTTTGGATATTCGGTTTTCCATTTGTCCAGACTTGGCCCGGCCACCTGGTCCGTCAGGAGAATTTGCTCCTTGCCACCCGGATCCAGCTTGATTCCTAGGTCGCCCTGATCCAGCCAACCCAAGACTGACGGGCCCCTCTCCGACACGTAGAGTTTACAGTGTGCTGACCGGCCTCGAAATTCGAAGGTCAAGGGTCTGAATCCTGCCATGGGGATCCGATCTCCGTTGTACGTGACCGGGCGAATGTCTAGCTTTTCAAGCTCTGGCCCGAGCCGTGGCACAAATTTCTCCTCCCACACTGCTCTCTGGATGATGGTGAAGGGAGACCCTGTATCTGCCACCACGTTGATCATGACGCCGCCTATAGCCATCTCCAACACCGGTTTCATCGTGCGTCTACCTTCTCTGTCTAGAACTTTTCCCTCCATGCTTAGTACCTGATCCTCAATGTAGATCACCGTGACTTCTTCTGGCTCCGAATCGCCGTCCGGATGGTCATCGCTTTGATCCACGCATCTCACCATGCTCTTGGAGGCCTTTCTCCTGCAGACCTTCTCGTAGTGGCCGATTATTCCACAGAACGCACACTTGGCGCGAAACGCAGGGCACTTCCGATCGTGCGCCTCGTGCGACCAGCTTCCACACCTGTAGCATGACTTCCTGTTGCTTCCCGCTTGTTTACTCGACGTGTTCGTGCTGTTTTGCCACTTGCTGGGCCCTCTTTCTGTTGGTTTTCTGTTTCGGTATTCTCTGCTAGTCCCCTCTTCATCCACCTTGTTCACCATCGTGCTGGACGCCATATCCTTTTTTGTCACTTCAGCGCATCGCCGTGCTAATTCCGCTCTCTTCACGATGACCAATACCTCCTTCAGTGTGGTGTCTCCACTAGCCCACAGCTTGTCTTGCACATTCGAGCACGTGGTATGCATCACCACCTGGTCCTTGATAAATTCCTCTTCCCAGTTGGCGTACCTGCACGTGGCTGCCAGTCGTTTCAGTGCCGCCACATACTCCTCCACTGTTTCTCCTTGTTTCTGCTTCCTCTGTTGGAAATTAAACCTATCCACCGACACGCACATCGCCGGTCTGAAGTGTTCGTTGAGGTCTTCGAGCGCCTGTGCGTATACATCGTCGTCTGTGGATGTTCTCTGTTTCGGGACTAAGCTCTTGTAGATCCGGAGTCCTTCTGGGCCTAAGTTCAATAGTAAAATACGTTTCTTCCTCTGGGGTTTGAATGCCTCCTCATTCTCATCTTCGAGTACACCTATGAAATTGTCGATGTATTCCCTCCAGTCCTCCCATTTCATGAGGGGTTCTCCCGGGCGCGGTAAGAACTGTACCGGAGCCATCGCGTAGCCTGCTTGCGCGCTCATTTTCTCGCTCTTCACTGCAGGTAGCGATCTTACTTGGCCACGGGGACTCCCTGGTGCGTCGTCTTGTTCTTCTCCACTTGCTGGGGTTCGGGGACTGTCCTTGTCAGCCCCCTCGGCTCCTTCTGAACCCTCCAGCGCGTGCTCACTGGTCTGCTGCTCGCTGGGTGGGCTGGCGCTCTCCTCCTGCCTTGCTTCTAGGGTTCCTGGGTTTTTTCCTCCCTTTTTCCTTCCTCTGCGCCACACCCTCCTGTGTGCCGGGCTCTGCCGCGCTCTTTGGGGTACCTGTTCTCCTGCACCAGGTAGTCTCGCTCCTCTGTACCTTGTGGGGTGGTTCTGAAGCTTCTGGTGCTTGCTTGTCGCTTAGGGCTGAGTCTGCGGTTCTGCCTTGCCGGGGGGTCTTCAATCCCACCCTCGTCGCCACTGTAATGATGTAGGCAGACTCCAATGATGACTCTGAGCCCTTACTGTAGTTAACAATTATTTATTAGCTATAACTCTGATAATCCCAAAGAGCGCCGAGCCTGTCGCTCCAGCGCCCGCTCTTCCCGCTATCCTTTCGCGCTCTCGCGCTCAGCCACGCCCCCAACACCAGCAGCCAATCCTGGCCGCCTGCACGTCACGTCCGCCGACGTGCCGTGCAACATCTAGAGCGTCTCTACACTGTGTCCCACAGTATACATGCCCTGATGAAGGTGCGGCCATAGATCGGGCCAAGCACTGAAACGCGCGTTGGCGTGTTGATATTCGATCCTGCTAATACCATCAACATTCTTCCCAGCGATGCCCTGAGTTGATGTTGCAGGATATTTCCAGTGTATTTCTGTATGATTTTTTCTGGATGTGTAAATAATGTATGAGTGTTTGTATGGGTAATGAAAGTGTAGAAAACTGTTAGGATGAGAATGGAAGAATGAATGGGATACATGGGGCGCGCCATGGAATTTTATGTGATTTAACCTTCACAAATTTTGTATAAAAATATCATTTGATTGAGAAATATATATGAAAATTAAAAGATGTATTTTTGTATTCCGTGTTTGAACCTTCTTTGAATGGCCCCTATTTGAAAGTGAGCTCAGAGTATTGTTCACTGATTTCTTAACAAAAATGTTTGGACTCCGAATGAGCCTTTAACCAAATATATAGGGCAGTGCCACGTCCTTGATTCTGTTTGCTGATTCATTTGTTGGCCATGTTTGCAAAGGGTGACCTTTTGTAGTGTACTTGTAAAGTACATATCACATGTTTCAGCTGAATATGTCATACAGGATCTGGCATTACTATTCAACCAAATTCCACCTATAGTCACCTCTATGCCATGTTAGACCGTTTAATTGGTGGAATGCGTTACCAAATTTCAAGATCATTTTCTTTTTTAAAATAAAGAGTAACATTGTTATTGTGCAACATGTATTAATGAGATTGAAATACCAGGGCAGAATACTGAGAAAGGGTTGATGTAATTTTTAGGTCAGTAAGAATCAATCCTCGAGTCGAAACGTGCCGGATTCTCTATGGCCAATAAATAGCACATATTTACATAACCACAGTTATTGTGAAGAAGTTACTGAGGAGAGATTGTGAAGAACATGATTGCAGAAATTTCGACCCACAAGATGCTCTCTGCTTCACTATATGTATAAATAGTCACACACCTCTGGGTGGCAATGTATGGTGCTGTACTTATTCCAGATCTGAGATCGAATACATTTACTACTGTTGTGGGCCATTTTTAGCTGTAGTACATTTAGAAGTACAGATTGTGAAAAGAAATAGGCTTGCTCTTACTCTTTTGCCAGCACCTCCCTAAACCTCTTAAGCCCCTCTTTACTACTCCCTAAACGCTACCTATTTTGTAGTGGGTACGCCCCATTTTTCAGCAACTCTCACTGGTGCCTCCCACATTTACAACTGAGTAGTAAATTTACTTGCGGGAGGATCTCCCCATAAAAAGATAGGAGAGCTAGTGGAGATCTCAACTCCTAGGTTTGTGAATAGCATTTTGTACTACTAAACTTTCCACAAAATGCAGTTTGTGTTTAGGGCCTCTAATGTTATAGAATATCAGTCAGATGGTTCATGTTGCTAGGTGCTACCTGATGGTACGCATTGTAATGTACAGGCCAATGTTTTGAATTTCATCAGAGCCCTCTCATCCCTCCATCATCTGAGGTTGATACATTGAGTACCATTACATTTGAGAATAGTGGCATCTTTCATTTACACCACAATGAAACAGCAACAATGGTTGGAGTATGCACTGTATAACAAAAACAAGTAGTTGTTATTAACTCACAATGTATGCACAGTCTGCAAATAACCCCCATTTGGTAAGTTTAACCTTGAAATAAACCACCAGAAAGTTACAGCAGAGTTAATCTGGGAGGGATTTCTAGTGTGGTCTGTTGTGTTTCAACCACATGCAGAACCTGTACCTAAGCATTTCCCTTCAGCACCAGAGACCTAAGGCTCAGCCCTTTCAGTCCCATGTGCTTGTCACCTGATGTAACCACAGCGCCCAATGTTGCCTAGATGACCCAGCGCAATATGTGTATCTAACCGTGGTCTTTCATCTAATTGTGCTTGCAGCCTCATTTACTTCAGAGAATTTTCTTCCCGTTATGTAGAGCAGCTAGAGCTCAGGATCGTGTATAGTGAATGATGCAAAACTTACAATAAGAAAATATCTATTTCCCATCTCGCACCGCCAAGAAATATATATATAATTTCAAGCAATTGTTGGTTGCGAAGTGCTCAATTTTAGGATGATGAATGTATAGATGTGGAGTTTAGTACACAAGCCCATCTGCTTTTCAAGCAGAGAAGAGCTTCCCAGCATTTCCATTTTGGACTTGACTTCTTTTTTTTCAAATAATGTTATTATTTGGTACACTTAAAACGGAAGGAAAGTAGGAATTGTAAGGAGAAGAGAAACAACAAGAACATTTAAAAATACAGTGCCTCACGCATAAAGGGCTAGATGTGCAACCATTTTATTTTGCTAGCTGCTAATTGCGTTTTTTTTGTGACTTGCAATTAGAGACTTGTAAATTGAAATGTACTAATGTGTCTCAGACAAATTTAGCGATTCCCAATGGTGCCATAAATGACCTGCCTCATCAATATTCATGAGGCAGGTCGCAATTTGTGACCCCTTGGGAATCGCCTGCACTCACAGGGATGGTGGCCTGCTGGGATCAGCAGACCACCATGCCTGTGATTGTTTTTTAAATAAAGCATATCTTTTTTTTTTAAATGCAGCCCATTTTCCTTAAAGGACAACAGAATGCATTTAAAAAAGAAAAATCTAAAGTTTCCTTTTATTTTTTAAGAGCACAACTGCCTGCTCTTAAAAGATGTTGCCGCCCACTTCACAAAGGGGAATGGGTCCCTTGGGGATCTCTTCCCATTTGCGAATGGGTTACCACCTCTGTCACAGAGTTGGTAAAGTATGATTGTTTTACGACCACATTCCGTTCACAAAACATTTATACTTGCCACTGCAACACGCTATTAGGAAGGGACGCCCTTGGCTCACCCTTCCTAATAGTGACTCGCAAACCCTATTTTTCAAGTCGGTATAGGTCACCCACTCACAAAATAGGGTATGTACATGCCAGGAGCCGTTTTAGCACTTGCAAATGGCCTGATTCTCCATTTGCGACCGCTAAAAAACAGTCTTACACCTGGCCCAAAGACTTTTAACAGTCACAAACCCTTAGATTCGAATTTCTAAAACACTTTTGAAATGTACTAAAAACCAGGCAACAATTTGGAAAAGGTTTTCTGAATCATTATATGGATTTTGGGAACATTTAGGAAGGGTAATGTGAAGGGTGTCTCTTCCAAAGTCCGATTCAATTGGGTAAGTATTAATATTTTGTGACCGAAATAGTGTTGCAAAACATACATTTTTTACTCACCAAATGAGGTGTTTAGCCATTCGCATATGGAAAAGGTCACCTAAGCACACATTCTTGTATGCAAATGTTGGAATGAACGTTTTTACGAGCGAATACTCCTAAAATATGTTTGTGTAACCTTTCTTTTTTTTTTTAATGCGTCACGTTTTTGCTTAAAGGAAAACGGGCAGCATTTAGAAACAAAAAGGTTGCTTTATTTAATAGCAGTCACAGGACTGGTTTTATGCTGACCCAGAAGGCCACCATCCCTGTGATTAAGACCGATTATAGCGAGTAACAATTTGCAACTCACCCCATGAATATTGATGATGAGGTGTGCCGAATGCGACCCTCTAAGATTCCGTATTTTGTGAACGACATAACAGTACATAGGTCTTTCAGAAAATACCAATGCATTCAGTAGAAGTCAGTATGCACATTGCGACTAGTTTTACCGAATTCATCTTAGAACCTTTCAAATAAGAAATTACAAAGTGCAAGTCTGTATTAGTCACAATTTTTGATTTCTTAATTGAAATCTTTGTACAAGAGATGCCTAGTCCTCCTCTGTTAGTGTCATGAACACATATGGTTTTCTTCAATGTTTGGAAGAGCAAGAGCACCACCGTACGTTGAAGGTGCTCCCATTCCACAAACTTGTGGCTCCCCTGCTCCATTTAGAGTTGGGGAAAAACTGAGAAAGCTTCTGCTGACTCCACAAGAGTAAACCTTTCACTTTGTGGCCCATCTGCCAAAGGCTTACCAGCTCACAGTGAGAGTTGCCCTTCTCCGTCTGCCGTACAAGCCATGGTGGACATGAATCGGAAATTATAGACTGGACCCTTCTCCACATTTGAAAATGCATGGCATGTCCTTGGCGTAGTGGGCGTAGTGGGGCTACGCGGATCATCATGAAGTGGGGGGGGAATCTACGCACCCCCGCACACTTCGCGTAGCCCCACTACGCGCCGCCTGCCTCCCTCCCGCCCTCTTTTAAATGGCCTGATATTCTCTAAAAGCATAATAAAAGTAATTAAAAAGACTTATCAGAGATGCGGCGTCCCGGGGCTCCCTCTTCCTGCTTTACCGCCGACTTCTTCCTGACAAATGCGCATGCGCATTTGTCAGCAAGAAGTCGCGATAAAGCAGGAAGAGGGAGCCCCGGGAAGCCGAATTTCTGGTAAGTCTTTTTAATTACTTTTATTATGCTTTTAGAGATTATCAGGCCACTTAAAAGAGGGCGTGCGGGAGACGGGTGGCGGGCAACTTCGCTCCTCCACGGCGAGTGCGTAGCCTGCCTACTACGCCTATTTGGCAATACTACGCACACTCCATGGTCAGAGCGGAGCACTGCGTCCAGGTTAGGACCATCTATTTGTGTTTACCGAAAACAAACTCTCACTTTGGGCGTTTGTATTCTCTAAAAAGAAAATGCACAGTGGGCATGTGTTGTGGGCTGGTAAGGAATGAAAGGACACTGTAGCAGAAGGTAACAAAATCCAAGTTTAATCTTAGTAAAAAAAGCTCTATTCATGAGCCAGCAAGATATGTCCTGCATTCACTCATTAATACACAATTACTATATCATTTTGAAGTAGAATCATATTGATGGTTCTGTAGAAAAGACTAGATAATGACCAAGATACCATACAGTACTTTAAACAAGGATGCTGCAGAGTTTCACTTTAAGGCACATCTCTATATAGGTTGGATGGTCCTCAGCCAGGGGGGGAGAGGCCATGACATTCTGGTGGAGAAGCGAACTATCTGCCAGAGTCTGAATAAGATCTTTAATATTCAACCTTATGACAAATATAAAAAGTATAGTCAATAAAAGCCTATGGGGCATATTTACAAGCCCCTAAAGGCACAGGAACAGCACTTTTTATGATGCTCTGGTTGCATAGCAGCATTCCCCATATTTACAAGGCAACACTAAGTAACTTAACATGGCTTAACGTCACCTTGTCATTATGCCTCTTTTTGCCACCTCCTCTGCGGCAAAGGGGCATGCAATGGGTGTTGCTGTAGGCGTTGCACCGCAACACCCATTGCTTTCTGGCACCCGATTTACAGCGCCAAAAACTAAGGCCAGAGATAACCGGGTCTTAGAATGTCGAAACTAGGAGAAATCATTAATTTCTCCTTGTTTTTTGCTCTTTCTGTGTGTGCTTCATTGTGAATCTCCATTATTGATTGTTATGTGCAGGAAGTGTTCTTACTGCACATAAAAAATTGGCTTACCCCCCATTGGCATACTTAATTTACTTATACCTCCCTAGTAAAGTGGCATACTGTATACCCAGGGCCTGTAAATTAAATGCTCTCAGTGGCCTGCAGCACTTATTGTGCCACCCACGTAACCTAATAAGTCCCTTAAAACATGTCCCAGGGATGGCATTAAAGTCTAAATGCAGTTTTAAACTGCTGATTCTACTTGTCAATATAACAGCCTTGTCAGGCCTTGAACTCCCCTTTTATTGCATATAAGTCACCCATGAGGTAGGCCCTAGATAGCCCATAGGGCAGGGTGCCTGAAAATTAAAAGATAGGGCTTGTAATTTTAATTTTTACATGGCCTGGTAGTGAAAAACTCCTCAATTCGTTTTTCACTACTGTGAGGCCTACTTCAAGCTCGTAGCCGGTCAGCCTGACTTCCCAGCAGTTTCTGCTATGTTCTTCTTTACAGCAACAAATCCTTTTCAGTGTTTTTTTGCCAAATAGGTATCCGGCATTGTGGAATTCTAGTCGGCTACAGGCTCCATCCTCTTCCTGGTGGAGATTTTTGTCTTCCAAAAAAGAGTCTGAATGAAGAACTCTTCAATGGGGCTTTGTCCAGCAGCTCCCTCCTTGAACACCGTCTGCAGCCTTGGCCCACTGAACTTTACCTTCTCAGGACATTGTCTTCAAAATGTCTTCTAAGTTCGAAGTTAGGCACCGACCGGGCGCAGTCCACTCTTTGTACTAGACCAACGCTCATTGTGGTCGGCTATATTTTTCGACTTTGACCTGGGCTCGCTTGACTAGATGTCTTCTATTGATACTTTGAACTTTAAAAATTCATAACTCAGGTTCCACTAATTGGATTATTGTTGTTTTGGTGTCAAATAATTTATTCATATGTACTCTATTTTTCTAAATTGGTGTAGGATTTTTCTTGTATTGTGTTTTCAATTTTTTACTGTTTGTGTGCTGCATACATACTTTACACATTGCCTCTAAGTTAAGCCTGACTGCTTTATTCCAAGCCACCAGAGGGTTAAGCACAGGTTAATTTAGTGTCTTTTTGTGGTTCACCCCAATGATCCCTCCCAGTACATTGCAGTGGGCCAACATAAGCATGGGTTTTGGCAGTTTCTCGAAGGGGCGACTGGTGTTAGTAGCCATGAATGCACAGACAAATGTGCCAGTTGGGAACATGTGAGGCAAAAGGTAGGGAAAATATTAACTCTTATGGTCTCCCTGAGATTGTAACTGCAATGGACCACCCTTCAAAGAACTTGAATTTTGAAACTCTATCAGTCAACTTAATATCTGCCTCTATAAAATCATACCTGTTTAATCATATCTCTGTTGGCTATGTGGCTGTAAGCCAACAGAGACAACAAACACTTCATGCAAACACTCAACAAGGCTTTGAAAATTGGACTGGACCAAAGGAAAGATCTGTGATAGGTCTTGCACAACTTTCTGAGGGCCTACACAACACGCTGCTTTGTGTCGCCCAAATGGCATATTAGCAAGAACCTCGTTAAAATTATCGCTGTTTTATCGTCAGTAAATTGCCGCTAAAACAGGGATAATGGGCTTGCTAAGATGCATTATAGAATTCCAATAGAAGCCCAGGTTAGATGTGCAGGAAATCTAACCTGTGCTTCTATCAGTATTCTATAACGCATTTTAGCAAGCCCATTATCACCGTTTTAGCGGCAGTTTCCTGCCGCTAAAACGACGATAATTTTAACGAGGTTCTTGCTAATATGCCCCCTAGTGTGCTCTGGCCACCCTGCTTTTTTGGTTGACCCTTGAAGGATATCCTCCCATCCGCTCGGCAATGGAGGCAACCTAGCTTGGATGCCCAGGTGGTTCAATATCTCTGAGAGAAGAACATCAACAAGGCAACACGCATCAATGACCAATCCCTACTTGACTATGAGTAGGGGATCAAGTGCTAGCAAGTGACAGGTATCCTAGTGGAAAATTCCACACCAAAAGGATTGTGGGGAAGACACCCGTAAAAGTTGTGAGGGTTCTGGATACGGTAACCCGAAATGTCATATGGTACAAAAAGATCCCAGAAAAAAAGGGGTGAGGGAATTCCAGAATACCAAGACCCCTTCTTGAACAAGATGGGAATGAAGACTCAGAGCAACAGTACCACAGAACAGAAGCTGTTAAGAAATTAGGGTGGCCTGATTCCACCACCATAATGCTATGGCCAGCCTCACCAAAGGAAATGACTCAGAATGAGCCTGAGGAGTCCAAAGGCTAAAGTCTCAGGCCTACCTCTCTGCCGCTGAGTCCAACACCACCACCATCTCGAAGACACTCTTGAAAGCAGTGGTATTCCCTTTGTACCAACCCTTACACACTTGCTGGCTCCGCCCCGCCCGGACCCCCTCTTCCGGGGCCCCCTACCTATGCTCCCTGCCAAGGGCCGTCATGAGCCTAGAGCCGCCCCTGGTTCAGAGATTTTCCTGTAGCATCATTAACAGGTGTCTCTACTCTAGTAAGGTTTGTCCGTGGTCATTCAGAATTGTGAACCATCTTTTGGTAGTATTAGGTCTGAAGTATGAATTAAGAATAGTAATTAGAAAATTTAAATCGGAAACAAGTTTTGAAATGAGTTTGAAAAAAGCCTAAATTCTGAAAAAGGTAAAAAATGTAAACAACATTTAAAAAGAGTTAGTGTAGGGGGAAGGTTAGAATTATATTAGAATGGTAGAGTTAGGATATGGGTAAGAGTGTGCCTTAGGTCTTAGGGTTAGGACTAGAGATAGGGTCAGTGATAACATGAGTGGGAAGGGATAGAGAGGAAGTTAGTATTAGGAACAGACGATAGATTTAGGAAACATAACATCATGGGGTAAGTGACTGGGCGGGCATTACAAGATAAAAATGGATTTGGGTTAGACTTTCTCAGAGCATTATTAGAGAATTTGAAATAAAAATGTTTAATTTTTAAACTAATTGCCAATTACACAACCATCATTAAATTTTGAACTTTTTTGTCGATCTTTGGCATTTTCCACTTTACATTTCGAACTTCCAGCATGGATGAATGATGTCAGCCATGTTGTACAGAATGAGGCACAGCTACTGAGCTCCATCAGGTCCTCTGCTTTGAATCGCTCTATTTTGCGCCTGCAAATGTCCTGATGCAGGCTCAAAAATCTATAATTGAGTGCCTTAATAGACTGCTCAGTGCTGCATCATGTCCAGATAAATTGTGCTTCCTCTCCTCCAAAGTAAATGGGGTGTGGTGAGGCAGATGAGGCCCTATGTAGTGATTGTGTGTAGGCAAACTCACCTAACAGGACAGAGATTTGCTATTTGTGGCTGTACTTTCCTTAAACGACCCTGCTGGTGGTGTGCATCGTCAATATTTGATGTGTGTGTCTAGGAAGTATTTGAAATATGGTGTGTTGTGGACATCAAGACTTTATGGTGACATGGAGGAAGGTGGACCTTTGGGCATATTGTTTGTGGTACACCATTAATTGGATAATGGGGCTTTGGCCTTGATATGTCTCGGAACTCCTACTTCATTTTAAAATTATATATTGTATATTGATGTACCAGCAGTGTAACCTGATCTGACTAGCATTTCTACTCTTGTAGAGTGGTCTCACCGGTATGGTACATGCTATACGAAACTATAAAATAAATAAATGAACGAAATAAATATTGTGGTATTGTAGGCCATACGGTGGTACTGGCAGAAACTATTCCATTTTAGAATACCTTGTGCTTCCATTGAATGTTTTTGCCTATTTAAAATACTATATCTATGACATGTTGCTACTCCAGTCATATTACATCATCCCTGATACACAGTGGCAACCAACAGCATCCCTGGTATGTGACGGTGTTAGATGAGAATGTGAAGCAGATCCTATTCATGATGTACACTAGTACATGTAAGTACCTGATAAACATGATAGCCTGGTATTTGGGAACAAAGCTCATGGATTTACTGAAAATGTAATATTTTCTGGAGAAGACATTTTTATGAAAATGACAATTGTGAAAAAGATGTGTTTTTAGAAAACGTCAAGCTGATTTTTCAGGCCACAAATATTGGTTTTATATCATAAATGTAAAGCTGATATTTTTGCGATAATTCCCTGGTGACTCTCTTCACTCCAGGTCATTATGGACACTGTCTCCAATTCTGAGTCTCCAAAGTTTTTTCCTAAAAATCATTGATTTGATGTGTGTTAATCTTGTTAGTTCAATAGAAGAAAAACAAGACTGTAAGCCCCAGACTGGATTAGGCTATCACACAAAAGGCCAGGGCCACTTTAATGAACACTACATTTCAATGCAGTAACCGTTCACTTCTGCTCTCAGAACCCAGCTTCTTCTCCAATCTCTCGTTGGCTGCATCTAACGCATACATACATTAGCCATTTCTATGGTACCTGAAGTCATTTGCTGCTGTTGCTCCTATTTCATGATTATGTATAAGCAAATTATCTCATCTTGTAATTTTGTTCTTTTTTAATGATGTTATCATCCATACTTCTGTCTGTTGCCAGATTCAGAAAGATTTAAGTGCCCCCACAATATGTCTACTATCCTAATTTGTACGGTCTCTGCTCTGGGATGTGAATGGTGTCCCTTGTGGCTGAGCAATTGAGATCTGCCCAGCAATAGAGAAATTCTGCTTGTCCACTGCCTGAGACTGTGGCATGTGTGTAACTTTTTCGTCTACCAAGGTCCTTTATATTACATTCTCATTCATAACTATGACTGAGGACCCACTTGAAAGTGGGACAGTGAGGAAATGAAAGGAACGGAAAGGTATTGCTGATGAAAAGTGCAACAAACATTTTGAAAATTGACTCGAGACCATGCAAAATGGAAAAACAAGAACATTTCCCTAACTGAGAAACTATTTTGTAAATTTTGGAGCAAATTAAACTTTGAAACAAGGTCTATTTGAGAGTGCAGGGCACCTTCAAACCACAGAGGAGCATGACATTTTTTTGTAAGACTTTCCTTGTGCATAGTAAATGCAGTATTTTCCTTGGTGGATATGGTGAACACAGGATATGGTCTCCTGTTGCCTTCAGTGAAGATGGTGGATTTCTTAACTTCTGGCCTGAAAGCCCAATGCGCACTTCACATAATGTTGACAAAAATTACCGAAAAGATGCCCAACACAGCACATGACTGTGGGGTGAGGTAAAATGGGAAACAACAATGGTCCCAAAGGAATTACTTATAAATACTTGTCAATATTTAATATTGGGGGAAAGACTGCCAGTCGGTGCTAAATTGGAATGAGCCTACAAACAAGTCATACATATGTATCCTACCGTGATGTGCAAAGGTCAACTTCATAACAGAGGGGCAACCCATGATATGCAATAAAAAACATCTATTGTGCATCATAATTAGGATGATTTTGTCACATTAGCATTTGTGAAGTCTACAGTGCAGAGATGAGTCCTTGTGTGATCACACACACACACACAGAAGAGCAAGGATCAGAGTATTTCCATCTTTAAATCAAGCTTGGCAAAGTCATTAGGTTTTGGCAGTTAAACCTTTTGACCTTGCCAATGCTTCTTGTTTAAGATAACAGCAGATGTATAAAATGGTAAACAACATTTACCACAAAACATTATCCCCGCAGGGAATCACAACGCGGTTGTTAAAACGTTGTGATTCCGCATACCATTACTCCGCAAGTCGGAACAACGACTTGTGGAGGGGGGGAGGTGTTGGATTTAAAGTCCAACACCTTCCCTACTGTCTGCACAGACTGGAGTTGGAATAGTAAATTATACTATTCCAACATCCAGCGCCACCCCTGGCTGGTATGCGGAATCACAATGCAGTCGTTGTAACGACCGCATTGTGAAAAACAATATTGTGGGTGAAAAACAATATTCTGCTGCTAGGGCAATAGGCAAAAAAATACTTTTTTTTTAAAAAAAGAAGTGGAGGAGGTATGGGGATAGGGTGACAAACGGGCAGGTGTGAGGGAGCAATGAAGGAGCAAGGGATGGGAAAGGGGAAGTATAATAAAAAAATAATCAGGAAGGGTGGAGGAGGCAATGGATGAGCTGAGGGAGGAGAATTACAGAGAGTGAGCAACGTGAGAGGGTAAGCAGCACACTAGGGAGCGAGAAAACGAGTGTATTCCCATGTAAGCAATATCATCAGTGGAAAGATACAAGTCAACCAATAAGAACACTGTGAGACTGAAACGCTCCATGCGGAACAAGCACACAAATAGGGAGGAATGCCATCAGATCAAGAGGAGACAACTGAGACCGGCTTCAAAACCATCCAATTATAAGCATGGGAGTGACCCAAAAATAATTTTATGTATAAAGCTGTTTGTAACCGAGACCTTAAAAAACATCCAGGAGATCATTCATAGTTTAGAAGAGTTCAAAGTGGAACATTCCACATCATATCAGTTAGGATTATACTGGTCAAGTTGTATGTGTCACGCATAAATTCATTGGCTGCGATAAGCCTTAAAGATTGACCTATGCAATTATTATGATTGTTTTTCTTACTAGCTAATTGGATAAATGTTATCACCACATGTGAAACTAATCAAATGTGTCTGAAAGAACAATACAAGTAGATTTATAGATTGTGTATCCTACTGGCACCATTTGTAACTAAATACAAATTCTTTCTAGTAGACCACTACCAACCAAGCTAAGCTGACCAGCTCTTCCCAATAAATACCTCTTAAATAAAAACACAAAGAAGTAGGTGGAATGTTTGGCTTGTTATAGTGACACTATTGTTTCGGCTACACTTATCAAAATATTTTATGATACCTTCTGTAAGTAGGATTGCCCTCTATAGGCATGAAGGGTGCTTTAAACTTTACAGAATTCACTTGAATATATTTAACATTAACAATGTTCTATGCCTATTGCCAAACGTAATTATCCCTAGTAACCTTTTATCATTTATTTGTTTCCATATTTATAAAAAAGTATATCTATTTGTGAACCCTGTAAAGGAGCAAATATTCTATGCAAGCTGCTAAATAATATAATTTAGCTAATAATTGCATGGCCTACTCTCTTGTGATTTTATTCATAAGGAAAAAGTAAAACACGCAGACGTAACTTTTGTACCTGCATGACTCTCAAACACCTGATCGGCACTGTTATCGAGAGCTGTTTTTGAGAAAAATGTTTTTCAAAAGGTTCTTGCTTTACTGTCACAAGACCAAAGGGACTTGTGGGCACTACAGTAAATAATCACTGGGACTAAAAATATGCTATTTAAAATGGTCCTTCAAATACCTTATTGCAGATATCCAATAAAGCTGCTGAGAATGTAGTCTGATGTCATAACAGATTAGTCTAATGTAGTTTCTGCTATTGACATTAAATTATTGTCTTTTCCTAATGGGCATGTTTTCTTTTTTCAGGAAGATGTGATTATGACCTGGTGTCTCCTCTCTACTTTACATCCTTTGACTCTTCATCACGCTACTCCATTTTGTACACATCTAACTTTGCCAGGCTGCACAGTAAGAATTGTTTCTTTTTTGATTGGGGTAATGGCACAAGCATGGGTATTTATGGCTGTGGTAGTGAGGTTTGTTGATTGTTTGTATAGTGCCGATGGAGAATGTACAGTCCCGTTTCAAATCAACAAGGGATTAAGGCAAGGTTGCGTGTTGCCAAACACATGCCAAGACCTCCCCCAAATAGGAGGACCACCCATACCCGCATTACTGTACGCGGATGACGCCGTTCTGATGTCTCGCACTCAAGTGGGTCCACAAAGAATATTAAATAGTTTTGTGGCTTCATGCACGATCTCGGGTTGAGGGTAAATATGTCAAAAACCTTTGTTATGAGATGCGGCTCTGGTAGCCACAAATGTAGAGATGTGTACATTGATAAACAGAAAATAAATGTTATAAACAGATTTAGTTATCTGGGCATTTTATTCTACCATAATGCTACATGGACTCATGCAGTGCAAGCCAGAAAACTTGCTTTCATGAAAACCACCACCGCCATAGTTAATGTTTCGAAAAAACTGGGCAGGAGGCCTCTACATGAGTTGCTACAGATATAAAGGGCCAAGTGCGTTTCAACAGCCATGTATGGCATAGAGTTCTGGGGATATTCTGATCTTCAATCTCAGCAAGGTGTCAAAAATGTGTTTTAAAGATCTATTTTGGCAGTCCCGGGGGTACCTCCTCATATGTCTGTCACTCTGAATTGCGGGTCCCATACATCACAGATCTTATAAAATTGGAACCAATCCTGTTATGGCACATAATATGGACATCTGTAGGAACCAACCTTAACAGGGGCATTTTAAATAATATTTTTAAATTTGAAGGTGTTTTAGTAATTGCATGGCTAAAGTATGTGCAGGACTTTATGTATGATTTGGGCCACCCAGAGTTTTATACTGAGCCGAGCACGATGAGTAGTTGGACAAGAAAAGTGTTAAAAGCAAAAGGCTTGACCCTACTTGAATCACTTAGATTAACAGAAGAAATATTGAAACCTACAGTATTGTATAACCAAACGAGCTTAATCACTCATAGCTTTCAACCTTATCTTACACTTGTCTGCGGTACTTATGATAAACTACTACTGACAAGATTCATGCTTGGGAACTACACAGAATAACAAGTTTCCCAAACATGAATGATTGGTCGAGAGTTATGCAAATGTGCCCATGTGAGGATTGTTTGGAGCAAACAACACTCCCCGTGGTCTTATTCTGTAAATTTTATAATGTACAAGGGAAAAAATAGATTTTACCCCTTTTTAAAAAGATCGGTTTTAGACAATGTCGTCCCACCTTTTTAGCATTACAGTTTTTAGAATATTAATGTTATTAAAAAGTGTAGTAAAATGTATGAAATCAATTTTAATGTGACAGTTTAAGTGTCCAACAATTTAATCACGTAAAGGGGGTGCAAATAAGTGTCCTTAATTGTCAGAATAGTGTGTGATTCAACGCAATGATGTCTATTTAATTAATGTTTAATTGCTGTGTTAATGTGTGTAATGCATATGTGATTTATGTGCTTTTATGATTCTCTAAACTGAAATCGAATAAAGCTTTGTTTGATTTGATTTGATTGTTTAGTGTTCAATATCACGTTTTTATACAGACCGTGTCTCTTTTTTGATATCAGGGTATAGTTTTGCATCAGAGAACGTAACTTGAGAAACTCAAATTATGTTAGACAATTGCTAGTCATTGTAGGTGCCTTCTTTAATCATCTGGTTGCCATTTCATTATTAGAGCCATTATAAAAAACATAACAATCCAGAAAAATAAGAATGTTAACAAAAAGGAATTCTGCTTGGCCATTGTTTCAAGAAATGATGTTGTTCATTACCCGTTACAGATCATATAACTTACCGTTGCTAAGTCATAAAAGTCTTCTAGGATAGGCTGACAGGGCTCTTTGAGAGCCTGTTAGTGCAGTGCTGCTTGTTTACTTGTACTGAAAGCAAAACACAGAGCTGCAGGAAGGAGAAGGGAAACAGAAAAGTGGAGGGGACTGATTAAGGATGACATGCAAGGTACCTTGTTTTAACTGTGGGGCAGGGAAAAGAAGTAACGCTATGTATGGCTCCCCCATCACACCTCTCGTATTGGGTACCAGCTACAAGCAGGGGTAGATGATTTTGGAGGTCATACATAACATAAGATTATAGATAAGTAAAAAGTGAATTACGTGGATGCTTTTCAAGTCAGAGTTCTGAGTTGTATAATAGACAACTCGAGCTTCGATCTCGTTGTCTATTTGATGTCACTCAGAATCACTGGGTGAAAAACATCCCTGTGATTCACTTGACAACATCAGTCTTTCCATTTGATCAAAAGCCTTGCATAGAGAACATGCCCATGGGTGAGCACAGAGTTTAAATTGGCAAGAAAATCTCAAAATCATGGAAAGCCATACATTTAGAAATGTTCAGTTTTCAAAAGAAACAGAAATAAAAAGTACAAGTTTTGAATATACGTGTGTGCGTGTGTGCATGTGTATATGTATATGCTTCTTGGAATGCGGATGCAGGTGTGCTGCCAGAACGTCGGGGTGCCTCCTCTTAAAGCACTTCCACCAACATGCTATATAATGATGTAGATTGTCTCCACATCAGAACACGAAAGGGCCACTCCAATTGAACTTTTTCAGATAACAAAATGTATTCAAGGCATAAGGTAAATCAATTTGTTTCGGAAGCTTGTCGCTACCTTGCAGCCGTGGCCGGTAGTGGGAGTACCTGCCGGGCGGTGACGTGGGGAGGGGGAGGGACAGGGCGGGGGTAGTGATGTATGGATTATGGAGCTTTACAGGTAAGTAAACATAATAAATAAAACGAATTTTGTTGCGTGCACTGCATGGCATTTGGTGATGCAGTGCACGCAACGAAATTCGTTTTATTTATTTATTTGTTGACTTACCAGTAAAGCTCCATAATCCATACATTACTACCCAAAACTCTGCCCCTCCCCCTCCCCACGTCACCGCCCGGCAGGTACTCCCACTACCGGCCGCAGCTGCTACCTTGGTCACGATTATACATGCCAACCTACACAAACCCAGGGCTAATTCTTAAGGCAGATTATTATTATTATTATTATTTTTTGCATTTGTAATGCGCACAGATACCCACAAAGGGTTTCCCGGCGCCAGGACTAAAAGCCAATCAACACAGAAAGCAAAACGGCCAGAGACCACAATTATTTATTAAAAAGCCAGGTTTTAACGCTTTTCTTAAAGCTGGCAAAATTTTCCTCCTTTCGTAGAGCTGGGGGAAGGGAGTTCCAGAGGACAGGTCCCAGATAGGAAATGATCATATGTCCCAGATCATATGTCCCAGATCATAGGTCCCAGATCATATGTCTCATCTATTATTCTATAGCTAATTTGTCTTAAGGCCGCCCTCATTACCAGGCCCTGCTATTGAGTCATACTGTCAAGGGTTCCCATATCTTCCCATCCTTATCCCTGGCCCATAGGCCTTTACTCTTGTATAGTGTAGTTTCTTCCGTACAGATGCTTAGTAGGCGGTGAAGCCAGAGCTGATATGTGGGGGTCTGTGTCTTTCCATGCAGTAGTAATCAGTAGTTGAGCCATATCTACTGTCATAAATATAAAATCTCTCTGGGTTACAACTAGATTAACCCATGCAGTCATATCCTAGTAACATCAGAGATGGGCTAATAGTAATTACCTTATTAATTGCTTGCTGCCAAAAGTTCTATATGCTGTATTTCAGAGATGCAAGTTTACCGCATATATATATAAAACATATGTATGCTATCAGGAGGACCTATTTAGTTGTCATTCTCCCTTTTCCCCCAGTCATAAAGCATCACAGATGTATAGTACAGATTAAAGAAGGTTTTGTAGTGCTGGGCCTTCAAATTAGTTGATAGGAAGATCTTCAACCCCAGTAACAATTGACATTTCCAGCTCAGCATCCCCATTCCCCAGCTTTGCTGACCATTTTGCCTCAATTTTTTCCAAATCAACGGAGAGGGTCTCTGTTAGGGCTTGATAAATGTACCTGATCCTGCTATCTCCTCATCTTACTATTTCCAGAACTGGTATTTTTACCAGATTAAGGTACCCAATAGGAAGACGCGTAAGACATTCCCTGATCTGTATGTATTCAAATCGTGTTCTGCTGTTGACCCCATATCTTTGTACTAACCCTGCAAATGAGATAGTCTCTGTATTATTTTAAAGAATTTCTATCCTATCAATTCCAGCCTGTTCCCAATTTGTGCCCATTACATCATACAGTGCAGCTGGGAGAAGCGAGGAGTGCCATATAGATGTATACCTATTATATCTTGAGTTCTTCATCAATCTGCTGACCTTTCTCCAGATCTTCCAGGTTGCTTTTATGCTTTTAAAGCGTGTCTTTTTATAATAACTAGGCTTTGGTTTTCTATGAAAAAGCCTATTTGCCTCTTCTTCAATAGATATATGATATATAGGGGGAAATCTAGATCAGCAAAACTCAAATTATCTGGTAGAAGCAGGCTGCCAATCTTTGTAATGCAGCTGCCCAGTAGTAAAACAGAAATTTCGGGACAGCCCAACCCCCTTTTTTTGGTATCTCCAAATAAAATTTGAAAACATAGCATTCATTTTGTTTATTTTTCATTTCAAATAATCTTTATTTCGATCACAGATCATAAAAGATGCATAGTATTTGTACACAATAAAAGTGATTAAACATAGTGTGATCCGATAGTTAAGAAAATATTAAAAAGAAGAACATAGGGTGCAGTAAAAGCAATAGGAAATTCAGGGGTACTGTTATACAAGTCTTTTCAACACTCGACTCCGAGTGAACCACATGGAGGTTAAAAATTTTGAAAGGGCAAAAACCACAATGGGAGAGAGATCTGTCTTTAAGATTCTGTAGGCAGGTTGAAAAGATCTAAAGCCCAAGTTCTTAAGTAACGGGACTAGCCAGTATTTCCTGCTCCTCTCGTAGCCCTTGCAGAAGAAGACGGCATGTGCATCATCTTCTTTCGGATGAGCACACACTGGGCAGAGTTCTGCGGTGGAGCGGGATTGCCATGATCCTGTGAATGATGCTAGAGGGAGGCATCCATACCTCCACTGTAAAAATAATTTTCTTGTTAATGTGGGGGAGATTGAATCTAGAGCACTTTCGAGATGATAAGAGTCTTTCGCTTTGAGGAACAGGTGTGTCAAGGATCCTTCTCTCGTGGCATCAATGGCTTTTGTGAGCATCAATTCATAATATGCTCTCACGAGTACCTTCTTTGGAGTCTTTATTCAAAAGTTTAAGGGATCCGTCCATAGTTCCGAGAAACCCATCTCCTCTAGCATTGCCTTGACATAAATCATCCACGGAATTCTTTTAGCGTTCCTTAGCTCTAGAAATTCCTGTAATTCCTCTCTGTAGCTTATAAGGTCTGGGCTACACCACAAGCGCCTCCAAAAAGTTAGCGGTTTGAGTCCCAGCTCCTCTGTTATTGATCGAATTCCCAGGTCTAGTCTGAGGGGAAGTAGGGGGGTACTCTGAGGTAGAGCGACAACCTGTCTCAAGAATTTGTTTTCGATTACCTGTAATTTTGGGAGTTTGGAATGCCCCCACAATTCACCCCCATATGTGACACCCGCCCGGGCTTGGGTTTTGTAAATATGAATAATTGGGGTTAGTGGGCGATAAGAAGATTTATTCGCCAGACGCATCGTGCCACCCGCCAACTGAGCCAGTTTGATGGTCACTTTGGTCTGGTGGGTCGTCCAAGTTAGATATTCGTTTAGAGTAATCCCCAGGTATTCAATATTATGCATGCGTTCTAATTGGACAGTGCCTAGCCTGGGTGGGGCTCGATTATGGGGGTTAGGATTCAAGATCATAAATTTAGTTTTTTGTGGGTTGATCACCAATCCACGTTCGGAGCAAAACTCTAGAAAGCCATCTAAAATGCGTTGGATTCCCATGGGGGATTTGGACAGCAGCAGGGTGTCATCTGCAAACATGATTGCAGGCACCCTGCTGCCTGTCAACTTTGGGGCATCGGTATTGGCAATCCTGTTTAGGTGGGCAACAACCCCGTTCACAAAGAGGCAAAACAGGGTCGGTGCAAGCACGCAGCCCTGTCTCACCCCTCTGCGAACGGGGAACCTTTCGGTTAACTTGCCACCTTTGCCACACCTTACGCGGGCGTAGTTGTTGCAGTGAAGTCTCATCAGGATTGCCAAAATATCCCCAGGGACGTTTAGCTCTTCCATGACTCTCCACAGCCTCGCTCTAGGCACCAGATCGAAGGCGGCGCGTAAGTCTACAAAGATGGTATATAGAGTGCCGCCCTCGATTACAGCTGTTCTCCAGTAGAGTAGGTTTAACCTGAAGATTTGGTCTATGGTCGAGACACCCTGCCTAAATCCTGCCTGGTAGGGGGACAGGATGTCCATCGCTTCTATCCAGGCCTGTAATCGATTCAAGATCAGTCTACCAAAGAGTTTCTGGGATATGTCGATGAGACTAATAGGTCGATAGTTGGAGGGAAGCAGAGGGGATCCCTTTTTATAAATTGGAACCACCTCAGCTCCCCTCCAAGTATCGGGCACCTCCATTCCCCCCAAGATGGCATTGAATATCAATGTAAGGTAAGGTGCCCATATCCCAGGTTCCTGTTTGAACAGGTCCCCTGGCACCCCGTCTAGTCCCGGGGCTTTCCCTGCGGCTAAGCCTTTTATGGCATCCCTCACTTCTTTTTCGTTAAAGGGAACCCCAGTGGCGCTGGATGTACATGTGGTTCCATCAGTGTATTGATCCCCCCCTCCCTCCGCATACAATGCCTCAAAATGACGATGCCATACCAAAGGGGATATATTGAGCTCTATTGCGGAGGATAAGTCCTCCGTGCCATTCGCGACTATGCGCCAACATTTGCGGGAATCTCTTGTTGATAGTGCTTTAGCGAGATTTTCCCAATAGTCATGGTCCCATTCAGCCCGGGCGTTCTCCAGGAGAGTTTTATACGCTTTTCTCCTGGCACGGATTTCTTCTCTGTTAAGGCGTTCTTTTATGGCATGTAGCAGGTGGGTTTTTGCTTCCCTACAAGTGGCGTTGTACCAAGACGTCTTGGGCGTGGGGCCTTTCCTTTTCCCTGAGGATAAAAACAAATCCTCTTCTAAGGTGTTAATCATATTGGCATGTATTTGTGCAAGCTTATCTCTGCTAGCATTGTCTTGGACCTCATTCCCTACCTGAAAGGCATTCTCCAAGAATGGGATGATCCTTTCATATAGCCGGGGTATCCTGTCTAGACTGTTGGCCAAATTCTCCCACTTGACTTTCCTCCGATTGTTTTCAAGTAGGAGGCCCTCCTTGTCTTTACCTGATCCGTGGGGTGTAACCTCACCTCCGGGCAGGGAAAGAGTCAATTCCAAGGCGTTATGGTCACTGTCCATTCTTTCAGTGACTTTGAAATCGACTATTGCTGGCCACATAAATAGTTTGATCATTATGTAGTCCAGTCTAGATTCACTGCCAGTTTTATTGTAGGTATGAAGGCTGGGTATATCTGATTTACAACGGCCATTGCACGCCCTTAGACCTAGATTGAGGGTAAGGGCAGTTATCTGCAAGGCCAGGGGGGTCCAAGCCCTCGGAGGTGGTGCCGCCGTCTCTGGGATGAGCCAACATGAGTCTTCCTCATGGGAGGGACCATCACTTAGTCCAGGGAGGGGTTCGTAGTGAGAGTTAAAATCACCTCCTACCAGGCAGGCGAGTTCACATGGGATGTCTTCTAAAAGCCCTGCTAACTCATCTATAGTACCAGATTCTTTGTGCATTGGTACCGGCCTTGAATAAATATTAATAACTAGCAGCTTCGTGGAGTCAGGCCACTCAAGTAGAACAGCCAATAGGTCGTCCGAGGCGGTTTCTAGGTAAGAGGCCTGACAGCCTAAGTCCGTAGCTACCCATATCGTGAGTCCCCCTGACGGCCTGCCCCTTCCCCCCCATTTAGCAGCTTTGAAGAAAGAGGCAAAGCCCGGGAAAGATATTTCCTCACGCGCCCAAGTCTCTTGGAAAAGAAGTATGTTTTTAGAGCTAATATAAGAGCCCCACTCTGTACAATCTATTTTACTAGCGAGGCCTGCCACATTCCAGGAGGTCACTATTATTTGTGATAATACAGTAGTGGCTTGGCCAGGAATGGCGGGGTTATTGGGGGTAAGCTCAATGGGCGCCGGTTGGATTGTAGGGGAGTAATTCATGCCCGTAGGCTTATTGACAGGGGGTGTAATTAGATTCGTCGTACCACGGACTTGGCTAAGTTCGACTATGCTGGGTGACTCGGGGAGTGTTCTACTCCCATTCATGGGAGCTGCCAGTAGAGCACTCCGCTCTTCAGCCTCCTGTCAGTCTACTGTTTCTAGGCTACTGTATCTGTTGTGCGTAGAGAGATAGGCAGGATAGTGTGTTCTGTATGGCCCAGGGATTCCTCTCTTGTGGCCGCCATCCCCCCCCCTCCTTCTCGGGACGGTTTCCCAACCGGCCTCGTTCCCGTATGAAGAAAACTGTTCTAGTGGTCTTCCCCTGTATTGCTGATGATCTAATCTCTCCCTATAACAATTTTCCCTACCCTCCAACAGCTCTTGGTGGTACCCCCATCTATAGTCCTCTATGTTATAGAGATTGGAAGGGTAGAAAAATGAGAGAGGGAGTGGTTGAACGACACTACCAGAGTCCTCATCGGGAGCCCAAGTACAAATGTACGCGGCCGTGTTCGGGTCTCTAAAAGTGACCAGAATACAGTCTCCCCCGATGGATTTCTCAGTATAGCCCACCCACGATACCCTCCTAGCCATGGAAATGTCGCTAGTTATTCCTCTCGGAAGTGGTCTATTTTCCGAGAGCCAATTTATGACTTTGTTCTTCAATGAAGTGATGGATTCAAATGTGGGATGATTTAATTCCGGTACCCCCGCCAGAACTAGAGTGTAAGGTGCTACCTCAGGAGGGAGATTTATAGGCTTTGATCTGCGGTTGGTGTTTGATTTCTCTCTAGTCGGTGGTGGAATTCCTTTGATGTTAGTCGGGGGCAAGGCCTTATCTTTTGCTGGCGGAATTATTTTTGGAGTGGCAGTCACTGTTTGTGGTGTTGAGATAGAGGCCTTGTTGGCCTCTAATGATTGCAAAGTATTGTTAGGTATAGATTGTGTGGGTTTGGGGTTTGTGGGAGGGAGCTTGTTGTTTGTTACTATAGGGGGTCCATTGCCCTTAGTGGGTTTAGGTCCCAGACCCTCTTTCACTATTTTTGACCCATTGTTGTCACTTTTCCTAGAGTCGGCCAGTTGCACAGTTGCCTTTTCGATGGTGACTAATCTCGCTTCGATTTTGATCAGTCTAGCCTCAAGGGGACTTAACAAGGACCTAAGGAGAGTGCCTATATCCTCCAGTGTAATGTCGTCAGAGGTAGTATCTAGTTGCACATTGTTAGTGGACTGTGGTAGTGTAGTTTGGTTGACAGTGCTAGGAGAGGTTGGCATTGCTGATCTTTCTGGCATAGGCGCAGAGGTGGCCCCCTTCCCCCCTTTACCTCTAGATTTTTTGGGTGTGGGTGATTTGATCTTATCATCATCTATGTTTAGTGTACCCTGCTTCCTTTTTTTTGGTATGGCCCCTTCTCTTGTCCCCCTATTGCTATCTTTGTTAGGTTCTATGGCATTAGCTGCGACAATGATCTCTATTGGGGTCGGTTGAGTGGTTTGGATGTTGGGTAAGGCCATAAGGCTCATATCCTCAAGGTCGCTCGGAGCCTCCATGGTGAACTCTGGGTTATTAGTTGTGGGACTTGGTAGTGGACAGGTTATCTGGTCAATGCTATTGCTAGTAGGTACACAAGGTCTATCTTCGGGGGTTCTAGCTTGGGCCATCGGGCCCATTGAGGATCTCCTTACCCAGTCGATTTCTTGGGATAGTCTTCGCTCGAGGACCTCGATTTCTTCAATCAGGAGAGAACCTGCTTTGGCAAAGTAGGTGTCGATAGGGCCTTTGACAGCTCCGGCCGCAGCTAGAGAAGATGTTTTACTCCTGGTTTCCCTTGTACTCATTTTAGTATTATTTCAGTGGCCTCGGTGAGGCGGCGAAGAGACGGGGTCCGGACCGGACTCTTACGTACTCGAACGGCCTCAAACGGCCCGCTCTTTGCCCGTTCTTCGCCCCGGCCTGCGTCCCGCGTGCGTCCCGCGTTGCGGGAGTATCCAAGTCAGTAAAATACGAGGAGGCTGGGGGCGTGGCCGCCGGGGGAAGAGGCACCAGCTGTGTAGAGCTGAAGCTGCTGGTCCTCGCAGTCCCCCGGTAGGCTCAACGCGCTGGTGGCACAAACAAACACTCACCCGACCTGTCCTCTGCTGGGAGCGCGTGTGCTCTCTGCCGACTGCAGAGCCGCTCACACCAGCGAGGAACCGGCCCAGGGAGCAACTGAGCGGCACCCGCGCAGCGGGTGTCGCGAAAGGTGAAGGGCGAGGAGAAAGGCAGTCAGGCTGGGACAGCAGTCTCTGGTATTCCGTGTGGCAATGAAATCCGGTAAGAAGCACCCAACACAGCCGGTAGATGCAGCGTTTAAGTTTGCTGGAGGCTGGGGGCGTGGCCGCCGGGGGAAGAGGCACCAGCTGTGTAGAGCTGAGGCTGCTGGTCCTCGCAGTCCCCCGGTAGGCTCAACGCGCTGGTGGCACAAACAAACACTCACCCGACCTGTCCTCTGCTGGGAGCGCGTGTGCTCTCTGCCGACTGCAGAGCCGCTCACACCAGCGAGGAACCGGCCCAGGGAGCAACTGAGCGGCACCCGCGCAGCGGGTGTCGCGAAAGGTGAAGGGCGAGGAGAAAGGCAGTCAGGCTGGGACAGCAGTCTCTGGTATTCCGTGTGGCAATGAAATCCGGTAAGAAGCACCCAACACAGCCGGTAGATGCAGCGTTTAAGTTTGCTGGAGGCTGGGGGCGTGGCCGCCGGGGGAAGAGGCACCAGCTGTGTAGAGCTGAGGCTGCTGGTCCTCGCAGTCCCCCGGTAGGCTCAACGCGCTGGTGGCACAAACAAACACTCACCCGACCTGTCCTCTGCTGGGAGCGCGTGTGCTCTCTGCCGACTGCAGAGCCGCTCACACCAGCGAGGAACCGGCCCAGGGAGCAACTGAGCGGCACCCGCGCAGCGGGTGTCGCGAAAGGTGAAGGGCGAGGAGAAAGGCAGTCAGGCTGGGACAGCAGTCTCTGGTATTCCGTGTGGCAATGAAATCCGGTAAGAAGCACCATTTTGTTTATAGTTATATCTGCAAGTTCGAGGGGATTAAGCAAAATAAATATAGCAATTTAGGGAAATTTCCATTGTTAATACATTAGCCCTCCCTATTATTGTTAGCTGCAGTTTATCTAAGCGCCTCACTTCCATGCTTAATTTATCAAGTACTGAGTTGATATTAATTGCGCATATCGCATCCATACTACCATACTAGAGGTTATGTTAATCCCCAAAATACGTGGCAGATTCAGCTTTACGATGGTCTTGGGTGTTACATTGTCATGAACAGATTATTTGTGTCTTCCTTTTATTCAGGAGATACCCAGATTTACTACCGAATTCCTCTGCCATACTTTTGACCTCTCTGATTGCCTTCTGTGGTGATTACTACAATATCATCCGAATATGCCAGGACCTTGGTATCATACCCTTTGGCTGTTACAGGTTTTATTGCAGGGTGTTATAAGATCTGATTAATAAAAGGGTCTATGTACAGAATGTACATTGCAATGAGAATTGGGGAGCATGGGCATCCCTGTCTCGCCCCTCTAGCCACATCTATTCTCCCCAATGTACTGCCCATCTCTTGTAGTTGCGGATATGGTTTGTAATACATGGCCCGGATAGCAGTTTCAAGTCGTAAACCCAACCCCCTCTACGATAAAACTTCCCCCATCCCTGGTCAAAAGCCACAGAATCCCGGTTTTCGCTGTCTAGGAGGATCACAGCCATATCATTCCCTTCTGTGTCTGCTTCATCCAGTAATGAGATGAACCACCTGATGAGGTCTGCTTTCCCCTGCCCGGTACAAAACCATGTTGTCCTGGTGAAACCAGTGCAGCTATGGTCCTTTGTAGCCAATTAGCTATGACCTTTGAATAAACTTTGGCATTAGAGTCCATCAAAGAAATAGTGGGGTATGAGGCCGGTAGTAACGGTGGCTTTCCCTTTTTAGCAAATATCACTACATCTGTTCCCTGCCATGATAAGGGTGGCGTCCCACTATTCTGCACATTTATAAAAAGGTCATGCATTATTGGGGCTAGCTCATGTTGAAGTTGCTTATAGAGCTCTAGAGAGATTTTATCTAGACTGGCCGCCTTCCCAGAAGGGAAGGAGCCGAGAGCGTCGAGAATCTCTTCCGGTGAAAACTCTTCTTCCAACTCCAGATATGTTGTTCCATCAATTCTTTTAAGTGCCAGCCATCTACCATCTTGGGTGGTTGAATTAGATCCAGGAGGGTCAGCTTGATATAGGTTCTTGTAAAATTTCTCAAAGACGCCTATGATCTCCGCAGGCTAGACTCATATTACCCATCACTGATCTTAATTTTAGCTATGTTGTTTCAAGCAACTTTCTGCCTTGTACGCAAGTCCAGCAACCTTCCTGCTGACTCTCCATACTCATACATCTCTCCCTTATGTGCCTGAAAAGGTTTGGGCCACTTTCTCCTGAAAATAGCTATTGATCTCTGCCTTTATTATAGCTAGTTCAACAGTATGCTCCCTTACTGTCTCCTCCTGCCTCTCCTTGCTGATCAAATTCAAATGATCTTTCTCTAAGTGTGCCAATCTTTCTATCAATGAGTTCACCTCATCCTTCTGATGTTTCCGGCGCTGACCCCCATGCTAATTACCTCTCCTCTCAACCGCAGCTTTAAGGGCATCCCACACTACCCTGCGTGAGGCGCTGTATCAATTCATATCTAAGAATTCAATTGTCCAGTGTTTAATAAGAGCAATAAACACTTCACTAGCTAATAGCTTCCTATCAAATGACAAGCTGATCTGCTTCATAGCAATCCCCTGCCCGGTTACCTCCAGAAGTAACGGGTCGTGATTCGAAAAGGGTTTGGGGAGTTTCTTAATCTCTATCTCACTGAGCATTTTAGTTGAAACCATAAAGTATGCAAGCAAATGTTTTTTTTGTGGGGGTGAGAAAAATAGGTGTACCGAGGATCATTAGAGTTCTTCTCCACCCAAACGTCAGCTAACCCGTGTCTGTCCTTGAAGGCAGTCAGCGCCCTATATACTTGGGGCTTCTTCCCACTATATTTTGTAGTTCCAACATTAGTGACTCCAAGATGTATATTAAGGTTGCCACGTATTATCAAGGGATCTGGCCAGGAGGCTAGCTCCTTTGCAGATCCTCGACCACCTGACACCATCCAGGTCAATCTTCTTGCCGGACATTGTTTTAGCAGCTCTGGATTTTAAACATAATATTTGGCACTGCCTGTTTCTTTTAACTCTGCTTGCGCGACCGCACCTGAAATTTTTGTGTTGTTATTACCACTCTGCCACCTGTTAGCACCACTGTTCTGTTGTAGGGGCTCTTAACTTCTCTCTTACCTTGCCTCCACTTGCCCTCGGTCCCCGTTCCTCTGCGGCTTGTGCAATTGTTGCAGAGGGACTTTTGGGCATTTCAGGCTCCTCACTTCCGGTTTTACCGGCATGTGCAAGTCAGTTGGTGGTCTAGCTGTGACGCTCTCCCCTCAGCTATTTAAACACAGCTAGGGGCATGGACACATGCAGCGGCGCACTAAAGACAAGCCCGTCTGCGCCCGTCCGCGCCCGTCCGCGCCCGACCGCCGCCAGCCGCCAGGACCCCTGTTGTTTTTACCTTAGGGTAAAAGACGAATATCTTTTTATCTTATTCATGTCTATTATACATTATTCAAGCACAGAGTTTATATCTTTAAATAAGTCCCCCCACACTGTAGAATCCATGTATATACCATGTAATAAGGAGTCTCCTCTCCCCACAGTGAAGATCTCACCCGTAGTCTCTCTCCCCTGCTCCATAAGAGAAAGGGCTCCAGTTATCGGTTCTAAACAACTGAAGGCTATCTACCTGAATGCCCGGTCTATCCCCAAACACGCTCTGGACATATGGACTCTTCTAGACCAGAAGAAAACAGATGTCTGTTTCATAACTGAAACGTGGCTTCACGATCAGGCATCTCCTGATATAGCTATTGCCTTTCCATCACCATATAAGCTTACCAGGTTGTATAGAGCAACCAGGAGAGTAGGGGGAATAGCAATTGCCACAACCGGCAAATTAGAAGTTACTACTGTAGACTCCTTGAACTCAGATAAAGCAGAAATCCTAATTTTTAAGCGCACGATGCAGTTGTCCAAAATATGGACAGGAAACTTAGTCTATAGACCCCCAGGACACAAAGCCAACTTTGTAAACTGGTTAGTAGAATTCATTGCGCCCCATGTCCTGGGTGCAAACAACTTCATTCTTATTGGAGATTTTAACTATCATGATGACCTATCACTAGACCCAGACACTGACTAACTGATAACACCATTGCAGACATTAGGGCTGGAGCAATTGGTAGTTGGTCCCACCCATCAGGCCGGTCACACTCTGGAACTCTTGTTTACAAACTCTACTAAGTTTGTAGTTGGACAACCCCTACAGCTTCTTTGGTCGGACCATTACTTAATAAATTTTAGTTTCTTTATGGGTGATGCTATAGTCAGCCGTGATAAAAATAGTGCCGTCATCTGACCCTGCCGAAAAGGAACACTGTTGTGATGGTAGAGCAGAAATCAAGCACTCTTGTCAGGAGGCTTAGCCCAGATTTCAAAATGTGTCCTAATTATCGTATGGGTTTGAATGTAGAGTATGGTTATTGCGAGAGGCTGGGGAAGGGCATGAGTTCAAAAAAATCAATGGGCAGTGAAGTTAGTGCCAAATATCTTTCATCTTTATTAAGGTCTCAGCGGCTGGTCTCCGGCACCAGGTGATAAACAACCCTGGCTACAGATTGACCTGAAGCAGCGATGCAAGATCCGAGCCATTGCAACGCAGGGTACATACAACACTTATTACGACTGGGTCACCAAGTACATTCTTCTGTATGGGGACCGGATATCCGGCTGGAAGCCATACTTTCAGCAAGGAAGCAATTGGGTACGTTTCTCATTCTTGTCAATTTATTTTGCAGTGTGTATGTGCATGCATGGGTAATCTGACATGTGGCCTAATAATAGCTGTGTGCAAAGCTTTTTTTCTCTCCCCTATTGTAAAGGTCTGTTACATAAACTAAGACTCTGACTTATCTCTACAAAGTTTGATTTCCCACCCATTGATGCCTGAACTTAGTTCAGTGCACCAACGCTTCAATTTGAGAGGATATGTATTGTAGTCCTACACAACCCCACTCAATACATAGTTGATGTGGTGTCTGTGCTTTCCCTAAAAAGGGCAGTGGTAATTAAAACCCAATTTTGTGCATTACAGTATCACACACAAATACTGCACCATGAGTAAGCGAGTAAGAGAATTGTATGTGCTCTCTCCTTTAAACATGGTGATATATGCGTACACCCAATTGGCATATTTAATTTAAGACCCTAATAAAGTGATACTAAATGTACTCAGGGGCTGTGAATTAAATAGAAAGACTCCGTCTCAGCACACTCACAAAGGTTTTCACACCAGTCTATTATACTCCAGACAAGCTGAGGCGAGAGCAGGGAGGCAGGAAATTCCAGACACCTCTATAGGGGGAGGACTCTTGAAGCTTCTCCTATTTTAAAGAAGGTGCTTAGCATAAATATTGGACCCTCAGGCTCAACTCTTCAGTACATTTCTGGACCTGTGAAAGACTCATAAGATGGTCTGCTGCCCTGCTGCCTGAGTGAGAAGGACTGGACCGGAATCTTGAATCCAGGACCACCACCAGAATGACTCCAAGGGCTAGTTGGCCGGCATCCTGATCACAGCTTCCATGACAGAAAAGGCTCCAACAACCTTGAACCTAGCACTTGGATGCTTTCTGCTGTGCGTCCTGCCCTCCAAGTGGTGCCACCCAGTCCTGGACCCTTGGAAGTGGGCTGAAGGTGCTCTGCCAGGCTAACTGTGGCCCAAGCCGAACTGACACAATGCTATGCATTGCATCAGAGTCTTGCATCACTACTGCTGCACAATGCATCCTCGGCAGGACCTCGCAGCTCCTCAAAACTGCCACTGCGCAATGCATCCTCAAGGTAAGATCTTGCATTGCAGCTCCTCAGAACTCAGAACTGATGCTGTGTGAGGTATTGACATAGGACCACTTATTGAATATCTACAGCTCCTCCTAACCACTGCGTCCCCGACGCAGGACCTCACATTGGAGGCCCGATTACCAGCTGGATGACACATCCTTAACACAAGACTTCGCCTCTCCTTTAAACATTGTGAAATTGGCTTACACCTAATTGCAATATTTAATAAATCCCTAGTAAAGTGGTACTGCATGTACCCAGAGCCTGTAATGTCTATTCAACCAGGATTTAAGGTGTTTTTTTCAACAGGCCTAAGTTGGTTCCAACCAACTAGGATTTAAGGTACTTTGGATCATCTCGATCAGTGACTGTTTCTAGATATGGGCCGGTAGTTCCACCTCGATCATATGTACAAAAGGTTTTTGCTGTCTGGAAAGGCCAGATCGGACCGTTTCTGACAGCAAAAGTGCGTTTTCAAATGTACAAATGCCAAATTACGATTTAGTAACTTGTTACCGGATCGCAATTTGATTTACCCATTTGGTATTTGGAGGGGGCTTGTTTATGGTGTCCCTTCCAAATACTGAATAGCTGTACTATGCATGAATGTTTTGCGACCAAATTATGGTTGCAAAACATACATTTCTTACCAACTAGTAAAATGTAGTGGTAACCTTTCATAAATGGGAATGGGTCCCCCTTCCTCTTTGAGAATGAAAAAATAATATTTTTTTAAGAGCAGGCTGTCTCCCCCCTCCTTCTTCTGGTGGGAACCCTGACCACTCTTTTTATGTAGTCCCCCCCTCCTCCCAGATGTCTTCTTGCATACCCTTGTAGTGACCTAGATGTCCGCCTCCTCAGCATGCTTACTGGGATCTGTTGATTTGCTATCAATCAGGCAGCTCTATAAAACAAGTATTGAGCACGTGAGTCCTAAGGCCATCCCAAAACAACTTCAGTAAAATAGGAACGGAGAGGGCAAAAGGTTTCGGAGTGATCCTGCAGAGAGGGCCAGGTCCGTGCAGCCAGCAGCATATCTTTTATCTATTTCATGAAATAATATTCAGCTTTAAGACCGTAACTAAAACATGTCTACACCAAAAAACAGAGCCAGAATAAATTAAAATGCGGATGACATAACAAGTAAATACAGAAGGCATTAACTTTAGCTAAAAAACGTAACTCTGCAATTAACAATCTTTCCTGATGCAAGGGAGGAAAAAGGTGTTGAATACAAACTACTTTTTAGGTATCACAAGAATATACAGTGCATCATATTTTGAACACACACACAATCACAAGGTTGTTAGTTCATCAAAAGCCAACCCATTTGAGAATGTTGGTGAGCAGCAACTGTTCTCAACCTAGATAAAAGTTTGCAATCTTAGGTGTTAGGGACCAGATTTATATAGAGCTTAATTAATTCATTTGCCTCTAGTACCACCACCCACCTAGCCAGAAAGGCTTTTTTTATCAACATTTTTTCCAGATTTTCTAATACTTCATGGAGTCGCAAACAGTTCTGTAGGGCCAATTTCATTATAGTGTTGTGTAGGGTTCTTTAGGCCATTAGCAGTACGAGACTTTAAAACATTGCGGGCATTATATAAAAGCGCAGGTATAAACTTGGAACCAAGCCTGGGATACCTATTGGCTTCCCTATGATGATCCACTAATTGACTGGTATAGTGTACATACAAAAGAAGGGCCAATAAACATGCTTCACGAACACCCCGTACCAAGTGAAAACCTTTGGAGCATTCTCCATGTCACTGAATCTAACTTTAGCTGTTAAATTACAATGAAGACAATGTGAAAAGTCATTAATAGTCGGTTCTACTCCCATAATACCTAAAAGGGACCGGAGCTTCGACCTATTGAACCTCTGATGGCAACTGCATGTTTGCAGGATAAAAAATGTAAGTTAAAACATTGTCTATGGTGCCAAAATTAGGTCTAAACTCATATTGGCTTTCAGATAGTATCATGTGCATAGCAGCCTAAGCTTAAATTCCAGTCTTTATTAGCCACTTTCACTGGCTAATCAATAAGAGAAATTGGCTAATACTATTTATGGTCAACATGTAATTTATTGATCGGGTCTCCTCAGTTGATTCTGCTGAATGTGCTGGGGTCCCACTGTGGAGTAAGCTATACAATATTTTTAGAGGTAGCTCACGTGGCTATTAATTGATGAAATGGAGAAACCCCACTAATTTCAAAGACATCAGTCTTAAGTCATGGATCATTCACTTTCACAACATGTTTTCATATCTTTTGTATCTATCTATTTTATATTCCAGACATTTTTTGGAAACGTAAACAACTCTGGAGTGGTCCGTCATGACCTCTACTACCCCATCATGGCCCGGTATATCCGTATCATTCCTGTAGCATGGAATCCAAGAGGGAAGATTGGGCTTCGAGTTGGTCTTTTTGGTTGCACCCATCGTAAGTTTGTGCTGACTGTTTATCTTCCATGTATTTAATGTATCTGTGCATCAGTTCTTCTGATTGGATTTAATGAACATAAAGACAGATTGAACCACGTTTGGTATAGTGTTTTCAGAACACGGTATGAAATGCTTCTGATACACTAGGTGCTTGATATTAGGTGAGTGTGTTTAATGATTCTGCTGTATTTTTATTAGGCCCATGCAACACTTATGTTATGTTGTTCTAATCTGGTGTAATTTCTGGCATTTCACATTACGATTGTTAAACCAAAAGTCCTGCGATTATGACATAACGCCATATTGTGTATGTAAGACTTTATTCGTGCAAATCCTATAGCAGGAGTCTGGGAAGAATGTGAATGAACCGAACATGAATGGCTGTTGTTCACGTCATACATGATTTTGCGCCAGTTTATCAGTGCACAATGCATCCAAATGTCAAAACATATGTGAGGATGCATTTCGTTCTAAAAAATAGCACAAAATGCTGATGCCAGAGTTTTGAATGATAATGCACACATTTTCATAAATCTTGGGGAATTTTGCATAATTACCATTAAAGGAATTTCACCCAGGCTGAATTTTTAATCAGTCAAAAAAAAAAACACAGAGGACAGCTTTCACTAGTTTTCACATGCAGCACTGCTCATCTTCTACCTTAAGAATGAAACTTGTATGACTCTGCGACACAGTTCGGCACTAAAGTAAAGACTAAGGGGCCGATTCCGATTACAGTCAGAAGGGCTCCGAACCATGTTTGGAGCCCTTCCGACCGCATCGGTATGTGCCGGCCGGATTCCATTCCAACCGAGCCATTCTGATAGCCTCGGTCGGAATGGAATCCGACTCGGATTTCCGGATGACTTACGATGTGCTCGGAGAGCTTGTCTGCCATCCGGAAATCCTTCACTACTTCCCCGGTCGCCACTTACGACCGAGGGAGTACAATGGCAGTTTTTCACTGCCTTTTTCATGCTGGTGTGTCCGGCACGAAAAGGCAGTCGGAAACTGTCTATGAGGGCCCCCAACAGGGTCCCATGGGTGCCAGGCCGCCGAATGGTGGCCTGGGGACACCTATGGTCCCACTCTGACGATCCCTGCACCCGGTGGTAGGCACCTTGGGGTGCCGGGCAGGATGCAGGGATGAACTGCACCCCTGCTTTTCACATTGCAAGCATGCTTTCCGCTCGGAATGCATGCTTGCATTGTGAACCATACGAATGCGACCGAACAGGGTTTGGTCCCATCGTACGAGCAGGGCCGTAACCGACCACAGCAGGTCAGCCGGTTACGGCTCCTGACCGCCAACATCGGAATCGGCCCCTCTGTGTTATATTAGAGGTGAAGTGCAACAGGAAGGCACTACAGGACACTAGTCTCATTACATGGTTTTCATGGGTACTGTACTCACGCTTTTAGCAGAAGGGGTTGCTTTCATAAATAGGCACTGCTAGACTTGTCAGCCTTTGGACTCCCCCCAAACTTTTTGCCTTCACCGCGTCTATTTTTGCTGAACTTGTTTTTGTTGACCTTAGGACTCTGTGCACTTTACCACTGCTAACCAGTGCTATAAAGTGCTTGTGCTCTCTCCTTTAAACATGATAGCTTACACCCAATGGGGTATTTAATTTACTTGTAAGTACCTAGTAAAGTGGTACTACATGTACCCAGGGCCTGCAAATTAAATGCTATTAGTGGGCCTGCAGCACTTATTATTCCACCCACTTACGTAGCCCTGCAAACGTCTCAGGACTGCCATTGCAGCCTGTGTGTGCATTTTTAAACTGCCTTTTTAACTGGCAAAATAAATCTTTTAGAAAACACAATAGAAGGCACCTGGGTCTAGTATAGAAGTAAAGTAGTGGGGTATAGCTTTCTTAGGACGATTCCCCTCGCACAACAAACCTAGTTGTAGTGCGGGCTGCAACTCCTTCTCTGAGAGGGAGGAGCTCAGGGATATTTTAGTAGAGATAATGAACCTCTAGATGAGCAGGGTGTGGGAAAGGGGTAGTGAACAAGTGAAAGTGACTAAAACTAACTATAGGATATCCTGGACAAATTCAATAGTGCACTCATAGGCTAGGATTAAAAGAAGAGTAACTATGAAAGAGGGGAATTCAATCTGTCAAAATGATGGAAAGGTTGACATGTGTGAGTCTGAAGCTCCCTGTAAGGATGCAGAGGACCAATAAAAAAAGTGAAGTGTCAGTAACCACATATAACTTTAAAACAGTGGTAAAGTGTATATACAAAACCAGTAAGTGGAGAGTTATATCACTCAGTCTTGGAGTATACTGGTCAGCAAGCTCCCTAGAAAGCGAAACAAAATTAGTGTGTTTCAATAACAACAAAACACACAACCCATAGTATGCATAATTCTAATTACAGGGTGTTGGAACTGGCCCTTCTTGCAGGGTCATCCCCAAACTTTTTGCTTCTTCCTCCCTTATTTTTCCTGACCCGTGGCTGTTGGCAATAGGACTCTGCGCACTTTACCACTGCTGATCAGTGCTAAAGTGCATATGCTCTCTGTGTAAATTGTTATTCTGATTGGATATACATGTTTGGCATATTTGTATCACCATGAAGTCCCTAGTAAAGTGCACTGGGTGTGCCAGGGCTGGTGATGACAAATGCTACTAGTGGGCCTGCAGCACTGATTGTGCCCCCCACAGGAGTAGCTCTAAAATGGTGTCTCAGGCCTGCCACTGCAGTGCCTATGGGCAGTTTAGAACTGCCATGTCCTCCTGGTCAGTGTCCCCACTGACCAGGCTTAACCCTTCCCTTTTTGTGCACATCAGCCACCCCTATGGAAGGCCCAAGGTACCCCCCTGGGCAGGGTGCAGTGTATGTGAAAGGTAGAGCATGTACTGGTGCAGGTAACATGCTCTGGTAGTGAATTACAGCCATTTTCGTTTTTCACTATTGAAAGGCTATCTTGCTCCATAGATTAACATGGGGGATGCTGGCTACAGTGGTTAACAGCATTTCTTCTCATAGGAACAAGAAAGGACATAAGTATCTAGTATCCCTGAACTCAGAATTTAATAACACATCTTTTAGGAAAGATTGTTTTTAGATCCTGTGTTTGAGAACAGCACTTTTAGAAAGTTGCTGTTCTCTTGTCTAACCCTTCTGTGTGCCTGGGCCTGTTTGTGTATTGACTGTCCGGTTTGTGAGTGACAGGGGCTGGGGAATTCCCCAGCAGGATGGATGAGTCAGCACTAGGCTGAATGACTGCAGTTGCAACTGGAGTGGTGGGAGGAGTTAGCACCTGGGCTGAATAGGGCTGTGCCTGCCTTCCACAATGCTGGCTCCACCCCCTGCTGGGCGGCTGAGGACCCTGCCCCTCACTCTGAAAGGAAAGATGCAGCCAGCAAAACAAAGTGCTCAGGATCCACCCAGAACTGGTTCAGACCGGGCTCAGGGCCCACATGCACCAAGAGAACAAAGACTTTAGGGGTATAAGTACAGGACCCCTGACAACAGAAAATTAGATCATCCTGGAAATCAAGAAGGAACCTCTGCCAAGGAGAAAGCTGAAACTGAAGAAGGAAGATTGTCCTGCTGTTGCTCTGCTGGACTGACCTGTTGCTTTGCTGCCAAGGAGAGGGGAAGGACTTTGCTGCTGAGCTGTGTCCCCTGTCTTGAAGGAATCTCCAAGGGCCTGAGAAGAGCTGGCTCCCTGTTTTGAAGTCCCAGGAACAAAAGGACTTCACCCCCAGCTTCCCTGAACTCTGCTGAGAGAGTTCTGTCCCTCCTAGAGTGCGTGATCCAGTTGTGGGGCCTCTGGAGGTTGTACCTGAGCTGGGAAGCTTGAAACTAAGCTTGAGTGACTTTTGAATCTGAAAAGTGTTGCATCGCTCGCTTGCGGAGCGCATCCCCGACAGTGCGAGAAGTTTCCCGCCGCTACGAAGGTCGAGATCATCGCAGCGCCTGACGCCGCTGCCAGAGCCGTCGCATCCTTCGTTTGCGGGACGCACCAGACCGGTGCGGGAAAGTCGAACATCGCTGCGAGTGTCGTCGCAGAGCCTGTCGTCGCTGGGTGAGACCGCCGCACCGCTTGCTTGCGGACCGCATCACGTCGCTGCGAGCATCGTCGCAGAATCATCGCATCGAGGAGCTGCGAGAGAGAGGATCACCGCTGGACCGCGCATCGTCGCCCCGGAGATCGTCGCAGCCCCTACGAGATCGTCGCATCGTGCCTTTGCGAGAACAAACTTCCTACGGAACCTACGCACCGGAATCCATACAAGTGGCCTTCCTCCCCATACAGACCGGATTCGTCGCAACACGCCCGCTGCTGCAGCGGGGCTGTCGCAAACGCCTCCCCAGGGTCTCAGGAGCAACGCATCGCTTGTTTTCCACCGCACCAGCTTCTGCTTTTGGAACTTTGTTGCAACTAAAAGGTACTGTGAGTAAACGTGACGCAACTGTGAACTTTTCACGCATCGGTAGAGAATTCTCTCGCAACGTAGAGAATTCTGTCGCAACCTAAAGAATTTTAACGCAACCTTAAGAACTCTTTTTGAAACCATATTCTTGAACTGTGTATGTTGGATTTTTGTCGTTTTGGTCTTGTGTAGTTTAGATTAAATACCTTTATTTTTCTAAACTGTTGTGGAGTCAGTTTGTGGTGTTTTCACTGTGTTACTGTGAGTGTTGGTACAAATACTTTACGCATTGCCTCTGGTTAGCCTAGACTGCTCGTGCCAAGCTGCCTAGAGGGTGAGCAGGGGTTATCTCAGAGGGTTATCTCCTTGCCCTGACTAGAAGCAAGGGTCCCTATTTGGACAGTGGTACCTACCTCTGCCAACTAGAGACCCCCAGATCTTACACAGGGCATGTAAATATGTACTTCAATGGTAGCGTAATGTGAAGCACCTACCCGAAATGTGAAGCACCTACCCAAATCGTCGGGTAAATGCGTAGACACCTGTAACCTCAGTGTAACAGACTCAAGGTGGCATCTAGTTCCTAAAGGGAGATATTATGGTGGTGATAAAATATCACTAAAAATGATAGTCTAGAGAATCGATACAGGGTATACAGTTTATTTAGCATGTGACAATCACAAACGAAGGGGTGAAAAATAAAAGGATAGAAGGCCTGCTGTACCATTCAAACTAGAAACAGCAAGTAAATAAAGTGTCTCTTTTGTTAATAAGGTTAAGCACTCAGCCCTATTTAAAAAGGCAGGTGTGGCTTGACCCACGAAAACCTGCCACTTTAACTAAATGTGCTTATTATGCCAATAAGAAAACACGGGACAATAATGACATCTAACACACTCAAACCGTAATGACAACCGAAGTGCGCAGCCATAGTAACTGGATATAGCGTATTGGTAACATATGCGGCTGCATAAAGTTTAACTCAGACATGGAGCATGCCGGTATCCATCCCATCGGAATGCCGAATGTGCCAAAGACAGCAAACCACACAGCAACACCCAGCTAAACCATGGTGTCTCCTAAGTGCCATAACCAAGTACGAGGAAATGTAAGATCATACCTCTTTGAGGAGAACACGCGGTCCCAAACGTGGCCCCATCTCCAGTCACCGGACAGTATGGGAAGCCGCCGTTTAACTTCCGTGTGCAAATAAGGCATGCCCTACAGCTGGTGATGTAGCAAGAACTGTGTCATGGAGGGCGGATCCTTGAAATTTAGTGCGCTAACAGAGGGAATATGGGAATTGTAGCCTTACCAGCTAGAAGCTAAAACGTAGCCCCCTCTTGTGTAATACAATACTCCAGAATAAAGCATTGTTGATTAGTTAACTTTTCAAAGTGGTCAGTTTTCAGTAAGTTGCCAACATGAACCGCTATTAATGATTGAATTTCTGTTTGTTTGGTTTTTAACTTGAAATGCTAGCAATTGCCCCTCCAGAGATTAGATAAAACTGTGTTTTACAAAAGGCCCTTTGCCCAATCTTTTTTAACAACATTTTTGTGGTAATTAACTGATTATAAATAAGGGACCCATTAAGTTGTAACAAACTGGATCCATATAGAAGAGAGAGTATCTGAATTATAGGAAAAGAATAATCACACGTAAATGTGCTTCTGTTTTTCTATCTGCCTTCCCTTTATGGATGGTACAACCCAGCTTATACCACCATCAATAAGCCTTAAGACTATCCCCAACCACTGTTGTAGCACCTATTCCAGTATTAAAGTCAATACATTCTCTAAGACAATCCATCATTAAACTAGCATACGTACTATCCAATAGTATTTTCCATCAAATGTCCCATTGAGGTAAAGTGGGAGACACTTGAAAAAAGTCCTCCTTAATATACAACGACAAGGCATTATTATCAGAGATAATCCTTGGTTTCATTTTTCATTTCTTAATATGGAATCATAAAATGACTAACAAAAACATATTTATCCGAGAATAAGACAGATGAGACACTGAGAAAAATGTAAAACCAGATTCCGAACTACTACATCTACCAAAGCATATAAAGCAATAATGTGCTTCAAAGCAGATCTCGATCTCCTCACACACCATCGGACAACATCTTCTGCTGATTTGGAATAAAGGCGAGGCTCTATTGATACATTTAATTCACTGCAGAACTGAACAGGCTGTGGCCACTGATGCAGTTGACCAAGCAAAGAATTATATAATGAAGGAGCATCTATATGTAATGCATAGATAGAGCACACAGTGAACCATGCCCTTCCATTATTAATATTAGCAGTCAACTAATGCTTTGCATTATCGACCTTAACTTCTGTTACAGACCAATCTACTCCTTGTGCTAACACCGCAGCCTTGGTTGCAGCACATTACAGTCGGAAACCACCAGTACCTTATAGCCAAGCCTTTCATTTGATGATGCTCTAAAATAGTGAGATGAGTCTCCTGAAGCATTTCCAGTTTAAGTGTTTTAATCTCGTCTCTGAATTTTTTTTTTCTCTGTGATTATATCCCATTGATGTTCCAGATAAATGTGTAGATCCTGGTACCCCATTTGAGATGAGTTAGCCATAGGGGATAAGAAACTAAAACGTATGGTACCACAATTGTCTCAAACATTTGGTACTTTCAATTTTTTTTGCTTCTCCCCCTTTTCACATGTAACACTCCCCAAATAACCTAACAAAAATACCCCCATATACTACCACTGATTCCTGTCCAAAGTCAATAGAATAAGGACATAGAAAACCTATCCAAAAACCCAAGAACACAGTTAGAACTTCCAGCCACTAGAGCAGACTGATCCCAACAAGAGAAAGCATCATAGAATAACTTATAGGAATATACCATTAACAACAATCAGAGCAAGAACTTCATCCAATATAAAAATGGCAATAATCAGAAAAGCATTAGATCCTAAGATCAGCAAATCAAAACATACAAAGTAGTACTACAGGCATGTTTCAAAGGTAACTTAACATGTTAACTGACTGATGAATTATCTAAGATTAGTCACTCATCTTTCAAAAAGAGAAACATTTCTATAACCACAACCAACTGCTCAACAAGGTATTGTGAGTATCATGTATAATACCTAGCCTGCAGATCTGTCATTGTCCTGATGTTGACTAGGTAAATCCTTCATCTGAACAAGATCCTGTTAAAAATTAGTTCTGCCTGAATGATTAATATGCAAGCTTGCCAGTTTCAAAAGTGAGATTGTGGCTCTTGCCTTTTTGAAATGCAGTTATAAACTCACAAAGCCACCAGAATTCAGAACTTTCAAAGACTTCCACACCACATAATCTAACAGGGGTATGCAGAAGAAGGGCTTGAAAAATAAGTTGTTAAAATACAAGATTTCCCACATAGATAAGAATGGCTTCACAATATTGTGCTGCTCTACCCATAGCCCTTATGAAATGGAAATCTGTACGCTCTCTGAATCAAACACTCTATATCCCAGTCCCCAAACTGTGGAAATGCTTCTTTAAATAGTTTAACAATGCATGCTATAGCGTTATCCCCCTCATTGCCTTTTGGAATCCCAAAGACGAGTAGATGATCTTCTTGGATGCAATGCTCAATGACCTCCATTTTAGAAACCATACTTCTTAGTTTACCTTTTTGGGCCCGAGGTGAAACTGATGAATCTTAACTGTCTGTTCAGGATCACAGAGCATGATTGCATTTCATTCAGGGGGCTATAGATTATATTAATATTTTAGGTATCTTTTGAAGAACCACTTGAGGTCAAACATTTTCAACGCTAACAAACCTTTTTTATATTGTGATCTGTGGAGCTGAATCAAATGATATATAGATTCTAGTGATGGCATGGCACATTGCAAACTGCCAAGAGGCCTTTGGAGGAAGTGCTACAATAATATGGATTCACTGAGGTTTGAGACAATGAGTAGAGAACATCTTCGCTAACCGTAGTCAGCTGTAGAGATTCTTTGGGGGAACACTGGGGAAGAACTGTGGTATTAGTAGGAGTAAGCTGAGCTCCGTCATGATCCCAGGATAATTCATCCTCTTTAGACCAATTTGGATCCAACTCGCAGCATAAATATGAGCCACTAGATCTTCTGTGTCCTCAGAGGTCAGATCTGGCCATCTTTTTATGATGCTTCCGCCTTTCCCCTGAAGTTAATTTGGCTCACTGCCTGCTAGTTTTAGTCAGTACCGAGACTCTGCCCTGCTCTTTGTCTGACACAGACTCACCCTCAAATTCGGAACCTGCAGGCAAATTAATACTCTCAATCTCGGAGGGATCAAAAGGTGAAAAAAAAGTTTTAGAATCATGTAAATTCTGGGCAATCACTTTTCTTTCAGAATCATGACTCTCAAGGCACAAGAGGAGTGGGCAATGGAGTAGATGGAAAGGAATGAGGATAGAAACCCTGAGTACAATAAAATGAGGAAACCTTGGTAGAATAGTGAACAGAGTTGCCATCATGCGGGCAGAAGGAAGCCTTCAGAACAAAGAAAATTGAGCCATTTCAGAAAAGAGAACTACTTTGACCATGATAAATCTGTCTCTTGTCAAAGGGGATAAATACATAATAAAGTCGGAGGAAGTTATGTGCCATGGAGGAGTAGACACAGGCGAAGGTTGGAGGAAGCCAAAAGGCTTATTGTGGCCTGTCATGGATTTGCACAAATAGGACAGGATTTAACCTACTCTCTACATCCTGTGTACAGTAGGGCCATGGAATGCACATAGTACTCATTCTAAGGTTGACAAAATGGTGTGATATTTTTAAGGAAATTAGTAGAGCTCAACAAGGAAAAAATATAGATTTTGACAGTAGTACAATGCTACTTGACTCTGCAGATCATCAAAGACTTCAGGCGACATCTCAGCATGAGCGTCTCTCCCACGCTTTAAGAAGGACCTTACCATACACAACTTTGTCAAGAAGCAAAAGGACAGGAATCTCAGAATCCTCAACCAGAATGTTCCATCAAGACGACAACACATAGGCAAGAACGATTTACCAGGGATTTGAGCAACTTAGAAATCATATTGACAAACGAAATAGGACCAGTGAGCTTGCTTGCTGGTTTTACATTACATACTCAGCAGAAACAGGAGGATACAATAGTCCATCCAACTCTCAAAATGTTTGACTGCTCCCATTAAAAGATGCCACCGCTTTATACAAGCATGCTAGAGGGTCAAAAGCTCACCTTCCAGAACTGAATACTATTGCTCACATGAAATCAGGACATGGGAGAGATTAAAAGAAAATGTGAGGCTCTTGCTTGTCCTCCTGCTGCAGCTGAAGTATCACTTTTCCTACAGCAACCTTTGAAGCATCAGTAACCACAATAAACTTCCTGGGTGGATCTGGGTGGGTGTATGAGAATAGGAGCATATGTGAAAGCCTTCTTGAGATTGACAATCTCCTCCTGGGCTTTAAAAGTCCAAGAAAAACATTTAGTTAGGTTCTCCTTGTACAAGGTGGCAGATATTTAGCTACTCATTTTAGCAAAGTTATTTATAAACTACCTTGCCAGTCTTAAAAAACTATGGGTCTCCTTGATGTACTCAAGAGTCATCCATCCAAGATGGCAGACATCTTAAAAGGGCCGAAATATAATCCACTCTCAGAAAGGCATACCCCAAATATTCCTTTTATGGCCTTCCAAACACCCACTTCTCCGCATTACAGGGTAAATTATTTTCCCTGAGACTTAGGATGAAACAAACATGGACTCGATGTCCAGGAAAGGAAGCAGAGACGATCACTGGTTCAGGAAATCAGAAAATAAGCTATTAATGAATCTGCTGGAGAATTGGTAAAGCCAAAAGGCATGACCCATTTATAGTGCCCAAAGGGTATCTGAAAGGCCCTTTTCCACTTATCACCCTTCTTTGTCCGGAGGAGATGGTAAGGCCCACAGAGGTCTAACTTTGTGAAATATGTAGCACCCTTAACAGGCTTAGGGATGTCCTTGATGAGTGACGCAGGTAACCTTATTTAATCCACAATAATCATTACAGAGTCTTAGTTCTTTGGACCTCTTTGGGACAAAGAATTGAGGTGTTCCAGCAGTGGATGATGACTGGACGATCAGGCAATTCCAAAGGTTTCTATCCCAATATTGTTTCAGAACTTGCTTCTCATGCTGAAAAAGAGAGCATATTAGTGATATTTTGTCTCTGGGTATGGTCAGGATGCCACAATGAAAATCCCTGTGTGGAGCCTTTCGCTAGTTTTACGGGAACACAAGAACATGTGTGAGGGCTGCGCATGTGAGGTTACTGTCATGCGCAGCCTAGTAACTACTCACTAGTAGCCTTGCGCAAAGGGGACTCTACAGGATTAGATATTGACCTGGTGTAGGCCTCATAATATTAGTGTACGCTAATTTACTGTTTTGTCTGGAATGACATACACATAGGGGTAAAACTGCCTTAGAGTGCAGTTTTGCTTCCCTTTGACCTACAAATCCCAGTGATATATCAAAATGGAGTAGAACCTGTGCAAAACAAATCAAATCTGCGAGTTCCAAGACAATATCTGTACAACTTATGGGTCATCCAGTATTGTGATATTTCTCTGGCTCAACTCAGGATTAGAACCCAGGCCTTGTCACCCTCTGTGCCAAGTTAATTATATTGCTCTCCAGCAGGAGGCACAAAGGCCTCCCCACAAAAAACCACAATTAACAGTGCTTCACTCAGCTCTTAAGGAGGAAAGGGGTAGGGATGGAGGGTCTGCATCAATCAATCAGCTATCACACTGTAACAGAGATAGGCCAGTCCAAGCCCACTAGGAAGCCTAGACCTCTGGAGCCAACATAGGGGGGATCCCCTTTCCAGATTTGGTGGGAAAGGCCCTGGCAGTGATATCAGCGAAGGGCAACGCTGGGGCCCCCAGAGGAGATGTGACTAATGACTTCTGGATGATGCCATGTTAAACTGTCCCAGCATGCTGTGTAGGAGGATAGAGAGTCATGTGGCACCCTAGGATTGACCACGGGTGCCTGGCTACTAGAACCTTCCACCCCCCTTAACAATTCTTGCACAAGGGGTGAATTTCTCTTGGTGTTTTTTGGTTCTTTGTTGCTGGACACTTCAGCTACCATGGGAATCTGAAAGGAGGATCCCCCTAATCCCCTAAGCCAATAAGGCCGCTCCACCTAGCCCTTAGAGGACTAGTTGGGGTAAAGCCCTGGAAGCCTGTGCCCAGAGACAAAGACAAGGAGGTAGGCCCATGCAGGAAGCCAGGAGAACAGGCTACCTATATATTATACCACTTTGGGGGTGTGGAGGTCTGCCATAAATATTCCTGGTAGCTAGGGCTCACCACCAGGAGACAAATGAGCCCAATATCATCCAAATCGGCCCAACGGGACCCTTTTAATGGCATTTTGAAAATTTGCTACAGTTGTCCTTGGCAACTAGGCATGTGGGGCTCTGCTGCCTTCCTGAAATGATCCCCAGGGTGGGCCAGGGCCTGGCGCCGGAAGGTTGACCTTTAATTTTTCCAGGAAGGGGGTGTGCTTGGGGCCCCCTTCCCCAGACAGTCCATTAGCCTGGGGACCCCATCCCCTGGGCTGTAAATGCAGCAAAAGATGGTTAGGACCCCATACCCAACCCCGAAGACCATGAGAATGATGGATCGCTGTCGTGACCTCCTCCCCAAGTAGTGGTGGGCCTGCCCTGCACCCCGCAGGGAAGGAGAAGCTGCCGGCTCCTCAGGTCATACATAGAAGAATGGGTTGTGTGGGACCCTGTGGGGCAGTCAGCTGGGCTCCTTCATCTGCTCCCAATGTTTTGGGAGGCACTGGGGTTCCAGAGTTGGACTGGTCACCCCACAAGAAAAAACAGAAAGGAGATGCTTCAATCAATCAATCAGGGTTCTTAGAGACTGGGGCTAATCACCCATTAGAGTCTCAAGGCGCTGGGGTGGAGGGGTTCTGCAGTTCAGTCAAAGAGCTAGGTCTTTCCTGAATTGAGGCAGAGATGGTGATTGCCTGAGATGTAGAGGTAGAGTGTGTCAAGGTCTTCACAGCCAGGTAGGAGAAGGATCTTCCTATGGCCGAGGTCTTGTGGATCCGTAGGATAGTGGCCAGGGCCAGTTGATGGAGCAGAGAATTGTCTGGTGGGTGTGTAGAATGAGAGGCAGTGGTTGAGGTATACAAGTCCAATGTTGTGGTGGGCTCTGTAGTTGTGCATGAGGAGTTTGTAGGTGGAAGGGGGCTGGGTTGCAGGGACAGGGCAGCGGCAAGGGGGGGGTGAAAAGTGGCACAAAATAAGGGTAAAGGAGAAATACAGAAGAAAAATAGAAAATGAAAAAAGCTAGAAAAGCAGAACAAGAGATGAGAAGGAACAGGAAAGCAGAGACGGACTCACAACTGGAACACCAGGGGTGAGGCGCAGCCAGGAGCCTCGAGACCTGGAGCGCAGAGGGACAACAGCTACCAGGTGGAGCTGTGCAGCGGATAATCAATGAATGCTGACAAAAAGGTCAGTGCACCACAGAAAATGAAAAGCATCTTTCCCTAGCATGAGAGCTGCTCATATGATATACACTGCTCCTAGCTGGGGCTCCCCATAATGTCCTGCGGGGCTCGCTAATTTGAATACTCTTCTTGCCTTGTGGTGGCCCCAGGATGTCAGAGGCACCACCAACAAACTGAAGAAGTTTTGCAGGGGTGCTGGGACAGCAGCACCCCTGAAGTAAACTTGCAACACTGACTGTATACTGGGCCAAGCAAACCATGACCCTTTTTGATTTTCGCTGAATTTATCAAAGCACTCCCAGGGCTCAAGCTTTTGCTCTACAGCTGGTGGTGCTGCGCCTTATAGAGGCTGAATCTATGGCTATAGTTAATGTGGTCTAAAGCTGTATAAGGAAGATATATATAAAGATGCACCCTCTATGTGCTGAATCTATGGTTGCATTTTATGAGCACAGAAAGTGATGCCCTTTAGGGGCTTTGTTTTTATGATAGCATTTTTATGGTTTGAAAATATTTAAAAAGCACAGACACATATGTTCATTGAAAATGTTGTCTTTATATAATGTTGACACTAATCACTGATCAAAGTGCATATGCTTTATTTAACATGATTAATAGTGATGATTGCATACTTACAAAATGATGTCTTTAACATGTGCTTTGTTGATCTTGAACCTTTGAGCAAGCCAATAGGCTTACCATATATTTGTGTATGATCTTTAGCGGGTCTAAGGTGATTATGCAATGCCTATGATATTCTCCATCTGCCTAATGTATGTATATATATTTGTAAATGAATGCATTTAGTATTTCCTAGTGTGTGTGTAATAAATGTACTTTTTTATTTTTTATTTAAACCACTGACCGGACAATCTTTATTGAGTTTTATGCATGCCAGCGAATAGTGAATACTAGCCCACACCACCTCCCCTGAGTAGGCCTTTGACTGCTCTGCCTCACCATCCTGATTCAAGCGCTACAGTGTGATGCTTGGTTACCAATAAGGGTGATTTGTGGACCTATTACGTGTGGAGGCCACACAACTCATAACCCAATTTCCTACACAGTTGCAATCCCTTTCACAGCTTCACCAAATATTGGGAAATGCGTGGATACAATGCATCTGGCTTCACAATATCCTGCACTGGCTTTGCAATTTTAATGAGCTCAACATCTTTTCCAGTAAAACTCCAAACCTCTCTCTTCTAAATTTGTCTCAAATCTTGATATATGTTTTCTTCCGTGAGAACAAGAAATATACAATTTCTTACTGACTCATTTCTATTTCTACTCTATGTCAGGATCTTTCGTTTAAATATAGACAGCATCCGATGTGCAATAAAAATAGAGCAGGACCAAGACTGATTTGTATGTGGCTGGGTCTAATCTCAAGTGGCAATATAAGGATGGGTTGGAATGCCACCCCAAGTGATTGCAGGTGATTAGATTTATTGCCAGAATTCCTCCTATCACCTTTTGCATGTTTGATCAGATTGAACTGCCAGATCACCTCTATGCCAGTCCCCAACCCTGGGCCATTTCACCAGCGCCGAGGCACCCACGGGTATTTGTTGCGCTCTACAAATTGCTTAAATAAATAAATAAATACACAGGATTCTCAATTACAAGGCTCTATTTATCTACTAATTAGCATCTAATTAACCTTTGCCCTAGGCATTCCTTCACCAAAAACGGATTACGTTTAATTGATATGCTCGCACACCCTCCACTAAAAAACAGTTGACGACCCAACTCAATAAGAAGGGTCAATTTGCGGGAAGCACAGAATCCGATGCTCAAATAGCCAGTCGAAACTGGGAAAACGTCCCCAACTATTTTTCGTCGAGTTCTAATATTATCAATTTATTTTAATGCCATATTAATCGTTACAGAAAGTAAACATTTAGTTTAAATAAAAAGCAGATTCATTAACGAATGCAATAATAGAATGTGCCTTTAAGAAACAGCACATATGACAATAGTGAAATTTATAATAAAGTGCCCTAAAACAAAAGACCCACATGTGCACACACGAGAGAAATAAAACCAAATGTATAATGTCAGAACAGAATCTAAATGGGTAATGACTCAAAATAAATAGGAGCATGTTTAAATGTAATTTGCTAAAAATGCATAATGATTAAATGTTTGGATACCCTTTACAATATTTTAAACAGACAGCAGCACACTATTCCATTATAAGTGGTTAATTTGTAAGAGAATAAGTTCCGGAGCCCAAAGCTTAGCATAGACGTCTGTGGCCGGTGCAATTAAATGTCAGTGCGGCAAATACCAAGGCCGCTCTTTGTTGAATCTACTTCAGGCCTCTTTAATCCACTACCAGACACTCTCTGTCTCTCTATCTCACTCCTGGAGGTTCCTTCTTTCTCACTTCGTGATAGTTTTTCTATCTTTCTCTTCCTCCGTCTTTCCGTTTTGTGTGTTTTTCCCTCTTCTGAGCTCGGAAAATATCTGATTCAGAAACGTACCTGCTGGTCCCCAGAATTGAGTGCTGGTGGCTCCCACTGGCAACCACCGGCTCAAGTTATGCACTGCATGACATGTTATTACGTACAGAGGTGGTACTAAGTGCTACCTGCCAAGCAAACCTATCGAACTCAATCCACCCTAAATATTATGTACTTGCACATCATTTTCATTGGCTATTAACTCACACAATTTAGTTGTGTAGTGAAAACAAACACTTACTACAATAGACTGTTCCTAACAACAGACATAGCCACGAAGGTTTAGTACATATCCTTGTAATGTATCAAAACACATCCCTTTGGCTGGAGAAGCTGGAGAAAAGTGTTACTTCATGCTACAGAAACAGTGGTTGCAGCTACATTTCAATGACTTTCTGGAAAGCAGTGACAGTGCTTGTGCACAACATTTAAACATGCACTTCAAAATTATGGCTTAATGTGATGTTATCAATGTTTATGCATTTTTCTCTGTCATTGTGCGGTCATTGTGAGGTAGGGGAGGCTCACCTAGTAGGCGCACCAAGGTTAAGACCTACAGTCACATGGTTAACACCTACAATAACATGAACGCAATACATCAAACAGGATTATTGTTTCCGTCTTTCATGTTTATGCTTTATTTTATTTAATCTGTTGTACATTTTCCTGTTTTCCAGATTCAGACATTTTGTCTTTTGATGGGGACGACATGATCTCGTACCGATTTAGAAGCAAAATGAACCGCACCCTGTCGGACCTCATTGCCTTTAACTTCAAAACCATTGAAAGGGATGGGGTGCTGATGCACGGAGAAGGGGCGCAGGGCGATTACATCACCTTAGAGCTCGAGCGAGCCCAGCTCGTGCTCCACATCAACCTCGGTAAGATCCTAGAGCAGAATCTATTAATGGTGTAGCGCTGCATGAGGCAAAGCACATCATCGTAGCGCTGCTGCAATAGATCTTTGGTCAATGGACGAGGAAGCTGTAAATTCACAACAAATTTACAAGGCGCTTTCTTCCTGGCATAGGCAGCAGCCCAGTTTTGGGAACTGAAAGTGACACAACAGTGGTTCTCGGGAGCCTTCTGGATGACCAACACTGGCACTATGTGAGACTAGAGCGGTATGGGCGACACGTGAACTTGACCATCGACGGCCTCGTGAAGCGCTTTCGCTGCAAAGGGGACTTTGACCAGCTGGATCTTGACAAAGAGGTAATCTAGTGTGAGGTTTATCAGAAGAGCTCTAAAAAAACACACTTATTTCTGTTCATCTTGCACCCATTTTGTTTCATGGTCATCAGCTGCTTTATGTGACTATTCTCTATGTTGTGGTCTAAAAAGGTATTTATAGTAATTGTTTTAGAACAGGGGTAATTCCTAGTGGATATAATAAATCCAGTCCAAAATGCACCTGTGGCTGTATTAAATCCAACAGGAAAAACCTTCTTTACATTTTTCCAATGATTTTAGGTAATGTTTTTCTATTGTTGTGTGATGTGGCAAAATTGTGGCAGTTTGTATTAATTTTAGCATCAGACAGAGAAAATCAACACTGATCCTCTGAAGGGCATTGCCACTCTGATGCGCGCTTTACATCCCGTCCAGGAAAAAAATGCCTATCTCTTTTAGTGATTGGGTGACTCCCTCTGATGTATTAGCTCAGCTAAAGAGTGGGAACCCTCCATCATTTCATCGTAAACTAGATGGGATTTTCTGGACTATCTGGATAATTGACAAAACATGTCCCAAATAATGTGTGCATGTGCACTGTGTCCCTACAAACACAACTTTCATTGTGCATATCCTTCTTGATGAAGTGGGTTCAGCTCAGCTAACTATGAAAAAACAGGAACTGAAGTGCAGTGTAGAACAGACAGTTTATTAGTTCACATCTGTACACGAGAAACGTCCCATCCATAATAGCTACCTGAAAGTAACTGACTAGCATCATTCTACCTCAACCCTACATTCTAACTTCACAATCTAAGTTCTGACTACAGTTCTAATCTAAGTTGTACAATTCTACAATCTTGCTCTGCCTTACAAAGGCAAGATACCACACTAACCAATCGGAGAGGAGGGTGCATTGGGTTAACTGAAGTTCAAAACATCTTGCAATCGATAGTGGGGGATGCTGAGGCTACAGCACCACCTTTTCACCTACTTTCTCAATGAGTAGAAGCTTCTCAAATGGAATGCAGGTTACACACGTTTTTAAGTTTGACTTGACACCACAGCTATCTGAAATACGTATTGTTATCTATAATTCAAAATGCTCATAGAGTGTGATTTGTTTTCACCCGTATGGGTAACACTCTCTCACCGCATGATATAGGCTAGTTGGTGTATTATTCCACCTTCCAGGAAGAGCTTCCATTTGAACACATGAGGAACTATTTTACATTTGAAAAATATCCTCAATACTCACTTTTTTTTCCTATATGCATTTTTATAAAGAAAGCATTCTGTGTGTTTTCTACTTTCTTCCAATATCCAAATAAAGCCAATAGAACAGATTTTCATTTTATAAATAGCATTTGTGCATGCAATACACAGTAACAACAATTACATGCCTGTGTTTACGTGCATTGGCCAGACTTTGCCACTGCTTGTCATTTCTGTATGGATTGCAAAGTTAGATTTCTCTGCATCTGCTGAGTTTGCCACATTCTTCAGATACATGGGCAAATTCTGCTAGAGTACTCCTCTGCTAAGGTTTTGCAGCACCAGATCCAGGTAACATTGAGTTATCATCTCAAAAATATTAACCTGAAGAGCTGCTGCTTATTTTTAGCTTTGCTTGTGTCTTATTTTCCGAAGCTCTTCTTTGGTGGTGTAGTAAACCAGGAAAAAAGCCTTGTCCACAAGCAAAACTTCAGAGGGTGCCTGGAGAACATCTATGTGAATGGCTTCTACATTGCTGATATGGCCCGGAGAAGAAAGCCGTCCATACGTTTTGAGGTAAGGACTGTGTTGATTCTTGGTTTGTCTGGAAGAAGGGAAGTGTGCTAGTCGTGTGCTGAATATTTTACAAAGGTGGCTTCTGCTCAGGAGTCAGATGAGAGGATACATAGAATGGAGGATTGTGGATTGCAACCTTCACTGAGTAGCAACCAAAAGTTTGCCAGGTAAAACCTGGTGAAATGTTTGAGGCACTGAGCACGGTTCCTGGGTTTGCACAACTCAGAAAGAGTGAAAAGAAAACACACACACAATTACGATGTTATTCCCAATTCTGTGATCTGTGATCAAAAACTAAGAATGGCTTGGTAATTGAGAAACCACTAAATATCGCATGTCATTCTATTGCAAATTGTGTTTGTGCAATTTTCTACATTAGTTTTAGGGCAACGCTAAGCATAAGGCTCTATACCATCCTCTGACAATTTCATACTTTTTTGCTTGCGTGGCACTGACATCTCTGATTTCTTCTAATTCTTGGACTGTTGACATATGAGTAGTTCAACTCCTCTTGTTTATGTCCATCTAATTGTAAAAATGTGAAATGCTTTCAGGTATATGGGGTTGCTCAGCATTCCAGGGTAGGTAGTAGTTTAGTGCCTTGGTATGCCTTTTCTTCTTCCATTTTGTGGTTATAACATTGTATCTGGGGTGTGTTGCTCACTGAATATTTTGTTTTGGTTGATATGCTGCATGTACCCGGTGTGCTTGTTGGCCATTCTTATATTGCACAAAAAAGCATTAAAAAATATTGTTATGCTATACGAAAAGCTCGGATTAATGACTTCAGTTCGAGAACTGATAATTCCTCCAATTCATCCGAGGAGGTTTACGAAATAGTCAGCTCTTTTATGAAACCAGCCGACATAGGCTTTGTCCTCCTTCTATCCCGGTTCCTCTTCAACATGTTTGCTGATTGCTTTCTAGATACGTTTAGCAGCATCTACAATGCCTTGGCGGGGCAGTCAGACCACAGGAGCAAACTCAGAGGTTCTGAACAGGGGGCCTTGAGAAAAGAGGAATTAGACTTGTTTCCTCCAATAGGAAGGGGAGTCTTACTTGACCTTGCTAAATCAGTGAAATCAGTTTCCTAGCTTGACCAAGTCCGATTGAAAGGAGCAGACATAAGCTTATCACCGCTGACTGATATTTACAAGTGGTCACTGGAGAGTGGAACCGTTCTGGAGGCCTGGAACCATGCCATTATTAGACTTCTGCTAAAGAAACCCTCTGTGCAGAGAGCTTCAGACCAATATCACTATTTCCTGGCATTAGTAAATGTTTGGAGAAATTGATTAATACATTTCTATCTGGCTTCTTTGAGCCCACAATCTACTGCACTCTACTCAAACAGACTTTCGGCCGTGATACAGCATGGAAACAGCTCTTTTAGCAGCTACAGAAGAGTTATAAGGGATCCTCGACAAGAGCGATCAGCTGCAATAGTTTTGCTGGACCTGAGTGTTGCATTTGATATGGTCTCCCATCCAATTTTGCTTCAAAGATTGGAAGAAATTGGGATTGTCGGTCTAGAGCGTAAATGGTTCAAAGTGAAGGAAGTTTTCAAGTCAGTGAAGGACCTTTTTTTATTCAGCCTCCCATTGCCTAAAATGTGGGGTTCCACAGGGATTGTCATTGAACCCCATACTTTTTTCACCCTTATGTCTGCACACTTGCAGACATTATATAATCCCATTATTGCTCAATGGTGTCATATGCAGATGGCACACTTCCCTCTCTCCCAATCAATTTTGAGGCAATATCACACCAACTCAATTACTGTCTAAGTGAACTTGCAGATTGGATGTTGGCACGTTGCTTAAAACTTAATGGCAATAAGACAGAGGTACTAATAGTTGGGAATAATCCCTCCTTATGGGGTGATCTCAGCTGGTCCAAGTCCCTAAAAAATCTCCTGTCTTCCAACTCGGAAGTAAAAAGTCTGGGGATCATTACTGACAGCAAATGTACCATGGAAGCCCAGGCCAGAAAGCTGTCATAAAGCTTCTTTAGTCTTCTGAGAACCCTCAGGAAGCTGCTGAAGTGACTGCCACATCCTGTACGAAGAGTGGTTGTTTAGGACCTGGCACTATCATAATGGAACAATGGAAAGTCCCTATATTTAAGCTGTCTGAAATCCGTGATGAAGAAACTCAAAGTGATCCAAAATGCTGCTGCCCGGATTCTCTTGGGAATCCCAAAGCATCAGACAGCTCAGCCAGTATTAGCCTTGCTATATTGTATTGTATTACTACCCATGATGAGGCGTTGAAGTGCTTTTTCTGCGAGTAGCATGCTACTCCAGAACCCAAAAAGGATTAGTGGTGAATTAGTCTAGGGAAGTATGAAATTGATTTGAACGGTGGACATGACAGTCTGTTATTTGAATTAAAAAGGATAGTGGAGGGTTAGAAGAGGGAAGGATTTGCATTTATATTGTGCTTCCTCCCCTGATGAGGTGTTATAGCACCTTTCGGTGAGTAGCAGGCTACTCAGGACACCAAAAAGGATTAGTGGTGAATTAGTGTAGGAAAGATCAAATTAATTTGAGCGGTGGACCTGTTAGTCTGTTCTTTGAATTGTAAAATGAATTTTGAAGAGATAGAAGAAGGAAAGGTCTAGATTTTTTTTTAATGTTTAGTTCATAGCGGTAGGAGGGAGTTTGGGATGATTGAAGGCGAAGTGGAGGGGGAAAACGTCAGAGGGAAGGATTTAGAAAGGCTTGATTGAGAGATCATAATAATCTGCTGATGCAAAAAAGTATTACTTTTAAAGCTCTGAGCCCGGCTCACTGTGCTCTATATAGGAATGGCCACAAATCCTATATTGTTTGATACACCCCTATTGTCCTACAAGAGACTTAAGATCCAGGGACCTAAATCTGCTTATCGTTGCAAGAGTGAATAAGGTCAGGAATTGGGGGCACTGATTTGCACACTTGGTTCCCAAATTATGGAATTCCCTTCCTCTAGAGCTCAGGCAGAATGAAAATTTACTCAGTTTCAGGAAACAGCTGAAAACATATTTGTTTATATGATCATGATGTTCTATGAGTCTGGCAGACCTTTTAACCCTGGGTAGCTATGTGCTTAGGATATGCTTTGAACTGAATTGTGTTACTGAACTAATGAGGGCAAGTTGTTCTTTTTCCCTTGTTCTGCTTCTGATAGGGATGCAGGCATGTATTTTTCTGTGAGCCTCTTAAGCTCATGCTTGGGGGGATCCGGCTATATGTTGCATAATGCAAGCGTGTGAGCCCATAAAGGAAATATGCTTTAATTTATATTTGATCTACCAGACCAATTTTGATTCCTCTCCACAAGACAAATCTTAAATCAGGCAACTCTGTGCTGGTAGAACGCAATCTGGTACATTGTTAGGTGAGCAATAGGCCCATCTGGTGGTGCTAGGAAATCCCCCATGCGTAGACCCCTAGCCAGGCAGATGCACACCTCTGAGCTGCTCTTTGTTGCAGCTTTCCAAATAAGGCGTTTGCTCTGTGTCCTGGCTGCAGGGAGGCAAAGCAGAGACCTGGAAGGGGCACAGCTCACACTAGTTATTTTGAATAGAGGACTTAGAGGAACCTGAGCAGGGAAGTGCTAGGACACTGCTGCAGTAATCGACAAACTATTTCTGGGGTCATTTTGCAGAGGTGCCAAAATCGTCAGTGATATACCTGCAAAGAATTAAAAAGAGCTGCGCTATTTAATTGAAAAAATAAGGGCGATTCACAAAGAGCCTTCTTACTCGTGGCGGAGACCTCACACTCGTGGGGGAGTCGCCACACTCGGTTTGGAATCTCTGCAGTGAGAATTCTCATTGTGAAGATTCTGCCCCTAGTGCGGATATTCCCCCACGAGTGCAGACGCCCTTTGTGAATCAGGCCCTAACTTTTCAGATCAGGACTATTCCTTTCCTTATACACTCGAAGAGTGTTAATGGTTTACAAGATGGAAGTGACGACTGTAAAGAGGTTTGAGATCACAACCTGAAAAGAGGTTTGAGATCACAACAGAGAGAGTAAAAGTGATGAAGGGATCTAGGCTTTCAATAAGTCAGAATTCAAGACGCTGGCCATCATCAAAGAAGAAGACATTGAGGGTTTTAGTTTTAAGGAAGTCTAGTGCCCCCAGGAACTTGCCAGCTTTTGACTCTCCTGAGGGTGGTCAAAGGACTGGAGCACCATTGTGAACTGGCGAATAGTAACACCTGCCTCCTGCTTAGAGAATGGTCCAAAACTCTCTGTGTTGCCAAATGTGTCAATCAAGTTACCTTATACTATTCCTATAGGTTTTCAACAGGTTCTAGAGTTTCGCCCTAAAACAGTAGTTTTCCATTTACTGCCCATTTAAGGTCATTTTCTGCTCCTCGTTACTACCAACAAAAGACTGATAACCGTGGAATGGGATTTAAACCATAATACTCTCATGTTACTTCAACTGCTTAAATACAGCTTATGGGGAGAAACACACAAAGGATCAATTTACACCTTTAATTGCCTTAATAATAATATAATTAATAATATAATAATAATATAATAATATAATTTAATATAATAATATAATAATAATATAATAATATAATTTAATAGCAGTCAGAAGGCTTATATAAAACACTAAAAGGCAGTTTCAGTCTGCAATTCTTGATACATAAATTGTCATCATTATTTGAAAAACTACCTTGAAACTTAGGGCCTGCTTACAATCTAGGAGGATGGGATACTCCGTCACAAACGTGACGGATATCCCGTCCTCCATTTACAAGTTCCATAGGATAAAATGGATATCCGTCACGTTTGTGATGGAAAAACTCTGTCCGCCAAGATCGTAATCAGGACCTTAGTTTGTTAATTCTAACTAATCATACATCAAATTGTCATGTGGCATGTTCAGGCACTATCCTAGGGTCAGATGTACAGAAGGTTTTTGCAATCGCAGCAGACTATGTGATTTCAAAAACTCAATTCACAATGTGCTTAGTATCCATTTTTGCGAATCATAAATGCCTTTGCAATATGCAACTTCAAAACTGCAATTTCTTGCAAGTCACAGGTCAAAAGGGCACGGGCAGTGGCCCATTGCAAGTCACAAGCAAATATATCAGTGCTTTACAACCCCAGCTTCGGCTAACAACAGCACTGTAGTGTGGCCAGCTGTACTGAACGCCTGTGGTTCTGTCCTTGCTAATTTTTTGAAAGACAGTTCTTTCGCCTCTGTAATTGGAACAGTGGCTGCTCTCTGTAGGATTCTAATTGAGTGCATCGGATTTTTAGACGGTGGCATTGATTGCTTCACATTAATTGGGTTAGAGCTGGTCCGCAACATTGCATGACAATACAGTCACTGCAGCTCTTCTAAAAAAAAAAATAAAAAAAAATGCAACCACAAAAATCATGATTCTGCGTCGTTCTACCAACAGAAAGCAAGTCTATCGCGTGCAGGCTTGTCATTTCAAATATGGTTAGTTGGCCTTTTGCGTTTTTTATTACTTATCTGATCAAAGAAATGCAAATGAGCCTGGAAGACTAAAATAAAACATCAGTTGCAAGTCACGCACAGGTTTTAGAAAGCAGATCACGAGTGGGTTGAACTCGAGAGATGAGTCATAACTTGGAGTCATGAGCAGAGGGTGATCAGGATTGGGTTAATGGGTTTCCCAACGTCATTCAATCAATCAGGATTTATAAAGCACGGCTAATCATCCGACAGGGTATCCAGGCGAGTTAGTCATAAAATGTAATGAGAGGCCTACAGAGAACCCAAACTATTTACCAACATGTCCTCTGAGAGGCAGTAAAGGCAGGGACATGCAGGGACAGTAATCTTTTTTAATTGGATCCATAGGTAGAGTGTGAGGTCAGTCCACCCACAGTGACATCATTGTCCTTAATGTACCGCTCCAACTGACAGCTGCTGCAGATCATCCATTATGTAAAGCCTGGCAGCGATGGACAGAAGCCTCCACCACTGGAAGAATCCTCTTGGTGAGAGCATCCTTCAGTTATGATTGGCTCTATGCAATTCTGTTCCCACCTCTTCTGCAATCGGCTTCAAATGTGGAATCGAGATTACTGAGCAGTGGTAGGATACTCACCAGCAACTTCCAGGTCTACTGTGGGAGCAAGGAAATTAGGATGGAACCAGAATGTCTTCTGGGACTGACCAGGAAGTGGAGGTGGAGTCATAGTGGATCCTGTGTCCTGAATCATATGACCAATGATCACAAACTTAAAAAATCCTTTGTTGATCGGTGTTACTGTCCTAGTCGTGAGCTTGACTTCAGTCTCTACCTGCAGGCCCAAAAAGCAAGGTGCTCGATTTGAGTAAGTCTCCATGAGCCCTCCTAGGAGGTTTTTTATAAATCTTCAAAACGCCAAACATGTATTCAATTGAAAAAGGAAACTGGCAATGAGTGAATTTACAACTTAAACATAGTTTAATGAAGCAAGACAGCAATTATTGTATTCATGGGTTGACTTAAACCAGTAACCGAAAAGGTCAAGGGCTTTCCAAACACTAACAAACTATAGAGCAAGCTGATCGGCCAAGTCCTTAAGATATATTGTATGTACACAAAGCTGGGTAGATAACTAGAGAATGGACTGATCTTCTTTAGAGATGAATACTCTGATCGGTGTCTTTTCTTCCTGTTTTATTTCATAGGGTAGAGTCCTTTTTTACTGCGTGGATCGCCTCTACATTCCAGTGACATTCGCTGGCATTAATAATTACATGCAGATTCCAGCGATTCCAAGAAAGACCAAGATCTCCGTCGGCTTCAAATTCAGGACCTGGGATACGATTGGCCTGCTTCTTTTTTCTAAATTTGTGGACAATCTGGGATACTTGGAGATGACCTTGAGTGAAGGACAAATCAATGTGACCATTGCGCAGAAAGACCGAAAGAACCTGGAGTTTGCTGCAGGTGTGTAGAAATGACAGGATGTGGTTATTCAATTGGGGGCTATGTTATCAGATCATGCTAACGAAAGTTCATGGTTTTACATTTCAATATTATGTTAGCTGGGGTCAGAACATGGGGGCAATTTAAGTAGTGTGGGCTGCTTCTGAGATCGGGTACATTATCTTTCCAAAGAGGCATCAACAGTAAGAGTGGGAGCTGCTTCAGGGGAAAAAGTGATTTCAGGGCCGCTATGTTGGCATAGTGGACCTGCCATCAAACTAAACCTGACACTTCTGAAATCAGCCCCTCAAATGTAGGCTCTCTCTTTAGAAATTATTTTACTAACATTACCCACCCACTCAAAGCTTTCTCCCAGTTTGTGGGAATCATTTCTGGGATCTTTCATTTCGGAGTGCCATGACTGCAACTGCAGTTTCGGACACAAAGAACCCAGATTTTCACAATGCTTCCACTTTCTAAACAACTGCAAGACTTGTACCTGCTAATTCACAGCCAGTCTCAGGTCCTTGTTCTTCCCGGTTGGTATTTTGGTGCAGTAATTCCGCACCCAGGAAATACTGACACTACTGAGTGCAGTATATACTGGACACATCCATTATTTCATTATCTAAGTTCTGCACCTCAGAGTGGGGGATAAGACGGTAGGACTTCATGTAGGAAAGGGTAAATTTACTAGAAATGTACTCCCAGCGCATATTTTTGCAGTTTTCTGTTCGAGACCACCAGGATGAGCATGGCAGCCATTGAAAACACATCAATAGAATCGGCCTAGTACAGGCCACTTAAAATTGGTCAGCGTGTTCAACACTCTTTCTGGTGGCACTTCCGCTACTTCAAACAACCCTTCCCTTGTGCTCTAATGAGGTGAGGGAGCACAGAGGAGCATGGGCACAAAAAACCTGCATGTTTTTGGGAGAAATCATGTCACTGCCCTTCTCTTCAGTTGCAAATGGCTGTACTAGATCTTCATGACCACAAGCATTGGTTCACACATCAACTAAACTGTGGTTTGCTTTCCTGGCAGGTTATCGGCTCAACGATGGGGTCTGGCACTCTGTTGCCCTGCTGGCAAGGGAGGGGTCTGTACTGGTTATCATCGACGAAGACGAAGGAGGCGAGTTTCGAGTGGATTATGAACTCCTAATCCGAACTGGGGACAGGTATTTCTTTGGAGGTAAATAGGACGATTGAACAGTGACTTAAGATAAATGTTGAGTGTGCAAATCATTTTCAGGTGAACAGGCCCTGGAGAGGGTCGGACTAGCCTTTTAATCCACTGGGCATTTCCCCAGTGGGCTGTAGTCATTTGAAGCCAAGTTTGAAAGCCCAGGGCTGCTGTTTGTGCTTGTGTCCCTTTTCTCAGATCCCCAGATTAATTGCAGAGAGAAAGAGTGGCAGGAAGGAGGAGTGTGATGGAGAGAGAACATAGATCACAGCTGGAGAGAAGACGAGAGTGAGAGAATGGATGTCTAAAAAGAGGCGGATTGCAGGGGAGATGAAAGGAGCGGCCTTGTTTGAGCATTTTTGCCAGGACTGCTATTGGTTCCCCACTCTATTCGTGGACCTGGATATAAATGTATTTATTTGTTAAGTACTCATTTGCAATTTACTAACTCTCTCAAGGGCCACCTCTATGTATAACTCCATCAGCGCTAAGATAACGCTTATCTATCTGCATGTGTAGCTGTCTGTTGTCATAAGCTCTACAACAGCCTGTACCCAGGGGCTCTACCACAACTTACCTCGCGCACAGCTCCCAACTGTTCTCATTTAAGCCAAACTACACCCAACACCCTTTCAACTATGTGCTCAAAGGAATCCCAGGACCTGATGCCAATCACAAGTGCTATATAACATTGTCTGTGTCCTGACACAATTTAAATGGTGAACAGGTACTTAATGTAAAATTAGGAAAGCAGGTTTGGCTTTACACTGGTAGGACAGCTCGACAGAAACACCAATAAAAACATTTATTCTGTAATGCAGCGTCATTCCCGGTGGAATGTTTACTGCATCAAAGCACTTGCCAAGATGATTCTCTGTTCAACAAACCATGAACCTTGTGTTTCTTCATGCTTGCATGTTGCCATTCAAATGCCATGGGCACAGATATTCATGCCATGTGCTTGTCATCCCCTACCCATCTGAGACAATTACCCTGACCCTCAACCCTCTTTGTTTTTGTCGCTTCCCTTTGGCTTATGTTTCCGGGTCATGGCCCACTTCCTTGTCTGCTTCACTGCTCTCTGCGTTTGTGCCTCTGTCTGTTGTCGTGGGTGCCCAGAAGGAAATCTGCCAGGGAAATCACCAGCTTGGTGATTGTTCATGGTGCAATCACTGCGTAGAGATATACATTGATTTATAATAGTAATAATAAAAATGCAGTCCTTTGTAAGGATAAAGATAATCATTCGTTTACTGTTAGTTTTGGATTGGAAAGAAGCATGCAATATATTTAGTTAAATTAGAAACATCCATTTGCAATCATTTTATCATTTTACACAATGCATCTGAAAAACTAGATAGCAACCCTACTTCCTAAGTCTCCAAAGACCTTTGAATTACAATATTTCGGAGCATTTGTCAGTTTAGAGAGGACTGGAATGACATAAACCTCAGGCACAAGGGTCCTCCACTCTTCAACATCCTGCTGAATGGACTTGCTAGAGTTCTCAAAGAATCCTGTTTTCATTTTACCAAGAAAAGAATCCAAACAGAGGCTCACACTGATTCACGAGGGGCAGCACAGAAATTTGCTGTCTCCCGGGGCGACCAAAGGGTGTAGTCTCTTTGCTCCTATGCGCGAAGAGATTGGTGATGGAGACCAATCCTTGTTCTTCAGCGGCTAAACCACCACATAAGAATGAAGTCCTTGCATACAGTAAAATCAGACTGTGAACCCTCGTATGAAGTGGACCTAGAACACATCTGCAGTCTGTTTCCACTGTGGGTCTTCATACCATGCATTATTATTTGGGGGGACTAAATAAATGTATTCTTCTCCTTTACAGTTTGTTGCCTATGGTTCTACAGCTAGTGGACAATCCTTGTCTAAGGCAGATATATTACGGCGTGCTCACTCCACCTGAAGCATGGTGTTGATTTTGATGCTGTATACTCCATTGAGTGAAAAGGGGCACAGTGGAGAACATCACAGATCCTTCATGACTTCCCAAAACATTCATCCAACCGCGGCCGGTAGTGGGAGTACCGGTTGGGCGGTGACGTGCGGAGGGGCAGGGAGGGGGGTAGTAATGTATGGATTACGGACTTTAAAAGGTAAGTAAACATAAAAATAAATAAAACGAATTTCGTTGCTTGCACTGCATCACAAAATGCGATGCAGTGCACGCAACACAATTTGTTTTATTTATTTTTATGTTTACTTACCTGTAATCCATACATTACTACCCCCCACCCTGCCACTCCCCCTCCCCACGTCACCGCCCGGCCGGTACTCCCACTACCGGCCGCGGCTGCATTCATCATAAAAATAGATTATTTCGGAAAATTATTTCCTTAAAAACAAGGTACAATATAAACAGTTCCATTAACATACAATATTATAAAAAACCGGTTCACTTGTCATACGTTTTTATAATGAAATTAAATACAAGGTCATAGTAAAAAATGATTATTCTTTATATCAATAGGTCTAAGCAACCCTGTTAATTACTAATGAATCAATCTACTATACACAGTTAAGATACGCTTACCTTTTCACAAATTGATAATACTTCCTGTAGCATTTAAAACCAAGGTTCCCAACTCTAATTGTATAAACTTTTGCTCAACACAAACAATAAAAGAAACCTTAAAAAGAACAAACATGATATAAGCAATATGCAAATAGATTCCATTTAGGACTGTTATAAAATATGGTATACAATTTTTAAAATTCCCAATAAGTTGATCCTCTTCTGCTAAGACTCCAGTAGGTACCCATCTCTTAGTGGCATAAAAGGTTGTCAAAATTAAAGTGCAAGTGCATTATTTAAACCTTTAAAATGTGTCTATGCAATGTTAAGATTCAGGTTGTTTTCAGAATAAAAATGCCACATACTAAACATAACGAATAGCTCGGCTTAATCATCTTCTTTCAATAATACCTTCAGGAAAGTGGTGAGTTGTGAAGCTCCGTGTCGAAGATGCATTGCACAGCCGAGACGACGCCTCATTTCCAAGGAGCTGCAAAGCTGTGATGCAAGGTCTTGTATCATAGTTGAGGATTCCATCAACAAGGTCTTACGATGCGAAGTCTGACATCAAAAAGGCATCGCGCAGCTGGGGCAATGTGCTGATTCTGAGAAGCTACAAGGCTGCTGTGCGAGAACTTGTGTCATCATCGTGGCTGCTGTCCGCAGAAGATTTTCAATTCGAGGGCCTTCGTTGGGGTGGCATTGTGCAGTGTTATTCCAAATGTGGGCTGCGAGGACGATGCAAAGTCTTTGCACTGGGAGAATCTTCACAGCAGAGGTGATGTGTCAGTTCTGCTCAGGGTTGTGCTGCGCAGCAGAGGAGTTGCGTTGGTTCTGCTGGATCCACAGATGGGCTGGCAAAGCACCTTCAGGCCCCCTTTCAAGGGCCCAGGACCGGGATGGCACCACTTGGTAGGGTAGAACTTACAAATGGCAGAGTCCAGGTGCTGGATTCAAGGATGTCAGAGCCTTCTGACCCTGAGGCTCTAGTCAGGAGGCCAGCCAGCTAGCCTTTGACGTTACTCTAGTGATCGGAGGTTCAAAAGATGCAGGCCCATTCCTCACCCAGGCAAGACAGCAGCAGGCCAGCATAGAAGGGCAGCAGTCCTTCAGATTAGTAGTCCAGCAGAGTGCTAGTCTTTTCAGCAGCACAGCAGTCCTTCTTTCTGCCCAAAGTTCCAGAATTGTACTGACGAGTCGGTGTCTGAGGTCCAATATTTATACCTGGGCTGTCCTTTGAGTTGGAATAAGCTTCTGGAGGTTTCCCTTTGAAGTGCACAGTATTCCTGCCTTCGCTGCCCTGGCTACAGACTAACCGAAGGTCATTATGCAGGCCTTTTTGTGGGAGCAGGGCACTGCTTATTCCTACTGTGCCTAGCCTGTCCTCTCGGTATCCAGACAAAATCTCAATTAAATATTATCATTCATAACTATCGAGCTTGAAATATCTTTATACAGAAATATTGTGTGCAAGAATATCGTTGTCAAGAATATCAATTTTCAGGTAAGCAATATTGATTTTAACAATATAGAAATCCTTGTTATTATCGTTTTTAACTATTTTTTATGTATTTCAGTATGTATTTTAATTGTATATGTTATGAATTGTTTGTATAATTATTTTTAATGTTTTTTAATATAGCTTTTACATTTTTAGTCGTTTTGAAACATAATTGTATAACTTTCTTGTTAGTTTTAGTAAAGTAGCGGGGTGTGGGGATTATAGGGGTACATGGTGGGAAGTAAATTCATTAAAATGAATTAATAATTCATTCTTAATGAATAATTATTAAATTGATTATTTATTTTATTTATTTATTTATTGAATTTTATGTAGCGCTGGCTTGATCCGTAGGTATCAGAGCGCTTTACACGAGGATCAGTGAATTACAGGTTACATGTTACATCTGTTACAAAGCATAATCAAACATAGGACTAAAAAGCAGTGTTAAGGTAAATTCGTCAGAGGAGGGGGAGGAAGGAGACAAAACAGGGAGACAGGGAGAAACTGTGTCCAATATCTGACTGGGTAGGTGACGGCCAAGGGGAAGAACCAGGGCCAACCTCCTCTATAGCTGTCTGGCAGCTCCACCGGGCGTTGGCCATAATGCTGGGACTCCACTGTCAAAGGGAGGGAGAGGAAGGAGACAAAACAGGGAGAACGGGGAGAAACTGTGCTCAATGTGCGGCTAGGTAGGTGACGGTCAAGGGGATGAACCAGTGCCGATCTCCTCTATAGAGTATGGCACCAGGCATCGGCAATAATGCTTAGACTCCCCTGTCAGGGGGTGGGGTGGAAGGAACACAAAACAGGGAGATGGGGAGAGGCTGAGCCGGATGTCCTGTTGGGAGTTGGAGAGATGAAAAACCCACTGTCCAAACAAAATCCAGATGGGCATGGGGCTATTGTTTTGGTGATTATGAAGGCGCCATCAGCAGGAGGCTCGATAGCCGGGAGAGGCAGACACCAGAGAGCTGGAGAAGACAGCGGGCCGAACGGGGGCAGGAGGCGGGTACCATCTAAGAGTCAGGTGTTTTCCTGGCCCGATCATACAGTAGACATCACGTCCTTGAAATGCCCCCAGGATGGAGCGCCTATATAAAGGGGGATCAGAAGGGATGCCCCAACAGCTCAGTTTAGGAGTGTCCCGGAGCCTCCGGAGTCCCCCTTGGAGGTGGTCAAGACTGGTCCCAGTCGCCATCTTGAAGTCAGGCACTGCCTTGAGAAGGCTCTGCAAAGAATAAATTGGCCTCGACCAAGTCCCTCGGCTCAATCTCTATATCAGGTGCACTTCCTAACTTTGAGGGCAATTGTAAAGTTTTGTAAAGTTACGTTTCAGGCGTGGGTTGTGGGTTTTGTAGGGCTATAGGGTGGGAAGTAAATTAATTATAATTAATAAATAATGTTTAATTAATATTCATTATGTAATTGATAAATATTTATGTTAATTGTATAATTAATTATATTTTAATCAAGTTTCAGGTGTGGGTTGTGTGTTTTGCAGGGTTAAATGGTAGGTAGTAAATTAATTATAATTAATTAATTTTAAATTACTAATAATAATTTTATTGATAATTATGTAAATTGTGTAATAAATTAATTTCTTTCTTTTTGTGGTGTGTGTTGTTTTTGTATGAGTAAAGGGGGTGTAAGAAATTAATTATAATAATTAATAAATGTTAATTTATAATAATTATTGAAATGATCATTAATTATGTACAATAGCCGATTCTGATTCGGTAAAATCCAGTCCGAATCGCCGTACGGAGCGTTTTTCCCCGTACAATTCGTACGCAGAACCGTACCGATACGTACGATGTAATACGATGTGTACTCAATGCAGTTCTCCGTACGAATCGTACAAAAGACCGTACGATTCAAGCAACCGTACAGATCGCACTTGAAACACGCAGTACGCGATGTTCGTACGGATCGCAGCAGCCTTTTACGACCCACCAAGTACGATTCGTGTGGACACCACTCCGTACGACTCTTTGCTTACGGGAGCAGAAAACGTCCGGAAAAGCTGATTTTGCCCCGTAATGCGTACGGAACAGACCCCCGGGTACGGTTCGTACACCCCATGATCTTAGGGGTACGGTTCGCACACCTATGATCATGGAGTACGGTTCGTACACCCTATGATCTTAGGGGTACAGTTCGTACACCTACGATCATGGGGTACGGTTCGTACACCCCATGATCCTAGGGGTGTGGTTCGTACACCTACGATCATGGGGTACGGTTCGTACACCCCATGATCTTAGGAGTACGGTTCGTACACCTACGATCATGGGGTACGGTTCGTACACCCCATGATCTTAGGGGTGTGGTTAGTACACCTACGATTATGGGGTACGGTTCGTACACCCCATGATCTTAGGGGTACGGTTCGTACACCTGCGATCATGGGGTACGGTTCGTTCACCCCATGATCGTAGGGGTACGGTTCGTACACCCCATGATTGTAGGTGTACGAACCGTACCCCTAAGATCATATGGTGTATGAACCGTACCCCATGATCGTAGGTGCACGAACGGTACCCCTAAGATCATGGGGTGTACGAACCGTACTCCATAATCGTAGGTGTACGAACCGTAACCCTGTAATCATAGGGTGTCGGAATCGACCCCTATGTAATTAAGTTATTCTTTAAGTTATATATTAGGTGTGAGTTCTCTGTGTATGAGTGGAAAGGTAATTCATTGTAATTATTGTATTATTAGTTAATTATTAATAATTGTTTAATTGAAATTTAATAATAAAAATGATGCAAATAATATTTTTTCATTTTATATATTAGGTATGGAATGTTAGTTTTATATGGGTAAAGGGTGGGAAGCTTATTAAATTTACTTATTTTACTAATAGTTAATTAGTATTAATATTTATTAATAAATATTATCTAATTATGTAAAATGTGTCAATAATATTTTAAGAATTAATTTTAGATATGTGTTTTGTAGTTTTTAGAAGTACAGGATAGAAAGGTATTTAAGTAATGACTAATTAAAAATAGTTAATTCATTTTTTAGAATTATGCTATTTATTATTGTATGTGTTAATTGTGTTGTGCTTTTTAAATGTAAATAAGATTGTTATTATTTTGAGAATATTGGGCCTGATTACGATGACACGACCCTGTTGGGTGCGGTCAGACAGCCGAAGGTCTCGTCGGCAGCGGTCGGTCCCACTGCTGGATTATGATGCTTCCGACCGCTGACAGACCGCCGACTCAGACAGCCTTCCTCCAAATGCCAGGTTGGTGGTTGGAGAGGAGCAGCAGCCATAGGGCAGTACAGGAAGATCTGACCGCCATCCAGATTACCATGTGGGTTTCCAACGACACGACCATGGCGGCCTCAGGTTGTCGTAAATTAAGGGTAAGGGGTGAATACCCAGCCGTTTTCCCTTCTCCCTGGTGGACTCTGGTGTGATTCCTTCTCCCAGATCTCCTTACACCTCAGGAGCTGCACCCTGAAGTGGACGGTCCTGTGGTCGGCGGAATCCAGGTAAATCCTCATGTGGCATGTATTCCCGATGACTAGACTGTGCACATTTGGCCACACTCCAGCATTGAAGTAAATGGTGCATAAAGCATGTTACCACATGTGTCATGCATGTGTGTACAACTGCACGTTTTCTGTGCATTTGTACTCAGTTGCAGTGAATGTCCGGGGAGCCGGACACCGACGACAAGACCTCTGCAGTAGTCAATACGTCAAGCAGAGCTTTTTCCGGCCCCGGCCGTCCGAATCGGACCGTGGCGTTCAGACAGGCAGTCCAACAGGCATCGTAATCAGGCCCACAGTTTGGTATTTTAATTATTATAATATTCGTAGTAATTTATGATATGTATCTAACATTGTAATAAATATTTAATTTGTTTTTTCCCAAAACAAAATTATATTTAGACTTTTTATGTTTAAATATTTATAGTTTTTGTTATTTAGTATGTTTATGAAATTATTTTATTTTGTTGAAGTGAATTAGTCTGTTTCTAATGTTGCAGAGAGTGCATTGGGAGTAGTACGTTTTACCCCTTTGCAGTCCAACACTGTCCCTACTTTTGCACTGACTGGAGTGGGAATTGTAAATCTTACCCCTCCGCAATCCAACACTTTCCCTTCTATTGCACTGACTGGAGTGGGAATATTAAATTGTACTCCCCCGCAATCCAATACTTTCCCTTCTGTTGCACTGACTGGAGTAAAAATAGTAAATGTTACCCCTCCGTAATCAATCAATCAGGGTTTATAAGGCGCACCTACTCACCAATGAGGGTTCCAAGGCGCTGGGGGGGGGGGCTGGCTATTTTGAGTGCTGGGGTCATCTGAAGAGCCAAGTTTTTATGGCCTTCCTGAATAGGGTCAGTGTGGGGGCTAGACAGAGGTGGAGGAGGAGGTTGTTTCTGCTCTTGGCTGCGAGGTAGGAGAAGGACCTTCCTCCTGTCCTGGTCCTGTGGATGCATGGGACAGAGGCCAGAGCGAGGTCGGCTGATCTGAGGTGTCTTTTGGATGCGTGCAAGGAGAGGCGGTTGTTCAGGTATATTGGCCAGGTGTTCTGAAGGGCCTTGTCAGCGAGGGTGAGGAGCTTGAAGGTTATTCTTCTTTCTACTGGGAGCCAGTGGAGGTTGCAGAGGTTTTGGGTGCTGTGACTGCGACAGGAGATATCGAGGATCAGTCTGGCTCCAGGGCGTTCTGGGCGGTCTGGAGTTTGCGAAGGAGTTTCTTGTTGACTCCGGCATAGAGGATGTTGCCGTAGTCCAGTCTGCTGATGATGAGAGCGTGTGTGACGGTTTTCTGGATTCAGAGTGGATCCATCTGAATGTCTTTCATAGCATGTGCAGGGTGCTTAAGCAGGTTGAGGAGACGACGTTGATCTAGCGGCTCATTGTGAGCGATGAGTCTAGTATGATGTCGAGGTTTTGTGTGTCGTCCGTCGGGGTGGGGGGATTTAAGAGGGCGCGGGGCCACCAGGAGTCGTCCCATACGGTGGAGGTGGAGCTGAGGATGAGGACTTATGTTTTATCTGGATTGAGTTTCAGGCAGCTGTTCTTCATCCAGGTGGTGATGGCTTTCATCCCTTCTTGGAAGTTGTGTTTGGCGGTGTTGGGTTTGTTGGTGAGGGAGAGGATGAGCTGTGTGTCGTCGGCATAAGAGACGATGTTGAGCCAGTGAGTCCTGACGATGGTTGCAAGGGGGGCATGTAGATGTTGAAGAGGGTGGGGCTGAGGGAGAAGCCCTGTGGCACACCACAGGTGGTTTCTGTTGGCTCCGAGAGGTAGGGAAAGAGTCTGACCTGCTGAGTTCTGCCAGTGAGGAATGAGCATATCCAGTCGAGGACCTTGCCACAGATACTGCGTTGTGATGTCTCGTGTCTAGAGTACAGTGGAATATGGTGTCAAAGGCAGCCAAGAGGTCCAGCAGGATGAGGGCTACCATTGTATCTACTATTTTGTCAAAGAGGGAGCTGACGTCGTCGGCGGCGGCGAATAGGGGGGTCTTGGTACTGTGGTTGCTGCAGAATCCAAATTGGAGTTGTCCAGGGCATTGCTGGCTTTGATAGCACCTTCCCAACAATGATTGGAGTGGGAATAGTAAATTTTACCCCTCTCTATTCCAACACTTTGCCTACTGTTGCAGTGACTGGAGTGGGAATAGTAAATTTGACCCTCCACATTCCAACACTTTCCCTATTGTTACACTGACTGGAGTGGGAATAGTAAATTTTACCCCTCTGCATTCCAACACTTTCTCTACTGTTACACTCCCTGGAGTGGGAATAGTACATTTTACCCCTCTGCAATCCTACTTTTTCCCTACTGTTGCACCGACTGGAGTGGGAATAGTAAACTCTATCCCTCCATAATCCAACACTTGCCCTACTGTTACAATGACTGGAGTAGGAATAGTACATTTTAACCCTCCGCAAACCAACACTTTCTCTACTGTTCCATTGACTGGAGTGGGAATTGTAAATTCTACCCATCTCGAACCTTACTGTTGTATAAATTGGAGAGGGATTAGTTTATGTTTTATTTGTAAATTTGTATAATTTACTTTATATTGTTTACATTTATATTATGTTTATGTGGATTTAAAATTATAATATTTATAATCATGAACGTTTTTAATATGTAATATATTTTTTGTAGATTGTCATTTTTTATGTTGTTTACTTTTTTATTTGTAATTAAATTGGTTTTCTAAATGTTTATGCTATTGGGTATATGTGTGCATATATATGTATATATATATTATATTATGACATAAAAAAATAAAATTGTAATATAAATTTAAATTATTGATTTAATACGATTTTTAATTCGATATATGTACATATATATAAATATATATGTGTGTTCTGTTTTTCAAAATAAGTATAAATGTTATGTTTTTAAAAATCAATTACATCTATTAAATGTAGATTATATTATTGTTATTTTTTAATATAGTTAGGCCCGTAGGTCAGCGGTTCCGAACACCGTATTATGATGCGACCGCACATGGTGTGGTCGCAATCTCCCATTTCTCTATGGGAGCTTGTGCTGTGGGCGGTTTCCGCCAGCAGCACAAGCTCCCATAGAGAAATTGGAGTTTGTGTAAATCCCTGCCCCCACGTGCTACCATACAGTGCAGGGATTTACAGGGGGGCACCATAGGTGCCCCCTAGGCCCCCAACCAGAGGCTGCAGGGAGAAGGGGGCACTGCTAGGGTGCCCCAAAGTTTCTTTCGGACAGATTTTCCATGTCGGAAAACCCGATATGGAGAGCCTGTCCGAAACTGACATCATAATCCCGACAGCAGAAACACTTTCCGAATGGATTATGTAGGGGTTTCCGGCTGGCCATTGGGGCTCATTGACCCTGTCGGAAGCCAGACGGAATGACCGGCCGGTTTGACTTCTGACCGCCTACATTGTAAGGAGGTTGGAAATCAAACCAGGGATGTCGGTTTGAAAGCCTACGACCTGTGGTTGGAGGTTTTCCAACCGACATCCTAATGAGGCTCTTAATCTTTGCTATTTAATTTTTTATATACATATTTTTTAAATATTGTAGAAAATGAGATTAGTGACATTTTTTTCCGATATTTTTGTTATTTACATGATAGCTATAGAATGACAATATTTTTGACATTTACATTTATGTCATGATATTTTTGTATGACAATATTTTCAAGGTTCATTATTTTGGCAGTGCACTCACCCTCTCATCCTGTCAGTGCTGGCCCGTTCAGGCACACATGAGCTCTCTATTGTATGTTTGGCTGTCTAGGAGGAATACCCAAAGGCCAAATGCCATCCACACCCAGTCATGTGACCCAGAGACAGGCTACAAGCACTAAATGGCAAGGGCAGGAAAATGGCAACTTTCTAAAAGTGGCATTTTAAAAATTGTAGTTTTAAATCTGACTTTACCGTAAGAGAGGATTTTTCATTACAGTTCCAAACACACACAACATGAACTGGTTATGTACTCCCATTTGGAAATTATTACTTATTACATTTAATAAGGTAACTCTCATGTTGTCCTAAGGGAGAGGTAGGCCTTGGAGAAGGGAAAAACGAATTTAAGAGTTTTCACTAGCAGGACATATAAAACTTAAAAGTGCATGTCCTACTTTTTTTTTTTTTGAAAATCTGTTTATTGACAGGATGATGTTAAAACAGTCATGACAGGTTAGCACATATGCAATTGGCACTTTGCGTGCGCACGTATAATTTATTTATTTATTTATTTATGAAGCTTGTAGAGCGCACGGCTACCCCCAACGGGGGTGTCCCGGCGCTGAGACTGTAAGCTGGAAAAAAGGGAGTCTAACTAAGTAGATGAGAATAACCACGTCTTGAGACGGTTACGAAAGAGTGCTTCAGAGGGGGTGAATCTGAGATCTAACGGTAGACTGTTCCACAGTTTGGACGTGATGACTGCAAAGGCTCTGCCACCCATTCTAGAGCGGCAGAACCGTGGGACCACAATGAGACGAAGATTATTAGATCGTAAATTTCTGGCAGAGTGGGATAGAACTAATCTCTTTCTTAAATATTCAGGTCCTACTCCATTGAGGGCCCAAAAAGCAAGAGTAAGCAACTTGAACTTGATACGACTGGCTATTGGGAGCCAGTGAAGCTTCTTGCGATACGTTGAGACCGAATGCCTGTAGGGGATATTGCCAATCAGCCTCACCGCCGCATTCTGAACGATTTGTAAGCGTTCAATTTGGTATTGGGGGGCCCCTGCGTAGAGACTGTTGGCATAGTCCAAGTGTGAAGTGATCAGGGCCTGAGTAACAGTTCTACGAGCATCCAAAGGTAGAAAGGGGAAGATCTTTCTCATCATCCGCAGTTTCCAAAAGCAAGCTGCAGTGACCTTATTGATATGAGGGTCGCAGGAGAGAGTGTCGTCAAACTGGAAGCCCAGGTTGCGAGCGGTATGGACAGGAGTAGGGGGGGGGTCAAGTACCGTAGGCCACCACAAAGTGGATGGTATACTCTGTTTTTGATTGAAAAACAAAACCTCCGTCTTGTCGGTATTGAGACGGAGATGGTTAGAAGCCATCCAGGAGCATATTTCACCCAGGCAGTGTCGGAAGCAGGAGAGGCTGGAGTCAGAGTGATCTCTGAAAGAAAATATAAGCTGTGTATCATCAGCATAAGAGATCACTCTGACCCCAGATGATTCAACCACCTTGGCCAACGGGGCCAGATAGACATTAAAAAACAACGGGCTCAAGGCCGAGCCCTGTGGGACTCCGCATACTAGTGGTTTACCTTCCGATTGAAATGGTCTGAGAAAAACCCTCTGAGTACGTCCTTGAAGAAAGGAGCTGATCCACGACAATGCTGAACCGCCCAGTCCAATCTGCTCCAATCGATCTAACAGTCTCTTATGCGACACCGTATCGAAAGCGGCGGATAGGTCGAGGAGGACCAACATGGCCTCCTCTCCCCTATCCACACATTCTCGAATGGTCTCAGAGACTTCCAGGAGCGCAGTTTCCGTACTGAAACCTGTACGGAAACCTGATTGGGAGTCGTGGAGTAAGGAATTAATCTCCAGATATTCCGCGAGCTGTAATTGGACGGCCTTTTCCAAGACCTTCGCCGGTTTAGGAAGGAGGGAGATGGGACGATAGTTACAAAATTGCGTGGGGTCCGCATCTGTTTTCTTCAGGATGGGGACTAGCATTGCCTCTTTCCAGGCAGTAGGAAATTGGCATAGATGTAATGAGGCATTCCATATAGAGGTAAGAGGCTCAACTAAAAGAGGGGCAAGATCGCTCATCACCTTAGGAGGGGCAGGGTCCAAAGGGGAGCCTGATTTGCACTGAAGAAATAATTTAAGCGCAGAATCTGGGGTAAGATCCTTAAATGCTATCAGGGAAGGTGCATTATTATACATGTTAGAGACAGAGTAGAGCAACTGTTCAGGAGCAGATACTGCAGGAAAAGAGGAGGACATTTTCTCAATTTTTTCTTGAAAAAAATCTGATAGACCATTGCACAGAGATTGACTGGCCAGGTTGTTGGGCATCATAGCATGAGGTTTGACAAAGTCTTTAACGATACTAAACAATGTTTTAGCCGAGTTATCAGCTTTTTTAATTTGAATGGCAAAATATTCTTTCATAGCAGCCTTTTTTAGTTTAATAAATTTCTTTAGGGCTGCTCTGTAAATACTTTTTGCCTCTGGGTCATAGGCTAGTCTCCAGCTGCGTTCTAATTTTTTGCAGCGACTTTTTTCTGTACGCAAGGCTGTTGAAAACCAAGGGGCTGATGGACGAGATCTTGCCGATGAGACTGGAAGCGATGGAGCAATGCTGTCGATAGCTGACAGTAAGGTCGCGTTAAGCTTATTAACGCAGATGTCGATGTCTTCTGCAAGAGGTTCTAGGGGGCAGCAGAAGACAGGCTCCAAGGCTGAACAAGTGACATTATGCCATTTTCTCCTCTGGTCCGTTCCCAGTTCCATCGAAATTGGTGTTGGAGGTAGCTGAATGTCGACCGTAAGAAGATAATGGTCGGACCAGGTGAGGGGGAGGGGAGGGTGGGTTGTAGTGCGCGGAAGGTTAGAAAATATTAGGTCCAACGTATGACCTGCCGCGTGGGTTGGTCCTTGAATAAGTTGCGTCAAATTAAGGCTCTGTAGGGAGTCTAAAAATCTCATGGCCTGAGAGCAAGTAGGGTCTTCAGCGTGTAGGTTGAAATCACCGAGTACAATGAAATGTGGGTGCCTGAGTGATAGATCCGAAATGAGATGTACCAACTGCATTAGTGAAGCGAATGTTGCTTTCGGGGGATTATACACTAAAATGCCAGTTAAAAAGACCGCCGCGGAATCCGCAATAGAGAAATGCATGGCTTCAATCAGCCCGATATTTGCAAGTTTTTTAATGGTCAGTCGAAAGTGTGTTTTAAAAATAATGGCAAGTCCACCACCTGTTTTCCCTTCTCGGTTAATACCCGTAAAACGGTAGTCAGGGGGGGTAGCTAAAAAAATATCCGGATTTGAGGTATCCTTTACCCAAGATTCAGTGAGAAATAATATGTCCCAGTCGTGAGTGTTCAAGGTGGACCAGATTTCACTCGAGTGTCGAGGAAGCGATCGGCAGTTAATCAGAGCTGTTTTTAGTATTCGTGGGGTATTCATGGAAATAGAAGGGGGTAAGGTACGTTCACTCCAGGGAGGGATGGTAAAATTACAATATGTACAGTGGAAAGGATGTCTATCCAAGGAGCCGGGTATACAGCGAGCAGAAGCTGCACAAGAATCAGACCCTAATTGGATGAGCTGATCCCTGGTCCAACTCATACGACCCGTGGTAATCAGATGGGCAGGGGGGGTGGCCCTAGGCCCGGGCCAGGCGCGGACGGGCGCAGACAGGCTTGCCTTAGGCGTGCCTTCGGCGCGCCCGCTGCGCCCGCCCGCTGCGCGGACGGGTAAACCGTTTGTTTTTATACATGGTAAGGAGGGTGGGAATCGTCCAGGAGCTGGACCGCTACCCTGCCCTTCCCAATATGGCGGCGGCTGTTCCGCGACTACCAGCGTCAGCACCTCAAATTCGGCTGCGCCGGTAGGCTCAAGTGATGAATGGGATGGGAATGGGACCCAGGAGGCGAAGTAACTCTCACCTTTCGGGTCGCGTTGTCAGGACGTAAAATAGCGGCCAGTAAAATATGTACAGCTTTTAAAAACAATTGCAATCCTATGACAATGACACACACCAAGTAATTGATTCTACGCAGTGCGGTAAAGAAGAAAAGAGCGCCCCCGGCTTCCGCCTCAGGGGAAAGATGCTATAGTCTGTCGACAGGGCGGAGATCAGCCCTTAAGTAAGGTGGGAGGGCGGGAATCGTCCAGGAGCTGGACCGCTACCATGCCCTTCCCAATATGGCGGCGGTTGTTCCGCGACTACCGGCGTCAGCACCTCAAATTCGGCTGCGCCGGTAGGCTCAAGTGATGAATGGGATGGGAATGGGACCCAGGAGGCGAAGTAACTCTCACCTTTTGGGTCGCGTTGTCAGGACGTAAAATAGCGGCCAGTAAAATATGTACAGTTTTTAAAAACAATTGCAATCCTATGACAATGACACACACCAAGTAATTGATTCTACGCAGTGCGGTAAAGAAGAAAAGAGCGCCCCCGGCTTCCGCTTCAGGGGAAAGATGCTATAGTCATGTCATTTAGGATGGAACCATTTTCATTTTATGATATTCAAAAACTTTCCCAATATAACTCCCCCCCTCCCTTACCCTCCCTCCCTTGGCACGTACATATTTCACATTTTGATCACTCATGGTTCCGAGCCCCCTCTATATATGCGCATTACTTGTCGTGGACCTGCTGTAACCTTACAAGGACTATACATAATTCTTTACATATATTATATTCATCTCGTGCACCCAGAGGTATGTGTAGTGTTGGTGTCTTGGTAGGGCCAATTCCAGTAGAGGGCACTTTATTCTATATGAGTACCATCACACCTGTTGTCCTATATCTAGAGTATGGTCAGACTCTACATCCTCTCCTGCCTCAAAGGACCCCAATAACGTGTTCCAATCCAGTGATATGGGGGTTTTCCTTAGTCCCCTACGTTCTTCGCGCTGCAATGTCGTGCTTTCAGCCTTTCCCCAGCGTACCACCTCTGCCCTCCATGTCTCAGGATCTGGTGGCCTAGGCGATTTCCACTTCATGGCTATGGTGCGTTTCGCGAGAATCAGGGCTAGGTCAGTGAAGCGTGTGCCTACGCTCTTTTTTCGTTCTGTAGGGCCCAGCCCCAGTATGGTGTACTCCAGTGTGGTGTATGGTTTGGAGGGGACTAGTCTGGCCAAGTCATCTTGTACTGTAGTCCAGAAGTACCCTAATTTTGGGCATGTCCATAACATGTGTATTAGACGTGCATTCTCTTCACCGCATCGGGGACATGCAGCAGTCGTGTAGGGGAACATTGTGTGTAGACCGTGGGGTGTCAGGTACGCCCTATGTAGGATCATGAGCTGTATGAATTTGAATTTCGGGTTTCTTGACACCTTCTTAGGGTATTTGAGAATCCGATCCCACTCCTTGTCCCTGACTGGCCTCCCAATATCATGTTCCCATTTGTCTTGTAAAGGTTGCAATGAAATAGCCCTGCCCTCTCTTATACCGTGTGTTATCCATCTAGTCAAGTGGCTTCCTGATCCCATCAGGTACTGCATTGTGAGTAGTGGATTCGTGGGTGGCTCTACCCTGTCCGGAGTCCATACCTGAGTGACATATCGTTTCACCCATGCGTGCAGTAGGAATAATCCTCCCGACGTATGGTGTGCATTTCGGAAGTCTTCGAACGCCATAATCCTGCCATCTGCAAATAGGTCACCAATCTGTGTTATACCCGAGTCGTGCCACTCCGTAAGCAGTGTATTCGATAGCGTTCTCAATCCTACTGGGAGCCCTAGTAGCGGTATCGTGGGAGCATAGGAGGACGTGCGGGACGTATATCTCACCGCCCTTCTCCAGTAATCAATCGCTAGTCGAAGCAGGGGGGGCGACGATCTCAGGACTTCTGCCTTCGGGAGCAGCAGGGCGTGGACACTTCCCCTGTTCCACTCCATCTCCGACATGCCAATTTTGTGCAGGTTGCGCCCCGCCAGCCAATAAGCCAACCATTGCAATTGGCAGGCAAAGTTATATGCACGGAGATCCGGAACTCCCATGCCACCTGCCTCCGTGGGAAGCTGCAATTTATTTAAGCTAATACGTCGCCTCCCGGAGCCCCAAATCAGCTCTGTCAATAGTGTGTTAAGTGTTTTGAACATGGATGCAGGGACCAACAATGGCAAGCTTGTGAAGTAGTATAAAAGGCGGGGCAGAACCACCGTCTTAGAAATGCTCACCCTGCCCGCCACCGAAAGCGGCAGCGTAGTCCAAAATTGTACCTGCGACTTCAGCGGCGTTAGTGCCCTCCCCAGGTTGCCATCTAACAGATTCCTTGCCTCTCTATATATGTGTATTCCGAGGTAGCGGAAGGTGGTCTCCGCCACTTGGAAAGTGTGTGGTGCAAAGGGCAGATGGGCTTCCGCCCCAGTGGCAGAGAAGAAAAACCCGTATGACTTGGGTTCACTAATAGTAAGTCCCGACAGTGTACGGAAGCCTTCAAATATGTCAGGGACAGGATCCAACTCCCCCCCCAGGTCTCCGAAGTATAGTATGACGTCATCTGCATACGCCGACACCACATGGGTCACCCCATCTCTCCGTATGCCCCTGTGTAGCGCAGACCCACGAAGTTTGCATATCGATGGCTCCAGTGCCAATATAAATAAGAGCGGGGATAATGGGCACCCTTGCCTTGTACACTTCTCTATGTCCACGTGCGCAGAGATGCATCTATTCGTGCGGACCCGTGCCGTTGGGCGGGTGTAAAGCAGTCGGACCCAGTTGATATACTCTGGTGGTATTCCAAAGTATGCAAGTACTGCAAACATATAGTCCCATTTAATAGAGTCAAACGCCTGCTTTAGATCTAGTGAAACACAACCCTCCGTGCCCAACTGTCCCGGCCCGCCCGGCATGAGTTGGCTGAGCCTTCTTAGGTTCATGGCAGTGCTCCTGCCTGGTACGAAACCGCACTGGTCTGGGTGTATTAGTTTCGGAATATACTGGGCCAGTCTTGTCGCAAGAATTTTACTCAATATTTTGTAGTCTGTGTTCAATCGCGACAGAGGTTTATAGTTTGCCATGTGAGAGCCGTCCCTGCCCGGTTTCAGTAGTGACACTATTAGAGCCTGGAGTGAGGATTGTGGAAGGCCCCGTGTCCGCAGCGCCTCTCGGTATACCTCAAGTAGCCGCGGCGCCAGGAGGTCTATGAAGGTTCCATAGAATTCCACGGGAAGGCCGTCTGTGCCTGGGGCCTTTTTCCGCGGAAGTGCTCGTATGGCTTGGCGTATTTCCGCTACTGTAATTGGGCGTGCTAGCTCTTTGCTTTGGCAGTCCTCAAGTCGTGGCAGCTCTAATCCCTCCATGAACTCCCCAGGTGCCTCATCAGGTAGTGGAGTGTGTGGGCCATATAGTATTTCATAGTAATCCCTAAAGGCTGTGATAACACCTAACTGTGTCGTTGCTAATGACCCCCCCGGTCAATGACCTCTAGTATAGGTAGCTGTACTGGTTCGTCCTGTACCAGTCGGGCCAGCAAGGGTCCCGCCCTATCTGCTTGTGCATGTTGTCGGCATGTGTATTCTCTGTAGTCTAGTATGCGCAATTCCTCCAGTAGCTCTGCGTGTTGGATGTGTGCCTCCTGTAGTGGGGTAAATGGTACGTTCGTGCCAGCAGCCTCACTTTCGAGCATGGCCAAGCGCCCCTCCACGTCCCGGAGTCTTTCCATCACATTGTGTCTCATACCCACCCGTGTGCTCATCGCCTCTCCCCTGATCGATACTTTAAAAGCGTCCCATTCTATTTGGCGGGAGCTCGCAGACTTATCGTTCACAGCAAAGTAATTGGTTATTGCGTCTGCAAGTGTTGTGCGAAAGGTCGTATCCTCCAGCAGGTCTGGCGTGAGACGCCATGTTGGTATGGGTGTTGGAATCCTACCCCATTGGAAGGTGACTTCTACTGGGTTGTGGTCTGATAAAGTCTTGCCCATGTGCTCCGCTTTTGTTACCGCCCCCAGTAGTGCTTTAGTGCAAAAAACGTGGTCGATTCTGGTATGTAACTTATGGGGTGGTGAGTAGAAGGTGTACTCCCTGTTCAGTAAATGTTTACCTCGCCAAGCATCCACTAGGTTCCATCCCACTACCCACTGCGCCAGCGCTTCGGCCTGTTTTCTATTTTCGGTTGCCTGTAAGGGCGGGTGGGACCTGTCTAAAGAGATATCCAGCACTGCGTTAAAGTCCCCACCTATAAGCCAATGAAATTCTGCCCAGTCAGCTAGCACTCTGTTGATGTTAACTAAAAAGGCCAATTGGCCCGAATTTGGCGCATACACACTGCCTATCATAACAGGGGAGCCATCTAGTAGTCCTCGGATAAATACGTATCTGCCTTCCGTGTCTGACCTCAGCTCCACTAGCTTAAAGGGGACTGAGTTCCTCAGCCATACAGCCGCCCCTCTCAAGAATGCAGAATAAGAGGTAGCAAACAATTGCCCTTTCCATTTTTTGAGCAACTTCCCACTCTCTGCACTGGTCAAATGGGTCTCTTGAAGACAAGCAGTTTTAACATTCCTTCGGTTGAGTTGAGCTAATATTCTGTACCTCTTGTGGACAGACCCCATACCACGAACGTTCCAGGTGCACAGTTTGTAGTCATTAAGGGTCCCCATTCCAGTCCACAGCAGGCAGAGTCAGTGAGCATTGCACCATGAAGTGTGTGCACATAATCTGCCGTGAACCCCGTGCCAAAACAATATACAACCCCACAACTACAAGGTCCCCGAGTAAAACCCTTTGGGGTCAAAACATTGCTGCCCAACGTGGGCATACGGAATACCAAGACATGTCTATGTGGTGGGGAGCGGGGACCACCTACACCAGTCCTGAGTCTGTTGTTATCACTCCGTTGTACCCTTGGCAAGTGCGTCCCTCACCCCCGATCGCCCTTACACATAGTTTATACATTACCACTCGAAGTCTTCTATTGTTGCAATCAGAGTTCATTTGCTTCTTGTGCCGTGATCTTAGGGAACAGCTGTAGGCTATCAGCTGAGCCCGACACCTCCGTATGCGTGGCAGAGCGGCTAACTGTGGCTGTTCGATGTCGTGCGTCGTGTTCCGCCAGTGCGGCCTCCGTCAGGTGACCAATCTCCGTCGTCCTCCCAGATCTGGCCGGTAGTGTCCCCCCAGTTGCTGTAGGTCCTTTCGCACGTTCCTCAGTCTCGTCATTCTGGCTTCGCTCCTCTTGGTGAGAAGGTCCCTCTCCCCGGTCTCCTTCGAAGGGGTCCTGCGTATTTGGAGGCGTCAGGGTTATCTCGATCCACTCCGCTGCCTCCTCAGGTGTGTCGAAGAAATATGACTTGTTTTCATACAGTATTTTAAGATGAGCCGGAAACAGTAGAGCGTATTTCAGACTTCTGTCCCGTAGTTTACGTTTCACCCCCAGGAATGATGATCTGGCTCTCTGTACTGCCGGGGTGAAGTCCGGGTACACTGAGATGGTTTTGTCTTCATAGCGCAGTGGGGCTTTTTCTCTCGCCACTCTCAACACGGAATCTCTATCTTTGTAATGCAATAGGCGCGCTATCAGTGGGCGCGGCGGCGCCCCCGGCCTAGGTGGTCTCGCCGGCATCCGGTGCGCCCTCTCCACACTGTACATCGGGGTGAGGTCCTGGGGGCCCACGACCTTCTTCAGCCAGTCCTCCACGAATTGTGTGGGGTTCCTCCCTTCGCTTTGTTCCGGAATACCTAGAATTCGCACGTTGTTACGGCGGGCCCGCCCTTCCGCATCATCCATTTTGTCCCATATCATTTTGATCTGTTTCTCCATGTTTTCAATTTTCGTGGAGTGGTCCGTTTGCTGCGGGATGAGGTCGTCCAGCGCGATCTTGTGCTCAGTGACCTTTTCCGCCAACTTGTTATGGTCTGCCCTGAGGAGCGACAAGCCCGTCGCCATACTGTCCATATGTGACTCCAGCGCCTCCCTGGACGCCTTTATTTCGGCCAATATGAGGTCTAGTTTTGCGTCCTGTCAGGTCTTGCCTGTTGGTGGTATCATCTCCACGTTGGAGGAGGCCAATGGATCCTCCGATCCTGTAGATTGAACATCGGTGCTGGCGCCGTGGTCTTTTACCTTAGCCCTGTTCCTGCCCATGGCCCTCGTCTGCAGGGTGGCAGCCGCGGTGCCCCTCCTCCTTCACTGGGGTTAGGGTATGTGCAGGCTTCCTGCAGATGATTGGTATTCAGCAAGCTCGGTCGGTTTCCAGGCGTTGATGCCTATGCAGCGGTAGATGGTCTGCAGTGCGTCAGTGCCGCGTCCGCCTCCAACAGTAGGCCACACCAGCGCCCCCGATGAGCAGACTGCCAGGGCGCCGTTGGTGTCCAGCAGTAGAGTGGCTGCCTCCAGTCACTCTAAGTATTGCTATGCGCCACACCCAGAGTTCCGGCGTATTCGGGAGTCACAGCAACAGCAAGCGCAATGCCAGTATCACCCCAGGTTATTATCACATGCACTCTCCTTTGCAGACCTTGGTGTCATGCAACTTGTAGGTCCCCTCACCCAGGCCGCACCGGCACTTCACTACTGATCAGTGCCCCAGGTGCGCTGCGACGGTTGCCTCCGCTCCTTTCTTGTGCCCCTGTCGTCCTCAGGAGCAATTGCTGGGTGGTGGCAGTAAGGTGGTGGCCGGTGCGTCCCACAACAATGGCGTCCCTCCGCTCAGCGCGCCCAACTCAGCGTGTGCCCTTAGTCCTCCGAGCTTCAGCCTCCCAGACCAAGTACCTAAGTAGTGTTTGCCGCCGCCCGGGCTCCAGCTCAGCGCTCGGCGAGTCAGGCGCACGCACTCGGTGCTCCGGTGTTCCTGGCGCAGTCTCCGTGGGGCATAGGATGGCTTTATGGTCGGCCCGCAGGGCTCCTCTGCGCTATCCCTCACAACCTCCGGCATCCCACAAGGTCTGCACCGCTTTAGTCCCCCTCTGGCCGCGCTGTGTGTTCCAATTGTCTCACCGCGTGGCAACGCTCCGTGTGTCTCCAGTAACTGGTCTCTCCGACGTCAGCCCGTCTCTCCACTTTAATCCGCGGCTTCACCACAGGATCTAGGCCGCGCCAGGGCAGTTCGCCGTTTCCGCTCACCAGTGGCCGCCGCGGTCGGCAGACGGCAGTCGGAGGGTCTCACCACCTTTCAGGTGTCATATGGATTTCCTGGGCGATCGGGGAGTGAGGGTAATCAGGATAATAAGCTTATTTTTCAGGCAGTGGACGGAGCCGCTCTAAAGCACGTCCGCCATGCTCGGCTCGTGACCACGCCCCCTGCATGTCCTACTTTTTTAAATACACTGTAGACTGCCCGAAGCCAAATCTAGGGGTGTCTTATTTATATTAAAAATGAAGGTTTGGGCCTGGCAAATGGTTTATTGTGCCAGGTCAAAATAGCAGTTTAAAATTGTACAGACAGGCAGGCTGCAATGGCAGGCCTGAGACATATTTAAAGGACTTTTCAAGTGGGTTGCACAATAGGTGCTGCTGACCCATTAGTAAAATTTTATTTACCGGACCGGGACGTTGTACCACTTTACTAGGGACTTAACAGTAAACTAAATATGCCAATTGGGTATAAGCCAATTCTACTATGTTTTAATGAGAGAGCACAGGTTCTTTAGCACGGGTTAGCAGTGGTAAAGTGCAGAGAGTCCTAAAGCCAGCAAATACAAAGTTAGCAAAACAGGAGGGTTAATGTAAAAAAATTCAGGTGTCATATGGATTTCCTGGGCGATCGGGGAGTGAGGGTAATCAGGATAATAAGCTTATTTTTCAGGCAGTGGACGGAGCCGCTCTAAAGCACGTCCGCCATGCTCGGCTCGTGACCACGCCCCCTGCATGTCCTACTTTTTTAAATACACTGTAGACTGCCCGAAGCCAAATCTAGGGGTGTCTTATTTATATTAAAAATGAAGGTTTGGGCCTGGCAAATGGTTTATTGTGCCAGGTCAAAATAGCAGTTTAAAATTGTACAGACAGGCAGGCTGCAATGGCAGGCCTGAGACATATTTAAAGGACTTTTCAAGTGGGTTGCACAATAGGTGCTGCTGACCCATTAGTAAAATTTTATTTACGGGACCGGGACGTTGTACCACTTTACTAGGGACTTAACAGTAAACTAAATATGCCAATTGGGTATAAGCCAATTCTACTATGTTTTAATGAGAGAGCACAGGTTCTTTAGCACGGGTTAGCAGTGGTAAAGTGCAGAGAGTCCTAAAGCCAGCAAATACAAAGTTAGCAAAACAGGAGGGTTAATGTAAAAAAATTCGGGGGGAAACCACTCCAAGGACGTCAGGTCTAACACAGGCCATCCCCGTCCCCAGTACTTATCCTTTGTTCTGGAACCATCCCCATTCTTAGTAATATTGTGCTTCAGGTTGGAATTTCATGTTTATTAGGCAAAGGACAAACAAAAGTTGCAATGCCCACTATAATTCGATTTGTGATTTTAAGTAAACTTACCTATAACCCATAATTTACTTATTTGTCCTAAATGTTTGCATATAAGAAGGAAATATTGTCACGCTTTATTCATTGCAAACTCAAAATGGTCAGTAGAAAAGTTTGCGACCTATTTGTTCGCTGTGACTAATTCAAGAATTGCTATTAGACTAGCCTTATGTCTACAGGGATTGATCAATTCGCGCGAAAGATCAGCTGCATGTTTATTGTTTGTTTTAGTTAGAATTGTATTTATGATTTGTTATATGTATATTTTATATTGTTTGTGAATTATATAATCCTTATATGAGCTCTATAGTTATAATAAATTGTTTTTGATTATAAGAAAGATATTTACTACTTTACAAATAATTATTGCTGATTAATACCAATAAATCCTCACTTATAATTTACATTACAATTCCCTGCTTTTTCAAATGCTAAGCTACATGATTTCAGGAATTAAATGCATGCAACTCTCTTTACATTTTCTGATGTGACTGTAAAGTGTATCTTGCACGGTATAGGCAAAGCAGGACCGATTTGCTTTGCCAGTGCTTGTTTATTTTCTACCCTGCCTCTTCAGCAATTTAGGCGGTTGGACCCTTTTTGGGACAGGGGGCAGACCACTGCCTTTGACAGGATCTACTGATCTCAAGGGAGCGGCGTTCAAAATCGCAATCCCTAATTATGGCACAGCAGTCGGGATTACGATGTCCCTTTCTGACAGCCCTTTCATGGCCGTCGGACTGCCTTTGAAAGGCTGTCAGAAATTGATTTGTGGGCCTCAAACTGGGCTCCTGTCCCTCGTGGACCAATGGAAAGTGGCCCTGGGGTCACATGTAGTGCCCCTAAGCACATCCATGATTCTTGTGCCATGCACCACATGGTGCACGGCACACAGTGCATGGGTGTGCACAAAGTGCGTTTTTACACTGTGGCTTAAGCTGTGGCCCTTTTCCAGGGCTGCTGCAGAAGCCACCATGTTAAAGATAGGCGTGGGCAAAGAACACCGCTGGCGGATTTTTGCATATTCTGCGTGCCGCTGAGAATTCGAAGTTTATGCAAAACTTTGACTCCGCAGCGGAGAAGAGTTCATCCCTGAGCCCTCCCCACCCCCACCCCCCCAATAAATGTTTTTTAAAATAAAAATAAAAATGAAGGCAAAACACACTTTACCTTTATCGCAGCGTCTACGGGCTGCCCCCCTCCTCCTCGCTGTGGTCTCTCTTGCAGAACCCCGTACGTCAGACGTACGTCCTGGTAGGACGCACGCGGTCCTACCCACGACGTACGTCTGACGTAGGGGTTTCGGGTTGCACTGCAGAAGAGAGCACGGCGTGGAGGAGGGCATCCCGGAGATGCTGCGATAAAGGTAAGTGTGTTTTTTACCTTCATTTTTTTATTCAAAAATATTTATTAAGGGGGGTGGAGGAGCTGAGCAGAGTGGAGTAGAGCAGAGTTTTTGCCCAACTGCGTGGAGCTCCGCGAAGAGCACCTACGCCACCTACACCCGGGCCTGGTTAAAGAGCACATTTCCGACCAGCAGCCCAGCTGTCGCATCATGATTGGGCACAGGGGTCTAACAAAACCTGATGGGGCCCCCCTGCCAAGTACATGGAGGGGCCCCCCACTCAGGGCTGACGGAGCTATGAAGTGGAATGAAAAAGACATGTGCAAACTGGAAGCATGGGCTAAGAAATGTACTGTTTTTACATCAATCCTTCCCAAATCTCTAAAAGTAGTCTATAAATTCTCATTAGTATAGACTTCACCAACCACCATGTTATGTTTTTAATCCTGAGTTTTAACGCCTGATTTTGTGTTTCTCTAGACCAAGGGCTCTTAACATATGATATCTATGAGTATCGATGACAAACAAGTGACTCTGACTCCTACATCTTTTAGACCTCATTGTCTTATGTAGAATTTCCTTTATGTTGATTGTACACACTTGTATGATGTATTGTCTTTGTATAATATGTGTGTGATGTAAAGCGCTCTGTCACCCTACATGATGAGAAACGCCCTATGGCCTTAATGAAATCACAGGTAGTGACATCATACGTCATTTGTGTCTGAATTTTCCCAGGTGGTCATGTCACATGACCTTAACCCTGGTGACATCACAATAAGTGACATTAGGGATGTTCTATAATTGCTACATGATTATATAACAACGCAACACGTACACGTCTATTTTAGATACCACATATATTAGGGTGGTGACATGATCTTTGAAAGTTGTGGGGCATAATATTAACCTTGAAGAGTAGTGACCAAGCAAAGCAAGTGAACCAGACTTTTTCTAAGATGGTTAGGGGGCTGCCCCTGAGAACATTTTGAAAAAATGGGATCAAATGGTGCATTTTAAAAGAAAACGTTCACATAACTTTGCTACAAAGCAATAATCTCCGAAAGGACACTTTAAATATTCAAGTCCTTGAATGGTGTGCCAAGCCAATAGAAACAGACACTCCCCTGGAGTTGACACCATTTTTTCAAAATGTGCTATGGGTGTCCCAATATATCAAAAAATACCTCCATTGTGCCAGGGCCAGCATTTTGTCATGGATGCCCTCTTACACCAAAAATTACAAACAATATACCAGAGCCAGAATTTTTGCTATTAATGCTATCCATATACCATGAGTTATACTTACGTCAAAAATTACCTCAGTATGTCAAGGCCAGCATTTTTCTAAAGGTTCCCCCTTTCATGCACCCCAGTTGCCCTCACTCATGACAATAATTACCTCCAATGTGCTAGTGCCAGCATTTTGCCACAGATGCTCCCATGCCAAGAATGTCCTCAAGTATGCGAGCAGGTGCCCTTTAGGCCACCAATTACCTCTCTTATGCCATTACCAGTATTTTAACATTCTGTCAAGAACTACACTAAGAACTAATTACCTCTATCATATCAATTCCAGCATTATACTGTTATGCCAACAACTACCTCCAGTATGCCACTACTTTGTCACAGATGCCTGTCATACTAAGAATTGACTCCAGTATGCCAGTGCCAGCTTTTTGCCATGGGGGCCTCCATCAACAATTACCTTCAGTATGCCTTGGCAATCAGCAGACTCACAGGCATATTATCACAATCTCACTCATGCTCACTTACGTCCACTTATGCGCACTCACACTCACATATTCATTTTCACCAAATTGTACTCACTTGTTCGTGCCACTCACTATCTTGGACACACTCTTACGTCCTAACTCTCATTCACTTTCACTTTTCACTCACTGACACACATTCTCACTCATTCACAGTCACTCAAATTCACTTTCTCTAACTCAGTCATACTTTCACTAACGCATTCCAAATAATTTTTTTCTTACTCACTCGCTCATTGTTTCTCTCCCATATTCTCACTCACATTGATTCTTACACTCTCTAGCACTTCTTCGTTTATTTGTTCTCTTACTTGCATTCACTCTTACTCGCACAATCAGACTCACTCATACTCACTGACACTCAAACTCACACATTGTCATTGACTCTCACTTACTCTCACATTAATATTTAGACACACAGAGACACACACACCCTCTCTCTGTCCCATTTCAGCTAACTGCACTCCATTTTTTATTACACTAATAGTGAATAATATAACGGTATTCACTATTAGTGTAGAAAACAAATTGGTAGAAAACCGGGAGAGTGAAGCCCCAACTGACGCCATAAGGACAAGTAGCTTCTGTGTTCCTGGCACTGATTTTGACATCACTGAGGTCAGGGATCACAAAGAGCAAGCCAGAGCCAGTTGTCACAGCTGCACCCCCTGGTGACCCCTAAATGACGTCCATGTCCTAGATAGATAGAGAGTTAGATAGATGGATAGATAGATAGATAGGTAGATAGATAGATAGATAGATAGATAGATAGATAGATAGATAGATAGATAGATAGATAGATAGATAGATAGATAGATAGATAGATAGATAGATAGATAGATAGATAGACAGACAGACAGACAGACAGAAGTGGAGACTAGAGTAGGAGACAATGGTGTCTACAGTACTCAGACTTGCAGTGGGTTGTGCTGCGGCTCGTGCCATGTGAATGATTTCACCTGCAGTTACACTGTGCATGACTATGACATGGCCCATCCCACCCTGACCCAAAGACGAAACCAAGGCCAGGCATTGAGGGCAGGCCCAGACGATCCTTCCAATTAATTGTCTGCGACATTGTGCTGCCTATGTTTAGATATCAATACAACTTATGGAATCAAGGCATTTTTTTCAGAATTTGGCACGAATTATATAATTTGGTGAGGTACTGTGAGACACCTTCCCCCTGAGGACAAACACCTTAACCCCCGCTGAGGACAGAGGGATACACCTCACACCCACACTGAGTATAAATGGCAGTGCAATGTAGTCACCTGGCAATATGTTTTACACATTTAAAAGAGACAAACCGAATGAAAAAATCAATCACAGATTTGATTGCAGTATTGGTAATCAGATAGACTCGTAGTACATTTTCTTGGCTAGGCACACCAAAGACAGGTGATTCTCTTACATTGGACTGCTTGCACCCCTCTGACACTTGTGCACTCACATGGAACTTGCTGTTTTTAGTTTATGGCACATGCTTAAGAGATAGGCCAGTGGTGGCCCACTAAAACAGATGTGGTATATTACATGTGAATAATTTTACAACCACTACACTGTAAGGATATATATATATACTATTCATAATTCCACTTATGTTTATGTCCTATGGTAAGTATGGGTGGTGAATAGAACAGCAATTACTTTACAATACAGTGAGAGGTTGATATAATGAATGCAACATTATTGTAGGTTGATATTAACGACCTCTTTAAAGTGCATTCAGTAGGCCACAGAAGGTAAACCTTCCTGTACCTTATCCCTTTTGCAGACAAAAAAACACTGGCATGCCAGACATCAATTCTGAAATACTCCACATCGACTAGCTTCAAGGGAGACCAATTTCATAATATTTTTTTTCCTGTTCATAACTGATGTTTCCAAACGCAGCACAGGTCTTGGTACTATCCAAAGTAATTGTATTAAATTCATAGACCTCAGAAGTTTGTGAAGTAGTTGATTTTGGTAGTTTTCAAACTCTCGAGTCTCAGAAGCAGTGTAACTCACTGAGCCATCTGTCTGGCTATTTAACACATCTCAGGACATGGTCTAATTAACAAAAGTCACTCTGGTCTGCCAAAACTCACTTGATGCAAATGCATGTGGTGTTTTACTCAAAGGATAATGAAAAAACACAAGCCTGGATTTAGTCATGGCCTGACTGCAGATTGCATGGATCTCGGAGGGCAATATATGTTTACTATCCGAAAACATCAAAATATAAACCCAACATTATGCTGTCAATTGGTCTTCACCACAATGCAGTGAGAAAACATGTTTAGCCTCATGGGGGAATAAACAAACAGGAGCATCCATTGACCTTAACTTTCAGCAAAAAACCATTCGCCAGCGTTCATACATTACCCTTCTGACTCCTGCACACGTGCTACACTCTGAAATTATGTTGTAGCATTGACAACTAAGGCGCACTTCACATAAAAGAACTATAGTCACCGCCAAAGCTTCAGCCAAGATACTCTGAGACATGGAAATGTCAAATGTAAGTAAACGGGGCAGCATTTCCTGAAGTAAAATACTACTGCTTCAAAAGACCAAGGAATTAATATAATTATGTAACGTTCTCTTCTCACCTACCATTGATGGGCACAGTAAGACCCTTCCTAGGAATGTAGCTTCATAGAGACAACAGCTATTTCTTCCTTTAAACATGGCACGAGGAATCACAATTTAGTACATAAATCAAAGTGAGACCACATGGCATTTTTAAAGAAAGAAGGGACATCTCAACAAGGGCCTTAGCTCTGCTTTTTTGGCTCTAAAAGTCAAAAAAGCGGAGATAAAACTATTGCCCTATTTACAAGTGGGTGCAAACATACATTAGCGCTTGTTAGCACCCGTTTTCCCAATGCCTCGCTTTGCACCTCTAAAGTGGGCGTCACTGGGCAGTACTGCATGTAAATTATCACTGATGTGCACATCACAATATTTACAAGGAGGCACACACATTTTAGCAGACTTTAGTTTTTGGCGAAAAACTGGGATTTCACCTAAAACTAACGTCTGCTAATATGCTGACTTACGTATACTTAGTATTGGGGTGGATTATGCTGATACGACCACAGGGTCGTATCAGCAAGGTTATCGCCGTTTTCCATGGAACATCGCTGGAAAACCAGCGATATTCCAAGGAAAACACCGCTATTGCTGGAATAATTATCGCCATTGCGCTATGCGTTGTTAATACAGCGCTAGCATGGTGATAATTTCCAGCGATAGCCGGCGCTAAAAAAAAAATCACGCTAAGCGCGGTCAGTGATAATTATCGCTGCCGCTTGATAGCATGCTCCCAAATACTCTTTTTGCATTCTGATGGGCGACCGACCCCTAGGGGCTGTTTGGTGCATGCCGGGTTTCCAGAGGCATTTACTCTGCAGTTGTCAAAATGCAAAAAAGGGTATTATTTATTTCTTTAAACATGACTTATGTAATCGCTTCACCTTTTGTACTAAGTCGTAGCATTTCCACAGTGTCACATTTAAAGAAAGAAATACCCTGGGCCTCTCAGGCATTTTGACGACCACTCCGGCACCAGGTCACAGTTGTGGGGCCCAGAAGTGAAGGAAAGGAGAAGAGCCAATGTGGGGGGGGGTGGGTGGGAGCTGGGGGGCACGCAATAGGAGAGAGCCATTATGAGGGGGCTGTGCCCGCACCATAATGAAGCAAATAGAGCAAAAGACGATGATAATATGCCATGATAATGAAAATGGCATTCTACTCACAGTAATGCTTTGCGCCGTGCGAATGTCCTCATGTGCAGTCTACACTGCGCATGACCATGACATGACCCTCCCTGCCCCGCCCCGTCTATTTACTGGCCCAGCGACAATTGACAGAGACCATAAGACCAGGTGGCCCTTAGAAACCATGGGCAGGGCAGGCTGTCCTACCAAAAGTATACTTATAAACTATAGTACCACTGACACTGAGGGGCCCCCCACGTGACTAGGAGCTCGGGCCCCCAGCAACGTGGGGGCTGCAGGGCCTTACGTTACACCACTGATTGGGCAGTCGGACTACCGCTTGCTTGTCGGTCGGTCTCCTAACCGATGGATAGCAGGCGGCGGTCCGACCACCCATTATCGTAATCAGGGACCTGTGTTTTTTTACATTTTCTGATGGGTTTTAACAAACTTGAACCTTGGATCCATGCAATCCACTTTACCACCATTTTAGTAAGTACAGCTAGTGCTCCTCAGTGGGCTACTGGGCTAACAATATCCTACTATCAAAAAGCAAGTTGCAATTCGACCAATGTGGGATAATCAGGACCCACCTTTTGGCGACACTAGTAGTGCATGTAGACACCATCAGTCCAGTCAAGGCAGATCTATATAATGCATGTGGCAAGGACCAAGAGACAACGCTGAAGCTTTTGTGGTGGTACTGCAGTGTCTCTGATGGTTCTGTATTTTGGTGGAGAACCGTGAGCCATAGTGGTTTGAATGTGACTCTGTGGTGAATTCAAAGGGGTGAAGCAGTCATGTGTTGGTGCTCCTGCCTGATAGAATCTCTTGTGTAATTGACCCCGATGTATAATATTTCAGAAATGGATAACGTGAATAAAGTGGTGAATATTTGTTTGTACCACTGTAAATTGAGAAGCTTTATACTTAACGTGAATAATACATGCACTAACTGAGTCTGTGATTAAGTCAATGGATAAATTAATGAATGTTGTTAGTTGTTGTTACTTTCCCAACCACCTCTTTGATGCAGCTACTGGAACTCAAGAAGAGAGACAAGCATTCTCCTCAAATGTTATCTTGAATTTGACCAGGCATTAAAAATCTTGCAAGTAGAGTGTTGAAGTAGAAGGTGAAAATGTGACCTTTACAAGTAACAACAATGACAAATCAGTTTTGGTTTTATACATTTCAGGGCTGGACAAACATATTAATATGTTTCTACGATGTTTGCCAAGTGTCTATATCTTGAACTGCTGGAACCCCACTAAGGGATGTTGAAATTGCAAAAAAGTGATAAAATCATAATGATGCAAATGAAAAATATCTCACTGCAGACTGTGGACACCAAAAGTTGTAACAATGACATAAATTGATGTGTCTTGGTTACAAGCAGAAAAAGACGCTCCAATGTAAAGGTGTTCTATGAAACTTTGCCAATGATCTTTTACAGGATGTCCTAAACCGGTTGGAGGCTCAGGTTGCCACTCTAATCAGACAGCATTTCATGGCTGTATGCAGATGCTGGTTGTGGACAGCGAGCCTGTTGACCTCTACTTAATGCAGTTCGGCAAGCTGGGTCCATTCTCAGATGTCCTCTTCAACGTCTGCGCCATAGCTGACAGGTATGGTATGATGGAAGATGAAGGCATTTCGGAGTCAAATCATTCGGCAAGGTATAATGCCTTTCTCAACTGTGAAGAGATGTCTAAACACATAAACATTGTACGTCCTTGTGGATGACCAAAAACAATAAGGTTGTATGTTGACCATCCTATCATCCTGATAAGGGACAGAAAAGAATCTAGAACATGTGGATGACTTAGTTTATTTTCTCACGGCAAAGTTGACTCCGAAATATTATTGTTGAATTAATCCTTCTGTTCATTTTATGACTATCCTAGCCACACAGTAACATAACATGCACAACATCACAGCAGCCACAACTGCATAGCACCTGGAATTTCAGGGATTTTTGATGATGAGTAGTTTATCATTGTTTGATCATCACCGTGTGGCAAACGTTATTGTTTTCTGGGCAAGCAGTGAGCAGAGGCTCAGGACAGATCCACATCACTCCCAGATTGAGCTGTGCAAGCGGATGCAATTATCCCCCTAACACCTCTGGCACCTGCCCTGCCCTCCACCAACCTCCCCACCTAGCTAGCTCTCGCACACATACCAGTGTATCCCCTCATCCCCGTTCCCATTACCACCTCCTTTGAGCCTTGAACTCCTCAGAATCAGGTCAAATCGATGGAAAATGACAGTTATTTTTGGATACAGCAGGTTATTCCCCATTTTGGGAGTTTAACTCATTACCTCTGTTGACACATGGGGAAATAGTGCCAGAATCGCTGATTGCAGCAAGGTATGTCCTCACAGAGTTAACAAGGAACTCGTAATGGGACCATAAAGTTATGGTTTTCGCCTAATTATTTAAAACTGCGATTTTGCATTCATAGTCACATCTCTCTGATACTTCATATTAGACTGTATGCAAGGCAAAATGTATTAACTTCAATGTTTAATTTGTAATCTCTAACAAATGGGAAATTATTTTTTTAAATCACACTGATATCCTCCACAACACTGGCCCCGGAATGCCTTTTTATGCACTTATGTTGCACCACCCACATTTCTACCTACTGGCACCGGGAATTATGCCCTACTGCATTTCGACTAAGCAGGCGGGACCAAGGGTTACATAAAATGTAAATTTCGCATGCACTACTTAATATCTGGACGATTCTATACTGCATACACTAACTTTGATAGCCTCTGAAAGCCTCTTCTCTTTGCACACACAAGTTGCGCCACTCACAGTTCTGCCGGCTGGGATCAGGAACTACACCGAGTATCACCAAGACAAGCGCTACATACATTTTATATGCAGTCAAATCTCAACTGTTCACCACCTTTCCAGGCAAGACATTCCCTCTTTTAAGTTCTCCTTTTCAGACCTCCTTTTGGAAATCAATTCCAACTCATTATTTTCAAAATCAAATTGAATTCCAACTATCTAAGGTTATTGTAGCTCTTATTTACTCTGTTATAAGCATTACTGTAGCAATTAGATTCCATCAGGGTAGAAGTCAGAAACCTATGGACTTGACTGTGTTGAATCGCGGTTGAAACATTCCTCTGTCACTCATGGAAACATACCTTTCTGCTTGGAATCACCCCTTCCAGGTGCATGCCAAACTTATGTGAACATGGTGGAAGGTGCCTCCAGTCTTGGGATGACTTTGTGTGCTACTGCGACCTGACAGGATACAAAGGAGAGACATGTCACAAATGTAAGCGGATGAGGCGCTTCACCCCTATTTTACAAAATTGTTAACAGAAAGTGTGAGCCTAAATGGTACAAGAGGTTTCACTTGTGATTTAGGTGACTTTCTCCTAAAGGTCACCGCTGTTTCAAGGCCAGCCTTGATCAGCAGTGGGCACAACAAGCCGTCAGCATTCAGCACTTGTTTCTAAATGGGTACTTCCTCTCTATATTGCATGTGTAATATAGCATGGCAAAAGCATTGAATTCACTACTTTGACAACTACTGCCTTGTAAGTATTGCGTGAGTAGATGTAAGAATAGGAGGCATTATAAAGCTTGACAAAAGTATTGCATTCATTACATTGCCAACTAATGCATTATAAGTATAGTGTGAGTAGATGTGCGATTGACGATTAAAGTGGTAGGTGATATTTTAAGGGCTCTATTATCTACCCGAGTATAGTGACCTACAATCTGTGGAAGTGTTTTGTTGCTTTAGGCCCACTATAGCCAGGAGGGTGGTGGTAGGGTAGTGTGTGTATCTGCTGTCCATTCTATTCTTCAGCATGTTCGTTTTCTGATGTATGTGCACATAAGTAATAAGTATGCAAAGCATATATAATACTTGTGAACCTGTGAACAGATTCGGAAGCTTATCTCTCACAACCCCTGAAATTCTCACAGAGAGGCAAATGCACATAATATCACTGAATGACTGTCATGCATAAACATATGCTGTAATAAGAAAGAGATGGTTTTTACATAGTATATGAGATTACTTTTGCTCATATTATGACAAAAAATCACAATATATCGCTGTTTGCACATTTTCAAATGCTCATTGATATGAAGTGAGCAGTCAGTCTTTATAGATGATTGAATTAGGCAGCTTTCCTCTATGCAGAAAAGCAGATCTTCCAAGTAGGATGATACAGCAGTTATCAACAATATTACATCATATATTTTAAAAGCCCACCTGGCCAAGTTTCTGTACCGACCGACCAAGTGCTGTGAACATCTAGGTAACTCTCATAAAAATTATGCCAAATTGCAGGCTTCGATAAGTGGACATGTGTATTGATCCCCACAAATATGGTCCCAGCATGTGTCAGCAGTGGAAGACCTCTGATACTCCATTTAAAAAAAAATATGATTGTTGTATTGCCAAAAACTGTTATGCTTCCTCTGAAAACGTTTGTACACAGATCTCTGGCTGAATAAAAGGAATTCCCCAGAAGATAATTAATTTGTCAACAGATCTATAAAATGCTAGTGTCTTGCTTTGGGGGCCTAATTTTCACTACATGTTCATGCCTCATAGAATGCTCCTCAATGGTCCTCATTACAAATGAGGGAAAGGAGTTAATGTATATAAAATTTCTAAAGTACACAAACTTGCCAGCAGACATGTTAATATAAGCCTTAATAGAAGATAAATACAGTAATTTAGTATTACAAGCTAATACCAGAATAGAGAGGTGCTTGGTAGTGAGCCATACATTATCATCTACCTGGCATTTAGGAATATGTCTCTTATGGTAATCATAAAATCTCTTGTAGTCTGCTTGGCCCTATTTAAATGTGCAAAAGCTGATCTGTTCGTCTGGTGGAGCTGTCTAGGCACTTCTGTAACAGAGGCTACCCTAGTATTTAATAAGGAGGAAAAACATAACCCTAAATGCAGCCTGCAGGTACAAATGAAAAGGGAATATACCAAAACACTATGCCGAATTGGTATAGGACAGTACATCTAAGGGAATCCATAGAGCCTAATCCTCCAGGTGGTCCATTAGAAAATATTGCAAATACTATTCCAAGAACTGGTTGAACCTCTCTGTCTGCCCATCAGTCTGGGGTGATAACTAGAGGATTTGTAATTCACAGATCCCAGACACTGTAACAAGATATTCCAAAATGTAGGTATGAATTGAGATACCCTATCTGTAATAATAGCATCTGGGAGCACATGTAATTGCACTATCTATGTCAAGAAATGCTGAGCCCATTCTGGTATACTTGGTAACGTAGTCAAAGGGGGGAAATAAAATAACCAAACTTAGTAAAATATTCTACATCAAACAACACTGTTGTGTAACATTGATATTCTTGCTGATTAACAATGCAATCCATAGAAACGCCGCCCATGTATGATGAGGTAAGTGTAATGGTTTCCACATTCCTCCTCGGTTCCAAAGTTCACTTTTGACTTGGACATAGATGGCACAGCTCTTGATATACTGCATGTTATGTTTTTACACCAAAGGCCACTAAAAATTACATTACGACAACTCCAAAGTCTTGGTCATTACCAGATGCCCCCCGCTGTTAGGGAATCATGAGTCCATACAAAGAAAAGGTTTCTGCAAGGTTTTGGGTGCAATGAAAATCTATTATCATAATATAAATCCTTTTTTATTATTCTCTGACCTTGGGATTCTTGTAACACTTAGTTTATAGTAAGCTTATTCTGTATTTCCCAAATCTTTGGAATAAATTCTTCCTCACTAGAACCACCAGCTTTTACCGCCAAGATTGTAAACCTTCCTCAAGTCCTGCTTCCATAGCAGCTGGACAGTAAAGGTACTCAGCTTTCCCATGCCTCTTTTCCTGGATGATAAGAGATCTTATAGTGAAATCTAGAGAAAAAGAACATCCATCTGGCATACCTAGAATTGCAGCAGCTCATCACTCTAATGGTGTAAGTTGTATCATCAGGCTCTACAATGAATGGGAATTCTTTAAAAGTATACAATAGTGTAGGTGCAGATGTAAATTGTTCCTTTAATTCTTAAAAAGCTTTTCACAAAATGCCCCTCTTTACCACAAGTCATATCCTCTATTTACGGCTGTGATTCTGTTTATTTTTTTATTTTTTTTGTAAACGCCTTTTCTGATTTCTAACCTGCATAGGTTCATTTAATTCTCCCTCCATTAATAGGGAAACTTCTGTTTCTTTGAGGGAGATAGTGGTCGAACGCTGCTCCTTTATTTATTCTTCCGATAACAATGTTTGGCTTCAATGTGCAGCTTTAATTCTATTAAAGCTTCTATTGTGCTGGGTCGATTTATTAAAACTGGCAAGCGTCTTTCAGTCCTACCCTCAAGCCATTGTGGTACATGGGTGTGGCTGCTTTTGTCAGTTCACCCAGCCTCTGCCTTTTTATGATAGAACTTGTTTACATATTAAATGCTTTCTCGAGGACCTTGCTTTAATGTGAACAGAACAATATAAGCAGACTTCAATCTTTGTTTTTTGGAAAATAAACTGGAACACAAGCAACCCAGGATCCGTGGTGTTAGACTGATTGCAAGCAGCCACCCATCACCTTTTGTGTGCTTCATATACCGTCCTAAGTGGCATGGGTAAGCATGGGCCCTGTGCCCAGCTGGTGAGCCCATAAATAGGGCAAAAATGGTTCTGTTTTTTTTTTTTTTGCTGAGTTTTATATAGCACGAACTAGACCCGAACCGAATCGGGTATCAGAGCGCTTTAGCACCAGTTACGTTACATGAGGACACACATTCATTTTAGGCACGGGGAGATTAAGTGATTTGCCCAGAATCACAGGTTTGAAGTGCTCCGGTCCAGGGAGGACCTGGCGCGGCAGTTCGGGCTGGACTATTCCCAGGAGGAGCAGGGTCAAGACTGATTTGCATATATTGAAATCCAAACTGAGGTGGCATAGTGAGCAAAAGAATGATCGATTGGAGTGCTTCCCGAGCTATTGTCAGTGGTTAGACTTATTGCAAGCACCCTTCCATCACTTTCTGTGTGTTTAAAATACTCTTGGATAAACAGTCCTGATGAATTAGCAGAAAAGCAGGCTCCCCCTTTCATTGTTGAAATGTCAGCTGAAGCTCTGCTCAATAACCTTTCTTCGTCATTGTCTGTTTGCCGGAGCAGTAGCATTCTGACATCACAATTCAACTGGCGAGTTTTTACAGTTGAGTAGTCACGTCGTTTTCTTATTACAAGTAAGTAGTGGTGTCGCACCTAAACTGCTTTATTGAACTTAGATCGGTCTTGTACAGTTATTAAAGGTATCGGTGTGTTTTACAGGTATTCTATTGTCCCATATCATATAGGTTTTTACAGTCTTCTAGCAGATCACTTTTGAAGCAAATCCCATCTGCAGAAAGCCTGACCCCAGTTTTCCTAAATCTGCTTGGAAGATGAAAAATAAAATACTAAAGTCCATAAATGTATTTTAGTTGCAAAGAGCGCACAAGATTTTCAGCACAATCTTGGAGACAGTCATTAGAAATCAAATGAAAACCGAGCAATCTATGACTGTGGCCAGCATGTAATATCAGCAAGTCGTGGCTGACAACGAAACAAAAAGTAGGATCCAACAGGTGATATGGGGTGAGGGTGTTTCTACTGGAATCATTTGCAAAAAGAGATAGACTTAAAAATTACACTGGTTTAGGGAAGTTAGAATCACCCTACATATGATGGGCCTTCCAGAGCTCTGGTCAAATCCGGGGGGGTCCACATTTCCATCCAAATCTGAGTTTAAAGCGCTTTTTTGGGCATGGAAAAAATCTATTTTGGTAACCCAATCCCTGGACACTAATCTAACAGGAATATTTTTATCGCACAAGGTCACCCCTGCACTAGAGCAGTATTGGGATTTGATACCCAAAGTGTTAGATCGTAAGCTTTATCATCAGTTTCGTACTGGCACCTTGCCAGTCAATTCCTTTACTGCTAAATGGGATTCGAAGTCAGGAAGTAAATGTCCTTGGTGTTTGGACCAGGAGGAAAGCATTGGTCATCTCTTCTTTGGTTGCCCTGTTTATCGTGATCCTAGAAATAAGTGGCTAAAACCCATTTGTGCATCCCTGAATTGCAGTGGTTCTCGTGATGCACTCAGGAAAATGCAAGTAATAAGATCTGAAATAGTGGTGATTTGTGTTGCAAGATTCCTGGGATGGTCTTGGCTGATTCGAATTAAGAAACTGAACGCACCCTTGCACTGATCGTTCCATTTTGATGTATACTGTCATGCTTGTGCTTTTTTAGTACAAGGGATCGCTAGTGAATTTTATACTGTATATGATTGTGTATTGTCTTTTATGAATTTTTATCATTCGAAATAAAGACTAATCGAATCGAGATAGACTTAAATTTCAAGAATGCTTTCAATGGCTGTGTTTTTTTCAGGATCCCAAGCACCATACAAAGGTACAGAACATAACACTCACCCTCATGATAACAACAGTGAAACTTTGCCGCTAGTTCGGGGTATCCAATGAGGTCCTGGAAGACTAGTTAGTTCAATGTTTTCCCGACCTCCACCTAAAATAAAATTTCATACAATCAATCCACATTGAAATAATTTGGATAGTCACTGGTTATCCTGCAAACCTGGCATTGGTTCAGCCCTAATGGGCTTTGTTTTCAGCACCACTGTCCTATGTGTTTGGATTCCAGTATTCATTGGCTCTGTCAGTTGTAGAAAAAGTTCTGACGTAATCCAAACTGTGTGCCTTGACCATCACACCAAGGTCAGAGAGAACACAGAGTGTCAGTGTGTAGTATTTTAGTCCATACATACATGAAGAGATGTAGCCGAGGCAGATGTAGTAGAGTTGTGAAGTAGGTTTTTTTAACCATTAGTAGATTTACAGGAAGTATTATGCTGGAACAAGCAGCCCCACCAGGAGCAGCCTCTTAGCTACTCAGCCCATACTCCAACTGCCAATCCTCATACCAGTCACACAAGCATTCCATACATGTCAATCACACTCACATTCTAACCTGGAACACTCACACTGGCTGAGTAGCTAGATGCAGAGAAGTGCAGTAACATAAACACTAAACTCAGAATACTACACATCCTCCCCCTCTCAAATTGGAAAACAAAAGTGAAACAGAGAGCGAAGAAGAAAACTATTCAAAATCAAAATATACAGTAGTAATATTTGAAAACTATCCACAATCAAAGTATACAGTAGTAATAATTATCCGTGAACCCAGGGATGAGAAGGACTTCACACCACGAGAGGGTAAACAGACAAAAGCCAGTAAAGAAGAAAGAAGGAGACAGTAAATACTAACACTGACATCATCCGCCTCCTTCAATACTGAAGAAAAAGAAAATTGAAATATGAGACAAACTCATAAACAACAAGTGAGCAAGACCTAACGTGAAGAAAATGTCCTCACGAAGGTAGACAGTGGTAAACAAAAAAACACTCCTCAGGAGAGGAACAAAGAAAACATGGGACTAACCCATAAGTGAAGGTGTAACGAGGGACAAACCCAAGAAAACACACGCAGCATGGGAAGGTGCAGCACAATGTGGCAAAACAATTCCACCCCTCATATGAGGAACACAATGTGGCAAAACAATTCCAATCCTCATGTGAGGAACTCAATGTGGCAAAACAATTCCACTCCTCGTGTGAGGAACACAATGTGGCAAAACAATTCCACTCCTCATGTGAGGAACACTAAAAATATGGGGCTACCCATGAATGAAGGTGTAACAGAGGAAATACCTAAGAACACAAGCAGCACAAGATAGTGCAGCACAATGTGGCAAAATTTTCCACTCCTCAAAATAGGAACTGAGAAAATATGGGGTTACCCATGACCAAAAAGAAAGAGGTGTAACAAGGGACAAGACCCACGCATACACGCGGCACGGACAGGTGCAGCAAGATGTGTCAAACCAACACATAGGTAAGAAGTGAAGCACAATCAGCTTACACAAGACAAAGTGAGCCAAATAATGACCACACGCAAACGAAAATGTGATGCACATGGCGTCTTATACACTGGACACAAAAGAGAAATTCGCACAGTGTGACATGCACGCAAAAACGTACAACAAGGTGTCCAACACATGTAGAGAAGGTAAAAGTCCTAAACAAAGACAAGAACCCAATAACCCAGACATGAGAGTTAACTAATGGTAAAACCATGAAGGGAAATGGGACTACAACCCAAACCCATCCCAAAAACAGGGATACAAAGATGCAAATGAGGGTGAGAGAACCCTTAACTAAGACTTAGCGCAGACATGAGTAATAGAACTCATGAACCAAAATAAACACATAAATGAGGGTAAAAGAACCCTAATCACCACATAAGAAATGTGACTCAGTCGTAAAATCATGTCTGTTAAATTGCACACACATTTCTGGAATATTTCTTCAACAATAAACATGCTCGTAGGTTAATGTGAAAGTCAAAATATAGTCATAGGTGTGCCTGTCACCGGGATGATGGACAGGCTTGACATGAGGTAAATGAAAATACCACTTAGTAGCAGAATAACATAGGTTGTGTAGGAACCGAAACAAAAAGAAATGTTCCAGGTAGAACGGAGCAGTTTGCTTGAGAAATGTAGCTTCAAGCACACAAACCAAGACCATAAAATTGAAAAGCAGTACCTTGCTGGAGGAAGAGTACTTTGCAGGCGAAACAGTAGGCAGAATCCTTGAAAGGTCAAAACCTCGGAAAAACACAAACGAGGCATATTTGTGCAAAATCTTGTGTAAAATACCCGTTTCTCAAAATTGAAAATATTTAGCCCAAACCAAATGCTTGCTTGTAAGTGCGGTGACATGGACTTCGATGGAAGAAGCTTTGAAGTAGCGAAGGCTCGATAGAACGTTCAGATGCTGAAAAGAAAACTTTATTCAGAACAGTTTGTAGGCAGAACACCACGGAGCACAGGAGACAAACACCAGCTCATAGAAATCCGAAGATGGCGGCACGTTCAGATGACGCAAGCCGGGTGGCTCACGGCGCGCTCCTGCACCAAAACGTCCTAAGGCAGCATAAAGGACGAAGACACCAGAAGACGTCACAGCAGGCTGAAGAAAAGCACAGCGCGGCACTGCGCTGAAAGTAAGTTGCACGAGCCACTTTGAAATTTGAAAGGAAACTTAACTGTCACACTGACATGCCATACGATGTGATGTGAATAATAAAAGAAAAATTTGACTGTTTGCTCTCGGCGTCGCTCTTCCTTTGCTCTGGGCGTCGCTCTTCCCCAAATTTAAGTAGAGATACAGGTAACTGAATCAACAAACAGTTTAACTGTGAGAACGCTAGTGGGTAAATGAAGTTGGTAAAGACACGTAAAAAAATTTTTTTGAAAAGGCACAAGGAATTCTCTCATAAGTGCAGCGCTAGCACAAAGCAGAGCACAAGATGACAGTCAACAACACTACAGTGTGTGTCCATGTCAAACAACTCTTCACCGGCCAGTAAATACAGTCAGTCATAAAATACCTTAGTTCCTGAGGCAAATTCTTTGCTGACACTGCTTGCTAAATAGGCAGAAGATGTGGTTTGTTGTTCTCCAGGCACTATGTCTGGTTTTGTTTCTTCTGCGTCACGTAGGCAGATCTGTAGCTGATTTTTACGTAGAAACTTTGTTATTAAAGTTGGTTCTTTTGACAGCTTCTATTATGAAACAGAGATGATATATCTCTCTACTGATCCTGGGCTGTCTGAAGTTTCTTGACACTGGTGGGGCTACTTCGCGTGAATGATGAGATTTTTCTTCTTTAGAAACTTGTTGCTTGTTCCACAAAAGTTGCAGGAAATTCCTAGCTCTTGTTAATAGCCAGATTTGCGCAGGAAAGTCTCCAGATCGTCGCCAAAAATAATGTAGTATTTTAGTCCATACATACATGAAGAGATGTAGCCGAGGCAGATGTAGTAGAGTTGTGAAGTAGGTTTATTTAACCATTAGTAGATTTACAGGAAGTATTATGCTGGAACAAGCAGCCCCACCAGGCGCAGCCTCTTAGCTACTCAGCCCATACTCCAGCTGCCAATCCTCATACCAGTCACACAAGCATTCCATACATGTCAATCACACTCACATTCTAACCTGGAACACTCACACTGGCTGAGTAGCTAGATGCAGAGAAGTGCAGTAACATAAACACTAAACTCAGAATACTACACAGTGCTGGTGCTAGAACTCAGCCTCATCTCAGTTGCAGATATTCCACCCACCCCACTGCCATGTGCCTACACCAACACAATTCCTTTTATATGTATGCATTGAGTTTGTATTTATATTATAAATGTGCTCCATTGTACCCACTTTCATACCAACTCACTTGGAATATCACTATTTCAATACAGATTCCTTGTTTTTAACAATGCTTCGACGCCTCTTCAGGAATAGTAAGCGCTATATAAATGCAATTACAATTACAAAATAATAGGTCTCTGTTGTATAACTGCGCTTCAGTCAGAGAAGGTGGGCAAACACAGAATTATTGTTAATGTTCATAGCATTGCAGCTACGTTTTTTTTTTTAAACTAACTTTTATTAAAACATGTCACCTGATTTTAACAATTCCGTTGTGCTTCTTTGTCTGTTGTTTGTATGTTTAAGCACTTTATAAAGAGAATTGTGAGGCCTACAGGCTGAGTGGAAAGCCATCAGGAAATTACACCGTAGACCCAGATGGCAGCGGACCCCTGAAACCGTTCTATGTGTACTGCGACATGAGAGGTAAGGAGCCAATAGCTACTTTTACAGCACTAGATTGCAGTGCCTTGAAACTGTTCCACTATACCAGTTTGCAGATCCGAACCAGGAGATCTACCTAGACTATGTCGCCCCTGCAGTTCTGGGCACCTCTGCTGAGACTAACTCCTCAGTATAACATTTTGGGGTACACTTGGATTGCACTTTTACATACACCTATATGCCTTTGTGAATTGGCCCCAAAACATCTAAAATGGTGATAAAATGGGCATAAAAAAGCAATATTGATGTATTATTAGTACACATTGAAGGGACTGCGCCCTCTTTTTAAACTAATAGAGAGTTGGACATTTCATGGCGGATTCACAATGGCAAGTAAATGTGCAGTGTTCTTGTAGTTCTAATTCCTGTACTCAAACATGCTTTTGTGAAGCTGACCCTATATCTTTGTGGCCCAAGTATAATTTTAGGGACCTGCTTATCACCTTTACCATACCACCCACCAATTATTTTGTATTAAGCCCTCTTGATTCAAGCCATACAGCAAGTCTTGCATTTTGTCGCACCAAATAGACATTTGCAGGTAATACGCACCTAAAACACATGCAGCAACTTTACAAGACCGAAATCAGAAAGAACAGCGCCAAACTATCTTTATAAACATAGACTAGGTTTAATTCTTTTAAAGAGTTTTGTTAGAAGCTACCTGGGGTGGTACCTGATGGTATGGATGGGCCAGGATGGGTCTGCCTCAGTCATTTGTAATCCTGACTTTGGGCATGCTAGAGTAGAGGGGCTGCAATGAACATCTTTGGTTGCATGTTCGAGAGGTTTCATTTGGTCTGGCCAGACTTGTCACAACCTTAAAAAGCTAAAGATGGTGAATCAGAATAAATACCCCACTTGGTCTCTGATTCTCATTTTAGGGGGGGCATTATCAACAGTTCTATGCCACTAAATATGTGGTTAGAGAGGACTCAATCCAGGAATATTTTGAGCGGGTAAATCTTCCAAGCTTGTCTGATTTCCTTGCGGAACAGGTTCAACTCGATAAATCAGATGCAGAAACTTTAACAGCTCTGAAGTTAATAACTGGGGCAAAAGCCTATGGAAATGATGGACTGTCTATAGAATTCTATAAGGCATTTTCCAAGGAGTTGATCCCCTTCTTGACGAAGCTGTCTAATAATATCAAGATGGTGGGTTCCATCCCCTCAAGTTTTAAAGAGTCTATAATTGTAAGCTTTGTGAAGAAGGGTAAAAATTCCGAAGATGTTCATACTTACAGACCGATTAGTCTTCTAAATGCGACTATAAAAGTATAAGGAAAATCTGTCCCCAACGCTTAACTCTCCTAGCGCAGGAACTGATTCACAGAGATCAGTCCGGGGTTGTTGCCGGAAGGTCGATGTCCTCCAACACCGGGTTCTTAATTCAGGCTTTTGACTTTTTTTAACAATGATGGTACTCCAACTCTCATTACGATGGTGGAGGCTGAAAAAGCATTTGACGTGGTTAATTGGGATGCACTTTTTTTCGGTTTGCGAAAATTGGGTGTCCCTGTCCAGGTTATAGATATGGTAGGAACATCTATCAGGGTGCCCAGGCCCAGGTGGTGATACACGCAAATCAAGTAGGGACAGTAAATATCAATCGTGGGACCAAACAAGGGTGTCTGATGTCCCCACTATTGTTTACCTTCTTTATCGAGCCCCTGGCCACAAAAATCCCCTACAATTGGGAAATCAGAGCACCAATACCGGGAATGGCGAAATTAAAGCTGTTCGCAGATGGCATAATTTTGTATTCAAGTCCTGAGAGCCTGAACTTGGACCTGGTATTAACAGAATTTAGTCAATTCGAACTGATTGGGTGCTACAAAATAAACCAAAATAAAACTGAGATTTTAACTTTAAATACTGACTATGATTTTCTTCCCTTAAATCTTAAATCTCAGGTTTTAAAATCAGAACCAATACTCTATCTGGGGGTATTTGTTTCCAATCACTATGAGCAGCTATTTAATTTAAACAACCAAGCAATGTGGAATGAAATCAAAGTATTGCCGGACAACTGGGCACTTTTACCCTTAACCTTAACAGGCCGTGTAGCCCTCATAAAAATGTCCATACTTCCCCTTCTCGTGTTTCTTTTTATAAACGTACCTTTGAAAATCAATACTAAAAAGTTTAAAGAGCTAGAATCTATGTTTAGGGAATTTGTCTGGAGCAAAAAGGCTTCCGGGGACTAGCTAGCAATACTACAGCGAAAAATTAATCAGGGTGGGTTAGCATTGCTGAAAATTCAAACTTACTACGATACAGCTCGTTGCTGGAACCAAATGGATTATTAAATCATTTTTTTTAGACAAAATGGTACAGGAATCTAGCTTGCAAATCCCGATATTTTTTTAAAATATCTAAACTGCCGAAGAGGTAGATACAAGACTCTGCAGGACTACGCTTCTAGATTACAATCCTTTTTTAAGCAAGCCGGCTCTTCAGAATTGCACTATTTAAAGTTCAGGGGAATGTAGAATGTAAAAGTTTGGGTCTTCAAATCCAATCTAGCCACCTCAAAAACTAGAAGGACTGTGGCTTAGAGGAGCTAGGACACTTTTTAAGAACAATAAAATAATTACCTAACAAGAGGTTAAAAATAGATGCGTGAACGTAACAAGCTTGGCTTTTTTGCATATCTACAGATTATACATTTTATAAATAGATATAATCTTTCATCAATTGGCACCCTGACCAAGCAGGTGACAGCTCTATTTTAAGTTAAACAAGCATTTGCAATGTAATAGGTCTCGCATTAGGAATGTTTGAGCAATTGGTATTGTAAATGACACATTTTTTATTTATGTTTAGTTTTTGAAAATAGCGAAATTATTAGCTTTGTCATTTACAATGCCAATAGTTATAACTTTCGCAAATGTGACACCTATAGCATTTGTAATGCAATATGTGTTGTATTTACGTGCCTAACATGTATTGATATTACAAATAACAATGGCTTTTAATTTTTTTAATAATTAATACTTAAATAAAAGGTATTGTAATTTATAATGGCAATAGCTTAAACTTTTGTAAATAACTTTTGTGAAGATTATATTCAGTGTATTTTATTGTGATGAAAATCCAAGAACAGAAGTGAAATATTAACATTTTTTTGTTACATTTGTAATAAAGCTTGAAACATTGAGAGAACATATTTGAACCAGTTGTTGTTGAATGGTTGCACAGATTGATGCTGTGGTGGCACTGAGTGATGTTGTGGTGGTGAACAAGTGATGCTGTGGCGTTCAGTGATGCTGTGGTAGCGCATAGTGATGTTGTGGTGCCCCTGAGTGATGTTGTGGTGGTGCTGAGTGATGCTGTATGCTATGCTAGGTTTTGTTTTGCTATCCTATGTTTTGTTTTGCTATGCTATGTTTTGCTATCCTATGCTTTGATTTGTTATGCTATGCTGTGTTTTGTTATGCTATGCTATGTTTTGTTATGCTATGCTTTGTTATGCTAAGCTATGTTTTGCTATGCTATGCTATGTTTTATTATGCTATGCTATGTTTTGTTGTGTTTTATTATGCTATGCTTTGTTTTGCTATTCAATGTTTTATTATGCTATGCTATGCTTTGTCATGAGGGGTGTGAGGGTGAGAGTGTGTGAGAGTGTGTGAGGGGGTGTGAAGGTGAGGGTGTGAGAGGGGGTGTGAGGGTGTGAAGCTGTGTGAGGGTGTGTGAGGGTGAGTGAGGGTGTGTGAGGGTGAGGGGGTGAAAGTGAGGGGGTGTGAGGGTGAGGGGGAGTGAGGGTGAGGGGGTGGGAGGGTGATGGGTGTGAGGGGGTGAATGTGAGGGTGTGTGAGGGTGAGGGTATGTGTGAGGGTGAGGGGGTGTGTGAGGGTGTGAGGGTGTGTGAACGTGAGGGTGTTTGAGGGTGAGGGGGTGTGAGGGTGGGGGTGAGAGGGTGTGTGAGGGTGAGAAGGTGGGTGAGGGTGAGTGAGTGTGTGTGTGAGGGTGAGGGGGTGTGAAGGTGAAGGGGTGGGAGGGTGAGGGGGTTTGAGGGTGAGGGTGTGAGGGGGTGTGAAGGTGAGGGGGGTGTGAGGGTGAGGGGGTGTGAGGGTGAGGGGGTGTGGGGGTGAGGGGGTGTGGGAGTGAGGGGATGTGGGGGTGTGAGAGGGTGAGGGGGTGTGAGGGTGAGCGAGTGTGAGGGTGAGGTGCGTGCTTGTGCTGGTTTTCTTCTGGGATTAAGCCTCTCTGCATTCAGATGCTGCCTGTAAGCCTGCTTTCAGCTTTGCCTAATGGGAGGGGCCTTGCCGTGACTGAAGGTGACAATGGTCGTTCTTGAACCCTCAGGAACCCTGTGGGTTCCGACGTCAACATAATTCAGCACTCGGACCTTTCACCTCACAGACCCCACGCCAGAACTGTGGTAAATCTACAGCTACAACTCCACCGCCCAGACAGCGGTTGTAGAACGCTCTTTCCTACTAGTCCTTTTACCAAGCCCTTCTTTTACTCCCCTCCCTACTATACATCATACCCCCTCCCCCTGCCCCATTGCCTGGTGTGACTAAAACCCATAAAATGTCAGGTTAATCCTGCCATTTGGCGCCACAGCCCTCGGCAGTAACTCAACGATGAACTGTAGCGGTTGAGTCACCGCACAAACATTAATGAGGTGCAGCACTAAGCTGACCGCCCATTAGTTCATTTTATTGATTTTCAGAGGCAGCCAACCCGGTAATGGCGCAGTTGTTCTTTCCAGCCCCCCGTGAGTTCTCGGCCACAAGATATAAATCATCGCCCACTAAGCAATAAGCACCCTGTTAGCGCTACCATTGAAATAAAATATTTTCCCCTCTTAGACAATGTTTGTGGTCCTTTTGAGTAAATGGTTTGTCGGTTTGTTGCGCGACTATGTTTTTTGATGTGAGAAAATCCTGAAAACTCACAGGCCAGCTTGGCACATTATAATACATCCATGGAGATAGCAAGGTCGCTTGAAGGCTGGCTTGGGTTGAAGAGCTGCACAGGTCGAAACAACATTTAAATATCAACAAGAAGGTGTGCGTATGTAAGAGCGAGGCCTGGAACGCAGGCGAGAGAGGCGGGCTCTTCTTTGATAGGCAGGAAAGTTCCTTGGAGCCTGCGAGGGTCCGGGAGATGCCCCGCCTCTTTGCTAGGCTCGCGGTGACGTAGCTCGTCCGGAGCGCAGCACCTTGGAGGCAGAGGTGTGTGGGTAGTGGAGAGCCCAGAAGAAAGCAGGGCTTCCGGGAGTGCTGGGGTTCCCGGGAGAGAGCAGGCAAGGCATAATGGTGCAAGCGAGGAAGGTCCTCCAACTCCCAGAACATCCCGTGGACAGGGTCGAGACGTTCCAGGAAAAGGGAAGGAGCATTCCAAGTAAGGAGGAGAGGAGAGAAATCCGAGTGATGGAGCCTGCGAGAAAAGAGCCCGGTGAGTGGGGGAGGGTGGGAGGTGTGTGCGTGTGTGTGGGTGTAGCTGTGGCTGTGTGTGTGTGTGCACGCCTGCGTGTGTGTGTATGCGTGTGTGTGTGCGTGTGTGTGTGTGCGTGTGTGTGCACGTGAGTGTGGCTGTGTGTTTGCGCGCGCGATTGAGAGAGGAGAGAGGCCGACTTGCTGGGAATGTGGGACAGGAGATGTGCACGGCGCACGGCGCAGGGCTGGACGTGCGCGTCCACGAGGTGAAATCGCCGAGGGCTTGCGCTTACCCATCCCCTGTCCAACATTCCCAGCAAGTGAACAACATACGGTCTTTCGCGAGACCTAAAAAGGGCTTCTGCTATCTCAACAGAATGTAACAATCTTTTGTGATTTATTTCGCTGTTCGCCACTTATAGCCGCATATACTGGCTCCCCCTGTTATAACATACGTGTAGCCAGATGTTAAAATATTGGCTTGTATACATCATGCATGACAGGCTGGGTGTACCAAGTTAAAATATGTATTATTAGACATCAATTGTAAAAGGGCTAAGAATACCTTGCAAAATGGGGGTCATTATATGCCAGCCATGGCGGGGTCGAGAGTATGCTATTTAATTAACAGTGCTGACAATGCAGCCATCGCAGGGCCGTTGAGTACCTGGTTAAAATACCAATCACAGCTCTAGTGCTGCCTGGCGTCTGTACATCACCAGCCGGGGGCTCCGTCTCCCGTTCTCTGGGATTTGTGAATGAACACAAGCCACGCATTTAGGACGGCGGAAGGCGCTATAGTACTGGGCGGCAAGACACCTTAAATCAAATATCAGGTAGGCTACACAGGCGTGGGGATTGTTCACGAGCATCATTTTACAGTTGATATTATAATAGCAATAAAATAATACAGTTGTTATTATCATTGTGTTCTGGCAACAAGAGACGATGAAAACATAATAAAAATAGCCTTCACTATAACCCTTTCTTTACCTCGCACACGCAGCAAGATTTGCATATAACGAAAGGGGGAGCCTGCTCTCTTTGGCTCTGAACCATCGATGACCTGAAAGTTACTACGTATGCCACAGGCTCCCAACCCACTAAGCTGACTTATGCACGTGAAGGGTGGTTGGGTGGGTGGATGTGTGTGTGTGTGTGCACGCGTGCATGTGTGTGTCTGTGAGCGTGCAGGGGGGCTGGCTGTGTATGTGTGTGTGTGTGTGCACGCGCACGCCGTTACTGCATGCCAGCCAAGCGAAAGCAGGGGCTGTGTGCGCGTCGTCTGCGCAAGCGTGTCTGAGAAGCGCGTCCACAGACCCAAATCGGCACGTGCCCCGGTCTGTACCACTTGGGAGGCAACACAGCAACAATAAGTCTCGCTGGCGACAGCGCTTCGCGATGCAACGCCAGGCGAGACCTAATAAAGAGGGTGGGCAACTGGTACTCTCAGCTGAGTAAACTAAATGAATCTTCCTTGGTTGAGAATTCTTAGAAAGAGTAACACGGGAAACTAATTGTACTTTGTCAAGCTAGGAGTGGCAGTCAATATCCCAGTTAGGGAGTAGGGCCTTAAGGGCTGCCAATTTTAAAAGGATGGCCTTCTTGTCTCAGTGGATGGCATATTATACTCCTAAAATTATTAGCAAAAAATATCCGGAAGCTTGGCTACACATATTCTTCACGTGTCCAAAATTAGAGCCATTCTGGGTCAAGATTCTTTTGGCAATTAGCCCGGCAATTCAGAAGAAGCTAGATCTGGAGGTTGAGGTAGCCCTCTTCGGCATTACTAGAGTAAGGGTAGATCTGACAAAAGCAGAGGGGACTTTTACAGCGGTTTGCTCCCTCGTTGCTCATCCTTATTCCTCCAAGTTTGGAGGTCGGTAGACGTACCGTTTTACTCAAAGTGGTTAAAGAAAATGAAACAAACTATGATGTTTGAAGAAGTATACGGTAGGAGGGTAGGCGCTACAAGAAAATTCTCTGCTGTTTGGAAATATTTAGTGAACCTTGAAACCATTGGGGAAATAGAAATTTAATAGATATTTAATAGATATCTTTTGATAGTTTCATGCACTTTAGCACCTTAGAACTTTAGCATCTTGCACTTCAGTATGCTATATTTGCATATCTATAAAAAGTAGGGATCTCGACCAAAGCTCTATTTGAAAATTTGAGGATGTTGTTAGAGTACAGTCGTAAATATTCCTTTTGTATTTAATCTGTGCTGGTTTTATGCCGGTAAAAGACCGTTTTGTTGTCAGTCATTCTGGGTACTTTAGCACTTTCGTATGAAAGATTTGCACACTTGTAAATAGTTGTGATATTGACTCAAGCATTTCTCCAATATTAAGGCTGTAGTCAAATTACTGCTGCAACATATTTTTTTAATATTTTCTTGTATCTAATACATGTTGGCGTTTATGGACAACGTACAAGTTTTTTGATCAAGTTTATTGTGGGTCTTTAGGGGTACTTTAGCACTTTAGTATGAAAAGATTTGCACACTCATAAATAGTGATGATGACTAAAGCACTGCTCAAAAATAAAGGTTGTAGACAGATTACTGTTGCAACATGCTTTTTTCTATCTTCTTGTATTTAATCCATGTTGGTTTTTATGTATAAAGTACAGGTTTTTTATCGCAAAGTGTTTAACTGTTTTTGTTATGCTTAATTTGCTCTGCTCAATAACAAAAAATATATTTTTTTTTAAATCTCATTTTAGGGGAATCACCATGTGGTAAAACCCCCTTTGGAAATACTGATTCTATTGGATTAGGTTTCTCCCCTGAACAGCATTATCTTATACTTTCGAGTTCCAGTGACTGGAATGAGTTATTCCACTTTCCGAGGTGCAGGAATCAGAAAATGTACTTTTTTCCTCTGCATACATTTCTCCATTATTTGCATGGAGAAACATGTGCATGTAAAAACCATCAGGCCTGAGTGAAATTTGTGCAAAACTTGTAATCTCAGTGCGGACCCAAACATCTGATTGCACCCAAGTCAGGACTACTGACTCAATTGTAATCATTACGTAAAACAAAAAGATAATGAACACATGTAGATGGCTGCTCCTGTTACTCCTGAATAAGTTATGGAAGCAGTGTATGGGGCTATACTGGAACAATTATCTTAATAAGACCACAATTCACTTTTTACTACACAGTGGGTCATGTCACGGCATTATCAAAAGCAAAATCCTGCTCTGGGTTCACATGATCACTAATGTTACGATTTATACCAACCAGTCTGGGCTATGTATACTTGTGAGTAAATCTTCTTGCAGGGGTAGGTTATGTGCACTGATTGGAGACACCTGCTCAAAGAGATGATCACACAACACAGACCCCCATGACTACGCCTTGCATTTTTTGAGAATTCCATGAAAGTTGGGCATTTGCTCTAAGCCTAGGCAGCTGTCTAAATGCATATGTCTTCTGCGTTGATGTCAATGGTTTTGGGAAATTGACCCACAGTTCCTCCCTCATTATCCCTGGTACTATTTAAAATACATGTTAAAGTCTTTAAGTGCAGTCCCAGGTCCTTTTGACCCCAAACATCACCATGTCTAAATACTGTAACAACAGAATCCCTTCCATTCCACACTTATCCCCTTGGCTTAACAAATTACCCAAAGTGTGACAAGGGGATCCCAATTTGGTCATTTTCAAGAAGCCTCATGGCTTGACTAACGTTTGCAAGGAATCATTTTAAATCTCACCAAAGCTTAAGTACATAGATGTAAGAAGTCACTGAGGTGTTGACTAATTAAGAGAAAAATATTATTATTTATTTGTACTTGCTACCATCAGTTGCCTTATACAGGTTTACTGCTGCAGATGATGCGCTGGCAACACGTTACAACCCTCTGGTCTCCACATGAAACACCAAGAAAATTCACACATAACTCGTTGAGTTTGACACATTTTCTTATATGAATATTGGCATTCACACTAATGAAGGCACCCCTGAATTCTTCATTCCCTTCATATTTTGTTGCCTTTTCTCCCCCAAACATGTTTACTTCCACCATGGAACATTGAGGTGGGAATGCTGCTTTTGGACCTTGGTTATGTTGGACTTGGCTCTCACAGAGCGTACGGTGTTTCGTCTTGAATAATATCCATCTTGCCACTTGTTGCAGTTGTATTGTTACATCACACTAATGTACGGGAGAGTGCTGCCACTTATTGCCACCGTGTGTGCTGCCATCCTGTTTCCCATTCTCGCTCCATCCTTCTTGGTGGACATTGTCTCGCTGGTGGATAGCCTGATGACTGCTGATGTTGTCCCGCCTTGCTGCTTTCCTCAATTGTCCTGCCTTCAGGCTGTGCCCTTCCCATCCATCTGAGTGCTCCTACTTCCTCTGGACCTGACTCCTCCTTTTTCCTTGGTCACATAGATGTAGGGAGTTCAAACCCTGGATGGACCTACTCCCTCAGTGCTCAGCAACGAAGCGCAGTTTCAAGCCACTTTCCGGAGGCGGACACCAATCTCTTTTTAATACTACAATACTGAAATAAGTATTCCACTGCAACTGGTGACTTTACTGTGGGAAGACCGTTTGAACTCCTGGCCTCTTCATCACATAACTATTCGTGCTATCTGAAAGAGACACGTTAGTGATAGATTCCTTACCTTAGAATATCCCCAGGCGTCAGACTGGATCCGGAAATTTTGCGTAGCAATACCGCTGCGCGCCGGCAGGCGTCGTCCGCGGCTCAGCGTCCGTCGTCGGCATCGTTAGCGCCGGAATGACGCCCATGCGCGCTGACGTCAGTTCTTCTTTTTTCCGCGCCAGCTAGGGCAGATCCGGAGAAGCTCTACCCCTAAGTCATTTTCTGACTAAACTTTTTGATCTTTTGATCATTTCTCTACTCGAGTCTTCGACTCCGACGCTGCAGGTAGGGATGCCCGGGTTTAGCCCCGCTCCAAGTGCGACCGACTGATGTCGGTTACCGACCCCCATCGCCGGTGCCTCAAGTGTTTAGGCCTCGACCACGACGACCGCACCTGCTCCAACTGCCGAGCCCTGGCGTCTAAAGCTAGGCGGGAGCAGTCCCGCAAGCGACTCGAGCTCCGGCAGTCGACCCCGCGCCGCTCCAGGTCCCGGTCCCACAGGAGGTCGAGGAACCGGTCGCGGGTTCGGAGTCCTCGCAGCTCCGGGAGTGGACATCTGTCGTCAGGATCCAAGTCCTCAGGTAATAGGCATGAGAGGTCGGAGAGACGTCATCGTTCCTCCGACCCACCCCGACACTCGCACGATGCGGCCGGGGGTTCGGGTGACACCACCAACGCGGGCTCCGACGGAGTCGCAGGCGTCGCCGCCTGCCCCACACCTTCGGGTCCCTGGGCATGGTGCGACGCCAGAGGAGGTCGAGCTGTACCTCATGGCCATGAGGTCCCTCCCTTTTCAGCCGGGTCCCGTGGCGCCTCCGGGCCCAACGGCCCCGGCTGGAGGGCCTAGCGGGTCGGGTGCTTCGGCTCTGACGCTGTTGGGTGCTTCGGCCCCGGCGCCGCCGGCGACTTCGGTCCCGGCGCCACAGGCCCTCACTGGATCCGCTTCCGGATCCAGGTCGTCGCCGGTCGACCTCATGACCTCACCGGCGCCGGCCCTGCGGGTCCGGATCTGGCGCCGGAGCGGCGCCGCTGGGCGCCGCTCCCGACGGCCTTTGGAGATTTCTATTTCCATGAACCGGCCCCGTCTGTTGACCCTGCTCTGCAGGAGATGGGTGACGAGGGTGATTGGGAGCGGTCTGTGGACCCTCTGGCACAAGAGTGCCAGTCTCAACAGGACTGGACATATGAGCTTAGGGAGGCCAGTGGAATTGACACTTCGCCAGACACTGGATTTGTCTCCCCTCCCACCGTGGCTACGGAGGAGGGGGCTACTTACAGTTTAGTGTTGACGAGGGCGGCCAAGGACTTACACCTTGAGCTCCCCGTTGCAGCCGTGAGGACTAACCTTGCCTGCTGTTTAAGGACCTGAGGTCCTTAAACAGCAGGCAAGCTCCACTGAGCCTCAGCTGCCGTTTAATGAGGCCTTGTGTGACGTTCTTGTGGGCACTTGGTCCAAGCCCGCCACAGGTCCGCCTGTGGATAGGAACGTGGCCAGACGCTACCGTCCGTCCCCGGGCGACCCTTGCTTTTTGTCCACCCATCCCACCCCCGAGAGCCTGGTCATCCAGGCCTCCACTTCCAAGACCGTATTCCCGACGACTCCGCCCGATCGGGAATCCAAGAGGTATGAACAATTCGGGAAGAAAGTGTTCTCGTCCCTGAGTTTGGGACTGCGGTCTGTCAATACCGCATGCCTCTTGGGCCGCTACACCCACACCCTGTGGGACACGGTCGAGGACGTGCTGCCACCATATCCGGAGGAGGTCCGGGCTAAACTCGCCCAAGCCCTTGTGGAGGGCCGAGATGCAGCACGATATTCCATCCGGTGTGGGCTGGATACCACGGACTCACTGGGCAGGGCTATGGCAACAACGGTGGCGGTTCGACGCCACGCCTGGTTGAGGTCCGCCAACTTTTCGGCCGATGTCCAGGCCACTGTTCTGGACATGCCGTTCGATGGTCGTCGCCTCTTTGGCGACAAGGCAGACCATGCGCTTGAGCGTTTTAAGGACTCCAGGGCTACGGCCAAGTTCTTGGGCCTCTCGGCCACACGCCAGCAATCGGGTGCCTTTCGCTCCTTTTGTGGCCACGGAAGGGGCGCCCCCACACGTGCTGCCAGCCACGCACCGCAGAATGTTCAACAGCGCGGTGGCGGCCCTGGAAACCGTCGTAGTGGCGGTCGGGGCCAACGGCGAGGCCTGTCCACACCTCCCCCCGCAGCACCTGCCTCAAAACCTTCCTAGTCCGTGTTTTCAGGCCCATGTGACGCCAGTGGGGGGCAGGGTTCACCATCACCTCTTCCACTGGCGCACTGTCACGTCGGACAGGTGGGTGCTGCAAATCGTCCGAAGGGGCTACTCCCTCCCCTTCGAGGCGACCCCTCCAGCCATGCCACCGCAATTCCACCACGTGTCGGGGGATCACTTGCAACTTCTGCAAGAGGAAGTCACGGCCCTCTTGGCCAAGGGGGCCATCGAGAGCGTTCCTGGGCCAGAAGTAGGGTGTGGTTGTTACTCCCACTACTTTCTGGTACCCAAGAAGGGCAAAGCGGGCCTACGCCCTATCTTGGAACTACGGAACGTCAACGGCTTATTCCGGAAGGAGAAGTTCAAGATGCTGACTTTGGCTCAGGTCTTAGCTGCCCTGGACCCTGGAGACTGGATGGTAGCGTTGGACTAGCAGGACGCTTATTTTCACATCCCCGTCCTGCCGGCCCACCGGCGTTACCTGCGGTTCACGGTAGGCCACGGGCACTTTCAGTTTACCATGCTCCCCTTCAGCCTTACCAGCGCCCCACGGGTGTTCACGAAAGTGATGGCGGTGGTCGCAGCTCATCTGCGCAGGTTAGGGGTGTCAGTCTTCCCCTACCTCGACGACTGGTTGTTGAAGGCGGGCTCGCCCCAGACAGTCGTCAGCCACCTCCAGACTATGGCCGACCTCCTGCACTTGCTGGGGTTCTCCATCAACGTGCCAAAGTCGCACCTGTGTCCCTCTCAGAAGCTCCTCTTCATCGGAGCGGTTCTAGACTCGGCGCAGTTTCGGGTGTATCCTCCTGAACAGCGGGTTCGGGATATTCAGGCTCTGATTCCGATCTTTCAGCATTTATCCCGAGTCTCGGTCAGGTTGACGCTGATGGCCTCCTGCATCCTTCTGGTGTGGGCTCTGCAGTGGGACCTGAAGTTTCAGTGGGCCCAACATCAGGGCAACTTGTCCGATCATGTCTTGATCTCGGAGGGCACTGCAAGACAGTTGCAGTGGTGGCTCACGGACCGCAATTGGGTCAGTGGCAGATCCCTCTCCCTACCCCACCCGGAGCACGTGGTTGTGACGGACGCGTCCCTCCAGGGCTGGGGAGGCCACATGGGAGAGGCGGAGATCAGAGGCCTCTGGTCTCCGGCGGAGTCTGAGGTTCCGTGACAATTTTAAGTGATGTTTTCGACTCGCACGAATATGGTCGAGTCTGGTATCTAAGAACCGCAAATGACGAGTTTAGTAAGTGTGCGCAGTTTCGCTGTGCTAACTTAAACCGTTCGTTTGATATGTGGGTTTTTCATCTGTACCCACGGGTTCCATCTTAGATACGGCATCCATTTTGTCTCTTGCCCTCAAGTAGCCAGCGAACGGACACTGTCCGCTTCGTCACCCTGGGACTCTCAGGATATTTGTGGAAGACACATGTACTTTGTAAATATCTTTTATGATGAGGGGGATGATACTGTAAGGCAGATGGCCCCGCTCGAGGCTCATCTTGCCGTCCGGTTTATTGTCTCAGCCGTGCATCTCATTAGGCACGTCCCTTTGATGCCTGTATCTCGTGTTTCCCGATACCTCCCCTTTTACACCCTTTTCGAGTTCCCCACTGTCTCCAACTCCCTCTGCACCTGTCTTTGTCCCTATTTCAATCTGTTTTACTGCCGATTGGAATTCACTAATGTTGGGAAGATGGGTTTTTACAGTTGGGAACCGCCAAATGTTTCCGCACTTATGTTCCGGACCTTATGTGTACCAAAGTGACCAAAGCGACCCCTCTGAGGGATAATTATGGGAACCAGGTTGTAAACTTTTGTGTACCATGTTGTCCTATGAGTTAATTTTGTATAAAAGGAGCGATCCACAGAACCAATTTGAAGCAGTCTCCCCAAGTTGCACGTGTTGTACTTGTTGTGACTTCTGTGTTCCCTGCAGTAAATAAACCTTGAATCTTTGACGCCGAAGGAAGTGTCCCGTGTCTCTGTAGTTTGTGCGCCGAAACAGGTATCCCATGAAGGTTATAGGTGTTGTTCCCTGGCACCGCTGGTACTGTTAAAAAGTCCAGTCCTTCAGTTGGCGCCCAACGTGGGGCGACTTCAGCGGTACCGGTCCGGTCCAAAGCCTGATGATCGTGAGGAACTTCGTGTGAAATCTCCGAGGGAAGGTGCACCCCGCTTCATCGATCCTGTTGTCGAAATAAGTGGCCCGAAGTTTTTCCCTGCGAAGATTCCCGCCTCCTGACGGCGGCAACGGACTGATGCCCTGACTGTCGACCTGTCTTCGACGCCCGGCGTAGACCTTATGTACAAGCGAGACGATAGACGGGCCTTCCTGGTGACGCCATTGAAGTTCTGAGTTAAGTATTTGTGGGTCGCTCCCAGTCCTTAGTGGTTGTTCTAGTTTTTTTTTTGAAAGCTTTGTGGTTAGCCTTTAAGGCTTTGTGGTAATAGCTCACTGAGCTTTGTAATAGCCTCCTCGGGCTTTGTGGTTAGCTCTCCGAGCTTCGTGATAGCCTTAAGGCTTTGTTGTGTTGCATGGTTCCATTGCATTTGTGGTTCTTAGTATTGGTCCTTAGTATTATTTGACAGTTGCAATTGCCAAAAACCGAGGGTTTTGACTTACACGAGGTTTTATTGCTTCGGTAATCCTTGAAGTTTGATACTAGGTTAGTGTGCACGATGCCTAGCCATAGTGATTTGTTTCGTATTTTCAAATGTTGCGCAATGGATTCCCGGTTGGAGGACTCATGTCCGATACCTCCAGTTGGAACTCCGATACATGATCTTTATAGTCGACATGGGGTGGGTCCTATAATATATAATGATTACTGGATCCGCTATACAAAGAAAGACGGTGACCTTAGATGGCCACCACACGGAACTTTTGAACTTTCGATTTTAGATAATCTTGAGGCTAAATTATTTTTAAAGAAAGCTAGGCCAGCTATGTTTGATTCCTTTCGGATATGGCGTAAAGAGGCCAAACAGAAAGAAATCAAACAACTTAAAAAAGATAAAAAGCAAGAGTTTGTTCCGATAATGCAAGCTATAAAAGAATGTAGACAAGACAAAGAAGAAAAAGATATGGAAATCGCTACTAGATTGCATCACATGAAAATAGATAAATGTTACCCAGTTTTACCGAATAATCTAGAAAAGAAAGAAGAAGATTTGAAGGAGGATTCCTTGTTATCATACTTGATGAAATCACCACCTCCTTATGTACAGGGTGCTACTGCTCCTGTAGCTCCTGTTGTTCCTCTTATTGCTCCAGCGGCTGCGGGCCAGCCCGCTGTTAACCCTACGTTTGTTCCACCACCTGTCCTCGTTCCTACTGCTCCCGTACCTGTACCTTTGCAGACTGTTGTTTCTGCTACTCCAACTACCTTGTCCGTTCCTACTATGCCTTCCTTCACCTCTAGTGTTGTTGCCCCTGTTTTTCTTTCTCCTTCTGTTCGTAAGCGTGTTCCTAACTCTGTTGCTACCCTTTATTCACCTCTTTCTGGTCCGTTATTTTCGTCTGATTCATCTGACACTCCTCAGAGATGGAGTCAGATCCCTAGTGGTAGGGAGAAAGAGACGTTAGTAACAATGGCACATAAGTGGATAAGACATCCTGCTAATTACACTCCACGTGTAGTCTTTGATACGTTTTCTCAGTTTAATGAGCCTACACAGAGATTCGTATTTGAGGAAATGTGTAACTTTTTGAGGGAAGAATGGTACAATAATGATGTAGATGATGTACCGTCCGACATAATTGAACTTCAGAGTCACTTTTCGAACGGTATGATTATAGGAGACGATGTACGACGTGCAGTGGAACGCTTATTAGCATTCAGACCCACAGCACATTCTCGGATATCATTAGATGATACCACTGAGAACTGGAAAGCGGTTCCTGGTCAGTATCCCATGAGAGAAGTTCCGCCACTGTGGGTGCCTGGTGATCCTAATGCGAACCCTGTGGTGCTACCGCATTTTCGAAGGGTGTGGATACATCTTCCATGGAAACGATCGGAAGTTTTGCAAGTGAAGCAATCCTTACCCGATCCGCGTAAAAATCCGGCTGGTTATTATAAGGAGTTATCACAACTAATAGAAGCTTCTATTATGAATATTGCCGACATCGACATGTTGTTTGGCAATGTTGTACCGCAACCAGTTTGGGCTAAAATTCGTCAAGCCAATCACGCAGCTGAATTAGGGGGTGATTGGGCTGCACTACTAGCAGCTGATGCATTACAAGTCGGTGGGGCTAAACCTGAACAGTTGATCTTGGATTTACCTCAGAAAATCATTACGCTCATGAAAACTCTCATGCCAGCGATGAAGGTGAACTGGGATAAGTTATCAGCTTGTAAACAAAAGAAAGACGAGAGTGTCTCGGATTTCTTTACAAGGTTTGAGGAGGCATTTGTCGACCACAGCGGCCAGGACATGGGCGCTGAGGGAGGTCAGCGGTTATTCGTTGACAAATTTGTGTCAAATTTGCTGCCTGAGCTATGCAACAAATTAAAGAATTCAGAAAGTGCGTGGGCAGTTTCAACCCCTGCGCAAATACTAGCAACGGCTCAGTATTATGAGAATAGGGAAAAGGAAGAAAGTGATCGTGTAGAAAAGAAAACGAAAGAACTCAAAACAAAGGTTTTGTTGCAACAAGCATACCCTCCACGATCAAACCAAAATGATGCACAACAGCAGTATCGACCGCGAGCACAGCCCGATAGGACACAGCCGCGCTCTGACAACTTTGATTCCAGATCTTCACTTGGGTATAATCAGTGCGCATATTGTAGGAAAGAGGGACACCTAAAATATGATTGTCTTGCCTTACGGGACCGCCTGAATGGTGTGTCGACACGTGGAAACCGTGGTGGTGGTCCTCAACAGGCACCACGTGGTAGAGGTCGTGGTTCATCCCACAATCAGAGTGATCGTTATCAAAATCAATCAGATGCAAATAATTACTTTGACCAGCGAAATGCGGGGTCAGTTCGATCTGCACAGTATAATGTGGATGATTATTACGTAGAGCACGAGACTGTTGTAAATGACCATTACTAGGACAGCCAACGACAAAGAGAGGGAGTAGTGTCAGTTCCGGTCGATCAGAGTGGGCCTTACGTTGCAGTGGCTACATCGGGTGTAGTTGAGCCTTTTCTGTTAGACACTGGTGCGACGAAAAGTTCCATCATGCATTCAAAACTCCCTGGCGCACCTTTGTCTGGCTTAACGAATGTTTCCGTTGGATTCTCTGGCGCCCCTGTTAGTAACCCAGTCTCTAATCCTTTGCCTCTTATGATTGGACCTTGTGAGCTAACCGCTCCACTGATTCTATCTACAGGTTGTGGTGAAAATCTTTTGGGTCTGGATTTGTTGAAACGATTATATGCAACATTGTATTGTTCCCCCGAAGGAGTGGAACTTACATTGGGACGGAGAGTGATCTCTCCTATGTATTTATCGGTTGATAAATTCCCATCGGAATTGAGTTCCCTCCCTGCGTCTCTATGGGCCACAGGTCCCAATGACGTGGGCCTGTTAGACATTCCACCCTATGTGATTCAATTAAAACAAAATGCGCGATTACCGCGTTTACCTCAATATCGTATTTCTCTTGAGGGCGAACGAGCGCTGTTAGCAATCGTTCATGATCTCATTGGAAAAGGTGTTGTTGAAGAAACGCGTGGAAACGTGTGCAATAGCCCTGTATTACCAATTCTGAAACGAACTGACCCAACTAAACCTCCTGTGTATCGTTTTGTAATAGATTTGAGAGAGGTAAACAAAATAGTGGTTCCGCAATTTCCTGTGGTCCCTGACATTACAGCCTTATTAACAATGATTCCGGCATCTGCCTCCTGGTTCACAGTGATCGATCTAAAGAATGCTTTCTTTAGCATTCCGATTGCAGAGGAAAGCAGAGACCTGTTCGGATTCTCATTAGGAGGTCGCAGTTTTAGGCTAAAACGCGCTCCACAGGGCTACTGTGAGAGTCCGTCAATCTACAGCCAAGCACTTAAAGGTCAGCTTGATGCCTTTGTATTGCCTAAAGGTGCAGCTTTGATTCAATACGTTGACGATCTTTTAGTGGCAGCTGATACGGAGGCCATTTGCAAAACGGCTACAGTATCATTATTGCACTATCTACATGACTTGCACCACAAGGTATCGCCTTCAAAGCTACAATATTGTTGTCAAGAAGTTACCTATCTAGGTCACTTATTGTCAAAAGAAGGGAGAAGGTTGACCCCAGAGAGAATTGCAGCGATTTCCCGAATGACTGTGCCAAAAACCCAAAGAGATGTTCGTGCCTTTTTAGGTATTACGTCCTACTGCAGACAATGGATTCCAAATTTTTCATTGTTAGCGAAACCATTGATAGCCCTTACATGCAAAGATGTTTCATCCCCAGTACCCTGGTCTGAAGTCAGAAAAGTTTTTCGGAATTGCGTGATGCGTTGTGTTCGGCTCCTGTGTTGGGTACCCCTGACTACAGTAAGCCGTTTACACTATACGTTCACGAGAGGGATGGTTGCGCGTTGAGTGTTTTGACACAGTCTTTTGGTGGTAAGCAACGCCCATGTGCCTATTTTTCCTCGACTTTAGACCCAGTAGCAAGAGCTTTGCCAAGTTGCTTAAGGGCAACAGCGGCAGCTGCGGCGTCCATTCGACAGTCCGCAGGTCTAGTCATGGATAATATGCTCACGGTAATGGTTCCGCATGCAGTCGACACTCTATTGAACCGAACGAAAACTCAACATCTGACGAGCGCAAGATTGTCTGGATATGAGTTGACGTTGCTGGCCAGTCATATACGGATAAAACGATGTAATGTGTTGAATCCAGCATCATTGCTGCCGATCGACACAGAATCAAGTGGTGAAGCAGTACATGACTGCTATCTCAAAACTGAAGAGGAAACTAAGGGTCGCATTGACCTAAAAGATACTCCATTGACAGATCCCGATGGTACTTTGTATGTGGATGGTTCTTGTTTCAAGTTACCGAACGGTGATGTGACGACTGCGTATGCTGTAGTTACATTGAGAACAATTGTGGAAAGTGCAAGATTAAGTCAGAATTCGGCTCAGGCTGCTGAGTTAATTGCTTTGACGAGAGCGTGTGTGTTGTCTAAGGATAAACGGGTGAATGTGTTTACAGATAGCCAGTATGCGTTTGGTGTGGCACATAGTTTTGGACGACTGTGGAGAGAGAGAGGATTCCTTACGTCACATGGTACGAAGATTCAACATGGACAGCTTGTAAATGATCTTTTGGATGCACTTACGTTGCCTAAGCAAGTGGCAATTGTTAAATGTAGTGCGCATCGTAAGGTGACGGATGATGTTGGTCGTGGTAATGCGTTTGCGGATGAGACTGCTAAGGAGACTGCCCGGAACCTTAGCACTCGAATGTATGTGACAAGTTCGGTTAGGTGGCCTGCAGAATCAAGTATGTGTGAGAACACTATCGAGAGTGTGAAAGCAATTCAGAATGAGGCCACCGAGACTGAAAAGGCGAAGTGGAAAGAAAGTACGGGAAAGTTGGATGCGAATGGTTGTTGGACTGACTTATCGGAACAGAAAAGATGGATGTTGCCTGATGCATATGTGCTGGCTGTTGTGACTATGACACATGGGTTAGCACATATTAGCGCGAAAGGTATCTGTAAATTGCTGTTTCCTGTGTGGAAGAATGATGGTATTACGAAATGTGCTGAACGCTTGGTTAAGAATTGTATGGTGTGTTTGATGCACAATCCTGGTAAGGGCACTCCCACTCCACCTGGCCATTTTGCCCCTCCTGCGTACCCTCTCGAAGTTATCCAGTTGGACTTTATCCACATGGAGAGATGTAATAATTTGAAGTATGTGCTGGTTGTGGTGTGTGCATTTTCTAGGTGGATTGAGGCCTACCCCCTTAAGGATAATACGGCTTTATCCACGGCAAAAATTTTACTCAAAGAGTATTTTTCCCGCTACGGAATGCCTCGGGTTGTGTGGTCAGACAACGGAAGTGAGTTTGTTGGGAGCGTGATGAAGAGTGTGTGTCGCGGGTTAGGGATTGTACAGAAATTTCATAGTGCCAATCATCCTCAGTCAGCCGGTTTGGTTGAAGGGTACAATGGCACCCTTAAACTAAAACTAGCAAAGATTCAGGCTACGACAGGTCTTTCGTGGCCTGACGCTTTACCCTTAGCATTACTGTCAACAAGGGCAACTGTACACTCCCGAGTAGGGCTCAGTCCCTATGAAATAGTGTTCGGTCGTCCTGCCAATGTTTGGGGGGTCCCTAGACCGGGTGCCTTTTGTGATCTTGAGTATCCAATGTTGATCGATTATCTTCATGACTTGACTGCTAAACTGAGGTTAATTCACCAACAGGTTCACGAAGCATTGCCGACACAGACGGAGGGTCCAGGCCACCAGCTCCAGCCCGGAGATTGGGTGGTAACGCGGAATTTTTCACGCAAGAACAATTTGGATCCCAGGTTCACTGGACCCTATCAGGTCCTCCTTGCCACGAGAACTGCAGTTCGTCTTGAGGGGCGGAAAAATTGGGTGCATGCCACCCATACCAAGAAAGTCCCCATTCCGTTGCCAGCAGACTCGTGGGTAAGGAAAGGCATTGCATCAACTGAAACCGAAGGATTGCCGGCGTTTGTACCTTTCAGCGACGCACAACCTGTCGGAGAATCCTCAGTGCAGCAAAAAGGCATTATTGAACACTTGTCATCAGAAGACTCAAGACCAGAACATTCAGCTGATCAACAGGGCGTTGTCCCTTCAACGGATCTTTTGTTTAACGAACAGACACGTCCTGGGAAAACCCGATATTTTTTGAGATCCAGCACTAAAGACTAATAAAAAAACCCGTTCTGTCCCTTGACAAATGCATTATCCCGTTTTCCATGATCAGTTTGAACACTCATTCTATTATAATTATTTCGTACATATTCATTGAGCTTTGTTCCTTACATTTTTGTTTCCACAGCTGAGAGACATTGTTTTTATATATATATATATATATATATGAAATAAAGGCCGTAGGGCCGCGCGTGTACTTCCTCCTGGTTAGTAGGTCTTGACGCTAGGTTAAAGACCGTCGGTTCCTGGGAACTCCTAGGAATTGACTATTGCTACACAGAACGAAGTGCGTCAAGAAACGTTGCGGACGGTCATAGGAAATGGCATTTTCAAAGCTGATGGACTTGGAAAGAGCTCAAGCACAAAGATTCAAGCTGCAGCAACTCAGTCGTACCAAATGTTGTGTGTTCCAAATATTCGTACTGTTTGTGACTGTTTCTGCGTTATTGGCGGGTGGAGTGTATTACACAATGTCTTACTACTTGCCCTCTATCATACCTACTCCTACCCCTGACTTTAAACTCACCTCCACTGTTTCTCCTCATTCTTTTCACATCTTACCAGAACACGAGCAGGCTAGACGTGCAGAATTCCGCAACAATTCCTTTATTCAGCTCCTTCATCAGCATCAGTTAGTGGTTAACACTACTAATTGTTGGGTGTGTGGGTTGATGCCACATACTACGGATAAGGGAATTCCATATCTGGTGTTACCGTATAGCTCCCAAGGGTCTGCTCGAGCATTTCAAACAATGTTTCGAAGCGCACTGGGTTTCCACCCCATTCGAGAACCACGTTCCCCCTACTCTGGTCCTACCTCGTACCAAAAATCTTTGTCTATAGCAATAGAGGATTTAGATAGCGATATCTATGATCCCTCGCTTATCCCTGAAGAAGAGGTACAAGCCTATAGGGTCCTAAGTAGAGGCGAATATAGTGTGTTCACTGGTGAAAAACAGCTTAAAAGCTCGCCTCCGATATGGGTCGTACCCCACACTGGCAATTTTTGTTTAATAGGTCGCGGCCGTAGATCGAAAGCCCGACTTGGAGAGAGTGCTTGCACTGAAAATTATATTTTGCCAATGGTCTCGTCCCCTGTGTTTTTGGCTGCCAAGGGTACATACTTTATTTGTCATGATCGTGCGTATGCATGGTTGCCCTCTGACTTCATGGGCTCATGTTTTATCGCAAACTTGTTGCCTCCGACATTTACTGTAGATGCAGATTATCACAAAACTAGAGTTGTGAGAGGCGTAATTAGCGAAGAGGATACTGCCGGTCAAGAGGCAGGAGACTTTTTCAAGGGTTTCCTCCCATTTTGGGGACCTATGGTTAATAGTAGGAACCTGAGACAGTTGACTCGAGTGGTAGAATCGACAGCTAATATTACTGCCAGTGCCCTTGGTAATATCACCACAGAACTTCAGGCGGATAGACTTATGACGTTACAAAACCGTATGGTTTTAGATGTGATCTTAGCAGATCGAGGTGGGGTATGTAAGGTGATCCATTCGAGCTGCTGTATTTTCATTCCTGATAACGCTCCGACTGTCTATCAAGCCATCTCGAAGTTGCATAAGATCTCCGAATCCATACACGTGGATGTAGGGGATTGGACGCTACTTGGATGGTTTTGGGGCCTGATGTCGACTTGGGGTTGGAAAATTCTGACGATCATTGGAGTCGTTGTAGTGTTCCTGTTCACGTGTTGCCTTTGCGTGCAGTGCGGTCCTGCCTTATGTGACCTCTGTGCTACAACGTGTATGAGACAGCCACCTGTTACCAAAGGGTCTCGATTGGACAGAGCTATGCTACAGCAACATCTCGAGGGTCTGATGAATATCGAATATGATTCCGACTAGTGCTTGCCTACATGAGGGCAAAAGGAGCGTCTGAGGTTCCGTGACAATTTTAAGTGATGTTTTCGACTCGCACGAATATGGTCGAGTCTGGTATCTAAGAACCGCAAATGACGAGTTTAGTAAGTGTGCGCAGTTTCGCTGTGCTAACTTAAACCGTTCGTTTGATATGTGGGTTTTTCATCTGTACCCACGGGTTCCATCTTAGATACGGCATCCATTTTGTCTCTTGCCCTCAAGTAGCCAGCGAACGGACACTGTCCGCTTCGTCACCCTGGGACTCTCAGGATATTTGTGGAAGACACATGTACTTTGTAAATATCTTTTACGATGAGGGGGATGATACTGTAAGGCAGATGGCCCCGCTCGAGGCTCATCTTGCCGTCCGGTTTATTGTCTCAGCCGTGCATCTCATTAGGCACGTCCCTTTGATGCCTGTATCTCGTGTTTCCCGATACCTCCCCTTTTACACCCTTTTCGAGTTCCCCACTGTCTCCAACTCCCTCTGCACCTGTCTTTGTCCCTATTTCAATCTGTTTTACTGCCGATTGGAATTCACTAATGTTGGGAAGATGGGTTTTTACAGTTGGGAACCGCCAAATGTTTCCGCACTTATGTTCCGGACCTTATGTGTACCAAAGTGACCAAAGCGACCCCTCTGAGGGATAATTATGGGAACCAGGTTGTAAACTTTTGTGTACCATGTTGTCCTATGAGTTAATTTTGTATAAAAGGAGCGATCCACAGAACCAATTTGAAGCAGTCTCCCCAAGTTGCACGTGTTGTACTTGTTGTGACTTCTGTGTTCCCTGCAGTAAATAAACCTTGAATCTTTGACGCCGAAGGAAGTGTCCCGTGTCTCTGTAGTTTGTGCGCCGAAACAGGTATCCCATGAAGGTTATAGGTGTTGTTCCCTGGCACCGCTGGTACTGTTAAAAAGTCCAGTCCTTCAAGTCCCGGCTCCATATCAACCTTTTGGAGCTGCAGGCGATCCGACTAGTACTGAAGGCATTCCTCCCCTCTTTCCGGGGGAGTGTAGTGCAGGTGTTCAGGGACAACACCACCGCCATGTGGTACTGCAACAAACAGGGCATGTGTGGGGTTGTGGACCCTATGCCAGGAGGCTCTGCGCCTCTGCCAGTGGCTGGAACATCAGGGCGTGACCCTGGTGGTTCAACGCCTGGCAGGTTCTCTGAATGCCAGGGCGGACAAACTCAGCCGTCGGTGCATGATGGATCACGAATGGCGTCTGAACTCGGACGTGGTGCAAGGCCTCTTTCAGCAGTGGGGAGAGCCTTGGTTAGATCTATTCGCCACAGAAGAGAACGCGCAGTTCTGCGCGTTGGAATTTCCAAGGCGGCACTCGCTCGGAGACGCTTTTCGTCGCAAGTGGAGTTGCGGTCTGTTGTACGCCTTTCCGCCTATACCACTTCTGCCCAGAGTGCTGAAGAAGATCAGGCTCGACCGGGCCCAGTTTATCCTTGTGGCTCCGGACTGGGCACGAAGATACTGGTATCCCGAGCTACTCAGCATGTCAGTCGGTCCCCCGATTCGTCTGCCTCTTCGGGAGGACCTTCTGTCGCAGCAGCAGGGTCGGTCCTCCACCCGAACCTGTCCAGTCTCCACCTACAAGCTTGGAGATTGAGCGGCGGCAGCTGAGGCCATTTGACTTGCCGCCTGAAGTCTGTAATGTCATTCTGGCAGCCAGGCGTCCCTCCACAAAGTCGGTATACGCCTGCAGGTGGAACAGATTTGTGGCATGGTGCACAGCAAAGGCTGTGGATCCACTCTCTGCACCCCTTTCTGAGGTTCTCCTCTTCCTTCTTTCTCTTGCCCAGCAAGGCTCTGCTCTGGGCACTATCAAGGGGTACCTTTCTGCCCTTTCCGCCTTCTTAAGGCTACCTGATCAGCCTTCATTGTTCAAGTCCCCTATTGAAGGGCATCACACACTGGTTCCCTCCTGTTCCTTTCGTGATGCCCCAGTGGGACTTGAACCTTGTTCTTACTTACCTAATGTGTGCTCCCTTTGAACCGCTCCATAACTGTCCTTTCCGTCTTCTTACTCTGAAGACTGCTTTCCTGGTTGCCATCACCTCTGCCAGGAGAGTGAGTGAGCTCCAGGCTCTTTCTTCCACACCTCTTTTCCTCTCTGTCCATCCGGACAAGTTTGCGTTGCGGACAAGACCCTCTTTCCTGCCGAAGGTTGTCACGGCCTTCCACATCGGGCAGTCCATTACCTTGCCCACCTTCTTTCCGCCTCCGCATCCCTCGAAAGAGGAAGAGAGGCTCCACCGTCTGGACCCAAAACGTGTGCTCTCTTACTATCTGGATCGCACACGCCAGTTCCGGGTGGATGACCAACTCTTTGTTGGTTACGTGGGCGCTAAGAAGGGAAAGGCGGTGCACAAGCGGACCATCTCTCGGTGGATCATCTTGTGTATCCAGGCGTATTACTTCTTGGCTAAGAAGGAGCCCCCTGTTGGATTGAGGGCTCATTCCACTCGGGCCACGGCGAATACCACTGCCCTGGGTCGAGGAGTACCCTTGCAGGACATTTGCCAGGCAGCTACGTGGGCCTCGCTGCCCACGTTTGCACGACACTACTGCCTGGACAGCCAGGTCCGGAGGGATGGCTTCTTTGGCCGTTCCATCCTCCAGGACTTTCTGGTGTGATTATTGGTTCGCAGACCCGTAAAGAATCTATCACTAACGTGTCTCTTTCAGATGCACAAATTACTACTTGTGTAACGATATATCTGGAAGAGACATTAGTTAGTGATAGATTCCTTACCGACCCACCCATCCTCCCCATTCTGCGAACCGATATCTAGGGTTAAGGTCATCCCCTTTTAGGGCCCTAGTTTCATGGCACCAGTGTTGGTTCTATCATGGCTCTGCGTATCTGGCGCAGAAAAGCTGTGTATCAGAACTGACGTCAGCGCGCATGGGCGGCGTCTAAGTACTCAGACGACGTCATTCCGGCACTAACGACTCCGACGACGGACGCAAAGCCGCGGACGACGCCTGCCGGCGCGCAGGGGTATTGCTACGCAAAATTTTCCGGATACAGTCTGACGCCTGGGGATATTCTACGGTAAGGAATCTATCACTAACTAATGTCTCTTACAGATATATCGTTACACAAGTAGTAACTTGTGCTTCTCACTCATTTATGTACAGATTGCTACTGTGCATTCCATCCGCTCCTTAACTGCTGCTCTCAGACATGTGCATTTATTCTGTTTTTTCTGCATCACACTCTTTGTTTATACTGTATACACCTTTAACCTATCACTTTCAAGCAAAGACATCCCCTTCGTGGTGCATTATTATTGCTTATTGTCATTCTTACTCAGCTCGAAAGGAAAGTTCCAAAAGGATTATGCAATGCCCTCATCCTAACTTGCCTCAGATTCTCTGTGTACTCCGTCCCTGTCAACTATTCCTCTGATGAGATCCAGTCAATTCTCTCATTTGATCCACTGGCCAATACTTCATGATTGGCTCCACCCCGTTTGTCTGTTATGCATGATGTCTTTAGGTATCTGGGACATGATAGTTCCTTGAATTCCATTGCTACAAACAATGTGCACTGTACCCAAGTTGCCTCAAACTATGCCTCGCTATGTTCCAGTGTTGCAGAAAGCTTCTCCATATGTAGCAGCTCCCAATTCTTATGAAGCCAGGTACAGCGTTTTGGTAGTGTCTCTTTCCCCCACAGGGTTGTGATAACCTGTCTGTAGCAGAAGAGTAATTTATTTATTTTATTCATAAAGTTTTATATAGCGCAGACATGACCCACGGGGGTATCAGAGCGCTTTACAGTACCCATTCACTTATTTGGAAGGCTCAATCAATCAGTGTTTCATCAGGGTTTGTAAAGGGCGGCTACTCACCCCTGAGGATCTCAAGGCACTAAGGTGGGAGGGGAAGTAGGGTGCTGCTGATCCTTCAGGTCGCTGGGGTTCTTTCGAAGAGCTAGGTCTTTAGATCCTTTCTCAATTGGGTCAGCGATGGGGATTGCCTGAGGTGGAGGGGCATGGCGTTCCAGGTCTTGGCAGTGAGGTAGGAAAAGGATCTTCCTCAGGTTCTGGTCTTGCAGGTCCATGGCTCGGTGGGGGAGCAGAGGTGTCTAGTGAGTACGTGGAATGAGAGGCGGTAGTGCAGATATGCTGGGCCTGCGTCATTGAGGAGCTTGAAAGTGATTCTTTTGTTGTTCTGGGAGACAGTGGATTTCTCGTAGGTGTTTAGTGATGTGGATGTGGCGAGAGATGGTGAGGACCAGTCTGACTGTGCCATTTTGAATGTTCTGTGGTTTCCTGAGGAGCTTCTGGGTGATGCTAGCGTAGAGTGCGTTGCAGTAGTCGAGTCTGCTGCTGATGAGTGCATTGCTGACCGTCTTTCTGGATTCGGTGGGGATCCATCTAAATGTCTTTCGAAGCAGGTGAAGCGTGTGGAAGCATGATGCGGAGACGGCGTAGATCTGGCGGTTCTTTGTGAGTGAGGAGTCCAGTATGATGCTGAGGCAGGCCACCAGGTGTCGTCACAAGCTGAGGGGGCAGTTCCCAGGATGAGGACTTCGGTCTTGTCCAAGTTGAGTTTGAGGCAACTGTCTTTCATCCAGGTGGCAACTGCCTTCATCCCACTGTGAAAGTTGTTTCTGGTGGCTGTGAGTTTGTTGGTGAAGGAGAGGATCAGCTGGATGTTGTCGGGGTATGAGACAATATTGAGACCATGGTTCCTGACGATGGCTGCGAGCGGGCCATACAGACGTTGAAGAGGGTGGGGCTCTGGGAGGAGCCCTGGAGCACTCCCAGAATTGTATTTAACAGGAATTCTGGGATCTATGTCTCTGACATGGAATTTAAATAATCAGTCTTCCTAATACATTTTAAGTTTGGAACAGTGCTACAGCAAGTGCATTAGGAATGCAGTCCTCTGCACCATCCTCAGCTTTCTGCCATGTTTGCTGAGTTCCAGGTATGAATCCTTACTGGCATGTAGTACCAGCATGGTGTAGTCTTCAATAGAGCTTCTCTGCCCATGGCACGCACAGCCGACCCCCATCTTCTTTGAAAGATGTGCAATCATTCTGCATCTGTGAGTGAGCGATCCAGTTTGTCCAGTTCGTCCTCCCATCTCTTCTGTGCATGAGATTTGCCTACATGTGTCATGTGTGGGTATTTTATATAAAGCCAACAGTAGTCTTTTATCATCTTTTTTTGGCATGAGCCAAATGTTGTCAGTGGTGTACTAGCATGCAGCCTGATCTCATGATGTGTGATCCAGTGTGCAATCTAGAAATATGTCTCCCTCTCTCCCTCCTGGTTTCTGTAATCTCCTTTTATTTGTTCACAAGAACAGAGAACCGCTGGGTCTGAGAATCCCCGATTCTTTTACACCCTGCGATGCACTAAAGGTATCTCCTGTTGCGACAAAAGAGACGTCTGGGGTAGCCGGGAGGGGAAGGTGGTATGCCATTTTTTGCAGTGGCTGCTGCATCCCAAGGTAGACGGGATTTCAAAACCAGACCCTTAATCTGTTCAGCTCTAACATTCGCAGGTACTTGCTGAAGAAAAACTGTGAAGATACCTTGTAGCAAACTGATTCCATAAAAAAAATGGATACTGGAAAACCAGTGTTTTTTTATTTGATTTTTTAATCCTTCATAAAGGTACTTTGCTCTCAACTGGTACTCCAATGACCTTCCTGGAACCAGAATGAGCAGCTCACAGGCTAATATACCAGCACTGGAGATACAGTGTTACAGGTAAGTAACTTTTTCGTCTGCAGCGCCAAATCTTGCCTACCCTTAATGTGCTATAAATTAAACCTAGCGAAAACATTGTAGCTAAAGAAGAATTGCTATAGATAAGAAACTTTCCTTTTCGTTGTACAGTATATTGGTGCACATTGCTATGATCGATGTAAAACTTGAAAATAAACTTGAAACACTCCAGTTCGCTCAGTATTTTATGTATATGGTGTTTCTATGCTTTCAGATTTCTATTTGACATCTTCTGTCTTTTTGACACTTTCAGCGGACAAAGCCTGGTCCATTATCCACCACGACAGATATTATGCTACCAAGGTTGCGGGCTCCAGCCCCGACCTGCCTTTCCTGGGTCCCCTGCAGTACTGGAATGCCACCTGGGGAGAGGTCTCCGCCCTGGCGAATGGATCCGAGTACTGCGAGCAGAGGATCGAGTTCTCCTGCTACAGATCCAGGCTCTTGAACTCGCCCGGTGAGTACAATCACGTCAGCAGGGCTGATTTGACACTAAAAGAACTCTGGCCTCTCTGTCAAAATGAGGTCATGCGGTTTCAAATAATATAGTTGCCCTTAACCCATGGGCTATATCATTTTTGTAGTTTGATGATCTTTTCATTTTCCATGACTGTTCCTGAATAGAACAAGGTATGTTGCCAGAATCACAATATTTGTAAAGCTTTAAACACCAAGGGCCAGATAGACGAAGCTATTTAGCATTTCTTAATGGGCCGAATCACTATTTCGGTCTGTTAAGAAATGCTAAATGGCCTTTTCCTATGTACAGAGGCCAAATTGCAGTCGCGATTTGCGTTTTCTACCGGGTGAACTACCTATCTGCAATTCCCAAAGCACATGTACGAAGCATTTCTTAAATGGAATTAGGCATTTAGGAAATGCAGTTAACATTGACTCAAAGTAGATGGTAGCCAAGTGAAAAATTAAAAAAATGCATTCAAAATGCATTTTTTTAATGTGACATGAAGCGCGTGTATGCCCCTAGTGCATATGTGCACTTACATGTTATATGTTATGTTATAAATTTGTTGAGCGCGCAGCTGCCCCAGCTAAGGGGCGTCCCGGCGCAAGGACATGGGCAATAGGACATTGTGGGTGCCTCCTGAGAGGCCTTAAGCCCAGAGGGACCCTTGGATTTGCATTTCTTAAACTGTGATTTCCTATTAGGAAGTAGCAATTAAAGAAATGTAAACCATTTCCTATTTTGCCTATGGGGGGGGAATGCAATGGCATTTCATATTTTTGATTACCCAATAGCGATTCATAATCTGGCGGAATAACGCTATTAGGCAATCACAAATTTCGTATATATCATTTTGAATTACCTGCATAGCGATTCCTACAGAGTTGCTATTTGGGAAATGCCAAATTAGAATTTCGAATATCTGGCCCAAATAGCAAGGTAAAAATTCAACACATAAAGTAGGATTTGTAGGCAAAACCTGCACTTTTCCAGATTACCTCATTTTTTGCATAGGATTTCCCAACAATAAATATGTTACCAAAACTATTTTTGGACAGTTACATTTATGTAGAGATTGCGGGGTAAAAAGAATCCAGGTAGATGTGAGGCCCACATTACCTATCCTACACTCACTACCACGAGTTCTTTAAGTTACTGCAAGGTCAGCCTGAATAACTCCCTTTTTCGTTTTTTGCATTCCAAAGCTTTGGCAATTCCCAAGCAAGTCAACCACATAAAAATCATACAATGCAGAACAAGCCGAACAGGTCTCTGAATGTCAGTCGTGCTCAAGTCCCATATCTTTTACTGGTTGACAAATTTTCTGATGCAGTGGCCACAGTCTGACATAATTCTGATAGGACTGTTTGTTGAAAAGGATACAGGTTGCTGCATGAGATATGTTATGCCATGGAACATGTACAACACAAGACTATCTAGGGAATAGTAAAGCACATACCAGTGTGCGGGAACCCAGAGATATGACTCAAAACCCTTTACAATTTTGGTAGGCAATATGTAGGGTCTTAATGTATGCTATGAAAATGTAATACACACTCATGCAGTCTTGGTCCTAGATTTTAGTATAAAAACCCATGCTAATTTGTGCATTGCTCTTTACAGGAAAGGTTCTATTTATAATTTCTAATCTACAGTGGATGGATTTCCCCCAGACACTTTGATGACCACCAACTCATAACTATACGATGCATCTTCTACTGAAGTGTGCATCTTCAGAAAGGTAGTTTAAGCAGCAAAGGCGCTCCAATTCTTACTCTGAGATCCCTTTGAGAGTTGTGCGCTTGAATTTTGGTAATTTGAATAAATTCATTGTTCTACTATTATCTATGACTGAGAATCAATATTGATTGTTTATTAAGTGCCTTCGAATGTATGTTAAAATAGAAATCAACAAGCTTCCTGTAAAGGAATGAATACTATTGTTCCACCTGTTTGCAACTGTCCCTTGATTTTAGTTGATAATGGATGTGAGGAGTGCAGAGGGAACCTTGTTTGCCTTCGATTACTATATTGTGGTACAGGATTTGTAGTAGAGTGAAGTTAGCTACCAGAGCACATCTCCTCTTACAAGCACACATTAAATGGATGCATTTCCTAATAAAAGGAAGCCTTTTAAATTAAGCAAAACGTGGGAATTGCATGGCATACAACCTTAAGACTGTTTAGAACCGCTGAGCATGACAGCCTGTCTGCTGAATTTATATTCAGTGTTTATTTAGAGACAAGTCTGAGGTTTCTAAGCCCTAAGTTCCAAAGCTTTAGTGTGAGAAGTCAGTGGCAGTGCCACCACTAAACGAAACATCAACTGAGGAAAAGCAGAAAGGCCTGAAAATATGGTCAATTCGCCATAAGTGTGATCCTTTGGGATCATTAAGTAGTAAAATATACAAATAAAGTTCAAATTGTAGAGCTTTTGGGTTGTGCCCTGGTAGTGCATAGAGACTAGTTTTGGTACAGCCACATATTGGATGGCTTTCATCCATGTGCAAAATATTGTGGAGTTATTAATATGGACGTTAACATGAGGAAGGAAAGGAGCCCAAATCACTATGGCTGGCTTCATTCACCATTCATGGACAGCCCCTCGCTGAGCTCAGGACTGTGAAACTATTTCTGCTCTTGTCTCGCCTTAGCTGGTCTGCCCTTCAGCTTCTGGATGGGGCGTAACTATGAGAGGCACTTCTACTGGGGTGGATCTGACCCGGGAGTCCAAAGATGTGCATGTGGCATGGACAAGAACTGCGCAGACCCCAGATTCTTCTGCAACTGCGACGCTGAGCACTTGCTGTGGTAAGCCGCCTCCCACAACCTGCAGTAGTCCCCCCCCATTGATTTGTTATCTCTGGATCCTGTAATGTAAATGGTTTCCCACTGTGCTACATTCGAATTTTCAGAAACAGAGAACATTTTCTGTAAATGATTTTGGCCGCTGTCCGCCATTATCTTTAAAGCCTCTGGGGCATATTTACATGGGGCTATCCATCAGGCCACCACTTTTTTTGATGCTCTGGTGGTGATAAGCCCTTTGCCTTATTTACAAGGCGGCATAAAGTGTAAATAAGGCTTCTTTTCGTGCAGCACTTTGTGTGAAAGAGGCAGGCAATGGGTGTTGCGCTGGGCGTTCCACCACAACACATATTGCTTTTTGACGCTGACCCATATTTACAAGGCTAGTGTAAATATGGGGCAGCGCCAAAAATAAGACCAAGGAAAACCAGGTCTTAAACTGGCGCAATGACAAGAAATTATGAATTTCTTCTTGTTTTGCTGTTTCTATGTGTGCTGCAGAATACAGCACACATAGAAAGAACAAATTGCCATTAATGATTGTTCATGTGCTAGAAGGTGTTCCTTCCTGCACATGAATAGTCTTCCTGCACATAAACAATCATTAGATAATGAAGAGTTGCAGCTTCTATGTGTGCGGCATTCTACAACACACATAGAAGTTATAATTCGCCATTAGTGATTATTTATGTGCAGGAAGGGACACCATCCTGCACATGAACAATAACTCCTTGCAACACAGGCTCTCTTGCACTAAGGTGCAAGGTTGCCTGTGCTGGTCCTCGGCATCTAAATTTAGCACTAGAGAAAACGCAGGGATGCGCTGCATAATTTTACATTTGGCACATATGTGTTTTCAGAATGACGGAGAACGGCGTTACCAAATGTGGCATAACACCTCGCTCTACAATTCTGTTGTAAATATGCCCCCCTAGTCTCCATAAGTAGCTCCCTGTCACTATATGTCAGTAGTGGGGTTGTGCATTAGCAATGCTTACAAGTGACTGCCTGAAAGGGAATGGCCTCAAGGTGGGTATGTTTTCCCAGGGGATTGGCCACGCATTATACCTATAGAACTCAGTGAATTAACGACCTGCACAATCAAGGATCTTACGTGAATCTAATTATGACTGTTGACTGTTCAATGACACTGGGGACATTTATGGTAAACTTTTGCTTCAGTTTCATTGAGGGAGCGCTGACTAGGCATGGTGCTGATCATTACATTTAGGGTCAGTAATTGATGTTTTATTTTTTCATTGGAATAGTTGGCCTAATGGTCCTATAAGATTCTTTCACTTTTCAGTGCCGCTTGAAAACATCCCAGACCCTAAGGGTGTAGCATTGTTACGCTGTAGTACTGGTCCCAGGCGTGCATGTGGTGAGGAACCCATCGCATAGCGGTTCCGTCAGCTTCTTGTGATACCTTTCTTTGCTGTCAATGCAGGCGCAGTGATAAAGGACTACTGAACTATGTAGATCACCTGCCCGTCATGCAGGTGGTTGTCGGTGACACCAATCGCACCAGCTCAGAGGCCTGGTTTTCAGTGGGACCATTGCGTTGCTATGGAGACAGTGAGTACCACATTCGACCCTTTTCTATTTCTATTCCACTGCTCAGAGAAAGGGAGTACGATGGTGGGAGCTGGAAATTTGTTGTTAACAATGGCATAATCAGGGTTAAGTCTTAGTTATTTAGTGTATTTAAAAATCTCGGGTCATTGCTTTAAGAGACAGAAGTAATGAGGTGAAATTTCATTTATATGAGATTTCTCTTCGACCAAGGCAGTTGCCTTCAGTAGAATGATAGCTCTTTTAATATTCAATCATAACCTACATTTTATTTACAAATGGTTTTTGAACGTGCATGCCTTTTACTTCACTCCAGTGTCATACATTTTATTGCTCACTGACACCATATTTGTTGCATTTGCCATCAAGGGTTCTCACGTCACTAGGGGAGTACTAATTGGTTAGTGTAAGCAGACAAGAGAACTACATAACAGGAAGTAGATTACTGCATCACCAGTAGCGGCTCCTCTGCTAAGACGGAGGAGCGTCACCACACTATTCGTTGAGCAGGGCAAAATAAAAGTAAAATGATAATAACAAGGAGTTATTATCATTTTCTTTTTCTTTGCGGGACTCCAGCTAGGTCGGGTGGGGCAGCCCTCAACTCACTGCTCATGACGAATTGGCCAGCCTTCTGGGGCCAGCCAAACAGTCATGCGCACTTGCCATGTTTTCCACTGGGCTGCATTGCACAGCCCAGTGGAGAACAAGCCCAGCCTCCCAGGAACTGCCTAAGCAGCCAAACAGGCCACTCAATCAATCACGACTCTGCTCCTGCAGCGTTATGATTGACTGGGATAGTCCTGGAGCCTGGGGATGAGGAGAGCTGTACAGTGGTGGCAGTGGCGTAGAAGATAAGTTTCATTTTTATTATTATTTCATGCCTCATGCCCCCTCCCTCCCCACCACTCCTTTACAGAGGCAGCCACCACTGTGCATCACATATCTTTGATCTACCATAGGAGTGCATTTATCTCTCCTGTATATAAACTGTGAACCTCCCATTGGGTGCAGTAATGGTGCACTGGGACGTTTGATGCAAACAACTCCCTTCTTCCCATTTCCTCACCTGTCTCTTATTCAGCATTCCATTCCTCTACATCAACCTCTGCCCCATACTGCCATTTTTCCCCACAGTGAGCATGCATGCTTGTGGATGAGCTTATTTGACTGTAAGAAGCATGAATGCTGCTGTCTGGTACCTGTTCTGTGTGGAGAAGATATGCTGCCTGCTGTGCCATACTAGTTCAGTGTTCTGCTCCCACATGATGCACCACACTTGGTATGTAGACTTTTTGTTTCCTTTTCTTCATCTTTTGTCCCTCATTTACTGCCAGTGTGACATCAGTACCCTTTCGCGGCAGGACTGCAGCACTTGTGTATATGGGTGAATGATCCCTTCCTCGCTCACCAAGTGTATGGTTTGCATACGGAAACACCTACCCCCAATAAATGAGTCTTTTCGGCAAGGTTGTCTCTTGTTTGGATTTAAATTTTATTTTTGCAATTGCCTTCACACAATGAGTGCTCATGACGGCTCCCGGCCGTCATGAGTCACGGTTGTCATGTGCTCATGACGGCCGGGAGCCGTCCGAACGTTGCTGCTCTGACCAAGTGCGGTTAATTCCCTACCTGTGCGGGAGAATTAATCAGTGGGCGGAGTTCGGACGGCTCCCGGGCATCATGGGCACACGCCTTCTGTGACTCATGACGGCCGGGAGCCGTCCTCAGTATGGCAGCGCCACACCCAGCCCCGCCCCCTCTCGCACCGCGGGGGAATTTGCCCAGCAGGGAAGGGGTTAAAGGTTGCTTGATGGCAAGTTAGAAAGTGCTCAATCACATTTTGATTGATTATGGGTTGGAGTTCTTGAAAGAGAGGCTAGTGGAAGCAGGGCCGGACTGACCGCAGTGGCCATCGGGTGTTTTCTAGTGGGCCGGAAAGGTGGGAGCTGATTTACAAGCATTGGGGGCCGGTTTACAAGCAGTGGGGGCTGGTTTTCAAGCAGTCCTGCAATATTGGCCCCTATAACAAAAGCGGCAGCCGTGGTTCTTAGGCAGCTGGCAGCAGTGCTGAAGCAGCAGCAGTGTTTCTTACTAGAACCCCACAACCCCTCACCTCCTCTCCCTGCCTTCCCCCTCCCCCCAAGCCGGTCAAGCTCAATCGCCATGGCTGGTTTGTATTCCCAGTCCGGCCCTGAGTGGAAGTTGTGATTCTATCATCATTCTAGGGCTAAGTGGCTAGTACTGACTCATATTACCATTACCTTTGTAGCACATAGGTGGTACAAGGAAGTAGGGGCCAAACTGGTGCAATTGTAGTCTGCTAAAACACAGCTTTAAACAGTATGCACTGTAATAATATGCATAATATTGTCTTGAGAGCCACCAAATTCAAAGCACTGCTGTAAAGATCTGTCCTGATGATGTTCACTCCCTGATTTGTTGTCCATGATATCCGCTTACTATGATATCAACTGAACGATGATGTGTGCCTCCCAAGGAGGTGCACCTCCCAGCTGTCCACTCTTCAATGTTTTTTGGGATACAATATACTACTTTGGACAACTTTCAAAGAGCTGCTCATAGCACCCTGATCTGGTTTCCATCCAGGATGCATCATTGAAACTGCATCTTTCAAAATCCTGAAAACTGTTCATCACATCCTGGATGATGGAGATGACTGTTTACTCCTTTTTAGGTCTCGGTAATATCCAGTCGAAGACCGGAAGTCCGAGAATTAATGTTTCTTAGAGTGGCTGCTTTAGCCCCGCCTCTCTTTTTGTCTCTCCTCGATTGGCTGGCTTCCTAAATAGAGGCCAGCCATTGGAGGAGAGAGCCGTCCCTCCAAAGAAGCTCCGTCTTTTTCGGATTCGGGGGCGTGATTTTTTGCATTCTTTAGCCCTGTGACGTCGTCTGTCACTCAGGGCGCAAAACACACGCCCCCGAATGCGAAAATGACCATGCTTTCTCCGAGGCATTTCTGCTTTGCCTCGGAGAAAGAAGGTGGTGGTTTCTAGAGCTGCTCTGCTCCCCCCTTCCCTCCGATTTCCTTTGTCCAGCTCTGCCCTCCCCCGCAGCTCCGTCCGTCCTGCTCTTCCCCCCTCCCTCCGCCCGCAGTCCTTCTTCGTCCCGGTCCCGGTCCCCCCCCTCCCCTCCGCCCGCAGCTCCTTCCGTCCTGCTCTTCCCCCCTCCCTCCGCCCGCAGTCCTTCTTCGTCCCGGTCCCGCTCCCCCCCCCTCCCCTCCGCCCGCAGCTCCTTCCGTCCTGCTCTTCCTCCCTCCCTCCGCCCGCAGTCCTTCTTCGTCCCGGTCCCGCTCCCCCCCCTCCCCGCAGCTCCTTCCGTCCTGCTCTTCCCCCCTCCCTCCGCCCGCAGTCCTTCTTCGTCCCGGTCCCGCCTCCCCCCTCCGCCCGCAGCTCTCCTGCTACGCTCTAGCACTGTGGGGCAGTTCATTGTGTTACAGTATACGGATGCTGTTGTACTACAAGTTGTGGATATTATTGTGCTAGCGGTTTCATTGTGCTAAAAGATATGGATGCTGTGGTACTACAGGAGATTGGTATTATTATACTAATGGCTTCATTATACTACAGGATACGGATGCTGTGGCCCTACAGGGTATGAACACCACTGTACTAATGGCTTCATTATACTACAGGATGCAGATGCTGTGGTACTACAGGAGATGGGTATGACGGTTCTAGTGGTTTTTTGCCGTCAGGACACGGACTCTGCGGCCCCCCGGGAGAAGGAGATGTCCTCGTGGTCCCCCTGAATAAGAGGTGTCCTGTACCGCCCACGGGCGCTGCAGGGGGCCAGGCTTGCACATGTTGTGAAGTTGAGAAGTGATGAAAGTGCCACGGGAGGGGCGTGTTTGGAGCCCCCCAGGGGGTAGAAAAGGCCGAGGCGGGGCCGCCGCTGTGTTCGTCCTCAGTGCAGGTCAACGGGAGAGGTAGGGGCCCTCGGCCTTCGCTGGGCCTCGTCTGTCCCTCATCTTCCTCTCTCGGCGGGGGGCTCTTTCCTTCTCTGGCTCCTCTTCTCTCTCCCTCTCTCTCTGGAGGTCTCTTTCCCTCTCTGAAGCCCCCCTCTCTTTCTTTACTCCCTTCCTTACCCTTCGCATCTCTCTTTAGTCAGTGTCTCTGTCCTTCTCTCTCTGTCCTTCCCTGCAGCTCGTCTCTTCCTCTGAACTTCTCTTTCCTTTCACTGCTGTCAAATTTCTTCTCCCGCTCTCTACTCGTCAGGTGCTTGTCACTCTGCGACCTTTCACCCACCCCTCTCTCTCTCTTTATTCCTTCTCCTTCTCCTCTTACTTCTTCTAATCTTCCTCATTCTCTATCTATCTCCTTCCTCTCTCTCTTTCTTCCTGTGTGTTTCCTCCTCCTCCTCTTTCGTTCTTATAATCTTCCTCTTTCTCTCGTTTTTCTCCGTTTCTTGGTCTCTCTGTGTATCGCTAATCCCCTCTCTCTGTTGGGCACCTGGTGTTCTTCCTTCTCTCTCTCTCTCTTTCCTCCTTTGTGTTTCCTCCTCTTTCGTTCCTATAATCTTTCTCTTTCTCGTTTTCCTCCATTCTTTGGTCTGCTCGAAGAAATGTTTGTTAAAAGGGGACTATAACGGGGCATGCTTTGGGGGCAAAATTGTTTTATGGCTGACAGATTGGGCGTATTTGAAACAACAGTTGTTTTGCTGTGGGAGACGTGAGCTTAGATGCAGACGCGGACTCGAAATGTGCTACTATACTACACCTATACATTTGTTAAGTATGGGCTTTCTTGCAGATTTTAGTTTGGGGTGTGTTGTTTCGTGAGCAGATATGAGTGTTGGATGTGATACTTAATTGCAGGGATGAGCCTGCGGTCTGTTCCTAGAGGCACAGTTGCGACTTTAGGGTGTATTGTGTTGTAGATGTGAGCTTGGGTTTTGTTGCTTGAGATGCGATGTGAGTTTCTGGTGTATTGCTTTAGGTGCAGATGTGATCTTCGGGTGTAGTGCTTGAGGTGCAGATGTGCTGCATTATTCAGTGGTGAGATTGGAATGTGCCGCTGTAGATGCATTCCGCGTGCTTTGGTTGTACTGCGTCCTCAGGCAGGTGTCATCTTGGGGTGTTTTTCTTCGATATATTACTATGGCATGTGCCGCTTCAGTGTACTCGTGAGATTGGACAATGCTTTTATGGGGAGATTGTAGGTTGTCCCGCGCTTAATTGGGGAAGATGTGAAATAGGGACATGCTGCTTTAAGCGCAGATGTGTGCTTGAATGTGCTACTGTAAATCAGCCCTGCTCTGCATGTACAGCTTTAGACGCAAATGCGAGCTATGGTTGTGCTGTGATAAGCAGTTTCCTAGGGCAGATGCGAGATTGATATGTTTTGATTTGGGCCGATGTGACCGTTCGGCATTCTTTGGGCCAGGGTTGAGTTTGAATGTTTCTTCAGGTGTTGTATGCGAATAGAATGTGCTGCTCTAGGTCCACATGTTGGCAAAGCATTGCGGCTTTAGTGAGGATGTAAACATGGGATGCGTCGTTTAGGCAAAGATGTGCATTTGTGCTTTGCAATTTTATATACAGACTTGAGTTTGGGACGTTTTGCTTTGGATTTGGTGCTTCAGCACGTATCAGGAGTTTTGAGTCCTCTGTGGCAGTTGTCAGTTTCTTCTTTTCTATTTTAGGAGTAGATACACGAGTGTGGATTTGAATTTGTGGAAGGTATGAACTTGGGGGGCCTTTATTAATGTAATTCTTTATCTTAAACTTATTTTTGAACTGAACTTGGGGAAAGACTGTGAGCTGAGACTCGTATCACTCGGGGTTTCTTTTGGAATGTGTGCTTCCATCGAGGCACGCGGGTTATTAAAGAGTTAGACAATTTCCGTCGCTTTGTCCGAGTCTCCTAATTTACATTTTTTTTAATTTCTTCTTTCAAAAACACGTTGTTCTCTCTTGATGACCCTTGACCTGTACATTATTACCGATAGCTCTTGCTGTCCGTGTTCTGTACTGTACCCTTGAAATGGGGCATACTTATCGGCAGAGCTGCCAGTTTTTGAATGGGCAGTATTAACATGTACTACGGTAGGCAGCATCAGTATAACTCAGAAGAAGTTCTAGATTTGTGGGGCAGTATCAACACTCCTTATCCAAATTGACTTGTTTATTTGGGGGCAATATCCTGAGTACACTGCCTAGTTGTATATTGCAGCGTTATGGAGCGCCAACTTCGCTCGAGGGCATTGGGGCGCTGTATAAGAGAACCACACCATGTTTACACATTCTCATGGGCAGGGAGGTTACGTTTTCGTAGCAAGTAGGGCAGGATGCGAACGTGAAAATGTCTCCTCCCATATCGAGATGGCCCGTGCGGTAGGTCCTAGTGACATATGGGTGTGGCTAAAGGGCCAGAGCAGCAGCATTTGGAGCTTTGGAAACCAGGTTCAAGTCTCGTTGTCTCAACATCTTGTGATTCTGGGCAAATCACTTATCTCCTCCTGCATCCCAAAATAGAATGTGTCCATGTTTAACGAACCCGGTGCTCATGAAAAGCTGTCCAATACCTTCGGGTCGAGTTCGCGTTATATAAAAAATGCGCCAAAGCTTGGGTACTATTATGTCCCATTGTGCAGGCTGCATGCGCGTATCTGCCATAAATCCGGGTGAGCCCCCTCCCCTTCGCGGGGACGCAGATACTATTGCCCAGTAAGTGCCCCGCTATCAGGGTAAGTGGCTGCCCCCTGGGGCGGGTGGGGGCTCTTTCAGTCCCTTTTGTCCCCGCACAGCCAGAGGGTGCGGCGCGAAGAGCTGATAATGGGGCAGGGGAAGCGGCTTCAGCGGCCAGAAGAGGCCCATCGGCTGACAACGACTCTGACCGCCGGGGGCCTGGGGTCCATGGGGGCAGGGCAGGCCGTGGGGGCAACCGGTGAGGGCTTCGAATACATCTAGTGTGCGCAGAAGATGGCCGCATGCGGGAAGCTGTGTATATGCCAATAGAAATAACAATGCCATTTATTTAGGGATACAAAAAAAAAATAATGAGCAATACCAATAGCTCTACCAATAATATTGCCGAGACCATTGCATTGTAAATGCTTGTTTAGATCTGTCAGTGGTCATTGACATTGACTGCCACTCCGTAATGACTTCAGGAATAATATGCTGAGCTGTTCTCCTCCTTTCTGACCAACCACCATTAAATGGTGACGATAAAGATTTTCATCTCAGGAACTACTACAGCAATAAATGATGTCCCACAGGGTTCAAACCTATGCTCTGTACTGCTCATCGGGTTCCTCCATTCATCAGAATGTGAATGACAAACAGCTTTATCTACAAACTACAGCTCCAGGGGATATCCACAGTCTTGGTAAAAAAAATACCTTTAACAATGTAAAAAAAAAATCCTAAAGCTCAACCCAGAACAATACAAATTTCTGCTCATTCTTGCTAAACATACTAACATACTCAACAATTCTCTTTGGAATGATCTGGCAAACAGAAGGGAGATCACCATCAATGTCATCCTCTATAACATTTGTGGGTTCCACTCTCAATTTAATTTCAGATCTTAATAAAGCTCATCCGCTCACTCCCAAAAATCAGCCCCCAGCTTATTAGACTATCTGAGATTTACTATCTCATCTCAAGGCGCGACTTCAGAACTGCTATCTTAGAGGGGTACCACAATGTCCTTTAGTCTTGCTCAAAGCAATGCTGCATTTCTGCAACTAGGCTGTTCACAGGTAAAAAGGTTTTACCTCACTACATTTCTTCTATGTCATCTGCAATGGCTACCATTACTATCAAGAATCAATTTCTAATTAGATTGCCTCACCTATAAACCGGTACATTAAAGCAAACTTTCATCAAATCAGGTCATCTTTATCACTGTTCAGGTGTTCAGACTAATCCTAGATTCGGAAAATTCCTGAAGCTCAAAATGACTCTTATTTATTTATACCATTTATAAAATGCGCTGTTACCAAGCGGTGTCCTGGCGCTGAAATGATAGCTCCCCTAAGTATCAGGCCCCTCCTAATGTCTAAAAAGCCAAGTTTTAATATTTTTCCGAAAGGCCAAAAGGTTTGCACTATGTTTCAAGGCCAGGGGCAGGGAATTCCAAGCAGTGGCAGCTCCTCCAACGAAGCTTCTGCCCCCCCATCGTGCCTTCCTGATCCTGGTTGTCTTAATCAGCCCTTTATTGGCCGACCTCAGCTGTCTGCCTGGCGTATACAGTTGGAAGTGCTGCTGGAGAAAAGATGGACCCAGTCCATGTACCGCCTTATAAACAATGCACAGTGATTTAAACAATATCCGTTTGCGCACCGGGAGCCTGTGCAATTTCCTGAGTTCCTGTGCAACCGGCGCAAACTTAGGCAGGCCCTCAATAAGGCGCACTGCAGTGTTTTGCAGCACCTGAAGTTTATTGAGCAGCCCTTGTTGGGCCTCAAGGAGAAGACTATTGCAGTAGTCTAAGCGGGAGAGCCCAAGTGCCGTCACCACCGTTTTTCTGCTACTGTCCGGCAAGAACGGAAAGATCTTCCTGATGATTTTCAAGGTCCAGTAAATAGAGGAGATCAGTGCATTGACTTGAGGTTTAAAAGATAATTGATTGTCAATGAGGACACCTAGGTTCTTAACCTTAGCTACCGGAGTGGGTGGGGTTCCCATGTCGTCCGGCCGCCACTTGGGGCTCCACAAGCTGATATCAGAGCCAAAGAGTAGAACCTCGGTTTTGGAGGAGTTCAATTTGAGGCAGTTACCTGCCATCCAGGTGCTAACAGCAGTCAATCAGTCCTGAAACCTGGCAGCTACGCCTTCTTCTCTCCCCGGGAGCAGTGATACAACGATCTGAGTATCATCTGCGTAAGATGTTAGTTCAAATCCGAAAGAGCGGATCACCGGGGCGAGAGATGAAACATAAATATTGAATAGGGTGGGGCTAAGGGAGGACCCCTGCGGGACCCCCCTGGGAGTTTGAAAGGTCTAGGCTCAAAATCTCCCAATGCTACCACCTGGACCCTATTCACAAGGAAGGCTTTCAAGATGTTAAGGGCCCTCCCCTGAAGCCCGCAGTCCTCTAAACGATCCACCAGAATACTATGGTGGACCGTGTCGAAGGACGCGGACAGGTCGAGAAGGACCAGAGCTGCACGTCCCCCTGCATCCAATGCCTTCCTGATCTCTTCGGTAGATTTAATCAGGGCGATCTCGGTACTATGACCTTCCCTGAACCCATGTTGGGCTTTGTCCAGACCCTGAGAAGATCTGAGGAATGTACAGAGCTGCAAGTTCATAACCTTCTCTACAAGCTTAGCTGGCAACGGTAACCGGGCTATAGGCCGTTAGCTATTTGGTCTGAGATATCGAGTGTAGGTTTCTTGAGCAGCAGGACAATTGATGCTCGTTCCCAGCATGTTGGAAAATTCTCGATGTCAAACATCTGATTAAAAAGATCCGCAAGGGTGCCCACTATAGGGGTGGCTGCCAACTTTGCCACTGACGCCGGGCAGGGATCTTGGGGCGACCCTGATTTAGTTGCGTGCAGCAATTTTTTTATCTCTTCCTGGCTCACACGGCCGAACCCAGAAAATGTAGCTTCTTGACGGTTGGCTAGGGGGTTTCTGTGCGATCCCTCAAGAAGAGACTGTCTCACATGAGGCTCCAGTGCAGTGAAGATCAGTTCCACCTTATTTGCGAAGAACTTGGCGAGAGTCTCACAAAGTTCCTGGCTAGGTGGAGAAGTGGAGAAGTGTGGCTCACTGGTTAGAGGCGGCAGACCCGTAAGCAGAGAACGGCCCGGGACCAGGGTTCGATTCCCGACGCGGCAGGGTCGTGGACCAAGGTCAGCGGACTCGATAATTCTCGCCTCGGTGCCTACTCTAGTCAGAGACCACACGTGGCAACTCTGGGCATCAGCTTGCCTCATCTTCACAACGGCCCCCCCAGATCGCCGGGGATGCTTGGCGCACCTTAGAGATACCCATCTGGGACCATCTCTCAGGGTGAGCCAGGACGGGTTCCCCAGCGGTCGAAGCGTGGAGATACTCCTCCGGGAGTCGATTCCTAGCGCTATATAAACCCACAATTAAATTAAATTAAATTAAATTAGGTGGAATGATCACTGGCTTAGGGGTGGTCAAACTAGCGATTGTATCAAAAAGTTCCCTAGATGAATTTCTGGCTCCCTCGATCCTATCAGTATAATATGTGCCTTTAGCCTTTCTTATCATATCTTTATAAATCCTTTGGCTGGATTTAAGCTTGACTTTGTCCTCCTGATGGTATTTTGAGCGCCAGACTCGCTCCAGTTTTTTACAAACAAGCTTATGTTCTCGCAGCTTGTTCGTGAACCAAGGAGCTGATGGGGCTATATGAGTGGGGTGACATATTTTCGGCGGAGCTAGTGTCCTGCAAGCCCGATCAACCCAATCGGTGTACATGTCTGCTGCTTTATTAACCTCTGCCGGCAGAGGAACAATAGAGGACGTCAACAGGTCCTCAAGTGCCGTGCTGTCAAATTCTTTCCAGGTTCTATAAGTCCTGGCTGTCTTCCTAGCTTGCGTAGCCCTATCCAGTGGGGGGAGGGGTAGAGACAGTGAATAGCATGGCAGAATGGTCTGCCCAAACCACGGATTCAGTGTTGACAAACTGCAAATCCGGGTTGTTTGTAAAAATACCATCCAACGTGTGCCCTGCTAAGTGCGTGTCCCCCTTTACCACCTGGTTAAGACCCACCCCCTGCATCACTTCAGCCAGAGCTAGCGTGTCAGGGTCTAAATCATCTTCTAAATAGAAATTGACATCTCCTAGTGCTGTAAAGGATTTAGTACACAGTGCTTCCTCCAAAATATAGCCCACGGTTTCAAGAAACTGGGACCTGGTCCCAGGTGGTCTGTAAAAAAGGCAGCCCTGGAAAGAGTGATGATTGGATAGAGAGAGTTTGAACCCCAATGCCTCACACGTCTGTGAGGCCACCGACTGAAAGGATCCCACAATAGAGGCATGATAAATGACAGCAAGCCCACCTCCTCTTTTACCAACTCTATCAAGAACGAAACTCAGGTATCCTGGGGGGGTAGCTTTCACTAAGTCCGGTCCAGATGCAGCATCCGTCCAGGTCTTGGTAATAAATGCAATTTTTACATCTTTATCCTGAATCAGTTCAGCGTATTCCTCACTGTGCTTCACGAGGGATCTAGCATTAATTAGAAGACAATTTATTTTGTTCATCGCCCCTTCCCCTCTAGAACCATAGGTCCTGATGAGCACCCTGATTGGTCTGCAGATGACGGCAGGAAGGCCAGACAAACACGCCAGACACTCAAAAAGTCCTGTCTGCATGTCTTTATCTGATCTTAAGCAAATACAGTTCTCCTTCCTCCCCCCAACGTTGAGGCTCAGCAGAGACTCACGATTATAAGTCCTCCTGGGCTGGAAGTCTGAGAAGAGTTGACCAGGGGTCCAGGCGCCAGGCGCTGGTCTGGCGCGGACGGGCGCAGACGGGCTTGCCTTTGTCTAAAGTCTCCACTTTAGAACCTCATTTGCTTCCCTACTCTTGCTTTTCCCATCCCTGGAAGCCTCCTTTGATATCACAATCAAAGTCTCTAAAACACACATTATACACCTCTACCTGATTTAATTCACATCTTAAAATTAAAGACACACTTTCAACCTAATATTTCTAGAGCTGACTATTTCAGAACAATCTGTAGAAATCTGCTAATACCTTGTTACTGTTAACCTTTCTGCTACGGGTATCTATTGCGATGTCCTCCATTTTCGTTCCTTGGAAGGTGTACTAATAGTAATTTTGCAGTGCTATATAAAATTGTTAAATACATAAATCAACCTTTCTAACAAGATTTTATCATGGTGCTGTGACATAACCTCTCCTGCAGATTTTAGCCCTATGGCACAGTGGGTTATCTGAATGTGTGGCTTCCACTCTCCAAAAGACATGGAAATGATGCCATTATGAAACAGGACACAAGTCCCAGAATTCAAAGAAAAAAACCTGGCCTGGAGTAACACATCACGCATGGATCTGGCAAACTTGGCAGCTATGGATAGATGGGGAAGAGTGAAAGGATAGATAAGCAGTCAGATTATTTCTACTGATGCTGAGTTTGAGATGAACTATCAGCGCAGACTACTGTTTTTACTTGTGAATGATGCACAACTATGTTCCATGTAACCCAAAGTCGAGTGATGACTAATTGGTCTCTGTTATATAATATTTAGCCTGCTGCGCGATAGACTAGATTCACACACTATTCCTCCAACACTGACTAATGATAAGTCAAAGGTAATACTGTGCATTAATAGCCCCGTAGATGGCCTGATTATGAATGTCTACCGTCAGATCTAAAAATAATTGCACCTGAAAAAATCTGGCACTAAGGTGTTTGGTATTTTTTAGGTGCACTATTTATCACCTGTTATGGCCAATGGCATATTGAACCGTGCCACTTAAGCTGCTTAAGCAGGGTCTGGCACTCCGCCCCATGCTCTGATGAGCTGGATTTAACTAAACATACATTTGTTGTTTATGGGCCTTTTCTTTCCGCAGGTACAGTGCTCATAAATATAACTGTTAAGCAATACCAAGGCAGGGGGGTGTGGTAGGTGGGCCATTTTGCCCAGCAAAGGAAACTGAAAATGAGAAATTATGAAAACAAGGGAAAAGGCTGAGAGAGGAAGAAATAGTAAAAGTGCGAACGAGAGAGAAATGTAAGACAAGCATAGGCATAGCCAATAGGTCTCGCCTTTGGGTAACATAAGCACTCTTTTAAAAGTGGTCTGGAGAAGAAGCGTGTACCTGGATACCTAAGTCCGTATTGATCTGCGCCACGTGGGGGTGAGCACCTTCCTGCCACTGCCCTGCAGAGAAGGGACTGCGATTGCCGCTGCCATGGTCTCTGTTCCAAGCAGTACTCGGCGAGCTTGAACTCAGATGCCCTGGATTGTGTACCTGCCACGTGCCGGGACTGCACAAGCTGATGCAGCTTCACTCTCCCGAGCAGCAGCCCCTGCACATAGGCCATATAGCAGCTGGAAGCTGGAAACACAACAAAAGCACCCTCCCTCGCCCCCCAAACCCACTAGATTCTTCGGATGGCAGGAGTGGAACAGCGTGCGAGGGGATGGTGGGTGGGGGGGAAGGCTGCACAGGGTAGGCGCGGTCGGGTGACTTTAAAGTGTGTAGGGTGGGCGTTGTCAATGCAGGTCAGGTATGTGCAAATGCTGGGAAATGGCAGAGCGGCAATTGGGCGCCATTCAGAGAAGAGGGTTGAATGAGCGGGTCAGCAGGTGGGGTGTGGGAAGTTGGGGCACGAATTTGGAGATGTGGGTAATGCGTGGAAGAGCTGGCACAAGAGGAAAATATTAAACGCTGCCTCTCGTTGGCAGTGCAAAAAATGGCACTTGTGGGCAGTGAGGGGAACTGTCGCAGTGGGCCAGAAAAGCGCAACTAGAGCTAAATTTGGGGGGGGGGGGCTAATTCTTCCAGCAATAGGTAGAGTAGAGATGCAGTGGCTCTACGATAGGGGTAAAAAAAACAACAAAGCCTCATTAACAAGTGAATGGTCTTCAAAGACCTGTGAAGTACTCGGTGCGGCTGGCGGCTGGCGGCTGAAAAACTGTCTGTATGTGGGCCTGGGAACAGGCCCGGTTCTAGAGGGTGGGCCGGGTGGGCCAGGCCCACCCAAACATGAACCTGGCCCACCCAAACATGATACTTGGCCCTCGCAGTGAACATGCCACTGACGTACAACAACAATAACAACTGTTCAGATAACTGGTGATTTACCATACTGCTGCAGAGCAACCATTTGTCTTTTGGTAGTTTTTAAATGCAGATAAACTGAATTTCATGGGAATAGCTCAGTGGGTTACTACCTCTGTCACAGATATCCTTGTGTTACTTGCAGTCCTGAAGTTACTATCCTAACATAGGACAGTGACCTATGAAAGGTCATCAAGGAGCTGAATAGAAACTTTGTTATTTTTGTGTTGTGATATGGTTAGAGCTTCTACATTCTATCAACTTTCTAATGTTACTAAAAATAGTTTTTTTGGGCAGTTGTACCTTTTTATCAGTAAAGCCAACCCCCAGCCACTGGAGTACTCTTTAAATCTTGAGTTTGTGCTTCCCCAGACCAAACCCTTGTAAAATATATTGCCCACCAGTATGGATGACGTGATTTCTACACCTTGTAATCCTCATTGGCTTATGTCACATTCCCCGTAGACTGATTTATTGTCTCTGTATAATGTGTGCGGTTATGTAAAGTACTGTGACACCCTACACTCATATGAGTAGCGCTGTACAACGAATGGAATGGATATGAGAGAGGGGCAATGGCGAGTTGAGGGGCACTAGTGGAGGGTGGCAGTGAGGGAATCCAAGTAGGGGGTCATGAGGTTGGGGGCTACAGAGAGATGAGGGGGCGCTGGTGGAGGGTGGCAGTGAGGGAAGCCGAGGAGGAGGTCACGGGGTGGAGTAGAACTACAGAGAGTTGAGGGACACTGGTGGAGGGTGGCAGTCAGGGAAGCAGAAGAGAAGATTATGGGGTGGGGGGAACTACAGAGAGATGAGGGGCGCTGGTGGAGGGAGCAGTGAGGGAAGCCGAGGAGGTGGTCATGGGGTGGGGGAACTACAGAGAGATGAGGGGCGCTGGTGGAGGGAGCAGTGAGGGAAGCCGAGGAGGTGGTCATGAGGTGGGGGAACTACAGAGAGATGAGGGGCGCTGGTGGAGGGAGCAGTGAGGGAAGCCGAGGAGGTGGTCATGGGGTGGGGGAACTACAGAGAGATGAGGGGTGCTGGTGGAGGGAGCAGTGAGGGAAGCCGAGGAGGTGGTCATGGGGTGGGGGAATTACAGAGAGATGAGGGGCGCTGGTGGGCGGAGCAGTGAGGGAAGCTGGGGAGGTGGTCATGGGGTGGGGGAACAACAGAGAGATGAGGGGCGCTGGTGGAGGGAGCAGTGAGGGAAGCCGAGGAGGTGGTCATGGGGTGGGGGAACTACAGAGAGATGAGGGGCGCTGGTGGTGGGAGCAGTGAGGGAATCTGAGGAGGAGGTCATGAGGTGGGGGGCTGCAGAGAAATGAGGGTCACTGGTGGAGGGTGGCAGTTAGGGAATCCGATACGGGGGTCATGGGGTGGGGTGAACTACAGAGAGATGAGGGGCACTTGTGGAGGGTGGCAGTGAGGGAATCCGATAAGGGGGTCATGGGGTGGGGTGAACTACAGAGAGATGAGGGGCACTTGTGGAGGGTGGCAGTGAGGGAATCCGAGAAGGAGGTCACAGGGTGGGGGGAAATACGTCGCAATAAGGGGTGCTGGTGGAGGGTGGCAGTGAGGGAATCTGAGGAGGAGGTCATGGGGTGTGGGGGAGCTATGGAGAAATGAGGGGCACTGGTGGAGGGTGGTAGTTGGGGAGTCTGAGGCGGAGACCATGAGGGGGAGTGGCTACAGAGAGATAAAGGACACTGTTGGAGGGTGGTAGTTGAGTTATCTACAGAGAAAGAGGTAAAAAAAAGGTCAAAAAGACTTTTGCACCAGCACTAAAGCCGGCCGATTAGAACAACTGCGGAGCATACTTTAACATGCATGCTAATTACATTTACTGCTATATTCAATGTTTCAAGTTTGAAGGTGATTTTACTATGGTTTTTTAATGGGAATAATGCAAGTGGAACTGAATGGTGGCTGATATGGGGCTGGGGAACACGGTCAGCTGTGAAATAAGGTATAATGGAGAGGGGTGGTAGAAAAGTGGATAATCGAGCCTGTAAGGGAGTGTGCTGCAGAGTCAGGATCAGGGGGGTAGTAATGGAGAGGGTTTATCCCTGAAGGCTCGCACAGAGGGAGCCCCAGTAGTGTCACTTGCTTGATACTCCCACCTTAGAAACCTCCCCTTCCCATCAAAGGGACATTACATGGAAGAAAAGCACTTTTGAGAGTGATAACATTTAGAAAGAGACTTTGAAAAGAGTGCGTTTTACTGTGCCTTGTATGACTAAGGAGAGAAAGGAGGGCCCAGAAGCAGGCCTGGCTAGATATATAAGCGATAAATCGGGCCAGCAGTGGCCCACACAAATGCACCCTTGGCCCACCCAAATAAATATTCCTGGAGCCGGGCCTGCCTGGGAAGCTGCCCGGGCTGACACACACATGGGGGGGGGGGGGGGCAGTGTGAGGAGCTGGAATCAGGGAAAAGGTGAAATCCGGGCACCCTGTAAGGTATTTCAGGTCCTCCTGACTTCAAGCTTGCACTTTTGCACCCATATTTTATACAAGCGGCTACAGGCCGCCCAGTTCATAAGGGCACTATACAAGAAAGAGCCGACAAGGAGATAAAAGCAAAGTATTCATGGGCACAAGCTGCTCCTGCGCAATGCCTCCCTTAGTGAAACTTATCGTGTTCTTACAGCGCCGCAAAGGCACACACGCTACATAAAAGCAGGAATAAAAAAACCTGAAACAAATGGTGCAGAGAATCGAAGGGAGCAGGTGGCTCATTATATAACGCTCCCGCCTTTGGAGCTGGAAAACCTTCACGGGGGCTGTATTAATTATAAATAAATAAATCCTGGTACCCTGTAATGTATCTCAGGTCCTCCTGACTTCAAGCTTGCACTTTTCACGAGCGCTGGCTACGCACCCATATTTTATACAAGCGGCTAAAGGCAGCCCAGTTCATAAAGGTGACCACTGTCTGTGTCAGAAGCGATAAGTAATGCACAGTCTTAGGTACATGTTCGGGGAGAAGGCAAAAATCTGGTGATTTAATGGCATCACAGCTGGTTTCACTTACATTAAATACTTAAAATTGCAAAATTGACTACAAAGTCTAGTGAATTGTTGGAAACATAATTCCAAAGTGCCTAGTTAAGCAGCCATAGAGACTGCTGCGGTAAGTGTTTGTAGAAAAGAAACGTTTCATTATGAAAGTAGCATGTACAAATATGTAAAGGTCAGAAGCAGACCTGTTGGCTTCCAAACAGCCCGCAATGTATATGGTTAATCTGGAAGATTATTGTGGGGCTCTAGTATGGCTACAAAATAAAATGTAAAAGTCAAATGTTAGTGTGGGGGGGGTCTATTAAATAACAAAGTCACTGCCATAACACAGTTCTGATAGACTCCAGTTTAGAATGCGAACACATTGTCTTGACACACGTACCTGTAGTTAAGAAGCGTGGCGCACATGGAAAGTGCAAACGTTACTAAGAAATAGCAACTACAAGCCTTGATAAGCCTGTAATAAATGGAAACGTAGGTTGTAAAGTTGTGTGCATTTAAGTGGGAAGAACAAAGTAACGATAAAACACAGAGCGTGTGTAGTTTATCTTTGGAAGTACAGCCAATCCTCCCAAGAGCCTTGTCGGAATAGAGTAAACCGGCGTGTGTAACAGGCTAAGCATTTATGTTGTTTCAAGTAGTCCAGAGTAAAAAAGGACTACAAACTGGCAGTGAACTGTTGAAGGGCAAAGCGGTCACCATCTAAGTACAGAGCCACCGTAATAGTAAAAATAAGTACTTAGATCCATAACTAAATAACTTTCAGGGGGCATAATCACTGGGGTGCGTGTGTGGTGGTGTGCAATCAGGCATGCATAGCGTTGTTTCAAGTGATCGATTTACATATATTTAAATTTCATGTAATTTGGCAATGAGACAGCCCGGACAACTGGTTATGATCCCTGACGTGGTGTGATTTTTTTTAAACATCCAAAAGAGAAGGTCCTGATCCTGCCCTTGTGCTAAACCAATAATGTGCACCATGCGCCACCGGAGAGCCCTGGAAACGTGAAGTGACTGACTCACAGGGAAAACATTATGCGCCTTGGTGACTTTCGCACGCACCGGAGAGCACTTCACTGAGCCAGGACTCCTCTTTGGGGATCCCAGCCAGTCAGCTGGAGCCACGAGCTCTGCTGCAGAAGCTCATACAGGTCTTGTGTAATTGTCGACTTTGTATTGAGAGCGCTAGGAGATCTGTTCAGCTGGGGTTTCAATCAGCACCTATTATCAGTAATGACAGCCTAGTGATCTGCTCTGCGATAAAAGGCCAGCTGCCACTCCTCGTGCTCCCAGAACAACAAGTAATGTGGAAAAGAAAGCGCGCTTGCTTCCACAAAACCAGTTGGACACCTTCATTCCATGTTTACCGTGTGTCTACCAGCTGGGAACTAATCAGATTTAAAAATAAGAAGGTAAAATTTTATTCCACCTTTAATAATGTGTTAACTAGAAGAAAACATTTTTCTTTCAAAGTCAGGTTTCATTCTGTGAGAGTTACCCAGAAGAGGTTATTTATTTATTTTGAGAAGTGGGGGAGCTGTAAAGCACTCCAATAAATCAGCTTTAAAGTTAAAAAACAATCGCAGCCGCAGAAGCCAAGATAACGATCAGGGAGGAATGCAGCTGGCACAATGCGCACCGCTGCTCGCTTCCGAGATCCCTAGGCCATGCTAGTGAAAGTTTTGAGGAAGGGTGGGACATGCATCTTTGGCCATTTGCATGCTTTCATTATTGAAAACCACACGCAAAGGCCAATGGGATGCAGACCCACACGGAGAAGTCTCTTGAAAGTCTGAAGTGGTTCCAATTGTCCCTCTCCTAGAGCAGCGCATGCGCGCTGCACTAGGCTCGACCCAAAAAACTAAATATGAGAGACATAAGATGGGTAGGTAGAAAGAAGAAAGGAAGGGGCAAAGGAAATAAAAATATATAACGGAAAAAAGGTGAATGGTAAGACATAAATGTGAAAGTAAGAATGAATGAATTAATGGATGGGAAGGTGAAAGGGGTAATGGAATAGTGAAAGCATCAATCGGTTAAAATAAGTAAATGAATAGATAGATGAAGAATGGGCAGACAGCCCAGCTCTGTCAAGATTCCTGTGTCCATGGGTGATGTGCTGCTCCAGTCCAGGTTTTTTCTTTGAATTCTGAAACTTGTAGTCGGTTCATTCCATTGTACAACAAAACTACAAATACCAGAATTCAAAGAAAAAAAACCTAATCCAATGTTGTCTTCCTCATTTTAAGCCTTTCTTTGCTTTACTCCAGCCAAGAATAGTTTCATACTGGAACTTGATTTTAGCTTAGATATATTATTCAGGAAGATACATTACAGTGAAAGCTCTGTAATGCTGCAAGAGGTTTTATGATAGGAATACGCAGACAGGTAGGTTAGGTCGGAGAGAGTTTGTTCCTGACACAGTAGGTAAATGAATGTCCCATCAGGAATACATGTAACATCCATCTAAACCCTGATGACCCTGGCTAACTGCCTACCAAGGAACCTCCATCACCTTGGTACTCTACGACATCACTAGTTGCCCTGACAGGTAGGACACCAATCTCTCTTCAAGGGTCCACTCTTGTAGCAGAAAGCTGGAAGATGGGTCATTTGAGAGGAAGTTGAACTGAAGTGTCTTGGGAAGCTTCGGCTTTGTGTTTAGCCAGATGAGTAGAACATCAATTAATGTATGAAATGATTGGGATGAGGACAGGTTAGGTAGAGGGAGCACGTTTCCTCTTTCTGTGAAACCTTTGAAACTTCCTGAGCATGGATTGTACTTCCATAAGACGAGGTAAGACAGCAGCTTGAGGTTGACCTCTGAGGGAGACTATCTTTATCATTGTATTGGGAATCCTCTTGCCGGATTTCTATTAATCTATGGGCCTTATTATGACATTGGCGGTCTCGGAATGGGGCCGCCCTGCTGCTGCCCTGTTCCAAGACCACTAAAGCTATTTAAGACCCCCCGCCAGAGCATGACTTATTTTTACTCTGGCGGGCGGTTCTTTGGCAGTGATACTGCGGGCCTTTGAAAAAGTCACCGCACTAGGAGCCTCAAAGGCAGCTCCTGCAGGGCATGGACTATGAAGTCCATGCCCTGCAGGAACTGGGGGTGCATGCACACAGGGGGTTACAACATGTGCACTCCTGCATGCACCCCATGGCATAGAGGCAACAGGTTCTCCGTACCAAACTTTTCACGGAGGTCGCACCACCATGAAAAGTGTGGCGGTGAGGAACCTCCTGATATTCTTGGCGGTGTCGCAGCGGCACCGACAGCTATTAGGGGCCTCACACCGTTACGTCACTGCCAGGGATCGTGGATCCCTGGCGGCAGCAGCGGTCCCGTGGTGGACGACTGTTACCGACCTAATGCAGCGAGTTCAGCGGTCCATTGTAACTTGTAATAAGGGCCTATGACATTCCTTCTTCCTGATTAGTTAATAGTAGATCACAAGTTAGAGGCTTAATTGTTTGCCCTGGTGAATGTGATAAACATGAGATTAGCACAAGGTGTGTCGATTGTTATGAGAGGGTAAAGGCCATGTCTGTGTATCCTCTAGGAAACAACTGGAACATGGTTTCGTTCAACAGAGGAGCCAGTCTGATCTTCCCAACCTTCAATCCCGGCTCAAGCTTAGACATCTCGTTCTACTTCAAAACCACAGCTTCATCTGGGGTCTTCCTGGAAAACACAGCCTACAGAGAATGGCACTACATGCCCAGGACCTACATCCGAATAGAACTCAACAGTAAGTCTTTAGAATTCTACTATCAATTGGACAAATTCATTTTTAGGGAGCATACACAGGTGAGAGACTACAGTCATGCATGTTCTCTGCAAACCATATAGCAATAAAATGTACCACCAGCCCTGCAATAGCCGGCACTACCATTAGTAATCTCAGGTGACACACACAGAGCTGTCCTTGCCTACACCACCTTCTTGATGAATTCACCCACTTACTGCTCCGTTTGCTAGTCACACACAATCAGAATAGAATTGTGTTTGAATCCTAGTATTAAAGACCGGTATCCATGCTCCATTCTCAAATTTTAGATCAATTTTCTGATACAGTCATCGATACTGCAGTTTATATGCATTTCATTTTTGTATGTAAGGTGTCCATAAACCTCTATATTGTTTCAAAAGTTTTGTCAAAATATATCTGAGAGCACAGAGAAGAAACATGTCAGTGGAAACATGCACTCCCAGAGTTGACAGAATGTAAATTACCATTAAGCGTTTCATTGCATCAGTTTTTGTGTTCATCTTTTTGTATTAGAGGCTACAGTTCTGTGATAGCCTTTCCACAGGGCTCAATGCTCAGTATGTTTGAAGGCCATATGTAAGCAGCACAGCTGCATGCACCTGCTATGAAATGCAAATCCTCTGGTTTATCATTGTGGGGTGAACAGAAATGTTGACGCTCACTGGCTATTGCCAAACATAGTGGGTGGGTGGTGCTTCTTTGACCAAAAACACAATATATTGTGAGGTAGAGGACTACTATACCTAGTGTGCCATGAAACACAAAGACGACTACACTTGGATGTACATACACAATTTTGGTTTCATGAAGAACTGGTTCCCTGATACCATATTTCTGCTCAGAACACAATGCATAAATATTTCTATCAGTCAACCACAATTTGGGACTTAATGTATGTGTCTTTGAATTATTAGAGGAATGGAGGAGCCAACAAGACAGCCATCTAACTGTGCTGTTCTCCACTTCAAACATGTCTTTTCACTGGTAGGGGGTGAGAACCCTCTGAGATGTAGCTGTCAACACCAGAAGCAGTGTAGTGCATTGAATTACTTGCTGACAGGATTGTGCCTCTAAAAGATCCAGAGGGCAGGGGAAAAGTCAGTCACATTTTAGGATAATACACGAAAAATCCTAATTGTTCCAAAATCTTAGCCTACACCAAAAGGGCATGCTCCTCTGAAAGAGAAACAATTGCTTTCTCTATACAAATACCCTGGATTGACGTAGAGCAGCACTGTCCCACCTTACTCATCACCAAACAATATCACAACCAAGGTTGAAGGATTGTAGGACAGTAGATTAAAAACAGGCACAAATCCAAGGTGCATGACCACATTCAACCTGTCTTGGGGTACCCGAAAACCAAAGGTTTGGCAGATACCAAATAACAAATCATACAAATGCAGATATAAAAGTAATCTTCAATTATCAGTAAGCCAGCTAGCCTCTATAGTCGATAAAGACCACAGCAGAAGAAGACAGGCGACATGAAACAGTTTCACAAACGCAGCCTACAAAATGTTTCTAATCACCTCACTACCGACAGTAAAACAGTATCTTGATGAACGTGGGTCCTGGGAAAACCTTTTGCTATCCACAAAACCAAGGTATTCCTAAACAGCCAGCAGATCTTCACAGATTGCAGGGGATAGGGATAGGGACATGTTTTGACTATGACCATCTTTTTGTCTGGGTCAGTGGCTGGTCATCTAAGCAGGATCAGTACCACCGCCTATATCCAGGGCTTATAGGCATACCAGGGGACAGACTACTTTCAGAAACTGACAGGAGGATGCAGGAAAGGGATAGGAACAAGTGCAGCCGCAGTAGGGGTCGTCACTATTAGTAACTAAAGGATACATGTAAAATCAAGATAAACACTTCATAATTCGTACAAATCAATCCACAAACTGCCCATAAGAACCCAACTACAGGGAACTGCTCTGTTCTCGCTGTTTTCATTTATTGCTGCACTGTGCTTGTGAATACCATGTGCACGGATGTGCACTTTGCTTGTGAATACCATGTGTAGTCTGTACCTCTCTCTACACCTGCTGCTTGGCCTTGTCAAACATTCCCACAACAGACTGTGGGAAAGTGAAATTTTAATGCTATCCTGCCCCAGATAAAATGGACAGCCAAAAGTGAAACGTTTTTATTCATTTCTGTAACATTTGGATCGGAAAAAAAAGAGCCTTTTTTTGCAAGGGTTACCCAAAATTACGACACCCTCTTGTGAAGTGACCACGCAGCAGGATGATTGATGGGTGAATGACCAGAGATGACACAGCTCTTTGGCTCAGAGCAATCGAATCCTTTCTGCTCAGCTGTCAATCTTTTTCCTGACTTCTGCTAACGCGGGATTACTGGTTACTAGTTACCTTACCAAATCCCAAACTAAGTCGACTGAATCGTTGGTACCTGTCATTGAGTAAAAGGTAATCTATCAATAAGTCAATAACTTTAAGAACTTACACCACTCTAAATGACCACTGACCAAAATTAAGTTTCAAATATTTAATATAAAGTCAAAGATAACTGAAGATACAAACTTCTCAAAATAAGATTCAGAAGATAAATCGGTATCACTATGAACATGAACTTTTTGAATAGTCTGAGTCTGAAAAACAAGATAATAAGTACAAGCTCGAAAACCATAAGGGTTGCCAAAATGGATACAAGTTGCAACCTCAAAGTCATTACAGAAAAGAAAATTAAGGTTAGTCTGTCCCTACACTATACTAAGTGACATCCCTACTTAGCAAGATCTTTACCCCTCTAGGTGTCAGCCGTGGTGACTTCCTAAGAAGATCACGCACTTCTCTTTGTGTCTTCTCTGATAATGGGTCTCTCCTGATCAGCCTATCTGCCTACCCATCCGCTTCCTTAGGCTCCCAAAATCATCTGCTCTGCTCTCCTCCCGGGTCTCTTTCCCTAATACCAAATCACATTTCTGATAGGAACGCCCCTTGGGACGCCCCTCACGTGGTATATCTTTGCGCGGTAAACTCCATGATGGTACTCTTGAAGACCCTCGTTAAAGTTGACCTTGGTTCCCAGGCTTCTTCTCCAGTGCGCCGATGCCCCCTAAATTCCTGGAAACTCCTACAGGCCTGCGCAAGGCACCACTGAACAAAGTCCCTTTCATTCGAGCTGATTAGGACCCTCGCACCTGCATACAGTTCGTCCTGCAGTGGGCCTCAAATTCCAGACTCCACCATATCTTTAGGTCGTAAAACACACTCCAAAGCTCTGTGCTGGACACCTCTCGACTTCTTCCCTAACGAGCACATGGCAGTTCAAACGATATGACATTATCAGTTCAGGCCTACTTTATTTACATGAAGCGGGTCCCTGCACTCTTAAAACATTAACTTGATTTAAACAGCAACATTCTTAACTAACATACGTTTCTAAAATAACACATCTATAAAGCATATACTTTAACCCTAAGTTCAATAATACATTTGGAAGAACCATGTCAACCTCGTCTCACATTATTTTAGCAGCACGTTCAGGTTTGCTGTGAATTGCCCTGAGGCCTACACATTTAACTGGATTTCAGAGTTACATTTAATTCAGACATGATTCTTTTACCATGAGAACGTGAGGTTTTCACATTCATTCCAACATTTCTACATTAATCTCACACAGTTATAATTATTGTTACGCTACTTAAACATTCGATACATTTCACTACTGAATATAGAACACTCTGTATATTTCACTCCTAGATATAAAACACTCGTGTGCAAAACATGTTTAAACTAACTATGTGCTTGTAAATATGGTGCACTTATACATTTTTTTTCAAACTTGTGCTCTCTCAGTCCCCCCTTTGATGACCTTCAGGGGTCATCACCATCAAGACACCATTAAAAATGTAGAACCCTTCAAAGTGAAGTCATGGCAGCGCCACCTCTTTTCATAGTCTCCAATGCTTTCAGACTCTTGTATTGAGTGTCCTGCATCGCTGTCAACTCTTCCTCCTGTTTCCTCATAGTTCTCTGCAACCTATTTGCTCTATAACATTGATACAAACGCACCAATCCCCACAAAGTGATTACGCAAATCACAATTATGATGATGGGTTTCAGTATGTACCAAACGATACCCTTTCCTAAGTTTGCAAACCAACCTCCAACTTTACCCATTCCATGACCTACTTTTTCCCACACATTTACTTTTGTCAGATCCTCAATTTCGTAGTGTATAGCAGTGATGTTTCGTATATACTTCTCTAGAGGTTTTGAATTGTCTGGAATGTAAGTGCAGCATTCCTGGACCTTCAAAGCCTTACAGACTCCTCCCTCTTTAGCTAACAGAACGTCTAAAGCAAGTCGGTTCTGAAGAACCATTGCCCTAATCGATTGCATCTCACCTTCTATCAGCATCAATGATCTTGCAGTACTGGCAGATAGCCTATCTACGACTGTAGCTAACCTCCTAATCTTAATGTCATTCAATATCAGTCCTAAGATAGGGAATGCAGCACCTAGTACATCTCCAACTACTTCTGCTGCACCCAGCCCTCTCTTCCACCTAGTTGGTATTTCTTTCTTTGTCGTTTCTAAATTCTCAACATGATATATTTTAGGGAAGACAACAGCCAGATAGCATGATCCGTACCAATTATCTGGTAACTTCACATAGGCATTTCTTCCACATACAAAATATACATTTGGAATTGCTTGCATCCCTTTCAAAAAATCTTTAGAGTAATACTCCAGTTGAAAGGCATGTTCACAATTGACTTGACCTACATAAAAATTCTCATAATAGGAGTAACTCCTGTGGATGCACAGTTTCCCCCGTTTCTCCTTATCTAAAGCAATTGGACCAATACTACCCTTTCTTTGATGTGCCCTTTCCTCCTTGGTCCAATCTGTTTCCCATTGTCCTGAGGCCTTCAGAATCTTCTGCCTCCTGTATCTAGTATCTACCTGTCCTATAAACTTTTTCTCAATTTCTGACACTTGACAAGTCAGATTGTTTCTTCGAGCATGTGAAGTATCTAACGTTTTCCATGGAATAAACCATTTGTGTAATCTGTCTTCGCTTTTGTAATAGTCCCACTTGTTCAAATGCTTGAAATTCGGGACCTCTGGCAATGTCGAGTCGAAATTCGAGAAATAATACTCAAATCCTTCTCGTCCATAAAATATGCTCAACAACAAACTGCACGTGATTCCATATGTCAACGGAAGATGATGGTATCTGATACCCTCCTCTACCGAAGCTGGTAATTGCATACAAACGTAGCAATTCTTCACTTCCATGGCATCAACGTATTCATAAAGCAATTTAGCATAAGCATTTGACCTGAAATTTCCCTGTGACTCATCTGTGTGTAACCTTTTTATTTCTGCATCTAACAACGCTTTGTCTTTATCATTGATGCTTCCCTTATCATTAATAATGGTAGTTTTCGGTGTTGACACTCCCTTGACCTCCTGGACTGTAGTTGCATCTCTCTCGTGTCCCACTATGTATGAGACAGTAACCACTAAAACTATCAAGGAAATCACTACTCCCAACAATGTGCCAACTATACATTTTGCCCTGCGGTTCGGGTTGCCAGCCTCCATGTTCTCAAACAGTGTGGTTCTGGACGCTCTTCCTGCATCAACTTCTTCCTTTTTTTGAACAAAGTCTTTTCTCTTGCAAAGTCTCTCCCTTTTGAACACTTGGAAGCTTGACAATCTATTTCCGCAAAACAGTTCAAAATCCAGTAGAAAATAGACAACCCTAGCCCTTCTCCATCCGCTAAAAGGAAACCCCTACCATTTTTTCTTCTTCCACTCGGCGCTAGGTTATCTTGCAACAATTTTACAATTTCTTTTCAAGAGTCTTATCTCCGTCTGAAGTTATGTATGGCTCAAGGAGGGACACTACGTCTTCATAAATGTCCATCCGAAGAAACATTCCCTCAAGTTCTGGGCAGTTCGTACAACAACATGGAAAGTCAACTGTTTCTAGGATTATTCTCCTTATTTCGCTCTGGACAAGTGGACGGACGAAATTGAGAGTTAACGTTTTTTCAATTTCTACTCCTGGTACTATCAGTTCTACATCCACAATTACAAAGGGGTCCGTTCTAATCAGGATCACTTTCTTCACCTTTCCAGTTCTGCGCCCCCTTGAAGACATTCGCAATATGGTATTAATCCACAACAATGAGCGCTCCAAGAATTTCTACTACTCGCTCAAGCATTTCCAAACGAAGAAGAGTTCCCTCCAATATTGGATATCGTGAACAGCAAACTGGAAACTCAACTGTCTCTAAAATCAATTTTCTTATTCCGCTCAGGAGAGGAGGATGAACGATGTTGAGTGTCAGCAACCTTTCGGTCTCCGCTCCTGGCAGTAGAAACCTTATTTGCACTGTGATGATTGGGTTAGTTCTGACCAGGTCCACTTCCCTGATCCTCCCGGTTCTGTGCCCCCCGACATCTGCAACGAGGTAGGTCCAATCAGGAGTAGAGTATCTTCTACTAGGCACTCGCACCCTCCTTGATCTTCTAAGGCCTTCCTCGGTTCCCTCCTGAGTATCTTCTTCCTGATCCGAGTCTTCAGATATAGGGACAAGGGTTTCTTCCTGGGCCGACCTCAAACTTAGCCTCCTGTCTCTTCCCGGCCAAGTGGCAGCCTCACCTCTTGTTCTCCTATGTCTCGTCCTCACACTCGGTTCTTGGTCACTCTGGTACTGATCTGTGTCTGTTTCGTATTCACTGCTGCTCTCCCCTTCAGTTGCGTCTTCAGTCTCACTGCCGTCCTGCCTTCGCTCTTCTTCTGAATCCGATGCGTTCCCAACTTCTTCCGACACCCCCTCAGCTGCCTCAATCCCTTCTTGCGACTCTTCTTCCACTTCCGGGCTTTCGTCTGGGATAGGAGCTGTTCCTTCTAGAGGTGCTGGAACTCTTCGAGTATGGGATGCATGGATCCAATTTGGCAGCCCCCCGCACTTCACCGCGGTGTTCGTTATCAGGATTACCTGAAAGGGCCCACGCCAGCGAACATCTAGGCAGTTCTTCCGGACGTGCTTTTTAACCAACACCCAGTCCCCTGGGTTCAGGTCATGACACAGGTTCCTCGATGCTGGAACTTCAACCGCATACACCTGAAGGGACACAGAATGGATGGCGTCAGACAGTCCTTTACAATAATCCAAGATCAGATCATCTGTAATATTCAATAGGGCAGCAGTTGGAACGGTGGGAAGTCTCATGGCCCTCCCCATCAGAATCTCGTGGGGAGAGAGACCTGTCCTCCTGTCAGGGGTGCTGCGCATGCTCATGAGCACTAAAGGAAGAGCATCTGGCCAACTCAAAGATGTGGATGCCACTACTTTAGCCAATCTATTCTTGCCGTTCACTTGTTCCACAATTCCTGAAGCTTCTGGTCGATAACTACAATGCAGCTTTTGATCGATATTCAGTGTGGAGCACAACATCTTCACTATTTCGCTGTTAAAATGTTTTCCTCTGTCCGATTCCAAAGAGGCAGGCACCCCGAAGCGCGGTATCAACTCCCTGAGCAACAATTTAGCCACTGTGAGTGTATCGCACCTACGTGTAGGGTATGCTTCAACCCATCTGGAAAATACGCATACAATCACCAACACATACCGAAGGCGATTGACTCTTGGCATTTCGATGAAATCTAGTTGCATTCTATTGAAAGGCCCCCCCGACCTCCCAATGTGACTCAGTGTGACTGGTGTTCGTTTGCCTACGTTCAGTTGTTGGCAGGTAACACATCGCTTACATACTGATTCTGCTGCTATTCTAAATTTAGGGCAATACCAAGTTTGCCTAAACACTCTCATCATAGCATCCCTTCCTAGATGTACTGGACCATGTATTTCTCTTGCCATGGGATTAGCTAATTCTTCAGGTAACACAGCTCTCCCATCTGCTGAAACCCAAAAATCCATTTCACTTCGCACACAACCTGCTGTTTCCCATGCCCTTTTCTCAGTTTCTGGTGCATTCTCCTGCATTACCCTCAAATCTTCCCAGGAATCCACAGTCTCTAACATCATGCTTAATTCTGTCCTTTCTTCTGCACCTTCAATTTCCACTTTTGAGAAAGAATAATTTTGTTCCGCACAATAACGTGCGACTTCATCAGCATATCGATTGCCTTGTGACACAAAATCTGTATTCTTAGTATGAGCTACACACTTTACTATTGCGATGTCAACTGGACCTTGTAATGCTTCTAACAACAGCCGCACAAATTCTCCATTTCGAATGGGCGAACCAGAGGAGGTCATGTAACCTCTCTGAGGCCACAACTGCCCGAAATCATGAACCACACCGAAACCATATTGGCTGTCCGTGTAGATGGTGACTCTCTTTCCGTTTCCTGCTATGCAGGCACGAGTTAGGGCAATAATTTCTGCTACCTGTGCGGAATGTACTCCTTCCAGGCAAGCGGCTTCCACAACTCCAGTAATGGTACAAACAGCATAAGCTGCTCTCAACCGACCAGTATCGTCTCTTAAACATGAGCCATCAACAAGATAAATTTCATCGGGGTCAGACAATGGCTCATCCACAATATCTGGTCTGGGTTTCGTGCATAGTTCAGTCACATCAAGGCAATCGTGGTCTTCACATCCTTCGCCTTCTATTACAGTGGGTAATGGCATCAAAGTAGCAGGATTCAAGACAGAGCATCTCCTGAGAGTCACGTTCTCTGCGGCAAGAATAACTTGCTCGTAGCGCGTGAGCCTACTATTGGTCAGATGCTGCGTCTTCGTCCTGGTCATTAACAATTCAACTGAATGTGGTACATACACCACCACTGGATGTCCCATCACAATACTCTCGCTCCTTTCAATGCTGACACCCGTTGCAGCAACGGATTTGAGACATCCGGGCAACACTGCGGCTACTGGATCTAATGCAGCCGAAAAATATGCAACTGGTCTACGGGCATTTCCGTGGGTCTGTGCCAAGACTAACCCTGGGCGTAGTTCGCGGAGCCGCACTCCGCGGAGCTACGCGAAGACGCAGTTGCACTCCGCGACCTTCGCGTAGCTCTGCGGACATGTGTAGTAGCTTGCTAGACCCGTTCGCGCGCCGTTTTTCGTCTTCGGGAGCGCGGTGCGCGTGTTCGGGGCGCTGCCTGCATGCTCGAGATAGCTAGCGCGCTAAGTTACTCAAGAGGTTTGTCCCGCCCGCTTGCGTTCCCTTATTTCCAAAGTGCGTGATCGCGTCAAATATCGCGCGAACTTACCCCCGGCGCACGCAATAATGTTATTCAGCGCGCGAGAACTACGCTACGCACCGGATCGCGGAGTAATCGACAGCTTCGCGTTCTCCGTAGAACGCGGAGTTGCCAAAACTCCGCAAGCTCTGCGAACGGAGCGTAGTTCTTCGCCCAGGGTTAGCCAAGACTGACAAAGCACATCCCTCTCTCTCACAGCAATAGAGTAAAAATGTTTTCTCGTAATCAGGCATTCCCAGAGCCGGAGCACAACATAAATCGTCTCTCAGCTGTAAAAACGCCACCAGACATTCTTCATCCCATGGTACCGGATCACTCACCTCCTTGTGCGTCAGTTTCCGTAAGGGCTTTGCTTTCAGTGAAAAGTTAACTATCCACTGTCGGCAGTAACCCACCATTCCTAGGAACATTCTAACTTCTCTCTGTGTTGTAGGCGCATTCATCTTCATTATCGCCTCAATCCTCTCTGGGGACACCTTACGTTTCCCTTTTTCTAATCGGTGCCCTAAATACTGTACTTCTGTCAGACAATATTGTAACTTGCTTGGAGATACCTTATGTCCATTTTCAGCTAAATGGTTCAGTAAGGCAATTGAGTCTGCTTTGCAGGCTTCCTCTGTTTCTGACGCAACAAGTAGGTCATCTATGTACTGTACCAGAACCGAATTCTGTGGCAGTACTAGATTCTCAAGATTCTTCTTCAACAACTGATTAAAGATGGATGGGCTGTCTGTGAATCCTTGTGGGATTCGACACCATGTTAAAATGCGATCTTCCATTTTAAAAGCGAAGAGATATCTGCTCTCTTCATCCAATGGGATGGAAAAGAAAGCCTGGCAAAGATCTATCACTGTGAACCATTCTGCTTGACATGGTATTTGAAACAGTATCACTGAAGGATTCGGTACCACGGGACAACATGAAACGACTATGTTGTTAATTTTTCGTAAATCCTGCACTATCCTGAATTTCCCACTAGGTTTCTGCAAACCCATTATCGGGGAGTTACAAGGACTGCCCACGATTTCTTTCAGTATTCCCTGTTGTATCATTGACTCAATCACAGGTTTTATTCCTGCAATCGTTTCCTGTGACAATTTGTATTGAGGCGTTCTTGGAAACTCAGCATTTGGTTTTACCAGAATTTTTACCGGTTCTACCCCTTTAATCAATCCTATTTCCTCTCCGGTGAAATCCCATACCTCTGACGCCACTGCATCTCGTAGGTCTTGGGGAAGATCTTCTACAGTCAGAGTAGGATATAGTTCTACACAGGATTTTGAATTGGCCACCTTAAAAGTAGCATCTTCGTCTGTAGTCTGTACCTCCACTCCTTGCGGGGTGCAGTATATGGTGCAGTTCAATTTGCACAACAAATCCCTTCCTAACAGACATACCGGACTCGAGTCACAAACCACAAACTGATGTTCGTTCATGTGGTTTCCAATTTTCACAGACACTGGTTCTGTCAAGGGACTAGTCATCCTTTTATTTGCGACTCCTACCACCTGAATTGTTTCCCCTGACATCGGCAAGTCTGGAACCACCGCTGATCTCAGAGTCGATCGAGTAGCCCCAGTATCCACCAAGAACGTAGTGGGACACCCTGCCACTTCTGCCTCAACAAATGGCCCTCTCTGATCCACTTCTAGGACTGCCCCGAGGGTACAGTCCTCTTCACTGCTCACACGTTGTCCTGTCAATGGATCAATGTAATAACACTTTTCTTCCTCGATAAACAGAGGCATTTGTTTAAAGACCTTTCCCCCTGTCGCTATCTTCGGTGGCTGTGGGAATTGGGCCCGTGGAGCCGAAGTCCCCCCTTTGGCCACCTTGCTACCTGGAACTGTCACCTTTTGAGTTGGGATTTCTTGGACCTGCTCTTCTACTTCTAGCTCTCCATTTTCAGGGTTAAAGGGACACTCGCGTCGCCAATGCCCCACCTGGTGACATTGATGGCACTTTGTCGTTTTCTTTAAAGTGGCAAAGTCTATCCTAGGTCTCTGCCCTTCCTCATTGTCCTTATTCTGACCGTTTGGCTTTCGTCCCATCCCCTGCTTCTGCTGGCCACCCTTCCCGGCGGATTGCATTTGCACCACCATCAATTTCTCCTTTAGATTCTTGGCTTTAGAATCTATTTCATCACTACAGTATCTTGCATAACGTAGGATTTCATCGAGTGGTTTGTTTTGCCAACAAATTAAATGTTGCTGAATCATCAAGCAAATATCCCAGATCTCAACCCCAAGACAAACTTTGACACAAATTGTCCTATATCTTTGGGATCCATTACATCGAGTCCACTGTATTGCTTGAATGTTTTCAACAACCTCTCATAAAACTCATGCACGGTCTCCTTCGGTTCTTGCCTCGTTCGATCTATCTTTACCCAATCTATATCCTGTGGTGGTACCTTCTCTTTCAACCAAGCTATTACCCTTTCATACTTTCACATGACAATCTCGGATGGTCCATTAGTTCGGACATCCCTCACTGGTTCAGCATTTGGCCATTCGACACTAGTCTTACACGGGGTCCACAGATCAGATGGGACCACGATGTCGAACAACGTGTTCAAATCAATCCACAATACTTTCGAAATTTTGACAAACCTTTCTACCTGCTTATACCACTCTACTGGATTGTCCCTCAACTTCGGAAATGAGTTGGTAAATGCAGCTAAGTCTCCTCTACTCCAGGGCACATGTACATAATTTCCATTTGATATTTCTCGCAAAGGGAATGCCTCCATCTGCATTACCCTTCCCTCAGAGGTCATCACATTTGTACTTCGCCTAACCGTGCCCTTTTTCGACCACCTTTCTTCCCATTTATCCAGTTCTCTCCACACTCTTATTCCAGATATCAACTCCCTTATGTGAGTTTTCAATCCAGTAGTCCTCTTCTCATCTAGGTCTTGGTCTGAGTATTGTAACCTATGGTTACTCTGTAGTGCCCTTGTCCTAGATAAATCTACAGCATACCTGTCGGCCAAATTAGACAGTTTCTCATGGAATGCTCTAGCTCTCCTAGTAGTATCCTTTGCTATGAACAACAACTCATCTTGTTCGTACAAATCGATCCTTTCTAAAGGCACCGTCCCTTCTATAATCTCGTCTAGATCGGATTTCAGACTGGAGACATCAAGTCTTTTAACCTTTATCGCAGCTTTCAGCACCTCTGGTCCAGATGTACCTTCTACATCCTTCCCGTCCCAGCTCCTAGCCCTGCGCCTAGGCACTGGTGAGTTAAAGGGAGTCCTCCCCTCTTCCCATCTCTCTAGGTCCCATGCCTTTCCATCCTCTCGGGGTGGGTGGTGAAATACTTCCTTGTTTCTCAATTTTCCGCCTTCCCCGATCTGCCTGTTTTCTCTGGGTGCATAGTAAGGCATCCCATTGCTCCCCCTTTCCTCACTATTGCCCTGTGATTCTTGATTACTCGAAGCATGGCGGGACCTGTCACTGTTCTCCTTCCTCCAATGTTGAACGTCTTCCCCGAGTGTATGATGAAGGCACCTAAACCTATTCTGAAAAGCCCGTACCATTTCATCTCCCCCTTTCCCCCAGAGACGAGACATTTCCTCACACTCTACAATCCTAGTATTTTGTTCCGGCTGTTCTCCCTGATTTGTAGGACGTGCATCCCCTCTATTCTCTGGACTTAGGCTTTCCCTGCCCTGACTGCTTTCGCTGGCCCCACAATGAGATACAGTCCCATTGCCCCTAGTTTCCCACTCTGGTTCCGTTCTTGTCCTGTTACTCGGGGATACTATGGACCCGTCCCATTCCCTCAAATCAGCTCTTAATTCTGAATAGGGTCTTGGCCGCGGTCCCCTTAGATCCATTGGTCCTCTCTGACCTCCCTGTTCTGAATTGGGACCGACAGTTGTGTCTAATGGGGTATTCCATGTTACCGATCCTGGCAATTGTTTCCATGCATTTGTCACATTATTCCTTCTTTCTATCTCAATCCTTTCTCTATCCAATTGCCTCTGTTCCTCCTCTCTATCTCTTTCTGGGTTATAGATCGATACTATGGGTCCTATGGTAACGTGCACCTGAAGAGCATCTGGCAATCCAACAGACTCAACCCTTTCGGTGGTTGGCGTTTTCTGCACCACAAACCTTCCCACTACACTCTGTACAGTGTGGTTTTGAGGCATTTCTCCGTTTTTGATAGGTGTCCATTCCGATATAGGGAGTGGTGTATACCCCTCTATGGCATTCCCATCTTCCCTTGCGAGCCCTCTATCTTCTATCACCCCCACTCTCGGAGGCGGTCTATCCATTAACAATCTGTTTATCAGATTGTCCTCCGACTCGCTTTCCTCGTCCTCTTCCATGAGGTTTCCTCCTCCTCCTGCCACCTCCCTCATCGGATACATTTTTTCCACCTCAATAGCCTGTACCCTCCAACGCTTTGCCTCCTCATCCCATTTGGAATCTCGCACTGCTCTTACCGATCGCGTCAGCCTTTGTTGACGCATGTTCAAATTTCGGTCGTGTGCAGCCTTAATCCATGCATTAAGGGCCTCAAACTGTGTTGGTCTAGGTTACGGTTTCAATGAGGACATAGTTGCTTTTAGCCGATGTAACACCTCTAACTTAAACGTCCCGTACTTCGGGAACTGCATTTCCTCATTCCCTTCCGTAAGCTTATTCCAAGCCCCAATCCATAATATGGTATGCAGCCCCACATTCGTTGCCATATAATGAGCTGGCGTACCCTCCGGCGGAGCCTCTTCCCCATAATAATGTTCACTTCGTTTACGTTTAAAAATCCCTTTCAAACACTTAAAACACTTCATGATTTCTCTTTTCTCCGCGTTTGTTTACTTCCTGATGACACTCCACCAATCTCAGCGCCGTTCTCACTAACTGGCCTATCCGTACGCGACTTTCCTCCGACGTCACTCTAGCCGCCCAACCAGAGCGCGGCTCTAGCTAACGTCACACCAACCGCTCAATCACAGCGCGGCTCTAGCCGACGTCACCCGTCCCCTTTCGCAGCAGTTCCCCTCCTTTCTCAGCTCGTCTCCTCGGTCATGCACGCGTCCCATTCATACTCTGAAAAATGATTACTTCCGTCCAAGCGATCACCTTTCTTGACTGTACGCCCACAGTCTTTCTGTAGTTGTCACCTTAACTTGGCGAAATGTCTTTCCGTTTACTTCCAGACAATCGCCTTCTCCGATAGGTTACCCACACACAGTAACTTTCGACCAGCGTCCGTTACTCATACACTCACTCTTACACTCCCCCTATCTTGGATCCACGGCGGTCAATGGTACCTCGTGACCTCCGTACTATGGTCGACAACTACCCTGGATGTTCGATACACCCAAAACCACTTAAGCTCTGGCCTGAACTTAAGATTTCACCAGTTCACCCGTTTACCAGGTTACCAGTTTACCAGGTTGCGCGCGCTCACAACCTTCTTTCATTCACACTACAGGCATTCAACTCCGCAAGACATTACAATACAAATACAACACAAAACACCGCAATCTGTTCACGCATGACCCTTGTTATACTCACTCTCCTCCGATACTGCTGCTTTTCTCGCACCGTCTGCACCTTTCGTCACACGATTCTTCCGCTGCCCGTCTCTCGACGTCTAGGGGCCTTGGGGTAAGCTAACCTCTCTAGATTACCTTCCTCAAGAAGATAACCATCCTCACTCTGCTACCAGCTGCTAACGCGGGATTACTGGTTACTAGTTACCTTACCAAATCCCAAACTAAGTCGACTGAATCGTTGGTACCTGTCATTGAGTAAAAGGTAATCTATCAATAAGTCAATAACTTTAAGAACTTACACCACTCTAAATGACCACTGACCAAAATTAAGTTTCAAATATTTAATATAAAGTCAAAGATAACTGAAGATACAAACTTCTCAAAATAAGATTCAGAAGATAAATCGGTATCACTATGAACATGAACTTTTTGAATAGTCTGAGTCTGAAAAACAAGATAATAAGTACAAGCTCGAAAACCATAAGGGTTGCCAAAATGGATACAAGTTGCAACCTCAAAGTCATTACAGAAAAGAAAATTAAGGTTAGTCTGTCCCTACACTATACTAAGTGACATCCCTACTTAGCAAGATCTTTACCCCTCTAGGTGTCAGCCGTGGTGACTTCCTAAGAAGATCACGCACTTCTCTTTGTGTCTTCTCTGATAATGGGTCTCTCCTGATCAGCCTATCTGCCTACCCATCCGCTTCCTTAGGCTCCCAAAATCATCTGCTCTGCTCTCCTCCCGGGTCTCTTTCCCTAATACCAAATCACATTTCTGATAGGAACGCCCCTTGGGACGCCCCTCACGTGGTATATCTTTGCGCGGTAAACTCCATGATGGTACTCTTGAAGACCCTCGTTAAAGTTGACCTTGGTTCCCAGGCTTCTTCTCCAGTGCGCCGATACCCCCTAAATTCCTGGAAACTCCTACAGGCCTGCGCAAGGCGCCACTGAACAAAGTCCCTTTCATTCGAGCTGGTTAGGACCCTCGCACCTGCATACAGTTCGTCCTGCAGTGGGCCTCAAATTCCAGACTCCACCATATCTTTAGGTCGTAAAACACACTCCAAAGCTCTGTGCTGGACACCTCTCGACTTCTTCCCTAACGAGCACATGGCAGTTCAAACGATATGACATTATCAGTTCAGGCCTACTTGATTTACATGAAGCGGGTCCCTGCACTCTTAAAACATTAACTTGATTTAAACAGCAACATTCTTAACTAACATACGTTTCTAAAATAACACATCTATAAAGCATATACTTTAACCCTAAGTTCAATAATACATTTGGAAGAACCATGTCAACCTCGTCTTACATTATTTTAGCAGCACGTTCAGGTTTGCTGTGAATTGCCCTGAGGCCTACACATTTAACTGGATTTCAGAGTTACATTTAATTCAGACATGATTCTTTTAACATGAGAACGTGAGGTTTTCACATTCATTCCAACATTTCTACATTAATCTCACACAGTTATAATTATTGTTACGCTACTTAAACATTCGATACATTTCACTACTGAATATAGAACACTCTGTAAATTTCACTCCTAGATATAAAACACTCGTGTGCAAAACATGTTTAAACTAACTATGTGCTTGTAAATATGGTGCACTTATACATTTTTTTTCAAACTTGTGCTCTCTCACTTCTTTTGGGTAATAAAAAGGGTCTAAAGAGAATTTTGTAAAGCCATCTTTGCCAAGTAGTAAGAAATATTCTGTTCCTGTTTCCTGCTGCGAGCAAATAAAATGTCAATGGTTAGAACCACACAGTCTGCACTAAATGACATTGTGTTATATATTTCTTTTTCAGCGACAACTGATCTTGTTTTCATTTATGACATCGGGAAGGGAGATGAAAATGTAACTGTGAGATACCCCTTCCCTCTCAATGACGACGAATGGCATCAGGTGAAGGCTGAAATGAACGTGAAGCTGACCAGGCTGAAGGTGGACAAATTGCCCTGGGTGGTGAAGCTGACCCCATACCAAAGCTACATTAACCTGACCTTCGACCAGCCCCTTTATGTGGGTAAGCCGCCGCCGTCAGCCTGCAATGCCCCTTAGCAGCATAGCCAAAAACGGAAGTGAACACACTAAGGGGCATATTATCAAGGGGGTTTATCTCTGCTTTTTTGGCTTTAAAAGCCAAGAAAGCGGAGATAAAATTATCTCCCTATTACCTAGCTGTCGCTAACACCAGTTAGCGACAGCTAGTAGGAGATAGCGACCATCTTGGGCCCCACTTTGCATGTCAGTGATATTTATCACTAATGACATGCAAAGTGGGCGTGCCAAGATGTTAGCGACTGGAAACAGTCGCTAACATCGCTATCTCCTATTACCAACTTTTGGAGATATTCGCGCTAAGCGCGAATATCTCCAAAAACTAACACCTGCCCTGAGCAGTTCTTAGCCATGTTATCCAATGGGAGGTGGATAACATGGCTAAGAGCATTAGCTCGGTAATGCATGAATATCGCTGACTTTTCAGCGATATTCATGCATTGCGGCCGTTTTTTATCGCATTTGCGATAAACCTTGATAATAGCAAGGTTTATCTGCGATAATTTCTGACGATGCTTAGCGTTAAAAAATTCGTTGCTAAGCATCGTTAGCGATAAATATCGCTTAACGTTGGTAATATGCCCCCAACTTCCTCTAGGAAATTGTTTGGATTAGCATCTAAGATTATTCTGACACTCACTCATGTTATTACAATATATACAAAATATACATCATTTCAACATCGTGGCTGTACAGCAAATAACAATGATATTTGCCAGTCCTTACAATTACTGTGACATTTACCTACGATTCCGACATAGTTAAGTTCTTGTAGTCTTTATTTTGCAGTTTCAAAATATTTTATGGCATTAAAAAGAAAAAGTGATCAACAAAATACTGCTATTGCCATTTTGAAGTGAAAACATAATCCCCCAGACGCATCAAAGTTATGTTTTGCGAGTCCTTAATAGCGAATTTTAAGGATTCGCTATTAAAGACTCGCAAAACGGGATGCATGTAGGAATCGCAATGTTATTGGCGATTCCTACTGATTCCTTATTTGCGATTCACTAATTGCTAATCGCAAACAAGGAATGGCTTTCCCATACCATTTCAGGGGTGCAACAGGGTGTCCTTTGGACACCCTGGCACCCTTGAAATTGCGGCACATTTGCGATTCGCTAATTGCGAATCGCAAATAAGGACTGACTCCCCATTCATTCCTATGGGCCTTTACACACAATAATTCCTTTCCTGAGGTTTTTATCGTAAACACTTACCGTTTGCTCTGAGCTGTACTAGCAGCCGAAGCCTCATGCAGTTTTACAGGCTGGAATTAACCGGGTCAGTTTCACCTTGCACCTGGGAAAACTAGGTGCATTTGTGCAGGGGTGATCAGGCGTGGCAGCATACAAGGATAACACCAACCTGCCTCATAATCAGAGCCTTGGAGTGCAAACCTCCATTAAGACAGGTAAGATGCTGGAGGGAGGAAGTGTTCTGCAGACAGGAGCGAGTGCCTGAGGGATGCTGTGGGGAGGATGTCGTGTTTGGATCCAAAACCAGGTCGGAATACTTGTTGCTTATTTCCCTTCCTTGCATATCCAGCCTCAGATTCGGAAATGGATGCACGGGCGGAAAAGTTTGAAGTAATGTTTCAGAAACTTTCTGGGACACTGGGTAGCACCACAGTGAGCCTGAAATGCATATCTGAATCTGTGTGTATGAAGTTGAAGGCTGAAATTTGTTTTAGGGGGCATAGTATTTTTCAAGCAGACACATAATTTTACTAGTTTTGATATTTAATTGCAGGATCTGCTGAGTATAGGCTGAGGCCGTTTCTGGGCTGCTTGAGAGGCCTGAGAATGAACGGCGTGACTCTGAACCTGGAGGCCAAAGCCAACAGCTCAGAAGGGGTGAACGTGAACTGCACGGGCTATTGTCGGAACCCGCTAATCCCGTGCCAAAATGGAGGCCGCTGTGTGGAAAGATACAGCCACTACACCTGCGACTGCAACGGCACAGGCTTTGAGGGCATGGTGTGCACAAGAGGTGGGTCCCAGTTCCATTTCAAACAGCAGTTTTTGTGAAAGCCTGAGTAGTTAACAGGGTTGTTACTAATTATTATTTTAATAATTGCAAATGTTCAGGTTAAGAAGGGTGGCTGGATGGTGATCCAGCGAGACACCAACCTGCGGACAAATATCACAAAGTCACACACATTCGGGCCCATTAAACACACTCACTTGCAACATCCAGTTGATGAATCCCCGCCGGAGATCAATTTAGAGCTTCTTTATATTGTCCATTTACCTAGAGAATTTTGAACCTATTTATTTATTTACTAAGCCCTTCCTATACTCATGGGTCTATTAGTTGATTTAGAGATGGTAATTAAAGACATTAAAGCATTTTTCTTATTTATTCATTGAATAACCACAGAGTCAGTTTCTAGTTTTAAAGTTGTATCTGAAAATATTTTTGTGAGTCAAATACAAATTACAGTGTTAACTCTATCATTCTGGAAAGGTAAAAATTTAGTGGCCTATATAAGTCTATAAAATGTAATGACGAGTACCTCAGGAAACGAGGAGAGAGAAAAAAGGTACATTGACACAATACAGCTATATTTACCTAGGATGGTGTGAGGTCAGACCCCTCTGGCCAAGAGTTTGGACCCCACAAATTACCAGGTAATGGTTCAGGACAGGATGTTGACAGGACAGATCACCTCTTCTGGATTCAACACAAGCGTCAAACCCCTCCCAGATACTAGTTCCCTCCTCGACCATCTTCCCCACCTCGTTCCTAATCCCTCGCCTCCTCGGTCCTCTTCCGCACTCTCGTTCCTAAATTTTATTTGAAAAATTCTAAGTCTGCTTCAAGTAATCAATCAGTAATCGGAGAGCATGTCTATCTCTCAGCGTTCTGGCAGCGATCAGCTAATTAATTTTACTAACTATCCCAATCATACCTTTTGGTGGCATGTTCCACCTCCAAATGTTTCAAACCAGTGTAAGTTGTGTGTTCTGGTTGGACACGCCAAGGGAGATGATCGTCACATCATACTAAATGTGTTACTTTTCTAAAAAACATTGTCTTATGTTCCCGACATTTAATTTGTTTTCCCAAGCTTTATTCCCACCCGTTTCTCATATTAAACTTAAACATTGCATTACATTTATACATTTGTTCATTGAGTCTTCAGGATGTTCCATCATTTCTCCCTATGAGAAAAGATCATCCTTGACTATGTTCCAAGGCTTGAGATCACAACTCCAGGGTTGTTGTTTACTGAAGCTGCGCATGTTACCCACGTGGATTTAAGCCTCGTCTCTTGATTTAGGCCCAATTACGAACTAACAGAGAAGACAAAAAAACAAGATGTTAGATTCAAATAAAATAGCTTCACTGTATACCACTTATGTCTACTCTAATCCCATTTAATTAAAATACTTCTTTATGCATTAGCACTTAGTATAAAACGCAGTTTAGTTTTGAGCAAAGCAGATGCTTAGCATGTGAGTTTTGAAGCAGCCATTTTGCACATTAGTGTGCAGAAGCAAAGCTTTCCCTCCAAGCGTTATGACCTCATGCAAATGGGGCATGCTCAATTTGTTTTCCCGCGTTTTAGTGGACATTTTAGTCTCATTCAGTTACTTGTTGGGGGACACATAGGCAAGCTTCCCCTGCTTCTACATTGTATACGAAATTCACTTAAATTAGTATAACAAACAATTATCAATACTTTATGATTATAGGAGAGGATTCATCCAGCAAGTTGCTTATATGAAAAACGTTGGTCCATCAATGGCTAGGACCGAAAATATGGGGCCATTCCTAAGCACCGTCACCCCAACCTGTCAGAGTCCACGCGTGAGATTCCCCCAATGACCCCTACCCACATGGCCCTCTACCCCTCAATCTCCACCTATCAGATCCTGTCTCACATTGCACACCCGGCCTTCAGATCTGCTTCTTAGCCTACGCCTCTTTGAAAGGGGCCTCATACAAAGTTTAGGATCTGTTTCCAGAGTACCTAGAAGCATTATTTCTCTCCAGCAGAAAATCATGTATTTGACTATAAGAAAATTATACACCTCATTGAACAGTGGGTGAACAGCAGATAATACTCTTACGTTATGACAATGAATCGGTTGGTGCTACAGTGTGCCAACAGGGAAAATGACAATCACAGATTGAACCGCAGAAGGAATTGAGCCATGGTACACAATAAGATACGCATCTCATTTACTGTGCCCTGCAGCATAGCATGGGATGTAAGCACTTCGGACAAGGCAAGTATTCTTCCACTTTTCATTTAAAATGTTGCACCCTTAAGAATGGCCATGCTCTTCTTAGAATGCTCATAAGAATTTTGCGTCTGGGGCAACCTCCCCTGTGGCTCCACCCATGCTACGCCACTGACTGTGCCAGATCATAGCACATGAAAATGTGTGCTCCGGAAAATAAAATACAGTCATTGCCTGGTATCGTAAGACACAATTCTACCATCATGTATCTGAATGTTGATTAAATGTTCCAGGATACTGTCAATAATATGAGGGTGTTATTAATTTTTCCAGGGTGATTTTAATAATATGACGATGTGCATGCCAGGCTGGCTCTGGTGCTGCTCAAGTGTGCTAAGGTGCTCCTCACATTGTGCCAGGATGTCTGCTCCGAGATTGCCAAGCAGCAACGGATTGGTAACGCGGGCACTCGGGCAATGCCCCAGGGGCCGGTGTCCAAGTTCCAGCTGTGGGCTGCTTTTTTGAGCAGTCTGCGGGGGCCAATGTGGGTGGTGCCCTTTTCAAATACAGCCTGCGGCCCAGTGGGTGTCTGAGTGGCCTTCCTGGAGGCAGATGGGCGCGCATTACCTTCAGTTTAGCAACAGGCAGATGTGTCACTCCATTTCTCTCGTTGGGCCTGTCCATTATTGTATGTTGATTGAGCAGGAGTAGGGGGCCTGAGAAAAAGTGGTCTCACTTGTTTTCAGGTGTAGTTCACCAGTTTGAACTAATCCCTGCATTTTTTTACCCCCGCCCCCTTTTTTTAATAAGATTTTGCGGAAGCTCTGTTTTGCGGGAAGTCAATATGCACATGTGGGACCCTTTTCTTTTAGCATGCTCGGGCCAATTTTTAATCCCAATCCAACCCTGTTGCCAAGTCAGTTGCTTTGTTGTTTTGCCAATTTCACTTTGCTCTATTTGAGCTTGCATTACTTGGCACATTTGCTGGGTGTTTCCATATTGCCATAGGAGCTTCGTAATGTTTCAGTTAAGCATGCATTGCCAAGCCACCAGATGCTTGGTATTTGCTATTATATGCCTAGCTACTTGCATAAAAGATATTGCCATCATATGCCCACTTAGATACTTCCCCCACATTAGCCAGGCTCCCCTCCTTTGCTGTCATTGCCATTGTGTGGCAGGTAGTTCCGTTCTGTGGCAGGTATTCTAATTGCATGTTCTTGGTTGTCACCGCCCTCCACCGATGGCACGTTCCCCTGAGTAGACAGAGAATCACCTTAGCTATGAGTGCCACATGTTTTATGGCTGATGCCAACTTTAACAAAGCGGGTGGCTTCAGCATCGCTAGAGCTGTCTATGATGGTGCTGTGACATCCGCCCTTGCAAGGCATTAGTTTGAACACCCAGCATGTGTGCCTCTTTGCTTCTCTCATGCATCTGTCAACTACTCACCAGTAGGTCTAGCCCAGCACACCAACCTCGCTGGTTTACACTTGCGGTGGGTACCTGACACAACATCCTCCCATCCTTTAAACATGCTTTCATACCACGTTACCAGTACACATACAGCATCCATGTGCTTTATAGCACCTTCTAACAGCCCTTCAGCTTCCTTGCAGTGTTTTTTCTTTTTTCTTTTTTCCTTGATTCTCCAGATTACATTTCCAATTCTGCTGCCTATGTTGGTGTTTCTCACTACAGCCCTTTATCTCACTGCTTCCTTCCACATGTTGTGTTGGCCAGGGTTCTTAAAAAATTCATTATCAATTGAAGATACCTGAAGTCCAGCACTTGAATAGTTAAGAAGTCTCAATATTGATAGGCTAGGGAGGAATTATAATTATGATGGCATAATCGGAGTAATTCAATTAATTCTGCATTACTCTTTCACTCAAGATTACCAATAATTACATGACTACTCGGAACCTTGGCCGGGAGACGCATAGTCGGACCCATTAGGGGCCCGGGCCAAACACCGGCCGGGGGCGGGAAGCTCCGCCCCCCCACACACTTAAATAGCCTGCTCGAAAGGGGGCGACCAGGATTGGTCGCCCAAGTGCAAACATGAACCCCCCAATCTGGGGGCGAACTGAGTAGGCAAGGAGGGGGATAAATAGGGCGCAAAAGGCCCAGGGTGGCACAAACTCCCCCCTCCTCGTAGATAGAAGAAGGACCTACCAGGAGCAGGAGGCCTCAGCGGGCATCCTCTGCACGGCCATCCCCCAAGAATGCGGGGGTAAGGGGCCAGCACCCAAAACGGCGGCCCCTGCAAAGGCCAACAAAGGTCCCCCCGATAGCCAGAAGGAGGAGGACTGTGTCCCCAGAGCAGGTGTCTAGCTCAGAGGAGCAGGTGTCTAGCTTAGAAGAGGATGGGTGCAGCGACGACGAGGGGTCTGTAGCCAACACAGGGCCCCTCATGAAAGACACAAGGGACAAAACGGAATGGCTGACAGAGAGAAGGGTAAGCATGGCGCAAAGAGCGGCAAGCGGGGGCGCGAGAGTGTGCGTCGGGTTGGCACAACAGAATGGAAACATGGGCAGAGCTTATAGAGGGGCTCTCAGCTGGGGGTGGGCAATGTAGCAATGCAAGGGCATTGGGCCATGCATCTCCCATGGCAGGCAGGGTTAGGGGACAGTTCACAAGATTTCCAAGGGGAGACCTGGGCAACAAGGGCAGCCCACCCAGTGGCGGGGACTCCCTGGTGGCAATGGCCAGGGGTAGGAGCTCCATTCCCGGGGCTTATCCAGTGGGGCATTGGGGAGCAGGGGACGGACAGGACCAACACCAAAGGGCGGACAAGAAGGGCTATACAAAGGGGGCGACAAGCAAGGAGAAAGGGGTACCAAGCCAAAAACAACCACTGAGGGGGTACAGGGGCCCCTAGGGCTGAGAATACAAATGTAAGCTAGACAGTAGAAGGGTATGCCGCTAACGGGAAGCCGGCCAGTGAGTACTTGCGCTCATCCCTGAGCGCCCCCCACAACCACAAAACTGCTAAGGCTAGCCAATCTCATCCCACTAAAAGGGAAGGAGAGAATATGGAGGAAAGAGTTCATAGACATTTTCTCACTGTTAGAAGTCCGCCAGGCAGGGTTAGATTTAGCGGCGCACGACAAAAAGGACGAGGACAGAAGGGATCGCCACAAGCCCAGAGGAGAAAGATCAATAGAAAATGGCTGAAAGCCTTCAGAACATTGCCATGTATTTTCATTGAGAAATTTCCCCAAAGCGCAGCAGCACTAATTTTATACGAGCGAAAAGTGCATGAGGCGCAGCAGCAATATCAGGGAGAGGCATGGCTGAGATATGATGAGGGTTTCAGGGAGAAGATGCAGGTGTGGCCGATAATGGGATGGGATTGCCAGGACAGGGAAGGGTTCATGACACACATTGTGGCAGCCAGGGAAGGTGTAAGCAGCAACGAGAGCAGTTTTCGTCCTTACGGGAGTAAGGGAGAAGATGAGGGGCAGGGACAAGGGCTGAAAGGCAAAAACCAGGGCAATAACAAATCAGGATAAATATGCTGGAAGTTTGAAAAAGACAATTGTAAATGGGGAATGTCATGCAGGTTTCAGCATGCATGAGTGGGGAATCACCCTACCATCCGTTGTAAGCAGGCCCCAGGGGCAGGAGCCCACAAAGAGAGAATGGGAGCAAGCTAGTGAGGTACAGGCCTCTCCATACCCTGATGGGGACAACGGGGGCGAGGCGATCGGGGTGGAAGGGGGGAGCTCCCTCCGATCGTGAAACTGTAGGTAGCGTGGCGGAAGGAACACGAGAAAGATATAAAGAAAAAGAGAATTACTAAAAAGTAGAGGGAAGGCTCACACCGTGTACTTGGGATGCCTCACAACAGGGGCACTGAGGGAGCCAAGGGAGGCCTGCCGCCGTGGAAAGAGTAGATGTGATGCTCTCGCAGGACCCTTGGGATGCCTTGTGGCTGGGGTACCAAGGGATCGAAATAGAAGGACTCAGCCTCATGATAGATAGAGTAGATGGTCAAGCAAGGTCCTGGGGGATGCCACACGGCAGGACCACGGGGAGCAGGGAGGTCCCTCAAAAGGGCAAGACAAGTGGGACAGCACTTGCAGTCCAGGAAGGTCCCAAATCGGTAGCAAGTTGAAGCCTTGACCCGTGAAACAGAGGCCCAGACAGGGGGCCCGTCCTGTCTCCGGAACTTGAGGAGGCTGGGTCCACGCAGTGACAAAAATAATTGCAAAGACAAGAAAGTATATTGACAGGAAGATTAATAGAGCAATAGGATAACCATGATTAATGTTGCAAATGTATAAATGTGTTATGTTGAATAAACTGCGACCTTCTTTGGCACCTAAACACTATGTCAGTGGTTTCATTTGAGGGGCAGGAGGGACCAGTTGTTTGAAGCAACGGGGGGACAACTGGCCACCTGTAAGGGGTTAGAACCCGGGCCGGGGGAGGCGAAGCCAGACCCATTAGGGGCCTGTGCCAAACACTGGCCGGGGCAGGAAGCTCCGCCCACACTTACATTTAAATAGCCCGCTCGAAAGGGCTGAGAATACAAATGTAAGCTAGACAGTAGAAGGGTATGCCGCTAACGGGAAGCCGGCCAGTGAGTACTTGCGCTCATCCCTGAGCGCCCCCCACAACCACAAAACTGCTAAGGCTAGCCAATCTCATCCCACTAAAAGGGAAGGAGAGAATATGGAGGAAAGAGTTCATAGACATTTTCTCACTGTTAGAAGTCCGCCAGGCAGGGTTAGATTTAGCGGCGCACGACAAAAAGGACGAGGACAGAAGGGATCGCCACAAGCCCAGAGGAGAAAGATCAATAGAAAATGGCTGAAAGCCTTCAGAACATTGCCATGTATTTTCATTGAGAAATTTCCCCAAAGCGCAGCAGCACTAATTTTATACGAGCGAAAAGTGCATGAGGCGCAGCAGCAATATCAGGGAGAGGCATGGCTGAGATACGATGAGGGTTTCAGGGAGAAGATGCAGGTGTGGCCGATAACGGGATGGGATTGCCAGGACAGGGAAGGGTTCATGACACACATTGTGGCAGCCAGGGAAGGTGTCAGCAGCAACGAGAGCAGTTTTCGTCCTTACGGGAGTAAGGGAGAAGATGAGGGGCAGGGACAAGGGCTGAAAGGTAAAAACCAGGGCAATAACAAATCAGGATATATATGCTGGAAGTTTGAAAAAGACAATTGTAAATGGGGAACGTCATGCAGGTTTCAGCATGCATGAGTGGGGAATCACCCTACCATCCGTTGTAAGCAGGCCCCAGGGGCAGGAGCCCACAAAGAGAGAATGGGAGCAAGCTAGTGAGGTACAGGCCTCTCCATACCCTGATGGGGACAACGGGGGCGAGGCGATCGGGGTGGAAGGGGGGAGCTCCCTCTGATCGTGAAACTGTAGGTAGCGTGGCGGAAGGAACACGAGAAAGATATAAAGAAAAAGAGAATTACTAAAAAGTAGAGGGAAGGCTCACACCGTGTACTTGGGATGCCTCACAACAGGGGCACTGAGGGAGCCCAAGGGAGGCCTGCCGCCGTGGAAAGAGTAGATGTGATGCTTTCGCAGGACCCTTGGGATGCCTTGTGGCTGGGGTACCAAGGGATCGAAATAGAAGGACTCAGCCTCATGATAGATAGAGTAGATGGTCAAGCAAGGTCCTGGGGGATGCCACACGGCAGGACCACGGGGAGCAGGGAGGTCCCTCAAAAGGGCAAGACAAGTGGGACAGCACTTGCAGTCCAGGAAGGTCCCAAATCGGTAGCAAGTTGAAGCCTTGACCCATGAAACAGAGGCCCAGACAGGGGGCCCGTCCTGTCTCCGGAACTTGAGGAGGCTGGGTCCACGCAGTGACAAAAATAATTGCAAAGACAAGAAAGTATATTGACAGGAAGATTAATAGAGCAATAGGATAACCATGATTAATGTTGCAAATGTATAAATGTGTTATGTTGAATAAACTGCGACCTTCTTTGGCACCTAAACACTATGTCAGTGGTTTCATTTGAGGGGCAGGAGGGACCAGTTGTTTGAAGCAACGGGGGGACAACTGGCCCCCTGTAAGGGGTTAGAACCCGGGCCGGGGGAGGCGAAGCCAGACCCATTAGGGGCCTGTGCCAAACACTGGCCGGGGCAGGAAGCTCCGCCCACACTTACATTTAAATAGCCCGCTCGAAAGGGGGTGACAAGGATGGGTCGCCCAGGGCAAACACGAACCCCCCAATCCGGGGGCGAACTGAGTAGGCAAGGGGGGATAAATAGGGGGCAAGAGGCCCAAGGAGGCACAAAATCCCCCTCACCGAGTGAAGAAGGAATCCCACCCACCCTCACTAGAAGGAACGGGCGTCACAGCCCCAAGGGTAGAGGTGAGGCAGAAGGAACACAAGAAAGGTAGAAAGAAAAAGAGAGAATTACTAAAAGGTAGAGGGAAGGCTCACACAGTGTCCTTGGAATGCCTAAGGGGCACTAAGGGAGCCATGGGCCGCCTGCCGCCATGGAAATAGTAGATGTGATGCTCCTGCAGGACCCTTGGGATGCCTCACGGCTGGGACCACGGAGAGCAGAGAGGTCCGCGAAAGGGCAAGACAAGTGGGCAGCACTTACAGCCCGGGCAGGTCCCAAATCGGTTGTAAGTTGAAGCTTTGACCCACGAAACATAGGCCCAGACAGGGGGCCCATCCTGTCCCCGGAACTTGAGGAGGCTGGGTCAACGCAGTGACGAAAATAATTGCAAAGACAAGAAAGCATATTGACAGGAAGATTAAGAGAGCATTAGAATAACCATGATTAATGTTGCAAATGTATAAACGTGTTATGTTGAATAAACTGCGACCTTCTTGGCACCTAAACACTATGTCAGTGGTTTGATTTGAGGGGCAGGAAGAACTTTGACACCCTGTTGCACCCCTCAATTGTTTATGGGTGCACATGTTGCAGACATACATGCCCTAAGGGCATGTATATCTGCAACATGGCACTGAAGCAATTTGCATTAAATTGCTTTTTGGGGGGTGTTCGTTATTTACCACCAACTTGTAGTTGGTGGTAAATAACGAATCCTAACATGGGATAAGCACTCATTTAAGTGCTCCCTACATTAGGAATTCGGTAATTTACTGAATCGGTATTTAAGAAATCGCTAATTTACCGATTCCTTAAATTACCGATTCAGTAAATTACCGAATCCTTAATTTCGGCCCCCTACATAAGAAAAGCCCATTACCGGTCGGTAACGGCCGAAATTCGTTAATTTCGGCCGTTACCGACCGGTAATGAGCCACCTACATCTGGCCCTATATCTCTAAAACGGCCTTCAGCATGCTGATCACTTTTAAATGACCTTTGAAAAAAACATTACCATTACAATAAAGCAATCCACTGTGAAGAAATTGTTTCATTGGCTGAAACGATGTTGTCACTGCAGGCACATGCTTCGGTGTGTCAGGCTACAGGGTCAGTCCTGGATAAGACACAAAAGGTTGAGTAGTTAGATGGAGTCTGCGTGACAAAACAGTGTGGCAAAGGCTGAAGAACCCCACTGGACTGTATGTGAATAACCTGATTGCTCAACAGATTGTACACCGGAAGCCAGCAGGGATAAGGGGCTAGTTGATCGCATATCAGTCCAACACTGATACTGTTTCCTGGAAAGTCACAACAGTGCATTCACAAAGACAGAAAAAAAACTTTAATAGGAGTCTGAGATATTGCTTTCTTCCACCTCCAAAGAAAAAGATATATTTATATAGACGGTTGCCTCGTCCTGGGCAGATGGTGAGCTAATGTTAGTTAAACTCTCATTATATAAATCTATAGCGAGAAGACGGATTTTGTAAATGTGAACCACAAAACTGAATGATCTGTTAAGCTAAAAGAAAAAACAAAATAGGTGCATGCCAAGCTGGTTCTGATGCTGCCCCCACATGGTGCTGCAACCAGTGTGCCAGTCTGTCTGTTCAGTGATTGCAGTCAGTTTCTTCGTTGTTTTGCCAGTTTCACTTTGCCCCAAATAAGCACGCATTGCTTTGCACATTTACTAGGTGTTTCCATTTTGCCATGCCAGCTTCATAATGCTTCAGTTAAGCATGAGTTGCCAAGCCACCAATTGTCTGGTATTTGGTACTATAAGCCCTGCTACTTGCATTTTAGATAGTGCCATCACATGGATACTTCCCCCTCATAAGCCAGGCTCCCCTCCTTTGCGGGCAGTGCCACTGTGTGGCAGGTTGTTCTGTGGCAGGTATTCTCTTGACATGTTTTCAGATGCCACCGCCCTCCACTGATGGCACGTTACCCTGAGTAGCACCTTAAGTATGAGTGCCTATGTTTTATAACTGATGCCACAATTCACAAAGCAGTTGGAATCAGCATCGCTAGAGCTGCCCATGATGGTGCTGGGACAGCCGCCCTTGTCAAGGCGCTGGTTTGAACACCCAGCATGTGTGCCTCTTTGCTTCTCTCATGCATCTGTCTACTACTCACTGGTAGGTCTAGCCCTGTGCACCAACCACACTGGTATCCAGCACTCTAAAGGACATATCAATGCCAAAATTAAATATAGCTCTCACTTGCCTTTCAATATACTGCTGTGCTAGTGGGAATCTGTTCACACTAACATGCCTCTGTTCGTTAGCTGTGGAATGTAATAGGAATAGGGAGGCCTGTCAAGCTACATACATTTGTGTAAAAGGTGGATTGAAAACTTCACATGTTTTGGTCTTTCTTAGAGTGGCCTCTGGGGATCCAAAGAGTAGCTCCTCTAACTATCAAGATTCTACCACTGTGTGGTGCCCTTGTTGACCTGCTTTGGTCCCTTGTTTGCAGATGTGGGTGCATTTTTCGAGCCGGGGACATGGCTGCGCTACAACATGTCATCAGCCTACGAGGAAGCGGCCAGGCAGTTTGCCAGTATATTGACCCAAACTGCAGCCGAGGATCCCTTTCCGAGATTGAGCTACCCCTACAACCCAAGGGACAACCTGACCATGAACCGCGAGGAGATCGTGTTCAGCTTCAGCACCACGGTGGCGCCCGCTGTGCTCATCTATATCAGCACTTTCACCAAAGACTATATTGCCATCATCCTCAGAGAGGACGGTAAGAGCCAATTATCCAAATTCTTGACAAGATGAAGTCAGAATGGAGGAGGGCGCACAGAGAGAGGGCGGTCATTGTGGAGGGGTGTATAGCGATCTCAAAGAAAAGTGGAAATACTGGGTACAGGGAGAATTTATTGTTTTAGTGGGATATTGTTTTCAAAGAGAATGGCCATACTGGGAGAATGAATTTTCTTTGCAGAAATGTATTGTTTTGCATCAAGAATAGGTATATCATTAGAGTGCACTGTTTGCGCAGAAAAGCTCGTAGAGAATAGGACCACTGGTTGAGCGCTTTCTGTTCTTAGGCAGTGTGCATACTGGAGAAGTATTGTTATGGAACAGATGTATAGTTTACACCTAGAATGGGCTCTGTGAGAGAATTGCATGTTTTGAGGCTGTCTGCAGAGTGGAAGAAGGCTTTGCTATTATAGTGGTGCGTGGTCTTAAGGCATGGTTATAACAGAGATGGATTGGTCTCACAGAACATGGTAATATTCAGAGAATGCATTGCTCTCGCCGACTATGGGCATACAGGGAGAAGTTATTGTTATACTCACATGCATTTTTAACAGTGAATAGGCATACTGGGAGAAGGTGTTGTTATTACACAGATTTATTTTTAACAATGAATGGGCATACTGGGAGAAGGTGTTATTAAAGAGATGTATTTTGTTTTTAGGGAATGTGCATAGGGAGAAGGTATTCTTATTACAGAGGTGTATTTTTTTACAGTAAATGGGCATACTGGGAAAAAGTGTTGTTATTGCACAGATGTATTTTTAACAAAGAATGGGCATACTGGGAGAAGTTATTGTTATTACGCTGATGTATTTTTAACAGTGAATGCGCATACTGGGAGAAGTTATTGTTATTACACAATGTATTTTTAACAATGAATGGGCATACTGGGAGTAGGTATCGTTATTGCGCACACAAATGTATTTTGTTTTACAGTGAATGTGCATAGGGAGAAGGTATTCTTATTACACAAGTGTATTTTTTTTACAGTAAATGGGCCTACTTGGAGAAGGTGTTGTTATTACACAGATGTTTTTTTTCTACAATGAATGGGCATATTAGAAGAAGGTATCATTACACCGATATATGTTTTACAGTGAATGGGAGAAAACATGATCATCACGCAGATGCATTGTTTTAAATTTGAACAGGAGTAATGGGCAGATTAGTCAGATTTATTATGGGTACCTATACTACTTCTTTATCTAAAACTGTATTTTAATTCTCCTTTCTTCTACATTATATCCTCTTTTCTATTTCTTCTTGTCTCTTCTTTTTTTCAAAACATGGGGTTATATTTTATAATACCATAACTTGTTTATAAATATAATATGTTTCCTTCAATATGAAATATTATTTAATATATTTTGATGACTATTATCCATTTCTACTTTTAGATTTGGTAGCATAATTCTTTTATTTAACATCAATAAATTCTTATTGAACTCAAAATAAAATTGTGATAGTAAAGTAAATCAAATTAAAGTGTGTTTTATATGTTTAGCAATAGGCTCTCAATCTATTTTCTCGTTTTTGTCTCGACACAAAGACCTTTCTGCTTTACACCAGTGGCTGAATCATGCAATATTGGTGTTGTCCTTTTATGTGCACCTAAGCTTACTTTCTGACAATCGATAGGTTACTCAAGTAACTTTGTGAACTGTCTTTATTGCTAATAGATTTTGAGTAGGAGTCTGAAAGGGTTTGACGTTATGTTCCGCGAGGCAGTAAAGGGCAGGTTTTCCAGCATCATACGGGTGATCGTACTATCCAGAATGTGCATCTTGTATTCACGTCACACTTGTCGTCTTTCCAGGTATCTTGGAGCTGCGCTACAACCTGGGCACATTGAGTCCGTACATTTTTCCTTTGAGTAAAACAAATCTGACCGACGGAAGGCCGCATCGTGTGAACGTCACGAGGCTCAACAGGATCATCTACTCTCAGGTTGAGTTGGCCAAAATGTAGTCGTTGTGTCCTCTAATGTGTATAGTGTACTTAAAAGCAGGTGGCAGATGAGGCGTCTGTCACACGGGGGTTGGTTCAGTCCCAGGTTATTACGTTTCGAAATATTTTCTCCTATTATAAGATGTGTGCAGTAGAGTGAGTGAGGAATCACAATTATAAGTTTTGTGGTAGTTACTACAAATTCCTCACAATTTTCCCCAAGTAAATTTTGGCAGGTGAAACCTGCTGAATTTTCCAAAGAAAAATGCACTATGAATAATGGTACTTGCGGATTTTGGTGCGCAAAAGAACCAAAACCTTCATGTTAATCCCCATATTAAAGGGCACAACTTGCAATAGGTGACAATGATCGCATATTATAAATTCCAGTTTCCGTGGTATTGAATTTTTAAACAGTGCATTAATACTCACCTTCCAAGTCAAGCCACTCGTGATGAGGGCTTTTGTATCCGAATACCATTTGAGGAACATAACCCCAACCCTCCACTCCCCCCACACAGTCCTCACCCGCAATCTTTACTCAGCAGACAAGAACCTTTTAGCCACGTCCAAACCTGCCACTTTGAATATTCAGTCTGATGAAGTAGCTTGCAACATTGGAGTCCACTTCCTTCTGACATGCACTCCACTCCCATCTCTCCACCTTCAAAATGCTCTAAAACATACTTCCTGAGGGAAAGACTGACTATGGGTCTTATCATGTGTTTGGCGGTGCGGGAGTGGGACCACCGCGCTCCCCGCACCGCCAAACCCATGTCTGAATCGCCTGCCAGATTAGGAGTTTCCTCCTGTCTGTTGGACTGTTCTTTGGTATTTCCAGGGCGGTGCCTATGAAATAGGGACCACAATGGGAAGGTCAAAGGCAGTACCTACAAAGCATGGACTGCTTCAGTCCATGACGTGCAGGTACTGGTGTGCATGCACACAGGGGGGCACTTTTCTTTCCAATATTTAAAGTAAAACGATTTGCCTTTGTATTTAAGGAATTTGTTGTACCACATCTCGGAGGATATAAAACACTGAAGAGGGGAGAGGTTGCAAGAGAAAACATTGTGTAACAGCGTATGAGAATATTTTAAAATAGGGTATTTAGTTAAAAAAGAGCAATTTGACATAAAGACAGTATGTTGAACTGAAAAATCCTTTAAGAGAGAGCGTTCCAGGAGAATCCATTTAGGCACAGGAGTATCTGTAAAGTCATAAGCTAATGAAAAGGATTGTTTGATCAAGAAAGCGGAGTGGTATATTTTAAAATTGGGGAACCGAACACCACCTTCATTTTTAGGGCGCATCAATTTATGTAAGGCTATTCGAGGGTGTTTGTCATTCCACAAGAATTTAGAACAAATAGAGTTTATTCGGGAAAAATATGAATTAGGGATTTTAAAAGGGAGCATAGAAACAGTGTAGAGAACATGGGGAGTAATCATCATTTTAACCGTATCTAATCTACCCCACCAGGAGAGAAATAAGGGGGACCATATTTGAAGGAGGGATTGAATTTTCTTTAAGAGGGAATCGAAAGTAAATTTTAGGGTGTCCCCCAAAGATGATGAAAACCATACACCAAGATATTGGAGTTTAGAAGGACACCACACAAATTCACTGTTATTAAACATGTATTGATAACAAACCGAATTTAGGGGAAGAACTTCCGTTTTAGTTAGGTTGAGCTTAAATCCCGATATAGATGAATACAACCGCACCTCATCCAAAAAGTGTGGAAGGGACGAAGTAGGGTCGGCCATATATACCAGTACATCATCCGCATAAGCAGACATTTTAATCTCTGTAGATGGGAGTTTAAAGCCAGCAATTCCAGGATTGGACAAATCTGTTCTAAAAAAGGCTCAAGACACAGAATAAATAATAAAGAGGACAGAGGGCATCCTTGACGCGTGCCTCTAGATAAAGAAAAAAAACTAGAGAACTGGTTATTAACAAAAATATTGGCTCGGGGAGAAGAATAAAGGAGTTTAATCAAGGATTTAAAGAAGGACCAAAGCCAAACGATTGTAGGGTGCGAAACATGAACTGCCAGTTAATTCGGTCAAAGGCTTTTTCAGCATCTAGGGACAAAGCTGCCATCGGAACTTTGAGGTTTTTACTATGAGCAATAACATTGGAAAACATGCGAGCGTTATCAGCAGCAAGTCTACCTTTCACAAACCCCACTTGGTCCGTTTTAATCAAACGGGGAATAATGGAGTCAAGACGTAAAGCCAGAATTTTAGCAAAAATTTTGCAGTCATAATTAATTAATGATATAGGGCGGAAGTTTTTACACTGTGAATGATCTTTGTCAGGCTTGGGAATTATGATAATTAGCGCATCCAAAAAGGATCCAGATCCCTTGGCATCTGAAATAAAGGAATTAAATAGTTGTAGGAGTTTTGGTGCAAAAAAGGTATGAAAAGTAGAGTAAAATTCAACAGATAGGCCATCAGTGCCTGGTGTCTTTGATTTTTTAAGAGAATGAATGGCCCGAGTGACTTCCTGGAGAGTAATGTCCTTCTCCAGATGAGCAAAGTCATCTGTAAGGGATGGGGGAGGGGGAAGGCCGTCAAAAAAGGATGTTAAGTTTACATCAGAAGGGTATGTGTCATCAGTGTACAAGGACTGGTAATAATTATGAAACACTTCAGCAATGTCTTCATCAGATGAGACTAGTTTATTAATCGATTCATTAAAAATAGGGCCTACAGTTTTACGTTCTGATTTGATTTTTAAGTAATTTGCCAACATTTTCCCCGCTTTATTCTGGCCACCATGGAATTTAGATTTGATTTTAATGAGGGTGTTACAAGCTTCATTAGTGATAATTTTGTTTAGGTCCGTTTTAGCTAGGATTAAGTCCTGAAGGGCAGAGGGAGACTTGGAGGAAAAATAAGAGTGTTCAAGCAATTTAATTTTCTGAAGTTGGTCTTCAATTTCTTTCTGTTGAGTTTCTTTTTCTTAGATACATAAGATATTGTAAAAGCTCGAAAAGCAGCCTTAAAAGCATCCCAATTATTAGGAATGGAGGTGTCAGACGGGTTATTAAAGGAGAAGAACTCATTAAAAAAAACCACAATTTCCTTCATAAAAACAGTGTCAGACAAAAGAAAGGAATTACATTTCCAACGACTAAATTTGGAAGAAATGAGGGAGAGGTCCAGGGTAGTATAAACAGGAGATATGGAACCAATCACAGATTTTTGAACGGACGGGAGTAGGGATTTACTAACCATAATGTAGTCAATCCTCGAGCGGGTGTGATGTACATTAGAGAAAAAAGTATATTCTAACAAATCAGGATTACACCTTTTCCATGAATCATATAAAGAACGGGAGGCAATGGCAGATTGAAAGCTCTTATGAGATTTATCAGGTTGAAATTTACTGGAGGATAATCTATCTGAAAAAGGGTCTAACCATTGGTTAAAATCACCAGCAATAACAAAATCTGGGCAATCAATAGACGAAATAAGGACCTTGATATCTTTCCAAAATTTAGGATCAGGGCGAACCGGACCGTAGATATTTAGCAATACCAAAGTCTTATTCTGGATGACAACCTTAGCTAATGCCCACCGCCCTTCACCGTCATTCTGAGAGGAAATAATTTGAACATTTAAAGCTTTATGAAATAGAATAGCCACCCCCCCCTTTTTACTAACAGCAGGAGAAAACACAACTTGGCCCACCCAATGTCTTTTCAGCTTCATAGATTCAACATCAGAACAATGCGTTTCTTGAAGAAAAACAACCTGTGAATGAAGTTTTGATAAATGAGACAATACCTTTTGACGCTTGACCGGGTGACCAAGACCTCGTACATTCCACGAGACAAAGTTACACATGGTGGAAGGAGGGAAGGATGGGCGACACATGGAATAGACACACGTCAAGGAGATAACTACAATAGGGGAAACAGCAAATAAATAAGTTACAAGAGGAGAGAGCTCTCAACACACTCATAATACTTAAAAACAAAAATGCTGCACCTAGAAACAGAGAAAAAAACATCATGAATAACGAATATGTAAGGAGAGACCGTTCAGGAACAGAAAAACATGGAAGAAAGAAGAACGAGCAAGAAAGCCAGATAAAGAAAAAGACAGAGATAGAAAAGGGAGAAAGGATACAAAGGAGGAAAAAATAGAAAAGAGTAGACAGATCAAGGCATAGGAGCCTGATCGGAGAGAAGGAAAACAACCAATACAATAGGGGCATAGATACACCAAGGAGGGGACACAACCCCACGGGCTGCCAAAGAAAGGACATATACACAAAAAAGGGTGAAAAAGGGGTACCTCAAGAAAAGAAACATGAACCGGGAAGAAAAGAAGAAAAAGTCAAAAGGAACCAAAGAGAAGAAATGTAGAACGACAATGAAGGATCAAAGCAAGAGATACACTAGTTAGCAGTGTCCATGTTGGAAGAGGAGACACTTTGTAAATACGTGTGAAGCGTTTGTGGATCATCAAATGAGCGAGTACGACCATTATGTGTTATCTTGCAAAAACAAGGATGCAGAATACCATATTGAATGTTCAACTGTCTCATTAAAGGTCGGGCATTTGTGGCAGTAGAGAGATCCTGTGAGATAAAGATGTTGTGCCCAGACCACTGGAGACGTCGTTTAAGCCTAGCAGCCTTCAAGACAGACATTAGCTCTGTGAACTCAAGAAAAAGCATAATAATGCCACAAGGCTTGGTAGAGTTGGAGTTTATACGGCCTAGACGGTGGGCTCTCTGTATGTTGAGGGGGTGCGAGGAAGGTTGAAGATCCAAAAGGTCATGTAGGAATTTTCGTAGGAAAGAGACCATGTCTGGACCCTCCATATTTTCCGGAATACCATAAACGCGTAGATTGTTCCTACGATTACGGTTTTCAAGGTCCTCGGTGTGTAGTTTGAGTTTGTGGATTTCTTGCTCCAATAATGGGATTTTAGCTGAGGCATCCTGGATATCGCTCACCCGTTGCTCCAATTGCAGGACCTTGCTCTCCATAACAACCCAGCGTTCCTCAATTTGCTTAAGCTTTTCATTGGTGGCGGACATGAACGGTTGGAGACCACGGACCTCCTCAAGAATGGAGTCCAGGACAGGGTTAGAGGATGACTGGATGGGAGAAGGCGGGTCATTTTTAGGTCTCTTAGGTTTGGCTCCAGTATGTGATAGTTTTGGATTAGGAGAGTCATTAGCCATGTTGTTATTGTTAGAATGAGTCAAAGAGCGCTGAAATAGTAGGTAGTATGAGGGCACACTACACAGATCCACAAGAATTTATACTGCTGGCAAAATGTTACTGTCTCAGAGATAGCAGGACAGCAATAAGAGTATGGTAGTCAAACACGCTGGGCACTAAAAGATGGGATAGATGCCAGACAGCAACATGAGTAAATGACTAAGCACTGCTGTGATAGAGCTTGAATGGACGTCGTGAGAATAAGCTGAGAGGAGTCATAAACCCTCAAAAGAGGCACCTACATGAGCCAGCACATTCAAATGGCAAAACAGAATGGTAAACTTCACTTCGAAAATCATTGCAATAACGATGGCAGGAAGAAAACATGTTATCTCTTCATAACAAGCAGACCTAAAATGGCGGCCATAATTTCACTCAGCAAGTCGAAGAGAAGGCTTAAAGTTAGGAAGCGCCATGTAGCCATTGAGTATCATCACAGCTTATGCCACATTATTAAGCATATGGGATATAAACAGTCAGTATAGAGTCTGAGGCATCGTAGGGGAAGCGGTGAAGCGCACACAGGTGTAAACACAGATGCGGGCTCAGCGGCCAAAATGGCGGCCGCCCACGTCTCAGAAGGAAGAGAAATTACAGCGATTCACCAAAGTCGCAGCGCGGCAAGAAATCGTCCCAAAACGGTCTCCTCATGCTCCTCGCACCTTCCGCCAACACTGCAGCGCCCAAAGCCGTTCAGACAGACGACGAGAGAGGTTCTCACGGCATCCGCAGGTCTAGTCTAGGTCTATAACTTTTAAATCTACTTATAGCTGTAAGCTTGAAGCCTTTCCCTTGTCTGGATGCGAAGCTGCTTTTTTTAAATTAGCAATTAACCCCCAACTTACCTTGTCGGGCCTCCTGGTTTACCGCCCCCCCGGCAATGCCCACACCTGGACATCTTCATTTGCCGAGACTATAGCTCCCCTACTTCTCAGGGCAGCAAATTTGACCATTCTAGGTGATCTCAATTTGCATCTTGAAGATCCTTTATGCACCACCAGCAAGCACTTCCTATCGGATCTGGAGGTTCTCAATCTTTCGTTGCGTAATTTTGGATCCACTCACTCGGCTGGACATCAATTGGATCCCATTCTTTCCAATCTCCCCTTTGATTGTTCACAGAGTGCCCGCCCGTTGGAGTGGTCCGACCACTTCGCAGTCCACTTTTCTTTATCCCATACTGAGAACCTGGTAAAGAGTGGCTGCGGTAAGGGCGAACTAATCCACCGGTGGGGTAAACTTGATGTTACGAAGTTCAACCAGCACCTTTCGAACACCTGCCCTGAGGACATTGACGTTCCGGTTTTGGAACTGAACACCGCTGTATCACACTGGCTCACTAATGCTGTAACCACTCTTCTTCCTCTAACACCGAAACATTTTAGGTCTCACCGTTCCCCGGCACCCTGGTTCTCTGCTGATTTGAAGATCTTACGAACCAATTGCAAGGCTCTTGAAAGGAAATGGAGGCATTCTTACTCGGTTTCCCGGAAAGCTGCCTATAAAGAGGCTTTGGAGGGATACCACTCACAATGTAAAATTGCGAGAGCTGCATACACTGTGAGTACAGTGACGCAAGCACAGAACTGCCCACGTACTCTTTTCTCTGTTGTCAAGAAGTTGACAGGAGCGGATACTGTCCCGATTCCTCCAGCCTTGGAGGAAGTCCAGTGTAATTCTATTGCTGAATTCTTTATTGCCAAGGTTGAGCGCATATACGACTCTATGAGCGCTCCCTTGACAGTAAATGAACCCCGATCGGGACAGGCTGCGGCGATCGAACAACTGCTTCCAATGGCGAAAGTTACAAACTGGCAACTGTTTGATGATACCTCGTTCCTTTCCTGCTTGAGCAGTGTTAGATCTGGTTCACCTCATGATCCTGTACCTGCGAAAATCCTAAAGCTACTGGACCTTGAACCCCGGCGGGTTCTCATGAGGCTCCTCAATGCATCTTTAACTGAGTCTCATGTGTTGCAGGAATGGAAGCATGCGATGGTTGTCCCTCTCCTAAAGAAGGCAGGAGCCGATGTGTCCAACCTCGCCAACTTTAGACCCATATCCTTGTTGCCTGTTCTTTCAAAAGTGCTGGAAAGGCATGTTAACACTCAGTTAAACCATCTTGTGGAAAGCTCGGGTTTTTTACATTCCTCCCAGTCCGGCTTTCGAGCGCATCATTCCACCGAGACCGCGCTCCTTGGAGTGACGGAGAGTTTGCGGCACGGTATTGATCGCGGGGAGACATCTGCACTCATCCTTTTGGATTTGAGTGCGGCGTTCGATACCGTGTCCCATTCCATTCTTTTGAATTCTCTCCGGTCCCTGGGAGTAGATGGCCTGCGTTAGCCTGGATTGCCTCCTTTCTAGCTGTTGCGCATTATAAGTTCAAATAAATAAATAAATAAATAGTCCGCAGCGGAGCTCACGGAGATGTCATCCTCACCCCTCGGCGCGTAAGCCACCCCCCCCTCACGTCACACTTTTAATGGCAGTCGCACCCCCAGGAAAAGTGTGGCGTTAAGAAAACTCCTAAAATGTTTGGCGGTCCGCACGGACCCCCCAAGCATATTGCGGCGCCAATACTGCCACTTCACCGATCTCTGATCACTGGTTGGATGGCCCAACCGCCCAGGTCCTAATAGGACGTCCGGAAGACAGCCACTGCTACGCCCACACAAGTCTGGCGGTCCCTAGACCGCCAGTTTCGTAATAACCTCCTAAATCTTTATCAAGATTCTACATGTTATCCTTTCATTCTCTAGGCCATGTCTCATGTATATAAACATATTGTAAGATGTTTTAATGTATGCAGTGTTTCGTAATCTGTGCAGTAATTTGCATCATCACTCATCCATAACTACTAGGAACTCTATCAGGTTTAAGTTATCCTTTTCAACTTTTCACTTGTCCTATGAACTGAGAAATGCTCTCGATAATGTTTTCCAAATAGACAAATTAATTAATAAATAACTGTCCTTTGAAATGAGTCGATCAGTTGTGTTAGCTTGTGCCCCATCACCATGACTACCACTCTAATTAATCTGTGCATTCTTTTGTGAACACTTTCCATGTGGCCTCACATGGTGATTTTAAAGATAGATGAGAGCAGTAAGCAGTGCTTAATTTGAGCCGGTGGTATCAGTGCTCGGCACCAGCACTTAATTATCAACACTGGGGCTTGTGACAGTCTGCCACAAGGTGGTGCTGTCTAAGTAATTTAGAGATGCCACAGCAACAGTTAATTGTTCAGTCAATATACATGAAAAATGACTAGTATCTGTAGCCCGAGCCATTCACTTAGCTTTGGGGGCCTGAAATAGTCAGAATTATCACACTTGTAGGTCTGTGATGATTAGTAGTTGTGGTGTTACTATCATTGGCAGCATGGCAGGGGTGATGTGTGGTGCAAGCTGCAGAGGCCTACTGACGGGAGCCCTGGCACTTATTTTTTTACAAAGTAAACACTGGCAGTAGGGCGTCAACTTGGCCCTCTACTACCGCCCTTTTCCCCTTTCTCCACTGTATTTAGACCTCAGATAAGTAATATGTTTAACTCATGGTTTGAGGGATGAACTGTTGTGTTTTCATTAATGGAAATAAAAACTCCCAGATATATAAAAAACGTTGTACTTTCAGTGTGCATAGAATAACAATGTACTTAATAATAACTTGTTATTTATATTGTGTTTGACGGCCGGCAAAACACCTCATGAGCAGTAAAGGGAGTGCCCACCAGTCCCCCATCTGCAGTGTCATCCCTTGGACCCACCGCCAAAGCTCGGCAGAGTCCTGGGTGCGGGTCCAAGGGATTAAAATAAAATGATAAAAAAACGGATTAAAAACCAGTTTTATTATCGTTTTATGTAGTGGTGGTGGCACTCTTGACTTGCAGCTCACAAACACAACAACAGTGGGGGCTTGGCCAATTAAACTTTATTAAAACATTGATTCAGGTCTGTAATGCTAATATCTACTTTATTAGCAGCATAAGCCAAAAAAGTAAATAAATGAATAACAATAGGCTAGACCAATCACTCAAGTCATAACCATGCTCCCCGATGAAGTACATGTTCTCTGGTGTTAGTCTAGGTACACCTAGGACCTACAGGGACTACTCAGATAGTCCACCTCTTGCATAATTCATGAAGTGCGGAGGAAGGTCTAATGTGTAGTGCCAGGTTATTCCATGCTTAAAAAAATGCAAGAGATGGCTCGACTGCTGAATCTGGTTTTCAGTATGTGTGGGATTTGTGCAAGTAGGAGACCAGAAGAGCAGAGTTGGACGGAAGGTTTGTACATGCAGATGCGATTGTTGAGGTATTCTGGGCCAGTGTTATGAAGTGCCTTCAAAGTGTGGGTGAGGAGTTTGAATTCTGCTTATTTGTTAATGAGGGGCCAGTGGAGCTCCTTCAGGAGTGGTGTGATGGGAGTGTGGTGTGGGAGGTTGAGAGTGATTCTGGCTTCCAAATTCTGTATATCCTGTAGCATTCTGGTGTTTTTTTGTGATCCTAACATAGAGGATGGTCCCATAGTCCAGCTTGCTGCATCATGCAGAATATAAGGTTCCCTCATCAGACTGTGGGCTGGGCAGGTGGCTTAAATATGGTTTCCATAGGTCATTTTTGGAGCTAGTTAAACTATCTCTATTTCATCAGCTCATTGTGTTCACTTGTGCTTTTTTGAAGCATAGGGCACCTTTGCAGATCATTGGATTAACAGTGCATAGCATGTCTGATGAAAAGTGAAGTGATGACTGTTTTCTGGTTTTCAGGTGGATTATTTTCCGATTGACGAAAATGCGCTTTCCCTCATCAGCGACCAAAGGCTTGACTCTCCAAAGGCCCTTTTCCTGGGAAGAGTAATGGGTATGTGAGTCCTTGGATTGCGTCAATTTCATGACAATTTTCATTTTGTAATGCATATCACTTTAATGGATTCTGATAAGAATAAGTTTGATTAAAACGGGGGGGGGAATGTCAGTTTGATGAAATAATGTAACTTTGCAAATGCTTTCAGTTTACAAAGTGAGTGAAATTACAGGTAAAACAGCTAAAATTTGGCTTTGAGGATGGATCTCCCAAAAACGTCCTTCTTGCAAAAGAGTTTTTACAGCAGTCTGCCCCCTCATAATGTCATTGTAGCATCTGTATCGACTTTATCAAGTGGTGACATCACCACTGAGATCGTGGTGCGATCCAAAGGGATATCCTTTTAAAGAGAGCAATTTGCACTGACTTTACTCTGGTTTTAGCAACACAGAAGTGGCGTTGCCAGAATCTTCTATGTTGGTGGAGGAGTCTACAACTGTAGTTCTTCATCTACGTTTCTAGCTACTGTCAAGCTATAGTCCTCCTTTTACGTAAGTGGTTGCTGCCAAGTTGCGCCACCACTTTTATTTCTCTGACATGTGCCAGTTTTTGGTTTTATATATCCTGTCACCCTACTCCATGTTCACTAGAACTTGGCAATCCACACTTTCCATGGCAGCACAAACGATTTAGCACGCTAATGATTAGAGGCTAGCAACTAACCCACAGTTGTAGTATGGCTCAGTGTGTGTCAACCAAAATAGCCTTTTGCAAATCCTTGCTCGATTGCCAGACAGGGTACTGATACTCCAGAATGTCTACGCTATTATAACTACCACAACAAAATGTAGATATACTATTGCGTCAAAAACATCGACTATACAACTTCTACATTCCACTCTGAGAAGCAAAAACATCCACAAAATATTAAAGCATCACAAATATGTTATAGCATTTGTGTTTTGTAAAAAGAAAAACTAATAAGTCTGTTATATAGTCCCCATAATCATTTTCACACATTTTAAACATAATATCTAAAAATGAACATTTTTGTCAAAAAAAGGTCTACAGTTTACAAAATAAGTTTTTTTAAATACCCTTTTTTCATTTCAGTAAGAATGTATGGCACACGTTAGTGCAATAATGACATGATTGATTGTCCAGAATGTTTAAGACAAAAGTGATTGCAAAGTAAAGTTCAATAGACTTGGTAAAATACCCAAAATCTTATACAAAACAAGGAATGTAGTGTCTTATCCATGTCAATTTGTATTGTTGTAAAATGTATTTACATGTACAATATGATGGAGATCCTAGATAAAAAAAACAATAATAATAATCATCAAAAGAAACCAAATATAAGAGAAAGAGGAGGGAAAATCTCTGAGTCTGAGCATTGTCTGATCTGAAGTCTTACTTAAGCGGGTCAGTGTCAATGAGGTCATTAGAAAGGAGTTCTCCAATTAAGATGTCATAGGAGAACAAATCTAGGAACACTTTGGTGGTTTGTTTTTCTGATGATCATTGTCAAGGGTGCCTCACAATTATTGGGGAAGGAGTGGGCTTTCTAAAAACATGTGTTGTCAGCAGCTCTAACAAAGCATAACCAGGCCCATCAATTATGAAAGGACATATTTGGTTAACTATTCCTTTCAGAGAGTATCAACTTGATTCCTAAGGCCAAAATAAGGTCTATAAGTTGAAGGTCGGTAGGAGAAAAAATGGGTATAGTAGAAGCAGATTAGATGCCCAAGATAGCTGTGGCAGCGTCAAAATTTAGGGAATATATCCGACTCTGCGATGCGGCGAGCGCAAGGTAAGTGGTTTTATTTATTTTTTATTTTAATTTTACCTATCCCTTCATCTGTCAACTTCAATCCTCCCCACCCCACCACCCCACCGCTCATACCTGTGCTGGCTGCACCTGCATTAATCCTTACTGATACTCGTGGGTTAGAATATAGGGCCAATATCATTCTAAAAAATGATTTGGCCAAGTCTTAACAAATCTATCTCTCTATCAAACCCTAGGTCTCTCTCAAAAGGAGTACCTCAAGGTTCGATACTTACGCATATTCTTGATACCATTTTTGAGCACTAAATTGAATAAAATAGCTTCAAGTTACTATGTTATTTGCATAAGGGTAGTTTGCATTCTGCAGCACTGATTCAGAGTTTATTGAGGAGATGACGTTTCAGGTCTCTTTTGAAGCCTGGGAAGGAGGGGTTGCAGTGAAGGTCCCTGGGGAGGGAGTTCCAAATGCTGGGAGCATTACCTGAAAAAGAGCGAGGCTGAGAGGTTTTCCTTTTAAGTTTCAGAGACACAAGTAGAAGAGCGGTGGAGCTTCTCATAGGTCTGGCACTTCCTGCTCTTGTGACTTTATTGTCTAAATAGTCAGGGGAATGAGAGTGAAGTGCTTTGTCGGTGATGCAGGCGGTCTTCTAGATGCATCTTCCTTCAATGGGAAGCCAGTTTAGGGACATGAGGTCAGGTGTAATGTGTTCATACCGTTTACAGTCTGTTATAAACCGGGCTGTCATGTTAAGTACTCATCTAAGGGCGCAAGGTTCGTTTTCGTGGTCCCTGTGAGTATAGCATTCCCGTAGTCAAATTTAGAGAGGACCAGCGATTGAACGACCCATTTGAAATTGTCTGATGGGATGAATGGTTTAATTGTTTTGAGGTGTTTAAGTGTGTAAAGCGCTCCTTTGGTTGAGTTTTTTATATGGTCCTTCAGTGAAAAATCTTTGTCCAGGGTGAAGCTTAGGGATTTAGCCGAGTTGAATAGAGTGAGCGAACAGTTTAGGGTTTGAGGTCAGTGATCCAGCCTTGGATTGGGATGTGGTTACTTTTGGGGGGGGAATAGAATGATTTCCTTTTTGTTGGGGTTGAATTTTAGATGATTGGTGTAAAATCAGAATTGAATCTTACTCATTGTGATGTTAAGATTGAGATTGTCGCTGTGTGATTTGATTTTGTAGTACAGTTGCATGTCATCAGGGTAGAGGTGATATTTGATCCCTGCTTGTTTCAGGATGATAGTAAGGGATTCCATGAATGGGTTGAAGGGTGAGGGGGGGAGTATTGAGTCATGGGGGACACCAAGTGAGACAGGAGTTGGATTTGTGAGGCAAGAATTGATTTTGATTTGTTCTGTTCGATGTTGGAGGTAAGAAGTGAACCATTTTAGGACTGGGCCATTGAAACCAGAGCGTGTCTTCAGAGATTCAAGTAAGGATGTGTGGTTGACTGTGTCGAAAGCCGCTGAGTGGTCCAGTAGGATGAGAAGGCAGGCATCTCCATTCTCTAAGGAACAATGTATGTTGTCTGCAATATTGAGCATGGCGGTTTCTGTGCTGCAGCTTTTCCTGAAGCCAGATTGGAAGGAGTCAAGTGGGTTGTATTCGCCTATGTGACTGTTGATCTGTTGTTAAATGCATTTCTCCATGGTTTTAGCAAGGAACAGGAGGTTAGAGATAGGTAGAAGGTTGTTGGGATCATTGGGGTCTGCCTTGGGTTTTTGAGTATAGGTGTGATTTGACCTAGTTGAAGGGAATCCAGTACACACCCAGAGGCAAGAGAGGTATTAATGATTTATGTCCAACACGGGCGATGAAGTGGTTTAGGTTATGTACTAATTTTGCCGGGAGAGGATCTTTGGTGTGTGAAGTCAGCTTTAATTTCGCGATGATATTAACGACTTCTAGCTCAATCATGGGTTTGAAATGTGTCCATTTGGTGTTGTTTTTCAATTGGGTGCTAAAAAGGTTGTCCTCTGTTCCAATTGATGTTGATTGATTATTGAAAGGCTCGGGTGGTTGGGTTGTCATGGAGAGAAGAGTGTTGTTAAGGGAAATTAGCGAGGCGGTAGGGCAGTGACTTGATGGAAGGATTGACCAATTGTAGCGATTTCATCACATCGTTCTTGGGAGACAATTATTTTGTTGGGGGCAGATGAGGTTTGTCTTTTGACAATGGTAAAGAGGTCTCTATGCCTATTGTTTGCACAGTCAAGTTGGATACGGAAGAAGGAGGCATTTTCTCCATAAATGGTCTTCTTGTAAGCTAACCTAGCAGTTCTAAGGAGAGCTAGATGTCAAGAAGTGGGGTTTTGTCTCCAAGTCTTTCTGCTAGTCTAAGTTGTCTTCTTTCGTTGTTGAAATCATAGTTGAACCATAATTTAGATTGGATTGCTCTTTGTTGTTTTACTTTGAGTGGTGCAACTTGGTTGAGAACTTCAGTTATCGCCTTATTGACGTGGGCAGTGAGCTCATTTGCGTTTTGAGAGTGCAGAAGACGTTGAAGTTGCACACAAATTTTTGACTCTAAGTTCAGTTGCAGGGACATGTTTGAGGTTTCTGGCCCACAGCTTAGGTTTGTTTATTGAGAATGAGAGAGGTTTGACAATGGTCTTGATGTTGAATAGTATGAGATGGTGGTCAGACGAGTCAATGGGTAAGATGTCATTAAGGGAGACCATTTCATTGCTTGTGATGATAGTATCAAGTGTAGCGCCTTTGACGTGGGTTTTTTTTTTTTCAGAGTTGCTTTAGGTCATTCATTTCAAGAAGGCTCGCAAGGCGCCTGGCTGTGGAGTCTTCTGCATTGTTCTAATAAATGTTATAATCCCCCCAAAACACACCCTTCTAGTCAGAAAGAGAGAACTGAGTAAGTAGGTCTGATAGCTCTTCACCGAAGAGTGGGCGATCACCAGGCAGGCGGTAGATAGCATGCAGTTTAATAGATGGCAGCCTTTGTCATTACGTTCAACGCTGAGGTATTCAAAGGTTGAGCATTCAGCATTCTTTAGAATGGAGAGTTGTATTTCTGTTTTGTGGATTATGGCTCGGCCCTCACCTGTTCTATAAGTCCTGTCATGTCTATTGATAGAGTACCCAGGCGGAGTAAGTAGGTCAAGAATGGCAATTGAGTGGTCTTTGAGCTAAGTTTTGGTAAGGAAAGCAATGTCAATTCCCTCACTGAGGATGGTTTCAGCTATCTCAATAGCATGTTGTGCTGCCGATCTGCAGTTGACGAGCAGGCAAGAAAGAGGGTTTGGATTATCCTTAGCAGATTTAAGGGTATGGATGGTGGCATTTTGTGGAGGAGGTCTGGGCGAGGTAGGAATTACTTGGGTTCTATTTAAGCCCAATATTGCTGGGATGGTGGAGGTGGGGAAATGGTCAATCACCTGAATCTTAGGGAGGTAGTATTTGCTTAGAGCATTAAATTCCAGAGCGAATAGAGGGCAATGTGCACAGTAAGGCTTATGGGCCCACCCGGCAAAAGGGAATGGTAGGCCAAGGGGGGCAGAGGAGTTCGGAGAACTTATAAGTGAAGTAATGTAAGTGTAAGAGCAAGCCAAGGTGCTCAGCTTTAAGAGATCCTGTCTAAGTTAAGCTAATTCTGTCGCAAGAGAGTTGAGTTCATGCTCCATTCAGTTCAGAATCTGTGCAGGAGATTTGGAGGTGCATCCTACATTGAGTGTGGGGGGAGATGCAGTGAGATCTGTGTAAAAGGGAGAGGGGATCGCCACATTATGGGGATTGTCTGTGTCGTTAGGACTAGGATTGGAGCTAATCAGGGTGAGATGCTTAAGGTCTGCCTTGTGAAGAGGGGAGTGTCGAAAGAGTAATTAGTCGAGGATGTTCCCGGGATTGGTGCCTCTTCGCACTTATTGCAGTGAACCCCTATAGTTGCAGAGTAAATGAAGGTCAAGGTGAGAGCAGGAGGTGACCATCTAGAAGGCAATTGTCTTGGGTGAGTGTTGGAGGGGGAATCTAGGTTGTTGGTTGTGTCTGGTGAAAACCGAGCATTGGTGAGAGTCAGAGAACATGCAGTCAATTCTGAGTAGGGGGCAGGAAGCTGAGATGGTCCCTCATCAGCCCGAGTGGGGTAGGGGTACCGCTAGGAGGAAGGGCATCAGCTCTAGGATTCAAGGAGGTGGACTGTGAGAGGGGCCCGCAATCCTAGGCAAGGCATGTGATTTATCAAGGTCAGTATTAAAAAGGTTGCACGATAGGGAAGGCACAAGAGAAGTCGGTATGGAGGGCATGGGTCAGAGGGTGTTGTAGGCGGTGGTAAAGTTGATGGAAGTGTTTAGGTGGGCCCCTGATAAAGATGGAGGATTCCTAGGAGGAAGAAGATGGGAGAAGATGGGACTGGTCATGGTGTATGAGTTGTGTAAAGGGGGAGAGAGGCGATTGAGTTGTTTGGCCCAGTTCTGTGAGCGAAGTGGCCAATGTATGGAAATGTCTATCGAAGATGTTGAGGTGAGGGTCAGTGGCTTGTATGAGTATATTACCAGTTCTATAGATAGATATATCAATTTCCCCTTTAAAAAGAAAGGGAGGGGGATGTTGTCAGTTTTATTACATACAGAATTCTGATTATTTTAGTGCTGGAAGGAGGACGTTTGGAATAGAAAATAAAGTTGGTTTTTGTTCGTGGCATGAGTCAAGCTGTAGTAGATATCCGCTATTAGAGTTTCCTGGTGGAGTTTCAGTAGTTTATGTTTGAGATTTTTCTTAGCGTTCTTTGAGATATTTATCGGATACATGGAGCTCCATGAGATAGGGCCATATTTCACAAGAGCAATGTCGGGGGATAGTGGGGGCGCTTTGCTGGAGACATGTTTGTTACAAGAATAGTATAGTTGCAGGATTCTGTCTGGAAGTCTTCTGTTAGAGCGTCACGCTGGATGGGGTTGCCGCTAAGAGTATGATAGAGCTTCAAATTATATCTGATCATTAGGAAAAGTCAAACATTGGCCTCACAATGACTTTTTCAGTTAGTAGTAGTTCTGCCGAAATGCACATCTGTGACGGCTGAAGACGGAGGGTTAATAGGAACCATAAGGGGTTAAAACCAGGTGGGGGCAGTGGAACCTTCCTTCATTACAGTTATAAAGCCAATAGTTGATATTGTAGTGTTATATAAGTGTTTTAGTTTGTGGAACATAAAAAGTACTGTTCAAATATGGCCGACATTTTAGGATCAGTAGAATTCTTCCTTGTAAAATGGGTTAGGAGTCTTTCTTCAGTTTCAGAGAATTGTGACTGCCAAGGATAACAAAGTCTCCCTCAGTTTTTAAAACCTGTGCTTGGTAAGTCCTCTGTCCCTTACACTTGGGCTACAGATCGCCATCTTGGGAAGCCAAGCCTGTAGGTAAAGTGGAAGGGAGGTTCACAAAATGGAGGGCAGGTTGGGACCCCAGTACATAGCACATCGACCCAGGGGAGATCACCAGAGAAAACACTCATGCGTCACGAGCCACGGCTGCCGCTGAGCGATCCAGTCACAAAAATCATTCCCTGAGAAACATCCTACCTAGAAACTTCTTTACAAGCCCTTTGTGCTGCCTGTGCGTCATATGTAATATGGAAAAAAGTGACATACCAGCGGTGCAAGGGGCTTGTAAATAAGCCCCCCATTGATTACTGGCTGCGCTAAACAACACAGAACTCGTAATTACGACCCCTGCCCAAACGAGGGTAACACCGACCACTATAATCAGGGCCTATGACTTTAGGAACTAGCACAAGGTAGATAAGGTTATTCTTTTCTGAAAGCCATTTCTGTTCATGGTATTGGACAATAATTACTTATCATAAAGAGGAATGATGAGGTAGAAAGCACAGTGTATTTGGTGTCTGAAGGTAACTTAAGCCAGGATCATTTTCAGTTCTGTTTTTTAAGGCGGAGCAGCATGAGGGAATTTAAAGAGATTGTGTTAGGGAGTTCCAAATCGTAGTGCACCTTTCATAAAATATTGCACTAAAGTGTGCTGTGTTTTTAAGGCTGGCATCTCAAGAAACAGGGAACCCGAGCTACGCAAGGATAGAGTGGTTTGAAACCAAGTTTATTTGTGGGTAATGCTATACGTATGGCTTGTGAGTTACATCAGCCACTGTACAGATGATCCTAGCTTCAATTAGAAGTTATTGTTATATAACAACGGGTGTAATGTGGCCAATGTTTCTACTTCCTGTAAATAGTGTTGTGGCCACCTGGATGGCTGTTGTGAGTTGTGCAGTAAACATTTTGGGATTTTTTTCTCAGAAAAGAACATTTCCTTGACTAATCATAAGAATACTTGTGATTGAACTACACTTTTAAATTTGATTGTGCTAAAAGCAATTTTAACCTTTTGAGAAGTCTCAGGTGAAACCACGGATTTCTAGATTATTAATATGAACTTGATGCTTCAGTTTGTTGTCAAATATAAAGGTGACATGGCACAGTCAGTAACTAAAGGTGTGCAAATGAAGACATTCAGGGAGCCCAGTCATGATTTGGCAGGTGTTTGGCTAAGAAGGAGAAATATCACCAACTATTCTGTTTGGCAGGATTGTGATTTACATATTGTTGGGTCATCCCAGTGCTTAATTTGAGCCAGTACATCCAGTGCTCAGCACCCGCACTTAATCATCAACACCAGCGCTTTTCATGAGCACCAGTTAAGAACACATTAATTTACGGGGCTATTTAGCGATTTGCCCCTAATCACAGGATGTTGAGCTGACGCCCCCAGCTCAGAAGTCGGCAGCCCTGGCCCTTACGCCACATCCCCCCACACTTTCATGGTTGGTGGTTGGTTCTGTTTTATGGCGTGGTAACATGAGAAATGGGCTGGTGCACGCTGCCTCCTGACAAGAGCCTCAGCACTTATATTTTTTACAAATTAACCACTGGGCCATCCACAATTGTATTCTCTTGAACATAATGGTTAGACTAAAAGAAAGATATCTTCATGGGAGGAGCTGTATAGGTAAAGCCAAATATAATTAGCATAAAGATCATATGCGACGATGAGTCGTTGTTCCAAAAGGTTTGTCAAAAAGAGAGGGGTCATGTACCGAACCTTGTGGTACTCCTTTTTAGAGAGGCCTATGGTTTGATAGTTTCCAGTTTTTTTTAGATGAGATAGATTTGTTAACTAGAACAGGAACCATGACAGAACCATCAATATCCACACTGTTTTAGCTCTTTATTTTAGTTCTTTGTTATTTTTTAATTACACTTTAAGTTCTACTCAATGTTCAAGAAACTTGAAAACTGTGTAGTAAAGATTGCGACCTAATACTATGACTGGTTTTGTGACTGGAAAGGTGTGACCAGATACAAATTACCTCAATAGAAATTAGCAAGTTGTGATTTTTTCTGCATATACTTTTTTTCTTCAGAAACCGGCTCGATTGACAGGGAGGCACAGAAGTATAGCTCCCCTGGTTTCTCAGGCTGCCTAGCCGGCGTGCAGTTCAATAATATCGCCCCACTCAAAGTGTTGTTCCGGCCCTCCAACCTCTCAGGGAACATTCGGGTAAAAGGAGATCTGGTGGAGTCCAACTGTGGGTCCATGCCGATGACCATTGTGGGTACCCCTCCAGAGCTGGATCCTTGGTATACTGGTCCAGGTAAGAACAAGTGCCTCCATATGGTCTTGTCACAAAACGCTGTGTGTGCATGCACTCTCACACTCTCATCAAATGACTGGACACCTGCATGAAGTTTAGATGAATAGATTTCCCCATGGCAATATGTCACAAAGTTTATTCAGTTTTATTTATTCAGACTTCTGTCACACATATATCTAAATTGCCTCGAGGTTTGAAAGAAATGAAAAAGGTGGGAGCAGGAGGAGCCTGAAGACTTAGACCATGTTTTCAACTGTTTCCTGAAAGTGAGGTGATTGTCAGAGTATTACAGGTGGACAGGGATGCTGCTTCACAACTAAGACTCAGCTAATGAAAAGCATCTGTCTTTTGAGGTTGTTAGACAGTAGTGGCCTGGAGGTTGCGTTTTGTCTTATTTTATCATGAAGATAAGTCAGGGCTGAGCCTTTGAGGCTTTTGAATGTGATACAGAGGATCTTGAAGGCGATTCTGTCTTTGGTTGGTAGCCAGTGGAGGTTTCTACAATGGTGAATGATGTATTGGGCTATCCTCAGGCCATGTATGAGACAGAGTTCTGTGCTTTTTGTTTATTGATTTTGTAGGCTGGCAAACCATATATAGAGAAGTGCAGTAGTCCAGTATGGAGATTACAACAGTGCCCACTACAGGGGTGTGGTGGTTTTGGGGATAAAAGTGAGGTGTTTTTGAGGTTGATTTAACCACTACTCCAATTTGGGGGTGATGTTTGCAACCTAGAATGTGCTTTAGTTTCTCTCACTGGTTTTAATGCGCATCATCTCTTTGAAACAAAGTGGTGAGTGTCTCTCACGCCAAAATGTTTCAGGAGGTTCCTAGGACCAGGATTTTGTTCTTGGAGCCATTGGATTGTAGGCTGGGTTGGCTCATCTGTGTTGCAGGTGATTTGAGACCACTGGATACATTATCAGACTGGTTCTTGGTATCTTCGACTCTTAAACTTGAGTGTCATCAACACAAGAGTGGAAATGCAGATGGATGGAAAGATTAAGGTCTAGAAGAGGAATTACGTAAATTGTAAAGAGGAGGGGGGGTGTTTACATTACAGACTGACAGGAAAGAGAACTCTCCGCAGCTAACCAATTGGAACGATCCTTGAGGAAAGATTTGATCCAAAGCAGAGAATGGTCAGAAACACAGGCTGCTGATTGGATAAGACGTAGTACAATGTTGAGGGCCAACCTGGCAAAGGCAGCAATGAGAATGCGTAGCAATTCCTTGTCTGATAATTGCAGAATGTTTTCCTTTACATTCAGTTGGGCAGTTGTTGTCCAGTGTTTAGGGTGAAGTCTAACTGGTAGGAGTCAAAAATGTGGTTGGATTTAAGTTAGGTTTTGGTTAGGAGGCTACTGCCTTTTCCTATATTTTAGATGTTCAGATGGGGCCAGTAATGGGGCGGTATTTGGTCGGGTCAGCAGGGTTGAGATAGGGTGTTTTAGTAAGGAGGGTGACCACAAAGTGTGTTAGCACAGGAAAGACTTCTCTAGAGAGGAATATTGCTGATAGAAGATGTCAGGAAGGGAGCAAGGGAGGCAGAGTGTTGTGTGGGCTTATGAGTTGGGCTAGAATTGGCAGGACTGTTGCTTGGTCATAGCCTTTTAGTACGAATGTGAAGTAGTGAATGGTGGAAAACCTGAGCTCTTGGACAGCCAGCTGGGCATAAGGCCCCAATCTTCTGCCTTTGTCTATGTTTGCCTAAGGTTTACTCATTAAATGGTGTGTGTTCATTGAAGCGACTCTCTGTAGCCCTGTATTTGGATTACACTCTGGCAAGGGCTGTATTGGACACTAAGAAATATTATTCTGCGGGACAGGCTGAATGTATTGCTTCGGCTTCTTCCACAGAATAATGGTGGACCAAGTTATGCCATTTGTAGATGATAGGAGAAGAAAATGTAATGTATTTATTTTGATTTGGGGTTTCGTATAGCTCTGACATTCTCAACTTAGGGTTACTTTGCAGCACCAATATCCAACTTTTGTACTTTTGTCTACAAGGATATCTCGAAGAGTGAAATTCTTCAAGGTTTGGATTCCAATCCTTATTGCTTAACACAGTTTATATATATAATTCTGATCAGGTACCTTGGCAGCATTTGCTTTGTGCAATGTTGACTCTCAACAAGCTTGTACAAACCAACGCAATAGTGCTTTTCATAGTAGCTGAAATGCAACATATGACACATTTGATGTATTCTTATACCATTTCCTTTATTCTGCAGAGTTCCGTTACATTCATGATGACAGCCTAATAATCATTATCGCAGGTATGTAAAGTCTAAAGCTATTCATATTATATAAAAGTTGAGATAACTAATAATCATGAGCAATTTCCTTTTTTGGACTATTGCAACATTTGCTTGACTCTGCCCCAGCTCTACTGGGCTTTTAGTGATACAATTCTTTTAAGAAATCGCCTGATTACTCTGTAGGCAACTCTTCTACCACTCAGCCTTAGTGACACATAGAAAGAACTATCACAAGGCAATCTTATTTCAACTGATCAAGATTACACTTTCGATTCATAACGCATGGACCTCTACACTGCCTTAGAAGGCTTGATGGTGTCCTGTAATGACCAATGATGTATATTTTGGTGAATCGAAGTCCCTTTAGTCAATTATGGATGGTTGCTTACAGGTAAGACGACAAAACATGAGGGATGCAACGGTTGCACTTACACAAGTGTAGCCATTGTGAAATCCCCTAGGTAACATTCCATTCCTGTGTTTTTAACCTGTGTGTGCACCATTAAAGAAGGAGGCCTGACAAAAAGGATCAGTCTGGTCTAAATTACAAGGCAGTATCTCCTCGACATGGGGCCCAAGCAATCTTAGGTGCACTTCAATCTTATTCAATCTCATCAGTGTGGTCCAGTTTCCGTTCATTGGTACAGTGAGCTTGAGGCCCACATCTGGGGCTACCTTGGGCTCACCAAGAGGACTAAAATGTGATGGATAGAAATACCTTTGGCAATGCTTCTTAACCACTGGAAGTGGAAATTCAACTTCATGGCATCCATTCCATTTGGCGGCTTGTGCTCTCGTACAGAGGGGGTGTGGCTTAGCAATTCAGGCTGGACTGCAGCTTCCAGGTACAGTCAAGACAAATTTGCATATGGATTTTGGAGACCTTGCTTCATGATGCAGACAAAGCAAAAGATGATGGAAAGAAACCTATCAGCTAGCATAAAGGTATTAATGACAGGGTTTGGTTGCTGTTCACAGGGGTATTTTTATGTAGAGCAAAGTGCAACATCGTTCCAGGCTCTCACAAGAGTATTCTCACCATGTTTTTCTCTCTCGCTCTCTTCAACAGTTGTGGTGATATTGCTCCTGCTTCTACTCATCGCGCTCATTGTTATGCTCTACCTGTACTTCCACCGCTATAAGGGCTCGTACCACACAAATGAACCCAAAGCCATAGACTACACTAGCACCGTCCAGCCCCTGCCTGTACGAAAAGAAGCTGAACTACCGCAAATCGAGGAGGAGGCCAAACCAGAATAAACACGAAGGACAAAGGCCGATCAGCACCCTGCACCGGCACCTTTGCAAAATGTTGCAGGAAGTTTTCTTTTCACAAGAGGGCGGTGTGACTCAAATTGCTTTCTGTGTGGGGGCTCAGTAGGATCCTCACAGTCCTGGGTGCAGACCAGCAGATGAAAAGCGAACAAAAATGCCTTCCAGTTTTTCTGGGGCTAGTAAAAGACTGGATCAAACAGTAACGGAAGCTGCTAAATAACAAACCCTCTACAGAATGAAGCATTTGGTTTGTTGGCCCACTACCATTTTATCACTTGTTTCCTCCTTTAATGCAATGTTATGACTATTTAACAAGTGACTAAAAAGTAGTACGACTTTGCCACTTGCAAAGACCAAGAAATTGTACAAGTATGTGCTATTAATTTCAGTGTTATCTTAAGTATGTTTGGGGCCATGGGCAAGATATATTTTGGCACCCCAGTTCAGAACAACTTTGTATTTTACTACACATTTTCTGCTAATTCCAGCTCACATAATGCCAAACAATATTGAATTATCCTTTCAGAAATGGGGGTCTTCAAAAACGGATGACATACTTCTTACCTGGGGTCACAAAAGAGGTAAAGGTAGGCAGGAAAAGGAGAGTTTTTGTGATAATGAAATAGATGAGGTGAGATAAAGAGGACAAGGTCACTTTCCCAGGAGCCCCTTGGAAGGTGGGTGCCCTGGGCAATTGCCCACTTTGCCCATGTATTAAAACGTCTATTATTAATTCATACACCTCCCTACATTAGTAAGAGTGATTTTTGGTTCTGAAAGGTCAGGTACTATTTCACAAAGCCCAATTCAAATGTATTGCATAAAGTCTGAGCCAAACACTGTACACGAGGGACTGAGCCTCTGAAAGAGAGGGAAGCGAGGGGTTAGCTGGTTGACTCAATCTACAGATTCTGGACACACTGGATCCTACCTGTTTTCTTATATAATTATTTCTTATGTAATTATGATGGCATATTAGAAAAAAGGTTTAGGTGGTCTATATCCGGCTTGGGCAAAATGTCTGTCTTGAAATCTGATACTAAACTTAGTTAATCAAAGTAGTAATGTCGGGTAAAGTGATCAGGAACCAAGGCAATGCAATCTGCTGGCAAGAAATGTGGAAAAGCTGAACACTAATGTCGCAAATATATCATATTTTGACAGGAGTGTACGCCACGTTCAATTTGAAGGGCTGATAGGACATTGAATTCTCATTTAATTTTCATTTCTGACAGGCAGAAAGCAGCAAGGGCAATCGGTTTAATGAGCTGGACCTTGTATAGGGGCACAGGGCTCACAGCCTGCAAAGCAGAACAGGAAGTGATGTTGCCAGGTAGTCAGAAAGTGCAAGTCTGTTCTGGTGCACTAGGCACATGCCTTTGGAGCATGATAATAAGCAGAAAGCTGTGGATTGTTAGCTAAAAAGATGTATATAACGCACAACTGTCTGTATTCCATATATGTGCAAAAACAAAATCCTATCAATTATTCTGAGTAAGCATTAAACAAAAGAAAGTGGATTTTATTGATGCAATATGATATAGGGCTGTCTTTGGCAGGCCGCAAAGCGAAGTGGTCCTGCATTCTATGTGGAGATACCAAGTACAGAGGAACAAAATAATGAGGCAGAAGTAGCGGAAGACAGCAACAAGCAAGCAAGTAAGCAAGCAAGCCGGCCTGCTAAAGGGGATCCAGATTTAGAATATTTCTTCAGACAGCCATAGCTTCACCCAGAAAATGAGCGCAACATGTGTCAAATTGGGTCTTAATGCTCTGTAATTCCAGTGCTTGATTTGACGAGTCTGCCAAACAAAATGGCTGCCTATGCAGGACGGCCCTTTAATACACCAAAAGCACACCTGTTACTTAGAGGAGCTGTGTTTTTTGGTTATGGTAGCATGCCTTTGATTTTATTCACAACAGTGAAAGTGTGAAATCTATTGCACTGATACATAGAAGTACTGCCAATTCAAGAACCTTCTAACTGCCTCTATGGTTCCACGCTGCTATATTCTTGTAGGAATCACAAATGGTACTACAGTCTGCTCTGCTCCCCATACTCTGACTCATCTGTGTCTTTTGTCATTTGCATCAGACACCAATATCAAGGTAGGCGTCAGCCAAATTCTTTGTCACCCAAACTAAACAATGGCTGCTAAGATGTCTCCTTTAAAAGTCACCCCTGAAATCTCACTTAGAGCATATGTTGTCTTCGGGACTCTTGATGGATGTATAAAAGTCCTGTCACCATGTGGAGCTATGTGGAGAGTGTTATTGTTCTCTTCGTCCCATACATAGGCACAAGTGGTTACATCTATGTTGAAAACTACATTAAGCCATTCATCGATCATTGTAGGAACTTACTCATCTTTCAATGTTTCCAACCATCTTGTTACAGGAATCAGCGTTAATTTTTCGAGATTTGTGGTTTGTGAAGGCAAAAAGTCATAGATCCACCTGAGTACATTCAAGGCTTCCTGACATGGTCTACGGTGCAGCACAGTCCCTGCTTTAATGGCCATTCGACACTGCAGTAGACTATTAGAATCTAGATAGCCAATCAGGCTTTTGGAGGTGATAACTTCTGGTGTAGACCTTATGAGGAACCATTCTGAGACTGCCAGAGTTCCTGTGGCCTGTTGGTTGGCTTCCATCTCTAACCTTGCCCCACTGTGTGCCTATCTCCAATGCCCTCTTTCTATGTGATTCATTTCATTCGGTAATGCTCCTCAGCATCACATTGTGCGTTGTATGTAGAATGATGGAGGTGGACCACAGTGACTGTCTAAGAGTGCAGAGAGGCTGCTTTATGCACCGGTGGAGATGTTGTGTAGGTTTTTCCAGAGCAGAAAAAGAGTGGAGACAGAGTTGTTTCTCCGGAAGGCAGAGGCAGGCATTTTGAAGGAGTCAGGGACCTGGTTTGCAAATGGTGTTTCTGATGTCACAGAGGGCATTGCTGGAGGTTCTTCATTAGATCTAGCGTCAGCCGGTACATTTTGAATCTAATAACGTTAAAGGTATAATATACTTACTTTTAGAGGTGTCTAGCCAGACCTTTACATCCATTGGTCTGATACTGTGTCATTCACATGTAGCTTCCGTCCAGTACAGCATATAGCATAGCATGAGGTGCTGAGCCCACTTTAGCCACTATCAACTTCACCATTAATGAACCTTCTGCCCTATCACAGCAAGCACATCCAGACAATAAGTATGTCCCTCGCGTGCAAGGGACTACTATGGCAATGTGTTCTTTTTGAAACAAAAATATATTTCTGCTTTTAGGCAATGATTTTTTTTAGCTAGTTGAGGTCCCGGTAGCTTCTTCATAATAAAGTTTTGTAAAAACCTTAACAAGACAAAACAAGCATTGACAAAGCCAACGCTAGACCTATTGGGTTTACCAAAACGTGTATCTTTTTTTGTAATAAAGTTCGTCTGCGAAGTTAAGGTTCTAGTAATCTTGTTTCCCTTTGCCGTGGAGCAATAACAGCTGTTAATTACCCGCTCAAGCCCATAATTGTGAAAGCGGGTATATAACAGTATTTATTGCTCTGTAGTCCAGGCAATAACTTCTAGCTGTTAGCCCAGCTACTGTCTTAGAAGTTAGAACACTCTAGACAAGGATATAAAAGCAAAGAAGGTGAGGCTGCAATTAAGAGCTACTAAGAAAGCAATCAGCCATCTCAACCTTCTAATGTGCCACCGTTGGGAGGAATTTGTAATAAACACTGATAAAGTAACCAAAAAAATGAATCATTTCCAGCTGTTCGACTCCATTAAACTGTATGAGACGATAGAGAGCAACAACTAGAAGTAGACCGGCACAGAAAGCTGCATTTGCCACTGTTTCGTGTAGAACTTTCTAGAACAAATTGGCAAGCAGCTGAAGGAGGAGGCCAACCCTACCTAAGAACAGAGATACAAGTGTTAAGAATTCACATTTTCCAGCGTACACTTAATGCAATTATATTTCCATCTCAAGTCACCCTTTCTTGATTCTGTAGGTAAACGAAAACAATGGTGTATGTAATAGAGTCCAACAAAAAACAGCAGGCATGTTTGCAAAAGCTGCTCCATCAACCAATCACCCACGCACCCTCAGAGCCCTCAGATCTTAAAGCTTCCTACATGTGAAAAGGCTCTTCTTATCCTTTCATTGCAAGAAGTTGAGTGGCATGAAAGGACAGCCATATGTCTGTCGAGAGTCTGCAAAACTGTGACTTACTTTCATTATTTTTAATACAAAAATAAAAAAGGAAAAAAAATAACTAAATAACTTCTCCAAATAGTTACGTTGAAGTCCTCTTAACTGGTCTTGACTATCTGGCCGGTCATGCCCTAGACTTGTTTGTAGCCTGGCTAAGGTTATGAAGTATGAGTACATTAACTGTTCAAAAATGATATACTGTAAACTGTCCATGCCATACAGGCGAACTGTCATTTTCATCTCTTTTCCCCAGTCTACAGCCCATGAAAATAGTGCTTCACATTTCATCTTTCCTTCAACTCTGTAAAAACTGCATTTCTGATCAACTCGACATTGCATCCTTTTAAAACCACTGTTTTGAGAGTTAAGCAAGCTGCAACCTACCAGGCACACCAGATTTCTTGTTGTGAATCATCTGATTATAGAACAAGCTGATTGAGGCCCGCGTGTAGGTCAGTAGAAGAGTACTCTTTTTAAGAGCATACACAGGACATTTATTATATGAAATAAACAAGGGCAAAGCTGGAGGCCATGATGGGTCTGTATCAGAATTAGCTGGGAAATGGGTATTCTGGATGAGCTTGGCCAGCTTTCTCAAAGGCTTCCATGGGGCTCAGGTCACAAACATGATGGGGGCCCTCTCTCTGACTCTATGGACACACCTAGTGGAAGCCGAGGGTTCCCTCCTTATCAAGAATATGTCACAAAAACATGCTATGACTCTTTTATTGTATGTGAATAGATTTAGCAGTGGCAATGTGGGGCCAGGAATTGAGTGGGGCCTGGGGCAAAGAGCCTCAGCTTCCCCCACCTCTTATGTTATGTGTATTTATATTAGCCAGATGGTATCCTGGAGCAGTGTGCGTGTGTAAGGCTAGCGCCAGAAACGGGGACAAGGCTTACTCAAAAGACCAAGTATTCAGCTTCTTGCATAACTCAAGAAGATAGGAGCAGGATGTGATGTAGGAGAAAGCTTGACCTCCGGATCTGCTACTGAGAAGGTGGGCGACCTGTGCTAATAAGAGCCCAGCTGAGTGGAGATGCCTAGATGACTAGATGGTCGATGTAAGTGTATGTGGCTGTTCAGGTATGCTGGGCCCGTGTTGTGGATTACTTCATATGTGTGACTGAGTTGTTGGAACTGTGCGTACTTGTGTATCAGGAGCCAGTGGAGGCCCTTCAGGTTTGGTACGATGCGGGAGCACCGTTGGAGCTTAAGGACTAGTCCCACTGCTGCATTTTGGTTGGTTTGCAGCCTCTTAGTGAGATGTTTAATGATTTCTGCATAGAGAGAATTCCCATTGTCTACTATGCTGGTGATGAGGGCTTGGTTGAGGGTCTTTCTGATGATGTTTGATAGCCACCTGTAGCACTGTCTCAGAATCCTAACATTGTGAAAGTGATAGTGTTGACCTGGCAGACATGTCCAGCTTAACACCTTAAGTGCTGCCGTCGGCCAACGGTCGTCACGGGCACTACCTCCCCAGTGCTGCGTGCGACCGTTGGACGTCCAGTTCAGCACTGGATAATGGACAGCGCAGCACTGGGGAGGTATATTTACGAGCTCCTAAGGTGTTAATATCTAAGATGATCACAAGGTTTCTGCCATATGGGCTATGGGTGGGACCCAGATATACAGGCCACCAGGTGAAGCTCCCTGGTGAGGCATCCTTTCCAAAGATGACCAATTCTGTCTTATCGATGTTCAGTTAGAGTTAGTTGGACTTCATCCAGGTGGCTGCTTTAGTCATGCATGTGGTTAATTTGTTCGTGTGTTGGGGAATTTGTCAGAGAGGGACAGTATATATATTTTGTGTCATCAGCGTAAGAGAGGATGTTGAAGTTGTAGATGTTGACGAGTGAAGAGCTAAGTGGGGAGCCTTGAAGATCTGTGCAGGGGCGATTCTAGGCCCCTGAAGAGTATGGAGATAGGTTTATTGTCTGAGTTCTTCTGGTCATAAATGAGCAGATCCATCGGAGTGCAGGTCACTGAATGCCCGTTTCATGCAGCTGTGTGATGAGGATGAGTGGGAGACCATGTTAAACACTGCTGACAGGACCAGTAGGATGAGGACCACAGTTTCACCTCTATCTGGAATCCTACAGATGTCATCTGTTGCTGCGATGAGAGCGGTCTCCGTGCTGTGGTTGGATCTGAATCCTGACTGTATGGTGTCAAGGAGCTGGTGGTGGACGAGGTGGTCTGTGAGGCTTCTGTTGATGGCTTTTTCCAAGACCTTAGCTTGACATAGTAGGAGGGAGGTCAGACTGAAGTTCAAATGTGTTTGGCTGGGTCTACTGTGAGCTTCTTTAGTAGTGCGTTGACTGCTGTGTGTTTTCAGATTTCCAGGATTGTGCCTGTACAGATGGAGGTGTTGAGGATAAAGTGCCCGTATTGATTGAGGTGTTAAGGATGAAAACAAGGGCCTTGCTGAAGGGGACGAGACCCTTGTTAAAGGTGTGGTGTAGGCATGGGTCCAATGGGGCCCCGGAGTGGACAGATTTCATGATTGTGGTGGTATCATCCATGGTGAGGCGTCTGATGTGGTCAGGGTGCATTATTCATTCAAGATTGGAAGGCTGGCTGCAGGGATGCTAGGGTCAGGTTAAAGATTGAAGTTGCCATGTAGGGCTGTGAGTTTGCTGCACAAGAAATCGGAGAGGTTGTTGCACAGTACTTGTGTTGTGGTGGTGATGTTGCTGGTGCTGCTACAGGCTTGGTGAATTCTTTGATGATTGGGAAGATTTCTTTGCCACTGCTGGAGCTGGTGTTTAATGTGATTTGCTAGGGTCATCCGCTTGGTGTTGCAAATTTGTTTGTGGTAGCACCTCAAGACAGATCTGAAGACATCCTGGCTTCCTGGCTCTTGATCCACCTGTGTTCCATTTGCCTGCCGTGCCAGTAGATCGTCCTGAGTTTTATCTAGTTATCAGCTGGCCTAAGTTCATGTTCTTGCTGTTTGTCATTGCTTGTGACGGGCCAGGGTGTCAGCGAAGGCAGTGATCCAGCCATTGACGTTCTTTTTCTGTCATTTGCTAGGTTGCCGATATGCTGGGAGTCGTGCTTGGAGAGGGCGGAAGGCCAATCCTCCTCTGCTATGTTCTTCCAGCAGCAGCAGGCCAGGCCTGAGGTGGTTGATGTTGAAACTGACTTAGGTATGGTTGGCCCAGGGGATGGGTGCAGGTTTGTTGATCATAATGTTGTTGGATGTGGTGAAAATGGGATCCAGGATGTGCCTGGTGGCATGGGTGGGGTCCGACGTGTGCTGGGTGAGTCAGAGGTTGATTGAGTTGGGGTCGTTGAGGCCCTCAAAGGATGAAGGGGCTGGAATCGATGATTAATGAGCCAACATAGTCTGTGGTATTGCTGGTGAAGTTGGTGCGGGTTCCTGGAGGCCTGTAGACCAGGGTACCACAAAGGAGAAATTTGGCTGTGATTTGAAATTTAAAGTTCAGGTGCTCCATTTATTAGGTTTTGGTATCATTGGAAGTGGTGCTGCCGATAATGTTTTTGAAGATGATAGTGATTCCTCCTTTGGCCCAATGATGGTGTTCTTGTCTGATGATCTATTTGCCAGGAACGGCAGTGGTGATGTCTGGTGCTGTGAGGAACAGGAGGTTTGGGGCGGCTGGTCCCAAATCTCTGCGGCATATTTGCTGCGTGAGTGGGTGTTGAGAAGCATGCATGAGAGGGAGGTGTGCGATTGCTTAGGGGTCTTGTTGCAGTATTAACGGCCCTGGGCCTGGCAGACGAATGTTTGATTGCTATACATCATCAGCTGAGTGAAGTGCTTGCATATTGCATATTGCTGAGGTAACCTCACCTGAGCATGCACCTATACCTCGCCCTTCTCCCCCAATATAAAGATCTGCAAACAAAACTGCCCAAAAGATTTCTAGATTTGAGCGCATATGTTAGGTCACAGCTTGCTAAGCTTTCTATGCTAGGTTGAATGTCAAGTTGAAGCAAAATGTAATTCTGAAGTAAACTACTACAAATGTATGCAGTTATATCACGGACAAGGAAGAGAAATGGTGTAGTACGTCCCAGTGGTTAATTTGTTAAAAAATAAGTGCTGGGGTTCTCATCAAGTGCCAGCGTGCACCAGCCCATTGCTCCTATTACGCCGCCTATAACAGAACTAACTACTAACCATGAAACCCTACAAGATTGGAGAGGATGTGGCGTAATGACCAGAACTGCTAACTTTGAAGCTGGGGAACCAGTGTTCGAGTCTCAGTGTAGGCTCAACATACTGTGATTCTGGGTAAATCACTTAATCTCCCCGTGCCTCTCAAAAATGAATGTGTCCTTAATTGGTGCTCATGAAAAGTGCTCCAATAACTTTGGGTCGAGTTTGTGCTATAAGCACTGGTGTTGATGATTAAGTGCTGGTGCTGAGCTTAGGAAACCACTGGCTCAAATTAACCACTGGTACATCCTCCAAAATGCCTATCGACTGTAACAGAGTGGAGTGTGTTTCCATTGACCTAATTTCCTAGGGTTTTTCACAAGGCCAGAATCACTCCCTTACTTCGTACCTGCCTACTGAAAGAACCTATCAGCTGCCCATCCATTTCACTTACATGCTGCAAAAAGCATCTTTTGAGAAACAAAATCGGAGTATGAAACCTGATATTTATGGTAGTGCCCTTAAAGTGCTTCCTTCCCCTATCTTAGAGCATAGAATAAACTGCTTGATTAGCTGCTTTTTGAAAGCCATTAGCCAATAGGCTTACGAGACACATAGAATCTATAACAGAAATCTATTGTCTTCCAAGAGTCGATGCTGTGCAATATTACAGTTGCTGCTGCTGCAAATATTCATAGTGCGCATGCGCGTAACCTGCACTTTGCTGCTAAAAAAAAATGCTGCTTTTCATACAAACAAGTAAAGAGAATTGCATTATTTGTACTACTTTGGTTGCAAAATTACACTCTAATTTTGTATTCTTTCCGTTTGTATAAAAAGGAAGGTGATGTGCAATGTTTGCATTTGAAAATCGAGTGTCACTGTATATGCTGTTTAGGTGTGCTCTCTGCCATGTCTGTCTTACACTATGCTTGTAGCAGCGAATGGGGGTCCTCCCCAGGGCTTGGAAATTAAATAATGTATTTACATATTTATTAAAAGATAGGATGGACAAATGTTTTAAAGAAAAGAAACAGGTCATGCCTTAGCATTAGAAGTAGGACTACAATTGAGCACACACTATAGGAGACAGAAAGATAGAAATTATCTCATTCCTCAACATAGAAAATGGAGTAGGAAGAAATTGAGGGTGAAATATATCTGTGTTTCTGGTAACAGCATAGGGAAATTTAAATGCATGTTTGACATGCATTTATCATAAATGTAGTTGAAACTGCACACTACTGCAGTTGTATGTCCACCTCTGAATCCTGTTAGGACTTTGCCGAATACATGCTGCACACTAAATTAAAAATCGTCAAACTTATTTTTTTTCTTCTAAATTAAAAAATTATGTCATTTTCGATTTCCCTTGCCTAAAATGTCCTGATGTCTGAATCCTCCAATACTCCGACTGTTCCAGTTGTGCGCTGTGATGTCAACACCTTTTGTTAAGGCTGTGCTTGAACTGGCAGATTAATTTGAGCCTTTGATGCAAGTGCGTCCATGCAACCTGACCAGTCTTAACGCTGTATTCATATTACTTTACAAATATGGCACATCTGAAAATGCCTCTGATCGGGTCACCGTGGTCCCCTTTCCTTACGCCATCTTCTCAGGTGTGTTTTTGCAGATCGTCATCTCCTTCGGGACTGATGGCAACGGACACGTGCTTAAAGGCAATGAAAGGCTCTTTATTACTGTGGAAGCCTGACATTCACAAAACTCCATATTTGGGCTTTTGTGTCTCGCATGCATATATCAATCATTAAAGCCAAAGTGATACATATCTCTACATCTCCCCAGCAATAAACAAATGAAGACATTGGCTCTAAGACAATGCTCTACCAATCAGAGCACATTATTCTTTCCCCAAGTACTTCCTCCTTCTTTCAACCTCCCAGTCTGCCCCTTGAGCCCTTACACCTCTGCTAGGCCTCCCAGACACTTTGCGTTCTGCACGGCCTCCAAGACTTCTCTCACCTGCCCTTGCTGGTCCTAAGCACCATGTCCAGCTCAATGAACCTAGGGGCCCGGGAGTTCGAGATTGGTAGCGACAGTCCAGTTTTTACATCATTTGCCAGCAAATTCCAGTAGAGTTAGCACATCTCCCATACATCAGGGTCGACTGAGCAAAGACAGAGAGAGGCAAGCTGTCATCTTTCCCACTGCAAGATTAGTTAGAAGCTCCTTGCAGATTAACACAGGTGACACTCTGTGTAAAAACTAGCAGTTAACAATGCTTAGTGCCCAATGTCTGTTTTGAATGTTTGTGAGTGCTGTCAACTATGTCATTCTGTGCACCTCGGGCGATGCACAATTGTAGTCCTACCTCCATGTTTGGGAATGTCCTGGCTTTTGTTTTCCAAAATCTGGTCACCTTCTCTAGATACCCAATTTTCTAACTCAGGATTCCTCCTGGTGAGTCACTGGTCGATAAGAGCTGGGTTATTCGACAGGCCCGAAGATACTGTTTGATAAGCATGTCGTGCCACCTTATAGTTAATCTTAAAAATAGTTTGAGTCTTTCAAGGTCCTGGGTTCCTTATGGGCATATGACTATTGCCCTAACAAAAGGTGCTTAAATATACTGTATTTTTAGAAACTATCTAGTCATTTACACCAGTATTACCGCTTTCAGCCATTCCAGAGCACTTTTGAACTCTGAATCCCAAGAAATACAGAAAGTGATGAAAAACAGCATTACAAGACTAGAGTCTGAGAGGTGGGAGGCGAGGTCATGAAATGGCCTTGGGACTGATCTTCACGGAATCCGCAGATCCTCACTCAGGCCTCACTATGAGTAGTTGGCCTTTGCTAGGATAAGGGCCATGGGCGGGAACATTTTAGTGTCCTCAGTGCTACTGGTGAATACATGAGGCTTCAGGGGGGGGGTTTGTGTTCACAGTTTAGTTCCTGGCAGGTTAGATAAAAGTAGTGACAGGCCATTGAACAGCAATATCTCTGTACCCCCTCATCTAAATCACTCACAGCTCAGGTCTGTCACATAGTGCCAAACTTGTTTGTTTGGGGGGTTGAGGGTGGTGTTTATGTGTGGCAGCAGGGGGTGAGAGGTAGAGGGGAGGCCAAGGAAAGGGACTGAATGGGTTTAAAGAAAAGTGCTTGTGGCACGTTAAGAAATGATTAAAAGCATTTTAAAGTGAATCGCTGGAGTTATGGGTGAGGGACAATGCTGTTTGCAGGACCTTAATGCAGACAGCTCCCTGTGTCGCTCTACCGATAGGCACCATGGGGCTCGATCCAACTCGCCATCGTGGCCCTGGCTGTCATTTAAAAAAGTCTTCATCAGACATCATCTGCCAAAGCGACTTAACCTTAAGGGGAGAATTCCCAATAGGGCTGTGGCCCCAAAGGGCTAGTCGGTCTTGGGTTGCATCATGAAAGGCAATCTCTAATGTGGTCTAGAATCAACAAGGCCTATTGCCCCTTCAGGGGCAACAGTGAGTTGAGATCTGATTTCCCTATAAATCACAGTTCCTTTGGGATACACAGCCTCAGGTGCATACATTTTTTTCATGGTTTGTAGTTGTGCGAAATGTAAAACCGATATCCACTTGAAGTTTTCCAGGCCCTGGGAAAGGTCCACCCATCAGGGACTTTGTTAAATATCCTTCAACCCAACCAGCTAAGCAAGCTCCGTTCAATACATGTATTGTAACCACAACATATGACTGTTTGTAAAGATGCTCTGTTTAAATGATTCCTGAAGGTGTGCAAATAAAGATAGTATGACAGATTCTGTGTTGGTCTCGAGCTGTGGAATTCATTTGAGATGATTGTTATTTTTGGTACTGCTTTCTTCCACTTGAATCACTGCAGGGTCATCTGCTTCTTTGTTCCATTTCTTACTCAAAGAGGAAGAGGAGTTCTCACTCCTTACCTCTCCTAAGCAGACATTCCATAGCAGAACACACTGACCTAACATTCTACCCGAGTGAACTCACATACATACATGTCCCGAAATAAAGGCAGCCTTACCCTGGAAATTTCCAAAGCTAGACGTAAAACCTCAACAAGCATTGGCATAGCCAATAGGTCTCGCCTTTGGGAACCTTATGTGTTTAGCCATGCAACACTTGATGTTGTTGCACCAAGGATATTGTGCTGGTTAACTAAACACTTATAAAGTCCTACAGGCGAGACCTATTGGCTATGCCAATGCTTGTTTTTATTGCCATCGTGCAAACAAAATATTTAAGTGTTGCTGAGAAACTCAGGAGTGCGAGCGTTGCGTGTGCATAACACATGTTTTAGGATTGCTCAGCTGTGGACCTGCAGAATTTAATGCATAAGGAAGGTGTACATTTTTCAGGTTTTCCGTCAAGGAGCTCTGACTGATTAAGCCTTAAAATGGCACAGTGAAGAAAGCGCGCCATTCTGCTCAGAACTGAGATACGTGTGTAGCAGCCCCTGATGACGCGCCGCCGCTGGTGAGCACAGCGGCAGTGGTGAACACAAAGATAAGCACTTCAAGTAAGGCATGATACATATATTCAGTGTGCATCGACCTCGCCGCCTCTGGTCCTCAACACCACAGCAAAAACTTCCACCCTCAGACTATGCATTGCAACGGGGACATTAGCTTAAGCACACTAGTGACTCTGCCCGATGACCGCGTGACCCGCAGGGGAACATGGGCGGGACAGCGGTTTAGTCCCACCCGGCAGAAACTCCAGCCAACGCTGATAGGGCGCCCCTCGTTCACCAATCACAGGCCAGGGGAGGGCCTTCAGGTGGGAGGGGTGAACTCACTATATCCACCAAGGAGGCCCAGGCTCGGCCTCTTGTCTCCCGCGGCTCAAGTGCTGTTGTTCCTGTCCGGCCTCCGTGTGGCTGTCCTACGTCTGCCTGCCTCGCTGGTTTTGCGTCGGGTTTTTACCTCGACGGGTCTGTGGTGAGTGCTGGTGTTCATGGGCCCGCTTGCGGGGGTTTTGCGTTTGAGGGCACAGAGCGGGAAGAAGCGAGGATCGGAGGTTTTGGGTCGTGTTGTCGTCCCGATGCAGAGCAGCGGTTTGTGGGGCCTGGGGGGCCGAGGGAGAGCGTGTCCTTTGCGGAGTCAGATAATGGGAGTGTCTATGCCGCCTCGTTACCGCGTGTGGGACTGTGGATGACTTCAATTCGCTTGGGGCTTGTGTTTAACTTTGAGGAAAGGTCCCGGTGTTTGGCTTTAAAGTTCAACATAGTTACACTTAAGGTTGCCTGTAGCATTTACGCTAATTACACACCCTTTCAGTAGCCATTGTAATATGGGTTTTAACATGCGATCTAATTGGCGTTATATACGACAGTTACATTTGAAAACAATCCGTTGCGCATGAAGCTCCGGTTTGCTCTGCCGAAAGTTCGCCGTCTCTGAGTTTCTGTACACCGGGAAGAATAAGTGCGCGCTCAAATTGAGCCGAAACATTATGCAAACACCACATGCATGCTACGGTGAACAAGCAACAACGGGATTGCACGCATTTAATATCCCTCCAACTTTTTTAAATATAATTATAAATTATGTTCCCACTGTAATGGTTTTTGGCTTAAAGTTCTGGCACCCTACAGAAATGAACATAGTTATATTTGTGCTCCTTCCTCCCATGAGTCCCCCACGCAGCTGCCATTGTAGGAGGCTATGCTTCTGGCACAATTTTCATGATGGCGCAGAACACCCGCCTTGGCCGCGGCCATTAATCCCAGAGACTATGGCCTTGTTCTCGAATCCACTGGCAAACCGCAGAGCATGGCGGGTAGAACTAGGGCAGCAATCTTTTTTAGCCACCCTCGAGAGAAAACATTGGCCGGGCCAGCCACACCCGATCGAGCGGGCAACCCTAATTCCACTGTAATTTTGCTAAGAATCCCAAGTGTCGGGGACCCCAAAGTACACAACCAGTTTGTTTTCCTGTTAGAAATGTTTTTCTAATAGCAGCAATAAAGTTATTGGTTACCTTAGCCATAAGCTTCACAGCACCATTTCGGTTGTATTTCTTATCTTTTGCAAGATGGTCTTCATTTATTGAAAGGTTCATGAAACATGCCTGTGGTTCGGTTGGACAGACATGTTTCCGCCTAAAGCATTTTCCGCTTTGTTTTGTGCGCACGAGTCTGATTGCCACTTGGCTGGGGATGGCTGTGTACGTCGCCTGGCTATTTGCACACGTTATTTTCGGCAATTTTCGCCGTGGAAGCTACAGGGTGGCTGCGGCCTCTGTTCTCGTTATCTGGGTGGAGCTGTTGGGGGGGAGCCCAAGGCAGCGGACGTGGTCGGCGGTCTGAGCTTGCTGGCATGCTTTCTTGGCGCTAGCCGCTGAAGGTTTCTGTCTTTCTCGGGTTGAGCGTGCTGCATGCGTGGATGTGGTTTTGCATCGGTTGAATGTTTGTAGTTGATTCAAGGCGACGGCATGCTATCTTGGCCAAAATTGATAACATATATTGCTGAATTTACGTGGATATTTGCGGGAAGTTAATAACCTAACACATGGTGAGAGTGAGATACATTGTGGTGCTCCGTTGGACAGTTACTCGATAAAAACCAGCATTGCGACTTTGGAATTCGGTGGTTGCAGAAATTTTAATCTCAAAACGATTAAACTGAATAGTTCAATAACGAATCCAGGGGGAAATGCAGGCTATCTATTCTGTGGCACATCTGAAGCAAACGCTTGTTAATTATGATAAAGATGAATTAACCAATGCAGCGCGCCCAATAGGCCGATTCAGAAATTGTCCGGGTGTTTTCTTTAAAGTGATATTGTATTTTGGGATTTGAAGTGCTTATCAGTCCGCATGCCACGAACTGCAGATACACCAGCAAGTGTTGCAGCGTGTGTATGACACCCATAGCAACCAATGCCTGCAAGGGCCAGTGCTTGCTTTAAAGAAGGGATCGAATATTGTCCTTGATTAGCTTTTAATAAGATACGTGATGCAAATAGTTTGTTCGTATGCTGCGCAGCAGGCTTTCCCAGGCCATGAATTAAAAATGCACCCACACTCTGCCTGACACGAATTCATGCGATTCATCCGAGGAGTGTTAGGTAAGTAAACGAGGCATGATGCAAGCATCACATGGGATGTTGCTCCCTCATCTCCCTTCGTTAACTTAATCTCAAATAGACGAGGCACGATGCAATTGGTTGTTGCTCCCTTAGTCCCTTCGTTAACTTAACCTTGTATATCAATTGGCCGGGAAGCTAGCCTTCTAGTGTTTGGGATTCCCTTGTACAGTGCCTCGACCCAGGGAACCATGTGCTGCCTCGCACCTTCACGCGACTACATAGGATTCGTGAAACTGCTTGTACTACGCGACACTCTGTTTTGACAATGTTTTAAACTTTTACGTTAATAGATCACAGCATTTATACCGCATCTCTTGGTACTGACTAATAAAGCGACATATTAAAGGTAGCGTAACATTATCAATAAAGCAGTGGCCCAGGGGTCACGTTACCCCCCTCGGTGTCATAGTCACAGCCTGTTACGTTCAAGTTTCCCACCAATTTGCAGACAGCTAAAGGGTACTAGCGTTAAACGGCTTAAGGGACGAATGTGGTGGCCCGGGTATTTTGTGTCACGTCTCACTCCGCGTAGCAGTATGAAAGCTGGGCTCTCCTAAGGCATGGAAGCCCCTTTTCTATCCAGTTTTCGACCCCTTCAGCCCATAATTCATGGAGTCTGCTCCCATCGTCGGCTTGGTTTATACGCTCGGCAAACAGCTGGGGGATTTGTTTAACCAGCACCAGTCTTCCCGAGTACAGTATATTTCTCCTGGGGGTAGTCTACACGTGTCGCTGTCCTTCAGCTATATCTTACCGCGCACATATGCGTCGCGCATTCTGTAGCGTGCGTTGCTAGGGCTGCTTTAGGTAGTGTTATATAGAGGGTTATGCATTCAGACCGCATCTACAGCCTTCTTTAGCCAGTGCTGTCCACTCACAACCTTAGCCCATACTCTACCAGTGATTGCTACTCAACAGCCGCAACATTGAAGCAAACTTTCTGTCTTGTGGAGAGAACAACTCCAATCTAAGGAACTGATCCAGCAATTTTGACCAAATGATCAAGGTCAGAGGGCATAAAAACAAGCTTCCTAAAATTAATGGCCCCGAGAAGGTGCAACCTTGGCCCAGACACTATTTAGTAGTGTTCCTTACTGACAAAGCATCACTGGAGGTGCTGCGATATACCACATTATTTTCTTGTTGCAAGCGTCGCACCATAGTCATGGCAAGGGAAAGGCTATAAATAATCAAGGTGTCGGCAGTTCACAGGTCAAAGACACCCAATCAAATATTAAAGAAGCATCCTAAATTTATAATGACCTATCCCAAGCATTTCGCAGTTGCCTCAACAGTATATGTCTGCTGTAAAGACTGCTGATGAACATTATGAGACTGCTCTAAGGAACATCAAGGAGACTGCTCGAGATAACAGGAAAGGTATTTGCGCGGGGAGAGCAAACTTGGTACCAGCAGGCAACATCATCAAACGAACCTTCCCCCCTAAGGTGGCTAGGGCCTGGTTAGAGATCCTGGGAGACAAATGGCATCGCCGGTTAGGTGGGATGGTAAGGAATCCCAATTGCACGCTACGATGCCGGTAGAGACCGGAGCAACTCGGCAAGACACACGGTTGTGTGTGGGTCAATAAACGTATAGCACTATATTGATGACTATCCGGTGCTAGTCTGGTGGCAACACATTAAGCGAAGTGGCTCAGTGTGGTGGGGGCAAGAGCATGGTGTTGCAAATTAAATTGGAGGAAGGTTCATTTGACTAATGCCCCAAATATGATAAACAGACTCTTTACATATTAAATCTGCTAAAATATCTCTTAAGGGCAAGCGGTCATTAGGATGCAGGGGAAGCAGATTCGGGTTGGTTCGAGGCCCCGCATCCCGCGATGCAATCTTAGGAAGGGTATCAGAAGTGAACGCATTACACAAGCAAACGCTAAGCTGCAAGATGTAAAATGACCAAACTAATAGGAGGTGGCAAACAGTGCATTGCGGAAAGGTAAAGTGGCATGTGTGCAAGTTACAAGCGCGTACAAGTACAAGGAGGGGTGCAATAGTGCATGACAGGGTAGACACCCAAACACAAGGGCAACTGCTACATAGGCAATGGTAGTACTGGGCAACTAGCAGAAGCTGTGGATAATGTAAGGGGCAGTTCTTCAAGAACCGCGTATGAGATATGAGTTTACGGGTATTGTTCTCACAATTCTGGCTCCTTTGTGGGTTGGGTTGGCAATCTTACTCCTGATGCCTATTCTGGATACTTACACTGTGCTGCATACCAAGTCACTGTATGAAGATTAGGTAGTGAATTGGTAGAATCACTTTACCCCAGAGAAGGAATGTGAGAGGAAGGTTAGAGTGCGGCTCCACTCAATCATGAGTTCGACTTTCAGCCCCCGGCAAGCGTTACATATATGTTGCAGACGACACATTACATACTATGTGCTTCCCTGCATTCAGACACACCAGGTCCTCGGACCACAGGTCCTGGGGCTTAAGATCCTGTTCAACACAGTCGGAATTACCGATAGCAAACACTATATTCTACTGCTACCTACCAGTGGCATATCAGATGCCCTGAACATTACATTGATAAATTCCAATTCAAGATCAGGCTCCTCAGCACTACTTTCTGCAATACACAATGCTACCAGTTGCTTATATAACACAGGTACACCCAGTGGCTCCACCAAGAGTAGTAATTCCGTCCGCCCCTCCCTATTTGCTGCTCCGTCGATCACTCTGGAAGTGCTTCACTCAAAATGCGTGAGGGACTATGTTATATAATGGTACATGGGAATAGTGACACCGCATTACAATAGAGTATCAAACACAGGTAGAATGAGAGCTGCAAGAAATCGCAGACCCCCCTTCGCAGACTCGCCAAGGGGAGACACTTCCTCAGTGAAGGAGAACTTCCATCGGACAAGAGAATGGTGGGGGGGGGTAGGTAGTGACATCGGTCACTCACCTCAAAGGGCATTGGCCATTGGCGATTTCAGCATGTGAATAATTGATGTAGTTTTAGCTCCTTAAACAAGAGTAAGTTACAGAAAGATCTGTGTGACTTTGGCCCCTCGACAAACCACAGGAGCAGCTTTACCTCCTCGTCTTTCACAATTCAAATTCGAGGGTTGCTCACATTATGGTAGCAATGCGAAGTAGTAAACTGATGTGCAGGGAAGGTGCCTAGAATTCAACAGCGAGCTGAAACACTGTGTAAATAATTTCTCCACATATGCAAGAAAAATATCGATGCATATTTCAGAAATAGGTAACTCCTTAGCTCCTACAAAAAGCAAACATACTGTGCTCCATTCCAACACTGCTATGTCATAGTGATAACAACGGTTTGCGATCTGTTCGGTTAATAAATATTTTCCCCAGCATGTACATGTTAATGCGAAGCATGCCAAGCACATGCCAGGTCACCTTCCCAATGGAAAGTACTTCAGTTCAGGTTGCCACTGCTATTCATAGGGATAACAACGGTTTGCGACGCCACGCATCCCAAGGCAGGATGGCAGGACGCTGTCAGGTAACATGCACAGTACACAGGGCAAGACATGGTGCAAGTGGGTAATCAAAGCAGTATGCATGTGATGCTTGTTGTATTACATGGGACAGCGGAGGTCCCAAGGTTCAGACCCCCATATCCTCCACAGTCCACAATGCGACATTCGAAGGATTCCAGTGTGTGGAAGAAATAACTCAGGGGTATTAGTTCTGGATATCAGCCAGGAAGCGAGTTCGAAACCAGAATATGACAACCCCTGGAGTAAATGGGCTCCAATAGTTGGGGTAGGCGACAGGAATGACTGGTCGAAATCCACCCAAACATGCAATAGGTGCAAGGTGGTCCTGTTTTGACTGAGGGCAATGTACGATACTGAACACCTGTGGTGCATTACAGTGAATTCCGGCATCAGCAATCCCCATGCGAGGTCACCGAGATGACTGATGTAGCGGAAGGAATGGCGATGGTAACTAGCCCTGCTAGAATTGAGACCTGCCCATGTTATATATCCAAGGGCATGCAGCGTTTGGAAGGGATCACCACCAATGCGATGATCTTTGGATCCATTAGGTATTAAACTAAGTTAAGGGGAAACTGTAGCAGTAGACCATTCCCTAAAGGAGGTCAACAGACCCATGATGATTCATGGGGAGAGGGATTTGGGTTTCTTTAGGCAAGTACCAATACGAGAGGAAAATCGAAGGGTGCTATGACTAAGACTGGGAACACTTGGCCAGTTGTGGAGTTGACATTTCCTCCTGGAAGTACAAGAGGCACGGAAAAGCGACCGGAAGTGGCTAGGTGGGTGGGGGGCTCTGTCATCGACGGGGGCCTTCTCCAGAGCTGTGGCGGAGTTACAGGGCGATCTGGAAGCAGACGGGTACAGTAAGGGTACCTCTGCGGCAGAAGGGTACAGTAAGGGTACCTCTGCCTGGCACAGTAGGGTGCCTGAGCCAAGGACCAGGAGCCGAAGGAGGTTCCTGGAAACCGCAACGGCGCCCCGTTAGTCCTTCGGGCGGTCGGGGGCCTGAACCGACCGGGGGTGTGCCACACCTCTCCGCCCCGACAGGGGGGGTCGGGCGGGAAGATAAGGAAGTTGGTAATGTGCTGCACCGTCTGAGCATCGACTCGCCGTGCAAGATGGCTCCTTAGGCATGCGGGACAGCGAGGGGCTGCCTGCTTGGATCGCCCGTAAGATGACCCACCTAAACGTCATACGTGTGTTGTATGAAATAAACCTGCAGCGGTTCTTCTCCATAATCATGTCTCCAGAGTTTCATTGGGGAGGAAGTGTGTATATGTACAGGCGGGCGGGAGTGAATGGCGGTGTGGGCACAATGCCCGATGACCGCGTGACCCGCAGGGGAACATGGGCGGGACAGCGGTTTAGTCCCACCCGGCAGAAACTCCAGCCAACGCTGATAGGGCGCCCCTCGTTCACCAATCACAGGCCAGGGGAGGGCCTTCAGGTGGGAGGGGTAAACTCACTATATCCACCAAGGAGGCCCAGGCTCGGCCTCTCGTCTCCCGCGGCTCAAGTGCTGTTCCCACCCTGAACCCTGACCCAGCAGCTTGAGCGGCGCCGCGAAGTAATGGATGTTGTAATGTTCTTCTTTATGTTGCAGGCGGAGTTACAGGGCGATCTGGAAGCAGACGGGTACAGTAAGGGTACCTCTGCGGCAGAAGGGTACAGTAAGGGTACCTCTGCCTGGCACAGTAGGGTGCCTGAGCCAAGGACCAGGAGCCGAAGGAGGTTCCTGGAAACCGCGACAGCGCCCCGTTAGTCCTTCGGGCGGTCGGGGGGCCTGAACCGACCGGGGGTGTGCCACACCGCTCCGCCCCGACAGGGGGGGTGGGGCGGGAAGATAACGAAGTTGGTAATGTGCTGCACCGTCTGAGCATCGACTCGCCGTGCAAGATGGCTCCTTAGGCATGCGGGACAGCGAGGGGCTGCCTGCTTGGATCGCCCGTAAGATGACCCACCTAAACGTCATACGTGTGTTGTATGAAATAAACCTGCAGCGGTTCTTCTCCATAATCATGTCTCCAGAGTTTCATTGGGGAGGAAGTGTGTATATGTACAGGCGGGCGGGAGTGAATGGCGGTGTGGGCACTATAAGTCAATACACAGCCGAGTACACAACTCTAAGGCATGGACTACTAAAGACACATGTCAGATAGACATTCACAACACACGCAACATTCAACAGCTTCTCTACCGGTAGAATCCATGCTCGTTTTCCACTTAGCTGTGTTGTACGTATCTAAGAGCAGTGCTTTAAATTGACCTGCACTTATTCATTTTGAGAGGGAAGGTACACGCGCTTCTCAGCAGAGGGGCAGTACTTTTAATAGGTGAGTACCTGCACTTCTCAGAAGCAAGTAGATACTCGGGTAAAAGATACCTGCACTTCTATTTTCCCATTTCAAGCACTAAGGGACTATTGCCCTGCGGCAGACCGGCATTTTCTTTTAAACTTGCACTTTCCCCCTTATAAATGTAATTTCTATGTCTTCTGACCAAAATGGTTCAGTGACCTAGAAACCCTAGAATTAGGCCCACAATTCGCCCGCAGCAGCTGGCAATGTGGCTGTCTCTCCAACCCCACTGCTCAGGCCGTCATCTGTGCTATTCCCATCGCCCATTACAGTAACTCGGGTATTATTAGCAATGTAAAAGCTTTAAATGTGCAAGAACCTGTTCAAGACTGTTATTATTCCTTCCCCAAAGCCGAGGATTGTAACACAAGTGGCTTCAGGTAAATGTCTCAGTCGTGGATCATCATTACACGAGTAAATTGGCAAACCTTTGAAAGAGTACAATTACAGTCAACCTCCAAGCACCTTGGGCTCGGGGAGTGGACCCTTTGAGTGGACCCTTTGACGAGGTCGGGGGGCCTCCGGCTGTGCCTGGCATCTCTCCTGATGCCCTCACAGATAAGTGGCTCACACTTGTAATCAGCCGAGTTCTGCAGCAACTTGGCGCCGATTAGGAGATTTGTCAGCGAAAGGTTTCAATTTTCGTATGCAAAAAATTGAGAAAATATGTGTCCATTTTATTAATAAACTGGCGGATTCGCACTTGTTTCTTCCCTAATTACTGAATCCAGACATTATGCTGCATATCACTGCATCGTTTTCATGGATATGTATACAGCATTCACGTTGTGCTATTGTAATGTGGTCCATATCGCCATGTATGGTTTACATACTGCCAAACATAATGGAAAGAAATAATAAATGAACCCACTAAGTTTGTGAGATGAAAAGTTTTTTTGTGGGAAACAGAACTGCAGCCTGCATTGTCCAATGGTCTAGATGTTTATCTACACCGTGTTGCCCACAGGAGTTCAGTTTTGAATATATGTAAAGTCTGAAATGAAGCCACTGCTTTTCTCCCTCTCACCACCTTTAGTTCCAGGGTCAGACTGGCATAAGGCAATCTGGAAGTGCCAGGTGAGCTGGCCTCACAGGTGGGCTGGTTTTAGGTGTTTGTGGACTTTTCAATGTCTGATGGGCAGGATTTTACTATTCAATTTTTCAAATAACAAAATTGCTGGCAGAAAGCACACGTTACTTACCACTTGCTCCATACTGTGATTGTGTCCAGGCCGAGTGCGAGTGAAGATTCTGCGAGCAATGTAGCGCAGCAGTCTGAGTCTCGGGCCCCTTCAAACTCTTTGTGAATCCTGTGCCAAACGTTGTTTACAGTTTGCACAAGGGTGCGAAGCCTCAGACGCGAGACCAGACAGAGTGATGGCGTAACGAAAGTTGAGGGGGGCTTGCATTACATCCCTGGAGTGATCTCTGCTGTGGCCACTATCCACACTCGAGTCGCATTTGGCCCTACCTCCCTTGTTGTCATCATGTTGTGGGATCCAGCGTTGTGGCGGGGAATCTGAAGGGCATGACAGACATGAACTATAAGACAATCGTCCCGGCAGTTAAGGGAGATGACCCTGAGTCCCAAAATGGCAGGTTTATTTTATGTATTTTATTTTATGCATTTTTATATAGCGCAGACTTTACCAGAGGGTGTCAGAGCGCTGCACAATAGTACCAGTTACGTTACATGAGAGAAGTGTTACAAAATAGAACTTTACAAAATGATGTGGCGCTTGATATGGGGTCACCACTGCTACTACTATAGAGAGCTTTCTGTAACCCGAAGGGCACAGCAGCAGCTTCATCTAGAGTGGGTGCAGATTCCATATCTAGAATTTTTTTTACATTTTCAAACTCTCCAGCAGTCTAACTGGACGGTTTAGCCCCATGGGGACTTAATATTTTCGAAAGCTCTCTCCTGTCTTTTAGCTTCAAAGTTAATAACTGTATTTTTGCCATAAAACGGATACAGCTACTTAATTCTACTTGGATACAGTGTCACTCAACCGGATACTCATAAGGCATCGAAATGTGAAACATAAGCACACTGAACACATGGTAATGTGAACATAAGCAAAACAAGCCCGGGAGCGGATTAGCAATGGGGGGGGGAGGAGGGGGGCGGGAAGGCGGAAAGGCTCGGACAGCGGAGTGCGGGCGGGGGAGGACGTTTCCCTTGTGGGAGCGAGCAGTAACGCGCGATAATTGCTGACACATGACGCCACTGCTCACTCCCGTAAGGGAATCGCCAAACATGCATGCGTTGCCATTGAAAACAATTCAACGCGTGCACGTTTTGGGGCCAAAAGCGAATCAATTTCAGGAAGTGTCATCCTATGCAGCGCATGCGCACTGCGTAGGCGAGACCTAAACAGCCCTAAAATGCAGTGGTGGCTGGTAGGGAATGGGGGTGGCAGGGCGGGAGGGTTTGAAAAATACAAACTATATGAAAAAAAAAACCTTTTTTCTGCCATCTCTCCTCGTCGTCTCTCCACTTCTCTTCTCTTCCTGACTCCGAGTCCGGAAGAAGCAGGAAGCACACAGGCTACCGTAAGCCAATCACAACGCTGCTGTTAGCAGCGTTGAGTTTGATCTGAGTGCCATGTTTTGGCGTGCAGACTGGGACAAGGAGCCTGTGCATGTTTTCCACCCAGGCTGTGTATTACAGCCGGTGGAGAACATACAAAGTGTGCATGACTTTTTGGCCGACCGAAGATGGTCAGCCAAACTATCATGCACACTTATTATGCATAACCACTCCTTTTCCCAGCCTGTGACTACAACCCTGTCCCGCCCAAACCCAGCCCCGTACCTACAAAAAAAAAAAATCATAACGTTATCATTTTTTTCCCCTTATCCACTGCTCTGACCAGTGGGGCGACCTTCCTCCACCTTAGTAGAGGAGCCACCCCTGCTAACATGCCTTGCTCAAGGTCTGTGGATCTCTATATCACACGAGATCACACAGAATACAGATGTTCTTTCATTCTGAAGAGAACTGAATATTCACCTTTTCCGATTTGACCTCCATAATTAACAGTTTTCTATTGTTGTTTCCCCCTAACATTACACATCCATTCTATAGTTTTCAGTTACACTTGTTATGTGATAATTGCCCTTATGCCCTTTTGGCTAGGTTCATGCTATAGAAATACTTCAACTAAATAAATAATATGGAAAATGCTCGTAAATATCTTGCTAATAAAAAACAAATTCATGAATATGGAGAATCAGTGGGTCGCTGCTTGGCATCGTGGTTACGCAGAAAAGAAGTGATGGGGCGGATTAAGGCTTTGAAAGATAAGGATGGGGTACTTCGCCAAGAACCTAAAGAGATTATATCGATTTTCCATAAATTCTTTTCTGACTTATACACCCGACAAGTACAAGATCATAGTTATTTTTTTTATCTAATTGAGGGGACTTTGAAATATTTAGATCCCAGTGATATATTAACATTAGAGGAGCCTATTTCCATGGAAGAGCTAGAAATTGCTGTTAAAGGATTAGCTATGGGAAAAGCTGCTGGGCCAGATAGATTACCCGCTGAGATTTATAAGTTGTTTTTCAGTTTAATTAAAACTGATATGTTAGACACATTTAGGGACGCACAAGATGGATGGGCACGGAAATCTTGGGTTGAAGCTACCATAGTAGTATTTATTAAAAAAGGCAAAGATCCGGAGTCAGTTGGTTCATATAGGCCAATATCGCTACTGAATTGCGACGGCAACATTTATTCAAAAATATTGGCCACCCGTATTTCTAAAGTTATTAGCTCATTAGTCTCGCAATCTCAACATAGGTTTACAATAGGATGTAACACCATCTCGCATATTAATAAGGTAGTCACACTATTTGATATTGCACAAGTTCAGAAACGTGATCTGGATCTAATTTTATTGGACGCAGAAAAAGCGCTTGACCGCTTAGAGTGGGCATACCTGTGGGAATTAATGCATCTTTTAGGTTTTGGTCAATGTTTCCTCACAGCCCTACAGGTGTTGTTCACTTCACCGGTTGCTAAAATCTCTACTATGGGATTAACATCTGAGATAGTGAACATTACCAGGGGCACTAGACAAGGGTGCCCCTGTTCACCATTGTTGTTCGCACTTTATATTAATCCGTTTATTGAGTTACTGGGCAACAATGGTTTGATTAAAACATTTTTTGTACATAATATACCATACTCGGTATTTGCTTTTGCGGATGATGTCACTATAGCTTCTTCGGATCCTTATCTGGCATTGCAAGAGATAGAACGAGTAGCTATGGTGTTCGGTCGAGCATCAGGATATAAACTAAATGCAACTAAAACACAAGTATTAATTTCAGAGACTGTTATAATGGATGATACTTGAGTCGAAAAGGAAGTAATATATTTAGGTATCAAAATTCGATCATCCATGCAGGAAATACTAGATGTAAATTGGGGTTCGTTAGTAGTTAATATTCGGAATTCATTAGACAAATGGTCACGATTACATCTTACACTTATTGGTAGGGTGAATGTAATTAAGATGAATGTTTTAGCTAAGGTATTATATCAGTTTAGAGCGATTCCTTTAGAATTTACTGTATCCCAACTTCAACAATTACAGTCTATCTGTTTGAAATTTGTCTGGGCACCTGGGAAACCAAGAAGGGCTATGCGATTTTTGACCTTACCGATTGAATGGGGGGGGGGATTAGCTATGCCTGATTTTCCACTCTATTTTTATACATGTTTTCTGTTAAGAATTCGGATTTTGTTGACTGGAGAAGATATAATTAATGAAGCGGAGGCTCCTTCAATTTTTCAAATGCTGCTAGGATCGGAGGCGAGACAATGCCTATTTAAAGAAATAGATGGGAGCTACTTTAAACGGACTAGGTTTAAGGTGTTAATATCGGCATTTAATGTTTGGAAAAAAATTTAAAAATTGTGTCAAAGGGGGAAAATATCTTGGTATACACCTACCAATGCCATAAAACGTTTACCTTCTATTTTTTGGGATGCGGTGGCTGTTGGGTGGCGGGTTCGAGGTATTGTGCAATTGGGGTATTTTTTAGGAACGGATGGTGTATTCATTTCTTATGATTACTTGTCCCGATTGTATAATTTACCGAAGCAACAATTCTTCAAATATTTGCAAATACGGGATTTTATGATACGACAAAGGATTGTATTCACTTCTAACTTAGTTATAAAGGCCACGCAACGACAGGCGAAAATTGGGGAGGTGTATCAGTTACTGTTGGCATATAGAAAAGATGATCTAGAGAAAAAAGCAGATAAATGGTCTGAACTTTTGGGGGCTGATAAATTATCATTGGATTATGCTATTTCTTTATCCAGGGAATCGTTATTATCTGCCAATCTGCGTGTACAATGTTATAAAAAAAAATGTATTTGTACTATACCCCGGCATATATGGCTAAGTGGAAATCTGGTCATGATGGGAAATGTTTTTTTCGATGTAGCGGAGACAACGCTGATATGTTACATGTTTTTTTTAGTTGTGGACATTTGGGAAACTTTATTGCTAACCATGAGACATTTTTAAGTAAAATTACTGGAAAGCCGATTGTTATAAAACCTGCAATTATGCTTTTGGGGTCAGGGCCGCAATTCATAAGGGGTGGTCCTAACTTTAAACACCCTCATTTAATATTCATTGCTATGACTGTAGCAAGGTTGTGTATTGCGGCTGATTGGCTACAATCGGAAGCTCCATCTTTCTAACGATGGAGGAATAGAACGTATAGTTTATTTAATCTTGAGTTTAGTTTATATGCAGTCAAAGGGGTGAGGAAATGCAAGATTGGTATTGGTATATGGGGATCATTTGCCGATCATATGGATATACATGATTGAAGTGATATTTCAATGGATATATGCATTTTGGTTGTTAATATACTGTGGAATCAAAAATAATACCAAAAAAAAAATGTTTTGTTTGGACATGCTCCTGTAAATAATCCCTTACCCCCTCACTAAACCGTGCCTGAAGCATGGGCACAGCCATTGGAATTATGCAATACAGCATAATCATTCAAATGAATTATGGATATGCTGTACCTGTAACATCATCCAGCATGTGCTTAACTACAGAAACCTCTCTAACTTTGCATTTCCTCGTAACCCACCCAGAGACTCCAGGTCATACAAAACGCAGCAGCCAGACTCACCCTCAAACTCCCACACCACACTCGTATAATCAAGCACCTCAAAGACCCCCACTGAACGATCTTCAAACTCCTCACACATACCTATAAAGCACTACACAAGCAAGCCTTGCATACCTGAACAGACACATCAATTTCCACACACCATCTAGACAGCTCGGCAACCTTCTGCTCACCCCTGATCTCGCATCGGCAGATTCTACGCCTTTTCCTACCTTGGCCTAAAGCCTGGAACAACCTCCCTTTATACATCAGTGCCTCTAGCGCCATCCTTGAATTCCACAAGAAACTGAAAACTTGGTTCTTCCAATGGACCCCAGAGAGGGAAGCTTGCCCTTCTTGATGCCAGGATACCCTTCTGAGTGATATGTGTACCCTACACATGAGTATAACATGGCTGTACTACAGAGTTGTCTGTCTCCTGGGTATAATTTAGTAGTGCTTACATTGCAGACATCTGCAAGGCTGTTACTTGGAGTTCTACATCCACTTTCCTTTTACAATACAAGCTTGATGTGACCTGTGACTCTGATGTTGCCTTTGTTGCTAGCATCTTATCAGGTGGTAGTATAGTCTTGGAAATGTATAAAGATCTGCAGTGTTGCGTTACATCAGACTATCAGTTTGTCTTTTCTCCAGGGTCTGGTGATCACAATGAAGGCATGCTGCTTGGTTGTAACCTCCTTGAGTACGGAATGAGATGAGCAAGAAGGTGCAGAGGTAATGGCTGGGTAACATAGTGGTAATATTAGTTACTCTGATTCGCCTTACCTTGTCCCGTAACTGTGGAATGTGAAGCGTTTGTTTGCAATCTTGGTACCTTGCTTAGACTGGCCAGAAGAGTGGCTTGGCCAGGGTCCATTATGGCCCACATGAAAGGTGAGGGCTAGTAAGGGGCAGTGTATAAGTTGCAGGAGTTGGGAGAACAACGCTAGTAATGGGGTGTCTGTGTGATTGAGGAAGGGCCCTGACTTTAGGAAAGTGCTATGTCTCACTCTATCTCAGCAACAATGTAGGAAGGTTGGACATGCCACTGGGGTTGGAACACTGAGATGTCATCAGTGGGTGGAAGGCGGGCATGTCATCAGGGTTGGAATGTGATGGAAGATGACAGAAGTTGAGCGGTTGGAGAATTGAAGTAGATATTGCTGCTTGGAGGGTTAATGGTTATATGCTGCATCCTGAATAAAGGTTTTCCATAACCACTTAGAGAGTGGCACATTTTGGATCTTAGTAGTAGGTAATAGGACTTGCAAGATGTATCAATCTAATGAAGACTGCCAGCTTAAAATACAGACACTATGCAGTTTACACTACTTTCTGGAGGAATAACCAAGATTAAGTCCCATGTGTTTACCCTCAAATACAGAGGGAGGGGCTGCTTTCAGTCCTCCAATCATACTTACTAGTCTGCTCTAGTTCTGTAGCACTGTGCAATAAACCTATTGCCTGACACAGCAACATTTTGTAGCTTCTTAGTCAAAATTTCAGTGCCTCCACTCTACTCTTTTTTAATTCTTGTACTTAAAGAAACATAAACTAAAAATCTTGGCAAATACTCAGTGACAGCCTGCACCAGCTCCTTGCTAAATAGAATTTATAAAACAGAGGGGCATATTCTCAAGGACTTATCGGTGAGTTATTGGCACTTTATCGCAGCCAAAATGGCGATAGATTTATCGCCCCATACACAAGCTGGTGCTAACAGCCCATATCACCAGTTTACCTGATATAGCAGCCGCAAAAAATATCACCACCGATGACCCCCGCAACTATCGTTAATGAAAAGCAGAGTAGGAGTTCCCGTGCAAAAAGCCGGGGCAACACCACTCCGCAACATTCTCAACAACCAGCCAGATCGGCGATAAGATCCCAAAACAGGCGATAAGGCGCGTTAGCAGCAGGAATTTAACACCTGCTCTTACCTTGTGTAATGTCAGACGACAAACTACACCAGAAAAGGGAGCCCAGCCCAGAGCCACACCAGAAGAACAACAGATGCCATGGAGCTACTGATCATGCAGTTCAGAGCTCTAAGAGGGCCACCACCACACCCAGGACCCCCATTCTCCCTCAGGGGCCCTACCTCGGGCCCCATCAGGACACCAACAAGTTACATCAACTTCACGAAACCATGAACAAAACAATTCCCCTGATGTCGTACAATCACAATACTTAACATGCATGTGTGGTCAGAAAGAGGAGAATGACCCCTTCATCTTTGAATCACCGAACAAAACATTTTGTTCAAATAAACTCAAAACAACTATTCTGAAGAGTCATGGCGGGCTTCTCAGGACAATCTGTAGGTCACGGCCTGCAAGACAAAATTCTAGATAAGAAGGTGTGTCATGCACTCATCAAAGGACACAGAGAGAGAGAGCCAGAGAGAGAGAAAGAGAGAGAATGAGAAAAGGAGAGAGAAAGGGAGAGAGAGAGAAGGACAGCGAAAGGGAGGGAGGGAGAGAGAGAGACAGAGAGAGAGAGAGAGAGAGAGAAAGAGAGAAAGAGGGAAGGAGGGAGAGAGAAAGAGAGGGAGTGATCGAGACGGTGAAAAGAAGAGAGGGAGAGGGAGAAAGAGTGCCGATACTGCGGACCCAGGCCTCACTGCTCACCTGCTGCCACCGGTGTGTCTCCAACCACGTGACGGTATACACTGCAGTCCACCAGGTCCCTGATCTGAAACAGAGTCCAGATTCATGAATGGCAGAGTACATGCAATTGCACACGCCATCATCGCATGCCCGCCCCTGCACACCCAGGCAGCTGCACCCCACCCCCTCCTGCTGCCCAGCAGTGACCGCCTGCCTCTGGGCACTCAAGCAGCATCACCCCAGCCCCTCCTGCCACCCAGCGGTGACTGCCCGACCCTGCGCACACAGGCATCTGCACCCCAGCCCCTCCCACTGCCCAGCGGTGACAGCCCGCCGCTGCGCACCCAGGCTCCACTGCTCACCTTTGGCCACCAGGTGTGTCCCCAAGAGGGCCCACCATGTGCCGGTGCAAGCTCCAAGCCTGGGGCCCGCGAACATGGCACCCTCCACATCAGGCAGCCCGCTTTGCAGGCCACCAGGTCCCTTGACACTTGATTCTGGTTCTTGATTTCGCTATTGCAAAGTTAATATCAGTGCACACAGCATCATCGCAGGCTGCACACCCACTCAGCCCTTTAGGTGCCACTAACTCTGTGTCCAGCGAGGCAAAGCCACGTGCCGGTAGCCCAGCACTGCCCACTGGCTCAGGCCTACACTGCGGTCCAGAAGGGCTCACACAAATCCTTAGCAGTCTGCACCGCCAGGACGTGGCATAATCTCAGGCTGCACACCCGCTCAGCACTGGAGGTGCACCTACCTCAGTGCACCGAAAGTCACCGTCCTGTGGCGGTGTGCCTGTGCCGGCCGCAGTGTATCCGGTGCCACCAAGTATGTGCCCTGCAGTCATGGACCCTCTATGATTGGGTATCGTGGTGCTGACGCCATCATGTCACCTCCCGCACTGGGGAATGTGATGTGGTAGGGCCCTAGGCCCCCATGCATTAAAAATAACCACACGGATACACCCAGATAGAGAGTGGAAATGGCATCGAGCATGTGCGCCCGGCCCTTTTTCCTGGCAGGGTCACATGTCCTGTGACGTCTGTGCTGGTTGGGTGCAGTGTGGGTGTAAACCAGCTGTGAGGGAGTGGCTGTGGCATGCAGACCACTACAAGGCAGACCTGGGACATGTAGTGTTGTCGTCGTCCCTTGTAAGCGTAAGTGGGGTGGGCTGGCCTGGCGTATGCCAGTTCAGCGTAAGGGTGTGAACAATGACCCCGGGGCTCTGGGCGTGGTTCCGTCCTGGACTGGACAAGGCAGCAACTAATGAGTGTGTCCCTGTTGCAGTGCCGGCTCCACCCGGACCGCAATCGGCAATGTGTCACCCTGTGACCCAAGTCCCACAACATGACACTTGAAAGATCATAGACATGTTACATCAGTGTGAATATGAATGTTTAATGCACATTCAGTGGAGTGTTGTAGCTGGAGCAGTACAGAGCCAGGCAAACACCACTTTACATTGTTGGCCTGTGAAGGGCCAGCCAGAGTCCTTCAGAGAATGACAAATTCAACGGAAGGGGGAAAGTACAGTCTGTAGTCTGATTGCTGTGTCATTGGTGACCAAACAGAATATGGCAGTCTATGTCGAGGTCCAAGGTGAGTGTCGCAGAGTGTATCGGGGGACAGTGGAAGGTGATGATGCAGAGGGCAGAACCAAGCAGAAACCGTCCATATGGCGGAGATGAATGCTACAGTTTTCTTATTACCAATAAGGCAGATTCATCCGCATCTTCGTTCTCTGCTGTTTCATGTGCCTCACGTGTGGGCGGTGGTGTTCTGTCTCCAGCACTGTGTGGCAGTGATACCTCAGGGGCCAGAGGTGGAATGTCTGCCGCACTGTGTGACACTGACACTTCGGAGGGCGGAGATGTGGATGGAGTGGTAGCAGCAGCATTCATCAGCAGCAAGGCTTGTGGCAGCAGTGCCATGAGGAGGGTCTTTAGGGCTTGGAGGAACCCAGCTGTTGTATTCCGCTTTGTGTCCGTATATAGGTTTTCCTGAAACATGCCCTCACAGAGGCACAATTCGCATTGCCCTTATTTAGACATAAGATCCCAGTCCTTATTTAGGCATTAGCCATGCTATCTAAATACAGGCATGGTCATCTACATCCGTCCACCCCAACGTCACAACGAGTTCTTAGAAATCAGACCCTTAAGCCATTGGAAGTTTCCCTAGCCTAGGATTAATTTTTTCTCCAAGAACTCATTTATTATGCATGAACCGCTATTCCTTAAGGGTTCATTCATGACGTCTTCCTCTGCCCGACTTTACGTCAATGCAAACATTCCTAAGCACCTTCCAGGTATAAATATACTTTCCCTTACCATGGCAAACCACGGCTCGGCTGCACAGCTTGATACAGCACGCCACGGCAAGTTCGGAAGAGACCACGACTTAGAGGAATTTGTGTCCTCTAACACGACTGACGCTCTGACAAGACGCTGTCATCCCTGCTCGCAGAAGATTCAGCTTCCAGTGTTCTGACTCCCTTCGCGGGGTGTTCGAGTTCGAGACCCAGAAAGAGATTCCAACCTTTCCATTCTAAGGATACACGATTAGCGGAGTGAAACTGTTCTCTATTTTTTCCACGATTCTGAGAAGTGTTCCGATTCTAAAGGGAAACAAAGTTGTCATGTTTTTTTTTACGGTTGCCAGAAACTACTCCCTTCTTGTTTACAAGGAGTTTCTATTGGCCTCTGAGTTAGCTGGCACACAAAGTAATTAAGTTTAATATACTCGATAAGGGCATATTGACCTCAGTCCTATGCCAAACCTATAGTATGTATTATTCCAATGCGCAGAGCCTATTAGGGAAATAGGAACTACACTACATGGCGCCCAACAGTTTGGTAAGGCAGTAATTTAACGCTAGATATTGAAGTAACTCAGTCATGCTTTTCTCATAGACCCCTACTCACATACTCCATAATCCATCTGGAGTGGGTAGGGTTAATATCCGCCATACCTGAGTATGAAGAAAATCCTATATATTAGCGATTTGGTTTGTTCAACGTTGAAGGATACAGTGTTCCAAAATATTGTGCACCTTATCTTTGTTTCCTTGAAACTTGTTCTTCATGTTTCATTAAACAATGTCCCTTAACGGGAATACTAACACCGAGAACAGTGTAGCTGCGACTGACCAAGTCGTAACAGCTTTTAATTTCACAGGTTTAAATGAAACCGATGAGGGTGTCATAAAAATTCATCCAAATTTAAGGAGTCATCACTCTAAAACTTATAAAACATGGCCTAACACCAAGAGCAGTTTTTGAGGAGATAGAGACACACAAATCATTTCAGACAGAAGTATCCTATTCATGGATTGTATTCCCAGAATCAAATCCAATAACAAAAGTGTTTCACTTCTTTAAAGAAGATGAACCACCTGATGAATATATTCCTTTAGAGGATATTGAAATTCCATTCACTTACCAGGAGCATGATCTCTGGTTTAAAGGCGCCCTAAAACATCACAAAAACATTAGCAGGCTCGGTCCACTAGGTAGACCAGGAGCAACATGGACGATTTTAGCCGGCTACAAACCTCATCCTGACATCGAAGAGATGTCAGACGAGGAATTATCCACTCAACTCAAAGAGTTCATACAAATTTACAGACAATTAGTCCAATATGTCATGCAGACTTTCACAGTTCAACCACCATTGACCATTGCAAATCAAACCCCTCAACAGGGTAATACACATAAAATTACTCCATAGACTTTACACGCAGTCATGGGTAAAATGCCCACAAAACGTGAACAAATTCCATTCTGGATAGCTTAAAAAAATTACTCAAATCAAAGCAGTATTTCCTAATACAAGCCCACAGAATCCTAACAGTCTGTTTACCAATGGGGATCACACCACAACTGGAAGACTGCACCACTTGGGGAACAGTCGTTGCTGCCATCTATACTAAAACACATGGGGGCCGATTCCGATCCGCTAAAATCACCGTCCGTACGACTTGCATCCGGAGCCGTTTCCGTACGACTCGTACAGACGCCGTATGACCCGACGAGTACGATCCCGACCGGGGTACCAGGACGCGAGTCGTACGGTCCACGTCAGGTAAGGGCGATTCGTACGAAAAAGCGCACAATCACATACACACCATACGGCGTGTACACCCCATGATCGCAGGGGTACGCGCCGTACCCCTGCGATCATGGGGGGGTACGTGCGGTACACCCAGCGTACATGGGGTACGCACCGTACACCCAGCGTACATGGGGTACGCACTGTACCCCATGTACGCTGGGTGTACGGCACGTACCCCCCGTGATCGCAGGGGTAGGCGCCGTACCCCTGCGATCATGGGGTGTACGCGCCGTACCCGGGGGGGGGGGGCGTTCCGTACCTGTTTCGGGGCGAACTCTGCTTTTATGGCTGTTTTCAGCTCCCGTAGGAAAAGGGTCGTACGGTGCGTACCCAACACGAATCGTACTTGACGGTTCGGAAAAATCGGCCGCGAACCGTACAGATGTCGCGTACAGCGGGTTCCGAGGGAGAGTCGTACGGGGATTTCATTCGTACGGTCCCTGTACGATTCGTACGGAGTACGGCTCGTACTTCGTCGTTCGTACGGGGGACATTGCAGGGTACGATTCGTACGGGAAAAACGCTCCGAACGGCAATTCGGAGCGCTTTTTACCGGATCGGAATCGACCCCATGGTGTACCGTCTATTGCAGTAATACCTGATGTCCTGAAACAAATTCAAAATTAATATGGGGCAGAGCCTGCTCTGAATTTATGTATGAAATTACAGAAAAATTTCGGCCAGGTCTTAACAATAATCAGAACCCAGAAACCTCCTGAGGCAAAATAGCCGGGAGACCGAATTTTTAACCATTTTAATATTCTGCTGCTATTGTGATTTATGTGTAACTCTGATCTCTTCTGCTGAAATATCTTGCCTTACCTGGCTGTACAAGAGCCGCTTTTTCAGCCCACCGCTCAGCTGCCCAGCGCTGACAGCGGGTCCCGCCCAAACATTCACGGCGCCATTGCCGGCGTGCGACTAGGCCACGCCCCCTTGGAGGCCACGCCCCCTTCCAAGTAGGTATAAAAGCTGATGCACTAGCGATACCTGCCAGAACCCAGAAACCTCCTGAGGCAAAATAGCCGGGAGACCGAATTTTTAACCATTTTAATATTCTGCTGCTATTGTGATTTATGTGTAACTCTGATCTCTTCTGCTGAAATATCTTGCCTTACCTGGCTGTACAAGAGCCGCTTTTTCAGCCCACCGCTCAGCTGCCCAGCGCTGACAGCGGGTCCCGCCCAAACATTCACGGCGCCATTGCCGGCGTGCGACTAGGCCACGCCCCCTTGGAGGCCACGCCCCCTTCCGAGTAGGTATAAAAGCTGATGCACTAGCGATACCTGCCAGAACCCAGAAACCTCCTGAGGCAAAATAGCCGGGAGACCGAATTTTTAACCATTTTAATATTCTGCTGCTATTGTGATTTATATGTAACTCTGATCTCTTCTGCTGAAATATCTTGCCTTACCTGGCTGTACAAGAGCCGCTTTTTCAGCCCACCGCTCAGCTGCCCAGCGCTGACAGCGGGTCCCGCCCAAACATTCACGGCGCCATTGCCGGCGTGCGACTAGGCCATGCCCCCTTGGAGGCCACACCCCCCTCACTGTATAAAAGTATGTGTCTTTTCCGTGCGCGCAGCGGACGGGCGCAGCGGGCGCGCCGTCAGCGCGCCAAAGGCGCGCCAAAGGCAAGCCCGTCTGGGCCCGTCCGGGCCCGAACGGACCCAGGCCCAGGGACTTTGCCAGATCCACCCCCCAGTCGTCTGACATATTTAGCAGACACGCTCCTGGATCTCCGACCTGGAAAAAATCAAGGATGTAGTTACATTCACGATACAGGTAAACCCTTCACAAGCTGCCCGTGTTGCCACCCAACCACTCAGACCACAGCCAATCCCAGTCTACAACTGGGTCTTCTCAACTGTCGTTCTCTCCCCAAGCACGCACTCGAAATCAATGAGTTGATCGAAGATCAAGGCTTGGATGCATTATTTCTTACAGAAACCTGGCTTTCTGACAGTACCGACGCGGACGCTGTTTCCGCCCTTCCCCCAGGTTACCTCATCCAAACTCTCCACAGACCAAAAGGAAGAGGAGGTGGGTTGGCTATAATCTACCGGGAACAACTTACCTGTAGAACTAGTGACGCCCAAATTGACAACTCCTAAAGCTGTCACTTTGCCCTTCAATCTTCCCCGATGCATTCCCTTTCGGGACTCCTGATCTATCGGCCCCCAGGTACTCTGGGGAAATTTCTCAATGCAGTTACCGAAACGACCTCCCAACTAGCCGCCTCTGTTTCCAACTTTCTCATTGTTGGCGACTTGAACCTTCACTTCACAGATCCCACTGACCGATCCGCATCGGACTTACTAGTGGACCTGCTGTTACTTAATATCAGGTTGGTTAATAATGAACCCACCCATGATAAGGGACACCTACTAGATCCCGTCCTCACTAATGCCAATATCACAACCAGTCCACCTTTGTCACTGCCATGGACTGATCATTTTCTAGTCCCCTTCTCATGGGAAGCCCCTATTGTGCCTATCCAGCCTGCAAAAGTCAAAACCAATGACAGACGATGGCATAAACTCATACCATCAGAATGGGCGGACATCCTCTCTAAGACTACCCCAGTGCTGTCCTCCGACGCCATAACGGCCGATGAACAGTTCTGCTCCTGGATCACGTCCTCCCTGGATATCCTTATTCCCAAGACTACCACCCTCAGACACAACAAACGTTTACCCTCAGCCCCATGGTATACTCCAGAGCTCAAGTCACTGCGGCAGGACTGCAAAAGAGCGGAGCGGTCATGGAGGAAGGAGAAATCCAACACTAACAAGGACGCCTATTCCACCTCCCTATCAGCTTACAAATCTGCGATCGACAAGACAAAAAGTCGATTCTTCCAGGAACGAATTGAAAAAGCTGCCTGCTCAAGCAAAGAAACCTATACCATCCTGAAAGAACTGCTTAAGGTCCCTGACTCCGCCCCTAGAAACCCCCCAGATCCAAAAGCGGACCAGGAAAAATGTAGTCAGCTAGCCAGCTTTTTTCAAGAAAAAATCCAAAAAATTCTTGACTCCATCCCCCCGACTAACCCTTGCGAGACCGACGAACCCTCCGACACCTCGATCGCCCCTCGCCTAACCTCGTGGGGACAAATAACCCACGAAGAAGTAGAGATCACGCTCACATCCATCAAAAGCGGATCTCCTAGGGACCCCGCACCGCTACGAACCCTTAAGGAAGTCGCTCCCACTATCATCCCCCCCCTCACTAAGCTGATTAATGCCTCTTTTCAACAGGGAGTCGTCCCTCTAGCTGGAAAGCGGCTGTCGTTAAGGCGCTGCTAAAAAAAACCTTCCTGGACCCAGCTGAACTGGCTAATTACCGACCAATATCCCTCCTCCCCGGGACCAGTAAGGTTGCCGAGAAACTGGTGAATAAGAAACTCTCCCAGTATCTTGAATCCAATAACCTGCTAAAAAACTCGCAGACAGGTTTCCGCCCAGGACAGGGCACCGACATCGCCCTCCTGGCTGCAGTGGAGGAGGCCAGAACGCTCTTAGACGAGGGAGGATCAGTGGCAGTGATCCTCCTCGACCTGAGCGCGGCCTTTGACACCGTCAACCACCAACTGCTGGTCAAACGGCTCAAGAAGGTAGGGGTAGAAGGCACCGCTCTGTCCTGGCTTTCCTCCTTTCTGGCCCAACGTTCCTTCCAGATCTGGGAAAATAACACCCGCTCCTCCGACACACCCCTCCAATGTGGTGTGCCTCAGGGCTCCTCCCTGAGCCCCACATTGTTTAACATCTATATGTCCCCATTGGAGGAGGTCGTCATCCCGTTCGGAGTGAGCATTGTCAGTTATGCGGATGACACACAACTAGTTGTCTCCCTTTCCCACCCTAGTCAACAGCCAGTGGACCTATTCAATTGCTTGAAGCAGATCCAAGGGTGGATGAACAACTCAGCCCTAAAGCTGAATGGTTCTAAAACTGACATTCTCCTTCTGGGCCAGAAAGGACCCACCTTCCCTGTGAACATCTGGCCACCCTGTCTAGGACCCCCCCCGGTCCCTAAACAGGAAGTAAAAAGCCTGGGAGTATGGATCGAAACGGACCTTACATTCACCACGCAGGCCAAAAAAGTAGCAGGCACCTGCTTCGGGCTACTCAAATCGATGAGAAAGATCCTGCCCCTCCTCCCACCCACTTCGCAAAGACTTCTCATCCAAGGCCTCATACTGTCCAGGCTTGACTATAGCAATGCTATATACCTGGGCGCACCCGAAGCAACCCTAAATAAACTACAGAAAATCCAAAACGCGGCTGCCCGGATCCTCACGCATACTCCTGTCAGAGCCTCAGCCAAACCTGCCCTGAAACTCCTTCACTGGCTCCCAGTAAGGGAACGAGTAACATTCAAAGCCCTAAGCCTGGCCCATAGGCTACTGCAGAATCAGGGCCCCCCCATCCTGAGGAAATTTATACAACCTTACAAAGCCCCTAGATCTCTTCGATCGGACAAGGAGTCCCTCATCACCGTGCCCAGATTCAAGAAAGCTCGCACGGGTGGTAGACGTTTCTCAATCCACACAGCGCGTCTATGGAATGCCCTTCCTCGTGACCTGTGGAAAGAACCGAACTACCTGAGATTCAGGAAACGACTCAAAACTCACCTGTTTCCCTAACTATAACCACCTCGATTCAAAATTGCTGTTCTAAATACTGCTCCTGTTTAAAACTACTTTCGCCCTTTTCCTCCCCCTGCCTCCACGGGTGTAGGGTTCTTCAGCGCTGGGATACCTCAGGGTGACTACGCGCTCTATAAAATTTTTTAATAATAATAATAATAATAATATTAAAGGGGAGGCAGCATCAGTGGCGATCCACCAACGCTTAAGGAAATTTGATGTATCAGAACATTAACATGAACTACCCAGAATAATAGAAAAATCTAATGCAGAATTAGGCAGGGACAGTTTGGATGGAAAACCTTTGAAGCCACAACTGTCTGAAGGTCCTGAGAAGGACTCTATTAAACAAAATCCTACATCTTCTAAAAAGAAGTGGGAAACTAATAAACAGAATTCAAAAGAGAAACGTTCTCAATGCCGAGGTAGGTCTCCTCAAAAGGAACCCTCTGAAAGGAGGTATAACCCCAGGAATAGGGATAATTGAGAAAACCTGACAGGTATCATGATACTGATACACGTTCCTCTCGTACCTGTCAGATATCGTTACATACATCCGAAAGAAGAGGGTGGTCAGATCACAAAGAAGAAGGCGTGAAGTCCAAAGACGTTCAACACGTTCAGAAAATAAATCAAAACCTCAATTCACCAAGAAAAAGGTAGCAGATCTGAAGATCAGACATGCGGAGAATACTGAGAACACAACTCAAGAAATAAAAATGGGCTCAGACAATGCTGGTCAGTGCAGCAGAAGTAACAATAGCTCGCCAGAACCTGAAGAAACTTCTGGAGGTAGTGGACTTGAATGAGTACATAACAGTTGAAACTGTAGACACCAGGGTTAGTACTCCACAAAAGGTATATGAAATAACACTCCGGATGGAGGGAGACATACCAAGAAAAGTGAAAGCACTCTTTTGGGAGAGATCTTCAAGGGGTTATGATAAACTTCTAGCAGAAAGGGACTGGCCACCAGAATTTGTCATGGAGTGCCCACATGGCGAGGACATCATTTTGCCAGCTTTCTTCAACCATATTCCAATTCACCTAAAATATACTTATGCCAGGAAATGGGCAGTTGCCCAGGCCCCAGCATTATATAAAAATCATGTAGGATGGGATGAGGGCCCACCTCACCACAAAATACAGATAAAAAATCAGCCTACTGCATTCTAATTTATGCAGAAAGGATTAAACCGCTCTACGAATTAATCAAACGTGATTGTTCAATCAAGAATTGGACACAGGAACACACAGACATCCTGCGTTCACTCCATTCTAACATGTTAGCAACAAATCACTTACAAACACTCATAAATAAACGCAATTTAGTAATCCGAATAATTTCGGGTCAATGCGGATTCACTATTTAACTTTTAATGAAGGTGAAAAAGTACCAATTTGTATACACAAGCAGAAATGCGCTTCACTACAACAGAAACAATTCTGACAGCAGTTCAAACAGCTGTAGCAAAAGAAAGAGCTCTAGCTCAGGGGAAACGCATTATTGTCGTGACTCCACTACCAGCCTTAGAGGCAATTACAAAAGCGAGCATTCCAAATGCAAAAGCTTTACATCCTATATGGATACAATGTGTTAATTCTCTTGCTGCAACAGATGTTTTTTTTTATTTTCATTATGCAATGTGAAAATATACATCATCCAAAAATTTCAATACAGCATCCCCCTGCCCCCCGCCCACAAACCGCTTGATGCAGTACCATTAACAAAACCAGCAGTGGAGAATACATTACAATTAACAAATTTCTTACATTTTGGTCCATAAATAAAGACTCAAAGACTCAAATTGACATTAGGGCTGTTATTCCTATCATCACAGAAGGAGATGAAAAAAATAAAAAAAAGGGAAAACCTAGAAAAGCAAAATGAAAAAAATACTATCCTTTAGGCAATACTTTAAGTGGCCTGTAAATTCACGTTATTGAGCCATTTCATTAAGGTCTCCCATATCTCTAGCCCTCTTTTTTGTGCCCGTCTGCCTTTTTTTGCGTATATAGCACTCTCCAGTTTGCATGTAGCCAACAACCGAGCTTGCCATTGCGCAAATGAGGGTGGTTGCGGATCTTTCCAGTGTGAGGCCAAACAGATCCTAAAGATAGTCATTGCAACAAAGATTAAGGCACCACCTGCTTTGCTGTTATTCGTTTCATATAACCCAAACATGATTTCAATTGGGGTGAGTTGAATGTCTATTGCTAGTACAACCCCCAGGAATTGCTGCACCTCATCCAGTAAGGTTTTTAAATTTGAGCATGTTGCAAACATGTGTACCAGGTCCACCGAATATTCAGAGCATCTAGGACACATTGTTCCCCTACCTGTTCCCCACTTTGCAATCCTACTGGGAGTAATATATAAAAAGAATCCCGTCTTATAAAACTGAGCCTGCAATTTAGATGACAATAAATATTTTTGGGCAAAGCTCAGCGCTAGACAGAAAGTATCGGGGGGGGGTGTTCAATTTCTGCTGCCGTTTTTCATCTGTCTTTCAAATATCATTTGGCTGTTTAATATTGTATATACACCTCCAATCCGGGGTGATTTTGGCACCTGCAACGTATCCATAAGATCTATCCTTGCAAAGCCTGCCAAACCTCCCGATTTATGCACTAAAAAGTCTTTAACGGCATGATATTGAAAGATCTGATTATCATTCAGATTATAATTGTCTTTCAGCTCGTTAAATGATCGCACCCCCTCTGAAGTCACAAGATCCCCCAGCTTTACAATACCAGCTCTGTGCCATTTTTGAGAGTATGCATTACCAAAAATAAGTGGCAGGTTCGGGTTATTTTTTATGGGAGTATAATGATTTAATCTCCCTACTCCAAAAATTCTCCATGTTTTAGAAAATCCTATAGGCATTCATCAGAGTTTTGAACCGGACCCGTTTATTGTATCCAAATTCCAACTGTCTCCAGAGACATCCCCTGACACTTTCCCCCAGTAGTAATGGGTAGGGAGACGGGAGTCCCATGGTATTCAAGTTTGGGTGCTCATGCAATAAGTCAGAGTAATATTGCAGCACTGTTGCCCAAAAGTATAGTTTTAAATTTGGTAGAGCCCAACCTCCTCTGTCTCTAGGAAGGGAAAGCAATTTATAAGCCCTCCTTGGTTGCGAATAGGCCCATACAAATTGAGAAAAGACTTGCTCAAACAGATGTAAAATACTATTGCTAAACTCTAATGGAATGGTTCTAAAAAAATAAAGTATCTTTATTACATTGCATCTGCCCACTATAGTTAGGTGGAGATTATCAATTTTCTTGAGTGATTTTTTAATATCAATGGCTAACGGGTTCAGACTCTCTTTTACTATTTGATCTATATCAGCAACTATATTGACCCCCAGATATTTGGCTTTCGGAACCACTCTGCTGTCCACCCAGTCTATTTTATCATTTAGGATTATCTGTGTTTTTGTTTTGTTGAGGGCATACCAAATTCTAGAGCCTCTTGTTCCAACACTTCAATGGCATTTTTGGGTTCCGGGGTAATTACAGCAAGGTCTTCGGCGTAGGCCATGATCTTTGTGTCCATGCCGTACCGACTTACTGCAACTATTTCGGGGTTCATTTCTATTTTATTGATAAGCGGATTTATAAAAAGAGCAAATAGGAGTGGCAAGCAGGGGCACCCCTGCCTTGTCCGCCTTGAGATATCGATCTGCTCAGTCAAGTGGCCGTTGATTAAGATTCTGGCGGAGGAGTTTTTATATAGTGCTGTACTATTTTAGGTCCGAAGCCAATCCGTCTCATAACGTCCCAAAGGAATTGTCAGGAGAACTGATCGAATGCTTTTTCAGCATCGAGTAAAACTAATGCGATCTAGTCTCCCGCCACCCTGGCAGTGTCAAATAGAGTGATGGTCCGACGGACATGTTCTGTAGTTCCCTTTTTGGGAATAAACCTGTGCTGCCACTTAGAAACAACAGGCTCAATATTAGCCGAAATTCTAGATGCCAAGATTTTGGAAAATATTTTTGAGTCTGAATTAATTAGAGTTATTGGCCTATAGGAGGACATTTCAAGTAGGGATTTATCTTTCTTAGGGAATATTAAAATTTTCGCTGAGGAGTAGGAGGGAGGAGGGGAAATGCCATTAAAGATAGACGTGGCCACTTCTGTTAGAATGTCTTTTATCTGCTGTAAAAAGTGCTTATAAAACTCAATTGGAATGCTGTCCATGCCTGTGGCTTTGCCATCAGGACGGCTTGCTATTGCAGTAGCTATCTCTTCCCATGTTGGGGGGTGCTCCATTTGATCACGACTCTCTAAATAATTTCTCAAGGTATTCCGCAATTTCTTTTCCCCTAATCTCTGCGGGTCTAGTATCTTCTTCCGTATAGAGTTTTTCATAAAACCCCCGAAAAGCCTCTTGTATTTTATTGGGGTCATTTGTCACTCCGTCTGAGCCTTTAAGAATCAAAGGAATTGCGTGGGAAGATGCCTGCTGCCTAATAGAGAGTGCTAGTTTACTGAGTGGGGGAAACTGATTGGTTTCACTCGCCAACGTCATAGTGCCTTCGCTTCCGGCATATAGGCAGCCGTGAACTTTACTTTGGGATGTTGTCGTACTCGGTCGACATGGAGAGGCGTCAAGACAGTAGTGAATGAATATGGTTGTAATATGTGATACTTCACTGCTATATTCTCAATAAAACATATTCAAACAAAAAAAGACAGATAGTGAATGAAGCACACGGAGGTAGGAAGCCTTTTGGCTCGCCTGGGGCATGGCTAACACGAGTAATTGGTTCAGTTCAGACGATATATTGTACTTAGAACGCATTAGCACTGGATGGATATAACAATTTTGAAATTTATAATATGCGGGAAGTGTAGCTTCGAATTTTTTTATGACACAGTTTTGGATTTACCGGCACTACTTAGATGAGTAACAGTAGAGAATTGTTGGTAAATACAGCATTAAAGAAGTTTGTGGGATAAATGACGAACCGTGCTGTTCTATCCACATAACGGGATTTTGCATAACAAATTACATAATATGAACTCTTTTACTTAATGGAATATAGTATGTATTAAGTGTAGATCTAAATTAGAGCATTAGTCATCAGACGGAAGGGGTTGCCTTTGGGTGTGAGATATGATGAGGTTTTGCATGCTCCATAAAAATAGAAAGAATTTAAATGCGGACACATTTTACAGCTTGGTGACTATCAAAACAAAGAGGAGCATTAAGAACGACACAAGAGCTATAAAGTGGGACGCCGCTCGCAATAGAAACCTTTTGTGGTTCGGAATTATCACCACAAATCAAGTAGGTGTTGGCAAGCATGGTGGGGGATATATACTTGTGGATAGTGAGGAGGGAGGTCCCTTTTAATTTTGACTTCTCGCTCCCCTTCCCTCTCTTTTTTACATTACAGAGACGTGTTACGCGGATTAATTAGGTATTTGGAATATATACATGGTTTTGGCGTGTCTTCTAGGTTTCTTCACGATTGTCACTTTTCAGATTGAGATAGCACTAAGTGATTTCTTATGTCTTAAACCTTATCGGGGTTTGGATGTCATGCATCAATAAGCTTTGGTTTTAATGATATGGTGCTATCACCTACTCGCCACACTCGGGAAATATGGTTGCACTACGGTTGTCCAATGGGACCACTCCTTTTCTTCTCTCCATCAATTTTGGTTATTGCCTACTTCTCTTTGTGTAATTAATGATATTGCGCTGGGCACAACTTGACTGTAAGATTTACATCAGACTAAGTTTTGGGTCCTTCACCATGTGCGTGAATACACAAATATCGCGCTTGACGTGTATAATATTCTTTTACAAATGATTATAGAAATTTCATGCTTTAATGAATACAATGGTATTTTATATGTTTACACTTATACAGCCTTGAGAAAGTCGCGGGACAACATCCTTTGCGTGACGAAACACTTGTTGGCTGTTGGGAGCGGTTGTGGAAAGCTACATGAATAAAATACCGAAAAGAAGAAAATCCTTGTTTACACTTGTATCTGATTGTGTGATATACAGCTAATTGTTTGTTTTGCTAATTTGGGAAACCTTACTGACAATAGATATGTGCTAGGGAGTGAATTCTAGTTGATGTCCAATTGATTCACCACACTCATATAGTTCCCCTCGGTTCGATGCCCATTTTGCTGCTGCTCTTTCAGAAAATATAGCCCCAATCTCAGCTTTTTCAGCGGCTACATTGAGTTGTGCTGCTTCGACTCCCGCCCCAGCTTTAACTGCTAGCGTTAGTTTCCTTTCTGCTTCTGACATTTTATCTTGTAAATGAATCACCTGCTCCTTTTCTTTTTTGTTTCTCCTGATTGAATACTGGAGCGTCTCCCCCTTGATTCCTGCCTTAAATGCACCCCACACCATCATTATAGAAGTTGGCCCCACATTTATGTTCAAGAACTCCTGTATCCAACTCTGCATATGCTCCCGATACTTGTAATCATATAGCAATGCTTTTTCAAAGATCCAATTCGATATCGGACCTTTATAACTCCATCCCTCTATATCTAAAATAAGGGGGTTGTGGTCTGATAAAAATCGGGGTGAAATGTTAATACAGCATGATTGGGCCAGAGAGGGGGGAGACCAAAAAATAATCTAGTCAAACTAAAGAGTTAGACTAAAGCGGAAAAGAAGGTAAAGCCATCTTGTTCGGGTTTCAAGTTTGCCCGTGAGTATTTATTAAATTTAATGTGGCCTGAAAAACCCTTGGTTTCCTGCCTCTGTATCTCCACATTCCAGCAGTTTTCCAGTTGCTAGGCAGATTTGAATTTAGATCGCCACATATTATTTTAGGTAAAGACCAATGAGCAAATTCCTCATTTACCCAGTTAATTATGCCTGGATCGTCTAGATTACTACCGTAAACAGAGCATATAATACACGTAAAATTTGGAGGTAAGGAGCACCCTACAATTACCCATCTCTCCAGACCATCTACTTTAACTCTGTTTATATTAAGAGGCAATTTCTTGCAAGCAAATATCCCAACTCCTTTAGCCCCTTGTGTAGTTGCACCAATTACTTTATACCCTAGTGAAATCAGCAGGTGTTTTTGTGCGCCTTCGATATGCGATTCCTGGAGACAGACGATGTCAGCCCCCAAAATGCGCAGTCCCTGTGCTACTTTTTGCAATATCGTTAAGGTCACAAATATTTACCGATACTATTCTAAGTTTGTTAAGCATACTCATTCACTGACCCCCTCCCTCTGACTCTGTACAAATGCCCAAGTTTCTATCAAAATGATTTGCAACATATACAAAACCATCTGATAGTCCCCTAACAAATTATTTGGAAAATCACTCCTCTCTCCACTGTTGCCTTTGGTGCCCCTTCCCACCCTCCCTCTCCCCCCCAAAATCGAGCAGTCAGGGAAACCCTGAACATGTGTGAGTCCCAACCACCAAGCCGCGGAATCCATCAAATTAGGTACGAGTCGGGCTATACCTGTCCCAGGAGTCTTCCCCTTAAACATACATCAGTATATACAGCAAGAAAAAGAAGAGAGGGATACCTGCTTACTCTATTGGTGCCTGACCAATGTCTAGAGCCACTTATTAGTTCAGCCTTTACCTTCCCGCAATGTCTTTTAGGTACTCTCCAGCCTTGATTTCTGACAGAAATACCCGTGTAGTTCCATCAAAGATGACTTTTAGTCTGAACCTAGTAAACTCCTGAGGCACAGCCGGGAGATCTTAGCTGTTTGGGCACCGATTTTGAAATAATTTGTGTAATATCGTGTTTTTAATCCTGTTGTCACCTGGAGCGCCGCTCGCTTGGGCACTCACTTTGCCTTGGCCCCCCCCCCGCGCAGCCGAGGTCACCGCTGACGCGGGAGAGGGAATCCCGGTGTAGGCACAACTTCCCGCCCGCCGAGGAACCACGCCCCCTTGACTTAGGCCACGCCCCCTTTGCATACTTAAACGCGCTGAATACGAGCCGCGTTAGAACCTAGTAAACTCCTGAGGCACAGCCGGGAGATCTTAGCTGTTTGGGCACCGATTTTAAAATAATTTGTGTAATATCGTGTTTTTAAACCTGTTGTCACCTGGAGCGCCGCTCGTTTGGGCACTCACTTTGCCTTGGCCCCCCCGCGCAGCCGAGGTCAGCGCTGACGCGGGAGAGGGAATACCGGTGTAGGCACAACTTCCCGCCCGCCGAGGAACCACGCCCCCTTGACTTAGGCCACGCCCCCTTTGCATACTTAAACGCGCTGAATACGAGCCACGTTAGAACCTAGTAAACTCCTGAGGCACAGCCGGGAGATCTTAGCTGTTTGGGCACCGATTTTAAAATAATTTGTGTAATATCGTGTTTTTAAACCTGTTGTCACCTGGAGCGCCGCTCGCTTGGGCACTCACTTTGCCTTGGCCCCCCCGCGCAGCCTAGGTCAGCGCTGACGCGGGAGAGGGAATCCCGGTGTAGGCACAACCTACCGCCCGCCAAGGAACCACGCCTCCTTGACTTAGGCCATGCCCCCTTTGCATACTTAAACGCGCTGAATACGAGCCGCGTTAGAACCTAGTAAACTCCTGAGGCACAGCCGCGAGATCTTAGCTGTTTGGGCACCGATTTTAAAATAATTTGTGTAATATCGTGTTTTTAAACCTGTTGTCACCTGGAGCGCCGCTCGCTTGGGCACTCACTTTGCCTTGGCCCCCCCGCGCAGCGAGGTCAGCGCTGACGCGGGAGAGGGAAAATCGATGCAGGACACGCCCTTGCACCAGAGGTCACTCCCCTTATTTCCCCTATAAAATAATGTGTTTGCACCGGACGCGCAGCGGACGGGCGCAGCGGGCGCGCCTATGGCAAGCCCGTCTGGGCCCGTCCGGCCCAGACGGCCCTAGGCCCAGTTACTATGCCTGTTTTTCCAAAGCGCCGTCTATCTTATACCCAAGACAGGCTCCTGGCACTGAACTCGAGCAAACACTCCATTTGTAAATACATCTTCACAGGAGATAACCTCTTTACTGGCTGCAACCTCTGCAACCCGCCCCGCGCTGAGGCAAAACTCCATGACCTTCAACTTGGTTTTCTCAACTGTAGGTCCCTCGTTAAACACGCTCACGAGATAAACCTCCTTATTCGAAACTTTGCCATGGACATTCTGTTCCTTACAGAAACGTGGCTCACGCCCAATAACGATTCTGATATCGTTAATGCCGTACCTCCTGGTTACCAAATCTGCTCCCTGAACAGACCTCTTGGCAGAGGAGGTGGACTGGCCATACTATACAAGGATCACCTTACTTGCAGAATCGATAATGGCAACATCAAAGATTGCGAAAGCTGCCATTTCACTCTGCAGATCTCGCCTGCAACCTCTCTCTCTGGGTTGCTAGTATATCGTCCCCCAGGCCCACTTGTCGAGTTCCCTAGCAAGCTCATCGACTACGTTACCCTTAGAGCAACCACAGCTTCTAATTTCCTTCTCCTAGGGGATCTCAATCTCCATTTTCTGGACCCCACCGACACCACCACAGCCGAATTGCTGACGAACCTCTCTTCGGTTGGTCTGTGCCTAATGAACCCACAAGCCACCCATGATAAAGGCCAGCTTCTGGACCCTATCTTCACTAATATCCAAGATTTCAAAACCTCTCCCATGGACAGACCACTTTTAGATCCCCATCGACTGGCATCTCGAGCCTATACCACTCCAACCGCCTAAAGCCCGGGCCCTCATCAGACGATGGCACAAACTTGTACCGGAAGAATGGGCATCTAAACTCAGGGAATCTACCCCTCTCCCCTCTTTGGACCCCAAAACCGCGGATATTGAATTTAATGAACAGCCTTTTACCTCGATCTAGCACCCTTAAACAAGCTAAGAGAGTTAATCCCTCCCCATGGTACACCCCTGAACTGAATGTTCTACGGAAGGAATGTAAGAAGACGGAACGCGCATGGAGGAAGGACAAGTCTGCAGACAAAAAAGACGTGTTCCGGACATCCTTAAGAATATATAAACTCGCGCTCCGCAACACCAAAAGCTCATTCTATGAGGAAAGAATAAAAAACTCCTCCTGCTCCGCTAGGGAAACCTTCATTATTCTGAAAGAACTTCTTCATGTCCCTGACCCCCCAGTGAAATCCCTTGACTTTAACGCTGCGGAAGATAAATGCAACAAATTGACAACATTTCTTGATGAGAAAATTCAAAAAATCCTCGCCTCTCTACCCCCTACCGAAGCTGATTTCACGGATGGTGACAGGGGCAATCCCCCCCCTTCATTAGTCCGTCCCGGACTCCCCTGCTCCTCATCTTGACTCCTTCGGGCCGGTAACCACAGAAGAGGTAGCTGCGGTGTTTGCCACAATTAAGAGTGGCTCCCCCAGTGACCCGGTCCCCATGCGTTTCCTCAAGAAAGTTGCCCATACCATTGTCCCTCCGCTTACTGCCCTTATTAATGCCTCTCTACTCCAAGGAGAAGTCCCTTCCAGCTGGAAAGCGGCTGTTGTCAAAGGGCTCCTCAAGAAATCCTCTCTGGACCCTGAGGACCTAGCCAACTACAGGCCAATTTCCCTCCTCCCAGGGAATAGTAAAATCACGGAGAAATTAGTGAATAAAAAGCTGTCGCTATTTTTAGAATCCAACAACTTGCTCAGGAGCTCTCAGACAGGTTTCCGCCCAGGTCAGGGCACGGACACCGCCCTCCTGGCGGCAGTGGAGAAGGCCAGATACATCTTAGACACAGGAGGATCAGTGGCAGTGATCCTCCTGGACCTCAGTGCGGCCTTTGACACTGTCAACCACCAGGTTTTAATCCAGCCCCTGGGAGATATCGGAGTGAAGGGCATGGCCCTGAAATGGCTCGCGTCATTTCTCAATCACCGTTCCTTTCAAGTCTGGGAGAATGACAGCCGCTCCTCTGCAATCCCCCTCCGGTGTGGAGTGCCGCAGGGCTCGTCATTAAGCTCTACGTTATTCAACGTTTACATGTCCCCGCTGGAGGAGGTGGTCACCCCGTTTGGAGTGACGTTCATCAGTTACGCTGATGACACCCAGCTAGTGGTAACCCTCTCCCACCCCAACCTCCACAGCTGCCATACTGAAATACATGGATGGATGAACAACTCAGCACTGAAACTTAACGGGTCCAAGACCGAAATTTTGCTTCTTGGACAAAAAGGGCCCTCCCTGCCTCCTAACATCTGGCCCGCCTGTCTAGGTGAACCCCCGGTCCCCACAACTGAGGTCAAGAGCCTGGGAATATGGCTTGAGAAAGATTTGACCTTCAGAACCCAGGCAAAAAAAACGGCGGGTATCTGCTTTGGACTTCTTAGGTCATGTAGGAAAGTGCTCCCCTTGCTCCCTCTCAACTCCCGGAAGCTGCTGATCCAAGGCCTTATTCTGTCCAGGCTGGACTACAGCAATGCCATCTACCTGGGAGCCCCCGAAGCCACTTTTAACACCCTACAGAGAATCCAGAATGCCGCTGCCCGACTTCTCACTGACACCCCTGCCAGAACATCAGCAAAGCCGGCCTTGAAGCATCTTCACTGGCTGCCAGTCAGAGAAAGAGTGGTGTTTAAGGCTCTCTGCCTGGCACATAAACTCCTTCATAATAAAGGCCCCCCCATCCTCAAAAACTGTATCACTCCCTACAAAGCTACCAGATCACTCCGGTCAGACCACGAGAACTTCATCGTAGTACACAGAGTGAAAAAAGCCCGTTCTGGTGGACGTCTCTTTTCTGTGAACACGGCGAATCACTGGAATTCTCTCCCCCGGAAATTGAGAACAGAACCAAACCTCCTCCACTTCAGAAAATCTTTGAAAACTCTTCTTTTTCCCTGATCCGTTAGCATTCCTTGCTTCCGCTTCCTCTTGACTTTCTAGGTTCCAGCGCTGGGATGCTTACGGGTTACTACGCGCTCTACAAAAACCTTAAATGAAATAATAAATAAATAAATAGTCTGGCCGGGTTCATCAAGTAAACTTGTGCACCTTGCTGTTGGAAAAGGGGATATAAGCTGGCGAAGTTGCCACCTGCGTTTTACAGTTGCGTGACAAAAATCCAGTTTTGCAAAGAATTTTATCCCACCAACTTCTTTCTGGGAGTTCGGTCTTGCCTGATCATAGACAAGTTGTCTCAGGAGAAAGTTACCGAAGAAGACCAAGAAAGCACTAGGTTTTTCATTATTAGAATTGGTGTTATCCCGCCTCTGTTTTATGTTGAAGGGGAAGCATTGCGCTCTTTGGATTTCTTGGTCCCAATTCTAGGTAGTTTGCGTGGGGAAAGCATCACGAGGCAACCTGACGACAAACCCTCCTGGTGTCCTCCCTTTCGACTCCCTCTGGAATCCCCAATAATCGCAGGTTGTTCCTCCGTTGCCGGTTTTCTTGCTCTTCCATTTTAGACATCAGATCTATTAAAACAGGCCTCATGTGTGTCTCCCTGTTCTTTCGCCTTAGCTACTTCCACCTCCAATGACACTGTCCAAGCCTCCACCATTGAAACCCGGTCACCAATGTCAGTACAGACCTTGTTCAGCTTCCTGATGCCACTTTGAAGTTTTGTGGCAGCCCCCAGGCGGCCAAATTATCTGCACGAGCTTCCTCTTGGAACTGTTTGATATCGTTCATTATGGAGGCCAGGGAAGGCTCGGTCAAGGTTTCAGTAACAGTCTGCAGGCTCCCCTCCTGTTGAAGACTGGTACACCCCCAAGGAGGAGTCAGAGTAAACTCTCTTGAGTTGATTACGTTTTTTGCTCCGGGATTTCTTTTTCCGTCGGGTAGTACTCACGGCGGCCATAGGATCCTCCTCTAAATCACGGTCATCCCCATTAGACACAATGCTTTCAGTTGAGCTAGAGAGATCCTTGTCGGTGCCGGATATGGAGCCGTCAGATACTGAGTAAAAATCTTCACTAGCGATATCTGGAGTCTAGGGCACTACAAGGCCAGGTTTCTCTACTAGTTTGTTATTAGCCACCTCGTTGGGCAGCAGAGAATCACCAGTACAAACGAGTTAAAGAGACCATCTTTACTGGCAACATCCGAGTAACCAAACTGAGGGTCTTTGCTCAATATTGCTGGGGGCACTCTTGTTTCAGCCCCCTCAACTCCTAGTCCTAAGGCTATCTGAGGGGCAATCTGTTCAGGGGTCCTCTGAGTCAGTGTGCACACACCATTAGCTTCGACCAAAGTAGGCGTAAATTCGTTTTCTTCCGTGGTTGCAGAGGGCCCTTTAAGTACTGGGAAATGTTTGCTGATAGAGGGTGAAACCCCCGTACGCACCGTTGCTCCCTCTTTCAGTGACCCTGCCTTCCCTATTTGTTTTTTGACAGCCCCCAAGTCCCGTTTACCTTTAGATAGCAGCTCTATCTTTTCACCCTTTTCCATGTCCCCTTGCTGCGGGGTGGGTTTTGTCTTCTGCCCCCGGGTCATTATGTTTGCCTCGACCCGGTTCCGTATCCACAGTCATGCTCCAACACCCTTCCTGGGTCTCTCGCTAGCCTGAGCCCCCCCAGGCCCCGCTCAATGAGAGCCGCACAGCTCCCCACGGCCGCTCCTGCACGGCAACGTTGTAACAAAGATGGATCGTGATTGCAGTTGAGATGCGAAATTCCCCTTTGCCTCGCGAAGCTCGCCCTGTGGTTTCCAGCACGGTCATCCACAGCGGAGTTTTCCCAGGTCAGCCAATCGATCACCGATTTCTGACTCTGCCGGCACATAGCATGCGGCGTGGCGATTAGGATCCTCACACAAGCGCCATTCTGCTCCTAGTGCAACAGATGTTGAATTTGTTTTTGATCCCGATTTAAAAAACAAGCATTCCTGCAATATGAACATTAATGTACTCTGGCCACTGAAATTCTGCCTCTTGATCAATACGAATTTATAATTTATTCTGACGGATCAGCACAACCCCCTATAGGGAGCAAGCAAGCTTACAGTGCAGCGTGCGCAATCGTTAAAGGTCGCATGCGCGATGGTATCTTCCGACCTATGGTCACTAAAACTCAATCTCTAGGAGATTGTACAGTATAGCGAGCTGAACTACAAGCATTTAAACTGGCACTAGAAAATACGGATCGTGAATTCCCCACACTTATAGTGTGCGATTCCTTTTACTGTGTTCAGTCATATAATGAATATTTACAGAATTGGCTTCAAAACGGATTCAAAAATGCAAAAGGTGGCACAATAAAGCATAAAACGCTTTGGGAACATGTAGTTCAGTTGCGAAACGGACTACAAAATACTCATGTGATACACACGCCGAGTCATCAACGTGATGGCGTTCACTTTGCAGGCAATTCATTGGCTGATGAAGCAGCAAAGGGGGCTGTTCAGATGGCTTCCGAAGCTGCGATCACTAATTCAAAAGCGAGAATAGACAGTGAGATATTGTTGGCTGTCAATGCTTCAAGCAAAGGCAGTGGTGCAGCGTTACCCAAGAAATTTCCACACAAGTACTCTTTTGTAATTGATGCAAACAAATTTCCTTTTGCTCAAATCCCTGGAGTGGGGGAAAGGGTAATTCCAAACAAGGAACGTAGATTAGGACTAATCCTAGCAGCACATGAAGGGATAGCCTCTGCCCATGCAGGTGTTTCTGCCACAGTATCTTTACTGAAACAAAGATATTGGTGGCCCGGCATTAGGAAACAGACTAAAAACTATGTTTTGGAACGTGAAATATGCCAACAGATGAAAGTCTCCACCGTGAAACTTCCTGCGCAGACGCCCCTGTTGATTTCAGACAAACCATTAGCTTGTGTTTACCTGGACCACTGCAGTCCCTTGCAAAGGGACAGTAACTATAAGTATATCATGGTCACAGTGGATTTGTGTTCAAGGTTCCTATGGATGTGGCCTCAGCGCTCGGCTAACGCTCGAACTGTTATAAAAGATTTGCGAGTCTTTATCTGCACATATGCTATTGGCACACTACATTCTTACCAGGGCCCTGTGTTTAGCTCTCGGGCTTACAAAGAAGCCATGGCCAGTTTGGGCGTAGCATTGCGGTACTCCTCTCTGTTTCATCCTGAGGGAAATTCTGTTGTGGAAAGGAAAAACCGGGACATAAAGCAGTCTATAACAGTATAACAGCTAGAGTATTAGGTTTGGGTGATGGGTGGGTCAAACATCTTTATGGGGTCCAACGCTTATTAAATAATTTGCCAAGAAGTTCTCTGGGGGTGCGGGGTCACTCCATATGAGGTCCTATTTGGGACGAGAATGTGGGTTCCTGATTTCGAATGTAAAGGCACAGTGGTGGAAAGTAAGCCCTTTGATATCAAAGATCGTTTGGCTGTTTTACAGGATCTAAATGAACTGAGATCGAAACAAGGTAACGTGTTCCCGACGCCAACCACCACTGGGGAAAATCCAGCTGTCCCAGCAAGGCCTGCCTGGATCCCAAAAGTTGGGGATCTAGTCAGAGAGAAAATTGCGGACAAGAAGGAATTTGGTCCTTCTTACAGACAACCAGTACCTGTCCTAGCCATCCGCGGAACAAGAACAGTACTTCTGCCTCCCCTTGCTGGAAAAAAGGAGAAAATATTTGTGTCAATCGACCTCATCAAACCACACTATGTGGCCAATATTAAATAGTAGGCCTCGTGGACTCTGGCCTAGTAGCAAACGCACTCCTCTTGCTACTATCCAAGAGGTTCAGACTGAAAAACTCATCACCATCGAGGAGTCAGCAGTAAGAAATGAAGGACTAAGCAACAATGCTATGGAACTCATCCCTCTTGAAACTCAAGTAACAGTTCGTCCAGATACACCTGTCTACACCAACGTATCACGTGATCAACTGGTTCCAGCGATTTCAACGAATCCTGATGCAAGTCAAACAATTGACAGAACTGCTTCTGGCTATTTCATTAACTTTGATACGTTTTCTGAGGATCCAAGCAAGCCTGAAACAACGCCATCCAAAAGAACTTTCAAAGAACAAGTACAAGACTTTTTTTCCATTTTCTGAAAGAGACTTTTCTGGTTTCACCATGGATAATTTCTGGAATATTTTTCTTTCTGCTTTGGCTAGCTTTAGTAATTAATGACTCTTAGCTTGCTGATAAATGGAAGATACATTCATTTGGACACTGAAAGTAAAAATGTGAACTTACTTTTGAAACCACAAAAATCATCCCATCGTGAAGCAATCAGACTTGTCAGCAGTCTAATCACAGCCGTTCCTATACAAGATGGTTTAGTTTGGGACAAAACGGATTCTGAATATATTTGGCCCGTCTGAACTTTTGAAGATTGCACACTTATTTAAAATTTCATTAAGTAACTTTATTACCTCCAGTACCGATTCTGATGATTGGGACTTTGAGACTGTTAATAGCATGATGTCTGATCTAGAAAGGTCTGCGGCATTCTCTAACAATGAAAACTTAGAGGGTTCATCAGACTATGAACAGCGTTATTGTTACAACCACTATGGTCATCGTTTCTTGCATAAATCTGGAACACCTAGAAATGCATATATGTTTAACCATTGGGGACATTATCCTACACCACCCAGGGGTAGTTCAAAAACATTTGCAAATAGGTTTCCATATTTTTCAGGGTACAATACATCCAATCTAGAATCATTTTACTTTAAAAATGTAGCCAAAATACGTTAACCAAAACAAAACAGATTTATTCTGCAGCCTTTATAGCCCAACTGTCTAGACAAGGGTTTGACTTTTGGAAAGATACAATTGACAAAAAATCTGTCTGGGGTTCAAAAGATTGGCAAGTGCAGGGGATAGAAGCTTTGTTTAGAGCCTGTATCATCCCACAGCAAATAATGTTTTTGAATTACACTGTCCAATAAACGTCTTGCCTTGGCCAAGATCAAAGACATGAACACACCTTCTGTACCAACACCTGCAAGCAATAACACTACACAGGAAGCGGTTACATTAGACACAATACTACAAAACAACAGATCAGTCCCTGAATGGGAAAAATGGTTGCTCTGACCCACAGATACAAACATCTGTAAATGCGGCGCATCCATGGTGTCATAAGGACGGCGCTATGAAAAGTGACACATCACTGTTTTTGCCCAGCAATGTGTCAAGGGTATTATTGAGCCAATTAGGCAACCTTTTGATTAGCACTTGGAGATATTTCAAGAAAGACCACAGGAGAACTTGGTATGCAGGTTGACTTAACCAGCCTTAATGAGGCGATTTGAGTTGAGTCCCACCCTTTACCAAAGATAGAGGATCTTATAGGAGTTGATTCAGTTGCAAGTTGGTTTTCCAAGCTTGATTTGAAATTTGAGTACCATCATGTGCTCATGGATTAGAGTTCAAGGCTGTTGACGTCCTTCACTACACTTGATGCTGCATATCAATTTAGGTATCTGCCTTTTGGACTTCCTTCTAAAGTCTTCATCTTTCAATGAATAATAATACACACACAAAAGGTAATAGACGACATCGCTCTGGGTAGAGTTCCAACCCAATGTTCTTTTGCCCACCATGCCACCCCAGATTAGGCCAGGCAGTATACAAATCAGTCTTGGTCCTGCTCCAAAAGGAACACTGCCCCCTCTGAACAGGCACACAAGCAACCCTAGAATGGTTTTGGCCGGATAGGACCTTTTCAGTCAGGTGCAACTTGGCTCTAAAGGCACAGTGAGCAAGAGACCCAAGTCTTTTCATACCCATGGCCACTTCAGGGCGTTACATCAAAAACACAAAAGGTGATGGGGAACAATGCTTGCAATTTGCTTAACCATGGTCAATAGCACAGTTCCAATCTATCATACGTTTGCCCACAATGCCACCTCAGATTAGACCCAAGCATGTGCAAATCAGGGTCGGTCGTGCTCCAATAAGAAAATCCCAGTCTGAGCTGCCAAGCCAGGCACTCTCTTGAGCACAACACAAGCAACCCAAAACTGCCTTTGGCCTGATTCTGACTCTTTAGTCAGGTGCAGCTTGGCTCCAGTGGCACAGTGAGCAAGGGACCCACGTCTTGCCACACCCTTGGCCACTTGGGATGTTACATCAAACACACAAAAGGTGATGGGTGGAATGATTGTTAATCTTCTAGTCACTTCCAATCGCTCAGGGTAGCATTCCAATCCATCATTTCTTTACACAACATGCCACCTCAGATTAGATTTAGGCATGGGCAAATCAGTCTTGGTCCTGCTCCCATAGGAACAATCCAGCCAGAATTGCCAAGTCAGACTCTCTCTGAACAGGAACACAAGGAACCCAAGACTGGTGTCCGCACATGCCTCTTCCATCCAAAATTAAACGTATCAGACAGTGGCAGACCATTCAGAGCTCTGCATCCAGAATCTCTCTCAGCCTCTCATGCCGCACTCACATCATACCACACTTGAAGGAGCTCCCCATACACAAGCAAGCATAATAAAAGCTCCTCACCCACACTTTCAAGGCATTACATAACACTGGCAGAGCATTTCTGAAAAATTGTCTCTGCTTTCACAAACTTTCCATATGGAAACTCAGATCTGGTGGACGAGCCTTCCCCTATTTCAGTCCGAAAGGGTGGAGCAACCTGTCCCTACACATAAGATACATCTTCTCACTTCTTGAATTGTGCAGGAAGCTGAAGACTTGGTTTTCCAAGTAGACCCACATTGCCATAGGTTTGGTTAAACTCAAACCTGCTCAGCACCAGGATACCATTCCAGGCGATAGTGCGCTCTACAAATCTACTTAATGTAACAATGTTATCTGGTGCTATCTTTTCTGCAAAAAGGAAGATGGTGTAGAATGTCACATCATAGTAATGCAAAAAGGGAGGTGCTGATCCTCTAGGAAAGATAGAAGGGAGAGTGGATGTAAAGCTGTTAGTCGGGAATGGGGAGCTGATCCACTGGATTTGGGGATCCGAGGGATTGTCCTCACACATCCAGGTGGGTGTCAAGTTTCATCACTAGGCTGTTCCTCATTGGGCTGGTGATTGTACATCATCTCATACATCATAGTATAATTGAGTATATGGGGCTGTTGGTTCTACTGATCTGACTTGGCTTCAAGTGTCAGTTCCATCTGCATTTCTGGTGAGTTTCAGCACTCCGTCCGTCATATTTTTATGTTTGCTTTGTTCACCCTAAGTGGCCAAGGGTATGCCCAGATGTGGGTCCTTCTTTCTCAGTGTCACTGGGTTCAAGCTAGCCTGGCTAATGAAGGGTGATGCCCCATAACTGGTCCCAGGATGCTTGTTTCCAGTCCATGGAGAACCTGGCCTGGCAGTTCGGGTTGGATTGTTCCCATGGGGAGCAGGGTCAGGATTGATTTGCATATGGCCGGGTTCAAACTGGTGTAGCAGGGTGAGCAAAAGAACAATAGATTTAATCCAGATCTGTAACTGCTGGTGAGTATTTGAAAAGTCTCAGCACTCCGTCCCTCATCTTGTTGTGGTTTGTGTCAAGTGTCCAAGGTTATGCGGAAATCTCTGAGCCACTGGAGTCAAGCTAGCCTGCCTGATGATGGGGTGATGCCCTGAACCTGGTCCCAGAATGCGTGTTTCCGGTTAAGGGAGTACCTGGCCTGTCAGTTCGGGCTGGGGTGTTCCCATGGGGAGCAGGGTCAAGACTGATTTGCATATGGCTGGACCCGAACTAAGGTGGCATGGTGAGCAAAAGGACAATGGATTTAACCCAGATCTCTTGACTGGGGGTGAAGGTTTGAAAAGTTTCAGCACTCGGTCCATCATCTTGTTGTGTTAAATATGTTAAATATGCCTAAATATCTTACCTTTTTATTTGGTTCAGACTCTTTGGGGCAGATTTACAAGCCCCTTGCGCCAATTTTCCCATGTTAAAAGTGACGCAAAAGTGGCGCAAGGGGCTTGTAAATCTGCCCTTTTGTCTTTTCAAACTGGCTGATTTGTAAAATGCAATTATATTATACAGACTTGAGGTAAAGTCTTAGCGGAACCCCAGGTGTCTTCCAGGATTCCATTTATTTTCTGGTACGATGGAAGTGTAAAAACTCAGACTGGATAAGCTAATTGACAAAATATGGTTGTGAGATGAATTAAGAGTAAGTCTTTACTGATAACAACGTCATGAAGAGCAGTGGCATATATCCATTAAGTTCTGTTAATCAAGGAGAGAGAGAGGAACTAGAGTAGCTAGTTCGTTTCCCCTGGGATATAGTGGTTAATCAAAGAGAACTAGCTATGTCTGTGTGCTATGTGTCTACATGGGAAACCATTTGATTTAGTATGAAGGCCCTCACCCACCAACCTAGTTGGTGGCATGCTTCATCATCGGGTCCCACTAGAGGCACCGAGTGCACCTCAGGTGTGCTGTGACGCCAGATTACTGCGGAGAGGGTTTTTTGGAAGGCGAGTGAACTGTGCAGGTGTGTTGTGTGAGATTTTAAAATTCTGTCCTTGGGGTACCTAACGGTTACTTTATTGGTGGGCCCCAGGCAGAGGTTAAAAACAAAGGCTTGGGACGTGTAGGGGTTGACTTATGGTCTCCCATGTCCAGTGTGGTCGACTAGTTTCAGCCAGGCCTTTTTATTAAACTGGCTTTCTTCAGGACCTATGTGTGGGGGTGTTACAGGGATCTATGTGATTATCAGTGCCCTGTATGTGAAGCACGCGCTAAGGTGCTGATATATGTAAGAGGTATTTCCTCTCAGTTTGTACCTGTAAAGGAAAAAAGGACAAACAAGAGACACAAAGTTAAAAAACGCAAAATTGTCAACTACGCACATGGGTGGGTAGCGCTAGTGCCTAGACGTGTGAGAGAATAAGGCGGGGGTGTAGGCGCTTGTGACGGAACGTGGCAATTGCCGGTTTGGTATATACGCTACAGGTGCTAGTACCTAGATGCGTAAAATAAATGTGCAAATTATCTACAAGTAGGATGCTTACTCCTGTCCACAGAGGACAAAACTCCCTGGACTTCCGCCGGAGAGTCGGGACTTATTAGCACTCTGGAAGTGGAGAAAAAGGAGAAAAAAGGTAATGTCTAAAAAGGAGGAGAGGTCACGCTCTGCTAGCGGTAAAGTGCTGCAAGCTCAGTTATGGTCAAAGGCAGCATGACTGGCGGCTGTACCGCGAGCGGGTACCGGCCTCCTTACTTACTTGGCTGTGTCTCCAGGCCCAATGGAACACCTGTGATCCGGTCGCAAGGTCCGAAGGAACTGAGTGCTTGGAGAAGGAGGCTTTAAATACCCTCTCTTGATCACAGGTGTAGCTCGTTGAGGATGGGCGTAGTCTGGGTGAGTAGCGTGCTCCCAGTGCTACTCTCAGTGGGCGTGTCTCTCTGCTGCTGACGAGGGCCTGGGTGACTGTCTTTCTTGTATCTGTCGGGATCCATCTGTAGATCTTGCGGAGCATGCAGAGGGTGTTGAAGCAGGAGGAGGAGACTGCGTTGACTTGCTTGGTCATTGAGAGCGTTGAGTCGAGGATGATTCCCAGGTTGCGTGCGTTGTCGGTGGGTGTCGGGGCTGCCCCCAGTGCCGTCGGCCACCAGGAGTCGTCCCAGGCTGAAGGTTTAGCCGAGGATGAGGACCTCCGTCTTGTCAGAGTTCAGCTTCATACCGCTGGTCTTCATCCAGTCGGCGACGGCCTTCATTTCTACGTGGAAGTTGGCTTTGGTGGTGATGGGGTCCTTGGTAAGGGAGAGGATCAGCTGAGTGTCGTCGGCGTAGGAGATTATGTTGAGGTCGTGCTGTCAGGCTAAATGTTGAACAGCGTCGGGCTGAGGGAGGATCCCTGGGGTACGCTGCAGATGATCTTGGAGGCTTTGGAACAGAATGGGGGGAGGCGGACGCTCTGGGTTCTGCCGGAGAGGAAGAAGGTGGTCCAATCCAGAGCCTTGTCTTGGATCCCTGAGGCATGCGCGTAGTGTGCGGTGGCAGACGATGTCGAAGGCGGCAGAGAGGTCCCGGAGGATGAGTGCTGCGGTCTCGCCGCTGTCCAGCAGGGTCCTGATGTCGTCGGTGGCGGCGAGGAGGGCAGTCTCGGTGCTGTGGTTGCTGCGGAACCCTGACTGGGGAGGGTCCAGGATTCTGTTTTCTTCGAGGTACCGGGTTAGCTGCCTGTTGACGGTTTTCTCGATGATCTTGGCAGGGAAGGGGAGCAGCGAGATGGGCTGGAAGTTCTTGAGGTCTCTTGGGTCTGCCTTAGGTTTTTTGAGTAGGGCGTTGATCTCAGCGTGTTTCCAGATCTCTGGGAAGGTCGCGGCCTCGAGGGAGAGATTGATGACGTTGCGCAGGTGGGGTGCGATGGAGCTGTTTGCTCTGTTGAAGACATGGTGCGGGAATGGGTCTGACGGAGAGCCGGAGTGGATTGTGCGCATGGTCTTGATGGTGTCATCGATGCTCACGCTGGCCCAGGCTAGCAGGAGGTCATGGTCGATGGTGTGCGGAGGGTCTGTTGTGTTGCTGTCTGTTGGGGTTGTCTGGGTGTTGAAGCTTTCGTGGATGTCTGCTATCTTGCGGTGGAAGAAGGTGGCGAGGGAGTCGCACAGAGCTTGCGACGGCGGGATGTCGTTTGAGCTGGGGTTGGAGAGTTCCTTCACGATGTTGAAGAGCTCCTTGCTATTGTGTGAATTGTTGCCGAGGCGGTCTTTGAAGGAGGTCCTCTTGGCCACCCTGATGAGGTGGTGGTGGTTGCGGATGGCGGCCTTGTGTGCTGCGTGGCTGTCCGGAGTTTGTTCACTGTGCCATTTCTTCTCTAGTTTACGGCAGGCTTGCTTGGTGGCTAGGAGTTTGAGGTGAACCAGCTGGCCCTCTTGCTGGTGTCTCTGTGGCGAGGTTTGCGTGTAGTTGGTCTTCGGTGATTTTGCTCCAGCAGCGGCGGGTGATCTGTTGGGTGCGGTGGTGTGTGGTGGGTTTCTGGAAGGCGAAGTGGATGCAGCGGTGGTCGGTCCAGAGGAGTTCGGTGGTATGGCTGACTGAGACGTGCAGGCTTGAGGAGAAGACGGGGTCGAGCGTGTGGCCGGCGGAGTGGGTGGGCATTGTGATGTGTTGCTTCAATCCGAGGATGTCGATCAGGGTTGTGGAGTTGTTGTTGTTCTCAAGGTGAAAGTTCAGGTCTCTGAGGAGGATGCAGTCAGTGGAGGTCAGGGCGTGCGTGCTGATCAAGTCGACGATGTAAGTTGCTGAACTGGGGGTGGGGTACGGGGGGTCGGTAGACGAGTGTGCCTCGGAGGGTGGAGTTAGGGTCTGTGTGGATCTGGAAATGCATGTGTTTGGCGGTGCTGAGCACGTCGTCGGTGCTAGTCGAGACCCTGATACTGTTCTTGTGGACGATGGCGATTCCTCCTTCGACTCCGTTGGTGCGGTCTCGGCGGGTGATCTTGTAGCCGTCTGGGATGGCTATGGCGATATCGGGTGCGGAGGAGTCGTTCAACCAGGTCTCTGTCAGGAAGGCGATGCCCGGGGATGTTGTGACGAGTAGGTCCCAGAGCTCAACGGCATGCTTGCATGCGGAGAGGGTGTTCAGTAGTGTTCATACTGGGCACTGATTGAATAATTGATGATACATCTGCTTTTCATGGATGCATTTGAAGGCATTCTACCGTAAATGAGGCTATAGGTGGCATACTGCTTGCCCTGTCCCAGCGGTGCACATTCCTGACATATTGAGGGCATTTTTAATATACTTGCAGCTAAACCTGGCATAGCGGTTCCAAAGCTTGATGTACTTTGGAGCATAAATATGGCTATCCCCGATGTAAAGGTGACATTCCTGGATTTATTTTGAGCAATTCATGGCATAATTGAGGCTAACACTGGCCCTGACAAAGTGGTATGCATCCTGGACATATTCTGGGAATAGTTTATGTAATTTTGTATACAGAGGTAAATAAATATGCTACCTGCAATATGAAAAATGCTAGATATGCAGTTTTGCATTGGCCTTTTTGTAAATTAATTGTAATACCTATATCTCTTTAGCTGATTTTTACTGAAATGACATTGTTTTGCCATGCTTTTGCCAATATTTTCTTCGGGATAGTCCTAGGGAGGATTACCTGAAACACCACTTACAAATCATAATATTGCATTATTAGCCCGTCACCCCCTCTGAATTTTAAGCCAATTTATATCGAAACTGTCCAGGCTCTCCCTCCTCCCAAGGTTCAGCATGGATATGTCAAGATCGCTCCGTTCAACATTCATGTGCCACTACTTTCAAAGTCCAAGAGTTGGCTTTGCTAAGTGATAACGTTATTTCTTTTAAAACTGTAATTGTTCAAACACCTATCTAAATCAAAGTTCACATGGATAGCAAGTCATCCCTTGTGAGATGCGAGGATATAATTTAGAAAGACATATAGAAACCAAACTTTGGTAATCCTTGCACTGGTCATGCTTCTAAAGCTGTATACAATGTAGGTTGTTACATTAGGATAAAGAAAATACATCCCCCTAACAAAACGAAGCCTACTATGCTGCTGACTGTAATGCACCAGCTGTTTACTGGTGAAACCTGCTCTGTTTCCACCTATACCTTGGGAACTCTCACCTTTGGCAGACAGAATCTATGGGTTTAATGAGGGTCTTCAAGAGAGCGAGCATTTAATATGTGATGGCAAGCAGAGGATCCACTTAACAGATGGCTAAGGGTAACGGAGTGCAAGCGGAGGCCACACACGGCCCAGTACAAAAAGTATAGTGGGGCTGATGGCCTCCTCAGAGGTTCTAATGGATGAAAGAGAACCCAGGAACAGGCTTCTGTTCAACCTGCACGGTAATTTCTGCCTCAAGCATTTACTGTAGGGAAAGAGGAACTTCAAGTAGATCTCAAATACTACATTCTCTCCAGAGGAACCTGAAAGAGACAGAGGGGCCCAGAGCGGACCCCTATCCATCATCACCTCCCAAAGTGTGGCTTGCATCCATGCAAGGTTTTCTGCTGCCTGTTGTGTCCGCAAACTATGATTGTATTGCTGTCGTCCAAACACTAGCTTTGTAGTATTAAAAAAAAAAAAAACCACACACACATCGATAACTCCCCAGTTTACCCAGTTCTCATTTTCCCCAACCCATTGCGGTGCATATAAAGCACAGCTGGAAAAGGAAACAATTCTTCGGAATAAACTTCCACCTATTACATTGGATTTGAAATTGCAGTGTATACAGCAAAATGTGATATTCAGGCTACACTAGCTCACAGGCCAAATGGAAAAATGTGTCTGGCTTACTCGCAACCGGATGGGAATGTGTCTGGCTTACTCGCAACCGGATGGGAATTATGTAAACAGCTACCTGTTGGAAGGAAATGGCAGTGGTTTTAGAGGTTTTTGCATTGTCTTGGACAGCACTGCTTTAGGATTTGAGCCTTTTTACAATTAGATTTTTTTTTTACCGTTAGGCCTTATTTGGTTTGGGTCCCCCTCTGGTACGCCAGGGTCAAGGTTTACGTGTGAATCACTCATATAACAGCTAAAGCACTGATTTTTTTTAATTCTAGAAATCTAGTGCATTGCCTAGGGTGGGGAGATTATTGTGTGTGTTCAAAAGTACATGTCAAAGGAATAGATCTTAAGACGTGCGGCTGAACATTAATAAAAGCAACCATTTTGAATTGGGACACAGCGCACAAAGAAGCTCTCATTCTTTGCGCTCAGAGCCAGCAGCAACGCAGTTATACGCACAAGTAAGGTCATGCCTAATGGACGTGCACCACAGTGGCCATTTTGATTTTGGACAATACAGGAGATAGAGTGCTATGGCATGGGCTAGCGGTGAATTCTGACTAATCTGAACAGCTATTTTGGATTGGGTGATTATTTTTCAAGTTTTCTGGAAACTTAGGAATCTGGCAATCCCTATAACAACCAGTTTTAGCCACCATTTTAGGCTGGGCGTTTATGTCATGTTCAGCAAACATTGTCATTTTTGACAATACAGGGAATGGTATTTTCACTTAAATTTCACAAATAGTTTACAGCCACTCTAATTATACCTGTGACATGCTCACTACACACACACTCAGGTTAGACTTCAGTGACTATTTCTCTGGACAATTTCTAAGCCTCAGATCATTCCATTATGGCAACAGCTAACACGCCTTCAAGCACTGATACTGTGGAAAAGATAGGAAAAACTTTTTGACTCACTTTTTAGACATATGGGAGCTTGCAATAACTGGAGCCATCCCAGTAGGGAATGCAAAAGGTGAACCAAGAGATGTTTGCTTTAATGTTAGAAAAACATTTTGAAGCAAGAATCAATGTGGTTTTGGAGCTTCCCAATTTGTTTTTCAAGAACTCAAGAGAAGTGGGAAACTATGTGGCATTCTTGCAAACACTAGCACGCACTTCTGAATTTGATCTCTTTACTGATTTGTTGATCAGGGATCAGTTGGTGAGATGCACCTACAATGTTAGGGTTCAAGACAAACTATTGGCTAAGGACCCAGATCTCAGAAAGGCCATTCCTATTGTTGAAAGCACATAGCACTAATAACTGTGTGTGTGAGATGCGTGTCGTGCCTCCCCCCGCCTTTGCACAGTTATTTCTATGGTGTTGGAGTGTATGATATTCTTGGAGATGTCGTTGCTAGAATTAAACCAAGAGGGACACACATTGGTAGTAGTAAAGAAGCCAGGAATAGTAAGATGAGATATTTTCGTTGTGGTAATCTAGGTCACTCTGCAAATAGTGTTCAGTTCTAAGCCAATAATTCTACTTGCAGAAAATGAGGGAAAGGGGATCAGTATGCCCGTGTATGTAAGGCTGACAAGGGTTAATCTGTTGATGCAGTAGGTGAAGTTCTCATCAACATGATGTTAACCATTAAACCCAATTCGTCTGATGTGCATCCTTTGAAAATGCCTGAGTGTCACATTGAGCTTGATGACAAAGAAAATGTAGCTCTTGCTGACTCGGGTTCACCGTACACCATGGTGGATGACAAACTGGGAGAAGGAGATCAGTGATGAGCACGTTTCTTTATTGTAAGCTATGGAGGCTACAAGATTTATGTCTTCCGGTATGCTGTAAAGAAAATTATGTTTATGAACAAGAAGACTGTGGGAAAAGTATGTGACCAAATATGGTAGGCATCATCATCGCGATATGGCAATAATGTTGAATCCCAATGCCACACTACCAGTCATTATTGTATCAGCAGAGCAAGAGTGTGGTGATATAATTTCATGTTTTCCAAGTCTGTTCAGCTGCAAATTGGGCCATGTTAAGGGATTTGAGCACGATATAAATATAGAAGAAAAATGCTATCCCCTGTTTTCACATGGTAAGGAAGGGTCCTAATCTCATGTTAGAGCCCTTGAAGAGAGAGACTGGCAGATTGATGGAGGAAGGCATAATTGAAGAGTTTGAGTCTTCAGAATGGCTTGCACCGATCGTGCCAACACCTAAATATGGGGGAAAACAAATAAAAATGCATGTTGACCTCAGTGATTTAAACAAGCACATGTGGGTTGATCATCAGCCCCTTCCTAACATCTCAGAAGCCTTAACCATGATTGAGGATGCAAAGGTGTTCAGTGTTGTGGATCTCTCATCTGCATATCATCAAGTTAAGATACATGATGGATCCAGGCATTTGACGTCATTCGATACACCTTTGGGGGCCTACGGCTTCATAAGGATGCCATTTGGGTTGGCATCCACAGCAGCATGCTTCCAGAGAATCATGAAGAAAGTCTTGCGGGGTGCTTCATGCATGCTTTCCTTTCAGGATGATGTTCTGGTTTATGGGGAAGATGGTAGGAAAACCAGATAGTACACTGGTGGAAGTGTTAGAAAGGCTGACAGACGGCTGGACTAACGCTGAAGAAAGAGAAATGTAAATTTCAACTCAATTATGTTTCCTATCTAGGCCATACCATTTCTGCTGAGGGAATTGAACCCAAACTGAAGTTGGTTAACTCAATTCTTAAAGTGCCAGCTCTGCGAGATAAAGATCATGTGAGGTTTTTCCTTTGGCTAGTGGAGTTTTACTTTAAGTTCATACTCAATTTCTCCAGTATGGCTCAGCCTATCCGTGCATTTCTAAACAAAAATGTGTGAAGTTGTCTGATGATAGTGGGAAAGCTTTTGAAGAATTCAAAAACTGTATTGGCAGGATATTTACTGGGGTATCTTTACAAGAGTTGCCGCTAAGCAGTTTTGACGTTGCTTAGCAGCAATTTTTTTACCAATCGCAATCGCCGAAATCCATCTACATGTTTGTTACATGACATTTGAATCAGATAGCGGCAGCACAAATTGAGCTAACTCTATGGTCATAGTGATAAAATTCTTGACGTTAGCGTGAAAAAAGTGATGGCTGGCCAATTAGTGGCAAAAACATTCACGTTAGTCAGCCCAACGTTACTTTTCAGCCTCTAGAGGCAAAGAGCTTACAAATACACCTCTAAGGAAAACAAGCATGGCATAGCTAATTGGTCTCACCTTTGGGACCTTATAAGTGTTTAGCCATGCAGTGGGTAATGTTGTTGCAGTAAGGATATTGTGCTGCATAACTAAATACTTATAAGGTCCCAAATGCAAGACCTATTGGCTGTGCCAATGCTTGTTTCATTGGCAGTCATCATCATCAACTGAGCAAACACTTTCCTACAAGGTAGCTATCAAGTATACAGTCAGAAAATTAGAAATATGTACTGAATCCACCCTTAAAAATCTATTTGGTTTTAACATAATTTTTTCAATAAATAGGTCTACTTGATTACTGTCATTGTTATAACTTTCCAGATCTATGACAACCTATGACATTTGGTATACCGTTTTCAAATTAACCAATCAGGCCTGCAGCCTATTTTTTATTGGGTTGCAGTTATATCCAAGTTAGGCCTCATGCATTGCACATAAGCTGGCAACCATAAGGCACACAGTCCTAAAATTGCAAATATATTCAAAATTGCATTTGCCAAAACGATATCCAAGCTTTAAAATGAGACTAATAAGTATTATCACACTGCAAATCTTCAACTCTAAGTATTTTTCAAAAGGGATAACCAAAACTAAAAAAATTTACTCCACATAAGTTTTGCCATATGCATAAAATTACAGTTGGCAAACTATATACAACCCTTCCTAAAAAGGGCATAACAAGTATTTGCAAAGTGAAAATCTTCTACCAAGGCAATTTGTCACAAGGGATAACTACTATAGTAGTGTGCGAGATTCATATGGGATGGCGAAGAATATGATATTTAAATTTAAAAGAAGATACGACGTTCTGAACTAATGCAACTACAATTACCATGATCCTGTGGGGCGATCCCGCTGATGAGTGAGCGGTGTGCGAGACCAACTTTTTTGATATTTTGGTTCTTGGCTGACGAGCATGGCAACTCTGCACCTGCGTGCCTCTGTATTGGTACTATACCTGGTGATATGCGGCAGCCATCGGCAACCACAGAAGCTATGACCTGCTCCCTGCTGACGAGTGGCAAATACCACGAAACACGTGTCCAGGGATGGCAAAGAATATGATATTTAAATTTAAAAGAAGATACGACGTTCTGAACTAATGCAACTACAATTACCATGATCCTGTGGGGCGATCCCGCTGATGAGTGAGCGGTGTGCGAGCCCAACTTTTTTGATATTTTGGTTCTTGGCTGACGAGCATGGGAACTCTGCACCTGCGTGCCTCTGTATTGGTACTATACCTGGCGATATGCGGCAGCCATCGGCAACCCCAGAAGCTATGACCTGCTCCCTGCTGACGAGTGGCAAATACCACGAAACACGTGTCCAGGGATGGCGAAGAATATGATATTTAAATTTAAAAGAAGATACGACGTTCTGAACTAATGCAACTACAATTACCATGATCCTGTGGGGCGATCCCGCTGATGAGTGAGCGGTGTGCGAACCCAACTTTTTTTGATATTTTGGTTCTTGGCTGACGAGCATGGGAACTCTGCACCTGCGTGCCTCTGTATTGGTACTATACCTGGTGATATGCGGCAGCCATCGGCAACCCCAGAAGCTATGACCTGCTCCCTGCTGACGAGTGGCAAATACCACGAAACACGTGTCCAGGGATGGCGAAGAATATGATATTTAAATTTAAAAGAAGATACGACGTTCTGAACTAATGCAACTACAATTACCATGATCCTGTGGGGCGATCCCGCTGATGAGTGAGCGGTGTGCGAGCCCAACTTTTTTGATATTTTGGTTCTTGGCTGACGAGCATGGGAACTCTGTACCTGCGAGCCTCTGTATTGGTACTATACCTGGTGATATGCGGCAGCCATCGGCAACCCCAGAAGCTATGACCTGCTCCCTGCTGACGAATGGCAAATACCACGAAACACGTGTCCAGGGATGGCGAAGAATATGATATTTAAATTTAAAAGAAGATACGACGTTCTGAACTAATGCAACTACAATTAACATGATCCTGTGGGGCGATCCCGCTGATGAGTGAGCGCTGTGCGAGCCCAACTTTTTGATATTTTGATTCTTGGCTGACGAGCATGGGAACTCTGCACCTGCGTGCCTCTGTATTGGTACTATACCTGGTGATATGCGGCAGCCATCGGCAACCCCAGAAGCTATGACCTGCTCCCTGCTGACGAGTGGCAAATACCACGAAACACGTGTCCAGGGATGGCGAAGAATATGATATTTAAATTTAAAAGAAGATACGACGTTCTGCACTAATGCAACTACAATTACCATGATCCTGTGGGGCGATCCCGCTGATGAGTGAGCGGTGTGCGAGCCCAACTTTTTTGATATTTTGGTTCTTGGCTGACGAGCATGGGAACTCTGCACCTGCGTGCCTCTGTATTGGTACTATACCTGGTGATATGCGGCAGCCATCGGCAACCCCAGAAGCTATGACCTGCTCCCTGCTGACGAGTGGCAAACACCACGAAACACGTGTCCAGGGATGGCGAAGAATATGATATTTAAATTTAAAAGAAGATACGACATTCTGAACTGATGCAACTACAATTACCATGATCCTGTGGGGCGATCCCGCTGATGAGTGAGCGGTGTGCGAGCTCAACTTTTTTGATATTTTGGTTCTTGGCTGACGAGAATGGGAGCTCTGCACCTGCGTGCCTCTGTATTGGTACTATACCTGGTGATATGCGGCAGCCATCGGCAACCCCAGAAGCTATGACCTGCTCCCTGCTGACGAGTGGCAAATACCACGAAACACGTGTCCAGGGATGGCGAAGAATATGATATTTAAATTTAAAAGAAGATACGACGTTCTGAACTAATGCAACTACAATTACCATGATCCTGTGGGGCGATCCCGCTGATGAGTGAGCGGTGTGCGAGCCCAACTTTTTTGATATTTTGGTTCTTGGCTGACGAGCATGGGAACTCTGTACCTGCGAGCCTCTGTATTGGTACTATACCTGGTGATATGCGGCAGCCATCGGCAACCCCAGAAGCTATGACCTGCTCCCTGCTGACGAATGGCAAATACCACGAAACACGTGTCCAGGGATGGCGAAGAATATGAAATTTAAATTTAAAAGAAGATACGACGTTCTGAACTAATGCAACTACAATTAACATGATCCTGTGGGGCGATCCCGCTGATGAGTGAGCGCTGTGCGAGCCCAACTTTTTTGATATTTTGGTTCTTGGCTGACGAGCATGGGAACTCTGCACCTGCGTGCCTCTGTATTGGTACTATACCTGGTGATATGCGGCAGCCATCGGCAACCCCAGAAGCTATGACCTGCTCCCTGCTGACGAGTGGCAAATACCACGAAACACGTGTCCAGGGATGGCGAAGAATATGATATTTAAATTTAAAAGAAGATACGACGTTCTGAACTAATGCAACTACAATTACCATGATCCTGTGGGGCGATCCCGCTGATGAGTGAGCGGTGTGCGAGCCCAACTTTTTTTGATATGTTGGTTCTTGGCTGACGAGCATGGGAACTCTGCACCTGCGTGCCTCTGTATTGGTACTATACCTGGTGATATGCGGCAGCCATCGGCAACCCCAGAAGCTATGACCTGCTCCCTGCTGACGAGTGGCAAATACCACGAAACACGTGTCCAGGGATGGCGAAGAATATGATATTTAAATTTAAAAGAAGATACGACGTTCTGAACTAATGCAACTACAATTACCATGATCCTGTGGGGCGATCCCGCTGATGAGTGAGCGGTGTGCGAGCCCAACATTTTTGATATTTTGGTTCTTGGCTGACGAGCATGGGAACTCTGCACCTGCGTGCCTCTGTATTGGTACTATACCTGGTGATATGCGGCAGCCATCGGCAACCCCAGAAGCTATGACCTGCTCCCTGCTGACGAGTGGCAAATACCACGAAACACGTGTCCAGGGATGGCGAAGAATATGATATTTAAATTGAAAAGAAGATACGACGTTCTGAACTAATGCAACTACAATTACCATGATCCTGTGGGGCGATCCTGCTGATGAGTGAGCGGTGTGCGAGCCCAACTTTTTTTGATATTTTGGTTCTTGGCTGACGAGCATGGGAACTCTGCACCTGCGTGCCTCTGTATTGGTACTATACCTGGTGATATGCGGCAGCCATCGGCAACCCCAGAAGCTATGACCTGCTCCCTTCTGACGAGTGGCAAATACCACGAAACACGTGTCGAGGGATGGCGAAGAATATGATATTTAAATTTAAAAGAAGATACGACGTTCTGAACTAATGCAACTACAATTACCATGATCCTGTGGGGCGATCCCGCTGATGAGTGAGCGGTGTGCGAGCCCAACTTTTTTGATATTTTGGTTCTTGGCTGACGAGCATGGCAACTCTGCACCTGTGTGCCTCTGTATTGGTACTATACCTGGTGATATGCGGCAGCCATCGGTCACCCCAGAAGCTATGACCTGCTCCCTGCTGACGAGTGGCAAATACCACGAAACACGTGTCCAGGGATGGCGAAGAATATGATATTTAAATTTAAAAGAAGATACGACGTTCTGAACTAATGCAACTACAATTACCATGATCCTGTGGGGCGATCCCGCTGATGAGTGAGCGGTGTGCGAGCCCAACTTTTTTTGATATGTTGGTTCTTGGCTGACGAGCATGGGAACTCTGCACCTGCGTGCCTCTGTATTGGTACTATACCTGGTGATATGCGGCAGCCATCGGCAACCCCAGAAGCTATGACCTGCTCCCTGCTGACGAGTGGCAAATACCACGAAACACGTGTCCAGGGATGGCGAAGAATATGATATTTAAATTTAAAAGAAGATACGACGTTCTGAACTAATGCAACTACAATTACCATGATCCTGTGGGGCGATCCCGCTGATGAGTGAGCGGTGTGCGAACCCAACTTTTTTGATATTTTGGTTCTTGGCTGACGAGCATGGGAACTCTGCACCTGCGTGCCTCTGTATTGGTACTATACCTGGTGATATGCGGCAGCCATCGGCAACCCCAGAAGCTATGACCTGCTCCCTGCTGACGAGTGGCAAATACCACGAAACACGTGTCCAGGGATGGCGAAGAATATGATATATAAATTGAAAAGAAGATACGACGTTCTGAACTAATGCAACTACAATTACCATGATCCTGTGGGGCGATCCTGCTGATGAGTGAGCGGTGTGCGAGCCCAACTTTTTTTGATATTTTGGTTCTTGGCTGACGAGCATGGGAACTCTGCACCTGCGTGCCTCTGTATTGGTACTATACCTGGTGATATGCGGCAGCCATCGGCAACCCCAGAAGCTATGACCTGCTCCCTTCTGACGAGTGGCAAATACCACGAAACACGTGTCGAGGGATGGCGAAGAATATGATATTTAAATTTAAAAGAAGATACGACGTTCTGAACTAATGCAACTACAATTACCATGATCCTGTGGGGCGATCCCGCTGATGAGTGAGCGGTGTGCGAGCCCAACTTTTTTGATATTTTGGTTCTTGGCTGACGAGCATGGCAACTCTGCACCTGCGTGCCTCTGTATTGGTACTATACCTGGTGATATGCGGCAGCCATCGGTCACCCCAGAAGCTATGACCTGCTCCCTGCTGACGAGTGGCAAATACCACGAAACACGTGTCCAGGGATGGCGAAGAATATGATATTTAAATTTAAAAGAAGATACGACGTTCTGAACTAATGCAACTACAATTACCATGATCCTGTGGGGCGATCCCGCTGATGAGTGAGCGGTGTGCGAGCCCAACTTTTTTGATATTTTGGTTCTTGGCTGACGAGCATGGGAACTCTGCACCTGCGTGCCTCTGTAATGGTACTATACCTGGTGATATGCGGCAGCCATCGGCAACCCCAGAAGCTATGACCTGCTCCCTGCTGACGAGTGGCAAATACCACGAAACACGTGTCCAGGGATGGCGAAGAATATGATATTTAAATTTAAAAGAAGATACGACGTTCTGAACTAATGCAACTACAATTACCATGATCCTGTGGGGCGATCCCGCTGATGAGTGAGCGGTGTGCGAGCCCAACTTTTTTGATATTTTGGTTCTTGGCTGACGAGCATGGGAACTCTGCACCTGCGTGCCTCTGTATTGGTACTATACCTGGTGATATGCGGCAGCCATCGGCAACCCCAGAAGCTATGACCTGCTCCCTGCTGACGAGTGGCAAATACCACGAAACACGTGTCCAGGGATGGCGAAGAATATGATATTTAAATTTAAAAGAAGATACGACGTTCTGAACTAATGCAACTAAAATTACCATGATCCTGTGGGGCGATCCCGCTGATGAGTGAGCGGTGTGCGAGCCCAACTTTTTTTGATATTTTGGTTCTTGGCTGACGAGCATGGGAACTCTGCACCTGCGTGCCTCTGTATTGGTACTATACCTGGTGATATGCGGCAGCCATCGGCAACCCCAGAAGCTATGACCTGCTCCCTGCTGACGAGTGGCAAATACCACGAAACACGTGTCCAGGGATGGCGAAGAATATGATATTTAAATTTAAAAGAAGATACGACGTTCTGAACTAATGCAACTACAATTACCATGATCCTGTGGGGCGATCCCGCTGATGAGTGAGCGGTGTGCGAGCCCAACTTTTTTTTGATATTTTGGTTCTTGGCTGACGAGCATGGGAACTCGGCACCTGCGTGCCTCTGTATTGGTACTATACCTGGTGATATGCGGCAGCCATCGGCAACCCCAGAAGCTATGACCTGCTCCCTGCTGACGAGTGGCAAATACCACGAAACACGTGTCCAGGGATGGCGAAGAATATGATATTTAAATTTAAAAGAAGATACGACGTTCTGAACTAATGCAACTACAATTACCATGATCCTGTGGGGCGATCCCGCTGATGAGTGAGCGGTGTGCGAGCCCAACTTTTTTGATATTTTGGTTCTTGGCTGACGAGCATGGGAACTCTGCACCTGCGTGCCTCTGTATTGGTACTATACCTGGTGATATGCGGCAGCCATCGGCAACCCCAGAAGCTATGACCTGCTCCCTGCTGACGAGTGGCAAATACCACGAAACACGTGTCCAGGGATGGCGAAGAATATGATATTTAAATTTAAAAGAAGATACGACGTTCTGAACTAATGCAACTACAATTACCATGATCCTGTGGGGCGATCCCGCTGATGAGCGAGCGGTGTGCGAGCCCAACTTTTTTGATAGTGTGCGAGATTCCCCATAATAAAATATCTGTCTACAAAGTTTAACACAGCGCAGGCCTATTTACTTTAACATATGATTTTAACAATAAGCCAGACCTATTTCCTTTGTTGTATTTTTTTAATAATAAACGGATGCGGCCTATAATCTTGATCAATGGCTTGCCACCATAACCTAACTCAGACCTGTGTTAAGAATCATTTTTCTAACAAGGGAAAAAGCGCAGTACAATCACTCTTTTTCAGCAGAAGAACACTTCTGCCCTACCAAAATCTGTACTCGAGGTATTTCAACATTTGGGCGGAGCGAACGCCCCTCACATCTTTAAGATAATTTTCCCCTTGACCACTTAAGGACAATGGCGGCAAGAAAGACTTAAAAATGTTAATCAAAATTAACTGAGTAACAATAACGCACATGCAGTTGGATCTACAGTAATAAGAAGACCCTCATATACCTAGTTACAAATGCGCAGTAATAACATTCACGTAAAAAGATACAAACTGGATGACTTTACACAATATTTTTGCCAACCACTTAACTGACTTGACAGACTGACACTTGACTCCAATCGATGGCACTCACCTTTCCCACTCAACGGGTACAGGCAGCCTCTGATGGAACAAGGTCTGTGTTTGGACACTTTTCTGGTTGTATCCTAGTACATTTCCCCCTTTTTTCCGCTTCTGTGCAGAGTTTAACTATAAGGAAGTCATTCACTGACCTTTGTTTTTTAACTAAAACCCCGATCACCGTACGAGAGAGAGCGGGTTGGTGCACACCTTGCTCAACTAGCCGTGACTTTGCCGCGCCTCCCAAGTTGCTCAATACACTTTATGCAATATCAAATTACAGGCCATTCCAGGCTTTTCGTTCGCGTGGGTCGAACAAACTATGCAAATTAAAAGAAGTTGTAATCTTCCTCTCAAACAGGCAGCCAGGAGTGAGCTTGGAAGGTAGCACCGAACATGACGCAATAACAACAAAGCTAGAGTTTGCCAACACTGAAGTCGGCATGAATGAAATGCGTGCCTTTAGGCCGCAGGGAGGGCATAAAGGACAAGTAACCAAGCATCGCGCATGAACCACACTCCACGCTGTTACTTGAAGTGTAAAAGGCCATTTTATTAGGACAAGGTTGCAATCCTTTCAACTTTATTACATAGTACATAAATGCAATAAATATACTCTCCCCATCTCCTTCCGACTCACTCTCCATTCCTCTTTCTCAAACCATCTCACCTGTTTGACTCTTCCCCATTCACTCGGTGACCTCCTTCCTCTACCCATTCTCACCTTCACTTGCCCTCCGCGCATCCTCTGTTGAATTTCCTTCATTGCCTCCCGCGCCCCGCTATCAGTCACCCATGTACCGTTCTACCCCCCCCCGAGGGGTGGATCCGCCCGTATGTGACTCACCACCCCTCCAAAGAACCGTCACACCACTGCAACCTGCCCTAAACTGGCACATTCATGACCCAAAATCACCCCAGGCCATCGCTTAAGACCTGTAGGGTGGGTGGGCGGACAAAGTTTGCCATGACCCTCCCGGTGGTGCTCAGGAGTTCTGAAGAGGCTGTTTCCTCCTCTTCCGACTCCTTAATGGCATCCTAATCCCTACCCCTTCCCCTTTTCCCCTCTAATCCCACCCTCCACCTTGTCCTTCCGGTCCCGCGCGAATTCCCCAGGGGAAGACTGGTCTGCGACCTTTACATCCCCTGGGGGCCGCATTGGCCACTTAAACATACACACAGCAGCATTACATCGCGGAGCCGCAAAAGTGAAAGTAATTGCGGCGCTGCAAAAGTGAAAGTGGGTGACCAGAACTCTAAAGCCAACAAGCATTGGCCGCTTAAACATACGCACAGCAGCATTCAGAGCACAAGTCCTAAAAAAAGAAGTGGGGGGACGCTGTCACCGGAAGTGACATAACGGCAGGAAGTCCAAGCGTTTTAGCACGTCACCGATGTACGTTTAGGTGTGCATGTATGCTTAGCTGTGCGTAGGGCATACCTGCCCCCAGCACTGTCACTGCCCAGTGCTGAACATATTGCAATGTATGGAACTGATACTTCTTACGAGTTCAGCAGGTGTAGTGGTCCCAGAGAGGCCAAAGAGTGAAATCCAGCTGTTTGGCAAGGGAGGACGGTGTCCACCCGGTAAAATAAGTGGGGGGTGCCATCACCCGTGTGGTACCCCGACTCGAGCCCTGGCAGCATTAAATCGCGGCGCCGCAAAAGTGAAAGTAATCGCGGCGCCACAAAAGTGAAAGTAATCGCGGCGCCGCAAAAGTGAAAGTAATCGCGGTGCCGCAAAAGTGAAAGTAATCGCGGTGCCGCAAAAGTGAAAGTAATCGCGGCTGGTGACGCGAGTTGTGCGCACGCGCGACCGAAAAAAGTGCTGTGCACGTCGCGCGTGCTTGTGCCCATTCTAGCAAGCTGGTGGCCGGCAAGGTAGTGCCTTTTTAAGCAGCTACTAGATGTCTCGGCCAGAAAGACGCTGCATGAAACGATTGCACTTAGAGACAGGATCCCAACACTTCCCCTACAAGCTCCCCCAGTGACGATGGCTTCGCTGAGAGGTGGCTATCCGGTACAGAGTCCGGGCGGCCTCGGATATGACTTCTCAGAAAATCAGATGACCTGATTTAAGGTTGACCAGTTGTGCGTCTCTCCTTCTTCGACGGTTCCAGATGGCTCCGTAGTCACTGGCTTGCTGTGGTTCCTGATCTCCAGCTTCCTGTTGCTGACGTTCTGGTCTAACGAGGTCAGCATTTAGAGGGGATCAGGGCAGTTGTCACCCAAAGGGAACGGAGCAGTTGTTCAGCTTAGTGACACATGATAGGAGTGGTGATCTCATTGGTGCTCCTAGCTGCAATGGGGCTTTGCGGGGGCGGACGACCGGAGGGAGGCTCGCCCCCCGGGGAGTTTTGGGGCCCTGGGAGAGGGGAGGGGGGGTGAGGGGGGTTGACAGGCAGGAGACTGGGGTTAGGCTGTTTTGGGCTGGTTGGGCTATCTTTGGGTGGTAATTGGGTTGGTTTTGGGCTCCTTGGGCTTGTGGGGGTATTTAATCGGCCATGTCAGGTCACTGTCCACCATTTTAGGGACAGTGACACGGCAGCCGGTGGTTAGGCAGGGGCGATTTTGGTTAGGCAGGTGCGCTTTTGGCTTAGAAATGGCCTCTCTCTGGTTTTATTCGACTTGCTCGCCTCTTCCCTCCCCCCTCGCCCTTTCTCCGGGTTTGAACTGCTCCGGTATTTGGCATTAGGCCGGGCCCTACCGCTCCGTCGGGAGGGCCGCAATGATCTATGGCCGAGCCTCCGGCGGGAGGCGGAAGCGGGGGATGACCTCCGTGTCTGACAGACGGGCCCCTGCGCGATCAATCCCGTCCCCGGGTGAGTGTGTGCAGGGCAGCGATACCAAGCAGGGGAGGTGGGGAGGGGGGGAACGGGGGGTCTGTTCGGGCACGTAGCCTCTGGCCGGATGGACCTGGTGCATGAGGGTCCGGTTAAGGCCCCACGCGGCGCGCTGCCAGTGGCGCCGCGGTGGCGGTGATCGCATGCGGTGAGCCTACGGGGACACGCCCGATGCGTGAGGCGGGTGCCGGGGCGGGTGGTTGATGGCGGCGAGGGGAAGAGGCGATGGGGGTAGGGGGGACGGCATCGGGCAGAAGGGCAAGGGTGCGAAAGAGGTGGTGTGGTGTTCGTGGGAGGGGGCAGGGGGCCAGAAGAGTGCGTACAGTGAGGCTGGGGCTGAGGGGATGGGGGGGAGAGGGGGTAATTGGAGCGCATACTGCAGAAGGGGCGGGGGGAAGGGGGGGGCTGCCTGGGGTACGTACTGGGGAGGGGGTGGGCAGAGGGGGTTGGCTGGCATGGTGGTCACGGCGCTGGGGCCGGGGGTGGGAGAGGCGGGGAGCTGGGGGGGGGTCCCAGGGGCTGGATCTGAGAGGGGGGAGCTGGGGGTGCGGGAGTGGTTGGGGGTGGTGGTTTCAGGGCGGGTGGGGCGCCCAGCGGGGGGTGTGGGGCTGGCGGGGGGTAGGGGAGGGTGAGGGCGGGGGGAAGTGGGGGGGGGTAAAAGGGTGGTTGGGTGGGTTGCCGGCAAGAGGGGGGGCATTCCGTGGGGTGGGGAAGGTGCGCACGGAGAGGGTGGGCGTTAGGGGTTGGGCGGTAATTGGGTTGGTTTTGGGCTCCTTGGGCTTGTGGGGGTATTTAACCGGCCATGTCAGGTCACTGTCCACCATTTTAGCGACAGTGACACGGCAGCCGGTGGTTAGGCAGGGGCGATTTTGCCCACCCACCCTCCCCATATCGCAGCACCTTGGGGGGTGGTTCTGGGTTGATGTTGCTCTGGCTTTGTGGCGGGTGATAGCGGGGGTCGGGTCCCGGGGGAAGGGTACCTGCTGGGTGTCTTTCTTGGGAGCAGGTGTGTCCAAGGGCAGGTGGTAGGGTTGGTTTCGTGTCGCTGGAACAGGTGCTGGTGGGATGGGTGCTTTAATGGCGCTTTTTCCTAGTCTAGGGGGGGAGGGGTCAGGATATGAGGACAGAGGTGTTCCTGGACTGAGGGGGGGGTGTGTACATATGACAAGTATATAACAGTTAGCCAGGCATGGTGCAGTTTGCAATTATGTGTATGTTGTTCTTCGGGGGAACCATTTTAGGGGTGGGGGGTTGTTAGGTAATGCATATTTAGTTAGGCCTAGTTTTGTACGGCACAGGCCAAGGGTTTTTGGCATTGTTAAGGTGCACCTGCTTCCAATAAAGCGGCCTTTGTCACACCTTAAATTGTCTCCGGTTGGTCTGTACCCACCCCCCCCCCTCTCCTGATGGGACCCAATGGCAGGCTGTCCAAGGCATTGTCGACCTTGCTGAGGATTAATTGTGTGAGTTATTCTCTTATCCAAGGGCCTAATTAATGGGCCCTAGCGGCACTTTTGCACCGCTGGAACGTGACTTTTTTTTACGTTCAGGTGGCGCAATGTGCCGCAGCATATTTACAAGCCCACATAAAGCCACTTTATGAGGCTTTTCACAGCCTTGTGAATATGTGCCCCTTTCATGCATGCATGAAACTGCGTGAAAGGGACGTTCCATGGGTGTTGCTGTGGGCATTCCCCTGCAAAACCCATAAAATCTGAAGCATTCCCAGATTCACGAGAAACCGTAAACTTGGAAATGCATCAACAAAGATAAATGTTTTCATTTCTCCTCTTTTTTCTATGTGTGCAGCATTCTGCAGCACACATAGAAAAAGGAAATCGCCTGGATTGAGTGATTTAGTGCAGGAAGGTGTGCCTTTCTGAACATATCAATCAGCTCTCCAACACAAGCACCCTTGCACCATGGCACAATGTTATGTTATGTTATGTTATGTTAGGGATTGCTTGTATAGCGCCTATCACCGCCGGTCTCTAAGTGCTTAACCAGAAAGAACATAACACACTGATGACCCTAGAACCTCAGTTGTTTCACCTCCTATGATGTCATGAAAGCCTTTCTGAAAAGATACGTTTTTAGTTTCTTTCTGAAAGGTAGAAGTTGCGATTCCGCTTTCAAGGTAGGTGGAAGCTCGTTCCACAGTTGTGGAAGGAGCACGGACAGGGCCCTGCCTCCTTTGGTCTTTGATTTGAACCTAGGTTGAAACAGGTTGGAGGTTGTTCCTGAGCGCAGTAGCCTCCCCGGAGTGTACCTCTTTAGACGTTGCTTAATGTACTCTGGGGCTTTCCCAAAGAGTGCCTTATGGGCCATACAGAGACATTTGAACTGCACTCGGAATTTCACTGGGAGCCAGTGCAGCTTCTGAAGCAGTGGGGTTACATGCGCGTTTCTAGGCAAAGAATGGATCAGCCTGGCCGCATCGTTTTGTATTACCTGCAGCTTCCTCAACAGCTTCTGTGGTAGGCCTAGGTATAAGGCATTCCCATAATCAAGTCTCGAAATGACTGTGGCGGATACGATCGATTGCAGGGTGGAGGCAGATAAGATGGGGACTAGCTTTCGCAATTGCCTCAACACACCTATGCAAGATCCTGCCACAGCAGAAACTTGCGGGGCCATTGAGAGGTCTGCATCGATCCTTAACCCCAAGAGCCACAGAGCCAGGAGACGGAGTGGTTCCTAGCTCGGGGGGCCAGTACAGGTCACTCCAGGGATCCTCTTTGTTGCTAATCACCAGCACCTCCGTCTTATCAGCATTCACTTTCAACAGATTGTTAGTCATCCAGTTGACTGTGAATGAGAGCAGATTCCTCACTGAATCCTGGGCCTCTTTGGTGTTGTCCAGCCGGACTAAGAGCTGAGTATCATCTGCGTAATTAAAGATTTCGCAGTTCATACGCATAAGCTCCTCCACCAGTGGTTGTAGATAGATATTAAAAAGCAGGGGGGATAACGCCGACCCCTGGGGCATCGCCCAGGTCACGTCGCGGATCTCAGACAGTAGGTCTCCTAGCTGCACTCTCTGGGTTCGACCTGACAGGAAGGATTCTAGCCACTTTAGCACAATGGTGCCTGAATTGGTGTAGGGTAGTGGAGAAGTGTGGCTCAATGGTTAGAGCAGGCAGACCTCGATGCAGAGCTCTGGCCAGGGACCAGGGTTCGATTCCCGCCTCGGCGGGTCTCGGGCTCATTAATTCCCCTGACCGGATATTCTCGCCTCAGTGCCTGTTCGGATCATGGGTCCCACGCTGCAACTCTGGGCAATAGCTTGCTTAGTCTCCACAACGGCCCCCACAACGCGAGGGATGCCTGGTCTGCACCATGGGGGTGCCCAGGAGTGGACACTTCACAGGGAAAGCCAGGAAGGGTTCCCTTGCGGTATTCGTACAAGCGCCGGGAAACCCACTGCGGGTAGCTGTGCGCTATACAAGTACAAAAACATTTACATTTACATTGTGCGCCTACATAGGGGAAAAAACATGAATGCACATCTCTTATTGATAGGGCGCATTCCAGCCCTTTTATTTTGTCGCAGGGCAGCACAGCAAGATTCCTTGCAAAGCTGTCCTGCACCAAAACCTCTTAAACGAGGACCCAAGTGTGTTTGCACCATTTTTTAAGACAAGCTATATTCTGATGTTAAAAAACTGCCACTAATGGGACTTAGCATCAGATTTCTTTGTTTGTGACACACAAGGAAATCCTTGTGAATATCACGTTGTGTGTTTTGCAGGAGTTTTTATGCGGGAACACCTACCTTGCATCTCATTTTCGTTGTCACCCTAACAGAAGCGCCGTTATGAAAAAATCACGTTCGCGCTGAAAAGATGCAGCTAACTGGACTTTGTGGCAACTTGTAAATATAGCGGTAAAAATAAGCTGCAGTAACGTCAAAAATCGATGCTACCGGGATGGTAAATATGCCCCTTCGTGACTTAAAAAACAATTTTGACCACAGATGTAGCCTTAAAGGGTTAGTGGCAGTGCTCAAGCAAATTGAGGAGGGTTGAAAGCATGTGGTTGCGTTTGGATCACTTTCTCTCAAGGATACAGAGGAACAGAATTCCTTTGTCGAGACAGAAGTCTTGGCTTGTTCATGGACAAATAAGCATTTCAAGTTCTATCTGTGGAGAATGCCAAGAACAGGGTAGGGGATTGCCTGTCCAGATTACTGTTAGACAGGGAAGAGACGTGTACTGACATTGATCATATTAACCGGGTGTTTGAAAGTGCTTTGAATAAAGACGAGTGGCAGAAGGCAGGCGAGAGTGATGACGAGACTCAGGAACTCAAAATGAATTGCTAATGGTTGGCCAGAAATCAAGTCTCTTTCAAAAGCAATGAAAGGATTTTGGAATGGGAGAGAGTAACTGAGCTGGAACGAAATGTGAACTATTCAGGGGTACAAGGCTGATCCCATCCAGCAAAGTAAAGGATAAAGCTGTGAACTTTGCGCATGAGGGTCACTTATGCAGGAACCTCCACACGGCAGGGGTGAGGGATTTGTACTAGTGGCCAGAATTGGATTGGAATGTTGAGTGTTGTGAAAGGTTGTGTCTCCTGTGCCAAGAGTGACAAAAGCAAAGCTGTATCTTAAGCTCCATGGTCACCTGTGGAAATCCAGAGGAACCCTGGAGGGATTGGGGTTGGATTTCACTGGTCCCTTTTATCTTTTACCTCCTAATGAACGATACGTGATGCTAATAGTGGATTATATGTCCAAGGGGGTGGTGACCAAATGTGTGAGCTCAATTAATACCAGAATTTTTAACTAATTCTTAAAGGAGTTTGTTTGTGAAGGAGTCCCTCATGAAATTCTCACAGATAATGATGTTCGGTTGACATCTCAAGAGATGCAGGGATTCTTGAAAGAGCCGTCTATAATTCTTCTCAAGGCGGCACTGTATTCGCTGCAAGCAAATAGTCTTCCTGAGTACATTAATTGGGTGTTCTAGTCCTGTGTGCAAAAGGCAGTGGAAATGAAGTGCGGTGAGCTCATCGCATCACCCCTAGATCGGTAATGTTTAAGTCACCATTCTCTGGATGAGGGGGAAGAAAAAAGAACACAAAGTTGAATCCAGCATGGGTGAATGAGAAGAGGCAATGGAGGGAGATGGTTGAAAGAAGGGGTGGATATGTGTGAACTTATAAGAGAGGGCAAGTGCTGAGAGCTGTGAATCAGAAAAAGTACAAAAAAAAGGTATGATGAGAAAAATTGTACCAAGCTTTTGCCGGGGTTGGTTGGTGAAAAGGTACTTGTGAGAAAGGCGGGGTTTGTGAGGAAGGGTGAATCATGCTACATGAGTCACTTCAAGATTAAGACAGGAATTAGAATGGATAATGGAGATGTGTGGCGCATGTCTAGATTGGTAAAATGGAATGGTGATAATTCTGGTGGTACTGTTGATGGGCTCAGTTCTGTAGCAACTTTGAACCCTGGCAAATGCGAGTGCAGTGATCTGGTGGGTGGAAATGTTTATGTTTATGAGATTTGTAGAGTGCATGACTACCCTTAGGCATCTCAGCGCTACATGATTCAGATAGAGAGGGTGGGCACTTAGTCTTGTGGGAAGAGCCAGGTCTTAAGTTTTTTTCTGAATTGCGCTTCGTTTTGGGTGAATCAGATGTCTGGATCTAGACTGTTCCAGAGCATGGGTATCAGATGGGTGAAAGACCTTCCACCCCATCTAGCTCTTTTTATTGTGGTACATTTCATAAGGAATTTTGCGCTCGATCTGAGCTGTCGGTGGGGTGTATAGTGGGCGACCAGGTTTTGAATGGGCATAGCATACTCCAGGACCATCTTCTTGACACCACCGGGTTTCAAGCAAAACCCATATGGTGAAAGGACAATGTGGGGTCTTAGGTGAGTCAGGAGACTAATGTAATTTACCGAGTTGTTGACCTAGTTATGTCATTTGGTTAATGTAACATATCTCATTGTTCACTTAGTTTCATGTACATTCCTTGTCCTTCTTTAATTTTTAGATATACAGTTCTCTGTCATCCTAATGCTTTTATGCATCTTCCTTTTCAAATACCACAATATTGAACTATGCATCTCTATGTTTTGTTACTTGCAATCTTTCAGTTTATTCATGTTTGGTTAATTATTGGGTTATGTTGTTATTTAGGGAGGGAATATGTGTTGTGTTGTACTTGGAATGTGGGATTGTCACCTGTTCTATGTGGAATGTTGGTCATCCTGGAATGTACTCTCTTGAGGATTACGGGATGCTAGTTGCTGCTCTGACTGAAGGAGGTTGTTGCTCTCGGTTGGTGCTGGACTTTACCAATAAAGAGTCTCCCAACACTTGCCTTTGAACTTCTTCTCTTCACACTTGCGACGTGATATACTGTTAGAGGTGTATGCTGCACTGCATGTTCTCTATTAGAGTAGATTCAATGGGTACACTTTTTGTGTCTGACCTATATTTGTGCAGTGGTTTTTCTCCTGTGCCATATTTTAAAATTAATTTTGTAACTGGAAATTATAAAACAGACGTGCACCTGAAGCGAAATTGAATAGTTTGCAGGTGTCTTACTGTTATTAGTTTTGGGATCAGCTAGTGTCAGTGAATATATCAGCCTAATGTTTATATTCCATGTCTGTGATTAACTGATTGCTGGAGAAGATGTTGTCTAATGCCTGATGCTGCTGAACTTGGGAAGTGGGGACCCACGCTCTAATCCCAGCTACGTACTTGAATGAAAATAGTGTGATTGTTGACAAATCCCTTCTGTCTAGTTGAGATATTGGAGTAATGTAGTTCAGAAGTTTAAAGCCCCACTTTATGTGCATGATCTTATATTGCCTCCAGTTAATGTCCATCGCCATCTAGGTTTGTGCTATGTAAATACCAACACATGCCCTAATACAGTAGCAAAATTCAAAAACTTATTAAAGAGAACACAACTTTGTTGTCAGTGGAGACATATACAAATGTTTATTCTGACAAAATAGTTACGAGCCATAACATAGATAAAGTGCAATTTACTCACTGGCAAGAGACAACATGAACATCAAGGCCTCTGGCACATGAGGCACAGCAAATGGACCAGGGACTACAATCAATATTTTAATACATTTTGGTGCACAAAGTTTGGAAAAAAAGGTATCGCGGCAGAGAACATGTGGGGGAATTGAAATTCATGATCATTGCAGAAGAAGGTGATCATCAAATTTTACAGGCTTCACCTCCTAATGCAGATCACATTTTCAACATCAGAATCTGTTCGCAGCTGATCTGGGTGAGATCATAACCGCCATGCACATCTCTTGTTGCATGTGCTTATCAGCGAAGCATAATGTGTACTGTGGGGAAAAATTCAGACACAGGCCACCTGTAATTTCTCAAAAGGAAATCTTGAAAAACAATATCAGAAATTGAATTATTGGAAGTTCTGAGCTAGTCTCATATATTAAATATGTCTGTCAACGAGAGCATACAATTAAATTAAACACATGACAGTCATTCATATGAGAATCAATCATAATAAAGAAAAGGGAACAATTGTCCTGTATCCCTATGTGCAACACAGCAACATCTAGCTTACTGATATAAACCACAACAGCCGCGGCCCATGCAGGTAAGAGCGGTGGGGTAGAGTGGGAGTGGGATTTTGACATACAACAATGATGGGAAATTATTCAATTTTCCGTTCTCATCTGTCAAAATCCCCCACCCCACAACTGGCCCCACTGCTCTTACTTGCATTGGCCGTGGCTGAACCACACACCTCTCATTGTATGGATGCAAGCGCAAGACAAGGATTTAATATAAATAATATTTGGAATACATCCACACATCTCCTTTACACAAATGTTTGAAGAATTAGAAGCTAAATAATGCACTTGAATTTAAAGGTTATACACCATTCGGGTTTTAAGTTGGCAAAGGTGCAGCTGCTCAATTTACCACCATAAAGGTGGATTACATTGCTACATCATGAAAGTGCAAGTACACCGTATACATCTGAAGAGAAACGACTGAAGACACAGTAGTACATAGTGAAGGGATCAAGGTTAGAAAAGAAGAAAGGACAGCAATATAATACACTCTTCTGTTTAACAAACATATGAATTAACATTTAAAATGCTACACAAAATAAAAAATAATATGAACAAGGCATGAAGAAAGCCAATGTTAAAAAAAATATTCTGGGTGAACAGATTTAAGGGAAGACAACTCAGCAACCCACAGTATCATATTTCGACACAGCAAATCATGTACTCACAATAGTTGCATGTTGACTGTTTTTCAACTTGTAGAGGATACAAATGTGAAGGTATGCCACAGGGACACAAAAAACAAACGTTTAATGTATATTCTGTTTGGATAGAATCTTTGCCTGGTGTTCTGGTTTGAAAAACAAAGCTCCTCTACTTCAAGGTGTTACTGCTGGTCTGTATTTGTACCTACTTTGCAGACCTTTAAAAAAAACCTGACTGGGGTCATTTAAAGTTGAAGACCAGTATTAGGATACATATACACCAACCTGGAGCAGCTAAAGCGGTAAAGAACATCTCTTTCAAGATGTAAAATTATCTTTCAGGGCCATATGTATCATCAAACTATTTTGCATTTCCTAAATAGCGAATATTAAGGAATCGCTATTTAGGAAATGCAAAACGGTATGTATGTACAAAATCGCTTTTCAATAGCGATTCCTTAGCATTCCTAATTTGCGATTAGCAAATTGCTAATCGCAAATTACCCATTCATTTCCATGGGCCAGGAGGCCCATAGGAATGAAAGTGCAATTTGCAATTAGCAATTTGCTAATCGCAAATTAGGAATTTTTCCAAGGGTGCAGGGGTGTCTCAAGAACACCCTGCTGCACCCCTGAAAAAGACATTTGGGGGCATATGGCGCACATACATGCCCTAAGGGCATGTATGGGCGTCATATGGCACCTTTTGTTTTTTGGAAAAAAGCTTTTTGAAAAGAATTCGCAAATTACCACCAACTAGAAGTTGGTGGTAATTTGCTAATCCTTAATGGCATTTTTTGCATATTTTTTGTTTGATACATTGCATTTAAGGAATCGCAAAATTTGCGATTCCTTAAGTGCAATCGCAAAATAAGGAATAGCAAATTTTGCTATTCCTTATTTTGCATCAAACATGTTTGATACATACCATTTGTCTAATTAGCATTCGCAAAGGCCGAAATTCGCAGAATTTCGGCCTTTGCGAATGCTAATTAGCTTGATACATATGGCCCTTAGTCCCTTAAGAGGGGATACCTAGGAAAATCTACTTTTTTACACACTGATATAATAACATAAATCAACTGTATGTATAAGTTATGGGGCGGAAGAGGGCTGTGATTCTCTGTACACTTGGGAAGCATATATCCTTATTAAACTGTAGACAGGAAATTCCACTGCACCCTCTTACAGTTAAGAGAAAGGAAGTCTGAAGACTGCCTGGTTCCTTTCATTAGATCATGAAACAAGACGAGAGACAGGAGTCAGGGGGATCTGGCTAAAAGCCAAGGTGTGCTTTTACAAGGAAGAATATGTTTCTGGTCATATCAGAGGTTGAGAACGGGAAAATATTTTGTATGTGTTCTTTAGTAAATGCTGGCTGAGGTCAGATCATCTTCACAGAATGAATAGGCATTCATAAGCACATAACCACTAACACACATGTGTGCGAATACATACTCCATCCACACTTTGTAACGTGGATGCCAGAATAAACTGAATCGTGGTTAATAGAAAGACAAAAGACCATAAAAATAAGGCCCTCATGACAGTATGAGCACAGACTCTTACAGGCGTGATGTAGACCTCAAAGATGTGAGATTTATATAGTCAACCTGCACCCACAATACCAGCAAATTATCATATTCAATAAAGCAGATTGTAAGAACATCTACATAATACACAAAATAAAAATAGCAGAGGCGCAACTGCGGCCCTAGACCCAATTCCCCGGACACACACAAAAACACTCGCACACACACACATAATCTTAGAAACCTAGTTATGCAACTCTACTTCCTCAATTAGCCATATTTCCTCATTCGACTTAAACTCAAATATCTGATTTTTTATATAGAAAATGAATTGCATACATTATAGATAATACATTTTTATTTTATATTGAATAGTGCTATTCTGCAGTGCCTTATATTATTTTTCACATTTAGACATACTGTACATTATTTTACAAATATGAGGATTTATTCTCTTTATAAACTTTGATATTATTTTTTTTTTAAGTTTAAAGTTCTTTCCAAGTATCCTGCTTCAATGTTTTAGTTACTTACTGGCTGTTTAATACCTGTACTAAGGTTTTTATAAAAATTGCATTTTCAGCAACATTATTTAGATACATGCTCTGTACCCAGGCACAAAACTGGGTGCCTTTGCAATTTTCAAAATTCTCGGTTCCTCCTTCCCGACATCCTGGTGGTGCCAAAACAACAGCCAACTCAAAATTGAGTGGCGACTTACAAAGTGCCGATTGGAAGCAGATCATTCATTTTCACTGAAGCACAGCAGTGAAAGGGGGTAGTTTAGCTACCTCTTTATTACCTACTCTATCCATACAAGCAGGTATGGTCACGAAGGCAATGCAAACTGGATTTCATTCTTCGCCATAGACCATCTTTACTGGTTTTATTTTAATTGATTGGCTTGAGTTTTTACAGAGAAATGTTTATACTTTCAAATTGAGGAGGAGTTAGGGAGTTTCAAATATATCAATCTACATTTATTATTGGTAATATAGAAACCCTTCAAGTTACCAGAGGTATTCAAATCAATCACTTTGCAGCAAAAGTCTGGAGTTTTGTCATGCAACAAGAATGGTAGCTGCCTAATGAAAGGAAATTCTCCCCTTAGGTTGATTGCAGGTAACCTCCCGGCAGGAGGCCAATATGCATTTCTATAAAACTGTCTTATACGGGCTATGATGTGCCTTCTAACAGGCTGTGAGAGAGTGCTTGTGACACAAACCGCACCGGGTCTGGTACGGTCACAGGGATTGCAGCTGTACTGGTGTGGATTGTGGACAAGCTGTGCTTCTTCAACCTAATCCTATTAGATCCTTTGTCCGAATCCAAACTATGTTCAGCATAACATATAATTTCTACGCACCTCTAAACTTCAATACAAGGTCTTGTATTTGAGAAATGTAGGGAGCTTCAATTCGGTCTAGGTGAAGTTTAACTACTTTTATACCCACACACCAACTAGATAATCATTAATGTTGACATTTTAAGCAGGAGAAATGTTTTTCTTCACAACTGCATTTCGGATGCGTTCTACTGTTCCAGAAACAGCATGTAAGGACATACATGGTGCAGATGTCTCATGATCTTGAATGAGAACTTTTCGGAAGAACATGCATCATTCCATGATGTGTTTATATGAGGCAATAAATAGTTCCCTGTACTCTTATACAGCAAAAATCTTTTTCCAAGGGGTTTTCGGAAGATATACCTATATTAGATCTATAGAAAATATCATCACATATGATAGCGTTAGCCGCCTATTCAGACAATACTTTGGCACATAGGATTTTGTCACATCAGGTAAGAGCAGTGATGCAATAACGTCAAAGTTTTCTCAACACGAACAAACACAGGCTGCAAGAAGATATTTGATCATCATATAATCGGCATCAGTTATCACTTTATGGGACAGCTGTCCTCACTTTGGTGAATCCGGCTAAGATCCAACCCTTTACAGTGTTTTGACAGATTAAAGCAATGTAATTCAGCCTGGGTCAGGAGAGAAGTCCAATGTTCCAGTCTGGTTATCCAAACTGTAGAACCGTCATTTGGTTTTGGGGTAATTACAGCCTCTAATGCTGCAGTGCCACGCATGCCCATTACCCAAGTTTCTCTTCAGTAGTCAAATTAAATTTTAGTTTTTACTTAGGAGTTTGGTTAAATGTTTGCATTTCATGTTGGGGTACGTTTTAGACCACGTTTACAATGTTTCATTTATCCTGTTCAGTGCATCAAACCACCATCTAGTACAGAGTTTAGATTGAGTTATATAATCCCTCTGAACTGAATAAAACATAATAAATACCCGGACATAATAGACGTAACCAGAATCAATTTCTATTTAGAATTAACTGTAAAATGTTAAATACAGAAACTTCTAATTGAACTGTATGAACAATTTCAGACCAGTAGAATATTTGGATCATACTGGAATAATAGACACAAGATATGTCTAGCTGTTGAAGTGCTAATGGCCTTTGCTAAGGGTGTTATTAAATGTGAGGACACTGAACGATCTCCAGATGAACTGCTGAATTAAAAACCTCTTCTATTCTGACAAAGTATTTCTGCTGATCCTGGACTATCGGTTCCATCTTTGCGGAATCCACTTCTGCTACCATTTTCTACACTTCTCAGAATGGGATTTCAGCCTTCAAAGTAACGCAATACCAAAAACCCAAAAGCAGAGTGCTTAAACCGAAACAAAAAAGCAACCTTTGGACATGGGAGAGACATTCAAATTGTTCGACACTTGGCCTTCTTTTATATTCCACTTCGTAAAAAAAAAAAAAGACTAAATATATATTAACTGTAGTATGCCTCAGATTACGAGACATAAGCATTGTGTGCATCATATGTCAGACCTCAAACAACTTTAGGTCTTAAGGGCTCTTTCACAGCGGGAAACATCCCTTCACATCCTCCAAAAATAATAAAACTTTATTGAATGCACAGCCTACTTTCCATGGCAGTTAATGAAGCACCCACACTCCACTGTTTTATAAAGTGCATAAAAGCATGAAGTAGCAGGTATACATGTTCAGCAAGAAATCGAAAACATTTACTTGAGCATCCCAGATCAGGAGCACACAGCAAGAGCACATAGCATTGTCTAAATTATATGTTAGCAACGCCGTAAAAAGTTGCTTTGTTTGCCACTGAGAGAGCGCAAACTGATATAAATATATGAGTACATCACACTTACCTATAGAGAGCATAATTCATGAAGAGAAATGCCATGAGTGCTAATAGTATTTGAAATTATATTCTAAATGTATAGCTAATATAGAGATTTAAGTAGAAGTGGAATTAATACAGAAATGTGTGACATTATATGATTTTATTAGACGTGATTATTTTGAATCTATGTCGTGTAGCTGTTAACATATAAGATGGTCTGTGGTAAAACGCAGAACGTGGTAGGCCTCAGGGCCAGAGCTGGAGCTAAAAGGGAAGGTGTTTCTTTTCACGACACAGATTGTTTAACGTTTTTGGTCATTGCATTAATGGGCCATGATTTAGAGTAATGTTTTCTAAATAATAGAATAAGAGTTTTAACATGCTTTAATTAAATGAAGAAATTGAATGCTATAATCATAATGTGAAATATTGTAGGCCTGAAATGTTTTAGCATTGATTTACACGTACATGTCTGGGCTGAGAAATGTTGCAAGCCTTTTTAGAAGTCTATGAGAGTTGGGTTCTTGGCGGCAGATATCTGTCTGCAACAGGAAAGGGGGGATCCAATTATAAGTGAATGAATAGAGGTCTGTTCAGTAGACGGCCCAGACATGGAGGAGGGTTCTGGAATGTTTAAGGGGTATCAGCGGGCCGGAGAAGAGACTGAGAAGCAAGGTCAACTCTAACGTCTGAGGCCCAATACAAAGCATCATGGAAAAAGCCTGAAGTTGCACCACGTGAGAGGCGTTTCGCAAGGGGCGTCTCAAATGTTGTTGACTGTTTTGTATTAGGGACAGCACCCCTGGGTGGAGTTAGAGCAGAGACCTGAGGACCCTTTAGAGAGCGGATGGGTAGGCAGTGAGGGGTCATGACTGGAGAACTTTAGGTTTTCACCAAGAGACTTAGAGTGGGTGACTTCCCTTGGGGGTCATTCATTGCTGACACCTTTGTTAGGTTGGGATTTGGTTAAGTAGGGATACCATCTAGAACAGGGTAGGGACGCCTAACCTGTGTTTGTTTTCCTCCAACCTAAATGAAGGAGAGATATGCGTCTATGCTGATAGCTTTGCTATTTTTAGAACTTGTGTTAGTGATTTCTGTTGCTCGTCTGAGGGCTTTTCGAGAGCACATGTATGTAATTGGACCTGTGTATCTCGTGAATCTCATTCTGAGATGCTTGTATTTGCAGCTCATTATATCTTTACAATAAACTTTTGAAACCTAGAAGTTGTCCGTGATCTTTGAGAGCAGAGTCCTTTCTTGGGTGAACTAATTTGCAGATAGGTGTACTGTTTCCTTCCAAGACAGGCAATAAAGGTTCAGTCGACCAGATCGAGGTTTGGATCAATAGAGATAAGTTATCGATCAAAATCTCGCCCTTTCAGTTGGTAGCTATAGAGGATGGTTGCCTTCTTGAGGACGGTGACCTAGGCCAGGTTAGCTTACCCCAAGGCCCCTAGAAATCGATGATCGGAAGAACAGCCCGCAGATGAAGATCCGGATGACGTGAGACAGAAAAAGCAGCAGTATCGGTCGAGAGTGAGTATAAAGGGTTATGCGTGTTAGATTGCGGTGTTTTTGTATTGTATCTATGTTGTAATGTCTGGCGGAGTTGAATGTTTGTAGAGTGACTGTGGAACAGGTTGTGAGCGCGCGCAACCGGTGGAAATCTTAAGTTCAAGGAGAGCTTAAGTGGTTCGGGTGTATCGGACACCCAGAGTAATTGTCAACTAGTGTGAAGGGGGTCATGAGGTACCATTGATCACCCGAGAGACCGAGATAGGGGGAACGTAAGAGAGAGTGCGTGAGTAACGGACGCTGGTCGGAAGTTACTGTGTGTGTAAGTAACCTATCAGAGAGACGATAGACATCTCGTCAGTTGTGTTGACAATTACAGATAGACTGTGGACGTACAGTCGAGAGAAGTGACCGCTTGGTCGGAAGTAGTCATTTTTTCAGTGTATGAATGGGACGCATGCATAACCGGGAGACGAGTTGAGAAAGGAGGGGTGCTGCTGCGAAGCGGAGAAAAGAGACGTCAGGTGGTGTCGCGCAGTGATTGGCTGACCGGAGAAAGACCGCGCTGTGATAGGCCAGCTAGCGAACACGTCATACAGGGTCGCGACGTGATTGGCCAACAGGAGAAAGACCGCGCTGTGATAGGCCAAGCTAGCAAAGCCGCGACAGGATTGGTGGATTGTCATCAGGAAGTAAACAGAGTAGCGAGGCTGAATTTTGTGCGCATAATTATGAAGTGTTTTAAATGGTTGAAAGCGCTGTTTAAGAAAGAGAGGCGAGGATCGTATGAAGGGGAAGAAGCCCCGCCGGAGGGTACGCCAGCTCGTTATATGGCAGTAAATGTTGGGTTGCATACGATCCTTTGGATATCAGAGTGGAGTAAGATTACTGAAGGAAACGAGGAACTGACGTTCCCGAAGTACGGGACGTTCAGATTAGAGGTGTTACATCGATTAAAATCAGTCATGACCTCAAAGAGACCCTTGCCTAGACCAACCCAGTTTGAAGCCCTTGAAGCATGGCTTAGGGCAGCGCATGAAAGGAATATGAACAGACGACAAGAAAGGGTGAAACGCTCGGTAAGGGCAGTACAGGATGCCAGGTGGGATGCGGATGCTAAAAGATGGAGAGTGCATAATTTGGAAATAAATAAACTGTACCCAGTGTTAGAGGCGCCAGTAAATAAAAGCCCCCTAGAAGAAGATGATGAGAGCGAAACAGAGGACAGCCTGATAAACAGATTACTGACAGACAGGCCACCCCCGTATAATAGAGCAGGGGGAGAGGTCGAGAATACTGAAGGAGAAAAGGGGGGCAATGCAGGAGAGCATAGACCGCTTCCCAGTTCAGAGTGGGATCCTGAGCCAAAGAAAGAGTTGCTCCAGCCTAGTCAGGTGCAACAGGTAGTCGGTAGGTTTGTGGTACAAAGAGCGCCGGAAACGGAAAGCGCCACATCCTACCCATTACCAGATGCACTACAGGTACCTGTTACCATAGGTCCTATAATATCGATATATGACCAAGAGAGAGCAAAAGGGGAAGAACGGAAACGGAAAGACAGAGAAAGAGCAGAGCAGGCAAGGAGGAACGATACCACTAATTCCCCAAGTCAGATGCCGATACCCAGAGAGTGGAGCACCCCGATGCACACAGCAGGGGACCCAGGAGGAGATTCTGGGGGCCCTAGATGGCCAATGGATCTGAGGGGATCTGGACGAAAATCCTTTCAAGAGCTAAATGAGTACATGAAGCAGTGGGATGAGGCAGTGAAGGCTCAAAAGTGCATCAATGCTGCAGAAGCAGAAAGGGAAAGTCAGGACAGCAGAGCACGAACTCACTGCGGGGCTGGGGAGAGTAGCCCGGAGTGGGACTGTAGAGGGAGTAGGGGAGTCACCCATTGGGCCCGGAGTGGAGGTAGAACAGACCTGGAGAACGGGGGCCCCGGGAGTGAAGGGGTGGCGTGCCCAATACTCAGTGAAGGGGAGAGGAGAGCGCAAGAGTACAGGAACAGCTTTAAGTGTCCACACTGTGTGCCTGGCACCAGAGAACAGAATGGGAGTTGTGAGAGGTCGCACCATAGTCCCTGTGATGACAGAAATGAGCGCAGCCCAGGGAATATGGGGAACCAGGAAGGATCGTATCGGATACTGAGCGATACGAGGCAAAGGGAGTGTAGCGACCAGAGGGAAAATAACAGAGAGATGTGCGGTGAGAGGAGAGAGGAAGACGAGAGTGGGCAGAGAGAGAGTAGGGATAACAGGCCCGTGTTCCATCACCTTCCAAGATCGGATGGCCGAGCATGGGACCTGGAGAGATGGGAGCGAGGGAGACCACCCATTAATTCTCCTGAGCCCAAACGCAGAGCTCGAAGTTGGGATGGTAGGGAGACCAGTGAGCCCCCTTCAAAAGACATATTGCGAGCTGAGATAAAAGCCAAGAGACTTGATGTCTCCGGCTTAAGGTCAGATCTGGATGACATGGTAGATGGTACCCTGCCTTTAGAAAGAATGGAAATGTATGAACAGGATGAAATACTGTATATGGCAAAGGACATCACACGAAAGGCGAGAGCAGTCCATGAGAAGTTAGTCGAACTAGCAGGCAAATATATGGTGGACTTGTCAAGAACCAAAGCATTACAGGGTAACCACAGGCTACATTACTCAGATCGAGATCTAGATGAGAGGAGAACGATTGGGCTGAAAACACACATAAGGGAACTGATTACTGGAATAAGGACATGGAGGGCACTAGATAAATGGGAAGAGAGGTGGTCCAAGAAAGGGACCGGCAGAAGAAGCATGATTGGTATAACACCAGGACAGCAGGGAATAGAAGCTTACCCTTTGCGTGAAGTTGCCAATGGGAGCTATGTACATGTCCCTTGGAGTAGGGGAGATTTAGCTGCTTTTACCACATCTTTCCCCAAGTTACGAGAGAGCCCCGTGGAGTGGTACAAGCAAGTCGAGAGGTTTGTAAAGATCTCAAAAGTCCTATGGATAGATCTGAACACGCTGTTTGACATTGTAGTACCAGGAGATCTGTGGACAGCATGCAAGGTTAGCGCTGAGTGGCCCACAACGGAGCCAGAGAGAGATGCTAGGACTAATGGGCCGTCCGACATCGTGATGGCAAAATTCGAGAGAGTGATGACTTGGCTGAAAGAAAAAGTGCCAATGCAAGACATAGATTGGGTCAGAATAGACAGAACGAGACAGGAACCCAAAGAGACAGTCCATGAATATTACGAGAGATTGCTGAAGGCGTTTAAACAGTATAGCGGCTTGGATGTAATGGATCCAAAGGACATAGGGCAATTCGTGTCCAAGTTCGTCCTGGGACTGAGACCGGATATTAGTTTAATGATTCAGCAACACTCGATTTGTTGGCAAAGTAGACCCCTAGATGAAATACTGAGATATGCCAGGTACTGCTGTGATGAGGTAGACTCCAAGGCTAAGAAACTAAAAGAGAAGCTGATGGTGGTACAATTGCAGACAGCAGGGAAGGGGGGACCGCAACAACAACAGCAGCAAGGGACAGGTACAGGAGGTAAGAAGCAGTACAGTCAGAACAAGGGTAATGAGGAGAGTACTACCTTTAGACCCAGAGTAGACATAGCTACCTTGAAGAAAACGACTAGGTGCCACCAGTGCAACGAGTTGGGGCATTGGAAACGCGAGTGCCCTTACAATGTGGAGATCGGAGAGCCAGAGATAGAGGAGGAAGAGGTCCAGAGCGCACCTATGAGAGGGGCGACGCCATACCAAGGAAAGGTGCTCAAAGGGGGGGGGGCTTCTCCCCGAGCCCAGTTCCCGCAACCTCCTCGAGTAGGGAGTATGGGTAAGACCTATAGACAAATGCCCCTGTTTGTGGAAGGTGAAGAATGCTATTATGTGGACCCATTAACCGGACAGAGAGTGGAAAGAGAAGACTGCACCCTTGGGGCAGCCTTAGAGGTAGATCAGAGGGGACCCTATGTGGAAGCAGAAGTAGCAGGGTGCCCTACGACATTTCTGGTGGACACAGGAGCCACTAGATCCACGATCAGATCAGCTGCAGTTCCAGACCTGCCCATGTCTGGAGAGACCATACAGGTGGTAGGGGTCGCAAACAGGAGAATAACCAGCCAATTGACAGAACCGGTACAGGTGAAAATAGGGAAGTACAGCGATGAGCACCAATTTGTGGTTTGCGATTCAAGCCCTGTGTGTCTGCTAGGAAGAGACCTGTTGTGCAAATTGAATTGTACTATATATTGTACACCCCAGGGAGTGGAGGTATTGACTAATGATGATGATGCAGATTTCAAAGTTGCAAACTCAAGAATATGTGTGGAGCTGTACCCTACTTTGACAGTAGACGAGCTTCCCTGGGATTTGAGAGAGACAGTGGCATCAGAGGTATGGGATTTCACTGGGGAAGAGATTGGATTGGTCAAAGGGGTGGACCCAGTGAAAATTGTAGTGAAACCGCATGCTGAGTTCCCAAGAACACCCCAGTATAAATTGACTCCAGAAACGATTGCAGGCATAAAACCCGTGATCGAGTCCATGATTAAACAGGGAATACTGAAAGAAATTGTGGGTAGTCCATGCAACTCCCCGATTATGGGTCTGCAGAAACCCAATGGGAAATTTCGGATAGTACAGGACCTGCGAAAGATTAATAACATAGTCGTTTCATGTTGTCCAGTGGTACCGAATCCATCAGTGATACTGTTTCAGATTCCATTCCAAGCTGAGTGGTTCACTGTGATCGATCTTTGTCAGGCTTTCTTTTCGATCCCTTTGGACGAAGATAGCCATTTTCTTTTCGCATTTAAGCTGGAAAATCGCGTCCTAACATGGTGTCGTATCCCTCAGGGGTATACAGAGAGTCCATCGATCTTTAACCAGCTTCTGAAGAAAAATCTTGAAAGTCTAGTGCTGCCCCAGAAGTCAGTTCTGGTCCAGTACATAGACGACCTCCTTGTGGCGTCAGACACAGAAGAAGCTTGCAGGGAAGACTCCATTGCTTTGTTAAATCACCTAGCTGCCAATGGGCATAAGGTATCCCCGGGAAAATTGCAGTACTGCCTGACAGAAGTGCAGTACTTGGGACACAGAATTGAGAAAGGCAAACGAAAGGTGTCACCAGACAGGATAGAGGCGATCATGAAAATGAACGCGCCTCAGACACAGAGAGAGGTCAGGATGTTCCTAGGGATGGTGGGTTATTGCCGACAGTGGATCGTGAACTTTTCACTGAAAGCAAAGCCCTTGCAAAAACTGACGCACAAAGAGGTGAGTGATCCGGTACCATGGGACAAAGACTGTTTGATGGCATTCTTACAGCTGAGAGAGGACCTGTGTCGTGCTCCGGCATTGGGAATGCCTGATTACAATAAACAATTCTTTCTTTACTGTTGTGAGAGAGAAGGTTGTGCGTTGTCTGTGTTGGTCCAAATCCATGGGAATGCCCGTAGACCAGTTGCTTATTTCTCAGCTACTTTAGACCCAGTAGCCGCAGCGTTGCCCGGATGTCTCAAATCCGTTGCTGCAACGGGTGTCAGCATTGAGAGATGTGAAAATATTGTTATGGGGCACCCGTTAGAGGTGTGCGTGCCACATTCTGTTGAACTGTTGATGACCAGGACCAAAACACAGCATCTGACCAATAGCAGGCTCACGCGCTATGAGCAAGTTATTCTTGCTGCAGAGAACGTGACCCTCAAGAGATGCTCTGTTTTGAACCCTGCTACCTTAATGCCACTTCCAAATGATATTGATGATGATGATGAATATACAGACCATGACTGTCTCGATGTGACTGAACTATGCACCAAACCCAGACCCGACATCGTAGATGAGCCACTGACGGACCCAGATGAAGTTTTCTTTGTCGATGGCTCATGTGTAAGAGACGAAGTTGGGCAGTTGAGAGCAGCTTATGCTGTTTGTACAATTGAAGGAGTTGTGGAAGCAGGGTGCCTGGAAGGAGTAAACTCCGCTCAGGTAGCCGAGATTATTGCCCTAACACGTGCTTGCTTAGCAGGCAATCAAATTCGAGTCACCATCTACACCGACAGCCAATACGGGTTTGGGGTAGTTCATGATTACGGGCAGTTATGGTCTCAAAGAGGGTTCATGACTTCTTCAGGCTCTCCCATTCGCAATGGAGAGTTTGTGCGCCTGTTGTTAGAAGCATTGCAATGTCCAGCAAGTATCGCAGTTGTAAAGTGCATCGCACATACCAAAAATGAGGACTTTGTTTCAAAAGGCAATAGATATGCTGATGAAGTTGCGCGGTATTGCGCAGAACAAGGTTACTCTTTCACAGAGGTGGATGTGGGTGGAATAAATGTAAGAACTGAATTAGCCATGATACTGGAAACTGTTGATACTTGGGATGAACTGTCAACCATGCAAGAAAATGCTCCTGATTCAGAAAAGGAAACATGGGTAAAGGCAGGATGTGTAATGGGTGAGACTCATTTTTGGGTCTCAGCAGACGGCAGAGCAGTGTTGCCCAATGAGATGGTGAGTCCAATGGCTAGACTCATACATGGTCCCGTACACTTAGGGAGAGATGCTATGCTGAGAGTGTTTAGACAGACTTGGTACAATCCTAAGTTTAGAATAGCAGCAGAAGCAGTGTGCCAGCGTTGTGTGACCTGCCAGCAGCTGAATGTAGGGAAAAGAACACCAGTTGCACTAAGTCACATAGGAAGGTCTGGAGGTCCATTCAACAGAATGCAGATAGATTTCATTGAAATGCCAAGATGCAACCGCCTCCGCTATGTCCTGGTGGTTGTTTGTGTGTTCTCCAGATGGGTTGAGGCATACCCTACACGTAGGTGCGACACCCTCACAGTGGCTAAGTTACTGCTTAGAGAACTTATCCCTCGGTTCGGGGTGCCGGCCTTTTTGGAATCAGACAGGGGAACACATTTTAACAGCGAGCTTGTGAAGATGATTTGTGTTGCACTGAATATAGACCAAAGGCTCCATTGCAGTTACCGACCAGAAGCCTCAGGAATTGTGGAACAAATTAATGGCACGATCAAGTCCAGAATAGCGAAAGTTTGCTCCTCAACGACCCTGAATTGGCCTGACGCCCTGCCATTAGTACTCATGAGCCTTCGTAGTACCCCAGACAGAAGAACAGGGTTGTCACCACATGAGGTGTTAATGGGGAGAGCAATGAGACTGCCATCTATTCCAGCTACTGCACTGTTAAATATCACAGATGATATGATCCTGGACTATTGTAAGGGGCTGTCTGACGCCATGCGTTCTGTGTCCCTTCAGGTGCAGGCTGCAGAGGTTCCAGCGTGCCAGGGCCCTTGCCATGACCTGTATCCTGGGGACTGGGTCCTGGTGAAGAAACATGTGAGAAGAAGCTGCTTGGATATTCGTTGGCGTGGGCCCTACCAGGTCATCCTGATCACAAGTACAGCTGTAAAGGTGGGAGGCCTGCCCAACTGGATACACGCGTCGCATACGAAAAGGGTTCCAGCACCTCTGGAAACAGCTCCTCTCTCGGATGGACGTCCAGCTGAGGACCAGGAAGCCATAGAGGGGGCTAGCCAAGCTGTAGAGGTGCCAGAGGAAGCAGGGAACGAGTCTGACCAAGCTGAGGACGGTCAGTACAACAGCGAAACAGAAGACGCTACAGAAGGAGAAGACAGCTGGGAGTACGAGTCTGACCCTGACAGGTCTGAAAGAGAGCGAGAACAGACCAGAAGGAGAAGGAGTAGAAGGGCACGTGGAGAAGCAAATTGGCCGCAAAGAAGAAGTTCTAGCCTGAGGTCAACTCCAGAAGCAACCCTTCCTCCGATATCAGAAGACTCAGACCCAGAAGAAGGTGCTCAGGGCGCTGAAGCACCAGACCGAAGAAGGTCAAGAAGAGTGCGTGTGCCTAACAGAAGATACTCCACACCTGAGTGGACATATCTGGCGACAAATGTCTGTGAAACCGGAGACAGGGAGGATCCGAGCGGTGGTGGTGTCCAGTTCTGAGCCCATTATCACCGTGGAAATACAACTGTTGGTACCCGGTGTCGAACAAGAAGGGTCACTAACATTCGTGCTCCCCAGACCTCCCCGCCTCAGCAAGTTAAAACACATGTTTCTTACAGAATTGAAATTCCCCGACTTTGGTACCACGATAACAGCACATGAAGAGCATACTCTTCGCATGGAAATATTGAACTATGCTATTGAAGCTGCAACCACAAATCTAATAGTCGATTGTTAAAGGACTTTGTAAATAAAGCAAGCAGAAGAAAAGAAGATTACCTAGCGCCCAGGAAGCAGAGAATTTTAGGGAACCCCTTGAGTGGATGGAGAAGGGCTAGGGTTGTCTTTTTGAACTGTGAAAGGACTTTTTGCGAAAAAGGCTGTCAGCCTCCAGCTGTGTGGATTCTAAAGACAAAAAAAGGATTGAAAGAGACTGTAAAGGAACGAGAGGAAAAGAACTTTTTTTGCAAAGAGAAAGGGAAAAGCTAGATTGTCTGACGAAATGGAGGCCGGCACCCCGAACCGCAGAGCTAAATGTATAATAGGTACACTAATAGTAGGAGTGATAATATTAATAGCTTTAGTGGTAACAATTTCTTATGTAAAGGGACATGAGGAAGAGGTAAAGGTAACTGATGCGAATTCTGTAGTAACACTTACACCCACTGTTGCAGGTGAGAAAAGGGAAAACACTCAAGAGAAAGCGTTATTGGCTGCAGAAGCCCGCAGGTTACATGTAGACGAGTCCCAAGGAGACTTTAGGTCAAATGCTTATGCTAAACTTTTGTATGAATACGTGGATGCCATGGAGGTTAAGGATTGCTACGTCTGCATGCAGTTGCCTGCGTCTGTAGATGAAGGAATTCGATATCATCACCTCCCTCTGACATATGGCATTACATGTAGCTTATTGCTTAGTATATTTTATGAGAGAGATAGTTTTGAATACTATTTCTCCAATTATGATTCTGTGTTGCCAGAAGTCCCGAATTATAAGCAGATGAATAAATGGGATTACTGGAAGAGTGAAGACAGATTGGCCAAGTTCTTCATTCCTTGGATTACCTTAGATACTTCACATGCCCGTAGAAATAATCTGACATGCAAGGTGTCAGAAGTCGAGAAAAAGTTCATAGGGCAGGTGGATGATCGTTACAGGAGACAAAAGATTTTGAAAAAATCAGGACAAGGGAAATTAGATTGGACCGAGGAAGAGAAGTCACATAAGAGAAAGGGTAGTAGTGGTCCAATAGCTTTAGATAAAGCGCAGAAAGGAAAGTTATGTCTTCACCGAGCCAAAACGTATTATGAAAATGTATACGTGGGTGAAGTTGACTGTGAACATGCTTTTAATTTAGAGTACTACACTAAGGATTTCCTGAAGGGAATGCAAGTGATTCCAAATGTGTATTTTGTATGTGGAAGAAATGCTTACGTGAGACTACCTGACAACTGGTATGGATCATGTTACTTGGCAATTGTCTTCCCCAAAATATATCATGCACAAGACTTATTGATCATTGAGGGCCAGACATCATCGAGGGGAAGGAGGGATTTAGGCGATGCAGAAATGGTTGGAGATGTCTTTGGAGCTATGTTCCCTCTTTTGGGAATAATCCTTAATGATGTTAAAATTAGACGACTGGCAACAGTTGTCGACAGGTTGTCTGCCAGCACTGCTCAGTCCTTAATGCTGGTAGAAGGAGAGATGCAATCGATAAGGGCTATGGTTCTTCAAAATCGGCTTGCATTAGATGTCTTATTAGCAAAAGAGGGCGGAGTCTGTAAGGCTTTGAAGGTTCAGGAATGTTGCACTTACATTCCAGACCTTTCAAAACCCCTTGAGAAAGTTGTTAAGAACATAACTAATATACACAAAGAGATCGAAGACTTGAGTAGAGAAAATGTCTGGGAAAAGGTGGGCCACGGAATGAGTACAGTTGGAGGGTGGTTTTCCACCTTAGGCAAAAGCTTTATTTGGTATATCCTAAAGCCTATCATCATAATATTGATCTGTGGGATAATATTGTGGGGATTGGTGAGGGTATTCAAATGGTACAGAGCAAGAAGGTCAGAAAGGGCCCAAAGAGAACAGTTGCAGAGATTGGCTGCCATACAAGATAATCAGTACAGGAGCCTGAGAGCTCTGGAAGCGCAGAGAATGCCAGCAATAACTGCAGTTTAAATGTTAGTGATGACCCCGAGAGGTCATCAAAGGGGGGAACTGAGAGAGCGCAAACTGATATAAATATATGAGTACATCACACTTACCTATAGAGAGCATAATTCATGAAGAGAAATGCCATGAGTGCTAATAGTATTTGAAATTATATTCTAAATGTATAGCTAATATAGAGATTTAAGTAGAAGTGGAATTAATACAGAAATGTGTGACATTATATGATTTTATTAGACGTGATTATTTTGAATCTATGTCGTGTAGCTGTTAACATATAAGATGGTCTGTGGTAAAACGCAGAACGTGGTAGGCCTCAGGGCCAGAGCTGGAGCTAAAAGGGAAGGTGTTTCTTTTCACGACACAGATTGTTTAACGTTTTTGGTCATTGCATTAATGGGCCATGATTTAGAGTAATGTTTTCTAAATAATAGAATAAGAGTTTTAACATGCTTTAATTAAATGAAGAAATTGAATGCTATAATCATAATGTGAAATATTGTAGGCCTGAAATGTTTTAGCATTGATTTACACGTACATGTCTGGGCTGAGAAATGTTGCAAGCCTTTTTAGAAGTCTATGAGAGTTGGGTTCTTGGCGGCAGATATCTGTCTGCAACAGGAAAGGGGGGATCCAATTATAAGTGAATGAATAGAGGTCTGTTCAGTAGACGGCCCAGACATGGAGGAGGGTTCTGGAATGTTTAAGGGGTATCAGCGGGCCGGAGAAGAGACTGAGAAGCAAGGTCAACTCTAACGTCTGAGGCCCAATACAAAGCATCATGGAAAAAGCCTGAAGTTGCACCACGTGAGAGGCGTTTCGCAAGGGGCGTCTCAAATGTTGTTGACTGTTTTGTATTAGGGACAGCACCCCTGGGTGGAGTTAGAGCAGAGACCTGAGGACCCTTTAGAGAGCGGATGGGTAGGCAGTGAGGGGTCATGACTGGAGAACTTTAGGTTTTCACCAAGAGACTTAGAGTGGGTGACTTCCCTTGGGGGTCATTCATTGCTGACACCTTTGTTAGGTTGGGATTTGGTTAAGTAGGGATACCATCTAGAACAGGGTAGGGACGCCTAACCTGTGTTTGTTTTCCTCCAACCTAAATGAAGGAGAGATATGCGTCTATGCTGATAGCTTTGCTATTTTTAGAACTTGTGTTAGTGATTTCTGTTGCTCGTCTGAGGGCTTTTCGAGAGCACATGTATGTAATTGGACCTGTGTATCTCGTGAATCTCATTCTGAGATGCTTGTATTTGCAGCTCATTATATCTTTACAATAAACTTTTGAAACCTAGAAGTTGTCCGTGATCTTTGAGAGCAGAGTCCTTTCTTGGGTGAACTAATTTGCAGATAGGTGTACTGTTTCCTTCCAAGACAGGCAATAAAGGTTCAGTCGACCAGATCGAGGTTTGGATCAATAGAGATAAGTTATCGATCAAAATCTCGCCCTTTCACCACCAAGTAAAGACTGGCCAGATTAAAGAGTGGGGGAAATCCATCCTCTTCCGATTCAACACTTGAAATAAAGTTTTGTGAGCTCAAAGATAGATACTGGAAGAACCCTGTGAATACAGAAGGAACTTTCAACAAACAAAACTGCAGAGAAAAAGGTGCAAACTCTTTTCACAGAAGCCACAGTATTTTTGGGAATTGAATATCCTCTGGATTTAAGTAGGTCTGGTGTTCTTGAATCGTAATCATGTAGTATCACTAAAGGCTCTATGCCACATGTTTAGTTCATCATTGGGCTTACTTCCCCCTTCATTCTAAGTCACAGCTCATATTGTCCATAAAAGTATGGATCTCACTTCATAGTCCTGACACTCTATTTTCACTTCCTGGGATGCTATGTTATCTTGTTCAATAAAAAGCTCTGCTTATCCTTTAGTCTCTTAACACCCATACGGATACTTGTATCTTAAGAGTACAAAATGTTTACCAGACTGGGTTGAGCACACAAGTGGGCAGTTGTAACTTTAGAGCCCAATGAAGCATGAACTTCTCCTAGACTGGACGGTCTTGAAGGATACCTGTAACTGCACGCAAACAACCCAAAGAGCATCATTCTTCTCTCCTTAAACTTCTCTTTTGCACATAAGCGAATATACATATATATTAGATATACATTAACATTTACAGATATTATTTCTTAGTTGACTTAGCTGCCACAAGACAAACTGTGATGCCCTCCACTCCGCAGTACCCAGTACCACTAGATGTTTGGAGCCTCACTGCAGCACATACCGAAGAACATTAACACAGGACCAATAATGCTAGCATGCACACACCGAGCACGCACACAGGCATATGTAGGAGCAGCGAAGAATACATTTACTGCAACAAAGCCTGACAATCAAACACAGCCACTGCTACGATGATCGGTGGGTAGGTACGTGGACGACGGCCATTAACTGCAAGCAGAAGTTACATGTTCTCTGGCTCTCTTTCTATTCCAACGTATTTTAAGGCATCAGCTTGGCTATACCTAAAAAAAAGCAAAGGAAGACAGATCCCCCATGAACCATTGGCAAAGTATTTCTAGATTTAACTGACAGAGTGCATACAACCATTTGTTGATAGTGGACTAAAGAAGTGGGTGTATGAACAAATGTCTCACAGTCTGTTTTTTGCCAATATACCAGAACAATTTTTGACAAATAGATATAGAGCTTGCTAATACACTTCCATACCTATTAAAACTGAATTTACTGTTTCATTGTGTGCAGTCAGTGAAAAAAACGCGTTCAAAATCATAATAAATACATTTACTAAGGTATAAAAGGATGCTGGAGTAGAACAGGTGCAAAGAGTGGAGAATACATGCAAGACGTTCACAATCTGGTGTTGCTCATAGAAGGTAAATTATACAACTTGGTTTATCGAAGTAACATTGAAGGACTGTGGGTTCTAGTAGACGTAGGTTTCCCTACCTGCTGGTCAGCCTGACGCAGTTAAAAGATAAGCTGCCATTTGCTACGGTCACGTTACAGAGCTGGATGTTCACCCAGGAGTTCATGCAAAACCCAACTCAGTTAGTGGGATTTGAGCATATAAGCATTTTTCTTCCACAACTGATGTTTGACAGGGGCGAGAATTCTCAGAAAAATTCTCTGTGCAAAGTTAGCAACGTCATCCAACTTTGAGGAAAAAGTTTGAAAGTTTATTCACTCCTACACTAATTGTACAAGCTATACATCTTACCATGGCTCTACATATTAACATATCTACAGATCAAACTGCATGGCACAATTCTTCAAATACACAATACATTTGGTATGATAAACAAATTAAAATGATTAGCCCTAGCTGAAGTAATACACATAATACAAAAATTTAGCAGCCTTCTTGCTAAATCTATTTTGATATATTTTATAGTTCTTTATCCAGATCTTTTTCATATATTTGTTACAATTAGGGGAGAGGTGAGGAAAAAAAGATGAATGGCAGCATGTTTTATGTAACAGTACGACTCCCCCAAGAAACAAGCATGCTTCTTGCTAGGGCCGGACTGAGGAACGGTAAACGGCCCTGGCAAACTGCTCAGCTGGCCCCCCCTGGGGTCAGGGGAATGCAGCTGAGCAGTTTGCCAAGGTTTCGAGCGATTGTGTTACTGGGCGCCGACATTGCCGACCCCCGGTAACATAAACGGCCCCCAGGGGCCCAAAACCGGCCCCAACCCTAGCGGCCTACCGGGGAAACGCCCGGTGCCCGCTATGGCCAGTCCGGGCCTGCGTTCTTGCTCACCTGTAGTCAAAGAAGAGCTCCTCGCCGGCTTGGATTGCTCTTTTGGCAAAGATTCCTATTCGGTGATCTCCATTCACCATCACCACTGTAATGATAGCAACACATCACACAGTCAAGCTCCCTCCTGGTTTTCATTTGTACAACAAGCCATTTGTAGATGGAGTAGTTACATAACCCTCTAAAAATCTGGGCCCAGACGTGCCCTGACATGGAAAGCTTGCAAACATGAGTTGTGTGAGATGCTCTCCAAGTGCACATCTTCATACTACAATTTCATATGCATGGTATAATATAAAAAAATCTTCTGTGAACGCACCATATGAATGCTTTTTGATTGAGTCACAAGTAACAATAACAGGATATTTAATACTCTCACCTGTCGCGCTCTCTTTCCTGATGGTGTGGTAGGAAAACCACACATTGGCCAGAGCATTACAATCGGGTTCAGGCTGCTAGACTGCACTTGGCCCAGAATCAGAATAATGGGAGATGGGCACTTCCATGAGTCACAGTGGCATCATAAGTACTGTAGGAAACTGGGTTTCTGTTGCAGTTGCCCCCCCCCCACTTTTTGCCCCCCTTTTAGCTGCTAGATGCAAATTTTTGACTGACAGCGCTACTGGGGCCTGCTTTTTCTAAAAAAAAAAAAAAAAGACCAGATTCCTTTTTTTGAGAGACAGGACCTTCCAAATTTGCGAGCATTCTTGTTACTCTGATGCCTTGGCTTTAAAGTGTGGGGTCACGCAGGGCTCTACTTTTAGCCCCACACTTTTTAACATTTACCATAGCCCCCTAGCAGACATTGTCAAGGAGTTCGGAGTGTCGGTTATGTCTTATGTGGAGGAGACTCATCTTGTCCTCTCACTTTACTAAGAGACAGACCTAGATCAAATACAAATGGCACCCTTGCCTTGAGAAAGTCGCTTGATGGATGGTGAATCATTTGCCTAAGCTAAACGGAGATAGGCGCTGTATGAATGTATGTGGTATTTCTATTGTGAAAACCTAGACAAATGGCAACAGAGTGCTGTAAATGGTAAAATTCCAGCATGAAGCCAGCAGCAGGTGGGAGATATAGCTGGTTTATGAACTGTTGCAATGTGAACATAAACTAGCTCTGACAAAGTGGCCTACATCTTCAGTTTGGGTGATTTCTATTTACATTTTGATAATGCCTCAAAAGCGCAAACTGCATTTGTTTTCCTTTTTGATCTCACGCGATGCTCCCTGCTCATTCTAAGGGGCATGCATTTTAAACAGTTTGCTGCAACATGCCTTTATGCCAAACCTATTAACCCTATGCTGTTCATTGGTCCAATCATTATTGCATTCCTCTTTCTTTCCCATTCACTCTGTCCTGTATGAAAGAGGTTAGGCTGTCTGTGCTTAAGAATTACTGCAAGCGGAATGACATCTCTACTGATTTGCTAGCTACTGATTTAAAACGTACATCAAAAAATTCCCTCTCCGAGCCTGATTCTCGACCATTACTTGACAACTATACATCTCAGTTTACAGATTGGTCATCTGAAGATGAAGGTAGTCCAACATTCTTGCCCTTCTTGTGATTAAGTCTCACTCGAGCTTTTTAGAGATGGAATAGTCTCTGGTTAGTCTTCAACACCAAAGGTATTGTAACTTAGATTGGCCTTTTAAAATTCTAATGGGAAAAGCTTAATCACTGCTATAAAACGATATATAACGACTACAAAGGCCGCCTTCTTTTTAAACAACATTCGTAATGCTCCTAATATGGCAGGTGCTATCTTTTCCAAGATAAAGGAAACTCAAAAATCCACTTAAGACTTGTGATGTGTCCATTTCTGTTAACAAATGTTATCAAATTGGCGATTTTATTTTCAGAACAAAATTGCAGATTTCGAAAATGTGCAGAGGTGCTTTGGCCTTCCCTCCTTTTTCTGACACTTTTTCCCCTCGCCCACCAGGCGCTCAACTTCTTCTTCTTCCCCTCTTCGCGATTAGTACTCAACAGATATTCTTCTATCTAAGCTGCATCAAACTCCCTCTTCTGGAACAGTCATTGCTGGCCACCGTTTTGAATGCTTCATTATCTTTTCAAGCGGGTTCAAACTTGCTGGTGTAACCCCCTTATTTAAAAAGCCTTCAATGAATCTTGAGAATTTGTTTTAATTATCGACCTATTTCGCAACTTCGCGTTATAAGAAAATACAGTATTTACTCAATTAACAGACTATGCAAAATAGAATACTCTTCATCTGCTCAAAGCAGTGAGATGATTCTTGTGATGGTCGTGGATCAATTGTACTGATGCTGGTGTCCCAAGCGCAGTAATTTTCCTTGATTTGTCAACCACATTTGATACTTTAGACCACATGATTCTGCTGTTTAGGCTTAACAAGCTAATCTTCAAGGTTCTGGCTTGACATGGTTAAACTAAATGCACTTCTAATTTGCATGACTGTCTGACAAAAGTTGAAGCTTGGATGTGTTATAACCAGCTTAATCTGAATGGTGAAAAGACAGATCTTACAGCCTATTACACTCTCCACCCTTGATCCCCCTCCCCCCCAATACTTTTTGGGAATTGTCAGTCTGGCCTCCTCACTTGGCCCACACCGATTTTGCAATGTCTGGTAAAAAAATAGTGGTGTAAACCGGACTTTGCTCTCGCTATGCTCAGCCAAATCTGCTGTGGTTAGCTTCTGCTTTTTCAGTTTAGTTTTACACCCTTAAACACGTCTTCCTTCTTCCTTTTCCTCAAAAGTTCCACAGTTTGAAGGCTTTTATTTCTGCCCGGCTGGATTACTGTTATCCTCTTTACCTGTACCTACCCCAATGCACCATGCATAAGCTGAAACAAGTCCAAAATAATTGCACCAGGTTAGCAGTGGCCATATCTCATCTATCCTGGTGTCTTTGCAACGCTTCCTGCCTAGGCATGAATTTTGTTTAAATAGTTTCCTTGGTGCACAATGTCAACTCCATTTTTGAATGCTACAATTCCTGTTTAGCTTTAAAATCCAGGCATTAGGAACTCTTTTTGGTTTCCCGACTCCAGTCATTCTCTTGGGGCAGGGTCTTCTTAGTGGTGGCCGCCTCAAAATGGAACACCCTTCCATTCGTCCTGTGCTTGGAGCTGAATTTGCTTGATTTTAGGAAAGCCTTTAACACTTAATAAAGTCTATTCCAAGGCATAATGGATTTATGTGCCTTTTATGAGTGTGAAGAGGATTAATACAATTTAAGGCACAGTGTCTGCATTCCATTTCAAATTCACTTTAACATGTTAAAAGGCACTGCTTAATCATTACACTAGAACCCCATGTACTGTTTATCCTCTTGACTCAGTAATTCTTTATTTTTTGAAAAACAAATATATCAGTAATTTAATCGATTTAGACAACAGGCGCGGTATTTAAGATCTTTACCGAATTGTCTATCGAAGCTTATCACAAAGTGAAACTGTTAGACCTGTCAGCCTTAGGGTGTTCTCCCCCAAACGCTTTGCCTTCACCTCTATTTTTGCTGATCTCGTTTTTGTTGGTCTTAGGACTCTGTGCACTTCACCAGTGCTAACAAGCTTGCTTCTTTAAACATGCTAGAATTGTCTGACACCCAATTTGCATAATTAATATTCTGTAAGTCCTTAATAAGTGGTACTACACGTACCTAGGGCCTGTAAATTAAATGCTATTAGTGGGCCAGCAGCACTGATTGTGCCACCCAATTAAGTAGCCCTGTAAAACATATCTCAGGCCTGCCATTGCAGCCTGTGTGTGCAATTTTAAACTTCTACTTCGACCTGGCAAGATAAACCTTTCGCAAAGGCTCAGTCCATCCTTTTTAAATCATTTAATTTACCCCCAGGGTAGGCCATAAACAGCACAGAGGGCAGGGTGAAGTGTATTAAAAAAGATGGACATGTACTTTTAGGTCTTGCATGTATTGGTAGGGACACTCCTAAATTAATTTTTCACTACTGCAAGGCCTCCTTCCTCCATATGGTAACACTGGGTTTCCTTATTACATTTGATAATTGGTAACTTTCAATTGGGAATAGGTTGACAGGTCTAGTTGGGGTCTAAAGCATTGTAATTAAAAGCCCTCTTCCATGGTAAAGTTGGATTTTAAGTCACAATTCTGACAATGCCACTTTTAGAAAGTGGGTGGCTGAGTGAACTAAAGAATGGTGATGGATTAAACCCGGATCAGTTGACTGGGGGTGAGTGTTTGATTTGTTCAAACGCTCCGTCCATCATCCCCTTTTGTATCGCTTTGTTCGCCCTAAGTGTGGCAGGGTATGCTCAGACGTGAGTCCCTTGTTCACTTGGCCACTGGATTCAAGATAGCCTGGCTGATGAGGATTATGAATCCGAAACCGGTCCCAGGATGCTGGTTTCCGGTCCAGGGAAGACATGGCTTGGCAGTTCGGGCTGCACTGTTCCCATGAGGCACAGGGTCAGACTGATTTGCATATAGCCATGTCTGAACTGGGGTGGCTGAGTGAACTAAAGAATGGTGATGGATTAAACCCAGATCAGTTGACTGGGGGTGAGTGTTTGATTTGTTCAAACGCTCCGTCCATCATCCCCTTTTGTATCGCTTTGTTCGCCCTAAGTGTGGCAGGGTATGCTCAGACGTGAGTCCCTTGTTCACTTGGCCACTGGATTCAAGATAGCCTGGCTGATGAGGATTATGAATCCGAAACCGGTCCCAGGATGCTGGTTTCCGGTCCAGGGAAGACATGGCTTGGCAGTTCGGGCTGCACTGTTCCCATGAGGCACAGGGTCAGACTGATTTGCATATAGCCATGTCTGAACTGGGGTGGCTGAGTGAACTAAAGAATGGTGATGGATTAAACCCAGATCAGTTGACTGGGGGTGAGTGTTTGATTTGTTCAAACGCTCCGTCCATCATCCCCTTTTGTATCGCTTTGTTCGCCCTAAGTGTGGCAGGGTATGCTCAGACGTGAGTCCCTTGTTCACTTGGCCACTGGATTCAAGATAGCCTGGCTGATGAGGATTATGAATCCGAAACCGGTCCCAGGATGCTTGTTTCCGGTCCAGGGAAGACATGGCTTGGCAGTTCGGGCTACACTGTTCCCATGAGGCACAGGGTCAGACTGATTTGCATATAGCCATGTCTGAACTGGGGTGGCTGAGTGAACTAAAGAATGGTGATGGATTAAACCCAGATCAGTTGACTGGGGGTGAGTGTTTGATTTGTTCAAACGCTCCGTCCATCATCCCCTTTTGTATCACTTTTAGAAAGTTGGCTTTTTCTAGTCCTAGCTATTTGGAGCCTGCAGCCTGTCCCTGGGAAACATGAGTAGGTGTACTTGGCAGTTGGCCTTTGTGGATTGCTCCCAGACAGTGAGACAAAGGAAAGATAGGTGTTGGCCTGATGGGCCACTCTGACTTAACAATAGGGAAGAACCTTCACCTACTACACTTGCACATGACAAAGCCCTACCAGAACATACTCACAAATGGTTTGTCACTAGTCTTTTGTGATCCCAGACAAGCTGCGGTTGTGCAGGGAGGAAGGGGATGCCTGGTACCTGGTGGAAACAAACCTCCAGAACCTTATCCTACTTCAAAGTAGGCAAAAGGTATAAATAATGCACGCTCAGACCAAACTCTTCAGTACACATTTGGACCTGTGGAGGACTCAGAAGAAGACCTGCTGTGCTGCTTTGCTGCAAGAAGGACTATCACTCCAGTGCCCTGCTATCTGAGTGAGAAAGTCTGGACCTGCATCTTGTACCGAGGACCACTAGAGTGACTCAAAGGGCTAGCTGGATGGCCTTGAGATCAGAGCACCAGGGACAGAACAGACTCCAACAACCTTGCTGCATTCTATACGAAGGATCTCGCAATGCACCACAACCAGGATTTAAGATACTCTTGTCCATTGGGCCTAACTGAGTCCCTGTAGCTGGTCAACACTCTATTGCGGTCAGCCTGAATTTGTGACTTTGTGTGACCAGATAACCACAGTTGACGATTTGTGCTTTTGCGCACTATTTTCATTTAAATCTTTAAAATTGCATCTCTCAGGTTCTACTGATTGGATTTTTGTCATTTTGATCTTACATTATTAAATAGTACTCTTTATATTACTAATTTGGGGTGATATTTTTTTTATGTTGTTATGTTGTGTTTCACGTTATTACTGTTTGAGTTGCTGCATAAATACTTTACACATTCCCTGAAAGATAAGCCTGACTGCTCTGTGTTAAGCACATGCTAATTTGGGGTTTGCTTGTGACTTCACCCTGACAAGGATGGTGGTTGCTGTTTGAGTAGTGTTTCACTCCCCTCAACCAGTAACCCAATTTCTTTTGTTCTCCAGAACAATTCTTAAGATACTTACGCCTTTCTTCTGTGGCTCAGTCTTACCTTTTGCATAGCAGTTTGGGTTCACAGAGTGGTTTGCGAAGCGGATTTTGTTCCCTTTACGTGTTGCATCCACCACAAAATCTGTTAGAAGATGAATTAATTTGTTAAAAGCAAAGCCAGAGAGGCTTCCTGGGGCATACACCCATGCACGAGCATTTTCAGTCACTATAAAATGTAAATGTACTGCAGTCTTTCCTAGTTATTAGTGTCAGGTGAAGTGATAAGGCAATCCAACCTCTTGATCTACAGCATTTTTGCCAGGCTTGGTGGGTTCATGGGTGTGTAAATGTGCAAGGTTGTTAATGCAAACATTGTGACTTCAACTCTGCATTAAGTTCTTTAACACCTTTGACTCAAATTGAGGACAGCAAGTTTTACAACAATGAAAATATGGATGCCACCACTTCTTAATACCGTGGCAGGAGTATGTTACTTACCCTGTAATCATCTATTCGTAGCATGCAGTGCTGCAGAATCACATGCCATGCAAACTCCTTACATCTATTGAGCTCGGACTGTACAACTTGTCTTTCTCAAAGAAGTCTTTTTAATTGAGGACGTGTCGTCACGCCTTCTTGTCAAAAGAATGTGCATGTTCAACTACTCCATTGTTAGATTGTGAATTTTTTCCCCTGCCACGTTGGCGAGTGAGGCTTGAGCTAGTAAAGCTATTAATTGCTGCTGAATAGGTGTTCATAATATCTATATATAGTGTTTAATATGTGTAAATCTGACACCACCTCATACCTGCTGTGTAGGCATGAGGGTGCATGTGAATATGCAGCACTACACGCTATGAATAGATGCTTACAGGGTAAGTAACATACTCCATTTGTAGAATGTGTTGGCTGCAAAAACATGCTATGCATAGACTGTAAAGCAGTACTGCTCTAGTGGTGGTTCTAGGCATTAGATGGTGCAGATGTTTGAAATAGCATCAGTAGAACTGTTTGTCCCATGAGGGACTGCTGCCTAGCCTGAACATTTACACAAGGTTTTGTAAATGTATGTGGATTTGATCAGGTAGCTGCCTTGGAAATGTCAGCTAAGGGGATATTTCTCAAGATAGCCACTGAAGCACCCTTCGTCCTTGTGGAGTGTGCTCGTGGAATGGTAGGTAATATCATTTTGTATTTTACATAAAAATATTGAATACATTTGACAATCCATGCAGAAAATTCTGCTTTAGAAATGGCTTTACCTTTTCTTGGATTTGAGAAAGCCACAAAACATGGTATGTTTTCCTAAAAGATTTAGTTCTCTCAATGAAATATAATTAGTGCTCTGTTAACATAGAGTGTATAAAAGCCCTTTCTGACACAGTGTCAGGATTTGGGGAAAAAAAGTGTAAGTCAAGTATTTGGTTCAAATGGAAAAGAGAGATACCTTTGGTAGAAAATCCTGGAAAACGTGAAAGTAAGGCTCTTCTATACTCTGAGCAATAATTTCTCCAACTCTTCTTAGGGAAGTTATAGTCAAATGGAAAGAAACCTTCAAAGAAAGGAACTGCAGAGGACAAGAATGCAGTGGTTCGAAAGGTGTGGACAATAGTCTTTTGAACGATGTTTACATTTCACAAAGTAGTAGTGTTGCACGTGGTGGAATTATTTTCTTCAACACAGCCATAAAAGCTTTGACAACTGGGTATACTAAAAAGTGAACGATGTTTACGATTTTGCAGGTAAGCTACAATTGCTGCAAGGTACAGTCATATGGAAGTGTAAGCTAATCATTACTTTTGAAGGTGTAGCAGATAAAAAACGATCTGCTTTACCGTAGGTGCTCAAGGGTCTATATGCTGGGCTGTTTGATAATGTACAGAAAATGCTTCCAATTGGCTGCATAGCAAAGATCTTGTGGTTGGAGGTCTTGCCTTCTTTCGAATGTCCATACACCCAGGAGGCATTTGTAAATAGATTGTAAACTATGACTTCTGGAGCCAGACTGACAGGCTGAATTGTTGGGGTTTTGATGCCTGACCCTGCCTTTGCTGTGAGAAGTAGCGGCTCCTACCGAATGGACGTAGAGGTATGGGGGGGATTTAAAAAAATGAAAATAAAAAAAAATTCAACAAATTTACCTGGATGCAGCCGGCCAGCGGACTGCCCGCCGCTCTGTTCTCTTTCTGCCTTGTGAAGAAGCAGGAAGCACCCAGGCTCCCTTGAGCCAATCACGAAGCTGCGATGCAGCTTTGTGATTGGTCTGGGCACTGTGGTTCGGACCTTAGATAGGGAATGGCACCCTAGGCTTGTTCTCTACTCAGGCTGTAATGCAGTCTGGGTGGCGAACTTGCAAAGTGCGCATGACATTTTGGCCAGCATTAGATGGTCAGCCAAAATGGCACGTGCACTTACAAAGTTGCTACCACTCCCCCAGCCTATAAACAAGCCAGCCCCACCTCACCCCCCAACCAACTGAACCAGTAGTTTAAATAAAATTGTAATAACGTTAAGTTATTATCATTTTATTTTTCTGTTTTTAATTGCTGGCTCAGCGAGCTGGGGGGCAACGCTTCTCTACCATAGCCGTGAAGCCGCCACTGGCTGTGGGTGAGAAGATCCAGTATGTTGGGAGTCTCTCATGAGGTAGTAGGGACAACTCTAATAGTGTCGTGAACCAGGGCTGATGCGCCCAGAAGGGAGCTATGAGAATCATCTTGAGAGGTGTTTGAGTTTCCTGTCCAGAAATGGAATGAGTGGGAGAGGCGAAAACATGTATGCAAATATCCTTGACCAGTTCTTCCAAAGATAATTGCCCATGGACTGTGGGTATTGGTACCTGGGGGTGAAGTTTTGGCATTTTGCATTTTTGATGGTGGCAAATAGATCTACGTCTGATGTCCCCCAAAGCTGGAAGTAACAGAGTAGGACTTGGGGGTGGAGATCCCACTTGAGGACTTGTTGCTATGTCCTGCTTAGCAGGGCCACCACTGAATTGTCCACTCACGGAAGACACTCTGCCGGAAGGTGGATGTGATGGCGAATATCTGAAATGATCTGTGCTAGCTGGGACAGCTGTAGTGAATGCATCCCTCCTTGCTTCTGTATGGTCATATTGTCTATCCGGAAAATAACTTTTTTTGGGTTATATTGGGGAGGAAGGATTCAGAGCTGTCTGAATTGCTGTAACCTTCAATACATTGCTGTAGATTGTTTTGCTGGAGAGCTGTCTTTCAGTGAGCCTCCCACCCTATGAGTGATGCATCCGTGGTGATAGTCACCTGTGGTACTGTGTCCAAAATAGGATGTTCTGTGTGCCCCACCATTTCAGAGATTGATGAACCCTGGGCGAAACCAACACTAGACCCTCCAAATTGGCCCCCGCTTGTGGCCACTGGGATGTTAGACACTCCTGTAATGGGCACATGTGTAACCCGGCATGAGGGTCTATTGCTATAAAAGAGGCCATCATGGCCAGAAGACGCATGGACGTCATGACTGGCAGGCGATGATGTGGCTGAAAAAAAGACCCAGTTGGTTCTGGAGATTGGGAAACTACTGTGAACTGGGGTATGCTGTGGCAGAGATCGAATTGAGGATTGCTCCCAGATAGGGTTGTAATTGAAGAGGCTGTAAATGACATTTGGTATCACTTATTGAGAACCCCAATGTGTGTGAAAAATTGATTGTGGTCTCGGTAACTTGCAGGCACCTGGGTCCATTTGAACTTTTGATGAGCCAATCATCAAGGTATGGGAAGACATGAATGTTTTGTCTTCTTAAATGTGCTGCTACCAGTGCTAGACATTTGGTAAACACTCTAGGGGCTGTTGTCACTACAAATGGGAGAACTTTGAACTGATAAGACGACCACTTCCCACAAACCTGAGGTACCAGCAATGTGACCGGGGACTCACTATATGAAAGTATGCATCCTTCAGATCGAGCACTGTCGTGTAGTCGCCTTCTTGTAGCAGTGGTATTACATCCTGTAGTGTCACCATGTGAAAGTGTTCTGACAGAATGTAAAGATTGAGAGGTCGGAGATCCAACATTGATCTCAGCTTCCCATCTTTCTTGGTTATCAGAAAGTATAGGGATTACATCCCCTTGCCTTGATGTCTGTGAAGGACAGGCTCTAATGTACCCTTTAACAACAGAGCTTTCACCTCCTCTTTGACAAGGTAAAGGTGCTGCGGGTTGAGGGGTTGTCTGCGAGGAGAAATGTTTGGTGGGTGAGAGGCAAGTGCTAGACTAAATCTATCGCAAATTATGGATAATCTCCACTGGTCGGATATTATCTCTGGCCACAGGTGGTGAAACTGCGACAGCCTTCCCCCAGCAGGTATTGTGTGTCCAGGGGGGATGTAAGGCAAGCAATTGCTTGGAGGTGGAGGCTCCCTGCAGGAGTTCCTCTACCTCTCTGTTTAAAACCTCCTGTATATTAGCCTTTGCCTGCTTGCTGGTGGTATTGCGGCTGTTGCTTATTGTATATTTGAGTGTTTGTGATTTTGGAAGCACCTCTGCCCTGATACCTCCTAAACGACTGGTGGCATGGTGTAGTAGAGACTGCCAAGCTCCCATGAATTTTGCGATCTTTGACTTTTTTCTTTTTTTCTAGATGTGAGTCCAGCTCTGGCCTGAAGAGATGTTCTCCATCGAATGGGACAATAAGGAGACTTTTCTGCACCTCAGGCTTGTTCCTGGAGATGCATTGCCAGGCATGCCTACCTAGGAGAATAGAGGAATGTATTCCTCTTGCAGCCGTGTCAGCGCTATCCCAGGCACAGCGTATGGTTGTGTTGGATATTTGTCTACCTTCTGAGACTAGGCCTTCCCCTCTCTTCTTGAAGTGTTCTGGGAGATTTTGTCTTCGCTCTTCCATATTGTCCCACGTGGCACGGTTATACTGAGATAGTAATCCCATCGAGTTAGCTATGCCAGTGCTTGGCGTGCCCCACTGCCACACTTCTCCCTGCTGCATCTATGTGCGTACTCTCTTTATCTGGAGGAGGTGCGTCCCCAGTACTTTGGGAAGCTGCACTCTTTGCAGTTGTCACCACTAGGGAGTCAGCTGTTGGGTGTCACCAGATGTAAAGTGTGTCAGTAAGGGGAAGGTTTGTACTTCCTCTCAATGAGTGGTGGAAGGATTCTAGCTTGACTGGCTCTTCAAGATCTCTGTAGAGGCCTTGAGCATGGAACCAATCATGGGCACATATTGCACAACATGCTCGGTCTTAGTGTCTCAACCAGAAAATCCTTTTTCTCCTCTGTAGTATGCATTTGTACCGTGTGATTTTCAGCTGCCACATGAATGCCACAATGGTATCAGTGGGTATCATCTGGGGGCGATGCTCTAGCTGGTATTGGGAGGTCAATGTCTGGATCTGGTAACACAATATCATATGTGTCCCAGGGATCTGAGCTTTGGAGAGGGTCCCCTTGTGAGCCTGTCATGTGTGTGAGGACTTGGGCTCCCTGTGTCTCCAACAGTGTTGACGGCGACATAGGTTGTGTAGATGGAGTGAAGTAGAGTGGCATAGGGCTTGTGGACTTATTTTTCATTCTTGGGCTCTTTTGGAGAGGCTGTGTAAGGTCAATATCCTCTGTATTTCTTTTATGGGTGTTCTCAAGCTCCCATTAAAGGGTGCTTCTTGTGCAGGAGTTCTTGTAAGCTTTCAAAACGTTTCCCTCCATATAAGGTGTGGCTACCGTCCTAGCTTTCGTGGGCAACGTGTGTCTGTTTTTTTGTTTCTATGCTCGGTCGGAGCCTAGGAGGTTGAAGCTGAAGTTGTTGGTGCCGTTGGTTTTTGCAGTATAAGTGTTAAAGTGTGACCTCCCTCCAAGCCCTTTTTTGGAATTGAAAGGTCTAGGCTCCGATGATGTGTGCATCTACACCGTATGCTTGGTTAGCTCCGATGGCTTTGTCGAGCCCGAATGGAGGCCAGGTGTCGGAGTCTTTGCTGGTGCCATAGGCTGTGCATGCGTCAATGGCTTCTTTGGCATCAAGGGCTGCTGCGTTTTATCTCCGTGCCTGTGGCCTGGAGACCAATCGGGATCGAGTGTAGTCTAGTCCTGTCTCAGCTCCGAGGCGGCTCTCGGTGTGGACCAGAAAGTGAAGGCGATGGTGAGAGGGCTGTGGATTTGTTTTTTTGATGTGGAGGTGCTGTGGGCTTTGGGTACTAATGGCCATTGACTTCATCCTCCTCCTGGGCTTGACCGCAATGCAGTCTGTCCTAGTGGAGGATCCACTATCAACATCAGCGATTCTTTGTTCCTCGTTTGCCGAGAATCCAGCCTCTGCTGCCATCTCCATGGTATGTGCTAGGAGTCGGTTACGACTGGAACGCTGAGTCTTTTTATTTTTTAAGTGGCTACAGGCTGTGCGGTCCTGTTCTTTATGCTTCAGTGACAAGCACAGGTTACAGATGTTTTGCTGGTCTGAATACACGCATTTGGCCTTGCATTAAGGTAATTTCTTTAAAGGTCTCTCCTTTTTCCCTTCCATCACCTGGAGCCAAACATTTTCAGCGGAACCTGGAAGGGGGCACTGGCGATAGCTGTCCAGAATAAAGCTGTCACTAAAAACCTGGATCAGACGGCTGCTGATGCCAAGTCATTTCGTTGAGTAGAGGCCGCTACTACTCAATTGGGTGTCGAGATAAGTGGGGAGATTCTAATTACAGCACTCCAAGTTGATATAGTTCAGAGCTTTAATGTATAGCCCTCTACACTCAAGTTTTTTGTACAAAAAAGTGTCCGAACAAGCACACTCAGTTGTAATTATGAAAAAACAACTTCTTTGTTATGTAGGATGGGATCAACAAATATAATGCCAATATAGTTAGAGGTCCAAGTCTGTGTTCTTCAAATTTTCTTTATTCAGGATTTCATAAAAGATTAATCCAGCATATCGTTCGCCAACACGTGTTTCGTCTCTTGCTGAGACTTTATCAAGGCATATATCATGTGTGGAGCTGGAGGTTTCAGAGATGGACGTTGCGGGGTGCACTGCTAGAAGTTCAATGATGGGTCACCGTAGTAATTGAAGCGGTGCGGATACAAGTTTGTCTGCAACTGGTCAGAGATGGGCAAGATAGAGGACAGCACCGTATGCAGATGATTGGCTTAGTGGTCGAAATACCCCCACTTCTAGTTAGATAGGAGAGAATGTTGAACAACTATAACAAAGGCGGCATGGAGTGAAACCTTGTAGTGCAGCGCGTTGTAAGGAGCGCGAGGTATGGGCGCAGATTACTTCAAACAACCATAGTAAGTTGTAATTTGAGACATAGGAGTGCTCGTGTCCCAGTGTGACGGTCCGTTTCAATTGGGTGTCCATGGGTGGCAAAGGCGCCAAACATGCATGGAGCTCCAGCACAGTCAATCCGAACCCAATAGCAGAAAAATCAATCTAATAATGGCACTGTTGAACATGCGCATTCTCAAAGAGGAGAAGATTGAACGTCATATCAACAATTAAAAAGACTTCAAGAAAAACAAGTTGTAAAGTTGGAGACAAACACTAGATGGCAGGAGTGTGCTTAGCATGTGCATCTGCAGACACCACATGCTACGAATTATAGTACTGCACTACTACCATTTCTGCATGTTTTTTTATTATACACAGACTTAAAATGTGATGCAGAACTGTGACTATTCAAAGGTATGGTGAATCCGCCCATTCCCTTTATGACATGAGAGTTAGAGTAAAAATGAGATACTCATTCTCAAATAAACATCTTTCCAATACATGAAATTGACCATGAATGATAAGAATAAGAATGAGAATGAATCATACCATTGTTGAGATTGAAGAGAAAGCTGGACATGTACTTGTCATAAACTTTTCCCCGGCGATCTGCTTCATCCTGTGAAATCAGCTGTAAAACATATAGATTTTAGTGACTATCAAGCTAGACAATGGTATACCTAATGAGGCATGGGTCAAGTGATTAGTGTCTGTGGGCACATCTTTACTTATATTACAGTCATGGATTACTGTGCTGTATGACACACTGGAGAGGCTTTTCGGGTCTAAAACATCAGCACCTACTCTCTAAAATAAAATGATCTCCAGACTCTTAAATGTTCCTGGCATCTTAAGAAATGCTTTAGACTATCCATAGAAGGTGGCCTCCTGTCACTACAGTTCACTTCATCCACCCCCACACTGGGCCATGAATACAAAACGTGATATGTAGGAGAACCCAGATCCAACTGTGCAAGATGGCAGGAATCTAGGCACATTCTTTGGGTAGTAGAGGATATTTTAATTGAATTCACAGTGGAAGGGCAGTACACTAAAGATAATGCAATGACTTAACAGCCAATCCAGGTCTTTTAAATAAGACACAACCTAGGTGTGAGGACATATGCCAGCCAAAATGTCCTTGTTCTACAACTGCACATCTGTGGGGTATGGGACAATGTGGAAGTGACATTAAATCCATGATATAACCACATGGAGAACAAGTGGTTCAGTAGATCATTTAGTATCTCCTTTCAGGTGCCTTTGGATTGTAAATCTTCCCGGATGAAATGGGATTTACATTGAATAAGGCAGATTGGGAAAACGGAAGGTGAACGGCGGTGCAGGACCCAAACCAGCACCTTTGCTTTCCCATTACCCTGCCACCAGTATAACATGTACCTGTGCAATTAGGGCACTGCAGCCAGCTCATCTGAGCGGCATCTGCTATTCTCACAAAGTCCTGTTACTGCACAGGACAAAGCAATCTGCGATTTGTAACTTTTCATACAATACCACAGAGAAAACATATATTTCGGACTATTACAATGCAAAAAACGAGACCAGAATGGCTGGGATAGTCTAGTGTTAATCTAGGGAGGTAGTGATGGCAATAATAAATGGTAAGAATCGAAGAGCTATTATGTTGTGCTTGGGTACAGAAAAGAGCAAGTCCTTGAGATCCGCGAGCATACTGTCTCTAATGTGACATCACAGTTGGATAGTTTCCACCCTAGCTAATTTGGTTTGCTGTATAAACACTGGTCCTTTACCACTACTGATTTGACCACAATGGCACTCACACTAACGTTTTAGAGGCTGTATCAACAGGAGTTTCAAAGCCACTCCATATACCATCCACGCTTCATCTGCCCTTGATCAGATCAATCTTCCGATGTTGCGCTCTTCGCCATCGTCATGTATCGCTATATACTTGCAATTCTCTAGGACAGAACATGTATTGTAGTGGGTAACTTCATAACCTTAGAACCGTGGTTGAGAAGCATTTTAAGACTGGGGAAATCATTTCAGCTCCCTGTACCTTAAATTGAAAATATATGTAATGTAAAACCGAGGTGAATATACAACATTAAATTATATGCGGTCCACTGTTACGGCAGTATCGAGGTCATCAACAATTGCCTCCACCTCTGACCAATTAATCAGTTTGTTGCCTATGATCAAAAGTAGTTAATTATTATGATGTACAGCACTTCTGCTAGAAATGCTTCTTTTACAAATAATAATTATAATAACAATAATAAGAATAACAATAATAATAAACCAATATAAACAAAAAAGCTGCTTCAGCACCAGGAATCCAAAATGCAAGGCACATTAAATAAGGGCCTTAATTTCATTGCTTGCAGAACTAGTACATGAACTTGGGAACAAGAGTGTTTCCCATTCGTTTAAAGCATGCAAGTGTCAGTAATATTTCAAAGGAGATCACCTACCTCCCCGCAATACTCTGAGATAAACTCATTCTTCTGCACGGAATCCTTGATGAATGTTCCCCAGCCCGCCACCTCGGATGGCGCCAGCAATAGGTGCTATAGTGCAAAACATTAACACCATTTGTGACCTGCTACAATGACAGGTGATTTGTACATAGGTTAAAGGATGTTAAACGAGACCTCAGATTCAGCCACCCCTACAGTAGCAAAATAATTAACTGCTTATCAAAAACAGACATCTCTTTCTTCCCCACCTCTCTTTAGAAACCCAACAGAGCAGAATAAACCTTTAAAATATCAGAGTCATCCCCCAAGGAGTATGAAGGATGGCTTGCCATTCGGACAGTCCGTGAGGGCCGTGAGGGCTTACAATTCGGACAGTCCCTAAGGATCAGGTAGAACACTAAGCTTAGTGCAATCGTTTTCACATAAACCCAGGTTCTATACTTCATACTGCAGGCATGAGGACACCCATGTACATTAGTTAAACAATCTATGATAGAAGGATGAACTACTGCCACCAAAGAAGTCACTCGAAAGTGTGTCACATAACTACTTTTACCCCACACTTTAATAAAATCGCTCAAGGCATTGCAATGTCTTGAGGGTTGGCTATCTTGTGCTTGACCTGCCACTGTTCTCTTATAAGCGAGGTTGCAACATCAAAGACCATCTTGTGCAATCCTACAAATTCTCCAAAAGAGATTGTTCTATTATGACACTTTGGGCCATGCCAGCCACTGAAGGACATCATAAATTTATCAATTGAGCTACCGGAGATTTCACAGCTAACACAAAGGTCTTTCCACGCAACAATGTAAACCATGAACTAGCAAACTTCCCCACCTGTATTTCTAATTGTGTAATTTATTTAATCAAATGCCTGTGCAATTTATTTTACGAGGGTCACACAACACAGAAGATCAAACAAGGAATTGATCAGCCGTGGAGGTAAATTAGGTGCAAGATCACCAATGCCCCTCTAGTTGGCCATTATAGGTTAACAAAACGAGGATGACCTTTAACGGCAGGCATTGGGACTATTACAAAACCAAAAAGAGGAGGCAGCACTGACGAAATCCTCTCCAGACAGTAGTGTAAATGGATAGATCACTGCATTCAATTGTGGAAGGACAAAATAGCATTAGCATAGACGAATGGTATTTCATCATAAGAAGTTGTTAACTTTTTGAATGGAGTATTGAATAGTGCACAATGGGATGTGCACCTATAATCATATGATTACGTTTATTTTGGAGTAGATTTTCACGTTTTGATATTTGTATATCATCTTCAACTAGATTATAAACACTGCAAATGATTGCCTCTACCCTTTGGTCTTTCATTGTTTTAGCCTCCTCCTAGTGTTCTTTTTCTCAATTTTGGTCATCTTTCCTCTGTACAGACCATTCTAATTTAATGTTTTTAATTTGTTTTCTTCCTCCCTAATAAAATGTTCAAATTTTAGTTCAAAATGTCCCTTGTTCAAGATTTAAAAGAAATTGTGTACAATCGTCCACTCCACATGTAAGTACATCCTTTGGCTGGCCAAGTTCTTGCTCTGTACCATAATAATATGCAACTGGTGCCACCGCACACTTTGTGAGTGGCAAGTTTTGGTTCCCTTAGCTTTTGTAATATTAACACTTCGCTTCTGGTGAGCATTTCACCCCTTAATCTTATATTCTCTCCACTAGACGTTGCTGCTGTGGATTTTAGTTCAAGAATGCTTTTCTTGCCTCACATTTTCCACTTTAAACAAATTTAATGTTCTCAATGCTACTCGTGGTGTGCTCGCATTTTGAGCACATTAACTATTCAAAATTGGTACATATTGTGTATTAAAGTTTTGTATTATTCAAAAAGAACTACTAACACAGTTTGTAACTAAGTGACAATGGAGCTAATCCATTACCACCTAATTGAAAGTTTGGAGATGAGTGAGGCCTTTCAGACCACTGGTTTTACATATTTCATATATAGGTTCAATAAATATTATATGTTCAATATATATCATAGGATCAATTTGACATATTGGGACAGACTATTCAATTATCCTTGTGTGAATACAAGACTTTAATTTGCTTACTAAACTGGGGAGAAGACAGCAATCTGTCCCACGGTAAATGTTGAATTAGCGTGCATGTCTCACAATTTCTACAAACGTCTTTGTAAATAATTTGTAAGAAGGTTGTTACCCTATCTAAAACACCCACATCTAGCCAAGGATTCCACACCTGTTCTCATTCACAGTCCTTCTTTTGAGTATTATTTATGTTTCTCCAGCCAAGCTCACAACTCCATGCTCTAAGCTATTTCCTGAAGTTTCATCATATCCATGTGGCAAACATCCAATGCCACCTGGATAGGACAATGAAACATTCACAATCCTATCTTTGAGTTCGTCATGAGCGGTCATCACTCTGACCTTTGAGGTTTTGCTCCAGCTGGGTAAAGTTTATTCTGTATTTGCTTCCTTTTTCCTGATTCACCTCCATATGTTTTCCAGGTCTGTTTCTTCAGATAATATTGCTATCCGTGAACAGAAGCCCACACATTTAAATGTACCAGAGGTCTTAGTATCACAAGGTACACTAGGCTCTATTCATTACACAACAAATAAACAATTGACTCACAGGTGTAGATCACAATGTGCTGTCCAAATGAAAAGGGATCTGGATAGTAGTATTGTTGATGACACTGAGTCATCCAGCAGCCGTACACACTTTCCACATTGCACTGAGGGCACTGCCTACTGAGAAACCTGTGATAACGCATGTCAAGGACTAAGTGTTGCGTAGGTCCTGCTCAAATAAAGCTTGAATTTGGGTATCAACCTTCCTCACAGCGAACCTTCTTGCCTGCACATTACAGATAACTCTAGATCAGAGCTTTAACATGACAAGAAAACAGAGGTGACATAACCGACATAACCAACAGCATCATGAACTGCATCTTTTTAAGACATTATAAGAAAATGACAAGAGTCTGAGAGAATACAGTGGTTTATTGTCAGGAGATTAAAAATGCTATTCGTAGGAATATCAATTATTCCTTGAGAGCACATTTCTCGATATTATATAAACAGCCTTTACAAAATATCACATCCGCCAGGGTAGGAATTGATATATAAATTATCATACCATCTCCCTTGTGAGCATATCACTATGTGATACAAATCATTTACCAGAAAATCACATCTAATTTGTAAGCACATCTCTATCAGACATTTTCTCTATCGCACAACTATTGTCCTTTTGGTGAAACAATGAAACAAAGGATTGGGACAGATAATACGTGTATTTCCATAATGGTTATAAAAAAAAAATAAAGTCTTAAGTACCTTTTTCAGGCCACGCTGGATGCTGCAGTTCTTACAGGAAACAATCTTAGACTCCCAGTGCTCAGATGCCCCACACGTGAGGCACAGATCAGGATCGCACTCCCGCACAGCCAGGTAACAGGGACACTGCTTTGTATTGCATTGGGTTTTACAGCGACAGCCTGGGAACCGATTTTGGCCTGGAGAAAATGGTGATGCAGGATGTCAATCAAAATGTAGGAGAGTGTCAGGGTTATCTACATAGTGGACTTCATTTAAAGCACACAGGAAATTAATTGGCTACTGTAAGAGGGATATGTGAGCAAAAGATACAACTGTATATGCAGGAAAGTCTTATGACTGTGGATGGAGTTCAAAGGCCATATTTTCTAGTGCTGGGGTTGACCAAGCAGGAAATAGAACCCAGGCATTTTCTATCACGTGAAGAAAGCATTTACCGGAGTACTCTTAAGTGCCTAAAGAGCTGAATATGACCCACATAAAACAGCTGAATCTTTCAGCAGACCCAAACACTGACCGGTGGCAAATATATATTCTACAAGAATTTCCCCAGTGGGCGTCTGCAAATGATCTGGGGCCAGATACCTTGTGTGCCTTATGCTGTTAACCTGTATCAGCGGATTTTGCAGTATCGGCAACTTCTGAGCTGCCATTTCCCTTAGGACCAATGCCTAAAAGTGAATGATTAATAATAGCGAAACAGTTATCCTAGGGATTCAATAGAATTATAGATGGGTCACTGAACAGCATGGGTATTTTTCACCAAGGGGCTCTGAGTAGCATCACAGACAATGAGAGTGAAGCTGGAGTTCTGTATGATGTCACTCAGAACCATCCAAGGTGAAAAACGTTACTTGTATTCACAGTTACAATTGTGACTAAGTTTCTTATATTCAGTAACACTATTTCACAATAGATATTCTATCTAACTGCAGATTACTCACCTTGAAAATATCCCAAGGCGCCAGAATAAATCTGCAACCTCCAAATGCAGTGCTCATGCACACAAGTATGTGGCACCTGCAGCTCCACACTGCATTAGTTCCAATCTGGAAGTGACGAACCGGGCTGCATATAAGCACCACCAATGCACGCTGAGGGCATTTTCTTTTGGAATCTTGTCCACGTCCTCAGAGCCAGAGCCCATCAGCAGATTGGAAGGGCCAGTGAGCAAATTCCTAAATTGGGACCTTTTTGGATGGAAAAGGAGACTATGCTACAGAACGGGGAGGTGGGAGGGGGAGATGAATCTGTAGTTACATACAGTACCCACCAGAGAGTGTTACCAAAGGTAGGTCACTTGTTCTTCTACTGATTTCTTCTAATCGTAGATTCCTTACCTTGTGAATAGGTACTAAAGCAGCACCTCCCAAGGTGGTGGGCTGTGGATATTCTTAGGTAAAAAAAATCCTGCAGGAATAAACTGACCGACCCGAATGTTGTGGCAATCGTTCATTGTGAATGTGTGCACTTATGCCCATGTAGCAGCCTGACAAATATTCATAGCAGGAACTCTGGACTGGGAAGTGGCACCAAGTAATTATCAGTGGCAGAGATTAGTTTAAGCATTTCGTCCATTACTTTTACAAAATACTATAGTGTATCACCCTCAGGCCTTCTGCAGATTGCTTTTTAGTCAAAACCTAGCAGATCTTAAAACAGAAGTCTATCAATCATGATATGGTCTGTGTATGCAACGCCTTGCCTTTCTGTGCTCCAGAGAACAGCCACAAAGACCTCATTGTCCACTCAATGTTCTGTGGTATGATAAGCGTGAAAGTTCAGCATCCTTTTCCGGTTTAAGCAATGGAGTCCCTCCTCCTTTTACCAGGGATGAGGTGAAGCAGAGAAGGTCAGAAGAGTTATAACTTGTCCGACATGAAAATGCTCATTACTTTTGGCAGGAATGCAGTTTGAGGTCTTAACACTAGTTTGTCCATAAAAAAGGTGTTATAGGGTAACTGGATCGAGGGAGCCTAAAGCTCCCTCATGCAACACTCTGTCGTCATTGTGAGCAGAAGGACTGTTTTCAAGATAAGGAGGCATGATAGATAACTGTGCATGTTCCCGAAAGGGGTACACATTAGGAAAGGGAGAACCAAATGTAAGTCCCACTGTACCAATGAGAGGGCTTTGCAGGAAACATATGATGCAAAGTTTAAAAAAATCGCATCACAATAGGTGAATTGAATAATGACGGCTGGTCTGACAAACGTAAACAGGCAGATAGGGCCAATAAGTAATCTTTAACAAGACACCCAACAGTTTGGCTTGCAGTGGGTTAGTCCTGTGGGTGCAGCACTAAGCTACAAACTTATCCCAGCACCCGGTGTACACGGATCCTGCCAATCTGCCACGATCACAACAATGACTTCAGAAGGGAGATCAAAGGACATCAACTGCATCCGCTCAATCTCCACGCACGAAAGTGCAGGTTATGCGGCGCTTGTACAAGACCCTGCTGCTGCGACCTAGTGATAGGACATCATACAGGGATCCTGTGCTACGCTCTAGGTGGAACACATCTAGGAAAGACAATGATCTTCAGAACTCTAATGCACTAACCCATCCGGTTCCAGAGAGTCAGAGCTTCCTGGAACAGGACCCCAGCCAACTAGTTTCAGTACCACCTGGTCCAGTTGGTTCATGAGAACTTACACCAGCCCCACTTTAATGGCTAGCAGGAAGGCCTTCAATGACCAAAGAATTTACCACAATTATAGCAGACTATGTGGAGGCGGGTCTCAGTCAGAGACCAGAGTCCTCTGATTTCCACTTCACCCAGATGACCTCCCCGATCTAGTAGTGTCACATCCGTCACCATCATCAACTGTGGGTGGCCCAGGGAGAAGGGTCTGCCGCTGGTCCATTTGCAGTTGAGTAGCTACCACAGCAGATCTTTGGCAGGCTCCTCCAAAATCTGGATAGAATCTCACAAGTGCTCCTGGTACTGGGCCCATTGAGAGTTCAGACTCCATTGCAGTCCCCACATGTGCCATCTTTCATAATCAGCAAGCCGGATGCAGGAGGTCAGTAGACCAAGAATCTTCATAGCCATCTTCCCCAAGGCCCAGGAGAGAGGGCGAAAAATCTATCTGGATCATATCCCAAATGTACTGGACTTGTTGATCTCGAGGAAAGACCCAGAAGCACACTGTCTCCAGGATGGCTCCGGTTAAAGGAAAGCTCTGCGTAGGTGTCTGGGGGTTGCCGACATCAGGAGGGGTCTACAACTGACTGCGGGGAGCCTGCCTTCAATAATCAGTCATAGAGGTAGAGAAGCACTGGTAACTCCGACCTCCGAAGATGGGCAGCCACCACTGCCATCACCTTTGAACACCCAAGAGTCACAGATGAGCCCAGAAAGAAGCCAGGCAAATTGCAGGAGCTCGTGGCTCACTTTGAACTGTAGGTACCATCTGTGAGCCTGCAGGATGGCGATATGAGACAGGCATCTTGCAGGTCCAACACCACCATCCAGTCTCTTGAATCCAGGGTAGAGAACCTGGGTCTGCATGAGTATTTGAATTTGTCCCTTCACTGGGAAGTCGAAGAACTAAAATAGGATGAAGGCCTCAGTCTTTCTTCTGCACTAAGAAGTAGCAGGAATAACTTTCAATCCCCACTTCCGATACCTGTACTCACATTAAGGATCCTTTGACCAACAGGCCTGCACCTCCTTACTCAACAAGGTCAGGTGGCCCTTTGGAAACAGAAGGTCAAAAAGGAAAAGCAAGGCTTAGTCCTGTTGGCCGATTTCAAGGATCCACCTGTCAGATGTGACACTCTAGTCTTCTGATCTATTTCCTAGTTCTCTAATTGCTCCATTCAACTTGCATTGCAAAATTGCTGTGATCATAGCCCGTGTATCCCTGTATACCCGCACCTCATAGATTTCCATCCATTCTCAAATTGCTGCAGGGGTGCCCAAACCGTCCATCAGTCTCCCTTAGCCCTCATACATCCACACCCTGATCCGTGAGTTGGCCCCATACTTACAACAACCATGTCTCTCCTAATTCCTTCCGGGGTTCACGCAAGTCAGTTTACATTGCTGACTAGGCGGCCAACTCATCCTCCAGTTTCGCATTTCGTCGCACATGTTTCATGGGTACATCTTCAGCCACTGTCCACTCGCATCGCTTTACCAATAGTAAAATTAATTTTATTCTGACTATTTTCTTGTTAGGGGTGGGAATCAGGCCCAGCAATACAGTACGAGGTGTGGCTGTATGGCTCAGCCAGTGGCTATTGAAGTTTCCGTCCAAAACGGCATCAGGGATGAGCATTGCCAGACAATACGTATGAAGTCTGCTGTGGGGCACCCGCTCCAGGCACAGTGGTCTCTCCATGTATTATAGATAGTATGAAATGTTTTGGGTGAGGGATACGTTTGGTGCGTATAATTATATCGGATCAGTTTAAACCACACATTTGAGCTAACCACCTGCACTCTGTCATGCACCTTCTCCCATTCCTGGTCAGACAAATGTTCCTCCGAGACCTCTTGCTACTTTGTGTGTGCTCTAGGCGTTATTTTTAGTAGGTCCTCCCTTAGCAGGTGATACATCAGCGATATCAATCTACGACCTCCTGCCAATGCCAGAGCGATATCGGTGTCTGTGGGTGGCGACTACTCTGGAAAGCAGGGCCATACCTTTCGTGCTGTTGCAGACATCTTTGAATAGTGTGAATACTGCCTTTGTGCCAAGTGTGAAGGATTCAATGGCATCCTCTCGCATGATGAACTGTCCTCCAGATACAAATCTCCAAGTATTTCGCAGCCCGTGACCTTCCATTTCTGAACTTACATTGAGTCAGTTATCCTTGCAAATGGCATCAATGGCCATATCGGCATGTCCCATGCATCTGGGGCTCGCCTTATCACGCTTGTGACTGCTCTTTCCCATACTCAACACACCTGCAAATAAGGAGGGGCATGTCTGCAGGCACAAGAGCAACATTCACAGGCAGGGCAGGGAGCGTCTCTTTACTATCAGAACTGCTCAGAAGTCTCTTTGCCCAGTTGTCTGCTGGAGCCAATCAGTGGACAGCGAGCTTTAAGTGGGCAAAGATGTAGTAGAGTTCTATGTTAGGGATCTCAAGTCCTCTCCGCCCTCAGGTTTGTTCGAACATGGTTTGTTCGAACATGGATAGTCCTATTCGTTTCCTCTTATTGGCCACAACATTTCCATAATCAGGAGACCGTCTATTGCACTGAAATTCTGTATTTATCGGCTTGCGTAGCAGGCAAAAAGCGTTGGATCAGCTTACTCAGCAAGTCAACCGATAGCAAGTGTAAAAACAATGGATATAAAGGTTAGACTGTGGGCTCTTGGTATTCTTGAATATTACGTCAAGAGGTGAAACTTGAGGACTAACCACAGCTATGCAGTACTACTATGCTGATTGAAAATTCTGATAATTTTAATAAGGAAATTAACTGACTTGTTCTGAGGCACCGCTATTAATGTAAATATCAGCAGAGAGTCACACAGGGAACAGTCCATCCATATCAATATGAGTAAATATAGAGTCTGATGGAGGCTGTTATTAATGTATAGCTGGAAGCCTTAATGCCGAATTGTCATATCGATAAAATCACAGCTAAATATAGGCAACAGGATAACCTTATGTTTCGTTAGAGTCAAGATCTCATGGAGCTCCCATCCGATAGCGAGGGTCCGTAGTTTATCTCAAGGACTGCCCACTGTGATCCCCCAAGGATGCAGTAGTTCTGCCAGTGGTTATATAGCCAATGCAAACAGTAGTGGTGAGAGAGGGCACCCTATGCAATTGAAAACTGCTCAAAACGACACCACCTGTTGGCTCCGGGTCTGCATATGGTAGCTTGACCCAGGTCATTTATTTGAGGCCTTGCCCCACTTTCTCCAGATTATGTCAAAGGTATTCCCAATCCACGGAATCAAACGCTTGTTTGATATCTAGAAAATGTCAAGGCATAGGCATCACCATTCAGATTCATGCATGGTAAATATGTTACAGGTGCCTGCGGTTTTACATTTAAGGGCGGGAGATGAGGTAGCAAACGTGCCACTAGCATACCGCTAAGGATTTTTACATCAACGTTTAAAAGGGAGAGCAGTCTTCATAAAGAGGCTTCAACTAGATTCTTGCCCCATTTCTACACCATCACCATTAGGGTCTCATGCTATGTTTGGACAATCACCTCCTCTGGAGGGCCTCATGATAAACCTCAAGTACTTCTCTGCCAGCATGCCTGTGTATCTTTGATAAAACTCCACAGGGAGACCATCACCTCATGGTGCTTTCACAGTTCAGTCCTCTGACTGCAGCGAGGACCTCATCGCGAGTAATGGGCTCATCCATTGAGCCACGGTCCTCTTCGGTTAGATGCAGGAGCTCTACCTGAGCTAGAAAGGTAGCCCCACAGTCACTCAGTGAATTCCCATGTGCTGAAATTTTTACTTTGATGGATCGAGAATAAGCCATTGATGGCCAGTTGAGTATCGACGAGTTCTCCCTCGTCATCTCTAAGTGCCAACACCGGGGCATGTGACTCTGTTTAACCAGGCAAGCAAGCATTGCTCCCTTTTTATCCCCTTCAGGGTGCAGTATCGGATTGTGTGCCGTGTATATATGCTTCTCAAGCCCTTTTGTACCGCTTTGGCCGCCATAAGTGTGGCAGGGTATGCTCAGACGTGAGTCCCTTGCTCACTTTGCCACTGGATTCAAGCAAGCCGGGCTGTAGACGACTGTAATGCCAGAAATCGGTCCTTGGAAGCTTGTTTCCGGTCCAGGGAAGGCATGGCTTGGCAGTTCGGGCTAGACTGTTCCCATGAGGCACAGGGTCAGACTGATTTGCATATAGCCATGTCTGAACTGGGGTGGCAGAGAGGGCTAAAGAACGGTGAAGGATTAAACCCAGATCTTTTGACTGGGTGTGAGTGTTTGATTGATTCAGATGCTCCGTCCATCACCACCATCTTTTGTACCGCCAGTTGTACAGCAGCTCCTTACGGCACTGTTACCATTCCTAGAGTTTGTCTGGCTGGGTAGGAAGCATTTTTAAGTCACCCAGACATTTCTCTTGGAGGCCCAGATCTTGCTCTAACTTTCTTATGACGCCATACAAGATTTTAGGACAAATGTCTTTAAGGACCACCTTTATCGCATCCCAGTCAAGGGCCCTTCTCCCAGAGTTTCCCCAATTTTCAGTAAAATAGTGCTAGAGCGCCTCTCACCTCAGCCTGGAATGGGGGGGATTTGTTAGTGCCTCTGCCCCGAGTAACCAAAGCTGGACCGCTGTGCGACTTTGTGTCCTCCTTAACAATATCAGGATTAGGGAATGGTCCGATAGGTAGTAGGTGAGATAGGAAATCTACCTAACATCCTGTGCCAGTTTGTTCAATCAAAGCAATAGTCTAGGCGGCTGTATGTCCTGGCTGCTGGCGTATAGCAGGCGTACACTGCTGGATGGCTCTCCCTCCAGGGATAAATCCAGCTCAGGTCCAGTAGCACGTCTTTAAGCATCCTCATCATGCTCTGCTTAGTGTGACCTTTTGGTGGCTCACAGTCAAGTATCCCGCTAATGACGCAGTTCCAGTCTCCTGCCAAAACAATGTGTGCAACTAGGTAGGCCATAGCGGCCACCGTCACTGCCATATAGGTCTGGACAATCCTTATTGTCATCTGGGCCCTGCGGCCCCAACCCACTATCGACTTTCAGTCAGAACGCCTTCTAAGTCCAGCCTTCACCTCCCTGTTGTCTACTGGAGACTACCAGCTGCCCAGCCCACAGATGCCCACTCTTCAGTATTGGTCCTGGGGCGCACTGGTGTCGCCTTCTACCAGGGCCTGCTTCACTCCACTTTTCCCAGGCCTGGCTGTGGTTCTTCAGATCAGCCGCAACTGCTTCTTTAGGCCCCGGGATTTTATCTAGGCAACGCATCAGCTCCCTTATTCTGGGTCCCGACCTGGGCCACATGGACATTCCGCCGCCCTTCCTCACCCCTTCTTTGGGATGTCCGACCCTAGTCAGTCTGTTGTATGCTCGTTGTGTTGGAGAGACCCAGCCACCCCCGTTAGGAGTAAGACCTGACCTCGGCACTCCAAGCTCCCTGGCCTACAGCCTCGTCCCAGCCTTGCTCCCACCCCATAGCAGCCACTAAGCGCTCAACAGTGAGCCACACAGCTCAGTCAGAGTCCATATCTTTGGCCTAGGGTGGTCCGTTCCAGATAGGCCAGCACTGCAGCACCCCAGGAGCACAACGCAGCGTTCTTCTACACACGAGAGCTGGCCGGTGCTCCCAGGATCAGCCGTCAGTTACCCTCCAGGATCTGTCTACAATCAGCAGGCGAGCCACACCACTTCTCTTAACAGATCAGGCAATTGGGGGGTAAAGACTGTCCCCGATGGTGTCAGGTGGAACAGGAGTCCATTTTTGGCCAGCGGGAGCTCCGCAAGGAGAGTCTGTTTGGCCATCTTGCTTGGCCAAATCGACAATCTGTTGCATATAGGCACAATCACATGAAAATATTAGCCACATCTCAGCAACTCTGAATGGTATGAGCCAAGGAAGCCCACAAGTCTTCTGGAACTGCCCGTAAAATCTCCCTAACGGTGTCCCAAAATGCATGGATGTTGTGACCTAGTAGGCAGCTGGAGTTGACTGACCTCAGGGCAAGGCTGGCCGACAAAATCATTCTCTTACTAAACACTTTCATATGCTTAGACTCTGTCTGGACGAGTAGTTGGAAAGGCATTAGGGTTCACTTTACTGTTACTGGTAGAAGCCTGCACCACAAAAGGGCTTGAATGACTCTTTTAAAAATAAAAACCACAAACAATTAAAAAAATCAATCAGGGTCAACTGGAGTTGGTCTATGGTGACGTGCGACTTAGTGACTGACCGGAGGACCAGAACATGGTTTAGCTCATGTGCCCAAGATGGCATCAGTGAGGGCCTCAATGAAGGCCATAAGAGGTTCAGTCGGCACCTGGAGATGCTAAAAGACCTCAGTAAGGACATTCGTTTTTATCTCCATAGAGGAGAAGTGAAAGTCTAGGACTTCAGCATCTCTCCTAATGACTGTGGTAAAGAATGTACTTTCCTCAGTTGCTGGTCCAGAAGGGGAAACCAACCCAGTATTGGTTGGGGTATCCAGTCCACTGGACTCTCACAGGACTCAGTTCTCCTCATCACTGGATGGGGAAAACCATCCTTTTACCCCAACATTGGTCTCCTGTAGATTGTTCTGGTTATAGCCAAAAGTTTGGTGCAATGTCTGTGTGCAACTGCACGGTAATGGTATTGAGTCTGAGTCCGCGGGATTGAGTATTAGGTGCATCATGCCTGGATAGGAGTACAGCCTCAGTCGAGATGGTTTTGGCTCAGCGTTGGATAGCATGATAGGTTGTGGATACTCCTTGGTGCTGGTAGTGTTGATGCAAGCCTTGGCAAACAAGGGAACGGTGCAGATTTTACCCCTGAACCAGATGTCAGCACCAATGCCTGTTGGGGAACTTGAAGTGCGCACAAAGAGATCAGAGGATGAATTTGCCACAGTAACCAGACTGGACGCCTCTGCAGATCCTTGGGACCTGAAGGCATACAAGAGGGAGCCTGAAGCATGCCCAAGATGCACAGCACAGCCTCTTTAAAGGCTTTGATCTGTTGCAATGTCATTGATGGAACCGCAATCCCAGGGTGCATCTAGAACATGGTTGGAATTGGTTTCTCAATGAAACTGGAGTGAGCCCTGAAGGTACAGGGGTGCCCTCACGTCTCCTACGGAGATAGGGAAAGGTGGGATTTGGCACAGGCGCGCTTGGACTTCTTGTGCTTTTTCAATGTACCCAAAGTTCACAACTGTAATAAAGATCTACTCTGGGAATAACTACGGGAGCTGGTCCACACTTAAAATTAGAATAAGAGCGGGGTGTGTGTGAAGTCTTGCAGTATTTTGTAAAGTTGTCTTCACAATCTCAGATGGCTTTCGGATTCATCTGGGCATTGTTGTAGCAGGCCTTGGAGTTGTGAGCTGAACCCAAACACGAGAGGCACATCTCATGGGGCTCGGTTGCTACAGTCCCTAAAAGGTTTAAAAGCTGGAGGTAATATGTTCTTTTGCACACTGGAAAAATTTAAGAGAAAAAAAAATTAAGTTGAGAAAAATTTGTACAAGGAATGAAGAAAAGGAGCAGAACTCCAGATCCACTTAGAAAGTAGCAGAAAGAAACAAACATCAGAGCAGTGGTTGGCGCTTCTATACTGCTCTGTTTGTCTCTTCTGGAGTGGAAGGAAGTCAATGCACAGCGCCACCTACCGGCACGCAATAGTGATGCTTTATGAGTTTCCCGAACCAGTCTGACTCCTGGGGGTATTCACATGGTAAGGAACCTGCAGTTAGAAGTATCCATCAAAACATATTTTATGCTGTATAAAGGGGCCCATACCAAATCCAAAAGCAGTAAATTAGTACAATGGCTGTGGATTATGTCACAGCAATGAAAGGCAAGTTTTGTTTCTCACTGTTGTGGTATAACTGCAATTAATACAATCATTTTCACAAGTCTGTTCATTATAGTGGATACATAACAGCATGCACTCTGCATTGCTTCATATTCATAAAGCACTGCACATGTGCTGAATCCCCCAACACGATTTTCCAGGTGGACTTATGTGACTGCTACACCTTTTGAGTTATGGTTCTGGGTCAGATAATCAACTGTAGATCAGTGTGCAATGTTCAGTTAATACTCAGAGTTCACGTGCAACAGCAAATAAGAAAGAAATGGTTCTTCGGAGCTTATCGACCCAATGGCGAAACTTTCTTCATAGCTTCCCATCTTGCTTCTAGACCCAACGGCGGAAAAACAAATCCAAAGATGGCCCCCACGCAAGTCGACCTCCAGGATACCGTCTGACATCACACAGGGGACGTACCTGGCACCAAATGGTGGTCAACCCAGATCTATGACTGGGGGTGAGTGTTTGAAAAGTTTCAGCACTCCGTCCATCATCTCCTTGTGTTTGCTTTGTTCGCCCTAAGTTGGCAGGGTATGCCCAGATGTGGGTCCCTTGCTCACTGGATTCAAGCTAGCTTGGCTGATGAAGGGTGTTACCCAGAAACCGGTCCCAGGATGCTTGTTTCCGGTTCAGGGAAGACCTGGCTTGGCAGTTCGGGCTGAACTGTTCCCATGAGGTACAGGGTCCAGACTGATTTCCGTAGAGCTGGGTCTGAACTGAGGGGGCGAAGTGAGCTAAAGAATGATGATGGATTCAACCCAGATCTGTGACTAGGGGTGAGTGTCTGAGAAGTTTCAGAGCTCCGTCCATCATCTCCTTCTGTCTGTTTTACCCAATGGTGGTCGACAGCCACCAAAACAAGAAAAACAAACAAAAATACAAAGACAATTCTGGACCCAACCACTAGATGGCGGAATGATGCACAGCATGTGAACCCAGAAAAGGATTCACGCTACAAAACATTATGTAGTAGTTTCAAAGCGCATAGCTTAGCACAGTACACTCTGGTCTATGCATCAAGATGGAGTTGGATTAAAGAATATTAGAGGACCAAACATATCTTGAAGGATGGCATTCTGTCATTGAATAGAACTTTCCAGTTGGATGACCAATTTCTAAAGTTTGACTTACAATCTGGGTTACACTGACAAAACTTCTCACAGAAATTTTGTGTCATGATGCAAGGACAGGTGCTGTCGCATTGGTGATCAGGGTGATAGCACGGCTGGTAGTTGTACACTTGATTGGCAGAATTGTCTAAAAAAAAGGAAAACAATGTTAAACAGATGAAATATATCCTTACAAAGTAAACATAATATACTATCTTGCTAAATACTTTTTTGAGAGGCCTCTGAAAACCACAAGTCACCGCCTTGGAAATGGGCACGTGTGTTTTTGTGAACAGGATTCATGAGTTTGTTGGAATTTGTGTTGGATGAGGCAGGATTCATGTGGCTATGGAGAAGATATCCCTGCAGTGGGTGAGGAAAGATCTTTCTGGTCATAGGGAAGGGATGAAGGTGACCCATGCAGTTCAGGGAAGGGATGCACTCAGTGGTAGGGAAAAGGGTCAATGCAGATGTGGGAAAAAGGATTCATGCGGAAATAAGGAAGGATGCACTAGCAGGATCTGTGGTTATTTTTAGAGCACAACTTTTACCCAGAAAGTTTTTTGGCATTGAAAAGATTTATTGTTCTAGGTGAATTAGGAGTAAGCAAGGCTTCACGGGTTAAATGGAAGAGATGCAACATCTTGCTGCAGCAATTGAGTATGCTCTATCCCCATATCTAGTGATGCGCGATTTGAGGAGATCTAACAAAAAGTGCAGTGCTGATCTGAATGCTCTCTGGACAGGTTAGAGCCAGGATCCATGTGGTCTTTAACAGGGTATCACGGCTGTCTTGGGGAGGGAGTCAATCTGGTAATCTTGGGAAAAAGAAACCCCTGCTGTCTTGGGTGGTAGCCATCCAAATCTGTGAGGAAGGAATACATAATCTTAACTAAGGGATCCACAATATTGTGTGGAAGTGTAAGAGAAAAGCACAGCCTTGGGGAAGAGAATCCACATAGTCTTAGTGATGGAAGGAAAGTAAACTTTGAAAAGGTGGGGTGGAGCAGTCTTTGGTGAGAGACCTAGCTGGTCTTCCAAGCTGGGAACTAAAATTATGTACAAGTCAAAAAAAAGCATAAGCACTACCAAACTAAATATTTCCAAATGTATTTGTTTTGTGGCGCCTACATTTTATATTAGTGAGGACCATAATTTCTGGGATTCCATGACAAATATTCGTTTTGATATTTAAGTTGTGAGTGAAGTTGTAGTTACAGATTTACTGATTACATTTGTTGAAGCTTTGCACATCCATATAAATCCCTGGTCTAACATGCTCACAGTAAACCCTTGCTCTGGGAAGGCCCTTGGCATGTTCAATTTACACTCAAATACTTGCATGGACACTCAGACATATGGACACTCAGACAAACAAAGGGGAGGTCCTTCCCTAGGACTTGAAACATTTTATTGCTTTATCAACATTCGCATCATTATGGCTGCGATGTTTCACCACGTACTAAGAGAAGGCCTGGAAACTCAAATCAATATCTTAAAAATAACGATTGCACAGAGTGTTTTAAACTGAGGAAGATATCACCTTTTAGATTAAGATTAAAATCCAGCTAAAATAAATTGCTCGTCCAGTCCTTTGTCCGCAAGTGGCCACCCATCATATGCCGCCTGAAATACAATGGTTTGTCTGTGCGCAGCTACATTATACTCCAGAGTCAGGTACTGCTTACTCTTACTTCCAGCACTACCACTCAACTATGGAATCGAGCTAATGACATTTACAGCAGGGATATCAAGATGTGAATTATCACTGAGTATAAGCTCCTTTCTCACACAGTTGAAGTATCTGGATGAGAAATCTTTAAGGTGGGGAGGCAGATTAAAGCATTAATGGCAACTGTCCATGCTAGTTCTATCCTCTTAAGGACTTCCTAGGGTACTTTATGACATTAATCCTAAATAAGCATTTCACACTTCGAGGTGCCCCACACGAACACAATAGCTTTGGAAATGTCCTACCAGCATGGAATCCCCAGGGTGGCCTCCAAGGGAACAGTTTAACCCCTGAAGTTCTCATGTTTACACCATGATGATTAGGTATACATAAATTAAGTACTTGTTGCTATAGCCCTAATTGAGAATTCTTACAAGTTTAGTTGTGACTTACACTCTAATGGTTAATTTATTCATGATCTAACATAATTCACTTTTTCCCTCATAGTTTTCCATCTTATTCAGCCTATTGTGTCTACTGTTTACTTGCTCCTGTGCAACACAACGTGCAGCGGTCACGTGCAGCGTTCGCGCCCCAGTCGCGCCGAAGGTGCGCCAAAGGTAAGCCCGTCTATGCCCGTCCGCGCCTGGACCGCGCCCAGCGCCAGACCCCCTGGTCCCCGCTTCACCCATCCCCCCCGCTTTACATACAATGCCTCCTTCCTCTGTGCACTCAACCCCGGCCGACTCACTAACTGCGCTCAAGCAGCACCAGGACGCACCCATGGACCCTTCACCTGCCACTCCTGCAAATTCACCTGCGTCAAGCCCCAATACAAATCCACAAACACCAAACAGAGAGCCAACACCAACGACCTCAAGTGCATCCTTCTCAACACCCGATCGGTTCACAAACACGCCATCGACCTCTGGAATCTACTCGACACCACTTCTCCGGACGTCGCCTTCCTAACAGAAACTTGGATGAACGCCTCCTCAGCTCCAGACATCACCATAGCCATCCCGGACGGCTACAAGATCATCCGTAAGGACCGCCCCATCCAAACAGGAGGAGGCATCGCCATCGTCCACAAGAACACCATCCGCGTCTCTACCAGCTCGGACGTCAACCTCTCTAGCGCTGAACACCTTCACTTCCAGATCCACATCGACCCCAAGACAGCACTCAGGGGCACCCTCCTCTACAGGCCACCAGGACCCCGTACAAAATTCAGCGAAGACATCACCGACTTTATCACCCCCCACGCCCTCCCTTCGGAAGAATACATTCTACTGGGAGACCTCAATTTCCATCTAGAAAAGAGCAACGACAGCAACACCACCACCCTTCTGGACAATCTCGCCAATCTCGGACTCAAACAACTTGTTAACACCCCCACACACTATGCAGGACACACACTCGACCCCATCTTCACTTCCAGCAAGCATATCTCCTTCACTCATACCACACCCCTCCACTGGACTGACCACAGCTGCATCCACTTCATTTACAATAAGACCACGACCCACAACCACCCTCAACCAACTCTGCGAAGAAATTGGAACAAAATTACAATCGACCAGATCTCCACATCGCTTCTTCAAAAACCCCTTGCCCATTCAACGAACCCTAATAAAGCCGCCACTAACCTCACACAATGGTTAACCCAAACCGCCGACAAATTAGCACCCTTGAAAAAACATCAAATCAAGCAAGGAAGCAAGAACGCCCCCTGGTTCAACGATGACCTTAAAAAATCCAAGAAGATCTGTCGTTCCCTCGAGAAAACTTGGAAAACAGACCCAAACACTATCACCCAAACAGCCTTCAAAAACACCACCCGCAAACACCACCAGCTAATCCGGACAGCCAAGAAATCAGCACTCAAAGATCGACTAGACAACAACGCCCACAACAGCAAGGAACTTTTCAACATCATCAAAGAATTCACCAACCCCACCGCCAGCTCCAACGACATCACCCCCTCTCAAGCCCTATGCGACTCCCTTGCCTCATTCTTCCACGACAAAATTGCCGATATCCACAACAGCTTCGACAGCCAACCTGTAAACCAATCCACCCCACTCACCCCCGAACGACTACCTCCCCCGAATATCCTTCTCGAATGGAACCCAATCACCACAGAAGAGACCATACGCCTGATGAACTCCATCCACTCAGGATCCCCTACAGACCCATGCCCCCATCACATCTTCAACAAAGCAAACTCCATTATTGCACCCCATCTCCGAGATGTCATCAACTGCTCCCTTAACTCCACCACATTCCCAGAAAGCTGGAAACACGCCGAACTCAGCGCCCTTCTGAAGAAACCCACAGCCGACCCCACCGAACTCAAAAACTACCGCCCCATCTCGCTCCTCCCATTCCCCGCCAAAGTCGTTGAGAAAGCCATTAACAATCAACTCGCCACCTTCCTCGAAACCAACAAATCACTCGACTCCTCACAGTCTGGATTCCGAGCCAATCACAGCACCGAGACCGCCCTCATCGCAGCAACTGACGACATTCGTACACTACTGGACAATGGAGACACAGTCGCCCTTATCCTCCTTGACCTCTCCGCAGCCTTCGACACAGTCTGCCATAGCATCCTGATACAACGCCTCAGAGACATCGGAATTCAAGCAAAAGCATTGGACTGGATCATTTCGTTCCTCGCTGGAAGAACTCAGAGAGTCCGCCTCCCCCCTTTTAAGTCAGAGGCCACCGAGGTCATCTGCGGCGTCCCACAAGGATCATCACTCAGCCCCACCCTCTTCAACGTCTACATGAGCCCACTGGCAACCATAGCACGTCAACACAACCTCAACATCATTTCCTACGCTGATGACACTCAGTTGATCCTCTCACTCACCAAAGACCCAACCACCGCCAAAACCAACCTACATGAAGGGATGAAAGAAGTAGCTGAGTGGATGAAGCACAGCCGCCTAAAACTGAACTCGGACAAAACCGAAGTCCTCATCTTAGGCTCATCCCCTTCCTCCTGGGACGACTCTTGGTGGCCAACGACCCTAGGAAAAGCCCCCGTACCGACGGACCACGCACGGAACCTTGGCATCATCCTAGACTCCTCACTCTCGATGACCAGACAAGTCAATGCCGTCTCGTCCTCATGCTTCAACATCCTACGCATGCTCAAAAAAACATTTCACTGGATCCCCACCGAAACAAGAAAAACGGTCACCCACGCACTGGTTACTAGCCGTCTGGACTACGGAAACACCCTTTACGCCGGTTCCACCGCGAAGCTACAGAAAAAACTCCAACGCATCCAAAATGCTTCAGCCAGACTCATACTAGACATCCCCCGCACAGACCACATTTCCGCTCACCTGAAAGACCTTCACTGGCTCCCCGTCAACAAGAGAATAACGTTCCGTCTCCTCACCCACGCACACAAAGCCCTATACGAACTTGGACCTGATTGTCTCAACACGCGCCTTTCCTTTTACACCCCCACCCGCCACCTGCGTTCGTCCAACCAAGCCCTCGCCGCTGTCCCGCGCATCCACAAAACCACCATGGGAGGAAGATCCTTCTCCTACTTAGCGGCCAAGACCTGGAATTCCCTTCCCATCCACCTGCGCCTTACTCAAAACCACCTAGCCTTCAGAAAACAACTTAAAACATGGATATTCGATAAGTAAACCTCCCCCCCTTCCTCAAGCGCCTTGAGACCCTATGGGTATGTAGTGCGCTATATAAATTTTGACTTGACTTGACAAACTATTTACTTGTACGTAGAATAAACACTTCAAATATCGACTTTTTTATATGTGTCCCCGGGGAATTTCCCTGCAGTGTCAGTGGAAGGTGGAGAGCAGAACTACCGATACATTGGTATTTCCTGTTAAATGCGTTGCTAAACCAGACACCTCACATGAAGGAACCACATTCTATTGATGGCTGGTTCATTTCCACTACCAGTATCCAGAAAGAGACAGACTTCTGGACTCTCTCTCTAATATAGGATTATCTGGAGTCAAACAGTAAGGAAACTCCAAACCTTTCTTCATCTGAATCTTCCGGCAGTGTGCAGCCCACAATCTGAAATGCAAGCAAACATTGAAATGAGATCATGCTAAGAAATCTGTAACAGAGTGACATCAATGGGAAACAAAAAAGCTAAATGTAGAAAAATAAATATCAAGAGGATAGCTGTGGAAAAAGACAGGAATCCAATTTATTGAACATGTATTTGACTCAGCAATTCTATGTATGCTCTAGGAGGTAAAAGGCAATCTATGTATATTTTAAAGAGAGACTTTTGTAACACTCTTTAGTTTAGAGTGTTTGGCTAGCAATCAGAAATGTTTCTTGCTTTCAGGGATACTGCATTAATTATTTGCTTTCTATATAGCCTATATAAGTATTTGGTATCACTGTAATGAGAATGTAAAGAAGAGCATGAATAATAAAGGATTAGGTGAAGTTTGAATGCTGCAATCTTGGGATCTATACAACCGCTCTCACAGGCGACAAGCCTATTCTACCTTAAGAGACCACAAACTGCACCATGTCCAAGAAAACAAAGTTTGCCACACAGAGTGGGGATCACACCTTCTGCAGCTACCCTGTTATGTGCACAGCTGTGACAGTGATGTCATCTGCTATGCATCTCCATCCTCTAAAAAACAGGTATATAATAAAAAAAACATCTTAATATTGGGGCAAAGATACAATTATTCTGATTAATACAAGGAGATTCCCAATGAAAGATAAGTGGAAACAGTTTTATCATTACTTCAGACCCGTAAAACAATTAGCGGCAACATTCACCACTTTCTCCAAATAAAGTATGCACCATAAAGCACTTGCCTGTGTTTTCGCTTCTTCTTTTGTGCAGTGGTCATTAATTCTTTAGTCGGCATTTTCAATATCAGTGAATCTTTCACGGCAAACTGAAAGACCTGAGAATGTAGAACAGGTCTTCTTCACTCACTGTAAACCTCGGTAAACAGTTACAGCTGATTTCGGTGAGACTGGGCATGACTTCCAATTTCCACAGTGTCAGCTAAATATATTTTTAAAACCTGAGTGGGGGGAAATTTCTATGTCACTGTGCAATGTGATATTATTTAAAGGTGTGCCGACACTGTGATGGGAGGCACCAGGCAGTAGTGATGGCGAACTAAGGTTAGGAATATTCAGTTAAAAAATATTCTAGCTTTTTTAGGATGGACCTGTGGGTGAAATACAAAAGGCTGAGAACAGGGATATGGGGATTATGGAAAAGTAGACTTACCTGGAACCTGAGATCTGTGAACATGTTGCAAGGGTTTTTCTGCAAAATCTCCTGGAGATGGGGTTGTGAGCGCAGTGTGACAAGTACTCAATATAAAAAGTGTACAATCCATAATTTAGGGGCACTGCATTTAGATAAGCCACCATATAATGGGCAGAGAAACAGATCATCTTTGGGACAGGCCACTGCATGTGCAGCAGCACATATATTTTACCGCTGGAAACACACATGGGATATTAAACTTTGATAGCGAAGAAGAGTGACTAGAATGTGATGAAAAGAGACCTACTCAATGCTCTCTCTATTAGTGCACAACCGCTGCTGAGAAATGACCCCATTATCCAGGCAGGCAGGTAACACTAACAGTAGGATACTGCAGGTGTAGCACATCCAAAAGGGCCAATAAGAGGCTGCAACACACAGATTGTTTGTACACGCTATCAGGCATACTATCCATGGAGGACCTGTTTCTTGATAATTTAGCTTTTGGTTGCAGTGTGTGCATGGAATGACTAAGGTGTGTTGCATAATAGACATTACTATCTTTAGCTAGTTTGTACTCACTATAAGTAAACTTTATCCACAAGCATAATAGTGGAAACAGTCAGAACCGTATGTATTCTATTCTGCATTTCTCACAGATTCAAGCTATAGAATACTCAATCCTATTACAGCCTACTGAGTTGCTTGCATCTTTGTAATCAGGATTAACAAGTTCCTGTAAACACACACAGTGCCTTTAATCATGTGAACGTACAGCCTTTTACATTTAACCCATTTCTGAATCAAAGTGGACTGTTAGGACACAGCTTAATAAGCTTACCAACTGCTTTGAGAATGTTAAATCGTCTAGAGAGTCATCTACTGGGTTCAACTACATCAGGGCAAAACCGAGTTTATCTTGTTTGGCATCCAAGTTCAAATTATGCAACCAAATGGGAGCAAAGCCAAACATCTTCATCTTCCTAAAAAGCATGAGGCCTGGGGTAACAGGAAAATAAAACTGGATATGTTCCTAAATTAGCATCTTGCAATAAAGGCCACTAGTGTTCCAATTCACAAACAACATATTCACCTCTCATTGGTTCAAATACTATGCACTCTTTTTCCACTAGGCGCTCTTACAGTGGCAATTTTTGCTCCCGTTATCTCCCACTTGGAAGAAGCATATTCTTTATACTTAGAACTGACCTTGTCTAAAATCTCCACATTGTTCAAAATGGTTTTCGCCTTGGTTTAGGACTTTAGGAGTAGAATAGGGTAGAAAAGATCAGATCTCAAAGGGAAGAGGTGATCTGCACACGTTTAAGGTAAAGGACACATCACTTCCAAATGCATGTATCAGCTAAATAAATACATACATAAGAGAGGCATTTTACTAAGTTCTAATCCAACATTAAGACTGTTTGTCTAGCTATTGTTTATTTTTCCATCACTGCTATGAGTTTTTCCCCCTTGAAAGCATTTATTTAGCTTGCACACCACATGAATATCAGAGAGGTTCACGTGCCTTCCAGACTTTTCTTCTGGAAATTCCAGCACTGACCAGGATCTGATTCAGCTAATAGGATGTACGTGTCCTTTATTGAGCAAGTTAATGTGCTTTACTCACTAGCTTGTGTAAGTATGATCTGCATGTCTGATGAACAGGGACAACCAAGTTGTATACAGATCTTCAAGTTTTTAAACATGCCATTGCCCAGCGGTTTATAAAGTTCCTGTTTTTTAATTGACAGATTACTTATGTTACTAAATTATGTATCTCTTCACACCTTACACGTATTCCTCATATATATCATTAGAGGTGCTCACACATCATTACTACAACTATATTATTATTGACTTTTAAACCTTTCCCATCGGTCTCAGATAGTTCAAATGCATTAAAGATTTACACTAACTTTTAAGAACACATGAAACAGTTATGTTAGTTCTCACTAGGCTTCAAGCAAGGAAAGAAACTACAGACTCATGATTGCAAATATTCGCTTTATGAGCAATAGAGCATCCAATAGAGGTGGCCCAAATGGGTCCTTGAGATCCAAGACCACCCAGTAACCTGTACCATTCCCCACAACTGCATCCTCTTTCCAGTAATCAATGGATTTACATGGAACCCACAGAGGGTCCATACTAGACGACAAATGTCAGCATCCAGCAATATTCAGATGGCACCAGACTATCGCTAAAAATAACATAAGGCCACACCATCTAGCCGATGGCTGCTCTTCCAAATATCCAAGCATGGATCTAAAGCATGCCTCAAGCTGAGTCCAGCCAAGGCATAGGGCGTCAGAATGTGGTTTGCTGTGATCTGTTCAACCAGGTAAGAGGAAAGATGCATCTGCATGCCTGGAGAAGTGCATGGCACCATATATAGAGATGTCTGCCGCACTGGCACAGATCTCTAAGTCTGATCTCTAAGTGTTTAGCAGAGATGCAGTTATAGCAGCTCAGTTGAAAACACTGTATCTTTGCTGAGCGATCACCATATTTAAAGCATCTGCTCAGCATATAAAAAAATAAACCCCCAAAGGATAGTTGAATCTTCCTGCCGCAGCAGGAGTTTTTCTCCTAGCATGTGAGGTTAATTTAGTTGTTTTCCTGTTGTGAATGCCAAGTTTTATCTGGTGGTCCAGAGCAGGTAAAGGTATGCTGGAACATTTGTCATGAATAAAGTGGATGGTCTGAATTACTGTGACGCACGGCCCACTATCTGAGAGGGTTTTGGTAAAAAGGTTTCCGCTGGTAGAAACTTAAATGGTTCCTTCCCACTCTGAGATCTAGGGAACAGAGAGTTTGATAGACACGCTATCCACCAAGGGTCTGACAGAGTATCCCACCTACCAAACTTGAAATGAGGGCCATAGTTTGTTCGCACTCAACTTGATTGTGCCAAAAACAGACCCAGGAAACTCAATATAATTCGTAACCAAACTTCCCCAGCACCTCCTAATATGACAGCCTCCTCAGCAGATGCGACAAAATTGACCATTTCTTCGTGGAAAAAAATGGCCAAAATTGATCAATCCTTCCTTCCCACACAACTACCCTCCAACTCGCTCCCTAATGGCCCTTCTCACCCACCCACTTTTCTACTGCCCCCAGCCACTCCACTTGGCTCCCTCCTACCACTTCACCAGCTACCAACTCCCCTAACGCACAACTATAGAACAATGCATCCTTGCTCAACTTCCTCACCGTCACTGAGCTAGAAGTCCTCAAAATAATTGGCAATCTTAAACCGTCCTCCCACACAAAAGACCCTGTATCCCCCAATCTTGTCCCTACCCTTAAGCGCATCATCGCCCCATTCTGGACCAAAATCATCAACACCTCTCTCTCCACGGGCTATGTCCCCACCTCCCTTCAACTTGGACAAATCTCGCCCATAATTAAAAATCCTAATGCTGACCCAAATGACCTAAACAATCTCCGCCCTATCACCAACCTCCCCCATCTCTCAAGGTCCTTGAAAAATGTGCCCCACTACAACTTGACAAACACATCGTAAACTTCAACCTACTCAACCCCCTTCAGTCTGGATTCAGGAAAGGCTGCAGCACCGAAACGGCAATGCTCAATGTCATTGATGACATCCATCAATCACTTGATAATGGTGAGACCTGCCTTCTTATCCTCCTTGATTTCTCCACAGAGTTCGATACAGTCAACCATTCAGCCCTACTTAATGTTCTTAGGACCCGTTTCAGCCTTAATGGCACCGTCTTCAAATGGTTCACCTCTTACCTTCAACACCGAACTCAGCAAATCATAATTGTCTCTCTAACCCCACTCCAGTCTCCCTTGGAGTCCCCCAAAGATCTATTCTCTCTCCTTCCCTCTTTAACCTCTTTATGGAACCCCTCACTCTCATTCTTAAACAAGCAGGCATCAACTACCACCTGTACGCCGATGACACCCAAATCTATTACAAGATTAAAACTCATGCTGACATCTTACACCTGAACAACACCCTTTAACAGAGCCAATCCTGGTTCCAGTCAAATCATCTCAAACTAAACCCTAATAAAACTGAAATCATTCTCTTTTTCAGACCTTAACGCACTCAACTGCTCACTCACACTGTCCAACGCCGTCAAATCTCTTGGCATTACTACCGACAACATCCTCACCCTTAACGTTCACATCAAAAACTCTGCCACCTCAAGAAAATCAAACCATTCATACCCATCGATGATTTTAAACTTGCAGATCAATCACTTGTTCTTTCATGTATTGACTATGGCAACGCCATCCTCAACGGAATCCCCAAGGTCCACCTTGCTCCAATTAAAGCTGTGCTCAACCTTGCAGCCAGGCTCATCACAGACTGCAAACGCTTCGATCATATCTCCCCAGCTCTCAAATCTCTTAAATGGCTCCCTATCGAAGGGAGATCAGCTTACAAAACTGCCTGCATTACTTATTAAGCCCTCCACCAAACACTCCGCAGTACCTCTCCAAGAAACTCCTCATCGCTGGTACCACTCGTCCTCTGAGAAGCACCAACGCCCTCCTCCTAATCCCACCTCTGCATAAAAAGAAAACCACACAATCTCGCTCCTTCTCTGGCAATGCCCCTAATATCTGGAATAGCCTCCCAAAAAACCTGTGCTGTAACCCCTCCTACGCCAGCTTCAAAAAAGACCTCAAAACCCTCATCCTTAACTACTATTGAGAATCCTAACCTGTGCCCGACTCCTGAACTCTTTTCACCATACCATATTTGTTTCAGTAATATATGTCCCTCTTCCTGTACTCCAATTTACCTAAATTACTTGTAATGTATTGCTCCAGCTCCTGTTTTATTCCTTCTTGATTTGTAATTATGTTGTTTTTTACTTTGATATTTCACACTGTTTTTTCTTACCCTTGTTTTTACGCTTTTATACCATGTTTGCCCTATACTATCCTGATCAAGTAAAGCGCTCTGATACCTCTGGGTCTAGCCGGCGCTATATAAAACTTTTAAAATGAATAAAATAAAATAAATGTCAGCAAATACCACCAGGTCTACAGATAGCAGGAAAAGATCAACACAGGATAGTTTGTTCTACGAATCACTATCAAATATAAATCAGTTAACTTCTAAATTTTCTCAACACTGCTAGCGCTTCAAAACATATTGTACACAAAGCACAACCACTTGGCATCAATGCAGAGGGCAGAATTGTTGACTCGGATTCTCCCCGTGCCCATGGACAGTGCCTGGATGCCCTCACGGGTCATAATCCGCAATATATTAATCTACAAACTTATCTATACTTGCTCTGGAAAGTAAATAAATTCCATACAAAGGAAAGATTTAGATTGTCCCTACACGCCCTCACCCTGTCTCACATCAATGGAGGAAAACTCTATTTGTTCTGGTCCTAAGAAACCTTTTTGAGATTTACAGGCTGACATGTGGTGAAGCTCCAACTTTCTGCCCGCACTCTCTTCAAAACCGGCTTCAACATCAACAAGCCAGTAAATAAGACTACACCACAGTGATTCAAAACCCCATACTCATGGCCCAATTGCCTCCTTCACCCACCGCTCCCAAGCTGCAATGTACCACCTGTTATTGTACAGCCCTGTTGCCTTGAATCTAGGCACATAATTTAAAAACTTGAATGCACAAATACACAAATCAGTTCTAAGGACAAATTTCAACAGCTGACCACCAATTGCAGGAAATGCAAATTCATAAGACTTTGGGCTAAGTTGACAAAACGCGCTACACAACTTGAAATCAGGACACACTATCATAATCACAGAACACAATGGAGAGAGTGGCTGCAATTGTTTTTCACCATCATGCTTCCAAAACGGAGAACCCGTCTTCTATTAATACCTGTTTGCATGTTTTGGTGCCCATCAGCCGGGATATGGAGCAGAAGTTGTTGAAGTAGGTGCCATGGAACACACGGAAAAGCGATTCTTCTGCCCCCGACCACTCTATCGGCTCCTGTGGTTCATCTGGATCAGGCGCTTCCGAGCTCCTGCTGCTAGGTCTCTGCTTGGTGGGGGTCTGACAGCGTGAATTAGCCTCTAAGATTAGCAAGTCATCAATCAAAATAAAGCAGACTAGCATGAAAAAAGACCCTTGTATAAGACTTTCTCCACTCAATTACTTCAGGGAAACACTTGTCAACGCAATAGTGGGGAAAATGTAAGCAAACATGATCTGCAAAGCTATTTGTCATGAATTCTTAAAACAGAGGAACAAAAACTCATAGCATGTCGCTGAAACTCAGAAATCGAAGTCCTGTATGAAATCCGAAATAGAGTGGCATTCAAAAATCTACGTTGAGGAATTGAAATGGAGTAACAGACATTTGTGCAAAGAAACTCTCTAGGTCTAGAGAGTCTACTGCTTTGAAGTCATCTCCCACTGTGTCCTTAGGTCTTATATATTACATGAAAAGGGTCCTATTTCTGCCCCTTTTCTAAAGGTCCTGTTACTAATTGCTGACAAAGCATACTTAAATATGTATTGGTTTCACTAAAGGTTACGCAAAAAATAAATATATATATGCTTTTTTATTATTATAGCTGCACTGTTTAGGTGTCCAGTCTTAAAGCTGTGTAGGTTTTCTACGTTATACCACTGTAAATATGGGAAAACTCAATTTATAAACGGAGGTATGTTTACGGAAACAAAAAGAAAAGTTGCATTTCTACTGGAGAGAATGCAGATAAATAGGACACACCAGAGGTATGTTTCCGACAGGATGAATTAGGGATGTTTGTGAACATGCAGATTTAATGCTTTGTATCCCTATTACGACCACAGAAAAGATTCTAGGCTTCTAGGGAAGAAGTTACTTTCAGTTACAGAAGAAATGTGTCAAAGAAAACCTCAGTGGCCTAAATCTTGGTTTTGATTGAATTATTTCATGCATACAATAGTTCTCTACCACCATATGCTGCTATTGCAACATAATTTATCATACTGGTGTTCTGCTCCAAACTCTGGGGCCCATTAGGATGGCGGGCCGATCGCCCCCGCCAGGCCGGCGGAATGACCCCCCGCCATATTAGTATGGCTGGGGGGTCCACGGCGGACAGAAAGACTGTCGCCTTGCGACCGGGGCGGAAAAGGGTTTCTATGGTGGCGGTGTCTGTCAGACACCGCCAGCCATTTTAGGATGGGTTATTTTAAATGCCTTTTCCGTGGCGGTAATGCCGCCACAGAAAGGCATGCAGAGTCTGCATTGCGGGCCCAATGCTGGCCCCCATGGACTCCGGGGGGAAGGGGAGAAAGGGTACCTATGGTACCCCCCAGAAGTTCCATGCACAGCATGCCTTCCTGCGATTGTGGCGGGCGGTGCGGAGTGCACCGCCCGCCACAATGGTAGGAATGCTGGATGCGCCCGCCACTGTTGCCAATTGATGAGAGAGTGAAGTTCAAAAGCTTATGCATCGTTCATATGTCTCTATTCAACTCTGGTCCCCCCATTCTTCAAGGAATTATCCAGCCTTATGAGCCCAAAAGATCCCTTTGCTCTGAAAATAAGAACCTGGCCATTGTTCCCAGCATCCGCAAGGCCAGAAGCGGAGGTCGTTCATTTTCGGCCAATGCCTCCAGACTCTGGAATTCTCTGCCTCTCTCCTTACGATCAGAACCCAACCACTTATCTTTTCGAAGAGCCTTGAAAACCTTTCTCTTCCCAAACTGAGTGACCCTATCCCGCTATTGCTGCAAGCGCTGGGACGCCTCCGGGTAGCCATGCGCTATACAAATGTGCCTACAATACACTGTGGCTGGCGCATCCTAATGCCATGCATGGGACCCCCGCCCTTATGGCGGGTGGTCCCTAGTACCGTGAGGATGGTGGGCGGGCAAAGTCCCCCCGCCATCCTAATGGGGGCCAGTATGTTCTCACTACTGCCGATCTGTGCTGTGTAACAACATTCAGGACCTAGCAAACTAAATGAAATATACATAGGTTGCACCGGAGCAGTCGATCGAAGGAAGGGTTTCAACATTTTACACACAAGCCACATGTCCATGTTACCCATTTATGAACAATTCAATGGTACTGGAAAATCTGGTGGCCTTCAGTTTACCTGAAGAGCTTGAGGCCCATTCGTTGCCTGTATCCCGGTCACTGTCGCCTTCCTTGGTGTCAGCAACCGCAGCCGTGGAGGCGCTTGAGGAGGCGGCTGTAACTCCGGTGTTACGCTTACGGCGTCTACCAGAACACTTCGACCTTGGGTTATTCAGAATGACATATTCCTTAGCTCCTTCCTGCATGCCAAGCACACAGACGCCAAAAGCATCGAGAAAAACACGATGAAAATGTTCTTTTAAAAATAAGTAGACAGATCCACGTTTTTGGATTATCACATAAATACATTTATCACTCTCAAATTGATGCATGACACACAACTAGTCGTATTAAATTAATAACAATGCTGCACAAACCTGTGTCCTAGGAGAAACTAGAGGCTTTGATTATCATCAGTTGTTTTACTTAAAATGGGACACAGGATATGTACATATCATTGTTGCTGAACTAAAACTGTATGGGGAGTAGGGAGATGTTCAGGTTTCCATGAAGACTTCACAAGCAGAAATGGGTGAATGCTTATAACACGAGTGCTCACTGAATTTTAACTGCTGGGTTTGTTGAATTAGCACACCATCACAAGCTCTTGCCACTCTCAACCTTTTATCTTGGTGTTTCAATAGAATAAAAGTTGAATTGCTTCATTAGTTTGAATTGCAGTAGAAGCTGGATTAAGGGAGTTGGAGTGCTTGTGTTGTAGTTGTGTGGCTGGTGTTCCCCAAAGATGATTCTTTGATATTTAGCTTGTTTTCCAAATATGCAATAATGCAAAAGATAGTCAAAATATTTTGTTAAATCATACTGAATTCATAATCCTCATACAGCTTTATCAAGAACACCGGTTTCATTTCTAAATAATCCAATGGAGTTCATTTTTGTTCAGTGATTTTTTCACGAAAGTTCTCATTTGAAGCAAATACACGGTAACGTTAATTCCCTTGGAAGAAACTGTATAGTTCTCCAAAACAAACCTAGGTCTCCATAAAGAAGCACACACAATAGTTGTGAAAGCTTACAACTACTCATGCACATGTTGTACTTCTCTGAATGCTAGGCACTGACAATGTGAAACCGACGATTCATAAAGACCTTAGATCTAGGCATGGGTTTCTCCCGAGTGCCTAAATGGATGGCGTACACCTATTTTTGCTAATGCTAAGTAAATCTGCATTAAAGAAAATGGGCACATGCAGACTCTGGAAATATTTAATATTTTACAAAGATTTCTTTTTTTCTTGATATCAAGAACTTTGTCTATAATCTTCCCTTCCAACATACCGTTATAATTAAGGGATTTATATGTACTTTGCCACACTCGTATCTTAATGACGATTACTACAAATGCCTTGGTCATTTTATGTACATTTAAAAGTCCAGCTATGTTAAGGTAAAGAAAGAAAAGCAGCTAGAATGGCAGACAGAGAGAATGAAAGAGAGCCGGACCCAAGACAACATCCTGATTTCTGAAATGAAAGCCCAGGAATCAAAGGAGAATATCTTGAGACGCACAGTCATCTGTTAATACTACACAGGTTGAATCATTCATGGCTAGGAATGTTTAAAATGAAAGTGTGTGCTATGCACACCTCTTTCTGATTATAATCACAATGAATTGATCAGTGTGCTGAACCTGACCGTGTGTACCTAATCACACCGTATGAAACACAATAAGGAGGGCCAACAGCCAACCTGCCTGCTGGACTCAGGCGCACACAAATATACGTGAATACAGCCTCTCACATTTTGTAATATTAACATTCAATAAATATTCTCTCAAACAACGTATTTATTTTGTTGTATTCAATTTGTGAACTTCGTACTTGTGTTGGGGCTTTCGTAGCTTGAGCATCCAAAAGTTCTGTAGGATGCTCAAGATACAAAAGCTGATTTTTGATCAAATTTGACACTGCAAATTCTCTTTATTAGGCGTCTCTTACACGATACTGGGGACATGTTTTTGAAAAATGGTCACGTACTCCACATGGGAATGTTTGGCTACTGATCTGCAAAAACATACATTCACGTTGATGCAATGTAAATTTTATGTTTTGCAGTGATGCCCCTGAAGAAGGGACAATTTAGTTCTGAAATGCATTGGGTTTATGTCATTTGTTTTGTTGAATATGTTTTGATGTAACTAAAAGATTGTCAATAGCATTTGCTTTGTTACAACAAAAAGAAGAGTATTTGTATGCATTTTGTTATATGCATTTCCGTGGTAAAAAATGCCATGGTTCACAAATGTAATACAACAAAATGAATACGTTGTTTGGGAGAATATTTATTGAATGTTAATATTACAAAATGTGAGAGTTTGCATATCACATATAGTTGTGCACGCCCGAGTCCAGCAGGCAGGTTGGCTGCTGGCCCTCATTATCAACATTGAGGACAAAGGCCAAAGGCAAAGTTAGCTGCTAGCTTCCTCTTTGGGTGGAGACCTGGGGGGGGGAGGGGGGGGGGGCTAGCTCCAAGGGGCCCCCTCGGCACTGAATTCTGGCCGGGAGAGCTCCTGATTGAGCCCGGAGGGGGCCCCCTAAGTACCGTGCAGGGAGACCGAGGCCCCCTCACTTTTCGTTACGCCAGTGGGAACAATTTCAGAAACAGTTGATGGACAGAATGCAGAACAATGTCATACATTCACCCCAGTATAGAGATATGGGCCTAAATCCATCGTTTTTTTGCTCACCTGTCAAATCAGGCCCTCCCTGGACTGGAAACAAGCATCCTAGGATCGGTTTCGGGCTTTCAGCCCTCATCAGCCCGGGGGGAACCTAGCCTGGCAGTTCGGTCTGGACAGTTCCCATGGGGCACAGGGTCAAGACTGATTTGCATATGGCTGGGTCCAAACTGGGGTGGCGTAGTGGGCAAATGAACGATGGATCTTTTAACTGGGAGAGAATGTTTGCATTGTCAGCATTCCGTCCATCATTTGTTTGCTGTAACACTTTTCGCCCTAAGTGGGATGGGTATGCCCAGACGTGGGTCCCTCGCTCATTGTGCCACTGGATTCAAGCTAGCCTGGCTGAAGAAGGGTGACATACCCTGAAACCAGTCCCAGGATGCTTGTTTCCGGTCCAGGGAGGACCCTGCCTGGCAGTTCGGTCTGGACTGTTCCCATGGGGCAACAGGGTCAAGACTGATTTGCATATTGCTGGGCCCAAACTGGGGTGGCATAGTGGACAAAAGAAGATGGATTTAACCGAGATCTTTTGACTGGGGGAGAATGCTTGCATTGTCAGCATTCCATCCATCATTTGTTTGCTGTAACATTTTAGGAACAATTTACCTTTATGGGTGGTGCTCATTGCAGCTAGGAAGGAGCTCAAGACCAAGCTCTTCAACTGACTCGCAGAGCCCTCAATGAAGCAGCAGTATCCCCCACCCACAGCGCCTTGGCACCCTCACAGGTGAGTGGCAGTGCTTTACAAGACACCTGATTGACTAACACTTGCCTAGCAGTAGCACCAGCAAAGGCATTATGAAACCCGCAACCTCATTAATATCCTAGAAGTTAGCCATCCAGACTTTCATACTACGCTCTCAACATGAGCCCTGGTACTCTTGATGCTGAGGCACTGGATTGTGGGTTTCAATCACAAGCAGGGCCGGACTGGCCGTAGCAGGCATCGGGCGTTTTCCCAGGAGGCTGAAAGGGCGGGCCGGTTTAGGAGAGGTGGGGACCGTTTTTATTACTGGGGGTCAATTTTGCAGCAGTGCTGCAATATCGGCCTGCCGGTAACAAAAGCATCAGTACTGGGGGTGGGTTTAGTTAAGCAGCAGTGCTTCACACTTGCACACTCGCTCCCTACCCCCTCCCACCTTACCCTGTCCCCCGGGGGCAGGTCTGATACAATTGTGGGGGGTGATTTGTGTTGTCAGCCAAGCTTGATCACAAGATACAATTATTTTCAATAAACTGTTTTCAGCACTGTGTGTAATTCATAAAAAATGAAAATCTACATATCCAGGTTTACACCAAATTTTATGTGAAGATGTTTACATGTATGGTAATATCAAAGGTGCCTAGAAATACTACTGATGGGAAATAATTATACTATCATAAAGACATATCCACACGGATGATTGTACAAAGGCTTGCCTTTTCATTATGTATCTCCTTTAAAATGTTTTACCCCATTGAAAAATCCTTTCCCATACACCTCTTTACCACTAAATTTGGAGCGCCTTTCTATTCCCATAAGTTATCCCTGCCCTTGATCCAAGATTTTTTTTAAATATACACAAACTTGAAATAGTTAACCATATACTAAGGCTACCCCCTAAAATGCCCACTCCCCACAAATGGTTGCAGATTTAAGGATTTAAGGTTTAGCAGAGAGGGTACTCCAGCACAAACATGACATGTTACCCTGTTGGCATAACTGGCGGCCCGCCCTCACTTTTTAGAGTCAGTTGAATCATCATGTTTCTGCTGGTGATACCCCTGTTGGCTCTGCTTCCAGAAACCTTATAATAATAGCCTGACTGCTTTCAGGGTGTCAAGTCCCTCAGGCCCTCCACCATTTTTAGGGCAGACATTCTAAGGTACATTTTGTATCCTGTTTAGGATGCCTGGAAAAGTCTGGTGATCCTGAACATACCTTGGAAGAAATACCCCCAAACAGTGGAAGAAAACTCCCAAGCTGTCAGTCATTAGATTTTTGTTTTTCAAAAACAAACTTTGTGAGTTTCATTTCGAAAAACAAACGTCTGCTAAACGTCCAAATCAAACATGGTAGGCGCTCAGCAAACTTTCAGTGTCTTCAGAGGAGTGACTGTGGTAGTGGCTCCTTTGAAGGCATTGAGATCTCTGCAAGGCAGGCAGAGATATCTAAACAAGGCCGGAATGGTCGTATGATACATCAGGCATTTTCCCTGGAGACTGAAAGAGTGGGAGGCCGCTGTTGTTACTGAGGGCTGGTTTGTAGCAGTGCAACACTTTAAAAGCACGGCAAAGTTCCTTGTGTATCCAACAGTTTTCAGGAAACAATAAAAGTGCCATGGTACCTCAGGTGAATAATGTACCTGCTGGAGAGAGATTCGAGTTTTGTCTACAGGCAGTTTTGACTCGACTAAGGTAGTGCAGCGGGTTAATATGCCTGCTGCAAAGAGTGTGTACTATGCAGATCACTGAACAGTATTTTATATATTCTCAATGGGTTAATGCCTTTGTCAAAGAGATCCTTTGTTACTGTGCAGTTCATAACTTGCAATGATAATTTTTGTTAGAAAGTTACCTTTTTTGTCCCAGTCTTTCATTATCCAAATTTTGCTAAAAAGGGCTTTTTAGGGTAGAAATAAATTCTTTTTAGTAAAGTCAACCCTGACCACTGTTACGTTCTGAATCGGTTTATGCTTCCCCAGACCAAGCACTCTTGAAAAATGCCGCCCAGTATGGATGACATGTGACTCCTACACTTTCTAGTCCCCTTTATTCTAATATATGGGAGCAAATTGACGTATGCATGTAAACTCCCATTGTATAAATACAAAACTGTAATTTGCACTCTTCCCAGTGATAAAACAGCATATTCTCCCCCCATCATCTGAAGTTGCCAACAGCTGTCTGGAACTGACAGAAAAGGGAAAGCATTTTGTGACATATACACCTACCAGCCACAAGAAGCAGTGACCACCGCAAGGCTCAGTCTCAAGCTTGATTTCTCTGTGTCTGCGTCGGTAAACATTGGGGGTGGCGTGGAAAGCTGTAATATAGCAAATATCATATTTTATGCTTACTCATAACTTAAATAACAATGTTTGTGAATTGATCAAGGACAGCAAAAAGGTGTCAATACATCAATTAGTATCCGAGTGAATGCCTCAGTAGCTGCATGAGATTCAGCATAGATGATAGTCTTGCAGGATGATTGTTTCACTCTCTAAAATAAAAGTACGAAGTGTTTTTTTTTTTTTTAATACGCTGAGTTTGTGAACTTTGAAATGTTCGCAAAGTTTAAAACAAAATACAGTCATGGTAGAATTCTTCTACTAAAAGAGAAGAAACCCTGTAAATATAAACTTTTGGTGAAAAGATTTTTATCACAAAGTTGTGAAAAGAAATTTTCTTTCAACTTTTTTTGCCTAAATATGGAAAACTCAAAGTTTGCAAATTGCATTAAGTACTTAATTTTTGAAATGTGTTGACAAACTTTGCTCATTTCTGGCTGAGTTCCAGCTGACACATAGGAAAGACTGTAGCCATTCGAATAAATTCCACTTCACAGCTGTGCAAATGCTGAACTACTGATTGTTAAGCTAAAGCTTTTACAATCTAAAATGCACCTTACGTCAAGTATACAATGAAGTCATTTCAGATTGCAAGGACTGCAACGCTCAGCAAGCCAACTTACGATGCAAGAAACAGTCATATTTGAAGCAGCGCCTGCAGAAGAGTGTGTGGAAGGAGTGCAAGGACTGCTCCCGCTGCACAGATTTGGCACTTAGTCCATCGATGTTCGGAGTGCACTGTGGGGGCAGGACATTCGGGTCAGACACTACTGTGAGGTCTCTGTACCTGTTTACAACGAAAGGAAGCAGACTAGGTGTTACAGGGGGTCTATGATGGTCAACAAGTGAGTACACACTACGAAGGGGAACTGAAGCAGGATAAGAAGGGAATGAAAAAAGTGAAACGTTAATGGGAGCAAATATCTGCAAACAACAGCGGGAAAGGGGATTCTGTGAACTTTACCGGTAAAGGAGATCACAAAATCTTAGGGAAGAACTTGTGCAATTTGACCAGAAAATCCACACAGAAAAGTCTTAGAGAACACATACCTGTACAAAAAGATAGAAAGCACCAACCAGTTTTACCCAGCCATGGTACATTAGACTGCAGTTTTTGACAATAATATGTGGTGCCTTAATAGCACGAGCACAAAAGGGCAGTTAAGTAAATGTTTTAGTTTATGTTGCTATGTTAGTTTAATGTATTACGCCTAAGAATCCCCCCGGAAGGGGTATATCAGCGCAGCCCAGATCCTAGACCGGTAATCCAAACTAATTAAGCCACAAGCAGCTCTGTCTTAAGAAGTTTTCTGAATTTAAAATGATCAGTACATTGACATAGCTAGAAGCTCATTCAAAAACAAAGGGGCTAGGAAAGAAAAGGACCTGCCTCCTCAGTGAGAATTTCTTATCCGAGGGACTGTCAACAGGGCTCTGTCACTAGATCTTAACGACCTACCTGGCCGGTAATAAGAGCTTTGAAGACAAATCGCTCAGGCCTTTGCCATATAAGGATTTATGTGTCAGACAGCTGATTTCAAAACTATTCTTTTAAGGATTGACAGCCAATGGAGAGGGCGCAAAAGGGACAAAGAAGGCATCTTGAATGGATGATTGGTGATCAGTTGTGCTGTAGTATTCTGGACAACTTGCAGTTTTTTTAGCACGGTCTAGTTGATGGAAGCCAATAAGGCATTACAATAATCCAGACGACTGATGACTTAATGATTGGACCAAGGTTTTTCTCGTAGAATGTGGGAGAAGAGGAAAAACTCTCTGTAACAAGCGCAGCATATGAAAACCGAAAACAGATTTCTGTGGTGGTCCGTACCTGCTCTTTCATAGCGAGTGCTTGATTTAAGCGAACAGACACAATACTTGCAACAAATTTAGGAGTAGGTGCAGCGCCCAAATCAGAGGACCACCATTCAGGTGTCCAAACCTGTAGGCCCTTGCCAAAGAGCATTATCTCAGTTTTATTGGCATTCAACTGGATACAGTTTTCGGTCATCCAGGTTGCAATGGCTGTCATACCTGCAGAAAAGAGCACTTTATCATTGTTCAGATTTCTACAGAGTGTAATGATTAATTGTGTATGGTCTGCATGCGACAGTGGTTTGAAACCTAGAGCTCTGACAATTTTAGCAAGGGGGGTCGCGTGGATTTTAAAGAGTGTAGGAGTAAGACAAAAGCCCTGTGGCATCCATTATCTAGTTGTAAGGTTCGCTATTTATAAGAACCAATCCTTGAACCATTTTAGTTCTGTGCCCTGGATTTCTATCTCCTGCAAACTTTGCAGCATTCTGGGATGGGATACAGTGTTGAATGCTGTGGATAGGTCCAACAGCACAAGCAATGATGGAATATTCCTGTCAAGAGAGCGTCTTATTTGGTAAGTAACCGCAATTTGAGTGGTCTCTCTACTGTGCATGGGTCTACAGCCCGATTGAGGTGGATCCCACAACTTATTAGTCTCAAGATACTCCAGAAGTTGAATGTTTATTTGTACTTTCAATAGATTTCACAGTAAGGGAAGCAGAGACATAGGTCGATAGTTGAAAAGTTCCATAGGTGGCAAATTGAGTTTTTTTTTTAATTGGAGTGACTTGCACTAAGACTGGGGAACCTTCCCGTGCTGATGGGCAAGTTGGATATTGGGCAAAGGGCAAGCTGAGAGGACAAGGCTGCAGATATACTAGAAAGACACATGTCTAATTGAGACCCTGATTTGCAACTGCCAACGCTTTCTGAATGTAATCAGGCAAGAGTAACAAATTTGCGGAAGGCAAAAGCCCTGTTAGATCTACAGACTGGAATAAAGCTGCCTACACTCATGCTCTGCTACTTTAGGGAAGTTCTGGTAAATTACATTATTATTTTTTTCGAAGTGATTCACTAAGGAGTAACATAGGGCTTGTGATGTTTGAAACTCTTGGGAACAAGCCAGGGGGTTTATAAAAAGGTATTAAGGACTATGAATAACTCTTTGGAAGAGTTACTCACCTGATTAATTTGATGAGAAATGGCTTTTTTTATGACAGTGATCGCTTGTTAAAGATGAAATATACGCCTCTTTATCAACAGGATTTTTTGAGTGGCGCCACCGTCTTTCAAATTTTTTGCACAATGCTTTCTCAATTCACAGTTCTGGTGCACTAGAGTGAGTGGGTGCCATGGTTAGAATTGGAGCAAGTTTTAACAGGCGCAATTCTATCAAATGCTGTGTTTAAGGCTAAGTGACAGTCAGTTAGAGCTTTAGCCACGTCTGCATCTGCAGCTGTATTCATAAACTAAAACTCTTTAGTAAAGGAGTCGGGAACTATTTTACGCCAGTGTCTCAAACTTTTATTTAGATCCTTCTTAATGTGTTCAGGCACATTAGACTTTGCAAACTGAAACCAAATTAAAGAGTGATCGGTCTAAAGAAGAGGTTGAGGGGCGTATGACGGGCTCGCTGCGCGAGCCCGATATCGACTGGTGGTCTTCCGTGCCTCTTTCTCCCCCTCTTATCTCCTCTCAGCAGGATGACTGGCAGCCACAATACACAACTTTATTAAAACCCACGGAGGAAGAACATGTAGCTGGCTCCTTTAACTGGGGCTTCCACTATGACGAGACTCCGCCCTCAGCCGACGTCAGTGCGTTTCCAGCTATAAGAATAAGAGAATCCGGGAAGTGGGGGTGTGTCAACACCGGAGCAGAGGAAGAAGATTCGGGAGTAGGAGCGTTCGTGGAGTACAGAGGAAAAGAGAAGGAAGACTAAGCTGAACGAGGGACGAGACCATCAGCAGCCCAGGAGGAGCCAGGAGGCCAACGTCCACACGTGTTGCCGAGCCATGCTCCAGGAGGAGCGTGGCTTGTACAGGTACGAAACAAGTTCTCGGGGTGGGTTGGGAGGAGGGGTCACCCGACCACCTAACCGTGAGTCCTAAGATCCCTGTTAATCCTCACGCCTTGTTTTCCCCACACAAGAGCACTTGTTACACATATCCCGTTTTCAATCCTTTTCTTTCACAACGTGCACAAAAGTGTGTGCTGCCTCCTTCACTCCCTGGTCCCTTATTTCTGAGAAAGACACCAGCCAGCGTCCTGATACCTTTTCTTTTTTTGTTCTTCTTCAACCCCTCCTCACTTGACCGATACGGACGGAGTACGGAGACCGGTTACTGGGAGGTGGAGCCGAAGCCCGCACAGAGAAGTCGAGGGTTACCTAGCAAGACGGATCCTGCCAAGTTTGCCACTGAAAGAATAACAAGTCGGCATAAATGTGTCTTCAGTAAAATAAAAGCTTACCTGAACAGACCTGGTTTACGACTTGTTACTCCAACCCTGCCACAGGGCGTCACAAAAAGATGAAGAATTTGTGAAAACCAGATCTAGAGTGTGGCCCACAAGATTGGTGGGTCGTATAACTTTTTGGTTTAGACCTCACATAGTTAGGTCAGAGATAAACTATGCTACCCCCATGCCAGAAAAATCTTCAACATGAACGTTGGAATCACCCCACAAAAGAAAATGTTGGGATGCAAGAACGTGTAGGGTAATGGAAGGATGTATGACATTACAACGCATGCTTTTACATCGCATGCTTTTACAACGCGGTTTTTACAACGCATACCATTACAACGCATAATGCTTTTAGGCGCTGGATAGTGAATTGTTTAATTTACTATTCCAACTCCAGTCCCCGTGGATAGTAGGGAAGGTGTTGGATAGTACATTAAACACATTCCCTATCCTAGAGCGCCCCCCAGCGCAATGCGTTGTAATGGTTTGCGTTGTAAAAGTTGCGTCGTAAAGGCACTGCGTGGTAAAAGTTGCGTTGTAAAGGATGTTTCCCGTAATGGAAAGTAGATCCCAAATTTCCACCGCATGTTTAAGAAGAGACCTGACATTTCACAGAAAGCCCATGATAGTAGGGGGAATCTGAGAAGGTGGCGGCGAAGAGGGGAAGGTGGTAAGAGTCTATAGAGGAGCTAGGAACATCAGAGGTGTTACTAGCGGCTGCCACAATTGTGGCTAGCCAGTTCTTAGAATCCTCATGAGGATTCCTGTCTTTACATCGTACTGCTACAGCGCCTTGACGCCCTTGGGCTAAGTTAGCCCTTTATACATTTTATATTCATTCATTCCCCTGTAAAGGTTCTCTCTATGCTTATGAGAAACTTAACAGCAGAACTGGTTGCAATGCCACATCTTGGCACAGCGGAAAACAATACAATATTTATAACATCTATGGGTTATTTTCATTTGATCTTGGTCCTGAAGAATGTATTGGCACAACATACTCTCTCAAACCACTAGTGCTCAGCGTTACCACGGAGGGACATACAATTAATTAATTTTCTAATAAAGACAAACTGCCTTTGGTAACAATCTCTATGGTTGAATGAGACTTTACAAACGAATGATCAGCTCTGGACAAGATACATCTATATGTCTTTGTCCATTAACTCTGGATTTGAAAATATTCTTGAAATTGCTGCACTGTCATTCCAATTTTGTATTAGAAAACAAACACAAGACGAATAGTCAATGATAATGAAGGACAAAGGGTATTCTGTGGGAAACGCTCTGTATTGATCACTGCTGATCTTACGATCATAGAAATCTGCCACTGTTGCAACTGAATAGTTTAATTGTTTCAAGTTGAGTTATTGGTTTCTAGCCAAGAATGAAATAAAATATTTGTGCTACGTATGTAAAGGATCCAGTGTTTATTGATTGCTCTTAAAACTGCTGGGCGTTTAATAGTTAGAGAAAAAGCTTTTTGCAGCCATTTTGTTTTTGGCACATCACCATTAACTTCCAAAATATAGAATATGAAATCTCTGTGCATCTAGTATTTGGCCTTAAGGGTGAGGTGACCTGCTACTGAAACCCGAGCACCATGTCCTCAGACCTAAAAGTGACGTCCGTTTTTGTGTTTAAATTGGTGTATCTGACACTTGGTAAGACAGCTATAAATGTAAGGAAATATTTTGAACAACCGCGCAAAGTTGAAATTTGGGATTCAAGCTGGAAGGAAGTATTATTGCTACTAGCAAGGACAGCGAGAGACTGGCCAGAAGGCTGTGAAATTAGAGGCTGTGAATGCAGCAGGTAAGATGCTAGAATATGGATACCATCAGCACTGAACTGCTTCTGCATATTTGCATATGTGCAGAGGCCGCTTTCTCTCGGTTGATGTGGAAATCTATAGAGGCGCACCTAGGGTGTGCGCGGTACCCACCGTTGGAACCTGCAAGATCCAGACCAACCACCATGCATGCAGCCCATTGCTTCGAGCAGCATGCTGCATGTTGATTGGCCAATGTACGGCATGGCCCCACCACCGAGCTATTACACACATTACATCTGTAAGCAGAGGACTGACTACCAAGCATGCATGTCTGTAGTGTGTCGTCACAGTTACTACGTCTGAGCCTTGTTGTAATTACTGGTGAGCCAGGATGACAATCAGGAATGGCAGAGGTTTCAGGAAGGCAGAGGATGACAGACCAAGAGACATAGATTAAGGGGCTCAGGAACCCATTACTGACTGGTATCGAGAGTCTGGGCCGGAGGAGGAAGTAAAGTGTTCAGTCACAATGCCCGTGGCAGCAGTCAGTCTTCCTCCCCACCCTTGAAGGTGAGCTCTTTAATATTTTTCCAAAAACATTGCAAGTCTTACTGTACAATTAGACACTTTTCAACAAAACAAGGGGACCCAATAGATACCTAGGGACCTTGGGCAAACGACTATTGAGGAAAACAATGGTCCTTAGGGTTAGAAATTTTGACAATTCAATGAAATATAGACTCCAATCAGTACTATATCGGAAAGTTTTTCAGTACCCAGCCGGGCCTGAATTTTTATTCAAGTATAGACATAGATAAAAAGACCACCAGAGAGGTCTGATTCATAGACTGATAGGGTACAAGCCTGTACCTATCCAGAACACACTCGAACAGGGTTTGGGGGTGAGAAAGGTAAGAAAGGAAAGAAGGTAAAGAATATCAGGCAAAAAGAACATGGGAGCCAACTGTCCCATGCATCATTAATACATTTGCAAAGCAAGTTCAGACAGACAATTACTGTAACAATATTAACACAATAGAGAGGTTACAGAATTGTAAAAGTTGTCGACGGCGTTTCGATCCCTGGCTCCTAGTGAACTGGGATCATCATCAGGACTTTATAATATATTGCCTGTTTATACTTTCGAGAAAAGCCTTTCAGAGCAATATTTAATCTGCTCAAATGGGTCGAGAGAAGGTTTAAATCGGTGGAAGGAGGACCGGTGCCTCGAGTTTCTACTGAGTAGACATAATACTGTCAACTGCTTGTATTGATTCTTCCAAATCGGAGAAGTACATAAAATTATCCACACGTAGGTGGGCACTCGAATTATTTCAAGTCTTTAGTCTACAGGCGTTGCTGCCTTGCTCATGAATCGAGCAGGAACCAGGCGCGTGCTCAATGGCAATGTGCCGACTCATCGGGAATCCGATTTGGAAGAATCAATACAAGCAGTTGACAGTATTATGTCTACTCAGTAGAAACTCGAGGCACCGGTCCTCCTTCCACCGATTTAAACCTTCTCTCGACCCATTTGAGCAGATTAAATATTGCTCTGAAAGGCTTTTCTCGAAAGTATAAACAGGCAATATATTATAAAGTCCTGATGATGATCCCAGTTCACTAGGAGCCAGGGATCGAAACGCCGTCGACAACTTTTACAATTCTGTAACCTCTCTATTGTGTTAATATTGTTACAGTAATTGTCTGTCTGAACTTGCTTTGCAAATGTATTAATGATGCAAGGGACAGTTGGCTCCCATGTTCTTTTTGCCTGATATTCTTTACCTTCTTTCCTTTCTTACCTTTCTTTCCCCCGAACCCTGTTCGAGTGTGTTCTGGATAGGTACAGGCTTGTACCCTATCAGTCTATGAATCAGACCTCTCTGGTGGTCTTTTTATCTATGTCTATACTTGAATAAAAATTCAGGCCCGGCTGGGTACTGAAAAACTTTCCGATATAGTACTGATTGGAGTCTATATTTCATTGAATTGTCAAAATTTCTAACCCTAAGGACCATTGTTTTCCTCAATAGTACAATTAGACACAGCATCTGCTACAATTATCTCCTGTTGCTAAGTGGGTACCCCCATGCCCCAGAGTTGGCAAGCTCCACTTTGAATTTTATGGATGCTCACATTGGCGATTTTGTTTTCTTTACACTACTATCATATTTGAAAGAGTTTAAATGAATATAATAAAGCTCTAGAAGATTTCAAAGATTTAAGTAAGTTGACCTGTGGAGAAGTCATAGTTTACTGGACATCGTCCTCACCTTATGACTGCACAAGTCCCAGTCTTTCTGGGACGTGGTCAGTGAAGCTACAGCTTCTGTACAAGCTTGAGCTCATTAAAACATCTCCAGATTTCTCCACAAGCTTTCCATTACTCTTCTCACACTTCGTGATGTGCAGTGAGACATTTAACATTTTTCGGATTCGAAAATATTCATTGTTGGGTGTAAAATGATCAGACATTCAGCACCAAATATCTTATTGCCATCTGGCAACACAGAATTCAGCTTCCCTAAATGCGGTCTACACTGTCTTTCGGGGGCGCGGCCAGGACGCCACCCACAAATGCCACGTAGTCCCGGAGCTCCGCCGGACACCTCCTAAAAAACAGCTTGCAATCTGTATAAATTCCTCATCTACTCTTACCGAAGCAATTACAGATGCAGCGGACACACAGCGGCACCTGAACACGTACTGGGGGCTCCCTGGGGTGCTGAATATGACAATTGTGGAGTTGCTGGGGTCTTGGGAGTGCCTGGTGTGGTTGGTGTGTGCTGGCTGCGCTCCCCACCCAAGGCTGTGGCGTTGTGCTACTGGGCCTACGGCGTCCCCCCAGAGACCAGCCTTGTGGGATGCAGCATTGTTTGGGAGGTGAGGAACACTGTCGGCAGAGATCTGGTGTGCGAATCGGCACACGCCGCGAGGTGGGCTTTGCTCCTGCGACCACTGCCTGCTCTCCTGCGGGATGAGGGCTGCACCATTCCTGGCCCAGCCTTATTTGTTATTTGGCCTTCGGTGGCCCTTTGGCAATCCGCGAGCTGCGGGGTGGTTGCCTTGTGGGTAGCCGGGAGGCGCGCCCTGATTAGCACCTGGCTGCATTGTGCCCCCGCAGGCGACCAGCGCCAGCACTTGTGAGCTACACCTTGAGCCGCGGTGGGGACGGTTGCGGCACTGACTGACTGGCCGGGACTGTTGCTTGCCCTGGCCCTCCAGTGTGGAGAGCCGTGGCGTACAAATGGAAGAGGGGCATCGGCAGCCACAAGTAGATCAACATTGCAACTTACCCCTCAGACGACCGCCCAGTCCTGACTCTTACAGTCATCATCTTCCTGGACTCTTCCCTGAGACACACCTACTTTGGGGTTGTGCCCCATGAACAGCAGACCAACAGCAGGACATCTGGGCAGCATCTGTCGTTCATTGGAGTTATGTTACTGGGCCCCATTCACTGGCAGTCCTCTTCCTCTGGGGGTAGTACAGAGGCAGAGGAACTGACTCAAACTGCATTCTGTTATTGAGATCGCCCCATCTGGTCCGGTTTGTCGTGCAGCACTTTTAATTTGGACCCTTGCCGGGTCACCCAGCCATTTAATAATACTTTAGACCGCTAAGCCATGGTTGCAACTAATCTCACTCCCACCTTCCCTGCAACCGTGTCGCTCTACAGCCCACCATCAAAGCGTGGCCTAGCACATCTCGAGGTTGCTGCACGTTTACTTTCCACCAGCAATGAGTTAGCACTGCTCTCATCTGATCATTTCGGGTCATGAACTGAGTACACCCGAAGCAACGTAAATTAACGTTTGGGAAGATTGGGAGAACAGGAGATACAACCGGATTGGGGCAGTCAGAGGGCGGCGAAGGTCCATACCCCAAAAAGCTGCATAAAAAAGGGACTAATCCCATATTGGCGGAACTACGTGCTGGAATGAAGGCACTGGACACTCAGTTTGATGCACTTGACAAACGCCTGGGTGGCATGGGTGCACAACTAAACAAACATGACAGCCTCCTGGACAAAGGGGAGGGTAGAGTGTCAGACCTCTAAGATGGCGCAGCGCAAAAGACCAAATGACTGGAAAGCGCTGAAAAACATTAAAAAACTGTTGCCATGAAAAATGAAGATTTGGAATCAAGAAGTAGATGCAACAACATCCAAATTACTGGAGTGCCTGAATCCACTAATACCGGTCGACTGGACGGATTTATGGAAATATTTCTAGAAGACCTTTTTGGTAGAGAGGCCTTCTCCCCGGCGTTCTTGGTGGAGAAAGCCCACTGCTCGCTGGGGCATCGTCCAAGCCCAGGCTTCCCCCCTCACACCATCATTGCTCGTTAGCTCAACTTCAGAGACATACCACATTGCGACTTGCACGAGAGAAGGACCTGCTCCACTGGCAAGGATTGACACTCTCCCTTTAGCCAGGCTACACCATCATGGTCCAAGAGGCCTGCCGAAAGTTTACTACAATCAATGCCACCCGTAGGAACTTGGGACTGTGATATGGCATGCTATATCCGGCATCCCTTAGGGTGGACATTGACAGCAAGTCTTGTATCTTCGGAACACCAGCTGAGGTGCAGGAGTTCTGACACGCATTGTCGAAGAAGAAATCCATGCAAGTATCAACATCCCTGCCAGATCGCTCCCAGCTCTGGCTCTGTTGCCAGCATAGACCTTTTTTCACCAACCTGATTCCATTGGTCCCTTCATATATAAATGATATCCTAGTAGATGAGGAACATTCTAGAGCAAGCAAATTTGCTAGTTCATTGCATGATTTATCAAACGTTAGTTTCATTATGTACTGGAGGATCCGGCGTAGCGTTGCCGAGCCCCTATGTTGATACACCAGTGTTGTATATAGATAGTTTGCTATGTTGGGGATAAGAGACAAGGGTTTGGGTTCTCCTCCCAGTAAGCGAGATGGGGATGGGCGGAGGGTGGGGTGGGTGGGTAATGTTATAGTTCTCATACATTTTCTTACGCTTGAGATATGGCTCCATACTGTGCAATCCAAGCTCGGCGGCGATGGGTAGGTGAAGAAGTGTGGACGCGGGATCAGTGAGCCAAACCTTATGGGTTCCTTCCTGCGGTACCAACCCGCCGAGCATTGTTGTGGCATTTAATCCCTGACCTTTAGGCATAGGATAAAGCTACAGAGGTAACACATAGAAATCCACAATTTTGTTATTAGGCACATGACACCAGCATGTTGTTTAATGTTTGTAGACCTTGTTTTTACCCATTATAGGTCCTGATGAATCGCGGGCACTTAACCCAAGCGAGAAACATGTTGACCAATTTTGTTCTAAATCTAATCTAGGGCCACTATACCTAACCTATTGGCACCTAGTGAGTTAGATTCACGTTTTTAACTGCAGTAGGGGACCCCCAGAATAAAGTAGTTTCCGGTACCCTCTACTACATTTTAAATCACCACCCAGGCTACAGATTACATCACCCGCACTTCACCATAAGGCAGTTGGAATAAAAAGATCTCCGCCAAAGAGCCCCTCTTAGAGGTGAGCCAGTCGGGGATTGCACCGCCTCCCCGACGAGGAGCAACGCCGATGATGAAGCATGACACCTGCATGGGTGTGTGAGGCAAATACTTCCAACAAAATGGATGCCCAAAGGTGTCACATCTTCACCTCCGGTCACGCCAGATACACACATTCTCCTATATAAGGAACAGTTCAGCATTCTTCTTTGTTGATCCATACTGTGCAACACATAACCAAATTCACACCACGATTCCATTTTTTTTTAAAGACTATGAGTACCAATAGTAGAACCTATCTATTTGCATCTTTAACGTTAGCGTCATGGAATATACGGGGACTCAATAACCCCTGTAAAGGCAAACAGGTGTTACAACACTTGCAACGTCATCAAATAGATATCCCATTTCTACAAGAAACGCACTCATCTCCGGACACCCCAATATCGTTTGCCAAGAAATGGGGCCCACATCTATATTTTGCAAATTACAGCTCGAACGCCAGAGGGGACTCTGTACTTCTACATAAACAGGTCCCCTTCAGCCCACTAGAGGTACACTGTGACAGGGGAGTGGAGGGGGGGGGGTTCTAATGGTAAAGGGCCGTGTGCTGGGGCACACCATCCTGTTCGTGAATGTCTATGCCCCGAATATAGATGACCACAATTTCTTTTTACATTTAACGTATTGAATAGATCGTATGGAGGCCACACAGATTTGCCTGGGGGGCCATTTGAACATGTTATTTGACCCTACTCAGGATAGTACTTCGCTCTCTCTAGACACAAAACCCAAGGCGCAATGCACACTTGTAGACCTAACACAGGAATATAGCCTGAAAGACGCCTGGCACCACCTGCACCCACTACAGGCAGCATACACATACTACTCGGCATACCACAACACATGGACTCATCTTGACTACTGGCTTTTATCACCCAGTCTATTAAATTGGACCACATCTATGCAACATACACCAGGCACCCAGTCGGATCATTAACCAGTATTAGTGCAGATGCCTTTCCCCGGCAGGTGGATTCGAACGCAAATGGAGATTCCCCGACATGGCACTTAGGGATAAAGTTTTCAAATCTGAGTTGTGCCAAGCCATAGTAGATTATTTCTAACTAAATGATGGCACAGTGTCTACTTGGGCGAGACTCTACTCGAATAAGAGAAGCACGGGAAAAGGATATGGGTCATGACATATCAGATTTTCAATGGCAGCATTGTTGCGCACAAACTCGTGAACTCTATGAATTACTGCCATAAATTGCAACAATTTAAATTGATATGGCGGGCTTACATGACTCTTCACAGGGTCCATGGTAGGGATAACACCCGCTCACACACATGCCCTAAATTTAAGTCCTCCTATGCGGATTTTATACACAAGACTTGGACCTGCACTAAAATAGCCGGTTAGTGGACGACTGTATACACCGTATTATCAAGCATGATAAAACAGACTCTTAAACCAAATCCACTACAGGCGCTGCTTGGGTTTGTTCTTATGGTTTGGAAAGCAGTACGCAGATATGTAGCAATAGCTCTGATGTTAGAAAAACAAGAGGTTGCAATAGGCTGGGGGGTTAACACCCTCCGACATTGAAGTGCTGGATTGGTAGCCCGACATACCGCAGCACCAATAGTGACATATCCTCTCAATTACAACCACCCACCTCACGTCCAAGAGACACCTGGCAACCACTCCAAACATACCTTTTAGAAATACAAGATGATTCTGATCACACTACCTATCCGAGGATCTAATTCGACATGCACACAGATCCTCTGCCCTCCATCAGAGACACATTTTCGATTTCAGCAACATACACTCATTCAGTGGGCACAATGTTGTTTGATATTGCGAAAGGGATAACTCTTAAAGCACAAGTTACTACTTGTGTAACAATTTATCTGTAAGAGACATTAGTTAGTGATAGATTCCTTACCTTAGAATAATCCCCAGGCGTCAGACTAGATCCGGAAAGTTTTCGTCAGCAGTACCCCTGCGGCGAGTCTTTGGCATTGTATTCGCCAAGATGATGTCACTGGAGCTACTTACACGCACAAACGCACGCTGACGTCAGTTCTGTACACAATTTTCCACCAGGAATGCGAAGTCATGTAAGATACTGACCACTGGTGCATAGAAACTAGGGCCCGAAAGGATGACCTTAACCCTAGAAATCAGTTCGCAGAACGGGGAGGATGGGTGGGGCGGTAAGGAATCTATCACTAACTAATGTGTCTTACAGATATATCATTACACAAGTAGTAACTTGTGCATCTGACACGTTAGTGATAGATTCCTTACCTTAGAATAGATAACCCAGCAATATCAACCCTGGTGGTGGGTCTGCGAATAAGATTACACCAGAAAGTCACGGAGAACAGAACGGCCAAAGAAGCCGTCCCTCCGGACCAGACTGTCAAGGCAATAATGCTTTGTAAAAGTGTGCAGTGAAGCCCACGTGGCAGCCTGACAGATGTCTTGCAGGGGGACACCACGTCCCAATGCCGTAGTGGCTGCTGTTGCCCTGGTAGAATGGGCACGCAGCCCCACCAGAGGTTCCTCTTTAGCCATAGAATAACAGGCCTTGATACACAAGACGACCCAGCGGGAGATAGTCCTGTGAACAGCCTGGCCTTTCTTGTCTCCTGCGTAGCCAACAAAGAGCTGGTCATCCACTCGGAATGCTTGTGTGCGATTCAGGTAAAAGGAGAGCGCACGTTTTGGGTCCAGACGGTGGAGCCTCTCTTCCTCTCTGGAAGGATGCGTAGGCGGAAAGAAAGTGGGCAAGGTGATAGTCTGCCCGATGTGGAAGGCAGTGACAACCTTCGGCAAGAAGGAAGGATGAATGCGACCGTCAGAAAAGGAGGGTTACGAGAAAGAGCCTGATGCTCACTCACTCTCCTGGCAGAGGTGATAACCACCAGGAAGGCAGTTTTTAAAGTCAGAAGACGAAAGGAACAATTGTGAAACGGCTCAAAGGGAGCGCACATGAGATAAGTTAAAACAAGAATTAAGTCCCACTGAGGCATTATGAAAGGAACAGGAGGGAACATAGCGTAATGCCTTTTGAGAATCTCTGTACAGGGGACTTGAAAAGAGAAGGCTGATCCGGAAGCCACAGAAAGGCTGAAATGGCCAAAAAGTAGCCCTTGATAGTGCCCAGAGCAGAGCCCTGCCGGGCCAGAGAAAGAAGGAACAAAAGGACCTCAGAAAGAGGGACAGAAAGGGGATCCACAGTCTTGGCTGTACACCTGCAGGCGTATACTGATTCAGTGGAGGGATGCCTGGCTGCCAGAATGACATCACCACAGACTTCAGGAGGCAAGTCAAATGGAATCAAATGTCGCCGCTCAATCTCCACGCATGTAGGTGGAGGCTGGGCAGGTTCAGGTGGAGAACCGTCCCCTGCTGCTACGACAGAAGATCCTCCCACAGAGGCAGTCGGGTCGGGGAATCCAGGCTCATATTGAGTAGCTCGGGATACCAAACTCTTCGAGCCCAGTCCGGGGCCACAAGGATGACTTGGGCCCGGTCGCGCCTGATCTTCTTCAGCACTCTGGGCAGAAGTGGTATAGGCGGAAAGGCATACAACAGACCGCAACTCCACTCGCGACAAAAAGCGTTGCCGAGCAAGTGCCACCTTGGAAATTCCATCGTGCAGAACTGATGCGCGTTCTCTTTGGTGGCGAATAGATCTAACCAAGGCTCTCCCCACTGTTGAAAAAGACCTTGCGCCACCTCCGAGTGAAGACGCCATTCATGATCCATCAGACGCCGGCGGCTGAGTTCGTCTGCCCTGGCGTTCAAAGAACCTCCCAGGTGTTGAACCGTCAAGGAAACGCTGTGACGTACCAATCAATCAATCATATAACTTGTAAAGCACACTACATACCCGTGAGAGTTCAAAGGCGCTTGGGGGGGTGTCTTGAGTGGTCTCCTGAAAGTCAGCAGGTCTTTGGTTTGTCGCAGGTAGAGGGGGAGGGTGTTCCAGGTCCTGGCGGCGCGATGGGAGAAGGATCTGCCTCCGGAAGTGGTTCTCCGGTGTGATGTATTCCTATAGGTTCTGTATCGATCCCCCTATTCCTGACCCTGTTCTGGTTAACAATTAACTAGCAGCCATCCCACGATGCAAAAACCGTTATCTGATTAAGCCACACCACGGCACAGGAACGCGTTATCTGATTAGGTCATAACGCTTGCCATCTAATTAGGCAAGCACTATTCCTTCAGCCCCTGATAAGGCATACGGAGTTCTCAAAACAAATCAAACCTATGACAACCTGGGAAAATCCCTGCGGCCATTGTTTTGATTTCACCGAGAACTTCAGTAAAGAATGTGCTAACGACCAGTTCGTATGACATCCTTATTGACGTATCTATGTCCATCCTTACGTCAATCTCGGCACCTTACAGGTATAAATATTACCGACATTGCCTTAAGCAAATACACGCGGTGGTGACGAGATCGGAGCAGCGAGACTTGCCGAAGAGGCCAGCACAGAGCGGACCCCGCTGGCGCTGCCCCGCCTTCCTGACGCGCTGAGAACGAGACGCTGCTTTCTCCTGCCGAGAAATCCAGCTCCGGCGCTTCCAAGCAGCCCTTGCAGGCAGCCTGGAATATCAAGACCAAAGACGAGAGATACCAGCCCTCAACCATTCTAGATCTCAGGTACAGAACTGAATAACCCCTTACAGAGAATTCTTGAGTCAGACACTTGGCAAAACCAACTTAACTTAAACTGCTACTTATCTAATCCCGCCCACGTATTAGGCTTAGGTCAGGTACACTGGGGTAGGCGTAGTTAGAAGCACCAGTTGAGTACGATTAGTCAAATGTATATATGTATGTATCTATTTTATCCATTTTAAATATCTTATGGCTTAGAAACCATATCAATGCTTTTACAGTATTATTTTATAATTCTGCTTTTATTGTATGCACTTTACTTAACCATAAGTATTGCAATAATATCGATTCATTTCTCTTGTACGAGAAAAGAGACTGATCAATAAATAACATCTTTTATTGAACACGCCCGTCTCTTCCTTTTCTCTACAATCTGGTGAAACTAAGAATGCACTGAACTGACTGAGTAAAATAAGTTGTCTTTTGTTTTCACACGACTCTAGAGATACACTCTTGATTAGGGGAGAGCAAAGTTGTCATGTTCTATGGTTGTCAGAAACTAAATCCCTTCTTGTCTATCCAGGGAGGTTAAAATCCTCCTTGCCTATTCGAGAAAGTTTCTAGTGAACTCTGAACTAGCTGGCAAACACAAAACTTTAAGTCTAATATCGTCAGTAGAAGACCTAGTTAACCTCCGTCCTAGGTCTATACTATTGAAAGTATTATTCCAATGCGCAGAGCCTATTGGGATAATAGGAACTACACTACATGGCGCCCAAACGTTTGGAAAGGCGATAAAACTAACGCAAGACATTAGAGTAACTCAGTCGTGCTTTTTCACACAGAACCCCTTTTTTCCCATAATACTCCAAAGACGTCTGGAGTGGGTGAAAGGTCATACCTGCCAAACCTCGCAGGAGGAGACTCCTATGTATGGTTCTTGGTTTAGTCAACGTTGAAGTATACACTGTTCCAAAATATTGTGCATCTAATCTTTGTTTCCATAAGAAACCTGATCTGCAAACAAACGGAATAACCTTCCTGTCGGTAAAATGGTAGACAGTGAAGAAGAAAGAGAGACAGCTAGAATAGCAGCTGAACTAGAAGCAGCTGATAATACTATGCAAGAAGCAGACCCGGATATAATACTCATCCCGGTCAACAAAAGGAAATCTGTAACTTTAAAACTTATAGAAAATGGACTGACACCTAGAGGTGGCACAGTTATATTCGTAATAGAGGCACACGAATATCGGCAGACAGAGGTATTCTATTCATGGATAAACTTTCCAGCAGCTAATGCTGTAACAAAGGTCTTCCACTATTACAAAACAGAGGAACCTCCTGAAGAGTACATTCCTTTCGAGGAGGTGGAAGTACCACTCAAATTCCAAGAGCACCTGCTCTTGTTTAATGGCGCCCTAAAACATAATAATCACATCACCAGGCTCGGTCCACTAGGTAGACCAGGAGCAACGTGGCCGGTCCTAGCCGGATACACACCACATCCAGACATCGAAGGAATGTCTGCAGCAGCTCTTTTAGTACAACTAAAACAATTAATAAAAGTACATAGACAATTAGTCCAATATGTAATGCGGACTTCAACAATCCAACCAGCAATCAAAATTCCACAGCTGACCCCTCATCAGGGGAACACAAATAAAATTACACCACAGAACATACAGTCCTGTCTAGGTAAAGTACCCGCAAAACGGGAACAAATACCTTTCTGGCTAGCACAAAAAATTACTCAAATAGAGGCGGTGTTTCCAGACACCACTCCTCTTGAGAAACACAGGATTCTGACTATCTGTCTTCCAATGGGAATCGCACCACACGTGGAGGACTGTGACACTTGGGGTACAGTCTTTGCTTCCATCTACACAAAAACACATGGTGCACCGTCCATGTCAGTAATACCAGATGTGCTAAAACAAATTCAAGATGAATATGGTCCAGAACCCGCTTTAACTCTTGGTATGAAATTACTGAAAGACTTCAAGCAGGTCTCGGCTATATTATTAGCCAACATAAAGGGAGAAGCAGCAAACGTGGCGATCCGCCAAAGGTTAAAAGAAACAGATATAGCAGACCAACCAACTGAAATTGCCAGAATCATAGAAAAATCCTATGAAGAACTAGGAAGAGATAGTCTGGGTGGAATACCGGTGAAACCACAACTGATTGAAAGTCCTGAAAAGGTATTTATTAAAAATAATTTAACACAAAAAAAGAGCTGGGAAGGAAATAAACAATCCAATCCTAAAGAAAAAAGATTCCAGTCCAGAGGAAGGTCTCCTCGGCGGAGAGAAAGATCTCCTGACCAAGGACGCAGGTCTCCCCAAAGGGAGCCCTCTGTGAAAAAATACAACCTTAGAAATAGGGATAGTATAAAAAAACCTGATAGAAATCAAGATACTGATACACGTCCCTCTCAATCTTTTCAGACTTCCTCGCAGAAATCGGAGAGAAGAGGAAGATCAGAACACAGGGAAGAGCACGTCAAGTCCAAAGACAAGGAACCTGCTCATCCAAATAAAAAATTACAATTTCCAAAAAAGAAGGTAGCCAGCATTAAAGTAATCAATAATGCCGAGAATACGGAGGACACAACTGAAAAACGGAGAATGGGCTCAGACAATGCTAGACAGCGCAGCAGAAGTGAGCATAGCTCGCAAAGTCCTTATGAATCATCTGGAGACAGTGGACACGAATGAATACATTCAGGTGGAAACTGCCGACACCAGAGTTAGCAAACCTCACAAAATATATGAAATAACATTACGTATAGAGGGGGATAAGACTAGAAAAATAAGGGGTCTATTTTGGGATAATCTTTCCCAGGGCTATGACATCCTTCTAGCTGAACGGGACTGGCCACCCGAGTTTGTCAGGGAGTGCCCTCATGGCGAAGAAATAATTATGCCTGCCTTCTCAAATCATATTCCAATACATAAAAAATATATACTTGCAAGAAAATGGGCAGTAGCTTTAGCTCCTGCTTTATATAAAAATCATGTAGGATGGGATAAGGACTCTCCTCCTCATAAAATCCAGTTAAAATCACAACCTACTGCACAGAGGCAGTACCCAATTAAGCAAGAAGCTAAAAAACAGGTAAAAGAGATCCTAGATCAACTTGAATACCAGGGGGTGATTGAAACTTGCACCTCACAAATGAACAACCCTTTCTTTTCCTGTCTCCAAACCAGACAACTCATATCGTCTAGTTTTGGATTACAGACACCTTAACTCATGTTGCAAAACGTTTGCAGTGCAAAACTCGCATAGTGCTGCACTAATGAATAACAATGTGCAAAAAATACAAAACAACATTAGACATCTCTAATGGATTCTTTTGTCAAAATATAGCACCAGAGAGCAGATATTTGACTGCGTTCTCGGTGAATGGCTCGCAAAAAAGTTTCTGCCGTTTACCCCAGGGGCACAAGAACAGCCCAGGATTATTCTCAGCGAGAGTAACAGAATTACTACAAACATATGATGACGAGGCATTATCTTATGTCGACGACATTTACCTAACAGATGATGACTTGGATACTCACTTGAAGAGAGTGAACACCATAATACTTGGGTTCGCAGCAGAGGGTTACAAATTCAACTTTAAAAAATCAAGAATTGCCCATCTAACAGTCCTGTTTTTAGGATATGAATTATCAAGTGAAGGCAAAAGCCTGGCTGACAATTTCCTAGAGAAATGTGCTGTACTACAAGCACCTAGAACACTAAAAAACCTACAATCAATTCTAGGCTTCCTAAATTTCGGAAGAACATACATTGCAAATTACGCAGAAAGGGTAAAACCCCTTTATGATCTAATAAAACCAGATTTTAAAAGAATCAATTGGACTCAAAAAATCACAGAAATTTTGAGATCTTTACAAACAGACATGTTAATTAAAACAAAATTAGAAACACGTGATAACACACGCAATCTTGTGATTCGAGTCATCCCAGGAAGATGCGGATTCACATACCTGACCTCTAATGAGGGAGAAAAGGTACCAATTGCATACAAATCACACTTGTACACAAAAGCTGAAATGAAATTTAGTCCAACGGAAAAAATTCTGACCGCGGTACAGACTGCTGTAGCAAAGGAGCGGGCCCTAGCACAAGGTAAACGAATAATCATCGTGACACCGATACCAGCCCTGGAGGCGGTAACAAAGGCAAGCATTCCGAATGCTAAAGCACTCCATCCAAGGTGGATACAGTGGGCTAATTCTTTTGCTGCAACAGACGTGGTATACGAATTTGATCCCAACTTAAAAACACAAGAATTTCTCCAATACGAATTCAAATGTCCTCCGCCGACCGAAATTCTGCCTCTAGAACATTACGGCTGTATAATATATACAGACGGATCAGCACAACCCGCAGTGGGGGGTAAACAAGCTTACAGTGCTGCGTGCGCGATTGTTAAAAATCGCTGGCACGAAGGGAAATTTAAACCAGCGGTCACTAAAACACAATCTCTAGGAGATTGTACAGCTCAGCGAGCTGAACTACTGGCATTCAAGATGGCGCTTGAAAATACCGATCGAGAATTCCCCACACTCATAGTGTGCGATTCGTATTATTGCGTTCAGTCTTACAATGAATACGTGCAGATCTGGCTTCAGAATGGTTTTAAGGATGCAAAAGGAGGCACAATCAAGCATAAAATGCTCTGGGAACAAGTAGTTCTTTTACAAAAAGAACTACCAAAGACTCACGTGATACATACACTGAGTCATCAACGTGATGGCGTTCACGTTGCAGGGAATTCATTGGTTGATGAGGACGCGAAGGCAGCTGTGCAAACGGCTTCCGTAGCTGCCATCACACGGTCAAAAACAAAAATAGACAGCGATATATTACAAGCTGTCAGCGCTACAGAAAAAGATTCGATAGAAACACTCCCGAAAGGCTTTCCAGTGAAGTACTCATACATAACTGATGCAAACAATGTTCCGTTTGCTCGAATCCCTGGAGTGGGGGATAGGGCAATTCCAAACATGGAACATAGGTTAGGACTAATCATAGCGGCACACGAAGGGCTTGCTTCTGTACATGCTGGCGTCTCAGCCACAGTATCGTTATTAAAACAGAGATACTGGTGGCCACAAATGAGAAGACAAACACGGAACTATGTTCTAGAATGTGAAATATGTCAAAAAATGAAAGTATCAACAGTGAGACGACCAGCGCAGACGCCCCTTCTAATCTCGGATAAACCATTAGCCTGTGTTTACCTGGACCACTGTGGTCCCTTACAAAGGGATGGTAATTATAAATATATCTTGGTTGCAGTGGATTCATGCACGAGATTTATATGGATGTGGCCCCAGCGATCGGCTGACGCCAGAACTGTTATAAAAGATTTGCGAGTCTTTATCGGCACATACGCAATTGGCATGCTGCATTCTGACCAGGGTCCTGCTTTTAGCTCTAGAGCTTATAAGGAGGCCATGACCAGCATGGGCATTGCATTGCGGTATTCTTGTCCATTTCATCCTGAGGGAAACGGAATTGTAGAAAGAAAAAACCGTGACATAAAGCAATCTATAACAGCGAAGGTATTAGGTTCGGGAGCTGGGTGGGTCAAACATCTAATAAGTGTCCAACGTAGTCTAAACAACCTGCCAGGAAATTCTCTGAAGGGATTCAGTCCATACGAATTATTGTTTGGGACTAGAATGATGGTCTTAGATCTTGACAGTCAGACTTCAGTGGTTAAAGAAAAAAGCTTTGATATCAAAGATCGTTTGGCTATTTTACAGGACTTAAACGAAACAAGGAAAGACCTGAGCAACATAAAGTTGAAACAACAGCCAACAACCACTGAAGAAAAACCACCTGTCCCAGCAAGACCTGTCTGGATTCCAAAAGTCGGGGATCTAGTCAGAGAAAAGATCGCGGTAAAGAAGGAATTTGGGCCTTCTTACAGAAAAGCAGTTCCTGTCTTGTCTATCAACGGGACAAGATCAGTAGTACTACCGCCCCTTGCTGGTAAAAAGGAGAACAGAGTTGTATCAATCAACCTGATAAAACCACAATCATGTGGCCGATAACAAACAGTAGGCCAAGTGGACTCCCGATAAGTAGTAGAACACCAAAGTTTGCTACAAATACAGAGGTTCAATCTAAGAGGCTAATCACATTCGAAAGACCTACAGAACAACAACAAGGACTATGCAACAATGCTATGGAACTTAAACCTCTACAAACCCAAATAAAAACATTTAGCAGAGACACACCAATCTACAATGAAGTAACAAATGACTATGCTGCTGCAACAAAACAAACTAATAAAACAAACAGTAATCCTGAAGCAATTGGAACAATTGACAGAACAGCATCAGGCTACTTCATAAACTTCAATGATTCCTCAGAAGATCTCAACGAATCAACTAGGCATCCATCAAAAACTTTTAAAAACAATGCTAAGGAACTTTTTAAAGAACTGAAAGAAACCTATCTGATTTCTCCATGGATTGAATTCTGGGTGGCCTTAGGTGCACTTATCCTCATACTTTGGCTCATCATGGTACTATGTTTGGGACATTTCATTGAGGGAAAATATGCTAAAATGGACACAGCAAGCCAGAAAATGAATATGCTACTTACCAGTATGCATCTGTTCTTGGCATGTAGGGCTGCTAACATTCATATCTTAGCATTAGATCGCCGCCTAGTGTTGGGTCCGGATGATCGCACATTGTTGTCCTGGAAGAGTCTTCGAAGTATCCTGAGACTACAGTGCGCATGGGCATCGGCTCCATCCCCAGATTGTTTTTCGCCATTGTGGCAGAAGATGGAGTGAAAAGTGTAAAGGATGTCCATGCTAATAAGTGAATACAATAGTATATCTGCAGCTGCGACAGGCACCGGGGAGGAGGGCGGGCGATATGAATGTTAGCAGCCCTACATGCCAAGAACAGATGCATACTGGTAAGTAGCATATTCAGTTCGAGGCATGTGGGCTGCTAAATTCATATCTTAGCATAGAATACATAGCAGTCCCTCCATCAGCGGCGGTTGCCCGTGCCAGCTGCAGAAACCTGAAAGAGTGTCTTGAGAACAGCCTGTCCTACAGCTGCTTGCTGCTTGGAATGTACGTCAACACAGTAGTGTTTTGTAAAGGTATGTGGTGTAACCCACGTGGCTGCTCTGCAAATATCCTCTAAAGGAATGTTTCCTAGGAAAGCCATGGATGCCCCCAGTTTGCGTGTGGAGTGCGCTTTGGGGGTATCGTTAAAGTGCGCTTGGCCTTTTGATAACATATTTGGATGCACTTAACAATCCACCTGGCTATTCCTGCTTTGGAAATAGGGTTGCCTTTGTGTTGTGGTGCGAAGGCAACAAAAAGTTGTTTTGTCTTTCTAAAGGGTTGTGTCCTGTCTATGTAGTACATCAACGCCCTCCGTACGTCTAACGTATGGAGCATTCTTTCCGCCACCGTTTGTGGGTTTTGGAAGAATGCCGGTAAGTCAATAGTTTGGTTGAGATGAAACTGTGACACCACCTTCGGAAGGAATTTGAGGTTAGTACGTAGCACTACCCTATTTGGATGAATCTGAATGAATGGCTCTTGGATTGTGAGCGCTTGCAGCTCACTAACACGCCTTAGCGACGTGATAGCGATTAGGAAAGCTACTTTCCACGTTAGGAACTGGAGTTCACACGAGTGCAGTGGCTCAAAAGGTGGTCCCATTAGTCTGGTGAGGACCACATTGAGGTTCCACACCGGAGCTGGTGGTGTTCTTGGGGGAATGACTCGTTTCAGACCTTCAAGGAAAGCTTTAATGGCAGGCACTCTGAAGACAGAGAGATGCCGCCTGTTCTGAAGATAAGCCGCTATGGCGGATAGATGTATCCGAATGGAAGTGTACGCTAGATTGCACTTGTAAAGATGCAACAGATAGCAAATGATGTTAGGGATAGATGCATCTAGCGGGTTGATGTCATTGGCTGTACAGTAAATGACAAAACGCTTCCATTTCGCAGCATAGCATGCTCTGGTAGTTGGCTTCCGTGCCTCCTTGATGATGTCCATGCATTCCGGAGGTAGGTTAAGGTATCCAAACTCTAGGACTTCAGGAGCCAGATTGCCAGGTTGAGCTGTTGCGGATCTGGATGCTGAATTTCTCCATGGTTCTGCGTCAAAAGACTGGGCGTGAGGCGCAGTCTTTGATGCGGCACCACTGAGAGTTCGAGGAACGTGGTGTACCATGCTTGGCGCGCCCACGTTGGAGCAACTAGGATGAGAGTCATCGCGTGCTGCCTTAGCTTTCTCGCGACCAGCGGTATCAGAGGGGCTGGTGGAAAAGCGTACGCAAATTTGCCTGACCAGTTCATCCATATCGCATTGCCCTGCGACTGTGGGTGAGGGAACCTGGCGGCAAAGTGTTGGCATTTTGCGTTTTCTTTTGTGGCAAACAGGTCTATCTCCGGATGACCCCACTGCTGGAAGTACGGGTGGAGTACAGATGGGTGTAACTCCCACTCGTGCATTTGATGGCTGTATCTGCTGAGCAGATCCGCCATCTGATTGTCCTTGCCCGGGAGGTGTTCTGCCATGAGGAAAATGTTCCTCTGAATGGCCCACTTCCACATGCCCTGAGCCAGATGAGACAGCTGTGGCGAGTGGGTGCCCCCCTGCTTTTGAATGTAGTACATCGCGGTCATGTTGTCCGTCCGGACTAACACTACCTTGTTGCACAGATGTACAATGAAGGACTTGAGCGCCATGAAGATTGCCATCAGTTCCAGATAGTTGATGTGCATCTTCTGTTGCTGCGTCGTCCATAGTCCCTGCACTGTGTAAGTGAGCAGATGAGCTCCCCATCCCTGGAGAGATGCGTCCGTTGTCAGGATAATTTGTGGCACTAGCTCCTGGAACAGTCGGCCCTTGCAAAGGTTGTGTGGAGTCCACCAATGCAGAGAGTCGTATGCCCGACTGGTAACCAACACTAGGTCTGTCAATTGTCCCTGAGCCTGTGTCCACTGGGTTGCTAAGCATTCCTGGAGCGGACGCATATGCAACCGTGCGTGAGGGACTATGAGGATGCAGGAGGCCATCATGCCAATCAACTGCATGAACACTCTCGCTGGAAGTGAGTGTTGTGGTCTGAACTTTTGGATCAGAGACAGCATGCTGTCTATCCTGACTTGGTTTGGCTGAGCCATGGCCGTCAGGGTATTGATCGTCGCACCTAGAAACTGCCGGACATGTGCCGGCTGAAGATGCGACTTTGGGTAGTTCAACGAGAAGCCCAGATCGTGAAGGAGGTGAATGGTAGTTGACATGTCCGCGGCGCACTGTTGTTCCGACTTGGCTTGAACGAGCCAGTCGTCCAGGTAGGGGTAGACATGAATGTTCTGCCTCCTGAGGTGCGCTGCTACTGTCGCCAGACACTTGGTAAACACTCTTGGGGCTGTGGTCACTCCGAAGGGTAGGACTTTGAACTGATAATGCTTGCCTTGGATAGTGAATCTGAGGTATTTCCTGTGGGACGGGTGTAGTGGAATGTGGAAATAAGCATCCTTGAGATCTAAGGTTGCTAAGAAGTCCCCTTGGTTTAACAAGGGAAGAATTTGTTGCAGTGTAAGCATATGGAAGTGTTCTGATAGTATGTACAGGTTGAGTGGACGTAGATCTAGAATGGGTCTGAGAGATCCGTCCTTCTTTGGAATAAGGAAGTACAGGGAATATACCCCTGTGCCTTCCTCTCCCACCGGCACGAGCTCGATTGCGCCTTTTTGCAGCATCACCACTACTTCCTGCTGCAATAAGTGCAAGTGCTCTGCGGACATAGGCCTTTGCCTTGGCGGGATGTTGGGTGGAGTGGATTTCAACTCTAGGCAATAACCATACTGGACTAGTTGTCGCACCCACCTGTCTGTGGTGATGTTTCTCCAGACGGGCAGGAATTGCTGCAGTCTCCCCCCGACAGGTGTTAAGTGGTCGGGGGGCAGCGACAGAGAGTCACTGTTTGCTTGGGGTAGAGGAGCGGGAGCTGTTGTTTCCTCTGCCGCGACCTCTGTTGCTGTTATTTCTGTAACCTCCCTTGTTCTGTTTTGTGAACGAGGATTGTGCTCCACCTCTTGAGAACTGAGATTGTTGACCCATTTGTCCTCTGGTGACTCCACGTGCACCTGAGCGACGAAAATTGCCGCCACGAAACTGTTGTGACTGTAGGGCCCCCATGGACTTAGCAGTTTCAGTGTCTTTTTTTATTTTTTCTAGGGTGGTGTCAACATCTGGACCAAACAGACTATCAGGATTGACTGGCTGATTAAGAATGGTTGTCTGAATATCTGGTTTAAACCCCGAGATGCGGAGCCACGCCTGTCGTCTCAGCATAACGCTAGTGTTGATAGCTCTAGCAGCTGTGTCTGCGGCGTCAAGTGCACACTTGATGGCTGCGTTTGAGATTAGCTTCCCTTCCTCAATAAGCAGTTTGGTGCCTTCTTGGAACTTTGGAGGCAGGTGTTGTATAATCTGTTCTAGGGTGTCGTAATGCGCCCTATCGTAACGTGCTAAGAGTGCTTGTGTATTGGCAATGCGCCAAAAGTTTGCGGCCTGTGCAGCTACTCTTTTGCCCCCTGCCTCTAGCACTTTGGACTCCTTATCCGGGGGAGGAGCTTCACCCGTCGTCTGGGAGTTGGCACGTTTCCTGGCATTGGCGACCACAAGAGAGTCCAGTGGCAACTGTCCCCGAATGTATGGGGGTCTGCAGGTGCAGGTCTGTACTTCTTTTCAATACGTGGATTGACCACTCGTGCTCTGGTAGGCTCCTTAAATATGTCCCCAGCATGCTTGAGGACTCCTTTAAGCATAGGCAGCGTCTTTACTGTCCTTTCAGAGACTGAAAATGTGTCGAAAAGGAAGTCTTCCTCCACCGGGTCAGCATGCATGTCCACATCATGATTGGCTGCCGCCCTCTCAATTAGTGCATGAAAACCTGCTGAATCCTCAGTTGGGGATGCACGTGCATTAAAAAGCTGCGGGTCATGCCCCACACTTTGGGTGCCCTGGTCACCAGTGTCATCATATGAATCCGGTTGTGCATCTGGTTCATTGATAGGGAAATTGTATTGCTCGTCCTCATCATACTCCTCACCCGCAGAGTGTTCTGGTGAGGGAGTAGGGCTCCGTCTTGGAGGAGGCTGGATTTGTTCCATGAGGCCTGAAGCGTCAAGGGGCACCCTTTTCTTTTTCAGTGGGATGACATATGAGTCCACTGACTCTGAAGTGATTTTTCTCTTATAGAGGGTCAATTTGCCTGTGTCAGCGTCGATGAAATGCTCTGAATCATCCTCTGATTCGAGTACCCGACGTGGAAGTGGGCCAGCCGTTGAAGAAACCGTCGTCTTTGGTGCCGATTTGGTGGAAAAGGCTTTCGGCGCCTCCTTCGGCGGCAAAATAAAGAGAAGTTTGCCAGAAGGCTTTGCTGGATTGTCCTTTTGCGCCTGCGGCGATGATATCGGAGCCGACGGAGCAGAGGCCTTCTCCCTGATTCTCTGTAGTGATTCGGCGATGGGGGACGTCTCACTCACAGTGGGTTTTGGCGCCGACGAGGACGTCTTGACCTTTCCCTCGGATCCGACGTCTTTGTGGGCCTTGTGCGCTTTTGACGCGGATCCCGCTGACACCGACCCCGATTCCTGGGACCGGTGCGCAGACGTGCCAGTCTTCGATCCGTGCGCCTGCGTAGCCTCCGTGGAGCCGGCTTTGGCGTGCTTGGACGGCGGCGCAGCTGTTGACCCGTGCCGACCATCTTTCTTAGAGGATCCCTCCTCAGGCGTCGATTTCGATTTTGCAGCAGCGGAATCGACGGACTTCTTCGACTTCTGCGGACCGGAGGTCGACGGAGTCGATGGAGTAGCGGGTACAGTCGTTTTCGCCGGCACGGCAGCCATCTTAGGGACACTCGAGTCCTTAAGTTTCGGTTTCGTTTTCGGGTCGGCCATCTTAGATGTAGTCGATCCCGATGGTTTCGGTTTCGGTTTCGATACAGTCTGCTCCGCAAGTAAGTCCGTGGCCGGGCCAGAAGGCGGGGCTGTGGCTTGCGTCACTGGGTCTTGGGTAAGGCCTACAGGCGATCCCGTGACCCGGTCGGTATCCTCTCCCCTGAGCTATCCGCCGCGGCCCCATAAATCTCTTCGTCGTCTCCTACCTCGTCGACGTATTCAAGGCCTTGGCCCACGACTCCGTCGTCGTCTACCGGATCCGCCTCGACCTCCGTCTCGGGTGGGGAGATTTGAAGATGATGACCCTGGTCCTCTTCTTCCTGGTCGCCGAAGATGTCTTCCGGATCCGGGGCCGCTTGTCTAGCTTCCATGCGCACCGCGCGCCGAAGCTTGAGAGTCTTCTTAGACCGGAACTGTGCACAGGCTTTGCACTTGCCGTCGTCGTGGTCAGGCGAAAGGCATTTGTTACAGACGGGGTGTAGATCGATGTGTGGGTACTTGGACCCACAGAGCGGGCAATACTTAAACGGGCTCCGCTCCATGTTCAGAAAAGTTTGCAGTCGTGTCGCGATGAGAAGGCCTCAAAGTCCGAAGAGCGAAAGAAAACTCCGCTTATTCCGGCTCCAAGAGACGGAAGACTCGAGACCGTGCGCAGACAATACCGACGCAAAAAAAGCGAGGCCTTTTGGCCGCTAAAAGTTAGTTTTTCTCGGTTTCGACAGAAAGACGTCGAGACCACATCCGAACCCAATGGCGGAAAAAAACAATCTGGGGATGGAGCCGATGCCCATGCGCACTGTAGTCCAGGGGAGGAGCCACCTATCTCAGGATACTTCGAAGACTCTTCCAGGACAACAATGTGCGATCATCCGGACCCAACACTAGGCGGCGATCTAATGCTAAGATATGAATTTAGCAGCCCACATGCCTCGAACTCAACTTGGTCCTCAAACCACACACGTCTTCACACGTCGAGAAAAGAGAACTTTCTTCAGTCAACTTCACAGCCAATCCTATACCCGGTGGGGTAGCATGGGACAATACTGATTATGAAATCTATGGTCCAGTTGAAATCCTGAAGTATCCACATCAAATCAAGATCTCATTGAGTGACTTTGTAAAACCAAGCTCAGTTGCTGATGATTGGGACTTTGAAAGTATTAATGATATGATGTCTGACCTAGTGATGTCTGCTAAATTTACAAAACATGATTATTTGCAGGGTTCGTCTAATTATGATAAGATGTTCTGCTATAATCACTTTGGTAACCATTATCTGCATAAATCTGCACAACCTAGACATTTTTTAAATTATAATCAATGGGAACACTGTGCAACCCCTCCAAAAGGTAGCTCAAGAACTTTTTATGACAAATATTCATATTTTTCAGGGTTCAACACAAGTAATGCAGAAACATTTTATTTCAAATTGTCAAATAAGACAGATACGAAGACCATGCAATAATTGTGCGATGTCACTAAGCGGTACACTTCTGTGTAATGGTATTAGTTTACACGGAGCCTGTGAAGGGTCCTCAAATAACCTTTCATGCCACCAGCTAGGCACACCTGCAACACAAATAGAACCATTCTTTAGGAGACTATCGAACGGGAGTTACATTATAATTGTAGACCGCAGATGTTGTAGTTTGCTGCCCGGAAAACCTTATCTCATAACTACGACTGCGAAGGTCATGTGCTGTGAACGAGTATTGTTCCCCAGCGCAATGCCAGACAGGGAGGCAAGGTTATGGCCGAATTTGAAAATTGCTTCTATTCGAATTGATACTTTAAGCAGAATGAAAACAGTGCTCCTTCAGACGCCGACCAGGCTCACGTCATCAAAAGAAACGTATGATCTCCAAGCTGCAAGGACAACGGCAGAGATTCATTCATTGTTATCAACTAATTCCCCCATACATTTCGCAGAAATCCTGAACGAAATCTTAAATATTTCTGATACCAGTGGAGTCTCAAATGTATTTAAGACAGTGTTTTCGGGGGCTTTAACACCATTTAAAGCCATTCTGGGTATTTTTCCGGACTTCGTCCATTCCATCTTTGGTGGACTTCCTCTCCTTTTGGGACTAGTGGCAGGAATCCTATTTTTGATCCTGTTATTTCGCTATGGCAGACCGTGTCACAGACAAAACACCTGCGACAAGGGAAGAAACAATCCTAGCCATTGGATACCGGGACCGGATATCTAAAATCCTTGGACTATCCCGGCTTAGAGACCTGAACATGACTTGGTTTCTTTCATTTAGACCAATGTGGCAAAGATGTGTTTTACCTGTATTAAGGTGCTTGCTATGCGGAGAAGAATGCGTGTTGGACACCTGTCTGACGCTACAATTGGATGCGCCAATGGATGCAGAAACTTTGTTGGTTCCGGTCACGGCTCATGCATTGTGCTGTCCCCAGCGGCTACCAATCCTGATGACGGCATTCGTGGAAACTTCACCACTACGATTGAGGGGTAGTGAGGTTCAAGATGAAAGCAGCATCGATCGGGTACGACCTTCTGTCAGCTATGCTGATCAAAACATCAATGGAGGCAATCATGTTCATGAATGCATGGTGACCACTTTTTCCGAGTTAGTGGAACTTTCACAGGAAGCTGTTGACAGCTTTTTCGACAGTCTAAATGATATGATGTTCTCACCAGAGCAGAAATAATGACTTTTGAGCAAGCTAGCACACGGCATTCCCATCACCCTGAATTTGGCCTTCAACTTTAATGATAAAGTAACATGAACAATTTTTTCTCCAGTCTACGGACAGCAGATTTTTTCACAATCCCCAAAATATTTTATAGTTTTTCAGGACACTTATCTTCTGCTTAAAGTAGAAACTATTCTTAGAGAACTAAATTTCTATTTTAGGAACTTTAGAGACATTAGCTGCCTTCTGGCATGTTCATGGATATTTTATTTTGTGATGAAATGGTCTAGCATTTTTTCTTCTGTATTAAGAGCCATTTCATGTGTTATTTTCATATTTTATTAATAATGATGTATAAATATGCGCGATTAATTTAGCATTCTTCTACTGCTTATGTGCATATAGTGCTTATGATTATATTTTTCTCGTGTATTACATAATTTCGAAATGCATATGGATGTATTTTGGGGTGGTACGGTATACACATACGTCACTGTGTATTTACTATGCCTAGATTTGTAAACATGGACATAGTCTCCGTGGAGTGGATGTGATGTATTCTTATAGGTTCTGTATCGATCCCCCTATTCCTGACCCTGTTCTGGTTAACAATTAACTAGCAGCCATCCCACGATGCAAAAACCGTTATCTGATTAAGCCACACCACGGCACAGGAACGCGTTATCTGATTAGGTCATAACGCTTGCCATCTAATTAGGCAAGCACTATTCCTTCAGCCCCTGATAAGGCATACGGAGTTCTCAAAACAAATCAAACCTATGACAACCTGGGAAAATCCCTGCGGCCATTGTTTTGATTTCACCGAGAACTTCAGTAAAGAATGTGCTAACGACCAGTTCGTATGACATCCTTATTGACGTATCTATGTCCATCCTTACGTCAATCTCGGCACCTTACAGGTATAAATATTACCGACATTGCCTTAAGCAAACACACGCGGTGGTGACGAGATCGGAGCAGCGAGACTTGCCGAAGAGGCCAGCACAGAGCGGACCCCGCTGGCGCTGCCCCGCCTTCCTGACGCGCTGAGAACGAGACGCTGCTTTCTCCTGCCGAGAAATCCAGCTCCGGCGCTGACAAGCAGCCCTTGCAGGCAGCCTGGAATATCAAGACCAAAGACGAGAGATACCAGCCCTCAACCATTCTAGATCTCAGGTACAGAACTGAATAACCCCTTACAGAGAATTCTTGAGTCAGACACTTGGCAAAACCAACTTAACTTAAACTGCTACTTATCTACTCCCGCCCACGTATTAGGCTTAGGTCAGGTACACTGGGGTAGGCGTAGTTAGAAGCACCAGTTGAGTACGATTAGTCAAATGTATATATGTATGTATCTATTTTATCCATTTTAAATATCTTATGGCTTAGAAACCATATCAATGCTTTTACAGTATTATTTTATAATTCTGCTTTTATTGTATGCACTTTACTTAACCATAAGTATTGCAATAATATCGATTCATTTCTCTTGTACGAGAAAAGAGACTGATCAATAAATAACATCTTTTATTGAACACGCCCGTCTCTTCCTTTTCTCTACAATCTGGTGAAACTAAGAATGCACTGAACTGACTGAGTAAAATAAGTTGTCTTTTGTTTTCACACGACTCTAGAGATACACTCTTGATTAGGGGAGAGCAAATTTGTCATGTTCTATGGTTGTCAGAAACTAAATCCCTTCTTGTCTATCCAGGGAGGTTAAAATCCTCCTTGCCTATTCGAGAAAGTTTCTAGTGAACTCTGAACTAGCTGGCAAACACAAAACTTTAAGTCTAATATCGTCAGTAGAAGACCTAGTTAACCTCCGTCCTAGGTCTATACTATTGAAGGTATTATTCCAATGCGCAGAGCCTATTGGGATAATAGGAACTAGACTACACCGGATGCGTGGGACCGTGGTCGGCGGAGCGGAGTTTCCGGTTGGGTACGTAGAAGGAGAGTCGACTGTTGAGATAGGCTAGGCCGGTTTTGTGAATGGCACAGAGCCTCCTGACATAGGGTCCACGGCTTACAGTGGATCTGCGGTGACATGGCTGGGGCTTAGACTCGAAGGGGAGGGGGTAGCCCCTTCGAACAATCTCCAGAACCCACCTGTCTGATGTAATGGTGCGCCAGTGGGGGAGGTGATGACGAATCCTGCCCCCCACTGGCGTCTGGTGGGCCTGAAACACCAGACTAGGAAGGTGTGGAGGCACTGGCAGCAGGGGTGTTGGTGGACTGACCCGCACGTTGGCCCCGTGACCCGCCTCTGCGAGCCCCACGTCCGCAGATCCGCTGGGACTGTTGCTGCGCAGGCTTGTTCTGAAATGAACGTGTTTGCACGCCTCTTTCGGAGCTTCGAAAGGAACGAAAGTTAGAAGTGAAAGGAGTACGTGCGGCCGAAAGGCCTAAGGATTTGGTCGTGGCCCGAGAGTCCTTAAAACGCTCCAATGTGGAATCCGCCTTATCACCAAAGAGGCGGATGCCATCGAAGGGCATGTCCATCGAAGTATTCTGGACATCTGCAGAGAAGCCAGTCATCCTCAACCAGGCATGACGACGTAACACCACCGTTGTGGTAATCGCCCTACCCAGCAAATCAGCGGTATCGAGACCGCCACGTATAGTGAACTTATCTTCATCTCTCCCCTCCAGAAGAGCTCGGGAGAGAACTGTCCGGGCCACCACCGGACACTGTGGTAGCACCTGCTCAACCGCATCCCATACAGAATGGGAATAGCAGCCCAAGAGACATGCAGTGTTCACAGACCGCAGTCCAGAACTTGCAGAAGAATAAATCTTCTTGCCAAACTGCTCCAATTTCTTGGATTCCTTGTCTGGTGGAGCAGAAGGAAACTCACTCAGGAAGTGGGCCTGAACCACCAAACTCTCAGGTGTGGGGTGCTGGGTGAGGAAGGCAGGGTCGCCCGGAGCCGGGCGATGGCGTCGGCCCACAACCTTATCCAGAGGAGCACCTGTGTTGGGCCCGGACCAAGTGCCCAGAAGCACATCAGTAAGTGCCTCATTAAACAGCAATAGCGGTTCTGTAGAAGAAGAGGCTGGCCAAAGCACTTCAGTCACTAGGTTAGTCCTGACAGTCACTGTAGGGAGCTCCAGGCCAAGAGCCTCGGCCACCCTACGTAGCACCGTAGAAAAGGAACCACTCCCCTCCATAGTAGCTGAAGGGGATGGTGAACCAGGCGCCGGAGTTTAATCCGGGCCACCGGCCTCCACCTTCTCATCCCAGTCGGGAACGGACTCGCACTGTGCTGCGAGAGGGTCTTCAAACCCTTCCCAGTCCTCCCCTTCCTCCACAAGTGGACGAGGACGTGGGTGAAGAAAAGGGTAAAAGTCCCCCATTGGCATTGGGATCGGCATCGGGAGACATCCCTCCAGCACCGGTTCGGCGTCGGAAAAGAAGTCGATGCTGGCGTCTGTCCCTGTCGGCATCGGCGCCACCGGCATCAGTGTCGGCGACGTCGATGTCAGTGGGGGCCGTTTGGGGTCCACCGGCAAAAACGGGGAGCCCCGGCCGGAGCCATGGAGGCCTCTGGGCGTCAACGTCGGGGCCAGAGCTGGCAACGTTGAGGAACGCGGAACAGTGGGGCCCGAGGATACGTGCCATTGCAGACACGAACTCTTGCGAGTCGCCGATGGACCCGGGAAAGGTGGGTAGGCCAACAGTAACTGTTTAGACTCCGGCGGAGCCGCAGGGGTAGTGCCACCTGCCCCCTCAGCTGTGTCTTGTGACCGGCGAGGGGAGGAAGTAGAGCGGCGACGTTTCGATGACTTTTTGTGCTTCGCCTTACCTGCTTACGAGTGCGAAGACTTAGAATGATGGTGCTTGCTCTGCAACCGGGCCCTGGAATGACGTGGGGCCGACTCCCGGGCCTCCAGCCACTCTCAGGACCGCTCCCGCAAAGTTTTGGGGCCATGGCCGGGCAGTGGGAAAACGACTCTCAGAAGAGACACTCACGGTGCGGGTCTGTCAGCGACATCGTGCGCGGACAGGCCTTGCAAAGCTTGAAACCGGGCATCCCTATGCACCAGGAGTAAGTTTACTTACAATTTATATCAAACAAATACTTAAGTCAACAAGTGACGGGGTACCGCTCTCTCCGGATCTGCGCTTGCTGGCGCGGAAAAAGAAAGAACTGACGTCAGCGTGCGTGGGCGCGTCTATGTAGTTCCAGTGGCGTAATCTTGGCCAATACGACGCCAACGACGCACACGGACCCGTACGACGACGTCTATCGATGCACAGGGGTACTGCTGACGAAAGCTTTCCGGATCCAGTCTGATGCCTGGGGATTATTCTAAGGTAAGGAATCTATCACTAACGTGTCTCTTTCAGATATGGATAAATGATTGAGCATAGTAACCAATCTATATGTTATGTAATTGGTATGGACTACTATCCACCATGATCCTAAAGTTTGTTAATTATATGTTAAAAGGAAAATAAAGTTGGGGAAAAAAAACTGCTTTGCAATTGGTTTTCTGCTACTGGGAAGTACAGCGCTGTTAAGCTATTGGTCCAAGGTAGTATGGTTTCCCAGTGCCATAAGGGAGTCAGAGGATATCTTTCACAAAAACCTTTTTTTTTATCTTACATATAAAGGGAATGTTAGTGTTTAGGAATAAAATGTGTATACCTTCAGAAAATGTCAAATTGATATTTGAAGACAAGGGGCGTGATGTAGAACTCGGCGGACGGGTTACTACATCACAACGGAGATGGATATCCTGTACGCCGAAATATAAATCTCATTACAACTAATTTCAGCGGACGGGATATCGGTTACCATAGTAACGGAGTAACCTGTCTGCCGAGTTCTAAATCAGGCCCAATGTTTTGTATTGTTGAGTGCTTTGATTATTTGAGGCCTGAGCTTTTGCTTTGTTGTGTGAACCTAATCTCAAATATATTTCCTTAGTGTCTGAGACTTTTTTCTATATGGCGTTTGGAAAAACTTCATAATCTAAGTCAATACATTTTTTGTCATTAGTCGCACTACTGCGGTCTGAAGCCTATAAGGTTGACGTAACTTTAAGTATATATTGCCTCTCTGAACCAGTTAGGTCTCCTGGAAGGGAGTCCTACTGGGACAACCTCTCAACCCCCACTCCTACCACCAGCAGGATTCGTCTTCTTTGCCAAACACAAGTGCCCCTTCAGTACATTGTGTAAAACTCTCACACCCAAACCACTGACAGTGGGGGTGAAGGGTCAGTGTGGCTCACTTAGTAAAAATCAAGCCAGTTTATTTCCTCCCACCCAGTTGTAAATGAATGTTTTGGGTGGCAGGACTCTCTAACACTCACAGAATAGCTTGAACATGATAACATATCTTCATGAGTGCCCCTTTTGTGCAGACTGTAAACACAATTTCATTTTAGCCAGATTACTTAGAAAACTGTAGTATCTATTGCATGATGGGAACCCACATTTTCAGCAATTTATTTACAACTCTGACATTGTCTTATGGTCCTTGCCTACATTTTCATCATTTGTACTTAGCTCAAAGTCTCAGTTCTGCCACAAACAAAATCACATACCAGTCTGGAGTTCCATGGATGGATGAGAGAGTTGTTACCACAAGCCAGTCTTTGGCCTTGGTGGGAAAAGGCATTTAGTTCCTTAAAGATGCTACAGTGACGGAAGTCTGATGACCAAGTAGGAATGCAAACCATTGTTATTTTAAAAACTTTTCAAAGGAAACTCACAAGATATTGATTTTTCCCTTCTGTGCCTGCACTGTTGAAGTGAAACAACAGACTGAAAATGGTTTTGGCTGTTTATAGCATTAACCACGTTAGCCGGAAACTTCTGAGACTTCTATTAGTTGGGACTTCACAATCCCTTTTTAGATCCTGTTAAAGCCAATCTTTACTCAATGCCCTACATACGAAAATGGTAAATAATATTTTCTTACCTTCCTTTGATTTCCTCTGGAAAGCCGTTTTCAGGAAACATGGACGAAATGGCACTAAAGATCTTGTCAATAGGGAACTGGTTCTTCGTACATCTCCTGATGCCTACAAAAAAAGACAAACTTTGCTTTCTTCTTCTTGTAAAGGAGGAGGGTAATTTGGAGTAGGTGTACCCTTTAAGATTCCACACAACAGAGCTCCCCATTTGAGGGAATCCTCAGTGGGTAGGTGTAGTCCAAAGGCAGCCTAACTTATTGGAAAAAATAATTTTAATCTAGTTCCACATCAATAACAGTCACAAACAATAAGTATTATAGAATGTTGCTTTGTTTTAGGACATGTGCTCTGTAGACATACTGTGCTTCATTCACCAGATGTCCCCTTTAAAAGCATTCTACCCTGATGGGGTCTCCAGTCACTGGTCTTATTCTTGTGGAATGACAATATCTAGCAGAACCACAATTAAGTATCTGTCCGAACAACGGTATGGTAAAGATCTTGCTCAGAAGCAATGTAGTGTTTGTAGACCTATGAGAAATCACGCAAGTCAGAGGATTTATGTAGTTCTTTGTGGTGGAGCGGATTTTGTATGTTACCGATACTTGATTGACACATCGGGACACAGCTGTGTGTATAAAATATATGCAATTAATTTCACAGTAAGGCGTAAGGCAGAAATTATATGGAAAAATTCCCAAAAATAACTTGGTCCAAAGAATTATGAAAGAAACATTATGGTTATTTAAGAATACAAAGAGATACCATCAAACAGATCGCTCAGCTTAGCTCAAGAAAAATGGGATGAACTGGTGTATGATTTATTTTAAATGTGGTACTTAATTCCCCTATCAATCACTAGCTTAATTAATCATAGACCTCATACTTAACCTTAATCTAGAAATAATTCTAAACATCGAGAAGTGCATGTTAATTTCAATAGAGTTTTCAGATCTAACAATATTCTTGCACAGGCCCTTCAACTGGTGTGAAGACTTTTATATAAGAATCACATATTACTGTAGAAATATTGTAGAAAGTTAGTAATCAACCTTTAGATTTAAAAGAGGCAGTTCTCGGCTATTACATACCAGCAGAAGGAGCAGCCAATTGTCCTGTAATACACACAATGTATCCAAGAACCTATCTAGGAGCTCACAGTTTGATTGAATATTGCTGTTAATCTAAATTAAATTATTTTCTTTGGCAGTCCAGGGCGTTTGGTGAATAAAAACACAAGGAGAGCCCCAGGAGGCATCAACAGACAATCTAAATTTACAACATAATAAGTAAGCAATCAAAAGATCAAGTAGGTATCAGAATGTAGGAATATGTCTGTTAGGTATGTAGATTGACACTTATTCATGACTATTGCTTACTACTTTACCTAGAGAGGGTGATTATACTGCTTCAACTAAAGGTTTTTATATTTGTACAAAACTGTGAACAATAAAGTGGGGAATATTTACCTTAAGGTGGAAATATGCATAACATGGATTCATGTGTTTAATTCTGTGACAACTGTGAAGATGGTTGTACAAACTTTCATTATTTACAAGTTGAGTTTCATACAGCTATTTGGGTTATGTCTGTTGATAGACATCTACCTAGACCATTTAAGGCTTTCTAATTTGATTTCCTAATCTGCTGCTAAGTGAATATCCAACATCTACATATTGTAACACATACTTTAATGGGAGCAACACTATATAAACTTAGAGATAAAGTCTGTCGCACATTGGGACATACATGCAATTTTACCTAGTAAACTCTTTCAATCATTATAGTCCCATTTGAAAGATAATCCACTTTTAAGCATACAACCAGTTAAATATTTCAGATAACAGTTGGAAACCTATGTTTCAAATAAAAGAATGATGTAAGCAAGCTTCCAAATTTGGGTTCACTCTAAATAACTCATGAACGTTCTTCCATTTTAAGTATTCATTTTATATTTTGTCTACTTACTCAGCCTAAGATACATTTAGATAAGTACCAATTTTGTGCTCCTCGATATTTTGATTTATATACCTCGCTGTACAATGAAATTTGTGATATTCGAATATCACTGAATACTACTTTTAACAGTACTAACCATATACTCATCCAAATAACTCCGGAATCTTTTCGGAAACAGTTTGTGAAGATTGCCATTTCACTGCTTTAGTTGAATATTAATGATGATGGGCACTCTTTATTCGAGGGTGGCCCCTGTGTTACCACTTTTCTACAAATGTACCAGGTCCTTACAGAACATAGTACAGCACACCTTCACCCGATAAAGGCTCCATTACTCATACGGAAAAAACACTGTTGAGATTAATTTATATATGCTTGTGAATGCTCAAGAAAATTGTTAGATAAGATGCAAGAACAGTCATTGAAAAGCCAGTGACCCATAAGAAGTTTTATATCACCAATAAACTTCACACACAATCTTTAAAATGCCATGTGTTTCTGCTTCTTTTCTACTGCTAATGCACGGGTATTTGTTTGTTGGTATGCATCTATATTGCTGATTGAGAGCAAGACTCCCTTCTTGATATTTTTCTATTTGCATTTTTACTCCGTACAAAAATAAATCTTAGCAATTTCACAACCTGTAAATGGACAGGTGACCAAACAGGATCAATTTAGCTAAGGGAAACAAGAATCATTTTCTGATAGGTTAGATTAATGATGTGTTAAAATCATTGCTCTATTTGTACAATATTAAGTGCCGGTGCCCAAATATAAAATGTCAACTTGTCGAATTCCAAGGGTGCGCAGTCATGAATGCACCCGAGGCCCTTTTAATGACACTTGCTATAGCAACCCTCTCCCCCCCCCCCCCCCCCCCAATAAAAAGGAGAAGATGGTCTCAGACAACAAACCTGCTCGTGGCACAAGCAAAGGCAGAAGATGCAAAATGGATGCAGCTGAACCTATCATTGTGAAGAGTATAGGAAGTTATGGTGCTGGTAGTAACCTGATCTACATATCTGCTAGGCGTGCTCCTACATGCAGTTAACATTTCTGTACTGAGGTAAATAAGCCAGGCAATCAAGAACTTTGTATATGTGAAGCAACAAAACCCAAGCTAAAAATCTAGAGAACAATAGCCAAGAGAGAGTGGCGGCCTGAGACTACCATGCGTGGAACACTACTGCACATCGCTTCATCCATCCCAACTGACCTATCTATAGCCAAGACACAGACGCCCAACATTGTGTGATTCTCCATATCCTAAAAAGCTTCTCTAACGAGTAGCTCGGGAGCTACTAGTAGTTCTGCAGTTTATGTAAGTAGCTCTCCCGTGTCCAGTTGAAACTACTAAATTTCAAGCTTTTGCTTGATGGACTATATGTAAACCCATAATTCAAGAGTGTGTACCAGGGATAAAAATGTATATATTTTCAGAAAGGATAAGCTGATGATTGCATTTCCAAAATCAAATTTTATCGGATATTTGAGGGTCATGTGGTGTTGTGGAGGTTTCTTACTAATATTACCTTTGTGTCATGGGGCATTTAAGCTATGAACGTTTTATATAACCTATGTAATGGCATTCCGAATTGACAAAGGGTTTTTTACATTACTCCAGCAATCCTGCCTGGTGCACTGAGGTGATCTCTGTGGGTAATTTTATACAGGGTGGCCACTAACGTAATCTTTTCTGATGTGGTCACTATTACAACATTAACAATATTAGTAGCTCAGGATGACTGTTACTGCTCGTAAGTAGCTCTTATTACAGAAAAGGTTGGAGACCCCCAGCAGTATAAAAGCCATAGTTCACTGAGTTCACAGATTTCAAATCCCATCACACAAACTAGAACTCAGATTTGGCTCCACTGCCATACGCTGTTTAAAAGTTACACTCAAATACATGCACAAGCACCAGCTCAAATACATGAACAAGCACCAGTCTGACATAATGCCAGCATCAGTGTGGGGGGCCGAGCCATATCATGGGAGCTCTGGAAGAAAGCAGGAATACACAACTGAACAGCTGTGCCAAGGGGAACTTAAAACCTTTATCACAATACAGGATGAATTTCACCTGCCCCAGAGACAGGAATGGAAATGCCTACAATTAAAACACTCCCTCCATAGCCGTTTAGGGGAATCTCCCATATTACAATACCTTAAAAACAGAGGATTTTTCCAATGGACGGTATTTGGGTTCTACACCCTATAGTAAATCATCTAGACTCACAGCTCCTCTTACTGCAACTTCACACCAAATGGCAAGGACTACTGCAGGTAGAATACATGGTGGAGGATTGGGCTGAGGAGCTCAGGGACCTGAATAGAGGGGTTAGGGAACCCAGAATGAAATTTACCAGTTTAAAGACTGGTACTGGGGCCTTCAAAAACTCAGGGCAGCAGGATTATTGCCTCACAGTGACTGGGAAGATGTGCTGATAGGATAGGAAGCGACATGCTACCATTGATCCTTAGCAAGCAGGACCATTGATACACCTCTATACTGAAATGGCTGACCTGCTGACTCCAGCCTGCCATATCGGATGGCTGCTTTCCACTGCTTTTACCACAGTGAAAGTGTGTATTCTACGACACTGGTGGTCGCCAGAGACCCACCCATGGCAAATGGTTGACGGAGACATACAAAACAGCAACCTACAAACTATTACTATATAAAGAGCAAGATAATGTAGCTATTTTAACTCATGTCACAGTCTGGCTTCCGAGCGAACCACAGCACCGAGACCGCCCTCATCGCTGCCACCGATGACATACGAACTCTGATGGACAACGGAGAAACAGCGGCCCTCATCCTCCTGGACCTCTCCGCAGCTTTCGACACTGTCTGCCACCGCACCCTAGTACAGCGCCTCGGCAACATCGAAATCCAGGACAAAGCGCTGGATTGGATCACCTCCTTCCTCGACGGAAGAACACAGAGAGTCCGCCAACCACCGTACAAGTCAGAGGCCACCAAAGTCATCTGCGGCGTCCCTCAAGGATCCTCACTGAGCCCCACCCTCTTCAACGTCTACATGAGCCCCCTCGCGGCCATCGCACGCCAACACAACCTCAACATAATCTCCTACGCCGACGACACCCAGCTGATCCTCTCCCTGACCAACGACCCCGCCACCGCCAGAGCCAACCTGCACGAAGGGATGAGAGAGGTAGCCGAATGGATGACGACCAGCCGCCTGAAACTGAACTCGGACAAGACGGAGGTCCTCATCCTGGGCTCCTCGCCCTCCGCCTGGGACGACTCCTGGTGGCCCCCCGCCCTGGGCACCGCACCCAAACCGACGGACCACGCACGCAACCTGGGCTTCATCCTGGACTCCTCCCTCTCCATGACCAGACAAGTAAACACCGTCTCCTCGTCTTGCTTCAACATCCTGCGCATGCTACGCAAGATCTTCCGGTGGATCCCCACCGAGACGAGGAAGACGGTCACCCAGGCCCTCGTCACCAGCCAACTGGACTACGGCAACGCCCTCTACGCCGGAACCACCGCCAAGCTCCAGAAGAGACTCCAGCGGATCCAGAACGCCTCGGCCAGACTCATCCTCGACATCCCCCGACGCAGCCACATCTCCGGACACCTGAGAGATCTGCATTGGCTCCCGGTCAACAAGAGAATCACCTTCCGTCTCCTCACCCACGCACACAAAGCCCTACACGACCAAGGCCCGAGCTACCTCAACAACCGGATCAACTTCTACACCCCCAAGCGCCTCCTCAGATCAACCAGCCACGCCCTCGCCGCCGTCCCCCGCATCCGAAGAGCGACAACAGGAGGAAGGTCCTTCTCCTACCTGGCCGCCAAGACCTGGAACTCACTCCCAACCGACCTGCGCCTGACCCAAGACCACCTCTCCTTCAGGAAGAAGCTCAAGACCTGGCTGTTCGAGCAGTAACGGCACCCCCCCCCATCCCAGCGCCTTGAGACCCTACGGGTGAGTAGTGCGCTCTAAAAATGACATGATTGATTGATTGATTGATGTCAGAGCTCCTTTCTTTGCCAAGTTAACGCCAACTGGGTACCAAGCAGTAGGAAGGAAGTACAATAAAAGCTCCTCCCACTGGACTAGCATTCCTTCTCCCCCACTACATTCTGCTCTCCCAGTTACAGCACAGGGGCTACTCAAAAGTCCAAAAAAGAAAGATAGAATAAGACCCTACCCAAAGGACCCTCCCACCCATGTTGCCGAGCTAGAGTTTCAAACCTCCCTCAACTCCCCATCTCTACCACTTCCACTACTTCCCTTCCCTCCCAGAGGAGAACCTACTGTAGCAATCACACATCCGGTAAAGTGCATAGCCCGATAAGGGAGAGACTACACTAGTGTTTACATGAGCTTATCCCACCATATGAGAGAGAGGGATGGCAGCAGCAGAAGTCAGAATACTAGAACCGAGCAAAGGTTTATTTAAAAGCAAGTTAATGCTGTTATGTTATGTTATGTTAATAACTTTTATTCGGCGCACAGCTGCCCCAGCGAAGGGGCGTCCTGGCGCCTGTCCAGATACCACAACACAACAGATCAGAGCCGGGGAAAGAGGAGATCAATTGCCAGAAGCGAACAGGTGGGTTTTAATAGCGCGCCTGAAAAGAATAAGACTATCCAGGGCACGGATGTGTACAGGGAGAGAATTCCATAGGTCAACTGCCAGAACGCGAAAGGAGCGCCCTCCCATCCTACTCAGTCTGAACCTAGGCTTAATCGCCAGGTGGTGAGATTCAGACCTGAGGGAACGTGTGGGCAGATACGGAGCAATAAGGCCCGCAAGGGCAGGAGGGGAGGAAAGCTTCAGAATCTTAAATGTCAGACAGAGAGCCTTAAATTTGATTCTCTGTCTGACCGGAAGCCAATGAAGGGAAGTCAGAACAGTGGAAACAGAACACCGCCTCGGGAGGCCCACAATGGCACGTGCAGCAGCATTCTGCACAATCTGAAGCCTAGAAGCCTCAGCCTGGTTCACTCCAAGTAGCAAAGCGCTCCCGTAGTCCAATCGCGACAAGATGGAGGCCTGAACCACCAGTTGCCGCGTGGGGGGGTCGAAGAACTTAAGGACAGGCCTCAGTCCCCGCAGGATACCAAAACAGGTAGCTGCTACCCTCTTCGTATGGCTGGCAAAAGAAAGATGGGAATCCAGCCACACCCCCAGGTTTTTAACTTCGGCCGCTGGAGTGGGAGAGACCCCCAGTTCGGGAGGCCACCACTGGTCTCCCCAAAGTTCCGTCTGCCTCCCTAGAATCAGGACCTCGGTTTTTTTAGCGTTAAGCTGTAAGCAGTTGCAACGCATCCACTTAGCCACAGCTATAAGTCCAGCTCGAAATCTGGGCGCATTCACCTCAGGGTCTCCGCTAAGTGTTACCGCCAGCTGCGTGTCGTCGGCGTACGATGTCATGGTAAGGCCACATTCCCTGACGACAGCAGCCAGCGGTTTCACATACAGATTGAACAGTGTAGGACTTAAAGCGGAGCCCTGGGGAACTCCCAGACCGAGAGAGTGGAACGAGGACTGGCCAGGTGGAATGGCCACTTTAAAACACCGGTCCGAAAGGAAGGAGCGGAACCACTCAAGAGCTTTCCCTCCGATACCCACTTCCTCCAAACGCCGCACTAAAATGTCATGAGACACCGTGTCAAATGCGGCGCTCAGGTCTAACAGCAGGAGCGCCGCTGTCTGCCCCGCATCCAGCACTGACCGCAAGTGCTCGGTCATGAAGAGCAGGGCCGTTTCAGTGCTGTGTTGAGTGCGGAACCCATTTTGACTCTCGTCAAGAATGTTATTACGAGAGAGATGGGTAGACAGAATGGTATTCACGTGTGCCTCAGTGACCTTTGCGGTCCAAGGCAGGAGGGAGATGGGCCGGTAATTTTCCGGGAGCAAGGGGTCAAGATTGGGTTTCTTCAAAATAGGGCTGACCACAGCTTGCTTCCAGGATGGAGGAACCACGCCCTCAGTAAGGGAAAGATTGATAAGATCCAGGATGGGCTCACGACACAGCGGCGGGAGAAGAGTGAAGAACTCCGGCTTCAATGGATCTAAGGGAGAGCCAGATTTAATTTTGAGGCTTAGAGTGTCAAATACCTCAACAGACATAGCCGGCAAGAAGGACAAGGTCTCCACAACCAAAGTCTTCACAGTACTCGGAGCCTCCGCGGGGACGGAAGATGTAAAACCTCGGTAGATTGCCTGCACCTTCTCCACGAAGAAGGATGCCAGGCTCTCACAGTGTGAATCCGTGCAGATTTCTATCGAGGTGGCCCGTTTCCCCATCAGATCTTTAAGTACCTTGAAGATAAGCTTGGAGGGATTGGAACTATTGGAGAACTCAGTAGCATAATAAGCTGCCCGAGTTTGACAGATGGCTCTGTGATAGTTTTTGAGCTGGGCAAAGTACAGTGATTTTAACATGGGATCAAAGGATTTCCTCCAGGCTCTCTCAGCTTGCCGGCACGTTCTTTTAAGCTCGGCAAGGTTTTCATTATACCAGGGACTGCGGGTCTTAGCATGACATTTAGACCAGCGCAGAGGTATAAGAGAATCGAGGGCCGTGAGAACCCAGTTACAGAACTGTTCGTAGCCCTGTTCCACATTCTGCAGTTTGCCTAAGGGCTGTGCCTCCAATATCCCAACAAATTCCTCCAGCTTGAGTTTCCGCCAGCTACGCTTGAGGATCTGTTTATCCACAGGTTTCAATTGTGGATTATCTAAGGGACACGCCACTTTAACCAACATATGGTCCGTCCAACCCACCGCCAACGGGACAGATGTTTTGGCCCGGATTAAGGTGGTAAAGAAGGGATCAAGTATGTGTCCTCCTATGTGGGTGGGGGAGGTAACTAGTTGGTTAAGTTGCATCGCTTCAAGATCCGCTAGCAGAGAGCTAATAGGAGAAGAAGACATCAGATCGAAGTGAATGTTTAAGTCCCCTACGATGTTAAAATTAGCACAGCTAGAGACTAGCGAGCTGACCACATCTACCAGTGCGGACTTAAAGACGGTATCGTTCCCAGGTGGGCGATAGATAAGGATGCCACTAAAGGTGAAGTGATGGCTTATCCTTACCTTAAAGGAGGCGCTTTCACACATGGGAAGGTTCTGAGGCTTCCATTCAGCCGATAGGCAGGATTTAATCGCCATGGCGATACCACCTCCCCTAGTTGTACGGTTCAGTGTAAACACCGTATAGGTGGAGGGGAAGGCCAGATTTATAATGGCGGTGTCAGCATCTTGTAGCCAAGTTTCGGTCAAAAAGATGATATCTGGAGAATCCGAATCTATCATATCCCGAAGGAATTGATAGTGCTTGACCAAAGATCTGACATTCAGGCTCCACACGTTTAGGACTTGCTCAGTGCGATCTGTATGAGTGCCGTAAGCAGTCCCTGGCACAGAACGCACCCCCGTGGGTGCGGTCAAAGAAAACCAGCCACAGGAACAGTCATAAGGTCCCGAGAGAGGAAATAATGGGACATGCTTACATACTGGAAGAGTATCTCGTACAGCGAGAATACTAGCACTGTCGTACTTACACGGAACGATATTACACATCGTGTTGCCGTGGCAGGGGGCCAGAGTCCATAGCCCGCGCCCGCTACCTCGACGCGGACGAGCGCAGACGGGCAGGACTCTGGCACGACTCCGGCTAAGCGACGGCGTCCCTCTGCGCGTTTCCGCTGCGCGGAAGAGGACGACTTTAAATAGGCGTCTCCCAAACCACCTCGAGCGTCAGGACGCTCCAAGATGGCGCCCGCGCAAGCACACACTCACCCCAAACAAAGATGGCGCCCACCAGTCTCCAGCCCCGGGACCCGGACCCGCCAAATGGCGGTGTAGTTTCCACAATTTATATGCAAGTGAGGGGACACAGGCCCTGCAAAGCGGTAAGTAAAATCAGGGGATAAAAAAGAATAAGCAACCAAAATAGGCTAAGGGTTAATTAAAATAGCAGCCAGCCGGCAGCGCGACCTGCACTGATGCAGTGGTGAACAGCATTGTGTTTGCATTTGTGAATATCTGCAAGTGCCCGAGTGTGTGCGCAGTCCTGTATCTGTGCAAGTGACTTGTGTGTCTCTGTTCTCATGTATGAGGGTGTTCAGGTATTGTTCACATAGCACACCCTGATGAAATACTTGCTTTGGCAAAATGGTGGTAATTCCTGGTAAATTTTGGGCATCCGTGTGATGATGCTTATCGCCCACCTTGGTAAAATTGTAGCCGAGGTACAATGGTTATAATGCTTTGCAACTTGTGGAAATCCATGAAGTATGACCATTTCTTGGTACCTTGATATTTTCTATGGCATAATGTGCAACCCTGGTAAAACGCTGCCCCCACCACAACAGTGGCAATTCTTTCAAACTTGTGGGCATATTTAGCATGCTGCCAACTACAGGTAAAATGCTGACTCTACTGGAAAGGTAGCAATTGTGGACATATTGTAGACATCTATGGTGCCATTCTCTGGCCTATTGGCGATCTGGCCCACGTTCTTTTTGGTCATTCTTACAGGTTTCTATTGAATTGTTGAAAGTCTCAGTGACAATTAAGACTCCAAGTACAATGAGCAGCTCCGCAATACATTTCTGTTAACTTATAATTCTAGGCATGACAGTGATGATCATTCTTGACATGTTGTGGGCGCCCGTCCACAGCATAATGGACTGCAGTCTGTCTCCCTTTGCACAGCTTTAGTGCCAGGTAATCAAACTGTGTTGACTAGTAGTGTATAGGTAATCATAGGCAATGAATTACCACATTCTCGTTCACCCAGACAACTACTGCTTTAAAACTATTAATTTATTAAATATGATATAAACGTTTGCTTTGCTGTATAAATTCACTTAAACATCACTGGTAATTTGCTTCCATGAGCAAAGTGTCCAAATCGAATGAGAAAGGAGAGGTTGTATACTTACGGCCAGAGCGGTCGATCTCGAAGCAGAGGAACCGGTTTCGAGTATCGGCAGAGGCGCTCAACATTCTGTGATTCAGGTCAAATCACTTAATCTCCAAGTGCCTAACAAAAATGACTGTGTCCATCTGTAATTATTATTATTATTAAATTAGTTTTGTAACACGCGCAGCTACCCAAAAAGGGTTTCCCGGCGCCTAGCACACAAATTGCTAGAAAAGGAGCAGTCAAGAACCATTTGCTACTAAAAGAGCTAAGTTTTAAGATTTCTTCGAAAGCTGAAATAGGACGGGTAATTCTTCAAGGACACCGGAAGAGCATTCCAGATTTTGGGGCCAAGACAAGAAAAGGAGCGGCCTGCCATACTTGCAAGTTTAAATCTGGGAATCACGAAGTCTCCGTGGGCTGTAGAGCGCAAGGGACGGAAAGAATGTAAGGATGGATGAGCTCTTGCAGATACCCTAGTGCCACACCTTGTTTGATTTTAAAGATGTAACACAGGGTTTTAAATTTAATTCTTTGATCAATTCGAAGCCAGTGAAGGTCACATAAATACGGCGAGATGGAAGCCTGTCTAGGAACCTGACAAAGAAGGCGTAGTGCAGAGTTCTGAACTACCAGTAGCTTTCTTAGTACCGTTTGGCAGCTACCAAGATAGAGAACATTGCCGTAATCGAGGTGAGAGGTGATGAGTGCCTGGACTACCGTGCTTTGGGCTGAGGCAGGAAGCATCCAAAGGATCTTACGAAGCCACCTCAAGATCGTGAAACAGATGGCAGCAACACTCGCCACCTGTTGTCTCATAGAGAGACGATGCCCAGATTACGGACATGGGTGACAGGTAGGGGAAAGGAACCCATTTCCTGAGGCCAATGGGGAGGGCCCCATAGGTCCTTGTGCTTGCCCAGGATAAGGACCTCAGTCTTATCCCCATTTAACTTCAAAAAGTGCTGATGTAAAGCGCTCTGATACCTTCGAGTCGAGTTGACGCTATATACAACTCTTTAAAAAAAAAAAACCTCTAAAAGAAAAAAAAAGGCCAATGCTTTTCAGGGAGACCCATCATCAGTGTGCTTTAGTTGTTAAAAATAAACATCACGTGGGATTTCATGCTGTAGCCCGTCCTCCATCCTGTAGGAAACTCTTCCCGCTCAAGTGTCGCCAGTTATGGTGAATGCCTCTTTTCTTGAGAACACAGCAGTTAAAGAATTATGGTGGGAATTCTGGACTTATTTTGAATATTCCTAACACAAAGGTGCCCAACCCTAGCTTAATGGTGGTAATTCCTTGTATTCTGTGGACACCCATTTCACAGCGATGGTTCTGACAAAATAGTAGTCATTTTAGCCATATTGTGGACATCCTTTACACTGTCATGGTCATTCTTAAAATATTGTGGGCGCCATGGCCTCCACCTCTGCTATAATGCTGCCCCTGCTTTACTGGGGCAATTTGTGGCCTGTCGCAATCATACAAGGCATGATAGTGGTTACTTTAGTATAAAACTAGCCCTCACTTAATAGTGATAATCACTATCATATTGTGACAGCCATGGCAGTATAGGTCCAAGGAACAAATGTATAGCACATTAACGTTCAAGTGGGATTGATACTCCTTTCGTAATTCCATAAAAAATTCGGCCTGCGATTAGGTTTCTATACCCTCTGGCGAAAGTGTAGGCTCTATTCCAACCTACCAATTTGAGACAGTAAACCTGCTGGAATTAAACCAATGGACCACCTGCACATTATATGAGGAAGGAGCATTCTGGGCAACAATTAATACCGTGAGACTCGCAGGATTATTTGTTGTTATTGGTTTCTAAATCTATTTTCATTTTGCACAGACACTTCAGAATACATACTAGGAACACATTGGATCATCTTATTAAAATCAACGTCCTATACTAGTGCAAATAATGTGTATAGTTGTAACTGTATTGATAAAACAGTGCCAATGAAAGTGATTAATAAACAAAATATTAAAAAGAATTGCAACACTGCAACAGTATTTAAAAATACCCTTGCATAGGAATATTGAACCAGACCTATTCTCCAACCCTCCCTTCTTGACTCTAGCTAAGCTGTTTTAGTGCTAAAAAGGTTTGAATGTGTGTTAGCCTCTTAATAGCTGAACAATATTGTTCTGTTATCAATCTCTATAATCAAAACACTTATGGCATACCCAGCAAGCGGATGATGCCAGGCTGGTGTGAGATGCCCGCCTGTAACCTTCATGAAGGATGTTTAGAGATGTGCTTGCTCTGACAGAGTCTACAGGAAGCCGGAGAGCTTCCTCTCTGCCTTATACTGGTAAGTAACGAATTATGTGAAATGGGCCAGGCCTCACACTGAATGATATCAAATGGAAACATTAACATATTGATGTAGTTACACCTTTGCTTAATTTTATAAAGCATTATAAATCATGTGAATGCATATATGAATAATTTGTGCACTAACAAATATAAAGAAAACATGAAAAAGCTAATGTTGCACATACTACATTATGAATGCAAACATTACTAAATGCAGTATACTCTATAAAAGGAATGTGTGAAATATCTGTCTTTGCCAGTGTGTGTGGTTCCTGCAAATATTTTAAAGGTTGCATATTTTTAATGCTAAATACAAAATTTTAACTTTTAATGTGATCAGAGTTAATGCTGACTGCTGTATTTTATGTAATATTGTAAAGCTAGGTAAACTTATCAAAATTATTTGACTGACTAATCAACTTTTCTCTGTCTGCTCGGTTTCAAAGTGGTTGCAAGGATGCTCTAAGACAGACGCATAATGATGTCTTGAATCTTTGTGCAAGAGTTGAAATGAAGATAAACCTATGTGTTACCTGGTTAAATGGATAGTAAACAGGAAGGTGTTTAGCAGAGAGGTGAGGGGAGGCAGTTATATGTTAAAATGTACTGTTGTCAGCATTACTGCAGTATCACACACTCTACACTATCAAATACAAAAGGGTGCAGTTTGTCTTTTGCCAATCTCTTATGCAAGACACCCCTAACCCTTAGCATCCCAGGAGAAAGACCTCTGATCCAGCTAATGAAAGATTGTGGGTAATTCTTGGTGAGCACGAAAGCCCCATGTCTCATTAACCGATCACAGGGTATCATCCGAGACCTCCAGAGAGGCATGTTACCTCCCTAGCCAAAGTTTATCATTTGGAGATGGCCCCTTGAATTAATGGTTACAATGTGCAAATGCATCTCACTTTGCTTTACCCCACTCCTGGCAGACATCTTTAACAAAGGAGGTGGTAAACATGGAAGACGATCAATCACCTTTCTTCCTACTACAACATTTCGGCACTACCAGGCCTTTCTTTGGAATGGCTCTTGCCCCAGAATCTCAACTGCTCACCCCCACTGCCAGCCTTGAGACTCTGCACCAGTCTTGCATGCCGATTCCTTCTGCTGTTTGTGTAAATGGTGTGTTTGCTCTCTTACACATCAGTCTTTCAGTGCACGTCAATAAGCAGGTGCCATTCCCTCTAGAGATGTGCCTTGTGCGGCCCACCCGGAAACAGCTTTGGATTTTGAAACGGCAGAGGTGGCAGATGCAGCCGCTTGTTGACCAACCTCCAAGACCTTAACAATCTGCACCCCTACAACTTGGGGGTTATACGTACTCCCAGTGGTGAAACCGAGGAGGCTTTAATTCATTTTACAAACTGCATTTTTAAAATATAAAAATAGGTTCTTTCTTACTCTTACGCCTGGAAAACTTCTTTCAACTGTCCTGTTCCTACAAGTCACTACTACCAAGAACCTTTAGAAAGGGCACTCACTTCCCGTTCATTTTGCCACCCTACATACGGAATACTCTGCTTATGTACCTCAGCAGCACTGAAAATGCAGTACATCAGAAAAGTTTATATAAGATTATGCTCTCAGTGACTGACTACAGTTTAATAGATTTTTAGGTGCAACCAGCTTTGTTATTTAGCAGTCGGGTCACAATAATAAAACACATTTTTTTAACTGTATTTACTGAATAAGTGATGTACTTGACTGTGAGTTCAAATTCCTTTAATACTGCAAAGTCCAAATTAGCCTCTCGTTTTGCTTTATAAGCATATTTTTAATTAAAATTATTAGTTTAGAAAAGTCTAAAAGTTTTCTGTTCTACAAATAACTTAGTACAGAAATTCCAATCTAATTAGGATTATTTACAACAGGTTTCTCAGGTGTAGGTGCAAAAGGAGCAGCGCCATGTCAGACTTTCATGATAACTACTGTCTGTGCAAATGGGTCTTCGCCAGATGAATTAAACAAATATATTTTGTGATGACATCATGGAAATTTGACATGATCAAGCCCTTCTGGGCCTGTGATGGACAACCCTGAACTGCAAAGGCTGTGACCACTGGTCAACATAGTCTATAAAAATAAGTAGTGTATCATTTTGTCTGGGGTCAGTCTAGGAGCACATAACACCTGCAGTGTGCCAGCAGTATCACCAAGAGCGCTCAACGCTTCCATACACACACCTGCAACATCAGCACCTACCCACAAGGATTCTGATTTATCTCTCACCTTTGCTTCTGTTCCGAAGACACATCTTCTCAGGATCCTCATTCCCGTCTGTCCCGCCTGTTGCAGGCAGGTCACTTCCTGTGTTTGCAAGAGCCCCTGTAGAGAATAGTAAAGTTGAATTTGAGATTGTTTACAGTGCATTCCCTCTTTGATTTTTTTTACCACATAGGAGGAAAGATGCCCAAACTTTTTAAGAAATTGTAGTTCAATACAGTGAAAAAGGGGACTGCACTGTACATATGAAGCAGTAGTTGGCATGTTAGGCAATTATGAATCCTTCACAAAAATATTTGTGAACTATATTAATTAATTGAGAAAATGATTACATTTAAGTTGGAGCAAGCAAGTGAGGAAGAAAACGAGTTACTTACCTGCAACTACGGTTCTCCAGTATCATTCATAGATTCACATGCTTGAAACATCACTGTCGTCGAGGTGGGAGTCCCACAGTAACTTCTATAAAAGCAATCAATGCCATTCAAAGGCTTCCATGCAATGAGAAATCACTGCTATAGCCTATCCATATTCTTCTGTAAAAAAGTACCAAAGTTTAAACTATAACCAATCAAATGCAAGCACCCTTTAGATCACTCCAGAGAGGGGCTTAGTCTCTTACATGTTCAAGCACAAGTGTGATAAGAGTTAATCTTGATTAATAAGGAAAGCCTCTCAGGGGAGGAGGGAGGGTCGCATGTGAATCTATGAAAGATACCAATAAGGGAGAACTGTAGTTACAGGTAAGTAACTCATTTTCTTCCACAGTTTTGGATCTTTCTCAGATTCACATGCTTAAATCAGAATAGCAAGTAGTATTGTTTGTAATCAAACAGATATACATATATCCTTAGTGGATGGTGAGTAAATGGAAAATATTTGAGCAGTATTATAAACTGATAGATTCAGCGTAACAAAGGAAACAGAAGTAGTAAAAGCATATAAATACATCTCAAAACAGTATATGATTGTGTATATATTTCACCTTTCCACCCTCCTTGGGTTACCGGGACACTCCTGCGTCGGTGCACGCCAGGGCCCAAGGTCGCCCTGCACTACATCAGTTCTGCATCGTACACACAAGTACGTGGTGCACTCTTATCCAATAATTCCGCCAGTCAGAGTAGCTTGAAAGACTTTATTTCAACATCAAGCCAACGAAAAAACCGAACGCGTTTTGGCGAAACACTTGCCTTGGTTACGGGTAATTCATTATTGCCAAGCAGACATTTAAACATAGATAACATTACGTGCTCAAAAAAAACACACAGTGCGTGATAATATAAATCAAAAGTGGACTTTAGCAGTGTCGGCCATCTTTAAATGGTAAATCACAGATAAAGTTCTAATTTATATCGCAATATATTCTTGCTAAATTCAACATAGTAATATTTGATTTTATATTCTGCTACATATATATAGTTCTGTGATTTCGGGATATATTGTATCTTCATCCAAAATATGATAAATACTTCATATTCTGCAAAGAATTAATTTCTTCAACGAGTCCCAACTAATTGAAATAAATTTCATTTCATTATTATTATGCAACACATGAGTCTATACAATTTGTCTATAAAACTTCCATCATTATACAGGCAAAAAACTCTTTACTCATAATTCATTCCCAAGTGGGTGTAGGACTCAAATCAAATCGTTTTCCATCAAATTTACGCAAATAACATTCTTATTGCATTCATTTGTGCTTATTCCTTGCGCGCAAAGCAACTCCAAGAGAAATTATCAATATAAATCCCCAGTGGGTAATTATATAAGGGCAGCTAATTTCTTAAATTCAAAACTATCACATAAATGGCCCCTAATTGTAGCTCACATCTTGCAACTTTCTATTTGCATTTTTTGCAAAAAGTCAACTCATAAAAAAACTACACAATATATCAATTACTGTCAAATGTTTACGCAATGTCTTAATCCCAAGTGGGTATATTTCAAAACTCATAGTTCCAAGATGAGTTGATGTATCAGAGCTTTACAATATTCAATTCTCTCGAGTGCTTGACACAATTTCTCAATCCCAAGTGGGTATATTCCAAGACTCATGGTTCCAATGTTAATTACATATAATCTTCTTCTTGGGACCGCACCGAAAAAAGGAAATCAGATATACAATGTAGCGTATCCCAAATTGCCCAATTTGATTTCAACATAAATTCAAAAGGTAAATTAAAAACATTTTAAAACAATATCAGAAGCTGAAAAAGGTCAAAAAAAGACTACAAAATTCAAAAAAGACTACAAAATTCAACAATATTCCAACTATGATATAGAGCTAACTTCATCAGAACGGACTTCATTCTCCCAATAACCAATTAATTTCTTCTTCAGAGTTTAGGCCCCCAGGAATTTTAGTGTCCAGTTCTAATATGAACTTTGATTTCATTTGACACAACCTGCGAATTCTATCTCCTCCCCGGCTAGATAGAGGTACTCTTTCAATCACAAAAAAACGCAATAAATTGCGATTGCTGTTATGCAGTTCTTCAAAGTGACGTGCTATTGGGGATAGTTTGTCCTGGTTTGCAATAGCCTTCATGTGCGCAAGGATTCTTTTCTTGGCGGAGAACATCATGCTCCCCACGTATTTTTTTTGCACAAGGGCATATTAAGACATAGAGACAATAGTCAGACAAGCATGTTAAATGCTTCTCAATGCTCCTCTCAGAGTTGGTCAAAGGATAGTGCACAGTCTTGACATTCGAACTATATTTGTATGCTTTGCATGCCATGCAAACATAGCATCCCTGGATATCCCTAAGGATAGATTTCTGTTGCACGATTTCATTTTTGCAAAGCCTATCCTTCAAGGAATTGCCCTTTCTATATGTTATGCTCTGGGATTCTTTTACTACCTCTACCACTGTAGGTTCTGTATGTAAGATCTTTCAGTGTTTGTTCAAGCACCTACGTATGTCTACTGATTTTGAGTTGAAGGTGGAGATGTATCTAATAATATTATCATCATCCCCACACATTCTCTCCTTAGGAATCAAAAGATCACTTTGGGTATGATTGGATGCTTTGGTACAGGCATCCTCGATGGACTTAAGACCATAACCCCTTTCAACAAAACTTTGTTTCATCACCTGACACTCCATTTCAAAATCCAATTCACTGCTACAATTTCTTCGAGCTCGAAGAAACTCCCCATAGGGGATACTTCGAATCAAAGATTTAGGAATGCTACTTTCTGCGTGTAGCAGGGAATTGCCAGCTGTCTTTTTCCGGTACAGGCTAGATGTTAATTTATTCTCAATTACCCTTATTTCAAGATCCAGGAATTCACCCTCGTTATAGTGTAGGAAACTGGCTCTATATATACTACATCAAAATGAGGTATAGTGTGTATAGAGTCCAGGTGACCCCAGAGGTAGGCAGAGGTTACAGTTAGATAAAACCTTTACCTTACTCTTTATTTGTGGTAGAGTGGGCGAGCAGGAAGGCAGTATCAGAGGACAGTGTTAAGCATTTGATGTACACACTCAGTCAGCAAATGAATTCACACACTCAAGGACTGAACTCTAGACCAATTGTTTTTATTTTTAAAACCAAGCAAACCTGGCACAGGTAAGCATTAAATACTTTATAGTAATACGTTTCTGAATGTAGAACAGTTTGAAAATGCAATAGGAATTGTACTTTGTTTGAATTACAAGGGATGGAGTAGTTTACAATACTTAGCAAATAGAGTACATTGAAATGAATAGGCTTTTTCAATAAATTACAGGTATGTTACTTTTTATGTTACTTTTCTAACTCAGTGCTGAATGCCTACATTCAGCACTGGGACATTTCCTGCAAACAGGTAAGTAAATACGTTTTGCTTATTCATGCTATTTCTAAAGAATATTTTTAGATTTCAAACTTTTTGGAAGAAAATTGTCAATGTTAACCTATAGAGGAAAAACGGGTTATCAGTTCAAAGGTAAGTTATCGACTGTGGGGGTTAAGGTTCTTCAGTTAGACTAAGGGCTCTCCTGGGGTCAGTGATGCACTCTTGTTACACCCTCAGCGGCACTAGGGCGGCCAGCTGCAGAGTGTTGAGGCCCAATGTTATCCAACGGGGATTAAGGGGCCTCCGGTTGGTGGCTGCTGGCAAGCAGGCCACTGGGTTGTGGGAGCAAAGCTCCTGGACTTTAGCTCAGGGCAAATGGGTAAACAAAGTAGCACCCTCAGTAACACCAGGGCAGTCGGTTGCAGGGTGCGGTTTCGAGGTCGGGAACCCTGTTGTTTTTTTTTATATTTCTTTTTATTAAAATTTTAAAACATAAACAGTAAAGAAACAAGGCAATATAATCATTACAAATGGTGAAGCGTCCTGTGAGGAAGGAAAGCGTACAGCTTTAAAACAATCAACAATACGGGATGGGGGAAAACAAGGGGAATTACAAGTCAGGAGGCATTTTAGCTGAAACAGTAGTAGGAATGCCGGGTCAGGGGGAAGGTGGAGTGGTCTCGACGTGTGTGAAGGGAGGTGTACATATTCCACCTCGATAGGAGTTCCACTGGCCCCAGACTTTCCCCCATTTTCGAGGCCTGCCACGTGCCACATATGTTGTCTTCTCTCTAAACATACACCAGTCCATGTTTTCCTTCCATGCCAGAACAGTGGGCGGCCTCTGAGATCCCCACAATTGCGCAATATCTCTCTTGGCAATCATATTCCCGAGGGTCACCCACTGATTCTGAGCCACATCATAGTCAGTCGGCTCCCAAACATTCAACAAGCATCTCCTAGCTTCAGGCAACAACGCAACACCCGTGACCTCTTCCATAACCGCATGCACTCGGTTCCAATACCGCACAACCGCTGGGCACTCCCAGTGTATATGGAGAAAAGTGCCCAGTAGGCCGTATCCACGCCTACACATCCCGTACGAGGTATATCCCATACTAATAAGGCGAGGACCAGTCACATAGATCCGGTGGAGGATTTTAAGCTGCACAAACCGGAGACGAGCCAGAATTGCAACCTCCTTCGACGAAGATACCGCCGACTGCCAGTCTTCATCGTACAACTCCTGACCATCGCCGGTCCAGGCCTCTCAGACGGTCTAAGAGGTCAACCCGATTATTTATCAACTTTTTGTAGATCAGTGAAATTGTACTGTCGGGGACGTACCCGTCCAGTACCCGATCTTCAAGTGGGGATGCCTCCGGGATAGTGGTACCCGACGGAAAAACCGAGGTCAGCGCGTGGCGAATCTGCGCATAACGGAAAAACTCCCTATCACTCAACTCGTATTCCACTTTCAACTCCTCAAAAGTCTTGACCCTGTCCTTGACCCAGACATCATTCACTCTGCATATACCAATCACGTCCCACCTATCAAAGCCTTTCGTCTTCCACAGGGAGCCAAGCCTCTCAGATGCGTAAAGTGGAGTCGCTCGAGTCAATCTATCCTTCTATCCCATTGCAGCATTTGCACGATACCATGCTTGCACCGCTATCTTAGTTGGACCCGTGAGCATCTTCCCGGCAGATTTTGTATAGAGCGCCCTGTTGTAATCCCCGCCAGGCAACAGCCACTTGTCCATCTCGAACGCGGGGTTCGACGCAGGACCATACGTACCATGATTAATTGCCCCCAGCTGGGAGGCCTAATATCTGGGAGTGCGATTCCACCATCGTACCAGGGGAGTGTCAGCTTGACAAGGGCAATGCGGGATCGCCCGCCCCATATCAGTTGTCTCTGTAGACTTTCCACCTCTCGAAAGTAGCTCGCTGGGATAACGTCAAATGTATTTTGTAACGCATATAAGAACCGGGGCAGTGACATCATCTTAAATAATGCTGCTCGTCCGAGGGGGGACAACGGAAGTTTGCGCCATGCCACAACATCAGTCCTTAGGCGTTGACGCGGGGGGAGCAAGTTACGTTCATAGCGGACCACAGGATCTAGGGCAATAAAGACCCCCAAGTATTTAAATCCCGCCTGCACCACCTGTATGGGACAACCACGCGGCAAGGGAGGAGATTCACCCAAAAGGACATATACACAAGACTTAGACCAGTTAATTACAAGGCCGGAATTCTTCCCGAAAGAATTTAAAACATCAAATAACACTATCAGCGACTTCCGAGGTGACGTGAGGTACAACAGGATATCATCCGCGTAAAGTGACACTCTGTCTTCAAAATCCGGGGTCCACCGAATACCTTTCATTGATGGCTCCCACCTCAGCCAGGCTGCCAAGGGTTCCAAGGCGAGGGCAAAAAGAAGCGGAGACAACGGACACCCCTGGCGCGTACCCCTTCCGAGGGTAAACGGCCCAGAAACCCGACCATTCACGACCACCTGAGCCAATGGTTCCTCGTACAGCAATCTCACCCAGCCGATAAAAACAGGGCCAAAACCAAACTTCGCAGGGGCTGCCCAGAGGTACGGCCATTCTAGCGTATCGAACGCCATTGTGGCATCCAAGGAGGCCAATATGGCCGGCTCACGTAGCGACGCTGCTGCCAGAGGTTGCAGTTGAACAAGTTCGGTGTTCATGGGAGAAGCAGTCGTTGGAAGTGAAGGCAGACCGGTCCTCCGGTGTTTTTGAGGTTGCTGGCTGCAGGACACACCAGGACTTCACAAGAGCAGGTTCAAGGGGAGACAGGCCGGTAGGGCTGGGGCCAAGTCAGTGGGCGTTTTCCTCTTGTTACCTGGCTGCACGGCTGTTCAGTCTTTCTTTTTTTCTTGTTCGGCTGGGTCTGAGGGAGCAAGGTTCAGGGTGCCCCCTAAATACTAGATTTAGGGGCGTTAGAGGTAGGTAGAGGGCAGGGACCAATGGGTCCCTTCCCTGAGGCGGGGACCAATGGGTCCTTGCCCTGGGGTGGGTACTCCAGTGGGAGATGGGGCACAAGCCTGCCCCTGGTTGGTAGGGTACCCCATCCTCAAGATGGCGGGGACTTGGAGTTGTGCTTCAACTCACCTCCCCACATGAGGGGTGGATTGGCAGAGGTGGGCACACCTCTCTCCCTCACTTGTTTTTCCAGCCGGTTCACCTGCCCAAATTGGGGGGCAGAACCGGTGGGGAGCAGTTTCTGAAAGCAGCAGGTGGTCTGGGGAAGCTCACAAAGGCGGCATGCTTTTGAAGCTTCCCCTTCGTGAACCCTGACCATCCTGGGGGAGGAGACATGGCACCTTGTTCCAGGATGTGCATTGTTTCAGGCCCCCGAGAGAAGCAAGCTCTTGACACAGGGGTCCAGAAACATGTCTGTTGATGGCAGCCTAAGCAGCCACTTAGTCGGGACACTACAGGTGGGTTACTTTTCAGGGGGCATCTCGGAGATGCCCTCTGTGTGCATTTTCAATTAAATCCCACACTGGCATCAGTGTGGGTTTAATGTGCTGAGAAGTTGGATACCAAACTTCACAGTTTTCAGTGTAGCCATTATGATGCTGTGGAGTTCGTAATGGCAAACTCCCAGCACCATATACTTCTTAATGGCAGCACTGCACTTACCATATCTAGGAATGGTCTTAGACACTGTAGGGGTACAGGGCTCATGCACCTGTACCCTCACCACTGGTGTAGTGCACCCAACTAGAGGGTGACTGATCTATGCCAGGGCAGTGGGTTGTAGGCATGGCACACAGTGATGTGTGCAATGTCGACTCTTCACTTTGTTCTGCACCAAATCACGCAGCCTGCAAAGGAGCGTGTGAGTGTAGTGGTACAGGACCTCTAAGGGTGGCACAAGAAGTGCTGCAGGCCTTAGAGGCCATCTCTGGTCACAGTGCCCTGGGTACCTGTGGTACCATTTACCAGAGGCTGACCTGTGGCCAGAGATGCCTATTGGGTTCAGTTTTGGGGAAAGAACACAGACCTGGGAACCCGATTGGCAGGGACTCAGGGCACACCAAGTAAAAGTGCATCAGTAGTCTGGCAAAAAGTGGGGGAGTTACTGCAACAGAAACTCACTTTCCTACACATAATCAACAGGTTTGGTGTTGCCGGGAGACTTGAAGCCAGGGCTTCTGAGAGCAGAAAGAGCTCAGTGAACCAATGCTGTTGAGGCCAGGGGCAATGAGAAACAGGCAGCACGGTTTCCTCTGGCTTTTCATGAGAATCGGGTGAATTGAAGGGCATGAGGAAAAGTGTAAGCAAAGTTCCTTTACCTGCTTATCGAAAAAGCATTTCCTGAAGACCCTTTCTAAGGTTCCCTGCTGGCGAAGTACCGTCCTATCCAATTTGCTCAAAAAGGTAAGAGATCTAGACTGGGCTCACCCCATTTGTGAAAGATGTAATCGAGAATCGGTTGATTTAGCTTCCACTCATTGCAAATTTGGCTGGTTCTGCTCAGAGTGTCTTCAAATCTGTTCGGCACTCCCGGCAGTAGTTCTGCTTTGACTGAGAAGTGGAACAAAAGCTCCCAGTTTCAGGTTTTTTGTACTTCCATAGACAGGATGCGGGATTGAGTACCTCCTTGCTTACTGAGGTAATGCATGCAGGTGGTATGGTCTGTCCATATGAGGACGGAAGAGTCTCGTATTCTTGGAAGGAAAGACTGAAGTGCTAGAGCAATAGCTCTGAACTCTAGAAAGTTGATGTGCATTTGGGATAGAGAGATACTCCACCTGCCTCGGATTTTGAGCTCCAGTAGATGCGCTCCACAACCTTCCAGAGAAGCATCCGTGGTGAAAAAGAAGTGAGGATCTGAAGATAGGAAAGTTAGCCCTTCAGAGATGTTTTTTGGAGGATTGCCACCAAAGGAGCGCTTTTTTTCATAATAGGCGTGACCCGCACCAGATCGAACGAAGTAGTCACCTGAAGCTACTGACTGTCCAGTTGCTCCCGAGTCAGTCTCATTCAGAGACAGGCACAAGAAATTAAAAGGATGGTGGAGGAAATCATGCCCAGTAAAGATTTGAGGGGACCCACAGAAACAAACTCTTTTGAAGAGGTTGTGTGCTAGGCTTATTATCGTCTTTTGTCTTTCTATTGAGAAGAATGCTTTGTCCAGAGTGGTTCCCAAGAAAGTTATCCTTTGCTTTGGAGAAAGTTGAGATTTCTGGTAATGGACGATGAGCCCCAGAGTATGGAAGCAGTGAAGGTGCTGATGAGATGGAGCTTTCACCAGCCAGTCATTCAAATACGGTAAAAGTTGAAGACCCTTCAACCGAAGATGTGCTGCTACTGGGGCAAGACATTTTGTAAAAACTCGAGGGCAAATTGGAGGACCTTGAACTGATAATGATCTTCTCCAAAAGTGAAACTGAGGTACTTTCTGTGCTTGGGTTGTACAGGAACAAGGAAATACGCATGCTGCAAACCTCGAATGGTCAAGAAATCTGTTTGATTGAGCATCTGCAGTATGTCTTGTAGCATGACCAAGCAAAAAGATTTTTTTCTCAGGGATTTTAGTCACCTGAGGTGTAGAATGGGACACTATTCTCCCCACTTTTTCCTTACTAGAAAAAGCAGGAATAAAATCCCATTCCCTTTTGAGATGATAGAACTTTCTCTATCGCCTCATTCTGTAGCATAATAAATGCTTCCTGCTTCAGCATACATAAGTGTGTCAGAGGTGCTGAAAGAGGTGGAGGACGAGGAGGAGGGGGTTTCGTAAACTCCAAAGTATGGCTATACTTGAGAAGATCTAGGACCGACTGGTCCATAGTAATCTGCTGCCATTTTTGGTAATATTGAGAGATGCATGCTCCCATGAAAGGAGGACGGTGAGGGGGAAGACGTATAGATAGTGGTACTGAGCGGTCATTGTTTTTGGACATCGTCCCTTGACTGTGATGGCTGTCGACGTCTGGACTGTTGTCTGGGATATGCAGCCACTGGTTGAGCATGGTAGGCCTTGTGCTGTTAGGCAGGGCAAAATGACTAGAACGGTTGAAATGAATTACATTTATGGTAAAATCCTCGAAAGAGGTAGATGCCTCTATCTCAGGCCCATTTAAAAGGTTGTCCTTATTCGATTTGATGGATGTAAGGGCATCGTCAATGTGCTTACCAAAAAGCGCATCGCCATGGAAAGGCATATCTACAAATGCAATGTACCTCTAGGTGAAAGGTGGTAGCCTTAAACCAGCCCTGGCATCTAAGAACCGCTGCTCCCGCTAGTTGCGAAAGGTGAGTGATGCCACATCCATTGCGGAATTGATACTTTTGGAAGCTGTTCTTTCTCCCTCCATAAGCATCTTTCGTGCTTCCTGCTTTTTATCATTCAAAAGGAGATCTAAATATGGTGAGATGTCCAACCGCACCTGGTGATCATACCTTCCGAGAATCGCTAAAGAACCGGCAACTCAAACTGCTGTGCCAGAAGTTGTAGTAAACTTCTTTCCAATAAAATCAAGATGCCTACCTTCCTTGTCAGGTCGAGCGGTGACTGGCGTAAAAGGATTTTTGGATCTGAGCAGCGCAGCATGGGAAATTACTGAACCTGGTTTTGGCTACCAGACATGATGGAGCGTCATCCGGAGCTTTGTACTTTTTGTCAATCCTGGGAAGGACAGAAAACACTGAAGCTGGTGTTTTCATAATCTTCACACCTTCCTCCCATGCATAATGAACAATAGGAATTGATCGAACAGACTTCCTGAACTGGTCTTTAAAATCATAAAGAAAACAGTAAGACTGTTTAACTTACATTGGAAGTAGGTACCTGGAGGCTGCTCCCTCCATCAGGGCATGAAAACCACCCACCTATGTCCTCTGGTGAGGAGTCCGCTGGTTGAGGAATGGGAGTGGAAGGTGTGGAAATGAAATAATCATCTCATTCATTGATTGGCAAATGGGTGTCCATAAGTTCACCTTTCTCACGACCATCGTCCAGATTATCATCCTCATCGGCATCCTGTCTCAGTGGCATGGCTACATTTGGAACCGGTGACATCAAAGGCGTAGGATGTGGTATATGAGGTGGAAACGCTGGTATGACTGGTGCAGGGAGAGGCGAAACTATGTCTAGATGAAGGAAAGCATGTGCGATAATCTTGAAGCATTGCCTGTAGGTCCCGAATCAGTGCAACTTGGTGGTGAACCATGGGTTCATGATCAGTTTCCATGTACGGTTGTTGTACATAGCACTGATGATTGTAATCCTGGGCGTAATACACCTCCTCATCATTATCTTCATCCTCCTGAAAACTAACATTAAAAATCTGATGAGCTATGAGCTTGGCCTTTATTGCTCTTGTAGAAGTTACTGTAGGACAAGGGTGATGATTCAAGCATGGGAATCTATGAAAGATCAAATACTGGAGAAAGAAAATTTAAGGCTGGCGGTAAGACATTTCTGGGAATTTTTTCCAGCTCTCAACGGAAACCTGTAAGCTCTTGGTAAAACATTCCTATCATGGCCCAGTCAGCCAGCTCACCCCTAGCTTCCATTCCAATGGACTTGCCTCACTACAAGGCACTGCTGATGCATGTTTCCTTACATCTGTGTGGTGATCTAAATTATTTCATCCTTAGCTGCTGCATTTGAGACAGTCTAGGTCTGATCTGGTCAAGCCAGACAACAGCAAAACCCATAAGGGTTTTCAAAATGGTCAAACATGCAAATACTTTCTAATCAATTTAACAATAGATTCAATAAAAGAACAATTGTTACTTACCTGTAAACGGTGGTTTTCCAGTATTGGTGTCTTTCATAGATTCACATGCTTGAATATTCCCAGTCGTCAAAGTAGGAGCCCCACGGTAAATAAATTAGCAATAAAACCAACAATAAATGTTTATAAAAACATAATTACATACATTCTAAAACCATAAATACTTATAAGTACCAAGGTTAGCATTAACACATAGGAATACATAAGAAGAAGAAAAAAATACTCTCATAACCTATCCAAGTCATTATGTGAGTCCAAACTACAGCCAATAAGGCGCAAGCACTCCTCAGAGGCTCAGGCCCTCAGATTTTCGTAGCACCAAAGTGACAAAAGAGTCTAGGAGGAGAAGCGAGCCTCTGAGGGGAGGTGGGTGGGTCGCATGAGAATCTATGAAAGACACCAATACTGGAGAACCACCGTAAGTAACAATTGTTCTTCTCCAGTATTGGGGTGTCTTTCATAGATTCACATGCTTGAATAGAATAGTGAGCAGTAATAGCTGGCCGCAAGGCAAAAGAGAAGTGCATAAGCCTACAATGCATCGAAAGCACATAATACTGCCAGACAGATAAATGACTTATACAGGCGGAGGGAAGGAAAGAGGCTACCTTATTTAAAAAGATTAGGAAGCACCGCTTGGCCCACTGCTGAATCAGCTTCGTTGATCGTATTGAGGCAGTAGTGCTTTGTGAAAGTATGCCTGCTGGACCACATGGCTGCTCGGCATATCTGGTGAATCAGCACAAACGCAAACAGGGCAGTAGAGGAAGACATCACCCTGGTGGAATGAGCCCGTACAGTAGATTGAAGAGGCTTGCCCGCCTTCTGATGACAGAATGAGATTGCTGAGGAAATCCAACGTGCAATAGTTGGCTTAGTAACAGAACCCCCCTTGCACATGCACCCGTAAGCAACGAACAGCTGATCAGATTTACGAAAAGGCGCTGTCTTGTAAATGTAAAATTTAAGGCATCTTTTAACGTCCAAAGAATGCAAATGATCGTCCGCTGGAGATTGAGGATTAGCGAAGAAAGTTTTTAAGAACACTGGTTCATTGAGGTGAAAATCAGTCGGCACCTTCGGCATGAATGCCGGGTTGGTGGGAAGTATGACACAGTCCGATTTGAATTGAAGAAAAGGAGGCTGAATGGAAAAGGCATGGATATCACTCACGCGACGTGAAGAGGTCAGGGCAAGAAGAAGTGGCACCTTCCAGGTCAGAAATTTCAAATACGCCTTGTGAATGGGCTCAAAAGGCGCCTTCATCAATTGCGCCAAAACAACATTGAGATGCCAGGTAGGAGGAAGACGCCAAATGGGCGGGAACATCCTGAATAATCCCCTGAAAAACTGTCGAATTACTCTGGAAGAGTAAAGAGAAGAAGAACCATCCTGCCAGAAACAAGAGATTGCTGCCAAGAAGACCTTCAAGGTGGAGTGGGAAAGTCCCGATTGCGCTAACTGCAAAAAGAACGGCAGAAGCTGAGCAGGAGAGGAGTGCACAGGATGGATGTTGGTAGAGGCACACCAGTGACAGAACCTCTTCCACTTTAGCTTGTAAGTCTTTACTGTGACGGAGCTCTTGCATTGGCAAGAACGTCTCTACATGCTGGAGAAATATTCAAATGGGCAAATTCAAGGTGCTCAGGTTCCATGCCGATAATTTGAGAGAGAAGGGGTCCGGATGACAGATCTGACCCCCGTCCATTGTGAGGAGATCCGCTCAAGGACGAAGGAGGATGGGTTCGCACTGTGAAAGAAGCAGCAGCTCCGAGAACCATGCTTGTCGAGGCCATCTGGGAGTGATCAGGAGAATGTGGCATGGCTGTCTCCGCATTTTCCACAACACTCGCGGAACCAGTGGAATTGGTGGAAAAGCGAAGGCGAATAGATTGGACCAGTCCATCAAAAGGGCATTCCCGCGTGATCCCTTAATGGGGAAGCCAACTTGCATAAGACGGGCATTTCCGGTTCATAGGGCTCGCAAACAGATCCATGTTCGGGCGACCACACAGCCGAAAGATGAAGTCCAGAGTCGGCTGATGCAACTCCCACTCGTGGGTCGAGGACGCGGACCTGCTGAGGGAGTCCGCCAGGATGTTGGAGATGCCTGGTAGGTGAACCGTAGTCAAGGTTATCTGGTGACGGAGCACCCAGTCCTAAATGCTCTGTGCCAGCTGAGAAAGGAGAAGCGACTTGGTGCCGCCCTGTTTTTTCACATAGTGCATACTGGTGGTATTGTCTGTTTGAATGAGTACAGACTCTCCCTGGAGCAGAAGATGGAAAGACTTGAGCGCCAGGAAAATGGCCATGAGTTCCAGTCTGTTGATGTGCCAGGAACGCTTAGCCAGAGTCCACTTGCCTTTTATGGATAGCCCCTTAAGATGTGAGCCCCAGCCTTCCAGAGAGGCGTCTGTGGTAAGGATGAGCTCCGGGGCAACGGTTAGGAAAGTACCGACAGCGATGTTTGATGGTTGAGCCCACCAAAGGAGAGCGGACCTCATCCAAGCGGTCACCCAGACCAGATCGTTGAAAGAGTCGGTGACATGACGCCACTGCGTGTCCAGTTCCTCCTGAATTGGGCGACTCTTGAGCCTGTAATTTGGGATCAGGGAGATGCAGGAGGACACCATCCTGAGAAAAGATTTCAATACGCGAACTGAAACGGACCCTTTTGAACGGATGAGAGTCACTAGACGTAAGATCCGCAACTGACGCTTGGGAGACAAGTATTCAGAGTGGCACCTAGAAAAGTCCTGCAGGGAGCTGGATCGACCTGAGACTTCTCGGTGTTGATGGACAGACCGAGAGAGTGGAATAGAGTCAGACAGAATTGAGTGTCCAGAGATGCTTGGTGACGAGATTGCGACTTGATGAGACAGTCGTCCAGGTAGGGAAAGATTTGGACACCCTTCAAACGCAGATATGCCACCACCGAAGCCAGGACTTTCGTGAAGACGCGAGGGGCGGAGCGTAGGCCGAAAGGCAGAACTTTAAATTGAAAATCTCTGCGCCCCACCCGGAAGCACAAGAACTTCCGGTGTCTTGGAAGTATCGGCACGTGGAAACAAGCGTCCTATAGCTCAATGGTGGTCATGAAATCGTCCTTCGAGAGAAGGCGAAGAATTTCCACGAGTGTGAGCATGCGGAAGGATTGGCACTTCAGATACTTGTTTAAAGCTCTTAAGTCGAGGATCGAACGCCATTCTCCGGACTTCTTGAGAACAAGGAAAAAACGGGAATAGAATGCCTTCCCCTTCTGAGACTTGGGAACCACTTCGATGGCACCTTTCTAAATCATGAGTCGAATCTGTTGGAAAAGCTCCTTGAGGTGTGCCGGAGGTGGACCAAATGGGGGAGTGTTTGGAGGGAATTTGACAAACTCCAAAGCATGGCCCTTTGATACAATGTCCAGTACACAACGGTCTGAGGTGATTGAAGACCAATTGGAAAAGAAGCGGGAGATTCGACCTCCAACTTTGAGCGGGGAAAGAAAGTCATTGCTTCTTAGAAGCGGAGCCCCTGTAGGAAGACTTCCCTCTTCATGATTTTGAAGGCTGCTGTCGATAGGACTGCTGCAGCTGGGAGGAATACCTCTGATTGCTTTGGCCGTAGGAGCGGTACTGGTTGGATCCACCGCGAAAAGAAGAGGAGGTGCCGCATCCGCGTGCACCACGAAAAGGCTGTTTGCAAAACTGTAAAGTGCCCGGGCACGAGCCGTCTCAGTGTCCTTCTTTATAGTCTGAAGTGCGTCGTCCACATGCTGGCCAAAGAGCGATTCGCCGTCATAGGGCATGCCGAGAATCTTCGCCTGAACCTCCTGGCGAAAAGAGGTGGAACGCAGCCATCCCTGACGACGCAAAACGGCAGCCCCCGCAAGCTGACGAAAGCCAGTGCATGCGATGTCCACAGAGCAGTCGATGATCTCTGATGACGCGCTCTCTCTCCTTCCTGAAGAATCTTGAGAGCCTCTGCTCTGGAGGTCTCAGGAATGAGGTTGATAAAGGCAGACATATCTGATCACATTTGGCGGTCATATCGCCCCAGAATGGCCAGAGAATTAGCAGCCCTCACAGTGGTAGAAGCCATAGTAAAGAATTTTCGTCCGATGGCATCAAGACGACGTCCCTCACCGGTCAGGAGGAGCAGTAATAGGAGAAGACGGATTCCTGGATCGACGTTGTGCGGCCTGGGTAATTACGGAATTAGGTTTAGGTTGCGCTACCAGGCAAGCTGAAAAACCCTGGGGCGCCCTATATTTCTTCTCCAAACGAGGAAGAAGTGCCGGGATAGAATTTGGGGTCTGCATCAGTTTGATGCCCTCATTCCAGAAGAAATCATTTATGGGCACTGCCCGGACCTGTTTAAACGGTTGACTCTTGAAGTCATAAAGAAAACAGTCCTCATCTTTTACAAGCATAGGGAGCTTGAAGCGCAGCGCCGCTCTTTCCATAATTTAGTGAAAACCTGCTATATCCACCAGGGGGGAATCCCCTGGACCCGACGATGACGGCAATGGCGTCTGGATTTGGTAATCATCCCAATCAGCCATGTTCCCATCATCACAACTTCACCGTCTTCCCGATCTGGGCGAACGTCATCATCCACCTAAACAGTGGCATGAACCTGAATAGAGGTTGTAAGTGGTGCAGATGACGGAGACGGCTCTGGCATGGCAGTAGAAGGAGGCACCGCTGTAGCTGCAGGCACTGTAGGCTGAGGAGACCCCTGATTAGAAGGTGGAAATCGCCTATTGTAATCTTCCAACATATATTGAAGATTGGAAATGAGGGAGAGAGGTATTTGTGCTGTGGGAACCTGAGCAGAAGGTTCCTCCTCGTGGTAGTAAGGATCTTCCTAATCCTCCTCATAGTCCTGACACTTAATAACCAGTTCCGAAGGGCTTCGAGCTGCCTGGAATCTGTCATCGTTCCCCTCGTCAGAACCGGAGTCAGGCTCCGAACCAGTGGCACAGAGAGGAGATGAAGGCTGCGGGTGGCGTGGAATAGGAAGCTGATCCAAAGGCACACGCCGACGGTGGTGCAGAGGGTCAACAGCAGCAGCCCCGGAACTCGAGGATGAAAATGGCACCAGAGGCATCGATGCGAAAGAAGGCGTCGGCGATGATAACACAGTCGACGGGACATCCACCATGGACGAAGCCGCCGATGAAACCGCCAACGGTAAATCCACAATCGTCGAAGAAGCCGTCGTCGACGGGGCTGCCGTCAACAGAGCCACCGTCGACGGAGCCGTCGTCGACGAACCAGTAGTCGACTGAGCCGTCGTCGAAGGAGCAACTGCCGACGAAGAGGCTCTCTTCACAGAGGACGTCGACGAAGATTGTGATGTCAACGAGTAGATTGGAATCGTCGCCGAGACATATTTCAAACTTACAGCCACCATCGTCGGCCCGCTGGCAGAAGTCGCCGTCACTGTCGTTGTCAAGGAGGTAGAGACGGCAGATCTAGTAGTCAGAACGACCGTTGACGGTCCCGTCGACAATTTTGTGCGTTTAAGGGAAACATGCGCAGAAGGAGCCGTGGATGCCAGAGAGTCAGATCTCAAGGGCGTAGGCATAGCAGGAAGAGAAGACACAGCAGGAGCCTTTTGCAGGTCAAGCTTCTTTTTATTCAGGAAAGGAGATGGCAAATCCTGCACACTGCTACGCTTAGAAGTGGCTCTAGACCCAACTGATGCAAGGCTTTCCGCATCAGAAAGAGGTGAATCCTTCTCCTTCAACCTCTGCAACTACAGGAGGAGACGCCCCTCCCTGTCCTTAAGGGTCTTTGTGGAAAAAGTCCTGCAAATTTTACATTTGCCTACCTCATGCTCTGGATAAAGGCAATAAATACACTTCTTGTGAGGCTCCACTGAGAAGAGCCGCAACTTCCCACAAGAAGCACAAGGACGAAACAAAGACTTCTTACTTGAAGACATCCCAAAAATTGAAGAAATCCACAAGGAAGTAGAAGAAAACTGAGCAGAGCTCAGGGAGACTCCCTTCACACGACGTGCGGTAGAAAATCTGAGGGCCTGAGCCTCTGAGGAGAAGGTTCTAGAGGGGTGCTTGCGCCTGATTGGCTGTAGTTTGGACTAACATAATGACTTGGATAGGTTATGAGAGTATTTTCTTTTTCTTCTAATGTATTCCTATGTGTCAATGCTAACCTTGGTACTTAGAAGTGTTTATGGTTTTAGAATGTATGTAATTATGTTTTTATATACATATATTGTTGGTTTTATTGCTAATTTATTTACCGTGGGGCTCCCACTTCGACGACGGGGAATATTCAAGCATGTGAATCTATGAAAGACACCCCAATACTGGAGAATCAGGCATATTCATTTTAGATATCCCAAGGACCTGAACTATGTCCGCTACTTGGTGCTTCAACAAGCCCAGTCCTAAAGGACACCAATTTTGTTTGCATCATTTGCTTCATTAACTACAAAAACATGCACTAGGCCCAGTCCCTCATACTTTCCAGTGTTTGGAGTAAACACTCAGTCAACGTAAGCTAACTGAACTAATCAGCAGATTATTAACAACCATCGGCTATTCCTTTTTTAACTTCAAGGCTCGCTCGCCATTAACAAAGCTCTGTATTTGCAATATATAAATGGAAATCACTTGATTCACAAGTCTACTCTGTCTTATACAACGCATAATATGTAAAGGATCTAGTTCCCGGAGCTTCTAAAACACCTTTGCATAATCATTAAAATTGACAGTTTGAACCTTCATTTATATTGGGCTACTAATGAGCTTAATAGCGCATACAAATAAAAGGGTTTAATATCATCACAATCAGTAGTGCTCTTTGTGTCAGAGCTGGGAAAGATGAAAGTTGAAGTGAACCTCTTTAGGTTTACAGCAAGGGAGCAGAAAGTTCCAAACAAATTTTAGCAGAAGAAAGCTCACTTAGTTAGCTATGTGGCCGGCCTAATGAGCAGAGAACTCAAATATGTCCATGGTTGGTGTGCATTTAAGAACTGATTTGCTCTGCACATGGCCCCTTCTGTACGGTGATGCGGCAGATATTATCCTGATCGATCTATATTTTATTTCATCATTGGGGACTTCTTTGCAGACTGGACAGTTGTGTGCCTTATTTATTCATGTAGCTATTTATATTTCAAATGCCAACATGTCACCTTGAGAGTCGGTATACTATTAGTGGTATGATTCAGTACCACACGCACACACTTCCAAGATGCATTCAAGAGAGAGTGCCTTGGAATTTGGATGCTTTTCGTTTATATTTAATCTGAGATGTAAATAGTATCATCTATTACTGGACTATTAAAAAATAAGTGCAGGGGTTCAAACTATTTTATTGGGGCTTGCAGTCAATGTTGTTAAAAGTCAGGATTACCAAATACTAAGGCTTTCTAATCTGGATTCCACCTCGTGCCTCCTTTCTTCTACCTCCATGCACTATCTGTTTATCTCTCTGGCAGGTTCATATTCGTACTCTTTCTTCCTTTGTCACGGTTTACATATCTTCTACTACCTCCGAATTTCGCATAGCTGCTAAGGGCCCAAAGTGCTTATTTGTGACATTTCCATAATTTCAGTGTATTTATGAGTGACAATTAACTATGAGTGACACTTTCTCACAAACACAATCAAGCAATGAAGACGGGGGAAATATACAAACATATATGTAAAATATACACATATAGAAATTACACGTGTTTGAGCAACGAGGAACTGAGAAAATATTCAAACTGCTGGAAAGCACCAGAAGTGGGAGGCATTAGTGCCCTTGTTAGCGGATTGCCCTCTTAAACAAATGTAACATAGGTGGGCCCATTTACAGGCAACTTCCACAAAGCTGTGATTTTATTATTACGGGTCAAAAGCAGATACACTAACGACCCCTGTTTTGTAATGTGCAGCTGCCTAGGAATTACTGGGAAGAATGGGATTTAGCACGATATGCATTGGAATGTAAGCTGTGTACTTTGTATTGTGTAAATGTGGCCCTGGATACCGCGGCCGAGAATTCTCTATGCTTGTTCTTCTTAGTGGACAGGATGTTTGTTTACGGACACACTATAAAAACCACCTCTTTATTACAAATCTCCTATGTACTAGGTCTTTGTGTAAGGTTTGTGTGTGTTGACCTCTCGCATACTATCTACTGATTCGTGTACACCTTGGTGAAAATAAATATGAAATCACTAATTAATGGTGTGGGTTTAGACTTGGAAGTGCATTTAAAATAAATCCAGATCTGTGTCCCGAGGCACGTGCTGGCTGCACCCGGAGAACGTTCTGTAATCAAAATCCCAGCAAATAACTTAGCCGGCCCGGGCCAGTTTCCATAGCAACTTCATGACCGGGTTCCAGCTCAAGCTTCAATATGGAAGCTCTCCCACACAATACAATCACGTTACAATACGATAAGATATTCAGTAAAGCAGTTCAAAATTTCCCGACTTGTAAACTATTATTTTACTATCATGTAATCACTATTTGAGGAATCAAAAACTTGTATTTGAGCACTAACGTGACACTCTGCTGGGAACTTAACTCCGGTGCCAGGCAGCTGATGGCCTGCCTTGAGAGTACAGGCAACTCGGCCGCCTCCATCATCCAGTGAGGAGAGAGGACAACTTGATGCTGGGTGCCTGGTGCAGCAGCAGGTGGTAAAGTCCCCAGATTCCTAAGGAACTATGAAGTGGAGGCATCATGGGCATGGATATCCTGCCGTGCTGCGCCCTGCGCACAGTGCCCCACTTAATCGCTGTGGCTCGTGTGGAGTGGCAGAGTGGGGGGATAAAAGCCTTGATCAGCCGTGGCTTGAACTATTAAGTGTGGCCTACGGACCCTATTGCCTAGACAGTAAAAGAAGGCAAGTGCGTGCTGAACTGAACCCCTGGGGATCCTCATGATTGTTAGCAGTATGTGCCAGCAGGTGGTTCACAAGACAGCACGCCGGTCAGGGTCCAAAACTTTATGTAAACTGCAGACGCCCGCTGGTTCACACTGCACGCGACAGCAGGGGCAGAAGGGCCCGTCGATTAGTGTGTGCCACTGGGCACTGTGGTGTTGGGCCTCAGGCCCACATGATGGCAATGAATGACATGGACACCAGGTGGTATAGTATAGTAACTGGCCACGTGCACCCGGCCCTTTTATTGTCGGAGCCATGTCACACCGTACACCCGTGATGGATGGGTGGAAGTGCAAGTGTGCCCAGCCCTGAAGGGAGTGTCTGAGAATCTCATATCCTGCCAAATATTACAACGTGTCCTGCAGGACACACCATTCCTCCCCAACTTTATTGAAGAACAACAAACGTTAGTCCAACATGTGGGGACAAAACAAACAGTCAACTAAACACCACAGGGTCCATCAGCCTTCCGAGTAAGGTGGCAGGAGGACGTCAGACATGGGCTGGTGACTCTACGTGCAGCAGGATCATCTCGGCGGGCACTCGTAGTTTAACCTGAGGGGTTCAGCACACGACCGCTGGCTTGGAGACGTCTGCTGCATACCGTCAGTTCACTGATGATGACATGTCTTGCAGTCTTGCATGGGTCCACTTTGCTGATGTCGGGGATGGTCTGTGGTGAGTTCTAACAGTTCATACAATGAAGTGCGTCATGAGCATGGATGGAGTACATGGTGAGAGTTCACGGAGGGGTCGCCTGATCAATTGTCTCTGTTGAGCCGCTTGGCTGTAGCCGATAACCTGTTAGTGGGGCAATGTCTCTTCTCACTCTCCCGCCAGGGAGGGCCGTTGTTGGGGTTGCTACTGTACTGCAGGAGGGCTGCGCTGGGGCCGCTTGTGTGCATACTGGGGGCAGCTGCAGGACCACTGAGGAGCCGTTACTTCGTAGCACGCACAATCCTCGAGGGTAGATGAGTCTTGGCCAAAACTTGCTCTTGCTGCCACGGTTCAGGTGTAGGCAAGGTTCACAGGTCGCCTCTAGTTTCTTTTGTCGGCTGGTGTGGCAATAGTGCAGGACTCCAGTCCATCGGTGTTGGAAAGGCGATCCCAGGGGAGACAGAAGATGTCGGACTGCCCGCCCCGAGACCCACCTTTCTCTAGGGAAGAGGCCGAGCGCCGTAGGGAGGCCTCCTTGGCGAGGCTCCTCTCCTACAATCGTAACAGCGGAGCAATCACACTACCACAGACGGACACCACACAAAGGAATATTCTCAAGAATCTTTATATAAGAAATGAAGGCACGTTCTCGTAAGATGATAACACAGGAATCGAGGGATCCGTAAAGTCTTGGCTTCGGGAAAAGGGGGGTAGCGGGACAGTCTTGGCACCAACTGGTGCGTGGATAGTTCAAGGGATCAGGTCGCGACAGCGTCAGCGGGGCCTCGAAGGTGGTTCAGTTCGGTCAGGCCGCGACAGCGTCAGCAGGGCCTCGAAGGTGGTTCAGTTCGGTCAGGCCGCGACAGCGTCAGCAGGGCCTCGAAGGTGGTTTCAGCTTGGTCAGGCCGCGACAGCGTCAGCAGGGCCTGAAGGTGGTTTCAGCTTGGTCAGGCCGCGACAGCGTCAGCAGGGCCTCGAAGGTGGTTTCAGCTTGGTCAGGCCGCGACAGCGTCAGCAGGGCCTCGAAGGTGGTTTCAGCTTGGTCAGGCCGCGACGGCGTCAGCAGGGCCTCAAAGGTTCCAGGTACATGAGTTCAGATCAGGATCAGCCGCGACAAGGTCAGCAGGGCTTCGACTCCAGATACAACTGAAGCCCTAATCCAGGGCTGGCCCAGATATAGGACTGGAGTCCTTTGATGTCCGGACCCTCGCGCCTGGGGGTCAGAGGGGCCGGGATGAAGGTGTCCAGACACCCAGCAGGGCGGCGGAGCCAGCGCCCAGGGACGCTGGAGGGCGATCGATACCAGGCGTCCGGGGACGGCTGGAGGCCCATCGAAACTCCTCTCCCCCGGGATCCGCCAAGTGGCCACTCTACCCCCTGGGAGGATCTTGGTGCCTCGATGTCGGGGCTTCGCTGGGGCCGGGGCCAGGGATGGCTGTGGCCACGTGCTCGGGACGTGATGGGCCCAAGATGGAGTCGGGCCGGAAATGGTGGCCTGGCATGGTCGCCAGATCGGCAGTGTTGGCGAGCAGGGCCCGCCGAGGTCCCAGGGGGGAGAGCCGTGAGTTGCCAGGGGGGCTGCTCTCATCGATGGTTCGGGTTCAGGGGGGTCGACAGCGGGTCGACGGAGGGCCGATGTCGTCCCGGGCCCGCCGTGCGGGAGGGGTAGGACCACGCCACGTGGCCGGGTCCAACACACGTCCCCTCCAGCTGAAGGCGGGGAGAGTCACCCATCTTCCTGGGGATTCTCCTCGTCGAGGCGGAAGAAGCGGGACAGGCCATCAGCGTTGGCGTGGTCGTTGCCAGGGCGATGCTGCACAGTGAAGTCCATCCCTTGGAGGGAGATGGACCATCGCAGCAGCTTTGGGTTTTCGCCACGCATCTGCATCAGCCACCGCAGGGGCCGGTGGTCAGTCTGGACCCGGAAGTGGGTGCCGAAGAGGTAGGGCCTGAGTTTCTTTAGGGCCCACACGACGCCGAAGGCCTCCCTCTCAATGATGCTCCATCGCTGTTCTCTGGCCAGCAGCCGCCGGCTGATGAAGGCCACAGGATGGTCAATCCCTTCGGGGTCAATCTGAGATAGGACCGCCCCGATGCCGTGCTCCGAGGCGTCGGTCTGGACTACGAACTCCCGGCTGTAGTCAGGGGCTTGGAGCACAGGGGCGGTGCACATGGCTGTTTTCAACGTCTCGAAGGCCACCTGACACGCGGGTGTCCATTGTACTTTCTGTGGCCGGTTCTTCGAGGTCAGCTCAGTGAGGGGCCCCACAATGCTCCCATAGTTCTTTATGAAGCGCAGATAATATCCAGTGAGCCCCAGGAAGGCTCGGACGGCGGTCTGGGTGACCGGGGGCTCCCAGGCTACGATGGCGTCAATCTTGGGTCGGAGGGGAGCCACGTGGCCGCTCCCCACTTGGTGTCCAAGGTAGGTCATGGACCCTTGACCTATATGGCACTTGCTGGCTTTCACAGTTAGTCCGGCCCGCCGGAGGGCCGTCAGGACCTCCCAGAGGTGCTTCAGGTGCTCGGCCCAGTGGAGGCTGTACACCGCAATGTCATCTAGATAGGCGGCACTGAGTTCTTCTAGCCCCGCCAGCACTTTGTTCACCAGTCTCTGGAAGGTGGCTGGGGCGTTTTTCATACCGAAGGGCATCACCTTGAATTGGAAGTGGCCATCGGGTGTTGAGAAGGCCGATCGCTCCTGGGCGCCAGGGGTGAGGCCGATCTGCCAGTACCCGGCTGTGAGGTCAAAGGTACTGAGGTACTTGGCGGCTCCCAGGCGGTCGATTAGTTCATCGGCCCGGCGGATGGGATGTGCGTCGGTTCTGGTAACAGCATTCAGTCCCCGGTAGTCGACACAAAACCTGAGTTCTGGAGGGGTGCCAGGTGCGGCGGCTTTGGGGACCAGGACAACTGGGCTGGCCCAGGGACTGTCGGAGGGTTCGACCACCCCCAGGGCCAGCATTTTGGTAACTTCTGTCTGGATGCAGGCCCGAACTCGGTCGGGAACTAGGTAGGCCTGGTGTCGCACTGGCTGGCTGTCCCCGGTGTCGACATCGTGGACACACCACTGGGTAACCCCGGGGGTGAGGGAGAACAGGTCCGTGAATCGTCCCAACAGCTCTTGGCAGTCTCGGCGCTGTGCGGGGGTCAGGTCGGAGGAGAGAGAGATGTCTTCGACGGAGCCATCCTTCTCAGTGCACCGTAGGAGGTCGGGCAGGGGCTCGGAGTCGTCTTCGGCCCCATCATCTGTAGCTAGCAGCAGGCTCAGTTCTGTGCGGGCAAAATGAGGCTTGAGCCGGTGGGCGTGCAGAACCCGGAGGGGGTTTCGGGGTGACTCCATGTCCACGAGATAGGTGACGGGGCTCTTGCGCTCGATCACTTTGAAGGGGCCCGACCATTTGTCCTGGAGGGCACAAGGTTCGACCGGGGACATGACCCAGACCTGCTGGCCCGGCTCGAACTCGATGGATGAAGAGTTCTGGTCATACCAGCGTTTCATGTCCTCCTGACTGGCCTCAAGGTTGGCCTTGGCAAGGGCCCGGAACTTCCGAGTCTGGCTTCGGAGGGTCATGAGGTACCGGTAGACATCCGGCGGTGCGTTTTGGACTGTAGTTTCCCAGCCTTCTTTGACCAGGCTGAGGGGACCTCGGACAGGGTGCCCGTACAAGAGTTCAAAGGGGCTGAACCCCAGGGATTTCTGTGGTACCTCCCGATAGGCGAACAAGAGGCAGGGCAGCAGGACGTCCCATTTGCGGCAGAGGGGCTCTTCTAGGCCGTGGATCATCCCCTTGAAGGTTCGGTTAAACCGCTCCACCAGTCCATTCCCTTGGGGGTGATACGGGGTGGAGAACTTATACGTGACCCCGCACTGTTGCCACAGGGACCGCATATACTTCGATATAAAGTTTGTGCCCCGATCGCTCACGACGTCTCGGGGGAACCCCACTCTGGAAAAGATCCCCATCAGTGCTCGGCACACCACGGGAGCCGTTATGGTTCGGAGGGGGATGGCTTCGGGATAGCGGGTGGCATGGTCCACCAGGACGAGGATGAAGCGATGCCCTTGCGAGGTTTGGGGGTCCAGGGGCCCCACGATGTCGATCCCCACTTGCTCGAAGGGGGTGGTCACTACTGGAAAGGGTTGGAGCGGGGCCTTCACCTTCCCCCCGCTCTTTCCGCTGGCTTGGCAGGTCGGGCAGGTCCTGCAGTGGTTATGCACATCGTTGCGCATCCTCGGCCAGTAGAAATGGGTCACCAGGCGGCTGTAAGTTTTGTCCTGCCCCAGGTGCCCGGCGAGGGGCACATCGTGTGCCAGGTTCAAGAGGAAGTCTCTGAATCGTAGGGGGACCACCACCACTCGGCTGGCCACCAGCTCGGCAATTTTTTGTTCACTGTATAGGAGGCCGTGGTCCCAGTAGACCCAGTGGGACCCCGAGGTGTCCCCGGCAGCTTGGGCTGTGGCTTGCTGCCGGGTCCCCTCGAGGGAGGGGCAGGCCTTCGGTTCCTGCCGGAATTGTTCTCGGGTGGGACCACCCTCCTGGCGCCATTGGGCTAGTTCGGGTATGTCGCTGAGCTCGGTGCTGTCTTCGTGGTCGGGCTCCGAGGGCCCGGGTTCAAGGTTGGATTCTTCGTGGACTGCGGGCGGTGGTGGCGCGGGCCACTCCGGCTCTTCCGTCGGGGTGGCCTCGGTCGCCGCCGGGGCCCGGGCAGTCATAGATCGGGTCGTAGCGCAGACCCACTCTGGTAGTCCCATCATCCCTAGATGTTCTCTCCGCTCGACTTGGGCCCAGGGAGAGCTCTCGAGGTCGTTTCCGAGGAGGCAGTCCACGGGGGCGTCGTCCCGGACGGTCACCTTGAGGGTGCCCGACACCCCCCCCCACTCGAAGGGGATTCGGGCCATCTGACACAGAGTCTCGGAGTTGTCGGCGGCCCTCACGGGGCATCGCACGTTTGGTATGATCTGTTCGGGGGTCACCAAGTGGCAGCGGACGGCCGTCACACTGGCTCCCGTGTCTCGGAGGGCTTCGGTCCGTCGTCCATTGATGTGGACCCACTGACGGTATTTTTGAGTGTTGCTTGGTAGCGGGGCCTGGGGGACCATGTCTCTTTCGCCCAGGCAGGCTAGGGCCATGGCGGCCGGTTCATACTCGGTCTGATCTTCATTGTAGACTTCTTCGTCTTCTTCCCCCCTTCCCCCAGGGCTGCAGCAGCGAACTGGCGGGTCGGAGGCCCGGTGGTGCCGGGACGCTGGTTCATGGGGCAGAGGGGGTCACTGGCATAGTGACCGGGCCGCTGGCATCTGTGGCAAGTAATGTTCGGGCGGGGCCCCGGCCGTGCTGGAGGGGGCCCTCTTCTGGTCAGGGATGGCGAAGTGTTATTCGGGGGGGGACCCCCGAGGTGGGCTCCTTCCCGGGGCCGGCGGGAAGTCTCGGCTCCTGTTCTGGCCTCCTCCGCCGCCACGCTGGCGGGGGTGCCCCTGGCCGTTCCGTCCCGGTTCTCCTATCGGGGTCCGGGGGACCCAGGTGTTCACCCATCGATCAGCCTCGACGGCGAGTTTTCGGGGCTCGATTAGCTTGCTGTCGAGTAGATGCTGTCTGAGCTCGACAAAGCAGTTGTTGGAGAGGTGCTCCCAAACGATGAGGTCGAACAGCTGCTCGTAGGTGGACACTTTGCTGCCCTTTATCCATCCTTCTAGGGCCCGGCTATAAAAGTTTACGTACTCCACCCACGCGGTACCGGGGATCTTTTTGCAATCTCTGAACCTCTGTCGGTACATCTCGGGGGTGAGGCCATACCGGGTGAGCAGGGCGTCCTTCATGTGGTCATAGGAGGACATCACATCCTCGGCCAGTTCTAGCAGGGTATCTCTTCCTTCGCTGACAAATCTCCCCCATAAGCCGGCACCCCAATCTTTTCGCGGGATGCGGTGCGCGGTCATGGCAACTTCATATGCCTTGAACCATTGTTGGATATCGTCATTCTTGTAGTATTCCTTGACGATATCCTTGGGAATGTGGACCTTCGGGTCGGCAGGAGGTGGAGGGTTCCGGGTTACCGCGGCGCCAGCCTCTTCGATCTTGGCTTTGATCTCTAGTTCTTTGAGGCCCCGCTCGTGTTCGTACGTGAGCTTTTTTTCTTCCAATTCTCTTTGCCTCCGCCTCTCTTCCAGATCTCCCTCTAATCGTAGTTGCTCAATGGCCATTTTCTTTTTTGCTAATTGAAGTTCTCTGTCCAGCCGGAGTCGGGCGAGCTCTAGTTCATGGAGCCGGCTCCTCTCTCGCTCCCGGGCGTCTTCGTGGGAGAGGCCCGGTTCTCTGTTGGCGGTTCTTTCTTCCACGGGGGCTATGACTGTACTCAGGGGTACTTCTAGGACAGTGTCATCGTTAGTTTGGGGTGGGGTCGCCCCGGTCCCCACCCATGTTTGCAGCGCTTCTTTAAAATCGTCTTTTGTGCTTAGTCCGGTGGTAGCGATACCCAGGGCTTTGCATAATTGTTTGAGTTCTTTATGGGTGTACTCTTCTAGTCGTTCCTTCTGGAATTCTGTGGTCGTTCCTGCTTCCTTAGTACTCATGGTTGCTGTGTGCCTCTGTTAGTAGTGGCGAGTTACTCGCTGTACGATTTGCGCGGGCTCGGATCCCGTCGCTTGCCACCAATGTTGGAAAGGCGATCCCAGGGGAGACAGAAGATGTCGGACTGCCCGCCCCGAGACCCACCTTTCTCTAGGGAAGAGGCCAAGCGCCGTAGGGAGGCCTCCTTGGCGAGGCTCCTCTCCTACAATCGTAACAGCGGAGCAATCACACTACCACAGACGGACACCACACAAAGGAATATTCTCAAGAATCTTTATATAAGAAATGAAGGCACGTTCTCGTAAGATGATAACACAGGAATCGAGAGATCTGTAAAGTCTTGGCTTCGGGAAAAGGGGGGGTAGCGGGACAGTCTTGGCACCAACTGGTGCGTGGATAGTTCAAGGGATCAGGCCGCGACAGCGTCAGCGGGGCCTCGAAGGTGGTTCAGTTCGGTCAGGCCGCGACAGCGTCAGCAGGGCCTCGAAGGTGGTTCAGTTCGGTCAGGCCGCGACAGCGTCAGCAGGGCCTCGAAGGTGGTTTCAGCTTGGTCAGGCCGCGACAGCGTCAGCAGGGCCTCGAAGGTGGTTTCAGCTTGGTCAGGCCGCGACGGCGTCAGCAGGGCCTCGAAGGTTCCAGGTACATGAGTTCAGATCAGGATCAGCCGCAACAAGGTCAGCAGGGCTTCGCCTCCAAGATACAACTGAAGCCCTAATCCAGGGCTGGCCCAGATATAGGACTGGAGTCCTTTGATGTCCGGACCCTCGCGCCTGGGGGTCAGAGGGGCCGGGATGAAGGTGTCCAGACACCCAGCAGGGGGGCAGAGCCAGCGCCCAGGGAGGCTGGAGGGCGATCGATACCAGGCGTCCGGGGACGGCTGGAGGCCCATCGAAACTCCTCTCCCCCGGGATCCGCCAAGTGGCCACTCTACCCCCTGGGAGGATCTTGGTGCCTCGATGTCAGGGCTTCGCTGGGGCCGGGGCCAGGGATGGCTGTGGCCACGTGCTCGGGACGTGATGGGCCCAAGATGGAGTCGGGCCGGAAATGGTGGCCTGACATGGTCGCCAGATCGGCAGTGTTGGCGAGCAGGGCCCGCCGAGGTCCCAGGGGGGAGAGCCGTGGGTTGCCAGGGGGGCTGCTCTCGTCGATGGTTCGGGTTCAGGGGGGTCAACAGCGGGTCGACGGAGGGCCGATGTCGTCCCGGGCCCGCCGTGCGGGAGGGGTAGGACCACGCCACGAGGCCGGGTCCAACAATCGGTACTGTGGGAGTCGTGTTGTTTGACACATGTGATGAGGGCTGACGTGATGGCGGTTGCCAGCCATACAGTGAATCGGAATGATAGGTGGTGGTGACTTGCAGGGAGAGTTGGATATCAGGAGGGACTTAGCAGCCATGTGTCTCTGCCTTGCTGAGGTTGATCTTCGGTGGTTGCTAGACACGTAGTGTGTGTAAATCCTCTCTGCCTGTCTTGAGGCCACTGCCAACTCCATCTTGTGGCGGTGTGAGGAAGGACACTCAGTGCTGATCTTCCCCCGTGGCATCTGCGGTCAGGAGCAGGGATGCCGTTGGACTTAGACTGCCGGCGCTAAGGGATGAACGTTCGCCTGGGGAAGCGTTGGGGAGAGACTCGGTTTGCGCTTGCTGCGGCTTATGTTCAGTTCTCCCGTGAGGCTGTGTCCAGGGACGTTGGTCCACCTTGGTGGCTGTCTGGTGTGTCTGGGTGTGCTCTTGGCTTGCTGTGCGAGTCCTTGGTCCTTTTCCTTTGTTGATATGTTCAGCACACCTGTGTTCATCCGGTTCTTCAGGGTGACAGGGCTGTTACTCATCTTCTCTCGAGGGCATTGCGCTTGGACCGCCTGCTTCTGCCTTCGTTCTGGCGTGCTTGTCGGGACTGGTCACTTCGTGTGACGTGCTCCTTCTTCAGGCAGCTTCTTGAAGCTCCTACTCCGGGTGTTCCCTCTTCTGGGAACGACTTCCACGGGCAGTAGGGAGCCGTGGTAGTGGCTGGCCCCTTGGAGTGTGCTACTCTTCTCTTGCCTGTCTTGGGTCACCGGCAACTCCGTCTTGAGGCAGTGTGAGAGAGGACACTGTTGTCTTCAGCCCACCGCGGGGCTTTGCTGGTGCAGTAGAGATGTAGTCGCTCTCTGTGCTGCAGTCAGCGGGGCTTCTTTATGGAGGGGTCTCTATATCCGGGGGCCAGCCCGTGCTGTCAGATTCGCTAGCGCGGCCTTCTGCGCATCTCTGACTTTGTGCGCTCTTCGTCTTCTTCTTGGGCATTCTCTTCTTGCACTTAGTGTGCCTGTGTTGTAGCTTGTGGTTGTGCCTGAACACCAGTAGGAGCGAGTGATGCAATCTCCTCTCTGGCGGTGACATTGGGCAGCCACTTATTGGGGCGCGCTCTGCACCAGTCTTTCTTGTGCTTTCGGTGGCTTTGCGGAAGTGGCAGGCTGTGCTCTTCTCTTCCCATTACAGAGGTCTGGGATGTAGAAAGGCCAAGGCCACTCCTCCGTGTACACCTTGTTATGCTGGGCACTGCAGGCACTTGCGTTTGTGAGTGGGTTACGGTTGCCACGTGTGACTGTTTGGGTGGCTGCACTGCTGATTGAGTCTGGGTAGTGCTTCCTTTGTGTTGTGGTAAGGTTGGCTGCACCCCACACTTGCGTATGAGTCTTAGACATTCTTACCACCTTAGCCTCACCACTGGGCATGAGGCCACTGGGTGCCAGCATTTCTGCGAAGGCATGGGCCGGGACCTTCCTTGCATGACAAAGTTAGTACTTTATCCCATTGTGGCAGGGATGGTGTGGTCCCAGATCCAAGTCTTACCACCTCTTGTCGAGCCACCCACCATCATAGCCGGATTATAGAATAGCTGTATATCTAGGAAGGGTTAGCTCCTTCCGCCCAATAATGCCAGCTATTGAAGCATCTCACACTTCTCACCCTTAACACTCTCCGTCCAGTGGTTAATCCTTTGCCAAACGCGCAAAATTCTTGGGCAGCCCCACATTTATGAAGCGCGTACCTGCAGCACCACCCTGATGAGACTGCTGTTATTTTCAGTTTTCCCAATTTTCCACAGTAAGTTGCTCATACAGTGTACACCATCTGGAGTATTTTTTAACTGAACCAGATGCAACCCAGACCTTATTGCCACCTCTTGTGGATGCCTGCATGCCTCTGCCCAACATGTATCATTAAGTCACTCAAGGTCCTGCTTCCATTTCCTCCTGAGCCCATAGAGAGAGCCTTGGCTATGGTTCATAAGCATGTAGTTCATTTCTGAGACAGCATGCAAGTGGAAAGAAACTACTGTAAACCTATATTCCAGCAGGGACTCCTCTTGGACTTCACCAAGTAGATACGTATATTTGGACGTAGACATTTGAACCTCATCACATCAAATTGGGGCTGGCGCCCCTCAAAGGATATCATTCCCCTGGAGCCCCATACATCCCCCAGTGTTGGAAAGTCGATCCCAGGGGAGACAGAAGATGTCGGACTGCCCGCCCCGAGACCCACCTTTCTCTATGGAGGAGGCCGAGCGCCGTAGGGGGGCCTCCTTGGCGAGGCTCCTCCCCTACAATCGTAACAGCGGAGCAATCACACTACCACAGACGGACACCACACGAAGGAATATTTTCAAGAATCTTTATATAAGAAATGAAGGCACGTTCTCGTAAGATGATAACACAGGAATCGAGGGATCCGTAAAGTCTTGGCTTCAGGAAAAGGGGGGTAGCGGGACAGTCTTGGCACCAACTGGTGCGTTGATAGTTCAAGGGGTCAGGCCGAGACAGCGTCAGCGGTGCCTCGAAGGTGGTTCAGTTCGGTCAGGCCGCGACAGCGTCAGCAGGGCCTCGCAGGTGGTTCAGTTCAGTCAGGCCGCGACAGCGTCAGCAGGGCCTTGAAGGTGGTTTCAGCTTGGTCAGGCCGCGACAGCGTCAGCAGGGCCTCGAAGGTTCCAGGTACATGAGTTCAGATCAGGATCAGCCGCGACAAAGTCAGCAGGGCTTCGACTCCAAGATACAACTGAAGTCCTAATCCAGGGCTGGCCCAGATATAGGACTGGAGTCCTTTGATGTCCGGACCCTCGCGCCTGGGGGTCAGAAGGGCCGGGATGAAGGTGTCCAGACACCCAGCAGGGGGGTGGAGCCAGCGCCCAGGGAGGCTGGAGGGCGATCGATACCAGGCGTCCGGGGACGGCTGGAGGCCCATCGAAACTCCCCTCTCCCGGGATCCGCCAAGTGGCCACTCTACCCCCTGGGAGGATCTTGGTGCCTCGATGTCGGGGCTTCGCTGGGGCCGGGGCGAGGGATGGCAGCGGCCACGTGCTTGGGACGTGATGGGCCAAAGATGGAGTCGGGCTGGAAATGGTGGCCTGGCATGGTCGCCAGAACGGCAGTGTTGGCGAGCAGGGTCCGCCGAGGTCCCAGGGGGGAGAGCCGTGGGTTGCCAGGGGGGCTGCTCTCGTCAATGGTTCGGGTTCAGGGGGGTCGACAGCGGGTCGACGGAGGGCCGATGTCGTCCCGGGCCCGCCGTGCGGGAGGGGTAGGACCACGCCACGAGGCCGGGTCCAACACCCAGTTTAGATATTCCAGAAAGGTTCCACTGTTTTAGCCATTCCAGCAACCTGGAGTTCAGCAATGGCATCTCTATTGGCAGCCTACCCATCTATCCAGGGGCTCGAGTCGTTATATGTCAAGGTCTGATAAATGTTGTGGTGAGTTTTCCAACTTGTGTGGGCCTGTGGGTATCCTCTTGGCTCTACAGCCCTTCTATCTGCCAGGACCACAGTTCCTGTTGTGGGCTAAAGGCCCAGTTATTTACCACAAGTAATTGAGAGGCTCAATAAATATACATAGATTTGGGAGGGCAATGCACCCCCCATAGAGATTCCCACAAAGCCTTAGCAGCACAATCCTCAGTGTATTCCAATTCTACAGCAAGCCCACAGTCCACTTTTAGGAACAAGCATTTGCAATGCAATAGGTCTCACATTAATTAAGATTGAACTATTGGCATTGCTAAATATTGCAACACCAATTGCAACAAAAGTCTATAAATTGTAGGCCAAACAAATGTGTATTTATTTTTTTAGCAATGGTGGCATGCTGCGCTTTAGGTGAATATGTTTAAAAGTAAAGAGTGCCATACTGCGATTTACACAATAGTTAATTGTGGATGCGTTAACAATTGATGTGTGCACTGATGGCTGGTGGTGTGTGTGCCTGTAGAAATTGTGCACTGATGGGTGGTGGTGTGTGTGCCTGGTGGAAGTGTGCACTGCCGGCTGGTGGTGTGTGTGCCTGGTGGAAGCGTGCACTGATGGCTGGTGGTGTATGTGTGCCTGGCGAAAGTGTGCACCGACGTCTGGTGGGGTGTGCCTGGTGGAAGCATGCACTAACGGCTGGTGAGGTTTGTGCCTGGTGAAAGCGTGCACTGATGGCTGGTGGTGTTTGTGCCCAGTGAAAGTGTGCACTGACGACTGATGGTGATGTGTGTCGTGTGTGTGGTTGTATGTGTGGTTGTATGTGTGGGGTTCTGTGTGGTTGTGGTTGTATGTGTGGTTGTATGTGTGGGGTTCTGTGTGGTTGTGGTAGTGTGTGTGGTTGTGTGTGTGGTTGTGGTAGTGTGTGGTTGTGTGTGTGTGTCGTTGTGGTTGTGTGTCTGGTTATGTGTGTGTTGTGTTCGTGGTTGGGTGTGTGTGGTTGGGTGTGTGTGGTTGGGTGTGTGTGGTCGGGTGTGTGTGGTCGGGTGTGTGTGGTCGGGTGTGTGTGGTTGGGTGTGTGTGGTTGGGTGTGTGTGGTTGGGTGGGTGTGGTTGTGGGGGTGTGGTTGTGGGGGTGTGGGTGTGTGGGTGTGTGTGTGTGTGGTTGTATGTGTGTGTGGTTGTATGTGTGTGTGGTTGTATGTGTGTGTGGTTATATGTGTGTGTGGTTGTGAGTGTGTGTGGTTGTGAGTGTGTGTGGTTGTGAGTGTGTGTGGTTGTGAGTGTGTGTGGTTGTGTGTGTGTGTGGTTGTGTGTGTGTGGTTGTGTGTGTGGTTGTGTGTGTGTGGTTGCGTGTGTGTGTGGTTGCGTGTGTGTGTGGTTGCGTGTGTGTGTGGTTGCGTGTGTGTGTGGTTGGTTGGGTGTGTGGTTGGGTGTGTGGTTGGGTGTGTGGTTGGGTGTGTGTGTGGTTGCGTGTGTGTGTAGTTGCGTGTGTGTGTGGTTGCGTGTGTGTGTGGTTGCGTGTGTGTGGTTGCGTGTGTGTGTGGTTGCGGGTGTGTGTGGTTGCGGGTGTGTGTGGTTGCGGGTGTGTGGTTGGGTGTGTGGTTGGGTGTGGTTGGGTGTGGTTGGGTGTGTGGTTGTGTGTGTGGTTATGTGTGTGTGTGGTTATGTGGTTGTGGTTGGGTGTGTGTGTGTGTGGTTATGTGTGTGTGGTTGTGTGTGTGTGGTTGTGTGTGGTTGTGAGTGTGTGTGTGGTTGTGAGTGTGTGTGGTTGTGAGTGTGTGTGTGTGGTTGGGTGTGTGTGGTTGGGTGTGTGTGGTTGGGTGTGTGTGGTTGGGTGTGTGTGGTTGGGTGTGTGGTTGGGTGTGTGGTTGGGTGTGTGGTTGGGTGTGTGGTTGGGTGTGTGGTTGGGTGTGTGGTTGGGTGTGTGGTTGGGTGTGTGGTTGGGTGTGTGGCTGTGTGTGTGTGGTTGTGAGTGTGTGGTTGTGAGTGTGTGGTTGTGAGTGTGTGGTTGTGAGTGTGTGGTTGTGAGCGTGTGGTTGTGAGCGTGTGGTTGTGAGCGTGTGGTTGTGAGCGTGTGGTTGTGAGTGTGTGTGGTTGTGAGTGTGTGTGGTTGTGAGTGTGTGTGGTTGTGAGTGTGTGTGGTTGTGAGTGTGTGTGGTTGTGAGTGTGTGTGTGGTTGTGAGTGTGTGTGTGGTTGTGAGTGTGTGTGGTTGTGAGTGTGTGTGTGGTTGTGAGTGTGTGTGGTTTTGTGTGTGTGTGGTTCTGTGTGTGTGTGTTTTTGTGTGTGTGTGGTTCTGTGTGTGGTTGTGTGGTTGTGTGTGTGGTTGTGTGTGTGTGGAGATGTTTGTGGGTGGAGATGTGTGTGTGTGTGGTTGTGTGTGGTTGTGTGCTCTTGTGGTTGTATGTGTGGTTGTGGTTGTGTGTGTGGTTGTGGTTGTGTGTGCGGTTGTGTGTGCGGTTGTGTGTGTTTTGTTTGTGTGTGTGGTTATGTGTGTGTGCTTGTGGTTGTGTGTGTGGTTGTGTGTGGTTGTGTGTGTGTGTGGTTGTGTGTGTGTGGAGATGTGTGTGTGTGTGGAGATGTGTGTGTGTGTGGAGATGTGTATGGTTGTGTGCTCTTGTGGTTGTATGTGTGGTTGTGGTTGTGTGTGCCTATGTGTGTGCGGTTGTGGTTGTGTGGTTGTGAGCTTGTGTGTGTTGTGCTTGTGTGTGTGGTTATGTGTGTGGCTGTGTGTGTGCTTGTGGTTGTGTGTGGTTGTGGTTGTGTGTGGTTGTGTGTGGTTGTGTGTGTGGTTGTGTGTGTGTGGTTGTGTGTGTGTGGTTGTGTGTGTGTGGTTGTGTGTGTGTGGTTGTGGGTGTGTGGTTGGGTGTGTGGTTGGGTGTGTGGTTGGGTGTGTGGTTGGGTGTGTAGTTGGGTGTGTGGTTGGGTGTGTGGTTGGGTGTGTGGTTGGGTGCGTGGCTGGGTGTGTGGCTGGGTGTGTGGCTGGGTGTGTGGCTGGGTATGTGTGTAGTTGTGAATGTGTGTGTTGTGTTTGTGTGTGGTTATGTGTGTGTGAGTGTGTGTGGTTGTATGTGTGTGTGGGTGTGTGTGGGTATGTGTGTGTGGGTATGTGTGTGGGTATGTGTGTGTGGGTATGTGTGTGTGGGTATGTGTGTGTGGGTATGAGTGTGTGTGGTTGCGAGTGTGTGTGGTTGAGAGTGTGTGTGGTTGCGAGTGTGTGTGGTTGTGTGTGTGGTTGTGAGTGTGTGTGGTTGTGAGTGTGTGTGGTTGTGAGTGTGTGTGTGTGGTTGTGTGTGTGTTTGTGTGTCTGTGGTTCTGTGTGTGGTTCTGTGTGTGTGTGTGGTTCTGTGTGCGGTTGCGTGTGCGGTTGCGTGTGCGGTTGCGTGTGCGGTTGCGTGTGCGGTTGCACATGCGGTTGCACGTGTGGTTGTGCGTGTGGTTGTGCGTGTGGTTGTGCGTGTGGTTATGCGTGTGGTTATGCGTGTGGTTGTGTGTGTGTGTGTGGTTGTATGTGTGAGCGGTTGTGTGTGTGTGGATGTGGTTGTGGGTGTCGTTGTGGTTGTGCGTGTGGTTTGCGTGTGGTTTGCGTGTGGTTGTGCGTGTGGTTGTGCGTGCGGTTGCACGTGCGGTTGCGCGTGCGGTTGTGCGTGTGGTTGTGCATGTGGTTGTGCGTGTGGTTGTGCGTGTGGTTGTGCGTGTGGTTATGCGTGTGGTTATGCGTGTGGTTGTGGTTGTGTGGGTGTGGTTGTGGGTGTGGTTGTGGGTGTGGTTGTGGGTGTGGTTGTGCGTGTGGTTGTGCGTGTGGTTGTGCGTGTGGTTGTGCGTGTGGTTGTGCGTGTGGTTGTACGTGTGATTGTGCGTGTGTGGTTATGTGCGTGTGGTTGTGTGTGTGGTTGTGTGTATGTGGTTGTGTGTGTGTGGTTGTGTGTGTGTGGTTGTGTGTGTGTGGTTGTGTGTGTGTGGTTGTGGGTGTGTGGTTGTGGGTGTGTGGTTGTGTGTGTGTGGTTGTGTGTGGTTGGTTATGTGTGTGGTTGGTTATGTATGTGGTTGTGTGTGGTTGTGTGTGTGTGGTTGTGTGTGTGTGGTTGTGTGTGTGGTTGTGTGTATGTGGTTGTGTGTGTGTGGTTGTGTGTGTGTGGTTGTGCGTGTGGGGTTGTGTGTGTGTGGTTGTGTGTGTGTGTGGTTGTGTGTGTGTGTGTGGTTGTGTGTGTGTGTGTGGTTGTGTGTGTGTGTGTGTGTGGGTGTATGTGGTTTTGTGTGGTTGTGTGTTTGTGTGGTTGTGTGTGTGGTTATGTGTGTGGTTGTGTGTGTGCTTGTGGTTGTGTGTGGTTGTGTGTGTGCTTGTGGTTGTGTGTGGCTGTGTGTGTGCTTGTGGTTGTGTGTGTGGTTGTGTGTGTGGTTGTGTGTGTGGTTGTGTGGGTGGTTGTGGGTGGTTGTGGGTGGTTGTGTGTGCTTGTGTGTGGTTGTGTGTGCCGTTGTGTGTGTGGTTGTGTGGGTGTGGCTGTGTGGGTGTGGCTGTGTGGGTGTGGTTGTGTGTGTGTGTGTGGTTGTGTGTGTGTGGTTGTGTGTCTGTGGTTGTGTGTCTGTGGTTGTGTGTTTGTGGTTGTTTGCGGTTGTGTGTGTGTGGTTGTGTGTGTGGTTGTGGTTGTGCGTGTGGTTGTGCGTGTGGTTGTGCGTGTGTGGTTGTGTGTGTGTGTGTGTGTGTGGTTGTGTGTGTGTGGTTGTGGTTGTGTGTGTGTGTGTGGTTGTGTGTGTGGTTGTGTGTGTGGTTGGTTATGTGTGTGGTTGGTTATGTGTGTGGTTGTGTGTGCCTGTGGTTGTGTGTGCCTGTGGTTGTATGTGTGTGTGTGTGTGTGTGTGTGTGTGTGTGTGTGTGTGGTTGTGTGTGTGTGTGTGTGGTTGTGTGTGTGTGGTTGTGGAAGGAAGGGACAGGGTGACTAGGAGAGCGCAGAGACAGCCTGGAGTGGTGGTGGGGAGTGCCACAAGGATAGACTGGAAGGCTGAGATTAAATAAGTGACCGGGTTAGAAACAGAAAGCCTCTGGTGAAAGGAGGGGAAGGGTTGCAAGGAGACTGGAGAGACAGCTGCGAATAACCGGTGGGCAGCATCCCCAAAGGCCAAGCCCCAGCTTCCGAGCCACAGATCATAGATCTATTGCATTGACATTGTGAACCCCCCACTTTAGCAGCTAGAGCGGGGTGGGGCCCTATATGTACCTCTGTCTGCAACTTGGCAGATAAACGGGCAACATTAACGCAATGAAGAAGAAACAAGAATGTGTTTTAGAAACGGAATACTTTCTGACATTTTGTTAATAGCAGTAATTTTTTTATTGTATATTTTTGGATTTTAGATCTGTTTTCTGTTCGATGGTCATTGCAGTCTTGATGTCACTTGCATTTCTCTTTAGACTTTGAGCAGAGACACTGTTGTCTTTATCCTGCCGATTTTTGTGCTCTGATTTTCCCCCTATTCATGGCTATCTGTGCCTGCTTAACGCCATGCTCAACCTCAAATAAATAAATTATTAAAAATTTAAATGAGGGTTTTTAATCTAGAAAGAGCTACATGAGAGAGTAGTTGTGAAAAGAAACTGCATGAGAGAAATTGCACACAAGCGAAATTGTGAATTATTTTTCAGTGCGCAGTATTGAAGGATTACTATAGGGCTGTCATAGTTTACGGCATGGAGGCAAGACATAGGCACCATTGAGACTAGCCTGCTTGGCATACAAAAACAACCCAAAAGAAAGAACGTAACAACGAAATTATCGGCTTAGTGTTGTTGCTGGCCAAATGTGCAGTTACGATGAAGTGGAAGGTAACAACACCTCCCGCATTAGATAGCTGGAGAAAGGAGGTAGTACACTAGGCAGACATAGAAAGCATTGTGCTTCGTTTGGAAGAATGAAGGAGCCTCTTTAAGAAGCCGATTACAGGACAGTGCAATGACTAACGTAAGTTTGTTAATGGAAGGAACAACAACATGCCACCCTGAGGCATTGCTAGAACACCTTATGTAGAGGCATAAGACTAATGACTACACTACTGGTGTAATCACTTTCGCGGCCGCTGTGATGTTCTCAGTGGCCGCGCGGCTCACTGAGAACATCAAAGCGGCCGCGAAAGTGATCACGCAGGCTGACAAATGGTGCGAGCGCCCGGTGCACATGCACTGTACCCGATCTGCCTGCAGACTTTGGGAGTACTTTTACAAGCCCCTTACTTAATATCTCGCAGAGCATCGCTTACGCGATAGCTAGGCGAGACCTAAAAAGGTCTCAGGAATCAGAAATAGATGCTCTTATTTTTCATGCCACCCCATTTGCTATTTTGATAGCGCTCTAAGCACTTTATTGGAATTAATACCTTGGAATGATTTATTACTCTTACACTGAATTATTGAAAACTATTAGGTCATACCATATAAAGTATTGCGTATTTATGGTTGTTTATGTGCCCCTCTGTTGGACCCGGCCTCGTGGCGTGGTCCTATCCCTCCCGCATGGCGGACCCGGGACGACATCGGCCCTCCATCGACCCGCTGTCGCCCCTCCGGAAACCACCCTCAACGAACTCTCGACAAGAGCCGCCCCTGGCAGAACCCCGGCTCTCCCCCTTGGACCCCGGCGAACCCGGTTCGCCCCAACTCTGCAGGTCCGGTCACCACCCGGGGCCACCCTCTCAGGCCCGACTCCATCTTGGGCCCACCACGTCCCGAGCACGTGGCCTCGGCCCGACCCCGGCCGCGGCCCCGCGGCCCCGACATCATGGCACCAAGATCAACCCAGGTGGTAAAGTGGCCACTTGACGGAGCCCGGAGGAGAGGAGTTTCGATGGCCCTCCAGCCGTCCCCGGACGCCTGGTATCGATCGCCCTCCGGCCTCCCTGGGCGCTGGCTCCACCCACCTGCTGGGTGTCTGGACACCTTCATCCCGGTCCCTCTGACCCCCAGGCGCGAGGGTCCGGACATCAAAGGACTCCAGACCTATATCTGGGCCAGCCCTAGACCAGGAAGGCAGTTGTATCTGGGAGTCGAAGCCCTGCTGACCTCGTCGCGGCTGACCCTGAGAAGAACTCTTGTGCCTGGAATCCGGAACCTCCGAGCCCTGCTGACGCTGTCGCGGCTCCACCAAGCTGAACCATCCGCCGAGCCCTGCTGACCCTGTCGCGGCTCTACCAAGCTGAACCTTCCGCCGAGCCCTGCTGACGCTGTCGCGGCTCTACCAAGTTGAACCATCTTCGGAGCCCTGCTGACGCTGTTGCAGCTCTACCAAGTTGAACCATCGTCGGAGCCCTGCTGACGCTGTTGCGGCTCTACAAAGCTGAACCTTCCGCCGAGCCCTGCTGACGCTGTCGCGGCTCTACCAAGTTGAACCATCTTCGGAGCCCTGCTGACGCTGTCGCGGCTCCCCGGCACCCCCCCAGCTCGAGGATTGAGAGCTGTGCGCAGGGTTTCCTAGTACCTGCTGGTACCAAGACTGTCCCGCTACCCCCTTCCCCGGACATTGAGACTTTGTTGGGATCCCACGATCCCCCCTGTACCGATTACTACAGAACCGTGCCTTTATTCTTTATATAAAGACTCTTAAACCTACTCTTGTGTGGTGTCTCTCTGTAGTGGTGTGATTGCTCGGCTGTTACGATAGTAGGAGAGGAGCCTCGCCAAGGAGGCCTCTCGACGGCGCTCGGCCTATTCCATACAGAAGGGTGGGTTTCGGGGCGGCAGTCAGACATCTTCTGCCTCCCCTGGAATCGCCTTTCTAACACCCTCCATCCAGTGAAGCAAAATGGAATGTTGTGAATCCTGTATAAAAATGTGGGCCAAACATTCATTTTATAAAGTACTGCTCTCTCAAGAACAGATAGTAGGAGCTTTCTCCATTGATCTACATCAGTTCTAAACTCTTCGAGGAGTGATATTTTATTTCACTTGAGAAATTCAAAGCAATCCTTTGTAATATTTATTCCCAGGTGCTTAAAGCCCCCAGGGGCGAACTTCAACAGACATCCCTAACCAGCCTAGGCTTCCTCTATAGAAAGAGAAACTAAATTGATTGATGCCAATTTATAGACACTCCAGCATAATCCCTAAATCTGTTAAATATTTCCAGAGCCCTGGGTACAAGGTATTTAGGATCCCCTAATATAAAATTACTTCGCCAGCATGTAGGGAGATGACATTCTCTCAATCATAGTACCACTTTTTACCCATGATCTGTGTGTCACTTTGCATCAAATGGCTCCAATGCCAGGGAGAACAACAGGGGAGAACGGGCAATGCTATCTACCTACCTGGATCAGAGACGGACACCAATGACGAAACATACTACAAAAGTGTGAGTGAGGTTTCCTTATCAATAATCTTTGAAACCTTTAGGTGCCTAAAAAGCCACGTGACTACCCATCATATGGGTTTCCTGAAGGAGAATCGGGCCTTTGTTGTGTCTTGCAATGAAATTCGCCACCACCCCATGTTTTATGTAATGTAATGTAATGTAAAAAGTTCCTATATAGCGCGGCCTTCACTCCCAGAGCATCTTGGCGCTTTAAACAGGATAGGCAGAAAGTGGGGAGTCTGCTGATGGTAGTAGGAAATCTGCGTATTCAGATTAAGCTTTTGCACATGGTGTCGGATAGGTTGTATATCCATGTTTTTAGGGTCTTTCTAAAATCTGTTTCTGATCCAATTTGGCAAAGGGACGGCGGGAGAAGGTTCCAGGCCTTGGAATGGTGAGGAGGTTAGCTTTTTGGGATCTCAGGTTACGCGAGGGGATGTAGTGTCTGAACATACTCCGAATGTAGCTGGGTCCTTTCCCATGGAAGGCCCTGAAGGTGATTAGGAGGACTTTGAAAAGGACCCGTTTATGGATCGGCAGCCAATGTAGTATGTCCATTGCTGCTGTAGCTGATGTTCTTCTGTTCCATCCTAGCACCAGTCTTGCCGCTGCATGTTGTACCATTTGCAGTTTGTGGCAGACCATCCTGTTTGTCCCTGCATATAGGCTGTTGCAGTAGTCAAGACGTGATGTTATAAGTGCTACTGCAGCCAATTTATGTGCCGGGAGTGGTATTAGGTCAAAGAATTTTCTGAGCCCTTTTATGATGCCGAAACAGGTCCCTGCCACCGCCACTGCTTGATGGTTAAAAGTCAGAGAGGAATCAAATCTGATCCCTAGATTTCGGGCGGACAGGATGGTGTTTGGGGGGACGGTAGCATCCTCCGGCCATGTTGGAAAGGCGACCCCAGGGGAGACAGAAGGTGTCTGACTGTCCGCCCCGAGACCCACCTCTCTGTATGGAATAGGCCGAGCGCCGTAGGGAGGCCTCCTTGGCGAGGCTCCTCTCCTACAATCGTAACAGCAGAGTAATCACACTACTTACAGATAGACACTACACAGGAAGGATGTTCACAAGAATCTTTATATAAGTACTCAATGCAAGTTCTTGGCAGGATAGCGGCAAGGATCGAGGGATCCGTAATGTCGTGATCTCGGGGGAAAGGGGGTAGCGGGACAGTCTTGGCACCCACTGGTGCGTGGATAGTTCAAGGGTTCAGGCCGCGACAGCGTCAGCAGGGCCCCGAAGATGGTTTAGCTTGGTCAGGCCGCGACAGCGTCAGCAGGGCCTCGAAGGTAGTTCAGGTTGGGCAGGCCGCGACAGCGTCAGCAGGGCCTCGAAGGTGGTTCAGCTTGGACAGGCCGCAACAGCGTCAGCAGGGCCTCGAAGGTGGTTCAGCTTGGACAGGCCGCGACAGCGTCAGCAGGGCCTCGAAGGTGGTTCAGCTTGGACAGGCCGCGACAGCGTCAGCAGGGCCTCGAAGGTAGTTCCGGTTGGGCAGGCCGCGACAGCGTCAGCAGGGCCTCGAAGGTAGTTCCAGGTGCAGGAGTTAGGATCAGGATTAGCCGCGACGAGGTCAGCAGGGCTTCGACTCCAGATACAACTGCTGTCTTGATCCGGGGCTGGCCCAGATATAGGACTGGAGGGCTTTGATGTCCGGGCCCTCGCGCCTGGGGGTCAGAGGGGCCGGGATGAAGGTGTCCAGACACCCAGCAGGGGGGCGGATCCAGCGCCCAGGGAGCCGGGAGAGCAATCGATACCAGGCGTCCGGGGGCGGTGGAAGGCCCCTCGAGACTCTCCTCCTCCGGGGTCTGGTCGAGTGGCCACTTTACCACCTGGGAGGATCCTGGTGCCTCAATGTCTGGGCTTCGCTGGGGCCGGGCCCGGATGGCTGCGGCCACGTGTTCGGGGCGTGAGGGTCCCAAGATGGAGTCGGGCCGGAAAGGGTGGCCGGGTCAGGGTGCCAGGCTGGCAGCGTTGGCGAGCAGGTCCTGCCGGGGTACCAGGGAGGGGGAGAGCTGTAGGTGGCCGGGGAGGCTGCTCGCGCCGATGGTTCATGAATGTGCGTGTCAGGGGGGTCGATAGTAGGTAAATGGAGGGCCGTGTCGTCCCGGGCCCTCCACGCGGACGGGGTCGGACCACGCCACGAGGCCGTGTCCAACAGGCCACCACAATGAGGGGTTAAACAGATTCCCCTTTCCATATGGCACGATCTCTGTTTTCCCCGAGTTGCATTTAAGATGGTTCGCGCTCATCCATTGGAATGTGGCTTTTAGGCAGTTTTTAAGCTTCCTTTCAGCCTCACCGGTGTCATCTTCCATCACCAGGATGAGCTGCGTATCATCCGCATATGAAATGGTGTTGATGTTAAAGGATGATATGAGTGCAATCAGGGGGGCCATATCTACATTAAAAAGTGTCGGGCTCAGACAGGAGCCCTAAGGCACTCCCGAATTGAGCCGTTTTTCTTCAGACCTAAACTGACCTAAGGTGACCACTTGTCGCCTGTTTGCGAAGAAGCTTTGTAGCCAGCCCAGCACATTTCCAGCTATCCCTGCCGCGTCTAGACGATCCACCAAGATGACATGTGAGACCGTATCAAACGCCGCGGACAGGTCTAGCAGCACCAGGACCGCCTTCTTTCCCTGATCCATTGCAGCCTTTAGAGTTTCAGAAGTGAAAATCAGGGCTGATTCCGTCAAATGTTGAGACCTAAAACCAGCTTGGTTAGGGTGCCATACATCACTGGCCTCCACAAAGGCAGTGAGCTGCCTATTCACGGATTTCTCTGTTAATTTACAGAGAGCTGGGAGTAGAGAGATGGGTCGCAGATTTGTCAGAGTTGTTGGGTCTGGTAATTGTTTTTTCTGCAGGGGCTTCACTGCTGCAAGTTTCCATTCTTCAGGGACTAAGCCAAGATTGAGTGAGGAGTTGATAATGCTATTTATGATGGGGTTGACAATATCCACCCTTGTGTAAAGCACAAAGGGAGGGCAGGGATCAAAAGGGGAACCTGATTTAATCTTTAGAATTTCTGCCCGAGATTTGTTAGAAAGGCGATACCAGGGGAGACAGAAGATGTCTGACTGACCACCCTGAGACCCACCAATCCTTATGGAATAGGCCGAGCGCCGTCGAGAGGCTTCCGTGGCGAGGCTCCTCTCTTACAATCGTAGCTGACGAGCAATCACACCACTACAAAGGGACACCACACGAGAGTAGATTCTTAAGAGTCTTTATATATAGAATAAAGGCAAGTTCTGGCAGCAATCTGTACAAAGGGATCGAGGACCCTTAGAGTCTCGGTTTCAGGGGAAAGGGGTAGCGGGACAGTCTTAGTATCAACGGGCACTAGGATACCCAGCGCACAGCTCCCAATCCTTGAGCTGGGGGGTGCAAGGAGCCGCGACGTCGTCAGCAGGGCTCCGAAGATGGTTCAGCGTGGTCGGGCCGCGACAGCGTCAGCAGGGCTCCGAAGATGGTTCAGCGTGGTCGGGCCGCGACAGCGTCAGCAGGGCTCCGAAGATGGTTCAGCGTGGTCGGGCCGCGACAGCATCAGCAGGGCTCCGAAGATGGCTCAGCGTGGTCGGGCCGCGACAGCGTCAGCAGGGCTCCGAAGATGGTTTGGCGTGGTCGGGCCGCGACAGCGTCAGCAGGGCTCCGAGGATGGTTCGGCGTGGTCGGGCCGTGACAGCGTCAGCAGGGCCCCCAAGATGGTTCCAAGTACAAGAGTTCTTATCAGGATCAGCGGCGACAAGGTCAGCAGGGCTTCGACTCCAAGATACAACTGGCGTCTTAATCCAGGGCTCGCCCAGATATAGGACTGGAGTCCTTTGATGTCCGGGCCCTCGCGCCTGGGGGTCAGAGGGGCTGGGATGAGTGTGTCCAGACACCCAGCAGGGGGGTGGAGCCAGCACCCAGGGAGGCCGGAGGGCGGTCGATACCAGGCGTCCGGGGAAGACTGGAGGGCCATCGAAACTCCCCTCCTTCTAGATCCGTCGAGTGGCCACTCTACCACCTGGGTGGATCTTGGTGCCTCGATGTCGGGGCTCCGCTGGGGCGGTGGCCGGGCTGAGGCCACATACTCGGGACGTGATGGGCCCAAGATGGAGTCGGGCCTGAAATGGTGGTCCGGAGTGGTAGCCGGACCTGCAGAGTGGGGGCGAGTAGGGTTCCCTGGGTTCCAGGGGGGAGAGCCGTGGGTTGTCAGAGTGGCTGCTCTCGTCGAGAGTTCATGGAGGGTAGTGCCAGGGGGGGGGACAGCGGGTCGATGGAGGGCCGATGTCGTCCCGGGCCCGCCATGCGGGAGGGGTAGGACCACGCCATGAGGCCGGGTCCAACACATAGGCTAACCGAATGAAAGATGGCCATGGGGGAAGTAGTTGTTGTGACGGCTCTGTTTGCTGGCTCCTTATACGTTAATGGATGGGAAAAATCCTTTATGATCTTTTGAATTTTTTTCCTCAAAAAAAATCTGCTATTATGTTACATAAGTTTTGGGAGGGGGAATGTTTTTCTGCATAGTTTTTGGGTTAATAAAGGTACTGACTATTTTAAACATTTCCTTCTGTTTGTTATTACTTTTGGTTATAGCCTCAGTATAGTAATCCTTTTCTGCAGTTTTTATCATCCCAGGATATCGACGGCGTACGGCTTTATAGTTGTTATGATCCATTTCTTCATAATTCATACGCCATTTGCGCTCTGAGACCCTAACCTTCCTTTGTTCTTCTTTTAGAACCAAAGAGAACCAGGGAGCAGAGGGTTTCTGCTTCTTTCTGGCACCTAGCCTAGGAGCGGTATGGATATTTCCTGAACTTAATGTATTTATCCACTCACTAAGGATTTGACTATCCCTAGTTGGATCTCCTGTAGGGGTGGGTCTGATTCCTGCTGCTATAGTTAGAAACTCCTCCTGCCCTATCAGGATTTTCCAGCAGGGTTCTCCCTGGGGAGATCCCGATGTCTTATCTGAGATGTTTAACGTCTTGCCAGTCATCACTGGGAGGTCGAAAGGAATGAATCTATGGTCTGTCCACGGTAGTACTTGGGGTGTCTTGACACGGAGTGTCTCTAGGTTCGAACAAATGCAGTCGAGGATATGCCCCGCCTTGTGAGTGGTGTTTGTTGTAGCCTGAGTTAAACCGAGGACATTCATTGTGTCCCTAAAACATATTGCTGCCGGATCTATAGGGGAGTCTAAATGTACGTTAACATCTCCTAGGAGTGTAAAGTTTGCAGATTTGAGAGCTAGGTTACTAACGGCTGGCCCAATGCTCTCAAGGAAATCTGTATGTTTCCCTGGCGGACAGTATAGTAGCGCTCCCGTAAATGTAAACGAGTCGTGCGCTTTTATAGCGAAACCCATGTTTTCAGCCTCTTTTAGTTCTGAGATCGCAAACGTTTGACAGTTTAGTGTGTCTCGGTAAGCAATGGCTATGCCTCCCCCCTCCGAATTGATCTATCCTCTCTAGAAATTAGGTATCCGGGCGGAAGAGTGTTCGTGACATCCGGGTTACTATTGGGCGTCAGCCATGTCTCTGTCATAAAAAGGCAGTCCAGGTCGCTTTCGGTTATGAGGTCAAAGATGTCCAGGGCATGTTTGCTCATTGATCTAACATTGATCAGGCCGCATCTCAGGACTTCCGTCCGGCTGTTAGTCTGGGAATCAATATAAGGTCCGAATGTTTCCCTGCATAGTTTACAGGTCCATGGGCCTACCCAGTGTGTTATAATCAGTGGGTGTATGCATTTGAATCGGAGTTTATCCCAAATAAGAATTCCCTTGTATATTGTATGCTTGGACCAGGGGGTGTGGCCCTGGGCCCGGTCGTGGCGCGGACGGGCGCAGACGGGCTTACCTTTGGCGCACCTCTGGTGCGCCTCCGGTGCGCCCGCTGCGCACGTCCGCTGCGAGTAATGGGGGGCATATTTTTATATCGTCACCGTATGACCTGCGATGCGTGCGCACCGGAAGTCTAAATCACTTCCGGTGTGTGCGGGGTAGAATGCCGAGCTCCCTCCACATCAATCCGGCATAGCGTCGGTGGTGGAACGGGGAGGCGGCAAAGAGGTATTTCAATACGTTTTAAAAGTGCCCCACAATAATCGGACAGTGTAAGTTTCAATTCCAAGTTTTTAAAAATCAACTTTCGCTTTGTGTGTTTAAAAATAGGCAAATTTACCAGCGCATCAGCGAGGCAACGGTCTCCTGCGCTAATCCAATCTAGCGCGGAGCAGGGAAGCGTACTCTTTTATACAGGCCCAACAGCTAAACTGCTGACCTGCGATGCGTGCGCACCGGAAGTCTAAATCACTTCCGGTGTGTGCGGGGTAGAATGCCGAGCTCCCTCCACATCAATCCGGCATAGCGTCGGTGGTGGAACGGGGAGGCGGCAAAGAGGTATTTCAATACGTTTTAAAATTGCCCCACAATAATCTGACAGTGCAAGTTTCAATTCAAAGTTTTTAAAATCAACTTTCGCTTTGTGTGTTTAAAAATAGGCAAATTTACCAGCGCATCAGCGAGGCAACTGTCTCCTGCGCTAATCCAATCTTTATCTTATGACAAAGGCTGCCCACATTCCAGGTCAATACTTTCAAGTCACCGCTCATAGTTCCATTGATTAGAACAACTGAGGCAAAGGAGTCTCAGTAACCCCCCTCACCATGTCTGGTACTTCTGTTCTAGTCTGTCTGCTCACCTTTAAGCTATAATCACCTCCTTATCCCTACCACCTCCAATGAAGGGCTTTGAACGACATGCCTCCCCTATGTCTAATGTGCCTGTTGAACTCCAATTCGTAACATCAAGTGTAAGCTCGCAACTACATACATCCACCCTGGTGTTCACTCCCTCCCTGCTAAAAGAGTGTAGCGAGTTAACATAGATTCCAAACACCGAACCTCACGCCGTCAAATCCAGTCTCGACACGTGTCAGCTAAATGGAGGGCGTTTCATGCAGTGCTTGTGTTTGGTTCAGTTAAGTTCAAGTTCAAGTTCAGGAATTTGTATAGCGCACTACTCACCCAGAGGGTCTCAAGGCGCTTGTGGGAGGGGGTGCATTATTTATCGAATAGCCAGGTTTTAAGTACCTTTCTGAAGGAAAAGTGGTTCTGTGTGAGGCGGAGGTGAGTGGGGAGAGAATTCCAGGTCTTGGCCGCCAAGTAGGAGAAGGATCTCCCTCCCATGGTGGATCTGTGGATGCGCGGAACTGCGGCAAGAGCTTGACTGGAGGATGTTAGTTGGCAGGTGGGTGTGTAGAAGGACAGTCGTGTGTTGAGGCATTCGGGTCCTAGTTTGTAGAGGGCCTTGTGTGCGTGGGTGAGGAGACGGAACGTTATTCTCTTGTTGACGGGAAGCCAGTGAAGGTCTTTCAGGTGGCCGGTAATGTGAGCTTGGCGAGGGATGTCCAATATGAGTCTGGCTGATGCATTTTGGACGCGTTGGAGTTTTTTCTGTAATTTGGCTGTGGTTCCGGCGTAAAGGGTGTTTCCATAGTCCAGTCGGCTAGTGACGAGTGCGTGGGTGATAGTCTTTCTTGTTTCGGTGGGGATCCAACGGAAGATTTTTTTTGAGCATGCGAAGTACGTTAAAGCAAGAGGATGAGACGGCGTTGACTTGTCTGGTCATCGAGAGGGAGGAGTCTAGGATGAAGCCTAGGTTACGTGCGTGGTCTGTGGGTATGGGTGCTGTGCCCAGGGCCGATGGCCACCATAAGTCGTCCCAGGCAGAGGGGGATGACCCTAGGATGAGGACATCCGTTTTGTCTGAGTTAAGTTTTAGGCGGCTGTTTTTCATCCATTCGGCTACTTCTTTCATGCCTTCATGAAGATTGGTTTTGGCGGTGTTGGGGTCTTTGGTGAGGGAAAGGATCAGCTGTGTGTCGTCAGCGTAGGAGATGATGTTGAGGTTGTGTTGTCGCGCGATGGAAGGGAGGGGACTCATGTAAACGTTGAAGAGGGTGGGACTGAGTGATGATCCTTGTGGTACTCCGCAGATGACTTCAGTGGCCTCTGATTTGAATGGGGGGAGTCGGACTCTCTGGGTTCTCCCGGCGAGGAACGAGATGATCCAGTCCAAGGCTTTTCCTTGTATTCCGACGTTGCTGAGGCGTTGTATGAGGGTGCTATGACAGACTGTGTTGAAGGCGGCGGAGAGGTCGAGTAGGATGAGGGCAACTGTTTCTCCGTTGTCCAGTAGCGCTCGGATGTCGTCTGTCGCTGCAATGAGGGCGGTTTCTGTGCTGTGTTTGGCTCGGAAGCCAGACTGTGAGGGGTCGAGAGAGTTGTTGGATTCAAGGAAGGCGGCGAGTTGGCTATTGACGGCTTTCTCAATGACTTTGGCAGGGTATGGGAGGAGGGAAATGGGGTGGTTGTTCTTAAGTTCAGAGGGGTCTGCTGTGGGTTTCTTCAGGAGAGCGCTGAGTTCGGCGTGTTTCCAGCTTTCTGGGAAGGTAGGGGAGTTGAAGGAGCAGTTGATGACATCACGGAGATGGGGAGCGATGATGGAGTCTGCTTTGTTGAAGATGTGGTGGGGACAGGGGTCGGTTGGCGAACCTGAATGGATGGAGTTCATTAGGCGGATGGTGTCTTCAGTGGTGATTGGGTTCCAGGCGCTCAGGTTGTGGAAAAGTAAATTTTGCCATGTTCTGTGTCCCTACGTGTCCCCCATCTTATGTTGTATGTGCATGATTAATATGCATATGTATCCCCCATGATCGATTAAAGACGCAATTACAGTTGTGTCCATCTCTAGTATGTCAGTTTCCAGTTCTCGTGAAAGCTACGAGTATTGAGCCTATGTAGAGCTACGTTGCCACGTTTCTCAGTGTGCACGTTATTTCATTGAAAGTCCCCGTTTCTAGGCCTCAAAAGGGCCCGGACTCAGATTCAGCTCCTGTCTCCTGAATCCTCGCTGAGGAGCGATACAGCCCCCACCTGTATCCCTGACCCTTCACTTACTTCCTGTCTCACAGTGCCCGGCTCGGCCTGGCTCTGCCTGCCAGTCTGCCAAGAGTATGTTATGATTCTAGTTATCAGTCCAGCCCTCCTTCTCTGCATTCCTAAGCTACTGAATCGCATCAATAGTTTCCGTCATGGTCTAGCCTTTACGTCTCCATGTAAGAGAAATACTGTATTAATGGTCATTTAATATTCCTCAACACACACTACATGTAGAATAATGCCTGCACCAGTCTTAGAGTCTGTTAGCCTTTACCCTGATAACTTTTGGATTCTATCAATATGTTCTCTAAACATCAGGTACTAGATAGTGTTTAGGTACATGTCGCTCTGACTCTCCAGACTTCCGTCTCTCCTTCTAGCGCAGAAGTCATAGCCCCCAGCTTCTCCCTAGTAACACGTCATCGTCAGTTTGCGCGCACCACTAGGTTAGAGGTCCCGGCTCCTTAGGTAGCCCCCTCCATGTTTCCGCCCCATTTATGACATATTCTGTTACGTTTACATCACATGTCTATGTATACGCCCTGTTCACGCCTCTTGTTACACCTACTTTCACCCTTATCTTTCGCGACTGTTACAGGCCCTACCCACTGTTACGCCTACTATATGTACTGTAATGCAATTGTTTTAACTATATATATACTTGTGTACTGTTATTAAAAGCTAGCGCGCTCATTCCAGATCCTGCCCGACAGCTGTCGGGGCCCCCCGTTGGCTAGCCATCCCAGATCTTGCCCGTGCAGGTTGTCCTGTTCCTGTCCTTTATGCTGTATTAAACCTGCAAACTCCTACTACCTCGAATCTTGACTCTTATTTATTGAGCTATCTGTTATTGTTATATCCAGTCAAAAATAGAGGTATTATTTAATTATTTACCACATAATGGCGCCCGAACAGGTACTTGCCCTTTCCCCACGCGCCGGTGAAGCCACGCAAGCCCCCTGATCCTCTGCAGCCGTGACGGAACCATACCGTGCACGTGCAGATATTTCTGCTTCAAGTATCCCTCAGGCCCACGGAGGAGACGGAGGTTGCGGTCCAGCATCCAGACGAGGCGGTGGAGGAACGCGGCGAGTCCCGACCAGAGCCCAAGCCGAGAGTCCAAGGTCCGAGGTATCCGGAGGCCCACCCGTAACAGAAGTCCGAAGTTCGTCCGTCCGGCGTCGTAGCAGTCCAGTCCAGTCCGAGGCCTTCCGTTCTTGCTGCCCGGTGAGTACCGTTGCTGGGGTAGTATCTAGACAGGGTCAATTGCATTGTCTCTGGTCCGTGGGTTTGGGGTACACAGATCCAACACGAAGTGTCCACTTAGGTGGATGCGGGTCCTGACGTGTCTCTTTATGAGACCGGTAAGTTTCGTACTGTTTTAGCAGTGCATCTAGTTTCTGTTCTAGTCTGTTCTGTTCTCGAGAAATTCATGTATTCTGTTTTCAGTATTCCAGGTAGTATTTTGTCAAAACTGTTATTTTAAATGTCATTCATGTATTTCAATGTCGTGGTATGAAAGTGGTGTAATTATCGTGTTCATTGTGTATTGTATTGTGTTTAGACTACAGTTCAGTCATGCCTTTGTTTTCCAAATTACGTCAGTTAAAAACTAGAAAAGGTCTGTTAGAAGAAGCAGTTCCTGTCCCGCCTAGGGACAGTCCAGGTCATTTTATGTATCAGAAGCATGGCATAAGTGCCATATTATATCTAGATTTATGGGTGGAGTACACCAAACAGTTAGAAGAAAAATATAGATGGCCCGTATCAGGTACGTGGGATGCCGAGTGCATCATGCGAGTAGAAGAAGTATTATGGAAAAAGAAAGCCAGACAGCCACAGAAAGATGCCATCGAGTTATGGCGCAAAGAATCTCATAAAAGAACCGAAAAAGAAATCAGAAAGTCAGAATTAAGTAGGGAATCCTTAGAAAGAGCCCAAGAAAGGGAATTAATCGAAATAGGTGAACGAGTTAAAACCGAACAGTCAGACAGACAGAGGAATGCCCTCATTAAGGGTATGTATCCTCTTCTTGCCGAGGGCTTGCCAAAAGCAACCCCGGAGGCATCCAGTAATTTTCCGCCACCCTTAGTTTCGACCAAGCTACGTCACAAACCGACCGCAGCTGATATTTTTATCTCGTCCTATTTGGACGATACAGTCCCAGAATATGCAAATCCTGTTCCACCAGCTCCTGTAAATAATGTAATTCATGGTCTTCCAGCCACCGGGGCACCTGTTGCAGTACCTGTTACGGTACCCCCGGTCCAGCCCGTAGTACAAATTCCCGCCACATCAGTCACTCTGCCAGCACGAAGAGTATCAGTCGACGATTCCAGTTTAGGGGCCGCGGGAGGAGGTCCTCCTGGTACCCCGCCGCCAAGTAGGCGTTTAGGAGCAGTCGAGTTACATGAACGTGCGTTACAGCGTACGCCTAAATATAAGTCCATTGCAGAAATCAGGCGACTTCTTACTGAATGCTGTTATGATCCAGTCCCAGGCGAAGATAGTATGGTTATATATTCCGTACGTATAAGACAGGTGTCCGAGTATTTGGTCACCCTACCGAATATGAAAGAAGATCTAGACAGAATGTACCGATTCATTCGTACAGTACAAGATCCAGAAAGTATTGCTGAAGTTATGTCTCTCAGAAAAGCTGAGATCCAGTTGATGCTATTGAAGTTTCTGATCAATTGTTTAATACGGGAACAAGATTCCCCGACTAAAGATCCGACCGAAATGAAAGTTCTGACAAGGTGGAGTGATAATATAGCCGAGGGTAAGCACAAGACCCTCAATAGTATAGAGAGTATGTACAAGAAAATACGTAAAGAAATAATAAGGTTACACGAAGAACGCAAAGAAGCTCTAGGAAGCGAGAAAGAAAATGACTCTTCTACTGAAGAGGTAGAGGACGAGAATACCGCCAGAATAGCGTATGTAGGTAAATCTAGATTTCCAGACCGACACTTACGCCTAGAACACAAGAAAGTCTTTCATCTTCCAGCACCGGAACAAGGCTCTCTAGAACAGGTATTTCAAGCTACCGATCAAATCCTGAAATCACGAATCGGTTATAGTGAATTAAGTACCATGCATGAACAAGAACTAGCCCGATCAGCAGTCCGATGGATTACTGAGTCTACCACTTTTCCAGACGAAATAGTGGCACAAATGTTTCTGAAACTGCCCCCAGCCGAGCAGCGACTGGTGGGTATGTATATGATCCAGCACCTCATTACACTGTATGAGGGTCAACATTCTGATCCAGGTCCGTTACATGATGTCCTGAACGAATTACTCCAGTATAGATGGAAAGGTTTAGGTACCGATTTAATTAGTGTCATTCTAGAACAGCGCCACAAATATAGAACGTTTTTGAACCCGCATTTTGTTCATGTCTCACCTCCAGAAAGTAAACCGTTTTACATAGATAGACAGCATCCGTTACGAGAAGTACACCCAGTTAGGACACCAGATGGTGAAATGCAACGAGTATTTGTTTACACCCCAGTTACCAAGATGGAACTCTTAGAGATGAAGAAATTAATTCCCTGTCACGACAAAGATCCAGCAGGGTTTCACCGAGAATTAAAAGACATGCTCCGTATGGGAGAATACACGTATCCAGATATTATTAAAATGTTAAAAGTCCTGTTGCCCGCAGGGGTATACGAGAAACTCAAGGAAAAAGATTGGGAGGTGGGAGAGAAAAAGATCGATTGGACAGCTCTAGAAGCTGAAGATAAGATACGAGTACCAGGTACCGGTCTTGGAGACAAATGTAAAGAATTACCAGAATTATTAATACAAGTTTTACCTAGATTATTAGCCACTAAAAAGGAAGACTGGGATGCAATCTCAGCCTGTAAACAGAAACAAGACGAAGACACTAGTGATTTTTATTCCAGATTTGAGAAATGCTTTATAATAAACAGTGGTTTGAAGACGAGTAGCGAGTCATACCCTCATCTTTTTGTTACTAAATTAGTCGAGAATTCAAGTCCACAAGTTAAGAATCGAGTTTTGAAAGTCGAAAGTACATGGCAAGCTAGTACTCCGTCCCAGATGTTACAGATGCTCCAGTATCACCAGAATAGAATCAGAGAAGAGCAAGAACACGAGAGAAGACGTATGAAAGACACGAAAATGAAAGTGCTAGTTGCACAATCTGTTCCTCAAGACAGTCAGAAGAGGGGTCCGAATCAAGCCAGTCATCCTGCAGCTCCCGTTAAAGGGACATGCAATTATTGTAAACAGCCAGGTCATTTTATAAACGAGTGTGCAGTTCTGAAACACAATATAGCCACTGGTAAAACTAAAGAAAGACCACGTCCGCCTAGACAAGAACAAGTTTCACAGACTTCTCAGCCACAGAATGTACAACAGACAGTTACAGCACCGCAGCCCATCGCTGCAACACAGCATGTTACACAGCAGATGTACCAGTATGCTCAGACAGAGTATCCAGAGTATCAAGCGTATTCATGAAACAGCCTGGAGAGGGAGGTAGGCTTGCCTCTCATCGAGATTCCTGTAGATCAAGAAGGTCCCTATGTTCATAGTCAAGTACTAGGGAAAGACAGAAAGTTTCTGATTGATACAGGGGCAAGTAGGACGACTATAAGTCACGACGAGGTTCCAGGGGCTCCGCTCTCAGGCTCTAGAAATGTTTCCCTTGGATTTTCAGGAAAGCCTATTGTAAACGAGATTTCAAAGCCAGTTACTCTAGAAGTAGGTCCATTGTCCCGAACTACTGATCTATTGCTTACGAAGTCATGTCCAGAAAATTTGTTAGGTATTAAGACACTGAAAGAATTAGGTGCAGTTATTTGCTGTTCCCCAGAGGGAATACGTTTGTTTTTACGTGACTTCAAGGGTCACTATGTTCTACGAGATTTTGATCCAAGATTGTCAAATGTCCCGCAGCATCTATGGGCGCAAGGTCCAACTGATGTTGGTTTCATGCAAATCACACCCCATCGTGTGACTCTCAAGCAAGGTATAGTCTTGCCACGAATCAGACAGTACAGATTGCCACCTGAGGCTGTAGCAGCCTTATCCAAAATTATTGACGAGCTCATGGCTCAAGGAGTAGTTGTAGAAACTGACTCCAATGTATGTAATTCTCCGATCATTCCAGTCATGAAACGTACTGATCCAAATGCACCCCCAGTATATCGATTAGTGATTGACCTTCGAGAACTCAATAAATGTATTATTCCCCAGTATCCAGTTGTTCCAGATATCTCGTCCCTATTGACAGCTATTGATTCTGAGGCAATATTTTTTACAGTAATCGACCTCAAGAATGCATTTTTCAGTGTTCCCATTCATCCAGACAGCCAGTACCTTTTCGGTTTTTGTTTAAATGGAAGGAGCTATAAATTTACACGAGCTCCTCAAGGTTTCACAGAAAGTCCTAGCATTTACAGTCAAGCACTTAAGAGACAACTAGACAACATTCACATGCCAACTGACACTGCCCTGCTCCAGTATGTCGATGATCTACTGATCACAGCCCGTTCTGAACGTGCTTGCGAGCGAGCATCACTTACAGTTCTGTATTTCCTAGCCGAGATGGGACACAAGGTGTCCCCTTCAAAGCTTCAATTCTGTGTCCAGCAAGTGATCTACTTAGGCCACTTACTGTCCAAGTGGGGTAGGCAGTTGACACCCGACCGTATCCAGTTAATAGCGAGTCTTCCTCAGCCCAAGACACAGAAGGAGGTACGTGCTTTTATCGGCCTTACTTCTTATTGCAGACAATGGATTCCTCAGTATGCATTTCTAGCCAAACCACTGATACAGTTAACGACACAGGAGGCAGCCGTATCGACTGTCCTCCCTTGGACATCTGAACATACACTTAGTTTCAATGAGTTAAAGAAAGCTTTATGCCAAGCTCCTGTTCTAGCTACACCGAACTACAGTAAGCCTTTTACACTTTTTGTCACCGAACGTGATGGTACAGCATTATCTGTTCTTACACAAGATCAAGCAGGACAATACAAGCCCTGTGCTTATTTTTCGAGCACACTAGATCCAGTAGCCCAGGCTCTGCCTGCGTGCCTCAAGTCAGTTGCAGCCACAGCACTAGCTATCAGACAAAGTGATTCCATAGTATTAGGACATTCCTTGACAGTACAAGTTCCACACTCTGTGGAAGTTCTTTTAAACCGAACACAGACTCAGCACTTGACAATTGCACGTTTAACAGGTTATGAATTGACACTGTTCCAGCCACACATAGAAATCAGACGCTGCAACGTTCTAAATCCTGCTACACTGTTACCGTCAGTTACTTCGAATCCTGCCACACATGATTGTGTGGAAGTAGTTAACATTATGACTAAGCCAAGACAAGATCTGACAGATATTCCATTACCAGATCCCGACCTGACACTTTATGTGGATGGTTCATGTATGAGAACGAGTACAGGAGAACTAGTAGCCGCGTATGCAGTGACTACTGACACTGAAGTTATTGAAACACACCGTATTGACACCCTGTCTGCTCAAGCAGCAGAGCTAGTTGCTCTGACACAAGCCTGCATACACGCCAAGAACCTGAAAGTTAATATTTACACAGATTCACGCTACGCATTCGGAGTTGTACACGACTTCGGAGTGCTCTGGCAGGAGAGAGGTTTCATGACTTCTCATGGAACCAAGATTCAGCATGGTCTCCTTATTCAAGCTCTGTTAGATGCAATACATTTACCGACATCTATTGCCATCATGAAGTGCAAAGCACATACGAAAGTTACAGACATTATTTCCCAAGGTAATGATCTAGCAGATCGAACAGCCAAGCTTACAGCTCAGACACCAGACATACCAGTTAACAAGACACCGACATCCACTCTAGAACAGACTACTTGTATGACAGTTAAGGACCCTACTCAAGATGTCATAGATATCCAGTTACATGCTACTCCCGAAGAAATCAAGAAATGGTCCGAACAAGGAGGGGTCCAGACAGATCAGGGATGGGTGACGAAGGGAAAAGCCACATGGTTTCTCCCCGACTCTATGGTTCAAGTCATTATCAATACCGCACATAGTCCTGCACACTTAGGAGAAAAAGCCATGTTAGACAGTATTCAGAACATTTGGTTTAACAAGCATTTACGAGCTGCAGCCAAGCAGAAAGTCCGTACTTGTATGATATGTTGCCAGTTCAATCCAGGTAAAAGTGTTCCGGTGGAACAAGGTGGATTCCAGCCCCCTGACCACCCTTTTGAAGTCCTCCAGATGGATTATATTCAGATGGAGCGATGTCGAGGTTTCAAGTATGTCCTTGTAGTTGTATGCGCTTTGTCCAGGTGGACAGAAGCATATCCAGTCCCAGATTACACAGCCGCGACCACTGCTAAGCAGTTGGTTCGTGAATATTTCCCCCGCTATGGACTCCCTAGGGTCGTATATTCTGATAACGGCCAGCCATTCTCATCTGAACTCATGAAGCACGTTTCCCTTTTGTTAGGGTACCAGTGGAAGTTCCATTGTGTACGCCATCCAGAAGCAGCCGGTCTCGTAGAGAGACATAATCAAACCTTGAAAATACGTATTGCTAAAATCTGTCAAGAAAAAGGTGTAGACTGGTTAGTTGCCCTGCCAGTCGCTCTGTTCTATATGCGCATGGTCGCACACTCCAGATCAGGTCTGTCCCCTTATGAGGTCGTATTCGGCCGCCCCCTGAACGTGTGGGGTACACCTAGACCCCGAAGTATTACAGATGTTTCCAGTAATATGCTGACAGATTACCTAGCTTCCTTGATGTCTGCCCTACACTCTTGTCGTTCACAGGTTGCCGCCGCATTTCCAGACAATACCGAGGTGAAACCGCATGAAATCGTTCCAGGAAGCTTGGTTCTCGTCCGGAATTTCGATCGTTCGAGTCCGCTGGAGCCTCGTTGGAAGGAGCCGAAGTTAGTCCTTTTAACCACCCGTACTGCCGTCAAGTTGGAAGGCAGGAAGGGGTGGGTGCACCTGTCACACGTCAAGAAATTTCACGGACTCCGACTACAAACTGTTTCCAAGAACTTTTCCAAGGATTGTCAAGATTTTAAAGACTGCCAAGATACTATTTTTAAGGACTGTCCCGCAAATGACATTGATACCAAGCCTCCCCTGTTAGAGGAAACTCCGCAGCAGGAGTATAAAAAGAAGTTACGGTCTAGTAAAATAAGTCAGCCAGTTTAATTGTCTAAGTCCTCCCCTAGGTGAAACGGTTAGACAGGTATCTGACATGTATGAAATAGACCCCCATAGTGAGAGAGTTAGTCAAAACTCAATCCGATGTATCGTTTTTCTAAGTTTTATATTGTTTCTCAGCCTGATGGTTACCTGCACGAGTTATGCATTTCATTTATGTTTTCCAATTTCTCATGTAAATAAGTTTTCTAATGCTACAGTAGAGCACACGTTTAGTGATCTGCCTCCTCACGAACTATCTTATCGTCTTGCTATGCGCAACAATTCATTCATCCGTATGCTACACTATTCACACCAGACCAGCAATGCTACTAATTGTTGGGTGTGTGGTCGACTCCCCCCTTTCCAGACACCGAAGGGAGTTCTGCCACTGTTTCCTTATCCATTTTCACATAACGGTTCATGTGGAGCCTGGTCCACGTTAACGTCATCCTCAACTGATATGTCCCTTCTGAACAGTACATGTTTTCAGTATTCCAGGTAGTATTTTGTCAAAACTGTTATTTTAAATGTCATTCATGTATTTCAATGTCGTGGTATGAAAGTGGTGTAATTATCGTGTTCATTGTGTATTGTATTGTGTTTAGACTACAGTTCAGACATGCCTTTGTTTTCCAAATTACGTCAGTTAAAAACTAGAAAAGGTCTGTTAGAAGAAGCAGTTCCTGTCCCGCCTAGGGACAGTCCAGGTCATTTTATGTATCAGAAGCAAGGCATAAGTGCCATATTATATCTAGATTTATGGGTGGAGTACACCAAACAGTTAGAAGAAAAGTATAGATGGCCCGTATCAGGTACGTGGGATGCCGAGTGCATCATGTGAGTAGAAGAAGTATTATGGAAAAAGAAAGCCAGACAGTCACAGAAAGATGCCATCGAGTTATGGCGCAAAGAATCTCATAAAAGAACCGATAAAGAAATCAGAAAGTCAGAATTAAGTAGGGAATCCTTAGAAAGAGCCCAAGAAAGGGAATTAATCGAAATAGGTGAACGAGTTAAAACCGAACAGTCAGACAGACAGAGGAATGCCCTCATTAAGGGTATGTATCCTCTTCTTGCCGAGGGCTTGCCAAAAGCAACCCCGGAGGCATCCAGTAATTTTCCGCCACCCTTAGTTCCGACCAAGCTACGTCACAAACCGACCGCAGCTGATATTTTTATCTCGTCCTATTTGGACGATACAGTCCCAGAATATGCAAATCCTGTTCCACCAGCTCCTGTAAATAATGTAATTCATGGTCTTCCAGCCACCGGGGCACCTGTTGCAGTACCTGTTACGGTACCCCCGGTCCAGCCCATAGTACAAATTCCCGCCACATCAGTCACTCTGCCAGCACGAAGAGTATCAGTCGACGATTCCAGTTTAGGGGCCGCGGGAGGAGGTCCTCCTGGTACCCCGCCGCAAAGTAGGCGTTTAGGAGCAGTCGAGTTACATGAACGTGCGTTACAGCGTACGCCTAAATATAAGTCCATTGCAGAAATCAGGCGACTTCTTACTGAATGCTGTTATGATCCAGTCCCAGGCGAAGATAGTATGGTTATATATTCCGTACGTATAAGACAGGTGTCCGAGTATTTGGTCACCCTACCGAATATGAAAGAAGATCTAGACAGAATGTACCGATTCATTCGTACAGGACAAGATCCAGAAAGTATTGCTGAAGTTATGTCTCTCAGAAAAGCTGAGATCCAGTTGATGCTATTGAAGTTTCTGATCAATTGTTTAATACGGGAACAAGATTCCCCGACTAAAGATCCGACCGAAATGAAAGTTCTGACAAGGTGGAGTGATAATATAGCCGAGGGTAAGCACAAGACCCTCAATAGTATAGAGAGTATGTACAAGAAAATACGTAAAGAAATAATAAGGTTACACGAAGAACGCAAAGAAGCTCTAGGAAGCGAGAAAGAAAATGACTCTTCTACTGAAGAGGTAGAGGACGAGAATACCGCCAGAACAGCGTATGTAGGTAAATCTAGATTTCCAGACCGACACTTACGCCTAGAACACAAGAAAGTCTTTCATCTTCCAGCACCGGAACAAGGCTCTCTAGAACAGGTATTTCAAGCTACCGATCAAATCCTGAAATCACGAATCGGTTATAGTGAATTAAGTACCATGCATGAACAAGAACTAGCCCGATCAGCAGTCCGATGGATTACTGAGTCTACCACTTTTCCAGACGAAATAGTGGCACAAATGTTTCTGAAACTGCCCCCAGCCGAGCAGCGACTGGTGGGTATGTATATGATCCAGCACCTCATTACACTGTATGAGGGTCAACATTCTGATCCAGGTCCGTTACATGATGTCCTGAACGAATTACTCCAGTATAGATGGAAAGGTTTAGGTACCGATTTAATTAGTGTCATTCTAGAACAGCGCCACAAATATAGAACGTTTTTGAACCCGCATTTTGTTCATGTCTCACCTCCAGAAAGTAAACCGTTTTACATAGATAGACAGCATCCGTTACGAGAAGTACACCCAGTTAGGACACCAGATGGTGAAATGCAACGAGTATTTGTTTACACCCCAGTTACCAAGATGGAACTCTTAGAGATGAAGAAATTAATTCCCTGTCACGACAAAGATCCAGCAGGGTTTCACCGAGAATTAAAAGACATGCTCCGTATGGGAGAATACACGTATCCAGATATTATTAAAATGTTAAAAGTCCTGTTGCCCGCAGGGGTATACGAGAAACTCAAGGAAAAAGATTGGGAGGTGGGAGAGAAAAAGATCGATTGGACAGCTCTAGAAGCTGAAGATAAGATACGAGTACCAGGTACCGGTCTTGGAGACAAATGTAAAGAATTACCAGAATTATTAATACAAGTTTTACCTAGATTATTAGCCACTAAAAAGGAAGACTGGGATGCAATCTCAGCCTGTAAACAGAAACAAGACGAAGACACTAGTGATTTTTATTCCAGATTTGAGAAATGCTTTATAATAAACAGTGGTTTGAAGACGAGTAGCGAGTCATACCCTCATCTTTGTTACTAAATTAGTCGAGAATTCAAGTCCACAAGTTAAGAATCGAGTTTTGAAAGTCGAAAGTACATGGCAAGCTAGTACTCCGTCCCAGATGTTACAGATGCTCCAGTATCACCAGAATAGAATCAGAGAAGAGCAAGAACACGAGAGAAGACGTATGAAAGACACGAAAATGAAAGTGCTAGTTGCACAATCTGTTCCTCAAGACAGTCAGAAGAGGGGTCCGAATCAAGCCAGTCATCCTGCAGCTCCCGTTAAAGGGACATGCAATTATTGTAAACAGCCAGGTCATTTTATAAACGAGTGTGCAGTTCTGAAACACAATATAGCCACTGGTAAAACTAAAGAAAGACCACGTCCGCCTAGACAAGAACAAGTTTCACAGACTTCTCAGCCACAGAATGTACAACAGACAGTTACAGCACCGCAGCCCATCGCTGCAACACAGCATGTTACACAGCAGATGTACCAGTATGCTCAGACAGAGTATCCAGAGTATCAAGCATATTCATGAAACAGCCTGGAGAGGGAGGTAGGCTTGCCTCTCATCGAGATTCCTGTAGATCAAGAAGGTCCCTATGTTCATAGTCAAGTACTAGGGAAAGACAGAAAGTTTCTGATTGATACAGGGGCAAGTAGGACGACTATAAGTCACGACGAGGTTCCAGGGGCTCCGCTCTCAGGCTCTAGAAATGTTTCCCTTGGATTTTCAGGAAAGCCTATTGTAAACGAGATTTCAAAGCCAGTTACTCTAGAAGTAGGTCCATTGTCCCGAACTACTGATCTATTGCTTACGAAGTCATGTCCAGAAAATGTGTTAGGTATTAAGACACTGAAAGAATTAGGTGCAGTTATTTGCTGTTCCCCAGAGGGAATACGTTTGTTTTTACGTGACTTCAAGGGTCACTATGTTCTACGAGATTTTGATCCAAGATTGTCAAATGTCCCGCAGCATCTATGGGCGCAAGGTCCAACTGATGTTGGTTTCATGCAAATCACACCCCATCGTGTGACTCTCAAGCAAGGTATAGTCTTGCCACGAATCAGACAGTACAGATTGCCACCTGAGGCTGTAGCAGCCTTATCCAAAATTATTGACGAGCTCATGTTGTAGAAACTGACTCCAATGTATGTAATTCTCCGATCATTCCAGTCATGAAACGTACTGATCCAAATGCACCCCCAGTATATCGATTAGTGATTGACCTTCGAGAACTCAATAAATGTATTATTCCCCAGTATCCAGTTGTTCCAGATATCTCGTCCCTATTGACAGCTATTGATTCTGAGGCAATATTTTTTACAGTAATCGACCTCAAGAATGCATTTTTCAGTGTTCCCATTCATCCAGACAGCCAGTACCTTTTCGGTTTTTGTTTAAATGGAAGGAGCTATAAATTTACACGAGCTCCTCAAGGTTTCACAGAAAGTCCTAGCATTTACAGTCAAGCACTTAAGAGACAACTAGACAACATTCACATGCCAACTGACACTGCCCTGCTCCAGTATGTCGATGATCTACTGATCACAGCCCGTTCTGAACGTGCTTGCGAGCGAGCATCACTTACAGTTCTGTATTTCCTAGCCGAGATGGGGCACAAGGTGTCCCCTTCAAAGCTTCAATTCTGTGTCCAGCAAGTGATCTACTTAGGCCACTTACTGTCCAAGTGGGGTAGGCAGTTGACACCCGACCGTATCCAGTTAATAGCGAGTCTTCCTCAGCCCAAGACACAGAAGGAGGTACGTGCTTTTATCGGCCTTACTTCTTATTGCAGACAATGGATTCCTCAGTATGCATTTCTAGCCAAACCACTGATACAGTTAACGACACAGGAGGCAGCCGTATCGACTGTCCTCCCTTGGACATCTGAACATACACTTAGTTTCAATGAGTTAAAGAAAGCTTTATGCCAAGCTCCTGTTCTAGCTACACCGAACTACAGTAAGCCTTTTACACTTTTTGTCACCGAACGTGATGGTACAGCATTATCTGTTCTTACACAAGATCAAGCAGGACAATACAAGCCCTGTGCTTATTTTTCTAGCACACTAGATCCAGTAGCCCAGGCTCTGCCTGCGTGCCTCAAGTCAGTTGCAGCCACAGCACTAGCTATCAGACAAAGTGATTCCATAGTATTAGGACATTCCTTGACAGTACAAGTTCCACACTCTGTGGAAGTTCTTTTAAACCGAACACAGACTCAGCACTTGACAATTGCACGTTTAACAGGTTATGAATTGACACTGTTCCAGCCACACATAGAAATCAGACGCTGCAACGTTCTAAATCCTGCTACACTGTTACCGTCAGTTACTTCGAATCCTGCCACACATGATTGTGTGGAAGTAGTTAACATTATGACTAAGCCAAGACAAGATCTGACAGATATTCCATTACCAGATCCCGACCTGACACTTTATGTGGATGGTTCATGTATGAGAACGAGTACAGGAGAACTAGTAGCCGCGTATGCAGTGACTACTGACACTGAAGTTATTGAAACACACCGTATTGACACCCTGTCTGCTCAAGCAGCAGAGCTAGTTGCTCTGACACAAGCCTGCATACACGCCAAGAACCTGAAAGTTAATATTTACACAGATTCACGCTACGCATTCGGAGTTGTACACGACTTCGGAGTGCTCTGGCAGGAGAGAGGTTTCATGACTTCTCATGGAACCAAGATTCAGCATGGTCTCCTTATTCAAGCTCTGTTAGATGCAATACATTTACCGACATCTATTGCCATCATGAAGTGCAAAGCACATACGAAAGTTACAGACATTATTTCCCAAGGTAATGATCTAGCAGATCGAACAGCCAAGCTTACAGCTCAGACACCAGACATACCAGTTAACAAGACACCGACATCCACTCTAGAACAGACTACTTGTATGACAGTTAAGGACCCTACTCAAGATGTCATAGATATCCAGTTACATGCTACTCCCGAAGAAATCAAGAAATGGTCCGAACAAGGAGGGGTCCAGACAGATCAGGGATGGGTGACGAAGGGAAAAGCCACATGGTTTCTCCCCGACTCTATGGTTCAAGTCATTATCAATACCGCACATAGTCCTGCACACTTAGGAGAAAAAGCCATGTTAGACAGTATTCAGAACATTTGGTTTAACAAGCATTTACGAGCTGCAGCCAAGCAGAAAGTCCGTACTTGTATGATATGTTGCCAGTTCAATCCAGGTAAAAGTGTTCCGGTGGAACAAGGTGGATTCCAGCCCCCTGACCACCCTTTTGAAGTCCTCCAGATGGATTATATTCAGATGGAGCGATGTCGAGGTTTCAAGTATGTCCTTGTAGTTGTATGCGCTTTGTCCAGGTGGACAGAAGCATATCCAGTCCCAGATTACACAGCCGCGACCACTGCTAAGCAGTTGGTTCGTGAATATTTCCCCCGCTATGGACTCCCTAGGGTCGTATATTCTGATAACGGCCAGCCATTCTCATCTGAACTCATGAAGCACGTTTCCCTTTTGTTAGGGTACCAGTGGAAGTTCCATTGTGTACGCCATCCAGAAGCAGCCGGTCTCGTAGAGAGACATAATCAAACCTTGAAAATTCGTATTGCTAAAATCTGTCAAGAAAAAGGTGTAGACTGGTTAGTTGCCCTGCCAGTCGCTCTGTTCTATATGCGCATGGTCGCACACTCCAGATCAGGTCTGTCCCCTTATGAGGTCGTATTCGGCCGCCCCCCGAACGTGTGGGGTACACCTAGACCCCGAAGTATTACAGATGTTTCCAGTAATATGCTGACAGATTACCTAGCTTCCTTGATGTCTGCCCTACACTCTTGTCGTTCACAGGTTGCCGCCGCATTTCCAGACAATACCGAGGTGAAACCGCATGAAATCGTTCCAGGAAGCTTGGTTCTCGTCCGGAATTTCGATCGTTCGAGTCCGCTGGAGCCTCGTTGGAAGGAGCCGAAGTAAGTCCTTTTAACCACCCGTACTGCCGTCAAGTTGGAAGGCAGGAAGGGGTGGGTGCACCTGTCACACATCAAGAAATTTCACGGACTCCGACTACAAACTGTTTCCAAGAACTTTTCCAAGGATTGTCAAGATTTTAAAGACTGCCAAGATACTATTTTTAAGGACTGTCCCGCAAATGACATTGATACCAAGCCTCCCCTGTTAGAGGAAACTCCGCAGCAGGAGTATAAAAAGAAGTTACGGTCTAGTAAAATAAGTCAGCCAGTTTAATTGTCTAAGTCCTCCCCTAGGTGAAACGGTTAGACAGGTATCTGACATGTATGAAATAGACCCCCATAGTGAGAGAGTTAGTCAAAACTCAATCCGATGTATCGTTTTTCTAAGTTTTATATTGTTTCTCAGCCTGATGGTTACCTGCACGAGTTATGCATTTCATTTATGTTTTCCAATTTCTCATGTAAATAAGTTTTCTAATGCTACAGTAGAGCACACGTTTAGTGATCTGCCTCCTCACGAACTATCTTATCGTCTTGCTATGCGCAACAATTCATTCATCCGTATGCTACACTATTCACACCAGACCAGCAATGCTACTAATTGTTGGGTGTGTGGTCGACTCCCCCCTTTCCAGACACCGAAGGGAGTTCTGCCACTGTTTCCTTATCCATTTTCACATAACGGTTCATGTGGAGCCTGGTCCACGTTAACGTCATCCTCAACTGATATGTCCCTTCTGAACAGTACATGTTTTCAGTATTCCAGGTAGTATTTTGTCAAAACTGTTATTTTAAATGTCATTCATGTATTTCAATGTCGTGGTATGAAAGTGGTGTAATTATCGTGTTCATTGTGTATTGTATTGTGTTTAGACTACAGTTCAGTCATGCCTTTGTTTTCCAAATTACGTCAGTTAAAAACTAGAAAAGGTCTGTTAGAAGAAGCAGTTCCTGTCCCGCCTAGGGACAGTCCAGGTCATTTTATGTATCAGAAGCATGGCATAAGTGCCATATTATATCTAGATTTATGGGTGGAGTACACCAAACAGTTAGAAGAAAAGTATAGATGGCCCGTATCAGGTACGTGGGATGCCGAGTGCATCATGCGAGTAGAAGAAGTATTATGGAAAAAGAAAGCCAGACAGTCACAGAAAGATGCCATCGAGTTATGGCGCAAAGAATCTCATAAAAGAACCGAAAAAGAAATCAGAAAGTCAGAATTAAGTAGGGAATCCTTAGAAAGAGCCCAAGAAAGGGAATTAATCGAAATAGGTGAACGAGTTAAAACCGAACAGTCAGACAGACAGAGGAATGCCCTCATTAAGGGTATGTATCCTCTTCTTGCCGAGGGCTTGCCAAAAGCAACCCCGGAGGCATCCAGTAATTTTCCGCCACCCTTAGTTCCGACCAAGCTACGTCACAAACCGACCGCAGCTGATATTTTTATCTCGTCCTATTTGGACGATACAGTCCCAGAATATGCAAATCCTGTTCCACCAGCTCCTGTAAATAATGTAATTCATGGTCTTCCAGCCACCGGGGCACCTGTTGCAGTACCTGTTACGGTACCCCCGGTCCAGCCCGTAGTACAAATTCCCGCCACATCAGTCACTCTGCCAGCACGAAGAGTATCAGTCGACGATTCCAGTTTAGGGGCCGCGGGAGGAGGTCCTCCTGGTACCCCGCCGCCAAGTAGGCGTTTAGGAGCAGTCGAGTTACATGAACGTGCGTTACAGCGTACGCCTAAATATAAGTCCATTGCAGAAATCAGGCGACTTCTTACTGAATGCTGTTATGATCCAGTCCCAGGCGAAGATAGTATGGTTATATATTCCGTACGTATAAGACAGGTGTCCGAGTATTTGGTCACCCTACCGAATATGAAAGAAGATCTAGACAGAATGTACCGATTCATTCGTACAGGACAAGATCCAGAAAGTATTGCTGAAGTTATGTCTCTCAGAAAAGCTGAGATCCAGTTGATGCTATTGAAGTTTCTGATCAATTGTTTAATACGGGAACAAGATTCCCCGACTAAAGATCCGACCGAAATGAAAGTTCTGACAAGGTGGAGTGATAATATAGCCGAGGGTAAGCACAAGACCCTCAATAGTATAGAGAGTATGTACAAGAAAATACGTAAAGAAATAATAAGGTTACACGAAGAACGCAAAGAAGCTCTAGGAAGCGAGAAAGAAAATGACTCTTCTACTGAAGAGGTAGAGGACGAGAATACCGCCAGAATAGCGTATGTAGGTAAATCTAGATTTCCAGACCGACACTTACGCCTAGAACACAAGAAAGTCTTTCATCTTCCAGCACCGGAACAAGGCTCTCTAGAACAGGTATTTCAAGCTACCGATCAAATCCTGAAATCACGAATCGGTTATAGTGAATTAAGTACCATGCATGAACAAGAACTAGCCCGATCAGCAGTCCGATGGATTACTGAGTCTACCACTTTTCCAGACGAAATAGTGGCACAAATGTTTCTGAAACTGCCCCCAGCCGAGCAGCGACTGGTGGGTATGTATATGATCCAGCACCTCATTACACTGTATGAGGGTCAACATTCTGATCCAGGTCCGTTACATGATGTCCTGAACGAATTACTCCAGTATAGATGGAAAGGTTTAGGTACCGATTTAATTAGTGTCATTCTAGAACAGCGCCACAAATATAGAACGTTTTTGAACCCGCATTTTGTTCATGTCTCACCTCCAGAAAGTAAACCGTTTTACATAGATAGACAGCATCCGTTACGAGAAGTACACCCAGTTAGGACACCAGATGGTGAAATGCAACGAGTATTTGTTTACACCCCAGTTACCAAGATGGAACTCTTAGAGATGAAGAAATTAATTCCCTGTCACGACAAAGATCCAGCAGGGTTTCACCGAGAATTAAAAGACATGCTCCGTATGGGAGAATACACGTATCCAGATATTATTAAAATGTTAAAAGTCCTGTTGCCCGCAGGGGTATACGAGAAACTCAAGGAAAAAGATTGGGAGGTGGGAGAGAAAAAGATCGATTGGACAGCTCTAGAAGCTGAAGATAAGATACGAGTACCAGGTACCGGTCTTGGAAACAAATGTAAAGAATTACCAGAATTATTAATACAAGTTTTACCTAGATTATTAGCCACTAAAAAGGAAGACTGGGATGCAATCTCAGCCTGTAAACAGAAACAAGACGAAGACACTAGTGATTTTTATTCCAGATTTGAGAAATGCTTTATAATAAACAGTGGTTTGAAGACGAGTAGCGAGTCATACCCTCATCTTTTTGTTACTAAATTAGTCGAGAATTCAAGTCCACAAGTTAAGAATCGAGTTTTGAAAGTCGAAAGTACATGGCAAGCTAGTACTCCGTCCCAGATGTTACAGATGCTCCAGTATCACCAGAATAGAATCAGAGAAGAGCAAGAACACGAGAGAAGACGTATGAAAGACACGAAAATGAAAGTGCTAGTTGCACAATCTGTTCCTCAAGACAGTCAGAAGAGGGGTCCGAATCAAGCCAGTCATCCTGCAGCTCCCGTTAAAGGGACATGCAATTATTGTAAACAGCCAGGTCATTTTATAAACGAGTGTGCAGTTCTGAAACACAATATAGCCACTGGTAAAACTAAAGAAAGACCACGTCCGCCTAGACAAGAACAAGTTTCACAGACTTCTCAGCCACAGAATGCACAACAGACAGTTACAGCACCGCAGCCCATCGCTGCAACACAGCATGTTACACAGCAGATGTACCAGTATGCTCAGACAGAGTATCCAGAGTATCAAGCGTATTCATGAAACAGCCTGGAGAGGTAGGTAGGCTTGCCTCTCATCGAGATTCCTGTAGATCAAGAAGGTCCCTATGTTCACAGTCAAGTACTAGGGAAAGACAGAAAGTTTCTGATTGATACAGGGGCAAGTAGGACGACTATAAGTCACGACGAGGTTCCAGGGGCTCCGCTCTCAGGCTCTAGAAATGTTTCCCTTGGATTTTCAGGAAAGCCTATTGTAAACGAGATTTCAAAGCCAGTTACTCTAGAAGTAGGTCCATTGTCCCGAACTACTGATCTATTGCTTTTGAAGTCATGTCCAGAAAATTTGTTAGGTATTAAGACACTGAAAGAATTAGGTGCAGTTATTTGCTGTTCCCCAGAGGGAATACGTTTGTTTTTACGTGACTTCAAGGGTCACTATGTTCTACGAGATTTTGATCCAAGATTGTCAAATGTCCCGCAGCATCTATGGGCGCAAGGTCCAACTGATGTTGGTTTCATGCAAATCACACCCCATCGTGTGACTCTCAAGCAAGGTATAGTCTTGCCACGAATCAGACAGTACAGATTGCCACCTGAGGCTGTAGCAGCCTTATCCAAAATTATTGACGAGCTCATGGCTCAAGGAGTAGTTGTAGAAACTGACTCCAATGTATGTAATTCTCCGATCATTCCAGTCATGAAACGTACTGATCCAAATGCACCCCCAGTATATCGATTAGTGATTGACCTTCGAGAACTCAATATATGTATTATTCCCCAGTATCCAGTTGTTCCAGATATCTCGTCCCTATTGACAGCTATTGATTCTGAGGCAATATTTTTTACAGTAATCGACCTCAAGAATGCATTTTTCAGTGTTCCCATTCATCCAGACAGCCAGTACCTTTTCGGTTTTTGTTTAAATGGAAGGAGCTATAAATTTACACGAGCTCCTCAAGGTTTCACAGAAAGTCCTAGCATTTACAGTCAAGCACTTAAGAGACAACTAGACAACATTCACATGCCAACTGACACTGCCCTGCTCCAGTATGTCGATGATCTACTGATCACAGCCCGTTCTGAACGTGCTTGCGAGCGAGCATCACTTACAGTTCTGTATTTCCTAGCCGAGATGGGGCACAAGGTGTCCCCTTCAAAGCTTCAATTCTGTGTCCAGCAAGTGATCTACTTAGGCCACTTACTGTCCAAGTGGGGTAGGCAGTTGACACCCGACCGTATCCAGTTAATAGCGAGTCTTCCTCAGCTCAAGACACAGAAGGAGGTACGTGCTTTTATCGGCCTTACTTCTTATTGCAGACAATGGATTCCTCAGTATGCATTTCTAGCCAAACCACTGATACAGTTAACGACACAGGAGGCAGCCGTATCGACTGTCCTCCCTTGGACATCTGAACATACACTTAGTTTCAATGAGTTAAAGAAAGCTTTATGCCAAGCTCCTGTTCTAGCTACACCGAACTACAGTAAGCCTTTTACACTTTTTGTCACCGAACGTGATGGTACAGCATTATCTGTTCTTACACAAGATCAAGCAGGACAATACAAGCCCTGTGCTTATTTTTCGAGCACACTAGATCCAGTAGCCCAGGCTCTGCCTGCGTGCCTCAAGTCAGTTGCAGCCACAGCACTAGCTATCAGACAAAGTGATTCCATAGTATTAGGACATTCCTTGACAGTACAAGTTCCACACTCTGTGGAAGTTCTTTTAAACCGAACACAGACTCAGCACTTGACAATTGCACGTTTAACAGGTTATGAATTGACACTGTTCCAGCCACACATAGAAATCAGACGCTGCAACGTTCTAAATCCTGCTACACTGTTACCGTCAGTTACTTCGAATCCTGCCACACATGATTGTGTGGAAGTAGTTAACATTATGACTAAGCCAAGACAAGATCTGACAGATATTCCATTACCAGATCCCGACCTGACACCTTATGTGGATGGTTCATGTATGAGAACGAGTACAGGAGAACTAGTAGCCGCGTATGCAGTGACTACTGACACTGAAGTTATTGAAACACACCGTATTGACACCCTGTCTGCTCAAGCAGCAGAGCTAGTTGCTCTGACACAAGCCTGCATACACGCCAAGAACCTGAAAGTTAATATTTACACAGATTCACGCTACGCATTCGGAGTTGTACACGACTTCGGAGTGCTCTGGCAGGAGAGAGGTTTCATGACTTCTCATGGAACCAAGATTCAGCATGGTCTCCTTATTCAAGCTCTGTTAGATGCAATACATTTACCGACATCTATTGCCATCATGAAGTGCAAAGCACATACGAAAGTTACAGACATTATTTCCCAAGGTAATGATCTAGCAGATCGAACAGCCAAGCTTACAGCTCAGACACCAGACATACCAGTTAACAAGACACCGACATCCACTCTAGAACAGACTACTTGTATGACAGTTAAGGACCCTACTCAAGATGTCATAGATATCCAGTTACATGCTACTCCCGAAGAAATCAAGAAATGGTCCGAACAAGGAGGGGTCCAGACAGATCAGGGATGGGTGACGAAGGGAAAAGCCACATGGTTTCTCCCCGACTCTATGGTTCAAGTCATTATCAATACCGCACATAGTCCTGCACACTTAGGAGAAAAAGCCATGTTAGACAGTATTCAGAACATTTGGTTTAACAAGCATTTACGAGCTGCAGCCAAGCAGAAAGTCCGTACTTGTATGATATGTTGCCAGTTCAATCCAGGTAAAAGTGTTCCGGTGGAACAAGGTGGATTCCAGCCCCCTGACCACCCTTTTGAAGTCCTCCAGATGGATTATATTCAGATGGAGCAATGTCGAGGTTTCAAGTATGTCCTTGTAGTTGTATGCGCTTTGTTCAGGTGGACAGAAGCATATCCAGTCCCAGATTACACAGCCGCGACCACTGCTAAGCAGTTGGTTCGTGAATATTTCCCCCGCTATGGACTCCCTAGGGTCGTATATTCTGATAACGGCCAGCCATTCTCATCTGAACTCATGAAGCACGTTTCCCTTTTGTTAGGGTACCAGTGGAAGTTCCATTGTGTACGCCATCCAGAAGCAGCCGGTCTCGTAGAGAGACATAATCAAACCTTGAAAATACGTATTGCTAAAATCTGTCAAGAAAAAGGTGTAGACTGGTTAGTTGCCCTGCCAGTCGCTCTGTTCTATATGCGCATGGTCGCACACTCCAGATCAGGTCTGTCCCCTTATGAGGTCGTATTCGGCCGCCCCCCGAACGTGTGGGGTACACCTAGACCCCGAAGTATTACAGATGTTTCCAGTAATATGCTGACAGATTACCTAGCTTCCTTGATGTCTGCCCTACACTCTTGTCGTTCACAGGTTGCCGCCGCATTTCCAGACAATACCGAGGTGAAACCGCATGAAATCGTTCCAGGAAGCTTGGTTCTCGTCCGGAATTTCGATCGTTCGAGTCCGCTGGAGCCTCGTTGGAAGGAGCCGAAGTTAGTCCTTTTAACCACCCGTACTGCCGTCAAGTTGGAAGGCAGGAAGGGGTGGGTGCACCTGTCACACGTCAAGAAATTTCACGGACTCCGACTACAAACTGTTTCCAAGAACTTTTCCAAGGATTGTCAAGATTTTAAAGACTGCCAAGATACTATTTTTAAGGACTGTCCCGCAAATGACATTGATACCAAGCCTCCCCTGTTAGAGGAAACTCCGCAGCAGGAGTATAAAAAGAAGTTACGGTCTAGTAAAATAAGTCAGCCAGTTTAATTGTCTAAGTCCTCCCCTAGGTGAAACGGTTAGACAGGTATCTGACATGTATGAAATAGACCCCCATAGTGAGAGAGTTAGTCAAAACTCAATCCGATGTATCGTTTTCCTAAGTTTTATATTGTTTCTCAGCCTGATGGTTACCTGCACGAGTTATGCATTTCATTTATGTTTTCCAATTTCTCATGTAAATAAGTTTTCTAATGCTACAGTAGAGCACACGTTTAGTGATCTGCCTCCTCACGAACTATCTTATCGTCTTGCTATGCGCAACAATTCATTCATCCGTATGCTACACTATTCACACCAGACCAGCAATGCTACTAATTGTTGGGTGTGTGGTCGACTCCCCCCTTTCCAGACACCGAAGTGAGTTCTGACACTGTTTCCTTATCCATTTTCACATAACGGTTCATGTGGAGCCTGGTCCACGTTAACGTCATCCTCAACTGATATGTCCCTTCTGAACAGTACATGTTTTCCAGACAAGCAAGGTCTTCCCCACAGAACAGGGTTAGATCTAGAAAATGAAGTTTATAATTTGGGTAATTATTCTTCGAATTTTATGGTCCTGAATGTTCAGTCTGATCCTACTCCAGACTTACCTGCTATTTCAGTACTACCAGTCAAAGGCGAATTATGTGTCAGAAATAATGGTTCCGTACATGTAGGACACAGTGATTGTACTACTATTGTCGAGTATAGTGACAGTGGGAAATCTATTTTCAAAGCTTCACGTCATTCTTATTTTGTTTGTGGTCAGACCGCATATGTTCGTCTGCCCCTCGATTGGGAGGGAACCTGTTACATTGCCTTCCTACTGCCACCAGTTTTTCTAGCCCCATCCGATTATCATAGAAACACACATTTAGTACACATTAGACATAGAAGGGAGATCGAGTCCCCAATTGTCGATCAAACTGAAACTGCTCTAGAACAGTATACAGATTTCAATAGAGGATTCTTTTTCTTTATAGGACCTATCCAGAATAGTAAGTTAATACGTAGATTAACCAGAACCCTTGAAGCAGTAGTGAATGAGACTGCCTCTGCTCTAGGTAACTTAACCGAAGAGCAATCTGCTATGAGATTTGTCGTGCTCCAAAATCGTCTCGTTCTTGACGTCATACTAGCCGATAGAGGAGGAGCATGTAGAGTCATCGGATCTAGTTGCTGCATTTTCATTCCTAATAACGCGCCGTCTGTTTATTCAGCTATAACCAGACTTCATAAAATTGCCCATCAGTTACACCAGAATCCAGGCACCTGGACATGGTCCAGTTGGTTTTGGAGTATAGTTTCTGCCTGGGGATGGAAAGTATTGTCCTTTCTAGGTATTGCAGTAGCGATCATATTCAGTTGCTGCCTCTGTATACAATGTGGCCCTGCGATTTGCGGCATGAATGAATGAAAATGTTTTTATTCTGCGCATACTTTGCCCCATGGGCGTCAAGGCGCCTAACATCAAAACACAGCTTATCACTCCAGGGAACGTTCAGTTAGAGATAAGACTTCCTAAAGAACCATGTCTTTAGCTCCTTTTTGAACAACTCAATAGATGGCAACCTCTTAAGCTCAATGGGAATCGAATTCCAGAGCTGAGGGGCCACCACTGAAAAGGCCCTAGCTCCCCATCTTGCCAGCCTGACCCTTGGCACGACAAGTTGGAGCAATTCAGCGGATCGAAGGCCTCTAACTGGGACATAGCGAGCGAGCAAGGAACTAATCCCACTCATTGATCCCTCCGCCAATGCTCTGTAAGTCATGCAAAGAATTTTAAAAGAAATTCTGTGCTGCACTGGAAGCCAGTGAAGATCTTTCCTGGCTTTAGTCGCCGAAGCCACCTTAGGAAGGGCCAATACAAAACGTGCAGCCGCGTTCTGCACAATTTGCAGTCGATGCACAAGGCTCTTGTTGGACTCCATATACAGGGAATTGCAATAATCCAACCTGGAGCCAACAAGAGCGACTGCAATTTGTTTCCGAGCTTGGGGAGAAAGATATTCACGGATTCTATTTAGAGTCCTAATCACACCCCAGCAAGTGGCCACGGTCCTGTTTACTTGAAGGGACATAGAGAGTGAGGTGTCAAATATCACACCTAGATTTCTGGCTGATTGGGAGGGAGAGGGGCAGGTGCCAAGAGACGAAGGCCACCACTCGCTCGACCAGACATCCTGGTTCTTTCCAAAAACCAGTACCTCTGTTTTTTCGCCATTGAGCCTCAGGGAATTAACAGTCATCCAGTCTGCCACCAACTGCATGCATACCCTGAAGCTCAAGGCAGATGTCACCACAGAGGAATGAGCCAGAGACACCATGATTTGAGTGTCATCAGCGTAGGACACTACCTCCATCCCCTGCGATCTTATAAGTCTAGCAAGGGGGGCCACGTAGATGTTAAACAGGGTCGGGCTTAAGGCCGACCCTTGTGGCACCCCACATTGCAAAGACTTGGCAGGGGAGAGGTAGTTCCCAAGCATCACTCTCTGCTCTCTTTCTAAAAGAAAGGAGTTTAGAAGACTCAAAGCCGATCCCTCGACCCCTGCCTCCCTAAGCCGAGATGTTAAAATGGCGGGAGACAGGGTATCGAATGCGGCCGAGAGATCAAGTAAAACCATGACAGTGGATTGGCCAGAGTCCACTTGCCGACGGATCTTGTCGGCCACAAGAGTCAGAGCAGACTCTGTGCTGTGGTGTTTCCTGAAGCCATGCTGTGTGTTATCCAAATATCCGGATTGATCAAGAAAGGCGGACAGATGAGAATTTAGATGTACTTCCAATATCTTTGCAGGTGCCGGAAGAAGGGAGATTGGCCTAAAGTTTTTTAAAAGGCCAGGGTCAAGGGATGGTTTTTTGAGGAGAGGCTTCACAATGGCCTTCTTCCATACCGTTGGAAAAGAGCCCTGGGAAATGGATTTGTTCATAACCATGAGCATTTGTGCTACCTCTTGTATTCCTAGTCCCAAGTCCCGTCCTAAATCCCGTTCCAAGACAATTCGAGACGAGCAAATGATACTGTATGAAATGATAGATGGTATCATGAATATTGATGTTTCCTGATGGAAACGTAGTGACAAGGAGGGAATGTGGAAAAGTACATTTTGCCATGTTCTGTGTCCCTACGTGTCCCCCATCTTATGTTGTATGTGCATGATTAATATGCATATGTATCCCCCATGATCGATTAAAGACGCAATTACAGTTGTGTCCATCTCTAGTATGTCAGTTTCCAGTTCTCGTGAAAGCTACGAGTATTGAGCCTATGTAGAGCTACGTTGCCACGTTTCTCAGTGTGCACGTTATTTCATTGAAAGTCCCCGTTTCTAGGCCTCAAAAGGGCCCGGACTCAGATTCAGCTCCTGTCTCCTGAATCCTCGCTGAGGAGCGATACAGCCCCCACCTGTATCCCTGACCCTTCACTTACTTCCTGTCTCACAGTGCCCGGCTCGGCCTGGCTCTGCCTGCCAGTCTGCCAAGAGTATGTTATGATTCTAGTTATCAGTCCAGCCCTCCTTCTCTGCATTCCTAAGCTACTGAATCGCATCAATAGTTTCCGTCATGGTCTAGCCTTTACGTCTCCATGTAAGAGAAATACTGTATTAATGGTCATTTAATATTCCTCAACACACACTACATGTAGAATAATGCCTGCACCAGTCTTAGAGTCTGTTAGCCTTTACCCTGATAACTTTTGGATTCTATCAATATGTTCTCTAAACATCAGGTACTAGATAGTGTTTAGGTACATGTCGCTCTGACTCTCCAGACTTCCGTCTCTCCTTCTAGCGCAGAAGTCATAGCCCCCAGCTTCTCCCTAGTAACACGTCATCGTCAGTTTGCGCGCACCACTAGGTTAGAGGTCCCGGCTCCTTAGGTAGCCCCCTCCATGTTTCCGCCCCATTTATGACATATTCTGTTACGTTTACATCACATGTCTATGTATACGCCCTGTTCACGCCTCTTGTTACACCTACTTTCACCCTTATCTTTCGCGACTGTTACAGGCCCTACCCACTGTTACGCCTACTATATGTACTGTAATGCAATTGTTTTAACTATATATATACTTGTGTACTGTTATTAAAAGCTAGCGCGCTCATTCCAGATCCTGCCCGACAGCTGTCGGGGCCCCCCCGTTGGCTAGCCATCCCAGATCTTGCCCGTGCAGGTTGTCCTGTTCCTGTCCTTTATGCTGTATTAAACCTGCAAACTCCTACTACCTCGAATCTTGACTCTTATTTATTGAGCTATCTGTTATTGTTATATCCAGTCCAAAATAGAGGTATTATTTAATTATTTACCACAAGGTTGCTAGAGAGCCGTTTAGGTTCGGAGGTGGGTGGAGTGACTGTTCTTTGGAAATGTTCTTAAAGCTGTTATGTATGTCGGCGATTTTGTTGTAGAAGAAAGAGGATAACGAATCGCAGAGGTCTTGGGAGGGAGTAATGTCGTTTGAGGCTGCGGTGGGGTTGGTAAATTCTTTTACGATGTTGAAAAGTTCCTTGCTATTACGGGCGTTGTTGTCGAGTCAATTCTTGAATGCTGCTTTCTTGGTGGATCGGATCAATTGGTGGTGTTTGCGGGTGGATGCTTTGAAGGTGGTCAGGTTGTCGGTGGTTGGGTTTTTTCTCCATGTTTTCTCAAGAGTATGGCATAGTTTCTTGGATTTCTTAAGTTCATCGTTGAACCAGGGGGCCTTTTTGCTACCCTGTTTGGTTTGGTGGTTTTTCAAAGGTGCTAATTCGTCAGCGCTGTGAGTGATCCATTGTTTGAGTTTGGTGGCAGCTTCGTTTGGGTCCGATGAGAGGGTGGGAGGGTTTTGGTTGAGCGATGTGAGGAGTTGGTCGGTGGTGAATTTGTTCCAGTTTCTTCGGGGAATAGGTTGTGGGGGGTTGTGGGTCGTGGTAGTTTTGTAGCTGAAGTGAACACAACTGTGGTCCGTCCAATGGAGAGCTGTGGTGTGATCGAAGGAGATGTGTTTGCAGGAGGTGAAGATGGGGTCGAGCGTATGTCCGGCTATATGGGTGGGGGTGTCAACGAGTTGTTTGAGTCCAGGATTGGCCAGGTTGTCCAGAAGGGTGGTGGTGTTGCTGTTGTTTTTCTTTTCTAAGTGGAAGTTGAAGTCTCCCAGTAGAATGTAGTTCTCGGAGGGGAGGGCATGTGGGCTGATGAAGTCAGTGATGTCTTCGCTGAATTGTTTACGGGTTCCTGGTGGTCTGTAGATGAGGGTGCCTCTAAGTGTGGTCCTGGGGTCGGTGTGGATCTGGAAGTGAAGGTGTTCGGCGGTAGCGAGGTTATCGTCGAGGCTGGTCGTGATTCTGATGGTGTTCTTATGGACGATGGCGATGCCTCCTCCTGTTTGGTTGGTGCGGTCTTTTCGGATGATCTTGTAAGCGTCCGGGATGGCTATGGCGATGTCGGGTGCTGAAGAGGCGTTCATCCAGGTTTCTGTGAGGAAGGCGATGTCCGGTGACGCAGTGTCGAGTAGGTCCCAGAGTTCAGTGGCGTGTTTGTGTACCGAGCGGGTGTTCAGTAGGAAGCACTTCAGGTGGTTGGGGTTGGAGCTGTGTTTGGAGGAGGAGGATTTGGTGTGGGTCTTGATGCAGGTGAACTTGCATGAGTGGCAGGCGAAGGGACCGTGGGTACGTCCTGGGGCAGCTTCGTAGCATTGTGGTGTGCGTCCGGGGTTAAGGGCTAGGAGGGTGGCGGCGTCATACGTTGTGCTGGAGGAGTGCGGTTTGCGGAGGCCAGGGGGTCTGGCGCTGGGCGCGGTCCAGGCGCGGACGGGCGTAGAGGGGCTTACCTTTGGCGCACCTTGGGCGCGCATGGGGCGCGACCGCTGCTCGTGAACGCTGCGCGCTGATGCATCGGTCATATATTGATAGGGGAGGGCGAGGGAGGAGCAGCTGGGAGGCGGGTGCGTGGTGGAGAGGGCGGGCTCCGAGACAAAACAACAACAACAATGGCGGCAGAAGTGAAACCGGAACCAGTTGGGGAATTTAAGTAAATAGCGCTGTGGGCGGGGAGGCGCTAGCGAAATGGGGCACTAATTAAATTATACAATTTGGCAATGCGAGCGCTAGTCAGGGCAAAGCGGGCAAATGCTAGAGGTAGGGTAATATCGTCAGTCAATGCGAGCAGGCACAGTGAGATATAATTAATTCAGGGCAGCAGAGCAGCGCTACGATACCCAGGCAGCAGAGCAGTCAGCAGAGCAGCACAGCGTTGGTCAGGCAACAGTGTGGCACAGCTTTAATCACAAGACACCAGGGGCCTTGGGGAGCGACCGCTTCTGACGAAGTCAGGACAGTTAGGGCTCGGCTGATCCTTCATGGCAGTCGGGCCTTCCCTCTCTCCAGCACTGATGGTCTAACTGCCATCCAGTCCTGTTCCTTAGGGTGGAGATTGGGGAGGGGGGAATCCGACATGACCTAACCGTGATGAGGTACTTCAAGTTCATAGCGAGTGATGGTGTAACAGACACTTGCCCAATGACACACTCAGGCAATTCTGCGTAATGCTCAGTTGTCAGAGTCTACAGGGCAGCCAATAAAGGGGAATTGTTTACTACCACTTTCAGGGTGACCACTTACAGAATTACAATGTGAAGTATGTCTCTCAGGGGTGCAGCTGGGTTTGACATCAACAGCTTAATATAAAAACATAGTAAAAATAAATGCAAGGGCTCAAAGCTTCTCAGGAGCCCCACTGGGGTTGTCGATTACCATGGCTGCATAATCTTAATTTTACCTCATGACTCGTTCTTCCACCACTACACTTCCTATCTCTTTAGCTGACTGTTGCAGGTTACATTTCATTCCTCCCAATATCTCGGTTTTCCTATCTTCTTCTTCCTCTCTATTCCTTTTTCTATCTATAGTTTTTGTTCTTTTGGGTGCAGCCGCTGCAGGTAGGAGCGGTGGGGCCAGGTGAGGGGGGATTTCGAGAGATGACCACAAGGGTGGTCGTCTCTCGAAATCCCCCCTTACCTGGCCCTATCGGCATAACCTGCAGCATACGTGGCTGTTTGGGTAACATTCAGATGGAACCATCTGCACTGATTAAGCACTGTATGGGTGACCTAGGCTCCTAAAACCTTTGCCCAAGTGTTAACACAACCAGATTCTCTTTAGAAAAGAGGTATACGAACTAATTTTAGGAATTGTATACAGTGAGAACCTAGCCCCGAGGATCAAAGGAGCACTACACATTGAAAATGTTTCTGTATTCAGAGTAGTTGATTGAAAGATTTATAAACAGCAGCACAAACACAACACAGTATCAAACAAAGTAATGAAAAATTATTATTAAGATAATATATACAACATATTGCCTGGTAAACAGTACTTGAGGCGCTGAAGGATTTTTATCCAATTATGGGAAGAAGTGACAAAATTGAAATGCAAAAGGGTATATGCATTGGTTCACATAAGTGGTTGCAAGGGTGGGAATATTATTAGGTTAACAAATGTCTAATAAATATGTGCTGGTAGACTTGTGGATGTAACAGTAAAATTGAACCTATCAGCAATGAGATTGCTGTCCTCTACTTTATGTCGAAGAGAGAATGCATACAAAGCTAAAATCGATTCATTTCAGTTGAGAGTCAAATAGTCCCTGATGAGAAATCATCCTTCGAAAATAAAAATAATAAAGAAAAAAAGGGTACAATGTTTACTAATTGAAATAAAATGTGTTGAAAGATACAGCTGACTGCATCAATATAAAATGGGGGTTGGCAGTTACGTTATGGAAACATGGGACTAATACAATAAAAATTACAAAATGTTGTCCGTAGGGATGCATGCACATTGCTTTTCAAGATCTTAAAGGAGTAACTTAATATATTAAGCTACTCCTCTAACGTTATACATTAAGGTGCTCCTCTAAGATATTGAAAGTAAGTTTACTACTCTTATTCATTCATACATCATTGTATAAGCACATCATACTTCATGCAACCAATCTACTTGTTTAAAAATCTGGATGCAGGCGCCCACCTTCTGCAGCTATGCGCTTCCTCTTGCGCGTAACCGGCCCTTCTTCCTTCACTTCCTCCTCCTTGCTGTCTGCTGAATCAGTACGCACTTCCTCCTCCTCATCCGAGTACTGCTTTAGAGCATCCACAAGTTCCAAAAAGATGGCGTCATCCAGTAGACCAGAGCCTAAATTCAAATACAAAATGTTATCTGAGTGATTGCAGAGAAAGCAGCGCACACAACTTTAGCTGGCCTGTTCGATAACTAAACAAGCTTTCCTGCATCCAAAAGAGAAACATATTGTATATCAGAGTTTGCATTTCGGTGGCAGACGCATAATACAACAACAAACATCCATAAATCATTCATTTAAAAACATATTAAACGAATTACCTTTAATTGTTTAGAATTTTAAATGCCGAAATTTTGTACAAATGTATTTTAAGCATGGTTTGAAGCTTGAATGAACTAAAAAAAATTCATGGAAAGGTTACAGCTTTTCAAACATGATTTTTAAATCAACTTTATTAGATCGATCAATTTACAATATCTTTTCTGTACTCTAAACTAATATACTGTACCGAAATACTCCAAGAATGCGGCTTGTGCCTTATAAATTATTTTACTGGGAGAAAGAAAAATGATAACTCCAACAATGCAGATACCAGATCGGATAGCGCTACTGCGTCCGACGGAGAAGGATTGGCCGAACTTGAAGACGCGCTCTCGGTCGTGCACGTGAGAGTCAGATGGTGCAGATTGAGGGGCATCCGATTCTGTGAAGGGAAATGGAGGTACAGTTGTCAAGTTCTAGCACCACCTGCATAGATTTGCGACAGATGGGGACTAAAAAGTGGGAACTTTACAATATTTGTGCAATACCATTTGGACATTCTCTGTAGACTTGAGTGAAATGAATTGCATGAATAATGATTTCCTTAGACTGAAGAGCCCTGGGATTTCTTAAATAACTATCAAGTCTTAGACAGATGGGGGCTAGAGGAAACTCCAAAGCTTCCAGACTAGAAAGAAAGCCAGCCTGTCGTCAACAGCACCCTCTGTGCGCCACATTCAGATGCAAGATGATCTACAGAACCGTAAAGCCTTGTTTAAATTTTGGCAGAACTAAAAATTCCACAATTTGTGAAGGAAATTCTAAATACACTGACAGAATTTTGTCCACGGTACAAATAATATTGTAGAAAACAATTTAACTGATCGATGCCATTATGCATTTAAAATGTACTCCAGAAGGTCTTTGAGTTCCCTCCATACCCTGAATGAGGCCCTTAGTCTTCAATGAGAAAATCTGACCAGCACAAGCAAATAGCCACTGCTTAGGGGCCTTGTTGTAAGAGAGGGCACTACCTTTGCCAGAAAGCAAGTCAATAACTGAGTCACATGCATTTCTAGAAAGCAAAGTGCCCTCCAGCCCCATATGAACCAGTGTACGATTTATAACCTCAGAGTTCCACAATATACAAAAAAAAAGCGTTGGGGTGGGGGGGCAGGATTACCTTCCTCTCCATGGACTTTCCCATCATAGTTGCTGATTAGCTCCTCAATGAAGGTTTCATCTTCCTCTTTCACCTCGTCCCCCATGTATGGGATATTACAAAGAACGGTCTCATCTTCCACCTGTAATTCACACAGAACAATTGAAGAGCGCATGCAACAATACTCAACAATTCAGAACTGCAGAATCAGCAAGTGACACTCCTGGGTGCACACGCAAGCATCATGTAGTGGAATATTTCAGAATGTTTGAGGCATCCAGCAGTAAAGCATGCAGTTCATGTCATTAAAGATGCTATTCAGTCTCTGAACAACCCTCCATCAGCCACCTCAATCACGCTCCAGAACCCAATCCCTGCCCCACACTACCATCTGCTCCACTCTTCAGCTCACGCCTTGTCCACCCCTTAAGCTTCTCACACTTAGGAGATCCTCAGACTATTCCCTCCTGGAGTATACGACATGTAGCTGTGAGAAACTCTAAACCTTGCCTCAAGGTCTTTACCTCTGTAATAATCTGACCTCTTTATCTATGAGACCTCCCAGTAACTGGGATGCTGACCCTGGCCATAGGGGACCCCAGACTCCAGTGTCACTTGTGTTGTGAACCAGTCTTGGTGGTCAGTAACTCTTTGATTGCTACTCCATTTAAACTCCAACGGCCCGCCTCAATGGTGTTTCATGACCTTTCTCAGTAACCCACTACCCCTTGCTTTTGTGGCTATCTGCTTTAGTGATCCAAACATCCCACCTGTGACGCCCTGAACTTAAGTTTCAGTGACCCCATGTGTGCTCACCCCAAACCCTATAGTACTCAAGTCACAAATCCTTCCTGAGATCCAGTGAGCGCTGGGAAATCTTTCAGAGAAACAATGGTCTTTTCAATACTGACATTAGATGTATTGACATGTTGGAGTGGTAGGATTTTCCTTCATACATACCATGAAGTTCTGCTGCAGAGGAGACCATGAATACATGATGGGTACCAAAGCCACTTTACTCACGGATCTCATGAACATAGTCTGGCTCGTAAATCCAGGGAAAATGCTCTCGATGGTGCACTAATAGGATGAGAAAAATATGAAAACAACAGTAAGATGACGCTTCAGTTCCCAAATACACAATGATACCGTTTGGGATCTTCTCAGCACTCAGAACTCACAGAGGTCTCCAAGACTCTCAAACACAGCCGTGCTCAGAAGACTATACAAAGACAGAGCACTGAACTGAAAAAAGTACTTTGAACTGAAAAAACAGATCAGTCAAGAATCACAACTTCGCACTAGGCCCCAAACTACCAACCGGATCTTACAACTCAGGAATGTAGCCAGGCCCATAAGAAAACAAATCTCCTAAATTGTCCTGCAGAACCACTGCTCTGACCACTGGTCCTCACCAGTAGAATCTCTAATTGTTGCTTTGCCACAGATACTTTACTGCACCTTCCTATTAGACTACACCTCTTCCTAGTCTTTGCCCAATACTGCAGAGTCATCTATTTATTTATTTATTTATTTGAATTTGTAATGCGCAACAGCTACCCGCAGTGGGTTTCCCGGCGCCAAACTCCTACTTGGGTTAATCAACACCTCCAACACAACCTCAACTGCTGCGACTTACTGGCGGCTACAATCAGTATACGAGAGATTAATTACCAAGTTCTACCGCCAATAAATCTTCCCTTTCTAACTGAAGAAAAGGTACTAGCTTGCTTTTTAAAAATGCTTTAAAAACAAAACATACAACAGCATAAATCACTAAGGAAGGATTCAGTTTTCATCTTAGCCCTGGATCTACCTTTTTGATGAAAGAATGTCCATAAATGGGCTTCATCTTCTGAACTGGCTGCAATCTAAGCTTTTTCCAGTCTTCATTCAACACCGTTGCTCTTTCTTGAGCCTTTGCCAGGTTAGACATGAAGACAGTCTGTAAAGGAACACAACATCAACTGTTGAACAATGAAAAAAACTATCAATTAACACAGTGTTACTTGTGATTCCACATGACCTGCCAATGAATGGGCTTAAAATGATCATTACTGGACTACAGACCAATTGATGCCTAATGCAATCTTCTCAACCCTATTTGGTCTGCAAAATGGGCAAGCAAGCAGTCTCACAGCATGACTGCAAAGCAAAAAATAAACAAAAACGAAATTGACTAATACTACTTGTGAACTATGTTAAGGAGTTCTGCTTTACTCACCCGGCTCTTAACCATTCCAAGTTTTTCTGAAAAATTACCGAGTGCAAATGACAGGAAGTTGGCAACAACATAGGCAAACGGCAAGCTTTAAATGAAAATGTTAGAGTCAGAGATCTACGTACTCACCAGTGATACCATAGAGTGTTTTTAATTTTTCTGTGGCTGGAGATGGTGTTAACCCTGTACTCAGAAGCAGCAACTTACAATTGTCCCTACAATATGTGTGGGGTGTACAGTATGATACATCTCTTGGTCAGGAACATTGGTATCATAACTGTATAGTGAAGAAAACTGGCAGATAATATGGCATTATGCAGCTCTACAGTTTTACTTGATTCCCTGGAATCAGGGCCATCTACGTTAGAGGGAGTGAGTCTACGGTTACCATATTTCTACTTGTGCTTTACTGTGCTAAAAAGGTGGGCAAATGATAGGACATGTGAGTGACCGCAGTGTGCCCTTCGATCAAATCCCTTTGTAAATGTTTGCAAAGGCAAATCCTATAGAAACTGGGTTACTGGGTATATGTTTGAGCTCATCGAATGGAGGCGGATTGCAGCTACTGTTTCACTGTAACTTGCATGTCGAGGAAACCCATGGTTTCTGGCATTCCTGGTTACTGGAGAAGAGAGAAGCTGAGCAAATAAGATTGGAAAAAAAAGAGGATCTAAAAGGTCTTAAATATCCTTGGGGTTGGAGGACTTACAGCTTTTGTTTCTAACAGAGTTCAAAATATACGAGTAACACTTTACATCAGGCGACAAAGGCAGCACTAGAGTATAAAACAGCCCCTAAGCAGTTTCAGGAGTTTGCCAGACCAGATTCTGGTGGCAGAATAAAAATAGCACCAGTGATGGCTTTAACTCTTTACCCTGACCTCTGAAACCCAACTGGTGGTCGTGAAGCGGATTGAAGAGCTTTAAATATCACTGAATCTATCCTGGTAACTGCTATTTTCATAAAGTTGCTGGGTTATGGAAGGCTTGAGATTGGCCAGTAGTTATCCGGCATTTTGGCGTTACGCAAGAGCTTCCTTCGGAAAGATGTGACGGTTTTGTGGTCCAGTGGATGAGCAACCAATCCACAAAGGAGCAGCACCAGGTCTGTGATGTCAAGAACCAGCAAGGGGATATGCGTATCTTAATAACGTGCTGCTAGTCAAGGCTCCATTCATTGGATAGACTCTTTAATCCTGACTGTTACGCTTTTCAAGTCATCCTTACCCATAACCTTAGAGACAATTAAGATGCAAGTAGAACAGAATGTATAATCATGATTATGCAAAAGACCCTGGTATATTTGCAATGGTCTCCTTACTGTTAGTTGTGAAAAACAAGAGAAGGTCCTGGCAGTTCTGTATGATTGCAGTTTTCGTATATTAACTCCCTATAGAAATGTCACTGGCTGCAGTGGCGTAACGAAACATGAGGGGGCCCCCCTGCAAACTACATTCTCCGTGCCAGTCTAGAGCTCTCAGGCCAGCGACCCGCCATACTGCAGGGGATGCGGGGCGATTGTTATGCCACTGGTACCAATCCAGCCAGTTATAAGTAACACTGGATGGTGGAGTTAAAGGTTGGGCTTAGTCTGACAGCAGGCTATCATAGGCGGTAGTCCATTCATTACAGGGTCCCTGCCATCAGTACGCCGGGGAAGTTTGTCCAATTTTAGGTGGGTTTCCTGATGCAGACTCCTGTCATGATATAAAACATCGGGCCCACTCATCGTTCAGTTTTGACAAAAGTGCATCCACTGCTCCTTCTCATTTCCATTTTAAAACATTGGACAATGCTTCAATGCAGTATTTCAAAAGCAGATGTAACCACAAAGAGCACATTTTGATAATAAATTTTTATTAGACAATAGCAAGAGGCATTGCATAGCTTCATACTTTGACCCCAATTCCATCACAGTCTCTCTCTCTCTCTGTCAGTCAGTATCTCTCTTTCAGTCAGTCAGTCTATCTCTCTTGGTCATTTAGTCTCTCTTAGTCAGTCATTCTCTCTCAGTCAGTCAGTCAGTCAGTCAGTCAGTCTCTCTCTCTCTCTGTCAGTCTGTCAGTCAGTCAGTCTCTCTTAGTCAGTTAGTCTTTTTCTTAGTCAGTCAGTCAGTCCCTCTCACTGTCAGTCTCTCTGTCAAGCTCTCTCTCTCAGTCTCTCTTTCTCAGTCTCTCTTTCTGCCAGTCAGTCTTCCAGACAGTCTTTCTCTCCCTCTGTCAGTCTCTCTCAGTCAGTCATTCTCTCTCGGTCAGTCTCTCTTCTCTCTGTCAGTCAGTGACTCTCTCTGTCAGTCAGTCTCTCTCTCTGTCAGTCTCTCTCTGTGAGTCTCTCTCTCTGTGAGTCTCTGTCAGTCAGTCTCTCTCTCTCTGTTGGTCAGTCTCTTTCTCTCTCTCAGTCTCTGGCAGTCAGTCTCTCTCTCTGTCAGCCAGTCGCTCTCTTAGTCAGTCAGTCAGTCTCTCTCTCTGTCAGTCAGACTCTCTCTCTCCCAGTCATTCTCTCTCTCTCCCAGTCAGTCAGTCAGTCTCTCTCAGTCAGTCATTCTCTCTCTACCTCAGTCAGTCAGTCTCTCTCTCTCTCTGTCAGTCAGTCTCTGTCAGTCAGACTCTTTCACTCAGTCAGTCTCTCTCTCTCTGTCAGTCTCTCTCACAGTCAATCAGTCTATCTCTTGGTCAGTCAGTCTCTGCCTCTCTCTCTCAGTTTCTCTCTACCTCAGTCAGTCTCAGTCAGTCAGTCTCTCTCTCTCTCTGTCAGTCAGTCTCACTCTCAATCAGTCTCTCTCTCTCTGTCAGTCAGTCAGTCACTCTCTCAGTCAGCCAGTCTCTCTCTCTCTCAGTCAGTTTCTCAGTCAGTCAGTCTCTCGGTCAGTCAGTATTCAGTCTCTGAGTCAGCCAGTCAGTCTCTACTCTCTCTCCACTCTCACCATTCACTCTCTCCATTATCTCTCTCAACTCTGCCCACTCTATCTCTACTGTCTCTCTATCCACTGTCTCTCCTCTGTCTCTCTCTCCACTTTCTCTATCTCCTTTCTCTCTCCACTCTCTCACTATCTCTCTCTCCACCCTCTCTCCCTTCTCTCTCTCTACTCTCTCTCCACTCCCTCTCTACTCTCTCTCCACTCTCTCTCCACTCTCTCTCCACTCTCTCTCCACTCTCACTCCACCCTCTCTCTACTCTCTCTCCACCCTCTCTTTACTCTCTCTCCACTCTCTCTCTCTCTTCACTCACTCTCTCTCCACTCTCTCTCCACTGTCTCCCTCCACCCTCTCTCTATTCTCTCTATTCTCTCTAATCTCTCGCCACTCTCTCTCTCCAATCTCTCCACTTTCTTTCTCCACTCTCTCTCCCTCCACGCTCTCTCAACGGTCTCTCTCTATCCGCTCTCTCTCCACTGTCTCTCTCTCCACACTCTCTCTCTCTCCAGTGTCTCGCCATGCTCTCTCCATTCTCTCTCCACTGTCTCTCTCCACTCTCTCTCTCTCCACTCTCTCTCTCTCCACTCTCTCTCTCTCCACTCTCTCTCTCTCCACTTTCTCTCTCTCCACTTTCTCTCTCCACTCTCTCTCTCTCCACTCTCCCTCACAGAGTAGTGTGTGTTCCATGGGCATCCGCAGAAATGTTTCCAGGGGGGGACATTTTTAACTTCATCACCATCCCCCTTGCACCCTTCTCCCCTCTGCCTTGCACCCTTCTCTTATCTGCCTTGCACCCTTCTCTTCTCTGCCTTGCACACTTCTCCCCTCTGCCTTGCACCCTTCTCCCCCTATCTCTTCTCTCTCCACACTCTCTCACTATCTCACTCTCTCCACCCTCTCTCCCTTCTCTCTCTCCACTCCCTCTCTACTCTCCACTCTCTCTCCACTCTCTCTACTCTCTCTCCACCCTCTCTTTACGCTCTCTCTCTCTCCACTCACTCTCTCTCCACCCTCTCTCTACTCTCTCTCCACCCTCTCTTTACTCTCTCTCCACTCTCTCTCTCTCCCCACTCACTCTCTCTCCACTCTCTCTCCACTGTCTCCTTGCACCCTTCTCCCCCTCTGCCTTGCACCCTTCTCCCCCTCTGCCTTGCACCCATCTCCTCTCTACCTTGCACCCTTCTCCCCTCTGCCTTGCACCCTTCTCCCCTCTGCCTTGCACCCTTCTTTCCTCTGCCTTGCACCCTTTTCCCCCTCTGCCTTGCACCCTTCCCCCTCTCTGCCTTGCACCCATCTCCTCTCTACCTTGCACCCTTCTCCCCTCTGCCTTGCACCCTTCTACTCTCTACCTTGCACCCTTCTCCCCTCTGCCTTGCACCCTTCTCGGCCCCCCTTCCCCTCTCCCTGCAGACGCCCACATGGTGCTTCACACAAGAGTGCTTACCTGAGGGCACCATTTTGCTGCCTCGTCCCTTCTCATGTGAGCTTTGCCCTGGAGAATGCTCTCTCTGGGGGCCCCCATTCCCACCCTTGTCCGGTCCCGAGCACTGCTATGTGCTGCCTTCTGCTGTCTGGGGACCCACCCCATCCTTGGCCCTGCCTCTTCTCTTCTCTTGTGGGGTGGGGCCCCCACCCCATCCTTGGCCATGTCTCTCCTCTTCTCTTGTGGGGTGGGGCCCCCACCCCAACCCCATCCTTGGCCCTGTCTCTCCTCTTCCCTTGTAGGGTGGGGCCCCCACCTCATCCTTGGCCCTGTCTCTTCTCTTCTTTTGTGGGGTGGGGCCCCCACCCCATCCTTGGCCCTGTCTCTTCTCTTCTCTTGTGGGGTGGGGCCCCCACCCCATCCTTGGCCCTGTCTCTTCTCTTCTCTTGTGGGGTGGGGCCCCCACCCCATCCTTGGCCCTGTCTCTCCTCTTCTCTTGTGGGGTGGGGCCCCCACCCCATCCTTGGCCCTGTCTCTCCTCTTCTTTTGTGGGGTGGGGCCCCCACCCCATCCTTGGCCCTGTCTCTTCTCTTCTCTTGTGGGGTGGGGCCCCCACCCCATCCTTGGCCCTGTCTCTCCTCTTCTCTTGTAGGGTGGGGCCCCCACCCCATCCTTGGCCCTGTCTCTTTTCTTCTCTTGTAGGGTGGGGCCCCCACCCCATCCTTGGCCCTGTCTCTCCTCTTCTCGTGTGGGGTGGGGCCCCCACCCCATCCTTGGCCCTGTCTCTTCTCTTGTAGGGTGGGGCCCCCACCCCATCCTTGGCCCTGTCTCTTCTCTTCTCTTGTAGGGTGGGGCCCCCACCCCATCCTTGGCCCTGTCTCTTCTCTTCTCTTGTAGGGTGGGGCCCCCACCCCATCCTTGGCCCTGTCTCTTCTCTTCTCTTGTAGGGTGGGGCCCCCACCCCATCCTTGGCCCTGTCTCTTCTCTTCTCTTGTAGGGTGGGGCCCCCACCCCATCCTTGGCCCTGTCTCTTCTCTTCTCTTGTAGGGTGGGGCCCCCACGCCATCCTTGGCCCTGTTCCTCCTCTTCTCTTGTGGGGTGGGGCCCCCACCCCATCCTTGGCCCTGTCTCTTCTCTTCTCTTGTAGGGTGGGGCCCCCACCCCATCCTTGGCCCTGTCTCTTCTCTTCTCTTGTAGGGTGGGGCCCCCACCCCATCCTTGGCCCTGTCTCTTCTCTTCTCTTGTAGGGTGGGGCCCCCACCTCATCCTTGGCCCTGTTCCTCCTCTTCTCTTGTGGGGTGGGGCCCCCACCCCATCCTTGGCCCTGTTCCTCCTCTTCTCTTGTGGGGTGGGCTTTGTTTATGAGAGGAGAGAGTGGGGGCCGGGCTCTGTGCTGCCTCACAGGAGCCGTGGAGACTGCTGTCTCTGGGCCCCCACCCCCACCCTCTTTCTGGACCTGCCTGGCTCTGACTGAAGAGAAACAATGTATATTGATACTTTGTTTCTCTTCAGTCAGTCAGAGGGAGGGGGCGAGGGGCTCAGCCTGCACCTGCTTCAGACTCAGAGGGAGAGAGGCTTGCTTCAGCGCAAGCCTCTCTCACAGCTCCCAGAAGAGCTGAAGGGACCGGGCCCCCTGGGGCCCCCCTCAGTAACTGTAGAGAGTGAGGCCCACCGCACTGCGGGGGCATTTGTTACGCCCCTGACTGGCTGGTTACTACTTTCATGTTCTTTGAGCAACAACTGATTTTGGTTATCTTTACAACAATGTATGAAGTCGTCTTGAGAATTTTGAACAGGACTACATATGGCTCATGTTTTCAGTAGCACCCATTAGGTTTCCGATTTCTATATGCTCTTTCTATTTAGTTAAGTCCCACATACGTCAGTTGTATTCCGTGGTTGTGATTTACTCTTACTTAGCAGGCCACCCTGTTAAGTGAACTGGTTAAGCGGAAGTGAAAAGGCTTCCAAATGCTTTCTAGGGTTACCTACTTAAGTTTATGTTGTAAATTGATTTTAGTGACGCTCTTGATGTTTCTGGTCGAGAGGAGGTCGGTGTGAAGAAGGATGCTGGGTGTACTATGTTATAAAATGTAAAAGCTACAGGTGAGTGAACCCAAGGTTCAGCATAGAGCCAGTTGTTTCTGTGGGGACATTCACCTCTTGAATGGAGTGCAGAGCAAGAAGCTAATCTATTCTACTGTCCGTCTGTTTCCTGGCACATTCACCTGAAGACTGAAATTGCTGACCAGCAAGAATTTCTTTGCTATGGATGGCAAGCGATAAGCCGACAGGATTGTTTTATTTAGGAGTGTGGAATGATTATCAGCGATGTGTTGAATCAATTGCACATCAGACTCTAATAGAATGGAATTAAGTGAAGCGAAGTAAGTGTCCTAGTCTCTACCTTGCATATCAGGTCTTGGTGGTACACCAATTCTACTATTCTCGGTTTAGGGTTCCCTTTTTCTGTGTGATTTGATGTCCTAATGGGGATATCTTATGGAGGACTGGAAAAGAAGGGCTGTTCAAGTTGTTCAAGCAGGTCAATGTGAAGCAGACAATGTGTCATTTCTACTCCGGATAAAGATTCAGAAATTGAGGCCATATTTTAAGCTGTCCAAGCATCAATTAAGCTTACATTTAAATCTGGTCTCCCTTTAGTCAGGTAAGGGCCTAAATAGCCACTGTGTTTGGGATGGCTCCTTCCAGTCCCATGTTTGCATACATAGAGGATGTATGGGGCTGCTCTTGGAGTAACACAGTCACACAGACAGAGGTAAATGCCTGTTCCCTGGTTATTTGGCAAATTAAGCAGTGCTTCTTAACATGGAATTTTGCAGTGTCAGGTGCACAATTAAGGGACAAAGATCGGGCAGATTTTGAAGAGGATTTTTAAATCTGCATATTTTAAGAAACGTGGGCTTTTCAGCAGGATGGCTAACAATATTTAATAATCCTACCAAAATTCTACATTGGAGACCAGAAGAAGCATTTATGGCTTTAATACAGTATGACTAACTAGATTAGTAGCGGCATTTGATTGCCACAAAAAGCACTTATGGCTTTAATATAACATGACAAACTAGATTAGTAACAACATTTGATTGACACATTTGTTTCCAAATGTCTGGATTGCCCTTATCCTCATACTCTAGCAAGGATTTGTGAGTGGTCCAATGACCCATCTGTTCTTGGGGCCCACAGTTCCAGCTAACCTGGAGGGGAATAGCAAGAATTTCTATAGGATTCCTCCATTGAAACACCCTACCACTCATCTCATAGACTTGAAAAAGAATCCTTGAAAAGTCTGATGACTCACCTACTACAGATGGCCTGGCACCCACTACAGCTTTTCAGCTAAACACTACAGTGGAAGATAGTCCCTGTGTCACTGTGCATGCCTCTCCTCTGCTAGATTCTCTTCTGAATATAATATGGTTGGTAATAAAGATAGGGATGCCAAGAGAGTCTGTGTATGAATAAAGCTCTTTTGTCTTACTGTGGAGGTTCGAGGATTAGAAAAACCATGTTGTAGGATCTGCTTCTTATGGTTACCCCCACTTTTTGCTTGATGTTACACTGTTTTTGACTAGTCTGACTGGGATCCTGCTAATCAGGGCCACAACCTATCTGCTTTCTCCTTAAAATGTTATGCATGTACTTTGGTACACTCCAGATTGGATACTGGGGTACCCTTATAAGTCCCTAGTTTATGGTACCAAGGTACCCAGGGCATAGGTAACCCAGGGGCCGAAGCATGTATTATGGCACCCATGAAAGGCCATGCAATATGCACTCTGCACTTTCCCACTCTGCATTCAAATTGATAGTAATGGCCATGGTCTTATCTAAGATCGACTACGGGAACATTATTTACAATGGTGCTCCCGCCTATGCACTCGAGCGTCTTCAGCTGGTGCAGAACCAGGCTGCCCGCCTGGTATACGGCCTATCCAAACATCATCACTCCTCACCCCTTCTCACTGCCCTTCACTGGCTCCCCATAAAACCACGTGCCCTTTTCAAACTTGGCTGTCTCACTTTTCAAGCTCGGGCGGGCACTGCCCCGGCCTTCATCAACTCTACCATCACTAATTATTGCCCCTCTAGAGCGCTACGCTCCTCTTCTAAATCTTTATTAGTTATCCCCCGTTTTAAGAAAAAAAGATCGGGAGGCCAGAAATTCTCGGTTCTTGCACCCATCTTCTGGAACTCTCTCCCACCCCAGGTCAGACTTTCCCCCTCCTACCTTGAGTTTCGCAAAGCCCTCAAGACCTACCTGTTTCAACAAGCTTTCAGCCTATAGCCCCCTGTGCCCGCCTTAGTTCAAGAATCCTCTAGCGCCAAGAAACTGCACAGTGAACGTGCGCTTTATAAATTCTTCAAAATTCAAAATCAAAATTCAAATGATAGGTATAGGTTTACTATAGCTACAGGTTACTACACTTAAAACCTATAAGTCACCCCTATAGCAGGCCTTAACAATCCAGAAGGCAGGGTGCTGGGTTTTACGTGAGAGGGTCCCCTCCATGAGCAGAGCCCCTCTGCAGCCTTCAGAGACCAATCTCCTGGGTTGTCTGTGACACAGCCAGACATATAGGTATATGTTATATTTCCATGTTATGCTGTTACAATTGTACACATGTTTTACTGTCTAGAATGGTGCATCTCTATGATGCTCTAGTCATTCTAATGTGATGTCACCCCTGTGGCATCAGGAGCAGTTGGTCAAGCTGTGTCTGGCAAGAAGCTGTTTCAGGTTCTTTCTCTGAAGAATAAATCTATATGAAGATATCACCTGGTGTATTTTGCCTCCTTATCATAACAAATTTGGCGACGATGACATCTTGACCAGACAGCTGAATGAAGGTGTTTTATGGAGGAAGATAGTTTATCCTGAACTGAGGGAAAGAAGAGCCCAATGGATGTTGATGAAGGATGCAGAGTTTTCTACGGTACAGGTGTGTGATTCTTCCTCCTTTAGAAGGAGTGATGGGTTCTGAGGAACAGGGTACGCCTGCAAGGGAGAGAGATGGGTCTGGTCTTTCACGTGTTTTGAGGTGTGCTAGTGAAAGAAGGTTGTCTGGGTATTTGACTGATTACGTTTCCTGACTTCCTTTGTTGTATTAGCTTTAGTTTTATTTTTGGTGATATGCCTATTTCTTTTATTATTTGTTTTTTTTGTAAAGGGGGAGATGTGTTATATTTCCATGTTATGCTGTTACAATTGTACACATGTTTTACTGTCTAGAATAGTGCATCTCTATGATGCTCTAGTGATTCTAATGTGATGTCACCCCTGTGGCATCAGTAGCAGTTGGTCCAGCTGTGTCTGGCAAGAAGCTGTTTCAGGTTCTTTCTCTGAAGAATAAATCTATACGAAGATATCACCTGGTGTATTTTGCCTCCTTATCATAACAGTATAGGTGCATTATAACCTCGTAGTAAATGCTATCTCGGAAATGGCTGAAACAAAACATGTCGCATTTCAAACACCTTGAAATCATACCTCCACACCGGAGGTATGAGTCCACCCTCCAGAAGCAAGCTTTGTGGGTCCCTGGTCTTCCCGGTACCAGCCTTCTCGATCCAGACAGCACAAAATGGATGCTGCCAACCAGAGACACATTTCTGCCCTCCTGCTGCTGAGCCAAGCTAGAGCAGAGGAAGCCAGCACAATAGGCTCCCAGACAGGATTTATTGTATTGGAGCTGGGTGGGTGCATTGCCAAAGTGCCTGAAAGTCTGCACCAGGGGCACATTTGGTGTCCCTGTGCATAGTCCAGCTCAAACCAGTTCTGGCAGCAGTTGGCTCCTGCTCTGGCACGAAATTGGACAAAGGACATGGGTGTAACCACCCCCCTGTCCTGACCCTCCCCTGGGAGGGTCCCCTGAATCTGTCCAACCCTCTCCTGTGGGTGCAAAAGGGATTACCTGGCTGTAGGACCTGAGATTTGACGTGGACAAGATTCTGAAACAAGACCTTCGACCGTCTGGACACTCTGGACTTCGACTGGGCCCTACTTAGTCTCCCTCTCCGTCCAAAGCATCGTCTGTGCCCTTGCACAATACAGGCTCCGTGCAGGACCTGTGGAGCATCAAGGACAACTGAAATATCTCCCATTGGGTGAAGGGGTCACTCCCCTGCATTCGCGGGCACCGTAACGCAACTGACCGGTCTGCTGATCCTGAGCTCCTGCGGACTCAGAAGGCTCCAGCAACACAGGAGGTGGGTTCCTATATTCCTTGAGGTTGAGCAGCCCTCTCACCAAGTTTGAGACCAGTATCCCACGTGGGGACTGCATAACTCGAACCCGCACCGCATACTATTGCAATTGCATAGGCTTCTTGGCCTTCCCAAACTTTGTGCATTGGGCTGTTGATAGCCCCAACCTCTGCGCACATTTTGTACCAAGAACTTCGGCCTCCTTGCACTCGGTGCCCTGTAGGCCATTTAGTGAAACTGCTAGAGGTCCCCTCGCACCTCCTGTGCCTTCGGCCCGTGGGTCCATTTGAGGGACAATCCTTATTTTCTTGGGCTCCCCTGGTTGCTCCAGGCCTGCCCTGACTTCCCTTGCTGTGGTGAGTCCTCTAGTCCTTGGTGGGCCAGACCATAACCTTTCTTGACCTTCTTCGTGGGTTTCCTTTGCCAAGGCTTGTTGGTGCTCCCGCCAGACACCGACCCCCTCAGCACTCGACATCCTTTGTGGGAGAGCTCTAATATGGCTCCTGGTCATCCTCGACGTCTCCTGGTCCCTGCAGCGGTAGAGGCATGGTCTCCTACTTCGCACGTGAAGCACCCGACATCCGGGGGGCATTTGTCTACAGAGCCCCTGGTCACTACTGAGTGATCCAGACTCTGTCCACTCTGCTTTCAGGTTCCTTCCATCAAGAATCTACCAGCGGATTCCACCGAACACTTTTCTTCCCTCCAGCAGTGGCATTTCCTTGAAGACTCCCATTGAGACGGATGGCGGTTTCCGATGCCGCTTCAGACCTATGTACCCGGCTTACCTGGGTTAGGTAACTCTGGTACTTTGGTATCAACGGGTGGGGTGGCTCTCCAACCTTCTATGTTCCAAAGGGTTTCCTCGTAATCCACTGGGAAGGGTCCTTTAAACTTTAAAATTGCAACCGCGACTCTCCCATTAAATTGAACATTGCATGCGGTCGTGTTCTCACACTGCATCCATCCTCCGTGGGGTCCCTACTTAATCACCTTGGGTGGTACCTTGGGGTCCCAGTGATTCTACACATCCTAGACATCGTCTTGACTCGCATCGTGGTTCTTGTACTACTATTTTAGTATATGGTTAGGTATCCCCCGGGAGCCCACTGTGTATTAGTGCTACTTACGATTGTTTCTGTGCTACAGTATAGTATGCTTTGTGTTTATCTGCGTATTGCAGATACTGTGAGGTATTTAAGTTGTGATAATAATAAATATATACCAATAACTACTGTGTGGTTCTCCTTTCATTTAACCAATACAATAAGGTTGCATTCTGGTAAAGCAAGCTGCTTAACATTCCTTCAAGACTAAGCCTGAAGTCTGCTCTCCACAGCTACCACTTGGATAGCTTTCGAAAGTTATCTTTGACCTCTTAAATCACCATAGGACTGGTTTGGACTGGAGCAAGGTGCCCACTTTAATTAGTGGACAGCATATACCAACTTCTGGCACATGTCTCCTGAAGTGATGGTCAACAGAGTCACTGTCAAAGGATAACCAATGGACATTGAAAGGCCTTCTCATGACAGAAATTCCAACATTAAAATGCTCCCAAATCTGCTGATACACATTGCCTTAACGCCTAGCTGCACAGCTGAAGCCTAGTGAAACTGGGAGGTGAGGAGGGATGCTTTTTACATGAGGAGGAATTTTAAAGCCTTTCTACTTACAAACCAAGCACTCACCATCTAGTTTGCCCTGAACTGCTAGTCATCCGTCTAATGTGGAAGGTGAGCAGTGCTGCTGTAGTGTCCACACTGCAGAACCTGTGCTTGAATGGCTTGGTCAATAAAAGTGTATGGCCTGCTATAGTAAAAGACCAGCACTGCGAGTGTGTGCCATTTGAAACTGCACTGAGTTGCAAGAAGCAAGTAAGCACACAGGAGCTGGGAATGACCATGGATACTTGATATGCAATCATGAATACCAAAGATCACACAACAGGAAGTATATTGCTTTCTGGGCCATTCGGCGCATGTGTTTGATAATATGTTTACATGTTTTCCTGAAATGTATTTAGTTTCTGGTCTTTTCAGCAGTGCATCAAGACGATACTTGAATATTCTTGGTAAAAGTGCCATCACATTTTTTTCAATCTTTACCAGTTTCTCTTTAGGGAACTCCTAATAGCCTGGAGGAAGAAACAATCCTGAACTAGTCAACAATCTGCTCCCTAGTTGGTGGGAAAATTTCCAACTTGGAACAAGCTATACCTGCACTTGCCAACATGTGTGCAGCGTTTGACTATCAAGCCGCCCCAACAGTTCATTTGCGTGCCAGGGCAGACAATCTTGGCATGATGGGAGTCAAAATAGTTTTTCCAAATTGGATCTCAACGGGGAGAAATCCCATGTAGCTCATGCCAAGAAACATTAGTAATATTACACTTTTAACAGCCTCTGGGGTTGTGAATTCATAAGCAGATTCACAGAGTACAGCTACACGGAATATTAAACAGTACAACACATACAACATCCTGGAAGCTTATTATGCATCAAACATAGCATTGCTGAAAACTGTACACCAGGGTATGGTAAGACCCAAGGAAATTGGTAAATCATTGACAAATATGTTACAAGTTTAGCAATGGACATGGGGACTTTACTTATGGCCCACTGTTGATACACACCACTGACTGCTAAGTACTTGAAAGGACATGGATAAATAGGGAGCCTACTTTTCCAGAAACGAGTCGAATTATATTCAGGGTGGTGCAAACTACTTAAGATTTTGAAGAAAAATGGGGAGTCACTTTTAAGAAGAACCCCATCCAGGAACTAAAAAATAAATGATATTTAGACACATTTTATTATTTTGATGACAGTCTTCAAACACAAACGCATAAAATGTGGAACTATTGGCCAATTCGCTAGACTGCAAATAAGAGATAGCGTGAAATGTTTGGAAATCATGAATCTCCTCTTTCTGAAGACAGTAAACCCGCGCTTAACTATCATGGACAAAGAAAAAAAAGATAATGAAAGATGTGCAACAATCAGTTTTTTATTTTTCTTTAAATATACAGAGCAAACGCAACATGAAGGTATTGTAGCACTTTACATGAGCACCATTTACATTACAGGTCACATTAATTAAAACAATTTTTTATATATATATATATTTTTTTTAGGCATGAGATTTTTTGATTTGTCCAGAATGACAGAATGTTGTGTAGACCTTGATACTCGAACCTGTTTTCCCAGTTTCTAAGTCAGAAATTCAGTGCTTAGTGCCATATGCTTGTCGTGTCCGACTGCTTCGCAACTAAAGTAAGGAAGCTTAAACTTTATTCTTGCCTGAAGTTACGTGGTAATGGGTGCAATGGAGCCTTTTGGTGCTCCAATGAGAGGAACATTTTATTGTCAATTTTGGAGAATACAATGGCTTGACATATAGTATGGAATCCATTGATTTGGTTTCAAACTTTGTAACGAGTTCTTTTCTGTCAGCCTATGGCTGGTAGTAGGCCGTGGGCTGCCAGTGAAACTGGATGTTTGAGAATGGATTTAACAAAGCTCACTATGAGATAGGAAGGTCAGGAGGACGAGAAGTGCTGACTCAACATTAGTCTTGGCATAACCCTCAAAGAATAACTCAGGCCACTTGTTTCCTTTCCTCAACCCCCCCACTCCCCCTTTCATTAAGTGCTTGAAACAGCCATACAATCAGGATATGAACCCCTCGTGAATTTATTTTCCAACATCACTTTTTGAAATGTGTGCATAATACTGGCATTGACTGTCCAGGAAACTCTTCAGACCTGAAAAATCCGGCGGTTCTGATAACACTTTTAGGAAAACAAATCTTTTGTGATGGGTATGTCCAAGCTTGCAGTGAAAACAATTTCAGTCCATCTGCTGGTCAAAATTATTTTTCATGGACAACTTCCATATTCCATATATAATTGCTTCTGGGCAAAAAAATGTGAAGACAACCTAAAATTTCAAATATTTCCTGTTTAGCTCCTGATGCAGGAACCTGTCAGTGGGCTAGCCGGTGCCATGTATGTATTTTAATGGGTCTTTGGAACCTAAAGATACCCATTTCCTTGAGTGGAGGGATAACAGGATTGTGTAGATTTTCAGCTGGTTTGAAATTAAAAGAACGAATCCATCGACTGCAGATGAAACTCCAATGGAACTGTCAGTTGTTAGGCCTTTACTTTTTTGTTGGTACTTTTCAACCACAGTGCTGGAAGCATAATAAAACCATGCATCTTTAAATAATCTGTCAAAATATGGCCGATGTCAAATTTTTCTTTCCAACTCGCCCAGAGAGAACTCCAGAATCATGCGCTGAGGCACCACCGTGCAACCAACTATGACAGAAGACCATACTAATGGCAGACTGTGTACTGTACAATGTCCGTGAGACAACATTACTTGCTATCAAACATGGAAACAGCAGTAAAGACATGTTGTTTATAGCCTTCACTGAAAGCTTCTGTTACTGCCACTGCCCTTTCTTCTATCAAGGACTTCCCACATCCCTGAAAGTATCCTAAACAGTTGGAAAGCAGAATAATCGCACTATATTAATTTTGTTAAATAAGTTCATATATAAACATAGAAATGAATGGCAAGTCCAGTGCTTGATTTGTAAAAGAATAAGTGCTAGGGCACACATTTTTCTCCGAAGCACGCCGGTGCTGCTGCTGAATGTATGGGTTGCTGAATGCTAAGTATGTCTAGTCTTTATTTCACCTCATGCCTCTTTCATCCACCAACATACACTCCCTGCTCCTATAGCTTACACTTGCAGATTTCTGCTGAGAATGCTAACTTGCAGAAGTTTTATATCCATAACCTCATTAACTGTGCTTTAAGTGAACCAGGCGAACTTGGCCTCTATCGTTAATCTTTAGCGGAACAGTGTACTACACCACGTGATTAACTTTCCAGTTTCATTCTCTGCTAAAATAAAGCATCACTAGACTCCGCAGCGAAAGCTGAAGTCTTTGATGAATGTTCTGAACACAATATAAGTCTCTCAAGGCCAAGTTTAGCTGCCCCAGGCTGAATAACATACTATGTAACAGATGTGTCCCCCCCAGGTACCCGACACCACGAACACAGAGTTCCCTGTAGTATAATAGTAAGAAATTCCTCCAATGCAGTCTGTTGCAAATCTTTCTCTTTGCTTAATTTCATGAGCTTTAGTACAACGTTCTAATGTAGTGAATGTTTTAACATTTTGCTTAAAAACCTATAAATCCTAATATCACGATGTAAGGAGGAGTCCTTTTACCACTCAGAAGGCAAATCTCTTCTCAGTTGTGTCTCTGAACTCTCCTGAGTTCATGATTCTCTGTATTTTGGGGTCAGCACCTTGACTGAATTTCTATTTGACTAACTGTAATTTGTGCCTTTGTGTTTTTAATATTTTCAAAGTAAATCTTTAACCGCATGCATGCGGCGGCTTTTTTCGCGCTGTGCGGCGTTTTTAAAAAAAAGCGTTACATGACGAGCTGAGCTCGTCATGAGCATGCGAGCGGCACAACTCATGACGAGCTCAGCTCGTCACGAGCATGGAAGGGGTTAAACTTAAAAATGTCATGTCTATTGGTCTTAAAGACTCCAATGTTACTAAGAGACGGGGCACTTCAGAATTTCCATTTCAGGAGAGATGGTTCCATCGAGTGGCGTGGCTAGCTGTTGTGCCGCCCATGATGGTCATTGGGTTTGCCACCCCACACAGCCACAGGTTAAGAGCTCGGGGGTGGGGGCACTAGCCTCCCAAAATCCGTGACGCCCGGGGCGGACTGCCCCCCTTGCTACACCACTGGATCCATCAGGAAACATCAGAATCTGTATAGGGACTACACTGCACCTGCACGCACGGGGGTAAAGAAAAGGTGTGACCCTGCGCTCGGATACAGTAAAATCTCGGCTTTCTCCTTTTGTCACTGTTTTCTCTATCTTTCTCTTCCTCGTTTACCCCTTTGACCTAAAACAAGAGAGAAAAAAGCCGCAAAGTCTGATGAATAAAAAAAGATAAGTCCAGATCCCCAAATAAAAAGAGTTCCAGTGGACCTACTTGCAACAACCTGCTCAAATTAAACATTGGGCAAGTCTCAGTAGGCCGTGGATTGAGCCAAGTCACTACCTATAGTGTGGCACATTTGGCAAAGGCATTTGGCTGCTACTACTACTACTACAAAGATGAGAAGAGAGTCAAAGGGGGACTGGGAGGAGGAGTAATACGATAGGACTGAATATTGCAATAGCTGTTGTGTGTGTGTGGCAACTACCAGACTTCTTGTTCCATAAAGAAGTCAAATCCAATGCAAACAATTTACAGCTTGCAGAGAACATCCATGGTAAGAGTCCCCTTCCATACAAATGAAAGCCAGGCAAGTCATCTTCACCACAACACTGCTTCCCCTTTGCTACATTTATTGTGATCACTGTGAAAGGTCATTATTTATTAAAACAATAAGGTGAAAATTACTGGATGGAAAGTTAGGGAGGATTCATTTTCATTGATACACAGCAATGCAAGGGCCTTTGGGACTAAAATTACAGTTTTGAATTTGCATATAGCAGTTTAGGCACTGGGCTGCCAGCAGCATGCCTGATTAATCCTGTTCTTACATGGCACCAGCTTGCTAACCATTTATGTCTCATCATGGTACGGGCATGATGCAGCCCAGGTTAGGGTTTAAGCCATAACCCTATTAGATCTACTCTTTGGAGAGGTTGGTAAGAGGACAGGGTCTGGTGGTAAAAAAACCTGCTCAACTTTGGATGCTCTCAGTAGTGGGTGTAGTAGTCGCAATATACATTAAAAAATATATATTGCATAGGTTCTGCACATGTCCAAAAACCGTGATTGTGGTTACAAGTGTAAACATGCTCAATTTGCATAAACGTAAAGCAGCAGGTCTTATCCTGGTCTTGAAAAGACTACTCCGATCATCACCTGGATTAATGGGCCTGACCTACTGTGATTATGCTATTTTACGTGAACCGTGCTGTATTGCCCTTCTGGTCTAATTTCTGCTATGTAGATAAATCGAATAGAAGCAACTCAACCACTTGTTACCAGGAAAACGAACATTCCATAATAGTACACGCTAGACACATTATCCCACATTCATAAAAGTCACACCCTAACATGCCACATTGTGGGCTATCTCGTTGCTTCTAGCAAAACTTGCCACCAAGAACAATGCGCAGTCAACCAGTAGCACAATGTCTAGAATATTCCAAATGGAAGGTTTCTCAGACACCAACATTCCACAATCAGAGCTCACTGAACAGAACACTACATCAAACTACAGACAGCCTAGACCAAAAAACCCAGACCATATGTTTGAATCACTTGATTCACCCCAAGAAAGTCAACAGCACTACGAAGCCATACTAATAGCACACTGTGTGCTACGCAAATACAAACCTACAAATTAAAATAACCCACCTACGTTACTTCATACAATTAATTTCACAACAACAAGGGATGTTTTTTTCCCTGCATAAACTCGAGGTACATATCAGGACCCCAAAATCCCACACAGAAAGATTCATGTGTGACATCACCAAGTATGCATTACACCAATATGTATAAAAGTAATGCGTTTCAGAAGAGACACCCACACAAATATCAGATGTGTGCTTCTTTCATGTTATGACAGATTTAAAACTTAGGGTTACAGGAGATCACTGGAAAAGCATAGATTTTCTTATCGCAGAACAGAAAGGGGTCTTCCGCTTAGGAGTGCTTGACCTTCTTCCTCCTGAGTGGCTGCTTATGAGCCTCCGGGTTGGTTAGAGTGGTGGGGAGGGTGGGGGTGGGGGTCCTGGAGTAATTCTCAGACTAGCATACTTCTCTATGAATTCCCCTTTAACTCGTGTAAAAAGTTCGTAGAGTGCTGGGAGCTGTAAGTGCTAAAACAAAATCAGCTCATAGTAGGTTGTTTAGCAGAATGACAAACATGGGTTTTTCAATCATGCGTAAACTTCGTTTATGCTTGTTTATCATTCCGTATGAGTGATCTGTGAGCTATGTAAGAGTATACATTTTACTACGACGCGTGCAAATGACTTTGAAACGTTGAGCCTGTGCGCACGCCCGATTAACTAAAGATGCTAATGTCCGAGAATATGAATCTATGTCTATGGATTTTCAGGTACCACCAGTAACCTCTGCATCTTCAGACAAGCGTTTTCTCTGGGTGTCATGCTTGAGTGTGGCGGAGGAGTGGCATCATTAGGATGCTTATGCTTGCCTTTGCAGCCCTATTAATAAACGGGCCTGTCCACATCAGAAATATACGTGATAGGGGACGTCAGATGTGGGTAGCTATTTCCCAGTAGTGCGCTCGGTCTGTCTGAAACTCTGTGCTTGAAGTACATTTCTAAAGAGGCAAGTTATGCCTAGACACGTTTGTGATGTACACCCATTGGGCACTTCTGGAAATCTTTCAGACTTCTACACTGCAATTTATGCAGTGACCCGTCACAAAACGGGAAGCACATTTCTTCTGCAACAGACCCGTATGTATCAAATGCAACACATGAGTTGTTTTTTTGCAAAAAAAAAAAAAAAAGAAGGTCACTAGAATTGCCATTAGATTCAATTTTGGCCTATGGAAATGTATTTCTCAAAAGTCTTTCCTTCCTAACCAGGGCCTGAGAAAACTGATGAATAGTTCCACACCTCCTGCAGCACTTACACATGGATCATTAGTGCGTTTCTCAGATGTGCTAAAAAAGTGTGGAAAATCTATTTAGCAGTGTGTGAATAACCATCAGGGTAGGGCAGGGCGAATATTGACGTCACTTGAATAGCACTTTACTGGACACTGCTTGGGTACACCACTGCAAATGTTCATTAGAGTAAACACATATGTCTGTATAATTTACACCTTCCTACATTGAGTGCCTATAGGCCTGCTTCACTCTTTGTCGCCCAGACCTAAAATATATATGGATGTGGTTTATGAATCGAGTCCTATGCCTCTGATGTAACATTTTATTTTCTCATGAGTGCTGCTCTATTCTCAGGATATCTTCCCTATGTGCTTAGGAGTTCTGAATATTTCCTTACCAATGGAATTCTTAAAATACTGCAATGATCTTTGTTTATGAAAAAGGAGCGAACAAGCTAGAAGACTTTGTCTTCGATAAATTATACATACAATATTTGGGCAGAAATAGCCTACAGCAATACAACTCATGTAGTAGATTTTGGAACTAAAATGGAAGTACATTTTCCTCATTACAAAAAACATCATCACCTACATTTTCTGAAAACAGATGGAGGCTAAAAACCTCTGCATTTTGTGTAACCACAAAGTACCAATTTCTGAAAACAGCATTGTAGAAACTTCGCAGTTTAGCCCTGCAGGTAGCTTCCTTTATTTGCAGCAGATTCCAGCCAATTCGATATTATAAAGCACGTGTACACCCAGAGCGGCATCATGCATCAGAGGAACACTAAGACAGACAAGGATAAAGAAACTTCAAACCAATAGGATCTAAAAGCATGGATTGATTATCAGATTTAGGACGTTTTGAGGTATTTCCTAAAAGTTAAGAATGGGTGGATTGGATATCTCGAGGGAGGTTATTCTGAAATTGCTCATCTAGGTGGCTGAGCGATCTCCCATCTGAACGATAGGATTTGACAAGGAGGGCACAGAAGAAATAATTGGACTGCAAGTTTCTGCAAATGTTGTAGCACCTAAATAGTTCTTGCATGGATATTCTCACAGAATCCTCATTATCTACACAGCCCTCAAAGGGACGGGTTGTCTGTCAGTTTACCAGAGATTTTCCATTTGCCCCATTCCCATATAGACCCCTAATGTCACTGGGAACATCCATTATTTTTGTTATGGTTTACAAAAGAAACAAGCATTTGCAATGCAATAGGTCTCGCATTTGCGAGAGTTTGAGTTATTGGCATTGTAAATGACAGTGCCTTTTATTTGTGTTGGTTTGTAAAACAGACAAATAAAAGGCATTGTCATCTACAATGTCAATAGCTTAAACTCTCACAAATGCAAGACCTATTGCATGATGGAAAAGCAAGACAAAATGATACTCGGAATCTCAGAGTCAAAGGGCTTTGTCAGGCGCGAAGGGATACTGCATTGTGTGCATTATTGGCCAGGTGACCGCGATTCACCAAACTGTGATCCTGGGCAGATGACAAATTATGTGGCCTACTCCATTATCTGCGCTGTTTGAGTGACACCTAAAAACATGATGCATCCAAACATACAGAAAAAAAACAATACTTTGAGAGTTTTAATCCTGAGTCGAATTTGATTGTGGCAAAAAAAAATCAACTGTATTTGCTGGCGCTGAGAAGTCTTCTGCACTTGGGCTGCTGTATGAATCTAGCTATTTGAACTTTAATATATCTCGAGTGGTACGAGTTGGTGGCCGAGTGCTGCACAGATCCTTGATAGATGAAGGGACTAGAATGTTGAGTTTCACAAAAGTAAAATGTGAGTTTCTCCAACAGGAGGCACTGTACAGCTCTCCGGTTTCCCAGGTATGTGTGCGAGTAGCTCATCTGGCTCATCTGGGTCAGGGTGAGCTCCCCCGTGAGTGCGTTAGCCCTGGCTTTTATACTGAGATATAGTACTTCAAGGAGCAGACTGGTAGCCATGAGAGCTTGGGCTCATTGAGACACAAATCTTGTATATGCGGCCATGGCGTAGCTTCCGTGGGTGCAGCCGCACTGGGGCCTACTGATGATCCCGGATAATTGCTGTATTTCACATTTGAAACAGTGGCTGGGCATTCCCTCCCTTGCACTAAAGACCCATCACTACACTCTGACTACGTGACTACTTTGGAGAGATCACTTTTGAGAGACGGACAAGTTGGCTCCTTCCGAGTACACTGCACGTTTCCAAAAACACGGCAGTACGATAAAGTAAGTGCTTCCCAGCACGACTCTGTCAGCACCAAGGACGGGAAGCCACCTTGCCTGTCCGGCAAAGAAGGGTGCGATGAGGTGAGGACGAATGGGGCACGAGAAAGCTGTTCCCAAGCTCAGGAATTACACGGTGATGCGACCCACACATAGTGCTTGGTTTCCGGTCTAACTTATGCCAACCCCGAGGGCACAAGCAAGCACTGAAGTGCCATTTCCCGGCCTGCTAGAAAAACTCGGACTGGTTTTGTCCCTCCAGCCCCTTCTGCAGCTGGAGAAAAATGAGAGTCCATTCATCACCCAGCACACTCCTGCTAAAGGCACTTGAGAGGAGACCCGTGAGCAGCGAACTCCTTGCAGATAGAGGAGCCGGGGGCAGAGAGAGCAGAGCTGCACCTTCCACAGCGCCCATGGGGCTACCACCATACTGAGGCACTCGCACGCAGGCAGACCCCAGACACACCGCAGAGCACCGTCCCATCTAGGATGCTGGAGACACACACACACGCTTCAGTGCCCTCGTCATGGGTCGCAAGCAATATAAAACAAGAGACGTGTGGCACGTACCGGGTGAATCTCAGCACTTGTGCCTAAAAGGGAGAGGATGTGGCTTAACGGCTCGTGTTGCAGCCTATGAAGCTGGGGAACCAGGTTTGAGCCTGGGGAGAAGCTCAAACACCCTATAATTCTGAGCCCATCATTTAACTCTCCGTAACTTAAAAAAAATTAACGTGTCCGACTGTAATGCAACTGGTGACCATGTAAAGCGCTTTAATATCTTCCGGTCGAGTTCGCGCTAATAAAACAGCAAAATAATAATAATGAGATCACATTAGCTTAAACTCTGACGTATTTGTTCTACGTAGGGGTGAGTCCATGTTGTATTCAAAGTAGGTTCCTTCCACGTGTCTCATAATGTCAATCACGAACGAATCAAGGCAGGTTCACGCATATCGTCTCATCCATTCACGCATATCTTCTCATCTGACATTCACGAGCGCAGTTGGCCTGCAGAACCAGCAACCCCACTGGTACATTGTGGCTATTTGCTTGAGGACGGGAAGTACAGAAATATAAACCGACTATTTCTGAATGAGTTGGCTTAATGCTCTGCCTGCAACGAGGCGGGCTCTACTTTGATAGGCAGGAGCCTGCGAAGTTCCAACAGATTCCCCGCCTCTGTAGCAGGCTAGCAGTGACGTAGTGACGTAGGCACGTAGCTCGTCCGGAGCGCGGCAGCTGCATGGACTGAGTGAGCAAACAGGAGGGATTTAGAGAAAGGTTGGTCCGTTAATGTAGTGAGAGCCGTAAAGTTGGGGGGGGGGTGCGCACTCGTGTGTGCGCGCGCCTTTGTGTATGCGTGCGGTGGCGGGGTGCACTCGTGTGTGCGCGCGCCTGTGTGTATGTGTGTGTGTGTGGGGGGGGGGTCCTATGTATGTATGTATGTTCGTGCGTGGGCGCTTGTGTCTGTGTGTGTGTCGGTGTGTGTATGCGCATGCGTGTATGGTGTTTTGCGCTTCCCAGGAGACAGCGCCTGGCCGCAGCGCTCATTCGCGCGCGCGTGACACTTTCAAATCGCCTCCAAGGCGATGCGCGCGGCCAGGACTGTCTCCTGGGAAGCGCACATGCCGACAAAAGGGGCTCGGCGGAGACGCGCTTCGCGAGGCTAGCCGAGACCTAAAAAGCACTGGATCTGAGTGGAGTGAGAAACTGTCGATGTCAGATAGTTTACCTGTATGAATTTTCTATGTAACAGACCAAATGTTGTTTACATCCTCAGGACAATCCCTCTTCATAGTAGATTAATAGAATTGGCTTGGCTTGAGCAAATGACTGGAAGGGCCTACTAATTGGAAAAAGTGGAAAACCCCTCACTGTTGACGACTACCTCTATACACCTTAATAAGTAATCTGATGATGCTTTCTTCCACTTCACTTTCTACCAAAACGTCCAGCACACCTTCCATTGCCAGTGCATGGTCAGTAGTTCAGTGGTGTGTTTGAAAAGTTAAGGCAAGGAAAGTGTCCAATGTTGTAAAATACTACAATTGCTATGCAGTTGGGTCCTCAAACAACTGAAACCCTTTTCCACCTCACATGCTTTATTAATAATAACTTTAGCCGCTTTCGTGAGGGGCTGATGAAAGGACCTCTACTGAAACATTTAGATTTCAAGTGTCCATTAGATATTTTTTATTACTTTGCAATAACTCAATTCGCACAGGTTGTCGGGGACATTCAAAACATATTGTTACACAGTTAGAAAGTAAATGGGCCATTCCTGCTGTAAATGTCCTTTATCCCCGTAACAGCCCCACCCATCCCAAACCTGTTGAGGTACTGGGTTTTTCAGAACCGGTACTGATCCGGTAACCCAGCGGTGCCAGGGTACACCCAAAGACCTCGAGTTCTTCCTGATTTAGACCACAGAAACTCAGAGTCTTCTAGGTGAAGTCAACGCTCGATTTTATTGGCTGCAACCAAGGTAACAAGCATCCTAGAAGTACAACACACAGGAAGTAGGTTCTCAGGAGACTGCTGCAATTCACAAAGTCAGGCTTCTCTTTTTATGCAAAATAATAAGCTTCAGGCAAACATTCCTAGATTTTCAGGATACTATTCACATATTTCGAACACAAATAAGTAACAGAGTTATGATGACAAGCTCACATTTCGGTTGTCCATTCCATAATGAATTGCCCGGCAAGGTCCGGCATTTCCATCAGATATCGGTGTTTCCCCAATAAAACGAGCACGTCCCCATCATAAAACAAATCAGAGAAAAAGAGTGGGGCCAGGTGTGGGCAAGATTCGGCAGGGTGTGTGTGTGTGATGAAAGGGTTTTATGGCCGGTTGCGCCTAGATGCTATCTCAACCGGCCACTGGGAGAGGAACTGACCAAACGGGTTTGGCCTGGGGCGATGGTTCCAACCTGCCCAGGTCACAGGAGAGTCAATCAAGGAGTACGTGTCCTTTCGATGTTGAATTAAGCCTATGTGAAGGGCAACACACAAAATGGCTGCCATATACAAAATGGAAGCCAAGGGTTCAAGGTACGAGTGACGATTTCCAGGTGAAACCATCACTCGAATGCGATGAAAATGCTTGTGCATAATGTACTCGTCTTTCTCGGTCTTTTGATACCCAACTCGTCATGGTACGATGAAGTTTTATTCTCGAGTCCAGTATTGTTACATGAGTTCGGGATTTTCAGTACTACACTGTAGTGCCTCCCAATAACAGTGCCAAATGTCAACATACTTTAGGTGCAGACCGATGCCCCATACACTTGTTGAGAAGCAGCAAATATCACTTATTGCAACTAGGAAACGGTCCATGCATAGGAGGCAGTTATTGCAAACTGTAGAGGGTATGGAGAAGTAATGGTATGGGTGCCTGTTATTAGTGGTCTGCAGTTGGGGTTTCCCGGCAGTGTGGGCTTCGGTTGTTTCATACTATTCACTATTGTTTCCCTGTCCTTAGCCAATTCCACAGACCCTTGGCCCCCTCTGGCTTCTCTCATGAGCACCCCTCCTTCGTAGCCCGCCCACTTCTCAAGTTCTTTCCCCCAAACATCCACCGGGTACCCCTGGGTTCCCATCAGTTCTGAGCAATATCCTGTTTTTCCTGCCGGAATGCCAGGTATTGGAACCTGCTTGTGGCATTATGCTTACCTGTGTGAGGGAACCAACTAAGCATGTAGTTCTCTAGGGTACAAGGCACCTACCTGTCAACAAAACTACAAGTGTAGCAGTTATGTGCATCCAGTAGGGTGTAAAGTCCACATTTGTAAAGCGCACAATCACCCGTAAGGGTCTCTAGGCGCTGGGGGCCGTCGGGAAGATTAAGCGAGCTATTGCCCAGAGTCACATGGTGCTGGGCTAACCTGCCGCCGGAGCCGGGGATCGAACCGTGGTCCCCAGATTCCAGCGTCAGTCACCCTGGCCGCGGCGCCACACCTCTTCCATAAGCAACTTGAAGTGTCACACTGATAAAACACTTATTAAAGAATAGGGAGGAGGGATATAAAGCAAACTATAAATAGAACCTGGAACAATAAACATGAAGGCACAACATTGGTTAGCAATAATACATTTATGGATAGCAATAATACATTTATGGATTTTATATACATACATATATATATATATATATATATATATATATATATATATATATATACACATATATACAAACTATAAATAGAACCTGGAACAATAAACATGAAGGCACAACATTGGTTAGCAATAATACATTTATGGATTATATATATATATATATATATATATATATATATATATATATATATATATATATATATATATATATATATATATATATATATATACACACACATATACACACTAGTTAGAAGTTCCCTGGTTTCTGTAGACCAGTTAGTCTTAAGCAGAACTGCAAGCAAACAATGTATGAACACAACGTGCCTCTCGTAAAAGCCCACCCTACCTCCTTAATGAACCTTAGCCAGGGTAGTGAAACTCAGACGTTCCTGCGTGGTGGCTAGGTCAACAAATGCAGGTTATTGTAGTTGATACGACTGGAAGGGAAAGGTGATTGCATTCTGGAATTAAATCCTTGATGACCAACTTTTTCTACCTCTTAAATCATATTTTATTATTTTTCTAAAGAAACAATACAGTAAAAAGAGAGTTGCATTGAGCATCTATGTGCTGAACCATTTACAGCACCCGAGCATATGCATTTAAGGTGTAATGTGTGCCTTCGGTTCGAGAGCACTTGTGCATCTTCCTAATATTGTCGTACGCCCCTACCCTTGCTGTCCCAGAATGCATTGCTGTCCAGAATGGTGCCCCTTTGATCCTAAGACATTTCGAGTCAGCGGACATTCATAATTCTAGTAGAAGCGGTCTTGTAAGACAATGAACCAGGCTTTGAAAACACACTTTGGTCTACAGGAAATCTACTGGTTGCTAAAAATAAACTTTGCTTCCAAACAATACATATTCGAATTTTAACATCTAAGACTAGGAATCTGGGATTTTGACATAATTTGCCTATTCCTATCACAAGGTGCCTGAACTGTAACAATTATTGGCAAAGCCAACAGGTCTAGGTTCAATGTGCTAACTAAAACATGCGGTTAGGACATTAAAGCCGGATACACTGGAGAGAGCCTGCAGGAGTCGGCAGAGAGGGCAATAGTTGTAAAGTAGGTCCTCGTACAGGTCAGTGCAAGTACTCACATGAAGGAGGAAGGATACACCCAAGTAGCTAATAGCTCTAGGTGAGAGATGAATACACCATTGGACAAAACCAAGATGTGATTGACAAAGTATTAAGCCAATGGCTGACAGTGGCTAGTTGAAGAAAAACACAGATTGAAATGGGAGGACCCAAACCCCCTCTCTATATAAACAGTTACCAACATGTCTGTTTGACAGCTGTGTTATCTTATCTTATAAAGCGCATAGCTACCCTAAGGCTTTCTGGCGCGGTGGGACTAAAAATGAAACCTGAAAATTACAGGGAGTATATCCAAGTTTTAAGTCAATTTCTGAATCTGACCTCATCAAATTCATTTCTCAGACTCATTGGCTTTGAGTTCCAAAGTATGGGGGAGAGGTTTGAGAAAGTTCTTCCACCCCCTTTGGCCTTTTGAATATGTGGAACTATCAAGAGACCAGTGTTAGAAGATCTTAACGTCGTGCTCGGAACATAGCAGGTCAATCAACCATACGAGGCCTCTTCCGATTTATTGCCCTGTTTGTAAGACACAGAGCCTTGAATTTAATTCTCTGCTCCTTAGGAAGCCAGTGTAAGGAATTCAAGGTTTTCTTAGCATCGGAACTTTTAGGTATTTTAAAGATGGTTCTGGCCGCAGCGTTTTGCAGCAGCTAGAGCCTTTTGAACTGATTTGGGGGAATCCAGATATAGGTAGTTTCTGTAGTCCAGCATGAGTGATCCAGGCCTGGCCTCTTCTGCATGACGTTGGCAGTAGAGCCAAAATCTTCCTCAGCATTCTCAATATGACAAAACTGAAGTGGTCAGTTTTTTGGCTTGGGCTTCCATCGAAAGAGAACTGTCCAACCACATCCCAAAGCTTTTTATAGGGGAGGACTGGACGGGCACAGCCCCTAGACTATATGGCCAACTCAACAATAATACTATGGGAGGATTGTTCCTCAGTACCATCAGTTCAGTTTTTTCCAGTCGCGGCCGGCATGACTCGCGGGTGGCGGGTGCGGGATGGGGTCGCCAGCTTGGAGGAGCCGGAATAAAAAAAAATAATAATAATAATTCCTTACCCGGTACCACGCCGCCTCCGCTCCTAGCCGGGTCCCGCTTTTTTCTGCTGCTGAACAGGAAGCATGCAGCCTCCCTCCTCGCCCCTAAGCCAATCACAACGCTGCAATGGCAGCATTGTGATTGGTGGGGACAGCGCCCAGCCGGGCGCCCATTTTGCAGCCTACATAGAGAAACTGCAGAGTGTGCATGAATAGTTTGGTCGGCCCCAGAGTGCCGACCAAATAGTCAGGGCCCACAGCATTAGGCAAGCCACTCCTCGCCGACCCGCCCACCCGTCCGCCCTCAACCAGACATACCCTTTTGCTTTTTCGCAGCTTGAGAAGCAGAAACATAAAAGGTATTTAAATACCATTTTATTTTTCTGCTTCTCGCACTGCGAGAAAGTAGTCGGGCGACGCTCCTCCGCCCTAATGGACTACCCGCCCCTGATTTTTTCCCATTTAATTTTAAAGAGTAACTTGCCATCCAGTTAGCTACTTTCTCACAGCAAGGGCTTAGCTGAGACTGGTAACCCTCAACTGAGGCGACAGGCTGTATTTCGTCAGCATAAGACAGAATTGAGACTCCAAATTCTTTGACAGTGGAGGATCGAGGTCTATAGATATTAAAACGAGTAGTGCTGAGCGCTGAGCCCTGCGGAACACCACATTTCAAAAGGAACATCTCAGAGTAGCAGGGAGATTCGAAAATCTGGAATGCTCTTTCTTTAAAAAAAAACAAAAAAAAAACACAAACACACACTAGCCATTCTAGAGCATAAAAAAAAGCATAAATCCTAAAAAACGTCATCCTAGGTGCTCTCAACTCATTCTGTATTGGGAAGCAGAAGAAATCAGTAAGAACTTTAAAACTTGTTAATCTCAGGCATGGTTATATGTGTATGAATGATCAGGTAGAGGAAAAGGCGGGGGCGCAGAGCTCCTATCAGAGGAATCCTATTGCACAGTTAAGCCTTCAGCAGTGTTATCACTTCTCGCACAACAGAGGGCTAGGTACGAGTGATTATTGACTTTGCAGAGCGTGATCCTGTTAAGACAGGAGCCCTCCTTATCACAGTGATTATGTAACAAAGACTTTAGCGGTCTCTGGTCCAAATCATTTACAGTACACTGGAAACCTGGCAGAGTGTTGCATTACATTTGCTTGATAGAGTAGAAACCTGAAACCTCCACCTGAGCACAACAGGAAGCCATAAAAAGGAAAAGTAAAGCACTGAGTGAGGCATTTTGTTTTGTCCAGGAGTCGATAACTTGATAGGTCTCAGAGTTCTTGGGCAACACAGTTCATCTGAGGCTCCGTAGAACGCGTGCATGTATCTAGGTGTAGAAGATGGTTAACAACATGCTGGTAGATGCCTTGGTAAAAATATTTTCACTTTAAAGGCAACAAAATCCATGGCTGAAGGTTAGAATCCTACAGTCCTCATTGCACTAGTATTGTCTGTGTGCTCCATTTCATCTATCGAATACCCTTGCCTGTGGGACACAGGTTGGTTGGTTGTGTCCACAAGCTCCTAATGCCAGCAGATCATCATACTGGTGGACATATGCCAGTTGATGGTGGTTCTCTGATTTTCTTCACTTCTTGCTGTTTGCCTGTTTTGGGACTTGGCTTTACAGTGCTGACTTTATACAAGGGCAGTAAGAGCCAAAAATTAGGGGCCTACTACGATGGCGGGCGGGCGGACGATGTTGCGGCGGTCCCGCCAGGCCAATTAGGATGCCCCCGCCACACTTGCGGGCGCATCTTCGACATTAACATTGCTGCGGGTGGAGCTGTAAGCAGGACCCGCCACAATGTTCAGGCCCATGTTGTGCATTGCCTGGCACAACGTGGCAGGCACCACGCGGTGCCTGCCACCTTGTGCATGGCAATGATTGGGGGTACCATGGGGACCCCCCCAGTGCAGCCACCCACACCCTCCACCCCCCCGGGGGCCCGCAATGGGCCCCCACGGTGATTTCCTGCATGCCTTTCTATGGCGGAGTCTCCGCCATGGAAAGGCAGGCATCCTAAAATGGATGGCGGTGCCTGCAAGGCACCACAACCATATCCTGTGCCTTTTCCGCCCGGCCGGCAATGCGACCGGCAGAAAAGCGGCGGACGGTCTTTCCGTCCGCCACGGTGCCCCTCACCATACTAATATGGCAGGGGGTGAAACTGGGTAATTTGGCGGGCGGATCGCCACCACCGGGCTGGCGGTGGCGATCCGCCAGTGATCCTAATAGGCCCCTTAGTATCAACTGTAAAGCAGCATGGTGTGGGTTAAGACTAATTATTCAAAGCAAGCTGAAATAGGCTAGATTATGTAAATACAAGGTTTCCATGCAACAATATAGTTCTGTAGCGGTAAGGGATTTCTTCTGATAGCGACAAGTCACTTGGTTACCTGTATGTAGGTAAAACAAGTTCAGGTGGCTACTGTGTTTGCAGTAGCAGGGTAGTTAGGCACATACTATCCAGGAGCGGATATATAATGAATGTTTTTACACCTTCACCAAACTCTTAATTAGGTTAGTGTCTGTAATATACATGTTATTTGAGGGGTGCTGTTGCTGTCACATACATAAATGATAGAATTGCACACTGACTGGTCTGTGAGATCTGGGTAAAGTGTGGAATAGGTCCGCTGTTTAGGGTCTGGGTTTATACAATGGGTTTAACCTAGGAATAGATCAGAAGCCATAGCTTAAAAAATCTCTCCAACCCCTAGGAGATGATACCCGAGTCTGCAACCTTTATATATGTAACTGTGAGATAGCTTTGCTGCCTAAAGCTTAAATGTGCACAATTTAATTTATATGAACATAGCTCAGATTTGCTTTTTCACATCCTGTTACTTCCGTACTGATCTCAACTAACACTGTCTCAAAAGTTTGCATCATATTCGAATGCTTAAAAAATGTATACAATTAGCATAAAATGATCTTGAAAAAGATGCAATACATACCAGATCTCAAGAGAGTGTAATTTTTTAAACAAATCCTTAATAACTTTCTTTGAGTTCACTGGTGTTTAAGTTTGCCTTACAAGAATTACAACGACAACTCTTCAAACATGTAAGTGCATGGCCTCCTGTAAATTGTAGGCATTGTTCCATACTCTGGAATCCATATGAGGAATTGCATTTTGAAGATGTGTAATTTGTGCCACTAATTAAGTCTAAATAAGGGTCCCCAAAAATCTGTGTCCAGGGCCCCAATAGTTCTTAAGATGGAACAGCCTGTCAACTGGCATTAGAGGGCGTAAATGAACGGAAAAGATTAGTAATAAATGTAAAGTTTTTCTGAAAGGTGGGCCCCAAAATTTATTTTTGGCCAAAGGCCCCCCAAAATCCATAAGATGTCCCTGGGTCCACAAAACTCAAAGGGAACCACTGCTCTAATGTGAATGTCCACTGTCACACAACCACAGGGAACATCAGAGTATGCACATTTAGGTGGTACTTTTCCATATGTGAAGTTGCTTTTTGTATTACAAGGAAATTATGCTACCAATTTTTGAGGCTTTTTGGACATAAATCACACATACTCATGAAAAAATGGTGTATTATTAAAAATGAAGTCTCCATTTGCTACCTTCAAGAATAAGCAGTTAATATAATAGTCTAATGTTTAAGAGGCTTCTGCATGAGCCTTGGCTTTTGGTTACTAGCCGATTAAATGTACAAGGTATAAAAACAAAGTTAACCGCAAAGTTTCTACCTTAGCCCCCATGTTTGACTGGAACCGCTTGAGCTGTCGAAGCCTCATGTATTCGGATTTCACCCTTTTTTTCCAAGAGATCATGTTGATCGAGGAAGGGGGCATTGGGTTATCCATGGTCCTGCGATTGAAAATGAGAAACAGAGAAAATACACTAAAAAAATAAGACAGGATGGGAACACATCAGAGAGCTGGTCAAGTAATGAAAATTAAAGAAACAAAAAGTATAGAACCACGGAGAAAACCAGAGTCCCCCGAAGCCTTTCCAAGTGGACAAAAACGTTCCTCGATTCTTTTTAGAATTCCAAATATGGCTAAAACACAAACAAGAATTCGACTGGATTTACTTCACAGATTCATTCATCAAGTATTCATAATTTGTCAGTTGCTCTTCTCCGTTTTTGCATCGTCTTTGAAATCAACTAAATACCTTTGCATATTTCCGTAAGTCTCTTTTCGGGAAAAACACAAGGCAAGATACTAAGTAACGTAGACAAGGAGTGGTCAGATGGAAGAACAAGCATTTGCTAAAGCAAATGGGTCTCGCCTACTTGAGATATTGGCCTGGTCAAAGCTTTTAGTCATATTGTATACCAGAGCTGCTGAAAGTTTTAAAAAGAAAAAAAAGTACTACGATGCAGCCAAGGCAGGCAGCGTCATTATTTGTTTTATTTTTTTAATTGGCGTGGGGGGGAACACAGACAACAAAGGTGTGGTGAAAAAGGTGCTATTACGCTGCAAGTCTTGTCCGCATCATATTACTTTTTTAGGTCTCGCCTAGGCAGCGCTTGCGCTGTCTCTTTGAGACTTGCTGTATCTAGAATATGGCCTTGAAAAAATGCCTATCTTTTTCATTGGTTTCTGTTGCTGTCCTTTAGAAATACTGGCTTTTCATTAATCAATACATTTAGTGGACCCTCCTTTTGGAATTTTGTATCCTCCCATGAGGACTGCCCCTCTTACATGTGTTCTTACTGTATAGGTTATTTATATTTAGATAGACCTCTTTTTTATTAGGCCTGCCTCTTTGCTCGTTAACTGTTCTCTACTTGTGCAATGAAACTTTAGTCGCATCACTTTATCTCCCGGTGCTTCCCCCTCACCCTTGCCACAACACTGCTTGCAGGCCCCACCACCCCTTCAAGGACACTGCTGTTTTGCTTTTTTTTGTTACTTTACAAATGCTTTTATTTATATAGCGCACCTAGCCATGGGCTCAGATAAAGTAAACAAACAATCAGCCCATTATCACAGGATGTTGAGCCTGACAGTAGACTCGAACACAGATCCCCAGTTCACCAGTCAGCAGCTCTCACCACTGCACCATATCCTTTGCCTAGCCATGTTACAGGGTGCAGTACCATACGTGGCCAAAAGAGGCACAAAGGACACGAAGTCCGGTGGGACTGTTGATGGATACATAGGACTGCTGATATACCGGTTGGTGAGGATTTGTACATGTTTATCTACTACTGGAATAAACCTACATTGGCTTCATCACACCTGTGTTGTCCTGATTACTACATCTATTGTACTGCACTCTTACAACACTGCTTGTTTTAACGTTGAGTCGGAACTGCCACTTTCTGTCCTGGTCCTAAGGTGGGGAGGGCATATCTATTGCATAGGTAAAAAAATATTGGCATTTATAATGCCAATATCACCAACTCCAACATATGTGAGACCTATTGCATTTCCAATGCTGTTTTTAAATGGTGATGGGGTGCAACATGGAAAAAAGAGGGAGGGTGGACAGATGGAAGGGGCACCATGGACAACAGAGGGAGGGATGGCGGGGGGGCAGCAACAGGAACAACAAAAGGAGGGATGGTGGGTGGGGGCAAGCAACAGGGACAACAAAAGGAGGTATAGCAGTTGGGGGCATGCAACACAGACAACAAAAGGAGGATCAGGGGCAAGCACCATAGACAACACAAGGAGGGAGAAGGGTGGCTGGGGCAACCAACACAGACAACAAAAAGGTGGGAGGGATGGCAGGTGGGGTCAAATAACAGACAACAAAAAGAGAGAGGGAAGCAGAATTGGGGGCTAGCAACACAGACAGCGAAAAGAGGGCGGGATGGGAGAGAGCAAGCAACACAGACAACAATAAGAGGGAGGGATGGCGACTGAGTGCAAGGAACACAAAGGAGGGAGAGATGGCAGGTGGGGTCAAGCAAAGGACAATGAAAGAAAGGGGATATGGTGGGTTTGGGAAAGCAGTACAGACAAAGAAGGCATGCGTGTGATGGAAAGCAGCACACAAATAAAAGGAGGGAGAGCAGAAGGAGGCAGGAGACACAGGGGAAAGCAACACAGACAGTAGAAGGAGAGAGGGTGGGTGGGTGTTGGAAAGCAGATAGACAGCAGAAGGAAGAAGAGGCTGAGGGCAAGCAAATTGTCAACGGGGGAGAGATGAGCAAGCAGATGGACTGTGGCATGTCAGCAGGTGAAAGGTACACAGAGAGAGTTGAAGTACATTAGGGTGATAGATAAAAAACCAAGCACTCTTGTAGAGTGTTTCAACACAAAGAATAAGGACACATTGTGTTAATAACCCAGGGGAGAGACAAATATACAAAGAGTAAGGAAGCCTACGGCAGCTGACTAATAAGAAGCAAGGCAAACACAAAGAGATGATGGATGGAGGGCTGAAACCTTTCAGACACTCACCCCGAGTCACCCTAAATGGGAAGGGTATGTCCAGACGTGGGTCCTGTGCTCGCTACGCCACCGGTTTCAAGCTAGCCTGACTGAGGAGGGGTGACACTCCAGAATTGGTCCCAGGAAGATTGTTGTCCGATCCAGGGAGGACCTGGCCTGGCAGTTCCGACTGGACTGTTCCCATGGGGGCAGGGTCAAGGCTGATTTACATAAGGCTAGGCCCAAACTGGAATGGCACGGTGAGCAGAACAACAATGGATTAAACCCAGATCTGTGACTAGGGTGAATGTTTGATATGTTCAACATTCCGTCCATCATCTTTTTGTGTTGCATTTTCACCCTAAATGGGAAAGGTATGCCCAGATGTGGTTGCTGGGCTCACTACACCACTGGTTTCAAGCAAGCCGGACTGATGAGTGGTGATGCCTCGAATCCAGTCTAAGGATGCTTGTTTTTCAGTCCTGGGAGGACCCGTCCTGGCTGGACTGTTCCCCTGGGGAACATGGCCAAGGCTAATTTGCATATGGCTGGGTCCGAACTGGATTGGCGTGGGGAGCAAACAAATGATGGATTAAACCCAGATCTGAGACTAGGGTGAACGTTTGACAATGTTCAACATTCTGCCCATCATCCTTTTGTGTTGTAATAAGAAGCAAGCAGATGAGAGTGACAATGAGGCCAATCAATGGACGGCATCTATGACCACAGTTAGAAAACAAAAGATCTCACAGTCAATAGTGTATGCACGGTCTTAGGAAAGACCTGAAAATGGTAACTGCCACAGGGGCAGATGTTGAGATGGCACTAAAAAGGCAACAAAAATAAAAGCGGACTAAAAAAAAATAGAGGCTGTGGACTCAGTCCTAAACCTCTGTGACAAGTGGCTGGAGCACCTAGTGGACCCAGATCTCAGGACCGTGTACACGTAGAGTTATGGAAGCAGCAGAAATATATTATATTTATAAACCTGGACAGTAGGACATAAATAGAACCGTATTACCCAGAAGCCACAGCTGGACAGATGGATAGTAGGCACTTCACAGATGCCCTACAATCAAGTAAAGTGTTTCCACTACTAAACTCTTTACAGTGATCAGGGAGTACTGCATATTAACACCAATGGCCACATATGAATAAATGACGAAAACAGAGTGCAGCTACAATAACAAATGTAAAGGTACACTGGTTACTAAAGTGCATACTTGCGATCTCACATTTATTAGACAAGCTCCCGGTCTGACAGCCTTCAACACCCAATATCTGTTAGCGAAACATTCAGTGTCAACTTTACGGTTATACAACCTACTGATTACATTAATTAGTTCATACTTCCATCACATGAGGCCATATCAGTCACAATCATACCATGCATCCATGTAAGACCACAGTGGATATGAAAAACAAAGAAAATCGCAAGGCACTGAGAGATGCATCTAGCTACAGAATTACAAGTTCAGTAGAAAGCTACATGCAGTGCTTAATTTCAGCTGGTGTTGCCGGTAGGTGCCACCAGCACTCATTTTTGGGGAGTGGCACTTCTGTTCTTCTTTAGACTTTCTCCCACAGGAAGGGAGAGAAAAACACTCGGATTAGATAAAAAAAAAGACAAATGGAGAGCAGAGAAATGAGAAAGAACCAGACTGATCGCGATGACGGGGGAGGGATTGTCTGGTTGTAAAACAACTACACGGCCTTGGTATTCATTCAGCGCCCCCAATATTTGTAGCGCCAGCCCTGAGACTTTGGGTCCTGGGGCTTATGGATTTAGAAATTCAGCACTGGTTTGCAAGCATGCATCTATTGAAATGGATGAACACATCGCTAATATTCAGCTACTGCTACAAATTCAAAGCATACGCATAGATTAATAAAAACCTCGCACATCAAACATGGAAACAGAAATACAAATAATTGAACTTGAAAAAGTAAGGGAGTAAACGCCTCTGATTAAACCAAGCTCACCACTGCTCAAACGAACGGTGCAAATCAAACAGTGCAAGATAAACCAAAGTATGGTATAACTACCTTTATGGTAATTAGGCCAGCAAAATATAAACCATATAAATATTATAAATGCGGCATTGAAAAAATCTAGGACAAAATATGCCTACAGTTTCAATCTAGAGTAATGATGATATACGGAGTTAAAATGCATCTATGGAGTGAACATATCCATGTAAGACCGTGGTACGTCTTGTCTTTTGTTTACAGGCACTTCCAGTACATAACAACTACATCACCACGCATTGGTCTGTAAAAATTGCAGTAGTGCGTCACTGGGGAAATCTTTTTCTCTGCTGTTGCCCTGAAGAACGGCCAGGACCTTTGTTAGGCCAATGGAGTAGGGCAGAAACACGTAGGGGTTTTAGGTTAGGGTCATAGGAGCACAATATCCTGCTTGCCCCATATATTCACAGTTTTTCATGTTTCCCATTCACCCCGCAAATAAAGGTATATCTTGGGATGGATGAGGAACTCTTATTTAATAGTATGTAACCCCACCCCGACTCCCCCAAAACACTCACTTCTGAAAAGAGCTCCCTGTAATATGGTTGAGCCCATCCTGACCTTTAGGAGTTAGTGTGAACCGGATGAAGAAACATGCCACTACTAGAGTGGGTGAGGGTTGTATACAATAAAGATTTTTAGGTTTCAGCTACCGTCGCACTGCGTAAGCAGTGGGCGGAGCCGAAATCTTTTGTCTGTAGTATGGGGGCTGAACACGCCCCTCTTCTCCATTGACTGGCCTCGTAAATGCTGGCCAGCCATTGGAGGAGAGGAGCGTCACTGAGTTCAGGGCCCGCCTTGACGCGATTCGGGGGCGTTTCCGTGTCTTTTTTTAAGTCACGCCCTCTCCTCTTCCCATTGGCTGGAATTTTACCTTCCAGCCAATGGGAAGGGGAGAGCACGCCCCCGAATCCCTACACGCACTCCCATCCCACCCCCGTCCATTCATTCCCCTGTCCTCGCCCTCCCGTGCCTCCTCCCTCCCTTAATTTTGATGTCTTGAGGTGGTCTAATGCTAACAGTTGAAACTGACAGCTGATTTGTTATTAATGTGCGAGGAGCTGATGTTGGATACATGCAGAATAAAGGCACTCTGACAACCGTACGTTGTATTCTTATCGTCCTTTATATTACTTTAATTAACCACACAATACCTTGATCAGAGTTCGGACATGTGCTATAAGAACTGTATCTGCACATTACAGGATAGTAGGTTGACAGTAGTGCGCAAATACTAGGTGGATGCGCTCAGTCAGCGGTGCCGGCTCTGTTGCCATTGGACCACGTCTTCCGGTGCAGCAGAAAGGTCTTTTCCGGTGCTGCATGCAAGCGAGGTATGCTAGCGATGGTTGGGCCGTCTCTTTTGGGGCGGGCTCATTCGTGTACCCAATAGCAAGTATCACTGAGAAAGACAGCGGCTAAAATTCTTCTCAGACCGCCCCTTGCCCGTCAATCAGTTTTAAAGCCCGCTTTCTGAATTTACTCCCGGGTTCCTCAAATACATTGAATTCAGAAAAGGTCCTTGGTATAGTAGAGGCACTCGGATTTTCAGGATCTTCTGACGGAAGGTAAGACGTGAGTTCACGATCATTCCGGGCGCCGGTGGGTTGGCTTATAGACCTGTTACGTTGGGAAAATTGGTCTAAATGCAGTTGTAATCTCCCGCGAAACAGGAAAGGGCGCGAAAAGGCTGGTTCGGCTGCAGTCTAATAGACGTATGTAGACAGCAGACCCTGCCTCTTCTCACGCCTGTCTCTTACAATATACACAACACACGTGATTGTTTACGTTCATTTAGGTTTTTCCATTTATTTTGTTATTCGAAATTTACATAGTTCATATTAAATACGCTCTTAGCTTTATGAAGTATAGTTCCGTACGCACACGTAGGTCTTTCAATTGATGTGGAGGCTGGAGAGGGTTGTTATGATGCACCATGGCAAAAACGTGTGGTTATAAACAGGATGTAGAAGTTCATTACCAGTGGAAATCCACTATATATTGGCGTTTCTAGGTCCGGAACGGACGTGCTTTTCCCACCGGTGGATGGATTTCGACCTTTGTTCTGCGCATTTGTCATTTTTCAATGTGTCATTATTTATCTTCTCTTTATTCATTACTATCGTTTCATGTACACATTTCACGATCACATCTATATCGTTGTGTACTCTTCTGTGTCCCACTGTATTGCATTCTATGATTTTTTTTTACTTGTGCCTCCCTAATGTAATTTAACACAAACTTCCTTATTTCCGTTCTTTAATTTTTTAGTTCCTTTTTCTAGCACCCTTGTTGATGGCAAAATATATTGTTTGGTGAAGGCATTAGATGCTTGCCACCTGAAACTTGTGAGCACCTAAATTAAACAAACATTTACAATGCAACGGTTTTGCCTTTGGAAAAGTTTGAGCTATTGGCATTGTAAATGACAACATTTGTATTTATGTGTTGGTTTTGAAAACAGATAAATAAATGGCAGTCATTTACATTGCCAATAGCTCTAACTTTTCCAAAGGCGAAACCGTTGCATTGTAAATGCTTGTTCCTTTTCCCACCAGAGCACACAGGTCTTCGTGCATGTAAACAATCCTCATGGTTAATGGCACAAGGAAGCAGTTATTTAATTGTTCTTGACTTTTTGAAGAAGCATCACATAGCCCTTCCTGGCAACCACCATGCGCCTTCACATCCCAATATCATCTAGTAACGTTTGTTAACACATGAATGGTCTATGAATGGTCTAAGGTTCTTTTAACCCCCAAGAAAGAAGTGAACAATTTGGGGAGACTCAACCCGGACAAGACGGAGTTAGTCTTGACCAGAGGTGGTTGCAGTCCCTGGTCCCCTTCTCACTGGCCCTCCTCACTTGGTGTTCCCCCGCTCCCAGTCCCCAAGGTCAAGACCCTCGGCATCTTCTTGGACCCCTCACTTTCTGTTCACTCTCAGGTTAATTCGGTTGTTTCCTCCTGTTTCTTTTCCCTCCGAATCATCAGGAAGATCTCTCGGTTTTTTTCTTTACCCGCCCTAAAAATTATAGTGATGGCTATGGTGCTTTCGCGCCTCGATTATGGGAACATCATTTATAACGGCGCTCCAGCTTACGCCATTCGCCGTTTGCAGCTGGTGCAGAACCAGGCTGCCCGCCTGATTCATGGCCTGCCCAAATACCATCGAGTCACCCCCCTATTGCAGGCCTTGCACTGGCTGCCGGTGAAAGAGCGTGCCCTGTTCAAGCTTGGTTGTACCACTTTTCAGGCTAAAATGGGCACCGCCCCGGAATTTATTTGTTCTGCCATCACCCCCTACATACCTGGACGAGAGCTTAGGTCTACTCATCAGGCTCTGTTAACCATTCCCCGCTTCAGCAAGAAAAAGACTGGCGGTACGAAATTCGCAGTGCTTGCTCCTGCGTTTTGGAACTCCCTTCCCTCGGAACTCCGTATGTCATCTTCCTATATCGAGTTCAGGAAGGGCCTCAAAACTTTCCTCTTTTCCCGAGCCTACAATGCTTAAATCCCCCTCCGCTCCTGCCTGCTTCCTCACAATCCAACAGCGCCAAGAAACCGCATGGTAAAAGTGCGCTATATAAATGTTTTTAAATTCAAATTCAAATTCATGAGGCACTACTGAAAATTACCCAACACCTCAAAAGACAAAAAGACAGGAATAGATGTCCCATGGCTGGCAGTTGTAGTTTGCTTAATTGTTAGTGGGCAGGAAACGCTATTGGATAGCTACAAGCATAATGCATGTAATATATGCACAGCTCAACTTACAAGAAAATAGTTTAAAGATTTGATAAGTTAAACCTCTAGGCGTGGCATGGAATAGAGTTAATTATAGTAGCACACTTGTGACTATAGAACATTTTGGCAGCCTGCTCAGCAACCCCCAATATTTGAAATGCCTAATCTCTACTGACGGATAATAATCCAGAAATACGTGCATTGAGATGGTCAGCACCAATCTGCACCTACCTGGTGAAACACTCAAGAAACTTTGCAAGTACACACACTTGGCGAACTGCTTTCACCATAATGCCTAGGGGCGAACCTGCTGGGAGGTGAAGCAGTGTGATCCCACATTTGTTTACAGTTGTGACTATAAGCAACAAAAGCATCAATAGAGATCATGGATCAGGTGAAGGGAACATAAACTGTATGCCTGTGTTAAAAGTAAGAAAGCACACAGCCTTGCCAAAGGTGTGCCTAAGGCAAAACCCGTCTTCGTCTGTCCGTACTGTGCCCAGACCCCAGGCCCAGTTAATTTGGACTAGTCTCCAGTCGTCAGGTTTCTAGAAATTCCCTACAAAATTTAAGAAGTATGTGTGAATGCACCAATTGTATGGTATTTCTCCTCAAAGCCATGTATGAGCTATGCCAATGACGCTGTAGGACAAGGCTGTTTGACCGGTTACCTGCATGCCTCTGTCTCAAATAAGCCAGAGGGAAACTCAAGATAGATTCTGTCCTGGATATGGTAGGGGAGTCCATAACTGTTGAATCAGAGACTAAGCTTAAAGGATTTCTTATCAACGCTAGATAGTTGATAAAACAAATTGGAATGTGCTGATTTTCTTCCATCCTATGACATATGACTTCATTACTGAGTCATGGGTCAATGAAGCTTCTGGGTCAGAGTTAGTTCACGTAATTCCTCCAAGTTATGCCATCTCAAGATTGGACAAAGTAGGCAGGCTGGGAGTGGGTCTGGCAGTGGTATTTAAAATCAACTATCCGTGCCTTCTGTAATATGAGTTAGGCACGAGGACCTGCAAAGCTCTGCACTTTAAGCTTAAATTATCTGCTATTTTCTGGCCTATAGACCTTCGGGGCAAGATCTCCCTTTCCAAATGACATAAGCAATCTCATCGAGCCATTTATGATTAAGAATGGTTTGACCCTTTTGGGTGATTTTAATGTTTATCCCGGAGAGAATACTAAGGAAAACTCTACTGCGCTTATTGAGACCCTATCGGGCAAGGGATTGTCCCAATTGGTTTCGGCTCCCATACAGGATGCAGGTCACACCCTAGCTGGCATCTTGTCAAATTGCTCTAGGGTGTCATTCCAGTCTGCTGCTCCTCTCAGTTGGTCAGATCATGGTGCAGTCCATTTACATTTATGCCTCCCCCTTCAGATAGTAGTTGTCATCCACCTAATAAGATTTGTAGGAGAAACTGGAAGGGGATATCTGCAGAAGCTTTGACCAACACTCTAGATAGAATGCCCATGGAGATCAAGGATCATGTGGATAAGTGCACAGAGCATTTTGCAGCCTGGCTGGATACGCCCACCAATAGGGTAGCCCGTATTAGGGAAGCTAAGCAGAGGAGGCTCAGCCCTCTGGTTCAATCAAAGGCTGAGAACCCTTAGGCAGGCTTGTCGCCATCAAGAGCAAATTTGGAGAAAAACCTTTGACGGACAATAAAGAAAAAAAACTCAATAGGAGCAGAATACGGGAATACAAACTATCCCTTTATGAGCAGAAGTCCTCATACTGCACCTATAAACATTTAATCTGCCTCATCCACTAAATTACTTTTTAGGATGGTGCAGTAGCTCTCGAACTCTAAGTCAGCTGGAGAACTAGACAGCTCACAAGATTTTTGCCACCAGCTAGCCGACTTTTTCCAACATATAATTACTGATATTTATGACGAACTTGACATATCAAAACTTTAAAAAAATATCATATGCTGCAAACCAAGAGTATAGAGCTGCAGTTGGGACCCCTGGTGTCTCTGCGGTCCAAGGACCGAGAGTCTAACTTGCTCATCCTGAAATGGTAGAATAACATCTCCTCAACACTAAGTCAGGCTTGCCCCGGAATCATTTAGAACAGCAATCTTGCATATGGTAGCTAATACTGCGGCACACCCTCTTACGGTATTGATGAACAAAGCGATGCTCTCTGGTTGTTATCCGCATCGATGGAAGGAGGCAGTCATCAGGCCTCTCCTAAAAAAAAACAAAAAAACACTTGACAGCAAGGATCTTACAAACTACCATCCAATCTCACCACTTCCGATACCGGCCAAGATTCTTGAGAAACACCTGAATGGCCACTTGGAATTTTTGAAAAAGCAGGGATGGCTGGACAAATCACAGTCCTGTTCCTGAAAATACAATGGAACTGAAACTGAACTGGTCTCAGCCACCGACTGCACGAGGGGCAAGGCATGAATCTGGTTCTTTTAGACCGGTCTGTGGCCTTTGACACCATCTCTCCTGCGCTGCCGATTGAACGCCTTCAGAATATGGGGAATACAGAACATGCATTGGCTCTGATGTCCTCCTTTCTCAATGATCGCTCTCAAAGGGTACTGTTAAATCAATTCCATTCTGATGTTTTCCCCGTGCCTTGTGGAGTGCCGCAGGGCTCATCTTTGAGCCCTAAACTCTTTACCCTGTACATGTCCACATTTGGTTCCATTATATATGCCTATGGGATGTATGTGATATCCTACGCTGATGACACCCATATCGTTGTGTCAATCCCTAGGAACTCTGCTGCTACCGCAGATAATTGCTCTCAATATATGTTGGCGGTCGTTGATTGGATGCAAAGGAATTTCCTCAAACTTAATGGTGAGAAAACCAGGGTATTGCTCTTTGAGATGCAAACCTCAATTTGTAATGGTAACTGGTGGCCGGACAGCCTAGGCACCCTCCCGATTCCAGCTGAGAAGGTCAAAACTCTTTGGAAATCCTAGACACTGAACTTTCTCTGAATGGACAGGCCAATCACACGTTCAGGACCTGCTTCTGGCTTCTACGGAAGTTAAAGAAAATCTTTCCCTTTATCCCCTTACTGGTGCGAAAGCAGGTCGCACTAGCTTTGGTCATGTCCAGATCGGACTATTGTATGGGTAAATGGAGAGCTTTGTAAAAATCAAAATCAAAATCGCACTGCACATCCAGGAATAATACTGAAATGCTTATAAAATAACATTAAAAAAAATAGTGTGCAGTAAAAAGACAAGGAAGAACACAGACAGGGAAGAACACATTTACTTGGTCCATGCTCCAAGGAGGAGCTAGCACAGAAAAGGAAGGGAAGCCTAAGGGGGCTAAGCAATTGATAGATTGCAAATGAGAGTGACAACGAAAACAACTAATGGTATACTGTGGGCAGGTTGTAAGCCAGCTGAATTGTAAACAATTCACCTCGCAGCACAACACATGCCTATAATGGATGTTGTCTTTCTCCCATGGATAGATCGGGGCTCAGCTGGACTGCAAAATAATTAAATTGGAGGTCACTGTTTAGACTTTTCACATAATTGACTGCTGGAGCATATTTCAATATGAAGAAATGCTATGTTTAAAATCATACTACAGTGTAACAAAAGCTGTATCTGGAAATGTGACAGGAGACATGAACGTGTTTACCCCTCCATATACTGTAGTTGTAAGGGGACAGAATTCAATGCAAGAGGAGGGAATTGGGGAAGAAACAAAGGCTATAAAGAAACACAGAGCATGATAAGTTTGGGGGGGGGTGGTGGAAGTACATGAGGGAGTCAACTGGAACACACACGCACTCATGTAGATACAGTACAAAGAGCAGTTGTATAAGAACACAAGTAATGCAGTCAAGCTCCAGGGGTAGGACAAACGTACAAAGAGGCTAAAAGCCTAGGGGAGCTGACGAATTTAAAGCAAGCAAATGAGAGTGACAATGAAGCCAAACAATAGCAAGCAGTAGGCCCACTGTGAGCGAATATGTCTTGCTGTGCTTTCTTGTAGGCTTGGACCTAAAAGCGAGGAAGTAGCAGGATATGAAAGTACAGTAAACAGTAAAACGCAACAACATGAAAGAAGCACAATATTAAATGAGACAATGAAGGAACAAAGAAAGGCAGATCCAATCACAAGAGAGAAAACACAAAAAGCTCAAATGGCCCAGTCATAAAAAGGAGGAGACCCATTTTTCAACAGCTAATAGTTCAAAAAAATATGGCAAGAAATAATAAAGGAACAGTGGAAGCCGGGGGATTAGGATTATGCACACAGTGCTGGCATGTACTAGATCTTGTAGTAGAACTACATCATACAGACTGTGCCAAGCTCTAGGGCACCTCCGAAAACAGAGCTGGGAAGCTGTGGAGAGGTAACCTGTCTCTTTTGCATGGTGTCTCTCTCGATTGCACTTCTCCATCTCCAATTTTTCATCTCTGTCCGTGTGCTTGATCTCGGGTTTCTCAACCATCAGAAAAAATGGCCTCCAGGACTGCAAACACTTCTGCATTGTACCATCACAATATTTATTTTCAATTATCCCAATAAAAAGGTATCAAAACCTTGAGTGTTTGCATTTTGTAAAATGGAGTAACACTGCTTAACTCATTGCACACTAAGAGAAAGGATATCCTTTGTTAGAATGGATACAGATTGATGTTAAATATTGGACTTTGTCTCTGCATTGCCATTCTTCTCCATCATTTTTCACAACTATTTGACAAGTTCCTTTGATCTACCCTCAGAAACATTCCATTTAGGCCAAGAAGAAACTTCCTAGGCTGGACAGGATCAGCAGCCTCTTGCGGGGGCAGAAACGCTCTTGCAAGATTAGACAAGCTACAGCAAAACAGACTTCCCCAAAACAAGTAGACTCCATCAAGGTCTCATGCATTAAACTGGTTACATATATTAATAAAGAGCTAAGACTATTGCCGAGCAATTGCCAGACATTTGGAGGCATCTACCTGCTTTCTGAAATGTTTGTCCCAATGAAACACTGCTATGACTAGGATTTCTCAACCACAATTCAAGTATTCAAGTATGTATTTAGTCAATTCAATTCAATTCAAATGATCTTTATTCGGATTTTGAATACATCCATAAAAGTACATACAGAATGAATACGATTAAAACAAGTTAAGACATATGTTTAAAAAATTGTTATAAAATACAGATTTTAAGCAGCATATATGTCATAAAGTGCGAAGTACCAATATAAAGTGCAAGTACATAATAGGGAAAACATTAGTCACTGGGGTACTTAATCACAAACTTCTAAAAACAATCATTTATAGCAAAACACATATGCAATTAAGTCTATGTTCAATTTCCAGTGAATTAATAAAATGCATAGAATAAAATGCAAAAAATGCGCCAGATTACATAAAACTATTGTCCATTATCCATGTTCCATACTTGCCCTCGATCTCACACAAGCTTTTATAAAACAGCTTAAAGTATGTATAACATCATCAAAATGTAACATTTGGAAAAATTTTAATGCCAGATTATAATCTCTGATGTTATATTTGCGAAGAATCGGAATTAGATATTTGCAAGTATACAGTTTGTAATAGCCACAGAAGAAAAGATAATGCAACAGACTTTGTTTTCCACCATGAGGACATGGGCAATCCCGCTCTTCGAGTCCAATGTTATAGCCAAGGGGGAAGCTAAGCAGATTAACTATGCTTCCATCCCGAAACCTAAACAGAAGACTCCGGTTCCACTTTCCCAAAGGTAGTGATAAGTATCTGTAAAAATTAACCAGGCTATCACCGCCTGGGTCTATAATGCTCAGATATCTGATAACAGCAGGTTTGATAGATTCTGAACTCATGCGTTCCTCTTTATAGAGGACAAGCAATGCCTGTTTAATGTTATTCTTGTGGGCAGGTACAATAGAACTAGGGGAGCTAAATAAAGAACCATGCCCCACACTTTCCAGACTATTCTTAACTGCAGTTAACCAGGGAATATACTGTGATCTATCACTTAACAAGCAGTCGGATATTATACTGCGCGTTAGGGATGCTGCTGGATTTAACCATATTTTAATCCAAAAAAGAGCAGGCCTAGACCTAATAAAATCAGCAATATAAGGCAGCCCCAGTTCATTATGACAAATAAATGTAGGGGCGCTGAGGACTCCCCCCAACACCCTTCTACAGAATCTGTTTTCCTCCAACTGGAGAGCCTTACTATTACAGTAACCCCACACTTCTGCACCGTAAGTCCCCGTTGGCTGGCATTGAGTGCGGTAAATGTTAAGCAGGGGTGTTACAACATCAGCCAATTTGGGTTGTCGGAGAGACAAAATTGAATTAATTGACTTACTAATTTTATTCCTAGCATGCGCCGCATGTGGCTGCCATGAGCCTGAATTGGAGAACAACAGCCCTAAATAAGGGAAACTATTTGTACATTGTAGAATATTATTACCAGATTTAATTGAAGTAATATTGTAATTTTTTGGACCGCAATTCATGATGAAAGATTTTTTTAAATTGGTATTTAAACCAAGATCTGACATAAAGGTTACAAACCCAGAGATCAAAATGCGTAAAGCATTCGGGGTACGCCCCATTAGTACTGCGTCGTCCGCATAAAGTAAGGTAGTAATGGGGGAGCCATTTATAATTGGGACATCCTTACAAATCCTACATAAAGTGCTACTCAATCCATTAATGTATAAAATAAAAAGCAGTGGGGCGAGTACGCAGCCCTGTCTAACTCCTCTGCTAATAAAAACATCATTGGACAGATCACCATCATTATTAATTCGTACTCTGGCTTTTAAGTCCCGGTGCAGGTCAGAAAGAAAATACACCAGTGAGTCATCCAAACCATAATCGAGCAAAAGTGACCACAACCTAGAACGATTAACAAAATCAAACGCGGAACTCAAATCCATAAAGCCTAAATAAAGAGGGGATTTTTTAACAATGATATATTTGGCCATAATTAAGTTTAAGTTTAGGCATTGTTCGACAGTGCCTACTTGGCTTCTAAAGCCCAATTGACTACAATGAAGAACATTATTTTCCTCAGCCCAGTTCCTTATCCGTTTAAAAATCACCCTTCCCAGAACCTTTAGCGTATTGTCAATCAGTGAGATCGGGCGGTAACAGGCGGGATCCGACCTGTCACCTTTTTTAAATATCGGAACGATGACACTGTTCGCCCAGGATTCGGGGATTGATCTATCACACAAATTATTAAATAAGTTACATAACAGGGGGGCCCAGAAATTAATTTCTGATTTAATTTGGTCAATAGAAAGACCATCAGGGCCAGGGGCTTTATTGCTAGCGCTATCTATTATAGCATCCTCGACCTCCATTAATGTGAAGATCAGAGGTTCGGTATTATTGGGTAGTGAGACAATATCCGATGGAGTTACAGATGTAGCGTAAATTTGGGAAAAATGTTCTACCCACGCCTCACCAGTTATATTACAATTTATTGGGTTAATGTTGGAGCCAAAAGATCTTAAGGACTTGACCTCTCTCCAAAAACCTGTGGTATCCTTTAATTTGGCAGTGCGCGTGAGAGATTCCCAATAGTTGATCACTAAAGCCTCAGATCTAATGTATAGGGCAGTTTTGTATTTTGATCTTAGTTCTCTCACAGTTACCATGTCCCTAGGGTTAGTTTTCAAAGCAGCCCTCAGGTCCCTATTGGCCTTAGAGCATGACAGATCAAACCAACGGGGACCATGTGCTGTGTTCTGCCTAAATGGTTTGGAGGATTCTTTTTTAATGGCCCCACATAGGTTGCCAAAGGCATCAACCACATTTCTACCAGAACTCGTATGTGACAAACATATCTCTACAATCTCAGGGTGTTTTTTGATTACTCTTGCGAGAATATCTTTATTGTCCACCCCTTTCCAAATTAATCTTAATCTGTCGGTGGACAATACCAAATTATGTGGACCAGACTCTAGCTTCCCTGCAACCTTCAAATTTTGTGGGATATGTCGATATATTCTAAGCGGATAATGGTCGCTATAAGTGGAACAGATAACTTCCGCTTTTAAAGTTATATCACTTAATTTGGGGCAAGTAAAAATGTAGTCTATCGTGGAAGCACAACCATGACCTATGAAGGTAGGTGTTGTTGGGCTATTTTCAATAGAACCTGCTATTTCTATTGAGTTTACTAGGTCGCGGGATGCTAAGAAGTTTTTCAGCTCTTCCCCGTTTTTACAGGGCGGCCTCCCGCGATACATATGGGCATTGAAGTCCCCTCCGATACAAATGCCATCAAAGGGCCCATACTTATGACCTTCCATAATATCATCGATAAATGCAAACAACAAAATAAAATTAACATTGGGACGAGTAAAAAAATCGTTATTATAAAAATTAATAATACACAATTTCACTCTGTTAGTGTACATCATAGCCATAAAACAATTGCCCGGTGTGGGAATCAGTTTAGTTTGCACCCCGGATTTTATTTTGGACCAAATGGATAAGCCCCCACTAGGCCGACCCATATGAGAAGGTGAAGCCTTTAAGTTATAACAGCGAAATCCCTCCTTTATTGGGTCCGTTAAACACCAAGTTTCTTGTAACATCAGTATATCACAGTTGCAATCAACCCAGTTTAACCATTCCCCAATTTTCAGCTTGGATTTCAAGCCAGCTATGTTCCAACTGACAAGAGATAATTCAGGGACCATGGACGATTGTTCCTGAGTCTGAGGTTTTTTACTTGGAACAGTTCGTGACATAGCTAGCGTCAAGACTTGGGGAGCAGCCTGGGGTTCTAAGTGAGGTGTCGAAGGTAATACAGCAAGATTAGTCGAAGAGGGTCAATCTTGCATATCCAGGTCCGACAAGGGTGCATATCTGTTAAACATCTTAAATTGGAATGGAGCAGTTTGGAATTGCATGGGCGGTTGCTGGCAAAACATAGGCGGTGCTTGAAACTGTCTTGGATAAAATTGAGGTTGCATGGAGGGGGGCCGCGGTTGTATTATCATTTGTCTGTAAAAGTGACTCAAAGGTAGCATAGTAACAACAGTAGAAATGGCAGAACAGTTACTATGTCTATTAAGGAGGTTTCTCACAGTCCCTGGGTTTTGAAAATTAAGGACTATGCAGTCGCCTTCCTTGTCTTTGGTCAAGGGCCCGACCCACGACACCCTGCGTACCGATAGAATCTCTCTGGATATGTCATATCCTACGCCCTTATGCTTGGTCAGCCAGTCTATGCATTTGTTACGCAATTGCACCCATGATTCCCCCTGATCTTCCCTCAATGGCGGTATACCTGCAAGGACCAGAACAAAAGGGCATGCATCCGGAGGCAGATGTAAAGCCGGCCCTTGGTGTTTAAACGATTTGCTTAGTCCTTGTCGGCTTTTACCCTCATTATTATTAGCAACCGCAGGTATAGATGCTATTGTAGTTTGAATTGGACCATTATTATTGTTACTGGTAGAAGAAGTAATATTTTTTCTTGGAGCAGGTGTGGGGGTTGGTTTAGTTGATACAATTGGTAGATTAGACTTACTCCGTTGTGACCCTCCATTAATTGGTTGTGGTTGAGTAGTAGGTAGGACAATAGGTGGAATTGAAGTCCCAGGATCACTCATAGCCCCACCCAAGATGGTGGTAATTTCCTGCTTTTTCAGTGACAGTGTGTTATTTACAGATTCCAATTCTTTTAAGAGACGGTCGGCTCTAATTTGATCCAAGATGACAGACCCCTTCCTTTTTGTTTCTCCGTTTTTGACCAGGTTGTCCAATCTGTCAAGTCTTTTAAAAACATTATTAAACTGGCCGATCATTTGTTTTTCTAACCGATTAAAAACAGTGTCCACTATAGTTTCAATGAGATTCACATTTTGTCTTGAAAGGTTACAATTATCCCCCATTAGTGTGGTTTGGGTCCATACAGTGTTAAAATTCCCACTTGAGTGAACGATGGAAGCTGCAGCAAATCCATCCATATCTGATAAATCTTTATCCTCCGTGATAACAACAGTTGAAGCCCCCGTAGTTTTTTGTTTATTCCACAGACTTTGTGGGGTGGGCTGATTCTTATAAGCTAAAGGTTGTTTCCTTTTATTTGCACCTTGCTTAACAGTACCTCTTTTACGTTTCCCCCCTCCCTGTTTGTTGCTATGTTCCGGGCTATCCAGGGTGATAACATCAACCTGGGAAGCGATGGTGGTAATAGGTATGACATCAGACATTGAAATAGCAGGAGGTGTTGATGTCAATACCGTGTTTGAGATAGCCACAACTGGAGTTAAAGAGGGAGAGTCTGAAGCAATATAAGTGACAGTATTTTCGTCATCCGAGACGATAGGCACATTTACAGAGGGATAGGATGTCTTAACCACAGTAACTGCAGGGGTTACATGTGTACTCCCATTTATGCTGTTTGTGGCACTCGATTTAGTGTTAATGGTGGAGGGACCCATGGAGAACCTCCTCTCGGTCTCCACTATCTCATTAAAGGCTGAGTCGATCAAAGTCTCAAAGGATGTGATAAGGGAGGCGGAGGTATCGACACCCTGGGTTACAACGTCAATATTCATGGCGACAGCCGCACAAACAGCCGATGTGGTAAACGGATCAGGAGCTCACCTTTAGAATGCGATGTTAGGGAGGTGGCCCGTCCCGGCCCCTGCTGGCCCCGGACGGCCACAGACGGTCCCGCCCTTGTCCCGGGCTTCTCCCGGGCTTCTCCCGGCGAACTCCCGCGCGCTCCCGCGCAGCGGTATTCACACGTTAAAATATAGCTATTACGATGAACACCCGGTCGTTGGGGGCGGGGAGGGAGAGCAGCCCAGGTGGAACGGGCGGGGTTACTGGGACTCCTGGGAAATGTAGTCCCAGCCCTCTTGCTCGCAGCCCTCAACCCCTGTCTTACCCCAACAGCAGCTAACAGCCCACGAAGGAGAGCGCCCCTCTGCGAAGCGGGACCCGCGCAGCGGGTTCCGCGAGTCGTTGGTGGAGATGCAAGAATCCACGGGCGAACCAAACAGCAAGGCAGGTTTATCAAAGTGTCCTATGTCCGACATGACAAATTTTGCCCATGCTATCTTGGATTTATAGAGGTCCTCACATCTCAGGAAAGCTTCCCATTTTGGGCATTTCACCCCTGTTCTCCTCGCTTATATTTAAAGCTTTGCATAAATCCATTGGTTTAACCTTTTGCCACCTTAGTTTACCCTCTTCACACATTCCAGGAAGTTCTCTTGCACTTGTAAGAGCAAAGCCATAACCCAATATTTGGACACCCCGATAATTTACCTCATTTAGTTCACCCACAATTTACTAGATTGGTGACTATATTAAATCAAAATTTCATGAGCCAATGTTTGCCAGCATTTTCCCAGAACATCGACTTAGCAGAGCAAAATGGTTATCTGAGTAATTGGGTTTCCCCCAATAACTGAGTTCTAGATCAATGAAAAGTTAAAGGGTTTTATTACAAAAATACAAAATAAATGGTACACAGTCAAATGCCATGAAGGCTCTCGTATGCAAAGTTATACGGAGTATAGGAAATCAGAAAATATTTTAAGTCTCAATGGGCAGCAAAATCAGCCAAAAATGGAAAACAAAAACAAATTGGACAGCACCTCTAGTAGAATAGGAGTCTTCTGCTCACTCCCAAAACCAAGGGGCACCTATACACAATTCTTGCATAGGAAATTAGAAATTCTCCAAACCCATCATGGTGTGAGCAAAATTATAATTTCTTTAGCAAATCAGAACACAGGAATAATACAAGTCATTAACTTAGAACCAGCTCCATTCTCTAAACTTTTAAGAACTCCCTTTATTCTAATGTCATTCAGAGATGTTGGAACACATATGAAGCATTTAGCAATGAAAGCTTTCTCCCTGTGAAGAAACAAATGAGACAAATACTTTTTGTAATCTTTTATCAGTACCATAGAAAGTTCAAGAGCAAAATAATACAGTAATAATACAGTAATGAAAATAAACTAATATGACCTCAGTTTGACTGTGTGCTAAGGAGCCTGTGGAAAGAGGATGTGTGTAAGAGGGGGCGGGAGGGGGGGCAGGAGTGAGTGACAAATGGCATTCATCTGGTCTATAAAGGAGTTTTGCAATTATGTTAATTCTGTCAATATATGCACATCATGTGTAAAAAGGCATGTTGGGCTCATTATTGCTGCACAAATATGTAAACCTAAAAAACAATTTTGCCACAAATTCCCCTTTGCCAATAAAAATACTGAACCACTTGTGAGGGTGGGCCTAGTAACCGCAACAGGAACAGATCAAAATGAGATCAATGGGAGATCCGTTCCTGTCGCAGATAGTAGGGCCAACCACACAAGTGGCTCAGCGATTTTACCGGCAAAAGTGGGGTAATGATGGGTGGCTAGAATGTTGTGGATTCCTGGGTATTCCAGAAGTTTTCACCACAGAAATGGAATAAAAATGCACTATTTCAGGCAAAGTTAAAGGTTTGCATGGCGTTTTGGGTAAACAAAACTCATGGAATCCATGCAATGAACACCACTCTGGACTACCCCAGTAGTCTAGTTTTAAAAAATGTGTAGGTTTGCTAGTTTTGAAAAATGTGTAGGTTTGCTAGGTTTCCCTAAGTGCCACCCTAAGTTAGGGCCCAAAATCCACAACCTCCCTCTTTGCACAAAACCAGTCAGTTTTGGGTGTAAAACAGCTGATGTATCCATGTTGCACTTTGCGCTGTTTACTATGGCAGGCACTAGGCCTACCCACACAAGTGAGGTACTACTTTTATCTTAAGCCATGTGAGAGCATAGAATAGTAGATATGTGATATTACCAATTGGATTTTGCTACATTTGTGCCTTCCAAATGTAAGCCAGGGTGTAAGAAAATACATTTTGAAAAATACCCTCTAAATCATATACTGGACGGGTACCCACAAATTCACAGATGTACAAATAATCACTGCTCCTAAACTCCATATCTTATGCTCTTTTCAGAAATACTTAGTCACCTTGATACCCATTTTTCACTCTACATATTTCACCATATGAATTCAACCAGCAAAACGTTGAGAGGGTAGACTGGTCATGGTTGCCAGGGGCTTTAGCAAAACCACAGAACAATTGAAACATTATCCACCAGGGCCTAACAATATGCTCCTGAAACATTAACGGATTTGGGCTGAAAAGTCAATCTCTGGCCACCCTTGGGTTCCTAAAGGAATAAGATATCATGCTCTTACAGGAAACCCGGGCAGTAGAGAGCATCCCCATAGAAGGCTATCTGGAATTCATGTAATTCGCCTTGGGACAATCGAAGTTTGGCAGGCCGAGTGGCGGCCTTTCGATAGATGTATCAACCAAACTATCCCAACGCATCACACAGATACAACTTGAGGAACACTGGCTCTCCGGCATAGTGTTAGGAAGTTCATCCATTGATCGGCAGCTGCTTCTCCTTAATGTCTACATTTCTCCATCTACCATTGATAAAAAATCCAAAATGGACAATCTAACCAATATAGTCTGCAATCTTCTAAGTAAGCACGGCAGCATACCAACTATAATATCAGGTGACTTTAACACCCATCTCCATTGCAACTCTTTAGTGGACATCAGGATCGTTCCCCAAAAGTTCCCGCACATTGTGCTCCACAGTCGACTCCCACTGGAAACAGACCATCGAAACTGGGGGGAGTACGCGGTCATACAGCTGAGCAGTGTAGGATTCTCTGTGTTGAATGGGCGTCTTCATACGGACATTCCCCCTGCCTGGACCCGTTCAGACGGTAAAACACATTCCTTTCTGGACTTTACTTTAGGGAGCTCAGAGGTACTTCCCTTGATTGATAGTTACTACATCGCACCACAAGCTGACATCGATCACCGATCACAAATCATAACACTATCAGCTACCACCCCACGACACCTTGAACTTGCCCACACCCACTCAGACTGTCACACAGAAAACTTAAGGCGAATAAAATGGACAGATGCCACGGCTCTCCCGTTGATGGAAACATGCAAAGCTCTATTACACATATCACAGGAGGCAGACACTCCGGTTATTATTAGCTGGGCTAGCTTCATAAAGCAACTATTTGAAGACTCTCCATCAACGCGGAGTAAAAGGCAACAAGCATTTCAATTCCGCATCTCCCACGTAACAAAGCAATTAAAAGCCCAAAGAAACCATGCACTACGCCAATCGAGGAAGAGCCCAGGTGACAAAACCAAATGTTTAACAGACAAGCAAGCCCAGGCAGCCTTCAAGGTCGCCCTATGCAGGGATAAACAAGCGGCCTCGGATCAATTTTGGCTGAAGCGCATCCATGAAAGCAAGAACCCCAACTCACAACAATTTTGGTTTCTTGTTAACCGGGGCTACGATCAGAAGTGGAGTCGGTAACACAACATCAGCGCAGACGATTGGAGCCAATTTTTATCAACGCACTTTAAAGATCAGAACATAAAGGATGACCACTCTGAAGCCTACAGCTCAGCCAGCCCAATCAACTCGGCGACTTCACATTTAGAACCAGGGAGTCCAAGACGACTGGAGTGCAGTTACTCACTTACTATGCTGCCTGAAGTGCCAACAATCAAGGGTCCGGTAATTAACAACGATTTCCCATCGAAGTCCATCAGGACATCGGATGAGTTAAAAAACTGGATTTCATGTTCCATAAGGAAAGCCAGGACCGAAGGAGCTCCAGGGCCAAACGGCCTTCCCCAGGCCATGTTCAAACTCGACGGGACTTATGGTCAACTTATCTGACCCCCCTGTTTCTCCATTGCTGGCTATACAATACCATTCCTGAGTCTTGGCGAGGTGCTATCATTCATCCAATCCACAAAGGCGGGAAGAGAAATGACCCCGACAATTACCAAATGATAGCACTCCTAGACGTCGAGTCCAAACATTACACCAGAATTTTATTAGAAGATTTGCAGGCCTGTGCCGATTTAACAAAGTGCCTCCCTTTTAACCAGACCAGATTTGTGGCTAACTCTAGCACAACAACCAACTTATTCACCTTGACTGTCCTGATGGAGAAAGCGGCAATCCAACAAACCCAGCTGAACTGCTGTTTTGTTGATTTTAAAGCGGCATTTGACCGCGTAACCCGGGCCTTACTGTGGCAAAAATTAGAGTCCTGGGGCATACCCCCGACACTGTTAAACGCAATCGTCCAGCTCCATTCGGAAACATGGATCAGAATTAAGCTGGGCGAAGGCTCCCAGGTGTGCAGAAAAATCAGAACCAATTCTGGCATAAAACAAGGCTGTGTGCTGGCGCCACTTCTTTTTAACTTGTTTATATCAGATCTATCTCCGTCACAAGTCAACTGCCATCCTCCTCAATTAGATGGAACCCGCATCAGCAACCTGCTCTATGCCGACGACTTGGTGTTACTAAGTCATACCAAAGTGGGTCTACAATGGCTTCTTGACGAACTGCTTCCCTACACAATAAGAAACTCCTTGGAATTGAACCGGTCCAAAACTAAAACTATATCTTTTGGGAAGCAAAAAAGGCCACGTGGCTGGTGGTTTTTTAACAAAACAAAAATTGAACCAACATCTCACTATAAATATTTGAGTATTTTTTTTAGACCGCAGATGCTCTTTCGTCAAACAAAAAGAAATGCTAAGGAGCAAAGCCCTGTCACTTGGCCCAAGTCTAACTCCCATGCTGAATATAATGAAGGCGAGGATAATCAACTCTCCGTCGTATGGGCAAGAGATCATGAAAGGCACAACTAGTTCATTATTAAACAAATGAACAACCAAAATCTTTAAAACGTGCCTTCCGCCTACCAAAATCGAGTTCACCATCGCAGGTTCGTCTTGAACTGGGCCTATTGGATCATCACGGCGACGAGGCCGGCGCATTTATAAAGTTCTGCAATAGACTGCGCCATTCAAGAGAGGGCTCCCTGGAGGCAAAACTTTGGCGAGAAATAGCGAAATGCCAGTCCAGCCTGAATCATTGTCATCACCTTGATCACATTTTAAAACTACTAGGAGTCAAAGAATTCTGGGAAACAAACCCTTCCCAGCAGGTGCTTAAGGCTGCTTTTAAGAAGAGCGTCAGACTGTGGTCATTTCACTCAGACAGGGCAGTTCTGTCAAAAAGGAATCATGTCTGGGCAGTAATCACAAATTTCAAACCAGGAGTTGAGTCGCCGCACTTATCCAGCTCTTTTTCATTTTACTTGAAACAAAAGTTCTTAGCTCTAAGGATGGGTGACTGGCCATCCTTAAAGAGCCTGCCCAACTGGCGTCGCCCAGATAACAACATTGTGTGGCTATCACTCTGAGACAATGGAACACATAGTTTGTGCATGCCCCGCTATGCTCACAAACAGACGGCTACCACTGCGAGGCGAATGGATCAGGCTAGGAGTTCGAACCTGCCGTCAGGCCAGAATTGCAGCCCTCAATCCTGAAAACACCAAGCTGAACATTGGGCTCACTAAATTAGTCCACAAAGCGTCAAAGCAGCTGGAAGAAATTAGCGCCGCCAAATCTCTCCCACCGCAGCAGGGCGCCAGCCAGCCTGCAGGATTAACAGAACCTCAAATTGCTAGCATTAGCTGTACTGTTCCCGGTCCTCCAGGCGAAGACAACCTGCCCACAATTCATTCAAAGGTTTTAAATAACTTATAACTTCTGCATTCTATTTTTAAAAAAAAAACATTTTTTATATACGCTGATTATCATTTATTGATAATGCTCTAGTGAGTTTCTACTCAGAGTTCCTTTTTACGATGAACTGATCAAGTTTTAATTTGTAAAGGTTTTTAACCAAACAATGAAGAATATATACCATATGAATTCGTCTACACTCCGTACGCAATTAAACATTTTTCTGTGCAGCTCAGTTGTTGGCTCTATGTACCTAGAGTTCTTTGAAAACCTACACACTCTATATCTCCACAACCAAAAGAGTCTAGAAAACATAATGGTACATTGCTTTTGTAAATCAGCCATCATGACAAGAGGTTACAGATGAAAATATGATCACAAATGGCTGTTTTTTTCCTACTAATTCTCAATATTTTTTTATTTCAACAGCTTGTTTCTTTGGGAAAATCTTGAGGGATCTACACATATGACCCCTTGATGAATTCAGAATTATGTCTACGTATCAGAAATATATAGTTTTCTGGATCAGCCATGGTGTTCACACTGGTTACCACCGCAAACTGGAAGTAGTTTGAAATCACAAAAAAATAAGAAAAAAAATGGGCTACCTTCGTGCCAAAATTGTGGTAAATTAGGTTTTTGATTCAGCTCTACATGTTCTTGACAGCTGGTAAGATTGTGACTTTAACACAGCATACAATTAATTGATGCAATTTCTAGAAAAAAAATAAACCAGACACATTTTATTCCAGAGCCATTTTTTCCAATTTTACCCCCAAAGACTCATTTTTCGGCAATTTTCTCAGTCCACTCCAGAGGAATCCACACACTCTGGGTACTTTAGAAGCCCTAGACTGTTGGAAAAAAGTTATGCAATTTTGGTGTGGATACCTTATGTGGAGAAAATCAAATGTTAGATCTCGGAGCGCAAACTACCCTAAATAGCCAAAGATGGGCTCTGCATAGGGGGCAAGCAGTTAAGGTGTTAAATATGCTAGCAAATACTGTGCAAGATGGGAGATGGGAAGCTGCATATCCATAGCACCCTTACTTGTACAAGACAGAAGGAAAGTACAGATAAATATTTCTAACCTTCGTAAAATCAGTATATTCTTTTATCATTTTAGTACAAATGTTATCTCAAAAACCTATTGATCAGTGTGCTACGTTTCACTTCATTATGTACATTAGTTAATTCAACTCCTCCGGAGACATATCCCATTGGAGTCAGTAAGTACAACAACAGGTCAACTAAGACTATTAGTATTAAAGGCATTTGCTGTACTTCATTTTCGATTGAGGCTAAAACAAAATCATAGTGAGGGTTAAACATTGCAAAAATCAACAAAAATGTTCCTCAAAACAATAGGTTTCTTCTTTTCTTCTTCTTTCTTTCACAACAAACATAACAAAACTTCAAAATGATCTTGCTTTTTTCCAAGAGTACTTCTCAATTCATGCTTCAGTAAATTGTATTTTATTTCAATAGGAATGTTCACATTCACTTGATCTTTACAGTCTTTTGAAACCTTTTAAAATGGTTCTTCTTCCTCTTGTGATTCACTTCCAAGTTCACTTTCAAAGGTGTATTGGCTATGATTTATTGGACTGTAGAACTCATACTCCAATTCGTCTTATTCCTCCGACACTGTAGCTAGAGCTACCCATTCAGGTGATGCATAGTTTCCATTTGGTGTTCTTTCTTTCAGGTCTTTTAGCAACAGATGATTCACTTTCAACATTTTCTGAATTTTCATTCATTGGCTTCAGTCTCTCTTGTTGACAATACTTTACAGGTTCTTTTCAATGGCATATTTCTCTGGGTTCTCTCATGTTCACCTGCTTCTCCACTCACTAATAGACTTGAACCCTAATCAACCCGACTGCATGATTCACCGTCAACTGCTTTCTTCCTATAGGGGTTCTCATGACTCAAATTTTCAACTGAAGTCTTTCATTGTTTGGGTCAAATAGACAACTTTTTCTTGCGGACACTCATTCCGGATATTGTGACAGCTCTGCACTCTGATCCTCACTTTGAAATTGGACAACAGCACCACTGGTAGAGGTCTTCGGATCTTCACTAGAACTTTAGCTTTCACTGATCTGTGTTTTATTACTTCATTCTCTCCATCAGTTTAAAATGTTTAACTCAAATCAATCAAAGTGCATTTGTGGAGCCAAACAGCTTCCTCAACGGAGGTGTCCCGGCGCTAGTGCAGACTGACAGCAAAAATGAGCGAGGAGGAACTACAACTGTAAGAAAAGCAGAGTCTTTACGGTCTTCCTGAATTCTAGGTCTGACATGTGGGGAGGAAAGGCATGCCATAGTTTGGCTGCCCTGACTCAGAATGATCTTCCCCCTTGACGCTCTGTGGCATACCGTGGCACACGAAGCAGACATAAGTATTTAGATCTCAATATGCCGTTCTGGTGGTACAGGCTCAGCCTCTGCTTAAGATAGCAGGGATCCACGCCTCTTGTGGCTCTAAAAGTCAGCGTCAATGCCTCAGTCAATCCTCTGGCTTATCGGGAGCTAATGTAACCATCTCAAAAGGGGGAAATATGTTGTTTGAAGAGCACCCTACAGATCAGCCCTGATGCTGCATTCTGCACAATTTGTATTCTGTGAACCAAATATGCCAGGAGCCCAATGTACAGACTTTGCATAGTCCAATTAGGAAGTAACAAAGGCACGTATAATGATCTTACGGCTTTCCTCAGGCAGGTATGGTAAACTTTCCTCAAAGACTACCTTCCAGAAGCAAGTGGCCGAAATGTGTCAGATGTGCAATGTAAAAGAGAGATCAGTATCAAACCTGATATCCAGATTCTTCGCAGACTCTGCAGGCATAGGAAGGGGGGAGGGGTGAGTTCAATTCCTCCAGCCTCCAAAGATTGATTGGTGGTGGTAAGCTTTGATTGAAGAACAAGACCTCAGTCTTACCCGCATTTAATTTCAAGCAGTTATCATACATCCACGTGGAAATCTGACTCATGCATTCTTTGAATTTGTTGAAAGCCGCCGCAGGGGAGTGCTCTTTGAAGGAAAAGATCAGTTGCGTATTATTTGCGTAGAAGACTACTTTCACGCCCCAGGATAAGATAATGGTGGCTAAGGAAGCCAGGTAGAGATTAAAAAGCAGTGGGCTCGAAGCCGATCCCTGCGGTACTCCAAACACTAAAGATTTTGGCGAGGATGAGAAGGGTTGTAAAAAGACCTGTTGAGAGTGGTCTTCCAGGTAGGACTGAAGCCATTATAGTGCAACTCCCCTTACGCCCAGATGATATAAGCGCTCCAGCAAGATTCGATGTTGAAAGCTACCGACAGGTCCAAAAGTGCTACCATGGCCGCATCTCCGCTATCTACACTCTTGTACCGATTCGGCAATTTCCAGCAATGCGGTTTCCGTGCTATATCCTGCTTAGAACCCCTATTGCGATTCATGGACGAGGTTATTTGTTTCTGCAAAATTAGAGAGCCGTTCCTGAACCACCTTTTCAAGGATTTTCACCAGGGCTGGCCGGAGGGAGATTGGTCTAAAATAGCTCAGCATACCTGGATCCACATTGGGTTTTTTCAGCAGGGGCCATGAGAATGCTGGTTTCCAGATACTAGGAAAGATACCCAGTTGCAAGTGAGAATTCTAGATCTGGTTAAATGTGGGATTGAGCCATGAGGCCATCCTTCTAAAAAGGCAAGAATGACATGGGTCCATAAGTGAGCCAGATTTGCATTTCAGGAGTTCCGCCAACAAATCTTCCAGAGAGATAGGGAGAAATTGCTAGCAGAAAGAGTGAGAATCAGTGGTCAGTAGCTCCTGGTGAGACAGTGACCTCCCATCTCGTGGGAACAAGGAAAAGAGTTTCTGAATCTTTTCTTCAAAGAATTCAGACAGGCTTGTGCAGAGAGAAGATGAGGGGAGAACAGTGCAGTCTGTGACTTCTGGAGTGATAAAATGACTTTGTTATAATAAAAATATCTTTCACTGAACTTTCTGAGCGCTTGATGAAACTGGTAAGGTAGTCCCTCATCTTGCTTCTCCTCAGTTTGCGAAATAATCTCAGAGCCTCCTTAGAAGCATTTTTGTCTTCCAAGTTGTACGCTTTCCTCCAAGTGCAGTCTAATTTCTTATAATGGCTCTCCGCCTCCCTTAATTCGTCCGAGAACCATGGAGCTGAGGGTTTAGCTCTACTGGAAGTAACTGGTCTTATTGGGGGCACAGATTCCTGAACGGCCTGCCCTAAGTTATCTTCAGTTACATTTTTCCAGCTCCTTCTGTTTTCCACCATTTTAAAATTGTTTCCTGGCTTAGACCTGCAGCAGAAAGAAAAAGTGACCAAGAAGTGGTCAGACCACATCAGGGGAAGCGGTCGTCACTCTGAACTAATGATAGTTGGAAAGGATTAGGTCTAGCGTATGGCCTGCTCTGTGTGTAGGTACGGTTACATACTGGGTAAGGTTAAGGCCGCCCAATGTAGAGATCAGCTGGGATGCATGGGGGCAAATCTGATCATCCACATGTAAATTGAAGTCCCCCAGGACTGTGATATTGACATAATTTAATGTCAGCTGGGCAACAGTGTCACAGAGCTCTGTCATGTGCCCACGGCGACAATCAGGTGGCCTGTAAGTCAGCAGGCCAGCAAAGGATAAGGTAGGTGAGCGCTTGATCCAAGAGGTCAGGCACTCAATAATGCCAATTTGGTCTAATCTTTATGTGGAGATCTCCCAGCTGTCTCTTAAGACAACAGCGACACTGCCCCGCCCTCCCTCTATCCCTGTTGGCACACACAATTCGAAAACCTGGGGGGCAGCCAAACCCACGTCGGGTTAGAACCCTCCTTTAGCCATGTTCTCTTAAGGAACACCATGTCCCAGGTATTATCGACAAATGACAACCAGATATCATTCGCTTGTTTTGCAGGAGATCTACAGCAGGCTCTCACCCTCAATCTATTGCAGTGAGGTCTGGAAATAGATGCTATTCCCCATTCCGGCTCCAACGGTGTTTCCAGCTGGAAATTGCTAGCTTTGCAACAAAGCTCCTTGCTTCCTGCCCCCAGATCCAAGCGGGTCCCATCCCTACAAGGATCCCCCTTCAGAGCCATAAGAGAGTCTCTGGACCTGGTAATGGTCTGGGTCCTAGTGATTTGGGCAGCGTGGCTGGTGATGGCCGCGGTCCCGACTTGGACAGGCGCAGACGGGCTTGCATTTGGCATGCCTGCCCGGTGTCTGCATTGCAGCTTTCATTAAATAGCTGAGGGGGAAGCCAGTTTAACAGCTAGACCACTGACCCTCCAAGATGGTGTCTGTGAAACGTCCCAGCTGAGTGGATGAAAGATGTTACTCCACTTGGGACAGAGCCTATAATGATCAGGACCCCACCCTACTTTCTGGCAGCGACTACAGTGGAACACACCGAGGCAACACACAGTAAGTCAATAATAAGTCAAAGCAGTTCGTAATTGTACACCCTGCAACACGCAGCAGTGTACAAGTAAAAAAACAGAAAAAAGTCGGGATAAAAAAATTCAATTCTCACTTTAAAACTTGCTTTTAAAATGCTCTTGCCTCACATAATCAGCAGCTAAGTATATCTCAGCTTGAAACACCACCCTGTAGATCCACAAGGCAAACTTGAGGTTGGCTTTCAGAAGAAGTGTTTTTTTTTTACCACTTTATCTGCCACCTCCATTCTTTTGTGTGATTCACTGCAGGATTCTAGCACATTTCACCACAGTGTTTTTAAGAAAATCACCTGGTAGAGTCCACACCAGTGCTCCCAGTTTTTCCTCACGTGTATCCAGGGTTCATTGAATGGAACTGAATTTACCTGGTTGCTTCAGCTGCCGAGTTCATCTGATGAGACAATTTTACTTGCTCATCTCATTGCTCTACTCATGATCATTCAAGGGCTGACAGTCCAGTCTTTTTATCTATGGTACATCAGATGCTCATCAAAATAAGAGGAAGAGCATCTGGCTACTTTAACCCCTTGGCCGCGGCGGAATTACCGCCGCGGCGCTAGGGGGGTCCGCGCGGCACCGACATGCTGGTGACGGAACCATTCCGTCACCAGCCACGGGTGGGCTGTGCTAATGACGGAGTGGTTCCGTCACGGCCAGCCCGCCTGATAGAACGCGCAGGCGCGAAATCAACACCACGCAGGCGCGGCGGCCGGGCTGTGACCGAACCACTCCGTCATTAGCACAGCCCACTCGTGGCTGGTGACGGAGAGGTTCCGTCACCAGCATAGAAGGGTTTAAACCAGTAGAAGCTTATACTTTTGCCAGTTTGTTCTTGAGAGTTACATTCATCCTATCACCCTCTCTTGGAGATTGTGGACAAGAACTATATTGTAACCTGCGGTCAACTGGAAAGCAGTACAAATTATTTGCAAAATTTCACTTTTGAAATGTGAGCTTAATCTGCCTCAATAGAAGTTGGTAGGCTGAAATGTGGAATGAACTCCCTCAACAAAAGTTTAGAAACTGAAAGGTTATCTGATCTCCAGCTGGGATAAGCCTCAGCCCAATTAGAAGACAAACAAATGACCAAGATAAATTTCAATTTGCCAACTGACATCTCCACAAAGTTTGCTTGTAGTCTTCTAAATAGACCTTCTGATTTGCCAATATAATTCATCACAGGTAATGTCTTTTCTCAAATTATTTTTCTGGCACACCAAACACTTGGAACATAAACGTTCGGTAACATTTCTAAAATTCATGTTTTTCCAATATATCCTAAATGTTCGGAGCACAGAGCCTCGCCCTGAATGAAATTATCCCATGAAAATACCTTGTAATGTGATACAACATAGCATCTGGGAGAATGTATTCGTTTTCAGAAGAGACATACACATCCTGATGATTCCCCCCCTCCCACCATCACCCTTTTCATCTTCTGTAGCTTCCTCTTGAAGGACTTTTAACTCCCTCCAAGAAGTTTCAATTGAACTCAATAGATACATTCCACATTTTGCATCATATTAATTTTTTTGATTATCATTCTCATTTTTTTGTACCACTGTTTCATCCTCAAGCGCACAACGTCGGACTACTTGATCAGCATAATTATTTTCAAGAGTAACGAAATCTTTTCCAGCCTTATGGGCAGCACTAGGACTACAGCAATCTCTTTTGATTGCTGTATTGCATTCAACAGATCCAGTATATATAAACTGTTCTTTATGGGACATAAAGAAGATATCATAAAGCCTCTCTGTGACCTCAGTTGTCCCAAAATCATGCACCTCACCAAAACCATACTGGCAGTCTCTATAGATTGTCGCATCGAAATTGTCCGACATACAACAAGCTCTTGTCAACTGCAACAAGCTACCACTTATGCTGACCACCTGGTCAGGGACTCTGCTCTCTGCCCCAGCAGCTCCGCTGTTGTGTCACTGCCACTGCCCCCTAAACAGTGGCGACTCACCGAGGGAGTGCTGCGGGGCAGTGGGGCGGGGTGGGGGAGGGACATGGTTGAGGGGTAGTGGAATCCGACATACGACGGACAGGAGTAAGGTAAGTAATTAAATAAATTCACCATGTGTGCTGCATCGCTGAGTTGGCAATGCAGCGCGCAAGGTGAATTGTTTTATTTATTTAATTACTTAGCTTACACATGTCAGTTGTATGTCGGACTCTACAACCCCCCCCCCCCGCCCCCGCCCCTGCCCCTAACCCGCCCGGCACCACAACACTCCCTTGGCGAGCCGCCACTGCCCCAACACCACTTTGAGAAGGTAGGTGTTCGAGGCCCTCCTCCACCCGCAGGCTCCTGCCTGCGTCTCATCCCTGTTGGTCCAGTGGGAGAACCTTGCTCTTCTGCTGGTCCGCTGTTGTCTGTCTTTGTGTTTGCACTTGCTCACGAGTCCGAGACTCCTGAGGCGGAAAGCTGGGAGCTTATTTTAAAATTGTGTGTTTTGCGCTGACATTGTTTTTACTCTGCACATCTTGCAGCTCTGTTGGGGCTGACACCACCTACCTTCTCAGTCGATCAGGACTGGGCAGGGACGCTGAGAACACCCGGGTCCACCAACGCCATCTTAGAGGTAGCGGAGCGGGTAACGTCATAGTTGTTAGACACAGGGAGGCTTAAAAGAGGCCCCCCCGTGTACCGCGCCCACTTGCTCACCAGTCCGAGACTCCTGAGGCGGAAAGCCGGGAGCTTATTTTAAAATTGTGTGTTTTGCGCTGACATTGTTTTTACTCTGCACATCTTGCAGCTCTGTTGGGGCTGACACCACCTACCTTCTCAGTCGATCAGGACTGGGCAGGGACGCTGAGAACACCCGGGTCCACCGCCGCGATCTTAGAGGTAGCGGAGCGGGTAGCATTATAGTTGTTAGATACAGGGAGGCTTAAAATGCTGCCCTTAGAAAGGACGCGCAGTGGGCGTGCCAAAGGCAAGCCCGTCTGCGCCCAGCCGGCTCCAGGGGCCACAAACCCTGGTCCTCGCTCTGGAAGCCCCATAAGGTACAGCTCATCTAGTTTATGTGAGCTGAGACCAGAAAGTAAAGTGGAATGTCGCCACACTCTAAACCCCGCTAAGCTCCCTCTATACTGCTATCACTGCCATCACCATTATACGTCATCAGACCACCTAGATAGAGATCCTTCGGCCACCATATTACGAAATATGGCCCTCGTGAACTGCAGGTCTCTGCCAAAACATCGCACCGAAATAGCATTAATAATTGAGGAACATAAACTGGATGCCCTGTTTTTAACAGACTTGGCTGCAGACTGGGAATGATCCTGACATCATTCAAGCTCTCCCTTTGGGATATGGAATATGCAGAATTGATCGCGTCTCGGGAAGAGGCGGAGGACTAGCAATTATTTATAAGGACACCTATAAGTGCTGACTCTCACCATCTTCACTTGTTGATTGTGGCCATCGCACGCAAACACAACCTCAACATCATCTCCTACGCCGACGACACACAGCTGATCCTCTCCCTCACCAACGACCAGGACACCGCCAGAGCCAGCCTCCAGGAAGGAATGAAGGACGTCGCGGAATGGATGAAGCTCAGCCGTCTGAAACTGAACTCAGACAAGACGGAAGTCCTCATCCTGGGACCTTCCCCCTCGGCCTGGAACGACTCCTGGTGGCCACCTGCCCTGGGCACCGCCCCCAAACCCACAGACCACGCACGCAACCGGGGCTTCATCCTGGACTCCTCCCTCACGATGACCAAGCAAGTCAACACCGTCTCACTGTCCTGTTTCAACACCCTGCGCATGCTCCGTAAAATCTTCCGATGGATCCCCACCGCAACCAGGAAGACGGTCACCCAGGCCCTCGTCACCAGCCACCTGGATTACGGAAACACCCTCTACGCCGGAACTACAGCCAAGCTCCAGAAAAGACTACAGCGAATACAGAACGCCTCGGCAAGACTCATCCTGGACTTCCCCCGCCACAGCCACATCTCTGCCCATCTGAAAAATCTGCACTGGCTCCCTGTCAGCAAGAGAATCACATTCCGACTCCTCACCCACGCACACAAGGCTCTCCACAACGCGGGCCCCATGTACCTCAACAACCGCCTCGCGTTCTACACACCAACCCGCCAGCTCCGCTCTGCCAGCCTCACCCTTGCCACCGTCCCACGTATTCGCAAAGCCACCGCCCGAGGAAGGTCTTTCTCCTATCTGGCAGCCAAGACATGGAACTCCCTCCCCACCCACCTCCGACTGACACAGGACCAACTCGCCTTCAGGAAACAACTCAAGACCTGGCTGTTCGAGCAGTAGCGACCCCCCCCCCCCCCCCAGCGCCTTGAGACCCTAACGGGTGAGTAGCGCGCTTAACAAATCCCCTGATTGATTGATTGAAAGCATGGCTTTCTCGATTGAATTTACGCCCACTGACACCCTCTCTGGCTTACTGATTTACCGTCCTCCAGAAGCTCTAAAATAATGGATCCCTAAATTCATCGACTTAGCCGCAGAATCTGCTTTGGCCATGGCGAACTTTACAGCATTGGGGGATTTCAACAAACATTTAGAGGACCATTCAAACCCTATAGCCAATAGCCTCTTATCGAGCCTTCAGGCATTAGATCTCCATCAAAAGTGCTTCCTCCCAACACATGACAAAGGCCATCTCTTGGACCCAGTCTTCAGCAATTTAGACAACCTCCGTTCTGGGGACCCTATTCCCCTCCCCTGGTCGGACCATTTTCTAATTCCTCTGTTTAGGACCACGAGGATCGCCCCATGTATTCAGAATCCAACGGCGTCCTGGGGCAGGAAATGGTCCAGACTTCCTTTGGCGGAATGGAAGCTGGCCCTAGAAGCCTCAAAACCCCCAAAGGGAAACAACACTGATGAGGAAAATAATAACTTTAATAACTGGATCCAGGACTCTCTTGACAGAACCCTTCCTAAAACCTTTATCCTAAAAAAAACAGGAAAAATGGAGCCCCATGGTTTAGCACCAAACTTAGGGTTCTAAAACAATCTTGCCGGAAATTAGAAAGGGTCTGGAGACATGATCCCATACAGTATAGGAAGGAAGCCTATAGGAAGGCCATCAGGCAATATAAAACTGAAATCAAAGTTGCACAAGCCCACTTTTATGAAATTAAAATCAGTGCGGCCGCCAACTCTCCCAAGGAGATCTTTCGGATAGCGAAATCTCTAATTACTCAGCCTCAAATTCCTCCATCGAGGGAAGGGGCATTGACATGCTGTAATAATCTAGCGGTGTTCTTCCAACAAAAGATCCAAGCTATCTATACAGCTTTTCCCCCTATTCCGCCGGAGCCAACGGTAACAGAGGTAACTGGCCCGGGCACGGTGCTGGAACAATTTGGTCTTCTGGACACAGTTACGTTAGATCAGGTAATCGGTAAGGTATCCTCAGGTTCCCCGTCAGACCCTGCTCCGCCTTAACATCTAGTGACGGTTCTTGACTCCGTCCAGGCGACAATCATTGAGGTATTGAACTCCTCAATCACAACTAGTATAGTCCCCTCCCAGTGGAAGTGCGCGATGGTCAGGGCCCTTTTGAAGAAGTCTAGTTTGGATCATTTAAACCTATCCAATTATTGTCCAATCTCGCTCCTGCCCTGGTTGAGTAAACTGTTGGAGAAACACATTAATAATATCATGGTCAATCATCTAGAATCCAACAACCTGCTGGATGCCACGCAAACCGGCTTCCGTCCCAACCATGGGACGGAGACCGCTCTGCTGATGGTAACAGAGGAGGCAAGGAAGCTGGTGGATGAGGGGGGAACGGCTGCCATTATTCTCTTAGACCTCAGTGCAGCGTTTGATACGGTCAATCATACTATCTTGACCGACTGACTCAAGAGTGTCAGAGTGACAGGCGCTGCACTGGCATTGTCCTCCTCCTTCCTCAGCGACCGCTACTTCCAGGTTTTCGAGGGAGATGTGGTCTCCTCCAGACTACCTCTGAGATGTGGGGTTCCACAGGGGTTGGCCCCAAGTCCGACGCTCTTTAATATTTATATGAGGCCATTGGCAGAGATTATCCATCCATTTGGCATCAAGATTGTCAGCTATGCAGACGACACCCAGTTAGTGGTATCACTCCACCACGTCAAGGGTTCGCCCAGGACCCTGGCTCCTTGCCTTGAAGCGGTGGCCAGATGGATGGAGCGTTCCTACCTTCGCCTCAATGGGGACAAGACGGAGATTATGCTGCTGGGGAATCCATCACCCGCTGCCTCTGCCCCCAAGTGGCCGCCATGTCTAGGTCCTCCACCATCCCCAAAGCCACAAATAAAGAGCCTGGGCATATGGCTCGACAGCTCCCTCAATTTTGTGCATCAGGCCACCACGCTCTCATCAATCTGCTATGGATTGATGAGAATGCTTCGTAAAATTATTCCCCTCCTTCCATTTGAGGCTAGAAGGATAATTGTCCAAGCTCTCGTACTGTCCCGCTTGGACTATGGAAATATTCTGTACTTGGGATCCCATCAGGCCACAATAAATAAGCTACAAGTAGTTCAGAATTGTGCAGCACGGATGCTTCTGCAGGTTCCACGGCGACACTCAGCAAGGCCAGCACTGCGACAGTTACACTGGCTACCAATTGCCGCCAGGATACAATTCAAGGCTATATGCTTGGCACATAAAGCCATGTGGAAGACCGGCCCACCCATCCTACACCCACTTTTAACACCTTATCAGCCGCCTAGGACTCTACGCTCTAGTTCCTTATATTTGGCCACCATTAAGAAAATAAGGAAGGTGAGATGGGGAGGACGTTCCTTTTCTTTTGCTACTGCTACGTTATGGAACTCCCTTCCCCAAGCTATGCAATCTGCTGACATTTTGCAAGCTCTTAAAATCACACCTGTTTAGAATGCTCCCTTAGCTGTGTGGACTGATGTGATGCTCTCTCTTCACCAAAAGCGCTACGAGGCCTCCGGGTAGTTAGGCGCTATAGAAATACTCTTCTATTCTATTCTATTCTACCCATTTTCATCTTTGTGTCCTTTGTGCCAGTTTCATTTCCCGCTGCTACTGCCCCCGCAGCACCTCTCCCCTGCGGGTTCCCGCACCCACCTCCCATCGGCGCTTCCCTCCCCCTTCCCTATCTAATGGCGGCCGAGCGCAGTGGACATGCTGCTGGCGCGCCAAGGCAAGCCAGTCTGCGCCCGTCCTCGACCTGGTTGCAACCAGCGCCAGCGACCCTCGCTCCTCCGATAACCCACCCTACGACTCAGCTGATCTCCACTCACTCAACCCCAGAAGGAATAACAACTGCCAAGCTGTGTGCGCCGAACACCACCCACGGGCAGTTCTCCTGTCGACACTGACAACAATCCATCACCATTCTCCGCACTCCCAAGGCCGCTGCACTCACGCCGGACGCGAGCATCCCCGAAGCCCTGAGGTGCATCCTCCTCAGTGTGCGCTCCCTGCACAGATATGCTGTAAGTTCTGGGACCTGCGACATCCTTTCACCAGACATCGCCTTCTTCATGGAAAATTGGACCAACCCCACCTCTGCCCCACTGCAAACCCAACAGACAGTGCCCCAGTAAGGCCACCTAGCTCACCGCCGACCTCCAAGATTCCAAATGTACCTGCAGACGTCTCGAGAAGCTATGGATAAACAGCAAAATCTCAGAAGACCTTATCACCTACAAGAATGCCATAACGGAATACCATCAAGCCATCAGATCCACCAAACAGACCTTCATCCGAAACAAAATCCACGCCAACGTCAGCAACTCCAAGGAACTTTTCAGCATCGTTCAGGAATTCAAAAAGCCCCCCAGCGAAGCCACAGACATTACACCTCCAAGTACTTCTGCAACAAACTTGGCTCCTACTTTCACCTGAAGATAAGATCCCTCTACGACAACTTTAACTAAAAGACTCCATACACCGAACCCCTTCCTCCTCCCAGCAAAGACAGCCAGCCTACCATCTCCTCATGGACCCCATGCCGCACTGAAGACACGCATCAACCATGAAAGGCATTCACTCCGGAGCCCCCACGGACCCCTGCACTCCACACATCTTTCACAGAGCCGCCGCTGCCGCCATAGTACCTGACCTACGATGATCCATCAACGCCACCTTCGAAGCAGGCACAGCCCCTCCTTAAGAAGCCCTTAGCAGATCCGACGCACCTCAAGAACTACATCCCATCTCTCTCCTTCACTTCATGGCCAAAGTCACTGAGAAGATCGTCAACGCCCAACTAACGAACCTCATCGAAGAGAACTGCATCCTCGACCCCTCCCAATATGGATTCTGCAGCAACCACAGCACCAGGACCACCCTAATCGCTGCCATAGACTATATTCGCACCCTCCTCGACCAAGGCCATACCACGGCCCTGATCCTGCTTGGCCTCTCTGCAGCCTTTGACACAGTCTCCCACCGCACTCTAACCGCCAAACTCCACGACACCGGCATACAGGGAGCCGCCCTGGACTGGCTATGCTCCTCCCTCACTGACCGAACGCAAAGAATCAGACTCACTCCCTTCCTCTCCAAACCCACAGAAATCAAATGCAGAGTGCCCCAGGGACATCTTTTTATTGTTTTTTATTTATTTAGAAGGTTTTATATAGCGCGAACATTACCACTGAGGGGATCATAGTGTGTTACAGATTATGCAACAACAAGGGTACAAGCAAACAAAACTGAATAAACAAAGCGAAAAATTCACATCCAGGCAGCTGGGCCACAACATCTACATGGCCCCCCTCGCCGCCATCCTCAGACAGCATGGACTCAGCAATGTATCCTACGCCGATGACACCCAGCTCATTCTCTCCCTTACCAAGGACGCCCACACCACCAGACTCAGCTTCCAGCAAGGAATGAAGGACGTTGCATCCTGGATGAGCAGCAGCTGCCTGAAGCTCAACTCGGAGAAGACAGAAATAAATTCTCGTCCTTGGACCCTCCCCCTCTGCATGGGACAACACCTGGTGGCCCACTGCTCTTGGCAGCCCTCACAGCCCCACTGACAATGCCTCAGCATCATACTTGACTCTTCCCTCACCATGAACAGACAGATCAACGCTGTCGCCTCCACCTGTTTTAACACCCTGCGCAAGACCTTCAGATGGATACCCCCCGCCGAATCCAGAAGACAGTCACCCATGCACTCATAACCAGCAGACGGGACTACGGAAACAGAAACACCCCCTACACCGGAATGAACAAATCCCTGCTCTGCCAGCTCCAGACCATACAGAACATCGCAGCCACACTCGTCCTCGGCATCCCTCGACATGAACACATCACCCAACACCTGCGACACCTCCACTACCTCCCAGTCAGGAAGAGAGTAACCTTCAAGAAACCCACCCATGCCTACAATTGCTTCCACAACACCGGACCCCAATATCTCAACCAAAGAATCTCCTTCCACGTACACAAGAGAAACCTCTGATCCGCCGACCTCGCCAAAACCCCACGCAACCACAGAGCAAGAACTTCTCCTACATCGTGGCAAAGACCTGGAACAAGCTCCCTATCAACATCAGACGCGCCCCTACTCGGCACACATTCAGGAAGAGCTTCAAGACCTGGCTCTTTGACTAACCTGGAGCTGCTCCCCCTCACCCCCTCCCCCAAAGACCCTCAGGGGTGAGTAGAGCGCTTCACAAATCCCTGATTGACTGCAGTTACATTTTTCAGATAGGATATCTCAAGAATTTGAGAAATGTTAGTTGTTGGTCTCTCAAATAAGAAACCTCAACAAATAATGTCCGATTAGCCATTTCTAGAGGAGTTTCTTGGACTTGGTTTGGTACATAATTCAGTAACTGCAACACAATTCTATTCATGTTCATCATCAAACTACTTTTCATCAGTGTCCTGGTTTTCACAACCTTTGCCTGAAATAGGAATAGGCAGCAGTGTCGCTGGATTATGTGAATTACACCTCGCAATCAAGATGTTCTCTGCTGCCAGTATAGCTTGCTCATAACTTGTCAATCTACTGTTTGTCATGTGCAGACATCTGGTACGTGACAATAAGATTTCAACTGAGATGGGGACATATACAATTCAAGTATGGCCCCTCACTATACCTTCACTTTGTTCAATGGCAACACACACAGCTGCAACAGAATTAAAACAACCAAGAAGCCTAACAATTACTGGATCAAACGCAGCTGAAAGGTATGCTACTGGTCTCATAATCCCACCTCTCTATGTAAAGATTGAGAATACACACCCACTTCTCTCATGGTAGTACAAAAAAAAACAAATTATAGTCAGGCATTCCAATGGTGGGTGCGGAGCATAAACTCTCTCTCAATACCCAGAATGACTCTGAACACTGTCAAATGGCACTTGGTCCTTTAGGTCACTGTGAGTCAACCTTATTAAAAAGGTTTCACAGACAAGGAAAGGTTTTGAATTCACAGATGACAGTAGTCAATTATTCATCCTCCACTCCTTCTGGATGGAGGAGGATTCATTTTCAGAATTACAAAAAACTGTTGTTTTGAGACTTACCTTGCACTTTTCTCACTATGGTGCATTTTTATTGGGCACCTGGTGACCACAGTCAGCTAAATGATTCCACTAAGCAACTTTATCAAACTTACAATCTTTTGTCTTTCATGCTACTAGTAGGTCATCAATATATTTCACCACGGCTGTATAACATGCTAACCTGAAATTAGATCGTTCTTCATAATTTGATTAAAATTTGAAGGGCTTTCAGTATACCCTTGTGGGGTTCTATACCAAACAAGAACTCCATTTTTAAACTGAAATGCTAAAAGGAATTTGCTCTCTTCGTAGAGAGGAATGGAGAAGAATGCTTGATGCAAGTCAATCACTGTATACCATTCTGCATCTGAAGGAATTTGGAATAAAATCACTACAGGATAAGATACCACAAGACAACATGGAACAACAATTTTAAATCGCAACACTATCCGATGCAAAGTTTATCACAATACATTTTGCAAAGCAACAAATTAACATGTCATGAATAATGTTAAATGAACTGATGTGTATTCTCCAATTGTCCTGTTTTAACTAGAATATCTGCAGTAACCTGATTAACAATGTGTTTATTACTGATCTCTACAAAATGGGCTTCTCTTTGTGAGAGTGGAAGGTTTGGGACTTCCACAGAACGAACAATAGAATGGCTATCCCCTGTATTGATTCAAACAAATGAAATGGGATGTGATGGGCCACTTCTAGGACCACCCCAAATAAACAAACTTCTCCCCCTCCAAGACGGTGGTCTTTGTGAATTATTTCCTTGAGAACACCAAGAAGATTCATTATTCAGAATTAGCAGATTATGTTGGTACCCTGTACTGTATACAATTTTGTTTTTGATGTTGTAATTCAGCACTGGGGCTGAAGGCATTCTCATGCAAAACGGTTTCCGATCATGCATAAGCTGCACAGAAGTCGGTTGGGATCATTGGTAGGGTATTTCTCGGCATCGGGGGAACTAATTCATTCTGGAGTCTATCAGGATTTTGTCAACATTCCTGCTTCCAGTGTCCGATTTTATAAGAGAGGTGACAATCAGTGTTCCCCTTCAACATTCCAGAATGGTTCACCATCCCTCTTCCACCACCATGAATTTGCATTGACTCATATGCCACTCATACCATGCACATGAGTCATCCCCTTCATTCCAGCATTTCCAGATTGGTTCAGATTTGAGTTATGTGCAATCAACTTCTTTTGAGCACTTCTCTCAAAATACTTTGTCAGGCCCAACATCAATTTCTCCTCAATTCTCTTCTGCTTCGCAAACCAATCACTACTGTATTTGTCCAGTTTTACAATCTCATCTATACTCTTGGTATGCCAACACATTTCACTTTGCTGTATAAAAGATTACTCAGTTCTTGATCCAACCCAACGAAAGCAGAAACAAACTTTGAAAATCTGAATAAGCCTCTCATATCAGGCATGCACCGACTCTTTAGGTTCCTGTGAGGTTCTCACAATGTTTGCCCAGTTAATACCCATTTCGGGACATTCTTTTTCAAATGCTCAATCACCTGCCTATATATGTTAGCGATCTCCTCAGAAGGAGCATTGTTCGGAGCAACTCTAGCTAGTTCTTCAGTTGACGATGTGCAGCCTTAAATTCAGACCACAAGTGACTAGGGATTACAATCTCAAATAATGAATTTGAATCAATCCACAGCATTTGTGAAATTGTTGTCAACCTAAGAACCTTCTGGTATCATCTTTCACACTTCTCTTTTCAATTTTGAAAAATATTTGGTAAAAGCATAAAGAGCATCTCTCGCCCAAGGCACACACACTAAGTTTCTCCCTCATGTACTTCTCTTAATGGAAACTTCAAAATTGTTCCTGTTCCTTCTTCTGTGTCACTAGCAGATCCCCTTGCCTTGCTCTCAAATTCTTTAACTTTATTTTTGCTTGCGGTCCCTAAGTTCCACCTTTCTTTGTTTTTTTCAAATCACTCCACACTGCTCTTTGTATTTTTTCAAGTCACTGTATTCCCTGGTCTTCAATTAATCTTTAATATGAGCTCTTAATATGAGCTCTTATCGTCATTAAACAAAATTCCTTTATTTCATAGTGAATCAAATCCATTTTGTAATTATTTCTCACATTGCTCATTTTACTGTCGTCACCCTCATTCATAAGCTAATTCTTCTAATTTATTGTGCGCTTCATTAGCATCAACATTGTAGGACAATAGTTTATTTTAGATCAATTGTCCCTTGTAACATTTCTCCAAATGCAATTTTTAAAAGACCAGCTTTGATAGTTCTTGCTTTAGGAGTCTCTTCAACCACAACAGTAGTAAAAGGTGGATCGATTTGAATTTGAGAAACAACTGGCTTATCTCTGCTACTACTCAGTAATGCTGTCATTACAAATTCAGGTGGTGCATTTGCTCTCGTGCTCCCAACCACAGCTGTAGATGCGCTCTGTATTTATACCTCTGTACTATCTAATGCAGTTGCCACATCTGGTACTCCAACATGACAAGAACCTGTTCCCTGTGCTCTGTCAGTATAAGGAACAGGTCTGTAAAAAAAAAATTATCATCCTCATCTGTATCAGAACTTTTTTTCTGCTGCACCATTGGCTTTCTTTCATTGGTTTCTTTATTGTAGGGAGAATTTTTACACATTTCCCTTGTTGATTCCACTTCTTCTCCAACCACTGCCTAAAAAAAACCTTCACTTGCTTTGCCATTTTCAATCTTTCCTGCCCTGTGGCAATTTGATCCCAATTCTTTAATGCCCCAAATTTTGTGGGACTAGATAACAGATTTCTATGATTCATTATCTTAAGAAATCTAGATTCCGAAGGGTAAAAAGGTACCTTATAAGGGAAACTATAGAGTTTATTAGAAACGCTGTAGTCATCCCATTCAGAAATTCAGGTACACATATAGATCCCAATGTAACTCATCATTTTGTATGCAGGTGTTCCCTCAGCTGGTAATTTGGGACAAAAGAAACCTTAGGTTTTTTCAACTCAGTACCCACTATTTTTCTCTATAAATAACGAAAAAGAAAATGTACACACAAAAAAACAAAAACAATTCGCAAAACAAACTATTGAACAAGTTATTCCAGTGTGACTGTCAAAGGTCAACCTATCACATTGTAGCTCTGTCAATAAATCAATGAATAAGCAGCACAGCTTTGTCGTGACATCTCATCAATCCCAGCGAGGCTCCCTGGCTGACTAATCACAACGCGACTTCTCTGTGAATGAAAACTGAATAAACTTTCTCACTCAGTTTTACACAAAATAACCTTGCCTGCCCGGCCTACATTGGATGGAAATCAGCAGGTTAAGGCAAGAAAAGTCTTGTAATTAATACACAAAAAACAACAAGCAAGAACAGGACCTGTCACAGAACCATCTAAAATCATAATTCACACTACAAAGACATGCCCAACGGTTATTCACCCTGGCTAATGTACCTACTCCCATGCACTTAGGAGCAAGGCACATACATCTATATTAAAGACACAATCAAGAAAATTAAACTTTTTTGTTGAAATATTTATTGTTTTATTGCTCTTAAACCGTAACAAAATACTCCAGTCGCATGGTAACACACAGTGCTATCTTAGCAAAGATCATTATATCCGTGATACATTCAAGGTGCCATTTACTTTTTTAGCTGGGGATATTTAGGATGTTACGATGGGGTTCCACCCGTTTCCCCTCACACAGTACAGCATTTGCCTCACCCGTATTCAAAACAACATTTCCCCTCAGTATATTTCATATGCTAGTATCTATTATGTTTCATTTAGAACATATTTCGTCTATATCATCCATCACATCCAATCCATAGTATTTTCTCCTGCCACCCCATAACTCGTTGAATTATATATGACCCTCTCTGTGGCCATGTACATATCCATTCCTGTTCTCCATTCTCAGATCGTTGGCATGGATGTATCCCACCCATCGTCTCGCTATGTCCCTTTTCGCCACCACTATTCCTAGTGTGCTAAACAGCAGGTGGGATTTGTCCATGTCCATGTCATTCGTGATTCCTAGCAATATAAATGTTGGTTCTGGGGTTATTTCCGTCTTCAGTACTTTGTTAAGTTCCGTTATGACTACCTTCCAGTACATCTCTACAGTTGTGCACGCCTAGATAGTATAATAAAAGTTTCCCTCTTCCTGTCCACACCTATGACACATTAGATCCATTGCTCGCCCAATCTTGTGGAGTCTGTCCGGGTTGTAGTAAGCCCTGTGCAGTTTGTTGTATTGAATAAGACGGAGCCTGGACTTGGTTGCAACCTCTATGGGGTGAATCAGGGCTGCCTCCCAGTCCACATCCTCCAGCGCGCGGCGCACATTCACTGGCCAAAACCCTCTTGGTAGGATTTTCTGGTGCCCCTCTATATCTCTCGCCAGCAATGCGCAAGCGCATTGGCAGGCGAGACCTAAAAATTGAATGTGACAAAAAGTCTGGCAGTTGAGGGTACTATTTAGATCTAAAATAGTCCCTTGTGCTTTGAAATGCACGCATTCCATTGGTGCTGGAATGATATACCAAACAGCCAATAGCATGAAGTTAAAGAAAAATACTCCTCTTGGCAGAGCCAACAGCAGCTCTCTGTAGATCTTAAATAATTGACAGTAAAAGGTCTGACACAAACTAAAGCCATTTGTGGCCAGGTTTAAACATGTGTATTCTTTAAGGAAACTAGTGTACGCTTGAGTTTGAAAGGCAACACAATCCATTGGCTTGTTATAGGCAGCAACACTTTTGGCACCCCACATTAAATGTGTGTTTGTATTGGAAAGTATAAAACAAACTGGCGAAGGAGGGAAGGGGTGCTGGACACCGCAGTACAACGAGTGCAGCAGCCCCCGAAATCTAAATTATGCCTCAATCAATGGTACTCATTTCATCAACCTCAGAAGGATGAAAGGCCCAGAAGGGATATAAACCTGTTAATTGCATGCCGAGCACAGGTGTTAACAGCAGGTACAATATTTTAGTATAAGCATGAATCATAACCGCCACAAATCATTATATAAGTTAACATCTTCTTACAACTATACATAGAAATATAGTTTAGTTTAGTTCCTTTACTTGCAAAGCCCAGCAGTGCCAGGAAACCCAGGTTCGAGAACAATATACTCTATTAAATATAAAATAAAGATGGGAGTTCAAAGGGGGTTGGGGAGTGCCAGTTAATGAGAACTATATATGGCAATTTATGAAAATGCCTAAAAACAGTATTAAAATAAATATATTCATGAAAAATATATGGAGTGCTAAAGTAAACAAAGGATTAATATGCGATAAATATTATGTTTATACATTAAGGGGAAGCTTAGTAACCTCTTCAGAGCTAATTAATGTAGGGAAGATATTTTGCTGTTCAATAGAAGGAAAGGTTAAAAGAGAACACGTTATTTCTTGTTTACAATAGGATACAAATAAAACATTTGGAGAAGAAACCTTATAGCAGCAGGTACTTACCTCACCGAGCTATCTTAGAGGTATGCACAGTGCTGGAGCAGCAGTGAGTCCCGTTTGGAGAAGGCACTCCTGACAGCACGAATCGATAAACACATCGACTCACGTCTTGTTTATTTCTAGCTCTCTTTCGTTCCTCAAACATATTTGTAAAAGTACCACATAGACGTACTTTATGTAAATGTTTCTTTATTATCCCGGAGCGCCGGGAGCTGCCAGAGAACTTTGCCCGCGGTCGGCGCCGATCACAACATGGCCGCCTTCCGCTTCCGTCCCCGCCTTTCCTGTTCCGGGGAACAGACAACTAGAACGCTACCACATATCTCCCCCCTTTATGCAGTAATCAACAATAATAAACTAATTGTCCTTACATTCAGCTCATGTCATAGTCCTTGAACTTCTCAGGTATCTTTACTCTCCTTCCTGCTCTTGTTCTCATTACCTCCCTGCTTTCTTCTTCTCTCATTTCTGTCATCTCCATCCCTTTTCCTGAATTCCTTCTCTCTCTATCCGTCTCTCCTCCTTCCCTGCCTCCGTTCTTCTCTCTTCCTCGGGCTCCTCTTTCCTCTTCTCTGTCTTCTACTTGCTGCGCACCTTCCCTTACGTCCTCTGTCTCCTCTCCTCTACTTTCATTTTCGCTTTCTTCACTTGCGTATTCTACTCCTCCTGCGGCCTCTTCTCCCCACTTCAAGATCTTGCTGCACTTTGCCATTCTGTCCAGAGACCACACTTTACCGTCGCTAAGCAAAGCTGACCTGGCATAGGGTTCCACCACTTTCATGGGTGGCGAAAACTTGCTTTCTCCCTTTCTCTTCATAATTGCCAGTTTTACTCTGACCCACTCACCCTTCTCCAATTCTGTCTCCTGGGTGTTTCGTCTCTTGTTGAAGTGAGTGGTGTAAACTTCTTGCGCCTTCTCCAAATTCCTCCGTACCACTGCTGGTGACCACTTACTCTGCACCACTAGTTTCCTCCATGCCACGTTGTCCTTTGTGAAGGCTTCCCTTCCTCTCAATACCTTAAACGGGCTGTATCCTGTGCTCCCCGGAGTGATGCGATAGGCCCATATCATTTTCTCTAATTCTTTTTCCCAGTCCAAACCATCGTCTATAGCCGCTTGAATGGTGCCCATGATCACCCGATTGAAACGCTCCACTTGACCGTTTCCCGCGGGATGATAGATAGGTGTATGTTTCACTTCAATGCCATTCCTGTTTGTGAAGGCTGTCCACTTGGCAGAAGTAAATTGGGGCCCATTATCACGCGTGATAGTTTTAGGGATTCCTTCTCTGACAAACGTGGCACATAAAAAGTTCACTACCGCCTCCGTGTCCACGTGCTCCATGATCACTACCTCAGGCCACTTGGAATACTTGTCAATGATGACTACAGCGTATTTCTGCGTTCCTGCTTTGTTGAGGACTGGACCCATAATGTCTACTGAGATCGCTTCCCATGGTCCTGCAGGTATCGGGAAATTCCCCAGGGGCGGTCTAAGCATGCTTTGTGATTTGTCCGCCTTCGCGCATGATTCGCATTGCCGCACGTGACGCTCAACCTGTGCATCTATGGCCGGCCACCAGTACGCTTGTGTGGCGAGGGCTTTGGTCTTTGTGATACCCTGATGCCCTTCATGTAGCAACGTCAATAGATGGTTCAAAATTCCTCTTGGTGGAATCACTTTATCGCCTCTGAGGAGGAATATGGGGTTTTACGCCAGTGACAGTTCATCTCGTACCTCCCAGTACCTCCTCAGTTCTTCCTTGAGGTGTCTCTTTTCAGGCCAACCATGGATCACATACCCTTTTATGGCCTCTAAATCCATGTCTTCTCTGTACGCTTCTTCCCATTCTTGGGCGCTTATTACTTCTTCCATGTCCTGAATGGTGGCTACTACATATCCTTCCCATTTCTGTTTGCTGCCGCTCGCTGCTTCCTCCATGGCCGCTGCCCTGCTCAGGAAGTCTGCTACTTTGTTCTGCGGGCCTGGAATGTGTTCTACCTCGTACACGAAGTCCAATAACCTGAGAGTCATTTTGGCGATCCTAGGGGTCGCGTGTTCATGGCCACTGGAGGTCAGCACTCGGACTAAGGGTTTGTGATCCGTCCTCACTCGGAATTTGGCTCCCCACAGGTACTGCCTAAATTTCTCCATCGCCCACACCACCGCCAGCATCTCCTTCTCGATAACGCTGAATTTCTCCTCATTGGCGGCTAGCGATCTCGAGGCGAAGCTGACGGTTGATATGTCTCCGTTCTCTGATTTCTGCATGAGGACGGCCCCAAGTCCCCGATCACTGGCGTCCGTTGTGAGGATAGACTCTGCATTTGGGTCAAATCCTTTGAGGGGAATGGCGACACCCATCTCCCGTTTGAGGGCCTCAAATTCTGTCTGTTCCTCACTTCCCCACTGAAATTTGTTCCGTTCCTTGAGTAGTTGACGGATGAAGTGTGTCTTCGTGGCAAAGTGCGGGATAAATTTACTGTAATACTCGGCCATCCCCAGAAATGACCGAACATCTTCTTTCTTGCTGGGAGTGGGGGCCTCCAGGATGGCTTTCATGTTGGTTCTTTTTGGCGTTATCCCATTTCCACTCACTTCATGACCTAGGTACGTAACTGATTGTACTCCCAACTTGCACTTAGACCATTCTGCTGTTAGGCCATTGTCTTGTAGTATTTGTAGCACTTTGTGGAGTTTCTCGTTGTGGTCCTGTTTCGATCTGCCCATTACTAAGATATCGTCTTGGAAAAATAGTACATCCTGTATGTCCTTCAGTAGTTTGTGCATCAGCTTCTGGAAGACAGCTGCAGCCGACGCTAACCCAAAAGGCATTCTCGCAAATTCGTAGCATCCAAAAGGTGTGATAAAGGAGGTGAGATGGCTGCTCTTCGGATGTAGTCTCACTTGATGGTATGCTGATGACAAATCTATAGTGGAGACCCACTGGACATCTTTGGTTTTCGCTAGCATCTCACTGATGCGGGGCAAAGGGAACTTGTCGATGACTATATTTTTGTTTAGCTCCCTAAGATCAACGCACAATCTCACATTTCCATTTGGCTTCTGGGCCACAACCAAGGGCGACAACCATTCAGCACTCTCGATGGCTCTGATCACTCCCGCCTTCTCCAGTCTGTCCAACTCTGTCTGCACAGCGTCTCTGCTGCGGAGCGGGATATTTCTCACTTTGTGCACTACAGGATTAGCTCCCTCTTTAAGCTTAATGATATGCTCATACTTTCCTAGCTCTCCAATTTGACCATTGAAGACCTTAGGGTACGCTTTCTGCCACAGTCCCACATCTTCTGTATTGTCCATGTCCATGAGCAGGATCTTTTGAATGCCCCCTGGGTTGAGCTGGATCCCTAGAGCTCCCTGGTCCTTCCAGCTAAGAACAGAGGGGCCCTTCTCTGCTATGTATAGTTTGCAACTTGCGTGGCGCCCTCTGAGTTCGAACGGGAGAGAGCAGTATCCCAACATAGGAATCCTTTGCCCTGTATATGTGACTGGTCTCAGATCCATCGGTAGTAGCTGCTGCTTGATTTTTGGCGTGAATTTGTCTTCCCATACTTGTTTTTGTATGATCGATATGGGTGCCCCACTGTCCGCGATCATCTCTATTGGTATGCCGCCAATGTGCATGCTCAGTCTTGGTTTATCAGATTCCGATCCATCCATTTCTAACACCTGGACGTCTATGTATAGAAACTCCACTTGGTCTTCCTCTTCTTCCTGGTCACTAGCGTCCTCCTTGCGCTCTTGGTCCACGTACCGCACTGTAGCTCCCTTGGGCTTCCGGCGGCACACTTTTTCGTAGTGTCCGAAAACACCGCAATATGAACATTTAGCTCTGAATGCGGGGCATGCTTTGTCATTTCCGAGATGTGCATTACTGCCACACCTGTAGCAGCTGGGTCTGCTTCCTTTATTTGACCTGTTGTCTGGCTGGTATTTGTTGTAGTTGGTCGATTTTCCACCTTCCTGGTGCCTTTGCGTGTCTCTTTGCCTCTGTTTTTCTCCTCTCGTTGGTGTCATAATCCTGCACACGGTTTGCGACTCTCCTGCTTCCTTCTTCGCTGCTTGTGCACAACGTCGTGATAGTTCTGCTTTCTTGACCATCGCCCAGATCTCTTTTAGTGGGGCGTCGCCATTGACCCATAGCTTCTCTTGTATATGGGAGCTAGATGTGTGCATGATAATCTGGTCCCTTATTAGGTCGTCGTGTAGCGCGTCAAATTTGCAAGTGAGGGCCAATTTCCTCAGGGCCACGACGTACTCATCCACCGACTCCCCGTTCTTCTGTTTCCTCTGAAAGAAATTGTATCTGTCAATAGCGAAGCACACCACCGGTCTGTAGTGTGCATCTAAGTCCGCAATGGCGTGAGCGAAGACGTCTGTATCCGTTGCCACCCTCTCGCTTTTGACTATGGTGTCATAGACTCTGATCCCTTCTGGACCTAAATGATGTAGCAGGATCTTCTTTTTCCTCTTGCTCGAGAACGGGGTGTCACCTTCTTCTTCCAGGGCTTCTAGATAGTTGAGGAAATACCTCTTCCAGTCTTCCCACTTCATATCCGGTTCCCCGCATTTCGTCAAGAACGGTACCAACTGCGTGAGAGACGATGACTGGGCTGCCATTTTGGGTGCACCTCCCTCTCGCCTAGCTGTGTGGAACGTCCGACCAGGTGGGCTCCCGGGCGTGGTCTGTGTTGCTGAGTCCTCTTCACCACTATCCACGTCGTCCTTTTCTCCTTGGATCTTCCTTGCTGGACTAGGCAGTAGTAGGCCACTGTCCCCTTTGGGCTGGAGCGATGACCCAGATGCCTCTGCCAACCCCTTCTGCGCCGTCAGATTGCTGGACGCCCTGCACGGTGGCCAGGGATAGTAGGTATAACTCAGCGTCCAGAGAGCGACACAGGCGCACAGTGGTGAGTAGCGTAGGGGTGTAATACCCACTGGCTGGCTGGTTGTGCTCAATGCTCCATGTAGTGCTGGTGTGCACAGTGTTGATCAGCGCTGGGCTGCACTTCCCCCCAATGGCTGTGTGGGGTGGCGGTGTACCGCTGCTCCTAACCTTAGTGCCGTTTCTGGGCGTTATTTAGCCCTACCTGAGGCTCAGGCGAGTCTTCGCGCTCTTTTGGGCTTCTGGGCGGCTCCTCTGCCGCGCTCCGGGTCCTGCTCGGCATACGCTCACGCGGAATGCGTGGTACCGGTCCGTCGCGTGGTCGTTGTGCTTCAGAGCACCCTCGTCGCCATTGTAAAAGTACCACATAGACGTACTTTATGTAAATGTTTCTTTATTATCCCGGAGCGCCGGGAGCTGCCAGAGAACTTTGCCCGCAGTCGGCGCCGATCACAACATGGCCGCCTTCCGCTTCCGTCCCCGCCTTTCCTGTTCCGGGGAACAGACAACTAGAACGCTACCACAATATTACTGTGGGACTCTCCTAACCAACTCTGTCAAGAGTTTACACCCTGGGAGGTGCTCACAACCAGAGCTGCGAGTGTGAAAAACATGCGCCCTTTTTCAGTTGCAATGACTGGAAGCATGACGCCATCCAGTATCACTGGAGTGTAAATGCAACTTCGTGAGTCAGAGGAAGAACGCGCTCAAAGACGTGCCACAATCACGGACACATTTCGCCCTGCTTGGTGAACGTCAGCGTGAACATTTTATTGTGCACTCACATTAACAAAGCTTAAAGGAGGCAATGGGGGAGGTTAAACGTTCCTGATATTGCGAGGTTGGTAAAGGTGCCATCCCTTATCACATACATATAGCGCTGTGAGGCATAGCTGTTATTTGCCACCGAAAGTGTGGGGGGCTTGGAAAATAAAAAAATTCAAAAAAAGTAAGTATTCTGACCTTCAAAGATAACGTTATTACAGAAAACAGAAGTATTAAACGTACAATTTTCAGGGCTACAGAGACCAGTTGCCCAATTTGGACCAAGGGGGCGGGTGGCCCCTACTTGGGCGCATATGTCGACAATGGGCGCAAATTCTTGCTCGAAAGACCGGTTACGTCGCAAAAGAAAGTAGCCAAAATCTGTCACTCTCATCAAATGATTTATTGGAATAACTTTTGCTCCGCTCTTTTGGTCTAATGTACAGCGAGCGCATTGTTGAGCAAAAGTTGAGTTGGCACTATACAAATATTCTCAATAAAATGAGTAGAAATGAACCGTGACATGCACAGGATGTAAAATTATGGGACAGCAAAAAAAGAAATCAATAGTCATAGCCCGTAGCTGGCCCACTGCTTATCCTGCATGCTGTGACGTTCTCTATAGCACAAATCTCCCCATTGCGTTTCTAGTCTCCATAGGTTTGCAATTCCTCGAAGTGCTCAGACAGAATGTAAGCACTACAACGAACACCAAAGAAAACAAAACAAACAAGGGATGTATTCCATACGTACATTACCCATTTGCAAGTTCTTCATGTTATTACCTCGTGGGGTTTCATTATTAGATATTAACACACGGTTAACTGGAAAGTATTTGTTTTATAGCACTATGCCATGCCATGCAAATATCTTTTAGCATGAGCGTGTGAGACCGCAGCTTTGTGCGTGAGATCCTGAAGTAGATGTACACCAGTGGACCACTGAATTGATGCGTGTAACGTGCAGAGGCATGTACAGTTTGTGTAAGTGAAACTGGTACAGTGAGTCTCTGTTAGCACGGTACAGCAAATATCGATGAGAATTAAAGCTAGGTTGCTGGCCACGTTTCTGGCAGGGAGCTCATTTGCAAGGCTGAGACAAATTTTAAGTGCTTGAGCCCGAGTTAAAGTAAAGTAAGCACATTAATTTCCCTTGATGCTGAGCTATCGAACTTTGTATAATTTAAAACATTTTTCTTTTTTCAAAGCCCTGGTGAGGAAACGTTAAGTGAAGGGATGAAAGTGCACGGTCTGTAATGAACAGCGGCAGTGAAATGGGAGCCGCGAGAGTGAACATAAACAAGCTCTCTGCATTGCTGTTGCGGGGGGGGGGCGCGGTGGAGCGGGAGCGCATTCCTTTGAAGTCTGATGCGGGGCGGGGGGCGGTGGAGCAGCAGCCTTTGAAGTCTGATGCCGAGGCTCAGACAAATGGTGGTGTGCGAGCGGCTTCCTTTCAAGTCTGATGGGGAAGGGGCGGGGGAGCAAATGGCGCGCGCGTGCCCGTCGCACATGCACTGGCCATAATCCGCATTAAAAAGCCCTCTTGGTAGGATTTTCTGGTGCCCCTCTATATCTCTCGCCAGCAATGAGCAAGTGCACTGGCAGGTGAGACCTAAAAACAGCAGTGTGATGCAGTCTCAGAGATATTACTTCAACAAACTGTTTGATCGTGAGCAACTCATACTCTGTTTATTTGTCCACTCGTCTGACATTATGTCAGCACTTTGAAACATGCTTAATGGAAAAACATAAGCGCCCAATTGCATACTTCCAAGACAGCTCCCCAGTATGGGTATAATCCACAGATCTAGGATCGTTTATTGGCAGGTGGCTGGATTTGCATTTCCGTAGCTGAACCTGCTCATGAAGCAGGAACCTTCCTGTGCTGCTGCTCCTCCCTCACAGCCACTGACAGGTACCTCTTTCACAGTTCATAAAGGGCTGATAGAGTGAAAGTTGCTTGCCCTTTGAGAGGGTTAGAAATTACCAGACACCAAAATGTGGAACAATTTATGTCACTAATTACCTGTGTGTGGACACCAGGACAGAAGCCAGGATTTCAGGATAAACCCACAAAATGCATTATGCTTGGCTAGAGGCAGACAGGCCACTGCAAGTTCCAGCCAGACTTGGGCCAGAGCCTGGCTCAGCTCTAGGTCCTCTTTAACCCTCAAGCCATAGAGGAACCGAAATTTCATGTGGCTTCTGCCTGCCACCCAGGCTCTAACCTAATGCATCAATAAATAAATAAACAAATCTATCATTTAAAACAGGAGAGAAAGAGATATTTACAAAGTGGGTGACTGGCACAATTTGAAATGAGAAAACCTAGAATGTTTCCAGGCTTCCACACTTGACCTAATTGTGTGATTTTAGGCAAAACATTTTATTTCACATTGCTTCTTTTGTAGTTCTTGCCTACACAGTGCACGCTCTGTGCTACGAGATGTATCGTTTACAAGTTAGTGGGTTCACAACCAGCCCAAAGCATACCATTAGTTGTTTTTGTTGCCACTCACATTTGCAAACTTTCTATTGCTTTGCTTCAGTAAGCTTTACATCCTTTCCTGTGTTAGCTCCTCCCTGGAGCATGGACCAAGTACATGTGTTCTTCCTCCTCTTTTTGCAAAACATATTTTTTCTATTCTATAAGTGTTTCAGTATTATTCCTGGGAGTGCAATGTGCTATCCTACCTTTAACACCGGCATACTGCTTCTTATGTATGCTGCTTTCACCCTATCTGTCGTTTCTATTGATGCTTTAGTTACTTACACCCACAATTGTTCTTCTCTACGCCGCTCTACACAATGGCACTCTACGTCACTCTATACCATTCTAATCAACGCCACTCTCCTCTACACCACTATATGCTACTCCACCCTAGGCAACTCAACAGCACTATCTTTTAGCCATGCTGCTGTCCAACAGGACTAAAAAACACTGGCATGGTGCATGCAGGCTGAAAGGGTGAGATATACGAGAGTAGAGGCTGGCCAGGCAAATGGACCAAAATATGGGGCCCATGGAACGAGCACAGCGGACTTTTATGTACTTATGTACTCCCTTTGTGGATGGTGCCCCTTATAATGTGGACTTGGAGTCACCTTAAGGATTGGATGTCACTGTGTGCCCATGTTATTCACTTTATTGTTTATTTTAATTTCATTTGTTGTATATCATATATATCTATTTTAGGTTATGTGCTAATCCTGACAACTGTTCTTTTTTAGCTTGTTGTTTATATTGTATTGTTATTTTGTATTTCCTTAATAAAAAGAATTTTTTTTTAAAACAGGCAAAGCCAATTACTTTCACATGAGTCCATCCTATTGGCTTTGCCAATGCTTATTCTTTATTGCTTTCGAAAGCATGAAATACGTGCACCTCTATTGGTCGATTTAAATATAATATTGCCAAATATAAAAACCTAGCCCACATTTAGGTGCACATGAGAGCTGACTTGCCTCTTAATTCACTAATGGCATTGTAGTCATGGCGCTGTGGGGCGAGGTGAACATAAGTTAATGTTTTAAAGTTGTCACTTTTAATAAAAGCCTCTCAATGCAGTGATATTAACTGATGTACTAAGTTGAAACGCTTCTGCATGTTAAAAAAAATACAATTATATTTAATTATTTTGTCTTACAAGAGTCATATTTACCATAGTTTTGATAGTATTTATTGCACAGCCTGCGGGTCAAACATATTCAGGGCCGGCTCGTTCACGGGCTCATAGCGAGAGCCCAGCCACTGCAGCCAGACCCTCGGCTCGACTCTTTTTGTTAATTTGTTTGCCTGTCCACCTGTACGGTGTGCCACTCTAAACAGGCAGCGGGGAACTACTGCCCGCCTTTGCCCCGCAGACATGATAAACAGTAGTGTTTATGCTCCGAGTCCTATGTAGTGCACCTTACACGTGCTGTGCCCTCGCCTTCGTCTCCTCAGCGCCACCTACAGAATTCCCAGCTACTTGTAAACATCCAGATGCGATGCCCACCTCCTACTACCATCCGGCAATCCGCGTGACTGCCCCCTCCTATAGCGCCACTTCATGCCTTGTGACACACATAACAAAACCGCACAGCACTGCACCGCGCGAGTGCCTTACGATAACACGGTCCTATTCAGGGTGGGCGTATCCATATTCAGTGGGTGGGGGTGTTGGGCGAAAGAAAAACAAGCGCATCAAACTAAGCAACGGCATGCACGTGACCCGAGACCTCCTGCCTTTGGAGACACACGCCTTCACATTTACCTGTCCCCAGCCCACACCACACAGCGCCTAGAGGTGACTTAGCTCGTAATGCGCGATATGGAAGCTTCAGACCATAAACATGCGTAAGGCAATGCTGTGCCAACCGATAGTTAGTACGCGCCAGGGAGACCGCGTCAGCCAACGCATTGCCTATGTCTGTTTACACCGTTCCCCGTTGCAAAGCACGCAGCACACGCCGCCTGCAGGCGCGGTGCATGCGGATAACACCCCGGGAGATAAGCATTCCTCGTGCGTGGATCTGCCAAGAGCCCTCTCTGGGAGCATTACAGCAGAGTGGATGCACGCTCCCCGAGTACACGCACCGGGGAAGCCCGTGCAGACCTCGCCGAGATACCAGCCAAAGAGGCGAGGCGCAGGCAGCAGCTGTGCGTGTGCACACTTCCCATGTAAACACCGAGAGATGGAGGTGTACGCAGCCAAAATGTGCGTCAGGAAAGAGTCGCGAACGCCCTCAGGACTGCCGCCGTGCCAGGCCAGGCGCAGGGCACGGAGGCAGCCAGCAAGGCAGGCAGCTCTGAGCAGGCAGCAAGGGGCACCCACCCCCAGCCCCGCACTCACCCCACTGTCCTCAGCACGTCCGCCCAATCGGAGTCCTTGGGTGATTGAAGCCTCTGACATCACTTCCAGGAGGTTTAAGAGGGCACGAGGGCCGGGGAGGGGGAGAGTAGGGGGGCCTTCCTGTGCGCAGCTGCACCCTGGGAGTTGCAGTCCCGCCCCTCCCAGCGGTGGTCCTGGGCACTGCAGTAGGATGAAGGCGACAGTATAGCAAACACAAGATCAGCTGTGATAGCACGAGGTGTTCTGTGCTGAGAAATGTGCACAGGCAGGTAGTAGCTTCTGGGCATCACTACATACAGGGACTGATTCAAATACCAGTTGAGCACAGAGTGTCCCAAGCGCATTGGTTCTTTTATCAGGTAAGTCAGGTGGTGGTCAGGACAGACACTGCAAGGGCAGGTGTGGAAAAAGGGTGTGCAGCACACACTTTGTTCCCGCCTGGTATAATCTGTTTATTTATCCCAGTTCTTGATAAAGCACGTCTAGACACTAAGCATTGTCTGGCAAAACATTTTTACAAAATACTGCATTGATACAGAGTACATGTTGTCATTAGTAACTCTTACTATAAACAGGATTTGCACTACAGTTGTAAAGGAGGGACTTGTATTCAGTCAGTACTTTTAGAAGTCCATTTCTGGCAAGGCACGCAGCTGCTGTAAGGTCATTAAGAAAGCAGTGGTGCAGGAACAAGTTTTTGGCAGGGAGTATTGGCCAAGCATATCAGCTCACTAAAATTATAGGGATTCTAAAAAATCTTGGTGTTACTGAACGAGCGTGTCCAGCACATTTGGAAAACACTTTCAGTGGCGAGCATGAGTTTTTCGGAGGAGAGGGTGAGATGGTAGACTGAGCCATTTTTTGCGAAAATGTAGTTCGATGATGCATTATAGTGTTATAATGTTAAAGATACGAATACATTCTGTCAGTTGTTACTCAAGAAAATAAATATTTAAAAGAGACCATTAATAAACCAGAGAGGCTTTAGTCATGCACGCACACTTACATATTTCATTTAGACTTCTGGAAAAATATTGATCGGATTGGATTTGTTTGCAGAAATATGGGATCATAAACATCTAAACAAACTCTCTGACACTCAGATGCTTAGATACATCACCACTTTACCAACCTACTACCACTATCACCCTACCACAACCACCCAACCACCACCCTCCCACAACCATCCTACCACCATCACTGTCCCACCACCACCATCCCCCTTCAACCACCACCATGCCGCCCTACCACAACCACACCCTACCACCACCACCCTACCAACACAACCACCACCCTGTCACCACACTACCACCATCCTAACCACTACCATAACCACCAGCATACCACTACGCTACAACTACCTCCCTACCAGCACCACCCTATCCATACCACCCATCACCTAACCACTACCACCACCCTAGCTACCACCACCCTAACCACCACAACAACCCTACCCTAACCACACTACCCTAAACACTACGCGAACCGTCACCACTCTACCCTAACCACCACCTTAACTTAGTCATTAACACCCTAATCCCTACCACCCTTACCACCATCACACTAACCACCACTGCCACCCTATCACCATCACTCTTCCACAATCATTCTACCTCTTACCTTACCAAAATCACCCTAACAAAAACGTACCACCACCACCTTACCAATCACCTCAATACCCAAACTAATCATCACCATAACCACTAAGCATGGGCGGATTTTGCGGATTGGCAATCCGCGAACTTGCGTATTTACGGATTCGCAATCCGCAAAATCCGCGAACTCCCGCGAATTTTGGGATTTTTTTTTTGTTTGTTTGTAAGGGTTTCTGCCAGTTCGCGAGGTTTGTGTACCAGTTCGCAATTGCGAACTTACTTATCGGCTCGCAACGGCCGCGACTATGTTGTTTCTACGTCTGGTTCATCATCACAGGTTTGCGAAGTTACCCTAGCGGTCGTACATGGGCGCGGCCATCTTGTTTGCGTGACGTAATTCCGTTTCCGGGCGCTATGTGTAATCTCGCAAAGTGTGCGGCTTGCTAGTACAATTTCGCGTGTGATCGCGAGGAAAATCTCACGCGAACTTACCCACGCGGTCGTGAACGGGCGCGGCCATCTTGTTTCTCATTCATTGCTATGGTTCTGGGCATGCTTTCTGTATCCTCTCTGAATCTCTGCCATCCTTTGCTTGTTTGAAGTTTTTTTTAATCTATTTTACTTATTATCTATCCCTCTATTTTTCTAGCTCTATATTTTTGTGTTTTCTGCTACTTTTTGTTAATTTTAAACTACTTTTTTAAACTCTTTTCTTTTCTTCTTCCCTATTCTATTTCTTCTTTATTATTTAGCTTCCTTTCTGCCCAGACCATGGTAAAGGGAGCCGGGAAGTATCCTGAGAAGGGGAAGGGTCCCGCACCCCGTGCCCGGCTCCCGTGCGGGCGTTTGAGGGGGGAGAATGTCGCGCCCCGGGAGATCTTCAGCGCGGAGGAGGTGGCCGCACTAGTTTTTTATGTTCAGCCCCGCCTCCCCAGGACCATCATGGCAGGCGGCAAGATCGCTAGCGGCTACGGGCTCCGGGAGTGCCGGAAGCGGTGGGAGAAGGTGTGCCGGGCCATGTACCAACAATCTCGGGTCCCGCGCACCTACAACCAAGTCACCCACCGTTGGACGGATATCCTGGACCGGGAACGCGATCTGCTGCACCTGCTCGGCCTTGAGATCCCCGGGCTTGGTGAGTAGTAGTAGCTATTTCTTTACTACTCTGTTTTCTCCTGCTCTGTGTGTTATTATCTTGCAAATTTTGGTTTTTTACCAAGAGCAATAATGCTGCTGATTACATTGTAGGTAAATTATATTTCAAAATCTTCTGTGCATTTCAGGTGCACTGCTCTCCTTCTCAGTAGCGCTGCTACTATGCTTATTTGTTTTCGATTTTGTGTTCATTTCATTGGCCTGTGAAATTATGCATGAGTGTAGTTTAAAGAACTGTGTAATGCTAGACACTAAGGGTCAGATATTTAATTATCGGCGCATCCCTGCAAAGTAGCAGGGATGCGCCAGTAATTGTGCGCCACGCCACCACCACCCATGGTGCGCCGTATTTACAATGCGGCGCACCATGTGCCCAAAACATCACCGAAGCGTTACGCTTCTGTGCCGTAAAGGCGGTGCATTGCTGGAGTTGCGTCGCAACGATGGTGCAGCTCCAGCAATGCTCTGGGGTGCTCTATCTCCCCAGTGCTGCGTCAAGCCGTACGTCTGCTTCAAGCAGGCGCAGGGTTTGAGTCACGCATCATTGACCTCAAAGTGACCGATTAAAATCTTGTAGATGTCCCTCAGCCACTTTTAGGATGCGTTCCTGCGCAGGAACGCCCTCCCTTGCGCCGGAACGCCCCCGGATGGCGCAGGGCTTTACAACGTGATGCATCTCCCATATGCGTCACGTTGTTAATATACGCCGCACCATGGCGCCTCTTTTGTTCTGCCGCTGCGTCACAAAAGTCACGCAACAATGGAGCAAAAGAGCCGCAAGGTGCTTTTAAATCAGCCCCTACAGACTCAAGTCCAGTCCTTCCTTTGTACACATGGCGATAAGAAGAAATAGTGGTGGTGGATTGATAGTTTGAGTATTTTAATGACTGGTTAATGTAGTAGGAAACTTTTTAGTGTTGTCGCTGATCTGCAATCACGATGGACTTTGTCTGTCACTTTGTGTGCTGCGGACTGCTGCCTGCCAATCCTAGGCGAACCTTTTTAGTAGTTTGTTTAGTGAGTTACATAAGAACTTTCCAAGTCGACGGTCCGCAAATCAAGCAATACTAATAACGTAGTAGACCACATGAGATCGGTCAATATATCCCGTGGAATAGTTGTCTATTTGCTATTTCGCCAAAATATTTTGTTATTGTTCTTTTGAAATGTTTGATTTGGTTGACAACAATCATCCATGTTTTCGGGTCTTTCTTTCTTTCATGTTGTACATCAGCTCCCCCCAGGGGCAAGAGGACAGAGGAGGAGGTGGTTGCTGCTGCTGTAGAAGGCCAGGATCGGCCAGGCGAGGGCTCCTTTGCTGGCCCCAGTAAGTTTTCATTTTAATATAGAGTACCTATTTTTTCCTAGCGTTCCTCATTCGATTTTTTCTAAATCGTCTTTGATCTTCTTGTAGACTGTATCTAAATTCTTATCCTGCCTCGACTATGACTCCCTGTGGTATTACTAGATTATTCTTATTAGTCTGTCTATGTAGCTAAGTAAGATTGCACATTTGGCAATTCCATTGGACTCCCATTCTAGTCAGCAATAGCTCTATGCACTGAGCCTTCCCTGGAAAAAGGGACATTTTTACTTTAGATTAGACAGTCACAAATTATTACATTGTTTTCTGTTTTTCTTCACATTTCTTTATTCCTAGACCAAATATTATATAGTAGTGAGTGGTGTATTCTAACATTCTTAAATGTACTTTGTAGGTGGAACATCTGGTGGCGGGGCCAGCGCGGAGGTGGTGGTGGTGCATGATGAGGAGGACAATACTTCTGGGGAGGAGGCGGTGCAAGTGCCGGACGACACCAATGTGCCTGTGAGGGTTCACACGGTGGTGGCGGGCAGAGGTAAGCTATATATTCCTTACTTATTGAGATTGAAGACTGCAGAGTGTGCTTTCTGCACGGGTGTATTATAAATCAACCAGGTAGTAGCCTCCTCTAAATGTACTTCGACTTAGCTGTGAAGTTTTTGGCGAGAAGAATCCCAATCAGATCTGAGATGAACTTGATGGATGGGATGAACGAAAAGCGAAAGAAGGGTGTAAGTAAGTGTGGAAGGACGAGAAATTTAATGATGACTGGCAAAGAAGAATGATATGTGTTTGCTTGTTCCCTGAGGTGGCTGGGAAGGGAAGAATATGGTATGGTGCATGGCTGGGTGAATGATGAAGCAAGGATGGGTGGAAACAGAACAGCCTGGGTGGGTGAAACAGAAACTGTATGTGTGCATATACTTTGAATGGATGGATGCCTGGATCATGGTACTATCTGACTCTTAGATAGCATATGTGTATCTAGAGAGAGTAGACGGTCACTGGATGAACTAAATGTTACTTTGAAGAGCATGTAACACCGCACTCGCACGTCCGTTCCAGTGTAGGAAAGGCAAGGAAAAGAAGTTGTAATTTTGTCCAAATACTACCATGAATAGTAGCAGTAGTTTGTATTGCAACTGCAAGCACAGCATATATCCGGTTATTACGGTGGACACTCCCTACCTCTCTTAATAAGTTTAGTTTAGTAGTAGTACGTCATTCATGTGTGGGTGTATCACTGTTCACTCAATAAAAAGCAAAGCACCTAAAGTCATCCCATATGTAATCAAATACATCCCATGTGAAGTGATAGATAATCAGATTATTTAGCTTCTTCATTTTCCTTTTCTAGTACTCATTTGCACTGTAGGGTGAAAGTTAAATTAATTAAGCAGTAGCCCTTTTAACAGAGTATTCTCAGTGCCACCCGTAATAGAAAAGCAAGAGCTTCACCACCTGCATGTACTGGACCGGTACAGTAACGCAAGTCTGTCTCACTCATCATGGTGTGCGTCTGTTTTTCTCGGGTGCAAGTTCACTGCGCTGGCATTATGCCCACTTGCAGAAGATAACGTACCAATTTTCCTAAACAAGAGAGAAGAAGAAGAATAAGACTGGTGTACTGTCATAGTCGACTGTAATGGAAGTCCATAGTGCTCGTAGAATTTGTTCCTTAAACTCCCACTAATGTTAGAGCAAGGATGAAGAAGTGGGAGGTTAGATAGATACTGGCCTCAATAGTTATGTACTGTGCTTTCAAGTTGCTAGTTGTACTGTGACACAACTTTCTGCTCAATCATTTTGTGTTAATCTTAAGGAGCATTGGTTACAGACTATGTCTTTCTTTCTTCATATAGTTGCTCCTTCCAAATCAAAAAAACGATCAAGGAAGGAGCAGGCTCGAATGGCCCGGCAACGGAGGCTGGATGCCACTGTCGCAGAATATCGGCGGCTGCTGGCCCTGGAGGAGGAGGACACGCAGTCTACAGGTACATCCACTGCGACAGCTGCATCCTCCTCCGGGCCCACACGGGCTGCCAGCCAGCGCAGTGCTCCAGCGGTACGGAGCCGGGCTACCAATGCCAACCGCCACCGCTGAGCAGCAAAGACAGCAGCTGCCCCCCACAGGAGTTGCAAGGCACGCCAGCGCCGCTTATGCCTCAGAGTGTCCTACCTGGAGCAGGAGGTCTTAAATTATAAGAACTTGGTGGAGGGCCTCCGCTCCGACCATGCCACCCTCCGCAAGGAGTATGATGCCCTGACCGCTAAAGTGAACAGCATCCTGCCGTAGTGTCCCTTGCCCCTTTTTTAGAGACTTTTGGGAGGTGGGAATTGGGAGTTGGGTTGTTTTTGGGACTTTTGAAGGACAATCGTTGGGGTTAGGGATGGTCTTGCGGGAGATTATTTTGTCAGGGCTACACAAATATACTTTTGGAAACTTTATCTGAGCATACCTGTTTTTTACTGCTTTTGAGTCTGGTGGGTGGGGGTTTAACAGTAAGTTTGTTTTCCTGAAACTTAAGTCTGTGTCATTTTCATCCTTTAAGTGTAAATGGCCAAATTGTTTTCAACACTAAGTGCCTCACACAGAGTAAGTGATCCCCCTTTTCCCACCATGGATTTTCTTCAAATCACTTGCAACAAAAATTACACATTCCCACGAGTGCTCTAAGACCCCAGAACTCAGTTGCAAAAATCAATAACACCCCGAAACACATGCAATGCTGCTGCTAGGGCTAACCCTAACTAACCCTAAGTTACAAAAAGTGCCAAAAGGCTTTTCCGCATGGATGTTGTCCAAACCAGTTTTATCCGGTATTAGACCTTCCCAGCAATGGCCCCAGAGCCGTCAACCCAGGCGAAAACAAGTAGAAGACCCCCAAACAGCCAAAAAGCAAAAGTACAAAAATGTGAACTTTGTCACTTTTCTGAAAATTTCCAAAATCACTCAGTGCGCGCTCTGCAGCTAGGCCCTAACTCCCCTCTGCCTCCATGGATTTCCTTCAAACCTCTTGCTATTAAAACTATCCATACCCAGCAGTGCTCCCAGACCCCGAAACCCACCCACAAACACCAGGAAGCCCCCCAAACAGGCCCCCGAAAACGCTACATTGAGCGAAATGTCAGAAAATGCAAAAACTTTTTCCTCATGGATGTTGTCCAAACCAGTTTTATCCGGTATTAGACCTTCCCAGCAATGGCCCCAGAGCCGTCAACCCAGACGAAAACAAGTAGAAGACCCCCAAACAGCCAAAAAGCAAAAGTACAGGTGAATAAAGTTTTAATTATATTAACTGTGCAAAACAAAGAAAGACAGAAACACAGGAATAAAAGTGAATAAGTACGAAAAAGAAATTTTTTGATTCATTGGCTCATTTTCAGGGCTCGGTGTCAGGGAAGAAGAGTTCGTCCTCATACTCTGCGAATTCAGGCAGGAGTAGGTCAGTGTCACCTAACACAGAAGAAATTCCCTCATCTAAGTTGCTGTCCTCCTCGTCTTCTTCCGTCGTGCAATCTGGTACTTTTTAATCTGGTGGTATGAGGTGCTCATTCATCTTGATCATTGTTAACCTCTCCACATTTTTGGGCGAGAGGCGGTCCGTTTGCAAGTTACAATGCCACCAGCAGCACTGAAAACACGTTCAGAAGACACGCTTGCGAGTGGGCAAGACAAGTAATGTATAGCCAGGTTGGTGATCTCTGGCCACAATTCTTTTTTCCCATGCCAATACGCCAATGGGTCAGCATTAACATAGACCTCTGTTGAGTCATTCAGATAGTCCTGCACCATCGACTCAAGGTTCTCCACGGTTCCTCCACTTTGCTTACTTTTTGCTCGGACCTTTTGAGAACCAAACCCAAGCTCAGCTAGCCAATCCTCTTCACTATCATCACCCGATATTTCTGTTGTGTCTGGTGCAGATGATCCGGTTGCCGGTGTCTTTAACGGCTGAGAGGTCACTTCTGCCACAGCCACAGGTGCAGAAGTGGAGTCTTTTGACTGGGGATGGCCTGCTGATGCTGATGTACTGCCTTTTCCTTGAATTTGCTGCCGTTCTCTTTCAAACCTCATGGCTGACAAGGCTAGCCAATGTTTGTACTTTGTAACATCTTCATCACCAAAAGGAAATAATGCACTGCCTGCCAGCGCCTTTTTGTAGCGTGGATGCAGAATAGTAGCACAAATGTAATGCTGTTCTGAGTGGATCTTTTGAAGACGTTCATCGCCAAGTAGGCGCTCTAATAATTTCTCCGCCAAAACAAAAGCTTCTTGCTTTTCTTCATCTTTTTGAAACTTAGAAGACACCGCCTTCAGTTTGTGCTCCAGCATGCGCAACAATGGGATAGCTTTTCCCAAATTACAGTCCTCCCTGCTGACTGCACGCGTGAAGACCTCAAAAGGACGAAGCATGTCTGTCAGGCTTTTAACTAGCTCCCATTTCGCCGCATCTAGCCTCAGGTCCTTCTGAGCTGTACCCAGTGTTAAGAAATACTGATCGAGTACCGTAAACTGCTCATACTGACGCTCAAGCATGTAGAAGGTTGAGTTCCAACGTGTTGGCACCTCCTGGATGAGTGCTTTCACTGGCATTCGACGTTCATGTAGCAGGCGCCTCAGATGCTTCCGGGCCTTAAAAGAATGGCTGAAATGGTTGCACATTTTTCGGCAGGTGACCACTAACTCGCATGCTGGACTGTCTTTATCCAAGAATTTTTTAACAACCAGGTTTATACAGTGCGCCAAACACGGCACCCTGAAATAGTTACCCAGATCCATGGCCTTAACTACATTGGCGCCATTATACGTGGAAACATAACCAATCTCGCGTTTTTTTGGGGACAGCCAGTGAAAGACCTTTGTGTTAAACTCATTCAAAATGTTTTCTGCTGTATGACGTTTCTCCAAGCCAAACATGGCTAGTGTTGCATGTTTCCGAGCAGCTTTAAAAACTTGGTCCAGGTCAACACCTGCGTTTAGCTTTGCTTTAACCCCTGAAAAAGAGACCCAGTGTGCAGTGATGCACATGTAATCAGTGCCTGCGCCACTGGTCCACATGTCTGTTGTCAGATGTATAGTGTGAACAGTACTCTTCTGCAAAGCTGCCCCAATCACCTCCAGCACATCTTCATGTAGTGCTGGAACCGCAACTCGGGAAAAATAGAACCGGCTAGGAACCTTCCATTTAGGGCAGAGCGCTGCCCCTAATTCTAGAAAACCAACCCCTTCTACAAAAGAAAAAGGGAGAAGATCCAGTGCTAGCATTTTAGCCAGCTTAGTGTTATACAGATGCGCCGTTGGGTGGTTGCGTTCATATGGCGCGTCTGAAAACAACATGGTTCTAATGTTGCCCTGGACCATTTTACGGGATGATGATGATGACTTCTTCGACCCAGTTACGCTCGCTGATGAACTTTTTTGCATTGGTGTCTCACTCTGTCCCACACTCTTAGTGTGGCTCACAGGGGGTGTGCTGACAGGGGTACTGGGTGTAAGTGAAGCGTGTGACGCTTCTTCCTCCTCGTCATCATCAGATGGAACATCAACGTTTTCTCGACTTGCAATTCGGGCTTCCTTGATCTCCTTTAGGTGCGCAAGCCATTGGACAAGGTGCTGTCTCTTGAGATGACATCTCTGGCCTCCAGTCCCATAGTTGGTACCAAGCTTACCACGACTAACTGCAAGCTTACACATGCTACAAATGGCTAGATTTTCCCTTGTTGTGCTAACACTAAAGAAGTCCCAAACTGCGGACTTGAAATGTCTGGGGGGGCCGGAGGAGGCGATACTGGTGGTGGTCATGCTGCTAATGCCAGATGAAGTGGAGGATGCGTATTGCTGAACTTTACTACGTTGTGCACTTTGCCCACCACTAATTGAGGTCGAGGTGGATGGAGGTCCCTTCTGGCGAGGAGGAAATATGGAAGCGGTAGGTGGTGGTGTACTAGTTAACTTCAATGATTGTGGTGTTCCCATTGCCTCCTCGTCGACTTCATCATCAGCTTGTCGGGCTAGGGTCAAAATGTCTGTTTGCTGCATGCCCGCTGGGGCTTCAGTGACGCTAGTGATGACTGCGTCGTCGTCGTGAGAGTCTTCAGCAGCAGGAGTACACGCCACTTCTTGTTGAGCGTCATCACACTCCATAACTATGAGAGTTTCGACGACCTTCCTTTTACGCTTAGCTACCTTTGTCAGATCATGGTGTGCCTCAGCCTCACTCTCAGACGGCAGTGGTGCTGGTTCCCAAGTAAGATCCATATCATCAGAAGGAGGTGGGCTTGAAGAAGATGTAGACACCACCACCCTTGATCTTTTCCTTGCTCGGGATGTGGAAGACAATGAATGATCATCAGGAGGAGTGGCTTCCTCGAATGATACCTCGGCTTGATTGTCGATTTCCAGATGTGCCCCTACTTCTGGAGGAACAACTATTGTGGGCACTTGTTGTGCCCCTCCATGCACCTCTGCTTGCTCCTCTCCTTGCGCCGCCTCTCCTTCCACATGTACTTGGGCTTGTACTTCCACATGTGGTTGTTGTTGCGGCTGTGGTTGTTCAACACTCGTCAGATGAGTGTGTTGATTCAGGGACATTGCTGCTACTTTCTTGCGATGAGCCAACATCACTGGTCGATGGTGATTGAACAAGTAGACTGACTGACTCTGCAGCACTCAAGGGCTTGGACTTAAGTTGGCGTGGGGGTGGTGGCCCTGAGCCCAATGGAGCGGGGGTGCTGCTCCCAGCTTGGTCCCCAGCAGATCCCGCTGCTGCTGCAGGCGTACTTTTTTTTTTATTCCCAAAAAATGTGGCGGGCGGCACACCAGTCTGCTTGGTAACTTGCTTCTTCTGCTCCTTTCTGGCATCTTTCTTGCTAAAGGAGCTACGGGGAACTTTTTTTGGGGCCATCTTCTTCAGATGTCACTCAGAACAGCAGGCCGCAGTTGTACAAGTTGCAGAGTTGTCTGTGGCCACACGTGACGTTGTGCTGCACACACCGCAGCAGGACTTCTTCCTGGCACTGGTGGTTCTCTTGTGCACCTAAAAGCAATGGAAGACAGAGGAACATCAGTTATACACCCCAAAAAATCGACAAAAACCACAAAATTCAGCACAATCCCAGCCCACCCATTCCCGTCAATGATGTTTAAATTCAAGAAGACACCCCACAGAAAGACTAGGTCCATGCACCACTCACTACCCCTGGGCCTAATGGATGAAAGCTATGCAAAATGGGTGCACCCCAAGCAAATGTTGGCTGTACCAGCACTCAAGATGGCCACCACCACCCACATGGCCAGTCCACATCAACAGTAGGGGTGGGCGGAAAACTACGCGCTGACAGCGTAGTGGATGATGCCAGCCACACCTGCTCCCCGGGCCCGGTCCAAGCTTCCGTAACCCTAGCCAGGCCGGGGAGAGCCTCCCCGGGCCCCGGTGGAGCCCCGGACCCTCTGACAGCTTGCAGGACGGGGGGGCTCACGCACCCCAGGCCCGGCCGGACGGACGGACCTCAAGCCCCGGGCCCGGTCCCAGCTACCGAACCCTAGCCAGGCCGGGGAGAGCCTCCCCGGGCCCCGGTGGAGCCCCGTCCCCAGCGCCCGGACCATCTGACGGCTTGCAGGACGGGGGGGCTCACGCACCCCAGGCCCGGCCGGACGGACGGAGCTCAAGCCCCGGGCCCGGTCCAAGCTTCCGTAACCCTAGCCAGGCCGGGGAGAGCCTCCCCAGGCCCCGGTGGAGCCCCGTCCCCAGCGCCCGGACCCTCTGACGGCTTGCTGGACGGGGGGCTCACGCACCCCAGGCCCGGCCGGACGGACGGAGCTCAAGCCCCGGGCCCGGTCCCAGCTACCGAACCCTAGCCAGGCCGGGGAGAGCCTCCCCGGGCCCCGG